>NC_044281.2:11839833-16639833 GCF_004027225.2 Strigops habroptila | reverse complement strand
TGGATGTAAAAACCTTACAAGGCTCATTAAGCATGAAGCTTGCTGCAGCCTTTTGATGCTGTTTCAAGCAAAGCATTAATAAAAATCCTGGCTACAGATGACCACATTACTGTGTTTCTTTAGATACATTTGTCTTAGAGAGGAGGAAGGCCACATTCCGAGAGACAGTGCGTGATAGAAAGCAGGCAGTGGGGCTTCACAATCACATCATCGCCACAGATACGTGGACTAGCAGCCAAATGTGTTGAATACACTGTACAATCTTCACCCTGCGGAGACTAGCTTGCAGTTATCTATCGTCCAATAGAGGCATGCAGAGCTGCACACAAGGGTTCAGGAAGAGAACAGTCTGCACTTAGTACCAGTTTAGAATATGGCTTGTTCCCAAGCCTCTGAAAGTCAGACTCACACCACGCAACCGTATTAAATATCAAGTAACCATGCTGTATGCTTGCCTGTGGAAATGGTTAAGACACCATGAAAGCTACTCTCTTTTCTAGTAGTCTAAAAGCCTTAAAAAAGGAGAATGGAATGTTAAAAGACACTTACCACTTGGCCAAGATTTAGATGAAAAAAAGTATCCTGGCATAGTACTTGAAACATCCTACTGGAGCTCTCCAGCCCACTGTAACTCTGCAGCCTCCGATCCTGTGAGGCATGGAGATCATGAGCAATCCAGGCATGCCTGGACAGTCAGCAGAGACTGGGAATGTGCTGTCACTTACCCAGTGTCTGCAACTTTTGCTGAGGAAATGAACATGGGAAAGCAGAAACCCCCGAATTGAGATGGCAATCCATGCACTGCAAACCAAGCATAACACAGTGAATCATGCCTGAAAATTACACTACCAAAATTAACACATTGACTGCTCCTGCCAAAATGGAGAACAGTAACAAATAAAAAACAGGGGGGTTTACAGGTATTTGTTCATGCTTTGTCCTTGGTAGCTCAAGCAAGAGGTCTTCCATCAGATGTTCCGAGAGGCAGTTCTTACAGCTAAGTTTCACTCTCCATTTCTGTAATTTATAGATTATTAGAATTAATGTTTTGTGCAAGATCTAGGAAAGGGCTCAATGAAGTTAAAAGCCCAACCTATAAGCATACTGTGTGGGGAGCATTTATATCCATTCAAATGGAGCCAGTGATTCTCAGGACTTCACAGAAGTCTGAGAATCTTCTCTACCTTGAGCTGTCACAGCCTTCTTCTACACACAATACGTATCTACAGGAAATTGTCCAAGCATCTTACCGAGCATGTTCTACAACCCATAGCTACCATGAGACCCCCTTTTCATTATTTTCTAATCTACTTAAGTATTGCCTTCTGAGAGCAACAGTATTGTAGCAGAATAGACAGAACAAGATTGGGATATGTAGTGTCAGGATCCTCAGAAGAGCTGATGTATTTATATGGTCATAAGCGGAAATCATGTTTTAGCCAGCTATGGGAAGCAGTCAGAGGCAATTGTGGTCATGTGCTGTCAGTGGCATAGTCTGCTATAGGAGTTTGACAGATAAGCTGTGGCTAAATCACCTTTCCCAAAGAAAGCCTATTACTTACTATTAGAAACTAGGGTTAGTTACATTGAGTGTGCTCAGACATTTTAAGTACAGATATTTGAGCTTAATAAACCAATAGGATACTTTACATAGCATATAGAATTCCTTCCCTTTATGTACAAATCTAAAGTGCATTACAGGTTTCCTGAAGAGCCTTCATCAGTGATGTCTGACAGTAATCAATGGCTAGCTGTTTGTGGAACAGTTAAAAGGCTTCCTAACATGCAAAACATATCTCAAATTGTAGAACCATAAAATAACCCCTATGCTTTACAATTTTTAATTACTTTTCGCTATTAAGCATACTTTGTGTGCTAGTTACCTGTGCACAAAAAGATAGTTTTTCCTGTAGCATTAGGAAGCCCCAACACATTTGACATTTCAGTGTTGTCACTAAACTGCCATCAAAACAGCATTATTTAAAAACTTGTGATTTGTCTGCAAGAAAAATCGTATTTTGCCATTTCTGTTCATTATTAAATTATCTGCACAATTGCTAGCACAACTGTTTCCTCTTAATAACCTTAAGATATTCCAAAATGATAAACTTTAGAGTGATTAAAGTTTCCTTTGCTTTTCTTTGTCCTTCAGAAGTTTGAAATGTTACTCTAGCTCTTTGTTCTCCAGCTTGTAAACTGTAAATATCACTCATAACTGGAAAATTCGCAGAACTTTTTCAACTGAAGTTAAATAAATCAGGATTTTTTTTATCCTGATTTTTTAATCTTTTCCAACATACTTCCTTAGCAAGTTTGGAATTTTAAGAAAGCAGGCTTTTATCTCCCCTCAATACAAAAGAGGAATTTGTATCCTGACTCAACCTCTCTCTTGTCTCTGTATTATATTCACACAATCTTTGCTGCAAAGACCTATGCCAACTAAAATCTAATTTGATAGGAAAAGAGAAAGCTGTTAATTTTCATTGCTGTTTTGAGGTTAATGTTTTACACATACTAATTACTTTTTAGTATCCTGTCTTTATACAGTCTTGTATTAGCATAACTAAAATTTTAGTCACACAAGCACATATTTTGGATGAGTATCTTTGGTAGATGATTAATATGTTGTCTTCCAACTTGGCAGAATCAGAGGAGTTCTCACATGTTTAATCATTTACCTTCAGGTTCCAAATTAACCTTGAAGTCACAGAAAAATTGTCCAAAACTACTATGTGTTTGCAAGATCTGTACGAAGGGACCCATTAGAAGCGGGAAACCAAACTCATTTTCATGTGGTTAGTCAGTCTTGTATTTCCCACACAATAAATCTCCACAACAAAACTACCTTCACTAAGCACCAGATGAAAAATGTCTTTAAAAACTCCTTGACTTGATATCCTTGCAAAAGGCATGCAATTAGTCAGTTTTTAAGATGCGGTCTTGACAGACATCAGCACTATAATGATGGGACTATTTAAGTGGAGGAAACAAAAGTGGGACGGCCTGTAGAAATCAATGTTGCATACTAGGAAATTGTGGAAGTGACGCACTGCAGAAAAGACTCAGTCTACTGATATTCAAAATGAGCGTTCAAGTTGGAACCAGAAGTAATGTAACTGCTTGACTATTTGACTTCGTATCTTATTTCAGAGTATATCACTTTTCCCCAAACCTGAAAGAGACAACAGATCTCCCCAGAGAGATCATGAATTAATCACCTTCTTGGAATGATGTTACGTAAATTACAGATACTTAGTTTTTAGCCCTGCAGTTCACATTCAGCTGCTTTTCCAGCTATTAAATATGTATGGATTGATATCCTGTATTCTCAGAGTAACCTCCTGATTATTTTCTTTAAACAAGAACATAAACCTAACCCAACTAAGCATTTCTCACAGTGCTGACTCCCTTTTTACTTTTGCAAGAGTCTGTAGAGATACGAGGGACAGACTTCAGAGGTTAGGAATCACCAAATCTCTGCTTTCATCCCTGTTTCTCAGCATTTTAGCTCTGGCATTTACATAATGTACCATTACAGAATTTCATCTGTAGCTCCAAAGCTTCCTTTCTTCCTCCTTCCTAATAATCTTGTTATACAGATTAAAATTATTCTGTAGAAAGAAGTCAGGAAACTGGAGGTTAACATAATATCATTATTGTTGAAAGCCCATGACAAGCTCTCCTTGTGATCATAACCTACCGACACTTTTTTTTTACTGGGATGGAAAAATCTTCCCCTTATCTCTTTGTCAGCGGGCACTGATATTCTTAGGCTAGCATGATTGTGTAAGTGCTATATAATTCCACTGCACGCACAATCCTTCTCTATCTACTGCTGTACCTCCAGAGTAACTATTTGAATGCTAAGTTAGTCAGTCACACAAGTCTCCGCAAGTCAAGCCTGTTTTTTCCAATAAGAAGTAAAAACTTAACTCCATTAGTCCTACTAATCACAATATAAAGTGAAGCAGTAAACACAAGCAAAGATTAAGGAAAATTGTACAAATACCTGCTACCTTTCACAATTAAAAGAGCTTACAGGTATAAGCATTTTATATGACTGCCAGTCTACTAACTGATGCCCTACTAAAAATGGGTGATGCCTACTGAGGTGATCACCAAAAAGGGCAGAGCAAGAGCCACAGGTAAAGCCATCACTACTGCTTGTAGTAGTACCTGCACAGTAACACAGTATCTGAAGTAACGACAGATGACTGGAGCACAGTTTTGCCTTTTAGCATATCTCTATATATCTCATTGACTTTGTATGCTATTAAGGGTTGTATGTTTCTAAAGGTTCAACCACAGATTGACTAAGACCAGCACAAAACACTATCTCAATTAGTTATATCCAACCGTATTCTTAAGAGATGGTGTTTATTCCATTCCTTCAGTAAGATCAGAAGTCTCAAAATCCATAAGGATTCGGAAAAATCTGGCAGACTCATGCAACATGACCTAGAAAACTACTTGATATCATTCCTGATATGGAGAAAACAGGCAAAGTGCTAGTTAATAGCATCTTACCAGCCACTTTAGTTCCCTAAAGGCAAGGAATTCTAGAGAGGAAGGGGAGGGGAGCAGAGAGAGGGGAAAAGCTGGCATAGCCCAAGGTGTTGTATCGGAGACTCAATTAGAGACAATAGGATGAGAGTCAGAATCCACTGGCCTCTAGGAATGCTGGACAAGATAAGAACAGCCTCAACACTGGACTTCATACACTGAGCCAAAATTAACGCCAGGGTTAGTAGGGTGAATGGTCATCAGTTCCAAGTTGTGCATGCAGCTGTCACATGAATGGGTCAGGAGCTGCTGATACTGTTCTGGTTTTGCATACGTTGTTGAGCCCCTAAACAGAATAAGAATAAAATAAAAACAAAAATAGATAAAAACCTGCAAACAATATTAGTGTTTATAACACATGCTTACTATAAACTAATATTTTAATGGGATTTTATACTGTAAACCGTCATTTACTGTGAGTAGATTCAATTTACAAACAAATGCTGCGGAATTGGACAGAGTATTTATTAATGACTACAATATCAATTTACTTTTTTTATTTGCATTTTCTATTAAACATTTGTAGGTTTTTCATGTTTGGGTTCTTTCTAAATAAATTTCTCTCATCCAAATATTAGCCATACTAACAGCAGTTTTCTGAAATGGAATCAAACAACTAAATTAAATTTTAGAAGGTTATATTGAAAAAGTCTCTTTAGAAATAAGGTCTGTGAACTGCAGTTGGTTTTAAACTAGTATTAGTGTAATATTATACCACTGCATCACATGAATCAAAAAATAATTGGATTTCCTCTGCCAAAATATCCTGAGAGGAAAAATACCTTTATCGCTGAAGTTAAAGATAAGCCATTAATTTTGAATTATTTTTTTAGAGAAATTGCTCTATTTGACACAACACTTTCCTCTGGAGAAAATATGGAAAAACTGTGACAAGTAAATATATCTGAATGACAGATCCATCAAAAAAACCTGAAGAGTAATAACAATGCCTGCAGGAAGAGAGAATTATCTTTAGTGTGAGCAAAATATAGTACAACATTCTATGAGGTGCTTAGACCTACAGTTGTTTCACAAACAGTATTCTAAAATGGTCAGATACCACACCATCATCTTCCAGTACTTATAATATTGAATTTAACCAGATTAAATCCTGAAGAGTAAGAAGTTAACCAAGTTACACACACAGCTGATTTTGTTTCAATCAAATTCCTTCTCTTAATAAATATAATTTTATTACTAATCTGTTTCATGTTCATGAACTTCATCTTAATTCTTCAGTAGATGAAAATCTTTAACCTCAAACCAGAGATATTTTACATTATTCAAGATTTTCCAAACGGAAACAAGACTTAGAAATAAAGCACAAGAGATGCGTACCCACCTTACATGAGAACTGTTATTAATATAACAGACTTATGCACCTACTATCATACTTGTGTGTACGTACTACTGCTATCAGAAAGTCAGAAAAAAAAACCAACCCCAAACCCAAACCTCAGACTCTTTCTCCTACTAATAACAGTTCACGAGCAGTTCCCCTTATAGCTACAGTGTGTTAAAGACTATTTCATAACACTTTGTAAATATATTGGAGAAGTGATGATTTTTACTACCATTTATGGCAAAATATAACACATGACATTTGGGAATATAGACCAGAACAAATTTATATGAGATTTTAAAAAGATGATTTTTATTAAGCACAAACAGCTTTTAATACATTATCAATACAAATAGGAAAACATCTGTTTAATGGATTTAATATATCAAAGATTTGATGGGCAGGTTGCATACTGGCACAATAAAAATGATATTTAAAAAAAAAGTATTTCAAATTAAAATTATAGGGTCACCACTGTCTACACTGCAGGAACTTACCTACAGTCTAAAATTACTACATCACCTGGGCATAGAGGGAAGCAAAGATCTACAATTTCATAATATGGAACTTCTAACACTTTCATTAGCACCATTCAAAGCTTGTATCAGCTGTTTAACTGAGAAGCAGCTGACAGGTCAGGTAAAGCTTTACGGCAAATTTCAGTGCAAAGTTTACAGTTCCTTTTCATAAGATACTTGGAATCTATGGTTTCATAGCATGTTAAATAATTATGGCTTGATAGATGTACAGTGTTAAGATGCTGAGAACATTTACTTTGAAAAATAGATGCGACTTATAACGGCTGTGAAATGCATTTTAATATATTATGCCAAATTCTGTAATATGCAAACAACATGCTGGATTACAAATTGAAGTCCTATTATGAATTTATAGACAAGGGTCAGTATTAGCTCTCTGGCGTAGTGGCTTCTGGTTGTCTCAGCTGCTGCTTTTTCAGGCTAACTAGCTTCATCTTCTCTCTAATGTGTTCTGCTGCAGAAGCCATATCACTTGGGCTCCCAAAGTACTGTTCAGACCTGGGGGGGGGTAAAAAACAAAACAAAAAACACCCCAAACAACCCCAAACCCAAAAGTTATTGGTGAGAAGCAAGACAGTACATGAATATACGCATTAACAGCACTAGAAAACACAAAGCAGATAAGGCAAACAGGCACTTTTTCATCTTGAAATTTAAAAGCCCCCTCTAAAAGGCTTCGGAAGACTCAGTGATCAGACTCAACAGCAGATCTTGATGAAATCATTACAAATGCTAAATGACCCTTTTAAACCCAAAAGATTCTCTCAACAGAAGTTTGAGAGCAGTGAGGCACTGGAACAGGTTGCCCAGAGAAGTTGTGGATGCACCATCCCTGGAAGTGTTCAAGGCCAGGTTGGATGAGGCTTTGAGCACCTGGTCTAGTGGAAGGTGCCCCTGACAGTGGCAGAGAGGTTGGAACCAGATGACCTTTAAGGTCCTTTCCAACCCAAACCATTCTATGATTCTAACAGCAGGATGCTGTTCTGTAGACATAACTAGAATACTTACTATTTTTTTTACCTCCCTGCTCTGGCTACCCCCCAAGTCAGTCTGTCAGTTTTAAGTACTATGACAATCAATGAAATCTCTTTATATGTGTATTCTGAGGCTATACAATTGCTGCACTATTGAAGGACTCTGTGTGTGAAGTCAGCCACATGCTGTCAAGTTACATTACCTATTTCTCAAACTGAAAAGAACACGTGGCTGCGTAAGTTGATTTCTCCCATTCAAATACAACAAAAGAACAGCTGAAATGCTAGGGAAACCACTAATTAAGCTGTCAGCAAAACAAGGATTTGAACAGAACACATGTTTCAGAAGAACAGGAAATGGAGGTAGAACAAAGGAGTTCAGACAGCGAGGGGGGGACGACAGGCCTTAGCAGACCGAAAAGTTGTTTCTCACAGGAGTAGACTCATTTGACTAGAGAGCTCCAGAGACGACAGACTGCACAACTGCACATGGGATCACAGTATTTTTCCTGATGCAGAGCAGAAGCCACGAGCAGGACAGGGAACAGTGACCTGGTCTTCCAAGAAGATACTGACAAAAGCCCAAAGTGGTGAAGAGGCTGATGAAGACACCTCTAAGCATTTTGTGACATTTTGTGTGTTTCTACATTTCTTAAACTATTTCTACTAATGAATGAATCCTTTGTAAATTGTTTGTTTAATGCTTCAAAAATAGACTGCCTAGGGATGATGAGCAGGGGATCCTGGGATTTAGGATAACTAAGATCCATCTTTGGAGAATAGGGACACACGGAACTCTGCTGATAAGACAGAGGGATCAGAAATAATGTTCAGGATTCAGTCAGCCTAAAATACAGGCATAGATATACCTATAGCTATAGGAGCATTATGTTAGGACTCAAACTTCAAAGGATGGCAAATATGTTTCATGGGGAGCTTTCCCAGGTTTTAATGTTTGTTTTTACCTTAATAGTCTATCTGCAAATTACATCTGCTTTCAAGTAACAGTTGCTAGTTTTACCAGGTCACTAAAATCTGCTATGCAAAAACTAAACCAAAATACTTCAAAAACCATAAGACTTCTTGATCAGTGTTTTTTGTTTGTTTCTTTGGAAGTTCTGTTTGTTTTTACTTTTCTGTGGGTTGGTTTGTTTGGGGTTTTTGTGTGTGGGGTTTTTTTTCCTCACAGCTATAAAATCCTCACTACTTGTTCAGGCCTGTGTCTACCTCTCATGGGTAGCACTCCTGGTGAAGGAAACTATACTGCATAGGGAACATGAGATTTTGGAAATAAGATGACAGAAAACTGATTTTCATGATCTGCTTCCTATAACTGTATTTTTCCAACTGACTTCAGATAATCAATAAATGCAGTTGCCTGATACCATCTCATAATGTTTCAGCCTCTAATTCAAAATATTGATTTCAAATCTCATTCATTATGGTGCGGGATCCTACACACCTGAAGCCTAGTTCCAAGGCTTGGTTATACTGAGGTAGAAGAAATTAACTGTAAGCTCAGCATCACAATGGACAAGTGTATACTGAACACAGAAAACTGAATTTTATTACGCTGAGATTCCAAACTCAATTTGCTTTTTTAACTCAAGACAGCCATGAGTTTTAAATTAGTATCAATAGTTCACAAGGGAAGTACTGTTTCATTTGCTGAATGAATCAAATGTAAATTTATTTTCAATGTATTGGCTTAAAACTTCAGATGGACAGAATTGCAAATAAATTAGTCAAAATACGATGACTCTAAACTGATCTTTTTTCAGGGAGAAAAGATTGGGACTGGTCATTCTTTTGTTGCTTTCACATACTTTGTTGGTGTAATAAATCTAGTAATTATTGAATGTGAAAAAGTCACAACTTTGAAACAGTGAGCATGTGGCCTTTGGAAAATTTGGAATTGGACCTGCCTGCTTTCTGTGAAAAGGCAGGAAAGAATTTTTAATGAGTACTAGCGTGCTGCCTTTTTAATTTCAGCAATAAGCATTCAGGATTCTTCTGCATATGAGACTATTATGAGGCTTAACCAAAAGTGTATTTAAAAGGTGTTAGAAAAAACATTCTGCATACCCATCAGGATAAACTACAGGCACTGTTAGTCTGTCCAATAGTGATTTCCCAACTGCTTCAATTTCATCAAATTGCTCCATGTCATTAAAAGCTTCAGGCTGCTCTGGAAATTCTTGCAAAATCTATCAAAAAAAAAAAAAAAGGAAATACAGAGTAGAATAAACAAGGGATAGCATGTAGGTTTTTTTTTTTTTTTTAAGTGCCATTAACTGGCAGTGTGAATGCTCTTTCAGCATCTACGCTGCCACATTTATATGAGGTCAACAAATATTCATACAATTCAAGAAAGGAAAACATCGATTAAGCTATATTGAGTAAATAGTTCAGGGCTACCACTGTTTTGTACTACAACGTTTTACATTACTCCTAACAGGGAACAAAAATGAAAAAACGGTCTTGCTAGACAATATTCCAGCAACAAATATAAAATGCATAAAAATAGTAACCTGCACCATGAAACATACAAGACAGTCATATAAAATGGAAGAAACATGGATAACAAGGGTCCCTTACAAGCCATTTCAAAACTAAAACCCACATCTGGCATGGAACAGGTAGGATTAAAAAAAGTCCGAACACTAGTGCTTCCAGATGGGATAGGGACCCAACACTAGTACTTATTTCTGAATTTTCTTCCACTTCTCCCTCTGACACGTCTTACTTTTTTCCAAAGCAGCACAGATATTAAGAACATATTTTCCTCACAGACTTATCAATATGACACAATAGTGCTAGGAGAATAATGTTTTTGCGGAAGAGCATGACTATTTCAGCTATCTGTTTCCTTGTTTTAAACTTATGATTGCCTAAAACCACAGCAATTAACTACCGCAATAATGAACGAATGCTCACAATATGGACTGAGATAATCAATTCTTTCAGGAGTTTATGAACCACTGAATTCTAATTTGGTATCAAGTAAAAACTTTTTCAGCCACCTCTGGCAGCATAGATGACCTATTTCTACTTTTGTGAAACTCCATCAACTCCTAATGCCTACAAATTCAAAGCATCTTCCAGTAATAAAGCAAGAAATGAATAAAAGCTAGGAGCATACGAATCAGCTTTGTATCCATGCTCTCCTTCAATGACAGAATGAATTTATTTTCTTTTAAATATGCAAGATTGGCACTTTTTTGCAGTTATATGAAATTTTATTGCCAATATTAGGAGATACATACACTAAATTGCTTTTCTAAAATGCATCACTTCACAAAAAGAATGGTTCCTGGATGAAAAGGCCCTACTCTCATGATCTGCATTAAAGGATATTGTCCTGAATTCATGCATTTGGAAACTATCAACACTTTCCCCCTTCAGCAAGCTGCTACTGAACAGCAACTATTTCTCAGAACTGCTGTTGAATATTCATCCTCCTCTGTGGCTTCTAGCATCATCCAACTGGGCATAGGGGTGAGATATTTGGTTACAGGAGTTTGAAAAGCATACCAAGGTAGAGGTGTGTTTTGAAGAAAGAATGCTGAAACCCCTTCAAGTGCAAAATACCAGATGCAGCAACACAGCATGCATGGAGACTAAACTGGTTGCATTCCTTTACACATATTCTAAATGCAGACATCTTAAAAGGCAATACTCCTTTTAACTCTCCAAAACATCTTAAATGACCCCATAGTTTTGTATTATTCCTTGCACAAAAACACAAATCAAAAAGTGCTCCTTGCCTTTAAGAATTAGTCTAAAACACACAAATGCTTATACCAATGTAGGTATGCAAGCAATAATTTAGTACTGAAATTAAAATTTAGAAAAATATGCTTAAATTCTTCTTTCTGCATTTTTTTACTATTTAGAAAAAGGGAAACACACGCACTGACAACTTCGTATTTGTTACCTTTTGTTTGTTTACATTCTGATAAGAAATTTTTCTTCTTAAAAACATGACACTCACCTTTTCAGCACTTGAATGAAATGCAACAGCCGTTTCCAGCCGATGTACTCTTTCCTCAGAAGTTACTGTAAACTGCTTCCACACTCTGTTTAATCTTGGAAGTGTATCCCCCGAGGACCTCGAAGTGCATCGCAGGGACTGGCACAGGACAACAGTTGCCTGCAGTAACTGTCTCCCATAATCATACGTACTCTAGAAGATGGAGAGGATGGGAAAGAAACTACATATAAAACCTCTGCATTTAACTTAGTAGCTAATTAACATCTTAAACCAACAGGAGACGAGTTTATGAAAACTCCACAAAGTATTTTGAACTAATCTGGTCTGCTAGAAAACATGGTTGAAGCATGAATAAAATTATAACGATCAAGCAGTGCATTTGCTCTTGGGGGGAGGGGAGGGAATTAAAAATTAATCCCCTGTTGTCTAGCATTCACACTGGGAAAAAAACAGCTTCCTGAAAACTCTGAATAGCTGCTTGCATCTACATGGGATACTTAACACCTGCTGCCATTAGACTCTCCTAAATGAAGTATACGTCTGCAAAAGCACCTGAAAAAGGCCCAACTTGTACACTTTCTATTCTTAGGTGACATTCTTTCATAGATATCTGGCATCTGTTTGCATATTCAAGATTTTCAAACAGGTGTGTAAATATGCGCTACGGCTTCAGTGAATTTTAGTAGACTCTTGTACAGCAGGATTCATTAGCTGCCTGCTAATCAAGAATTAAACCTGTCAGTTCTGTTCACCCACTAACTGCTAGTGCCAAAACTCCTTGTACGAGCAGAACCATCATACACCAACACTCAAACATCTGGAAAACCAACAGAAAGACAAGCTCTGCTTCATGAAGTACAGCATAAAATAGACCAAAACTAAGTGGCTTATCCATATTTCAGTATTTTATGGCAGTCCTTCAAAAGTCATTATAAAGACTAGTTGAAATAAATATATGCCTTTTAAGAAAATCAATGTGAACTTTATGTTTTCTGGTTTGCATTGAGAACTAAGGTAGTAAACTGCAGCACTGCTATTGTTGGTGGAACTTCAAAATCTCACTAGGCTCATCACCAATTCCAGCAATCACAATCACTTCATTCAAGCATTGAGGCAAACCATTAAGACTAGTAACAGCTGCTCCATGATTGTCCATACAGGTACCAATTCTATTTAGGAGTCTTCTGAAACTGCACAAAACCCATACAGCTAAAAAAATAAATTCATTTCACCTGTGCAACATCAACAAATTTTCGGTGTTTCTCCAGTAAAACTTTCGTTTCTTGAGCATCATCTCCCAATCGGATATGTGTCTTCAGCAGAGCATCCAACAGTTCACTTAACCATTCTACTGCCTTAAAAAGAGAAGTTAGAAGAGTAAAAATTAGAAAGCAATAAAAAAAAAAAAAAAATTTAAAAAAATTCAGAAGGCTGAAGTAACTTCAGTACTAGCATATACTTTTGATACAGAAAAAAGTTAAGAGATCTCAAACTGGTAGTTCACATATGCAAATCACCAAGTACTCTTTCAGTCATAGCTACATCCTTTATTTTCACCGTACATATCCACTAAACAAGACTATATTTGAACGGACAAAAATAACACTGTACAACTACCAACCCCCACAAATTTAACCAGCAAAAGACCAGCATGATGAAATTTTGTAGACATTTCCACACCTGAGCAGCATCCTCTTCACATTTAAATAACTGTACCATCTGAAGCATCTTCAGTCGCCGCACATCCACCATATCTTCACACCTTAAATAGTAGCACAAAAAGACTCACCAACACATATAGACCAGACACAATACACTAAGTTTGACAATGTTTGCAGTGAGCAGCATGAAAGTGTTAATGAAAAGGTGATAAAAGCATTTTATACTGCTTATCTTAGCTGAAATATATAATGCCTCGCATAAAAAGAACATGCAATAAATAGAACTGATCACTACAACCCACAGAAATCATGACCCTCAAGACTCTGGCAAAGGCTAAGCTATAGATAGCAATATCAGCAGTAGTTAAAAGGCGTCCCAGCAACATTCAGATTCCTTACCTTGTTGCACTTGTACGATTTGCCACATAGATGTTTACATGGCTAAGACAGACTTTACCCTACTGAAGCTTAGGTGAAAGCTGGCTTAAACCTGGCATGATTCTGAATCGTACTGTGAGCTATCCGCAAAGTTTCTTGGTGAATAAAACGAGGACCTTTTAAAATATGTTAATACAGCTTTCCGTTTTTCTTCTTAGCTAACTTAAGATTGCAACCTTTTGCAATCTTGATTAAATTAACCTTTAATTGAGCCTTTATATGAGGATGCCCTTTGCTATAACATGTCAGGAAGCATTTCAAAATCCAAATCCTGTAAAACCTAGTTCTAATTCTCTTGTTCTAAACTAAGCACATTTTCCAGATCTTTTTCTAGTTAGAATTTGGAAAAAAAAAGTGTCACAAAAATTACTATTAAATGCTACCAAGAGACAGTAATCCTTACTGTACCTTTTTGCCTCTTGTCCAAGTTAAAGAACCTTGTTTAATCATTCATCATCTGGAAGCTACTTCATAACTTTACTGAACATTTTATTGACTTTTTGATCCTCTAATTGACTTCTCACAATTCTATATCCCTTCTGAGAATAGGGACCAGAATTGTGTTAACACTTAAAACAGACTACAAATCTATACAGTGATAATGACATTTTCCTTTTAGTTTTCTATTAATTTCCTAATAATCCTTAGCATTGTACTGGCTTCTCACAATATCATTGAACATTAAAGCGATTTTTGCAGAAATTTTCCAATGTTTATCTTTGAGTTAACAGCTGGTTCAGAGTCCATTACTATGTATATAAAGTTTTCCCTTCTCCCATGCATGTTTCTTTTCTCAGCACTGAATTCCGACTGCTCTTTCATTGCACAGTGACACATGGTCCTCTATAGCTCTACACAGTTGGCACTCTAAACACAAGTCTGCTCAAGTAAATAGGATTCAGAGGACATACTTAAAAATACTTAAATCAATACTTTCTCTAAGAATTATCAAAACACATGGTTTATAGAACTAATTCCCAAAACAAACAACTTGATGTTCATCAGACCTTGTGTTCTCTTGAGGTACCTTTTTGTTCAGGTATTGCCCTCAAAGTTCATGCACTTGCTATGGAGAGTACTTTGTCTTAGGGGTTCCAGCAGTAATAATAAGCAACATCATCTGACTCTTCCACACTATTGAGTGGGAAAAAAGGTAGTACTATAGCTAACCCAGTACTACAGCTAATCCAGTACTACCACATCTTTAAGAAGGAAAAAAAATATATATAACATGTGACCTATCAGCACACAAAAAAATTTAATTACTAGAACTGTTATTACCTTTGTTTTCTAAGCTGCATATCTTCCATCACTCCCTGGATATGGTCCACGTTTTCTTTGTTTTCAATGGTCACATCTTTTCCATAGGCCCAGGATGCCTGATTAGATATCTGATCAAGAAGACTTTGACCTTTCTCGCGCAAGCCTTGCAAGCCTAAGTCTAAAGAAAAATGTAGAAAAAAGAAAGAAAATAGAAGTCAATGGTCACTCTTATAAATTTGGAGGGTTTTTCCCCCAGAGACATGAAATACAACAGAATCTGAGATGGAAGACTGGAAACTGAAAAGGACACTCCTACCTGTCTTTCAGCACCCTTTCCAACTTTTACGTTTGAGTACACATTTGTCTAAATTAACAAAGAGCAAAGGCTTTGCTATTTTATGACCTAGCAGATAATAAGGAATAAAAGCCGATAGTACTTTCAGCAAATTAACTAGCTAATTAATGTCTTTCATCCACACAGTTGCACAATATCCAAAATATTTATCACTGCTAAGCAGCTGTAGCCAAATGTTCGTCCATGGTTGGCAGAAGTTACTACTTTATAATACATCTGATATGGCTGACACACTTTTCTATACTGAAATGCACCAAACCTTAGAATCTGCTGTTCCATCTATTATTTGGCAGCTTTACCATCTCTTTTCCTAAAGGAATATCTAGTTTATGCATCAAACTGTTATACTGCAATCATAACTTCTTTTACCATATATCAATTATTTTCCTTCAAAGCTCTTTCTCCTACAATATATTGGACTAGATGATTATTGTAGGTCCCTTCCAACTGAAATACTCTATTTTAAATGCTTGACAGCATAACCACCTTAAATGTGCTATTCATTAGCATATACATTCAAAGCTACTCCAAAATACTCAGTACAAGCATTCTAAACCTGAGTGAGTAACAATCTTAATCATCAAGGGGTCAACTGTGGAGACAAAAAGACCACCTAAGCACTATATTCCCAAATACTAAGAACGACTAGTGGGGGAAAAAAGTTTGTTTGCAGATGAAATGCATGATAATGGTATATAACAAACATATATTACATATAAAAATTTTGAAGGAAAACATTTCCAGATAATTTTCCCAGATAGAATTTCTATGAAGTAGATAGCATAAGCAAGCTAAGCAAGATAAAGGTAGCTAGGTGGAGCATTACCTAGCTAGAAAGTGGAAGAGTGAGATTTTTTTTTTCTGCTGTCCCCTTTTCTTTCTTTTTTTAAGGTGGTGGTGGGATTACTGTTGTTTTTTCCTGTAATGCATTCATTAGAATGTGTGTATCTGAACTGCAGAAATATTTTGCTTACCAACACTTTTCAATTTCTCTTCCAATAGTTTTAAAGTTTGTTGAATTGATGCTCCATCTGCTGGTGCTACATCTACACACAACATTCCTAGTAAGCCATCCAATTGCTGAGACAACTAAAATGAAAAACAACATAAGTGTGGATATTTAAAAAGAAAAAAAGTTTGAGCTTCAGATAATTTGGTCTGCAATCTTCTAAATATTTGGAAGTCTGTCATTTTAGAAGTTTCTCTTTGCATCTATAGGAAATGAAAGTCAAGATGAAAGATAAACGACCCATCTGCCTATAAAATTCCAAAAGCATACATACCTAGATGAGGGGGAAGGGGAAAGCCTAGATTTTATTTTTTTTTAGACAAGTATAGGAAAGGAATAAATGCCATTTTAAAAAGAAACTATAAAAAAATATACCAAATTGTGGTATACTCTAATTTATCAAAAAAAAAAGAAAAAAAAAAAAAAAAGAAAAAAAAGAGGTGGAAAAGGCAACTTTTAAACTAGTAACCATTTTATTTCAAATGTTGTTGAAATGTAAGTCTTATTACAAAGCACTTCCCTCCTAAACAAATGGGAAATACATCTTCTCACAGTTTCAATTACAGTAAATTACTTACAGCATTTTTCAAGTGACATTAGGTTTCCTCCTGCTCCCCTGAATTTTTTCCTATGTATTCAATATTTATAATACTAAGGCTAGACTATATCGACAGGTGAGCCTGAGAAAAGTTAAAAATTAAAACTTACATCCTGGGCAACACTGTGGAATTCAAGTGCTGCTTGTAATAGATTCTGCCTGAATTCCAGCTGACTGGCCTGTCGGTAACACACATCACTCAGCTGTTGCTGCAATGCTTTCAATTCCACAAGGTCCTCCTCATCTCCCGCATTTAGAAGAGCTGCTATCTGCTGATTAAGCTCAACATAAACAGCAAACCACTCCTACAAACACAAAAAAATTAAGCATTAAAATAATACAAAACATAGTTCTATTTCTCTTACAATGGCATACATCCAACTGCAGACTAACAAATAATCAGACTAGAAGAGAAAATTACAGCTTACGCTACAATTATGAATTCCCACACAGAAGGAAAAAACATTTCCTAATTTCAAGTCAACTCAAAAAGAGCTTAGAACATTTTAATATTTCAGTATTAAGAAAATGCTGCAGAAAGACGGGAAGATTACAAGGCATGGCTACTAGCTCCCAGCACTAACTTCCAACAAAGGAATTCCACCATTTTTAAAAAAAAATTTTAATGCTTACATTTCTATAGTGTTTTCCTGAAATGAGACCTTTTGCCAAGTGGTAAGCCATTACAGAAAGCTGTCCATAAGACTTTCTAGGTGTTACTTTCACTGACACGACTGAAACCAGCAATAATTTCTTAAAACGTTTAGAAAAAAATTCTACTGCTGACAAAGTGGAAGCAATCACTATCTTCTGAATATAACAGAGTATCCATGCACAGAAACTTCGAAATAATTCTTGCTTCTTACTTAAGGAAAGCTTTATACTACTCAATTCAAAATGTGTAGCTTTGTTTTTCAAATACTTTGACTACTGAGTAGATACGCAGGAGTTCGCTATATTGTCGTGTTGGTGTATTTGTAAAAGAAAATAGTTCAAATATTTAACAATTCTGGGAGACTTAAAAACGACTTGATATATCAAGATCACATTCACATCTTGCATGACTGAGATGCCTGTAAAGCAAAACATGTTTGCTCAACAGCTTTTATTTTGGCCTACAGTGAAATGACCTTCAAACGCCCTATGCATTTCTAGTGCTATGGAATAGCACCATCTATTGGCCTAAAATATCTGATTTAATTAGTACTCTTGTCACGCTCCTACTGGGATACTTGCCTACTTGCCTTTTTTTTTTTTTAATTATGCCTTCAGCTTTTGCATCATTTATTTACAAAGCATGCAAAATATGGCGTAAAAATATCCATATTCTGAAAATGTTTTCTTTTTACCCAAAGTCACCTCTACCATCTGCTCACAGGAAGAAACAGAGTATGAAAAGAAGGGGGGAAGAAGTAATGAAAAAGTAAAATTTGCAATCAGCCAAAAATTTCAGACCTGAATCAGTCTCTCATCTACTCCAAAAGGGTCAACTAAGCTGACATAATATGGAAACATCTTCCGCTGTCACACATGTACTATATAGTTTCAATAAACTCAGTTTATACAACATAACTCTTGTTATTTCCTTCAGACACTGAACATACAACGCTTACTGAGCGTGACAAGTGAGAAGTCAAACCAAAAAAATTTAGATTAATAATTTTTAGTTTTTATTTTTAGCTTTAAACAGTTGCAGTAATTGATTTTGGTCAAGCTATCAGTGAAATTAAGAGACTAGCAAACCAGAGATTAGAAGTTTATCCTTTCCATAGGAGAAAGTTAGGCGCAGCTTATGTGACAGCTCAAAACCACAGAGAAAAGGCCAAACATTTACTCAAAAATAACATATTGCTCATAAATAAAACAGAAAACGAAAGCCCCCAAAACCCAAACAACCCCATACAAACACAACCCCCCCTCAAAACAAGCAAAACCAAAAACACTCTAAGAAAATTGAGTTCAGAGTAAATTGAAGTAAAAAGTTTATCTTTAAAACAAATTGAACATTTCTGCAAGCATCTTCCACATAGAAGTAATGTAACAATAAATAGATCATGAAAGAAAGCAAGCATACAAGCCATCAATTCAATTATTAGTAGAGAAAAAAAATAGGAAAATAATGAGAGAAGAGTATACTCAGCTATTAGGAAATGTTTAAAAATCAGAAGACAAAGCATATCTTTCTAGTGCTGTGTTCAAAACCAGTTTTGATTTATAAACAGGCATTCAAATTTAAGGTAGGCCAGTGGTCTCCCAATTATTTCTTTTGGTATAAAATTCAAAATAATTTTTTCTGACCGTTGTTTCTACAAACTTTTGCCAGCACCTGAGAACCAAGCAGCATTCTATCTTGTCAGTGCTTTACTGATGAGCAAACTGTAGGCCAGCCTGCAAAATTCAGTGGCATTTCAATGATTTTAAGCCTCAGCTAAATCATAATTCTGCGTTACAGATATCCAAGTGAGAAAGTATATTCAATCTTGTTTTCTCTTTTCAGTTTGAAATGCTAATAATATGACTGAAAAACATTAATTATTTTTGTCAATGAAGTAGAGAGGGGATTTTTTTCTTTTCCCCCAATTAGGATTTTAACTGTCACGATGTTTTACAGTTGAGAAGGTACTGGTTTTCATAGCAGAACATTGCTTGAAGAGCTTCAAGTAATGAGAAGACAAATGAGATAGGAATCACTTCATCTGTAACACATACTTCTGCATCTGATCAAGGAAACAATACTCA
This sequence comes from Strigops habroptila, assembly GCF_004027225.2. Classification (NCBI taxonomy): domain Eukaryota; kingdom Metazoa; phylum Chordata; class Aves; order Psittaciformes; family Psittacidae; genus Strigops; species Strigops habroptila. The sequence goes on along the minus strand of NC_044281.2, from coordinate 16,620,358 downwards.
TTAGAGATGCAGTCAACAGAACCAGTGCAGTCTAAGTAAGGCACAGTGTTTCTCAGACTTAAGGTTTGGGTTGGGCTTTGTTTTCTAAAGTACATCAGAAAAATTACAAACCAGTGACTAGGAAAAGTGGACAGAATTGTCAATGTCTACACCCAGGAAAGCCAGAAAAGAGGAAAAGCACTGTGAGCGACACTGCCTTTGGAGTACATAGCATTTATATCATGATTATATTTAAAAATCTGATGGATTTTTCCATCAATATTCTATTGGAACCTTAGGAAGTCTTCAAAGTTAGAAGCAAAGGCACCAAGTCAGCACAGTTAAACAGTATCTTCAAGATTTCATTATGAACAGAAATTATACCTTAAGTCTTGAACAATGAAACTGGTAAACCAGTTTCAGCTCCTGGTAAACGTAGTTTAATAAAGACAAAAATATTAACTTGTTCACCTGAGAAATACAGGATTTCTCAGCCATTTTGGCAGGGAAGAAGAAGGAAATACACCCTCCTACTCAACATAAAAATTTAAGAACTACTGTAATGCAATATGAAGCCAAGAAAAATAATAAAGATTAGTATTTTTCTATACCAGAGAACAAAATAACAGGTACGTGTAATAGCCATATTAAGTTCTTAAACTTTCCTCTGAAATCCATAAAATCATGCACTATTCAAGTTTCCTAGATACTCATAATCAAAATAGATTATTCATAACTGCATGTACTTAGAATTATTTTGCTACTTGAAAAGGGTATGGAAAATCTCACACTGTGCTGACTCTCAATCTCTTCATGTTTCTGTTGCAAAGCTTGTGAAGCTCTAATTGAATCACCTATTCCCCACTGAGTTCTTAGTTGTTCTGATCCAGGTCCCTCAAGCCAGTTGACCACCTGCCAATAAAATAAAGATAACAAAAATAAAGTAGCAAAACAATGAAAACTGATATAAGAAGAATTCTGCAATATAAGCACAAGTATTTCAAAGTAAGCATATGTTTATGCAAAAAACATACATTTTTAGGAACTGCAGAAGTCTTGGTGAACCCATTCACATCTTCGAAAGTTTTAAGTGAACTACTTTTCATTAACCTTAGTCTATCAGCTCCATGAAAGCTGGCAGTAGCTTGCAAAAGATTTGTCACACATACTTGTCATTTCTTATATCTATCAATAAAATAGCTTAAACTACAGTTTTCTTGATAATGGACCTCTCCTGTTCAAACAAGATTTTTCTTCTTCCCCCCCCCCCCTCAAGTGAATTGCAGTGCACAGCTGTATTCAACCTGACAGCTGAGAGTTTTCTCCTTACTTTGTACTGAAGTACAGGATATGTACTTATTCCAAAACTAAGTTTACACATCAACTTAGTATTTTATATACTTATGTCTTTCAACTTGCTCTATTCAAATAACAAAAGCCTCTTACAAGGTCTTAATGGCCGCATCTCATGGACTCTACTTCTGCAGAAAACTCTGCAGGGTCATGGCAATACTATTTTGGATGACAGTATTGGATTTCTATTATTAAGCTATTTCATTTGATGTAAATATTTTTCAAAGCAAAGCAGGGTATCTCAAATTTTTGTTTCCTTATACACATTTTAATTATCAGATTATATCCATGGCAATATTTTTTAATGGTAATTTTTAAATATCTAGAACCTAGCGCAAAAAAATCACTACTGTAGTCCTTAAGCAAGGAAACGCAGGAATATCCCCACATTTTGAACCTTAATGAAAAAGCATAGGAAACCAGCTTCCTCTCCTTAATGTGACTTTTGTTAAACAAAGATGACAAAACAGCTTCACATGGTTTTTCAGGAAATAGAGTACAATACACAATGTAACACCATAACCATGAAGACAAGTGAGAAGGGGACTAATTGGACCATTTTCCTAGTGCTGGTAGGCTACATTGCAACAGTAATCAAGAATGACCATCACTGTTACAGAAGGTTACTCAAAGGTTACACATCTTTTAGCTATCAGTCTGTGTCTTCCCACCCTCTTCCTCCCACCTCACCACCACCCAAAGCGCTGTTTCAGGGCATATATTCTTTGCTCTAAAAGCATCCTCAGTCTTCCTTACTTTTACCACTTCTAGGGCAAATTAAGACTCTACGGTTCCAGGCTCTTTTTGTTTAAAGAGAAACTTCCTGTTGTGCTTAGCACTTCTGCGCAGCTGTTGTTAGTTAAACACAGAATGGCCCTAGAAGCGAAGGCACCCAGATGTCCCCCTCGTAACCTCAATGGCCTGGAAGCTCACACATGGAAATAACAGTTCTCATGCAAGTCTGAAACAGTGACCAAGATCACCTCGCTATTAGAAGTTTCCAGCAACTACTGCCTTGCCTCCAAAACTTGTTAGCTTAGCACATGGCCATTCTTGTGTAACAGATACTTGAGAAAGAAGTGATGTTATTTTCATAAAATATATCCTTAAATGGTTAGTGACTAGACTACTGCAAGACCTGACATTAATTTTTGTGAAGATTAGAAAAATATCAATACCTCTGCCTAAGGAGGCACAAAGCTAGAATTTATCATAATATACAGAGACATTCATCAGCAGTCTGTTTAATAGAACTGCTCATCAGATAATGCCTGGAAATCAGAGCCATCTTTGCACTGCAGAATGAAAGATGAAGGAAAGGGAAACAAAACTATAGAATAGAAGTAAGAGGGATAGTTAAAAAGAGAGGGTATGATATTGAAGCCACAAGGGAAGAGAGGCAGTTATGGATAAGAGGGCTTTGCAACAGGAGTAAGAACTGAGCAGTTCACAGAAAGCAGAAGCCTCAAATGGTGAAAATTAAAGAGGAACACAAAAGCAAGCCAGGAGCGGTTAGCAATATAAGCAGCTATACAAAAAATAGGAATGTCATTTTAATGAAAGCTAACACAAAATCAAAACACTAGAAAAAAACAGCTTTCAACGTAAATGCCCATTCCAGCTGAAAATACTGCATGTTATACTGCAACTTCTGTTTATTTTGTCAAAATAAATTCATGGCACTTTGAATCTATTTGTTTCTTCTCGTCCATCATTATCTTCTTGCTTTTCTCTTTTAGCCTAATTTTCTCCCATAACCAAAAGGAAACTAAATCGATTTTCAATTTCTAGATATAGTAAGTTTTCCACATACACTTGTATGGCACTTAGATATAAATGCACTTTACAAAGCTGATCAGTTGGGTAAAACAGTGAAACACATTTTTCTTGTGTACTGAGACTCAGTTCACTTACTACACAGCATCCATGGCTTAGACAGAGTAAACAAAACCATTTCTTATACAAATACTGCAAAATGAGGCTAATATCCTAGTAAACAAGTCCATTTAAATGCATTAACAATGTCAATTTGCCAAAGTACGTTATAAATTTTGTTTCAGCCGGCTTATCTTGTTCAACCACTGTAATACAGCGGAAAAGCAAAATCTCAGCCAATTATACTGACAGCCGTGCTAACATGTTCTACATAATACTATTTTCATATCATATTTTTTTTATTTCCAGTTCAACATATCAGCATATGCCTTTTTTATAATATTCTGAGTTACTACACAAGTGAAAATTTTTAAATATTTAATTAGAAGCCTAATAAAATTATTTGATTCAAAGTGAAAATTTCCTCAGTAGATTTGTATTTTCACTGCAAGAAATAACAAGACTGATTAGTTTTTATCCCTGCCCATACCTGGAACATTGTGAAATGCAAGTACTTGATTTGTACTCCTCACACATTAGAAATGTCAATGGTGAAAGATTAAAAGCAATAACTATTCCATTTTCTGCATATTGAAACCATACAGAAGCTTAAAAACATACAAATCCAATTTCAAGCAACAAACAAGAGGAATAAATTAATTCCATTTCCTTGATTTTTCTCTACTGAGATTGCTGAGAAAATGTTGAAAATGCTAATTATATGCCTGTTTCCAATGGATCAAACCAATTCATTATGACCTTTTAACACACGATTGATTAAGATGATTCGTATTCATTCTTGTCAGGGCATCCTTGAAATAGAGAGTTTAAGCACTTTAACCTAGTTAAAACACCAAGCATTAGACAAATAAAGGAATAAATAACGGCATATCTTCAGTAACAGGAACTTAAAACAATATGGGCAGAGGAAGTTTTCCAACTCTCAAGCAACATTACAGTCAAAAACGTCTCATTTATGAATGTTCCTGTCTTTGCTAAGAAGTCAGGTATTTGCATCTCTAACAACACAGTGGTACAGTGCCACAGTATACAACAAAAGGACAACATGAAGGTTCTTCAGCGTGATGGCTGAATCACCTCCATGTACAACAACAATCTTTGGAAAGCACTGTGGTAGCCACAATGTAAAGCATCAAGTAAAACTAGCACATTGCAGTTTGAGGGGTGAAAGGAAGCATGAAGCTCTTGCCTCCAAGAGCTTTACTTTTGTAGGAAATGCAGTCTAGGACTTTTAACTCAAAACTCTGCCTCACAGTATTCAAGAACAACGCCAAGCTTACCTGCATTACCTTCTGCTGAACCTCCTCTAGTTGTGTACGCTTGCTACGTTGTCTGCAAACTTCCTGGTAGCGGGTATACTGCTCTCTGAGTGAATCTAGGAGCTTCATGACCTGTGGCTGAGCAAGTAGTTCATCATCCATTGGAGACCAGGATACCCCTCCATCTGAACCATTGAATCGACGCTGTTGTAACTCAGATAGTAACTCATGACCTTTAAGAATGCATATAATGATGTGGTTAATTTAGATTCAAAAAAACAAGCACAAAAGTTACTAATAAGCATGCTGGCTTTTAGACCATCTAGTGGTACATTTTTGCAGCTAATGCTCTTTCATGCATTGGGCACACTTAATGATACAACTACATGCAGAGCATAGGCCAAACTTTGTGGGGTTGTACCAGTCATTAAATATGGTTGAAATCATGTGGTGTATTTCAGATATATAAAAGAGATACCATAACTAACACTCATATTGACATAGCATTGATTAATGTAAAGAAAAAACTGCAAAACATAATCCTGAGTCTGAAACAACTGTATGTATTCTGATTTACTTCAAAATACTGTGTAGCATCCAACATACTTCTCTCAATTCATATTCTTAGATTAAACGACAGAAGCACTAACAAACTGAGCATACACTCTCTCTGTTACCTGTCAGGATTTTCTGAAGAAGTACAAAACTCATAGAAAGTGCGGAGCTGAACACTAAGTATATTGATTATTACTTTTTTCTTACTTTTCTTACGTTTCTCTGTGTGCTCTTAACCACAGACTCTCTAGAGTGTAACCACTTTCATATACGCAAATACAGTATGTTTTGACTGTTTAATCCTTTGTTTAAACTGTCTGAAGAATGTTATTGTTAAGATGTAGTAAAGTTTTCAGGATGTAAACACCATACTACTAGAAAACCTAGATCATCAATTTATTCCCCAAACACTCAATGAACAAGTTAGCAAATAAAACTGTGCTTGGTCACTAAAGAAATGGTGGTGTAAAAGTGAAAATCAACGTCACCAGTTCTGCAGGTCTTAAAATGGTAACGTGTCAGTTCACCAAAAGGAAAAAGTACCATTAGAATAGTATTTGTAATACCTCAAGGGAGATGTAGAAACATAGAGTCTAAATTCAACTGGTATTATCTAGACAATCAAAATGCCACGGGGCTTTGGAGATTGCAGCAAGCAACTTAAAATTACTCAGTATATATTATTATGAAACGAATGTCTTTAAAAAATCAAAATACTAGGGAAATAAATATCTTAGATTTAATCTTTTATTCTGCTACACAGATAGGCACAGATAGCTGCAGAGCAAGCAGATTTAAAAGTTTTTACAAGTCATAGTTCTACTGGGATAATTTTGAATTTTTATGGTATTGTTTCAGCAGTAAAGGATTAACATTTTCAAGGTAAAAAACCTTTTTTCAAACTAAATTCTTCTCAAATTCTAAGAACTATACTTTATATATAGATTTGGAGCTTGTGAAAGCAACAATACTTGTAACTATGGAAGACAAGCCTTATCGAAAACCTCAGTCTATCCATATTTACTCTTAAGAGATATGAAAGTTTAATTGGGGAGAGTTTTCATTCTGTTTAATTTTTTTTATTCTCAAACTTTCAATATATTGAATAAAAAAAAAAAAATAAAGGTTGCCTTTTAGGAACTCCTATGATTTAAAGTTATTAAATTTCATAACTAAAAAAAAAAATCCTTATACCATAATTAAGAAAACAGAAAATGTAATGTTCTTGGGGACCATCTGCTTACACAAAATTGATGTGCTGTTTTGACCAAAAACCTCACCATTAGAGGAGGATACACAATTAGACTAAAATCTAGTGACAGTGTCTACAGACACTTCATATTTTAGAAACTTTAAAGACCACAGTAAGGAACAATTGTTTCACCTCTTAACTCTAACAATATTATCCCACATATAAACAAACTAGTTTTACACATAGGGCATATAAAACTAGTAGTTCTCTGGAAAACGTTACCTGTGATCCACACACTGGTTTGTAGGAGGCTGTAAGATAAGGATTCTGAGCACTCAGACTCTGATCACCACCTTAACACTATGCATTACTTACTATTCTACAAAGGCACAAACCTTCCAACAAATTTCTAGTCCAAATCAGCCTATTATACTTCACTGTCAGTAAGAAATTGAGCGTAAAAAAATCCCATTTCAATCAAAGAACCACAAAATATTTAAGGCTGAAGGAGGAGTCTAAGTAGCAAAGAGTCACAAGATTGTGTGCTTCACTTTCACAGATGGTCAGCTCAAAACTAGGCTGATGCAAATTATCAGAATTGTGTCAGAAAATGCTATCTATATTGTAAGCATTTGGTGGGCACTGAGATCATTTTATAAGGCCAACATATTGACATCATCTAGAAACAATGTATTCTTAAAATTAAACATGTTAATTATGGTAATACTGTAAAGATGTTAGCAGCATTACTAAAACCTGTATTTAAAATACATTTGGATTTTCTTCCATTTATTTGTTAACACTTTTTTTTAACCCTACAAAGCTGACATTAATTGATAATTATTGTACCCTCTGTGCTTTCACTCAGAGCTCAAAAATAAATGTTACTTTATTGACCAACATTATCATTTTTCAACTTACTATACCTGTCTGCAACACCGTCTCAGGGTCAACTGATGGAAGGAAGTTCAAATCTACTGATCTTGAAAAAAAGGACAAAACACATTATTAATGATAATAAACATAATAATACAGTAACAAACATATTATTAATAATTTGCATTACAGTTGCACTAAAAACTTTAACTAAGGCCAGAGCTATCTGACACTGTTATGAGACTATGTTTTCTCTCCTCAACCAGTAAAGCCCTCACTTTTCCAACTCCTATCAAAACAAAGTACAGCTGCATGTAGTCAATAGCCAAATGAGCATCCATCTACACACGCACTGGTGAATTTTGTAGTCTACATTACAAGCTTTCAGAACTTCTTTACACATTTTAAAATATTTAAGGCATATCATATTTTTCATATTGTTTGAATTTCCAATGAAATAATCCAAAAGCACTGATTTCAAAAAGTGAATCACACACCTCTCTCTTTCTTGTTGAGTTCCTTTATCGCTTCCATTGTTAATTAGAGCAAGTTCATCCAGTAAGGATGTTGATTCTTTCGTAAACTTTTCAAATACCTAAATAAGAGTCAGGTTTTAATTTAAGAAATTAAAATTATATAAGTGGCAGTATTGAAGGCATCAGAGCAAATTTATCCACTAGTTCATCTTTACCCAGTGTAATTATTTCCCGACATTCAGATGGTAGGGTAAAAAGAGTAGAAAAAGTAAGTTTTGTTCAAGGAACACTTAGAAGCACCAAGATTCCCTAAGGAGACAGTAAATGTTACACTGAATACAAAGAAGATAGACTGAATTCTGAAATACTGAAATCTGAAATACTGAAAATTTTGAGACTTCTGCAAAACCTGTAAGTAAATCTTAAGAATAATGTTAGAGAATCAAGGCACGTTATGCAAGCATCTGATAGCTCGCTTGAACAAATTAATCAACTTCGTGAAGAGTGCAGCTTTTAATCACTACTAATATGGGCTAATTGTAATGAATAAGTAAGAAGAAAGAAAGAAAGATGTATTATATAAAAAGAAATACTCTCATCAGTTTCTTTGAATATAGGGTCTTCTGATTGCAGATAACAAGGCCTGTATAGCCAGCAAATGGGTACCCCTCAGATGATTCCTTTGTACCTGACTTCTGAGGGTTGATTTTTTTGGTTTTGTTTTTTAACAGAACTGAGCATGACCAGATGCCATAAATGACATGCACAATAACTTTTGAGGTCTTTTTGGTGTTAAAACGTGATTAATCAATAGCCTGCAGATTAACCTCTCAACCTATTCAGGGCTACTTAAGTTTCAGGGTAAACTAAAAAGGATCTGACGTGGACAGCTCTTAAAAGCCGATTTATAAGAAATATAAATTCAGTTGTTACAAAAGGGGAAAAACCCAGTAGAATTAAAATGTATTAAACAGTTGTAAACTGTATTTCAGCTAATACCTTAAACAACCTTTCTGCCCTCTTATCTAGTTTCAGAAATCAGGAGTTGCAATGGAGGAGGTTCTTCGTTAATTTACAAAACAAATGAAACAAGGCAAGAGAGGAAAAACAGGAGAAAGAAATTTTCAGCTGTAGTCTGAACCCAATATAAAGCTAAAGTCCCAGTGGAAGTACTGTCCTTACAGATTTTATGAATGCAGGAATAAGTGAGTAGAAGCCACATTTGCATATACCAGACAAAAACAAAGGACAATGAAATACTAGATTTCCCTTCCCTCCCCTGTGTCCAGGTGCTCTTAGTTTCAGGCAGAGAAAAAGCAAGCTGCCTTGCCCCAATCCACACACACATAAAGGCTGTGCAAAGACCATGCAAAAAGCTGCACAGCAGATGATGCTCTTTCTGCCCTTGGGTCTGAACACACAATTTGCCAAGATTCAGCAAAAAAACCCTATGGTAGACATGGTGTAAGCCCTCAAATTTCTTGAGAGGGAAATACTGTTATGAAATTGGCTGCCAGGTATGTTTGAAGGCTCTGGGCAGTTGTGGTTGGGACATACTGTGGAGTATTCCTAGTCCAGAATCAAACCTGGAAATCTTAGACGGAGATACACATTTTAAGAATAGATTGCAGGGGAAAGGAACACACTGCTTCATTTAAAATTGTTTTGAAAACTAAAGTAACTGAAAAGACTAGTATCGATGAATAATAGATTTAAAAACATTCTGGAGTGCTATATGCCCCACCAGTTGCTTCAACGATTTATTTCTTTTAATGATTTGCTCCTACACATTTACTGCGTCTCTGTATCTACTGGGAAAACTACACTAACAAAGGTTTTAGCGTAGGACAGCTTTAAAACCTGGCTCTCAGTCCACACAAACCAAGGCCTAAGAGGTAATCTAGGGAAATCTGCAGAGTTCCAGGTATTTCCTCCTTGTTTTGGATTTCTCCTATCAGCAGCGAAACAATTTCCCTTTGTACAGACTATACCATACACTCAGGCTCTTCTAGAGTGAGGGTTCATAGGACAGCTTCCTTAAGGAAGTTGTTGGTTCAACAAATTGATTACATCATTAACCCTTGAGCAAATCCGGTGTTAGTCGTCATCATTCATGCATTATTCATGCATTTCAACTGCACTACTACAGATACAAACTTTCTACACACTTAGCAGTTCCTACACAAAAATTTCATGGCTCAAGAACAAGATATTTAAAAGGAACAACAAAACCAGAAAACCAACCAGCCTCTTATTCAACCAATCCATATGGTCATAGGTGAGAGATCCTCCAAAGTCTTCAGTAAGTTGGCATGGTTCTATGTATCGAGTCAGCTTGTTAGCAGATACTAAAATAACCTGTAATAGTAAAAGAAATTTTAGGTACACTTGTAAATAATACTATATTTTTCCCCTAAGTAACAGAGAAATTGTGTTAAGTGTGTCCAGAGGTACTGAGCAGATCGTACTGTGATTCAGATACAGCAACCTTTTTTTTTTTTTTCTTTTTTCTTTTTTTTTTTTTTAAACTGGTAAATGTTTAAATAAAGTATGGTTGGTTGCAGTTAAGCTGGGCCCAAATCAGACAGATAATTTTTTTTTATATGCAGTGTATATCTCCTGCATAAACCCGTAAGGCCATCATCTGCACTGCACAAGAAAAATAAATGTTTATTGGATATTTGTTTTCTTGGTGGTAAATGATGCTTCTTGATCAAGTCATACACCACACAATCTATTTTTAGTGAATATAGTAGCAGGATATTATACTGCAAAGCACTTAGTATTTTTTCACTCTCTTGCAATACTTCCAGTCCCAGAGGTGAGTTTTTGCCATAAAAGTTAAGTGCTTGCATTTATTGTGCAAACATGCACCGGAAGAGTTGGATCAACCATACTCTTTCTAGAAGTAGTCAAATTCAAATCTTAAAAGCCTGAGTCAATTGCCAAGGAGACAAATTCAGTTCATCAACTCCTCAGGATATGAAGGAAAACACAGGTCCACTGCTAGTCAGAAGATGAAATTCTTCCCTTCATTTCTGCATTCTAGAGGCTCCTGGCTGAGCCTTATTCATATAAATCTAAACCAAAAGTTGGCAGCACAGGTTGCTTTTATGCATGATATGCTAAACCTGGAGTAACTCCTGTGGAAAAAATAGAATTCTCTATGGAAGAAGACATGTTAGCAATACATAGTCAGAAAGCAGAGAGGAAAAAATAAAAATAAAAAAGGTAATTTTGAGAACCCATCAGATCATGCACGTATTCTTACAGGCGGCAAGAATATTTGGAATGAGCCAACTGGAAAGAGCCTTCTACTTCTAGTCCAGCTCTTTGTTCCTGCAGACACTGGAAGACAGAAAACCAATCCTAAACTTACAGGTTTTCTCTTTACAATTACCTCAGAGGTTTTGTATTCCACTAGTTCAGGATAGTTCAGACCTGTTTAGGCCTCTAAACCAACTTGATATAATAAAACATTAACCAAAATACTATGTTTCTAAGACAGATTTTGAGCCAATCAAAAGCCATTCAAGACAACAACCATTGGTCAGTTGCCTGTCTCCATCCTTGGAAGTTTTTCAAATGGATACAGCCCTGAGTAACCTGGTCTAATCTCATAGATGATCCTGCTCTGAGCAGGAAGTTGGACTAGATACCTCTAATCTGAGAGATGATCCTGGTTTGAGCAGGAAGTTGGACTAGAGAACTCCTGAGGTCCCTTCCAATTGGAATTGCTCTTTGATTTTTCAACTCTTACAACTCAAGAATCCAAAGTGGTTTGAACAAATGATCTAATATTTAATGTACAGGAACATCTTCCAGCAACATTCAGTAAATATAGACTACTCTCCTGTATTCTGGGTAGCTGCCATAAACGAATTAGCTTGCGGTTTCTTCCAGCTTGAGCCCCAGATAACTTTAGGTCCATGAAAAATAAAGTCTTTGTTTCTTCCTTCTTTAGGCACACGTTTATATTTTAGGTCATTTATAAATTCTCTTTTCACCTCTAAGAGTTCATAAAAAAGGAAAAAATTAATTTACTCAATCAGGATATTTTGGTATGGAAACTGAAGTAACTAGGGCAGCTGGTTCACATCACTGAAATACTAATTCTAAAAAATAACAAATAGCCTGAAGGATGGACTACATTGAGACCACTTATTTCTCATTTTTTTTTTTTTTTTTAAACTGAGGTCCTTCAGGAAGAATAGCAGGCAAGGGACGTGCTTTACAGATGTGCACCATTTTTCTCCTGTAAAGCCAAACCTGCCTGTAATAGATACATTAGCTATATGAGAAAATAATACTCTGATGAAAAAAAAACCAAATCACCCTAAAAGTGAGGTTCGTCAAAGAACATACATTTTTTTTTGCACCTTATTAGAAAAATTTAGAAAAATAAAACCCTTCCACCTCAAAAGTAAGCCTTGATGTAAGTTGAGACATTGCTCCAAACCCATTCATTCTCTAGGTTTTTTTTTTTTTGGGGGGGGGGGGGGGGGGAAGGTTTGGTTTTTGTTTTGCTTTTGTTTTTTTTTTTTTTTTTGTTTTTTTTTTTTTTTTTTTTTTTTTGGTTTTTTTTAATGTTTCTTTCTTGAACTCTTCATTGACTGTTCTTATGCTAGACCTAAACTAGTGGCAGTGCTAATATAAAACCCTCCCTTATGCTTTGAATTAGTAAAGTTGGTATTTTTAGGTGTCAAAAGCACAATTTGCCTCCCCAAAGTACTCTGGAATACCATTTTCATCAGCTACTACAGATTAATAGGCCATAAGAACATACACCAAGAGACAAAGAAAAAACATGATTTAGGGATGATTTAAAAAAATTTTTGATAAAATCAAAATAATCTTTTGAAAAACTATCAAGAAAAACTAACCCCATGTACTGCAAAATCTTGTGCTTCAACTGCAAAATTCCCTTATCTCTCAGGAGTGAGACTACAGTTGTTTTTTCTAGAAATATGATTTTGACCCATGCAACAGTGCCATCAACACCTATCTTTCATAATAAAAGAGCTTTGTATACTGTTTGTACAAGGCTGATCTATGTCATTTGCTGTTTTTTACAATTATTTTCATTGATCATCTGCAATGAAGAAGCAGATATCAAGATCAGAGGGGAATTCTGGTTATTCAATAGAACACATGCCCCCAAAATGTTAAAACACATTCATCTGAACTTTCTTTCTTGAGGGAAGAAATTAAAAAGCTCTTTAATACAAATTTCAGAGTCAAACCCAGGAGCTATTGGAAGACAGGATAGTGTAAAATTTAAGTAACAATGCAGTTTTTTCTTAAGTGAGTAACACCACAGCAGCCACATTACTGAATCAAAAAAGGAACAGTTATTTTTCAAAAGAACACACATGTCCCTTGAGAATAGAAAATTTAAAAAAGTGAAATCTAAGCATATGATCTTCTGAGAGAAGTAAAATGTCTGTATTAATCTTCATAGCTTAGCATCAATGAGTAATACATTCCATCTCCATGATAAATTAAGAAAGTTACCTAAAACTGAATGGTAATATTCTACATCTATTATCAGAGCAAAAATTTTATACTGGGAAATAGTTACAGAAGCACTGTAAGGGGACTAAATCCTATTTTTAATCTCAGGAGTAAAAACGTCCTAAAAATCAGATTTAGTTTAAAACAATAATTGGTGCCATCTCTTAGAAAAAAAAAATAATAATAATTACTAACTGGCATTTACACAACACTAAACATAAAAATACACTGAATTTCACAGAACATAAAAAAGCCAATCCTGACAAAGTCATTTATGAAAATGGAGAAAATAATTCATTAAAAACATACATCTATACTGCTTATAATTTGTTAGTCTGTTCTGCTTATAATTTGTTAGTCTGTTTTGGGGGACTTGTTTGGGGTTTTTTGTTGTTGTCGTTTTTTCTCCCCCCCCTCCCCCCCTTTTTTTTTTTTTTTACACTTCAAGCAACCTAATATCAAACAACCAAAAAGTCAGACCAAGTTCCCAGTTCCCTGTAAAGAATTCTTACCAGGTATGCCCAAACTTCTGAGAAGTTTCTATGGGCTGAAGGCACATTACCAACACATGCCACAGTTTCGCATTTGTCTTAAGTAACCCTCATGATCATGCAGATACCAAGTAATGCTAGCATGAAATTAGTTGCTTCTTTAGAAAAAAAAAAAAAATCTAATAATAATAGAATGCACATATTATATGCTGTATTAGCTGACATTATGAAAGTGACAGAAATGCAACTAACAAGAAGAACATTTATGCATATAATAATATAAATGTTTAAGTTCTGTTCCAATTTGTTACACTGCAATGCAACTGACTACAAATGCAGCTAAGAGTATATTAAGGTATTTACTCAATACGAAAAGAGTATCACTGCCTCATTTACTCATTTTAATAAACTAGAATAAAAATATTTAATACTTTTTTCATTTAAGTACTGTAATGTAAGAATCTGTCATTCCTAAACTTTTTTTTTTTTTTTAAGAACATTAATGAAGCATGCTAAAAGCTGACGATACTTATCGGGTCGCTGGTTGCTAATTTTGGACAAATTTAATTTAAACGGGCATAAGTAGAAGTGGCTTTGTTCATTTCCCAAAAGTTCTGCCAAGGAACACTGAGAAGCCTAGATAGCTCTTCCCTCTCACAGTCTGGTTGGTATGTATAAAATGTTGAATTTTGATAAAGTCCTTTGGGCTCAATATTAAAGCTGTTTTCTCAGTGGCTTGATTCTTGATGATTTGTTATGCCAGCAGCTTACATATCCAAACAGCTTTGAAAAAACACAGGGAAAGCTTCAACGCACAAGGCAGAGATTTGCGAGAATAAGTTTGTACTTCAGCCTGTGCAGAAGTCCAAACCAAAGAATGCCTATCTTCATTTTTCACCCTACACTGACGGTATCTGTAGCCAGAAAAACAGCAACTTTTTATTATTATGCTTGAGTACTAGTTGTTTTCTAAAGCATAATCAGCATTAGGTTTTGGGGTTTTGTTTGTTTGTTTTTGTGGTTGTTTTGGGGAGTTTTTGGTTTGGGTTGTGTTGTTATTATTTGAAAGTTAGCTGTGCTTATTCTCCAGCAAACTCAGCTGCTGCAAAAGCTTGAATATAACCTGAACTATTTCCCCGGTGATTTACTCAAGAATAACTACAGCACTTTTAACAGACTAAACATAGCTGCCCATATATCTGGTCTGACAGTGATTCATTGCCATGGAACCGTAAAGCAAAGACTTCCTCTTTCCAAGGAGAATAATCCTATTGTTTGATGATAAATATTATTTCAATCCATTTTTGAAATGCTTGTTTGATTAAACACTGAGTAGGATAGTGTTATTTGTTAATATGGAACACTAATCTACACGATAATTTACTTTAACATTACATCAAGAAACACAAGATAAGTATTTATGTGGCCAGTATCACACAGAAATCTGGCATGCTAGAAACCTAAGAGCAGCTAGCAGAAACTAGATATACACTAAATTCAACTCTACGCCCCAGTAACTACCTGCCTCACTTTCAAGCATTCACAGTTTTGCCCATTCATTCACCTTCCCCTCCAGGGCTCATGATAATTAGGCACACTATCTTCTTTTCATCCCAGAGAAGAGATTAATCAGCACACACCCTTCTTTAGGACTGAATTTAGAACATGACCTAAACACAGGCTTGCATACTCCAGCGCCACAGAGACAATTCTCTGATTTGGCACAGGTTTTTAAAAGAAAGGACCACCACCTCCGGTGCTAAAACAGCTGCAAAGACATGCAGATGAAAAGAGAGATGTATTTAAATAAACATATCTTTAATTAAAAAAAATGGAATTCCCGTATGCATTTTGGGGAAAGTCCATAAAAGCTACAGATTTTGGTGCCTCAGTATTAAAACACTGGACAGGAGGATCTGATACAAAAATTAAGGCTTCCTATAGAGCGTTATTCATTCTGTGGAGCAATACTCTGCTTATTAGTGTTGTTAAAGGGTAAATCAGGGATTTCCAAGTAGAATACTGAGAGATAAGCTATAAAGATACATGTAGTAACAACAATTAATTTCAAAATACAGTAACAGTATAAAAACCTCTTGTAATAACATGATGGAAAGTTCTGGACCACAGTATGTTTTCAATAGTACCAAACAACAACAACAAAAGCACATTTAAGTTTGGGGTGGGGGTTTTCATATTTTGGAAGATTAAGGATTGCTATAACTACATGACAGTTGTTTAATCACTTCCAGAATAAAAACCATTAGTCTAGAGAAGATAAGTACCTGGGTATGTACCACTGACATGGGTAGACAGAGAAGAGTTACTTTCTTTGAATTGTGGACTGATACGAAAAATTGTGGTCTAATCACATTAGATTTAGCATTTCTGCTAAATGTTTTCTTAAACAGTTTCTTAAACACTTTTAAACTAATGACAAGATCTTACTGGCTATTTTTCAGCTACTTAACATGGAAAAAGACAAGTCAGCAGGCTATTATTTCTTTCAAAGCAATTCTGATATGCAAGTACACAGACCATAAACAGACTAATATGCAGGAAATTTTCACAGAAATATGTGATTGTTAGGTTTCTGTGCTCTCTGTATATTGATGATTTGACATGAGAGACATGAGATTTTCCAGAGCAGATTCTGCTGACATACAATCATAATAAATTTCTGACACCATTACTACAGACTTAAGAGTTGTTAGCTGCTACCGTGCAAGCATGAAGCATTTAGAACTACTCAGACTTCGTACTTGAGGATTGTCAGAATCCTTCTGCTATATACTCTGATTTTTCCAATAAGTTCACACTAGTTCACCATCTTTTTCCTTTCTTTTTTTCTTTTTTCTAAAGCCCTTGATACCTTATTTCACAATCCTAAGTGAACTTTCAATTTTTGCTCCAGGATTTCCACAAGGGTAAGAACAGCAAGCACACTTTCTTCCTCCCTGCTCCTGGCAAACTGATTTTCAAAGCACTAGTCTCATACCTAAACCAGGCTCAGAGATTATTTTTTCTCCCAGTCGCTTAAATGAATGGCATACACACACACACAAAAAAAAGTCAGTCTGTAGGCAATATTACATTTTGTACAAACTTGTACATTTCTTCCACTTTTATGGTACACTTTATTTTCTTCCAGTTACATGTTTTCTGCCAGTTACATGTTTTCTTCCAGTTCATATGAAAATGTCACAATTAAATACAACATGCTATGCACATCACTATGTAGAGTACATTAACTAAAAAGCAAAAAGCAACACCTCCCAGCCCTTCATAACAGAATTAGAAATTTTTATATTCAAACCCTGTTCTTCATTCATTTAAAAACATTAACAGTATTAAGTATTACAGTGTAACATACACAAGATTTCAGCTGAAAGACACCCTTGAAACAGTTAAGACAGCTCTCCTGTTATGACGCATGGGCACAGGACCAGAAAAAACAGCTTCAATTAACACATGAACTGGTTGCTAATAAGCATTTTAGGGAGGAATAAAGGGACAGAGGAAAGCTCTGCTGAAGGATGAATGGGAACTGACCTGAGGCAGGTCCAAAATCAACACTAATACTAACCAGGAATAAGGATATGCACTTTTACCCAGCTGAATCAGCCCACTTCTTTATACTTATCCACCCAGCAGCCTTTTGATCTACGTTCCCACATTTACTTTCATTGCTTTGCAACTCATCATCACCACATCTCACTCTGAAGCAGAGGATCTCTGTCTTTGAACAGAAAGGAAGGCATTGTGCTTAATGGCTTCACATGGCAGTATTAAGCAAGGTATTAAAAGTAGATCAGGTAGCAGGAAATAGGTATGATGCCCCACTGTATTACAGGTACATAGCATTTACTTCACATGTGTAAAATTACACTCAAGTGAATAAAGACATTTCATATTTTCATTTAAATTTTTAGATTGTATTTATTTTATTGATGTGAAAGCAATCTTGGATTATCCTAATAGTTATGCAAATCTAACACATGATCCAAAACACAAGTTGGGTGTTGCTTTCTTTTTAGTGCCACTAATATACAATTATGCAGCTGTAGATGAGTGCATGAGGTAGAGGTTTCTATAGCCTCATCAGTGCCCTGTACTCATATCAGGAATAGAACAAAGACATACTACTGTCTCAAATATTATTCTGAGTGCAGAGAAGTTGGGTCATTTTTATTGAGTCAGTTTTCCTAATCGCAACCAAGTAATAGGTAACCAAGAGTTAACAAACGGTCAAGAACAAAGGGTTGCCTAATGACAAGGGTGATTCTTCATTACCTAGGAAAGCACAAGACTTTTGCTACTGTCCTCTCAGCTTCCCCCATCCTTTAATGAAGAATACCATTTAAGAATATGAGCTATTGCACATTTACAAAAAAAAAAAAAAAAAAACCACCACCAAAAAAAAAAACCAAACAAACCAACCTCCAAGAAAGTGCAAGATACAAGGAAAAGCTAGGGTGGTATCACACAGTCTCTTTAGAAACATCTATAGCAACTCTGTACCAAGTTGGCTGGGAGTGTTGATCAGCTGAAGGATAGGAAGGCTCTGCAGAGAGGGATCTGGACAGGATGGATGGATGGGCTGTGGCCAGTTGTATGAGGTTCAGTAAGGCCAAGTGCTGTGTCCTGCATTTGGGCCACAACAACCCCCTGCAACGGTACAGGCTTGGGGAAGAGCGGCTGGAAAAGGGCCTAGGGGTACTGATTGAGAGAGCTGAACATAAGCCAGCTTGTGCCCAGGCAGCCAAGAAAGCCAACAGCATTCTGGCCTGTATCAGCAACAGTGTGGCAGCAGGGCCAGGGCAGTGATCATCCCCCTGTACTGGGCACTGGTGAGGCCGCACCTCGAATCCTGTGTCCAGTTCTGTGCCCCTCACTACAAGAGAGACATTGAGGTGCTGGAGGGGGTCCAGAAAAGGGCAAAAAAGCTGCTGAAGGGTCTGGAGCACAAGTGTGATGAGGAGCAGCTGAGGGACTTGGGGGGTGTTTAGTCTGGAGAAGAGAAGGCTCAGGGGGGACCCTATCGCTCTCTACAACTACATGAAAGGAGGTTGTAGTGAGGTGGGGGTCGGTCTCTTCTCCCAAGTAACAAGTGACAGGACAAGAGGTAACAGTCTCAAGCTGCACTGGGGAGGTTTAGATCGGATATTAGGAAAGATTTCTTCACCAAGAGGGTGATCAGGTATTGGAACAGGCTGCCCAGGGAAGTGGCAGAATCACTGTCCCTGAAGTGTTCAAAAACTGTGTAGATAAGGCCCTCAGCGATATGGTTTAGTGGTGGTCTTGGCAGTCCTGGAGTAATGGTTGGACTTGATGATCTTAAAGGACCTGTCCGACCTAGTTTATTCTCTGATTCTATGATGAGAATTCAGCAACTATCTGTTATCCTCTACTCACACAAACTGCATCTGCCCACGCATCAAGCCAAGATACAAGGAGGCGTTAGGGAATAAACCTGAAATTTTCCTCCTGCCTAGGAAGCAGCTGCTGTGTTTTAATGCTATGATTATTTTTCTTGTAAAACGATATCTCACTGACTACTTCTCTTACACCTGACACATTTTGATATATGTTTGCATGAAACATCTCTAATCTTGAATTATTTTCTTATTCCTAAAACTTCAGAACTATTCATTTAAGAGAATCTTAAACCAAAATTTAAGGTCAGGGAGAAGTGTTTATGGTTCAGTAATGAAAAAAGTGGTTTAGAAACAGAAACCAAAAGGTTTAGTTACACAACTCCAATATTCTATGCCAACAATGCCAACATCATCGTTGGCACAGAACATGATTCATAGAATTACCAAGCTTACTAAATTTCATTACAGAATTATCATTTAATGACTCTTAGCCAATCCTTAAAGTCAAACAAAAGTATCCTTCTATTATCATAGCCATGTAAAATTATCCCTGCTTTGTTAACAGATTTTCTGTAGGCTTCCTGCTTATTTGTCTAGAAATAGATTCTAGCTGACTCATATTAAAGAAAAATCCAAGAAGAATCTTCTAGAGGATTAATTTCCAACCTAGCAATAACGTGATGTATACAGTAACAACCACTGTGTAAAATTCAAAGGCTTCCCGAACTTGTCCAAGGACTGTATTTACAGGTGTGCAGATGGGAAAAGAAAGCCTAAATCAGAGTAGAGAACGCTAAAGATGGGGATTCGCCTTTATTACTGCCACTTTCCGGATTTTGGTGTTTATCTTATGTCCGGAAAGCATCTGTGTAAAACTGAATATTGCAAACTTAAGTCACTTTCTAAACGCAAGCTCTTAAATCATCCTTTTGAGTACAAATGGTTGGTCACTCTCTTTTTTAATTCTCATCTTGGTGATAAGATAAACAATAGGCTAGTTTATAAAAGGTGGACACCACCATACTCGTGTTTATTAAAGAAGCTATGACTCAGCTGCTACATGCTGAACTTCAAAATGAAATATACTTTAAACACACCTCCCTACCAATCCCCTCAAGGGATTCAGGTGAAGGGACAGACAGACATCTGTGAAACCCAAGACTTTAAACGGTAATGCAAGTCACAAGATTATCGTAGTTGGAACCAACAGCAGCAAAATTTCAGGCACTTCAGCACCTTTATTAGTGAATATCTTGCTGGCTGCAGACTTTCAAACACACAAGTGGCTATTCAGAGATTCTTTGGATTGCTATGCTGAACTTAGGCTACTTTTCAAATCTGAATTTAAAGAACTACTCAAAAAGAAAATACGATATTCATTTGCAAGATAAACAACCTGAAGGCAAACGTGCAGGATATCCTTACTTACAGGACTCTAAAGCAGATTACAAAAAATGATGTAATAAAAGGAATCTTAAGGCAGATAAAAAAAATAAAAAAAAAAAAATAGCAAAAAGGTTTCATCATTTGATTGAAAATAGGAATATTACCCTTTACCCCCCCACTTCTTCAAGCACTTCCACATGCAGGAATTGTTTCCAAAAATTAAACCATCTATTTTAGGTAAAATGTGATACAGAACTTTAGACAAAATTCATATGAATTAACAGCATTATATCTGGATGTTTTTAGGTTTATATTACTTAGCAGTTATATAACTTTTCAGCTGCCACCTTCCAATTCTCATTTTCCCTGAACTAGATTTTCTACAGGAGTATGCAAGAATGTTATAATCTTACCATCAGAAAGAATTACACTGCATTGGACAAGGCTGCAAAATGCTTTTCTATTCAATCTCTAAGAGCTTTATTGTACAAAATATGTAGATATTTTAGCATTTGATGAGGACGGCAAGCCTGCTGTAGGTCAAACTACAGATAAACTTCAAAAATGATTGGAAAGATTGATGATACTGATAATTTTCTGAAAATAGTGAAAAATCGAGGTTTCCATTAACCTCTCCAAAAGATATAAGAATGGAACTGCTAACATTAGAGTGTAATCTCTTGTACACACTCAGCCCCACAAGCTAAGAACAGTATCAGCTTCTATTTGGCAAACTGAAGGGACCTATAACCATTGTTACTAATGTCAAAGAACTAAAAAAGAGAAGATGCATGCAACAACAAGATGATCTTCAAAATGGTTCCTACTGATTTAGCAACACCATACCACATGCATCTCTACAGTCCGCCACAGAAGAGTCTTGAAAAATACTCATGCTAAAGCCTATACAAAGGTTTCTTACTCAGCACGTACATAATATACATCAAAAAGCTTTATCCTCTTGCTGAGCAAAGAAAAATGCCACACTTCTGTAATTTGAGAGCTACTTCATTTAATATTCTTATTAAAGAAGGAAAAAGTTAAAATGCCACCGTGGTTTGTTAAGGATATCCACAAAGCATCTGGAATATAACTACTTTTAAGAGAGACATTAATTTTCATCCAATTACTCCAGTATCCCAGAAATGGTATATCTGACTGAAACAGACAGACATTCTACATACCTCAAAGCCAAGTCGATCTTTTTCTTTCCAAAAACAGAAATGCGTAACCTTCTTATCCCAAAATTCATCTGGCTTTACTACACAAACAAGTGATACCTCAGCTGGAACAACGTTCTGGAAAACAAATGAAAAAAGTAAAACATTCAAGATTAAACCTTCACTTACCACAGAACTGAATTCCACTTACATGCCATCATCTATTCAAGAACTTAGCTTAATTTCTGTCTGTAAATTAAGTCTGCTGCACCTGCCTCACATGTTGCCTCCATCCTGCTTTGTAGTAGATTGCACTAAATTTCATAGCAAAATTGTGTTAAAACTGAAAGAAAATCTAATCTCTTTACTCCCAGTCCTGAGGCCTAAGCATTAGTCTGTGCTACATCAGTATAGGAAAACATGAGTTATTGGCTAGACTTAATTTACAGCATTTTCTTAAAAAGAAAAAACGTTAAGGACAACAAAGCTTTCTACCTACATAATCTACTATGCAGAATGAAATAGTAATTATGAAGTTAGAAAAGAATTGTATACTTAGTTATTAAATCACATGACAAGATTATATCCTGTAATTCTCTAGCATGTACTGCTTAGACTAGAATGAAAGGGCTTAATACTAATTCATAGGAGTATTACAAAGAAAACATTCCTCTGCCTACAACAATAATTTCATCTACCAAGTTGATTTTAAGTTGTCACACTGAATGTAGATGAAGGAATAGAGACTCTTGATTACTCTCATGTCATCAGCTACAGCAATAAGCAACACTTAGATAATTACAGTACTGACATAAAAGTGACACAGTCCATGGGATTTCTCTTCAATGCCTTATTTTATTTACAAAAATATAATTCTGAAAAAGTTAGGTACACCCAACTCAAATCACAGTAATGAAAAAAAAAGAAGATATTTCATTCTTACATCATTTTAATGAATATACAAAAACTATTTAAAAATAGACAAAATATTTAACACAAACCGATGACCAACAAGCACCTTTGAGAACTATGTGTGTCCAAGCAGAGAGAAATCTCAAGTGGTCTGCACTAGTGATTAGTTTACATCAGAAAGTCTTCTTCATTGCTTCCTTCTCAAATTAAAGATACAGATGTGCAACTTACCTTTCTGCAGGCTTCACACTGGCAGGAAGTATGCCGACAGGAAGCCAGTAAAATTTGAGCATGGGCAAATAGCTACCTTCACCACTATCTGAAGTTCCCACTAAATGCCACAACTGCACATTGGCTGAAGTGAAAGCTCAGTTGGGATCATAATCAGAATATAGTGCATCCAATTACTCTATTAATAGGAATGACATCTTATTTAAGAATAGGTGAAAGACACCCTGAAACAGACTTAAAAACCCAGGAGCAACAATAAGCCACAATGACAATAAAGTGAAATTATTCATATTTGACATACTTTGAGGCTTCATCTAAGCCTGAGAGGAAAACTGCTCTGGTAAAGAGAAGTCATCTGTGCAGAAAGCAAGGCAGTAGTCAAAATTCCCTCTTCAAAGTGCTGTATCGTGCATTCTTTTTTACCACTGACACCAGAAAATAACCTATACTGTTTAGCAGACTTTATTGTAACCC
The DNA here is from genome assembly GCF_004027225.2 of Strigops habroptila. Classification (NCBI taxonomy): domain Eukaryota; kingdom Metazoa; phylum Chordata; class Aves; order Psittaciformes; family Psittacidae; genus Strigops; species Strigops habroptila. Next base: position 16,597,226 of record NC_044281.2, on the reverse strand, counting down.
CATCATTCTGAAAAGCTAAAATAATAAATTGTTGTCAATTTCTTTACTTGGGAATTGGCAATTTTTTTTTTCCTTCTCCTACTTTGTATAACATCCAGAATATTATTTGTGACTGGGACTACTACACACCATAAAATCGACTACAGTGAACTCCAATGAAAACCAAGTAGTACAATATATTGCATCAGAACCTGCTCAGCTGCACTACCAGCGTGAATTGTTGCCCTGCAGACATTCCTACTACTCACAGTAAACAATGCCAGGAGCATATTTCTGTGTTTTAACTAAAACTCTGTTTTAGAAGGCCTACAATTGTGTGTTCGCAGCATGTAATGAATTTATCCCTCACTTGAGCGAGGCCTATCATCCACTTTTCAGACAGTTTCTTCCCATACTGAACTATCATAGCACCGCAATTCGTAATTTCAAAAGGCTAGAAATCGTCTATTTCTCAATAAAGAAATTATTGCATCTACAGCAACACAGCTATTGGGTTCAAAACTATAAAATTAATCGGTAAAAAAATTTATTTACCTGTAGCATTAACACAACTGTCTTAACCACGTTCCACTGTGATTTTCTGCCATCCACTATCACAGTAAATCCTCTAGCTTTACACTTCTCACTAAAAGAAGAAAAACACTTAGGAAAAAAAAATTTTCATCTGACAAAGTTATAAGGAACTAAAAACCCTTGACATTTACATGAGGTAGAACAGCATTTCATAATCTTTAGTACCCAAATCTGCAATTACAAGCCCAAACCATTTCTCTGATCTTATGAGCTTACAAAAACCAAAGCAACTTGCATGTAACAATAAGCATTATGTTTCATACTGAGAAAGATAACTGTTATCTAATGTTTGAGTTTCGTCAGCTACAGGTGGAAGACAAATTTATCTTGGAATTGAAAAAAAAGAAAGAAAAAGGCATCTTACTAGTCTATTTATGAAAAATAATTACAAAGTTGGCTGCCAACAATCCATACATGCTTTTGGTTTTAAGGAGCCTCTAAGACACAATTTTTCTAGAAGCCTTCTGAACATTCACGCTTTATGCATGCAAGGTTTAATCATAATGAACTTAAAAAGCACATTACTATTTTTAAGAACAAGATCACTAGTGTTACAATAGCATCTTGAGACATGGCTTTGTTAGGCTCACTGGAATCTAGCAGTATCAGCATCTGCCCTTCTCCGCTACTAAACCTACTAAAAAACCCCCAAAAGGCTCAAACAACCGAATTCAAAACTGAGCTACCACCTCTGAAAAGTTCAGCCAAACAAATTTTGTACGAAAGCTGAACTAAAACAAAGAAAAAAAAAAAAAAAAACCCCCGAAAAAAAACCCCACCCCAAAGAAAAAAACAAGGGGAAAAAAAACAACCCACAAAACTAAAACTAAGAGAAAACCCAGACACTCTGTCATCTGAGCCACAATACAGACAACACAACTAAGGAAGCAAATTTTAGTATGCACAGATTATAGCATAATGTAGCCATTTTTGTTGGATTTTGAAGAGACCTCTTCAGAACCCAAGAATTTTAAATAGCATCAAAGGCAGGCATAACAGTCTGAAGTTTTAGGAGAGGTTCACACACATGAAAGAAATTTTACCCAAGACACTATAAACACTTATAACTAAAGTTTTGGACACAGCTATCCATTAACACTAGAATGCATATTTCAAAACAGTTACAATGTATGTCATGCAGAACTGAATTAAACGAATTAGGTTATCTTAGAACTTGGGGGGAAAAAATTTAACATTAATGTTTCTTGGACCCAGCTATCTAGGTTTGGGACAACATCCCTCCCCACACCTCTCCCTTTTAATCAAACACTATTCAGCAAGATTTTCCCAAACACAAACGGCAAGCACTTGGTCAAAAAAAATTTGCATTTCCTACTAAAAACCAATATGCAAACAAAAATGACAATGATTTTTCTGTACTGCCACCATAAGAGAGAGGTCATTTTTTTCCATGACTGACAAACAGAACATTAGATTAGTTTGTACAGAGTACAAAGAGAATTTTGGTTGCATTTTCACACAGATGAGACTGCAAAACAATTAACACTTGCTAGAACCACAGTGCCTGCTTCTGTTCCATAAATACAGTCAAATCCTTAAGCCAATGAGATGACTTGCATGGATGACCATTTGGTATTTTCATCATTTTACAAAAGACAACAAGCTGTTTGAAAAAACCTAAAATTTCCACAGCTAAGATTTCGTGCAATATATTCATATACCTATTGATGTTTTTACTTTTCAGCAACTTAAATTTATTCTTTGCTTGTCTCCCCAATCAGAATTCTTTAAGTGTCTTAACTACAAACAAAAAAAAAAAAAAAAAAAAAAATTAAGAATTTTTTAAAAACATTTCTAGATTGCAATAAGCAAAGTACATTAAACAGCCTTTGGTTGTGCCACTGTTCTGCTGTTTCCAGAAGAGGAATTTAAAGTGATGACAAAAGCAATAATTTATCCAAGAGGCTTCTTTCCTTTTTAAATCAGTGGCACAAGAGAACAAAACAAAGCTATGATAGATCAATCTCTGGATCTTAGGAAAAAGAAAATGTAGTTAACTAAGCTAGGACCAAGAACTGTCACTATAAACCTGCAGGGTTACATGCACAGAACTTAATCAACAACGATTTTACAGCAAGGTCCGGATGACAGGATATTCAAGTCATCATTCAGCACATTTAGGTAGTATTTTAACTTTAAATATTTGAGTTGCTTACTAACTTCAGTAAGACTTCATACGTTTTTAGACTCAGTGCATAGTTAACGCACTACAATCTACAAAGAGTAGAACACTACACAGAATAGAAAAGATAGAAGAGGAAGCTTTTTTACTTAGGGCATTGCTACCTTTGCAGGCTTAGGAAATTCATTAGAATGGCTCACTAATTTAGGTAGTAATTTAAGTGCACTGACATCAAAAAGAAGTTAAAGATATCCCAAGAAAGGAATGAGGAAATACACACACACACACACACAAAAAAAAAAAAAAAGGAAAGAAAAAGTGTCAAATATACAGAAAAAAAGGACATATGCAAATCTGGGTAGGTACTCCTAGTTAATCAGGATGTACACTTCTAATTCAGCCAGACAGTATCATGTTTTAAACATTACTGAAAGGCAAGAAAAAAAAAGAAAAAACACAAAAAAAACCACAACCATATAAAAATATCCCTTCCACCACTGGAAAAGAAGGCAGCCCTAAACAGAACGCTGTTGAAATCACCTTGGGATACTTAGCAGGTAGTCTAGTGTGACACTCAGCTCATCCATGCTTGTCTGCTCAAGGCATAATGGAATTGTCAGAATGAGGCCACTTCTTCTGTCCTTCCCTCCTATTTCAGAGGAAAAAAAGTAATTAGAAGAGTAATACAATGGCTTAAAGGTAAACTAAATACTTTGTAGTTACATAGTCTCAAAATACATCATAAAAGTAAACTTCAGAGTTGCTGTGAAACTAACATTACACCTCTCAGTTGTGAGAATTCATTCACCACATTGATATTTATGGCATCACCTTCAGAGCATAGACCACATCTGTAGCTGTCATAGTCTCTCATCTAGTACTTTCAACACAAACACCACAAAGTTTTCCAGAAGCATTATTCTTGCATATCTAGATTACACTGTTAAACAGCATCTCGTAGACCTTCTACATTACCAGCCTGCCAGAAGCAGTAAGCTTCCAAAGCGAGCATGTATCCAGCAGCTCCCACTGGAACACACTTCCTAGAAGTATCAACTACACAAAGAAGGATCTCGTACTACACAGGCTGCCCATGGAACATACTCTGAATTGGTAGTTCATTCAAACACATAAGATTTCCAGACCTGCTTCCAAACACATACCAGCACCTTACAATTGAGATAAATATCTCCAACAAGTTGCTTTAATCTTTATACACATTTTCAAACCCTTCTGGTAAAAGTTATACAAGCAACATCAGCAACAAAAATACTGAAAAAGCTGGCCTCACACTTTTATGTCCATTATGAGATCCAGTAAGATAAAGTGTTAGGTGACGCTGATGTGCTGCATTTAAGTAGACTGTTCTACAACTGTGGTTTGTGGTGTTCTTGACTACACAGATTCTCAAGAAAGCCTCTGGAAAGGTACAGTTAAGAAAAAAATAAATGGATCATTATGAAAGCTGAAATTTTCTTTTCTGGTCTTTCCAGTCAAGATTGACTTTCTGAGTTACACAGATACAAACCAGTAACCAAAATGGGATTTGAACTAGGTTCTTACTCGTAGCTTAAATTGGAACTTAAGCTAAATTCACTGAATTTGGAGCAGCTCATCTAATTCATGTACTCTCCATTTTGAGCAAACCACCTTATCTATTTTTTTTCCCTTTCTGTCCTTGAATCTATTAATGTCTACCCAGCAAGAAGAAAAGAGATCTTAATTTTAAAACCCAATCAAGTGTCTCGACTGGGGGACCAGGAGGACAAAGTATGAGAAGTGAAGAGGGGAATTCGAACATCAAATGAAGAACATTAATGAATCCAAACATACTCCAGAAAGATACAGTGCTTGAGTTTATAACTTATTAAACCACAACTTCAGCAATCTTAAAAGTCCGGGGGTAGTTTTTTTGAATCCTCAAGTGTTTTTTTAAAATTAATACCCATCTGTACATTAAAACAGTTTCAAAGTAAGCTTTCCGCAATCTGAAGTAGCTGAAAGCCTTTTCCATTTTATTCAATATTATTTTTTAGAATAAGTTTTAATGTATTAGCTATTTTATTAATAATACATTAAAAACAAAAGATACATTTCAGTACACGGAGGCAGTTACTAAACAGTTTTCTCTACATGTTAGAAAAACTGTACAAGGATAACACTCAGGTTTATATGGGGTGAAAAAGCAGCAAATTTCTGTAACCTGAGAAAGAACACCTTTATTCTCAAATTGTGTTATTCATGTGGTTAAAGCAATTAAACCAAGCTTTTGCTTCATAAAGTTCCTTAAAATTGGCAGAACCGAAGAAAAACTTTTCACAGAATAGTAACAGCTGTGCAGAAATAATATGAAGCACACGAGCGCAGAAATGTTTGCCGATGCATGTACGCTGGCATAATTCGATGAGAATCCTCTCCATCCATTAGAGATGCAGACAAGACAATGGAAAGACACTGTTTACACAATATATGTTGGCATCTTAATTTCAGTAGGTTTTTTCCTTGTTTCCAAAGCTGTGCAAGCTCCTCAAAAAGAGTATTAAAGATCTCTATTGCCACTTATCTTCCACATCTTCATAAAGGACCTACTTCTTTAGGTGGTCCATTGCTACAGTTGTGTTGCCCTCCCTTTGTTTTTTTTTGGGGGGAGAGAGAATTGCTGTTGGAAAAACAGTAATGCACTTTTTAATAGTTACATTTCTAAAAAGAATAATTAAAGTGTGGTGCTACATGAGAAAGGACAAACAGATAGATCCTTTCCACACAAACTAAGAGGGAGTCACAGTTTAAAGCAACACTTATTTACAGATTGTCCACCCTTCTTTGTTTCTGAGTGGCAGAAAACCTGAAAATTAAAGTGGGGAAGTGGAAGAAAAAGGAAAATACCTCACTGATTTAAAAACTGATTGTTTGTTTTCAAATGTACACTTGGAGAGAAAAAGAAAAAAAAAATATTTCTCTCCACTTGCTACAGTGCTTTGTGAGCACACATTAAATCCAACAAATAGGAAAATGCTATGTTTGTGGTTGTAAAATACTTCAGAAGTCACACTGATTAAATGGCAGCTTGTTAGCTATCATCTCTCAACAAAATAAAACATTATAATGAATAAGAAGCCTTTCCTTAAGTGTTCAGGCATTGTTTGATCTTTCCTTTATCCATAAGGAAATCCTCAGAGAAGGTTTTAGGAATGTAGGAAACAAATTTGTTGAAATTAGAATTTGTAACAGCCAAGTTCAAAAATTATTTACATGTTGTAAAATGGAGGAACTATTAAAATTAAGTGGAGCAGGGAAGCAAGAAAACACAGACAAAAGTATTAATAAAAAATAGGATAGACAGAATTTGCTGATCAACCTGAGCAAGCCTGCAGTAGGAAAAGTAAGAACACAAGAGGTTATAAAGGTATTTCTACCAGGAACAGCAGAAAGGTCACCTTGAACCAACTTCCAGGGTCCAAAATTCCATGAACCATGGCAGCAGCTCAAGACTCTGCTGGATAACACATTTGTAAGAATTGTGTTTAACACTTCCCTCTCCTCCCCCACCCATGAACTCACAAGTGGAGTATTGAAGTTGTTCATTTTAATGAATACATACATGGCTGTGGAAGAAAGGGTTTGCAGAAAAATACTTTTTCTTCTTGCACTTATAGCAAATTAGTCTTACAATAGCTGATTCATAACTGGAAGGGACTAGTTCTGTTCAAAGATAGTTCTGGATTCACGAGAAATACCAACCCCCACAAAAGAAGTTAACTATTAATAGTAGTTCATGTTTGTTTACACAGACTTGAAAGACTTCAGTGTTGAACAGGGCCTAACGAATGAAACTTTAAAATTGGTACTTGAAGGCCACTCATGGAAGATACTAGCCACACAGCAATTCTTACTTTCACATCTGAATTGAAACAGTATTTGCTGAACTGACATTAAAAAAAAAAAAACCAAAACAAAACAAAACACAATACACAGCACAAGCCAAACCCAAAAACTATAATCTCTTGACATTTCACAGAAAGACTGCAATAATTATATAAATTATTCAGTTTCTTAAGTCATCTTCTGTAACAACTGACAGGTTTTCTCCCTTGTAAACACTACTAGAAACGATTCAAACATCTGTATTCTGTCTGCACTACGATTTTTGTGCAGTTTTCTGGCACTGAAGTATATACAGATCAACCTGTCGTAGCACAAAAAGAGAAAAGGTAGGAGTTATAGCTGATTCTCTTCCTCAGTGAAAAAAGATGACCAACATTTATTTAAAAGATAAAATTATTGTTAGATGGATAAAGATATACAACTTAACTCAAAACATAATTTTTAAAGGAAATGCTGAAAAAAACTGAATGATGCTTTAAAGAATATTACCTCAAATTACCACTGAAGCAGTTATGGCTATCACGGATGTAGTCTAATATTTCCCAATACTAACTCATTAAACAATAAGAATTATTTAAACAGTAAAACAAATAGTTCTTTGATTTTAGTTACATTATTTGTAGCTCCTTTCTAAATATTGTATGTACCACCACTTTCAGAATACAATATTCAGTGAGATAAACCCAGTCACATTGTGATCTTAGGCATGGCAAACAACACCTTCTTATCATACAAAAAAATCACTATGCTCAGACTTATTTGAGTCTTTAGGATTAGAATTAAACCTGAAAAATAAAATCAGAGGAAATTAACTTGATGTGTGCTGTAACTCAGAAGTGGTATAGTTTATAAACTGAAAACACAGTTGCTTTCCTTAAAAGCACCACAAAAAGAAATTTTTTATTTCATTTTGCACCAAAGCAGTTGTTCAGCCTTTCTGACAAGCCAGTAGTAGCTTGCCTGTTTTTCCCCTGCTCTTTGTAATGACTTACTACCATGGAAGCTACACAACCATGGATGCCAAATTTGAGCAGACACTTCCATTGGAAACCACTCTGTTTTGCTTCCAGAAAAAGGTGGCAGGGCCAACATTATTCGTACCAATTTAACTCAAAATTGCCAAGAGACCTCAACATATAAACACTGAAGAACGTTTTCCTAAAACATGAGGTTTCTGGGGTTTTTTAATCATTAATGTATTTTTATTTATGAAACTATATGGAATAAAATTGCTTTAAAGAGACACAATGAACTGATTTCTCTGTCAGGTTCCTTAACTCACACTGAAGAATACTTAAAAGAACTACTGCATAAATTTTTACCATTCATTAAATGAAAGCATCCATTAGTACTACCCAATTCCAAAAAGGTCAAACCTACTTAGAAAAATGTAGGTTCAGAAAGGTTCCCAGCATTTAAACCACCACTCAACAAATTACATTCCACTAAGAACATCTGTATTTCAAAATGGATCAGACAGCTTTAATAGCAAATTGAAAATGCACTCTAGTTAATGAGAACTCCCCTTTGCAGTATAATGCTGAACAACCAACATACTACGCATCTGCTATTACTGCAGAGAAACCGCCCACTGTCCCAGGCTTTAATGTAAGTTGAGTTTTGGGGGTATTTTTGTTTGTTTCTAAGCAGGAATTGTTTGATTTGCAGTTGCTAGGGACAGTGGGCAAATTCAAAGCAGAACAAATTCTGTTAAAAAAAAGAACAAGTTTCACTTCTCAAGTGACTGGAGCAGGCTAAACTGGACTAGCTAAAATAAATGAAACCACAAGAATGTTTATGGCAACACTTGTCAATTTTTGAAGTTGAGAAGTGTTCTGCAAGTTATCTACCTACCCTGGAGTAGGCAATCAAATGCCAAGAACTAACACAGCTATCCATGACAGCAGTGAAATCAGCAAGACAATGTCATTCATCATTTTAAGTATTCCCTTTTGTTTTTCTCTTCAACCCAAGATTCAACAAGCCTTAATAAATACAAAGATGATTGCAGCCTTGCCTGAATTAGCTACTTGGCAATAATCAAAATGTTGCAATACATGGCTAATCCTGCTTCCATCCATTTATATGTTGCAGAAAAGACTCGAGTGAAAGGGAAGGAAAAATTTTCTAAAGAAAATCCTGAAAATATTCACTCTGTACTTCTAAAACCACATTAAAAAAAAAAACAGAAAGCATTATTCTTGGATGCCTGCTAAATCACCATTCTTTTAAATATGGGCTGAAACTTCATGACATCAACTTTGTGGGCTGAGTTACTGGCTACAGTGAAAACAAGTGCTAAATGCCAACAATAATACCTCAGCTACTAGATTGAAAGTTTCAGAGATACTTTTTGATATATGACAAAGTGCCAACCAATAATATAACAACATATATTTGTTAAATACATCCAGCAAATATAAGTAACCAAATACCAATACAAGTAACTAAAAATTCCACCCAAGTTATGCGGGGAGGAACCAACAGAGGAAAACAGAAACCATACCTGAAAGAAAAGCCAATTTTTTCTTCAGAATGGGTAATATTACTGAAGCTTCCATTCTACTTCAGATAATTTTCACAGCTCTGAAACACAAGAAGTTAAAGCTGTCAAGCAGAGGAAACCAATTACAACGTTTCACCAGATTGAGCACTGGCCAAAATACTTTTGTACTTTTCTGAAAGAAGCACAAAACACTGTAACCAAAATCCAGTGTATTGTAAAAACAATTGTAAAAGAAAAAAACATTACCATATGCATTTTCCCATGTAACTCTAAAGATTTCTTCCAACCCATTTAAAAAAAGAAAAAGTAAGAAAAAGAAAAATCTTACAGGTAGATCATCCATTTGCTCAGTCATTCAGATGTAAAATAAGTGCAAATAAAATTACACTTTGGCATAGTCTGTCTCATATTACCAGGAATATAGCAATTATTTCAAGATCTTATGCTGCATATGTGTCCTGGGTTCAGCTATAGCAGTCATTTTTCTCCTGCTTAGTAGCTGGTGCAGTGCTGTGTTTTTTAACTTTCAGCCTGGGAACAACGCTGATAACACCGATGTTTTTAGTTGTTGCTAAGTAATGTTTATTCCAACCAAGGACTTTCTCAGTCTCATGCTTTGCCAGGGAGGAGGGGAAGCCGGGAGGAAGCAGAGACAGGACACCTGACCCAAACTAGCCAAAGGGGTATTCCATACCACAGCACGTCATGCCCAGTATATAAACCGGGGGGAGTTACCCGGAAGGCCCTGATCACTGCTCGGGTCGGGCTGGGTATCGGTCGGCGGGTGGTGAGCAATTGTATCCTCTCCCCTTGTTATTTCACTAATCGTTATTATCATTGGTGGTAGCAGTAGTGGTTTTGTGTTATACCTTAGTTGCGGGACTGCTCTTATCTCAACCCGTGGGAGTTACATTCTTCCCATTCTCCTCCCCATCCCTCCGGGAGCGGGGGGAGGAAGAAGGGGGGGGGGGGGGGGAGTGAGCGAGCGGCTGTGTGGTTCTGAGTTACCGGCTGGGCTCAAACCACGACAATATGTCAGGACACTGCCACTACCCTGCCATTAGTAGGTCTTCAATTAAAGAAAAGCATCCAACAGTCAAAATAAGTATGTCTAATCTATAGCTGGAAATGCTCTGCTCCTTTTGTTTCCAAATCCCTTCTTACCCTCATCCCATTTTTATTGCATTATGAACAGCAATTCACTGTGATGAAACTTCTGAGTTTCATTGAGAAATCAACAGGATACTTGAACTGCAACCTCCTCTTCCAGCCTACAAAAAGTAGCAACTGGCATCTGCTTGTAAGCCTTCCCTCATACTTGCACAAATAAATACATATAATACACACACACACACAAAAAAAAAAAAAAACAAAAAAAAAAAAAAAAAAAAAACCACCACAAAAAAAAAAAAAACCAACCCACACCCAGAGAGGAAATTCTCCACAGAAATACAAAATTCAAAATACATGCCACTATCCAGTCAAAAATTGTTTTCTTTTCTTTAATTGCAGGCACAGGGCTTTAGACTGCAACCTGGACTTCTCCATGTGGGTACTTCAGCATACATGCACACTAATAAAAATATTTTCTTGTGGGGGGGGATGGGGGAAGAGAGAAGGAGAGTATGAGGGAGTGTGAAGGGGGAGTGACTGAAGGCGAATTAACTGAATGTAAACCATAAATTATCTAGGAGAAAAAAAAAAAACCCAAACAAACAAAAAACCAGAGAGCTCCAAATAGAGAGCCTGAGGTAAAATAAAATAGTTGTTCCTCTTCTTGTTAAAAAAGATGTGCTTCGTTGTAAACAAAAAATCCAAATGATTATTTTTATTATGGAACAGAAATGACATTTCAACAAATTTATGCTATCCCTCTCTGTTACAATATGTAATGCTTCACGATGTTCATTCTCATTCCTTATCCTGTATCTCCACACTTGTGTCATTTGGGAAATACACATTTCCCATATTACAGAAGGAAGCAAACAAATTTCAGTTCTTCCAGAAAACTGAGTCCCAAGACAGTTTGCACTTTAAACAATTAGTCAAAAAAGTATCCTATTAAAGCTTCCTGTGTGCTTCAGATAAAAATTTGTAGGTTATAAAACGTACAACACATGCATAAACCACAAAACTCAAGAATGACTCAGGCAGTCATTTTTGTCTCTCAAACACCATACCCAAGCCACCCTGTGTGAGCTATTTAACTTTGGCAGTATTCTCTTTTTCTGAAGATGTGGAACATGTACCTGATAATGATTTTTCCCTCTCCTGCCCAAGTTATATTTCAAAATTATTGCAAATAACTCCTTATTATAACCAATGAAGAAAACCCAAGCCTACACACACACGCGCGTGCACAGACTTTGTTTTCTTCATACTTTCACATATGAACAAAAGTTCGCCATCAACTTACTGACTCTAGGGAGCATGCTGCCCTGGGGTTGTGAAAAGACTAATTTATTTAACATGAAAGCACTGCCTGGCTTTCTGCCACAGTGGTGGCACTGTCCATGGATTAAAATAGTTCTTTTGTTCAGTATTTCCTGGAACCAAGGGAAGCATTCTGTTCATTCAGAGTGGAGGGAGGTGAGTCAGAACAATTAGATCAGTTGCTGACAATTTCAAACACCTAACCTTTGTTCCAGCAACTCCTGTAGTTTTCAATTGCCTCTCTTCTGTAAGAGCTTTTATGTGCTCCATCTAGAAGAAAACTCTCAGAGCAGGTTACCAGAACATACCAGAAAAAAATCTTCAGGTTTAAAAATAAGATTTTACATCCTTCTCTATCTTTAACACTCCAGAGAATCTCAGAATGATTTAACAGAGTGTGTTTTTTTAATATTGGAAAGTGAAACAATTTCAAGAGAGCTGACACCTACTTTCCACTGGGAGCTATCAAAGGTGTTTTAAAAAGGTACACTGGTAAAAAGCAGGTAAGTATATTCAGACCTACAAGTAAAACAAAGTCTTTCTAACTTGTTAGGAGGAAGACAAAATAACAGGCTCTTAAACTGGCCACCAAGCTCTCAATTTAGCATGAGGAAAGAATGATGTGTTGCTCAATGTCGTACCACTATTTAGCTGAAAGAAACAGATCCAGTGTCTATTCATCAATAAAAAAAGGGATTTGGACTCATTAAATAGAAAAAAGGACACAGAAGGAGAACAAAGCACCGAAGAGAACATTTCACTTGAGGAAAGTGAAATACTTAGAAGCTGCATTTTATCATTTCCAAAACAAGTGACTAGTTTTTGTATGCTCAAATTTTACAGATATGAAACAAGATAAAGAGGTTAAATCTGTTTGCTGAACTTCAGGAACAATCTAGAGCGCTGCATGCCCACCTGCAACCTACTTTGCCAATTAAAATACCATATGCCCAAACTGTAAAACTTGTGTATACAGGAAACATGTTAAATAAAAGAACTCAGAATGAAGAACCTCACTGAACTTGTTTAGAATGACCTAGGCTTTCAGGTTTTCAAATCAATACCGCAATGTTAATCTCTAACAATGTATCCATTCTTTTTAAGATTTCCATGGAAAAGCGGCAAGACTAAATCCACATAATATTTGTATTTAAAACCTAAATATTTGAAAGGTGTTCCAGTGAAATACAACACTCTTCCAACCACCCCACTAAGTAGAAAATAATATTACTTGTGGAGAAAATTCTCTTAAATACAAACTTGAATGAAATAGACATACGTAACAGGGAGGATGGGCAGACAGTAAAGAAATAGTAAAAAAAAAAAAAAAAAAAATAATTACAGAAGAGAGAAAAGGGCAAACAATGTTTCAGGCTGTACTCCGCTGAAATCAAATCATGACTTGGTAGGCTGCATCCCTTGTCATTTCTAAGCTCTCAAAAGACTGTAAATTACATTGTTTTACTCAACACAGTTTAAAATTCTAGTAGGGTTTTTTTGTTGGTTTTTTCGTGTTTGGTTTGTTTTTTTTAAAAAAAAGCCACAAAAACACACACACAATAAGAACTATGTGTAATTCAGCAGAGGAGTGCATAATTTCTGATGAATGAAAAATATCACCTGCATTTTCTGCTACACATCTTCAGTCTCATCTAATAAAAAAAAAAAATAAGTAAGAATCAATGTCCAGACACTGTTTAAAACCATTTAAAAAGTCTATTAAAGACAGAGGGCAGAGAGAGAAGTTGACAGACTAGCACTGACTAGACCACTAGAAGATGTTAGAGAAAAGCTGCCCTCCAACTGTTTTCTTTCCAAGCAACCCAGTGGGAACCACTGGTCAAAACATTAACAACCAAAAGAAAATCAGGCTCAGTGAGAATATAAACACTTTTACTCAAATTTGTTAGACCTGAAGCATTCAATACTCTCAGTACATGGTGCAAGGTCTTTAAATGCGTTAGTCTGTTCACAAGCATCTATTGCAAGTTTCAAAGAATGAGTACTTTCTTCATTCCTTCATCATGTATGAAGCAAGAAAGCGTAGCTGGTCTCTTAAGCACAGGATGTAAAAGTTAGGGAGAAGAGGGGGGTGGGAAGGGGAATAATGTTTCTATTCCTTGTTCTGTGATGAAATATACATACAGCTTTCAGCAAGTCATTTATCCCTTTTAGTCTTCATTCAGTCCCTCCATCTAATTCCCTTTTTACAAGAGTATTGTGATGTTTAATTCATTAATGTTTTTGAAGACTTGAGAGATAAGAAGGAACTCCACAGATCTGCCCATAAATAACCAAGCAGCAGATGGGCAGTTACAATCAAAACTGTAGCAGCTTGCAAGTACAGGCACAAACAATAGCATAAGTAACAGATATTCTGAAGTTCGAGGGGCGGGGCAAAAAAAAAGAAACAAAAAAAACCCCAACTCAATCATATAAGATGAAATTCTCCTTTTTCTTTTCAAATCAACTTCTGAATTGCAGAACTTCAAAATTAGCAGCTTCATTCCCTGAAGCCAGTACACAACTTTTTTCAGATGCTAACTTCAACCCGCAAAGCATCACCCCATGCTTTCCCTGGATCAGCTTAAAAAAAAAGTTCATCTGTTCCGCACAGAAATAAAATCCACCTGCAAAAGACACAGAAAGCTGAATATCACCCTTATCTATGTAGATTAGTATTTCACCTTCTTTTAAAGATACATTAAAGGATGTCATCCCTTCCACTGCTAAATGCCAGGAAGACAGAGAAAACACAAACAAAGGTGTCTCCAGGGCTGATATCCCAGGGTAATCTGAGAAGCACATCAAACCTGTCCCAGAAGCAGAAATAGGCTGTAAGCATTCATTAGTTAATGCTGTCTTCAATTAAAGAGCACATGGAACAAGGTTACTCAGCTGGACAGCTTTAAAATAACAATAAAACCTGACAGATGAACATCAGATTAGACAGTCTAATGGAGTGTTTGGTTTTTACTTTTTAACATATTATGAGCAGCACTAATAAATTTTTAATATTAAAGCCCTCTAAGATCACAGGAGAAAAGGTAACCCCACATACTTTGGGAAGATCAAATCAACTTTTTAGTCTTTTCAATTATTTAATTCTATTTTCTTTTATTCTCTTTTTGACTGTCTGTAAAAAATATTCATAAAAAAGGGTATATTGAAGTTTTATATTATGCCTGATTTTCAAGTTGTACACAAGGAAAATATTCCTGACCTTCCATAACCTATTAATACACACTAAAAGATTAAGAAAATAAAAATCACAGACTCTGATTTCATCAGTATGCAAGCTTATTTAAAGAAAAATGCAACTATATCATGTCAGTTCCATTACACATACACAGCCAGTACTTTAGCTTGGCAACTTGTAATAGCAGATGAATGGACAGATTGAAAGTGTGCTCTACTTTTGGTTAAACCTAGGGTTAACATTTTGCTAGGCCGTGATCCAAAAGCACATTGTCACAGCCATAAAAAATTTAAGCTTGGAAAAACTGAATTTATTCTGCCGCATTTTCACCTGGAGGTTCAAGTCTTACCTTGTACACTTTATCTTGTAAATATAGCTAATAATAAGATTTAGAAGAGTGATCTGTTAACTGGTTCCTCAATTTAATCCATCTTCCATATTCATTTCCCACCCTTTTCACCCCCCCCAACATTCTGTAAAAAATGAAATAAAGAATGAGAGGCAAAAAGAAGTGATGAGCAATATAATGAAAAGTGAACCAGCAAATTGACAACAAATGAGCAAGAGGTTATGCCATTCAGCTAAAAACACAACACTGTGCTCCTAAATTTTAACTCCAATGTCAGTTACCTATTCATTTCACAGAAGGGTAGACCTATTTCTCAGACTTAGAGCAAGTATCAGAAGGAAGAGCACCAGGCACAGAAACAATATAACTACGGAAGAACAATAACACCTGCATGTACAGCTGTGAAACACAATACCGACAACCTCCATCTTTCCATACAAGGGCAAGCACAGGATACTGTGCAGCAATCAGCACTCTCTCAAAGAATAACACATCTTTGGATTCAAAGGCCATGTCCACAGCCAGCAGTCTAGCTCCAACCTGAAGGAACACAGGCAGAAGTTCGTAATGATGCTATAACATGACGTACAAAACGATAGCTTGCTAAAGTTTTGTACCCTTTCCAGCCTCAGGCCAAGCCAAACACATATGCTATATGTTAAGTTACAGCAGTTTTCAGGCTTCTTTAACCTAGAATAGTAAAGAAAATAAGTCACAGGTTTTGGATGCATCTCCACATTTCCTTTTCTGCCACATTTACAGAAGGAGACTTCATACTCCTGTAGAATCCTGTAGCTTTCCCTTGTAGGATGTTACCACTGGCAGCAAAAGACTCAGATCTACCTTATACCCTCCTTGCAACAGGCAGCCAGAAGAGCAGAAGTTGCAGTCATCTGTTACAGCCCAAACTCATTTCACAGAACCAAATGTCCAAAGAATACATAAAATGATGCAGTCTGGGAGGGTCCTTCTTCCACCACTTTCTACATAGCGATAGGTCAACTGAAAATGATATGTTCAAAGCATAGCACAGAAGTTTTCTTCACCATACCTTCCCAAGATCCATTAAAAAAAAGAAAAAAAAAAAATCTCAGGTTCAGTTCTTAAAATTTTGTTTAGAGATTATGTGGAAATAAGACAGAAATCACACAGATCGTAAATTCTCCCACAGAAATAATTCTTGCATCACAGGGGGCAGGGGGGTAGAAAAATAAGTAATGAATAGTAATATCACATACTCTAGCTCCCTCTACCAAAAAAAAAAAAAAAAAAAAAAAAAACACCACCAAAAAACCACCAAACAAACATGTCATAAAAGCTTGCAAGAATGAGCTGGGGGAAATGAGTACCTTATCACTGGTTCTTCAGGAACTGTCCATAACCAGTTTGTGGCGAAAGATCACAGAGAGCTCTTAGGCCTTCAGTACTTCATAAAACTTAAGACAATGGGAGGAATGAGAGTGGACAATTCAGGCCATAAGCAGCCGAGTCAAAAGACAAAACAGCTGCACTGATGAGTGCAACTGTTGGCAGTCTAGAGCAAATGAAAAATAACTGTCCTCTGGGGTGCAAGCTTAGAACTTCTTGTTCCTTTTATAACATTTATATAAGAAAACAACCTACAACTTCGTAACAATACACATACTTGGCATTGGTTACAAATGCATGTGGCTCAGGCCCTCAGAAATCACTTCTCGGCTCAGTATAGTGACACTACAACTGAATGGAAGCAAAAAGAAATGCTCTTCTAAACCAAAAGCCATCTTGAGTGGCAGGGAGTATGAAAAGGCAAGGGACTGTGTAAGATGAAAAGTAGGGTGGAATGTGTGGATATTGAGTGTAGCAGACACAAAAGCAGTCATCCTTTTTAGCTGGAGAAAACTGGCCCAAAACAAGAAGAAAACTAATGAGGCTAATAAAGACACTGTTTACAAATCTCAAACTTCGGGTTTGATACCAGACTAAAGTTCTCAGCTCAAAAATAAGGTTTTGTGTGGACCTTGAAGCATCCCAATTTCCTCAGTATTTAAAAAAAATTAGAAAAAAATTATAGTAGCGCCTTCCCCCCCATGCCCCACAACACACAAAGTAGATGCAATGAGGACAATAATAAAAATTCCTTCATAAGGAACAAATAAGTAATTTGGGAACTTTGCTAATCTTAACTAAACATGGAAGTAGAAGAGATTGAAATACACCAGATCTAGTACAGAGATACCTTGTTCATTCACATTTTTACCTTTCAAAATATGTCAGAAATGCATTCATTACTGCATAAAATAATTTTCTATACTGCCCTTTAATTACTGTGTGCAAGAGAAATAAATATTTCCTTAATTTGCACGTCTTCAGGTTTTGGACTCACACTAAAAATTCTGAACATTTCAGCTGCAAGCCACAAATTAAATTGGCCACAGCAAGCACCTGCAGTAACCACAGCATCTCTCCCACCCCTCGAAATAAACTATGTAGCATTCCACTATCATAAATGGTCACATGCTTCAGAGAACATAAAAAAATCAAGCTCTGTAAACTGCTACCTGGAGCATCTTGCATATCTGTAACACTTGTACATTTTCCACTGATACTATTTTCTAGGACCAAATTAGAATATAACATGAAAGAATTAGCAAACACTATGCCAGCAGAGGGAAAACAGACAACCCGCATTGATGGTACACTGATTAGAAAGAAACCATTGCTTCTACCAACACTGAAAAGCAGATAAGCCACAGCACCTTTCATCCACAAATTATGTGCCCACCCTGACCCTTTCCCTCAAGTTCAGCCATACATATAATTTAGTGACCAAAACACGGAGTTAACATCAAATCCATTTATCTTACTCTTCAAATAGCACTTTTTTTTGGCCTTATTTGGTGTAGTCAACATTTATCCTTCATGATATCTAAGAACATATCTCAAATTCAACTCTGCCAACACCACAGTTTAGCTTAGCTCTGAATTCTCACGTGCCTACTACATCTATCTCCCTTGAACCACTGATTCTGCAAAGCCCTAAGTCATACCTTCATCTCCTCTTAACTACTGTAATTTCCTTCTTAATGGGTTCTTTACGTCCCAGCGTTCCAAACTTCAGCTTGTCCAAAATGCAGCAGCTCATCTTCTCACCTAGAAACAGGAAAACAACACTCCATATTGATTTTTCCACTTGCTTCCTTGTAAAGTCTAGAGCCTGCTGTAAGGATATCCTCACTTCAAAAACCTCTCACTCATGTAGTCGAAGAAGTAAAAAGCGCTGCCAGTGTGTTTTTCTATTTGCTCACTCAAAGCGTTCAAGTCTCTAATTTCCCTCCTGTGCACAAGCTTATCAACCCAATCAGAGCAGCAATAATCTACCTCAGTGCTTTTAGAACTTCTTTCCTTACTGTCACTCACAACCACGGCTCCCTCTTTAAACTAGAATTCACTTATCTCCAGTCTTAGGCTTAAAAACACCCTCTAATACATTTGCAAACACTACTCTGTGTGAGACACTAACACAAGCTGCACTATTTTACAGTATATAAGCCAAACTATGTAACGTAAGTTTAGTATCAGAAGCTCTGGTTACATTACAGCACCTTTTAATTTTTGGATTTTTTAAGCCACAAGACAAAAACCAGAGTAAAGTAGATAACTTAAAAAAAGGCATGAGTTACAGCCTAAATATGTTTATGCAAAAGCAATTGAAAAGGTATTGGTCTATGCAGTGTATTTATCAGTGTCAAAGCTTCAGAAGAACCAAATACGCTGCATGAAATTTTTAAAGATCTTATTTTTGACAGAGATAGATCTTACTTACCATTGGTACTGGAATGCAACACTGTTAGGGATACAAGTCTGAGCTCTGGTTCCCAAGTTCTGCAAATTTAAATGAAAACAGCATTTGGCCATATTTTTAGATGTTAGTACTCAATCTAAAACTTTATTTCCTTGGAGGTTGAAAACAAGGGTTTATTACAAAGCCACATTACAGGGGAGTCAACATTTCCTTATATATTCACAAATACTTGTAAGCTAGGCATTCAAGTTGAGAGGGACAGCAGGAATCCCGTATTTTCTACCAAAACATATGGTAGACATCAACATTGTTTATAATTAGCAGGCAATGCTCCTGAGGCAGCACCGGAAGCAGCAGGAAAGTAACAAGAACCAGAATCCTTGTAGTATGCTTTCAGTCAGAGGTAGTCTCCACAGAGTTTTAGGTAAAAATCTAAAATGGAACAGTTAGCATTTTTTGTGAAAAGCAGCAAGAAAGTATTCCTACACACTAATCACTATTATAGAATTAAAAAAGGCAAATTATACTGTGAATTAAAAAATTTAAATAGTCCCTATTTGTATTAGAAGATGCAGAACTGACATAAGATTCAAAAATAAAAACTCAGCAAATGCTTTAAGACTTGAATGAAACCTTGTAACCGATCAAATTCCACTCACCAACAAAATCCAAAACCTCAAAATTAGTGTATACTGTGTTACAGGCAAAGCCAAGATGCTAAACATGTCATAGGTTTTATAGTTACTCAGACGCAGTAGTCATTACAGTAATCTCTCTCACAAGTTTTAAATTAAACGAAAACAAAAACCTTGTATTACCAAAGTTTTCTAGTCAGGCAAATAAACTAGCAGCCTCAGAAAGATGGAGAGAAGGCAAGAGTACACACCTATAGATCAGGAACAAGAATATTAATAGCAAGCACTCAAGAAAGCTTGAACAGAGATGCAGTGGAAAATCCTGCAACATCATTTCTTACCCCTACAAAACCCCTAGGTAGGCTTTGCTTACTTTATCAGAAGCTACATACTGAAGGTGTTCTGTATTTCTCCAACTGCCCACAGTCACTTAGGAATAAAAGTGTTCCTCTTACTACTCTATTCCTAAGGACCCTTGACAGTTATGTAGCATTGTATTGAAGTTCACCATCAACAAACACATCTAGTCTCTTCCGCAAGTACTTCCAGTACTCCTCCCTACTACTGCTCCCATGCAGCAGCCAACTGAAACTGAGCTGAACTTCACCTGACTCCTTTATTCTGTTGCTGGAAAATAACAGAGCTATGTACATTTCTGCTGTTTACGTAAGCTTTACTGAGAAATATGATTCCACAGAAAATTTAGGATAATAGCCTACAACTCCAGGAGACATCATGGCACTGATTCTTGTAAGAAATTTAAAGATACATATGGTTTCTTCTCTTAACTTTTGCTTCTAGGGAAACTGATGTCACAGATCATCTAAACTGCAAATAAAACATCACCTATTAGCAGAATAATTTAAGAAAAACAGTTGACTGGGGTCATTTCACACAATTGTTCAAGCAGCCATTTATGATGTAAAGAATTGTGCAAAATCCTGAAATCCATCACTAAAAAACAATTTTAATTGCTCCTAGTTTTGGGGGGGGGTGGGGGGGGGGATGTTTTGTTTTTTGTTTTTCCCTGATGGAGCAAAGCATGATTGGCACATTACCAGCAAGCACTAGGCCTCTGACCAAGCTTCGGCTCCATTCTGTGGTTCGCCTTCCCCCTCTCCTCCTCAAGTTTCTGGTATAGACAATGGGGCTAGAACTATAAACCCCTTGCATTCAGAAAAAAAAGAATCCTTATTAGCACTGAAGTTCATTGCCATCACTGTTCCTATAATGCAGTAACAGTAGTCATTATTTACTACACACTGAATCCTACCAGACAATGTCACAGAAGGGGGGGGGGGGGGGGCCACAAAGAAAACCCACAATACTTCCTTATCACAGTGAATTTTAATGTGTGAACAAAGTCAACATCCAATCGTTAGGACAATGCAGGCACTGCAATACTAAAAATGCAGAAGGCCAGTATTTCCCTTGGGATGAAAAAAAGACGAAACAACAACTGACAAAAGCACTTACTAATACCCATCCATGTAAGCTTTACCAATTTTGCCCATTAAAAAAATTACTAAAGCTAAAACAAAGAAAGAAAACCACATTCTCCTCTATTGACTCCACTCTTGCTTCCATACACTCGTTCAAATTCTTTGATAAAAAGGGTGCGTTAGAACATCTCCCTCCTACAACTGCCTGGCTAAAAAGCTCTGTTAAGCGGTAGCAAGGGATACTATAGCTATAGGGGGAAAGGCAAAATTGGTAGACAATGGACCTATCAAAAAATCAAAGAAATGGCAACCACGGCTCTGAGCAACCATTGCTTCAGCACTGAATCAGCTTCCCGACCAGGCAGCGCTTCCAAAAACCCAGAGCGCCCGGCGCCGAGGCAGTGACACGGCTGTGACTCGTTCCCACCGGCCCGCCGCCGTACTGAGCACCGACGACACACCGGGGAAGTCCCTGCCAGAAGCCGAGGGGGCCGGGGAACCGACTCCCGCGCCCGACTCCCTCTAGGAAGCTCTCCCTCGCCCTAAGCGCTCTCCTTCCTCCCCGAGCCTGCCGTGACACCCGCGGCGGGGCCCGGCGGGAGGGGGCCGCCGCCCTCCCGCGTCCGCACAAAGGCAAGCCCCGGCGGCGGCCGCCACTCGGGAGGCCCCCTCGCCACTGCGGCCACGTATGTCGCGGCGGCACGAACAATACCCAAACATGCTGCACGGGTTCCCCGGGGCTGTACCGACCTGCAGTGCCCCTGGCCCGGTAACAGCCAAAGGGACCTATACAGGGGCAGAAAAACAGGGAAAGGCGGAGGTAGGGAACGGCAGTACGCAGTCAGCCGCCAGGTACTGCGTTACCCGCCCGCCCGCCGCGGGGATGCGGCGCCGGCCAGGGTGGCCGGGCGCGGGAGGGCTGCCCTGCCGCAAGGCCGGGCCACCGCCGCCCCCGGGGAGGGCTGGGAGCCAGCCGCCGCCGATGGAGCGGGGCGCCCCGCAGCTCCAACGCCGCCGCCCAGGGAACAAAGCGCGGCCAGGCCGCAGAGCCTGCGCTGCGCCCGGGGCCGCCCCTCCGCCGGTCCAAGGCAAGGGAAGGGCCCCTCCGGACGCGGCTACTCACCCGGCTGCGACGCTCCGGGTGCCCGGGCTGGGAGGACGCCGGCGGCAGGACGGGCGGGCGCGGGGCGGAGCCTGGACCAGCCCGCTCTGGCCAGGCTGTGGCGGCTGCCCTCAGCCGCCTCGTACCGCCTCGCTGGGCCGGCGGCAGCCCCCGGGGACGGGGGCGGCTCCAACCCCTCCCCCGTCGGCAAGGAGACAGCGAGCGCCGGGCGCTGCCAGGCCCGCCTCCGCTCCGCTGCCCTCGCCTGAGTCCCCCCCCCTACGCCTGCGGGGCTCGGAGCTGCGGTTCCGCCAGCCCCTCCCGGGGAGCCGCCACGGCAGCTGCGCGGGACCCGGCCCGGCAGAGAGAGGGCAGCGGGAAGCCGCACCCCACCGGGAGACAATGCGCCGCCGCTGCCCCGCTAGGGGGTGCCGAGCGCTGCAGGCCCCGGCCGAGCCCCCTCCCACCGCACCGGCCGCTTGTCAGTACGGAGGGGTCGTTGTAAATAGCGGGCGTGGGACGGGCGGGAGTCTGACCGGCTGCAGATACTTCAGCAGCAGCAGTCTTGTTAAGATAACAGTAGTCGTGCTTTATAGTTTGGAGATACATGTGCCTGAGCGTGTGTTGAATGCAAATCAAATCGATCGCAGGTGAAAACTGCCCGTTGATAGCGCCTCAGGCAGATGTCGGCTTCCACTTGCAGCCCTTTGCCATCCGCGTTTCAGTAACCGCAACGCTAACTCGTATTTTGTTTCCCCCGGATTGCAGCTAACAGCCTGTCGTCTGGCCAGGCTCCTGGACAAACACCCTGAAACCCTGTCACGCCAAGGCTAAAATAATACACGCAAAAGTATGGAAAGAAATGCTTTAAGAAAGCCAGCCAGGACACTGGTCTTGCTTTCAGTCTAACCACCCTGGGTCCCAGGGCTGACAGACTTAAATCTCCTGCTGAACACATCATTTTTAGGCCATATAATAGCTCTCAAGGGAAAAAAAAAAAAAAAAAAAGATTAAGGATTCTTCAAACTTTATCTTAACAGTAATTTTGCTCTTATTATTTGCAGAGCAACTGAATATAATTTACTGTATCTCATTCCAAACATGAAAACTGTCTCACACAGGCTGCAACTGCTTGGTTTCTCCCCTCAAAACCCAGTAACACGGTTTGCAAAACCACCGTTTGCCCCCTTTCCTGGTGGCTGCCTGTCAACATCTGCTGTAGCAATCACTCTCAGTGTCACCATGGGAGCATGCCAGTGGTACTCACCTGATCCCTGGCCTCTGCTTGACTCAGAAAGCTGTCCCACTCTTAGCAGCACAATCCATTGGACGTGCAAGAGCCGAAGAAAGAATTGTCATTAAAATTTTCAGAGGAGGCCTATTGGCCAAGGCCTGTCAGCCTCAAGAACATACCTTTTCTGTCTGGTCTTTCTTTCCTGGAAGAATATTTAAAACAGCAGCAAAAGAAGAGGAAGAGTAAAATAAACTTTCCTAAGAGCCTGGAGAGATAAACAGAGATAAGTGATCTTCGTCAGCTTCCCACCAAGAGTAATTGCTGTAGAGAACCATAAAAATTGTTTTGTATTTTATTACAGAGGAAAATTTTAACAATATTTTAAGTGTGTACAGTGATGGTTTATGAATGTGCCAGATATAACTTTTAGGTCACTCTTCTTATTTATTGCATACTTGTGATCAGAAGGTAAGACGATAGAAAGCAGCTTTCGTCATTCAATAACATTTACTTAGGATCACACAGGGTGTATCTTTGTAATCTGTGACTGTAGGACTGTAGGACACTAGATAAGTGACCTGATGCCCAGCAGCAATGTCCAGCACAAGTGAAAACTCTGGAAGTCACTGACACATATATCTTTAAAAGGAGCAAACAAATATCAACAAAGGGAAAACTGCAGCTGACTGCCATACTGAGTTTTTCTTTGGTTATTTCACACTTCCAAAAGCCTCCATAGTGTAGGTATTACATTCTGTGCACCATTCCTATCACATAGCCTATACAATAAATGAAAGTACATCTATTTATGACAAGACTATGCCCTTTTTGAGCTTTTGGTTTGGCTTGTGGATCTCAAACATTTCAGTATGCACAAACTAATAAATCCTAATAAAATTTCTCATAGTTACTGAAGAGGAGAGGAAAGGGAGAGAAGTCCAAATGACATGACCCAGCTGCTTCTTCTCCATTTTCCAGGTCATGAATGGAATCTCTTTAAAATGACTGAAGCAGGCTTCCCTCCTGCAGAGAAGAGAGGCAGAACTCTTGCAGCATCTTTCAATAACTCTGAGACAGCAACCCAAAAGTCACTGTGTGTACTCTGGCTGTACTCTGGCTGGAGCTGTGTTAGTTTGAGTATCCAGATCTTGCAATGAGTTTTTTGACTTTCCTCTTTCATGTATACTCTGCTGAGTGATTTGCCAGGACAGAATCTGAGATGATTAGTTTCGTTTAAGGTCATACCGGCAGTTCAGAGTTGTAGTTAATTGCTTTTGCCATGCAAACTGCCAGCAGGAAGAAATCACAGTACGTTTTTGTTTCAGTGATCCATTTGATCAAAACAAGCATTAATATATGCTATTAATATATGCTCTAGCAGCCATGCCAGATTTTCTCAAATATGAATAAAAATAAATAGGCTGAAAACATCCTGAGCTTTGGGCGCTGTGCTGTGTGTCAACACAACAGAGCCTTTGTTTACAGGCAGAGCATTGCTCTCACAATAGTTACTGCTTCCAGCTTCAGTTGCTGCAGTTCCGGAAAAATCAGCCGTCAAAGAAAACCAAACCAAACCCCCCCCACACTTCTAGTGGACACCAGCGTGTCAGCATGACACTGATCCCAGATGCCACCAGGTGTGACAGTGGTCATCCTGTGCAGCACCCCATGGACCCATTATGCACCTTTGCTCTTGCTCCAGTTTCCACTAGGACACAGGTAGACACTGCCGGGCACAGCACTGAACTGGGCAGGCTGGAAACCCTCCACCTGGAGTGATTTACTCTGCTGCCTTGCTTGTTATTTGATTCCACACCTCTGTGCAACAGACATGCAATTGTTTTTACCAGCAGCAAAAAATGAGAGTTGTTAAATTAGTGTAAGCTAGCACTATCCAGAGTAAGTGGCTCGAGATGTAACTTGCAGGCCACTGCAATTCATAAATGGTATATACAGTAAATAAGCAAATAACTATATGCAGTGGGATTAGTGTAGGCTGGGAGTGATGAATTGTAAATAAAAACTGTATAATGTTTTGTATGTGGAGCTTTATGATCATAACAAGATGGTATCGTATTCATGGGTAAGCAGCAGAGACATTTACTACTTTAAAGACTTATATATTTGTTATACAGCCAAATTTATTTTGGCAAAATAGTGGGAAAAGTCCCTACTATGTTGATAAACAGTATCAGGACGTTTGGGAAGTGAAAATGACAGAAAAATATAAGCATTCAGTGCACATTCAGAACATCACGGAAACAAACAAAAGCTCTGCTACAGTACTCAGTATGTGAACTCCCATTCATAGGCTTCTAAAGGTAGCCACATTCACCTGCTATTAGCATAAAAATTTTAAATATCTTTTCAAGCATAAATACTAGTTTTTAATCCTGAACCGAGTGATTGTTTCTTCTGAAACAACTCGCAACAAAGCCTTAAATTGTGCTTTTAACAAGATCTGAAACTGGAGTCCCAAATAGCCCAAACACGAGACTGCATTTACTGATTAGCACAAGCCAAAAGCCTAGCACTCTGTAGGCAGCACTTACGAGGTTTTGAAGGATTCATTTTATTACATTCATACTTACCAAAGGGTGTATAAGAATCTTTTAAATAGTTATCTCATGTTGGCAATAATTTTGATGTTCTTCAGTTAAATTATAAAAACAAAAAAGAGAAAGTCTTTGTCTTATAAAGGTCTTTGCAGGAGTGACATGTCTGTAAAGAGCGACAGCAGTCTGATCTTTGCAAGATTCTGGAGAAATTGGGGGGGTTGTGTCTTTTTTTCATATGCTTCTTAGTGCTCAGGTGGAAACAATAAAGCATACCCTGATATCATTATATACTTCCAAGTATTAGAGGCTGTTGGATTCTATGTCCTGCAGCAAACTCTGCAGTGACTTTTATTACTTTGTTTAATTACATTTTATTTTCTACAAAATACAGTCTTCATAACCTGTCCTTTCCTTCCTACTGAGGAAATAAGAGCTTTCCTGTGAAAAAAAACGAAGAAGCCTAAAGGCTGTGTTGCCTGAGTAGCTACCTGAGAAATGTTTAATGGGAAGCAAAGCTATCTGTGGTCAGTATCTTGTTGCCCAGGTTTCTTAAACACAAACATGGTTTCCTCACAAATTTATTTTATCTTAAGAAGGAGAAATTATTTCTGGCTGGCAGTAGACCCTGAACCTCCATGATATAGGGGTAATGCCTTCCTTTCTACACAGGAAATTGGTCCATGGGATCTGGACTGAGTCTCATGTGCAATAAGAAGGGTATGAATCTTGATCCCATCTCTGTAGTTTCAGTCAGAAGGTACACGACAGCGTAATGGAGATGGGCATGTCTCAGGTCACATTT
Organism: Strigops habroptila; assembly: GCF_004027225.2. Lineage (NCBI taxonomy): Eukaryota > Metazoa > Chordata > Aves > Psittaciformes > Psittacidae > Strigops > Strigops habroptila. The sequence goes on along the minus strand of NC_044281.2, from coordinate 16,570,581 downwards.
GTGGTTGCAGGGGAAGGAGATGAGAACCAACTTACCTGTCATGTTAGGTGCTTGTGCCATACCACTGAGCAGGTTTGGTGGGATGTCTACAGCACTCTGTCGCCTGATGGCTCAATCTGATCAGGGAATACTGCTGTGGTGCTTGCTGAAGAAAAGGAACAACTGTACTTACCATACTAGTTATCACATGAGGCATAACAGCTCTGAAAGAACATGTCTCTGAAATGCTAACTATAGAAGTAACAGAGAGAGTGCTGATTGTCAGTGACATTTTGAATGACTCCTGTACAAAGCACCTAATGTTCTGTTGGAACCATATTTGCTGCTCTATGCTGCTTCCTTCTGCTTGCACCAAAAAGGAAAAAAAAAAAAAAAAAAAAAAGATGAAGAAAGAACAGGAATCTTTCTAATGAGACATGATTATTCACCTTTGTCCTGCAGTTTGCTTGCCTTTTGGCCATGGGATTTATTAGCATTAGCCTGTAGAGGAGGATACATTCCATACCACCACCATTTTTTACTTACATTAGATTTACATTTTGTTTCCAGCTTCAGAATTAGCTATTAGCAAAATGTTAACAGCATAAAAGAGGCTAGATGGTAGTGTACATCGGAGATCAAGAAATGGGTGTCCTGTGCTGTAGCTGTTGCTTCTTGTGGTCTTAGAAAAGTGGAAGATAAAGATGGCTCTATACTTTTTGTGTGCATTCCCCATTTTGGGTGATTCTAGATGCTAGAGCAGCTCTAACCAGGAGGTATTAAGAAGTGTGTTCTTGAGAAAAAACTTCTGTAGTTTTCTTCTGGGGATCAGAAGGGGGATCATTTAAAAAGAGAATAAATTGAGTTTCCCAATAACATTTTTTTTTTCCCTGTATTTTTCTAAAGAGCAAGTATTTCCATGTTAACAAAAACTGGTCGGTTATGGATTTTACATACATTCTCTGTATAGGTTCCTCTTGGTAGGACTTGGATTTCTAACTTTACAAAGAGCAGCTGGCTTCAAGGGTATGTACTAACACTAATCACAATCATTGCTAGCAACAGTGAACTGAAAGAGAGTAAGAAATATGAGCTATTTTTAGAGGCAATAAGCCAGAGCTCTTCACTCTCAGAGAAAAGCCATTTTTAGGAGTAAGTGGCTGAGCTGGTTAAAATTTGTCACTGTGTTTGCTAGTCTATAGATGTCCTTAAAGCTACCTCAAACTTTATGATGTTTATTAAGCATTTAGGAGCTTTAAATTGTAAACTTTGGTGTAGAAGAGTGGTTCAGTGTGGCAAGTGGAGCAGTTCAGGGTTGCTCAGAGTTCAGGTACTCAGTATATTCAGTGTTTACCCTGCATGTCAGAAATCCTCTTGGAGAAAGAGAGAATGTCATGGCTAAAACCCCAACTATTTTACCAAAGAAACGAATTACATCTGTAATTATAATTAAAAAGTAAAACATTTTTGAATGTGTGGAAGTAATTTTTTATTGCTTTACTAAAACCATTGTGTACAAACTTCAGTGCATTTTGTAAGAGTAGTCTCAAATGTAATTAACCATGTTTATCCATAACTGAATTAACCACGTTTATCAGAACTGATATTTCTGAAATCTTAGTCAGAATGGCCAGGATTTTCAAACACATCCAAAGCCCTAGGAGCCTAATCATGTGACAGGCTTCTAATCCACAGAGGTGTTTTAAAATCCCACTTACTGGTCCTTGTTTTGTTCTTGTTTGCATAGTTCACAAGTAGTTTATAAACCTCTTCCTATATCACTTTCCTGAACACAGACATCAGAAGTCATTGGCAATATTGATCTTATCCATGGAGGTCACACGCATTACAAATTAGTCATTCAAGCCACCTTCAGCATAAGGTACTATTTAAATGGAATATGAATAATACTGTCTAATCCAAAGTGCTCATAATTTTCTGGACTGAGGCAAGGATTTCTTGAGCTTTTCCTCTTTACAGTATTTGGTGTTATACAAGAACTGAAATTTGGATGTAACTGTTGAGTACTAAATTAGGTACTTGGCACTTTGTCTTCTAGTACATGAACATAATTTCAGAACAGCTCATACCGAGAGATAGGAAAAATAGGGCAGAGATGAACAAAATCATGCAACAGTTTTTACTTAATAAGGTAATACTGAAAAACTTTCATAAAGAATAAATATTTTTGGAGAATGTTATCATGCACTGAGTTACTGTATGTGATGAAATTTTACAAATCATGAAAATTTACAGTTCTATGTGGTAAAAAAATAAAAGATAGAAAACCCTTCCCTTACAGACTCACAGCAAATTTTACTTCAGTAAATGATCCTTTCTAAAGTAAAGATCATTAAAACAACTCATATTCTTCCCGTGAACCAGTAAGCAGGTTGAAAACCCAATGTACTATGAAGTAAACTTTCAGTACTACAAACTATAAGGAAACTTACCAGACACACACAGATAAAAGGAAATGAATCTCAGGGAGCACAAATAGGGGCAGCTCAAGTACATGTGTGCAACTCCACTTTCAGGACATGGCAGAGGGAGAAAACTTTTCTGTACTTGCATTAGGTAAGAAATTTAGAATTAGTTATTTTGATTGCATACAAGCTGATTTCTTATTCTGTAACAAATATTGATGGAGTACCTTAGTGCTTCAAGAGTATCTTTCTTGTAATGGTAGTAAAGACGTTTAAATCTACTTCACTTTTCAGCATCGAGAGCTAAAGTTTAGTTCTTTCTTAAGCTGGTTTAGCTTCAGAGAGACAGGAGTTTGGTGAACTCTTTCCTGCAGCCCAGTGCAGGGTATGCAGCAGCTGACTCCCAGCTATCACGGCAGCCTGTCTATACCTACCCATCAAATCTGGCCAGTCGATCTGTGTGGTTTGTAGATCCTTTTACGGTGCGCTATTCGAGCTGCTATGTTTGTTCTCAGACTCTACAGAAAAGGAACAGCTATTTGCAACATCATACCCTTGAGTCTTTCAGCAAAACTGTGGCAGATCTATTCCTTTTCAGGCTTTTCAAAATTGCGTTTTGAGCTGGAGGAGGAAGGAAGCAGAATTTGTACCAAATGAAATGGCCATCTGGAGCTAGGGTTTTTCAAGTTCTGTGCTGCTTTAGTGCATATATTGCTTGCTAAGAGTTTGATACTATTACTGACTTCTGTGGCTAATTTTTACACAGGCTTGCATTTCAGGATTTTTTAAATGTTTAGTTTGACTGAATCAGAAGTATATTTGGAATGTCAACATATTTGAAACAATACAATAAATGAAGAGCTGTGAGATTGTTTTGCTTAAGCATTTTGCAAGGACTCTGCTAGTTTCACATGATTTTGTGAAATTGATTTCATTTATTATTCTCCTAAATGCTTTTTCAGAACTGACTGTGGCTATCTTTCATACTTTATCCATAAGTAAAACGTGTGTTCTCTAGTTATAATGAGCAACTGGAACCAGACCACCGTTTGCCTTTCTATCCTAAAAGCAAATATTATGTTTATAATTTGCTGTCTTGTAGTTATTAATGCCTGTATGATAAGGATCTGGAATAAAATAGGGTAAAAAAACTCTATAGAAAGTTGGAATTCTCAGGACTGGCTAGAAACATTTGACTTTTCCATACCTTGACATTGCAGCAAATTGTCCTAATGAACCTTGATGCTTAAAATTCATGAGCATACTAAGCCTGTGTAGTCAGAAGCGGCATGCTTTTAAACCTTCCTTAGGATAAACAGTCCCCATCTGTTTTCAATAGCTTCTGTACCATGTAGGCTATCTATTACCCCTTCACAGAAACATGTCCATATGCCTGTTGGTTATTGTCACTAGTGCTTGTCCCAGTGTTTCCCCTACAGTTTCCTCAACATACTCGCTAGCTCAAGTGAAGTCCTGTTCTGAACTCCAAACTTGTTGGCCGCCTTAGTGCCTAGAGTTTATCACTTCAGTGTAGTGCCTTCTCAGCTTTGCCTTCAGGTAACAGTAGAAACTCTGTTATGCATTTCTCTGTTCTGTTTTCCTCCCCTGCTCTAAACTTGTTTTGAGTTCAGCTCAAAATTCTCTCCCTGTGCCCACACTGCCTGTGTGTCTGTGCCTCTGTCAGCTGGTAGATGGCGCGTCTCTCCATCCTCCCACCTACAGGCAGGCTTTCCTCTGTGGCTGGTCATCTCAGGTCAGAGTTTGATAAGCCCCAACTTCATTTGCACCAGCCCCTCTCACCACTGCGTTTTCATTGTGCATTTTAATTTGTGCAGCTATACAGTGAGCTAGGCTGGAGGACTGACTAAGATCAAAACCACCTTCTTTCCCTCCCAGCAAAGTTGATTCAGCCAGCACTTCCATCGAAGGAAGTATTCATCAAACTCTACCTCGAGTTAAATAGCGAATTCCTCCTGTTAAGTAACACATGCCCTTCCCTCTGAGTGCTCTGCCAGTCGTTAGTCAGTCCTGCTCTGTTAGTCCTTACCTTGAATTTAAGGTATCAATCCTTGAATTCACCAGTCCTCTTCGAACAGTTTGCTGTTGTCCAACAAATTTGACTAGCCAAAGTTATCGAAGTTGCTGCTGTGCTGTTCAAGTGGCTTCCACTTGAGTGCAACCAGCAAACTTCAGGGGGCCTCTAAAATTCCGGTTTTTGAATGTGTGTCAACCTCTGGCAGCATGTGGCAAAATGTTTTGAGGTCAGCCAGAATTTCTAAGCTGCACAGAGATTCCCCAGGCAGTTATATATGACTTCTTCATTCTTTTTAATTTTCAACCCAACATAAGAAATTAAACCATTTTTGATAGAACAGGAAGAAAAGCCTTTTCATAATTCTTGTTCCAGTCCTAAGTCTCATCAGTATAATTAGTGCACTTGTATTTATAATCCAAGGTTCATATACCCAACTATATGAAGTTGCTTTTTTCAGTTAAATAACTGCAAAATTAGATACATTTTTTGCACTGGAGTGCAAATCTTGTGGTCGGATCTGTGTAGGTAGCCACTACCAACGAGGAGCCCTGTAAATTTCAAACATTTTTGTAGCTCCACTGGCAGGACTGTGGTCTGGACTTTAGATCACCTATAAACCATGTAAGTATATGAGCAATGTAAAACATTTAAAATCAGATTTCTAATTACCGAAAGTCTTGTGGAATAGTACAACAAGCTTTTAAGCTGAATGAAATGTGAGTCAAACTGACAAACCTGACTTTGGATATCTCTGTTCTGTAAAGCAGACATTAGACGCCAGACCCAAGTTGCTCTTAACAAAGGCAGTTTACCTCCCAGAACCAGAGTGTATGTGATACATCCCAGATCATGACTGAAAATGCACAGCATTTCTTTGCTTCTCACAGTGAGCAAGACACAGAGAGGCAGTTTTAAATATTTTCAGCAGCTAATCATCAGCGAAGCAAACAAAACCCTAAAATCTTTCTGCCATCGTAGTTGGTAAACAAAACATTGTATTTGGGTTTAATTTAGATTATGCTTCAAAATTTTCACACTTGAATAGATTTCAAGTTTTTAGATTCTGCATATTCATAAATATCCTTATTTTTATCAGTGTCTGCCATGCATTTTTTTCAATTACATTTTGAGGCTTCCCTGGCAGAGAATGCCTTCAAAGGTCCTTCATAAACTACAGTATCACGAGTGCTGATCCACTACACAACCTTTTAAAAATATAATCTGCATTACTAATTTCAGGTTTAAATGCAAAAGCAAATATTTTTCTCTCTGCTTTGCAAAAATCTCTTTCAGACTTTCAATTTAAGGAATCAAAAATAAGCTTTCTCAAATGTGAAAAATATTTACTTTTTGTTGCAGTAAAAGGATTGTACTTTTAATAAATTTTATATCTGTAGTTGGGTATAACAAGGTTACATCCAATCATAAGGAAGCTAAACAACCTAATAAAAGCATATGATTATTTTTACATTATTAAATCAATAAATAAGCTCTGCTTAGTGGTAATGGAAACAGGTTGCATGCAATTATTTTCCAAACAATTACAATACAGGAATCATACTTCCTTTTTTCATTCTATTTACACATAACAAAAGAGAATGTGCACTTGCTTGCCAATGAATTTCACATCAATTTTACTGGGGGAGGGAAATTATGAAAGCTTGGATGTTTGTAAGCCATTCCAGTGAAAATTTACTTTGTTTTTATTGATCTAGAGGTTTTCAGCTGTTCAGAAAAAGCAGGAGGCTGCAAAATTGTTAGCACAGGAGGAAAGGAAAACAGCAGTTATGGTCACATTATTTATGAACTGCATAATAATCCTTCTGTTGGCTGAACTTTAATTTTGGCATTTCTTAAAAATAGCTATAAATGACAGTACTGCAGAAGCATCATGTAGGTTTTGGTTGGCTTGCCTATTTTTTTTTTTTTTTTTTTAATAAAAGAAGAAATAAAAATAAGTAGCTTTACAATAGGAAGGCTGCAGTGATGGAACCTTGTGCACCAGAGAGAGGAAAGCATGCTAATCAGCTTTATGTTGTATGCTTAGCTCCCTGATAGAGCAGCAAAGTGATAATCCCTTCCTGTGCAGCACAGGAAGATATCACTTTCAATCTGGACCTCAATATGAGAAGTATAATGACAATTCAGAGCCTGGCATTGATAATTAGGAAGCTAGAGGAACTGATTTATGAGGAAATGGCATTGATTAAAATTTGCATTTAGAGCACTTTCTCGCAGAGGATCACAACTGCTGTACTCGTGTTAGACCAGCATTTTCAAAAGCAAGTATTAATGGGCTGCTGTACTCCCATGGCCTCCAGTAGTCAGCAGATTTTCGGAGCAGGTGTTTAACAAAGCCAAAGCCTGCTGCACACCCTTGTGCTAAATACTCCATGAGGAAATGGTGGGGATATAGCTAAAGCAATAGACACATTACTTTTGTTTGTGAAAACACTCAGAGAGCCACTTCCCTTAGTTTCCAGCCAGGTGCCCTGATTTAAACAGCTCAAAAGCATAAATAAAGTGACGGGAGTGAAGGGTCATTAGGATTGTGTGTACACTACTGACAATTCAGCCAACTATGTACCTTGGAACCTCTAACATAAAAGCAAAACAAGCTCTCTGCCACTACTTTCCCCAACCCTCATCCCCCAAAAATTAAATAAACTTTGACTGAATGTGAATGGCACAGCAATCGATGAAAGCATGCAGAAAAAAAGAGGTAGCTATTGAGAGTTTTGGTTAAAACTGGAGGGAATTGCAATTCAAAGGGTAGTCACATCAGCCACTGGCTGCAGAATCACATCCACCACTAAAGGAACATGATGCAATTGAAAGGAAGAGTATTGCAGAAAGGGGAGATGCAGGCATGTGATTAGATATAACATATATCCACACCCTCAAAATGGGGAGTGAAAACCAGAAAGAACTTTCTGTGATTTCACCAAAAACTGTTGGGAAAACAAACCTATCTACAAAAAGGATGAACTCGAGAAGGATCTGAAGAAGATCTGTAGACAGAGACATGATTTGGGAGTCCTAATATGTCACCGTAACATTATGTACACTAATTAAACACCAGAATGTTAAAAAAAAAAGAAGAAATAATTCCTTTAGTGAGTAGTCAGGCTTCTGATAGACTTATGCTGTACATATCACGTTCCCATGGTTTCTCCTACCCTGGCTTTCCTCCCTCCACCTCCAATTCCTCCCCTTGTCCCTACCTTTGTAATGCAGATAGTTGTAGTAGGAATGTTAAGATTGGGATGAGTGGTGAATGAATGGGAGTGCCTGGAACAAAGGGCAGGAGAGGACATAAGGCCCATCTGTTGATGGCACCTAGATTAGCAGGTCATCAGGATCCTAGCAGTCTGTGTGCAGCTTCTAAGCATAGCCAAGTTAGGAAACAAAGGAGAGTGAGCAAACCCCGTTGACTCAGAGGTGGGACAGGACAGAGAGGCTAAGGACTGTCACCTCCTAACGGGTGTATAAAAGGCATATCCGAAATTAGCAGATGGAGGTCATTGAGAAGTGAGGAAGCTGCAGAAAAATTCAGCATGCTAATCAGCTCAGCTAACAGAAGGAAACACTCAATATCTGCTACAAAAGTAGAAAGGAATTATAGAGCCTTTACATTGTTTTCCAAGGCTTATTCTGTGGAGTAAGTTAATTTGCATTAATGGAAATGAAGACGTTGCAAAGTGTTTTGAAGTAACCTTGGAGAAGTAGAGCTCAGCACACAAATAGGTCTTTGCAGTGAGGACCAGGGGCAGCTGTGACTAAGTCATAAGCACATATATCTGAAATTTTAGCCCATACAAAGGATTTGTGCTGCTACTGCTGGTGAATAGACATTGCTTTTATTTTGAAACAGATTCATGTAGGTCATCGCTCTGGTGAAATACATACTTCAGTAATAATTTCCAAATCTCTAAGGTTCTCATCATTTATCCATTGTTAATTATTTAGCAATTATGCTGATGAAAGGTTAAAAATGTTCACAGAGGCATTTCTTCAGTCAGGGGAAGGAGAAATGGTTTAAAATTAAATCCTTGCAGTTGGTGCTTAATGGTAATGACATGCTATTTTTATATTATTTGAAGTAACAGATGATTACTTTGAAACTTCGACATTGGAAAATGGCTAGAACAGTATGGTGATCTAAATAACAGACAAGCATTCTCTGCTATGGGATTAGTAGAGAAAGGTAGAGGCCTTTATGGAAATACAACTTTACAAATTAATATCTTGATGACCACTGAAAACCACAATGTGAGGTTTATACATCAGGGTCCAAATGTAAGGTAGGCAGAGACTACAGATAGGAGTGTAAAGAGAAACTTTGCTTTTTTAAGAAAGAACAAAGTATATTTTCACATTTTACTACTGAAGTCATAGAATCAAGTCATGCCTATTTACACGAAAAATAAAAGTCAGTTAAACCAAAAGTGGATGTGGTATCTTTTAAAAATCATACCTGAACTACCAGTAACTTCCGTTAAGTTGCAAAGTTAAATTTAGCTTACTTTAAAGAACTTAACTACCACATCTGAATGTCCCATCAGCCATTTCAGACTGCAGAAATGAAAACGCAATCTATTTAATTTCTCTCACAAGCAATAGCTGGTATCGAGGGTAGACACAGGAGCCTGTAATTCATGCTTTCTTCCCCTCTTTAAAGGAAAATTGGAACAAATGAGCCGAGCCTTATGCCTCAAAATGAGTAACTCTAGAGCATTTCAGAGCAAGAACAAGAAAGTATCTCAAAGCTGTCAGAGGTCCCTGTGAAGAATATCCTGCCAAGCACCCACACTTAGATGAGGAAGGCATACTGTGAGCACCTTTACCAGCTGCATCTCTGACCCCACAGGGAGGTAGGTGGGAGGAGTGCAGCCTGCTCACACAAGCTGATTTCAGGTTACCAATCACTTGGTGTCTTTCTGGTGCCTCATTCTAGACATCCTAAAATCTTTACTGAAAGACGAGCCACTCTTTTGAGTATGGCAGAGGCATTTAACATAATGCTGTTTGCTGTAAACAACTGCGAGGCAATTGATGACCTTATATTTGCTAGAAATAGCTAGAGCATACATTCAAGCTGTAATAAGAAGAGACGTATCGGAACATATTTTAATAAGAACACATTTGAAGATTCAATGATGCCCTGCAGTATATGGAAGTAGATGGCAGCATATGGAACTTCTCACACTTTTCTGAATATTTATTAGGACTTAATATCCAAAGGTTAACTGCAAAGTATTTCAGGAACTACCTTATTTATGAAGATGGGGGAATACAACCCTTCTGTCAGGCTTATACTGTCAGCAAAAAGGGTTGGGTTCAAACTTTGGAGTTTGAATAAACACCAGCTTAAATATATACCCTGAAACTTGGAAATATAAACCTGAGCTAATTATTTCCACTTATAAATGACAGATGAACTCAAATATTAGAACAGTATTTCACTGAAGGGGGGAGGAGGAAGCAGTTACAGGGAAATAGGGTAGTGTATTTTATATATATATAACCATTCCTTTCTAGAAGTGCAAGTATATTCTCTTTCATATCTTGTGGCTGTTTTTCTCACCCTATACTAAAACCTCACTCAGTCTTGCAGGTTATGGCTGTTAGGTTGGGGGATGTGTTGCCTATCCTGCTGAGGAGCAAGGCCTCCAGCTCCTGAAATTCCACAGGTCCAAAGCTGATCGTTTGCTGTCTCTGCTGGTGTCTGCAGCCACTTACCTGAGCTGTCCGGTTGGTCCAAAGGGGCCTTTGCAGCTCCAAGCTCATGTGTGTAAACACTGCAGCTCTCCTAATGGCACCTGCTCCTCAGTTCCCTCTGCTCTCCAGCAAGAGTGCCTGTAACACACAGGACTGCACAGGGGTCTTCACTACTCGAAGGAGACTTATTAAACAGATTTCCTATTCTGCTTTGTCAGAATTGCATTTATGTGAGCTGATTTGCCCAAATGTACGCTCAGTATTGCAAGTACACAATGTCACTCATATTATGTCTGCTGTTTACAAAGAGAAATATCTCATCTATAACACAGACAGCAAACTGTGTCTCAGAGCCAGGCGTTTATTCCTCTCCTGGCACCAGATGTCAATAGAGTCCTCCTCCTCTTCTTCTGTCAGGAGGGCAGCTCTTCCCTTCAGACCACAGCCATCAGGATTGCATTTGTCTAAAATGAGAGAAAATTGTAGCCAATCTTCCTGGTTCTTTCTTGAAAGAGCAAAAAAGGAGATAAAAGAAATGGCTTGACTAAAATCATGTGTGAACATGAATTGTGGTGTAGATTAAGAAGTCAGTTTGGTCATAATAGCAGGCAGACCTTATCATTACGTTTCATTGCTTTAATGGACACTTTCTGCTGCATTTATATGAACAGAGCCATTCCTTTTAAGCTGATCTCTGTGTATATATTCCTCTGTGATTTAGAACAACCAGGGCTCCACTGTATATATATGAGAACTGCACCATACCCTTGCTTTTCTGTTAGTTTTTTGTTTTGTGGGGTTTTTTTTCTTTTATTGCTGCACTGACCAAACCAGTGATCTGTCACTGGGTCCAAGGGGATTATACCATGTCTCATTTCAAGATGGCAGCAAATATGTTAGACACCCCAAATTTTCTGAAGCTCTGATAGATATTTTTTTAAGTTCTCTGCTGCTTCTCACAGTGTTCATCAACTGTGAACACATCCCTCATTCTTACTGACACTCAAAAAACTGCCACCCATTTTCACTTTAGAAACCATTCCTACTTGTGGGGTTTTATTGTTTCTTGTGAGATGGTTTGTTTGTTTGCTTTTTCAGATATGACATCTCTACAATGAGCACAATTATCTGGGACATGTTATACATTCATAGAGGCTTGTAAGTAGCTCAGTTCTTCTGGGATCATCTAAAGAGCATACAGCTATACGCAGCAGTTTCTAGTGAGGTTTTTACATTATTGAATTAATCTATGTAAACCTGCGGTAGAAGTCATCTTCCAAACAACAAACCAGCTGAGAGGCTTCCAGAGTGAGATAACATACCTAAAATGAACCCCAATTGTAAGAGCATAGAAATGAATGAGCCCATAATTCAGGGAATAACCCTGTTGAGTCAAGTTATGACCTTTTTGGAGCTCTGTTATCTTAAACTTGGTATCCATGTGTCTCTGAAGGTCCCCACGCCTCCTGGATATCACTGCTGGAAAGCAGGAGACACATTAAAGCAGTCAGTAATGTGGTCCTCTTCCCCACATCCTTACACTCCTTACAGCTAGGTTGGAGTCTGAGAGTATCTTCTGAGCCCCAAATTACTGTCTAAACACAAATGCTAGCCTGCATTTCAAAAAAGGTGTATGTGCTGAGAGTGGCTTGTAATCTATTTCTCTCTCCCCACACACTCTATTCAAACTACATTTTCTACTTGTCTCGTAACACATAAAGCTTGGCAGTCTTCACACTATAGACTGGGGCTGAACTATTTCAAATGCCCACAGGACTGCATTTATTCACCTTGTGCTTCTGCAGTGATTAATGGTTTTGAAAACAGAGTCACACTGATATGGCTGGAGCAGGCGTGCATGTACCCGTGTGTCTGCAGACAGCTGTAACTGAAGGCAGGAGCAGAATCACTAATGCTCTGCTGACCACAATGCCCAATCAATACTCCATAGCAAAAGCATCACCAGCTATACAATATATCATGGGGTTTGAAACAAGCTGGCAAGTGGTATAGCAGTGGATGCCTCAACGCAAATTCAATTTGGGGGAAATTGAAGTATTTGGAGTTTAGTTTTGCAAAGCACCTACTTGGTATACACACAAGAGAAATATGAAAGAGAATTTGTTGGATGCAGTCATTGGGAGATTTGCTCCATCTCCATAAAACTGTGGTTTTTCCCCAAAGGGGAAACTGTGGAAATGAAATGATCTCTAGTTGAAAATGAACATATATTTCAATGTAACTAAAAAGATTAAAATTGTACATAAGATTTTCATAGTGCCTGCAAGGAGCAAAATCAGACATGCCAGACGACTTGTTAAACTGTGATCTGTCGCTGGTTCCAAGGTGATTATGCCAAGATGATTATATCTGCTAAATAAAAGTATGAATTACAGAGATGTAGTTATTTTGTAAGGGTCCTTCAGACACACACATTTGTCAAAAATCAGTGATTTAGTAGCAGCCAAAGACAGATGGAAGAGGGAGAGAAATGCTTTTGAGAGGCTTCTAAAAGGTAGCTTTGCACTCTTAAGCTGCATTTGGGGATCACAACATGACAACACGCTTGTAGGCAAAGCATTTTTCAGTTTGGCTACATGCAGCCTCATCTTACAAAGATCCACATTGCTGTGCATCAATGGCACATCAAGGCTTCCTGGTTTGTGATAATAAAGTTTCATCAGAAAGCCTATGACAAATAGTATGAAACTCACTGAGCACCGTGTTAGGTATGGCTTTTATTCATTCCATAATTATAGAATCACAGAATGGTTCTAGCTCTTAATTTGTTTTTAATTTTCAATTGTCACATTTTGCTCTTATTTTAGTCTCTTTCCTCATACCATTCTCTATTTGTCCTGGGCACAACTATTTCTGTGCCTCTATAATCCAAACCTTTCCCTGTTGCAAAAGTCCTTTTTTCCTTCTCTCCTATTGCTCTTTCTTTCTAGATGTTTTCTCAGATTTCTTCACTTATTGTTTCCACATGCCTTGTGCCTTCACCCCGTGTTTTATCCTTTTGTCCTTCTTGGAAAGCTATTTTTCTGCATTGGTCTCACCTATATCTCATTGCTTAGATGGTAATTCATTGTTAGGTTGTAGTGAGGACAAGCATACTGGTAAGTTGAACTCACATACACAAAGAAAACTCCAATTAGAATCTTTAGCTGTAACTGATAAATTAACACCACACTGATTGATTAGGTTTTAAGGATGGACTCCTGATAAGCACAAGGAGTCCTCCTGGACATCTCTTCTACCAGTTACCATTTGATTTTAGTCTCCCTGCAGTGCTCACAGTTTTTTTCTGGTAAGTGCATTATCTCTGTGAAACTACTGGCATTTCTACAAATACATTTGCTCATGGAATGACAGCCACGAGCAATTCAGATAACACTCGATTAACAGGAGACTGCAAATAACGTGCTTGTCAGATACCTCTCAGCCCCACTCCCTTCCTCCGAATGTTCAGGCCAGGGAATACATTTTTTCCTCCTCTACTTTTATGTGATTTGCATTTTTATTTGCTAAGTCAATGCTATTACAATGCCCTATTTATCCTGGACTGCAGCATCAAGATCCTTGTGCATCTTATTCCCTGCAGGAATTTCCCAGGCAAGTATTTCCCTGCTGCACCTATTTGTTAAACAAAGACAAAAGATTTCTCTAATGCAAAAAAGTAGAGACTGTCCTCAGTGAAGGCCAAAATCCTTCTGAAGAATAATTAATTTTCTGGATACAATTCAACAGAATGCCATTGTGTGCATGAACATGTGTTAGCAAGAAAGAAAAGCTTCAGATTGTGTAAGCTCTCTCCTAGCTGATTGGAATAATCAGAAAAAACTCCCCAGTTCAATGTATTTCAGGGTTCTCATACACCTTTAGTTCATGCCCTCACCCAGAATTTCTGGAACCACTAAATATATTCCCTGTGAGCCCCTAAAAATTGTTCCCCACTTCCAAGCTCTTGTTCCTGGGAGAAGGAAGAAAGGCGTTACCATTATTAGAGAAACACAGCTTCAACATGAACACTGCCCCCAGCAACATATTTATGATGATACATAATATATTGCCTTAAGCCAGTGTTAGAAAAGTTCATTGTTTTGATTCCTCACTGGAAAGAAGCATGCAGCAGGTATACATGCTTTTAGACACCACTTCTCTGGCTGGTGCATGGTTTTCATTGTGTAGTACCCTCCAAAGGGGGCCTGTAAAAAGACTTCAGCCCTTTGGGAACATTGTCTGACCCCTTCCTTCAGTTCAGTCAGCGGTGGCCGTTTCAGGCCAGTTTAGCTCTGTGAAAAAGGAGGCCTGAATGGAGCTAATCCAAAATTGCTCTCTTCAGCTCTGGAAGAACCTTCAGTTTGCTTGGAGAGGCCTTCTGGAGAAGGACTCCAAACTGAACACTACATTAAGTTCAGCTTTGCTATCCAAACCAATTTTTAATTTGCTTCCTGTTATGATGGCTCAAAAGCATCAGTGCTGAGCTGAAAGTTCATGCAAATGAAGCTTTCTGAGGGCTGATTTTTCCCTGTGTGCCAATAACTAAGGGCAGAGAACACTTTATTCTCTGTGGTTTTATCCCATCAAAAGTTCTGGGTAAATAGCTTATGCAGATGGGTGAGCTCTCTGCCCATTATTCTCCCTTTCACCATGAGATGAGAGTCCTGAAGATTTGGGGCATGGGGCTTAAATGAGGTTTTATGAAATAATATTTTTCTATTTTAGAATAATACCTGTCAGGAAGAAAAATAAACAAAAAACAAAAAAACAAACAAACAAAAAAAACCCAAAAAAAACCCCACAAAAAAACAATAAAAAAAAAATTACAGGAGTTAAGATTCCCACAGCTGCATCCAAGCATTTTTTAAAATCTCATTATCCCTCCAGACTTACCACAGTATTGATGACACTGTGCAGAGGTGCAAAGTTCTTCAGCTGAATCACTCTTATCAGATGCTATGCGCTCTGTGAAAACAAAGTTTCTGTTGATTCAAGGTCAGGCAATTTCCATCAAACTTCTCTCTTACTGACTAGTCCAGAAAGCGCCTCCAAGATTTAAGCTACAGTTACATTTGAGTGCATTCTCTTCAATTTTCCTCAAACCTGTATGTGAGCTTTTTATTTCCTTTACTTCAGCAGCCCCTGAGACATGAGCCTGCCTCTTCAGCATCCTCCCCACCAGACAGGAGGATCCTACAGTGTCAATAAGCAGGATCAGCTGGGGCATCCTGGGCTGACAAAACATACTCTCACCCCTACATTACTTTGCACCTTTTAGTGGTATGCCTGTGAACAGTAATCTCCACATTTCTTTGGGGGAAAAAATAAATAGTGATTCCGGTGATTCTGCTTAGTGCCCTTCTGTGGCATATGATTCTTCTTAGGTCCTTTCCACCCTTATTTTTTTCCATCCAGTTTTGACTCTGTGGCTTCTTCCCTCAACATAAGGCATGAGCTTGTAGTTACAAGTATTTCTTAAGCCCACTCATTCTAAGAATTTCCTACCAGGGCATCAAGTCTTTTTTCATCTGTTACACTGTGCACATTCTCTTTCCCACTTTACAAAAATACTGAGATTACTACTTGTTTTGTCCAATCTTCTTTTCCAACCCACTAACTCTGTAACCAAACATATTTTACAAACAACAAAATGTAGTCCAGAAGCAGGGTATATTTGATTAGGGCTGGCACTATGCAAATATAGCTACACTCATTCTGGACCAGATCCAGATGAATCTTGTGGGTTTACAGGCTCAGTTCAGCCTGGTGATGTTAGTGCCATAGTCTTGCACAATATATAGACACATCCTCCCTCACCTAGACAGTACTGCAACTATAGCTGTCCATAGTAGCCCCTCACTTAGATAGAAGCCTCTTCTCCCTGCTCACTTTCAGAGTTGCTTTTCTGCCATCGTCATATGATGGCCATCTTCATTTTTCTGTACTTTTAAAATCTGGAATGGCTGTTAGCTCTGTATGTGGGAGCATTTCCTTCAGGCAACTCCTAGCCCAGGTTTCTGGTCTTTGCGCCCTTCCTACACAGGGCACATGCTGCATGGGTTGGGACAGTTGGTACCTCTTCTGGACACAGTTGTGTACCTCCTGCTGGGCTCCCCGGCTGCCACCTGTTCTTACTCTCCTGTCAGCAGCAGGAGATGGCTTTTCTTAGATACATTCTTCACTGAACATGTTAGAAATGTCCACCACCACTAGCTATTAGGCATGGCAGAAAGATGTACCTGCACACTACTCTGAGCCATAGGAGTTAATGGGAATATAAATCCCTTTCTTAGCAGATTTATCATAATGGGAGCAATCGTAATCCCTCTTGAGCAGAAACTGGGTTTAAGCCAGTTTAACCAATACACAAAATACTGTAGCTAATTAGCAGGTCTTTGTAGTATCCAGACCCAATAAATATTAATGTGATGTCATAAAATTCTCACTAAAGCTCTGGAGTTCTACACGTACAAAAGCAAATGGAGACTACCTAGCCTCTATGGGCAGAAATATTAGACCTTGGCCAGTGGTAAGATGCTTAAAGAAACTGACAAAAATCAGAGTCTGTGATCTTGCATCTTCTGTCCTACACTGTCTTAGCATGAGTATGCTGTGAAGAACGTCTCCCCCACTCCAGCAGCAGCCAGGTGTGACAAGACTACCTGCATGTCATATCTGATGTGTGTATAAATCTCTGGGGAGAGGTGGTCCTATGGTGGTTGATTCTACTAAAATAACCCCATTCCAGAATAATCCACTCCTCCCAAAAACTTCCTACTATCAGCTGATGCAATGTATCCATGGCTGCAAATATTTGGGATAATAAAAAACATCTTTTATCAGGCCATCGTTACTTTCAATATCATGCTTATTTTACTTAAAGATTTTTTTTTACTTACAAAAAGAAAAAAGACCACCATAGTAATCAGATATGCCTATTGCACATCTGCAGCAATACTGCTACAGTTCCTTAGCAACCAGTAAGATTTTTCTTTCCTGACAGAATTAAAAAAAAAAAAAAAAAATCATGTAAAGGAAGAGAAAAATTGGAAGCAAATGAGTTGAATATAAAAAAAGCAAATACCATATTAAGATTCAGCATGCGTAATAACGTGGGGATGTCTTTGCTGTGTGCAGCAGCAACTGTTGCACAGCATTAAGTCAGCTTCTGCTATTAAAATCAAAGATCAACCTAACTTAAATTTTCCTACCATTAAGATGTGTTATCTACCCTCTTCTCTCTTTGATATTACAAGCAAAAAGAGGCAGTAAAAGGAAAAACGTTATGTTGACTTAAAGTTTCTGTGGGTGAGTACCAGCCCTTGCACTGAGAAGGGAAAGCAACCTTAGATGGAAGAATTTACAGGGAGCAAATTTCTGTTGCCCATATTCAGTAGGAATAACCAGAAATGGACCTTCCACAGAATTGAAAGCTTGGCTGCTGCAGAAGAATGCACAGAGACATGTCTGTGCTCCTCGTCCTAGCTGGCCAGTGGGTTTCATCCACACTGTTAAATTTTGCTCAGATGGATGGATGGATAGACAGGCACAACCTCCAGCTTCTCCCTTGACCAGATTGCTCTCCTTCCTCACTGCTCCCTACCAGCTCAGGCAGGAATTAAAAGTTTCTTTGATTCACTTTAAAAGGTGAAGATTAAAGTACATTCTGGCATGGAGAAAATGTAACACAATTTCTATACATTGACCAATCAAATACAACTTTTTTGGCCTGACTTTTATGATTTAGGAAGGATCGAGTCATATTCTGAGGAAATTATGGACTTAATTACTTAAAGTAATGATGCTTTAAATAAGCACTTAGATTCTCAGCAGGAGGTAATTACATTTATGGTAGTTTGGAAAATCTAGCACTGTGGTTTTCTTTATAAGACAGCGGTGTTTCATCAGGATGTCATAATATATGTTACCTTCCAAGGCAATAAGAGTCTGAACTATAGAATACCAGAGACCAACATTCACTTCTGTACTTAATTATTACATTATTTTTATGCTACATTTCAGCAAAGGTACTGGCAGTTACAAAAATTTATTGAACATTGTCTGTGGAGTCAAATGGATCAAAATGAAAAAAAAAAAGTATTTTATTTCATCTTTTCCACTGAAATACTCTTTTGCCAATAAAAGCCACAAACTTACTGGGCTTTGTGGTAATATTTGTTAGCAGGTAAAAATATTTCAGAACAAAACATGCCTCAAAAACTTTCTATTAATATAAATCTTTTTTCAAAATGTTCTCAAGTATCAGAGCTAGAAGTAAAGTCAAAAAGTGGTTGTGAGCTGCGGTTTTGTTAATCTGAAATTTCAGTTAAGCATCAACAATTTTAAAGGGAAATGTGTCTCCACAGAAAAGCCATGGTGGTGCTGGCATCAGGAACAATTGCTGTGCTTAATTACTGAAGCTTGGTTTCCCTCAGTTTCTTATATTTGATATCTTTTTGCCTGTACAGCAAATGTTATATTGTACAATTTTAATTTTTTTTTTTTTTGGTGGGCTGTTGAAGTTTCTCAAGGGGACCAATTCCTTTTAAAACACACTAGTTTTAGTGTGAATAATGCTGGATTCAGGAGACCCATAGGCTTTGTAAAAGGCATGGGGGCATCATTAGGAGAGGATGAAGTATTGGAGCTGTGTCTTTTTCCTGAGTGGTAAGTGAGGCAACTGATCTGAAGGACACTTATTCTACAGGGTGTGATTTCTCCCTCTCTTGTTTCCAAGAATTCCAAAGTAAGGAAATATTTTATTGTGGCTGATGCTGAATGGTGTAAGAGCTGACTTTATCTCAGGTCTGTGCAAGCAGCCCGATCTGTGTGTTCGTTTGCTCTTGGCGGAAGGAACCCTCTCCACTAAGGAGTGTCCAGCATCAATGTCTGCTTGCTGTTCTTATCCCAGTCTGTCATTGCCAAAAGAGGCTGTCATTGCCTTTGGACTTTAAAATGACCAATTCCTTCCCAGTTTATCCTGGAGAGCAGGGAATGCCATACAAAAGCTTAGATGAAAGTACAAGCATTTTAAGAGGCTCATATGAGGAGTATCAATGCATACCCATCTTTTTATTCAATTTTGAACACTGCAAGAATTGTCACTGTGGTTGTGTAGGTTTGAAAAGCTGCCTGTAATATATTCTCTATAGCAATGACAAACATGAAAATATTACTGTCAGACTGAACAGGGCAGGCCAAGTCTTTTGCAGTAGGCACAGCAGCTGACAGATTGACTTTCAGTGATGATCTTAGTCCTGTAAACCTGTAGCCACTTGAGAGATAGATCTTTTTTATGATTGCGTCTTTATTCATATACACATTAGCTATCCTTCCTACATAATCATATGAAGGATTTTTACGGAATTTCTGTTTTCTCTTTTGTTACTTGCAGTTGAGTTAATGTTTCTATATAAATCCTAGAAGGCCTGAAATTCAATTGGATGTAATTACAGGAAAATAGAAATAAGGCTCAATATAAACAGGTAAATAAAGTACTAGCATCCTAGTGGGAACCAGGTGCTCTCCCTGGACTACTGAAGCATGGAGGATGGTTTGAGTTCCAGGCTAGTGTTCTGCCAGTTGTGTCTAAAGCCAAGACTACCCACAGCTGGTTTTCCTCCCCACCTTTACAGAGAGAAATTCACTATCTCTTCTTCACATCTATATGCCTCACTCCAAACCTTTAATTAAGGGAAGGATACGATATGTTGTTAAACTTCACTGCTTCAGACTTGCCTCTTTGCTGTCAGTAATTCATCATATTAGTGAGACTTGCTTATAGAGCGCATAACTCAGAGCCCAGCTTTTCTGTGCAATTAGCTGAGCAGACTGACCTGTCATCACAAAGGGATGAAAATGACCTTTAAAATAGTGGGGCAGATTCATAGTTACTTATGGCCGTGCCGAGGTGGCTATGCCACGCTGCAGGGAATATGGGACAAAATGTGGTTCCTCCTTTGCTGAACAGGGCAGGTTGAGGGACCATCTCCACTAACTCCTATTTGGTAGGAAATTTGTTGCCTGTGAACCCGGCAATCTCTGATGGTGCTCAGAACTGTAGGATGGCAAAAAAACAGTCTGAAAAGTGAAACCTCTACTGCTTTATTTGGCCCTCTCTGCAAAAAAAGTCCCTATGGGGCTCTTAAGGAGGAAGACAGAACTTCAAATCTATCACCTAGACAAACATCTGTAGGCATGTAGCAGCCAAAGCTAATTTCTAGACTGGCACCAAAACAGTCTCCCTCCGTCAAGCCAATCTATTTTTGTGTTATTCGCTTCTGAAGCCAAAAAAGGCAAGATAAGCAAATGATATTACAGCCTGGTAAGTAAGTGTTAGTTACCAGCTAAACATATAAAAATCCAGTAGAGCTTTGCGATACAGGAAATATATACATTCAACAACTATGATGTGATTTCAACTTCATTAAATCAAGAAAAGGGAGATTGCATTTGAGTTATCACAATGAGAGATGTGTCCAAACAGCTTAACTTGGACCAAAACTCAGAGAGTAACTGAAGTGAGACTACTTCCCAAAGAACCAGCATAAGGACGTGTAAGCAGTATTATCAGATATCTTGTTTTATTTCTAATCAGTCCTGACTACACTTCAAGCTGCAAGAGTCTACAGGAATGGAATTTTCCTATGGTATAGAGGATCAGGCAGGGGTCCATCCACAGAAATGGTAATTTTAAGTTTTAGTTTGCAAAAATTATTTAGGACAAGAATCAATTCTTCCTCTTTATTTTGACCAGACACCAAACCAGACAAGTCAATACTGACAAAGAAATTAAAAGTCAATGAAGTCCTGTTTTTTAACCCTCTGTTCAAATGATCTTTGTAGTAAATATTGCTGCTACTTCTGCACATTTTCAGTCTGATCATGATCAGAGTGAATAATACTCTCAAAGATGAAATGAAAGCAAGAGGGTTATTTTGTTCTCCTCAGGCCTGAGTGATAACTTTCCTTCTTTCCCGTGGCTGTGCCATGAGATAAAAAACACAAAAAGCAAACTGGCAACATAGCAAACTATTGTCTATGAAATACACTAGGTTGATCAAACCATTATTCTGCCACAGGCAATGTGCCTGCATGAAATGTTAGAGATCTCATGTCACTTCAATGCAAAGAAGGACAACTCATTCAACTACTCATCAAATATGCATTATATAAGTGGGAAAGCTTTACCTTGTCTAGTAAAGATCCATCTCTGGAGTTAATAATGTTCTTGATGGAAAATTACTTCACTCTAGTACCTGTAAATGAAGGATCCTACTTGTAAGCGCGGGAGCCTTGGAGAAATGGTGAGAGAACAGAGAACCAGAAAAAGGTAAAATCCAAGGGTTGAGATAAGAACAGTTTAAAAATTGAAATAAAGTAAAATACAATAATAAAATACAATAACAATATGATAACAATAATAAAATACAATAACAAAAATACCAATAACAACAATAATAGGAAAAAGAGAGAGAGGCATAAAACTTAAGAAACATGAGTAATGCATAATTCAATTGCTCACCACCTGCTGACTGATGCCCAGCTCATCCCTGAGCAGCAACTGGCCCCTCCCAGCCGACTCTCACCAGTTTATATCCTGGCATGATGTGCTGTGGTATGGAATACCCCTTTGTCTAGTTTGGGTCAGGTGTGTTGTCTCTGCTTCCTCCCAACTTCTTGTGCCCCTCCTCAGTGGCAGAGCATGAGAGACTGAAAAGTTCTTGATTAGGATAAACATTATTTATCAACAACTAAAACATTAGTATGTTATCAACATTATTCTCACACTAAATAAAAAACATGGCACTATGCAAGCTACTGAGAAGAAATCGACTCTCTCTCAACTCAATCCAGGACAACTCTTTTCAAATATTTTCTTATGCTGTTTGTGTTTAACTTAGGACACTAAATTTATTGTCTAAGATCGGTTCACATCAGTAGATCTGAAGTAGCAGTCTTCTTACCTTGGAGGAGAGGCTGAAATGCTTTATTACAGACACACAGAGCCACCACTTTACCTAATAGCTTTTGACTTTTGGAAAGCCTTTGGTATACACTGCTGAATCCCCTCATCTTTTTACAAATACATCAATTCCAGTAGCTACTCTTTTAGTGTCAGTTATTCTTATCTTTGCTGTTGGTATTCAAGGGATGGTTAGTAAGTCCCCTGTGTTCAAGATAGCCTTTTTGTCAATGCAAAAACTGTGTAACATAAATTTCTTTTCTCTGCAAGACTGACACTTATAAAGACTTCATGATTTAGTTCAGAACCATTCCATTTAGTGGGCTGATGATTTAAGCCTTCCATAGTGGATGAATCATAGATGCTGAAACCTAGCTCAGTTTTAGTTTTACTGTTGTGGTAGGCATCTGCACTGAACAATCTATACATAAAAGAATCCAAGCGACTATACATCATAAATATTTATTTGCCAATTTATATTTCCCTATCTGACAGACCTGTGACTGAGGCTGAAAAATATACTTGTGACAAACCCTTCTAGCAGCTGCAAAATGAGCAATGGGGACATCTTGGGTTCTTTATTAATTTAGAGGTAGTGGGAAAGTGGGACTGAGTTTCTTAAAACTCTGCCCCAGCGGCTTTCCTGACATTTCACAACGTGAGCTAGACAGCTGTGCTCATCTTTTCTGGAGGCAAAATAAAGATGACTTTTGATACCAGTGTAACTTCTTTTTCAGCTAACAAGCTATCCCTCTAACTCAAAAGCTGCCCTCAGTGGTCACTGTCTGTAACCCCACATCAGTTCTGCGCTAGCAGGTATGTGGCAGGAAAAGGAACAGAAAGGCTGCAAGAGGTTGGTGGCCCAGCCGGACTGCTAGTCTGGGGAAAGCACTTCACAGCTGTTCATAATGACTCTGAGCTCTTGAATTACTGTGATTTTCCAGGAAAAAGTGAATCCTTGGTGGAAATGCATCAATCTAACAGGAGGGGCACAAACCCCCATTGTTATGTGAGCAGCTGATACCATATAATCTTTCATGCTGGGGCCTTCTGGGGAAAAAGCAGCAAATACTTCATTCATTGCTCTCAGTTTCTACTTTTTGCTGCTGTGTATTTTTAACAGCATTAATTATTGTTTGGCACTTGTACTCAAAGTGTTCTCTATGAATCAGGCTAAAAGTTAATGCATACTAAATAATAATACAGAGGCAGCCAATTAGTAAAAATGCATCAAAGCACTGTGTAACGCAACCATACTAGCAGCTAAGAGAGGACCTTTGATGTAATTACTGGGGCTAAGATGTCAAATGATTGAACAAACCAGCAAATCAATGAACTATGCATATACAGACTATTAAAATCTAGAGCAGCAAGGGATCTTAAGGTATCAGTCAACACATTTCTCTGCAGTGAGTCATTTTTGGCAAAAGCTTGCAGAGAGGTTTTGAAATCACCTCTGTTGTTGGTTTTAAGAGCAAAGCCTAGGCAATCTATGCCAATGCTTACTCACCCAAACCATGAGAATTTTCCCCTAACAGCTAATTTAAATCTTCCTTCCTCAAATTTAAGCTCATTGCGTCTTCTGCTAGCCTCAGTCAACATGAAGAACAGGTTGTTTTATTCTTTATGCTGCAGCCTTTCACAGACTTCACATACAAACATATGTTGCACAGGGTCTGGCAAGGGCTGCATCCTTCCCTTACTCCAGGCTGTGCAAATCACTCCTCGTACAGCTCCTGGAGTGAGGGGCAGCAGGTCTGAATGGGGGCTGCAACATTTCCAGAGGTGTAAACAGCTTGTTAAACCCTGAGGGACAACATATCTTTGCATATCCTATCTCTGCTATCTAAGCTGAGACAGAGACTCTCATTTATCTCACCGAAGGGGCTGCTAACATGCAGGATTGGTGTCATTGCCTATTGGCCTTATATATCACTTAAATTGGAAATACATACTTAATTCTCCCCTTATATGTAAGCATACATAACTAACTCTTGCTTTAGCTAAAGCCTGGACACAGACGTCACTTGCATATTGTAGGAATATTGATATTTTATTTCTTTCTTCTTCACATTTCTTTGTTTGACATATTTAAATCATATAATTAGGAAAAAAAAAAAAACCAAAAAAACCCCACATAAGTAGGACTCATATTCAACCTTGGGAAAAATTTTAAATAAAGCAAAAAGCCCCCAGACCGGGCTTTTAAAGTTTGGGATATTGTCCCAACAGTGGAAAAATTACTGAGGTTGTTGGAGGAGGGAAGTTTTTGAAAGTTTCCTGCTTGCTTTGTTTTCTAGCTTAGAGTCCTGAAACTAAAGTAGTTGCTGACCTCTAACTGTGATATTTCAAAGTGAAAATGAGGACATTCTGATGGGAAAATGGAGCCGTGTGTGTCATTCTGTGCAAGTCGCTAATACAGGTGCCCTCAAATAATTAACTAGTCATGAAATTTTCAGAGATTTAAAGAGAAAACCAGCTATTTAATTTCACTGCTTCTCTGTGAAGTATAAATTATATTTTTAAAATGAATGTTCAATTGACTGGGGAATCTCAAACTGGTAGTGCCCTCAAAAATAGCTGTAGCAGGCTGAATGAAGCCCCAGTGCTTCCAATACGTGGCACACAGCAGGAGGTGAGGAGGATAATACAAACAGCAGGGTTACAACAGCCTCCTTTTCTGTGTACACATCTCCCTATTAATACCATCTATTAGCAGACATCACACAGTAACCAGAAGCTAAACAGAAGCACCTTAGGTGATTTCAGAGCAGTTTCTATAAAGCAAACAGAAGGTAGCTCAAAAATATGCAACACAGAACAGGTAAAAAGCAAACTGCTGAAAACCTCGATTGAGGTAGGGTAGAGATCTGAGTGTTTTGCAGGTCTGTACCAGTGATGGCAGACTTCTCTCAGGAGCTTGTCCTTAAGGTACAGGAGAAGTACTTCTGAAGAATGAAACTAAACAAAAAGCATTAACCCCTTTCTTCAGTGAAAAGTCTTTCTCAGGGTTCATACTTTAATAGTGTCACAGATCCAGCTTGGCAATAAAAGAAATACATTGGTAACATCCTCAAACAGCCTACCCGCAGCTCAGGGAAGCTACCTGTGAAGGCTTGTGGCTTCTTCCCCTGCTGCTGTGGCATGTCTCGGAGGTGCTGCGCTGGAGCATGCTGCCCTGGGCCCCCTTCCCCTTGCCTGCTGTAAGGTGGTTAAAGGCAAACCCCAAAACTTCTGCTCTGAAAAGAGATTCTTCCACATCAAATCCACTTCGCAAACATTTATCTGGAACACTGTATTTATTACCCTGAAGCTTCTATTCCCAGTTATTTCACATGAAAGATCATGGAAGTCACTTGCATGGTATCCAAGGATACAACTTTACTGAACTAAACTAATTAACCTTATTTTATTGCTGTTTACAGTTGGTTTTAAATAGACAGCAACTGATCTCAAAGAGCCCATTATAGCTCCTCTGTATGGAACACTTTATACAGATATGTTATACATTTATCAGAGCTGCTTTTGCTTCTTAAAATAATGTTGTGAAGCTTCTCCATTTCATTCATAACATATTATTTTCCACTTCTTTCTGTCAACCTCTAGTTCACATTATGTTCCCCCTGGATCTCATTTTCCTTTAGTTTTAATAACATTGATATCATCCGTATGTGCCTTCTATTTCCGGCGCATTATTCAAATTTTGCCACTAGGTGTCATCAAAACGCACATCAGCACCACAGCTCTCCACTTTCTGAAAGATTTGGGAATTCTAGGGGGAAAAAAGAGAAATTCTCATTAGCTGCCAATAAGTTGGCACAGTAATAAAGGGGCCACACTTCTGATTCCCCCATGCCTTTATCTGATTAGCTAGACTTTTGCATTACAGCAACAAGATGCAAACAGCACGCTCCAAACATTTGCACTGCAGATGGTTGACATCAGTGTACCTTTGGTTTCATTAAGAGTTATTCTAAAGTCTGCCTGGATTTACAGCGCTCATCAGCATGCCTGGGAAAAGTCTTTCTCTTTTAAAGTAGGTCTTTATCTTTGTTCTCTATTGGTCCCTCCCAGAATGGTTACTTTTTCAACAAAAATGCTAATTGCTACCTATCACAAACTAACTGCCCACTTCTGTATGCTGTCACTTGTTCAGATCTCCATTTCTACATCATTTACTGCATAGGAGAGTTCTTCTGTTTAAATCACCTGGACCAGAAACTTGAATAAATCACAGGCATTCACCAGGGCTGTTAATCAGATCCCTGATACAAAACCAATATCCGTCAAGTGCAGACATAAACTTGCCCTAAGTTCATAGAGACCAGGAACTGTAGGACTTGCTGTGTGCATGGGGGGAGAGTAAACCCAGCCAAAGGTGTGCCAAGGCAGCACAACCACCAGACGCCAGCCACGACTAGACAGTGCCTAGGGTCAGCCATGTTGGTGGTCCTGTGGGCTGTGCTGTGCTGGCAGCATCCTGCAGCCAGTTGCTGCCAGCTCTGCCAAGCTGGTTTCAGTTTGTCTGGCACTGGCCAGGTGATTCACAAGAGCCAAATGCGGGAAGAGATTCATCCTTTCATTTTCTTAAATATCATCTATTAGCAAATTATAGAGAGCATGCTGCAGTAAAAAAGACCAGTGGCACCAAAGGTTCTAGTATCTTTCAGAAAAGCAAATCAGTGCCAATGCACAAGTAAACTACATATTTCCAAGGCGTTATTTTGCTTCACCTCATGCAAGCCAAACCATATTCAGTAATTTATCATTCCTGCAAGGCCTAGGTTTGGGATTTTTACCTTTTGAGGTGGCTTAGCTGGACTGGATGCTACCCAATGCCTTTTAGCTCAGCTGGCTTCTTGGCTGGGTCAGCGCGGGACCCTGCTTCCTTCTGGGGTCCGAGGGAAACAATCTATGTCTTCATCTGCAGTTATTCTTATGTGAGGCAGGTAGCAGTGCCTCCTTCGCTCACTTAATCTCTTCAGGGGTAGAAAGAAAACTGATTAAACAAGGATAAGGAGAATCTCAGTCTAGAAATCCTCTAATTCTTTGTGCACCTGTGATGTCCAGAATGGGTACAGAGGAGGGAAACACGCCAGGGAGGAAGAGTCCCGTGCCAGTTTCAAGTATGTACTGAATTCTAGGAATCTCTGGCCTATGCCTTTGTCTTGTGTGAGATGGCTACTTCCATGAAACTCAGGATTCCACAAACTGAATTTACTTTTAAATATAACCCCTATATTTCTCACAGGACAGGTTATTTTTAATATCCCATCTATTTGACCTAGATTTGGTAGACTGCAAGGTGCAACAGTTAAATTTAACTTCTAAAGAAAAAATAATTAGATTAAAAAATCAATCACTTGGTAATTTCATATTCAGTTCATTTAAGGTCAGAGTGTTGCTGTCTCCAAGAACATAAGTTATGCTAGTGTAAGTTTTCTTAATGGACCACGTTCAGAAGTGATGTGAAATTAGACATAATTACATACTGGCTAATGAGTCTAAATTGGCATGTAGCATACATATTGAGAGGTACGCACCCATTTACATCCTCTTTGGCTCACTTATTATGGTTGGACCCAAGACAAGGGGCAGGAATTGCCACCAGGGGTGTGGGATGGTTCAAAAGGCCATAGCTGAAGTGGACAAGTACCTGCTTCCTTCCTGCACAGGCAGGCACTCAAGGCCAGGACTCGGCAGGGGGATCACAGATTGCTTCCCAAGGGTATTTCTGCTGCTATGCAGGAATTGCTGTGTTAGATGTGATCTGTTGTGGGTGACTGACCTTTGCAATACACGTGGTACCATTTCAGTAGTTCTGCACCTTTCTAGTATTCTGGCTTTAGGGAAAAGCCTAATCCAGGGTGAAACCCAGCATGGTTGACTGCTTCAAATTTTAGTCCTCTTCAGTCATCAACTCTGAGTTATGTTTTGAAGTTATGTAGAAAGTCTATAATAACCCAGTTATAGAGGTTCTTTAGGATTACATCTAACTGGTTCTCCAGCTGGAGGTGCTTTGCACTTCCATCTATTTTTCAAAATGCAACAATTTTATTCAGCAGAACATTTTCGACAGAATTTTGTAGTACTATGAAGTATAA
The DNA here is from genome assembly GCF_004027225.2 of Strigops habroptila. Classification (NCBI taxonomy): domain Eukaryota; kingdom Metazoa; phylum Chordata; class Aves; order Psittaciformes; family Psittacidae; genus Strigops; species Strigops habroptila. The sequence continues at coordinate 16,542,348 of NC_044281.2, read as the reverse complement.
AGATTTTCTAAGTGCATCAAGGTATATTCATTTCCATTGTTCAGAGATCTTAACCCAGAGTAGTCTGGTTCTAATACAAATCCTTAAATTCCAGACTTAAGGATTTGCATCTTTGTCTTTGGTTTTTCTTTTTCCTTTTTTGTTTATGGGCTCTGATTAATTTAGTATAAAAGTATTTGCCTATAAAAAAAGATCACTAGTATTTTTATTATAGCATGATAAATGTCAGTTAATGTTACATTTTTAGTGTGTCTTTACAAGAAGTAAAGTTTTATTGTAGACTATATTTTTAAAATGTCTTGTTAGATTCTGTGGAAAACAATTTTACTAACTTGTAACAGTAGAATCTGAAGTAATCTAATTACTTTAGGAAAGTAATTTGAAAAGTACTTTAGAAAAGTACTTTTTATTTTAATGATGTATTTCTGATTAAGCTGTGTTTTTAGGGGAGCAGTGTCGGTACAGCTGGCTTTCCTAATAAAATCATTCTTCGAGGGCAAAGCATATGCGACATACTTTAAACAGGGCCTTGGTAGACTCAGTTTTACAGACATGCACAACTTCTGCAACTTAAAGCTGCACAAAAAAAGAAAGCTATTTGCATGTTTAACTGCACTCATCTTAGAATAACAGCAGCTGGCCATAAGAAGATTTATCTGATTACTTTATTTACTCTGAGATGCAGTGTGAATTAAATATCCCTAGTGCCAACGCGACTGATAGCCAAGACAGTTACACTTTTATTCCTAAAGTTTTGCATTTCAAGGTAGCATGAAGTATCATAAAGAATCACAGATTTTTAGTATTTATCTGCATATCAAGTCAGAGTTTCTAATATAAAGACCCATGTTTTTCTTTTCAACAGGTATGCCTATGGGAGGAGCACAGCTGGTGAGACAGCTGCAGTGGGGTTGACTGCATGGAGATTCCTGCAAGGCATCTGTTCAACAAAGACTTACAGATTTTAGGGGTATGGTTCTCTCCTGTTTCCTTTGTTTCTGGGTTAGTGAAGGAAAGGAAATTCCTTAGATGAAACTCCTTTATGCAGAAGTTCTGTGACACTTTTGACCACTGTATTTTTCCTTCAATGGGAGACCAAGCAGAAGACAGAGGCCATGTCAGAACATGGTACTGAGCTGTGTACCTTAGTCACTAGGCTTCTTGTCTCAGCCAAGGCTGTATCTCCAAGTATCCGCAGGCACTGTGCAGATCACTAAAAGTATGAGAGGAATCTTTGAAAATACAACTAATTACTGTTCAAGTTTTAGCTAGTTAAAAAGCTTGAAGAATACTTAAAATTTAGCTGTATCTTCAGAATATTAAAGATTCTCTTTAGTATATTAAAATACATTTTATAAGAAGGAAAACCAACATGCATGATCAATACTAAGATCTCAAGCAACAGTAAATCATAATTTTTTTTTTTTTCCTTTCTTTCCTTCTTTTGTTAAAAGTCAACCTGAAAGCTTCTTAGCAGGCTGAACTATTTCTCTTATAAACCTACCTGCAGCAGTTTCAGGTGTGACAAGCTCTTCTGAGCTTTCCTTGAGGTCCATTGTATGGACCTAGTATGAAGAATCTGTGGGAACTTCAGAAATACTTGGCATCAGCTCTCAATTCCTTCACAATGCCTACAAAGGGATTTCTTTGGAGGTACATCTTTAACCTCTATAATTTCAGTCAGTGTAAGAAGAAATGCACTTCTGCTGTGGAGTGGTGGTGGTAAATTTTGGCTTCTTTATGCTCTAAAGAGACTCTGGTCAGAGTCTGCTTATACCAAGATTTAACTCTGAAAATACAGAGTAGCAATACAGCAGAAGCTTTTTTTTTGTTTACTCGTTTTAATGCTGCTAGAAATAGGAACAGCCTTCCTAGCAAAGAGGGTGAAAAATATCTCTCCACCAACAGTATATGCAGCCCAAGTGCCATGCCTTTCTAACAGTAAACAGAAATAAGAAAATTAGTCAGACTGGTTTATTGTTATGAGATATGTCAGATATGAATAACTTTGAAAAATAGTTTTTTCTCTTTACAATACCTGTACATACTTCCTCGGGAACAGCTTATAAATGGCTCTAGGTCCTCTACCATGTCAAGGCAGCCCTGTCTATGGGCTGTCTGTGGAGTCACAAGCTGCAGAATAAGTGCCACAGATCAGAGAAGCCAAGCAGTCAAGATTTCCAAAAGTTAGGGCCAGGGCACTTGGCTAGAAAAGAATGGCATCACCTCTTCCTCCTTGCTGTTATAAGGCAAAGAAAAGAACTGAAGAGTGATCTCCATTTTCCTTTCTTAGCTCTTCCTTTTAATAACAGATAATGGGTGAGAGGTTAATTTCCTATCAGCACAGGGGCCTGGCAGCCTGTTTCACACACTGCTTTGGTTCAGTCCTGGTAGAATTGACCATGTTTTCCCCTTTTCAAAGACTCACCAGCTGTTTTTAAGGTCCTGGTGTTTCTTTTCATCAGCAGTATAAAAACTCCCTTTGTCTCAACTGAGTGTTAAAGAGACACAGAATTGAATTTTCTTATTTGAAGTGAAACTAGAAAGCAAGTGGGTGATCTGTCGAAATGCATCATTGTGTGCACTGCTTGTTGAAAGCATGCAGCCAAGCTTTGAGAAAAGGTGGGAACAATCTCTGCTATCAGCCTTCCAAATACTAAGCAAAAAAAGTTTGATGATTTTCAGCTTCTCTGTTATGATGAGAAAAGAAAATTCCTTTGACAATGTAGTGAAATATATTTCTAAAATGAAGGAGGATGATGGTAGTTTTTTGATTCATATCTTCTTAAAATAAACCTGATTTGCTACCTAGAGTCCATTTTTATTGACCTTGCTTATTCTCCGGAAACCTCTATGTGTATTTTGTGTATTTTGGAAGAATCAGATACTTTAAGATGTGATCAAGGCAGGAATAAATTTTTCACACGGGATGTTTCAAAGGATGTCATGTCACATCAATACAGTTTTGAGAGGATTGCTGTTTGTAAAGCAGATATGCTGTATTTAAATTCTGTACAGTAACTACTTCAATGTCATTCCTCTTTGATACATTGAAGAATATGAGCAGTTACCTCATTCAAATGTTGTTATGAGTCCACTTGGTATTTATATTAGCAGTGGCAGACATCCAAGCAACATCATGTAATTTAAGACTCATGAACAGGTTTCAAATCAGACTAAGAACATGAAGCAAAAAAGCAGAGGTATTTCTTTTTTATACCCATACTACTATACTGAGAAGCCACTTTTGCCAGTGATCTCAAGTTCTCTATCGCTGCCTCCTGAGGAACAAAATGAAATAGCATTTTCTTCCTTATGCCAAGGTCAAACAATACCAGTGAATCAGGATGAGAGACTTCCTTTCTCTCTCATGCCAAGAAGAAAACTTCTTTTGGTGCTCATAAACATTTTAACTGAAATACTGGAAATATCTGGCAAGTCTTAGTCTTAAAGTTCTTAGTCTTAAAGTTCTACCTTCATTGTCAATCTTCATCGTTATTACGGAAGTATGGAGTTGAATGTCTGCTTTAGATCAAACACATGCAATGAGCGTACGAATAGAAAGAAATAACCTTCACCACACAAGTTTCTTCATTACTCTCTGGTAACTCCTTGACTTGGAACATTTAACAATTCTGGAGATGTCGACAGTAAATGTAAATGTGCCTTGTGGAAAACGAATAGAATTTCTGAACTTACTGCACATTGGAGCTTTTTCAAAACACAGAATGAAATTGGCAGTTAAAATTGTAGTCCTAGGGGGAAAAAAAAATAAAATAAAAAAAAATTAAGGGTTTCAGTGTGCAAATATATTTTGTAGGTGGTCAAGCCATGGTGCACAGAGAGATGCCAGCAGAATGAATTAGAGCGGCCAAGCGAAGTTCCTGGCACCAAGGAGAGTGCCTTCCTCAGTGGCCCACTTCATAAGATCTATCAAGCATCTATCATACAGCTTTTTAGTGTAAGTCTTTAGTTATATATTCTTTAAGTGACAACCAAGAGTGCATTTCAAATCACAACTGAATTCTTTCTCGCTCACAATGTAAACTGAAAATTGGAAGCCTGAAAACACACCTTTGAAAATATGTTTTCCTCTTTAAATGCCTGTGAGTGCATTGTACCTCTTAGAAACTCACACACCATCCCAGTGAAGTGAGAGCTCCCTCTCCTCTCGCAGCCCAGCTTGCCCACTCTCATCTTGCTGCCTCCTCTCTGTACTGGTGGAGTGTCATCCTGGCACACCACAAGCAGTTGCTACATGACACAAATTTAAATATAAAAGATCTCAAATTTCTACTAATTCCCTTTAAAAATAGATGTAAATAATAGCAGGCAACATATGTAAGGAGCTAAGTATTTTCAGGAAGAGGACAAAACTGTTTAATGTTGGGTTTTTTCCCACAATAGGGGACTGCAGAGCAGGCCAGCTCCGATGATTTGGAAGTCACCACAGCATTCAGTTCCAGAGAGGGAATAGCAAGTTATAACTTTTAAAATTAACTTTTGCATTTGAAACGTGGATGTATTCTTATCACCCTCTACATTTGAACAGTTCTGGTGGCTTTACTACAGCTAATCAGTATTTCCTGCACTAAATCATTAATAGAGAGCTGATTTATGAGCGTGGTGCCAGGTCTGGCACCACAAAGGGCTCAGGTGGTAGAAAGTATCTGTGCTTGCCTGGTCCCCCCAATCCTTATGTATTGAAAGATGGGTAGCAAAGGAGGGGGAGAATGTAGCTGGAGTCTGTTTAACATCAGCAAGGAACTGTGGTCTGGGATTTATGGCTTGGTAGTTGTCACTGTTAAAAAGCATTTGCTAACGAAGTCCAAACTGGTTTCAGATAGACACTGTGTTCCTGTTCCCATCTCCCTTTTCTTGGGGGCTGTGTAATTCATCAGCAGACGCTCACTTGTGAAAGTCACAGGTAAATCTCATAATGCAGGGCTTTTGTGCAGGAACTCTGATTGCCTCTCCACTAGGGGAGGGAGGCAGGTAGCCACAATGCAGGAGGCGCATCTCTGCTCCTGGGAAGGAGTGAAGCACAGAATCCAGGCACTCTGGAGGATTAAGTTTTCAAGATGTGGAAGGGCATTACTGTAGCCCTGGACTCAGGGACAGATAGACAACAGGAGACAGATCTCTTTTCTCTCTGCATGTCAGATATTCAGCAGGAAAGGAAATTAAACCCCAGCACATACTAGAAGGCATGCATGTACCCTCCCATACTGTGGCTACACGGCAGATAGTGCTATTTTGCAGGATGGATGGACTGTGTTCAGAACAGGAGCACACCTCTATGTGATCCCATCAGGAGTTAGTTACACAGTCAAGAAAAAGCAAGGATGGAGCCAGTGTGCTTGGTCTTATATAAACCAAATCCCCACTATTTCCTTTGCCCTGTTTGGCAATGGGTAGGCTTACGCTATTTGACCACGAGATCCTCAGAGCAGCTCCAGTGAAGTCAGGCAGTGAAGATCCATTTTTCATTCAGCCTTTGCAGAAAATGTTAGAGAACATTTTAAAATTCAAATTGCATGTGAAAACCTGATTTGGCACAGTTGAACATGAAAATTAGTTTTGAATGAAGCTACCACCTGCCGTCATGAGGAGATAATATATCCTGAAAAGGAAGTGTTTGCAGGCATCACTGACCTTCTAAGGCAAGCATCAGATCTGCCAGAAAATGTGCTTAGCACAGTCAAGGCTGACAGAGCTTAGACAGATAAAATAAGAAGGGTCATGGTTATGTTGTCCCCTACTCCTAAGCTTTCTTATATGCTAAAATCTGACATCACAAAATCTCCTGCCAGTTTTACTCTCCCTGCAGGTGTTGTGGTGGTGGTTGTTTTTTTCTGAGGGGAGGGGTGGGAGGTGGATTTTTGCTGCTATAAGCAAGCTTTAGGGAAGATACTGAGGGTGGACTGTGTGGTGACTTCACAGTTCAGGGGGCTGCTTTCAAGTTCAAGGGCAGAATGGAAAAATCTCACCAGCACTTGCTGGAAAATGAAAGCAGACCTCACTCAGGAGATGGAGGAGGGAGCTGACATCCTGACAGGCTATGAGAACTGATACTTAAGAGGTTGATAGAAGGCTGGAGAAATAAGTGGCATGGTTTGATGTGGTCAAGGAAGGAGTCAGAGAGAGGATCAAAGTCAGCTGATATAATCAGAAGGCAAGGCAGGACGATGCTGCAATAGATTTAGACATAGGGTGGCAAGAGCTTGGCTGGCAGAAATCATCCTTAAACAGTGCAAAAAATGTACTTCTTGCAACCTGAGGAGTGGATGTGTCTAAATGGAAAAGTAACTTGGGTGGATGGCTCTGGGGAGAAGGCTTAACCAAAAATGACACTTTTTTATGAGAGGGAAACCTCCTGAAGGAAAGACAAAATGGGATCTGGGGAAACGAAATGGAAATTTCCCTTGCTAGACCTTAGCCATGTTTGGGCCTGGAGCACCAGAGAGGCTGCACATTGCCTGAAGTATCTTGAAAGCTGTGGCTCAGATTTAGTACTCTGACAGCACCAACTGGCTGCTGCGCGTGTTGGGCATTTAAATCTGCTGAAATTACACCATATATCTAAAGCGTAAACCCCAGTCTTTGAATAAGAACCTTATGCGCCATGGCTGCTCCTAGCCTAGGAAAATAGCTCACAGTAGCTAACACCTCCTAACAAATGTGGTTTTCAGCACCATTACAGCCAAATGCTTTCATGTAAGACTGGACATGTTGGTCCAGACTGGACACATTACTCTGGATGCAGCTTCGAAAGTGCCAAACAGAGGTGTTCTGCCACGTCCCTTTAACCTGCTGGCCATGGTTTTGCTAACGCAGTACAGTATTCAGGTAAGTTCTGCTGCCACAAGGGTGCACTGCAGACTTGTGCTCAACGTGTCCACCTCGAAATTTGGATGTTCCCCGCCCCACCCACATCCTTTCCAGTAAAGCTGCTTTCTGGTGAGGGGCCTGGCCTGCAAGATTGCACCGGGCAGCTCCTTCCCATATGCAGGACTTGCCTTTGTCTGAACCCCATGAGGTTCCTGTCAAACCACATCTCCAGCTTGCTGCGGTCCCTCTGGACGGCAGCCTTACCCTCCAGCACACCACCTGGAAAGGCAGCACCCCTATTTCGTATTAAAACCTGCACACTTGCCAAGTGCTCTCCTTCCCACTGTACAGGTCACCAGTGAGTATGTTATGTGTTGCTGACACGAGGAACAGCACTCATTTGGCTGTCACAGACCGCAAATGGTTGCCCAACGCTTGGAGCTTGATGGCACAGCCACTCCTACAACCACATTGTAGCCACCCACTCTGTCCATGCTACCCCCATTTGCCTGCAGGGATTCTACATGAGATGTTATCAAAAGCCTTACTGATGTCAATGTAAAGGCACGCACTGGTCCCCCTTGTCTGCACAGGCAGGCATCTCATCACAGAAAGCATACAGTCTGCTCAGGCATCATTTTGCCTTTTGTAAACTCATTTTGGCCAATCCCAATCACCTGCTTGCTTTCACGTACCTGGATCCCCTTTCGTGCCATTTTTGAAGACAGGCATAAAATTGTCCTTTTTGCAGTCACTGGAGGCCTCCCTCAACTTCAGCCATTCAAATGCAACAGGCTTGGTTTGGCTTCTTCCACTTCTGGTGCTTGGCAGGACTTGGCTCTTGGCATTTAACATCTAGCACAGTACTCTATCAATACAAATAAATATGAATAGGAAATGAAACCAAATAGAAACATTTCTAAATCAACATTACTTTAATTCAAAACCACTATAATATCTAAGAATTCTAGATAGTAAAAAACATATAGTTTTACCTGAAGTGCTGCTCATTCCAATAAATACTGGAGGATGCTTAGGTTCTCACTTGAAACAAGAATGTTAAGAAAAAGTGGTTGAAAAAAGTATACTAGTCACAGTACGAAAATCATCACGAGCACTGAGACCAGAAGGTGACAGCTGTGCGGATTTACTGTCCAACCAAGCATGAATAAATAGTACAGTACCTCACTTATTCAAGGTGACATGTTCAAAAGATATATAGTGAGGTTCACTGGGTTATTGCCAGATGCATAAAGATAGTGAGATACTTCCTGCAGAGCTTAAAACAACCATGCTCCTTTTTTTCAGACAAATGTGATGAATTCTTTTGCAAAACTCTACTGAGCATAAAATTTTTAGTCCAAGATTACATGGTAAGCTAGTAAAATAAGGTCATTTATTTTTAATGAAACGATCTCTTTCTTGCAGGAAACATTTATTAGTTTATCAGCAGGTGGACCCAGTGCAACATTAGCATAGGAGTTCAAGTGCTGATAGAGACAGGGCAATGAGCATGCTAGCTTCTGCTATCTGACCAAAATCAGAGAGAAAGATCTTATTATTGCTTTGACCTGCAGAAATGAGAGGCACAAACACTAGTATCCTGCAGTGGTCATAGAAGATCCTGTTTCTAGTAGTTTTCTTAAAAGTATGCATCTGTACAGACTACAGGACCACATCTTCTGTTTGATATCCTTTCTGAAAATCTTCTGCAGCACAGGCATCATGATCCAGCCACATACACCCGTGGAAAGTTCCTGCTGATATGTCTGCGTCCAGTCTGGATCCTTTTTCTTCTGCTACAGAAAGATGACAGTGCCAGGTGATAATCCCTCACCAACACAAGTACCCCTTATGACTTTTGACTTTGCAGCTCAGAGTGCAGCAAACAGCCCTAGAATAACAGACATACAGGAGGATGTGATCCCATTACTTTAACATTATTACCTTACTGGTTTGCACATTCAATGTATTTATTCAAAGTGGTAACTGCATTGCAAATATTATATTTCAGTACTAGTTCTTTGCTATAACAGATCTAGGAATTTCATAGCCAGCTGTCTGTAATGATATTACACCTCAGGAGAAAACATCCTAACATATCAAAAAGTAGCTGATAGCCTTTGTGCAAGTATGATACAAATTTTCTGCCTTATATAGAGCTCATTTCTAAAATGCAAGGTCCCAGCAGGCATGATGAAAGGGTTTGCCATTTATAACATAATTGTCACTTCAGATGTTCAGTCCTGCATGTCATGGACATAAGTTTGGTGGCAAGCAGAGTTACAGTACATAAAATCTAAACTAACACAGCAAAGAGTACAAAGGGTGTTGAATATGAATCTGAACACGAGTCTTCCTTGCCTTGCAATCACAGCCCTTTAGCTCCTTGTGTTTCACAATTCCTCTCATTGCTGAATGACATGACACATTCTTTCACTCTTAGTGACCTAAATACTTCTCCACGTAAGATGCTCTTTAAAATAATCAGCGGTCTGAGAAATCCACACACCCCTGGCTGGTCCTCTCCTTAGTACAGGTTTTCCGTATTTTATATGGGAAAATTTTCTTTTGCAGAAACTTCTAATTGCTTTAAATTTCTCATCTCCAACAGCAGTTTTAAAACATAGACAACTCTCATTTCCTGAAGAACCAATTAAAATACACAGTTCTGTAAACCCATCTCAATTTGGATAAAAACATGACTTACTTATAAAATCAGACACAAATAAATGCACATGGAATAGTGTCTACCCATACCACCTTGTACTCTTCACAGTCTGCAGAATTAATACAACTGTACCTACTTCCCCAGAGGATGCCAAAAGCCTGGACTTCATTACCTACCCCTTGGTAGGTGATTCTCCAGAGAATTATCCTCTCACAGCACACTTGACTGCTCCACTGAATAGTGGGAATTGGGCAAAATTACACTTGCATAAAATGGGCTCTAATATGTTGCAACTGTGAGGTATATGTTGGTCTGTAAATTCTCTACTATAAAGTTCCTGGAATTTTTATTCCTCAGTCATTGTGGATTTGTAATGGCCCTGTTGGCTTTGTGTTAACCCTAACTGCCTTACAGTTGAGTCTTTTTACTCTCGCACTCTTTACTTTTCACTTTGTATTAACAAAGAAAAGAATTTTACAGAACAGATCAAGCTTTTCAGCAGCAAAAAAGATCATTTCAAAGCTTCCCCAAACACCTGCCTTCAAAGCCTGCTACATCAAGCAGCTGCCTACTTTGCCCACGCTTCAGAGCAAGTCTTGGCACCAAAGTGACCTGCTTCCAGTCTCAGGTATGCCCAGGCTGGTTTTAAAGTTAATCCTCAATCTCCATCAGAGATGGCATAACCATGTTGTAGCATTTGGGTGGTACACTAATAAAACCATAATCACCCACCTGGCTCTACTGCTCCTTCCTCTGAATCTCCAAGGTAGTGAATGTTTACAGTCTTACTGAAAAAAGCACCACTAAAGGCTGTAACAGGATGTAGCAAGGAAAAGACGTTAAAACACAAGGGAAGTAAACACAGGTTCTGTAATTATACTTTATTGCAACTCTAATGCTTTGCGTGCTCCTGAGGACTCCTTTAGCTAAATTTGTTTGTTCCAGCCTTCTTTTTTTTGTACTGATTAATAAGCACAAGAAACATGTATATTTTTCTTATAATTTTATTGAAAAGGTACATTTAAAAAAATACACAGACATTTTACTATTATGGATTGCAGATAAAGATGCTCTAAAAGTTAATTCTATTTTTTTTCCTTTCTACCACCTGTTGTCCCCATAATCACATAATGACTTCAGTCTGAGTAATGCATATTGATATCACCTTTATAAAAGGATTGGGGAAGTAAGAAGATAGGTGGGACATTACTGCAATATATTCAGTAAACAGAGAATACAGTTAATTATAAATATTTTATGTTCTGTACATTATTGCATTAGGGAGCCACAACATTATGCAGCATCATTACAAAGAAAACTAGTTAGAAATGAAGAAAAAGATATTTACGTAGAAATACATGGATCCATTCTCTTTTTGAACAATGCATGTGAGCTGTGGTAATGTGCAATTGAAAAGCTTTTTTTCTCTTTAAACATTGCTTAGCAACACCAGTGAGGAAACAATAAAAATAAGTTAAATGAAAGTAGCAAACAAGTAGTAATCTTAACTATACGTTATATGGCTTTCTATTTTAATTTCTCTAAATAAAGTGTGACACAAAAGAAATAATCAAAAGCTTCAGTGCTGCATTGCTTTCAAACATCTGCACAGAAACTAAAAATATTAAAATCAGACGTGATACATCTTTAGTACTACACAAGATACACAAGTACTGGGGCCTAGGACAGTACACAATCTCTGTCAACAAGAGCACACTGGGGAAAAGAAAAAAACTAAAACAAACAAAGGACGCAATGCGTTTTTGAGATGTTATCCACAATCAAGCATTTGGTTCATCTACCCTTCTTTCCACATTAGATTATACTCCATTGGTTTTCAGAGAAGTATTTACATAAGTGGGAGTGAGGAAGACCCTAGTTTTCAAGTCTGTCAGGAAAATATTTTACGTTCCTTGATTCCAAGGTGCATCATACACATTGAAAAAAAATATTAATAGATGCATGAATCTTCAATGGTAAAAATGTTATGAGCAATGAAGATTTTAGCTAATCACTCTATCATGATTAAAACAAGAGAGACAGAGACTGAGAAAGGGAGTTGTCTAGACTCCAAAATGCAGTACTGCCAGTGATGAGTTTTATGGTGTGGTTGGTTGAGGTGTCACGCAGGATGGCATTTCAAAAGAGAAAGACATTTTAAAATCTCAACCCCTTTCCTGCCTTTTACTCTTTCTACTGGCCATAGTTATCTCTTCTTCACATCAATAAATTAGTATGGTGCAAAAAGTATGGAGGCAGGTGTTGCCCGAATGGGACCATGGCCTGGCCTGAGGAGAGCTGGTGGTATTGCAGGCGCCTGGAACAAGGAGGCAGAGGGACGGGGAGGAAGGGACAGAGCTGACGATACAGCTGCAGCTGCAGCAAGAGGAGATGAAAGGAAAGCAGGTGCCAGCGGCTTAATCATGTCCTTCTGGAATGCAAGTTTTGCCTGGAATAAAACACACGAAAAAGCAATGTAAATACAGTTCTCCCCGTGCCGGCTTTTACATGAAGGAAAAAATAAACCCTGACAAAAGGCACACTGTGGTTCTCACAGAAGCCTCATGTCAGCTGTTTAGAAATTTTACTCACATTGTCTTCTTACTCCCAGGGCAATTAAAGCAACTAAATCATATATTTAAAGAAACACATGTGTAGGGGCAGTCACACTGACATTTATAAGGCAGCATCATTTGCAAGTGAACAATATTAAATTATGTAAATCATAACTGTGCAAGAAATCGAAAAAACCTGATTAAAACTTCAATGTCAAAAGTCAAAATTTCCACTTGCAAAAATGAATTGTAGAAAAGGAGGGTGGTTAAGATGAGAAACTAGTATTGGTCTGGTCAGCTTTTTACCTGCCAATGCAGAGCTGCTCTTTGGAAAAATCGAAGTATTTTTTAAGATCAACACCATAAAGAATTCTTTCTGAAAGAATTATTGCTGTTTATGATCTCCAATCATTGCTGGTGCTTGTGGTGAAAAAAAGCTAACTAGAAATATATACGTTACAGTCTCACTGAAAATGTTTTGCACCACAATCCCACATTTATGGGGGCAAAGATACTCACATCCTTCCTTGATTAATGGAAGTCTCTCCTTATGCAATACATTATAAAATGATGTATTACACAAGTGAAGAAGATTAGTGTGTGCAGAACCTATCAAATGAGGAGATTCAGAGAAAGCCTGCAGCAAATATTTTCATTTGCCTCTATACAATTACAAAGACATATTAATATTTCAGTGTTTAAAGGCTTTTCACATGCTTCCTCTTGTGCACACACATTTGCATCTCTCTCCTTCTAACCTGTAAATTGTTTTTGTGCCATAGGTGGCATGCACTTTTCCCTAATGAATAAAACACAGGCTGAGTCATGAGCAAATAAACATACAACCTGTGCTGTGTTAGAGCCAGCCTGAACTCCGGCTACAGCTGACTGGCAGAACCAGCTTGGGGAATTCCTGGAAATGCAGGTGGGTGCAAAAGGGGAACGACTGGGGGTACAAAGGCAGGACAGGTGTTTTGATAGACAGCGACAGACACAGCTTGAGCATGCAGATAGGCAATCAATTCCCCTAAACACCTGATAACTCTTTTGCAGCAATGTAATACACCTATACGGCACTCTGTTTTGCTGTATGCAGAGAATGAGCATTAGTATTTTTGTATCTTCACATCTTATGTCCTTTTTCCTGACTGTATCCACCATAACTGAGAGTTGTCTCAGATGCCCAGAAGGACAGAGTATATACATTGCAGCCTTCAAGAAGCAGTGCAGTAGCCCAGCAGAGCCAATACCTTTCCACGGGACCACAATGGTTCATTCCCTGTTCCACTGATTATTGTCTTCTTCCTAGCAGTAAACAACACTCGCAGTGCTGTCTGCGTGCCTTTGACTGGGCAGACAGAATACATAACTATCTTCAAATCTGATCCCCGAGCAGACTTCGCCTGCAGGGGGAGAAATGCTGTGGAAGCGTCAGGTCTGTCATGTTCCTTTCTCCGTGTGGTGGGAGTCCCCAGGGTCACAAATTCCCATAGAGAGTGATGAAAAATAGAAATACTTACTGCTAAAATACTTGGGCTGCGCTGCAGTTTGTTGTAGGGACTATATTTAGGTTTCGTAGGCTTTCCTGCAACTCTGTCCTTATGCCTTCGGCTGGAAATATGCTGAAATAAATATCCTCACATTTAATTACCTGTTTAAACATTTCTCGGTTTTGAGTTTGAAATTGATTTATCAGCAGGATATGCCCAAGCCCCCTGTTTGTAAGATTAAGTAGGTTCTTTAGAGAGAGCAACGATGAGTTTTGCTAAATTAAACATAACAATTTGCAGCACATCAAATAGAGAATCAGAAGCTAATCTAATACAGTGAATTCTGTGATCCGAGACAGGCTCTGCAAATTATTGATATTTTAGTTGGTATTTCCTTTTTCCACCTGAGGAGCTTTGAACCAGGCCAAGCTGTAATCACTAGGTCATAGGGATATTCAGAAGTAGGAGGTAAATTTCAGTCTCACTGATGATATTCAGTTGTATAAATAATTCAATATTAGCTGAAGGAAGAACAGTATCCAGGGATATGTCTACACCATGCAATTTAATACTGTCTTAGAGATAACTGAAAGAAAAGGGAATGAGAGGATACATCCACAGAGCACAGTACCATCCAGTTAACAGATTCCTGTTTAGGTATCTGTATTGGCACAGCTCTGAACCCAGGGCTAATTGGCTCAGACAAAGCAGAGCTGCATGTTCATACAGCTACACTGTTAATGATAACATTGCTCTATACAGTTCAGACACATCTGCAGTATTATCCTCCTGCTGATTGTTCTAACCCAATAGATTCAAGTCACATTCTCCTTCTCACATAGTATAAAAAAGTGTCCCAGCAGACTGAAATAGCACCAAAATGGAATTCAGGGAACCTCAAACGATAATTTCTTCCATTTAGGAGATCAGAGTTCAAATCTCTCTCTTGAGCAAGCTTTTAAAACTAATTTGCTATATTATTCATTGATACTGACACCTTGTCCACCTCTGCTTTACGACTGTTAAGGCCATATTTTACCAGCTGAAACAATTAGGTGAACTAGACCTATAGTGAACTATTTAGAAATAGTTGTGGGGTAACAGAAAAGAAATACCAAGTTCAGTTTTTGCCAAAATATCTTCACATAGACCTACACCCCACCTACAATACTGCAATGCAATTAAAACCAACAAAGGATTCCCAGATACATAGCAAGCTACCTGTTTAAGTTGAATTTCTGAATTGACATGGACATCACAAATTTCACAATGAAATGTCTTGTTCTGCAGTCCTGAGCCTTTACTGCCGTTCTGTACCTTCAGCCGGGATCCAGGTCGAGGGTAAGACTTGATGGGACCAGCACCATTCCGAGCCTCGACCATGGTCTTGTGCTTGGACCCTAATGGGCAAGGAGGTGCAGGTGAGTTAATGATCAGCAAGATACAATTATGTCCATTAGCCTTGGGACTTTCTGCAACACATTTATCTTCAAGACAGAATGGTTCAGATCACCACAAAATGGGGTTAATGACGAATCTGGTTTAGGTTAGTGTAGTTCCCACTTCCTTGATCTAAAGGGAAGCCAGACAATGGAAGAAGGTTTTGTACAAAAAGGGAACAAGAGGCATGCTGGACCACTGCCTCTCTGTTTGGGGGCAGTGTGTGGCTCTATGGCCAAGGCGTCTGTGCTTATTCTTTCGCCAAAATCCATATAGCTGGTGAATCACAAAAAAAGGCATTAGCCAAGAGTGGGAGAGGAACCACAGCAATCACTCAAAACCTGCCTAGGAACACTAATATTTCAGTAAGTATCCTCTGATTTGAAAGAAGTGGCTGCTTTGGCCATTTCAATGGCTTACAGCTGTAAAACCAATTTCACTGGTTTGTTAACAAGCTTTACACCACCAGCACACATCAGAACAGAGCACACTGGGAATGCTGCTTGTGGCCTTTTAAAGGGAGCATATCTAATCTCCAATAATAAAAAGGTTCTAGGACATCTAGGAAATCTAAGGACCCCACCCTAAAATTATAACCAAAATTTCTATAAATTGTACCAGAAAAAACCCCAGATATCAGCGATAGGTGAAATATGAAAGAGAGAGAACTGACATTTTAGAAAACTTAGTATTACAGAAACCACTATGATCATACCATGATCTTCACTATGGAGGCATGGTGCTGATTAGGTAACATGAACTTGATGTTACCTTAACAGGATTTTGTCAACTAAAAGCTTATAGAGTACCTGAAGGACGGTTAAAAAAAATTTTTAAAAGCTTTAATAAAATATTAAACACCATACATGAAACTATCATTAACAGAAATGTTTTTGTGACTTGCCATTACACGTTTCAACTAAAAGACTCTTTAGTGAAATGTGGCTACCACAGTGCCAGAAAAACAGCTTGTTGCACTCAATTTTGAAGATGATAACACACCACTGACTTGCACTGTTTTCATACTCACCTGTATTGTGGGCTTCTAGTTGTGACAGGGAATTCACAGCCACTTTGCATAATGAACAGTAAAGTAGTTTTTTGGCTTTTTCCTCTTCAGACTCAGAAACTGCGTTAGGAGCTCCATTTGTGCTCTTGGAAGATGAGGCAGATGTTACAGGCGCCACTGCCGCCACTCCAGGTTTGGGAAGAAAAGGACCCGTTTCTGTACCAGACTGCTGACTTGCACTGTTGAGTTTTGCTTTCCCTTTATCTTCTAAAAGAAGCAAAATACATACATCGTAATATGCTGCACACAAAATTCACACAGTAATAGTCCTGTGGTTTTAGTGACCCTAACACAACAGGGGACTAATTAATCTCATTTTATACAGGACAGCAGCATCTTTGAAATCTTTTTAAAATCCTACCATGAAACGTGTGATTTGACAAAAGGGGTGATTTTCCTGTTTTAAAGGTTATCAGTGAATACCAATGACTTCAACAAATTCATGCCAGCTGTTGTTGCTGTCATGCTGCAGGTTTGGCCTGTTAAAAGGAGCCCAAGAAAGCCCAAAAGGCAGCCAGGGTTAAGGACTGGAGAGCACACATGAGGCTTTGCAATGGGGATTACAAAAATATTTCTGAAAAGCAATATATTTGCCTTTGGAACGGCTCCAGTTTCTCAAAGTCATTGGGAGGACACTGAAAGGCTCAAGCACCACCTTGACATAGATATCCCTCATTTCAGTTACAGGAGTTGACTACACTACACACATGAACACAGCTGCTAATATTTTTTGTTTGTTTCCACAAACAATTCCCCATATATCTGGAGATCAGATGAGTCCAATGTGCATTCAGTGCATTCCTGTATCACTTCACAAGCATGAGTCAATCATCTGTGCTCCTATGAGATAGGTAGGCAGGTATTACTTCATTTCACAGATGGTGATTGCAAGGCGAGAGATTAAATGTCCCAACTGTGCCTAAACTGGAACTCTGTGCCAGAACCAGTATTCAAATGCTCCTTGCCTACGTGTTGTCAGCTACAAGAGCTCCTTGCATTTTAAGCTATCCAACTGCAGGCGTTGTGACCACAAGCCGTACTAGTTGCCAGCAGTAAAACAAGCTCAGCTATTATGAACATGGAATGGGAGGGGGACAGTAGAGTGGTGCTGGTATGAGCAACCCTGACAAAATGGACATAAGAAATGATTGTGTAAGTAAGTGACCTGTTGTCACTATGAACAATAGGAATCAAATCTTATTACTTAAGCAAGTACAACATCTACCTAACATCAACTTCTTAGAAACTACTTATATCCCATTTTAAACCTATGGCAGTTTTAAACAGTGTTGAACTTATTTGAAAAAAACTAGGTTCTACTTTGAGCTTTTGGTTATTTTTAAATATGGGCCCTTGCACTTTATGTTTACAACAACCAGACTTTGTCTCGAGACTACTCTGTGTAACAGTCCAATGTTGTGCTACCAAGAATTCTGAAAACAGGACTTTACCCCCTCCAACAAACACATGAGAGTGTGTATGAACCGTGAACAGGCATCCTGAAACTAAAACCCACAGTTGTTGGCTTATTTTCCAGAGTGCCTTGCAGTACATCAATTTTAGGGTGTTAAAAAACATGAGAAAAAAAAACTAATAAAAGAATTATTGTTTTTTAAAAAAGCAATAAAAATATTTTGAAATTACATGATATGAACTATATTTAACATTGTAAATGATCAAGTACTAAGACTACTATTAGGACCAAATTAAATATAAAACCAAATTCTGAATATATTCTGGTTGATAAAGTATGACAAAAGAAAGTGATGTTAAATCATTGTTCATAGACTATTCCATTTTAATGTCTCTGTATAATCAGTTACATCTGCAAAATCTAGAACATAATATTTGACTTGTGAGTCTTTGTAAAATACACAGTTTTAATAAATAGCATTTGCTAACATTCTAAATTAAAGAATTTTCAATACTGAAAGTTCTCAGAGGTGCTAACAAAAGGAAAAAGGCTAAACTGCGGCCATTTGTGAATTCACATTACAGGAAAATAGACTTCTTGTTGTTCTATGCAATATTATGCCAGACTGGAAAAGGCATAACACCAGGATATATGTGAACCTGAATGCAATAAAGGAATGTTCCTCAGTGCTTTGCATTGCAGGCCTTAAAAGAATAATACACCTGCAGAACTGCAAGCTGTATGTTAATATACAGAGACTACATTTTTAGTTTGTTTTTTTAATGTTTCCCACGTTTATGAGTTGTTTTGTTTCTGGTTTTGGTGTTTTTTGTGGGTTTTTTCTTTGGGGGGTTTTTTTGTTTGCTTTTGTTTGTTTGTTTTTTAATATAAGCATAAAGATTTGGTGCTTTTGAAGCACTTTCTGGAGATAGAAATCATCCCTTCCTGTGAGAGAGAACAGAAGGGGGGCAGCAAGAGCACCAGATGATGCACACCAGGGTGGTCCCCCGGCCTGAGAGACTTCCTCATGCAGCAAGAGCACCATTTACACTCTGGCCTGTGGCCCCTGACCTTGTGGTTCAAACAGTCCGTAATAAGAGAGAGCAGATTTTTATTTCTTTGTTTTGCCATCAAGCGTCTGTGCAGCAAGATCCTGAGCAACGGGCTAAGATCTGTTTTACACAGGCCACCAATTACTATCTCAGAGTAATGGTTTTCCATCACTGAATTTAACAGATGATTGAAAAATGACAGATTTCATTCCCCACTTCTCCTCACTTAACCAGCCAGCAGCTGATGTAGTACATCAATTTTTAAAATATTCCATAGGTTTACAGTGTTTTCACTATTTGGAATACAGAGCAATTCTAGAGCACATAATGCATAACAAGCTAACAAGAAAACTTCTAGAAAAATAGAGAGAAGTTACCAGCATCCAGCTGGGCTCAATTCTGCCAGTATCGCAGCTTTTGGAAAAAACCTCAGTTCACATAATAATTCCATCATTTGGAAAGCTTCCTCACACAAATAAGCTCTTCATTGATGAGGACGCATAAGGAGAGATGTACACTCCTCTATGAATTAATGTTTCCTTCCACCATTCTAAATGTTTAATGCAGAACATCTTCAAAGATCATAATTGTAAGGTTATTATACAGTTTAACTCCCACAGAAAGTACATAGAGCTAAGTGCATATTTGTCACTGCAGTGGGGCCAGAAATGGGTTTTCCTGGTTTCTAAAATCAGAAGATCGCACTTCTCCAAATGGGCTTTTGATAACAGCTTATGTGTTTTCAATTCACAAAATTCAAAACACCATTACTTACAGTTTTATGTTTGAGACAGGAATGCCAAGTATTCAACCGTGCAAAGCATAGGTGTCGTGGTTTGAGCCCAGCCGGTAACTCAGAACCACACAGCCGCTCGCTCACTCCCCCCCCCCCCCCTTCTTCCTCCCCCCGCTCCCGGAGGGATGGGGAGGAGAATGGGAAGAATGCAACTCCCACGGGTTGAGATAAGAGCAGTCCCGCAACTAAGGTATAACACAAAACCACTACTGCTACCACCAATGATAATAACGATTAGTGAAATAACAAGGGGAGAGGATACAATTGCTCACCACCCGCCGACCGATACCCAGCCCGACCCGAGCAGTGATCTGGGCCTTCCGGGTAACTCCCCCCGGTTTATATACTGGGCATGACGTGCTGTGGTATGGAATACCCCTTTGGCTAGTTTGGGTCAGGTGTCCTGTCTCTGCTTCCTCCCGGCTTCCCCTCCTCCCTGGCAAAGCATGAGACTGAGAAAGTCCTTGGTTAGAATAAACATTACTTAGCAACAACTAAAAACATCGGTGTTATCAGCGTTGTTCCCAGGCTGAAAGTTAAAAAACACAGCACTGCACCAGCTACTAAGCAGGAGAAAAATGACTGCTATAGCTGAACCCAGGACAGTATCCACCCCTTATTCCATACCATTCACGTCATGCTCAGATCCCACATCTCTCAGCACACCATCACCCCTGTCCCATATATACACATATATATACACCCACACCCACACACAGAGAAAGATATCGTTCCCTAGTCCATGGACCAATCCCTGTAAAATTGCTGAACTCATCCAGTCCATGATGTCAGGTTCCATCTCTTGTAATAGTCTTTCAGGGCAGGAGGGACGGTACATAGTGTTGGGCTGTTGCCTGCTGATGATACCGCCAAACTCATCTGGTCACTGCTGAGCTCGTCTGGTTTCCTCAAAATTCATTCTTTGTTGAGGTGATGATCGGAGGGAAGTCAGGGTCAACGGCTGGTGACCTGAAGATATCTAGCTGGTGGGCTATAAAAGTGTTATAGAGCAGGCAACAGCGTACAATTGAGTTCATTGGCTGTTTTCCCCCAAAATCAAATCCCCTTGAGGTACACATCGGACTTCCCCATCTTCCCGCATTACCCACCAAGTATATCCAGGTCCCTGAGCAAAAGCAACCCCACGAGTGGGTTTGCCTTTACCTGAAGCAGGAATAACCCAGACTGTCTTCCCCAACAAATTCTTTATGTGCACCACAGGAACTTTATCCCCCTCTACAGTACGTAAAAGTTCTGATTGGGCTGGGCCAGCCCTGTTGGCAGATCCCCTACTGTTGACCAACCAGGTGGCTTTTGGTAAATGTGTATCCCAGTGTTTGAAAGTCCCACCACCCATTGCTCTCAGTGTAGTTTTTAACAGCCCATTGTACCGTTCGATTTTCCCAGAGGCTGGTGCATGGTAGGGGATGTGGTATACCCACTCAATGCCATGCTCTTTGGCCCAAGTGTCTATGAGGTTGTTCCGGAAATGAGTCCCATTGTCTGACTCAATTCTCTCTGGGGTGCCGTGTCGCCACAAGACTTGTTTCTCAAGGCCCAGGATAGTGTTCCGGGCAGTGGCATGGGACACAGCGTATGTTTCCAGCCAGCCGGTGGTTGCTTCCACCATGGTAAGCACATAGCGCTTGCCCTGGCGGGTTGGTGGGAGTGTGATATAGTCAATCTGCCAGGCCTCCCCATATTTGTACTTCAGCCATCGTCCTCCATACCAGAGAGGCTTTAACCGCTTGGCTTGCTTAATTGCAGCACATGTTTCACATTCGTGAATAACCTGGGCAATAGTGTCCATCGTTAAGTCCACCCCTCGATCACGAGCCCATCTATATGTTGCATCTCTGCCTTGATGGCCTGAGGTGTCATGGGCCCACCGGGCTAAAAATAATTCACCCTTATGTTGCCAATCCAAGTCCATCTGAGCCACTTTAACCTTAGCAGCTTTATCCACTTGCTGGTTATTCTGGTGTTCCTCAGTGGCCCGACTCTTGGGTACATGAGCATCTACGTGGCGTACCTTCACCACCAGGTTCTGCACCCGAGCAGCGATATCTTGCCACAATGCAGCAGCCCAGATGGGTTTACTTCTGCGTTGCCAGTTGCTCTGCTTCCATTGCTGCAACCACCCCCACAGGGCATTTGCCACCATCCATGAGTCAGTATAGAGATAAAGTACTGGCCATTTTTCTCGTTCAGCAATGTCCAAGGCCAGCTGGATGGCTTTCACCTCTGCAAATTGACTCGATTCACCCTCTCCCTCAGCAGTTTCTGCAACTTGTCGCAGGGGACTCCACACAGCTGCCTTCCATCTCCGATGCTTTCCCACAATACGGCAGGACCCATCAGTAAACAAGGCATATTGCTTTTCACTCTCTGACAGTTCATTATATGGTGGGGCCTCTTCAGCACGCGTCACCTCCTCTTCTGGTGACATCCCAAAATCTTTGCCCTCTGGCCAGTCCATGATGACTTCTAGAATTCCTGGACGACTGGGATTTCCTATTCGAGCTCGTTGTGTAATTAGTGCGGCCCACTTACTCCATGTAGCATCAGTTGCATGATGTGTAGAGGAGACCCTGCCTTTGAACATCCAGCCCAGCACAGGCAACCGGGGTGCCAGGAGGAGCTGCGCTTCAGTTCCGATCACTTCTGAGGCAGCTCGAACCCCTTCATAGGCTGCCAGTATCTCTTTTTCAGTGGGAGTGTAGCTGGCCTCGGATCCTTTATATCCCCGACTCCAAAAGCCGAGGGGTCGACCTCGAGTCTCCCCTGGAGCTTTCTGCCAGAGGCTCCAGGTAGGACCATTCTCCCCAGCTGCGGTATAGAGCACATTTTTCACATCTGGCCTGGCCCGGACTGGTCCAAGGGCTACTGCATGAACTATTTCTCGTTTAATTTGTTCAAAGGCTTGTTGTTGCTCAGGGCCCCATTTGAAATCATTCTTCTTCCGGGTCACGTGGTAGAGAGGGCTTACAATCAGACTGTAATTTGGGATGTGCATTCTCCAGAACCCCACAACACCTAAGAAAGCTTGTGTTTCTTTCTTGTTAGTTGGTGGAGACATTGCTGTTATCTTGTTGATCACGTCTGTGGGGATCTGGCGGCGTCCATCTTGCCATTTTATTCCCAAAAATTGAATCTCCTGTGCAGGTCCCTTGACCTTATTCCGTTTTATGGCAAAACCGGCCGTCAGCAGGATTTGGATTATTTTCCTCCCTTTCTCAAAAACTTCTTCCGCTGTATCACCCCACACGATGATGTCATCAATGTATTGCAGGTGTTCTGGAGCTTGTCCCTGTTCCAGTGCAGTCTGGATCAATCCATGGCAGATGGTAGGGCTGTGTTTCCACCCCTGGGGCAGTCGGTTCCAAGTGTACTGGACGCCCCTCCAAGTGAAAGCAAACTGTGGCCTGCATTCTGCTGCCAAAGGGATTGAGAAAAATGCATTGGCAATGTCAATTGTGGCATACCACTTGGCTGCCTTTGACTCCAGTTCATACTGAAGTTCTAACATGTCCGGTACGGCAGCACTCAATGGTGGTGTGACTTCGTTCAGGCCACGATAGTCTACTGTTAATCTCCACTCTCCATTAGACTTTTGCACTGGCCATATGGGGCTATTAAAGGGTGAGCGGGTCCTGCTGATCACTCCTTGGCTCTCCAGTCTGCGGATCAGCTTATGGATGGGAATCAAGGAGTCTCGGTTGGTGCGATATTGCCGCCGGTGCACTGTTGTGGTCGCAATTGGCACTTGTTGTTCTTCGACCTTCAGCAACCCCACAACAGAAGGATCCTCTGAGAGACCGGGTAAGGTGGACAGCTGCTTAATTTCCTCTGTCTCCAAGGCAGCGATACCAAAAGCCCATCTATACCCTTTTGGGTCTTTGAAATACCCTCTCCTGAGATAGTCTATGCCAAGGATGCATGGAGCCCCTGGACCAGTTACAATGGGGTGCTTTTGCCACTTCCTCCCAGTCAGGCTGATTTCAGCTTCCAGCATAGTTAACGCTTGGGATCCTCCTGTCACTCCAGAAATAGAAATGGGTTTCACCCCTTGATACCTTGATGGCATCAGAGTACACTGTGCACCGGTATCTACTAGAGCCTTATACTTCTGTGGGACTGATGTGCCAGGCCATCTGATCCACACAGTCCAGTAAACCCGATTATCCCTCTCCTCCACCTGGCTGGAGGCAGGGCCCCTCTAATAGTGATCACAAAATTCTCCACTTCTGTCTTGTAGAAAGGGATTAGTATTCCTTATCACAGGAGCTGGAGTAAAATCAGCTCTTTCGCTCCATCTGGGAAACTGCTCGCCAGAGACTGGAGCAGCAGCTTTCCTGGGAGGATCATCCTTGACCATTGTTCTCCTCTTCAGTTCACGCACCCGTTGCTCCAGAGCTGAAGTAGGTTTTCCATCCCACTTTCTCATGTCTTCTCCATGATCCCGCAGGTAAAACCATAGGGTGGCCCGTGGCGTGTACCTCCTATATTTTCTTTCTCGAGCAGTAGGGCGCCTTCTGTTGATAGCTGAGACATGGGTTGGTACGCGTGGAGAGCTGGATAGATCGGATAAATCGTCTCTCAATTGTTTGAACTCCTGGGACAGTTTTTCCACAGCTGAAATGATGGAAGGGGTGAGATTGTCTTCGAACTCTCGGAGTTGACGAATCAGGAAATCCACTGTTGGTGATACTCCGTCATTCCAGGTCATTGATGCCAATGTGTGGGCATACGATGATGGCGCACTCCGTGTAAGTTTCCGCCACATGGGTCGTGTACATTCGACTTCATCTGGGTCTACGGATGTGTTCCTGGAATCCGGCCTACGATAGATCATCTCTATAATGGCTGATTCCCTCAGGGACTGGATGCCTTTCTCTATCGTGGTCCAGTTGGCTGAGCGATTCGTAATATCGTCTTTGTAGGGAAACCTTTCCTTCACAGCTGCCAGGAACCGCCTCCAAAGACTGAGGGCTCGCTTCTCTCTTGCAATCGCTTTGTCAATTCCTCCTTCCTTAGCAAGTGATCCCAGCTGCTTGACTTCCCTACCTTCTAGTTCGTGACCGTCGGCCCCATTGTCCCAGCACCGGAGCAACCAGGTGACAATGTGCTCCCCTGGAAGACGGGTGAAATCTTTTCGCATATTCCGTAGTTCGGTTGAGGTCCGGGGTCGAGAAGTGACCTCTTCTTCTTCTTCCTCTTCCTCTGACCCACGTAGTAGTAACTCTTGTTCAGGTGCTGTTGCATATAGTAATGGCACTGGGTCTTCATCTTTCTTCGCTTCACGGGTTGCTCTTTGTGCCTTTCGTTTGCTTTTGCTTACAGGGGCAACAGACATTGTCACAAACTGGACATTTGGTTTAGCTGCAGTGTTTGTCACTGTGGTTGGAGTGGCTGCAGTGTCTGCCACTAGGATTGGAGTGGTTGCAATGTCTATTGCTGGGGTTGGTGCAGCTGTTGTGCTTGGGAGTTGAGTAACACCAACAGCTGCATTATCTGTTGCTGTTGGGGTTTGAGTAGCTACTGTGCTTGTCACTGGGGTTGGTGTAGCTGCAGTGCTTGGAGTAGCCATATTGTCTGTTGCTGTCGGGGTTTGAATAGCTACTGTGCATGTCACTGGGGTTGGTGTAGGTGTGGTGCTTGGAGTAGCTATATTGTCTGTTGCTGTCGGGGTTTGAGTAGCTACTGTGCTTGTCACTGGGGTTGGTGTGGCTGCGGTGCTTGGAGTAGCCACATTGTCTGTTGCTGTCGGGGTTTGAGTAGCTGTTGTGCTTGTCACTGGGGTTGGTGTAACTGCTGTATTTGAAGTTGGAGTAGTTGCGTTGTCTGTTGTGGTCAGGGTTTGAGTAGCTGTTGTGCTTGTCACTGGGGTTGATGTAGCTGCTGTACTTGGAGTAGCTGTGTTGACTGTTGTGGTCAGGGTCTGAGTAGCTGCTGTGCTTGTAGTTGGCATAGCTGCGTTGTCTGTTGCTTTGCCATCAGATCCAGAGACATTTTTTTCCCTTTGAAGGTGCTGGATAGTGTTGAGCAGGGCTCTGTAGGCATAGGCCAAGCCCCAGCACGTTGCCAAAATTTGTCCCTCTCTGGTATAACCAGGACGACAGCACACCTCGTTTAAGTGTTTTACTAGTTTTTCCGGATGTTGCACTTGTTCAGTGGTGAAGTTCCAAAGCACTGGAGGGGCCCACTGGCCTAGGTACTTGCCCATACTATCCCACACACCCTGCCACTCATAACTGTCCAGCCTCAGGGAAAATCTCCTGGTGGTCCTCCTATATCGTCGTCTAACCCTAGACCAGATTCGAACCTGATACTGCTGAATTTTTGACATTAAACGAAATAGGATGTTCCTACGACGGGATGGCCGTGGGTAAAACACACTCCGTATGTTTGCCAACATGCTGATCCCCAGCACAATCAGCAGGCAGGTTTCAAGGGTACTCAAAGGCCATCTAAAACCTTCAGAACTCTCAATTGCTGTTGCAAATAGGCTGGTGGGGGAACGGGGGGTGAAAGAGAATGCTTCCTTCGTAAGTTTACCCCCCGAGGAGAAAAAAAAAGATATGCAATTGCTAAAATATTTCATTATATACCTCCCAATGTATAGTGGTGATGGCCACGCTGGAAGCACAAACCAGACCAGTTTCATGATCAATGAGTCTATTGTATTACAAGTCATTACCATGAAGTACAGTGAAACAAGAACCTTAGCCCAGGCCCCCCAGCCGATAAACGCTAAAACAGCAAATAGTGGCTGTAAGTAAGGTACAACATGCTGAAACTCTGAGATCAAGCGCAACACATCTGAGAGCCAAATAATCACCATTGTGACGAGTAGTAACAATGAATGCTTATCACAAATATGATTAAACACACTCTGGTCAGATCTGTCGTTATCTCAACCTTTCGTGCCCCACGTTGGGCGCCAAAAAGAACTGTCGTGGTTTGAGCCCAGCCGGTAACTCAGAACCACACAGCCGCTCGCTCACTCCCCCCCCCCCCCTTCTTCCTCCCCCCGCTCCCGGAGGGATGGGGAGGAGAATGGGAAGAATGCAACTCCCACGGGTTGAGATAAGAGCAGTCCCGCAACTAAGGTATAACACAAAACCACTACTGCTACCACCAATGATAATAACGATTAGTGAAATAACAAGGGGAGAGGATACAATTGCTCACCACCCGCCGACCGATACCCAGCCCGACCCGAGCAGTGATCTGGGCCTTCCGGGTAACTCCCCCCGGTTTATATACTGGGCATGACGTGCTGTGGTATGGAATACCCCTTTGGCTAGTTTGGGTCAGGTGTCCTGTCTCTGCTTCCTCCCGGCTTCCCCTCCTCCCTGGCAAAGCATGAGACTGAGAAAGTCCTTGGTTAGAATAAACATTACTTAGCAACAACTAAAAACATCGGTGTTATCAGCGTTGTTCCCAGGCTGAAAGTTAAAAAACACAGCACTGCACCAGCTACTAAGCAGGAGAAAAATGACTGCTATAGCTGAACCCAGGACAATAGGAAATGCAAATCACAGGTATATACAAAGCCCAAAGAAGATTACTCTTTTATTTGTACTTATAGCACAGAGCTAACAAATAGTATCTCCACACAGAAACCAGAAATGTAGCTGTTAATGCCTGTACACATATATATACACACACACATACACTTCCAAACTGTAATCACCATCTGAAACACATGTGGATGGCTAGATGCAGCTGTAGAATTACAGTCCTATTGCTATTTCTGAAGGCAAGTGTTATTGAGAAAAGGCTCAAATTTGCTCAAATATCCACCTGAGTCCACAGAGCCCAACAGAACCATGTGGAGGTCAAACAACTGCATGAGCAAATTCATCCTGCCAAGGATCAGGGATGCACCAGCTTCTGCTGCACAGCTCAGCAGAGCACAGCTGGAAGCATGAGACCACGGTGGTATCAACCCCCTCCCAGACTACTGTAGCTGTGATTCAACCTGAGTCAGGGTCAGGTTGAAATGGTCATACCGTAACCCACACGCATGAGATTCACTTAAAATCTAACCCTTAATGTTGCACTGTATCTATGTTATTTTTCCACAGAGAAAGGC
Organism: Strigops habroptila; assembly: GCF_004027225.2. Taxonomy (NCBI): domain Eukaryota; kingdom Metazoa; phylum Chordata; class Aves; order Psittaciformes; family Psittacidae; genus Strigops; species Strigops habroptila. The sequence goes on along the minus strand of NC_044281.2, from coordinate 16,514,929 downwards.
CTGTGTATAACGTATATATTTAATCTCTGTTAAATTCCTGTCTTTAAATTAAGCCTCTCTTTTCCTCAAGATTCCGAGGAAGTAAATCAATGGTTCATTTGAAGTTCTTACTGAAGCCTGAATTTATTTTGAAATAGAGCCCAAGGAGAAAAAAAAAAAAGGCAAGCTAATTAAGTATTGCTTTGGGCTCAGTAATATCAATGTTCTTGTTGCCTACTTACATTGTTTCAATTCTGCTTTGAAGCTGTTTTCACATATTTCTGGTTGTTTGCCTTATGTTTGTGTCAGCACCATGTTAAAATTCAAGACTTATTTATGTAATTAGTACTGCCTCATTTCAGCTGTACATAACAAAATCAGAACACAGTACAGGATAACATCTGACAGGTTCAAATCCATCAAGTTCTAGCTTCCAATGCAAGACCAGCTGAAGTGATTTAGTGACCTTTGCAGGTCATGCGACTCACTACAATTGTTACAGCATAAACTATAGGACCTAACCATTAATGCTGAAATCCTACTCCAGCTGGATGTGGTTTGCCCTAGCTCAAAAAGGGGCAAAAATATTACCATAAAACTTATTCCTGCTAACACTCAACCTGCATCTCTTCTTTCCAGTTATTTGTTTCCTGGTGAACAACTGAATGTGAATGTTCTGCCCCAGTTCATAGTCCAGTGATCAATTCAGTCCATGCAGAAAGCAAAAAGAATACTTTTTTTTTATTCCCCTAACCATTCCATTAAGCAGTTCAGTTTATAAGGTACCTTTAAGAGAGTTCACTTTGTTTACTTTGTGATTCATATGAAGCGTTTACAATTTTATAACATATATATATTTACATATATTTGCACATTATGAAGTTACACTTCAAAGTGATCTCCTACCACACCAACAGGTGCCTATAGATATTGCTTTCCAGAGCTAGAACACTTCTTTTATTTTTGAGTGAGAGTGATGATTTTGGTGCATGTTAGGCAGAAGTTCTAATTTGGACTTCATAATGAAAATATACATGCTATTTTCAATAGAAAAGTAACTTAAAGTTCAGATCCTTAATTAAAAATTGAGATTCTAATAAAAAGAAAATCAAGGAGAATTCTAAAAATACTATAGAAATCCAGAAATTCAAATAATAAAGGTTTTCTGTATCAATAATACTCATTGATACTTATATCCCACAACATGCCTATCTGCACAGTTTTTATCATTGAAGATACACAAGACATAACTTTGCAATAAACTGCTTCACAACAGCGTGTTCAAATAGCAGTTGAAATTAAAAGATTATCCAAGATGAAGATGATACATAGACACACTTGTAGGAGCCCTTTCCAACACATATGCTAAAAGCTTTTAGAGTTCTGCTATGATCCTAATAACCCTTAAAAAACTGTCAGGTAAATTGTCTGCCTGTATGTATAACAGATAAACCTGCTCTTACTGTGATTGATGGTAACTGAAGAAATAATATTTCACTTAAAATATATATTTTGTGTGTGAGAGCATGTGATAAAAAGTATAGCTCTACACCTGCCTGTCTCCTCCACCAGAAGCTGGGACTACTAGCCGCAACTTGAGCTGAAGCACATAGACAGACAAGGAACCTAAGGCAGAGAACAGCCTTCCAGAGTGGCACTGGCTGCAATGAAGGCAGCTTCCCACCGGCAAGAGACCATGACATGCTTATAACCACGCACTGCCAGGCTTCAGCTTCACACCTTGCTTTGTGCCAGATCCTTCACTGCATCCCCCAGCTGCAGGCACTGAGTAGCAGCCATACACAAAGTACTTACCACATAAGAGCAGCACAGACATTGCAGGGTGGCCACTGCTGCTCTAGACAACCCTACACTGAAGCTCTTTTGAGAGATTTGCTCATTTCCCGACCTAGAAACAGAGATTTGTTTTTATAATTCTTCAATGTGCTTGCACAACAGAACATATTGCCAGGTTAGAAAAGAGTATAACAGAAAAACCATTTTCGGCAGTCTAGATACTTATTACTCTCCTTCATAAAGGTAAGAAAATAATAAATACTTGTGCTCCTTTTCTTCTTGAAAAACTTTAAGGAAAGAGCCATGCAATTTTCAATGCAATTTCCACCTGTATTAGGAGAAACACAGCAACAAAACAATTTACTGTATAACTCAGTCACTGCATGGTTATCAAGGATATACAACCAGTAAGCAGAACTGATGCACAGTTAGATTCAAATCCTTTGGTCCAATCACCCTTATTTACGGTAGGGTGTTACAATACCACATCACTACTAAAAGAACAACATTTTAAAACACAGACAGCTTGATGACCCTGAACACTTTCAATTAATTTCTGACTATGCCACGTCGTACAGTAACTAAAACCAAAAGTGATTTCTGAAAGGAAGGGTTTATGTTTTATTTATGGGTTACTAGAAATGTGGTGCAAAGATTGTCTTATGATAGCCTTGAATTCACATAAGTTGTCTTACAGGGAACTGGTATTAGCCTGAAGCGTTGATTTTGGAGAGTAATTGAGACTTGGAGATAAAGCAAGCATATCTCCCAAACCAGCAGAGCTGTACTGAGTAAAGCGATTTTCAGGTTCTCCCTATAATTTCAACAGCTCTAAATATGCCTATGAATATTGGGTGGCATTAAACAACCTTTGAAGCATGCAGTGATTACAGAATGGGAAGAGGAAATCAATTAGATTTTCAGACTATCATATAAATTGTGTAGCAAAGGTAAAATCAGTTGCATTAATTACAGCTATATATAATCCAAGAAATTTTGCTGAAAAGCTTATAACTATAGCTAAATTGGCATCTATAAACACAAAATAAAAATGTGCCTGTTGAAAAATAAAATTCTCAGTTAAAATTTAACACGTAAAATGCTTGGCACATCTGACATTAAACTAAAAAGTGACACTTATTTCCCAATATGTTTTTTCTTCCTACACTTTATAAAATATGCTCATTGACAATGCTGAAGAGAGGCAAGTTACTTGATATGACTAAAATCTATCATTTGACCTAGCTGTTCTAAGCTTTTTGCACACAGAACAATAAGGTGGTCCCCTGAGCAAGTGATTTCCAGTTAAAAGCAGAGATCAAAGCTGCAGACAAGTATGAAATCACCAGAGAGACAGAACAAGCAGTCACCAATACAGGCATTGGTGTGGCAGCCAAACTTCTCACAAGCCTTTTTCTGGTTTTCAATCCATTATAGAGAAAGACATTTTCAGAAGTGAGAGTAACAGAAGTAAGTTTGGCAGCTGTTTGCAGGGAGCTTTTCACAAATAGGACCAAGAAAAGCAGGAAGCTGTTTGGGAAGCTAGTTTGAATGGCTGATGGGTGGTAGCTGCAAGTCAGCATCTTGAAAGTACATTACAAAAGACATATAAATTTATGGAGAGCTTTGAAAGTGAAGGATACAAAGAATTTGTAGAGATAAAAATCAGTAGCTGTACTACAGAAATTTGTAACAGAATTTGCAGCATTTAAAACAAAAACATGAAAGTAGAGAGATCACAGCCAAAGAGGTTACAAGCCTGATAGAAAGTAATTAAGAGAGATGTTAAGAAACCATGACAAAACAAAAATCAAGGTGGGGAAAACTTATTTAGCCACACTGTACTTGAAGGGCTGCCTAAACAAACCCTAGGACCTACCCTGGGACACAAGTCTGGGGCAGAGAGGACCCACAAGTCATCATATTGGAAACAATAGTTGCTGTACACCTCTTTGCCCTGAAATAAGATATGAAGAGAGAAGATCGATGACCAAATTAACAGAAGGACAAGACAGGCCTCCTTCAATATATTAGCAGAAAACCTACTGAATAGAAAGGCAGACAAGAGATCCAGTAAGAAAAGCAAGTTTCAAAACATTGTTCTTCACAAAAAGTCTTATCTCCTACTGGGTCACACTGCTATAAAAGAATAAAGCATGCACTTAAACAATTAATTATCTGTTTTATAAAGAAAAATATGAACATGAAGAGTAATTACCATAAAGGCAATAGCAGACAAGCAATTAAGTCACTAGTGGTCACAACCTTTACAGCATTTGTAAGCACTCTGTCCTGCATCTCAGAATCACTCAAAAAAACCCCAACAAAGAGCATTACATTATTTCTTGACACTCATTAAGACAGAGTTAGCTAACTTTGATAAGGGAATTCAAAATCTTTTTTGTTTTATCTCCACGTTTGCTGAATAATGAGACTTTAATGGCTGTCAGACAAAATACCTGCTTTCTTACCAGTTGTGCAGTCTACTCAGAAATGATGATGAAAAACCCGTAGGGCTCTGTTCTAGAAAAATTCCACTGCAAACCTACATGCAAATCAGACAGCACAGTGTATCTATTAACCCTTTGATTACCTTTAGTTTTTGTAAAATGTCTTTATTGTACTTCAGGCCTGTCTGAAAAACAGGTAGGTATTCTATAATGAAAGGTTGTTACATGAAATAAATCTGCTTGACACATTCTAAAGAAAACCAATTTTGTTTCTATACAAAGATGAGAAACAAATGGAAGCTATAAATATAAAGCTTTTAATCTCAAACACAAATGGGCACTGAAATAAGCTACAACATATTTTCTCAAGATACTGAAGCTACATCAGAAAATGTCTGGATGTCTCTGCAATATTGAGTGAACGCTGTAGCAAGACTGATTATTTGATTAACTGCATCACTACCCTCCAGCAGGCTGAGCTGAAGTGTATTTTCATTTCAGAAGTATTACTTGCTTGGCTATGGTACAACTGTGATGTTGATACTTAATTTCTTAGATATTTTATTTCTGATTTGGTATATCAAAGACTCCAGGGAATTTTCTTACAAAGGAATCTATTTTTTTTGAGAGTAGAGAAATATTTGCAACTGATCAGATTAAAGTTGTAATGTTACAAAGGTTTGGCTTTGAAATTTTGGATGGGTTTAATCTTTATGAAAGCAGACTGATGAGAATTAGAAAATATTCAGAAGTACACACAGTTTTGCAACTATAAAATCTTGCCCTGCAAATCTATTTCTGCACCTATTTGTACACCTTCCTGAACAAAGAGTGCCTGCTGCTTCAATTACTGAGGTGTCTGGGATGATCCCACTATATCACCTATAATTTTTAGCCAATTCCTTGTACAGCTGGGGATTCTTGGAGAATTGTTTTTGGTTGGTTGGCTTCTGTTTTAGATCTGGTTTAGTGAGCAAGATCAAGAAAATACTGGGTGCGCTCACTGTGTGTGTGTGTGGTGTGGTTTGAAATATGCTGGTGCGGTTTGAAATATGCTGGTGCATACACAAAAAACATGTACCAGAGTAACTGTGCAAAAGTTGTTGCATATTGACAAAGGACATTCCCATTTCAAAAATCTCTTATTAGTATTCCAACATAATGCAATTTCTCTGTGCAAAACCAAGAGGAACACAGAAAGTTCTGCACTGTTAACCAAAATGCAGGAGTGTATGTACTATGTCTGGGGTAAACAAACTAATTTGAAGCAACTTGTGTTACATGTTCATTTCACCTGCTTGTCTTCAATTCTGCTTTTTTACACAATGCAGGTTATATAGGACTTCTCTTTTCCTCATTTTAAAAGAGATTAACATGATTTCTTCCCCCATGCATGGCAGGGGGTTGGAACTAGATGATCTTTAAGGTCCCTTTCAACCCAAACCATTCTATGATTCAATGATCCAGGTAAAAGTATATGGTTTTGCTGGATAAACTTACCTTTTTTGACACCAGATATCTATTATTTTGTGAATATTTTATACTCCCATTATAGACTCTACCACATTTATTTTAGAGGTCCTTGAACGCAAACTTTCTGTAGTACTGCACTGTCTTTTTAACATTTTAATAATATAGGCATGCTTAGAAAAATAACATTCAAAGATTACAGCAAACATACTGTAATTTGCCCAGACGTCCTTCACTTCCACTTAAAAATGTCTTGGTTCATCTCCTCAACTATAAAAATAACATTGCTCCCTTATCTATGAATCTGAAATATATTACTAGAAACACATTGCACTTGCCATCCATGGGAAAAAAAAAAAAAACAACCCTAAAAAACCCAAACCTTAAAATTTTATCCACAGCTGTTAAAGTGCTTTGGAACCCCATACAAAATTTATGGGTGTTTAAATAAATGAGTCAAGAAGAACTGACAATCTGTATGCAAGTACATTCTCTCAGGCCCATGTCTGAACTACTTTCTTGGTACTTGCCCAGACAGAACGGCCATTGAAGTTACCTATGAAACACTCATCTCCATTTAAGTTAAATGACATATACAATTGTGCATTCTCACTGACTTCTGTGGCAGGTTTGCCTGAGGACTGTGAGTATTAAGTCATGCCTTCAAGATTTGACAAATAAATTGGGTTTCAAATAGAACTTATCTAACAGACACCAAAACATTTTCACTGTCCTTGAAAACATGTAATAAGGAAATAATATGTAACAAGGAAATAATATGTAACCTATTGTTTGTATATATAATTTTTATGCTATAGGAAATGTAGTATATTTCTCCTACCAAGTCAACAACACAGCTGTAGAATTAAGGCTGGAAGGATGATAAAGGAAGATTTTTCAAAAGACCCATTTAAATGTCTGATGTGTCAGCCATGGATATTTTTGCTTTTATTTTTGATTCAGGATCTCTGAACATGCAGTATCAAAATCAATTCATCAACTTCTTGGTCTCACAATTGCCTGCCATCCCCTAGCAACATGTATTTTTCCTTGTGTTCTAAATGCTGCTTGCATTTATGTTAGAAAAATGAAGATGAAGTATGACTAAAAGTAAAATTTACAAAAACAAAACAAAACAAATCAAGCCACATTATTGGTCGTGTGGAAGTTGCCACTAGACCAGTGTGTACTCTGAGAGGTCTTTTCTTCTACTTAAACAGTTGCTGAGAAATACAGAAAAAAAACCCACCAGCAATACTGTTTTCTTCAATTTTAAGTACATGTTTTCCAGAAAAAAGGTTAAACAATAGAACATTTATCTCATTTAGGGGCAAAACCAAAGTATACGGAAGAAACAGCATAGGGCTTGCCCCATTCTTTTACATTTGGAGACTAAATTCACTCAAAGGCTGAGAGAAAAGGAGAATATTTAACTCAAAATTTACAGACTCAACACGACCTTTAACTTTGGCACAACTGGACACAGACAAAACTCCATTCAGCTACCGACTGTATGAGTAATGGCCAGCATTCTGTGATTATGTGAGAAAACTAAATGTCTGGCATCAAAAGACATTACTTCTTGAGCAATATATTTCTTTACTACGCTTTGTGAAAGTATTAGGTACAGATAAAGCTATTCCTCCCAGGCTTGTTAAAAAACCAACAAAACCAGCAGCTGTCTTTTTGGGGGAGTTATCCATTCTAATGGATTTAAAGGGCTAATTTCAGTCCTGTGTAGTAACAAGAACTTCCACTGATTTGAATTTCTTAGTCATCTAAACAACAACAAAGAAAACCTCAAAAAACAACCTAGGGCTTGGTTCACAAATTAATTTTTTCTTATAAAATAAGTCAAATAATACCGTCATTCATCATCCAAAATAATAACCATCTTTAGGTGACAGAAGGGGATATTTTATTTCTCTCATTTGCAATCTTTACAAAATCTCATCACATAACCCTTACGTTTTAGGATATTTCTGGATCACTTTTCTTCCTAATAGAAAATTGCAAAGCAGATTAGTGACATTGGTATCTCAGTCTTAACACTTTTTGTTGGCTGCTTCTTTTTTGTGACACTTTCTTCCTTTCCCCATTTCCTTCCTGAAGACTCAAAAACCCTTGTAATAGTATGCTGTAAAGACAACGATGAGTGAATGATGTGATACATAATAGTTTTTGTAGTGACAGCTCTCTGGAATTATGTCCTCTATGGAAATATAAACACATATTGCTAGTATTATTTGTTATTTCATATTCATCTTCTGGTAGCATCATCATCATCCCATCCAAAAAAATATTTGGATATTCTGTAGGCACATCATTAGGAGAACAAACATGAAAAATAGATGCCTGATTTCACAATATAAAAGATGTGTTGAAAGATTCAATCTATATAAATGTATTCTTCAAATGACCACATACATGTAGTTAAAAAAACGCCAACAAACCCAAATCAAAAATGTTAGCTGAGAGTATCCCTGGCTCTGCTCCTACTGCCCAGCAACATTAATAGAGTCAATCGTGCCTGGCCCAATGCCTATCTTTACATCTTTGCAAATTAAGAAAAACTTCATATAATTTTAAGGATGCTAATGAAAAAATATGCAATGAAATTCCAGGTTTTAGAACTGGAATAAGTAAAATTAATAGTGGTATAAAGTTTTAGTGATACAGGACTGATGGATGAATGCTCTTACTTCATCTTACAATATATTTTTGATGTAGAGCTTCTGCTTAAGTTACAGCAAGAGAAAAAGCTTACCGTTTCTTCAAAACAAAATCCTCCTTGCGTATATTTCTGATTGATATAATAACTGGAGAAAGAACAGATTGACCTTTTTCAATTTGAACATGAACTGCAACAGCTCATCAGTGTAATTGTGTCAGCCTAAGAGCTTATTTTTCAGTTAATGGCACCTATAATCAGTTTGCAGTAGAGGTGCAGAATTTGATATGTGCTAGTTCCCATTATTACGAAGAGGCTGAAGAAAGAACTGACAACTTCCAGGAGCTCCCAGGAGTTTATCAACACCAAATTGTGCAGAATGACTGCTCTTCCTTTCAGGTTGTAAGAAACACACATGGCAAAGATGAGGCTTGAATATCCACTTTTGAAAAGTATAAATAGTAAGAGTGACAGGGAAGGAAGTGTTTAAAGATCTAACCTATTATAACGATTTCCTGTTAACAGACTTTGATTTGCTAATTATCCTTTTGGCTAACCTTTCATCCTAACATCATAAACCAAACAGAAACTTCCTGAAACAGCTGCTGACATCATCCACAAAGAAATGCCTGGAAGCTATTTAGTACTAAATCCAATATAGGCATTACATGTGTCACTGACAGTATATTTTACATACCAATACTGGTAATATAATGTTCACAGAAATATATGCATGGTACTTTCATTAGTGTGTCTGTGATGAATTTATGAGTATTAATTCTATCATATATTATCACCTATAAAAACTCTGTGGTCAAGCAGCAAATTCTACACTGTGCCTTTACCTCTGTTTGGGGATAGTTTCAACAGGCAGCAATATACAGGGATCTTCAGATCGCTGTGAAGCATTGTAAAGAAAACAAAACGTACCATCCTCAGAGCGTTTAAGAAAAAATGCCCTTGAAATGACTCTCCTTGGTGGCTGAATCTGATTGAATTTACTACTTAGCTGACCATAAACTAATGTCTTTATCTAACAGATATATGCCTGTGCTTAGCAGGCACTATATGAATACACATAAACACAGATGCATGATTATTTTATAGAGTGTAACTTCAGCAGAATTCTTTATGTAAGCATAAACGTGAAGAACTCATCAGTAGCTTTTGATGGAGACTAGACATAATGACAAGCATCTTTGAGGGGCATAAGACAGAAACTCTAAATATGGCTCATTGACATTGGGGGACAGCAAGCCATACACATCCTTATTGTGTTCCTCTCCTAGAGCTTCTCTTTCTCTCTCGCCCTGCCCCACCCTCAAAATTCAACTTTGTCACATCATATTTTGAGGTCTAGAGCACTTGGGTACATTAGGAAGAATTAAAAGATTGAAGAACTGCACTAGAAACACCCTAAACTTTGGGGTTCTTATAATGATATCTGTATGACAAATAACCTAGAATTCCCCAGAACAGATATAATCGCAGTTCAGCAGTGGAGGCTGCGTGTTTCTGTCTCCTAGTGTCCTGGGTTCATTTTTTCCCCTTCTTAGTAGCTGGTGCAGTGCTGTGTTTTTGACTTTCAGCCTGGGAACAACGCTGATAACACCGATGTTTTTAGTTCTTGCTAAGTAATTTAACTATTCTACTAAATAAGATACAGTACTTATAAGAAGAGTTTACACTTAGCATTTATACTCGTGATCAAGGGGTGGACTTAACAATGGACACTATTGCCCAGCTTATTCATGAATGTGAAACACGTGCTGCAATTAAGCAAGCCAAGCGGTTAAAGCCTCTCTGGTATGGAGGACAACAGCTGAAGTACAAATATGAGGAGGCCTGGCAGTTTGACTATATCACGCTCCCACCAACCGCCAAGGCAAGTGCTATGTACTTACCATGGTGGAAGCAACCACCGGATGGCTGGAAACATATACTGCGCCCCACGCCACTGCCCAGAACACTATCCTGGGCCTTGAGAAACAAGTCTTGTGGCAACACGGCACCCCAGAGAGAATGGAGTCAGACAATGGGACTCATTTCCAGAACAACCTTACAGATACTTGGGCCAAAGAGCATGGCATTGAATGGGTATATCACATTCCCTACCATGCACCAGCCTCTGGGAAAATCAAACGGTACAATGGGCTGTTAAAAACTACACTGAAAGCAATGGGTGGTGGGACTCTCAAGCACTGGGATACACATTTACCAAAAGCCACCTGGTTGGTCAACACGAGGGGATCTGCCCAATCAGAGCTTTTACATACCGTAGAGGGGGATAAAGTTCCTGTGGCGCACATAAAGAATTTGGTGGGGAAGACAGTCTGGGTTATTCCTGCTTCAGTTAAAGGCAAACCCACTTGTGGGGTTGCTTTTGCTCAGGGACATGGATATATTTGGTGGGTAATGCGGGAAGATGGGGAAGTCCAATATGTACCTCAAGGGGATTTAATTTTTGGGGTTTTCCAATGAACTCAATTGTATGCTGTTGCCTGCTATATAACACTTTCATAGCCCACCAGCTAGATATCTTCAGGTCACCAGCAACTGACCCTGACTTCCCTTCGATCATCACCCCAACAAAGAATGAATTTTGACAAAACCAGAGCTCAGCAGTGACCAGACGAGTTCAGCAGTGTCATCAGCAGGCAACAACCCAACACTACACACTGTCCCTCCTGCCCTGAAAGACTGTTACAAGAAATGGAGACTGACATCATGGACTGGATGAATTCAGCAACTTTATAGGGATTGGCCCATGGACTAAGGAATGATATCTCTCTCTTTGTGTGTGTGTGGGGGGGCGTGTATATATATATACACACACACACAAAAGCGATGGTATATTGAAAAATGTGGGATCTGAGCACGATGTGAATGGTATGGAATAAGGGGTGGATACTCTCCTGGGTTCAGCTACAGCAGTCGTTTTTTCTCCTTCTTAGTAGCTGCTGCAGTGCTGTGTTTTTGACTTTCAGCCTGGGAACAACGCTGATAACACCGATGTTTTTAGTTGTTGCTAAGTAATGTTTACTTCGACCAAGGACTTTCTCAGTCTCATGCTCTGCCAGGGAGGAGGGGAAGCCATGAGGAAGCAGAGACAGGACACCTGATCCAAACTGGCCAAAGGGGTATTCCATACCACAGCACATCATACCCAGTATATAAACTGGGGCAAGTTACTCGGAAGCGCAGATCACTGCTCGGGTCCGGCTGGGTATCGGTCGGCGGGTGGTGAGCAATTGTATCCTCTCCCCTCGTTATTTCCCTTAGCATTATTATTATTGGTGGTAGTAGTAGTGGTTTTGTATTATACCTTAGTTACTGGACTGTTCTTATCTCAACCCGAGGGAGTTACATTCTTTTGATTCTCCTTCCCATCCCCGGGAGCGGGGAGAGGAAGACGGGGGGGAGGGAGCAAGCGGCTGCGTGGTTCTGAGCTACCAGCTGGGCTTAAACCATGACACCTAGCTATTGCTGAAGTATTATCTAAAAAAGGTTTGTTGGAGCTAAGTGAACAAGCCATTTCTTTAAAATTAGTGGAAAACAAGATGTTAAATGAAAATAAATGTTAAGGTGAGAAAGGATTTTGTAAGAGAACTGGTATTTTTTTTAGGATTTCTCTAAGTAAGGAGATGCATAGGGAAAAGTTTAGAATTAAAGCATTGGCAGAAAGATTTTAAATAAGCAATGAAAGCAACATGACTAAGGGAGTGTCCTGATGGCAGACTTGCGAAATACGAACCGAGCCCTCCCTTGGGACGTTACACCTCATCAGTAGTTGATGAATAAAGAACACCGGTAATTGGGACACTGGAGAAATCCAACCCATCGAAATCTTCCTGAGTAAATGTGATTCAACGCTCTGCACTCTACTTCAGGAACAAAAGGAAAAAACAGTTTTGTTGTCAGAGCACCCACAGAAAGCCCTTAATGAACTAAAACCCACAGATAAGACCTCGAGGTCAACTTTTCTAACTTTTCTAAGTCTTATAAAGCTTGGAGTTGCCAGACCTCTCTAATGGGCCAACTAATCACCACATGTCTACATGACATCAAGTGGCATTTATTAGGTCCATCAACATGTCTAGGTTGTTTTCAAAATGTGAGCTAGCTCATTTAGTGTCAGACACTGTACTGCACTCCAGCATAACAACGTTTCTCAGAACAACCTCCATCTGGTTTTAGTTATACGGCTGTAATGACTGGAATAACTCTTACAGGACCCGCTTGGGATTGAGAAGCTGGCAAACAACTTTGCAGTCACATCCCTTTCCTGCCGTCCTTGCCATACACAACAGATCAGCATATGACTGCCCATGTGCTTGAATGTCATCACCACGACCCTGTGAACTGCCCTGAGACATGGCTACAGAACAAAGCACTAATACGAGGGGTGAATATTTGAAACAGGACCTAGCAATTGGCCTAGTTAGGTGGATAATTTTGCCTATTCCTGTACCAGCTGAACAAAAAGGAGTTTTCATAGAGCATCCAAAGGGTTTATTTGTACCTACTATGTACAGGCTAGCAGAGCCTTCTGTCTTATTTGAATGAGGACTGAGCTTGAAATGCTTGTACCTATCATTTCACAAAAAGCCCTCCCTGGCACAAAGGAAATAGAGCATATTCTGAATGGATCAAAGACAGAGGAAAACAAACAAACAAGCAAACAAACAAACAAACAAACCCCCAAAACCAAACAAAAAGACCCCACCCTTACTTTTATAATCTGAAACCTGGTTTTGACTCTTTTGAGTAGTTCAAAACACTTGCATCTACTTCCTGATTTTTATATCAAAGCAAAATGCAAAGAAGGTGATACCACATCATCTCTCTGCTTCATTTTGAACCATTTCTTTTGATTTGGAAGTAAGATCAAAGTATTCCTCTTTGCTTGATAAGTAAACAGTGACATTTCAATCCAGTTATTAACATATGCATTCCTAAAGGACTCATCACTGTAAGCATCTAGGCTATGCTAACCTGGGATCACAGACACCATCTTCTGTTGCATTCTCAGAGCTATATTTAAAACACACTCTAAATATTCTGAACTGTGTTATGTACTGGTTACTACCCATGCCCTTTTCTAAAGCAATACCATACATATATGCCATAAATATATGTATACTTCTGTCTGAAGCCATCCTGAAAATCCTGGGCTTCCACAGGGAGGGAAAGGAATCTTTGCCCCACATGAAAGAGCAGCTTCCAGCCCTGTTAACACTGCTGTTCTGTAACCATGTCTCAAAGCAGCTACAAAAAAGCTGGCAGGGTCACACTAGTGATTTTCTACCATATGAAACTGTTCTATAACTATTACTAGACTTTTCTGGGGTGCTTAGAGAAACTGTGTGGGACATAGGTTATGAAAGGGTCCCCTATGGACACCTCCAATCTACAAATACCCATTAGGACAAGCAGACATGATCCAGCAAGACATAGGGGAACAACCACCTTGTCACACATCATCTTTGGCATTTTCTTCTTGTCTGCAGAAATAGTCACCGGAATAGGATGGTGGTACTTAAAAGTACCAATAAACAAGTATTTTCTAAATGGCGAAGAGTTGTGTGCTTAGAAAATAAGATCACACAGTAATCTAATCATGTTAGGATGCAAAACTTGTGCAATCCAAGCCATCAATATCCACTTACCTGAGGTTGCAGCCAACTCAGTATTACAGTACTATGGCTTTATCATTACATTTGCTGATGATCAATTTACAGAAGTAATTTCTGAGTCATCATATATTATTAACATCAGCAGGGAAGACCATTCTCTCACAACTTGGGCATCTTCATGCTAAGACTGAGTTCCAGAGTCACCCCTTTCCATTCAGCTGTGGCCACTTCTGTCTGCAGGAGCCCACATTCTTCAGGAAACTTCCCAAAAGACCTTAGAGATTAATTTAACTTTTGTAGCTCTACCAGCAGCCAACTTCTCGTGTTGAAAGGAACGGCTGTAGAGAGATCACTGCATCATAAGTTTTGAAAAATAAGGACTGGATGAATTTGGGTTTTGCCTTTGATAGATTCATCACACAAGCTGAGCCAACAGTGAAATTATTTTTCCTGTTAGTACTACAATAGTGACTTCTGACAAATAGGTGTTTTGGATGCTGTGTGTGACCTACAGAAGACATGGCTCTGTAGCAAACTTAACTGGACATTTTAGTTTAATATATAGAAACTCTTCAGTCTGGAGAGCTCCAGATCATTCATCATTATGTCACTCAAAATGACAGCACATCAAAAAGGCTGCTATTCATGCCTGTTGTCTCCTTTTAATAGCAGACTTACTTTCATAAGAGAATAGTAAATTCAGTTTATGAGTTCACTATAATACTCCCTTCCCATTCTGCACTAATACCAGTGGAAATACAGTAGATAAAGGAACACGAGAACTTAAAACTGTCTTCTCTTTTTAGCTTCTCATTCTCCTCTTCCATGCTCAAGAAAAGACACCAGGAATGACTTATTTCTTGATGAACATTTCTCAAGAACTTAGCAATTTACCAAAGTACAATGGCTAAACAGCAGCTACACAAGTAGTGAAATTTAATTCCCTTCCTTGATTCCATTTAGCCCTTAGGTTATGTCCTTCTAACAGAATGTTTTCAGACCTATACCACACATAAACACTCTCAAATCCCCATCCTGAAGTGAAACATAGTGCCTGGCTAGTCAGCAGGCTAAGCAAAACAGAGCTCACATGGCAAGATCTCTCAGGATGGACCATACATTAAGGCATCTCCTCTACCCAGGTGCCAACTTTCATCAAACTTATAGGAGCTTCATTAAAACCTCTGCATCTTGATTTTTTTTTTTGTCACTAGGCAATATAGTCAAAGTTGTGAAGAAAGACCGAGGGAATAACAGAGATAAGGACAGATGATAAGACATAAGTTTAATTTCCTCTGGAAATCAGGATAAAAAACCAAGACCAAGAATACACACATGAACTGAAACCCTTAGTATTAGAAATCTTTAAAGAAAAACCAAAATATACCTATACGGTTACTACATAGTAATAATCCATTTGTCAGAGAACAAAAGCTGTGTTAAAATATTCAGGAAAAAATGGTATCAGTTAATTTGCTCCAAGGCAAAAAAAACAAACCCTAAACCCTCCACTGATTCCCAGAAGAAACATAGCGATTGCTCTAGCTGCAATAAGCATTATGTTAAAGAGCTAAATATAAGTTAAAGAACAGATGAACAATAGCCTCTGGAAGGGAACATGTAGTTGAACAAAATGATAGTTTGGTTTCAAGTCCATAGCCTGGTAAAAACCCTAATCTCCAAGCCCTTCCCATATCTGTGACCAGCATTCCCCTGCATTTATGGAGAATTTTCCACTCCAGGTTCTGGCTTTTGTCCTCCCAAACATCCCATCTGTGATCTCCTGTAGAGTGGTAACAGGCTCCAAGGGGCGTCCCCTCCACAGAGAATTCCACTGTTCTTCTAACTGGAAGAAAGCATTCAACTAAATCACCACTGCATCAAAAGAAGTATGACGATGGAAGTGATCCTGCCCGTCTACTCTGCTCTCATAAGATTCCCACTTGGAGTACTGTGTACAGTTCTGGTGTCCTCAACACAAGAAGGACATGGAGCTGATGGAGCAAGTCCAAAGGAGGGCCACGAGGATGATATGGGGCTGGAGCACCTCCCGTATGAAGACAGGCTGAGAAAATTGGGGCTGTTCAGCCTGGAGAAGCTGCGTGGAGACATAGCAGCCTTTCAGTATCTGAAAGGGGCCTACAAGCATGCTGGAGAGGGACACTTCATCAGGGATGGCAGTGACAGAACACGGGGTAATGGGCTTAAACTTAAACTGGGTAAGTTCAAGTTAGATATAAGGAAGAAGTTCTTTACTGTGAGGGTGGTGAGACACTGGAACAGGCTGCCCAAAGAAATGGTAAATGCTCCATCCCTGGCGAGTGTTCAAGGCCAGTGTTGGGTGACATGGTCTGGTGTGAGGTGTCCCTGCCCATGGCAAGGGGGTTGGAACTATGTGATCTTAACGTCCTTTCCAACCCTAACCATTCTATGATTCTATGATTTATTTTTAATGTAGAAACACTTGCAGTGATATAATCCAACAGACGTGGATGGTAATCTAATTTTTGCAGAGTAATTATTAACATAAAACACCACACTGTTAAAGCAGGGCAACATAAAAATATTAAGTGCAGGTTTCCCTTTTTATTGCTTAGACTATTCTATCGAAAACTGAATGTAGATGTATAAATTATTTTAGATACATTGCACAGAGAATAAGTCAGGGGCAGATCACACAGTCTGCAAAGGAAACATGAGACAGATCCAGACTCCTGGAAGAGATGATGAAGTTTTTAAAAGATGCTGAAACTTTTGTTATTTGGCCCTCAAACTTTGGCATAGGCGTGGGAGGGCATTAAAAAAATACATTATCATAGGAGGCATTCTTAACATGTCAAATACTCTCAAGTTTTAACTGGTATTTTAAGCAGTTGCCTGAGTACTTACAGTGTACACCTGGAGCAGTAAGCTGTTTTAACTAAAGCTATTTTTCATATTTCAGAGAGTAAAATATTTAACAAATCTCTTTCTATTAAGAGTCCGCATTTTATTTAGATCAATGGTAGTTTGCTACTGGTTTACAGTAATATGGCTTTTTTACCTGAAGACTCAACTTGGATTCATGTAACTGCTCTCAAAAGTAAAATGTGATTTGCTAGGTGAACCAACCCAAAATTTGGGACCTATTGTCATTGCTAAGGCCCCAGACAAAGACAGTTTTAGTGCTGCTGTGAAGTGAGCAGGGTGACAAATAGTCGTTCTTTGTGTTGTGCCAGAAACCTGTGTCATTCACCTTATGGCATCTGAGTCAAGCTCAGCTCCGGTGAAGAGGAAAATAAATGGCTACCAAGGCAGAAACAAATTTATCAGAAGCAGTCCATTAGACCAACAGTTGGTTAACCCACTGTTAGCAGTATGCACTCTCCTGGATAACAAGTGCAGTATTTCACACTGTCAGTGAGTTCAGGCAATTCTCCTGTTTCATTCAGTAACACAACACTAACAGAGCAGAAAAAGACTCAAGCAACTCCACTGCAATTAGTGTTACTGATCTTCCTCAGATTACTAATATGGAGGAAAAAAAAGGAAAAAGATGTGATGTTGAAGCACTAATGGGCTGTGGAAGTCAGGAAATATCTATGCCATGAGGCTTCACTACATTTCTCTAGGTGTATTTTTCTGTTTGAGCAATATTATCCTATTCAGAAAAGAACAATTTCTTACAAAATTTTCTCGTACTTCAGCTAAACACATACACCTCAGACTTGCCCCTCCACCCACATCCATCCATCATTCTTGTCATATGAACAACATCCATACTTTATAAGAGTAAACTTTACAAGTTAAAAAAAAAAAGTAAATAAGGGCTTTAGCATTCAAGGACACCAGATATTTCACAGATATGAAAAAGCACTTTGATAATATCAAAACCAATCAATTCTGTACAAAAAAGCACAATAAACAGTTTAGAAAGCACAAGTCATGGACCACTATCATGCAACCAGATTTTCTTGTGTAAACACCAAAAAAGGAGAAAATAAAGAATGTATAGAACAAAAAGTTTTCATTGACCTGATTTGTCAGAGATGTTGGCTGTGACTTGCGTGGTAGAGCAGCTTGTGTTAGCCTTTGCGCTGTCCTTGGAAGAACCAACTTTGGGTTTATTTTTCGTTGCCTCTAGTGCTTTGACCTTCTTGGCATGTTTACTTCCTTTGTAGTGGGCCTCGGCCTGGCTCTACAAAGGAGAACAAATCAGGCTCACTTTTTCCTGTACTTCGGTATAACACAACGGATGACAAGGCAGAAATGCGACACTTTCAATAGTAGGCACCATGTTATTCCACCTTGAATATTTTAGTAGCTTTATACTGTTTTTCTAGATGTAAAAGTTCTTACATATACAAATGACAGGATTTTAATGAATAGTACATATTTTCAGTAACTCAGAAAAAGAGGCTTTGAGATTAGGTAAAGCTCTGTCACTCATAATGTAATTCTTTGCTTCCATCATGCTTAAAGATTTAAAGCACTATACAAATGTAAACACATCCAATTGAGAAAGATGCTGCTCAATTTTCATGTACTGTTCCCTAGTCTTTATTGCTTGTAGTTAGAAAGATGTACCATGCTGTAACATGATTAAATAATCCATTTTTCCTTCTGTTTGATCTATACCAAAGTCAAAGTATTTTCATCATTACAGTAACAGCAACTGAAACAGGCACTAATGACATTATGACTTCACTATTAAGAAGTTCAGTGAAGTCATAATGTCGTTAGGTGCAAAACTAAGGAACTACATGCTTAATACAAACTCCAAAGCTTGGAAATTTCAGCTAATGAATTTGAATGTTTCTTGTCTTATTAAGAAATTAATTTACAAAAAATGGTTAAGAAACATAGTTTTATACAAAATAGTCTATTTTCCTAACATTATATTATTCAGCAATAGCTTTGAGTTATTAGTATTTCCAAACATCATTTGAAAAAATTATTTGAGACATACTACTAGGTGCCTCTATTGAAGGTTATATATTAACTAAAAAAGTTAATATTGTAGTTTATCTCAAAGTAAAACACTCAGAGAAAGCATGCTTCATGTAACCAGATGACCACACCTTGGCACCTGTCATATAAAACCATCAGTGCAAGTAAACTTTTCTATGTTCATGCAAAACTACATTCTCTCTCTTCAATTGATTAGGACTATTTTATTTAGTTCACTGTGTTAAATGAAGCGAGCCATGAAACAAGTCCACATGCTTTTGATAAAAAGCAACTATAACATCTAAGATGTTTGAATTCTGTAGAGTGCTGCCGTAATGAGGAAAAACATTTTAAGATCAGCAGAAATAGGCATTACAATACAGTCACCTTGGGACAGCATGTAATAACAGTTTTATCATATGGTAGAGTGTAAAGTGAAGTACAGAAACAGCTGGACCAGACGAAAGAATAGACAGTGTTGGAGTCCTCACAAAAATTATATGCACTGTTCAAACTGATGGAGAACTGCTGCTAAAATAGAGGAATGAAGTTCTTATACACTAAAGCTTTTTAAGTGGTTATACATCCTGAGAAACAGTACTTTCCACCTTGAAAGGATAGTGTATTTGATATGCTGTGGCTGCATCCTTTTATAGGAGATATCAGTAAGCAAGCCTTCAGTAAGAAAGGCTGCTAGATAAGTTTAACCTTGACTTCTTTTTAAACTGAGATTTTTTTAAAAAAACCCCTTATTATAAAAACAGTGAAGAGTCTACTCATCAATTGCTATTGAACTATTTCTTGATTTTAAAACCTTTGAAATATTAACATGTGCATAAACACAATTTAAGGATTATAAAGAAACAATTAAACAATTATACCACTAGTACTACGTGCACTACTTTAAAGGGACACTTGTCAACTTCTGGGCTGGACCTCTTCAACCTCTTCAGTTGTGAATGTGGGTAGAGGAGCACAGATCTGTTTGCACCCTGTTATGTCAATGGGCCTTATGCAGACACAGGAGTCTCACCCTGTCTCTCTCCACCCTTGCTGGGTTTTGCCTGTTTCTCTTAAGCTTTATTGTTGCTACATGATGCACTAGAGGAGTGTTTGCATTAACAAAATTAAAAAAACTATTGACACGTTACAGTGTACAAAAAGCGGAGCTAAAATTTGAGGTGTATATATATCCTTTCTGTTTCAATACTTTTAATTTTAAATAATAGCAGGTACAGGACTTTCCACTCAAGCATTCTCAAGTTGATGATGTCCCTTTAAATATTTGAACTCTATGCTCTGCGCATATGTGTGCTGTTGATAGGATCATATGCTGCCTGAGGCCAAAGCTATGATGGTAGAGACATAAGTGCACTCAAGAGAAAGACTTAGTAAGTCAATTCCTTGATAATAAGCCTTTCTGCTGATATTTGCAATAATAATGCCTGCAATATCAGTAATAACCTACTACAGTCTTTGATTCCCTTCATTCAATCCTCATATACATGAGACCTGTTGAGAACAAACAAGCCCAGGCAGAATTAAGATTTCCACAAATGCAAGCAAATCCTCATGGAAACACAGTGAACGGACTCACTTTTGATTTAAGTTTTGTAATTATTATAATCTTTTTATTATCAAATTCATAGTTGTACATTATAAGACCAAAAGGTATTGCTATGACCATCTAAGTAGGGCTTCTGAAGACACCAGCCTTTTCCAAAACTATTTGAACTTCCATATTCCTTTGGGGGAAGGAAACAAAAATGTCCAGCTTTGATTTTAAAGTAGGTAGGGATGGAAAATCTACCTTTAGTAAATTGTTGCAAAAGCCATTAAGAGTCTTCTGGAGTCATACTAAGCAAAAGAAAAAAACACTGCTGTGTGAATCTGAAATTGGAATGCAAGTTCTGATTATTAATGGTACCAATTTTTCTGATTATTAAAATCCTGATCATTATTAACCCTAGTTTTACAAAAAATACTTGCACGAGTACCACATTAAAGGCTCCAAGTCCCATTTAAAACTTGTTTCTGACACAAACACAGGAATACAGGACAGGTTACGAGCTTTGTAACATACATCATTGAAATAACAGACACATCTTTGAAATAAGCTATGACAAAAAGTTTTCCTTTTTAGTTAAGGGAAGAAGCTTAAAATTTTTATTTCATTTGCTTAGATAATCCAAAGGAAGTTCTGTACATACAAGGTTTAAAAGTCACATGTAAAAAGAAAAAGTTAATTTACCAGTTCTAATAAAAATAGAAAAATTTCTAAATAAAACCCTAATAAAATGTAAAATGAAATTAAGAGAAGTATCTTAGGGATGCAATATTTTAAATGGATACTGAATGTAATTTTGATCATCATTAACATTAACTAAATTACGTAAAACTAATTAATGCAAATTCTGTACCATCAAAACAATATTTGAGAAAATAAAAAAGTTAGGAGAAGCCAAAGTAAAGATACATAACCTTAATGAATCTTGGTATACTCATGTACCGTGATGCTTTTTAATTGCATAATAATTTATTCCGGTGTATAGGGCTGCATTTACTGTATGGATGAATCAATTCTACAGTAAAATAATTTATCTGTGCCACAATTCAATATTATTGGAATATTTAATTTTTTATTTCAAGAACATTGAGTTAAATTTATTCCTTATACAATCAAAGTTAAATGTGACTACTGAACTTTTATTATTATAACTTTCAAATGAAATGCTTACTAGGTTAAGGAGGACACTTTTTGAAAAAGTGGAATAAGAAAATATTTCATATGAAAGAACTTTCTACCTAAAAAAAAATAATCTAATTTCCACTTGGTTCTAAGTGACTGTGGTCTACTAGCTTGATATATACACATTGCCCCTACTTTTTAAAATGGAATGCACCTACTTATTAGAAAGTATAAAAAGTCACCAAGTACTGGCTAGTAAGATTTAATGAAGAGGAAAAGCTTTAAGCTGAAATATATGTGACGTTACATACCAGAATGCAAAAATATACCATTATAATGACAGTCTAAATTCCACAAAAGCCTTTATGCATTTGCCTGGCTTTACTTTTTAATCAGCAGGATGCTTTTTTTAAGACACTAAACATACCTATAAATCTTCATAAGATCATGGCCTAGTGACAAGCTGCATTTTTAATTCAGCTGCAAATAATTAAGAATATTGTTGACAGATGAATAAATATGCAATTTTCTCCCATTGCTTTTCAAATTTCTACACCTTAAAATGGTGGGAAGACACCCTCTCTCTAAGCAATCTAGATTTTTAGATCCATTCACAGTCTTAAGTAGTATTAAAAAACCCTAACCACTTAAACATTTTTTTGTTTGGTTGGTTGTAAGAAAGGACAAGCTTTTCTTCTCTTAAAAACATATTTCATTGAGAAACACAAATGATCTAAATGTATATTTTATTTAAAATCTGAAGTTAATTGCTACTTTCACCTCCAAATTATTAAGTTTGAAATCTGAGCATCAAGATGTTAAACTGTGAGACTACATAGACTACATTAACCTTATATGCTAGATTGCATTGAATAAAACATGAACAATGCAAATCATCATCTACATGTAAACATGCTTTCTAAAATAAATGTATGATTAGCATATTACAGTGCTTAAAATAACCTTTCCGTAGCTTTACTTTGCCTAAACTTGAATATGTGTATATGTATAAATATGTATATCTAGAAAGAACTAGGTAACCAGGAAACATACAGATCACGCAGATTGATTAATAGTGGTATTACCTTTAAGAAAACTTTGAAATTCAGGGAAGACTGCAGTACAAAAGATTACAGAAAATTATCCCTGTCAGGAGCAATGATTGACAGTATATTTGAAATCAGCACTATTCATTTTGACAGTTCACAAGTGACTGAGTTTTAGAATCTATTCGGTGTGTGAATGACTAATTAACTGAATTCATTACTACATAAAGAGATGAAATATTAACCTACCAGATCCCTTCAATGACAACCTTATGCAATGTTTGACTAAGTCTTGTGGTTTGGTGTGTATGTGTCTGAGATCAAGATTTTTTTCAGGTTTCTTCAGGATCATCTGATGTAGCCCTTCATGAAAATAAGACAATTGGACTGCCAGCACTTCAGCTTAATGCTTGAATCTGCTACCACAATATGCGGTCTGACAATTAACATATAAAATTAAATATATGTAGAGCAGCATGACATTAGGAAGGTGAAATAAAAAATAAAGGGAGTTGCTGAAGTATCCACATGGGAAGTCTGGCTTCATGCCTTACGCTCTGCAATACTTGGTGAGTGCCATAACTAAATGGAACTGAACATGGTGGCTTCTAGTTCCTATTTCTTCTTGCTTGCTACTTCATCTTTTTAAAGCAGGACTTCCACCCTAGATGGGAAGTCTTCTCAACAGCAATTTTATCTCAAACACTGTATTCACTTGATGTCAATACAATCGTAATCTCCAATGGAAAATATTTTGTCAAAAATACCACAAAAACTTCTGCCATGGCTACAATGGCAGTTGTCCTGTTAGAGAAGGCATCTAACCATGCAAGATTGCAGGAGCACAAAGGTATTTATATCCATAATGTATTGTTATTTGAATTCACAGCAGGTCCTAAACTATAAACTCCCTTTCTTAAAATAGCAGGAGGTCTACCAAAGGTTTGATCTACCTGTTAGAACCATATTGTAAGACTATGCATACTTACGTGAGTAGTATATAAATTAAGAAGAATTTAGAATCATATCTTTAATAAAAATTACACAAGATGATACATTTGGAAGTGGTGTTGAAAAATCTAGTTTTATCTCGTGTGATATTAATTATAGATGAAACTGAAGAAATCTGCATAACTGAAGTGTTCCTACGTTTGTTATACCAATGTTACGCTTTAGATTTTCAATTCTGTTCTCAATGGATTTCTGAAACCTAATTGTTCCAATTAGTAAGGTAGATTACTAATGAAAAGCACTATGAAAAATCAAAACACTATGAAGATCAGCCATGTCATAAGAAGTCAACTAATATTTTAAATATCTAACCAAACTTACTTAAAAGCTCTGTTAAATCGTTGTTATTTGAACAGAGCTTTCAGCACGTTATAACCCTGTACCCTACAATCGTGCAACATTTCTGTCATGTTCGAGCTAACAACTTTCATCATTTTGTCAGTTCTGTCTACGAAACAGAAAACTACCTTCACAAGTTCCTCAGATTTATGCTTTTAATTACCTCCTATCTGCTCCACTACCCTCCATACCCAAATAATCCATATAAATAGTCTTATTTATAGGGTAAATGTAAAACATTTTACAAAAGACAATGACAGTTCTGTAGATTTTTAATTGATCTTATATATTATTTCATGTTATCTTTCTGCCAGCATGAGTGATTCATCCAAATTTGCAAAGTTAATGTTTGGTAATACTTGCCTAAACTTCAAAAATTTGCCTTCTGGCTTTTTAAAAAGATGATCACTATCATCACATCATTTTTATTAGCTATAAACGCATTCAACAATAAGATGACCTTCAGCATCTCTTAATGCTCAACTGTTACATCTGCTTTTTCTGATCTGTATTTTTTCTTGATTTCTAAGTCTTTACAGGTGACACCAAAAAGCAGCAATGACTTAGAGCAGTTACTCACAGGGCACTGAGAAAACACAAATTTATTTCAATCAGATGATATCCTATCAACAGGATGGTACCTACCCAGTTATATCACAGCCAAAGACCTTTCTACAAGAAAAAAAGTGTGCAGAGGGAAGCAGATATTTATTTTAGACATATTCAACAGATGATAATCTCTGTTTTCAAAATAAAATCAAGATGCCACCAAACAAACAAACAAACAAAAAAAAAATGGAATGAAAACAAATGTGGACTGCTGGATGGACTGCTAGCATAATGTATTTGTGAGTTTGAAGTACAGACGTGTGACTGCTGAGGAAAGGGACTGGATTAGCATTGATGTTGTACAGTGCCCCAGCTACAAAAAAAATTGTGGACTATCAAATACAAATACGAAGGGAGAAGAGCAGAGAGAACTTACTTGAACATAAGGTGATGATTCATAAATATGGAGAAAAAAGGAATTCTGCAGAAGCCAAACATGTATCCTTGCAACTGCAACTCACTTTTCTCTAGTGTCTGTGAGCTTCAGTGTCAGACGCCGTAACAGAATATAACAGACATCTCAGGAATAGTGTGGCCAAAGCTCCACAGCTGCTGGAGGGACTTGCTGCCACAAAGCAGCTGCAGGAGATGCTGCAGATTCATCTGGTGGCCAGAAGGAATAAGAAAGAACAAGCCAGGAGGAGGCAGAGAAGGAATCTATGTGGGATAGAAAGCAGCTATTTTTTCTTTGCCCTGTTGCTACTGGACCCTCCAATGGGTATCGTAAGGATTCAGGCAAATTCACTCAAGCTGCTTTTTGTTTCTGCTAGAATGTAATATAACTAATTAATATCAACAAGCCAGACCTATGTTATTAATATGAAAACTTATTTAGAAAGCTTATCTATAGTCTACATAGATATACTATGGGTTCGGAAGGAATTCCAGAATTCTTAAAAGGAAAAAAAAATTTTTTTCAAAGGCTAAGCTAGATCTTTCTCAGGGTGTCTTGTTTCCTCTTGGTGGAATACAGTTACGTCTCTTGCTCTGGTGGCCTTTAAGCAAGCATAAAATGTGACTCATTATCACAGTCTGTTCCATGAAGAGGATTTTTCCTCTTCTGCTGCCTGGTCTTTGGTGGTAGTAAATATAACTGAGATATTTCTCATTTTTTCCTGAGCTGGATTATAACACAAGACCATAGCTTGAACTTTGGTGGTCTACTAGTCATTGTTGCCCTGGAACACATACTGTTTCATCATCACATAGAAATCAAAAGACAAGATGGCATTAACAGATATCTTGATGCAAAGATGGAAACAACTGTAACTATTAATGGATGGCGTTGCCTTTTAAAAAAAAAAAAAAGTTTTCAAAAGAAGTATATTCCTCTGCAAAACAGAATAAAGTTTATGCAGTTTGGAATATGTATCTCATTGACTATTCTGACTAATCAATCTCATCAACTACCAATCCACATAACATTTTCCTTTCTAAACTGAGATTTCTAACTTAATTCAACAGCGGTTGACTCTGGTATCTATCATGATTAAAAAACAGTTCAGAAAAAAGCCCTTTTCTTTCCTCCTCATTTCCTTTGTATAGTTGAGAGCTCTACTGATTTTCCAGTTTTCTGGTATCATAATCTTGAGGTCAATCAACTATTTCCTGTTTCTTTTAACACTTCTTCTCTTCACTAAATCCTGCTTCCCCCCAGCCCATGGAAAAGAAGAAAAGAAGAAAAGGAAAGGGAAAGGGAAAGGGAAAAGGAAACGGAAGATGAGAAGAGAAGAGAAGAGAAGAGAAGAGAAGAGAAGAGAAGAGAAGAGAAGAGAAGAGAAGAGAAGAGAAGAGAAGAGAAGAGAAGAGAAAGAAAGAAAAAGAAAAGAAAGAAAAGAAAAGAAAAGAAAGAAAAGAAAAGAAAAGAAAAGAAAAGAAAAGAAAAGAAAAGAAAAGAAAAGAAAAGAAAAGAAAAGAAAAGAAAAGAAAAGAAAAGAAAAGAAAAGAAAAGAAAAGAAAAGAAAAGAAAAGAAAAGAAAAGAAAAGAAAAGAAGAAAAGAAAAGAAAAGAAAAGAAAAGAAAAGAAAAGAAAAGAAAAGAAAAGAAAAGAAAAGAAAAGAAAAGAAAAGAAAAAAGAAAAGAAAAGAGAAAAGAAAAAGAAAAAAAGAAAAAGAAAGGAGGGGAGGGGAGGAAGACTAGAAGGCAAATTGAATGAGTGGGGATTCAGTTCTAGAAACAGGAATTCAGTAGAATTTGGGATATCCTCAGACATCCTGTCTGACCTACTACTGCAGGTCTTCTGTCCATTGTTGAAGTGACCTCAGTTATCACTGTTGTCAGGTCAATACTACTGTTACAGATAAAATTCCCATTCAAGGACCTCAAAGTTCAGGCTATTGAAACAACTTTAGTTTGGTCTTACTTCACAGAGATGGCGTGTAATTTTTCTGTTTCTCAAGACTTTGGATCATCTCTTCTGTACTACAGTTTCTCCTGGAGTTGACTGATCTTGGAAGGGGTGCCCAAACTGGTTTTGTCAGAGTTTATTAGCAGAAAACCACAACTTCCAAATTGACCAAACTGCAGCTAGATAGCTTTTAAAACAGAAGTGCTATACTATGAAATCTCATTCTCCAAATATTCCTGTATGTTGTGATTATATTTGTGAAACTTAAATTTATATTTAAGTATCTTTTGCTATTAATAACACTACCAGAATATCAGCACATTCTAAAATTAAATGTTCGGGTTGTTTGTGAATGTCCTGGTAAAGCAAACTGCTGTAGAAAGTAAGAAACAGCATTTTCTCACTAACAGTGGAACAGTCATGATGCTTCATCCTTTCTTACAACCACCCATTACAAAAGGATGATGATATTTTCTAGTAACTATAACTAAGCATATTGATCACCTTTATAAACAAAAGAGCACAACGCCATATCAGAACACACATCTCAGAAAACAAGGCTATAATCTCCCATGATTTGTGATACCACTGTTGAAAGCAGAATACAATATGCACTTTTTATTCTACTTTGTAAGTCTAGGTAAGAAAAATTGCTTGGTTGTCAGATGTAGAAAGCCACATAACATTTCAGCTCTTTTTTTGGTTTAGGTTGATAAATTGTGATTCAATCCATCTGCCTGAAGTGCTGTTTATCTACCTGAATGTCAGTGAAGACAAAGTGAGCGACTCTTCTAGGGACAGGACCCATTATCAGAGGGACCCCGGCCTCAGGAGGAGAGGGAAGAGCAGGAACAGGCTGAGCTGCCTCCCTGGTGACAGAGTAAGGTCCAGCTCAGAAGCAAGATTCAGACCCATGAAACCAAGGGAAATATTAATAAACTTTATTGGTTCCTTGTTTTAATCAGTAAAAGAGGTATCTGGGCCACGTATCAGAGCAGAAAGATTATTTTTTTTTAAACCTTAAATCTTAACTTTAAAGAGGAAAGACAAGTTAACTAAATTTTAAATAATGACTTTTGAAATTGGTTAACGAAGTAGATAATGCCACTTCAAAGAAGGATTAATAAGCTTGTCAAAAGATGACAGATTTGGAAATCAATTTGAAGGTAAGATAGCATTGCTTCAAAATCCTTACCAGCCTAGACAAGAAAGCCAACTCAGGAAACCACTTTACAAGATACTTCAAAGTGGAATGGTAGAGGCAGAGAAAACCAGAGTAATAGGTATGGATGCTTTATTGTGAATCTTTAGGAACACCGAATACTCAAAGGCTTTGAAGAGGTATCTGCAAACTATTTCTTAGACTGAAATTATAACAGCAAAATATATAATATTAACATATAACTTATGGATTTCTTCTGACAATTAAGATTAACAAAAAATCTGAGAATTTTGGGGGGGTATTATCCTAATGACATCAGTAAGTAGTCTCCAAGAAAAAATAACAAATATATAAAGTATTAAAGGTTGTAATTTTCTTAGACATAGTTTTCTAGAATTTTTTAATTTTCAAGCTACTCAGGAAAAACATTAATTTGATATATATTGTAAATATCAGTCAGTGCACTCTTTTGAAATGCATTTTTTTAATTACAACACAGAAAACAGTTTCCTTGAACTTTGTAATACTTAAAAGGACAGCTAGAAGTAAATGTTCATATTTGTTACAAATTAAAGTTACTAGATGAGTGACTTTATTAAGAAATTGGAAGACATTATCAGCAAGGACTTAGGAACAACAGGAAAAAGAGATTTTTTCTGCAAGAACAAGGGGTATGAGATGGAGAACTTATAGGGAAGCTTTTCTGTCTGCTCTCTCTTCTTTAAAACAAAAAACTAAACAAAACAACAAAAAAACCCCAAACAAACAAAACCAAAACTGACCAAAAAAACCCCCCCAAAACCCCAAAAAACCAAACCCAAGCAAAACCCCATCAACAAAACAAAACAAACCCAAACAAACAAAAGCTACAAATAAATGAAAACCCCACAATCAAAAAACATATTTCTTTTTGCAGTACCTCTTGAAGGTTACAGGACTGTCCAACAGGATATCATCAATGGGCATGGCATTAGATATTGTGCCAGACCCATTCAAGAAAATTAGAGCAGTGTACATCTATGGACTTCCACCTCTGAGTGTACAAAATCACAGCCAGCAGGCTAAGCAGAATGTAGGCAGAACTGGAATGATTTGTTTGGGAAAAAGAGGTTTGGATTAATTATACCTAATGTACCAAATGAAAAAAAAATGAAAACAGTCAATACTCACATCAGAGTTAAAGCGAAGCTGGCAGACATTACAGGAAATTACTTGTTTCTTCTTTGGGGGAATGGACACACCAAATGTATGGTTTATGACTGCTTTTTGCACAGGATCCATCTGGAGAACAAACAATAATCAATTTACAACTTTTCAGGACAATACACAGTACAGAAGAAAAATAAAAAAAATAACACTTTCTGCTGGAAGCTTTTTCTCTTGCTTTGTTTTGTTTTTTGAGGTAAACAGGAGGAAATAAAATTTTAGCCCTCATAATAATTAGATTTAAGACAGGTTATGGAATTGGTAGCATGCCAGAGCTTATGAAGAAGAGATAGCTCCATTGTTACTGCCATCCCTAGGCTACTAGTTCATCCCCCCAACCCTGCACATCCTCTGTGCTGCAGGGCACCACGGTTGAATCTGAATTGCAAAGAGCCCCCTCTGAAAGCCTTCCCCTATCACCTGCTGATCCAACAGACACACTACAAGAAACTGCTTTTGCCCTGTAACAAATCACTGACATTTGTCTCTACTTGTTTTTTCCGTTCAGTGACAGATATTAGCGCTTATTTGCTAAAATTAAGGAATTAAAAATAAGGAAAATATTCCCTCCTTCTTTGTGAGAAGAGGTCCTCTGCAGGCTTCATTAGAAACACCACTTGCTGGGAAAAAAGGTTGCAATCCCCAAACATTTCCTTGCGGAACTGAGTGACATAGACCATGGGAAGGCTGAAGCTTGAAGGAGCATGCAAGGAGTGTTTACACCAGGAAAGGATACTGAAGTTACCACGCTTCAAAAAACACACTGTGAAAAATGTGAGATAAGTGAAGCACTGAATAGATTAAGCCTAAATTTGATGGAACATTTTAAGGAACTGGGAACTGATTACATCTTTGCTAAATGCAAGGACTCCTGTTGGTCACCAGTTTAGAACATCCTCAAAAGTCTCAGAGAGCTCTGTTGTTAACACTGCAGGAGCTGGAGAATGGCACTGGATGTTAGTGAAACAGAGGTCATAACTGCTACTGTGTCAAGGCCTCAATTAAGCATAATATGTTGTTTTTCTTGATGTGGTATGGATACAGATTAAAATTAATTTCCTGACTTAAAAAGATTCAAGCATATTTTTCTAATTCAAATAAAACAGAATATCTGGCCTGATCTCACAGCTGATTCTGCTTTGGGCAGGAGGTTAGACAAGATGACCTCTGAGGTCCCTTTTAGCCCAAATTATCCTATAAGCATCTGTGCATATGTGCTCCTCCATCTTTATTTGGATTCTGAAGGGGAGAGGGCAAAAAATGGCAGTCTACAAGAAAAGATAAGTGCTCATTTCCTAACATTTGTTCTTAAACCAACTCAGGATAAAATAGTTCAATTTGTTATAAAGTTAAATTTTTCTGAAGCTTGGATTGCAGTCACAGTGATAGGGTTTTTTTATCTTTTACAGTACTGTTTGAAGAAACCAAACCTGGCTGTTTAATCTTAGGTGGTACACATTGCACATTCGATACTAAGCCGACTTACAAAAGGAAGAGAGAAAAGTTGAGTTACCAATTCATTAGTTAAAGAATTATAACAGTAAATTAGCTGCAACCAGACTTTGTAAACCTGAGGATAAAGACTGTTGTTTTCCCTTGGTACACATTCAAGCTTTCAGAAAATCAATGAGAGTTTTCTTTGCATATATGCACACGCACAAATACACAAATTCAAGAAAAACCTACCACTTCCTATCTGCCTAAGAACACATTCTCCAGCAATCTATTACGTAACATTAAACACTTACTTAACAATTTTTTTGTACTACAGCTACATAGGTTTCTTCCTACATGCCTTTTAAACCAAATGCATGGTTTTGTAAATGGCATTGCTAATAAATTTTCTGGAGAGATGATATTATCAGCTTTTGCCATTAAATACTGTATTTCATTGCCAGAGGGGTACCATATTAAAACAATTACAAAAGTAAAACCACCTTATCTAGAATGAACTACTGAATTATTAAATGACTCAGTGCTGTTACAATGAATGTGATAAAGTCTAAAAAAGCAAATATCCTTATTTCCCGTTTCCTTTGTTTCTAGAATATAGTGATAGTCCAAAGTTTAAAAGCTTGAAATACAACAAAAAAAATTCTGTTTCTGACCTGTACCATTTATTGCATCACCCTGAATAATGTATTACATTATACATGCAGATTAAAAGTTTTCCATTTTATAATAGATATGCCAGTCAATATATATTATTAAATTTATAATATATATTAAAAGATTGCTGTATCTTTAGAGAATAGTTTGGTTTTGCCTGGTTTTGTTTTTTTTTCTTAAACAGAAGGTATGTTCCACTTTTCAATTTAATTGCTAATTGTTAGATCAGATAATCTAGAACAAAAGAGTAATGCTGAAAAGTACCTCAACCATTTGAAGCATCTGAAATTGGTGAAAAGAAATAGCAAAAATACCCACCAGCGTCTGCAGTCCCGTTTAAAAAAAAAAGGGAAAACGAAGCAGTCATCAATGATTCCTCTGTGCATTCCAGATAACAATCCACAGCACTTGTGTTAGGCAATGCAGTTCAAAATCATACAATGCAGACTATACACAAAGTCCCAATTTCAAACAGATAGCAGCACAAGGGCAAAACCTACACAAATAATACAGCCCATGCTGCCTCCAGAAAGTACCACTCAGGATCCCCAAGGGAACGGTTAATGATCCTTCCTAAACCAGAGCCCCACATGTAGCCTGGCCACGATTAGAATTCAAGTGCAACATTAACAATTTATAGGTTTTAAATATATCAGAGACTGGGGTGGATTACAGCATGATGGAAAAATAAAACAGTATCTCTCTCTTAGAAGGTTAATGCTGCAGGGTAAACTGATCTCGGATCACTACACAAAATTATCCTCTCAATTGCAGAAAGGAAGGGAAGGAGTAGGAAAGAGGGAAAGCAATTTGTTGAGGTACGTATTAGGAAATGATGCAGCATACTTTGCCCAGTGGGGAGCACCAGTATTTAAAATCCAGTTCTATAAAACAAAATAATAACAGAAGCTAACAGCTACCACAAATGCAAATAAAAATCTGCACTACACTGTTTACGCTACAGGAGAAATTACTAAAGCAATTCACACTGCTCTGGTAGCCATAACTAAGTTTAACAACCTCTAGTCTTGTTCTCTTATTTAAATTTCTTTAATATAAAGTTAAATTTAAACATGCCTTTCCAAGAAAGTTGAAGATGCTATCTTTTTGCAACAAGTCTCCTTACAACTACCCAAACTATCGAAGTGAGCAAGGATTAACAGAATCCAGACAGGTTTCAGCAGTAATCTACTACTACTTTCAGAACACGTAAACATGAGAAATACTCTACAAACTACTGAGACTGGTGACAATGAGTTTCAAAGCACTTAAACACAAATGTTCCAACAGAAAATCCACATGCATAGAAGAACTGCTAAACATTAATGAAGCTCCATCTGACCTATCATTTAATCCCCCAAAACAATCATATGTAGTTCTTGAGAAGTGGCACAAACATACATTGTATTGCCCCCAATTATTTTCATTAGGTTCACATATTTTTCTCCCAACAATTTTCCAGAGCTACAAGTTTTCTGTGTATTTGGTAAATCCCAGTGACTTTCTCTTGCACAGTCGCCCCTTGAACTGATGTAAAATGGTTTGCACTCTGCATTAGAACTCAATGCCTGCAGTCTGCTGGGTCAAGAAACAATCCTTTCGGCTTAAAAGTAGTCCTATGCAACTCAATTTTATAAGACATTACCACATCCCGAGTTATCTCTGTGTTGCTCAGTCATTCTGTGCATGGAAACCGTTCCATTCCTTTGGGCATCCTTCTTGCCGTTTTTTATTCTACTACAATTCCACAAATTCAATCAAATATTTTGAAGACATATACAGGAACCATATATAATACTCAGGGTGGATCAGTATTGAACTCTGAGCTGATGTTTTCATGGAATCACTATTATAAACTCCCAAGAGTTAATGGCCAATTCAAAGCACATTACTTTCTATGTGAAGTTTTACGAAGTTTTCCTTGTGTGTGCATGACTTTACATTTATGTAGATGGAACTTCACCAACCATTTATTGTCTGGCTTCTCAGACTCGCTAAGATCTTTCGTAATGTTTTGTCTTTCTTTGTCCTCACTACCTTGGGAAAACTTCACCATTAGCAAACTTCCCCAGCTCACTTACCTCACAAGTACCTTTTTGGCAAGGGGTTTTGTGAAAAGTCTTTTTGTAAATATTTCGATTAAAACATCCTTATTCACATGTTTGTTGACCCCTACAAATACGTTTGTAATAAAGGATTTATCTTTAAAAAGGAATTATGATGACACTTTACAGGCAGTTTACAGTATGAGGTGTCCTCTTACACTATTCTTATTGAAGTTTCTATTAATTTGCCTGGAAAAAATATGCCACCCAAAAGCTTACGTTTTCCATATTGTAATAAGAGACATCAAAGTAGGCATATGAAGAAGAAGAAAAAAAGCCCTCCTTCAGTGAAACTGGAGTTCTGGTTATTTTAAAAGATCTCTTTACACATAGCAGACAGTACAAACACCAATTTGTAAGCCTTGGATATAAATTGCACTAATTCTGTCAATAGGTAAGCTGCTGCAAACAGAAAGGTTAGGTATTGTTTCTAAACCTTTTGTTTGCATGAGGCAACACTACATTGCAAGAAAAGCTGCTTTTTTGTGATGCTGAAAATCCAGAATATTTGTATTAGTTTTTGCTCAGGTGCAAATTCCAATTTGAAAGTTTAGATAAACCTAGATGCTTCTCTGAGATGAAGCTTTTTGTGCTTGCCTAGTATCCAGGGCTAAATTGCTGGTTACACATTTGAGCTAGTGATAGTGCACTGATTTACATTTGCCATTTCTAACTAATGACCTGATTTCTAAGGTTTCATTCTCTTCCTGATCTGCTTAGCTATTGAAGCATGCTAAGCAAGTATCATACATGCTTTTGCTACTGCTCCAACAAAATCTACACCCAAAAGCTCTGTCTTCTTTTAACAACAGAATAACCTTAAATCTGAGTAAGGTTTAAAATGATGACTGGGAATTTATGCCCTCAGTTCAGTTACCTCTCATCATGATGTAACTCTTGGGTCAAATCTAGAGCTGTCTGTTAGAAAAGCATTTGTAAACAAAATATTGGTAAGTGGGTATAAGAGATTTAACGGAGCATCACTGAACGACTGGGAGTTTCTGGAAAAAAAAACCCAAAACAACCCACTGAGAGTAGCCCTACAGCATACTGTGTTGTTTTACTCTGATAAAGCAAAATTTTAAACTGTATGTGGAACAAACTGATACTATAATCCAATATTTCCCTCTGGCAATCAAAGGTAGAAAACAGTGGCATAAATTACCAGTGCAGGAGCAGCATCTAAATTAAGTTCTGGGATTTTTTTAAATCATTGGACCCCACTTCTTTGTGCCATTATTACTATTATTATTATTAAAGTAGGCAAACAGCACAAGCATCCTGTAGATCAGACCCTTTCAACATCCTTTGAGATCACAAGGTCTGCATGAACTCCCCCATGCTTGAGCTCTGGTTGCCAGGAAAGCCAAGCACACTGCCACCCTGGAGAATGACCATATGATGAAACTTATTGTAAATTCTGCCATATATACACAGCCTCCTACCATAACTGTACTTATCATTATGACTAAAAGAGTGACAGAATTGAATACACATACTCAGCAGAGTGCATATTTAAAAAGCCCAGCACAAAATCAGAAGCATTAACACTTTGACACAATACTTGGTACACTTGGCCAATGCCAACTAGCAAGAATCTGTTCTCTCCACATTTGCACTGCTTTTGCGTCAACAGGGAACATATTTCTCAATTGGCTAATGCTAAGTGCAATTTACTGTTCAAATCAATGCTATACTTTTATACATTTCCTTGCTTATTTTGCATCACCAGGAACATTTCAGTCAGCTCTACCAATGGAACTCTACCTGAAAGGAGGTCATAGCAAGATGCATGTTGGTCTCTTTTCACAGGTAACAAGTGATAGGACAAGAGGAAATGGCCTCAAGTTGTGCTAGAGGAGGTTTAGATTGGATATTAGGAAGAATTTAGTCACTGAAAGGGTTGCCAAGCATTGGAACAGGCTGCCCAGGGAAGTGGTTGAGTCACCATCCCTGAAGGTATTTAAAAGATGTGTAGATGAGAAACTAAGGGACACAGTTTAGTGGTGGGCTTGGTAGTGGTAGGTTGACTCAATTATCTTAAGGGTCTTTTCCACCTAAATTATCCTATGTTGTGCACAACTTCCTTTCCTTGTGGGAATGCCACCAATTCTCCCCACATATCAGCCCTCCTTGGCTCACACAGAGCATGTTCCCACAGAGATGTATTTCTCTACAGTGAGCCTGTAGTTCTCTAAACACCACCTCCCCACACCTTTATCTGTATGATATTTACATTTTGGGGTTTGAAAAAAACAGGAAGATATAAATGGCCAATAATCAAGCCAGGAGAGGACTTCTGCCAGATGCCCAGCAGCCGATTCAGAGAATTATGTGAATGTTTAATTAGAACAGAAAGAATAACTGATTTACAACATTATAGAGTTTTTTAACATAATCCTGTGGTCTAACTGAGGGTTGCTTCAATCACATTTTGTTGTTTAACAGGCTCCCTTAATGTATTTCCACATAGCACGTTTGCAGAGAGCATGAAATCTGGTTCTCATTGAAATCAAACCCAACCACACTCAGAGTCCATGATTTTGGTTTTATTTTTCAATTCTGAATAGATGTCTTTCCTCAGGTACAGAAAGACAATCATCCACTAAGAAAGAATTCACACCACAGGGACTAATACCTCCCTTACCTTCCACATGGTTCCCAAAATACAACAACATTGTACTCTGAAGGCAAATCTCTCTGAATGCAACTTCTCACTGCCTTTGTCTCTCCTCAATCTTGACCAGTTTGGCAGCAAGCTCCAGCTTCCCCAAGGAAAACAGTGGCTGTGGTATCTGTGACCTTCACACCCTACTACTAGTCAGTGAAATCAGCCTGGAGGCATTTTAAAATGAAACAAAAATCTTGCTGCAATTCATTTGCTAACATGTCAAGATACTACAGCTACCCATGAAGAGCTGTGGAAATAACAGAGTACTTGAAAAATGAAAAAAAGGAAAGACACAGCTTTGGAGTTCATACTTCATTTTTAGTACAAGACAACTAAAAGGGCACCCAGAGCTAGGAACAACCTTTTATATTTTTAAAGTGGTGAAATATTAATAAATTCAGCTTCCTAACTTTCCTTTTAGAGATTAAGGCTCAGCTGATCTTATTTTTGTAAATTCCGCATTATTTTTGTTAACAGCTGCAGGGCTGGAGTGCTGGAGTTGGGAGACTGGGAGTCTCCGGCCACTAGCAGTTAGACTTCTCTCCCTTCTTTTTTTATGTCCAGTTCTATGGCATAATGCAGAGCCATTTGGTGTGCTACCCCCTTGAATGTTCCCCTTTTAAAGTACAGCTTTACAGCTTGCACAGGAAAATGAAAAGGGGATGATTCCTCTCTGCATGCCTGTATTCACAATCACACAGAATACTGAAAGCGACATCTGCAGCAACTTACAGATTTGTTTTAGGCCAGGAGGAACCATTACACCTGATCTCCTGAAAAATTCATGAGACAATTTCATTTACTGGAAAATTGTGGCCCTTCCTATTATGAAGTCCAATAGTTTTGTGGTCAACCGGAGTCTAAATTTTGGGGGAAAAAAACTCTCTCAACAGATTGATTGAAATGTTTCCAACCAAGTTAATTTACATCACTGGGGAAGTAATACTTACTGTGTCTATTATAAACCACTCAATGCAGTTGTGCTTCTCTATTAAAGGTCACCCTAATTGCAAATATGTTCTGAGCATGTAGCCACTCGTACACTGCAATCAGATCAGCTCATAACCTCCTGTGGTGGTTTAACCCCAGCCAGCAACTAAGCCCCACATAGCCACTTGCTCAATTTCCCCACCGCTCCCAGTGATACAGGGGAGAGAATTGAAAGAGTAAAAGGAGAAAACTGATAGGTTGAGATAAAGACAGTTTCATAGGTAAAGCAAAAGCTGTGCATGCAAACAAAGCAAAAGAATTAATTCACTACTTCCCCATCTCCAGGGCAGCCATCTCCATCCATCTCCAGGAAAGCAGGGCTCCATCACGCCTAGCTATTACTTGGGAAGACAAATACCATCACACCAAATGCCCTCCCTTCCTCCTTCTTCCTCCAGCTTTATATGCTAAGCATAACACCATATGACATGGAACATACCTTTGGTCAGCTGTCCCAGCTGTGTCCCCTCCCAGCCTCTTGTGCACCCCCAGCCTACTTGCTGTGGGGTGGTGTGAGAAGCAGAAAAGGCCTTGAATCTGCGTAAGCACTGCGCAGCAATAATGAAAACAATCCTGTGTTATCAACACTGTTTCCAGCACAAATCCAAAACACAGTCCCATACTAGCTGTTATGAAGAAAACTAACTCTATACCAGCCAAAACCAGCACACCTTCTTCTCTTCAATAAACCAAATAAGTTCCTTAGGCTTTTCACTATAAAAGTCTTGATACATTTGGTAGATTTTCTCTGACTCCTTTTCAGATTTTTAATATGCCATTGATTTTTAATATGCCATTGAAGCATAGGTACTAAAAGTTAGAAAAATATGCTCAAATATACTTTCTCTTTACCTACTTAATTACACCTTTTTCATTTTAACAAGAAATGCATTCATCTTCCTGCCTCAGCATCAACTTGGGAAGTGCAGCCCTGAATCTTTACTGACATGCCCATTTCTCCATCTTGTGTGCTAACACAAATAATTTCACCATCACATGTCCTTCTTTATCTTAGGATGTGTTCTGACCCAGCCTGGGAGAGGGAACTGAGAGGTGGCTGAAACAGCAGCAAACTGAGAATCTTACATTGAAGCAGAGACCATTTTCAGTAGGGATTTCACTTCGAAAGCCTAATTTGCAAGACTTTGCTCAGAAGGACAAAGATGAATCCCAGTCTTCTCAGTAGAATTTTTGTTTCTCTTAAAATCAGTCCAAAATCATGGTTTAGACCAACATAAGCAAAAGGAAAAACAATCTACACTGTTCAACCGAAATAAATCCTGGGAGTTTCTAATCTTTTGCTCTTCTGTCCTCCTCTCTCTTTGCACTTCTCTGGCTTAAATCAAGAAGCTCTGATATTAAAAAATTTATATATATATATATAAAAAATAAATCAGCTAAATGACTGTAATCTCACCCCACCCTTTTCTTCTCCCATGTAATGTGATATGATTAAGCACAGAGATCAAAAGAGAATTGACAAAACACTTTTTAATTCTTTTTTATGACTATTTTTTCAGTACTGGGAATACTCCTGCCCCTCCTTCACTTCATCCACCGATATATTTATTGCATGTTAAAAATAATTTCTGGTTTAGAAAATTGTAATTAGGAAAGCCTTAGAGCGTTCTGAAAATTAAATAGCACTTCAGTTTTAGAAGTGATCATGTACAAGATTATTAAAATTTAGTATTTGATTCCTGTGGAATCAAAGGCTTAAACCAAAGAAAGAAAGAATTGGTGAGAGACCACAGCAAAAAAAAAAAAAAAAAAATAAAATCTGAACCTGGTCTCTGTTTCTTATAAGGCTTATCCTCAAGTGAGGATATAAATACATAAAAGGATTATGTTTGTGATGTGAACACCAACAACAGATTTAACCCTTATGGTAGAAAAGCATCAAGCTTTCTGCTCCAATCAAGATTTGAGATTTTCGTAGGTGAAATAAACAGAAAGCTGCTGAAAATGTTTTGGGGTAAAAGAGAATTCCCCCCCAGGCAAATGGAGAATAAAGAAAAAAGCAAGTACCTGAAGTTTAATGCTATTTTTATACTAAGCTGAATCTGCCTTTAGTAATCATCAGCTGCTTTTTTAATCCATCCAGATTACTCCTTTACCATAGTGCAAGACTTTGTATCTGCAACATAAACTTTCAGAACCATGACACACCAAACCTGAGAAAAAGAACAAAGTGCAACCCCAATGGTTAAACTAATACTAAGGAATATGACAGTTTCCCTTCCCTTTGTGGCTATGCTGGCTCACAAGTTTAACTGTACATGAATTACTACACCTGACTCTTACATTATTCATTTATAAAATGGGGAAAAAATATTTTCAACCTCAAAAAAGGCTGAACATGTTCTAAATAACGTTTACAACTCTTAAAAATCATCTGATGGAAGATGCTATATAACTGCTATTTGTTACTAACGCTGTTGTTATTCAGAACAACTGGCTGTGTTCAGCTAAACAAAAAAACACTACCAAAAATATCTTGCCTCCAGATCAAGCAAAAAATAAAAACATACTACAGTTTGAGACTTGCTGAAAATCAAATCAATAGCATACTCTGCAAGCAAAGCTATTCTTGTTATACTACCTGTTACCATCTGACAGTAAAATAACATGAACAGGTAAAATAATTTGAAAAATTACCTTTCAGTAGAATCCTGTCAAAAGACTCAAGCCTAGGAGTTTGTAGTCAGAAAAACAACTTAGATAACATGTGGGGTAAACAAGATCCCTGATTTTTGCTTTCATCTTTGAGATAGTCCTTAGATTTGACCCTTTTCTTCTTCAGGGTCTGCTCTAAGGTTTGTTGACAGTTTTCTTGCTCCCAGCCTACTCCAGAACACCAACAACACAAAGATGTTGTTGGTGTCCCATTAAGTAGATTTGACTTTCCTTTACAGTTCTGAACTGTGCAAAGGAGAGGTTAGGGACAAATTAACAGCCTTGGTTAATTCTGTGAACAGGAAAGAAAAAAGACACAAGCAGCCTAGTCTTCTGAAATGAATTTATATTGTTACTTTTCACATAGTGGAAAAAATAAATCTAGATATATTTACATTTGAATATAAACATAAAATGTCTGAAAATAAATGAAAAGCAAATCAGAACTGAGAATTGTATAAGTATGCTAGCTGACAACTATTGGCTACTCTTCATAGTAAGTAAGGAATAATAGGTTTTCTTCACCTAAAAATCAATATTGGTATTTCTGGTTTAATTTTTTTTTAATCAGTACCACACACTACACGGCTTTTGTTTATAAAGCACTGCATTTAGATATGAATCTTTAAAGGGTTTTTGTAATTAAACTTGTACTGAAACTTAATGTAGTATCAAAGTCTGTTGCGGAGCTTCTTTGTTGTTGTTGGGTTTTAGTGTGATGGGATTTTTTTGTGGTTGTTTTTTGGTTTGTTTTGGGTTTGTTGGGTTTTTTTTCCCTTTAAATATAAGTAAATGAGACACAAAGCAACATAGAAACCTGACTCTTCTAATAAATACATAAGCAGGAAATATGATCCTCTTTCCCTAGTGTTAACTTGGGGAATTGGCTGAAGTTTGTGGTATCTCATTGTGAAACCTGAGAGATTAAATATAGAGACCAGTTTGAAAAGCACAGATCTTCAAATCAGCCTTGCTCTGGTAGTTGAAATGACCTGGTTATTGCTTCTATCTGTCTATCACTGGTTTTTAGGTATACTAATGAAAGACACTACAACTTTAAATTGTGATACGGTACTGTTACATTGTCATAAAATTGCCTGTATCTAGATTAAATCTGTATCAGCAGGCTGAGGGAGGTGATTCTCCCCCTCTGCTCTTGTGAGACCCCCTCTGGAGTACTGCGTTTTGCTCTGGGACCCCCAACACAAGAGCGACAGGGACCTGTTCGAGACAGAAGCTAGATTAAACTACATATGAGGAAAAAATTCTTCAGTAAGGAGGTGGAGAGACATCGGAACAGGTTGCCCAGAGAAGTTGTGGATGCCCCATTCCTGGCAGTGTTCAAGGCCAGGTTGGATGGGGCTTTGAGCAACCTGGTCTAGTGGAAAGTGTCCCTGCCCGTGGCAGGAGGGGTTGGAACCAAATGATCTTTAAAGTCCCTTCCAACTCTAACCATTCTATGATTCTATTATTCTATGATTAAAAGACCACTAGGTATACACACATTCAGAAAGAAAGAGCACAAACAAGAATTAATTCATAGCTCGTTTTTATAATTTATTAATTAATAACATTTCAGTAATTCTTAGTTTTTCATGGAACAATGGGATGATGTTCTAAGGGAGGGCAGGAAAGCCAGCCATGTACAGCCAGGATGTTGCAAAAGCAACCACTTCTGTATTCATTAGACACATGATTTCTCTAAACATGCTCTAGAACTTTGCTTAGGACAAGACTTATAATTAGAAACTAGCAAAACCTTTATAAGCACAGTGATGCAACGCATGCGCCTCGTTTGTCTTAAACTACAAGCGGCTGCTTGCTTTGAGGGGAGATGCTTTCCTCCAAGTCTGTTTGCAAAACATCCTTCAGCAGTCTAACACCTAAAATATTTATGGCTCCCTTTAACCAGCTTCCTTGTGTCATGAGCTACTACTAACTTGCCAAGAAAGGAATTCAATGAGGATAAAGAATTCTTAGTTTTACCTGTGCTGACCAGTAATAGAAATAAAGACTGCTGAAGTGTTGGAGAGACTAACTCCAAGCTTTCCGTAAAGACAGAGATAAAACACATAGCCACGGAACAGATTTTCTGGAAGACTCAGAAAATGGGATGATTTGTACGCACAAGCCGTATTTCTTTAAAGAATTAGGCTGATGACATAATGACTTGTATTGACAATAATGGACATATTGCAGCAATTTAGGAACTATTTTTCAAAAACCATGCTGTGGAAGCTCATCCATCCAATTCCTGTTAAAGAAAATACAAAGCAACAGGAAACTTTAAATGATAATGTTTGAAGATATTCTCCCAAAGTCAGTTTGTATTATTTTAAGCAAGATTTTTTTTCCTGAGAATAATATGTATGAAATACTAGAAACAAGGCAGAAAAGTACTTACTTAGGCTCTCCAATTTAAAAAACTAGTTGCTCTTTTAAGAGATTCCTGACAGAAACTAGGGAAGCTGCATCTTTGTTAAAATACCACAAATTGTAAAAGCTGTCAAAGACTGATTGACATCTCCCTGCT
Organism: Strigops habroptila; assembly: GCF_004027225.2. Classification (NCBI taxonomy): domain Eukaryota; kingdom Metazoa; phylum Chordata; class Aves; order Psittaciformes; family Psittacidae; genus Strigops; species Strigops habroptila. The sequence continues at coordinate 16,472,504 of NC_044281.2, read as the reverse complement.
TCGGCAGCAATATTCCCCCTCCCCCCCCCCATATATAACTCAGTGTATCTTACCATGTGCTTGCTTCGAGCTCAATCTTTTTTGAAAGTTTCAGTTGAAATGGCTCAAGTATTTTAACGGAAAAATATACCACCTTAAACAAGCATTTTTCAGGGCCTCCAAAGGCTGAGAAGACTTTTTCAAAAATTTCTGCCACAGTTGAAAGAAATCTCTGCTGGTCTGCATCAAAGCCATGAAAGGAATTTGGAGGAATTCCTGTCTTGGTACAAAAAGCCTAAGGTCACAAAGAAAAGGGACTATAGGAAACTGAAAAGAAGAAGACACGGAGGGTAATGGGGCTTTGCAGCCAAGTATGAGAGAGGAGAGAGTCAGAAAAGAAAGCAAAGACTAGACACCAAGCAGAGGTCTGTGCTGCCAGAATTTGGGCTTTATTATGTGGTTCCTGAACCTCTGCTTTCCTCACCTCTGGGAAAACAACTATTATTCTCTTTTATTCCCTTTAATAAAGGTAATGGGCTGAGTCCTCATGTTGTCATTTGGATTAGTCTGGCTGTGACTTGGAAAATACGAACTATTATATCTACAATAACTAAAAGTGAAATAGGAATGTTTTTAAGTGCTTGACACACCTGAAGTGCCTTTTATGCCTGTATGACTATAAAAAAGGGTATAAAATGTCTGTTAAAAAAAAAAAATCTTGCTATTTCTTGATTATAAAAAAAACCAAACAGAAACCCAAAACAAATACCCAGCTACCCGAAAAACACCTGTCCTAATTTAACCGCTTAATTTTCCTTTCTGTGCTGTTAATAAATGTAAAGTGTAGCTCATACAAAACTTGACCTGCTCTCTGGAGCAGAGTGTTTCAGAGGGAGAGGAGCAGAGAAGGTCAATTCCCTCCAGCACTTCACAAAAGGGAAAAGGGGAATTCAGAGCACATGGACAGGCTACTTGGATAAAGAGGACCATAGATAATGGGTTCACAACATCCAGTTGGCTGCATCTGTAATTTGCTCCTGCTGTACACAATCCTGAGCCCCAGAGCATACTTTGGCACTGCAGCAGAGCGTTAAGTGGCTGAATTCAGACCCTGCTAAGGAAAGAGAAAGCTCCTGAGCGGCGGTGCTGTGCCAACACAGAAGAGGCACTTGGCATAGAGGGGCCAGTGAAGCCGGTGGTACGAGTGCCCTGTGCTCTTATCTGCAGACCTCCGGTTCTGCCTTGGCTGATTACTGGGCCCTTCAAATGAGAACTAGATAGGTAGCAAACAAAAATGAAGGACATAATTGAAAACACAGAAGAGGAAAGAGCAAATTAGTCCCTCCCTGTAGTTGTCTTGGGGGTAGGCCAGGGATACTTACTCCAGGCAGGGCTAAAGCTGGAGAAGAGACAGAGATTTCTGACTAAGTTACTAGTCAGCTCCTCTTTCCCTTCCTGTAGCCCATTCCAGCTGGCTCACCTTCACTGGCAGATGTAAAATATTTCTGGTCCACTTTGGAAGGGGACTGAGGGAACTCTGATATAAAGAATCAGCATAAACCTACTTGAAGAGAAATAGACACTGAAGCAGTAAGTAGGCCACATTAACCCATGTGTCCTCTAAAATATGAAGGTAAGAACTAGCATTTAGAAACCAATCATGGGCTAGTTAGATGCAAAATACTTCACTAACGTGAAAACTACAAGAGATGCTATAATATTTGATTACCCCTGAGGCCATAACAAACTCAGAAGGTAGCATATGAATTGCTGATTATTTTCTATGATGATAGAATCTGAGAAGTTGCTCATTCTGCTTTTGTGCAGACTGACAGGTCCCTGGCTGTACCACTTTGACTAAATTTGAATCATGTAGTGCTGCTCTCATTTCAAGACAAGGTAGAACACATTGGAGCTTTGAGGTTTTTTTTCTTTTTCTGGGGAGTATAAGTACTTTGTAGGGAGATGCAGACAACGATCATTAAGTTTGCCTTGCAAGATAAATCCTAGCTTTCTGCCACTTCAGTGCTGGAAGGTTATCATGCATCATGATAACCTTCCATGATGTGATCACAAAGCTTCCTCTCTTAATTCAATACACAAAATGGATGACATGAAATGATGAATCAGGGAGGTATAGAGAAAGAATGATAAAGAAGGTGAAGTTCTGTGGTGGAAGCCAGAGAGTGTAAAATTTAAGATTACATTATAATAAACACACAATGAGGACCACGCTAATGTTAACTTTAATTTTCACTGACTTTATGCACTTGATTTTGAAGTTTTACAGATCTTGAAATGCAATTATTATGCAAGATGTTACATGTTAAGGAGTTGTTAAAGACATTTTAGAGTGCTAAAAAAGAGCTCTGCTTAAACAATACCGCTTTGTATACATCCATTTCAAATTGGAGGTACCAATTGGGAAGTTCCTATAATGCTGTCTCCCATTCTGACATTTTCAGTAATACCAGCCAAGAACTTGATTCAAACTATGCATTTCAGACAGAGGGGTATGAGTAACTGAGCAAGAGCTTTTAGAACTTGATGCCAGGACAAACATGATGTCACATTTGGATCCAGCAACTCAGGTTCAGGCTGTGACAGTCTCATCATGCCTGTCCTGTTCTGACAAAACTATTTGCTGGTGCTGTGAAAAGACCAGGAAAGAAGAAAGCACCTATTCTGCAATACCGTTCTGCTTGGAATCCTTCATTCTGCCCTTAGAATGTCCCTTTCTGGCTGAACTGTTGAAACAAAAAGGCACCCTTACTGAGAAATAAAGGCATGTATCCAAGGAGTTAGTGCAATGACTTCCCAATTAATTTTTCCTATATAATAAGCAAGTCCTAAGGAACAAAGACAAATTTAATTGGGGAGTGAATTGATAAGTACTAGACATACATCCACAGCATTTTTAGAACTATTAATGTTTTTAGGAGAAACAGAAGGGAAGCATTTTAAACTAAATCACGCAATTCTGTCAAGAAAATGAGATATACTTGGGGTACGCATTTCTCTAAAAAAAACCAAAAATCAGGGTCTGATCTGTGCTTCATTTGAAAGTACCCCGTGTGGAGAGAAAAAAGTCATCAGAACACTTTCACAAACAAAATGGTAACACTGATGTTTCATCTGGAGCATCACAGACATTTTCAGAATTGAAAACTGACAAAGTTAACTATATAAAAAGGGGTTTATCAGAGATTTTAAATATATTTCCGTATATAAAGGAAGTTCTTTTGGTAAAACTATAGGGGGTGTTCCTTCAAACAAGTTTGTAGATAATGTATTTTACCTTGTTTTTCCTGTCCTGATAGTTACTATATCAAGTTCCTAAGCAGAAACTTCTTTTTTCAGGCCACTGAAATTAAGTCAGCAACCACCTCCTGGCAAGATTCAGAAAAATATTTCTGTATCTGACTGCCATTGTAAATGAACAGGTGGATCCAAAGAAGTTTCTCCTGAAGTTCCCACCTTCCGTGAACACATGCAAGCATGAACAGTGGCCCTTGGCATGTGCTGCAGGGTCCCCTCAGTACTAGTGGAGGCAATGAGATTAAGTGCTGCACCTTAGAGGTTCTACTGTCTACCGCCCTTGACAAGTCCTCTGGTGAGTGAAGTGCATAGATTTCCTGATTGATCCATGAGACATAGCTTTTTTAGTAGGAAGGGTCAAAAAGCTCTTCTAATATTCCGTTCCTTCACAAGATGAAAAATTATGGCACTTTGGATGACGTATGCATTATGGGTGAACAGGATTTAGCTTCTACTCACACAAAATTATCTTCTGGAAAAAGGCTTTTTACAAACTTCTACATAATGCCCCCCCCCCACTTTACAGTGAAAAAGAGAAAAAAATATGTACACAAACACAGAAATCTACAATCGCAAAGGTTGCACTAATTTAGAAAGAAAGAAAGTGCATGACAGCTGGCGTTCACTGTGCCTGTCAGTAGATAATCATGAATGATTTAGTTTTCCAATGAGCTTTAAAGTCCATTGTAAAAGACTGTTAGTGAAAATCAATACCTGCAAGATAAATGGCAAAGTCTATGAATTAGAAATAGAGTAGTACTGAACCACTGTTCCTCAAAATAGACAGTTTAAACAGGCAGCATCTATGGTGCACAGCAGCATGATTTTTTATAATTATCAAGAATTCCAAGGGAGGAAATAGTCATTGAGTCGACAGTATTTGCTGATTACCCCAGGCCTCTTTTTTTAATAAAACCTACAGAAGTTTGGAGAGGAATGACAGGTATGAAGGATAAACACACCCTGGGAATTAGGCAAACTGCAGTGTAACTCAGATAAATGTAAGCTAGTGTACATAGGCAAGACCAGCCTACATATCCAAATTAATCTGTCTCTAGAGGCTACTGCAACTCAGAAATTCAATAATACCACCAGTAAGAAAATAATATTGGTTGACTCTACAACTAGAGCATCCCTAAAGAAAAGGTTCTCTGAGTCTTTATATATGTGAAAAAGCTCACCTGCAAAACCAGTGCAACTACAAGCAGACAAATTGGTAACAAAATTCTCAAAAGCATTAGAAAGAGGATGAAAACAAGTATGAATTGCATCATGCCTAGAAAATGATCTTAAAACTGTATTGAGTTTTGGTTCTGCACTTTAAACATACCTGAATCTTCTTTCTTCTTTGTACACACGCATATACCCCCCGAATTGACATCCCTGCACATCCCTACATCTCCCTCATAAATGCACAATTTTCACATATATGTTCTGCAATGAATTAGTAATATTTGCTACTGTTTATAACATGTGTTGGGCTGCTGACATTTGAAAGAAGCTAGCTGATACGTTACCTTGGAACCATCCCACAGCACCCCGTGCTGTACCACAAGGCCTGTCAGCAAGATGTATTTGCAAGTCATGAAGACAAAAATTCTCTTGCTGTTTTAACTTCAGACAGAAGGTGAGTTTGCAAAAGGAAACACTTGGCAGCGGTTCAGCCGATCACTGTCTGGCAGTGATGACACTGCTTCCCTCTCCCTCCCCCTGCAATGACAGTGATAAGTGCGATGCTGTACAGTTCAGGCAACGGTCACATACAGATCATACTCGCTGACTTGGCAGAAATGACCCAGAGCAGTTTCTTTCCTGTTGCTATTAGCTTAATATTTGCAGCCTTGTTCCATGCTGAATTACCTCCACGCATGGAAACCTGAGTGGCAACCTGAATAGTATTTGTTTTGGTGTACTCAGTGCATTTAGGATAATAATTAATTAAACAAATGATAAAGCATGATAGCAAAAAAGCATTTTGATATTCAGAACCATTTTATGAGCTGTTAAACCAAGAACTACAGAAGAGAACTTTTTTGTTATTGCTGCTTTGATAAACATAGAGAACTACAGAAGCATTGAGCACTATTTTGGCAATAACTTTTTTTTTTTTTTTTTTTTTTTTTTGAAAAACCCAGGATGCTTTACCATAAACTAGAAGTTGCAGGTTCACATTTTTACATTAGCTGGCTGTACCATTTTTTACTTTATTATTAGTGCACGGAATTAACAAGATCTTCCAGGTGCTTCACTGGCTGTAACAGACTTAACTTGATTCATGTCAGTGGAAGATCTAGGTCTTACCTGCCATACTTGTTCTTCCATTAGATTTTGTTTTTACCTTTCTTTTACAGCACAGAAAATGCACATGCCCAGGCAAATGCTCAGAATTCTTCTATCACTCATCAAATATCTGTCATGGTTCATTTTTTCAGTATGCAAACAGCACCTCAACAGACCAAGTTAAAAAAGGATTGGCCCCCTCTGAGCCTTTCGCACATGGGAACAGCAACCACAACAGCACAGATAAAAAGGTTCTCTAGAATTGTGTCAGCAATGTACTATCTTAAGGCAGCTCCAATAGTGGATATTAAAATCAGCTTGGAAAGCATAAACTGAAACTAAATGTGGAAACACCTTTACTTACTGTGTTAAAATTTGGGAAGAATCCAACAGCAGAGCTGCTGTCCACAGGGAAGGACATAAAGGGTTTGATATCCAGGGAAGGCTGCATCATCAAGGTAGGTGTACGCACAAGGGTGGGAAGTGTAGTAGTGCCTGCCAAGAGCAAACAAAACCAGGAATTCATATTCTTCTTTCTACATCACACACAGCATAGCTGACACAACCACCAAGAAAAAATAATACAGGGACGTAATAAAGTGGGTCTGTAGGAGACACTGTCATTAAAAGAAACCTATTTCCACACACTACAGATGAGGCAGAGCACTTCCCTATGGCCATGAATACTCAAATGCTGAAGAAGAGACATATGGTATATAAATCACACTGGCAAGTAGAAGAAACCTCTCTAAAGCTGAAAACTTCTGCTGTGCCAAAAGGCCCGGATGGGCACCCATGAAAGTCAGATGCTTTTGCAATTCATGGTTGCCTGTTAGATCAGCTAGCACAGACAATACATGCAAGCTGAAATCCAGAGGATTGTTTCCAAGTAGTGATCTGTTATTTTTTCCTCTTCTGACAGTAACTATCAGGTGCTGTACAAACACCATTTTACCTAACATTTTAAAAAATGCCTTCTGTTTTACAGTGCAAGGCAAATATTAGAAAACAGCCAACAATTAAATGATCAGGTAGCACAAATGAATGTAACTCTTTAAATACAATGCTAACTAGTATTTACTTAATTGGAGGCCAGATCTTTCTCTCCAAATAAGAGAGCTTCCCAGAAATCTACATGCTAAAATTCTTTCTGTATACACTTGAGAATCATTCCCCAGCAAGATCCCAAAGAAATGGGAAGGCACAGATGTCCAAATATTCATTTTTAACTAGTTATCTGCCCTCAGTTTCTCTTTCCTGGGTTGAATAATTAATTCAGCACTGATTGGAGCAGGCACTGAAACACAAGTGTCCCACACCTCTAAAAGAGGGTGAGTCACTCTCTGCCTCTCCTACCTCTGCCCGGATTTCTCCATAATTACCTCCTCCTCCCACTCACTGGTGGCCAACGCATCAGCTGGGAGTTTAACAGTCCTCTTAGGAATTTCTCTGGTCTTAAGCAGAACTGACGCAATACCTAAGCTTTTTCTCATAGAAGTTGTCTGAGCTTTTTAAACCCAGTCAGGAAGGTAAAACAAAAAAGGGTGGAGGGAGGGGAGGGAGAAGATGGGGAGAAAAGTAAACAAGCAATTTTTCCTCTCTTCTCCCATAAAATCAAATCATTTGCATCTACTTGCAAGATGCCAGGCAATCCATATGGGCTGCCTGAGTACCAGTCTTCCATTAAGGGATCTCCCTTTCTCCCTGTTAAGGACATGCAAAATTGAAGGCAGACTGGAAATTTTCCTCCTTTTCATCTCATCATCCTGCCTCCATGGACACAATAAATTCCATCTTACAGTATCCAAGAGGAAAGCTGAGTTCAGAAGCCAGATGGGGCTGCATGGATTTTTTGGATGGCCAAACACTTATAACTAGCCCTCAGCTCAAATTTGGTAGATGCTGGAGAGACAGCCATTTTGATCACAGCTGTAGCACAGTAAACATTATATTATGGTCTAGCAGATGAATAGCAGGCTATAATCAATTCTCTGTTTTTTCTATAGGAAAAGTGTGATGATTGCACAAAAATGGGTCATTGACAACTACGGAGAGAGAACTATAACACCATCCCAACTGAGCTGCACAACTTTAAAGGAAAAATGTGCCTGAGACACTTTCCCAGAATATTGTCTACCTTCTCCTAGCCCAATAATTTCATAAATATAAGGTTTGTTTCTGCATAAGCCCAAGAAACTCATTGACAGTTGTGCTTAATTAAGTGTAAGTCAAAGTTTATTCACGTGGAGTCACAAACGTCAAAAAGCTAAGAACTACCATTCCTATAGTTTCTTCTTCATATCCATAATGAAAAAAACGCAACAATTGGAAAGCAGTGTGTCAGAGAATTCCGAAGAAAATATCTTCAATTGCAAAAGTGATGATTATTTCTACTAGCTGGTTTTGAAACAGTAGATTTACATAATTTGGATTACAGAGTTGCATTCAAACAGCAGCTCTGTTGTATTCAATTAACTAAAGCCCATAAAGTGCCGTCATCAATCTAACTTCTGCAAGTTTCTCTTTGAAGCTCATATGCAATTAAAGATCCATGAAGTTAAAAAAGACCTGACCTCTTTTTATATATACATAGCTCAATGAAGCTGTTACATACTTTAACTAAATTTTACAGAAAAAATATAAAAGAATAGAGGTAAATTGTGACTGACATTTAAAATCAGAGTTAAACTAGGTTTCTGATGCTGTCTTTAACCAAGGTATAGAAAGCATTTGGCATAAAAGTTCTAAAAATTAAAAAAAAATTAGCATCTTCCTGCAAACAATGCAATCTTCTTTGTACTCCTAGGCTGAGTACAGATCATTTCACATGACAAAGGAATTCGAAATCTGCCTGCAGTTTTGCAGCTTATGGTGTTTCTGCTGCCAGAGTAATATATGATCAATAGCCTAAGACACATTCAAAGTCTGTGCAAAATAGAAAGCATACACACCTACCTCCTGCTGATTAATGGAGGCATTAATAACAGTTCACTTCTGTTCGCCAGTTTACTACTTCAGCGATTGCAAATCAAATACCAATGACCCTGTTTGACTGAGGTCTGATTTGCAGACCCACCTTTCAAAGCCTTTGGAAGAATGATCAGATAAAGATGACCCAAACTACAGCTAGAAGCACTTCAGGACAAATTATCAAATTAAACAGAACAGGGCACAGTTTTACACTGGCATTGCTCCGAAATGTCAAATAGATTCTCACCACCACTCCACCAAATCTGCATGCAGACCTGAGCTAAGCGGGAATGCTGGCACAAGAAAGATGTAGCTGACAAGCTTCATTATCTTCATAAATTTAACAGATGTTTACCATTTCATTAGCATTTAAATTATAAAGACAATTTACCACGTCAAAAACAGAGCATTTAGAACTACTTGTAAATCTTCGGTATAAATATAACTGATCTTTCTTGTAAATTTATTTGTTCACTTCAGCTTTATAATTTTCAAACAATGTTTTTTACCTTTCTAATTTCAATTTTGACTCCCACAGCAGAAGTTACCTATATACTGGAGATTTAAGCAGCAGACAAACTTTGCCAAAGGGCACTGATCCTCACTGGTCTCTTTTACCTTTGTCTAAGAGGAGGAAAATAGGTTTTATTCTGAGCAGATGATCCAAAATGTCTCATTTTGTTGACAGGTTTTCTTCCTCCTGTACATATTTATCTGAAAAACAAGTCTCCATGTAATAGGTGCTGTTCCTCTTTAGCCACATAAATGTTGCTTCACGGACACTGCAATGCACTGGGACGTTGATGTTTTTGCAAAAGTTATGGAAGGTGGTCATCTTTACCCAAATTTGATCTGTCTCTAACAAAAAAGGCACATAACTAATAGATTAAGTGGCAAAAGTGGTATTTTGGAGGAGCAAATAAAAAGTCTTGCATCAGCCACTCCCACAGGAAGACAAGTCCCAGGGGCCAGTGAGACATGCTTTACCCAGGCACGAGAAAGGGGACAGATGACATGGAGATTCAAGAAGTCTCTACCAACAAGCCCTTGCAGCTCCATTGCAGCTTCAAGAAAAACTGTGGAAGCCAACACTAGCAAGATTGCAGTTTAGGCAGAGTCAATCACAGTTAGCTTCGGCCATGGTTAACAGTCACTACTCATCTTTCTCAGGTAAGAGCGATGTCATGTTCATTCAAATCTAAACATACAATTTCTCCCTTTTTACCTCCTAAAAACTATTTGTGAAAATATTACTTCTATGATTTTCTCCCTAAGTGCTTTTCTTCGTCACTGACAAGCAAAAAAGGATGTAATGTCTGCACATTAATACCTCTGATTTGAGTCAATATTAGAATATTGCATGAAAAATCCAACTCCATCACAAAGCTTACTCATCTAAAACACATTTTGAAAACAATTTCATCGTATTTACAGAAATTAATTACCTTCCAGTCTTGAAAGCATGCTCTTCCGATGTCTTCATTAAAGGCATCTATAGAGAAATCTAAAGCTATACTCAACATTTTCCCTTTTCTATTACCTAAAGATATTGTTACTGTAAAGATTACCATTAAGATTACAATATTACTACAATGTTTTAATGGGCCAATCCAAGGAAGCAATCCACACTCAGACCAAGAGCAGTGGAAGAGTAACTGAAGTGCTATCAAGTCTGAATAAAAGTGTTTGGTTGACAAATTTCTATGAATTGCATAAGCTACATCCACCTCAGACTGCACATGGTTGCCTTTGTTGTAACTTGTGCCATGGACAGTATTTGGGAAACTTCAAAGGGATATTGTTCAAGTTGTTCGCACCTACCACTACTCAGTTGCATTACACCAAGAGTTTTCAGTTCATGGACAGGCTGTGCTGGCTTTTTTATTCCTGAATTGTCTGATCATTTTCAGTTATAAAGAACTTTTCTTTCTACACCAATGTTGAGTAGCCTTATCTGGCCAGGGAACCGTAGCAACTTAACTGATGGGACGGGTCAGTTCTGGGCTTTTTCCTCCTTTACCTTTCTAGCGCAGCATTTTTCAGACACTATTTGAGCCAACAGTATTGCTTCATGGGTGGATGACAAGTTGTTCCTTTCCTTTTGCCCACGTTGGCTGAATTCGTTATGGACTGCAACCACAATATGCACAGCCACCCTGCCTTTAGACCTCACATCCTACTTCCATTTACAGCATTTTCCTTCAGAGCTCCAGAAGAGGGAAGCCAGGCAGGACAACCCTACAGTTTCAGTACAGTTCATTAATTTGTCAGTGGAAGTTCTGAACATTGTCAGCAATGTTTACTTCAGCATGTGATTCAAACAACAGTTTTACGAACAAGTTAGAGCCAAAGGTAGTACCTAGGCTTTCATATTGCATTAAAAAAAAAAAAAAAAAAAAAAAAATCTTTTTAGCATTATTGACTATGCTTGGGGAAAAAAAAAAAACCACCCCAAAACTCCACAGCACCAAAAGATCCCAACTTGCATAAGACTTTCCTACACTTGCTTATATGTAGGTTTATGGGAAGATGAGCACAATGAAATTAGGTTTTTATTAACACCCCCACCTAACTACAGAAATGCACAGCAGAAAAAAATTAATAGCTTTCTTCCCTTATATCTGATGTCTCCATCGCATCATGCCCCAGATCTATTGGCTTTCACTACGATTCTTTTTCTACCCATAAATGACAGGTAAAAATCAATCACTTCCAGGTCACTGCATTTCGTAGATTAGGTATTTATGAGACATTAGCACCTAAGACATTTCCCAATACTTAATATAAATATCAGTCTTTTTTCCTTCTCAGTATGATCAGTTTAGGGTATTCAGAAATTTTCTAATTTTGTTTTTCAGTTACAGATATACATGGGTATTAAAGAATGTCATGTGTTTCTGTTTATGCCTAAGATAAACTGCTAAAAACAAGTTAAGTGTAAGTAAAATAATTCTGGTTTTCTGAACAGCAGGTGTTGATATCAAAATGGTTAAGGAAAAAGTAATTTTAGTAGTATTCCATTAATAATACTTATGAAAGTGAACATTAAGACATACTTCCCTCTTAAATAAAAGACAAGTGGATAAATACAACATTTTAGTAGGGGTTTTTTTGTTTGTTTTTCTTTTTTTCCCAGGATTCACTCAGCAGAACATACATTACTTGCTTTAAATATGGTATTATGACAAATGAGATTTATGACACCCATAGGGATTCCAGTCTGTCAAAAGTAAAGTAGTCAAGGAGAGATAAGACCATTATTCCAGCAGATTTTCCCAAATAGCAAATTAACATAATCCTAGGAGATAACTCACTATCCAGGCAATTCACTTTTTAAAATAAGTTGAAGCAGAAGCCCAGCATATATGAGACATGGCACAGCCCCCAGCTGACAATAGGAAAAATGCTAACAACTTTGCCCCCAGAGCACCATACCAACTAACTCATTAATGAATGAGGATGCAGCTCCTTTGGGAGTTGATATGATTACCATCAGAGCCATTGATTCATGTGCATCTTTTAAAACTTGGAGAGTGCACTGAATTCATACCTCTTAAACATTATTCAGGTATCAATGGAGCAGTCAGACCTTCCATTGACCAACATTTAAATTGCACAAACCATACATGCCCATCAATGTTTGGCAAATAAAAATGGTAAATCTTCAAAAGACATCTCTTTTTTCAGAAGCCACAAGGAAAGGCAACAAGAACTGAGGTAGATCTTATGGCTACTCAACAGCACTAAACAAGAACCATTCTGCGTAACACTCGTAGGATAAGAGATAACAAAGCACTGGTCCAAGTCTAGCCTTCCATAGCAATATATGGATACAAAGTGACAAGCCAAATATTCTGCACTCCATTCTGAGTTTATTTTTTCAGTAGATGCTTCAGCAAACCCAGAAGCATTTGATGCAAGTTCACTGCAATGTACAAATTATCTCTAAATTGCACAATTTAGGCTCTTCATGCTCAAGAATGACTTATCTAAAAAAAGTCAGATTATGAAAATAATTCTCCCCCTACAAATTAAAACATGATTTCCAGTATGCCTGATCATGAAGTTAGTATTTCCATTATTATCCATCTAGAAATAGATGCTCTATGAAGGTGTGCTAACAGAATTCCATATTCTCTTTTTGTATAAAATCAGATACCATGTAATGAGGTATTTCTACATTTCAAATACATGTAGGATTCCACCAACTAGGTGAATACAAAAAATAAATTGAAATCTGGTGCTGCTGAAATGAATGGAAGCTTTGGCATTTAATCAATCCATAAAGTCAACCATCACTTACTTACCTAATATTGATTATATATAGCTCATTTACAATCAGAAAAGAAGTAGAGCTATATATTGCACGTATTTCACATAAGAATTCTAAAAATAAAAACATAAACCCACTTGTACTTACAAGTAATGAAATCTTTACTGGATCAGACCCTTCCTCATTGAAATATTAGGGGCTGACTTGGAATTACTTTAACTTCCATGACTTGTTAATATTCCTCTGCCTATCTAATTCTTTTCCATCTCCAAAGTCTTACGATTGAAGATGTTCATTTCAAAAAACTTAGACTCTAGATCATAAATACTAGACATATACTTGATATGAAGACACAAATGGAAAAACTGATATTGAAAACCTCTATTATAATAATATTAATATTCAAAAGAACTGTGTCAATATTTATTTCCTTATCTCTACATTTAGTACATCAAAATCATGGAGAACAAATAATGATGTCTACCTGGCAGGGAGCAAGGGAAGGGGGAGGGCAGAGGCATAACAATAGGAAACTGGAATTTCAGTATTTTAGAGATAAATACTTCAAAACATTAATCAAGAAAAATCTCATTCTCCTTGCAGTTGTACTGCATTTCTAATAGTTTGCAATAACAACAGGAATCCCCGTAGGTTCTGTATACAAGATACCAGAACAGACGGAGAGGAAAAAGAAGTCCAACAATTAGAAGTGGAACAGATTATCTTGCACTTTCCTTAAATAACTGTTGCAATTGTCTGATCATAACATTTGGAAGAGCCCTGTCCTCCCCTGGATTTGCAGAACATGCAACTCACACTCATGTCCTCTTTCTCCTTTAGCTGTGTTCTTGCAGCTGAGAAAGGACTTGCACACCTGCACAATGTACAACTTAAATGTTACAGCAATTGTGCTACACTGTTCCACACATTTTTTTACAGTATTTATATTCCCAAGTCAAGTGAACTCCAGAAGTACTCTACGAGTATGGAAGAGTGTTTGTTAGCACTGGCTCCTTGTCAAGTCTAAGCAAGTAAATAAATTATGGAACATCCTTCACTATATTTAGAAGAAACACACTGGCTGCAGTACAACTGCAATTTGCTATTATCTATAGGTACTATGGAAATATTTGTCATTAGCTTCTTAAAAGAGCTAATTCTCTAGACTTCTAAAGCAACCACGATAATTTGATTGGAAAGCAGAGTGGCACATTATAGCTCAACACCATTAGGCTCAGTGAGTTGGATTTTATTCTAATCAAATAGTGACAACTATTAATAAATGCAACAGTCCTGCCTGCATTAAAGTCAGCTGGAGCTCTGCAGTCTATCCCAGTTTCTTTTTATCAGAAACTCCCGGCTTGCTCAAGCCTCTCCTGGTATCCACAGCCTGAGTGAGCAGCTCTGCCCTCTCCTCTGTTCTTATCTGCTTCTAGGAAACGCTGCTTTGGAGTTGGTTTCACTGTGAAGTTTTCCAATTATGACAGAAAAAACAGCTGTCTTTTTCACTCTCTGTTCTCTTGCCACCTGCACTAAAATGGAGATCTTTCTGAAATCCTTAGGATCCTTATTCTTGATGGATTTAAACCCAGGCTCCCCTTGGCTTTTCCAGTCTCCCAACACAAAGGCGCAGTAAGAGTGTTTGTTTGCTCTTCTGCTGTCACCTTTAACTAAAACCACACCACCACCACATGCCTAATGAATTCATAATCTTGTCCAGATCATAGACTCATAGAATCATAGAATAGTTAGGGTTGGAAAGGACCTTAAGGCCATCTAGTTCCAACTCCCCTGCCATGGCCAGGGACACCTCGCACTAAACCATGTGGCCCAAGGCTCTGTCTAACCTGGCCTTGAACACTGCCAGGGACGGAGCACCCACAGCCTCCCTGGGCAACCCATTCCAGTGCCTCACCAGATCATGGTGTAACTTCCATGCCAGTCTCCGTGTTTTCCTCAGCGCACATTCTTAGGTGTTGGGCACCAAGCCTGTGAGTATCCCAGGATGAAGCACTGTACTCCCTTCGCTCTCAGTTCAGGATTCTGACTTAACACAATGTTACATTACAAGCTGAAGTTTCTCTAGTAAGTAACAACCAAGAAAAAGGACCTTAAAAGTTTCAGTATTTGGGGGATGGGAGGATGGAACTTGGTTGCAGTTAGTTTTTAGAGAGCCTGTTATCACTTCACCTCTCATATAACCTGATGTTTCTCAAAACCCAACTCTTCTGGATTCTGTCACCATTGAGCTCATCATCTAACCCACAGTGAGCTTCCGCATGGACTTTCTTTCAGGATGTACTGAGTTCCTATCCAGTAAAACAAACAAGTCTATCACTGGCAATGCTGCTGGATGACTGTTTTGTTATTAGTCGGACAAAACCATTATGCCTTAACTTATACATTTAAGGTGATTTATGTCTGCAGTTGGCTTCTCGATCCTTATTCCACTTCAGTACTCCAACATACCAGCTCAGCAATGCTGTGCACAAAAGGTAATAAATAGGCATCTAGACCCATGTACTTCCTCACAGATACATCTAACCACTTAATCACATTAGACAATTTCCAACTGTCTTAAAAGTCATCATAACTTAGGCAATTTCATGCCTCATTTGCTTTGCCTACACAATCACCTCTAGAAAATACAGTTACCCGAACTGCTTCTTGTTTTCCTTTTCCAAGTTCTTCTATTGGTATTGCTCTCTAAATATCCTTCAGATAAAAGATAGCCACAATAGCTAATTTAGGTTGTTAAAAGTGATCTATAGAAACTATATGCAATGGAAACCATGATCTCTACTGAATGAAATGTAGTTTTTCCTCCAATGAAAATTTTCTTTCTTTTTTTTTTTTTTTTTTTTTTTAAATTTCAAAAGAAGTTTGAACACCCAGTCCACCCCCTTTCTATCCAAAAGGTCACAATTTCAGTCACAATCTTCCCCTTAGTTGCTATCATTTCCATAGATAGGTACATGCTTTTAAACAAAACTATCTTTTTGTTTAGAACTAAGAAACAATGAGACAGGGATGAAAGGCAGATTTAAAAACCTTCATAACATTGTCCAGTAGCTTACATTCCTCACTGAATTTACCTGCTCTGCTACAGCATAGGGAATGCAGCATACAAGCACCTGTCCAAAAGAGGTCAAATGTGTAAAGGTAGTGGGCTGATTTACCACACATGCAGTTTAAGTCCAAGTGATATAATCCTTTTTCTAAGACTGTTTTACTGAAGAAATTCCTAGATGACTTAGAAGTAGTTTAAGGAAAAAAAACCCCAACTATTTTGTAATTTCCTAGTTAATAGTACAGAAGGAAAAAGCTCCTCCTTCCCAAACTTCTCTTAATTCTTCTGGGTGCTCTATCTGCTGCCCCTAACCTAAAGCAATAATAATGTCTTCATAGGATTTCAGCTTTCTTCTAATCAGATGCCATAGTACATCTCCTTCTTTTCAGAGCCACACTCATAAAAGTCAGAGCTCCATTTCTCAAACTTTACAAGTTACCAGTGCACCTCGTAGTACTGTACTTGGAAACACAAAAATCCCGGAGACCTCACCCCACTCAAGAACATAGGAGCCAGACTCAGCACTTCTCTTACCTGAAAACACACCTAAAGGTACCTCAACCTAGGTATGAAAAGAGCACAAGAGTTGCATTTCTGACCAAAGATCTTTAGGACATTCACAAAAGGAAGACAGATACTACAAGTTCACCAATGCCTTACAATACTCAGAGCTGCAGAGTTTTTTGCTATGACCACTCAATCATGAATCTTTTTAGCAAAGCAAAAGCATAATTGAACCCAGACTATATAGTCCCATAAAGTCCCACAATTGATCAGTGCCACGATGCTTACCTTAGTGCCTAAGGTTACAATTCATCTCCTCTGCAGCATTTAAACATACACACAGCATACTACGCAGAGATAAATAATCCCTTGATTTTGACATTGTGTTTTTGTGATGTTGGGTGCCATGAGACAGTGGGCAACCAGCAAGCCCGAACAACTCTGGGCTGCTGTGATTGTGTCCTTAACTTTAATTACCCTTGAGGATAGTGTTTGCAACTTGACTTCAGAGGGAGGGCAGGCTAATATTGACATCATCAGATCAAATATAACCTAAAAGACCAATAAACTGTATTTCAGTGGCATTTTCCCTGCTGTTATTCTTAAACTTTGAGCAGTTGCTAGCTAGCTGGCTGCTACAGACCTGCACTTTAAATAACTCCTGAAGAAAAAAAAAAAAAAAAAAAAAGGAAAAACAAACTAATGGTGTCTGCTTGAATTTTTTAAAAAGTTCATAAAAGGGCACCTCAGTGCACAGGGCTAAAACCAGTGTTGAGTCATCATACTCAGAAGATCAAAGTCCACAAATCTTGGCTCTCCTGAATTAAGGTGCACTGCTTTACTTATTCTCAAGGTCAGGACTGATGAATAAATACAAATTTGAGAATTTATAAAACTAGAACACATACTATCTACCTACGCTCTATTACACAGGGAGGAATGAAGGCAATAGATTTCAAATTAAGAGATCTGTTAGCACAGCTCACCACACTTGTGATCTTACTGGACATTAATAAAACAATGGTATCTGATTAGAAACCTTATTCTGGTTTTGGGTGCAGCAGTGCACCAGCCCTGCAAGAGCTGGACTATAAAGATTTTTAATGCTGTTACATTTTCAAAGACGAATGACATGAACTTGGGTAACCCCACCATCAGCTACATTCAGAAAGAGAGACCCCAAAAAAAGACGTATATAACAGAATGTTTCTGTTAAATTAAATTGAGACTGGACCAAAGAAGAATTTATTTTTTTAACAAAACATTCAAACTGACTTTTAACAGGACTTCAGCTAGTATAAGCCTTTCAAAAAAGTCATGTCTCATTTCCCAAAGACTAATTAGTACCACTTCAATATGATTTATTTAATCAATTAAATCCAATTCATCAAACACTGTACTGAAAATTGACTTGAGAGTCAAAGAAAGCATGAAAGCATTTTCATAAAACGTGCCATGCAGCCTGCATCTACTTTACATGACCACACGGGGAGCAGGCTGGGCAGCCCTACCACTCCTCCAGTTCCCAACACTCCTCTTGTGCCAGCGCAGGGAGTCAGACCAGTTGGAAAAAAACTGGCATCAAACCAACAAAAGCCAAGTTTGCTTTCAACCAGACCAGTGAGTGGGTCAAGCTGAACGCACAGTTGTGAAACAGAGACTATTGAGATGGGGGTGGCTGAAAACAAAAAATGTGAGCACCGACGCTTTTTATTCTCATCCAGATTCGCCTGAATTAGCCCTCATCTTTCTTGCCATGTAGCAGACAAATTTCATGCCTGCCACACTATGCTTCTGGTTACATTTCTCAGGATGGTATCTGTCTTAGTTGATAAGAGGGCAGTATTAACTTGCATTCAGCTTGTGATATACAGCAATTCTCTCCTGCATTCACGAAGTAGTGATTCCTCCTTATGTGTTGCACTGGTTATTACTCAGTTCCTGGTTTCCTTTATATACTTTGGCATAATTCATTTGTCCCTTTTTTCAAGGGGAAGATAATCTAATAGTTCTTAAACTCAGTTTGTTCGTTCTTCTCTTTTAAAAATACTGTGACCCCATCACCTCTCCTATTGCTCTGGGACTTCATCTTCTCTTCAGAAGAGGTAACAGTTCTGTTATTTCCATCCACACAAGTATCACATTTGTCAGGACAGCATTTTGAAGATTCAAGTTCACTGAGACACTCTGACCTGTTCTTACAGGTTTTTGTTATTTATACTGATCACTGTCACGTTAACACAATTGATCTTTCGAACCAAAAATAATGTACTATGCAACCCAAAATTCTTGGCTTCCTCTACCATTCACAGAATAACAATCCACCTTTTTCTTTGGTATTCTGCAAGTATTCTAAGTGCACTTGCAGAAAGATTTCTTAAAGTTAGATGCTTATTTCAGTCTCATTTTATTTTCTAATTTTGTACTACACGTTCATGTTACTCTGTCTTCATCATCCTCAGTAATTTAAACTACTTTCAATTACCTACCTACATATACAGTCCTTGTGCTTGAGTCCATAAAGAGTTTACAGTTTAGTTAAATTATCCTTGCCATACTTCCTGTCTTTCTTCTGCCATGGAATGGTTTACAGTTATGCTTTTATTAGGGTCTTTGTAAAAGAACTTCCAGACCCTTACAGTATGCCTGATAAAAGAAATACCCTGATAAGAAAAAAACAGTCAATCCTCTTTTCAAAATTACTTTCACTACTGGTTGGTTGGTGTACTATGATGTAGTAGCATTTTGCTGCATAACTTAAAAATCATGCAAGATTATTACTTCTGTTAAGAAGCAACTCCCTCTCACTTCCAATAAATATCCTTTGCACTATCTTAAAAACAAGTGTAATATTTCACTCTGATTTTAAAGGCAACAACCAATACTTAATACTTAGTATCCTAAATACTAATTTAAAGACATATCTAAGCATCATACAGGCTCCAGCCTGTCTCCTGGAACAGCCAGATGTATTTCCCTCACCCTTTCAGTTTCTAAATCCCTGGTTATATACTATACTAAATAATTGTACTTATCATTCTGAGAAATAAGAATGAAGCAACTAACACTTCACAATTTTTTTCCTCCATCCTGATTCCTTTTTAAGAATGAGCTCAAGTTCCCAATCACTGGGCTTTAAATTCATGTTTAAACATTTTTCTTAAGTCTCTCAAGAGTACCACACACATTTAACATCACTTCATACTTAGGGATTGGTAAGACAGAAATAAGAAAGGCTTTTCTGAAAGGCAATACACATTTTACAGAAAATGTATGTTTTAAAATGTGGCTTTATATCTCTAAACTTTTGAAAACTTAACAATAGAGATGAAACTATATAATTCAAAGAAAGGGTATTTTGGTTTTTTGAGGTAGGAAGAATTGGCAAAAGGCACCAAGGAAGGAAAACACTGCTATTACAAAGGCATGGCTGCCACCAGCTTGTGATGTTTCTAGTAGCTATAATGCCACCCTGCAACAGGGAGAGCAAAAACCCTGAAATCCAACCCAGATTATCAGGGAGAGAATTATTCATGTAGGATTTTGAAGGCACAGTTGAAGGCTTTTTAAAAGAGTATACTTTTAGTCACAAAATCTTAGAAAGACTATCCATAATATACTCCTGCTTTTCCCTTTTAATCGCTTATATTTGCAAAACTGAAGGAAGCAAGACCGCTTTTATAAACTTAAGGCCTGGAGGTACAATATGTGATGTACAAAACTCCAGCAAATGGTCCAAACTTGGATCTGTTACCCTGGTGCAAATCCATCATCATTCCTTTTAAGTCTGCAAAGTCACTAGGATTAGCAGCAGTACAAGTGTGAAATCTGGCTGATTAACTTCCACAGGAGGAGCTCTGTGTAGAAACAACAGCTGCCAGGTCAGACGTTATAGCTAGCATTTCTCAATGCAAAGCAACAGTAAGAGGAGGTATCATGGTATTTGTGAACATAGTTTCACATCTTCACTTCCATACTACATGAACAGAAACTGCCACATGCTCTTTGTTGACTAATAGTTCTTTAATTGCTGCACAGGGAAACCCAGTGAAGACATGAAATATATGAACACAGAATGGAAACAGGCGAACAGCTGCGACATTACACAGAAAGCAGCATTTGTAGTAGGAGGACCACAGCAAGCAGGTCATGCAGAATGACTTGCAGTCCAGAGAGAGGGTCACAGCTTACCCGCTCTTCTATCTATTACCACTGGACTACACATCGCAGCTTTCCATTCGTGTGCAAATGTCCTAAATCATAACATCTCCTTGCATAAATAGTTCCTTCTAAAGTAGCATGCTATATTTGGCAAGAGAGACTTGCAATGAAAAGGATGAAAGACTGGCTCTTTAGTTAAGGTCAAGGCTTATAAATTCCTGTGCATACACCAGTCATGGTTTCACAGTTAAGCACGCATTCCAGAATAAGTTTAAAATATGCCATATATTTCTGCAAGACACACAGCCTTTCGGAGTGAAACCATACTCCAGAATACACTCACTGCTGTATAATCTAAGGACTCTAACCAAAGTCCCTAATTCAGGAAGTGAAATTCCTTAAGCAGGTAGCTCTGAATTTGCATTTTTTGGTTGAAGGTCAAATCACCTACAGAAGGAACCCACATTTTTATCAGTCACCAACAACAAACAGCCTAAGTGTTCTCCTTCCATCTCCATGGGCAGAACCTACACTCTTGGAATTTCTGTGTTGTTTTTTCAGACTTTTCAAAACCATTCCCTGGAAGTATGTGATGTTAGAGTCTGGATGAAACTTTTTTGTAGCTATAGCATATGTTTACCAGCACAAGAGAAGATCAGGCAACTGAACTGAACATTAACTTGATCAGGAACATTCATGATGACATTAACTGCTTCTAAAGGAAACAAATCCTTAGGTATTTTAAAAAGTATAGTCAGAGTGGAGGATAGACCACAAAAGAGAAGAATAAGTCCCAACTGCCAGCAGCAGAATGTTTACATTTGAGAGAAAATGTATGTAAAGTATTTTAAATCTACCCCTTAAAGATGTGACATGTATTAAGCTTTGTCGGGTTTGTTTTCTGTTGGTTTTGTGATTCATCATTTCTGAAAGTTACACAAAAATAATGGGTCATGCAAAACAAACTTTAATCCTCAATGTCTTTTCTAGAAGAACAGAAATGTATGTCACATATTTTAAATGCTTTATGGAATGCATATTTGGATAGAGTACGATGTCTGATACCTCAATTAAAAAAAAAAAGATAGGTACCTCTTGAGACAACACTGGAGCCAGAATAGAAAATAGCCACAAACATTTTCTTTTTCTCAGATCTAACAACATTATTTGCAACAATGATGTGCAGAAGAGCCAGCATTCTACATGGGAAAAAAAAAGTAGAGATAAATCTCCAACAGAAATTGAGAGGTATTAATCCTATGGCATGACATTTCACCTTCAGCGCAGCATTTAAATTTTGGTAACCATCATGAAGGATAGGAAAAAGAAGAAACCATAAAAGCAGCTGGATTCCAGTGGGATACGAATTAGAAAACTTCAACTAGTAAACATCTGTGCCTACAAGTACAGAGGTCTAGACGAGTATTTATATTTCTGCATGTGCATATTCAAAAGAACAGTTGAGAAAAATGTGTAAATTGATCTAAGACCACCGGGTCTTCATATGTTGGGTTAGGTATGGATTATAGATTGATAAATCAATCCACCAGGCAGCAGTGGAGTTAAAATAAGACATAGACAAAAACTAAAGAAAATAAAAGTATCTGGACATTCTGTCTGAAAAGTTTTTTAAAGATTACCTTGGTCATGCAGTAGCAAATATGAAAAAAGGTGTAAATAGTAAAAATGTTTGATGTGTTTCCAAGTAACGTTTGAGTTGCAAGAGCAAGGGATTGACCTGCCAGAGTAGCAATTAAGGTGAAGGAGGAGAAAGCCTAGTTCCTTCTTCTGTATAAAACCATCACATATGAAGCACAATAACCTGGCCACAGCATGAGGGGACAAAGCTCAAAATATCAATGTATCCCTTATATAAAGCAAGAAGTTATCAGTCCCTGACTGATAAAGCTTATTATGTTGAAGAAGCAGGTACCTTTTAACTTGAAAAGGATTTACAAATTGAAAAGAGGCTGAGGCAAAGCAATATAAGAAGAAAGCTCTGGGAAGTCTAGAAAATACAAAAAGTTGAAGATGGACATCCTAGAAACAATACACAACAGACAGAGGCAAGAAGAAGGACTGGGCATTTGAAAGACTTCTTAAAAGTCTGGAGGATAGAGAGAACTGGTAAAAAAAAAAAATAAAATACAAAAACCACGATATAACTGAGAAAAACAGGTCTGAACATCAGGGAAATTTTCTTGACACCAAGATTATTCTGAGTGATATTTAATGTTCACAGCAGCAGCTTTTGTGAGCTGAACCAGACTGTGGATATAATCTCCCAAGAGAATTTGGAAATCTGAATTCCACATGCATTTGTATCAAGACTAAATAAAACAGTGTTATATATACAAAAGAAGTAAGTCCACATTGACAAGGAGAGGATTAGATGATCAGCAATGGGTGCTATGATTGCAGTTGTTGAAGACAAATTGCAATAAGACATTCACAGCTAGTGTCAAACTTTTCTTTTATGAAACACAAATATGTCCTTGCTTGATTTCAAGGAAGCTATGTTTTTCAGAAATAGTCTTACCACAAGTTTTGGTCAAGTGATCAATAACCCAAAATTTAACAGAAGCAAAAAAAAGCAGAAACATATGCTACAAGCTAACACCAATGATGTCCTGAGTGCAGTTTATTTTATCACGTCCACTCTACAGCACTAAAAAAGGGTCCTTCCTCCGTAAGCAGGGTTGTCAAAAGCTTAACATAAGATAGAAATATATAGAAGTATCTCTATACTTTGTGTAGAGAAACAGAAAGCTTTAGCTTAGTAAGAGAGAAGAGCACTTATTTCTGTTTGAAATTCACCTTTTTATTTTCCCATGGTCCTTGCATTTTTTTGCATTTGAAATGCAGAGAACAATATAAACATTAACAGAATCACTCTGACAGGAATTATGTACCTATTCCTGTGGACAAGTAAAGCAGAAAAACTTCACATTTACGCTTCTGTCAATTCTAGTTGTTGACAATTGAACATTTTAGTAGTTTTCAACACAGTAGCAATTGCAAATTCTGGGAAAAGAAGGTTGCGAAGATTCCCTCTCACTTGCAAGTGGAATTTTCCACTTTGTATAAATACTATTTTTGTCAAAGCAACTTGTACAGAGACACGCTAGCACCACACATGAAATGGAAAGTTCCACAGCTGCAATAAAACTGGGAATTTTTGTTCATGGAACACTTTTCATATTGAGGACAAACATGTATCACAGTCAAGAGTAGTCATTTATCTTTGCAGATTTACAATTTTACCTTCCTAAATATAATTTGTATCTGATTTTAAATGTCAATTTTCCATAACGCATTTCTAGCAAAGTTCATGATTAAACACCCTGAGCAGGCTACCAATTGCCACATCCTTTACTCCTACCATAATAATTTGCTTGCATGCACCATGAGCTGAATCAGCAAAAAGCAAAACCAGCTTTAATTTAGGATATTAAGATTTGTGCAAGTTGCAACAAAGGAAGTTATCCATTAAAGAACTTATACTTACTTTTTCTAGAGTGACAGCAACTTTCAGCCATTGTTACTAGAGACATCAAAGCATCTTGATTAAAAGCTGATCAATGAATCACGGAAACTAGTGCTAGACAATCTCAAGTCATCCAATCCATATACATAAAATAAAACAAGAATTTTACCTTAAATCTATGGTGTCAGTCAAACTCCACATGATTTGAAAATCGCTTTAATATAAATAGAACTTAGAACAGAGGGAAAAGTAGTAAAAGTAAGTAAAGAGCTGGGAGGAGGAGAAGAAGGAAAAAAAAAAAAAGATGGCTGCTCCTGGCTCCATGGAATTTGGTGCATTTTCTGTGCATGTGTAGCTTAAAAAAAAAAAAAAAAAATCACATCTTTGAAACAGATCTTAGTGAACTGTAAAGAGGTATTCATTTCAAATTACAAAAATCCCTAATACATCTCACATTTAAAAGAAGGGTCAGCAAGATTATGTGATGTTTGCACAGTAAATAGCAAGCATCAAGATTCTGTTCATAGTCTGGAATTTTAATTGCTTGAGAGAAAATACAGAGTAAAAGAATTAGATTATAGTTGTTAATTATGCAGAATGGTTGATGGCGTTATAACAACTACTTAGGCATTTCAAAGTTCATCCTTCAATAGCAACTAGATATTGAGAGATCTGTTCTACCACCAGTGAGAACAATGTAGACATATTGTCCATATTTCCCTGAAGGTCTGGAATTCCACTGCTCAAAGTTTTGCTTATACTGGAGAAGTTATAGTTACAAAAGTATAAATACATATTTGGCTTGCAAAATAAATAGTAATTGGTGATAAATCTCAGCAAAAAAGAATTTTATGCAACTTTCAGTTTTCAGAAGAGCTTATAGGGTTGGACTTAGGGACAATAATAGCTTTGCTTCTAGGTTGAGAAACTTAGGGAATCAGTGAGATTTAACACACACACCATTTCAGAAAGGAAATGTTCCCCAAAAGATTCAAGCAAAAGAAAGAGGACTGAAATGGAATAACAATTTCACTGTAAGACAAGGTACAGAACTGAGCCTGAAGGGATACTGACTTAAGCAGGCACTACGCAGCTTGAGGCTAGCCTTCAGGCTGTTACCTGGTGGTCTTCAGTTACGCCTGTGACAGACATACAGTCACATTTGGCATTATTACACACCTAACTGCCTCAGGAAAGCAAGGAAGTACAGAGAAGCTTCCTCTACTTATGTTATAACCACTCTCACAACAAAGCAGAAGCCCCTGCCTCAAGCTCCTATCTCCATCCCATCCAGGTTGGCTTGGTGTTCCAACAGCCTGCTCCTGTAGGCCATTCCACTTTTGATCATTGCAGCTTCGCACAAAATAAGTTCAAACACTGATCTGGAACAGATCCTTGCAGAGAGACCGAATCAGTGCTGACTACAAAGACAACTTCCTAAACTGGTCCATGTTTTGGAAGGTGCCTGTTTTATAAGCTTTAAAAATACATAAGAGAAAACATCCAAGACAAAAATTTCATAAATTCGTTCAAACTAATCCTCATTTTTTTATGGGAAAGTTATGGAACTATCAACACCAAGCAATAAATAGCTTTAACAGTGCTCTCCTTTGAAACCTGCAGTTGCAGTGTTAACCAAAGTAGTGGCTGCATCACTTCTTTGAGCAGATCTGGTCTCAAACTGTACAGCAGAAGTTAATTTAGAGTTTTCAGAAAGTCTAATATAACCAGAAGCTTCAAAAATTGTTATTTGAATTATATGTTTATTATATTAGGTTTACCTATGGACTCTCAAAAGACTTCTTGGAAAGCTTTTCTATCCAAGACAAATGAAAACAAACATGTAAATCAAGCTTTCAGTGACAACTGGCTGTGTTTCATAACAAAAGCAGGCTAAATTATTTGAACAAAACAAAGAAACTATACTAGTGTTGTCTTCATTTAGAAGGACACAAACAGGTGTAACTGGAGTCATGAGTGCCAAGGACCACACTGAGTGTCTGTCCAATCCTCTGAAATTTAAAACAGACATCAGATGGTATCTCATCTGTTGTCAGTGAATGAAGCAGTTCTATTTGCCTGCATTAAAAGAGGGTTTGTGGGATGCTGTCAAGCCAAACTCTGAAGAACGATTGGTTGCAATCTCCATCCTCCATCTTTCTTACAGAGGAGATAAGCCTTCTTTGATAACAGAAAATTCGAACAAGCAGAAACCCTGGATTCAAGAAACCTTTACAAAATACAGAGCACTAATGTGATACATTAACTGGAGAAAGTAGCACTCAAATTCAGCTAATTTAAGATTCCAAAAGGTGTTTTGGTACATGCTGCATTAACAGCATGCATGCATGCATACATATGAAGAGGCGGAATTCCATGGTACATCCAGCACCAACAGTTGATATTTGACAGAGATTTGCCAATTATCAGACACAAATTACTTAAAATAGTTTTATTTTCATTAACTTATCTGTCATTACTTTTTTTTTTTAATAATGGATTTTCTTATTTAGTATCTTTCAACCACATAAAAACTATTTCAATTTCTATTCTTCCCACTTTAACATCAAACATGCTTTTATGAAATTGATCTCCTCTTATAGCTGGTTCCTAGCACTAGTCTCAGCAGCGTTCAGTCTGATTTTCTCAAGGCTTTTTCCCCATGATCAATTTTCAATTTTGGATGCCATTAAAATATCCAAGCCCCTGGCACCATGTGGTTAAGATCAAAAACTGATAATTCCTCCCAACTCCCTTTTATTTTATTATTTGTAAGAAAAGCATTGCCTTTTATTTTTCAATGCTTCCTTTTCCAGATCAACACTGAAGCTAGATGAGAACTTTAACCTTTAACTATTGTCCCCTTAAGGAACTGACCCCACTTTTCCAAAGTGGCATTTATTCTCTGTTCCATCAACAAACTGAGGAGAAAGCTTGAGCCCCTCTCCAGGTGGCATGTATTGTATGTACAAGGAGCTTTTTGCTTTTCATGCAACTCATTCCATTAGAGAAGGTAAACCACAGTTTCCTGTTGAATTTTAAATCAGTACCTCATGTATAATTTATAGAAACTAGCAATTGCATCAACCTTACTTTTTCTGGTATGTTTTCTGCTTTGAAATGTCACATGCAATACTTCAACCATAGGTGCAGCATCTATTACTGGCTGTAAGTGACCCTGCACTGGCATCCATTTTGTTGCTATCAACAATCCCTTCAACGTTACAAATTTTTTGGCTGACAACATCACCTATTGCTTTGTTGTTATGCTTAAAGTTGCCATGGAGATAAAAGAACAGCTGAATAGCAATTTTAATGCTTGAGAAATGCTTATTCTTTAGTAATAGGATGCTACTTGCCGCTATGGTGTCTCAGGGTTTAATAGAAGTTATTATAAATAGTAACTTTCAGAATCAAAGCCTTACTCAAGAAAAAGACAAAAGAGAAAAAAGAGACTTATGTTTCCTTTTGCCCACCCTAGTTCTACTGGTAATGAACAGTAGCAGAGGAGACTGTCTCTGTCTCCCTGCAGTGGCACCAGAGATCAGCATAACAGAAGTTGCCTCCAGCCCCATACCCTGAAGGATACAACAGTCACTGCACCAAGTTGCTTACCTTATTTTCTCTCCATGTGCCTCTGGGTTACAAATAACCTTAAATGGGAAGAAATAAGCAGGTTCCATGCGTCATCTTCCTTACCAACTCAGGTACAGTGCTCCTCAGAAACAGAACAGAAACCAGGAGAAAAATCAAGGAACCTCTCCTTGAATTTTTACCTCTAGCCATAAAGATCTGCTTTTTCTCCAACAGCAACCTTCCTGCACATAGTATGTGTAGAAGCTCAGACTAACAGCTGAATCTCTCTGCTCTCTGCTCATAATCCATTAACTCACATTACAGTATAACTTGCAACTGATGGGAATTGAGGGCAGTCAGCCCTGGGATACTTGGCACCTTTCAGATTCCAGTCCTAGATGTTTCATTCCTTCCACCTTAGAACAGCTCCTGAGTGGACAGAACACATGGGATCAAAAGAAGTATCACCTACAGACTTTTCTATCTTAAATCCTGTTGGTGAGTCAGAGAATTTCTAAAGATCATTATAAATAGCAGATTATCCCTGCTTTAGTACAGTGGATCAGAGACAAAACGCAATAAAGCAGAGTCTTGTCCCACAAAGCCAACCAGTATGCAAAGCAAGCAGCTGTTAGAGACAGCTGAATGAGTATTTTCGTATACAAGAGCCTTCCCTTCACCCTCCATTTGACACTGTCGCCTTTCTCCCAACACCTCAGTGGCACCAAGAACAGAAAACTTATTCCCAGGGGGTACTGCCTGATGCTTCCCCAGCAGTAGGGACAGCTTTAACCTCTCAATTTCCTGCCCCATGACCCTGACTAGCCTGTTCCCATGAGGTGCAGGATAATGCAGTAAGGAGAAAATATTCCAGCAAGTGGTAAGGGATAATACACAAGAGGAGGAGGAAGACTGAGATAAATGTGATTCCTCCATTTCCTCATCAGACCTCCCTGCTGAAACACTCCTGGACACCCTTTCTCAGTCACCAAATTGTGTCTGCCCTCCCTGCCTTTGCTGCCCACAGCCTTGAAACCCCACTTATGGCGCCTTCTACCTCTACAGAAGCCTCTTGTGAACTCACAGCTTTCAACAACCTGGCCTCTGTGCCAAAATACATTTTGTTGACACTTCAGAAAGAATACTTCACACTGAAGATTATGATCTTTTACTCACATTGGACAAAATCTGCTTTTGCTAAGAAGCCTTGAATTGATGTTGGAGCTCACAGAAGTAAAAATATTAAAAGTTAATATATGAAAGAACAGGCAAGCTGTGACAGCACAGGTCTGTTTCTCTAGCTTGGAAGTTTCCAGCTGAGTGAAAACATTCTACTAATAAGCTGAAATTAAACACACGGATTGATCCTAATTTTACAAATTGTCACATCTATAGCAAAGATGCTTAAAGTGGAAATAAAATTCCAAAAGTGCACTACTTCTTTTGAGAAAATACTTTTGTATTACTTGAGGGAGAAGAGGAGAGACAATGACAAAAGAAATTTTTATTACAGTTATTTAATTCAGCATCTCAGCACTCATGTGCAATCCTAAGGTCTAAAGGACATGATGCAAATGATCACAACAACAAAGAGGAGTGAAAATGTAAGAGCAACTTCATTGAAAAAGGGCAAGGCAATATTTTAAATAAGGTCCTTGCCCACTCTCAGGAGTTTCATTATTCCAACCTCAGTTTTGCCACAGCAGGTCCTGCTCTAGACTTGTCCAGTCACAGGGAGACTGCACAGCTTAAGCAAGTCGTCTGGGAGAATGCTCAGCAAAGACAGGAATTCATGCCAAAGGAGAGAGTGCTCTCCTCTTGCAGTATCTTATTCAGAGGCATCAACAGCCCATGACAGGAATGCCCGACAAGAGCACACAACCCCTCCTTTGGAAGGCCATTCATCAGGGCCAGCAGAGGGCTGGGACTTGGGCATCCCCCCACCAACACTACAGCAGCTGCTAGTTTCTGAGGAGTCTGAGCCAGCACATTGGTCTCCAGCCACAGAAAGAAAAATGCAGTCTGGCACATCACTTATGACAGGTTGCCATTCCACATCTCTCTAAAAGTGAGGGGTGAAGGGAGAAGATAAATCTGCTAATAAAATGATGAAGCTTCTGATCCATATGCCTCCACAGTCAAGCCTGAATGTAAGGGAAAGAAGTCCATGCACTAGGACAAAGGGAAAGGACAACAGCTGAGTGGCAGACTCAGCTCAGTCCCACTGGCATTCTTATCCAATATTTGGTGAAAATTTTCCCACCTTGGGACAGAAAAATCTTCTCTGAAACACAATTTAAAGAAATGTGTGATGGGGCAGGAAATAAAAGGCTTCAATTTTAAAGGTTATACACAAAGACCATTTTATAGGGGGAAGACTATCGGAAAAGATTGTTCAATGACAAAATTCCAGATGGAACAAAGCAAGAAACCGGTAACTCAAGGTCAAGTTGTATTTGAAGATTAACATATATCCAGAAATTATGAGGAATATGAAAGGGCATGCATTTAAAGATTAATAGCTATTCACATAAATTCTTTGTGTGAGACACTGTACTAGCATCTATGTGAAGTTTAGCTTAATTCATTTAAGCTAAATGAGATACCATCCTCCTGGCACCTGCCTTGAAGACATTTATATACATTAATGAGATCCCCTCTCAGCCTCCTTTTCTCTAGGTTAAACAGGCCCAGCTCCTGCAATCTCTCCTCATAAAAGAGATGCTCCAGACCGCTGATCATCCCTGTGGCCCTCTGCTGGACCCTCTCCAGTTGTTCATTTAAGGAAAGGACCTGGACCTGGAAAGGTCAATCGAAGTTTTAGAAAGGATCCAATCAAATTATGAAACTGAAGAATAATGCAGAAACTGGAAAACACACCCACAGATCATCTAGCAACTTCCAGCAATAAACACAAAAAGCACAGGCTTAACTTACCTTGTTATATTAGCTTAGTACTTCCTTGCTGCACCTTAGTCAGTGAGATGAGGGAGCCCTAGGTGTGAAGGTGCAGATGCAGAAAGCCTTTCACTCAAAAAGTTTGGCAGAGAAGCTGCATTGCTGCTCAGAGCAAGGGTTTCTGGGCAGAGCATGGCAAAGCTGTTGTAAACACCATGAAATATCCTTGCAACAGCTCAAATTAAGACACCTTTCTGCCCTTCCAGTAAGTTCATCTTTCATCCCTTTGTCTCTTGTGGTGTGAACAATCATTCCAGATGCAATTTAATGGGAGTTTGTGTATTTTCTCAGAGGTCAGTATCAGGTATTTCATTATTTATGTTCGTATTTCCTTGGGGAATTAATTCTCAGGGTATCGGGGGTTTAAGATTCTGATGAAAGGTCTAATAAAATTCCCCCTGGATTTATATTCATAATTGACAGTATTATATAATTTTTAAGTACTGAATGACTCACAACTGGATATAAAATACTGACTTTGAGGAAAATTTGTTATGCATCGTAATATTTCTTACACTTTCCTTGCTCTAAGGGTTAGGATTTCAATCACTGATGTTTGGATTTACAGGAAAAAATGCCTCTGAAGTAGAATTCTTTGTTTAATTTTAAAAAGCAAAGATGGTGCAGACATCCTCATTTTTCTTAGACTTGCATAAGTACATCTCAAAGTACTTCTCAAACAGCTGTAACAGAAGGATTTCCCAAATCTTATAACTAGCTCTCCAACTATGAGCAAAATAAATCCCTAGGTTTACGGAGTCAGCATGTTAAACATACCTGGATGAATCTTCCCTATTTAGACCAAGTATTAAAAAGTCTTATTGTTTGATCTGTGGTTAGTTTTTCTGTAATCAGCTCACCTGCCCAGTCAGCAAAAGCTGTTCATTTCTTTTAACTCAAAAAGCTACTCAGATCCCAATAATGTATCTTTGAAACATTAAGACCATTACTAGCTTCCTAAGTATCGCTACAGTATAGTTAGTCTTTACTTCCAATTTAATTGGATTCTTGAAGAGGAAGAAAAAGGGTTATTTAGCTGGTTTTGTTTGCTCGTTTGTTCTATTATTATTAAGCTGCAATAGGATCCTATCCCTTTCATTATCTGATACTACTTCTTAATGGCCAACCTTCAACAGGGACTCAAAAAGTAAAATGATACTGTTCTTAATGTCCCAAGAGCAGATACTACAACAGTAAATTGATGGCATTTACAGCTGCTAGAAGTAAGCATTTGGCTTGAAGACCTTTAGTGTAATCTAACAAATGTTTCAAATCACCACACGTGTACAGTATGCCACTAAAAGTAACTCCAAAGTTACTGCACACAAAGGAACTGCAAAACCAAACAGCAGAATATTGAATGTCACTTTTATGAACCCAGTGATCAGGACAGAAAACACAAACTTCGCTGCAGGGAAAGTTCAAAAGACAACTATGAGTTGACTAGATATAGACAGTTTTGAAATAAGTATTTAAATGAGGTTAAGACCCTTAAACACAACCCAAAACACCATTCCTACTGCTATTAGAAGGACTAATTCAAAAGGAAATTAGTACCTGTACCCCTCAACGCACCATAAATGTTTGAGGCATAAATACTGTGAGCAACTATGTCCCTTAGTTTAATACATTGGGGCATAATTAGGAATGACAGGATAGAAGAAACTAATGGTATTCCTAAGAGTTAATATTGGGAAAACCAATATCCAAAACAACCTATCCAATAAAGCAAAAAGAGTGCCCCATAGGAAAGGCAAGAAAGCTAATAGCTTAGGACTTCTAAAGAGAGATCAGAAAATAATGAAACAATGAAACTGTGCATCTTATTTTCACATTTCAACATCAGTTTCACTCGTTTCAATTGTATTTTTAATATGAAAACTTACTAAATGTATTTTAGATGTGATAATTACTATAATTTTAACATGTAAAGTGCACAGATTAATCATGTAGTCTCTAACATTGCTGATCTCAAAGTATATCCTTTATGCTGAGTATGCTCAGTGAAAAGCTGATTGATTTTTGTTCTATAGCTGGACTTCTACTCAATCAGAAACCACCCATCACTCCCCATAGACTCCTTTGCACTCAAAATGCATAACCAAACTGAACACCACCCCTGCCTTCTAGGATTTACTTTCATTTATATAAGACAAAGACCAGATTTTGTGGATTGCTGAGGCTATTTCTATTCTTGCACATGCTCTTTCCATTAGATTAATTCCATTAGCCTCAGAGGAGTCACACAGGTAAAAATTAGCAAACAAGCTAGCCACAAGACACTTTGAGCTGTGGCAAACTGACCAGCAGTACATTAGGCAACTGATAGGCAGCGGAGATGCTGATCAGCCTTTTGTGTTAAAGCAGTTCAGAAACAATACACTACTTCAGAAGCCAACTCTTAATTCCACTGCAAAACTTCCAGCAAAACCAGAATTACAAGCTAGCAATTTGAGGGTAAAGAACAACATTCACAGGGAATCTTGTAAAACCTGGTCACTCAGCTTTATAGCTCAGCACATACTGTAAGCTATAAAAACACTGGGAAAGATTGATAGACACCCTACTCCTTTACCTCCAAGTATTCCCTGTATCTTTTACCAGCTGAACATCTACCCTTTCAGTACCATTGAAATCACACAAGCAGAGAAGAAGTTACTTTTTCAGTTAAACTGTAGGACTGAATCGATCTGTATTCCTCAATGTTTTCAAAAGCTTTAAACACTTTGAATTAATCTATTTCCATGTCTACAGTGCCATTTGTTTCCTATAGTTCTAAGCAAGCCTGGAGTGAAGTCTCTCTTGCCACTATTAGTGATATCCCTACTATGATCTTGACTCTAGACCTACTCTTGACCTCTGTGTTTTCTTTGTTTTTTTAAGTTGGGGTTTTCTGATTGGTTGGTTGGGTTTTTGTTGCTGGCTGTATGGATTTGTTTGTTTTTCCCCCAGAGACCCCACTACTTCCCTTCTCCATCACAATGCTCTCCCTACTTGTTCAGATGGCTCCTCCTCCCTTCAGTTTCAGACAGCACATTAAAAATAAAAAAGTTGCAAATACTTCACCCATATAATTTTCCTTCTCCGCCTCAGCCATTGGCTCACACATCCATAACTTGAAGTTTTAAAATGTACATATCTAAAGTGGCCTCTCTTCCCAGGCACCCTAGCTAACAAATCCTCTATTTATAGAGAAGCACTTTACCAAGTTATCTGTCATTCTAGAGATTTGGGACTACCCCAGAGAAAACAGACAGGCTTTTGGATTAAACGAAATGAAGCTTCTTGCGTTTGCAAGAACATGGGAAAAGAAGAGAGCAGGGATTTAGGAAGAGCTTTAGCTACAGATGTTACTGTTCAGGACAGAATCCATTAATTCCTATGAGGTTTTCTGTACTCAGCAAAAGTCTGAATAGCTATGCAATACATGTAGGGATGTTCAAATTAACGTTTTTGAACTACCACTATTTCTTTAGGACTTGCAGCCGTCTTTTTATAAGTGAACAAGTTTTAAAAGTTTGTAAGTGAATGTCCTATAGCTAGCTTAATATTCAGCCCTCAAAAGGGACCAAAAAAATCTGCCTTCTAGTCAGCCATGATTTTCCTGTGATTTACTCATACATGCAGTACTTTGGTTCTCTGTCAGAGGTAACCTCTCCCACCCACAAGGAAGATCTTCCTTTCTTGCTCTGCTGTGCTACTATCTGTCATCTCAGGAAACTGGCAGTAGCTTTTCAAAGACTTTCAGAACTATTTTTAGACCTAGTATTCACATTTCCACCTAAATTTCAGCTGACATACATTATGGTGTATGGTATACCAAGTCACTAAACAGCAGTTGTCAATATCAAACTGATTAATTTTTACACAGAAGACAAAGCACATGAATCAACCTAATAGCACTGGAAGTTATTGCAAAACACAATCTACATAATCCTCTTCAATTCAATCTTAAAAAAAAAAAAAAAAAAGAAAAAGAGAGAGAGAGAATAAAATCTGGTTTTAGTAGCATGGAGCCTCCAAAATATTTTCAAATTCTTCCAAGGTGGAATCCTGGCAAAAACGTTTAGATGCTTTAGCTACTTTTCTGAGATTAAGAACCAGCTATCTTTTCAGAATTCTTCTAATTTGGTATCTACCATTAAGAAAAGGGCTACCAAAATAAATAAGTAATAAGAAGAAAGAATTAAGGAATGTAGAACATATTTTTTTTATATCTTTTTACATCTTCATTTTAAAGGAATCATTGGATGTTGCTTTTTTAAAATATATTACACTTTCTAAAGGAAAAGCTGGCCTATGGCTGACTCATTAGTCTCTTGCTGCAACTATTTAACTCTGTCCTTTCAGTCTAATTTCATGAAGGCCTCCTGATATATATGTCAGCAAGAACTACTTTTCTAAGAACTCTGTAGGACTGTATCCCTACGTAATCTTAAGTAACATACAAGTAATTTAAGCCTTGAGACTCTGCAGTAGTTATTTTATTCTATTTTAACAATTATGTATTACATACAAGGATATAACATATTTTGGGGTTTTTACAGCAACGAACAAAACAAAGTATTCTAAATTGAACACAACTATAGAAGTATATGACAACTTTAGGGGCTGTGTGTGTTTTTGAGGTTTTACTTTTATTCTTAGTCTTTTCTCAGTCAACAAAAACAGGTTATTATATAGGCTTAGGACAGACACCTGTTAAGTGATACTGTGGGGTTTTTTTGAGTAATATGGTAAAAGGTGTGACTGCATCCTTTCCTGAGCAAGGACAATAAATGCAGAAGCAAGATATGGTGATATGGACTTGAGCAAATGTCTTGACATTTAAGAATGTATGTATGTTGTAGAATGACAGAGGAAGAGTTCAAAAAGAAACTGTCTTCTATTCTGAAAGCTCTCTCTCTCTTCAGATTCCCCATAAGATCTAGAAAGAACAATCTGATTCTACAGTCAACTTCAGTTTAGTAAAAAGC
Source organism: Strigops habroptila (assembly GCF_004027225.2). Classification (NCBI taxonomy): domain Eukaryota; kingdom Metazoa; phylum Chordata; class Aves; order Psittaciformes; family Psittacidae; genus Strigops; species Strigops habroptila. The sequence continues at coordinate 16,436,952 of NC_044281.2, read as the reverse complement.
ACAGCATCATCAAGGACATAATTGGTTACTGTCCGTCTAAATATTTGGTAAAAACAGAGAAAATTTAAAAATTTACCTCAGAATATAATTTAGCTAAATATAAAGGTCCTTTTTTTATTCTAGTACCACACAAGCACACCCATAAAAGCAAGATGCTAAATAAGAAAGCAACGCCAAATGGATCTCTGCATAGATATGAATATCCAAGTCAGCTAACAGGTGGATCTTGAAAACAGCATACAGGAAGTACCTTATAAATGCTGATGAGATGCCTCATCACTTGTGGATAACTGCACTTATCACCATCATATCAATTATTACCTCTTCAAATAAAGGAATCTGCTTTATCAAGCAACATTGGACATTGGTTTGGATCTATGCCCAAAGGGTGTATATAGAAGTTCTTTGGGGAACACTTCCCTTTGAAACGTGCAAGTCTGAGATAATTTCTCTTTGGTAATAACTGTTAATGAAATTACCTAATAAAAGAGACTTTAATTACAAAGACTACAAAATTAAATTTGGTTTCATAGCATAAGCTGAACTTCACTGTCTAGCTGTATTACTACAGTAGGCAACACATCTGGAATAACTAGGAGGATTGCACGCGAGTTTTCATTGTAAGACCATGTTTTCCAGTAGCTTACAAATTGTCAGTTATTATTAACTGAAGTTTTCCTTACCCAGTTTAAATTTGTATTATTGTTTTAAATTTCAAGTCACTTCTGAGAACAGCTGTTATAAATAACTGGAAGGCATACACACTTGAACAAAGAAAAACTAATAGACATCACCCAATTAGGATCACTTGATGCTGTACATTGCAAAGGATTCTTAAAATTTTCAGAGAGCTCCTCACATTTCTGTTAACCATTGATATTTGAAAGAATCTCCTAAGACTGTCCATCTAAACTTTGATTTATTGATGTACTTTCTGAAGTGTTAAAATCATCAGTTCTTACCCTCACGTTCACCCCAGAGAGATTTCAACAATCTACCAAAACCTGACAAATCTCAGAAAAGACCATGCTACTTTTAAAGGTCTTGCCATACCAACAACCTTCACACACTTAGCTCCCTACAACCACAGGAGCAGTGAAAAAGACCACCAGTGTAAGAGAGCAAAACATCCACTCTCAAAACTGAAATTTAGCATAGTGTCTCAATACCCCAGCTACCTCCTCTCCTTCCAACGGACAGGTCTCCACCAGAGGCATAAGGACAGGCAGGCCTTTGTCTCAGTCATTCCTTCCCTGCAGCACATGCGATTAGCAGTCATTCCTACTCACAAAACTTGGGGAACAACAGCAGTTTTTAGAGTCCTTGCAAGAAGGATGTCGGAAACAAGAGGAACCATGACAGGTTTAGCTTCCTCTTACAAGTTCCTAGATTCAGAAACTTTCTGCTTGAATTGAAAATTGCCAACTTTTATTGTGAGATAATATTATTAGCCCTGCAGATCAGACAATAACAAGAAATAACAAAAATACTGTCCTCTGTCCCTTCTTGTCACACTAAGGTCAACTGTGTTCTTGCTTCCCTCTGCCTATCTGCCCACAGTGAAGCAGAACTTCTCCCTAAAGGCGCACAGGACAAAGAGAAATAAACATCACAGTAAAGAGTTACAGGAAGATAGAAGAAAATAATACATGAAGTCCTTATCTATGCCAAAACAAGATGTATCAGGATCACTTTTTTCTTCAACTAAACTTTTTTAGAAAATGCTAATGAAAGACCTGATCAAAATCCCAGAAATTAAAGCAGGAGAAAACTGTTCCAAATAAAGATACTTCTAAACAATCCTGTGTTTTAATTGCACAACTCAATCTCAGCCAACAAAGTTCCACAGAATTCAAGCCAAAACCATCCCCAACAGTACACATGTAACTAAAAAGAAAGTTGTTGTTCAGATAGATCTGACCTTCTTTTACCAGTTAAACCAAGTTTTGTAGGAGAGAGTACTGCTTGTCCCTGTGCCCATTACCCTACTGATTGTTGTGTAAATATTAGGCTTCCTGCTTGTGAAGAAACTACTGCAAAGTTTCTTTCAGTTCTGTTTGCACATTTCAACCTTATGCGTGGTTTAGAACAAGGAAGTTTATGTAACATTCCCAAGAAAGTGCAGTACATCATGGCTCATTTTGATTCAGGTATGAATACATGAAACAGATGAATTCACAAAACACTCCTTTCATCTGAAATTTAAGTAGTAACCCTTTTTCCCCCAAAGGTTTAAGCAGCTTTAAGTGATGAAATGATTATGTTTTCCTATTTCTTTAAAGCAGTACTGGATAGGAACAGCTTAGGACGAACCTTTCCTGAATTTATTCAAATACAAATACACCATCAACTATAAGAATATTTGAATAAGTCATTCCAAAAGATCTCAATGTTCTCTACAGCTATAGATTTTAAACATTGCTCAAAGCATTTTACTATTAAAGCACATGAAAATATCTTTTCCCCAAACACCAAATTTTCAAATACCAAGCAATCCCAAATATTTGTTTGCAAAACCAGGAAATCTCTACATGCATCTGAGATATTCACCTATCTAAACACAGATTTATGACCCAAATTTTGTTTGTACACTGCCCATTACCAGTGCCCATCACTGAAATTCTTGCTTACCTCTAAAGCTGGTTTCATCTTTTCTACAGAGAAAGCTTGTTAAACTGCTTTTATCAGCAAATATCACTGAGAAAGTGACTGTGGAGTACATCTGTATTTCTGGATTACTGTTCTTTACTCAGACAACCCCCACAAGTTCAAACACCCCATTTCCAGGACCTTTTCTCAACCCCATGCTGCCTCTTGCTCCCTGTTTCCCTGAAAGCTGGGTCAGTGGTAGTCACTGCCATCAGCTAGGGTTAGTTAGACATTTTTCCTCATCTGGCAGCTTTTGCATTGCTCAGCTCTTGCCAAAATTCACATGACCTTTGGTGCACAGGCTTCCAAGTTTTATTTGGTTTCTCCTCTCAACAGAATATCTCTCTCAGCTTAACAGAGCTATATGTTCTGCATAAAGCAGAACAAAAAACTGGGGTTTTTTTGGTTGGTTTGGTTTTGTTTCAGGTTTGTTTGTTTTGTTTGGGGGTTTTTTGTTGGTTTTTTTTTAACACTTTCTGGATAGACAGAATTTTCTCTACCACACTCATCACGTTGCAACTGTCCCCAAAGGCTTGACACCAGTGTTTGGACTCTTCACTTCTCTCTCTCAGCTTGCAAGCCATTTTGCCAGGACAGTGTCAGCCTAAGCTTGCCAAGCTGACGCTTGCCAAGAGCAGCCAACACATGAGGCCTGCACGGACTGCCCATTGCCTATGCCTTGTCTCCCAGGAGTCAGGAAGAGCCCAAGATGTTTGCGCTGTCTGCACTGCCCAATCTGCATTTGCAGCCTGGCACATTCTGTGGGCTCTCAGATAAGCCACACTGGAAAACCGAAGATAAATTTGAATCTAGACATTACCATGACAATGGCAGCACAGGGAAATGATGACTAGTGATGTTTAACTAAGTATCCTGAAAACAGCATGGAAGGTGTGGACTGCTTCAAGTTCAGAGAGAATTAATACATTTCTAAATACAGAACACTGAAATCATGTAAGTGAGCAACAGGAACATCCAAATCGCCAGAGATTTGACATCTCTGTTTAAACCTTCGACAATATGTATTTCTTTGCAACACAGCAAATTATTATGATTACTATGTTTGAATACACAAAATGACACAGGTTTAGAAAAATCAGACAGCATCTCCTTATCACAGAGTTCATCATCGAAGCTATAAAACAATAATCATCAAACAAAACATAACATCACAGACATATATATGGAGAGAACGAAAACAAGGGATAAATGCTTATGAAATAGCTGTATTTACAGTCCTGAAGCACCTACAAACATGCAACCTAATTGCTGAAATCTGAGCAATTTCACTAGACTAAACTAAACCCTAAATACTACCTAACAAAAACATCTCCTCAGGCCATTTTCATGCCTTTAGAAAGTTAAAACAAGGTGACAGTAACCAAAAGGTATAGCCAATTGATACACATCATTTTAGCAAGAGAAGAGAAAGATAAAAGAACTAGTTTTAAAAGCAATGGAATCCTATGAAACAGAATTTGCTGTAGCCTAAGGATGATCACACTTACATGGAGCAGAAGGTATTTTATAACATTCAGTTCACAGCAAATGAGTATTCTATTAGTATTTATTTCAACATCTGAAAAAACTGCCAATGACATTCCTTCAGACAAGGTTGCCTTGCATGGAAAAAAAAAAAATAAAAAAAGAAAAAAAGAGAAAAAAGGAATGTTTTCTACGAGCTGGTCATGTAACTATAAACAGAACTTGGAGGATAGGAAAGCATTTATGTTTTCCACTTAACAAGGCATCCTAAGAGGAACTTTCTGAATGCATCATGCACATTTTTAACATTGATGCTAAGCAGTACAGTGTAATCTGCAACATATTAACATTTCATGAGCTCAATAATTTGAAGTTGTTCTTTAAAACACAAATGAAGACGCTCCCTATTTCAAATGCTATTACTATTTATGGTTATCAAAACTATTATATAACATAACACTAGTCAACAGGATTTAGCAGCATACTGTTAAAAGGAAATTAAAGACACACAAAAATCAAGCCTTAAATTTTTACAGCGAACTGTCAGTATGCCCACAAATAAGAAACAAATTAATATTTAAGAAATAAATATTCCAGTGGCCTTACTAACAAGAATTTTCATTTATAGCCTTCCTTCAGAAAATGTCATGATTACCATCTGAACAGGGAAGAAAAAAAAAGAAGATAAAGTTCAAATGCTGATTTTGGCATTTGTATTTCTCTGATGCAGTTTATCTAAAGATAAAAAGTACCTAAGAAAATAGATCACAGGCACCCACAGTGCTAATATTTCCTAATTCGACTACTCGGTTCCTAAACTACAGCAAATGAGTACAGCTTTCACTAATGGATTGCTATTAAAAATAAATCTCACAACAGTGCATGTATTTCTCTTTCATACAGCTGAAGCAAGCATACAGTGTTCTATTATGCAGCTAGCTGAAAGACAGTTTTCAACCTCCACATGGAATTACTTACCCAGAAGCATGTCTCTCTTCTACAGTTAGTTCAGCAGCATAGAAAGTTCTGCACAACAGATCTAGCAAAGGGAACCTTCTCACAAGCTCTTTTTTGACTTGGTGCAAATTTTGAGTAGGGTTTGAACTCAAGCTGCTGAGAAATATGCCTTGTCCCATAAAGCTGCTGGGACTCGTTTACTTGACTCTCATTGGTGAATGATACCTCTTCAGACTATGCAGAAGTGATGCAATGACAGGCAGTAGCTGGTGCCACCTTAATTTGAGGTAAAAAAAAGTCATCACTTCACTGAAGTTTCAAAGTTATATATTTTAACATATCTGTCCTGCAATTGTTTTTAAACTAGTTGCTATCTTTGACCAAGGGAAAAACTCCCTACAGAACTACTGTATTATTTAGAGTAATACAATAATACAGTATATTGTGGAAAATCTTAATGGTAGGCTAAATTTAAGTTTTCCAAAAGCAACTGCCCCATCTTTCTATAATGCTGAATTACATCAAAACTGAATTTGTCCCCTCCAGTACAAAAGACTTCTAAAGAAATATCAGCAGGGAGCTGGTTTGGTACTTTTTGTTTAGCTCAGAAGTCACCGAAAAGACTAATTTGGACATGGAATAAAAATGTTTGGAATGCTGCTGCTGCCATGGCAAGTACCTACTGTCTAGTAAAATCCACCACAGATGATTGGTTTTGCACAGTTAAAATTAACCTCTGCTATGAAGGAAAAAACCCCACCTTTTCCTATTATAAAACCAAAAGGCACATTATCCAAAGGCTAGGACTCAAATAGTAAATTTCTAACCAAAAGTGGTGCCCATGCCCTGCATCCCCTTGCTTTGGGATGGGCTGTCAGTACACCACAACTGGGGTCTGCACAGAACTTCTGACTCTTGAAAAGCATTTTTCCCAGAGCATCCTAGTAAGGATATCTGATACAAAGATTTTTATTAAAAAACCAAAACAAAAAAAACAAACAAACAAAAAGAGAAAATCCAAGAGCATTAGGGGCAGATTTTTATCTGATTCACTTTGTAATTGCAGTGATGTCAGATAATTCCTCATGGAGAACCTGAACATTAAGGAAGAATCCCTGTATATGACCCTCCCACTTCAGTGCTTTGCCTTAAATGCATGGAGTTAAGATTTATTGATTTCTTCAAGTTCTTCTTTGCAAAAGGAGGAGTAGAAGAGCACTTTGAAAAGCAAACTACTTGGAACAAACTTCCACATACCTAGAAATATTAGACAAAATTTTTGTGGCCAGATTAATTTTGTACCCAGTGATTAGTAAAACACATTGTTCCAGTGATGACACTCCTCTAGGGTGTGACTATTGGTTACTCAAAACAGCACATATGAAACATTAAACTCTTCCTTCTTTCTACTAAAAGGGGGATTACTTTGCTACTTACCTGCCAACATGACATGGTAGCAATTACATGATTTTGATATGTCCTGAAGTATTTGGTACACTTGTTAAAAGTCCCTTCCTTTTTTTTTTTTTTTTTTAAAAACAGGAGAGAAGAAAAAAAAAAAGAGAGGGGGGTGGGCACTGCTAGCAGTAACGATCACAGAAAAACAGTGGAAAAAATGAATCAGCTCTGACATAAAAAGGCAAATAAAAATGAAACCTAATTAAAAATAAACCTCTCTGATTTTTAGGCAAATCTTGTGATCTTGGAAGATGTGACTCATTCTCATTGCACACTTGGGACTGGCAACACCAAACCTCTTTGAAGCTTTATGTGGGTTTTATATAGACTCTGATGACTTAGCAAGATGACCAGTATTCCCGAGTAAATACTATGATCTCTCACACTGACAATAATACTACTACTTGTATTTTCTGAGATGTCTGAAGGATTTTATTAATTTTTTTTTAAAGTAATCTGTTAACTGCAGAAGTGTCTCACACATTCTGTAAGCATGTAGTATGTTTATGCATTACAGCAAGACAAAAAGAGCAAGGACTATATTGAACTGGGAGGCATGCTTCCCCCACTCCCTCCACTTGTTCAATGACTGTCTCTTTTTTGGCAATGTTTGATAGTTCCTTGCTAAAGCCATTACAATGCACTAGCATGCTCAGGTTTAACCCTGTACCTGGTTCAACACACTGCAGATCCCTTCTATTCCTCTCTCCCTCTCAACAGCATGTAACGGCCCATCTCACAGGAAACCAGTCTTTGGTTGCAAAGGAAAGTCTTAGGACTCACTAATCACAGTTTTAACGTTTTAGCCTGCCCTCTAGCTCACATCTAAAATGTGATCTCCAGGACACAAACAGTCATAACTTTAATACAGATCTCCCCGTCCCTTTAAAACCACTGTTAACTCCCATCTACTCTACTAATGCCCACTGTCCCAAAATTTTGAAGATCCCTTGGTTTTTCTTTTGTCTGAGAGGACCTCTTCAGAGATCCATAATCTTAAAGCACAGACAGCCCATCCACACTGCCAGCATGATGGCCTCTTTGGCTATGAGGGCATGCCAAAGCACAAGCACATGCAAGCACAACAGGTACAAGGCACAACAGAGATGATGTGCATGAGGAGGAAAGCAGGAAGACAGCAGTCTCTTTTGGAGCACCAATCTGAGGTGATCACGCAGCTACTGCATCAGAGATGGTGCTTAAGAAGCAACGTGGGAAAGGATAGGTGCTGAAAGAGAAAGAGGAGAAACAATGGAATACAGAGGAGAAATTTTTAAAAGTGCTTAAAAACAGTATAATATGTGAAAGAAGAATGGAATGAAAGGGCAAAATGTTATTAGTCAGCAGAAGGCAGAGGAGAGATTAAGAGAAAGCAAAAACATTAAGGAGAAATTAAAGTAAAACAATAGTGATAAATTAAGTATGACAAAAGCAAATGCTTTTTTTCCCAGCTACCTATCAGGTCCTGACCCTCCAGAAGACAAGGTGGTACAATACTCATTGCAACTGTACTACTACCACAAATCTAATTAAGGGGAAGAGAGAGAGTATGCACACTCGGACAAGAGCAACAAGAAAGAAAATGCCTCTTGAGGAGGTTATCTGAGGGCAAGTGAATTCAGGTCTCATTCACGAGCAGCTCCTGTAGTCAAAGAATGAAGAGTTTACATACAGCTCAACAGGTACATTGTTGTACTAGCCATCATGACTCTTACTTCTCAACTTAGTTCACCAGATATTTTCACATATATATGCTGAGCAGAAGAATATTACTGTTGTTTCCCAGCTAAAATTAGTACCATTAGTATCTCAATAAACTTAATGATACATGGAATATCACACTGATAAACTACAAGCACTCTTCAGAGACATTGACTTAAACCAATGACTAGTATGTGAAAGAAAGGATCTTTGTTCAATAAAAAACACAACTATCCTACCTCTTCTCATAAACGATTCGCACCAGTTATCCAAATTTTGATAAGCTTAGGCAATGCCAAATCACCCACACTTCGCTTCAAAAATTCAAGGCAGGAATCAAAACAAAGCCAAGGTAACTTTGTCAGGAAAATACTGAAGCCCTGTCAAATGTGCTGGCGAATCTACTGGCCACACTCGAGTGAGATTTTAATCCAGTGCATTTAATACAATCCCTAAGAATCATCTCAGCTTGAAGAAACAAAACACAAGTTAGAAGCAAGGTATAATAACCTGACCCTACTGTTCAGACACACCAGAACAGGATAATTCACTATATCTCACTAGATAAATTTCACAGGACATGATGAACTCCCAAGGCCTCTCAGAAATTTCTAACAGAAAAGTGTTGAATCAAAGGAGTTCAATTATTCACCTCTGAGTCTTTCCCCCACGTCAGATTAATTACAGTGAGTTGTGGTACATGCAGACACAGATTCAAAGCAGAGGTAAGCAACTGTATTCTCACAAACTCTCAAATCATAACACTCCCCCCGCCAAGACATATGCATATCCAGTCATATATGAATTACAGCTCTTCCTCTTCTGTTATACAGACCACCGGATCCAGCCCTCACTAGAAGTTTTGCTCTAGAAGGATTAAGAAAAGGAACATTCAAGTTTGCCCAAGTATATGGATAAAATACCTCCATAGTAAACACATGGTTGATATGCATATGAAAGGACCATTAAAAACTACCAGCTCATGATATGTATCTTGCTACGTGTAATTAAATGAAATAAATTCTGTTTATTGCTACTTGTCTGTATATGTACTTCACACAGATACATCAAACTTATACATATATATTCATGTGTGCCTATATATCCCGTTAAACTCAGCACTCTCTATTCTGTTGCATGATAAATGAAACAATAAAACAGTATTCCTGTTCCAGTCTACGGTATTCAGAAAAAAAGAAAATATAATTATCTCATTACATTTCAGATCCTAGGATCTTAATTTTACCTTTTGGTATTACACTATCATGAGGTAACCTGCAGTGCACCCTCAAAGATGACATTTTACCTCCTAGGAGAGATGACAAATATATTCCCCTCCTATATTACCCTTTGATGGAGCACAGAAGTCTTGCCATACTTAGCAACAAGGTGTCACACTGTTCAAGATATGCACCTTCGTCATGGCAAGGGATGAGGCAGCCATAAGCACTTGCTGTCAATTTAACTCCTGCCTCTGAACAGGGAGCTTCATAGCCAAATTCTTCAATATTTCTCCAGCCTTAAGGACTGCAACAGGTCCAACAGGTATGCAGCCCTCAAAGCCCTAACAAATACTGATGAGAATATCAAAGGCATACCACTCCACTTATAAATGCACAGTAAAATCTATTTTGGTTCAAGTCATTAATCACCGTTGCCTCAACTCCTTGGTACTTTGACCCAAGAATTTTTCATTATAAAAGTCTAGATGACAGCAAGTGTTTTAGGAGCCATCCCAGGGCGTAATTACTTCACTGCAGTTGAAAAAAAAAAAAAAAAAAAAAAGAGAACAACAAATTTATTTCTGCTTTGGATCTTGTGTCCCCTAGCACTGGAGAAGAGGATGTTTCCATGCAGTATATCAGACCCCATAACCCTTCCTCTTTATCATGAGCACATAGATTCTGAAAGATTCATCACCTTTCAGTTCTCAAACTCTGTTTGCATTGCATTTCTATATAACCTTCAGAAAAAAATAGAATTAAAAAAATTGTGTATTTGGAAATGGCAGGCTGAGAGAGTTGGGGTTGTTCAGCCTGGAGAAGAGAAGGCTCAGGGAAGACCTTATAATAATCTTCCAATACCTAAAGGGGACCTACAAGAAATCCTGAGAGGGACTTTTTACAATGGCATGTAGTAATAGGACAAGAGGCAATGGCTTTCAACTGGCAGAGGGGAGACTTAGGTTAGACATTAGACAAAAATTCATTATGAAGGTGATGAGACACTGAAACAGGTTGCTCAGAGAAGCTGAAGATGCCCCGTCCCTTTAAGCGTTCAAGGCCAGGTTGGACAGGGCTTTGAGCAACCTGATCTAGTGGAAGGTGTCCCTGCCCATGGCAGGACGGGTTGGAACTAGATGATCTTTAAGGTCCTTCTCAAGCCTAACTATTCTATGATTCTATGATATGTATCTCTGCCCCAGCTTTTGCTTCCAAAATTCAGTTGTGGTGCAAAGAATTGCATGGTCAGACTGGGGAAGCCTTTGCGCTTGAACAAAAGCATAAGCACTTTCAGTGAGAAAGGGAAGAGGAAAAGGAAGCAGGGGAGAGGGATTTGGGTTGCTGAAATAACTCTCTACAGCTTGGGCAGGCATATGTTGATAACAGTAAAAGCTACTGTCTGATTTTTAAGGTAAGTATTTGACTTCACTATCATGAACACCTTGAAAGAAACTCTTTATCTTGAATGGCACTCCTTTGACACCAGAAATGTGAAAATACCATAAGGGCTGTGGGAGAGAAGAAATAAGAAGTTCCATGCAGAAATTTTATTTTTTTTTTTTAAAAATCAGCATGCTTCTCTCTGTTGTTACGGAATAATAGACGTTAGCAAACCAATCATCAATTCATATGACATAAATGGAAGTAGAGTAGGTCACAGTCACAGAAATGTTAGATTCGTGATAAAAAATGAGAGAGACATTTGCACTGACATGAAAAAGTAATTTTAAGACAGCCTTCTGAGCCATTTGGTTTGAAAACACATTCGAACCCTTCCAATGACTCTAAGAGCCTTAGGAAGTATTAAGGGGGGAAGGAAAAAAAAAAAGGAGGGGGAAAAAAAACCCCATGCATACTGTTTGCAAGGACTCCGATGCCAAAAAGTTTCAACATAGGCAGGAAGCATCAAGACAGTTTTACTGAGAGAATGAAGACATAAGAAACGAACGACACATCCAGATATATTATAGTATGGCTTTTCCCTCTCCCTGGAGTGTTTCAAAACAAAACCAGAATTTTAAATTAGAAGCAGCAGCATAGCAAAGACAAAAACCATCTGATGAACTGATTTGTTTCATTTACATTTTTAAGGAGATAATGACACATTGATCAATTTAAAGTTCATATTTTTGGCAGGACAGGCCTTTTTTGTAAATAATACTCAGAGCTGATGACAGCATTGAGTCACTGACTTGTTCAAATTTGTACTAGTCATGGCCTCAAATTACCTTGTGATGTTTGAGTACTGGGAATGAAAAGGGTAACATCCTGACGCAAGAAGAAACAGAAAAAGAAATTAAACCATGTCAAGAAACACCATCCCTGACTCACAGGCTCACTCATTAGGGGATCTTACTGGCAGACTTATTCAAGATATCAATATCTCTTTCTGTTCAGATTTTAACTTCTGTTTTGGTATTTTGTTTGGTGGTTTTGGAGAGGGAGTTGTTGTTTGGTATAATTTTTTCTCCCTTGAATGGACATTCTCATTTAATGGGAGGTTGCAATGGGAAGTTTCTACAGATGAAAACACTTCTGATAAAATGCAGGGCTGGAAGGCTGAACAGTCTAGTCCTAACCCAGGTGTTTCAACAGAACTCAAGTATGACACAGTACAACTCTCTTAGCATTTGTGTTAATCCAGAGTTGTAAAACAGATGCTGAAGAATGTCTCCTGCCTTCAGGGGCTGAGTTCTTAGCTGGCACAATATGAGAAACACAATTTCTACCCACACTCTGGAAAAGTGAAGTGAGATGTCTGTTCTGTGGACCGTGTATTGGCTCCATTCTTCTCCCACACAGCCTCTTCAAGCTGGAGAGGAACTGCACATTCCCCAGACTCCCTTCCCTTCAGTCCTCCCTCTCTGTTTTTTACTCTCTCTGTTTTCCTTTTCTTGGTCTTCTATCTATCCTTTCTCTACTTAATTCACACTCCACTGTGCATAACTTTGATGTGATGATACTGGCCTCTCTGCCTTTGTTTTTTCTTGTTGCACACCAAATCCTTTTCTTTTTTGGTGGTGGTTGAGTTAGCAGCCGGTTTTTTTAATGGTTTTGCACAATATTTAATTCTGGAGCCTCTGTTCCAGTATTTCTGTATTTCTGTAATACATCAGATCAATGGCACCCACTTCAAAGCCAGCTGGAAAGAAAGCACACTTTTACATCAGCATAGCTACACTGCAGATCATGGGAAGGAAGAAAGCACAGGAGAACCTACCTCAGGGTCATTTTGGATATAGAATATGAGCATGAGAAGATGACCAACGGCTCTGCAGCGCATGGGGGAATCGTTTCTGGGGCCAGGCAGCTGAATTCCAGTGTAGTAGACACAGCTTGTTGCAATAAATTCCCTCTGAAGCAGAGGGATGTGCGTTACTCTACGAAGAGACCAGTCTCTCAAAGCATGGTGACAAGTAGTAGCCTGTTTTTATTTCAGCCTTAAGTGTGAAAGCCAATTAAACTGCCTAACTGACACAAGACATGGAGTTATTTTCTCTTGGCAGCCAGCCTTCTCTTTCTACGAAGTCATCAAATTGTGTGATGGGGTTTACAGGGATAGCATCTGTACAGACACATCAGAACTAGAAGCAGATTTACACCTGTTAAAATTCATCCCAAAAGGTTTGCAGGTTCATAGATGCACACAGTTGTTTGAATGTTTCTGAGACTCCGTAAGTATTTATACCTACTACAAGTACGAGCATATGCTCCCAAAGCTGTGTATGAACAAGCGCAAGGTTGGCTGAAAATTTTCAGGCTTTGGATGGAAGAAAAAGAAGCCTCCCCTCCCCAACTCCAGGAACAGCACTGCAGCAGTGGCTTCACTGTCACACCTCTACCTATATACCATTTTGGTAGAAAATTCTATCCGTTTGCTCTACAGCTTCCAAAGCCAACACTTCTAGAAGTGCCACATGAATTTGGGCTACGGCCCAAAAACCAAAGCGACATTTCAGAGCAATTACTTCATCTTGAAATATTATCTTTGAACAATGTTATTCTCTATAAACTTCCCTCATAGAAAGTTATTTGCAATGTATACATGACTTCCTCTCTTTCCAAACTGGACAAAATACTAATCTTGCAACTTTAACCTCTAAGCTTCTTATTTGATACCTTAGCTGCCTTTTAACACATGCATTTAGATATGTATATACTCTAGGGCATGTGAGATGTACCAGATTTATCTCTTTGGGAAAACTCGCTCACATAGCACATCCTTTCTTTAACAGGGTGCTCAGTAAGCTAATCCAAGTCCTTCAGAGACATTTAAAGCACTGATAGCATTAAGCAAAGGTCACTCCAGACACCTGTTAGGAATTTTGAAGCAACCCAATTTAATTAATCATAGATTGAAATAATTTGGATTTGCTCAATCAGAATGGGATACATTTTCACCAATTTTCTTGAAAAAAATTTGTATGTTCAACAGATCCATAGCAGTACAGTCTGCCACCTTTTTGGCAAAGTGCCAACATACTGCACTGCACGACAAGATGCAGATCTACACCCATAAAACTATAAATGAGTTTTTAATTGTCATACGGAAAACAAATACGCATCACATTTTTTTTTATACAACAAACATGCATATGCATTTTTTCCAATTAAATTCTCATTCAAATTAGGTTATTTCAATAGCATTATTATCTAAATAAAAATATCAGAAGTGTAAAGTCATTTGACTAATCTTTTCCTAATCTGGTGATCATTCCTGAGGGCTATTTCACTATTATCTGCCACTCAACCCAGTTTCCAAAAGCACCGAGGCCCTGAAACTACATAGAAGCTGCAGATGATACTGTGTTCTTGGAAAACTGGGCCAGCTGTCTTTCTGGGAGTTGAAATCCTTCAGCTTCACTTCAGTTTAAGTTTGAGGTACCCTTAAAAAAAAAAAAAAAAAATCACAACCCAAGCAATTACATCAGCTTATACAGTGCTAATTTTAGCTACCATGATTGATAGGTCTGTTATCTAATAAAATATGGGCAAGACCTACTAATGTGGATGAGGCTTACATCTGTCCTACTTGTAAATGATGCTACAAGATGGATTTTAGTGAGCAAGCCAGTTTGGCAAGGAAGCTTTATGTGTTGCCCCACAATGAAACACAAATAATAAACATTCAGGAACAGAAAACTAAAACCAGTTGAATGAGGTGGGCTCTGCAGTATAGCCAGTATCACCTTTAGTCACAGAGCATTTAGGCACCTAACAGCACTTAATGGAAATTAAATTTACATGGTCTTTTAAACATATAAAGGTTTTTTTTGACTCTTCCCTTGAAAAAGTACTCTGGCTAAATGAAAGCTTCAGATAAAATCTTGTCATCAATCAGCTTGCTCTCCCAAAGTACTAAGTTATTCCTAAATCCCTCACTTTCTCAGCTGAGCTCAGGAAAAATAAGTGATGGAGATCACAGAATATTTTCCAGTTTAATAAAATCATAATAGTTGTGCTCCTAAATAGAAAGTGAGATAAGAAAGTACAAATTTTCTGTAAAGAGTTAAATTCAGTTAGACTTTGTGGCTTTATAATAGGTGACATTGAAAAATACGATATTGTAATAGATGACAGTGAAAAAGTATCTTAGGTAAATGTTTCACGATGACCAGCCAGAACTGGACTAGTGGTAGTTGGCTTGACAACGGGACCTTCAAAACTTGAAGTTCAGCCAAAGGACAAGGTGATGAAGAGGAAGATGATGAAGAAACGACCACCAGAGGTCCCAAAGACACTACCATAATAGAGTGCGCATGCAGGAAGAATAATCTAGAAATATGATGTCATGTATAAGTAACTTCATAAATATGCATGTGATACAATGTATTACATTGTAATACAATGAATATGTATAATTAACAATGATATAATCACAGTTTGTTTGATGCTTGGACAGGACACGCTAGGAGGAGCTATCCCCTGTGGTCTCCGGCGCCACAATAAAGAATACCTGCTTGTCAACTTAAAACTTTGTTGGCGAGTTCTTAACGAGTTCTGCGAATCAGAAAGCTTAGAGGAGTAAGCATTAATTTACTTGAGCAGAGGACCACCTTCTGTAAATGAGTCAGTTTTTGAAGTCTACTCCTTTTAACAGCCAAGGAACTATACCAAACTCCTGGAAAAGGTAAGTTACATCATAATGATTATCAACATAATTAAAATAACAAGCTAACTTCTGTCTCCCCTAGCAACAAATGATATCATTAATTGATTATATAAATTAATAAATTATATAATTCCTTTCCCTATTTTCTTTTTCTTTTTTTTTTTTTTTTTTTTTTTTTTTTTGTTTCATATGGATTGTGGGGTCGTATTTGGAGGACAGTGGACATGTGATGAGCCAGCCATACGAGGGCCTCTTCTAAGCATGCAGCCGCATACCAAGAAGATAAGAGGATGTGAACCAGCCATCAGAGAGCTTCTTCTAAACACGTAGCCACATACCAAGAAGAAGATAAGAGGAAAAAAACATCTGCAGTCGGATACATGGGAAGAACACCAGGAACTAGGTGATCCAATAAGGACTCTTACCGAGCTGCGTGATTACCTCGTGCAAGAGCGCTTTTACCAATCAAAAGGCGCGTGACTGCATGTAGAGATAGAAAACTCTGTATATAAAGGGATCGTGGGAACAATAAAGTGGCTTCTGCTTGATTCACATTGAATCGTGCAGGGTCCGTTGTCGTCTCTCCTCAATGGACAAATTCCCATATTGTCTTTATTAACTGCTCCAAAAATCCTCAGGCCAGCACCAAGCATTTGATAAGATCACAGTGTAGAAAAACATTTTTACACCCACTCCCAGTCCTCCAAATACAAATCAATTACTGCACCAAGATCAAGATGATAGTGAAAGCGAGATTATAGGACCTGTTAAAAGCCCTACCAAGCAACACCAGGAGGAGCTGTTGGAGCCAGATGGTCAAGACCTATCTACAGATGGAGCCAGCAGCTACCTACAAAACCAAGAGAGCTGGCATTGAAGTCCTTTTTCCACTTGTCTTCACATTTTTCTTTAAGTCAGGCTAGCCAATGAGTTAAGCATGCTTTAGTGGATGAATTTGGGATAGAAGTGTCACCTGCCTCTTGTTTCCCCAAACCTTCCGACTGGTGTAGCAACTACCTGTAACTCAGCCTTGCTATTCTGCATTATTATTCTGCATTATTATTCTGCATTCTGCTATATCTGCATTACTTTATGACAACTCTAGGTCACTGCTTTGGTGGGTTTCTACTTATCCGGGATGTTCCCCTCAGGTGCTGCACAGACATGGTAAGCATCTATAAATATGGCTGCACAGAGCAGCTTGCAATGCTAAGTCACATTATCTCACTTTAAAGGCTGATGAATAATGGTGGACTGTATTTTTAATCTCGTTTTCACTTCCTCCTGCAATATACAGAAATATCTGTATTGTCTGGGAATGGATTAACTGGGTAGTTTGGGCTTGCTGCCTGCACTGTAGTATTGCCAATTAAAATAAGTACGTTAACAAGTACCTTCACTTAATGAAAGGGCAGTGTGAGGAAAAAGCTTGCCCATTCCTAACCTATCTGCAATTATTTAAGAAGCAGGTTATTACTTCACTATTTCTGTATTTTGCACATATTTCTAGGTCTCCATGTCCATTCTACTAAGCATGTCAGGTGTCTTCTTTCATTTCACCAATTTCAAATGAAAATTTAATGGGTACACAATATTTAAGCAAATTTAGATCATGAGCAGAAATGTTTGCTCTTCGGATAACTTAGCCTTAGGTTTCCTTTCCTCAATTTCATGTTCTTTAGATAAAAATATCATCTTTAAGAATTTTCTTCAAAAAATTTACTCCTTAGAAACTTGAGAAATAGTAAAACAGACTTTGGTTTCCTATTTTAAAAACTGGACTGGTACTGAAAACAAAGAACACCACACATACAGGTAAATGAGTGTTTAATTTGGCATCTCAAACCATTAAAAATATGTTGTATATGAGAAAAGAAGTATAGGTTTCAAGATGTTTCAATACAAAGGGAAAAGAAATGTATAAAAGGTAACTTACAGAAAGGAAAGACTTGTGTAATTCACTCTATGTCCTCAGATCCTACAAGCCAAGAACTTTAAGTTCTTCAAAACCAGCGGGAAGGATACAGACCAATATCAGACTTGTCCCAGCATACATTTTCTCTTCAGTGAGCTAACTTGCACAGATCAGCCATTTTCAAATACATCACGAGAAAGAGGTGGGTACCTCCTGAACCTAGAAAAGGATCCTTACAGAAAACTTTGCCCTCTTTGGAAATAAATTGGACCTGCGGCCAAGCAATTGTGTCCCGTCAGTGAAAATAAACATGAAAGACTAGCAGCAACAGAACTGTGAAGTATGAATATTTTCACATTAAGAAATCAGCAAAACAATAATTTAGTATTTTATTCTTGGACATCTCTGAACAGAGTCACACAAGCACTCTTCTGTCTATCCCTCCCAAACAGGTCATGTTCATTTGTACCAGTCAGCATTGCTGGCCTCTGAGAAGAGAAAAACTGACTAATGAGACACATGCTGCTTCATACCAGAGCCAGATTTGGATCTAGACTGAAACTTGAGACGCAAAGAAAAGCCAGAGCAGCTTTGTCACAATCCCTCATATAACCTTTTATTTTAATATGGGAAGGCTGACCAGGAACACAGTTACATAAAGACTAGCACAAAAATACACCTTCTTGCAATCTCACATCTACTTTTTTGGGAAGACCAATAACCTAGCTTTTCCTTACAGAGAAATGGACATCATCTATTAACAAAAAGCCACAGATGAAGAACAGAGTAAGACAGAAACCGTGTCTGACATTAGTGGCTGTGCATCCAAACACAGAAAGATTGCAGGACAGCATAACAAGCACTGGTCACTTCAAAGACTTTTGAAATCTCAGAATGAAACAGAAATATGTTTATTCTTAATTAAGATTAATCCTGCATCCACATGGGCTTTATAAGCAGAGGGTGATCATCCCACTCAGTGCTTGTATGCAGTACTCCAAGTGCAGCCTGACAGTTCTGATGCCCACAATTCAAGAAAGATGTGAACAGACTGGAGAGGTCCAAAGAAGGGCCTTGAAGATGATCGAAGGGCTGGAAAACCTGCCCTTCGAGGAAAGACTGAAGGACTTGGGGGTCTTTCCTCTCTGGATGAGAAAGTTTTCGAGGGGACCTCATCACAGTATTTCAGTACTTAAATGGCAGATACGACGGAGGCTCTCACAAGGAACCACATGGAGAAGACAAGGGGCAATGAGTACAAATTATACTGGGAGAGGTTTCATCTTGAGATGAGAATAAATATATTTAGTGAGATCAATCATTCACTGGCACAACCTCCCTAGGGACTTGGTGGAGTCTGCATTGCTGGAGGTTTTCAAGATGCGATTGGACAGGGAGTTAGATAATCTCATTTAGACTCCCCTTTCCCAGGAAAGGTTGGACCAGATGGTCTTTCAAGGTCCCTTCCAAACTGGGCTGTTTTCTAATATTATGATTAACCAGTTTTGCAAGAGTATGTCGTGGTAAAGGTTGTAAGTATACATATATATATGCTGATGATGCCAAGACTTATTAAAAAAATAAATAGGTGCAGCGAAAAAATGTGTCATAAAAATGTTAGATTAAAATAACACAATATTATCAAAGAGCTGCTCTGTTCACCCTTTTCAAAATAGCCATTGAAACCTTTTGATTTCCACAATTCTGCTTGTGCAGTGTTTCTTGCTTAAGCAACTTCCAAGGCACAGCTACTATATATACACCACAGTCCATCGAAGATGAACAGTTTTATCTAGTAATGGAAAGGAGATCTAAACATACAATTCTAGAGCATAAAAATAACATCAAGAAATCTCATGAAATCTATACTCATGAAACCAACCTACAAGGAAAAGCGGACATCTATATTGCTAACAGCCACCTGTCAAAATCCTTGTAGACTCATGAAATGATTAAGAGCCCATTCTTTGTACAGAACCCTGAGAGATGGAAAAACTGTTGTTCTCATGACTAAATGATCACAACTCAAAGTTTTCAAGCTACAAAAATTCCAAGAATGATCCAGTTAAGAGGCTTTTTAAAGACCTCTATTGCTCCGTGTACTCTCAGAGGCTCCAGTGTGAAAGTGACATAGGAAATCCACTTTTATATTCAAATAAAAAAAATATTATACATAATATTAGGTTTGGAAAGTTGAATATGAAACGGCAATTTCATGTCTTCAGCTTCAGTTGCTGAAACATGAGGGGAAACAAAAAAACCTATTACAGCTTGCCAGGTTTTATTTTCTCTCTTGTGATTATAATATTGACAAGAAAAGTGTTTGCGCATTATTACTAGCTGCAATAACACCTAACATTGCATCCTCTGCGCTCCCCTTCCTTGGAGAAAGCATTTTTTTTAGCAGACAAGACATCCAGTCAACACTGATGTAGAAATGGGCTCATTACTATTTCACATAAGACTAGTGTCTTATTATGATATGTACTTATTAGTTTACAATCAGAAGATTGTACTGGTACTTCCCATTTTAGTGTTGTCTATCCAGAAAAAAAAACAAATTCTCCAAAATAAAGCTGTTGTCAGTCTTCAATACAATACATTACCCTGTCACAAGTTCTTTCCTCTTTCCCATCTTACCCATGTGAACTTTATTTCTGCAATACTAGTTACTGGTTTTACTTCAATCATTTCCTCTCTGTTACATGTTAAGATAAAGGGACATCATAACAAGACAGACCATAATAAAACGGCAGCTGATTCTCCAAGAGTTGTTGACCTCTACAACTTGTTTTACTTCTTTACTATGCATATGAGAGCTAGCACTAGCACTTAAATAAGAAAATTTAAAAGTATAAAAATAAGTTGTGCTAAATTATACTAGGTTCAGGGAATGAGAGACTAGCCCATTGTCCTGGTTTTGGCTGGGATAGAGTTCATTTTCTTCCTAGTAGCTGGTGTAGTGCTGCGTTTCAGTCTGAGGCACAAGAAGCTGGGAGGAAGCAGAGACAGGACACCTGACCCAAAGTAGCCAAAGGGGTATTCCATACCACAGCACATCATGGCCAGTAAATTGGGGGGAGTCACCCAGAAGGCTGCTCGGGTCAGGCTGGGTATCAGTCGGTGGGTGGTGAGCAATTGTATAGTGCATCACTTGTGTTTATTGTTGGGTTTGGGGTTTTTTTTCCGCTTTTGGTTTTATATTCTCTCCCCCTTATTATTACTATCATTAGTAGCAGTAGTAGTATATTATACCTTAGTTATTAAACTGTTCTTATCTCAACCTACGGGTTTTACATTATTTTGATTCTCCTCCCCATCCCTCCTGAGGAGGGGGGAAAAGGCAGCAGTGAGCAAGCAGCTGCATGGTACTTAGTTACCAGATGGGTTTAAACCATAACATCCATTAATACAACAATCTAGCCTAAAATCTAGACATAGAGTGCTGCTCAGACATCTTCAAGAAATGAACTAAGTGTAGATTTGATAAGGCTGTCTTTCAAATATCTCTACTATAATAACATGCAAGAGGTCAGGTGTTTACTTGTCAACATTATTAAAGGAGCTTTAATACTGCTCATAATAGATGGAATTTTTATAAATGCTTCCACATCTTCTCATCAAGCTTGCTTGAAATAAATCAAAAATAACTGTAAAAATACAAGGTTTTTTTTCCCTTTTATACCTTCTGTAAGTTTGTTGGGGTTTTTGAATTTTTGTTCTTTACCTGTACAAAATAGAGGACATGCTTAAGCACGCTTAACTGCGTTGCTGAAGAGGATACTAATGTCTAAGTTCCCAAAAGCAGACATATTTGCATAATTCGAATCCATAAACAATAAAGCACAATGCTCAAACCTAATTTTAATTTTTTAATATTTTATATAATTACATGTTATGTGGTTTCTGTGTTTTTTCTCTATTTTTTAGTAAGAACAAAACACTTTGTGCTTAACATAATTTCGCCTCATCTCTATTGACTTGAGAAGCTTTCCATCAGGAAAGCCAAAAAATGTAATTAAATATGATAATTACAACTCTGGTCTATTTTGTCAGCTACAAGTTCAGGAACCTGAGCTGGTTTTGCTTAATAAAGTAGCTGATGAAATTAAAATCCTGCTCATCTAACATTAAATCTTTCAAAAGGGTAAGGTTAAAGCATTTAAGAAAGTTTTCCCATAATAGCCACTGGCAAAAATCTTAATTGTGCTGAAACTATGAGATCTGTTTCATCTTATTTTTTCTAATCATGAATCGTCATTCTGAAACAGATGCAGTTGTTTGGAAAATTGCACATTATCCCTTCGTGCCTCTTCATATGCAGACTGCTCTGATGGTTACCATTAATGAGAGCGCAACAACCTCTTCATCCATAAAATATCCAGCATTCAAGTTTTAACAACAACATTATGTATGAAGGTGAAGTTCACTATGTCACTTGGGAACCAAAAATTGGGATGTATCTTAACATTAGCTACATGAAATGCTTCATGCTCACTTTTATGTCCGGATTTAAAGAAACTGTGACAATTTGAAAATCAATTACCGATCTGCCACAAAAAAAAAAAAAAAATCATTCCCTCAGATGATTCTGCAGCCCTACTTTGACAAAAGTAGAGCTGCAAAACAGCCTGGCTTTTAGATCAATAAGACACCACTCCTTTCTGCCCTCTCCTCCACAAAATGCTGCTTCAAGAATTTCTTTCAGGTAAGAGTAAGTACGCTTACTGTAGTTCCAGATGTCTTCCAGATCATTAAGAGAAATATATAATTTAACACAGATGAAGGACATTTCAGTCTTGTTGAGACTGTATGAATACTATGTTTTCATTAATTGCATACCCATACAAATTAAAATACATATTAAAGATTTAGAGAATGAACAAAATCTTAAGAGTGTTTTTCAGCTCTGCATTCCTTTCCTTTCTCCTTGACTGGAGACTCAAACTCTTCAGTTGAGTTTAGAAACCATTAACTCAAACTACAAGGTCATCAAGATAAGAATAAAATCAATAGTATTGTCCTCCTGGGCTCTTTTCAGATATGGCTAATAAGTCTCTACGGCACATTCTTCTCCACACTGGTTCCTTTTTATTCAAATATTTACCTTGGTTGCAATTTAACTTACAGTTTGCTTTGTAAAGTGTCAGTGTTCTGGTTTTGACTATAGCACCATTTCTTGCATCTGGTGGGAATGCACTGCTGAAAGGCCTTGCTTAGTGTACACAACATCCCGATCAAGCCTGCGTAATACATGGCTTGCTGAAAAGAATGGGAAAATAATGCTCAAATAATGGAAGATAGCATCTGGATATTATAGTTATGACTACCATTATAAGCCAGAATGAAAGCCTACATTAGGTGCCATGTTAATTCATTAAACACAAGTACAAGAAATTGCACTCTCAAAATGCAGCCAATGATGACCTCTCCCAAACAAAACTTACTGCACAGCCTGAAGGAGGGGATGGACTCCATACACCACCATCACTTGTGTGCATGAGCTAGTGGTGGGAAAGCTCTCATCAAATGATGACTAGCACTAGCATAGCTTACGTTTAGATGTTGATTTATGTTTAGATGGCCCTTTACAAAGCAGTCTTTCTACCCCCCCTCTCAAATAATTCCACCGCTAACGTGACCATCAACTCCTTTATTTCTCAGAAGCACTGTGAGAAATGAATGGCATTTCTTTATGCCACAACTGACACTGGAAATTTCTGTCTAATAGTCATGCTGTTTGCCATCATAAACCTTTTAATGGATTATTTTAAGGAAACCGTCACTTCCTAGTAGCTAGGAGAATTGTGAGGCTATTAACATTTAACCTAATTATACTGTGCAGTTTGTGAAAAAACAACATATACAAGAAAGCTACATATACGAGCTATATAACGAGCATCAGGTATTTTCTACATAATGTTTATTTTGGCCTATAACCATGTTCCTTCTCTCTAACTGTGATCCTATACTTTCTGAGCCTGTTTTTCAAACACCCTGTAAATCAGGGAAACAGTACTGTCTTCTGCTCTCTACCTCTGGGGAGCCTGCCTGCTAACAACCCTGAATGCCAAACTGCAAGAAGGGCACACGTTTTTACCAGGATACTGAAGCTACTGCCAAAACATAAGATATTGAAAGTAAGAATTTGGAGGGAAAAATAAGCAAAATTTAATAAATACAGTCAAATGCACAAACTTTGCATTATTTAATTCAAAGTTGTTTACTTTGAGGATTTCTACCATCTTTTCAATAGCACATAACCTGTAATAACAGAGTGTCTGCTTAAATTCTTCACCTTTCCATCATTTACTTAAGTGCATGTAAAAGAATTCAGAAAATGTGCAAAGTGTACTAATAATCTTTGTAAATTCAAGTGAAAACATAGCATAATTTATCTGAACAAATTTACATTTTATTTATACAGGAATGTATATCATGTGATAAAAGCAACAATTGTGTGATCGCATAAA
This sequence comes from Strigops habroptila, assembly GCF_004027225.2. Taxonomy (NCBI): domain Eukaryota; kingdom Metazoa; phylum Chordata; class Aves; order Psittaciformes; family Psittacidae; genus Strigops; species Strigops habroptila. Next base: position 16,412,979 of record NC_044281.2, on the reverse strand, counting down.
TTTTATGGAAGTAATAAGTTAACTTTCACCACAATAATCAAAAAGCCTGAAAATGTTCATCAGCTAAATGAAATTCCGCCCTCCCTCCCCCCTCAAAAAAGCGCACCTAATATTTTAAGGATTCAAAGACTTAAAAATGTTTTGGGTTCAAAGGAAGGGGAAAAAAAAAGCTGTAACTGTAAAAAATGTATACTTTAATATATGTGAATGCTATTTATTGAGAAAAGAGGATGATCACAAAATATTTAGAAAGTGTACAAATACAATTTCTCACACTGTATGTAGATTTTGGTGTATCTTGCAATCATGTAGCAACGCTACATCATTCACATCGATTCAGAGCAAACATAACAATTGTTATTTCAACATATAATGCAAACTTCAGCAATGAAGTTCCATTCTTTCTTTTGAAATTACCTTGAGTTTTCCTGGCCTTGCTAATTTGAATATCCATATTATTGATATGAATCTTCAGAAGGTTTTCAGTGAATACTTCTTTTACTCGAACAGTAACTTGAAGTACAGCTTTTAGAAAAAAAACAATGCATGTTCACAGATGAATAGAGGCTTGTATTATTACACAAAAACCAAAGGGTTTTTTAAGTATATATTGTAAACCAACATGCCCTGTGATATCACATTGATCTGATAAGATTATCGTATTATAAGATTATCATATTAGCAGTTACTGTAGTCTATCACAAATTAATATAGCTATTGACTCAAAACTCAGAACCTAATTCAACCTGTATAATTTCACATTATACAGGTTTCTGCCAATTTACTATTCATACATTAGGATAATTTTATGTTTTCCACATGTGTTTGAAGACAGTCCAATCTGGCTAAAAGCAGAAGTTTCAAGCTTTTCAACTCAGTTCTTTGTACACTACCACCTTCAACAGGGAAATCAGGAATACATTTCTGGAGTAGAAATTGTTTCAAAACTCCTACTGGACAAAACAAGTGAGCCACAGAAACCTTTGAGATGTGCTCAGTAGAAAGCAGCTTGGCAACAGACAATTTTACAAACCTGTCAAATCTCAGAGGTTGAAATGCATAAATCTAGATATGGGACATGCGGATTTGTAACTCCACCTTAGAAAGACAAAATTTAGAAACTAATTAATGATGGCAGCCCACATAATCTAATATTTGTTCTTATGTAAAAGCTTAGCGGTACATAGCACTTCTGTATAATAAACGTGGAGTGATTCGGCTTGAGTTTCACGGAGTGGCAACTTGATCGCAGCTACATTGGAACATTTTATCATAGATATAATTTTGCAAGTGGTAATTCTCCTTTGATCAGTTGTTAAGTTGAGAAGATAATTGAGGGACAGTGGATATCTGGAGGCAACTGTACAGGACACATTCAAAATCCAAACAAGCTATGCAAACAAGAGCAGCTCATCTTTCATAAACTCAGAATGGTGGTACTCCCTATAAGTGGATCAACTACCAGCAATGACACCACAGCTTGCTAATCATGTGCACACTCTTAAACAGCCACTGGTGGGCTAAGCTTAATGACACAGCAGAAAAAGCATTTGAGGAATAGACAGCAACACCTGCCATGGATGCAAGTCAGCCTAACTAGCTTCTATTTTGAGTGATGTGGTGCTTAACTGCTACATTTGGGAAAGACAAAAGAAAAAAATCAGTTTATATTTATGAACTGTGCAGAATGTTAAAATACATATTCAGAACACATAACAGAACACAGAAAGTCAACTCACAGCAGCAGCCAGAGGTACAGGTTTTATTTGGGAGCATGGGAAAAACAGAGTTACCATCTAGACACAGTCTAAAGGCCTTTATCTTACATACTGAAGAAGGAAGTCAGTCACTGCCTTTACAAATGCAGCCAGTGATCATCTTAGTCCCTTAGGGTATTAAAGGCACCATGAAAATGCCCAGCAATATCCACTCCCTCAACTGAAGCCATCTTTGCTCACAAGGACTGCTATCTGGAAACAGTTTTCCTAATGGAATATGAGTTTGAACCTCCAATAAGATGCTGACAACCATAGCCAAGTCATCATTCTCAACCAACAAAAATGGAAGCAACTTTGATGATTAACAAGGGACATAAAATTCACTAGTCTGAAAGAAAAAACCCCAACTCAGTCACAATGCCACAAGCACAAGACACAGACACACAGAGATTTTTATATGTAAAGCCCTGATGCACCACACACACAAACGTATCACGTACCTTTATGCATTCACTTTGTAAGACCTTCCATGAAATTTCCTCCTGTACACAGGAAGAAACACAACCAAAAAATGCTCAAAATACCTCAAAGTAATTGTAAGGGCATTCACTATGACAGTGATAAGGAGTGTATATTATCATGAACAGAACATACACTCACTTGTCTAGCTTGATATCAACAACTGAAAAGTAACCAGCAAACAATTCTTGGCTGGCAGACAAATAAAACTAGCTTTATTTATTTATGGTTACAACATACTAGTGGGGAAAAAAAAAAAAAAAAAATGCTTGTTTTGAGGTTACCCTCGAAAAGCATAAATACTGGAGGTACTCGAAGACCAAAACTTCTTTCGAAACACTTCCAGATGTCCCTCCAGAAAGATTTTAGTTGTTTATGTTAATGTTACAAAAACTTGACATATTTTTAAACAGCTGTAATTAAGATGCAACAATATTTTATGAAACACATCCAGGTATTCCATATCTCTCAATGACTTCAACTAGCATGTCTTTTCCACTCATGCTAGATTCTGTAGTTCTGAATGCCACATATTCCCAAGCATATTTCTTCTGCTTAGGCATAATAGGAAATAAACTGAAATGAGAACCAAATAATTTATGCTCTCATTCTGAATACACACAACCAAATTAATTGAAATTCACTGAAATTATTTATCATTGCTTTGACGATGGTAGCACTTCTCTGCCCACATGAGTTTGTACTCTGGAATTATCTTTAGTTATTTCTTAAATCTACATATGCATATACTACATAAAAGCACATATATCCCTATAAAAGATTATAAATTGAAACACCTCTGATTTAACCCATTAGACAAAAGACTAATAACCAAATAACTCTGAAAAAATCAAGTCATGCCTTCAACAATGATTTTAATAATGGATTAGGTTATTTCTTTATCTTGAAAGCCCAGTGTCGTGGTTTAATCCAGGACACCCAGTTATGAAGAAATAGGCCTTGAACCAGTTCCACATGCCCATTAAATGCAAGCAGAACTTGATTTCTACTTTTTCAGTTCTGTAATAGTGTACTGTGCTTATTTTGAGTATCTCCTTGAGATATGTTCTTGCACTAAGGTATTTCCTTGAGTTATATTCAAGTACTTTAAGTGTTGCGACTTTCAGACATTGCTTAGGAATTACTTCCTTTTTCTGTTTCTTTCATTATTGTAATATTCAAAAGCATTTCAGAAGTTTCCTGTGATACAATCTTTAGCACCTCCTATAAAAATAGCAGTTTTTCTTTATCCATGCCCTTTCTATATGACCTCAATCTCCTACCATTTGAAAGAACCGTGTTCTTAGAACTCCTTAGATCTTACTTTCTTTTGGTGTATGAGATTTATTACCTGTGAAATATTTTATTGCCTTATTTACTGGCTTCAGTGTCCCATTCTGGGAAAGTAGGCAGATCAGCTACAGGCACCCCTAAAGACAATGACATTAATGACTCCAGCTGATGTTGCTACTTTTCCAGCCAATGGATATGTGAGCCCTACTCCTGCAAGCAGCATGTTTCCTGAAACACTGCCCCAGCTTTCTCCAAGTGCTCACTACCTCGAGCAAAGCCAGACATATACCCTGGCCTGTTTCACAGGGCTTGAGAAGACTACATTCAAGTCCCCTACCAAAAAAAAAAAAAAAAAAAAAAAGAGGTCATTTATATTTTCCATAAGCAGAACTACTCAGCATAAAACCGGGCAAGTCATGAGAAGGGAAAAAAAAAAAAAACCCTTAAGCTTATTCTCTCCAACAAAGTGGCTTACAACAAAAATAGTTCCATAGTGGGAAAATAAAAATCAGAATCAGTATATTTCTGTAAACTCTTTCATTTAAGGATCTCCAAGTCATTTAAAGCCATTAATTCACTGAGCCTTTCAACATGTCTTTTCTTTGTTCGTGTAGCATTGAAAAATGAACGTGCAAGCTTTTGCCCCCAAATTTGACATACATAAAGCCAAGAAAAAATATTTTTTTTAAATGAATATTTTGGAAATGGTTCAGTTGCACATATCAGAAAACACCTAACAAAGCTAAATTTTCTTCACCCAGCAATATGAAATTAGCCATTCAATTATCAAATAAACAACTGAAAAGAGAATTTATGCAGCAAATACCTATGACTAAGAAATTCAATTTCCCCCCTAAGCATGGAGAAATAGGTGCCAAACTTAGAGGAAAACATCCTGCTACTAGCTCCTTCCAATTACTGTGCCATTCCAGACGTACCATTTAAGCCCTATCAGCGGTCATTCCAATTTCCTTGACAGTCTCCCATAGATACTTACAGGCTATTTATCTATGATACAGGAACCAAATGTTTTACACCACCACAACTTCTCCAAATCAAAAAAATGGTTTACCATCATTTGACAGATGAAAAGAATGAACATGCAGTGTACGAGGACACTGATTACGGTGAGCAGCTTACAAATCCTTGTTAAAAAACTCCAAATTTATGCAATTGCATATTTATATTTCTATTGAAATATAACAGAAGTTTAAGATTCAGCAATCATAACATTTGGACTCTGCGCTTAATGTTAAGGACGTGGTATTGGGTTGCTGAAAACCTGGGCATGTGCGACAAACATCGCAACACGAGATAGGGAGTTAGGAGGTTTCTGACCTTTTCTATCTCATTCTTCGTAGCTTGTTAGATTACTCTTTTTCTGAGGAGGGTTCATTAAATCATTCTTACTTGTCAAAAGCAAATGCCCTCATGGCTGAGTTTTACTTGCAAGGCATGGAAAGAAACTGGCAACTTGTATAAGGAAAGATACCAATTTTTTTATAGCTGCCTCATTAACATATCAGCTACATTGTGTTTAGCCCATTTGGAACAAAACCCAACCAAAAAAAAAAAAAAAAAAAAAAAATCCAACCCTGCCCAAGCCAAAGACTGTCCTACAAGAACACACAAATTTAATATGCAGCAAAAAAGACTGATATTCAGGAAGATGTTCTGCCTGTTCTTGTTCATACGTTAGCCATTTTCCTACTACGATATAACAAAGCATTGCCAAAACATTCCTTTTCATGAGGAACACCACTTGACTTTAGCATAGAAGAAAATCACTTGACTTTAGCATAGTTCTTGTTTTTATACCATGCTTTTTTTCCAATTCACTCTGTCTTCATGTATTATGTTTCAGATTTTTAAATTTTGGGGATAAGTCTTTCCAATAATTCTGTACAAGTCTAGCATAATAAAACTGGATCTCAAGACATGCCTGCAATACAAATAATCATGCCATTAATTACAATAACATAAAAGACAACAAGCTCTGAGCAAAACTCCTTTCATGATCATCTTCACAAATGAGTAGCCCTATGCCAAGACAAGGCTGGAGATGTGGTTTAACAACAACAAACAGTGTAATCTAAAATCTTGTTTAAAGTTTCTTTTTACTACAAGGGTAAATTGAACAATTACATTATTTTTTTTCACCTTGAAATCAAGACATATTGTACTTACGTATGTAAGATTCCCTTACTGGACACTCATTGGATGGCAGGAATTCTTCATTATAATTCATCATATCAATTTTTTTTAAAGGCATTTTATTAAGACTCCATGCTCCACATCCTCTCCAAGCCGTATTACCATTTTCATAGCCTATGGTGAGGTTGGCAAGAAGCACTGTAGATTTGACAATAAGAAGCACAGGAATCTAGCAAGAAATTACTATGCAAATGGTTCTGGGAGAAGATAACATTAATAAATATTTGCTGATGGGCCTTCTGCTCCAATAGGTGCCACATTTATAATGAAAACTTAACAGTAGTTTAAGCCAAAGACCAGAAGCCTCAGATGTACATGTTGCTGATGGATGACAAAAGAGGAAAAACACTTCTGTGTGTTGTTGATTTAGAGGAATGAAGCCAAGCTCACTACCTTAGATTACAACATTTTTTTCCAACTTCTCATATTCTATAAACCTTTTATTTATGAAAAAAAAGAAGTCTTCTTGTTGGCAGTTATTAGCAATTTCCATGTCTGTGTTTCAAAATACTCAGATACTCTGAGAGCTGAAACATGAAGCAGAATAAGCAACATTAAGTTTGTCATTGGAGGAAAAACAAAGCTAAGGAAACATGAATCACAGGAAAGCACACCACATCTTTACTTTGCTGTTTTTAACTTTGCTGTAGAGAAAAATCAATTAGAAACTCTGACACTAAAAGAAAAATAAGAGAAGAGGAGAAAATGCTATAATGTGATTACATAAAATTTCAATTTAGACTATAGTGCTATATGATGTTTCAGAGAACAATCAACCACCCTGGAGTAACCAGACTTCAGCAGGTGTAAGTAGAGGGAGGGCTTACACAGCAGTAAAGAAGCAGCAATTCAGAAGTGACCAACCTTCCCAGGCATTCAGTGATGTGGAGTAGAACTCTACTTCTGTTTGAGTGTTGCCACTTTACATACTGCTACAAAATAATTTCCTTTTTAATTCAAACCATGCTGTGATTTTCAGTTCTTAAAATACAGAATTGCAACATATTTGTGTTTATTCACAGACAGCACTCTCAAAATCCTAAATCCAGGTACACATACCACCAGGAGTGGTATCCTGATGCAGGAGTGAGAAGAACTTAGATAAAGGTCAAGTTTGCAAGCAGTGCTTAAATTCATAGAGCTTTTTCACTCCCACTTCTGTGGGAGAATGTTTGGGGGAAAAAAAACCCAAAACCAAACTAAACAACAAAACAAACATATTCAACAAACAAATATGTTCTGGCAGCACACTTTTTGGAGTCAGAAATCCTGAACACCAGCTTGCAAGGTATTAGAAAGATTAGTATTAGGTATTAGAGACACAGGGTTAAGAGCAAGCCTGTTAACACTGTTAACACCATCTTGTCAAGATAGTTTTGTGCAACTAAACTGTAAGAAACTGTAAGCATTTTACCTTAAGTAAAACAGGAAGGAATTATTCATTAGTATGCTTACGCTGTGCTTCCACTCTTACTACAAACTACAGAAAGAAGTCTTTGTGGACAGACGGATGCGAGTGCCGGGGACATGCTCCAAAGGAGTTGAAGACATCCCAAGGATAGTAGTCTGAATCACAGTATGATATTGTCCCCAAAGACTCCCAGTGAAGTGGAGGAAAGACAACGGCTAATGGGCATGCCTATCAGGCACTAGTGTACCAAAAAAGACTCGATGAATTGTTTACATGGTTAGACAACACAGATTCTTAGCTCCAAAACTTCAGGTAAAACTAAGAAAACATCTGTCAGGTGAATCATACAGGCAATGTCTTTAGGAGCTGATTAGGAAAATGGGCAGAAGACTGCGTGTCTTCACTGGAGGTAGTGTTTTAGAAAAAAGTCTCTGAAATTAATGCAAAGAAAATTAGGTGAAATGATAAGCACACATATAAAGAAAATCAGACTAGAACTATGCCACCCCAATCCCCACACCAATATTAAGCTTCACGCATTTGCAAAAACAGTGAAGCAATTGTTTAAGTAACTTTGGGTGACAAAGGTGCACATCCTGAATGGTATAAAGAAGTGGACATAGAGCTGCTGCATAGCTGTCTTTCAATATTTAATACACAGTTTTAGAAACAAAGGCCATCATCTTAAGGTAGAGCCAAACAAGCAGCATATACCATAAGCAAGGGATCTGACCTGGAAAAATGACTGTCTTTTTACAAGTGCTCACTCAGATTTGTTTGATCCTGCCAGCTGAAAATTAACTGGAGGAAAACACAGCAAAAGTCCAGAAAAATCCCGAGGAGTATTGGTATCATGCTCCTAACTCAATACTAAGAAAGAGAGCTTTATGAATTCAGTTCTGGCTGAAAGTGTATTTGTTACTGTTGAGAGTATGTTGTACAGACTTCAAAAAACAGGACCCAACAGTCCACTATTGTGGATGCAAAATTGTCATTCTAATTCATCAGGGGTTCACCGAGACCGCTGATGTGAACTATGTCATTAACAGAAAAAAGAAATACCTATTAATTTCAGATGTTACATGATCTGTGTTTGTAATTGAATGCTCAATAAAAACAGTGCTGGACTTTAAATCAAGCTTCCTTGCCATTTTAAAAAGAGATGTATCTAATAATAGGGGGGGTTTAACAGTATGGAAGAAAATGCACCTCCTGGCTCATAATTAGGAAATTTAAACTGGCAGTAAGATGCAGTTCTTTACTGCAAAGGTAAGGGGTTATTTAAGCAATTCAACAGTGCAACAAATAAATTCATCACATCCTGAAGTCCTTAAATTGAACTTAGATGTGTCTCTAAATAATGTGTTCTAGTTCAATTGCAGATTTATTGGATTTAACAGCAAGCATGTTAGGGAAACTAATTTCTTCTACTGAAGGAATTAGTGCTTGAGATGATTTTGTCTGGTATTGTAGAGGAGACAAGACTCGGTGAGTCCTTTGGTTCCCAGAGTCTATAAGCCCCAGTGGATGCACTGACTCTGATTTTGTTTATACCAGAAGAGCCAAGCTAGACCATATATGGCTTATAAATTTGTTGACTTCCAGATTACTGGTAACAAGTTTGCTTTGATTAGTGTAACAAGATTTATTTTCAGTTAATTGGTAGATGTCCCTTCAGACTTGACTTCACTCTGGCAGCTGATTGCTCTACACCACAGCAGTCCGATCACGTTGCACTCATATTCAGCAACAAGATCAACGAAGAAAGAACAAAAAAGTAGGGGAAAAAAAAAAAAAAAAAAGACCGTTTCTACAATATTGTGGTTCCTCAGAAAGTTCTCCACTGTGTGTCTGTGCTGTTACTGGTTGTTGCTCTAACAACTACGTAACACCAGAAAGCTTAAGTTTGCAATACAATTGCTGCTGTAGGCAATAAACTATATATTCACGCAATAGATGGCATAGAAAATAACATAGTGAGTAACGGGATTTCCGCCTCAGGATAGGTAGCACATCTACAGCAGCACAGTTTCTTGCAGGTTATGCCCACTCAACTACCTACTAAAAGCTGCTATTTTGACACATTTTAGAACGTATCATTTGAGCAACATGTTTTTGACCACTGCAGACAGAATAAAAATTGCTATTTTTTCACCCAGATTCCATGCATGCTCCCTATATTTTACATGGGCACTTCATTTAGTCTTTCTAAACCTCTGTTTTTCCAGCAGTATGTTTTTGCCACAGAGGGACTGCTGCTGAACAAACAAGGCACATCCAGAGGGGCTGGATCAGCTTCCTTTTGCATAGTAGGCAGCTGTCAGTTCTGAGAATGAAAACCCCTCATACTGGATGGATGACACCCTGAGCAGTCAGTTGAACAGCCTGCTAATCAGCAGCCGGCAGAAAGAACACGAACTCCAGCTCTCCACTCATAGTTATTCAATTAATGCATAACAATTTCTGTGATTAGGGTTCTTATCTTGGTTATTTAAAGCAGTTGAAGTAACTTTGATGCACTACATCAACCTTGCAAAGGGAAGACTTGAAGCAGCCAGGGTAGCGTGCTCACTATCTATCAAAGCAACCCCAGGTTTTGAAATGAGGAAAAGCAGTACAAAATAGAAATACTTTAAAATTATACATGGCTTTATTTGCCCAATTCATCCACAGATTTCAAGTCTGGATTATCATAACGAATATTTCTGAAGTGAAACTGTGAAAAGATAGATAGAAAAATAACTGCATTTAGTCTAAGACAGAAAGTATATGCCTATCATTTCATCGCCTCCCAAGAATTTAAGCAAAAAATAAGCACATTATGATTGAAAACATGGCCTGTCTTTGCCAGGGTAGATGTCCAGTGCAATAAAGTGCAACAGACAGGATCACTGTCTACTAAAACCTGCTTTCCTGCCACTGGAGTCTTGACATAAAATGCTACTGAAATCTATAACTTCAATTTCAAACAGGTCTTTAAATTTCAGTGATGCTTGGTATTAAATAAATTAACAGCCCTTCAAATATATTTCTTGTATGTAAAAGACCATCACCTAAAGAAACCTATATTAGCAATTAAAGAATTCTAAGCTTCTCTTCAAAAGAGACTTCAGTAAAGGTGGCTGGAAGTTTTACTTAAAACACTGATAATAAAAATCAAATAATCTGACAAAAATATTATTTATAAAGATATTTGCAACCTTTTCAATTTTGTTTTATTAATAACATGTCTATTATGCATAAAATTGACTTTTGATTAAAAAAACAGTTTGGGATATTAATTTGTGTTTCTAAGCACAGACAGAAAGGTGATGTACGCCATATTTATTCAAGTACTAGCATCTTGCTATAAAAATATAAAGCAACATAAAATACTTCAGAAATTAAAATGTTTGTACATTTCTTCAGAATTAGTTTTCTGATTAATTGTGCACTTCCTCTAAACAAATTTTGTCCACAAGGTTTCCTAGATTTAAAAAAAAGTTTTAAGTTACACAACAAACCCAAACTCCCAAACTACAGCACAGAATTCATGCCTAATCATTTGCCTCTTCAGCTGTGACCAACTTCACTTCCAGTTTACAAGCACAGTTAAATGGGTGAAAAACCCTGCGATGCTTTAGCATCCTCCACCTTCTGGGGCAGAGTACTGCACTACTGCACACTTCGCATCAGCTTCTCTTTCTGCAGGCAGAAAAATAACGGAACTGATCAAACTAGTGGCCAGAAAGTGAAAAACAGAATAAATTAAAAAAAAAAAATAAAAAATTCCAAACTCCTCAAGTATTATTTCTTTAGGCATATCTCCAGAAACATAACAAGTTACTTTTCATCTTCGTTTAATGCAACCTTTTTAAGACAGCATTCTCAACATCCAGAAGTTGTATTTTCTTTCTGCTCTAACTCAAACTCCTATTCATGAACCATACCAACCAACCTGTGAATACTTATATGAATATTTAACCTTAGAGGCATCACTAAAGTCTCAGATAAAATGCATATGTGAAGGTAGCTGGCTTTTGGAAATTCTGGAACACCCTGACTGCAGCGATGTCGCTGTTTCATTTCAGGTATCAGGACACAGCAACACCTTCTGCTTTCACAAATTCCTTCCTTTTATTTTCAGTTACCTCTTGACTTCATTGGTACATCATACTTAAGCTCTAACCCAAATCTCTCCCTTGTCACCACCAACCCCATTAACATCTTTCCAACAAGTGTGCATGTTCATGAAAGAAAGCATGAGGAGAAGCTACATGCTTAGGTTGCAGAGCATGGAAATCCCCACCAGCTTTTATCCATTCTTGCAATAGCTCATTCTGTTCTGCCCCATTTCTCACAAGCCTTCAGTAAACTTAGGCTTGATCAATTAAGAAATATCACATTGTGAACAGCATGATAGTTTTGGGTAAAAGCTTGTCAAACTATTTGAAAAATGTTTACAAATCCAGTATCTTTTTATAAATTAAAAATTACAATTATATACTGTAATTAGCAAATCACATGAGAAATCATGTCAATTAAAATTTATTTCTTTTGTAATAACTTTATAGTTTGGATACGTGTTTCAAAAACTATTCTTTCCATAAGTTATACTTTTCTAATTTTTACCACTGTTTTGCTAGTGCATATCCTGATGTACTTAACAAGCAACAGGCTGTTTCTGCCTCTTAACTGAATAATCGTCAATGAACAATTTGAAACACTAAGTACCAAACATTGCCTCTTTTCAGCAAAAATCTTCTAAAATTTGGGAATTTATAAAGTACTTAAGTGAATAGCTTAACTAGATTACAGACTTAATTCATTAGCTGCTGGTAGATTACTTTATTGATTAGGATTTTAAGCTTCATTGTCCAGTTGAGAAACATTACTTACAGGAAGATACCAACGGCATAGAGACCATGCAATAACTATAGAAGTCTACTATACAATGAAGAGAACAACATCAACTCAAATATTTTTTTCCCAGCAATGGTAATCTGAAGTAATCTCTGAAACAAAGTCATTTGACTCGCTAGTTTTGATGAAGGAGGAAAGAAAAAAAAAAAAAAAAAAAATCCCTTGAGGGAGAAATACTTGTTAGAGATGATAAATTACTAAAATGAGCAAGTGTTGGCAAATGACAAACAAAATGAAGAAAGGACAGCAATATTTTTACTTGTTTCTGCCAAATTTTCCTTTGCTTCTATCAATAGTTATTAAGAGAAAGTCTGGTACTACACTACTTTCATATAAGCTTTCTTTCTAATCATATCTACAAAAACCAAAAGCACAACAAAAACTGAGGATGCTTTCATGATTATTTAATCCCTAGCAAATAAACTTCTGGTATTCCAGTTTTGGCTTTTCTCAAAGTCTGTGCCCTGCTCACCAGCCAAAGTGACTGAAAAGCTTAAATCTTATTTTCAGATGTAACCTGGGTAAACAGGTGTCAAGCACTATTCATGTTTCCTTAAAAAGGTTGCTATAATGATTACTTTTAGAGGACGGATTTTTACTATTCAGAACCTTACTAAAGACATATCAGGCTTCAATGGTACCACTAACAAATCTGGACAGAGTACACTAATTGCAATTCCTAACAATAATCTTCAGTTCTTTCCAACTAGTCTGCTTTTTCTTGATGAAGTGATTTCTGTGACTTTTTATCCAGATGTGCCACTCTAAAGCCCAGAAATCTTCCTCACCTCTTTATTTTCTCCATGTTCCATTTAAGCATGTTCTGCTGGTAAAAAAAAAAAAAGCAAAACAAAAAGGAAAAAAAAAAAACAAACAAACAAAAAAAACCCACAACAAAAAAACCCCAGCCTCCTTTTCTGTTCACATTTATATGCTGAGTTCCAGAACTATGCTTTCATTCTACCTATTATGAAATAAAATATTTCAGGATGTCATCATTGTAAACACTCTAGGCTGAATGAGAGGAGATCACACATAGGTGAAAATTTTTAATCCAGTTTGAGCAGAAAGGGAGATTTCTTTCCTCCCTTTCCTCTCTCTGCTTCCCTTACTTTGAAGTACCCTAAAGAAAGAAAATGGAAGCCCCTGGGTGGAAGTCACAAACTTCCAGGTGATACGTTCTAACTTGAATTACGTCATTACAGAACGTTTGAAGAGAGCAAAAGGGAAACCAGCACCCTAGAGACCTGCTCTCTCGGTCTTCCAGCTCAGTAGAAGTCTAAACTTTACCCAAGTAAACAGCTAACAAAACAAACAATCAAAGAACATACCACAACGTCAGAAGTCTCTACACCTGGAAACATCCTTTAATCACCTGAACACAGATATCAGACACCATCCAGAGCCACCACACATGCATCAAATGCACCATGCCACAAATTCTTGTCCAGTCAAAAATCCGACACTTTCACAAGTTGCCTACCAGGAAAAGTTTTGCACGTTGAGCTTTCACAATCATATCGTTTCCCTCAGGTAGCTCCTATAACACGCTATATGACTTTGAAAATCTTGGTCCTTTAAAGACGCTGTATTTCTCTATTCACAGAGTATTAAGAAGACTTCCTTATCCCCTCCTGAGATCTTCACTGCTCAGTCACAGACAAAAAGCTTTTTCAGGATAGGTCCAAGGCTAAGGAATTTAGCCTTTCATTTGCCCTAACTGCTGTTCTCAATATAAAAGCACTCTCCTTACACCCACACAGATCAAAAAGCACCCTGCTTTCCTCACTTCCAAAAAGAAAAAAAAAAATATATATATCTCCTTAAAGGAACAAAACGCAGACATGAAAGAGGAAGTTACTCAGTTCATTTGCCCTTCCTTCGTTTGCTCATGTTATGAGTGCTGCTGAGAATCCAACAGAATAGAAAACACATGAAAAAGACAGAGTTTCTTGGCTGAGCATTCTGCACGAGACCTTCAGAACATCTCTGCTGGCTCTTTAGCCTATAGACAGGGAAAAACATACATAAACTCCAGCTTCAGCAGTAAGGCTTCAAGAGGGTTGCCACAGTGAACTACAGTTCTCAGTTTATTCACCTCCTCTGGCAGGAATCATCAGTGACCTTTACTAAATAAGGCAAATTCAAGATTTCCACAAAGAGCTTGGCTAGACTTGGGCCCTAAAGTCGAGTGATCAACATGGAATTGCTCACAACCCCATACCACTTCCTCAATCATTTTTCCCTCTTGGCTTACAGTATCCTTCGGAATCTCCTTGTAAGTAACCTTGCAGCAGTGAAGCTACTAACCCCCAAATGCTCTCACACTGCAGAAGATCACCATACATTAACACTGATGTTTTCTAAAGGAGAAGAAATTAATGTAGTGCTGGGTTATAATTGGCAATCTGATACAGAAATGGCTCTGAGCTCCCTACCAAGAAGCGAAGTGGTTTTGTCCAGTATAACAAGCACACCAAAACTTACTTCTCACTTCACCTACCAATATGAAACAGCAGGAGGGGAAATATGCCGCAATAAAGACACTGGGAAGAGGATGCAAGATCTTTGAAGCTGAAAGCACCTTACAAACAACATCATCTTGGAACAAAGAACTAGCCAGCTTGAAATGTGACAAGCTTGTATTCATAGCAATAAAAAGCATGGATAAAAAGAATCCCAAAAAGAATAAAAGGACATGGAAATGCATTCTAGCTCAATCACTTGAAGAAATAAAACAAGTTTCATGTGTCATGGTAGTGACATGTCACACATTGTTTTCCAGATGTTTATAACAGTATTTTCTGCCTGGTAGCCTTTAAACACATGTTGAAGAATAGCAAGAAAATTTATTCAAAGGTCCTAAAATGACAGCCATCTTTTTTTTTTTTGGGGGGGGGGGAGGGGGGTGGGGGGAAGGCTGTATAAAAAACCATGTCAGTGTGCATCTATTTCATGACTACAGTATGATCCAAACCAACTTGGCTTTGAGAATGGAGCTTTGTTGAAGTGATACTCTCTTTGCTGCACCTTTTAGGTGTCTTTGACAAAAGGCAGTAATCTCCATAGCTTCTACTTCTCTTCCTCCTCCATGATGATGGAATAACAAAAAATTGGTACACTGTCTTAAGTAAGCTTCTAGAAGCTAAGGCCTGCAGCTTCATCTTTCCCAGGAAATCGTTATCAGTAGCTTCTTAGAACCTCTCTTCAGCACTTGAGAGAAACATTACCAGTTCTAGAGCCCATCACCTCTTCCATACAAAATACAATGACAAATTTTGCCCTTTGCAGACAGAACTGAGCAAAGAAACAAACATTGTATCATAAAATAAAATGCTTATTGTAGGATCAAGTCAGAATTATTGGGGCCTATATTAAAAACAACACAATTTAAAATTACCTAATATACAAGAGGGAGTAATATAAGCTGGACAAAGTAACGCAAGCGAAGCCTAACAACGCACAGTGTTAGCCACCTTAATCTTTCACTAAGGATAGCTGCTGGTGAGGGAACAGTTAGCAATCTGACAGTCAGAATCACAGAATCATTGGGTTGGAAGAGACCTCAGCAGATCATCCAGTCCAACCCCCACCTACCAAGCCAGGGCCACCTACGGCAGGTTACACAGGTACGTGTCCAGGCGGGTTTTAAACGTCTCCGGAGAGGGAGACTCCACAACCTCCCTGGGCAGCCTGTTCCAGTGCTCTGCCACCCTCAATGTACAGTTCTTCCTCATGTTGAGGTGAAACTTCTTGTGTTTTAGAATGCCCTCTTCCAAGAATGAATCAAGTGTAAAAAGCAATGGCTTATCAATTTATGAATTATACATATTAAAGGAGGTTTTAGAAAGGTATTTGCTAACAACTTATTTTGATTCCCATAGATTTCCAAAGAAAAAGCAAAGTTTGTAATGTGGTCTAAAATTGCTTTCTAAAAAGCATCTCTCCTGAATGTTTGGGGTGCCTCAGGTACATGTTTTGAGTGTATTTTGTCCTTGGTCATTAAGTAAGCACACAAAGCAAATTAGCATTGACGGACAGTAATTTTCCATATCATGAAAAAAAGCTTATTGCAAAGTGGTTATAAAACTCCGTGAAGTGTAAGGAGGTGACAATTAATTTAATATATTATGTCATGAATGACAAACATGCTTACAAATGTTATCTGAAAGACTGCAACAAAGTAACTCCAAAATGCTACCAGAAATACAAGTAGCTTAAGTCACTGGGGAGAATTTTCCTTTATGCGGGTCTTCCTAGGATCCCCACCACAAACCACATTTTTGTTGGGCTTTTTTGCAGGGGTGGTGTGGGGCAGAGTGTTGTTTCGGGGTTTGTTTGGTTGGTTTTATCTCCAAAGAACACCTTAGCAGAAGCTATCAGCTTTGACAGAACACCAAAATTCTGGCACTGAACCATAAATTGACCATTACCATAAAAAGAACTGCTAAATGAGAAACCATGTGCTCAGTATAAAACTAATTTCATGCTTTCAAAAGCACACAGTGGCTTCTAGCAAGATAGTGGCCCTGGGACTTGCAAAGACAGATTGGCTAATACAAATGGTGTGTGCTCCTGATGCAGTCTGCTTAGCCAAGCTTTACATGTACTGGCAGTAAATGGAAATTCTCGAATCTTCTGTCAAACAAATACACACTTATCTATAACTTTAGAGCTGAAAGCTATAAAACAGCTGCCTCATAAATATATTTAGCAGGAAAACGCATGAGCTGTCCTAGTTCCTCATAAAAAAACCCACAGCAGTCTTTACACAGTAAGCATAGACATTTCTGTAGCAAGCAAGAAAAACATTTTAATAAATATTTTTCAGCATCTTTCCTCCTTTTATAAAGGAAATTACTATCAGAAAATGCAAATATAATCATAGCAGGTCTCACTGCAAACTAAGCACACTGGCAGAACAGCAATGCTTAATAAGTAACTCAGTTGAACTATTTTTTTTGCGTGTGTGTTTTGCTATAGGTGAAATTCTCAATAAAAGAGTTCTTTAAAAATACATCAGTACAAAGTCTATTTAGTTTACGATAATGCTTCTTTTGAGCTTAAAGATTTACTACTAGAACTTCGTGGGCTACCTTTAACACACTATCTGTTCCCTTAAATAAAACTTACTGCACTAAATCTCAAATTTAACTGGTTAGGGAGAAGCGTCAGTAATTTTATACCCTTCTCAAAGCAAGTTGTCAGTGCAAATGAATTACTGGAAGCTATGCTGGCATGACAGGTCATAACTTTTAATATTAACAGTGACAGACATATGCAGGATGTATAAAATTTATTTCAGTATTTACTTTCTTACTTTATCTGGAGAATCCAACAGCTCTTGCATTTCACGTATCGTTATAACTATAATTTGAGATTTAACACGGCAGAAAGCAAGCTCTGGTAAGAGGTATTTAGTCACACTGCCAATTAGCTTCTTTCCATAACAATAATACAGCATCACTGACACGTTCCAAAAACATTTAAAATGCATAGAAAGTCACCTACTGGAAAGATGCCCTCTGCAAACAGCAAGCAAGGAAAGGGA
Organism: Strigops habroptila; assembly: GCF_004027225.2. Taxonomy (NCBI): domain Eukaryota; kingdom Metazoa; phylum Chordata; class Aves; order Psittaciformes; family Psittacidae; genus Strigops; species Strigops habroptila. The sequence continues at coordinate 16,395,371 of NC_044281.2, read as the reverse complement.
GCTTGCCACATATTTAGAGTTACTTTATATACTGAAATAAGACAAGAAGAAAAACATGCATTATATGCCTTGCCATTTTTCTTAACCTTTCCACTGGAATAACTAAAACAAATGACATGCACACGGAAACAATACCAAAGATGTAAACATCCACTCTTAATATCACATCAGAGAGAAATTCAGTGAAGTTTAATAATAAAAATTATGCTCACCTCTACTGGGAAGTCCACTCCACATTATGGCAATACTATTTAAGCAGCTTAAACAGCAACCAAGTTACATAAACAAAACTTCCAGTATGTGACCAATATGATCTACGCTGCCACAGAGACTTGGCTCCAGCCCTGATCAACTGTGTGACAGTACACTGTTATACCAGTGCAGCCTCAAACCTTCCCAGATGCCGGCTTATTGCATTGCTCATTGAAAATCCTTCACACGCTGGCAACATTTTAGGGAAGGACAAGCACACTCTGAGTCATTTGTAAAGAAAGCAAAGCAATTTCAGTTCTGTATCTTCATGCGTACTGAAACACAGAGCACTGTCAAAGTAGAAGTCTGAGCTGAATTTATGCTGAGAAACAGGCAACCCAAGCCTTCATTATCAATGCATGGAATCAGCTACAGTGATCAAATTCAAACAAACCACCAGGAAAAAAAGAAAAAAAGAAAAAAAAAAAAGATACCATTATGAAAGGCTCTACAGATTCAGCTCCAAACCACACAGAACGAAGAATCATCTATCTAGACTGTGTAAATGTTAAAAATAGCTCTGTCTTTTCTACAGTGAACACAAGACAGGGGAAAATCAGTAGCCTGTATTGTGACGAGGTTCATTACTGGAAGAAAATCCTGCAATAAAAATGAATGATTCCTTACAGCTTTTCTAAGTAAGATTAATTTGCAATTATGCAAATAAAGAAATAAATACTTTTTAACCACATAATAGACAGTCTATTGTACATAAACAAATAGGTAATAAAGAGAAGCACAAATATTTGGATTAAAAATTTTAGAATACTGACCCAGAAGAGATCTGTACAGTCCGCCAGATTAAGCATTTGTATAAAAAAAAATTAAAAAAAAAAATCAATAACTAAAAGCATGACATTACATGACCAATACATTTGTCCTTCAAAACGACAATAATTTTTAATTACTATGAAAATTCTCCATCGCTTATTAAATGCACGCTCATAGTACTCCCCCACAGACTTCCCACTATGTAAATCTTTTTGTCTTTTCAGGTACTCCATACATTTTCTTTCCCAAAAAAGGTAAGAGGGCATGTGTCGCTGTGCATACTCACACCCACAGAGATACACAGTACAATAAGAATCAGATGTTATCACGACTAAGTTAAGTTTGCAAAGAAATAAAAACAGGAGTTTTTATTATAATACCTTTACAGTTATGCAAATATACTACTGTGTCATGAGACAACTATGAGAGAAATTTTGGCAGGATCTGATCCCAGATAGGACACTTACTGATTTATTTTTGCAAGAGAAAAAAAATAATGAACAAATCTGGACTTTATATTTTTTCAGCCATTTTAAAAACAGAAATCACTTTTATTCAGTATGCATTTCCAACAGTAATGACTCTGCACTGACAGATGCCTTTTCATCTCAGCTGTCTACACCTGTAAACTGTGGATCACAACCTTCAAAGAGACAGTGAAGAAGAAATCCTTACAGCAATATGAACTCAACTGATTCCAGCAGCTCTCCAGGCTGTTTAAATCTTAAGGGAGACCTCCCAGCCTGAGCAGAAGTTGTTTCCTCACCACTCCTGCAGATGTTCTCAGCTTGAAGTCATGGCTGTTGAGCAGCTATATTTTTGGTCCTACACTCTAGAACATCTGATTATCTGATGTCTTAAATGCTGGTTCTTTACCACAGCATAACTGCCCCTGAAGAGAGGTTAAACTCTCAGAGAAGGAATTTTGCACAGAATTTTGCCATGAGAATATGTTTGTGCAAGCTGAGAGCAAAGCGCGCCTACTAGGGTAGCCAATTTTATTTTGAAACCCTGCCCCACTCCACCCAAAGCACCACCCCCCCCCCATAAATTGCTTTTTTCCATACTAGTCACATACTCCATTTGTTTGCTTACAAATGTCATTCATGTGCTCCCTACCTCCTAGAGAATGAAGCAGAGGCTACACATAAATAATTGGTCTGATAATCTCTACCAATTTCAAAAAAAGTTGGGTTTTCTTTTTGCCATAAGGGAACTTCTTAATGTTTTGCTCCAATTACTTAAGAACAACCAACCTCAATGAAATAGTAATTTTCCTTTTTTTTTTTTTTAAGACTTCCATCGAATGCACATATCAACTACTTACTTTTATTTTTTTTATTAATTTTACCAATACATTCATGGTGCAGCTACTTAAATGCAGAATATTATGGATACAGTTTGTGGTTATTAATAAACAAGAAACCATCTTTAATGTCAGCTCTGTCCCTTTGTATTAACTTTCATCATCAATATTTTGTAAGGAATATCAAGTGTACCAAAACAATATAATAAACCCCCTTAATTTCAGACCAGCTAAGCATGACTGCTGTGAAGAAAAACAGCAATCACTTATCATAAATACATTTCATATTGAAAGAAAAACATTAACTTATGTAATATTACATATTTCCTAAGTAACTTGTAGAAGATACTCAAGTGATGGAAAGAATGTGGAACCATTTACCAAACGCAATCTTGTTCAAAAGACCACTGAATAAGAAAAGCAGTCAACATACCCTGCAGTAAGAAGTGAAATACTAAGTTTCTAATCAGCTCCCCAATCTAAGTTGTATTACAGGAACATAACTCTTCTTTTTATTATTACACTGGAGAAAGGCTTTTTAGCAAGAGAATCTAATCTTTTCCAAATAGAAAAGCAGATTTTACACAGAGTACAACAGCAAAGCAGGGAGCAACCTCCCTTCCACAGAGGGCCAGGAGGAAGGCCCTAGGTATCAGTCCACCTCATCCCCCACAGCAGCAGCCTTCTTCAAACTGCTTTCCAAAAGGTTGGGCTGTAGGCAGCACACATGGAGGGCAAAACAAAAAAAGATTTTGGCGTAACACAAGAAAGTGTAAACTCACAGGGATTTATACTATCCTCCTCCTCTCCATAGACTTGTACACCATTTCTATAGCTATGCATGCATGCTTTTAGTAGGACCCAGCTCACAAAACTGTTTCAAGATACTTTTGATTGCTGCTTAGCATTCTTCCGAGTGCTTGGTAGACCAATTCATAAAGATCTCCTGTAATAAAAATCGGATTATCCTTGTTCTTTTTTTAGAAAAAGGAAAGACAAACATTGATAAGGAATTTGAGGATCTAGATCAAGAGGCTTAAGGTAAGCAAAAATTCTGTTCTCCATTAAATTGGAACAAAGCAGACTTAGATGGCAACTAAGCTACCTGCCAGAAAGCTAGTCTTGGCCCACCTAAGGATTCAAACCTATATACCAAGACCTCCATTTACGATCAGATTCTTCTGACAGTTAAAAACCAAGGGAGAACTCCACTGAAATCAGAGTAATGCAGTGCAGTTTCATTCTGCTGTAACTGACTGTAGTTTAATCCTGACCTAGTCACCTGGCAAAGTAATTTAAGTTTAATTAATGAAAAAAAAAATCTTCCTCTTCTGCACCAGGCCAAAGGGGACGTGAGACACTATTCACACTTCCAAATTCTAGACATTTAATGTGGACAACTAATACACAAGTTAGCTGTACGGTCTATGGATTCTTTGAAGGATAATTCTGAGCACTTTAATTGTAAGCCTCCCTGCCTCCATTAACTTGAAAGGATGCTTAGACTTACAATTTAACTGGGCATCGCACAAGGAGGCAGAATAATTCCAATCTTTATTCCTAAAAGTGAAGAAAGTCTGCCTTTTCTATACTCCCTCTTTTCTCCTCCCATGTCCAATGTTGCTGCTTTACCTTCTCCCTTACACTAACATTACCTTTTTGTGACCTGATTTATGTCATGAACACAACATTTATGTATTTATTTTGGTAGTTTAACAAATCCCTGGCTGTGAGCCAGATCACACAACTGTATGCAGATAATCTCTCAGGAAATCATTCTGTGACTACTTCCTCAGTATCACAGCGGAACACGTTAACTTGCAGGATTGTTCCCTACAAAGAGTCACAGCATAGATCCCACAGCATTTCAAAACTGCCCTGCAAGGTCAGAGATTTCAAGAGCAAAAAGGCAGAGCTCTTACCAAGAATACACTGCCAGATGACTGACATCCCAGTCTCACTTCCAGCCGAACCTACAGAAAGGTCTTCAAACAGGTGCTAATGAGTGCCAGCCGGACACTACAGCACATCTGCTCTTTAAACAGCCTTGGACCCAGGAAAAAGTGATTCTGCTTTGCCTGCTTCTAGAATTTGAGCACTTTGTGTAACTAAAATCATAGAATCATAGAATCGTAAGGGTTGGAAAGGACCTTAAGATCATCTAGTTCCAACCCCCCTGCCATGGGCAGGGACACCTTGCCCTAAACCATGTCACCCAAGGCTCTGTCCAACCTGGCCTTGAACACCGCCAGGGATGGAGCATCCACAACCTCCCTGGGCAACCCATTCCAGTGCTTCACCACCCTCACTGTAAAGAACTTCTTCCTTATATCTAGTCTAAACTTCCCCTGTTGAAGTTTGAACCCATTACCCCTTGTCCTACCACTACAGTCCCTAAGGAAGAGTCCCTCCCCAGCATCCTTGTAGACCCCCTTCAGATACTGGAAGGCTGCTATGAGGTCACCACACAGCCTTCTCTTCTCCAGGCTGAACAGCCCCAACTCTCTCAGCCTGTCTTCATATGGGAGGTGCTCCAGCCCTCTTATCATCCTCATGGCCCTCCTCTGGACTCGCTCCAACAGCTCCATGTCCTTTTTATGTTGAGGACACCAGAACTGTACGCAGTACTCCAAGTGAGGTCTCACAAGAGCAGAGTAGAGGGGCAGGATCACCTCCTTTGACCTTTGAAGGTCACGCTTCTTTTGATGCAGCCCAGGATACGGTTGGCTTTCTGGGCTGCAAGCGCACACTGCCGGCTCATGTTAAGCTTCTCGTCAACCAACACCCCCAAGTCCTTTTCTGCAGGGCTGCTCTGAATCTCTTCTCTGCCCAGCCTGTAGCAGTGCCTGGGATTGCCCCAACCCAGGTGTAGGACCTTACACTTGGCTTGGTTAAACTTCATGAGGTTGGCATTGGCCCACCTCACAAGCGTGTCAAGGTCCCTCTGGATGGCATCCCTTCCCTCCAGCGTATCAACCGAACCACACAGCTTGGTGTCGTCGGCAAACTTGCTGAGGGCGCACTCAATCCCACTGTCCATGTCGCCGACAAAGATGTTGAACAGGACCGGTCCCAACACCGATCCCTGAGGGACACCACTCGTTACAGGTTTCCAACTGGACATCGAGCCATTTACCACAACTCTTTGCATGCGGCCATCGAGCCAGTTTTTTATCCACCGAGTGGTCCATCTATCAAATTGATGTCTCTCCAATTTAGAGACAAGGATGTCGTGCGGGACAGTGTCGAACGCTTTGCACAAGGAAATGAAATTACCCATCTCCAGGGATCTGTAAAATTTGGACTTCAATGGGTAATTCTAGTACATTTACTCTTAAAACTACACCAACCATTCTCGTGTTAGCATGGGGCAAAGGAGAGACAATCAGTAGATTAACCACAAGATATCACCCCAGGGAACACGTAATGAGAATTCGTGGAGCAAAATCGGTATCACCTCCAGAGGAGAACCAGGAGGAATATAACGAAGCCACCCACAAGACTGGCCACAACACATATTTATAAACCAGCCGCTGCTATCCCTACTGGTAGCTCACTTAATACAAAAGGCTTAAGAAAACAGAGAGGCAGCCTCAGGCGCCGAGCCCTGCCGCGGAAGGCGGCCTTATTGGCCGGGCTGCAGCACCACCTGGTGGCGCCGTGCGGCCCCGCAGCCGCGTCTCCCTACCATCTCTACTGCCTGAATAGTGAACACGTCAGCTGCGTGCCAGCAGGTAAGGAGGCAGGCAGTCTTCAATTACCATACTCTTAGAACTGGTTCTTCCCGCTTTGAGGAGTGGACACGTCAGCCCTTGTTTTCGGGGTGACAAGTGGGATTTAGGGTACTCCAAGCAGCTGTGACCTGACCCACGGCTGTCGCCACTGCAGGCTCCAGCAAGTCGTGCTGCTGAAAAGCATTTAGCAGGCCCACTCCAAAATACATCTCCCTAAGGCTGCAAGGAAGTACCCGTTCTTTTCCTGCTTATAGGAAATAACTGGAACAATTTCCAGTTCAAGCTGCAGAAGCAAATACATACTTTCTTGTTTTCCTGAGACTTCATTTATTTCCTTCTGATGAAGCCTTGCCACACATTAGATACACCTGGCACACATATAGGGATGGCCCTTGGGAATGGCATCACTGGCAAACTTCAGCCTGAGCTGCAGTAAGAGAGGATGGGTATGACTGATAACACTAACATAAGCAATAGTGAAGGCTCTAACATCATGTGCAATATACTTTTCCTGTAGAATACTGTTTTCTTCACACATAATTTTTAATACCAATCTAAAGAAAGTAAGCTCAATGAGTGGACAGCCAAAACTTTCTAATTTAGTCAATTTCTTTATTTGCTCAATATGAAGAAAAGTAGCTGTTAAATTTTGTATGCAATTTCACTTGCTATGAAGTAACTAAAATTGCAGGTATAGCTACAATAGCAAAATAGCTTCTGGAGTTCAGTAATGGGGTGGGGGAGGCAAAATAAATCTACAAAAATGGAGTATGCTTTTTAGAAAATTATGTTGCTAAATACCTTTTGAAATTCTATGACAATCGTACACTTACTCTAAACATAAAGAGCTAACTTTAAAGTTATCTCTGTAAAGATATCTAGACTTTAAATATATAAAAAAACCCTCCTGATCTATACATTGTGGAGTATTATTGCCAAGACCTGGAATTCCACAGTTATCAGATCTTAGTGAACTCTTCAATAATGGTACAGTAAGAAACATTACCTATTCCTGAAAGTTACAAGCAACAAATCGAGGTTATAGTTGTAATACACAGTGAAAGTCAACAGTTAAAAAGATGCTTTATAACAACCTGAGGCCACCTGTCACAGAGAGGACCTCAGAAGAGGATTAATATGAAAATGTGTCTCATGAACTCCTTTGTCATGAGGACTCCTTTGTCATATTCATCCCCAATTGGAAGAACATCCACCAAGAGCCAAGGAAGCTGGAGGCGGTGATGGTGCGCATATCAGTTCTGTCACACAGGATCAAGAATGTTCTGGCAGGTCTGTAATCCTGGTTTTTGTACTTTCAACAAAAATCTAGAGTCATGTGTATCTTACATGACTTTTTTCCGATAAGAATATTACTAATTTCACATTCATCTTATGAAGACAGAGGAAAACTCCAACCAGAGATCTCAGGAAGCTTTCTGCAAAAGTTTGTGTTGTGTGCTGCACTGTTCACCACTGAGTACGATAGAAGGGTATGCAGTTATAACAATGAAGTATGAGAGCAGCTATTTGCTTCCTTCGCACATGGAATAAAGTCTGTTCACTGGGGCTGTTCTCTTACCATCTGCACAATTAATTTTGTTTACAACATTAGCCAAAGAAATGGGAAAGTCAGACTCCCATTACGAGAGGTAATGACACTCCAGAGGACATGGATTAAAACTGAGCCTGGATAATGTCAATTTATAGGAAAATTAATTTCTACTTATTTTTTGAAAGTGTTCTTTGAGAACTACATTTCAGTAAGTCCTATTCTTGTAGGGGCTCTTAAGCAGTATATTAAATGGTCTATAAACTAGGACGTCTCATAGATATTAAGTTATTTTAAGAATGCACACAATTAAGTAATTTTAGGTGTTATTCAACAGGAATTTAATCTTTTGGACCACAGGCCTTACCCCAGTGATAACCTTATGCTACTTGGTTCTAAACCAAACAAAACAATACCACAGACTTCAAAAAAAAAGACATATTCATTAAGAATCACAATCTGAAAAAGCTAAACCTTTTAATGCAGTTTGACTGTTTCTATACAAAACCAAAAACAACCCCAAAGCAAGTCCCTTCATGTAGCTAATAAAAATAACAACAAAAAACAAAACAAAAAACCCAAAAAACCCAAAAAAACAAAAAAACAAACAAACAAAAAAAAACCACCAAAAAAACCCCACCAAAAAAACCACCAAAACCTTTTTCATGAAGATCTGAGATCTGTTACTTCATCAATACCAAGTGTTAATAAACAGCAACTTTGGCTTCTGCTAGACAGTAATTCCTTAAACCTGCAGCATTTTATATATCTCAGAACTAGAAATGATAACTTGTTATATACTTGCTTATGACATAAAGAATAAAGAATACTTTCCAAGATCAACTTTGGCCCTTTTTGATTCTACGGAATGTCAAAAAACCCTGAATTTTCTTTAACAAAATAAATAGATGCGAGAAAGTATTTATTTCAACTATCAGTAAGAAAAGCAGCCTTAAAATGCTCTATAAATTTTCTTCAGTGCTGTTGGAACATCACAGAAAAAGGGTAATCCTGCAGCAAAATCTTTAAACCATGAACATCAAAGCAAGAGAACATATGGCATACTGGTACCCCTTAAAAAAGGCAAGGAGAGCCACAACATCCTTACCTTTACCAACCATACAATACTGAATCATTTTTATGATGTGCTCACTTTCTTATATGCATAGAGAAGTAAGGGAAGACTACTTTTTTTCAGAATAGCTATGAGCTGAGCCTAATAATGAAATTTCAAAAAAAAAAAAAAAAAAAAAAAAAGAAAAAGGGCACATTTTATGCTTTGCACCTTTACATTATGCATGTTAAATGCATTTTACCCAAGCATCTGGGACCTTTGTTTTGTCCAGTAAGTAGAAAGTATTATTTCAAATTACTTCTTACTTGAATAAGAGTAATTAAAAACCAGATCACTGAAAGCAGAACCAAGGAAAGGACCAGGCCTATAAATTCTACCTCTACTCCTCTTCCCACCACCACATTTGTTCTAAAAGTTTCTTCTATGCACATAGCATCCTTCTAGAATTTTGTTTTGGGAATAAAAGCAGACGACAAAATACATGACTCTGAAGCCACAACAGCTACTTTGAAATAGACCATATCTCAACTACACAAGGCCCAACACAGCCATTAATCACGCATTAATGCAATATTGCCTCAATACAAGTTGACTTCACAGGGGAAGAAATAACCAGTAATTCCGAACATGGCAAAATATTATAAATACTAGTATTATTAATCTATATTAAGTTTACTGGTTATGTTAGGTGGAGAAGGTAGAGCTTAAAAGCTTCCTCAGATTTCTTGACCAAAATCCAACATCTCATACTAATAATGTACCTGTGCTTGTACTTGCAAACAAAGTGCCAGGAGCTGTACTTGTAGGGAGTTTTCCATTATTTAGCTGCTTCACTCTTTTCAGGTGCGACTTCCCATTGTAATGAACTTGAGCTTGTGCTGCCGAGTTCAGCTGTATATTGCACACTTCACAGAAGGAAAATAGTATCTTCTTTTTTTCTTTGCTTAATTGATAGTCCTGTCTGTCATTCCTCAGTCCTTTTTCTTCAAAGCCCCGTAGAATACCTGGTTGATTCATAATCCCATCTTGAAAGACGTGGTCAGGACTTAATGGACGCTTCATACCTACAAAGCAAACAGCAAAAATTGTTACTAGGAGCTGACTAGTAATGCTTACTATTAAATCAGAATTTTCTTTTTTTTAAATGTTACACAACATGAACCAAAGACTAGTTCCAACAAATAAGGTTCCAAATTGTGGAGGCGTCACTTAGTGGAGAAATACATGCATTTGTGACACACCACAGAGCTCAGATATAATAAGTTGGCAATATATTACAGTCTGTGCACAACGACAACTCGCAACAAGTCATTTTTTTCTGTAAGCTATTTTAAAGCAGATTTATTACTGCATCTCTAGCAGATTTTTAAAATTATTTTCAGAAACATTTCCTCTGCATCACTAAGCACTGGTTCCAGAGTTTTTTACTTTCCAATGCCCATAGCTGTACCCACTGCCTCAAATTATTCAACAAAAAGGATGCCAACAAGAGATGTTACTGAAACACTGGAAGACTGCACTGTTCAAGTGATACTTATGAATACTTTCCACTTTTACATACACCCAAACCTTCATTCTCCATACAAGCATTAAGACGTTGTCTATTGTAATCTGTCAACACCTTCACAATTAAAACTACTATAGAGAGAAAATGCCAGCTAGACGTTAGTCTTATGGGAACTACACAAATCACAGTAAGTGACAGTTCCTGAAAAACAGTCCAAGAGCCTGAAACACGCATTTGTGCCTACAGAATCAAACCCTCATCACAATAAATGAACCAAGCTCCACAAAGAACAGTTTATATATATGGGTGGAGGTGTGCAGGCGTGTATTTCATATAAGGTATGCTTCAGAAGTAGAAGAAGAAATGGGTGGGAAGGGGGCGGAATTTGTAGAGGAGACCCTGCCTTTGAACATCCAGCCGAGCACAGGCAACCGGGGTGGCAGGAGGAGCTGTGCTTCAGTGCCAATCACTTCTGAAGCAGCTCAGACCCCTTCATAGGCTGCCAGTATCTCTTTTTCAGTGGGAGTGTAGCTGGCCTCGGATCCTCTGTATCCCTGACATTCTCTTTGTAATGGGGAGAAAGGTCTTGGGAAACTCCCATAGAACAGACTTCTGCTTTCTTGGCTGAACAACTTGCTGTTTACACTTTATTCTTTTCTCACACCACCCAAATACTCTTAATCTACCAAAGGGTGGCTGAGGGAGCTGTGCAGAAGAGCACCTCTTTCCAGGCAAGAGCACGTGTATATATATACACACACATATATATACACACACGCATATATATTTATATGTATATATGAAATTACATACATATATATATTCAGTTTTCAGAAGCAAAGAGGTTTCAAATGCAAGGTCCTGTTTTCAGCCCAGGAACCAGACTAGCACGGATCTTTGTGCACACCTACCGCCCTGCTAAGTGGGAGGAATGAGACACCACATGTCCACACACACACAGAAAATGAAACACTACAGCAGTCGTAGCAATCCTTCCCAAAACTGTGTAGTATTCATAAGCAATACTAAAATACTCTTCTTGCTATCCAGACAAGTATATTACCAGGAAAAAGCTTGTTTGGTTCTTTGCCACAAGTATGTGAATGTTATTTATATGATGGGATGGCGTATTTCATCACATTCCTAACTCTAGCCCATCTTAAAATTTTAGTTTTGTACAGCTTCCTCCTCCACCATGATTCACCAATCAAGTATGATAAATAAACAGTACACAGACTTAGTCATATATTTGTTTCATATAACTGAAAGTCCTGTCATCAAATAAAAAATATGAACAATACATTCATTAAGATAGACATCACATCAATTACTTAAATGAAAAATCATTATTAAAAGTAATTGTAGGCTACAGGAACCTATTTGCTTTTAAAACCAAAATACTATTGGATCCTGAAAACCTAGGCTAGACACTGCCACACTAAATCATTTAAGCCTAAGTATCATATTTCAAGGCAAGCAACCAAGATCCTTGACTCAGCTGAGCTTAGATGACATTTTCATCTGAAAATTTAATCTGCTTAGAGCTTTGGTATTTGTTACTTTTCAGTGTATTTTTTTAAACCATAAATAACTTCCCCTACTCCCTTTGTTTTCTCTGTATTTTTATTTCAACAGCACTGTTGTAGTTTTTATTCCCTGAAGTAAATGTTTTGAAACAGAAGCATTTATTTTTATATTACATTGGTTTAGATGCTATAATTATTTAATAATACATACATAACAGTTTAAAAATCCTGACTTGTCAGAAATCTCAAATTTGACTGCAGAAAGCAAATAATAATTCTAAATATAATTCAGTAATTATTTCAATAATCCATAAGATCTTAGTCAAACTCAGTTGATTTGGATACATTTAAAAGTGGCAAACAGCTGCATTAGAAAGCTGCAGACCAGAAGGCAGACTGATGGAGCCAAGAGCTGCTGCTGCTGAGTACCTGTAACAGCACCAGAACCTTTCAAAGGAGGGTTGTTTTGGAAAACACCAGCCTGGTACTGCATTAGCCCATTAACACTGCAGCATGAGACACATATGCTCCTGGACTGCATGCTTTGGTTTACTTTCATCCAAGGGAACAAAGCCTTTCAGCTGGTTAAGTCTGAGACTGCTGAAATATGAACCAAGTGGGGAAAATCAGAACACTTGCCTCAAAAGTATACAGCTGACAGGAACAAAAATGTTTTCAATATGGACACACCCAGAAAGAACAAGTGAGCACAGCAAGGACTCAAACTCCACACCTACACCCTAAGGCATCCCAGCTGCCAGTCTAGAAAGAAAATTAACGTTCAGACAAAGAAAAAGAAACCATTGTCCAACTTTCACCTTTTTTTTAAAAAACAAAATAGTTTTAAACCCACTCTGACTACAAAGTACCATCTTCCTTTGCATAACACAGGACAAAGGAGTCTTTAAATCAATCTCTTGCTACTAATTTACAAATCAAAAAAACACAAGCTGCGATTTCAAAATAACCCTGATTGCCTAAAGCTCTGCATCTAAATTGAAAGGTGACCTGATTATAAGCAGCACTGACCTCCCAACAACTGATGGGAACAGCAGATGCAAAGCACATCTGAAAAAATACCTACATTGAGCATCCTAAACCTTGGCTTTAGGAGGGTTTGCAGGAGCATTCTCTCTGACCAGTCCAGCCTGGAAAGGACATGTACATGCAGCCAGAGACCAAACCCCACTAGCCCTCAGAAGTCTGCCTGTCCCTACACAGAAATCCCAGCCCTCATCTTCCCAGGATTTGAGAGACCTGAACATGTAGTGTAGAAAATTATATGTTCCAACAGTCTTGTCCAGTTCCTTTTGAAGTGTTTCAGAAGAAAATGTTGGTGGCAAGCACCCACTGAGATTTTACAGTACGCACATCTTTCACATAGCAATACAGCTTTTATCATCAGTTCTTGTGGTGTATGTATCTGTTCAAAAAATAGAAAGGTTATTACATGAAAGGTCCCATTTGTCTTTAAAACTGTGTCTCCTTCCTGTCTTCTTTAAAGTTGGGGTTGGAAAAACACACTTTTAAAAGTCTCTGCTGAAATGTCCTGGCTCTAGCATATACAGAACAAGTACAATTCTTCACTGAGGCAGTGTTAAGAATCTCACCATGAATGCAATTTATTTTGTAAGAAATAACCTTTCTCTGTAAAGTATTCAGATAGCCTTCTACTTTTATGAAAGACACTTGTACATACACATTAAATTCTAATTTAAAAAAACCCAACCAAACAAGAAAGCTCACTAACCAAAAAACTTAAGCAATCTTCCTATTCTATAAATTTCCTAGTCACTCAAATTTATGCAAGCAAGAATCTGGCAAGTGTCTTTCTTTATCCTTTAAAAAGAGCTTTTCACTGCAGACAGATTTTGAAGAGTTCTGGATGGTACTTATTCTCACTCACTGGGAGTCAGATATGAAATGGGGCCATTTTGTTCCTCAGGTTTACACATAGCTCAATAGCATTATCATGTAACAGAAGCAGCTACTTGAGACTGCAGTCAGTGAACTGAGAATAATGAGAAGTTACATGATCATTATATTCTGCGTAATCAAAAAAATCATTTAGAGTAATAGTTATAATAGATGGGATTGTGAAGTATTCAGAAGTAGACAAGAATAAAATCAAGGATATGAGTTCATTAAAAGGGAGAAAGGATGGAAATTATCATATAGGGAAAATACAATAGATCAATCCTGTGAGCTCCCACGTTTGTGTAACCTGGATACAGAACAGTACAAGCTGAGTCTCAGCAGCAGCTGATACGTAACAATATCCACTAATTAAAATGTACCATACAAAAAGAACATGATTCTGTGAATCACACTGGAGTGTGATTCACAATGGACACACACATTACAAAGGTAGTGCTATACCACTGTAGTTGTATTTACTCAATGACTTAGAGGACTAGAACCAATTAAAAACTGAAAGGTGAGAACACGAAAACGAGAAAAAAAAAAGGTGAAACAATGAGGAGCATCCGAGTATGTTAGAAAACATCCAGCTGAATGATCCAGAAAAAATCTAAGTCTGTAAAGGGACTGTATGTCATATTCGTCTTTCAAAGGTACTTTAAAGTCTGCTGCTTTCTCTTGCAAAAGGAAGTTCTAATTCAAACCAGATATACTCATTTTTACTTTGATAAAAAGGAGGAAGCAACGCAAGTATGAGAGGTATTTTCAAGTATTTGACTTAGGCTGTTACCAGACTAAACAAGTTGTCCCCGCTTCACATTTCCTCCCAAGTACACAGAACTGATCTATCTGCACAGATTCTGCAAGCAATACGAGAGCAAGAATAAATTAGTGATTTATGACACCACATTAAAATTCTTACATGTCATGAGATACCCTGTTAGGATTTCTGGAGCCACATCTTCTCAGCCTCTTGCAGCTGGCAAAAAAATCTAAGCATGGACATCCTTTGTACTTGAAGCTCAAGGCAATTAGCCTTTCAATTTAGCTAATTTACTTTTAACCAGAGTTGTGCTTTCAGAGGAGCTACAAAGAAGTATTATATATTACACTGCTGTAGGTGACAATGTGCAAATCTTTACTCAAAGGAAATAAGCTTTAGTTATCCTAATGAATTAGTGATGGTTACATGAAGCATTCTTTTCCTGAGTGCTGGTCTAAACTTTTGCAATGCCCATTCCTAATTAGTTGAAACTTCAAAGAACCACTATGCTGGAAATGTAATTAGACTGCTGTCCCTCTGTGGATGTGTGCCAGGTAAGCAAAACAGAAAATGTATTTTAACAACTGACATATGGGCAAAGAGAATTTTCTCCTTTAGCCTTTGGAAATTGTCAAATGAATTATGGAAGACACAGGAACAAATATAAAATTTAACTGGCTTTCTATGTAGTTAGGTTTCCAAAAAGGTTCATTCAGACAGGGGTGGGGAGGGGGAGGCAACGAGAAGAAAAAGAGAGACCAAAGACTAAGCCTTGTTCTGTACACCTCTTAAGCACCTCCTATGGAGAAAAACTATGCAGATGGACCAGTGAAGTCTGCATGCACGCCTTCAGAGCTGCAGTCTTGCACTGGGGCAAGTATGATTCCATAGTTCCACATCTCTGCCACAAAACATTCCCACACAAAAAGAAAGACGGGGAAAAAAAAAAAAAAAAGAGAGAGAGAGAGAAAAAACCAGCTTGAACACATCCAGTGCAGTATTAAGAAGAAACTCGTAAGAGCTGCTTTTGAGAAGTCTTATGACCTTTCTTATATTTTTAAATAGTATTTCCTAAACATAGATAAACTATCAAGAGGCATATGGTTTGCACCATCTGGGCAACAAGTACTATTGGGATACTGTGGTGAACAGCATATGCATAGTGCCTTGTGCACAGTATCCTACAGTGTTAAAAGCACTAGAGACTATTTTGAAGCCAACCTTGAAAAATCCCCCATATGTTTAAGGGACCAGTTCTCTTTCAGAAGATGTGTTCCTCTTTCTTTCAGTACAAATCAAAACAGAAAACTGCCATGTTTCAAATTCACCTTATTCTGAAATTCCTCAAGGAGGCATCATATCTTGCAATGTTTCCACCTGTCAAACTTTTTATTACCCATCCATACACATCTGATCAACTCTTCATTATTTCTTTCATCTCTGCTCACAAAGCACATAGAATGTTTTAATTAAAAGTTACAGTAAAAACTGGATGGTTCTGAAAAATAAATACATTTTTATTCCTTGTGACAGATAAATAATAATCATGGCACACTGACCAAACTGGGTTAAGTAATTTTTTGCCCGTATTTTCATACTGGTTTATCAATGCACAGAAGAGGAAGTTGGTTTGCTTGAAAAGTTTTGAATGGTGTAGTATGACAAATGGCTGACAGCCTCTTCACTAACACATTTTAGAGTATTTAACATTTGAACAAGATTCCCTTTAAACTACAAAAACAGATGGTTGTTTCACACCACAAACATTAGCTGTTCAGTACAAGGTAATTCAGAAGACTCAGAACATTCAAGTAGCTAGTATTTTGCTTTGTTCTACCAGCCTTGAAAATGTCCCTGGTAAGGAAACCTAAAATTAGGCTTACTGTACTATTTTGTGAGCTCAGCTAAACTGGAATAAATACTATCACTCTCAATTTAGATTATCACAGACTGCAGTTGCATATGCCCCTTGTATGTCGCTAGCTCTAATTATAAGGTTGATCCTTTCCTCTTTAGCTCCTATACTTACAAACTTCTGACATTTTTAACATTAAGAAGAAGAGATTTACACATCAATTTATTTGCCAAAGAGATATATCCTCACCTGACAGAACATATCTGACTGCTGCCAAGAACATTAATCAAGTTTGGAGACCAGACAGCTACTTTGGCTTATGCTTCAAGAGGAACCAATGCCAACCTTATGAAGTTTAACCAAGCCAAGTGTAAGGTCCTACACCTGGGTTGGGGCAATCCCAGGCACTGCTACAGGCTGGGCGGAGAAGAGATTCAGAGCAGCCCTGCAGAAAAGGACTTGGGGGTGTTGGTTGACAAAAAGCTTAACATGAGCCAGCAGTGTGTGCTTGCAGCCCAGAAAGCCAACCGCATCCTGGGCTGCATCAAAAGAAGCGTGACCTTCAAAGGTCAAAGGAGGTGATCCTGCCCCTCTACTCTGCTCTTGTGAGGCCTCATTGGAGTACTGCGTACAGTTCTGGTGTCCTCAACATAAAAAGGACATGGAGCTGTTGGAGCGAGTCCAGAGGAGGGCCACGAGGATGATAAGAGGGCTGGAGCACCTCCCATATGAAGACAGGCTGAGAGAGTTGGGGCTGTTCAGCCTGGAGAAGAGAAGGCTGCGTGGAGACCTCATAGTAGCCTTCCAATATCTGAAGGGGGTCTATAAGCATGCTGGGGAAGGACTCTTCCTTAGGGACTGTAGTGGTAGGACAAGGGGCAATGGGTTCAAACTTAAACAGGGGAAGTTTAGATTAGATATAAGGAAGAAGTTCTTTACTGTGAGGGTGGTGAGGCACTGGAATGGGTTGCCCAGGGAGGTTGTGGATGCTCCATCCCTGGCGGTGTTCAAGGCCAGGTTGGACAGAGCCTTGGACCACGTGGTTTAGGGCAAGGTGTCCCTGCCCATGGCAGGGGGGTTGGAACTAGATGATCTTAAGGTCCTTTCCAACCCTTACTATTCTATGATTCTATGATTATTGTAATACGATTTTGCTTCATAAACCATTGGACAAGTTGGGGCCTTCTATTCAGGAACCTGCCATGAAGCCATTATTTACCTTCAGTTAACTTACACTCTACTTTAAGTACTCGTACTTTACTGTAGAAGAAAATCTAGATACCCAAAGTGTCCATCACATGGCTCTATATGTCATCTTAGGCTTTTATCCTTTCCTGCCGTATGCCTAAATCTATCAGAGAGAACAGACCTACCAGGAAAATTGCTACTCGGCTCCCTTAGCTTTCTCCATCAAGTCTGTTGAATAAATCCATACATGTCCAATAACCACACTGCCACCCCTCATGTGTTATTCAATTAGGTCCCACATAGTCCAGTCTTTAGTGTCCTCAAATAAAAAAGAGTCCATGACATACCAAACATCACTGATTGTCAGTATTGGGTTATATTTACATCTGATTTCATCCAGGAACCCTAGCTTTCTGCAAAGACCTAAACCCCAAGTATTCCGTATTTATAAAGCAACATCTAGGGAGGAGGAAAACCACACAAAAATATAGACAGACTTGAATGAGTTCTTTGTTGGACAAAGCCAGGACTAAAATATGTCATGTGTCAAAATGACAAGCAGCCAGCAAAAACAACCAATAATTAAAGAAAGAGGTGGGATGCTTTTAAAAGGTTAAACATGTGAAAAGTACAAGTCATTTTAATAGTAACCCCTCAAAAATTAGATCAAAATTTTCAAAAGCTTTATTAAGTACCTAATTGAATTAATTAATTAAGCTTTATTATTACAAGTAGTAATGAACAAAGCAAGTTTTCTTAAGTGTAATCCAAATTTTGCCCATTTTCACAATCTGCTTCCTTGAGACCAGGGAACTGTCTCATCAATTACTAAATTAATAAATAAATTGAATCATATTGTCTCTAAGATAATTTTCTAAGACTATTTCCTAAATCTCCAGACTTCTGCAAAGTTGCTAGATCAGTTTTTTTACTTGCATCTTTCAAAGTACTATATCCAAGTATTCTTTTAAACCAAAGGACTCCTCTTGTATTCCTCCACAGGGGAAAAAAAAAAAAAACTACATTGAATAAAACAAAACATGAATTAGATGCATCTCGACCAGATTTTACAGCTTGGAAGAGCTGACAACAAACTTATAAAAGGAAAATGATGTAGAGAATATAGTTTGAACCTGCATTCAGCAATAAAAAGACCACCAAAAAAAAAAAAATTAGGTTTTTTTTTAAGAAAAAAAATATTTCTATATGTTTTAGAATCATCTTTTAAAACATAAGCTAGCAATACCCACTGCAAAGCAAATGGTTTTTAACTAGTTAGAGAACCGATACAGGGTGTAAGGTATTTCTAGTGAATCATCTGTTTTAATTATAAAAAAAAGTTTTAGGCATGAATTTGCATGAATAAAGATCAAAACCCACTGACATAATGGGAGATTCCCACAGGGTGTTTGTACCTGGCTGTTCCTTTATCTTGCTCGAGCATAATCACATTTGAGGAGTAAATAAAGCTTTGATCTCAGGAAGCAAAAATCATTTCCTACCTTTCTTAAAAATAGAGAGCTCACCTGAGCATAAAAGGAAGCCACAATAGAAAGCCAGGCATATTAGACAGCTGTCTTGTTCATATAGCCTAAGTCTGACAATGCTAGGAGCCAAATATAAGATATGCTGGAAATCATTAATTCAGGCTAAAGCC
The DNA here is from genome assembly GCF_004027225.2 of Strigops habroptila. NCBI lineage: Eukaryota > Metazoa > Chordata > Aves > Psittaciformes > Psittacidae > Strigops > Strigops habroptila. The sequence continues at coordinate 16,376,268 of NC_044281.2, read as the reverse complement.
TGGTAACGCTGTAAAAGAGCTCTAGACACAAGAGCAAGAACTTCGAGGACTGTGTGAATAGTAGCTGGGCATGAACAATGAACAAGCTACATTCAGAAACAGTGCAAGATTGAGACACATCAGCTTGCTTGATAGCACTGAGAGTACAAAGAAGAGAAAATCCTGCTCAAAACTGCAAGCATGATCAGCAGCAATGAACATCAATCCTAAATCCTAATACTAGCAGTGTTCCTAAAAAATGGTCCCAGATTAGTCATCCATAAGAGACTGTCAATGTCCATGCAAACTATTGACTCTCTTTGGGAATTGAAAAATAATTAAAACAATGTTCCCTTATAGATCAAAGGTAAGGGTACATAGCATATATTTTGTCTTATTAACAACTTAAGATTTTTAAGTTATAAGAGAATTATCCAACTTGTAGTGACAGACCATAAGAACAGGCAAATGGATCACCTAGTTTGAAGTCACCTTCAGGAACAGACCAGGTTAAAGTTAGCATTGCCTTGAACATAATCCTTCACTTATCATTTTCCTTTTTTAAGGGAACCACGGCTAAGCATATTTTGTGCTGACACTGAACTTGGAGAGGCCTCTGGCGGAGCCAAAGGTACTGCCACTCCCTAATTCCTCCTGCCCATGCACCAACTTGTACAGACCTCTCTTAAACTCAAGTTGCCAGTCACCTCAGGCTTTAAGCAACTGCTGCCTTCAAAATCTGAATACCTATGTTCCACATTAAATCACACACTTCCATTCATAAAAAATGAGGCAGCCTTTTGCTGCTATTTCACACCCTGATCCAAAAATAGCACATGCATGCGCTTCCATGCTGAAGATAACCCACATTGCTCTTTACTCAATTACAAGCCTGCTAGAGCAAGTGCATTTGCTTATAGAAATTAACAGACAAACACTCTTCATTTCATTCCAGCCAGTGCAACCATACGATCGCATTAATCTGATTTGGGTTTGATGAACTTTTGGACATAACTCTAACCTTTACATTTTAAGAGTAAGCTGACAGGCCATGCTTAAGAATTTGTGTGCGGTAACATTTGGTTCTCTTCCCTTTCATTATTCATTTGTATAAAATCAGTATACTATTCATATATCATACTTATGTAACAATGACAAGCAACCCCTCCAACCAAAACTGGTCTAAATAGTATTTCTCAATGTGTTTATGTCTGGAAGACAGGTGTAGTGCACCGAGCCAGGGACAGAGAGGATGAGGGAAGTGGCCTGTGGGTATTCTCATGGTTCACACTTCTGTCTGTGTATCCCCCACCTGGGAGAAGGTAAAATGGGTGTAAAGGTGGACCAGAAGATGTCCAATTCCGCTCCTGCATCTGGAACAAAACTATGGGTGTTCTTTTGCAAGTCATTTTACACCTTTGTGTCCAAATCGTCCCCTTCCTTCACCCATCAAATCAGTCTACACTGTCAAAGCAAGGGCATACTTTATAGCATGCATTTGTGCTCATTATCAGCATCAGGTATGATCTCAGGCTTCTAAATTTACCTCTGCCACAGCACCTAAGAAACAGAAGAATGATTTTTTTGTACAAAAGCACCAATGAAGATTAAAAGGTGTGCCAAAATAAGGGCCATTAAATTTCACCATCAAACTGAACAAACTGTGGAAGAATCACCTTACACCCACCCATATTAGACCAGTGGACCCAAGGCTTCAGCTTTCACTGATTAGTGCATAAAGTGAGCTTCTCACAGTGTTGACTGCATACCAACTGCTGCGCTAACAAGCAGCGTCTTCCTTCGGACATTTACAAACATCAGAATGCTTATTCATGACAGTCCCACATATCATCTGCCATCCCAGATGGTGACTGGTGGGATGCTGATTTTGTCCTAAGGCAGTTACCACCCACCAAGATAGTATATGCAGGGCTAAACAAAAAGCATGTGCCATCTGCTGTCAATTTTATAAGACTTTTTGAGACTTACTAGGTTAGTTTAAGTTTATTTTAGATCAGACAGGTCAGGAGGCTATAGCTCTCTAAATACCCAATAAAAGAAGGGTCAGTTGCACTGTAACAGATGTGCAGTTAATCAAGAACAAGTTACACTGTGTTGCTGGGCCCACCTCTAACACCCGAAGAGCAGCAGAGGATTCTCACTGTCATCAGTGGCAAAAGGCACATACAGCCCACAAGCTGAGACCAAGAAGCAAGATGAAATTCTGCAGAATTTACAGATTTCTTTGGCCTAGAGAAATTTTAGAAATTGTCTTTCTTGCTGACGGGATGTTTTTTCTGCCTCCTCTCCTTGCATCTCTCTACTGCTGTCATTTTGACAGGTGTTCTCCGTCTTATGATTTCTTGCCCAGCCCCAACTTTTTTCTACCCCCATATCTCCATGGATTCTTATCCCCCTTGCTCATGTGCTGTCATACATATACAGGAATGAAAAGGCCATTAAAAAGCAGAACTAGCGTGACATCTTCTGCCTGCTGCACAAACAGCATAAGCTCTTACTCACTTCATCTGTCATATCCATTTATAGATGGTTAACAGAGAATACAGCAATTTACCCAGACTGGGGCCATTAAGCACTCAAGCTACATAAAATAATGCTACGCATTCTTCTTAAATCATCCAATTAAATCTCTTTTGGTACATTGATGAAGATCTAAAGCAAGCAGAGAAAATAGAAATACGCATCCACCGGTGCATTGTTCCAAACATTTCTAAATCACCAGGTACATGAAAACCTTTTACTGAGGAACAAGTGTATCGGTTACATCATCTGCACAGATGAAAAAGAAGTGATGCTTAAGCTCACCCCTTAAGAAGTGGAACTTCAAAACACGTCCAAATTTCCTTTAAATCATTAACATCAGAAAAACAGAACACAAAGGAGAGATGTCATGAAGGTCTGTACTGCACAGTAATGAGAGACAGGGGTTGCAAAGGTCTCTGTGGGGGCCCAACATTGTAAGACCCCCAGGTTCTACAGCCCACACCAACACAGCTGAATCAGCAGAGATGCTCCTGGAAGCTTGGCAGCGGGTGTTGAAGGAAGATGCTTTCAGCTAGCATGAGCGCATCACCTCCTCCAGCATTCATACCATGTGGGGCAGGGGCAGGGCAGATGAACAGAGTACACCAGTCGCTTCCAAACAACAGCTTAGCTCCTAAGAAAAAGTAGGGGTCATCTAAAGAAAGAAAATCTGGAAAAGAACATGCAAAGAAAAGGATTTGTCATTCCTCTCCCCCACATAAGCAACCAGAGGCAAGGAGGAGCAACAAGGCAGCACTTTTCCATACTCCTCAACAAAAAGCTTCCTTACTCCTGTTTATATGACTGTTAGTACAACTGTCAGTTGCTTTAAAACAACCCAGACTGCTTCCTCTACTGCAGCAACCATAAATACCAATCTATTGCAGCTATCTGCAGAACACATGGCTTTAATAAATATCCATGTAAACATAAATTTAGTTAAAACTCAATACCATAAGAAAGTTATTTAACACAAAAAGATTCGACAAATAAAATTATACAGGTCACATTTAGTCTTACACTGCCATCCTGCACAGAATACAATTCTGGCATCTCCTTAGAGATAGAAAGGTTTTTTCACCTTTTATTTTACAACTATGACTCTGAAGTCTTCACAGAAATTCATGCATACTGCTCCCATAAGAAGTAAAAACGGCATTTTGCAAAGGGATAAACTCCTGATGAACGCAGTCACACTGAAAATTTGTTGTTAATCTCCTGTGAATAAATATAACCTCCAGAAAGATGGGAGTGTGAGCAGAGTATGTTTTGCACTTGAAAATGCTGAGGTGCATAGCAAGAAGCTTTTACTTTAGCATTTACAGCTGAAGTCATCTGTCAGAAGCCCATTTTACTCTCAGGAGATATTTCTCTCCAGTCATTCACTTTTCAAAGCCCTTTACAACTTGAAGATTGCAGTAAAGCTGACTTTTATACCTTATTTTAGTAGATCTCTTTCCCTTGCCTGAGCTGTCACATTCCTTGGAGACATTTGGTGGGGCTTCAACTTCCTAAACATTTTATTAAGAAATAAAAAGTATTCTTTTTGCAATGTGTAGGCAGTTGACTTCATAATGCAAAACATCCTTGTGATAATTCCTTTAATAGATCTGCTGATTAATGAAGACCTTGCTCTCTCACACTAGCTTACCTGGTTGACGTGTTCTCAACTTACACTTTGCTGAATATCTGATAATTGAACACAATTTCAAACACACCTACTGCCTTAAAAAAATCCAGTGGATTAAATATGCTTCCTGTGCTGACATCACAAACACGACATTTTGAAACATGAAACATTTGGAAAGGTTCACTTAAGAAAAAGTAGTTTATCCATCTGATGTCTCTTTCCCTTCCAACATTTCACTCACCAGTTCAGGACTGCTAGCTCTCAGAATTATATTCTGCATTACTAGGCATTTTTCTTCAGCCTGGCTCATGCAGTCATAAAAATCCCTAGGGATTCTAGCTTTTTAAATATCCTTCTAATCCTCAAAGAGATGACTGAAAACATGAACCCTAAAGGCTCAAAAACTAGAAGGGAATTGAAAAGAAACTGATTTCAATTTTCTTCTAAGACCTGACAAGACTTTTTAATGTTCAGAGCTGACAATATTTGTGGCAGCTAGGTAGAAACGCTGATGTTCTCTCAGCCATCCACTTGATCAAGTCCAGTACTGCTGCTGTGTTTTACCAGTGTAAGAAACACAAGACTTAAAAGAAAGACCTTTAAGTCCAGCCTCATGTACTTCAGCCAGGACAAAGCTCTGACAATCAGATATGTATTTGGCTATATGAGATTTTCCAGGGTGATCTCCAGCCATTTGTTCTGAGCCAACACTGACTGTTGGTTTAATGTTTCTCTTTCCCTGGTGTGTGCAGTCTGTAAGTGCATGAGGTGGCAGGTGTTTCCTCTTCCCCGTGTTCCCACAACCTCCCCTTTCTTTTGTTGGAGCGAGTCCAGAGGAGGGCCACGAGGATGATAAGAGGGCTGGAGCACCTCCCGTATGAAGACAGGCTGAGAGAGTTAGGGCTGTTCAGCCTGGAGAAGAGAAGGCTGCGTGGAGACCTCATAGCAGCCTTCCAGTATCTGAAGGGGGTCTATAAGGATGCTGGGGAGGGACTCTTCCTTAGGGACTGTAGTGGTAGGACAAGGGGCAATGGGTTCAAACTTAAACAGGGGAAGTTTAGACTAGATATAAGGAAGAAGTTCTTTACTGTGAGGGCGGTGAGGCACTGGAATGGGTTGCCCAAGGAAGTTGTGAATGCTCCATCCCTGGCGGTGTTCAAGGCCAGGTTGGACAGAACCTTGAATCACGTGGTTTAGGGCAAGGTGTCCCAGCCCATGGCAGGGGGGTTGGAACTAGATGATCTTAAGGTCCTTTCCAACCCTTACTATGCTATGATTCTATGATTCTTTATTTTTCAAGACTAAGGAAGTAACCCCATTAAAAAAAAACTCCTTTTCCCTGACCAGAACCCTTCTCTGCAATCTATCTGGGTCTGGAGTCATCACAAGCAGTAATCAAACCAGTTCCCTGAACTGCAGATGGGAACGCATCAGTTTTGCAATTTCAACATTAATGCTCCCTTATCCCTAAAAAGCAGGAAGGTCAGGCATCTTCATTTAACTACTGACTACTTCATTTAACAAAATACTTACAAGCAATATTCAAATATTTTTTTATTTGTTTAATCATGTTTCATTAGGTATAGCAGTTAAATATCTGGCAAGTATCAGAGTTCTCAGATATTGTAATTCATTCAGCTTATACTAAATGCCCAATTTAATCAGTAACCCAAACTGTCAATTAAATACCACTTAATTGTTTTCAGATATTTATCAGTCCTTAGCTAAGAGATGAACAAAGAAAGCCCAGTTCAACTGTCAGCAGAAACAGGCTGTCATGTGCCACAGAAAACAACAAAACAAAGCAACTAGAGTTCAGAGATCCCATGAAATATCCTTGGCAAGGAATGTATATTAAGGACTTGGTTTCCAGAAGAAATACCCAAATATACAGTTGCAATTTCTCCAATTAGATTTTCTAGTTCCCCTTGGAAAATCCTGTTTTGTAGCCAGAGTTTTTTCTAGAAAATAATAAATTTTGTAAAAATGTTATTTTCAGAAATTGCATAGTCATTAAATAGCATCATAAGCATCTGTTTCAGCACTGTCAAGCAAATATTGCAAATTTAAAAATTGAAAGCTTAAGAACTCTAAATTTTACAGAAGCAACTTTCAAAGGTTTTTTGTTTGTGTTTACATTTAAAGACTTTCCCCCAAATTTAGAGCAGGAATCAAAATTGACACTGAGAAGTTAAGTGACGTAGCAGTTATGGTTTTGGAACACTTTTAATCAACAAGGTCTTTAATTCAGAGACCCTTTGTGAGCTACGCTGATACTCCGAAAGTCTCCTCAATCCTGCTCATGTTTTGAACTGGGGCGTGGTGCAGGTGGTCGCTGTAGATGTGCTAGAGATGATGAATACTTTTCAGGAAATAGGACTATATCCTAATCCCTGCTCTTGCCCTTTGATACATGAAAATTCTCTTCTCAAAAATAAACAGAAAGCCCAAACCAACCTAAAAAGTAGGCAATTGGGAGGAAGAAGCAGCTTAAGTGCTAACTCTATAATTAGTGCAACTACAGATGCTACAGCAGATCCTTCAGCCACAGTACAACTATATCCTGGTATTGATCAGCCTGGAGCTCTTGACCTCTTAAAGATATTCAAGGCTCACACTGGATCATGACAAATTCTCAGAAGAAAGTCATGGGACAGTCACCATTTGCATCTTCTTGACCTTCTCAATGCATATTTAGAATTATAGAACAGTTAGGGTTGGAAAGGACCTTAAGATCATCTAGTTCCAACCCCCCTGCCATGGGCAGGGACACCTCACACTAAACCATGTCGCCCAAGGCTCTGTCCAACCTGGCCTTGAACACCGCCAGGGATGGAGCATTCACAACTTCCCTGGGCAACCCATTCCAGTGCCTCACCACCCTCACTGTAAAGAACTTCTTCCTTGTATCTAATCTAAACTTCCCCTGTTGAAGTTTGAACCCATTACCCCTTGTCCTACCACTACAGTCCCTAAGGAAGAGTCTCTCCCCAGCATCCTTATAGGCCCCCTTCAGATACTGGAAGGCTACTATGAGGTCTCCACGCAGCCTTCTCTTCTCCAGGCTGAACAGCCCCAACTTTCTCAGCCTGTCTTCATACGGGAGGTGCTCAAGCCCCCTTATCCTCCTCGTGGCCCTCCTCTGGACTTGCTCCAACAGCTCCATGTGCTTTTTATGTTGAGGACACCAGAACTGTACGCAGTACTCCAAGTGAGGTCTCACAAGAGCAGAGTAGAGGGGCAGGATCACCTCCTTTGACCTTTGAAGGTCACGCTTCTTTTGATGCAGCCCAGGATACGGTTGGCTTTCTGGGCTGCAAGTGCACACTGTCGGCTCATGTTAAGCTTCTCATCAACCAACACCCCAAGTCCTTCTCCGCAGGGCTGCTCTGAATCTCTTCAACACCCAACTTGTAGCTGTGCCCAGCCTTACATTCCTCACAGTGCAAAAATTCCCAGAGGTAACTGGAGTGTACAAAGAAAGGGAGCAATTTCATGTCCACGTTTGGGTTTGTCCAGCTTCATAAATTCCAATGACTAAAAAATTCATACAGCTAATCACCTAGGGTTTAGCCACATTCAAAATGTCAAAAACTTTAAGACATTTAGTCTGTCAACACAAGGAACAAGATTTTACAGGTTACTTTATTGTGTCCCGTTTTCTATCCTAAATTTGGTCAGACCAAAGTTCTTGCACAACTCCTTGTGCAACCATGACATGTGACACCATTATATTCCATTGCTACCGCTGGGACAAGCCTATACACACATTCATATAAAAATCATATATGGGCACCTTGTCAGATTCTCTTGCTTTGCCCTTTCCATGAAGCAGTAGTAATACAGACTGTTACCCAAATGCACCAGCCAATACTCAAATAGTTTTAACTCTCAAGATAGCACCTGCAGCACAGTTACCATTTACTGGAAGTCTGGTTTAACCAGCTTTTCAGGCAGAAAATTCTTGCATTCTTGCATCAATAACTAAGCAGTATCTATGGCATTTATAAGAAAACACATAAGAGACTGCACAGGCTCCAAAACCAAGTAGAGGTAGGTCACAAGGTTTTTTGTCATGATTTTCTAAAGGCACTTCAGACTGCTGTAACATAACTGCATTCAAGGTCTCCTTTCAACATGCACTGAACAATGTCCTCCCAGTTCTGCAAAGGTATTCACCAATAATTTCTGTACAAGCTAAAGTTTTTGTAACTGCATTTTGAATTATACTGTAAATCCAAAGAACAAGATTCATACCTACTTACACTTGCTATAGCATTAGGTGTGTCTATATCAAGAGGACAAAACATGACTTAGGTACTAAGGACTCCATTTTTGCTCACAAAACAATCTGCAAGTACAGTACACAGGCTGACCTAATGCCTGGTCCTGGCATGACAGCGTATCTTATCTAGATTATCTGAATAAATCCTGAACAACAATAGAGGACTGGTTTAATCATGCACATTTTTTAGACACAAAGACAGGTAAGATAAACCAGTATCATTTAAAATAACCTTAACTCTTCTTCCTGTGTCTGATTGCTTGGACCATAAACAATAATTTAGGCCAACTTTATCTGTTCTCTCGTTGACCTTCCCAAATAGACAGCTGGACCAGGGAACCACAAAGTTAAATTACTTTCCTTCTGCAGTCACTCATCTGATTCCTTTAATGAACACACACATTTCAGGGTAAGCACAATTTTGGGAGGAGAATTTAAGAGAACCTGAAACTTTGCAACCAAAGTTATCATTGCAACAATCACTTAAAAAAAAAAAAAAAAAAAAAAAAGTATAGTAGTATAGCCTCAACACTGAAGTCATTAATGAATACAGCCTGCCTAAATTTTTCATTTCACACTCTAAACAATGTTACATTGTACTCCTAAAGAGCTGCCACTTTTCACTCTCAAGGTATCATAAATTGATTATGTGATGCAATTTCCATTTTTAAATTACATATAGACCCTCCGAAATAAAACACACTAGACAGATTCAATAATTTATCATCAGTGTTACACATTTACTTGCTATTCTTAGGCATTAACATCAGAAAGCATTCTGGAAACAAGTTCATATGGAATACCAGAGGATTTTTTAATACTTAACTAGACTTCATAGTATGTTGATGAAAGACATGAACAAGGAAGAACATCAGCTGATTTTCTTAAACCAAATCACACTACCAATTTACCCTGGCACATTGCAGAACACTGGAATAAACAGCACTAGTTTCTCCCATATGCATAAAAATCATAGTGGACTTACTTACTGAAAGAAGAATAGAAATCTAATAAAAGTTGTAAGGAACAGCTATATTTTACACAGGAATTCAATTAATTTCAAATTAATTCTTGTGCAAAAGAAATACCTGGGAATAAATAAATCAGTGTCCTAAAACTCTGTGAGTGAACTCGTTTGGGAACTACAGCTGTTGTGCTTTAGAGATTTGGATTAAAATCCATCATTATCTTTCAGTTAATACTCTTTCATCGACCAATCAGCAGTCATATGGTGTTTACCAACCCTGGTCACTTAACCCACTTGAATGGCCTTTGTGCTATAATTTGTACTTCCATACAATCAGATTACTCCTAATCTAAATGATTTGTGTCCTTTATGGGACAGATAAACACTAATCCTAAGGTTCCTAGAACACAGCAAGCCTAAACAGTGCCAGTACAGCATCCACTGTTTGCCGTTTTAATAGAATATTTCATTCAAGTTCGGAAATATTTGATCATACTGAGCCTGTCTTTTAGATGGTTATTCCAAATTTCTTACATAGACAAAGAAGAAAGATTTATCAGCAAACGCCACCACTCAGATATATGAAATCACCAGCAAATACTAATACTTAGATATTACTTTTTGATCAAATTATTTCAAAGGAAAAAATGTTTATTCTCTAAAAGTAGACTAAGCAAGGAGGATAATTTTAAAACTCCTTGTTCAGAAAGGAGTTAACATATGGTAATGGCTCACAGTCCCCAGCTCTCAGTTTTAAAAGACCACCTCTTCAGAATGGTTTTCCAAAGATTCAGCAGTTTAAGCATCCTTAACCATTCCTGTTCTTCAGTTAATGTTAGGTGACACTTGGAAGAAATTGCACTACAGTGCAAGCCTAACATCTAATCATATGTAGCAGTAATATGCTTGGGCTCTGATCTCACAAATGCTTCTGCACAGGTGGATCAGTGAGCATGCGACAATGTCCCTAGCAAAGGAGGGACTTAAACGTGCAAATATATTTGCATGGTTTGAGAGAGGTACATCAATGTATCTGTACCTCAAAGTGTCAGAGTTGAGAACAAGGACAATTGAGTAGTTCACTAATAACCTCATCATAAGAGCAAGTATGCAAACACCTTTGTACATAAAGATATTATCAGTTACCCTATTATATTCACCAACATATATTTCTTACCTAGAAAAAAGTGTAATTAAAATTGCAACTCCCTACAAAACATATCATCTTGTAAAATAAAACTGATCATATCCCAAATTAAGCCAAGATGAGCCTACTCAGATTAGTATAAAACATTGCCAAAGAAAAATTAACATGCTGGATGATCTTAATAGCACCGTATAGCTGTTACCTTATGCAAATCTAAACATGTTTACTCACAATACCTCAGCACAGGTGCTTATATTTTGTAGTGACTAAAACTCTTTCCTAGTTGATGACCTAAACTAGTAAGAGAAAGTCCATTTTCTTATGGTATCCCCATTCACATGCAGAGCTGCTCTCCTTAGGTGACCTCAGCCCACCTTGTAGCCGTGAGCAAGCACTGAGAGAATCAGGAACCACCACCATTGCCAAAATTCTGTTTTACAACTGAGAAACAAGCCTGACACAAACCTTTAAAAAGCCTCCATCCAGATGAATGAGGCAGATCATCTTATATAGCATGGCATAGGGCATGAAGGGGATTGCAGTATGAAATTTGCCATTCTGTCAGCAAGTGCTTCCAAGATTATTCAGTGACTGGCGAGTATGCTCCTTACTCCACTCTCAAAATGGCTCTTTTGATGTACCTTGTACTTTGAGCAAGATCCCTATTACATATTATAAAACAGCCTCCTTGAAAGGTCTGGGAGAAATCACAGTTTGTTTGTTGCAACTTGGGGGAAATATCAGTCTCAGAAGTTCTGGGAAAACTTCTATAATTCACTTCTGGAATTACAAGCTAGCACCAAATATAGAGTTTAAGACGACTGATCTACCTTGCCAAGAACAGTACTCTTTGTTTTTCACTAATTTCCCAAGCTCTGCCACAACCTCAGAAGATTGCATAGTTCCTTGAATACTGCAATTCTGTCATCTTAACTGCAGTCATGAAGTAATCACAAACTGCAATTGTAAACTGGCAAATCACAGTTTCTCTTCTACTGGTATTTGAAAGAATAAGAGTCCAATGCCCAGAAGCCAAAGACACAAACACAACAATGACCCACGCAGCCTACTTGCACAATCAGACCCACTGCCAGTACTAGGAGGACATTTGGAAGAGGGGGAGTGGTGTTATTTTTTTACCCAGATACCTAAAAATTCCTAAACCAGCTGTCCCAAGGACTGCTGGTTCCAAAAGACACTGCAAAATCCACTAACATGGAAAAAGTATTTCTGAGTATGAGAAAGTGATCAGAAATGTGAAGGAAGAACTTGTAAATTCTACAGATCCTTAAACAATTAAGGAATAAACACCTGGCCATAGCAAAATACTACCCTCTCTGAACTCCAAAATATATGTCAGAAACTGTCTCCCATCATGGGAGTAGGTAACAGTCTTCACTTACAAACTCAGTAGCTCATGTGTACAGTATCACGTAAACTGCAAAGGTACCACACAGTTCTTTGAAGATTAATAGCAGTAAATCCAAATGTCACAAGAGGAGGAAAAAAGAAGAAAATAAGAAAAAGGATGAACCTACAGATCTCTCAGGACAGACTACAACTCTCAGATGTGAGCCAGCAAAGGCTCCAGCCCTTGTGCCTCCACAGAGATAGGACTACAGACTAAATAAAGAATGGAGACTTACTGGAATATGATGGAAATTCCTATAGATCACAACAGATTCAGAATTAAATATATGTTTGTCCCACGCACAGATGCTAGAAACAGGTATACCTGTAATGTTACTGCACTCTTGACAGAAGATGATAATTCTTGAAATTAAACAGCAAAATAAATAGGACATCTCATTCCACTCCTCTATTTCAGATGGCTCTCACCAGCGATTACTGAAAGCAGCTGCCCCAAATAGAAACCAAATGATTTCTGGAGATCAAAACAAGGCTGAAGTCCGTTCATTTCCATGATCTCCCTGATTTTTTTTCCCCTCCCCACTCCAGATGACACATTTAGACCACTTAAGCTATTAAGAATCCAGAATTCACTATTTTGAGTTTACAGTATTGTAGTTATATAGAGTATCAGAACCATATCAAAGATGTAAAGACAAATATTCTGAAACATAGAGAAACTTCAGGTATAAGAGTAATACAGCAATTACCTTTTTATTCAAAAATGTTGCTTAAGTATTCAAAGTAGCCATTTGAAAAAACCCTCAACGAAACCCCTTAGCTAACAAAAACATTTGGCCTGCTAAGTGTTTTCCACCCTATTTCTGGAATTAGATCGCACTGGACTACTATTTCTCTGTATCAAGAAAAAGTTAGAGCTAGATTCCAAATATGTGAAATACCTGCATTAAGCTAAGTTTGGGCAAGATGATTACATCTGCATTTCTATCCCTACCTGCTAGTTTTATGCTTTATGGAAAGCCACATTGCCTCCTCGCTCCAATGAATTGTATATGTGACAAGGAAGCAAACAACCAAAAGTCACAGCAACACAGACTTTTACATCCTTGCCATAATAAATGACAAAAGGCTCATGGCTGCTTTCTCCTCCTCCAGCACACCAGTCACCCAGGTAGGGGAAACCATTAAACAACTACACCTGTGAACCCCTTCTAGCTTTCCACTTCATTAAGTCATATATCATTTTTACATAAGAGTACTGGAGCTATAAATCATGGAAGACAGAATGAGAGCTAATTAAAGGGTCAGATAAGCATATCATCTTGCTTTGTTACATACCAGAGAGCTCTAAAATTTGCCATATTTTGTATAAAATATTGCCAAAAATTAAGAGGTATTTCAAGCAGATAGGTATTTTCTTCTAAAAGGTGGGCATTACTATATGAAAGACATCAATACTTATTTTCTTAGCATATGGAAACCCCATGAAACCCTGAGTCACTCTTTTTTTTCTTTTTTAATAACAGACTTCACTCTCCCTTGCACACATGTATTGCAGTGCAGTCTTGTATACTGCCTTTGAACTTAGTAGTTTTTTTTCCAATTAGAGCAAACTCGTATGCTTCTGAAGAAATAAATTCACAACCCGAGAAATCTCTACATGCACTAAGGCAAAGCATTAATCAAATGCACCTAAATCTAGCAGTTAAACTAAAGCGTGAGTACTTCAGGCTATTTACAGAATTCTTTTGCCAATAACGTATGGCTCACTTGAGAAAAAACAATCTATTTCCTGATACCAGATTTCTCAGTCAATGCAATTATGTCATAAAAGATCTTTGAAGAGTTAGAGGTAAATCTGAAGCAGGCATGTTAACTGAAATATATATATCTCTATCTCATAACCCAAGAGGGCTTTTAAGTATGCATATTAATACTGTGACACCTAGAGCATCCGTTAGTAGGCGAGAAATCCGTTATACCAAGGCCATATAAAAATACAGCATGAGCATGATCTTCTAACTCCAAGAGCTTCTTCTCCAAAGGATTTTTTATAGTGATACGGATATATGTTTTATTTTTATTCTTTCTTCACCTTCTTTTTAGTGATCTAATAATTGTACCTACTAAAGAAACTTATCAAATGCAAGAATAATTATTAACTATATATATTTTTAAAACATATATATTCATCAGTCTCAATAATGTTCAACTGTACATTATCAAGTTCTGTTCAAGTGCTTATATGATAACCTTATACTCCATTTTTCTAACTTTAGTTTCCCACCAACTACCTCAAAAAAAGGAAGAACAAATGTTTTTCCACTCTGAATGTACACACAAGTCTGACAACTAAGCTTTAAAAATAAAAACCATTCTTCTTTACTGAAGGCAAATAAAGTATGTTAAATTAAAAAAAAAAAAAAAAAGAAAAGAAAAGAAAAAAAATCACAACCCAAGCTTTTATTTCATGCTTGACTAACTGGAAGAGGGGCTCAAAAACATTTTTATGGAAAATGAAAATGCATCAGCATTGCTAAATGCAATGCATTCAGCATCCATATGAAGATTGACGTTTTACTTGGGTATTTCAAGTATCCCACTGAGCCATTGGCCACTCCTGCAATTTGTAGAGCTAGGCTGCAATCAGAAGCGGGACATGGATCAGATACACAACTAGATCAAATACTAAGCTCACCAAGGCAATGCAGGGGTCAAGAAATTAGAAAAGCCAAGAAATACAACTACTGAAGGAAAAACCAAAGACCAAGGCTGTCTGAGGGGACAACAAAGACACAGGTATGGAGGATGATCAGGAGCAGCAGGGATGAGCAGCAGGGGCCAGGCAAGACTGCTTGCAGTCCACTGACAAAGCTACAGCTCATTCTCCTGCAACCCTCAAACCTGAAGGATCCCAAACAATCTCAGGGAATTTTTTCATCTTGACACATTCCTATGAACTCTAAGGAGCATTTGGCAGTACTGTGATAAGTGAATTAAGGTATGCCTACGGCTTCTTGGAAAAACATAAAATACAAATCCCAGTAACAAGCATTCTAGAAAGATTCTGACAATGCTTAAACAATCAGCAATGCCCGTTTTGGAAAACTAGCTGGTTCAGAAATGCAAGCCAAAATGATGCTTTTAAACAACATAGAATACTTTCCTGGCCCAAAGCCAGCTACTTCAACTTTACAGCTAATTTGAAAATATATCTGGTTTTTTGCAACAAGTCATTGACATGAAAGGAATTTTAGGGTTCTCATAAGATGGAGAAGCAGCACAACAGTAGCAACATAACAGAAACAGGTTCAAAAATACATAATCAGAAACATTGAAAACTTTGATGCAGTGTCACACCAAATGTGATATCCATCTCTGTAAAAAGAAGAGCTACTCCATACAGAGCATCATGTTAACATTACAAACACATTTATACAGTAGTAGTGTACAAAGACCCCCACACCCAACATGGAACATACAGTTCCCATAGTTATCACAATCACATGGCAAAATAACCCTGTGATCAACTGCATACAGCACATGAGGCAGGAAGCAGCCACAGTGCTGCATGTGGAGATTACAAACTCCACACGTTCCTGCCGGCCACAGACTCCTTACAGCCTCCTGTCTCATGTTATCTGGGGTTTAACGCCAGCATGTGCTTTTTAAACAAAAAAACCCCACACCATTCTCCAAATCAGATTATCATAAATATTTTCCCCTGAACAAGAAGGAAGTTTTCCTATCCTTGCTCAAGATCCAATGTCCACTTTACAAATGGTGAAGAAAATTACAATCCTTTCTTAAAAAACTACAATACAGAAACTTAAGAAAACAAGGTCAAAAGCATCTAAGAGCTACAAGTAACAAATAAGAGAAGTCCTTTAAGGGCAGGTTTTTTCCAGCTGTTTCTAAATTGTTACAAACCAACCTCCACCAAGTTATTTGCAGAAATACCGGCTCATGAAAATTCACTGAAAGAGGTAAAAACAAAGCATTACAGCATTCCTGTTTTGTCTACCTCTCACTTTCTCGTCCCCATTCTATTTGCATTACATGATAGATTGCAATTATGAAGGGGAAAATTGTGACTCATCAAATTCAGAGTTAACATGGTATTGCAACATAGTTGACAACATAACCAAATTACAAAGTTGACAATATAATCAAATTTTGACATTAGTTCTGTCAACATTTGTTATTACTGATCATCAATACAACTTTCTCTGATGCTTGCTGAAGTATAAAAATTTCCATTGTCTGGTTTCTTAAGCTATTTTTGTACTGTTCTTGAGTTGGTGAGGAAAGACAGCAGAATTTGACTTCAAATGTTTTCTCAAAGCTGTTTGAAAGACAAAAAACTGCCAGTGTAGGTGGCTCTTGTCTAGTCTTTCAGGAATACCACTTGCATCTGTTACCTGCCTGCAGCAAAGGTCTGGAGTACAGTGGATTTAGTCTTATTCAAACCTAGACCAGTAAAGCTACAGCAGTCTCAGATACTTCTAAGAGAAGAGTGATTTCCATCTTCAAAATTTCTTTTATACATTTGTAGACAACATATATTAATTTTAAGCCGTTTAATACTATATAGAATAAAGCAATAGCATCAAACATCCCTAGCATATGTTAGAGTGCTTCGTATCTTTCATATTACCTATAGGACTAGAAGTGTCCATTCAGGCTGCCCCAAACTGTTTGTGATAGGGTTCTGCTGCTTCTGATGTGATCTACCTAAAAAAAATATGCTGAAGTTCTCCAGACTGGGATCTGATGATATCTGAACAAATACCAGTGAAACTTAGACAAAGCATATCCAAGTCTCTAATGTTGCTCTACACAGTAGTACGAAGTTCATTTCTTCAATCATTCCATAAGCTCCAGAAGCCAGGCTCTGGATCTAAACGCTTGAAAAGCACTAATGAGCAGTTTAAGATTTACCATGACTCCTCAGGCTTTTTAAATTACAAGATCATGTTTTCCTGCTCCTCGCAGACTGGAGATGAGTCAAGACAATCAACATAAGTTGTAAGAATAGCTACCTCCTGAAAAAACTGTCTCATTTGCTGTAAAAGTTGGAAGAAGAGCAGGAGGCTGCAAGAGAAATAGATTCTCTCAAGGTTAAGGCACTTCAATGCTGCAGTGCAGAATCTACCTGTAGCCTGGACTCTACCACAGTGCTACTAGTAATACTATGCAAGTTCCTTAAATAAATTGTTCCACAATCACTAATTGCGCACACTTTTTCTGGGAACCTAACTTGATAACTGCGAGCTCTAGTTCAGAGAAGCGCTAAATGCCAATGCTGTCATTCAAAGCAACAGAAGCTCTGCTGTAAATACCAAGTGTTGACATACCAGTCCCTGTGACTCTGAAGACCCCTGTTGCTGAAGACCTCTCTCTGTGTACAAGCCCTACCGTCCCCATGTCGAGGGAAGGCCATTCATTTGTGTCATGGAAGTGTTGCAAAGATTAGTTTTGGGTTTTGGTTTTGTTTGGGGTTTTTTTGTTTTGTTTTGTTTTCACCGTTTGTGAAGCACACAGCTACTACAGGCTGAGAACCAGTGAAAAGCCCACACTCTCAGAATAATGCTTGAGCAACAAGCCATGCACCAAGAGGTCCAAGACAAGTCATTTGTCAGTAAGCAATCCTATGTACAAAGCCCAATGAGAGTACAGCAGTTAAAAAAAACAAAACCAAACAAATACAAAAATTACTCCTGATTATACACACCAACACACTCAGTTAAGGTTGTACAGACAACTCTTTCTGGCATTTCCTAATTTTCGAATAGTTAACTTTACAAGTTTTAGGTTGTTTTAATGTTGTTTGACATCTGTAATATGGGTATTCTTGTTTCTCTGATTTACAAGGGACCAAGTTAAGCATCAAACACGGTATTGACTACACACAGGCCCCACAATCTACCAAATATGCATCTGTCTGGCATAGACTGCACCTTCATTGCAGATAACAGACTGCAGAAAAGAACAAAGGCAGAATCTTTTTCCGTAAAGCTCTGACACTGATTTATAAGGGGTTTTCTTAATTAGTAAGATGAATTAAATAATCTCATTTTAAAAGAAAAATGAAGTGCATCTAGGCACTTACATGCATTTGCAATTCCAAGTCAAAGATTCACCATCCAATTATTAGTAGGTGGCCAAAGGAAGAAAGATTATGCAATATTTTTTTTTGTCATAAGCAGTCATGCAAAGACAGAGACTAGGTACTCCTCTCCTAGCTTGTCTTATTAGCACTTCCATTATAAAACCCTATTTGGAGGTTCCTATACCTCCTTTGGAAATCTTGCAGCACAAGGCGGAGTAAGAACTTTAAGAGTGTTTACTTAATATCTTACCCAAACTCATCTTCTCTGGGATACATCTTGATAAAGAGCTTCTATGCTCAAAAACTGTTTTCTCTGGCTTAGCAAAACAGGCTCATTTCTAAAGCTCAGAATTATGATAGATACAAATAAACACTGTAATGTGTAAACCATTATATATTTTCCTCTCCTCCCATTTTAAAGCATACTGTACTGATGCTGCTTGCCACATCACTAATCCTTAAACTAATTAATCTTTGAAATTGTATCAAATTGTAATAGGACTAAGGAGACCTGATAGTCTGCTGTATTTAAATGGGATGTACTGAGAAGTGTCAAATTAAAATTCAACAGCATGAGCTGTTAAGCAAAGTCTCCTACCATATGTTTAACTTTCTGGTACCTGCACAAGTATATACAGAGAGAACAACATGGCCTACAGCCATAACCACTTTTGCTATAAACTCATTAGATCTTACAAGTTCAGTAATGCTGAGTAGTTTTAAAGATTCAGTAGGTGGCATCCTCTGCTGGGAATCAGCACTGCACCAGCCACCATTAAGTAAATTGATTATGAACTCCTCGGCGTGAGAAGACACTAGCTGTAGAGTGGCAGCATTTCAGCTGCCGTGACGCACCAGAAGCCTCACAAACCATAAAAATACCATTGCACATTAAAAAAGAAAAAAGAAAAAGTATGTTTCATATATATATCACAATATAATTCAAACTTCACCTCGGTTTAGTTTGCTTTCCTGACCTTAACTCTATCATTTCAGTCAGGTACAGAACTGTTCTTCAATGTCTGCAGTAAGCAGTTACACAGTCTTCCTTTCTGTACAAGGTTTACCTTAGTCTTATAAGGATCACCTTCCTTGCCACACATATACATAGTATCCTGTGCCACACAGATACAAGTAATGGCATGAACATCATCATATTATCAGCGTGGACTGCCTTTGAGCTTTGTTTGCAAGAGGAGACTTTGTGAGACATTTCTCAGGATGATTCAGTGAGCTATCAGGACATAGGATGTACCCTATTTCACATGCAGAATGAATTACTTAGTTGCAAGTGTGCCCCAAGTCCTCCACACTTTCAGCACTGGCATGCCTGCACCAGTTTGCCAATAGAAAGCCAAGAGTAATGAAACACTGTCCAGTTTATTCCAGAATCATAGCAGTTTACCAATACTGCAACCCGTCACCCTGTCACACAGCAAAATCACCAAAAATAGCTCTAGAAAACTGTGAACCAAGATGCATAATTATGCAGATCCTGCATTCTGCTACAGAAGAAAGTGCATTTCATCTATTTGTAAACTGAAACCTATTTATGCATCTCTGTGTTCAAGGCAAACTCACAACCTTTCAAAACCTATGAAACGCTTAAACAGAAGCTATGTAACTGAAAAGAATTTAGATATATAAAGCGAAATGTCTAAAGCTTCTACTTGTACTCACTTATAACTACCCCCTCCTTTAAATTCCTTATTCTAAATGTTTAACACCAAAAAAGGTTGTTGCCAATAAACAAAGTGTTACTGCATAATTTCACTGAGGAATGAAGTATTAGCAATTTTTTCATAACAGCCTAACTTGCTCATGTCAAAAAAGTCATAAATAATGTAAACAGCACAGTTCTAACATGCCTAGATGTGTATTAGCACCACTTGCCATTAAAAGATCCACCTGGCAGTTCAGCAGCAGCAAATTGGTAAAGTACCAGCATTGATAAACGAAGGACTGGAACTGCACTGATACAGTTAGATTAGTTTACAAGCCTTCTATTTTTACAAGCCTTGGCAGCTCAGGTTTTCTAATGAATTTTTAACATGTCAATTAATATGTTTATAGAAAGCACTGTCAGCTTTAGCTAATACATAAGAAAAATCACAGTTGCAAGCAAAATGTACAATGTATATGTTAAGATTCTAAGCTTTACATTTGAGAAATTCAAAAGAATTTTTGCAAATAATCAGATGAGAACACTTACCTAGAAAGGAAATGATAAAATTGCAAAAGTTAATGGACATGATTCATCACTTGGAAATACTGGCTCAACTTCATGAAATGTGATGTACTGCAGGGCATAAGAAAAAAAGGCTTTCTGGCAAACAGGGTAAGACCCTGACCCTCCCATTGTTAAAAAACACATTATACCAAAACAAAGTGTGAAGTATTTTGTTATTTTTACCAACCTACTATTGATGTCATAAATTAAGCAATGCTTGCTTAATAATATATTCTTCCACTGAATGTAGCTGTATTAGAATACTAACTACTGTTTTGCAGCACTTTCTCCAACAACACAGAATGATGTCAAATAACTTCATTGATATGATTTTTGTTGCAATTCCCCTAGGTTGCTCTGTACATTACATAAAATCAGAAGCCAGACAAATTTTAGGGGGAGGGGGGGAGGAGAATATATCCTTAGAACATGAATTTTCAAAATGTTTTAGATATTTGTTTTGAAAACCACTGTCACTTGTTAAATAACAAAACCCATAAACTTCCTATGTTAAGATTATGCATGCTCTGTGAAGCTGCAGTAAGAAGAGAAATTTTACCTTTGAAAAGAGCCTCTACATTTTGTACTTGTGGGCAAAAAACAATAGAAAATAGCCCTTCAACCAACATTTTAACTTCATCTGTGAAGTTAGGCAAAGAGAGCATCTAGTAAAAATCTACCAACCTACGCAGCAAGAGGCATATTGTGGTCACACAGGAGAGTAATTCCTTCAACTCTGTGCATTCACCAGCCTGAGGATAAAAGATGAGAGTGCAGTCTCTGGATTTGGGTAAATTCCTCCTTTGTTACTGGAATACTATGGCACTTAACATCTGCCTCTACCTTCACTGCATCAGAGGTAATACAAGATCACATCAGATACGATACCCGTGCTTCTATCTTGATGGGTGATATATTAATTACTAGTTTTCTGAATTAAGTTCAAAAGTTACAGGACTAAAATATTTGTCTGCTACAAGCTGTCATTCAAGGAATTTCAATGTTTTTAAAGCATATAACAAAGTGATAGCAGAATTTCAGAAAGCAAGCTAGTCAAACTGCAACATCATCTTTTCTTCCCATTAACTACAAATGACCTAAGCTTTGCAGTGTATTTTAGTACACTAGAGAGAACCTTGCACTCCAGTTCCGTACTCCGATATGTCCCGACACAGCCTGACAAATGTTTCAGGATTTGAGACTACCACAGCTGTACCATATGTTCATTTTTAAAATAACACTAATGCCTCATTTCATAAATTCTCAAACTCTTAGAGCAAATATTCTCAAGCCTCAGTCCCTTGTGATAACCTGAAGAGCAAAGACTGCAACGACGGTTAAGCATCTGTTACTTTTTATGCAGCAATCCTCATTGCTGTTTGAAATCTTAGGACTTGCAGAGCTAATTACCTAACAAGCCTACACTCCCCTAAAAGATTATCTTCCATAAGGCTTTTTCATGCTTTTATACTGTCTTAACCCTGAGCAACTGTACTTAAGTAGGAAGATATCCTCTCAATTAAAACTTAGCTGAAGAAATCCAAAAGAGTAAAAAAAAAAAAAAAAAAAATAAAAAAATGACACAGACAGTTGAGAACGGCTGGCTAAGAGAGACTGATGCTGGTGTGAATACATTCATCCCTGGTGAGAGAGCGTGTAGTGCAGGCAGAGCACAAGAGCGATGGACAGCTCTTGCTAGTGAGAGAAGAGACAAGATGGCACAATCTCTTGATTCCAGCTACTTTTTGTTAATACTTTTAAGTTTTACTAAGCATCCATTCATTACATCATTCAGTGTGTGGGGGGGAAAACACAATACAGGAACTTGGTAACTTAGTGAAGATATCACGTAAGAGGATTCTTTGCTTTCTAATTTCTTACTACCTTCTGGATTATTTAACCAAACAACAGAAAAAGAAGTTAGTAACATGACCGATTTTACCACTTCCAGTTTCTCTTCCCTTGCCTCCAGGGTTCACACAATTGCATCAACCTGCTCATTGGTAAAGGTGGGAGGTACACAAATGCATCTAGCAAGACTGAACACCAGAAGAAAGTCTGCAGCCATGAAGGAACGCCTCTAGCAATCAAGAAAAAGAAAGAAAAAACTCTTGTCCCTCCCTCTAGGCAGTCTACTGACCTGTTGAGTTGGAAGGAGTTGCAAGATTACTTATTTGGAAAAGAAAAAGCAGCATAACCTGTTCAAACCCATCTAGCATCAGCTCTGGACTGTGCAAAGAGACATCTTTTTTACCTTTTGAGATCTGAAGTAAGAGGGTAGGGGGTGGCTGCATCCCCTGGTGAACGCAACGCTGCCTGCCATCAGAGGCAGAAGATTCAAAAAGCATACCCCTCCCTGTGTTCACCAGCCTGGACGTCTCACCAGCATTAGGACATTACCTCTTGTTCTGGACCTGCAGTGACAATGCTTCATCTACATCTATTGCGATCACAGACACATCCCCTTCAACTTAACGTTCTTACACTACCATTTCATATTATATTTCATTCAAATAAGAAAACTTACAGGTTCTTGACAGTAATAGAGGATTTGCTTTGCACCTCATTTTTATACTTTGTGAAAAACACCACTGAAGCAGCAGCAAGAGGATGGGAAATAAAGCTATCACCTCATTCCTCCTAAAAGCAGTAGTTAGCTGCGGTTAAATGTTCACTGTGAAGATTTATTTGAACTTCTGAGCACTCACAGTGCCACACTTCTCTAATTTTTCCATTTACAAACTTTTCCACTCGAGCTTAACAATAAAGACCTAGTGCCCAGAAGACTTAAAACCCATGAAGAGAGTTCCCTAGTTTGCTTAGGAGCCAAAAAATCATCAGAAAACAAACATGAGCATTCACATGTACATGAATATCCTGACAATTCCTCTGAAAGAAAGAAATTTCATGTCTGTACCCACAGAACACACCCTGCACCTACTTCTTCAAATGCTTTGAAACATAGTCTCATCAGGACTTAAAGTTTACCATTTTACACATGCCACCACCATCCACGGGCTTGCGATGAAGAGGCTGGTGAAGCCAAGCACTTATCAGCAGTAATTAGCTCATCAAGGATGACTCCTTCATGTAGGTTAATTCTTCCTTGGCGAAAGAAATTTACCTTTTCCAAAGCCGTCGTGATTTATAAAACAAGAAAGCCGAGCTATACTCACGCAACTGTTTGGATTTTAAAAAAGTGACCCAGTACGCAAGGAAGACAGAGCTCCGTCTAGCTTTGAAGCCCAGGAAGAGGAGCCCCGTAAGGGCTAGAAGGTAAGAATTGCTAGGCAAACCGCATGCACTGCTGAAGACCCTGACCTATTTAGAGGCGCGCCTTTTCCTTTCTGGAAACAAGCTTAGCTGCGAGAGACGCCGATGAACCCCTCCACTCCGGCAGACGGAACCCTCGGGGAAACCCGCACCGCTGCTCCCCGCCGCTCGCCCCGCTCCGCTCCGGCAAAGTTTCCCCGGCGGAGCGGAGCGGGCTGGACCAGAGGCTCCGTCCGCAGCCGGGCATCCCCGGCACACAGAGCGCTCGCCCCGACTCCAACTCACCCTCCGCCGCCCGTGACATTGAGCAAGGTCCTCGCCGGCACCTGCCGAGCCCCGGGGCATCGCGCACCCCTTACCTCAGCTGCCGGCGAGAAGGAAGCGGGGACGCAGCGCGGCAAGAGCGGGCACGACAGCCCCGCTCCGGCCACACCGAGGCGAGCACGTCCCAACTCCGCCGGACCCCGGCGGCTCAGCCCGCTGCCGCCGTCCCGACGCATGCGTCCGCCGGCCCCGGCGCCCTCCCGCCGCCCCGCCTCAGCGGCCGCAGGTGCGGAGCACAGGGGCCGGGGGGTCGCCCGCGGGGCGGAGCCTGCTCCTGCTGCCGGGGGGCCGGTGGTACCTGTGGCCTTGCCCGTGCCGCGGCTGAGGGGAGCCACTATATCCGCAGCCTGCTGCGAGGGGCGCCCCTGGCTCGCTCCCTATGGCCGCCCGGGAGTTCGGGAGCGGCGTCTGGGTGGCTCCGGTTAAGGCTGAACCGCCCCAGGTTGTGAGCGCTGACCCGGAGGGGCCAGCCCGGGACGAGGAGCAGGCACGACCACCAGCCCGGCCCCAGGAGTCTCTCAGCACCGGTTGCTGCTGGAAGTAGCCTCCTCCAGCACAGCGTGTTTATTCTCCCTGGGCAGTGGTTACCTCGGTGGTTCCAGTTCCTCTGGGACTTGTCGGGCCAGAAGCACGAAAAGACCCAGCTGAACCACCGTGGCTTCTGCTTTGCTTGCCCCCCTTCAGTTCCTGGTCGTCAGGGGTTTCTCTGTTTCCTAAATTTAAACAAACAGCTAGCAAGATTCCCAAACCTTTGGCTTTACCAGTGCACCTGTGAGCCATGCAAAACAAAAAGCATTACTACTGAGTTCTGTTTTGTAAACAGTACAAAACCATATTGTAAATATAATCACTACACTAGGAAACATCAAGTTTTGTAAGTGTACTTAATAGGAAAATAATAATACTCTAAATAACAAACATTAAAATCAATACAAACTTAAGTATAAACATTTTTATAGCATCATCTTTTATAATCCCATTATCACACCTATAGAACATGATGCAAACATGGGAAATCCTGTGGTACTTCATTTGTTGTTCCTCTGCAGAAAGGAAACAAGAACATTTGATACTGGAGAAAACCTTGTTATATGTTAACTTCAGCTTTTGGAGAAGAGCAGTGCTACTTAATACCATCAAGAATTACATCATACCCTGTTTACAGTTTTATGTTCAATAAGTTCTTTTATAATTCAGGACAGGAAATTTTCAGAGTTTGAATTAATCATCCTGTGGAAACATGAATATAGCCCTTCTTCTGGTGCTTTACCTACCACAAACTTCTTGCTCAGAAGAAATCTGGACTCTAAAGCATCGCCAAATGTTTTTGAAAGATTTGCTGATGCCTCTTATGGAGACGAATAGAAGCTGAAAACAGGACACATTTTTTCACAGAAATTCTGAGTTTGTCTGAATCTGCAGGGGCAGAAAAGAAGACACAGTAGGAAGAATATGCTAATGAAACTGGCAACATTGGAGTGATGGTGGAGGGATTGCGAGTGTACACAACTCCTTCAGTAACTCAGCTCACAAAAAAAGGACCCAGGCTGGCCAGGTTTGGGGTCAATTAGACACCAAATTGCTTATCTTGAAAAGGAGCATCCATGTATGATCACACATTAGCAATATCCAACATTTTAATACTTTATTATCTTTCGTCTATCTTTTACCCCTTTCTAAGACAAATTTCTTGCAATCTAGAGCAGCAGTCTCCAAAATACATTCAGAAATCTCAAAACATCACGACTGGGGAAAGAATGAGCACTTTTCATATCCAACTGTTAAGTCCTATTGTAAAGAACTAAGAATATTATGTTCACGCAATATTATTTTTCTATGTAAGCAGCTGTTGTAGTTGCCATAGAGATGTTATTCAATCTCAAATTGAAAGGTGGTCTACAATGACCATGCACCATATTCACTGTTAAGCTGAAAATGTTTAAGAACCCCTGTGAATATATAACATTCTTCAGAACAAATACATTTCTGTTCAGTAGGCTCGTGATTTATTTTACCCCAAAAATGATATTTCAGTGAATGCTAACCATCAACCTCCTACAGAGAGATGTAATGGCAGATAGATAATTGTATATAGTTTTGAACATTTTATGTGTAAGTTTATCTTGGATATGTCTTTGAAAGAACCATTCTCATCAGAAACAGCAACACTTAACCCATAATTGTAAACATCTTTATAAAGCATTTCAGTTAAGTCTTCCATTGTGCAACCTGCCATTCTTGACTCCAGCTCCTACCAAATGCTGTGCTCTAGATAATGGTATAGGTGGGAATGATGGAAAATTTTAAATGCCCTGTGATCTGTATTATTGAAGTGTCACACTTTGTCTCTGTCAAACACTGAACATGCACTAGAAGTTAGGAAATTACAGAATTGTTGTACAATTAGTATTTCTTAGGAGTTGAAGAACATCAAAACAACTGTAAAAGTGGTGTGAGCAACAGGAAGCTCATTTAATCTAAGAGACCTCATAAGGAGATAACAGGTCTGTAAACTCAAACAAACCTGATGGAAGGGAGAAGCTGCTACTTGCTGCATTTCCACTGAAAAGCTGCATAAATCAACTCAGAAAAACAAGTAGAGGTGGGATCCTATCCTGAGTAAAGTAAGAATGTGTACTGTAGGAAGAAGACATGTAGAGTGTGACTTAGAATTGCATTTTATCATTTCCATTTATTCAGAACTTTGTGTTTGGCTCTACCAAAATAAACTTAGATGGTTTTGGGTTTTTAAAACATCTGTCATTGAGAATAGATCTAACGTGGTGCAAGTTTGTCACTGAAAGGAAATAGATCCATGCTGAATGGTGTGTACAAGCAAACCTCTTAAGGATGCCCACAAGCCAAAATCAGTTAGGGAAACCCCAAGAGCTGGGAAGTCTTTCCTGCCAAAGGGAACAGTAATATTAAACTTGGATAACATTTTGTATGAGATTATGAGGAGAGGCCACCACCAGGAGGCTTCAAGCAATTCTCACAGACATGATTCATCCTGTAAGAGACAGTGCAAGAAATCTAAGTAACGTTTTCTCTTTCCTCTAGAAAACAAGGCAACTGCTGATTTCTCCACACTAATCCATTTTATATATATGAAAGGCCACTACTTATTTTGAGGAAGTCTTCTTTAACTCAACTGTCGTACATTTTGTGAGAACTAAGGCTCAGTTATTATTGTCCATTTCAAAAATAAGCTGCCTCTAAGCACCACAAGGCATTTTAAGTATGAATATATGTGTTTGGGAGGTGGAGGGAATGTCTGTGCAAAATATGAAGTTAGTGTCCTAATGTTCCAAATGTTGACCTGCCTTTTTGGTGATCTCTAAAGGCCAATAATGCAAGGACCAAGAAGAAGAATAAATACTTCCAAGGCACATTACACGTCTCCTGCCGTAGAAATAAAGTCAAAGTGTTTCTGATACTCCTTTTCAACTGGCTTCTCCAGTAACCTACTTGATGTTAGCCTTGGTGAGAAATCGTTCAGTAAAAAAGACTTCCAAAACTGGGAGACCAGATGTAGAAAAAGAGGCTACAGGTAGAGTTAGTTCAGTATTTCTCCTCCATTAAGTACCAGTTCTTCTTATAATGGGTGATGTTTCTAAATGATTACCCCAACGTGTCTTCTTTCTCATGGTAATTGGCCCAGACTCTCTAAACTCATATTCTCTTGATTTTAACTAAATATGGACAGCCTTCTGTGTTTGCTTTGCACTCTACCCATTCCAAGACAGTAATAGCCTTGTCACCATGTAGATGTGAAGAAGAAACTTGAGAGGTGTTTGGTTTTGTTTTCATTTTTTTTTCCTGATTTCCATTCATTTCCATGGTCTTTAAAATCAATGTCTGAAAACAGAGTTTTAATAAAACACAGCTAAAAACCTAACCACTTGCTTTCATGCATGGAAAAATTGTGGTGAAGGAAGTCCCTCTGATGACCAAAGCATGATCTTCCCTGCCTGAATCCATGTCTGCATCCCTAATCAACTGAGATTTTCCTGGTATTTTCTCACAACAGTGCTTCAAAAGGCTTTTTAAGAATTTTTCCCGTTGGCATGCATTTCCTTGTTTTTGTCACAAAAACAAACCTGGTTTTGTGTTTGGTTTTTTATTTCTTTGTTTATTGTGTTATTTCTTTTGTTATTGTTTATTTGGTTTTTTGGTTGGTTGGTTGGGTTTTTTTTTCATTGTTTTGTTTGGGTTTAGTTTTGGGGTTGGTTTTTATTTTTTTCCAGGAGGGAAGTTCTTTAGAGTTGTTTCTGGATCAAGTATTTTTTTAAGAATTTTGAAATTTCATTGATTTCCTTACATAATTTAAAATTCACAGCTGTATGCATGCCTTGAGTTTCAGTTCCTCTAAGGGAATCTGACATTTTATAACCAGATATCTTACATGCCCGTACATTTTCTAGCTTCCCTGTTGCTGCCTCTGGGGAAACAATCCCAGATTTAGTAGATCTCCATCTGCCTCCGTTGTAAAAACAGACAAAGCAACTACTTAGCCACACTGCTACTTGCTAACCAAGCTCTCTTTATTTTCTAAGTAGGGCAATGATTTATTTTGTTGTTCTTTTTTACCTTGCATCTATATTTGATGAAGTCTTTGTTACCTGAGATGCATTTTGCAATTTGCTATTAACTCTTTACTTTTTTATTTTTATCCACAGATTTCCAATTTCCTGGTGTTTTTAATGCATGTTTAAGTGTCCCAGTTGTCTTCTTAGTTGTTTAAAGATACCCCGGTTTTAAACTTGTGTCTGGTAGCTATAGCTAGAATGCTCAGTATCAGATGAATCTTGCTTTGGGAGGGTGCCTGCAAATTATCTGCATTTTTCAAAATTATTTGATAAGTTGCTTATATGAATATGCTTTATGAACTGTCTGCCAGCCATTCAATTTTATATAACTGTGCTATTTGTACTGCGTGACAGGTCGGTTAATTCCCGTGATAGCATTTCTATTTCCTGATTGCATGTTGAGTAATATTATGTGGATTTAGATTGTAAGCTGTTTGGCAGAAGGAATTCTCTTTACGATCTGTCTACATTGTGATCAGTAAACCACATCTATGAGCTATGATTAGGATTGTATGTGCACGTTCAATATAAATGATAAATAACAAACAGAATACCTAGATAGTCATATGAATGCTTCTTCACAAGTCCGTTCTCTATATACTCACAATTCTTTTCAAAATTACTTGTGAACAATTTTTTTTTTTTTCCCCATACCAGGTTAAAACAATATTAAAAGTTGCAAATCAGTAATAAATATTTTGGTTTAATGAAATATTTGCATCTGTATTTCATTACTTTCCCAGTTATGTTAAATGTTTTTATCTTTTTGCAGGATGTTCTTCCTTTGAGAAAGTGAAGCAGAAAAAAGTCATCTGAAGAAAAACATATGACATCTTTCCAAGCACTTGCAAAGCAGCTAAACCCTTCCTTTCAGTCACAATCTGTTCTAAGAATAAGAGCTCACTGGTACATATTAAGACTATTCAATGTTATCCTATCCCCTGATGTTATCAGCTTCACAGATAACATGGAGGCCTATTCCTCTGCATAGATGTTTTGCTTTGAATGCTGGAAACTGGAGATTGGTAATTTAAAGGATAAATTAACCCAACAACAGTCAGGGAAAATCTTTGCAAAAGAGTCAATTTTTTAAAATTCTAATTCAGTTCAAGGTATAAGATAATTCCTAATCAGGGAAGAATGATTGGGTAAAGAAAACACATTAGTAATACAGGACTTAAGAAGTTGGAAACTGGCAGAGGGAACATCTGAAAACCTCCTGGTAAAGTACTCAGGTAGCCAGATGGCATACTATTTGTTTTCACTACTTCATTTAACATAGAAACAAACTGTTCTTCAGCTGAAAAACAAAACCAATTAGAATATTTCTTTCCCTCAGTGTTCCTAAACCAGAGTCCCTTGCAAATCACCAGGGGTTTCCAGATAAGAACCGTGCAGTTTTGTTTCTAAAGTACAGGTGAAAGATCAAAGTCGCCTTCTGAGTTCCCATCTGTTTTTAAAAATAATACTACCTGCACAGCACAGGAGATGGAGAACTGTGAGAAGGGTAGTATAAAGAATTGGAGATAATGCATTTGTTCTGTGGTGTCACTGGGTCAAAACCAAGGATGTTGTATCACGTATGCTTATATAAATTGGAAAGTTTTATGTTAATATAAAAATAGTGGTACAAACTATGAAAGTTTTCCAAGAAAATCTGAATTGAAAAGATCATTATTCAGCTAAGGAGCTGTCACTTCTCTAAGAGATCTGCCACTTCAACAACAGACAACAAGCCCAGTTCTTGCACCATAACTTCTCCTTTGATGGAGAAATATGAAATACAAAATCCAATGTAAATGCTAGTGGTCTAGATCACATGGGAAACTAGTCATCTTCTATCTGTGGATTGGACAGGTATCAAGGAAAAGAGTAATCTTTTATTCTTTACATAGCCAAAGCTTACCTTGGAAAAGTTAGCGTGGGCTAAAATAAGAAGGGTGGTTGTAAAAGAGAGACTCTTTTCTTTACAACAACCCCAGGAGCTTCTCTGAACAATGAGAATAAAAGAAAGCATTATGAAAATGCATTGCGAACTTACACTGCAAATACCTGAATTAACTCTGTTCAGTATGAAATCTCAGTGCATCATCCAGAAGTATATAGTCCCCCTAATTAATCTCCAGGAAGAATTACTCTACTGACAAGAAGATAGGATTTGGCTTTAACTGCAGATGTCTGTATCTTAAACAAGACTACCAGTGCAAATTTGGCAACACAGCTGATATTGCTTAGCTACTTAACTGACCTGGTATAGCACACCATAAAATTTGATGTGTCGGTGTAGATACATCTATTAGCTGCTCTATGCTAATAATAATATGTATTGCTAATGATAATATGTATTGCAGCATATTATCCAAGTACATATATCCAAATACATTACTATACCAGGATATAACATATACACATCAGCCTTACTGATACAAAGATCCACAATAAAAGTTTGTAGTAGCCTTTCCCGTGTTACTGCACACTGTGTGCCACACTATTATTTCTGAAAATTTATAAGTATTTGACTACCGGTTTGTTGGATTGGTTTTTTCCCTAAGAGCAAACAGACTGCATATCAAGACTTCTCTCATATGGAAAATTCCTTTCCTATACTAAAACTTCTTTTTTTCCCCTGCCTTTTTCTGTCAAAAGATAACTGTTTCAGGAAAATACAGGACAAAACACAAACCTAACTTAAATAGTTACATCCATGCAAAATCTGAATGGAGACCAAGACTAAGAATATTTAAAGGACAAGCTGCAGCTGTGCTTGTTTAATTTCAGTGGCAATGTGAGAAATTGCATCAATAGGGTGGATGTCTCTTAAGACACACTGGATGAGTCATATGAATCAGTCTACAGGACACAGTAATTGGACACCTGCAAGAGCATGCTTTTGCTGTAAGAACAGCATAGAAAGAGAAACCAGAGGTGACCAACAGCAAGATTTAGATTATTCTGGTTGCCTACTTTCATAGTTGTTTGTTTTTATGCCTGCATATGTATTCATTTGAGTTCCAGACAGTTACTTCTGCTTAACCAGTAGGAGGGATGGATGTATTATGTGGACATGCCATTTTTAAAATACACAGGGATTTTATGCGCAGAGTTGAGACTGGATTATGCTCTTGGTTAACAAGTAATATTGAATTACTGAATTTTAATTGGCATATAATGCAGTAAAAAAACTTTGGGAAACTTAAGATGGGTTCCTCATTTTAAAGATTAATTTTAATACCCAGCCTTGTAATTACTTTGTATATTTTAAAAAACACAACACAATGTATAATTAATTAGCTGTTGTTAAGCATACAACTCCACAGCCATGCAAAATTATAGTCCTACAATTGCTGTGTTTGCCACTGAGTCCCACGACAATTTTTAAATAATTAACCTTTCCTTAGATTGTTTGCATCGATCCTGTACATCAAGATTTTAGGAGGACATTATTGCTGATAGAATAGAAATTACATAAACAATTCTACATCTGATTTTCTCAGAGTTTATAACTCAGCTGAAAAAACCCAGTTGCTTTTTTCCCCAGCACATTTTCATTCACTCATTTACTAGCTTATTCTGTAGAAAAAAACAGACAGCAATAGCTATAGCTTAATTATATAAAACACGTCAAAAGCTGCCATCACCACCATGTGATTACCCATTGCCAAAAAAGAACAGTCACCAAAATAGTATCCACCAAACCAAATTACATCTGATGTAACCACAGAGAAGCAAATCAAGCTTCATTTGCAAGGTAAAATCTGTGCTACTGTGAGATCTGCCATCTCTCCAAAGAGGAGGCTCAGCGTGTACAAAAAAAGTGTAGCTTCAGCACTATCAGAAGAAAAAGGCAGACTGGGAAGCTCTTGGATCTCAGAATTGAATTTCTTAGACTACAGTTGCAAAAAGAAAGCTACACCTCATCTTGTACTGGTGGATGTCTTACCACACTGAGCTCCTCAGATAGCAAGAATATTGTTGGAGCAGAGGGAAGATGGTCTCTGTGAAACACTTCCCATCACTGTCTAGCTACGGGGCTGAGCCCCTCTTGAAGTCAGGGATCTCTGCAGGGCATGCAGGCCTGAGGCACTGGTTTATAACATGTTGCAAGCATCGTGCTTCCTCAGAACTAGTAAAAAATATACCATGATGTTTCTATTTCATGAAGCCTCTGTTGGCTGTAGAACAAGTATCTCTCCAGGGTGTTGTGAGTGCCAGCAACAGACTGTAAGGAAATACAACAGTGGTCCTAGGGATAGCAATAAGGCATAGGGATCTCAGGGGGCTTTTCAAGGTCTATTACAGGTTTTGGAGAATGTGCATATTTTGGTACCAGATTTACTGCTTGTGCCAGAAAGGGGAAACAAATTCCCCTGAGATCCATGTACATTTGATGGAAGCTCGGAGGGGAACATTAATGAATACTCTGCTTTCCACATGGATAAGGGAATGTTTCAGTGTGCATACACATTTATCTATAAAACAACAAATGCGGTTTATATGTTAGGGAGGTTTTATCAAAGTTGATCCACCCTGTAATTATGTTGAGAAATGAATTGAATGGAATTCGAATGACTTAAGGTAAATGAGCTATTAACCTACAGGATATTTTACCAAATGACTCATGCGTGTTCACTTTTTCTATCATCTTCCCTCTCACTTCATTATAAAGGTGAAGTGAATGATGAAGTTTATCAGGACATCAGCAATCGTGGCTGCAGCAGTGTTCAGCAGAAATGAAAAACAACCTCACACTAAACAATCTAGATATATTAAAACAATAGGATGTTGTTGTTATATTTGCACAAAACAGGCAAATAGGAAAGAATCAAGCAAGACACTGGATAGTCTCATTTTCGTATAAAAAGAAATCTCTTGTCATGGTTGGAGACAAGCATAGAAATAAATGAATTAGTTCTGGGATCAGATTGAGAGGAAGACAAAGTGCTTTGCTCAGATCTACACCTACACGAAGTCCCCATCTCTCACATTTTTTAGCTCATTAGGGACAACTTTTCATATTTCTTTTCCCAGTAGGCACAGGAAATCAGCTCTTTTGCAAATATGTGACAGTCTGGCAACTGCATGACACAGACAGGCTGTTGTGTTTCAGCAAAGGAAATGATATATGACATGAATGTCTCTACTGCCAGCCACAGTCCCACAAAACTGTACAACTTCCACCGATTCCCTTTGGAGCTTAAAATCTTCATGACAGCAAATGTAGCAGGGAGAAAGGGCTTCTCCTGAGAGCCTGTATTCGTTCATTCTTTGCAGTAGAATGAGAAATACAATTGCCAAGTGCTGTTTGCATGTGCAGCGTGGTCACTGCCTGTCAGCAGCCCTTGTGCAGGCTGGCTGGCCGGCATCAGCCCTTCTGGCCAAAGGTCAGAGCTGTGCCTTGCTCTTGGCTGAATAAAGTGAGCGGAGCTGCTGTGTGAACCTTGCACCAGATGGTCCCTTCTAACTGAATAATAGAGGTCTTTAACAAAAGAATCCTCAAACTCGCCACCCCCAAGAATTTTGCTGTGATGAAAAATATTTCAATCATTTTTTTCCTCTATCTACTTCTACAAGTAAAACTGCTATCAACTGAGGAATCTCCCGCCCTCTCCTCTTGAAATCGGGCTGTATTTTTTTGGGAGGGGATTGTGCATACCTCTCTTGGGGTTATGAACACATTTACTGGTTCTACCCCAAATACACCTATCACATCTGAAAGTTAAATATGCAGTATTTTGCTGTTTCATATTGTAAAATACAACCATTCATTAAGATCAGGACCTAGAAATAGCAAAGCAGGATGAAATAAGTAGCTTACAACTCTGTATGGAGAATCAAGCAAGGAATCTCAGAACAGACTGGGAACATGCAGCCAGCCCTGGTTGTCCAGTTCTGAGCTTCTCTGGCATGGACTGCGTGCATGAAGAGCGTGTATGTGACCTAGATAATTGCACATCGTATGCAACGTTGTCTTCAATAGGGGAGTTTATAGCTCAGGAGATTGTTTCCTGTTGTTGTATGAGCTTGTACAAGTCACCCCACGGGCTTCCACACGCTGTCCTCAGGGCTGCATCAGGTGGGATCCAAGGATGACCCAGTGCCATGGCCCAGTGCTGGCCTTCTGCATCAGGCTGCCAGCCAGTCCTCTTGTCCTGCCATTGGTTCAGCCCAGCTGAAGGGTAGGAAAAAGGACCAGGTCAAGCACTTCACAATGAAGGCAGGCAGAGAGCAAGCAAAGGTGATGTGGCAGTGCTGTCCTCAGCCTTACACTCAAGCCTTTTTGCATGTGACATTTTCTCTGCAGCATGCCAGGCTGCTGCATATCTGTGCCAGGGCTAACACATGGCCTTACAGCGGATTAATAAATCCACAGGGACTAATGCTGTGTCCACACTTCCTCCTGCTTTTGTCACCTGCTGCAGCTCTGTAATACCTGCTTGTGATTGAACTAAGCAGTTCAAGGGACTAAGGTGGTTTTCAATAAGTAAAATATTTTACTTCACTGTGTTTTTTGGTCTTTGGTATGAAACAAATAAAACTCAAGCTGTTCCTGAAGTAGTTTCAAATGAAGCTGCTCAACCACCTGGAGCCACAACAAGGGTAGACGATTTTTCACACCCAGACTCTTTATCGCATTCATTTAAATACCTTTCCCTTTAAATACCTTTTTAAATGTATTTGAACTTAAAAGTCCTTGAATTATCCCCTTGGAAAGATTTTCATCTTTTTTTCAACCACTTAATCTTTAATTCAAGTTGTCAGTTGTATAAATGGCATCAAAGGTCTTTAGGGGAATTATGGACCTCCTTTTTTACATGACAAATATTAAGTAAAAATTAAAAGTATTAAATGCAATTAAAATTATAGGAACCAACAAAAGATATGGGAGGGAACCTACTTGGAATAATCTCACTCATTTGGACTTTCGAAAGTTTTTAACAAGTCCCACAGAAGAGGCTCTTAAAGAAACCAACCAATTATAGGGTAAGAGATCAGGGATTAGAAACATGGTGCTAGAATATAAAGCATAAAAAAAACATCGTCAATATTCTTATGGCAACAGGTTAACAGCGAGGCAGTCCCAAACCCATGTTCTAACATTTTGTAGTACTGCTAGCTATCATTCAACTTACTTGGAACAAGAAAGATAGGAAACTAAAGAACTTAAATTAGTTGAAAGGACAACACAATGACAGCTGAAAGTCATTGTTGACAAGAACACAGTAATGGACATTAGAGGAAATTGTGTGAATTATTCATACAAATTTAGTGTACCAATTGTGGAAGAAGGACCAGCGCATCACTGTGGACAGCTCAAACTGCCTGATCACCATTCAGTGGCTGTTAAGAAGCAAACATACAGACTGTTCCAAAGCATAAGGAAAAGCAAAAAAAACCCCACATAAAATACAGTGTCATTTTGAAAATTAGTGGTATGGTCCCATCAACTGAGATCTGTGTTTGATGGCCTCAGAGTATGGCATAGAATCACCAAGGACAGAGCAAGAGAGACAGGAGAGGAAGTAAAGATGATTATAGGCTGCAAAAGCTTTCCTTCTGAAGCCAAAATCTTTTTACAGTGTTTACAGAATAGATGAATAGACAAGCACTTAGCTCTGGACGTTGGCAATAATGAATATTATATGGAAGAGAAAATGAGCACTTCTTACCCTATCTCGTAACAGGAGAGATATTCAATGAAAATAAAAACAACACATTTAAAACGGATTACAGCTTTTTTATTTCAATGTTGTAGACTATTCTATAATAATAGTCTGCAAGATTTGTAGCA
Organism: Strigops habroptila; assembly: GCF_004027225.2. Lineage (NCBI taxonomy): Eukaryota > Metazoa > Chordata > Aves > Psittaciformes > Psittacidae > Strigops > Strigops habroptila. Next base: position 16,340,028 of record NC_044281.2, on the reverse strand, counting down.
TCTTCTTCTGAAACACTGACTGATAAGGAAGTAAATATTTCACGTTTAATTTAGAACAATCAGGTGGAGCAGAAAACTTATTAAGAAAATAAAAGGGGCCTTCTGGAGATATGTAGTCACACCCTCCTCCCCCTTTAATTTCTTTTTATAAATAAAAATTATAATGGTCTTCACAGTAAGAGGAGAGACTGGAGTTATCAGGAACAAGGAAGAAGATTAAGTTAAAGCCAATGCTAGGGTTAAAGTGCAAATTAAACCTGTCATTCAAAATGAGAATTTCACAGACTGATGACAACTGCCATGCAACTGGCCTTGAAACTCACTCTCCCTCAACTGCAGTATGATACCCAGATCATGGAAACAATTGGTCTTCATGCTGTATTTTCTTTATAAACTACAGTGAAACTGCAACTATGGAAATAAATCCTTCCTATAAATACTGTGAAACAAAGAAAGTTTTTGATTATATATGCACCCAAAATATGGTAAACCTTGAGTCCTGAGTAGAAATTGTGAGCACTTAAACCCAGTCATTGCTCCTTACCACATTGGTAATCACAGTCATGCAGACCACAGGATGTGCCACCCATCTTTCCTGGCATACTGAGGCACAGCCTGATCTTGACATGCACACTGTTCTAGTAGAGCTTAAACTTCAGTTACTCCTGGAAAGTATAATTGCATACATATAAAACATCAGAATGCGACACCAAAATATGCACTATCAATGCTGGTATCTGCAATCCAACCTTTTGAAGTGCCTGTCATCAGGTACTATAAAAAAATACACATTTTTCCACTTTGGTGGCATTACACCATCTACCACCACAGAATCTCAGTTAATGTACCACATACCTTTTTTTTTTTTCCCCCAGCCAGATTTCACATCATCAAGACCCACACTATGAATATTGTATACAGTTAGGGTATAGATGAAAAATAATGTTTGGGAGCTATTCAGATTTTGTGGTGATAAAGCTCATTACACAAATAGCTGAAATGTATTCCAATGAACTGTATTAATTCACACATGCAAGCAATCTTAAGCTCTTGCGTAACAAGAGAATGAAAATAGAAGACTGCAAGTGTGTGTGTTTATATATCTGTGGAAAACTAAAATACATTTCTCCAATATGTCTGCGCCTCTGTAAATAGAGAGCTAAAAATGAAATGGGAGGAAAGAATTACTTTGCAAGATGAAACAAACCAACCAACTCTGTGTATATAGGCATGAATTTAGCCTGAGGTTCCACACAGAAGCATGGAGGCTGTGTCCTTCCTTCCCTGACATGGGCAAAGCAAGGAACCCATCCTCACAGTTTCTCCTCACAGCCATAATCACATACTCAGCATGAGTGGAGGAAATGATGGGCTGTGAAGCACTTGTGGATAACATCTCAAAGAATTCCAATTTCAAACAGATACAGTGATCAAAACAAGCTGATGCACCATCTTGCTTCTACAAAGAGGTATAACAAGGTTTTTCTTCTGTGCAGAGAAGAGAGCACAGGAAGGAAGAGAGCTGCAAAGGGACTTTTTTTAATTCTCCCCCCAAATGCATATTTTTAGTTTCTCATTTCAATCACTGATCAAGTCAGTCACTCAGCTTCAATCTTTTCTTAAGCACTTTTGTGTTCCACCTCTGGTGACTCATAACAAAGTGTACAGCACAAGAAGGGAGCCCTCGGAATCTAATCAAAGAAGGAGAGCCTAAAAGATCAGACATCCCACCTCAATGCCTGAACAAAGGAAGCATATTCATTAAAAGTGTGCATCCCATTCCAGGTAGTCATCACCTAAGCATTCCTTCCTCATGGAAAACCACAAATGCTGTCTGCACCCCTAGCATAAATCTATCAACTTTTCAGTTGGCTAGTTCAACACCCAAATTAACGCAACTTTCTGTCCATCAAAATGTCCCCTGACACTGAAGTCTGTTAAAACAGGAGACCCAGAGGCAGCCACATGAAACATATCACTTACACCTGCTTCTCAAGGTGTAGGTATACACACCACATCTGGGGCATAAGACACCATTCTTAAAAGAGAACAGATGTCCCTTTCCAACGGACACATGGGAAACAGGGAGGACAGTCTGAAAGAGATGTGGTGCTCTGCATTTCCTTCAAGGACTGTGTTTAACACTCCCAGCAGTAAGGGATGGTGGTATGAGAGGAAAGATGGCGTTCTCACAAAGACTACAACAGCAAAAAAAGGACTGCTGTCATCCACATAACTGGGACAACTCATGAATTGATAGAATCTTTCTCCCTTCAGTGCTACTGGCCTACATTATTTTTCCAGGGGAATTTTAAAGTTGACTATTTGGGCACTTCTCATTGTTTCTCTAGTTTATTAAATGAAAAATTAGGACACTTCACAATTTCACATGGGACATTCACCTGTGACTGAGAATCAGGAAAAAGATTAAGGAGGAAAGTATTTGTGAAAGCTAACCTTGGTGCAGTGAAGCTTGTCCCTCTGGGCTCACTCTATAGCCAAGACAGGCTCTTTGGGTTCACTGTATGCTGCAGAGGTTTTCTTCACCTTTGACCCATAAAGCAGCCACAGAAGGTTAGACTCACAAGGTTCAAGCCAGCCATTGTGAAAACGCTCAGTGCACACAAACGGCTGACCAGACCTACCATTTACCTTGCTTGAAACATTACTAGAGCAATGATTACCAATATAGACATCAACATCATGCCCAGCTCTGAACTTTTGTGATGGGGGATGACATGGATGGGACGGTAAGATGCATCTCCCTCCTAACAGCCTTATCCCGGTATAGGTGGTGGATAAACTGTCTTGGCACTGCTTATCTCTCTCCATGACCCTTCGCGTGAGCCTTCATGGCCAAAAGACTCCAGTTGATTATGTAAAGATAAATTTAATGCATTATGCAAGTGATATATAGTAAACTTTTTATGTGTATTTTTGGCATTATACTTTTCTAAATGGCTAACACTGCATGTGATAAAGAACAAAGTTTGGAAGTGCTAGGAAAAAATGGAAAAACTGTAACTAGAGCAGGAGAAAATGAGGAAAAGCATAAGAGTAAGAATACTGAGCAACACAAATAGAAGCAATACAGGAGCAGCATCTGGAACTGACCAGATGAAGGATCTTACTCCTCTCCCTTTTAAATCAATGGGCAGCTCTCCAATTAGCTAAAGTATTACTCCAGGGCAAAAAAGGATGCCATAAATTACCAGTCTTTATGGGATGGAGTGAGCTCATCCGTGGGGACTTGAAAATACAAAGAATCTTCATCAAGTTAACGGAAATTTTAGGTAAGGTAGTTACTAAGGAATTTTTACACAGCTTTTTAATATACAAAAAGCCCAGAATCTGAAATTTCCCAAGAGATTTCACAGCTGTGACTGAGGCATAAAGTATCTCCAAAAGCAATAGGTAAGCAACTGAAAGCAAGCCAAGGGACCAGCAATTTTAAAAGGGAGGATGCACATTCCAATTAAGTAATTAAGCAGCAATACCAGTCACCAAGCTAAAACCAATTAGTATTGCACCTACACACCTGTGTTAGTGGCCCCTGCTGTGAGAACAGATTTGACCTCACATTACCTGCTGAGAGCACCCTGACGCTGAAGACAGATTTTCTTGTTTGTTGGAGCTTTGCATCCTCTTCCACACCTTTACTCTTGCCCGCACCACCTTCTTCTAAGAAATGTTGCAGCTTATTTTCAACCTCAGGAAGAAGGTTGGTCCTCACTTTATTTTATAAAATAGTGGGAAGAGATAACTCAAAATGGAGATAGCTTAAAGAGGCAGAATTTGCCAGCTAATTTTCTTAATGGATTGTCTGGCTTATGGGTAACAAACCATTTTCCCAACACTAAGGTTTTAAGTTGCAGTCCCTCCTCCCCACTGTTTTTATTTTTTTCATCGAAGTTAGAAGGAAATGCTTGATGATCATCATGAGTAGACAAGAAAAGAAAATCCCTAACTAGTCTCAGCCAAATTACAGACTTGCTTTAGGAAAACATATAAAAAGCAGAGCATCTCCTGAAATGACCTAAGGTTTTCTAGTGTGAAGAAGCATTTTGCCAATGCCACTTTTAACCTACTAATACATGTTTTATGTAGAGTTTTAATTAAAATGCTTAAAATGCCCCTTTATTCTGCATTTTGAGTTCACCATTCCTTAAACAAAATATTTTGACATGTAAAAAAGCTTTTAAATATACTAACTTACCTAACTGAAAATAAATTGAAGGACACATTTCTTTGCTCTGAACGTTATTAGAGTAACTGAAGCCAATTCTTTCTGCTAGCATAGTAATAGACTCTTGCTTTTTTAGATTCTCCAAGGAAATTAGCCTTATGCTTTCCTCAACAGTGAAAGATAATTCAAAGTAGTTTAAGAATAGTGAATGAAGATGAGCTAGTGTCTTTTTATAGACATAAAACTATGAATTTAATAACAGGGAGGTACTTAAATTGCTACTGGAGCTTGATGTGTCCACCCTAGCTCATGTATTTTTTTTGGAGGCTGACATGTGTTACGCTATTTTAGAGTATACCCTGAATTCAAAAGTTAAGAACAGTTATGTTATTGGAGCCCTAAGTAAATTATAGAACATCATGCTACCAGATTAAAATAATATAGCATCTAAATCTGATTAGTACTACTAGTAATTTTCAAAACTGAATTTGATTTTCAGATGTACATGACTTGTTTGTAAAATTCATTTAACATGAACAACACAAACAGAAAAAAAACATTTTTGTAGTCAGGTTCCCATTCCTATGCAGAACTGTGAAGATGAACTACCTACAATTCGAAAACTGCAATATTGCTTATATAGCAACTAAAACTGCTTTAGAAAGCATGATCTGTTAATGACAAGTTTAAAGTATTTTCAACCAAGTGAGTAGATAGTTTTGTCCCAAAATTTATCTAACTGCTTTCATACTATGAAAGATAATACTATGAGGTAATTCTTTGATGATTTATATAACCAGATGATCTTGTTACAGCTTATCTCCGTAACATCTAATGCTGCCACTGTGAGGAAATTCAGATACTTGGCCAGGGAGCCCTAGCAAAAGGGATGAAGTCTCTCTTACTTTATCTATGGACTTAGTTATTACAACCACTCTTGAAAGGTAATAAGCATGCAAGATCGAAACAGGTCATCACAAGTTCTTTCCCAAACATCTTCTTGGTTCACAGCAGCTCAGACCCAGCTGAGTCTGGAAGTTTCCCCTACCAGCCATCTTCCCTGCCAGGCAAAGGTGGTTAGCAGACACAGCCCTGCACAACAGGAACTCATCCCCGACCACTGACCAGCATGAGGGACTGTGTGAGCCAACCCAAGAAGCTGACAAGAGCTCCATGTTCAAACACACCATGAAGACCAAGGCCCAGATGCCCAACACCCCCACTCCTAACACACTTTGAAGACCAACAGTATAGTTTGCTAGTTATAGGGCCAATACACAGTACATTTCTCTGACATAACATTTTTATTCTTTGGAGTAAAGAGCATTTGTGTTTGAAACTTGTAGTGCAGCAAGACCAAAACAGCTTAGTATTTATACTACTTGAGAGGCAACCAAGCCATTACCTGGACACAGCCCAGAGATACCTACATCAGGTGACTTCTGACAGCAAAGGTCTATTAAACAGAAGTCATAACCAGACCCAACATCAGAAAACAAAGGCTAAGCTGTTTCAATCATGTTTTTAAGTAACAAGGATTAACAACTGAGCAAAATACTGGAAAATGCCACAGAACCAACACTTCTTGAAGTCTTTCAGTCAAAACTGCTATTCAAAACACAACCTAGAGTTCCAATATTGATTATAGACTAGATGAATGAGTCGCTTCATTACTGGGCACAGTCTACAACTAGCTGTTAACGCTGAGGAAAGCAAGCGCAGGATCACTGTGTATTCCTCAGCTCTACAGCAATTGAGAGGATGCACTGGGAAGAAACAACCCCTCCAAAACTCTTATGCCACTTCTGCAACTCCTGGAATACCCTCACTTTGGAGACTACATAGTATTTTGACTTCTTTTCCCAGGAAAAAAAAATCCAACAAAACCAAAAAACTGAAGGGCATGAGGACTGATCAGGGCTATAAAGCAGTTCCACACAGACATTAGAGGTGCATTTTAACTTCTGGAAAAGAAATGGCAAAGAATACACATGTTTAGGTCTATAAAGTCACACACAAGATGAGAAGCAGGAAGCAAAACTCATTGGAAAGTAGCCAATCAAAGTAATCAGCAGAAGCTATAAAAAACCCCCCTACTTATACACACACTGTACAGCAAAACACTGGAACTCCTGGCACAAGATGCTGAAGAATCCACCTGAAATGAATTAAATTAGGCCATTTAATGGTCAAGGCCTTACTGAGAGATACACAAAGCGACTATGGCTCAGGAAGTCTTTAAGCAACTGTCTGCTAAAAACTGGGAACACTCGGTATTAACAACCAGTCTCTCTGGGCTGCCACAGTGCAGTCCTTCTGAGCGTGTCTTTACATGCGCATATGACAGCTACTGCTCATTGTCTCACTGCTGCTAGCTAACATTAGCCTGCTCATACTAGTAAAGGTAAAAATAACTTCTATTTTCAATAGGCCATTCTATTAAATATCTATTAATAATCCTGGAAATTGAAAGAAGAAAGCTCACCAAGAAATTGTAAATACAGTTAAAACCCCAGCTCCAGTCCTAATCTCACTCTTTCCTTTTTTTCACCAAAGAGCATTATATTTTTATCATCTTGTATCAAATATAAATTGGAGATGTTTAAGATGGCACTTCCTGATCAGCACATCTGAGATCAAACACTTTTTTTTTAAATAAACATTTTATGTTTTCACATTTATTTTATTATTAAACATTTAATTAACAAGCTTTTTAACTTTAGCAGAATATCTCAAAAGTTATAGGTTAATAAAATTTATGCTATTAAACCCATAACATAGTAAGGGAAGTATTACTCTAGATAAATTAAGTAAGTTTGTACAATTAAACCATTATGAAGTACGGATCATTTTCAGTAATGTTTGTAGGGAACTATCAAAGCAGCATAACAATTATCAGCAGAAGTATCTTTAGAAAGTGTTCTTTGAAATTAAGTTGTCCTGGAATTAACACACTGCAAAAACACACAAATCATTTTGAAAATGAGAAGTGTGCTGGACAACAAAAACCCACCACAGTTTAAACAACATATACCTCATGATGCCACTAAGGCATTTTTAACTGTGTGGTATAACAAGATAGAAACCATATTTTTTTCTCAGCAACATGAATTTATTTTTCATGCAAGTGTTTCTGACTGGAAATATTTTATTACATGAAGGCTTGCAGAAATAAATTCTGTTAAACACAGAAAAAAATTTAAGATGTGACATTTTTCTTAGAAAAATGTTGTGACAAGACTTAGGCAAAACTGATCTATTTCCTTAGGAATTGTTCCATTTTCTGTTACAAAACAGCTCAAATGTATTCCCTATGCTTTATACAACATGAAACACGATTTCACACATGAAATGTGTAAGTTCGCATATGCCCAGCAATTGTGTTCATTTCACGAAGTAAAAAAACGTAATCTTATGGCATCAGTAATTGCCTTATATACAACTATCACCTCTGTCTTTCCTACTGACCAGGTCCACACTATTTCCTATTTCATGCTGAAAGACTTGCAAAATTTTCCTTGGTTCCTAAGGAGATTTAGAGCCTTAACCAGATGATCTTGATTCATTACTTGTACAATGAATGTTGAGCTAGTTGTTTCAAATGTCTCCAGGTAGAACATGTTATGTACTACTAGAAACTGCTGCAGCAACTAAGGGAGTTTTGTTTTCCTTTTTTTTTTTTTTTAAACTTCACTTCCAATAAACTTGAGCACTTCAAGCCACAGACTGCAAAATGTCTAAAAAGTTTTGAATCACCTCTTATTTAGACTTCCTATTTCATTTTCATATGGAATATATAAAAACGGGAAAGATGTCTCTCAAACACTTCCTTTGTAGGGCTAGAGTTGAAATCTATGACTTTAAAACCAAATTCAGTTAGAAAAAAACCCCCAAAACAAACCAAGAAACAAAAAACCCTGAACAAAAAAAAAGAAAACCACACTTTTTTTTTCCTTTTAAGATCACAAGTGTAACTAGCTCAGGATGTTACAATATTAAAAAACATCGTGAAAAATAACAGGACAAGTTGACACACTTTCAAATGTGACACTGAAAACAGCAATATTGCTTTTCCAGTTTTTAACTCTTGAAGAAAAAAAATAAATCAACTGAAATATTTCCTGAAAATTTTGGTCAAGCTTGCTTTTATGTTTGTGCAGTCAAAGGCATGAACGGAATGCCAGAAGCACTCATACTGATGCTTTAAAGTTTTCATAAAGCCTACTGTTCTAACATTCACATTGTAATCTCAGATTTTTACATTTGTCATCCTAGTCTCAGTATCTGACTTTCAATTAACATGAAAAGTTAAAAACTGATCTTTTTATACTATAAAGTTACAAATATTTGAAACTAAGTGACAAAAACACCCATTTCACAGAGATCTTAATAGTTTTATTCACAAAATAAAGAGCTTTATCTTTCCAAAGGAAGAATTTAACAGAAAGACTCAATGCAACAGTTATAAAAAAGTGGTACTGAAAATTTGAAAAAGACTAATAAAATTTACAAATGCAAACTATCACTTTGTACAAAATTTTTGTTTTTAAAGACAGTTCAGTAACATGTTTTAAGATACAGTTTTAACAGCTCAGAAATGCACATTTATTTCAGCCTCTGGCTAGGCATTATTTTCGTCTGTGTGGGGTGTTCTCCCTTCGTCTGTCCTCATTCTTTCTGGATTCTCTGGATTCCCTGTACTGGTCAGAATAACGGTTGTACTTCTCTCTGTGCTTCTCTGAACCATTTCTGTATCGATCTTCTTGTTCCTCCTCTCTCGGACCTGAATTATTATGGGCCCTCTCTCCAGATCTTGATCTTTCTCTTCTTCTACTGTGATGTTCATTATCTTTACTCCAGTGCCTGTAATTTTCATCATCAGAAAAAGAAGCTCTTCTCTCTGCTTTCTTCGGTTTTGAATTACTATGTTTATTTTCCAGATCCTTACTTCTTTCATGGTTCCTATCCTTTCCGCTGTGGTAACTGTCTCTGCCATTGGACTCATCTCTGTGATGATATTTTGATACATCATCTCTCCTGTGCGATTCCCTCAACTTTCGGTGATTTCTTTCTGATTTGCTCTCAGTATCACTCCTTTCCTCTTGCTGCCTCATTTTCTTTTCATGTGATTTTCTTTTCCTTTCTTGTTTTTTCCTGGAACCTTTATCAGATTCTCTATTTTTCTTTTGCATTTTCTTTCTTTTGGCTTTAGGAACATCTGAAATTATAAAACAGTAAGGGAAAAAAGTTACATTTTAATTTATTACACTTGTTAAACTACATAGAAAGTTCTAGAGAGTTATTTTTTGTCAGAAAACATTTGTGTGTATGTATCTGGACAAAGGTTTCAAAATAATAAGCTTGGATTTAATTCCCCTTCCCCCGTCTCATGCAATGGGGGAAAATTCACCCATTCTTTAATTGAGCAGGTACTGATTATCTTCGAACGCATGTCTGCGTTACAGGCTATTTTACATAAAATATGAAATTCTCCATAGAAGTGTGAGCTATCAAGCCCAAGACTACTCTCCATTTTTCCTCCAAGCTTCAGTATTTCTTAGTAACTCCATTGTTATTAACACAAGAACACTATCTTACGAGGAAACAAGAGGCATGCTGAAATGGCTTGAGATAGCGGTACTGCAGCAACATAACAATGGCCCTCTGGCTCATTTTCAGGAGAAACAGTGACAGCTTTGTCAACAATTTAAGACTAAACCTAACTTACATATTTATAAATACACAGTAGTGCTTACCTCAGTGGAAGAGTTTGCTTTTCTAAAAGGAACTCCTAGATTTCACTTGATAGTATTTATGAGTAACAGGCATTTAGAATAAACATTAATTCACCATATCGTATGAACTTTAGTACCACAACAGCTGTTTCTAATCACCTTTTGAGAATACCACAGCCACAAACTGATTTAGTAGTACACCAAATACCTGAATCTTACAGCAGCTGCTAGTCTTATGTCTGACTTAAGGCTGCCTGGCATGCTGAAAAAACACAATAATAGATCAATTAATATTTTTAAGTTGATATATTAAAATCTGTGGTTTCTCTATTATTCTACCTCCATCAGAACGCAGAAAAGACCTGAGAAAGTAAATACAAAGGAACAAGCTGTTCTGATAAGACAAACTTCATCCTCTCCTGGACCTGTTTTGGTTTGGTTAGTGCTGAACTAAGCTAGCTGGAGAAGTGCCACACATTAGTTGTCAGTAAGACAGTAATCTCTAGTTTAGCTGTATGTTTAATTTCTAATCAGCAGGTTTTCTATTTTCTCTTATACACTGCACTGTTAAACCACTGAAGTAGTGGGGGGGGGAAGAAGTTGAATCAGGCTGCAGAGATATCAAAGTTTTTATGAACGTGTTCCTGAACAGAGAAAGGACAAGTAGGAAAGGAAGATCCTAAACCAACAAGAATAAAGTATTCATACTAGCAGACTGCAGACTGTTGGTTTGTCACTAAGGACTTAGCTCTCTGATTCCTATCAAGCAGCTCAGCAGAGCTGCAGCTGTCTGTGCAGATCTGGCTGTTTGCTGAACCAAGGCCTTCTCTGACCCTGTTTAACTGTGCCATCCTCTAGTGCTGTCATCATTAATGCCATTAATGCAATGACACACAAATCAGACTTTGTACAGTAAGATTGCAGTGGAAAACAAAAAGGCATTTCTAAAGCATGAGCAGTTCACACTGCTTTTATTTTATCAATCAACATTTTCAGTTCAAAGACACATAATAAATCAAATTAACTTTGAATCAGCAAGCTTCTGTACTATAGAAAGTCATGCTGTGTTATCATCTGCTCATGTTATACCCAATGCACACACTAACACATACTACTTTATAGATTAAGCAATGTTTATGACACTTCATGTCAAAAAGAAGGTTCTGCATCAGCAGGATGGTATAAGATGCTAAACATCAATTATAATGTATAAAAAGACAAGAAACTAAGTTGTCAGCAAAAGCTAATTCTTCCTTGGAGATTTCTCTACAGACAAGAACCTTCACTGTATCGCCACACAAGCTCTTCCTGAAGAAGAGGAATTAGAAATAGAGACAGTTCACCAGTAAGTATCCCACAAAGACATTAATAAGGAATGAGTCTAATACCTGTTGCACTGTACTAGCACTTTAGTTTAATGAAGATGGAGGTATTAACTGTGTAAAAAAGTAATCTACAAAACAATGTTCCTCAGATATTTAAGTCCATTAAAATGGAAATCAGTTTCTCTAAATTCTGGCATAAATTTCCATTAGCAATATTAATACTTTAAACCATGTAAATTTAAACTAATTGTTTAGTTTCTAAAGCAGAGGAACGGCACTGGCTGTAGCTAGTTTTTCCTCAAAAGAAGTATACACAGAAATAGAAATTAGCAGGTGTATAGAAGTAAATAAAAGAGAAGCAAATAGCTACATAGCTAGTGCTTAAGTACCTGAGTCACTGCTGTCGTCGCTGCTAGATGAGGAGTCACTGCTGCTGGATGACTCTGAGCTACTACTGCTGCTGTCAGAATCAGAATCTGAGGAAGAGTCTGTCTCTGAAGATGAAGAGGAATCTGATGACTCAACATCTTGTTTCTGTGTCATTATCATCTTTGGTGCATTTTTAAGATGCTCCCGTAATTCATCCCTAATTAACAAGAAAATTTTATTTTTAGGTTTTTTTTGGCAGGGATGAGGGAAGATAGGTAAAGTAAATATAAGATCAGAAAAAAGTGTTCCTCACGTTAGTCCTCCAAGGCCAATAGAAGTAAAGAAATTGATGGCAAAGCGAGTGTTCCTTGGGTTATCCCGAGGCAGTAATCCCTCAAAGAAAGGCTGCAGTGTTCTGATGGAAAAAAACATCTAAATTAAACGTTATGCCTGCTTAGCACTAATTCTCATTGACATTAATAAGCTGAAAAAGAAACTGTGTGGATCTCCATAGGACAGCAAAAATTTTCTCTTCCTGAATTTTTCTATACTTTCATTGTTTGTATCTGTGACGCATCTTACCAAAATGCTACTTGAAAACTTGCTCTTTTATAACTTCCTCACACACAGAAGAGTTACATATATACTCTTGATTATGACAACAGAAAGTCTGATTTTGTGAAACCCTGAAGAGAGTTGTGAAATTGCAGCAGCCTGTGATATAGCAAAGGATACCGCTTGTTGATTAAGAAGTTCAAAGACTTAGGTATTTATGTTGAAGTCTCAATCAAACAGGGCCCTAAGTATAATTTCAAATTTAAATTTACATGAGCTAAAGCATCTACTTAATTCTTCATCATACATAAAGAATTCCAATTTAAAGGAAATAGTTCAAACAACTGAAAGGAACACTGTGAGAATGCAACGTATAAAATCACACATAGGCTTAAAAGAATGTGTTATTTAAGATACACTTGAGGATAAGTAACTAATCCTAGAAAACCTGTTATTAATAGTTATGTGCTTTTCCTAAGTTTTGTCATAAAAAGAAGCCACAGTAATATTTATTACACAGCTATATAGCTGACAATACACAAAAATAAACTTGAACTGTGACAATTCTTATACAAGCTGAGTATTATTGGGAAAAAAAATGGATAACAAACTGATGGGATCATGCTCAGCTTAATGGGACTCTGCAAAGACTAAATCTATAAATGAACTTAGTCTTGAAGTACTGCAGCTGCAGAACTGCAGTCTTAGTTGAACGAAAACAGAGTTCTTATTTGCACTTTTCAGATAAAGAAACTAACTGAACTCACAGTTTTGAAAATAAAATTTCAACTTACTCGTCTTTTAATCTTGCATTTAGATTAGGAAGTCCCATATATTCACTGAGTTCCTGAAAGAATATTTTGACAAAAATTCTACTGGAGGATGTGGTAGTTTCTTCACTCAGTATTATACATTCAAGGACCTGAAAATATTTAGAGAAAAACCTTAAGCTTAAATATACATTCTTTTATTTATCTTAAAAACTTTTGTCCTCCTAAAATAACTAAATACCGATTTCTCCACTACCCACCCCCCAAGTAAGTAAATCCTGTAAATCCCTAGTCAAGACTTTCTTCCTCGAAAATTCTTTTCTACCATCTGGAAGCAGTTTCTGATCACATTTATGCTAGTAATTCTTTAATGACTTATTTTAGCCAGCAAAACTCCATGAGAGTGTGAACTTCTGGGAAATAAAAGATTTAGGGCTTAAGTTCTAAAGAGGCTAAGTATTTGGACTCGTGTGTGCCTGAAGAATGACAATTAGACTGGGATATGAAATAAGGCTAAAACAGTATGAAAAGAGAAGTTACCTTGATATTTCTTCACTTGTAACGTTGTATTATTATATCTCAGAATGCAAGACTGCTTTTATTTGGCACTTAAATCACAAAATCACAATATTTTAATATTTCTTACAATTCTATAAAACCTCTAATTTTATATATAAAGATAATTTTAAAAGGTTTCTTTAGTCTTGTTTTTTTAGGGACAATTCTGCTATTTAGATTGCCTATTAAAAGTCCAAAATTCTAAAAGTAGTACATTTTAATCAACCAATTCCAACTGAGCTCCAGAAAATAACAGCTCAAATCAATTACTTAAGAATGGGCTGAGAGGATGACTAGGCACAGGGGGAAGAAAGAGGATATGGAGCAAACCAGAATTGTTCAACAGAATCTGAGAAGATACTTAATCCAGTTTGCTACAAATACAAGTAGCTCCAAATTGTAAATACTAAAACTAATGTAATTGTTTCCAAATACCGGAAATTAGTTATTGAAAAAGAAATCTAGGACAAGAGCTTTTTTTACTTACACTCCAGGGAATTGAATCAGTGTACAGCAGATGAGCAAACATCTTGGCAACATTTCTCAGTTTGTTCGTTTCCAAACGATGAATGGTGTCATACTGTTCTTTGAAAATAGCTTCAAAGGATTCCATATATTCTTTTTTTAACATGCAGAAACGCTGAGACAACATTGTACAATTTAAACAACCAGATTAAACAAAATATTGAACATGCAAATAACCTACATGTAAGTGACCTAATGGTGCAAATATTTACTGCAAGGTTTTCCTTTCAAATAACCCTTGGAGGAGAAGAAAATACCTTCATATGGATATATTTTATTGCTTTCAGCAGTTTGTCAGAACAAGAAACTCACCTGCATTGCAAAGTAGTAATTATCAATTTTGAACTACAGCAAGATATCCAGCAATTTCTTTTACTTCCGTGCATCCAGTATTTTCACCTGATGTAACCCCATCAAATGTAACTTTTTATACCCACCATCAATGAATGACTAAAACTAGAGAGGCAGCAGGTAAGACAGGTTGGATATAAACATTCCAAAGAACATGGAAATCAACATTTATAGACTACTAAACCTGTAGATTCAGGTGGTTAGTGCTTTGCAACTGGCTGCAGAAGCATTTCCTCAAATACTGCATAAAAATACAAATGGAAACAAATCACTGCCTTTCAGCATAACTTGCTCCCTTTAGAAGACAAGTATTTTATCTTAACTTGTCAGATCTGTCAATATCATAGATAAGGAAAACTTAACTAAGAAATAGCTGCAACTAAATTTCCAATTAGTTACACAAAACCAAAGAGCTAGCTGTTTGCTGAAAAACAAACAAACGAAAAACCCACCCCCAACTCCTGAACAGCAGGTATTCTGTCTTGTGCTCTAAAGAAAAAAAAAAACCAACCTACTAAGCAGCTTTGAACAAAGTGGGAAAAAAGACAAGAGTCTCCAAAATTAAACGTCAGTACTGTAAAAAGTACTGAACTTCTGGTAACTCTTAATACTTTAACCTCTTTTTAGTACCATTCCTTTGCCACTGATTTATTGTTCTACCTTAATGAAAAAAGAGGGAAAAAAAAAAAAAGGCAACAATATGAAGAGAAAATTAGTTCTCTCATTCTGCATTCACTACGCTTATTACAATCAAAATGTTAATCCAATTCACTAATACAACCAATCAACTAACATAAACATTTCCAGAATGCTAAAGACTATTAGTTTTATTTATTCATTAAAGTTTAACAAAAAAAAAAAAAAAAAAAAATTAAATAATCTACCATAAAGCATAAAATCTTAAACCAGAACTCACCCCTGCCAGTAACCCAAAGAATTTCTCATATGTTCTTTGCTGAGCACAGCAGTCAAGTATCATATTGCAGAGTTCTTTCTGGTTTAAGGGGAAAAAAAATATTCTCTAGGTAAATTCATGGTAGCAGCAAAAATCCCATCATCACCAAGCACCAAAATATTGAAGAAAGCCTTACAGAGATGCAAGCTTTAAAACAAGAGCATTTACATAAAACGTCATTGGCAACACCAGTAGTTTCCTGAATATCTCGTTTTAGAAATTATCTGGGACATGCATATGAACTTTCACCATTTAAATTTCCTATTTGGCTTAAGCTAAAATGTAGGCGTTAACACACTGCACACCTAACCAAAATAGGTCAAAACTAATTTACAAATTGACTTCACCACAGTGCAAAAAAGAGGTATAAGATAAAAAGGGAAGGTTTTGAAGGTTTTCTTGTGGTTTTCTTTGGTTGTTGTTTGGTTTGGTTTTTGGAGTTTAGTTTTGTTTGTTTGGGTGGGGTTGTTTTATAATTGCACCAACCCCTGCATTTATAAAAAATGAAGATTCTTCACAACTTCCAAATGTCAAAATATCTTACAGACAAACCAGTTGGAAACTCAAATACAATGTGCATGCTTAAGGGAGTATTTCCAAAATCAGAAAATCTGTAGATTTTGGTATATATACGTATCTTGAATTATTCAGCCATAATTTTCACAACCACCTCTGCTTACCATAAGCAGAAGGCAGTGTTTCACTGCAATTGTTTCACTGGAAAGGCCTGAGGGTGATGTGCAGAAAGACTAAACTCATCCCCGGGAGGCTGATATGCCTAGACTTTCACTATAACCAAGAGACTGAGAGGAACTTTTCTAAAGAAGCTGTTTTAGGCTCATGTTCTGAATCACCCTCTAGAAGAGCACCTTCCCTTCTCGGCTAGGAAGGAGCAGAGGAAACCTAGCTAGATGAGCCTCCCAAAACTTTTATGCATCCCCCATCACCAACAGCCTCCCTTCCATTTTTTCTCCCATCTCCATGGTGGACATGGATGTAAGCACCAGCTATAACAGTCACACAGAAAATGTTCTCCTTTCACTGATACCAAATATTTAGAACAGTCGGTCCCACTCTTTTGACATATACAGGTGGCCTGTCTCCCTTTCTCCTTGTTCCCCGGTTCTGCCACCCCAAGATCATTACCAAATTACCCACTGGCAGCTACCTCCTCCTATTCTTTCACACACACCGTACCAAGAACCAGAGGGAAACACACATCGGTGGATTCTGCATTGTGAGGACCAGAGCTCTTCATTGGCTGAGGGCAGTGATCTAGGTAAGTAGGCATACACAAGTTTAAAAATGAAGTTACTCCTCTGACCTATTGTGTAAGTTACAGGTAGCTATACAGCTATGAAGTGGTTTAGGGAACATTTTGCAACATTAAGACAAGTGAAGCAAACTTTTATATAAATTAAGAGTCATGAAATACATGGTGCTTAAACAGGACTGCCGGTTTTTCGTCATTAACTTTTTTTAAATATTATTTTCTTGTAAGATCAATACCATAGCATAAATCAATTTGCGACGTTCCCAAATAGTTTGTCAGCTGCCAGTCATGTATCTTTCACTGTTAGTTTAATGTCTCTTTCAACTAATAACAACGTGTCCATAAAAAATATTGCATAATTTCAAGCACTTTGTCCTCTTTATAACTTACACTAGTTTTCTGTAACATATACTCATTTGTGCCATTCTTCCGAGCATGTGTTCCAAAAAGAAACATTTTGCCCATCATAAAAACTCAAAACAAATAAAAAGCCAATCCTGATGAGCAGGAAAAAAATACCCCCTCCAAATAGCAAGGCCATAATGTATCAAACAAGCTTACAGATGTGTTTGAAGGCATTCCTTTCAACACTGTCACACTGTGCTAGTGTGATATATTAAAATGCATATTAACTTTTTATATTATCCTGTTTTACAATAATGCTGCAGTTAATCAGTTTTTAAACAATAAAAAGGGTAAAGCGCTGATGCCACTGCTAATAACATCAGCAAGACTTGAAAGAAAAATTTCTTCCTAATCTTAAATGCAATTACAATATTGGTATCCCCTGTGGCTTACAGTAATTAAGTATTTTAACATTTTAATTAAATACTACAATGATTTCTAGGAGGGTATCTTAAATAACCACAAGCATGAAAATAGATTTGCCCACAAAGACATTCTTGCTAGTATTATCTAAACAACTCCAAGTTAGGTCTAGAGTAACTGTCTTCCAATTAACAAACTTTCAAATTATTTAATTATTTTTTGAGCGATGTGACAAGTTCATATGGCAATTCTAGATTCATTTATAGCTTTAAAGGCTAGTTAATTCATTTCTGTACTTGCAATGATAACAGTTCTGGTGATGCCTATGGCAGGAAGATCCTGCCTTTTTTAGGCCATCACTTGCTTTAAAGAATGCAGTGAATTTGTTACCCAATTTCACAAGCAATTTGTATACTGTGTTGTTCAACAGTTTTCATACAATGCTCAACAAGTGATTATTCAGCTTAAAGTATGTATGGCTATCTACTCATGAAGTAAAATGCTTTGAAAATATCTGACATCCAATACAGGTGGTGAACGATCTTTTGTAAAGAACTTTAATTGATTATTGTATCACGGGGGAGGGGTGTGGAGTGGGGGGTGTGGAAGGCATTTCCCAAAACTGCTGAGAGAGATAAGAAGAAAGTTCCCTCTAAATACGGTGCATTTCTTACAGTTGTCCCTAAACGTTTCTTACTAGCTCTTACCCAAACAGGATAATAGTTCAGACAGATCATGGCTCAACCTAACATGGAAAGTATCATCATACATTTAAAGATGCTAAAGGGTAAACTAGGAAAACACACAAAAAAAACCCCAAACTTGCTTTCTTCCCCACACAGCTTTACCATTTAAAAAAAAAAAAACAAAAAACACCACACCCTGCCCACTCTGTATTTTCTCAGCTTCACACAAAGGCTATGTTCACTGCAGATAGATGAGCTAAAGCAACTTGGTTTTCTCACTCCCTTTTGATCATGGGTTCCTTTTTACAGTTATATTCCCCCCCACAAACACACACACCTTCTTTCCTTATTTTTCGCTATTTCTTTCAAGATTTGCATTCAGCTAAGACTGCAATTTCAGAGCTGACCCACAGGCTGCCTCCAAGAGGAGGTGTCCCTCTCCCTTCCCTAGCTGGAAGTAATGAAATATCCACCTTCCCTCCCTTGCCAGCCACACAGCTCTGTTCCACCACTGCACACACAAGCTGAAGCAATGGTGAGAGATCCCCACCCTGTAAGTTAGTGTGGCTTCCTAAAAACATAAAACTAGTAATGCCACCACTTGGTTTTTACATGTTTCTGCAAGGAACTAAAGACACTGATTGGCTGGAAGAAAACCTAGTAAAGGACACAGGTTTGGTTTGATTCAATGTAAAATTGGAATTATGTAAAATTAGTGCCTTTTATACATGTGCACTGCTTTTACAGATGCTACATTTTTCCTTTTTCCTATTTTATTTCAGCTGAATTGTATTTTACTTCCACTTACTACCTTAAAGCTTTCCCTACTGCTGCATATTTTAATGTGCATGACCATCATATGTGCGTGTTTTTTCCAGCACCTCTTCTCTTTCTCTTCTTTGTTTGTCACATTACCACTATAGAGCCAAGGCCAGCAAAGCCATGGAAGGTGTTTCAGTAGGAGGTGGGCTCTTGGCAAACTACCTGCAGTGCTTTTGGCAGCTACTATACTGTGTCTCCAAGCGTGTCCTGTGTTTGGTCATCTAATGGTCTTTCTCAACTTTTTTTGTCCCTTTATTTACAGTTTTTTACCGCAGCTTATTTTATGTTTAGAGCAATGTAGGCTTAAAGCTCGATATGGTTATCAAAAATCTTCCACAATTCAGACCTACAACACTTTACAGAGGAATCATTAATTGGATATAAGGATATACACATTTTTAATCCTGCCGCTAAAAGTCTACAATACAACACAAAAGAATCTGGTGAAAAAATACATTAAAGCCCCACAGTACCTGCTTCCCTTCCACCTGAAGGCTATACATGCAAAACTGAGTTTTAAGTGATGCCACTGAGGTAATTTGAGCAATTCCATCTCCTTAGGCTAAATGCACACATACATGTTTGGAAGATCAAAGTCTAGTCAGAATTCTAGCTAATACCTGTTATCAGTAATACACAAATACAGCTTAATTCTGTATGACTTCTACACCTTCATTATGTAGACATCAACGTATATGACAACATAGACAGAAAAGGCAATAAATTTCTCAGTTATTTAATGAAACTGGCTATTTTTACCTCATTGGTATCTTTAATGTCATAAAGATAGGCAATTTTAGAGTATTTTATGATTTTAAAATATTTTAACATAAATATCACCTGCACATTTATAAAGCACAGCCTGTTTTCAAAAAGATACAAGTAAGATTTAAGCACTCAAGATAGTTGAAAATTAGTCTTAGATTTTTTTTTTTTTTTTTTTTTTTATTTTCTGGTAGAAAATATCAGTAAGAGCTGAAAATTTTAAACTCAAAAGTTATGAGCATATGCTTAAAATAATCTTACCCAATAGAAACCATGTATTTAAAGAAGTACTTAAAATTTCAGTTGTATTTCTGGGACTTCATCCCATATTGGTATGGTTTAAATGACCATGGATTAAAAGAACCTATTACTAATTATTTCAAGTGATATTTTGAATAATCCATCTATATGTTTAGATGATTTCTACTGTCAAAGCTCAGCCCCCCTGTGTGATCCACAAGCCTATTAAGAGCAACCCTATTCCATCCTTCAGGTCATTAAAGAAACCTCAGGTCAGCCAAAGCAACTAGTTCATTCCCACCCTCCAAATTATTTAGAAACTGTTTTCAATTTTAGATAATTACAACGTAATCTACAGTAATGATTGGAAAGAATAAAAGAGGGTAAACTGGTTCCACTAATGGGTCTTTGCAAATTTTAACTCAATATCAAGATTCTGCACCTGTATGTGCATTTCCTGATGTTCTCTATCTTCAGGGATCACACTAATGGCAACAGCACTGTATGTTACACAAATTAAAACCACAAAGGAACCAAAACCTTGTCTATCAAAATTTTGCATCCTAACTGCAGAGTGAGGCTACTGATAACACTAATAATTCCTTTCTTTCTTTAACACCTTTAGAAGAGTCCTGAGACACAGACTTAAGATTGCTTTTCAAGTTGTGATCTACATATCTCAGTTATCAAATATTTTTTCCTTTTTGAAGATGTAATTTACAAACTATATATGCTAATCTACATATCTTATGAACACCCTGTAAATTGATGGACTGTCTAAAGTATTACAGGATCATATAGCTCAGAGATAGCTTGTTTAAGAAGCTATGCTCTGTACGTAGGCGTTAGTTACTGCACTTTGGACTAAGAAACAACTGTAAGCACATGCAGTCCTTTTCAACACAAAGAAAATCAGGCTGAGGGCCAGCTTCTTTCAAAAGTTTTGGACTATATTACAAATATTCAGCTAGCAATGTTTTTAAAGAATTAAGAACTTCTAAAATTATATATTAATTACACATTTATATAGTATATAATACATTTTTATTTTATTGTTATTTGTCATACTAAAACATCTGGAAAGGAAGATAACTTATGTCTTAAGCTGGGCTGATGGTCACATGAGGAGTTTCAGAATAAG
This sequence comes from Strigops habroptila, assembly GCF_004027225.2. NCBI lineage: Eukaryota > Metazoa > Chordata > Aves > Psittaciformes > Psittacidae > Strigops > Strigops habroptila. The sequence continues at coordinate 16,319,004 of NC_044281.2, read as the reverse complement.
ATCATTCTGATTCTGATGGAACTTCCAGCTTTAAGGCAATATATTTAAAAAGTAGTACAGTTAAATTCAATGCAAAATCTGAACTAAATGCTACAATAGTACAAGTTAAAATAGTATATGGCTCAGAAGATTACGTGTATCCATGTCATTAGATTTCTACTTCCAGACATTAACAACAAAAGCAGGGAAATAAAGGAAGTTTATGCATTAACAGAACTCCAATTAAACATACTTTTAACCTCAACATATGAAAATTCAAATTGACTCAGCATCTCAGGCCCACAAAAAGTCCTGCTTCAAAAGACAGGAAACCTACTTGAGGATAGTCACTTTTCACAAGCAAGCCTGTGAACAAACCATGGTGCTGCTGTCAAACCTACCAGTTGCAATGCCGTACAGTAACAAAGAAAAACAATGAACCCAAGAAATCAACAACTTGACCAGAACATAAGTCAGCTTTAGATTACCCCACACTACACCAGTTTCCTGGACTAAGTTCTCACTGAATGTCAAGTCAAAATAAGTACTTCTGTTCTGTTATCTTCAAGATTCTATGCATAAATAGCACGAGACACTGACACCCCCACTCCTCCAACTAGGACTGTTTTGAGCAAGCGTGACACCATCCTGTAAAAATGTAAATGTATCAAATGCATGCATAATTCTTTCAAGAAGGCTGTGCCTACAATAACTTTTCTCTTTCAAGTAAATAAATAAATATCCAGTGACCCATTGCTTTTGTCAAGGATAAGCGCATTGAGGGGTAGAGAGCCTGAGAGAAGAGGCTCTAATTTAATTTAGCGAAGTTGCAAGCATTGCTGTATATTTTGTTCTCATCACATCCAAAAAAGGGAACAAAAGCGTAGAAGCCAATGAGGATAGGCACATTTTCAAAAAGCAAGAACAATGTATGGGTGGCTGTTTTTCTAGTTGGTGTTCCCTTCCTTCCCCACTGAGGGACAATGGGCAACAAGGTAAGACATTTCCCTTTCTGCTCTCCGCTTGAATGATGCCAATAACCTTTTACAATGAAGTATTCTCTAGGCAGTAGCATCTTTCAAAAAAGAAAAAAGAAAAAAAAAAAATCTATATTCCTCCTATGTTTTCATAAAGAAGGATCAATTCTCTAGCTAAGTAGTTGTCACTCCTGTCTAGATTTGTATTACTGTGAAGATCCTCGACTCCTTTTTCCCCAACTAAAAGCATCAGAAACTGAAATGTACTCCTTGAAGAACAGTGACAACAAAAAAAAAAATCTGTTAAAGGAAAGCATCAAGTAAAAAGCTCATTTCTGACATTTTAGTTGGGCTTGTTTGTTCGCTTTCCTCATAGTTCAGAGGCCAGAACAACTGGTAATACCATACGCCTCAGCTACAGTTCTGTTAAAATTTTCTTCTTTGATAATGCATGGGATTGATGTACCTTTAACAGATAACAACAGTACTTTTTAAAAAGAAGAAATAGGGTGCTCTGCCAAGACTGAACATATGTCCAAAGAGCAACTGTAAGGCTTGTTTAGAACAGTTCCTCAGGCCGGTAGTACAGACTACAGCAAAGTTTTTAAACTTTTGATCTGCAGGTTTCAGTTGGGTCTAAATAGCACCAGGAAAATCAAGCTTCTTCAGATTAAATTTACTGCAAAAAGAAAGAATTTAAACTATTTGAATGTCTTTTTTCCTTAAAAAGAAGAAATACATAAAATCAGAAACACATGAGAATTAAATTCTAAGTATCTGACATACTTAAAATACTTACAGTACTCTGCCTAATGCAGAAAAGCAGAACTAAGATGCCAAAGTGAGTCAACAAAAACAAATGAACCATCCAGATAAAAACCAACCCCTTTGTTAAAGCTTAAGAATCCACATGGAAGAGCATGATGGAACAAGAACCCCAAAGCACAGAAGATAATAAAAAAATAAAAGATGAGGGGATGGAAATAAGTGAAAATTTTGAGGAAGGAGAATATACAGCTAGAGATTAAAAATTAACTGTATGCAAGTCATCTGGGAAATGGAAGATGGATGTTTCTATTTTACAACATCATTCGCTTCTGAGAAAGCAGCATTTCAGTTCACGGCAAAATGAAAAACATGTTCATCTAGAGACAGAACACAATCATTTTAGGCCAGTAAACACAAAAAAACCTGCCGACATTCCCCTCAGCACCCAGTACTAAACTGCAATGCCAAAAATCAGCGTTACGTTGTTCTACTCTGCAGATTATCCATTTGAACCTTAATCCTCTTTCTGAGAATTGAAGCTGTGCGACAGATCCATTACTGGTATTAAGCATATAAACACTTGTGTTGCACAGCAGTTACTGTGACACAATAATCTGATAAAATACTGGTAAAAATTGCTAAATATATTCCTGAACTTGGCCCTGCTAAATCACACTGAAAATCTCTGTATACAAAGATTTCCTGAACAATTAACCTCCAAGAAAGTTAAGGCTATGTTAGTCTCAAAACTGTCATTTGTGTCTGTCTTTAGGTTTTGAATATGGTTACCAGTTTTTAGACTGTATTTGACAATTTACTAATAAAAACCTGTGGAAAACAGTCTTAATGACAGAATTAAAGAAAAATTATTTTATTCAGTAAAGCCTTCCAGAAGGAAAACATGGAGTTACTGTAATATTAAACTTCATTTGAACTAAAATTTTGCTATGAGAATTTTAACATTCACCTGATTTTTAACGAATAGAAACTGCACTGAACAATACTTTAGTCAAACACTCTAGTACCTGTTTCTCCTGATAACCACCATTCACAGTAGGAGCTGGCATAGAGGATGAGCTCTTACCTACAGGGTCGTCACTGTAAGAAACAGCCAACCACGACATTATCTCCTCTCCTATATTTGATCTAAATTGTAATTTTCTTACAAGCATAAACAAACTTTAAAGATTCACCCAAGAGTTCAGTAAACATTTCAGGAATTTCTCAGGACTGGTTAAGCTTAGAGTCATAAGGTACAAAGAAATTACAGTTATAGACACAACATCCTGCAATATGGGTTGCTGAAGCTTTCAGTAAACCAGGGGAAAAAAAAAAAAAAAAACCAAAAAAAAAACCCACCAAAAAAGTGCTTTATGGCTTAAAAAATAAATCCTGTGGTTTGTTTCGATAATGAAGACAATTGTAATCAATTCAATATAGTCTTCCATCATGAGATATTAGCTTTAAAAAAATAAGAGTAAGACTGTACAATGAGCAAGTCAGTGCTCTCTCATCTTTAAGGTCAGGGAAAACATAATTCTGATTATTAGAGAAAAAAAATCAGCACAAACAAGATGCCTCTTGATTAAAAGATAGTTTCACAGCAGTTTTGAACACTGAATTGTAGTAATTCCTACAACTAGTACTGAATCATAGGTTGATACTGATTTATTTTTATCTCTTCAGACACATACTTGCACACACACATAAAATGCCAAAAATAAAACTTCTGCATTTATTTTAAAAGCATTTCATTCCTAGAAATTACAGCTGAATCCAACTATATCACGTCAGATTCCTCTCTAATAGGGTGGTGTGATAACCAAAATAAATTATCGAAGCAACACAAACCGTATATTCAAACCCACACATTCTTCTTCATTTAAATGTAGTAATTTTCAAAGGATGCTGTAAGTTTCAATATTAAAAACTGAGATGCTTAGTGAATTTTACATGTTTACCAAAGCACAAAGTGACAGGAAAGAATCTGTTGGAATGAGATGTTAAGAGAACAAAGTAATGTTGTCTAGAGACTTGACTAGACGGTAGTGGAATACCATATTGTGTCTCCTACAGTCATTTGTTCTCTAAAGAGACATGAAAGTCAGTGCAAACATTTCAGAGATTATACTGCTGTTGGTCACAAACCTACTGCACTCTAAATTAGTTAAGCACTGTATTTAACTGATTCCAAACAGCTCATGTACATGCAATTTACCCATACTTTCCAAAGTCTCGAAACTAGACCTGGGAGTTACTCTGAGAGCTTGCTTACAAAATTAGGAGTAACAATTTTTGCGTTTGCAGTGCACCGGGAAAAAAAGTGAACCTGTCTGCAAATTTATTTTTGCACACAGTAGTATTCATGTACTATGAAAAGCAATCCCTTAAATTCAAATGTGTATGTCTGGTTATTTTTATTTGCAGCAAGCAAAGTATTCACAGAAAGCAAAAGAAAACCTGGCAGCAAGTATTAAGACAAATCTCAAAAAGCATCACATAAAATGAAAAAAATCCCTTTTTTTTTTTTTTTTTTTAAATGCACCTAACAATATGACTAATGGCTTGGCTTTTGGTGTTGTTTTATTTTTCTTCCCTCATTAGACTTATTTTTTTATGGGTAGATCTTGCCCACAGCATAGTTAGTTGCTGATGGAAAACGCAATGATATTAAATGCAAACAGTTAAGTAGTTCTCCAAGCAGCTACCTAACAAGCAGTATTACACAAATTATACCCTTGTTGTGCAATTTAATATGTACATTCTAGATTGTTCTCTCTATTCTTTATAGCCAAGTGATTTCTGGAAAACAGGATTTTTTATCTCTTTAGAATTCTTCAGGTTATGCTTCACTGAGAATTATAATCCTGTGCATGCTTAGAATTGCATTTCATGCACAGAATTAAAGAATTAGAGAAGAAAATACATAATAATCTGAATTATTAGTTCACTTCCACGTAAATTGCTTAGGAACAAAATAGTACAAGAACTGAAAAAATAATAGGCAAACCAATTGCTGACTACTAGATTAAACCAACTTTTCACTTAACTGTAGCCCAGATCTCCACGTACTAGTTACTATTATGCTAACAGGGCTACTTCTACACACATTGTTTCAAATAAAACAGAACAGTGATAATTAAAGCCACAAGAAAATTAACAGATCTCTCAAATGCAACTTTCATGATGACAGTTTAGAGCTGACTGTAAAGCTGTTTATATAATTAGATGGATATTTACATTTTACTAGGATCTGGTATAAGTACTAGCTGAAGAACAGTTTACTTGAAAACACACCGGTTGTATTGATCTTACGCACAGTCGTTGGAGACAATACAGATGTTGTCTGATGATATCCAAGATTACAGCAAAGCAATCATACTTACAGCTGCTTTAATTCAATACACTATTATTGAAAGGCGACTGTGAAAGCAACAAAACACCACGATCTTTGAGCACTGTGCTAAATTTCAAGGCCCACTGATAAAGTTTACAGCTGCCTGCAGATATGATCTTTCAGAGAGAGAGCGCGCTCTGAAAGTGACTGCCATGCTACAGTACTGTTGTCATAGGATAAAAGTTACAACAGCCCAACCAAGAAACCTTTTCATCAAAGAGGCTATAAGCAAACACTTGAACTCCTTGAAAGAAAGGAGCAATTACATAAGATAAACGTCTTACGAAGTATGCGTCAGCCTATTTGCTCTAAAGGTTGTCGGACTCACACGAACAACAGCTGTAAGGAATTACTCTCATTCATCCCACTTGCTATACAAACTAGGTCCCAGGACAAGAATAAGGATTCTGGATACTACCACAGTACTGTTTCTTAATAACGACAAAAGAGAATAAGAAGCAAGGCTTACAGTTTGACTTTCGGGAAAGTCCATCTTCAGCAATTTGTGAGCACATTCTTCAAAGTCTAAGCTGCAATAATAGAGAAAATACTTCTCATTATCTGTGCAATATATGCTATGCTAAAAACATACCAGAATTATATTGATTGATAGCTGGTGCTGAAGCGTCAACTGTTTTGAAATAAAGTATTTCACTACCATTCAGAAAGGTGTTTGTTCTGTTTTTTGTTGTGGTTTTTAATAAACATTTTGTATTTCATGAGTTTGTATCTGAAAATTAATTTGAAGACATTACATTCGTAGACAATCTGAAAACAAGATGACTCGGGTGACTACTATTGCAAACACTGTACATAAGCTCCAAACACAGTATATACCACACTCTCCTCTTTGCACTCCTGTTCTTGCATATTAAAAGCCTTTAGCTAGCAGCAGGTACCTCCCCCACCCAAGTATAAGATGAACAAACTTAAGTAGAGCAAGGAAGTATTGAACAGTAACTTTGAGAAATGTAAGAGCTTTTCATACATTTCAGTATGTTATTAATTCCTGTGTCTAATGAGCAATACTACAACTACATTATCCCACCCCTCATGTTGGTTCAGACCTGCAGAATATTATGGGCCATGCCTACTTTTAATGATGGAGTTGAGTGACACACAACAGGTTAATCTCTCCTTGCACTCAGGTGACACAGGAGTTAAACCACCATATTTTGATTTGTGCCATGTACTGCAAGGGGATTTCCTTCTCGAGATGAATACAAATAATGTACACTTCAGGGTTGGTATCTGCATTCTTATTTTCCAAACAATGCAGATGGCAACAGGACTAAAGAATACCACACTGCAGTACTCCTTACTCTCAGAAGACACTCTACATCATCTCTATTTCAAGTGTATCACACATTTTTTTCAGAAATGCTTAAGGTCCTGCATAATCTGAAAACCACTGACTTTTGTTCACTCAAAAATGTAATTACAGCAATCTTCACAGAAAAGTCCCAGTTCACTACTATTTTGAAACAAACAGGATTTATCTTAGAATAAGGATTTGGGTATCCATTTGTCAAAACAGTCTATATTATCAGGTCAGGCTCCATACAGAACAGTACCCTGCCTTTTTTGTGGGTTTTTTTTTTTTTTTTTTAATTGTACATTAAAAAAGAATTTAAGAAGAAAGAGAATTCCAGTTCATCCATTTCAAAAGATCTACATTCAAAGGTGTACAAATTCTATCATATTTACCTTGACTGTATAGCAAGATAAATTGTACGACGAAAGGAAACCAGGTTAATTTCTGTTTTGTCATGGACAGTAACTTTCTGACCTGGGAAAGGAAAATATGGTTTTGTAAAGATCAAAACATTAAGGCAGATATATGTAATTTCTTAGAACAGCACTATATGCTATTTACTAAGGCTGTAGCGCACAATGTCATACTTTTCTAGAAATATTTAGAAAAGTTTAGCACCTTAATATATTTTTTATTTTTGTTATTACAGAGAAGGAAAATAAATAGAAATCAATACTTGCCTCATCTATTACTAACAGGTAAATGTTTAGAGATACAGTTTTAAGAAGAAAACTCTCCTCTTAAAGACCTTTCACATGACTCGGCCACTGCAACCTCTGGGTTTAACACTTCTTGTATACATTATTAGCAAAGTATTTTCTGCATAATTTAATTATACAATGCTTTATGTAGCCTCCCTGATTTTAATAAGAAATACTGTTTCTGTTTCTACATTACAGCATTCTGCAAAGTTCAGTTTTGTCCTGAAGCAAGTGTAGAAATATCTGTTCTGAACCAAAACCATTTTGGAAACACCTTCATTCATCAGGTATTCACTATTCCTTCATTCTTTTAAAGTTTGGTAACAGCACGAATAATGAAAAGTTAAGTGAATTCTCATACTTTTAATCAGCCTGGAAGCTCTGCTCTCCTGTGAAATACTGCTGCAAACTAGTGAGGAAATACATTCCTGGTATTCTACAAGAACATGACTTGGCTGGCTTTTTAATTACTCACACAGTCTGCACAAACATTTCAGTTATGCTTATCCATCAGGTTTTTTTCTGGGAATCAAATAATTTAATTCTTCAAAAATGTGTAAACCCTGACTGCTTCCACTAAAGACCAAGAAAGGGGGCTGGAGGCTGAACTAAAAAATAACATTTCTTAGTTCAGCCAAGCAATAGGATGCAAACACAGTTGTAAGAAAACCCATTCTGATTTTGTAAGTGACTTAAAAATATGATAGAGCACTAAAAAGTGCCCAGAAAGGTTTGTCTTTGCAAGTTTTTAAGGAAGTGTTTTCACATTCTTTACTTCTAACGTCTTATGTTTGCCAGGCTTTTCTCACATGAAACTGACATGGTCAAGAACAATCAGACAAAGCTGTTTTTCGTTTTCTGCATGTGCTGAATGCTCTTTTTTAGACTGCTATTTTTATACTATCACTAGTAAGGTGCCAAACATACACTTACCATCTTCAGCCTCCTCTTCATCATCGTCTTCATCTTCCTCACTACTTCTAGCCTCTTGATCTGCTTCAGATTCACTGTCACCTTCATCAAGAATTTCTGAAAGAGCAGTATCCCAGATTAAAGTACTACAGACCACAGTGGTTTCATTACCAAAAGAACTTAATCCCACACCTAAGACTGAAAGGGTGGTGTCTCAGGTGTAGAATGTGTCAGTCAAAAAAAAAAAAGAAAAGGGTAAGTAAACACCCTATAAATGTGTAAATTTATAAATATACATAAATGTGTATATGCACACCCCTACCTTTCTTCAGCATTTTGTATTTCTCTTCATTTTCCATGAAGTTCGGATCCATCTTGAAAACATCTTTAGAATAAAACAGAATCTTCATTTAAAATACAAAATAATGATAATTATGAATGTTACATCTTAAATTTGTTTTCATGGGGAATGCAGTCCTAGAATTATCTTCCATTTCTAACTTACTAAGAACATCCTCTGGGTTGTAGTCATCTTCTAATGGCAACATATGAGTAAATTGATCCTCCTCTTCCACTAGATCTAATCCCTCTGGAATGATTGGATGATCCTTGAAGCCATCCTTCCGTACAGCAAACATAACTTCTATCATATACTGAACACGCATATCAATTTTAGACTCATGCAGAATATGTCGAAGACGGTCAAAGATTGCTTTGGAAAAGAGACAGAAATGTAAATATGAAAAGAATTTACTAATACAAAACCAAAAAAGACAAACGTTCTGGCTAATTATACTTACCATTAATACCCCTAGGAGAAACTTCTGTTAATTTGAGCCCACTCTCTTTAATAAATCCAATTGCTACTTCAATACTGTCATCAGTAGGCCTTTCAAGAAGCAAAGTGAGCATCTCCAAACATAAAACCTCATGAGCCTATAGAAAGAATATCAGTAAAGAATTAGAATGTACAATGTTACACTATTATTACAGTGATTCACTTGACAGAGCAGTCCAGCCTTTGAGGATACCACAACCCAATCGCACATGCAAGGCAACTGCAGTGGGACACAGCTAATCAAAAGGAAGTCAAAATTTCAAATACAATTTTACTACCTGTATTTACACCAACTTCGTGGCAAATGTGACAATGCTACTGAAGTGAACAAGCATGCAATGAAAAACATTTTGCCATTAAGAAAAAAATTGCATGCATTTCCAAGAAGCAAATAAAACAGCATAACTAGTTTTAGTAATGTAAGTAAGCGCATTGTGTCTATAATTAAATCAGGTCTCCCAGCAAATGGCACATCTGGGATTAGTTTCCTCTTTACCAAAATGCTATACATTTCCAACGCATTCCTGAAACACTCTTCTTGACATTACTTAAATTGAAGTATCTATTCGATTTAGATGCAACTGAGTCTAGTTCTATCTACACAGATGTTTAATGCTGATGACAGTGTTGCAAGAATACTCTGTTTAAGATGTGTGGGACAGAGCCCCTCATGACGCTTGCTTTGCATCAGGATTTGTCTGAATACTAGCCCAAACATATCTACAAAGTTTGGTGAAGCTCTGGAGCATAAGTGCAATGGTAAGTGATGATAACTGCATAGGCAATTCCCAATGTCTTTTCTAAAAAGGTATTAACAACTTAAAGCAGACATTAGAAAGAAACCTGAACAAAATGTTTTAGTAAACTTTAGAACAAGGAGAGCATCTTCACTTAGGCTACTGCTATCCTGAAACTAAAGAAATAGCCACATAGATTTCAGATTGAGAAGAAATATGAAGCAACATACCACATTCTGATTCATCAAGTGTGCAACAAATTTTGAAGATGTTAGACAAAGTTGCTGCAAAAGAAATAAACCAGGAACTTTTAATACATTGTATACAGAGGAAAAAATTTGTAACTCAGACATACTATATAGCTGTACATCTCACAGTCAAATGTGATATTGGTCACAATTAGGCCTGTACACTTAAAAAAACCCAACCCACAAAACTATCACAGTACCAACCCAGAATAGGTTGTCAAGCTTTCATGATATTCTGACACCAGTATACTTAATGTACTAATGATAAGCCCCGATCCCAAGTCTCAGCTGTGTTCCTTTAAGTATGTAACTGGAACACACATGATACAAGGTTAACACAGCAGAATTACAAGTTTCAGCATGTTGCTTCTTCACATCTTACATACCTTATCATTTCTGCGATATCCTTTGCGAAAATTTAGTATCAACCTCTTGAGAATCAATTCACCAATATTCGGAAATTTTGAGTTGATAATTGCCACAAGAGCTGCATAAACATGGGTGAAAATTGGAGAGGCACTCTGAGCTTGCAAAATGGATCTAGATAGCAGCCCCCTGTAAAAATACGTAAGCTTAAGATTTTTATGGTAATAAAACATTTAATGTTTCTATTCAGTACGCATCACATAAAATGGTATTCTACAGCTGGTATAGTTAGAAGATACCAGATGGTCATTTTCAAACTGTTGCTTATAATTTCACAAAAGTTTTGCAGAATGTATTGCCCATATGTGTTCAAGACAAGAAATTCTTAAACTGATACCTTATCTTTCATTAAATATTGTTCCTATTAGAACTACATCTGAAAATGCTAAGCATGTAAAAAGTCTTCATCTTGTATCATGCAAATATCTTTTTCCCCTTAACACCACCACAGACTCATCAGCTTGGAAATTGTATGATTTTGCAGCTTCTTTTCCTCAGTTCAGAAAACAAAAACCTGTTTGTGACAGAAAAAACATCTGCTCTGCAACTACTTATGAAACACAGAATAGTGTTCCACTATAATAACTTAAACCAGCTAAACAAACTTCCAAGAAATAAAAATTACATTTCTATAAAAGGTCTTTTACAATAAAGATCTACCTAAGAGTAATAAAACTTTATGTTCAGTAAAACCAGAATGAGCAAAGTAATACTTATCACTGCTTTTTTCAAACAAAACTGAGTATTTTCAACAGTTATTTCTTGGAACCGAGAACTGATTATAATTAAGATTTCTATTAGAGCCTAAATGAATGTAAACACAGAGCCCATGAGATAACAGTTTATCACACTAACAGCATCTCTTACATTTATATCAAGACTGAAGTCTGAAAAGAATCTGAGACTCCCCTCCTGTTTCACCCTGTTTCTTTTCTTCTAATGCTAATGTAATAGAATAATACAGCAAAAGTAAAAATCTAAATGGAAGAAGGGGAAAAAAAAAAGCCCTCCAAACATGACTCGTCAAAGCGCACACTGGTATCCAACTCTATCTTTTCTGTGGTCTGTTGGAATCTTCCAAAAAAACTCCTACGTGACACTAAACACAAGCTGCATAAGGACCTTATTCCTACTTAATTTGAAGTTGACATACGGAACAGAACTCTTCTCGTACTAGTGCACAAACACAAAAATTACTTCATCTTGAAGCTACTAGTTACTTCTCACTTATACACTGAAACTAGTCTGGTTCAGATCCTATTTACTCTTTATTTAAACTCAGAAAAGGGCTTTACAGCTAGGTAAAACTTCATGTCATTACTTTCATATGTACTTTTCTGCAAATTTGGAAGTCAAAATTAACTGTAAGAAGAAGGAAAACGGTGCCATTTTCCACCTATATTATCTTGAAATTTATAAGCTTATAAGCCACCCACAAAAACTTCAATGGATGAGCGTATTCAAAATACATTCAATGAGCTCATTTTTAAACTAAAATATTACTGCTTATACGAAAATTAAGTTTCAGGGACATGAAATAAGGAAAGTAAAAAGCACCCCTGCACAGACTCTTTGAGACTTCACTATTACTTTTAACAGAAATCACATTCAGAAACTACTTGCTCACTCTAGATTTTACTTAATTCCCTTCTGTTATTTTTATGCTATCTGCAGGATTCTAATCTTCCCATGAGGTATGGCATACATGAAAGTAACACATTCTTTAGCTATAACCTCCTCAAAAAACAGTGACTAAGTTGATAGAAAAAGCGTTGCTATGTGTTCAAAATGTAACAGAATTATTTCTGGATATTTTGTTCAGAGGGGTCTTTCATTGGTGGTGGTTTGGTTGGGTTTGTTTAAGTGGTAGTCAACCTAAGAAATCTATACTCTTTTAGGTTAGCAGATTCAACCTCTACCAACACCAAAATGAAAGCAAAGAAAGACATCACACTGTGCTTGCACAGTCACCATGACTTCACGCTGAGGTCAAACAGCATAATAATCTATTCTCTACATTACAACAATAAACAATCCTGTCAGATAGCACAGAAACCCAAAAAAAATATTTTAAAATACTAAGACTTACCTTCCACGAACAATATTTTCCTGAAGGAGCTCATGAATGATATTTTCTATATTAGAAACGTTCACTTTATTGACAAGACCATTGATTGACTTCTTCAAGGCTTCCCAACTCATCCTCTGATATGCCAAGCTATTACAAAGGTATAACGAATTATTAATGCACAAATCTGAGGTAGCACTGAGTGTATTTATATATACATGAAAATGCAAACGTAAGTTGTAATCAGTAAAACAGGTCTAGTTAGCAGTTAAATTATACATTTAACTGCTAGGAAACCACCAAACCAACATTATATACAAAAATGTAATTCTTCACAGATATGGTATAATTCAGTATGTTCAGTTTTCCAAGATATTCCAGAAAATCCCTGGTTATATACTGGTATCCCACTTTTCCATTTACACTTTGCAGCAGAAGTAGGTACAGTCATAATCTGATTCACTTACCTTTCTTCTGATAGAAATATACCTTCAAAAGAATGATCACAGCTCTTCAAGGGTATCCCATTTTCACCAGCATTCACCAAAACTCTTTACCGTTTCACTTTTCAGTAGAAATTCTAATACATTACTTTCAACTCACCTATTTTTATCAGTGATTTGCTCTTGCATCATCCGGAGCTTGGCTGGTGGAATATATGCACCACCTGTGCGAGTAAGAATTGGATCCACTTCTTCCTTCTTCTTCTTTGAAGCGGTCTCATCATGAGCAAGTGAGCTCTGGACTGTCGACCTCTCTGGACTCCGACGATCAGGTGATGAATATCTTCTCTTCCTTCGATCAGATTCTCTCTCCTCCCATTTCTCATGGTGCCTGTCTCTACCCCTTTCCATCCTTCTAAAAAAACAAAAAAAAACAAAACAAAAAACCAAACATCAAAACCCCAAACTTAAAAACCAACAAAAAACCCCCCGACCACCAAACACCCAAGGGTTTCTGCAAACTTTTCACATCTTATTCATTAAAATGAGCATTTTGTTACCGATTACAAAAGGGCTTAATACCTTCCTTCTGAAGTTCTGTCATCATAGTATTCCCTTCTTGAATATTCCTGATCATATCTGCTGTCATCAGAGTATCTTCTCTTTCTGGGAGATGGAGACCTGTCACGCTCTACATCCCTAATAGCAACCCAAGACACAAAATTCTTAGTAAGACGCTTAGAAAAGCAACGTTATTCATATCTACTTGCAATATAATGCAATTACAATGCAGAACTGTTCCACTTCTGCAACCTGAGTTTCAGTTTATGCACCATTCAGATAGAAGATGCTCTTTTCATAATAACTTGGTGTCAGCGAAAAATAATCAAAAAGCAAAGGAGCACTGTAAAAGGAAAGCTCCCCCTAGAAGTTAAAGCTAAGTGGTAATAACATCAAATACCAAAGGTAAATTTAGCACCACACATTCCTTAGTACAAGAGGTTTCACTCCAATTAAAATGTGAAATTAAAGATAAACTCGTAACAGTTCATCTTATGTCTTGGTACACTGCAGTTCAATTGATATTTCTCCATCTCTTGCTAGCATCAATAATCTTGATCAAAGTGACAACTGCAGAATCAGCAATACGCGAGTCCAAGCAAAAAGCTGGCATCTAATTGCCATTTTCAAATCCTGTGACAATTTAACTGAATGCCAAGGATTTTTTTTAAAGATTTAAAAAAAAAGATTTTAAAGATTTAAAAAAACCCTAAAAACACATCTTTATTTGCTGCTATATCAACATGCAAGTATTTTATTAAACCTACACTTATTTTTCACTGCTCAGTTACAGTAATATACAAAAGTGCAGGTTCTGTTTCTTTATCTATGTGAGGTGTACATACAGAATTGTATGGTATAAGAGTCAATCATTCTACCTGTCCTCTGGAGACAAACTTCTTCGGCGTGAACTGTAGTTTTCCTTCTTTTCATAACTGGAACCATGCTTTAAGAAAACAGGGGGAAAAAAAATCAAGCCCAAACATTATACATTAATTAGTGTGAGCACACGTATATTGAGATCAAAGTGTATCATGTCTTCAGTTCTCAACTCCTTTACAAGAAATGCCATCAAATAAAGCTAACGGCAGTCAGTTATGACAAGGACAGCTGGCTCTATGCGACAAGTAGTTAAGCAGCTGGACTCCCTCCTACAGGATGCTGCAGAATTTCTCCTTACCTTCCTCCTTTTTACTAACCATGATTTATTTTCTCATGAGTCATTCCTAGCTTCATACATTATAAACATCTAAGTTACACTGTTCCACTTGACAGATCCTGGAAGCAAATTTAGTTCTAGTTTTTTTTAAAATGTAAATTTACAGGATCATTTAAAGTGATACACACTTAAAATAGTTCTGTGGAGTGAACCATGACCTGTAGAAGTATGGAATTATACACAAAAATTGGAGCATGACAGCATCTACAACACACAAAGACACCTCATCAAGATGCCTCAAAATTACTTTGGTAGAGCTAAGAAGCAGCTTTTATAACCTCTAAGCTTTCATTGTAAAGGTCCTTTTTTTCCCTTAAAATATTATTTATGATTTTTCAGAAGCACAATCTCATGTTATTAGCCAGTGACCAGCTGTGAAATAGATAACACTCCACCTTGATGCAGAAACTCAACACAAGGACTTGCTTACGCACTTTGAACTTTTTGCTGAAATACTCCTCTCATCTGTTGAAGTGGCATTGTATCCATCAACATGCTAGCACACTAGTTTCTGCCTCATCAAAGAACCAGCTAAAACTGTTGGTTAGTTGAAAACAATGACACCTGGTTCACAAGCTGACCCCGATTAACATACACAACGATCTCCAAAAACATAATTAGGAACAACATGGCAAGCTATACTATGTGGCAAGCACGGTGTTTGTAACAAGCTGTGCAAGTAAAACCAACATTAGTGGAAGCTTCCTAAAGAAATAATAGCAACACAAAGATCATGAGCATCATCCTATCAACAGACTGATGAGGCTGACTTGCCATCACTCAGATTGGAGTGTATGCATATATATGCAAGTATATATTTATATTTTTGAGGCCACTATAACATATCCTAGAAAATCACCTTCCCTAGGGTACATTTCTAACACCGTGTTAAGATTATTCCCAGTGTTGACTTGCCTGAAACAAGACAATGGTACAAAACAAATGCATTGCACCATTTAGTGGGAGCATTCATCCCTAGCAAAGTAATGTCCATTTGACAATTTAAATCCAGAGTAACATCATCTTTGATGGCAAAGCTAGTAAGAGAAATTCACGTATTTTCACCAAGGTTTCATTCCCTTTCAATACTCATTTGTGGGACTACACCATACAGCAGATCACTGAAATCAGCCAAGGTTAAAAAGGTCCTTAAGTTGTTGGCTTATTTTTTTTCACCAAAATAACATAATGCAAGATTGTATCCTAAGCTTCCAAGAAAGTGGTAATAAAAATCTTTGAAACATACAGAACAGCTACTGTATTTAAACAATATTTAGCAGATGGGAAGAAGTGGGTCTTTTCAGGATGATCCACTCTCACGATTTCTACATCATCTGCCTTTGCCCAGGCAGACCTCAAAAGACAAGTGTTCACAGAAATAAAGCAATGTTAAGGATGTCTGTATTTAGCAGTTATCATGCCCTCTTACAAAAGCAGCCATGTCTGCTGAAGAACTTGTCACCCTGAGCTCTTTGTGACCAGGCTTTCTTCCACAAGTCACAGTCTTCTTCCTTGTCCACTTTGATCAAAATGATTAAGTGAAAGTGTCCAAATAGTGTGCTTTTGCTAACTGCCTTATTTTGACAAATGAGGAAGCACTACCATAACCACCAGATTGGGAAGATATTGAGAAGATATCAAACTATCCCTCAAACATCTCTATTAAAAACCACTTCAGTCAGAAAACTTGGAACCAAAAGAGTGAAGAAGCCTATGCAGGGTCAAACTCTAGAAACAGGCAGAGAAATACCAAAGATTCAAGACAGGGTATTGCTCTGCTAACCTGCCCCTAACTTAAAGCGTACTTTACAAACATTGTATTTCTAAATGATCATTTTAGGTGAGTAATTTCAAAGCCAATTTTTTCTTTTTGCATTCTTAAAAAAATCACTCCCAACCATTCAGAAGTGTACCACAGAGCTTTTCCACAGATCTGTGAAAGTTTAGCTTTCACAGTAAGAAATACAGCTGCCACATTAACTGCTATTTCCTCTCTAGCTTTTAATTTTAGAATCATTAATTTTTCAACACCTCTTTTCTCCATTCCTCCACATGCTTATGTTCTCTGTTGACCCACCATTCAGCCACTTTCTACCCATTAGTTTATCATTATATGATAATAGTGCTCAGAAGTTGTATTGCTGGGACAACAAGTGCTAGAAATAGCTGTAATTCATTGATTTCATAGTAATACTTCTCTTGAAAACAGCTGCTGTCAATTATGTATATTGTTTGCTTTAAATTCAGGGAAGTTTATTTTATATAACATCAACTACAAACATGATCACCAGTAATAAGGGAATAATCAAACCCTACAATTTCAGAACACTTACATTTACTTGTGTAACCCTGCTCTTCATCTTGACTTCCTACTTTTTATGAAGCTCTGAATGTGCAGCAATGAGACAATCCAAGGTGGAGTTCAGCACAAGAAAACCATTTCACCTATAAAACGCAGAAGACAATAAAAATGTTTTCACTGCACAAGGTTCCAGAACTTGCTCTTTTAATTTGTTCTTTAAAGCTACACTTGCGTAACTCCTTAAACTAAAACAAACACTTCCCCCAACCCTGCCCAGGCCTCTTACGGTCACACAGCACCTGTCTCAGGAGAGAACGGCGGCAGAACAGCAGCCGGCAGTCCACCGGCACCTCGGCGCAGCCACCCGCGAGACCCGGCGGCCAGGCCGCGGCAAGGGAGGCCGAGGCCCTGCCCACGGGCCCAGCCACACGGCGCCCAGCCCCAGCCCCGGCTCGCCACCGAGCTCTCTGCAGGGCTGCGTTAACGCCCGCTGCTGAGCCGCGACTTCCGAGAGGAGGTCCCGAGCCCCCAACCCATGGGTGAACCCGGGCGGGCGGTGCTCGGGGGCTCCCCGCGCCCCCGGGGGTAAGGCGGGAGGGCAGCAGGGTGACCCGCCGCCCTGCCCGCGGGGCCGCTGCGACCCCCCGACCGCGGCCCAGCCAACTCCGCACCTACCGCCCGCCACCGCGCACGGCCACGGCACCGTCACTTCCGGAGCAACACGGCGCACAACGCGCGCGCGCACACAGCCGGCGATAGTTCTGTTGCCAGCGCGGAGGAAAGACGAGGTTCCGGCCGCCCGGGCACCGGTGCACGACGGGAAACGTAGTTCTGCGACGGCCGCCATCTTGCCTGCAGCGGCGTGAGGTGGGAGTCGTTTACCGGCTTCGTGTGTTCAGTTGCCTTTCAGTTTGTTGTTTAGAATCAGAATGTTTTTAGCGGTTGTTGTAGGGAAAAACAAAACAAAACACCAAAACCACAAGCCAGCGGGAAATAAGCAGATAGAGTGACTCCTAACTGTAGCTCCGTAGCAGGTGTACCGCTCCTTCCCGTTGAGCCTGCGCTTCCCTCGGTGCCTTCTTAGGTGAAGGTATCTCAGAAAAAACAACCCCATTGCTACCAAATGTACAAGGTTCCCGTCCAAAATACAGGTAACGGCTAATAAGGAGTCAAGTCCTATAAGGACGAGAAGCTGTACAAAGTCTTCCAGCATCTCAGTGAATTTGTTGAGTGAATGTAGTACACCAGCCCTTGCATAGCACCTGTAGTGCACTGCTGTCAGACACACGGGCTGCTGCTGGTTAAACATTACTTGAAGTATGTCTAGGACACACGTAATCCATAATACCATGTTGGGTGTTAAAATGCTGTTAGGATACCTGTTTATTACAGGGGGCATTTTGGCATCTGAAAGTCTGAAGTAATTGAGCACCACCAATTAACACTAACACAGAGCCTGTGGCTTATTATAGGCACAAATTTGTTTGGCTTGTGGAAAGGTATTAAATGCATAGGAAGGGAAAATTTAAATAAAGAAAAAAAAAAGAAAATGCTACGTAAGGTCTTAAAATGCTTATGGTTCATTTTCAGCTCTTGTGAGATAATGAAAATAAACCCTTTGAGAATGCAGCAGATCAGGTTCAGAAAGGCATTAATTCAGCCAAGAGCCAGATGGCTCCTGCAGGGACATCTGTAACCGAGGCATGCGGCAGTTGTGCTGTGCTGCACCCACCAGCATCTGCATGCAAGTCCCTGTGCGTGCCCATGTAGTGGGACACAGTATTTGTTGAGGGGAACAAAGTGGCAATGAGGTGGGAGCAATGTTGGAAAAACTCTACTTTCAATCCTCCCTTTCAAATGGAAGGGAGAAACACATCAACTGCAGAGAATTCTGATGAGCGTTGAGTGTATGTTGGCCTTACACTGACTCACAACCAGAATTACAGTGTTATCTGCTAATGCATTCCCTGTGTTCCTCTCACAGCTGAAATTTGCTGAACTATGGTGTTCACAGACCAATCCACAAGATTGTTTCCCGGGAGCAGCAGGGGAATGTTTGCCTGCAACATCCCTGCAAGAAATGGGGAAAGAAAGTGCTTAATTTTACATGTTTTATTTCTGTTCACTCTTCCCCTCCTCTGAGAACTGCACCCTTGACCATGCACTCCATCTGTAGTAGTGGAAAAAGAACTCCTTTCTCACAACTAGGTAGCTGTCAAGAGGGAAGTGTCTTCCACAGTACTGTAGAGTCCTTGCCCTGTCTCAAGCCCCTGGGGCAGCCCAGGTGTCCAGATCTGGGATCAGAAGCTGGGTGACTCCTGGTTGTGCCTAGGGTCCTGTAGCCTTCCTCTACCACATGTTTTGCAGCCCTGATGCCTTGGTCGTCCGGGTTAGTGAGCCAATCTGAACAAGTTTTTAGTGATTGTGGTCCTAAAACCTACAAAGTCCTCCCTAGCATTTTGTAAAGCAAAGAGAGACCAGATAGATGAACCACTCACTTTGGGTGCAGAGTGACTAAGAGGGGTATAAGGTCTTAATGTCTTCTTTGTGTTGTGATGGTGGCCAGTCTCACACACCAGACAACAGCATGGGAAAAAAACATGCATTATTTCCTGAGGCAATAGGAAAATGTTATTGAAACTTTGCAAAAACTAGGTAATTCACTTTACCACAAAGTATGGAATAAACACTGAAATCAAAATGATGAACTAAGAAAGCAAAAGGAAGATGTTTCATTAAAAAAAAAAAACCAAAAACACCAAAACCAGCTAGATTTTGAAATTTATGACTCAAAATTCTGTAAGAAAACTCATGTAAAGTAAAAGTCCTATTCAGCGGTTATTTTTGAGGATAATCCCTTCAGTGCTGGAGTACTGGAGAGTACTGGAAATCCTCTATTGACTTATTCTGTAATATTTATTGCTTAGGCTACAAATTTTAAGCTCCCCACTTTTCTGGAAAGCATAGCTCTAAGTATCTTCTTGCTACTTTCTAAAAATGATTTACTGTCAGGCATCCCCAGAATTTTCTTCTTTTCGCAACAGCTCATGCTTACATCCAATTGCTGGAACAGCTACCATTTTTTAAATGACCTTTCAGGACACTTATTTTTTTCCTTTATTATTCAGCAGTCTTATCCTTCTGTTAGCGCTTGATATATACCCATGTGAGTCTGTTCTCATTGTGCGAATGATAGAGGGCTTCTGCTTTTGGAGGATTAAGATGTTGATTAAAAAAAGGTAGTTACTGAAAGCATGGGGATATTTGTTACTCTTAATAACAAGGGAACTTTAATTTGTACATGTTCCAAAAGATTTGTCATTGCTTAACTACATGCGCATAGAGCACCAGATGAAAGCATTAAAAATTTAGTTGTGCTTACATGTTTAACACTTCACATTTTGTTCATTCTCATCAATATGGAAATACAGTATTTATTTTGTGAGAATTCTCTTGGGACAAGGCTATTTGTACTGAAACAAAATGTTTTTAAATCCAGTGATGCAAAACACTTTCTCAGTGTGCCCTGTGGATTGCTTTGCAAAATCAACAACATCCTCTGTGTCAAATTCTTGCTTGAAGTGTGGGGCTGGCGAATTTGCAGAGCTGGGGCCTAACATCTGTGAGCTTGTAAACAGCATGGGCTTATCGTGATGACTTTGACTTATTGCTTAATTGCTTATGGATTTTTTTTTAATGTTCGACTTGCATATTTTCTAAGGGCAGGCTTAGTTATATAGCTTGCAAATGTTACAGTAATTATGCTTCACTTGAAATAGGGCTTGATTCTACCACCAGGTTCTGTCATGCAGATCATTACCAGTGACATTAGGACATTACATCATGTAACCAGATGTTCCGAAATGCAGTAATTTAAAAGAACCATTTCTTCCCAGCATTTGTGCTCACATTGAGTATGCATTAATAAATATGAGGCTGGGATTTTTTGACGCAAATACAGGAAAACGTTTAATCATGATAACTTTCATGGAGTCATACTATTTAGTTAAAATTCAGATCCAGCATTTCATTTTGCAAAGGTACGTGGGTGCCATTAGGGGTCCATTGTCACTGGTGCTTTGTGAATTAATACTGGCTTCTACAAACATACCTGGTTGGCTTGATTGGCTTACAAAATATGTGAAGGAGAGATGAAGTACATAATCAAATAATGGTTTCTACATATTATTATGAAACCCCAATGTTTGTTTGGATTCCCCTGTCATCTGTTCTTAGCATTCTTAAAATGTTGCTGCCTCTTAACTTTTCTTTTGTTAATGCACTTCTCTATTTCAGTTGGGTCAGTGGTAGTAATGAGAGCTATATTCAAAACACAAATACTTCTCCCATTAGTGGTGCTCTCAGCACTCTAGGTTAGATGACTGGTACTTTTTGTACCTAATCTTTCAATTAACTGCTTCATGCCGGCAGAAGAAGGACACAAAGGATTCTACATACTTTCTGGTTTTGTTCAAACAGAAATCCATTTTCCTGCTTTACAAAGGCTTGTTTTTCATACTGTGCTCAGGGAAGCAACTTGCCTTTCCCCCTCCTTGTTCACTAAATGTTAAGTTACGTATTCCTCTGTTCCTTAATGATACCACATTCCTGGCTGTGCTTGCTTTCTCCTTTACCATATAATTTCTGTTCAGGACTCCTGAGTTGTTTTTCCAGTTTTGCTAATTACTTGCTGTGATACGTTGGGCTAATTCCTAATCTTCCTTGCTATTCAGATAATCCTTTTGTAGAACAATGTAGAAAATGCAGCTTCCTCAGGTGTAATGGGGTGTAGATGTCAGATCTAGCTTATATTTGATCACAGGTTTTGTGTTGGTTTTTTGGTGGGTTTTTTCTCTTTTTTTTTTGTTTTAATTTTTACTTTTGTGGATGAAACTATATGAATACAATGTAATTAATACTTTTAGTTTGGTATTTTTGTTTTTTTGTCTTTTTTTTTTTTTTTTTTTCCTGGCAATGTTAATTTTTAAAGCTATCAGCTGAATTTAGTAAAACTTCCTCAAGGTCAGAAAATGCTACAAGTTCTTTTCCTTACTTTTTGTAGGTTCTTAAATCAACTTACTTTTTCTCTACTGAATATTGTAGTATTTTTGTCACATCATGTAACGTGTTTTTTCACATCATGTAACACACCTGTACCACTATTTTCATTACAATAAGTATTACAGGCTTAAATCCTCATTGTTCAAAAAACCTCAAAACATTGACAGGCTAAGTATGGTTAATCTTGAAGTTGAAGACTTCAGCGGTTGAAGACTATTAAGATTTAAGATGTCTGCCCAGCTTTTCTGTCTAAGACTATGATCCTACAGAAAAGTGAGCAAGGGAGCATCATCCCATGACTGAGATCATTGAGTACGCTATGGAGCACCTTAACTGAAAACCGCTTTGCCTTAAACTACATTACCAGTGTTTGCTCCCCAGCACTTGAAGTGTTAACAAAATGAGTACAAACCCGTTCTCAAGCTTTTCCAAAGGCCAGTGGTGCTATCGTAGAATTGTGCATCATACTAGATATAAATATTCCGCACTCCAGAGATAATAGCTGGTTTTACTTACAAAGTCATAAAAGTCAACTTTCTCATTTACTTTGCAATACTAAGAGGAAAACTCAATAAAACAAGAAATCCCTAATCAATACAAACACAGAAATAGGATATGTTAAGTAATAATAATAGGGAAAAGTGATTCCTCTCCCTCCTCCCCCCCCCCCTTATAACTAAGTTTTAGTTATAGAATTTGATTTCTTTGGCTTTCAAAATTATTTGCAACTGTGGTGCTTACACATGGGACTGAAAGCAGCATGTGTCTGGATGGTTATACAGGTTCTGACAATATGAATTGTTAAATGCTTTCTGTGACCTGCAAATATAACGTCGCCTGGCCCTGAATGCTCTATGGTTTCTCATTCTGCTGTGAAAGTAATCCTTTTCCTGACTCACACTGTGTAAACAGGTGTCATGAAATAAAAAGGCATATGGCATCTATGTGGCAGCAGCAGCTCATGAGAAGGACATCCTTTGGCTGATGGTGCACGTACCATCACTCAGGCTGTCTCTCCAAATGCCCGGGGAGAGAGCAAACATGAACAGCTGAGCATTCCCCTCAGAGGGAGCCTGAGGACAGGAAGAGGAAATAAACAGAGTGCTTCAAGGTGTCTTCACCAGGAGACAACTGATTACCTCTGAGAACCAAGTATATGTTTTGAAAGCTGAATAACACAGGGTTACATTGTCCTGGGTTCAGCAGTGGCAGTCATTTTTCTCCTTCTTAGTAGATGGTGCAGTGCTGTGTTTTCAACTTTATTCTGGGAACAACGCTGATAACACCAATGTTTTTAGTTGTTGCTAAGTAATGTTTACTCCGACCAAGGACTTTCTCAGTCTCATGCTCTGCCAGGGAGGAGGGGAAGACAGGAGGAAGCAGAGAGAGGACACCTGACCCAAACTAGCAAGCCTGCAGCACCCGGGATTCCCAGGTGGTTTCTAACTTCTAGAGAGTAGGAGGAATTCAGGTGCATCCTCTTGCTTGGTGTGTCTTGCACAGCTTCTTGCTCAGCATGTGGGGCTTCATGGTTGTGGTACATGAAGCATCTAACTGCAGCAATCCTAATCACCCTGCAGGAGCCATGCAGCTAGTTTGTAAATGTAAGAGATGGCTAGGATTTTGTATCTCTAGCTCAGTCTGAAGTAAGTTCATGCAATTGGAATGGAGAATGATTTTGGAGTCTGGGGAAGAAAAAAACAACCCAAACCCAAAAAACAAACAAGCAACCCCCCAAATAAAACAAAGAAAAAAGCACACAAGAAGAAAACAAGAAAGAAAAAATCAAAACCAAAAAACCCTGAAGAAACATATACTCAATCATCACATACACTCAATCATCAGTCCTACATGTATGCATGAGTAACCCCAGTGACCTCACAGAGATGCCTCCCACGTGCAAAGAGCAGGTCCCCAGGTAACAGCACCCAGTGGAACCAGTCCAAGTCCGGCAGGACTCTGTTCAACCCTGTACTTGACCTCCCCAGTTCCAGTAAAATGCATAAAAGCAAGAGTAACTAATGAATATTACTAAACAAACACATCTGGAAGAAAATGCATCAGAGTGCTCTAATTATAGGTCTTTGGAGACTACTTTATACGGGTTTATATGTATTTCTGAGTTACTTCAGGGCATGTCTACTGCACAGGGCAAGTGAAATGGAGATAAATGAGCTAAGTTAATTCTAAGTGAGCTAGTTCTGGTATCGGAAACAATATAGCCACACTAAGTAGAAATCTGTGCTATCTGATACAACTTGTTTTGTTAGGTTAGCACAGTGTTATGGATGGGCTAGAAGGATCACATTGCTTCTGGTATCCGAATTAACTCATGGCAAGTAGCTTTATGTATATTTAGGACAGCAATAATCAACATAAAATCCTTGTCTTTTTCTTAAGTGAGTACAATGATAGATCAGACCTTAAAATACAATAACACCCAATTCATACAAAGTTAAATCAACATGAGAAGTTATGCCTTCAGATAAGGCAAACTTAAAATATAAATTTCTGCACACTGAAAGTGCTGAAAGCCGTGACAATTCAACTGAGACTAATAGCAATTAAACCAACCATAATTACAATATTTGAAAACTGCAGAAAGAGAGAAAGGATAATATGTCCAACGAATTCATATTAATCAGCTTAATGTTGTGCGTGAATACTCCATTAGTAAGCCACAGTTTTAGTCATGTTGTTTTCCCATGGCAGTTTTTGTCATTGTGCTCAAAATGATACAAGTTACAAAATCATCCACATGCTGCACTCCCTGGACTGGCACCTGTCCTGGCATGAGCAGCTGTAGCTCCATCAACTCCCAGTCTTCTACAAATGAGCAATAAAGGTTTGTATCTAGAAGCTCACTGAAAGTATCTAATACTGCTGGAAAAACAACCATAGCTGCCCCAATACTTTATTTTAGTAGCTGATTCTTTGCAGTTAATACTGCTTAATTAACCACAGAATGATGGATTGGAGACTGGCATGCTGCAGAATTAAAATTTTGTGCAAGGCTCAAACTGTATTTCCAGATAGCTGTTAAGAGTGTGTCAGCCATAGGCTATTGCTCCACACCTCAGCTGAGACAAGAAATCACATCAACTACTGCGGTTTCAGTATAAGATCAGGTAAGCAAGCTGAGCCTAGCCAGCAAAGGAAGTCTGAGACAACACAGCTGAACTCGTTTGGTAGTGGAATGGGATGTGACCATGCAATCCCTTCTGCTACCTTTTTTTGAAGCAGCAGTAATCTTGCCTCAGGGTGTTAAGCAGCAACATGTGAGAGAGAGGGAAAGAAAGAACAATGCTCTTATATCATGTATGCACCACTCTTTCAGAGGGATCTAATATCTATGCTATGAAGTCCCATCACCGTTACATTTTAATAAATGTTAGAAGATCATGGATTTACAATGCTAACTTGGTACCTTAAAAGGGTGACATTCGTGACACTCCATCCCAAATTTTATTTTTTCCAAGACACTGCCAGCAGACTCCTAGCTGGTTTTGATACCTCATCAAAGCAAAGTTATCCCCATGAGCTCAGTGGGTAGGGATGATCACATGTGGAACTTCAACACATTTTCCACTGTGTGAAAACACATCACATATGTTTTCTATTATTTTTAATGGCAATCTCTCAGCTGCTTCTCATAGTAGTCAAAAATCTGCTCAGCTCCTGTTTAAAGCAGGAGCCTAGTCTGTATGCTAAGATTTTTTTCTTTTAAATTTGCAGCAATGCTCTTCTGCAACCAGCTTCTGGGACTGGAAACAATTGCTGTCCCTGCAGGCACCTTCTACCTCTAAAGTAATACACAGACTAAGCATATTATTCAGAAAAAGAGAACACAGGAAATGCAGACTGGCATGAAAAAGTCTTTTTTTACTCATGGGGACATGACGTTCAGTGCCAGTAGATGGGTTTGTGCCCAGAAACGGTAGGACAGGGTATGATGAATGCACTTGTCATTTGGCCTACCTGCATCAAACCAGTGACTGTATTGTGTAATGTGCTGGTTAGTGATTTGGGAGTTTGTGTCCACATTCTTTGCTAAGTGTGCAAAGCTCATTTGATGTAATCCTTCTCTTACTGAAATCTTGATATATAATTTTACTCAAATTTTTCTCTTCAACTAGAAAGGGAACATGACTATAAAAATATCAGAAACAAGACTATTCCATCCATACTGGAAATTCTACCTAAATTTTGTCCTGTATTAAGGATCAATGATTTAATGGTTACATGCTTCTAAAAATAGCGAGATTCTCCAACTTTGCTTTTCAAGCTAGAAATGGAAAATATGTTCTTCCCATAGTTTATCTTTCACAAGTTAAAAGAAAACAGAACAAAACCACAAAAATCTCCCCTGTTCCTTCTGTCACTTTTCTGTTGTATTTTTATGATTATTTGATCAGGCAGAAGCAGCCACTCAAACCATTAACTAAAGGAAAAGTTAGGATAACTATTTCTTAACTACTGAACTGGCATTTGGATGTTGTGCCCATCTTTCATCTCTTCCGCAATTATGAGGGAAAGGTACTGTCTGGAGCTAGTGACTTCTTGCAATGAATCTTGTGAGATTACAGCATAAATACATCAGGGTATATCATAACATACTGGAAAGGACCTGATTATATATAATTTGCCCTATGTTTAGTGGACCTGAAATGTTAAAAATGTGTGTATTAATTACTTCTTCTAAATTTCTTCATTTTCTTGATAAATCTTATGATAGAACATCCAGATATTGGTAGGACATTGAGCACCTCTTGGAACTCCTGGATCTTGCAGCACATCTATCTGTATGAGTTCATCTCAACAGAAACTAAAAAACTTAGGTTGTTTGAAAATATTTTATTCAGAGTTTAAACACGCAACAATGCTGGAAAGACCCCCTGAAGCATTTCACAGATAACTTTATTATATGCAAAACAGTAACATAATTGAAAAAATAAAGGCAGGAGAGTATAAGTAATAAGAAAGGTAAAAAATTCTAAAGTTAAGCATATTTGTATTAAAATATTTAATAATATTAAAATATTTAATTCCTCTAAAACAGCCAACTAGTGTTGCAGTACTGGGTTTTGTGCAAAATGTGATGCCAATATTGTTTTCTTCGAAATGATAAATTTTAGTTATACTAAAGAGCAGCTTTTCTCTATGTCAGATCAATATTTGTATTCAGGGTGAAAGTGATCCAAGGATCTTCCCTGGCTTATGATTGTAGCTGGTCTATCTCTGTGAGGTCTATCCTCACAGTGCCTTAATGCTGTCTCCTGTCTCTTATTTTAATCTTTTTAGTCATAGTTCATGTCATAGCATTTGTTCCTTATTCCTACCCAGAAGACTTGTCTTTTTCTTCCTGTATCAAAACTTCTGCTGGAGGAAGAAGCTGGTGTAATGGAAGAGTTAGCACTTCAATCTAGAAAATAAGATATTTCAGGTAATATATAGAGATGCACTAAGTAGATTAAAACAATGATTTTGGAGTGACACTGACAGCACGTGACAGCATGTATGTAATTCAATATGATTTCAAACAAAATACAGTGCTTCTGTCATGTTTAAAATATATATAGTTAAAAACAATTCTACAGAAATTTGCAAAATGGCGTGTTCAAGATAATGAAAACAAATGCCAAAACATTGATGCTCCTTTGATAGTTCTACCAGCAGTAGTGTGGTTTTGCACACTGTGTATTCAACTGTAAGATCTCTTGGCCTATTTCCACATTACCTAGAGACAGATGTAAGATCTGTTAACATTTTTTTTTTCATTTTACATTACTATGGTATATTATCAAAAATTTTACTGAGAGCAGTGTTATCCAGAAGAAGTCACCATAACAAGCCCCTTTGGAAACTCATTCATTGTGTCATGAAATGCTGCATTTGCTAATTATCTTTCCTTAGCACTATAGCAGACCTTCAAATTAACAGCTATTGCAAGCTATAGGCAAACAGTAGGTGCCTGACTTAATTAACTCTGACTCTGTGTGATGTGATTTGTATCTTGGTGTTGCTTGAGCTAAAAATGGGCACTAGTTTTCCTATGGCATATGGCTGTAATTCTCCAAAGGGCTGTGATATAGCAACTTTATAGAATACTTTATTGTTATTTGATGATTTACTTATCATTATGGCCTACAGAAGACCTGCAAACACCAGGGCACAGCTGATGAAGTAATGCCAAACTAATTGCATTATTGTTCTGATTAAGACCTCCTATAAATAACAAATAAAAAATATTAATAAGAATACCAGAACAGATTTGCTGTATGGTCTAAACAGAAACAGACTGCATGATCACATGGGTGGGATCTTCTGAAGGGCAGAATCCCTCTGCACTCAAGGAAGAGATTTATTATTTTCTCTTGCAAGGTTAAATTCTAATCCCAAGCACTGTCCTCTCCCTGCACCACTGTGGCCATGCACAGTTACTTTCAGCTACCCGGGATAGGAAATTCAGCTGCTCAGCTGAATTACTGGTGAAGTATCTACTTCATGAAACTTCTGGGGACACCATGACTGCAGTTAACACTGACAAAAACCTGTCAGCTTTCCAGGAGCCCTTCTGGACAAGTAGATTTTATTCTCACTGTGGGGATGATCATGTAAAATAATAACATTGTTCTCTTTCGACAGCACAAAGTCATGAAGAAGATCACTAACAAAAAACCTGTTTGGATTCAGGTGGCACACTCTATCAGTCACCTCTGCATCCTGCTTAACAGGAGGCATTCCAGTGTACCCACACATGCTTCAATTTTTTACAAATTTGTAAAAATGTGAGGTTTTTTTTTTTTTTTTTTTGAAAATACGCACTTGTGAATGTCCCATCTTTTTGATCACGGTGAAAAGACTTCTACATTTTCGGGCATAAAATGCTACATTACCATGTACAGAAAAATAGTAATTTTCTTTAACATTTTGTTACAGAATGTGTGGTAAAGTCCATATCAGAAAATGTCATATATAATAACTATCAAGCAACTAACCAATAGTGATGGCAATACTTAGAGTCACACCATGTTTTAATATCTAGTGAATATTAGTATTTTTTGTTTTTTAATGGACTGTCTCCTCAGATGTTAAATTTGAAGGGAGGCAGTATACTCATCTTACGGTTGGCAACTGTACTTTCTATTTTGAGTTAAGTCCTTACGGTCTTTGCAAAGTACCAAATGTTCCTATTTCCTATGAGAAGGGTTTCCAAATAAGCCTTTGGCAGTATTTCTGAACAAAGTGGGACTGCTGTAAAAATAAACTGGCTTTGTGTCTCAAATTTCCATGGGGCTTATGAGGAGAAATGACTTCAGCAGAGAAAGTAGGTTAAAGCAAGGACAGCCAGCCTCCTCAATTAACAGAGCTAGAAATAAGCACAGATACTCATCCCATTCAGTACTCTTAAGATTTAGTAGTCCTAAAAAAGAGCGCAGGTAAAAAAAGAATTACTAACATTTATAAAAACATGTTCCTTAACTCTTCCTTGGATGAGGCGTCCTGTACAACTACCATGACTCAGCTATAAACTGGGTTTGCTTTATAGAGGTACTTGAAAAAATCTCATTTGATATAATCTTAAAATTTGAAGACAGTCTGGTTTTGGACATAAATGTTTCCTGGAAAACCTGATTTGATTTTCTTTTTCGTGTGTGTTCCTGCCAGTGTGCCTTAGTAGGTATTGGACGATTAGGGCTTTTGTTCTGTTTTTCTAAGCACTGGATCATAGGAAATTTTCTTGTATAATGATAAAAAGGAGAATGTCTTGTTAATCAATTGTTTTTTAGAATTTCTTCTTTCAGGGATGGATTCTCTAGGAATTAAAAGATATTCCTATTTTTTCCCTACCTAATTAAATAGCTGTTGTTGTTTTCCTCCATACCAATTTTTAGCAGCAATATGGATTTTTTCCCCTACCTACTACCTATAGCTATTACTTCTGGAAATCCTTTTGTAAGTTCCCTAATATATTGTTCCACTGCTTTTCAGCTCCAGTTATGAATTACCTTGAATGCAGTTACTCATTTTTGACACTGACTAGTTTTCATAGCTCCAAAATGTACTGATAATGCTTCTATCACTTTTCTGTCATTCTCTGTAGTATCACTGTGTATCATTGCAGGAAATTAAATCCTAAGAACAGAAGCATCTTTTTTTTCTCAGCTTTTCTCTTTTCTTTTCGTAATGAAACAGTGCCCCCAAGAGCCTTTATTTAGGAAAGGGCAGTTTAAGAAAACTGAGTCAATTAACGATTCACCAGTATATTAATCTCTAGACATAAAAAATCTGCCACGCATTGCAACAAGAGATGTTGGTTTGAAGGACAGTCAAAAGACAGTTTATTTTGGTTTTCTTATTTTATGCCCAATAATAGAAAGTTAACTAAAAGACTAAATTCTTCTTGGAGACCTCTGCCTGCAGAGGACATCTTTGCTGGCATTCTGAAGAAAGGGAGGATGCGCTTGCCTGCTAAGGCTGCAGAGCATTGCTTCTTAGTGAGTTTTTTTATTGCTGGGTTGGTTTTGTCTTTTGCCGGTTGACATCAGGACAGCTGGCAGTGGTCCAGGAGGCAGCGGCAAGCACTGTTTTTTTGTGGGGATAAGCAGAGAAGAAAGATAGCATGAAGTGAAGAAGAACAAAGAGAGTAAACAAGGAAGAGCTTTAGCTACAGCAGAGTTATAAAATAAACATAATGAGCATATTAGGCATTTTTCCTAAACTACATGCAATACACACGAAAATAATCATGAATAGCCCCAAAATCTCAGAGAGGCAGATTTTTAAAGTGTTGAGAGTTGTCACTACTTTTTCTGAGCAATACACAACAGTTGGTTGACAGCATTGTGACTGTTGAAAAACTGAGGAATCATCATTGCAGCATCTAGTAGATTCATCATCCTTAATGGAGGAATTTTTTTAAAAATTCAGAAAGGAAAAAATGTCTGTTTATCTGTCAATGAGCCTTTACATTCAGAGAGATCATGAGGGAGAGGGGAAGGGTAAGAGAGAAAAAGACGGCTTGAAAACGGGAAGGGAAAAATCCCTTCATTAATCATTACATGCAGTGTAGAATTGAATTTAATCTACTATTAGCACCACAGAGCACAAGAAAAGTCATAAGTAAAATAGAAAGAAAAGGGTGGGTTTGTGGGAAAATTAATTACTGGCTTCAGTCTGCAAACTAGCATTGTAATTGTATTTAATTATAATCCAAAACTGTATGCAGATTACTCACTATATACAGACAGGACAATTAGGACTGGGGATCTTCCCAGGAAAGATGATATCCAGTCTCATCTGGCTGCTTGACTATATTGATGTAGTTATCTAAGGACAAGTAGCAATTTTAATGGCTAAGTAAAAGGGTGCCTATCAGAGTAATGCTACAAGTTTTGCGTGGGCACTAAACATTTAGCTCTGATTAGCTCATTGCTGGCAGTGGCAAAAGAAAAGAAAAGAAAGGGAGGGAAAAGGACTGGGAATTGTGGCTGATGGGCTGAGGTTGGGTTTGTGAGAGGAACAGCCAGGAGAAGCAGGCATGGCCCCTTATTTCTCCATAATGGTTGGTCTTCTCATGGGGTAACAGATCTTACCAGAAAGGAAAGCAAGAAAAAGATTCCTATCAATGAACTCCACACAAATGAAAACTATTCCAAAATAATTTAAAATGAAGGGTAACAGGATCTGCTTCACACAGCAGTAACCCTGTACAGCAGTGACAAATTAAAATCCATGAAACGGGAAGGAAGAACTCCCTGTCCTGGCAGACAGTCTTCTCATCAGTCTCATATACCGCAGTCACTGACATGAGCTTTGCAGCATGCTGTGATGTTTAGCAGTACAGGCTATTTCACACCGAAGCTGAGGAGCTGGGGCTGTGTAAATGCAAGTCTATCAAAGTCACATGTTCATGCACTTCAGCTGATTTTCACTGCGCAGCTGAGGCACCTTCTGGCTTCAGCAGGGTCCTCTGCCACTTGCTGAGCTGGTGACCCCCCTGCTTTGCGCACTCCTTTTTACTCACTGCTGGTTCAAGGCAGCTGCCTCTTCCACAAACAAAATCTTTTCCCCTCCAATATTTCTTACGCCACTCTGATGCCCTAATATTGTCTAGCCCTGAAAAACATTGACCACAAACAGAATTTTGGGTAATTCTATGTCTTTCTCGCTGTCCCATTGCTTAGGTTGGCCCTAAGTAGAGATTTATAAGTGAAATTTTAAAAAGTACCTATGAAAATAATTGCTTTAAATAATTTTAAATAATCTGTCACAGGAACAGCTCAGGACTTCATCCACCACAGAAGCAGGAAATACAAATAGTAGGCATGGTCTCCCAAAATAGCCTGCTAATAGCTAATAGCTCTCTTTAGCAGAGTGATCTAGTTTTCTCAGGTTATCTCAATTTAAACAACAGGTGATTTCCATCCAGATTCTAGGCCACTGAAAGCTTTAGAAGTCAAAGCCAGTACTTTGAACTCTACCTGGCCACTGTGCAGAGCATTTCAGACAGATAAATAGGCGTAAAGGGATTGTGATGTGATAAGGTCTGTGCCAGACCAGTAGTGCAGTAAACTAGATGATGTTGTGCAGCAGGCCAGAATGTGGTTATTTCTGAGTTGTACAGATCTATGTGAACAAAGATAAGTATAAGAAAGAGAAAGTACTATAAAACACACATACAAGAACTAAATCATAACATTTCTAGATACTCCCAACCTACAAGGAATAAACTACGCTCTCAGTCGTGGGGGCAGCAGCAAAATTAAGCTTAACTCCATGACATGTATCTTTGTTCTCTGCATAGGAGATGTCTAGATACTGCAGCTTCCCTCAGCTTCATTACAGATTCACTAAATATTTTTACAGGGAATTATAAACTGATTTTGGATCAGAGAGTGTGTCCATTCTTTATCTCACTGCATCTAATAATTATTCCTTGTTGTATTAGAATTACAACTAATTAGATTCCCTAATAATAATAAAAGAAACATGCTGTAATTTATCTGTCAAATGCATCTATGTAAGCAATCTTTTAAAGTCTATACTGGCTTCTCAAATAAATGAAAATAAAGATCTACTCTCTTAATCACTGTTTTATGGAACTTCATAGCTTTGACACCACACATCTAGTTTTTCCAGTCTGATTGCCTCACAGCAGGTACCTTGGGTGGAAGAATAAACTCTACTTTGATAAAATAAAACAAGTACTCTTTAAATGTTTAGGTGCCTTGTGTTAGTTACAGACACTTTGGGGTGATTTGCTTGTGTTTTGTGCTTGTTGTAAGCACAGGAAAGTTGTAGTATGTCTAATCAGCATGCCTTTTCACTAGACATTCAGTGCATTATCTGCAATTCAGTGGATTTATTTTGTTCTGATTAATATGATGACAGATTTCTGAGCCTTAGGAAATGTTTCACTATCTAACACAAGTTATAAAAATAACTTGATGCATTTATTTTCTAGCATTTAAAATTCAGCATTTGCCTTTAACTGGAAGTTTGTTCTTTTTATTATTAACCCAGTCAAATATGAAACTTGAACAGGTGTATTAATGAGTACAACATTTCATTTCCCAGTGCAGCAAATAGTTTCTCTTGAAATTTCTTGCCCCTGACAACTGTAGTCAACATTTGCCAGCTTGAGTTGACAATACCAAAATGTGATCCCACACAGCCCATCACTTGCTGGTGGAGGAATGATCTGCAAGTGCGTATGTACTGTTACTCCTGCTTGAAACTATTATTTAGTTGGAGTATGTGTCTGTGGGAGAGGAGGTCTGTTTTTCTGTTGTTTTTTTGGGTTGGGTTTTTTTTTTAGCAATATTTGTAACCAATTTCCCCGTCTATAGGAGAAATTTCTACTTCAAATTAGAAGTAATTTCAACTGCAAATGAAGGCACTGATTTTTCCTTTTCGTGATTTGATTTCTGTGTAACAGTAAACTCACCAAAGAGAAAATGTTGTGGAAGAAAAGAAGATAACGGATGGTTTTTAACTGGGGTAGAGTGAATTTTACAAAACATGGGAGAAAGGTGACTTCTGTTCAGAAGCCTCTCTACTCATTAGCAGGTGGCTGTGGTTTAATGATTCTACTGTGGTCCAAAGAAGGAATCAAATTAGACGTTGTGTGAAGCTGTCATTACTCTCTGTGTTTCTCTGTTTAGTTCCAGCTTAAAGCATGTCATTCCTTTCACAGCAGCCCCTCAGATAACTGTATCTCATCCTTTCCACATCAAAGTGCTGTCAGCACTTTTATAATGTAAAAAGGACACAGAGATAATTTTACAATACATTCTCTTCAAACAGCATTGACTTGTACACTTACAATATTTCTTTTTAGTCTGGGATTTGCAAAAGAAGATGCACTAAAATGAGTAGCATCTTAAAACTGAATAAAACCAGGATCAAAAATATCTATTTAAAATTGGACCAATGCACTTCTGTGGGGATGGTGGGGATTTCAGAAAGTCAGTTCTTCTCAAGTGCTGTCTGAATTATATTTCAGTCAATAAGAACCATCATGAGTGTGGGAAACATGTCTATTCTTTGAAAAACATAGATCATCTCTTTTTATTTACTAGCTGAAAAAATACGATACCTCAAAATGTCTTTAGTGAAATATATAGTAAATCAGATCCCAATCCCAACATCAAAGGCATAGCCCCAGCTACTAACCAGCGTGTAGACAGCTGGGCTTGCTCTGTTGACCTTATTGCTCTATGACAAAGTAAAGAAGAAAAAAAAAAATAATACAGGAAGAAAGGAGTGAAAGGCAGCAGAAAGACAGAAGTTTGTAGGATTGGCTTTGACTTTGTGGACTATCTTTAAATCCGCTCTGCCAAGAACTGTGCTTTCTTCATAGATGCTCATTATGAAGCTATGCATACATAATTTGTAAACGTTTCATATTTTATTTCCTAGCTGTGTTTGTCATACACCAGCATCTACAGAAGAGGTTGTCACAGAACTGAGCAATGATAGGATAGGGAACAGAAATGTGAAAAGCTGATAGATGAACTTCAAAAGGGAAGGCAGCCTGTGTGTTGGCAAGCAGGTGAGCAATTTATGTGGTTCATCTGCCCATCTCCCGTTTTAGGTATTCTCAACAGCTGGGCTTGGAAGTAACATGATGTAGGACTTTGCCTTTTTCACTTGGTAGAAAGATAGAGGTTTTGGATCTTACTATGCTGTTGGAGCTGAACTGTGCTTACTACAGTCAGTTTTTTTGAAAAGAACAACATACTTAGGTTTTCTGAGATTCTTCCTGCTGTTTTCTACATAGGCAAGTAATAATGTAACAAGCTCTGGAGTTTCAGGTGGATGTGGTATACCATTCTCAGGAAGAGCTGGGGATCTCGGCCATGCGATGGCAGTTGAAGGCAATAGAACACAGAGGAAGAATTCTGGACAGGACAGGCCTAGCTACTGCCACACAAAGGATAAGGCTTGGTCAGCAGGCAGGAATTGCATGTTTCTTTTACAGAGAAATTCTAGAACTTTGATTTTATCTCAGATTTCAAAGAATTCAGATTTTTTTTTTTTTTTTACAACAGGGAATGGAACTACAAATCAATAAATAATTACCAAATTATTGCATTTAATTTTCAAGGTTATAATACAATATTAAATTTTTTTTTTTTTCAAGATAAAAAAGCAAAGCATTACTGTGAAGTAAGGTGAACATGTTCCCATGAAAGCATAAAGTTCAGTGAGAGGAAGAGAAAAGTGAATATTTGGATAACTCATTTTTTGAACTTGAACGCACAACCATTCTGAAATCATGGGAATAAACGTTTAGATCTATATATAGTATGTTTGTAAGATCCATCTCTATCTAAATACTGATCACCTTTCTCTCAGAATTATGAAAGATTTCTCAGGTATATTGTGAAGCATTTGCACTCAAAACTATTTCTTCCTCCCTCAGTCATCTTTTGCTTCCTTAACTTATTAGCATATGACTGTCACTAGCATATGACTGTCACTTGGCTTTTCATGAGTGCGAAAGGACAAACACTTAATGTTTCATCTTACACAGAGGTCACAAACTGATCTCAGTTAATGTCAATGTAAATCTGGAGAAACTCAGTTGAGCTCAATGGACTTACTCAGGCCTGAAATCAATTATTACTCTGGTGTGAGATGGAGCCCAGCTCATTGGCCCAGTTCTGGCATTGAGATGCAAATGGCAACCGCGTGGAATAGCAGAGCATTGCCCAGGCATCTCAGAGCCAGCCCTGGCCACCCAGTGCTCCCTGGCACTACTTGTGCAGAACAGGCGAGCAACAATGCTGGGGCGTGCCTGGGTGCTGCATCCCATGTAGCTACATGGCCAAGGAGCAAACAGGGAGAGATTCAATAGAAGTCAGTAATTGTTATGCAGCCATGCAAGAATAGAAACAAAATGCAGCTCAAATGCTCCTCCCCCAGCCCAGCCCCCATGATTATGCTTCCAATAACCACAGTAGTAACTATGGTGCCCATTTTTCCATTTCAGTCTCTGGCATCTGTGGGCACTGGCACTGAAACAGACCCCGGTGGGATGCCTGGAAGGCAGTGCTGTGCCAGGTTAGTGATGGGATATATCAGTTTAGATAAACTGATGCTTCCTGACACCCACCCTGGGAGAGCCACCTTGTAGGAACAGGCTGCAAGCACACACCACGAAGTTGTTTTCCATCTCCTTCCTGTGTCTTGCCTCCTACTGCCAACCAACAAGCAATTAAGAACATGAAGTAATACATTGTACCAGTTCAAAAATTACACTTCTCACCCTATGTGTGTCATTATATCACTTTTAAAACAAGGAATTTAACCCAAAGGTGCACATATCTCCTATTAGTGGCTGAGTCTCAGTTCTCACAGAGGTACCCCAGTAGCACAATGGGATACTCCAGGGGTAGGGATCTGCAGACACTCTTGAAATCCCTTCCCCAGGGAGCCTGCTTTCTAGCTTGCATTAGCTTTAATAAAAGGCAGAGGTGCTTAAGGGTTTTGTTTCTTTTGCCATATCAGTATTTTCCCATATAGTGACTATTATTCTATATAAAACAGAATAACATTGAAATAGATTTTTTTATCCTTGGTGATATTTATCCATTGGCGACTTTTTCCCTCTGGTAGCTGATGTAAGTAAATGTGAAGAGCAGAAGTATTGATTAGGCAGCTAATTCTGAAAGAAAAGAATGACATAAAATTTAACAAGCAAACCCTAATCCTCCATTTCTTTTTGTTCAGTTTTTATTACCATTATTTAGTGCAGTTTACCTGTCTGCAGTTGTTATGCTACAATTGACAAATCTGTTAAAAAAGAGTAAATCACAGAATGGTTTGGGTTGGAAGGGACCTTAAAGATCATCTAGTTAATATATAATAAATAAACACATAAAACCTTGATAAACCCCTTGATGTATGACAATCATAGGATAAAGGCTCATTTGGAAGGGATCAACAATGAATGTTAAAGAATTGCTTGATTTTTAATAACGAAGCTTTCTTTTTCCCCATGTAACTCCCTACTTCAAGCTCCGTATGACTTTTCAAGCTGTGGTCATACCCCCACGATATTGATATGCTGCTACTAAAACTGAGGGTGGTCATTTTCTTCATTCATAGCACTTCTAGACAACCTGGAATATATAACTATGTTCTGCCCACTAGTTATGTAAAAAATATTCATTGTAAATGCAAAAGAGAAAGCTTCCAACTCCTTTATTATCACCTCTTCATTAAGCTCTTGCAGTTTAAAGATTTAACATGGAGTACAAAGATACCAAATTAAAACCAGTGTTTCAGGCAACATCCTGTTTTGGTGAGAATTACATATCTTTGCTGAATATAGATCTCAGAGCTGATGAGAATCAGGATAAGAAATGATCCCCTCTGCTCCAGCCCTCAGTCCCTGAAACATCCGGAGGGGTCTCTGGTCAAAGGCTGAGGAGGGCAGGGATTTGTCACTCTACTTGGTTAAAGCTCCAGACGTAAGAAGGAAGGTAGTTACTAGAGCTTCTGAGAACTGAAAAGTGGTTGGGGCCAATAGGTCAAAACAAAGGAATTTTCTTCACATCAGTATTACAGAATGAAATTACATGAATTAGTAAAGAACGATACTGAGAGAACTGAAGATAGATAGAAAGTGTTATGTTTCTAGTTATGGGGTGTGAGAGGCTGCATCACAGTCATGCGTGCAGTAGATGTTGTCACGCTGTGGGCCATATGCTTTTAAGTTTCTCAGGAATTAATAAAGTCATGACTCTGCTTCTTCCAACCTCCCCCACAGGTCAGCCAAATTATGGGGTGTGTTGCCCTGGTGTGCTCTCTCACAGTTGTGATACTTTGAAAATCAAGTCTAAACACATCTTCTTCTCACAGGGAACACATAATAATTCTACCAAAAAATATCAAGACAGACTGCTTAGAGATGCAAATATCCTAGCTGTGACTAGTGAGCTAATCGGACTGCGTAGGAGGCATACAAGTGGAATTCCAGTTTTATATATGGGTACACACTAAATAGTTCTTAGGTATTGTGATCTAGGTAACCTCCCTGCTGCAGAGCTTCAATCCATCAATCACCTACCAGATCTATAGCATTTATTTTCTCTTGCTAGCCACAAATCTGAGACAGTCCTGATACATGTCAGTCAAACTTCCAGAAAATATCGTTCATCATCCTCACTGCTGAGTGTATTGACCGTATACACAATTAAGTGATAGGCTGATTAGTTATTTATCTAGGGCTCTTGTAGTGGTTAGAAGTAAGAAATAAATACTGCATTTAGGGTCTGATGCTTCCCAAGATGCAGAGTCACCTTATTTTCTGTAGACTTCAGTGAGGAACGGAGGACAAAAGCCACTCATAGAATGGTGTCTTTGGGGAGAATTGTTGTCTCATGATAGCCAGCAGAGCTACACTGGCAGTGGGGACAGCTTCTGCGCTCACTATACATCTAATATCACTCTAGTGACATTACTCAGAATATTACATAGTGCTAGCATGTTGGAATAGAAGGGCATTACTATCACCAAATTCTGCACTTGCACTTGCTGAAATAAAAGCCATGATGGAATATATATATATAAATTCATTTTCTCTGTTACTATGGTGATTAGTATTAAAAGGTACTATAACAAACACAATGAGTAATAATTATTCCATGCAAAAAACAGACAAACAAACCCCTTGCTCTAGTTCCCTTGAAATGTCAAGCAATTCTGACTGAAACAGGAACTATCTGCTAAGAACACTGGATTGATATGATGAAGCTGGGGGGTGTCTGCTTTGTAGAAATAAAACTAATGAATTAACAAAAAACCCCAACACTGATATAAGCTTGCTTTATTAAATTAGCTTCTATGAGAAATCACTGAAAAAAAGAGGCTTTTACCATTATCATTTTTTTTTTTTTTTAACTGAAGTATGCTCATGGTGTTAAAAGAGTGAATGTATAAAAGCAGTGAATTGTAGACTCTTTAATGTTGACCTCCTTTGATAACGCAGCTTTGGCATAGCCTCTGCTTTTAAATGAGAGCACTCAGCTTGTAGTGCTGGCTTAAATTCACCGTATGGCTAGCGAGCTTCAGCAGGTTTAGTGCTTCTCTACTTTAGACCTGTATAGCTTTTTCCTCCCCAAAGTAGTAAATTATTTATAAAGCACCAACCTTTTTTAACCTAGCTTCTGACAGGCTGGGATTTTTCCAGTCTCAGTTGAAACTGTCTAAATAATTTATCAAGTATTCTTTCAAAGTACAATGAATTCTGAAACCTAAGAAATGTTAAATGAGATTCTTTGCCCTTCTAGTGTGAGTGGGTTACTAAGGTTAAGCTAATATTTTCTTTGAACTTTTCTCAGTCCTGTTTTCTTCCATTGTACAGAGTTCCCTTTTTCTCTCCTACCATCTATGTATTCATTTTCATGACATTTTCTATTTATCAGACTTTTCGTTTGTGTTTCTTTATGTCTTGCTAATTCTTCCCTTACTGATGTCTTCCTATACCTCATCTTAGTTACAGAAGACAGCTGTCTCTTTAAGTGGTCCTTGGGATAGAGAAACCATTGATTTCTGTGTTCCAAGCTGTACAGACAGTATCAGTCCAGCCAAATGTCCTCAATGTTTTCAGCCCAGCCTCAAATTCAACAAAACCTTCTCCCATTCCCATAAAGAAAACAGTTATGAATCATAGAATCATAGAATAGTTTGGGTTAGAAGGGATCTTTAAAGGTCATCTGGTACAACCCCCTGGCAATGAGCAGGGACATCTTCAACTAGACCAGGTTGCTCAGAGCCTCCTTCAGCCTGACCTTGGATGTTTACAGGGATGGGGCATCTACCACCACTCTGGGCAACCCGTGCTAGTGTTTCAGCACCCTCATCATAAAGAATTTCTTCCTTATGTCCAATCTAAACCTAGCCT
The DNA here is from genome assembly GCF_004027225.2 of Strigops habroptila. Classification (NCBI taxonomy): domain Eukaryota; kingdom Metazoa; phylum Chordata; class Aves; order Psittaciformes; family Psittacidae; genus Strigops; species Strigops habroptila. The sequence goes on along the minus strand of NC_044281.2, from coordinate 16,278,634 downwards.
CTTTCAGTTTAAAGCCATTACCCTTGTCCAATTGCTACAGGCCCTACTAGAAAGTCTGTCCCAAGTATTAAATAGTCTTGAGATCTTTGGTAAAGATGAGCATAAAGAAGTTTAAAACTTTGATAATTATATCTAAAAAAAAAAACCCAACAAAAAAACCTCCACCCAGACCCTAAGACTGGGACTATAAACAGAAGAAAACAACAACAAACCAGCCCAAAATGACTGGGGCTATTCCAGATTTTCCAGTGAGTGTTTTAATATTTTAAAAATTTAATCTTTTTAAAAGCTGGTTTTAGAGGACTTGACCTGCATGGATCCCCATATCAGAGAAGAAATAGTGCCCAGGCATGATATTGCAGGAAACAGTAAGAAAAAGCAGTAGGTATAGGGGTAAACCAGTAGCTACAAAATGGAATAATCCCTATTTTCTTTGTCTCCTTTGTTTTATTATGATGGCATACAGCATTTTTCAGAGATTTTGCAAGGTAACTTGTTCCCCCCCCTTCATCTTAACTTTTGTTTCTGTCACAGTCTGAATAAATGCCTTACAAAAACTGCCCAGTGCTCACTACAGTCAATTTCCTGCCACTTTCTGCTGTCCTAAACCCACAACCTGTGGGATCCACTGTTTGGTCCCACTTTTTCTTGAATAAGAATGGTAGGATAGGATTGGAAATTAAAACCAAAATGAAATAAAACAAAAACAAAAGCACACAACAAAAAAAGGGGATGCAGAGAGCAAACTAACCAGCAGGTAATCAATCTCCTTAAAATTATTCTTTGCAAATTACAGGTATATTGCAAAATTTTTTATTTTATGCTTGCTGGATTTTGCCATCTTCTGACTTACAGGGAATTCCTTTTCTGAAGGTTTCCTTACACAAAACTACATTCTAGCCCTAATTCTTAAAAATAAATTTGTTACATCATAACCTTGGGTTATTATTTCACCATGTACAGTAAAAACATTGGGCAAGAATAAAGCTTTGATCTTATTTGGAAATAAGTTTTTCAAATGTATGGATACCATGATATTATTAAAAATACTTTAAAACTGTATGTGTAACGATTTGTTATTTGATATGCAAATTTGCATTATTTAATGATATCTATTTGTGAATAATAATTTTTTAAAAGTCTATAAAATTTTATTTTCACTCCAGTACTCTAGTTTCCCTTTTATATCTGACAACAGTGTAAAATTTAATTATGAAGAAAGCTTTGTTTTTCACTTAGTAGCTATCCCCAATACAGTATTTTTCTTTTTACAAGAGCATACTTTAATCTCAAGGAACAAGCAAGCTCTGTTCTTTAATTCCGACTTCCCAGTAGATGGTGCTCTAAGTACAGAAACACGCACTTCAACGTGTTCATAAATTTATGTGTGACTTACTTAGACACATTACATGTTCGTTAATTTGCAGCTTTTATGTGTTCATAAAGATTGATGATATCGAGGCACAGTGGACTATGAAAAAATCAAAAAACTAGTGGTTCTTCTGGTCAAAAATTTTGGAAGCTGTTGGCTAATTATTTCCCCTAGTATGCCTATGGCTATAGCACATCATTTAACATCAGTATTTATGGTTTTGGTCACAGATATGCTAACAGCAATTTATTTTCTTGATTGGAGCTTATGCATAATGTTGTTAAATGCCAAAATTTACTGCGCTCCACTTCAGCAAGGTGTAGTAATTTGAATAGGTACCTAGCTATTAAAATATACAATGTATTATATAAAAACATGCACACTCACACAGAAACACAAACTGGATTACACACAAAAATGCTATTAAATAACTATGCATTCACTTGACAGCCCACTCAGATATCTTTACATAAAATATAGTGAAGTACCGTAAAGGAATTACTGTCATGACAATGCCTTCCTTATAGTGCCTTCATGTGAAACGTTTCTTTATAAAGAACGTAAGACAAAGTTATGAATACAGAACTGCATTGGAGAACTTCATCTGTGCCAATTATGTATAATTACTTCAATGCTGTAATTGTTTATATTTTGTATCATCCATTTAAAAAAATGACATTTCAATCTTTCCTTGTTTAAAATGGTTGAAATGCTTATTGTCAAAACACAATATGCAAAGAGAAAAAAATATCTCTAGCAAAATTTCAACCGGAAAGGTTACTATCCTAAGCAAAAAGAGCTGGGCTTAAAAATGTTGTATGTATTCTAACATATAGTTGCCTTTGAGTGCCTTATCAGCAACACAGCATGTTCAATCTATGTGGAAAAACTTTTAGATTAGAATGAAGTGGGTGCACAGCACAACAACAGTGTTAACTTGTTTGAAGACACCTTGTGTTTGCATCGGTGGCAAAGCTGACTGATGCTAATTCTTTCAAACCCATGAATAGTAAGTTTGAAATGTGTACTAAATTGGAAGACTGATGTTTGCAGCAGAACGTTGATGTGCAAGATTATTGTTAGTTTTATTTTCCTTTGTTGATAATATTAAAATATTTCATGTATACGTTTATCTCAGTCTCTGAATGTAGGTATCGCAATGACAGCTTTAATGGGAGCAGACTTGGCCACCCTGCTGTGACAGACTAGTGAATAATGCTATTTGAATCTTTCATGTATTGACTTTCTAACTCTTTAAAATACATACAGCTACAGACACAAAAGATATCGAAGCTCTGTTTAATAAACAATTTAACAGGATTCTGATCTTCATTAATAAATTAAAGAATATATTTACTTATATGAATGCCTGACCTGAATGCCTAAATTTCTTCTTTGCCTCTATATTTACTTGCTATAAAAAAATCCCTTAATCTTTTGTCTTGAGATAACTTTTATAAGGATCGTTGAAAGTGACATGTTTTGTGAATTCATACAAGGATTATTTATTTTCTTTGATGTTTTTCTGCCAATAACATGCTAACTATTTTCTGTACCATCAATTTTTAATTAAAAAAAAATCCTCATTGCTTGATAAAACAATACTTAGGGCATTTAAGAAACGAGGTACCAATACTCTTTTTGTTTCCTGAAAAGCACCAAGAAGGAAAAAAAAAAAAATGTTTGAACCTTTAAGCAATCATTATATGCTGTTTACAGCCTGTTTCTGCCCAAAGAATGAAGACTTGTGTCAATATATGACTACACTGTCTACAGTCATTTCAGGGCACAGGGAAAGGGCTCGCACTAATCAAACAGCAATATTTCCAGTTGCAAGAAAACATAAATCATGACTTGTGCTTCCCCATGACTGCAAATAACAAGATTTTTTTTTTATATATATTATAATATTAGATTATTTTTTTATTTTATTTTGTTGCGCTAAAGCCTTTTGGCTTCAGATTTTCAAAATTTCTGGAACAAACACAATAGGTAATGGTTTTCTTTATTTAAAAATAAATCCACACCTCCAGTTCTCTTAGCTCTGCTGGCAGACCTCTTTTGTGTGTTCAGCTACGTCAGCAGAAAAATTCTGTCTTTGCTTATGTCAGTCAGGAATGTGGTGCAGCTATACCAGCCAAAAAATTCCTTCTGTCAGCACATCTTGAATCTGTACTTGGGCCTCTGCCAGCCAGGCTAGTCTGGCGTAGCTGCAGAGGTAATAACGGCAAGCCTTCAGAGCCATGCTAGCTGAGGACCTACAATGCCAGACCCCAATTTAACCTTTGAACGTCCTATGTGATAAGCAATGATCAGCAACTCCCACATAGGTTTAAACCTGAACTCCTATCCTAAGGATAAAGTCTAAGAGTTTTGTCCTGAGGTATATTACAGCTTCCCTGCAGTATTAGCTGTGCACAGGCGACACTGGCATTGCAGAACCTGCCTGGTACCATTCATGCCAAAGTCCAGCCATTTGTGCAGCGCGAAGGCATGGATTTGCAGCTGGCCATCTTAACTGCTTTCAATGGCTCTCAGAATTCCCAGTCCTAGGAACGCTTTTTCTCTTAACTTCCGTTTCTGTCTTGCTCAGCATGAGAACAATACATTCTGTTAACAACTGTTCTCGTCTTCTACCAACCTGTATCTATCAGGTATCATGCCACCATAAGTTCAAGGGAGGCGAGAGGGGTAGGTCTTGGGATTAGTCCCTGTTTGTACGGTGGGAAAATGCAGCCAAATTACAGCAAAGAGGATGAAAAACAGAGCAAAAGAAGAAAGTAGGAGGAGTGTTGCCCAGGTGGAACTGTGGATGGCAAAATGAACATCTCCCATCCTCACTTCAAATAGATTTTGAGAAAAGCCTATTTCAAACTTTGCTTAAGGCAAAACTGGGATTAAGCCTATCCCTCATTCTGTTTCATTTGTTTGAACGTAAAGCATTCTCAAGCTGGTGTATGATTTTTTTCCAAATAAAAAAAGAAGGAGAGTGAAAAGCATCACCTAAGCTATGACACTGAGTGAAGCCTAGGGCAAAAGCATGCTCCTTGGCACTTTGGGTGGGAGATGGTGCAAATAAGAGGGCTAGCAAACACAGTAATAACTTTTTGTTGGGTCATTAATACTGAGATCTGTGTTTTGAAGAAAACAAAGAGGAGAGAAAGGAGAGCAAACAGCTCATTATCCCAACTGCAAAAAAAGCTTTACACCTTTTGAATAAAGGTCAGCAATAACTCTCTACATGTCTTCACAGCTCTTACCCATTCTGTTTATATGATATTTTAAAACAAAGGATTGGAATAAAATATTTGAAGTTGAACTGAATTGAGGAGACAGACAGTGTTTTAAACTGAAATACAATTAATGTCAAGAATATGGTTTCTGCATGAAACAAAAAAATCAAGCAGAACTGAGTTTATAACTTTTATTTTTTTAGTTGTTTGAACGAGCCCCCCCATCCTTCAGCAGGAAAAGGCTGAGAAAGGGAGAAGTGTTTGAAAGTCAAAATACTACTTTGCACAACTCTAATGTTTTCCATTCTAAGATCTCTAGTGCTCTACAAGCTTAATGTGATTAACTTTATGCTCAGAAAGCAGTTTTACCCATATAAAATAGGTAGGTCTTTACAGGATTAGGGCCTCAATTTGTCCTTAAAGTGGTAAGCAGTGAATATCGCTGCTTTAACAGACAGAGCTGTGTAAATAACAGATACTGTGATTTGCCTGAAGATCTGTCAAAATGAAAATTGTATTTGATTAACCTGAAACAAAACAAAAAAATGCTCACAGTTGCAGCAAACTGCAAGTAACGGAAAGCAGAAAGTGAAAAAAAAAAACCCAAACCTATTAACATAATGAAACATTTCCTTTGATTCAAAAATGAAACATTTCTTTTTTAAAGCTCTTGAAACGTCATTCTTTAGAATAAAATGGAAATCATTTTAAATTACCAGTTAGAATTGAAATAATAATTCTCAGCATGTCAAACTGAAATGTCTACTTTTCTTTGTACACAGCATGACAATTTTCACATGGTAGAAAATGTTCTTTGGTAGGAAGTGTTTTCTGGTGTCTGCGTTACAAAAGGTTAAGTGGAATTTTTGACACATGGCTGTTCATAGTAAAGCATCCTCTCTGAAGGGCTTCTGAGGATTTTCTGAGGGCAGCTGAACCCAGCTTTGCTGCATCCAGTGGCCCTCAGTGTGAAGGCTCTGCATCATGGTATCTGATGAAAGTAGGTAACTTTGGGCAAAGGAATCATAGAATGGTTTGGGTTGGAAGGGACCTTAGAGATCATCTAGTTCACAGCCTTGATACACGTACCTCCAGTGACCAATATGCAAATATCTGTGGTCATGAGAGACCAGTTGCACTGTCATCATTCCCCCCTGTTGCCTAGTCAAGAGAGCAGGGGAGCTTGGCACATTAGCTCTGGTGAACACCAGGACACGTGCTGGACCCAGCTGTCTGTCCTGATGAAGTCCCTGGTTGCGTGCGAGTGCAGGGGCAGGAGGGGATGTGCAATCCAGCAGAAACCTGACATAGAGAGACGTGGGGCAAATAAGGCAATGGTACGGCTGCTTCTAACCAAAGAAAGCATTAACTATAGCACAGTTGTCTTGCTCGTGAGCCCTCAGCAGAGCTGCCATTTGGCCTTAACCAAGGAGGGTGTTTAAGAGTCAGGCCTCACACTGATGGTGCTCAAATACTGGAGAACAAAGAAAAGACAAGCTATGGGGATGACCCACCTAGGGCATGGCCTGCCAGAGGCACACATCAATGGCACTGCTAAGACCACCTGCCCCCCACCCCAGACAGCAGCCACAGTGGCCTGAAGTGGTCTCACTTCTGGACACCGTAAGCTTGTCTCCCCCTCGTGCCTGGGCTGGCCCCATCCCAGTGTAGTTAATACTAATAGAATGCTAATGTATGTTTTAATAAATTATGTTATTGGAAAGGTAAGGAAAAACAGGGTTTACTAACAGCATATATTTTCGTACGTTCAGCTTGATACAAATTAAAAGAAAATCTCTCATCTACTAAAATTGAACATGTAGTGAACTATTTTCTAATGCAAGGTAAGGTTTCTACCATAGAATTTGAATAAATATATGTTAATTTTCTGCTTAAATACATATATGAACAGTACATAGTAAGAAATATCCAGCTGGAGTTGCACTATATGCAGTTGCAAGTTTGAATGTTTATGCATGCCAATAAAAGCAAACAATTTTAGAACAACAATGAAAAGCACAAATGCAAATAAAGATTAAAAGCAGTTATTCAAATCAAGGTTCCATGATTCAGATCTGTGATTTGTATCACTTTGATTTACATGTCAATCCTTCGTGCTTACAGTATTTTCCTTCAGTGCAATTAAGCTCATGAATTTGAGACCATACAGTTGCATTGAGCTGCAAAGATATCTTTCTACTCTCTGATTCCATTTTACTCATCTGTTAATAGAGAATAAAAACTTTTGTCTTTTATGGGTGAAGGTACCATGCAGATGCAAATGATATTATACAAAATGGTAATTGAAATGGTAAAGGAGCAACTTGTTTTAATAAAATGACAATTCAAGACACACGCAAGTGTCCCTGTGTGAATGTTGATTGAAGTGAGGAAAGTTAAGAGTGAATTTTAAGTGCCATAGAAAAATGCATAGGATGTTAAGAGTAAATTAAGAAGTGCACAGACCAAGGGACACAGCTGTCTCAGAAATGGATAAAGAAAGAACTGAAATATTCCTTTAAGGATTTGGGACAAAGCATCTCTCAGTCCTCAATAACAGTGCAGAGCAGGTTGGGGAATAGGCTCAGGGGAACACAGGCATAGTGACACTTCAAAAGACACAGGAACTTGAAAAACTTGAAAATGCAGTTAGCAACAGATTTGAAGACGAGAAAAAAGCAATAGTGAGCACAGCTGAATATGAACTTTGATGTTGAATTACACAAGGTTTAAGAAGAATTAGGGCCTTTAGAAGATACTGTCAGAAATCATGAGGGGTGACTCCAGGGCAGAGCAAAGGCCAAATTCTCCCCTATGGTCCCCATCCCAAAACTGCTGCTGGCAGCTTGCTCTGGTGGAGGCCAGTCCAGGAGAGCCTGGCACACATCAGTGCACAGATGTTCACAGCTTCCAGGATGCACCCACTCTGAGATGTCTAAATGAAGTGAATGACAAAGGTAAAGGAACCAGCGATGTCCTCTCAGGTGCACAAGAACCAGCTTTGAGATACTACTGCTGGCCTTTTTGCAAAGTCTGCATGCCAGGAAGAGGCTTTCAGAGACTACTTTAAGGGTAAATGGTATGGGAAGGATGTGTAGATACTGATACAGAGAATGACAGGTAAGCTGCTAACCCTCTGGATAGGCTATGAAAACTCTCTTTTCCTGTTTTCAGAGGCACTAAAGTTTTGGCAGCAGCCTTTCAACTTTAACTCAAAATTGTGGAAAAGTGGTACATTGGTATGAATTTAGGAGGAGAAGAAAGAACCTGACAAGGTGACTGAAGAAAAGAAGGATGTAGCCTGGCCTTTCTCATGCTGGCAGGGGCATCAGAACTAGCAACAAAGGACTTACCACTACACAGAAGGTACTGCTGAAAATACTATTTGTGAATTCCACTTTTAAAGAAAAGCCTTTTTTTTTTTTTTTTTTTTTTCCAAAATGTGGATGGGAGTGTTTGAGTAGGGCAAAAAACCCCAACATAATGGGGAGAATCTTGGAGTTGCTAATGGACACTCAAAAATAATTTCCAGCATTAACTTGCTAATGTGAGAGGTGACAAGGAAGGAAAGACAATCGACAATCTCACCATCTTCTGGGAGGAGTTCTTTGGCTGAGGCTATTTACTCATGGCAGGGTATGGAAAGCTTACTGAACCTGAGGAGAATGATGTCTCTGTGAAATGATAGATCTTTGTAGCAAGTAGGAATTTAACGCCAAGCAGCAACATATGGCTGCTGGCATCTAAACTCTTCCAGTTGGTCTGCTCCAGATTTTGCACCCCAAAACGGAACAACAACCAGTACAAGAGAAGGGACCATCCCAACTCTTACTGTCTCTCCAGACACTGCCTCAGACAGATGTATCAACACTATCTAAGGGTTCCAGTGTCAAAGGACAGTTTCACTGATAGCTCAATCAATCAAGTCAATCCGTCCTCCCCTCCATGCCTCCTCCCCTTTTGAATTCTCACAATTGCCACTGCTAATGGAGCCTCACTGGTGAAGACAACAGCTGAGAAAACACTGAAGTTTTTGCAGTGCCCAGTTTAAAAAAAGTCAGCTCCTTTGAACTGGAGGAAAGAAAATAATTAAAAAAATCAATAATTTTAATGGGTTCCAACAGAGGAAACTATAGGACACTGAGAAACACTCTGCCTAAGATAAGGCTGTCTTCTCACTTTTCATCATTTTACTGTCTGCTCAACTGGTTGGCAGTTATGATGCTGACAGTTTAATCCTAATTTCCAAATCAGTGTCAACAACTATTTCTTTCTTTGGAAATGATACAGTAAGACCATGAACGACACAGTGCATGATGCCAAACAAGTCTTTTCCTTTTGGCACACCAGGAAAAGAAAAAAAAACAACAACAAAAAATCAACACAAAAATCCCCACCCGAAAATAAAACCACAAGAAAATATATCCACAGCCATTCCTTTTTCCTAGAAAAGAGCAAACCAAACACAGTGTACGAAATCTTTTCCCAGCTAGCGTGGGCAGTTATCACTGTCAGAAGATATGACCAAATTACATTTGATCCCTTTGCTCATTTATGTTACAGATAGTCGTGCTTCTAAGAAATAAACTGGTAAAGTAAAGAAATCCTACTGGATCAATGATTCTGTACCTTTACCTCAATCAAAATAGGTCATCACCGCAGGAAAGGCTAAGGGTACTAACTTTGGTCTGAAATAGAATTAAATTTGCCTTTATTGGGGAAGAAGGATAATACAGAGCACGTCACAATTTTTTATATATAAATGGAATAGGATCAGTGCACTTTTACTTGAAAAGTACTTGTTAGTGTTTCTAAGATTTTAACAGCTCCTAGGGATGTATGAATTTGCTAACTTAAGCAATGATGTCTGCATCAAATGTATACATAGAATGACTGACTTGCTATATGCCCTTTGGGTACAAGGTTTTGTTTGCATAGGGCTGAACTGTGACCTTGGCATGAGCCCAAATGTGTGACTGAAGTAGCTCATTTTATGCTTCTGCATAAAACGTATCTTGGGAAGTAAAACTGCACCTTGTTGCAACCCACTTCATCTTGCAGGCACCATACCTCGTACCAACCTACCCCAGTTGAATGGTTCCCTTTCAGTTCATATCTTTTTTATCTTATATTGCTGTCTGATAGCATAAAAAAACCCTCTTAATTTCAGTATGGATCTTGTGAAGCTTATTAAAAATAGATGCTCATCAACAAAGGCTTGCTTCTGAATGTTTCTGAAAATAAATGTTCTCCATTATTTACCTTGTAAGCCTACTGTGAAACCCCAATCAACAGACTCTTCCCAGCCAGCTTGTGCTACCCTGTCTTGAAGCCAGGGGCTAGGAAGTGTAGAATATCCATGTCTCCCACTGGACTCAGGGAAATCCTGTTGCCTTCAATGTATAACATGTTCTCAGCATCTCACAGGATGTGGTCTTCAAGGATCAGTTCACAAACGTATGTGCTTAAGTTAAGCATATGAGTAGTTCTATTAATGCTGACATACTTAAGGTTAACCATGTATGTAATTGCTTGCAGGGCTGGTTCCTTAATTAGCTACACTCATCCTTTAATCCTCCCTATCTTTTAACCTCTGTACTGTTACATGCCTCAATTTCTTTAATCAGATAATGAACATGAGGGAAGTTGTTATTTACTGTTTATACTTCAACTTTCAACTATACTTATATTTGAACTAAAGAAAAAAAAAAAGACCGTATGTAGAGACGTATTAAGCATGGTAAAAACAAAATACAATGGCATAAAAAGATGTTTGCATCTTTTGAAGAACATCTTAATTTTCTTTTTGCTAAGTAAATGATTTTTCACACTTCCTAAAGTCATGCACGGATTTCTTGGTGAGATTTTTCCTGAAGTTTAAAAATTGTGCATTCTTTAAACTTCCAGGTTTAAAGCCCTATTACACTGCTGTCGTGGTTTAAGCCCAGCCGGGTAACTCGGAACTACGCAGCCACTCGCTTACTCCCCCTTTCTTCCTCCTCCCACTCCTAGAGGGATGGGGACAAGAATCGAAAGAATGTAACTCCCACGGGTTGAGATAAGAGCAGTCCAGTAACTAAGGTATAATACAAAACCACTACTGCTACCACCAATAACAATAATGCTAAGGGAAATAACAAGGGGAGATAATACGATTGCTCACCACCCGCTGACCAATACCCAGCTCTACCTGAGCAGCAATCTCGCCTTCTGGGTAACTCCCTCCAGTTTATATACTGGGCATGATGTGCTGTGGTATGGAAAACCCCTTTGGCCAGTTTGGGTCAGGTGTCCTGTCTCTGCTTCCTCATGGCTTCCCCTCCTCCCTGGCAGAGCATGAGACTGAGAAAGTCCTTGGTCGGAGTAAACATTACTTCGCAAGAGCTGAAAACGTCGGTGTTATCAGCGTTGTTCCCGGGCTGAAAGTCAAAAACACAGCACTGCACCAGCTACTGAGAAGGAGAGAAAATGACTGCTACAGCTGAACCCAGGACAACTGCCAGTGCATCAAATCAAAACTGAAATGCAGCAATGCAAAATACCAGAACAGCCACATTGAAACAAAACCTACCACCACCAAAAAGCCACAAAAAAACCCCAACAGAGTGAAATTCTAGGAACACAAAATAGCATGGGGGCAGGGAGAAGAGGAAGGGAGAAAAAGGGAAACTCAAACAAATCAACCTCTGGCAAAAGTAGTTTTGAAGAGGACGTTTTCCAATTACTGTTTCTCATTAGACGTGTCTGCTGGTTGCACTTGGATGTGCTGGTTGCGCTGCCTGCTTTCTGCCAATCTCTCCTTATCAAGTCTAAGGCTGCCAGGAGGGCAGGAAAGAACATTTGCAGTTGTCAGGTTTCATTGCCTTTTCTATTCCCCTGACCTATTTTTTTTTCCTAATCTTTAAATTTTCTCTTTTTCTTAGTTGAGCACATTAGCATTCCTCCAAATTTTTAATTATTCTCCCTGGTAATTCCCCAGAGCCCTCTGCTTGAACTTTCTTCCTCCACTTGCTTTACCTCTAAGTAATGAGCACCTATACTATACTTTACCAGAGCCTAACCCCCTGTAGTTTTCTTTACTTCATCTGTATGCTGCAAGCTGTCCCTTTTGGAGAGTTGCCTTGCAGTTTGACAACATTGGGAGTCTATTCTTTCTCAGCTGATTTCCCTGTCAGGTTCACTGCTACTGAAAACAGGACTACTGACAGCATACGTTTTGAATCCAGCCATGAAAATTGCTTCATGGTAATCTTTACCAAATGCTGCATTACATGGCACTACATTTGCTACTGGGAATTCTTCTCTCTGTTTGTAAATCTGCTTTTATAACCATATTATTTTGAGCACTTCATTTCATGCCTAGTACTGAAAAAGGAATAAAGTGTCACAGTAAAGCACTAGATGCTTACCTAAAAAGGGGATGCTAGCCTATCCAATTTTTTTATAGTACTGCTCACTTAATATAGTGAATAAGCCCAAGGTCCAATATGATTCCTTCGTAATGTACACTCAACTGTATCACTTTCTTCCTCAAGCCAGTTTGCCATTGAGCCAGAGGTACTCAACCCATCTTCTCATTACTATGATCAATCTTCTCTCTGCTGATCAGAATTTAATCCTATTAAATCACTAGGCTTGCAATAAGAATGTATCATACACACACATGCTTGCCTCAGCAGATTACTATAACTGCCTTTATTTTTGGAACATGCTTTCAAGGCTCCCTTAGGCTAATCCGCACAACCCTGCTGCATGACTGCAGGAAGCTGAGAGCGGCACAGCCTTTCTGCGGAGGGGGAATGGCATGCGGGGACTGCATGGAAGGCACAGACCCTTCCCCTCGTCTGTGCTCCGGGAGTGTAAAGTTTGAGAATAGGTCACCGGGACGACAGAGCAAACAGCTTGGGTATTATGGATCTGCTTTCCACCTTATACAGCTACTCATGGACAGGCTGGCAGCTGGGACAAGTCAACTCTTATGGTCTGTGGAGGCTTCTATATCTCCTGATACAGTCCTGATACAGCTTTCTGAATTTTATTGAGATTTTTGATTATTTGCCCTAAAGCAGTAATAGAGCAATAAAGGTCTTGACTAGGGATAAGTGTTCCAAGTCATCTAGTAATTTGTAGCTGCCAATGTTTCAACTAGTTTGGGTCACTAGAGGGTGCAGATCAGCCTTTTCAGTCTCAGTCTGGACATTCTTTTGTGACATATAGATCCAGACAGCCTCCTGATTTAAGATATTAAGTGCTTCAGACAGGAGGCGTGAATTACTCATTTTGGGTCTGTTCGCGTGCGTCTAGTTTTCCTTTACAAGGACAGTTTTCCTTTTACAAGCACACACTACCAGAGTGCTATGTTATGTAAAATAAGGCATTTCATGCTTATTCCTGCCATATAAAAGGAAAGATTTTGTCAATATAACTACTAAACAGAACAGCAACATGAAAAGCTAGGTATGACTTATTTAGTCTTCTAATAGCCTGAAAACAGCACATTCAAATTATGTCACTTATTTTAAAAATAGAGAATACAGCCCAAAGAGATTTTTAGCCTGTAATTGAGCCTTTTTTTTTTTTTTCTTACTCCCTTCTGCGTGTGGCTTGCCAAGCTATTTCCCCCATTTTAGTGCTTCTGATAAAGAGTTTCACAATTTAATGGTCTCTAAATTTTTTAGGATTAACAAAGTTGCAAAGACATAACAGATTGTATTTGAATTAAAGTGTTAGTAACTACTACTAATTTGGGTACATAAATACCTGTGACGTGAAGGGTATCTTTTAAGCTGTAAATACACAATTGGTAATGTTTTCCACATTTTATGTAAAAACACAATGGTTGTGTCGAAATCTACTTTTTGCTTTATGTGGCAATAGTTTTAGATCATATTTTCATCTAGCTGTTGTAATGAACAACTTGGATTTACAAATACTCTTGCCAGGGAGCTTGTGGTTTGGAAAATAATGAAGATGAGAAAACCTTCCTTGTTCTCTGTGCAGGCTAGACTCTTAATGAGAGATAATAGTGATGAGCTATAAAGCAGAATGGTTCTCCTGAAAGATAATCATCTAATTGTCCCAGGAGCTGCACATGACAACATCCTGAAACTCCTTACTGAATAAAAGCATCTATCCAGAGCTTAATCAACAAAAAAGTTAATGCATTTAAGACTACTTAAAAAGTTAAGATCAATCAATCAAGGGTGCACCTCTGAGTTCGGATGATCATTAGTGGTTCTATTGAAGATCTAAGCTATTGTAACAAAGAAGCAGAGAGAGTGTTTATAAACTTTGGCAGAAGGAAGCAGATGTGATTTTTGTGTGTTACAAATAGCTGGATTCACTTGCTGGACCACAGGTAAATCAATAAACACTATTTGAATGAAAATCTTTGACTCTGCCCACACTCATCATTTTGGTATTTAATTTTGAAAGAGAAATTTCTGTTATGAAATAATCAGGAGTTATGGTGTGAATTTAATTCTTAACAGTACTCAAATCTACCATGCTGCATAGGAGTCAAAATGTCATAAAATGTTATTAACAACACAAAAAATAATTCCCCATGCAGATTATCCAACTGCAAGAAGTACATATAACAGCATAATTGTGGCGATGTAGACAGTGTCCAGATGCCAATTTGTCTATTACTACTTTTATGTTTATAGTCTCCATTATGGATCACAAGGTCTGTTCCATAGAAGTGGATTGGCAACTAAGAAAGGTGAAATAGGTCCAACACCTGTTATGAAGTGGGGCTGGAAGCAGATAAAGCCACACTGACTCTTCGTCATTCCCTGTCAGAAACAGAGGAGGTATGAGTAGGGAAAAAGAGTAAAGACAGAAGAATGAAAATAAAAACATAATCTTTGTCTAATGTGAAAAATAATATTCTGTGATAGGGAGCTGCTAGCACAAAAGGGGAAAGTAGGAGCAATAGATTTTTCCCAAAGACACCCCAAAAAGTTGATGTATTTGATAGAATCATTTTCAGTATCTAAATTCATAGACTTCATTAATTATAAACATTTCACATGCTATCCAACTACAGACCAGTCAGTCTCACCTCTGTGCCTGGCAAAATCTTGGAGCACATTCTCCTGGAAAACATGCTAAGGCACATGAAAAACAACGAGGTGGTTGGTGACAGCCAACATGGCTTCACTAAGGGGAAATCCTGCCTGACCAATTTGGTGGCCTTCTATGATGGAGCCACGGAACTGATGGACAGCGGCAGAGCAGTTGATGTCATCTACCTGGACTTGTGCAAAGCATTCGACACTGTCCCACATGACATCCTTGTCTCTAAATTGGAGAGACATCAATTTGATAGATGGACCACTCGGTGGATAAAAAACTGGCTTGATGGCCGCATGCGAAGAGTTGTGGTAAATGGCTCGATGTCCAGTTGGAAACCTGTAACGAGTGATGTCCCTCAGGGATCGGTGTTGGGACCGGTCCTGTTCAACATCTTTGTCGGTGACATGGACAGTGGGATTGAGTGCGCCCTCAGCAAGTTTGCCGATGACACCAAGCTGTGTGGTTCGGTCGATACGCTGGAGGGAAGGGATGCCATCCAGAGGGACCTCGACACGCTTGTGAGGTGGGCCAATGCCAACCTCATGAAGTTTAACCAAGCCAAGTGCAAGGTCCTACACCTGGGTCGGGGCAACCCCAGGCACTGCTACAGGCTGGGCAGAGAAGAGATTCAGAGCAGCCCTGCAGAAAAGGACTTGGGGGTGTTGGTTGACGAGAAGCTTAACATGAGCCGGCAGTGTGCGCTTGCAGCCCAGAAAGCCAACCGCATCCTGGGCTGCATCAAAAGAAGTGTGACCTTCAAAGGTCAAAGGAGGTGATCCTGCCCCTCTACTCTGCTCTTGTGAGACCCCACTTGGAGTACTGCGTACAGTTCTGGTGTCCTCAACATAAAAAGGACATGGAGCTGTTGGAGCGAGTCCAGAGGAGGGCCACGAGGATGATAAGAGGGCTGGAGCACCTCCCATATGAAGACAGGCTGAGAAAGTTGGGGCTGTTCAGCCTGGAGAAGAGAAGGCTGCGTGGAGACCTCATAGCAGCCTTCCAGTATCTGAAGGGGGTCTACAAGGATGATGGGGAGGGACTCTTCCTTAGGGACTGTAGTGGTAGGACAAGGGGTAATGGGTTCAAACTTAAACAGGGGAAGTTTAGATTAGATATAAGGAAGAAGTTCTTTACAGTGAGGGTGGTGAAGCACTGGAATGGGTTGCCCAGGGAGGTTGTGGATGCTCCATCCCTGGCGGTGTTCAAGGCCAGGTTGGACAGAGCCTTGAGCCACGTGGTTTAGGGCAAGGTGTCCCTGCCCATGGCAGGGGGGTTGGAACTAGATGATCTTAAGGTCCTTTCCAACCCTTATGATTCTATGATTCTATGATTCTATGAAACTGCACGTTTAAGAAATTCTAGTTCAAAGGTTGTTCTTTACTTAACCTGGTAGATGACCTCAAATAATTCAACCATTGAAAAAAAAAAAAAAAAAAAAAAGTGTAGCACTGGAGGAAGGACCTCTGAGGAGGGGTTGACATGAAGGGGAAGCCTGATGTAGACTCAGGGCCTTGGCAGGTGGGAGATGTCCCTGGTTCCAGACAGAGCTGGCACACGTGTGTGCTCTGCAGAAGTGATACCCACATGAAAACTCTGCTTTTGGCTCATTGCGGGCAGTGCAAAGTGGATAGCTCTGCTGAATCAGTGCCTGGCTCTGCATAAACATGTAGAGTGTCCCTGCAAATGTGACTGTGATAAAAACACTGTGAGGCGGCTCTAAATGGAGTCTGATGAACCAGGTAGGGCTGTCCACGTACAACCAGGGCAAGGGGAGCGCTACTAAGAAGCTGAATAAAATAACAAGCAAAATATTATTAATTTTTTCAGCAGTTCTCATCTCAAAAAATGAGGAAACCCCTACTCTGGAGTTATGGGCAGTGCTACGACTGGTCTCAATTCTCTGCTGCGAGTTGGAAGAACATAAAACCCAGTAGCAGCAAAACAGTGACTATACAGTGGGGAGATGGCATGGGATCTGCAATTGCAGGCTGTAAGTGGATATACTTCAAGGACTGATACTGTACGGATTATTTACATGATGATGTGCAGAGAAATTTATGGTGTAATTTTAAAGCACATTTAAATTGCTATGTGGACATCTCCTCATAGTCAATATTTGAAAGTGGGGCACAATATGAAGAAGGAGGAAATAAGATTCTACTTTTCTTCAGGTGCGAAATTCTGCTCAGAGAAACTGTGCCATAATTGATTCTATTCTGAGTCAAACAGAGCTTAGGACAGAGGCAGTTTAATCAAATCTTAGTTCTAGTTCAGTAGTCCGTGCCCAGGAAAAAACAAAACAAAACCCCAACATCATGTACAAAAATAACATAAGACTTGCACCAAAATTCCTAGTCGGAGGTAGATGTTAAAATCATGTTCTTTCGCTCATGAGTTAGGGACATACATTGCAATATCATGCTATTCATATACTATACATTCTCTGAAAAGTAAGTATAACACATTTGTTTCAAAGGTACCCCTACAAGCAAAGACAGTTCATTTCCTATAGGAAGACTTGTTTCAGTATCTCGCCTATATACTCTGCTATGGTGAAGAAAAAAAAAAAAAAAAAAAAAAATTATTGCATTTTAATCTTTTTTTGGTCTTTCGTCTTTCATTTTTCTCTTATATTGTTCTTGCCATTTTCTGAATGTAAATGTCTAGATCAGTTAAGAGATCCTTGACCCTCCACTAATAATTAGCATTTTGAGACAGATTCAAGTCAATGACCTATAGATTAAAAGCACTATAGCCTGTTACCAGTCTACCAGGATAGCTTGCCCTAGTGTTAAGTGTCATTTAGCAAAGAAGTCCTCTAGTTTGTGATCTTCTACATTAGTTGTTTAAAAAGGAATTAATCCTGAAATAATTCATTCCAGTTTATATTGTTATCATGTATCTGTAGGTTTTTGTTCACTACAGCTACAAATATAATGGGATTTGCTCTTTTCTGTCCTTCATGGTTCAATCCCTGTAATTGTAATTCATGGTCAAGATACCTGCTAACACATTGCTCGTTTTGCTGGTTGGTAGTTCATACAACAATGAATGTTGTTCATTTGTGGTTCAATATACCTGCCAAGCAGCACCTGTCTTTTTAATAATTCAAGATATTAAATAAATAAAATGGAGTATGTACCTGCTGCCTTATTTTCTTTAAGCTCACTCATCCCTCCCATACACAGTTCATGACAAAAGCTGTAGGTTAAGAGACACCGATTTGTCACCGCCACATATAGTGAAGTTGCAATCAGGGAAAACTTTGCTTTTCTAACTTACTGTTTCCCTACGAAGAGGGATAACAACTTCAAGTCACTGTCAACATGAGTGTGACAGTTGTTTAAGTTAGCCAAGATGCATGCACAAAGTCAATGTAGTCTGTTCTTTTAAACAATTACAATGAAATTCAAATCCCTTCATATGGAATTAAGTTCAACACATAATTTTTTTAGCATATCAATTATTTTGACTTTTTATTTAATAAAAAACTTTACTCCCTATGTTATTTTGATTGATTTATTTCTTTTTCAATTAAGAAAGATTACTATATAAAGTTCAGACACCAGTGTTAAGCACAACAAAATTAGAAATTTGACAGTTACATCCCGGATGATGTAACTGTTCTGCTCATGGTCTTCATCACGGAAGTATTGTGATTGCTCACAATGTACCTACAAAGTGTAGTTTTAAACAGAAAAACTACTTTTTGCTATTTCACAGCTTGGGAACTGACCCACAGGAACCAGATCCAGATCCTCAATTGCCGCTTAAAGATCTTCATACCACCAAGTTGATTGCAATGTTGTATGGCCACTTTGAGCATCTGACCTGGCAGAATTGTCCAGTGCCAGAGATGGAGGCTTTAGTGGAAAAAGGATCATGAATACGAACCTTTCATGCTCTAGGCACTAAGCATGAAGACATCTTTCCATTTCATTTTTTAATATCCACTTTGAATTTTGTTTTTCAATCAGCATATATTTGAATAATCAAACATTTATTTTTATCAAGAGAGAGTCTGAAATGTGAGAATTCACTGTTCTGTACTTTTTCTCCAAGCAATCTGTGGAAAGGAAATATCTGTATTTCACAGATAACATGGCCATTAGCAGCTCAGTGTGCTTCTTCTGACCAGAGGTATTATGTCACACATAGTTTTCATATCAGAATTGAAAGCAGGTATTCATTTTTCCCCTTACTATTTCAGACATATTGTATCTGGCTAGATAATATATGTTGCAAGTTATCAAAAAACAAGAACAATTTTGATAACTGAAGAATGGTTATTAAAAATCCCTCGAACAAACAATTAATAACGTAGATAAGAGCCAGACCTGGTGTGCATGGGGGAGCAGGGAGGTGTTATCTTCCTTGTGTACAGCCTCTTCCAGCCTGAAGGTTTTCAGAGTGCATCCAGAGTTACAGCAGAAGCATTACTCAATTACTACACTGTGATGTGGGTGATTTCAGTGGCATAAGTGGGTTCAGGTGGTCAAAGTTCTAGCATGGCCTTGTCATCCTATGATATGAGGCAGTGAAACAAGGTTTGAGGTTCTGAGAGATATTAGTCTGCTGATTTCCATGGCAAACCACCACTGTTAGCGACTGTTTTAGCTTGTTACATAAGATCACTCTGATTTTTCTTCAGATGGTGTTGAAGATAACAGCTCTTTTGGAGAGAAGATAAAACGAAACACCCACAAAGAGAGAGGAACAAAACAGCCCTGGTAGAAAGCAGCAGCAGCTCATGTCTCTGAGACCGTCCCTGACTTGCAGACCATAAGTTTCTTTTGGACCATCTGCACTTTTCACGCTGATATCAAATCATATAGTCCCCAGGGCAATGGCTGAACAAAGACCTGGATAATCTCACCTTTCTGCTGACTAATTTCTGACACACCATTTTTAATCTCCAGGCTTTGCTCTCTTTGAAGGGTTTTGTTCTGTCTAGCTATTTATATAACATGCACAATGAGATTCTTAGCTCGTGCTTGAAAACTTAGAGAGAGCGGCTTTTGGGAGTCTTGAGAAACCTTGTGCTTCTCCTTCCTGGAGCTACTCAATGTCAAAAATAATGGAAAAGAGATTAAAAAAAAAAAAAGAAAGAAAAGATTGTCTTTGGATCTCAGAGAGGGACTGTGAGATGAAACAAGGTAATATACCACTATAGATTATACCCCTAAGGTATTCCTGTGAGCAGCATTCTGAATGAACTGTGTTTCAAGGACTCCTTAAACTAAGACATGTCTGTAATCTTTGAAGTAGGAACCAAGCCTCTGTGCTCCTTCTTGAACCCCTGTGCAAGGGCCTTTCACCCAACAGGAAGGGGTGTTACGCTGCTTTTCGTGTAACTCATGCATTCTAATTCTCTCACTCAACAAATTTGCCTTCTGGGCTGCTTTAAAGCCCACACAAAATTCCCTGGTGATGCAAAGATGAAGTCTGCAAAACTTCTGTACAGTTATTGCCAGCAGCATGCCCATGACTGTGGATTTTCACCACACAGCATCATTAGCACTTAGACTGCAAGATGCTTGGGCTAAAGACCCTATCAGTGACTGGTTTTGTCAAGTACTGTGTGCAGCTATGGCGTTTGAATGAATCATAATGCAGTATCAGGCTGCCATGTGGCATCACTGGGCTGCCATGTCAGGCAAAACATTATATATAGCAAAATGAATTCAATGGAAGTGAAAAAAGGCCTTGACATATTTAAGGAAAAGAATGGTTTGACTCCTGCTGTAAAAGGAAAATGGGGTGGGGGGGAAAGGGGGGAGGGGAGGAGAAGAGAAAAAAGATGGATTGCCCAAGTGTGTGCATATTATAAAGCTGTCATTGACGGGAATGAAACAAAAATAAACTCCCTTGCTGCTACTGACATAGTCTAATAACCTGCATTGCTTTATGTAGAATCTGCACAGAGCTAATGACTTCAGATCTTGCTGACCCTGTATGGCCCAGTTCCCAGAGTTCTACTGAGCATATGGGGAAAATAGCCAGGTTTTGTACAAACACAAATGTTTGCCTGAGCTGAGCCCAGGACCAATACAGTCTAACCATCATCTTGGGATAAAAAGTTTTGTTGCCAAATAAAAATTTAATCTGGAAGCTGAGAGTCAGTAAGAAATAGCGCTGTTTCTTCAGACAGACCTTCTCTGCTATGAAAATCAAATCCATGGTAAGAGGAGCAGATTGTAAAAAAATGTACTACGATGATGTCTAAATACCTCCTAAAAAAAGATTTATTATTTTAGTTTAGCCCTGAAGGGAATTTGCAGAACTACAGAACCACTGGCACTGATGTGGGGATTGCAGATAGCAGAAATTAGGCACTAAATAATGGATCAAAAAGAGGAGCCTCAAAAGCTACTTTTTATCGCTCTTTGGGGAATAGCGCAGACTATTATAAAATACTGCAGGTTGTGAAGCTCCAATAGCAACACATAGTTTAAAGGAAAAAAAAAAGCCTCAAGGAAAATGGGGAAAGCTCAGTGGCAGCGAGCTGGGTAGAGCTACACCTTCGTATAGTAGGAGACAGTGGTACATGGGGCAGGGATAGTGGGATGCCCTGGAGATGGCCACATTCCAGCCTTACGCAGTGTTCAGCATCCTGCCTTTCAATCTTGTACAACTTAATGTAAACTTGTAATGCCTGAGTGATTCAGCTCTCAATCCTACATTCTTCAAATAAAGCAAAGGTGATCATATGACCTGGTTAAGCAAGAGCAGTCATGGGATGGTGATATTCAGGTATATTCAGTTGGTTGCTGCTACCAATCTTTTTCTGAGCATGATCACACCAGGAACCATCTCTGTTCCTTGTGTCAAAAGGGGTAGACACCATCAGCATAAACCAGCCTTTGTTAATTCAAGTTGTATTATGATGCAAGACATACTTGTCCTCAATTAAAGCTATACAGCATGCTTATTTATGGCTCTAGGGTCTTTTCCCAATTGATCTTGGGTTGGAAAAAAGCAACCAAACCCACAAAGTCAATTATGATCAGACAGGAATTAAGTAAAAATTAAATATAAATAAATACTAGATCAAATATAAATTAAAACATGTCAGAGAAGAGTAGTTTATTTTCACCTGAAACTTAAACAGGCCAATAGCAGCAAATGCTTGGCTATCTCTAAGCAAATCTATAGCTTGCTTGCCAGACTCGATCTCTGGTGATGAGCTCTTTGCAGCTACATGCAAGACTCCGTAAGAAAACAGATGGTACAGTGGAGCTTTGCTTCATGAAGAATAATAGATGAGTAGATAGAGCCTCTCAATCTCAGAGCGGCACACAGGGTGATCAGAATCCTAATCACAATCACGCTGTGATAAAAGACCCTGGATGAAGAATGAATTAAGGTGGTTTGGTCTGTTTTATCAATAAAAGTAATAATAAGATATATTTCTTACAATTCTTTAAGCAGAAGACTCACAGGAGAGATACATATTGCTTACAAAGCAGCATGAA
Organism: Strigops habroptila; assembly: GCF_004027225.2. Classification (NCBI taxonomy): domain Eukaryota; kingdom Metazoa; phylum Chordata; class Aves; order Psittaciformes; family Psittacidae; genus Strigops; species Strigops habroptila. Next base: position 16,256,474 of record NC_044281.2, on the reverse strand, counting down.
GTGGGATAAATCACACTGTCCATTTAAGGGTTGTGTGTTTGCTGCCTCTGTGTTATCAGCAAGATTATTCCCTGAATTCTGGCAAATAGATAAGAATACATAAGAAATATACAGACCAAAATTCTCCTTCTGGCATCTTTTGTCCCTGAACTGTGAAGCCTGGCACAGGTTAGAAAACAAATCATTTGCTTTATGTTGCACTGTTTTGTTATTATGATACATTACAGACTAATGCAGGATTCTGTCATCTAGAAATACTTGAGCAAGATTTCCATATTTGAAAAACAATTTCCTGTCAAGAAGGTAATAACAAGTGAAATAACATCAATATAACTGAAATATTAGGACAGCCTAAAAGTAATGATATTGCAGCCTAAGGTATTAGAAGGAAATAGCTTAAATTATTCAGCAAGTAAACTGATGTCATGTGGTCAATGCACTACATATTTCACATATCCCAATTACAATTAATGTAATAATAAAGACTGATTATTAAGTAATAAACACTGGCCAAACAAATTACTGTAAACATAAGTCAAATCTGCTAGGACAGCATATCTCTCTCTCTCTGGTTTGCAGAACAGACCTTGACACAAGCCAGAACAGAACAAGCAATTCTTCACAAATATTTTCTGACTTCTTTGTCCATCTTGCAAATACAGATCAAGCTATCTTTGAAGTTACTGAAAAATTTGTGCTGTTTATTCAGTGCGCTACTGTCCAAGATGTGAAGATAATAACAGAAAAAAACCAAAAATTCTTTGGGCTTACCTATGTGAGACTGCACCAGTTACCTATGCTGGTTATAATGAAATGGGATAAACTGTATAGGGAAACAGTACGTTTTTCTTTGCATTGCAGTACCAAATAATTTGGTAAAAGCAGACTCACTTATGGACTTCTAGGCTTTTTGCTGGAAGTAAATAATGATTTGTGCTACAGATATTTTAATACTGAATTGAACCCCTTCACAAATGGTGATTCGACCAGTGTGACAAACTGCAAAGCCTTGCAGCTTTCATGAAATGCCACTCCTGCCTTATTGTCTCTCAGATGGTGTCAAGTGGTACAAAGGCGTGCCATGATACAGTTAGCAGCAAAGAATCTCTCCTAACGTTTTCCTTTTAATACACTGCAAATAGTGCATTTTCATCCTCAGATACAAGGTCATCTTGCCCACAAGATAGAAAAATGAAGCTGAATCTTGGATCATGGGCTAATACAGGACCCTTTATCCCACAGCTTTCAGACTGTGGGATGGGATGCACTCTCATTTCATATGCAAGTGCTTACAGAATATCTGCAAACTACCCGTGTAAGCCCCTTGAAGTCCTTCATATTTGTTTTCACCTCTTCTGAGGGAGTAATTCTCATTAAATGGAACTTCTAGCATGGCACCGTTACTGATCTGCTCTCAGATGTTGCTTTTCCATTGCTTTGAGCTGTGCAAGCCTTCAGGCTGCATGAAGTTGTAAGTTCATAATTCTAAAGGGGTTTATCACAAGAAACAACCAAGGAAATGGAAACAGAAGAATTTCCACCTCATGGTGTGCATAGCACTGCTATGAAAAGGCAGGTCCATGTTGCTTGTGTGCATCAAAAGACAGCTTATACGGACAAAACTTTTTTTTTTTTGCATTAGAACACAGAAAGAATTTGAAGTATTCAAGACCTATTAAGACCTATTACAAAATCAACAATGGAATACATAAATTATTAGGGGGTAAATATACCCATGCAAGGCTTAAAGCAGCATAGAGAATTCCCCACTTCAGGCTGTTAAAGATGAAAAAATGGAAATCTTTGTTCCAGATTTACCTTATTAAAAATGCCTCTCCCCACTGTATATTACTCTGGTCAGCACGTGCAAGAAATACTTGATGAGATGGGAATCCAGTTGGCCTTTTTAAATAAAGCTTACCTCCAAAGTCACAATAAACCAGCACTCTCAGAAGTCATTGGTAAAGATGACAAACATGAAAAAAACTACCTGTTGTTTGTACATGTTCAAATAGCAAATAAGGAAATATGAGACCACTGCTTGATGCCCTAGATACTTTACAATTCATGATCACTTAGTAGAGAACTTAACTGAGATATAGTGCTTTTGAGACAGTTGTTCAAACACACATTGCTCTCCTCAGACCTCTCCTCTCTGTCTCTTGGCATATTGTGCAGTTCTACTCTGCATCAGATTTATATGCAGTATACTCCTAGATCTCGAGATAAACTAACAGGCTCTGAAAGAGACCCCAAATGAAATATTCATGAACTGTCATAACATTCATTACCATTTTATGATTCTCTTTACTTGGTTGAACAACAACGCTTTCTAGCACTCTATTAAATCAGCTAGCAAACTTTATAAATCACCAGCTAAACTACATGAATCTGTCACTTCTTAATGTACTGTCTGGGCTCCAAAAATGCTTGAGTACATGGCAAAGTCATACTACTTATATGACTCTCTTTGCTGTCATTCTTCAACATTGATTTTTCTGGGTAAACTCTTCCTGTATTACGAATTTACCATCTTTTTACAATTGAGTTGGAGTTTAGTAGATAGATAAGACAAAGATATAGGTAAAATCTAACAGATATTTATTTTTACAATGATGAAAATGTCCTTAGCTTATCTAGAAAATAAATACAAATGTGCATGGACTCACCAACTAAACCCAAATTTTTTTTGCTAAGCTGTAGTGAATAGAACAGGGACATTCAGATCTAGCTAAAACTTTGCAAGGCTTCTAATGCTGGACTGAAAGCTAACTCAACCTGCTTGAAGATGATGCTAAATCCTAGTGAAGGAAAGTGGAAATGACTGGAGTTGCTGAGGGCACAGATGACCTAAAGAAGAATCAGACCTGTCCATTTCCATTTCCATTGTCATCTCTCATTTCAGGGCCCTCTGGGCAGAGATCTTCCCAGCTGTCTATAGCATACTTTTGCCACCTATATCTGCAGGCTAACAATAGCTCTCATACCAACTTTTATCAACGACTTGCTGCCTGAGATCAACATAGTCCTTTTATCTGTTGTGTTTGCTGGAGTCAACACCATACACCTCATTGTCTTCCTGGTTTCTTCCCTGGCTACACCGGCTTTTGCTTAGCCTGTCTTTCCATGTTGCTTGCGAAAAATCCAGAATCTACATAGTTCTTAGTCATGACAAATTTTAAGTATTTCTGTCATGGCTGACTTTGGGCACATCATCTTAGTCAAATAATGTAACTGAGAAATGCCCCCTTATTATTCAGTAAGTTGCTGAATAATAATTTAAAAAATAAAATCCGCACCTAAAATGAAACAAAACTATCAACTATCTCCTGAATTTATTGGCTATAATTGCACCTGATACTTGCAATATTTTCAGCAGTATCTGTTCTGCTGCTAATATTCTACAAGGTCACACAACAAATTTAATGTTCTCACACTGAAACTTTCTGTATTGGAATCTTTGACCTCTTTTCTACTACACACCAGGTCTTACTGATTTGTGTGACTTTGCCCCTGAAGCTATGGAAGCCTCAGGATATTTTGAAGCTAATTCCTTTCCTCTAAGGAGCTGATAGATAACCTAGAAATTATTTACACACAAGGTTAGCCTTTTAATACTAGTCATCTATTCCTGTGCTTGAAGTTCAGTGCTAGTTTAAGTGCTTCGCCACGATAGAGAAACAGAGCTGGGTTGAGGACCCCTGACATCAGCAGGAGACATTTACAGAGGCAAAATAAACCTTGAATTAGTTCAAGAGTATTTGTAACCATTAAAAGACCATTCAACATGTCTATATATTTATGTATCCATTTAAAAATTTGCCAAAAGCAAAAAACGTCAGAGTAGATTGTAAAATTTTGGACAATTTATTGTAAGAGCTTTTAAATGTTAGTATGGAAACATTGTGCTATGTGATATGAAGTATAATTTCAAATTTCAAGTTCAGAAAAGAAAAAGCACCACAGAGAAAATGTTTATTTTGGACCTGCTAACACACCAGTTTTTTCTCAAAAAAAAAAAAAAAAAAAAAAAAATTTCATTAGTGCTTCAAGTTCTGTAATTCTTTCTTGTCAGTAACATGTAGCAGACCAGAGATTTGGCTTTAGAGTTGGCTCTGAACAATCTGCAAGAAGCTCCAGACCTCATTTAATAAATAGCAGCTAAGTTCAGTTTGGCATCCTACTTCTGGCTTCATTGAGAGCAATGGCAATACTCTTGTCATCTTAGATAGGGGTATGTTTTATTTTGAGTGATTAAATGCTATCACAAAAAAATTCTAACATCTTTCTTATTTTTCCATAAACACTTCTCTGTAGAGCATGTTTCCAAAAGATGAGCGTACAAGGGTAAAAGAGATTTCTCTGGGTTAAGTTTGAGCTGCTTTTGAAGAAGCCTGTAGTTTACACTAGAAAAGTAGTAAGAAATGAGAAACATATATCTACCGTCAACTGAATTCTAGATGTTCAACTTTTTAATTTGGAAGGAATATTTGCTTCTTAGATACCTTTCCAAACATGATTTATTATACTTTCTGGCAACGGAACTGAGTGTTGCTGTAATTAGCAGAGCAATATGGCAAAGACACTAAACCAAAAGAGCATCACAAGATGGAAATGATTGCAAATTGTCCGTTGGAATTATTTTTTTCAGAGGAGAATTGGTTTAGATTAATCAAACATTTCATCAAATTGAGGATAAGCTTTCTCCTCAAAATATTACAGGTAACAAGATTTTATTTTTTTTTAAAGTTTATGAAAAAACCACCAACTTTTCTTTCATGAAAACCCACTTTCCTGCTCCTACACCCATTGTATTGCACTAACTTCAAACTTTGTAGCACATTACACAAATAGTTTCCTCTGCAGGTAATGGAGAGAAGACAGCAATTTCGTTGCATTTTCTGCCTAAGGGAGCATAAAATCCCGAAGTTTGTTTTTTCAAATGAACTTGAGGACCACTGCTTTTCAGTTCAAGATTTTGTGTGTGAACGTTCTGATTGATCATTGAAATTATGGATGTGACAGTTTTATAAACTATCAACTTATCTTCCAATGGAGATAATTCATTACAGGCTGAAATTGTCACATTCTATAGACTCCAGATAAAATTTAAAGCAATGATACCAAAATTCTCTGAGGTACAATACAACACGTCATAATAGTACCAAAATTATCCTGTTTGCTAAATAACTACTTTAGGTGTTTAATTGTTTTGTAACAATAGTATTACTTCGCTTTGTTAAGGACTTGCTTTTTCAATTCTGGGTTGCAAAATATCCCCCAAACCAATCAACATTTTAGAAGTTTTGCTTATAAGTTTCCATCTGACATAACAACAGGTTGGAAGTTATTTTTGTTGAAGTTGGAACATCTCAGTGGCAGTATCTCACACCAATTTGTATTGTCAAAATTAAATATTTATATTCAAGCTGGAAGAGGTGAGATTCAGGTGCTCTAATGTGTTTGTATAGTGACATTTGAGACATCCTAGGACATCAGTGACATCCATGCTGGACTGGCAATGGGATGCAGGAGATAGGAGAGAGTCAAGTTGCTTTGAGGCAACAAGCAAAGGATAGGCAAGATAACCCAGCCATCTAAAATGGCATTGGGTGCCTAATTTGGAGATATCTGAATTGTTTCTGTAAAACATGTAACATTCTATCATTAATCCTCCTAGTCACTGAGTAGCTGAACAAACACTTCCTACTGAAGTTTAAGAGAAGGAACTTCTTATAGACATACCTGGATGAAGGTTAGTTGAGGACCTTGTGAGAGACCTAATAATATAAGATAATGTCATCTTGCACAGTAACAAATCAAAACATAGAGTGCCTTACTGGGGTAAAAATCACAGGAGATATGAGAGTCACAGAACTGTGTACAATGTCTGAAGTAACTATTTTTCTTTAACCCTGAGAAGACCTACCTAGGGAAATTTGTTTCTCTGCTTGAACCCTTAGGAGAAAAGGAGCATTAATCCCATCTGAATTTAGTTATCTAATTTTACCAAGAAATCTAGTTAGCAAAGCCCCCTGAGACCCTTTTCCTGTCAGTGGAGGCAGGTGCTCTGAATTCCCTTCTGAAGGAGCCCAAGTTTTACTCAATTGCTTTCTGCAAGGCTTACATTTACAGATAAGATCAGGTAATCTAATATCATTCTTCATGATCAAGCAACAAAAACTTTAGGATTTTTTTTTTTTTGTGACTACAGCAAGGATTCTCAGGTCTGCTTTGGTGCCCTGGCTACTTTGTTACTCACCGCCATCTCTCATCTTCTATGAGAAAAGCTGTTTTATAAAAGTACACATTCTCTCACATGACATTAGGGAGACTGCCTTACATCAGACTCCCACAGTAGTGGAACAAAATATAATGGTCTAGACTCTGCTTTCATCTTTATATCAGCTTGGATTTCGAGTCACCAATGAACATAATGAAATTATACAACATATGTATTATGATAATTGGCCATAATTATAGTGCTTAGAGATAATTAGATGAAGAATTACTTGAAATATAGTAGTATAATCAATAGACAGTAAGTAGGAAAGCAATTAGATAACCTTTTAGGAAAAGTTTTTTTTTTTTAAAAAAACCACCATCAGAATTTATTTAAGGAGTTCTGTATTTATAGAGTTGGGCTTAAGAATATCATCAGCATTTTTTAATTAGACACCCTAGGGCTCAGAAACGTGACAGATTTGTATCACAACTATGCCTAGATGGAAAGGTGGAGAGAGAGAACTTTGCCAGAGGAAAGAATAAATTCTTCCTTGACCATTTTCTTAAAAAAAAAAAATCACTTAATGAAATTAACTGTAAACAAACTGAGAGCAAAAGAAAATCTCCAGCATCAGGCTTTGTATGACAACAACTTTGATGTACACGGACAAACAAGATGGACAGCATAAGGCCAGCTGAACCTCATGAGACCTTTATACTGCTCTATTTTGGCACGGTCACAGATAAGCCTCTGCAATTTATACTTGCAACACTGCTTCATAATGCTTGTTCTGCAGGCTAGATTCTGCTAGTGCTCATAGGGATGTTCTCCTGGCTCTACGCCCATCCTCTCTGACTTCTAGCCATGATCCATTAGCCAGATAAAAGGAAACTCAAGAGAAGAGAGAAGAAAGGAAGGCCATTAAAAGAAGGAGAGCTGGCCTAAATCCAGACAGAATGTCCTCAATGGCTTCTTTAGGGTGGCTTTGTGATGACTTCAGTGCCAGCCATGAGTACTATTAGACCTCCAGCAAGAATGGGATTCTAGCCCACGGTTTGATCTGCTTTGCTTAGCAAGCCTCTGTTCAGGCTTTCAGCACAGCAGATGTCTATATCCGGCTTCAGATATCTGAATGTCTTCCAAACCAGCAACATCAGAGAACTTCCCTCAAAGTTCCAAAATAAAAGCTACAAAAATGGGATCAGATCACTACTAATGCTGAGCTGGTAAATGAAAGGAGTGCCTGTCTTTGATCACCATATGGCGTTTATTAATTGACACTTTTCTAGTTCACTCAGGTCAAAATCACTACATAACAGCAATATTGTCATAGTATTATTCAATTAATACAGACATTTTGAACTTTGTTATTTAACATACCTACAGACACCTCAGACTATCGAACCAATCTAACTTATGGGCTTCAGCTTTCCACCTGCAGACTTTCATGAAGTGACAACACAGTGCAACCCATTCCAGTGTCACTTTTCCAGATTAAACACCAATAAAAATCCTTGCAATCCTAAAAAAAGAATTTTGGTTTTTGATGAGACACTTGGTAAAAGGGCGCATGATTCATAACCCCGTCTTTATTAGTTGGCAATTCTCCATGGAAAAGAGGAGCAGTTGTTAGCAGTAGCTATCCTTCCCTCACAACTGAACCACCTCTACTGCCAATTCAAGGCTGCATTGCCCAAGCTGCATCTGCCTGTGTTCACTGCATTGTCCTCTGCTGCCGTCCTCATGTCCTTGTCCTCAAAATTTCCAGTGCCTAGTCACTGCTTTAGCTAACATTTTTCCATCTGTATTTCATCCCTTTTTTCTTCAAATTAAAAAACAACTTTAATGAGCATTTCAGTTTTTCTCCACTCTTTGTATCAAATATTTTAGATTGCTAAAATAGCTGTTAGAAAAATCTTTAGGGTAAACATTCTGTAAATAACAAAGTTAATTTTAAACATTAACTTAGACACAGATCTCATATTAGAAGAGAGCTTTTTAGTTAGTGCAGCAGAGCACAGGAAACCTCCCATATATGAAATATGCTACAATTATGTTTCTAGGTATCATTTGATCTGTTTCCCAGAGCTACAATAATAATTTTTTTCCACTTACTTCCTAGTTTTTCTTTATATGCTAGAGGTTTAGCTGAAGGCAAGAAGCATAAGTTACAAATAATATTTTCATATGTTAAAACTAATAGCTGAGTAGCTTGGTAAACAAGTTTGCAGCATGTTTTCAATTCTTTGTATTTGTTTTCTTCCTCCCCATACAATTCAGAAGCTCTATTAATCTTAAAGTATGCTGATCTTTTATATTCTAAAGAAAAAAAAAAATTGTTGTATTGGGTTTAGGTGGCAAGGTTTTGGTAGCTGGAGGGGCATAGGGGTGGCTTCTGCGAGAAGCTGCTCGAAGATTCCCCTATGTCCAACAGAGTCAATGGCAGCCGGCTCCAAGACAGACCCACTGCTGGCCAAGGCTGAGCCTATCAGCCGCAGTCGTAGCACCTCTGGGATAACACAGTTAATGAGGGTAAAAAAAACCCCAAACTTGTGCAACAGCAATGGCAGCCAGAGAGAGGAGTGAAAATATGTGAGAGAAAGAACTCTGCAGACACCAAGGTCAGTGCAGAAGGAGGAGGAGGTGCTCCAGTGCCGGAGCAGAGATTCCCCTGCAGCCCATGGTGCAGCCCATGGTGAGGCAGGCTGTTCCCCTGCAGCCCATGGAGGTCCATGGTGGAGCAGATATCCATCTGCAGCCTGTGGAGAACCCCACGCTGGAGCAGCGGGATGCCTGAAGGAGGCTGTGACCCCATGGGAAGCCCGCACTGGAGCAGGCTCCTGGCAGGACCTGCGGCCCCATGGAGAGAGGAGCCCACGCTGGAGCAGGTTTGCTGCAGGACTTGGGACCTCACAGGGGACCCACGCGAGAGCAGCCTGTTCCTGAAGGGCTGCACCGTGTGGAAGGGACCCACACTGGAGCAGTTCGTGAAGAAGTCGTCTGTAGCAGGGACCCCACGCTGGAGCAGGGGAAGAGTGTGAGGAATGGCACCCCGAAGAGGAAGAAGCAGCAGAACAGCGTGTGATGAACTGACCACAAACCCATCCCCATCTGCCTGTGCTGCTAAGGGTGGAGGAGGTAGAGAATTTGAGAGTGAAGCTGAGCCTGGGAAGATGAGGGGGAAGGGGAAGGTGTTTTAAGATTTGTTTTTTATTTCTACTAATCTGATTTGATTGGTAATAAATTAAATTCATTTCCCTGAGTTGAGTCTGTTTTGCCCATGATGGTAACTGGTGAATAATCTCTCCCTGCTCTTATCTCAACCCACGAGCCTTTTGTTATATTTTCTCTCCCTTGTCCAGCTGAGGAAGTGATAGAGGGGCTTTGGCGGCACCTGGTATCCAGCCATGATCAACCCACCACACTTGTGTAATCCATGTACAAATACATAAACCTCAAATGTGAATAAATTGGTGACCATAACAACTTGCAATAGCTGAGATCTAACAGCTGAAAATTAAACAGATTGAACTTGGACTAAGTTCCTCAAGTTCTATATGTCACAAAATGATGCAACATAATTTGCCAGAATCTGTACAACAGTTAATATTAAGAGAATGGAAACATGACTGTCATTTTACTCCATGTGACTAGACTTTGAGTGTGGTGATTTTGGTCATTTCAAGAACTTGGGCAGTAATAACATTCTTGTACATTAACTAGCTAGAACTAGTCTCCAGATACATGCACAAAAGGAGTTATTTGTCAGGAGATGAGTCCCATGAGATGTTGAACATTCTGGAGCAAATTCAACAGAGTATTTAAGCACGTATTATTTCACTTCAAGCGTAGGAGAAAATCCTTTCTTTAAGCTACAGTTCTCAGTGCCTTGAAGAATTAAATTTGGTTTTCCTAAATTTGCAAGCAATATAACTAGTGAACAAAATAACTCAAACAGTCAGATGATGCAAGTCAAGCCATAAAGTACTAACAGCAACAATAAAGGCTACTTGTTCCAGCAAGCCTGTTTCTTTGTAGCATACATGCTCTCTGCTTTGCAACTGTCATCTTATATCCATGTTTTCTTTATCACAGCTAGTTAATTCCTAAAATACAGTACACAGCAATATTAATTTCCTGAACAGCTCTCCTCCTTGAATGAGGCAGATGTGCTCCAGTTACACACTGGCTGTCAGCTTCAATTATTCTGAAGCCAGCCAAATTCTCACTACAATCACAGTTGTCATGCTCGTTGACTTGGCAAGAGTAGGCTTGGTCTTTGAGATGACATACATATCCCTGCATTCTTCCAACTTTCCTAAGGATCCAACCCAAATTATACTGTAAAAAACTGCTTAAATAAAAACTTGAAGAATTGTTGTAAAGCAAGTTATTTTTGTTGAGCATAGTAGTTTTGGAGTAAATAGTGGCCTCAGCACTTCCTCAGTTTGAAGATTTCAACATATTGAGATCCTAATGAAAAGAACAGGCTTAACTGCTACCCCTTATCAAAAGAGTCCTAGGAAGCAGGATTTATTAGCCTAGGCACAACAACATTTTAATGCAAATAATATCTGAACTGAAGCAGGTTTTAATTCTGTTGGCTGAGATTAAATTGATGCATCTCCACTTGTACCATTCCTGAGCAGGATACCTCTAGCAAACCTGAAAAAGGTGACTCAGATATTTGCAGTGCTGTGTTCAGTTTTACAGATCAGCAAGACAGTCCCTGTTTTGCAGAACTGTCAGTGTCCATCCTGGTTTGTTCTCAAAAATTTGGTGTCGTGGTGAAAAATCCATGTCAAAATGAAAATTTGGCTCCACAAATGCAGAGAAATATCTGGCACCTGGCTGATGCACTGAAATTTGGAGTGCTTCAGTCTCCCTATGAGCACAATGTCTATTTGATGTCCAACAGAAGAAAGAAGAGTACAGTATTCATTGGCATATTTCAATCTTTTTGTAACCTAATGAATGTAAATGAGCCTGCTAAAGCGGGTTTAGTGGTTTGGGGTTTTTTCATCATAAGATGCTTTCTAGAATATGTATTGAATATTTATGCTTTTGCATCCCAGTTGTTGAATGCTTTCCTGTAACTTTAGTTAGAAGCTTAAAGCGATAGGCTCCAATAAACTGTTTTTAAAGAGTAACTGACTTAGATATTTTCTCAAAACTACACATTCCAGCAACAGTTTTTTCATTGCTTCCAGACTATACAAGCACAAGTTTGTTTAGTTAGCTTCTGGCTATCATCCAGTCAGATGTTTAGATGCTTGAATGAACTTGGAGAAATATTTTTACAGTGTGAAGAATCTGTGCTTAATCACTTGGGGAAAAAGTATTCCATTTTGATTCTTGGCTACAGTACTTGTCTTAAATTGCTTAGTCACGTGAAAGTATAGTTTCACTAGATAGCAGATATCCCTTTGAAATTTCACTTGCAGCATGCTTTAGCTCACCAGCTTTAACCCTTATGTAAGGTCATCTACCCTGCTGTTTAAATAAAAATACACACCATGATAACTCACAGTATTCTCCAGTCATGCAGAAATGTGAGTGAACATGTTATTGATTGCAGTGTCTGACACAACCTGCTTGTAATTAGGAAATCAATAACCTGGATTCTTCTTCTCTTGTCCACCACCTGCCTTTTCCCCAAATTCCAAAAATATCTCTGCATTCAAATAATGCTGATGGTGGATTCCCATCCCAATTTTGCAACACAAGCAGTTCTTTATTACTTAAATAATTTCTACTCAGGCCCCGAGGTCTGGATGGTGGTTGTGGAAGGAATTTATTAAGTAGTACAGAAATAATGTTCAAAAGAGACCATAAAACAAGGCAATGATATAGCAGAATTTGGCTGATATTAAAATCATAACTGGTATAAGAAGAAAATACTCAGCTGACAACACTGGTCAAACTATTGGTGCCTCATCATTTCACTTAGCTGACAAAATAGCTAGAGCATGATCTCCTCCCATCCTGCCTAATCCCTTCTTGCTACATTACCACATTGCCGGAAGTCTTGGCAAGATGCTGCTATCGAACTTTAGCACCATTGTACCTAATTGACAGTTTCCAGTTAGCTTCTCACTAGGTACTACTGGTGTCTTTCAGTAGTTTTACAGAAGGTTATGGGGCTTGAAAATATTTGAGATTATTACTGAAGAGTGAAACAGGGCATGCAGACACACTAATGGAAGAAATCAAATATTTAAATCGCACACGTAAAAGACTTCAGGCATCTTACATGGCATCTCGAAAAAGAGTCAATTATGGTTCACAGAAAAAAAATCTAATAATAACCAAAGTAGGCCAAATGCAAACACTGTCATCCTGCAAAAATCTGAAAGAAGCTATACAAATAGCAGTGAAGGAAGACAAATATGTGCACTCTGAGCGTGCATACCCCAGAGTACCCTTACTGAATCACATTAGGAGAATATGATCTACCAAGCTCGGGAAATTCTGAATTCAGATACAGCTACATTTCACCTGAAAAGCCTGCCAAACCTAAGCTACTTTGCACTCCAAAACTGCAACAAACTCCTAAAAAATCATGGCAAGTACTTTTATACATACCTGATTCTTTATACTGGCTAAAAAAAGAACAATGCACAATGTTGCATAGTTTCCACTAGGCTTAAAATGCAGAGGTGGCAACTAAAAGCAGCAGGAACAGTAATCAGAAGAGAATAATACTACAGGAAGCACAAAGCAAGGACCAAGTTTCAGCAAGTATTCAAAAATACACAATTTGCTTCCTTGCAGCTTCATGTACTGAGGGTTTTGCATGCATATTAAGGTACTGACAAAATAGTAATGGATTCCAAGACAAACACAAGAACCTTCAGTGAGACACATTAGGAGTTATTCAGTGAATGTTGAAAAATAGGATTGTCAAAAGGATTTTTTTTTTTTTTTTTTTTTTTTTTTTTGTAAGCTTTTTAAAAATAAACTTACATTCTTGGAGAGAATCTAGTTCTAGTACAACAGATGTAAAAGTTCATCCTTCACTTAAAGTACAGTTCACTAGCCTATAGTCTTTTAAGAACTGTATAAATTACCACATTGGTGTAAAAGGATAGAAATTTGTTTTCCTAAATGAGGTCAACATATTAAACTTTAGGCAATGCATTTTTACCATTCCCTGCTTGCAGCAGTCAAAACAAGTCCTAATCTGATTGCTGTAAACATTTCAAAGTACAGCATACCATAGTTCCTACCTCCTGTCCCACCACCTTCTCACACTTACATTTGACTGATACTTTCCAACATGCAGAAACATTCTCATGTGAAAATCTTGCCTAGGCCAGATGCTTTGGTCCTCTTTTGTATTTATTTAATTGGTTGCCATTTAACATGGAATAGTCAACACATGATGACAAATGCAAATCTTCCCCCTTTGCAATCATTTCTTTCAAGACACAAATGGTTGTGCCTCATCCTGGCTTGCCTTACAACAAGCGAAGACTAGAAACAACTATTTGTTTCCTAGAATAAATTTTTAGGGAAGGTGTAAATTTGCAATCACTGCCATTAATTAGATCAAGCTAATTACCAATTAGCTCCTTTTAAAAAGGAATTAAATGTTTAAGCAAATTCTGGTTTGTGTGTGTGTTTAAGAAAATGGAGTTAACTACTGTGAATGCATTTCGTCAAGTAGAAGGAGAATAAAGCATCACTTACAGAACTAAACTAGGACAGGAAAAAAAGGCATGTCAGAAGCACCAGTTCTTCTTCTGAAGGCGTACATGGCTGTTTTTTCCACTGTTTTAACACCCTTCATAATGAAGGAGGGCTGTCACTTGAGGCCCTACAGAAGTGAGTTCTGAAGCAGTGCTTTCAAAGGGGAAAGCACCAGCAAAGTTGAGATAAATTAGTATTTCTCTCAACAGTAAAGCCAGTTTAAGCATCCCCTGTGCCCTTACTCCATGCTCTTCTCTGGTGCTACACCACAGCTGGTGTGGCTGCATGGCAAATGAAATCAGGGCAGTAATCCCATTTAGGAAAATTGCTTAAAAACAACAATAACCCCTACAGGTATCATAGCAAAAGAAGGAACTAGACGGAGAGAGTAGAATACGTTATAAATTATCTTTTCTCCCTAAAGAAAGATCTTGGAAAGCCTTACCGTGAGGGAGGCTTCAGTCTGTGCCACGGCTATGCAGACCCACAGGCAGGACCCACATTGGGGAGCAGGCGAGGGGTCCCTGGTGTGCAGCTGTACGAAGTGCAGCAGCAGCAGTCAGAGCCGTCCACGAGCAGCGAGGAGAAGCGAGCTGCACTTCAGCATCCCCTGTTTCTGCCTTTTCCAGCTGAACTGCAGTGACAGAGCACAGAGCTGTCTGTCAACAGAAAGAGAGATTTTTTTCCTGGTTGCATAAGGAAGCAGTCAGACCTTGCTCTTCTCATAATTTGTCTCTAGCTCAGCTGACTAAGATGTACAAGCCAGGAGCTTACATTTTTTTTGTCAATTTTCCAGTCATTTTTCATAGGTGCTGTAAACTACCTTGAAGTTATCCATTCTCAGTTCACTGTGGTGAGCTGTGAGTCTGCAACAGAGCCCGTTCCATCTTATGTAGCCAGTTTCAAACATTTGCTATGTAAAAGTATTAACTGGTAGTATTTATTTAATGCCTTCACGTAGCAACAGTAGGTTATACCATCCTACTACAGAATTATTAACAGGCCAGAGGATTCTTCAGTCGTTAATGACACAGAATATTTGCATACTGCAGCAGTGTTGATTGAATGACTCTTTCTCTAAAAGCTGCATTATATCAAAGATTTGTTTCAATTTACGTTACCGCTGATAGTCTCTCTTCAGCCTTTACACAGAATTCCAATTAATGTCAGAGGAATAATCACACATTAAATGAATGGAGAATATACCCCTTAAAATTTAATGCATAGACGAGATACTCTTATTAACTATGGCCTTACTTAATTTTAATGCTATAACATTAACTGTACTTTGCAGAATAAGGAGTTTCTGAGTTCCCCCCCAAAGAAAATGAGGCACTGTTGTTCATGCTAGCATAGCCTTTCTGAGCTTGGAAATGGACTGAAGGCTGTAGAGAAAATGATGCCCCAAATTCCCCAAACAACTTTAAAAAAACACTCAAAGCATCTCTAAACCCACACATGAAATTGCTCCTCTGAAGTGAAATTAGTTGCCATGAAAGCTGATAGGATATAGTCTAAACCAACAAAATACTACACCTAGATAGTGAACTAGTTAATCAGAAATCGAGGTGGAGGATTCACTGTCCGTGAAAAAGGAGAAGGACTGAGCAGAATAGAAGCAAGAATAGTGATAGACCAGTAGAAAAGCTTCATAAAAGGCATACATATATATATATTTTTTTTACTGTAATAGTATGAGCAGGAGAAAAGAGACAACAGCATAAGTGATATATGAAAGCATGATGGCAATACAGCTTCCAAGCAGTAAAACATGGTGTAATTTGATGAGACAGTTTACGCTACATCTTTTCAGTTGATGATTAAAAAAACCCTAAAACAACCCACTGCATCTAAAAATGCACTACTTCCCTGGAGCATTACTGAGATATGGCTGAGTTTAAGATTAAAGCTCTGCAAAGTTTCACCCTCATATAACTGCTTATTGCACCAACGTAACTGCCCTGCCTCTGTTGAGGGTTTTGGAACTTTTCTTACAGACACATTGAAGGACTACATGCAAAAATCTCAGCACTGAGGAACGCAGCACTCAAGGCCATACTCTCAACACCTGCTTTCAGCAGTGTGAGCTGAACGAAAGCCTCAGTTAGGTGATGCAAGTACCAAAGTTGCTGGAGACGAGATGTTACAGGACAAAGGTAGCATTGAAAGGCAAAAATCTGTCAAGGATCATTGATTTATACCAGGGAGAAACAAAAGTGAAACAGAAAACCTGCCACAGCCATTGCCTGTCTTGTTCTCTTATCTGCATTTGGCCTTCAAACAAAATTCATTCACCCCTCAGGAGTACTTCTAGTACAGAAACTGTGATAGTGGGATGAAGTACAGCATCCAAGAGTTATTTTTAAGTGCTTACTTGAACTCTTCTAAATCTAGTACACACTGCTTGAGCGTTTCATTTTTTTCTATGTGGTTTCTAAGTTAAAATGCTGTAAAAGCATAGGCAGTAGCCTATGTAAGCTGCATAAGTATGGAGAAAGTACAGTTTGGAGAGGACTGTACTAGTTTCTAGAAACACTGAGTGCCTAAAAAAAAACCCGACAAACCTTACTCGTGTTGCTTTTAGAAGCTTCAGCTTTTCAGTGAGCAGACTGAAGTGTTTCGTGAAATCTAGTCCTTGTAGGAAGGACTCACTGGACACTTCAGTTTTGTTAGATTCAACATCAGCAAGCACTGACTCAGTCGAGGACTACTGCAGCTAAAAAAAAAAAAAAAGAAGGGTGTCTGCTGAAGGTGAAGGAGATGCTTAGTATATGAATAGTCTTGGTATATAAACAGTCAGTATTTCATGATTATAGGTGTAACTTAAAAGCATAAAAACCCACAGAAAATATTTGGAAAAGGACTTTTGGAAAAGAAGCCTGAAAAAGATTCCTGTGTAGCAGACCTGGCCCCACTCAGTATTGGTAAGTGCTCATTCCTAGAGCACATTACCCACCTCTGTCACACAGTCAGTCTGACATGAAAAAGCAGTAGACCTGCATGTGTCATAAAGAGAGCTTCATGTCTTTATCTACAGTAATGGGAAAAATCTGAAGATGGATAGTGCAAGAGGGGTATTGGCACACATGGCAACAGCAACGGTTAGTAACAGAGGAAAAGGAAAGCGCCAACATATCCTCATCCATAAATTCCAACTATAAAAGGAACTTTCAGTAATGTCAGGAATACTCTCAAAGGTTACACAAATCATGCTTCTTCAAAATGAAGAGAAAGAAAGTATTGGCAGGGATTCCCAAATGCATTGTAGAAGAGCAGTATGATTAATGACACAGCAGAAATGGGTACTAAAGTAAGGAATTTGTCAGAAGTATAAGGATTCCCAGAGAAAAAGTGCCAATCATACCATCTCAGCTACTCACAAGTGATATTGGCCAGAGTGAAAATAGAAAGCTTTTGGTTGAGGAAATTGTGAGCATATGACTTACAGTGGACTGTGTTATTGGTCTTCCAGTAGGCATTGTGCCCACGGCTGTGCCATGGCAATGCATGATGAGCACCAGCTCAGGAAAAGCAAATTCCTGCCATGTGCTTGCATTAGCGACTTTCATCCTGAGATCTCTAGACAGCTTTCTTCTAGTCTGTGAGTTAAATGATTAAACAGACAGTATATAAGAAAGATTTTATGCTAAAAATGGAATGACGCAAGTTTCCAAGTGGAAACCAAGTTTCCACAGAACAGCCATACGTTGCACCATGCAGCAACTTCGATGGGCACAACAAGCCCCCACTCACCTGACAGCTACAGTGGGAAAGAAAATGCTTAGGGAGATAAATAGGGAGCAAGAGATTATGAAAGAAGAAATAGCTGTAATACTGCAACTGAAAACAATCCTAAATATAGTATTTTGATACAGTGAAAATGTCACTACAGGACCTGAAGCAGTCGAGACTCATCTTCTACATACTCTGGTCACATAAGGCGGCAAAAGTATCACGAAAAACACAGGCATCCTCCCAGAATATCCTAGAACTGCATGTGCACAGAAGATAACTTGCAAACTAATCACATTATTGGCTGAGACTGAACAACCTCACTTTTAATGCATTGCATGCTTGCCTGCAAAAAAGCACATCAGGAAAAGTTGCAGACACCCCCCCAGTTCTCATTGGGCCATGGTAAGCTTGTGTTTGAAGCTGCATGGGTGGTTCAGTCAGTTACTATGTTTGTTCAAGTTTTCAGCTAAATTTAATGGTGTCTCATTTTAGGCCTAGTTAGATTCAGATCCAAAAGAAGGGAAATGATGCAGCAGAAGTGCTGGCAGTCCACGCTGCCTGTACGCTCGGCACGTGGGCAATGAGAATATCTTTTGATGTCCTGAATTCTGGTAAGGATGTCTGTAAGTTTGTTGCTTATTTCTACATGTAGTTTTTGTTCTTTAGGGGTTTATTCTGAATTATTCTTGCTCATCTAGAGTGTATTCAATGGCCACATCACTTGAAACACTTTCTAGCTGTTTGCATGCCACTAATAAATTATGTATCCTCATAAAACCTGTCAAAAAAGGTACAAGGAGAGGAGCCTAAAACATTTGCTTGGCTAGAGAGGAGAAACAGTACTACATGCTTTGAAAGTACAGTGGTTGTGCAGTCTTTACTGCCTTACATGGGTGCAACTTTAGCAGCAGAAATTCACCACCTGACATGGATACAAAAATGCTTATTCTGTATTTAAGGAATAATAACAGAATACTGATATATATATGTATATATACACACACTTATCTATACTGATACATATATAATATAGGGTACTGAGAGTGAAATGCACCTTCTGGAGCAGCTAGTTCTGGAAGACCACAGGCAGCTCATGCTGGTGAAATATGTCTCTTGGGATTGAATTTTACTTCACCATACGCTGGATTTAAAGGATGTGGGCCTAGTTCTCTCCTGGCTGGGTGTGAGCATCATCCACTGAGATCAATGCTGTTACATGCATCTTGCAGAGCGAGAGTTCATCTGTTTGTATACGATTTGAGAACACTTGCAAAAAAACACTAACAGCATATGAGAGCTCCCAGTTACCCTCCGAAGACTAGGCTGTCTGCCAAAAGAACAGCACATTAGACAGACACATCAATAACTCCCATCATCTATCCATCAAAAAAAGAAGATTCCATTTACCTTAAAATGCATCATATGTGGATTTTACCATGCTGAAAAGGGCAATGCTTGTAGGTCTCTAAACTATCATTATATAACAGGATTGGTTCCCCTCAGTGCTGCTCAGGTGCAGCTACTGCCTCAAGGAATTTATATTAATTCAGCAAATTCCACTCCATCCTTGACAGGAGTGGCCTATTTAACCATAAATTGGCTAAACTCTATGGCTATAACTGATCAAATGAGGTGTGCCCGTACATAATGTTTAACCAGAAAATTTAACTAAAGAAATAAAATTTGAGTATCAGCCAATAAAAGTGGATGGAGAAGTGGCAGTGATGGTCTCAGCAGCAAAGCTATTCCCAGCACTAGGTGCAGGACAAGCGTTTCAGGATGTAAAATTAGGTGAATCGAATTCCAAGCTGGTGATTTCAATATACCGTTTAGAAGATGAAATTTAAGCTGAATGATGTTGAACATGCTATTTAAATGTCATTTGCTCTTTTGCCTCTCAGTATTTCACAGGTCTTACATAGCATTCTCATCTGAGAAACAAGCCAGCTATGTTCTGTGTTACATTTTGCCTCTTACTGAGTCATTTTGGCTAACGCTGTGTTTTAAGCTGAATGCCTATGCTTCTTTCTCTGAAGAAAGAAAACAATTATTGCCTACGTCTTGAAAAACATTTTGATTGATACACAGATAAAACAATTTTAGTTTGGTGTGTTGTTGTTTGCCTAGGATTAGAGTTAAAAAAGTTGAAAAAAATCCCAAACCCCTCCTTCCAACCCTCACTGTGAATCTTCTAAGCATTTTCACATTTAAATACTGACTTGTATCATTAGAAAATCAGCAGCCTGTAAGGAAGGTAAATGATTTAAGAATGAAGATATGTCTGGAAATACATTGCTGTAAAAAAAGACTAATTAGAATTTCTAGATAGCCCATTTGGCTGTAACTCAATTAATGAGCTTAAACCAGATGCAGATATTGCCAGATCAAACCCTAGTCTCAGCAAAAGAAAAACCTGATCTAGATTTCTCGATAGCCTGGCTTACATCTGGGCTGATCTGTTTTGTTGTCAGTGATTATTTGCCACAGTACTGACATTTTAATGGGAAGAAGTTGCTCATCTGTGCATGCATGAATCAGTTTGGGCCTGAGCAGTATCAACCTGTGAATTAGAAACACCAGTAAAAGAGATATTGTGTGTATTCAACATATTCTGTGCTATGTAAAGTCATAATTTTATTTTTATCCCTTTGAGAAACGTAACTTGAAAATTCCCAGTAGTTTGGTAAAAGTCCAAGTGATCAAAAATTATATGTGAAATATCATTATGGGAATAGAGATAAGGGAGAAGATGGAAAGGGAAATGAGGGGCTCAGAACTTGGGCAGGTAAGGATGAGCAGGAAAGAATAATTAGATGTGTCAGTACCAGAGGTGTGTATCGCCCGGTCTGGTCCTGCCTTACGAAAGCTGGAGTCTGGGAGGATCACATGTCTCTGAACGAGGAGCAGAGAGCAGATATTTCTATTTCAAGCAGCTATTCCTCTTCCTTCAGCCACCACTCACTTTCCCAAGTTACTTACTATCTAGGTCATTGTGCCCCCACTTATCTCTAAAGAACACACAGCCTTGACAGGTACCTCAGCTGGGAGAGCACATGGGCACTGTACATCTGTCTACAGCCAACAACACGCCTTCATCTGCCCTACAGTTCCTCCTCCTCCCACTGGGCTCTCTCCTTCCCAAGCTTTTGAGCTCTGTCCTTAAATACTCCTCTGGCATCTACCTCCCTTCATCTAGGATTCCCAGTGAAGTTGGGCAATTAACATTTCTCCCTCAGGCTAATTATCTAATCACACCTCCTGGCCAAGTCTAAAAATAACCCTAAATCTCTGCACAATACTTGGGTAACAAAGGCTGCATCCACTGAGGAACAGAAACAAAAGGGAAGAGACAGAACAAGTCACAGCTGCAGTAAGGAGAATTGCTGAAAGCTTGTCCCATCACACCTACTGTAAGGTGCTGGTTTTAAATGTCCTGTGGGAAGCAATGCAGATACTAGAGCAAGCAGCACAGCAAGTGCTTTCTTCCTGGGATATTTTGAATCATTAAATGTTACTAAAGACACATCTGCCTTTGGGAGGTTTAAAAGCAAACCCTCACTGGGGCTCAGTAAGGTAATGAGTGATGTGGAAGAGCCAAATATTAGATTTCAAGCACCGTAGTATGATAGAAATTTCACATTACCTAGAGGATAAAGTAAAATTCAGTAACTTGTTTTGAAACAGTGTAAGCAAAAAAGTTTTCCTGATTTTATCAGTGCTGTTCAAGATATGCTTGAACTTGGCATGCAGGAGAGGATCATTTCCTAATATTACATTCTCTTTGGATAGTTCAAATGTTTACCATAAGCAAAATGGAATAGAATTTCAAAATAAGCTGCTTCTTCCTTGACTTTAGCCTGGCAAGGTCCATCACAGGGACACAGGTGGATGATTTTCTATTTAATCACTTACTGGCTTCCCCAGGAGGCTATGCTATCCTCTACAGCTTGCGAGACTGATAGTGGTGCTAGAGCAGGCAACCAGTTGTCTGACAAGATGACAAGGGCTTGAGTGATCAAGATGAGAGAAGGGCTAAGGAGGCAGAGAAGTATTTTCTCCTTTCTTGCTCTTGGCAAAGGATGAAACCAAACCTTGTTCTGTGCTAAATAAGGTGTAGAGGTAACAGAAAATGTTGTCTACAAAAATTACCAACCAAGACGCGATATTTCTTTTGGATTCAGAGGACAAGTAAACCCATCTGTTAGCAATGTCCCTCTTGCAGAAATGATGTAGCTAGGGCCAGGCTTATGGCATTTGTATGTACTGCCCCATTGGAGATCCCTGCTTGGGCACACTGAGGGCTTTTTACATCATCTGCTGTGCAATGCAGATCTCTGGGTGGAGGACAGTGGTTCCTTCTGGAGGAGGACAAATCATGTTCTTGCATTACAGTGAACATTCAGTTTGTTGCAGATGGATTGTAACAGAGTCCTGATGCCATCTTTAACCCGGGCATACCGCCATGCCGCAAGCTCATTCTAACGATGTACTGAGAGGGCTTTGCTCCTCTTAGTCTGAAGTCTCTTTGGAGACAGTCCAGGCAGGCTTTCCTTACTTTGTGACAGCTCTTGGGTAGCTTCTTCTGGACTCAGCAGTTCATTTCCAAATTTCCCACACTCCTGACATCACTCCTCTTTGACTTGGGTCTGTCCAAACCATGTGAAAAAGACAAGAAATCCAGGCCCTTCTTTAAGCCTGGAGTCTGACCTCCAAATGGTGAGCATCGACACCTTGCTTAATTTTTTCCCAGCCCCTCAGATGCCCTCTCTGTTGGTGTTATTACACTCCCTTCTTCGCCTCCCTCTGCCAGCGTTGCAGAGGCCTCTGCTGAGCATCACATGTAGCTCCTCAAAAGTAGATTTAGAGCAGAATTCCACCCCACAACAGAAGTAATCAGAGGAAAGCCCAGATAGCATCACCTAAATACGTAACACTCCCACTTCTCCCACGCTCTCTGGCTGAAGACGGGCATATATTGTGTTGCACAGATGGACCAGAAGTTGTGCAAATCCAGATGATTATTTCTGATACTTTTAGATGCTGGCTAACAGTTCTAAATATTTGCCTGCTGTTGGTAACCATCCAGGTTTGTGAATTACTCAGAAAATATTCAATTAGCAAGAAATTAATTGCGTTTTTAATTGCCTGCTCTTCTGTGATGATATATAGTATAAGCATAGCTTGGATGAACACAAATGCAGAGGATTATGCATGCAGAGTTGGAAGCTTTCCCTGAAAAGCTTTTTTCCAAGTCCTGACTGAAGCTAGCAAAATAAAATGAAAGATAATAATGGGAACTGGGGAGAAAACAACTGCACTTTTAAAGCCACATATGGGGCTGGAATCAAACTCAGGTCTGACACAGGACATGTACCAGCTATAATCATTCAAACAGCCCCACAGAACCAGGTTCCTCATGTTTAACCCAAACCATCCCTTTTGCCAGCATTTCCTGTCAGGCAGGTGTTTCTGAAGCCTCAAGGCAGCTGAAAGAAAATACATGAGGATAAGGGAGGGACGCAGCTCATCTGAACACAACACTTGGTATCTTCAGGACACACTGGCATTAGACATAGATTAGCTTGCTGTGGTTCAGGACAAAGGAATGAAGAGATGCAGGATAGGAGCTAAAGCACTTGGCTAAGACAGTCCAACTGAGGTGTCAAGCTGCCCTTCTGCATGCCAGACATTCTGGCTTGGCTCCTCAGGCTCATTTGCTGATGCACTGTTGGCTAGGTGTTTCCAACAGCTTTGGGACTATATCACCTCTTTGGTGTGCCAGAAACTCCATCTCAGCCTCCGAGGTAGAGGATACCTCCTGTGATGTTTTATGGGCACTTGAAATGGGGGTGGTTGAAAAGACAGATACGTTTTCTTGGACAACTATGGAGAAGCTTATGCTGCTTTCAGTAAGGAGATCATTAAGGATTGGTCACTTCTAGAGTTTGCACAGAACAGTGTGTGCTTTTAAAATAACAGCAACCGTCTGTAGCCTATGACTGGAGTCAACCTAAAAATAGAAGGAGCGAAGAGCATGCTGGCAATCCATGCCATGGGCAGAGACTTAAGGCCCAGCTCTGCAATGCCTGTCTTGCCAGTAGGGCTCCTGGTACTGAACCTTGCATTTTGTTGAGGCACCATTTGTTTGTTCATCAAACCATTACCAATAGATGCCTTCACCATTGATAAATGCATCTGGTAAATTCACACTCTGTACATTCAATGATATAGCAATGTGCCTATCATGAGAAGTTCCATACAAGAGCTGAACAGTGGTAGATTTGCCACTGAGTGCAGATGTAAAATTGCCAGGCTGGTTCAGTATAATGAAGGTAGCTGCCTGCTCCATTTCAGAAATCAATGACACATTGTCATCCAGTGCAAGATAAACTGAGAACTCTGAACTAGGGCCTTGGCAGGTAAAATGCCTTTGATTTCGCCTTTAATTTGTCAAGCTCACAACATTACTGGATTCTCTGTATTAATAATAAATACAGACTGAAGCTCATGTCAGTGGCAGGGTTTCAATTCTAACCTCATAACAACATACCTCTGTGAACAGCACGTCTGAGAGAAGCAAGACACTATTCACAGTGTATCCAGAAAGTCAGGAAACGTGACAGCTGTTTAACAACACGTGGAAATAAAATGATGATAATTGGATTTGTAATTAGATTTATAAACTTCCCTTTTTATTTTCAGCACTATTTGTTCAGTCAAAGAAATCCAGTTCAATAATTTTCTTCATTTCCTTCCCCTCTCCCAGTAAAAGATCTGAAGAAATAAGGTCCTGAAGAACTGGTTTGAACCTCTGAGCTCTATAGGACAGGAATTCTTGCATATATTTAAATGATATATACTCTGTATGCATGCGATTGCTCCAAATAACAAGCAGACCACATTCTGCTTGCCCACGTTGCCATCCTGCAGAGGCCAAGTACACATGCCCTTCCCTCCAAGCACAGGCTGGGACTGTGACCCTAGGGTCTGGGTTTCGGATCTGCTGAGGGAGCAAGCTGGTGCCTGCCCTGGCACACAGCACTGGTGTGTGGGTTTGCACAGTGAGGGTGGGCACAACATGTAGCCAGAGACCTCAGCTGGAAGCATTAGGAATTACCATGAGGAAAACAGAACAATAATCAAAATGTCATGTGGGAATCATCTCGCATCTTAAAAGCCAGTCTGAGGGTTACAGTGGCCTTCTCTGAGAGGAGGAAAGCTTGCCTTTCAGTTTGTTTGATGAAAGGCAGCATAATTTTTGTATTTTAAAAAGCAAGTTGTCTTTCATTACAGCCTAAGTTGAAGACTGATAAATACTGTGGTATTTTTCAGACCAGATCCATTTATTTCAACAGATCTTTAGAAAGTGGAAAATTTACTTGTAGGTTTTAACTGGTATAAGCGCGTAAACAACACCAGCTGCAGCCGTGAAGTAAATAAGCCATAGCCATGATTAAGATCTTATACATTATGCAATTACTGTGACTTGGTTTTCTGTTTGTATCCACTCAGAGTGAACTGAATTGAATCAAATAGATTTGAATCCATACATGACAGCCCAAGTTGGCCCTTTTTTGTTAACTTAAATTTGAACTGCAAGACCTCTGAATTAATTTTCCTAGAGGAAAGCTTAAGAACTGTATTTGAAAGCTGTTGAAAGCATACACTGGACTTTTACATTAAAAGGATGTATTTGAATCTATATTTAACAAATCAGTGGATATTAGTTGCATTAAATATAGTCTCTTGGCCACAGAAACAATTTAATCCTCATCTCTTATCTCAGTTGTAGCACAATTCTGTATTTACTGTACTGTATTTAGTCTGAGGGATCATTAACTCCATTAATAGCAACAATCTGGATATTTTTTTTAATTTACAGTTTCTCCATTCATCCTTATTTTTTCAGTGCCATGAATGATTATGAATCTGAGTGGTGCCAAACCACTGCAGCCTTCATTGACTTCAGCAAGAGTTGTAGCTGGTCTGCAAATTAGGGCCTTTTAGTGTTATATGTTTGTGGCAGAGTCACAAAGCAATGATGTGAGGGCTGGTCGTGTAGTAGTGTGCTGATTTTGAATTCAGGAGAACATTTTCTTTGAAATCTCAGAAAATAATTTCATCTCTCTTCCACATCTGAACAAACTCTTTCTCTGAACCTACCCATCTTCTAAACAAGGACTCTAAATTACTCTAGTTACAGGCAATAGCAGAATGATATTGCATGTAGCAACATAGGATTCTCTAAACATTTTAATACCCTATAGATTTATAAAGCTGACGTCAACAGACCAAGGTCTGATAGTCAGACATAGCATTAATAATTCTGGGTATAGCTGGTTTACCTGGTAAACCCATGACTTGATTTTATTTTAGTATTTTTATTGCTATTCAGTTTTGCAAGTACTCAGTAGGACCTATTTTTTTTCTCAACTTCAGTCATATAAATTGAGGTATTGATTTCTTCAAATAACCTCATGGTCTTGTTGAATTATTGGCAGACTATTCTGTACTTGTCTTGTTCTGGTTATAAGCACCCATTTAATCAAACCTTTAAGACACTTAACAGAAGGTAAGGATGGTTACCAATCTTTGAAAGACCTAAAAGCCATCACCAACACCAGCATCAAATGAGCAGTCCAATGTATAGGTGTTTCGTATTGAAAAAGATTTGATGGTGGAAGCTTAGTGGAGACAGATCAATATGAATCTATTAAAAAAAAAAAAAAGATTATTTAAAACCCAGTATATAGAAATAGCCAAACAGAAAACTGACATAAAAATCAGACACTGCTAGTGCACAAATAATAATTGGCGGTAATACAGAATCTAACCTAGCTCAGGTGAATATACTTTGCAACGAAGAAATGTCTGTGACTGAAGCACAAATATCAAGGGTGCGACCTCTTTCTCCATTAGGCCATAAAAAATACCACTAAAAACTTGGCAAGAAATTTTGGATTGATCTCACATACTATAGTTACACCTATGGAAACGAAACAGCTAATCTAATGTCATTGATATTCTCATCTGTATCCCTAAGATAATGGTACAAGCTGTTCAATTACCACGACTAAATGCTAAGCCAATAATCTCTACAGTATTATGTTCTCCTCCTAACAAACACGTGAAAGATTTGTTACAAGTGACATGACACCATGAGTCTCTGTGTACATCTTCATTGCAATATTAGCTTAGGAGCAGCCCTAAGAGCTCACAGGCACTTGTGAGTCCTAGTACTAAATCCATGAAGCACTGACACAGGTACAGTTATTTGATTATCATTCTGGTACAGCTTTATAGCATGAGTGCTTATATTCAAGTGAAACCTATTCCTGTGTATATGTGCTCAGATGCTCAAGAATGCTAACAAAAAATGGATCATATTCAATTTGTCTTATTTTTTCCTAACCAGTCAGCTCTTGCTTTCTTCAGTAAGCTGTACTTAAAAAAGAACCTCTCTGTACAGAGTCTTGGGAATCTTTCTTTCCCAAGATTCAGCCATCTTGTTTTTGTCAATAAACATAATAAAATTTTTTCACATATGTATTATGAAGTACTGTATTTGCATTCAAGTAGACTAAGTGTGTAAAAACATCTGTCGTGATTTAGCCTCAGCCAGCAACTTTTAGTACCACTTCCCGCTCTTGGCATCAGAAAGGGATAAAAACCCATGAGTTAAGAACAGTTTAATAATTGAAACAAAGTAAAATATAATAATAACAACAAAATGAAAAGGGAGAGAACAAAAAGAGAGACAAAATAAAACTCGAGAAACCAAAGTGATGCACAACATAATTGCTCACCACCCACTTAACTCAAGCAGCAATCTGTCCTTCTGAGTAACTCCCCCCAGTTTACATACTGGACATGACGTGCTGTGGCATGAATACCCCTTTGGCTAGTTTGGGTCAGTTGTCCTGTCTCTGCTTCCTCCTGGCTTCTTGTGTCCCTCCTCACTGGCAGAGCATGAGGGACTGAAAAGTCCTTGATTGGAGTAAGCACTACTTAGCATCATCTGAAAACATTGGTGTGTTATCAGTGTTGTTCTCAGGCTAAAGCCAAAATACAGCACTGAACCAGCTACTAGGAAGAAAATTAACTCTATCCCAGCCAAAACTAGGACAACATCAAATAGCTCAGAGTATTTCTGTCAGCTCTAAGACTGGTATAATTCATGACAATAATTTTGCTAACCACACCAGCCAAATAAGTTACTGTCTCTAAACACAACTTCTGAAGAAGGTGTTTGAATGCATTTCTAAAGATGCCAGTACTTGGAAACTTAGAGAAGGAATGGCTTTAAATTGTGGTGGATAACCTGATGCAGTATTCTGATTAAATAATACATGAAAATAAAAACTGCAAGAATGTAAGTTGACAGTTCCTAAGTCCAGAAGTGAATATGAACTGTATATTTTTAAAAGATACATTCAAGGCATGTATGTGCAAAACACAAAGGGTACCCAATCTGATGGAAGAAATTGCTTATATTTTTTCCACTTTTCACTAATAGAGAAGACAGATGACATTTTAATGGTGTAATCAAAACACCTGTTTGCCATTGGTGACAGAATATGCCATGAGATCCAAATGGATTTTTTTTTTTTTTTTTTTGAGGGGGTGGGAGTGGGTTTGGTTGTTTTTTGGGTTGTTTTTTTTCTGATGACAATAATCCTTTCAATTCTGCATCTTTTTAATAAAGCAGCAAAAGGTCTAATGAAAGTCTGTGGAGTTAGGAGAACTATAATCAAAGTTTAGAATAACTACCATTTTCATATGGGTCTTAAAAGTTAGATACACTTGCAAGGGAGTTGCAAGAGTTTAACTATTTGCAAGAAGAATTTAGAACTAATCGCTTTGTGCTGAGAATCACAACTAAGCATTAAATCTCTCTGACATACAGTTTTAACGCCTGCTCTCTCTTCAGCAGAGAAGTTTCTAGGATTGTGTTCTCAGATTTGCGATTTCAGAGGTCTTTGTGTAGCAATTTCTGTGTTGGCATGTGGTCATATTTCCTCTTATGTATTTTCCCTATTTTTGTTTTGGTTTGGTTTTATTGTTTTTTTTTCGTAAAATGTAGAGTTGCACAACCCTAGACCATTTCATCTTCTTACTGGAACATTTACCCTTGGTGTACCTGGAAGGAAGGTCTTGAATACATACAGCCTTTTCCTGTGCTCATGATCTCATAATTAGGAGGAGAAATTTGGATGCATAATGAACGTGCGGTGGGGTTCTCAGTCCTACCTGTTTAGCCAAGCAACTATAGAATCACAAAAGTTCAAAAGGCTCACAAGGAATGTCATAATCAGAAATGTAAATGAACCACAATACTTATAAGAAACTAATTAATGGCCTAATAAATCCCTGTAGCAACAGATTAATTCCATTAGAACTCTGGAAAAGAAGAAGAAGCAATTTTTTCATTTACATGGAAAAAATGCTTTCAAGGATACCTCATGTCAGACCAGTGCTCAAATTTAGAAAACAGATATTCCCTTCCAGAAGTACAAATTGTAACTTAAAAATAACTTTAAGCATTACTGAAGGATAAACTGGTGGAATTAGAGTCCTTCAGGAACAAGGAATAAGCATTACCTCTCATTTTCAGGGGTCCACATCTTTTCACATGTATACGTAGTCACCCCTAACTTCATGGGTTTCAGCTAGCTACATAGGAACTCTTCTGGATTTCCTCCTCACCCAGAGCCATCTTTTCTAAGCTAATTATATAAGGAGGTCTACTTGCTCTCAAGTCTGCATTGCCTGTAAAGACACACTTGGTGACCCAAGCAGCATTTCCCTGCGGGTGGCAGCAGTACCTGCCTGCCACATCGATGCTGGGCTTTAGTAAGGCCACCGTCGACTCAACTAGAATATAACATGCTATTTTATTGTAGCACAGCTGCCAATATCATATTATGTATCACTACTTCAATTTAAAAGTAATCAATACCTGCAATTCCATTATTTATAGAAAATCATTTAACTACAATATACTTAAGGGAAGAGTGAGAGGCTAGTAAATGCCTCTTAAAAAAGACAAATTGTTCTATACTAGAAAAAGAAAGGACAGGACGATCCAACACCCCTTTCTTACTATTTTAGCTTTAGATGCTGTAACTGAGTAATGTGGTAAAAACATTTGTTTTGGTCTGCACTTGTCCTTACCAGACCTGTCTTTAGCAGGGATAAGAGACTTCAGCATCACCGTGGTTATCCTGCAGTCTTTGAGGGATGGTGGAAGTTTCTGGACGACCAGTCTCTTTCCTTAGCTGTATTTGCTCAGAAGTTGCATGTTAATCATATGTTAACCATCATATTAATGACATGTTTCACCATCTCGATAATTTATTCTAATGTAGCTTATTGGCTGTCTTGGCTGTTTCCATAACTGGCTATTTTCACACCAACTATTTTGTAATCAGATCAAATCACTCTTCTGTAAGCCAAATGTATACAGCACAGTTCTTTCTCCAACTTGAAAATAAAACCTTTAAACTCAACTACTCAGTTTTTACTTACCATCCTCAGTGAACAATAATTATAGGAGCTCAGGAGTCTTTTTGTAACACTTTTATATTAATATTTTGCATATAAAAACATCACTACAATCTGATACAATAGAAAAAGATAGTCTAAATTATTTTCTTTCTTAATTTAAGAAGGAAGAACCCTTAAAAATTGTAAGCAGACCTTTATCCAAAGGTAACAATCTTTGCAAACGAGCTTATGTCAATGGGGCAGGGAAGAGGGAGTGATTTTTTTGCACTTACGTGTAACTGCTTTTGAAACTGAGGGTGTCAGCTGATATTTCCATAAAACTAAAAACAATCCCTCATTAGGAAAAATGATTAGGCAAAGATTTCTGGTCCTATATACTATTATTTGCACTGGAATAAAATTTAAAAACTACCAAGAAGCAGCAAAGCTGCAGGGAGAGATGGAGGAAAAATAAATCAGCCTAATGACATCAATTAGGGATTCAGTCCTTCACTAGTGATGTGCACATTTTAAGCTCTTCACTTGAAGTGCCTTAAAATTCAGAGGTACAGTGGGTATCTTACAAGTGCTAGCTGGGCATGAGCTATGGAGTCATTCGCTAGCAGGTCATAGTTTTTAATGCTTCCAAGATTGCCACTGACTAATGATGAAAACATTGTGCCCAGAGTAAAGTGCTGGAAAATGGTCCAGCACAGCACAGGGTTAGGGCAGAGCCATCAGTACCAGAGTGAAGCAGAGGGGCCTGTGACCCCAAGGTCCAGAGAACGGGGACAGCACCCTTCACGGTTAGCATCTTCACCACCTGCAGTGACCTGACCTGCTGCAACCCACACTGTACCCATCATAGAAAGGGGCTGCAATTACCAGTACAATGTGCAGGGTTTTTTTCCATAGTTGACTTGGCCATACTTGGTTTGGTTGTTGATTTCTTAACAGTCCTTGGAGTTCACCAGGTGGCTTCATTTTACTTAGATCTGAATATGTGCTGCTTTCCTCACCAAGGCACTTGTCTTTCTCTGTCAAAGGCCTTTGCTTCCTGCTATAAGAGATTTTAATGAAGGGAGAAATAGCACTTTAACTCAGCAGGCGTGAAGGGCACTATACAGGCGCAATGAATAAACAAAGAGTTAGAAGGCTTTTGTCAGCCTAAAATACTCCCTAGGATTATGCTTGGTAAAATAATAACAATAGTTGTAGTGACAGCTGGGGCTTGCCACTGAAAATCTACAATTTTAAACATCTGTGGCTCCCAAACTATGACAGATACCAGCCTCTATACCTCTACATTTACCTCCTTGAGTTTGTGTGTCTCTGTAAAAACAGTGAATCAAATTTGCCCTTTGGGTAATTCCCCTGATTTAAACATCCCTTATTTCCTCTAAGCAGCAGCGTGTACAAGTAGGGTTGACTGCCTAGTCTGTGACGTGCTCTCAGTGTGCTCAGTTCTGATTAAAATTAGCAGTTGCAAAGCTATTAAGGTATCTGAATCTGATCAGTTATAATTAGAACAAAACTGTCAGAGTAACAAAGCAACATGAAAACGTGCTGTTTCTTTAGAGAGGAAGCAACTGCAGAAGAGCCACTATGCAGATACAGCATTTTGCATAGCTAATATATCTGATTAACTTTCCAGGTCATCCTGCGTATTCAGGATGACTTGAGTTTAGAAATAAACAAGCTCTGGAATGTCCTTTTTGTGCCAAGCCCCACTTGCAGAAACTGCAGAAGAACAGGATATTCTGAGCTCTCCAAAATATTTTAACATTATTATTTTCATTTTTTTAATAATATATTTCAGCACTCCTGAAACCTTGGTGATACATTGTCATGACGTGAAACAGGCTACTTTGAGTCAGTTTAAGTTTAAGGGGTGGTTTTTGATAAGAAAGCACTATTTTCAGCGAGTTGTAATTTGTTAGAATGTCTTTCCCTGGTTCTGTTCTCTTTGACAAGCCTGTCCAAATATACATCTTACTGTAGATGGTATCTATGGAAGGTATTGTTGATAATTGATTACAGCTCATTGGCCAAACCAGTATTGGCCAGTTGGAAATACTGTTGTATCTTAAAGCTGTGAAAGCACTGTTGTTATAAATATTTTGTTAAGAAAATGCTAAAATAGTCTGATTTTTAAAAATATTTTTCTGGTAATGAATACTTCTCACACAGTTTACCAAGAGAATCTGTCACTCTCAAATGACATGCTTTTTAAAAAACATT
The DNA here is from genome assembly GCF_004027225.2 of Strigops habroptila. Lineage (NCBI taxonomy): Eukaryota > Metazoa > Chordata > Aves > Psittaciformes > Psittacidae > Strigops > Strigops habroptila. The sequence continues at coordinate 16,224,094 of NC_044281.2, read as the reverse complement.
TGTGCATTTAAATACAATGAAAGTCTCTTATGCTAAACCCAATTACATATGGATGAGCAACTTCACAGAATATGTTCAGAAGGAAACCTAAATCTGTGTTGCGCAATCAGAGATGTCACTTTCCATGGTCTTTGCTTCATGGGGTGAATGGGAGCACTGGTTACAGTGATGCAGATACAAAAATAGAGCTTAACGTTTCAAGACAGTTTTAACATAGTTTTGGTTGGGAAATTTTGATTTTTTTTTTTATCTTGAGTATATTTTTGTATTTTCCTAATGACATTTGTGACATCTCTGCATATTCAGAGATTTTAAAATAAGGAAAACCAAGTGTATCCGCACCATCCCACAGGAGACAACCCCAATTCCACTCTTTCCTATGCAAGGATGTTTTCTCATCCTTTTCTCATCGTGGTGTCTTCTGAGGGATCTGAGGGAACACTATGTACATCTTAAAGTGTGAGAAACCTGAAAGTGCAGCACTTACGAGTGTGGCAACTTGTCACCAGTTGGTCTTCTCTTCACTGCCTACTGAACAAAAGTATCTCTTTCTTGCCCATGATTTATTTCATGGCAGAACAAGAGGTTTTGTTTCCCAGCAGCTCCATGCAGTGACAGACTGGTTGATAGACTAAGTCAAATAATAAATGGGGAAGCATTAAAATTACAACTTTGGTAACAACAGTACAACACCAAACCCTTGCTCTGCCCTGTAAAACTGGGGCCAGTTTTTGACAGTGGCGACGCCAGCCCTGCCTCCTAGCTCGACACAGCACTAACCCATGGTTTCCAGAGGGGCAGCTGCTCCCTGTGCTAGTTGAAGTGTTCAGCCACCTGTGCCAAGAGCTCTTGCAAACCTTCCCAGTGTGTCTGGTAACATGAGTGTTAAAATTAAAGCCAGGAAAGCACAAGTCTTAACTCCAGACCTGGCATTCACATGCCATGTCTAATTATTTTTGGCATTAAGTATTCATGAAGAAAAAAAATATGTGATTGACTGTAATAAAAGGGATTTAACACTCTGTCCAGATCTCAAGCTGCATGCCAGATATGCAAAGCTTGCACTGTGGTTGGGACTCTAGTCATCACGATGTGCCCTGCTGTCCTGGTTACCCTCTTCTTACTTTGGCTGAGAGCTAGTATGAAACTGTTCTTTTTTCCTTATTTGCAATGGTACACTCTGTCTGTACAGTGGGTTTTAGAAACCTATTATGCTGACATAGGTTTCCCAGGCAACACTTGCAATACAGGCTGCAGTATCTGAGTTATTTGTGTTGACAAACCACATACAATCTCCCATTACTACAGCTTTTGACTCTAGTACTTTATTGTTTTCAAACTTTTATAAAATTGAAGTTTATGTATCACTTAATAGAGAGAGAAACTAAGGCAGCCTGTGATAGATCTGCTGTGGCACATGGCTATTACACAAGCTACCATGCCATGCTGTTTCCCTGTGAGGACTTCTTGTTTGTTTGTTGATGGAAAATGCAAGAGTGATTTGGAAAAGTTTTATCAACTGCATTTTCATTGTCATAAAGAGAATTAGCGCATAAGTAAAAAATAAAAGCATTAAAAAAGAAAATAACACTCAATCTTACATTCTTACCAATTTTTATGCAAAAGAAATTAAACATTTTATGTTAAACACAAAAACCTGTAAGCAGTACACAGCACATGCTCATCATTCATGTGTACTTTGCTTCCTTGCTAAATTGGCACTAGACACAAGGTCTCAGCAGGTGGACAGGGCACAATGTGACTGCAAGCCATTACTCTGCCCCAGGCACCAGGTCCCCTTGCAGGCAGCCGGCTCTGCCCCTTCTCTCAGAGGACAGTGGACTCCATACACCTCAGGAGACATAGAAATGACTTCTCCAACTCTTTTCCTCCTCTCTCTCTTTCAAAATAGTCCTAGTCCTACAGCAAGATCAATTTTATCCGTTTAGAAGAGTGCAAACATCAAAGGAACAGCAGCTTTAATAAAGGACCAAAACAAAGCTAATTTAAACATTTTCTTAACAACATTCCTGAAAGAACCCAGGACAGGAAAATTAATGGAAAAAGATGCAGTTTTTAAGTTACCAAAAGCACTAGCAGACAGCTGCTTAATCCCAGAATTGTCATGCCAATTTAAACCCTTCCCCTGGCAGGGATTCAATTCTTTTCATCTCTCCTGGGAGCTTAAAAAGGTCAGAAAGAGAACATTACCCTGTGTTCACATGCAGGCTTGATCGCCTTTTTAGAAAGCCCTTTAGGCCTGAGGCATAAACTAGCAATTCAGGAGTGGAAAAAAACAGGTAACCTAACTGGGATGGACGCTCTTCAGTTGTGGCTAACACTGTACACTCATGACAGGCAGCTGTAATCCTCAGTAGGTCCTCAGAGGGTGCCAGGCACTCACTGGACCCCATAGAGCCCCTGGAGCCACCTTGGCTGACAAGACCACCTGTAAGCACTTCAAGCATTTCCAACTGTGTTCAGTGCACATCCCCATGTAATGGGGTCTGGAGCATGTTTCATCGTGGTGTGAGGAAAAAGGGAATTTTGACTTTGGATCTCGTAGTTTGTGTTTGGTTTCCCTTTTTCTGTTTCTGGTGAAACAGGCCTATCTTCACCTTAAAGATTAGAAGGGAATACAGGAGATACCTGAGGCACATCTGTTCACTCGCATACCCTACAAAGCATACAAATAACCTACATCTTTCCCAGATCAGATGCATTGCAGAGCACTGCTGTCACTGTGCAGCAAAACTACACTCAAGAGCCACAGCAGAAAAAAAAATTCTCTCTTCTACATGTAACAGTGATCTATGCATTTACAACCTCAAGGCCTTATTATTAAAATTCCTTATATTTAGGAATGGAGCCATGGGCATGGAAAACCTCCAGCTGGGATGAAATATGAGAGCCATCTGCTCGGCAGCAAGGACTGTGGCAGGCTCACTGCACTGGGCTCCCTTCTCCCCATTGCTCCATCCGTGCCCAGCTCAGGTTTCTGCTCAGCCATCCACAGGGACAGGGATGGGGACTGTATCTGCAAATACACCACCATGGAAATTGCAGACCAATGCAAGAAGGCTTAGTTGTTGCCCAGTCATTTTTCCATATGCAGGAAAATACGCATACATGCATGAGTCTGTGTTCATAGAAGAACTTGTAGTGTAACCCAGAACAAAAAATCTGTAAGTCACACTGCTGAACTGCACTTCCCCAAGATGCCAGGGAATGGATAATGAAGAAAGATGCACTGAAGATGGGCTGCAGCCCATGGAGAGATGCTGAGGAGAGGCTGTACACGGCCAGGCCCTGGGGAAGGTGCACACACATGTTCTGCATCCCACACATGATTGCCTGTCTCCTCCCTTCCTCTCCCACTCTTGGAGACACACAAGAAAATGCTATTCCCAATACCATCACATCACAGGGCAGTCACCAGGAAATGCAGGAAAGCCCATGCCCTGCCTCAGTTCGTTTTATTGAAGGCAGTGGCCACATGCTCCTCCCTCCTCTGACTTTCCAGAGAGCATTTTTGCTCCTTGTCATTTGCAATGTCTCCTAGGACCTCTCAGGACTGCCAAAATTCTTCTCTAAGCACCTGATAAATGTTTCTGCTCTGCATTCATGAGCATGCCAAAGCCTGCCTTGGGTCATCACCATGCTATTAGAGGAGAGGGCCTCCTCTTTGGAGCTTCCACTCACCATCTGTCTTGTTCTATCTGAACAGTGACTGAAAGGACATTTTTTCCCCAAACTATTTTCCCATCATGGCTTCCAATCAGTCTAATAAATTTTCAGGCACTTTATTTGAGAAATTCAGCAAGGTGATATTGCCTTTTATTTTATATATATATATATATTTTTTTTTTTAGTCAGCTGTGTCATACAACTAATTAGTTTTCAGGAAGTTTAAAAGTTCAAAGGAAGGATTAGGAATGAATCTACCCTTGTTCCTATCTGAAAAGTTTATGAAATTTAGTTTAACATAAATTTCTGTGACATGCAGTCATGATTTCATACTTTAAAAAGTATCTTGTTTCTTAATACTTTCTAATAATTCAATGTATCTGTAAATTCCTGGTCATCAGCTGTATTATTCATTAAACTGACCACATATGGGCTTGATTGCAAAAAATGGGGCTTGACAATTGAGCTTTCTGCCAAAAAACTACACGCATCTGTGGATATGGCTAAAAAGCTCCAGTTTTATATTAGGGCATTTTTATTTTAGAGGTGACACAGGTTGATTTGCTAAATTATTTCAAGCAGTTATGAGCATTTTTGTTCATTCTTTTTCTCCCAGGTATTCCTACTTTATGAAATTCACAATGTGATGTAAGAGTGTATATTTTTTACAATGCCTAAATCCTCTTCTCTCCTAAATTGCCATTTCTACCTGCTGAATAAAATTATGATCACTTGTGTCATACTCTGTATATTAGCACTGGCTGATCAAAGACAAACTTTGTAAGACAAGTGTCAATGTAAACATGTACGTTTTAAGAAAGTTTAGACTTTGAACTGAAGGAATAAATATTAGAACTGCAAACTCATCTTGATATTTGGCCATATTTTGAAAGAAGACAATGAAGGAAAAATCTACACTATAAATAATCGCTTTGTTGTGCTTGATATTGAAATCCTGTGGACTTTCATAAAAGGTGCAGAAATATCACAGAGAAGTAGCAAATGGAAGAAGCAAGCACCAAACTGCAGACTGGCTCGTAGAGAATACACTGTTGGAACTGTTTGCGGTTTTTCACTGATGGAGCAAAAAGGAAACACAGTGGAAAGCGTAACTGAATATCCGCACTTATTGTTTTCAGACAGATTTGTTTCCATCAAGACTCCTTGCAACCATCCTAAAATTACTTCTCTAAGCCTGCAAGCTCTAGAGTTACTGCAGGAATGATTGGAAAGCACATTTGGTTCATAAAGAAACCCAAGAATCTCTTTGAGTATCTGTAATAAGTGACTCACAACCACAAGCTGGCTAGGCTACATGCTAAGTCTGTATCTTGAAACAGCTAATATATTGTGAAAGTTTTGTCCTGAATTTATCTAGATCTGTTTTAACAAAATATACCAAGATAACATCTCTGGCTGCAACCATGTCCCACCTGTGGCATTCTCTAACAACCTGATATTGTTGGGTTTTTTTCATTTTGAAATCATGACTGCAGTCATTCATGAACCCAAAACTCCATAATCTTGGTGGATTATCCTGAGAACATTGGCTGAAGATATTCATTTTTTGCACAAAGCTTTAAGAGAATTATTCAAATGTATTCAGGTATCCAAGAGTGAACTGAGATTGTGAGGCTCTGATTTCTGAATGTTCAGAGATCTAAACATAAGATAGTGATACAAATCACTGTTTAAATGTGTATTTATAGTTCTCTGCTAAACACAATAAAGAACTCCCAGCAGATAGTATTTTCATTTGTGTGTGGGTGTACTGCAGCTCTGCATTTCATTCTCTAAGCAGCACTTAGCAATATTTATCCACTCATTTGAGCCTTGTATAACACATATAGTTTTAGATACAATGTCAACTTTGGAACACCAATACCATAATATCCTTTTTCAAAAACCATAAAGTTTGCACTGCAAAAATCAAATATATCAAATGAAAGTTCTGCCATGTTGTTTTAGGCTTTTATGGAATAGTGTATGATAGTTCCTGTCAGGCTTTCAGCTCTGTCATAGGAAATGGCTGTAAATTTGCTGTGTCTATAGACGCAGCGTCTGCAGTGCATCTTGGCCATCTCTGTGCAGTGCAGCAGTGACTGGCCATGCAGCTGCCTAGGGCATGATACAAACTGTGCCCTTTTCCAGATGTGGCCAGTGGCCTATAAGGTGATCCCTGTATTTCCGCTATGCGGCCACAGAGTCTGATTTATTCTTGAGCCCAGTCCTGACAGCATCTAAGTAAAAACACTTGCATTTCCCCCGTACATGACCCAAGCAATACAGGTAATAAAGGCCACAACTATAATCCCACAATGTGAAATTGTGATGCAGAGTAAGACACCCCAAGCACAGAAAGTATTTAAGGGGATTTTCCCTATTATTCTTACTTATTGAAGAGCGTGGCTATATTAGTACTTTATCTCAGACAGGGAGTGATGCTTTGAATTGAACCTCTTTGTAGTCCCTGCTGCCCTCATGTTTGCTTCATGCAGTAGTGTCCACGTACACAAACTGGATTCCTTCAGAATAAAACAGAGCTGGAAGATAACCACCATCAGTCCAGTACTCCCACCAGCAACAGGGATTCACCACACATGACCAGTCCGGACCAGTCCAAATAAAACCATAAAAATGCATAACCAGGATGTCAGGTCTTCAGCAGCAACTGTTCTGATCTGTTTTTCTCTTACTGATCTGCACTACTGACGTACAAGCCTAACTTGCATGATTTCAAAACACATGGGCATTTTTCTACTGTCTGCTTGCCAGGCAGAGCATGACTGAGTATGTATTTCTCATTACATAAACCACCAAGACCCTTTGTGCGACGGACATTTGTTGCACCTTCTGTTCAACATCATATGAGTTTCTTTGACAAAGTCCATCATTTAGGTGCTGGCTAGTGCACATGCTTATTTTCAAAGGAGTTTTTAATCCACTGATGTTTAAAAGGTTTATTAGTTTATTAGTGTATTTTCTGGTTTATTATTACTGTTTGATGTTACTGGTTATTAAAAGCCTCTATAAAGGCTGTTAATTACTCATGCCATTCAGAGATCTATGGAAATATGATTTAAGGCAGCACATACATTGCTTGATGAAGAGGACATCAGAAATTCTTTTTTATTCATTAAAGAGAATGTTTTCATAATGATGAAATGAATAATAAGTCTACATGAGGACTGTCTGGGGGAACACAAAGCCAAAAGAAGGGAAGTGAATTTTCCAAGGGCTGCTATCTGATGGCTATGGAGGAATATCTATCTGGATAAGAGCATTGCAAGCCGCTTTGGCAATGGAGCATCCCTGTCAGAGACTGAGGTCTGGCGTGCTGAAAGAGCAATGCTCAGGTAACTTTCAAATGAGCTTCATATTCTTACTGTCAGGAGGCAAGCAATGGCGTCTAACCTCCATCCTCAGCAGGAGAATTCTGTTACACACTCTGTGGATTTACATCTCTTTCAGAAGAAAGGGAGCAGGTAACAGGGTGTGTTCCTGAAGCCCTGGAAACTTCAAAAATGCACTGTTTGTGCCAAGGAGAAAGTTTAAAAAGCTTATCATACATCCAGTTACGTTACTTTCCAATGCTGAATGGTGCTTGCTAAGCTACTAATTTTCTGTTGTGAGAAAATCAATACCCTACAACAATCATGAAACTGCTATAAGAAGGTCCAGTATCACCACAGGCAAAAATTTGGAAATGTTGATTTTCACTAGCTTCTAAACAGATGAAAAGTAGACAGCAACTATAAGCATATCCAGGTTTAAAATATTAGTTCAAAACCTGCCTATGAGCTTTGGAAAAGGTATTACATCTCAGTGGAAGAACTGATAAAAAGCTTTTTTTGATGTTCTAATGAAATGCAGACTGACACTGCAAAGTTGAGAGCCAATTGTCAGGCTCTCAAATGAAAGAGGTCAAATTTTAGGAAGGTGAGTAAATGTAAAAGACTGAAAACACTGGGAGTTGTGGCTTACGGCAGCTCTTTAAAGCAGACTCTTAATATTTAGAAACTGAACTGCAAACTTAGTCCAGATGTTAAAGATAATAAGCATTACAATGATCAATTCATCAAATTCCAATTCCAAATCTATTCCAAAGTATATGCACCTTCACAAATCCACTGCAAATACAGCCTTTTTTGGCAGTAAAACAGCACCACAGAATCCAACTCTGAAAAAATGAAATCTCTCATATCCCTTAACACAGACTGAAAGAAAGGCCATGATCTGAGTGCTACCAGATTATCAGAGTTGGTGTTGACAAAGTTGTTAACTTTTTAGAAGAAAATAATTCAAGGTACACCCTATTCTTGCAACTCCATCTCATAATCCGAAGATGTTCTCATTGGCATCTGACACAACCCCACCAGGATCACACTGAGAGCAACACTCTCAGGTCCAGATTCATTTAGATCGTCATAAACTGTGCTTTGCAACTTCTCAGCTTAAGAACCAGCCAAACCAATTAATGAAGCACCTGGTTTGGTGCGCTGTGACTACACACTCCATGAAATGAGCAACTTTGTCATCTTCGCTTCTGGATGTAGCTTGCGTAGAGTGAATGTTGTATATATACTTAATAAAGGGAAGATATTGGTGTGTATTACAGACACGATTTCATTCAAATGCAGTGTTATGATGACAGATACAGCCATCATAATACTGTGTCAGATTTTAGCCTTTCCTATTGCTGGTGGTTGCAACAACTGAATTCTTAAAATTAGATGACAATGCCAGAAGCAGAAGTACTTAACTAGCTTCCACTGTATTTCTCAAAAAGCTTGTTTCATACCAGACACTATCACCTCTGACACAGCATCTGTATGGACCTTGACCCAAAACTCTACCCTTACTGTTACACTTGGTGTCAGTGTGCTGACAGTAGGTAGCAGTATACGGCACCCCTGTTCATGGGCTATTGGAATGAAACTCTGCTTCCGTTTCAGCTGACATGCAAAGAGAAGCTCCAGAGCTATCAGCTTGTTGGACATCAATTTTTGAATGTCAGCCAATACATACAATCTTAATTCAGAAATGATGAAGATATCACTTCTTGCATCCAAACACTGTTTAAAGCCATTAGATATGGCTTTAAATAAATAGCCTGCTATTCCCTTTGATGGAAGTCAAATTCTCCCACTCTCATGCAGAGTCTGAAGGCCATACTTCACCCTTGGAAAGCATGCAATCAGTATTTTGAAAGTTTCACAGTATGTTCTATGGAACATAGCTGGGTTTCTTACTATTTTTATTATATTCTATTACTAATTTCTGCCCTTTTTTTTTTTTTTTTGTTATAACATTACCTGTTGTCTAAGGAATTTCCATTTGGTAGATCGATGTAAAATCCTGATACACAAACCCTATAAAATTGCCAAAAGCTACCGATACACAACATCAGACCTGGCATTTCTACACCGGTTACCAGCTATGCAATGAGTAGCTATTCAGGATGCTTCCTGGAAAGTTGTACCATGCTTGCTGTTGGGCTCTCAAGCGCAGGCTGCCATCTCCTCCATCCCTGACTCACACAGTCTCTACCATTTACCCTCACTGGAAAAGAGAGAAATCAGATTCTCACAGGAGTCTCACTTAGTGACAATCCTCAGACAAAACAGCCAGAGCCCGGTTCATAAGCCAAAGTCTTGTCTTTGAGTGGAGCTTGGGTGGATGTTTTGGGCACATGGTTGACAGAGTTGTGAGGAAGCTCTGGTTGGGAGAGATCTGCACATTTCAGGAACTGTGTGAAGCTTTAGAGGTCAGATACATGGACCTATGTCTCCTTTAATCCAGCCTTTCTCCAATAACCCTTGGAGGATGAGATTCCACAGATATATCACCAAGCAGTGATCCTCTTGCATGAAGGTCTCACCATCCCAAATGCCCATAGCTATTACTGCCATTATTGGTGTTCCAGTGCCTCCTGGGGCTGCCTGTGCATGAAGGTGGGTTTCCATCTCCTTGACGTGAAATTATATTCAAGGTGGGTTGAAGTCAGAAATACTCCTGTTTCTGGACACAGACCAAAATGTGACATGTTAAGCTGGATCATCATTGGAAGGTTGGAAGGTACCTTAAAGATCATCTAGTTCCAACCCCCCTGCCACGGACAGGGACACCTTCCACTAGACCAGGTTGCTCAAAGTCCCATCCAACCCGGCCATGAAGACTTCCAGAGAAGGGTCATCCACAACTTCTCTGGGCAACCTGTTCCAGTCTCACCACACTTACAGTAAAGAACATCTTCCTAATACCTAATCTAAATCTACCCTCTCTCAGTCAAAAGCCATCCTCCCTTGTCGTCACTACATGCCCTCATCCAAAGTGCCCCTCCGGCTTTCTAATAGGCCCTCTCTAGAAACTGAAAGGCTGCTATAAGATCTCCCTGGAGCCTTCTCTTCTCTGGGCTGAACAACCCTAACTAATGCCTCAAAGAAAAGGCATCTGCTGAATAGGAGCTTGTAAATTTCTGGCTGGTTTAGGTTTCCATGGGAAAACGTGTATTCTAAAAATATGATTATTCTAAGCCTGCTTTTTTTTTTGTGAAGAAAAAAAAGGTTTATCTAAGTATTAATACATTTCTTTAATGAATCTCATAAATGTGAAACCATCTTTACTGAGATGGGTAATAGACATATTTTTGTGGCATTCTCCTGATTTTGGATTGAACTCATTTTGTCGTGAACAAAAAAAATTTAGTCGTGAGGTTTTAAAGTAGATCAAGACTTAAAAATTGTGTATCTCTATAATCATAATATCTTTGTCTTGATGTACACATTACTTATATTCTGCCCTATATTTGTGTCTTTAAGTAAATAACTGGGGTTTTGTGTCTGTAAAAAATAATTTACTCAAATAGGTAAGGATTTTAAATGCAGAAATAAGGCCAAAAGTACCCTCATCAAATTAAACCACTTTTAGAGCACTTGACTAATTGAGCACCAATTAGGATGAATTTGCCTGTAGTAATGTCCTAACTAAATCAACAAACATAATTACAAACAATTTCCAAATCTGTTCCATTTTCCCAGACCCAATGCGTTCTTTCAATGTAACTGAAGAGTGTGATTTCCCCTGATCACAATGGATTAACAGAAGCATAGGTTTAGACTACATCATTTAACAATCAGTTTATTAAAGATGTATCTCTTGTTCTGCCATGGCAATGAAAGCCATTCCCAAGTGCCTGTGTTAATTTTGCAGCAGATTACAGTGGAGATCTGTATAACCCATTAATGTAACACGAGGTTTCCAGTGTTTCTCTTTCCACTCTACAAGTCAGTAAAAACGTATCACTTCTTGTTAAATAGAGCACCAAAGGATTTTGGTAGCTGCACACTACAACTACTCTTATTTGTTTATTTAGAATGATGCAGGAACCAGTGATAAAGATTAGTCACATTAATATTGATGATAACATGTGAAGAAAAGGCATATATTTGGTCTACAACCACAGATGGCTAAATTTATTTGTGAAAGCTGCAGAGCATGATTAAACAAAGATGTGGCTGTTTTAAGTATCAAAATGAAAAAAATATCAGGAGATTTTATCAGAGAAATCATCATGCATGAAGTCAAATTCAGATGACAAGGTGAGGCCATGCGAGGAGCTACAAAGCACGAGCAGCCGTGCTTTCCAATACTGCAGAAGCAGAAATGTAGACATATGAAGCAACCAAATCCCACCAGCTGTACTTGTCTTCTGCTTAAATCACCCAACCACTGAACACTGCTACAAAGATCCTATTTACAGGTTCAGTGCCTTTTTTCAGACTCTGCCTTGCACGGATCATGTTATGCTGGCTAAGAGAAGGAAAAAAAAAAAAGGGACAAAAAGTAGCTTTCTGTGCCAGGGTTATCTGATCTGCTGACTCCACATGCATTGCAAAAAGGCAGCTGTTAGACCACATAGTCTCAGATTTACTCTTTGTCCATGTGCTTTGGTGATTTTCCCTCCACAGGTAGTTAACAGTGTTTTTGAACAGAATGTCTCCTTTCTACTCTTCTAATATTACACCCACAGAAAATTGTTTAGAAAATATATGGGTGTACAATTAATGCTCTAATAAGATAGTACAGTGGCTGAAAAAATCAGACTCACAGGCAACTGCTTGAACTCTGGAAAAACGATGTGGTGGACAAATGTAGCTGTTGGAGCTACAGAGAAGAGTGGTGGGGAATATGGTGATAGTCAATACACAGGTGAGAGCTAGTTGCAAACAAAAAGGAAATGAACAGGTCTTGATGTTCATGGTTCCTTCAGAAGTAATCAGAAACATAAATCATTCGGGTTAGCCTTTGGGAAAACCATTGTCAAGGTAAATGGAGTCGTGTACTGAGATGCTGTCTGATAACAATCTCTAACACTAGATATATTAAGACCAAATATGTTAGAAGTCTCTTGATTGGACTTTGCTCAAAGGGATGGATTGTATGGGTAACTTTACCGTATGATGGAAAATGAATTCTAGCAAAAAATCACGGCTTTAAACCATCAGGAAATCCAAGCCATTCCAAAAAAATAAAAATAAAAAAAAAAACCAAACACCAAAAAACCGCCCAACTAGTCAATCTGAAATCAATATAAGGAAGTTCAGTGTGAGACACTGACCCCTGGTCAATACAATTTGGTACAGACATACAGGGCAAACCAAAAGTAGCTGGGTTTGATTACAGAGAATGGAGGAAGAAGAGCATGCCACACTGCAGAAAACTCATACTGAAAACAGAGGACCAACAGCTTCTGAAACATTTCTAACAGGTACCAGAGTAAAGACTTCATTTTCTCATCAATGCCTCTGAACCAGTTGCAGTAGTTTATGATGCTCATGCTTACCTTATAGAGAAATATCAACATATCAGATATGTCAATTCTTACACCCTACCTGCAGGTCTGTCACTAACAATTCTGGAAAATGACAGTAAAAGTCTTTGTGGTAAGTTCATTAGTTTCATGGTGCTCTGTAAATGTGAAGCACAATACAAATACTGAATATGAGTGAATAAATCAAAAGCCTGGGAAAGGACCACAAGGAGGAAAGATTACAATTTATAATAAAACAGTACAATTTATAATAAAAAGGAAGCCCTACAGATACTAATAAAGAAATGTGTCTCATGGCAAAGGAGTGAGCTAAGAATGTCATTCTAATCTTCCCTCTCCTGAGGTGTCAAGTTAGGGGAGGTACACCCCAATTTAGTAGTCTTCTGGCCAGTAAAGGCCCCTGCTAAAGGACCTTTAGTAAGGGCCTTTTTAGGCCCTAAAAGCCTTTTTAGAAACAGCCATAGTAGTCCTTGCCCTGAGAAGTCTTGCACACAAAGAGCTGAACACTCAAATGGGCAAGAAAGGGGCAGTATAAGCCAATATTTTTGTTTCATTTTCACAAGTAAAATTAACTTTCCATAGACCTAGCAAATCTGGGCTTGGAGGCTAATAATGTAAGTAACCCAACAAGTTAAACAGAAGTCAGAGAGGTGCTAGCAGCTGGAGAGCTGCTGCATGGCAGAAGACTTAATGAGAAAGGATCAAGGATGTGTTATTTACAGGGAATTTAGCCGAAAGTACAGAAAGCAAGTGAAAAAGCTTTATTGATTCTACACTGCTTGTGCTCCATGCTCTCTCTCTGGCTTGGTGACTAAGCCAGTTTTGTTGAGGTGCATATGCATCTCGACAAAGAACCAAGGGCAAATCTGAAAAGCATCTGTAAAGCAGCAGAACTACTGAAACTCATGAAGACTGTAGCAGAAGACAATCTTGCCAACATGGCAGAACAGCCACCCAACAGCAACCTGGAGATTGCAGAAGCTTACGATTTTATGTTGGAAATCATCAAGCAGGAAGCCTGCTAGACTTCACCAGGCAGGGAATCATGCAAGGGAACTCCGGTGCGCACAGAGGCTTCTGTTTTGCGCGTTGAAGACAGAAGCAAAATAAAACCTGCAAGAAGCATGAGATCACTTTTTTCACATTTAAAGAGGGATGGGTTTCTTTTAACTCCTGGTGTTAGGCATTGAAATAACAGGTAAAACTGCAAGCACAGGAACTTCTGAGAAATGAAGCCTGCAGGCAACTCCCTCAGAACTGTCATCCTCCCCTACTCCTGGAGCTCATGGAAAAGATGAATCTTTCAGCATGAGATAAAAGTCAGCAAATTAAAGCTCCCATGGACCAAAGGAAAATAAAGCAAACTCTACCATGGGACTTGCATTAAGCCTTTTTTCCCTCCTGATATCAGAAAAACTAGCTTGAATATCAGTAGCGATCATAATTGTTATGCTACCATGTATAAAGGACAGCTTTTATAATGAAATCATACAAGCCACTTAGTGATTAGTAGCTCAAAAATGGCACTTTCAACTCCATCCAGACATTCAACAGCATGACTGCAATGTGCCTTGTAATTGACCCAGCCCATCTTTCAAGAACGCAAAATTCAGTTTGAAATTATTTCTTTAGAAAAGCACAGTGAAGACCAAAAACAAATCTATTCTGGGGCTAGTGGGACTGTAACCCTTGTTTTTCCAATTAATGCCTGTCTAGTGCAATACATAGATTCTCACATCCCTGATACTGTCCTGGGGCCATTTTCCCCATTCAGGTCAGGGCTGAATGTCCAAACCTCAGGGTGATGAAGGCATATAGAGTAATCACCAGATGCACAACAAACAAGATAAACCAAGGGAATAATTGAAAGACCTATTTAGAAGAAGTTCATTAATGACCTCACTACAAAATGGCCTTTAGGGATAGGAAACAGAATGATGGTACTGTGAAATCAAAGAGGCAATATTGATTTACACGTGGGTTTACTTTTTCCTATCATTTAATTTTAACTTCTTAAATCAGTTGCATCCTCTCTGTTGCTCCAGATCCAATAAGCAACTAATGGTTATCAACTGTTTATTATTGTTACTCATGAGGCTTGAATACTGGGACACATCAAGACATCTGTATAAATCTCACTTTGGTTGCACACTTTAGCTGGCACTGCACCAGCTCTCTAAGGCAGCTCAATGTATCATTATACTCTTACTATTCCAATGGGTTTTAATTGTAAAAATTTAGCTTACCTACTCAAGCCAGGAACAGCTGTGAAATAACGATTTTTCTGATCAAAGTAAAAAATTGCTATCATTCTGTGCTTTTTTTGTGTTACTCAGAAGGATATGGATTATCTTTATTTTCACATCTGGAATTCACTGTAATAGAAAATCCTAGTGAATTGTTCTCCTTGATGCCAAAGCAAGCATCATATAATTAGTACTGCAATTGTTGCCGATTTTAGGACCATGCAGGCACGAGAGAGAAGGTAAAGATAAGAGAGTGTGTTTTTAGATTACATCTGAGAAAACAAGAGTAATCATCATATAAATGACTGTATTTTTCTCAGTTGTCAGAGTTACAAGTTCCCATGTGTTAACAAATGGAAAATAACACATTCATTGCAGCCAATCTAAAATAATCCCAGTGTGAAGAATACCAGCAGCAGACCTGCCAAGACATGCAGTGTCTCAGTGTGACCACACAGACTTCATTGGTCACAAGTGGAGAGAGTGCACGATTACATTTAAATGATGGTAGGGCTGCCAGCATCGCTATACCTGGGAATCACAATATATACTGCAAAATAGCAGAATATCACACCTGCATGTTGACAGGTGTTCACTTGAATGTTTGAAAGCTTATGAAACTAAATCATTAAGCTGCTGGAAAAATGGTGCATGTCTTGAGTCTTGACATATGGAATAGCTTTTCCACTGTCTCTCTCTCTTGAATTCAGAGTAATTTGAAAAATTATATGTCTTCTCTTGATCTTTAATATACTCATTTGTCCTATGATCTCATCATGCTTGTATTTGTTGATTGAGGAAGCTCAATGGTATGAATTAAATAGTAATTGCTCACAGAGCAGGAATTGCTAGAGAAAGTTTTCAGCTCGTTGAAATGCACAGATCTGTATCCCAGGAGTGCCTTACAAGAAACAGCTTCGTTACATTCATGGCTTAACTGTGTCTTACACTTTCCCAATTAATAAGATTTCATAACCCCTGAGGTTTATCTGCAAGCAGGATTTGTCAGTAAGTTTTAAATTCAGGATACTCAAGAAAAGTAACTACTTTGGCTAATAAATCCCTCAAGTAACAATTAGTGTTATCAATGTTTTATACATAGTTTATGATTCCGGTAAAATTGCCAAATGTCTTCTTTTACTCATTCAGCCAGGCACACTCACACAGTTTAATTCCTAGGAACACAGAAATTTGCCCTGCTTAGTGAAAATGCAACCAACAAGGGGTTTTGCCAATTAAAGCTGGCCCCCTCGCAGGAGTGACCAGTGCTCCTTGCTACTGCACTGACAGTGCAACAAGGCTGTCACCAAGTCAAACCTCCAAGGCTTCATCCACAGTGCTTTAGCCACTGAAGTCAGGAGAAAACTGTTCCAGATGCAGACCCAGGAGATAAGAAAATGCAGGTAAAAGGAGAAAGAAAAAAAAAGAAAAAAAAAGGAGAAAAAATAAAAGAAAGGAAGGGGAGAACTTTTTCATCCTTTATTGCTTCTCTATACGTCATATGCTAGTCTTCTTCATACCACCTTTGAGGCTGTCACTAATACTGTACCCAATCAGCTCAATTAGGGAAGGACTGACATAATTTCTCCTCTCCTTGAGGACGACGGTTTGCACAGAACATAACAGAGGCCACCAGTATGCATGTGGTTCAGGGGACAGTTAGGATATGGTGAGTTTTTTTAAGTCCTATTATCCATCAGCTAAGGAGAACATTGTTTAGAAAACCATAAAGTGAAAGAACCTGATTTCAACCTATTTTGTCCTTACATCCACACATGATATAAATTTATACCATTTAATAATTTACTTAGAGATTGCATGAAGCAAAATATTTCCCAGTACAATACAAATCTTATACCTGAAGTCTGGAGTTGTCACAGGCTCCATTCTGGCACTTATGAATATTTGACGGTGAACCAGGTAAAGTTGTGAAGAGATCTTGTACATCTGTCTGCAAATCCAGATTTTCATGTTTTTCCTGTATAATAACTCAAATATCTCCAGCAGAATCGATAAGGCAGCATTGAGAGTAGAATCACAGTATGGTCTGGTTGAAAGGGACCTTCAAAAAGCTTCTCCAACCCTCTCTGCCTTAGGCAGGGACATCTTTCACTAGATCAGGTTGCCCAAAGCCCCATACAACCTAGGACTTTGAACAACCTGATCTGAGGAAGGAATTAGTAACAGAAAAATGCACTATCCATAACTTCTCTGCAGTAGACCTTGCAGCCCTTTGCTTATACTAGAATTTATTAGAATTTGTCATAGCTGGAGTGAAGTATTTTAGAAAGTACTAAATCAAGAACTCAGATAGTTTTAGTTTCTCTTAAAGGCATATTGTCCAGGACAAACAGCATGAGGGTTTTTTCCTCCTTGCACCTCACTCAGTTTGGACAGTGAACTTACACTCTCCACTTTTCTATTTCAACTTTGCTTTCAGTAATTTTTTCTTTTTCTTTTTTCTTTTTTTTTTTTTTTTTTGTTGTGTGTGTCCTTTTCTACTAAAACAGTGCTACCAGGATTCCAAAACTCTGGGAGACTGTTAAAACCTCAAACCAGAGTCAAGTGCAGTAACCCTTTCAGTAGTGAAAGCATTTCTATTCAGATTAGGCTTTTTGGTTGGTTGGTCTGTTTTAAACCCTGCTTTTTCTTGAAAAAAAATCCTGCCTATCTGTGACTTCTCTGAAAATTGCCATTCATGACAGTGAGGCTGATGAGATTGTTGCTATCCTTCAGGTTTTCTGGGTTTTACATCAGTATCACAGTTGTATGTGCCTCAACTTCAGATTAATAAAATCTCCTAGTGACACAGTTTAAGACATAGATGCACTTGAAAGGGGGAAATAAATAATCGAGAGATTCTGTAATACCATATTCTGAACACCAGTTTTATAGACTTAGCAGCAGCTTCTTGTTTATCAGCTAAGGATCACAATGTCACTTCTGTTATTAGCTATATTTCAGAAATAATAAAAATGTCCAAAATAAAATTAAACCAAATAAAAAGTAAATAAAATTTTATCCTATTTGTAATAATTTATATATATGTATATATATTGACCAGACATATGTGGTACAAAACAGATGTTTAAGATAAAAATGAAATTCCTGAATATTCAGTCTTTTGAGTCTACTGTACCTTGTTTTTTGAAGCATCTCATTCCTAGATAAGAAAACAGACCTGGATCTTTTGGGTCAGAAAACCACAAGTAACGTAGCATTGGCTGTTTAACTAAAAACATACATTGCTCCAGGTTTATAGATACCTTTCTTCTATGTCTCTTGAGAGCAAATAAATATTCATGGAACAGTATTGTGTTAATCTGCCTGACTTGTAATTCAAAATATATTTTGGAGTTTTATAGCATGATCTTGGGAACTTCAGCTGGCCTCCTACTATACCATACTGCATGTGACAGCCAAATTGGTCACTAAAAGAAGTTCTGCTATATCCTGACTGCCATTGTAAGCAGCCTGTTCAACAGCAAAGGAAAAGGATCACAACATTTGCTGCCCTCAACAGCCACTTATTTTTTGTTTTTTTTAGGTTTACTGTTTAAAATGTTTTCTCCCCCAGTAATCCATGAAAACATGAGTCAGAGCCAGATTTTAAAATATGCAGAATTTTGACTCTGGAAAGCATTAACAAGAGAATAGGAGAGACTTTTCAGTGCCCCATGATCCATTTCTGCTCTCCACCTCCATGCTGAGGATGTCATTCCCACAACCAATCAAAGGTCTGTTCTTGTTAACATTTCTCTCTTCCTGTTCTTGTTTCAATTTCATGTCATTTGTTATTACTTTAGCCATCACTATTCAATCTGCAAACACTTGGCCTATAAAAGAAATCAACTGACTATTTTCCATCCCTTAGTCCTGAAGTATGGCAGTGGCACGCATCTTCCAAAGTATCTTAGTAATTCAGCATTTGTCCATAATTTGGGAATTAGTTAGTTACTGAGATGTGGGGTGTGACACCTCAGGCAAAACACTGCACAAGGACCAGACAGAAATATCCCTGAAAACAAATTCAGAACTCATTGACTTCAGCTGCTGCATAAAGGAGACCTCCTCACAAACTCTTCTTGTTTTTAAATAACCATGTTGGCATATTCAGTCTCTCAATAGCATCACACAAGAGAGCTCACACAAATAAATATTACGTATTTCTTGAAGGAAGTTGTGAAAAAAATGTTTCAAAGGAAGTAAATTCTAATTAGCAGATCTGGGATGAACAAAATTTTAAGACTTCCTATTCCCACATTTCCTTCCATTAAAAAAAAAAACCAAAGCAGAACAAACAAACAATAGAACCCCAAACCAATCACCACCCCAAAACAGAAAACAACTGAAAAATAATGCACAAACAATAAATCAAGTATGCATTTTTTATATAGGTTGCTTTTACCACTAAAGACCACAAGCATTCAGCATGACCATGGAAGATGTTTTGATCCTATTTTCTCACTTGGCTGCAAATCTTTTGAATCACAAGCTTGCATTGCAAACCATTTATATGGTCCCAGCAGAAGAGAATTTATTAAAAACTCCAGTTCTGACTACAGTAACACAGAGTATACTGAAATAGTCTTGACCTTTTTGTGCTTCTGGAAGTTGCAAATATGTTCCTTTTTATAAGACATGCTACTAAGTTTATGTGTTCTCTATGCAGATGAACTTGAATATTTCCTCAGAAAAATTCTATGTCTTTTCTGAAAATTTCCCAGAGATTTTTAACATACACTGTTATTGCTTTGTGGAGTATTAGCACTAACCTGACAGACTGCGATGGCACTGATGAAACCCTGACAATATATTAGCTTGATAATCTTTGAATTTGAGAGACAGTCAAATAATGTAACAAGATTGTGAACAGTCATCATAGGAATTTGGACTAGAAAAAAAATTACTTGGTGAAATAAGTATTGTCTATTTGCGATGCTGACTTTTTAAATTTTCTTTCTTTCATTCTGTGCTCAGAAGCCACTATCACTTCATTCATGTGCCCTCTACAATAATTATATATGCACATATATTTTAAACATTAATATAAAAGCATAAAGAAAAACACAACCAAAACAAAAACCAAGAAAGCAAATATGCAGACCCAAGCTATAATCAAGTCATTCTTAAAGGTAGCCACTTTCTAGGATGAAATTGTAAAGAACATACTGAGAAAGAACATACATGATGAGAAAGAGAAACGGGCCCAAATTCTTAACTCTGGATGAAGCGGCTCCTGAAAACTGACTGAGACAACATCAAACTCTTTCATTTTTTGAAATGGAAATTGTAGTGTTCAAGTAGCTGCAAATCTCTGATATATTAATATTTCAAAAATGTCTTGTACTAAGATTGCATTAAAACATTCATAAACCACATTTCTCTCTTCCCCTCCCCCCCCCACCCTGAAAGTATTAAATAATATAAAAAGTCCTCTTTATTATGAAAAAAAAAAAGGACAAGAGAAATTCACAGCAGGTCTGAACCAACCTTTTCTTTCGACTCAAGCTCCATAAAAGCATTTTTCTGTAAATTCATTTTCGTTTGATGCTTGGGGGTTTTGCCACCTTTTGCAAACACAGAAACTATCGAAAGGCTTGAAGTCAAGGCTAGAGCTGTTTTCTGAGGTAGTTTGTTCAAGGTGCAGCCAGAGAGCAAAAGGGTAAGACTCTGCACGAGCTGCTGAGACCCTGAAACAATCCACTGTTTCAGGAGATAAACTTTCTGATTTTACAAAAATATTCTTAAGGAAGCATTGAAATAAGCATAAACCCCTTGAGCCAATATCCACATATATTTAGAGAAGATGCTATTAGCTAACTTCACAAATGGGTTTTTATTTCTCTTACTGACTAGTCTTTCCTTTTAGTGATTACATTTAGCAATAACATCATGACACTGCATCTAGTGTAGGAATCTGTGTAATTGGGTGGAAAGTATTGATAACGAGACCTTATTCCAATTAGGCAGATACAGCACAGAACTTACTGGATCAGCAAAATGTGTTCAGGAACATTTCAAGCACACTTGGCACCCTGAAGTACACAGGCATACTATCATGCATACAGGAATTTCCTCCCTCACAAAATTTTAGCCTTTCTAGCGAGAGACAACTTTGAATTCACATTAAATTAAATCTAAATGTCAAAGAAATTCACAAAATGGCAATATTAAGATTCTTATAACCTTGTTTGTTCAAGTTGCACACAAAAGAAGCATTTTCTACTTATACTATATTAAATATCCATCTAAATAATCTGGTTATGATAAAAATGTGCCATAGAACACAAGGAATGATAAAACGTAGCTTTTGGAAATTCAATGAGTGAATCTCTTTTTCGTTTCAACATCAATATTTTAATATTTCATGAGATATCATTTAATCTTCTTGAAAAAGAAAAAACAAAAGCATTAGGGATTTGTTATCATCCAAATTTTCTTAATTTGGAACTATTTTGCATTAGTTGCTCAGGATGATGGGGTTGATACAGAGATTTTAGAAATTCATGAAACTGTTCTGTAACACCACATTTTCAAAGAGCACTTCCAAACATCCGTTTGGAACATCTTCCTATAGCCATATTTATATCGTATCCAGAACTGTGCTATTAACAAACATACTTCAGTGCTAAGTAAGCTTCAGATATTTAATAGTAGTGTGAAAAATATATACTTTTATATATAAAGTTTCCTAAAGCTAACTTGCCGCAAAAACTCCCCTTAGGGGGGTAAGTCTGGCCCAGCAAAGCCCTAGCCTTTGACAAAACATCAAAGAAATTAATTCCCTCTCCAACAAAATTATAATTTCTTGAGCACAGAAGAGACCAAACTTTCCGATCATAAATCGCCTTCCAAAATCATATTGCAAAGGGGCATAAACTTCGCATAAAATGTGCCATATTAGCTGGAAAAGTAAAGGGAAGAAGAGGGTCAGTAAGAGCTGCTTGCAGGTGAGCCGCAACAGTGATTTTCTAAGGGATGACTAATATCTGAGGGATGACATTGCCCAGACCTGCTGGTGATTCTGTGATGAACTGGTGTTACTGACTTTGAAAGCCCCTCCAGTCTCACTGTCTGCCACAGATCCTGCGCTCTGGAATGCATGACAGACAGCATTACTCCTAAGAGAGCACAAACTTTCAAAGTCACATAATATGCACACGACTTACATGACTAGTGTAAGACCAGCAAGCGGTTGGCCACTGCTGCCTGTGACAGCCACTGAGCTTGCCTACATCAGATTCAAAGGGTCATTGTGAACCTTTGTATAGTCCATCAGATGCAACTGGTAGGGTTGTTTTGCTTTTGCTATTAGAGAAACTGTCTCTAGAATATTTCTTACTGAACTGAAATGGTAAATGCCTCTGAAAATGATTTTGAAGTACTTCTGAAGCAGCCTCTGCACCAGAAAACATCAGCATGGAGCACCGGTTGCAACATTTGTATTCTTGGTCAGAAGGGCATGTGTGAGCGCAGACTGCAGAAAGCATCAGCCCCAACTTGCTTCCCCTCCTCTCTTCCAACATGCATTCAAGCTTGGGAACCCTACTGTGTGTATTTGACATATAAAAATATTTTAATAAAAGCAAATGATAAAGGTTGTTTCATTTCTACACAGTTCTGCTGAACTCCAAATGTTGAGGGCATAGCTACTACATCTGCTTCCTGGAATCATGCACCAAAAAGGCCAAACCCAATACATGGCTGCCAGCCCACTGTAACTAGAAAGCTATGAGACAGGTCTGCTGGCACAGAGAACAGGTTGGCTCTGGGACAAACAAAATTTTCATCTCTAGTTTACTAGATAAGACTCAAAGTTAGGCATAGATCAAGTCTAGATGAGTCAGTCCAGACTGACTACTTAGTCATAGTACTTCCATAGACTACTTCCATTTCTCTTGACCAAGAGATGGTAGAGTCAGTATTCACAAATAATTTGTGCTTAGCAAACATCTGAGATGCAACAATATTCTCCTGTACTCTGAAGATAACTGTAGTAGCAGCTCTGACTGAGAAATCAAGTTGTATCTGCAAGATACCACACACTCAAATAACTGCTATTTTGACAGACTGGCCCAGATTCTCCTCTCATTTATTGAGAGAAATGCTGCATTATTTCGTAAAAGATCTCCCACAATACCCATTTATGTCAAAGTAAGATCATAATGCAGACTTGCAGTCAAGGATGATCAAAATTTCTCTCTCAAAAAGAATTCTGGGTTATGTTTTCATCTTGAGAAATGCACCAGCGCTGGGGTCAAAATTTCAAAGTTAGCAGTTTGTAGGGAAATATTTATATCTTTATTCTTGATGTATTAACAGAATTTAAACTTGGCTTTCAAACATTTTCAAAGGTGGATATAAATTTATTTCTGCCTTTAGAGTATAAAGGAATAGGTAACAATGCTATCAAACTATAAGTGTATGCACTGAAGGCATTACTAGCCTGTGCTTTTCCTGGTGACTGAGGAATTAGGTCAGAAGAAAAGTGCCTTCTCTGCAACCAAGAGAAAAGAGATGTGATAACTGATATTGCTCCAAATTACTTCAGCCACTTAAATCTTTAACTCTTTCTAATTTTTATAAGAATTATGCACACATGGTGGTGATAAGTAGAAGTCTGTATTTTATTTCCATTAGGTGTAATTCCCTCGTAAGACCTAGAATCTCACTAAGCAAGATACTCTTTTGTATCACAGATGAGCAAACCTGGGAAGGCTCAGAAGTTCACAATGCTTGTTTAACCTATCCCAGAGATGGTGTTGTACTACAGACAAACACTGGAAAAAAACATTGAGTTTTGTTCATGTAGGACTGAGCTATTAAATTGAAAAACAGGACTACAAGTCTTCCAGGAATAGACTACTAGAAAGTGATATTTTTGTTATTTCCTGTTGGGCCAGAAATACTACAAAGGTCAGCAGCAGGTGCCTAAGATCCATATTTTAAGTCTTGAGAGCAAAAGATAAAAATAAGACTGCAACCATTATGTCAGAAAAGCAACAGAGCCAGAGAACAAATAATTTCTTGTTCTAAAAATATCTTTCCCTTTCTAAAACAAGTTGAGTTCATGTATCAAGAATCTTTTAAAATCATAACAACTGCGATACAGTCAGCTAATGTCTGTTATATATAGCTAATGCTATATTTTAGCATTATCATTTATGCTTTGAAATATACTTTAAGGAGATGATTTGATCCACCCTAGATTCTGTTTGTCCCATTTGTGACTGTATTAATTTTTTATCAATTTATAAGCTTTGCACACATTTTTACAATCTTGATGATGAGTCCTAGCATATCCGATCTTGTTCTGACAGAAGCATAAATCAAAGTAGCAAATAAATATGAACCTGTCTCTAGCTGTTTATCCTTTCTCTACAAACGCTGTACCTCTGGCTCATACTCTCCCCTGGGGTACATGACTGTTTGTCACTTGGCCCGGTATTTTCTTGGGTGACTTTCTTCCTAATTCCCCACTGCAAAGCTGGGATCAGCAAGCAGGAGGATGACCTGAGCACCCCTGAAGCTGTGAGCTCTGGAGAGGGGCATCTCAACAAGTTCGTCTCCTACCAACAGGAGCATTTCTGTCCCGAGGTCCCAAACTAGTTTTAAGACCTCTCTGGCCACCACACTGCCCTACTGCTTCACATTACAAATCTGCAAGGCAGTCAGGCTTGTCTGAAAACAAGTTTTGGAGTCCCAGTCCAAAACTGGGACTGGAGTTACCAGATTAGTACGAGTGGCATCTTCTGAAAGGAGCAGCAGAAACTCAGTATGGACTACAGCTCAGATGGCCCTGGCTGGGAATCTTGTCCTGAATACTTGATACATATAGAGTACATGATCTCATGGCCAGGGATGTTAATCCCCATCTGTCAGGACGGAGCAGCGCCTGCAGGCTGGCCCTATGCCCCAGAGCAGAGGTACCCGGCCATAACAAGTTTGTGGCCAGCCTGCAAAACACAGTGAGCAGCATTGTTTCTGCAGGAGGTTCTTGCATGCCAATGCGGAAAAACTGGCCAAAGAGAAGCCAAGATAAACAGTACAAGAGAAGGTGTAGGTTCTCCATTTGGTGTCTTATTCTCAGCAAAAGTTAGACAACAGTTGTGGGTTCTTAAACCTGAAAAATAGGATAGTAAGTACTGGCTTTTGCTAAGAAACACTAGCTTTTATTTAAATACACATGCTGGTAACCTGTGGGGACAGAACCACCACCTGAGAGCAGGCAGTCCCTTGAGTTTGCCCTTGCATGCCTGGGCTGTCAGCAGCAGCTGTGTGTGCATCCCTCCTCTTCTCAGCTGAAGCACACACCGAAATGGACTCCTTGGCAGGGTCAGTGGGACAACTCTGTATGTGCCTGCTGCTTGCGGGTAGTTCAAGCACTGGTGTTAGTAACACCATCAGTATATCACTTCCTCAGAGCTGGTTCTCCCCTAGGTCTGAACATACCCTAAGTGGGAGCAATTTTATGGCAATGTTACTTTGCTAGTTATTAACGTCTTTCCCTAAAGTTTCTGTACCTCTCAGAAACTATTGACCATGTCATTATTCCCTAGCCATAGAAGTACCTATATTTTAATAACTGTAGGGGAGATTACAATAGGATGATTTGTGTCTGGTCTAGAGCATGGAAACAATGGTATGTTTTATAGTGAAATACATTCTGCTGAAAATAAAATAGGTCCTTAAAAAAAAAAAGTCTCTGCGGCTTTCTGCCAGTAACTGACCATCTCTGCTACATTTTGCAGTACAGACTTTAATGCTTCTCTCTACACATGCAGGTTATTCCTTTTAGGCTGTGTTCTTAGCGCCAATCTATCATGGGACCACATCCAGGATCTACTATTGCAAAGTAGCAACTGTATGATTACCTACACGAACTTGCAGGAATTTGATCCTTCCCAAGTGGCTTTTTTTTCCTTCCTTTTTTTTTTTTTTTTTTGATTCCCCATTTCCCATTTATTAGAGGTTGTAGATATAACATATTAGCAGGGTGTTTATCTTCACCCTGTTTTAACTTTTCCACAACTATGTTTATTGTATATCCCCATGGCAATTGTTTTGTAAATCTGTTGAGCACCAGAATGTTTCATATGACTTACCATCCCATATGGTAAGGTATCACAGGGGTAGCCTTGTTGCTGAAGTCTCAGAATTACCTCTTGCTGAAACACGTGCCATGTTTTAAGGTCACGGGGCTAAATATCTCTTTTAAGATGTTGACAAAATAGGAGTATTAACAGGAACAAACCTTGCTTTTAAAGTCCTGCCTGTTTTCACAGGTGCTTTCCTGCAGAAGAAGTAACTTTATTTTTTCCCCTGACCGTGAAATTTCCTGATATTTTTTTAACACCTCTCCAGAGCTTTGAGGGTCACAGGACCACACTATTGAGCTTCCCCACAATAATTCTAGGAATAGCTCCAAGATATGAATCATTATCTCCTGTCTTGATCATCAGATGCTTATACAGCCTGTGTTATGCCCCATCTGGATAACTCTAATTCATACATTTGGGGACCTTCCTGCTATTTCCCTGGAGCTGCCTGTAGCTTGTGCACAGGTCTGTTGCCAAGAGAGTAACCAGAGCCAAAATCTCAGTGTGAACTCGGTGTTGAAAGAGGTTCATTGCCTTGTAATGAAGTAGAGGATCCAGTTTGAAGTCTTACATGCTGTTGCTCTACCACATACACGAAAGTTGGTTTGTTCATGTTCCCTGCGGCTTCTCCATCAGTCTAGGTGAGGAAATGCACACTTCTTTGCCAGTCAGAGCTACGAAACAGATATTATTACTCCTTGTTACTTCCCAAACTTACCGCCTACCGCCTAGCCTTGTTAATCCTGTCTGACCACCTATGCCTCACTGTTCCACAATATGTGTCTGATTTTCAGCCTTATGCTTCATGAGCACTGATTTATTCAGGCACAGGGGGCTACAAGGTGGCAGGAACTTGTGCTTCTTCATACTATAGGACACCTGTTTGCCTTTGCTGGCCAAATAACATTTTGTTCACAGACAATTCTGGTCGCCACCAAGACAGATTGAATTACAGCAGGTGCCTGGGAAACCTAGGAACTTTTTGGGGATAGAAGTCTATGCAACAGGAAAGCACTTAATTGTGTTTGAAGCCAGTTTATACTTGGAAAGACTGGTGGGGACAAAACAAGCAGCTAGGAAAGGAGCCTAATGGAGTTTGTGAAAGAAACATTCCTACAGGGGCTGAGCCACCAGCTGCATCCAACTAGATGGAAATATGTATCAGATGCCTTATCTGCTTGGGAGAAGGCTGAAATAAAGTTTCCATGTCTGAATATAGGAAATAAAGCAGTGTTGTGGCAACAGGCGCTCTGTGGTTTGGTTGGTGAGAAGTAGGCGTGGTGGACCTGTGGCTGCTGCTGCACCCTGTGCTTGTCCACCAGCACCAGCTGGTGGTGCTCTTAGCAGCTTTTTGGTGCGTCTTAAAAATGTATAGAAAATATAGATTTCCTCATTCTCATGAACACTATACTCAAATACCAGCAGATTCCTTTAGAAAATAAGTGGTTCAGACCACTACCTGCAGAAACACTGTCACAAAAAAACCCCAAACACCCAAAATCCCCTAAACACTTCCAATGCTCTAGTTCTACAAAAAAGCTGTAATGGATGCCATCTACCATGGGAAGTGGAAGTAGCATTCCCAGGCAGAACTTAAATATCAGGGGAATGACATCCAGCAAGGTGTAGACTGCTTTCACGAAGGCTGCTTTTAGATAGAATAATTTACACAACGGGGACTGTGCAGATGATGAGGACCTGCTTGATAGACAAAATAATCAAGGCATATACAGTAATCCATCTCCAGATGTAAGCTGTAGAACGATAATTGTTTAAAACAGATATATAATTAATAATTCTACTTTTTCTAGGGCATATCAAAATCCTATTGTTAGTCTCTGTGGATCACAGAGGCTGAGGAAACTTTTTCCTTGAAAAGTTTTGTCAAAGTAAATTCTTCTTCTTATTAAAATTTTTGTCCTAATGTTATTTCTGCATATTGGGTAATTTTAAAATAGAAAAGCATCTTTAAAAAACCCCAACCCTGTATTTTACAAAGGGCTATTCTGTGCTTTCTCCTAACAAACATTATCAAAGGCCAAGAAAATACAGTATCAAAAAATAAATGTCCAAAATGGTTCCACAACAATTTCATACCAGGTCTTTTTTTCACCCAATATGTTACTCTTGGCAATTTTGAAATCCAAGTTAGTCACTTTTCTAAAATGTACTTGTATTTAAACATTAATATATGAGTAATCTCATGAGAGTATCAGTGAAACCACTGGAGTAAGTAAAGCTCATAGCATGCCTACACATTTGCAGAATGGGGGACCTGGTTGGCTTTTGCTGCTTCTTCACAGTGCTTCAGTGCTGTACAGCTCTTCAGAGACATGGCACCATTTCTGCTGGCTTGGTCGGAAGTGCCATGCATGTGCCATGTATTTTTAGCAGAGTATCAAAGTTCGTGGTCTGAATCAGAAGTGCAGACTTCACGTAGCTCTCGTTGACTTTGGCAGGGACTACAAAGCACACAGCAGCCCTTCAGAAAAATCAGGCTCTTTGTTTAGTTTCTCTTTAAAATGGTACTATACAACATGTGTAAATTACATTGCTCCTGTTAAATTTCATAGTGGAAGGACTACGTGCACCTAGGACTCGTGCTCTAACAAAGAGAAAGATCTAACACTTAACGAAACCTTCATGGGACAGTTTACAGCATACAGTGATTTTTAACTGTCATATAGGATTTAATAGGCAATTATACCACAGAATAAGATGTAAAAATACATATAAAAACACTAATAAAAAATGATATTTTTATAAAACCTTGAAGAATAATAGAACCTGATTTAAATGCATACAAGAAATTTTAATGGACTTTCCATGCGCCAGGAAAAATAATAATAGAAAACGGGTGCAAAGCACTTTAAGAAAGAGGTTGAACTGAATTTGCAAAAGTGATTGAATTTAAGGAACAAGACTAGATAACCTGGTATGAATGTAGGTGTATAGCAAATTCCTTCCATGAAGATAGAAAATTATCTTTTTGCTAATAATATATAGTATTCAATAGCAACAGATAATTACAGTTACCCATGATTAATCTGTAGTAATAGATAATAATAATAATTATCTATGATTATGTATTACTAATGACCTATTTGACCTTTGGGGTTTTGTTGATGCCAGTATCTTTTTTACTTATATATCTTTGATCTCTGCTTCTACCATGCAAAAATGCCGTACCCTGGATGTAGTTATTTTCTTTTAGTTATTGATAAATCTTCTGGTCTTCCTCAAATTTTAATAATTATCATCATAATGAAAAAAAAAATAGAACTTAATGAAATGGCAATTTCCAACAGTTTTGGTTTTTTTTTTTTTGCCAGATGAGCCTTTCTTATCCATTAGTTTTAAACAGGAGAAACAGAGCAGAGTCTTTAACTAGGCTTTAATGCTGAATTATTTTAAAATAATTGCATTT
This sequence comes from Strigops habroptila, assembly GCF_004027225.2. Lineage (NCBI taxonomy): Eukaryota > Metazoa > Chordata > Aves > Psittaciformes > Psittacidae > Strigops > Strigops habroptila. The sequence continues at coordinate 16,194,799 of NC_044281.2, read as the reverse complement.
TTTTCCAGATCTAAGAAGAAAAATCCCCTAAATCTTTAGGGAAATGGGATTAAGCCAAAGTACTTCAAGTGATATCAGCCTTGAAGTAATAGAAGCTTTCCTGATAGCCTGAGATTAGAAGGGACAAAAGACCAGAGCCTGTTCTCCGGTTGGGAAGAATACAAGGCAGGAGAGATAAGTACTTATTCATTACACAAGAGGCAGCACTTAATATGATTTTTGGAAATCAGAGAAGGGCTTGAGAATCCCTAGTCACTGACTAAACTACTTAGGAAGATGATGTTTCTTCAATACATAATTGGAAAAAACAAGAGGAGAGAGTGCTTGAGTGGATATTAAAACTGAAGGTATGAGTTATTAACCAAAGTGCCCAGTTATTTCAGTGATGGACAAAGAAAAAATTTAAAAGTCTCTAGCCATAAAATACAGAAGGAAGTTTTAGTGTCTCTCCAGGACAGAGCTTGAGTATGGTAGGACCCTGTATGGAGAAGCCTTAAAATGTGAGCCTTGAGGTCAAAGCAGCTACTGCTCTACCAGTTTCAGATACTTAACTGAAATGCCACAGGATCTCCTTCATCAACTGCTTAAACGAATTTCAAGCAGCAGTTCATCAGTAACACCAATTATTTATTTATTTATTTTAACAAGTATATTACAATCAGCTGTCCACCTTTCCTCAACAGAAATGGAGACAGTAACAAGCATGTCACTCATAGATGTGCTTCCTAGAGAAACATACAAACTTATTTTAATTTAACCCATGAATTTCTCTTTGTGGACATGGATGCAGGAAGTTTTCAGGAACCAGTGATCACTTGCAGACATCACTCTAAGATCTGGAAGATATTTCTGAAAATAAAGTTTCAAAGGTTTGAGGAGCTGAAAACGCCGAAGATGTTTTGTTATAACTAACAGAAGTCCTTTGACAGTTTCGTATCTTTCCAAAACCCATCCTATAAAATTCTGGAGAGAGTTTTAGGGTTTGTTTTTCTGTTTTATTTTTTATTAAATGGCTAGCAAAGAAAAAAAGACTATCCAAGAATGACATTTGATTTAAAAGTAAAAATGAAAAACTTGCAAAAATATATTTGCTGATATCATTGAATGGTCACAAATTGAGAGAGGCACTAACTAGCCTCGAGATCTAGACATGGTTACATGTCTTAGAGTTAATAATAGTTTGCACTTACTAGCAAAGGCTGAGTCCAAATCTGTAGGGGCTATAATGCACAAGGGGAGAATTTCCCTCCTCCTCTACCAGGCAGGCTCACTACACTCTGCAATGGCTTATTTGCAGGAGAAAGCAGATGGTGTTTGCAGTGCTGCCTTCCAGCTGGGATTCTGCCAGGGGAGGGCAGCTTTAATTTTTGTCCCCTTTTCACCATGACAACTTCCCCAGCCTGGCTCTCATCACTTGTTTTTTGTGGCAGTGTTAGCTAGAGGAGGATTACAGGGCAGTGATGTTGACTTGTGGTGCTACAATTGTTCTTTGGGGGAACAGAGAAATTTGCTTACAAAGCTAGGAATTAAGTATAGAAGACAGTAGAGATATGATCTGTTAATTTAAAACCCAAAACAAAACAACCAACAAAAATAAAGGATGAAGCAATTGAGACCAGGAGAGCTTGACAACTTGCTCACTGAAATTAGTGTCATAATTAATGTTAGGGCCAAAATCAACTACCTTGTGAGCCATCTTGGCTGGCCTCCCCTTGGAAGAAACTTAATCTTTCCGGGTTTCTGAGGCAGTTTCCTAATGTGCAGAACAGAGGTAATATTGTTGCCCTATAAATAGCATAAATGCATTATGACCAGTGTGTGCAATAAAAATAATTTCCTTGATTTGGACAGATATAAAATGAGAAAGAGAAATTAAGTGATACATATTTTCTTTGCAGGTTGCCTAACATGTATTTTGTGAGTATGCTGGAGTGAGCACAGCCTGCCTGCAAAAGATTGCATGGGAGTTTGACTCCAGCCGTTCCAGCACTTCATGAATAGACCTAACGTCACAGCCTGGATAACTAGAGAATTGTGTTGCTGTTCACTTTAAAGCATATCCCTTTGTCACCCATCACTTCAAGAACTACTTATTTCATGAAATGAGCTTTTCTAGTGTCAATCCTTCTAGCTAAACAAAAAAGGAGATGAAAAACGGAGTATTTCAAAGTCTGTTCTTCGTGCATGAACAAATGATGTGGAGTGAAATACACTATTCTTCAAGCTCAAGGGGTGAATTGGTATCCAGCTAGGACTGAAGCAGCCCTTAACAATAATACCTGATAGTTCTCATTACACTGCAAATGAAAGTGTTTCACAAGGATCACTTGAAAGGCTCAAGTAAGATATATTGTTAGCATTTCTCTATTTGGAAGACCAGTGGGATAGGAAACAGATTAAACTACCAGAATTTCTTAAAGGGACTGAATTTCACGAATATGAATGAGCTGGATGAGCCAAAACAACCTCTGTATGCCTTGTTTTCCTGTACTGAAGACCAAACAGTTCTTTAATTCCAAATGACATTTGTTTAGGCAAGAAGATACCCCATAGAGCAGACCTTGAAGGACAGGAAATGAGTGGCCCCAGACCTGCTTCTCCATAGGGTGTCTGTCCCAGAAAGGGAGCTTCTGGGGTGCTGAGTCTTGGCAGGGATGGTGCAGCAGCCCTTGGGTTCCAGGAAGATGTTGAGGAGCATGGTGAGGCCAAAGTAAGAGTAGCCCTTTGAGCATGGGAGGCAGCAGGTGTGTGCTCAGCTCCCCTCTCTGCACCCACTGGCCTCCCACATAAGGAAGTCATGTCATTTAGTGACATGGTTTCGTGGCGGACTTGGCAATCCTGGGGTAAAGCTTGGACTTGATGATCTCAAACGTCTTTTCCAACCTAGTTGATTCTATGATTCTAAGGGGTTTAGGGTTGCACAGGGGTTTCTTCAATGATCCCAAGAAAAGGAGAGGAGATGTGAGTGCTACAGATCTTACCACCGCTTTAGAGATTGGGGTTTTTTTCTTCCTTTTCACAATTTCTTGGCCAATTTCTTTTCTCTTTTGGAGTTTTACAGGTTTTACATAGGACACCAGAACAGACCACACCGCCTCCCTTGTGACCACCAATGACCAGGAAAACAAAGAATCACAAGAGAATCCATTTTGCAGATCTAATGGGTCTTTGGAGTTTAGTGAGCAGGTTACTGGATGCTGTCTGCAGGCCATTCACACAATACATAAATAAATAAATACACAGAATAAAGTGTTCAAGCTCTCACTTACTTTAATTTGCACGAACCAGGCTCTTCTAACCCTGCAGAAGGGTGCTTTTTAAGCACCCTCAGCCTGGACTGTGCTCATAAGTAAAGAGGTGGAATTCATTTGGCCTTTAGACTCATTGACAGCTGAAGTTGTAGTGCTGGTATACATCCTGAGAGCACTTTGACCATCAGCTGTGACCCAATGCTACCAATCCTATTCATTTTAAGAAAGTACTTATAGCTCCAGAACTACTTTGGAAGCACCTTTTTTTTTTTTTTTTTTGTTATATAAATTAAATATACTGGGAGATAGCAAAAAAGCATCATTTTTCAGGAGCCAGGTATAAAGGAAACAGAAACAAGGTTTTAATGGAACAAAACATCCTACTGAAATGCTTAATTTGACATTGCTTCAAATTGTTTTAACATGAATCATCTAGGCATTGTATGTGAAAAATAGAGATCTTTTTTTTTTTCTTTTAAACTACACAGTGAAGAGCAAACTAGCTTAATGTCATTTGATTTATTGCCTGAATAGAAACGAAGCGGGAAGAAAAATTAATCCTCTTTGCTAAACAGAACATATAAAATCTTAATTCTTTAAATGGCATTTATTGTTGAAAGAAAAGTGTTTTGGTTCTTCTAAATGGAAGGAGAGGCACAGAGATGACATTTTTGCATTTTATACCATACTTAACAGCATCAGCTCAAGGCTTAGAGATTACTACCTCTGTGTTTGCTTTGAATTAAAATCTCAGTAAAAGCTCAAGCCTCAGTCTTTTGGGAATGCCAGTGTAGTTTTAAATGACATAATGCAGAGGATGGAGGATAAGGGAGGCTACATGCTAGCTATCTCAGGGACGGTAAAACAGGGGTCTTCACAGAGAAAACAGGAGCTTCAGGAAACAATGAGGTAATAGCAAATGTGCCAGATCTTTCTCCAGGAGGATCCGGAAGAGATTTAATGCCTCTCCTTCTAGACAATAGCATTTGAAATGAATCAATGTTTATTTTATTATTTAAATAGCCTTATTAAATCTAGGAAAATAGCTGTTTGGCAACCCAATTCACACAATCAGTGGCTGAAGACCTGCTGTGTCAGGCAGTCATTGCTGCATAGGGGCTGCTGGGTGGTCTTAGAAATGATCGGGACAATTTCTGGCTCTAGGGCAGGACTCACCTTGTTCTTCCCGTTCAGGAATGTGTGTGAGGAAAGGAGCAGCAACTAACATTATGGCTAAGCTTGCTGCACCAGGCAGTCCCAAGGAATGGCAACCTTTTATCTGCTGGCTTGTTTAACATCTCTTTTTCCCTCTTACAACAAAAGGAGTGGCTGAAACACTTTGATAAACATTTTATAATTATGAGTTTATCTGAATAATAGGAGCTTCACAGCAGTGGAAGCCAAGTCAGGCCGCACCTGGCCTACCTGGACCAAAGAGATAGGCACCTGGTCAAGCTGGAATCCATGACACAAAGTATAAAGAGATGATTAGACGTCCTCCACCTCAAGAAGGAATGAAATCAGCATACTGCATTACCACATCTAGCACATTTAACTTGGCATGAGTACTGCCAGGACTTTGAAAAGATAGGAGCAGTTTTAGCTGAGGTCGTGGCTTTTATTAGAGTTCTTATCTCCCTTGTTTACTGCTTTTAAACATCATAGTTGCAAGGCTGAAGCATATAAGGACATGAGTAGCTGAAGTCACTTCAGAGAATCAAACGGATAGTCGTAAGTCACTGCAGCATTAAAAACATTATCCTCTGCTTTGTAGCTCTGCTCATGTAAAGAATAGGATATAACAAGGATAACTTCATCCCTCTGTCACAATCCTCTTAGGATAGACCCATCATTTTCTTGGTGCAGAGATACCCAGTTTCAAAGCTCAGGTCTTTTATCACTCATATGGTATCTGTGAGACTTAGATAAGCTTAATGAAAAATTCTGTCATACATAGTAATCAATATTTTCCAGAAATATGTATGTTGACTAAAATGCTCACTGAATGGAGGAGGATGCTGTAACACACCTTGGGCAGCCAACACTTGGTTTTTGGGTGAGCACCTCTGCATTCTAGCTTGGCTGCCCATTGAGGGCATGCAATGCAGCCCCAGTGGCGGCCATGCTGTTGAGCTCCCCAGCATGCATGGCTCCCCACTGAGGCTGCAGCATATGCTTTCCTACGTGGAGAAATGCTTTCCTGCTACAGACACAAGCGCCTAGAGACAGCGCTTCCACACTTTCACACCAACAGCTTCCTTTTCTCTCATATAATTATTTTTTTTATTCCCATTTACCTTTGCATGCAGTGCATGCAACAAAAAGCAAATGATAGTCAAGAGAAATTAATATATGAAGAAATTTAGTTCTTGGGAAAAGCACTTATAATCAGGTATACGGATTCACCTCCACAGAAATTTTAATCTGCTAAGGAAAAAGGGATAACTTTTTTCAATTTTCTATTTTGCCTCTAAAATGAGTATTTCTTTTTCTACTTGAAAAAAAAAAATTAAAAATAAAAATCTCTTGCTATTACTCATTTTCTACCAAATCCTGTAATTCCTCTGCATTGTGCTCTATCAACACCCATAGCACCTTACACTGCAAGCAGTCCTGTTTAAATCTTCTTTGCCAGAGGAAGAACATTTTAAGCAGATCTGTGAAGGATGCTTAGAAATATGCAATTCTTTCAGAATGAGACATATACAAGTTTATTTGCTCTGTTTGCTATATAATTTCCATTGACTAATTCAGGCAGGAGTTAATTTGTATGCCACAAAACACACATTTCATTACCAATAGTTATTTATCAAATCAACAAATGGCACATGTCTAGCCTTTTTTAAAGCAGAACTTGTGACATATGTGGAAAATAGTCAGTGTGATGTCAAACTGCCAAGAATCTGCAGCCTGATCAACCTCATATGGAAACTGTGGAATGAATTCGCATTTTGCTCTTATATGATTTACTATTTGCAACCTCTTCACTTCATTTTTCCTTTCTGACTATCAAAACATTGTTCTTGGCTCTTATTGTTTACTAGGCACTTCCCAAGAGGTGAAAGCATCAGCTATTATTGGTAGAGTTACTAACCCTTTTTATATGCTGACTTGGTCAAAGACACTTACAGGAATGAGGTTGCAAAAATGACATTCCTAGTAGACTTTTAAAAGTCTTAAACCCCCTCCACTGCTGAAATCCAAAACTTTGCACCTCAAATCAAAATACTGAAGTGTCATAACATTCACATGAATGCATGCTTATAACAAATAGGACAAGGAACTTCACACTTTTATGCTTACATACCACCTACTCTTTACTACGAAGTTACTACTGTACTTCACAACCATTTCATCATCAAAATAAACCACAAAGACAAAAAAAGGTTGAAAAATTAAAATTATAGAACAAGTTCAGCATAAACTAACTGGACAAGAATTCTCTGAAGCCTCTGACGACTTAAGAAAGCGTTTCACATGGGAAGTCAGCAAGAATTTAAACACAAGTCTTTTTATAGACATTTATTATCATTTTCTCTGCCTAATAGCAAGGTTGTCAGCCCATTCAGACTGTCATTATCATTGTCATCCACACTGTACTGCACTGAGGGTAACTAACCAGTACCCTGACTCAGGTTTTTAGTTGTTCATTGATCTAAGCACACTGAGCTAATGAATCTTGCATTTAACACCCTTCCAGACATCAGAGTAGGCCTTAGCAATTTTGCTACAGAACATTTCATTACCCGCTCTCCTGCTAATTACTGGCTGAATACAAAGGTAAAACCTGGCCTCGTTCATTAAAAATAGACAGGGTCTTTTGCACTGGTCTCAATATACTTAGGTCTGTCCCTTCACCTCCTGGGAAGCAACATCTTGCTCTGCTTTCCATGCCTCCTGCAGTCACCAGCCACACTGAACAGGCGGTGGCAGAGCCCCCACAATGGTGCCACCTCTGTCCCACCAGCCACCCCGTCTTTCTAATGGTGGTGGGCACATCTCCCTTCACCGAGACTGAGCTTCGAGCAGTGCCAGGCCAGGGCAGCGTTGACCTGGGGAAGGAGCATGTTGTGTCTGCATGTGAGCACAGGGAGAACTCAGCACCTTTCCTGTCTTGTCTGGCTCTGCCTAAAGTGATAACCTCCATCCAAAGCGCCTCTTCATTCACAGTCTGGACTAGATCCCATCTGGTTATTTTAAGGGAAGGAAGGCAGCAGAAAGTGGGCTGTTTTTGCTTACTTCAGACTAATTTTTTTTCTTTAATTATACCACTACTATCATCACCATTTAGGCAGTCTGAGCCAGGCAGTAACTACATAATATTAAAAAGACCTAAATATTTAAAATCCTGTTAATCACCCTTTCTCCTCCTGACTACAGCTTTTATTCCAACAGGGTGGCTGCTGGGAAAAAGTAAATATGCTCCACTGAGGCAAGTTTATGATGCCATTTCTAACTAGCTGATTACCTTACTGTGTGACTAATGCATCTAAATGGAAGTCCCTAATTTTGTTTCTGCCTCACTAGTTCATCTCAGTGTATCAGGCAAAGGAAGCAAAAAAGCATGATAAAATTATAAGCATATCTTTTGGTGTGCTGTAAAACACAAGTACAAAATGGTAAGTGCACACATGACTGGTAGATATTCCTCTAAATCTCTCTTCTGAAGGTATTAAAAATGTGCCTTAATTATGAAATAGGGATGATATCACTAAAGAAGATCTTTAAGTATATAATTTGTTATTTGTAAACTGGCATATTTTTGTTCATTATTACTAAGTGAACTATTTTCTGTTGTTTTCATGCTCTTTTGATCAATAGGGCCTCTGAAAGCATTCACTGAAGATGTCACGCTTGCAGATTGCTGTATAAAATATAAATAAGGTGTATATATTGTATGGTACATATAAGTCTTTATTCTCTTTCATGAACTCCAGAAAGTTATCCCAGGATCCCACGTTGAAAATCATTATATCAATTCAAAGGCAGATTTTTAAAGCTGATGAAAAATAAATTTACATGTCAAATAAAACCCCTACTTTCAGGTTCTGATTTTAGACTCAGAACAGAGTTTGAAGCTGAATTGCATTAAGTCTAATGAAGCCTCTTTTTCTCAGCTTGAGGTTGAGTATGCCTTGAAGAAGAACCTACGCTCCAATACCAATGATGAAATTTCTGTCTATACATACAGTCACAGCACATATGTTTCTGCTTCCTCAGTTCAGCTTCAGGACTTCAGATTTGTGTTTCAGGAAGCTTTAAACAATAGCATTAGTGTAAAGAATAGATTCCCTCTACCTGCTCTTTCAACTTAAAGTCAATTTATTTTTGCTGAAATAGGGCCCTAAGGCAAAGACCTACATAAGTGGTGTCCTTGTCCCTTTGCATTTTGTTCAGGCAGGGAAAGGGGCCACTGAAGATGAGGCCTGTGGAAGCTCCCACAGCATCCCAGGAAAGATGCAGCAGCTCCATGTCCTACACAGGAGGAGCTTCGTGGAAAGGAGTGGTGCGGCTGCCCTCATGGGTGCACAACCACACAGCTAAGATGGAGCTGACTCCTCCTTGTTTCCACCAGACACCTCAGGGACACCAGAAGCCACTTGGACAGCATCAAGCCAGCCTCTAGCATTTCTACAAGTAACAAAGAGGTCAAATAACATAAAGCCCAGTTTGGCATAGTATTGTGGTTTAAGCTCAGCCAGTAACTCGGAACCATGCAGCCACTCGCTCACTCCTCCCCTTCTTCCCACCCCCTGCTCTCGGAGGGATGAGGACAAGAATTGAAAGAATGTAAACCCCATGGGTTGAGATAAGAACAGTCCAGTAACTAAGGTACCATACAAAACCACTACTGCTACCACCAATAATAATAATGATAAGGGAAATAACAAGGGGAGATAATATAAAACTAAAAGGGGAAAAGGAAAAGAAAACAATAAACACAAGTGATGCACAATACAATTGCTCACCACCCACTGACTGATACCCAGCCTGACCCGAGCAGTGATCTGCCCTTCTGGGTAACTCTCCCCAGTTTGTATACTGGGCATGACATGCTCTGGTATGGAATACCCCTTCGGCTAGTTTGGGTCAGGTGTCCTGTCTCTGCTTCCTCACAGCTTCCCGTGCCCCTCCTCACTGGCAGAGCATGAGACTGAAAAATCCTTGATCCAAGTAAACATTACTTAGCAACAACTGAAAACATTGGTGTGTTATCAGCGTTGTTCTCAGGCTAAAGTCAAAAACACAGCACTGCACCAGCTACTAAGGAGAAAAATAACTGTTACAGCTGAACCCAGGACACACAGGTGGCTCAAGTTTTGATCCCAGTGGCCTTTTTAAGTAACTTAATAATTTTAAACACAAAGATCATCTGCATTTTGGGTACTTGAAGTTACCACATGCTAGTCACCTGCTAATTAAGTTGATTACAAAGGTTAGCATATAAAAGCTGAACAAACAGCATAGCTCCTTCCCTAAAGAGTTAGCATGCCACCAACTTCATGCACAGATTATGAGAGTGAGTGACTCTATGGGACAGGACACACTAGCACGTTCTGGTTAGAAGCTGGGATGGGGAAAGCTTTTCTGGATTAAGAATATTTCTGTATGGTGCTAGATTTAGCATTATACATGTTATGTATATGTACTCCAACATATCCCATGAAAAACCACTTTCTTTTCAATGACTAGTATGCATTCCATAGGAACAATGATCAAAATGCCATCATTGCTTACTATGTGGAAGAAAGGAAATACACCATTAAAAGCTATACATTACTCAAGAACGCTTTCTACAATGTTTCTTCAAATCATGGTTGGCCTAGAGAAGATAATAGTCACAGAAAAAAAAAAAAAAATCACTGATTTAAACCATTGCAATTTTAAAAAAGGAAATTCACTGTTCTAATGGTATTCAAATATATTTCAGAAGCATGTAAGTGACATTCAGTACATGCACAATATTATTTTGGTGACGATTTTTTTTTTTAATTTTCAGCCTCATCCACTAAAGCCATACTAAAATTAGGGTCAGAGCAACATATTTTAGTTACAATAGAGCTTTGAAAGAATATGTATTAAGGTTTGTTGTTGTAAGGCACTCATAGGACTCAGCTCCTCAACAATCTAGAGCACAGCTTCTGCTCTGTGAACAGAGATTTTTAGATCAAGTGGGCAATAATAATTATATGGTTAGGAAACCAAATTTCATCTTTTTTTTCCTCAGTGCCATGGTTATGAGATACCTGGTAATGACATTCAATTTAGCAAAGAGAAGAAAAGGAGAGCAGAGAATAAAAGGTTTTACTTCCCGCCTTGTGGAACTTTAGGATTTGCTGCAGGCCCATACCACCAAGATCTGAATGGATGCATTAACTTTAGTGCTGACTATACCTTCCTCTCCATCCTCTAACCATTGGATCTTAGGTACCAGGCTTGCTTTGAGCACCGGTTCTGCCTTCTCGAGGTAAAATACCTTCCATTCTTACCTGCATCCTTCTAATTTATACCATAATACGTCTCAGACTCTACCAAAAAAGACACACCGTTTATATACGATGTTGTATAAGTAGTAATTGCATAAAGGCAACTAAAGCTAGCTAGGTCCTCAAGTAAAGTTGGGAGCTTAACATCTGCTACAATTTATCCTCCATTTTACACTTTCAGAAGATGAAGCAAGCAGCCTCAAATAGGGTAAATTCTACCTTTAACTGCACAGCAAATAAACAAAATGAACTGCCACCTGGTATAAGCAGCATAGGAGAGATTCTCAGTCTGCTCCAGGTGGTATGCAGGCACTGACCTGAGTGATACACAGCAGAATCTAGTTTTAGGCTTTGCACAGGTTTTTTTCTTTATCAATATAGGTTGTCAGCACAGATTCAGCTGAACCTGTTCTGTAAATGATTTTGCCGAAAGGAAAGACAAAAGGCGAGCCATGTGTGGCACTAGTTCAGTGGCTGACACCAGTTTTCAGCAGGGAATTATTTTGTAGGATACATAAGCCCTAAGGACCAGGTTTGTAAAAGAACTCACACCCAGCAGCTCCAGCTGAGGCATACAGAGCCAGTATCTGCTAGTGTGCTGAACCTGAATTCAGACTGAGTCCTGATGCTGAGAGGTACCCAGCACCCACAGCCCTGTTGAATTTCCAGGGGTTTGAGAGCATTCTGAACTAACATCAAGCTTGCTGTCAGCTCTTCTCTCTCCTGCCTCCCTCCTGTTTTATTACCAACTGTAATCCCATTCTGGGAATCCTAAATCATGTTACATGATTTTCTCTGTCCTATTATCAGTTTTCCTCTGTGGGAATAGCTGGCAAGTGGCAAATTTATTCTGTACAAATTGTTTTAAGGGAAGAGTGATGTTCTTCAATCTTTCCTTAAATTGAACATTGTACCTTGCTGGTGAGGACTGCCTATCGGAGGCATTTGACTTGCCATGCTCCTACCCTGCGTGGAGAATTAGATTGATGCTCCATATTACAGAATAGATGTTCTGAACAGCTGGGAACACAGCTCACAGCCACTTAGTACATTTCTTCATTTTTAATATCTCTTCTGTTACCCTTTAACAAACTACAGGCCAATTACTCCGGGGGCAGGTAAAGGGCTGACCCTCTCACGCTGCTTCATCAATCACGATCAATACTGTTGTTTGCACTAAATACAGCTTAAAAGACGGTGTGTACTCTGCGAGGGGAGGAGAGCAGGACAGATACCCAGTCATACCGCAGCTTTTACCACAAGAAACATCAATTACAAGGCAATGAATGAGAGTACAATCTACTGTACTATTTGTCATGTCTACTCTAAACACTACTGGCTGTAAAATGAGCAAAAAAATGTTTTGCTTTCTTAAATTCCCTTTTTGTCCCCTCATTTCCTCTGCTGTTCCTCTCACACACGTGTATGCACATGTCCATGCACGCATATAGCCTTCCTCCTGAAGCTTGCCAATTGCCACAGATTCATCTTTCTAAGTACATAATTCAATCCACTGAACATTACGCTGTGGTAATGCTGATGAGCTCTTAATTCTTCTGTATTTATTGCAGCAAATTTATCACTGACCTTAATGAATCTTACATTATGACAGAAATGTCAGTGCCAAATCTCTTAAGAAGGTCTGGCATACAGTGGTTTTAAAAGGTCAATGTGTTATTTTTTTTAAAAATGGGTCATTTAAAACATAGGCACTTACATTTAAAAAGACAAGATTACACACACGCACACAAAATAATATCACTGACTCATTTGTTCAGGTCCTGACAGATTAACATTGTTACTTAACCAATGATCAGAAAGCACACAGGAAAATTGTTTTTTAAAAGCTCTGTTTACATGTGCTGGCATAACTCATCAAGAGCCATGCAGTCACAACTGCATGTTCATGAGGAGCCACCACACTGAGAGCATGATTGAAAAGCAGAAGATGGGATGAGGAGATGGGGCTGGTGTAGGGAGAAAGTATGGCAGGACTTGGGTCTGTCTAAGGGCAGCACAGAGCCCTCTGCCTTTGGCTGCTGACAACTGCCAGCAACACTGCTTGATCAAGAAGCTCATGTATATGGTGGAGCAGAACTTTACTTTTAAAATAGTTTTACTGAGTCAGTCTTATTTGCTAGAAGTGAAATTATTTACTTACAAGATGCATAGTGGTATAGTGCCTACATAATACCCTGTGACATTTGAAAACTCTGAGGGCTGAACAAAGGTAGACATCATCACTGCTCTTGTTCTATGGGCAGAGAAGAGACAGAGGGTGAAAGTCCTTCCTTGGGCAAAATGACAGGTGACTCTTAATAAACCCAAAACTGTCCTTCCCCCTTCCCATCCCAGAGCTGTCTAAAACCAAAACACTCCTTCCAACAAATCAACACCTGCAGCCTGAGTGAATTACGAGGGTAAGAAATCAACACTGTCATCTGCTTGTGGAACAATAATTATCCCTTGTATGCTACTCCAGAAGCGGTTCTATTATCAAGAGCGTCATGTCTGTAAAATAACACTTTTGGGAATGGTGGCAGACTAGGGGCTCATGGCTTTCGCTCAGTTTGTAAAAAACAAATTGGCCCAGGTGTTTGTTTTTCTACTGCCTTCCCTCACAGGAACCAGGTCCTCAGCTCACTGGTACCAAGCAGACCTGTTGCAAGAGCAAACCTGGAGCTATCCCCTTTCCCATTGTCAGTTAAGACACTAAGTGCCCAATGACACTGAGAGACGGGTTTCTCAGGGATGCTAGGACAAGCAGTTGTTGACAACAGACTAAGTATTCACAAGCTTCCCCTGCCTCCACCTCCAGCCTGTTGGACTGAGCAGCCAAAGCTGGTGACAAACCTGTACAGAAATGAGCAAACATATTGGAAGGCAGCACCAGAGCCCAACTTGATGATAGCAAAAGAAAGCACTGGATCTTCAACTTGGTGGCCCTGGGAACTCACCATTTCCCCACATTGCTGCTTCCCTCAGGGCACAGTTCTGACGATGCACCAAGCTGACACGGCACAAGAGAGCAGCCTGCCCAGAGGCTCCATTAGCACAGCAAGGCGCAGGAAAAGAAATTACATAATCTGACATATGACTAACCATGCACTTTTCCAGGCTCTGCTTGTTACCTGTAACAGATAAAACACCAGGGAGAGGCAACCCACATCCAAGAGAACTACACTTGTAATTTGGATTACATGGGAGATAATCAGATTGCTACTGGTTCTGAGCTGGTTTCTGACATACTGTAATTCTGAAACTAAGTTGTCGTATCAGCCGGTAAGTGACAAGTTCAGTGCTAATCTATAAAAATTACAGCCTCCTTACTGCTCAGCTCATTAAACTGACTCTGTCTCCCAGCCACTCATTCATCTTCATAATCATCCCCATTCAGCTACTAACCTCCTCTATGTGTGCAGTTTACAGTACATCAGGAAGATAAAGTGGACTGATATTTGCTTCTAAGGAGCAGTGGCTTTTAATTTTTACACACACTTTAAGTACAAAGATAAATAAGATAATTTGATATCACATTCTCAGCTCAAACATTAAAAAAAAAAACAAACAAGAAAGTATTCAGATTTTATAGTAACATTAACTTGGCTGCATGCAGTATGTTTTATTCCTATTTTTTCTAAATGTAGTTATTGTTACATAGCACAACTGTAACATCCACGTCTGAAATAACACGTGAAACAATACACTCCTCTTGCAATGTCTTGCCAGAGAAACAAGGGGAGAAGAGTGTGTAAGACAAGAAAAAGTATGAGCTTGGGTTGATATTTGTGATTCAACCTGTATGCAGATGAGAGCACTGGTACCAGCACACACAAAAAACTACACCATGCCACATGATGCAGGCCAGCCACAGGTGCCCTTCCATCCCCAGCACTCTGCAGAGGTGCCAGGGTTGCCTCCTAACCTGCACTGCAGGAGTGGTACCTCTCAGTACACCTGAAGAAGAAAATGTGGCTCCTCCAAAAGTGTCTCTTTATCTCTGGCTAGATAGGGAAGTGGACCACGCACAAGAGATACAGGCTACACGAAGTGCAAGTTTTGCAGAGCGCAAGGAGCAGCCACTGCAGGAGCAGGAGGAGGCAGGGGTTGTTGCCTCAGACGCCTGGCTGCCTGCATGATTACTGATGGTTTTGACCCTTGTGCTTTATAAATCCAGCTGTTGTAATAGATTTACAGATTTTATGGGTAGAAGAGGCCATATGTTAACATGGACTGACTGATGTTTAACAAATTCTATGGTTTCTACATCAAACTGGTGCAATAACATACAGAAGACAAAATAAAAAAATAAAATTGTCAGTTTCACCATTGTTCATGTGTGCAATAACAGATTCCACACAAATTATTAAATACCCATTCTGATTTAACATTTAGCCCCACTTTTCTCTGCGGCAACTTCAAACCTGTACCTGCACTGAGCTTTTCCTTCAGAAAGAGGCCAAAGGAAGGAGCACTCATCCCTCATCCCCACAAAATGCAGAGCAGAGAAGCAATAGCTCAAGCACAGAGATCCACGTGTGCTCTTCAGAAGGGTATGGGCTGTTTGGGACAAGGGATGCTGTGCTGCTGCAGGCGGGGAAGTGGCTCATGTCTCCTGGAAGACATAGCCTGCAACAGCCTTTACTCCAGGTTAAAGCCAGCCATGCTGCAGATAAGAGCAGATCAGTGATGATGTAGAAAGCTAAGAAAAGAAAGAAACCCACTTCTTCTTTTCTAGTGTGACAGCTAGTAATTTGATGGTGCTCCAGTATATATGAGTACTGTGAGATAAAAGATAACTTCCAACAGTACTATCCAAGTCATACCGCAGACCTCTTCTGATTTCGCCACCTTTTCTTCTGGACTACCAGGAAATAGCAGGTCTGATTGATAGGTTCAAGAAGGTAAATTTAAGGGATTATTTTATAGTTTGGCCTTAAAAGGCAAAATTTCAAAGGCACTGCTCCCCAGTGAATTATATTAATCAAATTGAATACATTTACAAAGAAGAAACTGAATATTAAACTTGCTCTTTAAATAACAACTTTTTTTCCTGATACTAGTATTTACCATACTGCAGAGAGTGCATCTGCATTGGTAATGGAGCAGAAATGAAGGCCAGGAAATATAATTTTTTCAATGCATTTCAGCCAGACTGAACACAAAAGAGCTTATTGTCTGTGCATTTCCATTTTAGAGAAACTGAAGGTACAATCTGTATAAACTGAGCTTTACCAATGGCAAAACATACCATTTTTAGTTTGAGCACCAGAAAATGGTAAGTTTTTTTTAATAATGCAGCATATTTACAGAAATTAGACACATCAAGTATCTAAAGTTACAGGATTTTTTATGTTCTCTCTTTTGTCATATATAAACTTAAAATATATAAAGGTTTGCAGGCATATAGAAAAGTGCACAAAACCCACCATGGCACATCCCGTTGTAGGATATGATGCTAATGAAACAGAAAGGGAACACCACAAGAAATAGTAGGAGAGCAGTAACATTTAATGTGTTCACTAACTCCAGTTTCCCTAATCATCACCATGGTAAACACTTCTGTAGCAGGGAAGAAAACTCTCTCAGTCTCACTGATGCACATTAAGGAGTAGGCTCCACAGGGAATACAAAAAGTGATGGTGCAGCCACTGGAGAGTGTGCAAGGCAGATGATGTTGTGGCTACAGAGGGATGGATACACAGGTCCATGCTGATTCCTGCCCTCCTTGACCTGAACACCTCAGCTTGGACTTCAGCACAGCTGTCATGGAGATCATGGCCCATTTGGAAACATTATGCAAAGCAAAAAAATAAACCCCCAAAAGATTAAAGTATGAAATAAAATTTTGCATTATGGCAGAGCACCCCAGATTAATGTATTAGCTTTAGAAAATTGTGACTTGATTCAAAATACCTATTACAAGTTGGCCTCGTATTTTTTAGAACTCTAATTAACAAAGCCCTGCTTCTCTGGGCTGACAGAGATATCCCTGACATTTACTTAGGAGTAAACTTAGGAGTAGATGAGAAATATGAGGAATTATCTTTCAAAATTCTTAGATTTAAAAGTTTTTTTCCTTTTTATAAGGGAAGAAACAACTGTCTTTGAAAACATCACCCTGGGAGCTGTGCAGAGGGAAGAGAAGGAGGGAGCAGAGGCAGTGCAACATAACATTTCCCAAAACAGCCCCTGCCTGGAGGGTAAGAGCAGCTGAGGGCTGCAGCACCCTGACTCTGACCATGCTCTGCTGCCTCTCAGCTCATGTGGCTCCAAGACCTCAAATCGAGCTGCTCACATTATTTCAGATTACAGTACAATTTATTAGCTTTATTCAATATGGAACATAACTGATAATCAGAAGAATAATCATGGAAAAATGCACTTTGTGGGTCTGTTTCTCAAGCTTATCCCTTACTAGATTTATGCTCCTTTAGACACGCAATGCGGTGAGTGCATTCAGTCTCTCCTCAAATGAAGTTCCCACTCTTTGAGGAGCATTACAGCAGCCCTACCTGTTTTTTCTAGCCCACCTTGACTCCCAGTTCTCTGACAGCAACAGTGATGAGACAGGCACTTCTGCAGTTTAATTAAATCAAGCTAGTTTCTCTTTTCTGATCCTATTCAAAGGTTTTGGCTGTCAAGTGCAATCTTGTCAGAAAACCAATAGTTAATTACTTACTCCAAGTACACTGAATCTATTCAATTCACTTTTCCTTCTTTGATTAAGTCAGTCTGTGGGTTTCAAACAAACAGGCAGAATGCCTCTTTGAAATGCATCCCATTCTTGCTTTATATGTCCTTTGCATTGCCAAAATTGAGCCATTTTCCCCACAGAGCCATCATCCCAGTACCCTGCATGATCAGAACTGTTAAAAGCAATGAGGCTTGTCCCGCTTTCAAGCTCAGAGCCTGTGCATGCTGAATGCAATCCACGTTACAAGTTGTAAAGTATCTTAACTGACTTTGCCATACACTGAAATACAATATGAGAGTCACAGCAAGTGTTAGAAAAGAATCAATACACTTGTCCCCAGCCCAGGCTGACAGCTAACACCGATGGGGAACACTCTTCTCTGTTCTGCTCAGTGGACAATGATTTGGGTAACTGGGCCAAGCTGGTCCCTGCCCAGCTCTTTCAATACGTGATGCTGTAACACAAAAACACAAAAAGCCTAAAAAACAAAGAAAAAAATCAGTCTCAAGAAAAATATAGTGGAGTCAATGGTTGTAGTTCCACAGATTTCACTCTATGTGAGTTCACTTTGAAAAGCAAGCAATAGGGCTATTCCAGTGAGCGGAGTCACTCAAGGGATTGAGAGAGTGCTTGCTAAAACATCTTGAATCTATATGAGACTTAACTCCCCTCAAAAACTAAATTACTACTCTAAAATAGTTCCTGCATTTCACAGTTGTGCTCATGTTTGTAGACTATAAAAATCTTTTACATGACAATTCATGCTCTTGCTTTTCTGATTTACATCTGGTCTTCAGCTTACAAGCATACTTATCATTAAAAACAAATCAGCATTAAAGCCACATATTGGTGGTTTAAATCACACAAAATCAAACTAAAAAACCCTGAAAAGATATTATGTTCAGATTTTAAAAACAGGGAAAAAAATATGTTTTCGCAAAGGCAGTAATATTTAATTTCAAGTTGGATACTTTCATGTAGTTATGAATTACTAGTCAATAATTACTTTAAAATCATTTAGAACTGATAACTAAAACTTATTACAGCTCAATTCAATTTTTTTCAAAAGCAGTCTTGAGTGTGCTGTTGAAGCAGTAATCTTTTGTGGAGTGAAACAGTTACTCTGTTCTGTTATTATTCTTGATGTCTTATTGGTAGATTTAGTTGTTTGGGTTTGGTTTGTTTTTAAAAACACTTACTAAGCCTATTTCTCTATATTATACAGACATTATAACAGAGATGCCCTCTATAATAAACTCAGGCATTATGAAAACTCCTTGTGCTGCAAGGGGAGCCTGGTGCCACAGTATCTCAGACCACAAAGACTTGAGGTTACAGGATCTGGTGGGGTGTCACGGTTTAACCCCCACTGGCAACTAAGTCACACACAGCCACTCACTCCCCTCTGTGGGGTGGGGGAGAGAATCAGAAGAGTGAAAGTGAGAAAACTTGTGGTTGAGATAAAGACAGTTTAATAGGTAAAGCAAAAGCTGTGCGTGCAGGCAAAGCAAAACAAGGTATTCATTCACCACTTCCCATTGGCAGGCAGGTGTCCAGCCATCTCCAGGAAGGCAGAATTCCATCATGCTTAACTGTTACTTGGGAAGACAAACGCACATCACCACTCTGAACATCCCTCCCTTCCTCCTTCTTCCCCCAGCTTTATAGGCTGAGCATGACATCATGTGGTATGGAATATCCCTTGGGTTAGTTGGGTCGGCTATCCTGGCTGTGCCCCCTCCCAGCTTCTTGTGCACCCCCAGCCTACTCACTGGTGGAGTGGTGTGAGAGGCAGAAAAGGCCTTGACTCTGTGTGAGCACTGCTCAGCAATAGCTAAAACATCCCTATATTATCAACACTGTTTCCAGCACAAATCTGAAACATAGCCCCGTGCTAGCTGCTATGAAGAAATTAACTCTACCTCAGGTGAAACCAGTACATGGGATCACTTGGAACCAACCAAGCCCCTTTTTCTGCCCAAATTGCTCTTGGTTGCCTGCTACAAGCAAGCCCCTTCCCTGCTCTGCCTTAGGAGATGCACTGGGGAGGAAAGAAAAGAGCCTCTTTTCATCTGGCCTATTTTCAAACACAGCTGTGTTACTTTTCTGCTAGAATTATTCAAGTTGGAGGAGACTTTGAATCTTTCTCATACAAAGTTAGGGCTCTCTAAACTCCCAGGAAACAGCAGATGTGTGTGCACGTGTATAGAATGTCAGAACTCAAATATCTTCATAGAAATCCAACTTGTTTTGAACAAGAATCCCTTAGTATGGAGATGCTTCTTACAGGATCTACTTTCTGGAAGGAAGCATTCTTTTTCTCTTTTGCAACACATTTCACACCCCATCCATGCTCAAACTGAAGCAGCCCCACAACCTAGATGTCACCCGTCAGCTCCAGGAGGAGGTGGATTTGCTGCCAGGGCTTTGCCAGCACCACCAGCTGGTGGAGAACATGATAGGGATTGTTCAATCTCAGTTCCTTGAGATGCAGAAGGTAAAAGACACTAATGTGATAACACACTGGTCTTAGAGCAACGCAAATAGCTTTGGCAAACATTTCTTTGGGAGTAAAAATTGCAGATTTGCCTGCACTAAAACTTTTTAAGTAACTTGCTTCACTTCTGCTAAGTTGCTCATGTTATTTTTTTAAACAAAGTGGAAAAAAATCTCAAAAGCTTCTTGACACTGAAATACAAACTTTTCAACACCAACCAACTTGTTTTGACATTTCCTCTGCCTATTTTTAAATTATAAAATCTTTAAATTGCTAAAATCCAAATATTTAAATTATTTTTACTTTTGATTTGCTGAACACTTTCGAAAACGGGCAAGCTGACTCTAAGTCACACTTGCTCATCTTCCATATAGTTCTTTGGAACTGCCAGCAAACCAAACAGATATCCACAGACCCTCTGGATACCCACAACCGACTTCAATGAACTCCAGCTTTTTACTAGGTGCATCCTGAAGTGGAGCAGTTAGTCTGCCAGAGAGGACATCATATTAGAACTCTTTTCTCCATAGTGGAGGGGATCAGTCCCATACCACAGTGGGCTGAGCAACACCCACCCCTGCAGTTCCTGCTTCTAGAGCCACCAGATCCCAGCTACTCCACTATCACGTATTAATCAGACATTACACTTTTACTTGTTCAAGTCTTATCGTTTCCTGTTCTTCGCATCCTATGGGTACAACTGAAACTAAGTGCTATATAAGTGCAAAAGAAGACACAGCTCCCTACTGCACAGAGACCGTAATCTAATAAAGAAGCTGTGCAAAAAGGAGAGAGCGAGCAAAAGTTTTGCAGTTCCTGTCAACTCAAAAAAGTATTTTAAGTTGCAATGAAATAATGATAAAATGCTGGTATCAGATATGAAATCTGAGGATGTGGCAATATTCCTTTTATATAATATCATAAACAGTCAGATTTGTGCCTCTATGTTCTAGAAGTGTCTACAGACACAGCTAGTTTTACCTCAAATACACAATACTTGGACATTTTTGCTTTGAGCATCATTTATGAGTAAAGAAGAAGGCTGTGTATTATCAACTTCTTATATCAATTATATATTCAACTTCTGCATGGTCGCTAAAGTTCTTTTTACTGAAATGTTGTTCACTTTCATAATAAAATATTCTAAATAATATTGGAATAGGATTTGACTATTTTTTTCTAATTCTGTAAGATAGAAAACAGAGTGTAACAGAGAAACATGACCAGTTACATGTTTTAAATGTTAAAATCAGTCTCCTCTTGAATATATACTAGCATATATATAACACAAAGACAAATCTGAATATTTATTACTCTCTTTCTGCTACCTCCAACTAACACCAAATACTGCTCTGCTGGCCTGAGTGTCACCCTTTAGCACCAGCAGCAGAACATTATGAAGGACCTGTACAATTCTGAATCTTGGCCTCACTACCAAGTTCGAAGAATTTAGCAATTTCAGAAGGTAAAATTCCTTCACAGATACCTTGTTTGCCTCCATATCCTACACTACTGCATATGCTGCAAGGGACCCTCATTATCCATGGAGAAGTTTTACCCTCAAAAATGGTATGGCTGTGTTTTGTAAATAGTCTTAATTTTTGCAAAACCATGTTTTGCAAAGCTTAAAAGAAGAAAAACCTAATGTAGCAAAAGAAGCAGGAGTCAGAAGATGGTTCCAGCAAAGCTTGTATTTTCTGTATTTTTCCATATGCTACAGGAACTGCTGCTAATCTGTATGCAGCACACCCAAAAGCCACGAACATCATTTATATTCTATTATAGGTGCCTTTTATCAGGAGACAAAAATTGATCTTCTACACCATATAGGGCATATAAATAGAGCAAAATTAAACCTTTTAAAGAGCTCACTTTATTCTGAATAAAGTGGCTACACTACTAGTAAGTGAATTCAGATTACTATTGCAGGACAAACACTAAGTAAGTTCTTGCAGAAACATGTCAGGCTGTGTGTACACGCACCAGACCTTCTGCGAGCCTCACTTGTAATAACACACATAATTGGCACCAAAAGAAAGTTAAATGCCACCCATACTTCTAGCTTCTCCTCAGCATAGGTAGAGGAAGACAACCCAGTATTTACTTTATGGAAATGAGTCCTTGAGCTGTCCCAGTAACCAGAAAAGTGACTGCAGAAAATGGTTAGAGAGGGCTTCCATACCCCTTCCATTCTTCGAGATCCCACCTCTACACACCCTGGTTGCTAACAGTGGAAGATATCTTACAGAAAATCAATGGTAAAAGAAACTCTAAAGACAGAAGGTATGGTTTTCATCAAAAAAGAACTCTTCACACAGTTGTCACCCAGTGGAAATGAACCTTCAGCACAGACAGGTGTGATGGACATTGTTTCATCCACATACCACAGGGAGTATGTGCTGGGTTTTATTTCATATCTTAGTCTTATAAGGCTGGAAACATACAGAAGAAATGTAACACTGATTCAGCTTTGCTGATGAGCGTAGAGGAAATGTCTAGAGAGGAAGGATGATCTTCAGTTCAAGAGGCTGGGCTACGTGTCAGGAGTGCCAAACTGCTCAAGTCTATATGAGTGCATTTCACCTAATAGTTTTGCTGGAAAAAACACCCCACACACATTTACAAGTGCACTTAAAAAATAGGCAAATACCACCACCAAATAAAATGTCTTTTTCTATGGATAGGATAAAGTCACTTTATCCTTACACTTAAGAATAATTTTCTTAATTAAGATAACACCTTACTAAAAGTTAAAGAACACTTGTGAAAACAAATAAACATTGAATTAAAACAATCTGAACAGGGCTGTGTCAGTAATCAATTTGCTAGTGTGGAGCCCGATTTGAGAAAATGAATAAACCTTTCAGACGGAACCAAAAGTTTTCATTTTTTTTATTGACAAACAAAACCCCATTGTTTCCATTTTGGTTGATATTCACCCCACCCCTTTAAGGAAAATCGAGGGGATAAAGATTCCATTTTAACTGAATATAGACTGAGAAGAAGCACTATGCAGTATTGAGTGACTTGGATTCAAGGAGAGCCTTTCCTTCGTAGGACTTATGCTCACCTCCTCCCTTTGCAGGAGAGGCCACAAGCACCTGGATGCCCTGCTGTTCCACCCTGGTCCAATGAATTCTTACTTTTCTTGTGAGTCTCTTGAGTCAGACTGTCACAAGCAAGTCCTATAAACATCAGGTTATGGGGTTGTTTTCTGACCCTCTAAATAATTAACTGCCCCTACAAGATAGAAACACAGCAATCCTAGGCCATACTACATCTGTCTGCTGCACCAAAATCACATTACTTCAGTGACCCAACTCTGACCTGTACAGACAGGCTTTATCTTTCCAAAATACCTATGAAACCATTAGGGGAAAAACAAATAAACCAACCACAAAAACCACAACACGCCCCACACCCCCCCCCCCCAAAAAAAACAAACCACCGAAAAAAACCCCACACCAATAAGCCTAACTCACAAAACCAAACAGAACAACCCCACAAAGCAAAACAAAACTACCCCAACAATCAACACAACCCTTCCATTCCAGTTCATGTGTCGAAGAGGCACCAGGAAGCATTCGCTGCTATGTAGTTGTGCAAAACAATAGAAATTTCCCTACAAAAACAGTATATGGAGAAGTGAGTCAATTTATACAAAACAGCATATCAGAGACTGCTCAAGTTCAGAGGGGCTGTAAGGAGATTTTATGTACCCTGAACAAAGCATGAATAAGGCCAGAGATGAAAATTCTGTGGTGACACACTGGTGTAATCCATACAATTCTGCAAGGATGTGCAGCCCTTCAGACAATACATGGTGTTTGATTGGTCCATTTCTCTATTTTTATATCTGATTTAAATGGCAAATTGAGAAAAACCTTTACATAGCACATAGTCAGACAACACCCTAATGAGCCCAGCACTGCAGGGGTTAAGCTCTTATAGAAGATGGAACTTCTATAGAATTCAGCTGGCTCATACTTGATTACAGAGAGTGAGAAGCAAAACCTTGCTCCAAGAAGTACAGTACCTTCCAGTCTGCCTCATGCTCCCACTTTTCTCTCCCCTTCCTGGCTCTCACCACAGACTGAAGAGCCCACAGAACATCTTCCTCATTTGGCCTCAGTGATTCCTGCAGTTTAACCCCATTACCTGGAATGTGGTCAGGAGTCTGGCTTGAGGTGTGATAGAGGAATTGCTGCCCATGAACCTCAAAGCAATAATTCTCTGTTGTAGAGGGCTATTCACACTGTTATTTTTTCTTTTAAAATTAACTGTAACTCTTGTTAACGTGTGGTATAGCACTTCTGTAGTATATTTTCTACTCTACGAAGAAGCAACATGACAGTATAAAAAGTACAATATTCCCACTCTTTAACCTAAGTAAATTTTTATGCTGATAGTGAAAACTTCTCTTTTTGCTACTCTCCTTTTTTGATCAAAGTATATGCTGCTTCTGGCTGCAAGATGAACAGCTGTTTCCCGGAGTCTGTCAGGGGGTTTTTGCACAGGTACTGAGTACAGAGCCATACATACTTCTGTGGCTCTCTGGGACTGTTCTTCACATGTCAGCGCTTGAAGTACAGCAGAGAAACTCAACATGTGAGAATGAATGAGGCAATCCAAGCATTTCATAGCTCAGGGCACTGCAGATCAACACTTTGCATGTTCTGACACATGTGCATTCACAAAAATCAGAGTACTAGTGGTTATCCTCTATCAGCATGACTCCTTACATCAGTGGTGCATTCACCTACTTTAGGATCTACGGAAAAACCCAAGACTCCTCCAAGAGCCATAGGAGTTAGCAACAAAAGAGCTATCAAAGACAGTATTCTCTCAGAGCCCAATATAGCAGGCACGAGGCTTGTGCACTGCTGGAGTATCAACTGGTAAGTTGTGTAAGGGAACAACATGCCTGTGGTCATAAAAGATAAAGAAACATACAGAAGACAACCAAAGCAGATTAACCAAACCAACTCAACCCCTAAATTAAACTCAAATTCCTCTCCAAACATTTACCACCACCACCAAAAGACAAACCAGAAAACCCAGAGGCAGAATAGTCCATTATGAATAGTTCATAATATTAGCATTATCTGATAAAAAAAGATTTGTGTTCATGTGCTCACTACAAGAAGCTTGAAGTGGTTAGGAAAAGAACCTCCTATTGTTGATTTCTACCATGCTTGGAAAAAAAACCTCCAAAACCAAAAACCCCAAAATCAGCCTTTTACACTATTGCCTTTTCATCCTTTGTGATTAAATGAAATTTAATCAAAGGGATACTTGATGCACCAAATCCTTTCTTTCCACTTGGAGCAAGGGTTGTAGCAAGCTCACATCTGTCCCAAATACACTGTATAAACATTTCCACAAGAGATGCCAGGTCTCTGCAGGTTTCTAATGCAAAGATGAATAATACAACTTCTATTTTGTTTCAAAATCACAAACTAGTTGGGTTTTTAAAGAAGCTTTCATTTCTGATTTCTCCTTTTAACCCCTGCCGTCAAGAGACTTGGTTCAATAGTCTGCATTTCAGTTACAAAAGGAAAAAGGGTATGAGAAACATCCTTCCTATCTCAGAAAGTAACGTCGCCAAACTACACAATCCCTAAATCAGAGAGCCCAATTCAGAATGTTAAGCTAATAGCAGAGGGCAGCAATGACGCTAAGGAGGCCTCAGAGTTATCAGATAAAAAAAAACAACCCAAAACAATCTCCCTGAAAAGACCACAGTAAATGGTAAACAGCACTTTTCATCACACCCCAAATTCAGTAAGGACTCCCAGCAGCAAACATAAGTTACTCCCCTGCCCAGGCCTGACCTCATTATTGTCCCCATTACACTTCCTAATCAACCGGACTCCCAGATGCTCCTGTGTCTCGTTACTTCCCACGAATGCTCCTCTCCAGGGATATCCACCAGTCACTCATTTAAAGTAAGCCTTTCCTGGCTGGAGCTGGAAAACTCCAAGCCCAAAGTACCATCCTATCTGGACACTGACATGCTGAAGCCAGAATTACCTTGATTCTGAAGGCTCCTATGGACTCAATGTCCTCAACCATCAGCACTTCCCTAGAGTTTGGTTTGGGTTTCACAGTTAGAGGCTGTTATACCTGCAGTGATGTCTCAGCATACCTTGCAGGATTGCTGCTTCTAGAGTAGTGAATCTGATGAGTGATCTGAGCAACCCGCAACTTGGCTTATTTTGAATATACAATACAAACTTTTACTGAACAAAAAAAATCATGTTAAGCAGAATGATGTTTTCTCTTCAATATATTTCCACTTACTATGTATACACTAGTGACTATAATAAAGGTTTAAAACTGAATATGCCTATTACTTTATAACTAAGCCACACAAATTGGAAAACACAAATGAACTACTATTTCACCTTTGTTCAATCTCAATTTATCTTTTACATTTTAAGCATGTTTTCCTGGCCTGCAAAACAAAGCTACTTTCACTATTTGCTAGAGTTAACCTGTATCTACCATTACGTCACTTTTAGGTGCTTAAACATAAACATATGATTTGCCCTAGATTCAACCCTCAAGGTTTTTGGAATGATCCTACTTTCTGTACCTTTAATGTGATGGAATAGATATACATTATAAGGATAGAAGAACACTTTCTGTGCAATATAAGAAACCGCCTCTGGTAACCCGAGATGATTTAGGAGGGAAAAAAAAAACAACCTCTTTGTTATGCCATTTGGCTTCAGCCACAAGATATAGATGAAATTGAGAGGGGCTCAGAGCTAAGTATTTTGATTTAATCCACAAGGTAATAAGGGCATCAGTGAGAGGTTTATGGCCTTGATTCTTGCATCTACTAATTCTAAAATCTGTATCACTGGCTTTATTACAGCAAAAGCAGTTGCACATCTGGTTCTAACTGCCTTCAAAAAATCATGGGTTTGGATACCTTTATGCATGACCACCCATTTTTTTTTTCACAGCAGAATTTAATCAGAGACCAAAAGAGACAAAACCACACATTTACACCAACAGCAGCAGTCCACATTAAAAATATTTTATTATCAAATATTTTTAAATTAAATATTTGATAATCATTTTCATCAAGCTGAAATTTATAAGAGATCAACCACTACAAGGAAACTAAACCCATCTGTAAACAGTGTTTTTGTTTTACTGAAGTAGATAGTTATGTTTCTATTTTTCTTAGAAAAGCATAGAATATATTTACACTATTAAAAGTGTAAAGCATCTGCTTTACAGTTCTGATAACTTTATCATTATAATCTAGTCTAAAAATAAAGTAATGCTTATATTCATATATTGTCAAAGATGGCACTACAACTGCTATCTTTCTATGCCAGTTTCTTTACATGAGGATTTCTGCATTAAAGGAACATACACACTTTTTACAGGTGATACTCTGATTAAGATTTTTTTGTCTCAAGTCTTTTCTCCCCATCTCAAAGGAAATCCTGATTCATGCACCAGTTCATGTACAGGAGTGATAAATAAGGAGTCATAAAGAATAATGATAATAATCTTCGTATTTTCAAAAAGAATATGCAAAACTTAAGTCAACTTACATTTGTGTACTTTTTAAAATGCTTATAAAACCTATGATATCCTGATTTTTTTCCCCACAGTAAGTTAATCTGCTATTGAATTGTAGTATTAATGACAGCCTGTTGAAATTTACTCTATTCTGATGACTATAAAAAGATGAAAGGATAAAGCAGCTCAAATACCCATATAAATTGATGTATATTTTACATACAGATGTATCTTACTTTCATTTATCCAGCTATCCGCTGCTGTATGATGGGAGAAAGGTTATTCTTTACTTCCACCCATTGTGGGATTTTGCTATCAAAATTAATAGCAACGATGGGTTTCTCACAGCCACTGCACACCCAGATGCTGTACATAATCTTGTGACTAATTTCTAATTTATTTTTTTCTTAAATCACAGAGGATTGTGACAGATGGCACTTGGAGAATTGTAGCATTATGGGAGGGGGTGGCTGTGAATAATGACAAAGATAGATAGAAAGCAACTCGCAAATTAATATTTTACCAGCTTTGTTTCTACCAAATGATAAAGAAATAATGTTTTGACTATAACCCCCAGCAACAGCTGAGACAATGTTTGTTTTCCCTCTTATCTTGAAAGGAAACATGTATTACTGTCCATTATTACAATCCGCTGAAACTGCGTGGGGGAAAAAAGTACAGCTCCATTTTCATTCAGTGCAGTGGCAGCTGACAGAGAGAGGTCACCAGCACACAGGGTCAGAGTCACACTGAACGCAAGGGATGAAAACATTTGGAGCTTCCCCTCACAATCACATCCTCAAAAATTTGTTTTCCTGCCTTCCGCTGTCAACCCAATACGAGAACCACAAGCCTGGAGTTAGCATGGGATAAGCAAACTCTCTCCACTGCTTAGTCCAGCTGTAGGCTCTTGAGACATGTCACACACCCCACTCACACTACGATTTTCCATTATTCGCTTGCTAAGCAACTACTATTTTTGTACTTTGAACATGTGAACAATGCACTAGGCCAAACACCATCATTAAAAACATGTACTGACGGGAGAATAGGCATGTCTCTACCCCAGGGAGGCTTGCTGCAGCTCAACAGCCCAAGGATTTAAATGCAAGATTGCAATTTCCAAAGTCAGCTAAAGAACACTTACAAGCTACATGAAGTGTGTAGTCAAATACACCCTGCACTGATTACCTTTTGGGCACGGGGCCCGCTACAAGGCCACACTTTCCTAAGACTTGCACAGTTACGAAAAGTTTTGCAAGAATTTCAGTGATGCTGTTTCCTCTACTACTAACCTGCAAAAGATGCACATGACTGGTTCCCAAGTAATAGGCAGTAGGTCTGTGCACTGCTGAGGTACCAATCTGACCTGTACAAGTCAGGACTAACACAGTGCTACGCAATTAGACATGGCGTTCACTGCATTTCTGCTGGCTTTATACTTCTATAGTGGTTTAATGCTAGATCTTTTGGAAAGTTTGAGTAACTCGGATTAATGATGTCTCATCAAGTATAAGGTCTGCCAAGATAAAGTGGCCACTAGATATATTGAGATAACATTGCCCCAATGGCTTTTAAAGCATCAGATATAAATGGGCAGACATGCAGACTTTGGAGCTTCCTCCTGTCCAGGAGAGGTAATTAGACTCTCTTCCTATAGGATAACATCTGTTTCACGCTACAGCCACACCAGCCTCCTGCCATTTCCTGTGGCTTTTTTGATGTTATAAGCCCCCATTTAAAATCGGATAGTTGGAGCTCAATGCCATATCTCTTCTTTCCACTAGAAGCAGAATCAGGCCACAGAGTACCTGTAACACTGCTCTTGTCAGCTCTGAATACAAGTGGAGTTTCCAGTATAGAATTTTTATTTTCGCAGTTGCTAAGTAATAAGAGTTAAATTCTCTTCTCTGATCATCACACAGGTTCCCTTGAAGTCTGTTCTACAATATCTGCTTGTATTAAGCTTCAGCTGATGTCAATAGGGGTGCTGTACTCACAAGGAGAGCAGGCTAACTTTGAAAGAATGTGTTGTGTGTTCAAAGAAAAAAATTTAACCCTTAACTTCTTAGTGTTAACTTGCAATCTTCTGCTTTACCAAAGCCACCCTACATTTCTGTGTGTGTTTGAAAACTTTTTTTTTTTTTAAATATCTTAAAATACTACAAGGAAATTAAAAAGGCACTCACAGGAGGAAATGAGAATTAGATCAACAGGAAAAATGATACATGCCTTTACGTAGTTAATTCCCCCCCCTTTTTTTTTTTTTAATGACCTGGTTGGTGGTGTTGTCACATAATTATGTTCTGCTCTAATCCATTCAGTAGATGAGCCCAAGTTCAGCTTCAATTTGCTATCCTACATACAGATCCACTGGGTATAAAATAGGGGTCACTATGCAGAAACTCAAACTTGGTGATCAAGAGTAGCTTCCAGTTTCGTGATTGGTGGTGGCAGAAAGGATGCTGGGAAGCAGCATATTCCTTTAAACTGTTTTTTACTGAAAATGATGAATAAACCAGACCACAAACAAGTGCACAACTACAGCACAGAATATCAAAGTTAAACAGACATTATGTAATCATACCTCCACGTGTCAAAGCTGTCCTGTAACAGAAAAAGGACATTAAAAACATTGGGCATTACCATCCAGAAAGATCGCTGATTATTTTAGTTCATCCTCTCCCTCCAGCACACCCATGCTCACCCTTGATTGGTGAAACCTTGGTTGGTGAAACTGGAAAGCCAGGTGAATGCCTGTGGCCCAAATCCTGACATGTACAGGATAAACAGTTTAGAAATTGTCCAAAGACATTTGAGCTTTTGGGCATGCTGTGGACAAACCAGCACTAATACTCCAGATGCAGCCACATTAGAGCATTCTTGTATCTGATACGATGGCAGATAAAGTCATATTTATCTACCTAAATTAAAGCAATCCTGTAGGAAGTTGGATGAAAAGCCCAAGGATACAAGAGGGTAGATGTGAGGTGGTCAGTCTGCACTTCTATCAGTGGGAATCCCAAACCCAAATGAACACATCCAGGAGGAAAGCAGCAACTTCACCCAGCCCATGGCTCACAGGAGAGCGCTGCAGCCATGATCCATATAGCCACAGGGCAAGTAGCGGTACCTCAAACAGAGCCAAGGAATTTGCACGGCTCATCCCTGGCATGGCGTGTATGGCTAGGACCAGCTGACCACAGCATCACTCTTAAGGGATATAATTATCAAGAAAGCCTTGACTGGACAGCCACTCTTATTACAGTCCTAAGGCAATTTCTCTGTAGTTTTAAGGTGATTGATACACTTCAGTGGACAATTAGGCTGCTTCCTCAACGTAATTCAGCACTCCACCTCACACCAAGACAGTAATAATATCCTACATCTATAAACAGGGCTTTGTTACTAAGAGTAGCAGCATAAGCATTTAGGAGGTACTGGAATGGATTGGGGGGCAGCATGAGTGAGTCGTCAAAAGCCCAACACATTTTGACAAAATCAAAAAGCAGCAAAGTAACATTTTTTATTGCGCATACTGTTGCCTGATAATTATATAAGAGAATTAAAATTACCTAAACAATCCTCAGATGGAGGGGGAGAAGAGACCAAAGACTAAAAGTCACTAATCAATCTAGGCAGAGTTTGAATTAATTAGAAACTAATCCTGTGCAGATTTAAAAAAATAAGAAGATAGATTAAAACTATGAGTGAAACAAATAATAAGAAACACTCTGAAAACCAATCCCTTTTTCGTAAAAGCTACCCATCCTAATTCATTTCCTGTACAAATTTATTACAAGTCTAATTTAAATTGCATAAGTAACTGCTTAATCTTCTACAGGAATTCTGTCTCCTGCTTTCCTTTTCTTGCTCCTGTTTATCTTTTCATATATGAAATAAAACTCTCCTAAGGGATAGATGGGAAAAGGAAACACAAATGCCTGTCTTACAGGGATGCAATCAATAAGCACTATCCTGTTTGAAGCAGCTGGGAAGCATTTCAAAGGAAATCCCTGCTTAACTAGAAAATGTCAATGGCAAGAGCCTTGTGATCTTTTGCAAGGGTGGGTTTTCACACCAAAGAACAGAAGATTTTGGAGGAAGCCAGCTTTGAGGACACAGAATGTAGGACATTGGTTTCTTTGACATTTTTGTTTCTCCATGTCCTGTGTTCAGCTTTAGCTGTCATTAAACCACAACACTCTGCCATCCGTAAGTTTGGCTAGAAATACCAAGCACAACTTGCACCTTGGTGAATGTACAATGGAGCTGTGTACACTGTAGAGCAGAAGACAACAGGCTGTGCTGGGCAGTGCTGCATGCCTCTGGGCAGGACAGTGCCTTAACGTGCAGGGCTACATCCCACACAGCTACACTGGCAGTGACCCTGCCAGCCCTGAGACCAAGACACAGGCATGTGGTCTACAGCATAGGCACTCTACAACCCTCCAGCATCTTCTCCTGTGTCCTCTTCTTTTCAAAGAAGTATTTCCACCATATGTATCCATTTTAACACACTTCTCACTATCTGCAAGGGGTGGATTATACCATCATTCTGCCACTGGGAGGTTGTTACCTACCAGACACCAGGCATGCACTGATGAGCCTGCTCCTCAGCTCAGGGTTAACAAGACAGATCCCTACCATACCTTCAAAATCATCAGCTGTGTTACACCAGGAAAAGGTTCAGCTCATTTCACCTCTCGGTGCTTGTTTGCGCCAAAAGGAATGTGTCTCAGCTCAGTTTTCCTAATTGCCAATGTGAATGTTGACTGACAGTTTTTTCCTAATTAGATACATTTCTACTGCATTTTCCACAAATAGATGGCAATATAAACTTATGATTTTTTTTTTCCAGGGCAAGAACAACCCTCACTGTTCACACGCTTGCACTTCCTTCCACTCTTCAGTGTCAAGGGACGCAGCTAGCAGCAATGCCAAAGTCTCTGACACAAAGCACAGAATACATTTTGAATGATTTAAATAAAGCTTTCACATACCAATGACCATGACTACATTGAAACCCTTGCTGAATTAAATCACTGCAGTCAAAACTGGGCCCTATTTGAACAAAGGCCTTGCAAAGGGAGCAAAAGAGTAAGCCAAGCTCACGTCTTCTGGGAACGGGGACAGGGACAGAGTGTGTGAAGGAAAGGAGCATTTACTAGAGCCTCCAAGGTTAGGGAAAAGGAGCCACCGCATCATCTGCTCCAGAGTTTGCTTTCTCCCGTGTGTGAGGTATGATATGAGGTTAAGGTGTCCTGCAGGGTATAACCAGCTCCAAGTTTTTACAGACCTGAGTTGATATCAATTGGTCACCTTAAACAATTTTCCTCAGTACCTTCTCAGAGTCGTACAATAATGAAGCAGATGATAACATTCAAGAAACCTATCATTTAGTTTGAACTGGTCTCCATTTCAATTGATACGGAGAAAAATGTTGCAGAGCTATCATCAAAGTCACAACGAAAAGCAGAATAACAAAATTAGTCAATTAATAATGATATGGAATTAAGTCAGTGTTAAAATGCAAAGCAAATAGAGCAGGTAAGTCACAAATCTAAAGCAGAAAGCCATCCTTGACTAACGGTCCAAAACCAGAAAGATAAACACCATGGTCACCTTGCATGGGACAAATGCAAAAGGTAGTTTTCAGTGAGGTTCAGGAAGCAAGCTGGGTTTGGGGTATTTTTTTAAAATGCCAATTGGATCTTCTCCTTTTGGTTTTATGGTTGTTATGGAGACTCAGGTTTGTTTTCCTCATTGAACTCCACCCTGTGCACAAAGCAAAGCTGTTAATAAGCTGTCATTCTTCAAACTGTCACTATGCTCAAAAGTTAGGAGAGGTAGGACTAACCGAGACAGACAAGATAATTTCTTCACTTATTTTCAGCAGAGTTTCTTAACAGGCTCACCAGCAACAATCCCTCATTCATGAAAACATCCTCTCAGTGTGCTGGAAATGAATTTTAGTAGTTAGTGACAGTCTGAGGCATCTTTTCTTGAAGATAAACAAGGAAACAGCTGCATATCTCAAGCATGCAAACCACTATAGCCTTTTTTTAAAATCTCAAGTACTTGTTTGGACAGATTCTGTCATGCACAGACCAGTCAATTGCTAGGATATACCAAGTTCGTGGTGAGTATCGATAAGGGAGTGTTCAGAATGACGGGGGGGGGGGGGGGGGGGGGGGGAGAGGAGGAGAGAGGAAATCAACTTATTTTTTAGTTTTCTAAAATATTTTTTTCTTCATCAGAGTGAAGAGTGCCCAACAATCCAACACGAAGCTACAGACTCCCTAAGGACTCAGCAGACTTGCTGCTCAAGTAGGCAATTAATGTTTAGGATGTAGACAGATAAATCTGGCTACTAAACAGCACACTTGCAAGGAACACAATCTGCAGTATAATTATATCGCAGGACTGGCCATTTGCCACTGTTCTTCACATGTAGTGCAATCATATTTTTCTTCTTGTCTAGTACTGTATCTTGTAAGTTTCCTGCAAGTGTGGGGTTATGTGTGACCACCCTCAGACATGTTCTGATACCCTCTAGGAAATAGTCAAGAGCTGGAGAAATGCATCACTGATCCATCGTTAAACCACCTAGCAGAACTGGCAGATTTTCTCTCCTGACTCTTCCTAGTCCATGGTAGGAGAGTTTCCTCCATGCGAGGACAAAGCAGCCCTGAAGTACAGTCCTGTTCTGAATTACCCACTGACCTCGTTGACTGGAGAGGGACTTTAATCTGAATTTAGGTAACACACACTTCCTCCCTTGCCCATCACATAAATGCAGTCACCTCCACATGCAGACTTCACACTGAAATCATTAATCCTGCAAAGGTTTAAGCCAAGATAATATATCCCCAGCTTTCTGTGCCACATAAAACAGCTGCTCTGATTGCACCTGAGTAGCCCACTCACTGACCTACCCTGAAGTTTAGTTTCATTTATAAGGTAGAAGGTAATGATGTTTTTTTCGGTAGTGGTTATATAAAAAGCTAATAGAATTAAAGTCTAGAACTAAAATAACTTTTCTTTATGAAAAGTCTTTTGATAGTTTTATCTGACAGTTTAAGTACTGTAAAGGGGTTTTATCCATGTTTCAACTAAAATTTTTTTACATGGGTTTGTAAAAGTAATCCACCCCTTCAGGCTGTCAAAGATGAGTCACCTGAGATAAAATAAGGATCTGTAGCACTGTAATAAAGCACTAATCTGAATTACATGTATGTGCCATTAGGAGTGTATCTAAACATTTCACAGTCATTGATGCATTTTTCTGTACATTAATCTGTACTTCCTTAACATATTTAACTTCATAAAGCTCAAATGCTAATTATTTAAGCTGCCAGTAAGTAAACCCTGCTTATCCCTTGCCCCTCTATGGAAATCAGTTGCCATACTGCACAGGAACAGGTAACACTTGCTGTTAAGACAGCAAAAGGTGTTTTGTTTGCAATGGACAATTTCAATTTATTGCTGTTTGAATTTATATTCCACAAAGGAATATAAATTCCTATGTGAGGTTTCAGCCAATTGCTTATCAAATTTCTTCTCCTGCCAAAGGCTGAAACCTGAGTTACGTTACTTTACTTATGCTGAGCAACTAACTAAAGGTGTCAAGGAGAAAGAAAAAAACAAACTAAACACCGCCCGCCGGACAAAAAGCCCACTTCAGTCATTTCCAGAAGCACATTGCTCCACGCTTGGACAGTGATCTGAATTGTCACACATCTCCTCTGGCTAGGACAATAAAAGAAGAGTTTATGTCTTTAGTTACTGAGCATTGCTTAAAGAAAATCCATCTCTGTTATAACTTGATATGAAGGACAAAGGTTTCATAAAGAGAGTGAAAACACATTAAGAAATGGTCAACACTATTGATGGTGACTGCCCTGAAAGTGTTCAGACCTCTTTAGAAACTGCAAAGCAATTTAAAACCAACAACAGGCTTCTAAAGCAAAATAATTATTCAGAAGTTCTTTTTAATTTAGCACAGTTGGTGATTTTACCTCACATAATTAATTATTTTAAAGCAATAAATTTGATGTTTTTGTAAACCGCAATAACTTTAAAAATAAAAACATTAGATATTTCCTATATAGTATGACCTTTTTATATCCAGATATACCAAGCCAAAACATTAAATTGTACTAATTGGAAAATTTTGCCCTCCTTATGAAAAAGACTCCATGAAAAGTCTTTAAAGATTGCTTCACCCTTTGTGCATTAGTGAAGATGATTTGCTGTGAAGTGGCCATAACTTCTACAAAAGAGAAGAGATAGATTTAGTCGAAAGAACCTATTCTTCTATCTCTACTGAAGGTGTTGTCATACAATTACAGTAGTAGAATTTTAACTACTTCTAGTGTCCTTGCATCTAGATCTACAGTGCTAATTCACCTGAAGAGAGAAGCAAACAGGCACCAGACATCAATGAGCACACTTCATTGTTGTATGACACACAGGGTAATACAGTTCTGTTAATGGCCAATTAAAAAAAAAAACCAAACCATTCAATTGAGAGAGGAGTTTTGATGGCCTGAATTAAGACTATGGAGATTAATTTGGTGAACTGGTTTTGTGTGCTTTTTTGCTTGTTTGGATTTTTTTTGTTGTTGTTGGGTTTGTGTGTCATGACACCGCTCCCTTATTCCCCCCTGGCCTCCATCCTAGAAAAAAGCAACCCAGTATCTTAAAACCAGACAAAATCCCAGCCTCTTTTCTATACTTTGAATAAAACATTGCTGGTCACCTGGTCATCCACCTGACAATCTGCATTTCCTATTTGGTGCCTGTTGTGCTGCCTGCTCTCCCCTTCAGCTGCATAACTCCATATTTATTGGTGTTGCAGCTTGCCAAGGTCTGAACTCTGCAGAGCAATCATGAAAGGAGGGGTCAGGGAGAGAATGGAAAGATTTGTCAATTGAATGTTTTGGGCTGTCAACCCATTGTCAAGCGCTAAGGCACAGTAGCTAGAGAAGAAATGTGTACTCGTATTTGAAGAGCTCAGTCATTTTTAAGTTTCACAGCTCATCTATTTCTCTGATAAGAAAACATCCTCTTCCTCCTGTGCCAGTAATCTGAGCTACAATAACAAATAAATAAATGTATTTTGAATCACTTAGAGGAATCTAGTTACGGGTAAAATAGAATTACTTTTTTCACTGACAAAGTCCCTGCCCATGGCGGGGGGTTGGAACTAGATGATCTTAAGGTCCTTTCCAACCCTTACTATTCTATGATTCTATGATTCTATCTGCTGCTACAAAGATTACAGGCATGATTCCATCACCCTTTCTTACACTGTAATGCAAAGAAACATTGGAGAAAAGTTTTCAACTTGCAAACTTCATGTTGTGTCATGGCTTTGCAGAGAGCCGACACCACATGGCAGTTGAAAGTTTCTCATGGGATAACACATGATTAGGATATGGCAGTAAGGCAGAAGAATGCAGCTTTATATTACTACAGTAATCAAAAAAATCATATAAACATTAGGTTCTAATGTAACTTGCAGTTTAGTGGCTGACACTGAAGAATAAGATTTACCGTATGTTCATTTATTCTGGTCTCAGCTCTGTATAGAGTGCCTTATCACTTTAAGACTGACCTCTTCCATACTAAATCACATTATTTCTATTACTTAGGGAATTACAATATTTATACAGTTTATACTCATGTAATACAATGGGATTTGCATAATATGAAAGGCATTAGTGCTTTGAATAGCAGAACCACCTGCACAACCTCTCAAGTATTAGTTTCTGGTTATTCTGTTAACCCGAGCATTTCCTTTTCGCATGTTAAAGCTCCCAGTGAACAGCCAAGTTTTATCTGGGTTACAGCAACACAAGTTGCCACTGCTTAAGGCTCTGCTAATCCCAGAAAGCCAATGTGTGAGGACATGAGATCATCTTGACTCACAGGAGACAGCATTCTTTGTCAATTCTGCTGCCAGGACAGAAACATCAAAGATGTGGTGC
The DNA here is from genome assembly GCF_004027225.2 of Strigops habroptila. NCBI lineage: Eukaryota > Metazoa > Chordata > Aves > Psittaciformes > Psittacidae > Strigops > Strigops habroptila. Next base: position 16,157,327 of record NC_044281.2, on the reverse strand, counting down.
TTTACACACTCAACTAGCTAAGCAGGAAAGGAAATAAGAGATTAAGTGCTTTTCCCCCCCCCAGCCATTGCACAGTGAGCAATGCTGTGTACTTTTGTGAGAACAGACATATCCTTTAAATCCTAGTGCCTTAAAATTCTGACTGAATTTGTCTACGAGATAATGTATTTCCAACAATGTGAAAAGTCCTCAGATGATAATTTTTCTGTAAACACTCTTATCTTGTGGAAAATGGACTTCCACTGTGTCAGTACCAGCTGCCCAAGCTGCCTGTGGTAGTAGGACAACACAGCAACCTCAGTTCCAGAGCTCCCTTTTGGTACTTACAGACTCTCCAGTTGAAAGCAGCACTTCAGTAGCATTGTAACATTTGGGCTTCCAATTTGTGGCAGGTAATTCAGGGCTATGCACTTCCATTAGAGAAGAGTAACATACACAATTATATTTTAGAGGAAAACCACTGAAGTTTCACTGACTAGTGGTCACATTTGGTGCACAGGAAAGGGCTTAATTATTCCAAACACTCTGCTCATCATCTCAAAGACTTGACTTGCAGAGCTTGAATGCTGATAATTCACAGTACCAGTATTTACTGTGACTTAAAAATCCTTTAACGCAGATTTACAGGGAGAGATAGTATGCTTTTTTATGCACGTGTATAGCTGTAAAAATAAAGTAGGCTATCTTCTAAGGGTACAAACCCCACTGTATAGCCCTGAACACAGGTTTTCTCCAGATCAGCATTTAAAAAGCTCCTGAAAACAAAACAAAAACCCAGTAATACTCTTCAAACTTCTGAAAACAGAGTAAATGATTCAGTTCCTGCTTACTTTCGCTCAATGCCCTGTTACTCCACGACAAATTGGAAGAACTAAACTTGTAGCTTCCCAACAACCACCAACCAACCAACCAGCAAAAAAAACCAAGCAAACAAAAAAAACCTCACAGGGAAAAAAAAAGGTGTGGGGGGGAAGAGTTCTCCATTGCCGGAAGAATCTCCTTTCTTAGGGATTTTTGTTGCCACATTTTATGGATCAGTTTATAACAGCTTTTGGTGTTATAAATTGGATCGGAAGGAAAGAAAACAGCATCTAATGTGTGTAAAACTGCCAAAATAATTTTGCTACTGCATGTTCAGGTTGGTTTGTTGCAGTGTGACAAGCAGATTTGTATCCTGCTGGATCATCTCCCTCTGATGATTTTATTAAAAAGAAATCATTCTGAGGTGAGTAGGAAACCCTGATGTGCTCCTACAGGCATAACACTACAAAAGAAAAAGCATTTGTGCAGGTACTTCAAGGCTCCCACCCCCCAATTTCTGACCCTGGCCATTCCTAGATTCCTGGAGGCCAGGAGGAGCAGGCAGGGACCTCAGTGGAACACCACTTCCCAAGTAAGGCACTCATGCCATTGCACCAGGCAGCTGAGTATATTACAGAATATTTAGGACAAAGCTGATTTCCTTACCTCTTTTACTACAAGCTGTTTGATTTATAAATCAGTAACATCTCTAAGTGAAGAAGAATACATGCATCACCGTGGCAAAAACAAAGGAATTTATCTTATAACGTTTAATGTGACTCAAAATCTATTACGATATTTAAATGATGTTATGATTGGCTTTCTGTGAAACCATTATTAGGTTAATATTATGATTTCACTTTGTCAGTTCAATGAAATTACATATTGATGCCTTGTTTTTCCACAGCAGCTTACCCTGATGTATTTATTTTGCTTGGCAACTGGATTTCGACTTTCAAATAAGCGTGCAAGTTGGGAAGAATGAATTCCGTTAAGCAATCTTTTATAAACAAACAAAAGGGATCACAAAAAAAATATTTCTGATGTCTTGAGATTTTTCTGAAGTTGCAGTAAGCTCTTCAAAAGACAAATAGAAAATAATATTATATCAGTGCAACTTTATGCTAAAAAGGGAAAAAGAGAAAGGAATGTAAATTCTAAATCTCTACTTTTTTCCCCAATGCAGTACAACAACATTAATACTTATTTTCCTGGTCCAGACAACAGGTAGTCGCAACAGAATTACAATTTACTGCAACAACTTTATGTGTAAACAACAGAAAATTCAGGTGCTCCTGTTTCCAGTGATGAGATACATACTTTCTAAAACCTATTTCTTGTACAGTACCTGTGTTCTCCTTACAATATTCGTGTTAACACTGTGAATAACCATTAACTGCTAGGTTTAGGATTATCTCTAGTTTTTTTTCTGGAAATATTATTTAAGGCTCTGCTAGGAAAAAAGAAATCCTTAGGTAACATGGTTTTGTTATTGAGGCAATTTCTTAATCCTCTGCATTCTGAGCTAGAGGTTTTATTTAATATCTTTGTAATGGTTTTATATAGGACAGTCAGTTAAAGAGTCCATAAATCAGACCCTGTGTTTATCCTTCAAAATTTCATTACTTTTGTAGGACCAGAACCTGCCACCTGCATTTCCACCAAGTACGTAACTTGCATCATGAGCAATCTTATCAACATCATTAGTCTCATTCTCTTGACAGAGTAAGAAAATGAGAATATGACTTAGCAAACGTTATTTTTTAGAACCACAGATTTTATTTGTAATTGCTTTTACAACAAAACCATCTCAGAAACATCAGCTCCTGCTTCCAAAACAAAGGACACCACTTTGTAAGCACTGTAGCTTAATACTTAAGGTACCAACAAATTTTTAGTTCCATTAAAATACCACTGCGCTTGATTCCTTACCTTATTAAAATTGCTTTAGAAAACAGTTGTTTAGCTTGTCATCCTGTCTACTGATCATATTTCTTTCTCTTTTCAAGAAAAAGACAAGTAGGATTAAAATACTGTTACATGTGGAGGTTATAGAACATACTGCAAATGTTAGTGTAGTAAAGAATACGAAAGAAGGCTGAGGGAAACAAATGCATCCCACTCAGCAGACTCATAACTTCACTTGACTTTTACTTGTAAAAAAATCCATCATTATGTTTCTATACTTTTAATTGCCTTTTTGTATATCCAACTAATTTTTGTATTGTTCTTCATGGTTTGCTGCGTTACAGCATATATCTGCCAGGGTAGCACCAGCAAGGAGAACATCCTGAATTGTCCTTTTAACTACCAGCAAGGCCATTTCTCTAGCACTGCCATTCAGCACACTAGCCCAATCAGAAATCCAAAACACAGAAAGTGCAGCTGAATGTACATTCAGGCATAATTTAGTAAGATTTCGCTCTGTAAAATTACTACTTGAAACCATGATTATTAAAACCTATTTTACAGTTCTTGAATGACTTAAGTAGATTAAATATACTGAAAGGTTTAATCATGATTATTTACAATGCATACATTATCTACTTTAATGTACTCAACAAAGGGAAGAGGGTTATGTTACACACAGCAGGGCATTCAGCATGGGGCAAACCCCTCCAGGACAGTGACAGTTCAGACTGTGCCCAAGGTAAACAGCCTGGCAGCCTCCCAGTCTGCTGGGCATAACCCACCCCACCTCCCCAACATGCAAGCATACCTGCATATATTAAGAATCTCTTTTCCAAGATAATTAGAAGTCTCGGAAACCATGCAGGAATCTTCTCTGCTTCTAATGTTAATGAAAAAACAAATGCATGAGAGGTAAAAAACAAACCAAACATACTGGGGGGGCCAAATCTACCTAGAGCTCCAACAAATATCATGAGCACATACCAAAGAAAATCTGTGGCCTGTGAAAGCCAAATAATTATTCTGAGATGTTCAACTTGTTGGCAGCATAGAACAATAAGTGGTTAATTTGTCACCTCAAAATCCCCCTAGCTATGAGAACACCTCAGATTTCTGAAGAAATTCATCCTTTCTCAGAAACCTCTCAAGTGTTTTTAGAAACCTAGCAAAAAAAGGAAACAAATAATAATAACATTAATTTAATTGCTGTTGTCTATTAGAAGAAACTCAAAATAAGCATGCAGCTTTTTCCCCACATCCAAAACCTGCAGGAACACTGGGTGAATACTTTGATTCTGCTTAGAGAAGGAGCAACCGCCTCCCAGCTGGCCAAGGACAAGGCTGTCTCTTGGCCCCAAGGGGATTCGCAGCTTCAGATCTGTATAATGTTGATTTTTCCAGGGTCTACCCCACAGTCGCAGGTGAGTTACGATTGCCAGCACTGATGCCAACAGCCAACCTGTCTTGATTTTTTATGAGACACTATTTAGACAGAAAGTTAGTTTGCTGAAAGCCAGAAATATGCAAGGTATAAAGGGCTTCGGCTCTGTCAGAGCTGATTTTCAATGTGAAGGCAGGCTGGGTTACAGAAACCAGCTCAGCTAACATCATAGTTCAAATGCCAATTAAGATAGCGCATCAAACAATTTATTTAAGAAGCTACTCAGATATGACAAATAGATACTTGCTAGTAAAATCTGGTCATGGTTTGAAAGCATCTGTTACAAATATCAAGGTGGAGGAAAGCAAAGACTGAAAGTTATGATTATGGAAAAAAATAGGATTCAAAACAAATAGAACTGAAATGAGAGACACATACACTTAGATCGATTTCTACATAACCCTACTATTATAAAAGGCAAGAACTGTATCTGGACTTAAAACAAAGTTCAGAGTTGAGAGCCTTGTCTCAGACCTAGCTGTTGGCTAGCATTTTCCCCAACACATTTTTATATCACTTTTTGCAGAATGTAATATTATTTACAAATCCTCTGACTTTATATATGCCTGTTAGTTACCAATGTGTGATGTACCTTAAAATGTTATTATTGCGATAAAAATCCTCTAAAATTCCTAAAAAAGTCTTAATTTACGTATTCTTGTATGAAAATAATTTGTAGAAGACTGAATTTCCTGAGGATGTTTTCTATTAGATTTCCTTTCTCCTCTATACCAAGCCCTATTCCTTCAAGATGGGCACATCTGTTATTAATTTAACCAACACTCAGAAAAGTTCACAGTAGCCACATGCCTAAATGAATGCTTTCATTTGGAAGCGGCCTTGTCTCAGCTTAAGGCAGGTCTCTGGTGTGCATGGTTTATTTTTGTATCTTTCATTACTAAGGCTCTAGTTGCAGACATATCCTTGTCCGGACAGGCTCTGATTCGGAAATGTCACTGTAGACAGGTAGAGGCCTCAGGCAGAGATCAAGGTCCTTGTTATCTTCAGCATTTCATAATCATACACTAAAAGATCCCTACTCTTACAAGAAACAGAAAAAGCGATCTTCAGGAATGAAAGGGCACAACAGATGGATGAAACTAGGAAAGAGGAAGCAAACAAGAAAGGCAATCAAAGTGGCAGTAAAATAATTTCCCACTTAGACTGAAGTAATGCAAAATTGAAGTCGACAACTGTTTCAGACTTTTTGACTAATTTTAGTTGCTCAATCAATACCACCATTCCCTTTTCCTCCCACTTGTTTTTGGGGAGAAGAAAGGATGTGTTATTTACTCTTTTCCCAACTATTTTGATATCTTCTCCCTCTTCTTTTTCTAGAGGTATTAAGACCCAGTAAAAGTCGGAGTTCCCTCCTACATAGGATCTCTCTCTTCCAGGTACTCTTCTGCCTCTAATTTTCCTCAGAATCATCAATTCACCTTTCTAAAGAGATGCTTTTATGGTATTTTAAACCAACCTAAGGCCAAACCACTGGAAGAAAAGCATGTTATCCCTCCCTCACCCCTGCCTTGACAGCACATTGTTGCTGAATCAGCAAACTGACCCGAACTCAACCCATATCAGGTAAAAGCTACTGCCAACGCAAGAGGGCTGGGAGAGCATCTGGAGGCAAATGTGACACTATCGCTTCATAGCTGACATGCACATGGAAGAGTGTCCAGGTCTTAGAAATGTTGTGCAGGAGAGCACGACTTGGGGGAGGACAAAGAGGACCACAAGACAATGAGAAAGGGACAGAACAAAGAGTTATTCTCCACAGTACAAAACAGAAGGAGGGAATTTACATGGAAGAAGGGAGAGGAAAAGCTCCAGTTTGCCCATACTGTGACTGAGTTGGCAGAACACAGGCATTTATTTTAGTCTTGATCTAGAAGTATCTGGGACAGCCTGCTATAATGAGTTCTGAACTAGTTTTGCCAAGGGGAAAGTCTCCTCCTGCTCCAAACCTTCACCAATGCCTTCAGTAAGCAAAAGAGCTGTCCCTCTGCCCAGGATTACAAACCTGCATTCATTAGGCAAAACTCATATCACATCATCCTGCTCTCTGGCTGCATGATCCCTTTCATCCTGATTAAAGTACAGTCTGGCTGGAGGAAAACGGTAGCTACCAAACCTATTTTTGTCTCAGTCAAGCAGAGCTCTAAGAAACGTTACCACATGGGGTTACCATTTCCTATCCCACAAGCTTCCGGAACAACACATTTCAGGTCAAAACATTGTTTCACTAAAATCATATCACTTCCTTCAGAATCTTTGTACTTGTTGTGTGACAGAAGACATTCAAAGTTGAAAGCCAGATTGATATGTTACAGCAAAAAGCTCTGTTTCAAGAAGGCAAGGGAAAAAAATGCTTTCTGTATCAGGTTTTAGAAAAAATAGAAGAATCAGGCATCCTACTCCCCTTCCCCTCCCCCATTATTTCTATTCTTCCTTCCAAGAATTCCCCTAATAGCAAGATCTCCTCTCAGCTCTGATGCTTCCCCTCCAATGCCTTCTACAGCCTTGTCCCTACTTCGGAAGCTATTACACTACAAAAACCTAGCAGATCCTTTGCCTTATTTGCAGTTACAGGTGTTTTGGGTGTGCTGACACAATACTTGTTTATGAATATTAAAACCACTCACTTAGATAAATTCAGATTTTTTTTAATAATGACCAGGTATAGAATAAGTGTTTAGAATAATCACCTCTGAATCCTGGTCACTTTCCTGTGAAAATAGCAATTTTTCTCTCAGCAAAATATTTGGCAGTCTGTAACTTAAAACATCAGACTGTATCTGTCAGCCTGCAAGAGAGCAGAACTGCTGATAATCTCTGACAACAGAGCACAGTCACTTCAGTCAAAACCTTCACGTGTGGTGGAAGAAAGATTAATTCTGCAAAGCTGAACAAGGAATAGTAATACAGAACCTCACACAATCGCCAACAAATTAGTCACGTTTCTAAGTCACAGGCATAATTTACAGTTTTCTCTTTTTTTAATGATGAGCGCTGTTAGGCAGCTGTATTAATCGTGGTAGATCCTCCATCTCCTCCAGTTTTTAAATTAAGACACAGTTTAGTTCAAACTACAATTTACCTGTTGAAGTTTTATGCTTTGTATGTGATAACAATGGATCCTTCTGGCCTTACACATTATTAGTCATATTGTTGGAGCTGCTCTTTGCTATCAGGCCTTGTCACCATTGCTTCAAAGAAAAGATAATAGCTCCTATTTTCCACTAGCTGACACAATGTGCCAAGTTTATCTTTGTGTATTCCTATTGAAAGTGAAGATTTACAGCTAGCACAAATTGAGACAGTGTAGTCTGTAATACTGCATCCCATGGTGGCTCTGAATAGCTTGTTTTTGTCAGTTTGGTAAGGTAAAATGTATTGTGCAGTTGACAACTTCAGCAAAAACTCTTAATACGTTGCATATATGTTAAGGACCATTGTGACATTTCAGTAAGTTATATGTTGTTAGTGAGATTAATACCACAGTAATATAAATATTAGTGACAAATATGAACTGAAGTGACCACCTCTACCACTTCAGTTAGAATTAGAAGGGGAGATCCTCAAAAAAGAAATCTTAGAAGATATAATAAATCAATGGCCACCAGCAGGCAGAAATTAAAAGGTAAACCACTTCAGTAAAGCAAAAGGCAATTTTGTATTCAGGTGATACTAATGGTACAGATTATGGGATCAGAGAAGAAACTTTTGATGCGAGATCCAGGGAAAATGGGTAGGAATACAGAGGGAACTGACTCACTCAGCGAGGACACCCACTGCCTGTTACTACTTCTAGTGCGCAATTTTCATTAGCATTGAAATACATTAGATTTAATCCTGTATGCCATACAGAGCATCTACAGCACAAATCACGTCACATTATCATAGCACTTGGTTTTTGGTTTTGGCTTGGTTTTTTTGTTTGTTTTTTGTTGTAAAAAGCCTTGGTATGAAATCATGACTTTGTGTGTTCGCATCTTCAAATCAATACAGTCCTGACTCTTCCTGAAATGGCCAAAAGCACAGGAGAAACAGGATCACTAAATACAGACATATTTCAAGCTACAGACATTGCTTTAGGTGAAAGGATGAGGTCTACAACTAAAGCTGCTCAAACCATTCCATTCAAATGATGTTTTCACTTGCCTGCCCCATTCTAAACTTATGTTTAAATGCAGTTGCCTTCTGGTGCCTGCTGAGCCCAATTATTTTTCCTCCCAAAGCACGTGCCAAAACAGCTTTGCTGCTATGAAGTAAGCAGTAATCGAGAGAGAAGAGCCGCCATACTTTCCCTCCTTTCTTGACACCAGAGCAGTGCAGGGAAAAAGGAAGGGCAGAGAAGGATGTTAGTCAAGCACAGAAAACCAAGAAATAGTGAGTGAGGAATGATGTCCAGAACTGCTTGGCAGAGAAATATGTCTGGAGAGAATGAAAAGCACCATGAAAAAATACAGATGTTTTGGCAAAGGACATGGGAGAAAGCCGTTTAAGAAACGGCACAGATAGGTACTGCAAGCTGAAAGAACAGAAGCAGATGTAAGTAAATGAGGAAGTTTCAGTGGCAGAAGCAGAAATCCTGCTGAAGATTGTACTGCTACACAATTGTAAATTAAACCAGCAGCCCCAACTTTAATTACTTGCTTCTCACAAACAAAAAGCATGTTTCATCTTTTCTCAGTACCCATTTCTCATGACTGGGTTACTTGATTAGCTCAGATTATACAGGTCTGCACTACAAATCTTGATACTGACTTCTTCCTAGAAGTGATTCCTTCACATAGAATTTCTTAAAAGTTTATGATTTCAGAAGCTCTATCCAAGAGCATACAAGCCTACCACATTTCTAAAAAGTCAGCAGCAGGCAGGCTAACATTGCTTAGGCAATTATTACCACATTCTTAATGACACAGTTGCCTCTGCCTGCACTTCATGCCAGGCAGAGGCAAGCTACAGCTCCAAAGCTGGATTGGTGCATATGCCCAGGCACAACACAGTGCTGGCAGCTCTGCCTTTGCAACAGGGTTTATTGGGTCCCAGCTTGTTATCCAGACCCTGCATTAACCCATCAGGAGCAGCCCCTGAGCACCAAACCACCCCTAGCTTTCTTTGACAGTCTCATCTTTAACAGCCCTTCAGATTTTGTATGCACCAACTAAAGCTACAGACAGTGAATAACTCCAATACCCACAAAGTGATTTGCAGAAGTGACAAGTACTCATGCACTCACCTTATGATTAAAAAAGCTTTTCCTAACATATGAAGCACTTTAAGATCGCTTCCAAGCTGAGCCCTTGATGTCAGATGTTTATAGTATTAACCTCACACCTCACAGGCTCACGTATGAGATGTGGATAGTATCCATACCAAGCCATGCACATTTTTTTCTCTCTCATACACACACAGTCTCCCATAATAGATCAAATTTAAGGATGAATTCATTAATGCTTGTCACAATACCACAAGTGATGACAGTGCCATGCAGAAGTCTAGGCATACATGAGCTTTTTTTTATTGTAGGGTTGGAATAGCAAGTAGTTAATAATGCATGTGACCACACACTGAAAGATGGAGAAGAAAACACCCAACTTTCACAGAAAGTATTGAATAAGGCAGAAACAAGGATAGGAGAAGAAAATAATAGAAAGCAAGGAATAATCACACCAAGCACTAGGATAACAAGTAAATGTTTTGTAACCCTCTTGAACTCTGAAATTTGTTAGCTTTCATGTATTCCACGTTGAGTCTTACTAGCTTTTTAACAAGGGGGTTAGTAACTTAAGATGACACGTAGCATTTAGCACATTCTGTGAGAATACTACATAGGAAATCTACTATCTAGAAAATTGAAAATCTCTTTGCCTAAGTGTTATCTTGTATTTCACATGAGCACAGGCAGAATACTTTCTGTGAGAACTGGTACAATTTTAATACTTTTCATGAGGACCATTGCACCACAAATATTGTTTTCCTAGTAAGTCTATTGCAGCATTTCATATTGATATACTTTAGGATAGAGATAGAAAAATCTGCTTTAAAAGCACTGATAGCAATGAAATTACAACTCGAAAACAGGCTGTGAATTTAGGTATGCATTCATTTGAAAGTGTGTAGTGAAGCATTATTAAATGGGTGTCACAAACTAAAATCTTGGGCAAAAACATCACTTCATATGACCCTGAGTGTTCTCATTTCAACATGAGCTCCTCCAAAATATTTAAATGCTAGATACTACTGTCCAGATTCTTATTCTGCAAGAAGAAAGGAAGCAATAAATACCCACACCACAACAAGTTCATAAAATGGCTCTGTACCGACAGAAAACCCATTTCCAGTATCCCACAATAACTCAAATTATGAAATCATTTACTATTTTAGCTGCAAGCAGGGAGCATGCTAAGATGCATTTATAATAGAATGGGAAAAGGCATACAGTAAGTAATATTTAAGTGCAATTAAATTTCATTTCAATAATAAATTATGTACCATTGTAAACCCAGTGGTTTATATAAATATCACTGATGACAGTAAGTTAGAACAGATTGTGTTTTATTTATATTACAGCAAGGAAGATATAACAGTTCTAGGACATTTTCTCTATTGAAGTTAAAGGTAAAATCAAGCGGCCCATGTGAACAGCAGCTCTTGATGTTTCACTTATTAGAACTCAGGGTCTGCTATTTTTGGTTTGCAAGACAGTGCTTGAGACTAGAGCATACGTTGCTTACCTTCTTCTGAGTTATAACATTTCAGCCCAGATGTGTTTGAGTACACACACAGCAGAGGAGATGAAAGGATTTGCTGCAATCATCTCTGGTTTTATACATGTATGGATAGCAGAGTTAAGTACTCCCCTAAACCCTCAGAAAAGAGGTTTCCACAAATCAGTGAGGCAGATAAATCATGGACTGGTGGCCAGGAAGCAAGTGCCATTGAGGACAGATGCCACTTTCATCTCTTCAAAACTCCAGCCCAGGAGAAGAGCTTGAGTGAAGACATACAGCAAAGGTGAGCTGGAGAAAGCTCACATTAGAGGCAGAAGACACTAATGGCAGAGAAAAGGTGGCAGCCATAGGTGGCTCCTGAATTTTCAATCTGCTACTCAGCACAGGGACTAAGAAACATGAGGAAGCACTAGAATAAGAAATTGGACACTGAAGTTACTCATTTTAGGCAGTTGCTCTTGTAACGTGGATTATGCAGATTTGAAACCAAGATACTATTTTTGTTAATAAACAAATGTCTAAAGAGATAAAACTCTACAGAAAGTTACCTGACATGAGATACAGCTCTTGGGAAATCCCTCACTACTGATAAAATTTACTGACTCACATCTGCAGTATTTTGTAATAGTTTGACTTTAGAAAGGACTTTTAATGGAACCTTTGAGAGTGAATTAAATGCTAAGGAGAATGGATAGACTAAAATGTTGACAGAAAAGACAGCATTAAATTATTCAACCACTACATCCTACATACATCTACAGCGCAATATAATCCTGATTTAGCTGTGTTCCCTCTGGGTTGCCTTTGAATATATTCTGAATTTTATAAATATGCCATGAAACATACTCTTTTCAAGAAGTTCAGAATTAGAAGCTGCCAGCAATTTTCTGTCCTGGGTCTGAGAGCCTCTTTAGAGATTGGTGAGATCCCAGTCTAGTCTCTCACTCCTTTGGTCCTCCTGGCACACAATGTTAATTTTGGAAATGTAGGACAAAAAAACTGCAAGGTGAGTCTTTTTTCATTTACCATTTATACTGTGTTTTAGTGTAGGAAAATTCAGAATTATTTAGGATCTTAGGCTTCATAGCCTGAAAGTTACCTCCCCATTGTTAGCCTTAGATAACAGAACAGAAAGAACATCCATTTGTGGCTACAGATGCAGCCACAGCTTTAATAGAGTTTTATTTAACACCCATAGCAGTGAGATAGCTCACCATCATCAGAGCTGAGAAGGTGTGTGCAAGAACATATGCTCCATCATCTTGATTAGATGATTGACTTGCCTTTTGATTTCCCACCACGCTGCCAGCATTCATATTTTCTCAGGCAGAGTGTGGCTCAGAGCTCTCAAGGAAGCAATTTTATCAACTCTCTTCCCTGAAAAGGCCAATGCCTTAAAGGCATAATTAAGTCCTAAGTACATAATATTTAGTGACATTTAGTGAGGCATGTAATCTCTGGCAAACTGCCATTGTAGAAGAAATAGCAAACAGACAAATGTATTTGCATTGTTTTCAGTTGGTTTGTAGTTTTTTATAATTGTCAGCAAATGCAGAAGGAAGCACTAAATGAAACACACTGGTTAACAGACTGAACTAATTATATTGATGCAGTGAAAAGAACTAATATGTTTTGTAGTAAGCAGTATTTTGTGACAAAAATAATCTCCTTAAAGCTATACAAAATGCTTTATTTCTGCTACCAACACTTGCATAGTTTTCAGTGCTCGTGAGTACAGAGCTTGACAAATAAAACTATTATTACAAATTCAGAGCAACACCGCAGTGTCCAGCTCACCTTTGGATAAAAGGCATCTTCCCTTAGCCCTGCTTAGCCTCACACATCCCTCCTCCTCCACAATTTCACCCGAAAGAATCAAATTTTTGCTACTTCTTAAAAAAGCAGGAGACTGGCATTGCTGGGCAAGAATGGATAAAAAAAATGCAAACACCTTAGCTTGCAATCTCCTTGCTCCCATGTTACACCATAGCAGCTGACAGCAGTGTTTGGTCATAATCCCCAGCAAGAGGGGAAAACCTAAACTCAAAGTAAAAAAGTACTGAGTGGAATGTGGCAGAACATTTTAATGTTCTCCAGTTCAAAGACAGTAAAAGAGAAAACGGAAACTCAAAGAAACCTATCGTATTTAAACAGTAAATTCTTCTCAGGAAGCAGATACTCCCCATTAGAGATTACATGAATATTCAGGTTTCACACACACTCACACACATACCTCCTCATTTTCAAATGAAATCTAACATGTTTTAGTGAAATAATTTCCAGCTAAGCACCCTAGGCTGCACTTAACCCTTTAAGTCAGCCCTACTACACTCAAGAGCCTGCCTGAAGTTAGCAGCTTTGGCTGGACTCACAACTAAGTCCCAGAAACTATGTACAGTGGTTTCAAAATTACTGCCTGAGCCATCAGTCTTGTCCCTCTGCTCTAATTGCTGGAAAGCAGAGTTTTCAATTAATTAAGATGTTGGACTTTGTTATGGATGCACTACAGCATGGGCTATGTTGCTGTCTGCTAACTTTACTAAGACAGCGATAACTTTCAGTAAAGGCGGGAAGCAACATCGTAAGTTGACCAAGCAAGATTCAGACTTCATCTGTTAATGCAAAAGCTCTTCTGCATCTAGTAAATGAGAACATTTTGTTACTAAATGTGAGTATTTGCCAAGCATTTTAAATAATACACTTTGAAACAAGAGCAACTATACTGCATCTCAATGAGAGCAACATCCCACCTTACTGCGCATGACATCCTTTGCAATATCATGTTTATCTAAATTGAACTAACAGGAATGTAAAAATGTGCTTAACATCACCATCCAAGAAAATTCACCATCAAGGCATAGCTGTGAGAAACTCTGTTCACAACATGCAGGATTAGGACAATCTGTCAGCTCCAGAGGCCAGATTGGAGAGGCCAAACATACAATCCCTGCAATTTCACAACTATATTTGTTGTGCAGTTAATGGATTTTGCACTCACATTCTTCTCCCTTGTGGCACGTGATTAATTAGGGTCCTGAAAATTGCACAAAATGTTTAAATATTTTTTAAACATTTTTAAATAAAATTTTAAATAAAATTTTAAAAACAAAATTTTCTTTTTATCTGGTTTAAAAACAAAAAAAAAAAACAACCCCCCCCCCCAAAAAAAAACCCAACCCACTGAATTTTACTTTTACTTTTTAAAAAAACCCACAGTGCTAACTGTTAAACTGGCAAAATAAATTCAACTACACTAATCCAGATAGATGTACTGGATGTTAAGACACTGTCTTTCAGGCTTCTCGTTCACCTGCTGTGGTCAAACACTGACAGTAGTATGAGGTCCAATGCTAGTCTGACTTTGCATGTTTTTTTAATATATACTAAAGCATAAAACCAGTACAATGGAAAAAAGATTGAACTCATCTTTCAGGAGTATGTTTTCTGACTTAATCATTAAGATATCATTTTCACCTCAGAATTAAGAGTTGGCAGACATCCCCTGTGTGGAAAATAACAAGCAAAGAGGATTGCATTGCACAAGAAGTAAATATAATTCCTTCCACCTGCGCCAAACTGAAGATCATAAATATCTTTCACTGGAGAATTTTAATGATTTTTAAGTGTCTGAAAAAGCTCTTTTAAGTGAGCTTTACCTTTTAGATCTCAACTAAAAATGCTTGATTTACTCTACCAAAGTCACTACATTTTTATTATATTATCTGCCATTGTCCCCTTTCACTCCCTAGAAAAGTAATTTTTATAGTGTTTGGCACTTCGAGCAACACTTTCATGTTTGTCCAACAGTGACCAAAACCCAAAAGAAATTGAGAAGTGCTCCAGCTGTTAAAAAACGCTTCCCATGCTTCATCATACCTTCAAAAGGGCTTAGAAAAAAAAACATTTAACATTGCATTACATGCTTCAGGCAACTGCTAATTTGAAGTAAAAAGAAATTTCAGCACCAGCCATGCAGTTATTGACATTCACCCCAGAGAAATAAAAAGATTTCATGTAAGTGATTAACTACCTGACACAGCTCATGCTTCAAATACAGAATATATGCAGGCAACTGTCACCAATCCGTCTGGAGGTAGAAATCAGTGGAGAACCATTAAGATAAACTTGAAGATACATACATGGCCATATCAAGACAGAGTACAGGAGCTGAAGCTCTGGACTGAGCATTTAGAGCAAGTTTTTGTTTCAGGTCTACAAGTACTTACACAGCATCTTCAGATTTGCACAGGTGGGGGCTTCTCATGGCCCTGCTATGGCACAGTAGCCCACACTTCCACCTCTGCCAGTGACAGGATGGCTCACACCATTTAAGGTCTACATCTAATGCTGCAGCCAACCTCACCGCGTGCCCTCAAATCCCAAGAATCAACATCTTCGCTGCAAAGTGGAAAAGGCACTTTGGAGATGCTATCTTGGTTGCAGGAAAGCAAGGAAAGGCAACTTCATGTCAAAGAGCACCTGAGTGATAACAACAAGAAGGTTTGGAGTGACTTTTCAGGCAGTTTAAGTGCTAAGCTGCACAAAGCCACTGTAAACAGAAGGTAGCCCAAATGCTCAAATTGTAGTTTTCCTTATCAAAGTGTGCTACCCCTAGCACTACAGAATCTTTCTGGGGTACACAGGGACTGTTTCATGGCTCACTAGTCTGCATGTTAGCAACATGCCACAAGCTCTCACTTCAGTGCAATATTAATGCACCTGTGAGCATCATTAAGTATTAAAGTTATTTCATTGAGTGCTGTTCACAACAGCATCTGGGAGGGCCTGAAGAACCTCAGGGGCCATGAACCATAAGCAAAATGCACAAAAAAAGCACAATTTACAAGTAGGACAAAACGTTATTAAGAAATACCAGCTTAGCAGTGACTGACACCATAATACCACGTAACAGCTTTTTGTAACTGCTAGCTATATATTTTCAGCCTAAGCAAGTTTTCTTTTAGATAAGAGTGAAACTATACAGCACAAGAGTAAAGACTTAGTAAGAGTGTGGTTTTCCCCTTCTGCATAACAAACACTCACAAAATGACAGTGCTTTGGGTACAACAGGTTACTGGAATTTAAAGCTATTAAAAAAAAAAAAAAAAACCCACAGAAAAAATTAGGAACACTTCATGCCTAACAAATACCTAACTTGTTGCATCAAAGACCACCACAAACCAGCAAACATAATTCTGAAACAAAGCACCTGCTTAGGGCACATAAATGAATGGAAAACAGATGCTGGAAAAGGTTTTAAGCAGCAAGCTTGAACCTTATTTAAGAAAAGGTATTGGAGAGAAGTATCTATCTTTTTGCAATTTAAGTGATCGGGCATCTAACACAGTTCAGGTACAGAGCGCAAAGCTCCTGTTGGGTGGCCTTGCAGGCTGCAAAAGTGGGAGGAAACCAAACAGCTCATCTCGGTTTGCTTGCTTCTGTTAGACAGACATCTGTCCCCTTCTGGCTAAGGATCAAACAGAAAAAGTCTCAAATCTCATTTACAATGGGAAACATGTTTATCACTTCTCTCTACCACAATCGCAAGTCACAAGAAGTGTTGTTTTATTATACGCTGAGGGAGTGCCCGGATCTTGATTCTCTCTGCTCCAGCTGCAAGGCAGGCAGAAAACCCCAGTCAATCCCATCCAACAGTGAAAGGTCCTTTCTAATCCTTCAATGCAGTACACAGTACTCAAACACATTGTGGGAATACTTCCGACTGTCAACATCTACCGAAAGGGAAGGAACAACTCAAAAAAGGAAGTGCTGGGGAAAACTGTGATATGAAAGATAGATGTCCTTCAGCTAAGGGGCCAAAGTCCAGGTAGCTCCACTTGTGCTCCTCCACAGCCCCACTGCTGGGAGTTCAGTGCCCCCCTTTCCACTACAAGCAGCTATCATCACAGTTCCTGAGACACAATGTGGCAGCACAGTGCACATTTCTTCTCATAGAAAAGCAGCTCCTGCACCCATCTCAACAGGTACACAATTACAACGAAAATTTATCACTGACTCACTGGATATGCCTCATGAAACTTGGCCAGACAAGTCTCAGATCCCACCATCAGCATTCCCATTTGGTTTGCCATGTGAGGGAGGGGTGCAGTTGCCTTCTTGAACTGACCCAACCAGGTGATGTTAACTCCCAACCCACTGCGGATTCTTTACTTCAAAGTTTCACAGTGAAGGTTTGGACACTCTTACTACCTCTGTCCCTCTACTTTCTGGGATTCTGGAGCCCCACATTCCTCACTATAGAGGAATTTGCTATTTATATGAAATCTCTTTAGTGCACCATCTATTTTATAGTTTAGACAGCAAGTTCTCTGGAGCAGCAACTGTCTCTTATTCCACATTTCTGTATCAGCAGCACAACAGGCCGCACACTTGCTGGATCATAAGGTGTTGCTATTTCAACATAGCAATGAAACTAACATCAATAGGAGTTTTACCACAAACCTCAGTTAATAAAAATCAGGATTTTATTCCTACTGTTTAGGAAAAAAATTGGACATCCATACTGGTGAATTAGACACAGTGAATGCTGTAGCTGTGTTTGATTACCATTTAACAGCTTTGGACATTACCATTTGGTATTAATTTCCTTCTCTTGTTGTTTTACGTATTTTGTCGCAGCTGGCATTTACTTCTGTGGTACTCAACTTCATAGTTCAATACAAATAGAAAAAGTTAAAGTGATGCTGAAAACATTGCTCTAATACTTTAATGGTTCAAGACACATTTGCACATTTCTTCTGTCTTTTCTTGCAGCACTGCACAATTATCTCTACAGTATTTATTATTTCCAGTGACTCAAACCACTGGAATTACTAAACCTTGTTCTAACCTTCTGCTTTTGTGCCTTGAAGTACTTTCCTGCTTCCTAATGCATTCCGGAACTCCAAAGGTCAGCTATGCATATTATATTGCAAGGCTTCTGGTATTTCCTTCCTTTGAAGGTGTAGGTTAAAACAAAACAAAAACCTAAGCCATGATGACAGTTCAAAAAACAGAACATTTCATTTACTTTCCCTTAGCTCACAAGGCTTGAGAGACCAAAACAAGCATAGTCAACACTATTAAAATAAACAGTTCAGAATCTTTAAAAGCAAGAAATAGGCAGGCCACTTTGCAGGTGCCAGGAACTAAAGCCTTACATGGTATTTTGTTAACAGCAATCTAGCTTTGCCACAAAAACTCTTTAATCTTCACATAACATCCAGCCACAGTGCAAGCAATAATAGAATTTCTCTACCATTCATTCAAGTCTGAACAGCATTATATCAGCATTATATACTTGCATTATATCAATAGTATACCTTTGTATTTTAGTTATGAGAGCAACAAAGCAGTAAAGAAATTAATCTTCAGAAGAGTGAGTGCTTACAAACACCAAGACATGATAGTTTTTAAACTGTTCCCATCATATTTTGATTCTCCCCTAACCCACTTCAGTGGCCTCCTTCAGATTTTCAGCTTTTGCATTGTAATAATTTTTTGGGGCTTGTTTTTTGTGTTTGGTTTTTTGTTCTGGGGTTTGGTTGGTTTCTTTGGTCTGTTGTTTTGGTTTTTTTTTTTTTTTTGTTTTGGGGTTGTGTGTCGTCGTGTGTCCCCCCCCCCCCCTTTTTTTTTTTTTTGCTTTCTTTTCTGGGTTTTGTTTTTTTATTACTGTTAGTTGGGGTTTTTTTTTTCCTGAAAAGTATTTTGATGGCTCACTGTTATAATCCTCACCTTTAAAAGATGTAGACACAAATACTTACGGAAATTTGGACCATCTCCAGCTCATTACTGTCATAATCAGAAATTTTCTTCTCTATACCTTTGAATGATCAGAATGAGAAGATTGGGTTTTGCTGAAGGATGAACTTCAAATAAAGTTAAATAACTCTTTTTCTTCCCACTGAAGAGAGATAAAAGAAGGAGCATCTGACCATTTAAGGTAATAGTTTCAAAATTAATGCTCTAGAATGCTCAAGAACAACTTATTACCATCCTATTTACAAATCCATGCTCCCCATATGTTAAGTCCTTCACTGGGAATTAAAAGGTATCGCTAAATACCTTACAATCAGCCAGATGATGCTAGTCAAAGACTGCAGTCATACCGAAGCCAAGGGCTTCAACTATACAAACCCCATCTTTCATCCTGATTAATTTCCAGAGACCTTTCACTGGACAGAAAACATCCGGTGCCATAGGCTAACTTAAGTACTGCTTTTTTAAGCCTCCTTAAAACATCAAGTTTGTCACTCAGAAAAGACAAAGATAAATATTAAGATATATTGGGTCACTTTTACACACAGCCATTCATACAGAAACACAGCTACCCAGCAACCTACACTGCATCCATTGCTTTGCCTACATTTCTGGCCATTGCACCCCCAGCTAAGCTACACATCTGGAAGGAAATCAGAATTTTGCCACATATATTTTCTTCTTTTTCCTTGTTTAAATACAGTGCTGAGGAATTTACCTCTGAATTCAACCATCCAAGTGGCTAATTTTTCATCATACACATTTGCAAGTTTCTGCAGATTGTCAGTCCACACCACTAATGTGTTTAGCTGTCCCTGATGGCTGTGTGATGAAGTATTTCAATGCTGTGTTAGATAATCTCCTTTTCCTCAAAGAAAACTAAAGTTTTGGTATGTAGGGTGAAGCCTTGGATGTAAACGTTTCAGGCTAAGCAAATGAGCTCTAGCCTTGGGGAAAACAAAACCACTAGACTGATCAGAAGTGAAATCTGTGCTTTGACTTACATGCAGTGCATTATCTCCTTTACCGGCTCAGGTAAACAGCTGTAATAGCTGTAAAAAGACACCTCAGCTGACTTTGTCAGTTTTCAGAAGTAAATTCCCAGTTCGACTTTTTCTGAGCAAATGGATTGTAGGCTGCTGATGTAAAGCTTCAGTGTTAGGAGTTCAGGAAGAAATCTGTCTATGATTGAAAATTTTACACTCAAATTAAGTGCCTTTGCAGGTTAACCAGTTGTGCAGGCTACTTTAGAGCACATTGTTCTTTTTATTGCTAGATATTCTGTTACACCAACAAGACTCCCTAAGTACAGGGAAGAAAGTATACACGACACATACCATCAGGTTATCACAGGCACACACATCTGGTTCACCTAATCTGCAATTGGAGATTCATGTATTCAGTATAAACACTGCAACTCTATGCTTTACAGTGCCTGGAAGACTTTATTACTGCTTAAAGGCTTTAGCACAGATGCAACACCATAGTCTTTCACTCCTGTCGCTTTTTGAACACACATCCTGCTATTCACTACTGACTTCTCATTTTCCTCTCTCCACCAGCAGACCATAAGATTCATGGTCCTTTAGACCTTCACTAGAAGGCATTTAATATCCTGTTGTTAACAGTGCCTAGAACTTAGCTGTGCCAGAGAGATCCATGCTCAAATAACCATTTTGTTTTCTAAATGACAGGAATTGTCATAGAATCATAGAATGGTTTGCCTTGGAAGGGACCTTAAAGATCATCTAGTTCCAGCCCCTGCTACAGGCAGGGACACTTTCCACTAGACCAGGTTGCTCAAAGCCCCATCCAATCCAGACTTCAACACTTCCAGGGATGGGGCATCCACAACTTCTCTGGGCAACCTGTTCCAGTGCCTCACCACTTTCACAGTAAAGAACTTTTTCCTAATATCTAATCTAAATCTACCCTCTTGCAGTTTTCATTGCCCATTTTCCTATCACTATATGCTCTTCTAAGAAGTCCCTCTCCAGCATTCTTATAAACCCCCTTCAAGGGGGGCTACTGGAAAGTTGCTATCAGGTCTTCCCCCACACCATCTCAAGTCAAAGGGTCTAGAACCTAGTATTTTAAGTTTTACACCCACAGAAGTAATTCAAGCAAAAAAAAAAAAAAAAAAAATCAAAAAAACAAAAAACCAAAAAAACACCCAATAAAAACAAACAAACAAACAAACAAACCCCAAAAAACCACCCACAAAAAAACAACACATAGCTTTAAAGGATACTTCAACCCAGGAGTTTTCAGTCCAAAAGTCAGTTTTCATAAGTGCTGAGACCAGCAGACCAGAAAGAAATCATCTGGTATAACATTAAGTCAAACACCAGCTACCAACACAACAATTACTGTTTCTTGGGGAAAAAAGGTTATGTATTTTCATATCCTGTCCATCCAGATGATGGGTCCTGGTTAGCTTTCAAGGTTCCATACAATGAAGCTATTTTTGAATTATAAGCCACTGATCATTACTTGATTACCCATTACCATATAAGTGAATTAGGAAAAACAACACTAAGTGTTTAATAAAACAAAATAGATTAGCAATTAAATACAGAATTGTTCTATTGACTTGTTTTCAGCAAGCTTTCTCAGGAGTTTTAAAAAATAGCTTTAACACTGCTGTTTATAATATTTTGCTTTCTAAAAACAGTATAATATTCTTATATAGAAGGAACCTGAAATCATTAACAATATAAAAATATAACTGTGAAATGGATCAAATGCACGATTTTGCATTTATGTTTGAACACTCAAAACCTAAAAGAGTACTGGTCATTACATTTACCAGTAACTATAATACATAGCTATGAGAGGAATGAGTATCATCAGTCCACACAAGGATTCCATAAGTAGACTAAATCTGCAAAACATGCAACCCTTGTGCAATGCTTTTCTTTATCTTCCATTAAAAAGTAAATGCAGCATATGAAATGATCCTGTAATAGGCTTCTGATCTCTTATTATTAAAAACATTAAACCATGGAGGAAGTTCAAGGCTTATATTTTTACTGTGCAGAGTAAATGAGCCTACAGATGCCTCTGGTATCCCATAAATTCACTATATAAAACCTTTAAAGATTGAAACCAGGTGTTCGAATCTGAAAGAATTACATGCAGCAATATCAGTTAGATATATTCACTCTAAGATATAAAGTGCCCTAAAAATAATATTTTACAAAATCCCTGCATTTTACTAATAGATACTTTCCCCACTTGTCTGGGTGTTCAGTCCTTGTAAGTGCCATGTAACCATTTTTTACTTACAAAGGAGGTGGGAATCCTTGTTTAATTAGCTGTGATTTTCTACCTATTAGTTCACTTACATAATTCTATTTGTAAAACCATGGTTCAAAGCTAAGGGTACCAACTCACCAAAAAAGCATGCACTGAATAAATCCCACTGTCACTGCCTAATTACTTGATCAAACTTGATAACTATTGGAGGGCAGAATAGTAGTTCAGCAGCCTGAACTACCTCATGCACTTTTCCTATGTCAAATTTTTCTTATGCCATTGGCATCCTTATTTTGCTTATGCCAAGACCCAGGGACCTTCCTACTTTAATGTTTTTACCTGCCTTTACACACTTATTATTGTTATGCAGGGATGGAAAATAGAGGTCTCTATCTTAACAACCATGCTAAATAAAATACACAGGGGCAGTGAAAAAAATCTTGGTCCCACTGGAAGCAGGAGTAAGAGTTTCACTTTCTGCAAGGTCAGGTTCTTACCCCATTGTCCTTGTTTCCACTATACAAGAGCAGATGTCAATAGCAGGTTTGGATGATTCACAGGACAAGCCACAGCAGGGGCACGAGCAGAATGACAGTGCAATGCCTGCCTCAAGTAAAGACAAACAAGGGAAAGGGAAAACATGTGGGGAAGAAGTGTTTGTTCCATATGAAGGTCTCTGCAAGGTGGGGAAAGGGGCAGTGCACAGTTCATCTTGTGGGGGGAGGAGAAATTGCAAAGTATAGAGCAAGCTACACTGCTCACCATACTATCTGCCTACAAACCACAGGAAGTCTTAAACTGGGGTAGTTAGCCATCCATCACACAAAGCTGCCTCATGCTCCTGTGCAGCCAGACAGTAGCTAGCGCACACATTTAGCAGATCAGCCATGCTGAGGAGCTGCCAGCATCCATCCCACGCCCTGGCATCAGAGGCTGAACGTGGCTCCTCACTGCTCACTCCTGCTGGGCAGTGGACAGAAAATATAAGGGCTGGTCCCCTTTTTTCTAGAGGTTAGCCCACCTCCTACGGACACTGCCAAGCAAAGCTTTTCTTTCAGGTTTGTCTGTCTCAGGTATCTTGGTAGAAATGACTCGGCAGAGGACATATTACACCACATGCAGGTGCTCTTGGCTCAGTTTAGTTGTTGATTTAAAGAACACATGAAACACTAGCTTATATATCAGTTATTACCATATGACCAGATCCCTGCTAACACAAACTGCCTGTACTATTACTCATGCCTGTTGTTAAAGTACAAGAAAAAGCTTTTTCTAGATTTTTGCTGTTTGCTGCTTAAGTAACAGACATATACGGTGTTTCTTTGCTAAGCTACACACTATAATATTTGAGCAAGAGTGTTATTACTCATGTTTGTATCACCAGGGTCTGAGATGACCCTTTTATTTCCACAGAAACATTTACATCAGTCATGGGAAAGGACCACATGCCACTGAAATCACCTCCATCACTTCTGGCTTTTGCTTCAGTCTAGTAAGAAAGATTAAGCAAACAAGGACTTTTTGACACTTGTGACCAAGCTACATTGAACCACATACTCTTGCTCCCTTTCCATCTAGTAACCACATCTGCAATTTTAAATCTCAGGTCCTTCCTCGGGATATTATAGCTACATGAAGTCCCTCCCAGCTTCCATTCAATGCTGGACAAGCAAAAGCAACTTCTCCAAATTACCCAACATGGTGGGATCCTGCTTCCCATTGACACAGTGACACTCCATTAAACACATTTCCTGGGGATGGAGGAATTAGGTTAAAGGACAGTGTTAAGTATTTCTCTGCAGTCATGTAATTTCACTTCAGCCTACATTTAGCACACAAGTACAGCTCAATATTACTGAAGAGCAAATAACAGAATATGTCATCCTCAGGCTGAAGACATTAATAACCATCTTTTAGTAAAGCACCTTTTACTGGAAAAAAAAAAAAAGACAGTTGAGCAACTCCCACTTGCAAAGAGTGAGACAAAACAGAATGATGAAAAACAACATAATGCCTAGACCAGTTAATGAAACAATTAGACAACATACATACACTTGGAAATGTATCAATAATTTAGGAAGGAGTAAAACATGAAAAGGTACATAGATAAAACAAAAATACAAAGTGTGATTAGCCTGATAATTACAACTCCTGTTTAACCAATGAGAAAAATCTGAAAATAAGTTTTCAGAGAAAATTAAGTTGAAAAGTAAAGAAAAAAAGATGTTTAAGAGGGGAGGAATATCTAAACAGGGATCACACTAACATATATTACCATTGTATCATGGCTGAAACTTAACTTAGAGTCCTCCCTTCCCATAGGGCTCCTAGCATTACTAGAAAAACAAATCAGGAAGCCTATTTCCTTAACAAATCCATGGAATATAATGTCCATAAGACCCAACTGTTCCAATATATTTAAACTAATGGGATTATTTATTTATCATTGATTTTGAGTGAATAGCAAACAAGCAGATTTAAGAAGTTGGCCTTACTGAACAAACCCAAATGTCTTTTCAGTAAACTTTTGATGTGTGTCTCAATACCTAACAGAAAAATTAATTTCCTTAATTCGAATTTGTCAAATTATATTTTGCTAACACTGAGAGGAGATGATTCAGTCAACAGTACAAAAGCAATCTTCCTTTCTTCTATTCTACTCTTTTCTCCCATGGTAGATGAGAGAATAAATACCTTTTGGAAAGCACATGTTTAAGGCTGACCTTATCTTCTACCCCTAGTCACAGCACATGAGGGGACATTTTTCAGCTGCAAAGGAGTTCTTACTAGAAGAACACGGTCACTACTGTTCATAGGAGGAATTATCAAAGGAATAACACTATTATGAAGTGTGAACGTGCAGACTGGAGCTGTCAACATTTGTTCTTGTTCTTAAACTTGTTTTTGTTAATAATAAATTATCTAAATTGATTCATAATAATTACACTCTTCCCCACAGGATAAGAATCAAGAAGATTTGTTTCCTCCCTTTTATTTTGTAGTGCAAAAGAAACCCTCTTTTTCCACTGGGCTATTTACTAATTATGAACAATTAATCATTAGTCTGAAAGTTAATACTATGGGATTTTGAAATATTATAATTAGGAAAAATTGAGCATTACATTTAATTGTTGGGATAGATTTTCCCGCATTTACCGATGTCCTCTGCAGTTGCTTGGTTTTGAATTGGATGCAATTCAAAGAGACAGGAGCAACAGCAACTAATGCCAGGCTCAGGTCAGGTCCAATTTCTTTTTAAAGATGTTGGATAATCATATTTTATTCCAAACTTAAAATATGTTTAAGCTGGAACAGAACCAGAACGACAGCCTGGGAGAGCTATTTCACAGCTTAAGAACCCTATTCATCAATAACTGATGAAGAAACACTTTTTAAGTGTTTTAAGGGATTTTTGGCACCACATGAAGGAATTAGAGCACAATGAATGCTCATTAAGTAAGTTTACATTATGATCACATTAATCAATGTGGAGTATTTAGCATGCCCTTAAAAATACAAGACTCAAGTGGAATAGCACAAGTCAATAGTAAGGTCAATTTCAGAAGATCTGGAGGTTCAGATTAGATAAACAGTCAGTATCAGGATGCATAAAAGTAACCTGTCAGACCCCCAAGACCTGCATGAGTCAAAACTGTTTCCAGTCATTCAGCAATAGGGTTTTTAAGGATGAAATTGGAGCTGCATTTTTTGCTTCCAATGGCTCAGCAGCATGAAATAGGCTGAATAGGGCACCAAAATCCTACCTTCAAGAAAAGTATTCCTGTTGTCCTTGTATTGCACCTATCTGGTATCAGAAAACAAAGCAAGGTAAGTGCGCATCATTTCAGCAGTTACACCACAATCCTATTTAGGAGGTTCAGCTCCGTGGTCAAAAGATGGCACCTTGTTAGACAAGCAAATTATCTTACAGAAAAGAATGTACAAATAAGCTGTAACGTGATTTCAGTTCACCAGATGGTGGTATTAAGGTACTGCAAAAAGCACTAAAGCACTGTTTGAGCAATGTTTATTGTCTGCCCCAATATGTTTCTTTAAAAGTGCTGAATGTCTCAGGAATACAAAGTGTTCCATCTCTTGCTCACTTAGTGAAAATCATTCTCCAAAATCTGCTGCATACAGAGGAAGCATCAGCTTTTAAGGCAGCATGCCATATGGCATCCCCAAATTAGAGGTTAACTGGAGCAAAATCCCATGGAGCCTACGGAATACACACTCTCAGGGAAAGATGTTTCAGTCATATCTTAGGGGGCATTTGTCCCTGACCAGATACTGTGGCTTCAACTGAAACTCTTGTGCAGGCCTTTCCATGCTCCATTCAGTCTCCTCATAACCCACCCTTGGACACACGTGCTGGTCTGCATGACACCCACAAATACTCTTACACATTAACTGCATATCTTGCTACTCTGTAACAGTGTTTTACTGTATATAGGTTTATAATCTGAGTTATGCAAGACAATCGGACTCCATTCTGTGAGAGAAAACATTCCTGAGATTAAAGAGCAACAAAAATCAAAAGACATTTGAGAAGATACTGAGATCTAGGAAGCCTCATCTACTTCCAAGCTTCCCATAAAAATAGGATTAATCTCTCTCTACGCTCACTTATAATGCAAGAACAACCCTCCTCCCCTTCTCCCTCTAAAAAAACACCAACAGAAAACACATATACAGCCAATGACTACATCAGTGAGGAGAGATATCTAAATACCAAATATCTCTCAAAAGTGGTGAAAGTTTCAATTACTGTGGGCACAGCACAAAAAGAAGAACATGCATTTCATGGCACAAGCCTCAACAACATTTAAATCCAGTGCACTGCTAACTGGTAGTCACCGAATCCCAGGGGACAGTACTTAATCTTTCAAGTCTGGGTCTTAATTGCTGAACTATGTGAGGCAGCAAACTCAGCAGCATCAGCACAATGTATTGTACCAATAAAACACCAGTAAAAGGAGCCTCATTCTATATGTGAACCAGAAAAGGAAAAAAAAAAAAAAAAAAACACCAAACCAGAAACTGATCACTGGGGAGGGCAGTCAGAAGAAGAGAGAAAATATTATAGTATCATTTCTATTTCATATCACATAAACACATAACTGTTCAGCAATTACTCAGCAATCGCCAGACAAAGGCAGGCTTTATGTTTTCTTGAAGAAAACAGAGTAATTATGCCAAGTTGCCCAAGACACTACTGTAGCTTGTAACGATTAGGCTTTATAATAATGAATCATCACAAAGGATAGCACTAATCAGCCATAATACCAAACTTAAAAGCTATTATTCATGCAGTCCTTACACTTCTTACTCTAGCAATAGATTTCCTGACATAGCTTCCATACCATCATTACAAAATTGTGTGTATATACATATTTATGCACTCAGTCCACCAGGTCTTCTGACTGAGTCTGGTTCACAATTAATCTTTTTTTTTTTTTTTAAGCTTACTAGATCTTCACCAGGAAAGAATACAGCCAAAACCTATGAAAAATACAGGCCTTTACACTTTGAAAGCCCAAGATCTGAAAGAGGCAGGCAGACATGAAGGCATTTTTCAAAGGACTAAGAACTAGATTAGTCTCTAGTCTAGAAAGCACAATGGCTGCATATAGTATATACGATTGCTCTCATTACAGAAGGCACCATAAATCTTGAACTAGTACAGATAACTACAGAGAATCAAAGGACTGAAGAGGAGGAATTCCTGGTAATGTACTTTTACTCTGAACAGAGACTTTGTTTAAAGGGCAAAGCTACATTCCATCATCTCCAAATCTCAACCATGCAGTCAAAATTGCTTCAAGAGCAGGAAAGCAGTTCTATTTACTGCTCTTTCAAACTCCCCAAGAAACTTGAAATTCAAGCTGGTTAGCTCTGACTTGCAAAAATTTCCATAAGTGTGGATAAAAAGCACATGAAGTCATACTGCGTTTATGTGCCTTTTAGTCCTGCGGTCTTGGGAACCACACAGAGTGTGGAAGAGGCAAGGATTTGAAGAGGATACAGAGCAGCTGGCCTTTGTTCAAACCCAATCATCACTTTCACTATTGACCAAGTGATATATATTTGATATATACATAAGACCAAGTATATTCTTTCATATGTGAGTCAGATTCACAGAGCTGACAGGTGTATGTAGCACCTTACTGTTTAAAATGAGGTAAGGGACTGCAAGCCTGTGAACATCCAGCAATCAGAAACACTGAATAACAGGATGCTGCTTCTAGGTAGTCACTTTAAAATAACAAAACCCACAGTTTAAAGGTTTCTTTATTCTTTCTTCATCTGAGCTCAGTGATGTTTGGCATGGCTGGCTCTAAACACTCATTTTTCCCACATAATAGAAAGATAGCAGATAAGACTGAACATAAAGTGTTACTGTTTGCAGTTTTACATTAACCTCTTGAAAGGCACTTTCTTAAACTGGGCATCCTGCATAATCCTCTACCTTTGATCTAGACTTAACAACCATTTTAAAAGAAGGAGTTCTGGTTTATGTTTTATGATGTGCAAGGCTGATTATAGCAGACTGAATTGTTAGGTGTCTGTCCTCAGTTATATGCTCGAATGTTTAAACATTCAGACAGATTTTTGAACTCTCCCATAAGTAGTTCACGTTAATAAATCCAGATGAAAGCCCCAGCTTTCTCTATCACATAGGATGATTACACAGTGTCTGAGTCTGTAAGAACTAATAAGACATATATTTCTGAAATAGTAACCATTATTCCTATCATGTTCTGGGATTTGAAGGCTGTTTCAGTCTTCCTGTTCAATTGTGTGAGGGCTGATAAAGTTGTCCTCTGCATGCATTTATCTACTTGTATGCCTTGCACTAACTGCAAAAGGAAACCTTCAGTTTCCAAGAAAGACTGCATGGATCTTCTTACGCCATCCAGCTCCAGCTCCTTGTCATGGCTAACATAGCCTGTCACAACTTGGACAGGCAGCACACTTGCTTACAGTCTGAGCCAGCATGGCCTGCAGACGACAGCAACGCCCAACGAGTTACAGCAAATCACAAGAGGGGCACCTGGAGAGGTTTGATTCAGAGAGCTGTATGATTCCTCCCTATAGGGAATTAAAGCTGCCCTGAACAGCTGAAAAGCTTTTCTCCTGATCTACTGTTTCAGTGGCACTAACATGCTTCATGTACCACTACCTTCACATATTTTAATCCAACCCATCATCCTGAACAGTTAGTGTTTATAGGAGTAGCACACTTCGGGACAGGTATCACCTTAATTCATGTGTACACACTCCCCTAGCACAGCAACACTCCTGCACTGAAACCTGTTATTTTAGGTCCACAAAAATGAATTGGTTATTGGTTTTATGCCATTTTGCATGCCCAATTTAACTCTGGGTTTTTTGCTTCACATGATGTAGAATCTATATTGTTCTGCTTCTAGAACTTTTATTCTTTAGTTCATGCTCTACTTTTGGTAAACTGTATGGGTATTTTGTTTTTAATTTTAGTTTGAGTGTTTTACTATAAGCAGTGTGACAGTGCTAAACTTATGCAATAATGCAATTTAAAGATGGGTGGTGGCTTACTGTTCCATTATCTGAGTCAGACTGTTTGATAAGCTTACTTCTTAAAGTAAAAAAAGCTTACTTTTTAAAGTACTTTTTAAAGAGAAAAGCGCCAGTTTAGGAAATGAACAAATATTAGCTGTCTGAAAACAGAAGCAAAAAATAAGAACCACCCACAGTACTTCAGGCATCTCTTGGGTCTCTTCCACTCCCAACTCTTGGCATTCAAAGGAACAAAGTAGTCTGGAAATATGAGTCAGTGATTTATGCACTAAAAAGCCCTCTTGAATTCTGTTTACCCCAATGTCCCTAGCAGATGATTTTTACTATGATTTTTACTATCAAACTTGCATTTTGACAAAGACAAAATATCATTATAAGTAATATAATGTAACAAGTGTGAGATAAAGTACTTTTTGCTCCAGGAATCAAAGGGAACAGGATACAAAAATAATCATACAACTTTTTATTTTTAGAGACAACCAGACAGCTGAAAGAGTGCAGGAATGGGGCAATTTGCTATTTATTCTTTTTATGACTGAATGTTTACAATAACTTTCTCCAGGAGGGCAATAAGGGTTAATCTCCCCTTTTAAGTGTTTTTTGCACAGCATCTATTTCTACTAGAAATATTGAGGAAGACTGATGGGTTTTGTTATTTATAGAGCACAGGTATTTATTGATAAGTGTACTGATATTTTAATGGACAGTAACAGAAAATTTCTTGCAGACAGGGGAGGTTCTTTTGCTTTTATAATTTCAGTGGGATTCTTGTCCTCCCTTTGCTTTCCAAAGCACAGGTTACTGAGATTGCTATGGATGTATTATATTTGCAATACTGTACCTATATACTATTATTGCAACCCACAAGCTGTATTCCAGGAGCTGCTATGCATAGCTGCCAGGTTGACTCTGAATCTTACCTTTATCCCAGTTTAGGCTAATTTGTCTAGAATATAGAGCCAAACTTAGCTTAAACAAAGCATGTACAATGCTTGCAAGGTGAGGAGTAACTCCCTCAGCAATGTGATTGAGCAAGACTTGTTCTTATAAGTCTCATTCATGAAATCTTCCTCCTCAATGGCTTGAAAGTGTTACTTTTGTCTGTTACCCTATCCAATTCAGCTATTAAGGCAATGCATTAGAAATTATTTGCTAAACTATATAAAACTGCTCTGTACTTCTTAGTCAAATTTTCTTACTGATGAATATTGTTGCTTCAAAGAGGGAGAAAATGACCACTGTTAGGAAACTTTACCTTCTGCCTTTCAGAACAGACACATGCAGAGGAACTCAGGCTGAAAGTGTGAAGACACAAGGCAAAGATACACGCAGCAGCCCACAGTAACCTTTTCCCAGCCAACTCTTGAAGCTGGTGATAGCCTGAAGTAATAGCCTGAAGTAATTATCTGCAAATGGGTCAGCTGCATTTATTGGGATGTAGGTGCAGAGCAGCAGGGAGATTACATGAAGCAGTTTAACAGTGCTGTGAAGAAATAGAGGAACAGTGACCTCGTAGGGTGGAAGGAGAGACCCTCTATGTACACTTAGAAGCAAATTTAGGTATTATCAGAGGAAGAGAAACAGCTTATTTCAGTACTGTGTTACACAGACTACATCTGTAACAACGGATGGACTGTCAGCAGTCAGGTGGCAGATGGACACGATATCTGGGATTAATGACAAGTAGCAAAGCATCGCACGTTGTGGCAGGGAACAGGGGAGGGATGGAGATGTGAAGTACACACCAAGAATTGCAGAATTAAGCAGACATGGTGTTCCTTCTCATGGTGGGATAAAGGACGTGAGAGGAAAGATAAGTTCTGTAGATTTAAAAACCAATTGAGACATACACATTGCAGGTATACCAGGGAAGTGCCAGGACCCAGAGTTAAGACTATGTGGGCACATACTTTAACTTATTTGTTCCTCGTTTGCATATCTATGCACCTGCAATTAGATTATACAGGTCTTATCACAAAGCAGGAAAGCCAGACTTACAAATCTCTCAGCTTTGACCTCTTCACTATTTGGCCAAAAACAGATGAAGGAAGATTAAGGACCTCAATAAGAAGAGTTTTTGTTTGCAGAACCCATCAGATAGCAGATAAAAACCTCCAAACTCTCCACCACCACTGCGCAGGGTTTCACCCCATATTTGTAATTATCATTTAGCAATATATTCAAAATGCACTAGGTGGAATGAGCTGGGGGAAGCAGGTTTTCTGTTTGGTGTATTCATGCAAGGTCTCACAAATAATATTATTAAAGTGAGAAAAATGTTTTGTTTCCATCCACGTTTGTGGAACCAGCCAGCAGAGGAGCAACTGGAAAGAGCAGCCACTATTTTGGGAAGCAAAGACGCTCCAGGTACACTATAGTAAGATAAAATTCCTAGCACACAAGCAATACGAAGGTATGCAGATGGGAGTTAGAGAGGACACATGCGGTGCCTCCTTGTATGCGTGTGTAACTTGCTGTAACCTGCAAAAGATACATGGAAGAACAGATGCTGAGCCCTTCAGCGTAGAGTAGCTTCAGTAAGTAGCAGTTGTGATAGAACAGTCAAAGGCTAAGGAAGAAGTTTTCAAATTCAGACTGTGATATCACTGAAAATTTAATGCCAACAGAAAATTATTAATTGCTCATATCTGCAGATACAAATATAATTTCCCCCCTCACTCCCAACAACAAAAAAAATGATCAAATGGAAATAAGCTGCCAAAACTACACCCACAGAGACTATTTCAAGGACAAGCAGCATCTAGAATACTTATGCACTTGCAGCAAGGGAATAATCACACTTCAGACTTTTTTATTTTTATATATACACACATATATGCGCACACACACACTAACTACAGCTGAACATAGACTATACTTCTCTTGGTTTGAAATGGGGAATTCAGCTGAGGTCTCTCTCCCCACACCTGATTTATCAGCCTTAATTAATGAGCCCCTACACAGTATAAGCGTGATCGAGGTCAGAAATAGGCATGATGCAGTGTTTTTGCAGTGCCAGGATAAGGGGTGAGTTCCAGAGAGGAACATAGAAAGCTAGAAAGGGGCTGCTGCTTCATAAAGAGGAGCTAGGAGTTAAAAAGAAGGACAGGAAACTGTTGGAAAGAGAAATCTGCCAAGAGAACCCCAGGTGTTATGGAAAAGCAGTGACACTAATCTGGTTCATCTGCTCTTTCCCTACATCTCCAGCAATGGAGGTCTGGAAATGATGAGCTCACAGCAGCCCTGGTATTCGAAGTGTATAATTTTTCATTCGGCAGACCTTACATATTTTCAGACTACAAGACTAGAACAATCTGGCAGTATTTCTTTGGGACAGAGGCAAGAATATCCTATAAAAAGCTATTTCAGTAAGAATTATGCTGTAAGGATGCGGAGAAAAATAAGCTGGTTCAGTGAGAAATTGTCAAAGTCCTTTTTTGGGTGGGTGTTTTTTTTTTTTTTTTTTGTTTGGTGGTTTTTGGGGGTTTTTTTGTTTGTTCGGGGTTTTTTTGTTTGCTTGTTTTGTTGGGGTTTTTTGTTAGGTTTTTTTTGTGGGTTTTTTTTTTTTTTTTTGTGGTGGTTTTTTTTTTTTTTTTTTTGAGTTATACCAACATTTGCATGGCTCAGAGAGAGACATGAAAAAGCTAAAAAGATTGTCACATGCATGGCACAATCACTCTTCTTTTGTGGGCTTGGCATCAGCTCCTGTTTTATATTTCACCACAGTCCCAGCTCAGAGACCATAGGCACTAGCAAGAACTGTCCCATGATGCTGGTGGGTAGCCAGGACACCCCTGAGGTTAAGGGGTGCAGGGGCAGAGGCCCTGCGCCTCAGGAACCCCTCCCTAACTGCTGCTGTTTCATCAGGTCCTGCCCATCTGCAAGTGCTGGGCTTCGCTTGCTGGGATGCACACACATACAGACACTGTTGTGAATTAACTTTAAAAACAAACAAAATGCAACATTGCTTGCAGTAAGCAGTGTAACAGCAGCAGGAGGGCTCTGTTAAACATACTGACATAACACCAGGTCCACAACAAAAGCAAATATATGTGTATATATATACATATAAACAAAAACAATTTATGCTGTTCACCAAAACAACACTACTTTGAGCTAGGGTTTTGGTTTGGTTGGTTAGGGTTTTTTTCTTCCATAAGAAATCTGTTCTGCATGTCAGAAAAATCAAATGCCTTTTCTAATTGCATTGCTTCCTCAAGTACAGAGTGTATATTAAGTGAAAATACCTGTATTTGTTAGCGATGCAGAAATTGCCTCATGGACTACAGACTGTATCACACAGAGCTTTCAAGTGCCATTACTCCCTAGAAAGAACAACAGTGATTGAGGAGCAAAATACGTAATTTCTGGCCTGGGGAGCGTGCAACCTTGTTTACTGTATGTCAAAATCAGCAAAAATGTTTACCAGGCCTTTATAGCCTCATACATAAAAGTACAAAATGTAGTTCTACTTGGAAAAGCAGTCCCAGATAAATGGTGCATCATTGAGCTGGTTTATTGTATTCCCATCTTTCTCTACATTTATTAAAAAAAAAAAAAAAAAAAAAAAGGGAACAATTGAGGTGTAGTTTTTCCAGCCCCCAGACTTGTAAAATTACAACAGGATCTCCCCTTCCCACACTTACAATATGGATCAATGCAGAAGGCAATGTGCTAACACAGGTTTTCTTTAAATGAATATTGTCCTTCTTAAGCTTTATATAGAGTGTCATGAACAAAATCAGCAACAAATTCTTTTCAAAAGAGGTTTTTGCTATCATATTTCAGCTACAAGAAATCCTATTAGGACTCCGTAAAGGCATAATCCATACAGCTGGATTTGAAACTTCCCCTGTTGTCAGCCTATCTCCAAGAGGGATGGAAGGGCTACAGAAAAAGAGCAGCCCAGGACAGTAACATTGGTGCTCACCAGTTCTCATGCATCTCACAAGCTTCTTTCTAGGGAACAGGCAAAATGAGAAGACACACAAGCATATATTAGGAAGATCATTTAGGGACTTGCAGAAGGCAGAAGTAGCACATTATCATCTTGTAGCCATGAAGCTACCAGTGCAGCCTGGGGATTGTAGGTACCAACACACTTGCTCAGAAGGTGTTTAAGTAAACTGCTGTTTTCTGTGCTAGCTGAAGTCTGAGCACAATTCAAG
Organism: Strigops habroptila; assembly: GCF_004027225.2. NCBI lineage: Eukaryota > Metazoa > Chordata > Aves > Psittaciformes > Psittacidae > Strigops > Strigops habroptila. The sequence continues at coordinate 16,122,690 of NC_044281.2, read as the reverse complement.
TATACTTGAAAACAGAGCACTCTACAGTTGACCACCCCTTAAATTAAAAAAAGTATTTTTATGTCACCGATTTAGACCCTGAAGAGTGAGTCTTTATGATGAAGGTACTTGAGCTTTTCATCAGTAGAAGAGTTTTGAAGCTCCCAAGCCTGAAATAGCCACTAAGCCACAAGGGGCTCTGGAAATACCTAGAGACAAGAGGCCAGACCACCAGAGCATCCCTGGATTTTCTCCAGCCTTCACCAGAACCAAGTTTTTGCATCTATAAGGTTTGGCAACAGTTTTCACTTAACAGCAAATTCTCATTAAACAATCTCATCATTTGCCTGCCCAGCTATATTTGTGTAAAACAGACTGTCATAAACGTTCTAGCCAATTTAAAAAAAAAAAAAAAATACTTGTTTTATGCAAGCCTGTAAACCAGGGATCAAGGAGCATTCTGGGTATGCAGACCAAGCAGATCAACACTGGTGGCACGTCAGTAACCAAAGACCTCCAACGCTTTTCTTCACTGCATCAGAATCATCTTAGTCTTTCTTCACCCACCAGTTAGGTAGCTGATTTTTACCTATTATTTCACCTGATCCTTTCTAAAAATATGCTCAGAAAAACATACAGAGAACTGACTATCTTCTGCAAGTTGTGACCCAAACTGAAATCACCTCATCTGCACAAAGTGTTGGAAGAGTCATGAGAGTACATCTCTGGGGAAAAAAAAAAAAACCAAGCTCTTCCTACTGAAGAGGACTGATCACAACAAAGTCTGTCTTCCACTTAAAACAGCACAAGATCATCGACTTTCATATCGCAAATCAACATATTACAACTCAGTCCCAGTGCACTTCACTGTCTGGAGAAAGTGAGATGGTCACTATGCCTTGACACCTGAAAAATCCACCAATTCACAAGATTCAAGTACATTAACTGAGTTAGAGAAGTGTTAAAGAAGGTGTTTTCTGTTGCAGTATTAACAAGTATTAACTTGGTGCCTTTCCTTTCTCTTCAAGCCCATATTAAGCTTAGGAAGTTTGGCTACTGATGTCACTACACTAAGGAAAAATGGGTTGGTGTACCAGAGAAATCAAAACAGCTGCAACTTTGAGCTTCATCTTCTGTGACAACCAATATTGACCAGGTAATATAATTCAATCCGTTTACTGAAATGTAGTTTGAATTAACTTGAAGTAGTAATGCACACTGAATACATTCATAGTCAGAAAACACTGGATGAGACTAGACTGAGAACAAAGGTTTCAGCAGGTCAGCTCTAATGAAGCAGTTCAGCCATTGTATTCCCTATTTTTGACCTACCCTCCCAGTATATTTTAGATCACATTAAACTCTGGTGAGGCATTTTAATTGAGAAAATTAATCTGTTCTTACAGCATTAGAAAGGTTGAATGCTTCACAACAGTTCAGTTTGCCCTGCAATAATATTCTAATCAATTTTTTCTTATCTCAGCTCTGCATAAGGTTTGTAATCCTAAGAGTATTCAATTTACTAACAAGTCAATGGTACTTCTTTCCCCTTCACCCATCAGACAACAAAATATCTCAAAAATTAAGATGATGCACATTTTTCCCCACACTATTATATATATGGTTTCCCTTTGTGTCACTTTCCAAGTACACGTCATTTGCACATTTAAATATTTGAACAACCTAAAATTTCATCTGGTAGATCTATGCTGATGTTCCTGTTTTAACTTCTTTTTAAAACCAAAAATATTTCTTTTATTATCAACGCATTAAGACCTCTGCAAATAGGCTTCTTTAAGACCAAGAAATATTGAGAGTTTAGTACCTCTCCAAGTGTAAGTCAGCATACTTTCTTTGATAAAGCAGTGTTAGTTAACAACAGGCAGGACCCAGTCCCAGCTGGATTGTCTCTAAAGTAGATAAAAGTAGTGCTGAACTCTGAGGAATGAGCCAGTACCAAAGAGATTAAAGACTGACTGCTTATGTTTCCCCAAAGTTAAATTCTGATTGAAGCCACCCACTATAAAGAGCTTTCTTTTTTCAAGCTTAGTAAGCACCTAACTAACTTGCTTAAGTTGCACACATAATAGTCCAATGGACACAGTTCTGTTTTGCAAAGGTATCAAGGATCTGTAATTATATGCTCTTACTCTGAAGCATACAGGATATTTGTTGTAAAAGTGCACACAGCTCTGAGCACACATTTTATTTAAGAAAAAACAACCCAAACCTGTCAAACTAAACATCATAATCCTGTGGCATCTGTTCAGAAAGTGACGTACTCCTGAAAACCGACTGAAGGCTTTGTTACACTTCAAGATAGGATCTTGGCGGATAAAGCTGCTGCAAATATTCAAGATGATCTTAATGCATGTGCTGGATCACATAACAGGTTAAGGCACTTCCTTCCATTAATGAGTTGGTGTCTCCTTCTGTAACTAACACACCTGATTTTTATTTCAGGCTGTGTGGGAAACATTCTTTTGCATTGCAGAGTCCTTCAATATTGTCCTTCACCAAAGATTAGGATAAGTTTTACTTACTTGCTTGGCAAGTGATGACTGAGAACATGCATTTTCTGTGCTGGTGTTAAGAGGCACAATATTACTGAGTATTTTCATTGCTAGCTGTGTTCCAGCAGTCTCATAACACAAAACAGAACAAATCAAAAGGCACATGTCCTGCTTGTAAAAAGCCTGTCACAGGCAGTCTGTGCACACAGTCCAATGCGCAAACTGACGGTGTGAGCTAAGCTCCCAGCCCTCAGATTCCTCTCAGATTCAGGATGGAGGCCAGGTGGGTATAGCACTGCATCCAGCAGCACCCCTGCTGCTGCTTCCACCACAGTCATAACTCCAGCTGCAACAAAATCTGTTGCTTTTAGCTCCGATGTAACAACAAATACCTAGCCTTATCTTTGCAAGGCGATGTATACAAAAGTGCAATACAAGACTATGGGAAAGTAATTTTTATTTTTTGTAAACAGGATTAAGGACAATGAAAGATGCAATCTCCCCCCCCCCCCCCTTCCCCAGTCTTTAGGCTTGAGAAAGCTCAATTATATTTGCAGATGATATAAATGCTGCTGCTGACAGACTGTGGATCAGTTATCAAAAACATCACCTGAATATATACAATGCCCGTTAGGTTTGCCACAGTGATAATTCTTAGTAACCTCTATTTGCCAGGGGAAATATTTCAAACAATTATACAATTACAGAAAGCTGGATGGAAGAGTTTTGTATGGATTATTTCACTTCACACACTCTTCATTGCTTTCTAGAGTCTCTTAGATTGCCCAGTACAATAATATAGCTCAGAAGACAAACCACCTTTTTATTAAACTTTAATAAAGTATCAAATTTCATAGATGCAACAGATTAGCCAGAATTCATACACTCCTGATGACAATTTAGGGAATTCTTGTATCTTTCTTTTTGCCTTCCATTATTTTTGCCTTCCATTTCCTTGATAGTTTCATGCCTTCATAGATTTCGTTTTTTCCTTCGGGTGCATGTGCTGAAGAATACTATTATATTTACACAGTTTTGGCCATTGACTTCAATGAGAATAAGGCTAGAACCAATAACCCATGTTATCATAAAAGCAGCTCACAAACTGTAACTAGCTAATTCTTACCACACTGCTGTGAAGGTGTGATTAGAGATGCTATTATCCTCACTTTACACTGCAGAAAGAATTGTAACAGAGGCTGAGTGACTGCCGAAGGCCTTGGAGGGAAGCAATGTTTGTACAAGAAAATAGACTAAGAAAGAAGCTCAAAGGGCAAAAAGTGCTTTTCATTACTCTGAAAGGAAAAGCAAGCTTTAGCCAAGAACACCCTTGTCAGATGTTTAGGTGGAAAATGAAGATAGGACAAAGCAATAAGGTAATCTCTTTAATCATCTTGGATATATCTAACTTTTTAGCATACCAAAAAGCACCTGTGCTTGTGGCTAAAAATGATAATGTAGTGAGAACAGCAATATACACTTCCTCTGTACACATTCACATTTAATCTGCCATGAACAGAACATGAAGAAGGTGCCTAAAATTTGTGTGTAGAGTTGAGTTTTGAATATTTTGGAAACTTAAGGATGTGTACATGAGTTATGTTGCCCCTTCATATTTAGATATATTCTTGGCTCTCAAAATAAAGATATACACAGCAGTAAGCATCAGTGCCACACAAATCATGGGAAGAGAGAGGTTTGTACTGTATTACCATCTATTCTAATTTCTTGGAATACTTCATTGCTCTAACTAGGCTAGTATTTCTCTCCTCTGCTGTCTAAGTATCTGGGTAAAACTCCGTGCACTCAGAGTTAAACATGAGATCAGTTATATTTAATCAAGGCTGCATGACTATTCACCACTTGAAAAGATGAATTACAGCAGCATGGACAGTTTATCCCAGAAACGTTGGTCCAGTAAATCAGTGTAGCATAAATACAGACCCAGGGCAGAAAGCCACAGAAATTAACACTAGAAGACTCCTTTGATAGGTCTAATACCAAGGCAAGTAAAAATCAAAGGCTGAAAACCACGTATACATGCCTCTGTGTAAAACCTGAGGAGAAAATGTTTTGTCTGAATATAAGACAAGTGGTTTTCAGTGAGCTGCTAAGTTTTACAATCATTTCTAGGAATGATGCCACAGGTGAATTCCAAAGGGTTCTGAAATGAAATTAAAAAAATCCACTGAAAATCTCTTTATAGTCCACTTCTCTCTAAACAGGTTTGTTTTGCAAACTGTTAAGTTGAATCATGTAACATCCTCTTTCAAAGTACAGCCTTTGCATAGCTAATAGGAGCTGCCTAACTAGCTTAAGCAGAAGCAGTTGTAGGATTCAGAAGATACCATCTGACCAAGATTGAAAGATTAGTACCAGGTAACAACCGATAGGTCAGAGCTAAAACAGATTAATAGCCTCTCCGAAAAGGAGCTAAACTACCACTACAGTGTGCTCAACTTAAGACTTCATAAAAACACCAGGGGGGCAGTAAGGGAATAGACAATAGCCTTCTGCGGCACAGGAGCAGGGTTGCTGTAGCTGCGCTATTGGGGAAGAGAGGATTCTGCAGTAAGTTAACCATTCACACACATGTAAGCTACACTGCTGCTGCTGCAGGATTTAGGGGCCTTTTGTTAAAGAGGATTAACAACATAGCTATACCATTAATTTAACCATGTACAGATCTCTGGTGTGAACCCTCCATATTTAGTAAAACAGAATGAACATCAGAAACAAAGCTAAGAAAAAAAAAAAAAAATGGACTTTAAGTGGTTTCATCATATGAATTTCACTACCCAAATAATGTATACAAAGTACGTACCTGGCGTTGTGTACAATACAGCCCCTTTTTCTCGAAATAAAAAAAAAAAAAAAAACAAAAAAACTTGGCTTGGCCTGAGGGTGAACTCAGCAGAGACAGGTAAAAAAAAAAAAACAATCAGTATCAATTTCAAATTGCATGTCAATTAATAGGTAGCAAAGACAAGGGTGAAGGGATATACAAAAGAGCCAGAAGTGTGAAGGGCCTGAAATTTTAAAAGGGTTTTCCAAGCAGAGTAAGCGTACCTTGTTCCCTTGAGCAGGCTATAAATAAGCTCTTGTTAGTGGCATCACTCTCCAATTGCATAGCTTAGAGCTCAAGACAGAAAGCACTATCAGGCAAGTAGAATTTTGCATGAGGCAGACTTCTTGCTTATACTGCAAAAAAAGCTGAAACACCTGACCTAAAATGGGGAGCAACAGGCAAAGACAGGGCCCTGACTGTTCGGTGTTCAAAGCAAGGCCATACTGCTGGAAATTCTTCCTGCTTGTAGAAATCTAAGCCCAAATTAGCAAACAATTTTGTTAAAACAGATTTGCCAATATCCAAGTCTATTGCCTGTCTATGCAAAGCTGGGATGTATGCATCACAAAGACCAATCTGGTGTTTTATAGGCAGTTTTATTTGCTCTTACAGCTTCAGCCACTGAGTCTGTTAAATTGGTAAAATTCCTATTATAATCAAATATAAAAATAACACTCATAAAATGTCTATCCTGAATTATTATGGCATGAGATCTATAATGCATCATATAAAATGATATTTTTTTTCCCTTTTTATTGCTCAAGCATTAGTTTTCATCTCAGGGACTGGACTATACAGAGGATTGGTAATGAAACACAGATTGGCAATGGAAAAGCAGCTTTTCATTGGTAGGCTGCCAGCCAACTCCTGTCTCAACAGCAGATATCCTTCTTGGCCTTCTGCAGCCAGCAGACCAGCTGTCCTGCTCCACTTCTTACCGGATGCATTTCCAGATGAGGAAAATTAAACACTGCCCTCTCACAGCCTGCTGGCAGGTCTGAAGACCCAGGCATAACACAGGACGATGGCAACTGTATAGTCATCTTGCTTATAGCAAAAAACCAACCAACCCAGGCAATGACCTTCAGCTGCACAGAGTTTTGCAACGGTCCGTTCACCTACCGAGCACTTGTGGGGAAGTTCTGAAAAAGCACTGCCTGTTTTTAACCTATGTTGCTTTGCTGCTGGGCACGTTTCCTTGCTCTTCTTGATAATCATACTAATACTGTTTGGCACTTGGATTGCTCCAACTTGTGCAGACTCATGTTGAGATTACACTCAACATTGTTTTCTGGAAGGCTGAAGGCTACAACCCCAGAATGTCTGCATAGATCAGATGCTTGCCAGGAGCAGAAACCCTGGAAAGCTAAGTAGGGAATGTAATTTAATAACGTTCCTTTGACTCTGAGAACATTTTGACCCAAGATATGAAGCAGCAATTACTGAAGTGCACTTACAAAACTGTGGAAAGGAACTCTGTAATAATGAGCAACAATATTCTCCAAACTGGGTACGTGCGATGCATCATTCAAATGAGCACTCACACTGAGCACAGGCAAACAGAGGCAGAAACATAATGCACTCATGGAAACACTTAATGCCAGCCTTGCAGAAAAAAATACTTCTAGTGAGAAAAAAAGGAGGCTTTTATATCTGCACATGACCGCGCTTTCCAGGAACACCCAGCCTTCGTGGGATAATGGCTCTATCTGCATCTTCATATGCTGGACATGCTAGAGCTAAGAAGGTCTTGCCAAGTGCTGCATCTTTTGTACTTTAGTGATGCTTTAAAGCTTACTGCCATTATATCAGCAAGTATTTCTTGGTCATGAAGCGCCAGGCAACAGAAGTCACACCTAATCTTCACTTTACAGTTATATATTTGTTATTAAGACAGCAATGAAAAAAGGGAAAGTTCCCAATCCTCTACAAGTCAATGGTAAAGCTGTCATGTACCTCAGTGTCTGGAAGGCAACCTGCAGCATGAGAAATAGAGCAGCAACTTAGGAATTCGAGTGCTCCAGGCAAGATATATCACTTATTGTTGAAGGCAGGATTAGCATGCTGGACTGAATTATATTATGATGGGAAAAGACTGTCTCGAAGAGAAATCTCTAACTTGGAACAGCCAGAAGAACGCTCAGGGTGCTCACCTCATACTTTGCTTCTTCAGGGCAAGAGCAATTCCATTAGGGATTCTTTTCCTTGGGCTGCTCAGCAGTCAAGAACAAGCTGGAAAGGGAAAGGGAGGGCATCTTAAGAAGATGCTTAGGTTTCTCCAGCTTGTTCCTGAAGTTTTGGGTGTGGCAGCAGCTTCTAGATGTTGGATAAAAGCAATGGTGGACGTAATCAAACCTAATTGTTTCTTTACTCCAGATAGCTATTGTTTGTGATGCTTTTCCTAACCTGAGCTACAGATTACACCAATCTTCAGGTCTGGAGTATAGAAAGAATTTAAAGAAGGAAAAAAAAAAAAAAAAAAAAGGACTAAAACCCAAGTGCACTAAACTTACAAATCTACCCTGTGAAACCAGCTTCCACCCAGCAGCCAAGAAGCCTAGGCTGAGGCTGTGGGACTATCTAAACCATGCCTGCCATGGCTTGGCAAGTTTCTGTGTAGTTGGTGGTTTGAGCAGGGTCCAGAGAGGCTGCCTGATCACCAGTCCTGGACACGCCACACAGCAGGATATCTCCACATCTGGCAGCATTTGCTATTGCTCTCCTGACTCTGACAGGAAAAGGAGGAAGGAATGGGGACTGGCATGCTGCCAGTGCTCTTTAGCTGGCCAGAAGTATGAACAGGGCATGGCTTTCCATCTTCTTCACAGCCATCCACTCCAGTCGAGAGCTGTGCTGGAACAGCTTTACTTGCTGGCTTATCCCAATTCTGTAATAGCTGTAGTTGACATCAGAGATTCATTTAGACACTTCATTTTGTTACCAGTGTTATATTGCTTCCATGAGCACATCACTTAAACCAGCCAAAGCCAGCATGCTTTTAAAAACCATAGTTACTCAGAAAGGGAAAAACCCCAAACCAAAACAGCTAAACCCAGAAGAAATTTAATTTGTTAAGAGCCTGATAAGCAAATCACAACAAAATAAGTGTATTGCTCTATCACCTCACAGTACAGCTTTTCTTGCTGTGCCGTGATGGAAACAGCTTGACCTTAAGGATCCTGTCAATTTTCCCATTTATCTCTGTAGAAGTTAAAAAAGAAAACCAAACAAAAAAAGAAAAAAAAAAAAAAAAAAAAAGACTAATGCTCATCACAATAATGCAGCTGAAGAATTTTTGGGGGTTTTAACACTTTCCCCAGTAGAAAAGTCTTTTTGGAAAAGATTTTGATTTTGTGGGGAAAAAATATGTTTTGGCAGGGGGATAACTCCCAACTTGCTCAAGGCAAAATGTTCTCTCACTTTAAAGAAATAGTTCTGAGTGGTACAATATCCTGGGATACTGCAGTAGTAGAGAAAGTGATGATTGATAGTAGTTGAGAAAGAGAAAGTGGCAGCAAGAACTAGTTGGCAGAGTTGTGCTATTACCACTCAGACTTTCCTCTTCTCCACACCTGGGCTGGTCTCTCTCCAGGAAGAGACCCAAGAAAATTATTTCTGATCTGTACTGTTGCAGAGGGGGTTTTGGCCAATCTACTAACCAATCATAAAACAGGCCTCAGTGTCCACAGTTCTTTCAGGGTGAACCTAAATATAAATACAAAGCAATGGTCCATACAAAGGCATGCTAATTAATTTATTCGGGCCTTGTCTATGAAGTCCTACAGTGCTAAGAGTAACTTAAATACCTTTTCCAAAAGTAGCATTCATGAGCTCCGTGAGCTTAATTTACAGGTTTTATACCTGATGAGATCACTTCTTGGTTTCCTTTGCTCCAAAGCACACAGATCTCAGGCCAAATTCTCTCCTCATTTAAAAGCAAACTGTCCCACTGGTTTCAGATGGGGGTATAGCCGAGGTCAGAACTGGCTCCTCTCCTCTATTTCCTGAAGGAGAAAGATGTGATCTCATCAGGGCATTAAAGCTTCTCCGAAGGATGAGCAATCACGTCCAGAACAGTCTGTACCTGTCAAACGCAAAGCTATTGTGCACTATTTGAACCACACCCTTACATGAGCTCTCACTGAAGCAGCAATATCCCATTTCCAGTGAACATAGAACTAAACGCAAGTGGTACGAATGGCCTATTACAGATTTAAGACAAGCATCATCTGAATTTTTGCTGATGTTGAGACAGATTTTTTTTTTTGTTCCCAAGAAGTATTGGGCAGATTCAGTTTGGCCAGAGAACAGCTGCCATGATGCCAACTGAGGAGATTCAGCACACACTGGGTTTAATTTGTTCTTCTCCATTCAGACCTCAATTCTTCAGTCTTGATAGGACTTCTAAAGAACCTCTTTAGCATCCCTTCCAACCCAAATTGTTCTATGATTAGCTTTAGTGCTTTTTAGTAAAGAGATGCTTTCAAACTGTAATTAAACCCCCTTGATCTGGAGTTGCAAAATCCAGGTATGCAACTAGATACTTAGAAAGCAAAGGATAAATACTGTGCCCCGTTTCATACTTCACACTTTAAGCTTCCAGTTCAACATAGCTAAATGGTTCTCCAAGGAGCTTTGCAGATTACAAGGAAACAACACAAAACAGTAGCCAAGTTATCGAGATTGTATATTTAATAACTACCTTTACATGTTCTCCTACTTCTAATGGCTCTCTTCGCCATGCAAAGGCTTGGGTTTTTTGCCTGGGAGATCCAAGTAACTATAACATTTAGTGAAAAAGTGTAAAGCAGCCTGAGACAGAGTTGATCTGTCATGTAATCTGAAGCCATAAAACAGCTACTTGGTGAAGCTTGTGCTTTGTAGAGACGAACTCAGCCTCAGAGAATAATCTACCAGCAATAACATTATAGTGAATGAGCACAATTTGAAAACAATTAGTATTATGACAGTTTGGTAAGTATATTGTGCAAACACCTATAATGTTGCAGAGTATTGCTTTAAACAGGGTGAAGGAAAGGCAGATAAAGCTGTCATGTTTTGCACACATAGTCAAGGAGATAATCATAGAATCAACTGGGTTGGAAAAGACCTTCGAGATCATCAAGTCCAACCATTGCCCCAGGACTGACAAGTCCACCACTAAACCATGCCACTAAGGGCCTTGTCTACATGGTTTTTTAACACTTCCATGGATGGCGATTCCACTGCTTCCCTGGGCAGCCTGTTCCAATATCTGACTACCCTTTTGGGGAAGAAATTTTTCCTAACATCCAATCTAAACCTCCCCTGGCACAGCTTGAGGCCATTTCCTCTTGTCCTATCACTTGTTACTTGAGAGAAGAGACCAGTCACCTCCTTGCTCCATCCTCCTTTCAGGTAGTCATAGAGAGCAATAAGATCCTTGCTGAGCCTTTTCTTCTCTGGACTAAACTCCCAGTTCCCTCAGCCTAACCCCCAGAAGGTTAGCAAAAGTAGGTGGTACAGCTTTCTTATTTCAAGTAATTTCAGCTTTGTGCTGAAGAGGTTCATCCCATGGTTTCCTTTTTGTCCCCAGAGCTGCTTAGCAACTCCTCATCCTATTTGGAATTGGTCAGTCTTGCACTGAACATAGTGATCAAAGCAGTGATTTGGCCTCCAAAAAAAAAAAAATTTCCCCATTTTTGAATTCAGTAGTGCAGAAACAATACCTATGCACTGCAAGACAAGGCAATATTGTATACAACCTTTTCAAAGGAGAGCTCTTTCTACCTCATTTGGTAAATACATAGTTATAAAAGTTGAAAAGCATTTTATGGCCCACAAATAGCACACTAGTGACCAGAAACTAAGGAGTCATCTACAAAATTTACAAAAAGGTATTCAAGAACTGAATTCAACACACATTGAAGAGTACTTAGATTTAAAATAGGAGAAGAATAACTCACCCCATGAATTATGCATAATTCAGTTCACATATGCATTGCAGAACACACTGCAAGCCTCCTGCCAGCTGCTGCAGGGATCCCACATAAAGCCAGACTGAAGACCTGTGGTGCTTGCCTCAATGAGCTTTAATACATCTCCACTCAAAGACAGAGACTGAACAAGAAAACGTTTCATATTGTAATTCAGAAGGTGGTAACAATATCTTTGCGAAGCATACAGAAAAGATAAATTCTTCACATTGCTTCTGAATATTTCTTGAAGCACTTTTAAAACATTTTGCGAAGATTTTCAGTTTAATTCTCTATAAAGCAAGCCCTCCCGACTGTGAGTAAACAAACAGCAATATTATTTTCTGTTCCTCAAGCCGATTTTTTTATTTAGTAACGCCCAGCTTCAGAATAAGGTAGTAGTAGAATTAAAAACACTTAGTACCTCCATTTGAAAATTCTGCAGCAAGTAGTATTTGTAAGGTCTTATTTTAAGATTTTTGCAAGTAACTTTTTCTGCCAGAAAGGATCAGATTTAACTCTACTATATAGACAGAAAATTGACATAATTTTCAGAGGCAAACAAGTCAGTCACTGTAAAAGAAACAGTCATACGGATCAATAACACAAAAGTTAACCCTTTCAAAGGAGGGTTGCAATTTTGCAACTGATTAGTCTTTCAGAAAGAAAAACTAAACAAAATATTAAATCCTGTAATAACTGAATTGAATCAAACCCAGTATTTAAATGGGGAAAAAACTTCAGGTTTTGGCTTAGCCAAGCCGCTTCTTAAATGAGATACAACCCCTTAAATAAGTATGGCTAATTTTTGCTTCAGATAATGCTGAATCAGATTTGTTGTCAACTGTATTTCAGGCAGCTGAGAGCTAAATTGCATTTATTCCATCTAAATGAAACATAGGATTTGACTATATTCCTTTCTGCCTATCAAGTGTCACACACTGTTTGTCTCACAAAACACTGCTGATCTTGGAGCAACACTGCTCAATATATTTTTCCCCCAAAAGGAAAAACGTGTCCAAATAAGAAGCTGCAGGCAGGACATGGCCTAGAGTCAGGATCAGAGCGCACACGTTTTCATGCACACGTGGAAGGTGCAAAGGTCTCTGCACATCTCTTGGCATTGCAGAGATTAATTCTCACTCTCAACCAGACTACAGACATCCAGACATACATTAATGCTTTCATTGCTGTACTCATAAGCACCAGTAAGGAGGGTCATTATGCCTAATCCCCTATGCCAGCCCAAGTTTAGCACAGTTATTTGTCAGATATATTCCGGGTTAGCACCATTCTGTTTATTCAGCCACACTATAATAAGTGAGATCTTCAATACAGTTGATTGGGCATTTATTTTGGACATACCGTATCTCATGTGTCTAAATGAATATGACTGATTACTGAAACTATTAAAGCTACACAAATGTTCTGGAGTATTCGTATCATTGCATGCAATTGCTTTTGACTGCATTTTTAAGAAGCAGGGTAGGCAATTTCCTGGTGTATCAGATGTTGGGATGGCAGCTCCCCAGGACCACCTTTTCAGCTTCCAGTGGGAAGCTCTTATTTCTCCCCACGAGCAGAACATCAAAGCAGACAAACAAGATGCCTGGGACCTTGCATGCAACCTTGGGGCTGATACCACAGGGTTTTTAATTGCTCTTCGTGTCATATTTGCTTACCAAGAAGTCCTATAATAATTTTAACTTGCTCCTTTAATGTGATATCCTACTCACAGTGGCATGCAGTTAAACACTAGTAGTATTTGTAGACAGAGATAAGAAACAGCTTCCATCTTTCCACATCCCACTTTGTTTCCATGGCTTTTCCCTGCTTCCACCAGTAGGCAACCTTGCAAACAACACAGATGCTCAACTGTCGTTCCTTCCCTCTGCACTGACCTTTCTGCAATACCACGTACAAGGCAGCCAGGCTACAGATTTGTCATTCTGCCATAGAGCACCAGGAACTGCTGCAGGGACTGAAACTGAAAATCCAATTCAGAGTTAAAGGCATTTAAGATATGGAAGAACCAGCACAGAGCTTTCGCTTTGTATTTGCCCTGACTTGTCCACCCCTGGGTCCTCAGACAAATTCTGATGGCACTGACCTATTTCAGTAGCTACTTTTACCTTGCACTTGACTGTCACCCTCACCACAGGCTCACAAATTGATCTACGATTCCCTTTTTCTCCTGACAGACAGTAGCAGATTGTCCACACATCTCCTCAGCAAGGCAGGAGATTCTATAGTTCGACAGAAAAGCAGGGGTATCCACACTGAACTCCTTCCCATTTTAAGCTTCTTTTATCCCTACAGAGGGTCCAGGTTTTTCCCCCACTATTTCAGCAGGTCTAGCCCATCGGGTTGCTCAGTGTGGTGCAATGTTGCAGCTTTGTCAGTTGGAAGTACAAACGCGTTTTATGCACAGTAATCCTCACAACTCCTCTAACACAGGAAAATGTTATTCATGCTTCTCTTATTTATACTCAGGAAAATAACTTCTCTAACACAATGCTACACAAACCTGATAAGAACAAAGCCCAATTACTATAACAGAACAACATGTTCAGAATTTGAGAGCAAGGCTGATAAGCAGCCAGATAACAGACTAATGGGTAAAATGCCTGTAGTCTATTAAATGGCTAATGAAGGTATCCAAGACACCTGTGGCATTTCAGAGGAAAATGTAAGAAGGCCCTAATATGGCATTTAAAAAAATACACCATAAACTCATGGTATACTAATTTGTTCACTTAGAGTGTGGATAAACATATTAGCAGAAAATAATCTTATCATACAAGTCTTACCTGGTTACATAGAACAACATATATAGAATGAAAACTAGTAAACATGTAAGCACAGGAGATGCAACAAGCCCAGGCTGCTGAACACTCAGATGCTGCTGCATGTATAACCATTTGTTCACCAAAATAGGTTATTATACTTGACCTTTATCCTGTCCTGAATAAACAAGCAGACCTGCATAGTGGCGCAAGGCTGAGCATTGGGACAGAAAGTGTGAAAGACACTGAAGCAGCACCCGTGGCCATAGGCAAGCACCTCCTCCCAGAATTGTATCTGTAAGTGCCCTGGCCCTGAAATACTTAATCCAGAGGGAGACAGAAACCCTGGAGAAAATAACTGATATTAGCACTACAGCTGTTTTGATTTCTCAGCAGGACTGATTTGGGCATGAGCACAGTGCAGAGTCTAGCAACGTAAACACAGACCAAAGCAGAGATGTGTACATCACAAAAAAACAGCAACATAAATAGCAGCTGTTGCACCACTTACTGACACTACTAACATTATCCACCTTAAATGATAAATATCCTAACGGTTATAAAGCCTGCATTTGTAGTTTCTAGCCTGAAGCAGTGTTTCTCTACTTAACGGTGATAATTGTGCTCATTTTTTCCTGCGTGTTAGACAAACAACTAGCAGCAGCGGAGGAAAAGTCACCACTACAAACCTTACAAAAGGCCTCGTGATAAATGGCACCAGTTAAGGTCATCAGCAAAATAACTCTACATGCAATGATGTTCTCTAGCTCCCTATCCAGTTTGCTCCTATGAGAGGTGTTGAAAAACATCTGTCCCATAGCAGTAGATATGAGGAAAGATTAGCTGGATTTTCCCTAAAACTAGGCAGAGTGCACAGTAGGCAAAAGCACAAGTACACTCCCTTTCCCCTATTTTTCTGGTGTGATCATGGGAACATCACTTAATTTGATCCTCAGTTTCCCCCTCTGCAAAAATGGAGATAATTACAGAGGACCACTGGAGAATCCACTAACTCTTGAACACTGTCAAGCACTAAACTGAACCAGCAACTACATAAGACAAAGACTTTCATGCTAACATACATATAGCACAGGGCCTGTTGTGACAGGAGAAGGGGAAATGGTTTTAAACTAAGAGACAGCAGATTTAGACTAAAGAATTTCTTTACAGTGAGGGTGGTGAGATACTGGAACAGGTTACCCAGAGAGGTGGCAGATGTCCCATCCCTGGAAACATTCATGATCAGGCTGGTCAGGGATGATTGCAGGGAAGTTAGACTAGATGATCTTTAAAGGTCCTTTCCAACCCAAACTATTCTATGACAATTTAAGTTGTAATTTCACTGCCCTTGGTGTTTTTCCTTCCCCATAAATAAACCACATGGAAAAGGAAAATCAATTTAACAGGCAGTAGTTTAATACCTTGAAAGAGCTCAAATAAAGACTTCCCAATAATCAAGCCTTGCTTAGGGTGTAGTAACCCAGTGCTTTGATGTGAATAGGATAAATGGAAAATGAGGCTGCTACATGCTGGCTTTGACATTAATTTGTTCACCCTTTCAAAGGTCTGCATTTAGACCTCAAATACTCAGAAAGATGACATATTTCTGTTACAAAATATAATTGAGTATTACAATTTTAGATATACCAAGTTGTAGTTCCCATGCCTATAGGTGTTACATGCAAAAACAGTTGTTAAAGACAACAGCTGCTGCAATAAAGTCACTCCAGGGTTTGCTCCAGCTACAGCATGTTACCCCTCCATCTGCTGGCAACCTCCAGGCTTTGCCCATGACAGCCCACAGCGTGGCACAACCCACAGACCCTGCAGGAATGGCAACTCTAGTGTCCCCACTTCCACAAAGGCAGTGAGGGCTGCTCACACAAAGCTGCTCTTGGATCTACAGGCAAAATCCCAGCCTCACTGGAGTCAACGGGAAAATGTGCCATCGACCCCCAGGAGGCTACGTTTCACCCTTTGCTGAGGCTATGAAATGTAAACAGCCTTGACTTATTTCCAACACCACATTGATATTTGCAGGCTGCAGGAACATGCACACCTTCTGTACCTGTGTCACTCAAACTGCATGAATTTTCACTGTTCTTTCAAAACAATTTCCAGAAGCAGAATGATATTTTTAGGTTCCATTTCATATTGAAAAATCCTTTAAAATAAAATCTGATTTTACATTTATTATTCATGTTATTTCATGACATAGGTCAGTGATAACATTTAATACAACACATCATTATATCAAGTCATGTCACAAGCTTTATAATCATGATGACATGTCAGATTAAGGCACACCTGAAATATTCTATTTTTAAAAGCTCTAAGGGTGGCTGCTGCTACTTAGTACTCCTTGAAACTTCTTACCTTATTTTCTAGATCAAAATATTTCCTTTCTCCTCTAATGAGACACATCATTATTTTCCAGATCAAAGTATTAAAGTTTATTTCTAAACAGAAGAGCATCTGCTTTCAATATCTTCAAGCTTCTAGTATTAAAACAGTCCTTCTGACTATGGGGCCTGACAGGAACTACAATTATTTAGTACCTAACCAGAAATAATGCAAGATTTTTGTGTTATATTTTCTTTCCATATTCAAACATAGGAACTTCTAATATAACAAGTTATCCCTGTTAACCAGCTCCAGGTCTCAGCTGAGATACTGAGAAGCAGAAGAAGCTGAAAGGATCCAGTTCGTCAGAAAATGATACCTTACATTTTTATTTAATAACCTGGAACTGGTCACAGTAATTGTTCATCATTTTCCCTCCACAGCAGAGAACTTCCTACAAGTCTTGGGTTTCTATGTGACTCTGCTCTTCTAACACTTCCAGGTTTTGATTTATTATTATCCAAGAACAAACTTTGAATATCAGATTTTTGCATCACAATGCTGCAACCATTAGCAGGGACATCTTGTAGCAGACAGTCAGAGACCAGCATGGTACCAGGCAGAGATCAGGAGTACCTGCTCACCACAGCCACACGCTGGCCACAGAAGTTTTCCCCAAGCAAAGGAGTTACCAGTGGAAATAAGCTGCTTAGTGTACCTACGTTTTCTGCCACTGCAGGCTACCATTTCCTTTTCTTAACACAGGTCATCGCTCTTAGCACCATATGTCATTCTGTAACCATTCAGCTTACCATCTGAGATAGCAGCATAGGTTTACTCACGCAAAGTTTCACTGTAATGCAACATATACACCTCTGCCCTGGTGTTCCCAGAAAACAAGCTCCTTTGGGAAGGGGAATTTGACAAAAAACTGAAGTTAGTTCCTTTATCCGTCATAGGCTGTGAGGTCTCTTGGGTGTCTTTCGCCTTGTTCCCACAGTACCAAAATGAGGATAAATAATTTATAACTTGTAAACCTAGCTACTTGAAGCACTGTATTTTGAATAAGTGCACAAGCCATCCTCTGGCCTCCAAAGCAGCAGAACACTCTTTGTAGAGAGTCAAGAAATCATTCAGGCTAAACAGTGAAAAATCATTATGCTTTTGTGAGCAAGATCATGCATACACAGGAAGTATATGCAGCAGGGCATGGCTTCAACCGGGAATGCTTTCATTGCTTGGGAGGACCCAGAAAACACAAGCATTCCCAAGCGTGGCACCCACCCGCAGCCACCAAGGTCCACAGGAAGGACAGCCCCACTGTGGGTCAGCTAAGACAGAACACCATGGAGCTCCCAACACCCAGCCCCAGGGGACAGCAGCACACTGCTCCCAAACACACTCTGTAAGCGGTCACAATGACCTCCACACCACCTAGCCTGCAGTAAATCCTCATCAGCATTTACTCTGAGGAATTAAGGGATTACTTCACTGGAACTGCCTGAAATAAATACCCTGGAGAACACTTCTTTAATAGTTCACTAAATGAACAAGCCCAATTTAGTTGATGCATCCCTAAGAGCTGCACAAGATTAAGCAGTGGCCTTTTGTTGCCCTCTCCCCCACTGCCAGCCTCACCCCCAGCAGAGGCCAGAGCAGGCATCAGCCTCCTCCTGCACCTCATCACAGCTCCTCAGCCAGTCCCCTCACCAGCCTTCCCACTACAGGCAGTGCCCAGCCAGGCTGCTCAGCATTTGAGCACCAAGAGTTTCGTTCTGCTTTAGCCAGCAATCAGCCACAACAGCCAGGCTGTGTATATCTTTGTGTTAGTGCACTAAAGGGCTGATCCCACAACCCTGCACAAGCCTTAGTTTATGACAGAAGCCTGACAGCCTAGAACCACAGGAGAACAGAGAAGTGTTTGAGCAGGCATGGAAAAAGTTGGGTTCTCGCTGTCCAACTGCTTCTATGAATAGGCAACAAATTTACATTGTTGATCTTCCAAAGATAACCCTCTTTACTAAATAAATCCCATCATCTCAATCCCTGAATAAATCTAAACACTGCCCCAACTTGCAAGACTATAGCATACCAACTCCTGGAGTACATTTAGAGGGTATACACACATGTACAGAGAATAAAGAAATAAATGACAGCAGCTGCACACAGCCAACCAGACAGCACAAGTACATCATGAGGGCAGCAGGGCACATGGAGACATTGGAAAGCACATGGAAATACATACACATGAGTTTGTCCAATCTGTTGCCATAACACAGGACTGTACATCTTGCTGCAGGTTCTACTGCAAGAGGGGAATTTTAGGACCAGGTTAGCTCAATTTGTCATGGAATTACCTAGATCTTAATGTCCAGCTGGAGATCAGTGACAAGGAGTGTCCTGCAGGGATCCATACTGGGACTAGTACAATTTAATATCTTAACGACACAGACAGTGGGATCAAGTGCACCCTCAGCAAGTTGGAAGATGACACCAAGTTGAATGATGTGGTTGACATGCCTGAGGGACAGGATGCGATTCAGAGGCACCTGGACAAGCTAAAGAAGTAGGCTTGTGTGAACCTCATGAGGTTCAACAAGTCTAAGTGCAGGGTCCTGAAACTGAGTCAGGGCAACTCTCGATATCAATACAGGCTCAATACAGGCTGGGGGATGCAGGGATTGAGAGCAGCCCTGCTGAAAAGGACTTGGGTGTACTAGTAGATGAAAGGCTGGACGTAAGCAACCATGTGCTCTCTCAGCCCAGAAGGCCAATGGTATCCTGGGCTGCAGCAAAAAAACCAGCAGGTCAGGGCAGGTGATTCTGCCCCTCCACTCTGCTCTGCTGAGACCCCACCTGGAGTACTGTGTCCTGCTCTGGAGTTCTCAGCACAGGAAATACACAGACCCATTGAAGCAGGGCCAGACAAGGGACACAGAAATGATCAGAGAGCTGGAGCACCTCTCCTGTGAGGACAGGCTGAGGCAGTTGGGGTTGTTCAGGCTGAAGGAGAAAAGGCTCTCGGAAACCTTATCGCAGCCCTTGAATACTTGAAGAGGGCTTTTAAGAAACATAGGGACAAACCTTTTAGCAGGGCCTGTTGCAACAGGACAAAGGGTGATGGTTTTAAACTGAAAGAGGGAAGATTTAGACTTGATATAAGGAAGAAATTTATTTTATGATGAGGATGGTAAAATACTGGCACAGGCTGCCCAGAGAGATGGTAGATGCCCCACCCTGGGAAGCATCCAAGGTCAGGCTGGATGGAGCTCTGAGCAATGTGGTCTATTTGAAGATGTCCCTGCTCATTGCAGGGGGTTGGACCAGATGACCTTTAAAAGGTCCTTTCCAGCCCAAACCATCCTATGATTTTACATCTGCCACTCCACATCTCCATATACTGGAGGTACTGGCAACTTTAGAAAAAGTTATCTTTGCTTATCTGGTTTGCTTGGTTTTCTTCATCCAAACCAACATCATGTGAAGCCTGAAAAAGTTCTAAGCATTGCTTTTATTTTTTTTTTTCCAAATCAAGCACAGCTTACACCCAAGTGCTCCCAGACCATCAGCTGAAAGCCCCAACAAACCAACCTCTAGACTGTAGAAATTCAGCATTTATTACACAGATTCAGCACTTGATAAATTCCACAGTTTGTATCACATTCAAACAACATGAAAGAGGAACACAGTGAGGACACCTTATAAATTTTCTTTAAGGAGAAAATAACCCAGCCACCCTCTTGTTAGCTTTTCTGTCATCCTAGAGGCACTTGTCTAGAAAGAGAAAAAGAATGCACCCAGTGGAGATACCTCAGCTGTGAATTCAGAATTAAAATTGAGTTGTGAGTACTTCCCTGTCCCTTCAATCAATGTTTTCTCCATTTCAAGACAAACTTCAGACCAGAACAAAGTAACTCAAGTGACCACTCGATATCAGTCAAATGCCTTAAGGCATTGCCAGATTATTACAAAAGCTGAAGGAGACAGAAAAGAATGCTTTTCCCAAGGGGTTTTCTGCATGACTAACCATGGAGACCCCTCATCTCTCCCACCTACTGCCCTTGCCTGGGAGGCCAGAAGCTCCATGCTCATGCTTATTCCAGACCAGGTACCACCACAGGTGCACCTAAAGTTAGATCTCCAAGTTCAAATTAAGGCTACTTAATCTGTCACTAATGGAAATACACAGCAGGCATGCAAACCTCCCAGCTGTTGCAATTTAACATGGAAAGGTTGAGACTTGCTGCTTGAACCTATGCCAGCAACCAAGGACATATCCAGGCTCTCTAGAGAGTCCATTTTAGCTCCTTCAGACAAATGATCAAGCCCTTGGCTAAGCCCCATGCCAGCTGTTACTAACTAAAGCCATCAGCCAAGCCACAACCACATGAAACATCTCAACCAAAGCCCAACGGTAACACAAGCAAAAGTCCAAGCACTCTTTCCCAGTGCTAGGCAAGTGGATTTCTAGAGCCTTAAAAAAAAGCAGAGGAGCTCGGCTGAATTTAGTGTTACTCTACCATATATGCACATAATTGTAGTGTGTATACACGCACAAATATAAATAAATATGAAAACTTTGGCTAGCCTGCTTCTTTCCACAATCACCAGGACAGGTGTTATGGTAAGCGACTTACAGAATACAGCATAATAAAAACAAAAGTTTAACAGCATGACTACAGATACTTTTTCTGCAACTACAGTCTCTTTTGATTTTTACTCTTGGGAAGTTCCTGGGATATAACTTCCAGCCAGTGCAACATACCTGCCTGGTTTCCATAAAAATTTAAGAAAAGGGGGAAAAAAATCATTCCAAACCATTTAGGATAAGAGGAGGAAGCATTACACCTCACTTACCAGGCTTCCCAAAGACCACATGGAAGCAAAGGCTCCAAGTAACCCATTTCATTTACTTTGTTGGCAATCTTGAAACAGGGAGGGTTTAGGAATCTGCTGTTAACAGCACAGTTCACAACCACTTGCTGTCCCCCTTGAGAAGTGGCAAGCAAGTAGTTATGAATATGTTCTGTGGGATCTCAGACTTCAGTACAGGTTACATATCTGTATTTTCATCACTTTTCACGAAGTGCTTTAAGTGTTAATAATGAAATCGGCCAGAGACATTAAATACTGACTGAAGTGACAGCCCTGCTATATCATTACAGTGTTTGCACAGCAATCATTCTGCAGGTTATTTTAGGATGAGTGGTGTTTAAATTAAATATAGTCCCTTGTGTTCTTGTTTCGTTTAAAGTCAACCACAGAGTGCATGTCTGAACAATGTGCAGAGTCAGTAAGTTTAGCAGTCTCCTTTGTTTTGTTTTTACCGCTTATGCTTTTGCCAGGCAAGATAAGGAATTTGAAAGAATCCTGCTACAGTACTTCACGGGCTTTCATAGCATGAACTAATACAGAGCATAAATGGCTCTAACTTGGTGAAAACCAGGCTTAAGTAATTTAACCCAAGTAACACATACAAACCGCACACTATCTTCCCCACCAGCACTAGGCTTCAACTGAAGAAAATCTGAATCTAAGCTTTAAGCTTGTTTTCTGCAAAAATCTACTGCACTTTGAGTCAAAGTAAATAAAGACAGAAAATCCCAGGTCTGTTCTACCCAGACCTTTCTCTACAAGCACAGATAACAAAGTTATTGTATTTAAGTCAGAAAGAAGAACTTCAGTCTTTGCTATGCTGTTAATATGGTTGGACACAATTGTTTACCTATTAAAAAGCATTTTTCAGACAGGTTACACTATTA
This sequence comes from Strigops habroptila, assembly GCF_004027225.2. Taxonomy (NCBI): domain Eukaryota; kingdom Metazoa; phylum Chordata; class Aves; order Psittaciformes; family Psittacidae; genus Strigops; species Strigops habroptila. The sequence continues at coordinate 16,100,505 of NC_044281.2, read as the reverse complement.
ATGAGATATAACTAATTGCTTTCCTGGAAAGCAAGCACACTACAGTACTTGTAATCCAGCTATTTCTTAACAGGGAACTGTTTCAAGTTGCAGTTTATACTCCACTTTCCCCAGTGGCTTGAAAACCCAGAGCAAACATTAGCATTGTATCCATTATTAATACTTATTCAAGTACATTTTAATAAACACTACATACATATGCATATAAGTACACGCTCTTGCATCAGCCTTTGAACTGCTCATAGCAAGATGTTTCCCAGAGCATTTACTGTTCCTGCTATGCCACCAAGTGCATTTACTATTAGCTGAGAGACAGCCTGATTCGTAGGACTAGAAAGAGTAAAGAGAACAGTGTTGCAAGGCAGTAGGGAAATTGAGTGGGAAAATAAACCAACAAGTTAGATGGAGATCTGCAGGACGGCCTCTTCCCAAGGGCACTGACAGAGAATGTACAGAGCCTGCAGTGGGTGCAGAGGTCACATTCAATCAGGGTTTATTTCAATTTAACATGAAATAGCAACACTCAGGATGGGGTGGATAAGAGAGAAGCAGGATACTTAATAGTCATTTTTATTACCATGAGAACTAGTAATAACACTAGACTCCACACAAACAGTAAAAAGGATAAAAGCCTCTCACTAACATCTAAAGATACACCAGCAGTGCGAGGACTGGTGCATTCAACTCAGGCAAACTTCAAATTAGTCAGTCCCCAGCGCCAGCAGTCTTTCAGAGACAGGACAGACCACAACAAAAAAACCTTAACCCACACTCAGCTCAATACTTCCATATTCATACAACTATAAGAAATCAAACCAACAAATTTAAAACCAAACACTTCAAAAGATATATACTTAGGAAACAATTGTGGTATCTTAAGGCATTTCAAGTTGCTACCTCCTCTCATCATCCAGAGCCTGACAACCTCAGCAACATAAAACCTCAAAAACCTACCTCCTAGTCCTGTAGAAATGGGCCTACACAAAACTGACAACAGCCCACATGCTCCACCAGCTCCTGTGCTGCAGCCAAGCCTCCAGCCCCAGGCAAAAAGAAAAGGCTTACGTGACTCACCCCCTCCCAAATCAAGCAGCCTCCAGCACCGCACTCATTGCAAACAGCTGAGAGGCAATAACAACCCCAGCAGCTCCAGCTGTGAACCCAGGGCCAAGCCCCACTGAAGACAGGCACATAAGCCCATACCTGGGGTACATCAATGTAATGGGGATGTAAATACCAGACAACTGACAAGAAGAGAACTGCAACTGAATGCTAGCTAAACTAGGCAGATCAAAACTCTGTGTCATAAGTTTTACTAAGGGAATAATTTTACAGCACATTCTGATATTTTTTTCTTTTCTATCAAACTGAAGTGTGTGGGTTTGGATAACAGAACATATGTGATACTGCTGCTAGAAGGTACACAGGTCTTTAAAGCCACCATATAAAAGGGGCATGTGCATGTCCCCTGAAGGACAGAAGACAGTGAGTAAGAGGTGGCCCAGGAGGTACCAGGTGAGAGGTACCAAACACAGACAGGAAGCTGAGAAGTGGCATCTGAACACATGCTAAATCACATATTCTATGAAAAAGGCCGGGCCCCCAACTCAACACAATTGACAAACTTTTCCTTACCACCTTTTCTAAACATCAAACCATGGAAAGCTGGGCTTTGGACAATGAGGGAAGAAGGACATGAGATGATCCAAACAGCTACCTCACATGTGGCTGAAATTGTATTTGTAGAATATTAAAGCCTTTGGACATCATCTTTAGAAAGGATTTGTTTTCCAGGTGCCCAGCATAACACCTTAGAAGGATCCTGCACTTCTGAACAGACAAGCTTATCACTTCTAGATAAAGCTAGACTTCTTTTAGCTGTCGTAAGCTGGAGGTCCCAAATCCACAGACAATTGTAAATCTTGACACATGCCACATGTTGCTGGAGTTTGCCGTGCTACGAACACAGTCTTGTTGAATGCAATAGGTCTCAGCTGAGAGTTGTTTAACTCATGCATAAATATTTGCAGGGTCAGGGGCCTGAGAGATAAAGAACTCATGGGATACACTATAATAAAACCTGGAACTAGCAAATTCTTGCTTGAGTAGTGTTTATGAAGATTTATATGTAAACATTAAGTAATAAGTGTTGTAAAATATTAGATTGTTACATGCTTTAGCTGCTCTGTATGAAAACATTTTACCTAAGATAGCTTTTAAAGTAGTCCATGAATATCCATGCTTTGCCATCTGCTTTCAAATTGAACGATCCTTCGAAAGCAGCACCATAAATATTTCCACAAATGAGTGATCTGTTCACATTATATCCACTAATGATATCTTATGGCAGAGCAAACAAATAACTCAGATGTCACATCACTGCACACAGCAACAATAAGGTGCACTTTGACTGGGCTTTAGCACATTACTAAGAACTGCATCACTGGTTGTCTCTGAGGATCTAACCTGGCTTTTTAGAGACATATTTCTTGACAGCCTGTCAGGAAAGGCTGGAGATGCACACTGAAGGAGGAATACCTTTACCATCTCATTTTTTTAGAGATGATGAATTCTAATCTAGGCTAACTCTCAAAAAGATCTGAACAAAAGGATGAATAGGAAGTAGCAAAAGAGGATTTATAAAATGAAGTCTTAAAGACAGAATATGCAGAAGAAATTTTTTATGCATTGGTTATAGAATCTGCTAGTCTAGTCAATATTTTAAAATATAAGAAATAAAATTTTCATGTGTATACAACTGTTAGCTATTTCAAAATGCTCTCATCAGCTTCTTGGGAGATAATGACAATTATACCAGCCAAGCAGATGCACACACAGGGTTTGCTGAAGTTCATCGACTGAGGTAAACAGTTCTTCATTGATGTTCATAAACTCCAGGTCCCTGATTGATCCTCCCAGCAGCGTTCAGGCTGAAAAGGGGACTTTGGCATAGGAGATTCTTTTATATTTATTTTCTGCCCAGCACTGGGCATACCAGTGTGTCCAGAGGAGAGGGGTGCTGAGCCGTGTGGGGAGCATGCCCACCCTCCACCACAGCTCCTTCTCTCCAAAGCCCCTTTGCCATTCGGGCTTGATAAAATCAGCAGCTTTGCCCTAGAAATGGGCTGGTTTGGGTGCCTACACAGAGGTAAGAAGAGCTTAAAACAGAGCTTGTCTCTGGGGTGGCAAGACTTGGTAGGCTTTCCAAGGCCCCCAGTGCTGTGGTGCTTTGCTGAGTCCACCCAATGTCTGCTGTTCCCCACTGGGAAGCCCTGTGGAAACCCCTCAGTTGTTCCTTTTATTTTAAAGTAATCACTGAAGAAAACCACAGGGTGGGTGAATGATGTCAAATACTTAAAGGCAGCTGAACAAAACCAGTCTGGTCTACGCTTGACACCCCATCACTTACCAAGTTTTTATTTCAAAAGTGAATCAAGCAAACCACTGCTTTAATAAGTCTCTTTTGTTTGTCAGAAATAAAACATGAAGGAGTCAGAGCCGCAAGTGAGGAAATTATCAAGGAAGATGAGTTAAAGTGCAGTTAATGCAGTTTTTCTTATAGATGCTGTTCTTGTGACAGATGGCCTGGTCTTCCTGACCTCTTAATAGGAAAGAAATGGCCCTCCGGGAGGAAAGTAAACAAAATTTCAAATAGATCTATTGTTTCAGCAGACAGGAGAGACACCATACACTCAAGTAACTAACAGCTCTGGCTGACTAACCTCAAAGCTGGTTTTTCATGTGAGGATAGACCTTTTCTTCTATGCTGCTTCTTGAGAGTATCCTCTAGGGCTTGCCATGCCTGGCAATTAGGAAGCTGACTTCAACATCACAGCATCCAAGGTTGTATCTAATTTTGCCCTTGGGTTAACTGGTAACATCAAGGATATTACCTGTTGGTGGACAAATACAAAAAGTGAGGCATAGTGGTAGAAATAATAATACTCACATGATGGCACAAAGATCTATAGCTTCTAAAAAAATGAAGAATACCAGATGTTACTGTTCTTTCCAGTTGCCATGCAACCACAGCTACCCTGTTATGCCTCACTTTCCTAATCTCCTTAACATCTAACTCTAAAACAAGTACAATTAATTCCCCGCTGAACAAGACAGGACATCACCCAGTCCTGTGGTTACAGAAGTACTTTGACTGTTGGTATCTAAACACTGAACAGACACAGCACCAGCACACAGCATGGCACAGGGCTGCGCTTTTGTAAGACTAACAGAAGTCATTGTGGCAAACTATGTCTTTCCTGTAGTACAGGTTTTCACAACAACTCTGAACAGATATTTCTTACACAGCTTAGGAAACAGACCTTGCCAGTCCTCTGGTGATCCAGGCAGCCTCTTACCCTAGAAACATAGATAGAAATGAGCGTGCTGTGCTTCAGCCGAGCAGCACGTAGAGGCATTAGGACTCACAGAGTATTAACAGTTTCCTCACTATGCCTACTTACGCCCTCTGACAATAACTGTATGAATAATGATCATATTTTCTCTTTCATGTGCAATGTCTTGGGTGATCTGCTTTGTTGTGTTTTTTAAACAAATAGCTTCTGGACCATACGTATGAAAGCATGATCGTTATAGCTGTGTTAGATCATTTCCATTATCAATAAAATGCATGGTGAACAGTTGGCTTTTGCTTCTAATAAATATTTGCATATATTAGTTTATTTTTATTCTGAAAAGGGTCTCCTTTACACCAGGCACAGCTCCATGCTACAAACATTTCTACACAGCTTCCTGACCACTGTGCAGAGCTGGTGAGCAGCCACAGAAATTACTGGAATTAGCACTGAAAATGAAGGTGCTCTCAGAGTTTCTGATTCAGCAATGAAGATTTTATTGTAATGACTATAGATTGTCCGAGTGAAATGCCGGTTTTGTGCAATGCCTTATTTCACAAGGGGGGGGGGGGGGGGGGGAGAAAACATGAAAGAGGAAAAAAGCTGTTCCATTTCATTTCCCGTGAATTCAAGCTCCAGGGAACAGCATGTATTTGCATATAAACTGTGTAGGAATAATAATTATGACATTTAGTATGTTGATAATTATGGCTTTCTGATATTTTTAAAGGTGTTCTTAAATGATAAATACTCCAGTTAAGCACATGATATATATGCTTTCAAGCATTTACAAATGGTGATAGTTCTCCATTCATCTGGTGTAGAGAATATTGCATTGGAAAGAGCAGACATGCTTGGCTGTGAAATAGGGTGGTATTAAAACCTTTCTTTTTCAGACCTCCTGTGACTGTCCTGCTCCCTCACCAAACTTCTCATGGGTGGATTGCTATTCTTGCCTTCAGCCCACTGTCAGAAGTCACCACATCCCTCCAACGTAATTGAATTTCTGAGGCTGAGCTGTCCACTTTTGATATAGTGACCTTGACAATATGGTGAAAACCAAGAAGGAATTAAGCAGCTAGTTTTGACAGGGCCAGGTCTTCAGGTTAAGAAAGGTATATACTGGCTATGGTGTCAAGTGCAGACCCATCTTTGGACCGCTTTCGAAGATTTCAGATGCATGGTTTGGAAACACAGTACTGTGCCCAGCTGCATCTGGTGGATGAAGAAGAGAGCAGGACTGACTGGTTACTCCCAAAATATGTCAATAAGTGGATGGCTAGGATCCTACTCACCTGTCAGTATGGGGCTTTTAAGGTGAGGCTGATAGGAAGCAAGTTAGCCTGGGCGTGGGGTGTTAAAAGAATTTTAGCAGTCTGACAGGGAGCAGCATCTGATCTATCCTGTGTGTAAGCCAAATAGATCCTACCCTTGGCCTCATGGCACAAGCATGTACTTGTCCAAATGAGTTCATCAGGTTTTTAGGATCTGCCAGTCTTCATGCACTGTTATTCAAAGAAAGGTTCACAGAAAAAATCACATGCTGTCTGCATAAAAAGGTTTACGTAGCTGTGCTCTAGAGCCAACTCAGGTTTCAAAGTCAGAAATGATCACGTTAGGCTATAACTTGTCAAAGCACGGTGCAATGATTTCCCATTTACTGTTTCCAAGGCACATGGAAATGTACAAAAGATTTTTCCAGTGTCATAAAAACTAATACACAAATCAGTTAAAATGAGATTTTAACATTCTGATTATATACTTAGGTTATTAATTGCTAGTCCAGCCTTCCTCATATTTTGCCCTCTTCTCACTATCTTGGTTTTGCAGTAGATGACAAGGGAGAAAGACAGACAAACCTGAATGGTATTGTAGCCAGAGGGGCATTTAAAATATTGCTCTGCACCTGGGAAACAGGTTTAATTACTGCCACTGTCAAAACGTTTTAATGTAAACAGGTTTCCTGATGGATCACATTTCCTTACTGTGAACTATCATCCCCCAAACACAATCCACTTTATGGTAGGGCTTAAAATGCAGGTATCATAAATTAGAGCAATGAAGCTTTAATGATTAAAGATGCTTCATCTGCTTTTAACGTCTCAAATTATAGAAACTATAACAAGCCTTCACATTAAAATTTAAATAGGATTAAGAGTCTGAAACTCTCTCTAACGTAGGTATCGTAGGCCTGTTTCATTCTGAGATGGTGCAGAGCTTAGCATAGACTTAGGAGAGGGTCAGCTCCTACTTCCTTTCTCTTGGGCAGCTTGGAATTGGTCTAGCTGTTGGCATATACTAAAAAGGGACTGGGACTGCCCTAACCTGTATACCAGAGACAGGCTTTGATGTATCAAGGGAATAATGTGATTGCCTCAGCTGTGCTTTCCCTGTCATATAATGCTGCTCCCTCTGGACACCTTCCTAAACATGGAGCTAGAAAGCTTGCTCCCTGCCTGCCGCTTACTGCTCTAATCCTCAGGGGTACCTTGGGTCCTTTAAAATAGGAAGCATACCTCTTGTAAATCTATTCCAGGAGGATTCACTATAAAAATACCTGCACATGAACTGAGAGATGATTCTGATTACTCTGTTGTTTTTGATTGATGTAATCATCTTATCCTATTCACATTACTCCTGGTAATAACTTCTGAGAGCATGTTTCATATTAAGCAGTGTTTGTCAAAAACAGATTTAAAATCTGTAATTAAAACATTTGCTTCCACAACATATTTATATTCTGCTTATCCATTCAAGGTACAGAAACATGGATCTTACTTGACCAGGCACCAATAGGTAAGGAAGCTCAGCTTTCAGATGTGCACATTACCTCAGAATTAAAAAACAGAAAGGAAAGGAAAGAAAAAAAAAAAAAAAAAGAAAAAAAGTAAAATTAATGAAATTATTTCACGTAGGTGGTACATGAAAGAGGAACCTCGTTTCACTTTATAAATTATTCATGGCAAATTATTCACTTGACTTATATAGAGTAGAGAAGTTGCTTTTTTATGCTATAAAATCTACTCAGACTTGAAACGTATTAATATAAAGTAATGCATGATTATAGTTGGAGATGTACTTTTAAATCATCTTTCTGAAATCTGAGTTTGACTGGAGACACTAAGTATACACTCTGTTCCTTGACACAAGTAGTCACATAGAAAGAATGCAAGTGAAACGCAGAATTCAACAGAAAACAAAGGTCGCCCAACTTTGTAGACCACAAATTTGCTCTTTCTTTGGGGGAATGAGGCTAATAAGAGAAATCCAAAACACTTTAAGGGCATTCCTCAAGATTTCTGATTTGTGTCATGGGACCACAGCCTTCTCTTCATGTACCACAGCAGACTTTTCAAACTGTTTGTATTTTGTATAATATTTACCAGTTTGGACTCGTAAGATCTTTTGCTAAATTATGAAAAGTCAAAGTCCTGATCCTCCCAGCCTTTAACTATGTTAACAATAGTACTGTGAACATTCCCACTGATTTATTGCCATAGTTTAGATGAGTGAAATTACATGTACACCTGCATGTTAACAGCTTTACAAACACAGGAAGGAAGCTCAGTTAATCAAGGTCCGTCTTCCAACACTGAAACACGACTATAAATGAACACCCTACAGAAACAGAGTCCCATAGTCGAAACAGTCCTTTTATTAGTGGAAAGCTCTTCCAGAAACTCATTACCATGAGAGTTGGGAAAATTTTCCCCTACTTCCTGTTATACATTCATTCATGTTTGTATCATTTTGTCCTTCAGCATGTTAGGGTCAGGAACTAACTTGAAGATGCTCCAAGTTTGACAATATCCCACTTCCCTATCTGAGATCCGATGTAACACATCTCACACTTGACTAAACACCACTGTATCTCATAAAAAGTCATCTTCAATAACTAACATCCTTGCCTGATCAAACATAACTGTGATAAATGAGAGAAACTGAAGCATTCTGCAGATCCAGAAACCTGTTCACATGTAACAGCATGGAGTAGAGAGCTGTAATAACCACGTTACTTCTCTACTATGCACACTAACTAGTTTCCATGGTGATCTCCTATTTTGGAGTACACGAACACTAGACAAACTGAATAGCTGGTGAAGATGCCTAGATGGGGGCATGGTATTGGACATCACAACCTTTCTCTAGCAATGACAGCAGTAAACCCCTCCAGACTTACAAGATCTGTGTTACACTTGGTCTTTCCCAGGGAGCTCCTGGTCCACCGTCTCAGCAGTCAGAAATCAATACTTCAACTTCCCTCCTCCAGTGAACACGGATGTCGATGTAATATTGCTGTGCTTATTATGGGCTCCACTTGGATCAGTTTACTAGAACACCTATAGCTAGCCCTGGCAGCTACCTTGTGATTACACCACACCATGCACAATATTACCCATGCTCCGTTGACAGACCTTTGTTCTAGCAGAGCCCACGTTTACTTTAGAAATAGAAGCTTAAGTCCAACTTTTTTATGAAGGCAAAAAGAAAAGCAAGTGCAGTTTACTATTTAAAATCAAAGCTGTATGTGAAATAAACTTAAAAAAAAATTGTGGTTAAATTGAGATGCCAGAGTTACCTGAAATCACTCAGTAATATTCAAATTCAAATCATTTTTTTCTGTGTATTTGTTAAGATGGCTGATTTATTTGTTTTAAGCAGTGCCTTTTCTGTTGTTGCTCCTTTTCACTGGTGAGATTAAGGCCAGTATGAACTTTAAAGTCAGGCTTCATTCCAATAATAGGATTGTCATTAAGAAGATTGATAAATTGATGAAAAAAGAATGATATGCATAAAGCTGTGCCCAGACTCCAGCAGTTGGATGGCAGATATTCCATTCAGTTCCCTGGATTTTGTTTGCTGATTTAGAGTGATACATATTTTGTTCAGAAGATATTGTTTTTAGTTCAATGTATGAATAACTGCAAGATATAAAACTATCATTCAGAGAATTTAGAGCACTGGTTATTTTCAAGTAAACCGTACAAATCAATAAGATAATAATAATTCAGTTGTGATGCTATTGTATTCATTTATTACATCACCCAATACTAGCAAAAACATAGTTCAAAACCAGAATCTCACCAAAAAGCTTCCATTTTGAGCCCTAACCAGATGACCACCTGTCTTTGAACAATGAACAATACTTTTGCTTAAAAGTATGGTTTTGGATATAGACATGGTAATTTATCTCACCTTGCCTTTTGCTTTCTGTCAAGAAATCTCCCTCTTCTTCCCTCTCAGATACATACCTATGAATTGCATAAGTCTTTTGGGTTTTACCTTTAAACTTTTAACCCCAAGTATTCAATGCATGTGCAAAGGATTCTTCCTTCAACAGTCACATATTAGAGACAGGCCTAGGCTGCAAAGTTTGCATCTATACCTTCATTTTCTTGCCAGATATTAGGCAAATAATCAATAATTTGTGTGATTTTGGAGAAATCGTAATGCTAAGAAGACAACTGAAATTACCTTTTTTTTTTTTTTTTTTTTTGACTTCTGGGAGGAGATTTCCTGAACGTTTCCACTCTGGAAGATCCAAAATACAGCTATGAGATTCATAACTGACCTCTCCCCAACCAAACAAGGCAGAGCAGAAAGAGGGAAGCTTTGTGCCTCCAGTCCTTCCCTGCAGCTAAGCAGCCATCCTGCTCTTCCTTAAAGCAATCAAAAGGGATTTGGACATTGCTAGGGGACAAACATACAGCTGTCATCACAAAATTAAAACACAGAAAATAAATGTAGAACAATCTGAGAAAGACTAGCCTTGACAAATAAGCTTTTACCCTTCAGTTAGTTAATTCTGGGGAAAATCTTTGATCAAATCTTGTTTCTAAGCTTGCTGTCAGGTGGTGAATCTGCCTGTTTTTCTGAAGCGGTGTGGGCTGATAGCAATATCTTAGGTCATACATCTCCAAAGACTTCTATTTTTTAAAAGGCTCACATTGGGAAGGGACAGGAGGTCTTTTGAAGTTACTGTACACTGTGTATACTGAAGTTGATTTGTAAGATTTTGCAAGACATATGTGTGCCCAGCAATGTGCTTCTCATGAAAGGTGTTTTGATTTATCCTTGAAGCAAACATTTCGATGTCCTTTTCAGAAATAGAAAAAACCGCTATAAAGCTTTTTCTAGAGCAAATTATTTAATGAACACCAAGCAAAGTAATTCTTTTTGTGTTCTTAACCCAAAACTTCTATTTTGGGAGTGGGGGAGGGAAGAGAAATACTGGTTAGCAAGCACTTACTACTTAAAAGAAGGATAATTACTTTTGCTGCTGTGAGAGGGACTGGATACTTATATCTGGAAAATAGCTATTGCAACTACTTTCTCAAATGCTTCATAATTACACAGCAGCACTGCACACTGCAGAGTTGTTTCCATGCTAAAAAACAGTTTGGATATGCTCAAATTTTACCAGAGTGAAAACAAGTCTGTATTTTTCCCTAGAGGACTCTGTTGTGGGAACATTCATGTTACAAATCTGACACATAAATTCATATAGTCTGGGTGCCTTCCGGAAACTGACCTGTATCCTAAGTTTGGAATTCGTTACATATTAATTACAGCTTTGTGTTAACATACAGAATAGCAGGCTATCTGGTACTTCAAAATTAGTTAAGAAAAATCTTATATGAAACATTGAAACATTTGGTTGTTCCTTTACCAGGAGGCAGGAATGTAACAAAACACATGCAATTTTGATCTGCATTTGAGCTCTGTCAGATGTTGGATTGACTGTTATATATCCATTACGCTTACCCAATTATTATTTTGTGTAAGGGAAGAACAGAACAACAGTGAAAAAATATTGCACAAAATCCAAAGTTGGCAACTTTTTACAGCTAAACAGAAGTCTTTGGAAGACCTTCCTACCCATTTTATAGGGAAAATAATGACAACTAAAACAATGTGTGGATAACTAATCCTAACTAAAGTCTTAGCATTATTGTTAAGTGAGGATATTTTCTTCATGGTTCTATAGACCCTTGTTGAGAACAGAAGCTTTACAACGGGGTTTCATATTGACAGTTACCTTTGCAGGAAGCAAACCTGGTCAACTCCCACTTTAACAAAGAAAAATTCAGTCCTGGACACAGTATATATATTAAAGAGCTAAGATCCATCTCCTGTGAGCTAGCTGCTGGTTATCTGTAAATGTCCCGAGATGCCGTGAACCTTGGGTCATGCTAAAGGGGACCAGAAGCTTTAATTCATATTTTAGAATACTGGTCAGGGTACCTTCCTCTTCAGTCCTTTTCTGTACTTTCTTTCTCTATGAAGCCCCAAGAGTCAAAATTTTCCAATGTGTGGGTCAGGGTGGACACAGAACCAGTGCAGATGGCTGACCACAGTACCTAGATGTTGACCATACTCATGGAGTGAACATGGGCTGAGGACTTCAAGGACTCATACAGCCTTATTAGCCAGTGGTCCCTATCATTACTATAACACGCCAATGCTTTGAAGCAAACAGTTGGTGCAGACTACCTCAGTCTGTGACTGCTCAATAACAGAAACTTAGATCACTATATACCAATTCCAGAATGGATACTTTTATAACCAAAATTACTACAGGAGGCAGATTTCTTGTATTTTTAGTGAGTGCTGAATATGACCCTTTCTATGGTCCTTGCTGTCAAACAGCAGTATGGTTAAAATACCATTAAAGAACACAGTTATCCATCCCCATATCTGCTGCATTACTACCAACTACCTACTCTTCCAGTTAAGCTTAGGAAGTCATTTACAGAATAACCTAATAAAAAAAAAGCCGTAAGTTGTATTCTAATTAAAGAGTAAAACTTATTTGTTGTGTAAATAAAATTCAGCATCTGAAAGGCTATTTCTGAGTGACTGCTGAAAATCCATTACCTGTAACATGTGCAGCAGAAATTTCACATTCATGCTCCTCAGAGCATTAGAGGCTTGAGAAGAATCTATTCAGTTCGGTGACCTATTATCCATGCTATTTGATTACATGCAGCCAATGCTTTTTTATTTGGATAAAACTCTGCTTAAAACATTTTTAAGTTTTCTTTACCCTTTTAAGGAAAATATGAAAGATATATTGTAGCACAGTTGTTTATCATCCTAAAAAGGTATAGTATGAATCATTCAAGCTGAATTGCAAAAAACCCCAACTGTTCACTATACATGAAGGGAATCAGCACTTAAGTACTAGAACTGTGAAATAATGGAACTTGCAAAATACTGTAACACCTGAAACGGAAACATTAAGGGCCACAGTTCTGAGACACAGCAACACCCGAAAATACAGAAAGGCTTGTGGAATTTCAGAAGTCCCCTCGCATGCATTCAACACACATTTTTGTCAGTATGGATGTCATGCTGGACATATATGCCTGCATCTTTAAGTTTTGGTCCCCCTATTCCTTTGTTTCTGACACAATACATCTGCATGGAAATAGCTAATACAGAAAACAGAGCAACTTCTTACACCCTCTAACTCTGCAGTTTCTGCAGCCTTTCTCGTGAAGTCAGCGGTCTGCCTGGAGCTGAGCAGGCTCAGCCACAGTCTGCTCTGAGGGAGCAGAGGGCCAGCTGTGCAGAGCACTCTCAGTTTGGCAGCGCTACTTGCTGAGCTGTGTACAGCAGTGGCTTCTCCTCTCACAGCCAGCAACTCTGCAGGTTTTGTTGACTGGGGCTGCGAGGAAAAAATCACCCCAAACAGCGACTGTTTTGGCTGCAGTCATATGGGAAGGAGCCCATTCATTCCTCTGCTCTCTCCCATCGAGACTAGTAACGTGGACCTTAGAAAGGTACTATCGCTATACAATAGATGCAGGCTTATTAGTATTTATTAGGCAGAATACAGAGCAGAATTTTGTTAGCAGTGTGCTATATTAAATATGGATGAAGTGCAATGTTATCAATGAAGTTGCCTTCACTTCTGACTGCTTTCTATTGCATAAGACCATTTGCAGTTAAAAGCTATTTCTTCACCTGTCTTTGGGTGCCAGGATTATGGAGGCACTTACGCACCCACTAAAATCAAATGGGATTTATGTGTAAAATTTTTTCACACTCGGGCTATTGATGACCACCATGCCCATAAGAAGTCTACTTCATTTTATATGTAATGCTTTATGGCAGTATATAACAATAAGATAATATTTGCACCTCTCCACTTAGATATCAGACTTTAAAGCACAGTCCTCAAATCATAAAACCCATAGATAAATTTGTCGGCGGCTGGGAGCATAGTCCAGGAGAGATTAATGGGGAAAAGAATAAACAGGTTGCAAAGGGATTTAAGGGAGGAAAGTCTCAACAGGGATACAGAACCATAGATACTCCTTTAAAATTTCCTTTTAAAATGTTAATAAAGGGTATGAAGTACAGAAGTGCTCTAAGGAAACAAGGCAGATGCAAATATTAAGAACAAAGTAGCAGCTAACCTTCAGGTTTTGGATTAACACGTGTTAACATTCAACAAAGCCTGTGAAAGCCCATCAACTTCAATCTCTATTCCTTTCCTTTCTCTAGATCCACATGGCATAGGACAATTTAATACTCAGACTAAGAGGCTTAAGTATTGGCTTTTACACAATCTTACTGCTTTTCTGTCATCAGGGCTACAGCTACGACTATTGCTACTACTGGTGAAGAATACAAGTTCAAATTTCGCTGAGTGCTTTGAAGGACTGAGTACATAGGCAGACAACGGAACTAAAAAATAACCATCAGTTTCTCCCAGGGAAAGTAACAGAAAAATTTAACAAAATTCAGCAAAGGGCAATGTTTTATAAACAGATTAAATAAGATTTGGTGGATCTTATTTAAGGAAGGACACAAGAATAGACTGATAAAGCAGAAAGTAAGAACTATAAGATATCCGTTCAGTTAAAAAACAATTTCTGATGGCAACATAGGCAATACTGGAATGGAATTATTCTTAATTTTGTCAAAATAGAAGAATAAACATTTTTAAAGAAAAGTAAGTTCAGCAAGGAAAAGAGCAAAATTAATTGTCTTTACTGATGGTATTTAAAGCTTTTTGGTAACTAAATTTCAAAGCACTGTTTACAGAGAGTTCATCACTATCATCTTCATTTTATAGACCTGGAAATTGAAATACATGATAAGAACAAGTAGATTACAAAAAAATGTATCCAAGAAATTGCAAACACTGAAGAACAGATTGTGGAACCAGCAGGCAAATGGATATAAAGAAGATAGTGCACATGTAAGCCATACTAAGCAGCCCACATGGCTGCTATTCATCTATTATCCTCTGTACATATAATGAACTCTATTAGAGCAAAAAGTTAGCCATACAAATCTGTATCTGTTTCTCCTATTGTATGTAATTATTTTCCTTTATTTGATAAAACAGATTTAAATTACTGCTGCATCGTCAGATCATGTTTTTCTTGCCTATTTTATCAAATGCATTGGCTAAATCCCTGTCGGTGACACGTTTGCCTGCTTGGGTTTGATGTAACTGTCAGACATATAGGCCATTTCACCAGTGCGTCCATAAGTATGTAACACCATTGCAAATTTCCAAATAGCTGTCAAGTGCACAAAAGATATATTTTCAGTTCAGCAAACTTGCTACCATCACTTCTGCTTTTTGTTTATTATGCAAACCCAACAGCATTCAGTATTTCTGTACAGTTGATAATTGCTAATTATGGAAAGAAAAGTTATCTGATTGTCAACCATGGAATCAAATGAATTGAAAATATTCCGTCGAGCATTTAACGAAAGCGTAGGAAAAAGACTGACTAAAAATAACAATGAATATGTTCTTTGCGTTGAAAGATCATTGGCAGAAGCACATCATACAAAATTCAGATCCTTATTGCTTAATCATCTCACATTTCATTAACCACAGCTGCCAATTGTCTTGTGCAATGTGAATTGCTTTTCATAATAAAAAAAAAAAAAAAAAAAAAAAAAAAAAAAAAAAGAAAAAGTGTTTCTTAGGCTGGAAATCGTTTTCACTAAGATGCAGTGTTGGAATGCAAATATTCATTTCTGAATTAATTCATGACAGAGGGCTTGGCCAACCTGAGCTAATCACACTCCTGGGGTCCTCTAATCCTCTAAAGCTGATTATCTCATGATTGTCACACCCACTGGGAGTTCCCTTTGTCATTAGCAAATTCAAACTGTAGTTTAAAAAAAAATTAAAAATTGTTTTGATGCTAAGGTTGGGGAGTGAATAGCAGCTCTGGCTGTAATCCTTTGGCTGGCTGACAGGAGGAAATGCACTTTAGTATGTCTCATTGCTCCCTAAGAATTATCAGGATTCAGAGAGAACCAAGAGCTAGCAAGTCAGATGGCGAGATTATCTACTGATAAGACAGCGTTGTCCATCCAAACTTAGAGCAGATACCAGTAATAAATACATGCAATTTATCTTTTTTATGCTTTTTATTTAGTGTGTCTGTTTTGATGGCAAATTTGCATCAAGTCATGAAGAAATGTGTGCAACATAAATTGCAAATATGTTGTATAACACGCTTCACAATGTCCTCTTCAAAATCTGTCTTCTACCAAGACTGTAGAAGCTGCAGGAAGAGCAGACAAATTCACAGCATGCATGTGAACCAACTGGAAGTGAACTGGTGACATCCATCTCCAGCAGGTACTTTTTAATGCTACTAACTAGATTATATCAATAGAGAACTAAAGACAAAGTTTAAAGCCCACTGCTGGGGCTATTACACACGCAAGCCCTGCAAAACGCAGTTTGCACATTCAGCCACATTGCGTAGAAATTCTCCATGTGAGATAATTTTCATTTATTGAATATGTGTTTTGTGTGCTCTGAAACCTGTGTTGTACAAACACTATAAAATTTGAATTTGTGTCAAGCTAGAAAATTGTGCAGGAAAGCTTGCAGTGAGGGTATGCCTTGAATTATTCATCCCAGTTGTTGAATTTGCATTGTTTTTTACCAGCATTTCCAAGCTGCTGGAATTTGCTTGATACATTAGCTGTCTAACCACTGTATTTAAATGGACCACAGTGGTTTTTCACTTCCTAATCCAAACACTACTCGTCTGTCATCTGTGTACGTTTCTAATAATGTCTCTGTACTTTGGGATTAATTTTTTTTTTCTCTTTTTTTGTTTGTTTGGGGTTTTTTTGTTTTAAGTAAAAAAGTAATTGCAGGTGGGCAGACAGGCTGGTATGGGATATGCAAGAATGTAAACTCCATACATTTTGCAACTAGTATATGAGAAAATGGCTGGTACTTGTTGGATGTTCTTAGAAATACTAGTGTGACATATTCTCATGTAATCCATTTTGAATCCATCCATACATTTAAGGCTTCACTCAGCTGCAGAATGTCCAATCTATATTACAAGATGAAGCTTGTCATGCTGATCCCCTGAAGTTTGTATTATGAGATTTAACGCTCCTTCTGCATGAAAGCTTTTAAGATACAATTCAATTTGTATTTTGTGAGAATGTCTACCATGATATGGAATTAATATAACCTGGCTCATAATGTTTCAGCAACATAAAGAAGTGCGAGATCTGCTGTAAAAATTTAATCATGTGTGGTTTGCAATTAATTTTGCATGCAACATGAATATTATGCTATTAAATATGTGTTCTTTCTTGAATGGGCTGAGAAATTTTTATCAGGCAAGTTAAAATTTATTACACTTTGTATATTGAACACCTGGTTCTCTGTCTCTTGTGAAGTTAGCACCACATGCATGCTGCTATTCATGTGAATATTTGCACTTCCCTCAGGTGTGCTCTGGGTAGTGTATTAAATGCTCCAAATTATATATGCATGCTAAGAAATCTGAGCTACACGATGACAAATTTGTGCTGAGTTTACTATAAGAGTACCACTTATCTCTCCCATAAGACATTTGAAACCTGTGTATTCTATGAAATTTTCACTGTAAACAGATCAGATTATAGCAAGGAAAGGAAGGTAGCAATGGAGCAAAATCATTTGCTCAGTACACAAACACACAGACACAGATGCACACACAGACAGTAAGATCTTGAAGATATTACAGACTTAACCAAAACTCTAACTACCTACCATAGTAGCAAGATTTTTCTTCAGATCTTCATATGATTCTGCATGCAATTCCATACAGAAATGTTGTTTCACATAAGAGATTTTAAGTACATTTCTGTAAGAAGCTTTTAATGGGCTTGACAATCAATCACAATGAAAGGTTTATAAACTGATCTTATTCTGGAAATTTGCACTATGTGCATGCATGGTAAAAATTATAATCTCAAACCCAGTGCTGCCAATCCTCAACATTAACAAGTCTTAACGTACATGGTATTTTCATACAGCCCCAGACCCCTATAGTGAACACTCATGGAAGACTTTAAACTTTATTTTAAACAAATTACTCGTGAAAATTTAAAATCAAGAATTGAAAATGCAAGGTCTTATGCACATGGATCAAATAAAAATCAACCACCACTACAGAAAACTTAATTATTTAATCACTTGACAATGACAGTAAAGCTTCTACACTGGAAATGATGGAGAAATCTGAAATACTAAAGCCACTGAGTTAAAAGTCATATATGTTAAACAAGTTATCCAGCTATTCAAAATTATGATTTTAAAAGGCTGCTTTTCCTATCAAAATTTTAAGTTAAGTTAAAAAGATAGAAAAGCTAAACTTCTAGGATCATGTAAGAAACTGGTACCAGAGTATATGAATAATCGGAATTAAAAATAATGTATGTTTTACCTTAAGTAGCAGTTTGTTTTTTATTTTGTTAAGAAGTTACACATTTGAAGCAAAGCAAACTATTTTTTAATCGTATCTGTTAATACAGTGTAAAACACCCATGGGGAATGATAACATCTAAACTAGTGTCATATGACAGAGAAAACAATTGAGCTGAAAGAACTGAATTTACAATTGTAAGTCTTCCTGTGTACTTGCCAGCATTTTAACTCTTCAGCTTTTATTGCAAAAATTGTTATTTTCCCTATTGCTTTAGAATCTAAATCTTCAAACTGTTTTGATCATTAAAGCTTGTAAATCACTCAGGAACTTTTCAAAATATTGTGATGCAAGCTTAGTTTTCCAGAGTATAGATGTATAGAATGTGTGTGTGTGTGCATGCAGGCATGCATGTGTGTGAAAATATCTTCCTCACTGTGTCACCAACAAAATGAACTGTTGGTCTTATAAAGTATGACTGAGCTTTTTCCAGTGTAACGATAGAGTAGAAAAGAGAAATGGGATTTTAAAAACCCCCTCTCACTTCTTTTGAAAGCTATGTATAAACCAGTAATCTAGCATGGAGGCAGGAAAGAATTTTGATAGATAGGACAGATCTGGTCAAAATACTTTTTTGTGCAGCTCTTTTGGAAAAACTTTGCTTAGCATCACTGAGCACTCAGTGTCACCAGTTTTGTATCCAAGACAACTGACCTGGAATCATCTCTTAACAGTTCGTGAGTGAGCATGAAGAGATGGATATGATGTTCAGCCACGACATGTCACATTTCCTCACAACATGCCTCATGTAGGGAAAAGTCTTGTGACAAAACTGAAACATGTCAAAACTGTGGCAGATTGCATGAGTCAAATGGAAATCGGGTGGTAAAAATGCCTTCTTAACCCTGTGAAAGCACTAGTCACAATTACTTATATTTATTGAGGTAAAACAGAGGCCCTATCAAAAATCAGGCCCCCTCTGTGTCAGAAACATGCTTTTTGACACTAAAGGAAAGGGAGAGCTTGATAGATTATATTGCATATTCTATAGACAGTTATGTGGACCCTGTTGGCTTCTATATTATTTTGAAAATGCATTCACAATAATATTCTATTTCCACGCTAGTAATGTCAGCAGGAGTCCTGGTAGTGTGCTATTTAGGCACATTGAGAAAATAATAGGATTTACAATAGCTGGCAATTTGTTTTCTACTGCCACAATGTCTGCTTTTGTTACAGTCTTCGTAGCTGTAAGAAATTTCTTTCTGGCTATTCTGTTCATCTTTTCCACAGAAGTATTTCTTCAGTGTGAACTGCTTCAGTATGAATTGGAGTGGTTTTGCTGCCATAAGTTTTCATTATTAGACTTAATATAAATAGTGCAAATGTTTTTCCAAGAATAGTCATTCCCATTTTTAATGTTTACTAGTTCTGTTTGTGGACCTGATGGATGGTCTTACCAGCAGTACTACCATGCTACTTCAGAAAGCAGACACTATTGCTGAATATTGGTAGCAATTTGGGGGTTTTTTAATCTATAAAAAAGAGAATAGATTTTAAAAATCAGATTTTAACCTTTTTTTTGCACTTTTTATTTTTTGGGGGGTAACACTGTCTGCACTAGAATGTTTGTTCTGTGAAGTCTGCTTATTCACTCAGGCAAAGCGATGAAGTTTAAGCCTCATCAAAACTAAGCAACAGAAGTTCATACCCATCACTGGCAATCACAGGTCAGCTGGTTGCACCATTTGCATAATTCAATGAAAAATAACACTGCCAATAACAAACATATTAAATACAAGTAATAAAATCTGACACGTTAAAGACCTAACAAATGTCCTTTAGTAAAACTGTGCAGTCAAATTCAGTATAACACCCGAGAAGGACAAAGTGAGATCTGGGTTTGTCAGTGCAGTGTTTGTTGCATTGTTATATGTTGTATGCCACAAAGAAGTGTATTTCCCTGCTGCGCTCAGGTTTGCGCAACTATTCATGTTTACACTAAATGTTAAACTCACTTTAGATACGCCAAACTCTGTTGTAAATAACATCAGATTTAGAAAAATAACATGCTATGTGATACTGTAAGAATCCATAATAGAAAACCTGTGAATTTCCTGCAGATGAAAAAGTCCACATTCAATTACAGAAAGAGATACAGACAAATACTTTAAAGCTGTTATGAATTATGTGTTGCACATTGAATTAAATTACACAGGGAGTAGGAAAATTAAAACATAGTAAACTGCCAAGACAAAAATAATTGAGTTCTTACTTCTTTTGATACTTAGACAGTAATGTCCCACTGCAGTGTAAATATCTCATTCATAAATAGTTATATGCTTATATTAATATGTTGGTTAGAAATTGGCTATTATTTTCAAAAAACTTGCCAAGAAGAGCATTGCCTAATATTTGCTGTGTACCTGTGATGTAGTTCTTCCACCTGCCACACACTGTTTGTCTGGATTGTCATGTGCTGCTCTAGGCATCTAAATACATGAAAATAAGAATAATGTGACCTATTAAGCTGCAACTTTGCTACTTTAACTTACACAGCAACCACCTGGCAGATACTGAAAGGTGAAGATTGCCCTTAAAACTTCCAACTATTGAAGGAGCCAAGCCTCCAGGTCTTCCTTCACCTGTTGCCAGACCATTTTGGGGATCTTCTTTGTGTGTGTGTTTTAAAAGATGGAGGGAGTGGAAGGAAAAATAGTATTTGTCACATCTTAAATGGAGAACTATAGTCCGAAACTTCTTTTTGAAGGTACATTCAAATCCCACCGTGATTCGAGTGCTGCCCCAGTCACCTACCACACAAGGATAACAGTAATTAACTTTCTAATTGCTAACCGCTTTCTTCAGGTTAGTCAGTCAGGGCTGTGTTCCAACATAAGTACCCAACAGAACTTAGTCCAATGCTTGGATCCACAGACCTAGTCTCAAACTCGGACCTATCAAACTCCATCTACTGACCAAAAGACACTTGCAGCTAGTGCCTGACCCCTTAAAGGTGTGTTTTGTTCTGTGGCCTCATCATTTGACTCACCAGCCAATTTTTCCAGCTGGGGAGGGATGAATCTACAAGAAGCCAAACAACTAAGTGTAAGGTTAGATTCAGGGACAGTCTAGTTAGATGAAGTTTAGAAGCCGCCTGAGTTAACATCGTGGGACACAGCATTTGGTCCCAAGGCTGGGTCCAGACAGTGGTCCCAAAAGCACAACAGACTCAGTAGTACCCTCTGTGGACTAAGGTTAATGCACTTAAATATTCTGTCTTTCTATACTCAAATCAGAAGATACAAACACATTTAGTGAAAGATGATTATTAGAGGTTAATTTGCTGTAATTTTTTCTGCCAAATTACCAATTAACATAGCTGGAAAGAAATATTTTACAGATCTATAATCAAGCCCAGAAAGAAATTGGAGCTTCAATTGGAGCCTCTAACTATTAATGTATTAAATTATCCTGATATATCTTCAGCTGATTATATCAAGCACTCTTCTAGAATTTGAGAAAGTAGTAATAAATTAAATGATAAATGACTATTGATTATTTTTAACTTGTTATCATCCTCTAGATTTTGATATGGATATTGCCAACTGATGCTGAGACATGGTGAATAGAGGCAGCAGTTTCAAACAAATACTTAACATCTGCATAATAATTGTGTATCGGGGTTGCATTTTTTCTCTATGGTCTATTGCTAAGTAATGACACGCTATGGCTATTCTTTTTAAGCATAGATGTATGCATATGTATGTAATAGCAAGTTCCCTTCAAATGCAGACAGACTGCTAACTGAAATGTTTTTCTTATTCTGCAAAGGATGTTCAGTGGGAGGTACAGAGGAGGAGGAGGAGTAGAAACTTACAGCTTTTCATGTTTCATTGCCCCTGTTGAGCACCAGACCCTACGCAGCTATTGTCAGAGGAACTCTTTTAATTTTTGAAGATAATTAATGCTTAAATTAAAAGTTTAAGAAAGGGACCATTTTCCACCTTCTATTCCCTCCTCTTCACCTTCTGATACCCACAGAACAAGTGAGTGTAAGAGGCAGAAAGTAAGTTCTTTCCCTTAGGAGAAAAGCACTTGCTTCAATGGGTATGTAAGTTTCTAGGTTTGCCTGCTTAATTTAAAAACAAAAAATCACGTACATAGAATAAACTTCGTATTTGATCAACATACATGTTAAACAGGGCACTCCTGAGTACACGGTTATAGAAGCACCACAAAACAATTGCAAGGATTCTGTTTGTCAATGTTCAAATATCTGGAAGTCAGAAATGCCATTGCAAACACTTTCTGTAAAACTTGATTGCAAAAAAGTACTGAAAATGCTATTATTGGCATACAAGTCATGGCAATAACATTATCCTATACAAAGAAATATTGTTCTAATCAGCAACTTTCAAGGGGCCAAGTACATGCGGTTGCAAAAACATTTTGTTTATCTATGCAAAACTGCTATCAACGGTAGGTTTCTTTGATGGAAAAAATTACTAGGATAGATAATACCTTCTATGATACCTAAAAAGTAATATTCATATTAGTACAGTAATTCTAATATATTATTTCTTAATAATTTGTGGCGTAATAAATTCAGTCATTTTACAGCAATAAGAGTGTTTTATTGGCCACTACAAAATTCCATTTCCTTCCAGATAGCTCCCTGCAGTTTTGTCTCCCAATTACAGAAATATCCTTGAATGCATTCTTAGAGAGTCACAGGCCAAACTGCATAAAAAGACAGCTGCAGACCAGCTGAAAACTGACTTTTGAAAGTGGCCAGCTACCTGATTCAGTTTTCCTTAGCAAATTTGGCCCAGAAATGCAATCACAACTTTAAGTCCCACAGGTTGGTGGAAAAATATCTTTATATCCTACTTGTCCCTTGCTGACCACATAATCACCTTTCAACAGAGAGGGAGAACTAGACGCAGAACATTATCCTCCCTTGGGAGAGATCTATGTGGGTCCAGGTGGCCACGTGGCATCAGAACACTTTTGTGCTGCAGTGGAGAGCAAACTATAGTTGTCACACCAAGAGCAGATACAGAGCCCTCCTACACAGACATTATGCTATTCTGCTGTCCTTGGCACAGCCCAAGCACATGGTTTTGGCTGCGTTAGGTTCTTGCATATAATCAGCTGGAGGACATAGAAGTGTGCTGACTGGAAACGAAAATGCAGAGGATTCTGAAATAACAGTGAATGATTTAATTATATTAAAGGACAGGAACTAAATACACTGTGAGTGAAGAAAATGTAGGATGTAGCTGCATAAAGCAGTCATTCAGTTAAAATGGAAACAGTTTATGAAGGTTGAGCTCTAAAATAAAATCCATTTTGCTGTCATTACAGGAAGCTGGAATGTCAAATCTGACAAAAAGGCTAAGCAACATCAACTGAAATTTGATTTCACGTATAACAGGTCAAATTACACATTGCAAGTAAGATTTACTATAAGTTTAATGTTCATGAATCATTTGTGAACAGATTTTCTTTATTTGTAGGCATACACCAAATTGCTTCTATGTAAGCATGCCACAATCTTCTGCATTGTTCGCAAATAGCTCATATTGACTATTCATAGCAAGTAATTGATCATTTAGCTCACTAGCCAAAATTTCCATTCTTGAAGGAGGACTTACAATGTCCAAATAAAACAGAGAGACAACAACAAAACAAACAAATAAAAAAATACACTTTTGATATAGATGTCTGGATGAACACTCGTATTCTATGAAATTTATGAAATTTTAGTAAATATTCAGAAACTGTGCAAATTCAAAGACTTGACAGAAAAGTGAATGTCCTCCAGTGTTCATTGATTAAGTCAATAATTAAGGACTGTTTTTTAGCTCTAATCCTAAGAATTTCACAGAAAATTCATGTAGAATTATTAAAATTTTCCCAAAGGAAGAAAAAAATAGCATTGAATGTAATGAGCAGCCTCTGGATTAAAAATTAACTGTAATATTACTTCATTCCACGGAGAAAACAGCATCATAAAAAAGCTTCATGAAAAAATTAAAATACACAAGGTAGCAGAATATAACTCTGAAGAACTTAGGCAAATCAAGAGAATCATAGAACCATAGAATGGTTTAGGTTGGAAGGGACCTTAAAGATCATTCAGCTCCACTCCCTCTGCCATGGGCAAGGACACCTGAAAATTCACTTCACTGCAAGGTAAAATAATTTAGGCTCCATAGCATAAATTACATAGTTCATAGAAATGAAGATATAACCAGCATCTTTTACGAAGGCGGCCAGCCTACTACAGAGATTAGAGAAAGAGGTTACAGAAAAACAACTGAACAATGATCTAAGAAAACATGAAAACAATTCCCTGAGCAAAAGGAACTTTATCTGAACCAGAATCTACTGATAATCTGGGAATGTTTAATTTGGAGAAAGCTTTTCAGGCAAATCTAAAGAGTAAGTGTCAAAAATGACCATAAAGGAAGTTTGGTTTTTGCCAGAAGTCCTTCCTTCTTCCCCCTATTGGTCCTCAGTCACAAAGATACATCACTTTAATGATCTTAATTATGGATCAATATTATTTGGTACCTTAACCTGAAAGCCACGAAAACAAAAACAATTATTCTACATATCAGCACTAATTTTTTTGTAACGTGTGATCATCACCTTCAGGAATCATGTGAAAATATTCCCTTCAGAAAAGGGAAAAAATTAAGCAAAATGACAAAATGTTAAACAAAAATACCGAAAGTAGTAGTAAAATTAAAAGAATAGCAGTGTTTAAGAAGTCTGATCAGTCAGAAGGACATTCCTGAAAAGGTGTCTTATTCTACAGAAGAGATTTAAATATCTTCTGGTTATGTGTAAAATCTTGCAAGACAAAATTAAATACATTTATCTTATTCGGTAGTTGTTAACTTTTTAAATAATAAGTAGACTCAATGAGCCTATCATTAAACTATATTCTGTCTGCTTTCAGTACAGAAAAAGGTATTTCTCTTTGCCAAAGAGCTTTATGAATTTGGATAAATCAGTGAGCCGTGTCATCAACAGTTTTTGTCATTTTTTCCTAGTTTTGCCTGTTTGCTTTACTCTCTTGCAGGTGAAACACCAAGTATGAAATAGTAGAAGTAACAGAAAATTTGGAAACGTAGTCTGGCTCACAAAATATTATATTCTAATATCCACAACAGCAAAAATCAAGATTGCAATAGCTCCTGTGAATAAAAGCCTTGTGGATGATGGAGTTAACTCTTTCCAAGGGCTCAGGAAAAGCTTCTTCTGGCCACTGTGCCCTTTTTCCTCCCTAAAGGACATGACCTCAAAGCTATGGTAGGCATTCAAAAGGTTTTTGTAAAGAGCATGAAAAATGTATTAACTTCTCATGCAGTGTGACATCTTACCTGCTGTTATTCATTATTATATTCAGTAACAGGAATAGGAAATGCTATGCCTTCCCCCACTACCACCCCCCCTGCCCAAATAGATCCTTCAGCTGGAGTTAGTGGACTGTTGTGTTCAATGGTTTGGTTCAATTCAATTCCAGGGGCTTGTATGGCCACTAACACTCTGGGAGGAATAAGAATCAAAAGAATCAAAAAACAGCACACAGCATAGAGGTAACAGATCATTTTGCAATTGACATTCTAACAGGGGGATGACATAGCCAGGCACTATTTAAAGCAACAAAACTATTTAGGGAACACTGTGCACAGAAGAGGATGTACAGAGCTGGGTATGTAGCTGGTGCATGTAAATAGGAACCAAAGATAGAACCAGGCTTTTCTGTTATCTACAAAACTCAGCTAACCATTTTGCTTAGATAAAGCAAACCAGTTAGATAAAAACAGGATTCTCCATCCTGGCTTAAAGCAGCCCAAAACAAAGGGGCCAGTGTCTTCAGATTCTTAAACTTGTTACCACCATGGACATCAAAGAATATTGCAAAAATTTGTACAGATTTTTTAAGGCATATTTATGTAGTTTTCTATTAATAAGGCACTATTATAACATTGCTATAGCAACACTAGAGTTATGGTTGAGAAGATGCTTTCTAAGCCTTTCTACCCAGGTGCCTCTAACTTTTAAGCCTTTTGAAAATGCTCACTGATTCAGCTTAAATATTTCAAGTCTGTCGTTAACTTAGTAGCAAACACTTTAGTAAAGTTTCTTGGAGGGGAAATGTCATGCTTGACGAATCAGCATGTATAAATTCTACACTTCCATTAGGAGATACATTCAGAAGATGAGGCAGTACTCAATGAAAAGGAAATGAAAGGCAAAAGATGTTGAGATGATGAGTAAGGCTCTAAATTTATAAAAACCTAAGTCAGTAAATTAAAAATTATGACATCCTCAACACCTGTAATGCTGCCCTGAGCAGAGATTAACATACTAAGCAATGCACACATTCAAACGATTAATGTAAGCAGCGTACACAGCAATACAAAGCACTATGTAAGCACAAGTTAAGGTTATTTTGGGAAACAATTTCTCCACTTGTGCGTACAAAACCTTATGCTAACATAGGACCAGATTTACTCTTCGGCAGAAATGCAGCAGAGATGAGAAGAAAGCCCTTAAGCCTGTCATTGGAAAGTCTTCCCTTCAACAGGTTGTTTCCACTCAAAAGTAACAACAGTTTTCACCTACAGACCTAGATGCAGGGCCGGTGGATCAGCTCTGTAGCTCTTATTGGCCACCAAGCAAAGCAGGTCTACTTTGGCTCTCTGCCATTAAAGAGCTAGACTGCTCTTAGAGGAAGCTGGACCTGAGCAGAGATTTCTTCTATTCCTCCAACTATGAAAGGACCTTTTAGGCAAGGTGGAGTACTCTAGGAAGACCACTATTTTTCTTTTCTGTAAGTTTTGCCTGAAGACTATGAAACAAATCAGACATTCTCACAGCTGACGTTTTCATCTCTGATTAAAAGAGTAAAATCAAATTTCCTCACAAAAGTAAAATGCTTTGATTTCTTTTTTTTTTCATTTTTTGAGCCAGTACTGAATCATCCTGTTCTGGTCACAATGAGACAATCATATCTGCAATCACAGGAATATATGTCCCTACTTCAGAACAGGATTAAGCTATTTCTGATAGATCTTTTCCTCTAGCACTTCCTCAGAAATCCTCAGTGATTCCACAATCTCACAAGACAATCTACCCTATTGTTGTACCACACTTCGGGCTAGGAAGTTTTTCTTGATGTCAAACATAAATCTCTCTTCCTGCAATTATGTTGAATTTATCTCTTGAAGATAAAGCACCATGTTCAGCAGGAGATGATGTGTGAATGATGATGTGGTGACTTGTAAAGCTACATCATCGCTCCTCAAGTGTGATATTCTTACAGGACAGGTGGTTTATATTTTCACTAGAGATGATTTAGTTGAAAAAGACACATTCAGCTGGGCAAAATAAAGTCCAAATTTTAATGAAATCTAATTTGCTACTACTATTTTTCTTTTTTTCACTTTTACACAGGACCCAATATACAATATTGTATACGATACAACACAAATATACAATCTTGTGAAGGGTTTTTTCATGGCTTGTTTTCTGTTTGCATGTAATATAAATTAGCTCTTGAAGGAAACAGTTTTTATTTTCGCATTTAAAAACTTTTTTCCATATGTGCTGAACAGCCTACAGAAAAAGTCTTTTCTAAGTAACAGACACATATAATAATATAAGATCAGAATATTGTTAAATGTCTGAGAACATCAAATGGCACGAGTTCCGTAGCTCCTGCAGAACACACCTAGCAAAGACACTGCTTTCATAGCATTTATTGACAGAAAATTAGTATCTCCTGTTTTAGATAAGTTATAGATCTTATGTTTTCTAAGGTTAAAGGTTCCTAAACACAGCTGTTTCTGCATAACCAGAGAAGAAATACGCATGGAAAAGACACCAACTGAAAGATTATGTTTCTTCCCTGCTAATTGAATAGTTTGTAAAAAACCTTACTTTTTTTTTCTTCACAAAGAAATTACCACATTTAATTGGTCAAATGCCTATTGTACAGCTCTTCCTTGCTGTATTTTATAGTTTTGGATACTGATACATTTGGATGAGAATGGATGAGAAATGTAGAGAAGAATATACAGGCCAGAACTGCTCAGCTGTGGACCAGAAAAAGATTTCAAACTTAGGGGACAGAAGGGGACTAAGACTAAAGTAAGTTTTTACATCAGAAACAGTTCAATTTGCACATCCGTCCTCAAAGAAAAGAGTAACATAGGTTTGGCTGGGACAGAGAGGATCTGATCAAAGACATCAACGCAGAATGAATGTAGGATCACAGTCTTGTTTTTAATAAGGGTATTGAAGTTGCTGCTGCTGAAGGTCTAAATTCGTTCATTGTCTCAGCAGCCCAAAGGAATGACAACTGCATGCAACACTGTGAATATAGTTAAGAGAAATAAAGAGGTTGGAACATCCCAGAAACAGCTACATTTCTGCATCAAGACAATTTGGCAATTTAGCGACACCAAAAGCTGACAAAGCAGAAGAGACAGCTGACACACAATGCTGCAGAGAACCCTCAGCAGTACAACAGCTCCTGGCAGGAAACTTGTAGCCAGATCCAGACCTGCTGCAGTGTAATTGCAACTCCATGCAAAACAACTGTTTAAAGTGTGTAAACTGTGTCTGAATTGAATCTTTCGAGTTTTATACCAGTTTCAGATGAGCCTTCTCATTTTTTCCCACAACAACAGTTGGTGTAAGTGCTATCAACAGCATGGAAAGATGACAGGTAGTAACAGCCACTTTGGGATTCTTAACAATTCTTCTGTGTTGCTCATGGAGATGCTGAATTGGTGACAGCATCATCTTTACATTTGTTTCGTGGCTAAAATAAAAAGTGCTAGGGATTCAGCTCTCACTGTAGTCTACCAGGAGCTCTGTAACACCCCATTTGCTGTGGGTTAATTTTCCACATGGAACATTTCATACAGCTCTTTCCATAGAAAAGGAATCCTCAAATGCAAAGCAATCTATTGAATAAAGATGGGGGCTGACAAGGTGGTAGGTGTGTATAAACACGTTGGTTATATTTGTAAACATCTATATTCACCACTTAATTAACACTGAATCAGAATACAGTGTGTTTTTCCACTCCTAGGATCTAGTCAGGCCTTTTTCCTTGCAAACCTGTCCATGAAACAATATGGTGTTCAAGAAGTTTTGTGAAGTCAAATAGTTAGCAATTTGATAATTTAAGTCATTTATTGTGAAGGTTATATAGAAATACATTTGCTGTCAAAAGTGCTCATTTATCATTTAAATGAGAACTAGGGGACATAAGTATGGTGAGGCATGAAAACAGTGCACTGGAGTTAAAACATTTTTGTTTCTTCCTTTTTTTCGCACCTTCAAGTAAGATATATGATGTTGCTATTGAAAACCCATTCATACTTGAAACCAAGTCAGGTCTGAAACATGTTTAACCTATTGTAGGTGAGGGAAAAGATAATAAGTAAATAAGGAAAGCCATTTATTTACCAAACCCCTGCAGCTACTGTATTACCCCAATGCAAAATGTTACCAAAGAATTGTGACATTCCACAGAGGTGTAAATGATTAATTACACACAGGACACAGAGTGTACAGCAGACTGCACAGGATACAAAATTCTTCCCATTTTTACTCAGATTCATTTTTAACTGTCACTAAATCCACCTAAGTACAATTTCCAACTTTTTTTCATACCCTTGGTTTTGGTTTCTTGCATGTGTGAAAATCTCCCTCTCTCCTCATTACTATCACATAATTCAGGATAAAATAGGGCGAGTTACACAGGTCCATCAAGATTCCTCCAGGAATAACTGAATAAAATTATCTCTACAAAAACCAGATATTATTTTTAACGTGTTTTCTGACGTTGTCTGGTCAGATATTTCTGATCCCCTGCCATTTCTGTCAGACCTGTGCTCACTCACTGCAAGATGAGCCCACCCTACTATAGACCACAGTCACTTCTCACCATTGTACCCTGCACAGCTACTTCATTGTAATTAATCTCTTTCCAAATAATTTAGCTATTTGCTGAATTTCAAGTGGAATGCTATTACTTATCTTTGCTCATTATTTCTTGCAAATGTTTCACACTTGTAAGATCTGTATTTCTGAGAAACACTGGTATTAAGAATTCCACAGCACCATGTTAAGACTGAAATATTCCATGCATGTGTTAAGGAAGCTTCGGCCTACCACTGTCAAAAAGCAGTGCCACTGAAACCAGGCATTTTCTTTAATTTTCCTAAAACACACTTTACGTACAGAAATATTTTAAAACTACGAAAACCGTTTTTCTAACTATAACCATTGCCTACTGTTCCAACACAATATAGTGGTCAAAAACCAGAGAAAATCCCTATCCCCAATATTTATATCCAAACAATACACACACAGTAGATTCAGAAACAAGTGCCACAAAATAGTAGTTCTGTCAATATCAGAATCCATGAGATCATCTTTCTGTTAGAGTTGCACACTATAACTGATTGATTTTGTTACTGAATAATATTAACAACATACCATGAGTTCACTCGTTATTGGACAGCAAAGAATACACACAGGAGAGAAATAATTTAAAGGCTGCAACTGTTGGAAAAGCCAAAATCAAAGTTTGCATTTGGAAAGTCCACAGAGGACAGCAATCCACGTTGAAATTCTAACAATACCACCTCTAATAACGTAATACCTAAGCAATGAGAGTCCCACAGTGTGGATTTTCTACCGTCTAGTAAGAATGAGCTCAAACTGCTTTCTTTCTTTCCAGAGGAACATGAAATAAACTTCTTTTCTTCTGCGTGGCCATCTTCACCAATAAAACTTAAAACCACTTCAAATCCTTCTACTCCTCTTCCAAGTTTTGCCAAAGGCTTAAAATTTTACTCACACTAAAGGATAAATATATGCATTCATAAAGTGTAATCCCAGAAATTTTGTTTCCTCAAGAAATCAGGCATAAAACAGCATGAAGGATACACTAACAACGAGCAGTTGTTTCATATATGGTGAGAGGTGACAAGGCTGGACAAGGAGGCCTCCAAATGGGAAAAGCTAACCTGGAATGAAAGGTCAAGCGAGGCAGTGAGGTACATGGCAACCTGCCAAACAAGAACTTAAGGGGATGAAAACAGGGAAATGCAAGGAGATAGAAACATGAGAGAGAAAATCAGAGGAGAGAGGGAAGAATAAACGTAGGAGAACAGGAGAATGGATGAGAAGACGGAGAATAAAAACTGGCCTGTTGGGGAGAAAAGACTGACACTGCTTTACAACTAGTCCCTCTGGAGGACATCGTTTCAAATTATCTGCAAGCACAAATTCATTCATCTTTATGGAAATTATGCAGGAAAAAGAGGACATCTCGGAGGAGACGTTATCCACTCAGTCCTTCCACTTCTCTGAGGACACAGCATCCGCTCAGTGCTTCCAAGGCAAGGAAGTGAAAACTAGCTTTATGTAACAGCCGCAGATGCAGACTGCCCAGAAGTCAAAGCACTTTATTGCACCTTCAAGAGCCTAAAAATTCACAGCTTTTGTGATCCACTGGAAGCTTGTTGGGGGCTGTAACAAAAAGTCTGAAGAACTCTTTTGTGAAGAATATCAGTTGTGGGAGCATAGAGGAATGATGTAAGCAACGGAACCTGCAAAAGGAAGAAAACCTATATATTTCAGGTGACATAAAAGATGGCAGTGATCAGAGGCTTTGGATGTCATTGATACTCTCCAAGGTGGAGGAGAGGGGGCAAAAAAAAGAGTGTTGCCTTATGCAACGCAAAAATGAGCAGCTGTTCAGCACAGATATTTGAATGATGTTTGAAAATAAACTTCAGTAAAAGAAGGCTCATGCTCCAGGATTGACTTGTGAAAGGGGTCATAGCAAGAGTAGGAACAGAGCTCTGTGACAGCTAAGTATGTAATAATGAGTAACTGTATGTAGCCACTGACACTACAACTGATTTGGAAACATTATAGAAATGGGGATAATTTTAAAACATTAAAATTAACCTGATCTGAAGATAAAAAGGTCTTTGGCTTTATTTAGTAATTTATTGTCGGATTAATGTTAGTTCAAAACCTAGAAATGCAACTGGATGATTATAATCCTTTCCTGACATTGGCTTAATGAACTCAAGTAGTCTCTGAGGCTTGGCTGTGCTTGGTGGGAATAGAGAGCAGGGTGGCAAGCACCACAGCAGACAGGAGAGTGCATCAGCAGCGCACCTCTGCTTTAAAATTAGACATGTGTTTCCCAACAACTCTTCTTTCTCATTTCTAAAGTTGATTCTTTTCCAAGAAACTCTGAACTGACAGTACCTGTTTTTTAAATTAATTTGGTGAGAATACAGAGAGATGGAAAAGACAGCCCAGAAGGCACAGGTTATTCCGTATTTCCAGTTGGCGGAAACAACAAGCCTTAACAATAAGCACCGATTAATGCTTCTGATGACTCTGAAATACAAGTAAGAACAATTCTCATTTTACAGATGAGGAAACTCAGACACAGAACAGTTCTGTGACTGCTGGGGTCAGAGCGTAGCAATGCTATCTATCTCTCTGTCAATCTCTGCTGCCCTTTCCCACCGTTATATGATCTTCTCTCAAGAATTAATAAGCAATATTACAACAGGCCACAAGTCTAAATTCGCTGTTTCCTTTCCCCAGACAGGGTTTATCTAACTTATTTCCTCTTCTCAATCTCCATTCTGACCTTTTCTGCTTTCCTCTTTTCTTCATTGCTGCTTTAAGCTGTGTATATGGTGGAGATAGCAGGTCTAAAATACTTTACCCTGAAGGCTGTGAAAGTTGCGATCATTCTTACCAGTTTCAGCAAGGGGTTTGAAAGTCTTCTATGTCTTCTACTATCATGAGACTTACCCTTGAGGTCAGGAGAAATTCTGTTCCTAAAGTAGAGGGCAGGAGAGAACATTGTCTGAAAATAAGCTGCTCTAGCTGGTGACTTGGAAAACAAAGCTTTTAAATTTAATAATGATATTCTGAAACTGACCCAAATTCTGTGGAGGGCTAGCCTGCAGAGAGAAGCAAGCCTTGCAGATTCCAGGCAGCAGGGTAACTATTAGTGAACAGGTACACCTGAAGATAGAAATCTCCCCTTTCCAGTGCTTGCCGGAAAAAGACTATTTATTTGTTAGTTGGAAGTTCTGTTGTATGCGGAAATGTCAGGAAAAGTGGTCTAATAAGCACAGTGCTGAACAAAATACAGGTCTGCTTCTTCAGATATGATCTTGACACTCTTGTAGCTCCTTTGTCAGGTGCTGAAGCATCCTGCAGCAAAGGTGGTCAGGCATTACCTAAAATCACAAATAGGCACATTGCACATTTCTAGGGAGTGCCTTTTCCCAGAAACCTGCCAATGTCTTTGCAGGATATTAAGTCCTGTGCCTGCTACATGATTACTGCCTGCCAAAGAAGGTTGACCTGTTCCAGTAAGTATGCTCACATCTCTTTACAGTACAGTCTGTCCACTGTTCACTGCATTCAGCCCAGTGTGAGTAAATTAATTCACAGCCTCAAGATACTACAGAGAGCCAAATTTCAGACTGAGGAAACCTCAGTGACAGAGTTTTTCTGCCAGTTTGTCTGAAAGTATCACATGACCTACAAACTATGTTACAAACTGGATTTGCTTTATTCCTGATATATCTGACAACACTGTTAAGAAAATGGAGGAAGAAACTGTAAGAAAAGTGAAATATTTTGACAATTAGTGTTCACCTACAGGAAGCCCCACATTCTCAGAAAAAAAAAAAAAAGAAACCCCACCAGATTTTTTCTTTAATGGATGCTTTAAAGTACCTGAGGTGAGACATTTTCAGTTTGAGGGCAGACGCACCAGGGTAGGTAAGCAATTTTATTTTTCAGGCCACACCTATGTTTGTAATTGAGTTTGTGACCAACATATGCCAAGGTGGTTACCTGAATGACAATCATGTGACTGATTGGATAGACAGTTTGGGAGTGTCTGAGTACAGTCTGTGTGGATACCGAAGTGCCTTAGGAAATGAGCTTCACCACCATATAAAACCTATGAGCACCGATTTTGGGAATCCTCTCTTGTGGGGAGATCTGAAAGCTGGCTTGGAGGTAGATATATTCAAATGATACTACTACCATTTGTGGTTGAATAGTATAGCATACCTTTTCTCCTTGCTGTTTTGAACAGCCCAGTGGATTGACTTTGGCTATTTGATCTGATCTGGTGTTGTTAATGAAGGTCAGGGTGCAGCTGTAGATGAGCTTTGAGGCTTAAATTCAACAGTTCTGAATCTTGCATTCAACAGCATAAGTTTTCTGCTAGTAAGGTACAAAAAGAAACAGACATAATCAATTCACCTATAATTCTTCAAGAGAATGGTGTATTTATTCACCTCTGTAGTGTTTTTTTGCATCAATGTGAAGTAAAGGTCAATGCTAATGGAGATCTATACATCTGAATACTGTCGAGTGGTAGATAGGTGCTTTCTCCCAGTAGTTTCTCATTTCCCCCCCCCCCCTTTTTTTTTTCTGGGAGCAGAACCAGAGCTTATAACCTGGTACAAGAAACCAGCAAAAAATATTGTATCATTAAAAAATATTTTGTTTGCTTCAGGATTTCACACATTCTGAGTCACTTCTCCCTGTCACCAAAGACTAATAGCTATTAATTTGATAAAATTCATCTTAATGTCACTGTATTTCTTTACTGAAAGATGTATCAAACAGGAGTTTCTGCCAGAATTAAATCAGCACCATACTATTTCAAAGTTAAGTTTGAGAGAGATAATTAAATAGGAAAAATGTACTCTGGAGACTTAAAATGCACACTGCAAAATGTCCATCATTAAATAGATATGCTTTAACCAATTTCGACTAACAAAGCATTGTGGTCCTACATCTCCTTTATCCTTGTTTTGATGCTGAGACAGGAAAGTACCACACCAACATGTCAGGTATTTATACCAGATATTCAAAGGTATCATATGCAAAATACTGATGGGCATTACTAGTTTCTTTTTTAAACAATCTGGCCACATGTTTATGTGCTGGCATTCAAACATTTAACTTTAAATGCCTGTGTCCCAGTTCAACACTAAATTAGATAGATTTGATTCCATCAACCAAAACATTCCCTGTCTTAACATTTCCACTAGTAAGATTAATACAGTCTACTAGCATTACTATTTAAAATCATGATCAGCCTGACAGCAAAGTTCATTCTCAGGCATAGCTGAAACAGGGACAAAAATAAGCAGACCTCAGCAATGATGACCTCCATTTAGCTAATTAATTAAAACAATGTAAGGTAACTTAGGAATAAGAATACTCCTGAGAGATTTTTTCATGGCTTTCAAGATCATGGATACAGTACAAAGTAAAGTAATCTTTTGATGTTAGATGAGTGGAAGCAGCTTCACTGGCGTATTTTTTCTGCTGTTTTGAAGTTAGCACCATGTTCTTATTTGTTCTGGCATAGCAGAGTCTTCTCTATTTTTATTTAACCAAAAAGCACTCTAAAAAACATAGTATGTTAATATTCGCATTAAATATTCGTGAGAACATAGCAAAGTGGTAGTAAAAGGCAACTCAGAAATTCAAGTATGAATAGGCAAGGCTATAGTTAGACCGATCCAAGCAGAGCTGGCACGAATTGAGCTTGCATTTCCTGGTCTTCCTCACCAGCGTTGTGCAGAGACAGGAGCACCATTTCAGCTTAGCTCTGGTTGGAAACACTAAAACTCCTTAAACTTAGGCTTTAATTGACACTTTCATTGTGCTAGTTATACTGCAAACTTCCACCTCAAGCTCCTGCCCCTGCCCCTCCACACAGTGCCATCCTCATCAATAGCATACACAGTGATATGCAAGTGCAGTCATACATCCCTTCTACCTGAAGAGACAGAGTAGGCTGATTTACATATTTATTAAACATTGTAAGTAGAAGCACGCACTGCATTGTGAAGGAGGATTCCAGTAGCAGCCGGGATTACTGCACTGGAAAACACACAACAGTCAGTCTGTTGACATACATGTGAATAAAGGTAGGGAAGTGACATAATGGGTATTTAAGACAAAAGCAACTTGAGAAATAACTGCACTCGGCAGTGCAGCTGTGCTCTGCAGGGGCGCGGAGAACATCCTTGATCTGCTGGGAGTGCAGAAGAGACAGCACACGCGGCTGGCCAGGAAGGACGCTCATCCATCAGCTGCTACCCTGCCAGCCTAGCAGTAATGAGGAACTCCAGAGGGAGCCTGGTTCAGTTCTCACTTGGAAGAAGGATGTTGCTCAAAAGTGTAAAATGGAAATACTTGTTATAAAAAGAATCATAAGCTGAAAGAAGAGTTTACTGTTGAAACTATAGGACAAGACTAAAATCAGACTGGTCTCACACCTGCTAATCATAACTTCTTTCCTGAGGAAAGATTTCTGACTGGCAATACTAAAAGAGATACTTGAAGATAATCACATCTTGACATCACACAGATGGAGGTGATAAAAACAACTGTAACACTAAAAGCAGCTCATTTCTAAGTCTGCACCACTTCACCTCTCAAATACTTCTGAGAAACCTTTCAACACGCTCAATGATAAACATCAACCCTTCACCTGCCCTGCAGGATTCAACCCATTTGTGCCCTTGAGTTTTTGTAGTTTATCTCCAGGGCCTGACTTTCCATCTCGGATGGCTTTAGCTGCAATTATTTAAACCACCACCACCCAAGCTCACCACTACTCCAGCAGGGAGGCAACAGAGCAAATACGTGAATGCTCTTCAGCCAGCAATGTCCTCCCCTCTCACCCCTCACCACCACCGTGCAGATCCAGTCCTGACACACATTCACTGCTGCTATGACTGCTATTGGGAACAACTCCCACTGACCAGGGCATAAGGGAGACTGCTGGGAGACTTGCAACACCTAGTCCTATTGCACAGACTGCCCAGCAAGCTCAGGAGGCCAGGCTGTGGAAGATCAGCCCTGCCCAGTTATTTGCAGCGGTGATTTTTCATGATTAGGCCCTGACTTGCCTTTCCAGTCCCTTTGTGGGAGGTTAGGGCTCCTACAGACAGAAGGGAGTGGATAAATGCAGACAGTGACATTCCTAGGCAAAAAGCAAGATGCCACAAAGCTACTCCACAGGAATCTTTGGTAATCCTGATCTCTATACGCTAAAAAAGGTATTGCTTCTTTATTGTAGAACAGGCAATCAGCCAAGCTGGCCTTTTATCCAGCGCAGACATGATAATGGGAAATATGTATGGGCCTTACCCTATAATTAGGGTGCATTCAGAAGTGTCCCAGGCTTTCCAGGCAGGCAAATGTAAAGCACCGTGACTCACCACTGCAGGGTGTGACTGCTCTCAGGGATTTGTAAAATTTTCTTTAAATGCTGATCGGTTCCTTCCTCTTTGATGGGACCTCAGATACCAGAATCTGAAGAGCCTGTTGGGGGCCCACGTGTCAAACTGCTGATAAACCACACAGAGCTGTTTGTGCCAACTGTCACCAGCTGTAAAGGTGAAGCAAATCTCTTACCCAGCTAACTCCAGGGAAATAGGTCAGCCAGGCTGAAGCAGGGAGGAGCTGTCCAGGATCTTTTTTGTGTTTTTAATAACACCCTCAGGAATGACTCATTTAGTGATGTAAATTTAATTCTTTTTTTTTTTTGTGAAAAAACATCAGTCAGCTTCTGAATAATGCCTGCCCCATGTGCATGTTTCTTTCTGACCTCAACTCAGTCAAGGGAGTTTGACTTCATAATTACCTTGCCGCCTTCCGGCTGGCATGAATGAGGATATTAGCTCTATTACCAGCAGCCTATCAACTTTCTGCTTTCACTCAAACTTTGGTGTTATGGAGCCAAAGGGTTCCAATTTCAGCAGTCTGCAGACAGCACTAAGATACATGCTTGTGTATATACTTATAGATAATTCAACCTGAGATGGTTTAGGGGTGGAATATCTCTAATTGTAACAGGAAATGAGAAGTTTACTAGGCCTTCAACATTATTCACTACAACAGCTACCAATTTCACAGCAGAATATCACACTTGAGAACGACAGCACTATTTTACTATGCCGCATGTGCAGAAAAGGATCAGATTCTCACACTGAAAATTTTCTGAGAATGCTGGTCTGTCAGGGTTGTATCTGTACAGACAAGTTCTCCCTAACTTATGATTTACACATTATACTGTCGAATATACACCACAAAGTCATTTTATGGAGTTTACGAAGCTGCTTATAGACCTATTGTTCTCACACTTTGCTAGGGGTAAAAGTCTGCCAGTATCTGCATTTACTACTATAGTCAAACACTCATCATACTGTGTTAAAAATTAAGTCTGTCAAAGCAAGCTGAAACTACCCATATATATACACATCAAGGATATTTTTTTCAATTAAAATTTCAATTAAAATTTCAAGGGAAAAAATTCTTTTCATGACATCGTTTGCAGATGAATACTCACTGAAATAATGCTTATTTATAGAGGGAAATACCCTTATGAAGTACAAATTACTACTGTCCAGTAGACAGACCAAACCCACATCAATTTTCCCTATTTAATTTTTCTCACTTTTCCTGTAGCTTTCCAAGTAAAATTAAAATTATAGAGGTTAAAAACAGACTAATAAATGCTGCTTTAAACAAAAAAGTATAGATTTTTTTAAAGCACTGATACTCATTTGACATGCACAGACACTGGATTCTTATGAATGACTACAGGAACACCAAAGGGGCCATTGTGCTTTTTTTTCTTGCATCAATAATCCACGTACAAGGAAAGAATTTACACAACAGAATACAAGGACTCCATGGGAACACTGAAATAAGACCATTTGCACATGACTTTGTGCTTCAAAACCACACTTTTACCTGTTATGGTTTTTAAGTGCTTAATGCAAATCTGTCCATTAAAAACTAGTACCCAACTGACCATTTAGCCTTTTAGTGTATAAAAAACAACTGTAAAATACAATGTATACCATACAGCAGAACTTCCTATCTATTTCACAGAATTACAATGATAACTAATTAACATCTGCAGTGCTTTAAGTCTATCTTTATGGATTCAGATACAGCAGTATTCACTACTATAAGGAACCCTGGCTAACTAGCTAACTCTTGTGTTAAAATACAGCTGGTAAACTCCTCCTGGATTCAGAGAAAGTAAAGATATCCTGAAAGCTCCTCTAAGCATCCTGATTCCCAGGCCTCATGACAGTCTGCATTAGAGCAGTCTCAAGTCTATTGCTGAGCGACAACAGCCTCCAAAAAGTCATTCCTTCAACAAGCACAACTGAAGCACAGCAGTGTTCTGGCTCTTGCCTCCATCTCTGCCCCCACCCCCACCCTGTCCTCCTTCCTCCATCATATTCCCGTGCCAGGATTTGTAAGGTAGCCATACAAAACCAACAGATGGGCTAAACACCAGCTGACAAAGGGACCGGGAGGTGGTTTCCGAATGGCTGATTCCTGCCCATTCCCACCCTTACTTTACTTCTCAGTTTGAGGAGAAAAAAATTACTTCTGCTTTTCTTGTGAATTCTTGAGGACACCAACTAATTGAAACATAGTAGGAACATTGTTCTTTAGGGATTATTTTCCATTCATAAACCCAAATGAACCTATAGCATCACAATGTAAAAATAATCCTATTTATGGCAGTGATTTTAAGGCACAACAGGATGAGCTGCAAGTACTGGCCCTGTAGCAGGCTTCCTGCACCTGCTTCTGTAAGCCACTATACCTCTTCCGGGCCCAAGGCTTTTTTCTAATCTACTTTCCCAGCTCACTCTGTTAAAGTTGTTAATTATCCTGGAAAAAGGCATGCTGGATATTTGTACTGAATCCACCTTATAAGGAACACTAGTTGCTACTATGGCACTAGTTGCTAAGAAAAACACAATCTGAATTTTACCCCATCTACTTTAAAACAAAATAAATCTCTTCATTTCCTGGTTCTGCAGTTTGGGCCCATCTACCTGTGGCACTGTAGCACAGTTCCAACAGGTGCTCTAACAACACAGTTCCCACAGTGTGGGAACACACATACAACAGACAGACACATTGCTAGGGGGAGATATATTTACTGTCAGGAAACAGTGATTTTGTGATAAAGAAGATGGAGTACACGACTGTAAACATTAAGTAGTATTTTCAGTTGAGCTGCTCTTAATAATGAAACATGTATGCTGGCCTTATTTTACCATCTGTACACCCTTAAAATGGTAGGGGCAAGGAGATCAAGCAGTGTTTTTTCCATCCCTCATAATTTTCTTGTGAGAAGCGGAAAACGCCTTTCACCCAAGTGCTGGTGCCAGGCATCGAGTTGTTTGCTATCACAGAATTTCATGTCAGATGGAGGAGACCGAACTGTGAATTCCTAAACCTAGAAAAATATTTTCTGTATGTCTGTGAAGCCCAAAGCAGCTGTTAAACCTCCGCATGCTGACAGTAACTTCATACCTGCGCTCTGACAGAACACGGATGGAGACGTACCCAAAAAGACACTTCTGAAAAAAACATTAACCACCTTTGGGAGCAGGGCTTATAAAAAACCCCAAACAACAAAGGCACCTGACTGGGGAACAAATGCAGGCCTCACCCACTCCTGAGTGCCCAGGACAAGTCTGGAAGGTCCTTAGGAAGGCTCTGCACTTCACAATACCAGCTGCACTTTGATAGTTCAAGTATGCAGTAAACTGAAAAAGTAAAGCATTCATGGTGGGTGCATCAGTTAAAATTAACCGATGTGAAATCACAAGGGATATGAAAAGCCAGTGAGATAGTGATATGCAGCTTTGTAACAACGGCTATTAAAATCAGCATTTCTCCTTCCAACTGTACCGTACCTCTCACCGCATTACTTTTTCTATGGTTAACAACATAACAAACATAGTCAAGGAAAACACAACCTCGTAAGAAGAAAGTGTCATCCTTTGAGACCTGATGTCAAATGAAATTCAAATTCAAATAAACATCAGTTATATCCACAGGTTTCTGTAGTAAATCTGTTTTAATAAGGTACAAAAGGCTGGGAGTAAATAAAATCTAGGCTGGCTTTTCAATTAGCCTCTGTTAAATAGGCTTGCTTTATTTTCACTGGATATCCTGAAAGCCACAGAAGCCACACAACATGTCGCAGCTGACGCGGTGTGCAACCCTTGACCAATCTACTTACTTTCATTCTGCAGATGCACACTCTTTGAACACTTTTCGGTTTTGGACGCCTGTGTTAATTTTCACCTGAAATGAAAAATTTAAACACTTAATCCTAACTTCCAAAGCTCCAGCAAGCCTCATCTTGAGCATCATCAATGGAATGGGGCAGGAGAGGGAATGAAAAAGGTTCTCAGTGCTGACTGATAGATTTTTGTTATTGCCATGCTTCCCTTTTACTAATTATGCCCAGATTGCTCATCATGCCAGATACTGTTTATGCTAGGAATTTTCTACAGCATACCTCAGGGGCAAATTGCCTGTAGTGGTGATCTGGGAATTCTCTCTAGCCTACTTTAACAAACAAACCTCCAGTATTCCTCCACGTCACGTCATTCAACTCTCTCGCCAAATCTCCAGCATACTTTTCAACTGAGCTAACTTCAGCTGCCCAGAGAAGGGTATTCCCTGACACACCAGTTGTTTATTCTCTCTAGAGCATGATATACACTCTGACCCCTTGATCCTGCACAAGCTAAGAAAACAGAGTAGTTTTAAGTCATTAGACTGCTGATAATGAAAGCCCTTTAGGTAAAAACCATCAAGGCGAAAGCCCTTGTGCTGGACAGCAACATTACCCTGACATTCCATGTAAATTGCACAAATATTTACAGTAATTGTTAATTCCTTCTCTGCTGAAGCCAGTTACTCACGACCTCATCCACTTTTTGCAGACAGAATAAACCTTTTTTTACAAGTGGATTTTATTGCCAGCTCCAAGTTTGGAGTATTTACGTTATTTCAATTGGTGCATTGCTTTTACCACACGACGTACTAGAGGTGCACAGTGCGGAAAGCTGTTCATGAACACACCACAACAGCACGTTCATGACGGGCCAGAAAATAAACTACATCTCCACCCTACACCACCTTCCACACAGTTGTGACACCTACCGCAGCTGCTGTTATCACTTTTCCTCTTTAAAACACTCAGAACTGGCTGCCCAGAGAACACCAACTAGTTCTGTTTTTAACCCTGACCCCCATGAGGAGTGGCGGGGCTGCGGGGCAGCTCTCCTGCCCGGTCCCCTCACCCTGCGTAGGCCGCGGCTGGCGGGACCCCCAGGGCTGCCGCTCCATGGCTTGGGCTCCCGCAGAGACACCGCGCCAGGCACCCAGCTTCTCCAGCTCCCACGTGTGAAGACGTGCCCGGAGTGGAGATGTTTTGGAGGTGAATGCGAGAGGGCGACAATGGCGGGTGCAGAACCACCACCGCTCCCACTCCTGCGCCGCTGACCCGCGCCTGTCCCTACTCCGACACGGGCGCGGGGCGCGAGGCACGAGGCGAGGTGCGAGGCGGGAGCTGCAGAGGCCACGCGGCACACAGCGGGTGCAGCCGGCGGCAGGTACTGGCCTGGCGGTGCCCGCAGGGCCGGCGGGCTGGAAGCGGCAGCCCATCGGGACGCGGACCCAGGCCCGGCCACCGGCTGCGGCGGGAGGGGGTGGAGGTGTGGGGAGCGGGCGGGCACGGGCCGGTGCGAGCGGCCGTCGAGGGCTCCCCCCCCCCCGCGCCGCCGCTTTGTCCTTGCCCGGCCCGGAGCACGCGCGCCCCGTGCCGCGGCGGGAGAGCGCCTGCGCGCGCTCCGGCGACCGCGAGCGCCCCCTCTCCCCTCCCCCTCGCTCCCCCCCCCCCCCGCTCCGTCCCCGCGCCGGGAGCTCCGCCGGCGGCGCCGCGGCGGGCGGGGGCGGGAGGAGGCCGGAGGCGGCCGGCGCCCCCCCTCCCCCGCCCCCGCCGGCGCGCGCCCGCCGCCCCCCGCCCCGGCCCCCCGGCCCGCCGCGGGAGCCCGCGCCGCAGAGCGGGGCCCGCCAGCGCCACCCGCCGGTCGCGGGGCCGCACCGCGCCTCCCCCCGTCCCCCCCTGCTCCGGCTCTCAATGTTCCACACTGCCCGGCCACAGAGCCGCCGCCGCCGCCGTATAGCCCCCCGGCCGCCTCCGTCCCCCTCCTCGGGCGCCGCGGGCCCGGCCCGGCCCCCCGCCATCCCGCCTCTCCGACCCAGCAGCGGGACAGGACGCCGGCGAAGGTAAGGGAGAGGCGGGCGAGGCGGCTGCCGCGGCGGCTGGGCGAGCGCGGTGGGGGGAGGCGGGGAGGGGCGGGGGGGCTGGTAGAGGAGCTTTGTTCTTGTTTTCGGCGCTCGCTGCCTGGCGGCGGCCGGGGGCGCGGAGCCGGCCCGAGTTCACGCCTCACTTGGTGCACACGCACGGTGCGGTGCGGGGCCGGGCGAGCCGCCGCCGCCCGCCGCGCCGAGCCCAGCCGCGCCGCGCCGCGCCGGGCTCTCCCCACAAAGCGCGGCCGGGCGGGCGGGCGGCCGCCTCCAGCCTTGCCGCAGCTCCCCGCCGCGCTCCTCCTCGGCCCCCCCCGGCCGCCGGGGCAGCCCCCTCCTCCACCCCCCCGCTCCTTCCCTCCCCCCGATCGGCGGAAAAATGTCGGTCTGCCTGGTGGAGCTGCGCGGGGAGCGGCGGCGGGGAGAGCTGTGCAGAAGGTGCAGTTTGAATTATGCTTCTTCCCCCTCCGGCAGCTCGGCGGTGGCCAAATGCAGTTCTCGCTGCTGGCCATGTAAATAACCGGGGCTGCTGCTGCCCGAGTTGCTCTGAATGCAGCTTGGGGTTTTTCTCTTTAAAAAAACCAACCAACCCAACAACAGCAACGAAAACCCCGAGTCGTGTGTGCTCTCCCCTCCGCAGCCCAGCCCTTTAAATGCCCAGAGCAAGTGTACATTTCCATCTGAAATCAACCCAAGTGTTGCTGGCAATATATTTTCTCGGGGAGAGGGGGAGAGAGGGGGGGATCTGGCGTTTGGACCCAATAAAATGCTCTGCTCCAGTGTAAATATTTACAGGGTATTAGTGACTTTTTAAAAAACATTTTCAGCGAGGTCTGTTATTTACAATGTGTCATAAGTTATTAATGTTCATTGCCTAAGTACCCTGCTAAATCTGTCTCATGCCTTAGAACAAAGTCGACAATTGGCATATTGTTTAAAGTATGAAAAAAATGCGAGTGGGTTTAAAAATTGGAAATATCAGTATTTTCGGAAGTGTAAATATTGCTTGGTAGCTGTCAAACTGCAGCCCTCGGGGATGAGACAAAGAAGTATGTTTTGTTCAATTTCTCAGTTAAACGGAGTTGTCACCGATTCAGGTGTTCTCTGGAACTTGGGGAATGGCAAGGAGTCCTGCCCTTTGTATTAACTTTGCCTCTTTGCTTCTCCTTCCCCAAAAAGCTCCCCACGATGTCTAGCGATAGGCAGAGATCAGACGATGAAAGTCCCAGTACCAGCAGCGGTAGTTCGGATGCCGATCAGAGGGATCCACCAGCACCTGAACCCGAAGAGCAAGAAGAACGAAAACCCTCTGCCACCCAGCAGAAGAAGAACACCAAACTGTCCAGCAAAACTACTGCTAAGCTATCTACTAGTGCTAAAAGGTAAAGGGGCTGCTCTGTCCAACAATCTGTAGGATTTTTTGCACGGTATTTTGAGACATGGCACTTGCATTGCACTTCTCAAGGTGGAGGGATTCTTCGTGTAAAGCTGCGTGGAAGAGAGCAAAGTACCAACTTCTGTAGTACAGGAACCTGCCAGGTGGTATCTTCATTAATCCTGGTCTTACTGGGGTGGTAAAATTACACAGACTTGTCAGAAGTCTTTGGAGGAGTTGTTTGAGAACTTGG
Source organism: Strigops habroptila (assembly GCF_004027225.2). Lineage (NCBI taxonomy): Eukaryota > Metazoa > Chordata > Aves > Psittaciformes > Psittacidae > Strigops > Strigops habroptila. The sequence continues at coordinate 16,055,544 of NC_044281.2, read as the reverse complement.
TAACTTACAGGCTGGCTGGGGGGGGGCACCTGAGTATGTCTTGTACTGACAAAAATGCGGGAGAGAGCGTCAGCTTCGGCTATCTTTTTCAGAGTTAGGTTTCCATGCCTGATTGATTGGTATTGGGTGGAGTCTTCCTGGTGTATTTTATTATGGTCTGTAGACTGATGACAAGCAATGCTCTTTAATTAAAGAAGTCACAAAAACCCAGTGGCTCCTGCGGGCTGCATGACTGGCTTTTCATGTCAGTGCACAGGCGAGCCTTACACGCCTTGAAGTTCATTCTGCAGTTCTTTCAGGAGAAACTTAGGCAAGTTTTCTCCCTTAGGATCTGCAGATTCAGACTGTGGCGTTCTACAGGTAGCCTCTACCTTTAAATACCAAAATCTTCAGAAACCTTGTTTAGTTATATCTGTTGCATTTTTATTTGCATATAAGATTACTGGCAGTCCAGGTCTCAAGACACACATTCTGATAATTTTCTGTAAGTTCAGCTGTGTGAAGTAGGCAAACTTTAGATCTCTTGATTCCAGTAGTCTTTGGAGATGAAAGATAACTTTGCCATCCTTTCCCTGGAGTTGCTTTCCTTTACGAACATTCACAAACATCTGATAGCAAGAAAAGCTGTAGAGTGGCCATAGTAGCCTTAAGTTTTGCTTATTCCATGTGAAGACTGTAGTTCAAACTTTTAGAAACACTTTAGTAATTATTTATTGGACTAATATTCAGTTAATACTTTTTGAAATGTGTAAAATTGCTACAGAGTATGACTGGGTGGCTTTGATGACTTTGGGGATTGTTAAAGAAACCCTTTGAAATAGGCTAAAGAAAGAATAAAGAAAGAATTGCTATGTAGGCTTTGTAATTTGTTAATACTTATCTTTTTTGAAAGGCCTGAGATGCAGGATTTCCAGACTGAGTTTTCCCTTGTTACCTTTATTTCACTGAATTATTGCAAGTCTAATTCTGTACATCTCAAATAGTTTGGTAGTCTGACTGAACTTACTGGTAGTAGAGCAAGGGCATGCAAAGCAGTTATGTTGGTTGTATTTTAACACTTGTTATTCACGTAGAATTCGTGGTCTTTCTCATATGGCTCCTTTGCTGAAGAGAAGTCTTACTTGATATTTTTAAAATTAATTTATCATGTGTCTTTTGAAATTACACCTCATGTACCTGAATAAGCTGTCAAATTGACAAAAAGTTTTTCATATTCCTCTTCTGGATTAACAGCTGGGGAGTGGTTTTAATAAAGTAAAGCTAAGCACAGATTATTTCAAGTTATTATTTCACTTTTAAGCATGTAAATACAGCTACTGTATAAGGTTGGGGGAAGAAAGGCAGCAGAAGGTGTGGAGAGCAGCAAAGTTGATCCAGAGAGATGATTCCAGTAACAGAGACAGCCTGGCAGATCTGGAAATCCCCTGTTTTAAACACACTGCAGAGTAGTAGGTAAAATAGTGTGAAAAGCGTGTGCCTGGTGCCAGCGTGGTTCACGTCCTGAGCCGCAGTCACAGGTCTGTAGCGCTGGTTTAAAGTCATTGTCAAATCTGCCTGTGCAGCTCCCCCCCTCGCCTCATTTGCATATTAGCTTGAAAAGAAAATCTCTCTGGCAAAAAGTGCTCGGATGAGAAAAAGAGTTACTTTTCTGGATACTCGTGGGAGATTCCTACCCAACTCAGTTGTAAGCGTTCTGTTTACACACAGCGTGGAGCAGGAAAAAAGCTGCAAAGTTTCTCAGCTGTGGGATTTGGGTTATGCCTCTGAGAACAAAGAGGAAGCAGCCATGTTAGCATTACTGAAGGCAAAGCCAATCTTGCATTTAACTGCATGGTGGTAGAGGGCAGTGTAATTCCCTGATTTATTCTATAGACTATCTCAAATGCTTTGTGTCTGTTCTCATTTCACCAACAGAATCCAGAAGGAGCTAGCTGAAATAACCCTTGATCCTCCTCCTAACTGCAGGTATGTAACAGCTTCTTAAATTGTGGATGGTGGTAGGAGATTAATGTGCTCAGGCAAACAAATGGGAAACTTGGTGTTCACGGCCGGTGACTGTTAGGCAAAAAATTGTGTGCAGCAGATGGAACAAACATAGGGAACCTTTGATACTGAAGTTTTCTATTTTGTCTGCGTGTTGGAGGTGTAATCGTTAGTGATTGATGTACACAGTAAAGTGTATTTAGTTTGTTTTTCGTAGCTTGTCACTGCCTTTGTGAAACATTAATTTGTATGAACTTCAGAATATGCTGAAGCTTTCAACTTAATGTCTGCATGTAGTTTGAACTGGCTTTTTGAGTGCCAGGTTTATAGAGTTATCGCTTCATTCTGAAGTAAAGGTAAAGAACCGTATGTGATTTTTATATGCTTTCTCTTAGTGTGTTGCTTAGCAGTTAGATAAACTAAAGTATTACCTTTAAATTTACGTGTCTGTTGGTGAAAGTTGTAGTCTCTTGATAGAGAATGTTTCTAAGGAAGTTCTCAACTTGGGAGATGTTTCTGTTAGGTTGTAGAAAATGAAATTGTAAGCTTGGAAGATTGAGTGATTTAGTCTTAGGTAAAGACTCGGTAACCGGAGCCTGGGATCTATAGGAAAGTTAAATGGTAGCATAGCTAGCTAATTTCTTTAAATCTTTTGCACATTTTACTTTTGTTTAAAGGATGCATAAAAGTTCTCATTAGCTGTGAGCATCCAATGTTCGGATTTGCGGTAAAGCTGTTGTTTTCATCTGATGCATCTCGGTAGGATTTCCAACTGCAAGCTATCTTCAGATTAATAGCTCCTGTGTAACAGTGAGCCTCGTACATGTGTGAAAAATGCTGGAAAAGTTTGCTGCAGGTTTTGCAGATTCAGTAAGATGTGAGTTGTTCTTGTGTCTGACTAGCCCGTGAAAGCAGGGACTAACCAGAGCTGTTTTATTGAATTTGTGGTAAAGATGTCTTACCCTGAGGTCTGTGCTGTAGATTGCCTGTGGCTGTCTGATGTATTTGCATGCAGCGTCAGGGGCTCTACCTCTTCAATAGAGCCAAATGCCTGTTGGGTTTATTTGTTGATTATTTTTTTTCCTTGGGGGGTGGGAGGTGTTTGGTTTTTAAATAGCTGTTTTAATGACTTTTAATAAATTACTGGAATCTAGTTCTGTATTGGTCATGCACTTTATACGTGGGCCCTCAAACAGGGGGCACGGTAGGAGGGAAAATATTTAAATGAAATAGAACACCAACACTTTGCCTTATAATTGCTAAAAAGGTTAATTATAGCAGTTTCGGGTACAACAAGTTGCAGCTTGGTTTTTAGAAAGAGAAGCTGCCCCTCTCAAACTCTCCGTTGCCATCTGATATTTAGCTCTCTAGGAAAGCATGTTCCTCTCATATTATCACAAGAGTATTGCAGAGAGTTTTTCTTGTGAGCTGGTACTACCAGATGCCCAGAGATGCTGTTGAGAATGATGAAAACCCCCCAATGTGCCTAAAATTATTCACATTTCTCTCCTACAGAGCGTAGGGGAAAAGATTATTTTTTTGCCAATGAGGAAGTCAGTGCTACTGTTCCCATAAATATTTTTTAAGAGGAATTTAACCCTTTTACTCAATAGCAGCTGTATGATGAGTTCGTTTTTACTTTTTGCAAAATAAAAGGTATTTGCAATAGCTATTGGCTTCTGTAACAGAAATTCTGGGTTTTCACGATGAACAGTTTAAAGAGAGTTTCAGTGCCTGAAGGATTACTGTTACATTGGAACTGACTTGTTAGAAGGAGCCTTTCTGGTATCAGGAGGTAAATGCAGCTGTGTGTTATGTGCAGAGCAGTTGAAGCTTGTAACACGCTTTCTTACAGGGTGTAGTAGCACAGATTAGGGAACAGACTGACACAGCAGGCATATGACACCTCTTCATTGCTCATCGTGCAACAAGCAGCAGAATGCTACGTCTTAGATTTCTTGTAAAAGAAAAAGAATTTGTAAAAAATATTTAAAAGCCTGTATAACTTGGGCACATTCATGTGTTCTTTAACAATAAAAACCCTTGTGTCATAAGTTCTCGCAAAGAAATTTCTTCTTGCGGACTTGTTTCTCCTCAGTTCTAGAGCACACCCTTATCATTTGCAGTCCACATGTTGCAGGCTTCACAAGAATACAACTGCCAACTGATGCTCTTGGAGGTTGATGGTCCTTCCGATTACTCAGTTACATAAGTGATAAAAAATTACCAATTTCTAAAATATGATAATGGCACATGTAAGACATGTACAACATTAAATGTTACTTTAACAGGATACAGTACAAATGCTGAATACTGTTGAACTCTCTCATGTCGTGTTAAACACTGATGACTGCTGCCACTTCTCACCTGCTGATGTAACTGGATGTGGAGTTGCTCCATCGGAGTGATCTGAGGCTGATTTAGCTATTTTAAAATGACACCGACTGGTTGCGCTGTGGTTCTCGTGCAAAAGAGGTGCAAAAATTTCTTCGGCAGTGAAATTTCCCAGTCGCATGTATTGCTATAACATTTGACTTATAAAAATGCCAGAGCCTCAAGAAAGCCCCATTTCTGGGTGTGCTGAGCAGGCCTGGGCTGCACATTAAGTTCTGTTTTAGGCACTGGGGTAGCAGAATGACAGGCACAGTGAAAGTGTCTAAAAAGCAGGTTTTTGCTTGCTAGTCTCAGCAGTGGAGATTGATTTCTGATTCTGTTAACTGGACAATGAACTGTTAGAAAAATCATGTTGTCATGCATCATGTTGTCATGTTCGTGAGCAGTGAATACAAGCTGCATCTTGGGGGTACCAAGCATAAAACTTAATATCTTTATTCTGGTAGCTTTTCTCTTTAACATACAGTAATTCTTGTGATTTTGATGTGATTTCCAAGATTGAACATCGAAAACAGTAAAATTAGATTTGGTCTTAAGCCACTAAAGATGTTGAAAGGAAGTTACATATTTCTTGTGCCTCACGTTTTCTTCTGTCCAACAGAAGAGCTTGAAATGAGTCAGTTACTGTCCAACATGCACTGTACTACTAGGACAGATAGGTAAACTGAGGACGCAGGTATCTAATCCTGTTTTTTCTTGCTTTTGCTGGCTTAACTCAAAGTGTGCTGCTTGGTGCAGTGTGCTGTATTTAATTTCTTTTGTGCTTTTAATAGCATAAAGCAAAGCTAAAAAGGTCTTGGCCCTATTGCTCCTAGGCATCTCAGTTTCAAACCATGGCCAAGCGCTTATACATACTTCAAGGCATGGAAGTGTGCCAAACCCCACCGTTACACATTCTCAGGAAAATGCTGCAAAGATCTTGCACATAATGCGTGGTAAATCTGGGCTGCAGAGATGCTCTTAAATAGGTTTGACATATCTGGAATAACTATTTTCAGTTCACGGCATAAAACTGTTCAGATCAGAGGTCACTGCTCCATAGTTAAGGTTATGTCTGAGGCTGCTGTTCTGACCTGCCCAACGTGGAAGCTGCAGCTCAGGTGGAGCAGGGCACAGCCGGCTTCGATGCTCCTTGTGTTTCCTGGCTTTTAGGGCTGGCACAAATGAGGCCGTTCCCAGGGGTACAGTGATTTATAGCAGCTTCCTTTAGCTGTTCCTGGCTGCCCTGCTGATCCACAATAGCAAAAATATGTATTCCCAGTCTTCTTTTCCTCACCACTCCTCATTTCCATTCCAAAATTAATCATTGTTCATCTTCATGGGAAAGTTTTTAAAGTTCAACCTAGTATTAAGTAAATTTAGTAATACCCATGCCAGCTTAGTTTACAGTTTACAACCCATTTTACAACAAATCCAGTTTGGTATAAACTTTGTAGGAAATCAAAGCAAACACCAAAATCAGTGTATCCACTCAGAGCTTGATTCATGCAGTTTGAAAAGAGGTGAGTTAAGATAGTGCATCTTTCCCATAAAAGTGGGAGAATTTAAGCACTTTATAGTCTGTTCTGTCAGTTTGCTTTAATCTCCTCTCTTTGTTAAATTAAAGATCAGACATCAGAAAGCAACTGGTTAAAAAAAAAGGGGGGTGGGGGGGGAGGAAGAAAAAGAAGAAAGGCCAGATGAAACACGTGCCTTAGAGCAGTGGTCAGAGAGACAGCTTTCCTCCTTCACAGCTGCTGGGAAATGGGAATTCTTACCAAGGGAGAGCTGCTTGGGTCATCCCAAAGGCTCCCTGCTCTGCCTCATCCTCTAGCTAGTGAGTGCCTGACCTGATAGCTCTGTTGAAAAGATTTTCCTTAATAGGGATTACTATCTCGATTACTGTTTATTTTCAGGCCTTGTATGCTAATATATACTAATGTGATTCCTTAAGCAGTACTACAAAAGGAAGCAGTTGATGGTTTTGCTGTTTGTAGCATTTCCTAGGCTTGCAAGTAGGTTGATAATTTATGAGTGGTTCATTTTAAAATTACTTATTTTAAAATAACACTCTGAAGTATGTGTACTGAGTACAATGGGAGCAAGACATGTAGGGGGTTTGTTTTAATACAGGATTCTTCTGCTTCCTAAGGACTGCATTTGTCCCTTTCATTACTGCCACATCTTGGGCTAATTCTATGCTGTAGAGTGTTGCCAACCCAACCCCACAGTCTGGAGTTTGACACAAAGAAAAATGCCTGCAAAACCCTGGCAGGCAAATGCTATTACTGGTTTAGTTATGGACCCATGAATCCAGATGTTTGTAACTGTCTCACTGTGGTTATTACCCCATCAGTGGGGAAGCACTGCAGTATGTATTTAAAGCAATATTGTGAAGGTGTTCTTCACACCAGCAATTTAAGCTCTTTCAGTTGGGCTGTCTGAAACAATGAGGAGCAACGAAAAATTGTGCTAGTGGTGCAGGCTCTTCCACGTGCAGAGGTAGCACTGGATTTGAGCTAATGCAGCCTTGTGTTAGCGAGGAAGGTGCCACAGCTAAGCTGGTGGAATCATTCCTTTTGTTAACATACTCTATCTACAGTAAGGTTATAGGCAAATGTTTACTCTGCAAATAGTTGTGCCTGTTGAAGCTGTTACTGCACAGCTGTGGTTTGCTCCAGTTCTGCCATAGAGGTGACTACTCCAGTCAGTAAGTGAAGCAGATTCATGTGATTACTCCACAGTGTTCTCTGGGGGGGGGGGGATAATAATAATAAAAAAATCATCCAAGTTTGCTGAAACGGTTTAAATAGGTGATTCAAACGAACTCCGCTGGCTTTTTCCTCCCTCCCTTCAGAGTAGGCATTGTTCACACAAAGCATTTTGTCAGGCACACCAGGATATGAATAAGTCAATCCATTCCTTTGTCTCTCAAATGTAATAAGTTTCCATCACTCCTTTGTCAAAGCCAGGCGTTAGTTCTGTTGCTTTTTTGAAATCAGTAGGACGAAGAATATTCTGAATGCAGTCGAATACCAGGCCTCTGTACAGTAGCAAAAACATGTGCCCAAGTCTTCACATGTACTATTTTTTTTCCCAGTCAAGCTGTTGACTTTTCAGATCAATGGCAGTCCCCCAGTTTTGTGTTTATTCTGTTAATTTCTTATTGAGCAAACCTCTTCATATTGCTAAATACTGAGTCTCACTGAGAAAAAAAAAAAAAAAAAAAATGTCAGTTTTTCTTGTTTTCACCTCCGCGGCGAAAACACCAACTGTGAATGATAAATATTTCCCTATAGAAGGAGGAGTTGATTAAGGTATGTAAGAGAGTGTATTAGGAGTATGTGCAAAAGTGCCTCTGCTAAAGCTGAATGAGCAAAACCTAAAAAGCATCACCCCATCTCCACTGGATAGTGTATCTATCTTCTGATAGTTGCATTATTTTTTGTTGTCTGCCCAGCACTTTGTCACCACGGAGAAAGCTGAAGCTTGCAGAATGGTTCTGAGAACACAAACCCACACGATTATTTCTCACACTTCCTTCCCTATAGAGAAGTGTGCAGTTACAAAAATATAATGAAGAGGGTTCTCAACTCCTGTAAGAACACGTTTGAAGTAGCTCTCGGGAATATTGAAATACTACTTTTTAGTATTGTCCAGCTCCGAACATCGTCCCGTGCTTCCTTCTAAAGCAATTCCTTTGTTGTTAGTTGCTGAATCAGTGGCTCGCAGTGGTGTAAAGATAGGTTTAGCTAGTGATAACCTTGATGTGTCTAGAATTATTTCTACTAAGCATTTTCTTCCATTCTGTTTCTTCCCTCCCTCTTTCCTACCAGGAGAGTATAGTCTAGGTCAGAGTAGGAAGGAGTGGTGTAATTTAGCTCAGCAATCCAAAGTCTGGTATTTCTGTATTTCTGTCCATTTGTAGTAACAGCCTGAATGTGCCATCTTTATGTGTGCAGAGTGGCTTTTACCTTATTTGCCACTAGTCAGTGTGCTGCTTAAGGAGTAGGGATGAACAAATTTAGAAAGGCATCTCAGTAAAACACTGAAGTGTTAAGTAGAGCCCGAGTGCGCTGTTGTTTAACATGTTTTTGTTAAAAAAACTAAATGCAACAGTGGCAGATTGTGTAACTCGTGAATGTTTTGAATTGGGAGAATATTTAAATTACTTTCTTCTCAGTTGAGACTAGATGGCAGATCCACTAACTCAAAATGCCTCAAGTTTGGGGAGTTATTGTTTGTGGTTTTACCTGTGCTAGTATCAACCTCTTGCAAGCTATAGACCAAGTTTTTTTAACCAACCCCCACACAGCGATTTCTCATGCAAGTAATCTTAGTGGCATAATTAAGACAGGGTTATGCAACGCAAATCGCCACCTCTACTCACAGGAGTAAGTTTTCATGCCTACAGATTTGCAGGTTAGGTACTTGTGTAAGCAGTATTCACAGTGCTGTCAGACATGCTTTTAGATATCTCTGTTAGTCAAAAGGTTGTATAAATCTTACACCAGTTCTCTTTAGCATTATTGTCAAAAAGGAAAAAAAGAAAAATCGTGGCTGTCTATCTACTGTAGAGTTGTAGAAAGAGTTCATACACTTTTCACTCAGCTACTGGTGTTGGAGAACTGACCCTCATTATATCTGCCTGGAAACAATAGAAGAGCCCAAGCAGGACCACGTTTTTAAACAATTCTTTAAGTGGTGGTGTGCAAAAAACTGTAAAAACTGCAAAGCCATGTGTCCTTAGACTTAAGGACAGATCTGCTTTTCAAATATGCATTTGTATAACTGCACAAAGGCCCCTCAGGCTCTGTGATAAAACTGATTAAAATATGGCATGTGTATATATATATATTTCTTTTTACACTCAAACTCTGCATTGCTTACCACTGCCAGCCTGTCATATTTAGTTAGCAATAAACAGTATGTGTGTCAAGGTCTTAACACACTGAATTCTTCTCCGTCAGACTGATTTGTCTGTGTGTATCAGTTACTCTTCTTTGATTTGATCTTTACTTTTACAGACTTGGGACACCTAATTTTAATTCAAATTAACAAAGTGCGAATGTAAGAGAATCAGCTAAACTACATTAGACCCTTTATTTAAAATGAGTCAACTACTTCATACAAAACTGATGTGTGGAGATTTCCTGGATCTGGTGTAACTAGGATTTGCATGGATGTGCAACATTTCAAAACAGGTAGTACAGACATCATGAAAAATACTTTGAGCATGTTTTCTGAGTTCAGAGCTAAGTAGGCAGGAGCAAGGATATCCAGCTGCCATCTAGATCAGGATCATGCATACCGCTAAGTTAGCCAGGAACGGCGTTGTAACTTTAAAGTGATGCCTTACTTTGAGCCAGTAACTGCTAGTGATAAACAAGTCCTAGCCTGCTTGCATTAATTTGGATTAATTCTCCCTGTGCAGAAAGTGCACTATACCGTTATCTAGCTCAGAACTGTGGCTGGAGCAGTTGTTGATTTTATAGCACTTACTGTAAAACAGACTGGCCAGATCTTTCAGGAACAGATTTAGTTGACAGCATTGAAACTACTGTTGTAAGCATCACTTTCAGAAACTAAATGAGGGGAGAGATTGCCTTGATGAAACATCACAGCGATCTGTAGTTACCAGTGGGTCACTTTCAGGTTGGAAGAATTTGTATAGAGGGTATGTAGAGGACCATCCTGCAGTCATTAGTAATTGATGTTTTCATTATTGACATGGTCACTGGACTAGAGCATATAAATATTGCATTTGCAGGTAACAGCAGGGAGGAGGGGGTTGTAGGCACATGGGAGGACAGGACTAGAATGCAAAGTGACATGGGCAAATATAGGAAATGACCTTAAAAATAGCATGTAATTTAATAATGAGAACTGCAAGGCACAGCACTTTAGTAGCATAATCAGCTGTACAAATTCATGGGAAAAAAAGCAGAGGGGATGAGAAGCAGTTCTTCAGAAAAGGTATAGCTGCTCTGAGGATCATGTGCTTTCTAGGAATGTACAGTATAAGGCCGCAGCAAGAGAAATAAATAGAACAGCAGTCACAATAGGGGGGTGCATTTAAAAAAAAAAAAATTGAAAAGAAGAAATGTTGGAGACATGGTATGAAAAGCCATCCCATTCTGTTCAGCACTAGTAAAGGCCAGTTGGGGTACCTCATCCAGTTTTAGGCACAACACTGCAAAGTGACATGGGCTAGAAGGAAAGAATACAGGATAGAGGAAAGAAATACAGGTTAAAGGAATGAAAGAAAGAAAGAGTAATCTTTGGTTATAGAACAAAGAAAGTTGCTGCAAAGCAAATAAGGCAATTGTTGCTTGTCTTGCCTGGTGGTTATGGGGAGCAACTTAAATTGCCATACCTAGCTATAAAGACAGTATGCATAAGGAGGTTGTGGATCTGCATCACCAGAGGTTTTTAAGAATAGAGTTTAGACAAATGACTGGCAGGAGCAGTTTAGATACTGTTGATTCTATCTTTAAGCAGGAGATGGACTAAGTGACCTCTTCGGGACCAGTTTGATCAAGCTATCTGTGATACCGGATTTAAGTGACAATATTAAAGGAAAGCTTACCAGGAAGTGATTTTCCTCTCATTTAAAAACCATTTTAATCAAGGTTTTGTGGTATAATTATCCTGGAAAATATACAGTTGCTATGATTTCAAGCAACAACAGTAACAGCAGTTATTGGGAAAGTCACTGGAAGTGCACAGTTTTTGTCCTGTTATCGATTAAAAAAAGCAAATGTCTAATGATTTTTTTCCCTGCTGATTCCCCTCCTCCCCATTTTGTCTTTGTTTTCATTTTGACTCCAGTCCTACTTTCTGTGCACAAAGTTGTCACGTTCTGTTAACTGGAAATAAGCTAGCAAATGTCATAAATTTTCCAGAGGTATATCATCTTTGCGAGAAACTAATAGCACTGGTTGTGCTATAGACCTTGGGTTTTGATACTTCACGTGCGCTGTGCCCGGATTCTCTGCTTTTGCTCCACAGGCACCTCTAACACTGAGATAAACAAAAGCAAGGGACATTTTTCCCCTGCTTCGTAGAGGCAGTTTGTAGTAGACATGCAAGCCCTCATGCATCTGTGTACAACACCCCAAATTGATCCAAGCACATCAGAAAAGTTGTATAGTGTACTGCCTCTGACCATGGATCCTATCTCTAAGCACCTTCTGGAGTCAGGCCTCAGAAGATGGTAGTGAAAATGTAAGCAGCCTGGCAGGTTTCCAGCTGATGAGTTAATGCTGCTATAAACTTCAATAGTTCCTCTCTGAGGCATGCAGAAGGGTGCCGGCGCTGGGAAGGTAGCCAATGAAGGCAAAGAACAGATGGCAAGGCTAAAGGCCAGCCTCAGGGAGTCACAACACGATTGTCTTTGAGGTGAGTTCCTCCCTGGCCAGAAACCCTGCATGTAGCTTCAGTGGCAGGGCTGGAAATCAGTAAGCATGTTAAGGTACATGTTCAGTGTGAAGTCAGCCTGACTTGTGGATGCTTGATTAGCATAGCTTGAGCAAAGGTAGTGATGTCCAGCACTCACACCGCTGCTCGTACTGCTGGGGGTTATCAGCAATGCCAGGTCAGTTCATTGAGCTTGAAGCTGCAATGATGCAGTTTAGGTTTGAACTCGAGTTATCACTTCACCCTAAAGCCTAGACCTGGAAATCACCAAAATATTGAAGACAGAGTAAATCAGTAGAGCATCAGGACAGGTCAGATTTTATGGGACAAATGGAAGACAAACATCAAAGAGAAATATTGGTGTTTTCCTTTTTCTAAGGGAAGGTTGGCAGCAGATTAGTAGCTGTACAGTAGGAGATCTGTTCAGCTGATGGTGATTCTAGCTGTGAAGCTGCAGCTATCGTACCAGACAATGGGCAACCAGATTCCTCCCGCACACAGGCACCTCTTCTGACAAACAAAGGACTTGTCTACTGTGCAGTCACTGCCTGGGGTATGCTCATGCTTCAACTAGCTTTTGTCCTTCCCCCTGGTATCTCAACATCAGAGACCTCATCCAGGCTGAAGGATCCGCGGGCAAGTGAAGTGGTGCAAGGATGGTTAGTTGACATTGAGCTCTGTGTTATCATTGTACATTGGTGCACATCCTAACTTGTTTGTAGGTACCTAAAGCATATCTGTATCTACTTCATTAATATCAATGGCAGAAGCTGTAATGGGACATCACAGATTTAGCGACACCCCCCTTTGCAGACACCTTGATGGCCCAGTGAACCAAACCCATTATGCCAAAGCCCAGTTTTGTGTTTGGACTTTTGGACTTCAACATCTTGGGGGAAAAAAAATTAAAAATTTAGTTTAATTTCTAGCCTTTAAAGCAAAAGCAAAGAGAGGTCTTATGAGACTTAAGGTCAACTTGTAATGAAATCTGAAACAAACACTATTCCTATGGAAGCAGATTTAAGTGACCTAAGTTACACAGCATAACCTACTGCGTATTAAGCATTGTCTGAGTGATTAAACAAATTTCTTATGCAAAAGGTAGAAATACTACACAACCTAAAATTCTACAAGTGTGATTAAACAGTAATCACATCTGAAAGGGTGATCTTCACATGATAAACTGTTTGAAGCACAGTCTCTGGCTGTGAAAATGTTTGCTTCTCTGGAGTAGATATTTTGTATGATACCCATATGAATTTTATGCAGCCAGGTAGTGCCTAGCTCCACGTTCTTCCTCCACAGAGTGCTGGGATTCCTGGGGTAGTCGAAGCCAGAATTCCAGCTGGTGTACTTACTTATACCAGAGCAAATGCACCATAACTTAGTTTTTTAAACAAGAAACCAGTTACTAAAAAAGGGACATCACCAAAACAGAGCAGTAAAGAGAGCAGTGATTTGTTTGATAATATACAGTACCAAACCTTAAATGGATCAATAGATGCAGAAATCAATCACTTTCTACATTCTCCGAGAACAAATATGGTGAAAGCATTTTTCTTCCAAGTGTTTTTGTTGACTATTTATTTTTCATGGTAATACCACAGAGTAGCTTTTTTTTTTTTTTTTTGAAGTCTTTGTTTTTTGTTAAGCCTTCTTGGGTATTTTTTTGTCTTAGGAATAAAAGCAGCAAAGTAATTTCTTATCAGTTGGAAGGCAAGCTAGCAATAGTGATTGTGGATACTAAAGCAACCACTGTAGGCCGAGTGGTTCTCTTAGATATAAAGGTCATTCTGGGCAAGGTTCCCCTAAGTGTGCTTTCCTAGAAATTAGTGAAGGTGGGGTCAGGGATGGAGTAAATAGAGATATGAGCTGCAGTGATCAGGTAAATCTTTTGTTACCACTTTATCTTCTTTCTATACAGAAAACAAGCTCTGTAAGAGTATGCCTTCAGTTATACTTTGGTACTTCTAATCTGGGCAGAAGGAACTGGGAACTCTTACTTCCTGTGAATTGCACTTGTCTTTTGTGTGATTTTTCTATGCTTTACGTACAATGTCTAAATAAAGCTAGAAATAGCTATTTGTTGAAGGTCTAATAAACTTATTTTGGCCTGTCATTGTGTGATGGTGATCCTTACTATTCTCTGTTGTGCTTTAATGGAAGTGGAAAGAGGGAGCTGGTTCTGCAAGTTGATACCAAGGTGTAGAAGCACCTGTGAGATGTTTTGAGCTTTTTCTGTGGAATCATGAGAGTACTACAGCTTTGGTGCTATTACCAAATATGTAAAGCTGTTTTCAGTAGTAGGTTCTTTAAAAAGGTATTAGAAAGCTGAGAGTAAAAATACCCAAAGTTTGAGGTTTTTCTTTTTTTTTTTTTTTTTTAACAGTTAAAAGGGTTGCTTTGCTACTTTATACGCTCACTGTAGGTGGTTGCTGGCTAGAGAGATGGAAAAGGTTTCTTCTGCTTTAACTAACCTTCATCTTTAGCCTTCTATCCCTTCAGACACAACCAGTGAGAAATCACATTACTGTTGGTTTGTTAATACAGTTCTCTGGTGTTTTCAGATTCTCCTTAAAGTTTCTTTCTATCCCTTTCCTTAGGGGAATTGGTGGTTGCAGCAAACTATCTGGTGTTTGGGTTGTGGAGGTTTTCTGGCTCGGTGCTTTGTTTCAGGTGGTGGGTGCAGAGAGGCCTTGTAGCGCACATTGGTGTGTTCACTGGGCCATCAAGGTGTCTGCAAAGGGGGGTGTCACTAAATCTGTGATGTCCCATTACAGCTTCTGCCATTGATATTAATGAAGTAGATACAGATATGCTTTAGGTACCTACAAACAAGTTAGGACGTGCACCAATGTACAATGATAACACAGAGCTCAATGTCAACTAACCATCCTTGCACCACTTCACTTGCCCGCGGATCCTTCAGCCTGGATGAGGTCTCTGATGTTGAGATACCAGGGGGAAGGACAAAAGCTAGTTGAAGCATGAGCATACCCCAGTACACATTGTGTACCAGCCACATCCCAGTCTCCGTGGCCAGGTCTGTCACTGCTCTCCAGCCTAATTCAAATGCTGGAGAAGCCAGTGCAAAATCTGAGATTTTTTGTTAAATTTTAACAGCAGCGCCTTCTGGTCTGCATGGAATGACATTAATTTTGTACCTGGTATGCTTATGCCTGGATTGATGCTTGGTGGGAAAAACTGAAGCAAGTGAAAGATTTGAGTCAGGTGTAGGGGGTTGTGAAATGACTCAAACGTGTTCGCTGGCTGCTTCTGTTAGGTGTTCACTGGTGAACGGTTATGTGCTGACATTTTAACTCCACACTGTGATTTTACTAGAAAATTACAAATTCCCTGGATCCTTATCCCATCTAAGCATGAGGAGGGAGTTCTGTAGTCTGAGACAGACAAGGCTTTGCTAGTCTAGAAATCAAAAGCCAGAATTAATCTGTCCTTGCAAATAGTTAAGCTGTATGTAACATTGGAAAAATATATCTTTGAACTTGGGGCGCAGCTTTCTGGATTTCTTGTCTGCTTGGTTTACATGGCTGTGAGCATTTCGCATCGTTGAGCTCCCTGGTATGGCACTGCCAACTGAAATAGCCCAAGGCCCAGCAGGGTGGTAGGGCTGTGTGCTGGCAGCTCATTCCCCTGTGATTGGTACCAGTACCTTCTGCAGGTGGCTTAAGTACAGGATTGTGCCATTCAGTGAATGAATGGGACTCCTCATCATGCTGGATGCTCTTTAGGCCATTTGCATCTCCTCTGAATTGCTCTTGTGTGCTGCTCTGTGTTGTTAGCTGAGGAGCAGGCTGTGCTTGATATTGGTGCTGTAAATGGCTACTGCCCACTTTTCACTCAGGCAGAATTGTAAGAGAGATTCTGGTAACTCTCTGCTTTGTTTTCTCGCAAATGCAAATTTGGTGTATTTAACTCTTCTTTACTCCTGTATTCAGATTCTGACCTTTGAGAGTAGATGCAAATAAAATCTCTTATCTGAATTGTCAAACTCAGCTGTGCTTGCACTCTTTTTTTGTTTTTAAACATGGGAGTAAGGAGACAGAAGAGACAGTGAGTGTACCTCTTCCTACACCTGAGATAAGCTGGATGCCTCCCCGCTAAAATCCTCCATCCAGGCTGGGCAGCTTTCCAGTAAAGATGACACGTGCTCACCAGTGCAATAGCAGCTGGTTTCAGGAGGTGGGAAGATGAGTGCTGTTTGAGCAATGCTGCTGCACCAATAGAAATACCACTTTGATTGTCTGCTTCTTGAAAGTGTGTGAAGAAGAACAGGTAGTTAAGAGAGACTGTATTGCCCCAGTCTTAGTGCAAATCCATTTATGCCCAGAAGCGTTCCAGGTTTGTTAACTGTGGAAGAACCATTGACTTTTGAAGCCTGAAGGAAAAAAAAGGGCAACACGAAATTGTGCAGTGAGCAGTCCATGCGGTGCACTGAATGTTATTTCTGAAAGTAATTCTGTTGATTTTCTTCTGAAGTCGGTTCTGATCACGAAATGAAGGGATCAGTTCTGGTTAGTTTTGCAGTAGATGGATGTCATTAGCAGTGTATGCTTGACGAGCGGCATCCGTGAGATGCTGTGCTGCAACTGCTTATGCAACATCTCTGGTCGGTACAAAGTCAGCTGGCAGAGTCCAAAGCACCATGAGTCATTCTGGCACTGCTGGAGTATGTCACTACAGTCTCTAAGCTAGGTGCAACCAGGCCCTTGCTTTTATCAGGTCTGCATACAGAACAGAACAGAGGAACGCACCTCTGCGCTCTTCTCTCCTAGGCTGGGTGTATAAACTGCAGTACCTTGGGTGTTTGAAATTCCACCAGCTACACATGATCCCAAGAAGCTGAAACCTCCGTTAGGAGCAAATGTGGGTTTGGGACACTCCAGCTCTGCGCCAGAGCCAGCAGTGCCAGCCAAGGGCACCTCTTTCTTCCAGCAAGGAACAGTGGTAGCCCAGCGTGCTAGTGCTGTAGCCATGCTCTGCTGGTAGCATGACTCACAATGACTGTGCTAACGGGTACTGTGCCTCTTGGTCTGTCAGTTAGTAGTTTCTTGCGTTTTTTTTCTATCCTCTAAAGTTTTAGTGTTGGAGTCTGGATTGCCACTGGAATAGGAATTTTGGCAGAAAAGATCTTCCTAAGTGAAGTTTGAAAGACAGAAGCTTTACTGTAAACCCTTCCTGTTCTCGTTTTTGGTATCTGCAGTAAGTTGTTCCTGGTATTATTAATTCTTCTGGCAGGTGGAGTTAATTTATTTGTGTATTAGTCTTCATGCTGCTGTATGAATTATAGATTTAATTATGGTCCAGGTGCTCAGAGCTTTGTTGTTCTTCTAAACGTGAAATATAAAGAAAAAATAAGTCTAAGTAATTTTTTGGCTTGTTGAGTAAATGTAAACATCAGAAAACCATGCCAGAGTATAAATAAAGAGAGGATTTACTTTGCAGAGAATGTTATTATCTACTCCAGGGTATTCTGCTTTGTGGGGAGGATTAGTGCTCTGCATTGTACTGGGACACACCTTTTTACAGCTACTATTTGTGCAGCAGCAGATCAGAAACTTTTACCTACAATTCCTTGTATTTTCAGACAAAGTTTCTTTTGCAATTGCAGCTGGTTACTAGTGGCCAAAGGTTGAATGGAGTTAACATAGCCTTAACAAGAAACACGCCCTGATTCCCTGCTAGGTGTAAATAAGCTACCTACTTGTAGTATTCCTCTTCATCTGTGTTACTTGGTCTTTTCTGTCTGGCACAGTTTTATTCACAGTCCTCGAACATTCTCATGCTGCAAAGCTACTTATTTGTGTGTGTTTGTTTCTTGTCCTAAAACAGTTTTCTGTCATACTTTCCCTTAATCTATGTGAAAATTTACTTTTTGGATGACATTTAATTCCATGAGAGCTCTTTTCATGACTGGCTGTTCACAGTTAGGCTGGAATACAAAATCCATGAAAAAATTCTTCTTTTTGATGAAGTGTCACAGGATATTTAGGCAAGGGGCAAGTGTATGAGCTCTGTTAATTAACTGAGACTTACTTCTCTTCATTCCTCTTTGTTTTCTACCTTCTTAATTAGTGCCTTTCTGCTTTGTGGCCCTGAGTCAGAGAAAGCACACCATACCTTTCCCACCTTTTCCAGGAAAGCGTGTGTGTGTTTAAATGCTTTTCTGAAGGGAGTGTGAATTAGCCCCGTTTCAGCTGCCACTAAACATCACTTGGCAGAGTGATGGAATAATGTGCCTGTGTGTCTGCTGCAGTATTGGGGACAAAAAAATACAATGACTGTGCTGTGTTCATATATTTCACTATTATAATATGCCATTTATACATACAATAGTATGAAATTTTTAGATGAAAATCAACTAATTTATTCTTGCAATTGCCCCCCTTTGATCGTTTTAACTTGGGGGTCAGAAAATCGTATTTCATGATTTAATTTTTCTTCTTGGGCTGCATAACAGCTACCCTCAGGAGTCCACTGTTCCTCAGGCAGAAGTAACGTATTTGATGCATCTCCTGAGGAAGCAGCCAAAAGTGCATGTTCTGACCTCATCTTTAAGCTTTTTCATTTCCTTTACTGACACTTAATGAAGTTACTAGCACAGCCATTAAAGATAATTTTGTAAAAGTAGATTATGTAACTATTACAGTTGTACTGGGTTTAGTACAAAGTCGAGTCTTGATGCTGATTCTTCATTCTGGCCCAGTATGGCGATGCCAGTTTGCCCTGGTTGTTAGATATGAATGAAGTGCGTGCTTGGTGTTTGAGCCTGTGGTGGGTAAGGAGTTTGCTTTGGGGAAATCAGCAAGTTTTAGAGCACTTGGATATTTTAACAGGAGGTAAGAAGTTAGATTAAACAGAAGGAACCCCTTCTTAATGTCTCTGTATTTTCCCCTTTTTCTTTGATGCTCAGTGCTGGGGATTGTTTCCAAAAGTTTTGCTGGTATCACTGAATTTTATTCTGGTTCATTGGTATTGATGTTATGAAGAGCTGTGCAACTGTCTTCTTGATATCACTGATGCTAGTGGGCCTAAAAGTGGATTCTTGTAATTTTTGTAAGCTCTGTTGGTACACTGCAAGTTTTGGTTAGAGGAGGTACATGTGCACTTTCTTTATTTGAACTCATCTTTAATGTGGTTAAGTGTAGAATAATGGAAGTAAACTCTTGATAGGGATTTTCCTGTACAGAGCCTAAATTTAGCTGCTCTTTTATAGAAGTGTAATTTTAGATCATGAAGTACCTGCACTTTGTGGGAGGTTAGTGAATGAATGGACTGGGGGCTGACGATGTATAGGCTTTCAAGTCCTTTACTCAAGAAGGAAATGCAATTGGTGTCAGCATGCTAATTTGGTGGAGTGCGTTTATAGGAGGCTTTGTGTAGCTGTTGAGTGTTGTGTTAAAACCGTGTCTTCATTTGGTACATTTGTTC
Organism: Strigops habroptila; assembly: GCF_004027225.2. Classification (NCBI taxonomy): domain Eukaryota; kingdom Metazoa; phylum Chordata; class Aves; order Psittaciformes; family Psittacidae; genus Strigops; species Strigops habroptila. Next base: position 16,036,317 of record NC_044281.2, on the reverse strand, counting down.
GTTTGTTGTGTCCTTAGGTTATTTAATAAAACATGTAGTGAAACACTAGAAGAGCTCCTGGACTTTGTCTTCCAAACAGCTATTGCTATAAGTGTTAAGGTTCTTCGTATCTTAAACAAAACAGTCTTCTTTTCTTTGCAAGTGTGATTCTGAGGGGTTATTTACTCTTCATGTATTGCTGTATATTTTTATCTTGAAACTGAATAATATAAATTGGGGCTTTTCCCAGTGTTGAAAGTCAAATCAAGTGCACTGTAATTTCTGGAGAGAAGAATGCTGCTGTATAGAAAACTTATTAATGTAAAAAATATGCAGGAAACAATTCAAGACCGTGCCACATGCTCCTCAGATTCCTGTTGTGTCTAATACTGACAGCCTTTTTGGGCTTCACACATGTATTTTTGTGTCTGGTTGTATATAACTGCTTACAGCGGCATAGTGCATTAAACAAGGTTGGCTTTGCACCACTGAATTGTAATCAGTCCTATCTCATTATTACTCCTAATTCTTGGTTCGCTGTAAGTACACTGTAGATGCTCCCTGCCTAGTGCTCAGGAACTCTTTCCTTGGAAATTGTGTGCCTTTTTAATGTGTCATGGCTCAATTATCACATTTGGTTTTGGCTGCCAAAATAGCCATATATATTGTCTAGCAAGTGACAGCCTGGGCCTTTATCTCTTCCTGGCTGTTTGCCAGCTGTTTAATTGCAGCCCTGTGTTTGCTGTGTGTCACATCTTATGGTGGTCTATTATACCCAGCTAAAACAATATTTTGAAAATGTTTCAAATGTAAACTAATTCTGGGAGACTTTACGTCCTGTTATTTACATGATCTGCTGAGGATGTAATGTAGGTCATTTTTTCCCCTACAAATACAAACATTTGTACCTCCAGTCATCTCATGAATTTCCAGGGCAGAGTGAAGACAAGATTGGGACACAAAAATGCTGTCTCGTCCCCTTGAGAGATGTAATTAAAGCTGTACACTTTTCATGTAATTTTTCATTAGTAGTTTCCAAGGCATTTTTAAAGCCAAATATTCTCTTTGTTTTGCCCTTCAGAAAAGAGCAAGCGTACAGAAACGGAGCTGAGATCTCAATGGGAGTAGCAAAGCCTATGGGCCATATTTCTGCTCAAGCAAATACTTGGGGTGAAGACAAGTGTTGGGTTTTGAGTGAATGGTGTCTTAGAGAGGCAGAGAATGATGCAGGCAGCATGTTCGGTTTGGCAGTCACCTGCTTTCTGTCAGGAAAGACTTAAGGCTCCCATTCCTCATGGCAGAGCTGAACTACTGATTTGTGTCCTACAGCCCCACACCGCGCGGGCGATGGATAGAGCTATGCAGTGTGAAACCAGGATATTAGAGGGCTAACCACTCCACTGCGCTTCAGTGTGCAGGGAATCCTTGGACTAAGTATGAATCCAGTTTTTCCTGCTCTTCTTTGTACAGCTATTAATCTCTTGCTCACTCTCTCTCTGAAGAGCATATGTCTTGGACAGTTTCAGCTCCTGGGTGAAATTCCTATCTGGTGCAAACTGCTTTAGCTTTGAAAGCAATTAATATACATTAGCTAATGTTCTTGGCTATGTAGATTTTTTTGGCAGAAACTTTGCTTTTCCACTGCTTAAAGAGGAAGTCAGGATTTGTTCTATTGCTTGTTTAATAGGAAGAATAACTGTTTAACAAGAACAACATGATAAAAGTCTTGGGAAACAGCCTTGCAATTTTAGGTCAGAGGAATACAGAGCAGAAGAGAGCTTAAGAAAGATCCCATTTTTGCGCAAAACACTAGATTTGTAATTAAGTAGTATTGGCTTTTAAAAAAGGAAAGAAAAAGCTAGCCTGTAGGCAGGATTAGATCTACAGGATTTTTTCTTCTTAAGTGGAGGGGAAAATATCCCATCTAGCTTAAGCCATCCAGCATGCTGGAAGAGGCTCGATACTAAAATGGGCTTTTTTAAAAGGAAATAAAATTGTTAAGAGCACTCTTAAACCTGCTTTCTGGAAAGTATAATATTGTGAGTAACATACTCAAGCATGTACACACATGTTTTTTCTGGTTAATCTGCTAAGAAAGTTGTGGTAAATAGCCCCCCCTCACACACACCTTTTTCAGAAGCTGACCTATTTAAGTAAGGTTACAAAGTGAGTATTAAAAGATACTTAGGAGAGAGTTGTGCATATATACAGCTGGAGTGTGAGTGATTGTGGCAGTTCTGCTGTGCTGTCACTGCGTATCTTTTCAGGAAGTGCATCAAAATAGTCGCTAGCATCACTTCATTGTAGCAGGATCTACATAATTACAGTAGTTTACAATGTGACCAGTCTATCTAATGTCAAAAAAGGCCACTTTGTTGTGCTTGAGTTTCTGCTTGACTGAACTCTTCCCTGGTCCATTAAGCTTTTGTATAAGTGCTGTATTTAGTATATTTTGTATGTGAGTTTCTTATGTGTCTCAAATCCCGTTACTTTCTGGTGAATCTGAAGACATCATTGACTGAGTTTTGTAGTATAGAGATAAAGTGGGTGCTGAGAGGTAGCCTGACAGAGATCCTTACTGTATACGTGCCACCTGGTTTGATAAGGCAGACGTACATGAGTGCAGTTGACATGGAGACTCTAGGCAGCCCCCTGGTGTAGATGTTTACATGACTTGTTAAGAAGTTATTTCTGAAGAGTAGTTACAACACCCAGTTATAGATACCATCTCACTGAAAATGATGGCTTATGTGTTAGACATTTTCATTGCTAATTAATGGTGGCCTTGGGAAAGTGAAGTGCTTTTTTGCCATCTGAGGTCCATCAGGTAGCACTGGGAGTTAGACACAAGGAAGTTAAATCCCAGCAAGCCTTGCATAAAGCCCAGCGCTGGCAAGGCAATGATGCCACTTACTCATCATGGCTAAACATTTGGCAAAGGAGGACAAGATCAGGACAGGTCACAAGAATGCACAGCCCGTACACCACTACAGACTGAGAAGCCCTGAATGTTGAAATAATGAAGTATTGATCAAACACAGAAAATGGGGGTAAAGCATGGTGAGAGAAGGTACCTGTGCCACAGTGGTGCTATTGAAAAGCACAGTGAGGTTCAGCCAAAACACAGAGCCCATGGCACCTGAGATGAGTGTGAACCAGCTGCAGTGCCGGGGCTTGGGGGTTTTGCTTGGCTTTCCACACACCGGGCTCCGCTTCCTTCTACAAGTCCTGTTTCACAGGCTGCTTTTATTCTCAGTTTCTGACTTTTTGCATCTTGTCTCTCCCTCTCCCATCTTCACAGCTGTGAAGTGAAAATAATTTGGGCTGGACGCTGGCTTTTTTTCGGTGGGATATTTGTTGTATATTTGAGGTGACTTCCTTTGGTGATTCAAAAAAAAGAAAAACGAGATCTCTAGGAACGTGCAGCGTGTGCAGGGTTAAAGCAGGCCATGAAAAGGGACACTTCCCTTTCTTGTCAAATTGGCTTTGGTTTCTCAGATCCATCATGCTGGAATGCAGCCCTGAAATGCCAATTTTCTTGTAAGGAGGAAGCAGAGCCAATTGATTTAAACTTCTAGTTGTGTCTGCTGGCAATTTCCACCAGAAGCTAATTACAGCTAGCAGCTATCGCCAGCAGACAACTGAGTGAGTGGTTCCACCTCTTAAAGAAAAGAGTTTAAACCTGCACAGGGTTTCTTTTCCATTGAGATTGTAAGGCTTGACTTTTTCAAGCAGGTATTTTACACCCACCAATGGAAATCTTCAAAAATTAGGTAAATTATTTTATCATACAGAAACTATCTGCAGCTGTTCCCCAAACTGGAAGGTAATTTATCAGGCTTTTCAGCGTATTCCTGTGTCATTTCAAGACTACGTGGTGTGCATGTTTAAATTCTGATGTGATATAAACCCAGCTCGCTTTCTGTGTTGTCAGTTCTGTAAATTACTTCAGGGTAAATAAAATGCTTCAGACCTTTTTGCTAAATTAATGCTGTGGGTTTGAAAGTGCTCAGAGGTGCTGAAAATCTTGCACCTCGTGAAGCTGTACTTCCACTAACAGATTTTTGCAAGTAACCTTTTTAATAGAGGGTGGAATGTGATTTTTTTTTTCAACTAGCATCACTAGATGGCGTCGCCCGGTAGTCTGACAGTTGAGAATTTGAAAATAGCTGGAATTAATGTAAATCGATGGAGTAATTAAAAAATATTTCAATCTTCCAGTGTGTATGACTTAGTTATTTTTTTCTTTGGAATCATGCTTCTAATTGTTCAAGAGAGGACGTCTCATTGAAGTGTTACTTCTGCGTGTATAGCTCTTAGGCAAGCAGTCTGCTGCAGTTTCTGCTGTGGTTCTGCCCTCGTCCTTTGGCTTGCTTGAAAACTTCTTGAAGTCATTTGCTGAGAGACTGAGGCTCAGCCAGACCCCATGCTGCTGTTTCATGCATGGTTCTCTCTATACACAATTAGACTCTTCTAATTGTTTGCTGAAATATTAGCAGAAGGACTGCTTGGAGGATGCTAGATCAGACAGATGACAACTAAAAGCCATGCCAGCATTACTTTATGGAAAGCTCCTGGGATTCAGATTTATCTGAAGTATGATGTCCATTGTTATTACACGCAATGTGAAATCAACAGAAGTGTTGTTTCGGGGGGTTATTGTGGTTTTTATTTTCTGTTTCAAACACCATGTATTTTTTTTCTGGCTGGTTTCCTCTGTTTTGTCAGTGGTCAGTCATGCTCCTGGCTGCAGCACTGGCATGACACCGCCGTGCCTGCACACTGCTCTCTGGCATGCTTTTTCCCAGGCAAAGCAAGAGGAAGCCTGCTTTTCATGTCAGCAGCGTATTTAGCTGAGAGCAGAAAGACACCAGGTTTCCTCAGGGAGGGTGGTAAGGAGAAAGATGAACTCAAGCAGCTTTTGGTCAGTGTTTTCAGTTTAACTCCATCATCTGCCTCTTCTAAAATGCAAGTGTGAATTTGGCATAACCTACTCCATTTTCTTGGTTCACCAGCACTTTTAATTTAAAATCTCTTGCTTAAAACTATAGTTATTTTAAAATTCTTTCTTAACCCATTGCAGATGTCTTTGTCAGTCTATTAAAAACTAAAGAATTGTTGTTGGCAGGAATTGGTCTAACTCCCTTGTTTGGTTTCTTAGTTTAAATAATGTTTCTGGTTAATGTCAATCAATTTGCCTCAAATTCTACATTTAGATGTAGAGAGTGTGCATACCTCTTGTTGCTCTAACACTTGTACTTACAAAACTGTTTTTAAAGTTTTTATAGTAGCATTTTAGTTGCAGGGTAATGGGGCTGATTTACATTAACAGTTTGAACACCTATAAAGCAGTATCAGATTTTGCAGAAGAGTGAGAAATAAAAGACCCAAATTAAAGAAACCAAAAAACAGTAAGCATGTATGAGAACATATTTAGATGACTGTAGGTCACCAAAGCTACCATTTACCTAAGAAATTTGAAACTACATGCTAGACCTTATTTGAACCACTTTCTGAACACCACTGCAGTGTATTTCTGTAGGTTAATGCAGTGTTGGGTGAAGCCTCACTTTAGAGAAACGGGAGGTAAGAACTGGAGGGAGAGTAAGGTTGTTTGAGAACTGCACCACGATGCTTAACAGCCTCCACTTGTGTGCTGGGGGAGAGGTATAAGAATACCATGACAGAAACTCCCTTAATCTTCTACATGTCTATATGCTTTTAAGTCAGAATGAATGGGAGTCACTACGAAGTAATCAAATCACTTAGGGGCTAATTTTTCATCACTTTATACAGGGTAATTGATAATAAAGGTATAAAATTTGGTACAAAAGAGCACTGGTGAGAGAGGTCTACATTCATTTCAACACCCCAGTTGGTGAAGTACGGAAGCGTGTCCTTATCTCCCATTGAAGTCAATGGGTTTTAAGCACATGCAGAAACACTTTCCTGAGCTGGGTCCAAGAGAAGGGAGTCAGATGAGTGGGGTCAAATGCAGAAGGAAGAGGGGAAAGCAGTGTGGTGATAGCAAGTCAGAAATCACTATTGTGTTCAGTATTCCACAGGAGAGAGCTCTACCTATTGCAGTGCAGTGCACTGCTACTATTTTTAACACATCTCAAAGCCTCATCTTTAAAGATGTCTGATCCACCAGTGACTCCACATGGGATTTAGCCCAGTGTTAGGTCAGTGCATTTGGAAGGCATAGCCTTTCGTACCCGAGCAGGGCTAGAAGAGAGAAAGCAGGGAAGTGGGACCTGCCTGCTGTCCCCTCGCCTTTGCCAGCTTTCTTGTGGCAGTTTCAGGGGCATGCCACTACAAGGAGTGGTGTTTCTGCCACACCTCCATCCCAGTATGCTGTTTGTAAGCAGCAAGAGGCAGAAATGTGAAGCCAGTAGTTGTCAGGAACTGCTCACTACATTACTATTAGGTAGGACTCTGTTTTATGAGCATAAAATCAAAGTACACATTCAAGTGCCATTTTTTTTCGCCTAATTTTTACATGAGGGCTGAATGCTCATCTAATCCTGTTTATTTGGGGGCATTCAGCACATAATACTAAATGTGCTTGATTTTTTTTTTTATTTGCAGGTCACCTTTTAATGGAGCTGTAAAAGTAAGTGTAAACTGCACCTTCTTTTGTCATCAGTAAGTGCTGAAGGGTGTAATGCTCAGGGCAGGAGTGTCTCTGGGCTCACAGGTGGGAGAAGGGTGGGCAACCCCTAGCACTACCCAGTAAGTAAGAGGGTTGAAAGGTAACATGGGCTTATGTTCATTTGCACTGTCTGTTTGTACAGGCCTCCTCAACACTGCAAATACCTTTTTCTTTTCTCTTCTTGGGATGCTTGTAGGGGACCCTGATGTGCTAATCCTAACATAACCTAACGCAAACACATTCAGAAGGACAGTTTTTGTTCTGAAGAGTTTACCCACTATAGCTAATGATTCTCCTGCTTGGTTGAAAAAGAGGGCTGGATGGCTTGCTTTGATGACCTTCAGGTCAGACATGATTACGAAACAGAGCTTGGACTGTTACCCTGCATAGGGAGGTAGCACTCACCCCTTTCAGAGTGTCTTACAGGGGATCTTGGTCCTTGGTAGAAACTGATTAAGTACATTTTCCACACGGTGTGGGCAACTCCTGTGGCCCCTGTCTACGATGAAAAAAGTGTGATCTGGATGCACTTTGCACGTAAACCAGAGATGCAGGTCTAAGCCAGATGAAGTGGTCAGAGATCTCAAAACCCTTTTGCTCTGCCTGGTTTGCAGCTGTGGAATTCATTAGCAATGCACATAAAGGGGCAATGACCCAGGTAGGGGGGAGCAGTACCCTGCGAAGGGTTTGGGCTGTAATCTGGGTGGGTGGTGGAGTCAGTGTCTTTCTGATCTGTCCTCTTCTGTTGCAAGAGCATTTTATAACCCCTAGCAACTGCTGCTGCAGATCCTCCTCATTCACTCCCTTCCTTGGCAGCTCCTGTTTGAATAGGCGATGTCTGCATATCCGTGGTGACAGGAGGAGATGAGCCTTGGGGTGCTTCACCCAGATCGGTCCCTTCCAGCCCCCAGGCAGGAGTGGGCAGTGTCAGGAGATGGCTGCCCAATGGCAGTACTTCTGTGTGTCTGCCTGCCTGTCCGTGGCTGAGGTGCCTGGCTGGGTGCTGAGCAGCGCTGTCCTCTACACTTGTGTGATCTGAAATTGGGATTTCTCTTTTTCACAAGAAACTTTGTGTGTTTATTTTAAGCCACAGCTTTTTTGGGAAAAATCCCCAACTGTTTAACTATGATGTTTCCAGGAGGGTGGGAAAAGTGCCAAGCGGAAGTAAACTTAGCTTTAGTAGCTGTGAGAAGCAGGTTTGAGAATCTATGTTACAAGTGGCTGCCATTACTGCAGAAGTTGTCTTTCTCTGTGCAGAGCTGAAATGCCCAGTGTAATATCAGCATTGTAGAAAATCATCTAGAGTAGATCTGATGTCTTACCTCAGTGCCAGGCATGTGAATTTCTCTGTTTGTTTTGAATCAGTTGAAAAAAAACCAACAAACAACTTTGGCTTGCGCACAATGCCTGAAAGAGACCTTTATGAGATTGCAGGTGATTCCCGCTTCTGTTGTTTCAGAACAAACCAGATTGGGTTACATTTGTTGGGTCTGTTCAATGAACATGAAAGAAAGTCACATGAAGTGCCCGCAGCTGGGAGCTCAGAAAGGCCTCAGCCCTTGTGTGGGCCAGCTGTGGTGAGGGGCACCAAGGTATCAGCCAGCTCTTACGTGGAGTCCTGTGCATATTATAAAAGCTTAGACCAGGCCTGTGGGTCTGTCTGGATTTGCTGTCTCCCCTGGGAGCTGATCTCCATGTGCACTGAGGTGTATGTCTGGCAGCTTAGGAAATGCAGAGAGGGGCTGAGGCATCGGCAGTGAGCTCCCGTTCCCGTGGTGAGGAGCGTGAAGCACAGGTGAGCTGCCAGTCCTGAGAGTACACTCTGCAGAGACTGCCAGAAGGCAGAGCTTTCACAGAGGGGTGAATGCTGTAAGGGAAAACCAGCTGGCCAGACTTCATCTCAAAGGCTGCCTGCTCAGTACGGAAACATCACTGGATCCTGCGAGGAGCTATATATGAATACACCAGGGACCAACGCAGCCGAGGCAAGATGACCAGTGCCCTTGAGAGAAAGATGCCTTCTGCATCCTGCACTTGTATGGAGAACACAACAGGAGCGGCCTGGGGGGTGGGAAGGCTCTTCTCTTGCCTTGTATGTTCTAGTGCTCCAGGAAAAGGGTGAACTGAAGTGAAAAGAAAAATGCTAGGTTTTTGCATAAAAACAAAGCATTAATAAAACCAGAAGGTTTGGCTGGAGCTTGCTGGGAGGAAACAGGAAACACTCATGATTGGTGTGGGGACAGAGTGGTTGTGTGGGACGTTTTGTGTGTTGGGCTGTGTAAAGAGGCTTGTGTGAGAGGCTTGTCTCTGGCTGTGCTCAGCTCTAATGCACTGTGGCGTAGGGGTTGGGATTTTTTCTGACACTGCGTGATTCAACTCAGGAGCAGGAGGTTGAGGCAGCAGGACAGCTGTTATCCCCCCCTTGGAGACCAGGAAGTATCAGTGTGCCACCAAACCTGCTTATGTTACATGTACTAAACACACACGGTTCCTTTCTTCTGTCTGTTTTTCATCAGAAGGTTAGAGCACAGGCTGGAAGAAGAGGGACTTTGAAGGGCAGGGCCCCCTGCCTAATTATGCGTTAGGCACCTTATAATAAACAAATGAGCTGGAGGCTGTCTCTTACGTGGTTTAATTCCTGTTGTATAAACCCACAAAGGAGTAGTGGTGTTCAGTTCCTGCTTTCATTTGGTGCTCTGCTCTTGGGCACCTTCTCTGCTTGGAAGCCTGCTCTCCAGCCAGGGAGGCACTCTCTCACGGTGCTGGATGTGAGAAAAGGAGCGTGAGGATGGCTGTTTCCAGGGAAAGTACATCTCCTTGGCAGTAAGCATTTACCTGGGAGAGCCAGGTACAAGTTTGGATGCCTGCCAGTCCATTCCAAAGCTGTGATTTGGCAAATGCAGGGCAATAGGAGGGAGTGCACCCAGCAAGAAAAAGTGTGAAGAAGCACGCCTAAAAGACCTGTTTGTCCAGCTGTATCTGAGCATACCTTGGGCTAGCTGGGGCCCAAGCACTTCTTTACATCTGCTAATGATACTAGGAGGGCAGCAGTCTACTGCAGGAGGGAAGAGGCAGCAGTCTGCAGCAGTCTACTGCAGCCTTCTCCCTGTTTGGTCCCTGGCAAGATGTGTGCTTTCAGGAATTAACTTGGAGAAACGCTTCCTTAACAGTAGGTTTGACATCTATTTCAGGACCAATCAGGACCAAATGAGCATGCTTTCACTTCAAGTTTTGTATGGTGAAAGGCATCCCACCTCTCCAGCAGTCTCTTCTATATGTTCTTTGTGGCAGCTTACACCGTGGTACCTCTTTTCCTTTAAACATGCCTTGCGATCCTACTTTTGGCTGGATGGTAAAAGCAGGCGGGCATGGGCAGCACTGCTCTGCTCTGCAGTTAGCTGTGATTGCAGGCCACATCTGAGAACAGCCCCTGCTTCAACTTGTTTCCTGACACATTCTCCAGACAACTCACTTTTCTGCATCATCCCAGGGCTTCTGGGGTCTCCTATAGCCCTTGGTTTTCAGCTGGAGGCTTCACAGTTATTTTTGCTACTGTAGCTTTCAGATTGTCCAGAGGTACTGCTGGCATTCTTGGCTGGCTTCCCAAGTCAGGCATGAAAATAAGCTCAAATCATCACTCTCCTCCTTTTGCTGCTGGACAGTCAGGTTGTAGCTTGCCTGAAACTCTCGCTTCCCCAGAGAGACCTGGGGTATGATGAGGAAAGGCTGAGCAAGGACCAATGTGTAAGTAGAACAGGAGACAGAAGTGTCCACCCAGCTAATAACAGTGACAAATATTGTGGGAGAAGCACCATCTGTATTTGAATAAGGAGGACAAGGAGGCATTTAGAGGGGAGGAGGAAAGCACAGTTTAAGCATATTTAATATGTATTTGAGTTTACAAGCATGTACATGTTTATAATCAAATAGGTAATTCAAATTTATTAAAATATGCCTTCAACAAGGAAATGTTGCAAGCTAAGGGGTTTGTCATTGCTTTATTGACAGAAGGTGGATTTTGGTGAAGCTAGCACAGGACTGACGTGAAGAAGATGGATTTGCTAAAGGGTTGGGTGATCCTGTGTGGTCTCAGGCAAGTCATGAAAAGGAGAAAAGAAGAAACGAGGGAAGTTAAGGAACTCTTGCCAGCTTGTGGCATCAGATGCGTAACCTCAAACAGCCATACTGATATTGTAGCTTTAAAGTTATATAAATACATGAGGTTGAAAAGGAAGATTTCATTCAGTAGACAGGATAGTGGCAGCCAAAAGAATTAGTTTACATTTTTATTAGGCATTCTCATTAAGGGAATGGGAGAGCAGGATTTATACTCTTCCCATCTCATAAGGCTTATATGGGATGTTTCAGTACTCAGATGCTTAAGCATCTCAAACTAATGAAAAGATCATTTCAGGGCTCTTGAACTGCTTTATAGCTTGTGATAATGGAAAAGATGTGTTTATTTCAGGAAAGATTGTTTAACTGGTAGAGAAATGTGTATTTGAGCACTGTTAGAGCAATATGCCAGTGGTTTTCATGCTATGTAATGCAGTAGCTGCATCTGTGGATCTAATCTGTTTACAAAGAAACCCAAATAATAAGATTGTGTTTTTTGCCTTTACTCAAAAGAACAGTGAATTAACCTGAAGCGAATTTGTATTTTATGCTAAGAGATTGTATCTTATTCTAAGAGATTTTGTATCTCATTGCAAGAGATTATAGAGGTTCTGAGATATTTTTCTGTAAAACAAATACTAAATCTGAAGAAATTATAAATCAATTTTTATCTAAAGCAGTGGAGGTCTGTTTCATTTTCAGTTTTATTGCCTCTTTTTACACTAGTCATTAACTCATCAGCTGTGCTAATTCATTAGCTCTACATTATTAATGTTAATTACTGCTAATTGTTAAATATTAATTATTAATGTTAATTCATTAGCTATACATTGAAGTATTCTTTATACTTTTACTATATGTTTGTAGATAAAAGCACAAGTTGCTGTCTTTTTATGAATTTTGAATTCGGTATATTAATTCTTACCAGCATTTTTGCTGGCTAAAATGAATATAATGTATTGGTATATAACAGATCTATTAACTTCAGTGACATTAGTGAGATGAGGCTGATGGAGAACAAAATTTGGTCAAAGGGACTGAGTACACTTGTTGAGTAGACTTGTTTTCTGGCACTGCATAGCCTGTGCCAGAAAAATGTTTTCCTATACCAACTATATATACTAACCAGTATATACCCTGCATAAGTCCTTTAAAAATCTACAGATTTAAATAGCTTTGCTGGAATCTTTTCTACTTCCTCCATTAAATTGGGTAGGAGCAGCTATCCAGAAAGTGTTTAAATAGAAAAATGTTCTGAGTTTTGGGTTTTCATTGGTCAGCCATTAACAGCTCAACAGCTAAACCTACTCATCAGACTGACAAAGGCAGTGGCTACTTGTAAGAAACCATTTCTTCCCACTGGATTGCCCCGGTTCCCTAAGAACTAGTTGAGGTCTCCAGTAAATCCTCAGGAAAAGGGAGAATAGAAAATGCTCCTGTAATATGTTCTGCATGGGATGTTTCTAAAATTGTTCCAGCCAATGTACACTCTATCCCTTTAGGAACGTAAGGTAATACTGTGTGTTATGCTGATCTCATTTACCCCTCTAAGGCTCCTTTTAGTTGACCCCTCACTGCTGGCAATTGTAATGTTTCCCAGATAATAAAGCTGAGCCACTGTCTGACTTTTCATAACCACCAGGAAGGTGGTCTTCTCCTCTCCATCGCTTCCCATGGACCCACCACTGACAGCTCCTCAGCAGTCACGAGAATTCCCGCTCCCGAGTTTGGGCCTGGGCACACAGGTTTTGGTTCATTTTTGATATGCTTTGAACATTGCTCTTCTAAGTAAGAATCAAGATCGCATCCAGCTGCTCCAGACTATTTAATTTTTTTCTGTATGTGTGTTTGTTCTGGAACAGTCCCACTGAAACGAACAGAGGAGTGGGACATGCCAAATGTATCCTTGGCGGCTCTGAACAAATCCCTGCCTGATAACATGTTTCAGTTTGTTGTTCAACAGTGGAGTGAGTTTATTGACATTCCAGTGATCATAATTAGGCTTCAAAAGTTAATGTTGTGTCAGCATGCAGAAAAGAAGTTGAATGTTGTCATGGAGTCAAATTTCAGGCTTGGTATTTCTTGTTGCTGTGTGCGTGGTACTTCTGCCAGGACAAAGACATCTGTAACCTCTCCTCCATAGGTATTCCCATCTAAGACCAGTAACAGGTCTATCATGGGGCACCTTGTCCATGCCTTTGGTGCAGGACATACAGGGCAGGCCCCCAGGGCTGAGGGAACAGTACTGACCCCTTTCCAGACAGACCTTTCTTTAAAACCCCATGTGAGCACCTTCATTTGATGACAGTTCCTTGGGATGCAGCAGGTCTGCTGACATAGTCCAGTTTACTTTGTCAAGTAAGCAAATTACTCCCTACCTCAGCAGAGTTTATTTTTGGTGTTTCAGATAAAGAACTTTTCTTTGTCTGACAGGGAGAGCTGGTTTAGCTACCGCTGGGATAATTTTTTTGTCTTCTTCAGTAATACAAGTGTGTTTTGAGTCTGCATCCTCAGCTAAGGTAAAAATAAGTGTTTGAGAAAGCTAAATCCAAAGCCAGCAAATGTTTCTGTTGTTTATATGTTCCAATTAGTCATAATAAAAAGGATAGTTTTATATATTGAGATAGAGGGAAGATGAAGTGATTTCTTTACAGATGAAAGTCATTTTCACTCTTGGGGGTCTGCAGAATAAATTCTTCAATCCTATGTCTTTTTAGTGAATTGACATGTAGTGTCTCAAGCTCTGCTTTAGCTACAAGTTGCAGAAAAATAACAGCAGTGTCATGTAGCTGAAAGAAAGAGGAGCAGGGAAACAGTCTTGTACTTGCAAGTGTATAAAATGTAATGGTCAGGGGACTGAGAGCAAGCCAGCAAGCAAACAAACTCTCAGAGTGTTTGGCTGAGAATTTGCTGTGAAGAAGTCAGAGGTTTTTTATGCCTTAAACATTTTTCAGGTTTCTTACAAAAAGAAATGAGGATTCAGAGTGCTAAGCCCCAAAGGAATGCACCTGCTGCTGCTCGGATAACTTTACAGATGCCCAAGTGTAAAAGTTGCAAATCTGAGTGTTTATACATCTGCAATTTTTATGTCAAGCGGACTTCTTGCAGTGTCTCTAAAATTGTACGTACAATTGCCCTGTACTTTACAGTCCCTTTAAATTAGTTTGTTTCCAAAATTGGTGGTCCTGTTTTTGTCTTATGTTTTCATATGGACTTAACACATCCTGTAATATATATTTGCATCACTCTTATAACACTGGCATTAGTTTGATGTCTTGTCTAGGAAAAAAACCCCTAATATTCTCCGAGACTTTTTCTTTCCTATGAAGGTTAATGATCATCCAACATGTGATTTGCTTGTGGAACTGCTTCCTCATAGCTGTTTTAGGGGCTATGTTAGTGGTGAACTTGGCTCAGCACACGAGCCCTTGCTGTTCTTTGGTATTTAGGTATTTTTGACTGGCAGGAAGCTGGGTGTAGGAAATTTGCTCTATAGGTTATAGATACAAAATACTTGTCTTTCTAAAAGATGATATCTCTAAAGTTATGAAAAATTATTTAAGTTAGAGTGTATAGTCAGGTAGTTGAAGGGAACTTTAGGAACTTGCAGGAGAGTTTAGAGTTAAGGTTGCCATGTGTAATTTAGTGTTTCCTAGTTTCTGAATATTTAATCAATCAGCTCTAATATTTCCTTGTCATTTTCCTTTTCTATTTCTATTCTTCACTATTGAAATATTTCTAGATTAAAAAGAAATATTTCTAAGGAGAAATATATGTTGAAAAAAGTACTGTTAACAGATCAAAGTATTTCAGGTGACTATAGCAGATTTGCATTGGTATAGTTGTTTGAGATTAACATGCAAACAGCTAGAGGCATGTCTTATTCTCTTTAGACTTATAGTAAAAACATGATAGGTTATTTCTATATTGTTATGAAACAGGCAGAAACCAATTAAGAAGTATTTTGCCATTCATGAAGAGGATCATTGCATTCATTTGACTAGAAATCCAGGAAGAAATGAAACATTTTAGTTTTCAGTAGTTTCTGGTCGTTATGTGTTTATCTCAGGCATGTTCAGAAGAAAACTTTGATAAACAAAACTTCAGTTTGAATATGAGCCTAAGGTGAATAATTCAATCTGTATTGGAATCAGCGATGGTGAAAGATACTTAGGCATTTCTGTCTGTCTATCTGGTTAATATTTTCAATAGGTATGAAGCAGATTAACTATGTAATTTATAATTAATATTTCTTCCGTGACTTAGATTGTCAAGGAAAATTAATTTTGTGTTCATGAGGTGAAGGTTGTCTTCATTGTAAAAAGAGTAACAGTTTGAAGGAGCAGTAGGGGCATATTCCAGGGAAGAGGAAGATCTCTTTGGGACTGGATGGGAGGCATTTGGCTGAGCCAGATGGAGGGAGACAGGTAGAGCAAATGTAGGCACATTCTGGGAGAACGGTGGCCAGTCTCTCCTGGCTGAGATTTTAGCAGAAGACATACGAAACCTGCTTTTCTGAAGGGAGGTTAAGAAGGCTGTGAATGGAGTGGGGAGCTGTAAAAGAGCTTGAAAATTTGAACTATGGGGAGGCTGCAAATGTACAGACTGCAGAAGTGGTACATGAATTTTGTGGACCTAACTTGTCAAAATTAATCAAACAGCAAGTAGATAAAGGTGGGAGAAGTCAGTGTTTGAAAGTTGGGATTTATTTTCCTGTTGGATGCTTTCTGTTGCCAAATAGACAGCTGTGTTTAATTTATGTGTGCTTGGCATTTGGAGTTTACCATGTTGTTTTGAACGCAGGCCTTACCTGTATCTACTTCATCTTGTGCCTTGACTCGGTGCTACAGTGGTTAGAGCTGTGCCTGGAGACCATTCAGAAGCTAAAATCCAGCTTCGTGTCTGTTAGGCAGCACTCTGTTGGGAGTGCCAACAAAACTGCCTCCTAACTTTCAGGTGGATTCGTGGTGGAGCTTGACCTTCAGAGCATTAGAGATTTTCAAGGCCCAGGTATTTGAGAGATGCTCCTCTCTGCTCCATACCTGCTGTCTGGAGAGGATGCTCGGGTGTCTGAGGTGCATCCCAATGGCACTCACTCCCCACAGCACAGTTCACCCCTTTTTGTGCTCCTCCACAAAGTTCTCCCCAGGTCAGACGGCGTGTCTGGTCAGGATTTGTAACTGCAATATAATTGAGCTGAGTGGATTAGTTCATGACTGTGTTGATGTTTAAGTGACTAGTTGAATTCTTTGTAGGAAGGCTTGGCGTAGCCACTTTGTTGATCCGGGAAGCACAGAAATGCCAATCTGCAGAGTAGATATAAAGCTTTAAAAATGGGAAGAAGAAAGCTAAGAAGCATTGTCAAGAATATATCATAATGATATGCTGCACTTCATGTTGCTAATCACTGTCTTTATGCCTTCAGTGGTTTAGTGCCTTGTGTTAAAGGTGGACTGCTGCTTCTTCAATGGTTCAGATGAGTCAGTGGTTAATGAGGTCGTGCCCAGTGCTGGAGGTCTTTCCAGGGCAGCTCTTTAAAGGAGGTGCCTGCTCTGAAGTGTTTGAGAGGTGCATGGAAGTGTTGGTAGATTGACTGTTTCAGAGCATATTAGGAGATTAATCTTTTCACAAAGCTGTGCTCATAAAATTGCAGTAATAATGACTGAAATTTGTTAACATTTGAAGAAAAGAAGAACTCGTAAATGTTTAAGGCATTCAAGATAGCATGGGGAGCCAAGTGCCCTGAAGGAAAACAGTGTAAATCTTTTTTTTTAATCTTTAATACACAAAAACTCAGGGTGGGCTCCTCTAGAGCTGATGAGAGTGACTGTTCCCATTGAATGCAGGAAAAGCATATGGAAAAAGTCAGATAGAAATTACTGGTGTCACACTTCAGCATTGACTCAGCAGAAGAATAGTACCAGATTTTGCAGTATTTCCCTTCCTAGGATATATGATAAACAATTCATTGCTTTTAAGTTGATTGGAGAAAAAACAAACCTCTCTGTTGCTGCCTTAGCATTATACATTAGGCTCCCTACCCTTATGGGCCTCGAGCTCATCACACTCGTGTAGTTCAGGAGCAGCACTGTCTTTCAGGTACTACAGCTGCACCTCTGTAAATGGGGGCAACTCTTCTATCCTGTTGTCCTGAATTCTTTTGAATGAATGAGGCCTCTTGCTTCATTTCTTCCAAAGGTACAAAGGATGTAACATATGGTAGAAGGATCCAGTCCTCTCTCTTGATTTTTACTGCTTGGGAGCTGTGGAGGGATCATGCCATTCTGTGCCTGCCAAAATGGGAGGTTTGTGTAACCGTAATCCTCCTGGATAGTTGTCCACGTGTGAACACAGCCACAAATTCTATGTTTGCCACTTCTCTTTTTAGCAACAGAGGTTTTGTAGTTAATACTAATGTTTGCTTGCAACAGCAGCTCAAATGAAGATTGTGATTTAAGTGTCATGTGGTTTGGGGCATAGCTGCTCCTTCTATACTGGCAGTTCCTATAAACTCTATGCTTCCTGGGTGCTTTTGTAAGTATAATCTGCTGAGAACAGTATTTTAGGTACTTTATGTTAGTATTTTGGAGGGGGGGGAAAGATGCTACGTGTAGCAGATGATCTTCAGCTACCAAGAAATACAGTGTATTTTAGGCTTATTATCCAAAATGCATATGTCTCAATACATTTAATACCGAGTGCTGAAAAAGGTTATTTGTTTTTACACCACATAATCTGCAGCATCCACAGGGTAGGATTTGTACAAAATAAAAGTGAAGGTATTGCTTCCAGTTTTAGTCATGACAGAGTCTTTCCAGTGCAGGTGGCATCCAGCAGCCTGGGCGTTTTGCCCAAGGTGAAAGTTCTTGCTTTGTTTCTTTTGGTCAAAGAGGCTTAAATAAAGCAACTTTTATGTTAAACAGGACATTCCCACTATAAAGCTAGCAAAAAGCTGTGTGTCACCTACTCCTCTTGGCCCTGGGCATAGACACATTTCCTGGGTAGTTCAGAGTCATCTTTCCTTCCATAGCAGAGTCAGTGCACGGTCAGGCATTTGCTTTGCAATCAGCTGCACCTATGGAGATGTTACAGCCACCCTCTGTGGTGGTTCAAACCCCTCCCAACTCTGCCAGCCAGAGGATTTGTGTGAGTGGGGTCTTGTCGTGGTTTGAGCCCAGCCGGTAACTCAGAACCACACAGCCGCTCGCTCACTCCCCCCCCCCCCACCCTTCTTCCTCCCCCCGCTCCCGGAGGGATGGGGAGGAGAATGGGAAGAATGTAACTCCCACGGGTTGAGATAAGAGCAGTCCCGCAACTAAGGTATAACACAAAACCACTACTGCTACCACCAATGATAATAACGATTAGTGAAATAACAAGGGGAGAGGATACAATTGCTCACCACCCGCCGACCGATACCCAGCCCGACCCGAGCAGTGATCTGGGCCTTCCGGGTAACTCCCCCCGGTTTATATACTGGGCATGACGTGCTGTGGTATGGAATACCCCTTTGGCTAGTTTGGGTCAGGTGTCCTGTCTCTGCTTCCTCCCGGCTTCCCCTCCTCCCTGGCAAAGCATGAGACTGAGAAAGTCCTTGGTTGGAATAAACATTACTTAGCAACAACTAAAAACATCGGTGTTATCAGCGTTGTTCCCAGGCTGAAAGTTAAAAAACACAGCACTGCACCAGCTACTAAGCAGGAGAAAAATGACTGCTATAGCTGAACCCAGGACAGGTCTATATTCCCACTTTATACTAAACCCATACAGTTACTTGTTATGGATCCCACTGATACAGTTTAGGGAGAACTGACAGTCTCCTGTGTCAGCAGTGCTGCAGGAGCAGAAATAGTCAACTGATTGGATCTTCACTCTTTATCTTCTTCACTATATCTCCCAAGAGGAGGCAATTGAAAATCATTTCCATTAAATTGTAGACTTGGATGCTCAATGCTCTGCAGAATCTCTCTGCATTGCCACCAGCAGTTATTCGGGGTAAAATATTGTGGACAGAGCAGTTGCATCTGAGCAAATGTCTGACTTGGTCCACTTCTCTTTTCAGCCCCTCTTTAGATTTTCTTTTAAGTTGTCCTCAATAAGAGCAGCATTTGAATGGCCATGTTTGACAAAACACATAAATAATTTACAACTGTTATTTGTATTCATTTTTGTAGTTCCAAGGTTATTTTAAAGAAACAGCTCAAAGGACTTCTTCCAGAATTAATAAGTTTGCACATAAATCTGGAAATGTCTGTACTTCTGCTCAGATCTCCAGAAAAGTGCATTTAGTTCATTAGTTTCATGCTGAACTGTTAACGTTTTAGGTTGTTTTATTAGGAGAGAACAAAGAACTCCTGGCTTGTTGAAAATTTGTTACACAAAAGTAAGGATGAAAAGGTTCCAAAAGAGCTGACGTTAAGCATTGCAAACTGGATGAAGTTGTGCAGATTGGAAAGATTTACAAGACATCTGGTAATTAGCTCCCGGCTCCTATGGAGCCCTGCCCTGTGAAAACTGCTGCTGCTTGTAGTGGAGGGGGAGCAGGAGGGAGGTGAAGCGTATCACTGAAAAGCTAGATCTTTGTGTTCGCAGATTATCAGTGAGCTATTGAAGAGTCTCCAGGTACCTCTTTGGAAAACTACCTCCTACAAAAGATACGTCTGGCACCTCTCCCTGTGCAGGGTTGTCTCCCCTGCCGGCGCTTGCCTGCTGCAGTGGGGGAGGGTGAAAAGGCTATCAAAGAGCTCGTTATGGCTTTCCCCGCCTGAGCCAATCTGCCAGCCGGCCCCAAACCAGCTCTGCTGCGCTCCCCGGGGACCGCGCGGCAGCTGGGAATTGCTGGAGTGCGACGGGCTGGAGCCGCCTCCCTCCACCTGGCCTGGAGTGCCGGTGATGCTCGGGACTGCTGCTGGAGCGGGGCACCTGGTGAGTAACCTTCTCCAGGGAGGCGCAGCAGCAAACTCGGGTGCAAGGGGCTCGGAGCCAGGCCACGGAGTTTAATTCTTTCCTTGTCATTATCATTATAGTTGTTACCATTATTATTGCTATTACTACTACCACCGTTATTTTCCAGCAGTATTTATTAAATTTCATTAAGGGAGATTTAAACAAGAAAAAAAACAACCTTTCCATTTGGATTTGATTTGTAAATTGTCTCTTGGGACCATCCATTTACACACTTTTCTATAGGATAAAGTGTGTTTGTGTGGTTTCTGAAGTTCAGGTGTATGAACCTTCAAGCATTGAATGGGAATCGCTGAAACCTGGTGCTTTGGTTACTTGTCAGAGACTTGGGAGACTTTGCTTCAGCACCCCGTTCTCTACCCATAGAGTCACTTTTAGCAGGTCATTGCCCTGTCACATTTATTATTCTGTCTGTAAAACAGAATTTTGATCTTGTTTTAGACGCCTGCAGTAAAGATGGCTAAGATTAAAATTATGTATTTACTATATTTTTAACAAATATTTAATCAATATCAAAATGATATATTTACCTTTTTTATTTTATTTTTTTTACAACTATGTAATAATTTAATCATCTGTAATCAATCTCAGCAGGGTAACTGCTAGTAAAAATGTTTATCTGTTCAGCTCTGAATCTGTTAAGTACGACGAGCAGGCAGCCTGTCTTAAGTTAATTTTTCTAGCAGTGCTTTACTTTAAGGTTAGGCATTTGCAGCAAAAGAAGAGCTTTATTGAGGTTAGTTATCAGAAAGAACATTATTTTTCCTCGATTGTAAATGTAAGCAAATGTGTGGTTAATGGTGTTCACTAAATTACAACTGACTGAGAATATGAAGGAAGTAGAATTATGTACCAGTATAGTGTATTAGGACATGTTGGAAGAGATTATACTTAATTTGTATATAACCCAATGAATTTTGCAGCGATACTCATTAAGCGTATTCTTTCCACTGATAATTCATGCTTATAGTCTCAAATAAAAGTCATATACAGTCTGAGCCTTTTTTTCTTGAGGTTACAGCCATTCTGTGTCTGGGTTGTAGCAACAGTACAGGTGGTACTGCAACCTGATCTGTTGGAAAGAAGGATTTAGCGCCTGGGAAGAGGTCAGTGCTGTCCATGTGCTTTGCTTTGCCCAGGGTGTGAGTCGCTGTATCCTACCGCAGGCAGTAAACTGTCACTTCCTCGACAGCTGCCCTGAATCTGGGCTGTGGGGGAAAGTTACATTTCTTCTTCATCATAGTTCTGAACAGACAGATGTGTAAAAAGGTGGAATGAAGTTGCAACATATCTTAGTCCACTGATACCCGTGGTCCAGTCTCTACAGCAAAGCTCTGTGCAGGTCACAGATCTGTTAGTTCAACCTGAGCAGTCACAGCCGCCTTAGAGGAGGGCTACAAAGCCCTGCTCCCAAGGCTAAACCAGACAGCTTCTGCTCCATACGGTACAGCTGCCTTCATAAAGAATGATCATTTGGAAGAGTTACTCATTAAATTAACATTGTTAGAGGGAGCAATAGTTGGGCTGGAGCTGGCTTTTCAATAAACAGATTTTACTGAGTGAGACTTGTTTTGCTTGATTTTTATTGACTTTTTTTTTTCCCTTGGAATGATTATTATTTTCACATTTTTCTTCAGTGTAGTACACTTTTGTGGAGTCAAATGAACTCATATCAGACATTGATTTCTGTGTATTTGTATGCATGATGCTTTTTCCATTCCTTTGAATTGCTCTGCTTTTAGAACTAAAGCTGGTATTCACAGGGTTTTTTATGCTTTTAATACACAAGTTACATTTATATTTACTCTCTACCAAGTGTTGCTTCAGCTGTCTCCAGTTCTGCATTATAGAAAACAGATGCCTATTCGCAGCTGCTTTTGTTTTGAAATTCTGTAATTATTCATATTTGACTAGTGAAATGTTCATTGTTGATGGTTTAGCACCTGAACCGAGTCTGCCTTATGCTCGGTACAGAGCAGTTACTGCTCATCGTATTGGATCACTCTACACCTTACGTACTAAATAGACAGAAGGGAATGGTGGGAAGACAGAGAGAGGATCCTGAGCCTCTACTTTGATGAACAGGGTTCTTGATTTTTGGCTAACCAGATTCACACCCCTTCAAAGCAGCTGACTTCTTTCAATTGAGATGAAGTAGCTAGGGACAAAAGCCACGTAGTGACCCTGACCATGTTCGGAAAGGAGTCAAACTTGAGAAGTCATCATCATTGTGCCGAAGGTGGGGAAGGTCTTTGTGGATGAACAGGGAAAGCTCAATGTTATTTTGAGAAATATAGCCTTTTGTTAGTTACAGAGATTTCCATTGGACTTTTATGGCTTCAAGTTAGGCATTCAATGCAGGGAACTCTGGCACAGCATTTCTGTTTCGTTAGGCTGTAAGTCTGATGTGGAAATGGAGGGAGGCAAGAGGGAGGAAGTGTTTAAAAGTAATAATAGAACTACATTTGGAAGAAAGCCTAAGCTAGAAGGTTTGGAAGACTGAACCAAGAACTGACTTAGATGATGAAAATACAGACTTCTTGTGAGGGAAAATATTCAGTGCTTCCTACAAGGCAAGATTCAGGAAGTTAGTATGAAATAACTAAAAGTATGCAACTAATACACATGTATTAAAGATCATTAAATCCCTAAATAGGTGCTTCTTATTCAGAGCATTAATATGATTTCATGTCGGCAGGCCGTCTGATTGAGTTTTCTTGTCTTTCCTCCATCTCTATGTGGGCAAGCTGTAACTTTATTTTTGAAGTTGAAAGCTGAATTTTTAGACAGTGGCAAGAGGTGGGGAAGGCACCTTCTAGCTCTATTGCTGTGAAATGGTGGAGAAGCCAAATCCTGGACATGCCGGAAGAGAAGGTTCATCTCTGGTAGCACCAGGCATGTTGGATGTTCACCTTCTTGACAGGTGAATATGCCCGCATTTCGATCCTTCATGAGGTACCTGAATAAATCATGTTCAAAATTGCACTATCTCCTTTTATGATATTACAGGAAAGTTTTTCCACAACATTAACACCATTCAAATGTTTAGTCATGGAGTCTGCCTTTAGGCTTGGATTGTCAGACTGTGGTCATTCTCTAATTCACTAATGTCCTTTCTGTCTCAAAAAGCACTGTTCATAAGTGGAGCTCCTTTCAGTTTTTGGCTGAAGATACATTCCTTCAAAAAATAATCCACAGAACAATGCAAGTTTGGGGTTTTTTTTAATACATTGGTCTGTATTTGAAATTGCCTAATGTGCAGATATTTGGGGTAGACTGATAGCTAGGGATTTCATTTGAACAGCTCTAGTTGACTTGCAGGCTGTTGAAAATTGCCCAGTTGTTGTTCCTAAGCATGAATCTTTATAAGTTTGCTACAGTTTTAAAGCCAGTTATATTTTTAATTAGATCCTTTAGTAGAATTAAATGTTTTAGCTGTTCTTTCTTCATTCAAAGTGTGTATGTAAAGGATGTCGGGAATAACAGATTTTCTTTGTTAACGTCAAAAATGTCATTGAAAATATCGGTAGGAAATCCTAAACTGGTTTTCTCGGTGTCAGTTAGCTTTTTGCATGAAGACTTTGCAGTGAATGTTGGAGGTGACTGATGTCTAAAACACGTGGATGCCACAGAACTATTGAATGAGCTCCTCATAGCATCCTCTCAGTCCAGTGGGTAAGGTGGTGGCCTGGGATTTGGGAGGTTTACATTGCAGTCATACTCCACAGCACACGTTTTCTGCTTGACATTAGTCTAACGATTTTGTGTCTGAGCGCCTCCATTTTGTGCATTTGTGGACAGACGCCTTAAACTAAGGCTGCACGGTTTCTCAGATATCTCAGGTGTGATTCTTTCAGGGTGGATTGTTAGCATCAATATGGAGGCTATAACATACATATGAATAAAATAAGCATGTATCCCAAATGAGGTTGCTTTGTGCTAGGGAGTCAAGAAAGACCCTTTCTCATGGAAGCAAAGCAAATTTGCCATGCTTCATAAATACAGGTTTATCAGTAATTTTGAGTGGAAGGAAAATGTGAACTGTATACCTGGTGGGTAAATTTAATTGACAAAGTGATTTGGCCTTAGTACAAATTGAATGTTATACCAACAGCAAGAAAATAGCACACGTTTTGCCACTAGTACTACTGGTGTTTCAACACTGATGACAGGGAGCTGGCCTTTTATTTTATGCTAAATTATGGCTTTGTTATTATGAACACATGGTGAAGTAGCAGGAAACGTTTCGCTTTAATGACTGTCCTGGTCTCTTTTAATAGGGAGCGTGGATAATTTTTCTAGCGTAGGCATGTAAGAGGGACTTCTATGCAGATTCCAAGATATTTAAAATAAACCAGATGTTCAGCACAAGCTTTCTGCATGCCTGCGAGTACTGTGATTCTTCTGTTTTCAGATATAACTCATGTTTGGTACCTTCTTATGTATTGCTTGAGTATTTTATATTTACAACTCCTCTCTCAAGAGCATAGACAGAAACAATCTGATGTGTTTTGTTACCTGGATTAAAGTCAGTATTTCAGCTGTAATTTAACAAACTACATTCTGGGGTTGGTTATTTTTCAAAATAAAAATTACAGGAATTCTGTCTCCATAATTGGCTACAGTTGTTCTGGAAGATAAAGGGCACCTGAGCAGACTTTTAACAGCAGCAAGAAAGGAACTAGCAGGAGTACAAAGAGGAAAGTAAAGTTGAGCTGTTGTAGCAATGAACCAATTTAATGGGGCTTTTGGCAGTGGAAAAGCTATCAGCTTTCCAAAATACGTTGCTTGGGTTATCTACATGTTACAGCTTTGATGGCATTATCAAATGATTTTTTACTCAGCTTCCTTTACTAACAACAGTGTATATTCTTCTACTAATGGCACGTTTAGCACTGGAGGTTTTAATCATCTAAAACACTGCAATCTGGTGTCTTTCCCTTTAGGGTGATTAATAGCAGATCTGCCCTCAGTTAGATTCCCCTGATGGTACAATTTGATTTGAACCGAATACAGCCACGTGATTGCATTCATAAGCTGGACCGTGCAACCTAGAGCTTGTACCCTCTTTACGCTGGCTGCAGGAGGGCAAATGATACCTAATTAAGCGTAAAGCCTGGTGTTACAGAGCTAATCCACTGACATTTTTGGAATGTGTACAGTTTGGCCAAGTTTATGTTGCATCAGCACTTTGCTTTGACTAGCCATGCTGCTTTTGATCTGGGAGGAGGAGCTCTCAAGTTGGATTTACTGTTGCATCAAACCGTGGCCTCAGGCACAAGTCCTGCACTACTTTACAACCAGCTGAATTAGCAGGGGATCCAGGAGTTAAAAATAGGGGTTTTTTTATTTATGCAATAATTTCTAGCTTTCAGTCTTAAGGGCATGATAGACTTTAAGGAAGTGACAGAAGCAAAGGTTTGTACAGTGAATGAGGCTCCATGTATCCTCACACAGAGCCTCTGCAGATCTCCTAGAAGCAGTAAATAACCTTTTTCAGCAAACAGATGTAGCAGGTAGTTCAGTGGCGGGTAAAATAAGAGCAGTTGTCGATATGTAAAGAACACAATAGGCTGAAACTTTTTCTTTGTAATATAATTTTAATTTAATATTAAATTTAAATATTAATAATAGTACCTTAACAAAAAGTGTTTTCAACATGTATTTGATGTTGCTGTAGACAACCCACATGTATCCAACCCTAGAAAATGCTGTAATCCAAAAATTAGGGCTTGAAACTCTTGCCAGTGAAACCGGTATGCTTTCTGTGTGTAGCGGATGTACTACCCAGATTCTGTAAGTAGCACCAGCACTGAAAATAGGAATGCTGAGAATAATGCTGAGTGCCTTTCTTACAGCAGCATTTGTAAAACTCTGTTTCTGAAGCTGTCTTGTGGATATTGCAAAATTCACTGTGTAGCTTTATGAAGTGGATTTTTCAAGCACAGGGTTGTGGAATGTACTTGAGGGCATTCATTCTTTCTTTCCTGAGTACCTTCAGTTGAACTAAGAAAAATTAAACCAGATCTCTTACTCCTTTCTTAAAGCCCTTGACTTCACTTACATTGCTGTAAAAACTGTCAGTGTCACTGTGGTTGAGCAGTTTGTGAATTGCTTCATAAGTCTTACTTTTGCTGAGGCTCATCTGAGATGGAAGTTTGGGGAGAATGGAGTGGGCTCTTCCCTTGCCTCTCACACCAGGTTCCATTTGGTTTGGTAGCTGCTGCCTTTGTGATACCTGGCTGGGTATCAGACCTAAGGGTGGAGCCTTTGAAAGGAGAATGTAGGAAGATATTCCACCACTTAAATCTGTGCTGGGCGATGGGTGTCTTGGAATGTAGACCAGTACCTTTATGGTAGCAATGACATTTCTCATAAGGCTGTTTTAGAGCCTGACAGACTTCGCTGCTGGGAAGCTTCCTAAAACACAGATTATTTTTTTCTTTTCCCCTAGTTTCATCCTATTACAGACCCAAATTGTTTCTCATAATAAAGCGTAACACAGAGTTAACATCAAATCTAGCTAAATTACCTTTTTTTTCCCACCCTTTTTCTTTTAATTATCACAGTCTCAGTACCATGAAGTTGCATTCTGTCATGAAATTTAGAGCCCCATGTTTCAGAGGATTCCTGTTGACAGGAGAAACGCATTTAGCAAGAACAGAAAGCAGCATGCTGCTAGCATCATGTAGATAGGAAATTTCTTGTCCTAGTTTTTCATCCTGCAGCTAGCTCCATATGGGCAGCTCTAATGCATTTTGATTTAGTGAATTGTAACAAATGCTGAATTCTGATTTCTGTAACCACTGCGTCAGGAGTCTAACAGGCTTCTTGTTGGTGTGAATGCTGCTGTATCCATGTGAATGCTCATAACGGGTGTGCTGGAGAAGCTGTTGTACATCTTCATGAAACCTGAGAGCCAGGGTTCAGCAGTTAGGTTTAAAGGATCTGATGTGAGCCCGTGAACCCCTAGAGTTTAACCTCACATCTTCTCAAATTCACCATCTGAAGTCACACTTGTAAATTAAATCTGTCCAGTGGACTAGCTTGGATAGAGCATGGTTATAAATCCCTTGTCTTATCTGGATCAGGTATATATCCCTCAGTGAAGTGGCATAATGAATATTTACTTAGGAAGCAGATGTAGCCAGTTAACTTTATTGAATTTATTTTAAGAAAATCAATCCAGCTTTTATGTATGAAGTAAAACCACCTTAATTTTGCGAAGAGTATTTTGTCATTTCAATTAATTTGCTTTGTTACTTTGTGTGAGATTTTTTTAGCTCATATTTTAAAAAATTAATTAAGCGGCTCTTTTATTGAGAACATACTGTTGGTGCCTTCACTGAATTTGTGATGTTCTGTAAGCTAATTCAGGAGGGCAGCAGGCTGGTAGCAATGAACTGCACATGTATGCTGTATAGCCAAAACACTGCAGTAGTTGTCAGATCCGTTGCTCCACTGAGATTTTGTATTTTAAAGGACACAATGGAGGAGGATATTTTTTGTCCATATAGATTCCATGGGGGAGGTCAGAAAGAGATGGATCTTTCAGTGATGAAGAAAGGAGAGGGAAGAAAACCATGGCAATTCCGTATGGTAGCACTCTGCCTGGGGTATTCTGTCCACTGCGGCAGGCAGCAAGAAAGATTCCTTGGCTGTCAGTCACCACAATTCTCAGGGTTTAAGGTGAGCTGCTTGAAGCCTGTGCTTGCTATAGGAGAGTGAGTCTCTTGAATAGCAGGAAGACTGGGACTAAAGAGCTCAAGAATCAGTCCCTAGAATCACCCCCGTTCCAGCCTCTTTAGTGCCCAACAGAAGGAGGAGTGTATTTCTTCCAGGTGTATCAATGAAATGGAAAATTGTGGACAGAGTAAAGCTTCCTTATTCCCAGTTTTCAGCCCAGGTTTTTTGCCAGTCTTTATGGGCACAGAGAAGTTAGATTTGCACCAGAGAGTGGTGGTTCCCGCCTTGTGGCTTTCTGCAGCACCAAGACAATGCTCTGCGGTGATGGAGACTCCAGCACTCGCTTGCAACTCTGTACGCAGCCGAAGTGTTGCCTGAGGCAGGACTGCACTTTCTGTTCTCTCCAGTTATCCAAGTGGGTGTAACCCCACTGCGCTGTCCTTGTGGAAGTCATTGCAGAGGCCAAGACTGCAGTGAATAGGTATGGTATGTTTTGCTGAGCCTTAGAAAGTGTGGGTTTGTTCACTTCCGAAAAAGATTACCTTGGTATGTGTACAAAGGACAAAGTAGGGTATGGCTGGCTGAGGATGATCCCAAGGAAATACACAGGTAGTAGAAGCCCAGTGCGATGTCTTGTCTCTGCTTTTTAATCTCGTGTCTCCTCACACCAATAACATAGTAATTGTGGGGATTTTCAGGTTGCTAATGGAGCTGGGGTATCTTTTACAGCACTGGAAGTGAGACACCACTTCAGCTGTTAAATAGGAATTTCACAAACCTCAATCAGTTATAACCGAATTGTTCGATTTAACAATTTTCTCCTGCATCTGTAAGTGGTTATTGTTACATCTTTGCGTCACTTTTGACACTGCAGCAATCTTTTCTCAGCAGTAGAAGGGACTTGAACACAGTGTTTTCTTTCTCTTACAAGGTTAGGAATTCCCCTTCTCACATTATACCTGGATCGTTTTGTATATTGCTAGCAGTGGCATAGAAGAGGATAGCAGTAATAGGCAGAGAGTTACTGCACTTAGTTTCTGGCTACTAGCTGATAGATGCCCTTGCACTGACTTGGTGAGTGATTACCAGATAGTTTGGCACCAGGCTGGTGCCACACTTAATTGTGACTGATTCATTGGGCTGAAATATGTCACTAATTTAATTCAGCTATTTCATTAATCTGATTGAATTGCATCCAGCTGTTAGAGGTGTATGAAAGAAAGGCACCTGACACACGAGGCAAGAGCACTAACCTCTGCATTAAATTATAAAACAGTCATTAGGACATCTAATGCTGAAATTGAATTGCTCCATAGAAATTTGGTTTCCAAGCACAATAGTAATTAGCTGTAAGCTTGATGAATGTCAAGAATTAATTAAAACATTTCAGTGGCCTGTGTGGGTTTTAAATATTGTCATTATTGCCCCAATATTTTCAGTTCTTACACTAATTGCTTTCTAGAGAGCATGAATAGAATTATCTTCTGGAGTGACTGAGGGTACAAATGGTTCATTACATCATTGAAAATGGACCTCCTTGCCTCTGAATTTCCCTGTTTTACCCTAAAATTTATCTACTGTTTTTCTTTCACTTTTGTGCATACATTACAAATAGAAAGATAAGATCAATGATTTTAGACCCAAACTTCATCTTGACACCACTTGTAGTTTTTGTTTCCTAGCTGTACCCTGGAGGCCAGCAAGCCGTTGTTACCTACTTTCGTTTGGCAACAGGAAAATAGCTACAGCTCCATCAAATAATTTTTTTGTTTTAATTAAATAGGATGTGAGCCAAAATCTGTGATTGTTTTGTCCTGTTAATGAAAGGCCTGCAACGGTTTAAACGTTGCGTACATGAAACATCCACAAGATAAAAAACATGCTGGAAAATTACAAATTAAAATGGAATTCATGATCAAAATCAGCTTTTGATTGTTTCTTGAATATGATCTTAACTTAAAAATAGCTAAATTTTTGATGTGGGAATTGCAGATGCAGAGTGCAGAATGCTCATATTCCTTGTCTCTGATGAGTGTCTCCACATGTTTGGCTACATAGCAAGGATGAATGTCCAACATGCCGTGTTACAGACTGCAGACATATGGATGACAAATACATGAGGTGACATGACAAGGGGAGAGCTTTAACACTTGGAGGGCTCGTCGGGAGGCTCCTCTGTGTGTCGAGTGGTGCCAGAAACTGTCACAAACTCCCAGGCTACAGCTTGGTGCCATGCCTTGCTGCTTGCTTCATGTGCAATCACATATGACAGTCCTCTCTGCCTCTTCCTTGGGACTGCAGAGGGAGAAGGAGGGGGACGCTTCACCATGTGTCTGTGAGATGTAGGTGGTGCCTGAGAGGCTGCCAAGGTGGGGAGAATTGAACGGATCTTTTACAGTGCCGCATTATTGACTTGTCATCTGCATAGATATGACAAATGCACCATGCCTGCCTGAGCTCAGCGGAGGTGTTTTCCATAGCAGTCACTTTGGATCTCAGTGGATCAGATTCAGGACCTTTTGTGGAAGGTTGGGTTAGTGTTTGCTGACAGAAGTAAGATTGTGCTTGTGTTTTTTTTTCCTGAGGAGGTTGGATGGTTACTGTGTGATAATAGGATTAAGTGTGATGGCTCAGAAGTCGAGAAAATGCTTGTTCATTATCCCTTCTTTCAGAGCTTTAATAATTAATTATGCAATAACCTTTCCCCTAGTGAGAAATGCATTCAGTATTGTACTTAAAATAAACTGTTTTGGGCTAGTATTCTCAATGCTATTTGCCTAGAGGCATAACACAAATATATCCTGAAGAAAACAGTTACTTGGGTTTCACAGTGCTCAGTTCCAGGTTACTGCCTCTCCCATCCGCAGTTTTCCTGCCCAGGATGTAACATTTCATTCTAGTCTGTGAAACAAGTGGCGATAAAGGTGTATCAATATTCGTGTAAGTCACTGTTTTTTTATGAAGGTATGGTCCATTTAATGCCTGGAGAAGTTGCATGTTGTCAAGATACACAATTCCTTTTGTACATGGATATGATGTCATTAGAAGAGCATGATGTAGAAGCTCAGAGCAACCACATACTTGAGAAAGCAGATCTGGGGTATGTTTCAGGCAGTGACAGTGAGTAGTTCATGGTCGATCTGTTTCAGTGCTGTATCTCCAAAGGGGCAGTGGAGTGCCCAGCTTTCGTGCCTGTTCAAAACAATGAGCCCACTGAAACTGGTGGGAAATTGGGCGGATGTTAGGGATAGGCAAGTGGTTTCTATTAAACAAAATAAATGTAGAAGGAAATCCATAAAATGACTCTCTCAACAGTAGACCTGACTCTTTCTTTCTCCCTGTTATTTTGCACAGTGCCGGTCCTAAAGGAGATAACATTTATGAATGGAGATCTACTATTCTTGGACCTCCAGGTTCTGTATATGAAGGAGGTGTTTTTTTCCTGGATATCACATTTTCATCTGACTATCCATTCAAGCCACCAAAGGTAAGGGTAAGGTTTTTATTGCGTTTATATTATTTTCACTTGTGAGAAGGATGTAACGTGCCTTCTGAATATCAGATTTGTTTATGGTTTCTTGAAAACCTTAAGGTTCAAAATCTTTGCTTGTAGTTTCAGAAAAATCCCGTGTCTATTTTATTTCCTGATTAGCACAGTCAGTATTGATTTCTAAGCTTTACCAGGCGATAAATGAGATGATAATTCTGATCAAGAGTTAAGATTCAAGGAATTTTAACAGAAGACAGAGCAACACCTTCTTATGTTTCCTTCCTCTCATTCCAGCTACTAAAACATACATATAAAAAGCTTTTTTTGTTATGAACCAGATTCTAAATTATATATTCTCACTAAAAATACATATTATATTTTGAACAAAATAACAGAAAGCTAAAATAAGTTTAGGTAGACAACTGGGGTGTTATATTGTGACTTCAAATTGGGTAAATTACTCTGACAATTTCCATTATTGTAAAATGTCAATCTATTTACTACAGGTAAGAGCAGCAACCTTGCTTGATGGTATTTTTTAAACAAAAGCTCTTTTTATTAAATGGAACTAGTCATGACTTAAAATAAAATTTCATTTCCTTGCTCAGAAATAGTGTGGCCACTTAAGAAATTATAATTTACTAAGGAATATCAAAGAAGTTAAAGGTTGTTCCTTTCAACCCTTCTTTAATGTCAAAGTATAACTTGTCACCAAGTCACCAGAAAGGACACTGCTGACATCGGCAAAGGCTAAATACATTCTACCACACAAGAGTTCTACAACTTATGGCTCTTGTGGCTACAATGCTGTTATTACAAATCAAATACCGCTTGTCATTCCCAGAAGGATTATAGCATAAAGAATAATATATTCTGTATGTATTTCACACTTCTCTGAAATCCACAAAATTTAATATTCTCTGAGTTAAGATTGTTATAATGAAGTGATGCAGAGTTTTAGACAAATTCCTTATGAAAATCTCGTAGATAGGGGTTTTTTTAGAGCATGATTATTTTTGAATTTTCACTAGTTTCAGAAAACATCATAGATTTTTCCCCTCCTGCATCAGTATGAGAAGGAAAATATTCCTCATCTTCTGCATTATGTAATTAAAGCAATTAAATATTTCTATCTTATTATTTGTGCAGAATAATGCTTACATGCTGTACCGATACTAGTCTGAAATAATTTGAAAACAAAGGTGGTGGGTAGTGTGAGAGCATTGTTTTGGTGGTATATTATGTCCTGCCTAATGAAGGCTGAGGCAAAGAGTTCATTGCTAATTTGAACAAGAATAACACAAAATTCCAATTTTAAATATTAATTTTCATGGTCTATACTTAGGCTTTTAAAAGCAAGGAAAAGATCAACTAATACTGCAGATGCAGCCATCCTCTGTCTACTTCTTCACCTTGAGAAACCACAGTAAAGTTACACTTGTGATTAGATTGGTTTTGACATGCAGCATGTTCATTAAATTGTGTACAGTACTACAGAGTAGGTCCTAATTTTTGTGGGTACTAGACAGAGGGCCTGTGTGAAAGCAGTTTATGCACCAAAGATCTCCATGGTAGGTTCTTTAAAGGTAGCCATGACTACAGTAAATACTCTTCTGTTAAATAATCATGTTTTAGAAAGCAAGCAGAGAGGAGCTGCCTCGATGGAAGCTCTGATGAACTGAGAGCACCCCAGGCACTGCTGCTGCTCAGAGACAAGGGGCAGCATCCCAGGGCAACACTGGCTGACTCTCTTTCTCTTCCTTATACTGTGATTCTAGGTTACTTTCCGTACCAGAATTTATCACTGCAACATCAACAGTCAGGGAGTCATCTGTCTGGATATCCTGAAAGACAACTGGAGCCCTGCTTTGACTATTTCAAAGGTTCTGCTGTCTATTTGTTCTCTTCTGACAGACTGCAACCCAGGTAAGGAGCTGATAGTTCACTGAGCATCTAGCGTTAGTCGTTTGACATGGAATGTAATTTGTGTATTTGATTGTATGCAGACTAAATAAAAACAAACATTTTTGAAACCGAGGATGAAACCCTCCTGCTCGGATGTGGTCTGACATTTAATGGCACTTTGCACTCCTGTGGTGCAACAGAAAGTAAATAACATTAAGCCCTTCTTTTCCCAAGGTATGGTGGAGAAAACAAGCTGATGTCACAGAAGTTCTGTATTGTAGGAGATCCAGTGAGTGGTCTATCCAGGAAAGGAACAAAGTTCTCTTGAGTTAGAAACTCAGAAATCCTGCAAGTTGGAAGGGGCCGCAGGAAGTCCCTTAAGACGGAAAGCGAAATGTTTAATCTTGCAAATGTGAGGGGGATGATGTTCAGGGAGAGTTCCCTGTTCCTATTGGGAGGGGAGGAACTCCACTGGAAACAGTACAGTTTCTCAGCAACAACTGTGTGGCCAGTGTCATTGGCAATGAATGCTAATTGCCTGTGGTCATGGCAGGAACTGAGCAGTAGTGCTAGGGTGGCAGTTCATTTACAGAACACGGCAGTGATCAGGGAGAAATGGATTAGCCTCTGTGATACAAAAGTTTGATAACTCTTGAAGCAAACAGGATCTCCTCAGTGTTTCCCCTACAGTTCAAATACCCTGATGTACACCAGACTTATGACACGAATGTGCCAGGCTGCACTCCCTGAACATCCCCTGCACTCAGAAGCCCTTCCAAAGGGTTGAAAGCAGGGCCCCTGGCTGTGGCAGGACGCATTCATATGCAAATAACCATAACAAATATTCTTGTTTTCTGTTTCTGTTCATTGTGCCTTGCGTGCTTTCTCTTGTATGATAAGAGCCCCCTATATCTCACAGCATTTTCTGGCCTAACAAAGACTCTATTATGAAATAGATTCTGTATTTTAAATCATGTGTTCAGTTTTGGGTTTTTTATAATGCATGTTCTCCTGCCTTTTGCAGCTGACCCTCTGGTTGGAAGCATAGCCACTCAGTACCTGACCAACAGAGCAGAACATGACAGGATAGCCAGACAGTGGACCAAGAGATATGCAACATAAATGACAAACTACTTGTGCAGTGTGAAGGTGCAGAAGGCAACTTTGCAGTGTGCAACAAATCTTTATAGCCTTTACAATACGGACTTCTGTGTATATGTTATACTGATTCTACTCTGCTTTTATCCTTTTGAAGACTGGGATACTGCCCCCCAAAAAGGTAAATGCTATTAAGAGTAGAAATTTGTAGCTGTAGATTAGTTATGTTTAAAATGCCTACTTGCAAGTCTTGCTTCTTTGGGATATCAAAATGTATTTTGTGATGTACTAAGGATACTGTTCCTGAAGTCAACCAAATATTATAGTGCATTTTAGCCTAATTCATTATCTGTATGAAGTTATTAAAGGTAGCTGTAGATTACTAGGAATTATGTCATTTGTATTAAACCCAGATCTATTTCCAATATGTGGTACATGCTGTTGTGAAAACTGTTTTAACTTTTACCTTTGTCAGTTTGTAATGAAAGGATTTCCTTTTTCCCTTTGTAGCTCAGAGAGCACCCAGTGTATCATCTCAAACACAATAAACATGTTCCCCAAGGAGTAGTTTCTTTGTTTTCCTATTTTAAATTAATATTTGAATAAATTTAATTATAGTAACAAGGCAGGGCCAATGTATCACAGATCCCTGTGGATAATCTTTAAATTAATATACATAAGCAAAGGCTTGCTATTAAATGTTTAATGCACACCTGTGGATTGTTTTAAGTTTTCCCTGTTTTGTTTTTTTTTTAACAGAACAAATGTCGTTTCTACAGTTTCCTTAAATTTAACACTGTTGGGCTCTTTCTGAAGTTGGAATGAGAGCATTGCATATGCTTACTCCAGAAGCTCATGTAGCTGGTTGCTTCAGGGCCAGTCCTGCTCCCCTAACAGACTGCCTGAATCTTGCTACCATTTTTCTGTTGCAGGACGAGGGCCGAGTTAGGGATAGTCT
Source organism: Strigops habroptila (assembly GCF_004027225.2). Taxonomy (NCBI): domain Eukaryota; kingdom Metazoa; phylum Chordata; class Aves; order Psittaciformes; family Psittacidae; genus Strigops; species Strigops habroptila. The sequence continues at coordinate 16,001,466 of NC_044281.2, read as the reverse complement.
GGTGCTTTTGTTTCTGAGTAAAGCAAGTCGGACTTGCTGATCTAGAGAACTACAGTTACCCATTGAAAGTGGTCTTCCAAAGCATGATTGAACACTCTATCATCTGTCCAGAAAACAGAGGAGTAGAATAAATTTAATCAGGTTTTTATGACAGTTGTGGGGGAAATGAACCTTTGTTGGTGAAAATGTAATCTGTAAAACTTTTAGACTACGGTTTCCCCCCTTCGCTTTCTGGCTTGGAAGTTTTGTAGCATCTGTAAGTAACAAAGATACAGATTTATAGTACATACAGTTTAAAAAGTAGTTTTATAATTTAAGCTTTTATAGGTTGCCAGTCACAATATTGATTATAAAAAAGAGACTTGATCCCTTTAAACGATTTTTAAAATTACACTTCATTTTAAACTTTACAGTCTCCCTTACTGCCTGGTGTTTTTGGAGATAATGTAGCACTTCCATCAATAAGATGCTCTGCTCATTTAATATATGAAAACCGAATGTTAATTTTAAACACTAAAGCAATAGAAAAAATGTTAAAAGATTTAGATCTAAAGTTATCCATCACGATTATAGGTCCCGGGTTTTTGTATCACATGAGCTTTGAACATAAATTGTCCACCCTACTTTAAATATTTCTACAGATTCCTGAAGGTGGCTTGAAGAACTGTGTATCCCAAATATCTCAACCTAGAAGCCAGTCTCTCTTGGTAGCTACAAGATAGCTTTAGAGTTCAGGTTATAAAGTGCAAAAGGGAATGAGAAACAGGGGATCTGGCAGGTGGATATGCCTAAGTCAGGTAACTGACTAATGCCAGGAGATGAAGTGCTGGAAATCACTGCTGAAGGTGACCAGAGTTTCTCACTATGTCATTGGACGTGTGAGAAATAGCACAGATTGGCAAAGAAACAAGGGGCTATCACATCCGGGCTGGACACCTAACGTCTGCTCGCTGCTGACCATGAGCACACCCGTGGGTGACACGGTGCTCGTACACCACTCCAGTGACTTTCCAGTGAAGAGCAAACTATCTATTTCACACGTTGACTGTGTTGCCTACAGAATTTACAGGTATTTATATCATAAAATATTATGGTATACAAATACAGGTTTTAATCCTAATTTTAATGTATTTTGGTTTTGTATTGTACCTACAACTTCAGATACCTAGGTGTACAAGTGGGATGCCTTGTTAGTGTTGCCCCATCTTGCCTTCCTTGCAATTGGATCCTTTACACTGAATTCCCATCATTTTTATTTTTTTTTTTCTGTTGGTTTGTCATGATTCTGTTCTTTTTTTAATGTAGTTTTTTTGTGTGTAAATTTTATATTTACTGAAGTAAAGGTTGTTTTTGTGTAAACATTTAAACTTTAAAGAAAGAAAAGAAGCTAATTTTGTTTCTCAAGTTCTCTCTGCTAAACCATGCAGTAGAAAGAAATTTGTATTGTTAAATAAATCAATTAGTTGTTAAATGAGAATGTGTGTCTGTTTTCATGGGGAGGGCAGAAATCCCTGCTGAATATATATCCAAAATACCAGTTGCAAAGAGCATCTGGTGTTTTCAAACTATTTCCTTCCTGGCTGTGCCAGGGTGAATACTGGATGCTGTTCTATTTTACAGTTTTAATTTTCAGTTCCATCTTCTTATCACCAATCGCTGAGCTCTCTATTTGGGGGAAAAAAGTGAACCGAAATGACATATTTGTGAAAAGAACAGCTAAAGTTATTGCGCATCTTGTCTTCCTCTCCCTTTTGGATGGGCTTTTCTTGTTCTGTTGTCTCTGGGATTTGAGTGTGGAACACATGCAGCTGGGTGGGAGGGTGCCTGAAGTGGGGTCTGTGGTCTGCTGGCACAAGGAGCACTTGTGTGGGAATCAGCTGTCCCAGCCTTTGAGCTGTGGCGCTGCTGAGGAACAGAGAGTGTCAAACACAGTCACATCTCTATGGTGGTATCTACATTCAGAGCAAATACTTGGTCATAACAAATGAGAAGGGATGGGCGAATGTTATTATATATTATATAATATATTAAGATGAATTTATTAAATACAGTGGAAAGGCAAATATGTATCATCCTTATCATTTATGTACTAACATGTTCTTGGTGAGCTGCTCCATGTTCTGTGATGTCTTAGTGATGTGTGGGGTGGCTTGTGTGGAGGTGGTCTTGCTCACAGATCAGTGTTGACTAGCGATTGTTTGTAGTCTATAGCTGGAAAGGGAAGGGAGTCCTATGGAGCTAGAAAGCAAGACTGCAGAGTAGTCTGAGCCATGCACCAGGCTTGCACAGCCTCATAAGGAAAGCAGGAACTGAACCAGGTCTGGTTCATGCTCTGCTTCCTCCCGACCTCTTGGGGGAAAAGGAAACTGCCACACTTTGCTGCACACCAGTTCCTGCTCCACCAGCTTATTTGCGGCCATGGGTATCGCAGAAAGTGAGACCAAGCTTCTGCCTTTCTTCACCTTCACGTGTGGGAACCAGATTTGTGGCTTCACAGCAGTGACCTCACTTGCCTGCACCATGACAAGAGAGCTACAGGGCTTGGGCCAAGGGGCTTCATGCCAGCTGGGTGCAGCTCAAAGCCGCAGGGCAGCCCAGCTGCCCTTTTGCCGCTGCTGCCTGCTTCCCCACAGCCCTGCCCGGGTCACCTCAGCGCCGTAGGGGAGGAAGCTGGAGACTGCAGCAGCTTGTACACTGATCTTGGGCCTTCTGCCCCTGGGGTTCCATCTGCGTGGGCACAGGCGGCAAAGGAAGGACTCCAGACTCCAGGCTGAAGAGCGAATTTCATCTTTCCTGCATTATGTCTTAAACTCAGCACTGGCTATTAATATGAAAGAATGAGGCCTGTGCAGGCATCCTGAACTAAAACAGCTTCAAAGGACAGTGACAGTAGTGTGACTAAAATGAGATTTGATTCAGCCACAAACCAGCACTGTACTTCTGCAGCCCATGCTATAGCCAGGGAATCAGATGCATTGTGAACTCAGCTTTGTGTACAGTGAACCCTGCATGGGGGCACTGGTTGCATTGGTGTTGCATGGTACATATTCCAAGGGTGAACCACCACTCCCTTTCCCTTACTAACCACCCTGACTGGAAGCAGCTGGAGAGGATCCCAAGACAACAGGAGAGATCATGTAATAGAGCACATGTTTTAAAGGGAGAAGTCAGACAACGGCACAGCTGCTTGTACTACTGCCTGACCTTGCTGTGATGTCAATGATAATTAGACATGTTCAACTGTAGCTTAGGTGGAAGAGCAGATAATGTGCTTGGAAGCTAATTGCTGGAACATTTGCAGCACATAGGGGCTTTCACTTTTTCATCCTTAAAGAGGGAAACCTGCTTCAGCTTGTCCTCCCCACTCTGTGTGTATGTGTCTCTGGAGTGCAGTTACAGCTACCACTGTTGCTGGGTAGAACAAAAAGGATCCAACATACTAGCAATAATTTGGGGGACCCTTAAAGATAAAAACTGCCAGGAACAGGTGGAATAAAAGGCATAGTATGAAAAATACACATATGTCATCCCTCATGGTGGCTGCATCTGAACACAGGCTCTGCATCTATAGGGATGTAAGATGTGGTGGGACCATGTGCGTGGATAACAAATGCATCTAGTCATCTCTTTCTGCAGGTAATGTGTGGACAGCCCTATCTGTTCATGTAGTGTTTCCAATTATTGGGAAGCGCTGCTGTCCAAGATAAACATGTCTTTGAACCATCCTAAATTGTTACTATCCACAGCATCCTTTGACAGAGTGCTACAGTTTAAATACAGACTCTGTAAAAAATACTTTGTTATGTGATTATTTCATGTAACCTGCTATTTGAACACTTCATTTTATGTCTTCTAGTTTTGTACTGTGAGTACAATTCCATCTGTTGTCCTCCTTGATTCCATTGACAATTTTATGTAGCATCATTATTATCAGCCCCTAGTAACCTCTTTTTCCAGGCTGGAAAAAGTCCTCAATTAATCTCTCTCTGTATGGAGAGTCACCCTTGTGACTGGAAAGAGCTGCACTCTGTATGCAAAAGGTGATCTCACAATTCACCTGACATAATGTTTTCTGGTTTGCTCTGCTTGCTGGGAATTCATGATACTCTGCTTTTTTGACCATTGCTTATTGCTTAGCTAATGTCTTCATTAAGTTGTGTTCAGAGATGCTGGAATCTCCTTTCTGAGCAGTAGCTAATCTAACCTTTTATGTAGGTCTAGCAAATTTGTCTTTCCCCATGTCCACTGCTTTGTATTAATCATCCCCAAATTCACCTGTGATCTTATCTGCTAATTCTCAGTATCATGAAATCCTTTATGACTCTTGGCAGCCAGTTTTAGTTCAGACTGCCTTGAATATTGGCTCTGTGTGTTCTGCATGCACCAGGGGTTGGATGTAACAGCAAAAGTAACAGCAAAGTGCATTGGACAGGTCTGTCTGCCAAGAAGTGATGAGTCCCTGAGGACAAATTATCATCTGGCTTCTGAATGGCACAAATGAAAGCAAGTGCCAACCGTTTTCATCAGTCTGGGCTTTGTCTCCCTCTACAGAACAAATGTCAGGTCATTATTTAAAGAAGAGCTCAGAATGGGTAAATTTTCCAGTGCTGAATGAGCTGTCATCCTGGAGATTAGTTTTCTGGAATATCATACAGGTAGACAGGGGGGAATCGCAGATCCTGTGGGAGACCATTCCTCTGAACATAGCGATTGGATGTATCTCTGAAGGGTATGGCTGGGCTGGAAATCTGTGGTCTGGCGTTTATTCATTGAGCCAGGCAGCAATGGTGGGGCTAGGAATGCAGAGGTGGTAAATGGAAGCAGACTAAGGCTACTGTTAACGTACAGTGGTGCCTGATGGCATTTCTTACACTGGGGAAGGCAGCTTCTTGCAAGCATAGAAGTCTCTGGTTGTGTTTATGTGTTCCAGCATTTTAAATCTGCATACATTTGTGAAAATTGGAGCCAACCTGGGACTCTCTTGACTGCATGCTAAATAAAGAGGTTACCAGGGCTTACGATCCCTGATTTATAGAAAGTGGAATTAAAGTGACAAGTTATTATAAACTTGTTGCCAGTTTCTGAAGGGAAATATTAATATGCTCTATACTTTTCTGCCATTGCCTGGGTTTCCCTGTTAGCTGGGAAGCTGATGTGCTGTCTTTTCACTGCTGGAATGATTATGGTGTACAAGCAACAGTTTTCTTTCTGTTCACTTCTGAGTGTTGCTGTTTCCAGACGATTTTTTTCATAAGTATGGATTTAATGGAGAACTAAAATCAATAAAGTATCATTTAAGCTTCATTCATTGATTTGGTTGATATTTTACTGTAGAATGACCTGAATTATCTTTCTTAAATGAAGAGAGTAAGAATTAAATTACACAGTAGTTCTTCTGGAAGGTTACGCTCTTTGTTAGCAGGATGTAACCTAGTTCAGTACATTATATACGTAAATCAGGTGAAGTTTTCCTTCACCTACTGCGTAATATTTGATCGAAGCATTTATAAATGAAATAAATGAAAAAGAGTTTTCTTGGAGTGAGGGGGAAGGAAAATGAAAACTGTCACATATATAAAAAACATTAAACTTTGCATTTAAAAAAATCCTGAACTTAGGACAAACTAACCCAAACGCTAGCCGTCCTGGCTCAGCTCATTTTCCACAGTTCCATGAGCAAATGCAGGAGATAGTATGAAATAAGCAGCCAAATAAATACCGAGGCCAGGACGCAGACGGATAAAACTTGAGAGGTTTTGACTACACCTTTGACCCCGCTGCAGCGGCCGTGGCTCCTACGAGATGCTGCCTCGGCCCCCCCGGCTGCAGGGCGGGATCAGTGTCGCTAGGTGTCGCTGCCGCACCGGGTACCGCCGCGGCGCGTCCCCGCCGAGGGAGGCCCTCACCGGGGACGGACGGACGGACCGACGGACGGACGGACACGGGACGTAACGGGCGGCCCGTGGGCACCAGCAGCTGCCAGCACAGCACCCGAGCTGTCTCTCCCAAGTTCATTAAGCTACCTTAAGCTCCACAACGCCAAATATCGCTTGGATAAAGCCAACAGCCCTAGGGGAGCGGGAAGCATCGGTTAGTGCCCCCAGGCTGCTTGTCCACCCGCTCTGTCTCTTTTTTTCCTCAGAAAGACAGGGTGTATATTTAGAATCCTGGTGCTGCACTTAGGTGCCTCTGCTGCCAAAGAAGAGGCAGTTACAGAAAATAAACATGAGAGTTTGGAACTAGATGATCTTTAAGTTCTCTTCCACCCCTAACCATTCCATGATTCTATGAAGTTAAGAAGAAAGGTTTTCAACTATCTTTCAAAGTTAAATCTTTGCAGATGGGTAGATCTAGTCCAGATGGACTAAAATATCATGTTCAGTTTCTATTTTCTTTATTACATTAAATATTAGGCTCCTGGCATCAAAAAGTCCTTTTTCCTTTCCTTATAAGCCATACTAATTTCTACACCCTGCTCTGAAAACTGGCCTCACAGTCAGCTGGTTTTCTTTCAGTAACCAAGGATTCCAACAGCGCTGCTTCCGTGTCTCCTTTGCACAGTCTGATTATGGGCAGTTTACCCAAACGTGGGAGACCACCACTCTGCAAGCCAGCAGGACTTTTCCAGGCCCTTGACTTGTATTTTACCATTTGAAGGGTGCCCTCGGCTAAACACTGTAAATCAGGTAAAGCTGACACAGGTGACTCCTGACTTTCTCAGTCTTTCGGCTTCTGCGATGCACTTCCCTGCTCAGCCACAGTGCACTAATGCTGTCCCTTTTACCCCTCCTGCAGCAGTTCCCCGGTGTAACAAACAGAGTTGTGCTGGTCTAGCACTATCTGCTTAAAAATGATGTATGGATAAATATTTTAAATTTACCAAATTTCTAATGATTTTCAAAGTCTTCGGATGGTTAAAGCAGCCATTGATTTTTCGGGCCTCAACCTACGCTGTAATTCAGACACTCAGCAAAGGAAATCACACACAGTTGAATTTAGCCATCATTCAAAGTGAGGCCTGTGCAATTATCACCGCAAATGTCAGGTATTGTGTTTAGCTTACTAACTTACATTAGGAACCTGTAGTGAAGCTGTGAAGTAGCAGTTGTCTTAAGACATTTCCTATGGTAGGGGTTTTTTTAAAGACATTACAGAGCCATAAACTGCGAAGGGGAATAGTTCATGCAAATTGCTGAGATTTATGCTTTGAACATGTTGTAGGTCTGCAAAAGTGCTGGAAATCCTACAAACTACTGCCAGGTCCCACAGACTGCATTGGGAGGAACCAGCACTTCCTGGTTATGGACTGTTTAAACATTGAATAATTTAACCAGTCAGCAGCGGTGCTTGGAAAGCTGGTTAAAAATGACTAGGCTTCTTCCAATCAGGCCAGGATTCAGGTTAAGAGTTTGGCACAGGGCAGCATCGTGGGGAGCTCCCATGGCACTAAGCCCTCATCTCAGGGACTTCATAACCCATCTGCTCCATCCTTCACAGTCATGCTCCCTATAGGCAGTTGCTACTTCATGAGGGACTTTCTTGCCAACTCCCTCAGGATGGTGGACCTTCTAGCTGCTGTTCAGTCCAGTGGGCCTTTGGGAACTTTCAAAATCCATTTAGAGTGGGAACTACAAAGAGAGGTGGCACCTTTCATGACCCAACCTTATTTATTTGTATGGCAGCTGTCACCCAGAGCTGAGGAACATTTGCCACACAGTAAAATAAAAGCACTCACAAAACAAGAATCAACTGAGAAGCTTATTTGAGAGCTATTTGAAGTGCAGCAGCAAACTAGTCCTTGGTATTCAACCCCCAGCTCTTCAGAAGAAGTGAGTTGATGAGGTCTTTGCAGTGCCCTGAGACTCAAGCATTTGGGAAACGAAGCTCTGGAGAAGGGAAGGTTTAAAAGTCCTGCTAGAGCTGACTTCTACTGTGAGGATCTGGCTGTCTCTTGGAACCTAAGATTTAAGACTTTTTTGTTTTCATGGCAGATAACTGAGGGTACTGACTTAGCTTTGGGAGCTGCTTTTGTTGGTTTAAGAACAACCAAGTTACTGCAGCAAATGCCATGCAGGCTGCAAGCACTGGATGAGTACACCTTCCTCGTGGTGTTTGTACTGTGCATCAGTACAAAAGATTTTTCTCACAAGCCCATCCTTCCAAACCTTGCTTCTGCTTTCTTTTCCTTCCACTTTAAGGGTTTTGAAAGAAGAGGTAATTTCCTTCAATTTGTTATTATGAAAAACTGACTAATGTGAATCTAGGGGTTCAGTCTTGAATTAATATAAGGTTAACACTCATGGCAGCTGAGTGATGGGGAAGCAGAAGTGGCTCTGGCTTATGCTGGCTTGCAGAAGGTCCCTGGAGGCCATCACACTGGCAAGAATTATTGCCTGAAGGGCAATTACATTGGCAAGCATCAGCTGGAGCACTGTGCACCCTACTTTCTCACCTCATCATGCCAATTCATGCCGCCAGCTTTGTTCTGACACCCATCCTCTATCACAGGAGCAGGTGGCAAGGAGCCAGCTAACTCAGCGTGGGGTCTCTGCTCCTCAGAGAGCCAGTAACCAAGGGCCAGCTCAGCCTGCCACTGTGGCTGCAAAAATCCAACACAATGCAAAGGGCACAAATAAAGCCTGCCTGAATAAAACCCAAAAGCTTGGACCCAAAAGGACTTCTCTGGTAACCAAGAGGAGCAAGACAGAGGGAGTGAAGAAAATAAAACTGACATGCTGGAGCTAGGCCTGACTGGTGGCAAACGAACAGATGGACAGCTCTAGTCATCTTCCTCCTAGGGAGAAGGATGGTAATTCAACTGTGAGACAAAAGACTTGAATGGGAAGGTGCAGATTTCCCCATCCTGGCTGCTGTGCCTGCTGCCTTCTGAGACGGCTGTGTTCCAACTGGGCCTTCATTGCTCTTATCCCCAGGGATGGGGTTGGGTGGCAGACAAAGCTTGGCACTGGGTTGGAGTGCTGCTGGATGGAAGCCACCAAGGGAGAGGCCGCACTGCCCAAAGGCTGGTCCCCAGATGGGTTTATCCTCTGGGCCATGGCTGGGGTGTCCCAGGCTCAGCCTCAGACCCAGACAAGGGTGAGAGTTAGGGATGTAGATGGTGCTGGAGCTGTAGGACTATTGCACTTTTTATTTAATAAAGAAGACTGGAAAGACTGAGAAGGCCAAGGTTGTGCAGCTACAGAAAGCACCCATAAATGAAACAGAGAAGCACCACAGCCCTATTCACTGCAGACAAATGCTACTTTGCAGAGCTATCTTGTAACAGGCCCTAAAATAGACCTCTGTTCAACATCCATATTGGACCAAGATGTATTTGGAAAAAGAAAATAAAAAAAGAACTGCATGAAAATGTAGAAGCCTGTTAACAGTACACTAGGAGTACATTCAAAGGCATAAAATCACTATAAGCAGACTGGAAAGTATCTAAAGAAACCTCTTTCTATTGAGAAAGCATTAGGGTCTCAGAGCAAAGCTTTTATCAGGAAAGATATTTAAAAATATGAAAAAGATGCTAGCTATAGGTTAAGGGAAGGTATTAAAAACAAGAAAGCAATAGGGGGCTGAATACTAATGGGACAAAATTTGCTGCCAATTTGTAGTTCTTCAAAGAGGTTAAGAGGATATCCAACTGTGAAGGACTATAAAAATAACTTACAGTGACCAGGATTTAATACAGCCAGTAAAATTCAATACAGTTAAATGTAAAGTGATAAGCAGGAGGAAGAGTCTGACCTCATGTACATGATGGGAACTGAGCTGCAGCTTGCCATCCAAGAATGGTGCCGGGGATTGATTGCTCACTGTCTCTTCCAGTGCCAGGATGAAACAAGGACAGCCTAGTTTCAAAACAGACTAAAGATAATACATATACCTCAAAACACTCAGGAAGTATGATAGGAAACTCCCTTCCTCAAGGATGTTGTTGGGAATGCTGGAAGTCTATGATGGGTTAGAAAAGGTAAAAGAATGACAACAGAAAAATATTCCCTGAGACCTACCTCTGGTTATGGCAGCTTTGAACCAGAGGCTTGAGCTGCTGATGTTAATGGTGGCTCAAGTGTTTTGGGACAGGAGCTATTACACAGGTGGTAATGACACTTAACAAAGAACTCAAGTTAATAAAGGTGTTGCTCAACACCAGAGTTTCTCACTGCCCACGTAGAGAGCATTCTTGTATTCGTACAAAATTAGGAACAACAGTAGGTTACTCCCTCTCTGTCTTAGGGTGAAATCCAGCTCCTGTCTTTTGCCTGAATTCAGTTACACACACCTTATGCTCCTTCTTTCCATCTGAAAGCTGAAGAGCATCCCATCAAGTTACACACTGCTATGTGTCAAAACCACACAAATCCAAGGCACCCTATCCCTCATAAGCTGCCAGGTAAGTCTTTGTGCTCATTTGAGCTGCTGGTGCTACCAGGAACAACTTACATCAAATATTACCTATCTTTTCCTGTTCTACTCTTCTAAGTGCATCAGCTGATAATGACCAGCACAAAAAGCAGAGAAAAGAGTTTTTCCTGGGAGAAGAGCTGCCAGCAGAGAAAGAGTCTCCTGAAACCTGCGTATTCCAGAATATGCCTCAAGACTCTTTCTAGTAGCTGAAATCAGAGAGTTGCAATAGCAATTAGAAATGAACAAACAAGTCAATTAGCTAAATCCTTGGAGTCTCAAACCAGCAATGAAACACTCCATTTAATGAACACACAGTGCGTAGTTTCATAGTGAATCTAAAAACTGACAAATAGGGTGATATCATTTGGAATTGAAGAGACGTGTATTTCTGAAGTTGTACGTGGTACGGGTGTAAATCAGAAACATCTGCTGCCGGGCAAGAATAGTAAAGACAATGGCCTCCACAAAGAGCATCTTCCCAAAGGCCAAGTCAGCATGATAGATGTGAAGTCATGATTCCTGACCCAGCTCCAGGCAGGGCTGCTTTGCCCTGCCTCTGAAAAGGGAAATGAAAAAAAATCAGAAAAAGATCTTTCAGTGGGAAAAGCTGCCAGCAGCTGCAGGCAGATGCTAAGAGTGACTTAAAGGTAGCAGTTGCAGCAAGTAGGCTCTGGTTCCCAAAAAGCGGTTCCCAAGAGACTGAAAGCTGAAAAGTATGTCACAGCTTCAACGGCCCTGTGGGAAACATGAAGAGCAGAGCAGCACAGTGCTCAAACATTTCCCTTCCTTGCACAAGGGGTGCAGACAGCCTCCACCTCACTGTGGCTGCACACAGCAAGGTGGGCTTGCTCCGAGATGGGTAGGGACAAACAAGCCCTGCCGAGGGACTGACCACACAAAGCAGAGCCTTGCTGTGGCCCTGCACAGTTGTTTCTCTGGGTTTCTTTCAATTGTTTTTCTGTTTCTTTCCTTCGTCTTTCCTTTCTCCTTCTTCTTTCCTTTCTCCTTCCTTCCTTCCTTCCTTCCTTCCTTCCTTCCTTCCTTCCTTCCTTCCTTCCTTCCTTCCTTCCTTCCTTCCTTCCTTCCTTCCTTCCTTCCTTCCTTCCTTCCTTCCTTCCTTCCTTCCTTCCTTCCTTCCTTCCTTCCTTCCTTCCTTCCTTCCTTCCTTCCTTCCTTCCTTCCTTCCTTCCTTCCTTCCTTCCTTCCTTCCTTCCTTCCTTCCTTCCTTCCTTCCTTCCTTCCTTCCCTCCTTCCTTCCCTCCTTCCTTCCTTCCTTCCTTCCTTCCTTCCCTCCTTCCTTCCTTCCTTCCTTCCTTCCTTCCTTCCTTTCCTCCTTCCTTCCACCTGGGCCCTTGCTGAGGATTTAGAGTACAGGCGTTCCCAAAGTTCAAGTTGTTATTTTTGTTTTCTCAGTTCTGCATAATTTAGCCCCAAAACACTGATTTTAGGTGAGGTCTGGTCAATGGGGTTTTTTAAAACAAGCCTCTAAAAATCCTCCTGAGCATGTCTTCCAGCCCAGAGCCGACTCATTGCTAATTAGCACAGATCACAGGAAAATATTGCTGATGCACAATGTATTTCCAAACAGTACTCAGCATTACTATGTGATTTATAGAGAACATTGTTATAAATACTCTTTTGTACAAGAGAAGCATGGCTAAGCAGAAAACCTTATCTAATCCTGTTTTATGCCACATGCCATATTTAATGTATTAACTGCTATCATACAGGATCCAGATGTAAACATGTTGTTGGTTTTAACCATTTATGAATTTTCTATATAAATACAAACCCTATGGCTCAAATGTCTTTTCAGTTTTCTCTTCCCCATGCTGGATTAACACATCAGCAGCTGTGAAAGAATGTTTTCTGCCATGACATGGAATCTTCTCATTAAAAAACTGTCCAGACATAAGGTCCAACAGAAAAGAATTTAAAGCCTTTATCATTCTCTGCTGCACCATTATGAACAAACAACAGGCTTAACATTTCAGAATTTCCTTTCATCCCAAGACAGAATGAGGAGTTGAAATTTTGAAAGTCATGGAATGGAAAAAAACATGCACTTTGGGAACACGAGAGGGAATTTATTGGGGCATTATGCTGAGATAAGATCAGAGCACTTCGTTTTGATGTTATCGTTTGCGTGTTTGCTTTCCAGAACACTGTGACCAGCATCTGAATGAGCAGCCAGAGGAAAGTGACTTCACCTGACCAAAAATACAAGGGTATTTTCAATAATTTCCATAAAAGATAATGCTCATGAGCCTCATGTGTTCTTGCAAACCTTGTGATTGTATCAAACCTGCATTTCCTCAATGAAGAAAGAAAAGTTAAGTTTTGTTCAGAGAGATAAGACAGGGATCATTTCATTGTGCAGGGATGGTTGGAAGCAAAAGGTTTTGCAGATCTTGCAAACAATGCAAAATGAGACCCATAAATCCCATCGCGCTACTATTTTTATCAGTAAATATGTGTGTTACCTTGTAGGGTGTTACCCTCCACCAGTGTTTTGTTCTCATCCACACCTATGTGAAACTAGATTCACTTCCCCCAAGGCTGTTCTGCTTTAGATATTTTCGTTTTTCTGTGCATGAATTTCTGATTTCTTCTCTTTACATTTTACATTTATCTACTTCTTTAATCCCATTTATAGAGTCCCCCTCTCAGGTCTGCTTCAATTGCACTGGAGATTTTCACATCCTGCTATTTCAATGGGGAAAAAAATGCCCTTCTCTTATTCTATTAGCGCTGAATTTACAACTACACTTTGGGGTAAGATGCTTTTCATGGTTCTTTTTAGCCAAAAGGGAAAGACCATTTCCAAGAGTAAGCAGTGGCAGGCCCTGCTCTGCTGTTCATTTAAGGGAGGGTTAAACTTTGCTGAGGAAAAAAGACCCTCCCCATCTCTACCAAATCAAACATGCAAAAGAGCTTTCTTCTCTTTCTAGGCTTTTTGTGTCCAACCCATGTCTTCATTCATCAGATGGTGGCTGGCGCTACAGTTGCGCTGGGCTCAGCCCCAGCAAACAGCTCCAGGTCATCCGAGCTCTCCCTGTGCATGAAGCTCCCTGGGGAGATCCATAAGCACCCCTCATCCTTCAGCTCAGCATTTACCAACATGCTGCTGCCCACAAGGACTAATGAGCATTCAGAGAGTTGAGAGCTGTCTCTTACCTACTTTGTGCTCTTTTGTTGGATCCCCTTTTCATGGTACAGCTCTCATTTTCAATATAAGCTCTTTCGACTTTTGGAGACAGCTTTTAGGGAGAGGTGCATGTATTTTTTCAGCTGTATGTATGAATAAAATCTGGGACAGCAGCATTCTGGTCCCTGGAGAAGACAAATCCTATAATTAAAAGACAATCTCCTCCCTCATCTTTGCTGTCTTTGGTTGTCTGAACAAATGTGACTCTCAAGCAGTGGAACACTGTCACATCTCCCTTCAGATTCAAGTTTTCAGTATGTCTTGCTATGCCATTGATGGTGATTATCAAAGTATCCTATTCCCACTGGATTCCATGGGAAATAAATGTGCGCAGCCTTTTGCAGGTAAAGCCTTGTGCCATTCAGTGACCTACTTCTTTAACTCCTCTCTTTCCATGATGTCAGCATTGTGGCTGTCATGGCTATCTGTACCTGTGCCAAAGTCCTGTCCTAATCTGGTGGAAAAAGGATGCTGCATGTAAAGGCAAACTATTGACAGCACCATATTTGAAAATAAAGCTGTTACTGGTTCTGTATATAGGCATATATATCACCATTCCTCTCCATTCTAGTAAGCAAAGACATTTCTTACCTACTAAATAATTAGGGCTGAGGCACACTGGCATTTATGGCAGTCATCAGTGTAATGTCAAAAGAGTCTATGTACCGTCTTAACCAGTATGGACATGGACTGGGGCTGGGTATTGGTCAGCGGGTGGTGAGCAATTGTATTGTGCATCACTTGTGTTTATTGGGGTTTTTTCTGCTTCCCTTTCCCCTTTGAGTTTTATATTCTCTCCCCTTATTTCCCTTATCATTATTATTATTATCATTACTAGTAGTAGTATATTGTACTTTAGTTATTGGACTGTTCTTATCTCAACCCATGGGGTTTACATTCTTTCACTTCTCCTCCCCATCCCTCTCAGGGCGGGTGGATATGGACTTTGGGAAAGAAACACCCTAAAGTACATGAAGCAAGAGCAGTATGGTTTGAGGAACAGATTGTAGTCACAAATTGCCATCTCTGAACTTGCTGTTTGGTCTAAGCTGAAAAAAAAGCACAAAATGCCCCTCTTGAAGACCTGTCTGGAGATCTGCCTCCGGGAGACACAAGCCAGATTTCTCTGTAGCCCTCCAAGCCGTTTTCCCTTGTCATCCTTAGTTTTACATCCTTAGTTTCCCCAACAGGAAAACTGTAACTCCACTTAGCCATGTGTAAGGCCCCCTTCCTACTCCCACCTCATGCATTATCAGTATCGCTAGACCTTTTCAAAGCCAGAAAGAGAGAAAAGGCCCCTCTCCTTCCGCTGGGCAGGAAAGCCGTCCTGATGCCCCTTTCGACCGTTGGCCCAGCTATGCCTCAGGCAGCAGGCTGCTCCCAGAGCATCGAGGCGGGCGGCGATATGGAAGTGCTGCATAGAGGTTGGCAATAGAAACGGTGTACCGCCTCAGACATGAGATGCGGACGAACACAGGCCGGGAGCCTCTGCGCGGAGACGGTTTCGGGGGTGTATTTCCCCTTTCAGGTTACTAACGATAGGCGCCCGCTAGGTGGGGCTGCCGCGGCGCCGGGAGCTCGGCGGAGGGAGGAGGGCGCCGGGGCCGGGGCGGGGGCGGGCAGTCTGCGGCGGCACTCGGCGTGTCACTGGGCACACTGCGGGGGATGCAGGCGGCCAAAGCCAAGCGTGGATGCTGTGGCGCTCACCTGTGCACCGGCAGAAATCACCCCCTTGCTGCGCTAGGGGTGCTGACCGGGTAGTTTGAGTTGAGTTGGAAATCAGGGAATTGATAGTAATCCTGCTGTTTCACGTTTTGATATTGCTTGCCTGTATTTATGTATATCCCTACGTGTTAAAAGTACATCCCTGTAATCAGCTAGAGAACATGACTTTCTTTTTAAATTAATTTTGTCTTTCTTTTAAATTGTTGTGTAGATGGATGGTAATTTTTAGTAGGTAATAGTTGAACAGACTCATGGACACCCCAAACAGTTGGGGCTGGAAGGGGCCTCTGGAGCTGGGTCAGCTGGAGCTGGATGCTCACTGCCTGCCTAGTCCACCTTCGAGTATATCCAGGGATGGTGACTTCACAATCCCTCTGGGCAGGCTGCGCCAATCTTGGACCACTCTCTGGGGGGAAAGTTTTCTCTTATGCTTAAAAGGAATTTCTTGTGTTGAAATATTTCAGATAACGTTCCTGAAACATGTTGCTTTCAAACATCAGAAGAGTGTCAGATGGAAGAGGATACTCACACCCTGAAAAGCGCAGTCTTGTTTCACTCAGTGATACTGAGTAATACTACCGAGAGCTTTTAAAATTGAATGTAGTACGTTCATTCAACAGTTCTCTCTGTACGTGATCAAGTGGAGGATAGTGTATTTTTCTAGCCTTTCTACAACTCCCGATGCTTCCCAGCAGCTTATAATGATCTTTAGGTGAAATGCTGTTTCTGCTGGTTGTCAGGCCATTATCCTGTCATTCTGTCACTGTGGTTACTGAGTAACTTCAGTGTGCCTAGTACAGCACTAGGAATATGAAGATAATATTTCATAACATCAGTGTCAACTTCTGTAGGCTCACCAATTGCATGACATTCTGTTTCTTTTTCCCACTAAAGATTTCATTAAAATTTGAGATAAAAATGACATTACTTCCCTCAGCCAAACTGGTCTACCACTCAATAAAGGTAAGCAAACAGCTCTCAGTTAGTTCAAAGGTAGTTAATTTTCTTATTTGGTTTATTTTACACCATTTTATCTCCAGGGCATCTGTTTCTGATGTACACCAACAGCCCAGCAGGAGGATCAGACACACTAATTCCGCAGGAGTGGCTGTGCTGCGGCTGTGTGCAGCCACAGCTACCCTAACACATGGAGTCAAGTGCATCCGATGGCTCTGTTTTGCTGGGCAGGATAATAAAGGTTTCCTGAACAGCAGTATTTAAAGCAACTGAACTATGCAAAGTCTCTCCCCTCCACTGCTATTACACAGCTTGCAAGCTTTCGTTCAGGAGATTAAGTTTGCATCTCTTCAAATTATCTCTTTGTAATTGGAAAACTTTCATTTTGACAGAGACAATGTGGCAGCCTCCCTGCGAGCCTAGCTGCAAGCCAGTGCTGAGTGCCATCTGGAGAACGGATGCCGAAGTCAAGCAGCAACATCCTGTCATATTTTATCTGGAACTTTGCAAGACAACAACTAGTAACATCTTAAGCTTCATTTGTCTGGCTCTCTCATGCTCTTGGCAGAGGTCATAACCAGTAGTGGCTTTGCTGATTTGCTGCATCAAAACTTATTAGGTTACAGTGCTCACTGGCAGAGCCTCTCATAATGGCATAAAAGCCTCCGGCTTTAATTTCACTCATTATGTCAAAGTAAAGTTTAAAACTCATAAAACTTGCACCTATAAGAGCTTCCCAGTCGTAAACTCTAACATCTATTTTTGCATTCTTTGCAGCAAGGAGAATGCCCTGAACTGACTCGATGTGCTTTGTAAGCGAACACACTGAAGCTGCCTCCCACCCACCTCTGAAGAAAACTTGGTGTAGGCGACCTTTTTACCGCGCCTGTTGGAAATCTGTTCTTTTACCAGACACTTTCACAGTTTGTCTTGCTGAATGAGTCAGTTTTAAAAATCTGAGTAAAATTAAGATAACCGTTGCAGAAGGTTAAAATTAGGGCAGTGCTCAGGGTAAAAGCCAGGGCACATCTTAACGGCTCTTAATTCAAGTGAGAAACCAGCAGGAAAGAAGTTTTCTGTATGCACAGAGGGAAAAAAAAAGAGAAGTAAGGTTTAACAGTTTCCTGCTTAAATGTTGTAAAACATGTCAGCAGGGGGCTGTGGCAGTAAGAAGAATTGTGCTTTCTCACAGCAGGAAAGTGGCACTTCACTAGACTGGCTACATTGATTATCAAGATGAGGCCATCTTAAAGAGCAAGCACAGCACTTAAATGTCTTATAATGTGTGGAAAAATCATGATTAAAAAAGACAGCGCTGCATATTTCCTCTAAGACTTTCTGCCTGCTACTTCTTGCAGGGGCTTCAGTAGTGGAGAGAGCTCATGCAACTTGGTTTTTGCTCCTGTCGGGTGCAAATATCAGCTGAATCCTAGGGATGGCTGTCAGTGCTGCAGTGCACTTTGTAGACAGCCTGGATTTTGTTGGACATTAGTGTCATCATCTGTGTTTGAGAAAGACGTTCAAGACATTAGGAGTATGTGTGAATGAGGGTTAAATAAGTTTTTATTTATGTATTCAATTCTTCCTATGGTCAAAGTGGAAGTGATTACCCTGCTGTTACTTAACATTCTTGCACTTCCAATTTGTTTATTTATTCCTTACACTTTTCTTTTTTTTTTTGGCATAAAGAAAACACTACAAAATTCTAGTGGTCTTACTTGAGATAAAGGCTTTGAATTACATTAAATTATGAATTCCAGTTTAGAGCATTGTAAATAACACTGCTTCTTTAGACTTGCCTGGTTCCTCTTGATAGATAATGCTCTACCAAATCTTCTTATACTCTTTCTGTCTCATTTAATATATTTTGTGCATTATGAAAAAGTATGTAAAATTTTGAGCAATGAACATCCATTCCAGTGTCATAAAATGGAACATATGCTGTTTACCCCCAGGAGCATTTCCAGTTGGGAGCTGTATCTTTCTCAACATGGATGTACATGGATGGTTGAGACAAACTGTGTGAATGAGTCTTACATGATAACAGACAGATGTGAAGAAATCAGATCTGGAGTATCGTGTTCATATTGAGGTCCTTAATTAATGGAAGAGACTGGATATTTACCAGGGAAAAATGACTACATGATTAATGATCTGGATGGATTGCTTTTGGAAAGGAGACTAACCTAGGCAAAATATATAGGTTGACAGAGCAACATTTAAGGAGATGATAGCTGTCTGAGTCAACAGGCACTTGAAGAGATTCAGATCTCCAACACACTATGCATGTATACACATTTAGTGCTTTACCACCTTCATTTCAGATTCCTTGTGATAACAAAGTTAATCATGTGCATAAATAAGAGCAGGACTAAAGCCTAATGATGGAGAGAAATTAGTTAGCATGTCATACACTACTCCAATAAAGTAGAAATTAAAGAACAGAAAATTAAGACTGAAAATCAAGACAGCTCTTGTCACAAAAGATGTCAGGCTATGATCTGTTTTCTGTGGCTGATGAATGAAGTTTCATTGTTTGCGTCTTAAAACCAAAACAAAGCAACCAAATTACTGATAAAAACAGAACAGCAACCAAACCACACTAAATGGGTCAGGCATTCACCCACCGTAACCTCTGCAGCCATGTGTTTGTCTTCAGACTGATGTTTTGCACCGATCAGAACAAAAACAATGTTTTATTATATGTACTTGATAGAAGCTACAGGCACAGATCATTCAAGCTTTTAGGAATATACACAGGGTGTTATGTGGCCACAGGGCAGCACGGCAGCTAGCGCTTCTGATTTTGGAACTTAACATGAACTAGTAATCCTTTACTGTCCCTAGTTTTTAATAAAAACCCAGTATTTTTTCATTACTATTTGATTTAGGAAACTTGAAATTCTAAGACTGCTCTCTTGGGACAGAAAAATGAGCTGAGAAAAAGCACCATGGGCAAATAAATATACCCTTATTTGCATACATATTGTAATCTCACCAAGCAGTCAGAAAAAAAAAAAAAAAAAAGGAAAAATAAAATATTTTGGCTGTTTTATACTTATTTTTAAAACAGAGTTTTAAATGGAAATGATGCAACACAAGCCCAAACTGTGCATACAGCTCAAATTTTGAAAATATGCTTTCCGAAGATATGTGTATTTCATTTCCTATTTTTCTTACACTGATCGGCTGAAATACAAGCTTTAAAACTGCCTACCTCAGGGTAAAGGGTGTTGCCTAAATGTTCTTACCACATTAGAGGGGTTTGTTGTGGCAAAACATAACAGAGGCTGGATGAAACTACTGCCCACTGCTCACGCCTGCTTCCAGTGCGAGAGCTCTGTGAGGACCATGTGTCACAGCTGCTTTGTCCTATGAGGTATCTTAAAGAGGGATATAAGCCAGCCATAAATCCACAACAAAGAATCCCCTGCTGTAGAGGAACGCTGCTGGATATAAATGTGCCACAGTCAATCTGTGCAGAGACATAAAAGAGTGTTGGAAAAGAAGGAGAGGAACTGAGGTGCAGTGGGATTACTCTGCGCCTTGTCTCCGCTGCTGTGTGGGCACCAGGGTGGTGCTCCTGCTGCCGTGTGCGTGGGACTGCACCTAACACATCCTGCCCAGAGCTGCCCTCTGCTCCCCAGGGAGGACAACAACGGCAGCCTGAGGAAACAGCCTTCTGAAAGACTACAGGTCTGGAAACCAAGAGGCTCCTACTCCACCTGCCTTTTCCCTTGAGTTCTCATGTTGCATAGGAACAACTCTTCCCATTATTTATGCAGTATATGCCAATGATGTGTGCCAAAACTCGCCTCTTCCAGTAACGTCTTTGTAACTCCCAGGTTTTCAGTAGCATGATCAGGGAAATTGATTTAAGCCCTGTAAATTTGTAGTGAAGCCAAGTTCTTCAGATCCTTGTCCTTCATGGTGGAGGACTAGTTCTTGATTCAGTTCTAACATGCATCTTTAGATGAACAAAAAACCCCACCAAACATTAAGAAGCTGACAGCGCTTACAATTTGGATACCACAAAGCAGGTCTAGAGAGCAGTAACTGTTATTAGTAGAATAGCACAGGATGATTAAATTGGTACTGGGAAGTGGAGCTGTGATTTAGACTTCAGGGTTTAGGGATGGAGATCATCAGTTTCCCTTCAAGAGACCTGTAGCCATCTTCTGTTTCTTGTTTTGCTAAGTTGCTTCTCAACAGTTGGAGATGGGTGATGAAGAGATATTGCTGGTATCCAGCCTCTCTGTCAAAAGTGGAACCGTCGCCAGTGTTGTGCAAACTTGATTTGGCCTCTGAGCATGCTAAATCATGTTTGTTCTACTCTGATAATTTTCAGCGTATTTATCTGCCTTCTAAAGTCTGCATGGATCGCGTTTTGTTGAGGGATACCTCTGAAAGAGGGTGTGACAGGGAACTACTGGACTGTACAGGGTTCAGTGCTGGAGCAAGGGAGGCCCTTGTGGTTCCCCATGAGTTCATGGCACGCTCATACAAGCTAGATTAATATCAGAGTTTCATGCTTCTCATAGCAGTTAGTTGTGACTGGAGTGAGTTTTCTAAGCCTGCTCAAGCTACACTGTTAGACACTGAGGAACATATTAACAACCTATTTAATGTAACACATTTCGTTTGCAAATGTATTTGTTCCATAGTCTGTTGACATGGTTTAGTGTCTTGTTAGCAGTGTCCAGAGTTCAGCGTTTTCCCATGCTTGGCGAGCACAAGCTTTTCCTTCAACAGCATGTAGCAGAGGTATGCTCTCTCAAAAAAAGGGCAATGCTCCCACAGCCTGAGCAAGGAGAGGCAGTTCAGATTGCTAACAGTGCCAAAAATACAGAGATATATCTGCTGCATATCTTCTCCTGTAAGATTTTAGAGAGATCTGAAATAAGCATCAGCTAAGCAAACCGCTCTCTGTTGCTTTGAGGGAATGTGATATCTCCATCTGTTTCTATGTTCCAAACAGAGAGTGCTGCAGCCCGTAAAACTTATCTGACTCAGGCCCTGTGGCTTAAATGGGAGAGCCTGGCACTTGGTTAAGGGAGTTGTTCTTTAGCCTCTGGCATTTCTAATAAAGACTCAACTGTTTCAAAACCTCTTGCAGAGGTTTTGGGTTTGGAGGAGAATTTTTCTTTACCTCTGCAGTAGATTAGCTGCCAACCAGCTTCTAGACCTGTGGCGAGGCGGAGTTCAGTTGGTCTGTTCATAATATGGAAAGTCATTGGCAAGACAGTGACACCAAGAATTCTGTTGGGAACGGGAGCACAGCACCCCTCTGCCCATATAACCAACTGTCACTCTTATCAGGTGCAAGCATTAGTTCCTATATTTTGCAGTGCAATGCACTACATTCACAAAGGCCTTGCTCTGAGCAGCAGGAGGGTGAAGGAAAGGGCTTTTTCTCTTGATTTCTGCCTCCTGATTAATTTAAAAAGTACCTTGCATGATTTTTTAACCTTCAGATCCTTTAAGCTGCTCTCCCTCTCTGGAATTAGTTGACGAGCCCTAGAAGTAAAGGCCGCTGTGAATTTTGCTGGTGGTCACTCTGCCTGCACGGGAGGAGGCAGGAGAGAGAGGCAGGTCTGAAGTTTTGTTTCTTGTTTGATTTTCTCTTTCTCTGAGGAGAAAGATTCAGAAGACTAAACTAAATGAATGTGTCTTATGGGTACATTGAGAAATTATATCAGAGGTAAATCTTTGCTAGACCCACTTAAATGCCCTTTATGTTGAGAAATAAAGTTGTAATCTGCTGCTTAAGTCTTTATCTGCAGTTGCCTTCATTCCCCTGTGTGTCCCTCTAACACAAGAGCACGCTGACTAAAATATGGAAGGAAGCCATATATTTTGCTTTCAAAAGGCAAGTGTAAATGTTGTCATAGCAACACAGGAAAGCAGAATGCTACTTTATAAAGGTGGTGGTGGGGATATGAGGGAGGGAGAGAGGGGTTTACAGAACACACAAAAAATGACAGCTCTGGGATGAGTAAATGAACTGAAATTTGCCATGTGCCACCTTCAGCTACTTGCAGGAAAGTTTGTGTCTGAAGCACAAGCAATTCCAGTGAACTGGGTAACATATCTAAACAAATCAGAATCTCCTGTGTCTCATGTGACAGAAAACCTGATAAACCAGGGGTCAGACAGACCCAGAGCTTACCCAGGTCTATTACTGGAAAAAGAGACTCAGAAAATCTTTCATTTTTACAAGCAGCTTCTGGCATCCTACAGCATCATCAAGATTTGAAATATTACACTGAAACTGCTAGATATTAGACATCACAAAGAGAGAGAGCTGGGAAAGCAGATGTTAACATATCTGTCTCACACTAGACCGTTTGGTTGTGAAGCTTTTTCTTTTGCTTGTGCCTTCCCTGGTGATGTAAAAGACAGCCCACTCTGGTGTCCCAAAGGCTGAGTTTTAGTAGTTTTGCCCGGAACTTAATAAAAATGGTTTCAGTAAGAAAAAGGAAAACTGGGAAGCAACAATTAAATAAATACACTTGTAATAACATTGAAAAATGTTCCTTGATAACTTTGTCTTCATCCAGTATAAAAAAGCCATGTTTATTTTGAAAACACAGTTCAAATTATCTTACTACTTTGAAAGGGTTTTGTACATCTGTTTGTGTAGGTGCTGCATCAGGGCACTGCGGACTTGAGAAGCTGGTGTTGACAAACCTAAGGAGACAAGAAAGAGCTCACGGCCCTTTGGTGATTGACAGATTCAGTCACTTCAATGCTAAGCCCAAAGCTGAAGCCAGAGCAGGGTCTGCTTCACAGAACTATGCGAATGCCATTGGAAACTTTTTCATTTTAGCTTGTCATTTAGAAATACCACCCATCTGAGGACGATTCATTCCCAGGACTTTATATAACATGCAAAATACTGTGAATGTAATATTTTTAATGTATCTGCAATTTGCTTTAGTATCATAGAGCGCAAACATCTTAATTAACTTGCTTTCCCCAATTCCTGTAGCCTGTGCTATAGATAGAGATAATGTCATTCAAGAGGAAACAGAAGGTTGCATTTTCATTTGGAGTTGGAAAGTAGCACATCATCTCCAGATTTATGAAGGTGAAAAGCTGTATAAAAATAGAAAAAATTCTAGCTGCCATATTTACAAGAATAAAATGCTGTTGGTAAATGCTTTGAAAACAAAGAGAAAGAAATGTCTATGTAAAGAAATCTTTCAGGCAGCTTCTGTGTTCACGTGTATTTCCGTCTTTTGGTGGATTTCTGCAGGTCACAGATCCTTTTAAAACAAGAGTTGCAAAAAGATCCTGAGAGCCCCACAAGAATCTCTCTGGACCCTCCCCTTCTTGTCCTCTACAAAGGCTAGCCTCCCCTTAAGTAACAGGTAATCATAGAAGTAAAGAAACGATGCTGCCAGCAGGCAGGGTACTGCAGGTGTTTTGGCCGAAACAACTTGCCATTTCCTCTTTCACTCTGCAAGTATTGGCTTAAGGTGGTGATGGCTGGAGATTAAAAGAGTAATGCTGAAGCAAAAGTAACACAATGAAAGTCAGGCGCAAAAAAGTAGTAAGAGCACAGGGGTCTTCTCAGTCCCTTTCATAAACATGACAATGGTTGTAAAATTACACACTCTGTAAGAAGTCAGGAGCTCTGTTCACCTTGCAGGAAAGAAACATTACCAGGTTCCCTACAAAGTCAAGAATTTACTGTATCTCCTTTTTTTCTTCCCTATATAAACACATCAATTTTTCATTAGCAGCAAAACAGACCGAGGGATTTAATTTTTACTGAATTATTGTGTAGTGTGGCCAGATGCCAGTTTGTAAGCCTGTTCTGGGTCATAAATACAGAATAGGTGTATCACATCCACCCGCTGTCTAGCCACAGCACCCTTACGAGTGCCTCAGTGCTACGTTCGGTGGTGCTGGATGCAAACAAGCTGTTGTTTCCTGGGGAGCATTCAGACTTGCTAATGGGACAGGCACTGCAGCTCAAAGCCAGTTTGTGTAGCAGAGTACAGCCCTGGCAAAGCCTTTCTCATCTAAGCCACCTATCATGACAATGGTTGATCCTAATTGAATTCCTGTACACATAAATAAGCTGCCTCTCTGACCAGGATACTCCTGGTTCTGAGCTCCTGATTTGTAGCTATTTCTTATGAGAAACCTTGCTTGACAGCCCCTTTGGGTAAGTGCAGATCTGGAACATCTTGGGTTGGTCTCTGATCAGGGAAACTAGAAATGATGCTTCACAGCTATGAGGGGAGGCTTTCTGATGCTTTCACAGGTAGAAAACACACAAAAAAACCAACCCAAGGAGAAGTGAAAAACAAAACAACCCTCTGCCACTCCCTCTGTTCTAGCCTCAGATTGTCTCACTTGGTTTCCATTTAAAAAATGAGCAAGGCTGTGGGTAAGTTGTTTAATATGAAGTATTTAGTTCCCCAGATTTTACAGTATTGAACTTTGCAATTATAAATTTCAACCAGGGTTTGTATCATTTTATTCTTACTTCTGAATCTCATGCAGGGAAGTAGATTATTTTAAAGGCTTGTTCAAACAAAGAAGGCATTTCTTTTAAGATCACTGGAAACGAAATCACCTAATCTAAGGGTTTTTTAAAGAATGTCACTTTGGGTTCCCAAGCTACAGCCACACACAGAGGGGTCTCTGTGGCAGATAGGTAAGGGCTGTTATCAGAAGAAATAACTATATGCGTGTGTGTTTATGACTTTGGAAACATGGTGATGTGAAGGGAATGCGTCTCTTCAAGAAACAACTTTTCAAAATGTTTCTAAAATTGCTAAGAAAACTTATATTAGAACCAAATCTGTGAAGCTGAAGCAAAGAAAGAAAATATTGTTATATACAGCCCCCTATAGAGAGGGAAATTCCCAGGCAATGTAAAGCAAACATATTTTAATGATGCTCTATGCCTGTGGCAAATGAGTGCTGTGGCCACTTGAGCAGACTGTGCTGTCTGTACTCCTAGCTGCCATGTGGTCCCAAGGTCCATCTGGAGTACCAGTGTACACAGAGCAGCACAAAACCATTGGGAGCCTCATATGAAGCAGACGGACAGAGCACTGGAGGAACTGCAGCAGTGTTTGCAGCTCAGCAGCTCCCAGCCTTGCTGGGCAGAATGAGTGAGACAAAATCCACTCCTGCCCCATTAGTTACATGAGTCTTAATTGCTTTCTCTTGTAGAGATACCAAATATCTTTATAGCAGCATGTTCAGATTGTTACATGCAAACGTATATGTGATACGTTTATGAAATATGCAAAATATGATGTGCTGGGCTATGATCTGATCTGCATGTGTATTTGAAAGCCCTTTCCATGCTTTGGTTCTGGTACTGAACATTTCTGACAGTTTGAGGTAAACAGAGCCAATCTGTCAGCATGATTCACTACCAGCACATCTGATAAGTATGACTTAACTTGCAGCAGGCTTGTATGTTTTTAAAGCGCTTGCTTGCTTTGCAGTTAGCAAATTACTGCGGGGCAAAGCAAACACAAAAGGAGATAACAAAAGGAATGATGGATTTGATCACATTACAGAGGAAGTGGAATGATGGAGAGATTGCTTTACCTAGCTCAGACACCTGGAAATCAGAGTGTGTGTCTCAGCTGCGTCACAAGTGTGATCTCGAAAGCCCCATGCTGTGCACGGGCTCTGTAACAAGAGGCTGTCATCACATACTGTCCCACATTCCCTTTTATATGGATTTCCCTGATTAAGTTTCTGTTTTGACAGCTTTTGAACAGTAACACCTTTCTCTTTTGCCTCTGAATTTCCTCCTTCAAAAGGTGCAAATTACAGCTTTACTGTGGCCTGTTAGAGGTGCAAATAAGCACGACATAGCCAAACTGGGACAGTCTTGAAGTAGTAAAATATCAGGGCTGAATTCTATTGAAAGATAATATGTATATATTGATGAGCTGGGACTAAATGGTGGGGAATATCTGTGTGAATTTTTTCGGGTAGTTTGAAGCTCTGTACTTGCACAGCCTGGGGACTTGGTAATGCCAAGAATGTGGAAGGCATGAGCAACCCTAGGATGGTTAAGTTCTGGAAATGAAACAGCTTTTAGTGGCAATTGCTACAAGAGAATAATGTTTTTGTCTTTGCTTCACTCAGCTAGAGCCACGTAAATGCCTCACAGTGTAAAAGGTTAACTCTTGTTACTTGCTTGTGAACTTACTTTGACTTCTCATTTTTAGTATTATAGAAATTCGTGCCTGATTCAAGCAGCACCACTTGTACCTGCTGTTATACGGAACAGAAAACCACTTCCTTGACCACAACTTATCGCTAGCTGTTTATCACAAGCACACATAAAACTATCAATCATTGTTGTATTGCAGCTTCTTGGTGCTAAAGGCAGAAAAAGAGAAGCAAAACCACATATTCTTCTGTATTTTCTTTAAAGATCATCGTGGAAATAGAATAAAAGAAATTTATGAGTTTGTGCAGCTTTGTTTCTCTATGTTCACATTATCAAAACTAAATCAATACTGGTTAGAATTCAGTGAGAACCCATATGTTCTGATCTGCACCAACTTAGAGACAAACAGTCCAACACAACACATTCAGTGACATGCTCTAAATACTATTTTCACTTGCATGGAGACAGAAAAAAAATCATATTTGAGGGGAAACCCCTTGATGTTTAGCTACAAGTGAAAGGGAACATTTGTTTTGGACTGAAAGGAACACCTTCTCTTCCATTTCTGCATCAAGAACAGCAAGAGTTACTTTTGATAGAGAGTTAAAAATGGCTGTTTCACCCACGCCTTGAAAAAGTAGAGCCTTTCTGTGATGTGCCTGCTGGCAGAGCTGAAGAGAGCCTGATTAAAAAGGAAAGTCAATTAACCAGGTTTTGTTATGTTTTTCAAATCACTGGAGTATGCGCTTTACCTTTATTTTTATTGGAAAGTTTAACATCTTATTAGAACACCTGAAAGAATTGTAAAAACTGTATGAAAATGGAGAAAAATGGAGGCACGTGAACCCTCCTTTTGGCTCAGTTTAACTCCATGCTTTTGTGCTTGAACACAGGTTCATTTTTGCTTGCTATTTTTGATTGGTCTAGCAGATGATACTAGCTCTGCCTGCCAACAAACCCTGCTTCTCCTGAATTAGCAGACTGTCATTGCTGATTGTAACACCATTTCTACTATGAGAGTTTTATTACAGGGCTGTAAAGACCTTTGTGTGGCATTGGGGTGTCCGTCTTCCCTACTCAGAATGGGAAGCTCATAGGGCTGAGGCTGAGCTAATTATGTGCAGGAGCCTGTTAAGGTTCCAGTATAACCACATAGAAGTGTCTTTGCCGCTTGAAGCTTAACAAAATAAAGCTGTGAGCAGAGAAAAAAACCCCCACATCTTCTATTTTAAGAGTTCCTTCCCATTTCAGGTATATACATGACATACAAGATATATTGGGCTTTCTTTTAAAAGAAGGGTGTGTTTTTACCATTGTTAGTCACAAGTATAACCCAGCCACAATATATTACTATTTACTTCCACCATTTAATTCCGCCTTTTGCAACAGTTTTGGTTATTCCCATATCCAGTTATCTCAGTGAAATATGGTTAACTGGGATCCTTTAGATATTTTTAAGATTCACACTTCTTTTTCTCTTCAAAATGTTGAAAAAAAAGCACCAGGCTGTGTTTCAAATGCAAGTTTTAAAATCAAAATAAAGTAAGTGAAATTAAAAGTTATCATTTTAACACTGTATGTCTGATTGCATCAATTTAACATTACTGTAGCAGAAGTAAGAAAGAGTAACTCCCTCTGCAGAAACATGCATTCATACATGTGTGCAATGCAGCCAAACAAACAGTTTGCAGTAGAAAGCCTCAAATATCCCAAATCTTTTGAAAGAACAGAGGATTACTTCTGTTTGATCATTTTTCTTTTCCCTCACATGCTGAATAAACTTCGGCTCATTGCTTTGCAGAGATTAGATACAAGTGGGGCAAAACAGTTACTGGTTTTGCTAAGGACACATTTCTGTGAGCAGAGGTGTCCCAGCTGACATGCTTCCATAGACAAGAGAACAAATTCTGCTGGGTCCCCTGCCTTGGGAACTGTTATTTAATTTTTGTGTTTTGTTCACTTGAAGTCTGTCCTGAGTAAGCTACTTCTGCAGCCTGACGCACGCTTTCAGTGCCACTAGGTTACAGAACACCACGTGGCATAATACATTTTGACACATCCAGATGTAATGTGGTGCACATGTCACAAGGAATAAAGCAAAGCAGAGGCATTTAATTTTTCTTCTCCTCAATGGACTTGTAAATATCCACAGGTGGCTGAGTCTTTTCTCTTATATGCCCCTATTTTCTCTAAGGGAATAGAGTAGCTGAGGGTAGCCATGAGCAACAGCAGGCTGTAAGAAGTCCTGTGTGACTGCTGTGTTTTTACAGTAGTTACATCTGTACAGCCCAGCAAGCCCTGTCACGCGTATTTAACTGGGTGCCACACAACTGTATGCATTGCGTTAGACAGAGCTTGCATCAGATGAGTTTTCCTCCTTTGTGTTCCTGACTCAGCAGTCAGACAGGCCACGTCCACGCTGATGCTAAGCTCCTCTCTGTAGACAGCCGTGACTGCAGTAAGGCCAAGCAGGCAGTGCTACAGCCACCACCCAGCAGATGAGTTGCTGCTGCCCATTATGGGTGCAGCAATACCTTTGGGCGCGTCTGTGGCTCTGCCAGAGGTGTCCTGAGGGTTGCTTGAAGGGGGGGTGGGAGGGAGGCATGGGGCAGGCACAAGTTAGTTGCTTTCTGGTCTATGCTGCCCCAAGCAATAAAGATGTAGTCTCAGCACTACTCATCACTTCCTGACAACTAGCAAAAGCAATAGAAGTGTGTAACATAGAAAAAATCTCTAAGCATTTTTTTCCTTTGGGTACCAAGCATTACTCAAAACTGAGAGCCAGAGGTGAGAAGTGCCAAACTGGTACACTTCAGTATTATTCTCTCCATTACTGAAAGTGAGGCAAAATAAACCTTTGTCAGCATTTGAAACTGGCTTTACAAGGGCTGGCAATATAAAAGAAGTGATATTATAAAGGTGGAATTTGCTACATTTGTTTTTTATGGAACACACCAATGTTTTGGTGGGAGAGACGAGCTTTTCCTTCAGCTTGAAGGCAGATCGCACAACTAACAGCATGACCAGTCACCAAAAGATTTACTCCACTTTCCTTTCTCTGCCTGGGTTCTGAGATACAAAGATGAGTTTGTCACCAAGTGAAGCTGACAATTTTTGTTCTTAGTCAGACGGCTGTGCTGGAGCAGAACACAGTGGGAAAGCAGTCCCTGCCGCAGCTCTGTTCCTCCTCCAGTCCTCTCCAGTAATATCACTAGTCCCCATGCAAGCTGACAATCATCACTCTTTCATCTTAAATATATATAGGTACAATAAAGACTGTTGCTTTTTTCAGGCTGAAGGATGCCTGCTAAGGTTCCCTGAGTAATGCCACCCTACAGCTTCCTGCTGCCAGTGCTGCATGGACAGAAATGAAGCCAGTTTCATTCATGAGATTGATACCATGACTGAATCATATGGAAATTATATTTTTTTTAGGTGATGGTTTTGTTTGCTTTGTTTTAAAGGCAGAAAAAGGCAACATATTAATTGCTACTCAATGAATGACATTTGCTCAACTGGGCAAATGTCAGGGGGACTTTTTTTATTGCAAAAAGTGATACTTCAGCTTTGTATCCCAGATACATTTGTCGTTAGATTTTACAGTTTATTTTTCAGCAATAAGTTAGTCACTTCAACTGGAGACAAAGGATAAGTTTTCCACTGGGTTTGAGTTGCTGATTTATTGTGATTCTAGATTGAGGGTTGTAAATAACTTCATGAGAAACAGCTTAGGGATTTTGAAAGATTTTTTTGAAGTCTTTTCTTCTCCCTTTTATTCCATATTGAGAATCTTGTTATTTGTTGGAATTACGTTTTTAAATCTCTATTTTCCTTAGAGCTGTTGGGATTGCTGATTTTCAGGTAAATTTGCTTTAAACACAGATTTCTAATTAACTGCTATAGAGATGTCAAACCACAGTGATTAAGAACAGAACATAGCTTGTTACCCTAACCGCTTCATTCAGACAGGTTTGGATATTTTTCTTGGAAGTATAAATCACTTGATCTTGTTGGTCTTTGTACATTTGGGGAAAAAAAAAAGAGTTCATGTGCATACATACATGCATCGGCACAAGCAAATACTGCGCTGTGTGTGTGTTTGCCTGCTCCTGAACAAAGGACATTGTCCTAGGTTTGTGGACTCTGAATCCTTCCCTCAGGTGTTACCAGCTTCACTGCAGGTGTTTGAGTTGCTGGGAAGAGGTGTGAAGCTCTTCTCTTGAGTGCTCAGACAGCAGATCTGCTTGCTCACCACTACTGCTAGTTTGTGGTGCCAAGCTTATCTGTACACGTAAGCTCATCTGCATGGGCACAGTGAGGCTATGAAATAGGCGCTTTTGAATATCTCAGTGTTGGCAGGTTTGCATACACACATATGTATGTGCTCACAAAATAAGCCCTAATGTTGTTAGGATAACCTTTAACGAGAGACATAGGGAAACTTTGTCAGTCATTTCCATATTGTCCTGCCCCTAATCTGTTGTTGATTTGAACTAGGTAAACAGTTTTATTCTACATGATTAAATGTTCCAAAGATACTGCAGCGGAAGGAAGAATGAATGACGTGCTTTGGAGAGAACTTTCATAATAAATTCAAACCAGCCCAAGTAATTCCACTGAAGAAAACTAGTCAATAGAAAAGCTATAATCAGCATTAAAGCCTGATGAATGAGGAGTAGCACAGGAAAATTTACCCAAGTATATATATAAAACTTTGGAAACAAAGTTTTGGAAACAGCCAAGACAAGTTCAATTTCTGTAGAAAGGATTTTCTTTTTACACAGAAGTAACATCAGCCTATAAATCTGCCCTGCTCTTAGAGATGTTTCCCATACGGATCTGAAGACATTTTAATTTCCATATGTCCTGAGATAATTTCTCATCCTCTGATCCTGTAGCAATCCAGGATATCAGATACAACACAGCCAAATGTTAGATGGGATGTGTATACATTTCTGTCTTGTGAATTGCTTTGAGGGAACTTTTATTTAACAATTCAAATGTTAGATAAAAGTGTTTTTACCTAACGAAATGTTTTCTTTGTTCCCAAAGCATTTCCATTTAATTTAGCATGCCAGCTTCTTTCTGGATTGAAGTCCTCTACATTACTTAAGGAAACACTTCAAAGTCCATAAATGAGATGTAATGAAATTTGTGCTTTTAAAAGTGTATCGACCTTTGGGAGTCTGGCAGGAAATTTATTAGCTTAAATAATCTTTGAACATGTTTGTACATAACTATGTTTTGAATTATGAAATATGAGCACCAGCACTACAGTCTTCAGTCATAAGGAAGATGATCTTCACAAGGTATTAAAAGAAATCAATGCCTGTCAAATTTTAAATGAAAAAACTAATTCACTGTGCTCGATCTATAGATCTAATATGAACTGGTAAATTATCTTGAACAAACCTTCAAAAATGTTCGTGAAAAAAGATTAAACATACAAAGATGTGCAGTTGCAGTTCACAGAATAAAAAAGACATTCTCTTCTTTTTAAAAGAAGTTCTTACAAAGAAAGAAAACCTGCTTTGTAGTATCTCACTTAATGATAGCCTTGGCTGCAGTGATCACGATATTGTGGAGTTTGGGATCCAGCTGAGCACACTGAAGGTTAGTACTAAGACAAAGGTTTTAGGTTTTAGAAGAGCAAACTTCAGCTCACTCAGAACTCAATTCTGTTGCAAGCTTCTGTGCAGGACAAAGAAGCTAGCAAGTGCTGGGAGATTTTCAAGAATGCTCTCCTGGAAGCATGAGAACAGTTCATCCCTTTTAAAGGTAAGGGAAGTAGGCAGAGCAGCAGACCCCCTTGGCTTAACTGCGAGCTTCTGAGTCTGCTCAAAATCAAAAGAGAAGCGTTCCAGAGATGGAAAAGTGGATGAATACCAGTGGATGAATAGCTGAGAACTGCAAGGGCATTGCCAGGTGCAATTAGAAAATAGTGCAGAGGTGCAGTTAGAAAAGCAAAAGCTCAGTTCAAATTGACATTGTGCAGAGATGTCAAAAACTTCAAGAAAAGGTTCTTCAGGTATGCAAACAAGAAGCAGAAACAGAAGGAAAATATTGGTCTGCTGTTAAGCAGGAGAGGTGAATTAGTCAACAATGCTGAAAAGGGCAGGGGTTCTCAGCATTTTCTTCACCTCTGTCTTTACCAGAAGTGTTGAGCCACAGGCATTGGGATCAAAAATCCAGGTTGATGCAAACACAGACTCACTGCCAGTGAAGGAAGAGTCGGTATGTGAACTATTACAGGAGCTTGGCCCCTACAAATTGATATAACCTGCATGGTTGATGTGGGGCAAGTGGTGGACATTGTCTAACAGGATTTCTCCAAGGTCTCTCCCACAGCTTCCCCCTAGAGAAACTGATGTGTTACAGTCTAGACAAGCAGTCTGTGTGGTGGGTGATGATCCTTGAGGTCCCTTCCAACCTGGTATTCTATGATTCTGGACTGACAGCAGATTTGCTAATTCAGTAACAGATCTGAGCTGTTCCTGGAACTCTATTTTAGGAAAAGAGCTTTATATTTTGATGAACAGTGTCACAGCTGCTGAGACAAAAAACCAAAATAAAAATCTTCCTGACCCAGCTTTGACAGTTTGTCCAATGGGAATCAGAAATATGGGATGGAGGTCAAACAATGTTAGGATATGTGTCTTCGTCATAATGTGAGATGTCTTGATAGTCATATGAGAGAGAATGAGTTAGCAGGGGATATGGGGGAAAAGGTGGCATTTGAACAAATGGAGATGAATGATTGCTGTGAGGGTAGTTCCCCATTAGGCAGCAAATTAATTTGAATTTTGAACATCCAAAATCAAAGCAAACTCAAAAATAAGAATAAGCATTAAACAACTATAGAGCATAGGTATTTTCAACACTGAAATCTGGAGCAAGATCTCACTTTCAAGAATGCAGAATCATCCTCATGCGATAAGACATTCACAGCCATTAAGAAATCAGCACAAAACCTAATAACTGAATAGACGTAATTCATACATTGAAATCAAACAGTGATAAAATTCTCCACTAACCAAGGAGTGACCTTCTTACCAGTCTGTGCTCTTTCAGAAGGAATCAGAGCATGTCCAAATCTTTCCTGGAACCTTTGCCTGTTTCATATGCTGCTTTGTAGATTGAGAGGAGCCTGTCATCTCCGTTGCCTTTTTATTTAGTTAGCCATTGAGAAAATGAGAGCAGTAACTCCAAAACCAGTAATTTCATTTTTCAGTCATTGATCCATTTATTAATTTTTTTCTGAGATGTCTTTTAATAATATTTTTCTAATAATGTTTTTAATAATATGTGTTTTTTAAAAGCCGGATGCTGTGGGTGTATTGGCCCCAGTGCAGATTCCTCTCAAAGCACAGAGAAGCCTCAGGGTGTAAATGGCAAAGACTTCTCCTGTATGTAGAAGCATCTGGTTTCTCCACAGATTCCTGAGGCAGTTCTGTTGGTGGCCCTGGAGCTGCCCTTGGGCCTATTGTGTGATTAAGCTGCAGATGGTTGTCTGGGCTCCCTTAGCCTCCCAGTTACAATTTCTGTTAGTGTATCGCAGATTCTGAGAAAATTAAATGCTTTGGTGAAGGAGATACAGTTCAATTTGATTTTAACATATCTATTTTATTTAAATAAATAAAGTAAAGGCTGCAGTTAAATTCTTAACAGGATTTCAGCAGCTGACCTACTGGGGCCAAAGGAGGTACAGCCACATTTAGTACGTGGAAGAGATGGCATCAACAGGGAAAGTTAAGCCATGCTCATGTTCAAGTTCTGCATGTTTCCCTTTGGGTCAGATGTGTGCTATGCCCTATCCAAACTGTGCTATGCAGAAGAGTCAGGGTACTTGTGGCCCACACATAATAACTAATGGAATCTCTGCAATTTCAGGGTCTTAGTCTTCATCAAGACTGTGGTAAAGGCTGAAGAAAAGGAGTTCAACTTTATAAAAGTCAGCTGACTTTTTAAAAACCTCAGGAAATGTTTGAGTTTTTTGTTATGCTTCAAGTTGCAATGCTAGGGTTGCTGTTCAAAAAGAAGCTGAACATATTCACTATACCATTGTGCACTCTGCTGATAAATTTGAAGAGAAATGCTGTCTGTTTAATCTGGGCATTCAAACCTTGTGTAATACTTGGTTGAAATAATTGGGCTGAACAAAGCTGAATTATTTGTACTGCAGGAAAATAAAGCAATGCTCACAGCAGCTATTGTAATTTTGGTAGTAAAAGCAGGAGAGGTTTTGCACATGCTCTAGTCTTCGGAGCCATAGACTCAGATGTATCAGAGGAAATACCAGTACATGGTTTGGCGTAATTTCTTCTCACTGATCACAGCTACAGTAGCGCCTGATTTTCTTTCCATCAACCTTTTCGTTTACCGCTGTTTCCTGTAGTGTGCCACCACCGCCCTGCTTCTCCCCTGTGTTAGATGTCACATTGTGCAGTCACGTAGCAGTGACATACATCCACATCTTTACAAAAAGTGAGTTTTGCTAATGGATCTTTATTCCTATGAATGGGACACCAGCAGTTCCAATACCTTCTGTACTGGATTCATACCACAGCTAAAGAAATACGCTGGGGGTGCTTGTTGTGATTTGACAGAACAAGCAGGACAAAAGCAGCTTGTTCTTGCTGAAACAGAAAGAAAAAAACCCTCTTCTGAGTCACATAGATGGCATTTGTTTCACAGGTCTGGGCAGAGTTACCAGTATCAAGAACCTCCAAATGGCTGGGTGTGTTGCTCTGGAAATGTATGTATGAATGACTACTAATTTATTTACCGTAGGAAGTCAATAAGTGCATTATTATCTTCCTGTAAGCAGACAGGAGGCAACTAAATAATCAGCAAAATATAATCCTCTATTGGAGCAAGACTCAGTTTTTCTTTTCTTATTTACAGTAACTGTTAACTCATGAAAATCATTTATTGTCAGACATATTCTGCCCTCTTATGCTGATACAACTTGTCATGATTTCACATTTGAAAGCATCTCAAAAAAAGTGTATTTCAAGAGAAGATATTTGAAGATGATGATCTAAGTTAACTCTAATCTCCAGGATAGGAAGGAATTGCAAAAACAAAAAGTATATGGAAGAATTCACAACAGGAGAACAGTAGGAGAGTAGGAAGTGGGGTAGGAAGAGCAGCAGGAGGAAGATTAGGAGGAGGGAGGGCAGCTGATACTTGCCAGTGGATACAAATGATTGCCACACTCTCATCTTGGTCCAAGTTCCCATTGCACTCCTGTGATGACTTCTCACACACTCTCTGTCTTATTCACACATTTTGTAAATATAAACTGTGTTTAATTCTCTTTTGGGAAAACATTAAAGAAAGAAAGCCTGATCCCCAATTTCTTTTTTTAGGTGAATTTTCAAAACAGATTACACACCACAGAATATAGAAAAGTCAGAATAAGTAGTGTATTAAGTAACATGGCTAATATCTACCATGTGCTGTTCATTTTTTTCCCATTCTCTCCCTAAAGAAAAAAATGAGCTTTTGCTCCCTTGTTTAGTTCACAAAAATTGCAAAAAAACTGCATTTTTGCTGTGGTGTCCTGGGTAGTTCTTGCTTACTCTCTGCCTACTTTAGAAACACCATAGGGCTCTCAGCAACGATTTGTCTGACACCCTCTTCTAGCCTAGTGCCTTTCATTCATGAGTCTTCATATTGTGGGTTATAGAAACACACATACGTCTTTGTCATTTCGTCAAATTGCTTCTCTTTACTTAGTAAAGGATTCAGGTGGTAAGTAGGAAGAGTTCTCGGTGCTCTCGTATATCTTTGACATGCCTTCTCACATGGTTTTGGTGAGTGAGAAGATTTTGTCAGCAATAGAAGGGAGGTTTTGCCTGAAAATCAATGAGACCTATGACATTCTGTGCAGAAGACCCTTACAGTCACTCAGAGTCAGGCTGCCACAGTCAGATTAGCCAGAGCAAGACTCTAGCAATCATCTCTATTTGAAAGATTTTAAAGAAAGTTAACAAATTCTAGGCTGGGTTAAATTTGTTTTATTTTTTTTGCTGGTTTCGTGGGGAAATTAGTTTCATTCTCTTTGATCCCGCTCCTGGCTCATACCCTTCTTACTTGGAGGATCCAGAGATCTCCAAAACAGGGAAGCAGTAATGCAGCAGAGGTGGATGGGTTAGAAAGCAGTCTTGCCAAATGTGTCTCCATTGGACAAACTTGCCCAATACCACTATTTCCATATAAGAATGCATGAACCTTTCCTATTCACCATGTTGAAATTAGTTCTCAAACAAAATTACTCATAGTAAGTAGATGTTTTTTCTTATATACTGTTGTACTGCTCAGTGCTAAACCTACAGAAGAGAGCACAGGCCACACATGATCTACTACATCATTACATGAAATGGCTTCCAGAAAACAGTGCTTCCAGGAAAAAGATTAAACAGTGTGCCAGTTTTTCAGCTGTTTGCCTCCATGCATATTTTCTGTGATGTGTTGGCAATTGAAAAGTCAATGATTGAAGAGTAGTGCTACGAAAACTATATGCCTTTGGAAGATAGCCCATTAAAAAGGTGTTTTAATCTATCAGAAAATATTGTGGGTTTTTTCTGTGTTTTTCAAATACTTTCTAAATAAATATCCTGTAATTAGGTAAGTTACTGTAAGTAGCGGAATAAAAAGCCTTCAATGACGGTCTCAGACTCATAGCCAAAGTCTGAAGTCTAAAGTCATAGACTATATCTATTTTTATTTCAGAAATGACTAACAACTCAATTCATGTCTTTCCCAGCTGTGGCTGTGCAGCTGAATGGGGAAAAAACAGATGTTCACAAAATGAAAACTTCCTTTGATAGTTCATGAACTCACAAATGTGTATAGTAGGAGAGTAGTCTGTTTCTATCACAAATGGGAAACACCACTGTCAATAACAGCTTGAGATCCAGGCCAGAAACTGTTTTACTGCAGAATAGTTCTAGGGGCACTTCCCAGGATGGAGGAAAATCCCAAGATACAGGGTCATGTATTTTCACTGACGTTGAAGCTGGTATGATTTTGGTTTAAAAAAATGTATGTGTAAATGGCAGTTTCTCATGCACACATCACTAAAAGGTCTCTGACAATGTTTTTTAAAAACTCCATTGAATTTTACAATTATTGTAGCTGTTTTTATTAGTATGGTTCAGATGCAGAAAATGAAATTGGAAGCAAAGTAACTTCTCTTCCAAATCTTTACATACATTGCCTGTTGGGTACAGTGGTCACTTTTGTGTAATACTCAGTGACCTGAAACTTCACAGAAGTGGACTGTGTCAAGTAAGATCAGCTCAGACACGAATATATGATTAGTAAGTACTGGATGATTACTGTTCCCACAGATGATGTTTACTATTTCAATTTGAATGTAAAAAAATTAAAAAAGACAGACATGATCTGTGTTCTAGTAAAGTGTGTTTGCAGAGAA
This sequence comes from Strigops habroptila, assembly GCF_004027225.2. Classification (NCBI taxonomy): domain Eukaryota; kingdom Metazoa; phylum Chordata; class Aves; order Psittaciformes; family Psittacidae; genus Strigops; species Strigops habroptila. The sequence goes on along the minus strand of NC_044281.2, from coordinate 15,963,558 downwards.
ACTTTTCCAACAGTAAAATTGGTGTGATTCTACCACAGTGATATCAGAGACTTGCTTGGGCAGGAGCTGTGACTCTGTTCCCCAAGACCCTGCACTCTCTTCAAGACATGCTAGTTTCTAGGTCATGCAGCTATTCCCCTCCCAGACTCTCCACAGAAGCCCTGTGCTACTTTAGGTTTGATGTCACAGATATCAGACCCTAAAACAGAATTTCATACACTCAAGTTGTCCCTTTCCACTTTCTGTGGGTATAGTCTTGCTTTCACGTTTCCTTTAACACATTTACTTTAGTTCCAATTTTGGATCACTTCTTCCTTCAGTTCCCCTGTTATTAGAGCCCAATTGATTATTTTCCCCTATATGATACTTATAATGCTTTACCTAAATGTTTTCCCACACTAAGAGGGTCTGATTTTATTTCCAGCTTCCAACTTTCTAACTTCCTGTCCTGGAGGCTTTATTGTGGGTTACAATCATGTGATGCTAGTGACTGCATGTCAAACAAATCCTTGACTGAAGAGGGACTGAAGAATATAAGCACAGTTAAATTCCTATTGGACCTGAAAGGTGATTCACATTCTTTCTGTAATTCTTCTGTGAGCTTAGTTTTTTCAGGAAAGTTGTGTGAAACTTGTTGTTTTGAGGTTGGGTTTTTTTTAATGCAACACTTTTTCCCAGTTTGTTCTAAGTGGTTTGGAATCTCTTCAATTTTACAGAAATTACTTCAAGTTACTTCAGCCTCAAAACTTTTTATACCATCATGGAGGAGGTTCATGGCACTGAGCCAGGGTCTATCTAGTTCTGCAGTTTCCCCTTAACCTGTCTTATTGCTCTTTTCATATGAAAGGCAGGGTAGAATTACTCAAAGCAAGTCCAACCTGCTGGATGTTTTTCAATCAATCAAGCAAGCATGTGAAGCTTCCTGCTCACTTGTGTCTCTTTAATTATTACTCATCACTTCTGACATCCTCACCGGTTTCAGCATTATCAACTCTATAATGATGTCTCTCTAAAAGGGAATGTTCTCACTACAGTAAAACTGATATTTTTATAACTTTAGATTGTATGACATGGAAACATGTATAACATGGAAAAGAGATCAACATGTTAATAACATTCTTCAATACTCAGTTCAAGAACCACCTTCTGGGAATATTACTCTGATCTCAGACAGCAATAAGTCACCTGCAAAGTCTGGATACATTTCATCCCTCTGAATCAGTAGGGTTAAAAGTGGCATTTCACAATGGCATCAACTGGTAAGACAGATCTATGTAAAACTAGAATGAACTTAAGAATAAATTGACAAAATAAGAAAACAATTTTCAGCCTAAACTAACATCTGCTACTGTTTAATATTATTAAAGAAAACTGAGATAGCCATGTTTTAAACTTACGTTTTGCACAGGCACAAAGCAGTGCTTTTAGACAAATTTTGATTAGGAACAGCATGAGTTCTGGTTCCATAATTGCACAGCTGACCAGACTTGTGGTCTATTGTATACTCAATATTGGTCTTCAAAATGTTTCTAATCAGGTAATTGCTAGTTTATCACATAGACAATGTAGCCTCAAAAAGACTAATTGTAATTTCATCATTATCATCCAGGGTGAGCTATAAAAGAGCTATTACGGAATGAATACTCAGTGTTTCAACCCAAGTATCTATGGACACTTCTTTATTTACAGAGAACAAAAGGAAAAAAAATGGAAGTTTTCATGTTTATTTGCTCTCTCAAAGTCTAATTAAATTCAAGTGGGTGTCACCTTAAAAGAACCCCAGGAGATAGGGCAGTGGTTTCCCTGAATGGATGTCTTTTAATCCCTGCAGTTTTTCTGTGGGAGCTGGAGAAACAGAATCTTATTCTCCACCCACATTATATCGGTAATTGTCAGACATTTTGCAAATTAAAGCAACAAAAGCTAAACCAAAATGATACTTTAACAAAAGCCTAGTAAATCACATAACAAAACCTTCCAAATTGGCAGGCATGGATTTTATGTCTACTTATAAAATCACTCCCTGTCCAATCTCACAATGAATTCCCCTTCATCTCCTTAAACTGAAAATCCAAATATAGAGAATAAGCTTGAGAAGCGTCTGGTTGAAGAGGGTAATACTGATCGACTTGGTATACAGCAATTTGGGTTTACCTTATTTGTACACTGCAAACATGGTTTCTACTACAGAGTAAAAACCCTACACGGACTGATTTAGCTATCACGGATTATATAGCAAGTGATACTACTCAATTTCTGTTGAACAAATACTCTCTTTAAAAGGTTTTATAATTTATTCGGGTTAGGAAGTTTTTATATTTTCAAATATTAATGCTTATGAGGCTTATCTATTAATTTTTAAAGATATTTTAATGTCAGTCTTTTATTATTTGTGGCTAGAACTGAAAATTTCAAAAGAACATCTGAACGAAACATCATGTTGTATTTCCTGAATATCCTGAGCAAAGGTATACTGAGATCTAGGCACACATGTATTTATTGGTTTACATCTGAGCAAAATGAGCAAAAGGAGAAATATTTGTTCCAAGAAAAAGAAAAGAGAGCATTTGCTTCATTGGAGGAATTGAAAATATATTTAAAAAAGAGGCAATTTTAGAAAAAGTTTTATGACCATAGAGGGAGGTCCCACTCCTGCTCTTCCTACCTTGCTGCTCTCCTTCTCTGCCTCGGCTCCTGCCCCTTGACTGTACACAGTTCCCTACACTCCCAACATTCTTCTACAAGCCACTTCCAACAGTACAGCAGAAAACTGTCCACTTTATCTTTTTGCAAGTTTAGTTTTGTGCTGGATTAGTGAGCTACAGCATCTCATGGCACTTCAGAAGACTATCATAGCTGGCACTATGTAAATAATGAATATAAGCAGATGGGATTTTGCAGGAAGGGAGACTAAGACTATCATCTTTCAGCAGTGGTAGCCAGTTGGAATCCAGTGACCCTCCCTCTCCTCTGCCTCATGAGGCTTCGTCTTTGTTGAGAAGTACCTCAGGCATACGCTGACTACAAAAGAGAGACTGATGCAGGGAACAGACTGCGGTACGTGGGTTCTGTGTGTCTCTCATGGCTTGCAGACATTGATTTCCAAAAATTGGTCAGCCAGCATCACTAAAGGAATAAACTGAACAATTAATCAAGATGAAGCTCCACAGAAAAGGATACCAGACACAGTGCTTGTATGGGTCATAGATTGTGCCCTTCAGGCCTTGCTTTCTTCAAAAGGGAGTCAGACGGTATAGCAAGGAAGAGAGGGGACTTGGGTGAGTAAGACAGTTTGCAGACCTCTATTTGGCTTCCCATTCTTTTTCTTTTTTTCTCATTATATTTGACCAAGGCTTATTGTTTAAATCCACTCAAACAGAGATTTACTGATCCTGATTAAATTCAGTGTTAGCAAACATGCGAGTCAGTCACGCCCTCTACTACCAAAGGATGTTCAGTTTTTCCTTTTGTCTCCTGCCTTCTCTGATCTGTTAGCTAAACTTTGCAGATGGTTTTTTCTCATCATTTACATAGGGAATCTTTTCAGTTACAGTGACTCACTAATTTCATACCAGCTTTAAGACTGAAATGTTGAACTCACATAGCCAGGAGCAGGAGGGAGTATTAGCAATACTCATAGGCAGAAGCTCAAAGCAAAAAAGGAGCCCTCTTCAGCCTCCCAGAAATTTTCCATAGTTTCCCATTACTTCAAGAGCCTTATTTCAGTCCCTGAAAAACTTTGAAGTATGGTTTCTACAACTACATAAACATAACATGCTTCAGCCAGACATTTGGCATACTGTTCCTATTGACAGCTATTTGTTTATATATGTCTAATAAAACCATCTAATATGTGATTTATTGATACAGTGTAGTATTAACTTTTCAGTTGGGATTTAAACAGGAGGTTTTATATATGGTTTACAAGGATTTGCAACCATTCCTACCAGTACTGAATATTCACATCACAAACTGGGAAGTACACATAAAATCATGGTGAATATAAATTACAGGTGACCCAAAGATGGGCAGGATGGTGAATCTCAAAGACAACAGCTGGGTTAGTTGAAGTGTATTCAGATACAGCTAAATGCAAAATACATTTAGGGACAAGGAATGTGAACCACATGCCCAGCATAAAGCACTGTATCTTGGAAAGCAGTGACTTTCCAGAAGAAATAGGGTCAAAGTGAATAACTAAACAAATCCTTCTGCTCTGGCTAAACAAACCCTTATGCTGTCACTGAATACATACATGTAGGACAAAAATGAGAGAGAAACAATTTTAACTCTGAATGTCTCTTTGACAAGGGTGATACAGAAACAATTCATTTCATTCCAGTATCCACTTTTTTAAAGAGTATTGGAAGTGCAAAAAAAGCCACATAAGTGAATGCAAGCAAAAAAAAAAAAGGTTTTGAATGAGAGAGGCAAAGAATTCAGTCTGTTCACTGAGAAGAGACAATTTGACTACTGTGCACAAATAGCTGCCACATAAAAAGAAGAAATACATATTGAAGATTCTTTAATCTTCTGGAAAAGCCACAAGAAGAACCAGTGCCTGGAAGCTGAAGCCAGAAAAATTTAAGTGAGGCATGCTTAGATGAACCTTAGATGAACATCAGATCTTATTAGATGAACCTCTAGAATGAATTGCTTTTGGAGGTTATGTACTTATAGCTGCACGTTTCCTTCAAATAAGGAATCTATGATCTTCAGAAGAATAGGCTCGAATTAAATTCAAGTCACATATTAGCAATTCCCAAAACATCAAGTTAACAGGTGTTTAGAAGGTCATGAGACAGCAGTATGTGATGGCTCTTTCTGCTTTAAACTCTGTGAATACATGCACAGGGTTTAACACAGAGGCTTGCTTTTTCGAGTCTACTTTCTAATAGTTTTGTACTGCTTCCTTTTAAAGTATTTTCCCCAGAGTGTCTGAACTGACCTGGCCAAATATCTTTAAAGTGCTGCAGTAGTATGCAGAAACCTGAATATATAACAAATGTTTCAGTGCAGAAAAAAACCTTGTATGTCTCAGGATCCAGACCTCATTACAAGATCTTTACAGAAAGAATGATACAGGAAGTGTGACTTTGTAGTCATTAATTCTGCATTTTTCACACATACAGAAACACCTCCAGAAGGTAAGGACCTCTCGCTGATTCATTCTAGTCTCTTCCTCAAGTTGCAGCCCTTATCTGCATTTATATATTACTTCTGAACGGAAAAAAATTTTGATTTGTGAATTTTAATAAAGCATTTATTGCATTCAAAATTTCGGGTCCTTTAATACTTGTTCTTACAAAATGGTATGATTTATGTGTGCGCTTCCTTGTGAAGAATAGCAGAAGTGGGCTGGGGGCATTGCTGCAGCCCCTCCCCAGCACCAGAATAATTGATTGTTTCCTTCCCTCCAGGTAGCACTGCCCACTTGGGCTCCCAGTGGCAACCTGTTCCCACTTTGAAATATCCATAAGCATTCACAGCCTCCCCTTTCATATGAGTTTTGAATTCCTGATCAGACAGACACTGTTCTTTCCTAATCTATGCTATCTGCAGTTTGATACAGGTTGACTCACACTCTCCTATTTGAAATCAGTTTTCTGCCTTGACCATCTGCTTCAATATTGCTTTCTTCTGTTTCATAAACATGAAAAAGAAAAAATTAACTCAAAAAAATAAGTCTAAATGCAAATGGAGAGCTTGCTTTAAGATTATTACATGTTTACTTAAAGTAGAAATTTAAGGTTACTCTGAGTTACTAACCAATCTTTTTCAGGACAGTGCCTTAACATAACTGGTAATAGAATATGAACTGACATATTAATTTGTATTAGCAATTGATTCAAATATATTTCAAGATGCAGTTTACTGCCTTGCTATACTATATTGTCTTGGTAAGTATAGGCTTTCTGTTCCCTAGATGTACATTAATGTTAACATGGTTAGCAGCGTACTTGTGTTATAAACACGTCTCAGGGGGATGTTTCAGTTTGGGGTCATTGATTTTCTCAGGGCCAGGATCTCACTCAATGTTAATGAGAGCTTCACGTCTGGCATTACTATTGAACATGGTTGCTGATGTGGAAGTTTCCCTGTCCCCTCATTTCTCGACAGGCAGGCTGGGAAGGGCTCTGGTGACAGCAGCCAGGAATCTCATGGGGAGTTTCCAAGGTGGTACAAACATTGCTCGACTGAAGACCTAATCTGTGGCCACGGAGCTGTGATACATGTGCAGTTTGTGAGACAAGAACTGAATTTCAGGGGTTGCCATTCCTTGTCAATTCAAAATTAGAACAGCAAGGTAATAAACAAAACAGCCAGTTAATAAAATAGGTGATAGTGTTATTCATAAGCATAATTCTCACTCATGTGAGAATAAACACAAGACTCTCAGGGAACTTTAGTTACTCTCAAACTTCCTTGCAAAACTACACTGTTGCTGACAGTAGGAAGTAGAAAAGCTTTTGCTTCAGTTTTATTTATCCCTTACATCTGAGTGCTGTTCTTCCCTGAAATACTTTTCACACCGTTTTTAGCACTATTAGTGAAATTCTGTATTTATTGGGAATTTCCCTTGCATTTCAATAGATCAAAGCTTTATTTCATATTGTCCTGAGAAATACAGGTGTAAAGGATTATTTTGCAACAGAACCTCAGTATACGCAGAACAGCATAACAAATCCATTTTTACTTAATACCTAAATTTAGCACACCCAAAACAATGAGAAACATCCATTTAGATATGCTGCCATGAAAATAAGATACTCCTGGCTCTCAATGCCCTCTCTTAGCAGAATCTGTCTCCATCCCTTTCCTTTGAGGAAAATATTTCGGACTGTTTTTTACCCGAAAGAATGACAGTTCTTGGGTGAGGTCTGATTACCATGTGTGTGACTCTCATGGATGGATGGGTTATCTCTCTGGTCATGTTTTCATATATTAATATATAATTCTATGCAATGTGAATACAAAAATACAGGCACTGAGTTATAAAAATAATGAGTGATCCGCCTCACATTTGTGCCAGAAATTCCTGCTACAAAATCTCAGCCTCAATCACTAGCTTTCCTTCGGGAGCTGCTCTGTTTGTTGAGAGATGCCTGTGATTGTTGGGCTTTTTTGTTATTGTTGTCTGTAACCATGTAAATTTACCATTACATATAAATTAAATAGTCAAGGTTCTGTGTGCAGGAGTCCAGCTCTACCAGTTTCACACATCATTCACATGCAGTCCTCTTCCTACAAATGGCATGGATTTTATTTATCCTGCACACCCTCTACAAGCAGAGATTTGTTCTCTTCATTAGCACTGGGGAAATTGTCATTTGGAGATTCCTAATCATGTAAGACAATCAGATATTCTAATTATAAAAAAAGAAAGTATTTGAGGATGGTCATATTACCTATTTCCAAGAGGTCCTGCAAGTATTTCTGTTCAGGATGGGAAAAGATTAAAATGCCATTTGCATGACTGATGTTAAACCTTCTATCTTATAGTCTTGTAAATGAATTCCTGTCTCACAGGCACTTTATGTTATGAAAACATTTTACATTCAACTGGAATAATTGCACATTTAACTTCGAAGTTACAACCTGCCTCGGGTATTAATTCATCACGTTCACACTGGAACTGTAGAAAAGTCAAAAGAATTGGCTCAGGATAGAGCTGTCATGCACTGCAAACTATTCCATCTTGTCTGCAGTCTCTACTGCAGATACTAAATCAAAATTTCCCGCAGATCAGGTAGACTTCAACTTGACAATCATTGAAGAATGTTTAGTCTGCTTGAGCAAGACTTCTGGGTAGTAATGTAAAACAAGGAGCTATTATATCGTACCACTGCCAGCTTGCTCTATTGCTTTTAAATTGGCTTTGTGTACACAAATAGCTGTGGAGCTAGGGTATGCTCCTCATACAGATAGTTATTTTAAATTAAAAGGAGGCTGTGAAGCTGGTTTATTTTTGAATCACTGCAGTAACAAATGCTTGCAAAGAGATAACAGCCCTGGTAATACAAGCATAAGTAATGCCCAAGTGATTTTGTTCACTGACTGTACAACATTCCTGCAGGTTACAGAACCATTTGGCATTAAGCTTGTCATTGCTTTATAGGGTCTGCTGAGAAACGCAGTAAAACATCTTAAAATTTATACCAGGTTCAGATATTTGTGATTCAAAATCAGTGAGAAACATTTCACTAGTTTCTACTTTTTTTTTTTCTTTTAATGCCAACGATCAGAATCAGGCAATGATGCTGTGGGGCAGGTTAAACAAAGCACACCAAGATAAACCTAACCAAGTTACATGGCACGTGGGGACAACCTTCTTGTAATTGCTGAAGAATTCACCATTCATGATGTTAAAGTAGCTATTTTTTTATCTGGTAGGAAGTATTTCACAAAGACAAAGCCTTTACAAATAAAACTCCTCTACTCAAGTAATGCATTAGTTTATACATGAATGAATCTTTTGATCACAACAGAAACTTGACTCCGCATAATATATTTTGCTACTGAAATAATTTGCCTGAATAAAATACATGCAGAGAATTGGTATGAAAATCAACTGTGAAGTAATGGTTTATTCTCAATATTTACTGACAAGCTTTCTTCTTGGAATTAGGTAGCTTATTACCGCAAACATGTCTTCAACTTAAAAGCAACAGTGACGTGGGAGCTGCAGCTAACTTTAAATCATATGTAATCTCTTAAGGCTGTTATTCTGTTTATTATGTCTATTTATAACACCATTACTTCAAAATTATTTCATTTGTCAAATCTTTGCATTTTCCAATTAACATAAACACTTAATAAAATGAACTCTTCTATAACTTTCCCAACCTAGATTCAAAAGGAGAAAGATGTATTTATAATTAAAATCTGGTATTTCTGACTATTTCTATAGAGTTTCTCCATAATAACTTGATATTATGCTTGAGATAGCTCTGAAATATTTGTGGGCTAAATATCTCTGAAAACACATTAAGCAGGAAACCGGTGCTATCACCATTATTGGACTAAAATATTCTTGTTAAATTTTTCAAATAAATCAGTCAATGAGGCGGTTATTTAATTTCTATGATCTAATGTCTTCTGCTACTTTTAATTAAAAATGTATCTAATCATGTAAACATTATTATGAACAAAACATTTTCTACTTATGAGTTTTTAAGTGTCAGCAAACACATCTGGAACTTTGCTTAATAGATACTAGAGGTGTCCAATTTTGCCAGGAACAAAAATATAGACAGCAAATTTCAGGAGAAGGATGGGGTCTATGTTTATCTGAAGCAGTCTGTAGAGGTGATAGATAACATAATGAAGGCTTCATTTCACCACCACTGGTAGACCATTAATTTAACAGGGTAAGTGCCTTCAGAGAAGACAAGACATGTTAAAATTTCAAGTGACCTGATCCGTATGTTGCTGGCTCTTTCTATTGAAAAAGTGCGTAACAAAAATTGGAATATGTGATAATATGTGATGACTACATTTGCAGAGAATTGAGCAGCTATCACTCAGTCCACCAAGTGCTACAGAGGACAGTGCTGACTTCTCACAAGTTTGAATAACTGCTCTAGCTTCTGTTCAGGGATGTGGATGTACTGAAATGCGTTAATCTGGGAGCATGTTCCAGAGGGACATTAGAAATTCAAATAAAGAGAAATAAATGGGTTTTGCCACAACTGGTGTGCATCAGAGCCTCAGCTCCCTGCTGTTTCTTGGAGCCATGGCAGCAGCTGGATAAGTGCTGGAGTTGGTTCAAGGTGAAGGTATGAAGCAAAATATCTACAGCAAGCAATTCACTGTGGTACAGACACACCTCAGCTAGCAGGAAGACTGGGTTGTAGATGTGGATGAAATGGTGACTTGGTGAAGCCAACAGTCAGTACAGTCACTAATTTCCATAGGGCTGCATTTCTTTTTCTGTGCTGTAGTCTCTGAGGTATTACAAAAGTTGTATTTGCTGCTGAAAGGAAAACTGGATATTGTTGGGTGCTGCCATTAACCTGCCTGCTGGTCCCACTGGGGTCAGTGGGAACCTTGCCAAAGTTTCTTTTTCTTTCCTGTAGGGATGAACACTGTGAAGCTGAGAGAAGAGGCAGCGGCTGCCTTTTGTCAAGAAGCAGCAGCACAGTTACATCAAAACGATCTTTTATCTGGTTGTGCTTTGCCTGGAAGGCCTACCTCACCATGAATGGAGGCATGGATCAATCCCCCTCAGCATCTGGCTTTTACAAGAAGTGCTTAAATTAGGATTTCAGTTGCCCTAAGCTTTCTGTATAGCTGATAGATGACGGAGGCATGTGCAGAGTGTGATTTAGCTAATCCACCAAACTAGGTAATCCAAATCCAAGCAACTCTCATGTTCAGCAAAATTGGATTCATGTAGCTCAAGAAGAAGCCAGGATTTTAAAAAAAGATATGCAAAATCAGGTTCCTCAATATCTTTTAAAGTTTTTCTGCTGTTCTTTTTGCAAAGTCTCATTTGGAGTCAGTGTTTTATATGTGATGGCTGTTATCAGCTTTGACACGACTGAAAATTTGCCATAAGAGGGCTCAGTCAAGGTCTATTAATAATTTGAGAAATATTTTGAATGGACTATTCAACAGATGATTATTCCATTATTATATTCCCCATCAGTCATCCTTTCACTCTCCTGCATAGCAAACTTTATGTTGTTAGTTGTTATGTGAAATTGCTGGATTCTTCATCCACAAATTAGAGGGGAGTAGTAAGAATAATGCTGAGATGTAGAAATAATAGAATTTTCAGTTAGATATTATTTAGACTGCATCATGACTGACTGCAGAATAGTGGCACTGTGGAAATAATGTTGAATGTTTAACTAGATTATTAACTACTAAGAAATTTCAATTTTGGATTATAAAACTCAGTGTTTGAGAGCATCTTCTAAAACACCATTTGATAACCTGCAATTTTCTTCCTAAGTTAATACTGTACCAGCACTGTTTTCTAGTGAAAAAGAAGAGCTTTGTTCAAAGTGCTGATAGGCAGCAAGGTACCATGAATGCTGTCAGGCTTAAAGTATGCAACTTTATCAAACAAAAAGTAAAACCATGTTGTTATTGCTCTGCACAGGAATGCTACAATGGGAACCTCTGTTTAGAGAAAGGCATCTCGAGGGCACCAAAAGCACTTTATTCACCAGCATCAAAGTGAAGCTGCATTTAATTTAGAGGCTTGTTCGGTTTTCTAGAACAGCTGCTAATCTGTTTCTATGGGACTATTTCCTGATACACTGCAGAGTGCTTTCTGCCTGCTCTAACATATTAGTTACATTTATGTTCACTGTGAGGATTGCAGGGAAAGGATTAGAAGTCAGGTTTTGCAGGCAAACAATGAAATGAATTCTTAGGTACATATACATGGGTGGACATTGACATGCATGTTTAATGTAAAACTTCATCTTCTCTGCAGTTTCTGAGGAGTGCTCTTTTGACTACATGATGACAGTTCTGGTCCTTGTTCCTGTCTGTAACAGGAGCCACCAAGGTGTTCTGGCTGAATAATCCCTATCGTACCATGAAGGGACTCAAAAGCTCGGCACCCACATGGTGTTGCTCTGTGATTTAGATGACTTCGGTTTGTGGTTGCATGCTTGAGCTGCAGACCTCACTGTTGGCATTTTCTTTGGCTTTCAGGTCTCTGTAGTTCAAATGCACTGGCTTCAAAATTCGCATCATTTGTCCTGGTCACCCTAGTGTGTCCCTGTGAGGGGGCATCAGGTAAACAATGCAAATATTTTACAGTTTTTTTCTTTTCTGGGCACAGTCCTTCCTTTGATAAGCAGAATGCAGCCTTATATCTAGTGTGGTTAGTTTTCAATGAAAGTGTACAGAAATCATGGACACGCTGTTTGCTGAAATGAAGCTTCAGTTCAGCAAGTGGGTAATGAAGGCTGTGAACAAAACACCCTGAAATTATCCTGTAGGCTGACAGGTATGCACATAATAAAACTCTTCTACTAGAGAATCATAAACTTTACTTAAAATCTATGGACAAAGCATCGCATTGTTCATTGCAGATAGCTGTTACTGAAGGAACAGAGGACTTGAGCAACCAAAAATCTCAGTAAGTTACTTCCATTGTTTTCCTACTGAAAAATTAAAGGATGATACCAAATCTAACATGCTTCAGCAACAACAAATAGACAGCAGAAACACAGCACTGGGTTCCTTATTATATAACAAATACCACAATATTCATATTTATACTTGTGTAATTACATTCACAGCTACTGACTACTATATAATTATATATTCAACTATTTTTAGCTGTTGGCTTCATGAAAATAAAGTAGAACTGCATTTACTGATAAGTAGCCATTATGATGAGGAGAAAGAGAACATCATAGGTTTTTTTTTTGTGTCATGCTACAAGTGCTCTCTTAAAGTTAGCTTCTAAGCATCTGACTATATGTACTCTTAATTGCTAATTGTGCCTTCAGTGCTTTCAGCTGATAATACATGGATTTTCTAGGAACTTTTACCCGAGTAAATCACCATATTTAGCAGTTCTATCCTCTCAGATCCTTTTTCAAGCCATGGGAATTATTTCTTGCTGTGCTAAGGCAGCAGGACTTTCTCTCCTAATTCTTATCATTCCATTAAGTAAACCCGCTGAGCAAATAGCTGTTATTATAATAGTGCAGATTTTCCTCTGCTCCATTAGAGTGAAAATAAGGTTGATAACTGACCAATATCTTACAGCATTTATCCATTGTCTCAATTTAATGAAATCCCTATTCAGGTGTTCTGTTTGTTGCCTATAAATACCAAAAAAGTGATCAAGTCCATACCAGTAAGAAATCCTGGTTAAACAGGAATGTACCACATGGGCTGTGACTTTCTAGTCAGCACAGAACAGTCCTCCACAGGATAGTCTGATTCTTACTCTCAGTGTTTCAGTTTGTTGGATACATCTCTACTCTGTTTAATTTCTTTTATATATTCTTACGCTGCTGATCCCTCCATGAGTTTAAGACAAGGTTTTCAAAGGAGTCAGATAAAGCATGTACCCAAATCCAACTGATTTTGCACTATATAAGGTTTTTCAAGCGCTAGAATTTTCCTTGCTTCTCCGTAAGATATCAAGAAATGATGACTTCTTGGAATATTAGTTAGCTAGAATAAATTTGGGGTTTTTTCACCTCAATATCCAGACACTTCAGAAGAAAGAGAAGAAAATCCAGCTTACTCTGAACATAGTGGAATAGACATCATGGTCTTCCACTGCAGAGTCACTGCAGTGCAGAATAAAATTCCTTGTCAGCATTCCTCACCTAAGAGTAAGCTCTGCAAGAGATCCTGCTACCACAGGGCTGTTTCCCTATATAAATTCAGCTGCTGGGAAGGATTAACATTTTTAATGGCAGCATTTGCACCATCTTTTCAATACAAGGCCCTGGATATCAATCCCTTTCCTGAAGAGCTGTCAGGGCAAGCTTCTGCAATGATCATCTTTCAAAGTCTCCTCTTCATTCAGATAGCTGTAAAAAGAAGGTTGCTCTCCTTTGACTCAGATCTCCCTTTGTGATGGGCTCTTTAGAAATTGAAAGACAATCAGCATGGTGGAAAAGGTATGCACTTTAGAGGACAAAAGAAAGTTAAAACAAAAAGCAAGCCCCTAGCATTATTTAAACCCTCATGAACTTTATTAAAGGCTTTGGGTTTGGATGCTTGAATAATTATATTTTGGTTTTATATCTAAAGGGAATAAAAAAAGCAAACTGTTAAGAATTCAACATTAAGAAAAGGACAGTGTTTCAAAATAAGGGTAAAAAAGGGAGCTAATTTCAGAACAAAGCACAGGCAAACCCCAGAAATGCAAGGAGCGTTACTTTCACATTGCATACACAGAGGACATGGAAAATTTTTTTCAGAGTCCAAGTTAATGGTCACTTCCTAACAGTATCCAACATTTCAGTTTTCACATCACAGCTTCCCTCAGTCTGAGAACAGATTGAGTTCACCTAGCTGCTGTGGTTAAGAGAGCAATAGAGGCTGGAAATATGGTTTATGTTTTCACCTCCCATGACTTGTTTGGGCTCGTGTCATTCCTGCTGTAGCTATGTTTTGATCAGGGGACATTTTCCTGTTAAGTCCAGCAGAAAGGAGCCACAGAGACTCTATGAGTTGAAAACCTGACTCTTGATGAAAAATTTCTACTAGTTTTCCATAAAGCAATTTTAAAATACTGAGTTTATGTTCACGGAATAAGTAAAAATAACTCAGAGAAAAAGAAGTATGTGTTATGGTAATCATGAGAGCAATTTATCTTTTTCTTTTATACATCTTGGCTCTGATCTTTGCTCAGTGATCAAGGTAGCTCGCCTAGATAGGACTGAGTGTGTCAAGATGTAAAGTCCCTTTTCATCTCCTGATCATGTGCTATTCTTGCATACCTTTTTTTTTTCTTCTTTTTCCTTTTCTTTCTTTCTTTTTTTTTTTTCTCAGTGCTTCAGTTTACCCACTATTTATAGTTCCCACATTCAGATATGGGAAGAAACTGAAACCACATCCTTTTGCTACTCTACAAGGACTTCAAGGTCTTTCTCAAAACAGAGAGTAGCTTGTATTTTTTTCCAGTTAACATTCTCCTTTTTTAACATGGGACTTCCTGTTACAAAAGAATGACTTGTTTAAGGAAACACCAAAGTAAATGTTCAGCTCCTTAGGAGCGCAGTTTGTAGCACTAAGTTGATTTTGCTGTGGTTTACTATCCTTTGGAAGATTATTGACTAATCATTAAGAAATGAAAAATAGCAATAGCTATATCTGCATAAAGAAAAAGTGAGTTGCATATGGAAATAAAAATAATTTTTACATTCCTCTCCACTCCCCAGACTTAGCATGTAACCCTAACACAAGAAATAGCTAAGAATTGTTTCATTTGCAACTCTTTACTTTTGTCCTCTCTGCAGTGCACATAGCTGCACACACTGCTGTAATAATCAATGTGTGTTACCAGTTGATACTGTAAATAGCTTGAATAGAGACAACATGTAAACCTGGTTTCCCAAGGAAAAATTGAACCCAGAAATCCGGCAGTCTGGCCCAAACACTGCTGATGGCTCTTGGCTTTTAAAGTGTTTTTCCTTTGGTTGTTTAGAGCTTGGGTTTTTTTTTACTTCCCCTTCTCCCCATGAAAAAGTGCTGTGGAATTTTTTTGACACCAAATGTTGGGAATTTCAAATTTTCCTTACAATGACTTAAGGCAGCCAAAAAGTTTGGTTGAGAACTATGCAAAACAAAACCTCAGTGCTAACGTTTGGTGGATGCAGTTTTATTTGCCCTTCAGCATTTTAGGACGTGAATGAGATTGGAGGAGGAACGGTCTGAGAAGGCTGACAGCAGCAACAATGTCCCTGCCAAACTGCACAGCGTTGCAGCAGCATCTGCCCTCAGGTGCAAATCAAAAAGCTGCAAGTGATTTCACCTGGTTCACCTGTACATTGGTTGTGGTTGGAAAATCAAGCTCCAAACTTCTGACACAATCTCGTACACAGTGTAAAACACAGGAATATCATATCAAGATGCTTGACAAAGCCAGAGGTTCTCATAGTGTGGATTGTGATTTCCAAGGGGATGAGTAAAGACTTTGTAGAGGGTCCCACAGTATTTTATACTAGAGTCATTCAGCAACAGACCAGTTTTCCCAAGGTAGAAGAGTGAAAACAGGCCCTAACTGGTGGTTGCAAGTGACTCCTGTACCCCAGGACAAGCCAATACTCTAACTAAAGGCTGAGCAGTTTCTGCAGGCAACTACAAGGCTACAAGGGATTGAAAGAAAACACTGAAAACCAGGCACAAGTTTTCTATCCTCCTCCCAGAGGAGCTCAGCTAATGCAGATATACCATGTTTGGGTCACGATGGTGACCCAAAAGCAGGTCACCACCACTTTCTACAGTTTGAAAAATCTTCATCTAGTGCAGTCTTGTCTGACTGCTGCAGAAATGTTGTTCAGTGCTTTTCTATGTGTAATCTGGTTGACATTTCTATTTGGGAATATTTGCATTAGTCAAGGAATCTGAGATCAATCAATGTTTTTTAACAGAAGCAGGCAGCAGAGATTTGTGAACTATTACATATCATGAGAGCCAAAGCCAGAAAAAGCTTCTTGTGAATGTTCTGTTGAAAGAATAATATTTAAAACTTTGAAAATCTATTTGTTTCAAGCATAAAAATTTTACACAGCTTGTAGGAAATCAGTTTCTAGGGACATTAAGTGTCTGTTTCTATAGTATTTTTATCTCATTTCTTCCTTTTCCCAAGCAACCAATAAAGCACAGCCTATAAACATAGCTGTTAGAACTAGAATGACTTATTTACTTATACAAGATGTTTCATGCAAGGATCTTTTCTTTCTGTAACACATATTGTGCAGCATGCACTATCGTGTCTTCTTCCCCACAGTGGAAGGAAGATGTCTGACATAATTCAGAAAGATCATCAGTTAACTATTTTTAAGGGTGGCATTGTTTGCACATGGACAGCATTGAAACCATATGGTCTCTCCTTTTTCTTGTCTTGTGCTTTCATCTAACAGATATTTATGTTTGAAAGTACTGGAAAGCATTTAGCTTTAGAATCTATCCGTACCTTCTGGCACTCTGCTTAATTTCCAAGTTTTTACATCAATGGAAGCAGTATTTCAGCATGGAAATACTTTTCCCTTTCTCATATCTACCTTCCAAGTGTGACGCAACAAAGCAAGATGATGACTTGATGAAAGGGGCAGTTTAGTCTCAAAGTTTTTAAAGTTTTAAGCCCTTTTGTGTAAACCAATATATGGAAAAAAACTTTCAAAAGCATGCATGATTTTAGTACAAATTATGCAGTAAAAAACAGCTAAAATTGTATGTTGGATGGTAAAAGACCTAAAAATTAAACTTATTTGAAATCATCCTGCTTGAAATAATTGAAAATGTCTTTTATAAATAAGCACATGCAGGAATCTATCTAATCTATCTCATTCAGCATAGTTCTTCACTATGTTCATGCGCATAAGTACGGTTCACCTGAAGAATGAGAGAGTTATACTGGTCTTGTTTACTTGCAAATCTGATGTATAATCAGTGTTTTCTGAGGCTGGAACATGGCTGATGGCCCGTCCTGACTTCTCTGAGCCAGCAGCTCCTTGTGTGATATGTCCCAGAGGACATGACGATTTGCACTTCAGTTCATGTGTGGATGAAGGAGATCCCTGTGGCCTAAGGAGAAGTTAATCTCAGCTCCACCCGCCTGTTTGCAGCATGCGGGTTAAACAAAGTTCGAGTTGTGGGCAGTGAATGAGCACATTTAGGGAACCATGAGTTGAACCATGGTCCTCTTTGTGCAGATGAATGCTTAGCTGTATGTTCTTCCATCTGCCTCTGATAATGATAGTCATGCATCCTTAGGGAGCTATGAAGGGGCAATCATGCAAGAATAAGTTAGCCTGCGCCTTCTTATTTTGTTCATTATATTTGCCTTGTTGAAATGTACACAATAATCCTCATTTGTGTCCTGCAGTGTCAAGCTCCTTCTCTACCAGCTATTTCCTTTCTTCAGAAGCTTGTATTTTTTTAAGTTTCTGAGCATGCGTCACATACAATTTTGTGAATGCTGATGGCTAAAATTTTGGTCTTAAATCAGTATGCAGTGATGCCTCCCAGATCTGAAGAGCCAGTGGCCCACCCAGCAGCAAGGGTAGGAGTTTGCAGAGGATGTGAGACACATCAGACAAACAAACCAAGAAGACCTGGCAAGGCATTTATTCAGTGGCTCAGCTGCATAGCAAGGAGTGACTCTGGCTAATTGGAAAATCACACAGAAGGAAGAGTATGTGTGGAGAAGGTTATTCATTATTATTTCCAGTTTCAAAGGGGTTCAGAAAGTTACATTTGTCTATCTCCTGATTGCACAGCTCTGATTTGTGACCTTTCAAGATGTTCACCCACCCCTAGTTATGTACTTTGTCTTTATTTACCTTCTAAATTGTAGTTGTTTTTCCACACACCAGGCAAAGCTGGTTTCATTCTTATAAGGAACAACAGCAGAAGCAGCTTTCGTCCAGAGAAAGCTAAGTCAGATGCAATGTCCTTGTTACTGCCACCACCATGCCAAGTAGCTGGTGTGTACAGTTGCACTCACCGATCTTACAGATCTTTTCCAACCTAAACGATTCTGTAATGAGCCCTGCCAAATCTCAGAGGATTTTGAGCTGCTCCTAGTGCTGGTGGCATGAAAAAAGACCACTGTGCTGAATTGCCATTTCTTTGGGAAGACACTCCTGCCTTAGCCTATCTGGCATTTGCAAAGGCAAAATGAGAGTATTTAAATAAAGTGAAGAGCGTAAACGTTAATTAGTAGATTTGGAAGCATTACATGTTGACCCCCAAAGAAAGAGATAAATGTTAAAGAATCAAGCCCTAGAGAAATTTTTTTCAAAGACCTAGCTCTAAAGGAAATATACTAAATATATTGATGATAGAATACAAAAATAAAATAGCATACTACTAACCTATGAGATATTCATAGATACATATAATGTTAAGAAAGAAGAAAAGTGGCCAGCCTGTTGGAAGTAAATCTTAGCTGCATCTCAGAAGTTATCTGTAAAGGCCGAGAGCATCTTTACACCTGCAAACAGAAAGCTCAGCACAGGCATGAGGTTAGTGTCAGAGAGCAGCAGCCTAGTAGCCACCTGTCTTTACAGAGATTAGATCTGAGATACAGACTATTTTTTTAACTCTGAGGCTACCTGAATCATAGGAGTCATGTTCCTTGTGATCAATTTTAACTATCTGTTGTTAAAAATTAACTGTGCATATGCCCATTCCTTTGATTGCTTTTTCAAAATCTCCCTTTAGAACAACTGACGATAAAACGCCTCACATCCTCATACAAAGGTCTAGAAAGTGCTACTACATCTCCTTCATTGTCTTTATTTATAGTACCTACTTGCTAGTAGGGTTAGAAGCAATGTTGTGTTTGCTTAGCACCTTGCACACGGGGATCTTGGCTTACCTCTTGTTTTGTCACAAGAAATGAAACAGTAACTGTTACTTCCTCTCGATCTGTCTGGCTCCAAGGCAGCAGCTCTGCACCCAGGAGCTACCATGGTTGTCAAGTTAAGCAACTTGTAGAGCTCCCTGGGGGGAAAAGCTCTCCCATCCAACTGCACCTCCCCTCCACAGCTCTGCCCCTTGCTCAGAGCCAGCAATCTGTCAGGTGTTGTGGGAACAAAGTCTTGATTCTACCATCAAAATAACGACTCTGTCAAGTTGTGACTGTGAATGTATGTGTGTCCAAGGGGTTCCTTTCCGAGGCTTGCTCAGAGGACTGCTAGAGCTTCCCTGTAGAACCAAATGGCCCTAAAACTGGCGGAGTGATGCCAGTTAAAGACGCTACCTTGCAATACGTTTCCACAAAACATTTCCACATTAAGGAGAAAAATAAATAAATTGCTAACAGCTTGGGAGACTTTTTGAAACTCTTTCCATATAAAGCTGTTTTCCAATCTGTCATCAATCTGCAGCAACCCAGTGAAGAAAAACAGAGATATGGTATCAGTTTGGATGTCGGATCCAGTTGTAAAAAGCTGCTAAAAACACGCAAAGCCAAATTTGGAAGATCTCAATTTCATATTCCTGGAAAAGGATGCATTGGCAGAGACATGAGCAGAAGTTTTAAGAGGCTTGCCTAAAACATGTTTATATTCCTTATTTGACCAGTCTTTGGAGCTTGAATTATATTTCTGCCTAAGCAGCAAGGTTTGATTTCACAGTATGAGAGCTCTTAATCTGCCACTGGCATGGTTAAGTTCAGAAGCATTCATATATCTTGGTTTAACACATCCTGACCAATCCTCTCCTACAACTACAAAGAAAAATTTCACAAAGTAAATACTAGGAGACTCTTATGACTAGTGATTAAAGAAAAAAAAATTCAAAAGGTTTAAAAGCCCATTTTGAGCCTGCAGTTATGGACACTTTCCAAAGGTTACTATAAAAACTTTGATAGACTTTTCCTACAGTAATTTTGTGTTGCTGTTGCCTTCCTGCAGTTTTGTCTTACAGAATGGTTTGGGTTGAAAGGGACCTTAAAGATCATCCAGTTCTAACTCCCCTGCCACAGGCAAGGACACCTTCCACTAGACCAAGTTGGTCAAAGCCCCATCCAACCTGGCCTTTGTTAAATCAAATTAAATTGATTTCTCTGTTTATATTATTGCATGTCCTTCTGCTTTCAGGATCCCCAGACAGGCTTTTCTTTTTTTTCCTACAGACCTACAGAACAGATTTTTTTTTTCCCCCTGGAGTTCACAGAAACAAGTGCTCAGAGGAAAAAGGCCTTTTTGTCACATGGAATAGATTGTTAGAAATGCAATTAATTTTCTAGCCAGTTCCAGTGGTTTCAGTGGCAGAAGAGGATAAGAATTTCTCTACCATTTCTCTGATGCCACCTTTTTCCCAGAGATTTCCTGGGTTGCTGAACTAGCTAGTGACTCAGCCCAGTCACATATCAACAGGAGAGAGCAGAAGAATGCCTCTACATTGTTGCACGCAATCCTGTTGAACCCTTGGCTGCTGGGTCTGAAACCCATTTCATGATAATTTTTATCTGTGCTGGAAGCTTCCTATCATCTTCTCCGCTAGGAATCTTATATTAGGCTTCTGTAAGCATCGGTGTAAATTCCTGGACTCTGCATATGCTGTAAAGTCGCAGCATTAAAAAAATTTGCTTGTGTAAACTGCAGTGTTTACTTGCCAATAATGTTTGTAGGAAATACATGAAGACTATGTTCTTGTGTTTGTAAAGCATTTCACAGTGTTTCCAGGTAAGTTAAAAGTTGTACAATGATGTTCTAATATGATCCCACTTATGCTAGAGATCGGTATCTTCCAAAATACTGGTGCAACAGTGGCTTTAGCAGAGACAGTTCCATTTTGGCTAAAAGCTTGAAGGCAACTTACAGGTCTGTATATTCTGCCTAGGATTTTTTCTGAAGATAGAAGTGATTCTATGGAAATTCTAGAAGAAAGTCTAGGAAGACTTTCAGACTATGATGGCAAATCCTTTGTAACAATTCTCTGTTATTTAAAAAGCATACAATGCTTGGAGGTTTTGATGATGTGTTTCAATTTAGTTAATGTAAATAGACAAACTAAAAATAGGAGAGCACTGTGGAATTCTGACATTGGACATGTTTCAGATGAGAAGCTGTTAGCAATTATGCTCAGATATTACACCTCCAATATTGAACTTCTGATATTACACTGCCCTTGGACTACA
Source organism: Strigops habroptila (assembly GCF_004027225.2). Lineage (NCBI taxonomy): Eukaryota > Metazoa > Chordata > Aves > Psittaciformes > Psittacidae > Strigops > Strigops habroptila. The sequence goes on along the minus strand of NC_044281.2, from coordinate 15,942,248 downwards.
GGCCCCACAGATTCTATTTCACCATTAGATCTTGGAAAAACTATTCTTCATAGGATCCATATTTACAAAAGCTTTACTACCAGTCATTGAGTTTATATGCAGATATTTGAGACTAGGTATTCTTTCATTGTTATGAAAGAATTGTTTGTTTCAACAAAGCTTCAGAATAAAAAGTAAAAGGCTCATAAAATTGAGGAAACTCATTAAAACATTTGACATTTGTACAAGAATTAAGTATGTTACTAAGAAAAAATATGAAAGATTATTTTCATTCTGGATTCAGATTAAAACAAGCCACGTCAAAGGGAGCTTACATAGAGTCAGATTCAGTGGTAACAGATCATGCAGAAGTCTTAATCTGGTGTTCCCATTAACACATTGAGCTTCACACCCAGGTATAAGCTGTGGGGTATCATAAAAGTGTCACAGCTGCTGGTAGACTTTCAAGCTTAAACATTAACATCTGGAGAATCACAAGGGTGACTAAAAGATGATTAACACTAGGGTTTAGATGTTTTGCTCAGATGATATGCATGTTTCCTTTCATTCAGTCATTGTCATATACCATTCATTTCAAAGGTCATCACGATGTCAGAACACTGTTTCTGAAAAGAATGAGGTAAAAACATATTTCTGATTGCTCTTGGCTCTTTGAAACTGGATAACAGGTTCTCAGGTAAAAGAAGGTGTTAGACATTTACACGTTAGATTTCAGATTCGAATCAAGTAACAGTATCTCCAGCTCATCTTAAAATTAAAGGATTAAGTTCATATTTTACCATCACAGAAGAAGAAATTTAAAAATGTTATCATGAATTTGAACAATATCCTTGGTCAGATAGCTTTGAAAGTGCAATGTCTTTTTCAGCCTGCTCTGAAGAGAAATACAGCCTTCTGCACCTAAGTGAGAACGGCAAATGTTGATGCAAAGGCTCTGTGGGCTGCTGAACCTGACCAAAAGCTGCACCCTCTCATCTCCGACTTGTAAGCTGCCCCTGAGGCTGTTTGTTTGCAACAAAAACAGTTCCCTGACAGACTACAAACCATTCTGTGTTTGAGAAATGGTCTCACGCAAAACAGCATTGGTCAATGGATCTTGTCTACATATCATAAAGATGAGGCGATGGACAAGGTTTGGGATAAGCCATTTCTGTGGATATCTAAAATTATAATGTAAAGAAAGAATCATTGGAGTCGATAGTTAAGAATTTTGGCAGGAATATAAATCCTTATGAATACACTCAGGGTACAAAGGATCTGCTAAAAAACAGCAATGGGGAAAATGTTTCTGTACAATTAAAGAGGACTGCAAGTTTTCCTGTACATTTCCTGTACATTTTCCTAGAGCAAGTATTTATGTTATATTGAAAATAATATTAATTTCTTTAATTATTCATAGTGCATTGCTATTGTAAAATTTTGTAAGAACTAGCAATAATAATTATATGGAGAGAGAAGAGAAGATAGTTTTACTGGAGTGCTGGGCTCTTGAATCTTCAGAGTGGCATCATCATCTCTGTCTCTTTGTAAATGGAAACCAACGGAAGTGAAGAAGCATAATTCATATACATTGGATTTCTTCCCAGTTCTTAATTTTCCATTTCCATTGAGTCTGTGGGAACTGTTTTCAATCCAATTCCCATGGTATCTAAAGAACTGGTTTAAATACAGATATATTTGTGACTACATATTAAGACGAACATGCACACAAAGCATAGCTCCCCAAGCTATGCTTACACCCCTCCTTGGCTTTATTTGGAGGGAATCACAGCGGCAACAGTGCTTTCAGTATCAGAAAACTTTAAATGTCTGATATGTGCTAGGCCACAAATCTTTCTGCTGTCACAGAGAGCACCATGCTAGAATTGTACAAAGGTAATATAGAGCTCCACTCAAATACAACATAAGAAAGTATTCGATCATTATAAAAATGAAAATGCAAAAATTACATAATTTCTCCCTGTTCACTTAAGAAGAAATCAGAAAGTTGGATTTGATTTTTCTGAATGAACTTTGAGAATTTCCTCTACATACAATTGGTCAAAGGAAGAGCCATGAAACTGAGCAGTCTACAGATGCTGAAGCAGTTCAGGGTTAAATCAATATTCCGACCTTAGACCCTTTGTAACATTTGTTACTGCATATATAGAAGAATGCTAGGGGGATGGTCTAGACCCAAGAAATGGTGTTATGCTTACCAGCTTGAGTTGATTATATTATTGGTATAGTATTTGTTTTCTTTAGTATTTTTTTAAATACAACAGTAAATGGAATATGAGATGAGGACCTCAAAGACACTACTGCAATCTGGGACTGAGAATGTTGGGGTTAAAAGTGCTTTCTTCAGTGTACCCAAAATGGGAAGGCAGATTCTCTGAGCTGAACTCTTCTTTACCAGAAATATTTATCATGAGAATCAGAGAGCAAAGTGAACATATGACAACTAATGAGCTGCAAAATACAGCATGCCAAGTAGAAGAAAGGAGAAAAGAAGCTGTGTGAAGATCAGACCGCTTTTCTGGAACACTTCCTGCTGTCTCAGTATCTCTTATTTTTACACTGGTATATTAGCTTTGACTGCATGAGTCAAAGTGTCTGGCAGCTCTCATGCCAAGAGAATTACAAATGGTTGTATGGAAAAGAAAGAGATACTGATTCTGCTCCTTTCCTGTTGGTACCTTTTATTTTTAATAGTAAAAGCAGCAGCAACAGTACTATGAAATATTTCTTTCATACAAGAAATTTCCACGGTAACACCGAAACAGAGAGGGGCCTGGACGTATAGTCCTTACAGTTGCAAAATCACCAGTTCAATAAGCTTTAACCTGCTCTGAAGGAACAGCAGAATGCGCAAGAACTCCTTACAATGTAACTGTAGCCCTGAGCACGAGCATTTGGAAAGCTACCGGATTTTACGAAGAAGCACTACCCAGAGTGAGAGACCTTACATTTGGGCTGACAGTAATCTACGTGATTTACAGACACTCTGTGCTATAATGATGTCTCAGTGGCAGTGGAAGAATACCTGGTTTTCCAAGCAATTTATTGTAATAGAAAGAACCTGTTTCTTGTGACTACTCACCACCCTTCCATCTGCTGAACATTTGGAACAGACACTTTCCATCCAAGTTGGATCGGATACTAACTACGCTGGCACAAATGGAATGCTAAAGCTAGCTATTCCTGCTCAGCAAAATTTGTCCCAGACAAAGCTTAAAACCTTCTTCTACTTACAACATTTAACATGCTCTGCTTGTTCTATCAAAATAGGTCCTGTGTAATGAAACAGAGGATTTTGTAAAGGGTATTTATCTACCATTCAAATCCCACAGCTCTCGTATTTCTTGAAACTAAGAAAATTGTGAAATTTCAAACACTTTCAATGAGACAACAATATAAATATTAATGATATCAGCAAGGTGGTATTTACAGGATTGCAAAAGATGCGTTTTAGTCTTTAACAAATTTAACAATGCTCTACAGAAGTTTTCAGCTGGTCCTGTACTTTAACCTCTGAGGCTTAGGATTTACAGTAACCCACTAATTTTAAATGCAAATTGTGCCAAGATGCTTCTTTACACAGTCTATTTCATCTATTTTTCTTTTAAATGCCAGTTTACATAAGTAAACATTAGTTCATGGACTTCTGGGTCTAGGTCACTTAATAGCTTCTTAAGCCTCCTCTGACAATGTGAAGGCTAGCATGTAAAACCACATTGTGCTGGTTTTACAAAAGAGCACAACTTTATTTTCTTCTTTTTATTTCTGCACCATGTAATGTAGCCCTGAGATCTATGTGTAGGGTGCAGTGCAGCTTGTCACACTCTGGCATTCCTCAGGGTGAGAATACCAGCTTTTAAAACACCTGGAGACTTTTAGTTTCTGTTATAAATAAATACACAGTAATAGCAGCTGTTGTGGTTATGTTCTACAGTGAATGAGGATTAAAACCTCTCTTTTTCATAATAAGGATGTGTATATTTACCTCTTTTTTCTTTTTTTCTGACAGTCTTTTTGTTTTCTAGCTGAATGTCTTCCTTTTCATTAAAACTTCATATAAATGTGATCCTGTCACATGCCACTCATACACACTTTAGTATTTGTGCAAGTATGGTTCCAGGTAAGCTCTCATGACTGATAAAGTTGATGCTAGGACTTGAAAAAACAATGATGTGTTTCATTCCAGTATAGACCTGATATATTTTTGCTCTTTCTTTGAGTTTTAATGCAAAACATAAGATTTTGAGCATTAATACCTGACGCTGTTCATGTCCCAGCTGGGATATATCTCACTGAAAGTATCTGTTGTCTAATACTAACCTGTATAAATATTCATATCATTTCTCATGACTCAGTACCAGAAGGTATCAAAATGTGGCACTTTTTGTTTTTCTCTGCACAGTAGACTTGGAAACTCTTTGTACGCTAGAAGGAAAAAAATTGCTTTTTTCTTTTCTATACAGCTTCCTGATGATAGAGTAAAATGATGAGGTTTGGGGTCACTCTTGGGAGGTTTTCTTGCTTTTATAAATAATTGGCACTGCATGTTTTCTGTGGCAAGCAGTTTTCTTTTCACTCCCCTTTTTTTTCCCTTGTTGCTGTCTTGGAGCAGATGTCATTACCAATGTCTAATTCCAGAAGACTTTCTTAATGCCTCTTGAGGCACTGACCAAAGAGATTGTGCTTTGCTACTAAACATTCACAAAAGCACAGAATTAAAGCCCCATAGTCTCACTTTTTCAAGCCTGCAGGACTCGCACTGATCTTGCGTGAAATTTTAAATTTCCCTAACTTTTGACGTTGTGCCTACTAATGCTGCTGAACTTTGGCCCTCTGGCCAAAGGAATTTTTCAAAGATGCTTAGACTTCATTTAGGCGTTTACCATTCCCTCATTTCATCTAGCAATATTTGATGATTTAACAGTATAATTCCAAAATTATTCAAGCTGCTTTCTTTTTTTCCCTGAGTGAATTCATATTTGCATTTTGAATTATTCATGAAAGTCTTAAATTTTTAAAAGGTGAATGAATTTTGTTTTTTCTGCTTTACTCTAACTGTATTTTAAAAGATTCCATAAACCCAATAATTGCATGCAAAGATTCTTCTTTGTTAGTCTTAAGGGATCGTGAAAAAGTTGAGATATAAAATTGATTTTTCAACAAGACATCATCAAAAGACAGAACTCTTGGTAGTTTATATCACCCACCAAGCAGCAGTGAAATATCATCCCTTTGTGATAAGTATTTCTCTGGCAGTACCAGGTCTTCGTTAACGGTTCTGTGATAAGAAATTACCCTAAGAAGGGCTCTTTGGTTCAGTTCAGGGCCCTTTCTAAGAACCCACAGCTGTTTGAAGAGCAATGGCTGTGGGAGTTGCTGGGAGCTGTGCTGAAGGAGCTCAAATACCATTTCAACTGCCTCCTATGGTTTCTTTGGAGTAACTTGTCTGGTGCATTATTTTAGCCACAGTAGTTTGTTTCTGGTTTCTTCTCAATTTGTGACTGTGTATCTTTGCTGTTACATGAAAAAAAGGTCTTCACATATAAAGAAAGAAAAGAGGTAGGTGCATTGCTTGAAAATGATACAAACATACTGTGAAAAAGCATTGTGAAGACCAGCAGTTATGGATCTCCCTATCTGGCTCGCTACTGAGATAGAACAGTTGTTTGACAGGCTATTATGCTTTCTTCTCAATTTATATGGAGTATAAAATGAATGAAATGAGGCCATTGGTATGATTCTTAAATCAAATTAAGGATTTAGCTGGAGCATATAATCCTAAAAAATAAATAAAAAAATAAATCAAAAAAAAGACAAGGAGCATAATGAGGCAAAAGTGAGATGAATAAGATTAAAGATATTATAAATATTTTCAGCTTAATAGAGGTGCTAAAAAGTTGGACTTGGTTATTGCACCATAAAAAAATGTTAGGAGGTACAAGGTAATTTTCCCATGTAATTTTATGTGAGAATAAAAGCATGGAGAATACGATGCTTTTGATCATAGAAGAAAAATATTAAAGGCTTGTGGATCCACATCCCATTGGAAAAGAAGTGGTTATTTCATATTTCTGTACAGAATGAAATTTGAGGAGAAAGAGGTATACATTCTAAGGTAGACTCTTATTTCTTTGCATAGTGTTATGTGCTTAATATGAGAGTTAAAATTTCTTGGATCTGTTTCCAAACTGGCATAAAAGTTATTGCTCTAACAAGGCTAGAACTTCTCAGTCTTCAGCTGGCACTGTTATGACATAACATGACCATATTGTTTCAAGGAAATAACTTAGTTGCATTAGTGTTCTCATGTGTGTGTTCTATTTATTGTCAGTTCGCTGTTTTAAATGGATTTAGCGAACTGATTGTGTAGCAAAAAAAAAAGGTTGTTCTTTTTAGATTGTTGTTAAACAGCTCATGCGGTAACTTTATGAGCAGTTTGAAATCCAGCCTACATTGCTATTGATCCAATTTCAGTTAGACTAAAATTTTACATTTATACAAGTTCACACACTTCACTTCATGCAAGTTATAAGGCCACCAGACAACATACTCCAGACATGTTTCAGGTTTACCTCAAAAAAGGTCACCAGAAGAATCCACCCACAGCATGGTTACACGTTGCCAAAAAACCAGCTGGGACCAGAAGCAAATCTTTCACATTTATTCTAAGTCATCATCACCAAGAAACTTGCTTCAAACAGGAGAAGGTTGAATATTTTTGCCTGAAATGTTTTTCACCCCAAATTACTAATTCAAGTTAAACAGAGCATTTCCCAATTTCATTTTGATTGTTTTCAGTGAAGAAAAACAGACTCCAAATCCACCCAATGTTGAAACATCTTGCTGTAAAATTTTAAAGCGAAGTGCTTCCACTATCAAAACAGCTTTTCTTGTAGGAACTGAATTTCTATCTAAAAATAGATCTCTCCTGTTAACTTTTAGACACCTAAAAATACGAAACAAAGTATTCCACTTAGACATGAGTGAAGTATTTCGCTATACATAAAATTGAATTTTCAGGGGGTTATTCCAGCTTGTCCTAAAATTAATCCTTTTCCAAATCAGTCAATCAAGTATATATTCAATTATTTATAGGTCTCTGTTTCTGTTTGCAATTGTTTCTCATGTTGTTTGGGAGCAAGGGGTAGCAATCAAAGCACAGAGGAACGAAATACAGTAGAAAGGACAGTTATTAAAAGGAAAAGGCAGGTTGGTGTGATGGAGCAAACAGACAAGAGTATTCTCCGGTCAGCTGATACATCAGGAAATGTTACTGGAAAGCCTGAGAAAAATTGCCTGGTCTATTGAGCAGCCCAGTATCTGATTTACAGACAAAACATGGAGAGATGAGTTGTCTATAGCGGAGGAAACATCAGAATTCAGATCCATTACTAAATTCCTTTTATCCTCCCCTTGTGCTCTCTTTGCAATGAGTAACTCCTCCATGGGCAGACCTCTATCATACAACTCTACTATTAGGAGACTCTTTTGGCTATGATATAGGTTAGACTAGTCTCCAGCATAAATTTGCTTTCAAGCTAATTGAATTCTGAGATGAAACAGCTATGCGCAAGCAACAAAGATGTCCCCATGCTCCAATTTTGAATTGCAAACAATTTGGCTCATGCAGGGCCAGGAGGAGGGGAATGTGGGATCTTTAGGGAGGCTTTTATGAAGAGAAACGGCACCTCCAGCTCCTGGAGGCAAGGAGTAGTCAGAAAAGATACCATTCAGAGGTGAGGAGTAGCATTTCTTCTTTTTATCTTCTCCCGGTCTGGTTGGGTTCCCACAAAGACATTTTAGCCCAGGTGGTGAAATAACAAAATATAGCAAATGTATCAGCCTGCCAGATTGTAGTGATTATCCCCACTCAGAGCAGGCTTCACCATCTCCGTAGGACTTCCTGCCCCTTTGAGGATGTTCTGACTCCAGCTACAGCCCGCTGTGAGTCTTGCCACCTTGAAATGCTCTTCCCCAGGGGAAAACAGACTGGGGCTACCCACTGTGAGATCACTCTTTAGAAAAAGAGAAGTGGAGCGAGGCCAGGACTTAGCTGCTTAGGTAGTATTGACTAAGGTAGTGTCAGCATTTGTATTTTCTTTAGATTGTGACATAAGGAAAAGTCCTTTCATAGCTTATTCAGCTGAAAAAAAAAGAAGAAACAATAGCATGACGTTTTCTAATCAGATATTTTTCCCACTTTTCCAAAAGACAGTGTCCATCTGTTTTAGCATCTGCTCAGTGTAGTTCAAAATCCTCCTAAAACCAATGAATAAGAGAAGTGGCTTCACAGCCTTCAAAATGTCCATATCTAAGAATTTTCCGGGGAAAAAAGTTGTGCATGTTCTCATTATTGCTGCAAAAAAGTCTCTGACCCCTGATCTCTCTGCCTCTTTAAATACAGCATGCAAGGTCCATTTACTTCAGCAGGTCTGAGAAAAGTACTTGAGTCAAAATTTTGATGTTTCCAAATGCAAATGATTCTTTTAAAGAGCGAAAATTTGCTCTGCTCTAGACTAAAAGCACTGACCTTTTGTTGCACTTTCTTTGGAGCCCTTACCTCATTTTCAGACGTAGTCTGCTCCCTTATTATTGCTGTATCATGTATAACACGAAATTTTTGATGGAAAATGTAGTTTTGAAGCAATAAAACAACCTGCACAAGTTTTTTTTCCACATACCTCACTATCCAACAGGAGAACATGGGAAGGAGTTGTTTGTGAAAGACTGCTGTTGGTCATCTTTCCCTTTCTCTGAACACTCACTGTCAATACCCCATTCTATTGTGTTCTATTTTCCCCAGACATGCAAAGCAGACGCTTTTTCTCCTGCCTAAAAACCTGAAAACATTACATATACCTCTCATTTCTACTAAGTCTCCCTGGTGTCTTTGTACTCTCTGGCTCATATTTTTGCCTTCAGTTTGCTCCTTCTGCATTTCCAATGATCTAGGACACTTCACAAAAGTAATTTGATATCAATATTCATAAAATAATAATTCAAGTCTGACGGGACCATTGGAGGTCATTGAACAGTTCCGCCTCATGAATCAACTCACATACTATGTTCATAACAGAATTTTATCTCAGTGATCATAACCTGATGGCATACCAGATATATGTCTGCCTGGTGCATGAACATTTCAGTTGAGTGCTAGATATATAAATTCACTTGTTTTTTCATGTACGTTTTAGACTGTTTTGTCAGATTGAATTTATCTGTAAGCTTTAGTTTATTGAATACGTACTCTCTCCTGATATGACAAAAAGTAATGCCACAGTATTTTAGTTCAGTCAAAAGAAGTGAAAAGGCACACACTAAGAAACAAAACTACTCTCATTTGGGTTGTCTTTATTCACAGTTTTGCTGATTGCTTAGCTCTGTACTGACTTCTAGAAAATTTTAAAATTATTGTCTGTTATATTCCATAATCTCCTTCCTATGTGTGCTAACCCTTCCTTTTGCCTTGCACATTATTGGTTCCAAATGTGATCTTCCAGCCTGTGTTTCTGCCTTTCTGTGCTGCCAGTCTGATATTACCTGCTTGAATGAGGAGGAGTGGTCTAGGCACAGCTTTCCTGAAAGCATCAGCCAGTGTCTTGACAGATATACTAGCGTGAGGTAATCTAACTGTAAACTGTCAAAAGAACTGGAGGATCTTTTCCCTGAGGGAGCCAGATGAGATTCCATGTGAATCAGATGATAATATGCCTACAAAAGACTACTTACACTCAAAACACGTAACAAATGTATTTCTAATCAGAATAATCCCCACAACCATGTTACCCAGGGGTTTCAGGTATGATGAATGAGGCACTATTCCATTGGCCTTGTTGACGCTGAGGTAACTGCCTATTTTATGGAATCCTGGTGGCCCATTTTTAGCATATAGAAGCAGCAAAGGCTTCAATTTTGTGTCTGTTTTTATCACTGAGTGGAATGCAAGATCTGCAAGTAAGGAAAAGCTGTTCATGCACGTGTACTGACATCTGCATTAGTAACCGATGAAGTCTGTTTTATCCTACCTATTTCTGTTCCTTCCTTGTTGCTTCTGATTAGCATTTGTACATTTCCATGAAAACTAGACTTTTTATTTTGGAAATAGCAAAAGATGACAACCACTGGTGACTGATACATGAAAATGCTGCTATCTTAGTGACAAATGTCAGAGTGGATAGTAAAGCAGGGTGAGAAGCATCATGGTGCCTTAAGAGAGAGATGAAATACAGTGAAATGAAATATAGATGACATACATAGATAAAAAAAAGTCTAAATGGCTGACCCTATTTTTATAAGGAATGACATTTACATGGCAAAAGCAATGGAAATTAAATTATTATCTTTAAATGGCAGTAATTAAAGATTATGAGGCTACAGCAGTCTTCTGTAGAAATAGATGGATATATGATTGAATGAGTTAGTGATGGAAAAGCCTCCATTCAGCACATAATCGTCATCAGATTTTCTTTATCTGAAAGCAGTGTTATAGCTTTATCACCAGAGTGACTAAAATGGAATGAATTAAAATGTCATCTGTAATTAAGTCAATCTTTTTTTTATTATTCATTTTACCAATGGAATCATTACATGACAAGGAGGGAGGGGGGGACCAAACAGGTTATCTGATAAAATCAGTATGATCAGTGATTTCAACCTGAAATTATTATTGTTTTCAGTAAACTGGTTAAAACATGAGCTGTGTTAAGGCTTACAACTTATTTATTTTTAGCTATATGGGCACATTTATTAAATCAATAGTATTATACTTGCTTTGGAAAGGTACAAGAGCTGGTCTATATGTAGGTTTTGGTGAGACATACAACTAACAGCTAGGAATTTTAGTGCAGATTTAGTTACAATGAAATACTTATTTACTTACTGTGATACAGTAAGTATTCTTTCTCTTTTTGTCTGATAAACTCTGTGGAAGTTGGGCTCCTAATCCAAGTTGGTTTGAAACTAACTTTGTAACTGAATAAGGCAATTGGGAGAACAGTCCCTAGGAAAAGGAAATGTATTTTAAAGAGTATTTAAATGATAATATCAAACCACGAAAATGGATAGCAGCTCAAATTGTGAATTTAAAATTGAATGTAAATGTTTCCTACGGAGGTAGCAAGAGGTTGAATGCATATATCATATACATATATATCGTATGTACAAATTTTTACCAAAAGTCACATTTCTGAATATTTGTGAATATCCTTTCTTTTTAGCACACGTTTGTGACAACAGAATATGAACAAATTCTCTTTGATAGGTCAAATTCTACAGCCACAGGAGCACATATATTCATTTCCTGATACACCTTTGTTAGTTTTTACCTAGGAACACACTCAAAGCCACCCCGGTGAACCTGGCAAAGATTTACGTTTAAAGGGGACTTGTAGCAGTGCATGTCCTGAGGGTTAGTTGCCCCCACATGACCCTGGCTGCTGCCCAAGCAGGACATAGAGCTGTGTAAGCGCAATAAGGACAGTGTATTTACTGCTCAGGTGATTGAACTGATGAAGCAGCTCAAAGCTTTCCTTGTTAGGAAAGGCTCCAAGACTGCTTTTAAATTAAACCACTGGTCTGCAACATGTTTAACTAATCTTATAATAGGAAGGAAGGAGAAAAGCAGGGAATATGTTTGAATTCTTCTTTTACGTTCATACTAACAATAAGAATAAACCAAGGAAACTACAACAGGGTGGAGGTTCATTTATCCAGTAGCGCTGTGTACTGTTCTTTATAGAATCCGGGAACTGATGTTTCTGTATCCCAAGTATGCAATTCTAAATGTTCCGTAGGAGTTGTTTAAGGAGACCTTATACACATGAAAAGTATCTATTAGTGTATTTAAATCTAAGCACAGATGAAGTATAACGAACAATCTGTTAAATGTTAATGTAATTTATCCTTTCTTAATTTACAAACATGACATATTGCATGTATTTAGTGTTAATCTGTTTTAGACAGTCATTTGTTTTGACCTATGTCCATAATATATTATGTACCTTGAGATATTTATCTTGTCACTTTGAAACAAGATTACAATTAATATGACTCACATGAGTTTAAATTAGTACTCCAACTAGAGATGTGTGAGTAATGAATTAGCCACAGTCTTGAACTGTTGGCAGACAATTTAAATTGCCTGCCTCTTTCTGATGTGCGATCTGGAATCACTAAATATGTACACGGTCTTAAGTGAACATGTTTTTTAGATCAGTGACTGAGCAATAATCTTTAAACACTTTTTTTTTCTAAGAGAAATCACAACAACAAAAAAAAGTTAGTTTGGGACTGTATAGTCAGATGTCTGGCTGCAAACAATTCTTCCACAGATTTGTTTTGTCACACCACATTTGGTTTGCTATTGTAAGGTCAAGCCTAAAAAGTTAAATGGCTGCCTTTAGGAAGCAGGACTGTAATTGTGATATCATTAGAAATACTGAATTGTAGATAATACTTTATATTTGTACTTGTCACTTGTCTGGTTTTTGACAAGAAGAGGCAGTTTTGATGGGCTTCCCGTGGTCCTTGTGTTTTTTATCCTGTTATCCAATTTTCTGCTGCACTGCTTTCCTTCTGTCACACTGACTGCTAGCCAGCCTTGCGTCCTTTACTGGAAGGGCATACAAAGCTTTTCGCTATAGTGGACAGAAATAAAAGGAGAGGCAATAACAGGGCTGAATTTTGATAAGTACCTTATGTCCCCTGTCCAGGGTAAGTCATACATGATCTATATATCACTTAAGATCTTTCAAATATTATAGAAAATGTAACATTTATGGAATACGTGTATATAACAAATAAATATACTTTTAAAAAAATCTAATAAATCCCGAAAAAGGAGAAAACAATCTGATTTTAAGGGCTATTTGTGGATGACAGGAAAACACTTCAGTTTAGTGATCCTGTGTTCTTTGAAAAAGCCAGAAGGAAAAGAAAACCCCAAGAAAACAACCAGCCCATAAAGCACAATATAAGTCTTAGTAAATATATGAATACTACTCAAAAATCTCTACCCTTTATTCAGGTTATGATGTCCAATAGTCTTTGGATATGAATTTCCATTAACTTACAATTTTTTTAGAACTGGAGTTTGGCTTGAACAATTTTGAACGTTTATACTCTGTACATGTTTGCATGCTGATTTAATCTGTTTTAGATATATCTTAGGCAAAACTGACTTAGTCTCTGCTAATGGTCACATTTGCTCTTATTCAAGTGCAACTGTTGTGTAGGGCTTGACTTATTGCATGAAGCCCTGGCTTTTTATTATACTCGATGCCAAAATTATTTGAGTGTTTTAAAACCCCAGCCCCCTAAAATTAAAGACACAGACATAATGATGTAGGCAAGACATCAAGGCCATGGCTGAACTTGCAAAGCTAGGAGCCCTTTGAGTTCCAACATTTGTGTTCATGCTTCATTTGGACTCCACCATGAGGTTAGAAGTTTGTAATAGCCAACCAGCCTCTCACCACGCTCTGGCTTCTTTGGCAGGGACCTTGAAAGCAGAAGAGAGGGGAGCGGCAGCAGACAGCGATCAGGTTCCCAGTCTGGACAATCAGGCATCTGGGACAGTTGGTGCCTTTGGAGTTGTGTGCCATCTAGCCATGCCCCAGGGGAGCTATATCTCATTCCAGATGTGATGAGCGGCCCTGCTCTAGGTCTTCAAACAGCTCCCTCCTACTTTGTTTCCCTGCCTTCTTTCTGCATAGCTGAGGTAGAAATGCTCTTGCAAACAGCTGTTCTTTTGTCATATACCATGGACTGCAAATACTGTTGCTCTGGGCGTTGCTGAGGAAGAAGACATTGAATGGAAAAAAGTGTTCTGTAAGCTATCAGAGACAGCTGCATTACTGAAAGAAATTACATTTAATGTGGTCCTATCATCCTTGATAAGTATTATGAGAACGCCTTTCTCCTTATTTGTTAAAATCTGTTTTCAGTACAGGGAATTTTTGGTTTATGTACATTTTTTTTGTGTATCATCTGTTTTTGTTGCTAGAGTCAATACCAATGTCTACTATAAAGGAAGAAATAATTGCCCTGAGTATCTGGGAAAATTTGGTAACACCGATTTTGGGAAAGGAGGCAGTCTCCCAAAGAAGCATTTGAATCCTTTTTAGTCACTTTCGAAACTATCTATCTTGAATAATATAATAAGTCATGAGATTATAGATAAAACCCTACTTCAGTCATGGGTTGAGCTATGATTTAGTAGATCTCTTTTTATAACTTTATTTTCAAGAGGTTTTTTTATATGCCATATGGGGTGTAGGATGTAGTTGGAACAGATTGGTGTTCATTAATCAGTAATTCATACTTATACAGAGCAGAATTAGTGTTAAAAGTAATGAATTCTCTAGCATTCTTGGTCAGGGACAGCAAATACTTACAAGCATGATGACTGCTGTCCTTACAGGGCTTCTTCTACAGCTGCCTCTTTCATTCCTACAGCACAGTGAGAGTATGCAGTATTATGTTTGGAAATGGATGGTGGCAGGATTCAGTGTTCACACTGGTTTATTAAGAGGCAAAGGTGATACAGGCACAAACTGAGAACAGTTAGTCATACCCTGGGCAAATTCAGGATGAGACTACAGGAGTTATATGATATCGTAAGAAACCTGACCACATGAAAGAAACTTAAAGGTACTACCAAGCTTTGAAAAGTCAAGAAAAGGGGAGTCAGATCAGTTTAATGCTCAAAGGTTTTGTAAGTCAGAGAGGAAGAAACATTTCTGTAAAAGAAATACATAGGATTTTTATTATATACTGTAGCTAGCTCTAAAATGCACTACCCAACACATTAGCAGGATATTTATACATATTTTTTACTTGTTTTGTTTTATACTACCAATGATCTTCAGAAATCTTACTTTTCATTAGACCACTTCAGTCTTTACGAACAGATGACTTCTAGTAGCTACCATGCCTAGGATTGCAGTCAGCAGAGCGTGCACTAAGGAGTCCTCTGTAAGGTATGAAGTACCTTCAGGCAAAAAACCTCTCTGAATTCTTAATTACTTATGTGACTTTCTCCTGCACTGGTTGTATCCTTGCATATAATATAGCACTAGTTTATTGACCTGTTTGTAGTGGTACATATCTCTTCTGATTTTATTCTGTTCTCTCTTACATACTGTGTGTGGTTTTTCTCATGAGAAACTAGGATTTTGTGTTGTGTTTTTTTTTTTTTTTTACTCCAGGCATACATTTGTGCTTGTGTTAATGTGTGTTCTTGAGTCCAGGGAGTGTCACAAATCCTACTCATTGAAAAAGCTGAAGAAGATGCCCCAAATAGGTGCTCTTGTCTTTAGTGTGCTGCATAACAGGTATGCACTTCAAAGAACTTTTAAAAATCTTTAGATTCAAGTACAAGCTAGATGGATATAAATCAAAAAGCAGGCAATGCAAAGACCTATTCCATTCAAAAGCTCACCTACATTAAGATTATGCTTTTCTGTTTTAATGTTTCTTGTTTTCAGGTAATTTTTATAGGCTTCTGTGGTTTAGTGCTGCTAAGTCAAAAGTGACTGTGATGCATATCTGAACTTCTGGATTCTCATTCATACTGAAAAACCAGATGTCTTGAGTTTTTTGTATCACAGTAGAATGATAGAAGGCACTTAGTGTTGTTGCAGGTCACCTGTGATATGAGGGAAAGCACTACGTGTCTGGATTTGAACAACCCATTTCAGAAAGAACAAGGGCTTTTTTTGACTCAGTAACTCCGGTCTGGTGATTTCAGTAGCTTTATAACTGTGCACTCTCTGGACTCAACCATAGAAATAAGGTTTCCAGTTTCCTCAGAAGTAAATGACTGCAAGAGACAATTCCTCTTCCAAGCAACAATTAGAGCATTAGCTGAACAAAGAGCTTCATCTGGCAATTAGTATTCCTGTGGTGAACAGGGATAGAATTAGTCAGAGATACAAGAGGCTCAGGCTGCAAGAGCTGAAGCAAAAGGCTCGGTGTGCAAGCTTTCTGATGCTCCAGTGCCTTTTCTCCTCCCGGTTTGAGAATCTCTCACATTTATTTTTCACAATAGGTTAATACTCTTGTGTCGAAAGAATACATTATGGCTCAAACATTCATCTCTGCTTCAAAAGATAGGCAACAGTTACTGGAAACAGCAGGACTCTCTGCTGTGTTTTTAGTCCTGAGGCTGATCAATAAACTCTGGTGACACAAGGGAGGAAGGGGTAACGCACTCACACACTGCTCAGCCCCAGGAATGCAGAAAGGATGAATAGAAAGCTAAATGTTTCTTTAAGGAATGAGACCCAAGCACAGATGGCACTCTGTATTCATGGAAGGCTCCCACATGGTGCAAAGAATTAGAGCCTGCAGGGCCCCATAAAAATAGTGGAATCACCTATACGCAAAATCTTCAGCCCAATTCACTCTCAGCTACATCGCTGTAAGATAGTAGGAGTAAAGGTATTAAAGTCATTGGATTAATGCAGTGTAACGCTGTCCTTAGAGCTGAACCTCACACCCACTGTGTGAAGTGCTTATCCAAAGGGCTTATAGTGACTGTGTCATGAATAAACCAGGCAAGAAACCTAAAATTCCATCTTTAGCCACCATGAACCGGATCATG
The DNA here is from genome assembly GCF_004027225.2 of Strigops habroptila. NCBI lineage: Eukaryota > Metazoa > Chordata > Aves > Psittaciformes > Psittacidae > Strigops > Strigops habroptila. The sequence goes on along the minus strand of NC_044281.2, from coordinate 15,925,645 downwards.
GATACTATTTTGGGCCATGATACTCCTGTTGAGGTGGAAACAACCTAGAAATCCAGCTTAATGGAGCATCTGGGTATTTCACAGGGGTGGAAGGTAGGTCTTGCATTAAACATTTCTAAAGCACCATCTTTACAGTTATTTATCTCAGAAGTAGTGTGAAGTCAGGAGAAAGAAAAAAGTCTGGTCTTTCTACCTAGTAATCACAAGATGCCTAAAGCTCCCTTAAGAGAAAAATAAACTAATGTCATGCTCAGCCTTCTGAGCATGTCAAGTTGCAAGTCAGAAGAGTAAACTTCCAGATATTCCAGAAAACATTGCTCTGAAAGAACTTAGCTAATTCCAGGAATCTGCACCTTAAAAGGAAATCAGCAGAATTTATCTGCTGGACATTTGTAGTGGATATAAATCATGCATGATGCTTAGAGACAAATACTTGTTTGTATTACATGAATAAAGAATACAAAAGAAAATTGAGGTAATATTGAGCTAAAAATGATTGATTCAGAGACCAAAGGCACAAAGGCAAAGGGAGACCTTCCTGTTTAGCCATGAGGCTCAGAATAGATCCCCTTGCTCTCTAAACTCTTGAAGGAGCCTAGATGCAGTTAGTCTCAGACTTGGTCAACAGCATATATCTAAAGGGCTACAAGGGTACCAATTCACCACAGAGGAAATCTTTACACACTTCTGACTTAGCAGCAGTTTGTGGTTTTAAGGTGTATCTTACAACAGAATTTCCTGGACTTGTTATAGCTATCTATACACACATATGTATATGTAAAGATTTATAAAGGTACCTGTTAAAAATTCCCCTTGAGGTCAGCAAAACTTTCATGTCTAACGTCTAGGCATTTCTCAGCAGGTGAGGATTGAGTCTCAAGGAGTGGGGGACTTCAGCCCAGGTCCCATCTTTCAGTGGTGGTCCTGACAGTCCTCAGATTGTTGCAAACTGGAGTTTGCAAACACTGAGAGGTGTCCCACTCAGATGGAGATGTTGGTTGCAGCCTGCTGTGGTCCAGGAGAGCTCAAAGGGCCTCACTTTAGACCACTATTTATAGGGTCACAAGATGGTTTCCTTTAGTCGTTAGTAAATTTCCACCCTGGCCACAATCTGAGTTGGTAATTACTAGAAATTTTTTAAAACTCTGGTAACAATGGTACCATTACACTTGGACTACGATCAACGGAAGGTATGTTCTAAAGCTGTCAGGGGATGACTGGTTACCCCCACTCTCCCTTCCCACCTTAGCCAGGGAACGGGAGTTCCTTGTGTGATCAGTGCCTCTCTTAGCCATGCAAGGCTTTCTGGTATGGTTATGGGATGCTTCACTGCCCAACTCATTACACAAAGGCCAAGGCCTGATGGGAATCCTAAGATCATAGAGCAGCCCAGAGGATGGGAGGGGAAATGCACCACCACAGTTAGTTATGAATTCTTCCCAACAATGGAAAAAAACAGTTCTGTCAGTATCATGTTTGCTGATTGCTTTGCTTGAATTTCTGATCCTGCAGAACTGCTGTTAAAAGAACAGAATGGTAAAGATAAAGCAATCTGGGGAGACAAAACTTCTTCATCTAACTGCAGCACACCCAGATCCGACAGACTGTGCTGGAGGCAGCAGGCTGGGGAGAAGAGAGCTGTGACTATGTCTCTAAGCCCACATAGGCCATAGGAGTTATATGTGTTCCTGCCTGAGGAATCTTCCTTTCCTGAGTTTTTACTGAGGAATAGGCAGATAGAAGGGTACTCTATTTGTCCCACATCCTGCATGTCATCCCAAACTCAACCTTCTCAGCCACAAGTGAATTCTTGTGTTGTGGTTTTCTGCTGAAGGGGGCACTCCGCTCTGGGATGCCCTTTGAGCTGTGTGATGGTGTAAATCCATCAAGACTGGATCTTGAATTCCGGGTAGAAAGGGTTGCTGGTGAGGAGCTAGATGTGTGAAATACTAAGTTTTGAAACAGAACTGACCTTGGAGGAGAAGTAGTAGCATCAGATGTGAGTCAGGACCCATCATAAATCTTGTCCAGGTATGCACTGAATGTTTGGAGTTGGGATAAAATTAGAGACTGACGAAGAAGTGAGGATTTTTGTGTGAATAGCAGTGGGATTGTTGCAATTTAAGAATAATAGTGTGGTTTCAGTTGCCATGTCAAACGAAGGCAGTGTTACAGCTCTGTACAGCTCCAGAGCACTGTATCTGCAAGCTTTCTGTCTGCCTCGCCACATATCAGCCCTTGAAAAACTCCCTTCCCAGACCAAGGAGACCCCTCACAGCCTAGCGAGGCAGCCTGAAGAGTCCCTCTGTGCCACAACTAATGGCAGCTGTTGCTGCTAGGAAGGACGCTTAAGTATAATACATTACTTACCAGACAGATTTTGCACAGGTGCTACAGTTTCCTAGGTGGATGCTAGGTTGTTCATTTGGTGGAAACACATCCAAGAGCAATATAAAGTGTAAGAGGCCAGGCTGGTCTTTGGCATATAGCTTAAATACCTGGTCTAAGATACTTGAGTGAGGGTAGCTTAAGCATTGCTGAATTTGGAGATCATAGAAGCGACATCTTACAAATATACATGCTTATTAGGCATTATAGAGCCAGTACATAAACTAAGTTGGAGTAATTAAATAAGAAGGAGGCGAAGGGGTGAAAGAAAACACCATCTGCTGACTCTCAATCAGTCACTTATAAGCAAACTGGAATATAATGAAGGCCATTGCATTCTGATCATGAATAGATCCTTCTGCTTGGCTTGTGTTATTTTTTCTCAAAAATAGTGCATATGTTTTGTAACATTTTGGTAAACACATGAAAAAGAGAGGAAAAAGAAGGCTAAAAATCTCTGCTGAACTATATGAAATGCAGCAATTTGGATGCTTTATATTTTTTTGTATATTTACAGGCACTCTAATATTTACAATATCAATATTATTTACAGTATCAATAATTTGATTTGCAAGCTAAGAGCTTGATTATGCAGTCAGCAGTTTCACGTTGTCATAAGATCATTGTATTTGACAGAGTGAATCCAGATCAACGCTAATTCATGACCTTACATTCTCAGCTATTTATAGCCATTAACTGATACACTGGTTCTATTAGCTGACTGCTCAATGTAGGGTATTCATGGAATCTCCTCTAGGGTTGAAATAGCAATTGTTTTTAAGTCTGTGCATTTTCCAATGTGAATGATGACTTTCTAGGCTATTAATATAGAAGAGCGACATATAACGGCGTGCCCACCTGTTGTCAACCACCAGCAGCAAATAACATATGTTAACACAAGGCCAATGTTTTTTAATTAATACTTATAAAAATAAATCAATTAATACTTTGATCAGATGCAAATTATTCACTTATTGCAAAAAGTAAAATTCATTGCAGCATTGTCATGGGCATTCAAAGCCTACTTGTGAAACACTTAAGCAGATGAATGACTTTATGAGAAAGAACATGCCACAATACATGGGACAATTGTACGTAAGATACTCTTGGACTTAAGTCTTTTTTTGAAAGAGATTATATTGAGACATGCAATTACTGATACAGTCTTATAAGGACACATTCAACCACACCTGCAGTAAGGATTCAGTCCTATTGGTGTTAGTTCAGCTAATTATAAAATCAAGGAAGAATTTTGGGAATCTCTGCAGAGGTTATGCCATTGGTTACTTTTAATAATATTTAAAATTCAGTGACCTTGAAAATTTCACTCGAATGGGATTTTTTAGAAAAACTCATCACTAGATGATCACTAGATCATTTGGAATGAAAACAGCATTTTCACTTTTGGAAGCTGAGTTTGCTCTCCACTTTAGGTAGTACTGTACACACCATTCTGACACTAGACTATGGTATTATGAATAACAGTAGTGGGATTCCTTATAGTTTCTCTGGATCAAGTCCTCATGCTTACAAAGTCTATGGAAGCACCCCTTGGCAGGGTAGGCAGACTGCTTCACCTATGGAAGGTGCAACTACAACTGCTAATGCGATGGATCTGTACAGTATGGAGGTGAAAAGTACAGCTAAAACACTTCTGGGAGAAATGTCCAGTCTTCCCTCCAATAGAGATATTTTACCACCCAGAACTTTTTGTGGAAAGGGGGCGTGTTCCTTAAAAGCAGCACTGAGCACAATAAATCTAAAAGGACATCCATTTTGTTTTAAAATTCTGTTCCTGATGCCATTATGCCATTAATTTTCTTTCTTTTGGTTACAGCAAAGAAGCAACATGTTTCAGCTGAGAGAAGGAAACATAGTGCGTTTACACCAGGCATTAATTAGTACTTCAACATACTTGAAACACCAGATTTGATTTTAAGAATAATTTGTATAACTGCTATGTTTTGCCACTTGCAAGTACTCTTCTTTTGGTCTAATTTCAGTTAATGACCTTTAACTGTGAAAAGCAAACTTAGGAGACACACACACAGTTGTGCTTGAGATGTGCTATTAATGTTCTCTATGGAGTCAGCATGCTTGCAAATTCGCCAGCTCTTAGCATGCTTTTAAAGATACACTCCCAGAGAGCACAAAGTCATTTCAGTGCATTTCAAATTGGTTTTAAGGCTGTTTAGGCTGGAGAATTAAAGCAAAATGCTTTGGTTGGTGGTATTTCAGCGCAGCAAACCAGGATAGCTCAAGCTCGCACGTGAATCAGAAGCATACGTGACTCTCTAGGTACTCATGTAAGATTTGGGGACTCTGAAACAGAGGAAAGCAGAAGTCCACCCAGATTGCTTAAAGGAATGTTTTTCTCTAACAGCTAATTCTTGTTACTGGGGCAAAATGAATCGTTCCCTCTAAATTCATGGTAACTCAGATATCGCTAGGTAATTTTTTTCCACCGATGGGCTCCCAGAGGACCTTCCCCATAGCACCATGTTTATTTGCCTTGCAACTTCCACAAAAATAAAAAAAACTACCATGGGACTGTTTAAATGTGAGTCTTGGGGAACTGCTTTCTAATCTTCACCGTACAATAGGGGAATGTCAGTGCTACATGATGATAAACGTGCAGGTGCTGAGCTTCCCTTGTTTTAACATAAAAGCTGCTTTTTCCCTTGTATTTGACGTGTATCATGTAGTAATTAGGGACAAGTGGGCAGTGTGGGAAAAACCTCTACAACTAAACTCTTAAGTATCTTACAACTTAATACAGCAAATACATCTTTGCTGTGATTTTATTGTCTTGATGGAGTTATTTTGGCTTAGTTGAATGCTACAGTGAATTATCTCCTGAAAAATCCCCACTTCTTCCCTATTTGACACACAGAAACTTGAAGAGGTTAGTTGCTGTCTAATGTCATAGTCAATTACTTTTTAAAAGACAATTTTACCACTTGGCACCCAGCTAACTGACCGCAGCTGCCCATTCCTTGGAGGCAGCCTCCCTAGGTCAGCTCTGAAGCTCAGGGTGCAGAAACATATGCGCCATATCTGTTAGAAATAAAAACATGACTTCTCCGCATAAGAAATAATCCGATTTACCCTCTGCTTTGCTCATGCCAATTTACATAGAGGCAGTGATGGGAGGTTTGTATCTGCCCTTTATTTCATCACTAAACTCCTGTCATGATCCCATTTAGATTAAAAATTGAAAGGGAAAGGTGGGGAGTGAAGTATATCTTAGCATCATGAAGCACACCATCCCGTGCATGTCATTTCAAAGCAGAGTAATCACGGTCCTTGTCACACTGTCCTTCATCATGAGGAGAAAAGCAGAGGAGTATTTCAGCGTAGTCAGCCAGGTTACTCTGGTGAGAGCAAAAAGATGTCTTTCTCTTAATATTTAAAAGTCCAAGAATGTTATAAAAGCTGAAAAGGAATGAATTGGCTTGGTGTGGTTTAACTGAACAGGAAGAGGAGGAAGGAACATGATGTAGAGCAGTAAATGTGAGACTCCCAGATAAACAAAAAAGTGTTATTTTGGAGCAACGTGGATGCCACCATTCCTGGTTTCAACAGAAATGCACGAGGGACTTCACAGCCATGTATTTATTCTTTCATTAACAGTACTGGCCTAAATATGTGTTACACACTGAGCTTGTTTTGCATTTATTGAAAGTTTCTGTGTTTTACAGTGAAAATTTATGTGCTGGAAGCTCTCGTGGGGCTCCTGAGAAAAGTGTATTAAACATCTGCCACCAAATTAACGGAAGGCCTGGGATGATGTTGTGATGTTTTGCTTCTGAGTCCCTAGCCTCCCCTGATTTGGTCCCTTTGCATTAAATCCTGTTTGGTCTCCTTTGCATTAGTATCTAGGCCCCTTAATGTGAAATCAATCTTGTTTTAAAGAGAAAACAAACAAACAAACAAAAGAATTATGAAATATTGCTTGAAGAGCAGCTATTGCTACTTGTGGAAAAAATGCAGAAAAACATAGCACTTTTCTTTCCTACCTTCCAGGAGAACAGTATGGACTTTTAATGCTATATAATATTCAGATAAGGCAAGAAACATTTGCAATAATTAACATTTCTCCAATACATAATTGATGTAGTGGCTAGCTAAAGGCACTCACAGGAAACCATCCTCTATTCTCCTTTGGATTCTAATAGGGAAGCTGGGATTAGCTATCCTGAAGTAGATCAAATACTCTGAGCATAGACTACTCTGAAGACGAACCAAGGTGGTTCTGGGCTTTTAGAATAAAGGGGGGTACTTGCTGCCTCTTAAGAGCATATATATTGTGTGTTGTGCCTGACTGACAGACAGCAGGAATATAATATCTTTCTTTGTAAAAAATAGCCTTTTCTCATACAGAAAAAAGCAGAGGTAGGCTGCTGACACAGAGAGGCTCCCATGCTATCGCAAAGAGCCAGTATATTTTGCTTTGACTATATGTTCCTTTCCACCTTGCCAATTAAGAGTTTAAATAAACCTAGGAAGTGAATCCCTGCTATGAAGCAGACACACACAAAAAGATGAAGAAAAATAATGAACATAATAGTAGAAGTATTTTTAACAAAGGATTGTATGTAGAGAGGCAAAAAAAAAAGAAGCAAATTGTGGTACATCGTGGTGAAGATAGTGCAGTAATGACAAGATGTATCAGTGGGAAGGTGAAAGTCCTACTAACTTAAGTTTTCATGACATGTCTTTGATTTGTGCCAGAAATATCACATGTGCTCTGATCTTTACAGCTTCCCAGGGGACACTCATATACAGCATCTTCTCCATTGTCCTTGGCATAAGGATTTCTGAACAAAGATGCAAGCTTGTTTAGTAGTTATATCCCAGAGGAACAGTGGGGCCCCATATACTGTCTGTGAAAAATCCAAGTATCTCCTTCACAAGCAAAAGACCACAACCCATCCTGTGCAAGCAGGAACCATGAGACTGCCAGTTCTGATTTGGGTTGTTTTGTTTGTTTGTTTGTATTTTTCCTGTCTATGGGATCATATAGCACAGATCTGTAACTCCTGGAGGGTTCCTGTGAGGTGCATCTCAGAAACGTTGTGGACAAACGTTGTTTTAGATAAGTATGAATCATAGAATCATGGAATGGTTATAGTTGGAAGGGACCATCTAGTTCCAACCCCCCTGCTATCGGCTGGGACAACTTCCACTAGACCAGGTAGCTCAACGCCCCATCCAACCTGGCTTTGAACACTTCCATGGATGGGGCAGCCACAGCTTCTCTGGGCAACCTGTGCCAGTGCCTCACCACCCTCATAGTGAAGAATTTCTTCCAAATGTCTAATCTAAATCACTACATGCCCTTGTAAAAAGTCTCTCTCCAGCTTTCTTGCAGGCCCCCATTAGGTACTGGAAGTCTGCTTTAAGCTCTCCATGAAGCCTTCTCTTTTCCAGGCTGTTCAGCCTTGTTCAAGCCCAACTCTCTCAGCCTGTTTTCATAGGAGAGGTGTTCCAGCCCTCTGATCATCTTCACGGTCTCCTCTGGACTCAGTTGAGCAGGTACACATCCCTCTTAAATGCTCAATTTTAGCAATAGGTTTTGGGTAACTGCCTTTGTTGGCTTAAGGCTGGGTTAACTTCAGTGAAAGCTGATGGCTATGCACAATAAATAGGATGAAATAAAATTTGGGGGTGCAAACAGTCATAAAACCCAGTAGAAATAACATGGATTCTGCAAGGCTATTAAAGATGTGCGCACAATTGCAAACCACTCTCATCTTCCCAAACATGGTGATTTTGAGTCCTGTGCCAATGCCAGTACAGACCCTACGCAGTCCAAAACCAAATCCTGAGCTCTCTTTCCAATATTTAAAAATGTTTACACTGGAACATTTAGAAACAAAAATCCAAGTAATGTTTTAAACAACAATAAGTAAACCACATCTATCCCTTCCAACTCAGTTTAAAACCCCTTACTCTGAATCAGAGTAGTCACACATTGGGATTTAAGGTACCGTAACTAACTGACTTCAAATTCCGCCTGCTTCAAATTCCAAGCTGCTTCAGATGAATCTTTTTGTGTGAAAACAAGCCCTGAATCATAACTGATACATGCAAGGCTGCCCTTTGACTCCCGTGGCTGTTTGCCTGAAAGCCTGGCTGCAGATTAAAATGTGTTAAAATAAATGAGTTAGTTAGAAAGAATACCTGCCTATTATTAGATGAAATTTGTCTCCTCATGGTATTACAGGTACAAGTTTACCACCACTGTTTTGATGGTGTCCAAAGTCATTCTAATGCCGTGTGCCACTTACTTTTTAAATAGAATTTGCTTTTTAAAATTATTTTGGCTGTCTAAAAGTAATGCACTTAAGTATCAGAAGAGACTATTTCAGAAAGCATGCACTGCTATTTAATTATTCTTTTGTATCTCTAACACATGATCCTTTTACAAGCCAACTTCGTCTCCAATAATCTTACAGACAAATGGGAGAATTCACTGAAAATAGCAACATTATTCAGTGTTGCATGAGAGACCGTGGTTGAACAGGGTGACCTGCTGTGATCTCTACGCTCAGGGGAATGGGAACTCTTAAAAGGATATGTAACCAAAGCCTGAGCTGTATTTAATTAACAGTTCATGAAGTCTGGAAACTTTTTCAAATACAATATGATTTAATTAATGCTTTGTATGGTAAGGATGTACCTTTTTATGGAAAAGAATGATAATAAGGCATTCAGTTTGAAAAATATGAGCTAGCTGAACAGAGTTTGCATTGCTTTACTCACAGCTTGCATGAATTATTAGTAGACACACTGCGTTCACATTCAGTATGTGCAACATTTTAAGACATTGAAGTACATTCAAGTACTTTATACTTTAAGAAACCAGGAACCTGATTTTAAGAATTCTTCTTTGTATCATCCATAATTTTAATATGGATGTTAACATCTGTAACACACTGTAGAGTTCCTTTTTTATAAGACTCCCACATCGTCACACAGGAAAATGATTCAGTCATGCATAGCAAAAAAATCAGTCTGCACTCTTTGGTGGCACACAGAATTACACCTCACCTTAGTAGAACTGTGTCTTAGGCAATGTCTCTGAGGAAGCTTCATGATTTCATTAAAACAATAGTGAAATTATAGAATTATTTCAAATGTCAATGTGTTTTCTTCCATCTGGTAAATCATTAAATCAAATGTGAAATAATTGTACAAGAAAAAGATGTGATCTAACTGTTGATGTCAAGAGAGAGTTCCCTGTTGATTTTCTCAGCATCTCCACCTTATACTAATAAAGGAGCAAAAGGTACAACTTGTATAATAACTGGTTACTATCATCGTTTTTATAGGAAATTGAGATTAAATGGGAAGAGTCATTATTAAAATCACACTTTTTAAAAAAAGATTTAAAAGTAAATATACATATTCCTATGATCAGGGACAAATTTTAGAAAATAAGAAGAAATATCTGTAAAGTTATTTGAATCAGACATGATATGTCCAGTTCTTTGTTATTGTTCAAACGTGACGTGACATTGTATGTGATGATAATGCACAAAAATGAGCTGATTCTTTTCTTCTAAGTGGACCAAGAGAATGTCATCTGTAACACATCAGTTGGTGTGACCTGAGCTCCAAGAGCAGGTTTGTTATTCTCACCCAAGCCAAGAATTACAGGGCCTGAGCTGAGCTCTTCTAAACAGTTCCCCTTATGTTTAGTAAACTTTTAATCATATCCTTGGATCAGAAATAGTCACCACCTGTCTTCTCAAAAGAAGAAATGGATTATATGACGTGAGTTTGGATGTGCATTGTTATTCAGTGGATCTCTGCAGTTTATGAAAGCTCAGGAGTTCAAATGGCAAATTCTAAGGTCCTTCCCAGGGTTCAGATGGTTAAGATTTATTTGTAATAGAGTAACTTCAAGGGATACCAACTTAAACATCTTTTTTCTGTTTATTTTTGTTTTGTCTTTCACTTTCCCAAGCGTAAGATTATATTGTAGAAATTAGAGAGAAGCAGTTTCCCTGCATTATCCACTTGACAGTACTTGATCTTTACTTTGTTTCAGCTGTTTTACTTCTTTATACTTAAATATTTCCTCTGTTGGTTTTTTTGTTGTTTTTTTTTTTTTTTTCCACAGCAGTAAAGGCAGCAATGATATTTATACACAGAGAGAGATCTGATTGCCACAATACGCCATAAGGTTTATAAATTGCTAACAGAATTGCAAATGCCTTAAAAAAAAACTACTCCTGAAGCTCCTAGTGTAGCTTCTTGTAAGTGCAAATAGAAAGTGTTGACTTTGGTGAAAGTTTATTGAGCATACTGACTGCTGCAAAGGTTACCTCATAGGCAAAGAGATGGGCAGACATGTTTAAAAGGAGTTTTCCTAGGTGAAAATAAAGAAATAAATTCCATGAAGATATAGAGAAAAATACTTCAACAAATATGCTACTAAAAGCCTTATGTTTGACTGTGGATTTCAAGACTTCAAACTTCATGTGTGAATCACAAAATCATACAATGTAATCTGCATTGTTTTATGAGCAGTGAGAAGGATGCAACACATTTACTGGTCAGAAAATTTACTTCTCCCAGAGCACCTGCAGATGCAGTTTCTGGTTACTTCTCTTTAAAGACCTCTGTGCATTTTGCGCTCTTTCTTCTTTGGCCAGGGAAGAGAATGTTCTGCTCAATGGCAAATTTTCCTGAATAGAAGATGCCTCATTTACATTTAATGGCATCATGTCACCAAAATCAGATTTAATCTCTGTTTTGTCGTAAGTTTTAGGTTCACACTTGACAAATGTTGTAATGCTAATAGCAGACACATATTTTGGCTACTGTTCTTAAAATGTCCTTGCTGTGCATGAAATTTCAGTAAAATAAATCACTTGTATATAAAATTATACAATACGTAATTTCAATTGTAAGCACTGCCAAACCACAGAGAAGAGAAGCAGATTTTGTCCCAGGCAAAAGTCACAGAGTCACTGTTACTGTTTAACAAGTCTCTAAGCAATCACTGAAGTCAGTTGGTAACTGTGTGAACAGTTTAAATTTATAGATAACAGAAATTCAAAATGTACCCTTGACAGGAATAGAAGAATATGTTTAACATCAATTCATAACCATGTTTGCATTCATATGAATGAGACTTTCCTTGTTTCCATCAGCAGAATTGGAAACAGACTAGATACTTCAATACTTTTCAATAAAAATGTATGAATAAGGAATGGTAAAATTAGTCTAGGGGGTGAATCCAGTAAAAAACACCCTAAAATAATCAAGAAAATTTAAAATTAAGCCCCTGTTTAAAATAGATTCCTGGGAGAAAAAAGTCAACTGAACAGTCTTTTTTTCCCCCGTGACCCCAACAGGACTTTTGTCATTATCTTTGTTGAACATAACTTACTGTAACGGAAATTGCCCAGAAGATACCTATTATTTCTCTGATGACTATAAAAACACTTGTGAATATTTCTGAAAACATTCTACTTCAAGTCAGTAATAAAATTATTATTTTGTCAACTCATTTTTTATCAGCTGAATGAAAGAGCTGAAGAAAAGAATGTTCTTCGATCAATATATTTTCTCTTTTCTCTATTTTGTATTTTAATAAGTATGAGAAAACTTCTCTGTGGCATATAGCTAACTCTAACCTTAAAATCTTAAAATCCAGAATAGTCACTGATCAGTCACACGGATATAGAATAGAAGCAAATAGGAAAAGTAAAAATGTGTCAAAAAGAAAGCAGTGAGAAGAAAACATGGCAATAAACATTATTTCATGAAATCTGTCTGTTTCTTCAAGAAATGCTTTTACTTTGTGTACCAGGGAAGACTGGGTGGGGAGAAGTTTTTTGGAACAGTGTGGGCTTTTAACATAACTGCCGGAATATTATAACTATAATTAATAGTCCAATTTGAAGCATTACAGAGACTTCTGATTTTTTTCTAATTATTATCACAACATTTACTGGTTGGTTACATTTTTGTTTCAAGAATATATTTATGCATATTGAAGATGTAAACTCACAGCCTATACTTCTTTGTACCTTCATTTGTCCGTTTTGCAGTACTTATCTGCAGGGCATGGGATAAAGCCAGTGAGGCACTGGAGATGAAAGAGATCTGACAAGTTCATTCTGTAGTATTCAATCAGAAATAAAAAATTGCATCTTGTGTCCCTTTATTCATTTAATACCTGTAAATTTCACTTCCATACTCAGTGGAGTATTTTGTTTGTGTTTTCAATAGGACCCTGTGGGAGCATCTATCCATCATTCAAACCCACATACAACACATAACACGAGTTGAATTCACCAGAAGCTTTGCCAGCAATACAATAAAATATAATGACACTTGTACAGATACAGTTGCCATGTCCTATGTGTTTTGCCCTTATAATTTACCTTCTGGGGAAAGTAATATGTGATAAACTTGTTGCAGGTGGTAATAAATTAGTAAATGCAGAACTGATTCAGAGCGGCCATGTCACCCCATCTCTAGCACAGATGTTCTGCAAAAGATTTAGAGACTGTTTTGCAGGCACTCAGCCTCTGAGGTGAATTAGTTGCATTCTTACATGGAAAAATGGAAACAGTCCTTTTCTGCATGTGCTCTCTTCATTTTCTGTTTTTAACTTCCTCCACACTCCTCCCACACAGAGCCTCCCCCATGCACAGTCTAAGTCCATGTGCATAGATCGAAAGCAGTTGTTAATTTGCAGCACAATATTGCTTCTGATGCATTATAATTTCCCTTTAAAGCATCTTGTATCTTTACTGGGACTTCTAATAATTTCAGTAAAGGTATTCAGTAGGTCACCAGAACGTACTTATTAATCTTTCTAAGAACGGCTACTAGTTTGAAGAGGTGTAATTTTTGTGGTCTGAAGGGCTGGTTTGGCTGATCAGGCTGTACTTGTCCTATCATAATTAGGATTTTGGGCACAGGTAAGGGTCACTGGTCTATTATCATACTTAACTTGCAATGCTTCTTCGCTTAAGGAGGACCTCTGTTAGTATGAATTTTGAGAACTGGAAGCTGTTTTAGAGGTGGTGCAACATAGCCTTGTCAATCTTACAAGTGTTTACTACAGAATTCTTTTCCTTGGCACTGGCCTTTCATCTCAGAAATCTCATTTAAAATCTAAACAGACTGGGAAAGGTCCGTCTGGGCTCTCCTATGACAGCTGAAAAAGGTTATATGTAATGTACTGAGATAGGTTCAGCAAAGCTTTCCCTCTCTAAATTCAAATGATTAATCTTTTCCAGATTGACAGTAGTTCAATATTGAGTACATAGAAGCTAAAGCTTTGATAATCATGTGGCCTCAGCACTGCAGGATAATATATTACTGTTTAAGGAGCATTGAAGACAAATACTTCAGCCCTTGCAGTGTGATTTCCCTCAGTTGTCATATCTTTATACTAAAAATGTAATGGTGACAGATAAGGCTTATAACTTGATGATAAATTTGCTTCACAATGCCAATGGCATTTCTATTAATGTCAGACAGCAATCTTGCTGATCAAATGAATAAAGGCTATGTTTAAAGCCTAACACTTATCCAGGGCAACCTGGCAATGACAACAGACACTGAGAGTTTGGAGACCCTGTGAGCAGCTTTTGTATCTGTTCTCAGAAGGTGCTGTTTTGTAGAGCAGTAAGAGACTAAAGGAAGCTCATAAGGAGGCTAATCCTGCTTTACTGTGTGATGTAATCTTAAACTAAGGCCCAGATCTGTGGAGGTATACAGGTGTTTTGGGTGCCATCTACCTCCATTTCAGCACTTGGGCCTTCACTGAGATAGATGGAAGTTTTCAGGCAATTTCATGTACTAACTTCCCTAAGTGCAGCATCAAAGTCTGATGTTACCAATGTATTCATTACACTTGTTTTCAAAAGATCTTAATGATTATTGTGATCTATCTTTAATGACAGAGCATCAAAAACAAATTGCCAACACAAACCAAACTGAAAGTAATTATATTACTTCCTGGTCTGATGATGTAAAACTCCCACAGCTCACAATGAATATCCAACGCCAACAACCTGTACCTGCAAATTGTACTCCTGTAAGACATACCAGTGTGAGCACACACAGCAGCCCCACACTCTGCTGCTTGATTTGTAATTGTTAATACTTGACTGTGTGAGAACCACAACTCTAGAACATCCCAAAAGTTTTGCCATGACACTTGGGAGTCAAAAAAAACCCCCCCTTGCTTTGGGGACACAGAAACCTTTTCTAGATCTGGGTTTACATGTTCTCTGCTTCCCAGAGCACCAGCACAGCTTTATATGAATGCAAACTGTCATACCTGTAGGTGCAGAACAGTCTCTTTATTTTCTCTTTTGCAGCTCACAAGCTATTCCCTTACACAACAGAGCTAGCTAACCCATGCTAAAAGTGGGGGGGAAGACAACTCTGGTTCACAGTTGAGCCAACTGCCACAGAAAGGATTTTGTTTGTACTTCAGTTTTTAGTAGCGTGACATGCTGTGATAGTCCATGAGGACTGGTATTTATTGAGCTGTGTCCTGATAAATGTCATCTCTGCTTGACAGGCATCATCAGTAATGAATCTACCCGACACATTACACTTCACTGTGTGCACTCCTGGACGCTCTGATGGGGAAGGGAGCCTGACTCCTCATTTCACATCAGCTATAGGAATGCCCAAGATTCACTTTTTCATTTGGATGAACACATAGAATATCTAAACTGGTTTTTAAAATGGCGAGTGACAGAATATATTACAGTCCTTGGATAACTGCCATTGCTGATAACAACAAAGGGGTTTTTGCAGTCCTGTTCCAGCTTTAATGTTGGCTATCCAAATCTGTTACCTCCTACTTGATATTTGCCTATAGTACACTGACAGCATGTGCAGATGTGAACTGGTACTTGCAAGAAAGAAATTCCTACCTGTTTTCTCTTGTTTAATGCTTTCCTACTCTGCTGTATCTGACAAAAGTTGTTATATAGCCATTCATTTTTATTTCAGCAATCATATCCTCAGTCAGATTTAAGGCATCAACACCTTTTTCTATGCTATAATGGTCTGTAAAAGGAGCCCAGTTCTAAGCAAACCTCTGATTTCACAGTCATCATGGTGGTGACTACCCATGGCTTGTCCTCACAATCAGAAAGTGGAGGGGAGCAGCACCAAGTATAGAGACATTTCTGAAGTACAGCTGACAGAGATATGCATATAAAAAGTAGCTGGCAGCATTTTGCAGCTTCTGCGGAGTTGTGAAAGCAGTAGGAGCTGAGACCCTTTGCCTCACAGGGAAAAGATTACATTTTCATGTGCTGTAGAAGTGGGAACCAAACTGCTTTCGTGCCCTGAGCACCAAAATGTCTCACCCTATGTGATATAGTATACTGATGCTAAAGTTGCACATAATTTAATTCAGCAGACAGCTACAGTTCACAGCTGAACAGACCTGCAAAGAGTGATATTATTGTGCACAGAGGAAACTGTATGATATGAATATGATCTGACACAACTGACAAAACCTGACAGAATGTATCAAGTTAATCATGCAGAGAGCAAATATGGTCAGTTTTTAGAAAACAGGTTTTTGTCATTTAGTTATTTTCCAAAATACTGCATAAAAGATTATTTTTTTGACCTTTTGCCCAGTGCACTGAAAGTGATGGAAAAATCTTTGATTTCATGGGCTATTGGATCAGGCCCAGAGATTGCAGTAGTGTAGCAATTTAGTCTGAAGGGTGCTGTCAAAGACATGTGAAGGCAGAGAGTCAGGGTAGCTGGAGATTCATAGAGAGAATTATGAATGTGAAGCTTGAAAAGGCCCTTCTCCCACTGTGCATACCTCTGTTTAGCAAGATCAGTCACTCACTTCCACATCAACCAAATTTGTCCAAGATTAGGAAGATAGTAATAATAAATAATTAGCATTTACATCACACCTTTCATCTTCAAAGTATCTTATAAACATTCACTAATTAATCCTCACAACAGCCTTGTGAGTTAGGGATTTTCCTACCAGTTTCACAGCATTCATTAATGACTTGACTTTAAAAATCTACAAAGTGAAAAAAAGAGCAGCAAACTACCCCCTCCCTGACTATATGAGTGTTTACTGTAGACCAGTACATGAGAAAGTGTGCTGTGTCTTGGGAACACTGCTGTCCCAGTAATTCTTGCATTCTCCAAGAGGTAAATACATATGTAACATAACCTCATGAATGAAACATAAGGCAAAATAAACCCTATTATTTTCAGGCTTTGTCACTGTAAAAAATATTCAATACATGAATTTTGAAACAATTACACCATGATTTAATCTTCTACCAGTTACTGGGAGCATCAATTACACTTTCCTATTATAGATTCCTGAAATATCAAGAGAATCTTTGAAAGTATCTATTAACTATCTATTTGTCAAATGAGTGCTGGGAGCATAAACGCAGTGGTCCTAAGAGACTCTAAAGCAGCTGTGTTTCTCAAAGCAGCTAAAAGGACACATGAAATATCTCTTGTAATGTCTTTTATATCCAGTTTTACATTCATTCTGTGCAAAAAGAAGCTGCTAATGGGAAAAGAAGGAAATGTTAATGAATTCTATCCCTACCTCGTAATGCAGATTACTTAAAAACACATGGTATCTTCAAATCTTTCTGGTTAGCATGCAACATGGAGAAGGAGTTACAGTTAAGGATAAAGAATTGCAGAGAACTGCAAATGCTCATGACTCCCTGCTCCCTATTGTGTGTGTAAATTGGAATAGATCCACTGAAGGAGATGGGTTTCAGCTGATTCATGCCAGGCAAACATGCACTGTGCCTTTGTGGTTCATAGGCCCTCTTTGTCTCAGTCTCCCAAATAGGCAGCTCTGCACTTTTCCAAACAAACAAGAAGAGGCTGAGAAATTATTCAGTGGAGATCCAGTTTTGCTCTGTGGTTGTTTCTCAGATTTTCACTTTACCCATGGGTGGAATAGGAAAGTTAAACAAGTAGCTTCTTTCTTGTTTTAGAAGAAAGAGGATTTTCTTGTACTTCTTCAGGATTCATACAAAGCAAATTACTGTTATCTTACGGTGAAAATAGGGTTTTTTAGGAGGTTAAAAAGCTTCTTTTCCTGCACTTAAGACTAAAAAGAAATGAACTCATTCTTGGGAAACACAGCGTATTTACTCGGTATTTTATTTCGGCAGAGGCTGTTCATGCACTATTCAAGCTACTAGTTTTCATATTACAAAATACTATAAAGTAAGGCTACAGAAAAGAAGTTATTAACTGAATAGCTGTATCAGTTCAGATTGTATTGGAGACACATTGTCTGGGACAATGTTGGTAGAAGAGTTAGTTTCAGAATTGAATGTTAATCATCTCCAGGAATATCTAATCCCATTTTTCATCTCTCCTTTTCCAGAAATCATAAATCTTCATAAATCTGCTCAGTTCTGCAAGTGACCCTTTCTCCCTGCTTAGGTTCAAACCTTCAAATCTCTGCTTCCCTTGTCCTCTGTCCTCCCCCTTGTATCTGACTGTTCCTGTATTCTTCCTGCTTAAACTTAGGCCAAGATTTACAAAATAAGTTTTTGCAAGCCATACTTTTATGTAGGTTTGTTATTAGATACAGTTTCATTCAGATCTCTACATGCCTGCTGCCAGTTCTTACCCATTTCCTTCCAAAAAAAAAAAGCAAAAAAAAAAAGCCCTTTTTCTGGCTCATTTGTGGTGTTGAGGTGGTTTTTGGGGGGACACGATGACAACTAGGTGTCACAAATAAGAGTTCACCATGATACAATTTCACAGGCTGCTTTGTTTTGCGCAGGAGACATTCTGCATTATATTGTGTTGCACATTGCCAGCAGCTGATTAGAAATCACTGGAGTGCAATCTGAATGGCCAATTAAACCCCTGTATCCTATGCCAATCTGATCAGGATGAGAAATAAGAGAACATAAGGGACATAGCTCCTCTAAACCAAAGCTTTCTTAGCAGCTCAGCTTGTATTCAACATCACCACACTTCGTCTGTGGTAAAATATGATGTTGTCCACCTGACAACACACAAATTTTGTACAGATTACAGTACATCCATATATATACAATATGAACACTTAGTACATATCATAGTACATGTAATACATGAATACATAGCGATGTAATTTTTCAATGCCATACATAGACTTACACACTCCGTTATTCTGAATTACAAAGACTTTTTAAGAGGATAACGGGACAACAGAAAACTGCTAATCCAAATAGGTAAAAAGTGTCAGGAAAGTTCACTGGACTTTTTGGAACATCTGCCTTGGTGTGTTCTACTGTATACTGCATCTATGTGAAAACGAGGGGGTACTTCACTGATGGAAAGGGCCCAGAGATGGAGTCGTCCAAAGCAGTTTGAAAAACTTGAGTGAATTTCACAGAAAACTCTAGAAAATCACCCTGGCCTCAGATCCTAGGACAGATGCATATTAAAAGAATGCATAGATTTGTCAAACCTTCATCTCAAATATTTACTATCAATCATATGTAAATGCAGCAACAGAGCGAAACAGTTCACATTTTGCCCCTAGGGAAAACCTACCATTAAGCTCTGTATGCTTTTAAAAGATGCAAACCTTGGAATGGTGTAAGCATGCGGGATGTGTGTTTTGAAGTTCTGGCCAGTTTTGTGTTTGTGCCATGCCAATCAAAAACATGTAGTTATGAGATGACTTGGTTGTTTCTCCTAGAAACACAGGACTATCGCTACAGGTTATGAGATGTGAGTGGAGGTGAGAATCCATTGAATCCATTGCTTTCAATTTCCTTGGGGCTTGAATGGCCAAGAAGGATGGTCAAGAGCTGTAACTGTGTAAAAGAGGCTGATATCTGTAATACGAGGAGCCTCCTTCCAAACATAGCTGTATTCTGAGTGTAGACTTGTGGTGAAGACCAAGAAGCTGGCAAAAACCTCTATAATGATAAGCTCCCTTGCAGAGCTCCTGTTTTGTGTGTGCATTCCTACTACACACTCTGTATTACCACAAAGACCTGTCTGTGTATCTCACTTCTGTGTTCAGTGGTGGCCATTGGTAGGTCAGTACCTTCCCATATGAGCTGAGTATTTTTGCACCAAATCTTTTTCTCCATAAGAGCTCCTTTCCAGCCTCCTGTGTAGCTGAAGGGACACACCAAACAGTAAAATCTTTATCTCTTCTTGCTTAGGCATCATGTGCTGGGCAACATTCCTGTCCTTGGGGTTGCAGACTATCTGACAGCAGGAGGGCGAAAACAGACCATCTACTTTTGAGGCTAACTCCAGTCTCCATGGCAACTCTGCCAAACTGGCTTCTCCTTCACTCATGAAGTATTATTCTGCCAGGCCTGACTGATTAAGTAGATAAATTACTTTGTATTTTCTTTCCCAAGGCATTTAAATCTTATTTGTAATGAGGCTATTGTAAG
This sequence comes from Strigops habroptila, assembly GCF_004027225.2. Classification (NCBI taxonomy): domain Eukaryota; kingdom Metazoa; phylum Chordata; class Aves; order Psittaciformes; family Psittacidae; genus Strigops; species Strigops habroptila. The sequence continues at coordinate 15,905,825 of NC_044281.2, read as the reverse complement.
ACTAGATTTTTGGAGAGAAAGGTGCCACGAGTACTCATCTTCAATGTCTTAGTTTCCTTCTCTTACTATTAGTGGTAGGGACACCTGACATACCAAATAACAGGTACAGTCCTGCCCTTCTGGACTCTTATAGTCACAGACAAATTTGTATTTACTTTTGTAAGGATACAAGATTTAGCAGTCTTGGAAATGTTGTCCCATCTGCCTTGGTGCAAAGGTCCAGGCAGAGTTCTCTGGGACACACTATCCTGCAGCTCCACGTGTGCTCGGGAGCAAAGCCAGGCCAGGATTTGTGCAGCAGTAATTTTAGACTTGGTTTTAAAGACTTGTGAAGTACCCCCATCCCTTTGCAACTCATGATCAGAAAGCTCGTTTCCAAAAGTTCTCCTAGAGTGCATATCACTGTAGTTGTACCTACAATCATAATTCTCAAAGCTGATGGGGGTTTAAATTCTGAGTCCTTCCCATGTCAGAACTACATGAAAATAGAATTTTATTTTTTTCTAATTCTGAACAATAAAATTATTCCAGTTTCACTGGAGAATTGTTGCATAAATCCTCAAACACTAGGGAGAAATAAACACGTTTATGGTGAACTTAGCTTGAGCATGAGGTTTCAAAATCTGGGAAGTGCATGTGGTTTGGTGACTAATCATCAACATAATTTTACAAGTTCAGTCATTTTCTCCCCAACCTATAGATTTTTTTCTTTCTTTTTTCTTTTTTTTCTTCCCCCCAGAAAACTGCTGTGAATTTTTTCTAGTGAAGCAGTTTGGAGTGTTTTTATTCCGCAGCAGAACTCATTTTGTACAATACTTAGGTAATGGAGCAAAAGATGTATAAGGTAAAAACATGTGCTGAACATATGTACCCCTCTGATGCCTGCCAAACTTAATTAAAACTCAGACCCTAATTTGCTGTGGGATCTAGGCAGTGTACTGGTTTGTCCAGATGTTTATAAATGAGAAAATTATATTCTCTATTGTAAGTCTCAATTTTGCAGACTCTGTGAAACTATTGTCCAAATGTTATGCAGCCTCAGTTCCTTAAATACCAACATTTACATTGTTGAGGGTATAGCTTATAAATCCCAAACACAATCCAGGCCCGCTGAGGATTGCTCATTTTACATTAGAGGCTCAATGTAAAATGATGAATAGAAGTCTCAATAAACCCCTCTGAGAAAACGGGTTCTTTGGCTATTCAACAGGAGCTTGTCAGCCTTTCTTCTGAATTACAATGCAAGCAATATTTTCAGATTGTCCAATATTACATTTGTATACAACACGCTTTCTTCTAATATGTGATTTTTTATGCAGTTTATTGATAGAGGGTATCTGTTGCCTGCAATTATTTCAACATACCAGTTTACGGAAAGTGACCTTTATTTCTGCACTGCAACAGAGGTGACAACTAGAGGACTTTGTAATCCGGTATATTGATGGATATGCAGTTTTGAAACTTTACTAATAGCTTTTCATGCCATAAAAGAATTTCACTCCAGTAAAAAAAAAAAAACAAACCAAAACATAAGCCACTCCCCCCCCCAAAAAAAACCAAAACAAAAAACCAAAAAAAACCAAAGTCAACCAAACCAAAACAGAAAATCAAAAGAAAACCCAAACGTTTTGAAATACCTTTTCAGTGATCTACTTATGAAGAGAAATTAAGTGCAAAAATTACTCTGGGAATTATTTAGGTAACAAGTCAATCAAGTCATATTTTGTTTTCAGAGAACTTCTTAAAGAATAATAGTGGTTTAGTATGCTTAAATTAACTTCCTCTACATAATTTTTTATTTTTAAGATTGTTAGATTTTGAAAAAATATAAACAAAGATGTAGTTTATAACTAGAAGTGTTCACCAAGCACAGTGGAAGATGGAAAAACCCTGGCCACTATGTAAATCACTGACAAAACTGGACACAGCTTTGCATTTTTGGGCACCCCCACTGTCCAACAGGAGAGTAAGTACCTCTAAATGATGTTTAACTGGCAAGCAAACAAAGTGTCCTGGGTACTTGCTAATGCAATGAACTCAATATTTAACAAATTCAATTATTTCATTTATTATGCAACATATTTTAATGCCCTCTGCTACAAAAATAGTTACTATTTAAGAATGTTTAAACTAGACATTTCTTTCCTCCCTTCTGTTCAATATTTACCTCTTTATACTGTGAATAAAACACGATTATGGAGATGAGTTCAGTAAAAGTACTGAAGTTGAAAAAAAATATTTGAGGCCTAACTGGTGGCTCAGAATTAAAGTAATTGATCTCATCAGCAGCAGGGATTTCCTAATTTAAGACCAAGGTCTTGGAATGATTAGAGACAGCTGATGCTGAGATCTCTGCTCCTCACATATTGGCTCCATAATTCCCTTTGACTTTCCACAGCTCCAGATCCAGCCCTCTGACTTGTCTTTTATTTAGGTTGTGAGCTCTTCAAAAATGTCACTATTGTTATGCTCTTTGTTTAGTACTTAGCATAAAGACATACTCTTTCTTGGCTATCTTCTGGGCAGTAAAATAAAATATAGAATTTGTCTTGCATTTCTGGGGAAAGACTTCTCGCTGGAAGGGAACTTATCTCTGTCCCCTTTTGACTGTGAGAAACACCACAGAAGGATTCTGCATCAAGTCACAGATTCTTTATCGTTGCAGAAATATAATGAGAACCTGCCAGATTGTAGCTTGCTAAGAATACTGAAAGCAAGAAGCAGCGTTGACTCACACAACATGGACAAGAATAAAAATGCTGAAAAGTTCTCAGGGTATTTATAAACCTGAGAATTTCTCAATACCTCTGAATACAATCTTCTACATATGTTGTTATGGAACCTCACATGTAAAAGGACTGAATCACTAATCGTTTTTCTTCACACAGTTTCTATTAACAACCACATTTTTAACATTTTTCCTGTTATTTTAACCATTACTTAGCTCTTTACAACAGTGGAATTCTATGGTCTATTGTGCCATTTCCTGGTGGACCATAAATCCCATGGCCACAAGCATTTCTTATCTTGTCTTCAGGACTGACTGACAATTGCTTCTGCTGATCTGCTACATACGTAGAAGAGCTCAGTGGAGGATCAACTCAAAAAAGCAATAACAGAAGAGACTGCAGCTCCCTCCTGTCATAACTTTTCCTAAGAGTTGTCTTTGCAGTAATGAGCAAATGATGAAAACAAAAAAAAAAAAAATCAGGAAAAGTTCTCCCAAGGCCACCTGATCCTCTCACCTGACACTTATGAATTTGCACCAAAGGAACATCACTGCTGATATTTCATTTTCTGTTAATCAGTTATTTTTCCTTCACATGTATGTATGTGAGCCATGGAAAGGTAAGTCTTGCTTTGCATATTTGTAGCAGTTGAAGGAGTCACTTTATAACACACAATGCTGTGTTATAAATGTCAACAGATAGCACCTTGGAATGTCTCCTTGGGTTTAATGAGAGAAGGATCCTGCTTTCTGTGTGTCTCAGTGTTTCCGTGTGATGCTAAGACATGATTGTTTGCAAACTAAGAATAGTTTCTTGAGACATTACAAAATATTAAATATAAATGAGGAAAAAGTTACGCACAGGAAAAACAAGATTCTAAAGATAAGTTTGAAACAGCTCTGGTCTGGTTTGTTATTAATATTACTTTGATGTTTTCATGCTATACTTATAAAAAGCTAACGAAAAGACTTGGGCAATACTGAAGTATCCAATTGTACAATATCTAGATCAAGTTATAGAGTTTGAATCCGTTAACCATGGAAAGAACAAATGCCAAAATGAAGACTTATGTTATGGTGCAAGTATTGAGTGAATGTACTTGTACACGGATAACAGTCTAAAGATCTTAAATACTGGAATGTCAACAGAAAATATTACATTCTGTGAGAGGAACACAGTCAGTTGCTAGCTTGCTTCCACCTAGTATTGTTGCTATTCATAGCAAACGTTATTTATTAAACAGCTTGGTTTTCCCCCATTTTGATTCCCCAAGAGCGAAGATAATAATCTGTTATTTAAATATTGTATTCCCTTGTGTTGACAGAGATTTAATATTTGTAGTCAAAAGAATGATTTGTGTGAAAGAACAAGACTCATCTCTTCCAAAGGTTCAGTATTCTGTCAAATGGTGTAATTGCTGTCAAATCACGATATCACCTGTCTGTCTTACCAAATTAACCAGTAAATAATACATCTGTAGTCATCAGAACTGTAACTTGTGTAAAAATAGATCCTGTTTATCTATCTCAGTGCAACATTGACCTTTCAGTACTGTAACAGTTTTGACTTGTGTTCAGCCAACTACACACATTCTAATTTTTACTCTTGTATCTTTGTCATTGTAAATACATAACACAGAAATATAACCTACAGGAACAAGGGAAAGGCAGTATACCTAGGCAGAAACAATTGAGAAGCTCCAAACTGTGGTTAATATTTTCATCTGGCTTGTAGAAAAGCTGCCAGCACATACTTTCCTGTGAGTGAACAACCCCAGGAAATGAAGCTCTATTACACCATTTGAGGGGGCAGCACAGCAGGGCCTGAGGATGGAAATACACAGCCAAGAGGGTGTATTTTGGACAAAGTCACAGTCATGCCTTCTACCATTACCATAGTGAGAAAACAGCTTGGGGAAAATCTTTGGCTGAAGTAGCAGAAGGACAGATAAGTCCCCTGGGGAAAGCAAGAATGAATGGAGCAAAATATAATCCCAGAAATATTGGAGAGCTGAAATTTAGCTAGCACTCATTTAACCCATTAATAACCCATCATTCGAGACTGAGATTTCAAATCATGATGCATCAGGTTTCTGAACTCTATCTCCCAGATTAAACTCTTTTTTCCCTACAAGATCTAAATAGGTTAAATTGTCTCATCTTCTATTATTTAAAAGTGTTAGAAACTGCAATACTGCTTTCACAGCTGCCTCATGAGAAAGTCAGACTATATATATGTGTTTATATATATTTATATATAAAAAAAATCTCAAACTTTTATGCAGGTCCTTACCTAGCAGTTTCTGTAAAGGAATGTTAATGAAGCTCTGAGCTATACTTAGCATTGTAAACCAATTTCCTCATGTCTTTTGGGGCTGCAAAGAACCACCTGTTTGACTGTGGCAGCAAGCCAGAAAACAACTGTATGATTTACGCCCACTAGTTTCCGATAAGCTGTGGGAGTGTAATCTTAACCACCATCTTCTTGCACAAGAGATCCTGAGAACCACTTTTTTGTCTCCCTCCAGAAGAGCACACTGAATAAAACGTTTAATGTACTTCCTGTCTCCACATTCTCAGAGCCTGACTGGGATAGTAACTCTTTAGGAAAACAGTTACTATTTTTTATGCAACTTGAGAAATGCAAACTGAGTCAAGAATTCCTGTGTTATGGCAAGAGCCTAACTGTGTAGAGTCAGCTCTATGAAGGTAATTAGACACATAAATGTCCGCAGTATTAGAGAAATTAGGCATCTGAAGAGTTTTCAAAATTTGGCTGTTATGCTACAATCAGTCTTACTGCAGAACCCCGTTCCAGAGCTGAAACTGTGAACTGCTACCCGAGGCTTTTTAAGCATCCATCTCTACTAAAGGATTTGTTTGTGACATGTTATTGGCATTAGGTGATAATTTATTTTATAGACATTAATGGAAGAATGTATGAAGCATTGTAGCATTTAGTAATTTAAAACCCCTGTAAACAGCTTCTTTGTGAGAAGAAATATAGCAACACTAAAATATTAAAAAAGAGATATTATACAGTAAAACATTTTCACTACTGGAATATCAGTCAAGACAAATAATTAATTGTCACTTCTCAAATTCCCAAACCTTTATAAAAGGATAAGTCAGAGAAATTCACAGGACAGCTTGGGTGTTAGGGATAGAGTTTCCTTTCAGGCTGGTCTGTGGCTGGATGCGCACAGAGCATCCCTCACAGCTAATGCCAGAGTCCTCTTGTTATTCCCTGCACAGCTTCTAGGGGGAAATCTTCTCCATGGGTACAGAAGGGATCAATATTTTATGTTCTGATTTCCAAGATATAAGCTCACTCATGAGTCTCTAAAATTATTTCCTCTTGAAAGACTGCAGCTGAAAGATTAACCCATTTATATGGTGTTCTGTGTAGCTCTCTAAATACCTGCAACCTGTTCTTTAGTGTACTACTTCTCTGTGCAGTTCACTCTTTCAAAGAGGTGCACTAGCTGGATAGAATATGTATATGTCACAGGAGCACAGCAAAGCCTTCTACCTACTGTCAGCAACCCTAATATCTCCTTCCGCTCTTCTGTGGCTAGAAAAACACAGTAAATACAAATAGTTGTCTTAAAATTAGGAAGAGTGAAGTAACTGCTTGGGAACAATATCATTCTGCCCTTTGATTGTGTCTGGTAAAAGGAGCTGCTTTTTAACACCAGGAGATCCTGGAAATGTGTTAAAATTTGCTTCCCATATGCACCACATAATTTTGCAAAATTACATTCTCATAGTCCCTATTCATGTGACTACACAAGGACAATTTCTTACTTGAAAACTCATTGGACACCTTCCCATCTGTGGCCTGAAAAATACTGGAAAAAATAAAGTGCTTCAGAAGCAGCTTTTATCAGATTCAAAGTTATATAGACCCTATTCATTGCAAGCAGATTCAGCACACAGGATGATTTAAACCACCCCCAGTTGTCCTCAACATTTCTCAACTATAGCATTTTATCTGCTTTTATCTCCTCTGATTTTCCACTCAGAATATTTGCTCAGCTCATTTTCCTCCCAGTACCAAGTGTCTTCAGTAATCGTTCAGAGTCAGATTGTGTTTCATTCAGCGCCTGTGTCCTAACCCAGCAGCACAAGCTCCTATCTTAATGTAACAACTGGTTCCAGCTGGCTCACACTGGGGACCCTTGGAGGTACACACTGCCTACAGGAACTGGCTGGTTGCGAGCGCGCTGCAGCCCATCATGATACGCTGCAGCTGTTGGTTCGCAGAGCATGGATCAGGGAGGCACACTGATCCGCATCCTTGGGAGGGAAAAGTATCCTCAGTACTAGCTGTGGGGAGCACAGCACTGCTGCACTGTTCTTACCTGGCAATTGATAACCCAGAAACTTATAGCTCATACTGGTAACTAATAAGTTAGCTGCTACTAAAGACAGAGAAAGCTGCATCTTTTTCTGTTAGGTTACTATAATGAGTTGATTAGCTAATTAAATAAACTAAGGTGATATTTCAATTCAGTAAGGTTTTAAAATGCTATATATACTTAATCTCTTTTACTTTCTTTTCTCTCACATCCATCATTCCTGTGCAATTCACTCTTTGAATAATATCTTACAACTATATGTGCTAATCTAACTTCTCATTGCTGTGTGTGGCAATAGAAAGTTGTTTCATCCAGCCCAGGATGGCTTTGTACTTTTTATTTTCTAAGAGTGCATTATTTTTCCTCTTTTAGACCTTTTCCTAACAAGTATAAGGATCTTACAGGAAAAGGTCAGATGTGAAGAAGCTCATGATTATTTCTTTGCTGACAGCAGGATTTGGTGGAGGAAAGGAGGGGTGGACACGGAGGTAATGATAGCTGCTAGTTCTATCTCATCACAACTGGGCTTCACCAGTAAGAAAAAAACCCATTATGCCAAAAGTAACATGAGGGTGGAAGATGGGGATGTCTGTCACATCCCACAACCTGATTTCTTCTTTAATATGTTTTTGGCCAGCTGTCAGGGTTGCATCTCAAGGCAATGCTGGTGTGTCTTATCTCACTCCCATTCATTTCTGCTCACAAACTGCACCTTCAGGAGGCGGAGAGGCTGATTGTTTCTTTATTTTTAATCGGTGACAAAGGGTTTTGCCACATAACTGTTCCCTATGTTTTCTCAACGGGGCAGTTATCCCTAGATTCTGATCACGGTCCAGGATAATCATCTGTTATGTGATCCAAGAAGTGCATGTTAGGCTGCAAGTTTTTCTCACTGGTGGTTTTTTGTTTGAGATTTAGCAGGTGTCATTTTTTTTCCTAAGAAAGGACCAGAATTTATTCACTGCAATAGAAATTACCATGGAGGAAACTGTACTGCCATGTTATAATGGTTCTTTATTGCTGAGAAAACTTAAGTAAGTTCGTGCTGATGATACCCATGGCAAGGGAAAGACATACACATAGCACAAGAGTTCAGAAATTTTATAAGAATTCTTCTGCTCTTTTTAATTATTAAAATCATACAAGAAAAAAGGGGGAGGGGAAGCGAAAGGGTAATATGCTAAAAGTGATGTTCCTAGTATTTGTCAGACCTCATGTTTCCTTTTCTTCTCTATATTTTGTGTTCCTAGCATTAGGTCTTCATAAAGTTACGTGGATTTGTTATGAAGGTCATGTGTTGCTGTGCTTGAACAGCAGTTGGTGTTTCTATTTAATGGATACGTTATTATAGTAAGATATGTGCTTAAAATTGAACTTCAGTATTTGTTCTTCAAAAGCACATCTCCAGTGCTAGGGATCTAACTCTGTACCTTTAGTTCTAAGTAAATTTTTGTGATTTCAAAGATTAAGCACTTAATACTCGCAAACTGCCCTTCAGAATACTAATGTCAGGAGCCAAGTAAATGGTTTTCTGCATTCCAGACTCTCATACAAATCTGTTTTTTCCAAAGCTCATTTTTTGATGTTCACAGTCAATGAAGCAGCTTTTTTGCTTGTCTGCATTTGTTAAAATCACATGTGGTAAGTTTTACCTTTCTAACTTGCTCTGGCGGCAGTAGGGAGAGAACCACCTGTACAAGTATCTAATCAGCAGTGAACAACTAATACGACAGGTTTAACTCGCAGAGACCTTGTAATGTTTTAGGTCTTGCAAGTGTGAGAGCCCTTTTTCCACAGAGATGTGTGCTTAAGAAACATTGTCTTTAGTATATAAATCACAGGTAGAGGTCTCAACTTCTGTTACAAAGCTGCATGTAATGATATACAGATCATATCTTTGAGGTAATGTGTGCTCAACAAGTATGCTAAGAGGGGCTGAAAATCATACAGATCACTTTGTAAAGCGGTGTGCCAGATAAAAAGTAATGGAATATACCACTAAACATACAGTATTTAAAAAGAACATGCTGATTTGAAAACAGAAGTTGTTTGATCAGTTTAAGGAGTTCAGAATGGTCCTTGATTTCTGCACTGAGATGCAACAGCATTCTACAGTACATGGCTGTGCTTTGTAAAATGCTTTCTTCCTACAATTGGTATAGAAAGTACAACCTGTGAGTACAGTGAAGCAAATTTACTTGTAAATGTCTCAGTGAAATTCGTATTTCAGTTCTAATACTCTGGTTTGCACTGAAATAATCAGCGAGTCCTACACAGAACATTAGGCCTTCTCCAAGCTAACGAAAAGCTAGGGAAATTATTCACAAGTGTTTGCATGAATTCTAAATTGCTTTTCTATTCAAAAGTGTTCACACCCCTTTTGGTGATTAATCCATGAACATTTGTGCTAATGGACATCTGCCCACACAAATGTTTGGCTTTTCACTAAGTGACAACTTATTTTATTTGCAAATAAGGTATTGGTGCCCCAATAGGGCACTCACCATCATCCTTCAGAGTAGGAAGAGTGCCATGTGATTTAGGTTACTAATCTTATATAATGAGTTGTGAATAGGCAAAGATATAGTGGAATTAACAGTTGAGGAATACCACATGAGTAGATATGTGATCTGGCTGGGTATTTGGCACTCCAAACAGCTAAAAAAAATATTAGGCTCTTGTGAAAATGGGAGAAGGGCTGTATCAGATAAAATGTTTCTGTAAGAAGCATAACCTGTGATAGCTATACTACTCAGCTTGATTTCAGCCAATCTGGAATGATGGCTTGAAGTTTTAGAAGAGAAAATACGAAAAAAAGACTCCTGAATTGTATAAATACAGAGCAAGGAACGGAAGACTTTATGTAACTGGAGACTTTATGTAACTGGGTACACAGTACTAACTTGCAGGCACTCAGGTGCACTACTGTAACTCTGAAACAAATTTCTCATGCTATCAAGAGTTATTACTGGGTTCGGAAAGGCTGTAAAAACCCAACATATATTCTGCAGCTTTTGGTCTCAGAAGTGAGCTGGAATTGTTAGGAGAGCAGGCTTCTGGTAGGCTTTTTTGTTTGCAGGCTTGGCAATATCTGAGAGCTCTTTTCTTAGCTATTGATTTTTCAGGTGGCACTCTTTGATATTTAACCAACAGCTTCAGGAAAGTGTTCTCTTTATCTAACTGACAAACAGGACATAGGACAACAGTATTAAGAGTATTCCTTTTTCCTCACCATAAACATATAGCAAACTTGAATCTTGAAACTTCTTTCTTCAATTAAGAGAAATAAATGGGGTCAGGGATTTCTCATTAAAGCAGTGGAAATGGCTATTTAATTGGCCACCCTTCCCTCAGTAGAATCTCTTTCGAGATGCAGCATTTAACACCTCTCCAGCAGGTCTTGGTTACCTTAAAGAGCATAAAAAAACACTACTGCAATAAGAAATTGTGGTCTATTCTGTTGATGTGCCTCAGCTCTGTTGTAGCATAAATGAAACACTGAAGAGCAGTAATGCAGACAGAACAAACATTGATCTGCTTTGAGGAGGTGCAACTGCTTAAAATGGAAGTAAGCTCTACCTACTCAAATATAAGTTTCCTGCTACTTTGCTTGCTTGGCAGTATGGGCCAGGAATCTCTATATACACAAATATCTAGCAAAAAATCTGTCTGCTCTTAAGGAGCTGGATATCTCAGTTTGCATACAAGACAGTTCAGATGTACAGATTTATAGAAAACCAGCAAAACAGCATTGGTCAGCATGCCAGTCCAGGAGCACGGGGAACCAGCTGACTGCCTGCTCTCAAATTTTTGACAGTCTTTGCAAGGAAAGAAGATTTAAAGGGAAAACTTGAAAAGTGAAATTGGTTGACAGATATCTCCAAAAATTTTCACCTCAGAGTGGAGAATAATCATTTGAATGCAAAAGCTTAAGACTTACTTGGCTGAATTAGATATAAGAAGCAAGCAACTAGTGATTGCATACATATCTGTGGGAAAATAGCAAGTCAGAATCCTTTTCTGATTCAGATTCAGACTTGAGCTTGGGTTGTTCTGAGTAAATCCATGCTCTGTCTAATACATGGAAAATGACCCTGTCTAGCAGAAGTTTTAGTTTCAATGACTCAGCATCTTTGGAGAAAAAAGTATCTTTTTCACCAACACTTCATCACAGAACTTTCAGCTGTAATTCTGAGCTTACTGGTCATTCTGTAAGTACATCCAACAAATAATAGCTTTAAAACTTAAAATTTTCAGTGACCAGCTGTCAAGAAGTAGTTCTTTTTCCTGAAACACATCAGATCTCCACAAATTCATGTGCTCAAATGGTTTCTTTATAGATACTCTAGTGCCATTCACTATCATTCTTAATTGATTTCAGATGTCAGGGAAAGTCAGGCCTTATCAGTTCTTAAATGGGCAAATTCCCAGGAAACCTGGTATAGAGTTGGCTGTGGAGATCCAGCATAAGGGATTCACACCCCATGGCTGCCTCTCAGACAGGGCTGGTAAGTAGAACTTTCCATTCCAAGATCTTGACAGCCTGTGTGCTCTATTGTTCCTGCAGTGTTCTTTGTTATCACTAGGATATCAGCTGTCATGCTTTCATCAAACTTCCATTGAGAAATTACAGCAGGCTTACTTCTGCCTATGTTGAAATAGTCAAACCAACTTCAGTAGAAGCAGAAAGAAATTATAAACCATTACACAGCTAATGCTTCCTCCATGATTTCAATTTTGTAGATAATCTTTTCTTTTTGCCCTCAGTCATTGGGTATTGTCATGTCCTTTTAAGAGACTTCCCTCTTCTATCCTAGTGGTGATTGCAATTGTGTGATAGATGAAGTTGTCTCTTTGCCACACACAGCATGTGACATTCTTACATTACTGCACACAAAGTTCTAGGCTACTGTATCATGATCACTACTTCTACTGTGAACACAGTATCCTTCCAGTCTGCAGCAGCACTGTTAGCTCGGTTTCAGTTGTGCTAGAAAAGAAACACAAACAGAAGCTCTGAGAAAGTAAAGGCGTAATTACCACTCAGCCTGCTTGAACGTGCCAGCAGCATTTGCAATATTCTGCTCTATGTATTTTGCATATGCAGTCCACCATTAGTTGGTGGACTGCTTTGCTAATTCTCACTTCACCTCTGTGAAGCTGCCCTCAGTACATGCCTCTTTCATATATTTACATTAACATCCACTAATGGCTAGAATTAAAGAGTGTAATAGGCAAAATAGATGCTGGTCTAACCCAGCATGTCTACTCTTGTATTATGGTCCTATCCATAACAAACAGTTTTCTCACTTCTTCCTTTTTTCCCAGCCCTCATTTTTGTGGGTGTTCTTTGTAAGCTGTTTCTTTTCCTTCCTGCCCACTGCACAAACCCACTATTGTGTAACGTGCAATGAAGAACAAGGGCAGTGCAGACTGCTCCTGCGTGCCCCCTGCCACTCCAATTCTCTTGTTCATTTAAAGCTCCTATTGACTTGAAATCACTTCCACAGGGCTTTGTGATGACAGAAATTGGCCCACAGACAATTTGGCTGTATTTTGTTTTCAGACTTCAAAGAATTCTGTGCTTGTACATGTAGTTCAGACAGAATTATTAATAAAGTTGGAGTGGGATTAATAACAAGGGCTGCTAGGGCCACAGCTGTAAACTTTGAACCTTTGATATGTCACGGAACATTGGGTTTTATATGTGACCTTTACAGCTCCTCAAATCTTTATAAATTTGAGACTAAGTCATATATGTATTGTTTGTGTATTGTTTGTTTTCAGTGTTCTGCCTGTTTTAGGATTACAAATTTTACACAGATTTTTATGTGCATCTTTTACTACAGGAACTTCAGCCTGAGGATGCTAATCACAGTGTAAAAAAGATAAATCTAAGACCTTTAATACATAAGAACATACAGTACCCTCACATTGTATTCTTTATTTTATTATATATAGTAGTGATTAACATCCTCACAAGACAGGTGATTCCAAGAATTCCCCCTAGAAAAGTGTGACTTAAGGTTCCTGCTGTGGAGAGGATGGAAGAAGGAGTGTCTCTAGAATAAATAGCACAAAGCATCTGCTACAGCTGAGGAGGTGGGGAAAGAGGAGGAAAATCTTCTTGGAGTTTATTGTCACAGAAGGTTTTTCACTGTGAAGTCTTGCTAGTAGGATAGTTTTAAGAGAAAAATTTCATGTAGTAGCCAGACACACTTTTGCACACACTTAGCTTTAAGTCCACAAGGCTTCTCCTGTGATGACATTTACCTGGTTTACTTGAATATTTCCAAAATCAGAAACTTTGGTTTCAGGGCCAATATTCCCTCCTCCAAAAAAGTTTTAAAAGCAAGAATCTCCAAACAATTCCCCACCTGCCAAAAATCCTAAAAAATTCTCACCCAACCCAAACTGTATGTTAATATTTAAATAGCACTTTTAATGAGATTTACCATAGTTCACACAAATTTAAATAGCATAGCTCATTCAAGTGAAACTGACAGCTCATGGGATAATTCAGTGTTCTTAACTCAAGAAGGTACTTTATTCATCTGCTTGGGCTGGGTAGGGTCAATGTTGGAAAGCCTGATGGGGTGTTACATCCTTTTTGCTAACTACCTTATCACTCCTTCCAGTCTGCTGCTATTTTTCACACCACTGGTGCAAACAGAAGACTCACCCACAGCCTCTGTGCTGTCACAAGCACAGGGGAGGCGCTGGGGACAGCCCTCACGTGGGCTGTGCCAAGGTGTGAGTGCCCAGACCCGCCCTGTCCTGCACGGTGAGGGGAGTAGAGAGGGGGAGCATAATCCAGCCTCCAATATTTTTAGCCACTTTAAGAGAAGCAGGTGAAAGAATTGCCATGCCGTGATTTATAATCAGGTTAAGTGACAACAGCTCTTTGTTCTTTCATCTGGATGCTTCAGTCTTTCTTCCTAATACACATGTAGAGTGTGTCCTAGGATGCACATTTCTAGTCCCCTCAGCAACAGCACAACAAAAAGCATCTTAAGCCCCCTTTTCATCAGTATAATGTCATTTTCAGAAATCCTGTGTGACCCCTTGTATATATGTCTTGTATATATGTCAAACCATTCTGTCAATATCCACAACCATTTGCAAGCTGCTAAAAGGCTTTCATGCCTGTTAAGGGATGTTGAAGTCCTTTCTCTTCAGGATTTTTTTTCTTTAAACTAACTATTTTTTACTGCAAGTCTGTGTAGAGACATCTCATTCGCATTTACCTCTCTGAGTAATAAGGTGAAAACTACCAGGCTAATTCCCATAGGATGGCTTTCTACAGTAACTTCTCCAAGTTAGATGCCTTATGTATAATTACAAGTATGTAGATAGATTATGCATAAAGTATGCAAATTATATGTTTAAAAATACATTAACGAATATATTATGTCTACATATATGTATAGATCTCTCATATAGATATACTTCATTTCATTTTTTCATTTGTTTTATATATTATGTGTAATATATGACTAAAAATTGAATCAGTCACTGGCACATGCTGCATTGGAGAGCTTCCCTCCTGAGCCAAGCACAGTGGTCGTTAGGAACTGTTTTGTATTAAGACCTTTGAGCACTCATACTATAACATTCAGACCAAATCCTCAAACACTAAATCCAGAGAGGCACCTTTGAGGGTTCTTCCAGTGCTGCTGGCATGCTGTACATCTCCCACTGCCCACTCCCAGGCTACCCAGTGAACTGCCCATAGCATGTGAGGCCTTGTAGTGGCCGTGCACATGGGGTGGTCCCTACACTTGAGGTTGGAAGCAGGATGTGCACAGGCTCATCAGTGCTGAGCTTGAGTCCCAGACATGGGGGTGTCCTTAGGGCCCCCAGAGGATTGAATCCCTCCAAGCAGGCACTGTTATCCTCTGCTGGCAGAGCACTGAGGGATAGGAGGAAATGTGACTGGTATGCTCACCTCCCTGAAGACAGCCACATTTCATATCAGTGCAAGTCTGTTTCTATTTGAGTTTCATATCAGGGAACACCTCCAGTTTTGGGAGGACATCACAGCCTTTCATGCCCAAAGGCAGGGTTGGACAGTGTGCAGCAAGGTGGAGATAACTGCTCTCTGTTTGGGATCTCCTCTCCAGCAGGAGTTTTACTGGTAAGCCACAAACAGCACCAACCAAAGGTGAAACATGCTGTACAGGGCAGCAGCTGCACACAGCACACAGGCTGCCTGCCCTTGTTTTGCATCCAGCAAATCTGGTAGTTTTGAGACAGGGCTGTCTTCTGTTCACAAGGGAGACAGGGTGGAGAAAAAGCAGGCCAAGGGCTTCAGCAATAATTTGCTCCTTCCTGTTCATTTTTTTTTTGAAGACTGGAAAACACAGTCTGTAGGTGTGAACTCTGCCTATGGAAGCCCAGCAGACAAACACAGTAAAACAGGGAGAACCCAGCACCTATGCATGGCCCTTCTTGGATGAAGTACAGTTAAATCCTTCATTAGTTCACCCTAAGAGACACATGGTTTGGTGCTTATCTGAGACAGCTCTCAGTTTTCCCAAATTAGGAGTGATATCACATCAGCCACTAACATCAGTCAATCCTATCAATGTCTGTGAAAGTTGAGTTGCTGTGAAACTCCTGTGTTTGCAGACTGAAGCAGATATGACCCAGCAAATACCAGTCACTTTGCAGCACATCAGCAGATTTTCCATATGTGTGCCACAGCTGTCAGGTAAATCCAAGAGCTCCCCAGTTGGAATCTGCCTCCTCTGTCCTAGGGCACTGCAGCACTTTGATCCCCCTGTGACCATAACTGAGCTTAAGCGGCCCAGAAAATCACAAAGTCACACAACTTAAAAGTTATACCACAACCGTCCAAGGAGGAAGGTCTCAAACAACATTTCTCCTATGAAAATAAGTTATGAAGCAACCGCTATGGCCTGGAGCAAAAAGAAAGCTTTGTCTCAGGAAAAATTGGTGAAAGGATAGTGAAATATCTCCAGGCAGCCAGTTGTTGCCTTGGAAAACAAGGTAACACGCTCCCTCCCATAATGAATTAAATTCCAGATAAATTCCTATGAGAACAAGTTCTCATCAATGTGAGCAAGCAAAATCCAGGCTTAAAGGTGTATAGACTTCTACATTTTGTGGTAGTTTCTGTACATGGTAATGAAGATATAACACAAGACACTCTGGGTGGTACAGTGGAGGGGAAGAAAAAAATATGTTGTCATGTTTCAGCTGCGTAAGACAGCAATCCCACAGCACTGATTTCTGTGCAGCTTACTTCTAGGAAACACTGCTCCACTTCAATTTAGTTTCTATTTTATATCTAATTATAAAAAGACTAAATACTCTTCAGAAGTTGATTAAGAAGACAGCAATGAGATATAGTTAGAAAATAATATAGACAATGAAAGCCAAAGCAACTTCTAATGCAAATCCTGATACAAGAGTTGTTTTGTTTTGTCTTAGTACTTGGCTGAAAACAAAAGGCACTGTTAGTATGCATGAAGCAAAGTCTGTTTCAAAATGCAACACGCAATGAAAACCAATGCTTTTTGTACATACACAGATCTTACGTCCTTTTTCAATGTGCCGGTGGTATTTGAATTATCATACACATATTGAGTGGGTAAGACCAATGGATTTCACTTTTGGCCATTCAAAGTGTGTGGCAAAAAATATTTGCCTCATCACCACATTGTCAGTAATTGGTTTTGTTCATACCAATAAAGCTTACATCAGTGCTGTGCCAAAATGGAGTAGACAGAATTTCTCCTATTTGGCATCTTTGTACACGTATTAGGAGATGTATTAGTTTTCACAGTATTGTCAGGACTAATGCAAAGTTTTAAATCTACTCTTTCACACTGTCAATTTGATAAACCGTTGCTGGTTTGGTTGGGAAAGTAAGAAGTTTTGGAGCTCCCACAAAGGAATCAATATGTTTCTGAGAGTGCAGGGTAGTGCTAACAAGAACTGGAGATCCTTAAATATGCAGGTTGTCAGATCCTGCAGCAGTTGCATACACTTCCTGTGGAAGCAGTGACCCAGTCCAGCTGGAAATTTGCTGATCTGGGTGACGTAAAGCAGTTGCACCTATGCTGTAGATGGGTGGTCTTCTGGCTTATGCCAGCTTGCCAGTGCACCATATTCAGCACAGAACAAATTCAGGCTGACAAACATCAGAAGAGTGGATATTCATCAGGAAACACCAACATTTGTATTCTTTCCTCCTTTCTGTCATCTGTTTGAGAATAAGCTGTCACGGTTGTAGCTATTATTTATAGGAATTTAAACCAAATGCCAAGTACAGAAATATTTCTTTCCTTACCACTGACTCACTCCAAGTATTGTCATAAATTACCCTCTGCTTTTCATTTAGTATAATCAGTAAAGTTGACTTGTGTCCTATGATAGCAGAATTTATCTCCAGTTGAGGAAACAAATAAAAAGTTGAGGCTTTTATTTGCCTGCTTGTTTTCAATTGCATTTCTGAATAGGTACAGTGTGTTTCAAGTGCCTCGAGTTGAGATAATTGATGGTGGCATTGCAAAGACAAATTGGGTAGCTCTGTGCTGAGTGAAACAGGAGGCACATGGACACCACTGGAAAGTGGGAATACCTTGGAAGAAATAGGACCTTTAAATAGTAAACATCAAGAAATGGCTTCTGGGGTGAAGACTATGCCTATTTTTTTCGGTGCTGGATATAACTGATTGACTTTTTTTCTCTGGTTTTGGAAAATTTTGAAGAAATCATGTGAGCTGAATCCTTGCTGATGTTGTAGTTGATCTACTAACGTGCTTTTGTGAAGAAGCAATGTACTATGTCTGGAGTCTGGGACTCCAAGAGGTCACATACTCTCCCAAACATGAATCAATGGATTTACTGGTCTGCAGCTGCTAAACAGCTCTTCTCAGTGGTGCTGATTTATTGTGGCAGGATCAGTTTACATTATCATCACATTATAAAGAGCAAGACTGAACTCTTTATTGCCCTCTCTTCAGGGCAGTTGTGGTAAAGTGAAGTTATCCTCTGAAACTCAGGGAAGACGCACAAGGTTCAGTGTGCATTTGAAGAAGTTTCTCAGTTTTAATAAAACAGCTTTGGCTTTTGAGACTGAGCATGACTAAAACTGGTTTTGATTAGTATTTTTCTTATGTGCATGAATTCCCTGAACCCACCCTAAGTTGTGTTTAGCACTATAAAGATGATCTTAATTTAAAGTAGGTATATGCTTTGTGTTAGACTGTTATGTAGCCACACAGGCTAGGAAGATTTAATACAAATCTTAATTATAGCCAGCTTTTACAAGATGCTAAATGAACCTTTTTTCACTTAACTTATTAGATGGGGTTTTTTGCCTCTTTTCATCATATTGTTTCCTTGAACTTACTCATTATTTAAATACATTAGACAGATGTTTCCAAACAATACATCGTGGATACCAAAACCATATTCTCTATAGATTCTTCAGTGATCACCTTCGCAGCCACTTGTAGGAAAACATTAAATGATGTGAATAACATCTCACTTTGCTTTCTTCTCCCATATTCTCACAAGAGGGAGGTGTATATTTTGTAAAGCTACTTGTCTTGAAAGGGTTTATGTTTGATGAGGTTGTTTTTCCTTGTGCGTTACAGAACCACGATTTGGTTTGGTTTGTTGCTATGTATTTTTTCTGATAGAGACAATAAAAAAATCAGTGTACATTTGAAGCAATAAATAAAAGATTTATACCCTGGGAAGATCATTTCATTTCCAGGTGAATTCCATAGAAATTTTTCTTTCAGGCTTTACTTCTTCCATAATAAGCAAATTTGACAGACATCACTTTCATCTCAGAATCTTGGTGGGAATTGTTTGCATTTTACTATGTCAAACTGCAAAGACTGAGACTGAATCTAAATTAGCTTGAAAGTTCATGGGAAATTTCAGAGATGCTTGAGGCTTAAAGACCACTGTCCAGTCCAGATGCTCTGGCCGACAAAAATAGTGAATGAAGGCACTTAATTCAGTTTGATAAGTAGTGCATATGATGCTTGAGCAGACTTTTGAACCTTCGCTCTTTATTCAGCCAGTTGTAATCCTGAGCCTGCTAACATTGCATTGTTAAGTACTCACTACCTCCATGAAAACCAGAGTCTGCAAAAAGGGTCAGTATCTCTTCCCTGCATCTCATATGTTACTAGACTTGATCTAGGAAAAAAGGCCAATAAGCAATTAGTTAGCCACCCCTCATCAGGTCCTAGAGCACTCAGGATGGCCAGCTGGTTATCAACATACAGTTTTTGCTCCATGGCATATGGATTGATTTCAGCCAAAAGTAATACATAGGAGAGGAATGAGTAAGAAAAAGATAAATACACAGATCAGGTTTGGGTACCTTGTCTAAAATATGTAATGCGATTGGCTTGCTCTTCTCCAGACCCCAAATAATCCCTTTTTAAAAAAAGCTTTACAGGAACCATGCTGAGCAATATCAGTGGAGTCATTCTGCCACCCAGCTGGACAAGAGATGCAGAAGCTCCTGAGGGCTGTGTGAAGGCCTCAGTCTGCCAGCAGCTTGTGGCATGGCAAAGACAACTTCCAGCTTATTATTTTACTCTGTAGTTGTGGATGACTCCTGTAACGTTTTCTTCTTCGCCTATTTGCCGTAGTTTTTCTCAGAGCACGTGTACATTGTCAGAACACCAAGCAACTGGAAACAAATCATGAGCCCATACCAAAACAGTCTGCCTCTCAACAAAACCTTTTGGTTGAGGTGTGGCTTGATATTAACCACAGCAGTTCTACAGTTGACTAATAATGAAAGCAAAGCTTACCTTCATGTGATCTTATACAAGGAGGGCAAACAGGCAACAGGGCTTTTTTATTTTTGGGTGAGAGATGTTAAAGAAAACTTTCATAGCACAGTTTATAGCAACCAGCTTCACATATATGTGAGCAAAAGGAGAATGATTTATTTTGACCTTTCTAGTAATGCTTCAACTATCCCCACTTAAGTGGGGATACTATCAGCAAACTATCCCCACTTAAGTGGGGTATGCTCTATAGGAGAAGAAATGGTAGGGCTTGTGCCTTTCTACTTCTGCTGCAAGAAATATACAGGCTTTGACTGCCATATGTGTTCATACAGATAAAAAAACATTGCTAAATGTGCACACAACCCCAAAACACTTCTCGCCACAGGCCACAAACACCTCCTTTACCACTAAATGAAAAAAGAGCTTTAACGCATTCTCTCTCCACTTCCCAGGCTAGCTTTTCCTCCTGTAACGTCTCACCCTTATTTTGTGCTCAGCTTCAGGTTTTCAATGGAGACCTCCGCATAAACTCCCAATGCTGTAGGGCTCACCACATACACTGCCCAGCTACTGTCCAACCCAGTTGTGCAGTAGTTGTAATTGATAAGGAAATTCTTATTTCTGGCTGTAAATGCAGGAGCAGGCTTGGTCTGTGATCCAGCTGGCATACAATCAAAGCTCTATGAAATGTCACTCTCTTTGAAGATGCTTGTGAAGTACCAAGCATGGGAGACAAGTTTCACCCTCTTGGCTTTCAGACCAGCATGAAAGGTTATGCTGCAACAGTTCTGCTTTGCTTGGTTATTCAAGTCTGTACAAAGGTAGCTTCTATCAGCTGGTAATAAGGCAATCTGGAGCTTTTATAGGCCATTTGTGTGAGGTATATACTAATAATTCAAAGATTTTAGTAATTTTAACCAGTTTCATTTTTGTGCTGTAACCTCATAATACGTTTAAACAAGGATTAGTACAGTCATTGAGAAACTCCAGCTTAATGACACTAGTTCAAAATTAACAGAACATCTATTTACCATGAAGATATAGGACTGATTTTTCTATTTTCTTTTTTCTGCATGGGGTTTTGTGTAAGAAATACCTACATAATTTTTAGATTAAAACACGGGATTTTCAAATATAAAAATTGAGTTTTAAAATAAATGGCAGGGCTTGGGTGAAATGTCCACATGGAGAAGAAACAATGAAAAACACTGCTTATCTGCAAATCAGTGATTTGTCAAAATTTCAATCCTTGTAGTTGCAGCTAAATTTTTCTTTACTGAAACAAATTAATTGCAGCTAGGGATGTTCCTGACATACTTTCTTACAGTTGCACAGAAAGAGTTTAAGCTTCGTCCTGAGCTAGGAAGCTCCCATCTCAGATCCACCAAGAATCACTCTTAGACAAAGGTTCTTTCTCTCTGTGAGAAGCCATCCACCACTGCTGTGTACCAATATACCAAAATATCCACTTGCAATAGATGGCAAGCACAGTGGCTGACTCTTACATTTTTCTACTGTAGACTTTTAGCTTTCTTTAATCAGAAAATCTGAAAATCTGAAGGGATCTGAAAAATGTGAGGGAGCAGTTAGTCAGGAAAGAAGCTCTGCCTTGCAGCTGTGACAGTCTGCCACGATGCATCTATCGTGTTCAAACCTTCAGCCACAATTTCTTTCCCTCCATCTGGTATAACTATTTAGTACTTTTGATATCACTGTTTCAAACGAATCATCTTAGGCTATTTAAGTATTCAGGTGTTCCTTGCCTCTGATATACTTTGAAGGAAATGGCGTATCTTGACCCTTCATCAACCTGTCATTTTTAATGACAAAACAATTATTTAGTGTTTTTGTTTTTGTTTTTTTTAATGGTGACTGGAACAATGATAACCTTGAACACCATTTTAAGTCTTTAATAATAGTTATAATATCCACGTCATTCTCAGGACCAAGAGGGTTTACTGGATACTTCACTTCCCTGTTGATGAAAATCAGAATAGGTTTGGAGTTTGCTTCCTCTAACAAAATCTAATCACCTTCACCAAAAGAATGATGCCTTTGCTCTGAGAACTTGTCTCTGATTTACAGTTGGCTTTCTGATTTACAGTGGATTTTCACATCTGCCAGTCCTCATGAGTCCAGTGATTACCTTCAGGCTCTTCAAAATATGCCACTGTAGTGTCAGTGAACATAAGAGTGTAAAAAGGAACTGTTTGTCTGTAGAAAGAGGAAACACTTTGATTGAGCTCTGTCAGCATTTGCTTGTTTGTTCTACATTGTTGCTGAGGTAACCTCTGAAAATAACTGATATTAGTAATACTTTTAAGTAGTGTCCACTGTTGCAACATCATTTTAGTGTCTTTCCATTCAAGGTTTATTACTGCTTAATGTGTTTGCTGCCAAAATGATTCAGGAAGGAAGAGGGATAAAGAAACTTTCTCAAGATGGTTTTATTTCCATCTGAAAGACACCCATAGAAGAACATGCAAGTGATCCCCGACCATGTAGCAAATCTGTTGAGAAGCTCTGTTGAGCTTCTTACAGAGGAAATTTATGGTCAGAGAATACCATCCATAAAAAACAAACTCTGCTCCTGAAGCCCCACTTTACCTTATGACACTAAGCATTGCACTTATTTCATTGCCCCAGCTAGTTAGGTTATTTCTGTCCCTGCTCTTCTTCCCCAGGACTTCCTGTAGGCTACCACCTGCAGAGGGTATTAGGAAGTGCCCGCTCACCCGCTCATGCTGTGACTAACTACTCTGCAAAGGTGCAGAAAAAAAAAACCCCAAAAATAGTCCTTTGTACTGGTAGTCAATCACTGGGGCCAAGATGAGAGGGAAAAACTTCCTTCTGAAATCTTCAGGAATGATGCCAGTGCTAAAAAGAGTCTAGTCATGTTCCTCTAGAGGGATGAAGTTGTAATGCCCTGCTTTGAGGAAGGAGGATTTAAACAAAAGGAAAACTGGCAAATATAAACAGGGCATGAAGATGGGTTAAAAGAAAATAGAGAACACATAGCATTTTTACCCTTTAATGTAACATTCACATTAAAAATTTCTCCTTTTTCCTCCAAAGCACAATGTGCTTTTGCAGACTGCTTTAGAAGCAGTAAAGATACATTCTTACAGAAGCAGTTACAATAAGCAAAGAAAACAAGAGGAACCAGAATCCTTTGAGAAATGAAACTGCCCAGTATGAAGTCCAGCAGGAACTGGATCTCATGGAGGATAGAAAGAAGAGAGTGGAGGTATACATTTGACTTTTTTTACTGAATGCCAACTGTTTTATCCAGCAGCCACTTTAAAATAAAGAAGACAATACCAGGGAACAAAAATTCAATATGCGGCATAAAGGCATGAACGCTCCTTTCTATAGATCTCACTGAAAGGGGAAGCTGAATATACACGGTGCTGTGGTAAGGAGGCAGCCCCTGCACCTCTCCCACACTAAATGTTTTACAGTAAGAATGACACTGAACAGTAAAAACCCAGAGCTGCACTCTACAGTATATCTGAAAGGAAGAGCAAACAGAAGAGGAAGAGAAGGTAGTTTAGAATAACATTATTCTTAAGGTACCAGGACAAAGTTCTGCCTTTTGATTTTGATTTTCAGTCAATATTAGACTTAAAACGCAGACTCGTATTGTTCAGTCTTCATTCTGGCCTTTTGATTCGGATTTTGTTGAGACAGAATTTGGCCCACCCATGCAAAGAATACAAGGTGAAAATGAGGTTCCCGTGTTTGCAAATTGGTTTGAAAATCCTTCCCGGTGCCAGAATGAAGCTATTCTCAATGCTGCATGGAAGTCATCCTGCAGCCCTGACCCGGGCAAAACTTCTGTTCATTTCAATTGTATCTTCCTGGCTGTGGGTTATAGTTCTTAAGAATTTTTTAAATGTGTATATTACTTTTCCTTAGCAGGATGTGAAGCACAGCTGGATAAAAAAAATTAAAAATGAACAGTTTTGAAAGTATAATTTGTTTTCACGCTTGAAAGGGCAGCTTCAGCTAGAGTATTATTGTGCCTGTATATGCAAGCGTAATCAGCAGTTCTGGTGATATTGCTTTTTAAAATGTCTTCTAAAACGGTTGATGAAATCATCTTAATTAGATGATTTGCTTTAGCATCTGCTGCTGTTGTCATTTCATTTTCAGTGTTTTCATTTGGTGAAAAGATTTTTCTTTTCCATCTTGCAAAACAACGTAATATCTGTGTGCACATATGTAACTGTAGAGTGTATACATGTATTTTTAGTACACTCTGTTCCTTCAGCTGTGCTTGGGTAACCTGGTAAGCTTCACTTCCTTGTGTCTGCTTGCTCATGATGCACAGCATGGGGCAACTTTTGTAATGTGATAAAAGAGCTGTGAAATCTCACATTTGCTTGTAGTAATAGGAAAAAAAAAATCTGTCTCAACACCAGAAAAGAGGGTTTTTTGTAGGCTACAAAAATTCTTTAAAATAAACACTAAGTGGCGAATGGGACATCAGACTTACAGTCTACTGTAAGTGTAAGGAGAATTAATGTAAGCTTTCAGTAGATCAATATTTAGAACTTTTAAACTGCTTCCTGTTATTCTCCTGGCTTATTTTATTTGTAGACTCACTCAGCTGCCGAGATGTTTCCTTTGTATGAGACTCTAGGTTTTCATGAAGAGCTTCTCACAGTCCAGCAGCAGTATTTGTTGGAAACAAATCTAGGAGCTGAGCACCAGAGGAACACATAGGCTCAAAGGCAAGAGGCTGAGACTATTCCGTAAGGTCAGGGAGAGCTAACCACTTACTTCTGAGGGCAAACAGCAAATGTATGGGCAAATCTATTATACATACTCTAATGAGGATCTGGATTTCACTTTCTTTATACTAAGAAGCACTTTTTTCACTCCTAACCACAATCTTCTAAGTCAATAGATAAATTAAAAACATAACACCTTCTGCATCTTGACTTGCAGAGAGTGTACAGAAGCAAGGAAAAAAAACCCCACATGCTAGCACATGAATTATTCCAATTCATTTATAGAATCATAGAATCACAAAATGGTTTGAGTTGGAAAGGACCTTCAGATCATCTAGTTCCAAACCCCCTGCCATGGGCAGGGACACCTCACACCAGACAGGGTTGCTCAAGGCTCTGTCCAGCCTGGCCTTGAACACTTCCAAGGACAGAATCATAGAATCATAGAATCGTAAGGGTTGGAAAGGACCTTAAGATCATCTAGTTCCAACCCCCCTGCCATGGGCAGGGACACCTTGCCCTAAACCACGTGGCTCAAGGCTCTGTCCAACCTGGCCTTGAACACCGCCAGGGATGGAGCATCCACAACCTCCCTGGGCAACCCATTCCAGTGCTGCACCACCCTCACTGTAAAGAACTTCTTCCTTATATCTAGTCTAAACTTCCCCTGTTTAAGTTTGAACCCATTACCCCCTGTCCTACCACTACAGTCCCTAAGGAAGAGTCCCTCCCCAGCATCCTTGTAGACCCCCTTCAGATACTGGAAGGCTGCTATGAGGTCACCACGCAGTCTTCTCTTCTCCAGGCTGAACAGCCCCAACTTTCTCAGCCTGTCTTCATATGGGAGGTGCTCCAGCCCTCTTATCATCCTCGTGGCCCTCCTCTGGACTCGCTCCAACAGCTCCATGTCCTTTTTATGTTGAGGACACCAGAACTGTACACAGTACTCCAAGTGAGGTCTCACGAGAGCAGAGTAGAGGGGCAGGATCACCTCCTTTGACCTTTGAAGGTCACGCTTCTTTTGATGCAGCCCAGGATACGGTTGGCTTTCTGGGCTGCAAGCGCACACTGCTGGCTCATGTTGAGCTTCTCGTCAACCAACACCCCCAAGTCCTTTTCTGCAGGGCTGCTCTGAATCTCTTCTCTGCCCAGCCTGTAGCAGTGCCTGGGATTGCTCCGACCCAGGTGTAGAACCTTACACTTGGCTTGGTTAAACTTCATAAGGTTGGCATCGGCCCACCTCACAAGCGTGTCGAGGTCCCTCTGGATGGCATCCCTTCCCTCCAGCGTATCAACCGAACCACACAGCTTGGTGTCATCGGCAAACTTGCTGAGGGCGCACTCAATCCCGCTGTCCATGTCGCCGACAAAGATGTTGAACAGGACCGGTCCCAACACCGATCCCTGAGGGACACCACTCGTTACAGGTTTCCAACTGGACATCGAGCCATTTACCACAACTCTTCGCGTGCGGCCATCAAGCCAGTTTTTTATCCACCGAGTGGTCCATCTATCAAATTGATGTCTCTCCAATTTAGAGACAAGGATGTCATGCGGGACAGTGTCAAACGCTTTGCACAAGTCCAGGTAGATGACGTCAACTGCTCTGCCGCTGTCCATCAGTTCCGTGGCTCCATCATAGAAGGCCACCAAATTGGTCAGGCAGGATTTCCCCTTAGTGAAGCCATGTTGGCTGTCACCAACCACCTCGTTGTTTTTCACAGCTTCCTTGGGCAACCTGTTCCAGTGCCTCACCAGTCTCAGAGTAAAGAATTTCTTCCTTATATCCAACCTAAATCTGCCCTGTTTAAGTTTAAACCCATTACCCTTCATCCTATCACTACAGTCCCTGCTGAAAAGTCCCGCTCCAGCATCCTTGTAGGCCCCCTTCAGATACTGGAAGGCTGCTATGAGGTCACCATGCAGCCTTCTCTTCTCCAGGCTGAATAGCCCCAACCTTCTCAGCCTATCCTCACATGGGAGGTGCTCCATTCTCCTTGTCATCCTCATGGCCCTCCTCTGGACTTGCTCCAGCAGCTCCATGTCCTTCTTGTGTTGGGGACACCAGAACTGTACACAGTACTCCACGTGGGGTCTCACGAGAGCAGAGCAGAAGGGCAGGATCACCTCCTTTAACCTGCTGCTGGTCATGCTCCTTTTGATGCAGCCCAGTATACAGTTGGCTTTCTGGGCTGCGAGCGCACACTGCTGGCTCATGTTCAGCTTCTCGCTGACCAACACCCCCAAGTCCTTCTTCTCCATCCAACCTGTAGCTGTGCCTGGGTTTGCAGAGGGCAGAGCTGCTATTCAAAAGGACCCAGAGGCTAAAGGGTCAACAGAAATCTTGTGAAGCTCAAGGGCAATGCAAAGTCCTGCACTAGAGAAGGACTTGCAGTGATTTGGGCTGGAGACTACCTGGCTAGAGCAGACTTCTATCGAAAAGGCCCTCTGAACCACAACTTTTATTTGTAGTATATGCTTTAGGCAGTGAAGGATGAAATCCAGCCCTTACGAAAAATGCCTAGTCAGGAACATATTGCAATAATTTCACCTAATGCTGACCACCACACACTGTGTAAAAAGAAGAGAGATATATGGTCCTTCTTCTACTATTTCAATAAAAGGAGAATTAAATTTTTCCTTTGGGGAATGCAAAGCTCTACTCTGTTTTCAGGGAGAATTCAGATTTTCTGAAAGGAACATGTTATATTACAGGCTTGCCATCACACTCTTTGTACCAGCAAATCCAGAAAAAGGCTCAACTATGAACGTCAGCCCTTCCCCCTTCAGTTTAACTTCAAGGCAGTTCAGTATCTGTTTTCATCTTATCTGCATATAGTAGCCACTTGCAACAATGTTTAATCACCACATACTAAACAAAACAAGTTTACAAACCAAAAACATTGCTTTTGTTATCTTCTCCACAGGCATGCGTATTACAGTGCTAGATGGGGTTTGGGGTGGAGTTCAGTTTGGTTTGTTATTGCCAATGGATCACACAGCTTTTAGATGAGTATGGCACCGAGTATATGACACTAATTTCCACAGAAGACTAGAGCTCCAGGAGGCTGATGTAGGCATTGCCATCTTGTCATTAAATAAGCTTGCTCTATCACTGACTTACCTAAGAACAGTGTGGCAATCAGCATAGGCTGTGAAAGTCTTTTCAAGACTTTGAATGCTTTTGTGTTAGTAATAGTAAGCATGCACTCAAGAAATTTGTTCCTGCTGAGCTCTGTGCTGCTCTGAATGCTGCTAACTGCTGAACTAAACACAGCAGATCTGTCTATGGAAGCAGCAGTGCACAGAAATTCTGCACAAAACCACTGAAAGAATCTGTGGGGTTTTTCATCATTTGTTCCTACTTTTAAAAGTTCAATTTCTCCAGGACCCGTGACACAACACCCTTCCTTACTGTCTTGCAGAATAATGAGGCCCTAAATATCCACTCACGTAACCGTCACAGACCTCAATCTTCCTTACTGACTAGAGATCACCATTGTGATTGCCATTGCTGCCTGACACCTGTGAAAATTTTAACCTAAAACTCCAAATTGGGAGTTAGTAAAGAAGGAACATCAGAAAACAGAACATGCCACTTTTTGCTGCACATAAGCCCCACCTCCATGGAAAAAAAAAGCAGGCAGGTGTCTATTCAGTGGAAAGAGGTACGCTGAGAGAGATGGAAGAGAAGGGTTGCAGGGAGGCCCTGCCTGTGCAACACACAAAGCTCTGCAGTGGTTTAGAGTGGTTTTTTCAGGGCGGGGGAGAAGGAATGTTAAAAAATGGAATCAGTGCAGAAACATGGTTCTTTTTCCTGAAACATTAAAAATACTACATTATTTCTACAAGGTTTCACAGATGAGAAACAGAGTTGAGGTTTAAAGCAAACAATGTTTTCTTCCATCTTGGTTTGCTGAACTGACCCTAAATGTGACTCCAAGACTGATCTAAGGATTTGAGGATTTCAAGTTGTGATTGACAGATCTCCAAGCTTGAAACTATGGTGGATCTCCAGTAGAAGAAATGGTAATCATCACTTCAGTGGAGAAGAGATCTTGTGACAAAAGTAAAAAGATTATAGAGTTTCAGCAAGCTGTGAGATAGTAACAGCAAATTACATTAACCAGAATTTCTAAGGGAATTCTTCATTTTAGATTAACTTTCTTTATGGGGCAGTTACCCTTATGCTTTGCTATCAATACACAGTGTTTGGATAGTACTTCCGCACAAGGTAAAATTACTTCTGTAACGAACAATTCCATTCCTTTATAAATGTGTGACCAAGTTCTGTAATACTCGTCAGTCAGTTTGTGAACAGCCTGTGTACAGGTATAGTATAATCTATTTCCACGGTCCTTTGCAAGTGAGTGTCATCTCACTGGCAGTGGCTTCTTTGCACTCTTTCATATAGAGACTTTCTTGGTCCCTGGAGCTGTCACAGAGTTGTGCCGCATTACACACATCTTGAACTACCAGGAAGCCACAGGCACAATAACTTGTGTCAAAATCGCAATGCTATGCTAGTAAAACAAACTGATCACAATACATGAATCTTAAAGCATTTTGTATGCTGGCATTATTATCAATTATTTCAGACATTTTTCTATCTAGGCTTCTATACTAGCTCAAAGACAGCTAGAGTGAACTCTAAAGAGAAATAAAATATCTAGCACACAAAGCCAGTAACAGTCTCTCAAGCAACAAAATGCTTTCATTATGCATTATAGTGATTTTCTTAGACAACAATTTGACACCTAAGTGTTAAGAACAGTAGTTTGTCATGGTGAGTTTGAGCTGGCATGCTAATCCTTAGCTTTGTTCTTTTGCTTTTTCCAGTCTTCACCACATAATCTCTCTCTAAATAATCTGAAATTCCCTCTGTTCTATCTATTTGTGCTGAAAGTTTAAGCTGTGGTTGAAGTTTTAAGCTTGTTTCTAACATGAAGGGGAAGAAAGGTCAGCAGAAAAGTCAGATGGATGGCTGATGAGGTCCGACCATTTTGGTAGGCATAGGGAGAAGAAAACTGTCACAGTCACAATTTAAAAAGAAAAATTAGTGGGAGGTGAAACTCAAATATGATTTTGGACAGTAAGTGAGTGGTTGTCTGGGATGTAATGCCTTCTTGTTTGTTAGTGACAGCAATGGATTGAGGAGTCTTCCTGAGAAGTTTGAAGAAAGCAGCAAGCACTTACTTGAACAGACAATATACTTCTGCTTTTTTAAAACATCATCCCCCCATGCTCAGTAGGAGAAAAGTAATGAGTGTATAATGCACTTCTGCAAGTATCACAAAGTAAGGAGAGCTTAAGCTGAGGCTAACACAATCTTCAGATGTAGATAGAGTCTGAACTAGAACAAAAACATATCATCTGTAAGACTTCTGAAGATTAAATCTGCTAATCATAACACAAAAGAGAACACAAGGAAGGTATCAGTATTACTTGTGCCAGAATCTCTAGTGGTTAAGGATAATGAGAAAATGGTTTGGGGGAATGCGATAGAGAAATATTTGCCAATGAAACAAGAATGAAACCTCTTGTTTTCCTGAATACTTCAATGTTTATTGCCAGTGTTCCTGGTTTTGACAGCTTGCTACAGGCAAGTAACAGTCCTGGTTTCATCTGTGTGATCTAAAACCTGTATTCAACAATAACCACAGACTTGTCAGCACTGCATACCTTCTACCCCCTGGCTCTATGCAGCATTTTTCATTTTGCAAACAAACTATAGCTGTTCCTTTCCAAAGCCTTTTAGGAAAGACAAGAGAAGTTCAGTAGTTAAGTGGAGATCTTGACTTGCCCAATGCAGTAGAAAGGTCAGGTAGTGTTTCTGCTGCTTCAGAAATGAGACAATCGTCTGCCTATTGCCTAGCCATACTTCCTGTAAGGTGGCTGATAAAAGCCTGCTGTAAAAGCTTTCAGGTCTAGACCAGGTTACTAATCTTGAAAGTCATCAGAAGCCCAACCCATGAAACTCAAATGGTGAGGAACAGGCCAATCACATGTTCAGATACATAAGGGGTAAACTGGTATGGGAGAACCATGTGTAGGATTATCTCTACATGCATTTGGTACTATAAGGAAAAAAGAGATTTATGGTGGTATGTTAGTATGGGAAATGTGCCTACTCATAGGGGAATGTGATAATGATTTGCTATACCTGATGGATAGTGGCTAAGCAGCATCACCTGCATGTACTAATGTACTGCAAATACCATGTCTCTGGTGCTGCTGCTGTTGAGGGACCATGTAGGATCACATGCTCAGCTTACGAAGCTTGGAAATGCCTGTGGGTGGGTTCTTACCAACTACTAAGATTACTTTTAATTAATTCTTCAAACTACCTAATGTCTTATTGCTGAGCAAATGTTCTACATTAATGAAGGTTTGAACCAGTAGTTACAGAAAGAAAGGAGAAAAAATACCCAACAATGCAACATATGATAATGTATCAACAAATGTAATCTAGTATTTGAGGACTCTTGTTTTAGAGGGAATTGCAGATGAAAGGATCATCCATTAATGCTGTGTTTTTTTGGCTAAATGCTTTACTTCTGTGGTACAAATGTTATATCTTAAAATTATAAAACATGCAAGAGCTTCCTTAGGAGGCAATTTTTTGTCCTGAAAGTGCTTTTCCAGTATCAGTAACACAGTTCTAGTACACAGGGCACAGATTCAGCCAGTCAAAGCTAGCTGGCACAAACATTGTAATTTCTATTAATTTCTTTCTCTTTTTTTAAATCTGAATGTGATTGATATATCTTCAAGCCCTGACTATACAACTTAGTGTCAAAAGATGAGTCAATTGAGGGGGAAAATAAAGGGAGGGGGCAAAAAAAATTTCGAATAATTATTTTCTCTTAAAAAGAAAAAACCCCAACCCTACATTTGTAAACCAAGTGCAAGGAATTCCTGTATAACTGAATGGAAGTTCTGCTAAAAAGAGCTCCACACATCACTGCAGTGCTGCCATGAGTCCCCTGACATTTTACATGGAATTTAGCAATCTGCTTCAGCTGCACAGGGAAAGTCTTTCCAAAATGAGAAGTTTACCAAGTGAGAGAAACATATACTATGCAAGTGCACATGCACATGCAACACCCTTAGTTATTTTCATAAAACATTTGGCTGATTACCCTGACTAGTTCATACTCCACCAAATATGTGGTTAGAATATTCGGTTAGAGTCCTTTACTGTGGGTTTTGCAGGTTCATATTTGCTGTTAGCATGAATAGAAGGCAAAATGAAAGCTTTCTCGGGACTGAAAATACTAGTGTTTTGAAGGGAAATACGTTGCTGCTTCTTTCTAACTCTTCTTTCATATTTAACACTTTAATTACATATAAGTAATACAGATGGATGAAAGTCCATATAACTGAGAAGATAGTGGTACTGTGCTGCTAAAAGGTAAAGAGAAAGGCTCAGTGCTGCAAAAGTTTTTCCTGCTGATGACCACTTTCCACAGTAATAGGTGTAGGATAAGAAATTAGGTGTGCAATAGGATGATATCTTGGATCTCATTAAGAAGTACTGTCCTGCTCAGAGCCATTGTCTGAGCAGGAGAATATGAGACAATGTATGTGAAAAGTTCACACAGATAATTTAGAGATGTAGATAAGGGTGATAGGACAAATATTTTCTAAATAAATGTTTTCTAGAGAATAGGGGAAATAAAACTATTCTTTCACTTGCTAGAGGAAAAGATGAAAGAAGGAGCTTTGATAAGGCAAGCAAAGGAGAAAATTGGAAAAATTAGACAGAAAGAGAAAAACTTTCATGAACCAGTGATAAGGTAAAATTAAGTAAAGCTTCTGCAGGGAGAAAGCAGAGTAAATAATTAAGGGAGAGAGAGGGAAGTCAAGACAGTAGACATGTCTTCTCAAAGATTTAGCCAGGACTTCTGAAAACAGGAGAGAAAATTACAAAATGAGACAGAATGCAGAACCTCCTAAAGTCACAGTAGCTGAAAGGCTATCCTCTTACCATATCCTAACTGTCCCTAGGATAGAGAAGGAGCTTTCAGGCTGCAAATCATGAGTTTGTCACAAATATTTCAGCACGTCTGCATCATGTATCTTTGGGAGCAAAAGTAAACAATGAAACCTTTAAATAAACACCATGAAAACCGCTCTGTTTTCCATGTATTTGGAGGTAATTTTCAGTTCCTCTTACAGAAATCTCTAAATATAGATTGTCAATAGTAATCCTTTTTGAAAACACAACATTCAGGCTCTCTCTCTTAATGCAACAGTAACTCCTAAAATTCTGTTCTTTCTGTGTTTGAAAAAATAGCCAAAGGACCATATGCCCATGGGAACACTGACTACTGTGCTAAACTGTAAACTAAACTGAAAACTAAACTAACTTGTAGTTCCATGTTATTGGTCATTTTCTGACCAAGTGGTTAATGAGGTTCCTGCCATTAACACACCTGCATGTCC
The DNA here is from genome assembly GCF_004027225.2 of Strigops habroptila. Taxonomy (NCBI): domain Eukaryota; kingdom Metazoa; phylum Chordata; class Aves; order Psittaciformes; family Psittacidae; genus Strigops; species Strigops habroptila. The sequence continues at coordinate 15,872,758 of NC_044281.2, read as the reverse complement.
ACTGCACCAGCTCTGCTTATTCATCTGTTTGTGAACTCTCCTCTGAAGCAGAACTGTCAAATTATCAGGTTATAACAAAACACTTCCTTAATCAGCATTTGAAAAGCAAACTTTTCGTAAACTTAGTTCAGTAAGTGGCTGCATGAACTCTGCTTGGGAAATGGGAACTTGCCCTGCTGAAGGATTTGCAATGGGAGAATGCGGCCTGGGATTCTTGAAAGGGCTGTGACTCTGCCTTTCAGTTCTTGTGGTTTGCGTATGCAACGATGGTTCTAGGTTCAGGTCTCCAATCCCCCACAGACTTTGTAGATTTCTTGCAAAACGTTTATTTGCTTAGTTGGATTTCTTGCTAAGTCAGTGTTTGGTAATTATAGGATTCCAGGTACTGCATGATGTAAATCATGCACAATTTTGAAAGATCATAGTGTATGTGTATTTCTGTGGTGGTGATCTGCAGACCCAGCAGCACCACAATACAAAAACAAGCTAAGCTTGTGACAGTAAAGACAACTATCGTTTGCTACAACAGGAGATAGCTGATGTAGCTCTAGTATAAGAGAAAATACTGTAGGGGAGGGGAGCCTAATTTCCAGGATCTTTGTCTCCAGGCACTTCACTTACGCAAATCTGTACTCTTCTCAAAAAAAAAACCAATTAAAAAACCCCAAAAATCCCATTACATTTGCTTGCAACTGCAATAAATGACTTAAGTATCTTTTTCCTTCTTTCTTGACAGAGAGTCTCAGCATGAAGGATGACAAATCATCTCAAATAATACTTAATCTTTAGAAATTATTTACAACAAGTCAATGCCCCCAAGAATAACAGAAAGCATTTAATGTGGCAGACCATGATGTAGGGGAAGCAATAAAAGGGAAACGCAGCTTGAACTGTAATATTGCTGGGTAACTTACATCTCCGTGCTGAAGGCAGCGGAGTCACAGTCACCAAACGGCTAATCTGTTCTACTGTTTTTTAATCAGATGTTGGCATTATCTGCCACTAATTGCTTTTTCATTTCCACTTGTAATTATTCCATTGCATGTTTGTGGTGAGAAGCTGAAAATGAAGCAGATCACCAAGAAAGAATTAATTGTTAATGAATAATCATCAGTAGGAAGCCAATTTCATTATCTTCAAAGAGGTAGCCAGAGATTAACTACTAACTGGGGTTCTCCTACTTTCAGTGCATGACTGTAAGGTAATCACAAATAATCACACCCTTCAACTTCATCAATTATTTTCTATTATGTGAATTGATACCCATTTTTGGTTTTGTTGTTTAATGTTAATGGTAGTATTCAAGCTGGGGAGTGCTAATTGGAAGGTGTGGGATTCAGTGGGCTTTGGCCCTAATTATTAGAGCATCTTTTTCATTAGCATATGATTCTAGGAGGGATACATGGTGCTAGTTACTAAATTCACCGTGTTATAAGTGCATTCTTTATCAATAAAATTTAGACAGTCACTTAAAATAGAGTGATACATGCAAAGCTACTTTCTCAGCAATGCACACCAGTAGGTCTGTTTTTAAAACATGCCCTCATTAACTGTTTCTTGAGAAATTCTCCTTAAATCAACATGTTGAAAACAAAGGCTGCATGGGATTTAAGCAATGGGTATAATAGTGTCAAGGTCTGAAAGAAAGCAAATAAAAAACCTGTTATATACCAAGCAGAAGTTTAAAAAATAACCCATCTGCCTCATCATTATTGCATAGATTGATGGTCCAGTGAGAATTGTTGACTCTCAGCTTTTCCTTCTGCCTTGCTTTGTTCAGTCCTCTGTGATACCAAAAGCAACCATAAAGAATAGTTGTCCTAATGTTGTTAGATTAATTCTGTATTACAATTTTCTATTTTTTATTGAACTTCTATAACAGAAATAATGCCAACTGTAGGATAGATTCAATTTCTGTGTACTACTGCACTCACTGGGGCCCCTAGTCTTCTCCATGTATGGATATCTGATAACAGTGGAAATACTGCCTGTATTTTTTCCAGCTTTGTACCTTTGCATGTGAAACTGCCTGAACTTTAACCAAGGGAACAGTCATCACTAGTTAATTCTCTTCTATTTGAACTGATTTAAGACAAGACAGCTTTTAGACATAATTTTTCTCTGGAGCAGGGACATAAGGCAACCCCACCACCTGTGTCTGAAGGAGCAAATAATACATTAAAAATAGTTTTGTTCATGACCCTGCTCATCAGCCTCATTAATCCTTTAACTGGGAAGAATAATAATGTCCTGGAAACCTAAAAAAATACCACTAAGGAAGATGAGCTTTTTATGAATTCCAGGTCTTCTGCAAAATGAAAGAATGGAAATTTACAGCAATCTTTTGCACTTGTAACAGGCTGTATCTCAGAGACAGCGCCAGGCATGGTCAGTCATAAACAGTTTCTGAAAAAAACAATTGACATAGAAGTTTGACTTTTGCTTAGAAGTAAAATTTAGCCTATAGGGAGTTTACCCATGCAACATGACCAGCAATTTCTGAAACTATAAAGTTCTATTCAGCTACATGCAACTTCCTAAAAAAAAAGAGGTAATAGTCACATCAAACCACATAAAACATTGCAGAGCAATTACAGTGATCTGTTGTTAATCACAAACTAACCCATGCCACCTCTATAAAGCAGCAATACGTTACTTTCTCTTTGAAGATTGTATTCAATGTGTTGTGACAAAACAAAGTAATTTTCAGCCAAAACAGTCAAAAGCAGCAAAAGTAATTTTCTCTTTAAGACAGATATTTTTCTCATCTATCATGACAAAGCGTGATGTGCTGATGTCACTGCTGCCATCTTCAAATAGTGCATGTCTGCATTCGGAGTAGGGTGGCTTCTGTTATATTTCTTTTTTGGCACAGAATCTGACGATCTATTAAATAAATATTAATCCCTTGCTGCCTTCAAAGCTGTCTCTGCCATATTAGGATTTTAAATATCTTCATTAATTGCTTAACTACCTTTTCCTAAATTCCCCATGGGGTCCTTTGATACTAGTCACTCTAATGTGTTACCATGTGATTCATGGCTTCACTCTACTGTAACACAGAACATATTTTTAGCCAATTTGTTATACAGATGTCTTTGACAAAATGAAACTTCAGCATTTTCAGACTCCAAAAGTAAGACCTAGAAAAAGCCATTATAGAACTACATTTTTAAAAGGCTAGAAAGCAGTTCTGTCTCAGTTCATGATTTTGGAACACGTTTATGATCAAAACCATTCCACGGGTAAATACCTTCAGTTTCTAAGCCATACAGAACACTTTAGTATGAAACTGGCAAAAGAAGCAATAGGAAAGGTCGATCACTGAAATATCCATGATACAATTCTTTTATGAGGTCATTATTCATATGAAAATGTTCTTGCTTAAAGTGAAGCTGCAATAGGATAAAAAAGGACCTTAGAGAAATGCTGGATCAAGCCAATTGCTTACATCTGATACCTGGATCATTTAAAGCTGAGATTTTAAATATAGTCCAAGATTTTAGTTCCCATGCTACAAAAACTAGTAGACAACTGCCCTGTATTCATTTTCCAATTGCTGCATGGCACAAGTTGAAAGGACTGATCAAAAGACAGTAACCATACACAACTTTTACATATGTTCAGAACATGATAATGTTCTGTATATGGAAAAGTTCTCAAACTCAATCTAGCCACATGCCAGGAGAACAGAGGTGAAATGTAAAAAAGCAAAATGGCACCCAGGAGAAACAACTGTGCTTTACGATTATCCTGGAAAGATCACTCCTGAAAAGTTATCAGGAGAAACTGAATTTCGGGAAAATAATTTTTGTCTGCAAACACAGTCACAAGTACCAAAAATGTTATACGTTTGTTTTTACACATTTGTATTTTTGATGCAAAGGTCCGATACACTGTCCATTCATGTATCCTCTGAAACTGAATTTTCCCACCTCCTTTGACTCCTGTAAGTCATACACCATTTCCCGTGTTGAAATGACCACAATATTTTATAACCAGAGGTTGCCTTACTTAGTTTGTCATTGTCTGTTTAATCATCTTGTTTAGGGGGAACAAAAGATCTTACAAAGCATCTCCTAGCTCCCCTAATTAGAGATTTGGGTTCAGTGATGAGAATACTGATGTAATTAACAATGCATATTCTTCTGTAATTGGTCAGGACAAACTGATCTTCAAGAACATTTTAGACTTTTTTTGCTGTCTTATTCTGTGGCATTTTTGTCATGCTATAGACACTGAAGAGAGTGTAAGAAATTACACTTGATTTTTCTGTAAACAGCAAAACTTGGGTGAGTGTTCATCTGTTGTTGGGCCTTCTCCTGTGAACTTCCTAAACAAAACTTCCTTTTGTTTCTGACCTTTCTTACATTAAAGGAAGCATTTTAATTTGTATTGCTAATAGCTAGCTGTCACACTTAGCCTGATGTATCATAGACACAGATAAGACTGCAGGCTTGTTTTCCCTTGTGTTTAGCCTACATTTACGCTTATGTGAGAACACTTTGACTATAGCTCACTTTGAAATGAAGGTGATGCCTTTATACTAAGAACAATGTTTTGAGAAAGCGACATATTGATGGCACAGTGGGAGATCGTAGGAATGCCATCTTTTTGTTATAAAGGTTTATTGCCAAAGGGTCTTCAAGACTGGCTGTTTTTATTGTTTCCAGCAAGGAAATGCTGATCACAAGATAAAGAATCCAGAGGCAGATCCATTGTTCAATGCTAGCTAGATTTTTATGTTATAAGAACACAAAACAAAGGAAAAGTCTTCCTTACAACAATAAACCAAGGAGAATAAGACTGCCATAGGAGTAATTCAGGTTTCCAACAAGATGGTTCCTCCATCACTCACTATAAAGAGGAATTTATGACACTTTCAGTATTTCATCTTATTATCTATTTAGCTATAATATAAACATGCAAACTATTCAATCCATATCAATTAGAGACTTCTTGGATCTATCATATAAATCATCAAAAGTCATGTTCTAAAAGCCCAGTTATCTTCGGCTTTGAGGAGAATATTAGGCATTGAAAGTCAAGCAAAACAGTTCATGATTTATGTGACACGTTATGAAAACCAGTACCAACCAGCACGCCATTTCTGATTAAATATCAAGACTCTATAATCTCTGCTTTCCTTAGCTGGATTCTTCACACCACAATCAAAATGTCACCAAGAATTTATAGGTTTATTCAGGCAAACCCCAGCTCATAGATTGACACGATGGAGTGTGACAGCTTTTGCAGAGGCATTGCAGTCCATCGTGTCCTGTGTGGCTGTTGTTCATGTACACAAGTCTGTGCACTAAAGCTCCTTATGAAATATTTATTCCCAGAAGAGTAATGTGCATTATCAGTAACAACTTCCCCAAACAAAAATAAGTTAGTCGTTTGCCATTTCCCCCCAAAGCACTAAGTGTGCATCACAGATTAATGTCTTCAAATCTTCAGCTACAAATTAAAAAAAAAAAAGAAAAAAAGACAGCAGGAAAAAATATTTATAATTTATAACTGCCGGAATAAACTGGGTGAAAACATTATGCCTTTCGAACACTTTAAAAGGGCCAAACAACCAGCTGCAAAGTAGAATTTAAAACTGGAAACAGTGACACACTATACCCTACAGTACTTTTATAAGACTGTTACCTGAAGACAGCATAATTTCATTTGACAACAAAGTCCTTGTATCAGCCACTCCTGAAACACGCTCAAATCAATAATGTAAAATACACAGTCATACTTTTGCATTTATTTATAGGCTTTCTTTTTTAGTCCAAAACAAAATTTCAACATGGCATACATAATTCTGTCTGGTTTTAGGGGGGTTTCATTAAACTATAAATGAATTGCCCTTCTGGCTGAAAATCTGTTTTCTTTTGCATTCCCATCCCTCCTATGTGCTACATTCCCCCTTAAATTCCACATGGATTCTATAGATTTTATTTAAGCAGGGCCAAGTTGCATGAACAGATCTGCCCTAGAGAAGTTTGCCTCTTTTAGCATGCAACTCACCACTAATGCTCCTTTTTCATTTAGGTTTTCAATTTGGATGAATTCCAAATTACCATTTATTCCAATAGAAACGCGACTAATTACACAAAGCATCTTAATAAAGAATGGAAACAAGATTAAAAGCCCTCCTCCTTCTGCTGTTTCAATGTGTGGAATTCATAACATACAGAAAGGTGCTTTAATTGCAATTGTAGTTAGGCCTCTTAAACAATGTTTTATCCAGTGCTTTAGTACTAACCAAGTAGAATGGTATTCAAGTTAAAGGCAAAATATAGTCACCTTATATGCAGTTATTACACAGGGTTTGCTTTACTCATTATGCTTTCTATGATTCTATGTTTTGCAAAAAAAAAGCCAGACAAGGTCTTCAAATGTGGATGTTCAGAGCACCTATTCTGCTGTGGATAATTTCCTGCACTAAGAAAGACGTTTCTGTATTCAACAGCTTTGCACACTATGGAGATATAAACAAGTATGTAACTGGGAGAAAGAATAACAGCAGATATTTTACAGATCAGCTGGATACACTGCAAACAAAACATAAATTTGTACGGACTCTAAGAGCACTGTCCATGTGGATAAGATAGGTTTCAAACAACCTCTTAACAGTTACACAGGTTTAACAATCCTAAGCAGAAAGAAGAATGAGGCTGGAAATGGTAAAATTAGACAAGAATGATGAGAGATGGAGAAGACCAGGGAAAGAAGGTATATTTAAGCTAGATAAGTATTATGTGAGTGATAATAAAAGTAGCACTGGTACCACTAGAGATGTGAAGATGGTGGCTGAAGTCCCAGAAAGGAATAACACATTTTGCAAGTGGGCAAACCTGATGACAAGTTTTTAGGCTTGAAATTACCCAACAGAAAGAATGTATGTACTAGAAAGGTCAAAGAATAGATTTTTCCCATATGATCATCACCCACAGTCAAGCCTATATACTTACAGATCTGTGCTGGCAAGAACAGATTGTGAGAGTACAAAGGAAACGGGTATTTCCGTCTGCTACCTCCTCTGCTCACAAAGAAGCTCTGGCAAGAGCCAGTTGAAACAGCCACTGTACAGCACAGCAAACCACTTAACGTAATGCTGAACAGTCAAGACTCAGTCCTGCATGAGGAATCTCTCTTATACCCATGATGTCGTCTATTGAACAAAATACAGTATTGGTCAAGCAAACAGAAAAAAATCTAGTACAGATCTAAATGAGAGAGCTGGAACTCAATGGAAATGTGGGAATACTGGAGAAAGTTAAAGCTGGAGGTTAAACTTGAGTAAAGATGTACTTTGCTCTGAACCTTCATGTTTATAAGGATGTTCTATTGACTTGGAGGCTACTTGTGAATGAGCGTTACAGAAATTTACACAATAGCACAGGAAAATTATCTCGCCACCCAGCATGGCCACTGCCACTGCTAGACCTCCTCCTCCTGGATTCAGTGTCTGTATGTCCTCTCCCAAAAGCACTGCACACTGTTTGCTTCTTCCCTTGTCAATTATTCAGCTCATGGCTATATGCAGCTTGGTGAAAAATAGCATCTGCTGGTGCTACAGCAAGTTAGCATGTAGGAATGCTTAAAAGGTCAAAAATGGGATGTTGCCAGGATTGTTTGCTTCATCTCATGTTTAGTTTTCAGAGGGATCCAAATGAGAAACTAATGACTGTACAGAAGAGATTTCCAGATCTCACTGGTGGAGCTAGTGAGATTGAACAGGGCCTTATAGATAGAATCATAGAATCATAGAATGGTAAGGGTTGGAAAGGACCTTAAGATCATCTAGTTCCAACCCCCCTGCCATGGGCAGGGACACCTTGCCCTAAACCACATGGTCCAAGGCTCTGTCCAACCTGGCCTTGAACACCACCAGGGATGGAGCATCCACAACCTCCCTGGGCAACCTGTTCCAGTGCTTCACCACCCTCACTGTAAAGAACTTCTTCCTTATATCTAATCTAAACTTCCCCTGTTTAAGTTTGAACCCATTACCCCTTGTTCTACCACTACAGTCCCTGAGGAAGAGATACATGCATACACACCTGTAAGATTCACTACGCTTTCTGGTATGCATTCAATTTATATCTACAAGAGTCTGAAATACCTAAGAGGTCAGTAGTACATAACAAAAAAAAAATAGCCTTCCGAATTAAGTTAGTCAATCTATTGTTTTTAAACCTTTGAAAGTTTCAGTTACATTGCCAATACATGGGGAAATATGTATTGCAAAACACATACAGTATACAAATACAGTGCAAAATAGAATTAAACTGTTCTGGGGGAATTTGTCCTTCATTTTCATCACAAATGAAAAGATAGCATAAACCAGTGAAAAGGGTCTCTTTATAGAAGGTAATAATTAGTTATTTGTATCCTATCTTTTGCAAGCATCACTTCCTCAAATTTAGGACACTGCCAGCTAGAAAACAGCTATTAACAATACCAGTTTGCAGTACTTTCTGGTACGAAACTCCTGACTGGTCTTTGCAGTGCTGTTAAAGATAGATAGGACAACCAGGAAATCCCATGATCTAAAAACATAAAGGTCAATAGCTGGGAGTGAAACACAGTAGAAATATGCCAGAGGCTACAGCCAAATGGTCAACTTATTATTGAGGCTCGGCTGTAACCTTTCAGATCCCTCTCCCTAGCAGCTTACAGAAAGCATGGCCTTTGTTACCACAACAGCTTCATTGAGACTTCATGTTCCCACTCTCCCTGCTATGGTGTTATCAGAGTAGACAGGATATAGCTACTAATAACAATGTTACATAATTGACAAAAATGGGGCAATTTTTGTTATAGGGTAGATTATGCTCATTTGTACAAATTCATTATCTCAGTATTCAATGCTAACACAGTCCTCACTGGTCTCACAGGCAATAAGGAAACATCATAAACACTGTGCACATCTGTAGCTGAGTACTTACTTAAGAAGAACAGTGCTATATGCACCTATATTTTTTGTAAAATTGTTTGGGGGGGGGAGATTGTAGGATCTTGGAAAATTGATTAACACTGCATCCCTCTGCTTCCCTTGGGCAGCTCTATATAACTTTATATCTTTTAAAGATCTATCCAGAATGTATAAGTGAAACCTCTGTCAGCCCAGGTCTTCAAACCTTTTTCAAATGAATTCTCACTGAGAATCTGCAGAACTAAGCATCTCCAGAGCAGGGGGTGTATTCAGACCATCCGTCTCTTACTGCAGATTTTCATGTCAGTGGCTATTGCAAAAGTACTTGTTCTCTGTTCTTTGCAAGTTAATCAAGCTCCCAAGACATTGAGAACTGACAATAAAATTTCAGTAGAGACATGCAAGGTGGAAATAGTAAGCGCTATGATATAATGGCAAAAGGTTAATATCATTATTCTTGGATTTTGAGATATAGCAGTTTCTTTTAATTTGCCAGTTATTTTCAGAATTGTACCAATTGGCTTCTCCTGTTATGCCTTCATCTGGAGAGACTTTGGGAAATAGAAATTGTCCCAAGTGTTTTGGACCTATCCAGTGTTTGAAACACATAAAGAAAAACTGAACAAGAGCTGACTAGTGCTAATACATTATTTTCCTACAGCAATTGCTGAGCTATTAATTATTTTATGTGAATTAATGAATGTTTACATGATCTAATTGCGTGTTAGTTCCTTCTGTCTAAAAATTAATTTTAAGAATTATTTTCTCTGTGTGGGAGGAAGAATCACATTTATCAACAATTACAGAAATCTAGAGTGTCTCTACTGAGTTCTAGTTAGTTTTATGGATGTAGGTTGTGTTAACTGCAGAAGTTCATAAAAGCAACTAAGATAAAAAGTATAAGTATTTTGTAAGGGTAATGTTTTATGGATGATCAATACAAGTAGGAGAGTATATATGTAAGACTGGTTTTTTACTCAATGTGTGTGGCAAAATTATACAATCAACAGTCACTACCCAGTTCATGAGATTTCAGAAAACAAAGGAAGTAGATCCTTGGTTATTGTTTAATAATAGAAATAGTATCTCAAATTTGCATAATACATCAAAGGCTTCCCAGCTGGTTTATGAACCAAGACATCTGTGAATGTGTTAAACTGTCCAAAGACAGTGTGCTTATGCTGTATTGGTATAGCAGTACCTTTATACTTGCTCTGCTTATTGCTGAAGTAATGAGTGGAAATCCCACCTGAAGAGTTACCTCAAGACAGAGAGAAAACTGCACTAAATCCTGATTTGAGAAGTAAATTACTTGATCGACTTGACAATTTTAAGAAAAATTCCAATTAATACTGTCAGAAAAAATCCAAAAGCCACCACTGTCTCTTTCCATACTGAATGAGGGAGATGGTACGTCCCAGCCTGTGGACTAAAAGCGTGTCCAAAAGCTGTGTTCAAGCTGTCAGGAAGTAAGAAGCCGGGAAAGCCACAAAGACCAAGAAGCTATCAGCCAGCATGTGTAAACTGTCTGTGTGAAGCAGCATGGATTAATTCCAGTGAGCTGCTGGTTCCTGGCAGTGGGATCACAAAGGAAAAGGTTATCAAAATCATTTAGAATCTGAATGTAGCTAGACTGCAGCTGAAGCAGTGAGTCAGGCCTGGGGAGACAGCATGCCTCTGTGTGCTTTGAGGGAAGATAAGCAGACACCAGCAGCATCCCAAACAAAAAAAGGGACACCAGTTTATAGCACAGCTCCCTTAGAAGGATGCTCAGAGGAAATATGAGTCATGGACCTAGCAATTAAAGGTACAAATATTATAAAAAGAAGAAGAAAAGGCAGCAACAAGGCAGCACAGTCGCTCTCAGGAGTGATCATTTTATAATCTAACAACCATATCTCTAGTTGTTTCTGTTCACTCTGTCACCTATGCATGCATAATGTAAAACAACAGACATTTGGGTTGTTAAAATTTCTTCCCCTACTAACTTTGTACTAAGTTCCTGTTCTTCATTTGCTCACACTAAAAAAAGAGCCAACATGCTCTCTCTTCCCATACCAACTGGGGAGACCCTGAAGACTGGAATCACTGCTTAACCTGATGAACAGCCTAACGGAAGGGGCTGAGAAGCAAGATCCTTCCTCCTATCCCTTCTGAACTGAAAACATTAATGCAGAGGTCCTTTGTTGATGTCAAACCTAGTTTGCTTCTTCCCAAACACTGGAACTCTGAGGAAAAAAAAAAACAAACCAAAACAAAACAAAAAAAAACAAAAACCACACACACACACACACACAAAAGAACCTAAAAAAAGAGAAACAAAACCCAAAAACAAACAGCAAAAAAACCCACACAAAACGAAATACAGAAGTTCCTATTGATATCAGCTAATGACCATCCATCAGGAGCTGAAGACGAAAGGCTACAGTAGGTACTTTCCCAGATGTTGCCGAGAAGAATGACTTTTGTACACTTATCAAGTAGCTGTGCTCAATGCTTTCCGAAACCCATCAATACCACCACTTTATTCTGCCTCACCTTCCTGTGTGCACCCCCTTTCTCTTGTCTCTCCTCTCCGTATGTCTTTGCCTCCCAGCAAAACCCCATCTCTTTGAACTTTATAAAGATAGAAACCTAAGTGTTGGGGTATTAATGCAACGTCTCAAAATGTCACTATTTTGTCTGGTTTATCCCCTCCTGCCCAAATCCTTTCTCTGCCTTGGCTGTTCTACTATAAATTCTCCCAAATGGGAAGTTCCTATATCTTGTCTGTCACAAAGTAGTGTCATTCTCAGATGAAATCCATTGGCACCATTACAAATACTAATGTTAATAAAATTAGTATCTTGGACTTCACTGAGTGTAAATTTGAATAAGAACATAACACCAATCAACGCTTTTAATAAAAATATTTCTCATACTTTCCTTTTTCCCTTCCTGCTCATTACTTAAAAATATTCTATCAAAAATAGCCAATTAAGTTATTTACCTCCAAATACTGAAGATTTTGGAGATGCAGCTTTCTGTAGGACTTTGATCTTTTTCTATATATCTTCATCCTAGGTTTTTTCCTGCCTTTAATGTATATATAACTTACTTTCTCAAACAGAAGATGCTGTCATGTGTATTTCAAGCATTTGGCTGAGTCCTGAGGAATTCAAACACAGCTATGATCCACAATACTTCCTCACCAGTGACAGACAGCAGAATAATGCCAGAGTAGAGTCACTGGCACTAGGGAAGGACCAAAGCTCTGCCTAAGTATTTTGAGCCTTCTGAGCTTGCAGGCAATGCACCTAAAAGGTGCCACTGTGAATTTATCAGTCGCATCACTGGTTCAGTGCCTCACATCTCCCATCAGAGGACCAAGACTCTGCCAAAGCGTTGCCAAGCAACCCTGTCTTGGGCTAAACACAAAAATAGGTGCTGCAAAGCCATCATGATTGACTGAAATCCCTTTTCTTCACACTGGCAATCTTGCCTTCAGTTACCATCCAGGTGTCCATTGCCCAAAAAACTTTGCTGCTGCTAAGCTCTGAATGGGGTGTGTGGGAACAGATCACTGGCTGCAATGAGCTGAAGTAACTGCTGCAGTGGCATAAACAAAAGGTCTTTACCCAGCCATTCTCCCTGAGCAAGAATGTGAAACCCAGAGAATGTTTTTGAGGCTGCTGCCATTTGCTAAGCATACAACCAGCAAAAGATCATCACTAGATTTTTGGCTTACAATGCTGCATGCAAGATTGTAATAAGATCCATCATCTAAGTGTCATGGATTCTTAGATGCTACACAGCAGCAATGCAAAATAGATGTTTGCATTCATTTGTTTATTTCCAGCTGTCTTGATAAATGTCGGTTCTTTTCCAATCCCAGTCCTTAATCACCATTTTGAAAACACCATAAATGAAAATTAAAGCCTATATTTTGGAAGGCAGAGGTTAATAAAAGAATTAGCTTTTATATCCCTATTTATTACTTAGACCTTAGGTAATTTGATTTATTTTAGTGATACTTCTCTTGGTAGTACTTTGGGTTTTAACGGAACTGACTGGTTGTCCATTTTTACCCAAAGTATTCACAAGGGTGTTTTGTTTAAAAATGCACAAAGGTATCTTATTAAATAATGTCACAAACATGAAGTTCATTATTATGCAAATGCCATCCTCAGAACAGATTTGTTAATTGCAACTCATTTGCATAATTAATGAACTCTCAAATGAATAATGCCTTTGCAGATTTGTGCAGCATTGTTTTAAAATAAATTATAAAATACATGTCAAATGAAGAGTGCGTCTTAGATTCCCATAGCATTGTTTGAAAATTAATTACCAAACGCTTGTCAAATTAAAATGAGTTTATAGTTTTTACAATGTTATTTTAAAATTAATCACAAAATAAAATGTCACCATATTAAAGTAAATAATTTCTTTTTTTTTTCTTTTGAAAGAGAAATGCAGAAAAATATGTTTAAACTTCAGTTTCATTGTTTGTTACGCTGATCCCAACTTTTAGTCATTTTGCCATAGCATTATGATTTAGCAAACTTGGTAGCTGTTTGTATATTTATGTTTTAGCAAATTGAGATTTCTTTAATTACATTGTGTTGCATCTCTAATATTATTAATGATTAATGATTGTGCATGTAAAAATGTTGTGTGGGCAAGGTTATGATACATTAGTAACAAAAAAGCATGGACTTCCAATGACCCTATATTCATGTTTGCTTTTATAAAGGGTTATGTGTCTTTAAAACTCACTGGGTTTCTGGATCTTTTTTAACAGTGCCTTGAACCAGGACTCTTCTTTCTTGTCATATATTTCCATTTTTCACAGAGAAAAGCAATGTAAAAGTTCAGGAAAGTCAAAATTTTCCTGTACGCATAACCATGCAGCCTAAATGAAGTCAGATCAGTCTCAGGAATTCAACACTACAGCTTGATATCCCTTAACTGTCTGCTATTTTAAAACCCAGATTATGGATGAACTTCCACTCTGAGAAACAAAACCTTAGGCAGGTTCTCTGCTTTCTGTAAATTAGTGTTCACCGGCTTTACAGGATGAAAACTCCTTTCATGTCCTGAATACATGAGCATCTTTGTAAATGATGGAGGATTCAAATACCCTGTTAAATGCAGTAAAAAAACCCAAAAAGGCTATGGAGATACTTTAGCATTCTTTGAAGATTAGCCTTGCTAGGTAAAGAGAGACCTTCCAACCATTTCGCAATCCTCTGAGTTCTGTTAAGATTCATCCCAAACAATTAATAAGGTCAATACCCTTTTTTTAAGTGTCCTGGAGAAGAACAGCTCCTTCGTTCACTTTTACATTGTCCATAGTTCTTAAGAACAGGTCTATCCTGTAGATGCTATCTTATTTATGGTTTTATTCAGTCCCAAGCAATGTCTTGGAAATGCATACATAATTACATATATATGTGTTTGTATGTGTGTGCGTAAAGAAACATCATCTGAACTCAAGACGAGAAGATAAGTATTAAGAAAGAATTAATATAAAAAAGGAAAAAACAATCTAGTTCCTGTAACATATTGTGAGAGATTTGAGGTTGTTGATGACTGTGGAGTGATGAGAGAGAACATATACATGCAAAATAGATTGCCCCATTTCAAAGACTTCACACTGACAGTCCTGAGGATATAGTCTTTCTGATATAGTAATAGGCTAAATAAAGATCAGGTATGTGATATGAACATCTTTTCTGCCTTTCCAATGCAGCAGCTTTGGGATCCACAATTCTAAGAACCAATAGGGATTGCCAATAAAATAGGACAAGCCTTCTCTTGGGTTATGTTGGTATATACTTGAGGCAATGAGATCTGTTTTCATACTCTGTAAAACATACTAAAAGCACACAAACTACACAAAAGATTGCAATAAATTATATGAAAGGAAGGAGCATCTTGTCAGAGACATTTTTAAATATTGTAAGATGTAATGGAGCATACACAATAACCAAATGGTACAGTAACATCCATACACATTTGGTCATGCAGATGACAAGATTTCATTCTGTGCCTTCAGATGACCATGGATCTGTAAAACACACCAAAGCTAGTGTCGCTGATGAACATGCTTCTCCAGACACTTAGCATGGTGAGGGGCGGCTTCTGGCACAACTAACCAACAGTATTTACTGGGGACAGTGATCAGATGTGGCACATTGAAACTCTGGCGTGATACAGATTATATTCGAGAAATCTTGAAAATTCAAGTCCTTGAACTTAGGCGTCATTAAGTCAACTGCAGGTGTGAAAGCTTCCAATGAAGAAGACTATAGCCACTGTCATTTTAAAGCTTATTCCACTTGATTACTCAGGGGCTAACCAGTTGTATAGGAGTCATCCATCACCATGATGTTGCCCTGGAGATTTAAAATGCTTAAATGTGTTGTTGCTGTATTCTGTTGCTAATCTTACTGATGTACAGGTAGTGATGCCTTTGTACAGACAGAGCCCATATAAAGAAGAACACTTAAGAGATTAAATTCCTACAGCTTGCCCTTCAGATTAGTCCCAGCACCTTAACACCAGGAGGAAATATTTCGTCTGATGTTACAAAGCCTGTTTGATTATTTAGACAAAAAAATTTAATTTAACTTTATATCAGTGTCTTCTTTCTTCCTCCTTGCATCTGTGAAAAAGCTATAGAATTTCTGGACCCCTGTGCATAAAGTTTCTGGACACCCAGAAAGATATATTCTGCAAATGCTCCAAATGGCTGAGAAAACAAATGTAAGGCTAATGCACACTGGTGCAAGTCAAATTGTATTACTACTAATGCATACTGCCAAAAATGCGCTGCTGAAATATATGCTGTCCACATCCTAGGCAATGCTCTATGTGGATTAAAATATAACTTTCATAAGAAAACCATTTATTTGGCAAAATAAGAAATGAAAAGTAATAAAGATTAAACTGATGCACGTTTATATGTACACATATATACTGATTAACCACAAAGAAGCTTGTAAAAATAATGAAGCACCAAAACCTTAATTATTACTTGGAGAAACTAAAAAATAAAATAGTTAAGAATCTTGCCTGGAATATTACAGATGGTTAAAGATCTGTGTGCTTTGTTGTGATTCTACATCTTAACTGCAATGATAATTCTAACATTAAAGCTTCTTCTCAGTTGTAATTTTTTAAATTCACTGTTATTTCTATCTGCATTATTATGAAAAGTAAATATTTTTGTCTAATAATTATGTTGCTGAGTTTTCTGTTAGTGCAACAATATAATTTATATGAACTTTTAAAATACACAATTACAGTTGAAATAGTTTTGGCTGTTAATTACTCTGGGTTTAGCTTCACTTCAGTCAGTGGAATTTCACTGATCTGTTAAGAATGAGATCTGGCCCTGCTGTACTGGTGTTGTACAAACACTCCCATTACCCTTTCTTATCTTCTTCTTTAATGAATGCCAATTTTTCTTGCATTATTAAAAGCTTCTCTTTATCCAATAAAATTTGATGAGAATACTATTAATAAATTGATGATGTATTTTCTCTGAAATCAGTATGAGTGAAGGATCAGATTTACTGCCATTCGACAGGCTGGAGAGACAGCCTGTGGAAAAGGCCCTGGGACCTGGGGGGCAGCAAGCTGAGCACAAAAATAAACAGAAAATTACTCAACCCTCTTGTTAATAATAATCAAGATACAGATTTCTTTATGAGTTATACACAAAGTGGAAAAGGATTTTTTAAATCCACAAAAAACTGCAGTGAACTAGTTACATACGACAGTCAAATGCTCTAGAAAATAAAAAAATCATTGAATGAATTCAACTCTAAGAGACCTGCCTTTAGAAAGTCACACATCCAATGTCAACTATAGAAGGATTACAGAGGACTTACTCTGTAGTAATCTTCAATTTATAATCACTTAGTTTCTTTTGGATTAGATCCTGTCCATTTCATTAACCTGTAGTAAGGTCTTTCCTTTCTTGCATTTTAATCCACTCCAGCCTGATTTACAAAGATTAACTTCAGATTGAAATTCTTGAGACCCATATACCCAAATCAGAATATTTGACTTGGAAGCACATATATCATAAAATATATCTCAAATAATGGCCCTTTTCAATTTTACTAATTAAAATATATCAGTCTGAAAATGATTGATTGACAAGTTTGTAGGGACACCAACTTTCCCAGACATTCAAAACATACTGTTGAACCAAATACGAACACCAAATGTAAATATGTCTTTAGTGCCCTTGAAGATGAAAATTATTCATTCTGATCTAATGAATTAAATACGAATAAAGATATATAAGAATTAAATGAGAATTAGAATGAGAGATAAAAAGCAAACAAGTCAGCTCCTGTTTAGTAATAAAGCCTGAAAGACACCTTATTTTGATTAGCTTACCATTCATAAGTTTGAGGAAAAAGTATGTAACTGTGTAGTAAGAGGATATAATTCTGTTTTCAATTATCATGGTGTAAATTTTGTCAAACATTGAATTGCAGTAGGCTGAAGCTGAATACTCAAGAGTACCCATTCTCATATATTTTAAGTATTAAAACACAGCTGAAAAAAGGCAAATGGCTGTATTTTGAAAAAGTAAGAAGAGCTCTGATATTTATTATACTTGTATATAATTATTCCTACAGCTGGTGACTATAAATCAATCAATATACCAGTTCCAGATGTTTTAATACATCTTAATTTGTGAAATAAAATCAAAAGGTTAGGATGCCACTGTGTTAAGACACTGCGCATTCATTATAGCTGGGCTGTATACAATATAACCTTGATCTTTTAGCTTTTCTATTTTGTTTTTAATGATGGATACTTCCTTCCAAAGTATTTCCATTTCACAGTAGTATTTGGATTTCTAAGTATTTTCATACAAAATAATAAAGAAAACATAAGCCTTTAAGCCTTCTCCAAATATGATTGACATTTTTTCAATTCAACCTGCATTTTTATTACAAAAGTCCTGTACTAGAATTTAAATAGATTACCAGTTTCCTCAATGTATTTTGTTAACTGAGATCATTACAGTTACAAAAAATCTGAACTCATGAACTGTCTTAATCCACTGTTGTCAGTGACAATCATTTTAGGGTATTTATCTCTGAATCATTCATATCTTTACCTAGAATGATATGAAATAAAGGAGGATCACATTACAGAGCAAGGATGTGAGTTTAAAATCACAGATATAAAAAATAAGAAAAGCAGTTGAAGCAGAAAAAGCCCTTGATAATTCTCATTTTAGTCTTGGTTTTGGTTCTGCCCCAGTTTCCAAAGAGAATGCTCCTCTCTATATGGCCACAGCAGCACGATCCACTCTCCACCACTCTCCAATGCTGGGTCTTGCTGTGGGTAGCCCTTGCTCAGTTGTTGCTCTCCAAGTCTTTCACATTCAGTCATCATCCTCCTCTTGGGAGGCAGCTGTCAATAAAATGCCTGAGTCCTAGGAAAGCTGTTAGAGAATCAGCTGACTTGTTAATTAATGGCTGGGTTGTGGGTGCCTATCAGTCAGCTCTTTGCCCAGTGGATGAATATCACATAACCATGCTAACGGTCAAGATGCCCTTCCCCTTTTCCCTCCAAATCAGACAAGAGAATAGCTTGACACGCAGCAGTCCCTTTTCTGTCCTCTCCGTTCAAAGGACTAATCTCTTTTTTTTTCCTTCATCGCATCCTGTAAGCTCTTTGACTATTTAGTGAACTTAGTAGATATACTGCCTACGGTTATTCTGGGGTGGGAGTTTCCATCCCTATGGAGAGTGACCCATCACGCATCAAGCTCTGTCACATGGCCTCCCAGCAAGTATTTGCTGAATCCAGCCACAGCATGTGCATCAATACCAGTAGGATTGCACAGGTCATACTCCGACAGCTTTAGCAGTATGATCAGCAACAACTTGATGCAAGGTGCACGGGAACGTGCATTAGCCTACAGTTAGTACTGCAAGATCCAAAGAGATAAGGCTGATGTAGCTGATCAGATAAGATATGAGTTTAACATGTGACCGTACATGAATTGCATGAGGTTTGTATCTCTGAGGCTTTTGTAAAAGTCTGCACCAGCCCAACAGCCTCTATGTAAAAGTGGCTCAAATTAACATTAATGTGTAGTCAGTTGCACCCAGGCCTTGCCATTTAAACTAATTTTAAGCAAGTAACATTCTGTTTAAATGTATTTCTTCAATTAAATGTTGTCTTTTTTTTTCAAAATATTACATTTATGGTGTATTTCTTCTTTATATGGACAGAGATTATAGCAAACAACTGAAGTAAATAAATATGAATCTCTCATTACACGTGGAAAACCAGAAAGAAAATCCATTCCTAGCAAGAGTTGAATTCAATTCATAATATTTTTCTGAGAACTTCTACGAACATTCTTTCACTCACAATTTTTCCAGAGAATTAGCTTTATACCTAGTTTGGGTATACTGCCACTGAAAATGGCTTTATTAAATCTGGGATAGATTGTACTTTTCTTTTGGGAATAAAAGTTATGAACTGAAAATACTGATTATTTCAGCAAGAATTAAAATAAAATATTCAGAAATGCCTCAAAACCCAAAATATTGTGTTCAGCTTATATTTTTCACATGAATTAACCAAATAATTCTCTTCTAACTTTTTTCTACAAGGTGAAAGTCAAATAAAGAAAAAAAATCAAATTAAGAGCTCAACATTTTCTATTCTAAAAGAACATCAAAATCTTCACAGTATTTTTTCTAAAACAGTACGGTCAAAGTTGGTATATTTTTGCCCATTTTGACTTTGACAAATTTATGTTCAAATTAATTTACTTACAAAAGAAAAAACGGTGTCTGAGAAAATTCCTGACCCATCTGAACACCTGTGAGCTCTGGGATCAGATGTTACTTTGGCAAATGTCTTACCTACTACTGTAGTGTAGGTTGAATTGCTTGGGTGTTGGGGTTGTTCTGTGGGGGTGTTTTTGAGCTTCTGGAATCTAATCCTGTAAATTACCAGGACTTAACAAAACACTTTTTCCATAGTAAAATTAGTTCATTATTGGAATTTCCTTAGCTTCAGCGAAAGCTTTCTTACTAATATGAAAAAGAAAACAATCTGGAAAGCCAGGGTTCCTAATATATTGGATTCCCAAACTCATCAGGAATATGACAGGCCTTTCTTGCTTAAGAGATAGAGATTTCAACATGAGCTCCTACATTCTAGATGAACATATTGGCCACTTGGTTATTTGGATAGTTCTCACTTACATTGTTTAATTTTTAAAATTTGAAAGCTCAAGGTTGTGGGTTGTTTTCTTTTTCCCCAATGCAGAATTAAGGCCAAATGCTTGAAATCATTTGCAAAACAGAATTCTTGTTTTACAGCCAATCTCACAGCTGACTTCACTGGAGCTATTTACGTGTATAAGGGAAGCAGATTTTGACCACAGTAGCTGTGTCTAGACTAGTAGATTTAAAAGTGACAGGGAAGTGCTTCCAGGCACTGGAATTTGATTGTCTACGCTGTTAAATCGTTAAAAGAGTCCCTGGCACACTCCTGGTTTTTCCCAGCTAGAGCAGTTTCAAACAATTCACAAGGACCTTTCCCTATAGATAGCATCAACACAAACACCCTTTGGTTAGTGAGACAGTTTCATAGCATGGATGTGGGCCAGTCTGAACCACATGTCAGAGAACAGTCACAAGCAAGTTTAATTTACTAGTATAATCAGTGACGACCAAAAAAGAAAATCAAAATCTCGACATTCTTTTCATGGAAGGGAAAAAAGGTGGCAAGAAAGGAGAAAGGTGGAAAACGATTATCTAATTTTAACAACCAGATTTTTTTTTTTAAATGGAATATCCCCTTCCCTCATCTTCTTGATGATAGGAACACCTGATTTTCCTTCTGACCTTGTCTATATTGGTCTATTTTTCTCTCACTTCTCCATTTTCCTACTTTATAGTAACATACCAATAAACTGAAAAAGCAAAAACGCATGGGGTTAACTTATTAGTAAATTTTACAACAAAAAGTAAAGCTACATTATTCCTGAGCAGGCCTTTATCCAATCCAAACATTTTTCTGAAAATACTGTGCCAAAGGGCAAAAAAAGAGGCTGTTCAAATCCCTCTCTGAATAACCTATGGCCAAAAGAAAAGATGCTTTTGAATAATGATCAGCTCAGTCAGGAAACTAAAAGCTAAATTGTGTTTGTGTCTTCACAGAGATACGCAAGGGCAGAAGGGCACCTTCTTCAGGCACTCGGTCTCTGCACTGGGTTGAGCACAATGGCAGTGATTGTACTCATGGAATGACAGGACCCTGCAGGGCTAAAGCCCCTAAAAATTATGTGTGAGAAAGGGGTATGCCCTCTCACACACTTTACTGCACTATGGATATGGCAGGAATTGGGAAGCAGAGCTTTCTGGCTCCTAAGTACTTGTTTTACCTATACTGATTATGTTCACCTTTAGGATTCCTAGGATTGGACCGACTCAGGCACTGTGGAAAGTATCTGACTTCTCCACTGCCACTGCTGTGGTTCAGGTTCTTTTCAAGGACTCTTCCGGAAAAGGCAGTGCATGCTATCCTGTTAGAAACAGATTCACTGAGATGGGGAGGGTCTGCTAAATTTGGTTTGAAGTGGTTCACAGTATCAAAATCAAGGATTTTTTTGCTTTTCTTCTAATTGGAATAAGGCAAGTAAATGCCCACTGCTAGTTTCCCATCTATGCTCTGCAATCCATCCCACAGAACTCATTTCTGCCATAGTTTGTAGGTGAAAAACAGTAGACTGGTTAATATCTATCTTTTTTGAGAGTACAGTATAGTCTAAGTATGAAGGCTGTCATAAATGAAGGTCACATGAATTAGATGATTTGAGGATTCCTTTAGTATTTCAGAGGGAATTTGTTTCAAACCATGTATATTAATAAAGCAAAGCCCATGGTGTTTCCAAGCATGCTTGGTGACATGTGCAGAACTGCCAAATGGTCCATTATTTCTAAAAATTATGTGTCCCAAGGCAGTAGCAAACTTGTTTTCCAGACTGTGGGCATCAGTTTATGTGCTACGTTTAGCATGTCCCTTTTTCTTGTGTTTTCCAAGATAAGTTTGGTTTTAAAAATCCTATTCTTTGACTAACATTTCCTTTTTTTTTTTTCAGAATACATCCTAAAATGCCTGTTTATGCAGTGCTGTCCACTAAGCATTAGCACTGTTCAAGATGGAGAGTGATAAAAGCAAATATGAAAATGAGAGATCTGGAATGTAACGGCTGTGTTCTAGCAGCACATAAGGTCTATATAGTAGTCAAAAATAAGATATTGCTGCACTTTCATATGTTCCATGTATTTTATCACGTTAATTATCTGTCATTAAAACTTGTGAGAGCAATTATTTTCTTTAGGAGTATAATATTCCATATAAATCATTATGATGACTGAAGATTTTTAGAGGTTTGGGTTTGGGTTTGGCATCTACTGGATTATTGCATACTAGTAGTGAAAATAAGAAATTCAGAGACAATATTTCAGACCATCTACTTATAGGAAAACAGAATTTGTTTGCAAAAGAAGAAGCTTTTAAGGAACAACATAGTATTTAAGTCAGTCAAAGCTTCTGGCAATGGTATCCTGCTAAAGATAAAAGTATGGTTTACTAGAGACAAATGCCGGATTTTAGATTGTATACAAAAGCAGGAGAAAACCAGGCACGATAATGCAACAGGGCACTCTTCTTTACTGATCCAGGGGCTACTTGTGAGCATGTCAGTCATGTTAGGTATTAATTCAGCAAGTAAAATACATACATTTTAAATTTTAGCAGGCCTGCACTTTGATGCAGCAGACCTCTACCAGGTCAACCCAATTATAAAGAACTTCCCCAATAAATTTATTGCCACTGACAATTTTGGATTCATAGAATCATAGAATAGTTAGGGAATGGTGGAACAGATCTCAGCTGTCCCTGAGCCTATAAAAGAGAATTCAGGAGAAAGATGATTTTGCAGACATGAGATAATTGATCAATTAGCTACAATGTTCTCAGCACAGTGTGATCCTTCCAGCTTTTAAATAGGTGGTGACTGTACACTATTATAGAGCAGAGACTGGCATAGCAGAGATATTCCTGGCTTCATATTCGGACTTCAGGGAAGTCCCTCTATGCATTTCTCAGCCTCTCTCGTGTTCTGTCACGACCATGAACACATGGACATAGTCTCTGCCTCAGTTTCCTCACTTTATAGACACAGATAATGCTAATGACTTCTCTAAAGTTCTTTGAAAACTGCTGATTGGAAAG
Organism: Strigops habroptila; assembly: GCF_004027225.2. Lineage (NCBI taxonomy): Eukaryota > Metazoa > Chordata > Aves > Psittaciformes > Psittacidae > Strigops > Strigops habroptila. The sequence continues at coordinate 15,849,540 of NC_044281.2, read as the reverse complement.
ACTATGTGTAAGTAACTCACTGTTCATGTAAAACTGACTCTCCTTGTCTCTTTCTGGAGATTAGGGTGCTTTAGAAAATAAAGAAAAATAAAACTTTTCTATTCATAAAACAGTCTGTAGTAGAAGGATGAATGCTTGGAGTTGATCAGTTCTGCCCTCGCCAGCAGAGCTGATAATAATCAGTCACTTATGTGCTATTTCACAGCTGATACCTCCTCCAAAAAAAAAATTAATTGCAAAAGTTTCACAGATGTCTGCAGCAGTTGACCAGAGCTCTTGGGTTATTGCTTGTCAGACTATTAATGGGTTTGGCTAACCATGACAGTCATTACTTTCCCCCTCCTGCGAGCTACTTTCTGTGTAATTTATGCATAGGTTTTGCCAAGATTTGACAACTTTCAGGATATTAACATAAAATTAGACTGCAGAGCTGAACAATGGGTGGCATTAAAATTAGCAGCAGTGGAAACCAATCAAAGAGAATTGGTTTCTCTCCTGCTTTGCTTTTAAGTTAATATTTTTTATTTATCTTATTTCATTATCATTTTAGAAGGAGGAGTAAATGAATAAATGCTAAAAGCAGTTTTGTTTTGCTGGGTACCTTCGGAACCTTCAGAACGGTGCAGAAATTTTAATTAGACAAAATGCCTGACAGCATCTTAAACAACAGCTATCCTGAAATCAATCACAGAGGAAGAAAAGTTAGAAGCGTTTTTTTGAAAAAAGGACTTTAAACAGAGCAGACTCTGCTCCACACAGATTGTTTAGTGAATGCCATTACAGAATGCGATGTGCGTGTTAATAAGTAAGGACATCTGGTAACCAGCTTTTTTCTGATTCATTAACTGACTCTGCTTCTGTGGCCACAGGGCTTGATAGGGAAGGCTACAAGATTTTTGCTCCCAGAAAATGGGACTTTGATGTATGCTTCATTTCTCTGACCCAACCATATCCTTTAAATTTCCTCTTATGCCTCCATTATAAATATATAATTTGAAATCTTGCTGGAAACACTTAAAAGCTTAGAGGAATACATCCTCCTGTTGAACTGTACACAGCAAGAAGTCATATTTAAGATTCCTTCATTGATCTTCTACAATAATTCACCTCACCAACACACACCAGTAAGTGACCTTCTCTACTTGTTAGCATTTACCACGGCTATGTTTAAATATTAAGTTACTGTCCCGTTTCTCAATGTTTCTTTCAAACATGATTCATGACAATGGATGGAATATTTCTGAAAAAGGACTTTGAACTGATTCCTCTTTTGGAAAACTACAGTTTGTGCCAAACTAGTAGGATTTTTTTTTTTTTTAAACCCTCCATGAGATTAATGAGCTTGGACAGAGAAAGTAAAAGCATCACACTGCTCATATCAAGTGCTGTTTTTCTTCATATAATAAAAGTGAAACAGCTCCAAATGCTCTAGAGAGAATGATTGAGCAAAAGAAATCTAACTTGATAGTACATGTTGAGGGATGAAATGGACAATGAAGTTTCCATATGTTGTTTTTACGCAGTAATTAGAAACTGTCACACACCGTTTCATTTTTTAGTTTCCTTGGGCTTATTTGCATGTATGCAGCTTTCCTTAGAGCGGAATTGCAAGCATCAAACTGGCACCCAGTTGAAATCTGAGGCAGTGACACGTGGGCTTCTTCCACCTCATGGACAAGAAGCCAGCGGCAGGTACTGTGATGGCCCAGAGCACAGCCCAGCAGCAGCCAGCTGCAGTCTCGTTTACCTCTCTGCCTCTGCCAAATTTTCTTTTCCAGGTTGAAGCAGTGGCTGTTCCTGTGGTGTGAGTCTGTACAGTCTTGGGTATGCAGACCAGCTTTTGTTTCCAACAGATATGAAGAATTCAACATACTAACCTGAATGTGCGTTCAGTGGGAGTTTGACTCTCCATTCCCTTAGATTCCTTTGAAATTCCTTGCAGTTTCTCAGAGGCAAGACAGGAAACAGCACTCTGGTTCTCAGTTTTCCTCATGGATGCAGAAAATTGCCCACATGATTTTGAGACATTTTTCCAGTGCTTTGGTAGTGATTCCTTTCTATATCCTGATAAACAGCTGGTTCACTTAAAACATCTGAGTCTGGCCTTCAGAATTGCAGCAGAACACAATGACCAATGAAACTATTTGGCTTTTATCTTCATTATACTGATGTTAATGATGACTGAGGACTAATGCCCTTTTGGGTTTTTTTTTTTCTAAAATAAGGAACATACATATATGTACACTTTTAATGTCAGTTAAGAAACTAAGTCTGTGTTTTGTGTGTGTTGATGTTTTCTGTCTCTAGACTGTTCTCCAAGCCTTTGTAAAGTACCAGAAAGCTGGACGCATCTCTCTCTTGTTCCTGCAAGATAGATTAGCTCTCTGATTGCTGTTAAATTCCAACTCTTAAATGATCTAAAACCCCAACAAGCAGGCCTCTGAGAAACATCAAAGGACATTGGTTACACTCACAGTTACATCTGTGAGGCAGAATTCAAAGATCTGCTGTTAAGCTACTATTTTTTTAAACACTGAACCACATCCTTGATGTTACTATCCTCTTCTGTTCATTCCTAAGGCAAAATTGGGTTAGTTTTAAAAATCACTGAATAAGCTTCTACTGTAATCAGTAGTTACTAGTACTGTAATAGCACTGAGATGCTCTCCTCTGCCAGCTACTGCACAACCTCCCAGAGATCCTTATCTTCACACTCAACCCAGAGATGGCTTTAACATAAACCTAATTCATCAATGCAAATGAACCTTTGAGAAGAGAACATGCTTACTCATAGTCCCTTAAAACTACATCACGTAGATCTTTGCTTTTATGTGTATTTTACTGATTTTTTTTTTAGTTGTTATTTATACTCTATTCAAGCTATAGTGAGAACTTTTTCCCAAACATGGAGGCAAATCCTCAGGAAGCTATAAAGATAAGCTGTTGATTTATACAAGCAAAAATATATGGATATTATACTTTACAGAAACTTTCAAAGGCAGTTACGGGTATCTTGCTTTATTTTTACGGTTGGAAATATTATGAAAAAATGAAGAAAGGAAAATGTTCATCTAGAAAATTATGTAAACCTAGTTTGAGAGATAGTGGAGTTACTGGTCAATACAGTGGAAGGCATGTCATTGGTTATAGCACAGCTGCCGGAGGTGACTGTGTTGGTATCTGTAGCATGTTGATGTGTGAAGTGCAAAAATGAATCTTATTCCTCAGGAGAGTCCTGCATATGTCACGTATATTGTCTCATTAAGCCAATCCATTTATCAACCCACTGAATGCCAATTAAATTGCACAGGATGGTGCAGGTATATGGTGGCTGATGGTGCCAAACTTTATTACAGCTGAGCTTTTCTGGCTCAGTACATTCCTGCATAGCAAAATGGCAGACATATCAAAGCCAAATTAAATGTTCTTGAAATAATGCCTTTAAAGAGGAAGAAATGCCACAGCCTGGCACAAAAGAGTAATGTCACTTCTTAGTGTACTTTTAGTTCCAATGAAGATGTCACGGCTCAGACCCACCCAGTGCCAAATGTCTTCACAGCGTGCAAATTAGATCAGTGTAATTTCATCAGGATGATGATCAGACTCTGTTGTAGTTATATGGCTGCATACACAGCTTCTGCTGACTGCTGCAATCAGACTGGCACAGCTGAGCTAATGCTGCCATCCTCAGAAAGAGACAGAAGTTGATTTTATAGCATTCTCCTGATGTCAGAGTCCAAAGGATATTCCTAGGTCCTGGGAATATGTGAATTCATATTTACCCTGAATGTTTGACTCAAAGATCTCCAACAACAGTCCCTTTTTTATCTCCAACAACAGTAACATGGATATCTTTATTCAATATATACTTGTTATGCATTATCAGATGATGAGGTTTTCAACTGTTAAAATGTGAGCAACAACAACCTAGCCAAGAAATCTGCTCTGCCCCTTTCCTCCAAGACACTGCCTGGTACCAGACAGCATAAGAGATGTACTGCCTTAGCTAATTCAGTCTAAAGCCTATCATACGAACACAAACTTAACCTCTTTGGCAGTATTCATTAAGGGTCCTGACAGATGTACTCTGTTGGATTCAGTATCAGCCACTGAAACATTATTCCTCTGGCTGTCCATCTCACCCCTCTGCCAGAGGTTTCAGCCTGCATAGCAGGGGCGGGAGAAGTGGACGTTTCCTGGCTTCTTCAGTTCACAATTCACAATTCACCCTATTACCTTGGCTCACTACTGCTTAATTTGGTGTTATCTGATCTGCAGAATCTTAAGATATCAAATCCTCTCCTAGAATGGTTGGCGCACTAGCACATATTTTGCTCTGCTGATGTGGCGTGGGGCTGGTCACTCTAATGCCAGAGAAGGACAGGTGGGTGAGAAAAGTATTTTCTTACAAAGGCTCAGCGTGCCTGCTGCCTTTTTGTATGCCAGGTCTCCAGGTATGCAAAATGGGCCTGACTTCTCAGAAATATCATTTTACAGCAAGATTATACCTAAGACAATGATTTGCTGATACATTCTTTCAGAAGCAGGAATGTGGTATTTGGTGCTAGATAGCGGTACCACGGCCAAGGCATACTTTACATACATTGAAGGTTTCATTTCACTCTAGCTTTCTACATGGAGGATTTTATATGTTAAATTGTTAGATCTGGTGATTTTTTTTTCCCCCTAAAGCATTTGGTAAAGAGCAATTACTTACACATATAACAGCTAAAATCCCCAAACACCATGGCACACAGCCATTTGAGGCAAGTTGCCAAGTTTGTAGCTTCAATTAACCTTCATATATCCCCCCAAACTTGGAACACTATCAGAAGGCTATTATGTTCAAGCCTCACTCATGTGGTGAGCAGTTAGACACTGAAGTTGAAATCGATAGCACTGGTGGATACATGATTGCTCATGTATTCAGCTTTGCACAAGCAGACTTGAATTTGTAGCAATCTCATCCAGACTGAAATAAGGAGACACAGAGAATTGCAGGCACACAGCTATTTCAGGATTTTGTTGCAGAGATCAAGCCCATTGTCCCTTATATAGCATCTATCCACCACTGAACCTGTTTGGGCTCAGATGGTAGCTACTGATGGTGGACTGCAGTTAAAGGGAAGGGCGCACAGCAAGATTTGGAGATCCCATTAAGCCTCTTAAGCCGCCACTGCTTCCAGTAACAGCTATATGTTCATCAGAGGTACCGTGCAAATGGGTTGCACTCTCTGGAGACTGAAACAGAGACTCTGTGCATCCCAGATGTTCCTAAACAGTTTACTTACCCTCCCCTGCGTGCATTTAATTCTCAAGATGGATGGAGATGGAGCAGAAATGATAAATGAAATAAAAAGTCAGTTTTGGCTCTAAAATGAAAATGTTACTTATGCTCACATGGAAAATGTAAAGCTTCAGTAAAAGCAGATAAACACAGTTTTTATGTGGGGGCAGACAAAGGGCTAGATGCCCAGCTGGTATAAACTGGCATAGCTTCACACTGAAGTTGATTAAGCACAGTGCAGTTTGTGCCAGCTGAAGATCTGGCGTACAGTTACTGCTCAGTATCCCTATTGTGTGGGTGAAATCCTATCTGTCTAGGACAGAATATGGCATCCAGTGATGGATATCTCAAGCGCAAAGGCTATAGGAACCTTATAAGATTCAGTCTGAGATCTTACAGAATTTCTAAACCTCATAAATGACACTACAAATTGCTAGAAATTGAGAAAAAGTACTACTACACAGAGCTCAAAATACTGGGGAAAAAAAGAGCTTCTATCAATAGAAGAAAAGGAAATCATACTTAATAGATGTATACCAATTTATATTTAGTGTAAAATATCTACTCAGTGGTGTTTTTACTCAAACGTTTTACATTTGCATCCTACAGGATCTGCAGTCTGAAACAAATTAGAACTTTCAGCAGAGACAAGAAGCAATTTACCCAGCCTTTTGCTTGTGCACCTACCCCGACAAGAGGGGGAGCACCCCGGGCTGTTCCTGGGGCATGCCAGGACCCAGATGCCAAGCTTGGGAAGGCTCTAGCAGCAACATCTGGCTGCACGGCGAGGTCTACAGGCAGTTGTGCTAACAGATCTGGAATAGCCTCTGGGTCTGGGCTTGCTCACACTCTCCTAGGACACATTTTCCTTCTGCTCACCTTTGTTTTGTCAAATGCATGGGCTTTTCATTTATTACATACTAGAGTAATATGGAAAGGCTTTCTATCGGATCAGCAAGGATGTTTCCTATACAGTACGTTTTATCTTCCCACAAATCCTTGCTTCAATAACTGCAGCCTATACAAGTTCATGCACTTGATTTTTGCCTCCTTTGTTTTACCATGAAAGTCTTTGTAAGATCCAGTTACTGATTGGAAACTCATGACATGAATTTTTCATCTTATTTTCAAAAAAAAACCACCAAACACTGTATTTTTAAAAATCAGTTTGCTAAAGCTGAAAGATGTCAGGAATATTAGTATCTTTTGATTACACTTATATTATTGTACTCATTAGAAGTAGAATTAAGGAAGACTGACTGAATTTATGCTAGAATTTGCTCAAGTTGCTTCTGGTAATACCAAAATACAAAAAAAGGACATGTAGCTATATGAAAGTTGCTATCACATTTCAGAAGTAAACCCTTTCATACTATTCCTATGTCTTTAAGCATTTGCCGTGCATTATGCATGCAATGCAAAACTTATGGCAAGACAGATCCTTGCATCATTAATACTGAATGAAAAAGTTAAAGATTTTTAAGTTCTTAGTAAACATTGTTCCTGTAATTGTTGAAATACATACATATGACCTACTGAAAAATTGCTTCAAGACCATAAATTCTGTTGCATCTGCACTTGCATGCTTCCAAAAATTGAGAGGGTTTTTTGCATCCTTTGTTAAAAAAATAAAAATAAAAATAAACATGGTAAACCATTTTAAAATAATATTAATTTGGCTTAAACCGATCACAGCTGAGGAACTCACTAGATAAGCTAAATAATATCTTGCAAATAGGACACTAGCCTTTGGCCCTGAGGTAGCCAGATGTCATCACACATCTAACACCCACTAACATTTAATAAACAAATGTTTACAGTAGGCATTTTTTTCCATGGGCAGAGTATAAAAATGAAGTATTATGGGATGGTATATGTTAGTCATAAGGTTCTGAGCACTGATACAGGTGTTCAACAAATTTTAATACAAGCTGAAATTTGTTTTTATAATTCTCTACATAGCAAATAAGGAAACATATAGTAGAAAAATAATGCTACAAGTGTTCCAGGTGTCTAATGGCAAAAAAACTTATTTTCCTCTAGCTTTGTGGGGATGAAATTATTACGACAGTTATAATTTTGTAGAACTAAGGAGAATCCTATTCTTCATGGATTAAAAAAAAAAAAAAAAAAGAAAGCATTCAAGAAAGGATAAATCCAGAAAACATAATCCAAAAGAATCAAAAAGCACATGTGGGTTAATATGGAGAAAAATTAATTGGAGCATTAAATGTTAAAGAAAGCATGAAATGAGTAAACAAGAGATCTCTAACTTTTCGTGTTGCTTAGGGATTTATGTGCAGCTCTGCTTAACTGCAGGCCAACTCATGGGTTTAGGCTTGGTTTCTCTTGAGTTTAGGGTTAATCTTATGGTATACGTGTAAGAACCCGTACTAGGGTTACAGTACATGTGAATTGTCAGAGAGCTTGCTGAAACAGTACATTTAAAAGACCATGGAGCTTGGAATAGAGCTGGTGTAGTGATAGCTAATGCCATGATATTAGACTGTCTTATGGAAGCTGAGTTGACCATGATAAGCTTACTTATTCAAATTTTTGATTGAGATAAGTAATAATTGTAAGTAAGGTTATCACTAAAACTAACTCAGGAAAGAGTAAAAGAGTTGCTGGTAGTCTGTAAATCACATTTACACACACAAATTGGAATCTTGGGAAGGTATGTACTAATAACCTAGTTGGTGCAGTCCCCTCACTTATTGTTCCCTTGCATCACAAGGAGGAATGCAGCCTGCTGTTCACAATCTCCTAGTACATCATATACTAAGTTTTTCTGGTTTTTGCATCCATCTGTGGGTGGGTAGATGATTGGGAGAAGCGATTCCTTCTAAATTAATTCAAAATGACTAAAGTTAACTTCATAGGGAAATGAACTGTGGAAAAGAATTTTGGCACCAAAAAAATGGTAAAATATGTCTGACAGATTTTTCTTTAATGTTCAAACACAGCTGAACTATAATAGGGTGAGTAATTAACTCTGATTAAGAGGTGATGTCATTAATTTTTTTAGCATATAGGAAAAAACACATTTACTCAATGCAATGGAATTTATAACTGACTGACTGTTACAGCCTTGACTGTCCTCTGCTACACAAAAAGCATCAAAATAACTCCAAAAGAGGAAGAATTATGATCAACACTTTACTCTGAAGGAGATGACACCATTTTCCCTTGGTGAGGGAAAGTTTAACCTTATCATGTAACTTGCTTCTCTTCCAGGAAAAACAATGAAAGCCATTAGCCTAATGTCCCTTCTGTGACATATAGAAGCTGCAAGGCCTTATCCCCAGAAGGCATGGGCGGCCAGCCCTAGGGAGATAGGAAGAAGAAGAGGAGGCTGCCACACGCCTTTATGGTTCAGCTAAGAGTGGTTATATCTGCCTCTTGTCATCAGTGGCATCATCTAGGCAATAATGGACAAGAGCTTTATGAAATGAAATTACCTCACTCCCTGTTCTTCATATTGCTGAACTCCATATTGCTTTTCCTAAATAATATTCTCCAACGACAGGAATTTGTTGAAATCTTTTCACAGAGTGGTGCCTAGTTGGTGGCTCTGCCACAAGCCCTGACAAAGCAAGTAACAATGTTTTCTTTACAGCAAACTAAGGATCAAATACATTTACATTATCTGTCCCATAGTTTCTCTTCTCCTTCTTCAGCGATGATATACGTAGCCCAGCTCACACCTGGTGAGTGGTAAGGGCAGGTAGGGAGTCCAAGATCACCCTTAGACACAAGAGCCTCGAGAGATCAGTACCTCTGAACTACATCACAGGGCACAGAACAAACTCCTACTTCAAGTTTCGGTATGTCTGGATTTTTCAATCTCACTTCAGGAAAAGCAAGGAACACAATAATGTATTTCCTAATTCTTGTGTATTTTTATTTATAGTTGTTCTGCCCATCTCACTCCTATTACTCCAAACAGTAGAATGCAGCCTGGGTTTTTTAAAGTTAAAAAATTTCAGCAGATCACAAGACTATTGAAGACATGAACAAAGCCTGTTCAACTCTGCAAGAAAGGATCCAACATTTCTAGCTTACGTACACCTCAGATTTACCTGGCTGAAGCTAGAAGTGTGCCATTTGAGCCTCTGATGAGACTGCTCAAGGGGTCACCTGTGAGCAAAATCCAGGCGACTTTGGAGATACTTTCACAGAATGCTTTCCTGGACACATATTTTCCTGAAAGTTACAGCGGTTTCAGGTTTTGTGATTCTTATTCTTCCAACAAATAAAATATTTCAAGTTTCTCCTAAAAGAGCAGGCTATAATACTGCAGTAAAACTTTTTTTTTTTTTAATTAATGCATCCTACAAATTAACATAGTCCATTGGCTGACACACACCTTTTGATAACAAATCCCTTATTTACAGTGTTGCATCTGTTAACAAGAGTGGCCTTGTTAGTCACTCTTGATGCCTCTGGTCCTTTATTATTGTTTTGTTACATAGTACTATTCAAACTGCAAATTACTATGGAATGCTACATCGTGCTCATCTTTTCTAAATTAACATCTTTCAGTATGCCTCTTCAGTTAACGCAAGGAAGGCATGGATTACCATCTTTCCCAATGGGTATATCAAGGGGAATACTTTGTAATAAAATACAGTCTGAAATGTATTTGGGAGATCTATGGCAATAACTTTGGAAAACACTGGTTTAGAAAAGTCATTTCCAGCATTCTTTTCCATTCAAGCAACTTGACTGCTCCTGGGAATTTCCGCTTGTTAGTACCAATCTTGACTATATGAACTACAGCGAAATTGGAGCAAATACTTGGATGTGAAAAAACGAGCTTTCACAAAGGCCATATAAAACAAGTCATTGTCACTTTATGATTGTAAGTAACACCATCAGATTTGATATTTATTATATATGCTAGTTCCAGGGGAATGTTACATAAAACATCCCTGTGGAGGGATATGAACTGTAGGATGGCCCTGCTCTGTCATGACCGTGAGGCTGATTTACACAGGCTCTGTCCATGTCACAGTCTATTCTAACTTGAACCAACACTGAGACAGCAATAACACAGCTATCATTGTTAAATGCCTTTTTTTCCTTGGGCATTCCAGCCAGGGTGGTTGAGGAAACTTGAAGAGAAATGATGATTTCTTGACTCTCCCGTTACTTGGGTCCAGGTCAAGAAGGGAAATGGTAGGAACAACAAAAACAGTGTATCAGACAGTGATCCTCTTAAGAAGAAGCAGCCATTTAAGCCCACCCTGGGGCTGGCCAGCACAACCAAAAGAAGCTGAATGTGCTGGAATATTTAAGAAGAGTTTTCAAGCTGATCTTTAAAACATATGATTGATACCTCAAATTCTTGCTGAATCATGCAAACCAAAACTATTCCATGGCTCTAACACTGCTGGAAACTAAACCTTGCCCTTGTTTGGAATTATATAAATTAACTAAGTTATTCCTTTAAATACATATACATCATTTATAGAGACTTGACTGTCATATTGGGTTACTCAAAGGTTTGGGGACAATATGCAGATGCTTACCACTGTGGTTCTGTCTGGGGTTAACAGGAGTCTGCATGGTTAAATATCACTCACTGCTTTGACAGTATATAATGCCCTTAATTCTTCACACATAGATCAGATGTTGGTAGTGGAAAACATCTGTTTCTGCTCATATATTATAGAAAAAGAAAAACCAAACAAAGATTAGAAATTGGTAGCAGAGTTGCAAAATTCTGGCTCAGAACTTAAGCAATCATAATGTTAGGAGTCCCTTCTTTTCTTTCCTGGGTGCCTGGGACTTATAGTTGGGTTTTTTTATTTTAATACTGATGTATTATTTAATTCTATTTTTAAATTAAGCTGCAACAGATACTCTTGCTAATATTGAATAAATACATTTTGTAGTTGAATTGTTTGAAACTTTGAAAATAAAAATGAGATTACTTGAAGGTCCATTCAGTCCAATTTAGGAGTGTCAGCTTATTTCATTTTGTTACCGGGCGTTAAGAGAGCAGCAGCAGCAGGAACAGAACTCAGTGGCACAAAATCTCCAATTTGTCTACTCAGAAGGAGGGGTACAGCAGGTAGATGGTGATTTCTGTTGAAAGATTTCTGTTTCACAACACGCATACACCCTGTGCAGACATGCAACAGCCAAGGCCTTGCCCCATGACTCAAGGGAGCATGATTCTTGCTCCAACATGCAACACAGCCATGTCCACCCAGACTTCCAGATACAGTACTCCCACCTCTGGCTAAGCCTTCTGCATGGGGTTGGACCTCTGAAGAGGTATGCCCCTGGTGAACTATTTTTCTGTGATTTATTGATTTCCAAGTTAGATGATCAGGAAAAGCCACCAGTGGGCTTATTAAACCTTCTGACCCCCTGGCATGGTCATTAAAGGGGACAGGCAGGAATCTGGGGAGCAAGGGCTTAAGGACAATGTGGCCCTATCAAGTAGGCCTCTGACTGCCCCACCAGGTCACCCAGCTCTACAGGCTTCCAGACCTCCCATTCAGGAAGGCAGCAGCTCTGTGGTGACTTAAGTCCCCAGGACACATGGGGATGAGCCTCCCTCAGGGCCGAACACCCTGTCTTTGAGGCAGTCCTGGCTCTACAGTTGCTCTGCTGGGTGAGCAGGCAAGGATTCACAAGTGCAAGGAATTGCGTCTTTCTTTTTTATTTCCCCAGTGAAAACAATAATGAACAGTAAAAATTTCAGCCCATTTGACAGCACTAAAACTGCACTTCTCAGCAGAAAAGGATTCTGACAAAAAAATTCTAGCCAGATCCAGTAACTTCTGCTTATGACAGACAGTTTTTCTTTCTAGCTTTTCCATGTGACTTCTGAATTCCCTCTTTTATTAAATTCTCCTTCATATCACTGTTGTTCTTACAACAGTGGTAATTTCTTATTACATTCTTTTCCATGTGTATGTCATGGATGCTCACTTACTAAATTAAGGGGTTTTAGCAGTAGCCTAGTCATTTTTTAACTTGATGGGAAAACTCCAGGTCTTGCCTCCACAATTTATCTGGATTGTTTGAACAATTTAGAATCACATTATTACATAATATATATTCTATTTATCACAAATGGTGGTAATTTAATACATCAGCTATTCAGTTTGTATGTTCTTATAAATATTTAACAAAATTGCTTTACAAAAATGTCCATGCTGTTTGTTCTCATTCCCGTTTTACTGTTACAAACCCGTTAATTAGCATAATAAAACTATGGTTATAGCAAGCAAGAAATTAAACAATTTATTAGTGGTATCTTCTGTGAGTAAACCAGGTATTACCTCCTAATTTATCTGTACATTAAATACCTCCCTGTGTGTACTTCATTCCTTTTTTTCACCAAATGCTACTGTATTGAACTTATGGGAAGAAAACACTGCTACAGACAACTGAGGAAATACTGGATTAGCTTCCACATTTTCTGTCCTTTTTTTTTTTTTCTGTATCATCTGATTCCTATTCAGTACTACAGTCATATTCACAGCAGATGTCATCTGGACATTTTTCATGTAGGGTAGAAGGTTATCATGTAGATAACCCCAACTAGATGCAATAACGCACATACCTCAAATTATTGCTTACATAAATATCTTGTCTTTAGAGAAGAAGTAGACCAGTGTAGGTAGCTGGCAAAACCTCTTGGATAAATGAGCCTCATTCTTTTATTCTAATTCAAAACCAAAACAGCTTGCATAGTTTTAGATTTATTCCATAAACTCATGGAAGCTGATATCTCCATACATTTTAGGGAGTTGCTGGTACTGAAGCCTTTACCTCAGACTACTTCCACCTAGTTTCTTTTCTGACCTGGGGGTGCATAACACACCCAGACCTTTGGGTTAGAAAATCGTTCCTGTTTTTAAAGACCATGTAACATCATCCTAATTTCTGTTGATAGCAACCATAACCATATCTAACAACAGCTCTGACACAACCTTTGAACTCACCAGGAAAAATATTATATACCAGAGATCCTGGACTTCTTCTTCTACCCCATCCTCCCACCCATTTCTGATTTTGTCCTTCAGAAATCAGCCCAGTTTACTACTTACATATGATAGTCTCTTTGTTCTTCATTGACTTAATATATAACTTTCATTTATAAGCACTTTCTCTGCTCAGTACTATCTAAAGGATTTTTAAGCCTTCCTTTCCCCATAGTCAGCAGGAAATAAATTTGGTACTGATTAAGAAATATTCTCAGTATTTTTATGTTCTTACCTAAGACCAGTAAATAGAGTATTGGTTACATTTACTTTTCTTTCTCTATGATAAGAGGATAATCCTTTGGATATGCTTGGTAAAACTTTCAAAATTTTATGTTTGCATGCTATAAAAAAGTTTTGTTAGCAAGTATATTTCACTAGAGACATAGAAAAGATTATAATAATATAACCACAAGATTTTCAAAAGCACTCAAGGGCAGTTAGGCTGTATCTCTAAAAAGCTCACAGACACTAAAGGTGTGGTCAAAACCAAGTTAAATAATTTCACTTTAAATATTTAACTAGAAAGTAATTGCTCTTATGAGTTGAAATATAACATAGCAGAATTTTTCCAGTCATAAGAAGTGAAATAAATATTAGTAACAAACCATGACTGTTTTTCTGAAATACCCTAGCCCTTTCCAAAAGCCTTGCTTTGTCTGTCAGGATCCAACCATGCATGTAAATGGAGTTTCTCTCAAAGCTCTTTCCTGTTTGGGCTTTGTTTGTATCAAGCTTCTGGTTACCAGAATCACTGCAGAAAGGTCTTGTGCAAAGCGTTGCTGTTGTGAAACATTGTGAAACATTGGTCTGCATTAAACTGATACTGAAAACAAATGTAAAGGGAAACAAATAAAGAGGAAAGGTATTTATAGACTTACATTAACTAGATTTTATAATAAAAAAATTCTTGTGATTTCAATAAAAGAAGTCAACTAAAATAAAATGTGCAACTAGATTTTGTCCATTTTTCAGCTCCTAGGCCCTTCTGAGTTTTTGTTCCCAAGAGTATCAAATTAAAACTAAAATCTACTGAAACTATTTATTCTCTAGAAAACCATCCAGTTTTATTGTTGTTTCATGTAACTAAAGTCTCTCAGTCATATTCAGGCTGCTTCAGAAAATGTTATCCCACTCCCAAGGAATCGAAATGCTAGCAGTCTCAGTCCTCTAAATCCACCAGGCTTTATGGAAAACTGGAATGAAATCTTTTCCCTGGATCTTTCCAAGAAGTACTCAGTTATGCACACTATAGGGCAGCACAGTTTAGATTCTCGCAGGGTATTGTTTAAGGTAAGTAAATCAGAAGACAGTAGGAACAGAGAATAGAATTGCTAATAAGAAAGAAGCATTGGTGAAACTAATCTGAAAAAAGGATATTCCACCCCTTTTACTCCATTTCCTTACAAAATGCTACCTAACCCTTACCTTTGTAGTGTTGCTCTATTATGCTATACGATATGAGCACAAGCCTAAGTACAATATACTTCAGTTAGTAGGGAAAAACATAAATTTGCAGTGAAGTAAAAAATATGCTTCATAGAATATAATAAAGAGGAAACGTGCTTTGGTTTTTTGTTTGGGTTGGGGGGTTTTTGCGGTACTTTAAGATCAAGAACTTCCTAATCTGCATTCAAATATCACAAAACTAAGTACAGATGAATGACTTGACAGAAACCACTAACAGAAGTGGCTCTTTTCCTTTCAGAGGAATTTTCCCAAATTCATGCAGCTTAAAATTTGTACCTGGGTAAAATTTGCACTATAAAAGTCATATAAAGATCAGTAAACCCCACCATATTCTACCCCCATTGCTGAGATACAAAAGTGTATAGCACCCCTCCCTCTCTGGAGGATATCCCATTTCTATGGGGTTGCACTTGATATTTCTAGAGTTGAAAGCTGTGCCTATACGAAGAAAACCTGATTCTGCATGGATATCAGAGAACACTTAACTTTGGCAGGTCATCCAAGAGCAGGGTCCACAAAAGGAGCAGATAAATATCCCTACCATCTGCTATTTCTCTAGTGCAAGATGATAAAGAAGATTAAAGAAAGTTTTGTCATGCAACCAACCTTCAAGTCAAGGCTGGCTGAAGAAGAACTGTGTGCTATTCAAAAGAAGAAAGGGCACACTTATGTAATATGGAAAAAAGGCAAAGAATATTACTAGCTATTGGCTGAATGTTCTATTCAGTACCCATAATAATTAAACAATGTTAACAAATAAGTTATGCTACCATACACCTCTCAGATTCTGGGACTTTCATTTTAAATTTCTGAAATCTCAGAAACACGCTACTTAAAGGATGTCAGATAATTTGGAGTGCTCTCCGGTGTACCTTACTGATGAAAACAAAAGCCTTTAGGACATGAGAACTGGAACCATGTGAAACTGACAAGAAAAGCAAACATGAAAATATTATACATGTGGCTTTTTTGGATTAATGCTGTCACCAAAGAATGTTTTATTGTACACACAGCTAGGCTTGCTTATGTTGTAAGGGAACATGTTCCTGACTTGCTATCTATGAGTTATTTGCAAGAAAGAAATGAATTGCTGAAAATGAGAATAGAAACATTGTCATCTTTTCCCCGAGAAGCCTTTTAGTAGAATTGGATGAACCATTCAAAATTAACACTCTGTTTACTACATGTCATTTTCCCTGTTAGAACTGAACCACAAACCAATAACAATCTTGCAGAATGTCCTTGTTATTCATCACTGTTCACTGACACTTGTCCAAACAAATTACTGCCTATGGATTATCTGAAATGTAAAGCTATTATCTGCACATAATTATAGGTGATAGATCACTCAAGTCACATGTTATTTAGATGCTAATTAGATGATCTCTGTTTCATAAAATTGAGCAGAATTGAACATCCTAAATACCTGAAAATACCTAAGAAAAACTTTAGAATCTATGAGTGATTAGACAGAGATCTAATTCCAGGAATTTTTGAGTGTGTGTGTGTATTCGTTGTAGAGGAAACCTGACTAACTAGAGACATCTTTGCTGGTAATATACGGAGACCTCAGATTTCAAAGCTCATTCTGGTTTGAGTAAGATGCCTAACAAAATTTTCATTTCCTTTTTCCTTGACACACAAGCCTCAAGTAATAGGAGAGACATGTGCTTGATGCTGCTCATATACACTGTCCACAGAGCCTGGTCTTACTTCGATTGCTTATATGTGTCTGCAGGAATTCCTATATCGCTCCTCAATAGCATACTATTTCAGACACCCATTTCATGCTTGGCCTGAAGCTACTGGCCTTTGTATTAACTTGAAGAGTCATACCTACTACTGTTCTTAATTTTGCTCATTTTCTATCTCTCTACACATGCCCTGCGTTCAAAAAAAAAACAACTTTATGTAGTGGTTACTAGTCCAATTGGTGTAGCCCAATAGTGGTAACCATCCTATGGTTACTGGTTCCAATGGCTATAGCCCACAGTCCTGCTGGAGTCCTAGGAATCACAGGCAACAGCCATACTCCTCTCTTCCTGCCAGTCAAAAATTCAGGACAGAATGAAGGAAAAACCTTAGCTTTAAGATTCTGTCTTACAATATTCTAAATCATGGTTGTACTGATGGATGGCTGAAGACTTTTCAGTGCCTCTTTACTACTTCTTTTTTTCAGCATTGAATTATTTCTTCTTATCAGCAGTCACCTTCAGGATGGGATTTAACTGCTTCAGAATCAGATCTGCCGCATGGATCTAAGAGGGTTACACATGATTTGTACTTGGACTTCCTTACAGTTGTGGGACATTATATTTATTTTAAAGTTACTGTAAGCAGTCTGTTTCATCAGGCATTTCATCCTGCTCTCTCTGACTTTAACCTATTCAGGCAAAACATTCACTTTAGTCAATGATACTTTTGTGGAAGAACTAAAAGCATGAGCCCAACATGTGGCTTGATGAAGTTAAACTTCCTTTCAGTATGTTACAATGGTGTATCTATACTGCAGATGTAAATGAAACACAGTTTTCTTTCTTTTTTGATATGAAAAAAATACAAGAAATTTTTAACTTCCTTAACATAAAACAATGCAGGCCAAATCCTACTAATCATGAAAAGTGAATATGTCGTTTACACCTTTTGTTTGGAGGGTTGATTTGATACTCAAAATATTTCCTATAAGATTTATGTTAAAACTATTCTGACACAAAAATTTCAATATGTTTCTGTAAATGTTCTCTATCTCTAAAATTCCTTCTTTGTTAAATAAAAGATTCAGTGGTTACATACTGTGGGCATTTCCTCTGATTTTTCAGATACAGTTCCAATGCTATATGATTACTATATTTGTATGGGACAGTGATTATAGAATAAGAGATTACTGAAATACAGTTATATTTAGACTTCAGGGAGTTGTACATTGTCTCTGACTGCATCTGTTAAGATCCTGTAAAAACTGAGCCAGATGCTGCATGGAATGCAAACACTTTGAGTTGCAGAGATCATATGTGCAAAGACTACCAAAATACTCTCTAAAAAGTAATTGTGATTATGATCAACAGGACAGGCAGCTAAGATTGAGTTCTGTCCATTTAAATTGCACAAGCCACACAAATTTATGGGAAAACTTCGGCTGTCACTGAAAGTGGCCCTACCTGTGGCAAAATACTCTCAAATATTTAATTTCAGCAAGCACTGCTGAACAGAGGCAAGCGAAGAGAAAAATATTTTAGAAAGATATATATATATTTCTTTTTATATATATAGCTCAAGGAGTGATTGGAAACAATTCAGCATACCAGATTCCTAGCTAGCGTAAATCAGCCTAACTCCACTGACACCTCATCCCCAGCCATCCCTCAGGCATATACTATTTAGTTTTGAGACGTGGAATAAAAGCCTTCAGTCTGCCTAACAAACTGCATTGCTGTATCTTAAAGTTTTTAATCTATGATCTGCATGATTTACTATGGTGTATTTCTCTACAATTCACAGCTCATTATAAACTCTGCTGGCTGTTGCAGCCTAAGATGGCAAACAGTTACTCCTACACGTGCATCTATTGAAGTCAGACCCTGGGCTCAACTGATTAGATCCAGAGCTGCAATTTTGATCCAAATACCGGAACTATGCATGACACTTCCTTTGTGCTTATGAATCTGTCCTTCAGATATCACCCCAGGCTTGAACAGGCCTTTACCTACTCATAAGTAGCACGGTGCTTGCTGCATTCTCTCTTCAGAGTGACTACAGGTCTTGTTGAAATACACAGTTGCCATGTTGTAGATTTTAAAAGATGCATAAGTGCTAGTTTAAACCCTTTTAAAGGACAGTATTTTCACTTTCATTTGTGTGTGTGTGTGTGTGTGTGTATACTTCCATATCTATAGCTATATTCGGTATCTACATTCTACATTTATCTTCCTGTATTTAAACTGAGGTCCCCCAGGGATTATTACTGGGTCCAACTCTGTTTAATATCTTCATAAGTGATCTGGATGATGACATCAAACGTACCCTGATGAAGTTTGCTGACGACATCAAATTAAGTGGGGAAGTGAACACTTTGGAAGGGAGGGCCACCCTACAGGAAGATCTGGATAGGCTGGAAAGGTGGGCCAACAAGAACCTTATCAAGTTCAACAGTGTAAGGTCTTGCACCTAGGTAAACACAATCCAAGAGTGCAGCACAGGCTGGAATCTGCCGAGCTGGAAGCAGCTCTGTGGCAAGGGACCTGGGGGTCCTGGTGGACAACAAGCTTAATATGAGTGAAGGGTGTGTAGCTGTGGCAAAGAAAGCCAACAGGATGCTGGGTTACATCAACGAGGGCATCACCAGCAGAGATAAAGAAGTCATTATACCACTCTACAGTATGCTTGTCGGGCCACATCCGAAATACTGTGTTCAGTTTTAGTCCCCGCTATGCAAAAAAGATGTGAACAGCCTGGAAAGTGTCCAGAGAAGGGCTTCAAATATGATCCAGGGACTCAGAAGCCTGCCGTACAAGGAAAGGCTGAGAGAAGTGGGTTTGTTCAGCCTTGAGAAAAAAAGGCTTAGGGGAGACCTTATCACCATGTTCCAGTATTTAAAGGGTGACTACAAGGGAGACAGAGACTCCTTTTTTACAAGGAGTCACATCGAAAAGACAAGGGGTGATGGGCACAAGTTATTCCTGGGGAGATTCTGACTGGACACCAGAGGAAAATTTTTCACAATGAGAACAATCAGCCATTGGAATAACCTCTCCAGGGAAGTGACGGATTCCCCAATGTTGGGTACTCATAAGACTCAGCTGGACAGGGTGCTGGGCCACCTTGTCCAGACCATGCGTTTGCCAAGAAAGGTTAGACTGGATGATCCCTGAGGTCCCTTCCAAGCTGGTATTTTAGGATTCTATGATTCTATGACTCATTACAGTAACAGGCTCCAAACAACTAATGATTCTAAGTGAAATGTTTTTGTTTCCAGATTACGTTATCTTTTTTGCTTTGAATTTTTAATGCCAATTTTCATTTTGCTTTATTTTTTGTACAGATGAATATGAAAATGAAGGAAAAACAACATCCCTTGTGAATAATTACCTATTGCTAATACTTAACAGTCAGCAGGCATAAACAATGATCAATAGAAAAAGTGAAAAGTTCATTTCAGAAAGCAGTTTCTAGAAGAGCAAACTAATAAAACAAGCTTCAGAGAACACTGAGGTTTCCATCAGTCAACTTGTTCCTTTAATCACAGAGACTTTTGAAAAGTTGCAATTCTTTTCCCTTGTGGAAAGCATCCCTCTACTTCCGTTAACTGCTGGGATTGTTCTATTCTTCTCTATTCATCTACCATAAGCCTGAAGTCCAACAGTCACTGCAGTCTACTAATGATTTCAGAAGCACTGGATCACCCTTTACATGGAAAAGTCTCACAGACATTTCTTTAAAATATATTTAGCATTTTATGGGTGTATCAAACTGAGTGACCATGTACACTGGACCCAAGTACCTTTTTTTGAGCAGAATTGCACTACTGGACTGGCACATGTGGCTTCCTTAATTTCAAAACACCGGGCACCCTGGCAATTCATAAAACTAGATCTATTTGATTTCACAGCCTTCATAAACTGCATCTAATGACATTTTCAAGATCTAGACCACGAAAGATGAACAAGCAGCCAATACAATGTGAATCTTCAAAAAGCTTCTGAAAAAGGAGGTGACACAAGTCCAAGTTTGTGATTTTTAATTTCATAAAAGTAGACATCACTGGTCTTTAAAACTAGAAGTAAATAAAAGACCCCATCTAGACAAGAAGAAAGATGGAAAAGTAACACAGATATCTCTGCACATGATTCAGTTGGGTTCAGAAGGCTATAACAGTATTCATGCAAAGATATACCCAGTTCATAAACTTTCCAATACACAAAAAATTGTTTGATTGTCAGGTTTCTTCTGTAAGCCTTATCTACTGTTTCAGATAAGCTATAACTTTTAAAATTACTAAGTAGCAAAATGGTGAAAATGATCTGGACACAGATAAAATTGCTACAAGCAAATTCATCCTGTAACTTATTTTTTTAAACTGATGACTGTCTTTTTAAATCTACGTTTTCATACATTTTATGTTTTTAAAGACCTTTACTCTTGACTTTGAATGTTTCGCTGTTAACACATGAATCACTGAGACATGAGGGGGGATGTTTAGTGACTTGTTCCTCATACTGATTGCTATACATTTATAAAAGAAACAGCTTGTTCAGAAAGCGATGTACAAGATTACTTCGTTCTACTTAACAACAAGAAAAAATGTAACATCTTCTTACAGAACAAAATGTTGATGGTACTGATGCAATATAGTAGAGACATTTTTAACACACTATCATTTCAAAATACAAAGGTCTTGGGAAAACTCATTTAAATAGATAATCTATTTTTCATACATTGTGCCAAGTATTTATGCAATCATATTTTAAGTAAATATGCCAGATTGGGTTTTGGTTTTTTGGGGTTTTTTTGGGGGGGTTGGTAATTAGAAGATCAATTTTCATTAGCCAGAAAACCTAAGGAAAAAAAATCACACTGCAAAGCATATTAATCTGATTCTAGCTAATGATTATGCTTCAGTCTTCACACAGTCACAGACAAATACACAGATGGGCAAAATTGTGGCATAGTTGCAAACAATGGAAACACTCCATTAGCTATTAAAAGAGCTAGAGTTTCAAACTGAGTCTAACCTTAAATAATGAATAGTATGGGCAAATCTCTGCTTTATTAAGTGAAATGCCAAACAGCTTTTGTGGCTACTGAGGGTTACAGAGACATGGGCCATTGCTGAAGATGTTCAGCATTTGTTAGCTCTAGATCTGGATTTGTTTTTCTCAGAAACATACAATTTTGTCTTAGCTGCGCAAAATACATATTCAACATCTTATTTTTACCCATCTGTGATGACACTTCAATTCTGTTTTACTTTTCTCTGAACTGCCTTCTGTGATCTCAGTAAGCAGATTTTTTTTTTTTTTTTTTTTTTTTAGATAAGCAACACTTATTTCTCAAAACAGATATTATGTCTTATTATCCCACAGGCATTTCTATGATGAACACTGCATGCTCATTTATGGTCAATTTGTGTATATGAAACAACCTTGACTGTGAGAATAAAGAGAAAACTGTGGTTCAGATATGTCACAAGAACGAAGATGGCTCAGTTAATTTTGTTCTCTTCTTACGTAGTAGGTTAATGCTCATTTCACTTTTTATATAAAATTTAAAGTGCTATCACATATGGCTTATAATGATGCTTAAATATAGGTGTGAGATTTTTATTAGTACATCTTTCACCTACTCTAAAATTATGACAGACATTAAAAAGATAATTGTACTCTGTATAAAATAAGTAAATCCTTTGTTCTTAAAATTATGATGTATTTTCATATCCCTAATCATTATGGAATAAATACAATGCTGTAGATTATCCACTCACCTTATCTAGTGATAATCACATATTTAGGACAAGATCCTTAGCCCTTCAACCCTCTGTACAGCCCACAGAGGATTCCCATGTGGAAGACATGGCAAGGAAGGGTTATCAGAGATGAGATCACAAGGTGTAATACTGAGCTTGTAAGAGCTGTAAACCCCAGGGAGATATTTGTTTAACCAAGAGATGGATCCTTTGCTTATATAACATCTGAGAAATTATTTTGAAGTCTGGAAAAATCCAATAATGTGTGGTTTCTTACCTCTTAGTTATGAAAAATGGCCTTGACTCTTCTGCAGGTACTATGCCTTAATTAAGCCTTCTTTCATCATGACTCTCATGCTAAGCTGCACCAAAAAGTAAAAAAGCCAAATCAAGTTTTAGGAAATAAAGAGAGTTAAATAGAGAAATAGAATTCATTATATTATAAAAACCATTCACTTATATCTTGAATATTGCCCTGAATATCAATTACATCTCAAATTTTACTGCCCTACTCTCTTTACACTGAGAGCAATAATATGGAACTGGGAAAGGTCTGGAACTTTGTGCTGGATTGACCTTGCCAAGCTGCTAGACAGCCACCCAGCTGCTCTCTCACTCCTCCTCAAATAGGACAAGTATGATAAAAAAGCTGGGGGTCAAGATACACTCAGGGAGATCACTTACAAGTTACTATCTCCAGGAAAAGAAGAATTGACTTGAGGTAAAATAATTTCACACCAGTCAAAATAGATTTCGAGAGTGAGAAATTAAAACATCACTTTCCCCACCATCACAACTTGTTTCCTTGTCTCTACTTCACTCTAATTCCCAAACCCTCTACATCCCCCAACTACACCCAAGAGGTGCAAGGCGCATGGGGAATGCAGGATTACTGTGGGTACATAACAGTCCCTCTCTGCCCCTCCTCTCTCACATTTTTCCCCGGCTCCAGTGTGGGTCCTGTCCATGAGCTGCAGTTTCCCTCCATGGGCCCAAGTTCTTCTCAGGAGAACCTGCTACAGCTTCCAGTGGGGCTTCTCCAGGGCCACAGTTTCTGTCAGGAGAACCTGCTACAGCATAAGTGCAATCCCTGTCAGGACCACTTGCTACAGTGTGGGTCCTCTAGGGCTACAGCTCCTGTCAGAGGAACCAGCTCCATTGTGGGCTCCCCACGGGGTTCAGTTCTTATCAAGAGAACCTGCTCCAGCATGAGCTCTCCATGGGCTGCAGTTCTTGTCAGAGGAACCAGCTCCAGCACAGGCTGTCCAGGAGCAAAGCTCCTGTCAGGAGAACCCGTTTGAGCATGGGCTTTTCATGGGCCACAGTTCCCGCCAGGAAAAATCTGCTCCAGCATGGATTCTCTGTGGGCACAGTTCCTGTCAGGAGAAGTTGTTGTAGCATGGGTTTTCCATGCGCCACAGTTCATGTTGGCAGAACCTGTTCGAGAATGGGCTCTCCACTGCTGCAGTTCCTGTCAGGAGAACCCAGCTCCAGCATGGGTGCAGTTCCCGTGAGGAGAACATGCTCCAGTGCAGGATCTGCACAGACCTCAGGAAAAACCTGCTACAGCATGGGGTCTCCAGGGCCAGAATTCCTGTCAGGATAACCAGCTCCAGCATGGGCTGTCCATGACCACAGTTCCTGTCAGGAAAATATGGCACAGTGTGGGATCTCCGTGGGCTGCAGTTCTTTTAGTAGAACCTGCTCCAGCACGGGCTCTTCATGGGCCACAGTTCCTGTCAGAGAACCCACTCCCGCGTGGGCTCTCCATGGCCACAGATCCCTCAGGAAAACCTGCCCCAGCGTGGGCTCTCCACAGCCTGTATTTCCTTCACTGCATTCCTCCATGAGCTGGTATCTGTGAAGCGCTGCAGGGGAGTCTCTGCTGCCACCTCACTCCTTCCCTCACACCTCACTGCCTGGGCAGCGGTTTGCCCTTTTATGGGCATTTTCAGAGGCACCATCAGCTTCGCTGATTGGCCGAGCCTGCAGAGAGCCCACTGAGGGCCCACTGTATGCGGCACGGGGCAGGCCCTGCGGCTGCCCCACTGCCACCACCTTGCCATGGTCACCCAAAGCCACCTTCCAGTAAGCGCTCAGTAAAGGCACAATAGCTTCCATGCAAGGAGTTACAACCACGCCAAGCCCCTTCAGCCTGGGGTACACAGGCAAGACCTGCCTACCCCTTCAGCCGCCTGGCACAAGTGAGAGCTGGGGAAAACAGACAAAGCTGTGGGAACCAGTTCCAAACAAAAGCTAGGAGCTTGTATCAATTCGGTCCCTGAGTTTCTCGTCAGGATATTTGTGTATGAGCTGAACTTTAAGTTCACTAAAATTCAGGGCTGTGCTACAGGTGAACACGTTGCACAGTCCTCCAGGACATGAGTGATTTTCTGAATCCTTTTGCTACTGGAGTTATTAAATAACCAGTTTCACTCTTCATTCTGCTCCTATATAAATATTTATGCACTTGGCATAAAATAACTGATACACATGTATATTGGGTGTTGAGTTTGTAGAGTTTGCTAGCACACAAAAGGTTACATACACTTCAAATACATCCAGCTATGATTACATTTCAGAAAGAAACTGAGATGTCAAAATCAAAACCTAAAAAAGACAATATTAAAGCTACTACATCTAGTACTATAACCAGAGCCAAGACAACTCAGAGAAACCTCTAAGTAGGACACCACTCTCTGTTTCATTTAATTACAAGTTTTACAGCAACAGTTTGCAACATTGTTACAATAGTACCCATTATGAGGATCTTACCCATTATACTGTAAAACTTGTATTGGCAGTTTGCAACATTGTTACAATAGTACCCATTATGAGGATCGCTATACAGAAAAAAACCCCAAACCAACAAAAACCCAAATAAACAAACAAAAGAAAACCCAAACCAAACAGGTAAATAGACACAGACGTCTTCAACAAAAAAAAATTACATTTAAAATGTGAGGGTCTAGACTTTTATTAGACCTGATTACTATGAAATCATAGATACAACGCTAACAAATAACTACTTATGAAGGTGATGCCAGTACCAAGGATATTTTAAGTCAACATTTTAATAGCTAGATCTCTGATAGTCTGCCAGAAAGTTTTTGTTTCTAAACCTAATTTTTAAAGAGGTTAATAAAACCATGAATGGGGAATGGATGGGGTTTGTAATCATACTAAGAGAATGCATGGAAGGAGTGCTATAAAAACATTAATAAACATATTAACATAACATACGTAACACAACATAACATACATAACAAGCTAGAACAATTTCTTTTTTTCATCTCTCCCGACAAATTCCAGAAGTCTCACATTGCACATGGCTATACAAAATCACTGAATTTTCATCGCCTTCTACCATATTTCCTTCTTATCATAATTGTGTCCTGGATTTAGCTGAGGCTTCTCTTAGGCTTTACTCTGCATCTCCACTAACATTTCAGGGCTGGCTCCTGGTTAGAGATGCCTGCTTCTACCCTCACATAGATTTGGAGTTTGTGAAATAATCATTTTTCTGCATACCTAGAATTCCACGCTAGCATGAAAGAAATGACCGATGGATGAGAAATATTTCTAATATACTCTCTCAGGAAGCAGAATCAGACATAATGATTACCATGCTTCATAAAGGTGGCCTGGAGTCCATATTGAGAGGTATGATCTCATCGTGATGTTGTCTGATGAAGCACAGTATCGCATCCTGGAAAATGTAAGTTATGGCATCCTGAAGACAAGACTGAAATTCGACTGGCATTTCCTCCAGATGTTTCCTTTCAACAGTTCTCTTCCAACAACTGTTTTGGTTGGGTCTTTTGGTTGTTTTCATTTTGGTCTTTTTCATTTATTTATTTTTTTAAGAAATAAGGGGGTCTTATGAGTTTGTTTCTTATCTGAAACATACCTGTTATCACTGCTGAAAGAACATGTTCTGCAGACTACCAAAACCTTCTTAATCTGGGGGCTGCTTTCATAGTGCTTACTTTTCCTATGGAGTCAAAGGCTTTCGACCTCAGCATCATTTGATTCTGAACTATTAATTGTCCAACTTTCACCAATCATTTACCATACATATTTTTGTTACAAATTATTTAAAAATAAACAAATAAGAAAAGAAAAGAGAGAGAGAGAGCAAAGAACACCCTCACTCCTCTTAAAATATTCAGTCATTCACGTATCCTTCAATGGACACCTTTGGAAAATAACAACCACTATGGCAGCCCTGTGCAACGTAACGGTCTCATTGTATTGACATATGCACATACTTAAAGCTGACACAAATTCAAGCTATTGTATGACCAAGTGATTTTGGTGGTGATGAATTCATACCTGAGTATAGTTCTGGTACTTCTTGTCAGCAAAACTGATATCTACTTCAGTCTGCTTTGGTTAAATGACCAAAGGTAGTGCTTTTAGCTTGTCCTCTGGTTTATCTTGCCTAGCAGAAGCAATAGATCAATGTTTAACTTACAGTTGCTTTGCAGCTAAGAAATAAATCTTGGCAAAGTTCTTAGGGACTCTGATCCATTCTCATTACACCCAATCTCTTCAGCAGACATGTGGAACCCATGGAAAAGTAGAAATGTGAAAAAAAAAACCCACCAAAATCTTGCAATATCAGGAGATGGTCAGGCCATTTTCTGTTGAAATGGAAAATAACTTCAGGAAAGGGTCAATTTAAAGAAATTGTTCGTCCTGAAAAAAGGTGAAAACTAAATAATTTTTTATGTCGAAATACTCTGAACATACATTTTTGCTTTTCATGTCAAAATAACTGTATCAACCCTAAAATATTTGTTTGAAAAGGTGAAAATAATGAAAAATGCTACAATTGTGCTGATCCAGACTTTTGCAATGGAAGACACAGAGACGGCACATGGAAATTTGAGATGGGAAAGTTTCAAAAGCTCAGCAGTTCCTTTGGGATGGGAAAAGATGTTGCTACTCAGCACCACTCCAAACTAATTATTTATGGTTGGATCTGACCTTGCAACTCAAAAATCTTAGACAAAATTCTAAGAAAGAAAAAGGATATGCAACGCATTAATCATACATACACATATAATGATTAATTTCCAGTATTACCTATCTGTAAATCAGAATGCAGTCATTAATTAAGATGTTGTTAACTGTAATGATCTATTGTTTGCTTCTCATAGTCAGGTTGCCATAGCCACTGTCTGTATGACACCATTACAAGGTTAAATATTGGAAAGCTCTTTTGGAAAGCCTGTCTTCAACAACACAAGTGTTTCAGGGAAGAAAAAACTTCCTTAAAGTGTTTCCTAAAAAGACATCATGTGAGTGTGAAGACATTTGTCAACTAAATGAAAAGTTTCTTGCTCTTTAACTGATTCTAAATGAAATTCAGATCTCTAAAGAGAACATTAGCAAAATTATAAGAATCAAGACCCTTGCTAATATTAGCTACTTTTTGGTGCCTCAGACACCTATACTTAATTATACTTGTCAGTGGACAATATATTCTCTTCATGCCAGCTCACATATATCTTACAGCAGAGGGAAGATGAAGTTTCTTGAAGAGAATCTTAGGGGTAAGTGTAACAGTATATTTGCCTTCTATAATTTCTCAGATGACAGCATATGAATAATAGACTTTTTGGCCTACTGCCATTGCTGGGGGAGGAAGGGAGTGAGAGCTTAGAAGATTTCCATTTGAAATATCAATATTGAAGTACTTAGACAATTTCAAAATGAAATTTTCAACTCTTTCTAATTAGGAACAGGAAATCAACCACTGATCATTTTTATTTGTAATTGAGAGTAGATCTGGAGACAATCTTCTATAAGCAATGGTAGGCTTACATGACACGAAGGAGTTCGAGGATAAACACAGCTGAAAGTAGGCATACACATGAAGATTTTTAGGAAAGTTTGCTTTCCCTTGTATTTGCAACACAATGAAAGAACTCACGACCAGTTACCCGATGTCTGCCCATACATAAGACTTGATTTAATACAAATGCCTTACAAGCTAGGGAATCAAAAAGGGAGTAGTACAAATTACGCAGAAGAAAGCTAATGAGAGACATTCAGAATGATTATGTGATTTTCTTTCCTTTTTTCTCACCAGCAGTGGGATGTATTAGAGGTAAGCAATGGTGACAGTGATTAAATACCCAAACCATTGCTTTTCTCAAATTGAACAACTATAGGGAAGGCAAGTTGTTTTTTCTTCCAAGCAACTTCCTTTCATACACCTTCCAAATGCATAAACTAACACATGAAAATCTTGGCAGTAGTTAGTACCTCATAATTGGATTTGAAATATTAAACTTTGAAGGACCATGTGTCATCCTATACAAAACTGTACGGTCACCTTGTTCACATCATGTTGTATGTTGATATCTATGGCCCTAGTAAATCTGCTTTACTCTTATATAGCTCTTTTTAAGCTGGGCCCTTCAGGACATAGGCAGAAGAGTATTTGGACCAAGATCCTTGAACTCCAGCAGGAGATCAATGCTGGGGAAATGGATTTCTGCTTCCATTTTAAAGTAGATGTGTAGGCTTTAAGTATGCAGACTCTTGCCACTTCTAGAAAGCAAAGGCTGTTGGCTGAGAAAGCTCCTAAAGCTGCAGCAGAAGCTTAAACCACCCTACTAATACAACCAACACTGCCAGCCATGCAACATCTGCACTGCAAATCTGATCTAGGTTTGGTGTTTCTGCTGGGTTATTTTTAACCCAGATCACTTCTCTGATCTGGTTCACTGCTCAGACGCAGAACAGTACCAGTGTAACAGAGGCAGCAGTATGATTCAAGAATGAGCAGCAAGAGATGAGGACAGTCAGATGAAGTGCACACATCTGCTATAAAAAATTCTTGCCAAACTGTGGACTAATATACTTTCTCACTTAACATACCATCCCAACAGTTCCTCTGAAATTGCCTTAGATGGCAAATCACTGTCAAGCAGAAGAGCAAGACACTGTGATGTTTTGTTTCCAGCGCTATTAACTCACAGAGAACTATGGAAGATGTGCTGTCCAGATTGCACAGCAGCAAGATGTTTTGGGAAGAATTTCCGTTTATTATTTCAGGATAAGTTTATATCTATTGATGTACTTTCTTTGTAAATATGGGTACTTGGCTTCCAGTGTTGGTTCTACCTTTTCTGCAAGTTCTCCTAATAATCCCTAATAAAACTCAGGTTCTCTCTCTATCACTCTATTTTGTCAGTTTTGCATTGATTTTGCTCTCTGCCTGGTCCTGCACCTGATTTGTACTAAAACCCTCAAATATTTCTCAAAATATGGATTTCTCACACTGCACTAGATTTATGTTCTGCTGATTTCATTGATATCTGGAGGATCACAATCACATAGACACTAGCACAGCCTAGGAGACAGCAAACACTTTTCCTCCTGGCAGGTGAAGTACAATACAGTTCTTATCTGCCTATATAAGCAACTATTTGTGTGTCAATAACTGAATCCTACAGCCTTATAATCTACCTTCTCCTGTCAGCTAAGACCCCTGCCACCAGCCCAGTGCCCTCTTTAGCAGTCCAGGGGCTGCAGGACTGGAGGTTCTACAAAGTCCCTAAAACTTTCAGTAGAGTCTCTCTCCCTACAATACCAGTCTCAGGAGACTGTAACTTGTCTCTGAGTACCACAAGCACCTGGCACACATTTACCCCCACATGGCACTCATCAATAAACTACAACATCAAGAGTGAGGAACAAGTCACCTAATCAAGGGTCAGGGTGGGGTTCTCCCAAATGGTTCGAAATACAGCTGCAGAGATTGCTCAGATGCAGATATGTGGTTCCTGCATCAGCTACTTGCAAAATGATGGACTTAAGACGGGTCTTGAGAGAGAGAGCAGAAATAGGTGTTTAGGAAATAAACTAGCAAGGGAAAAGGAGTCTGGAAAGCTGCTCCCTTCTCTGTCATTTAAGGGACAGAGTATGTGTCTGGTTTTGTGAACAAGAAATGAACCCAGGAATCATAACAATCTCTTAAAGAAAAGCCTTAAAGTCCCCCAAACTGGCTGAGTGGTCAGGATGGTGGTAAAACAATGTTACAATTTCCCACCAGCCAAACCACAGTTTAGCATTTTGACTTTGAATCATGCTTGTTTTGCTGCTTTCAGAATGACAGTGAAAACTTCTTGACTGGTAAAAATGCAGATTCACAGCTGCTGTTGATTGCTGTAACTCCTTTGATGTCAGTAGTTGGAAGGAAGATGAATAGCAGCTGAGGAGCTGCTTAACTCCTTTACACGAAACAGTTGCTGCTCTACAACAGGGTGATCCAGGGAAGCCCTCTGATGGTTCTAGAGATGAGGACTTAAAAAAAGATACACCGCTGACTGTCTGACAAACTGTCCAATCTTGCAACGTGCTGATCTCATTTCAGGAGTTACAAGTCTGCATGTGTTTGGGACAACAAGATTATTACTCCTGCGTTGTCCCAGTGCCCCGCCCTGGTAGCTGCTCAGCATTTTGCAGAAGTGTAACTTTTCACATAACCACCAACTGAATGGAAATGAAAGGAGAGTTTAAGCCTCTAAGAGGCTTAAAATGTCATGAATTTCCGTTAGGAGATGGTACTCTATCATTTCAGAGTAATTTCTAATGTATATAAATTCAATAGTTCAAGTGATACTGGGTTTGTCTTCGAGATACAATAAGTAAACTGCATAACTAAACTTTTCATTTGGAAGTGCTTATGTTCTTGCTCCTCTAGCTCAAACTACTGTTATACATAGGTTATCTGTATACACGGATTATGGCAGCAGGGAAGCCCTGGCATTCAAGGGGCTTCAGCAGAGCAAGGTTTGTAGGTAGAAGTACCAGCCTTGATTTCAGTATGCACGCAATTCAGTGCAAGTTAAACCAAGAGTCAGTGACTGACTTCTGAAAACACACAGAATAAAGGTCCTCACTAAGATCAAGGGAGGCTTTCAGGACCTACTAAATACCAGATCTCTCATGTGATGCTCAGGTTTTCCTTTATTCCCGTGCTGTCTGGAGGAATAGCTGGTAACTCTATCAGCAACTGAAGAACTGAATAGGAATGTGAAAAAGTTACTCTAAAACGTAAAAAAAAAATCAAGCCACGAGGAGTTGTTCTGATTTCATCCTACTAAGTGAGGTGTCTTGCCCAGCATAGGTAGGCTGGGCTCAGGATTGCCTGCTGCTAGGGCACTGGTTTCAGGACTCAAATACCCCCACCGGAGGGTTAGGAAAGACCCTCTCAAAGCAAAGACGGTGGGCGAAGGCTTACAGCACAGGAATACTGGGATTTTTTTCTACATCTGAAAGGACAATACAAGCCTTGCCACCCCGTCTCCCTCCCTGAAGACGGGCCCGCGCTTGGCTGGAGCTCCCCGGCTGGCGCTCAGGAAAGATGAGCTGCGGGAGCAGCGAACTGGACTGACCGGACCCGGACACTTCAGGGGAGCTGCGGCTGGAAAGTCAACAAGAAGTTTTTAGGAAAAGTCCGCTGCTCGCTCTTTCCCCTTCTGCCGCCGAAACAGCCGCCACCTCGCCCAGGCTGGCCGCCGGGCAGATGTACCGGCACTGAGATGAGGGGGCCCGACCCCTTCGCTGCCCCGCCGGGGACGGGGGTCGCGATGACCGCGTCCCATGGGGCCGGGCTGTGCCTTGCCCGGGGACACGGGGTCCCGGAGGCCGTACCCTCCCAGTGCCTGCGGGCCGTGTCCCCCTCCCGCAGCACCACCGTGGGCGCGGACGGGGCGGGGAGAAACCCGACCCCCGCCGCCTGGAAGGGCGAGCGGCTGCCGCAGCGCGGGAGGAGGCGGCGCGGCCGTGCGACTCCCCCATCCGGAGGGGACACCTCGACCCCGGGCTGAGGGCAGGCCGCCCGACCCAACCCGCTGTAGCAGAGACAGTGCAGGGCGCAGGCTAGTGCTGTCCCGGGGTGGGGCAGGGCAGGGCTGGGGCGCGGCGCTGCCCTCCCCTTTTGCCGAGCGGGGGAGCGGAGCGAGGCGGGAAACCGGCGCCGGGCGCCCGTCTGTCTCCGGCTGGCCGGAGCCATGCGGAGCTGTGGGACGGCGAGGGGGGCTGCGGGCTGGGCCGCCCCGCTGCTCCTGCTGTGGCAGTGCCTGCCGCCAGCGCAGCCCTACAACCTGGACACCCAGCACCCGCTGCTCTTCCAGGGGGGCAACGGGACCCTCTTCGGGTACTCGGTTCTCCTGCACCAACACGGCGAGGAGAAATGGTGAGTTACCGGCCGGCCCCCCCCGGGGGCCCGTTCCGCCCGTCGCGGCCCCTCACACTGCCGTCTCTGCCCCGCAGGCTGGTGGTGGGCGCCCCGCAGGCCAGCTGGCCCGCCAATATCTCGGTCGTCAACCCCGGGGCCATTTTCCGGTGCCGGATCGGGGGGAACCCCCGCGGGCGGTGCGAGCAGCTCCAGCTGGGTGAGTCGACGGCGGGGCGCGGGCGGGGAGACCACGGGTGCTGGGCCGCGGAGGGGCCCAGGCGGCGCGGCGGGAGGTTGGGGTGTCCCTGCCGGCGGCGGGACGGGACGGGAGGGTCCTCTGCCGCTGCCTTCTGGGCAACGGGCCGCCAGGGTTTCTCCTGCGTCCTTTCAAATGAAACTGGCGTTTATCTCTCGGTAAAGGGCGAGACTAACGCTATCGCCGAAGGGCAGCAACGGTGGCACCTTTTTTTTTCCCCCGTGTAGACTGAAAGAAATGCACCAGAACTTGATTTGGAGAAGTTGCATGTGACAGCTTGCATTACCAGTTTTCTTTCGCACCTTCAGCATCTAGTTCAAAAGCCTCCTGATATTTTCTGTCTGTCTCTCGTACTTGTCAGCAGAAAGTTAGTTCAGCTTTCAGAGCAGAGGGCTAGTGTAATGAGCTCAGAGATGGGGGGGTGGGGAGGTGGAAGCATGTGCCTAAATCGTCTTCTGCAAAGCTTTCCCTTCATAGAAAGTATCCTGAACTAACTCTGAGCCACAGTTGTCTTGCTGGTGGGTTCTCCCTGCTTGCAGATTTGTTGAAAAAATCGAGTTTAAGGGGAACAAAGCTGTTTTTGACTGAATCAGTTTTTCCAGCGCCTGCATTTATCCACACTCCTCTGTACCTCCTCAGTCCCCATGCTTGGGAGATGTAACTGGATGCACTTAGCCAACTTCAAAGTGTTTGCTACTTTTTAAAAAGGAGAACACTTTGCAATGGGTTACCATGATTATGTGTGAATTGCTTTGGGCTCACTGGCATACAATGCTGTTGGTTCTAGCCCTATACTATGCATAGGAAGCTTCCTGAACTTTCTATCCTGGTGTGACCAAGACCATCCGATCCGTTAAAACTGTGAACTTGCCGCCCAGTAAGGATAAGCGCGGGAAAGGACTTTCAAATTACTTGAAACCGATGAAAGCAATTGTGTGCCGTGAACTGAACATGCATTCTCTGACAAAAAATGTTAAAACAACTATTTCTTTACACATCTATGCATAATGCTTAGAACTGATGGGTTCTATCCATTTTTTTCCCCTACAGATAGAAATAAGAGTTTTATTTTTTTTAATCAAGCCAAAAAACCTTAGATACTCTAAGTGGCTCTTTACTTGTAGCTACATAAGGAAAAGACAAGCAGCTGCTCATAGAAAGAACTGCAATTAAACTTTTTCCAGCTCAAGTAGTTCTTAATTTTTTATTCTTTTTAGTATATAACAGTGAGCTTTCTTCTCCAAATGTTTGTTTGTAAGAGGAGGCTTGCAAAAGTAGTGAAATAGCTAAGAGGCAGTAAACCCCTTCTTCTGGATTAGAGGTGAAAACAGTCTTTCACTGCATGGGGGAAGGAAAGGAAGGGAAGGGTAGTAAGTTTCAGGTTCTTTGAAAACTACATGCATCTGTAGTACTTCTCGACTTACTCATTTAGTCAGTTGGGAAACAAAAGCTCTAACAAAATAGCTTGATGGGCTTTTTCCTCAGTAGCTTAAGGGATTCTAAAAGAAATGATGCAACAGGTGAATGGAAATGTATATGTGGCTCTAGAGGCTTAATTTAACACAGCTGCTATTCCTGAGTTTAGAGTGGCAGGTTACGCAATGATGTTTGCTGTCTTGTCCTGCACTTCTAAAACCAGTGATACTACAAGAGATTTTTGCAGAATGTTTGTTTCCGTTAGTGCTAGCTGACATCTTTACATCGTGAAGGTACGTCTGCAGTATTTCTGAAGTTAAATAGATACTGCAAAGAAATGCTCTTTTGTAAAACAGGTCATTGAGGTCAATGAAGAAGCCAAAGGCGGTTGTGGCGTGTGGGGTGTAAATGAAGTAGTGTAGTATCTGAGGTTTGTTAAGCCTCTGCCATCCTGCTGAGCGGTCACAGAAATACACAAGGGAACTTGCAGTTGCAAAGCTGAACTTAATTATCTCTTGTCTAACTCATTCAGGCTGTCAGCAACTCTTGGACATAATGGTTTTATCAATGCTGTGTCTTTCAGCTAGTGACCTCCTCATTCTCCTGCTTGGATTCGTGACAGTGAGAAGTTTGGGTTCTGATCTCGTAGAATAGGGTAATTTCCTTTGAAAAATGTGCAGGGATATATTACATTGCTGGGACAGGCAAATTGAGAAATAGCCATTTCTGTCTTTCTCTTAAATACTTCAATTCACATTTCTGTCAGTAAAAGAATCTTTGAGGTAGTAAGTTTCTAGTTTTGAGTCATAGAAATGTAGAGGTGACAACAAGCAATAGAAGTGGGTTTTTCCAAGTGTTTGGCCTCTGTAATGGATGTGAATTACTTAGAGACAGAAATATGTTAAAACGTTTTTTTGCTATTTTTCACTAAAGTAGCCTTGAGACTGGCATAACTAATTAATGAAGAATTCATGCACAATTAGGGAGCCTCTGATCACACAAAACTGCTGTTGTATTTTTTTATGTTGCATGTTCCTATCTGCTTGCTCAGTAGAGAAAGAGTTGCTGGGAATAGTGCTGTGTTGCAGTCATTCCAGCAGCTGGAAATAACCTATCCAGGCATACTTCAGAGAATTTTACGTTTGTTCAAGGTATTGCAAGGGCCTAGGCTGGTTTAAGGGCTGAGGGGAGCCACGAGATACATTAGCAAATCTTCATCTTCCAAGCCCCTTACTGGCACTTTAAAATCTCTCCCTGATTGCTGAATAGAGGAGTAATGTTTTGAGAGTTTCTTTTCTAGTTCTATTACTTCTGTTACTAGTGTCAAGTATTCTAGACTGCTGATTTATTTGTATTTGGAGTGGTTTTAAACTATGACTTACATTAGATGCAGAGGCTTGTAATCAAGCTCTAAGCACAAATACAAAATACAGTGCCTCAAGTTTTTTATTTGGAGCACTAAGTGTCCACTTCTACCAGTCTCCTGGTCTTTTGAATTTCAAAACCTTGCCCACGTCAGTTTGAGGTAGTCATAGGTTATTGCAGAGGAACTTGCACAAAGTTCTTCAGATGTTTTGATATTCTGGACTTGCAAAACAAAACAGAAGTTCTTCAACAAAATTGCTCTCAGATTTGAAACAGACTGGTTCACTGGCTAAAAATACAGGAAACAATTTATAAAAGTTGCAGTCCAGTCTGAAAAACAAGAGAGATTCAACTACGAATGTACATGGTAAATTCAGAGCATGTTGTTTAACAGAAGACCAGAAAGCTCTGCCCGCAATTTCAGCCTTCCACCCTTCCTGTTAAGTCCCTGCTACAATTAATATATGAACAAATTGCCCTCTAGCTCCCCCAGCTGAATCATTACAATGGAAAAGTGAGCAGTTAATGGTTTCCCCCACAGGGCTGACCTGCATTGTTCAACTTTGAATTCACTAAGCTTTGCCTTTGGTAGTTTGGCTTTTTGATCTCACTTGCATTGTTTGTCCCCTGTCAGTGATCTCCTTTGAAATAGACATACTATTCCAAGGAAGACAGGACCTTCTGGACCTAGGTCTGTTCAGAGTTCAGCAGCTGGCACTTAACTAAAATGTTTTGCATAGAAGTGGTTTGAGGGATCATAAGAGAGATAAGACCTATCAAATCTCTGTAAAGATCGTCCTGGATGAATGAAAAAGAGTCTGATGAGGCCCTGACATCTAGGAGTAGGATATTAAAAGGCGTGTTGTCTTTGCAGTAGACTTCATAGTTTTAATCAATTACCAGTAGGACCAGAGGAGTACTGGGAGGATAAAAAGGATCATGAGAGGCTGTTGAGCATGTAAAGCACTGAAGCAAGTTATATAAAGCTGGTTTTTCAGATGACATTGCAAACATCTGTATCAGAGTCCTTGAGGCCAAAGCTAGAAGAGACTTTATAAGTTGTGACCTTATTTATATGTGATTGTGCTGTTTCTGTGGATGCATGCAGCAGGGGTTATAGCAGAAGTGTATCTTCCAGCTGTGTAATGTACACAGGCTGGGCAATTACTTATCTCTCAGTGACTTCGTGACAGCACGTGCTCCTTTTCCCTGAGGCAACCAAGCTGCCATGTCCTCTTGAGCTTACGTAGTGCTGCTCTGTTGCTTGTGTGGAATATAGCATTCTTCGCATTCGATAAAGCTTTTATAATGTCATACCCTGAGCAGGGGCTCACCATGATGTCTAGGATGTCAAGCTCATGCTTCTCTTGCCCACAAAGGCCTATCATTTTCAAGGTGGTTGAATACTTGCTAGTCAGAGAAAGAGAGGAGACGTAAGACAGCAGGTCAACAGAGGGCCAAAGTGAACCTGAATCGAGAATGTTTCCTGGAGCCAAGTAAAAGGGGAATACAATCCAATGATCATGAAGGAATAGTGGTGCTTTTTCATGTTACGGCACAGATATGAAGCGCTAAGATGAGCAATACTTTCTCTTATCTCTTATGTCATTATTATCTGGTCTTATTTGACTTACTGATAGAAAGTCTCAAAAAGCCTCTTGAGGTTTAAATTTATGATGCTGGTTTTCTCCACTTTTTCCATTTTATAAAAATCCACTATAAATTCTAAATTCTAGT
This sequence comes from Strigops habroptila, assembly GCF_004027225.2. Taxonomy (NCBI): domain Eukaryota; kingdom Metazoa; phylum Chordata; class Aves; order Psittaciformes; family Psittacidae; genus Strigops; species Strigops habroptila. Next base: position 15,812,343 of record NC_044281.2, on the reverse strand, counting down.
GTATTTCTAAAAATACACTATAAACCAAAGTTGTTGTCGTCAAAAGATGGAAAGCATTGCTAGAAGGGAGTTAGCAGAGGGCTTTTTGTGATTTCAAGGAGGATTAATTCTTACATGTGGGAGTGTAATGGAATTTTGTTTTCTGAGGAGATTTCAATCAGATTAACATGCTCTATAATTTATGCAAACCATGGACATGTCTGTCTTAGGAAGTGAGGACTTCTATGTGACATAACTCCAAAATTAAATTCCAAAACTAAATTCCAAACTTGTGTCTGAAATTGCTATGTATTCAGTATGTGGAACTTCATGTTGTTGACATTAACCAAGTAGGAGAATTCAGAAGCCTATCACTTAAAGTGCAGTAACTGTCAACCTGCAGAAAAAACTTCTTTTTAGTAGATTTTTTTAACTAACGCATTTTTTTTCATGCTTGTCTTGAAGTAAGAGCCCACATGTTGTTAATTACCGTTCCTCAGGTGACCTACAAGAATTATTAAATGACAGTAATATAAAATCTCTTGGCCTGAAGACAATTGAATATGAAAGTGCTAAGGTCAGTTCCTGTTTACTTGGACTTTGCATCGCTATTTCTTTGATGTCTTAGGGAAAGGCATATGGGGGAGGAAGTAGTAAAGAGATGAAGGAGAGTCACATGCCTCTTAACCGTGTGAAGGGTGTTATTTTCAGAAGCAGGTAGAGTGCTGTTGCAGTGTGCAGGGTGCATCCTCCTCTCTGCAGTATGGTGAGGGGTTCTGGACTGCGCTACTCTTGTCTCCATCAGAGCAGGGAGAAAGCGTGATGTTTGGAAAAAGAAGTAGAGAGGTAATATGTAAGTAGAAGAAATCAAGGCTCCAGCAGTTTCTTCAGACAAATGTCAATTAGTAGGCCTGCCAGAAAAAAGTAGGGAACAAGCTCTGAAATAAGGATGGTTGTTGGGTTTTTTTCATAGAATCGTAGAATGATTTGGGTTGAAACGGACCTTAAAAGTCATACAAATGCTTCTCTTGATGTTTTCTTACCATGGGATAAAGAACTATCTTGATTCCATTAATCTGGTATTTTCTCTCAAAAAGTCCATGACGTCCTAGCTATGGAATCATGTAAGTCAGTGTCTTTCTCCTGGCTACTGAATAGAGTAGGTGTATCCCTCTATTTTATCTCCATAGTTAGTTGATATTGTGCAATTGTATGTCCTGTAAAGGGAATTCAACAAGTCCACTAAAGTGTATTTAAACTCTCTAGCGCATTGGACAGTGACAAATTTCAGCTCTGCTGTGAGCACAGTTTTAGGGGGAATGATTTAATTTTTTTCCTCTCTCTTGGTAACATTGGTACTCTGGGGTCTGCATTGGCATCCTCTTCTGGGTAACTAAACCCCTTAAAACTCAAAAGTTTGGGGTTCACCAGTAACTTCATTGAATCTGTGAGAGTCTTAAAAATTATGCAAAAGAGTTTGTCCAAATGACATATGTTTCCTTATCAGAAATGTTTTTCATGAACTGTGTTGTGCTGATGCATAGAAAATACTGGTTCAATGATTTGCTTAATGCTTATGCATAGAGACATCTTACAAATGGAAAGCTTGCTTTATGTAACTTGGAATGTTTTTAAATGTTTAGCTTCTCCTTATCACTACTGCTTTCTAGGAGGAAGCAAATATTTGCTAACTTGGCAATACTATTGGGGGGGGGGTTAGAAGAAATGTCACTGTGTTCTCTAAGGTTTTAAAAATTAATTCTTCTTAAGAACAGATACAAAGAGCTACAGATAAATAATTGCAACAGTGCAAGGAGTATGCAGGATATGCATATGTAATTATCTGGCATCTCCAGTAGAGATTGCAGTTTTGCACCCTTCATTTGATAGCTATTTGCAGTAGAGATAATTTTAAGGTCTGCTGCCAATAGATCCATATGTGGAAAGATGCTTGCTTTAGGCTAGAGTTTAGGTAGCACTCACAGGTGTTACTTGTGTTTCTTAGGAACTTTTAGGCTGAAGAACACTTGCAAAGCCAGTCCTTCATCAGGTGGATGTAAATTAACTTTCTATCTTAATTTTAATAATGACGGAGAAGCCAAGCCTCGCTGCCAGCTTATGTTCAGAACCAGTATGCTCCCTTTGGCTATGTGCAATTGTACCTTTGTTCAAGAAGAAAGTGAAAAGTCTACATGGCCTATTTAAGACAGAAGTCAGATTCACCAGTTACTGTAGTCTCCCCACAGAGTTCTTGGGTGCTCCTGTTACCCACTACGTGGCCCTTCAGCTTGTACCCCTGCTCAAAGCATTGGTCTTTGTGTCCTAGGCAACCCCAATGGAGAGTACTGTGGGAAGACTTGTTTGGAAGAACGTGATAATCAGTGGCTGGGTGTCAGTTTATCAAGGCAGCCAAAAGAAAATGGATCTATCGTTGTATGTATTAACCGCTGGAGCTGCATGTCTGTCTGTCAGACTGCCTTCACCTTTCTTGAGCTTCTGTGTCAAAAATCATGTTTGGTTTTTATCCATAGGCTTGTGGACATAGATGGAAAAATATCTTTTACATAAAAAATGAACACAAACTCCCATATGGTATTTGTTTTGCTGTCCCTTCTGATTTTCGAACTGAACTGAGCAGAAGAATATGCCCATGTTATAAAGGTAAGCAGACTGCTTGGGTCCTTTGTAGGGAAGGGCAAGATAGCTGCATGGTGCACAGTTTGTGAAGAGCCTATGTTGCTGTGAGCAGGCTTTCTGCAGCCAAAGGTTTGAAGGTTGAGTGCTAATGATACGAGCCCAACTTGTGATGTAAATTTGTTAGCAAGATGTTTATCACTTCAAATAAAAGCTTCTTTCAACAGGTAAAAAAATATAGTTTCAATAGGGCATCAGAATATTTGTTCCTTGGACTGGGTCACTGGAGGATGTGTGGTCCTCAAAAATAGGCCAGTAGAGGACATTCTTCCTTTCTTTACTCTGTCACTTGCTCTGCTCAGGAGAGTGCCTCACATCGGTAATACCTGCAAGTGATGGCTGCTGCCTGCTCCTTAGCCTTTGGTACAAAGCTGCTGTGGTTCCTTGATACAGTGTGTCCCTGTTCCTTACTTGCCTCCAGCCAAGGCCACTGCTGTGGCACAAGACCTTCAGTGGTCCTTCGTCAGAGGATTTCAGGAGCAGGATAAGAGTCAAGACATGAAGCTATCAAATGAGTCCATCCCTGCCTTTCCTTGCATGCCTACCTCCCATCCAGGAGAACAATCTCATGAGCCTGCCCCTTGTCAATGCAAGGAAGAGCTGATCATCTGGCCTTTCTATGCAGACTGATAGAATAATGTCATCAGATGTCCTTCTGCTGGCTTCAGAGACTGTTACGAACATTGGTGAAATCATGCTTTCATCTTTGACTTTTTAAGTGAACAAATCTATTGATGAGATGAAGGGAATCCTGATGGGGGACAGTTAGCAAAGAAAAGCAGGGAAATAGAGCTGGGAGAGTTGGATGTAAAGACAATTGCTAAGGATGATGGATACCAATATGTCTAAGATAGCCATAACACAAGCTCTTCAGAGCACTAGTGGACCATCAGAGCAACTCCTGTCAAGAATCATAAGCCTGTCAGTCAGATTATGCCTAAATTATAGAGAGTGGAAGAGAAGAGCTAAGCTTATCTAACTTTGCTGTTCAAACGATTTGTGCTATTTCACTCATGGAACAATTTAAAAAATAAAAGTATAGCTTTTATACTCACAAGATTTCAAAGGCAGCTGTGATCAAGTAATACATAGTGCTTTGAGTTTGTTACAATGCTGTATTGAAGCTATAGAGGAGACCAGTGTTTCTAGTTTTATTACAGAATCAAAAATGTTATGTCATCGTTTTCTAACTTGCCTCAACTTCCATTGACGAGCTAGTAACAAATTCATAAACTACATGCTTCTCATCCTTTTCAATATTTCTTGGCATTCTCAGATCATGTGCGAAAGTTGGGAGAAGACCATGGGTCGTGCCAGGCAGGAATGTCTAGTTTTTACATTGAGGTGTGTATTAAAAATACCAAACTTCTTTCTAGATAGATACACACTTACTGTACGTACACATACCTAAAAGTGTATATGTAAATGCAAGCATTAACACTGTCTTTTATTGCGGGAGGGAAAAATCAGACTTTTCTCATCTCTTTTTAATTGAATCTTGGTAAGACTTGCATGATAATTCCAAAATTAAGTTTTTATTCCCAACAATGCTTTTGCACCTTAGTAAATGCAAAGTCGCTTTTCATCTGGAAAAAGAGCATGAATATAAGAGTATGAAGTTTTATTATTCTTTTTAATCTATTTGATGTAACATTAACACTAGTAATGCTTACCTTCTTGCTTGACAGAATAATACTGTGTTATGTAATCTTCATTTCACTCTAAATGATTTCTAAAAAAGCTCTGGGGAAGCAAATACCCTGTTTGTTGCTCTCTTCTAAGTTGTTCACACCTCAGAGTTTTTAATAACTGTATGCTTAGAAACTCTGGAAAATGGCATCTGTGATCCAGAGGTAATCCCCCATTACTGAGCCAGATGCATCTCCAGTAGCATTTTATTGAATTCACACAAGGTCTAAAGACAAGCATTTGACTTGCTTTGCTCATTTTCATTAATATTTAAATATGAATAACATGGCTTTGTTTTATTTTTCTTTTAGGACTTAATTATAATGGGAGCCCCTGGATCATTTTATTGGACTGGTTCTGTTTTTATATACAACACAACTGCAAATAAAATCCATGGTTATACAGATTCAAATAACCAAGTGAAATTTGGCAGCTATCTAGGTACTTAAAAATGTTTAATACTTTACAAAATATAGGCCAAAGAATTAGCTAAATAGCTGATCTTCAAGTGAGTGCACAGTTTTTATCAGTGCTTTATTAATCCCAGAAGTGACAGTTCTAAAGATGTGTTCTGTTTTGTTAAATATTTTTTTATTATGAGGCTTCCTCCATATTGTTTTTACATGGAAATGTCTCAAACATTGGATTTCTGTTTTTGTCATCTTTCTAGTGAGTTTCTATGTTTTCTTGATTTAGAGGGGAGAAATAGGCTTCTGATTAGTAATGGTGTGCACTTGCTCTGGATTCATGGGAATGCAAACCTTATCTGTGAATGCCTCCGAAGAAAGCCATGAAGCTCCTACTCAAGTATCCATTTCCAAGTAATTATCTGAATTTAGTGCTAGAATTTGTAGGGCTTTATACCAAGAGCCATCATCAGCTTCAGTTTTCTCACTGCATACTAAGAAAAGCTTGTCCGTCCTTCCCGAACTCCTGAGCAAGGATATTTTTGCCTGTGACCATTGCTTTTTGCATTTTCCCATTCATAGATCTGGTTGATGTGGATAAATGTTTCCTGTTTCTGATTTCACTCTTTCGATAATAGGAAACAGGCACACCTTATGAAATACAGTGACCAACTTCACAATTCAGTACTGAGCCTTGCAAAGGCTGCAGTTGGGCTCTGTGGGAAAGTCAAGCAAAAGAGATTTTGGATGGTAGAAGGTGATCAAATACCCAGGTCACTACAGTTAACCAGTAATGTTTCTAACCTTTCTTAGGACAAACAAAAAACTTGAGAGAATGCTTGCTCCAACTTTCCAGTAACAATCAACAGAAAAAATATTGCACCTGTATGGGGGGAGAAAAGGTCATTCCAGATTTCTACTCCTACAGGTATAACAGTGAGAATTTCTGTAATGAATGAGTCAAATCATTCATAACCAAAAGTCAGGTACAGGCAAATGGATAAAAGCTTTCATAAGGACTGGGGCTGGGGAGGGTGCATGGAAGGCCTTTCTGCACATGTGTGACCTCTCCAGGTTCCCTTGGCTATCCAGAACCTGGGATGAGCTGGAGTTTGCTTCAGAAATACTTCTGCAGTGACCCGGTGCAACTGTACCAGGCTTGGCAGAGCCATGTGTCCTCTAAACTTGCCCTTTCTACAGGAAAGTGAAGAAAAGGACCATTACAGGAGATTACTGCAGAGACATCTTTGTGTCTCTGCAGTAGCAGCTGTGATAAACCTGAAATGTTGTGTTGTTCCATGCTACTTAAACCTCCACTTTGTTCCCTCATAATAATACAAAATGTGGTTGAAAGAATGTAAAGGCTACTGTTCTGCCCCATCTTTGGCATTTTTTAATCTATTTAGGGTTAATTCTGTTAACAAAGTTTGTTTGGGGTTTTTTTAGTCCAAGTTTACTTCTCCCTTAAATAATGAACAAAAATATCCTTACCAGCTTACCAAGTGGTGGAATTATCTTGTGACCAGCATGTAATTCAAGCACATGACTAGATATAATTATCTGCTTATGCTACCCTTCTTCTGGCAGGGATTGAGAAGTTGGTTTCTTTATTTACATTCTTCATTACTAGGAGGTGTGTGGAAAAGCATTATAATGTTTTGTATAAGTTGGAAGAAACAAAGATTTTTAAGTACCAGACAATTTAAAGAAAGGGGGAGGTTAGAGACCTGGGAATACATAAATTTTGGAGGTATTTACTTTGCTATTTCAGAGTATCTTGGAGATTAAAAACTGACTTCTTTAAAAGGCCTTACCTAAGTCAGTCAGTCTTTCAAATCCACTGGGCCTGATAGAGGATAACCATAGGCATTTAACAGACTGCCTTAAAGAAATCACAAAGATAGATAGACAGCTTCTTTTAGGAATCTGAGAATGGCAAATAACATTTCAGAAAACGGAAAAACTGTAGTAGTGGTAAAGGGGAGAGAATTCTGGGATTGGAAATAAAATTTTGTTTGACTATGCCTTTAAATTTAAAGGGTCAATTATGTGTTTCCCTCCACCCCACCAAACATTCTAATACTACAATAAAAATTAGGACTATCTGATTACTGTATTACTTTTCGGTGTGTTTGGCTTTTTGGGTTTTGTTTGCTTGGTTTTGGTTTAAGAAAAAGTTAATTATAATTACCAATGTTTGCATTTCAGCAGAACCAAAATATCTAGAAAATGAAGGTCAGAGGAGGTAAATTACAGTTCATCCAGTTAAGGTGGTTTTTTTTTGTTGTTTTGTTTTTTTTAATTAATAGAAACTAGATGTTGACCTTTAAATTATAAATGGCCTTGTTCATCTCTTTTAGCTTAAAATATGAAGAGAAAAAACTGGCTTAATGAGAAATTGAATTCTAGATAGTCATCTTCACAGGTGAAAGATTTAAGGCTTGTTCTCATCTGATCCAAGATGATTTTTACATTTTCACTGCATGCTGTGAGAATCAACATTCATTCAGTAAATGCAAGTGTAGCAGAATATATCAACTGTCTCCCCTGTTTCAACTTAGCCATAATGTATTCTGGAAAGAGTAAGGATGACTTGTGTAGATGTAGATCAGTGTGCAGGATTGCACAGATCGGTTTGCAGTCCTGTGGCTGGACACCTGCACCAAAATGTGGCCCTGTTTGTGCAGAGCTGTCTCCACATGGTGCAATACTTCTATTATGTAGATCCATTTACAAAAGCTGATGCAATGTTTTCTTATCACATAATCAAACTAGTGCTCCAGTTTGTTCCTGACACTGTCATAGGTGTATATCCACAGTGCTCGCTGTATGTGTGCATGTGCACGTATGTGCACATACATATAAGTAACACTACATTTTCCTGCAGTCCACTTACAGCAATAGTCAGAGAGTAACAATTCAATCAAGTGTTTCCATGTAGCTTTGTCTTGGCTTTTGAGCATTTTATTTGTAATACAATATAGAGTCACTGAACAATTGCAGAATATGCATTAACAGAAGGTGTTTGAAATATGTTTTATTGGCTTTTGAAGTGTGGCAGATAATTGAGATTCTGGGAAAGAAAAGAGTTTTTCTGACACTTGCTTCCACTTGCTGAAACTTTTGGTTTTATTCACTGGTTTTATTGACCTTTCGCTTATATTTCAAAAACTTACTTTTCTGTTTTCATTTCCAACTTGCATGAGGTCTGAATGTCAGACTTTCAATAATTTGTAGTGTTGACAGCTTTTATACGTCATGCTCCCGTTTTATTTTCAGTATTGAATAGTGCTTTTCTAATTTACAGGATACTCTGTTGGGGCTGGACATTTTCTGACATCAACCACTATAGAAGTAGTTGGAGGGGCTCCCCAACAGGAACAGACTGGTAAAGTAAGAGATTGTCTATACTATTGATTTGAAGAATATACCCCCATGTACCCACCCATGATTTTCAAATTTAGATAAACATATTAAAGACAAGTATCAGATAGATATGATTTTTCACAGGGAGAAAAGTCAAAGGAGGAATGGCGGATGATAGTCTAGATAGCACTGGTGTGTGGTGTTAAGCAAAGGTACAGATAGGAAACAGTAAATAGCTGTATCTTGTGATACTGTGTGTTGGGTTGCTGATTCTCTAGCACATACCGTAGAGAAAGCACAGGAAAATATTTCAAATTATTGGACTCCACTTATGTTTTCTTTTCATTTTAGGCATATATTTTTAGCATTGAGGAGGACCTAAATATTCTGTTTGAACTAAGGGGTAAAAAGGTAAATCTTTCATACTACTTTTCTGCACCTTAGAGCTTCTAGCATGTCTTCATGGAAATTCAAAACGAACGTGATTTCTTGTTTGCACACAGCTAGGTTCTTACTTCGGAGCTTCAGTTTGTGCTGTGGACCTGAATTCAGATGGCCTCTCAGACTTGCTGGTCGGTGCTCCAATGCAAAGTACCATCAGAGAAGAAGGAAGAGTTTATGTCTATATCAATTCCGGTTCTGTAAGTATTTTCTCTTAAAACACATGGTAATATTGATTCTAGTATAGCAAACTAAGAGGAAAGAGATTTCCTCTCTCAGCATACAATATTTCAGGATATAGGAAGAACAACTTAGAACTGTGATGGCAATCCTAGCAGGACTGTGTAGCATACCTGCAGAAGGTTGGCTGTAATAACTGTGATACATTGTTATGCTAGCATTAGAACTAAGGTCAGATTAGTTTTGTTTCACAGTATCTACAAGTGATAACAGCCCGCCACTACAGCCTCTTTGTGAGCTCTCTGCCATTACCATGCTTACTGCTGAACTGGCATGTAAAAGCAACTTATTTAGCACTTCAGAAACAAACAAGGAATGAAAAATTTGCCTGCAGTTAGTGTTACCAGTCAGGAAAGAGACTGGTAGTCCTCAGTTTGTCAAATAAATTAACTTCACAGATCATGCATTAGAAATAGCTTCCTTTTATTCTTTGTAAGGATCAGAAGTGAAAGTATAAACACTATCTTTTGTGTGTTCTGAATTTGTCTGGCTTTGTAAATTTTATCTTATTTCCCCCCTTTCCTCTCTCACTAATATATATTTATTCTCTTACACTTGCAATTAACATTTTCTTAACATGTTTTCCGCAGGGAGATCTAAGTCACTCCAGGATACCTACATCTAAGGCACACACAGTAGCTCTGAAGCAGCTACTCTTTACTAATTTTTGGCAGTTTTCTCAGAGCAGTAATCCCCTGATATAAGCTGGCTGCTGTTTACAGGTGTTTGCTATGGGAACACATTGCTGTTCTCCTTATTAAAAATAACTTTCTTTTTTTTCTTATTCTGACACTAAATACTGTTAAATACCTTTGGTAATGCTTGCTTCTGCACTAAGGAGTTCAGTAGGATTTTATATTGGCATCCAAGCCAGTTTTAACATTTTGAATAACATTCCAGGGCACTTTGAAGACACTGTTAATGTGCCATTGACTCTGTTTCCTTCAGGAGGCAAAGATGGTAGAACTGAACATAGAGCTCAGTGGGAGTGACTCATATGCAGCCAGGTTTGGAGATTCCATAGCCAATCTAGGAGACATCGATAATGATGGCTTTGAAGGTAAATATATAAAGAAAACCTCTTGGGTTTAATTCTCTCTGAGCAGTGGACTGTCACAGTAAACAGGACAATTATGGAAGTCTCAGAAGACTTTCGGTTGATGACTTCACCTTTCTTTTCTAGGCCACTGTTTTGAAATACAGCTGTTCCACGGTCATGGATGTGTAATACCAAGAGATAAGGTTCTGTTGCTTTAATAAAGAGCATGACCACAAGGTGATAACATAGTCTGTAATTTCAAGTGCTGGACCTCTAGTGGAATCCCTCATCCTGTTTTAGAGATCTGAGACAATGGTTGGGGAACAATTTGGTGATTTTTGTAACATCATAAATAAAAATTACACACTGAGTCAAGCTCTGCTTCTATGTCATCAATAGGAAGTACTAAATACATGGGGATATAGAAAACAGCCTGCAAGATGGGAGTCTGTTCTGGGACTACTTCTCAGGCCCTCAGATAACCCATGAATTGCCTAGCAAGGGCTTCCAGTGGACAGCGAACACAGGGAAGGACTTCAATGGCCATCCCCCAATGGCAAATTCAAAATGTTAATGGGGCTCTATGGGAGCTTTTTGTTCCTGTTGTCTGTACAGGAGGATCTATTTCAGGCACATAAAGTTAGATGCCTTAACAGAAGCAGAATATCCTCCCTTCCTTCCCCACCACCCAGGGTGAAACACCTTCTCTAAATATCATATGTGCTGAAATTTCTATTGATATTGTTCAGGTAGAACCTGCTCAGAGGGCAGAGACATTCAGTCTCCAGACTTGTGTCTTAACTTCTGTGATAAGCATAAAACTAATAGGCATTGAAAGAGAATGCCATGTGAAAGTTATGGATAAAAGATATTTTAGTTCTAGGAAACAGATGAAAGGATGTAAGATGGGTTATAGCATCTAGAATGACTCTCATGGCCTTGAACTTCCCTTCTGCTTCCAGTCAAGCTGCCTAAAATGTATTTGCTACAGAAAGCCCCATGGTCTACTGCTCTCAGCTTCTTTTCTTCCAAGACCATTCACTAGCTGTTTAAGTAGCCTGCAAAACACAGCTGACTGGGAGGCCTCCCTCTAGATTGAAGAAAGCAGAGGGGACCTGGCCCAGTGGCTTCATTCATCTTGTCATGGTTTAAGACAAAAAGGAATGCCCAAAATTCCTGCCTGAAAAGCTGGCATGTGCTCCCCTCCAGCAGAAGGGCAGGCACAATAGGTGGTGTGGGGGCAGGATAAAAACATGACAGGCATTTTCTACTGTTCAAAAATTTGTAAGCGGTTTCAGTTTTTCCATCATCAAAACTTGGACTGTAGGCAGGGAGCTAATATCCTTTGTGCAAAAACTGTCAGCTGTATCTTTATCAAGTCCATACCTTCACACTTCTGAATTAGCCTTTTTAATTGCAGTTATGATGCAGGGTTTTCCTTTCTCTCTTCCATTTGTCTTTGTGTTCTTGGTTCTGGTCTGTAACCTGCAAAGCTTGGAATAGTCATTCTCTTCTTATCTGGTCTCCTTATCCTTAAAGTAGTCTTTTTTTTCCTTACCTCCTTTGGTACCTGTTCCTTAAATTCTTGTTAAATGTAGTTTTTCCTGTTTTGCATTACCTTCACAGTTTTAGGCACAAGTTTCAGTTTTTGCCCCAGAACATTTGCAAACTGTAAAGGAAAACTGTATCCAAAGGTAGGGCTGGGGAACAGAGAAGTAAAATCAAATTAATAGCAGCAAAGCAAAGTAGATATATGACAGAGAATATAATGTAAAATTGGCATCCTGAAACTGCAGGGGGAGGTGGAGCAAACAAGTGGATTAGCTTTTTAAGGGAGCAAAAGCATTGGGGTTAGGGGGAAGTGAAGCAAATATTGGGAGTGGCAGTAAGAAAAGAAATTTTGTTAAACATAAAACATATCCCTTTGAACAAACCAGCTACCTTAATTTCCTTATTAAATGCCTGTTCAAGCCTGTTATCAGCTGTTAAGTACATTTCATATGAAAATAAATGGTTCATTTCAGGCAGAGTTATAAAAGTACTTTTTGTGTTTCAGTGATTTAATCCATGTGGGAATAGTAGATGCAGGAAAGTCATTGTAATTCTATGAATACAAACAACGGTTTTTTTTGTTGTGGTGTGGTTTTTTGGGGGGAGGGAGGGGTGTTCTTGTTTGGATTTTTTTTTTTAAAGACCATGATACTTTTGACTAGCCAACTGATAATTAATTTCTCTTAACTATTTTAATTGTTAACTGATAATTGTTTAATGCATCTGTTTTTTCACAGATATAGCAATTGGGGCTCCACAAGAAGATGATCTAAAAGGGGTTATTTATATATACAATGGCAGGGAAGATGGAATAACGCCATCATTTTCACAGGTACAATTTTTTCAATTAAAAATAATCAGAAAACCCTTCAGTTTCAAAAGGGTTCTCCATTTAACACTCAGACCATCTGAGGTACTTTAAAAGACTTCAGAATTAACCTGTTACAGAAAAATAAATTGTTTTGGCGGCCTTAAACAGTGTTTATGGGATGTAACATTTGCAGTAATTGAGGAATATTACTTTCAGAGGTATACTTTCACAGGTAAGCGTGTAACTGCCTTCAGCAGCAGGATGGTTGTGCTAACATTTTTCATTGGGAACTGTAACTCAGATTAGCTTTCCAAGAATAATTTTCCCTTCTGTTTTTTTCCTCTTCAGAGAATACAAGGACATCAACTCAGTAATTCTTTCAGCATGTTTGGACAATCCATAGCTAGTGCAATTGATGTAGATAACAATGGCTATCAAGGTAAATTAAACAATTTTGTTTATTTTTAAAAGAGTAGGGATTCACAGGGAACAACCGTACCATGCTGCTTGTTACTTTTAACAGAAGCAAAATCTGTTATTAAGGTGACATATTACATGATGTCTTTCGAGAAGAAAAATAAAAAGAGCTAAAGGTGAGGCAGTTTTGATGGTCATCTAGCTATTATTTAAGGACTGAGAATGATGTAATAGTAAGATCACAGTGAACAACGGGAAGAAAAATGTAACTTTTATGCAGCCATCTCATCTGCTCATGCCACAATGAACTAGTTTGGGCACTGGAAGCATGTTTGTTGTCCAGCCCAGTGTGCTAACCTAAGAAAACTTTCTGATCTTCACACTTCTGCTTTTGCCAGAAGCCACTGAGCTCCTTGATTCTCAATCTGCGTGAACAATACACTAACCTGACTCAGGGCTCATGCCATTGGATTAAGACTGTTGTGGAGTTCTTGTGGGCGTGATGCTGCAGTGCTAATTTGGTGTAAAAATAATTTAGCTGGTTCTAAGTGTACAACTGTATTAAACACATTGTCAAAATATTTTGACATTCTGCAGAGAAGCGTTATGTCAGGTCGAGTGTTGCCTGTCCTGCCCCTGAGGGTGTAAAAGCATAAAGTGATGATGAACTGCATGTTGTTTGCTCTGGCTATGTCAACAGAAAAGCTATCCAGGTTAATTTGTAATGCTTGGCTAAGAGGTAGTATACAGGTAGTCTGCTGTCAGGTCAGACTACCTGTTGTTTACCGATTTGGGAGTCACATCCTCAAATCATCACATTACTAATATCTGCAAGTCCACAGATTAGCATGTAGCATTAATAAACAGTGGACAAGTATTTGAGGAATTATCTTCTAGACAGAGAACATCTTTGAATATTACCATATGCTTTCTAATACATAAAAGACAAATGGTGCTTTAATGCTGACCAAAGGGTGAATATGTTCCAAAATGCTTGTAACTGAGAAGTAATTCATGTTGATAACTTACGCTTATTGATCAATTTTTTGTGTACAGATGTAGCAATTGGTGCATTTCTCTCGGATTCTGCTGTGGTGCTGAGGTGAGACTGCTAAATTTCCATGCTTCTAAAGATTATACAATTTAACTGATTTTTAAAAGTAATTTGATAAAACTCACTGGTATATTTTAATCTCATGATACACTTGGTGTCTTGAACATCAGGCATTAGTCTGTGGAATCCTCTACTGCTGGCATTTACATTTAAGTAAACACCCTGGGGAAAAAGAAAATATAATTTTGAAACTTCTTGAGCCAGCAGATAATGTGCACACAGCTGTTTGAAGCTATCTGCAAAATGCAGATAGCTTAAAAAATTATAAAATACAAAAATAGTTTTTGCCAGAGATTGTTAGGTTCTGCAGAGATTCTGTAAGCTATTTCTGAAGTGTTTTGTGAACATTAACTCTTTTCTATTTTTAGAACAAAACCAGTGGTAATTGTTGAAGCTTCTTTAAAACATCCTAATTCAGTAAATCGAACTAATTTAAACTGCATGGAAAATGACCAGCCTGCAGTCTGTATGAATTTGAAGATATGCTTTACCTATACAGGACGAGAAGTACCTGGATATATTGGTAAGCTACCTGGAAAAAAAATCCAGCACATGTGTTCAATTTAAATTAACTCATTTACAGAATAATGGTATTGGTATTTAGTGGACCATTAATTAGCGATGTTATAAAGGTGAGATATTGTGAGGATGAAGGTGGAACTCCAAAGTTGTCTATCACAACAATGATTTAATCTAAAGTTTTGATGGCAACCAGTTTAGACAAACAAAGACTAATTTTTAGCTAGCTGGCTGCATTGTGACACTAGAGAGTTCAGGTGGGGCTGTGCACAACCATTCAGTAATATTTTCACATGGTTTTTGCAGCACTGCTAAAGCAGTACCATCATAGATAGGTTAATTCCAGTACCTGAATTACAATTTCAGTACCCTGTAACTTACCTAATAAGTGGTGTGATTGGATTCACACTCACGCTTCTGAACTACATTGTAATGATGCCATTTCAGATGATCTCTTTCATAGCACTATAATAACTAGAACCATCATTTTGACAGGTTTTTGAATGAGATGGTATGCCATTAGGTTTCACAAAGAATAAGAGCACACTTGTTCTGTGAACACTTTATTTTACATAGTTGCCCAGGGACTGTATTCTTATTTTGCACAGGGCCCAACAGGAGTGCTTTTCTGAACTTTCCACATGCAAATGTGTGGGCCGTTGCTTTGCAATTAGGCAGGAAATTAATGGTGAGTGAATGTCTTAATGTAGAATCAAATGGATTATTCAGCAGGATATTCGAATGTCCTCTAAAAGCAGTCCTCCCAGACGTGGACCAAACCATATGGACCACTGTAGGATGCAGTCTTCCACTTAGTAATAGAGAAAAGACATTCCCTTCATAAAGCATCTCAAGCACCTGATCATACCGTTATGGAACATTATGCAAAAGAGGGAGTTCCACCATAATCCTGAAAAATATATCTTGTATTTTATGTAATGCATATTTTGCTTTTGGCACAAACTGGCATTACTTGAAGCATATGAATATGCCCTCTTAGAGGGCATATTCATGGTGAACTTATTTAAAATAACGTACTGTCTAAACTTGACTGTATTGCCTGGGTGCTTTTAATCTACTTGTCATATAAGCTGTTTGCAAGCTGCAAACAGTTCTGCAAATACATGGTATATAAAATTAAGTTGCTTAAATCTTATGTATGAGAATATACAGTATCCTTTAGAAACACATTACAGAGAACACATCAAACAATGAACTGCAAAGTTTTGAGTTCAGATCTTTTAAAATTCATATCTGTTGTGAAAGGTGAGCAGTCAGACTGGATTGCCCTTGCTGGATTTGGACATAAGACTGAACTGAAAGAGAAAAGACTAGAGGAAATTCTAGATATCCTAACTCTGCTTTTGGCAGAGATTAAGAAGTAATAGATCAGTAATGCTCTGAAACTTACTTGCAATTTATTGTCATAGCAATTCATGTTGACTTGAAAAGAACTGTGAAGTTAAACAATACTTGTCAGTGTCTGTTGACTTGACTTAATCTGTTTGTCAAAATTTAATGTCAGCCCTGTAAGTAACTGAAGCGGGTTTTCTTTAAATAGATTCTGGTAGAAAGCTATAAATATAATTTGACAAATCTAACACTGATGTAAAAGCATGTTTCAGGGATCAGTCTTGATGCAATCGACTTTCAGAAGGCTAGAAGTGTTCATTAGGTATGGATTTATGTCAGAGATTTTTTAAGCAGAGCATTTCATATTACAGAACATAAGGAAGTGAGTCAGAAGATGTGATTTCTATCGTAAATTCATGAAAATTATAACACTTAAAGTTTTTATATTTTCCCTGGGTTTTATTTTGCAGTACTGCTTTATAATCTGAGTGTTGATGTGAACAGAAGAGTGGATACACAGGCAAGATTTTATTTTTCCTCCAATGGAACATCTGATACAATCTCAGGAAATGTAAAGATTTACAGCAAGAATACTGCCTGCAAAGATCATCCAGCATTTTTGAGGGTAATGTAATTTTGAGTATGTATTACCCTGTAAATCCTTTGTTCTCCTTTGAAAAGCACACCTGCTGCAAAAGAACCGATTATGTTTACAATTGCATCACATCATTTTGGAAGTAAAATATTTGTGTTCATAAATTCCATAGTTAATATATTTTCATTCTGAAGCTTTCTCAGCTTTCTGTGGGGAAGTCAGTCTGCCATCATTTGTCAGTGAGAATATGCATAGTCGTCATCACAGTGATGAAGTAGGACATGAGCATTTTTGACATTTTTTCACCCTTTTTATGGGTGACAGATCATAGATTGATAGGGTATAACATATCTGGTATAACATACCAGATATTATAAGGTATAACATTTTTCTGCTGAACATTTTTGATGTAACTTTCCTATGTACTCGTTAATGCAAAATCTTTGAAGTTGTAGTTGCACAGAGAAAATGTTTATTATGTTTTGTCATTTTTAGCTATTTCAAAGAGTACATGTATGGTTTTGCTTCCCTTTTTACTGTGAGTAGGTGAGGTAGACTCACCTGATAAGGAAAGAACATGATACATAGGAAGTGAAATGAAGATGATTGGTAGAAGCAAGTCTGTAGTTAGAGGTTTTTAGTGTGGTCTGGTTTGTGCCTTTTTTATAGCACAGGCTGTCAGGGTGTGGAGAACACCACTCGCTTGAAATTGTTTGATTTTTCTCCTGCAAGGGATGCAGCATTCACCAAAGAAAATACTCAGAGAATCAACAGGTGGAAACAGGGTAGGAAGAGCACTCACGAGAGCTTCATGAATGAATTTAAGAGCTTAACAATATGAAGAATGTGCACTGTGCTGAAAAAGTGATTTCTCTATTCCTCTGCTCACAAAAGGGAAGCCTGTACAGATATATCTTTCTCCTGGACATACCAACCTGAAATCTGGACCAGATTAGTAGTGACAATAGTCTCTACCCCTTTCTCTGTGAAGGGGTAGAGACAACTTTGTTGTAGAAGGAGTCTGCTGGTAGAAATGCTTCAGCGGAGAAGCCACAGAGGTGGAAGTGCTGCCAGGGCAAGTGGGCATTTGGCAGGAGGCTCTTGGAGACCTGCAAGGTGTCAGATACCCAGAGAGGCCTGTACCAGCATCAAATCATAGAGATGGTACCAGCTACTCAGCAGGAGGAAGTTGGCTGTTGGTTTCTCCAGAAGTAGAGTTTGATCAAACAGCAACCGTCCTGTGAAATTGAGGATGGTACTGACTTGGAGCTAGTTAAGAATCTAGTCAGCAAGATCCTAACTGCAATAGTAGTCTCAAAGTCACTGTTGCCCTGGAGGAAATGAACCATCATGCTCACGCTTGATATATCCCTCGGAATGAGGGACCAGTCTTGAGTGTAAGAACAGCTGCAACCAGGACAAAGGTATTTTTAAGGCCATTCACTGGACAAGAAAGAATAAAAGTGAGTCAGTCTATCTTAGAAGCTTGCCAATTGCAACAAAAATTTTGGAGAATAAATGCGAAGAACTTGGAAACCTAAACCATAATCAAACACTAAAACTAGTGGACACAGAGAAACCACATTTTTTTTTACACTCAGAAAAACCAGACTTACCACCTCTAAGGCCTTAGCTAAGGGGGAAGAGAATTCTTTAAAGAAATACTAAGGCCAGGAAATATTTAGATGTAAGGGGAAAAAAGGGTAGTAAAATAATGGACTAGTTTGCCTAGCCTTTTCTTTAAAATCCTCAAGGTAGCAATTCTATGACGTTTTGAAACAAACGTATTAGGATGATTAGTGTGGTTGATCCTGCACAGAGGCTGGGAAATAGACTCAATTCTCTACAGCTATAAAAAAAACCCCGAAACTGCAGGGAAAAAGTCTTCCATGTATTTTTCTTCTTCCGTCCTTTTACTTGCTTTTTGTTTATGACACCATTAGAGGCCAATTCTTCATGACAAAGCTTCAGGGTAGAAAGCAAAGCTTACATTATCCACTGGAAAATAGCCCAGATGCATCTCAACTGGTCGTTGCACCTAAGTGAATGTTACTTACAGGAGCAATAGCAAATTACCGCTTTTAAGAGTTTTGTAAGCCAAGAGAGATTTGACTGACAGCTGACCTTACGCAGATTGCTGTACCAGCATCAGTAGGTATTTGTGTAGGAGGAAGGATAAGATTTGGCTCGTCACTTCCTATACTCTATTTTTTCCTCCATATAATTCAATTTCCTTTTTAATTCTTAATTAATAGCATTATAAGCATCTCCTTTCACCCATTGAGGTTTCTGTGCTTGTATGAAGCTCCTAAAGTTAAGTAAGTGTGAATGTCTGTCAAGTACAGTCCTTGCAAGAGATGAAGTACGTTTTATGTATTTTGAGTAAAGACTAATTAATAGCTAATTAGTGTAATGGCAGTAATATAAAGCAGATGCAGAGAAGACCTTGTGGAAAATTATTATGAATATGTGATTTGGCCAAAGCAGGCTTGCAGATAAGAATTAAAGTAGTGGCCATGTGGAGGGACAATCAGTGTCTGTCTGTCTCCTACACTTAGGGACTAATTTAATCAGGTTTGCTATTGTTAGTACTTGATGCTTCAAGCTGTTCAATTTTCACAAGTAGGGAGTTTGGGCTCTGATATGCAACATTCCTACACAGTGAAGCCTTCATGTACAAAATGGTCATTTATTGAGGGGTTGAATCTTTTTAATACAGAATAGGATATAAAGACGCAGAAAAGTAAAATGCAGTCATGACCTGATTTAGTGGTACTGTGAGAGAACTCCTTTTGATTTCATACAGAAAAATCCCTGGGTTTTGTCTGGCATTATCCCACTGGTTAACTTTCTCAATTTCAGCCACCTTTTTCCTATTTTGCTATTTGGGCAGTACAGCATTTCATGGGTAAGGCAGTATTATTAACAGAAATAGGTTCACTAATTGAATAAGACTTCTTTTAATAAAAGAATCTTCCATTCTGAAATGCCAGATGCTGTCTTTGATTGATTATGCTTTTCTGCGTTTCTGATTACCTCTTTCAGGGACAAAGATTTCTGGAAAAGTATGTAAGCCATATGGCATACGAAATTATTTTACATGTAAAAAAAAATAAGTGTTCCTGTTTAAGTTAGTTCTAGGGAACCTTATAATCTTTAAAACATAAGCACACATGTCTTGTTTTATATGATTAACTCATTAGGTTTCCAATTTTCATAGAAAGATGTAAGGGATATCTTGACTCCTGTACATGTTGAAGCAAGTTATCATCTGGGGCATCATATTCTACAGAAGAGAAATGGTCAAGAATTTTCACCACTTCAACCTGTTCTTCAACGGAGGAAAGAAAAAGATGTTATAAAAAGCAAGGTTAGTGTACAATATCTCCTTTTTTCCAATGCAGCAAGTAAATACTCATGTTTTAATCTTCAGTTAAAAAAAAAAAAAAAGCTTCCACATCCATAGCATGTGAAGGAATGTATTTTCCAGACCAGCATCTAGTGCCTTGATCTTAATTATTAAACCAGTATGCAAAAAAATGCCTAATTTGTCATTAAAAAGAAAAAAACTTTGTAGAACTGGTATACAATTTGTATTATGGTTTTAAAAAAAAAAGTAATGTGTGAGAACTTGCAAGAATATATAATATTATATACCTCAGAAGACACAGGTATGAAATTCAGTCTTTGAAATATCAATTCTTTTTCAAGTACACAGGATGAGTTACTTTCCAGTATAAAATCAATCTTTAAAATTAATTGTGTTAGTATTAATCTTGCTGGTATTAATCTTGAAGTGTTCTGATGATGTTGCTGAAATATTAGTTCTGTGAAGGTATTGCAGGTTTTCCAGCACAAAGTCTGTGGAGGGAAAAAAGTGTATTCTGTATCCTTAAATGAGTATGAGATTAACTTCTTTCAGAGAAAAAAAGAAACAACCAACCAGACAAACCCAAAACAACTTAGTTAATAAACTTAAGAGAAAGTCAGGATGCTCTGAATTTTTAACTACTAAATGTTCATAGATTTATGACTTTTCACAAACACTGAGCTTCATGTAATTCAGATACAGTTGACTATCAGAACCCTGAGATATATAAAAGATCCCTTCTTTCTTTTCATTTTCAGTCAAAATTTTGTTTGAGAAACCACAAGAGTTAGAGAGAAAGAGGGCGTTGTTGAATATAGTGACATAAAGGTGGTCTGTAGCATACTCATAACCAAGGCAGAGACACATGCGACTCACAGTGTCTCCAGTCTCATCATACCTTATTTGCAGTATGATAAGTAATGTTTGTGTAATGGAACTCTCCTGCAAAAGTTAACGTGCTGTATCATACAAGAGACTGCAGAGACCTCGGTTCTGGATTCTCTAAAATGCTCTGCCCTTTTTAAGTACTGCATTTTAAAAAATCAGCTGAACATACACCCACTGGTTTAACTGAGAGACACAGCATGTGTTTGGAAAAAGGCAAATCATAGCCTGATTGAATTGGTTTTAGGAGCAAGACCTATTAGCCAGTTCCATGTACTTGGTAACAAGGTGATAGGTTTCTTTCTTTGGAAATACTTTTACTCACTATAATACGTATAACACACTAAAGTGTCCTTTTTTATTTGTCTTTTATAGTTTGTTTTTGCAAGATTTTGCTCCCAAGAAAATTGTTCTGCTGACTTGAGAGTTTCTGGAAAAATTGCTTTTCCAAAGTAAGTATAATGTGGCTTTCATTATTCTTTTTTGAAAGAGGTTCAGTAAGATTTTTATCTAAATTATTTCTTAATCTTTTTTGTGTTAAAACCATTAATTTGCAAAAGTAGGCTATGGAGATGAGGAGTGAAGCTGTGTTTAGTTGAAGAATATTATAAAATTGTAAATCTTCCAGGAAATGTAACAGAAATGTGTATAATTGAAGAATTGTCTTGCATAATTAAAATACTTTCAAGCTCATAAAATACATCTTCTTCACAAAAAGGCAAACTTGTATTCTACACTTCATATATAATTGGGCTAAGGTACAGGGCACAGTGTGTACTCAATATGTAGACATCATAACTACTATTAAATTGACAAGCTGTCAATTATTTTGGCTGCTCTTAGGAAGACACTGTACTTGCACTGTAGAAAGAAGATACTTTGGTTTTGTACTAAGACATTGCTATATTTATTATTTCAATTATCAAGTAATTAAGTGGCTCTTTTTCCTCATTCATCTTTGGTTTTATACTGTTGATCGAGACACCAGATGGTTGAGTATTATGTGAAGTTCAGACTTCTTTTCCCTACATGAATAAGATTTCATTTTCCTACATTAATTTTATGATTTTTTTCGTTTATACCCCTATTTTTTTTTTACATACTCTTTAGTGTGTTTCACTTTTCCCATTCTTTCCAATTAGGTATCATATTTAAATCCTGTATTATGCAAGACAATTAGTGCACTTTAAAAGTATTTAAATACAGTTATTATTGTCTTGCAGAATCTGTATTACACCAAGTAATACTTTTTTAGATACACTTTTATTTAGCATATTTATTTATTTAGCATATTATTTAGCATATCTTTCAAAAGTTTTAAGCCATGTACCATTGTTTCTATTCAGAATGAATTTTAATTGTTTGATTTTAAGTTATATTTTATCATCAGCACCTTTTTCTTTATTGAATATTATACTTCAAAGCAAGAAATATGGGTTGTTTGTGTGCAAAAAGAGAAATGGTACCTGTTGTGAAGCTCAGCTCGCCAGGTATTTTGTGTGTGACCTGGATTTTCTTGTGTAATTTATCACCTTTAAAGTTGATTCTACTTTAATCGAGATACTACATTGAATAACCTAAAATGACACCAAAAGATGATGACAATCCTGTAATGCTTATTAATCACACCTTTGTGATCCTAAGCACAAGGTTTTTCATCTTCACAGATTTCGGAATAAGATTAGTATCTTTCTGCCTACCTTAACACATGGCCTGTAGCATGAGTCTGAAGCCCTTTTTATTTTCTTGGGCTTGAAGGTTATTTTATTTGAACAATCATAAACTTTTCAGAAAGATTGGGCAGCATTTCCATTCCTGCCATTAGCGATGCAATTGTGTAACGACTTCAAAGCTCTGAGAAAGGAAAACAGATTACAACATACCTGCTTGGCATCAGGTTAGCAGCAGCAGATTTTTAGTGTAAATAAACAGGCTAAATATCTTGATAAAGTGTGAAGTATCACCTTAAATTACATTGGGCCCCTAGAATCTCGATTAAAAACTAGTTAGCTGTGAAGCATTAATTTATTTTGTCTAGACAGGATGCATTCATTATCCTTGAACAGCAAAGCAAACACTTTTAGTCTTAAAAGAATGAAATCAAATAGGGGTGTTAAAGTAGTGCTTTACTTACTGAGTCTTTGTGTATACAT
The DNA here is from genome assembly GCF_004027225.2 of Strigops habroptila. Classification (NCBI taxonomy): domain Eukaryota; kingdom Metazoa; phylum Chordata; class Aves; order Psittaciformes; family Psittacidae; genus Strigops; species Strigops habroptila. Next base: position 15,789,720 of record NC_044281.2, on the reverse strand, counting down.
TATCATGTTTTGTTTAAATCGCTGAGATTTTGGCCTGCTCTGTAAATTTCCAGTCCACATCATGCATTTTTTAATGAAGAATGAAATATGATTACCAGGGAAAAGCTGTAGTTCAGCTTTGTCGTAGTCCCAGATGTGCACCTGGTGCTTTTGTGTACTTGTGTGTTAAGCTGGGAGGCATCTTTGTGACAGCAGCTTGTTAATGAGCTTAGCTTGAATAGGAAAGGACTGAACGGTAAGCACGTAACTAGTAAGAGAACTTTAAAATTTAACCTAAACCTAATCAAGCTACTGAAATGTTAACGTTGTGTTTTTCTTTAATTCGCTTTTGTCTTGGAACCTATCTGCTTATGCGGTGCTTTTACCTTCTGTTGCTTTTCTAAGTGCCAGCTTCTTTCCCAAAGGTGTTCGGTGACTAATGCTTTGGTTTCCAGCCAAAATATCTGATAAATGTCTCTTTCTAGGCAGCCTTTCTACAAGTCTTAATTAAACTTTAATGTCAAGCTGAAGTTTACTTTTAGCCCCCCACAGGGTGTCTGTACTTGTAACGTGATTATAGAACACTACATAGATCATAAGATAGGCATGTTCATTTGCCCTTTTTGTGACCTGCTTCATAGTACTTCAATCTATACTTTGAGTACAAAGAGTGAATTTGAAAATAATGTTTGCAAATATTGTAGCAGTAGCAAATTGTTGTTCTTGGTTGTGAAGAAAAGGACCTATCTTGTAAAAGTCAAAGCACAACTGGTCTGACAACAGTTTTCTTGCTCTTGCATTAATAACCTCAAGCCTTAAAAAGGGCAATGATGAAGTTGACTGGCATGTGTAGTACCTTCAGTTACAGGACTGAGTAAAAACTTTGCCAACTGATCTCCAGCTGAACTTGTCAGAACCAAATGAAATGAACTGAAAGAGCAGTGGAGGAAAATTTTTGCATACAAGCCGTATATAGAATTACTTTTCACTTACATTATAATTAAATTCTTTATAGGCCTCATGATAAGAAAACATACCTCGCTGTTGGAAGTATGAAGACTTTATTGTTGAACATTTCTCTGCTCAATGCTGGAGATGATGCGTATGAAACTGTCCTCCACATTCAAATCCCTAAAGGTCTTTATTTCATCCGAATTTTAGAATTGGTAAGAACCAAAAAAATTTGTCAAACAGTAATCCTTTGAGATTTTCCTTTTTCAGCTAGACATTTTTCAAATTATGTTAATGGATTGTTGAGTTTCTTTAGATACTGACAACCTACACACACTCCCTCCTCGCAAAAAAACCTGACAAAATTCCAGGTTTTAAGTTCTGAGACTTCTAGCTACCTAAACCATGTGCAACTTAATCAATACAAGTGACTTAAAACATTTCAGTAACAGGATGTGATGGTAACAATTAAAATTAAGGGGAAAAAAAAAAAAAGAGGTTTCTAAAAGTATTTCAGGATCTTAAGGTCCTTTCCAACCCTAACCATTCTATGATTCTATGTTACAGGTACTTTTTTTTGTTACGATTGTGTTTTCAGTGATCACAAAGATCCCATTGAATCTGTTCTTTTTCACTGATACAGTCTTATGAAGAAGTCACAAATCTAATTGTTATCTCTTTCTACCTTTTTAAAATAACTGCTCCCTGTGTAGAATCCCCCCGACAGACACCTTTCAGAGATTGGCTTTAAACTTGAGTGGGTCCGGGTGTGATGCATATGCCTTATCTTCACTATTAGCAAACAGAAGATGAAGTAACAGGATACAGTAATAAATATAAGGATACATTAAAGCAGTCATGAATAATATGATTGCTGTGTATATTTGCATCAGTGAAATAACAAACACCTAGTTCAGGGAAATATAAACCACCCAATTTCAGCGTGTGCATGTATTGTGAAATGTGTGAAAAAAGCAGTTTTCTTTTAATCATTAATAATTTGTCCTTTGTTTTAGGAAGAAAAACAGATACATTGTGACGTATTAGATAAAGAAATTCACGCAGTGAAACTTGAGTGCAGTGTTGGTTGTTTATACGTAGATCAAAAATCAAAGGTAAGCTATGTATGGCTATGTATGAAGTTCACAGCTTTAAAAACACCCTAAATACGTTATGAGGATTTTCAGGGAGGAGGAAAAAAACCTTGTTTCTTGGAATCTCTCCTTCATTCCTACTAATGTCTTTTATTATGTTGGTTGGTATCCAAAGCTCTTTGCTACTTTTAAAATCAGTTGTCTAAACACTTTGTGGAGTAATTCATTAAGGGACAACATTGTTTGCATTATGCATCAACTGATTGTGCTTGGCTGCCTAGACAAGTGAGCTGACTAAGGCTGTGAACAGATGTGTTAGGTCAGTAGAAAAGGAGAAGACAACACAAAAAGCAAGTATTTTCTTAGTTCTGGGGGTTTTTTAGAGCAGGAAATTCTAAATGAGTTCAATAAGATGTTTTTGTTTAAACTATGTTAAGACACATTATCATTTGATATAAAGAAAATTTTATTTGTTCCACAGCTGGATTTTAGTTTTCTCTTGGATGCAAGTTCGTTTACCAGGGCAGAAGATGACCTCAACATCATCGTAAATGCTACCTGGTAAAGTCCAATGAAAAATGCTTAATGAAAAATACTACTAGCTTTGGAAAACAGAGGAGGGAACATTGGAAAGACTTAGCAAAGCACAACTGCAAGAAAGCACAGGGATTGCAACTTTGTAGAGAAAGGGAAAATTACAAAAACCCTCCGATGATAGATATTTAAATAATGAGCAGGTTTCTGCCTGTATAAAATCTTACGTTTTAAATTTTTTTTATTTAATAAGCTGAAAGTCTGTTTAATATTTGTTTATAGAAGAAATGTGTAGCGTATGATGCTACACTCGATATACTCATTTTTCTCTCATTCCATTTTTATAGTAAAAATGAAGATGGGAGCATGTTGCTGGATAACACACTAACTTTAGCTGTACCTCTAAAATATGAGACTGAGTTAAATGCTCATGGGTAAGTAAGTCAGCTCTTCCTGTACCTGCACATCTATAGAACTGTTGTCTTGGTACTTTGTACAAAGCTTTTAAGCAGAAGTGTCGTGCAGCTGAAAATTCTTGGGAATGAACTGGCACAGCTATCCTGGGGCCTGACCCATACACTACTAAGATCTTCTTTCCACTACTGTGAGATGACACCAGTGATATCTGTGGTGGTTTGATCTTGTCTCTTAACAGACCAGTATTTTTTTAAGAACTGGAATATTTTTTTTATTGAAAGGTATTTAATAAGAGCACAGCAGATCCTCAGATTCCTTGCTTTAACATGGACCATATTCCGGGTGTGTTGTGGGCTGTGATTTTAGATGAGGATTTATGACTTTTTCTGAATTTTTTTTTTCCTTTTTAAGAGGAAAAAGTACAAAGGTAGAGGAACTTCTACTCTGTGTTCCTAGACTTACTTAAGTGCAAACTTGTGTATTTGCTTAGAACTGATCTTACTGGACATAGCATGGAGCAGAAAGTTAAGCTAATGACATATATAGCAATCCTATTAATTACAACTTCTAAACCATTGCAGATTCGTATCACCGGCTTCGTTTATTTATGGAACAAATGAGAAAGATTCCCCAGTTATGTGTCTGAAGGAGAGTATCAACTTCACTTTCCATGTAAGAGTTTTCCCTTGTCAACCCTATTATCCTTGTTTTGAAGGTTAATACTTAGATTTCCAGTGTATCTAATGACAGTCTGCACAGTCAGTAAGGGAAGTTTTGAAGAGTACAAGGTCATGATGAGCAACTTCTGTACATCAGTGATGGGAAGTAGCTGTTAGTCCCTCTTTAAACACTTTTTTTGGTCTGGACAATCTTCTACTGAATGGTCAGAGAAAAAGTACTTAGCAGAATCAGGACTGAAAGTCCTAGAGCAGTTCTGACTTGCCACTTCTTCCATTACGGAACACTTTAAAAGGAATTATTTTATGGTAAGAAAAAGGAACTAGGAGCTCCTTAGGATCTATAAGGTATCAGATTTGTCTCCAGTGGCTTAAAAGAACAAGTTAGACATTAATCTCTCCTAGTTCCTGTTGCATATTCTTCTGGAAGGCAGTCTGTATGACCTCAGGGTAGCCATCACAGATTAGCACTGCTTACTAATTGGGTGCAGAGGAGTGAAGTGTTCAGGAAGCCTACACAATGAATTAAGCAAAATGTTACAACTCCTAGCAGAATCCACTTTTCATGATAGCACGGCAATGCAGGTGCTACCCCATTCTGTGAGGTTTTATGTATTTATTCTCTTTATAACTTTCTCCCTCCCAAGGTTATCAGTGCAGGACCAAGCATGGCTCCAAATACAACCTTAGAAATAATGATACCTAATGCTTTTCCACCCAATAACTTCAGATTATTCAACACACTGGATATCAAGGTAAGCACAGGTTACTTAATATAATTTTATTAGCCATATGAATTCTATGAAAAAGAGAAGGAGAGCACAGCAGAACTAGGTACTAATATGGGCACAGGTTGTTAGCTACGGTGAAGCAGAGTGAACATGAACAGGATATTCTTCAGCCCCATGTGTTTTATAATTCTGAAAGTAGAATTTACATTCTTTTTGAGCTTCTGGCCTTTCAGAAATCTGTATTCTGATTAGTATCTGATGTTGAAGTTCTAACAGTGATGATGATGATTTTATTTCCAGACGACAGTTGGAGAGTGCTCCTATAATAAATATCCCAGACACTGTAGCGCAGCAGAAAAAAATGAAAACATATTGAAGGATGTTGTCACTTTCTTTTCAAAGCCCGCTAAGAGACAAATGGTAAGCTCTCTCTTTTAGCATCAGTGGGAAATAAATGACTGTATGAATGAGCCTTAAGACAACAGTATATCTTATATAATGAGGTCACCAGAGCAGTCTTCCAAGGATTTGTGGTGGGACCGGTGATAAGTTCAGCATAGTCATAAGTGACTTTAGTGAAAGAGGTGAGAGCTGAACTGAGAGTGTCGATTAATGACACATCACTGAAGTCAGTGTAGATGACAGTCACCTACAAAGAACTTCCAAAGGCTTATGCAACAGAATGAGTGGGCAAACAGAATGGCAGATGAAATTCAGTAACAAATCAAAAATGATGCATGGGGGGAAAAAAGAGAGTCTTAATTTTAATAACATGAAGTACGCAGATCAAATATTCATTGGCTTCTTCACACCAAAAATGTGCCATCAACTGTCAAACATAGGAGCCAAGTTATTTAAAAAAAAAAACAAAAAAAAAACAAAACAAAAAAAAAAAAAACCACCAAACAAAAATACCACAAGAAAAAGAAGGCAAAAGTAGTACTCATGGTGGAACTTCTTACTGAAGGATGCTGTGAATGCCAATAAGTGAATTCTAAGGGAAACTATACAAGTAAATGGAACTGAAAGTCATTAAGAATTTAAAAATATAAGGAAATATTTTTTGGCTTGGAACATTCTTAATAAAACTATTTGGGAGGCTGGAAGAATATTGTACATGCCTGCCCTGTCCACTCTCATCCCTCTGCACCTGCTTATGGACCCTGCTGGAGATCTGATACTTGACTATGTAGTAGTCCAAACGGGAACTGCTATTCTAGTGTTATATTTTGAGGGTTTATTCTCATAGACATCTGTGTCTCCAATTTGTATTTGATGAAGTACAATTTTGTTTAATACTTTTATCTTAGAAAGAAGCTGGACACTTTAAAATGTTAATTTGTGACTTCAAGTAAGCACAGTACAAGGAACATCAACCAATGATTGAGACAGCCTGCACTAGAATATCAAATCACTCAGAACTCAGGCACTGCAGTCTTGGACAAGGAGTATATTCATGTACAGGCTTGCTTTCTTGTTTAATCCAAACTCGAGAGAAATGCTGCTAGCTGACAGTGTACAATCAGTTACACTTATTTATACTGGATATAATATAGTCACTGTCATTTATTATTCTTGATAAAAGCTAATTTGACATAACAGGGTAAAAAAATCCCACATATAACCAAATTATGACAGTTGTTCTTTTTCAGTCTAACAAGTTTTGTATTTTTAAGAAAAATGAAATTGTTCAGTAACAATTAGGTTGGTCCCTTGTACTGTTCCTTTAGCACCTATGGATTGACAGTGGTGGATGACAATCACCCTGACTTTTCAGGAACAAACATGGATCTTTTTGTTTTACTCAGTTCCTGAGTGCCTTTGATACTAAGATGATAAATGTTGATAAACTGAAGCTTTACTCTCCCTCCCTTCTACAGTACTGCATGAAAAATGACAACTTTTGCTTACAAATATATTGCAAGCTTGGAAACATGGAAAGTGGAAAAGAAGCAACCGTTCAGTTGCATCTGGAGGCTACTCCTTCACTTTTAGAAATGGTAACTTCTCGTACTTAAGGGGAATATTTCAAGGCTTATTTGCAGTATTCTCTGTATGTAAATTGTAGGTATTAATATATTTTTGTGAACAGTATGATTAAATCCAAATCTTTTAGGTGTTAACCTATTATATTTTCAATGTTAAGCCCCAAGGTGATATATGAAAAATTAAAACCACTGAAGAATATGTATCTTAGATTATCACTTCATTTTTTAGTATGCATTAAATACTTAACCCATTCTGGCTGGGTTATGTAGGATTGGGATTTAACCTCAACCCATAATTGTACTTCTCTAAGAAAAGCAGCATGGATGTGGATTTAAGTAAAATCCAACTGGGCTTCATTCCAGTTTCTGGTACTAATTTGTTTTGTGACCAGAAAAAGGCACCATTGTGTGTTTGTGTGAGATTCTGTTTCTGTGAGCAGCTGTGTTACCATTTTTGCTGGGTAGGAATTGATGTGTTTAAGTTATTTTATAAAAGACAGGATTTTTATTTATTTATTTTTTTTTTTTTAATTAGGATGATGCATCAGCATTGAAGTTTGAAGTAAGAGCAACAGCCTCACCAGAAAAAAATGCAAAAGTTATTGAATTACACGAGGACAAGCAAGTTGCATATGTAAGAAATTCTCTTAATGGATTTGTGATAAAATTGTAGAATTCTATACAAATCTATGCACAGGCAGTGAATATAGTCTTGATTACTTAACAATGTAATTCATTTTCCTAGGTTGTTTTAGTATCTTTTGGGGGGGGGGGGGAATATCAGTTAGAACTAACTTTATTTTCTGCTTTCCAGGTCTATTTGGAAGGAGTGCACAACCAAAAGCCCAAATACCATGTTACTGTGCTAATAATTGGAACAGGCTTAATAGTTGGTGTTGCCTTGTTTTTGCTTCTTTCATTTATATTATGGAAGGTAAGTTTACAGTAGTTCTCAGTTGTTCTCAGGTTAGGAATTCACCGTTGGTGGATCTTTGGAGCTGTTAATGCAGGTTAAAGGATAAATAATATTTTATTACAGTCTGTCCTTTCTAAAGAAACATAATTCCTCCTGCAACTTGTGGTTTTTTCAAACTACTCTGTTTTCCTTCATTTTATCTTATCTTCTGCGTATTCTACATCTTCTGGTACTCAACACCACAATCCCTTTCCCGTGATTTATATGGCATCTCATGTTTGCAACTGATTTATATAATTTGATGATATCAAGTGGATCATTTTTGTGGGATGGTGCTCCACAGTGAATGCCACTTGACACATGATGACTAATAGTCTACAACGTTGTTTCATGCCAGAATAAAATGTTTAAGATTTTAAACTGCAACATAAATGCTAAATAGTGATTAAGAGATTGCTAACTTCTCTACCTATCTACCTGCAGACTTTCTCTATCCATTGTTTCTCTCAGGGAAGTATAAAAGTGAAACAAAGTTAACAGGAAAGTTTTATCACCATTTCACATTTTAAAAAATACTGGATTCTGTGGACTGTTACAGTTCACAAGCCCACAAGTCCTTACTCCTTGCAGGAGAGTATGAGCCTCCCAAAAAGTAAAAGAAAAAGCAAACCCTCTTTTTTGATTGATGAGTAACACTTGATTACTTGTTACAACAAAGCAATGGCAAATACCGTATATATGCATTTTATTTTAGTTTATCTTTTATGGTTTAGATTTGATAACTAAGATTTGCTGACAACAGTTTCCAAAATTATGTATTTCAGATTGGCTTTTTCAAAAGGCAATACAAACAAGTCTCTCAAGACAAGAACAGAAGAGACAGCTGGAGTTTTACAAGTGGGAACAAAGATGGCTAAGATGGCAAATAAACATTTGATTTTAAAATGAAGACTTTCAGATTCAAGTTAATTTGCAGGAAAAACATCAGTGACAAGAAATTGGTCACTCTTACAAAATGCATTTTATTTCCTTGAACTGTATGGAGGACTACACCTTAGAGTACTGTTGTTTTTCTAATATGAAAATGGTAAACCAATTTGTTTTGAAGTCTTACAGTAATATTGAAATGCCATACATCTATCTGGTTTCAAACAGACAGAAGAACACTAAAGAGGAGAAGAATTACTTACCGGAAAGAAGAATTTCTAGAAGGTAATAACATTTCATCAATCCTGGAAAATAAGATCTCAGACACATTAGCATGAGTTATTCTATTGATTTTCAAGTTTCAATAATCTTTTAATTAGCCATTCAAAAAGAAAACCTTCCTTATCTTGCTTTGGAGTTTTACAAGGGTAAATTAGCCTAAAACAATAGAAGGACTGCAAGTAGAGCACAAGGATGTAGGAAACGGGCATTGGAAGCTGTCCTGGCCTTCTGAATGGAACCTCATCAGCCTTTTGGCTTCACAGGCACAGCCACAACACTGCAGAGACTTAGACACCCAGGCAAGGCAGAACCAAGAAGGTTAAAGGCAGTCCAGAGCAGGGAATTCTGTGGGGTAGCCTGGAAATACAGCACAGAATCCTCTCTCAGTGTTAGAAAGAGTAAAGTATTGGAGATCATAATTTGTAGCCGTCTTTCACATGGTACTTGCAAGCATGACAGAATTACTTGTTCCGTCCTTTCCTCAGGTACTGCTGCCATGATATTTTGGACTTCTCCAGTGAACTATTTCTATGTGGGTTTTTTTTAAAGCAAGTATTTATTTTTATTTATTTGAAGATTTTTCTACAGTACTTAGCATAGTAGTATTTAGTATTGGCATTCTTCTGGGACCTGGGGAAAAAAAAAAAAGCACCCTCACATGATGACAGAACAGAACCACATACCAAAAAGATGCCAAAGGCCAACCTTACTGGGCCAAATTTTATCTTTAGATGTGCCACCTGAAAGTACTTAATAACGAAGTCATTTGGAGAGCTACCTTGGGTTCCTGTAATGTTGTCACATAAATACCTTCCAAATAGAAATCCTCAGGAGCCACTCAGCGGAAAGGCAAATGACTGAATATAAATATGGTTCAAACCACTGCTCTGCTACTACAGGAAGTTTCTTCAGGTAGATAAGTTTGCACTGCCACCTAGCTTTGGTGAAATAGTACAATCCAGGGGAAAAGAAAAAATGTTACTTTGCTCCCCAGTACAGCTGCAGAATGTACAACTTCTTCAATAACTGAATCTATTGCAACAGCCGGATGCAATAGTGCCTTTCTTGGCATGCCTTTGAAGTCTTTCTGAACAGCAAGGAGAATTGAATGTAGTATGTACTTACACTTTGAAACTGCACAGGACAGCCTGAGATTCAAACGCAATACAGAGTGCCTTCAACAAGCACTTCTACTAATAGAGTGTTTGGTGCCATAAAAGCCACATCATCTGCAGATTCTAAAGGTATTGGGGACCATTTTGTAGTTTCCTTTCACTTCATTTGATGCCAAAGATGTGGATCTCTCCAAATTTTTTCTCTAAAATCTTCTGCAGTGTAAGGACAAATGAATGTGCATATATTTTTTACAAAAATCAAAATAAAGTATGTGAAGAATTAAATGTTTTCTTGCAAGTCTGTGAAAATATACGGAAAATGCTTATCTTCCACATGGCTTTAGTGAATTTTTGCACTTTAACCAAAATATCTCTGAACAGAAATTAGTTTGATATTACATCATATTGTGAAAACTATACCTCAAATACTGGAAGAAGCTTTAACATTCTTTTTAATACAAACAAGTAAAACTAAAGCATTTTATTTATGTGAACTATTTCAAAGGTCAGTACATGTGATAATGTTGCCTTGGAAATTACATACTTCCTGTTCAGATTTACATGTTAATAATAAAATGTTGGCTGCCTGTTCTAAAGATAGGAAGCAAAATTCATCTAGCTTTTATAAACCAGGTTGACAAAAAATGAATGTACAATGTTCTGATAGTGGCAAGGTTATAAAAAACCCACTCAATTTCATTTTATTAAAAAGAACACAAGCACATGAATGCTGTTTCTTCTGGAAGTTCAATTGTTGATTTTTCAGTTATGTAATAACAGTTAAATCTACTAAACGTAGCTGGAATCTCTTTCTTGGGCAACTTTTGGAAGTTTAAATTATCTTAACATGTTAAAAATATTTGATGTACTATAGTATTAATTATAGTAGTTTAACAGGCGAGTACTCACTGTGACTCAGACAACTGGTGTAAACTGAAATGAGAGGTTCCAGCTGGACATGAGGAAAAACACTTTCCTCCCCAGAACAGACAGGCATCAGAACAGGGGAGCAGACAAGCTGTCACTTCCCTCCTTGGAGGTTTCATTGCCAGACATGACAAAGCTCTGTAACCAGATCTGATCTCATAGCTGGACCTGCCCTGAGTAGGAGGTTGGGCTAGAGTCCTGCTGGGGCCAGGTCCAACCCAAAGGATATCATGACTCTTGATCCTACTCTGCAGCTGCTAACTTCCATACAAAGAGCAGAACTAGCTATAAGAATCCTGTGATAATTAATTACCTACGAAGCAGGCATTTGATTGTATATGAATTTGGCTCTTACTATTGGCCAGGTTTGTCCACAGAAATGGCATGAGATTTCCAACAAATAATAGTTTGTTCATGGGAGGCACAAGACCATCTGCAGTACTTTAGGTGCACTACTTTGTCTTACATATCTATCACAGGTAAGAATTTTTCACAAGTAGTATTTGAAATCAAATAAAATAGAGTAGCTGTAGATCCCATGTAAGGGCTTAGGCCCTTGATTTAACAGAATCTTAAAGGACTGGATTTCACATTATAGTCAACTGCTGACTGAAAAACGAACTTAAAGGAACTCATTCTTGCCACAAGACAATGCAGCTTTCATACCATTATTTATCAGCCACCTTCTGAACAATTCATAGACAAGCGAGCAGGAAAACGTTATCCCACTGATCCAGCAGACGGACAAACTTGTTCATCTGCTACTTTGCCAACTTAGAGAAATCCACTTCCCAGAAAGAATATAATCTGAATTTGCTGGCATCTCTAATAGTTGTATCAAATATTAAATAAGTTACAAACCCCCCATAAAAATTGTTTATGCCCTATAAAGAAATTATAAAAATTTAAGTCAACTCTAAGTTATTTATCATAGCTTTATTCTCAGCAGCAAAAAAAAACAACCTATGCTGAATATCATTTTGGTTCTAGGGAAGATAAAATACTTTTAAATATTTAGTTTGTACAAACAGTGGTCTTTAAAATACATTTCAACAAGCGAAAAGCCATATAAGACATCAGCGTATTCTTTTGTATTACTGTTTGACTAGAAACTATTTGGAAGCAAATACATTAAGGCAATGTTAAAAATTATAACTAGAAACGGAAGGACTTGATTTAAAAATATGAACAAATTGTATTTTGCCACCATTCTTCAGCATGAGCTGGTACCATACATCCACTCCCCAGCTCTATTTGAACTGAGTTACCTGACAACATGGATAGCAGCAGAAGACTTGAAAGTATCTCATACTAAATTTATTACAAAATCTAAAATAATTTTAAGGGAAAAAAAAAAATCTACTTTATTCTAATGGACACTTCTCAAACCCCAAGTTTTAGAAGAGACCAATATAATCAGTTTTCATTTTTTCTTGTTAAACCTTTACAGATAGATACAACCTGATAAAAATATGTAACTTGATAAAAATTTAAAACCAGAAATATTACAAACATCTCAGTTAAGCTTCTGCTACAAAAACTGAATTCAGTGAGTGAAAGACTGGGACCTTGTAAAGCTGTGCATAGAGGTGTGAAAAGGATGCTTTAATACAGAACTTGCAGTGTGTCCTTTCTATATGCAATTGCATGTTGCTTGGGAACTCTCCAGGTCATCAGTGTTGACTCCATAGAGATTAATAAGTTGAGGATGCACCCTGTGAAGTGAGGAAGTTAAACGTTATCAATTTCATTAATTATTGCAATGAGCATGCCACTTTTGGGGGCTGAGGGCAGGGAGAACAAATATGTATGATCTGCTATACAGAATAAAATCAAGTGAATTGCATTTTGACAATTCCTATAAGGTCATCTTTAGAAGTATTTATTACATATTCTATAACATGATCTGCCTTTTATTTTGCATACCAGGCTGTTACTCTGAGCTCTGTGCCTCCAACTAATCCTGTGGGCATTGCAGCAGAGTGAGCCACCACCCGCTTAATTCCACTGATAATCCTCCTATTTCCCTATGTATTCATAGTCTCTGTCTTAGATCCTAGATCTGGAGGAGACTATTCTCAAGCAGCACTAAGTTTTCCACAACTGAACAACTACACATTTTTATTAACCTTACACACACTGCTTTTCAAGCAGGAATCCTTATGCCAAAATAAGCTCCTTCTAGGAGTCACAGACCTTTATATCCATCTGTTGCTCTGTAAGAAACAGAAGGGTAAAGTAAGTGGCAGAAAAAAGTGGAGCTGGAGGCTGATGAAGCACCAGAAAGGAAAGGCCAGGTGGGTCATAACAAACCTTTCCAAAAACAGGCATGAGGCAACAGGGCAGAGGCCCAAACAATGGCAAAAGAGACCGACTGCAGTGCACACCAGTACTACTCTTACAGAGTTTACAACACCTAATTTTAGTGTCATCTTTATTATATACAGATGTAACACATTTAAGATTGCAGTACAAATCTGTTACATGTATACAGTCCATAAACATAATACTTAGCCTTACCGAACATGAATTTGTGATGCTGCTTTCATTAAGTCTCCATCTATATTCCAAGGGTAATTTTCTTCTGCAGAAGCAGCATTCAAATACGTATTTTCTTTGGCATCAAGCCCACTTTTAAGCTGTGGTTGTACTTTTACTTCTTGAACTGTGTAGGTCTCAACAAAGGGAAAATTGAACTAAACCAAACACAGATACATATTAAATGAAGATGAAAGATACAGGTGGTATCTTAGCAACAAACTGGATTACTTGAAATTAGAAAGCTTGCCTTTTCTTCTTTTTGGTCTTAAGTAAATGGAAACACTTAACTCCAGCTTTGATCACGAGGCATTATGTATTCCAGCTAGCATTTATAGATTAACATGCTATTTTTATCCTAAATAATGCCTCAGAAAAAAATGGTAGTGTTCCATTTGCATTCCCATATTGGATGTGCTCAATCTATAGGTGAGGTGGTACATTTTGCACACAGTAAAATAGCACATGCTTTCAGAAGATGTGAAAGCCCAAGTGGATCTTTTCCTGTGCTCTGTCCACCACTACCAGTATTCCTGCCTTAAACAAGGCTAGTTAGAATTCTAGTAAACGGTTATGTTCAGTTTAAAGGAGAATCCACATCTCCTTAGCTAATTTCTAATTACAAAGGCAAAGAGAAAAGGAAATCCTTCCTCCAAAAGCATAACCAGAAAGCATAAAATTATTTCCTAAATGCAGCTATTAGTGCTGTCACATGGAATTGCCATCCACCTCTTCCCCAAACTCTCTGACTGTTGATGAATTCAAACATAACTCTTTCTTTATGTCTTAAGTAAATGGGAACACTTAACTCCAGCTTGTAAAAGGGATTTTGCATAGTCCTGAAACATCTGAACAAGTACTAGTGTGCTTAGGCTATACACCAGGTCTGAAGGACAGCAACTTGGTACTGTGTTTGGATACTTCCTTTTTCTCTTCAAAGACAGAATAACAATCACAATTTTGAAATGCAGTTTATGCAAACATTCATAACTGAATGGAATGCCTACTGCTAAAAATCAATGGTCATAACCCACTGCTACCAGCATAGCATGCAGTGATCTACTGAAATTACGAACTTTACCTATTTCTGATGAAGAGTTGCATGATGCCTCCCTCAACCTGCATTCTTGATCTCTGTACTACCCAAAACTTAAACACAGCATGCATTTCTTTTATTGTTGTGAAAGGGCTTTACACCCATAAAACTATGGTACAACGTAAATACAATTTAAACCACAACAGATGGGCTGAAATAGGCTAATCGGTATTAGTCCAGTGATTTAAAAAGAAAAAAAAAATCCAACAAAAAAACCACACAGATAAAAAGGGGGCTAATGTATTCTGACAGGAAGCTAAGTCTCCTTATGAGGATGCTAACATTAACTCTTGCAGCATGTCTATCTTCACGATTAACTGTTCTTTTTATAATCCCCAGAAATAAAATAACAGTACCTGATTTTTTACGCTGGCATATCTTTTGAGATGTTTTATAAACTCTGTTCGAGAAGTATTTTGTACAACAATGAGAGCCATGCTTCCATTATTCAACCTGAAAAGCGAACCAATTTATGTCCCAAAAGAAAATTCATTAATTTGGAAGTTTAACAGGTTAATTAATAGACTAGTCTCAATGTTTTTCATATCTTTTGCCACCCCCTCTAGATCAATATAAACTATGCAATTGACATTATATAGTATCCGTATATTTATAGCATACACTGTAATAATAAAAATGTACTCCCTTATCAATATGTGTAATTTATTGAACCTAATACATATAATTTACCATCCCTTATTTTCTCCTTAACAGGTAGTTTTAAACATTGAGGATCACAAATCTATCTTTTCACTTTTCTCCAGCAAAGTAGAATAATTACCATAAATGCTGTGAGACAGAGCTCTACCATAAAGCCATTGCCATGATGCATGCAAGCCCATCCCAATCATACAGCCCACTGCAAATGGCTTCATTCACCTCTTCCATTAAGTCTCATGCTGCCCTAACAAAGATCCGGATCTTCAGCTATGCCGCTATTCAAACTCTCTTAGCAGTTGTCAGTACAGTTCTACTTA
Organism: Strigops habroptila; assembly: GCF_004027225.2. Classification (NCBI taxonomy): domain Eukaryota; kingdom Metazoa; phylum Chordata; class Aves; order Psittaciformes; family Psittacidae; genus Strigops; species Strigops habroptila. Next base: position 15,774,571 of record NC_044281.2, on the reverse strand, counting down.
CACATTTCACAAAGACCATAAAAGTTAAAAACTAAAGGAATTTTGTACAAGATGAAACAGTCATATACTAGAGTTTAACCAAGAGGAGACCCCACAGTGCAGGCTCAGTGGTCCTAGGCATTCAGTCACCATTAAAATTTTAGCACCTTTGAGAATCTGGGTTAGGCAATGAGCTAGTAAGAATTCATATATTCCTTAATGCAAGTGTAACTTGTCTCAGAAGATAACAACCTGAATCTCAATGCAATGATGCCTAAGTCCCATTTAATTTATAGAGACAAATCAATGTTCAACAAGACTATCTGATGAACACGACAATCACAGCTGAGATTGTGTTCTGTAAAGAGATTATGTATTTCATATCTTCTGAATACACATCATACATATATATTTATTTATTAATTCAGCATGTATGCTTGGAAAATATGTTAAGAATATTTTAAAAAATAATGCTGCCAGCCTACCACCACAGACCTCTCCCCGTTGAACAACTGCATCAGGAATGTTCTCAGACTATGACACAGCACAATCCAGAAAGATAATTTTTACATAACCATGGAATAAGTCACCTGGCACAGCATTACTTTGCTGATTTAGGAAACAGTGATTGTGAAATTGAAGAAGTTGCCTCCTTATCATATTTGCTGCAATAGAGGGGCACAGGAGGCTACTGGGCAATGCATTTTGGCACTACAGCCTTTTCTCTTCAGAGGCAACTAAAAATTGTCATTAATTCTTTTGAAAGCCCAACCTGCAGCAAAGCACACCACCTATGCTGTAAGAAACGAATGTCTCACATGGCTCACATAGTGCAGACAGTTAAACATATCTTGACATGTTTCTGCAAATTTAGACGAGTGCAACTAGAGATACGGGCAGCAGTCAAAGCTTTCATTCCACTTCAAATGTCTTCACACAGCAAAAACTTCTTGGAGAAAATAGGACAGAGTGGAGAAACCTAGCCGAGTTTAGCTGATGCTTCCATAATGGGTCTTGAGACTCTAACAATTAGTGCAACATTCAAGATGCTATTCACTATGAGAAGTGAAGCATCAAGTCTGAAGAGTCTACTTTTTCTGCCTTACTAGCTGACTGCACTCCTAACCTTTTTGGTTTTTTTAAAGAGAGGGGAAAAAGGATCCACTGAGAGCAAAAAAAAAGGGGGATCCACTGAGCAACTACACTGTGGGAGAAACAGGCTCATTCAATCCTGCAATAACTGCATGGAGTTGTCATAAAATTCCCTGTCACTGAGAAACAGGTGCCAGAACAGACGGAAAGAGAAAGCAAAGCTAAAAAAGAATAGTTTCACAGAATCACAGAATCGTTAGGGTTTGAAGGGACCTCTGGAGATCATACAGTCCAACCCCCCCTGCCAAGGCAGAGCCACCTAGAGCAGGTGAAACTGTTGGGTTTAACAAGAAAAAGAACCAGTTTCTCATCAGTTTCTACTGACTGGTAACATACGAAATGCTGAACAAAGAAAGTTACTAGGAGGGGACAGCATGAGGGTACTGTCTTGAGGTAAATGAGGCTTAGCAAGACACCTGTAGCAAAGAAAACTTCTCAATAGGACTTTCATCAGAACCTCTTGTTTCTACATTGTTTCCACCAGATCAGCCAGTAATTGTGAAGAAAAATACCGGAACACTTTTAAGGCACATCTATTTTCACCTGATGATGATTAAATGAAACACATCAGACTCATTCCAGCAACTTGCCCAAGTGTTGTGGGGTTTTGTTTTTTAATAGATAAACAAGCACATATATAAAAATATGAGTTTCTGCATTCTTTTTTGAGAGAGCATGTTATATTTCATGTATAACTTCAAAGTTTATACTTGCTATTCTGTTTAATGGTCAACTGGATACATCAAGTACAAATATTTATCACCTGGATAACTGTTTTGATCACCACAAAGTATGCTCTCCACAATGAGCTAATGGCAAAATGAGTCAATGTCAACAACCAGATTACACACTCGTTTGTTTCCCAAAACCCCTCCACACAGAAACAGCATTTCCCACGTTCAGGGGAAATTAAAAAAAAACAAACAGATGACAAGTGTGAATTTCAGTTCTTCATACAAGGAGAAAGATTCATATTTCATTTCTTCTGGCTCTGAAGCAGAAGATGAGGGGCACCTTTATATTTGGAAAAAATAAAGAATGAAGTTTCTACATATAGCCAAATCCTATGACAGATGACTGCTCCATGACTATTACTCAAGTCAGACTTGCCAACTAATTTAATCACAGCAATTATCCACTCATTATTCTAGTTAGACTGCTTGACCTTATTTGCCTGATCCAAAAACTGACTACAATTCCTGGGATTATCGAGTCTGCTGCAGTCCATGCTCCCTCCCCCATTCCAGAGGGGACCTAGACTACCTAAACACAGGCCTGTATTCTTGGAAAAGCCAAGGTCTTAAGGTAAGATGTCAGAATTTATAGACATGACTAATTCTCTAAACCCCTACTGACCTCGTATTAGGTGCCAAGCCTCTTGGTGCCATTGAACACAGACAAGGGATTGCCATAATGCTCACATTCAGGAAGTGACCCTGAATTTTGTGCCATTGATCCTTGCTACCTAAATGTAACAGAGTAATTCTATATTACTCCAGTATAAACAGCCACAGTTCACTTTCAAATAACTATAAAAGCAAAAACTCACCCTTCTTTTTAATTTTCTCTCTCTTCTTTCTAAAAGAGTGAAAACACGTAGGTAAAATAAAGTCTTTTTAGCACATTTAAACAACATCTACTTTAGAAAAGAGTAAGATATTAATGGAACTGAAAAAAACCAATAATACTGACTGGAAGACTCTATAGTCTATAGGGAACATTTTACAAAGTGTACAAGACTGCAGTTCTCAAAATGTTTTGGGTGTTTTTTTTAAGGTTATTTTACCTGATGATCAAATCTGAAAAGAACTAAGAATTTGTACAGTTTTATCTTCAAAGACACAATTTTTTTAGCTTTGGAATCGTTTGACTCTGGTTTACTTACTTGTCATTCTCATGAGAGTCTTCCTGTGGAATTTGTAGAGGTAGAAATGATAATTCACATTCCTCTGGCCTAGAAAAGTATTGATAGTTGCTATCATGAAAACCAATATTCTGATTGCTAGACAGACTTTTATCCAAGTTAAGATGATATTAAAGAGATGCTGAATATGCAGACTTTATCTCCTCTTTAATTTGTAAGAGGGTTATACATCACATCTGAGTTAAATCTGTCTGCAATTAAGACAGCTAAACTACTGCTGCCTATATTTTTACCACATTAATTATTACATTTTCCTCAAGAAAATGAGAAATGCTAGAAAAATATAACAGCTCATGGCATACTTGAGATCTGCCAGTGTTTTGATAAAAGCAAAATCCTTCCGCTGATTGGAGGGCATCCAACGGTGTTTCTCGGCCAAAGCCAGAGTCCTTGCACCAAAACCAAACATAGCTGAGAACCCAAACCGCAACAGCTTGGTTGGCGTACTGAAAGTACAGACATCTACTGGTTGAATATGTCCTAAAATATCAAAGATAAAGATCAGAAATGAGAAATTACATTGGTATTTCAAACTGAATACAACTTATTATTTCCTTTTCACCTAATTTAGCTGCAAGAAAAAACTCCAGACTTTTCTCTCTCTAGGAATTTGAGTTTTACTAATAGAAACCAGAATCAGTCTAGATACAGTTAAAACCCCTAAAAGCAGTCATTTCAGAGAACAAAGTTCAGATGCTTCAAAATGTTAAAAAAGTTACAGTGAAAATTCATCTACTTCATCATGCTGCCAAGGGTCTGACACTTAATTCTATTCAGAATTTCAACAATCAGTATCAAAGAAAATTTAATATTTCTACTTAAATATTTGCAACCATTTCCTCAAATATTTGAAATGACCAAACAGTGTACTTGGGGAAATACAGAACACTTACATGTAGGGTTTACATGTATTAATGTTTACAGTTATAGAATTTACACATCTAATTCCGTTCAAGATAGGGTACATACATTTATTCTGTAATAGAACCTGGGTGGCTCCATTTAAAAAAGACAGGTTTAGATTTTACTTAAAAGGCTTGTATATCACTATCTAAGAAATAGAGCAAAGGCTTTTCCACTGCTGACTGCAAGGTCTAGGAAACAAATACTCAAGATGGACCCTCCCCGTTCTTCTCTTCTTTTATTTGGAATTCTTTTATTTGCTTTGAGAGGAATGTTAACGTTGCTCGAGTAAGTATTTGCTATTTCCTAAGACCTGAAAATAAGGTTTGCACTAGCAATGTCATTTTTCCTTTTAGCATTATTACATTTTCACATTCAGAAAGCTATTAATTGTGCAGATCAAATGGCCAGCTATACATTTTTTGCTACTAACAAAGCTTTCTTATAGAAACTGTTAGTATTTAAATGAAATGCATGTGAAGCTAAAAAGACAAATGATACTTTCTCAGAAATATGATAATACTTTCCTGAAAAGCCCAGTCCTAACAAGCTCAAGCTGAGAGAATTCTATATTTTCCTATTGTCCTCAGCAGGTACATTAAAGTAAAATAATCAAGTGATTATGCAACATATCATTGCATAACAACACACACAGAGTAACACTATCAAGTCTGGAAAAGGTTACTTTTTGCATTAAAAGAATATCAGTAATAGGGCATGAATGCCAAAATCAGACATTACTCCATGGCAGATTTTAGTTATCAGGAGATGAGGTCCATAATCTTTATTACTGAACTATCCTCAATGAATCATAACCATTCCCGTACACTATAAATCAAGATAAAATCATTTGCATTTAAAAATACAGTTTGCAGTGATATAGCATAATGCTGTGTCATTATTAAACAAATCATTGTGGCATTCTAGACACTGCTTTATTATTTAAAATATGATAACATATGTAATAAATATTTACCCATTATAATATGCAACGTTGCCGTCACTGCATGCTTAATACCATGGAGAGTATGGGCCAAAATATTAGTAGTACCTGTAAAAGTGAAAACAAACTATTGTAAGAATGAGAGATATAGAACAACAGGAAAAATATACACAACATTTTTTGAGTTAAGAAACTAAGGCATTTACTGCATTTTAAAGGGGGGAAAAAAAAAAAAGAGCACCTTAATGTTGGTAACAGCAGAAATGCTGAATAGTACAAATTAAAATCATTAAAACTTCCAGAGGTCTGTAAAATCTTCTCTGCAAATTCATTCGTGTTGTAAAAACCAAGGGTTGGGGCTTTGCAAAAATTGATGCGTTGGAGGGTTTTTTTAACTAGCTCCTTAAAAATCACTTCTTCTGTACCTAACTGCTGTACTGTGGAACCATACTAGAAGGCAGATTACCTGATAAGATATATTTGGGAAATATTTTTAAGTTGTAAAAATAATATAATACCCAGCCAGTACATTTCCCGGACAAATTTCTACTAGATCTAGTCTAAGGTAGCTGCTGTGCCTCTTGCAGGCTACATTTAGATTCTCAGAAACAATAGTGAAAGAATAACTGGGAAATGTATGTCAGTATCTCACAGAGCACCTGTTACATCCTTAGAGCTCCTCAGCCTCTGAAAGTAATTCTGAATATTCAGAACCTCATGGGAAACCTTCATAACATCAGAGAGAAGAGCTCTGAGTAAGGTTCTCAGGGTTCCTACTACATAAAGGAAATAAGTGAGGTACATCTATCAAGATTACAGATATAAAACATTCTCTGAAGATTACATCTCCAGTGGTACATGGAAGAAATCAGGTTATGTACAGTTTTAGTCTTTGAACAATTCAAAAAGAAATGTAATTTCATTCACCTATTTCTTAAAATTTTATAGGTGACTATACTACTAATTTCTTCCTCCTTCTCCTAAAAAAAAAAAAAAAAAAAAAGTTGTGTTTAAATCCAGCAAATTGCGATTATGAAGTACTTTAAAAGAATAAACTGACAACTTCGAAAGCTAAACGCAAGTCTCTGCTTTTTTTCTCCCAAAAGAAAGTCTCTCTAGATACACTAACAAGAAGTCCAGTTTACTAAGAATATTACAATTTCAATAATTTATACCCAATAATTTATATCCAACAACTCAACTAAAAGCAATTTGAACTTTCATTTCTGTGCTATTCCCATAAAAAGGGCAAAATTGTAGCTGTACGTACCATTTACCATGTAAAAAAATAGTGAGTTTTTCAATTCAAGGAACATAAAATACAGTTCTATATGAAAAATTTGGGAACAGAAGAATTAGGTTTGACCTAAAAAGCAATTCTTCACAGAATAATACAAGTACATGCCCAACAGAATTTCACGTTTGAATTACTTATGAGATTTAACATCTAGATCAAACGAATTCTGCTTAGCCAGTGAAGCTAGCTAAAGAAGTAGCTCAAAAGTACTCATATATTTCCGTGGATCAATTTTTTGCAACTCTTATCAACTCTTATAGGTACCTCTCCCAGACAAAGGAAATCGGACACACAAGCAGCAGATCTTTACAACTCATGAAAACTGCATGTATTTCCCATAAACTGACAATAGGAAAGTTGTTGTTCTGAAGAAAAAAAAAAAATTTTATATATATATATATACATATATCTTTTTTTCTTTGTCACTGAAGATCAAGCTAATAAAAGAGCACAAGGCTTTTCTGTACTTCTGAAGATCAGGCTGGTATGTCTTAAAACTGGGTTTCCTCATTTAAGTAAGAGAAATTTATCGATACAGATGGCAGCAAGATAACAAATGACCATGGCTGAAGTCAATACCAATCTTCATATTGACTTTAATGAGAATTAAATCTCATTCCTACTAAACAGGATAGGCACAAGTAATTGCACGATTCTCAAATCTGTGGAGCTCATTAACATTTGCAGAAGAAAACAAGGCAAAACCCCACCCCTTCATGACTCCTGAGAATAGAAACCAAGTGCTGTCTGTTTTCAAAAGCGTAAGTACTACATCCACCTTTCCACAAGTTGAAGATCTAGACCTAGAACAAACATAGTTTTGCAATAGCAAGTATTATTCTTTAAATAAAACTCTTCATACAACAGCATTTTGATCCTAGTAATGATTCAATAATGTCTCATTGCCTAGCTCCTATACAAGCAGGATGCCATCAAAAAATCAAACAAAACCCTAAACCACCAACCCCCTCCCCCCCAAAAAAACCACACAACCAAACAACAAAACAACAGCCACCAAGCTTATAAACAGAGTGAAAACAATGGAAGTTATCATATGAAAGATGTTCTAATACAAGCTTTGCTGATTTAAGTGGTGATTCCATAATAATGGTTTTAATGCCATTATTCATCTTCCCAAATAATCTTTTTCTCCCCTATGTAAGCTCTGAATATTATTTACCAATAACAAGATGGTTCCCCTGAACACTATCATGTTACTTGGAGACTAATAACCCTTGTGATGCTCATGTATGGGCTTGCACCCCTCACAGGTTACTAAATCACATTTTTAGATCTCACTCCAACTATTCATTTTACAGTAAAAAGGTTTCATCCATACAACTCCAGCGTCTCTGTCGCCAGCATTTTTTTAAACAGAAATAAAGATTATTCAAAAAATACAATTCTGTTGAAAATATTAACCCATTTTCCTGACATTATAACAACTTCCTACAACCTCCTTCCTACAAAATGTGCAAAAGCATCACAGTAAGGACAAAGTATCTGCAGGTCATGTAAAGCATGACTGATGAAGGTACAAAACAGAAATTGTATAGAAAAAAATTGTCCTTGGAAGTGCAAGCACTTCTGCAGTACAATTAACTTAATTAACCAGACAACATGAATATTCATAAGGCTGTTAATGTCTCCCCCATCCAAACAGATAAATGTGATGTAATGACTTCCTAGTCAAGCATAGCTAAAATTCTGATGAAAACTGCACCAACATTTTGGTTCTTTGCCTGAAATATCACAGAAATTGACAGTCCCTAAGTAATATTTTATTTTCTGAATTAATTGGAAATCATGAATTTATTTAAATGAACCTTTTAGGACCAAAAGGTTCACAGCCATCAGATAAAGATTGTCTCTTGTTCTGTAATCACTGGATAGCTTTTTTAATGTTCTTCCAGTTCCCCCTCCCCTTCCTCCCATTCCCCCTCTGCACAGTTCCTTAGCAGTAGTTCCCATAGCAACACACGCTCCTGCTAATGGCCAGCAGTGCCACTGCAGGCTTCCCCACATCTCATCCATTTGATTTGGACCAGAATAAGGCAGCTCAGTAGAGTATTGTAGTAAAAACACACTCCCCTCTGGACCTTTCTCTTCAGGAGGTAAACTGTTTCAAGAGCAGCTCCTTCCCATCAAGTTGGCTGAAACTTCAAAATGCTGTCTTAACTACTTATAATAGAGGCTACAACCAGAGTTTAAGCCACTCAATCCCATAATACAGCTTCTATTTTTACTCGGCTGGAGAATCCTAATAATTTGGTACAATGGATTTCTAGGCAGGGAAGAAGATTAATTGACCACTGAGTTCCATCTTCATCATGTGCACAAGTATACTTACCTGTTTTCCTAAGTGACTACTTTTTTGAGTATCAGTAATACGGAAATAAGCGATAGGTTATTTTTAAGAACCTGTTAGGGAGTTTCTCATAAATTATTCTCACCCTCTCTTTTAACAAAGTCTATGGCATTCTGTGTAACAAGCCGTACAGCATTCTTTTGGATTTACAAATCCTTTTAGATCATGACATATTTGTCTTAAACTGAAGAGAGTAAGCCCTAATGATGAGGCACAGTGACCTAAGCACACCCAAACAGCAAGGAGTCAGTGCTGGAGATTCCAGCTCAGCAGTCAAGACATTCACAGCAACTGAACAGGTAAGTGATGTGATGGTCCATCTGCTGCACTAAAATTCATTTGCCTCATGTCTTCAAGATTTCTGTATCTTTTACCAACAGGTTTCCAAGGGGTTTTCAACTTGAAAAAAGCTGGTGTAATCTTGCATATTTAAAAGCAACTAGTCCCTGTCTTAATGCACTTTTAGAAGTGCAAAGCAAGTCAGAGCACTTAAAACCTGCTTGCTCATTCAAAACTGACTTGCTCTTTTTTCGGTAGAAAACTGAAACCAGCAATTTGCTGTTTACCTGGCTGCAGGAATTTTTTCCTTACTAGTTAAAAACATATGAGAAATCACATCAAGTTGTCACATTAGCATCCACACCAGAAGGCAGTGTCCATGCAAAAATACCCCTCTTCTTGTAAAGAGAAGTGATTCATATACCAGTCCAGAATCCACCCTGCCTGTACTAATTCTAGCTAAACCTCCCTTCCTGGCCGAAGTCATGCTCTAAGAAGGGCAAATACAAAAATTGTGAGGAGAAGGGACACACACGCAGACCCCCCCAATCCCCAAACAAAGAAACCACACCAGAAGATGCAAGTATAAGTTAATAAAAGAGCAAGAGGATTTTAAGAGAGATGTATACATTTTCAGGTCTAGAGGAAAAGACAGAAAGCTGGTTTGTGTGCAGTTTTGTTTTGGTTTTTTTGCCTTTTTTTTTAAACTGTAATCCACAAAATGTATTCCTAGGACACCATTTAAAAATAGACCTTAAGCATGAATCCAACTGAGAATCCTGCCAAGAAGACTGGGGAGAGAAGCAAAGCAGCATGGCTTATATTAAGAAAACTCTAGAGTTTTTATTTGGTATCATTTCTGGCAGCAAATAGGGACAAAACTTGATCTCTGCATGGATCAGCTGAAAACTATTTTAGTTTTCTTCATCCTAAGCTTGTTCCTTTAGGCAAAGAGCTCATCTGTGCCATTACTACAAATTATCATAATGATTTAAAATCTAGTCATTCGTAATCAATCTAAATCACTAATTTAGGACAGTTATTCAATAGCTCCCTTAAGTAACTGAAGCTTTAGCACCAAGAACAGCCTCTAGGAGCCAAAGTTGTAAAACATGCCAGAGGGATTTAAAACAGATGACTTACAAAATGTAACTACCTTTTGGTCTCACCTGCTGGTATTACTCCAAGAGGAACTGGTGCTCTGACAGGCGCTGGTATATAGTCTGTGTCTTTGCCAGCATCCATCTGGGCTTTAAGTAGTAGACCATGAGTGACTTCACTGACAGATCCATCTCCACCGACACAAACTACCCTATTACAAAACAAAAATGCTAAACAGTTCAAAATAAACTCTTTCATAGCTGAGCAAACAAGTGGAAGGCAGCTATCACACACCATATACATTATGATATTTCAAATAGCTAAAAACCATTCTTTTTAAGAACAAGATAGGGCTTCACTGTCAGATCAGTGAATGTTAACTAACAAGATATAAGCATCCTTATTTCTGCTTTCTTCTATCTCAGTAGGAGTAAATATATTTAACAACTTAGAAAGTATTTCTTACCTTATCACACATTCTGCATGTGAACTGATCAGATGGAAGAGTTAAGCACATGCTCAAGTGCCTCAGTGGAAAAGTTCCTTTAAGTCTTGCAATGCTGACCCAGATAAGCATTCCAATGCTTTCTAAATGCCCCTCACCAAATATTACAATAAAACTAAAAATACTTGAAAACAGCTAATTCCACACACTATGCAGGCAGTTGAGGGATTTAGCAAGGTATAAAACCCCAGTGCCAGCAATCCTTTGCATCAAGGTACTTAATCACTGCTTCTGGAGCATGTAATTAAACTCCCACCTGCTGTGGCTATAGAGAGGAATGCATTTGTCTGTAAAAGCTCTGTTACAGCAAACATCTTTTTTTTTCTGTTTTTGTTTATCTAAGTGACTATTAAAGTGATGCTCCAGATTAGCAATGTTTGAAAGTTATATGTTTTTAAGGTAAACACATTTTTATGATAAAAATACTAATAGTACACTCCAAGCATTTACAATACAAGATTGACTTTAGGTGGCACTTAAGATTTTTTTTTTTTCATTTCTATATGAATTCAGTTCTGAAACTATATCAAATAACCAGATAAAATTGGTAAGCTCTTTATATGAAAATTCTCACTATGTTACTAGATGTTTAAATTAAATTATCTCAGCTCCTTTAGCATTTTTCTTCAGTTTGTATTATTATTTCCTAGCTATTTTTTAATTTCTGTATTATTAGGTATGTTTCCTCTATCTATCTAAACACTGCCCACATAAAACAAAAAAGGTATACAGAAAAAAAGTCTGGAGCACATTTTCTTCCAGCTTATAGTCATCTCCTGTCTTTTGTCTCATTTTTGTTTAGACTGGTTTATTCCAAGGCTTAAGATTCTTCCACAGCAGCAAAACCAGTGAATCTTTGTAGTCTGATACACTGTACACCTGGAAGGACTTAGGTGGATTGCCCTCTGGCTATTGAAACTTTTGAAAACAGATAAATATTATCCTCTGATTTTGGGGGGCTGTGTTTGTTGTTACCAAAAATAGATGAAGAGTCCAAGGAATTGAATAAAATTGCTGCTAACTTTAATTTTTATTAATTTAGCATTAATCATCAAGAGTTGCCTTTTTGACTGAAAATAGATACACCATCAGGTACTAGCGATCGCAAAGCTGATCAGTGAGACCTGCTATGGATAAGGAGTAGAAAGTCTTGAGCAAATAGATTTGACTAAGACCTTGGAGAAGGCTTCTTAGAGGAAGGAACATCTGTTTAACCAGTCTAACCATCAGACACAAGTTTCTTAATCAACTATTCACATGGCCTTCAGTCCTCACCTACCTTGCTTCCAGTTGCTTCCAAGCTTGGGCAAGGCAGATCGGGTCTACATGAACTCTGCCACGTAAAAATAGCGCAAAAACTACCTTACCTCTTACCACCATATACAGTGCCTTCTACATCAAAAAGAAAGTACAGAAGTGCTATTCTATTTTCTAAACAGGGAACTAAGTGACAGATTGGCTAAGAAGCCAGGGCAAAACAGGACAGAATTGAAGCCTGCCAACTCACAAGCAACGCTTCTCAATAAACAACTAAAATTTCTCAAGACTTGATGGAAATTGTGAAAAGATGTTATGTCAAGTGGTTGTTAGAATTTTTAAAAGCCTGATTTTTTTTCATCAGCAGGACAATTTCATTGTTGTGGAGTTAATTTTCAATTCAAACCAGATCCCATATATTTTCTGGTTTAATTTTTAATAAATCAAATTGACATTAAAATTTTATTTGGGAAACACTGAGGACATTTGGGGGGCCTATAAGATATTTATATCTATGGCAAAAATTCTTAGGCTAGACAGCAATGGGAAAGTCACAAAGGAGTTCACAGGAACATAATCAAAAGTATAACATAAGCCTTGAAACAATTTGAAAAAAGAAAACCCCAGTTTCAAATAGTTTCTCCCTGCTCTTAAGAATGACTACAGATAATGGAGAAGAGAGAATCTAGTGATGTTTTGCATCTTTCTTTTTAAATTACCAGTTCTTTAGCATGATATGAATGCTGACCTCATCCTTTCAGTCTCTGTAGATTTTACTTGAAAATAGCAATTAAGATATCTCTTGGTACATCAGGTGACTTTGCAAGTCACCTTCACTATGATCTCATATCAAAAAGCATCCCAAGTTAGCTATTTAATAGGTATTAATGCTGTATTGTGGTCATTCAATGAGTACATAGATGGAGGCCAAGCCATTTGAAAAGTTATAAAACTCATTTTTTAAACACTTCGGAAATTTCATTTTTGCTCATAACCTCCAGTAATAAAAGCTGCTTAATTTCCACATGAGAAATAAGAAAAGAGGAAGGAAAACAAACAAACAAACAACACTTATTTAGCTAACTTAAAAGGACAGGTATCTTTTCACCTCAGAAATCCTAGCATCATATTGACTTAAATGTTATATTCTTCCAGCTGCTTCTGTTCCTATTTGCCAGTAGTTCTGGCTACTGGGGAGAAGTCTTATGGGGAAGTACTCCAGCAACTCTACCCAATGATCAAAGATGAAGCAACTTAAATATGACTCAGAGTGGAAGGGGTTTGTGCAAGAAGTTACAACATAGGCTTCCTAGGCTTTTTCTTCTCTTTCTTCATATCTGCTTCCCAGGATTAACTGGATCCCTAGCTAACATCCCAAAACACACATCTTAATTGGAAAGAAATTAACCTTGGAATCTGGAATACATATATGCATTTTCAGACATATTTTCTCACCTAACTCTGTGAGTTTCTAGAACTAATACCAATTGATTAGACCATAAAACACCATTGAAGCCTTCTTGTAAGACTCCCCCCATATTCCAATCAGAATTGTAAGAATGCCGTAAAACTTCCACAATATGCCAGACTATTCCTACTTATTAGTGAATTGTATCATTGAATGATTAATGTAAAAATACTAAGATTGCAGGATTAAGCCTCATAGCAAAGTCTTTAAAAATGATTGAGCAATAATTTTCACTGCACTTCAAGGAAATTTGAATTTTTTTTTAATTCAAAAAACGTTCAAGTTACTTTTAGATAAAATGTTCTCCTTCAGAACCATTTGAATGGACGGAATGAAATACAAAGCACTTGTACCATTCTTCAGATACAGACACTGAAGCTTTCATGAAGCATACTTATGAAAGCTTTATGTTTATTTAGCAACACTTATGAATCTAAAATACATACTTATTGTCAGTAAGTAATAAAAACCCAAAGCGTCTAATAAGAACTGATTTTCTCAGGCTTAATATATATGTGAAACAGAGTAACTCATCAAATACTTACTAGCATAGTTTTGGAATACAAATAAAAACTAATATGATAAGGTTTACTAACATTCATTGCCACTAAAGAACTTACCCATCAAATGCCTGGAGTTCACATTCTTTAAGTACTGAGAGAGCATGTCCTTCATATTCAGTTACTGCAGAAAACAACAGTATTTAATTATTAGAAGATTCAATAAATTTAGGGGATTTTTTTTAATTTTTACACAAGGAACATACAGTAGTTCAGATTATTTTTTAAAATAACTAAACACATTAAAAGCATGAGAAGGTATGTTTTACAGTTATGCTAGCAAAAAGGAAAGACAGATTAAAACTCAGCCACCATCAGACACACGGCTATTTAATGCATTTAAATTCAGAGAATTAGAGAAAATGGTTGTTGCGTCAAAATGCAAGTTTTAGCGCTGACACAGTTGCTAAACTTCAGGAAAATGTAAGCATATCCTCAGTTAAGACTGAATTATTTCAGTATCAATCAAATTTAATTGCCTTTGTGTTAGGATATGCAAATTGCTAAATCAAAAATATGAGGAGTTAAACACAGAAGTATGAAATCAAGCCAAATACCAGCAACAACAGAATATAACACACAGAGGAAGGTGGCACAAGTGTACACCAGAGTTCATAGCCTCTGGAGGAAATGAATCTGTCACTCTACATTGATGTCTCTGTGTTTGCTGATACCCTATATAGTACTGTAAATGCCAGCGAAGACAGGATAAACTGGCATACTGCAGATGGCACAAAGCATCATAACTACATTTAGCATTTTCTAGGCCAGCTTTGCCAGAAGAGACAACCCAGCTGCAGCCACCCATCAAAGATTTTTGCTGACTGACATGACACTTGCAGATGGACTTTTTGTGTAAGAATGTGCATCATTATATGCAAAATTACATTAATCTTTCATGCTTGCCTGTCCCTGGTGCTAACATAGTTCAAGGCTTTGCTCCAGTGTTTCTAAAAACTGTTAAAATTATTAGTCTTGGTGTCTAAAACAATCATTCCGTATCTGTACCTGTTATAATAGTATTTCTACAGACTATTCAAATGCTGCTTACGAGAACTGAAAACACCTCTTTCTTTCCCTATATATATACACAGAGGAATCCATGTAGATATAGTCAGTGTACATACAATTTTATTTACAAAAAAGAAAACAAAATTAAAAGTGATAAACTTCTTCCACTTCACACTAAACAACTGCATATCAACGTATTAATTTCAAAATCTCCCAGCCAGTATTAGCGAAGCTCTAGTGCCTCATAGTTTGGAAATTCTTAATTAAAACCTAGAATTATTTTGATTATACCACAGGCAGAGAATGATCATTTTGCTACAGAAATACCTATCACTATAATAGCGTTCAGGAATTCTTTACAGAATTTCCTGTCCTGCAGGACCTCTTCTGGAAGATTAAAGCACAATATTTAAGCTACTGTACTCAGTTTTGCTTTTACCAATGGGAACTATCCTTTTATCATTATCTGTAAATTGTGAAAAAAACCTGACCAATAAAACCGTGCATCATGAAAAAATGCATAAAGGTTCCAATTTTTTACCACTGCTTAAAGGCGAAAGAAACTTCCAGTGAAAACCTACAATTATTTACAGGTTACATGCCTCTTTAAATGAACATGATGACATTTAGAAAGCTATGAGTACAGTCTAATTAAAATGGTACAGTAAATAAGATTTTATTCTGTAAAAGAAAACATGCTTAGTGGTTTCCTAAGGTAATGTATGTAAGTTACATTTACTAATACAAAATTAATTCACTCAAAGAACAAGGACATGAAAATAAAGAGGACTCATCTACAGAGAAAACAATAAAGGCAGTAAAATTACTAGTGTTAGCCAGATTGATGGGGACTCCACCCTCTTTGCATCTAATAGCTTAAGTTTGAAAATCATATGGGACTACTGCAAGGCTTAACACTGGGGATAATTCCAAAAAAACTAAAATTTGATCAGAGAATGACAGAGGTACGCAGCACCTATTTTCAAACACTGTGACAAAAAGGCAATGAAAAATGAAATTTCCAGGAAAAGCTTCTTGAGAACATACAGAAAATTGATCAAGTAGGGAAAAAAAAAAAAAATTAAAAATCTGACAGAGACATAAAAAGACCACATATAGAAAGTTTCCTGCAGGCTTGACAACCTCCAGAGGGACACGTAAAAGTAATTCTGATATCTGGAAATAAGCTAGATGTTTGAATATGTGGTCCTGTTCCAATTCAGGCGGAAAAGGGGAGGGGGGAAAAAAAAAAAGGCCACACAAGAAAAAAAAAAAAAAACCCCCCCCACAAAAAACCAAAAACAAACAAACAAACAAAAAAAGCCCACCAAAAAAAAAAAAAAAAAAACACCAACAAAAAAAAAAAAAAAAAACCCAACAGACCAGAAAAACCCACACAATGTATTTTGGTAAGAGGAAGAAAGAGCTTCTTTACCCATTTGAGAAGGATTCAGATTACATAACTGGCAAAAGTATTATCAGAAAAATATTATTTGATGCTTTTTTCAACTATTTCTAATGCATAACTGATTTTTTTTTCTTTTTTCAAGGACATTTCCTTTCCAATTTGTAAATTCCAGTACGCATTAAGTTTCAAGTAATAGCAATCTGAAAGAAGGGCATTGACAGTGCACCTCATTTGAACAGTCACACATACTCCAAAACATTGTTAACACCCCATCTCCCACAGCCAACAACAAACTAAAGGTTCAGCCCCTACATAAAGAAAAAGCAACATAGAATTAGTTCAACACTTCAAAATGCAGAACACTTCTATGTGACATGTATGCAGTACTGGCACTCATGTCACAGACTAATGTCAATAGGATTAAAACTGCTAATGATAAGAGCAGATTAACTGGTGCAGACACTGGATGAAAAAAATATTAATGTTACTTACTGTATAGTAAGTTTAAACTAATGTTATTTGGCCAGTTCTTAATCACTCTTTTCCTTTGTGATTCTGCCCTAAAAATGGGGGTATGGGGAAGGCTGGTTTTGCCTCAACATTCAATTTGTAGCTGTGCATAAACAGAAAACTCAAAGCTAGGAAGAGAAGTGAGACAAGCTAGCAGTCTGCTGCAGCTACCTTTATTTATTTTTTTTTAGTATGTGTAAGATTTTGCAAGATACCTACACATTTCTCAAACACGTAAACCAAATTTGCCAGCACTTGTAGGTATCTCAACTGTGGAGCAAGCTTTTCTTGAATTGGATTTTTAGAAGAGTCACCATTCTCCTAACAGCCATATCCCAGCTGCAGCACTCAAGATTGCCAAACTCTTAAAAGATTGTATAAAGACCAGATTTTAAATATTACTTAGCCTTAACTACAGTTAAAGTACTGATTTAGTTTAAATTTGCCAATTCCCTCTTTCTAACTGCACTAAACACTTAAAAGATTTGTTTATTCCATATAACAAAACCCTAAAAAACAACAAACCACAATTCACTCTAAGAACTTTGTTTAATTTTATTGAAATTAATATATCTCTAGTGTAAAAGTAATTTGAAAAGAAAAAAAAAAACCAAACAAAAACCTACCAAATTCAAACACATTTGGATAAAAGAAATGCTATTTCAGAACTCACTTATTTACATACATGCCTTTTCACTGCTGTATATCCATGAGTAGGAGAGACTACGTCCACTCCAAAGTTCTAAAGTAAAAAAGTTTATTCCAACAGAAGTTACAATGAAGAATAAGATCTGGCAATCTTGGTTGCATAGGAAGCAAGAGGCAGCTATGAAAATATAGGATTGGATGAGAAGAGCTCTGTCTTCAAGCATTCCACTGTCAAAGTTTATTGGTTTGGGGTTTTTTTAGTAACCTGCAAGTCTTTCGTATGCAGTGAAAGCCACTTCAGATGTTCAAATTTGCTTTAAGATTTTTGTGCACAATGAAATATTTTACATATGTGTACATGAGAAGACTAAAAGTAAGCTATCTTCAGTGTAAAAATTGTACAAAAGCCTTCAACTTTTACTACCTAATACACCTTTGTACATCACTACGTATGTAAATATTGGCCACATTTTAGTAACAGCGAGATGCACACTCCAACTTCACAAAATCCAAAGCAATCATGAGAAAGAAAAAACCCTGTTTGATTTACTTGAAACAAGCCACTTAGTTTTATTAGAAGATGGTACCAGTAGACAGGACTTTCACTCAGCACCCACCACCAGCACATCCCCCCTCTTATTTTCTTAATGCATAGTTCTTAATTATTTAGTTCTCTCCTACCATTTACAGCTGTAGTTTTCTCATTTTGCCTGTAGGAGGAGTGTTAGGCAGCTAATAAGCACAATAGTATTTGGACATTGCCAGAATAAGATTATTTTAAGGATAAGCCACTAAACATTTATCTGGCTGAAACCAGAAGTGTCTTTTCAAAATATAAAAGAAAAATTACCAAAAAAAAAAAAAAAGCGCTTTAAACTGTTTTTATTCAATTACGAAGACGTTTTTAAAACTGCTAAAATTATATTCATAGCTTATATTAAAATCTATTAATCAATCTAAAAGACTATTGATACAGATTTAGTTTATAAGTTCAGCTTTAGGATTCCAGGTGACACTACAGAGCTAAAAATGTAATCATAGACAGGGTAATGATAATGCTGCCTTTAACAGAGTCTAAAAAACAAGGTTCTGTTCGCAGTAAAGATAAAAGAAACACCAACCAGGAGTAATGAATAAAATTTTAAACAGGTAATTTTCTTTAAATCTTTGCTTAAAATAAAGTAATAATTAATTTAACAATATGACAGGCAGTCATTTTTACCTAAGGTTTGCTAAGTTCAATTTCTAAGAAGACAAATTATTATTAATCTATTTACACTATCATCTATGCCTTGCAGGTGAAAAATACATCTATGAGAATCAAAACTTATTTGAGCTGCCAGCATTCCCTTATCAATTAAGGAAGTTAAGGAATTCTAACACAGACAATATTTTTCACACTTATTCTCATGCGTCTTTAATCTTCAACTGATTTTACTTTAAATTGTGGGCTAAGTAATTAAAAAGTGTATAGGTACAGGTAATACAGTTAGCAAGATAAATCTCATATACACTTATTGCGTTATTGTATCCTCATGCCTAAATCAGATTTGCTTAGAACGATTTTTGGCCTGCAACCTGAACTTGTCATGATGTCACAAGATGTTTAAGGAACAACTGAGGATGAGCCCTCTGTCTTACAGTTTGTTTAAGCTGGAACTGAGTATTTTGCCAGCCAATTACAACAGAAATAGGGAAAAGATTTTTTGGTGTTAAAATGTCTTGCACCAGAGTTTACACTTCACATGGATACAAAATGCATTATCAAAGATTAGCGGTGTACTAAAGAGAATTACAATACTACGGATTAAAAAATATATATATATTTGGAATAGGAAATATTAATATAGTTTCTCTGTAAACCTGGGTGGTGTTGGGGACCAAATTTGATCCAGCATAAGTTTCAGTCTCTTCACAGAAGGGGGCAGAACTAACAATCAGATCATTAATATTTCACTGCTTTAAGAAAATCTATTCTTTCCCTGTTCAGTTTCTTATAAAAAGTTAAGGCCTTAAATTTAAACCTGCTACAAGGAACCCACTGTCAAGCAGAAGGCAGCATCACAACAACGTTAAAGTTGCACCTTCACATTCTCCTGACACCAAGTCATGCCCATATGCCTCATGAGAATTGCTCTTGTCAGCACAGAACTTAATCACTTAGGCTTCCAGGTCATCCCTGAAACTGAGTCAGAATCCAGAAATAATGTGCCCTATGGATAATCCCCTCTTATGATGTCAGGCCAATAGATATTCTCAGAAAAGAAGTAGTATTTAAGGACATGTGTTTTCAGAATGCAGGAACAACTCTTAGCAAGCATATACAAGGCTGTCAGACATTAAATGATCATTTCTTTTTATAGATTGCATGCTTCAAAAAAACCACAGAAAATGTATTACTAGTATTGATAACTATAGGGGAAAACTATTCAATAAGAGAATTACTAAAACATTTTTTTGACCAAATAAAAATATATTGTATTGTATTACAGTTCCAAATGCAGTACTTACGGGCAAAGCCAATAAGGATTAGCAGTAAATTCAAATTGTCTTGCATGCTTAAGTACTAGTTTCACAAGAGATTAAACCATGCTTTTGAAGCAACTTACCTGTGACATCGGTTTTGATGTCAGCAAGCCTAAAAAGAGGTGCAACTTGTTCATAATAGACATGAGTGGCTTCTCTTTTGTGGCTGCTTGGATTAACAAATACTTTTAAGGATTTTGGTCTATTTTGAAAGCCTAAAAAGAAAACACAAAATACTTAAGATTGCACACAGCCCAGCTATTTTTACAGCTTAAATGAATTTTTAATATTAGAACCATTGAAGTATTTTCACAGGATAAATAAATTATAATCTAAAAAAGGTCTCAATTTCTTCTTGGCTGTGCACTATTTACCATAAAACTACAGTACTGATTACTTTTGTGCATACATCTAATAAATGGTAGAAATTAATGACACGCTAACCAAGACATTGTAGGAACCAGAAAAAAAAGAAGAAAAAAAGGGTATGTCATAACCTAGTTAAAACCTTGACCCAGGATGAGAGTGAATGTGGAGAAGTTGTAAGATTGGGCAGCAAATACCCCAAATATCAAAATATATCCTTGTTGGAATTTAACATGAAACACTCTCAGCAGGCATATGACAGTAACACCCAAAACTGATACTACCATCCAATGCTTTTGTTTTCTGACACTGCAAACTAAACAGCACAAGGGAAATTCCCTCATCTTGAAAGAGGCCCAAAGAAATATAAAGGAATAAAAAATTTGGTAATATCATTCAGAAATCTGATAATTATTGTTCATTTTATTTTTTAAAAAGTTACATTTAGGTCTTCGAAGTCATGGACTCTGAGCAAATGACACTGAGAAATATTGCTATGCAAACAGTACCTGGTCTTGCACATTGATCCCATGAAGTAATTTTATTATTTGGAATACGGCATTTTGCTGAATAGTAAATAATTCACACTAAAACAGTAACATTACTTCTCAAGTTCTCTTTTCTAGAATTCCTACAACTGCCATGATTCAGTAATGTTGGTTTGCTACGAAAAGCAAGTGGTGGCATGCAACAGTGCTGTTTCTTTGGGAGTTATTTAAAATACATGATTTAAACTATTCTAAATTTTCTTTTAGTATCAGGTTAGACTATCACTTTCTTAGCCAAATGAATGCTGGAATATCTGACAAGTGTACTGCTTTCAACATTCAAGAATGAAATTAGCAGCTGGCCACAACTCCAGAAGGAACCAAGAGTGGAAGCACATCTTCCTGCCCCTGTAAAGCATTACTTCAACTTTTACAGCCACATGTAGCTTCAGAGTATCAGCTACGACTTCCTGAAGCTCTTCCCACTTACTCTACCTCAATAACTGAACAGGAACAATTCCTCAGAGAAATCATAGCTAAATACTATTTCAGCATCAAAGGAGAAAGTATTCCTTAAGATCAAAACATAACAATTATAGAGGTCCCATAGATTATTTTTTCACTTATTTAAACACATCAAAGAATCTGGAAATGAAAACTAGCACTTTACCCAGTTTGTGTTAGTAAATCTTAGAAGATTTCTTAAAGATATTGAAGAAAATTACTGGACCAGTTTGCTGCTATAGCCTGAAAGCATACATAAAGAACAGGATTTCTAATTATATTTATGGCAAAATGCTATACGCAGTGCCATGTCATTGCATGGCAGATTAATCCTGATGAATCCTTAATGTCTCATGAATCCTGAATGTCTTCACGAAGAAGCCTTAGTACCTATATTTAAAAGTATGTTATTTAAAAGGAGATAAAAAATAGGGAACTCTGAGGACAGCAGATGTGCTGGAGGGCAGGTCTGCTGTTCACAAGGACCTTGATTAGCTCAAGAAAGGTTTGACAAAAGCCTCAAAATGTTCAATAAAGACAAACGCAAAGTCCAGCACCTGGCCTGGCAAAACCCTAACACTGCAGGCTGGGGATCAACCAACTATGCAGCAACTCTTTAGAGAGCATCTTAAGTTCCTGATGGACAAGGAGTTTAATATGAGTAGACAGTGTGCCACTGATGCCACGAAGACCAAGTGCTTACTGGGTGGCAGTAACAAGAGGAAAACCAGTAGTTCAAAGGATTCACTATGTGCTTCTATTCAACATCTTTTGAACCCGAATCTCAAAAACTGCATTCACTTTTAAGCACCCCAGCACTAGACTGATGAAGTGCGGTGAGTCCAATGGAGAAGTGTGACTAAAGAGAGGTAGCTGGCTTTGTGTAGCCTTGAGAAGAAAAGCTGTCCTTAAGTATCTATTATGGGAGTAATAAAGATGACCAAACCAGACTTTTTACAGGTTTAAGGACAAAAAGGCAAAGGACACATGTTGCAACAAGGAATACTCCTATCTGAAATAAAGAAAACCATTCTTCACAATCAGGGCAGTTAAGCCATGGATCACACCGCCCAGAGTCTTTAGAACGCCCATCCTTAGAGATTTTCAAAACCTATCTGGACATGGCTCTTAGCAATGTGATCTTATTTAGAAGCTCACCTGCTCTGAGCAGGAAGCTGGAACAGATAATCTCCAGAGGTCTGCTCCAACTAGATTATTCTTGATTCTCTGGAAATGGAAACAAGCACTGCAAGTACATGCTGTAGCGTAATTTCTAATCATAGGAATTGCAACACAAACAAGGAAGATTACACAAAAGTTCCCAAAGACTATTAAAACACACAAATCATCAAAGACATCATATTAATCATTATTCAAGACACTTAATGGAAATCTGCTATCTGGTATTGCTGCAGTCTTTTAGAAGTCATAAAAATAGTTAGACTAAAAATGTAATTTCTGTGACGCGATATTTTACTTGACGTTTCAATAGAAATGAAACTGAAATCTACAAGAATAAGCACTCCTGATTTAAAAGAGAAAAGATTTAGCCATATGCATAAATGTCCTGTCATGTGCATGTCTGTGATCAGCTAGCCCTAAATGATACTCAACCCACACCAACACCCAGATACACAAAACTGTAAAAACTGACTACGGAGTCTTTGATTTGTAACTAAAGTATACCTTTAAATATAAATATATATATACACACACACAGACTTCTAATACACAAAGCAGAGGGAAAGAACAGGAAAGTATGGAATGTACAGAGTTTCTACAAGTAGGGAAAGGTGATGAAGTGTCAAATCTGTTATCCAGACAGTGCAAGTTACAATACTGCTAAACCACCATTAGGAGAAAACTGAAGGGAAAAAAAAGCAAACATCATTATCTCACTTAACTGGTTTTGAGGTTTGGATGTAAAAATTTAAGCACCAGCTGGCAATATAAAGTTTTAAATGAAAGCAAAAGTAGGCAAAAGAATACAGGCTTTTCAGCTGGTGGGGAGGGGGAAAACAAAAAAAAAAAAATCCTAGTTTTTTGAGGGAAAAGTTGTTTGTTTTTTTTTTTTCTTTCTTTTTTGGGGGGGGAGGGTTGGTTTGTTTGTTTTTAATCAAAAATTCATTCATTAAATGTTTCTAAACCAGGAACTGTATTTATGATTGCTGGAAAGTACATCAGAGTTAGTATATAAATCCTAGTGAGATTTTCAAGACTCAAATGAACTCACAGGCTCAAAGTGTTAGAATATTCTCTGTGTTAGAATATTCTCTTAATGACTACTTGAATATCAATTTACTTTTTTAGAGAGGTGAACTATTTTATTTATAGAAATAGGTATCACAGACAAGGCATTTGAGCAGAGATATGGTACACTACTGCACTGATGTGGTTTTGTTTGTGCCAAATGATTGCCAATTGGCATGAAAGGATGATCGCAATGAAAATTATTCCTTTTCATTCCCAGCATGCTCTGGAAACACCAACCAACCACTTCTAACGAAAGAATATCCAATAACAGTCAAAAGTTAAACTTTCACTTAATTATATAGTGAAACTTCTTTAAAAGTATTTTTAAATAATAATATTTTAATTTCCTTTAAACAACATCTATATGAATGAATCAATGTCATTTACTACAGCCTGCAACTGATTTCAGCCTGTCAGCCTTTTGGTGTTCTCCCTAACTGGTATTCTGTTACTGTTTTCTGTGGCTGCTCCATTTGAAATCAACCAGCAGCCTAAAGCAGGAAGGCCAACTGTTCCTCTAGTACTAATAAATGTGCTAATATGCACTAGTTTAAACTTGATCTATCAAGTGAATCAGTGAACCATGAAGGGTGGTGGGTCAATCAGGGTGTTCTGAAAACAAAGGCTCATAGGGCAGCAGAGACGCTATGCTCAGACATACATCTGTGCTGCTTTCAGGTCTTAGCATTATGAAAATGGGTTTATGTTACAAAGTTAAGAGCCTGGAATCATGTCATTACTGAATAAGTTTATAAATACTTTATATGACACTAAGAATATTATACATGAGGAAAACTAATATTATGAGAGAGATTTGATAACGTAACTATGGAGACAACACTGTTAATATTAACTAACCTAAGTTAATGTTTAACATTAATGGTTTAATTAAAACTTCATGCATGAAGTTTCAGACTGTCATATCAAATCCCATTGTAAAAGATACTACAGAATAGTAGAACGCACTTCATGCATTTTTTGCTACTTTGTCATTTTTCTCAACCATATTTACTGTCTTCTGTTAGTTTACAGTTTTTAAATAAAACTTCAACTAATAAAAAAATAAAAATAAATCTTATCTTGCTAAAAAAAAGGGGGGGGGAAGAAAAATTTATAATAATGCATTTTATCTCATTTCTGGGCCTGTCTTAACCCTTTAAGAAACACTGGGTATTTGCATCCACAGAGGATTTTAAATAAAACAGTGAATTCCACTTACCTACTATGTCACTACTGTACATGCCCGTAAAATATGATGTATAAACGGAAATCACTTAGTCAGGTGTACAACAGGTCTTACGTGAGATCAGCATCATACTAGAATCTGTTTAAGCTGCAATTTGTGGCTTTTCAGGGGCCAATTCAGAGCCAAGGCTCCATAGGTGCATGCCTAAAATGGCAGTGGTTGTTCTGTATCAGTTTAACAAAAATGCAATATACAGATCAGTATTCCTGAGCACCATATCATTGAGCAAGCTCTTCATATCTCGCTGGCATGCATCTGAGCAGCAGCAACATTATGTGGAAAATAAGAACTTATTTAAGAGTGGGAATATGGTAGTACATGTGTTTTGTAACTCTGCCACACACACACAGAGCCATAACAGCATCCACTATAATTTGACTCTAAATAACTGTATTGTACCTGTGTTCTCACTTATACGATGACAGGATTAATGAAAAATTATAGCCTAGTTAAACTTTAAGTAAACTGAACAAATCCAAAGTAACAGAGGATACTCACTATGAAAATACTAAGAATGAACATGGAAAATCACGCAAGAAACATTCATGTCAGACACAAAACAGTGAAAGAGAAATTATGTACATGATATTTCAGAAAAAAATTTAAATTTTCATTAGAACAAATCTCCAGATAAAACTCTATCAGTGATAGTACGAGCTAAGCTTGCCATTACTGTTCCTTAATGTATATGGATAAAAATCTAAAAACATGTCAAAGAGTAACGTAAACGAATAGAAATTGAATTTATTTTCAGGAGACACACCTGTTAGCAATATTTAGCCATTCTGACAAATGAAAGTACATGTTTACTGACAGCCATACCCAAGCATATATACACTCTACTTTGGTAAATCACTTGCTTTTCATTTGGTCCAGCCTGGAAGCAATAAAAAAAAAAAAAACCCTTCAAGTAAATAATGCAGCAGTTAATGAAAATTTGTGAGCAGACAGAATAGGAAAAAAAAAACAAACCCCGAACATGTACACTTAAATTTTGACTATTGTAGAAGGACAAAATTTTAACTTTCTCCTGCAGTTTATAAGGAAACCAAAAAGGAGCCAATTTGAGTTCATTAACAAAGAGGTCATCAGCACTATTATGAAAACAAGCTGCAGCAAAAAGTATGAAAATTCATCACTGTTTCAAGCAGAGATATATCGATGTGCCGTTTGACATTTCAGTTACTGAGGAATCAACAGAACTTATCTGCATTTTATACTTTTAGTCCAGACTTGAAGCCCACTGGGAACTTTCAACCAATGTTTGGTACATTTTAAATCAGAAGACTTTTTCTCTCAATTATGCTATTACTATACCAGCGCTGTTTGAGTTTCTGAGACTGTGTCTCTGCCACACTGAATGCAGAAATACTGCTGCTTTTTTGGTGATTTTCTGTATAGAAAGGCAGTTTGAATATCTACCCAGAATGCTCTTTTTCAGGTTCAGGTGGCTTCCAATTACAAAGCTATAAAACAGAGACTGCACCTCCAAGTCAAGGCAACCTGAGCAAGAGATACTGCTGCTTTTTTCCTGTGAACATATGGTACCACTGCTCCTGATAGATGGAGGGTAATCTGGGAACAAAACAGACATTTGCTCCTTATGCAAATGTCCTTGCCTTTATGGGTAGCTGGAGATCTGCAGGAATCTTGGCACTTCTGCAGATTTAGCTATTTCGTGATAAAGTCTTTCAAAAAGGGGCAAGGGAAGGCGCTTTTTAATGCACATTTTTATTTGGAAAATACAAGGCATATTGTAAGCAAACAATGTAAGAATGTGCCATTAATAACTCATGTTATTTTACTTTACCTAATATCTGCTTTTGACAAAGTTACTTTACTAAAAATACACTATAAATTGCTATTGAAAGTGTTGTTACTAACACTACAGATGTGAAAGGTTTGAATTCGGCAATCTGGTTCAGTATTAACAATTCAGCTGGAGTTTTAATAGTCAATTACAAAATGGATTGGTTTTCTTCTGTAACAAACTCATTTGCTATAATCTGTAAACAGAGACACATTTTGGAGCTAAATCAGAGAGTTTGGTTTGTGAAGGGGTTTTTTGTTGGTTTGTGTTTTTTTGAATCACAAGTGTACTATATACTGTGTCTTTCCAACATTGATGGTATTAAATTACAGAGAAAAGCTTTGATTTGTTGGGGGGGAGGGATTCCCTAAAGGGTGAATGCTTTTTTCTTAGATTTGACACAGCTTCCATGAAAAAAATGCAACTGTTGTGTGTTAAACAAAGCATCCTGGAACTGGCATTAGCCCAGGCAAACACAGAAAGATATGTTTAAAATAAAGAATTGCCTCTCATCACTAGCTAGTGTCAATACATCTTGTATCAACTTACACAATGCAAGTCTTACAGGACCTTAAGAGCACTTCTACCTGTGAATTTATGAAGAAAAGGAAAGCCTCTCCCATTAGTGTCTTTAAGAGCCTGCAGGTCTCAACTGGGAGCTCATGAACAGTCACCAGGAAGTCCCTGAAGAGTTCCCAGGACTGCAACTACAGTACCATCATATGTGCCGCAATTCCAAGTGAAACATCAACGAAATATTTTTTCTTGAAGAAACAGATTTCCCAGAAGACATTTCAGTCAGAATACAGTAAGCTCCTTATTTTCAGTAACTTCCAAAACACCTCCAGAAAATATTTGTCTCATTTTTACAGACGCATTAGTCGCTTTCCTAAATTTTACTCTTTACCATGTGAAACTTCAGTAGTAAACATTTTCCAGCAATAACATTCATATCTGTCTTTTCCATAGGCAACATACTGTTCTAAGCTTCACTCAACCTTAGGTATTGCCAACAGAAACAAGTCTGAAATAATAATGACATCAACAGCAATGCAATGCTTACCATTCAAAATATCCTTTAGATGTCTAAACCATGAATGACAATGATCTTCACTTAAGTTATTTAAATGGATAGCACAGTCTGTTAGTTTATTATCTTCTTTATTCAAGCATTTAAAAATTGTGATACCCAACAAAGTACCACCTTTTTTCTGCCCTACAAAACGACGACGTTTCAGTTTTACTGAAAATACATCTTTCATTTCTATAATCTCCTCCTGAGCCTGCAAGTTAATATTTGAATCACCTGTAGGGAGAAAGAAGAACAAAAAAATTGTTATCAATATGATTAGGAGTAATATCTAAAAAAAAAAAAAAATATATATATATATAAATAAATAAATATTGTTATGGCTTCATTTCTAGCTTCACTTGTTGCATCTGCTCATGCCTATATTTAAATTTACTGCATATCATTTACCTCAATCACTGGTCCTGTATTTTACCAATACAATTCTGTTATTTAGGTTAGGTATCCAGTTATACAAATAACATGACTTCAAAGAGATTATTTAGTCCCTCTTCCGATATTTAAAAAAATAAATGAATGGAACTGCAGAATCTAGGAACAGTGAACCAGTTGGTTATTTTTGCATTTGCATTCAAAAACCAAATTCTTCATTCCATTCTCCTAAGTCATATCAGTTGTATTCTCCTAAATCATAAATCAGAAAGTCTCCTATGACCCAAGCTAACTATATGCTCAATGTATTTTTTCATTTGATACAACTGCTGCCCTTCGGGTTTAGACTAGAGAAATACCATAAAATAGTTAAGCAAAAATAGAAAAATAAACCAAAAGCATGTCACCCATCTTATCTTTCCTTTTCAGGTCATGAATTTAGTTTAGAAGACAAAACAGTTTTGAAAGTTCTTGTGACAGTTCAAGACCCTCACCCAAGGGGAGATTTTTGGAGGTTTTCTTATCTCAGGACTGTTACACACACGGACCCTGTGGCTGCAGACACTATCACTTCAGTTACACTAGTTCCAGCTATCTTTTAGAGACATATAAACTGAACAACTGTGGTACAGGTTTCTCCTTTTTCTGCTCTCTTGAGCTGTAAAGCACCTGATTCCTCAAAAACAAAGTTGAACAGACAGGCTGAAGAAAAAAATGTCACCATTCCTGTAGGTATCAGATACTCTGGACACAAAATGAAGTTTCCCTGCTTTCTTCGCAATTACAGCAGATCTGATACAGTAGATTGATAAAGGTCCCTTTGCAGCCAAAGCAAGAAAAGGTAACCAGAAACCTTTTCCAAATACAGCAACAGCTCAGTCAAGTGGTTTCTCAATAGCACAAGCCATAACAGATTCTGTTTGATGAATAGTTGCTGCACACTGTACTGAAGTGCCGGGGAGAAGCTGCAGAAGTCTATTTTAACTGCCTTACTGGAAAAAATGGACAGCACTGTAGGTGAGACTGCAAAAATCAAGTATCACCCACTTCATTACACCACTTGAAGCTGAGGCCTTCAGAAAGTCATACTTCTCCTGAGCAGGAAAAAGAAGCCTGTGTCAATTCCTGCAATGCTGACATTTCTCAACATTATTTCTTGAACCAGACTATGCAGTGATCATCTTTCTATATAGAAATCCTGGAGGATTGCACCTCTGCTATGCTAACAGAGCTAAAGCTCAAGTCAGTATTACCTCTCTTCACAGTTCTCAGACAACCCATTTTCTCCTGTTCCATACAAAACCTACTGCTGATAGAAACACGAATTTGTTATACTTCCTACGTATATTTTCCAACTTGTTACATTTTACTATCTTAATTTCTCCGTATTTCAGCTACTAAGGTGTAAAACTGGACTAAAACCATTCTATTTTTAACAGGAATACTGTGACAAGTAAACGTGTGCTCTGAGATAGTACACAGGAATTGTCTCTAGTGCAGACTTTCAAAAGTACATAGTAAACAAACAGGAGGAAACTCACCAAACAATAGAAAGCAAAAACAAAGCTCAAAGTTCTCTAATGACTGCTGTAAATTATTTTCTATAAAACGCATTGAATGCAAGCAGAGGACTGAGGAACAAACAAATGTGTATAATTCCATTTGAACTATGATTTTGCATAGACTCAAAGGGTGAGCGAACATTGTACAAGCAACCTTAATACCAGCATTACCAAATCAGAGACCTTGATTTTTTTTCAAACTTTGTATTGCTCTTCTAAAACATTTGGGGGCAAATAGTCATTGTAGGCCTTAAATGAAGCGCTTACTTGTGACAGCCTGAATCACTTACCTAGAACTACATAGTTTAATCTTTATTTAAGACTTGTTTTAATTTTTAAAACAGCATTTTAAAGGGGGTCTGCTTATCTTTTCCCAGTAAGTCTCACTGTCAGACATACACTCAAACTCAATGCTTTAGGAAAATGGGTAAACATAAAGACACCTGAAATACGACAACAGCTCTGTGGCAACAGCTAAGCTGCAGCATTTATTCCCCCACACCAATACAGATATGCTAAATGGGTTTGCTTTTTAAATATTTTTAAACAAATAACATTTTGGATTAAACTATTAGTTTTGCTGAGGATATCACAAATTCTGTTATGCTGTTATGCATATGCATCACAAATAAATTACAAGCAGTAGCCTATTTGCCCTGCACAAATCAAGTAAAATGGAGGCCTGTTAAAATACTTTTTGTATTTTGAAAGTCCAGCTTTCATAGAATGACATTTAGCCATAAGCCAGGTAAAGGCTTATGTCTTATTTTACGCTACTATTTCAGCCAGATTTTTATTTGCTTTTACATCTTCCTCTTACTCTGTATTTATCAAATGCTTGTGTTGCTCAGATGCACATCAAAACTTTTGAAAATTAAAATAATATATTCTTACTAGGCAGCACTAGACTTTCAAACATAGCATTTGATTAATTGCTCTACTGGAATACATTTCCAGATACAGCTTGGAGAAGCATATAAACTGCTGAAATACTGAATCATACAACAGCATCATCCTCAAGTTTTAAATCGTAGAGGAAATACCGAACTAGGTAGTAGGATTAGGACAGCCAACTTTTACTAAAGTTGAAAAGAAATCTGCATAAAAGTCCCTAGACATATTCTGTAATTTCCATCTTCTTTTTTTACTGAAAATAAGATCATTGCAAATGCAGTAAACTTGTATAAAACAATTCTGATACAGAAAATTGAAGTAATGAGCTACATTTATAAAGTATTTCTAGTATGTCATGACCACCAAGTTTAAATATAAAGTATATATTGAATTAGACACCTTTTTAAACTTCAATGTGATACTAACGAACCAATAGGTCTTTTGGTTATTGTTAGCTGTTTCAGAATATTAACTGTCCTCTCACATTACTTAGAAAGATATTGGCTACCATCTGTTCTTGCAAGAGATTTAAGTATACATCTATTAGATATCATGCTATTTATTTAATTCAGTATCCACTTCCCATTGTTGTATCTTTGGAAAAAAGTCAATTTAATTACAAGGCATAAAGATAATCTCTTCTATCAGGCTGCCCTGTCATCATGACAGCAGAGAGGTAACCTGTATTAAGTAGGTTACAGGCGTTAGGGAAGAGTAAAACTAACAGCACTTAACATTTAACAAAGATCTAACAAAAACAGAATATATGGCACTTAAAAAAAATTACTATAAGCCAAGGGCTTGTCTAAATCAATCTCAGCACATCTGTCTGATGTAGACCGTAAACAGGATTAGAGTTGGATTTATCTGCTTGACGCTAATTGTACTCACAGTTTCTGCACATGTCCATTCTTTTTTTTTTTTTTTCAAATATATCATGAAAAAAGCCTGCCTGGATATACAAATTTCTAGGAAGTTTTATGCTCCGATTTATCCTCTCACTGATTTCAAACAATGAGACTATCCTACGTTTTTCCTATTTATGGTAATCTAATCTCTTATTTAATCAAAACCATGTCTAAATATACCACACTGAGCTAAATAAAAGGGTGAGGGATCAGTACACTCAAATACAGTTTAACTGTAAATAGCAAATCAAATTTTAATTAGTTAAGAGTGTTCAACTAGGCTTTAAACAAATAGATTCTCATGTTTACAGCAAAACTGATGAAAACATACACATGGAAAAAAGCAGACCTACTGAAAAATAGAACAGTTTGTAAAGAGGTGTGTTATTTAAATATAAACACCAACACTTTTAAAACAAAACAGTGCAGTCTAACATAACAAAAATAATTAGAAATAAAAATTATCAATACTATACCAAAGAAAAGACTGTGATCAACAGTTATTATTGAACTGATTACAAATCATCCTACACTGTATGAACACTACTTTCAAAATCCTAGTTTCAATATACAACAAAATGTAACTGTGTTGATATAAAACCAAAAAGGAAATAAATAGAACCAAAAAAATGAAATTAGTTTTGACAATATGTCTAAAAATTTAGGCTTAGAAATATCCAAAATTAATATGTAAATGTCTAATATATATAAACTAGCAACTATTAACTCATAAATTAAGACAATTTTCCCTTACTGTAGTCGACAAAGCACAATACGTAGAATGCAACTGATTCATAAAACCTCTGCAGTTTTCAGCTACAACTCTGAGTAAGAACTGGCAATGAGAAATATAAAGGAGCTAGTATGATCATTCTTACCAGAAGAGCTGAGAATCACTGTATAGCTCGCCAGGTAATTTAACATTAATTGAAAGACTCTAAACATGAGACAGAAAAGCTGTTTTCAGAACATC
This sequence comes from Strigops habroptila, assembly GCF_004027225.2. Classification (NCBI taxonomy): domain Eukaryota; kingdom Metazoa; phylum Chordata; class Aves; order Psittaciformes; family Psittacidae; genus Strigops; species Strigops habroptila. The sequence continues at coordinate 15,742,266 of NC_044281.2, read as the reverse complement.
TGAATTTTCAAGGGTTTTTTATTTCAAAAAGACAGGTCATGCAACACCTTTAGCAAGATTTGATGCTATGCCTCTCAGTCTCTTCTGCAAGCACAGAAACCCAAATTGCACTTTCTGCTTGCCAAGAGTATCAAACAGCAAGATGAGAAGAAGGTACAGCAAGGGCCAGGTAGGGGAGGGGCTGTTTTTTCTTTGAATATTACCTTTATGCTACTCTAGTCCTTTTAAACGGTGTAAGAGAAGAGTAACACAACCAAGGTCCTAGTCTAGAAAAACATTCCTCAGATTGTGTTTAACAACTTCCTTGGGAACACCAAGATGTTTATAAAGTACTACCAAAGTACTGCATCTCAGTTCCTCCAGAGCTGGAGAGTAAAAGCAGGGTGTGTAGTTAAGTTCATCTTTTAATGGCAGCTATTCACTTGCAGCAACAGCTGTATTCCTCCAGGGCAGAAAATTGAGCTTAAAGACATCTGACAGGAATACAACCAATTTTCATTCTCCTCCTCTAGAGAATCTGAGGATGATGTATTTTGCCAAGCCAACGCAATACCTTGCTGTTAATCCCTTTTCCAATACAGGCACCTACCCTCATTCACCTGCCATGACCGTGTAGTCCAGCCCTTCTCCTTACGTCTGGCACTTGACAAAACCACACTGAGCCAATTCAAATCCCTAAAGTAACACAGATTGTCTACTTTATTTATTTTATTTTATTTTGCTGACTTAGTCTTCTGACAAGTTGCTTAACACAATCAGTTCAATGCAAGTCCTAGAAAACTAGAGATGCTTGAAAGTGGTAAAAAAATACACAGCAGCAAAGAAAAAGGACTGGGACTGTCTCCTCCAACAGCCGGAAGTCAACATGTTTTGAGCCAATCTGCTGTGCATTTTCACTTCCAATTGCTAACTCCCCAAAGATCACACAAACACAGATCAACAAGAGCCAGCAAGAACTGGGAAAGATGCACAATGTGTCTCTGAATTTTTTAGAACTATTTACATCTTATCAATTAAAAAAAATTATAAGTCTCAAACTCCACTTTACAAACCTATAATGGCACATTCAGTTTCACTGGCTAGGAAGCTACACGCTATTTTCAAAACAGCAGTAAAAGGCAGTATTCACTATTCCAGCTTAAATAAGTCATCTGATTTTAAACTGCTATCATAGATAGCTATGTCTAAAAATAAGATTAGTATGAAGAATAACTGATATAGTAAAAAATATTCTTGAAAAAAATCTGTACTTCAGGTCCCAGTTTTTCAACTCAGCCTCCCCCCAAAAAATCCAAGATCATGGGATAAAGGCTTACATTAGATAATATAATTTTTTTTTATTTCTCTAATAACCCCTACAAATATCTTTTAAAAGACAAAATGTGATAAACACAACATAAAACTGGCTTTAGCAGTGCCTTGCAACTTTCAATACACTCTACAAAAAGTAGAATGTATTGAAAAAGTAGTAGTCGCCTCTCCGTGTTTCAAACAGCTCTCTCCCCCAAGAACCCTTAAACAGCTGGTTCCAATCCCTGTTCTCCACCATAACTTCTAAAAACTAAATCTTATTCTTGTGAACATCCTCATCATACTAAGAGGGCTGTTGCAGATACATGCCCCTGTGCCCAGCATTATATCATCACAGCAACTGCAGGAATAGCAGCTTTAGGGGACATCTGGTGTAGTCTTTGAAGTCCTGAGTTGGACCATACTCAGGGACTTAAAATTTGGTTGACTTTCAATGCACCTTTAAAGGATGGCAATAGGCAAATTTCTGTCAGAAAAAAACCCCAAACCAAACCAAAACCAAAAAACAAAACCCTGCCAAGTTGCCTAGTTCTGGCTGAACCAAAATGAGAAATGATGCTGGCAATTCACAGAGCAAACATAGGAACAGTTCAATTAACCTCATACTATAACAGCAGAGTTCAGTTCAGAGGTCGCCCTTGCTGGAGCCAACTCCCCCTGGAGAGGGGCCAGACTGGGGACTTCCCCTCTGAGCATGACCAGATCTCAGGAGTTACACCTGCACCCAGCATCCTGAGTCTCCATGATGCCCAGCAGGCCATGGACAGGGCCCTTCTTGTAATGAAGCTCATTAGACATCTAGCCTCAAGCTTTCATTAGTGTCTTGTTCCATCTCTGGTTTACAGCAGTGGAGTTCCTTGCTTATTAATTACAGCTTAATGGCAGAACTTCATCAGAAAAAACACACCAAAACTGATATTTTGAAAAGAAGCCAAATAGCTTCTTGAATAAGTACCTCCATGGGAAAGCATGAATAAGGCACAAGACCTAACGGTGTTCCAGACAAGAAGCTTCAGCTTAAGGAAGAGTTTCCCCTTCATTCTCCAACAAAGAATTTGAGGGAGATGATGAAACGAAAAATAAACCCCAACACAATATGATTTTCCAGGAATAATGCTGTACAGAACAGCACTGTACAACAATGCTAGCTGAAAGGAAACAAGACAGGCAGTGACAAATTCTGAACCTGAAGAATTTGAGAGGATACCTGCAGCAAAGACTTGGCTTTTTAACAGTTACATTTTCTCACCACACCAAGAAAGAGGCCACTGAAAATAGATTTACTATAGAAAGCTGTACATTTTATGTTAAGAGTATGACCCACATACTGCCTAATCTCATAATATGATTGGAAAGGTAGCAGCAAACCTTTTCTTAAGTGCCTGAAACTTTGGGGCTTTTTATGTGATAAGTGAAAGCCATTATGTAACAAACTTCAGAGTAACAACAGGGTAACAAACATCAATGATTTCCATCATTTTGTAAAACCTCTGCAAAAACAAGAAGCAGATTAAATGACTGGTCTTACACAGACCAACAAAACAACCATCATATAATGGAATTCATTTAAAAAGAGAGATTTCTGAACTAAACAGAAGACTAGGATCTAGTAGCTTACATGATTTAAGACAATGGGCTAGCAGAGCTAAAAGATACTAAAGAATCCCCAAAGAGGAAACGTGAGCTTAATTTTACATTCCTTTAAAAAAATCTCACACTGGTTTGTACCTACTAATTTATGTCATAATCATGGCAATTACTTCTGTCATTTCAGAAAATAAGGGGAAGCGGGGAATCAAACAGCCTCGTTCGGCCACATGACATCATTGAGTTTGATTAACTACAAGTTAATAATTAGTCCTACTTGGACTCTTACTGATTTGCTTCAGCCTCAAATACAGATTTACAAAACACCCATATTGCTAAATATCAGTGTCTCACTTTCAGGGAACTCAACATACCCCAAATATCTGAATTTTGGTCTTTATTGGAAAAGATTTTCAAGTAAACAATTTCTTCAGGAAAAAAAGAGACACATCCCATTCTAAACAGAGGACAATTTCCTTCTGCAGCTACTGGCAATTCATGTGTATTACCAATTTGTGCTTTTAGGTATTGAAGCATAGCTATCAGCTGAGATAAGCTCATCCATGAACTTCTCATTATTAACAGCTACATGTTTTGCTTTATTCTCATTGATCTTTGCTCTGGCTTTTAGGAACTTTCTTCATAAACTCAGCCATCCTTTTTATCATTCTATCTGCACCTTCTACACTAGCCCAAGGGTAAGAGATGGCAACAGCACCGCCAAAATCCTCTGACAAGCATAAAACCATTCCCTCATCCCAACCCTCTTCAGCTCGGTTGCCCCAATAGGAAGAATGTAAGCTACACCAGTTTGCCTGCAGGGATGAATGAATCCTATTTTGTTCATGCACACTACACTTGTAACAGATTTAAAAGAAAAGCAAAAAAAAACCCCACAGAATTTTTTTAGGTGATCTTTATAACATACATGAGGGTTTTGCCCTTCCTCTTGGGGGAACTGTTCGTATTTCTCTAATTGTGTAAAATATTTTGGCATAGTAAAAATATATTTGGTTCTACATGATATATGTATGGTACAAAAATTAGTTAGAACACAATGCAATTTAAGGCATACTTAGCCAGTTGTGCAGTATACAAATTAGCCCTTCATATAAAGAGAAAGCTTACAAAGTGTAATACTCCAGAAGCTTTTTGGTATTATAATTATTGTTATTATATTGAATTGACTACATTTGCAGTGATGCATAATTCTGTGACTGAGGAAATTACATTCTCAGACTTTCATCAATTTTAAAATTTAGTTTATAGCTTAACACTATGACAAAGCTCTCACAAAAGATTTGATATCAATATGATGTGACACAACTGAACCAAACCTTAATTTCACTCACAGTAAGAAATCACAGGATTAAGTAACACTGTGCAGTCTTTTAGAAAAGTTTATTGCTTCCAGATGGATGCAAGTTTCCTTTCAGCACTGATTGTATCTTCCGTACACAGGGTGCCAATGTTACTATAAATATAGACAAAAGCAGTTGTAAAGATAAATTATTAAGATATTGACATAAACAGGCTCATGCAATACTGCTTCTCTCCACAAAGGACAACTACATTAGAGTGACGTGTATCACAAATGTTCAATCTAAAATCACATACACTCTTTTTAGAAATTACAGCCCATATATGAACAAGCACAAATTTACAAGGTATCCATAAAATGATTTCTAATTCAAACTGTGTGCTCTTTGCCCCATGTTGTGTAGTGCCATGTGTTTCACTGCATGGTGCACAGTACCAAGATGTCCACCTGTGCCCATGTATCTGTGCAGCAAGCTAAGTGTATGCTTACTTCATTTAGCAGCAGAACTGTTGAATACATGCTGAAATACACATTAAAATAAAACTAAAATTGTAAATAATAAATGTCTAAGCTAATTTAAATGTCAAATCATGTACATAAAATACTGTTAAAGTATAGCTACACCTCTACAATTTTTTTTTTTTTTTAAGAATTCCAGGGAATATCTGATTATTTATAAGAAAATTACATATAATGCTATTTTGGAAATCAAAATACACTCAAAAATTATCAGGTAAAGCCAGTACTTTAAGTTGTTTTAATATTTAACTTTGTTATAAAGTTCACGAATTGCAAGAATAAATGGCAATGAGTCATTAAAACACATTATTTGGAGATCTTTCAATTTTTGAGAATCTCATGAAAATTTCATCTTGGCTTTGATTTGTGCATAATAGCCAGTGTATAAAGTAGAATAAGTTTATGCACTTTAAAGAACATGCCGAAGCCATAAATTTAGTCCAAGCAGGACTAAAATTTCAGTATTAAGTACCATAAAATTCAAAATTAACTATCAGTGTTGAAATAAGTTTCACTTTTACATCAAACTACATCAGTATACCAAGTTACATACAGAAACCTACTTATTTTCTGACAGTCATAACAATGGCTCCAAAGACAGAGTCACTAATAAAAAAAAAAAGGCAACAAACAAACCACCCCAAATTTTTTCCATGATGTATGCTTTACATCCTTGCATGCACCAACAGCCTCAAACAAGCAGCCTCCTATCTAAAGCAAATTCCTTGACATCTCCCATCTACTCCTCCTAACTCCAGTATGGTAATGGTAGCTACACACCACATTTACACGTCTATTCGTAATCATAGTCCATTCCTAATCCTAGTACTCAGTACTACTAAAATCAAACAAAAACTACTCACTGACATGTCAAAAAAAAAAAAAAAAAGAAAAAAAAAACCCACCAACAAAAACACATACAAAACTCATTTAAGATGAGTCTTCACTGCTGGACAAACTCTTGTCAGGTGACAAAGGTACAATTCAAACCTCCTCTAATACATACAAATTTTTACTCCCCCCAAACTTTTAAATGCTAACATTACACCAAATGGACACATATATACAGGGATTACCACTATGTGGTTGAAGTAAATATCATATTTGTAGATCCTGAGAATTTTACTCACATAAAGGTCCTGCATATGGTTGCAGGATCATAGAGTGATTTGTATTCAAAGCACCCATACAGCAACTAACAGATGTATCTTCAGACTCTCCAACAGGCACTCACACAGTATGTATGTTACTGTTACTATTCTATCTAAATTTTCCTCTATCAAAATATTAAACTTATCTTGCTCATTTCAAAGTAAATTTAACAAATCTGAGCTTCTACACATATCCAGCCATACATTAAAAATCAGACAATCTTTGACTTGGCCTTAAAGTGAACCAGTGCAAGAAAATTATCATCATCTGTGTTCAAGAAGTGATTACTACAGATCTCTTGGCACATATCTTCCAGCTGTTGACATAACAAATGGATGTTCTATATTGCGGGTCATTCTCAACCCTGTGAACATCAGAAATCTTCCGAAAGAGATTAATGGAAAAACACCAGCTAAGCATACTGAAGTTGTACTTTTTCCCTATCTTGAGGTTGATGAAACTAATTACTCTTCCAGAATGGTTTCTAATGGTTCCAGACTCATATCCTATACACGTATATATATGGTATTTGGAATTTAATTTCCCTTTCTCCACAATAAAAATAAAAATAAATCAGACATAATAATTATAGACATACATAAGAGCAATATTTTCAAGGCACTTATGGCTAAGCAGTACAGGTTTCCTACACAGTCTGCTACTGTAACTCCTATACAGTCTGCTACTGTACTGTAATTCTTCACATCATTTAATAAAATCAACCTCTTGATACTTTGTCAAAGAACACACATTCTTATTAAACTATATCGATCCTCCAATAAAAATACCTTGCAAGTGGAAGGCTAAGGAAACTCAAGTTTGAATTCTACCAAAAAAAGCTTGCTTAGTAGTGCAAATACAGAAGGAATTACAGACTAGCCGTGTGTGTGCTTTTACATAAAATGTCAGTTAAATATATTTTAACTGGTTTCTGGTTTGTAAGACCAGAAATACCAGGTCAGAGCAAAAGTCCATCTGTCCTAGTATCTTATGACAAGCCATATCCATATGCAGATGCTAAGAGAAAAGAATGAATAAAGGAAGCATTTATTCTATTTTCCACTAATACTTTTCCACTCTCCACCTGTTTTCATTTGGGACACTCTGAACTGACTGCAGTTTCTACTCATTTAACAGCACTCAAATAAGGCTTTCCATCTCCAGCTGAACCGACAAAATCTTTTAGAATCGACAATATACTTTTGGCAGTAAGTTTTGCAGTTCTTTCAGCTGCTGAATGATTATTCCTTTTGTTTTGAGCATGGTTCTTCTTAGCTTTATTAGATGCACTGTATTTCTTATTTTGGAAAATAGAAAGCCATTGCCACTTACTCTCTTCTCCAGGCCCCATCTCAACTGCCTCCCTTTCAGACCAAAAAGGGCCAGTCTAGTCCATCATTCTCATCCAGGAGTCTTTCCTTATCTTTAATCATAGAACTGTTTGGGTTGGAAGGGACCTTAAAGATCATCTAGTAATCACTGTCACCCACTGAACCTTCTCCAGTCCCACATGATATTTGTTGAGACCACCAGAAGTCCACACAGTAGTCAAAATGTGGTTAAATAACTGCTGGTTTATAAAGCATACAAACATCTGGTTTAGTCTCTATTTATGTTCTAATAATCCTTAACATAATAATCCTAACAACTGTTTAAGTGACAGATGATATTTTCCACATAATAAACCTATGATCATATACATTAAGAATGGTCTAGCTACAGCTCCTGATATTGATCCCAAGCTGATGGAATTCAAATAAAAGACCAATACATTACACTATGCTTAATTATATCAACTTTTGGACTCACTGTCCCATTGCTTGTCAAACCTCTAAAACAGCCATATCTCTGAAGCTGTGCTGTAGGACATAACTGACAATCTCAAGAGGCTTTTCTACTTCTATTTTAACAGTCTCCACCTCCGAAAAAAGATCAGTATCATGCTTTTCTGTTTATCCCATACCATTTTATTTCCCTTTTCCATACTCCTTCCAAACCAAATTGTTAATATACCAAAGGCACTATGAACTTTTCAGACAGCCTTCATTCCATGAATTAGGCAAAGAGAACAAATATTAGAAACATAAAACAGAGAAGCATATTTAAGAACAGCTTTCTTTTTTACTGTAATTTCATTAGGTTGCTCCTGCATACAAAATAAAATTGCTAAACTTTTAAACTTGCAAATGTAAAAAGCAGTAGCTGCTTTAAGCAAGCCAAAGAAGCATATATGTATAAATTACATTGTAAATTATGTACTGAATTTCTGTGTGTATATTCCACAAATGGTTTCCATAAAACAAGTGAGACCTAGGGACAAAATTTCAAAAACACCACCTGCTTGTTTCTATCATATTTTAATAATTAACCCCTCAACAAATGTAAGTGAAGAAAACAAAAAAAAGCCTTTTTATTTTTGTTTGTACTACAGTAAAAAAAAAAAAATACAAACTACAAACTCTTTTCTTCTGCTAAGCATTGTTTTCTAAAGCAACCGTAATTACTGTTCCTCCTTCATCACAAAAGATCTATGAAACAAAAAAGGATCTGGAGGATATTCTTAGCTTAGTCACAGCCTTGTTTAATTAGAGTGTTGCAGTCAAGTGACCAAGAAACATTATATTTCATGTGAAACATTCAGAAGATTCTTTTTCCTTTAATAAAAATAATACCAAGTTAAAAATAGACATCTATATACAATCCTCTCTTGATTATTGTAACATATCGATATACTTTGATTTACCTGGCAATGTGTCATCTGCAGAATTTACTAAATGAAACCACAAATCTGTTCAAAATTTGTCATTGACATGAGTTACCACCATCTATAGCCATCTAACTGTTAGTGTATTATTCACTGGTGTTATGGTAATTTTGACCCCTAATTACCTCACCCCCAGTTACACTACTTAGATGTGACAGAGCAGGCCTTTGGGAAGTCCAGAATCATCCAAGCATGAAATTTTTCAGTACCTTTCTTGACAGAGCTGTTTGATGAGTCTCCAAAAGACCCTGCAATGAACAGTGTATCAGGGAGACGACTTGGACAGGAGAAATCTCATTTTGAACCATCTTCAGAACATTCAGCTGATCAGCCAGGCAAAGGTGTACTGTTTTCACACAGAAAGCCAGCGAGTTATCTTCAAATTTGTCCTATTTACTTCTAGCAATTTATTCACAGAAATTTTCACTTAAGTTAGAATAACATGGGCTTTTTTTAAAAAGCCACTTTCCTACAACATTTTTTTTAAGTGAGAATACTTATTCTATTTCTAATACTGTACTAAAACAATATAGAAAATATAAATACAAAGATGATGTTCAAGCAGCTGTCAAACGGGGGCGTTAATAGAATGATAAGCATTTAACTACTCAAACTCAGAAGAGTATCTTCAAAACAGCATTATATTTAGTCGTAAGTATTTACTGTTGTTACCCTTAACTTGATCAATTCTACGTCAAATTTTGTTTTTCCAAGACTGTCTGCACGGTGTAAAGGTCAGTTTCCAGGATACATATAATTGTGCAGTACATAACATCTGTTGCTTTGCATTTTCTGAGCTTCACAAAGCATACTTTCCTATATTCACTTGGGCGTATGGACTGACAGAAGAGATCTATTGTCACAGTTCAAATAAACCAACAACTACTCTGTACTGAAAAGCATCTAAGTAACTACCACCTTACATAGCCTAAATAGACAAAAGCCAGGGAATTCAGAGTTCAGCATTGAATTCTGTTCATGAACCCACACTAGATCAAAAACTTTGAAGTAAACCAAGTTACTGCACATTTTTTTTGTCAGAGATTTAATATATTCCCACATCTACAACTAAATAAGAAGCAGGGGGAGGGAGGAAGTTGCACCAGATCTTAAACATAAGAAGCAGAATTTTCTTTCCTCAAACGCCTTACAGCAAGGCTACCATACATCAAGGCTGACATGAAAATTCAGACCTACAATATTTACTTTTTAAAAAACTTTTTATCTTGGGTTTTGGGGTTTTTTTGGTTGGTTGGTTTTGGGGTTTTTCTTTTAACAAACATTCTTGTCTGCTATCACTGATAGACCATGAGAGAAAACAGGAGCTTCCATACTACTAGTAAGGAAAACTCATTGTTCCTTGTAAAATAAAGCCAATGGTGGGCCTGGAAAATAATTGTTAATTCTTACACAAGTTATCCTGGGGTTATTTGAATAATTTGTGATCTGCTCTGGTTTCTAAGCTCCAATTTTACAAACACCAAGCACTGTGGCTTACAATCATTCTACATGCTCTGGCTTACAATAATATTACAAAAACCTCCAAATTAAGTGTGGCTTAAAGCATTTTTTTGGTTTTGCAACTTAAGGAATTACGTATTTATTGCATCAATCTCAAAATTGCTAAAAGCTGTGTTGTCATTGATAGATATACATAAAGAGCTCAATACCAGTTCTTGGTTTTGTTTTCTTTAATCTCTAACATTCATAAAATAACATGCAATATTTAACATTTACATTAGACACTATGCTGAAATATTCTACAACATTCAGCTAAGGTGACAAATGTAAATCACACACACACACACACACAAAATCTATTAATCAAATGCCTATCCATTAAAGATAAAAAAAAAAAAAAAGGGGGGGGGAGGGGGGTTGGTGCGAAAAAACCCTAGGAAAATTTGGGGAAGGAATAAAATGAGAAGCACCCTCTCAATCTCCACATTTTAAACACTCCCACTCAAGAGCATGATAAAGATACAAATACAGGTCAAGACTTCAAACAAATGCACTCAAATCCAATCACCAAACTCATTCCCAAAAGATAAATCCAGCTAGTACTATCCTACACCATAGACAAGACACTCGTGATAACTGTGCCAATAATGGGGATTGGCATGCTTTGTGAAACACAGCTGACTGGTTCTTCTCCAAAGAAGAGACGATAATATCGGCAATTCTAGCATCACAAAACTTCCAGGTTTGTGGGACATTTCTTGTTGCTCTGCTGAACTTATGTGGGGGTAGGGGTCATGACTCCATGGGGAAATGAAATAGGAAAACAGTTACCTTGCGACCTTATAGGAGGCATAATGTTCTCATTCAATAGTGCATTTTTAATCTGCATACTTTGATAAAAACAAAACACCTGTTCATAAAAAAAATTCAGGTTCAGCCAAGTAAGCCATAAATGCATTTTAAATTAATTAACTGTTGGGTTTTTTTCCCCTTTAGCAGCATCATTACTGAAAAATACATAGTCAATTACTTTTAACTTCAAAATCACCTTTGGAATTAATAGACTTTGGAATAAAAAGGTATAAGGAGATGAAAACGCATATCAATAAATGGAGCTAAAGAAATACCAGAAGCCTAATTATTTTTCAAAACATTAAGTCTCGTGCATGTTTAAATACACTTAAAATTTTAAAACCACAAACAGTATTATGTGAAAGTAACCACTATCTTTATAGAAGCATAGAGAGTATCTTGGCAAAGTAATTAGCCATTTTTCCAAATTATAGAACAACCAACACACCTTTTTTTCCTACAAAGTGCCACAGCAAAACATCTTGATAGTAAAATCTGAAGTCCTACAAAAAGGATTTCTATGCTCAGCCAGAGTGCAGAAATAGGAAATACCGATGTTTTCAACTCTTCATCATAACTACATAAAATCCAGTTACCCAGATAACATCTACATGTGAAAGAGAGATTATAATACATCTTGGTAATTCATCCACGAGGAGTTTCCAACACATTAAGAAGCCATTTTTGGTTGCATTTACAAGGTCATAACTTCCCTGCCAGTTGCACTGTCACATGCATTTTCGCTTATTCAGCTACACTTAAAGATGTTATCCTAAATTGGTATCACTGTCCAAAGCATAATATCCTCACTTCAACAAAAGAGGGAAGGGTTCCTAAACTGCGAGAAGGGAATTCTAAAACTTTTTCCCCAGTAAAATAGTTTGAGAAATACCATCCTTACCCTTAGTCTAGAGACACAAGTATTGTTGAGACAGCCTGAACAATTGGAAGGAGGAAATTCTAGTCACTTGTTTAAAGTTAGCAGTTAAAAAAAACCTCAACATTATTAATGGGTATTTTAAAAGGTTAATTTAATAACTTTACAGTTGTACTCAGCTCTGTAGTATGCCAGTGAATGGTGAAACACAACTCAAAAAAATTGGCAGTTAATGTCTGAGACAGGAATCAATTTCGAAAAGGATCTCAGTATAATGCAATTCTATAGCAGTCCCAGTAGTAAATGACAAAAAGGTCAAATTGGAAAGGAAACAGCAGATACCACCACAAAACTAGCAGATGTTCCTAAAGGATCATCTGTACAAAAACATAAGCATATGTGAGAGAAATCCAACACTATCACGAAATCAGTTGGTGTCTAACATAATAGCAGTTCCTTATGGCAATATGGTAATACACATATCAGATACTCAACACATTATGGTTTTTTGTCTGCACATACTGTTACAACATAAGTCATAAAAAGCAGGACCACCGATTTCCTTGAAAGGAAAACATTAGTTCCACAACCCACTAATGTTAAGGTACACAAAGACCACTCAGTTCTTCAGGTTTTTGTTCTTAGATTTTCAGCCATTTAGGCTTTTCCATAAATTGTCTAAGAAGGATATAAATATTTTTAGGGTATTATATATATTGAAGTAAAAATTTCTTCTAAAGGCAGCACATAATATAGTTGGATATACCTAAATAAAGAGCAAATAGAAAGGGATTCCTTCTATCCAATACCTATTTGTTTGGGGTTTGCATAATTGCAACAGTATCTATTATTTATCTGCTGCTTTTGTAACATACTTAGTTGACAAATAAGATATCTACAATGAAAACTGTTTAAGTTTTGTTTATTTTGACTCCAACAAAAGCAGATGACAGACTTTCCTGCTTTATTTTTATTTCTATTTTATAACTGTAAAAATAGCAATGCCTTAATCTGAGCATGTCTTTTGCCAAGATACAAAATAAAAAATGCTAAAAACCATCACATTCTGAATTCTAATCCATTTATTACCATGAAGAGTTACAACCGTGGAAGTGAGCTTATATGGAAGATCCAAGTAGGCACCATGATCCCCACAATTATCCCACACCCAGTCCAGGGAGAGAAACGGCCACAAAGAAAGCAGGCAGCAGTCTCAGACTCTGAGTGGCCAAGCTATTCTTCATGGTTTGTATTCATTTCCTGTAGATATTAAAATATACATATATACACACACATATATATATGAAAGGATTTCAGGAATTAAGTAGCTGCTTAGACATTTACAGAACACTGCTTCTAAACTTCAGGAATGGCCTGAAAGAAACCACACATTTTCCAATAAACTACACTCCAAAGACAAGATAAGTTGGCCACATTTCATGCAACAGAAAAGACATAAAGGTGCATTGTAAAGGGATACCAATTCGGGGATGACATGGTAGAACTGCAACCAAGAAAAGATTGCAATAACATCAAGAACATGAGAAAGGGGTTTAAAAAAGAAAGAAAAAAAAAAAAAAGTGTTTTTCAAAGGCTGAAGAATAGGACGATTCAGGAACTGAGATACAAGACATGCTTAGGTAAGGGATTTGACTGCATATTGGTTTTAATGATTTTAAAAGAACATTAATTTACACTGAGGAAGGGAGTCAGACCTGTAGCACTATCATAGACATGAAAATAGCACTAACGTGGACATTAAAGATTGGTTAGTATATCACTTTTTTTTTTTTTTATAGACACTTCTGGATTCTTTCCATCACGATATAGAAGACCACCAATTTACTCTTACACACCTTTGCAAAGAGTTGGCAGTTATTCTAGAGTGGGAAAATTATGGAAGTTTGATAACATATATTTTTTTAAACAAACTTGCACCCTCTCTCTCTTCACCTCACCATCTTATTATGTCTCCTCTGACTTTCCAGAGATTTCCCTACCCTCATGCAGACTTCACACCCTATAGACCACCCTGCTTGCCTTCTATCTGCAAAGCGACAGCTACAGTTTCCCCTCTGTTCACTAATATCCCTCCCCACAGTACCCACAAATCCCTCCCACACCCATATGGCACCTCACCAAAACCCTTACGCTTTCTTAATATATCAACTGACCCCTACCATGGTATTCTTGATTGCTCCTTGATCCCAATCTATCTTTCTCCAATTGGCCTGCTCAGCAGCCAGAAACCAGCACCAGCTACATCTGGCTTGTTACTGGTGTGCCAACTTCTCGATGATGTGCCAAGCACCCACCTAGCCACCATCCCTTGCTCGCCTGGCAGGCAGAGGAGATGAATGAAGCAGAAGATCACCTTAGCCACAACAACAGTACATGGCAATGCCTAATTATTACATAGTGCAACAGAAGAAATGAAGGAAAAAGAAAAACCAAACTACAAAACCAAAATCCATCACCTTCGCACAAGTCTAAAACTTGCCCGTTTATGAACTGCAACAGCTTTAAAATAACACGAACCACAACATTTTCTGGAGTGAAGATTTAAATATCTGACCTGTCTTTTTGGAAGTAGAGAATTAAAGTACACAGAAAAGCCACTATTAGACATCCAGGGTTTTAACCCCTTTCAACATAAGCAGAGAGGTGCATAAACATGTGAAATACAAAAAAAAACCACCAGAAAGCATGAAACCACATAAATGGTTCCACAAACATGTAGCCATGAACTGATCTGCTGATAAAGAATAAAAGACACACAGAATCAAGACATTATGTTTAAAAGCCACCTGAAATAAACAACAAATTCTGAAACCTTTTAATATACCCCATTTCCTTAAATGCGTTTAATTTTTCACAAAAAGTTGTAAATTAGTAAATTCTTTCACAGTTTTGTGCAGCATTTGTCTAAGACATTAATTTTATGAACTTCCTTGAAAAACATTAAAGTGTCTTACAAGTTCAGGCATTATGGGATTGTTTAAAACTGAATGCTTTCTTCCTTCACTTTACATCTTAAATCCATATATTCATGTGATACATGTACAACTACATTTCAGTTACACTTGCTATCGTTTATTTTTATGTCTCTTTGTTAAAAATAGTTTTCATATTTGGACAGTAGATAAGCCACTTAAAGAAACTATGTTCTCTACACGTCAGAAGTAGAATCAAAAGCTTTGAATTTGACCAACGTGGAACTTCAGTAATTCCCATTTTGTAGCAGCCAGTTCCCATTTCCATTATTCCTGACTGACCGATAGACTGACAGATGTCTTACTTTAGAGATCCCAAACAGACTATTGGTATCTATTTCAGCCACATCTGTTCCTAAATAGCCTTGGCAGCAGGCCACTATGCACTCAGAATTAATTTTAAGTCCTTTATTGCTAACTCTTTCACTGGTGAAATACATCAGTGACTTTTTTCCTTATTGCTGCACTTATATAGAATATTTACAAATCTATATTATAGATTAATATTGACAAGAACTATAGAATATATATAAGAATAGTACAATTAACACATTGATCTTTACTTCATTATGAAAATATATATTCAATAATACAGTAAACTCTGGATTGCTTCAGAGATCTTACTTTCTCATTGGTCAATTAACTTAGACTATTATATTCAATTACTTACATTTAAAAAGCAAGTTTTAGCCAAATTATTATTATTATCCAAAGAGAACAACTTCCTATACCCTTCAGTCGAGTACACTACATGCACCAGAAACTATGAAGTTTTTCATAATGATCAAACGCCTTCACATACCAGTAAAACACTGAGCAAGTGCCAGTCTCGATCCATTTCCTATCTGACAGAAATCTGCTGAAAATCTGCAATTACTGCAAATTGGGAAATTCTGTGGCAATCTTTAAAAAGACACTAAAGGCTTTAAAGAAATATTAGGATTTAAGTTCTCATTCAACAGAAGGAAAAAAAAAAAAACCACGACATATTGGAAGCGCAGCATAAAGATGACTGAATTGACACTATTTGAACCAAAACTGTTCTAAAACACAAATAAATCCCACATCCACTGCTGCTAATCCCCTACATTTCCTTAGTTTTTAAACTTCAGTCACACACACACAAAAACACAAACACTCCAGGCATTTGTTCTTAAATGTAAATATTTCTTTTCCATCATTCAGTCATTCTTATTATCTTCTGTGAACTTCTAAAAATCACATATAATATTCAAATACGTACTTAAGATAGCTTTCTCTGCTATGATTTTGAAGTATCATCCAAAATGAGAAAAACTACAGTTTGGGGCTGGATTACTAATACAGAGAGAGAAGTCTTGTTTTTTCTTCATTTCCATGATTATATTTATAGCACAGGAAAGCCACATGGAAAGAAGCTAGAGAAATAGCTAGTAACTACCAAGTGTGAGTTCTGCATCTCATTGCAACACCTACTGCATTGTTAAAAGCAAGCAACCAGCTAGGAGTCAGAGGGCATCCGGCACCAGTGAGAAGAAAAGGCTCAGCTGAGCTGCACGCCCAGGCTGTAACTGCAGCATTTTGGAGGGGGCAGCAGAGCCAGGCCTTGCACTGCCCACATTCCCACTTGACACATTCACTCTCTCAGGCTCCACATCCAGTGGCCTGCCCAAAGCTTTGTTATAACAGAGAATGCAAAATTCATAATGGGTAATGCTTATTTGAAAGGGTAGAAGCGGTTGCTGGGGAGCTTACTATAAGGTCTGGAGAGTGAACAACAAACGAAGCCATCAAAAATCCTCAGTGAGCACTGGTAGCCAAAAACCTCAAGGAGACACAAGCTGCAGAAATCAGAGAGAGTAAAGAAGGAAGTCTGCCTGATAATCATGCTGCCAAAAGCTCCACAGAAACAGTGCAATGGGGCAGAACCATGCAGTGAGCGTGAAATGATCAAGCCCAGGCATGGCAGATGTTACCTGCTTGGGAACTTTAAGCCGGAGCACCTCTCCTATGATGACAGGCTGAGAGAGTTGGGATTGTTCAGCCTGGAGAAAAGAAGCTCCAGGGAGACATGATAACAGTTTTCCAATACCTAAAGGGGCCCTAAAAGAGAGCTGGAGAGGGACTTTTTACAAGGGCCTGTAGTGACAGAACAAAGGGAATGGTTTTAAGATGGCAAACAGGAGACATATTAGACATTACAAAAAAATTCTTCACTATGAGGGTGGTGAGGCACTGGAACAGGTTGCCCAGAAAAGCTGTGGCTGCCCCATCCCTGTAAGGGTTCAAAGGCCAGGCTGGATGGGGCTTTGTGCAACCTGGTCTAGTGGAAGATGTCTCTGCCCATGGCAGGGGGGTTGGAACTAGATAATCTTTAAGGTCACTTCCAACTCTAACCATTCCATGATTCTGTTTAGAAGCTGAAGGAGCCAAGCTGCACAAGTGTCCTGGGTTCAGCCATGTAAGAAATACGATGGGAACCGCAGAACTGTAGATGACAATGATGACTTCAACAAGACAAGAATACTTTTGGGGAACTACTAGGGATTGGAGGTTAAGGAAAAGGGGAGAAAGCAACTACCTGGTAGTTCTCTGACTTGACAGACTGGAGTGACTGCCACAGAAGAAAGTTTTTTTCCTAAAATAGGAAGAATTTCTACATACAAACCCAAGCAGGAGACATTTAGCATCACTGGCAAAGTGCGAAGACCCAACGTGACCTCTTACAGCCTAAGGCAAACTACATTTGGGTTCAGAGAAAGTATGCTTAAGCCAAATCCCAGTGGAATAGATTTGTTGACACAGCCGCTGACCATCTCCTGTACCTACTGACAGCTTGGCCTGAGCACTGTTGTGTTACAGAGACCATAATGCAGACAGCTCCTCCCACCACCAGTATAAGTCCCACACTGGCAACACCCCAGGGTGATTGCTACGGGGATCCAAGAATTCAGGAGGGGAAAAAAACATTCAAGCTCCAAAATCTGTATTTGACCTCTGCAACTGCAGAGGTAAAACCATCCCGACCTACCGCATCCGAGACAGAAGGAAAAAGACACTTGCTGGATTCATCCCTGTGAGGACAATAGGCCCTACACAGTGAAATTCTCAGCTCCTACTCAGCTCATCTGCAGTCACAGGCAGGCACGTGTAGAGCCATGTGGCCCAAAGGAAGGAGCCACAAGTATTGTTCTGACTGCTTATCAGGTAGGCCACTGTGTTACCATCACAATGTGGCCAGAAGGATACAAGGGTCTCAGAAACAACCCAATAGTCTTCCTTTTAAGATTATTTCATTCTCAAAGAGATCTTGGAAACAGCCACAGATGACATAGCAGTGGCATCTATAACAACAGAGGAACTGAAAATCCTTTGATCTTTAATGTAAGAATTTGGAAATCCTATATTGAACATTCATAGCCTACCACAGACTTCAGGGAAAAACCCAAGATTTGGAAGACATGACTGCCTTTTCCACTGAAGCTAGTAAAGAAGTAGGACATTAAGAGCTTCTGAGAAACCAAAATATTTAGCAGCTCAGTGCTACGTGGTACCAAACCAAACTGTCATAGGCAAAGAAGTATCTGTATATATTTAATACATGTGCAGTAAAAGCCCAAATCCTGATTGACACCAACTTATCAATGCTGCTTTCCATAAGACTCCTGAAGTTCTGCCATCTGCAATATGCCTGACTAAGCACTGCATACTTTATTACCTTGCAAGAAGTAAGACAGAAAAGCTCCCAGTACCTGTATGAGAAAACTAAGGATGAAAAGCTCTTACACACAGCAGCAACTTAAGGGGGTGGATTTTTCCTGGGAGGAAATAAAAAAAATAAAAAAATAAAAAAGTTTCCCATCCCCAGAAGCACTGAAATTCATTCGTCCTGTCTGTATCTTAAAATCCTTCACTGGTGGCAGTTAAAAGACAATTGTGGGCCCTTGTTCCTCATTATATGGCAATTCAAGCCACATTAAAGTAGCCAGAACATAAAGTGGCAATCAAATTAGAGCACTGTACACAGAACTAAATAATTAATAAATCACACTTCAGATCACATACACAGAGACCTGTAGTTAATCCCAGAAGGAAAGAAAGAGAGGCTACTGCATTGTGTAACAGCATTACTAAGGCACCCAGGCTGGCTCCACAAGAGAAAGAACTGTACACACATCAGTGTGGCTGTCATAAGAACCCAACGGTCCTACTGAAAAGCAGGTATCTAAGTCCAAGCACACCACTGCATTAACATGGTTACACTACTCAGAGGATGAGAGTCAACAGCTGTGCACGGCACCATATTAGTTTGATTTCAGGTGCTCTGGTATCCTAACACAGTTACATGAAATGAAGCATAACAACTTCAGCTGTGAGCATCTGAGTATTTCTCTGCAGCAGCAGCACCAAAATCGCAAGCTTTCATACCACTCTCAAGCCTCTGCAGCATATAGACTACCTTGGAGAAGAACAGATTATCTTAACATAGTAAAACTGGTACACGGAATAAACTTCTCTCTCTGTACGCTGAGTTTATGGCTGTTGAATCTTACCCATATGAAGTTTTAAGTTCTGTCCAAAATAATATTAAAATAAATCTGGTAATTTAGGGCAGGACAACCTAACTATGCCACACCAGAAGGCAACTATGCTGCCTGGAAACTCCGCATTCCTGAACATAGCTTTGACTTCTCCTTCACAAGAGCACTGGGAGGTCACTGCAGTAAACAAGCACTTTTAAGAGTGTGTATGTAGTTTTGAAAGTAAGTTTATGTTCTCTCAGTTTCTAGGAGAACAAAAAAAAGACGATTTGTATAAGGAGCATTCATTTTCTTCTAAAACTCTTGTGCATAATGTGTTTCACTTGATGAAATCCTTTATAACAGCACTTTCTCACAGCGTGCTGCTTTATTGGAAAAGCATGAAGTAAGGATAACCTGCCACAGAAGCCTCATCACAAAACCCAGGCACATCTCACAAAACCTACATGTGACGTAGTTTATGTACCTCTCAAAGAGAGTAAGCCGAGAAAAGCTGATACACCAGAAAAACAAAATCAAATCCTCTTATTGGGAAACCATAAAAACACCATCTCCTGTTTCACCCTTTTCATGTCACCCACCAAGTATTAAAGGCTCTTGCCAGAAACAGGTGGTCCAGATACAAGATGGTCATTGCGTTATGAACAATTTCTTCTTGAATCACCACAGTAACCTTAAAAGGAGGATACGCGCCTGACACCACCGACTGTAACTAGTTTACTGTAATCCCGCTCTAAGGCGACTTGCCCCACCCGGAGAGGCCGCGTCTCGCCTTTCTCTCGCCCCGGGCGGTCCCGCAGCCCGCTCCCGAAGGTGGCCTGCGCCCCGCCCCGTCCCACCTGTGGGGCTCTCAGGCAGGATGGGGCTCCAGCGGAGCCGCCGGGCGCTCAGCACCACGTCGCAGCTCCTCTTGCTGATCTCGAAGATGCCCCTGAGGAGCGGCTCCTCTCCCGTCTCGGCCGCCGGGGCCGGAGCCACCCTCCGCCGCCGCTCCTCGGGCGCCGCCGCTGAGGAGCGAGCGGCGCCGACGGCCGCCCCTTGCGCACGCTGCTCCCGCGGCGGGCGGCAGCCACCGGGCGGGCGCTCGGGCCCGGCCCGTCGCTGCGGACGGCGGAAGGGGGCCGTGGCGCCCAGCATGGCGGCACCACCACAGCCCCGCCACACCGGCCGCTCACCGCGTCCGGCGGCTGCCAAGGCAGCGCCCGCCCCGCCCCGCAGGCGGGGCCGCGGCCGCCCAGGGGCCGGCGGGAGAGCGGCCGGCCCGGGCTTGGAGCCGCGCTCACGGCCGACGCCGCCGGCACGTCCGGTGCGGGTCCGGCAGTGCTTGGTAAGCAGCGATCAGGCTGCCAGGGGCCGTGCTCAGCACCTCCTGGGTACACGTGTACCCCAGCGTGGGACAGGACGCGTGGAGCGGGGCAGAGCGCAGGCTAGCACGGACCACAGCAGTACTGAATTGCTGCCGTCTAGCCTGCGCCCGATACCGCACCGATCCCGGACCCCAAACGAGGTTCCGTGGATGCTTCGCAGGGTGACGGTGAGAAAGGTCAGGGGCACCCTGATGGTTGACAAGTTTTTTTTCTCATAAGTTACTCTCACTTCTCTAAGGACAGCAATGAAGGAGCACTCTAGCTACAGAAACTAACTTTGTCAGTCCCATATGTCTTCTGCTTTTCTATCATCATTAATAGTACTAGTGTTTTTTAGCCTTAGAAAACTACAACACGAAGTCGTAATAACCCTTTCATACTAAAAAGGTCAAATCTTTCACAGGTTGTGCCTATGGCTGAGCCTTAGATCAATACCATGTTGACATTTATGCTGCAAAACAGAATATTATTATAAACCTAGGTGGAGGTACCACAATTACACATACCCTTTACATAACTCTTAATCTGATACAAACTCATACAGTATTAGATTCTGTATCAAGTAGGCCAATGCAGAAAGCATACCCAGAAGGTTTCGTAGTCGTCCATCACTCTCAAAACTTAAATGCAGAGGAGGCAGATCACTTCTTTACTCCCCCACTGTAAATGATAAATTTTACTGGTTGGAGGTATGACAGCTTTACTCACAGCTGCTGTAAGATTCACTGATGACAACCACATTAGAGCTGCAACATCAATTTATAAGGTGCTCCTGAGCCTGTAAGGGCTTAACTTGAAGGAAAACAGCAAGGGGTTTTTTAGTTCTGAGTTGTATAATATTATGGTGGCTTACTAGCTCATGAAATGAGCAGTTTAGTCATTTTATCTTTAGCATTTGTAATAAGACAAATTTACAATGTTGCCCTAAAAAATAAAGTAATAAATTTAAAATACTGCCTTTTTTGATACAAATTATAGTTCAAACTGCATGTCAAAATATCCAAGGCTTTCCCTGTGATGTTTGTCCTTCTAGAAGAGAAATGGTGTCACAGGTAAGGAAATCTGATTGTCTGCAATCAAATCAGCTGTGAGTGCCTGAGATGACACATGATTTCGTGACTCCTAAACTGCCTTCCTTGATAGTTCCATAAAACCCTATACCAGGCTGATTATAAGACAGTTTTAAGACATTTAAAAAGTCACTATGGTACAGCTATTTGATATTTATTTCCATCTATTACTTTGCCACATCTATGCTCTGAATATTTGTTAAATATGCAACCTGTGCTTTTTGATTTGCATGGAGCCATTGATACAGCTTTCCCTGAAATGTAGCCCTCAACAATTTGCCTTTCTGAATCATAACATGAACACAAACTTTTGCTTGCTTAAAGTTATTGGTGTCAATAGTCCTGTTCAGATTTTAATTGTGTAAATACTTTTTGTCCCTTAGATCTTCTTTGCTGGGATATAAATATCTTGAATGCAGAGTAATCAGGTAGAGTGTAAAGTGTAAATTGTGGAAGATTTGTGCAAAATACATCCTTTTGCCTAAAGATAACTGCATAACAAGGCAGGAAAAGCCATGAGCCAGACAAACAAGCTTAGCTTACCAATTTATCATTCTGGTACAACAGTAGATGAAGCAATTAAACCTGTGTCTGTTATTTGGCATTGTTGATCTTTAATGTGTTTGCATTGATGTCATTCAAAAGGAAAGCTAAATCATTAACCAGGAGATAAAGCACAACATGAAACTGGATATAGTTGAATCAATTTTGAGGCTGTATGCCCTGTATAATCCCCTGCAGTCATTTGTATTTGTTTCTGGGATCATTTATTAGCCTATCCCACCTATGCATATTATACATTGTCACCAGATAATTTCTCACAAGTTACAGGAAAGGATAAGCTGATAACTGTTTTAGAACCCTAAAATAATATTTTCAGTAACCTCAGTGGAAGACTGTTAGAGTTCCCAAGAGACTTGTAATACCCTTCGACTGATATCATAAAAACTTCTAACACCCTTTTGTTGATATTACTTGAAAGGTATATTAAATCAGTAAATGATAGTATACTAAAATGTAGTAGACAAAAATATAAAATAGTAAGAGAACTGTATATAAGTAACAAAAAACATATGTTCACACTTGGTTTGCTACTGTTCACAAATCCTCGGTCCCCAGAGTCCTTTTTAAGTCTGAGACGCAATTTTCCTGTGGAAAAAATAATATTCTAAGCAAGTGTATCCTTATAGATTTTTTTTTTTAACATCACAACTTTCAGATTTGCACAGTTTTGAAAAACATTCAGATTGAATTTGGAAAAACATATAATAGTCCAGCGATACCATCTTATCCATTTTGTAGAGTGTGTCTGGAACTCACACACCTAGAATTGCCTTGTCTCTTCTTGTAAGAAGGGTTGTATCAATGATCTCATGTAGTATCCTGTGTGATGTTGCCATATCAGAGAAAAAAGAGATACACGAGGAAAACAGTAAGTGTGTAGCAAGAATTGTATAGTAGGCAAATAGGACAGAGCATTGAATTTACACGTAACCACCTTGATTTCTTCTACATCTTTAATCACAACCAGAATTTGGAAGTGGAGCATGTAGGTACTTGTGATGTCAGAACAATCAACAGACATCTAGAAATACAGTATGCTGCACAAGGGACAGGAATGATGCAGAAGTCATTCCAAGTCACCCAAAGCAGCTACATATTTTACTTTCCAGTTCTCTCATGTGCATTTTGATTCAATGGCAATGCATACATGAACATAGAGAAGCCCTATTCACCTCTTAAGAAGTAAAGAAGTTGAAGGACATTTTATAGTAAAAATCCTTCAAATTAAATTTTGCAGCTCTTCAGACAGCCTCCAGAAGTATTCTTTGAATATTTATAAATATGTAGTGTTTTCCATGCATAAAATAATTCTGTCTTTGAATTTAATGTACCTCCTTCAATTTAAGGGTGACTAAATATGCAGCACATGAGAACATCTAGCTCATCAGCAGATCTCTACAAGATATAGCTTTTTATTTTTTGCCAATAATAAATACAGAAATTATGCATTTTTCCAGTGTACAAGGAATAAAAAAAAAAAATCATAGAACTGCATCCACGGAACAGCTTTGTGTTGCGTTGTATAGTCTGAGTCCTAGGTTACGCTGTTACTCCATTTTACCTGGAAAGCCTATGGACCTGCCTTAGAAATTGTCTTAATGTTTTTGTTTGTTTTAAACAAATAGCTGAAGTAAAGTAGAAGCAGCAAAAAAGGGAGATGGGGGCACACCAAGAAGGGAAGCAAAGCCATTGTCAGAGCACAGTAAGGACTAGCTACTCCCTAATAGCCTGGGAACCAAGGGGGACCCTATGGCTAGCAAGACAGAGGCCTTTCAGGACAGCACCCATGTGATGGTACCTGAGCAATGCAGTCCAGTGGAAGGCAGTAGTATTCCCCAAGAATCCAAATCAGCAGGCAAGTTCACAGTGAAGAGACTGAGCACCACCATCTTCTAGGATTCCTAAAAGAAAGACTGATAGTCACAGGCTGATCTTAAATAGAGCTCCAGGCCCTTGGGCGGGGTTGGTAGGGGAGTTGCAGGTGGGGCTGGTCCGGGTTTTTAAGGCTCGGTAGTGGCCTTGGGCAGTTAGTAGCTAGAAACACAAGAGAAGGAATACTATGGAAGTGGAAGGGTAAGCTGTTTTATAAAGGGAGTAGAGCTGAGAGTAGCTATGGGTCAGGTAGGGTCCTACATTCCTGACCGAGTTGAGCAGAGCTGTGTATGGCTAAGTTCAGCCAGATTCCCAATAGCTAGACAAGCCTATTGCAACATGGTAGGTCCATTATCAAGCTGAAAAGCAAAGTGAGGGGGTTAGAGGCAGGTCTGGTGACAGTAACGCATATTGGTGCTAGCCCAGTAGTCACCAAGGAAGTCTATACTGTCAATGCAGGTCTAAGGTCAAGCAAGGATACTAAGCCTGTAGGTTAGGGCCTGGATATTGCCAGGCACAGACGTAGCTGCAGTGTTGTCAAGGTAGATATCTGGGGTGAAAGCCTCCTCTTAAGCACTGCTCTTACATGAGGGAGGGCAGATCCCCTTTGTGCCTTCTTTAGAACCTGTTTTCTGCAGTCTAAACTCAGGGGAGGTATTGCTCCATGCTGGGGTGCTGGCCTTGAGCATAGGCAGATGAACTAGGAGTGGGGAGAATCCTCTGGGTTTGGACAATAGATGAGCTAACCTCTCTTTGTAACTACTCCTCTTGAGAGTAGTGTTTCTCTCTGGGTGAAGGAAATTATCTCTTGCTACCTAGATGCTAAGAAGTAGTGGGAGTCTTAGAAATCTTTTCCAGAAGAACCTTGTGAAGGAAGAGAAGAGGTTGGACAACCTATGGCAGAAATAACAAGTACAGTTAGTTTTTACTGAAGAAAAGCAAGCAGGTAAAGCATGCTATAGGAAAAGAAATCTTCTCAAATCAAGAAGAATGGGTAGAAAAATCTAAGAAGGCTAATAGGCAAGAAATGGGAAGGCCAAGTTTTTGATTCATGGATAATGTGATACTGAAGTTAAGGGATGGGTATTAAGAAGAGATAAGTGGATGCTGTGAGGAAAATACCTTATGCCCAATCTGGAGGATTCAACTGGACATTTCTGATAGCTGGCTTGTTTCAGTGGCTAATAGAGATCTGCTTCTGGAGAAACCTGAGTTTTGAAATTGGCAGCATACCCTTGGCTTGTATGTTTTTCTGGCTACAATGTTTGTTTGTACAATGAAGGTTTAATGTGTAGTCAGTTGTACTTCAGCTGTTCATTCCCAAATATTAGCTCTTCTAAGTATGTTCCCTTCTTACATTGTTACCCTAGAAAAGAATCTTTTGTAGCTCTCAATATTAATTCAACTCTGTTGTGTTGGTTTCATTCTTTGAAGAAGAGACACTAAGCAGAACACCAGACTTTACAGAATAAGTGAAGTCATAAATTATTTTAAAGGCATCATCAATTATCTGTAGAAGAGAACATTACTATTACTAGACATCCTTTTATATGTCTGAAAAGGAGAAGGAAAGCATAAAAAAAGAGAAAGAAGAGCAGGTAAGGAAAAGAAAGTCTGACGTTCTGGAGATGGACAAATCCCTGCAAAGAGAAGTGGAATTATTATGCAGGAATAAGAAGCTGTAAGAATGGAGTCTGAAGTTGAAGTGTTTCCTGAGACCATCATGAGCTGAATACAGTCTTAATGAGAACAATAGAGGAAAATGTGGTGATGGGAAGGAATATTAAAATGAGGATCTGTTGATTAGGGGGTGCTTTATTTTTTCTTTGCATCAAGGTTGATATGCTATCACTTCAAGGTAATAAAGTTTTACTCTGAAAATTGTTTTCTATTGTTCTGTCACCAAAATGTTAGCAAATAGTGTAAATCTTAACTGCTTTTTGTGTAAAATAAAATAGAAGCAACTAAATCTATGCTGCAAACTACTACAAGCTAGGAAACTGAAAGCCAGAGCTGATATTCTGTTTTACATACCCTGTAGGCAACCTAAATACTTAGGAGAATGCTTTGAGAGCATTGTCAGTTTTAATTTTGTATTGCATATCTTCTGACAGTTTGTTAAATACATATATGAATTATTTAAAAAACACTTATGTACATATTTAACAGTCTATTTGTAGATATTCAGCTCACTATTCTGACATGTATTCATGTACTATGTTTTTCAAGGGTTTTTTGTAACACAGGATTTTCAGCTAAGGAAACAGACCATTTATAATTTCTGAAATAATTACCATACAACCCATACGGGTCCATAAGGCCAATTTCTGCATGTTTTCCCTGATACAGCACCAGGCAGAACTCCAAGCTTAATTTCTGTATGTTCTTTCTCAATAGGAATGAGTAAGAACTGAGTGGGTTTTGTTTGCCTGGTTGGGGCCTGGGGTTTTTTTTTGTTGTGTGTTTGTGGGGGTGTTTTTTGTTTTCAGATACTTATATATAAACAAGAATGGAATTTAATTGCTAAAACTATTTGACAAGATGGTTCTTATTACAGAAGTACTATAGTCTTTTTTAAAGAGGAGACTCATTTTTAACATGTCAAAAGCAATTACTAAGGTCATGGTAGATCCAGTTTTGATCAGTTACTATACTGAAACAATTGCAAGAATTTATACCATTACAGATGATAGAAAAGACTTGATTTACATGTTCTCAAAGCTTGGTTTAGAATTATTTCTATTAATTCCTATTACCTCTGGGATTGTGTATTACTTTTTAATATTAGTTTATTAAAATTCTGGAAGATCATATTCTGGAGAATGCAATGCTCTGTTTGGTTTTTTTCTGGTGAATTTGGGAATCTTGGTTCTCCTTGAATCTACTTCCCTTCATCTAAGGAGTCCTCCTGAAGGCACTAGGCCAAAGTCTCATGTCGTTTAGGTGTATTTGTCATTCTGGCTTGGTAAAACCTGAGGCTTCAGTCTCTCAGACATCTTGTGAATGTGACCTGAAGTTCTACCGCTTCAGATCCCTCTGTCATAGCTGGGGCCTCAGTTGTACCACAGGTAACAATGGGCCCAGAACCTCCAGACCCTCTTCTCTTACTTCAGAAAACTAAGAAGGGAAAAGCAGCAAGTTGTGATTGTTACTCATGCACTGTACCTGTAGAGATTTCACCAGGGTCTTCTCAAGCATGCCCTGGTGGCAGAACAATTTCTGCTGTCAGAAGTACAACATAAAGAAGGGGAAGGCCAACAAGCTAAGTAAAAGTAGAGTCCTAGGCCTGTACTGATTGACCCAGTGTGTGTGTGTACAGCACAACCCCAGAGTTACCTCTGCATGTGGAAGTTGGATAATCCTACTATAGTCTTAGCTAATTAGTGATATGTTCATAGGAGAGGAACAGTGTGAATAATTCTTTCCTTTGAAAGAGACCTTGATAGACCTTCCTGTGGGAGTCATGAGCAAAGATTTTAAGATTTGGCTTGATATTAACAGCAAGAAAAATATAATGGAGGCATCAGAAGCAGCAGCAAAGGGGTAGGGGAGAAGATCTCCAATATTTTATAAGGGGGGGGGAAGAACTAAACTAATTGAAATAACAAAACTCACAAGTGATTTGTAAAATGGAGCCTGTAGTTACCAAAATGCCTAATTAATTTTCCTTATTAGGTTGCTCATAACATTAAAATATCATTTTTTCTACTGTGTCACAGTAGCAAATGTTCAGATAGCCTAGGTAGATCTTTTAAGTAAATTGCATTGGCTAGAGGAGTTGAGTTTTGTTATTAACCATGGAAAAAAGTAAAGGTAATTGAAAAGGTTTCTTGTGGTTTGGAAATGCCTTCCAAATATTCATTAAACATTTAAGCGGCTAAATTTGCAGAATATGTTCCTGACATTGGCACTGGTTCTGTGGTATTTCTCTCATCAGATGGAAGTACTGTGTGTTATGCAGAGTGCATTCATGCATAAACAATATAATTTTCATAAATTAAAACCTCCCCTGCAGAAGGAACATCTGTGCCTGCCTTTGAATAAAAGATGGTGGCATGCGAGTTGCCCCTTGACTGACTAGAAGAATCCTTATTTTCAAGAAGGAGGTGCATAACCAAAAGGCGAGCAAGCCTGGATCACCTTTTTCAATTTTATCTGAAAAAGTGTCATTCATCCCCCTCCCTCCCTCAGGTTATCCAGGATATATTTAGCTGAGTTGCCACTGACTGGGACAGGTTCATCGGGTGCTTGAAAAGTTGCCTTTCGCTTGCTTGCTTTTCAGATACAGCAAGAGTTTTGGGGTGCGGGGCTGCGAGCTCGGGCAGAACCGGCATCGCAATGAATTCCTGCGTGGTTTTAGTAGGAAAGGCTGGCAGTAAGGGTATGGCAGCACTAGTGCAGGTTCCGTAGCTATAAACACCTTTAAAATAGACGTCGATAGCTTGATTTCTCCTGGGAAAAAATAATGCTCTCATCCGCAGGAGAGCCCGTTCACTTTCTGCTGAATTTAAGTGAAATATTTATGAAAGCCTCTTCCGCTTTGTGACAGACTTCATATAAGGTATTTCAAGGAACCTCTCTAGTCTGTTTCTGACCGTCGGAGGCAAAGACCTGTTGCTAATTGTTCCTGGTCATTAGGGGAATTGCTCTCCCGCAGGTTGTGTCTCTGGGTTCCTTAAGCCCCAGAATAATCAGTGAAGATTAAAGAAACACATGTTTCCCGTCTGGGAGGAGGGGAGACAGTGAATCGATAGCGCTGGATCCAAAGCTGGCTGGCGGGGGAAGGAGCACCTGCTGCTGGGGCTGAAACGGCATTTTCCCAGTGTGCCGGGCCCGGGGAGCCGCGCCGGTATCACGGGACGGGCGCTCCCTCCGTGACCTGAGAGGGGAGACCGGGCTGAGCCGGGGCGGCCGCGGTGCGCTCGGCGCTGCCCAAACCGGCAGCCGCAGCTCCCCGACGAGCCGCGTTTCGGGCCCCCGCTTCCCTAATTCGGCAACTCAGCATTGCAAACGGCCCATTTCGCTGTAAAGAAACGAACAAAATTCCCCCCCACACACCATTTTCCCCCTTTCCCTCGAAACGCCTCGAGGTAAGTAAAGAATCCGTGCCCTTTTTTTAGTCCAATTTTATTCTACAAATAATAAGTGTTGCACCTTTCATGAGCTATCCGAATAAAACAATAATCCCATAGGAATTACTTACACTAAGAAAAAAAATAATAATCACATTTAAGGAGAAATGCAACATTCGACCAAATGTTCAATACTATGTTGTTGCCAAAGGATGGATGTTTTCCTAAAATCCCAGTGTGCATTACACCATAATATACAGGATTACAAACAAAATTACAGTACAGATTGATTCCAGTTGAACCAGCATTACATTTCAAACAGCACTTATTCTGGACTGCATTGTACATGCAATAGCTATTGTTCTAATTACGGATTAAATGGTTTGAATTTGTTTCAAGCTACCGTACTAATCGACTACAATAGGTATATAGCCCGACTTTAACAACCTGATTAGTTTTAGGTTCCGATTTAAAAGATGAGCATATGACAACCACGGATCGTGTGAACATGTATAAAATCATGCATTTATATCGCCTGGAAACATTAACAACTTCAAGTTCTCTTCAGAAAAACCACGGAATGCCAAGGGCTTCAAAGACTAAAAAGAAACAGTGCAAATTGTATGTGATAGTCAAGCAGCTTTTGATTTAAAAAGGGTGTTGGCATTTGCTTATAATCTTTATATACAAGTTTGTGCAAGTTATGTGTTGAATTGATATGTTTTAATAGAAAATAAGTCTCTCGTTCTTATATCTTCTCAAGACCTAGGGGATCTGGTTCTTGCTGTAGGGGGGAGGGAGAGGAAAAAGAAAAGAGAAAAGAAAAAGAAAGAAAGAAAGAAAGAAAAAAAAAAAAAAAAAGACTTTCATGGGAAAGAAATTGCCCGGATTGTGCATTTCTTTTTTTCTTCTTCTTCAACTATTTGAAAGGAAAGAAGTGCTAAGGCAACATAACTTCTCTAAGCACTTTTCTGCTGGTTTAAATTAGTTAAATCATTTTGTATAAATTAGATATAATTCTACCTTTCCGATATGTATAAAAATTGATGAAGCTGCATGGTTTAAAATAGGAAATTCACGTTATA
This sequence comes from Strigops habroptila, assembly GCF_004027225.2. Classification (NCBI taxonomy): domain Eukaryota; kingdom Metazoa; phylum Chordata; class Aves; order Psittaciformes; family Psittacidae; genus Strigops; species Strigops habroptila. Next base: position 15,711,879 of record NC_044281.2, on the reverse strand, counting down.
AAAAGTCATTAAAAATTCTGTACAAAATCACAACAAAATAATTCAGCATGGGAAAGGTAACAAGTAGTAAAACGTTGGTTGAAAAATAGAGATTTCATATATATTTTGTAATTGGCCCATCGCTAGTTTAAAAATTGCATAGATCCTAATTATTGCTTGTGATTTTGTTATCCCGATCAGGTAATTGGCGCGATCCCGGTGCCGCTGCCCCGCGTTTACAGCGTCGCTCCGAGGACTGTAAACAAGGCGGTGGCCGCCGGCGGGCTCGGCTCTTCCCCTCCCCGTCCCGCGGCGGGTGGCGGGAGGCTCAGTCGTGGAAGATGGCGTTGAGCTGGGCGCTGAGGACCCGCTCGTGGTGCGGGTGTCCCTCGTAGGGCGCCAGGCCGTCGACCGGGAGCTCGCAGCGGGAGGCGGCGGCCGGGAAGATGGCGGCGTGGGACGGCGCGGCGGCCAGCGCGGCGGCAGCGGCCGGGTAGTGCATGGTGAAGGCGTAGCTCTTGTCGAAGTCGGCGGCCGGCTCGTGCTTGAAGGAGAAGTTCCCGTTGACGCTGAGGGGCGGGCTGAGCGGCCCGTCGAAGGCGGGGCTGGCGCCCTCCGCCAGGCCGCTCTCGAAGAAGGGCTCCAGCGCGGCGCCGTAGGCGTGCGGCGGCTTGAGATGGAAGAGGTGGGAGCTGTCCATGGTGCCGTAGGGCGGGCTGGGGAGCCCCGGCGACTGGTACGGGTAGGGGTGAGCCGGGAAGGGCGGCCCCGCCGCCGCCACGTGCGGCGGCACCTCCTGGCTCTGCTCGGGGAGGAAGGTCCGCGGGTTGAGCTGCAGGCAGCCGGCCACCAGGTTGGTGGTGGGCTGCGAGAGCCCCTTGCAGAGGGTCTGCACAAAGGAGACCAGGTCGGGACTCTTGCCCGAGCGCAGGATCTCAGAGAGCGCCCAGATGTAGTTCTTGGCCAGGCGCAGGGTCTCAATCTTGGAGAGCTTCTGCGTCTTGGAGTAGCAGGGCACCACCTTACGCAGGTTGTCCAGGGCTGCGTTCAGGCCGTGCATACGGTTGCGCTCACGGGCATTGGCCTTCATGCGCCGCAGCTTGAAACGCTCCATACGCGCCTTGGTCATCTTCTTCTTCTTGGGGCCCCGTCTCTTGGGCTTCTGGTCGTCGTCCTCCTCCTCCTCCTCTTCCTCCTCCTCTTCGTCCAAGTCGTCCTCCTCGTCCTCCTCCTCACCGTTCCTCAGTGAATCCTCCTCAGCCTCTCCGTGCAGACCCTCCAGGTCCTCCTCCTTCTTGTCTACCTCGTGCTCCTCGTCCTGGGAGCTGAGGCACTCGTCCGTCCAGCTCGGGGGGCCCTGGGGCTGGGGATCGCCCATCAGCCCGCTCTCGCTGTACGACTTGGTCATGGCGAGCCTCTGTGTCGGAGAGGAAACAGAAAAGAGCCGGGTCAGCACCGGGACAGGCGGCCGCGGCCCCGCGCAGCGACCCGCCGCGGGGGGGAAGCCGCCCGCGTTCCTCCCTCCTTGCTCCCCCCGTCCTCTCCCGAGGGAAACCCCGGCCTCCCCACGGTGCCAGCGCAAAGTTTCGATTGTCTCCGCGGTCCTGCCTTACAATCAAGTTGACATATGTTCCTATGCCGTTATGTAACTCGCTGATATTAGTGGGGAATATAAGCAGATTACGTGTGCGGGGGGCAGCCCGGGCGGCACGGCGACAGCAGCCCGGGCGGGTTTAAAAAAAAAATAATAAATCCAACCAACCAAACAAACAAACAAAAAAAACCCCAAACAAACAAAAAAATCCCTCCCCCCCCCAAAACACCCCTTTTGCTGAATAGAGGAGGGGGAAAGGCGGGGGGACACACGCACAGGACACCCGCAGGGACGGGTGGCCGCCCGTGTCGCTTGTGGCCGCCGCTTTCCACGGCTCCCCTTCACCGCCTCTTTGCACGGGGCTTTGCACCGCCCCGACGTGCGCCCGGCACCTGCTCCCCCGACCGACACTGCTCTGCCTCCCCCGGTCTTGCCGCTGCCCACAGGACTGCCGCCGGGTGCCCGTGGCGGGGAGCGCGCCGAGCGGCGGTAACAGGTGCGGGACGAGACCCTGCTTTCCGTCTCCATCACCCTGTCCACAGCAGACCGGCATCGTCCCCTTGCTTCCAGCGGGGGCCTTGCGTGAGGGGTTGCAACCATCCCCCGGTTGCACCGGGCACACTGGGGAGGAACAATGCCGCCCGCCCGCCCGCCGTGCGACCGTCCTCTGCGGAGGAGAGGGAGCTGAAGTTGCGGGGACACAGGTGGAAACACATATACAGGTATAATATATGTGCGCATAGGTGCACGCACATATGCATATTTATATGCGTGTATGGACGCACATGTGCATACACATATATGTGCATAAACATATATGTGTATACACACGCAGATGTGTGCGCGCGGATGGACGGAAACAGGTGTGCCCGCACACAGCTGCCCGCACACACTGGCGGGAGCGACCGCCGCTTCCCGCGACCGCAAGCGACAATACCCCTCGACCCCGACCCCTCAGGCTCTTCTCCCACCGCAGTAGCCGCCGCCAACCCCTTTCCCTCGGAGGGATGGGAGTCGGAAACAACCCATTTTCCCGTTACCTCCGTTGCTCAGCCTCTCCTGCGCGGTGACGGTCTCATAACCCCGGCACAGCTCTCCGTGCGAGTGGTGTGTTTTGGTGTTGGTTTTTTTTTTTTCCCGAGGTTGCGCAGAGCCGGGCTCCCCCCGTTATATAGCGGGACCGAGGATGCGCGGCGGGGGGGGGGCCGGCACCGGGACCCGGGTACCGCGGCGATCGCCACCGCCCCAAAACGCGCCTGCGCCCCGCCCCGCGCCCCGCCCGGTGGCACGCGCCATATGGCTGCCCACGTCAGGCGCGGCGGCAGCGGTGATGGGCGTCGTTTCCCCCCCTCCCCTCGTTCTACGTTACACCCCTTATTTGTATGCGGCCGTTGAGCCGCCATCTGTCACCGGGCGGCCCCCCGGAGGCGGCGACGGAGAGGGCGAGGTGCGGAGCGGAGCGGTGCCGTTCCGCACCTCACCCGCCCCGCCGCCTCCGGGGAGCCGCATTGTTCCCATTGTTCCGGGGGTGAGACCTCCCCTCGCCCCTAACGGGCGACTCTGACCCCCCTGGGATTCCCCCGCCGTGGTTTTTTCCTGGGCTGCTGCTCCCCTCGGTGTGTTTCGCTTTCCCCGGGTTTTTGATGGAAATACCGCCGGTTAACGGGGGCAGTTTGAACGACAGACGCTGAGCGACGGCTTTAAAGTCTTTAAACGCCCCGGTGGAGTTTGCAAACACGGGCGAGTTCTAGAGCTGTGCTTGAACGGGGGAGATACCCCCTTACCGGGTAACAGGGGGAGCTTTGCTACCGGCACACGTTATCTGGAGATTTAATAAAAATAATTAAAAAAAATAGTCAAAATCACTTCATACGGAACCTGAAATTCCGCCCTGCGGAGACAGATTCGAAAGATATTTTTCCAGGTCGGGTTATTTTTAAAACGTTTCCCTCCCGTTCGTGACCTACATAGCCCTGGGGCGGCGGGAGGGGACTCCAGGGGGTGGTGGTGGTAGTGGTGTTTGCCTCCTCGGTAATCAAACACAGAGGGCAATCGGCTGCGGTTTGTTGGTTCCAAGTTGGCCGGTTTTCCGTGCGAGGCGAGGGGCTGACGTGTCGGGACAGCGGGGCTGGAGCGGGGCATGCTCGGGTCATCGGCAGCCGCGGCCCTTCCCTGGGGCACGGCCAGGGGGCAAGCGCCGGTGCCGGCCCGCCTACCGGCAGCCCTCGCCCGCGGCGAACCCCTATCTGGGCAGAGCTGCCTCCAGGCACGGGCTGGCGTCCGGAGGACGCCCGAGCCCCGGAAGGCTGGGCAAGGTGTCCCGCCGAGCCCGCCGCTCCCTTGGGGGCGCGCGCCCTTAACGGGGCGCTGCCGGGAGCGGACGTGGTTTAGAAGCAGTGAGAGTTGGACAGGTTTTGAAGGAGAGGGATGGAGCTGGGCCAGCCCCGTCTCGGCTGCGGGAAAATGTCACCCGCTTTTGGATGGGACTGGCTGGGAATACACTCGGGAGCATGGGGGGAACACCGGGCAAGGGCACCGGTAGGAGGGCACCGGCAGCAGGCTGAATCCCGGAAGCGGTGGGAGCTTTGGGGTGTTTGTGTGCTTCTGGGAGCGTTCACACAGACAGCTTCCCCGAGAGCAAAATAAAGTCAACAAACTGTGCGTAGACAGCTAAGTGTGCAGACAAAGAGGCAGGCAGGCGGGCGGGCAGCAGGGCCAGAGCCCGCCGAGGGGGACTGGTTCCACCCTGGCGGCGCTGGGCGAGGGACACGTGTGGCCGTGGAGGAGCCGGGCCGGCAGGTACGAGGCGCTCCTCGGTGCAGCCCGTCGGGGCCGAAGCCAGGCGCTGCACTCCGCTGTGGCGAGCCTCTCCGCCGTGCCGGCTTCATCCTTCCCGCTCCTTTGGCCGCTCTGGCACCGCTTCTCCTCCCGATGTCTCAGGCAGCCGGCTCTCCTTTCCCCGCTCAGGCCGTCCCCTGGCTCCGCGGCTCCAGTTTCCCACCTTCCCTGCTTCTCCTCTCCCCCCAGCCGCTTGATTTTATCGCTCCAAGCGTGTCTTTTTTTCTCCCTGACCTACAGACTCCTCCTTCTCCATCTGGCTTCTAATTCGGCTTCTGCTTATTTTTCCTCCCGAATCCTCTTTCTTTTTCCTTTTCTTTTTATTTTCCTTTTTTATTTTCCTTTATTATTTCCCTTTTTCTTTCACTTTTTTTTTTTTAATTTCCTTTTTCTTTTCCTGTTTCCTTTCCTTTTTTTCTTTTTTCTTTTCTTTTTTCCTTTCCCCCTTTTCTTTTCCTTCTCTCTCCTTTCCCCCCCTGCCTGCCTCCCCTCACCCTCTCCCACTCCCTCCCACCCCCCCGCAGCGCGGCACGCGAACCGCACGCGTCCCAACAAAGCCGCGGCCCGGCCCGGCCCCGCCGGCTCCCGCTTCATCTGCTGTCTCGGGCCCCGGCAGGAGGGGAAGCCCCCGGCGCCGGCTGGGGCCCGGAGCGGCGAGCGGTGGCGGGGGGACGCCGCCGGGGCTGAGCCCTGGCCCGGCCGGGCGGGAGCGGGGAGCAGAGGGGGGTGGTTGTGGGGGGAGCAGCGCTGTGCAAACGCCTTAAGAGTCGTTGTCCGGAGCGCGAAATTCGCTCCCGAGGAAATCTCTTGGGTTTGCGGCATTATCTTAATTAAGATAATTGATTCATATTGCACCTGCGAGAGTGCGGGGAAAGGATGCCTCCCCAAATAGCTTAAAGCTATTGGAGAGAGGAGGCCGCGCTTATAATTTAGTGAGTGATTTACTGCCTGGGCAGCTCGGGCTCTTCAGGCTTGTTCCTCTCGCTGCCACGACTCCCGCTCCCTCCCGCTCCAGCGAGGCACCCACACAAGGCCCGAGGGTTATCCTAAATTAAAAAATAAATAAATAAAAATTTAAGAAAAGAGTGAGGGGAAAATGTCCCTAGCTACTTACCCTGCCCCCCCGGCCCCGCTCGGCGCAGGTCCTCTATCCCATCCCACCCGTCCCACCGCACCGCGGTACCAGGGCCAGGGCCGCCGCCGGGAGCCGGGCTCGGGAAGGGCCGGGATGGTTTGCCGGCCCGGCCCCATCGCAGAGCTCCTCTGCTTGCCCCTCTGCAAATAAGGGCTCGAGAGGAGAGGGCAGCTGCATCCACCGCATGCTGTCCGGAGCGCTCCGAGCAGCGACCAGCTTGCTCCAGCTGCCCTGACTCAGGTATCATCGGGGAGAATAACGCTTTAAATCCCGTTCTGGCACCGGTGTGCTGCTGGGGTGCATCTGCACCACACCTTGGACAGTCTTTCTATCATAGGTGGTCAGCTGGGCTCGAAATTGGTTCGAACGAGTGAGGTGCCTTTTCGGCTCTTTTTTCTCCCCTCTTAAGACTCAGTGTATTAATGTTATTGAGCCTTCCCCCGTTAGAGAAATGCTATTGTTGTTTTAATTCTATAAATGTAAACTTCTATTTAGTTAATGGAAAACACATCACTACCAAGGTTTAATTATCAGCTTTTTAAATTACTCTTTTAGTCAAGTGCACACAATTATGAAATCACAATAGATTTAAAATATAACTCAAATTGATTAAAAAAAAAAAAAACAACCCAAACCACAAGAAACACCCAGCAAAACAAATCAGAGAAGTACATACCATTAAAGCAAATGTCTAAATTGTATTGGTAGGCCGAACTAGAGTTTAAATAGCATCAGCAGTCTTTACTATCGGTGCCAAACCACCTCTGTTATTAGGAAAAAGGATTCTTATCATATGGGATTTAGATGCTGTTATAACTGCAAAATCTAATTATTTTTGATCCAGGCATTTACCCCCAGAGTCCCACCTTGTTTAAATAAAGTGTTTTCTTTCCTCTTGAACAAATGCATTTCCATTTGAATTAAATATTGATAATTTGACCTTTTAGTTCCTTTAACTAATCAAAAGGAAAAAAAATCCAAATGTAGATCCTAGTGCCTTACCCTAGTGGGTCTTTCCGCTTGAATAGACACTGAGATTAAATGAGTCAAACTTCCTCTTTCATTGCACTCTCTTTGCACTAATTGCTTATGCAAAAATGCAGATTTGTATTAATTAGTAACTCCACTGATTAGTTCAGTGGTATTTTCACGTAATAAATCATGCTGCAGACACGATTTTTGGCACATCCCCAGTAGTGGCTCAGGATGCAATAAGTTTTCCATATTAAATAAAATCTTAGCCTAAATCTACCTTTTCGTTGCAGGTACACTGTGTACCACCTGCTGTATGCACCTGCTACGGGAAATTACCTTCTGTCCCTGGCAAGCCTCTTTCCTTTCCTTGATAATGCACTCCTCTTCACAGGGTGTAGACTTTAAAATGGGAGGCATGAATCACAGAATCAAAGGAGGAGAGAAATCTGATGTTATTTTTAACCCTTCCAAATGGATAATGCTCATTTGTAAGGGGATGAGACCTATGTAACATGCAATTTTTTTCTTTTCTTTCCTATGCCCAGCCATGTGATCTCCTTTTAAAGCACCATTCGCTGCGCGCCCAAATTATCATGCATAAAACCTTTTTATTTTTTACATTTCTTTCTCTGTCCTTGAGATGCAGAGATTCTTACAAATGTGACACTTGTTAGCTGGAGTTCATATCTCAGCCAGGTACAGAGGCCTCAGCAGCAAGAAGACTCCATGGAATCCGTAATGGTATCCACATAGTATCAAAAACATCCCTGCTTGCTTGTATTGTGAAACCACTATAAAAATCTCTCCAGAGCACACACAGGTTGATGTGTCCAGCAGCTTAGATGTACACTGAAAAATCTTTCTCCATTTTTTCAAAAATCATCCTAGATAATACTTTTCTACCTGTTTCCTTTGGATAGAGCTGTCTGTACTTCACACCATTTCCCCAAGCAAGTCAGCATCATATGTTGGTATATGTACCACAACAAATAATGTCAACTAGTGCAGTACTTCACAAAGTGAATAAAAGGCTGCAAAGGAATATAAAATACGATGACACTGATGTAATTTTCTCATAAGTGATAATTTTGGGGGGTAGATCCTAACAAACTTTTGTCTCTCTCCTGCTAAGACTCTCACCCCCATAAGCAGGACCACTGCCACACACCAACTTGCAGGATCCAGCCTTTGGCCCTCAGTCTAAGCAGTGCAATGAGGTGGAAGAGCAGCAAACACAGGTGCCAGCAGATTATCCAAAGCTTTGCTGAGATTAAAATCTTGTCTCAATATGAGTTATTGCATATTCTCTAAACAGAAATCTCCTTAGTGGTGGCTTTAAAAGGTCTGCTTTTGTTTTCCTCTGAGAGAAAATAATAGTTGGACTCCAGGCTATGCACATAATAGCTTACATGTTTGTTCCCTGTGTCCATGAAATCTGAACATTTCGCAAACATTTTGTAGTTCCTAGCAAAGATAGTGATTCTGCTCATGTTCCTTTACTGAAGAGAGAAAGCAAAAGTCAAAACGCTCTTACAGGGTTATACAAAACCTGATCCTGATTAATTTCTGAACATGGTTACTTGTTTTAGCAATATCCTGAGAACAAAACAAGGAAGGTTAAATCAATGATGCACAGGAAGGGAAAAAGAGATTCAAATAATCATTAAATCTTATTACATAATGCGGCTTTGTTTTTACCTCTCAGAGTGAGTTCACACCTGGGTCTGAGCTTTTAGTGCTCCACAGTGAGCTGGGCATGGTGGAGAATCATTTTCCCATCACAGTACAGTGTAACCTCTACAGCTGTAGAACAAAGCTGCTCAACTGAAACTTTTGCTTAGCATTTTAAGTTTATATGGGGATATACACTTAAATATATAATTCTTCATTATATACAGCACCACATTTTAAATGCTTGCCCTCCTCTGCCCTCCTCTGCCCTTCCTGTCATCACTCCTAGTTTACTCCCATGATTGCCACTGGTATTTCACAATAGTGTAGGAAATGCCCAAGAGTTTGTATGGTCCCATGTGGCTGCTTTTCAGAGATGTTCCTGGGATGTTAACCATCCCAGCTATGAGTGCGCTTTCCCCAGCACTCCACTGACACACCGTGTGCTCTTCCTCTGTGTCTCAGGGTGGTATCTCAAACTTTTATCCACAAAGGGCAGGGTGAGCATCAGATAACACTTTTTTTGCCTTCTTTCACTTCAGAGATGCACTGATGAGATCTTGTCACCCAAAAAGTGTGATGCACATACGGTGCTCTCATGATCCTAGGTGGACCTTTTGTATTCGTCTGTGGTGACTTTTGCCCAGGAGAACACTGCTCCTTGCTAGTCATCTTCCGAACCCAGAGAAAAGTATGTCCTGAAAACCTGTAGATCTCTCATCTGGCTTATTCCTTCTGTCAGAATTTTTTCTTGCTGCCGAATGTTTGCTCGGTTTATGTGGATTCCCAAGAGAGGAGGAAAATGCTGGTAAATCACCATTTCCTCCACAACTGAGCTCCAGTTACATGCCACTATGATAATATAAATATTTACTCATTTTGTCCCTCTTCACCCTTGTAAGAGGATAAGAGCATCTGGCCCTTTGTTAGTAGTCTATTGTCAGTTTGCTAGAGCATCCACTTGTTTATGTTCACTTGTACAAGAACACATAAATAACCCTCTTCTCCACTGTTTTGCAGAGTATAGTCACTGTTGAAAGGAGGTGTTAAATCTGCCCTCCTGGTGGAGTGGAGAATTCTCACCTGATCACTCTTCAGGTGTTTTGCAGAGCTGTATTGGACAATATGAAACACAAAGCAGTGAAGAACAAATTGAAGTTTTTTCATTTCTGTACATTTATCCTGGCACTTCATGCTGTGGTATTTGGCAGAATCTTTTTGGCAACAGCAGGGCAATGAAGAATGAGATCTACTGTATTTTAAAATTGACCGTGTTGGTGGAAACAGAAATACAGAGTATACCATTAAGATGTACTTTTTTAAAGATCCATTTCAAACTATCATCTGTAGTTTTTCTGTATCCATGTCATCTCTAGGTAGAATGGTGCTCCGCAAAGCTATTAGTAAATAGAAGGACTACATATTCCTTCCAAAATGCATTTAAAGATTAAAGTTTTCCAGGATGATTTTGATTTAGAGGGAGAAATCTCATTTTAAAAATAAAAAAAAAAAAAAAAAAAAAAATCCCTCCAGAATTCAAAAGCAACTGTCAGCTCTTTGGGGTTTTTTTTACCTACAGGTTCAAGGTTCACAATAGCAAGAATCTCTACCTCTGAGAAATTAGTATTCTATAATAAATTATTCTTGAAAAGGATCAACTATAGATATAATTATACACCCTTGGTAATCTCAGTTGGTGTCAGGCATATAATTAATTTAAAAGGTACTTTATAGTCCATTCCTTCTACCATATATCCACAAGTAGTTATAAGTTTTTTGGATCGCCTTGATTTCACATTATCTGTTGAAATTTTGGGTCAACCCAGTCAATAGCTGATGTGAACAAACACATGTAAGTGCTGTGAACTGGAAGCAGCAGTGCTGCAGAGCTGGTCTGGCCATCCATTGGCAGCGCCGTTGTGCTCCCACCTTTTGATTGAGGGCTTTGGTTTGAGAAAATAAGCCTGAATGTGACAATGTAGGTGAATGCTTGAAGCACATGAAGGATCTCAGTAAAATTAGTGTGATAACTTGCACATCTTCTAGCTCACAAGTCTATGGAGCTAGAAGCAGGACATTGTCTCACCAAGCTTTTGAAATAGATAAACACTTCAGTTTTGCTGTCTTTTCATGTGCAGTCAGATAAATGTAGCAGCTTGGTGCTGCTCAGAGCGGGAGGGCTTACTCCTTCTGCCTCCTTTTCTATTTCTCTCTTCCCTTTGCTTTTGCTGGTGTAATCTGCTTCGTCTTCTGAATCAGATCTGGTGCTTGTGAGACTCAGTTTATAAAACTTCCCATCACTGAACAGGCTACGTTGGCTCATGGAAGATCTGACAAACACCTTCACAAATGCAGGGGAAGGAGCAGAGTAAAGGCAGGGATAGAGGGGAAAAGGGAGTGTGAGAAGACCCTTGCTTTTTCTTCTGCAATGAGGTACTGCACTGAGCCATCGTGTCTCGCTCCTCCCTGCTAAACCATCCAGGATGGACCTGCTGAAAACATGATTGGCAGGCTAGATGAACCTTTGATCCAGTTCAGTATAGGAACGCTGTGTTATTCTGTCCTCCTTGGTTTTAGCTTTGTAGGAATCGACCAGTTGCAGAAGGGAATTCCTGCCTCTCCTAGTTTGGATCTGTGAACAACTGATCCCTGAGATGTCTTCAGTGAGGGTGAAGTCTCCCTGGATGGCTTAAGCCCATGTCATCCTACCCATGGCACTGTCCATCTGCAATGTGTTTGCTTCTCACTCCAAGTTCACCCTGATGTGTCATCTGTGCTAGTTCAGTCTGAAGAGCAGGTGCACAAGCTGCTTAGATCTACATTTTCAGTTTGAAGAGATGGTAATTTTCATTCATCTGGGCCACAGCATTGTTTTAGTCAGAAACCAAACTAGCAAGCCTCATGGGGAAGAAAATATCCAGTGAGATACTGATGGTCTTTCACACCAGGTTGGAGGGGGTTCTGTAAAAGGATTCACTAAGTGATATTTGGGAAGAAACATGCAAGAGGCAACAGCAGACTCAAGGTGAATGAACTTAAGCAAGGCCTTGTTTTGTTTTGTTTTTTTTCTAGTTAACTGCAAGAGAACACATCTTCGTTTCTTTGCATTAAGATGCAGCTTGGAGATAATATTCTTGTTCATGATATAAGATAGTTTACAAGGCAAAAGAAAACATCAATGAAATACAGTTATGTGAATACAAAATTAAGTGAAAAAATGATTTAATCAAATATTTTGCTTCATACAGGCAGTAGAAAAGAAAAGGAGCACCTGTACAGAAGTTCACTTAGGCGTATTACTACTGTAGTGGAGAGATGAATGGTGATGAGGGCAGTGCTGTGCAGATGAGTGGGAGGAGTGGGGGAGGCAACAAAACAAGGTAGCTTAAAGCCATTTCTGTGCTCATTTACGTACTGCATTCCCAAACAAGCTTCCAAATAAATTAGAGAAGATGAAGAATGTTTCCCATTTATACCAGCTGCCAGTTGCCTTGCACAATTAAAATGTGCAGAGAGGAACCACTGTGCTCCACAGTCTGCAGGAGCCATGGAAGCTCACAGCAGCAGCATCAATGTCTCCTGAATGGTCTCGTGTTTGTCACTGGGAACCATGCTATCCATACACAGGAGCAGGAATCTGTCTATGAAGGCTCAGTTCTGTTCTGGAATTGCAGCAATATCTGAGCACAAGTTTCTCTCCATCTCTGTCCTCAGTGCATCTCAGCACATATATCCTTGGAGATGGCACAGAGAGGTTGCTGTAAAGTCAGCAAATAAAGTGATGATAAAGGCCCTTTTCTACCTCAGAAAAAATGTCTTTTCTCTAGCAGAGAAGATGGGGTTCTTTTATTGTGTACTAAATAGAAAAAAAATGTATTAGGGAAAATAAGCAAGGTAACTCCTCTTAAAAATCTATTTTCATATTTGCATTTATTTGAATGAAAATCTTTCTCACATATTCTAGACATGAATAGCAATACTCCATGCACTCCATTTGTTTGTTTATAAATAAATTCATATATGTATATATGTATGCATATGTGTAGGTATTGAAGGATAACAGTGCATGGTACAAGTGATACAAATCATACGCAGAAAAAATTTGTCACTATATTGTGTCATTCTATTTTATAATTTGACAGAAATAAATATCTATGTTGACATTTCCTCTTCTCACCCCTGCATCAGCTTCAGTGCCACTGTCTTGCTGATGATCATGCCTCCCAGAAGATGTCTTACAGATAGGCCCTAGGAAGAGGAAAACTCAGATTCACAAACTGGTTTTGAGTTTGTGGATACAAAAGAATCCAAAAGGTACCTCTCTTGGATAACATTTGCTTTTAGGAAAGACTTTTTTTGCATTCTGTTCTCACACAGGATGATGAAGAGGCTAAAAGTCAACCAACCATGTTCCCAGTGAATGCTGTCTTAGTTTGCCTATTACCTACAAGCATGTTCCCGTTTTCTCCAGTAAGTCCTCTTATCAAACTACAGCACCGCTGAGCTTTCAAACACAAGACCTTATGAGCAAAAGAGTTTTGCTGGGAATTATTATTTATAATTGCTGTTTTCTGACTGGACAATTGAGTCACTTTGAATAGAGCTGTGCTTATCACTGAAAAAAGGCAGTTCTGCAACTTCAGGTGGAAACACATTCTTTAAATACAAAAATACAAAAATACAAAGGATTTTCTATCGACATGAACATTTTCATGTTTTAAAGGCATATCTGGTAAATATTAAGGATTTCCTTGGCTTCATGCCAAATTTCAGTAAAAGCAGGTTATTGTATTAAAATGCAAAGCAGTGATTTCAGATGGGTTCCTACTATTGAATGACAGCTGAAAGGGTGTAAATCCTTCAGAGTCAGTAGCAGTTAGAGACAGACAAGAAGCAATTAACTTTATGTAATATTTTGGTGGAAAAGGGTAATTATTACAGAAAATGTAGAGATTACAAGATGGAAACTTGTTCATCTCTTTCTCCAATAGCTGTAGTTTCTCATGAAGACTGATGAAAATGTCTTCGGCATGATCCAAATGGCACTTAAGCCTCAGGGTTCACTTCATGTCTTTTGATGCATCCCTGATCAGGCTTTGTTTTGGGAAGTGTGATGGTATAGGACCATTAACCGTTACCAGTGCTAATGTTAATTACATTAAGCACAATCCTCTAGTTGGTCCATCTGTTACTCATTTCTTTTACATTGCCTATTCTTGTATGGGGTTTTCTCTGTGCTCCAGGAAGACATCTTCTAGTTTTCCTCTGGCTTCTTTTAAATGATGTTAAGTCATATATGCCTCAGTGGAATGCTTTTATACTTTTTTTAAAATTCAGCTTTCTTTTTTTTTCAAGTGATTTTTTTAAAGATTATTTTTGCATGTGATTTTAATGTGATTTAAGATTTGCTGCTGCACCTGAATGTTTAGTAAAATGACTTCAACATCTTGTATTTCATATAGTGTGCCTCCTGAAAATATCAATCTCAGTACGTTTTGGGGATCAATTTGGGCTGTTTTTCTCACATTTGAATATCACATTTTGTTTTTTGCTATCATCATGTGAAAACTGTATTGGTTTCTGCTTGGACATTCTTGCTAAATTTCCCCTTCTTTTTCAGACCATTATCAACTCAAAATTGGTGTTTTCAGTATTATTCATGTGCTGCTTTACTTCTGGTCGGAGCTCAGCTCTGCAACTGGCTGAAACAGTAAGGACCCGGACAGGTCGGGGATATATAGCTATCAGCCCGGGGCGCTTCGTGCACCGCAACTGATTACTGTAAAGCAATAAGCGGACATGAAGCAGTCGCATCAGGGTTTAGACAGTTGCAGCGTGTTCAGGCGTAGGCTCCCGGCCGCTGGTGGCGCCGGCTCTGGGGCGGTCCCGGCGGCGCGGAGCCACGGGCACGGCCGGGCGCGCAGCTCCACCTCCCGGCGGCGCGGAAACCCGGCGGCAGCCGGACACCGGACACCGGCCCCCGAAGCGGAGCCGTCGCCGTCGGTTCACAAATGCCGCCGGGACACGTCAAAGATTGTCACTCCCCCCTGCTTGGGGAGCACCTCAGCCTTCCCCAGGCAGCGCAGCACAGCGAGTCGCGGCGGAGGAGCATCACCTAAAACTCGAGTGTCTGGGTTCGTGGCTGTTTAAAACCTGGAAAGCTGAACACAAAGCAAGTGTGGAAAGTAAGGGATGGGGCCACAGTGTGTATTCCTCCTGCTTTTAACAACTTTCTCAGAGATAAGCAGTGAACTGGCCCCAAGAACCTCTTTACTTGTAAAATTTGACATTTCATAAATCTAAAGGAGGGTTGAGGTTAAAGTTAAGTTTAGGATTTGGGAAAAGAAGTGTTGCAAAAGCAGGTTTTCTGCTGGATTTTGCAAAGCCGCGAGATTGGTACAGGCATATGTGAAAGCCTTGTGAAACTTGGAGAAGCCATAGGTGTTTGAGCTCTTCTAGGCTGACAGTTATGACTCAGGTTAGGGTTTGGGAAAGATAATTTGGAAGTGTGTTTCCTGTTATATATGGTAAGGCTGCCTGAGGTAAAGGGAAGGTAGGGCTGAAGACATTAACTGTCTTATTCAAACTACCTGAGTAACAGGGCAGTTGCTTAGGGTTGAGCTTAGCAGAATCGGGTCCCAGCAGCAGTTTCCTATGGTGACTTGAGACGCCCTCCAAGACAGTCATGTCAGAAGGAATTTGAATGCCTTTATTCTTGATTTCCAGGCAAGTCTGGTGTTCCCTCTTATAGCGTTACAATTACAGTCAGGATTAGGGGGACATGAAATCCTGAAGGCACATTTCCCTCTCTGGTCTGTAGGATACTCTGATGCAAGTTCAAAGCTGAATTTGAATGACTTACCCTCACTCTGCAGAAATTGTAGGTGGTCTTGAGCTTTCTTGAAGACTAAGTGTGTAACACAAGAAGTTAGGAAAGTAAGGTTTACAGATGTATATTTCCTGCTGTGTTCAGCAAAGTCACATGAGATGATTTGGGGACTGATATTCTGAATCTCAATGCCTTATTCTTAATTTTGGGATAGGAATACTGTAGCTATGCTTTTGTGAAGGCTATAGGAGAGTATGAGAGAGCAAGGACTGCAAGATCAGGTTTATGTTGTGTCCTTACAAGGTCTCCTCAAAGATGAGTAAGAGCTGGTACAAAGTGAAGGTTTCACCGCGAGGTTTTGGATAACTCTCCTGCAAGTTAGGCTCAAGGTTTGTTTTCTGGTAGCCATACAAATAAATACCAAGCTGAAATGGGGAGAAACAAATGGCATATTCTTAATTTTGTGGTAGCTTAAGCAACATTTTATCTTATCTGCTTAAGGGCTCATGTTTAGTTATGGAGTAGAAAGCAGTGCCACACGTTTCAAAGCCCACGGGGCTGGTGCTGATAGATGTGAAGGCCCTATACTTCAAAGCAGCCATGAATTTCTGGGGTTTGATCAGGGCTAGTGTTAAAGTCTGGAAATCTTCAGAAGCAGGTTATTTGCAGGTTGCGTCAGACTTTCAGCAGGTTATTAGATGAAGCCTGATACGGTTAGCTTGGAGTTGATAGTTCTGGATTTAAAGAGCTTAATATTTTGGGCAGCAGGTGGTGCTTGGTCTGCATGATGATTTTAGTAGCTGTTAGCCATTGAACGCCTTGTTATGACGTAACATTTGGTAGTGGGTGCTACATGCTGCCCATTTTTCATTGTGGGCTTTCAGCAGGACAAATTATGTGATTATAGACATTTGCCATGGGATTGTTTTTTGTGCAAATCACCAGGAGAACCAGGATTAATCAGAGGAGGGAGTGTGTATGTGGTTGCATTTTAAGCAAATCATGATCAGGACGATTGTGATCATGAATATCAGATATAAAGGGAGAGAAAACTTTCTCCCCACCTCATGCAGTCAGGAAGCCAGCTGGCACATCAATGCTTGAACCAGTCTCTGAAAAACAGGAAGAGGAGTCTACATCCAGAAAACACACGCACGGATCAGCAGGTGCTGGTGATTTCCAGGCTCCTGTGGAGGCCCCAAGGAGAGTGCTGAGTACAGTGGTCTCCAGCTCATCTCACCCAGCCACAGCACTCTGAGTTTTGTCCAGCTCTGCTGAGGAAGAGCTGCTCAGCAGGAGCACACACAGCTACCAACACTGGCATGAAAAACAGAATGCAGCTGCAGCGAGGCCAGACAAACTAGGGTATGAAAATCACTAAAATTAGCTAGTGCTTTACTGTCGAAATGTACCATGGAATTAGATGGGTTATGAGGGTTTCTTTGTTTTAGCTGGAAGTGCCATGTCTCTCCGTTCCTGCTGAAGATTTTGATCTTGGATCAACCAGCACTGCTCGGAAGAGCAGAAGGATATTTCTTTGGTTTGTCTTGTATAGCATGTAAAGGAACCTGTAGACAAAAGCTAACAATAAAGGACTGAGAATCTCACGTTGCTTGGAAATCAAAAAAGCCATCAATCATTGGTTTTGCTTACTATAACCCCCCTAAAAATGGTAGTTGTGCTTAGATACGTAGTCTCTGACAGTTGTTGACCAGGCAAAAGCGTATACTTAGCTTCACTGGAGCTGCTAGCATTGCCCCATCTCTTCTGATCCTGAGCCCTGAGGGGACATCCAGACATGTCAGCTTGTGGCCAACGGATGTGACCTTCAAGACCCAGGTGCAATCAAGTCCCCTAATACAAGAAATGAGCCATATCTACAGGCCCTGACACACCTACAATAATATAAAACACTTAGAAAAGAGAAAGATTTCCTCTAAAATAGCATCAGATGGTGGTTGCCGCATGTTGCACCTATGCTTGTTAGGTGAAGCAAATCCTCACCCGTGCTGAAGGCTGTGGCTCTTGCAAACACGCGTACAACAGCAGCTGAGTAGTTGTGTGTGTGCTTGTGCATATGTCGTTAACAAATGTGTACCCATTCAAAATGCTGAGAAGTTTTAAATCTAAATTTGTATTTGCTTAGTAATTGGAAATATATTTTATTTTGTGAAAGTGCTAATATTGCCTTGACACAGGATAACGCATTTTGTAACTTGGAAGAAGGCCTACAGGTTCCAGACATTGACACAGCTTTTTTTTTTTTTTTTTTTTTTAAATAAAATTAAGCTGTTTTCATTTACGTGCCAACAGGTTCTTTTAAATGTTTGCTCTTGCAGTTCCTGTAGAATGTGGTATTTTCCCAATATGTGGTATTTTCAATGCTGACACTTGGTGGTGCTGCAGTTAATAGGTTTTTATTTTTCTGCAGTTGTTTCTCTGCAGTGGCTGGTTTGTTTCTCTCCTTCGTTTGCAGATACTGCTTGGGCTGTCGAAGCTCCTTAGGGAGCATGATCCATCTTTCGGAGGTTCTTAAGTTAATAATAACTGGAATAATAATAATAACAGTAATATTAACAACAATAATAGCAATAACAACAATAACAATACTACAACTGCCTTTATAGGCACGTTTCCTCACAAAGTGAGTAAGCATCATTCTAGCGAAACAGCACAAATACAGGCATGGTCCAGTAATTCTAAGCATCAACACAGAGAGGAAGCTCTGAAAGGGATCTTGAGAGGTGATGGAGTCCGTCCTCTTCATGCAGGAGCAAGGATAGCTGGAGGTCTGCCCAACCTGTTCTTGAATACTGGTGTAGGCTTTATGGGAATACCTCAGATGTTTTTGTGTGTTTTACATACACGTCTCCCACATGGGATCTCTGCCTAAGTAAAGATGAGAGGTGAGGCATGTGGGTTTGGGTGTTCCAGTCTCACAGGCAAGAAATAGTCATATCTGCCGGTGGACAGTGGAACAGAGATTTTGGCTTGTCCCACCATTTCTGTGGGGCTCATCTGTAAGTTCACAGGTGCTGGAGGAACCATAGCAGATTAGACGAGCTGTGAGGACATCCTGCTCCACTGCTTTGCTCTGAGTCTCCAGGTTCTTCTCCTGACACCACAGAAACTTGGCATACTCACTGGCTTTCCCCACCACGAGCCTTTTGAGATGCTCAGAGCATTAAAGCACAGATTGCAGGTGATCCTGGAATGATCAGCAGCAATGTTTTGCTGTTGCGAAGTAGACAACGTTGTGATAAGAAGTTGTCTCTCTGTTCCCGCTCACTGTCTCAGCCCTCCACCTTCACACAGCAACAGCCTCTGTTTCAGGCAGGAAATAACCTGTAGGGACAAATGATCTTTAGGACAAAGATTACTTGTTTGAGTGCAGATTTTTAGTATTACTACAAAAAATAATCAAGATATGTTGTTGTAATTAAATTGAACCTGTTCTTTCCCCCCCAAAGATTTCCCTTTAAATCTAATTCATTATTTGGTTGGTTAATTAGTATTGAAGACCCAAAGAAGTGGCTATTCACTTGATAAGGATGAGCAAGAGCATGACTACTATTACATGCTTCCTCGGAAGCGGTCAGGTTATAGGCTCCAGAAAACAACACTCTAGCTGACAGAATGCAGGGAACATACGCATACTGAAGAAATAAGGTTAAGCCCAACAAATGTACTCGTGATGAAACAATGGAGGCACTAAGCTGATGTGGAAAAACTGCCTTCCTAAGCAGGAAAATATGTTCTCACTTGGTGGTACTGTGTGGTGAAAGCCTCAAAACATATGCTAGGATCAATTTTGGTTTTGGAGACATGTTTTAATGCTCTTTAACATGCAAGCTTCATATTTCATTGGTCTTGGTAGATAGAAGTGAGCTGTTTGTCACACCCTGCTGCTTCGCAGAGGCTGATTTTATATGTGTGGACTTTGGAGTTGAGACAGACGGAGGGAGTTATGGCCGGCAGGAAAAATACCAAGATGCCCATCATCAGATTGTGAATGGGAGAAATTAGAACATATACAATTTATTCAAGCTCTTTTAAAAAATTAAAAAGAAAAAAGAAAAAAAAGGAAAAAAATCTGAAAGTTCCTTTCATTATTTGAAGAGAATATTACATTTTTCCTGAAGAAAAATGTTTGTTTGTTTTCTCTTGGTTTATTTTTATTGTAGCTGTAATTCCCTCTTTCTGTTAACATCATAAGATTGGATATGTTTCCTAATAGAAGAATTTTTGTTTAACCTTTGCCTGTGGAATGAAGTTTGTTTTCCTTTGCACCCTGAGGTCTGTCCTTTTAAGCAAAGGATTATATTACATGTGATTTTCCCCTGGAAATTAGAGAGCAACCCTGCCTCTTCTGGGAAGTAAGAAAGTAAAACCTAGACTGTCTGACATATTGAAAAGGTTTTGCTGAACTCCTCTTCAGAATTGTGCCCTTGTTTATTTTAAATCAGCTTTAAAGTCAATGTCAAACACTGCTTGAGCTCTCTTATTTCAGTCCACAATATACCTAGTAATTTTCAAGTCATTAATTTACAGGTGCATATTTACAGATACATTTGTATATCCTCTTACTCCTCCTAAAACTCCCTTAGCTTGGCATGGGAAAACTCCAGGAGGATTTTGCTACCATTCTCTAAGAAACCGTTTCCAGAACTAATTCCAGTACTTCTGTCAGGAAGAAGTGTTTTGTTTTTTTTAAACATACTTTCCACTTTTATTCACAGAGAGATATGTACCTGTTAAGCACAGGTGCATAAGCATTTCTTCCTTCTCTTGTGAGTCTCCTATTTAGTCTTGTCAGAAGATTTGATTTAGACACTCCCTGTTCTCAGAGTGGTTTTTGTCTCCCAAGACTGGATTCAAGCTGGACCTTGCAAAGGGAACCAAAGCTACAAATTTCATAAGAAAAATGAGTAATAGGTTTTTGTACACTACATACCCTGTACATACCTATCTTATCCCAAAACAAGCAACTCAGCAGACACTAAAAGCAGGTGTTGCCAGGATCTTGCTCAGCCAGAGCCCTGAGATGGCCAAGATATTTCTGCATCTTCCTGGTGCTGATACTCTCTAGCAGGGCCTCCGTCTCAGTCAGGGATGTTCTGGGGAGAGCCTGCACCTCCACCTGGGTTTGGGTGTGGGCAGCTTGTGTGTTTATCTTGTTTTGTGTACATTACTACTTGTATCACTGAATTAGTGATTAAAAATAGCTGGGAAGAAAGTAAAGATTGCATGGTTTTAGGTTTGAGAAGGTGAAAACTATTAAAAATAGAATTTTATTAGAAAAAATAATTTAGAAAGCTAAAGCAAAGCGATTAATTCCCTTACAAATAATTTTAGTATTATTATAGTGCAAGTCTTTCTGCTGGATTACAAGGAAGAGTTTGGCTGCGATTATGGGTATAAGGAGGTCTGGATGGCCACGGACAGGCAGATACATGCTGAAAGCTTTCCAGCCTTTCAAAAAGGTAACTTTTATTAAAGCATAGCGTGGGTGCTGCTGCTGAGCAGTCAGGAGGTTTCAACAGAAAACATTCCTTCTGGAAGTTGTTTTGTTTGATTATTTTTGGTTTATATCTCATTTGTAGGCTGCTAAAGTGCATGAAGGGATTGTGGCCAGATGCTTTCTTTGTGCTTTGTGCTCTGGATGAACCTTGTAAACAAGCTATAACCCTCAAAGCAAATTTTGGTTTGCGTATCCTGGGCTTGCTTTTTTTTTAATTTATTTTCTCTCCAGCTGCTCAGAACTTGAGGCTGTTGCTTGTTGAAACAAAAATTTATACTTTTCCCTCTTCCTGTATTTCTTTCACTTTTTAGGGGAAAAAACTTACCATTACTTTTTAGTTTAAATTTTGTTTGCTTATTTGTTTTTTAAACAGTAGACTGCAAAACCGATTCTGTGAATGCCCAAGCTTTTTAGGGTGTGGTGCACCTTTTTCCATAGTTCACAGCCTGCTGCTCCAAGGTGAGGGTACCTGATCCCTCAGCTTGTACTGGCCGCCCACTGCCTACCATGGTATCTTTGAAGAAGGCCACACTCCTGGGAGAAGACAGGAAACAGCTTCTTCTCTTACAGAAGGCATATGCTTTCTCTGCTTTAAAACCATATGCTGTGAGAGCAGATGCTACCTTGATGATTTTTCTCCTCTAAAAATTTAGTTTATTATAGTTTAAAAATAAAAAGTTCAGCCTTTTAACTGTGCTATGCTTGAAGCATATAGAATATTTCTCCCAGGCAAAAAGGGACAGCAGTGAGCCATGGCTGAGGGAATAGCATATGAGAAGAAAATACATTTTGATCAAAATGCCCTTACATACTTATGGCAGTGAATAACAGCTGCCAGTGGGACACACCCAGGAACAGCTTGAGGCTGCCTTACATCCTGTAAATGACCACATGGCATAGGGGCACCCAGGCTGTTTCATGTAGGGGATAACTTGGGTCTCAGAAGCACTTTGTGCACCACATTAGCGTCACCTTCCAGGTGACCTGTTCACTGGGCCAGTGCCTGGGCCATCATGGGCATCACGCTGGTGCTGGCCTGGGCACCTCTCCTCACCGTGGCTGCCCCTTTCTCCCCTGGAAAGCATGGCTGGGGGCAGTTTAGCTTTCTATTCCAAAAGAAATGTGTGCTTGTTGCCCAGGAGCTGGGCTGTCGAAGCTGCCAGATACCTTGTGACAGCGGCAGGCTGCCAGGCACCAGTGCATGGCAGCGCCTTCCCCATGCTGAATGGGAGGAAGAGGTGCTGTGCAGGGAACACCCTGTGTAGCTGGCGCAGAGGGGCCAAGGCAGTGTGCCACCCACAGTGCATTTGCACACCCTAATTCATGCAGCTCGGCGATCGGGAGGCTGCTCTCAGGAATGCTCACCAAAGTGAGTTGGCAGCTCTTGCTTTTGCTGATCCTCCTCGCGTGGCAAAACTCACAGCGGTGGGTGTTGGATGAATCACAGGTCCAGGACTGCTTTGGGGTGTATACGCTGTGTGCCTGATCACAGCTCCTCTGGCTGTTCACCAGTGATCTTACAGCCTGCCCTTTCCACTGCCTCATGCAGCTGTGGAAAACAGAAGCCTTTCCTCCTGAGGACTGTGGTCTTCTGTCATCCAAAAATACACATCTCATCACGCATCACTTGTGCCACTATTGCTGCTGCCCTTCCAGGCCCTTCTAGAGAGGCTCTGTTTGCCCAGTTCCTGCTTCTGCTGCTTGATACTGTTAGCTAGAGAGACTTGCTGGAAACAGGCAGTCCCGTGAGCAGTTTCCTATGGGCTTGCTTGGGTGCATTTGTGTCTGCTGAGATGCAAACTTCACTTAAAGCAACTTTCCATGAACGGGGCGTTCAGAACATCCCTCTCTGCAGTGGCCTTCCGAGTGTCTAGAAAGGGGTGGGCTCTTACTCCTCCACATCTTTCTTTGGGGTCATTAGTAGGCCTCTCCCCTTTTCTATGAAATGTGTGGGAACTTAATTTTCTGCCCTCTCTTCTAAATGGGGCAGAAAAAAGTCAGAGGCTTAACAGCAGCTTGGGAAGAAGGGGAATGAGCACAGACCCTGGTTTCCTTAGGAAACCAGCCCAGAAACAGAGTGAACATATATATAGAAAGAGGTTTGGGGTTTTATCTCCCTTATGATAAAGCAGTGCCATGGAAAGTAGCTGCGTACAGGGAAAGAGTCTTTTCAGGACTTTGTTTCCTGCAGTGTTCAGGCAGGGACAATGCATTTCTTAGCTGGGTAAAAGGGCTATTTCTAAAGGCCTTTCCTCCCCCGAAAGCCTCGCAGCCCCTCCTGTGTTTCTGAGATTGCATCTGGAAGGAAAAAAAAGATGCAAACACCAGACCCACTGTGTTAACTGAAAAAGATATTTTTTCACGCAAGCAGATGGCGACTAGAAACCTACCATAGAAACCATCTTACGCAACTCTTCACAACCCGTGTGTGCCTGGTAAATACAAACCACCAGATAGAACAGTGAGATAGAGCTAGGCAAAACAGCTTGTGCCAGTAAAACTGCGAAGTAAGGAGCACAGAGTAATTTATAATGAACTTGCGAAGGATATGTAAAAATACAAAGGTGGTGATGTAATCCAAGTGTTGCTTCAAAACCCTGCAATTATGGTTTCTGCATTTGTATGGGCCACCAAACCCTACAAATCAACAACAGCGCTAGGAATAAACCCTCTGTGAAAGCGGGAGTCAGCCAGAGGCAAAGGCACACAGCAGCTGCTGGAACCTGTGCAGGCTGTGGCTGGGACAGAGGCATGGAAAGTCAGAGCAAGCCAGCCACAACCCAGCTCCTCTCTGCTCCTGGGTGGAGGGAAAAGCTGTAGGAGAAGAGAAAAGGAGGCAAAGCTTATAGTGGAAGAAGGGTCCCAGGCGGACATCAGATGGCAACAAAACCCAAGGCAGCTGCACAGCCACCTCGGCTTCTCCTGGCTCCTTCCAGCAGGATGGTCAGGAGATAAGTGAGGATGAGGGCAGCTGAAAGAGAAGAGGCAGCTGAGAAATTTGTGCATCTCATGTGTAACAACATCTTAGAAGTTCATTATGTAGATTAAATGTTTACCACAAGGACCAGAGCTGTAAGACAGGATCTGATGTTGGATGGCAGGCAAGTTCAGCAGGATATTCAATGTGGTGCATTAGCCACCTTCTATCTATTCAGGTTTCACCTAAAGATTGTGAGTATTTCAGAGGTAAATGCTGTTCAAAACATCCTGTTTTGGCTCACCTGGATCAGCATTCTCAGTTATTATAGGTAGGAAAATATACACAAAGTCTGAAATTTCCTGTAGCGTTTAGAGTGTATTTTCTATTGCTAGGATAACAGGATCCAGTCTGGCAGAGACTAGCATTTGAGCTTTACATAGTGTGAACAAACCAGCTGATTTTACTGCTGCTTGCTTAACTCTCACTTTTTTCCCTAGATTTAAAAACTTTTATTTAAAACAGTCACTTGAGTCTTTCACATGGGTTGCATATACTGACAGCAGCTCTCCTGTGTCCATGTGTTTCCTTATAGAATCGTATTTTTGATTGACTTTCATACAGAAGAAGCTCCCAGAGGAACTCGTTGAACCATATGGGTCCTATCTTTTGACATAACAATTATTGCTTGATAATAACAGAATAACAATAGCAGCATGTTTGGGAATCAACAGTGAAATACTAATGAATGTTAATGCATTGTTTTAATTTACTACATTTGTTTTGTTGATGTACTTATTAACCTTCTGGTCTGTGGTTAATAAGGCATTCTATTTTAAGGTATTATTATCTGGGGGAAGAAGAGAAAAACAACACTGATGAAGTTAGAAAATTTGTTCTTCATTTCATTCACATTTTGCTTGGTAATTGACAGCAGATTTTAACCACTAACCCATAGACTGGAGGGACATTGATGTTATTTTAACAACTCAGTGACAAAGAGATGGTTTTAAAAGAGAATGCACAGATTATTTTACCTATACAAAAGGATATTATGGCCAGGAAATGCTACGCATTGCACAAGGCAGCCCAAAAGGCTATACTGGTCACACAAGTTCCACATTGTGCTGAGTGTGCACCCAACAAAGCTGTTGGCTAGAATGACCTGACTGCAGGATGAAAGCCAAAGACAAGTGCAGCACAAGGCTGTTTTGTAGCACACAGACAAACCTTCCCATGGGGGAAGGTTTCTTCCTCCCTGCTTTAAATTACTCCCTCCTGAATCTTCTGCCCTTTCATTGCTTTCTGGCTCCTATGGCCATACTGACGTGTGGCCCATTGCTGTCCACTCAGCTTGGTTCAAGTCATTTACCTGCAGCTTGTCATGGGATGTGGGGGTCCTGGGGAGAAGACAGAGGGATTTCATTGGGAAAAGGAATAATGCCTGTCCTCTCATCCCCCACTCTAGAATCTCTTCCACTTCGGATGAGATTTATTGATGTATCTAAGGGATCTATTTAAGGATACAACTTTCACCAACAAGTAGTGAGAATCATGTTTCTAAAACTTTCTGGCCTATTTGAAAGTTTCCCTCTTAGTGATTTTTATTGCCATGGTACAGAAATCAGCATCCCTCATCTGCATTAGCAAAGAAAATACCATCAAAACCTAGAAAGATGGAGGCTGGAAGTGTAATTTTCCAAGCTTGTGTCTGCTAGAGCTCCTGCTCCACTTTAACAACTTTGATCAGCCCCACTGTGACCCCACACATCCCTGCATGGGGCCCTATTTAAACACAGCCAGAGGCTGCTGTTCCCTTCCCTGGTGATGCTGTAGGGTGCTGTTCTCCAGCCCTGAAAGTTTTCTGCTTTTGCACTGGCCAAGACCTTCCCTGGGAGAATATTGTACCTCTCCAATGCTTTGGAAATAAAATGTAAGGTGGAGAACAGTTTTACAATTTGGTTTCCTAAATTAATCCACTTTATGGGTATGCAGCTTGCACTTTAGGCCTGGAATTGCATACTTATGATGTGGGATTTTTTGGAGAGCTCAAGTGCACTTGAATTTTATTATAATTTGGATGTCTAATACCCTTAAATTAATTTGGAGACCTCTCTTCTGAGCCCCAACAGTAATTCCATCACAAAATTCTTAACAATAGCATTTGGTGGTTGTCCCTCAGATGTAAGTAGTCTCTGTTGCTTTTATTTCCCATTAAGTTTTCTTTTAAAAGTTTTCATTTTAAAAAAGGAAAAAATTCCTTGCATGTAGGGTGAGGAGCCTGGATTTTATCATTGTTTATAACAGCATGTGTGTATACACAGCAGAACCTGCCATTTCCTCTTGTATTAGAACAGCTGAAGAAAGGGGAAGAAAATAAACAACAAAGAGGGCATTTCAGTTCCTTTAATCTCTAAACTGTTTCAGCCATGTTTTCAGACACTAAATGTTCTCTTGTCTGAATTATGAAAAATATATTCCTGATAAATCAGGTCACTGAAAGAAGGTTCTTCCCTTTTCCTGTGGTCTTTGTTTGGGTGTTTCTCTTTAGCGACTGTGACTGCACACCCCTACTCAATCAGCTCTCTGGACAGAATCTGTGTCCCTGCCTTAGGCTGAGGAACTTCTTGAAAAAGGCTATGTTTGTGACTGCAAAGCTCTGGGGCAGGAACATACATTTGTTATTCAAACATGGCATATATGTGCCTTGGAAATACTAGAGCTCACCAGACCTTTAGTGACTGAATGGATACTAAGATTACTTCTATTACTTCCTTCTGTTCACAAATGCCGGCAAGAGAATGAACAAGCTAAACCAGAATCACTTTATTCATTACATTTAGTTCATTACACTGGACTCTCATATTATCCCTTCTCACTCCTCTTTCCTCTGAGGCAGCTGTTTATTATATACCCTGCTGGTGCAATTAATGAGAAAAACAAGGTCCACTTGTGCTGACTAATGCAGAAACCCCACAACTTTCCAACAGTCGCAGCAGGAGGGAGACATATCTGTGTGCTTCGTCTCTTGGAACAGCGATAGCTGCCTGGAAGCGCTGGCATTTGGTCTGTGCTCAGGAAGTCCATCTCTAATCTACATAGGTTACTAAAAGCAATTGTACTGTCATGTTACCAGTCTCATTACAAATACAATCACTTTCCAAAAAACTTCAGACCTAATGCACGATAGAATATTTAAGAACCTATTTTGCCCCAGAAAGTAATTCCTCTAAAAGGAAATGTACAAATACTTATTTTGAAGTCTTTTCCTTTGAGCCCTCTAGGTATGTGTTTTATACAGCTACCACCTGAGTTTTTCAGAGGTATGCACACAGTATGTTGCTTTTCCTTCAAAACCTTTGATTTCTTGGAAGCTGTATTGATCCATGGTAGAAAAACATGTACAATTCAGCATGGTTTTCTTGTAATTTTTTATTCATTTCTACCCAGTTTCCAGTGCCTGTCTCCTCAAAGCAAGCTTGGTATAGCACATCGAGGACAGGCTGATACAGCATTCTTTTATCACTGTTCAAAGTATCCTCCAGGTTTTTGAAGATCTGACCTGAATCAAACAATTGCAGTGCAGTGGTATTATTGATTTGCTCTATGATATGCCAGGCTGAGTAGGGAAACATTTTAAGGGTCACTTCAAAGAAACAAGAATGTACTCTTTTGAAACCACACTCTATAGGAAGGATGCTGAAGAAATTGCAATTCTGGCTACTGTGAAGCTGAAATTCAAGTGAAATCTCATAGGGCATGGAGTTATGTGAGTAGGAAGTAGAAGGAGCTTGTGCAAATCCCTGTGAATTGAAAGGCTAAAACTAACATGTTAGAAGCATGATAAATGAGTGTATAGAGGGTTGTTTACGAAGTGGGAAGGAAGGTGAAAGAACTGACTTTGTCCTGTCTTTCAGATAAGACTCGATTATATATTTCACATCATATTTCTCTTAACTGTGCTTAGAAAGACAAATGTATCAGTAGACCTCAAATAACACTAGAAATGCAGCCTCCTGTCTATTTTTCTGAGCTCTTAACTTTTCCTATCATCAGGACTGAAATGCACAGGTTCCTTAAGTGCGCTCTTTTGTGCATGGACTCATTTGTTTTCTGTTTAAGTGTTTGATAAAGATATCTTAGTCCCAATTAATTTTTGGACAACTTTGAATACATTGAGATTGATGTGTGGATTTTAGGTGCAGCCTACTTTTAGGTGCAAGTGCAAGGCATCTCTGCTAAGATCAAAGCTTAATATTTTTGCATTGTCTTTGAAGTCTGGAAGAAAGTGAGTGATCCTGGAGATTAAGACAGAGGTCTGCTTTCCAGCAGCTCCTCTGCATGTTTATGTTGCTCAGTGGTTTGACACCCCACACTTTGTCCCCGTGAGAAAGTGGCATAGGGAAGGAGTAGTAACTTGCTTGGTCCTGCTTAGTAATAGTACGCAAGCAACTCGACTCTTTTCTCACTTGGAGGAAAAAGTTTCCCTGCTCTAAGCATAACTAAATGTACAAGGCAACTAATAGTTGTGAATACCAGCAAAAGGGTTTATAGTTCCACTAACAGAAATATGTGTGCAGGTTTAAACTTCCAGTGATGTTGGTCAGGTGATCATATTGAGCTTGGGAGGTAACCAAGTAATATAAAGCACAAACCAACATAACCAGCACGATGCGCTGTAGGCTGGAGTTGTTAGAAGGAAAAAGTCTAGTCAAAACAACTTTCAGGAGTGTTATTACCAAACAGACTGATAAGGCTATCTTCCATCAAAAAGGGATGTGACAGTTTACAGAAGTATTGTCATTCACGTCTAGAAAAAATGTGTTGTTTCAGTTCTGTGACAACTCTTCATCATTGCTATATATTGAGAACAAATGTCACTCTTTTCACAGGTTTTCTCCAGGACAGCCAAATAAACTGGGTGTATTTATAGTCTCTTGAAGAATACAGGCACTGATATTTGAAGTGCAGTTGGTGATTCATGGAAAACTGATAAACATTAATTTCAAAAACAATGGTACTGAGCACTCGCATTGTGCTCCCTATAACTGCCGTTTCTTGTATCTTACCACTCAGTCATACATCCTGAAACACCCAGGGATCTTCCCTGTGGTACAGGTCTATTTGTGTTATGAGTATTGCTATTCTTTTTAGATTACTTGTTTTCTTAATATTGTAATTAATATCCCTGTGAAATAATACTTCTGTCTCTAAAAGATGAATCTGTGATCGCTTTCACTGAGACATTAGTACACCAGCACCACCATAAAAATTGCTACTATTATAAGTGACACCTGCTTTGGCAGTTTTACAGAGCTGTAGGAATTTATTAGGCATGAAAATAGTTTTTAACCCTAGGCTGGTCCTTCTGTAGTATGGCTCAATTTTTTTTGTTTTTTTGCCTTTTACTGTCTGTGCCATGTCTGTCCTGAGTAAACATAAGGTGCCAGAAAAAGCAAACCAGAATCTTTCCTAGGCATTTAATGCTGCAAAAAAGGGTGGTTATTTTCGCTTGAACTCATTTCCTGCAATATTATTTAACTAACTTTGCCGAGCAGAGATAAGAGGCTAAATACAGTTGGTACTAATCTCTCCTCTAATTTAAAACAATGAGGACTCAGGTTCTATGGTGAAAAGGGGGAAGTTAGAAACTGTAATTCTTCAATTGTGATTTCATCCTATGAGTATACAAAGAGTTGTCACTAGTGTACTCCTCCGAATAAATGAAAATAAGTGGGAAAACAGAGATTTCAGAAGGATCTGGGAGGATTTTTTGTTATTTCAAAAAAGTGGAAAGAATTGACAAATGTTTGGTGATTGATTCATGTGGGATTAGAACTGGCCTTCGTGTGCACCCTGCCAAGGGAGCTGGGTTCTTGGCTGACAGATGAAAGTGCCCACAGGGGAGCACTAAGGGAATGGGCTTTTGACTACCTTTTTGTAACGTACTCTTCCTGGTGGTACAAGATGTCCTTTCTGAATCTGGAAGAAAAGTTTTTGGACTCTGGATTTCCCCATGTGGTGAGTGAGTGCTCTCTCTGCTGAATGAGGAACTGCAAAGGCGCTTCCCTGTCCTCTCTTCTGTGCTTAATGCAGAAAGTCTCTTTTGTGCCTAACCTGTTGGTTCCCAGCGCTCTTGGCCTCACAACACAATGCCTGTAAACAAAAGGTACTCTATGGCGTAGGCTGATTTTTTTTATTTACTGAATGTTGTTAATGTTTCTCTTCGGTCAGCCCCAAGAAATTATTTTCTCAGAACAATTTTAACCTGTTCCCTCTTCAAAATGAGTTGTGTGTAGCTAGTATAATCATATCTAGCCTGGATACACTGATACGTCATTGCTCATTGACACAGTTATACCAACT
Source organism: Strigops habroptila (assembly GCF_004027225.2). Taxonomy (NCBI): domain Eukaryota; kingdom Metazoa; phylum Chordata; class Aves; order Psittaciformes; family Psittacidae; genus Strigops; species Strigops habroptila. The sequence continues at coordinate 15,682,054 of NC_044281.2, read as the reverse complement.
AAGGATATGGCTTCTCCTCACCAAATATGCCAAGCCAGAATAGCTTTCTGATAAAACGTTTAAAGATAGATTAGCCAGAGATGGCTCCCTGAGAACCAAACTCAGAGAAGATGCCAGAGAAATTCTTAATAGGAAAGCATAGCAGCATTTATTTGCCTTGGAACTGAGCTGACCTCCGCAATACCAGTTGTTGGAGATAGTTGCGTATATTCCTAGGTTGTGCTGTATTTGCATGATAAGAGACTGAATGGTGGCTTTCTCCAGTGCAAAGCTGGAGTTGAGAAGGTGATGAAGGAGCTTCTCTACCATCTCTAAAACCTGCATGTTGCTTTCAACGTGGTGTTATGATCCCAGTAAACAGGAGCTGATGGATCATCCGTCTGCTGAGGCATGAGACTAGTTCACACCACTGGACTCTGTCAGGATTTAATGAGTAACTTCAAAAATGTTAATGAATGTAGAAATGTAGTCTTTCTCTGGGTACTGCTGTGGGCTGCATTAGACTGCTGTATCTGAAAGTGTACCTAAAGAGGGTTAATGCAGCTCTAGCAGTGAGCTGTGCCAGTTAATTACAACCTTTTGCCCTCCTGAGTCTGTGCTGCTTCCTGAACTTGGATCAGAAATAACAACAAGGTAATTGTTTAAGTGAAAGCTAATTACATTCTTATTATTGTATATTCACTGGTCAATAATATGTACTGCTTGTAATAAACAATAGTGTTGGAAAGAAATGCCTGGATCAAATCAATTCACTTTCAACATTAAACAACTTTTTATTTTTGCTGTGTGAGCGTACAAAGCAGTAATGTCATTCCTTCAGCTCTGTCATCTCCCTCTGTGTCAATGTTTAGGGGGAGGAAAACACAGATGGGCAGCAAAACTTGCAAGTTCGTTTGGAAGGAGAAGCAATATTCCTGCTGCATTTCCATGTGAATTGTGAAAGCAGTTATTTTTATCACAAAGTGCTTGCATAAAAGTATATTTGTAAACATCTCTATTGTTTATGAACAATAGAATGCAGCAAATAATGGAGGGAAAATTATGAACGAATGCGTGTAGGTCTTATTTCTGCTCATATTTTTTTTCTCTTAAGATATAAAACTTAACATTGCAGCAGAAGAATGTTTTTTGTTAGGACTTACCTTCCCACAGCAGATTCAGAATCTGTGCCAAATCCTGTTGCTGATAATTACTATAGGTTTAATGACACCCATAGCTTATGGACTCTGGCCACAAAAGAGGATTTCTGACATCTTGATGCAAAAGATATAAGAACTGTAAAGGTGCCAGTTACGCATCAGTATTATGCAATGGTTTTGAGTTGCTTATTGGCACTGGGGAAGTCTCTTGACACAGACACTTTGGCAATTTGGAAGAGATCCTAGTTAGCATGACAATCCTGTGAAATTTCTGAAGAATGTGAGGTAGACAACATCTTCAGACAATGCTAGCCACAGTCTGAAAAATCACTTTGGGTATGTAAAAGCATAAACTAAGGTATTTTCTATACCACTTCTATACTTTCCTGCAGAGAAAGGGAAAAAGAGCTGGGCAAAACATATATCTGACTTTTTAAATGTGTCTCCTTTACCCATCCATGGGTTGCCTTCCCTCTGTGTTAAACGGATCCCAAGGGCCAGCAGAGAGGGCATAGGTGTTCTGGGACAAGGTAACGTTGCTCTCTTCAGAAAGCAACTCCTTTCTCTGCCTGTGGTGTAGGGAACTCTCGTCATCTTTTCCAAGCTATTTAAGTATTTCCATCTACTGAAGTACTTCACATTAGATGTGTAAAATGTACAGTACTCTGATGAGGGCTAGGCATGAGGTTGGTTTCCCAAGGGGTAACTCTGAGAAGACTTTTGATTTGGGGTGTGCTTAGTAGTTGAGTGCAAGTGTTCAGTAGGAATTTTGGTCTCAAAAGCCTACAACCACTCAGGTGGCCCTGGGGCTCTGAGGACCAAAATCTTAGGCAGAAGTGTGAGAATCTCAACCTACAAGAAGAGTCACCTGATTTTTTTGGTGTTGCTTACTAGCTCATCCTTACATTCACTGTCATTAAGGAAATTTTTTTGGGGACAGATTCTAGTTTTGGAATTTTTCTCTTCCACCATAATTTTTCCTTCTCTGTTCTGGTTCTTTTCCCTATTCTTTGAATAGTCTTTCTTTATTGTTTCCATCCTTTTTCCCACCCTGTGTATCAAAACCTAACATTAGAATCATCATTTTTAGGCTTTAACAGCCCAATCACATCAACAGCATGTCATTGTTTTCAGATTAAACCCTGACATATACGATGATGATGTGTCGGACCATATACTAGTTCATGTGGGTTATTTTCATAAATAGAAGTGCCAGTATCCTGCTGAGTTTTTTTGCCCTGTTTGTACAATGAAAGGTTAGGCTCCAAATAAGCCTTTTGAGTTAGGTGGAATTACTGAAGTAGGACAGGTATCTGATATCACTGCCCTACATTTATAGGTGTGAAATCAGATACACTGGGTCTGGAGCAGACTTTTGCAACTTGAATAGAGCACTATGAAAGCAGAGTTGGATGTAGTACACCAAACTGGAAAGAGCTTGTTAGTTGTGGGAAGTAATGTTGTATTTCTTCTGGTCACTCTTGTGTTGCTTTCACATCCTATTTCAGTCTATGAATAGCCACCAAATTAATCTGAAAGCTGTTTGTATGCCAAGCCCACACGGCTCCCATACTCTGTCTTCCGCAATTAAATCGTAAAGGTCATACCTCCTGCGGGTGGACATTGCTGGTTCAAGCAAAGATATGCTGTTGCTCTCCTTCACTACTCACTCTCACTCTTCCATTTCCAGTGGGAGTATTTCCCAGGAGCATATAAAGTGGAGAAATTATTGCTAGGAAGTGGCAGAATTGTAGCATCATTACCTGCCTGAAAGAAGCCCTAGTTGATGGCTCTTCAGTAGAAAACCATTTTTGTCTTCGGATATAAGTTATACTGAAAATGTTAATCGCATCACATGCATAATTTTCAGAGAATTCAATGTAGTGAGTCTAATATACACCTGGAAAGATGTTTAACACTGTTAAGCATACCTTTAAATTGCAATTCACTATAAGCTGGTGAAAAAAAGAATATTTTTCCTGGAACCTGGCTATGGGCTTAAATTTGGAAATGTCTAAATGGCTGCCATAGCCAAACAGCTCTAAGGACCTTAAGGAATTGTCTTACATGCAGTTCACTGCACTGCATCAGTTTTCTACGGGGAGCTGCTGGAAATATTTTAAGCAAATAAATTGGAAAGGGACTGCAGAACAGGATTTCTGCTTGCAATCATTTTTGGGAGTGGTTACAGCCCCAGACCTGTAATAGCAGATCCTGCTCTGTTTGTTTATCCTCACGGGATTCAGCTAGGCCAGCCTGAGATACCCGCTAATGTTATGAGAGGATACAAAGGTGATGCAATGTCCACATTGCTCCCACAATACTGGCAGTGAGGAAAGCTGGTGTATTTTGAATGCATGTGGGAGAGGTTCCCAGTAAGAAAATTTTCCTCCTGGATAAGAAACAAGTTAGCAAGCTAAAAGCTTGTCTGCCTGGGGAAACCAGTTGTACAATGCATGTGTTTTAATGTTGGTAAATATTTCCCATCAGAAGTTAGTTTTGACTAATCCAAGTATAAGTGGCCTGTCTTTAGTTTGAAAGTGAATTCAGCTAAAATAGCAACTTAGATTCTAAGTGAATTTGTCGGCAAAGGTAGTGAAGTGGTTTAATGGAGCCATTTCTAAGGTGTGAACTGCTGTTGCTTCTATCCTCCATGAGATGAACGTTGCCTACAGACTTTATGAAATCCAAAGAGAAGTAAAAGCATTGTGAGCTTCTAGCATGCCATTAGTAGGTCTAACCCTTTTTCCTCCTGTAGCCTTGATTTTACCTGCTGTGAAAACAAAGGGCTTTGTCTCCACTCTGCTATAGAAGAACTCCAAAGGTTTAACATCCATTCTTTTCTTCCCATGGTGAAACATATCCTTTTGTCAATGAAAATAAAGCCTAAAAGTGTTGCAAACATGATTTTGTTTGGATGTCCCCACATATGCTTTACCTCGAATACGCAGTGAGTGCTAAATTGTTGAATGAGACCGACTATGATAAGGATGCTTGTGATTTTTTACAGGATCAGCATTAATAGTGGATTTATTTTCTAAAGTATAGTTTAGTGATGGTGCTACATATGCAGTGATATAAAGAAGGGATCAGACAAATAATCACTTGATAGCTGACCCACATGCATTCTCTCACCACAACACAGCCACAAATCAGTGAAGTCTACACAGGAATAAAAGAGGGAAGCTAAATTTTTCTTGCTTTGTGACTAAAGCAGACTAAGAAACATGTACCTCAATTTTCAGGATCTGATGCGTGGTAAATTGTGGTAGTTGTTTATGTGCAGAGCTGAGCAAACTGGGTAGATTGGCTGACCAGCCTTGGGGGAGGAAAAAGGACCTCTCTGGTTAGCTGAAACATTTCACTTTGTTTTTTTGGGTTTTTTTAAGATGTGTAGCCATTTTAAAAAGTAGCCAAATTAAAAAAAATGAAAACATTTGGAATAGAAAAAAAAAATAGTAAAAAGTGCTCTGTAGTGCTATGGTTTTTTGTAATTTATTTTTAAAGAAACTATTTGACAGAGTTGTGTAGGGAGAAGAGTACTGAAGCTATTTTCCACTCTCAAAGTCAAGATAAAAATTAAGGTTAAAATATTTGCTAAGTTTTAGCGCATCATGATTTCCCTTTCTCAACACTCCTTCAAGCAAACTTTAACAAAATACTGTTACAACCGATACTTTAATTGCTCTTTCACGTGGTTTGGCATGTTTCATGTTCTTTTGCTTTATCATGCAAAATCCCTATTAAAGAATATTAAAACCAATTTCCTTGAAATAATTTCTTTAACAATAGTTTCAGTCTGAAAGGAAGTGTAGCAACTAATTGTACTTTTTACAGATAACTTTCTCTCTTTTTCTTTATGCTGTCATACTTATGCTATAAGACTTTTTAGTGAATTTAGGGCTTAATCTAGAAATGGCCTAATTTGCCAGACTGTGGGAAGAAGGGATGGCAGAGAAGTCCTGGAGTGAGAAAATAATTAAAATGCTAATGAATCTGGCCCAAGCAAAGGTGTTTACCAAACAGACATGAAGGGAAGGAGTGTAGTTTGGAATTGCAATATGAGATCAAAAGATGTTGGAAATATGATTGCTAAAGGAAATTAAAATATGTATAATAAAGCATAATTAATTTAATTAAAGGTTTTATAAAACAGATACAGAAGTAGGCACAGAAGTGGATGATGCAGATGAATGTTTGAGATGAGTAGCTGATGTAATGTTTAAACATGTTAATAAAAATACCGGAGTTTTTCTCTGCCAAGAACGAGGGGATTTTTTTTTCTATATAAATACAAAGTGCTGATCCGTGGAGACAGAGAAGGACTAGGCAGAGACAGACATGGATTCTTGAGAGGTGGATCTGCCAGTTTCCCTTGTTACTGGCATGTCTCAACAGAGATGGAGAAAACTCTCATTTATCAAAAGACACTTCTCCTGTCTGGATCTCCTGGTGCTAAGCTGCTTAATATCTGAGCACCTGAAAAGAGTGGCCTGGCTTTGCTAGAAGATATGCACCAGGGAAAACAGGAGGAGGCTGGCTTACCAATGTCAGGACTGGAATTGGTACTATTTAACTTCAACTACCCAACTATAGGAAACAGACAGTGACCCAGCAGATGAAGACACCTTTCTTGGTCATCACTGAAAAGGTGACCAGTTTTTTGAAAGGTGGTTGTATCCAAAGTCATAAATAGTGGTACCTTTTGTGCATAAAATAGTCAGGAGCTGTGAATACATCCTGCCTGAATCCTCAGGACCTAAGAGGATATTTTGTGGCTCAGTCATTTCATTGCAACTGTGCCCCAGAACAGGGAGATTCTGCTGTTGCTGTGCAGTGACTCCAGTACAAGAAAATCTTTAGTCATTCTTTTGCTGTTTTCATCTCAGTGGCTATTTTCAGACCAAAAATGATGTGTGTAAATTGTTTTACACTCAAAGCAAGAAGAGGTGGCTTTGCCAAAATCAACAGTGGGTTTCAAAGCCTTCCAGGTTCCCTAGAACACAAAGGCTGACTCAGAGCAGTGACTCACCATCAGGAAGCAGCAAGCAGGGGACCTCCTTATCTGATTTCATATCTGGGGTGTGGGAACCAGCAGCCGGGTGGGGTGCATGTCAGTGGGAGAGTAGAGGAAAGGTTAAATGCTATGACAGCTTCCAGTCTGGAAAATAGTCATCTTTTCTTATGTCCTTCCTTACTGGCAACTGGAATTTTTTCAATAGGAGAAGCATGCGAGCACTGTAAATACATTGGCAGTTGTACAGTAAGTCAGTCCCTGGCTGAATTATTAATGTGCAAAGCAGTAGATTAGTTTTTATAGTTTTATAAGGGATGAAAGTAACTCCAGGCATGCAAGGAATTGTCATTTTTATCTTAGTGATGACCATGGGCTCTGTTGGTCTGCTCTGCCTGACTCTATTTGGTGTCACTGCATCAGCAGGTGACTTGTGAGTGAGATTGTGCAGGGCTTTTGCACCTGACTTCCAAAAGGCAGCTTTTGCGCCTGGATAGCAAAATGAGAACTTCCACTAGGGCTTTTTAAAAGCAAAAAGGTGCTCCGGGGCCTGGGATATTACCAGTGAATAATGAGGCACAGCATCTCTCTTGGCAAAAGGTGCTGAAGGATGCAAAGAACTTCCTGCCTTTAGGCCTGTCTGCAGTATGTGCTGCTTTCAATCCTTCCCTGCTTTAAGAGTAAATAGTTACTTTAAGCTTCAGAAGATGCTTAATGGTTTTTCCTTTTACTTTTAATGCTAGGCAATATTACCCAATTATTTCATTGCTATCATTGTCATTGGCTTCCTGACAAACTGTCTGCTGATGGGGTCAGAACCTCTCTGCCCAGCAGCGGATGTTCTTGCATTGCTCTTCAGCAGGCTGTGCATCTCCTCCCTCCTGTCTCTAGAAATGAAGGCTTTTCCTGACCTCACTGCTTATGGCCCAGGATGAATGACCTTAACTCTCTCAGTATGGATTAACTATGAGGGCTCAAAGATTTCTTTATGGCCTGGCTTGTGTTTCACTTGCAGGGAGCTTCCCACGCGCCTGCCTTTTGTCAGATCCTTTTCCTAATTGGGTTATGCCTCAAACCTGTTGCTAGTCTCTGCACAGGCTGGGCTTTCCCTTTCTTGCTTTCTCTCTCATGTAGAAGCATGTGTCTGGGGTGAGTGTGGTGATTAAAAAAAAAACACCACCAAAGCAACTTTCCCTCCTTTGGCTGGGACCCAAGGAGACAGATGTTCCTGGGAAATGGCTGCTGCAGGGTAATCCAAAGGAGTAACTGCAGCTCCTGCAGACACACCCAAACCATCTTAAAATGAATCTGCCTGAGCAGCAACTGAGCCCTGGCCCTGTGTGTTTCACTCAGGCTGCCACACATACTCAGCTGCTGGGGTTGGGGTTAGCTCTCCTGAAATGGCCTTGGTGCATTCCCTGGCCAGGCTGTGGTGGATATGGGCCCTTGGGCACTCTCTGGGGCAGCTGCGCCCTTGGTTCCTCCTGCCAAGAGGGCTGGCTGATCCTGCCAGTGAAAGTGGAAGTTAAAAATAGGAGATGAAATACCTGTGTTTTATACAGGGCTCAATTCAGCACTGTGTGGAGCTTCATGCAGTTATTTTCACTGGGACAAGCAGCAAATGATTTGCTGCTGTTGTTAGTAGAGCTTGATCACATTTGGGAGTGGCGCAAATGGCTTTGTGGATGAAAGGGAATGGTGATTTGGCTCACCGCAATGTAGGCGTTAAAAGGTATCTGTGCTTTCCCTCAAACATCAGTTTTTGTTTGACAACACTGGAATTACCTGCTTATCTCCATTTAGTGTACATAAGTGTATGTGGGAATTTTAAATTCACTTGTACATATGTGCTTGAAATCCCATCTCTCTAGCAACATTTGTAGAATAAATGCACATGTTTTCCAGTGTAAATTTTGTAAGCTGTAAAGCACCCCAGGCAAGGTACCCCATCACACCCTGTCCCAAGTGTCAGCCATCCCAACTATTTGATTGACTCCATTCTTCCTGCAGCAAAAAGTCATGTACAGTTCTCTGTCTTTTTCCTCCTTTAAAATTAAAGTCTTGATGAAAAGATACAATGTTTGTAGCAGTCCTGCTAGAAGCAAGAAGAAATGTGCATTTTAAGAAAATTAGTAACTTTATACATTTTTTGCGACTTTTACAGGCAATTCTCTCTTCAAGTCCTATTTCTTCCTTTTCTTGATCCTTTGTTGAAGGTTATAATCCTGTGTTTATATCTGTCTGTTGCTATAGAAATAACTGATGTTGTTAACTAAGCTTGAAACTTCCTTAAGGGATAAAGGAAAAGGCTATTCTTTGTAATTGTTTCATCTCTGTGAAAATAACAAGTCTCCAGAAGGATTTTTCTTCAAAGGTCATGAATTTCAACTTCTCTACCATAATGTGAAAGAAGTTAAGTCCTTTCAATGGCATTACACTTAGCTTTCTCCAAACAACAGGTCTCACAGTGTGCTTCTGCATCCTGCCTTCCCAACCTGCTTCAGCTCTGCATCAAAGGGACTAAAGGATGGGTCAAGCTTTCTGCTCAGCAAACCTTTGCTTTTGCTGTTGATACTGCAAACACTTGTCTGTTAGCAATCTGCCCAAATATGTCAATACTCTCTTCAGAAGTAGCTTCTATGATCAGTGCAATGTTGATAACTTATTGCTGGCACAGGATTTGAGTAAGGGGCCTGCCAGCAAATGTGAGGTTTGACTGTCCCATCCCAGGAGCCCCTGTGCTTGTTTGCTTCTGAAAGTCCTTGTTTCTGTATACTGTTTTGCCACTGTGTCTTGTCCACGCTTTTGAAAGTCAAAATCTAAAGCTGAAGTCTTTAGTTTGCCGTTATGCTCTGTTCGAGATCTGTTACTGCAAAAAACCTCATAATTTAGATTAAAAACCACTATAGGAGGGAAACAAGAGTGGCACTTACATTTAAAGCTGCACAAAGTCACATATCAGTTGTCTTTTTGCCTGGAAGAAGTAGTGAAATGGTATCACCTTTTTTGCATTTAGTTTATTGAAAATGTTAGTTCTATTTAGGAAGAGGTGGTTTAACTCTCTTTTCCATTGTAGGAAGAAACAAAGCAACGTATCATACAAAACAATGCAAATTTAAGAGGAAGTTTCAGGCCCTTGGGAAGGCTGCTTTACATCCAGTCAATGTGTGCAGTGTGGAAAGTGCTGTCACCTTTAGGTAGAATAATCTCTAATTTAGCAGCTATTTAATGAAATGGGGCAGTTGTAGCTGAGTTTGCAGACTCTGGTCTTTTAATTTTGGGTAGTCCCTGTCACTAGAAAATATAAACCAAGACCGATCCTGATGGGCATGTGCACTTGTGGGTAATCCTTTGTCTCACTGGTCTTTGAAGCACCATTTCATAAATCTTTCTTCTTCTCTTCTCCTCCCTGCTCTTTCCTGAGTTCTGCTTTGTATCCTCTCCCTCATCTATCAAACGAAGCCGTACCAATTTTCTTATAGTCTACCCATTCCCCCTCTATTCCATGCTACCTGAATTCTTTACCATTTTTTTTCACTTTCCTGAACACTGCAGAGTCAATGATGTGAGTTCAAAATGTCAACTGCACTGGTCAGTATTATAAAAAAACGTTCTTGGATATAAACTATATAGCTGTTGCGGGGGTAGGAAATATCCTGCATGTGGGTAAACTGAGCTATAGAAATCTTTTTCAAGGTCACAAATAACTCAAAGGCAAAATAAGCAATAAAAAAATTGTCCCACAGTAAGCTGAACTTTTCCCTATACATATCCCCAAGTTGAACTTTCATTTTAAAATTTTCTTCTTTATAGCAACTTGATGTTCATGATGTGCAAAGAATAAGGGAAATAATCAACATGGTCTTTTGAAAACTGGTCAATAAAAGAACAGTGTTGCACTTTGAATGGCCATGATAATCCGTTTGGAAGTTCCTTTTCTGTTTTTATCTTTATTGCATTGTGTAATTTCATCAGTCTTTAAAACCAGATATTTGAGTCAGTGTATCCATAGCTTGTTGGCCAGGCTCCTATGATGGGTGCTACTTTCTTGTGTCTGGGATGGAAGAGCATCTGGAGGTACAGTAAAACACAGGTAGGGTGTTACCCCAAATTTGCAAGCACTTTGTTGTTCCAGGCACACTCATGCTCATTTTCCCCCTTTTTTCAATAAGTCCTGGGATTTGGGCTTGTGAAAACACTTCTCTGTGGTATCAAATATGTGGGTAATGACAACCCGGTTGAACAGTTTCAAAATTTTCGTCCCAGCCATAAGATCCCATTTTTCTCTTAGTCTTTGCCTTGCATATGTGTCAGCATTAGGAAAAGGGATAGAAATAGCAAGAGAGGAGGACAGGAGGAAGATGGAAGAGTCAGCAATGGTTGGAGAAACGTGTGAAGCTTCTAGTCCAGTTGTTTCATATCATGCCCAAAGAGGCCCATCCTTCTGCAGAGCTGGACGCTGCTTTGCTATAGCATTTGTATCCATAACCATACTGATCTTGAAATATCCAGATGTCTCCATATTTTGTGTTGATCTCACAAAAAACAAATCAATGATGTTGAAAAACACTTGTTTTAGTGCATGCTAGAGAATAACAGTTGCTTTCCATAACTGTAATTGCGGAGCTCTTTGCGATGTGCATGTGTTCAGGTCTGTTGCTGGGTTTGACCTCACCAGAAGTAGCAGGATGTTGGGATCCACACTGATTCCTAACTTGACTATCAGCCACTGATTTTTTTGGGAAGTTTTTTGCCAACTGTGTCATAGAGAGAAATCTGCTCTGACTTGATAAAAAATTAGCCTGAACGGCAGCAAGTGTAAATGACGAGAAGCAGAGCTGGCTTGTCTCCAGCTCGCCTTCCTGTTTTCCTCATTAATACTGATTTTGGGGTAATGTCTGACTCCAAAGGAACTTGAAAACATCGCAGTAGTGAACAAGTCCAACAAAGCCAGGTTTTAATCTAGTCCTGTGTATGGGGAAGGACAGATTTGCCCTTTCAAAACCTGAGGTAAGCGCAGAATGAGGCTATGACTCGGCCTGTCTGTTCCTAATGATCTCCTGTAAAGAAAACAGATGTTGAATACAGATTTTCTTGGAAGCATAATATAGCAGTAATTTAACAGGGTGGAATTCAGTTATAACATGCTGACCTTTAGCAGTGCTCTCGTAATTTCTTGTGATGTTCTGGTTAAAAACTTGCTTGGAAAAAAACTCAAACACTTTCATCTAATTTTGAACTGAATACCTTTAAATGAATGCAAAAATAAAGTTTTCTGGATTTTTTCCTTTTTAGGTTAGTTTTTTTAAGTAGCTACAAGAAAATCAGAATCAAATATTCAGTAGGATAATTAAAGCCAGTATTTATATAGGTAAGGGCAGAAGTCCTATAAAAATATGCAGTTGGAAGCAAAATTGGAGAGGAAAAAAATATATGTTGCAGGCTATAAAGTGAAGTGGCTACCTCAGCTTGGAAAGCTCTGGGAGAATGGTGCCTGACTCGAGAGGAGGCAGGAAGAATGCTGCCTTCTGTTTCCTGACCCGGTTTAGCATTGTTTTCTCTTGGAGCTCAGTACTGCCCTGTGGTTCCTCACCTGATAGGAAGGTTGGTGACTTGTTTTTTGATAGTTGGCTTTTCACATTTAGCACTTGAGGCCCTCTTCTTCTGTTAGAGGCTTCTGAAATGTAAGTTTGAAGCTGTACAGACCAGAGTTGGTTTTCAGCAAGCAGTGGAGGGTGGCTTTTTCCTGTGACTTTGGATGTTACTGAGGTGTTGCTTGAACTCAACCTGTTACACTTGAGGCAGGGATTGAATCACAGGTGGTGACCAGCGTGTTGCCCCACAGACTATGGTACTTGCCCTAAATAGGATTTCTTCTCTTCCAGAATTTGCCAGTAAACACTTTAACTATTTTTCATTTCCAGTATGGGTAAATATTTAATACAGGGTAAATACTTCAATATGCCTTTCATGTGGATCACAATCACTGTGAAACATTTTAATCATCTGGGTTTTTACACTGAATCAGTGTAGGACAAAGTTGTGTCCTGGCTGCCCAGATTTGAATTTTTAATTCCCCTAGGAGGTTTAATTAATGTTCTAAGTAGGGAGGTGAATGTTGAAAAATGTATTTCTAAATCCTTCTCCCTTTAAAGTCAAAGGAAAACCTTTGTTTAATTTCAGTCGGTAAGATGCACCATGCTGGTTTTTTAAACCACATGCTTTCAGTGAGCATCAGAGGAGTACTTGGCCCCTATGACAGCTGGGCTCTCTTATTACTAGGGGCACAACTTGTGCTCCTGTGAATGGGCATGGCTAGTTAAAGACTCAGCAGTGCCAGCTGAGGATAGGGTAAGGGCAGTAATTCATTATTCTGTAAATTGTTTTGTGATGGGGCTATAAAAGCTGTGCCATTGTTCAAGCCTAGGTCAGTTTATTACAGAAGTACCCTGAGGTGACAGGAGGCTGAAAAAGGTGATTTTTAACTTCCTGTGCTTTCAGCAGTGACTTCCAACCCTGACTTACAAAGCACAGAAGAAAAGAATCTGAGGAATGTACTCAATAATAGCTATTGAGCAAAACCCAGCTCCTTTCAAGGAAAGTAACCAAGTAACACTGAAATCCTCAGTTTTACCCTTCAGTGGCAGTGCAGGTGGATAGAAAGGGGCTGTCTGGATAGGTGCTCTCCTCTCCTGGTAACCCGCTCATCAGCACAGATCTTCAGCAGTACTGTAAGAACATAGGCATCCATTCCACTTAAAAAGGGAGGTAATCTTTTTTCCTTAAGTTTGAATCATGTTGAAGCACTAGCTACTGTTTTGCATTCATTTTGTGTTGCTACTGAAATTTTTGGACATGTAGGAGTAATAACTAATGTGGTACAGAAATGCTGAGTTAGCCAAGACCTGCTGCAAGGGGAGCTGCTGCAAGTGCTGTTTCTGGGAGAGGAACCTCAAATATCAGGGCTATTGTGGTTTAAATAAATAAAAAATACCACTCCCCCCCCCCAAAAAAAACCCTAACAACTTGAAGTCGTGATAAAATCCTCTTCCTTTGAGAGACTCTACCATGTGCAGAGATGCCTCTCTTCCACCTCTCTGCACCCACCAAGTTAAGGCATGTGATTATTCCACTCTTTGCACTTTTGTCCAGTTCTTGTCCCCTAGACTCCCCTAGACTCTGAAAAAATGGAGAGGGTCCATTGAAGGGCCACCAAGATGGTCAGAGGTTGCGAGACTTGACATATGAAGAAAAGTTAAAGGAAACGGGTTTTTCCAGCCTGGCGAAAAGGTGGCTCAGAAGAACTAAGAGATCTGACCATAGCCTCCCAACACTTCAAAGGTAGTCATAGAGAGGACAGGAGACATCCTTTTCATGGATGTCATTTGCGTTCGGACGGACAACAAGCAATGTGTACAAGTTGCTTCACAGGAAATTCTGTATATCAAAAGAATATTCTTTGCCTTAGAAAGAGCCAGATTTTAGAAGAGGTTGCTCAGAATTGGTGGACTCTCTCACAGGAAATACTCAAGTCTAAGTTTCATAGGGCCCTGGATAACCTAATTGAAGGGCCTCTTTCCCTAGGTATTTCCATGATCCTCCCTCACAAGCCTCTGTAAGCCATGGTATTCCTGAAATAAATCTCAGATTATTTTGTACAGCACAGTTGGAAAACCTGTCACTGGAAAAGTGCTGAGGTCACATTAGTACTCTGAAAATACTGCAGTTTGGATCACTTAACACTTCTAGTGTATGACAGACACTAGTGTCTCCCAGATCATAAACTGAAAAAAAAAAAAAAAAAAAAAAAGTCAAAACTTTTTCAGTTCAAATAAAATGGCTTCCTGGGTTCCAGTCATTATTTTTCAGCTCATGCTACACAGCAGATAAAGATGTTCCATAGAACAAGCAACACCTCTTATCCAAAAAGAGTTCACTGTGTGGTATGTAGGTCCCTGCTTGCTTTTATTTTGAATTTTAGGTTTTGAAGTTGTTTATCTTCATGTTTTTGAAACAGAAGCAAAGGTCCCAAAGCCTACTCCAGCCTTAGGCATACAGTGCAAGATGAGTAAGTTGCTCCTCTCTTGTGCTCTCTAATTGAGATCCAAACTGCCTTAGGACAAGGGGTAACAGTTTTAAACTAAAAAAAAAGTAGATTTAAACTAGATATAAGGAAGAAAATTTTACAGTGAGGGTGGTGAAACAGTGGAACGGGTTGCCCAGAGAGGTGATAGATGTCTCATCCTGGAAACACCCAAGGTTAGGCTGGACAGGGCCCTGAGCAACCTGGTCTAGTTGCAGATGTCTCTGTTCACTGCAGGAGGATGGGACTAGATGGCCTTTCAAGGTCCCTTCCAACCCAACCTATTCTATGATCTTAGGGAACGCTGGCTGTGGATAATGGGCTGTAATAACATGGGAGTTTATATTTATTTAAGGTTTTCTAAGCACTTTGTTTTTATATCTTAAGATGTATAAAAAAATAGAAGAATGTATGAAAAGCAAACACTTCAGTAGCTGAAGTTAGATTGACATGCTGCTGGAAATACTTAGCAGGAATGGGAACGCTGCAGCTTGGGGGGGCAACCTTTTATGGACTTTGCCATGTGCAAGTGCAGTGAGCTAGAAAAATGAGGGAAAATTATCATATGTAATTAGGTGGGATTTCTGGTACCGTAAATTGGAGCTGAATGTGGTTCATCGAAAGTATTTATCCTAAAGGAACTGGGAACATGTTAGGCTGATGTGAGAAATTTGAGGCGTAAACTAACAGCGTGCACAATACACCAAGTAAGTTTGCTTAAATTGGAGGCTTACAGATTGCCATACATATGATACCTACAACTATACTTTTACAAAGCTACTGCTTCTTTGGTCACAGTCTGAGCTTAGCAAGATTTTCACTGCTCTGAAAGTAGATCTGGTTTCATAGAGAAATAAGCCTGAGTTAAAATTTTACATCGTAACTCAGGTCTTGGATTGAGTTGTTCCTGTTAGACTACCTGTGTAACTGCTCTTTAAGCTGTAATATTAGGCCGAGGAATCTAAATAAAATGGGGTAAACTTGTTTAATTATCTTTGCATATTCCCTCTCTCATGCGGGGATTCAAGTCCCTTTATTTGCACTGCGTATGTGTTGGTTTACACGAAAGATTTGTTCTGGAGTAAATTAACCAGATCTCTGTGTGGACAGGGAGCACGTTTTTCTGCTCTGCTTCCAAGTGTGGACAGCAGGATAAAGTACAGCAGAAACCAGGACCCACATGAAATGCAGCTGTGAGCCAGTCTAGATCAGTTATTCCATGGATCATGGGGGGCCATCCAGCACAAAGAGCAAAGCCAGTGTAAAATTACCCCCCTGTCTGGGGTGTCTATCTGCAAAAGCATTAGCTGGTGCACAGTGGTTGTTCCAGAATGCATCAAAAATTCAAATTACCTTTCCTAGCTTAGTGACTGCAAGTGTGAGCTTTTCCCTGCACCTGTAGCACTTGACACCACAGTCACTGTGAGGTTGTCTTCATCAGTGGCTACATTATTACCTTAAATAAACTTAACTGGAAACTCCAGTGTCACAAAAACAAAGCAAAGTTCTCCATCTGGATCTCTCCCACTAATGTCCTTTGCAGCTGTGTGTAAACTGTGAATCACAAAGGAGGAAAACTATGGAGGTAAGCTGAGAGAGTGAGCTCTCTTCCAAAGAGAGCTGCCTGTCAGTGGTATGGTACTGAATCCTGTGCCCTGCTGCTGCACTATGCGGGCCACCACGCCGTGGCTTCTCTGCTGCAGCTGGTCCTCCACCACTATGAGCAAGTACAGCATTGTGACTGAGCGAAGCAAAGGTCTGAAAATGCCCTCAAATATGTGGTATCCATTTCAAAGGTGGCAGTGCTTAAAGCATCATGCCAGAGCCATAGGCAGAGCCTGGACTGCATTTGTTCTTCCTTTTTTCTAAAGTTGAGGGAATGCCAGAATAATACTACAGACTTTTTGTTTGTGCAAATCAGAAACAGTATAAAGGGTTGAGAAGATGAGTAATTGTTGGGGTTTTTTTATTGAAATATTTGGGAAGGAAATAAAAATATTTTTACTGGAGGGCCTGAGAGGTCCCCACTTGAAAGCTCTCCCTACCCTTTGCCATGTGCCTTAAACCTAGGATAACAGTACCATATCAAAGGGATTATGGGGAAGCAAAGTAATACTGATCAGAATGACTGTCAGCAGTCTCGTCAAGCTAGTGGTCTGTCTTCAAGTTTCTGTGTTGCAGAGAGGAATTGGAAGGACAGCTATTAGGCAGCTTTGTGGATGCTTGTAGATACCTCCCAAACTCAGGGACAGCACAGAGAAAACACAATTTTCAGCAGTCATGAGCTGAGTGAAGGGTGGAGCTAACAGTAAAAGAAAATGAGGAAAAGGTAGGTTAGTTGGAGATGAATCTAGAAAGTAAAAAGGTGTGATAGAAGAGACATCCTGGAGAAGTATGGGTAATGGATAACTTAGTTTGCTATAGAAAATTTAAATTCTACATCACTGTAGTGGATCATGGTGGAATTTTTCAAGGTGAAGACATACTATGGTAAATAAAATGGAGGTGATGACAGCCTTTATCCTTGTATTTTACGTGTAGTGGTGAAAGGCTAGAGATAGCTAAACCTTCAAAGTAGTTTTAAAGTATGGTCAATAAGATATAGCTTGGATGTGAAAGCTTAGAAGTATATTCAAAAGAAGACACCCAAGTTGCATACCCAGCAGAGAGACTGCTGCTGCAATTTGCTGCTAAAGAAAAGGACAGCAAATCAAACCTTTCTTACTGAGGATTTTCCAGACCTTGAACTTATCTCCAGACTTCTATGGTGTATCAAAGCAAAGGAAAGACTAGTTTGGGCAGAAGGATGAAGGTCTGAATAAAGTAACTGAAAGACCAGCGTAGAATTTCCAGTAGATTGGATGAAAAGATGGGAACAAGGAAATGGGCCTTTGCAGGAATGAGTATAGGAATGATGACCACGCTTAGCATGTGAAAATAAAGTTTTAGTGAGAGAAATAACAGGGAACAAATGGAAGGCAAGGGAAAAGATTTCTGCCCCCTATCCGAGCTGGCAGAGATAATGGCTGATGGGTAAAAAGGGTGGAATCTGAATTTCACTGCTTTCTCTAAGACCAATAGAAACTTTGTTTAAAAAAAATTTAAAAATTGCAGAGGATGAAAGATGAAAGCTGGAATGAAGAAAGGTTCAGAGTATAAGCTGACAAGAGAAACTCCCTTCAGGAGCAGGTAGCTATTGGAACTAGTCTGTCTAATTAGTTTAAAGATAAAGGAAGGTGATGGTATCTGGGCGAAATAGGAGGCAGCAAGGCATTAAAAAGGCAAGTGCCGGGAATGTGACTGACTTGCCCAGCTTCTGTATAAACCCTACAGATTTACCTTGAACACCTACACCATCTAACAGGATAAAGCTTCAGTACTTTGATTTCCTCTGGACAGCGAGGATTTGCAAGAAGACTGAACCAGCTTTAACTCAGCAGTGATCATGCTTTTCTTCCAGCTAATGAAAGTTAATGGATGGAACTCAGAAAAGGTAATGATTAGAAGATTGCTAAATCGTATCCAACAAATAGATACAATTGAAAATACATTTGGCTTCCCATGAAATGTCAATGCTTCCTAGGTGTTTGAAGAAAATCGGGTCGTGTACTGCTGGGCTTCTGTGTCAATAGAGACCCCTCCAGATGACCCTACTGATACTATGGGAAGAAAAGCCTTTAAAAGGGGAACATGGTAGAAGCTTAGAAAAGATGGTGCAGCACAGTTAAGCATTGACTGGCCAAATTCCATTACTGAAAAAGGAATGCTTTTGGTTAGTCCACTTGCCTGTCTTTCCTCTAGTGTCTGCTCATGTTTTTACTTGCTGCTTTGGTGTTCAGAACCATATTCTCGAAGCTTGAAAGTAAATGGGAAATCAGGAGTCCAGCACTAAGCTTATTTCCTGTGCTACTATGCAGAGACAACCCAAGGGACCTTTATGGTCTGTAAGAAAGACATTCCTTATCCTTCTATTTAGAACATTTTTTTACTTTCCTTACTTGCTCAGCCTCAATGTTGGGAGCTAGCACTGTATGTATTTTATGATCTTTATCTCTGGCTTTTCCTCTGTGAATGGTCAACTCCATATCTCCTGTCCTCATCCTGTGTAATGAGGACTGTAGTTAAAGTGCTCAGGTATAACAGAAGGAGAAACTGTTGAATGGACTCCTTTCTCCTTCCCTGACCTATCTCAGTCTCCCAAGCCTGGCTCAGGAACTTGTGTATCTCTAGCCCCATCTCTGGCTACCACAGCATGTATCTGTGCATGTGGAAGGTGTGATGCAGGTGATATAGCCCCTGCCCTGACCAAAGATGTCCACTGGGTAGAGCACAAAGGGGAGAAATTGTCTTTTATGCTATGGCAAAAAAGGTTCAAGGAGCCAGAGTGAGACAATATTGAGAGTCATGGAGTTTTTAAACAAACAGATCTTCTTAGCTATGTTTTTGTTGGAAAGAAAAATGCAACAGGAAGAGGTCTTTCTGTAAAACAGCCACTCTAGAACAGCATACAACTGATATGTTTAATCCTAGTAAAATCAACTGACGGATGAGGTAGGAAGATGGTGTTGCTATAAGCAGTAACTCCTCCAAAGCTGATCAAAAAGTGGTTTAATTGAATAAGCTCTTTGTTTTCATCAGCAGTGCTATTTTGTGCTCTAAGCAGAAAAGGATGAGATCTTCAGCACATATTGTCTTCCTGGATTGTACATTTATGATCAAGCCTCTTGATTCCAAGTTTCCAGTTTATTGTAAAACTAGATGAGGGAGCTACCCCTAACTTTTCTATAGGAATGTTGAACTGTTGTAAATGCACATTATACTCTTTTATTTAGAAAATTCTATACTTTTACCAAGTGCACTGCTACCTAATTGATTTCCTACAAGACTTTCTCTGCAAGTCTTCTGAAGCCACTTGTAAACTTAATAACTAGTTTTTGAATGTTTCACTGACTTCATTGAATTATTTACAGTTTGGATGATTATCTGAAATGTCATCTATCTGGAATGAATAAATAGCATTAGTAATTTGATAAAGTTTGTATGGCCTCTTTTGAAATGGTAATTCTTTACTGTTACTTTCAAAGTATCTCTGGGAACAGCCAAATATACAATTTGAGGCCACTTCTTGAAGCTATGTTAATCTACTCGCCAACTTCAGATTTTAGTTATAAATATCTGCTAACACTGGAAAAACATACCTATTCAGCAAGTTGTCTAGTTTCTTCTAGGTTAATGCTTGTAAAAATATTTCTCATTTATTAAGGTTAAACAATAACAGTTTGTTTTCCATTTAGTATCATAAAATAATTATGACATGAGATCTGGTACATTCTGCTAAAGAATATAGGCCCAGTTAGTTCATTATTTTTTTGTCAACTCTTTGTCCAGGTCTGCATTTACAGACTTTGACGGTTCCAGGTTTATTTTTACAAATTCAACTTTAACTCTCAAGGCTGGAATAACCTAGCGTGTAATCTGTCATTCCAGTAGTATTTTTTTCAAAGCTGAAGTAAGACCAAGTAATCTGTTGTATTATATATTTGTTTCCTTCTAAAAAAAATGACAATTATATATTTGTCTGAATTTGACGTATTGAACATTTCTAGGTTGTAACATTTCTGGACTGAACAAAGAGTTCTGCACTGTGGATCCTCAGCTGAACATTGTTTTCTTATAACAACTGATATTTTAAGCAAGTAGAGCCTCAATGTGATGTTAACCAGAATATTATCTGTTTGGGTTACAGGATTTTCTTACATAATACTCTTTGCTGTTACTTCCAGAGTTCGGCAGCTGTTAAACAAATCTTGTCCAGAGTGTCTGCAGATTTCAGTGTTTAATTTCCTCTAGGCTATTGTTTTTCATTTAACAAAATATTAAGTATTTAAGGTTGATCAATAGGAAAAGAAAGTAGCTTCATTAAATCATGTCCTGGAAAAAGCCACATATTTGTAATTGATGTTTTCTCTAGCTTTTACTCCAAAAGAGGCAATGTAGGAAGCAATAGTTATTTTTAAGGTATAAATTACTTTTTTACTTGATGGCATATTAAAAATATCAGAAGGTTCATGGGTAGGCCAGCTTGGTAATAGTGTCTGTGCTGCTTTCTGAGGAGCTCAGAATAGACTCTTGGTGATGACTTTTTAGTGGAAATTCTGAGTTCCTGTGCGCAAAGTATGATTTTCTTTTGGTGTTTTTTTTTTTTTTTTTTTTTAATACTGTTTAATTAATATTGTTTTCTAGGTAAGTAATAACCTCTGTGTGAATCATTATCTCCTTTGTCTCAAACTGGTAGTGACCACTTTGTGCAGTAAGTGTTTAAAAATTGAATTAGCATGTGAAAATTGTAGCAGGCAAAGAACCTACAGAGTACAGATGAGCCATTAAGTAGACTGAGAGCTAGAAATTTCTGACAATTCCTTTTAGTTGGAGAAATGTTTTTACAAGATCATTAAGGATGTTTGCCAACTTCTGGACTTCACCTAAAAGGAAAATTCCCACTGCCTTTGGGATTTAAACCTTAAACATGCAAATGGAGAGCAGGCTGTGACAGTGAGTGTAAGCATTTAACAAGGTTAAGGGGAGAAAAAAGCACAAAGAACAAACAGTAATACTCCCTATCTGTTTGGTTTGTTTTTTTTTTTAAAAAGTCCACTGAGGATGTAACACAATGCTCTGGCCAGAATGAGCTTTGAACACAAGATTGTCAAGCGGTGTTCCTAACCTTACTCCCGCACATGACTTCTATTGAACACATAAGCAAATAGGTATATTTTATAGCAGTTGTATTATGAACTTTGCATTTAATTAAATGAAGAAATTTCCCAAGTATTTCTTTTATTTTCTTTTTCATAACTGCACAGCGAGAGGTGCTATGGAAGTGAGAGGAAATGAAACTATTGAATCAAGGATTTTAGGATATAAATAAAATGGGCACACTATTAATTCAACTGGTTTCTAAATGAACAATCTAATCTCTTGTCTGTGTAATTTCATTATCAGCAATTTGAAAGGACTCAAATATTTTTCCTCTAAGGTTTTAACAGCAGATGTGGACTAGACTGTGTTAGTTGAGAGAGATTGTTTTTCCAGTTGCCAAGGAACAGGCAGTTTTCTTAGAGAATGCAGTGTTGTGCTGACAGCCTCAGTGTTGCCCTGTTCTCCTGCAGGGTTTAGGGAGTCAGTGTTCTTGTAACTGAGTTACCCCTGACAGTAGCGGCAGGAGCTGAGCTCTGCTAATGGATGGAGAGTATCAGTAGGCAATTGCTGATGTTCAAACATGTTGAACATTAGAAGTCTTTTGTTCTGCCGATGACGTTATACCTTCAGGAAAGGGAATTAGATTTTCATGAAGAAAAGAAGATATATATTTAAGCGAAGTTTGCTGTTTAAAAAAGAAAAGCTTAATAGACTAATAATAAACCCAATTCCAAGCTGGCTGCCAGCTACTGTGAACTATTATTTGCTCATGTTGTGCAAGTGCTGTGGTTGCACGTTGTAAGTTTGCTCCCTGGTGCAGGTGATCCTGTGGTATTGTTGATGTCCTATTACTGACATCAGAAAGTGGGCCAGGAAATCCTGAATCTTTAACTCATAAGACTAATGAGCCAAGAATCATTATTAGCTTTGAGTTAAGAATGCTTAATGGAATGGATTAGGGATGTTTGATAACCTTTTCTGATGTGGTGTACTTTTAATGGTATTTTCTTTTTTTCCAATTATAAGTATTCCACTTTGTAACTGAGTTTTTTGTGTTTCTTAAATTGCAGTCATCATTTTTGTGAATCATTCATGCCTCCTTGTATTCACAGCTGCTTGTTTCCATCCCAATCTTCCCACTTTCCTATTTCTAGTCTACCAGCTTGCTGCTTACTGCATTTCTGCTCTGTAAGTCTCTTCCTCGTTCTCCCTACCATAGCCATGAAGGCTAAACAGGGAAACATATCTTCTTAAGGCACCCATTTCTCAGCTTTATATGGGCCCTCTGCTCCCCCAACAGTCTTGGAGTCAGCTGGTGCTAAGGAATGGTAGATCTGCTTGTGTGTGCTTAAGCAAGCAACCTTTTCCCTCTCCTTTTCCTGAGCCTGGACCTACCTCATCCCTATGAAGGTGCCTGATGCCCTGGGCTGGGGGCTGCCCCTGGGTCATCCTGCTACTTGCTCTGGTACAGTGGGGGAGGCCCTGCCAGCCATGTTACTGCTCTGGGGGAGCAGCTGGCCCCTTGCATGGTGCCCCAGGTGCTGCGAGCTTGGAGAACAGGAGAGGCTCCCCTTGCCTGCTGGTTTGTAGCATGTCTCTGGGCTCTGTTGCTACCTGCATTTCAGCACTGATGGCAAGAGAAGTTTCCATTGGAAGCATTTAGTTTGAAAAAATTTACAATCTGCTTTAGCAATCTGTTCTGCTTAGCCTCATGGAAAACATGCCAACCTCCACCTCTCTGTGTCCCTCATTCTTTTTGGGGAGGCTAGTCTTCCTCACTGAATGGTATCTATGTTTCTTTTTGTGATGTACACAGTCATCTGTAGCAATTACCCTTAGAATAAGATGCTTCACTTTCAGCAAACTTTATCCTGAATGATCTGGAGAATTAGTACAAGAGAATTTATATTAGAGGTCAGAAAAGGATCTAGAGGGCTAAAGTGCAAATTGTGGTGGGGGTGGGGGAATATATCCACCTACATCTGAGAGCAGCTTTCAAGACCTCTGCTTGACCACTTACCCAGACATCCTTGTTTGTGCCAGACAAGCTTTTGTAGGCTCCTGGAGTTACACTCACCCTGGTCAGAGCCACTGCAATTGTGGGTGAGCATGTCTGCACCCTGTCCCCTCATAAAGCCATCTGTGATTCTTCATTCAGAGACTGCCTATGGGGCTGATTTGCAAAGTGTGATGTGAGCATGAGTAAGATGAAGTGACTAAAAGGAGGTCAGCAAACAGCATAGAACTTGCAGAAGTGCTGTCATGGAAAATTACAGTAAGTTGCAGGAGGGAGCATTGTTATTAAATAGCCTGGAGGTCCTTGCTGGGGGGTGAGAAATGAGCTCAGCACTGTTTACAGTCAAAAGGAACTGCAGGTCACATTTTCCCCTGGACAGGAAACCTTAAACTCTGCAGATCATCTGTCTGCTGAGGGGAGACCTTCACCCTTCTGTGTGAAGACCAGCCATGGTGTACCAACAAGATACGCATGGGGCCAGGAATGCCTGACACTGTGGTCTCACCATAAGAGGCATTTCCTCCAGGGGGCATATGAAGACCTTGTTTCTGGTTGCTCAGGCAGAAGCTGCTTCTACATTTTGCACAAGTGCTGGGAAAGTGGAGGTCCATCCCATGGTTGTACAAAGTAGACTGAGTCCATCTCTTGTGCCCTGTGTTGCTGTTGTGGTATGGAGTGTAAGTTTGTTCTTTCCTGAAGAATGATGTAGACATTTCATTCCAAAGCAGATTTGGTCTATAATTTGATATTTGAATGGTGTTAAAATCTGGAGAAACTTTTCAGGCATTCTTCCACATGGATGTTGAAGCCTTTCACTGCGCAGAGGATGTAAGCACCCAGTTCAGGCTTGCAAATTCCATTCCTGTAGCTGAGCACCACCTGTACCATCAAATGGAGCAGCCACCCTACAAGCCTCAGCACAATCTACCTGGGGCTGTCATCATAATGCTCAAATAAACTGTTACTCACCATACAATGGAATAGCACACTTGGCATTTTGTAAACATTGCAACTTGGCATTTCTCTGAGCGATGAATTTGTGCCTGAAAATATTATTACACCTCCTTTTTATCAATACTTCATTGCCATTTGGAGCAATGAAGTATTGATACATGAGATGTATATCTTCTTTTAATTAGAAGCTACTAGGCAGCTCAGCTGAAATTTTCTTCCCTTCTCTGTATCGTCAGACCTCAAGTTCAGTCTTTGAAAAACAAATATTTTTAATATTCTGGGTAAACTACAGGGTTTAATTCTCATGTTTGCTGTTCCTCAGACAATCTAGTAGCCAGAACAGGTAGAGAGAAATGTGCCCTTCTATTAGTAATAGTGCTCGCTAGTTTTCCATCTAACCAAAATGATTTTTAAACAGCCTGCCATGGGTCTGGGTTCAAAATATCCATTCTTGAGAATCAGAAATATTAGAGTTGAATCCACAGTAGCTAAATATAAAAAGTGTAATAGCCTCTGCTCCTTCACAACACTGGGAAGAACTCCAAAGGCCTGGGTTGAAGAAAAGAGATGTGGTGTCCATAAATGGGGGTAAAAATAGCATGAGAGACTGATTAGAAATAATACATTCAGTCTACAGCCATTAAAGGGAAACAGTAAGTCAAAGCAAATGCCTTTTGATGCTTTGCTTATGGGACTTCTCAGAAGTGCTTGTTCTTACTCTGTCACTCACTATCTTGAAGCTGAGGTTATTCTCCCAGGCAAGGGAGCAGTACTTAATGCATCCCTGTCCCTCTTTCACTAAGGTATCTGCCCACAGTTGTCTTGAGTACCCTTGTAGCTTGCTCAGCAAAGAACTGTTTACCAAATCAAAGCATCTCTATGATCTATCTTGTTTCTATCAGCTACACAGTATGAAGTTGCACTTTCTTGCCACAAAAACCTTGTATCAGTTCTACCATTCCTGCACTTATCTCTTCTGTTGCTTTGTCTCTCTGTCTGGCACTCGGCTCTAACAGTTCATTGCTGACTCCTATGCATCATGTATACAGTTGTTCTTACCCTTCAGCTACAGAAAAGCCCTTCAGGGGCTGCATTTTGATCTTCGGAGGAAACTCTTTTTATTACTGTCATCTCCCTGGCATTTCTCCCTTTACCGTGCTAAAGATAAGTAAAATTGCATTTTCTTCAAGTTTTAACACATCTATAAATTGTGAGAGTACCAGGCTATGAAACTACGAAAGATCTCCTGCTTCACTTGTTTGGTGGTTTAATTTTTTGTTTTTTAAGGGCACCATGTTTTAGTTATTACTTTTCATGCAGTTACCCCTCTTCCAAGGTGTAGTGCACACAGCTGTAATATGTTTGTGGCAAGAGTCTTCCTTGCAATCAGCACACACACAGCAAGCTGATTTTTGCGGTGGTTCTGCAATGGGATACAGCTGCAGAGCACACCCAGCAAGGTAATATGAAGGAAGCTTCACCTGTTTTATAACAATGCCTGGAATTACAGGATCCTGATCCTTTTCTAACTTTAAACAAATGACCTTGAGCTTCTTAAGAAGGATTTTTTTTGTGTTTTGTTATTTTAAGTTAGCTTTGTCTGAAGGGAACCACATGCTGCAATCTTGAGTCTAAATTAACAAGCTGTAAGAAAGGTTGCACAACTGTGTGTAAATAGACAGCTGTTGAAGGCACCCAACTATCACAGGGCCAAATCTGACAGAAATAAACCAGCAGAAACTATGTTCATACTTACTCAAACTTCAGAATGACATAGGGTTTTTTTTTCCCCCTTATTTTCTCCCCTTCCTCTCTAGGTTGAACTGATTCAGATGCTTTCTTGGAGGGGGCAGACAGTCCTGAGTAGAGCCTGGTTTATGAGACGTAAGAGCTCTCTGAAAAATAGAAAAGCCAGGGCGGTGCTATTCTGTTCAAGACTTGTTTGCAATTGTGCCTTCGTGTGCATGTGTTAAGCATGTGTGAACCTATAAGGTCTGTTGCTATCTTGCATCTTAGCTTTTCCTCAAATGGTGATTTTTCAGAAACAAATGTGGGACACTGAGCCTGTCAACGAATTGCTGTATTCCACCATTCTATCGCTAATGCTGGCCTCACATATGATGTGTTTGGTATAAAATATGCCTTTCTTAGAGTCAATCTGATCATGAAATTGGACAAATATTCTTAGACATTTGTTTTAGCTGCCCTTTTCTGAAATGTCCCTACTTATTTTGCAGAGAAAAATAGTGAGGAATATTGCCCCTTTGTGAGCAAAAAGAGGTTGAGGAAACAATGAGTTCTTGCATTTGTTAACACTGTAATTGACTGGAAGGCATAGAGCAACACTGTTCCCTATAGCTCTCTGCACATTGGGTATCTCAGAGCACAGTAGCTGGAGATTGGGTCCACTTGCATCTACCATGTACTTCTATTAACCAAAACCGCACGTGTGACTATATACCTGCGCTTTCCTGACTGTGATACCTCCTCACTTGTTTTACTGAAATAATATGGAAGAAGAATTAAAACAAGATCTCCTGAAGCCAGACTGCAGCCCGAAGAATCATTTCACTTGTACTTTTACTACTTTTGTCCTCTAATCCATCTCTCTCTCAAAATCAGAGGACACTGATCTTCAGGCTTTCACAAGCATTTATGGAAACCCTGCCTTGGTTTGCCCATATACACTGCTCCTTGCAGAAACAGGAAATCAGTTTCTGGTATTTTAATCGTGGTGCTTTCATATACATATCGACCATTATTTATAACATCTCTGGGGGAGGAAAAGAAAATGTGTCTATACCAAAATTCATGCTTCCAGAACAAAACCTAAAAAACAGTGACAGAAACTTGATACCAGCTCACAGAGACTGTACAATAGTGCCACTGATGTTCATGTGGCTTCCATTGGAGCTGATTTTTGTTTCTTCTTCCACATGTGCAAAATATAAAGGAGATATCTATGCTATCTTTTCATGGCTATTATTAGAGTAATCTTTTGAGGGATAGCTGAATTCAATAATTAAAGGGCTGAATAGCACAGTTCTTCATGCCTTGCATCCTTCACACTCTGGTCTAAAGCACAGCCACGATCACAGCAGGGACTTTGTCGAGAAGAAATTAAAGTGGGAGGGTAACATAGCTGGAATTTCTCCTTCAAGTCTCCAGCTACTTTACATCTTATTCCATCCAAATTCTTACTTCAAGTAACCACAGTATGTTTCACTAAAATTTTACTGGACACTTTAACTGTGCATTAATGGCTTATGCATAGCTGATGTATTTGTAGCTGTAGGGGAAGGGAAAAGCAAGGCCACTTTGATATCAGTTTGTGTAACACAAAATTTGTTTTTTTGGAAGGCTCGAGGCCATTAAGAGCAGAAACTATATTGTAATATATTCCATATGGCAGTTTCTCAGGTACTTTGATAGCTAACCCAAGTTAATAATTAAAATCTATTTCTATCACTTTTTTCTTCTGAATGCAAGAGAGGGCTGGAGTTTTCCTTTTAATACCATGACATCTTTTTCTGAGTATGTGTTGTAGTTTAACCCCAGCTGGCAGCTAAGTAGGAAGAGAATTAACTCTGTCCCACCTGGAACCAGGACTGTACGTGGTGCTGTTGTCGTTACCACAGCATGCCTAATTTTTGTATTGTGTAATATTTCATCTGGGTAAAAAATAAAAGGGGGGGAGGGTTGGTTTGTTCTTGAAGATATTTTTGTATAAAATGAGCCCAAGGTGATATTAGTGATTGATGGAGCAGTAATAGCACTGGCAGCTTTAAGACTCCTTTTCCAGAATAATACTGAAAAATGTCTTCCATGCCCTTTCTCCTAGCTGCATATTTTGATGTGCTATGATCTTGGTTTGGGCAGCCACAGAGCATGATGTCCTTGTGTTCAGCAGCCACTGCACTCTGCAGGAGCTATTTTGGGATTTGTTCACATTAGAGGGACCTTCAGAGGTTGAGGGTGTAAGAGTAGCATGATAGGCAGATTAAGCTCAGAACTTCGGTTTCATGTTCTTAAGTTCTTGGGGGCATTTCACCACTTATTCAATTATAAAACATGTGGTTTGTATATGCCTACCTGGCACAATGCTATGATCTCATGATCACTGGATGGTGTATCCCCTACATTAAGCCCATAAAGGAACTATCACCATTAAAAATACAGGAACTAGGTGTAAATACTCAGAAATCTGAACTTTAAAAATTAATGTACTTCAGGTTTGGTTTGGAGTTGGGTTTTTTGTTTTGTTTTGGTTTGGTTTTTTTTTTTTTTTTTTTTTGGTTTGGGGTTTGGTTGGTTGGTTGTTTTTTGCCCCCAACAGTTCTTCTGGGAAAAGAAGTCCATCCATAAAATAGAAAATAATCTATTGCCCTTCCTCAGAGTAGGGGGATAGGACTTTGGTGTCCTACCACCAATCAAATGAAAAGGTTTGGGCTCAGTTGCATAAAGTGTGAAAGAAAACGAGTGCAAAACTCTGCTACTTGGCAGGGCAGCTCTTCAGCCTCTCCTCATAGGGTCAGATAGAGCTGTGGAAGTTTGCTCACGACAGAGCTGCAAGTCAGTGACTCCTGGATGTGACCACCAGTTGATGTTCACAGAGACCCCACAATCTTAGCTGTTTGCCTTTGGCTTCCAAATACCAAACTAGTTTATTTTTTTTTTACTAATTTCCAAAGAGCTGTTGCAGGAGCAGTTGGAGATGCAGGAACGTCTCTGCTTGCAAATGCTTTCACACACTGTCAGGAGCAGTGTCCAACCTGCTCTCTGGCATGTGGGCCAATTGACTTGCCCTGTGCCAAAGATTTTCGTGTTCTGTGCTTTTTCTACCACATGACTGTCAGCTTTAGAGTTCACGGTGGGAGCATTCAGACCTAGTGCAGCTGTGCTTGCTGCTCCAACAGCTATTTTATATCCCAGACAGGTCACAGCACAGGACAAAAAGCAGCTGTGCATGGTCCGTGAATCAGGAAGCATCTTCCACCTGGGAAGAAAACTGGTATGCCAATAGATTACGTACATTAATTCACCAAAGTTACGAGGAAGATGCTGACTATTTCTACTTAGTATTGTAAACCTTGTAACTAAAAATCCCTTATAATGCTTTAAAATGGGCAGTAATTTTGGTTTAATAGCTTTTACTTCTGTATTTTCTCTTTTTTTACTAACATGAGAATAAAAGGCTAAGTTAAACATCTGTGCTAATGAGCGTGCATCCGACTTCACAGCTTCAGCAATTTATTACTGAAGCTTTACTAATATTTTAATCATAGAAATAGCTAATTAGGGAAATTTGAAAGTTAACCTTTTTTGTCAGCAATATTTTGGCTTGTGATACAAGGAAACAAATTATTGCATTCTGAACATCCTTTTCTTCTGGCACAATTTTTCAGGTATCTAAAAACAACTACTTTCTCCCTTCAAAGCCTTGAATTTTCTGGTCAGAATCCCATGTTTGCTGACACCTGGGACCAGAGCTACTGCTTGGTGACACTGGGGAGTGGCCAGTGCCTGAGCTAGGGTGCCATGGATACAAATAAAGATGAGGGGCTCTGGTTTGTGAGATTTATGCAGAGCCTGTGGCACTTGCCAGACTCCTACCCACGTCCAGTGTCTCTTCGAGGGAGTAAATGCTGCACCATTCTTAAAGGGACTTAGGTTACTGATTTTTCTCATTCTTCTTGGATAAATACTTTATTGGAAAAGTTGTTCTGGACGTGTATAACTGAAACGTTCGGTCGTCCTCATTGAATAGCTTAAAATTTGGAAGAAGCAAGCACATGCTATTTTCTCTCTGTGGAACAAACATATCTGCAGTAGTTCGGCCCATTGCAGATCTAGAAGAAAGGCTTTATATTTGATTTTTAATTGCTTTAATATATTTCTTACAGAAAAGCAATAGCAGAAATCAAGTTACCTGGTACATTTTACACCTGCTAAAACTATCCCTAATGGGGTGCTGTGTCCTCTGAGGTATAGCAGCTTGCCACTCATAGTCAGGAACAGCACTGATGCTCCAGTAGCTGTTCACTGTTTTCATGATGTTTGGACTTCTAATAAAGTTTTGTTATCTGTTGTTGGGAGACAGTAAAAATATATCTGTTTCCTAAAAGTGCCACAACTCCACCAGGATTCCTATGGTGTTTTGTAAGCTTCATGTCATGGGCTAATCTGAACAACTTGAATGTTTTTTCTCTGAAGCTACCTTATGCAGAAGAGTGTGCCCAGAGCTCTGAGATGTTTTTGTCCCTGCTCGTTGTAAGTGTGAAGCTCACCTGTTCCCAAGGATAAGCACTCCTTGCCAAAATCCTTCTGGAGAACCAGCATGCATAATGTCCTTTGGAAACTGATAGGGGACAGTCACTGCAGCTCCTGGAGCAGTGCAGATTGCTCTCTCCAGAGCTAACTGTTTGGAAATGCTGCATTACTTAAAATCCCATATATATCACAAACTCAAGCAGTCAAGAAAGAATAGGAGACTCAAGAATCCAGCTGTATTTAATATATTATTGCAAAAGTTTTTATAGTATCTTATTTTTGTGATAAATAGGAGGGCATGCTCTATCATTCACCTCTTTTCTCTATTTCCTACGTGTTAGCAAAGGGTAAAAAATACTTGGGTAATGCACTACAGCCATGGTGGCTTTATATGAAGACAAATTCCTGAGGCTGAGATATTGTGACTAGTCTGAAAAAATGTTGTGCATTCTTCTTTCTTCATTTAAATAGAAGAAGCATGGAAAGTTCGCAAAGGCCGGGGGTGGAAGAAATGTTTGGTGTTTTCCAAAAGTGGGTGAGAGGTTGGAATACAATTGAAATTAGATTGTTCAGCTGGTCCTTGATGGTACAGATGAAGGCTGTTCGGATGGAGTTTTTAACTACTTTATTTCAATTGCTTTAATCATAGTTTCTGAAACCTCATACAGTCTACTTGGGGGTGAATATGAGCTCAGCTGGAAGCCCACTCTATCAAATGTTCAGTATTAAATTTTCCAGCAAGCAGTAAACTCAGTTGATGGATGTGTTCACAGTGTAATTCCTGTCAAAGCATTTGTGTACAAGAACCAATGTATTAGAATCACATCAACGCACAAAAGACTTGTAAGTGGCTGCAGTTTGGACATTGTGAAAAACAGTCATCTTTATTCAGAGCAATTTACTTCCTTTTCTAATTGACTTCTGAAGTGGGAATACTTTATCAGAACTTTGCTACTGAGAGCACTAGAACCTTTTGTGAAGCAAATCAGGCCTAATTTGGCAGGAGAGGATGAGGAGGGTGGTTTAGGCTCTGGCATTGTGGCTATGACTGGCACAGGTCCTCAGCACTGGACTGACTCTGCTGCCTTTGAAGTCAGACAGAAAACAGGAGCTGATTCAAAGTGCTTTTGGAACCACCACCCTTGGTCAGAGAGCACCAATTCCCTAAACACGATCAGCGTGTTGGAAATAAACATGAACTCCTCCACTCTGCTTCCCTTAATTGCTAATGCGCTTTGTGAAAACCAGCGAAAGGGTGTTACCAGCTTACAGCTTTGCTAAGGCAGTAAGGTGGAGTTGCATGTGGGAATGAAGCCTTGTTTAATCAGGTTTTATAATTACTTTGATAGAATTTTAGCTGAAACATGTTGGGTCAAGCAGTTCCTGGTTTAACACACTTAATGTTTAGTCTTAAAATGCAGATTTAAGAATTTAGCAAATACCTATTCAATAATCATTTTTACTGTGATGCATTGACCACCTAAAAACATGCATATGGTAAATGTATGTTGTATTTTTATTTGTTTTTACTGAAGTAACCAGTTTTAGATGTCAAATCTCCCCTGGGGTCCACAAAATTTTTTGATAGGTTTTAAAGATGAAAGAAATCATTCCTCATCTTGAACTCATAGGCAGGTGAGCACAGCAGTAGCAGAGCTTTTCCCCGTATCCCAGGTGTGGTTTAATTTTACAGTGTTTTCTTGACTGCCCCCTTAGATCTAGAAGAGAGGGCTATCCTCCAGAATGAGGTGTAGCCTAAGAGACAGGGCTATTTCAATGCAGAAGCAGCCTACAAACCGGTTTGAACTTTTTCAGCTGAAAGCTGCTTTGGAAGCTTAACATGGGATTAATATTTGAAGTATATCTGGACTATCAAGAAGTTAATCGATGGAGTGTGAGCTATACCCACTTGAAAGGCACAGACATTCAAATCAATGCATTCTCCACAAGAGGCTCTTAATGATTTCCTTTTAGAGGCTGTGCACACTATCTTAATTATACAGGAGCCTACGTAAAGGTGCCATTGGATTGGATCCAACGAAAGCTAAAGCAAACAATATGACAACGAAAAGGGCACTTGCGTCATTTCACTTTAGCGTTTATAATACAAACAATAACTGGCAAATAAAAAGCTCCTAGCCTATGCTGTGCTCAGTAGTGCCAGGATAATTATTCCTTCACATGTAATCATTAAAACAAAGAATGCCATAACTGAAAATACTGGGACAGTCTTTCTTCCTTCATGAGTTGTCTGCATAAAAGCAAGACCACTGAAAAACATGCATCAGAAAGGTGATAACGCTGGCAGTGAGACTGAGGTGCTGGAGCACTCTCTCTTTAGAGGTGCTATTGTTTTCTGTGAAGGATAGATTTTGAGATGCCCAGTAATGGTTATGAAAATGTTGAGTTTTCCTACATGGTAAGCTTTGTGTCCTGATAAAATCCACCTTGTGAAACTAAAGCTTCTGGATCCATGATATCCCAAGATATTGTCCTGGAGTTCTCAACTTTAACATGTGATTTTGGCTGTGGCAATGCACTGTTAATTCGCTTTGTCTATTGAGTGAGGGGAAAAATGCCTAGATCTTTGCATGTTATTCTCTAAAAGGGTGCTGATGTGGCTTCAAATGGCAGGTCACTCTGACATTTCTCTGCATTTTAGATTGCTTTAGGTATATTTCAGTGACAGGCAACACCATGTGAATGTTTCTCAATATTGCTACAAAAAAAGTTATCACATGTTACTTAGCACCATGGCATTACCATACCATCTGGATGGTGCCAGGGACTTCAGAGGATGGTAGGTAGAGGAAGGGGTTCTTCCTTAACCTTATCAGCCTTTCCTACCTTCCTCTGGCCACTTTGGGGCAGTTCCTATCCCTTGGAAACTTCAGCTCTTTGTGGAGGCTGCAGAGGGCAGTGGTGGCCTCCAGAGCCTCCACCTTCCACTGCTGGGGAAGACCTCAGCACAGCTTCCCACGCTCCCTTCAGGGGACACCCAGGCCTACGTTTGTTGCACACGTGGCACTTTACTGTGTCCCAGTGTGTTCTGAGGAGTGAAGAGCACTGTTTTCTGTAGGAAGACAAGAGGATGCACAGCCCTCCTCAAGCTCTGACGAGTCAAAAGCTCTGAAAGTAGAGTGCAGGTGGCATGACCCTTGTAGACAAGCTCACAGGATTGATAGCTGTCAGCATGACAGCAGTGACAGTCAATACATGTTAGAGATTAATGTACAACACCTCTGGTCCCTACAGCCACCAGAGTATGGAACAGAGGAAGGGAGGACCACAAATGGCATGTTTCTAAGTACAAAACAACTGCCTTCATTCACGGAAGGGTCAAAGTAATTTTAGACATTAATAATGTGTTGGGGGGGCGAGGATTAGCACAATTCAAGTTTTCTGATGCTAGTAAAGTCTAATGGATATATGAGCAGCATTTGAAAACCAAATTCTTGCTCCTGTCAGGAAGCCCTGATTCAAGGCACATCGACCCATCCCTTCCCATGGTGAAGTTAGAAGCCTGTTGAAAAGGGGAACATGTACCAAATACACCACCAGAGTCCACTGCATCCCGCTCTAACAGCAGTGATTGGAGCCTTGGTAAAAGTATGTCATGTTCTTATCCTTCAGGTTGTATGTTCTGAGTATCTCCCTTAATCAAATTCCTAACTTTCTACACAAAAGGCAGAGTCCTTATCTTTAGCAGGGAAGTTTTTCTCACCCTTCCATATCTACTGCCTTCAATTTTCTACCTGTGATAATTGAACTGTTCCTGCAGTGAGTAACTGTGTACTTGGAGAGAAACATAGGTACTAGGGTAGATATGAAAGGGCTGGCTAACTGCAGAAAGAAAGAGCTCTGTGGGTTTAACCAGCCTTGTAGGGAACATGCAGACATTGACTCTTGCCAGTGTACAGCAAAGAAGGAAAGTTTTCCTCTGGCTGACAACTAATTTTAAAGAGATGAGTTTATTTTTTGGACACTGTACTTGGACTTCCAGTTAATATTTTAATCTATTAAGTTGCTGGAAAAAAATGATGGAAGAGTTCAGGGCTTGGAACAATGTGAGTTTGAATGAATTAATGCTCTCAAAGGCGGTATTAATTTTGCATCTAAAGGGGGCTGAACAGATAGAGCCCTCTGATAATTTAGCACCAGAAGGCTTGAACTTCCATGTAAACGAATAATTTGTCTGGGCAGCAGAGGTTCTGTTCCCATTTACTTTTGGTGTCACATTTACCACTACCAGTCCCTGCTATGCTCTTTAGGGAGCTAAGTTTAAAGTTAATGGGACTTCTGTGCACAAAGGGTTTGCCAGCTAGGACCGAAGACAGCAATGAGGTACCCGATTAGCATAAAATGTGATGCTTTCGCGACTTGGCCTCTTGCCCGGTGGGAACTACTTCTGTTGAGCACATCAAATGAATTCACATAAGTCACTGAAGAATTGCAGGCCAGGGATGGCTGTTGGTTGCTACTGGATCAGACTAGCTTCTGACCAGCCAGCTAGAGAAATGTCCTGTACTCCAAACGCTGGAGTATCCATTTATAAACATTTAAAAATACATATGGAAAGATAGAG
The DNA here is from genome assembly GCF_004027225.2 of Strigops habroptila. Classification (NCBI taxonomy): domain Eukaryota; kingdom Metazoa; phylum Chordata; class Aves; order Psittaciformes; family Psittacidae; genus Strigops; species Strigops habroptila. Next base: position 15,647,293 of record NC_044281.2, on the reverse strand, counting down.
TTGTTAGACTGGAAAATCCTCTTTAGCATGATACCATCTGACCATTAAATGTCTACAGAAAAGGGTTGAAATAGCATAGTGACTCATCAAGGAGTTATTAAACTGTGTAAATAAATCTTTCTTTAGAATTTATTGATCAGTGTAGAAGAGTTCAGGAAGTCAAATATGCCGTGCTGTCTTTAAGCAGCTTCATGCAGGAAGTCTGGTCTTTGCACAACTCTCTGACTTCCCCAAAGTTTAGAAGTATTTATGTTACGTATACTGCAAGAGCAAGACCATAACTTTCTTCCTTTTATTCCAGATTTATTTTAATGGGATTATAAATTGACTTTTTAAACACAGAAAAGAAAAATTCTTCTGTGTCCTGCTGCAATAGTCTTTAATTGACAGCCTGTTGTTGGACAAGTGTTAGCTCAAGGAGCTGTAATTCCTGAATCCCCTCTCACCCACCTATCTACCTCCCATGCTCCCACTGCCAAGGACTGAGTGGATACCAATGCCCTTCTGAGCTGTATTGTTTGAACTCATGTCTCAGTACTGAGTGAATGAGATTTATAGCAAATAATTTGAATACGCCAAGACTATCTAGCCCATCTTAGCCATGGTTTTGCTTAGGGGACTCTTACTGGTTTCCATTCAGAATTTTCTCCTGATGCTTTTTGTGCTATTGCTTGTCACAACTATAGGGTAACTTGGTCAACGCCTTAAAGTAAATACTGTTATCACTCTGGAATTTCTTGTACTTCCCAAGGAAATGAAATGCATTAATTTTAGAGCTGAGTCAAGCCCACAAAAGAACTGGCACATTGGGTAAATATCTGACAGCACATTTTTATAAGTAACTAGTCACGCACACTGAGCTATCCAGTTCCAGATGACAAGCGAGGGACATGTCCTCTGAGCTTGCTTATGCACAGCCTTTGTGTGGACTTTGTGATGAGGAATGGTTCTCAAGCTCATATTTCACGTTTTTTTTTTTTAATCTTAATTTCCTAAGAAAACAGAGATAATACAGATTATTTTCTCTCTTCCTCTTGTCATATTTTCTGAACTCACTGGCCAATTTCAGTCCAATTCTAGAGAGGGAAGAGCACTCAATGATGTTAAGTTTTCGGCACATTTCACGAAATGTAGTTGGACAGTTGAGTGGCAAAGGCTGCACTGTGAAATTGCTCATTGTCGTACACAATAGGCAATATAGAGAAGAGAGACACATTACAGATGCTTCGATAGTGGAAGCAAAAATATCCAACCACAAAACCTAAAAACTTGACTGCCTTCATTCTGGAGCTGGTGAAACTTTTTTTCACTGATTCATTGCAAAAAGTCCATCCAGTGGGTTTTCTAAATGGATTTGGAAGGAAATATATGGTACATTCCCCAGACCTGGGTATGCTGAGTTTCCTTGTTTTGTCTTCCTGCAGATCACTGACAGTGGACAATGTAACAGCTACTCCACAGCTCAATGCATGCTAAGAAGTTTAATTATTCTAAATACACACAGTGTGAAGGATAAAGTAAAGAAAGCTCTTCCAAGTGCAGGTAAATATCCCTCTTCTCTGTTTTTTTATGAGTAGTTCCTTTACCAGCCATTTGGAACACACAACATTTAAAACTCGTGAAGAGGAACAGTAGTTGTAAATGAAATAACTGTCTTAAAGTTCTTCAGGTGTAAGAGTAGAGCTCAGAATCCTGTAGTATAGGATACAGATGCATAAACAGACACTGTCTCAATGCCATAGTCTTGCAAGGGTGGTGTTCAGAAAGGGAATGAACATAGTTGCTAACTTTAAAGAAAGACAGCATTGAATGAGAAAATTCACAGATTTGGCTTTAAGATTAAAATGAACCACAACCTTAACTTCCTGCGTCTGTGGATTTACTTCCTTAGCCTGCTCTCTCGGAAAAGATAAATCTTTTGATGACGATTAACATCTTCATAAATCACAACTACTCACTGACATAATTCAGTGACATGAAGTGCATTTACATCTTAGAAGATTTAAAGACACTTTTACTCGTCCTTCTTCTCCATGGTGTTTGTTTTCTTATATTTATGTATACTTGGCCTCGGTTCCCTCCATCTGATTTGGTGGTGCAGCTGTAATCCACTTCAATACAGATATCCGGCTCTTCCTTTAGAAACTTCCTCTTGCTATGCTATAGCTCTTGTAAACGCCCTGACGGAAGTGGGTTTTTTCCTCCTTCCTACTGTCCAGAAATACAATAAAACTGACAACATTTGGTCGAAATGAGCCTAAAGAGATGTAGTTTTGCATTAACTTTAATGCATTTGTTTCTTACCTCATAGAAACATCATGCATATCACTCATGTATAAACAAAATGACTGGCAAAGCCATGAAGGCTGTCCTAATAATTTATTAGAGTAAAACTTCCAGGTTATTTTCCATCTTTTCAACTCCATATGTTTGACAGAGAACACCTGCCTGGTTACAGAGATGGTTCCAAATCAAGTATATGATTCTCATCTTTATGAGGAAAGATAATGACACTCCAAATGTAATTATCTTTAACTTGCAGCTCTTCACTTTAAATATGTGATTTAAAAAATGAAAATTTAGAAAAAATATCATATGCATAATATTATTGTTTCATGGCATAATTTTCATTATTTATTATCTTGTGTCATCTGTATTTCATACAATACAAGTAGACACTTTGTTCTGCCTTAGCAGTATAGTATTCCAGTTACTCAATTTGGTTCCTGCAAGAGTTACTCCATTTGGTTCCTGCAAGCTGTGACAATATGAAACAAGGAAGGTTTCCATTCTTAAGTATGTTAAAAAAATCCTCAAAAGCCTAAAATGGCAGATATTTTTGGCATGCTTTGTGTCAGCATTGTGAGAGAGACAAAGCTCTGAAAAGGCCTAAAACAATAGATAATGGCCTATGAGACAAGCAAAAAATTAAAAAAGAAAGAAAATGAGGCATTTCCACTGGCAGTGAGAAGAAGCCTGCAGATGCTCTAAAGGAGAAAGAGATGCTGGGTGGTCTCCTGCCATCACTAGAACAGAAGGACCAGGGAGGTGAGATACCCTTGGAGAAGCTGGGAAGCTGCCAAAGCAACCTGAAGAAAGCCAGCAGTGCCTTCCCAACCACCATCACCTTGGAGGAGCTCTGCAAAGACTGACTTTCAGCCTTTTGCTTTCATTTGCAGATGCAGGATGTGTAATGGAAAAGTCAGGAGACCAAGCCGCCCATCCCTGCAATGAGCCATCTGAACTACAAGGCAGTGGCAGGCCCTGTCTTTTGACATGAAATAGATACTACCCATGTCTGGCCAGGTTGTCTTTTTCATTTATAGTGTAGCAGAGGCCTCAGTAGACTTTCTTTTTTTTTAATAGTCTTGGCTCAGAAAGAAATTGCTTAATTTAATAAAGTGCATTTACTAAAATGGAGCTGTGGAAACTTTAAAGATGTACATGACACTGGGTTGTGTGTTTCTTCATGCATTCTCCTGCTATTAAACACAGACCCTGCCAAAGCAAATAACCGCACAGTATTTATCATACTTTTGTTACTATGTAGGAATATTTTTTGTTACAATGCTTGCTAAGGTGAACTATTTGTTAGCTCCTCCTCTCTTCTGTCTGGAAAAAGATGATAACATGGAAATGCAATTGTGGTCATGAAACATCGCTGACTTGGAGCTGCAAGTCCCATGATCAGCCTTATATTCGGCAGCAGTGTCGAGTTTCTCCCCTTGTCAAGAACCAGTTCTCACTGCCATGTGAAAGTCCAACAGAAGGTTTTTGTCATATTGCACCACTTCTCTAAATGCTGCAGCCTTTAAAATTAGTCTCATTTCTTCTGCCAAAGGAAGGCACTAGGCACACAGCCAGTTTTGCTCGGGTTTTTGTGTTATTTTTTTATTTTGGGGTGTAAACCTATTCCCAATTGCCCTGTCTAATAGGTTCTGTTTGTGTTGTCCACTTGCATGGTCATAGTGTTCCCTCTGTGGCGAGATCTTCGCAGTGGGGCTTTGGGGGCTGGATGACAGCACGTTGTCCTTAGCCCTATTCTAAGCTGGGAAACAGATGGAACAGCTTCCAAATCTGGTCAGTCCAGACCTCACCAGCACCTCCTGATCCTATTTGCTCACATCCTCCTCTGGCACTGGTTATCTGTAGTCCTCTGGAGGCAGCAGAGGAAGAAGTGCAGGCTCAGACCATACTACCAAGGGCTCAGCTACACAGCCTGTAAATATTTCTTTGGTTTCCAGAGCCTTATCCCTACCCCTCCATACTATATATGGGGATATAGATAAATTGTATTCTCCTTCCTGAACAGTGAAGTATCTCTCAATGTGCAGATCTAGCAGGGAAACACTGGTCACAAGCATGGGGAAGCCTAGCCCTACTATAGCAGGGAAGCGGTACTTCCTTACAGTGCATCTGGAGGTGGTAACTAGTCCTCAAGGAAATCGGTGGAAGCACCTCATTGATATCTTTCTGACTTATGTAGAAATGCATTTTTTAGAGAATCCTGTATCTGAAAGAATGCACACAAAAACTTCAAAGTTTTTTGCTTTTTTAAGAGCAAAAGTCAGCAACTCCGTGGCATTCTTTGGGCTAAATTCTACCTTGTGTGTGCATTTATATGCACATTCATATATTCAGGGCCAACACCCAGATGACAAATGTGAGAGTTCTTTTATTATCATTGTTAAAATGTGTGTATGGTTTTACTGCGATGCCTGGTAGTACTGCTGATGGTGCTGTGGTTATAAATCTTCTTTTAGGAATTTATAATGTGGTGTAAACCACAATTTCTCCCTTATCTAATTACTGTTTATGCATTTTTTTATTTGAATAGCTTCAAAAATAATTTGGGAAAAAAGAAGTCGGGTTGATTTAAGTGACAAGATTACTTGACAGGATTTATTTCCCAATCATTTATTTCTTTGAAGTGCAACTAATAAACTACATTCTGAAGCAAGAGAAGTTTTTATTACAGAACAAACCCATGTTTTGATGACAAGTATTGAAAGAAATAACAAGCCAGGTATTTTTCTTAGAAAAAAAGTTCTACTTAATATAGGACCTAAGTGTGCAATCCTTATTCATATAGAGCGAAAAGGAAACTTGCTGGGATGGTAGGAAGGTGCAAGTGACAGCCCAGTGCTGTACTGGCAGGACTTCATTGCAAAAAGCTACTGGCTGCTGTTTACATTTCAAAAATTCTCTGAATAAGTGTTGTCACAACAGACAAGCAATTATAGACAATAATGTCAGTAATTTGTGGATTAAGAACTCCTTAAAGATGTATTGGCACAGCAGACAGTAGTTGCTTTTAGCTTGCAACTGTTCACCCTTTGCTGTGCCAGGGAAACTGTTACTTCCCAGAAGCTATTGTGTTCCTTCCCAGACAGCAAAACAATGGTGGGATTTAAATTTCTCCCAGTTCTCCCTCCCTCTCCCCTGCCCCAGGCCTCCCTACCATCTCTCTGCCAGACAGCTTAACCTCAGAGAGTAATTTCTAATAGGTGCATCTATTTCTGCATATGCATAAACCAGAAATACTGGCCATTATGCCAAAGTAATGCTGTGCTAGGCTCTTGCCAACAAGCCCAGAAAAATCAGATTTTAAGGTTCCAGTACAGTAAATACACCTGTGAGGAGCTTCAGCTGGAGGCTGAACCCCAAGCCCACCATGGTGGAGGGCAAAGGACCTCCACCTGTGTCCTCTAACTCACACCTCAGGACACCCGTGGCTCAGGGCATGCTCCCTATTAGCTTATGAAAAACATGTTGTGTGTGAAACATGCCCTGCTGAGAAAATGTTGATCGTTTTGAGGATCAACAAGAAAGATTCAAGTGCAGTTTGCTCCTTTTAAAAAAATACTGGCATTTAAAAATACAATCCCCAAACATGTATGGCAATGAGCACTTTCAGGGACAAATTAAATACGAATACACTTTCTTTGTGCTGCTGTTCCTCTGTTTTAATTCCAATATAATGAATTCAGAAAACACGTGTGTGTTTAGGAAAATGGCTGGTGTGATGAGGAAAAATTAATCTTGGCAAGACTATATATATGTAAAGTAGCGGATGGGTTGGAGGGGTTAGGAAAAAGAAGAAATGTTTTGTTTTTTGGTTTTTTTTTTTCTTTTTTTTTCTTTTTTTGGTAGGGCAAAAATGTCACAGAAATTCCTGAAAGGCTGGAAAATTAGTATTTATTGAGCACCATTAATCTGGTTCTTCTGTAAGCAGATCTGCCTTTAAACAAAAGGCAAACAGGCAAAACAATATTTTATGTGCCTGCCTGTCAGTGCCAGCTCTAAACCTCCAGAGGACTCTGGTTCTCTTTGCTGTTTGTGCTTAGTAGTTCAGCATCTTTTCCTGAAGGTGCTCTTGAAGACCTTTTGAAAAAACTTATTTCTTGCAGGTGCCACGGCTGCAGGGGAGCTCGCTGGGTGTGCAGGGCTCGTTCAGCACTGCTATGGGGTGACAGCCTGCCCCAGGGGGAAGTGGTGGGATCCTGCTCCCGAGGGCAGCAGCCCGGCGCCTTACTCCGGCAGGGGCCAACCCACTGTCCGGTCGGGTGCAGCCAGGGCAGGCAGTCTGTGCAGCCCTGGCACACGGCTCTTGCTGCACAGACCTTGCCCCGTGTTTCAGCGGGCAAACAGGAGACAGCAAACAGCTGTCAGAGAGCAAACAGCTGTCAGAGAGCAAACAGCTGTCTGTCCCCAGCGGCGAGAGTGGCCTTTCGTGCGACACCTCCTTCCCAGACATGGGAACTCGTCGTTTCCTGGGTTTTCAGTTGATTCTGGTTGCTCGAATACATCCTGAAGCAGATGATAACGGCTTCGAAGGGCGCTAAAATTTTAACAGGCCTTGTCTGGTACTGCCGGCATCCCTGCAGATGTCTGCCTGTGCCCGAGCAGAGGCTTATCTGACTTCATACCCCTGAAAACGAGACAGAAAGTTGCGTGTGCCTAGCCAAGCTATTTGTCTCCTGGTGCCTTCCCTTTCTCAGCGCTCCAGTTCCCCCCGGAAAAAAAATAAGATCACAAATACTCTTCTTTCTGCTCTCGTGTGTTTTTGTCTGGACACATCCTGTGCGTGCTCGCAGCTGGCCGGCGGGCCCGGGCCAAGGAGCACCGCGGAGCGCAGCGCGGGGTGCCCTCCCCGGGTACCACAGCGCTGCTGCCCCAGCATCAGCCAGCCCCAAACCTCTATCCCCACATGTCTGCCCTTGGAGGCTCCTCCGCGGCCGCGGGCCGGTGCGGGCGGCCCCGTGAGGAGGCGAGCTGCCGCCGGCCCCGCTCCCGTCACGTGGCCGCCGAGTTTTCTCCCGCAGCGGTATGAGGAAGTCAGAGCCGCCGCCGCCCGCAGCCGGGGCGGGCGCAGCCTCCGCCGCCGCCTCCCCGCGGCGCGATATGTGAGTAACTGCGGGCAGGGCACCGGGCCGGGCAGGGCCGACTCCAGCCGTACCCCCCTGCCCTCCCGCTGTGTCCCGGGCGGTGGCGGGGCCGGGGCTAACACCTGCGGGGCCGGGAGCGGTGGTCCAGGAGAAGGCGGTGAGCGGGTCTGGGGGGTGGTCCGGGGTGTGAGCGCGGGCGGGTGCGGGGTGTGAGCGCGGGGCGGGGCAGCGGCGCTCCCGCGGGGCTGCGCGGACGGCGGCCCCGCGCCCCCCGGCGACACGGGCCCGTTGGCGGTCCCCGGACGGACGGCGCGCCACAGCTCGGCTCTGTTTCTCTTTCGCCGGCAGGCTGGTTCTCTGCGGCAGTCTCCACCCGGCGTGAAGCCCCCGCCGGCGCCGCCGTCCTGATGGAGGAGTCCCCGGCGGCGGAGGAGTGGCAAGGGGCGACCCAGAAGAGGAAGGCCTGGGCCAAGAGCCGGGACTCCTGGCAGGCGTCGGAAGCGGAGGATTTCTCGTCAGCGGCGGCGGCGCTGGCCCGCGGCGAGGAGGAGGAAGAAGAGGAGGAAGAGGAAGAAGAGGAGGAGGATCTCGCCCGCGGAGAGCTGCCGCTGGCCGCAGAAGCAGGTCAGTGCCAGGGAGTGGCGGGGTCAGGGCGGCAGCAGCCCGTGGGCCACTGGGACCCCCGGGACCCCCGCGGGCCCGCAGCCGGGGGCCGCGGTGGGCCGTCCCTGGCGGAGGGGCTGTTACTGACTATCGGCTTTTCTCTTCTGCTCTACCCTTAAGGCCACAGCGTTCCCAACGAGAAGATCGCGATATGGCTGAAGGACTGCAGGTGGGTCATTGCGGGTGCGGGACAGGAGCCCACGGTCCCCAGGCGAGGTGACGGGACGGGCAGCTCCCACGTCGCGGAGGGGAGAAAGTTGCGGCGACGTCCTCTCCTGTGGGTCATCGGGGGCGTTTCGGTGCTCTGGAGCCGAGTTTGGCATCGGCCCTGCCCCGAGCTTCCCTGAAGTATATAGAAGTACTCTTCGGTAGTGGGAGGCTTATGCCTTCAGCTGCGGTTACAAGGGCAGCGGTAGCGTATGTGGGCATGGCTAGGAAAGAGCTGGCTTTTGGCACCTTTTCTCTCCTTCTTGCCTCATTAACGGGGCTGAAGACTTTCAGTCACTGGGGGAGGAACTCAGTTGAGGGGAAGGAAGGCAGCACTGGTTTGGAAGCTGCTCTAGCTCTCACCGAGGGGCTTCAGTTTAAAGCCTCCTGTTGGCTTGCCTGGTTTTTGCTGCAGATTTGAAGAAACAGTACTTCCACAGCAATGGCCTCTGTGCTTAGGGGTCTTTAGGAGTGATGGCACGATTTAGACTAACGTGATTTATCCAAGTCTATTCCAATGTCCTTAACTTGAGATGTGGTATATATATTGCACGTTTCTGTCACTGTTACAAAATACTTCCTTGGCTTTTGTGACGAGCTGACAGCATTACTTTTTCTTCATCCTCAGTCACGTAATAGCATAAATGCTACATCCAGTAGCAGCTGATTTTGTCTCGTCTTTTTCTCCATTCAGTCTTAGCAGCCCTTCGAGCCAGAGTTGATGGGTTGAAGTTAACAATTAGCTTTCCAGTAGCTAACAATGACATTTCAAGACATCCCCAACTTGATAATTCTGGTTTCCTTCTCCTTTTGAGAGTAGCCACGTTAAGATGAAAATTTACATCTGAGAATAGCCATGCCTTTGTGATCTTTCGATCCAGAAAGCAGCTGACTGAGCTTACTCCTTTAACTGCAGTGTGGGTTGCTGTATAGCTGAAGGGTCCTTGGTGTAGTTTTCTTCAGATCTTTACAGGCTGTGCCTTGCAGGGGGTGTTGGAGGAGTAGAGAGGGAAGAGGCTCCTGAAAGAGAAATTCTTCCTAATGCTGCAGTGCCACTTCTCTTCGTGTCTGCAGGATTTCCCTCTGGAACCTTCCCCGGCCCTGTGATCTTTACCATTTTCATACAGAATTTAGGGAATAGCACAAAACTGCAAATTGACAACGTGAACATCTAATAGGTGGTCACAAATCTTGAGTAGTAGCAGAAAGCTTGAAGGTTTATTCCAGTGCTCTGGTAACTCTCTGATGTTAAAACTGGCACCAAATGCTTCTGTGGAATGTGTTTGCATCTCTGGCAGTTGATTCCCAAAATATGGGAATCTTATTTTACACTTATTTTGCACTATTTCCATAATTACACATAAGGAAGTAAAGCATGAATTTACTCTTTTGCTAATACAGAGATGCAAATTTAGTTAATGCATGTCTGTGAACCCCCCTGTGGCCCTTCCACAGAAGTCTTTTAAAGTATAGCTATTAGCTGTTGTAAATCTTTACAGAAGACTCTTTTGTTCTCGGAAGATAAAATTTGAATTTTTTTTTTCTAAATCTCTTAAACCGAGCTACTCAGACTGGAGTTAGGGGCTCCGTAATGTGTAGAATACATGCATAAGTGCATATACGGTTCCTATCTGGGAGGTGCAATCCTAGCTGCCTGAAGTGGTGCACACTCCCTTGTGTTTTAAAACTGCAGTATAGTTTCATATTTGGTGTACCTAAGATGCACATTAGCAGTAGTTAGTATGTGCAGTAAAATGACTATTCAACTTGCACTGTTGCAAAGTGAATGTATGTATAGAAACCCTGCACTTGATTGTCTCTTCGTAACAATGCATAGGAAAAAAACCCAGATGATAGAGTAGCCCTATAGGTACTATAGTGTGGTGTTTAAAAAAGAATACTTAAAACCAACAGTTGTTGTGAAATTTACGATTGTTGTCCTCCCTGAAAATTGTTACTTGTTTAATAACACTGGTGGAGCTTTGATTGCTACAAGGTGTGGGCAACATACACAGGCTGAGCTTCTATTTCTGAGCCTTATTCTTGCAAGTTAGCTCTGTTGCAAAAATATAACCATTACTTACTAAAGTATTTTCTGTTACATATTTTCTAAAAGCAGTCTTTCCCATTCCGTCAGAGTGTCTATGAGCTTTTGTGAAATATACATCAGAAGAAAATTGGCACTTCTAAAATCTCATTTTCTGGTTTCAGTTGGCAGCAGCACAAAAAACTTTAGTATCAACCCACTGCATAAATAGATCTGCTTATAAGATTTATTCCTTTGTTTCCAAAAGCATCCACAGTGTTATAATATGGATAAAAAGAATTACTAGCTGTCCCTTGATATTCATGTTAGTGATTTGGGCCTCTTATTACTTGCATCTCTGTTTCACATCTGCTTTGGAGGACAGAGGAGTGTTCCTAATGTCCCATGCAATTTAACTTGGTAGATATATGTGGTTTTGTTTTTGTGGGGAGTTTTGTGTTTTGTTTTGTTTTTTTTTTTAACCCAACCAACAGCAAAACAAAACGAAAACCCACATATGTATTGTGATAGAATTATAGAGGCTTAAGAAATGTCAGATGTTACTCAAAGTTTCTGGTTAATTCGTGTTTTAAGAATCACATGCTTTGAAAAAGGCACCTTTAGCTCTTTCCCTGGTACTTTGACAAGACATTTTGAAGTAATAAGAAAGTTCACAAAGGCTTTTCATTTCAACTCTTGTAAAGCTAAGACAGGAAACACAGGTGTTTGTATTATACTGATAGAAAAGAAGAAATTTTTGTCAGCTCTATGGTGACGTGTTATTTTGGTTGAGTGTATTTAAACACTGCCAGTAATACAGGGGATGCAGGAGGTATTTAGGAGCCATCTCCTGTAGATATGCAGGATGTGAGTTCTTGAAATGCCTCAGAAAGAAGAGATTTTTTCCTTCAAGTTTAAAATAAACATGGCTCCTGCCCAATTAAAGCATTAAAAGCTGAGGTTTTAACTTTCACAGCACAGTGCAAAACCCTTGTCCTGTTCCTCAAGACCACCCTACCACAACTGGTAGCTGAGCAAACAAACCTCTGCAGTGAGAGGAAGCCTTGAGGCTGCATAACGTCTTTTTACCTGCTTAGTACCAGCATCCCATGGCAATGTGGGCTTCGAGAGTTCATTCAGTTCTTTTGTAGACTGATATTGAGAGAATTTATTGCCATATATGTTAGAATACAATAATAAATGAGTGAATGGAAATGGAAAACTGTAGCATCTCTTGATCCAGATGCATGCCCTCTTACTTGCTCTTTGCTCTGGCTGCCCTCCGGTTGCTATTGGCCTCCCTGGCCACAGTGTGAAGGCTGCCGGGACGTGCTGGGGACCTGCCGTGATGTGTATCATCAGGCAGGGAGACCTCATCCTGAGGACCCAGCAAGTGGAAGGGTCCCCCCAGCCCTAACCTTCCCGAGTGCACAGGGCTGCTCTGTTTTTTCTCTGGTGAAAAATAGAAAGGCAGAGCTGTCCATGCTGTTGTCCAAGAGGATTTTTGCATGGATACTTGTCCCTTGTTTAAACTCGTGTTGTGTCTAGTTCTTAAATGCAAGTTTTTCAGAGGCAGGGTTATAAAGCTGCTGTACGTCTGTGCAGCAGTGCAAGCAGGGGAGCAGATGGGTGGTTGACAGGGATGCTTTTTGGGTGGCTGCTAACATGCTGTAGAGGTGACAGACTTAATTCCTAAAAGAAAACACCAGCTTCGGTGGTTGCTTTTACTGTTTTCTGCCAGCTGGTGCTTGCAGCACTGACCTTGGCTGTTAAGTCACCACCAGCAAGATTCTGCATCAAAAAGGTAGAGACATGGAAACAGCCACCAGGGAAGGAGGAGTGTGGGAGCGCACCCATCAAAGCCAGAGAGTAAACAGGCATAGTTATTACCTCAGAACATAAGGCTTGTTGTAGCGTGACAGGTTTAGACAATCTGCCCTAAGTTTTTTCAAACCCCAGCAGGGCAGACAGGCAGAAACCTGGGAGATCTGAGCCTCGGCAGAATCTGTCCTGTTACCTGAAACACGCTCGTGCACATAGATGCTCTGGCTGTTTGCCTTGGTGTCTCACGGCGGTGGGGCTTTGCTTCACAAGAAGACACGTCGAAGTGAGCTTGCTCCCTATCAGCAGGCTGTACGTGGAAAGAGTGAACTCTTTTCAGAAGGGAAAGAAAAATAAGGTTGTGAAGTGTAAGGTCTGTTAGAAAGCAGATGCAAACTTTCCTTGCTTAATTTGGCCATGGCACCAAAACAAATACTGTATCAGAGCACTGTTTACTTTCAGGTCTTTGGGCAGGTTTATGTGTTTGTCTAATTAAAAACCCAAATGAAACATACATAATGTAGGCACATAAATCACCTACTTTCCCCTTCTTTGAGTATTGTATTTCTGAACTTTTTTTGGGCTTTGAGGGTTAATGCTGCAGTACTTAACAGTGACAGGCCTTTGGTTAAACATGTCTCAGAGACAAGATGTGGAAACATCCAGCTAGTGTCAACAAGTGTAGTGTGAACCCAGAGAGGGATTGGACCTGATATTTGTGCAGTTTCTGTTGCTCCTTTTGGGCACTGTGAGGTTCAGCAATTCCCCTGCCCTTCAGGGAGCAGCAATAGGAGGGATCAACCAAGTAAAAGGCAATGTGAAAAGTCTGTAAAATATCAGAACTAGCAAGTGACAGCTAGCATAGCTGTCAAGATTTTTATCTTGTTCCTGATCGCCAAATACAACTTTTCACCCCTCTCTCCAAGAAGTTTTGAATGTATAGAAGAATGACAACATTTTTTGTCATATAAATGAGATTGAATTAGCCCATTCAGAAACCCATGCTCATTTTTTCTGGGTGTTTCACTGACAAGCCCATGATTTCCCTCTGCAGAGGGCTGTGACCCTGAAGCCTTGCCACTGCCCAGTGTTTGAGTGTTGCAGTTATTAACCTGTTCTGTTTTTCCCTACAAGGTGTATTTGTTCAGAGGGCTGGGGATTGTTTAGGAAGTTATTGCCAGTCAGATGTTTGTGCTTTCTGGGGGCGGAGGGAGGGACAACTGCTGCTATCACAAGCTTGTTACACACTGTAAGGAAGGACATGAAGCAGCAAGTTTTTAAAGTAGTATTAATCTCTTCTGTGGTTTCAGAACGCCTCTGGGAGCCTCCCTGGATGAGCAAAGCAATCCTCTGTTGAAGGGTAAGGAAAGGCCTTTTTCTTCTCTCCAAGTTTTTCAATTACCTATTGAAATCTCTCTTGCTGGAAATGGTGCTTTTGTGGCCGTCCACCTGAGACCTTGTCTCTTAGCAGCAGCACAAACCACAGCCTAGTCAGCGTTGTTGAGTTATTCTCACTGTGAAGCAGTTGTGCCTGAGAAACTGGAGAAGGGGGAAAAGATCCTGAATAAGTCTTTCTGGAGAGTTTAGTAAGCCCTAAAAGAAACACCCAAAATGTTTAGAATGGGGAGGTTGTAATTTCCTCTCCGAGCTGGCGAGTGTTAGGCTGTCTCTGCCTCTAATAACTCTGGTTGCCACACCTGAAAATTTTACTATCTGAGCAGGACCGAATACTGAAGTACGAAGTACAGTGGGAATGTACAGGTAGTGAGTGACAGGGTGCAGAGGTATTACTTGCTATGCCTGGAGTCTTCGCTTCAGCTCTTAACCCGGTACAGGGAGGGAGAGGGGAATGCCTAAGCTTGACTCAGACTCTGGATCCCCATGGTAAGATGTCTGGAGGATAGATAACGTAACAGCACAAGGCACAGACGTGTTGGGTGGTATCTCCAGGTTCCCGCTTGCAGGTTGACTCAGGATATTCTTGAGCACAAAACAGTGTTGTAGTTGTTTCTTTCAAAATAATTTTTCTATGTTCTCAAATGTAACTTTGCACTTCTTAGTGCATTTTAATGTATGACTAATGCAGGGATGGTAAATACAGTCTGGTTATATCCTGTTGTATCAACCGAAGTGTCTTGCTAATATCTTTAGTTAAGCTGTTGAAAAGAAAACACTGCAGAAGTCTAGTTGTTGAACTGCTAACTGTACGTTTTCAGGCATGCTGGTGAGAAATGGAGGAAGTTTTGAAGATGACTTATCCCTGGGAGCCGAAGGTGGGTGTGGCAGGATTATGACTATTTTTCTAGCAAAAAAAACCCCAAACCCGTTTATGTTCAGTCATCTGATTTTTATTTTGGAAGACAGCATTTTCCTTTTGGTCAAAGGCAGTTGAAAACCTGGCTAGAAAACCAGCAAGAAGGACATAGAAAAATGCAGGAAGTTTTGCTTTTTGAGTTTGTTAGACTATTGTTGGTGTTGAATGTTCTGGCCTAACCTGAAGGTCAGAGGCATCTCTGAAATTCACTTCTGCTTTCTCATCTTAATGCCCACAGCAGCAGCACAGCCTGGAGCACTCGTTGAGGCTGTGAGAAAGTTGTTTCTCCTACTCGCTTTTCTTGTCCATGGGTTACTTTTGGTAGCTGTGCATGGCCCACTTCCACTGAATCCTTTGGAGGAGAAAGAAGGAATGAAATTCTGTCAGCCAAGAGGCAAACCCGTTAAGGGCTAAGTGCTTTTAAAAATGAAAAGCACCAAAGCTGAGTAAGTATTTTGGATCAGCCACGATACGTACTTTGCTGTTGCTGGCTGCTTGCCTTCTCTTTCTCTTCCCTTTTTCAAGGGGAAGGAGATGTGGCTGTTCATGGTGGACTTCTTTGTAGAACAAGACTTTTAGCCTCTCTGTTGATCATGGGTTATAGGTGTCCATAAACAAGCAAACAAACAGAACTACTGAGGATCCTGGTCTAACAGCAGCATTTTGAAGTAAAATATTAAAAGCGGTCTTACAAACTGGGTCCTGGAGTTATCTGCAGGATAGGGGATATAAGAATATTTGTTTTCAGTGTAAAAACAAACAAACAAAAAAAGAAAAGGCAAAACCACTCCCCCCTCTGCCCTCCTTAGCTTTTAATGTTGTTTGAACTATAGCTTTTGCAAAGCATCAGAACTTGTACAGTAGAAGGCCCTTTCTTCCACAGTCAGCAGTCCGTCTTGTCGGTGGTGTCAAATTAGTGGGACAGGAGGATGGAAATATCTTTATTTTTTAAAGATTCAAGACTTCTAAGGAAAACAGTTGATCTGATAATGACCTTGGTCTGGTAATGATGGAGTAGCAGTAAATGAGTCCCTTACTGCAATAGATTAACTAGGATTAAATTTTCTTTCTGACAGTCTTTTCTGTTTGCTAGACTGCCTGCAGTACAAAGATTTCATAGGAAAAGTTTCCTTGTAAAAGTCGGTATATCTTAAAGTATCATGTCACTTTTTTATTTTAATTTTTTCACTTTTATCATTCTCGAGGATTTCTGGGGTTTTTTATGAGCCTTTAGCATGATTTAGGCAGAAGGTTGTTTCCCTCCTTTTCACATAAAGGTCCCAATATTAGAATCGCTGGTTGATTTTTGTGGGTAAGAATGTGAGTGTTTCTGCTGGGCTTTGCTTCCCATCCAAGAACAAGGGAACAACAGAGCTGCTGGCGCAGCGCTGTATGCACTGCTGGACAGACGGCCCCATTGAGGCTGGTATGAATGGCCTGCCCTTGTGCATCCATGCCTGAATTCAGATACAAGCCAGAGCCCTGTGTGAATGGTATGGAGGGCATTGGGCAGGGTCTTGTAACCCCAGTCCCCTTCTGAGCTGTTAAAACCCATGGTTTAGCTGTTCAAACTAGTCACCAGTTAATCTATATATATAGTCTTACCTTCAAATTATAGACAAGGATACTAAAAAAAAAAAAGAGATGTGGTGTCTGCATTTTGTATACATTTCAGTTTCTTCATGATGCCTCTAAAAACAAGAGAGAGGTTGTGAAGTTTCCACGTTTTGCTCCCTGCTGGCACTGTGACTTGAGATGCAGGGTTTTCCTGGCAGAGCCCTCTCATCTCTAAGGGTAGCCACTGGTCCCACCAGCACTGCAGGCTTCACCTAGCTGTTGCACCTAGGACTGCACAGTTCAGGCAGCTGGGGCCCTGCCCCACGTAAAGAGCAGTCTGTGCTGCTGACCAGCAACTGTAGTCTCAGTACCAGGCTGTGGGTCTAGCTGCCTTTCTTATGTTCTTTACTTTCTTTGCATGCCTGCTTCTCCTTCTTCCCTTCCTGCCCAGGAACAGCCCTGCAGCTGGTAATCATGTCTTCAATTACAAAGCAATAAATGATGTATGTAACAATTACTACCTTACCACACAAGTTAATATGATTAATGACAGTATATAAACATGTGTCCATGTGAGATTTTATTTTAAACAGAATAACCAGATCACCTTTATATTAGCTGTGTACTAGAAACCCGCGACAATCATGTTTATATGGGAAGAGAAAAATCTGTCTTATGCAGGCATATTGGTAAACATATTCACTGCCTGCTTCTTCATACTGGTTGTGGGAAATGTAATTCTGAAATGAGTCTGGGTGTAACTTTTTGTTTCTCTACAGCTAATCATCTACGGAGTGATACACAAATGGAAACATGGTAAACATCTTTTTTTTGTTTGTTTCTTTGCTTCAGGGAAATATATCTACTGGAGGGTGGGAGGGAGAGGGGGCAGTGGAAGTCATGGAGGCTACCTCAGAGCTAAAGCTGTTCTGCTCTCATCTGTTTACATAAGAGGGAAGGAGAAGATCCAGATAACACAGAAGCAGTCATTAGGAGATGCAGAAAAAAAATCTTTTAGCTACCTCTAATGTAGATTTTGGGGTAGCAGGAGGTAAAACAGAGAAGTGACAAATCCAAGTAACTTAGTATGATTTACCTTCTTTGCCTCACTGATCCCTCACTATTTCAGAAATTTCAAGGAAAAATTAGTTTTATCTTTCAGAGCAGATGTCCTTTGGGAGTAGAGAAAAAAAAGACCGAGAGAGGAGAGGCTCGTGCTTTACAGGGAGAGCTTGTAACTAAAATGTGCTGAAACTAAAACCTCATTGAGACTTCAGCAAATACTGGCACAGCCTGTGTGGGCAGCATCCTCCTGAGCCGGGCTCCCTAAATGCGCTTTTTGGTGAATCCTCCATCTTTCTTGGTTTCTTGGTGGCTGGTGTGTGTGCGTGTCAGGATTTGTATAGTAAAATCCACCTTGGGAAGGCTTGTCCCCCTGAGAGATTGGCAGTAACAGTGTGTTTGAGCCCAAGATACCACCTGGTGCTGAGGTGGCTTCCCCAGATGCAGGCAGGAAATAATTTGAGATTGGGAAAGAAACTTGCCGGCAGTCTGGGTTGGAGCTCATCTCGTTCTGTTTTCTCCAGCCTTGAGCCTCTCCAGCTTCCCCAGCGGACGCCTCTCGGGCAGCTCACAGCTTTGCACTGCTGGTGGGTGGTAACTCGGGTAGAAGGGGAGCTGGGTACCTGAGCCATGCAGAGGTGGCCCTGCCATGGAGAGGTGGTCCTGCTGGATGAGGCAGCGGCACACGGAAGGCATGGAAATGCAGGGCAGGGCAGCTCACCCAAGGCTGGGCTTCCTCTCTGGATGAGGGAGGGATCGGGGAGGGTGGGGCAGCAAGGGGAGATCAGGGATTTGTTTTCTCAGCTTGCATTTGACTTCAAATTCTTACCGTCTACGTACGTTTTTACCGAGGCGTCCCAGGGTTCGCTTTTGTTATTGTGTTTCAATAAATGACATGGCTAATATAAACCAGATAACACTGAACCGGAAAAGAGAAATTCAGCAGCGCTGGAAGCTTAGTTCTCCTCTGAGGATAACCAAGTCCCCAAATGAAAGTGGTTTATTGCAGGGGTCTTCTCCATTTGTGTTGACAGCAATGGTGTGCTGGCGAAGGAGAAGAGGCTGCAGTTTCACCAGAAGGGGAGAAGTATGAACTCTACTGGGTCTGGAAAAAGCAGTGCAACTGTTTCAAGGTAAAAGAGTAATTATGCGTTGAAGGTCTGTTCCTCAGTTAAATGGACTTGGCTTGATTTATGTGCATTGTTGCATTCCCTTCAGTAGCCAAGAAGGGAATTTTCATTTGGTTGCTTGAAAAACTGCTGTTTGTTTTCAGTTGTGGTTTGCAGTAAATACTAACAAATGGGCCTAAATGTTAGAAATGTCTGAAATTTTAACAACATTTTAAAATCAGAGCTCTGCAGAATGAGGGCAGATTTTATAAGTTATAGAATGAAGCTGAGATGTGTCTGAGCCAATGGGTCTGGTGATGGGAACCAAAACTTCAGATACAAAGATCTCAGTTATTTCCTAAAGTAGGCTGAGCTGTAGGAGTCACAAGTTCGATAAACTAAGCTGGCTACTGGGCCAGTTTAGCAGTTGGACAAAAGGGACTGGGTCTTAAAAGGAGAAAAGTAGATGGTAAACATCTTTTCATTTGTCTAGTGTTTCTGAATTACTGGAACTTTATGAGGAAGATCCTGAAGAAGTGCTTTACAACCTTGGATTTGGAAGAGATGAACCAGATATTGCTTCAAAAATTCCAGCGAGATTTTTTAATTCGTCATCATTTGCCAGAGGGATAGATATCAAAGTGTTTTTGAATGCCCAAATACAGCGCATGGAAGTGGAAAATCCAAATTTTGCTTTAACAAGTAAGTATGGCTTTGAAGTAAAGTTTATTTTTAAGTTTTTGAACTGTGTAAACAACCCCAAAAGAAGGTGTGTATCTAATATTCTGGCAAACCCCTTTTCAACCATCAGCAAAATTCCATTTGGAATCCATAGTAAAACTGTTGCTTGGTCTTAAATATGGCAAGAGGTGACCATCGGTGTGGTACACAGTGGGGGAGGGAAATGAAAGGCATTCTGTAAGATATACTGCCTTCTGGTTTGTATCATTCCTGTCTTTTGCTCATAAGCTTGTCAGTAGCTTTAGAGCACTGAAACAAACAGCAATAGCTGTCTGTTTCTTGTGTTCTTCAGTATCTGGGTGGGATTTTTGAAAGCTGTCAGCAGCGACCTACTTCTGTCGTTGTTGAAATCTGGGCCAGTATTTCTATTGACTGGAACAGGAGCGTTGTCAGGTCAGTAATGAATGTTGCTAAAATGAAGGCATAGCTGAAATGTCCTCTTGTAGTTTTAGATGGAGAGCAACGTAAGTAACCCTTTCCTTCCTAGCACTTTGTAAATTAACTTGCATTTGCATGCCTGTGTCCCTGTTTTATTTTGTGAAAGCTTTCCATGCTGTTCTTGTGCATTTAGTAAAGACTCTTGCAAAGGTTTTTCCATTTTTCATAGTGTGTGGTGTCAATTTCACATTACAGGACTAGCCAATTTTCAGCCAACCTTTGGGGCCCATGTTAGAAGTAGGAGGAGGTTTGGGGGGGGTGGAGGGAGTGGGCAGAGGTTATGATGAAAATTCCCTCTTCAGATATGAAGAGATGTTGCTGAGAATTCAAACCATTGTGTAGAACTGGATCAATAGGTCTGGGATGTGATGAGCAAACATCCTCATAAACTCTGCCTTACATTTCATTCTTGTGCAGGTCGTTTTCGTCAAATTGAAGTGCTTACTACTGTGGCCAATGCTTTTTCTTCTTTGTATTCTCAAGTCTCTGGGACTCCTTTGCAGAAAATTGGTAGTATGAATTCAGTGTCTTCCAGCAAAGAGGCATCCAGCCCTCCCCCTTTAAATCGCAGCAATACAGCCAGTCGGTTAATGAAGACCTTGTCAAAGCTCAATCTGTGTGGCACACAGCAAGCTGATGGTAGCGGCTGCTCAACTCCTTCACCTGTTGAAAAAGGGAAAAGTCCAGCTGAACCAGGGAGAGAGGAAAATGATGTTAAAAATGAATCTAAATTACAAAAATACTCTAAAAAGAAAGACTCTCCCTCTTCTTTGGCTACTGTAAAGGAGGAGATAGCCAGTAGTCAGACAAATGCTGTGGACTCAAATAATCCTGCAAACCTTCCTGCTGGGACTGCTGATATGCAAGTGGGTACTGTGCTTCCAGCAGATGTGCAAAGCAGCAGGTTGGCAAGTGCCCAGGATGGACTCTGTGAAGAATCTGGTCCTTTGGACTCACCAGGCCTCAGCAGTAGTTCCAGTACTTCCAACAGCAGCACCCTGACACAAAGGCTGCCTGCAGCATTGCCAGGCAGAGACCCGTGCACTCCCCTTGCAAACCCGTCCATAATGAATCTAATGCTGCAGCAGAAAGACTCCTTTGAGATGGAAGAGGTAGGTGCAGATATATGACTTTGTTTTTGCATACAGTTTACATAGTTTGCTGGCTGCCAGCAGAGGAATGTTCCCTCCTGTGCAGTTGACAGTATTTTCTCCAGGAATACTTTAAATTCTCCCAGTGGTAGGACACTTGTCGCTCTCTCTCAGTAGGCTGCTCTAATTGAGCCATTTAATGAAATAACTTGGTGCTGCTGCTGTTATTATTGTTCCTGAGAGTCAGCAGGAAAGTTCTCATTCTTTTTTTATCAAGCTCAGGTAATTGCATTCACTGGCATAACTGATAGGAGCTTTTGCTGTGGAAATAGATCTAGGTTAGGCTTAGTATGTATATATGTCTTAAATTTTGCTTAAATTGCTAACTGGAAGTCATTATATTTGTTGCCTAAAACTAAGTTCTGTTTATTAATTGATATTGATTAAATGTAAATTTGTGGATGGAGCAAAAGTGCTATTGTATGAAAGGGGAAGGAGCTATAGGGTGAGGTGCTCATCTTGTACAACTTTTGGTTTTGATGACAATCTACTGTATGTTGATTTCATTTGTTCTCTGGAAGTCAGCACACTGAAAGTCACTGATGTGCTTTCTGTGCTAGTTGCCTTTTAATATCTTCATAAATGCATGTATCCGTTTTGATTGATAATTGTCCCAAAGGGATTTTAATTCACATGTTTCTGTAATTGCTTTGTTTGTTTATTAGGCTAGTAAACGCACATCCTACATATTCAAGAATGCACTTTTTTTTGCATAGACTCACACCTTGAATTGTAAGATCTGTCTTAAGTTAATAGATGTTTTTGTGGACACAGTTTGAAGTGGCTCTTCTTAACAGTTCAGCAGTTAGTTTCTTTATGTGAAATAGATATGTAAAATGAAGGATTTTGATTTCACTGGTGAAATGAGTGAAGAAAGCAAGTGAATGGAAAAACCCCAGAGCTTTACAGCCAGTGATGAAGTAATGATTTAGCAAATACTGTGCCTAGTGTCATATTGTCATGACAAGCTCTTCTAGATCAAATAATGTCGTAGCTGAAGGCAGTCACTAACTAGAAAAAAGGTAATCCAGCTTCTTGTAGTTCCCGTCACTTGCTTGTGCGAGTGTGTCCTTACTCACATGATGTGTGGCCATCTACTAAACCAGAACAAAGGACTGGTCCAGTTGAGAGGGGGGAAAAAAATGTGGTGTACCTTGAGTTATTTATTTTTCTTGGCTTAGTTTTCAGGCAGATCATTTTCTTGATAGCGTTTGTTGTGTAGCCACACAGATGTTTGCATTAGCACAATGGGAGGGGTCTCAGAGGCAATGCATGTGTGTATACATGTATGTGTGTGTGTATATATATATATATAAAAGGAATGGCATTTTCTTTCAGAGAAAGTTAGACTGTAAAGGGTTATGACATAAAGAAGACTTGCTGAATTCTGCACAAGCTAAATGCGATGCATTGTGAAGTTTCAGTTGACACACTTTTCAATGATGCCAGTGCATAAACACAGCTGTTTTGGCAAGATGACATGTGACGTGGGATGGGATTTTGGTGAATTTTTGTTTACACAATATAATACATACATATCAACTGCCTACAGATCCCTGGGAGGGAAGGATTTGGGTTTGTTGAAGAAACTTTAGAACAATACCTGGCAGCATTTTATTTTTGTGTGTCTCTAAGCAGGGTATAATGAACAATGAACTGTATTAGAAACAGTGACAATAACTCCTCCCCCCACTTTCCCAGCTTGGCTTGGAATGCATTCATACACATAAGAAAGATGACAGATATATCAAGGAAGCTCTTTCCATGCCTACAATTGCCTTGGAGGTTTGAGCGCCCTTCGGAAGTCTGTGGTGGTGAAGATAGCTAGTGCTGGAGTGAGTCAGGGCAGGATTTCCCTCCAACACCCATTCCTGAGGTGGCCAGTTACAATCCCGAAGGCCGTATACCAGCATCAATATTGGCTGCAGGGTGGGAAGGGAGAAAGGAGTGCTTCTGTGTGCTTGTGGAGCTGCGCCATGCTGCAGACGCAGCCAGGTTGCTGTCTTCCAGCCAAGGACAGAACATGGAGGGTATTTCATGAGAAGAGGCTTAGCAAATGTGCCCGTTGGAAGCTGAGAGGTTTGAAAGAAACAAGATACCTTTCCTGCAAGGGCAGTCCGATCAAAGGGCTTGTAAGATTACTTGATGTTCCTTTTTCTTATCTTTTTAATTTTAAAAAAATGTTCCTGAACTTAAATAGTGAGCACCTTCTATGCTATGGACAAAATAAGTATTTACCACTTTGGTACAGCTTTCATCTCCTAAAGCAACAGAAGCCTTGTGTTTTATTGTGCAAAAGTAATGCTGTTCACTTACTAATGGTGAAAAGTTCAGGCCAAATACTTCTCAACACCCTTGTAAAGGAGAATATGCCACCCTTGTGGCTACTATATACATGATATCAATGCAAATATAGCTGCTTCTTTAGCCGAATACTAATTGGGGCTTAAAACCATCGGTATCCTGAGTTAAAATCCCTTTAGGACAATTATGAGTCAACATTTTTAAGTTGATAAAAAATGAACATGAGAATTTCATTGTTTAGTAATTTTGAAATTAGGCAGGCAGCCCGTTAGAGGGCAGGGTTGGGGGTAGTTGGATTGGGGGTTTTGTTCATGTAGACATGCATGTGAACCATTAGGATTTTTTCTGGAGCGCACAAATGAAAAAACATATTCTAAGTTTTGAACTAGGCACAGGCCTCCCTGTTGAGATTTTAAGCATATTCTTTTCATTGCTTGAACAATTGTCTGAGAACTGCTGTCTTAGTAAGGCTGTGTTTCACAAAGCGATTAAGTATTTTTAAGCTTCCCAGTTGAAATCTGCATGGCTCTGAATACATTATCTTCTTTTTTTTTTTTTTTTTTGTACTTGAGGACACAAGAAGTATTCCCTTGAGTAGTGCATGATCAAATCTGGAATAGGTTCTGGCAGGATCGGAGTCCTTCTGGAGGATTGATGGCTTGTGAAAAATAGTTGGTAGGGCAGCAGATGACAATCCTTATGTGCCAACCTCTTGATATATTTTTCTAAACGTATTTTGCTTGCTCTTTATATTCAGAGGAAGGGCTAAGAGCGCTGAATGGAAAAAACAGTAATGTAAAGGTGGTCAGAGGTGTTTCCACACAGTTATTTTAGTCTTTCATCAAAGAGGAGCTGAGAACTGTTAGTGTTGTCACAGGATGCGATTTCCAGGTCTTTTTGCATGATGAATATAACCAGAGGGGAGCCCTGTGCTGTGAGTGGGAGGTGCTGTCCTAAGGATCACTCTTTACAGGAGCATTGCTGAGTACCCAGTGAAATAATACATTGGTTCAAGGTGACAGGATTTGTTTCCTCAATCATTATTGGCTGTTGGACTAGAGAAAAAACCCACAGCACTCACCGCGCTCCTTCCCCAGCATGTGCAGTGTATGAGGCTTCGGTATTCTTAAGCATATTACTGGAACATATTCCAGTTGGCCTGACAAAATATTCATCTCCTCTTCCTGATAGATCCAGAGTACAGAGGGGGATCTACCACACATTCCAGCTTCTCATCAGCTGGCAGTGGCTAAGTCAAGGAAAGGTGAGTAGACTTCCTGCGTGTCCTTCCCTCTCTGAAATGCTGATTCAGATATTTAAACCTTCTAAAGTTTCTCTTCTCTTTAGAAATAAAAAAGGTCTGGGTTTCTTTTTCAGCTAAATCACGGAACATTACTGCAAAGTGGCAACCAAATTACAGGCAAGACAACAGCCCTATAACCTCACTGGCTGTTTTCACTTTTGTACAATTGATGATAGCTCAGAGGGACTGAAATGTTAATTCAGATTGTGTGGGATTTTTTTATTCCCTGGCAAATCCTGTAATTTAAGATACCCATTTAAACTAAAATTATATTGTTTTAAACCTAAATTGCATGATACATCCAGCTTTTTCCTATGCATTACTGTTCTGTCTGCAAGCACAGAAGTCTCTGCACCCGCCTGGAGATTGTAGTCTTTCATATGGGAAACTGTGGACTGGCTCTTGTGGCTCACTTAGTTTGTGCTTTCATACCAAATTCTTATTTATGTATTTTATGGCTTGGGAAAGGGATGAAGCTGATTCATTCTGTGATTGTTACTTTGCCCAGCATTGGCAAGTGAAGTCCATTCTCTAGCTGTTACGTGTAATTAAAGAACAGAGCTTGTTGCATTTTGTGAGATGCTTACTTGCAATGCTGTATCTTGGTGAAACATGACTAGCATGTCTAGATACTAAAGGGAGTCAGAAAAACCTGTCTTCAGAAACAGAGGTCATCTTACTTGCCTTTTCACAAATGGACTGACAGTCTTGTGAACTGTCAGCTGAATTGCATTAACATGTTTGAGAATGCTCTGGGCTCAGCACTGAAGGTTAATGCCTGGTTATTAGGGATAGCTTGTGCTACTAATTCAGCAGCGTTTTGCACAACACAGCACTGCATTTGCTAGTGTTCCTCTGTTACAAACATAGGCCATGAAGAAGGACTGCCAGAAACTGGCATCTCTAACTGTTGCCAGCATTTCTCCCTTGGCTGTATTTTAAAGTTCATGATTACACACTTTATGTGATTACATGTGAAGAGATGCACTCTTTACAGGTCAGTTCTCTTCTTTGCCTGGTCTTGGCAGTTTCAGAAAGAGCTTCTCAGAGAAAGGCATCTTAAGGAACCAGGAGTTGCAGTCAAGGAGAAGAAAAATACATTTTTCTGTCTTCTGAAATGCTAACTTTATGTTTTCTGTTCCCAGTAGCTATCTTACCCTCCTCTTTCTCCATGCAAGGAAAAAAAAGAGTCAAGTGGTCCTGTGTGTACCCACTGAAAGGTACCAGCAGTCCTAGCAATGGGTCCTCAATATGGCAGAAGTGGGACATGCTGCTTCATTTTTCCTAGCTAGTATATCCCACCCATTTGTGAATACATTTGGCATAGATGAGCAATGACACTTTATTACTATGCAAGTATTGCCTAGAATTTTCTGTAACTTATTTAACAAGAATGCCAATACTTACAGTAAGCCTGCATGTTTCCTAAAAGTTAGTCTGAGACCAGCATTTTATTTCACCTGTAGGATGCAGAAAGCTTAGGACTTTGTTCTGTATGGGTTTCCATAAAAACCCAGAGAGAGAGCATTTGGTGGAGAACTTACCCAAAACCAAAAAGTGGTAGTCAAATTTTTTCTTTTTCTTTTTTTTTTTTTTTTTATTTTTCCCCCAAGTTGTCCAACCTGAGACAATGTAGAAGCCTGTTTTCTCAGAGTGGGTGCTCACCAAGTTTGAAGGCATTCAGAGTTAATGGTCTCTTACTAAAAATGCTGGCCATTGTGTCTAAATGTGAAATGCCGCTCTCACTAGCAATCTCTTGGGGTGGTATCCACGTGAAATTCAGGCACTGGTCTTCTCTTGCAATGTGATTTCAGTTGATGGTTCTCATACAAACCCACCTCTTTCGGTGCTGTTGGCTCTACTATACACTAGGACCCATAAACAAAAAAAGTGTTCCAGGTGGCTGCTTCCTCTGAAGGAACACATTTGTACTGTCTTGTTTGGTTGTTTGGTTTTTTTTTTTTCCATGTAGGGGTACTTCTGTGTCAATTAGCAGAGTTAATGCTGTGCAGTACAGACTGTTACAAATCTTGCAGTGTCATTTTACATCCACACAGAGGGCTGTGGATGCTTTCTCTGACATTTACGACAGTTTGTATGGCATTTTAAGCGGACAAGTAGTTAGATGTAAAATATTTGAATTTAAAAAGAAAAAATATTCTCTTTCCTACTGGAAGAATCTGGGGACTTAAGAGATGGTTGAACAACAGAGTCTACTGTTGCTTAGACTTCCTATTAAAGCATGTTTCTCATTTGAGAGTAGCTTTGTTTATAGGTGGTAAGATTAGATTTTCAAAGTGGCTTGCAAGTGATTGCTTTGCTCTAGTACTGTCTTTGTTAAGCACTTTATAGAAGATACAAAGAATTCTGTATCATATCGACTCGCTTGATGTACTTTTTAGGTTATTAGGTCTTCCAAATGTTACTGAATTGGTTTATCCATCATGCCTAAAAGTAGCATCCTGTTCTTTGTTGTTGCAAACCTCAAATGTAGATATATTTTTGTTCATGTGGTTTTTTTTAAGAATGTATTAGACAAGAATGAAAAGCTTCACTTGCTTATTGCAAAGTTATCTGGAAGGAAGGTTTGTTAGTTAGAAAACAAAATTCTTCCTGACATATTTATAAATTCTTCCATTCCAAAAATGCCCAAACATTTTGCCCAAATAACAAACAACACAAATATAGGTAATGTGTAGAGAACAAAGTGTTCTTGAGGCATTGTAATTTGTGTCTGGTTGCTGACATTAGTGGCTCTTTGAAATTTTGAATAGCCACAAATCTGTTTCTTTTGAGGCATCTAACATTGATAGTCAAAAGCAGTGATTAATTTTGAAAATTCAGTTCTTGAAAGTGAAGAAAGCACATCGTCAGCACTTCCTGTCCTTAATATATTATTGTATTTATAGCTCTCTGTGGGTGCAGCTCCACAGGAGATTGGAGATGAGGGAGTGAGAAGAAAACATTTGGAACAGATTTAGTATTTGTGAGAGTCTGTGCTTATCTTTCCAGAAGCTAGGAAATCCCAAGGAACTCTGAAGAGTTTCTGCAGCAGGGCTCCCTACTGGGCTGGTTTTGGTAGTGCTGGGGTGCAGGGTACGATCAATATGTGAAAAAGAGGCAGCAGATACTTAATCCTGTAATGGAATACTTTATATCTAAGTTGGGAATGTCAATTTATTAATAATCTTGTGAAATACAAAGTGCAATAGAGCTTTGCCAATACTGCAGGTATAAAAATCATAGATGTTACTTCAAGGACAGTTTCCACATATTTCTTTTCCTCTTCTGTGTGAGCAGTCAAGTGACACAGAAAGTGTAAGACAAGCACCTGATGGGACTATTTGGATTGGTGAGACTAACAGTCCATTGGTAGCTGAATATTATTTTACAGTAGATTAATTATTCCATTATTAGATAATGGTTCTCTGATAAATCTGTGCTCTCATGTTTTGTAAACTATAGACATGTTTCTTCATCATCTGTTCTTGTTTAGAACTTTGTCATCTTATTTGATATATTTCTGAATACCCACATTTCTCTGGCATATATTCAGTGCCTAAATACATTTTGGTTTTTTGGTTTTTGTGGTTTTTTTATACAGTTTAAAACAATAATCCAAGGGGCATTTTAATTTGTGCTGTGTTTAAGTGAGATGTGAATTTGATTGTTCCTTCTGATTTTGTTCATCTTGGCTGGTTCCTTCTCCCACACTTTCCTTATTATGCTGTCTCTGATCTCTCCCTAGTTCAGAAGATTTCTCCTACATATTGTTGATAATAGCTCTGGGCTGCAGGGTTGGCATCGTGCAGAAGGTAGTTTCCTCTCATTTGCTTGAATTTGAGGACATCCTGGTGCCATAGAGCAGGTTGTACATCTGGATTAGTAGTTGACAAGGAGGGTACATACCATTATGTATCAGCATGTCCCAATGTACTAGATGGTATTTTGTCTTTACAGAGGCAAACCTTGTAATTTCACTACTGAAGTAGTAGGGATTCCTTCTTTAAAAGTTGTAACTGCATTAATGTGATACTGGTATAGTGGAAACCTCTGAGAACTTGCAAGAGAGAAGAGAAAGATGTGGTAGAAGATTACTCATACTTACAAAAAATGTCTTCTCTACTTTGCTTTAAAACATTAATTAAAAAAAAAAAAAATCCTAGTAGCTCTGCAACACAGAAAGCAAGAGATGACTGTATTAAGGGGATGTCTCCTTGGGTGTAACCAAGGCAGTTTGAATCTGTTCATGCTGTGCTAGGCTCTTGCCACAGATAAAGATGATGAGGCAGGTATGAGTGCCTCTGCTCTAGACTGGCCACTTGACTGGCAGTATCTGTCATGTAAGGCTGTCAAAGCACGTGCATAAGTAACAAATGCTATAGAAGATGGTCTAGCCCACTGATTTTTACTTTTGTACTGTGTCTCCGAGGAAACCAAGAATTGATTTGAGGAGATGTATATGCATATATGTATTTTCTTTTTTATGGCTGTAAATATTGACTGGGAAGGAAATAGAAGGGCAGGTCAATATTTTTCTTGAGCAGTAATAAACTTCATGCACATGAAACCAGATGCCAGCATGCGCACTGATGAATTGCTTTATCTGGACTAGTTGGAAGGTCCCCTGCGGCTAACGCTTTCACCTGTAGTGCTTTTTTCTTTTAAATTAAAATTCACCAAGTAGGAAAAGAGACAGAGAGGAGGCCAAAGTACAAGACTATTCACCTTGGAGGAGGTGGCAGCTTCCCACTAGCCTCAGCTGTAGTGGCAACCTGTTCACGGCAACCTCTTTCAGCCACGTTAATTATATTGGGCAGTTAATAAGAGCTAGTCCAGTTCTCAGGGAAGTAAGTCCCATTGTCTTTACTGGGATCTGGGTGGGGATGTCTTTCTTGAGGTAGAAAAGTTGTTTTATCATCACAGGATATTGTGGCTACCATGATAACAGAACAGCAGCACAATTTGAAAGGCACTCCCTAAAAGCTGTGTGAAATTGCTGATACAGAGGCAGTTTGCCTCTTCTAGTGTTCACAAACTTCTGGGCCTGTGCAGGCTTTTATTTCTGTGTTAGTGAAATGTTCATCAAAAGGAATAGTAAAAAAAATTAGTTCTGAATATCCAAGTTTCAAAACAGTTTTCATAATGCATTCCAAAGCATTGAGCTGTGAACTGGGATTAATTATGTGATGACAGTTAAGTGGTTGAAGGAATGTGGGGCAAAATTCTGCACTGAGCCTCTGAGAAGACAGCAGTGAGCTCTTGCCCCAGGGTGACGAGGAGGAGGAGGCAGAGGTCTGGGGACTACAGGCCGCTGTGGTCTCATCCCATCTGCAAGCTTTTACACTTCTGCTGAGAACTAGAGGTGAGATACGGTTGTTGCCCATGCTGCCATCTGGCTAAGCAAAATGTCTGTGTTGCTGTAAGGTAAACCTCACACTTGATGGGTGCCTCCTATGTCTAGTTGAGAGCAACATGCATGCAATACTGTACTGCAGAACTTACTGAGATCTCCTTGAAAAACAGATCTGTGGGTATAGTGCTTGCACCGGAGGAAACCACTCCTGGGTAGCACTGAGGATTTTAGAGCCTCTTTAGGCTATTTTAGCACTTACCTAATGTAAGTAGAAAAGAACAAGTGGAAGGATCTTATCTTGAGTGTATAAAATGAGTGCTGGGAATGTGCTTTGGCAGATTGCCCACTGATGTGTTAGGATGTTTTGTATTTGTCCACTAAACCAGCAGAGGACCATCTCTAGCAGTTTGCAGAGTTCTGCTCATCGCCCTCTTTGCTCATGTGATGCTGTTCCTCTGGGCAATATGAGGTGGTGTAGACTGGCAGGAGGTGAGTGATCTCCTTTATCTCCATGATCAGGAGGAGTGGTGAACCTGTACGTGTCAATACAAAAGCACCTCTTCCACTGCCTGCGTGTGGATTAACCAGTGATTCGGTTTTGCTAAGGGAAAACTCCAGCAGTGGCAACATTTGCAGAATGGGTTTTTTCCAGAGCACAGGAAAGAAAAATGTAAAAGATGGTTCCTCTTCCACCGTTGCTTGAAGTTTCACAAGTAGGGCTTCGCATGAGAAGAGGTTTTGCTTGAAACAAACAAGTTGTTTCTCTGTATTATTCAAAGTGGAACTTGAAAAGGAATTGTGTTATCCGCTTAATGTTACTTTGATGTAAAAGGAAAGCATGTATTGAATGTGACTGGGCTTGGAAAGTTGTGATTTGAA
Organism: Strigops habroptila; assembly: GCF_004027225.2. Taxonomy (NCBI): domain Eukaryota; kingdom Metazoa; phylum Chordata; class Aves; order Psittaciformes; family Psittacidae; genus Strigops; species Strigops habroptila. Next base: position 15,616,974 of record NC_044281.2, on the reverse strand, counting down.
AAGTAATTGGAGTTGGGTTTTGCTTGTTTTAAATAGATCAGCTATTACGAACTGCCAGTCAGCACTCTGACAGCAGTGGCTTTGCTGAGGACTCCTCCACAGATTGTTCTCCATTTAATCAGCTTCAGGTAAGGCTCTTAAACTGTGCTTGATATGTTACTGATTATTGCGGGACAGGAGGGACCTGAGGAGGGCAGGAGGGATGTTGATGTTTGACTGTGATTGTGACTGTCAGTCTAGATCCCTTAAAACTTCTAATTTTCAGAGTGGACCTGCTGAGTCACTTACAGAACTATATTACAATTTGAAAGCCTTTCTGGTAGGATAATCTGGGTATATTGGGCTTGGAATAAGCTTTAAGTTCAGTATGTCCCGTTTGCTGTTTCTGTGTGTCATTTCTCACTGACTAAGGCTCCAGAATCATAGTCCGTTCCTCTCACGACTGTGGGTATACATTAAGGTTTCTGCTGATCATTTAATTTCTTGTATCATTTTTGCTTTCCCGCCTTTTTTTTTTTTTCCTTGGCATGGTTTTTTTGGGGGGGTTTTGGGGTTTTTTTTGTTGGTTTTTTGAGGGGTTTTGGGGTTTTTTTGGTTTGTGGTTTGTTTTTTTTTTTTAGTTAGCAGCTGACAGAAAGTGAAAATAATTACATACTAACTTTACTGTGAATGTATACTAATGTTTAGTCGATCCTGAGCTCCCGCACTCCTTCTTGTTCCAGTTCCTTTGATCTCGGTCCCAGAACTTGTCGTGATACTGACCAGAGACAGCATGTCTAAAGGGAGGCTTTCGTTCCAGCATGGTGTTTAGGTGTCTGCCCAATGCACATGTCTGCACAGCGTTATACCTTATATTTAGGAGACGTGTTCTCTTGCCTCTCCTAAAACAGTCACACGGTAATAGCCATGATTTGGTCAATCAGCTAGAGAAAAGTCTTGAGTTGGATCCTGGCCTCAAGGCCATCAGTTAGCTGTCTGGGACCTAAACCACATCCAGAGGAATACAAAGATGGGATTCTGGATATCACCTCTGCCAGTAATTTCATTTCTATGGTTTGCAGCTGCTGAACTTTTTTAATGCTACTGTATTTATTTTTTTTTTTTTTCATTGTGACACACCAAATGTTTTAAAACGTGTGGCACTTACTAGGAAGAGATTCCCTACCTTCCCCATCCATCAACATTGCTTTTCCATTTTGGTGCTGGTATTCTATGCTTTCCAGTTTAGTAGATTTTCAACTGAGTACCAAAGTGAAAGCCAACATGGTGCTAGCCTTTGTGTCTTCCTTAAACATCAGCTTATTCTTTCCAAGAGCAAGAGGGTGAATAAAGGAAATCATGAACCTGAGTCTCTATAATAAGCATAATAGTCTGAGATACTGGTTCTGCACTCTACTAAACTGGGACTGTACTGAAATTGACAGACATGTTAGAAGGTGACTCAGATTAGAGGTGCTCCCTTCCAATCTTTATATTGGTTGCAACCTGACTAAGAGTCCGTTAAAAGCATGTTGCAACTAAGTGCTCCTTTTGCTGGGGACTAGTGGAGTTTGTTTGTGTTGGCTGTAAAGGGATGAGATTTTTCTGTTATGCTGTTCTGAAAAGATGTATTGATACTGCACGAGGTTTGTGCCATGGAGTTGCTAGGCTCTCTTCACTGCTTTATTCAGACCAAGTGTTGAGCTGAATTAAAAAAAATATGGGGTGAATGATGAGATAAGGGAAATGAGAACTTGGCAGCTAGTGAAGAAAACCTGTGAAAAGATGAAGGGGATACAGAGCGGTATATATTGTTTCTTTAAAGTATGGTAAGTTAGTGCCATCTACTGTTAAATAATTGAGTCTAGCAGCTATAGAATTCCTCTGAAACGCAGGAGAAACCTCAAAAACTGAAACTATATTGCCTTTTGTCTCTGACACCCATAATAAAGATTTCTAAGGGAGATTTTGGCATTGAGGTGGGATATTCTGCAGGGGACTTGCATATTACCAAAGAAGCTAGAAAAATTCTCTATCCAAGTTTTGTTTGCCTGATTTGTAAGTGAACAAGGTGATGAGGGTTAGAGATGCAGATATGCACGCATGTAGCACACATAATTTCACCTAGACATTACAGTATTTTGTTCTTTTAATACCTTTTACTTGAACAGTATCTGACCCTGCACAGTCTTTCATACTAATTTGTGGCTGTGCTAGTTAGTGCAATGTTAAGTATTAACTTATGAAAACAACCTTCACGACTGAAATCTACTAGATGGCTGGAGAAGGAGCTATTGCCTGTCATACGCCAGAAGTAATCTCTCTAGAAGGAACTAATAATTAGTGTTCTAATGGCAGTGAAAGCTGCAGAAATTAGAGATGGGAAAGCTTCTCTAAATTTGCACTTCATGTGTCAACTATGGTAAACTTCCAAAAACGTACTTTATACCACAAATTCTTATGAAAATGTGTTGTCCGCTTGTAAACATACCAGTCAATAAGGCCAGCCTAATGAATATGCTGTGCAATTAATAGATGGATTTTTTTTTCTTTTCTCATAGATGCTTTTCCTGCCATTTGTAACCTGTTAAATTAGCAGCTTCTTCATACATGTGCTTTGTTTAAACTGTGATATAAAGGGGAAGAAGTAGTAGGAGAAAGGAAGGATAGGCGTAATAGTGCTGGATGCAGTCTTCAATAGAGATTAGCAGCCTAATGTGAGATTCAGTGTCTCAAACAATTCGGTGACTTCAAACGGGACAAGTATGTGGACAGACTGGTTTTCCTTTTCTTGGTGTTGTCCTGTAATACTAGTTTCACTACAGTCTACAGTTCTCCTCACTTCTCTATATGCATTCCCTAATACCACCCTTTGTTTCAGCACTGGCTGAACCTTTATATATTGGAGTTGTCATGTACTGCCACCCTGCTACCCCTTTCTCATCACTACTTAAAATACTAGCATTGTACTCTTTTTACTCTCTTACTCTGCTGCTAGTTCTATTGTTCTGGCAGTGAAGAGTTTATTGTCAAATCAGAGAGATATATGAATAGTTTGCTCTTCTCTCTTTTTTTTTTTTTTTTTTTTTTTTTTCCCTTTAGTTAAAAACCCCCACATCTCCTTTTGGTGCCATACTTCAGTATGCTTCTAACTTACCTGGTACTATGGTTTCTTTGTTCTCTGTTCACTGTTTTTCTTGCATACTAACTGCATTGTTATTTCTGCTACCCACCACAATGCCCAATGAATGTGGACTTGGACTCTTAGCCTGACTCCTCAGAAGGCAGTAGTTGAGTCTCCAGTATGTTCACCGCTTTGCTGGCTTGTCTTTCTTAGGTTCAGGAGTCTTTGCAGGGCATGGGAAGCAGCGCTGACAGCTGTGACAGTGAGACAACCCTGACCTCGCATAGTGAGGAACAGAAGACACCGATAGCCAAGGAACTGCCCTGTTTCAAGAAGTTTGAGGACGAAGAAGATGATGATGAGGAAGAAGATGATGATGAAGAGGATATTATCTCTCAAGTAGAGAGACGAAAGGTAGAGTCACCTTCTGAAAACAGAAGGAGCGAAGACAGAAAAATTGTTGGCTATGAAACTGAGCAAAATCAAGAGCGAGAAAGCAAGTCATCTCATATATCAGAGACAGTCCAAGGAGAGGTCAGCTCTAAAGAGGAAGACATTTCCAGTGAGCAAAAACAATTGGACCTGCTGGAGGAAGGCAGTGTGTCTGAGTTTCCTCAGTACCACACGCACCATATCCTCAAGTCGATGGGGTCTCTGGAAGGTGGTGGCTCCTCCACATCATCTGTGGACAAGGTTCATGTTGCCTTGCAAAGAGCCGAGATGAGGATTGTCAGTACATCTGATTCCAGGGCCGGGTGCACTCTGCTTAAGTCAAAAGATCTCCTGAGAAAGCAGAGACTCTGGTTTGCTGAATCGGGCTATCCTCTAAGGCGGTCTCAGTCTCTCCCAACTGCATTGCTGAATCCAGTGAAAGTAGTGTCCTCTGTGAATGTACAGTTAACTCCAGGAAAAGAGACTCTGTGCAGTCCTCCTTCCTTTACCTACAAGTACACACGTGTGGAGGAAGATGAGAAAGCAATGTCTGAGAATGACAAAAGTGAGGGTGAGGCAGCCTCCAGCCAGCCAGTGTGCAAATCCACGCTGTTTATTGCGCCTTCGTCCTCCAAAAAAGAAGTGCCCCAGACTGAGCCATCTGAGGAGCCCAGTCCCACCAGGGTACAGAGCTGCCCACTGCACACACCGGCACACATGTCCCAGTCGACATGTTCCCTCCACTCCCTCCCTGCTGAGTGGCAGGACAGACCGCTCTGCGAGCACGTGAGGACACTGAGCACCCACAGCATCCCAAGCATCTCCGGCTCTTCCTGCAGCACCTTCTTTTCTCCCTTCAGCTGTCCCTTCTCTCCAAGGCATGTTGGATTTCCTCATCGACCTCATGCCATCAACCCACCTTCCACTGTGGAGATGCAGCTGCGCAGGGTCCTACATGACATCAGAAACTCTCTGCAGAACCTCTCACAGGTATGAGGAAGCCAAATTTTGCCCTTGGGCAAAGGGGATTCTTATTTTATCCTTACAGAACCAAGATGTCAACCTGAATATTCCTTTGTGTAGTGCAACGGATCAGGAAAAAATGACATTTTGTGCATATTTGATTTGCTTCTGTTTTAGGAGCTTCTGTTTAAAATGGCAAATTATCATCTCTCCAGTGCTCTGCTATTTTTGCATTCAATTCTGTCTTGTTGCATTTGACCCAGATTGTTTGGGTTTTTTGGGGGTTTTTGGGTTTTTTTGTTTTTCTTTTTTTTTTTTTTTTTTTTTGTTTGCTTGTTTTGTTTTGCTGGGTTTTGGTTGGTTGGTTTGGTTTGGTGTTTTTTTGGTTTTTTTTTAAACTTCTGTGGATATTCTTAGGCAGAAGGGAGGAACAGTGTACTCTATAAGCTATTATTTTAAGGTGAGAGTTATTAGCTTTAGATTTGAAAATACGTAGTAACAGTCCTTTCACCTCTCTCTCCTTTTTGACATACTTTCTGTCCAACTGATAAAAATGTGGGTTTTTTGATTGCCAGTTGCATGGCTTCGTTGATATCAATAATGATATAAAAAAAAGTATCATAATGATATCAGTGTTGATTGATCCCTACATGTTTTTGTGCTGTTTCATGCCAGTCTTCTGCACTTTCAGCTCTGGCACTAGTCAAAATGTTCCTGATGTCATCAGTCATTTATTAAGAATTGGTTTTGTCAGAGCATGTGAAATTTTGTCTGTCTCATCACTCAGAGAAGAAATGTTTTAAAATGCAAGCACACTTTTTTTTTTCCTCTACTGGTTTATGCCACACCTTCTGCTGTTTCGCTCCTAATTGCCAGCTCTCCCTCCTCTGCCGTCCCTGAACTGCTGTTCCCTTAGGTGATGATCCAGCTTAGAAGCCTCCAACCTGCTCCAGGAGGCTACGTGGGGAGGGCAGTTGCAGACTCTGCTTGTTCATATATGAACACATGAAGACTATTCAGTTGTGGCGCTTTGACAATTTCTGTGGGTTTTACCCAAGAACAAGCATGGGCCTGCCTGCACCCTATTGCAGGCTGTAGGCTGTAGTGGGCATTTTAGACCCCTGTTATTTTGTTTATTTTGCCACTTGTCAAAAGTTAGAGGCTAGTCCAGCCTGACTTTGCTTATATCAGATGGCCCTGCTTCTCAGATCAAACTTTGGTGCTGTGATCAGCTCGGCAGGGGAAAGCTGCAGTCAGCTATGGTTTTAAGTCAGCCATGGCTCAAAGTAGTGGATGGTGCCTGAGCATGTTTGCAGAATTTAACCTCCTTTGTAAAATTCCCCCATGTGAACCAGTTGTGGCTTGATTTGTGTAAGGTTAGTGTGCTACAGTACTTGTACTGCACATACCATGCTAACTAAACCTGCTGAAGAAGAGAACTCTGTATTGCATCCAGAACTCATGCTCAAGCTGATTCAATTAAAAAAAAAAAGAAAAAAAAAATATGGGAGGGGATAATAACATCTCCTAGCCCACTTGTTCTGCTTCCAGCATATTTTGTTTTGTTCCATTTTGGGGGTTTGGTCCTTCTCATTGCGGAGGTTTATATGAAAATGCATTCCTTGGTGCTGCTTTTTCCTACAGCTGTGATTTGAGTTTGGCATACAGCATACTCAGCAGCTAAAGAAAATATTGAGGTATTTCAAATACGTGATTCTGATTTTAGGAAGGAATAAAGAGGAGTAGATAAATTCCTGGTAGAACAGAGAAAACTGGGAGAGGAAAAACAAAACATCCCCTTGATGTGATCATGTTTGAGCAAAACACCTCTGGATGAATGCGTATGGATCAAATTTTCCATGGCATGTCAATAGTCCTTTGAATTCTTTCAGAATTAAATTGGACAAGCTGTCTTTTTCACGTTCGAAGAGGTACATGTTTTTGCTGTTTCCACTGTTCTTTGTTGTGTCATGTTACTACAGGTAACAGTCCCATAATTTTATCTGGTTACTCTGCATGTTGATGCAACATGCAAATAGAAATTCTTCAACAATCTTGTTTTCATGAGAGATCATTAGCATACAGGGATTTTTGGATGTAGGCAATATAGCGAGATTAAAAACCAAAACCAACAACAACAAAAAAACAAAGTAAGAGCTGAACAAAACCCCACAACAGTAGTGACTATACTCATTATTTGAAAATGGGACTCAGTTCTGGTTTTAGAGTTCTTTTTATCATTAGCTAAGACAATTGAGACTACTGAGTTTTCAGGCATAAAATGCCTGGTACTGGAAAAAGTTAGCTTTTATTCCTAATTAATTTGGTTTTTCACCTGCAGCACATTTGCATTATACAGCTTTGGCACACATTCTTCAAGTTAAGAGCAGTGCTGCCATTCTGTAAGGTTTCCTTTTCCCAACACAATATTTACATAGATTTACAATATTTACAATGCCAGAAAGGTGGTGTTTTAGTGGCTGCTTTTGGAGTATCTGCACGTTTGGGTAGATGAGTTCATAAAGGAGACTGCTGACTTCCCAATTTCAAAACATTTGTTTGTTCCCTAGTACCCGGCAATGAGGGGTCAGGACCTTCCTGCTGCCACTGGTTACACTACTCAGCGATCATCCATTCTACCTCTTTATGAAGTAAGTAAGTGACCCTGTTCACATAGTGGTACTTAGTCAAAATATAATACAAAGAAACATTCTAAATATGCCGTATATTGTGCTAACTTTGGGCAGTTCCCTATCTTTGCTTTCAAAAGATAACAGATGTTGTATCGTGCAAATAACATTAAAAAGGAATTATTTTGAAAGCATGGAAATCCTTTCATGTGTTTACTTATATGATACCTTTGAAAATGTTTTCTTGAATTACTGCCAGTTCACAACATGCAGCCTCTGTAGTATACTGAAGTTGCTGAGGTTCTGTTTGACTGAAAGGGCACATCTGGGCAATTGTCACTAAATGCCTTTTTTTACCATCAGAATACTTTCCAGGAGCTACAAGTGGTCAGGCGAAATCTAAACTTATTCAGAACACAAATGATGGATCTGGAATTGACTATGTTACGTCAACAGACAACAGTTTATCAGCACATGACAGAAGAAGAAAGGTAAAATGGACTTAAAAAGGGAAAATATTCTTTGGGTAGTGTGTCATTGTGCCTGAAATCAGAGCAAGTAATCTATTAGTTTCAATTTGAACAGGATTGGGGCTGAGTTTTTGCCAAAAACTTACTCTCTTCTTTATGTTACATAATTCGAGAGTTTTTTCTTCCTTGTTTCTCCTAATCCCCATTTCTCATTAATTGATTTTTTTTTTTTTTTTTTTTTTTTTTTTTGCCTTCATCCTTTCTTCAAAGTGATTTTAAAGCTATAGATTTTAAAGACTTTCATCATAGGATACGTGAACATAGGATATTGGCAGGGGAAAAAGCCTTAAAGATTTTCAGCTTGCATCCCACCCCCTCCATCTTTGTAGATGTAAATAAAGAATGAACACTGTAGCATTCAGATGCTTTTCCAGCTTAGAGCGGCCACTTACAGATGACATTCATGTTCTGGGTCTTTGTGTTTGGAGTCACCATAAGTCTCAGCAGCAGCTGATCTGGAACAGTTTTCGAAACTGCTTATAAATCTACTTAAGTTGAATCATCTTTTGACTAATCACTTTAAAAGTAAACATGCTTGAAATCAGTTAGCCTTCTTAGACAATGGTGTCCTGGCCAAAATGTAGCTATGACTGTGTGGGAATCCAGCACCACACAGAAGTAATACGCAGTTACTGCATTGCTGTGTGATTGTCGTTGTTACCCATTTTAAATTGGATTTGATTAGATACATCTATAAATGCCAATTTCATCTGCTTGCATATATTTAAGCATTTAAAGCTAAGATTTTTGGAGAATGTTCAGTTGCATTATGTTGTTGTGTCGGTAAAGTGACATGTATTTTCTATAAATGGAGAAAGACTTTTGCTCCATTTAGGCGTTATTTTTCCAAGAAGGGAATTTTCTGTGTTCCATTTTGAATTCCCTTGTATGAAGTCTTTTACTGATGGGATTGTCCTGCTCAGTTCCCCCTTTGTGGTGTGCAGCTGAGTTCAGTGAATGCCCTTGTTCTTTCTGTGATGGACTTGGTATAGATATGAAGCTGATCAGCTACAGAGCTTGAGAAAGTCTGTCCGCGTGGAGCTACAGGAGTTAGAGATGCAGTTAGAAGAACGCCTGCTTGCTTTGGAAGACCAGCTGAGAAGTCTGCACATGTCTTCACCTTACAGACCTCAGACACACGTAGTAAGTATTGCTTACACAACAACATTATATATATGTTTTCTCAGTGTAATGTGCTTTCTCAGTGTAACTGTTAAAACTCTTACAGTAGGATAATATCTGGAGAATCTGTTGATGATGTGTATTATCAGGAGGCATATGTTTTTTATTTTGAGCCAGTGTTTTGTCTTGGGGAAGAAGTATGTGAATAGAGGGACATGCATATCTTCTGAGGTTTTAGGTCTGACATTTCAGACCTCTTCTGTCAGTGCTTTCTTCTTTTGTCTTATCATGATCCTCAATTCTCACAGTTTTGGTAGGTAGTTGTCCTGTCTAAAATCTTTAGGGGATGGTGATGGTCTTTCTTGGAGTTTCCCTACACTGATTTTCTTACTTGTGCAATGAGGGCAGAGAGATGAGAAATGCACAGTGTTTCTCGCCGAAGTGGGGTGTGCTTCTCCTCTAGCTCTGCCAATCCATGGAACAAAAACCAGGAAAATCCAGTTGCCGGCTTTTTTTTTTCTTCCATTGCCTTTTGTAGCTTCTTCAGATGAATGTGTGACTCCCCACCAAACAGTTGGAGAAGCTTTACTCCCGCAAACACTCCCCAGAAGCACAAGAAGGGGGATGAGAGAGACACTTGCATATGTTTATTGGTGGCATGTTGATATACTTTCTCTTCTTTTTCACTCAGTGGAAGACTTCTTCTTTTTCTGCTGCAATTCTGTCCTTAGCCAAACAAAAGAAGCGCAGGCAAAAAGTACCATGTGTTCTTCCTGGGTTTCATTCCTCTTTCTTAGCCAATTCTCTTCTGCAGAAGCAGCACAGGCACAGGCAACATCTTCCTCTTCAGTATTTTGTCATGGGAAAAAACTTGAAACCCAAGAACAGGAAAATGTGATTCTACTGTGATCCCAAGCCAAACTTGCATTCTTTGAACCATATAAATATCTTTTTATTTGTAAATCCTTTTATAGAAGAGGGCCAGCTTTAAAAATGACTGAAATAAACTTTCTCCAACCAGCTTTGCTTCCTGTTTCCAAGTTTCTACTTTTACAGAAAGTAGTCTGAGACACGGCATGTTTATATTAGCTTCTGACAGCTCTAAAAAAATCTTCAATGTATTAACTTGCCTTAATTTTTCAGGGTATGTATGGAAGCAGAAGCGCTGACAATCTATCATGCCCTTCTCCATTAAATGTCATTGAACCAGTAAGTAATCGTTGTATGCTGTATGTTTTACTAAGAAAAAGAACCAGGAAGGGAGTTCTGAAAAAAGGTTTCAGGAGATTCATTTGACACATAATCTTGGAAATACTTTACACACTTGAGTTGTTCTGTTCAGAACAGCTGCATTTTCCCCTAAGAAAATTTAACCATAGGTGTAAGTAGCTGTGAAATCTTCCTTGTTTTTAAGAGGAAAATGTAAAAGTAAGATGATGTTTGCATTTAGTTGATAAAATGACTACATGATGAGTTTTCTAGGGAAAAATTATTTCTTATTTTTTTCTATGCATTTTATGCTACTGAAAAGAAGTGGTTCAAAGATTGTGGAAAGGAAAGAACAAACTTGAATTGTTTGTGCAAAGAAAAACAAAATCAAGCCTTTACGTGTGTCTCTGTCAATGGCCCTGGCAGAATGCATCCATATTGCAAAAGTCAGTGGCTTGGGGAACTGCCACAATTTGTGTTTATGTTGGCTTATAAAAAAGCCCATTCCTTTTTATGATCCCCTTTGTTGCAGTCATAAAGCCAAAGCGTATATTTATTTTATAGCTGTATTTGTTGCAGGGAAGGAATGAGTAAGTGATTGAATAAATAACAGGAAAGTATAGTTGTGTCTATATGTGACTTTTTCATATGCTTATTCAGGACCATTTCTTTTCTGAACCCTTAGGTTTCCGAACTTATCAGAGAGCAGTCATATCTGAAGTCTGAACTGGGTTTAGGACTGGGAGATCTTGGACTGGAAAATCTCCCAGCAGAGGGTACAGAGTCTGTATTCTCCCATGGAAACTCTGATTCCTCTTCAGTGTGCTCCGGTCACACAGGTAGAAAAGCTGGTGCTGGATCCTCTGAATTTACAGGAAAGTCTAAAAGTCAAAGCAAGAAGTTATACCGAGCTTCCGTTGCCTTAACACCAACTCCCCCAGTGAGAGCAGGCGCTGGACAGCAGGTGGAAAGCTCTGAGGAGCTTGCAGGCTCCAAGCCAGAGGTGGAGCAAAAACTTGAAAAAGTCCCTCTCCTGCCTTCGGTTGATGAAATCCACAAAACTGTGGAGCAGGAGGAGCTGCAGCAAGTCATACGGGAGGTGAGGAGGGAGGGGCTGGGATCTAGGGTGTTTGAACAGTGTTTACTGAAACCTAAAGACACGCTATCTGTAACTCGTGCCCACTGTGCCAGGGCTCCATCTGGAGGCTCAGAGCTTGTCACTAGTTGTATTCTCGTGCAAAGCAGTAGATGTTTTTTTTTCAGTAATAGTGGTTAGCATGTAAATTAATAATTAGTTGCTACTCTAGGTGAGAAAGAATTTCCTATCTCTACTACTTGGTTACACAGCAGTATTTCGGATTCCCAGGTGAAAATCTGTCTGTGTTTGCGTGCTAAAACATTGATGAAATAATGTTTCTGAAACAACTCCACAGTAAATTTAAAAAATACTTTCCCAGTCTCTCTACTCCAAACCACTAAGGACTGTAGGAGTGTAAGTGAAGCAAGCTGAAGTCAGATGAGAAGTTATTTCGGACTTTAAGACTGATGTTGGCCAATGCTTTTGGACGAGTTTCATTGGCAGTCAATGAAAGTGAAGGGTGCTTGCTTATTTTTCCTAAACATGACTAAAACTGCATGTTTTGTTTGTCAGTGGCATGACAAAAAGCCTTATGGCAAGTAGTATAAATGAGAAAAGGAAGCAAAAATACCTTCTTATTCTAAAAGCAGTGTCTGTGAGAAAGTCGAGCGAGCTCTCTGCTGTGAATTCAGAAATGGGGATAGAGTACCTGTGGGTTTTATTCCTTCTCCTTCCCTGGAGAGCACCCTTAGCAAAGGATCACTGAACCCTTAGCCTTTAGCTCATCCCTTCAAGCATTTGTATGGCTCTACTGTAAATCACTCAAGGCCAGGAGGGGTGTCATGCTCAGGAATGTACAACAGGCCAGGCTGTAATGTTGCCTGGCCACCCAGGTCTTCTTGCACTGAAGCTGTGAGTAGCTGAACCAGCTTTGCCTTAGCTTTGTCTTTAAAACATGAGAGGCAGGCCACTCATCTCATGATAAAACAGGAGCTGTGATCCCAGAGGAATCTTTTGCCACACCTTCACCCCTCTTCTGTCAGTGCAGAAAGATGCAGAGTGTACTAGATCCTTTTACTCATCATCTGACCACAAGACTGCTGTGTCTCTCTCTGCAAAGCGGAAGTGTTTTCTTGGCTGACTCACTGTGGTCTTGGCTCTGTGTAGGTACTTTACCCTTGCACGGTGAGACTGTGAAGCAGTAGGGCGTTACTAAGGAGTGTTCTTATGAAAGATGATGGTTGGAAGCATATGAAGATACTTACTTGTTTACCTTTGGGTAACTACATAAATAACCAGAGCTGAGAGTGCAAAAAATAATACATAGCCAAAAGCATTAACGATCAGTGAACTGCTGATGTTAAAAGAGGATGAAGTTTGGCAGTGAGGTGAAATGGAGGCCAACTTTGAATAAATAGCCTCGTGAGTCATGGAAAGCAGCATTATTCTGTGGAAGGAGGGGTACCGCAGTCAGCTCATGGTGAGGTACCACAAGACCAACAAACTCATCATTTCTGTGGTCAGCATTAGGAGCTGAATACCTTCTGGCCATCACTGATCTTTACAGTGGAGCTTGTAATGCTACAAATTTACACGTCTACTTTGAAAGCAAAATAATGAATGAGGCGGGGGGGGACAAGCGCTCAGTTTTGAAATGTCTTCCCACTCTGCCACCCTCCTGTTGCCATCGTCTCTAAAGTAGCTAAAGTTGGAAGGTTTCTTGGGAAAGGCCTTGTTTTGGAGCTGTCATAAGATACTCTCAGATGTCCCAAATTCTTTCTGGTCCGTTTTTTTTTTTCCTTTCATGCCTTTTTAGAGGGATTCCTTGCCTAATGCTCAGAGAAGACTTGCACATATTTATCACGCCTTGCACTTTGCTGCTGATTTTGCAGTAAAGCCAGGATATTGCATTTGTATCCAGCCCTTCTGTAAAAACCTGCATGTCAGAGGATCAGAGGAGTGGTGTCATGGTGGAGGCCTGCTAAAGGAGAAGCTGAGAGAGGAAGGAGAGAGCTGTAACTCAAATGTACTGTAAAAGCAGAAGAGACAATAAAGGGAGCTGGAGTCAAAGTACAGAGTTATTTCAGTCAATATTTTCTGAGGTTAGCCTGTGTGAAAGTTTCTCTTTAACTTCACTAATTAATAGCAAATAAAGATGTGTACTTTTTTACACAGATTGTTCTTGGGGTTGTGTGGCACTGAGGACATTGTAATGCTGAAAGAATCCACAGTGAACTGGGAGGCTACAATGCGAAGATGAGTAATCAGCAAATAACTGAGCTTGGCTCACTTTGCAAATGTTTGAGCACACAGAGAGATTGTCCCTCAGTTTAACTTCATTGTCAGCCTGTTTCAGGTCACCTCAAGATTCTCAGCATGAGACGTTTTGCAGGGCAGAGTGAAGATGCATTGGCTTAAAGCACCTGATAGTTTTTCCCATATCCAGAATATGCTTTTAAATACTGGTTAGGAAAATCTTTTCTATTTCATAAGAGCTAAACCAGAGCATAAATTGAAATGTGTCTTCCTTAAGTAGCCCTGTTGTTAGCAAAGGAATTCCAGTGTTGTTTGCAATAGAAAGAAATCTCGTAGAATGCGTTCTTGATGTATGCACTCACAAATGTTAAACCCTTGCTTATTCCTCCCATTCTCTGTAGCTCTGTGACCTCGTGTTGGGGAATGAAGAGTCAGGCAGTGTTTCAGAATATGCCTGGGTGGGTTGTAATGCATGTGAGCTTTGACCTGTAACTATTTGCTGGCATTAAAAAAACCCATGGTGTTAACCTCTGGTGTTAATGGACTAACTCCCACGGAAAAGCATTCAACAAAGTGAAATGTTAAAACACCAAACAGTGGCCCTCTTGTTTTGATGAAAATACAGCCTGACCTCCACTGGAGTATCACACGAAGCACTTACTGCTTGGCTTGTAGGTCACAGTGTTGCTAGGAGTGCCACCAGGCCCTCTCACTTTGCTGTTCTGCAGTTAAAAAGATATGATCATTTAAAAAGCTTCCTGCTTAAGAGCAATTCAGGTTTTGTTTTTTCTAACAGTTCTCCATCGTGAATTACATTTAATGAAGTTATACTTTAAAAAATGTATGATTCTCCTGTCAACATCTGTTTTAAGAGACTGTAATGGGTCTTTATGGGACAGAGAGATGGTCTGATAGAGAGTCTTCCCTTTTCTGTTTTCCATTCAAATCTACATTAGCTCAGCACCGATCAAAAATGTCTGTTGGTTGTTCATACTTCCCTTGTGCAGGCATTGTATTCCTTACCTTACTATCTTGAGTATAAAAACTCACCAGCTGGTGCTATGAAGAAGTGGCACAAGAAGGAAAATAGCATAGAAAATATTTATTGTAATTATAGAAAATGTACCTCACATCAGGAGTATGAGGACTGAAAAGCCCTATGCCCATTTTCCATCAGTAGGTGAAGAACACCCATCTCCAGAATTGCTACTGTGGCACATTTCACTCTCAATCAGTTCATTATTTAGCAGCAACATAATATTACAGTAAAGGTAATTCTTTCATAGGGAGATCTGAGACCATTGGTTTACTGTAGTAAAACTATATATGAATGTGGTACTGTTATTAATGCAATATTGAATATTAGTGTTATATCAACACAGTATATGTACCATAAATGAGTGGGTTCTCTCCTCTTTCAAATGATCAATTTTTCATTCAGCTGCTAAAAATACTGGTGGAGTGTTCATTGACTGCTTTCAGTCTTTTGTATGGAGAAGTGTTGGCAGCTGACTGCCTTCTGCAGAGCAAATGGAAGGTGCACTTTGGCTTAAATCATTTATAATGAAAAAGGCAAACATTGGCCATTGTCATGACACACACATGGGACTGAGTCACTGCAGGAATCAAGGCCACACTCCCCATGCAAGAATTACCTTGATGTGTCTGGAAAGGAGGGAGGAAGCAGTGGCAGTGAAAAGAAGCAGTGGAGGGTGGCCTTGTCATCTGGGCAGGAAGGTGAGAATCAGAGGGCTCAAGTGATTCACCAAGGTCAAGCCAGAAGTTGTTGGAAGAGCTGAGAATAGAACAAGAGCCACTTCCCTTCCAGTCTCTGCCTTACCACAAGACTGTCATACTAGACCATTTACTTGCTAATTTGGGAAGCTTTTATCAGTTTTCTTTGGAAAGCAAGGTTTATTTTTGTCTATCCAGTGAGACAAGGGCACAGAATGACTGTTTTGTAGTGTACTCGCAGGCCCACCCCATGTGATACTGGGGAAGAAAAGTGGAGAGAGCAGTGCAGGACCCTCTTATGACAGTGGCCTGCTGGGCAGCTGGGGTGCTGTGTGACAGGTTTCCCTGTGTTTCTAAAACACAAAGCCCTTACTGCATTGACAGTGGTGCTAAAGACATCCTTTGTATATCTCTGTGTGCATTGGCATAGACATCCTCAGGACTTGTGGCTGTCGGTAAACCAGGTCCCGTTGCACACTGACTTTTCTTTAGTCAGTTAATCAGCAAACAATCCAACTGAAAACCTGTTTCCCAGTAATATGACAGTCTCTGAATTTCTGCTTGATGCAAAGCAGTAATGAAACGAGGAACTTTGCCACTAATAGGTTAGGGATTGAATTGCTTGCCAGTGAGAACAAGGGATAAATAACCTGTTGCTAATGCTGTTGCCACCCTTCTGACGTTGTTGCTTAATCCTTTTGACGCACCAGGAAAAGGGGAGACTTATAAGAAAAAGAAAACTGTATTGCTTAACTGGGCTGATGAGGGCTTCTGTGAGTGATCCCAGCATCCAGGCTCTGGCTCTTACCCTGCTGCACTCTCTCACATTGTCGTCCTTGCCTGTCGTTGAAACCGCATCTAACTATTTAGTCCTTCCTGAAGACCATCCAGAAAACGTGTTGGTGCCAAAGATTTCTTGCACTTGCAAGCAGCCAGTATTTTTCTTTGTAATGCCCTGCTCCTTTCCAACATAATATGCTCTTGCAGATTTGTGGTTTGCATCCTTTTTTTCATTTGTTTCCTTTACTGTAGCTATCGGTGCTCTGCTCTTCCTTTGTTCTGAGTGTGGCTAAGGCCACACTCAGGTGCCTGCTATTAGTAATGCCTAGGTTTATTTCATGTAAAACTTAATGGGTAAATGCTCTGTCACAATCCCGTGAAAAATAGTCTTTGCTGGCATAGATCATATCGCAGTGGCCAACTGATTGTGTGAGCAACTATTGAAGTTCTCTGTCATTGCGGCTGAAAGTATGTAATTAGGATTTGTCTCCTTTTGATTTGTATGAAAACAGCAGCTCATGTTCATGGACTTGGACATTTCCTACTGTATAATCTATTTGTGAGGCAGATCAGTCCTGGCTTCCTTTCAGGAGATAATGACTAATGACAAAAAGCAGTGTATTTGGGATGCTTTTGATGTTTATATCCTGAAATGCCATTTTCAGAACTTTGCAGAGTTGAAATGTATTTTTTTCTTAACATAAAACTAGGTATCCTAAATGTAAAACATATATTTATCTATTTACCATCTGGAAAAGTAAAACTATTTGGTTTGCAGTTAGATGATTTGAATGAACTTTAAAATTACTTATTTCTTTTTTTCAAGAGAACCCCTCTTATGTTATTCTATTTGCATTTTTTGAAAGTTGACATTTTGGTGGTATATGTTTTCATATGCTGGTAATGTCAAACATATCTGCAATACCATTTAGTTTTATCCATTGGTTATATAACTTAATGACCTTAAAACTTTGGCTAATCCCTTTCAGATCAAGGAATCTATTGTTGGTGAAATAAGACGAGAAATAGTAAGTGGATTGTTAGCAGCTGTATCACCCCAAAGCAGATCTGCAACTGCAAAACAAGATACATAGCCATGAAACTGGTACTACAGGTAATGTTTGGGAGCCAGATTTTTTTTTTTTTTTAATCATATGAAATATCATGGTTAACTTAAACCTTCCTTTGTTTGCATTTTCCCTCTTGAAATATAAGTGATCAAAATAGAAGTTCATTAAATACAGAACATACTGATAATCTTGGATAGCTTTGCAAAATCAGCTGGTTTACAGTTTGGTCTGTCCACTGTCAATGGTCCTTGCTTTTTGGTTTCAGTGTGCTCTGTGATAACTTTGCATGTGAATGCATCATGGAAGAGGATTTCTGTAGTTTGCCTGCCTTAGATATTAATTATTATCAAAATGCATACTTAAGCATATAGAACGGACTTTTAAAAATCTAATTTAGCTATTCGTCTTGCTTTTTCTTTTCCGTAAGGTTGGATGTAGTCCGAAATGCTGTGGGATTCTGCTTGGGGCGGCATACACTGGCGAAAGTGTCAAGTTATTTTTGCTTCAGGAGATGTTAAAGCTGCTGAGATAGGCTACTGTACTCGACGCTTGGTTCTACAATGTGTGCCTTTCCTTGTGTTCATCTGTAAAGACTCAGACACTTTACTTAGTTCATTACTTTCCCGACAGAAAGTTTTCCTTAAAAAAACTGTGGCTCTCTGAAAGGTTTTGTATTTATTTGTATGTCCCTGTTGTAAATTTTTATGTAGCTAATTTCTTTGTCTAATGATACATCATGAAACTTGAAGATTTCCAGAAGTAATCAGTTTATAACTAACATACCTGTCTTCAGCCTAGCTTTTTTTTTTTTTAAGAAAAAGAAAAAAAAAAACAACAAAAAAAACTCCCCCAAAACCCCACCAAACCCCAACATGACAAAAAAGCCGCCCAAAACACTGACCTCTGTGAGGTATTTATTGTGCAATAACTGATCCACTTTAAGAGCTTGAAACAACCAATAATGGTTTCACTGCTGTTACTTAGTGCCACTTCAAAAGAAGGAAATGATCCTGTTGTAAAAATTGCTGTTAATTCTCGCCGCAGTTACTATTAGCAGAGTGGTAGAATGATAGGAGGTTACTTAAAACTACTTAAAGTTCTGACACTGAAAGCCTTATCTTTGTGTAGAAAACAACTTTTAACTAATTTTATTTGCTTCCTTACTGTTTGCCCACCCCTCTATAGAAAAGTGCCTTATTTTAAGCACCGTTTTTTTTCTTTGTGTTGACTGCACTCAGTCATACCAAAAGAGGTTCTCTTCTGCTTCGTATTAACCAAAATGCAATAAAAAGTACTGATCTTCTGAAAACAATTAGAATGTGCAACTTAGAATGGATGAACAACCTTGCTTGTATCATGGGGAAAATGGAAAAAAATCTCTTTTCCTTCCCCATCCCTCACTGAGTGTATTTTCAGTTAGCCTGGTGAACATGCGTTTGTTCCAATGGAGCAAATTGGAAGTCATTGGAGGTTTTATGTGGTCAAATAGACATTTAGTGGATGTGTAATATCCCATTTTGTTGTGCTTGGAATGTCTTTACTCCTTTGCCATTTCCATTTAGAAAACTCTTTACACTATGTCAAGGTCTTTAATCAAAAATAGTTTCAAATATAACAATAGTATATGAGAAAGTTTATAAGATTTTAAAATCATGTTAGGAAGACACACAAGGGCTGATTTCTTTAAAAAGTGTATATTAAACCAATAAAATATTTATTTTGCCTATAATCTGTGTCAGTGTTTTTCATTGTGTGTGGTTTACTCTTAAACAAAGTAAGTAACATAGATTTGATCAAATAGTACACAGAATGGAGAACAGCAGGAAATCACAGGACTTGGGTTTCCAAAAGCTTTCAGATGTTCAGGGGACCCTATATGCTTAGGCAATGTAAGATATAAATTTGAGAGAAATGTTGGCACTTAAAATCAAACTCTTAAAGTCATTAGCTCCTATTGCAGCTGCAAGAATTTGGTTGGTCTTGACCTCCCCTCAGAGTTTGTCCCTGTGAGCAGAGCCAGAGCTCTCCTGAAAGTCTCATCCTACATGTTTGAAAGTTGAAATATAAACTTCTGACAGCACTTACACGTGGCAATGCATATGAGGTAGTAGGCTACAGTAGGTTTCTGCTTTCTTTTGCAGCTTGCACGAGTTCGCAGTTCCATTGCAGAATGCCAACAGAGAGCAATCAGCCAAACCCAAGTGCCTGCAACTTCCCTTTGCAAATGTGCAAACCCAAAATCTACTCAAATAATCACAGCAGCAGATGCTCCCCTTGTACCCCAGCCAGATTGATTAGCACACTTGACCATTAACGTAGGTCCTGTGCCCATGTGCTACTCATAGTGGCGTTCCAGGAAAGGTGGCAACTGTGGCTGTCCTGGATCAATAGAGGAAAGAACTTCAGGAGTCGGTGGCCATCTAGCAGCAGCCGCCAGCAGCATCCTCCGCAGGTGCAGCAGCCTGGCTTCTTGCTGCTCTGGCAAGAAAAGTCACTTGTAGGTAACATCCCAGTGTCTGGGGCACTTCAGCTCATAGCTTGTAAGAATATTTGATCTTAGCAACGCAGATTCTGGTGTTTAATATATCCTGAGAAATGAAAAATACTGCCAGTTTTTCATCCAGCTGATGGAAGGCAGATTTATGAGGTTCAGGCATAATTTAAAGACATTTCAAATGACATTTCTATGTACTGAAACTAATGAAAATACAAGGTACAAGCACCTATTTTTTCATAATCCTGGTAACAGTTTTTTGCCATTCTTAAAGATACTTCCAGCTAATATTTTCGGAGTGACATGTTATGTAGATAAAATAATGTCTATAAACTCGTATTTAAAAAAAAATGTAGTGCTCTGCTGTCATATAAGGTAAGCTGAACTGCTATGAACCTCTGTTGACATTTCTGCTTGTGCCTTAGGAAGAACTGTCATTACTATAGGATGCATGCCTCACCTTTAGTAATGTTAGTTCAGCTGTAATGATTTTCTGAGCGTGGATGTATTTTCTTTTTTTAATGACTGGAACTGCTACTTTTCTTACGAATTAGTGTTGTGTTTTTATTTTGTTTTGGTTTTTTGCCAGCCTCCAGTTTGATATGAATTCCATGCAGATTAAAATGGCTTTATTAGTGGATGATAAATATTGGTCAATCAAATTTATGGTGAATAAAGGTGGCAGTAGTGCCAGAGATATTTGGATGCTTTTCTAAACTTCGTTGTGATAGTGGTCTTTGCGGCTGCCAATTGACTTCAGGAATATAAAGCCAAGGGCTGTATTTTGGAAACCCTGAGAGATAGCTGTTTTCTGTGGGTAAAGGACAGCTACATCCCTTTTGGTAGCAAAATAGACTTGTCTATTGCATGCTGGAGAGTAATGGGTGCCTATGGCACAGCTCGGATCAGGCAGAGGTTTGGGGTCTAGTACATGGAGAATTTTTTTTAATTATGGTTTTTTAAGGTGAGCAAAGGTATGTTTCTAGCCCCCATTGTTGCAACAAAAGCTACATAAATGACCTCTGCTGAAATGTGGTGACATCTCAGCATTCAGCAGCTGGAGGCAATAGCTGGAAAGGTGGGAGCAGCCCCCTGCACCACTTGGGTTGGTGCTGTGATGCCCGTGAGGTGCTGCTGCTGCTCACCCACAGCTCCATATGTATTAAGACCTGAAAAGGAAAGGACAGAGGATGGCCACAGACCCAGCTATGTGACCAGGGGAGAGTATGCAGAAGAGGCTCCTGCTGCTAGTAGTTGGTGCAACACTGACTTGCAGGGGCCCTGCCCCTCCTGAGAGAACTGCTGGGCTCTGGAAGCTCTGTCAGGCCCTTTTGCTGACCCATGACCTTCATAGAGGTCTTGCATTTTCTGTTCTCTCTAAAACTGTGTGATGTGCAAGCCCTTGGCAGCCTCTGTTAGAAGGCAAGTGATGCCCAAGGTGCTCCAAGTTCCCAAGGACCGGTTTGCTGTTATTGCTGTCTCTTTCAAGGTGAATATTTAAAGCCTTGCTGATACATCCACCCACCAATGCTCACTAGCACTACTCTACTGAGTCTTGGGAGTGGCATTTGTGCTGCCTTTGGATTTTGTGTACTGCTGAGCAAATGGCTTACACTTGAAATACAGCATAGGTCAGAGCATTTTAATTCAGTTACACCACAGATGAATCTGTTTCAATGAAACTGCCCACAGGAAGATACTGATGAGGGAGAGGCAACAAGAGCCCAGTTTGGAAACTAGGGAAATTCAAGACATGACTAGCCATGTAAAATAAAATCATGCCCAAACTACTGGAAAGTTTCTCTTTTGGAGTTTATTTTTCAATAGGGAGCAAACCCAAAGCTCTGAAACTTGGATGATGTCATAAAATAGAATAACTGCTGGTTAGATAGCTTCAGTCCACTGCAACACTTTCTTCTGAATTAACATGAAAATGTCAAACTAATACATGATCTGATTTTCAGGAAAACCAAGAAACTTGTAGAAATAGCTTGGCATAATGCAAATTTACTTTGATGTTTTGTATCTGATTTTAGATGCGATGGTAATCCTTCATATTCGTGCCATAGACTAAAAAGGCACAATAGTGTTATAATAGAAGTTGTAACAATAAAAGACAAGACAACTTTTTAAAAAAAGAAGAAACAAAATCTTGATAATTCCACATAGGTTGTACATGAGGCAATTCTGCATAGATGCTTGCTGAGTGATGGTGAATATTATATACAGGAACATCTTTCTCTTTTTTTGACAGGGTGAAAGAAGAAAGCCTGGGCAATGGTTAAGTAATTAAATGGTAGCAATGAGAAGGAAGCATGATGAAAAGCAAGAATTGCCTCAGTGAGTGAGTACCTGTTCCTCTTACTATGAAGTCTTTGGTACAGATACCCGCTTTCACATGTATCTATATGTAGTAATGTAGTTTCCCTTTTATTTTAAACTAGTCCTGTTTTCCATTGGTTATTTGCTACCACATATCAGGGGGTTTTAGAGTGAAGTTTTTAAGAAAACATCTACAAAAATATTTGTGTTACTTTTGTGTGTTCAGCTATAGTTTTAGATTTTGTTTAGAAATATCATAAAGACAGGGCAATGTCCTGTACTAAAGACTGAAAAATGCAGGTTTCAAATATGAACTTTATAAATTAGGTATTGTTATTATTGGAGGGAGGGGGAATCGCACGAACATTTACTTGTGAGCATATTTTTGCACTGGCATAAGGGATGGAAAAAAAAGCTTAGCAAAGGGGTTGATTATTCTTAAGTACAAGGAGTGTAGCAGCACAGGCTAATGAAATACTTAGAGTTTTGTTGCAGTTAGTAACATAAGAGCAGTCACTGCAGATGAAACCAGAGGTTCAGCTCCTTCACCTCCACAGTGGCCAACAGCAAATGCTATTCTTTGGGAAGAGCGTAGCCCCGCACCTCTCCCCTGCCACTCTTAGGAGGCGGTGGCTCTGGGATTCCCTGGCCAGTGATAGTATCCTTGATGGGTTTCTTTTCCATGAATGTATCTAATTGCTTTTCTAGTTCATGTAAAATTTTGGTGTCCACAGCATCCTGTGGCAATGAGTTCTGCAATTTGAGCACAGCCTGCATGGAGAAGGGTTTTTATTTGAATCAATCCCTGAATAATTTAATGCGATGCCTTCTAGCTCTGCTGCTCTCTTCAGGCCCTGTGGGGCTGCAGGGAGGGCATGGCTCAAACTCGGGTAGCACTTGACTGCTGGTTTGTCCCTACCCATAAAGCAGCCTCTTTCCTGCTGCTCTCACACATATATAAGATACAGCAAACAATTGTGCCCCAGACACCTTCTCCAGGTCACCAAACACTGGGTGCAGCTGCACAGGACTGTCCAGCTTGGTTGCTCCCTTGTGGATGCTGCAGCCAGGACCTGGAGGATCACTGTGACTTCTCTAGGTCTAGCCTGTCCTATGAGATGGACCAGGAAGCAAGAAAAAAGGGACATCTAAAGAGTCGCAGACTCAAAAATCACACTTGTAAAAACATGTCCTGAATTTGGCACATTGAGCTTTTATAGCCCAGTTGATAAGTTTCCTTTTTTTAGCCTGGTAGTGTGTGTTTGCACACTGAATTTTCTAACTTAGACTCTGAAACTGTAGAATTTCCTTCCTTGTTCAGCTTATCTGTGTTTTATATTTTAACTTTTGTTAAAAAAAAAATGTAACCAAAAACAAAACAGTAGAAACTCAATTTTATATTTCAATAGTTTAATTCAACAGTATAGTCAGTCAATTTTTGCATTAAAGATCTAATATGGAGATACTAGAATTTCATTCTTAAATCCACGTAAACTGCCAACAGTAGCTCTGTTCATTGAAAAATGTATTAGATTTACACTCTTCTTGGTAAGGAAGCAAATTCTAACATGACTTCCTGCTCAAATACCTTCCTAAAACCAGTACCAGCATTCTGATTTCTGCACTGTTGAACTCTAGTCCATATTAGACATGGATCTTCTGACTGTGTAATCAGGTTATGTCCCATTAATCCAGCTCATTTCCTATGTTTTGGATGTGTGTATTCTATGGATGGTAGTGGATAGCACCTAGTAAATGGCTGTACATTACTTGATAGTCTAGAAAGCTGCAAGTCTCAGAGGAAGGCTTGAATAGATAGGGTCAGTTCTTATGTTCTCAGATAAAGATAACTTTAAACTGATCATGGTTAAAATTATACTGTGAAGAAATCATCTCAGCTAAAAAGATCATAGAAATAGCTGTATTTTTTACTTATCTAGGCTTTATGAATCCATGTGCATAGTTAGTATGTAAGCATGTCCAAGCCTGGTGTTCAATGGACAAGTACTGGCAATGGATATTTGGGTTAGGCTGTTGCTAGGCCAACAGCTCTCGCTGAATGTCCTACCAACTCTGTTGCTGCTCAGCAAGACTTTCTGTTGTTCTTCCTGACCTTCCTGTGGCAGCACTTGCTGCTCATGAGGCAGATGTGGTCTGCTCTACGTTCTCCCACCCTTGCAGATTTTAAATTCTTTGCATTTTCTGCATATAAACAGCAGATTGTGTTTCCAGTGGTTCAGTGGGAGCCACTCAGATTGCAATGCCTGTATTTAGCTATTTTGAAAGGAAACTTTCAAGGTTGTTTTGAGTATGTCATTGTTTATTATTGGAAGGCTTGCGTCTGCACTTAGCACCTGTGAGCAATTCCCAGTGTAGACCCCCAAGAGGAAAACCTAGGAACAGGTATGGTGTACACAGCAAAGATCATGTCCAGTGTTCATGCTTTCTGCCTCCCTTCTGCCCACGACCAACACCAAGAGCTGTGACACTGATCCTTCTGTCTGGACAAAGGCAGTGAAAAACTTGGTCATCAGTTTGTTAGAAAAGGACGGAAGGAAGGGCCGTGCTAAAGTCCCCTTTGGCTATAGCAGAAAGCCAGTGAGCAGCAGCCAGGAAGCAATGTACTCTGCAGCATTTCTTCCCCTGATGCTGCTGGGACTGCCTAGCAGTGCACTGAGGAGATGCAAGAGATCTCAGCCAGAGAGCCCAAGGAAAGCATGATCAACACATCTTTGCAAGGGTTCTCACATGTCAGTAGCTAAAACAGGGATTAAAGTTATGTCCAAAGAGATATGCTGGAAGAAGATACTTCTTCCAAGCCAAGTCCTCACTCTGCAAAGGCAGCATGGTGGATCAGAGAACTATTACTGAGTGTTTGTCTGCATGTGAACTAGTGAAATTAGGAGCCAAAGCCTTAATCAGGTTGGCTTTACAACGAGCCCCAGCTCTCCTCTCCTCCTTCTCTGTCCACTCCTCCATCTCTCCTTCTCCTCCTCCTCTCTTCCTCCTCCAGTAGTCCCTGACCACATCAAGGAAGCTGAGGCAGATCACAGCCACAGTAGAAATTGTGTAAGGAAAGTGCAGGACAGAGACCCTTGAATTCCCTTCCCAGCAGCCTTGTCTTTGGCTGGCAAAAAAATATAAACCTCTTCCAACACAACAGGGAAAATATCTCAAGCAGGATCTGTGCTGTGAATATGCTGATAGCTTGTCATTCCAGTAGGATATATTAAAAGGCAATGCTTCATACCAGAACCTAGTGAATGACATAGGAAGGAAAGATCTTCGACAGTTACTATTATTTTTTCCTTCCATGATAGTTTTAGCTGAATCATGAAGGAATTTGAAACATTGTGGGGAGTGCACTAAAAACAGAAGATGAGCTGAAAGGATTTGGCAGTACTTAAATGCATTTCAGCTCTTCCCCAGACTATGATGCAGTCTATAGAAAATGCAAGCACACTTTGCCCGGAGACATCTAGTGCTGCAAATTAGGTGTAAGAGTGAGCTGATGTAGTAGTCCTGAAATGCTATATCCGAGTGCTTTCTGAAATATGCCTCTTATACTATTTCAAAAATACTTTTGTTGTTATAGTGCATGTGAAGATTGCTGGGCAGCCAGCTCCAAATAGGCACAGAGAGGAGAGCTGCAGAGGCAAATATCTCCACATCACATCATTGGTGGGCCTCTCTCTGAGGCATAGCAGCCCCATTAAGGATTTGCCCTTGTGTCTTGTCCTGTCCCATTGTCTGGCTCCCTTCTGAACCTGCCAAGTGTTTTTGTTGGTTTGTTTCTTCACGTAATTGTTGAGTTTTTTTCTCTGATACCATTGCTAGCAACGATTTTGAGACATGATTCTTTTAGGCAGCAATGTCCAGCAATCTAGAGCTGAAACACACCGTTATAACCCTTTAAGCATTTAATATTTTAATATTTTTTTTTACAAGCTGGATGTGGTTTTTCATCTGACTTTAATATTAACATAAAAAATTGTAAGCCTTCATAATGCAAATTATAGCTCCTATAATACGGTAACATACACTGTAATTGTAGCATAATCTAATGCACAAGGTTTCATAGACAGCTGTAATACATATTTTATGGCAAACATTTTTTCATAGAGAAACATGATATTTAAAATGTACTGTTTATTAGTATACATTATAACAAAGCAGCTGGAAAACATTTTTCTCACCTTCTCTGGGGCTGAGAAAATAAAAAAATATTTTCTTTCAAGTATGAAAATTTGTCAGAGAAAAGCCACAGCTTCAGATCCCTGTGTGTATATTGTCCCCCCGACTGTATCCCTGTGTATACCTGCTATGTCTGAAGCTGTCACTGAAGTTAATGGCATGTCTCTTCATGAAGGACTTGTGAAATTGGATAATTGGACCATCCTGAAAACGACACTCTACTTGTCCTTAGCAAAAGTGGCATGTGCCTCTCTTACTTTAGTGTCTTAGACTCTTAGCTGTACCAGCAGAACTGCTGCAGTTGCACTCTGGCTATGACTGTGGAAGACTATAAAGCAAATTATGACTTGTCTTTGTACAAAAAGTGAAGGCTTAAAAACGATCGTATGAAACACTGAACATCACTATTTTGTGCTTCTCTTTCATTTGTTGTGGTAAATGAAACTGAGCATTTCACCTTAGTACTGGAAATATTTGGGACTCAGCACAACCAGATTTTGGGCCCTGCTTTGAGAAGAAGGTGGGACCAGGTGTCTCAAAAAGTCCCCCCCAGGCAGGACTTTTCTGTGGTTCTATAATTCTAAGTTAATGCCACCTAAGCGATCACAATAAATCTAACAGGAAAAATGCCAGCTATTAGCCAACAGCTGGAAACCACTATGGTACACAGTAGTTTTGATTTGGAAGAGGGAAATTTCAGCCCTTACTGAGAGTCATTGTTAATCACTGAGTCAGCTGACTGTTTAACTTTTAGTGTATTCTCACCTCCTGAGCTTTACCAGGTTCTTCATAAACAAACTAGCTGGTGTGCTTGCCTCTGTTCAGAAATACCCTGCTATTCCAATAATGTGTTTTCATTTGTATAAATCAAAGCTAAACTAATATTCCATCCCTGCCTTGCTAGTTTCTTCTGCTCTGTGCAGCCTGTGTATTGTTCTTAACCACGATCCCCACTCCTTCCCTGCCTCCTCCACTGGCACAGGTGGGAAAATACTCAGTGACTCTGAATAAACCTGCGATGATCTGTGAAAATCTTTATTCCTTTTGGTGAGCAAGAAATGCATTTTCAAATTCCTCTGAGTTTTGGTGATGTCCAGCCTCAGCTCTGAATTCAGCTGCTTCTCTGTTTCCCACTGCTGTCTGTCAGAGGCAGAGTCAAGTTGTTACTCCTTTCCGTGAATTTCATGTTTGCTCTTTGTTCTGGTTGGTTGTGTTTCCTTTCCCTGTTGAGAGTTCACAGGCCCTCCAAAAACCTGAACAAAATGCACTTTCTCTCTGCAGGTAGCCTCATCCCAGGTAAAGTTGATTCTGCAATGAGCTGGGCCAGTCTGGGTTTTCCTGCTGTACCTCATTTTCTCTTTCTTTCCAGCTGGCGGTAATCAGGAGATTGGTCCGATGCTCTTCAGCTTAGACCTAAGCTTTCAGCATAGTCCTTTGAACTATGGACTATTTCCGTCCAAGGTT
This sequence comes from Strigops habroptila, assembly GCF_004027225.2. Taxonomy (NCBI): domain Eukaryota; kingdom Metazoa; phylum Chordata; class Aves; order Psittaciformes; family Psittacidae; genus Strigops; species Strigops habroptila. The sequence goes on along the minus strand of NC_044281.2, from coordinate 15,589,593 downwards.
GCAGTTTTGGCATCAAGCACACCTTTGTCACAGGAGCTCTGCTGCTTGGCAGTGGTCAGGTGCTCTAAGGAACGAGATAGGTGAAGTCAGTGGTCACTGTGTATCGTGTCATACACTTCTTTTGAATTAAGGTGAAATGAAAAGTGAAAATCAATTATATTCACCAAAGGATACTTGATATGATTGGCCAAATTCTTTTCCTGGTCTTGGAAGAAAGCACAGATTTTGTACCCCGAAGTAGGATTTGACCCTCTGAATTTTAGCCATCTAGAAGTGAGGTAACTAGTCTGAGGTATCTTCACTTTTACTAGGGTTAATAGGGAGAAAATGTCATCTGCAGTAAACACTATATTCCGCTTAATGAGGGCAGGGTGAAATGCCATTTGGTGTGCCTAGTATGAGAGAGCCCAGATAGCTTGTGTAAATGTGGATGTTCTCAGTATCTGAAGTCATGTGAGATGGAGCCCACCAGAAGAAATCACAGTCTAAATCTGAAAACCCAGCCCAAAGTGCAAACCTACTTAGCACACCAGATGAGCTTCATGGAAGTGTAGGCATCTGTGTAGCATCACTACCAAAAATCTTCCTGTAAGAGGTTTAGGAAAGGATTTGAAAGAGCAAAGGCAAATGTGTGATACATGAGAAGAGGAGAGCTGTTCTGGCACAGTGTAGCAGAGATGGAATTATTACATCCACCCCTTCTGCTACCTCCACCCCCAAAACCTGAAAACTTCCTGATTTGTGTTCATCAATAATTAAGAGCCCATCAGCAATACTCAGAGGGAGCTTGCATTGCACTTCTGAGCAGCCGGTTAGTAATGTACGATGGAGAGATCCTCTTTTTCAAATCCCAGGGCTCCAGGCCATGCAATGCTAGTATTGCATTTTCAATTAGCTTCTGAGTGAATGCTTGGCATATGTAGAAGTGAACTGGTACACAATTAGCTTATTGTTCCTTTCAGCTTTGTGCTGAGAGGATCTGAAGGACTGCAGAAGAGAGGGGAGAGGGAAAAAAAAAGAAAATAGCCAAGCCAGCGGCATCTCTGTGGATGTGGAATAAGGGAGCTGCTCGGCTCACGCAGATTCCCTTGCTAAGTTGGGAGTTGCAGCTGTTACTGAGGAGCACGCAGCCTGGCTGTGGGGAGGGTGCCTGGGGAGAGGTGCAGACCAAGTCTCAAGCTCCAGGCTCTTCTTTTCTCTGACTCACCTCAGCATCACTATGGAGCCCAACAGCCCTAAAAAAATACAGTTTGCTGTGCCACTGTTTCAGAGTCAAATAGATCCTGAGGCAGCTGAGCAGGTAAGGAAGATTAGTTTCTTTCGCTGTTTTGAGGGAATGGGGTAGGAATGGGAGCAAGATGTGTGGTGAGAAGAGGTAATACTTGTGGCCTAAATGCTTTTCTAACTTACATTAGCGTAACTATAGTTCAAATGCTCTGGAGGTTATAGCAATGTCTGGATATACCAAAGAGAGAAGGGGATATGTCCCCTAGCCAGAATAAGGCTTCTTTACATTGGGCAGGTTTTTTCAGTATATATGTTGTGCCTTTTCTGTAACTGGACTTGTAGCCTATTACATACACTTCACATGAATATACATTCTCAACAAATCAACTGAAGTATACTATTTTTATATAAAGCAAAACATGAAGATGATAATAGGTACTTAATGGAAATATTGCGCAGGAGACAGCTTACTTACCATTCATTTTAACATGAGAAAACACAGTTTATGTTTTGCACAATAGTGATCACTTCAGTTACCTCTTGATTTTCTCATGATTTTTATAGTCTTCTTTATGTCATTGTTACAGGGTTTTGCATCTTGAAAAATATATAGGTGTAGAAATATACCTGACTTATGTCAGTGTTGAAGTTACATGTGTGCTATTTTAGCTTTTGACTCACTTCCAAAACATACAAATACATATATATATAGCAATACAGATGTCTAAGGAGGAAAAGATATCTATTATTGAGGACACGTGTAGATGCGCATACAGAAGGACACAGGGAATCTTATGAGAAAAGCTGGATAGACTGTAATTAGGTGACCCTGTATATTTCTCTCAGTCCAAGTCCTTCTTACCATTTTCTTCTATTTTGGTAAGTCTACTTTTAGATGATGGCAGGGGAATGTTATAACCTTGACAGTTCTGTGTCATTAGCTATGAAATTATTTGCAGCTTTAGGACAGGTATCTGGTTTCCTGAATATTCTGATGTCATGTCTCTTAAAACGCAGACACCTTTACTAGAAAATGAGTTGTGAGTGACCACTGAATAAAGAAATACTAGAAGGGTGCAGGAGAGAATTGAGAGAATTGCTGCAGATCTTCATTTGTCCATAGGTACCTCTGCAAGATGTCTGTGTCTTTTGTAACAGTCCTGCAATGAATGCAAGCAGGATGTGTTCTGATATTTTTCTGAACTCTGTGAGAACCATTGGATTAGGATTTCCCAGAATTCCCATGGCTTTTGAAATGCTGTGGCCCAAATTCTGCCCTGCATTTATGGGCAGTCCTTTTTTTCTGTTGTGAGTTTAGTTCCAAGTGCTATACAGTTTCACTGCAGGTATGTGATGAAATTAAAGCAGTAAATTTTGCTGTCAGCTACAGTTATGCTAATCTGGAATAAACCCATTAACCCTGATGATGTAATTTTCCATTTACACCTCTGAAAGCAAAATTTGAACCCAGCTAAATACAGATGTTGGCTCAGCAACTAAAAAAGAACAAACGCCCTGACATTGAGGTTTTGTGTCAGAACTGTTTCTAGCTTAAATACTCTCAGTCCCTCTCTTAAATTCTATAGAATATCAATAGCTTGAATGTTTTAGCAAAGCAACACAAAGCTTTCAATGCAAATGTATGCATTATAGGAGGGTAGTCCAATATCATGTAGTTCAATGACTGTTAATGGAACAAAAGCACTTAACCAAATAAACTCTGAATAAGAATTGCATACAATTCAGGATTATATATTGATATGAAAGATCAGTTGTATTGTGCTCCGAAAATATTCTTTTGAAAGTCTTAAGTATTGCTTTTCTTTAGTTAAAGAATAGTAACACCTCTGGCCACAGTTTAGAAATATCATAAATTCATTGGAGGGCATACACGCAATATCATCTCTCAAGTGTACTCACAGAACAGTATTATTAATGATTATTTGTGAGAGCTATGACAGTACAAGGTATTTGTGCACATAAGCACACAAACTACTGCAATAATTTTCCTGACTCAACGCTAAACGGCAATATTTTAAGATATGACTGATATATGTCAGCAATACATGTCCAAAACCTTATTCAAGATGACTGCAAATCCTAAAGGTATTTTGGAAAGCTCTTCCCCATGCCATTGTTTTCCATGTACAAGATGCAGCATGACTCTGATCACCATCAGCCCAGACAAGCAGTCTGTAAGACACTGATGTGCTGCTGTTCTTAAAATATTTTCTTTTTTAACTTTGCCTGGTCTATACTCAGGAGGACACCAAATGGATTTTTTACTTTGCCTTGTGCACATAACTGCACCCTAATGACTCTCCTTGGTTTATGCCTGTTACAGATCAGGAAAAGGCGGCCAACACCAGCATCACTCGTCATCATGAATGAACATGTGCCCCCGGGTAAGTGCCAACATACCTTCTAAACCATTGAACTTGTATACACAGGCTTCTCTGCAAACTGGTTTTAGTAACTACATGATTTTAAAAATCCAGCATTAATTTCATAGCACTTAATATCAAATAATGGATCTTAGAACTGTTTGGAGTAAACCCCATAAAGACATGTAACTTCTGGCCTCCAGGTAATGTTAATAATTTCAGGATTTTATCCTCCATGTAAATCTTTCGTTGTATGTACATCAGGAATTAGTATGACCCAGATCCAGCACTTCCATCCACGAACATTTTCTTTCCCTGGCTGGATGCTTTGGAGGTCTATGAAGTCCTAGTCCTGCTTCTCCAGTCTCTAGAGATACCAAGGTGGCTCCAGGGCTAATTCAGCTATGGGAATTGCTTCTGCACAACAGGTTGCTTTCTAGTTTTCTGATGAAACATGTGACAACTGGTTTCATTATTCCTTTTTAACTGTGAATACACTATCTTCATGCCACACTCCTCCCAGAAGATTTGCCATAGGATGGGACAATTTGAGGTTGCAACATACTTTGTCACATAAATGTGACTTCAGAAAGACTCTAATAGGCTGTTTAGACGGTATTATAAGCAAGAAAGCTCAGAAAAATTGATTACAGGAAAAAGTCCTCAAGACATAGTCCCTTTGAAACATGCTACCTGCTTTATACCAAACTTTTATTTGTAGTGCCCTGCAACATTTTCCCCTACCTGATCTCTTCACCACCTGAAGCTTTTTTTAGAAGCAGTTCAGGCTTTTTCTCACTAGTGTGTCTCTAAGGTCACTACTGTATGCACTGGCACCTCAGTAAAATAAAACCGTCATAGCTCTATTAGGATCTCCACTTACTGCACTGTGCTGATGGTCTCCAGTAGCTGAACTTTCTCAGAAATGTGCAAAAAGAACCCTTTAGAGAGCCCTGCTCTTGGGGTTGAGATCACTGCCGCACAGCACACAGATTAGAGAGGTTCAAGCATGGCATATGGCATATGGCTAAGGTTATATTCTTCTGACACTTAGAGTGGCCGATGCATTTGCTGAAGGGCTAACACCAATCCTAGTTTGGAGAGTAGCTTTCTGGCCTGAATTTCAGGCAGTTCAGTTTTCAGTAATGGTGCATGAAAGATCTGCCTTAGACTGACTTTCTTTGCCTTAATGAGATCTGGAGCCTCTGTGTTGCTAGGGCTTAATTTAAAGCAAATTCACCTTGACTGTTGATCTATTTTGCAATTCACTTTGTACACTTTGTACTGTCATATTTCCTTTTATAAACAGATACTTGGTACAGTACCAAATCAAAACCAAACAGAGAATAAGAACTCTTTTTAATTTACAGGAAATTTTACTGTAAACAGTGGTGCATGTCTGTTATCTCCTTTCCTGCAATGTTCATGATAAATCTTTAAATAAATCATTTTTATTATGAGGCAGAATTGCTGCAAGTATCGGGCAACTTCCATATAAGCCCAAGAGTTAGTATTCAACTTCACTTACTTATAATTATTTATTTAGATATTGCCCCCTCTTACTAGATACTAGGAATTAATAGCAATGAAGGTATTCTTTGGTTAAATCTTGCCTTGTTTATTAATTTTATAAAAAGACAGATAAAAATAAAATCTTTAAAAGCACCTTCATTTTCCTGCACCTCACCATGTGGTTTATGTATGAGCATGTGCATGCATCTTTCCATATGGTATGCTTGATATGAACAAGTGTTTTGAACATGTAGTATGCACATGTAGCTGTGTAAATCTGCTGAATACAAGGACTGCAAAACCAAATTGGAAAGGCAGACAATAGCTTTACAGTGGAAGCACAAACAGTAACAAAATTCCTTATGCTCTTGGTTTTGCAAGGGCTGTACAGCTTCTGAAGTTATTGTATACCTTCAACTTTCATTGTATACCTAATCCTAGCGGCTCTTGACACCTTGCTGGTTAAAGCCCAAAATGCTAGTCAGTTATTGGATTTTGAATATAATTCAGTGGGATGCTGAATAACAATTTGCCTCCAAAAATGTTAAATTCATCACTGAATACGGTTGTAGTCAGTAAAATAATAATAGTAAGGGTGTTAACTTGACACTTCAACAAATCACTTCAGAAGCATGATTCCCTATATCAATGGGGAAACTGAGCAGCAGAAAATTTAAGTGAGACTGTTAAAGCCACCAATTAAATTATAGCTGGGCTATACCAGAATCCTGTATCTTGAATTTTACATGCTGGAATACTCCCAATTCCCTCATTAGGAGTAAACAGATAGTGAAAGATATGCTTGCAAGGATTTGAAATGTATGTTCTATTGAAATTCTAAATGTTTGGATGCCCTGCAAAGTTTACTCAAATATATAAACTACTTTTATTTTGTAAAACAGAGACAGGCATTTTCTAAGAATCAGACTTTTCTATAATCTTCTGTTGCAGCTGCTTCTGATTGCAGCAGGGAAAAAAGCAGCATTTTTGTGGTATTCTGGTGTTCTGGATGCAGACCCATCTGGAAACCAGAAGGGAGTAAAATGTCTTTCGATGTTTCAGAACTTCACAATAAATTCAGTTTGAATTGTGCTCTACAAATGTCTAAAATAGTTGTTTTCTTCCAAGTCAAGTCTTCTCATCCACCCCTGATGTCTACTACACTTTGACAGGAATCTGTCTTCACTGATTTAGGTCAGGTCCATTGTGCTATAAAGTGAAGATAGAATATCTACTAAGGCTAAGTCATTTTAAACTCATGACAGCTACTCCAAAACTGTATGAAAAGTCTGCTTGGCTTCTTTGCTTCCAAGGAGACACTGCTAGACCGCACTAAATGATTTAAAGACAGGTGATAGATAAGACTGCAGGAGCTAATATCCAGCCCGTAGTATCATTGACTGGTGCATTTTCTCATGTTCACTCTGGTTGGCATCATATCTAATTGCAATCAAAGTCAACAAAAGAGAAATTTGAATTGCAGCAGTAACAGTGATTGCAGTGGACAAAATGAGCTTGTGAAGCAACGTAAGTGAATAAATCCTTAACTCTCTGTAAGTGCTCTGTAAAGTGCTCTTTGATGGGTTACATGTCACATCTGAGCAGAGAAGCTAGCACTAGCAAACTGAGAGTCAAGTTATGAAGTTAATTAATTCTATTCTGCTTCAGTTGCCATCAATGAAGCTATATTTTCCTGAGCATTTGATATTTGACTTCATAATATCTAATCAGTTTTACTTTTATTTGAAGTTATAAGACCCTTTTACTATCTGTGAAAGCAAATACAAATATTCATGGACAGAACTACAAAAATGTGCTGCACCTCATCCTGTGCAGGATACCTCCATGGGTTACTGGGGCAACCCATTTGTGTCCTGCTATAGCCACAGTTGATCCATGTCTGTCCTTTACAAAAAAGCACAAAGCATATGCTTAGTTTTAAAGACGCATTTAACCATTATGCTGCACAAGAACTTAATTCAAAAATTGCTAAAGCTCTCCTACTTCGTCTTTTTCTTGCAATATCATTGAAACCAACAGAAACTGTGTGTAACCATACCCTGAAAACCACCTTTTCTGCACTGCCATAATATACTCACAACCTCCTGTCTCCTTACCTAGCAGAATAGATTTGAAAATTTGTATAATCTGAAATAGAAGTCTGATCATGCTTTAAACTAGCAGAATATCATACTGCAACAGCTCAAGAAAAAACTGGTGGCAATGTAGAGAAGCGATGAGTGAGAGAGGAAAACATGTCAGACTGCTCAGATTTAATGCTATTAGGGCTTGCTTTGATCAGAACACAATGCCAGTGTTCCTATATGGACTGGCTTTGTCACAGGGCCAACGCAGTATCAAACAGTTCGGCTGGCAGAGGCTGTTCAGCTTGTGTCAAAGTGTTCAGTCTTCTTGAAGCATTACAATGTGGGTAAACACTAGGATGAACTTCTGCGTTTCTCAGCTTTCTATGTATTTGCTGTTTCCAACTCTCCTTTGTGATCGGTTGCCTGTTTTGGCTTCCTTGCTTGTAATGTAAATGTTACTTGGTGTTTGGAAATCAGAAAAACATGGCAATGTGTTTTGATAACTGCTGCCTTTTTGTATGTTGCAAATCTCATTGCAAGGCAGAAAGGGTATATAGTCACTGCAAAAGCAATATAAAACATATATTCCAAGTACAACTCAGCATGTCTGAGTTTTCTGAAGACTGGAGATAATAACTTGAAGCAAGCTGTACCTGTTTCCAGGTGAAGAACTGGCTTGCAGCTTGTCTTTGTCCATTAGCAGTTTTTCTGTCTTATTCCCAGCTGATTTTCCATTGTTCAGAGAGGAATTCGTGCCTTTCAGTTTACTGCCATGCCCTAGAGGTCTGCCGAGATGCCTCAGGAGCAGCCTCAATATTTAGTGCAGTGGCAAACAACACAGCCAGATTGGTAGTGGGAGGAAAAACTGTCCTTATACCTGTGGCAATCCCATGACAACCCAAAGTAGATTAGGGTTTGCTTTTTTTTTTTTTTTTTAATGTTTAATTGGTTCTAGACTTTCCCAGACTTTCCCTGCACAATAGTTACCACATGTAGATGTGCTTTTCTAATGATGCGAACTATACCAGCACCACATGCTTGAGGGGATAAATGTGACATGCTTTACCCAACATTAATGTTTGTGACTAATTGTTAGATTATGCTCCTAGGTGATTGAATGTGTTTGGTTTATATCTAATAGTCACTTTTTTTTTCTCCCAAGACAAAATAAACTGGGATCAAAAAAGACCTACTAAGCAGGAGGCAGCTGTTTCTGGCCATTGTGAAGCAGTTCTGCTACACTTTCTGAGGCAAAAGTCTCATTGAAACTTGAATTAGCGGAGAACTCTTGGTCTCACAGTTCATGAAAACTGATATGTTTTTCAAAAGCTTGAGATTCTGTTAGAACATAGTGCTTACTTTGGTTCAGGAAATAGAAAGTGAGTAAGCCAAACAGCAGCTGTTTCCAATTGCAAACTTAGGCTCCTAATGTGGTAATAAAGCATTCAGAAAAGCAGCACATTAATAAAAACTGTCATTAACTGTATTTTTTTGTGTCAAACTATTTGGCCTTTCTATATGCTAAATGTGGATACCATTTAAGTATGCTGTCTGTTTTTATTTCAGTCTGGGAGTTTGTGGAGTTATGACAGTAAGCAGTGGAAAAGATTTGCATCCCCTCACAGCACTGGAACGGTACAGCTCAGTGTACGTTACCAATGGCACCAGGATGCTCAGAGATCAGGCACTGTTTGTCAGGACTGTGAGGACCTTCATGTTCTTTCAGCCTGTTCTGGAAAGGACTATCTGACACTGTGAAACAATGAAATATATAAAACAAACATTGCATAAGACCTCTCTGGTAATAGGGGTTCCAGAAGAGAGATGAAAAAGTCTGTCCTTGAAAATATCCTGCTGTTTGCACGCTGATGTCTGACTGCAAATGTTCAGTGGCAAACTGCATCCTGTTTTCTTACCTACATACACTATGCTTGGATGATCTTTCATTTGGGCTACTTTGAATTTATTCCACAGTTCAGGTTCACAGAAGTCCCTGGGACAACCCATGGCATAAGTTCCTCACAAATATGCAGTGTGAGTAAAGACTCCATTATGTGATCCATGAAAATAAAAAGTTCAGTGACTTTAAAAGGAAAAGAAAAAGAAAGGAAAAAAGTCAGGAAACTCTGCTTGAGCTGTTTATAACACATCCCAGAAGCGACAGCTCACAGGTTCCAAACAGAAACAATTGATTAAAAAGAAAAAAAAAAAAGTTTTCCTTAGTGTTTTTCATTAAAATGGTCCATTTTCATGAGAGGGTGAGGATTTTAGATGTCATTGCCATCACCTGCCAAAAGAGCTGTCATGGTCCCTGCAGTATGGTAAAGACAGCAAGCCAGAGGACAAGGCTTGAGTTGGTTGGGATGTACCAGACACTGCTGTGCCTATCCCAAAGGTTATCACCAAAGCAGACAGACGCATTTTCACGATTTTCTGAGGTCATGAACACATTACCTTACAAATAGAAACATTCCCTGAAAACATTTTAGTCATTGTGTAAAACACATGGTGTGAAACAGTAGGAAATGCACGCTATTTGTCATGGTGTCCAAGTAGAGTCTGGACTGCCTCTTTAGTCAGTCAGTAATGCTGTAATGAGGACAAGGGTCTGAAAACTACTCAGAGAAAGTCAAAGCAAAAAGGTGTACATGGTCCGGACAAAATTAACTTGTTTTGCTTCATTTTTTGTGTTTATTTTTATCCATGCTTCCTTCATTTTCCGTGTTTAATGGCAACTGCTAGGTACATTTTACATAACACATAGTCCTTTATGAGCTTGGTTGCTTCTACTGACTATGGTCTAGTTGGCTGAAGTGACTAAATTCAGTCAAAACGAAGATGAGACCGTTTTGTTCACTGGAGCCTGCCTTCCCTCTGTGAGACAGTGGAGCGCAGGATACAAACACCACCTGAGAAAGCTCTGGTCTGTGGTAAGGCCTGAGCCAGCCCAGCAGACTGGAAACAGAGGCTGGATAGTCACAACCGAGACTCAGATTTGTGGCCTAGATCAGAGGAGTGGTGCAGCTGAGAGGGCATGAAGCCAAAACCATAAGTTTTACTTGCTCCCAGTATGGGTGGAATTGTATTAATACATTTATCTCATTCCAGTCTTAAATCCCCACCAGGTGAATCGATGTACTTTTTCTCTTATTAGTGCAGCTAAGCTCCTAATATGTACCATGACATTACTTCTTCCTCCTGCTCCCTGCCCCCTGCCCCCTGTTGGTTTTGTGTTGGAAAGGTCAACACCCATGGAACTATCTGAAAGTGAAGGAGGTATTTTTAGAGTTGAACCTTGTACTCTTCATCTGTTTTCCTCTTTCCTTACACAAAAGCACCATAGAAACAGCCTTCTTCTGCCCCAGGAGATTATTTGCAAATCATTTTTAATATATATGCCTTCATGTTACAGATCTCCAGCTGCTTGATTTTTCAGTGTCAGGACTGATAAGCTTTCGGAATGTTTACCTCTGTTATCACCTCCATGCATATTAACATGACAAAGAGTTGTGCCATAGATAGAGAATAGCAGTGTGCACAAGTACTTAACCTGGTGAGAAAGTTAGTTAGACAGATTCTAACTTCATTGCATTCATAAGGCTTAATATTTTGCTAGGGGATCCCTAGCAGATTTGTACTATGCCAAATACTTATAGAATCATAGAATGATGAAGGAAAGGAGCTTAAGATCATCTAGTTCCAAACTCCCTGCCATGGGCAGGGACGCCTCACACTAGAGTATTATACATCTCAAACAGTTTGTTTTGGTGAGAATTCTAAAAAGATGGTGGGTTTTCTATTTAAAAAATCAAACGCATAGGTGTAATTAACTACCTCTTCTAGTCAAAGTACTTAAGCAGTATTTAATACAGCTACATGAGTATAAAATTTAGGGGGTTAATAGCATTTAAAAAAAAGTTTGTATCAAAATAGGCACAGTTTAGCCTGTGGCAAACATTCTGTTTGTATTTTGAGTGTTTTTTAAAAACAGTAAAAAATTTTACAGGCTACTTGAAATTAAGTCCATTTAAACATTGTAAGACAAAATGTTTTGAATAAGAATGTCAAATTAGTTTATTTTGAGATACTTCAATAATGTGATAATACTGATTATTTATTTTTATTTTTATTTTTATTTTTTTTTAACCACAGGTAATAAACTAAAATCCATTAATGTTTCAGACTTTGTGAGGGGAAAAAACCAACACAGGCTTTGTCTGACCTCAACTATTTAGTACTTAATGCAGCACTCATTTACCATGGTGACGTGTGCGGAATAAATAGATAATGCAGACAGATGAGAGAGAATCCAGCTTTTAGCACTAACCTCATTATGTTCAGAATATTGGGAAGGGGTTGCACTTAAAGCATCAATCAAGGTAGCCCCATTTATTGAGCTTTCAGAGATAAAATTTAACTCTTTATATGAATTAACTGAAGTTAAAGCTTCACCTCAAAATACACAGAAGGTGGGAATTTAAAGAGTCTGGGCTAAAAGCTAACAGACATTCTAAACAAAACAAAGCTATCAATCATGAAAGTTTTTGCCAACTATACAAGGCTGCAGAAATTCAGAGAAAGTGCAGGGAGGTGTAGAGCTTAGCTTTACTCTCCTGTGAGGCTGAGCTGTGTCACCAGCTGGTGGAAGTGAGATCAGCTGGATTCGCAAAGTCTCTTTTTACTGAAACCAAAGCAGTTTTAGGGTAGAATTAACCTATTTATTGGAAGGAGATCTGTTTTCTCCTTCTCACCCTCAAAATGCTATTCATGTGTCTGTATATAAAATCATTACTTCTAATATTTTTCTCAAATGGCTATACTGGAGCATCGAGAGAATATCATAGTAGTAGAATGAAGCACAGTTACATGCTCACTCTTTGCTCATGTTTTTCCTGGAATACCTGGGATGCAGATGTACCACAGAGAATTAATGTCTTGGCATTATTCATCTTGTGCAACCAAACCACACTTGCAGTGTTAGCAGTGCTAAGTAGACGAATGTGCATTTTAAAGGTCATGTTTTTCACCTGAGGCCACGTCCTTTGTTCTGATGAGACAAGCAGAGAAGAGTCACACTGGGCAGAAATGAGCTTGTGCAAGGCAGATAGAAAGTTCAACAAAGCACTAAACTCTACTGCATCCTACAGTACTGCTTCTCCTGGTACCTAGACATCCCATAGCCTAAACATTTTAGTACTGAGCCTCCACTGCTCAGTGGCTTGTGGTGACAGTATTCCCTTCAAGTCTTTTGAAAATTCCCAGCCATAGCTGTTCTCAGACAGTGGTAGAAAGCATAGAAGATCTGGATGAACTTTTCTGCTCTTTCTTTGACCACCACCAGCAGCAGCACCTCCAGGATCAGCCACCCTGTAGCTGCAACATTTGCTCTACCTTCTCCATATTAGGATCTGCAGGACAGCTACAGAATCAGGGAGGAATTTAACCTACAAGCCCAGCTGGTCTGAATGCAACATGTTTGTATTACTAAGTGCTATCTTATAATCTTTTCTCTTTGAAGTGAAATTATGCTGATGAACTAAGAAGTGATTGGGGGGTAGGAGAGAAAAAAGAAATTTCCTTTAAAAGAATTGTGATTCAAAAGATTTTTGACCCAGATCGACATTAGGTTTTTACTGTTTTCGAAATACAAGTAGACAGCAGGGCTGTAATTGTTTAGAAATGTGCTTTCAAGCCTCCTAAAATGCTGATGCTAGTGCGTGACTTACTTGGGCTTTAATGTGTACAGCACACCCCATAGGGGGGTGTGGAAGAGCTCATTCCACAGGAATCACAGTGAGGTATTTCTCATTGTGACTATACAGATGGAGATGTACAAAACAACGCCCAGGGTCCCCTCTGTCTCTGGTATTTAGTGAGGTTAGCAAAAATTCTGGAAAAAGCCTTTGGAAATTACAGGTGACTTAGTCTGAGTTAACACTGACTGGCCTGTCTTTCCCATCCCACCTAGTCATGCTGTTGTTGAGAATGAGATTGTGAAACCTCATTTTGCTGTCTCTTTGAAAGCTTAGAAAGCCAAACTGTGAATGAACCAAACAAAACTGGTAGCTGCATCTTTTTTTTGTAAAAAGAGTTATAAACCCCAAGAAGTACTATTATTAATAACTCACTTTATTCACACATAAGATTGTACATGTATGATAGGAGCTTTAATACATGTGCATTCTAATAACAAACAAGCCACAAGCAGTTGGCCAGGACTAGCTTTACAACACATTCTGACTGAAATCCTTGAGGTATTATTCCAAAAGGAAGGAAACTGCAAAGGCAGCAATAATAATTACTGGCTAAGGAAGAGTTTTATTGTTTTGTATTTTATTTGTTCTCCCTTGATAAATGTCACTTTCAGAATGTACAATACACAACTGCTCAGCTGTGATATATTTTATAGTCGCTTTATGAGCTATAGCATGATAAGAAATGTTTGACTTTTTTAGTTTTGGCTGCTGTTTCTGGTTTTTATTTTAGAATAAATTTATTTTAGAACACTGGTTCAGCTCACAACTGAGAAAGGAACTGCTTGCAGTAATAGCTATTGCAGCTGTAACTCCAATACAAAGATTGCAATCAGTGGGTCAATTCTGAGCCATTTTCCTTCACAATTGATTCCTGCATATGAAGCTATTAAGAGAAGGTTTAAATGTTTATCAGAGAATTGGCTAGTATTATGTTTCTGGTAACCATAGATTTTTCTTCATGATCTTTGCCTCAGCTGTGTTTTGATCTTCAACCTCTGCAATACGTCCCTTAAACACGGACTGAGCATAATGCAAGCAAGCAGCTGCAAAGTAACACATTACTAATACTACTCAGTATTACTGATGAATTCACAGCTCGGGGTAACTGTCTTCTCAAGGTGCTTAGCTTCCATGTGTATTTCAAAATACTCAATGAACAGATTAAGTCTTTTCACAAACTGGTATGTTGTTTCGACTGAGGCAATTGACAAAGTAATTACAAACTATTCGGGAAGGTTTTGTCTACAAGCTTTGGTAAGATTTGGTAAAGCAGCAGCCATTATTTGCAAACATTTAGTAGTCTGGCAGTATGTTTTGCTTGGGCACATTCGTTTCAAGGAACATTTCTGCTTTTTGAACCTCTTTTTCTGAGTATTTGCTAGCAGTCACTCAACAGCTCTGGCTCTCCTCTAACCTCTCAAAAGCTGTCTTTACCTCCACTGACCTCCTAGTTCCTTTTTGCGAGTCTTTTCTTTCACTGTCAGGTTTCAGGCCAGGTGAGGTTACACTGTGAATATGGAAACTGCTCTTACCCCGTGCAGAAAAGATATAATCTTTATTGACGTCTGTTATTGTGTCACAGTAGGCTCTGTGTCAGTGTAACCTTACAATGAGGTGAGTTCTCCTTCTAAACAGTTGGACAAAATTTAAGAAACCACATTGCATTTTAGGTCAATTTTCAGTCCTTGTCTTTGCCTTGTTCCATACCTCTGTGAAAATCTATTTTTCCAAGGTCTTCTTGTAGTTCAGTTTGGCCCTCCAGCACTGCCTGAGGCACACAGAAATGCTTGCTGCCAGGTTCCCCTTCTGGCTCTTCTCCAGAAAATCAGTCTCACCCTGGTTTACATTTATTTGCTTCAAGAATAAGGAAATTATTCATAAGTATATTTCAATCTGAGAGATTTGAATTTTTCCTAAATAGGCGTGAATAAAAGAGAGTCATATGTAGTTATCATGCACCTTCTAAGTCTTACTTTGCACATTTTGAGACTTGAGTTTATTACCATCAACCTTCCCAATAGGCCAAGGATTTTAAATTTCACATTACTTATCACAGCAGTTTTCTTCAGTTTGTCTCACATATTTTTACTTGGTTGAACGAATTAACCTGTATTTTCAAAGATGCCATGAATATGAATGTGACTGTCATTACTTAGTTTAGTTCATGAGCAAGAGTTCTCACTAAGAAGCTGGTTTACGTAGACTGAAGTTCTTTCCCAGCTGTACTAACTCTAGAACTAGTTCATTAAATCCCTACAAAGTTCTGTTTTGCCTGATCTGTTTTGCTGATGCAGGTCATAGATTTGCCACAGGATTTGCAGTCAGCAGCTCTCCACATGTGTTGAACTCAGGTGCTGGACTCATTTTGTCTGGAGCACTGCTCAGACCCCCTTAACACCCAGCTGAGCTGGGCACTGACAGAACTTCTTTTTGTGGAGGGTTGGAACGTAATAGGCAGTGCAGATTTTGCTTAACTTTGTTGTGCTGGAAAAGAAGAACTTTGCTGTTAACTAAATGATATTCTTTGGAAACGAGTTAATTTAAGGGTTCTCTGGAGCAATATAGGGGCAGTCCCTGCGCTGGAGTTTCTGCACACAGTGACACCCTGTGGTCTTGCCAGAGGTTCCTCCCAGTTCTGATGCCACGAGTCCACACTGGTTAGCTGCAGGTTATACAAAAAGTTTAGCTCAGAGTCATTCCTGGTAATCCAGTAAGAGATTTAAATTGGGTCCAGAAAATGTCTCATCTGAGAGATCAAAGGCAAAAAATACTTTTACTTACCTCCTTCTGGTTCCTCTTATTTAGTAAGTTGTTCTTTGAAAGTTGTCTGTTTCCTTCACCAAAGAGGAGTTTATGCTGCTTACAAAGCAACTAGAAGAAACCAACTTCAAGCCTAGCATTGTTTATATTGTGACTTAAAGTCAATCTTTACATTAGTTACCCAAACAATGTTTATTTATAGTCTTGGTTGATTACTTTCTCTGGAAAGACCTGCCAAGTCTGTAATTGTCCCCGTATGATGGATGAAGGACTTAATGTCAGGAAGGTCTGCTCCATGCTTCTCACTCACCTGACCTTCTCATAGAGCAGGCGTACAGAACAGGGCCTCCTGTGCTAAGAGGAGAAGAAACTTCTGCATGGAAAGATTTTTCATTGCAGGTTTTTACATTAAGCCTGTTTTGTGTTCTGTCTTTCAAAGCCTGGACAGTATCAGAAAACGCCTTACAGAGCTTGCAGTAGCTGGAAGACCACAGAGGTCTTGGCAGAAGTGTAACTCCAAGAAGTCAGACAGGACAACCCAGTCCTTATTAATAAGAAGGGAAAAAAAGAATTAAATTTGAATTCTCTTCCAGTGTATATTTTGAGAAGCAATATTTGATTTGTGGGACTTATTTAGAATTTGTTGTATGTTTAACAGGCATCATAGGGATGAAGAATGACAAGTTGGAAACAAAATGCTTCAGAGAGGGATGATTTTTTGTGCTTGTAATAATTCATGACTGCTCTGTGGTAAGGCTGCAGACCTGATTCATCACTGTTGCATTCTAGTTTAATGCCAGTGAAAGTAGACTGATTTCCATGAGTCTGACATGAAACTGGAATAACAAGGTGGTGAATCAGGCACTATAACTCGCTTCTGCGATTTGTATGATGTAAACAAATACATTTAGATTCACATTTGAGGTTTGTAATGTCTCCAGTTTCTTCCAAACCAGATTATAGTCTCAGAATGTATGTTTTAAGGACATTTTGATCTGTGTATTTTATGAAAGGTGATTTTATTTCATATTCTTATAGCTGTGCAGTTGAAAGTGGGTCCTTGGATACTGTGTGTATGATGTTCAGAGAAATAGATGCTGTTCAGATCAGATGCTGTTGTGTGTGTTGGGAGCAAAATGATGATCATTCTTTTCATTTAGAGGTTGAATTTGAGCACCGTTAGGAAAGATTTGCTCTAATGAATGAGATTGCTGCCCCTAATCTCAGCGCTAGTGATGACTACTTGAATATTGAAGGTGTGAAATACAAAGCTAGTAAATATAAATGGGCTAATTTATCTGGAGAGAAAGTTGTAAATGTCCAAATAGCTGATTCATCCAGTCTGTGGCATTTTAGTTGACTGGGAAGGGCTGGTTACAGTCAGAAGCTAACTGGAAAAAGCTACCCTATGATCTCCGAGTGACAGAGGATTCTTGCTGATGGTGCTGTCAGGGTAATGTGGGACCTTTCCCATGCTACATACCTTAGCTGCAAACACCTGATAGAACAAGCATGCAAATGCTTGTGTATATAGCAAATTCCTCTTTCCTATGTTGTTATTAATAGTTCCTGTACAAAATCTTGTTATTAGTGTTACCTAAAGGGCCAGGCAGTAATTTAGATGCTGATTAGTGTGTGAGATGCAGCAGAACCACAACATACGCACTCTCTTGTCAGCACTTTACTGAGGAGAGGAGCAGACCTTCCAGCTACATTTACCACAGCAGCCGGGATACTGGAGTTTAATGAGGTGCTTTTGCAATGTGAAGATTTTCAGAAACATATACTCACACCAGGAGGGCTTACCAGGATATTTCTTCTGTAATGAAATGTAATTACATCTATACCCATAGTCAAGTTTGCATTGATAGATACAGGCACATAAAAACCAGCAAGCAAAACTCAATTAAGTACATAAGCATTTTTTATGTTTGTCTTTTTGGACTTCTTTTCTTATGTCAGTGGTTTAGTAGAAAGCAATGAGAGGCTAGCTGATCTGGCAATGTATACTTGAAACTCTGGCAAAAGCAAAGCATTAAATATTGTTTGATCTTATTTTATCTTCTGGAGGAGAGGAAAAGTAGTTTTGATAGCAGAAAAAATAAATAACATTATGCCAGTCAATTTCTAAATCAGATTTCAATGAGCTTGTTTTACAAATGCCAATGGCAAATGCAAGTGTTGGTGTTCAAACACCAGTAAGGCAAGCTGGTAGTTAAAAAAATATCCTGATTTTACTGATAAAGAAAACGAAATGTGAAATAACTGAAAAAAAATTTTCAGAAAATTTCAGGTTTGCCTGCCTCTAAGTGCAGGAGGATGAAGAATTATTTGGAAAATTATCCATTTCTTTTCTTAGTTCCTTAAGTTGTGCCATTTTCCATTAGCACACAGTAAGGGTGGGAGCAGAGCTCTGTCTTTCACTGCCCAAGCACACAAGCATCCCCCAACCCCACAGCAGGAAGAGACAGCCACCGTCCTCTTCATCACAGGAGATAGTTAAGTGGAGCCAGGAAAAATATTTTCCTTTTCCAAATGTATGTCGCCATCAAGCATACTGATCAGAAGTCAGCAATTGGTTAACTTCTTTCACATTTTTTGAGAGAGAAAGCTTTGGTCATGGACATAGTACTGTTTGGCCGTGGAGAGATATCATCAAAATTAACGAAATGAAACTGGCTGAACTATTCCATACCAACAGCATTATCTGATTTATCTTTCTCTAGCTTGGAGTGTCCTGCGCTAAATGCACCTGCTTTGCTCTCTCCAGTGGCACTGTTTATATAGGGGTGGGGCAGGATTATGAAAAAGCTCCAGACTGACAGTGACGTTGTGTTCTTAAAGTCTCTTTTCAGGCTCATTTCTTTCAGATTCAAACCATTCTTGTTTAAGTCAAAATCATTCTTTAACTAAAACCTATTCTAGGTAAGCAGCTCATGGGCTATTTCCACTACTGAGCAATTTAAGAGTATTGTGTTTGTTATTTTTTAGGGAAAATTTAGACACTATGACAAAAATGAACCAAATCCAAAGCCCTATCAGCCACCTGTGATTTTTATCTGAAACTTCTCAGCTTTGTTTTCCCAAGGAAAACTCCAGACACTCTACAAGCTTTCCCCAACAATTATACCACCCTCTTATTGAGTTTCCTTTGTGTAAAAGCTGGCCTCTCTGACCTATTCTGTTCCTCTAGTGCCTGACTGAAACCCTTCAGAAAAGGCTTTTTTTCTGCTCTTGCCAAGAGGAAAGAAAGCAGGGTACTTAGCTGGATGAGATAAGCCTTTGCTGGATGAGTCCACTGCCCATGGGTGATATCAAAGGACAAGTCTTTTAAAATAGGTCACCTCTTGCCCTGTATAGCTGCTTCAAGTGCATTAATATTATCCAGTGGGAGAAGAGGCAGATGAATTTTGACCTTACTCTAAAACAACCACAAGCCTTCCCCCAGCATGGCCATGCCATTTGTACAACAGTGGAGATTCACAGAAAAAACAATCAGCAACATCTAGTGGTTGTCATCCTGGCCATAACCAGCCTCTTTCCACTCAGTTCCCTTCTGACCTCATACAATGACCCCTTTGGGGTAGCAAGGTTTATTATATCAGCTTGGCTGAGTGGACGTGCTAATAAATATTCAAAAGAGCTCTGCTACCAAGAGCATTTGGGAGATAAATCCCTTGGTGTTTCCTCCATATTTCAGCAATAAAGCCAGGCCAAATCTTGCAGGTCTCCCCTGACTGGGTGAGATTTTGCCCTGGGTAAAGAATAATGCTTAAAACTCTATGCTGAAAGGGGCCCTGTGCAGGCTCTGGACTTTCAGAAGTGCCTCTCCTTCAGGAAATAAGGCTTAATTTCAGAAAGTCTCTGTACATATCTGGGCTGATGGAAATATCCTTTAGATTGAAGCTTTCATTGACGAATATGGATGATTTCTCTTCCTGAGGACATTGACTAAAGCCTGAAACCCTGTTTATTTTGCCAGGTCCTACTCCAGTCTACATGAGGTAATGTTCACCCTAGCCTCAGACACTATTCACGCAGCACAGGGCAAATTCCTCAACTGCTTTTTCCTCAGCACAGGTGTAAAAAACCTCTAACCAAAGCTCCGGTCTTATTTTTACATACCTCGACTTTCCAGTTACTTGGTTATGCACAAATCTGTTCTCAGCTCTTCATATGATTTCTATTATACCACTTCAAAAGAAAAACACCAAAAATGTCAAGAAATTACTTCAGTAATTAGATTCCTGTTAGCTAATTAGAGCAGCCAAGAATAAATTAAACTGCAAAAAAGTATGTGTTGAGGTTTGGAATATAATACAGCTGTATTGTGTTCTGTGAGCAATGTTATGGTCTGTGAGGGAGGAAAACGGACCACCACTAAAAAGTCTTCTTCCCTACTGGCCCCAAAAAGAGAGTAAACCTGCAGGGAGAAGTTTTCTACTAACAGCTTTGGTTTTGCTTCATGTAAGACAGAAATAGCTGATCACTTGAATTCATTCTCACTGATATAATCGCCTAGTTATAAACATGATAAGCAAATTTCTCATTCTGTATAACTATGACTTTTTTTGCGAGCAGAATCTTGACTGCACATTAGTCAATGGAACCAAAGGATGCTGAGATACCAGGGATTTTATTCCCTCCTGTAAATCAAGTGATATCATAGTCTGATAATTGTCATTTAGTTTCTGATTATTCTGTGGCTCCTCTGAAGAGGAATTTATGCCCAAATAGTTCAGTAAAGAAATTCAGCTTATAATTTTCAATGGATCTGAGAGGGATTTAAGGATGGGAAATGCATGGCTTTTTTAACTTCTTTAGGTGGACATGTCTGATTTGCAGTACCTAACTGATAATGTTCTTTCTTATCTTGTATCTTCCATTCTCATTGTAAATTCTGTTGTCACTGAGATTTTCTACATGGAATCTCTTGATGCCAGAACTGTTGCAGTGAGAGCATCAATTCCCACCATATTGACTCACAAAAGGACACTTTCTTGCACATGCTTTCATTAATGTGTTTAGACTGCTTTCAAATAATTATAATTTACACTGGAAAACCACGATTTGTCTAAGGAAAAATGGTCACACAACTATTCATGTAATCCTTCAGTTAGACCAAGATGGCTTTAAGTATTTCCTCAGGCAGAGACCTCTTGACTGAGCTCCAGCCCACACTGCACTCCAGTTCTGCTCTCTGTCACCACTAAGTTCACCCTTTTACTTCTGCTACATCACTATTCCTATCTCCCAGTACTACCTCAGCTACACACAAGCACTTCTATCTTCCTTCCATGTCCCCCTTGCCTTTCATCTTTTCTTCTTCCTCTACACAAAGAGTTTTTGTTGATTTTCTACTCTCTGCCTCAGTCTGTGGCATTCAGGAATCCCAGCTTCCCTTGTTCCCATTCCTTGTAACCTGTCCTTAAAATCTATACTCTCCATTGAGTCTTATCCATCAAAATGCCTGCCAAAAAGCATGCAATGGTCTTTCTGTCCTCAAAAATTAATGCATGTCAAAATGCACTATTCACCAAACTGCATCTCCAACCAGCTCTACCTTTCACTTCATCTCACAACTCACTTGAAATGCTTCCTGTCTGCTGCTTCAAGTTTGTCTCTTTTGCTCCTCTAGGTTTATTTCCGATCTCTGTTTACTGGATTTGAAAAACTGTTTGTTAGTGTGATTTTGTAAGTCATTCTTAATTTTCCATGTTGTCTGATGCTATTCATTGGCACTATTTGCCCTGTGGATATGAATGATTTCTCTAACTTCATACAAGACCAGTTCTTGTTCAAAAAGTTGTCTGTCTTATAAGGGATGCTAGATGAAAAGAAAGGCTGGAAACTTTCCAGTTCTGGTAGGTGTAATGCCACCCCACTGAGAACACTAAATGTGCAAGCCCAAAGGGTTAGAGTTGTGCACATCCTTAGGAACAAGTCCTGAAATCTGACAAAGCTTCTGATTGCAGTTTTTGTTCATTATGCAAGCCTCAGCTTGGATTTACAAAACATGTTTTTGATTTGGGCAGTTTTAGACTTTCAGGAAGGAATGGGACATAACTTACTTTTCATTGTTCTCTGCTGCAAGTTCTTGACTTATTCAAATTTCAGCCTCCAAACAAAATCCTGAGCTAAAAACAATCCGCTATTGAAACATCGAAGTCCGTGTCTGTTTAGTACACAACTAATAAGAAAGATTACAAGAACATAAATAATAACCCATTTAGCCAGCCTAACTTCATGCCTCACAGTGCTTTACAAGGCAAATAGACACTGCTATATTTAAATAGGCACTGCTATACTTATTTACAGGTAGGGAAGTCAAGGAAGAGATTAGTCACCTTACCAAAGTTCGTACAAATGTCAGTGGCAGGAACTGGCCTCCTGATTGTCCTGTCTAATTCTGTATCTGTGGGACCATGCTTTAGTAATCAGCACTGTTTTCAACTACACTTTTAACCTTGAGTATAAGTCATTTGAATGTCTTTCATATAAAAGTAATGGGAAATATATACACTGAAAAAAATTCAGTAAGTCAATTAACATTTGCAAGATGCACAGATACAATGGTAAACAATACAATAGAAAATGCAATCTGTTGGTCTGGACTCACTCATCCCGTCACACACCGCACAGCACAAGCAGCCAATATCTAGAGAATAAGTTAGATAAAATTGTATTGTCTAGAGCTAATTATTCTCTCAGACCTACATTTACATGTCTGCCACATCTCAGTGGAAATTGCACAGTGATACACGCAAGTGGAAAATTTTAGAAGGGGCATTGGTACAGTGAGAGATAGATGTCTCTGTGTTTAATGGCATTTTCTTTTAGAGCTCCAAACTACTGTACATCAAAGATCTTACACGATCTTTGTCAAATATTTGGGAAATCATCATTAGAAGACAGACACCTTCTGGCCATTAGCTACATGAAGACAACAATAGAAAAATAAGTCAATCTCATGCAAAAACTGTTGAAGTGCAATGGTTAGGAAGATTCTTGACCCTCCTCTGCAACATACAATTTTACTTAGTTGTTCAGACAGGTTCTCAGAGACACTTATTTTAGTTAGAAATTTCTGCCATGCCCATAGTCCAAAGCAAATTAAGAGAACAAAAGTAAGGAGTTTCAGGAAAAATTTAAGTCCAGTAATCTAATGAAATTTTTAAGATGATAGATTAGTCTTTGTTAAGCTCCAGTTTGCTAATTTTACACATTACTGTAAGGCACTCTTCAGTACCAGTATTGGTATGTTAATAACTGAGGTGAAATTCTTCTTATTATTTGAGTCCAATAGAGCCATTTGTGAGTTTGCTGCATACTATTTGACAACCAAGCCTTTTCTGACCATAGAAGAAAGCACAGTCCCTGGGCAAAGCAGGGGCAAAACATATGTCCATGGCCACCAGTGAGCACAGACCCCTGCTGCATGCCTGGCCAAAGCACCTGCTGCTAGAGGCACTCCACCACTTGCTGTTAATTCAAAGACAAAAAATGGGAGTTAAGCGCTTTAGACGCAGTGCTTATGTCTAAATGCTAATCAGGGCCTCTGGTTTTCTGAAACACACAAAAGAGAAAGAAAAGCTGTAAATCAGAAGAGTAATTTCTTATTTACAATAGTTCTATAGGGTTCAGGGCAGAGTCCCAAGGGTAAGTGCTGAAAAACTCTTTCGTAGTAACTTTTCTCTTTCCATATCTTTTCTTCCACTAGAAAAAGATGAGAAGAGAACAAATATGTCACAGGCAGAGGTAAGTGATTTTATTTTTTTTTTTTTAATTTAAACATATTTGTTGTTAAAATAGGTCCCTGGTTAAAATCCCTTTGAAATTCACTGATTTATCCTTGTTAATATTTTCATTTTCATTGTCACTCCATTTTCAGTGGCACAACATTTAGAAACCATCACTTTCAAACCAGGGCTGTGTAAAGCTGTGTTGTGTCTCAGCTTGGCTGGCTTTCCCTTCTCCCTGTAGCAGGGAACTAGGAAAGGCAATCTTACTTCCACGCCCTGGCAAATCAGAGTAAATGCAGCCCAAGGTGACCCTGTCAGCTCACCTCATCCAGCATTGCTTTTGGGTCTGCAGATCACTGCTGATCTACAAAAGCACTGCAAACTCCTCTCTCCTCTTCCATCATTTACCAAGCCTACAGTAGGAAGTGCATTGATGTTGCTCGCAGATGAGTTAAAAGTCAGCTCCTCTGATCTCATTTTCTAACCTCCCCTTACATAGTTCCTGCAATTACCCGATCCTTTTCTCCTTCACCCGTTGCTCAGAGAAGCAGGCAGACCTTTAAATAGCAGTAGGAGGTATTGATTGGTTCAAATTTGGACTTCAGTACAGACTTATACGGATTTACTGGTCTAGGATTAACAACCTATTCCACAGTGTTTATAAATAGTTTTCTCTTTCAAAAGAACACAATATTTTATTTATAAATCTTACGATTCCACCCATTGTGATAAGATAAGGTAATGGTTCTGAACACTTCTGTGAAAGGGTTTTCTTAAAAGCTGTCTCAAATGTTCCTTGAAGAAATAGATCTAATTTAAATTCACAGCCTATATACCAGTCAAAGTACTCAGGGAAAAAGGCATTGTTAGCAAATATTTGGGAAAAGGCAACATCGTTATGACCAAATACAAGTAGAAATTGATTATACGAGACAAAAAAAAATTGCCTGCACACAGTTTTTTCTTTTTAAGCTTCTTCTTAGGAAAAACAGTTAAATTGGTATAATATGGACACCAATTTAACTGCTTTGATTTTGCAAAAGTTGTTCTGCCTTAGCACTGGAATGTATCCCAGTTAATTTTTGCTAACTACACATTGATATACTACTATTACCATATGTTTAATTTTACTACCATTATTTTGGAATAATTTATCTTTTGTGCATAGGTGTGATTTTGAGGCCATAAAAAGTTTCACTCTGTCTAAATATGCCAGTTAAATCAGGTCCAGTTAAACGCTGAGTGATAGGTTGCTGAAATTATTATTTTAGGAGTAATAGAAAACATTGGAAAGTGCAGGGGAGGGATTGTCCATTTACTTATGTAAAAATTATATGTTTATAATGTCAGTACTACCTTACCTACCTTACATATAATCATTCGTTACACCATATTAAATTGGAATATTGGTTAATGTAAATCTTGAAACTATTTTAATACACGTAAACATTTATTTGCTTTATGAGACTGTTAAAAGCACAGGCTATCTTGATTTTATGCTTAACACTATTTTTTTTTAGAGTGAAGGGTAATTTTCAGTAGTATTGGATCTGTTTTGCCTGGAGTCATAAAGGTTGTCCATTAAACATGTATATTGTCTGTCTAATGGAATTCATGAAAGCCTGGGAGCTGGCATCAGATTTATACAACAGAAGTTTCTTTGTAACTTCTCAGGTTGGTGAGTGCACCCTCTGAAAGCATAAAACTCTCCCTGTGCCTATATCTTACTGCCTCTCTGTGTTTTGTCCCTCCTCAGTCTCAGAGTGCCTCTCCCAAGCAAAGGAAGCAGAGTGTCTTCACCCCGCCTGCCCTCAAAGGTACTGTGCAGGTACTGTCTCTGCCTCTTGAGCTGTGGCTCTGTGTGTTCTCTCACAAAGGAAGCAGCACAGCTGTGAGAGGTTCATGCTTAGCCATTGCTGGTTTGATGCTTTGAAGTGACTATCTGGTGTTGATCATCTGCCTGATACTGACCATCCATTTACTCTCACCACAGAGTCTTCAGCAGCGGCAGTTTAAATTTAGTTTTTTATTTTTAAGCTTCTGTTTTGCAAAGTCTTGATACTTTTATAGTTTGATATAACAGAATTCAATGTCAAACTTTGAAGAGAACTGCTTGAATACATAAGTTTTACCAATGCTGGCCCCATAGAACTCACCGTTTCTTATTTAAACCACTCCTGTATATGCTGCTTCCCTTTCCAGGCTGCTGTGAAAAGGAGAATAGCCAAAACTGTGGCCTGGGTATCTGATCATAGGAAGTGTGAAGCCAGTCTTTCTTGTGAAGATAAGAAATGAGAAATCCAGATAAATTTTTAAAGGGCTTACATGCTTTTCAGGAATGAATGTAAAAGCAGCAGGAATATTAGCTGGGATCAGAACAGCTAATTTAAGCCTTGCTTCTCAAATGACTCTGAACAGATTTTGACTTGATGGTGCTTGCAGTGAAGCAAGATCTATAGTGATTCACAAGCACTTCCGACACTTCGTATTGTAGGATTATTTTAAGACTGCAGACCAAAGGCTATCCTGCCAGGTGTCTCTTGATAGATAATGAATATCCTCAATTTCCATTTCTTTTGCTTAACACAATTTATTACCTGGCAAAAAAGGCAGGATATCTGATTTGTTGTGTGGAATACTGCTGCTATCATTAGGTAATTTACCATATCAGCCAGTTCTATATATCTCATTCTGTAGCTTCAGTTCTCCAGTACTTATATTAGCAACAATTAAAACATCATTCAGGTGTCATACAAGACTTACTATCTGTTTGTCAAAATGGGCTAAAGTTTGAGTACTGGATATTAGAAATAATCTTATTACAGACTATTATAATAATTTGTGGAAGAAGGTTGCATGGGTAGCAACAAGACCTATTGATCTCACTGCTGTATTATTTTGCTGTACAAGCCTAAACTAAATATTGTGCAAATGAAGTGTAAAAAAGGTCCTTATATCTCCTCTATAAACTGCAGCCTACTCAGTGTTACTTTAATACCCTGCTGAGACCTGAGGAAGCACCTGGCATAGCTTGCTTCTACATCAACTTAATTCTCAGGGAAGAGTAGGAAAGTATGTGATTCAAGATAGATCACAACTAGGCTGAAATATCTTGTAAGCAGAACAAAGCAGAGCACAAAATGCCCCTCCTCAATACTTTAACACCCTAAACTACACAGTATTCCCAGATACAGAGGTGAACACCTGGAATTTGATAACCCTTCCTGTAAACAGGCTGGATCACTCCAGATTTCCCACACTGTAACTGTCATAAATACTATCCTTTTTATTTAAAAATTACGTGAAGTAGAAAATTCATTATTCTTTCCTCTTCACTGTTATGAAAACATGAATTCTATTTTGTTTAGATTAAGAGATTAGAAGGCAAGTATGTAGCAATGCGAAATACACAATGCTATGAAAACATTGCTGAGAAATAGAGTTTTTGTAAAGATTTAGATTATTCCAGTTTTATAACAGTTGAAGATACCAATATTCAGCAGTATCTTCACAATAACAGGCTTCATAATCGCATGCTATTCCTACAGTTTTGCATATGTTTATTTCTTGTGGGCTGTTTATCCCTCAGCATATTCACAATATAGTATTCAACATGCAAGAAAGATTGAGATTCTGGACACTGAATCTCTCTCTTTTATGCCCCCTTTGGCTGCCCCATATTCTCCAGGGCTGTTATTAATGGAAGGTGGGATAGACTGTAATCCAGTAATTTACATTCAAAGATGGAGATAATAAATCTCCATAAAACAGAGCTCATCATAGTAGAAAAGGGGGTCAAACATTTTCATTTGTTAATTACTCTGCCATTTTAGTAGTTTTCACCTGCTGCTAACACAAAGTTCCCAGAAATAAGCCAAGCTCACAGGCAGGTGCACAGCCTGGAAGCCGAGACAGCAGCCATGTGGGGAGAGCTGTGGGAGAGATGAGGGACCGTGGCACTTGCTCTGCTCTATGCCTGCAGCAGAGATGTGGTCAAGAGAAACCATGGGGAGAGTGATGCTTCAGCCTGAGTCCAAATAGCGCTTGTGGTTATTATTTCTTTCTTGAACTGAAAACATTTTTGCTGTACTTCTTGCAAGTTCCATGAAATAATTACAAAACTATACGAGAAAAACACCGCTGGTTTCATGAACTCATGGCTAAGCAAGGGAGAGACTGCAAGAGTAAATAGACCTGCATATTGTGATTACAAACAAAATAGGAAATTAGCACAGTTAAAAGGAGCAGAAGCAACATCAGACAATAATGATGACTAGTTACAGTACTAGGACTATTGTACATGTTATATGGAACATGCAAATACATGAAAATATATGAAATAAATGAAAATGCAGTACTGCCAAGGTTTACATGTCATGGTAAATATATGCAGATCAGCTTCTTAGTTAAACGTGAGCATATTTCTCCCCTTTGTCATAGCAGTCACCTAAACTGAAAGATAATGTTGTTATCTAAGACTGCCCCAAAATACTTTCATTCCATCATTCCAATGGCTTGCTCTAACTCAAGGCGGGTCTGTATTTACTGTAGCAAACCTGTGCGTCTGCAAAGCCAGTGTCATGGTATGGTGCAACAGGCAGATTCTTACTGCTATATGTTTGCGCATACAAATATATAGCAGTAAATAAAAGGCTCCTGCTTTTATTTTCCTAAACAAAAATGCACCAGAGTCTCTACAGATGGAATAAATAGCTGACTCATCTCAGAGCATTGTTCTTTTCACTGGAATACAGCATGCTGGAAAAATCAATGTGAGAGCTATTGATTCGAGTGGTAGTCTGAAGAGCGAATCAGACGGTGAACCAGATAACAGCTCAGTGCAGTGTTCTTGTTAGTATTATATTACCAAACCTAATGGATGTCAAAAAGGTTTTCCATTTTGCTTTCAAAAATACTTCTTTTTCTAACCCTGCTTGTTAATTCCATTCTTTCATGTAGCATGCAATGCTGGCAAAAGTCAGTATCTGAAGATAGCACCAAATTAATCCATCATATTTTCAGTATGCTGTGATTTACCACTCGTCACATTATTTCTAGGTATAGCAACACTCCTTAACTGAGGATTCATCACCTGTATTTTCCCTGTTTGTGTCACTTTTTTTTTCTGTTACTCTTGGTCTTTTCTGTCTGAACTTCAAATTCTCGCATCATTCTATAACTTCCAATGGTCTAATATGCTAATCCTGAATCTCCATCCCTTTTTTTTCATCTTAACCTTCTCCGTGTGCAGAAGTTGGCTTGAACTTCCCATGGAAATCAAAACCAAACAAAAACAAACACACCCCCCAACCCCAAACAGAGGAAGGTTGCTCAATTGGAAAAGTCATCAGTTTTACCTGGGACAGTCTTGGCAATCTTTTCCAGTCAATTCTCATTGCTAAGGCCTGCTTCTCCTATTTACTAATCTGCTTCTCATTCTGCATTACAAAACCAAGAAGAATCCTTTAATCCTTTTCCTCTGTATCAAAGCAGACATTCAACTGTTTTAGCACAAATATCCATACATCCATCCATGCATCCATCGACAAATAGCATCTTTACAGGTATCTTTATTATCCTGGTCTGTGGGTTAGAGAAGTCCCTGAAAATCTTCCTGGATTCTCACCCTTTTCCCCTCACACTCACTAGAGAAGTCTAAAATGGGATGACAAACCTCCCAGTTTGTCATCTGAGAGATGGGACCAAGTGGAAGAGGTAGACTGCTAAGGCAGAAGCAGATGGCACTTATCCCAGGTAAGGGTGCTTCCTTGGCATTACCACTTGAAAATCAAAAGAGCACATTTGAGTCTCAGAGCTACAACTGCAACTTTCCATCTCAAGGCATACTTTGTACTGAGGCAGGTTTCCGTTTACCTAGATAGTCATGTTCTGTTTGGTATCTCAGCTCATACTTGAAAGGAAATGCAGACTGAAGTGACCGGAAGTAAGGTTTACAAAGACAAAGAGAAGACAGCCAGAGCTGTTTCCAAACCTGCATTGCTCCCTAGAGCTCCCAAGTCTCCACATTATCTACCAGCTATTGCTATTAATACTAGCAGCTATTTAAATACCATCAAGGTCTTCCCTTGTGAAGGAAGTGCGCATTCCCAGGTGGTTTGAGGGTTTCAGTAACAGAGAGTCTACTGCAATCGGTGTGCTAGAGGTCAGGGAAAAAGCAAACCTTCACTTATCCTAGTTCACCCTGCAGGAGGATATTTAGACCAACATCAAGATCCTACTAATGTCAGCAGGCTTTAAAGAAAGTTCTTGCAGCTTTCTGGTTCAGTGGACCACCTATGCAATTAGCTGCCATCAATTCATAATTAAACTCTTTCCCCACAGAGGCAAAAGGTACATTTGACTGTTTTCCCTCTCGACCTTTTGGGAAATACATTTCTTAAATTCCCCTCTTAATGTATTTTATTTTGCATAGAGACAAAGACTTTTTCTTGAGCTAGGCCCCAGCTACAACATTTGAAATGGGATTAAATCTGAGTTGTAAATCTAAGGAACATTCAAAGGCATCATTTGGGTTTGACTCATTAAAACAACCAGGACTCACTGGCTGTTCCCAAAGTGTTCAGACCTAGGGATTTGATACATGCATAATTTCAGTATTTACAATGATGTTTGATATTAAATGAGCTCTTTCTAGCTTCTGCCATGAATTTTAGATGCTCAGCTTGTTTAGTGCCTGCTTGTTTTTCTCTCCAAAGGAAACAACATGCAGAATAAATGATTAAAATCATGATGTCCCTCCTGAAATACGTAATTTATTAGAAGTAATTAGTACAGTATGTGGCCCTCATCCAAATTCGTAACCCCTTAGGCCAGCTTGGTGATGTCTGATGCATCTCATTACTTTGTGACTGAAGGTTAACAAGGAACATGGATAGAGTCTGGAGACATAAAGGATTATTGTTAGTGTGGTAAGCGCTGAATTTGGAGCCCACAAGAACCATCACAGAACAAAAATCTCAGGCTAAATTTACTTCAAGTGGCAGTGGAATGAGGTTTGTAAGACTTAAGCAGGGACTAGAGAAACATATCATTTTACAGGCTGCCCTCTTATATGGCAAACTCTGTGAAGAGCTTCCAGTGTTAACCAAACACATCAGTGTTTACCTCATATTATACTAGAAAGAAAAATGCGGTGTCTTTGTGTGAATTCTGCTTCATACACTGGCTTAAGTTTATTTTTTAGGAAATTAGTATTAGCCACAATATAATACATCTTACACAGTTTTCTGAACATCAAGCCCAGGTTTGTGAAAATTCACAGACTAAGCTAGTGCTCAGTCAGACTTTTCTTATGTGGGTAAGTCTCTTTGGCTCAGGATATTACATTTTCCTAATCTCTCCAGTGATGATCCTTTTTTTTAACATAATTGTGCTGCACATGAACCATGAGGCAGAACAAGAGAAGGAGGTGGTTTCAAATTATCCTCTCAGTCCTGAATGTGTATTTGCAAGACCTCCTTGCATTTCCAGTGGGCTAAACAGCTGTGATAAATACCGGGCAGACTGCTTCACAAAGGCAGGCTCCATGCAGTACCTGAAGCAGTCCCTGAGATGGGGGCCAAGTCCTTCTCTAATCCCTTAGCAGAGCTATGGTGTGCCTGGAGCAGTGTATCCTTTCTTTAGCCTGGTGACACCCATTTTTCAATACATTCTTTTTAGGTAGAAGATCTGTCTCAATATGTTGTTTCTTGGGTAACAGCAGGCAAAGCTCATTATTAGTGTACACTGCTCTTGTTCAACAATCACAAAACAATCTCAATGTTTTGTGATTGACAAAGTGCCACCAGTGCATTTAGTTTCATGGGTGGAAGTCCCATGACTGCCTGTAGCCCCTGAAGCACTGAGAAAGGAAAATTCATGCTGCAATCTTGTATCATTATATTTTTTCATTTTGCCTAACTAGGTCACAAAGGTGCAGGTTTGGTTTCAAAACTAGGTCTTCTCTTCATTTACATACCATTCTTACCAGCATCTTAGTCAGACTGCACCTTGATGCAACCACACCACTTAAGTACTATGGCCTTGAACAAATTTCCTGTATCTTTCCCAAGATGTTACCTTCCAGTGCTTAGTCTCTTTTCCTCACTCTCTCTACCCTTCTCTCTCCTTCCTCGGGCTTGTACAGTCGTATGATGACAGTAGATACAATTTAGAAAAAAATTGAGCTAAATTAATTAGTGAATCACTTGAGTTGGTGAATGGGATACATTAGATTGCTGCCATCTCAAGTTCAGTTGGCTGCCACTGTTCTGCTACTGCCCAAAAAGTTGGCAGACGCTGCCGTAGTCTGTATTTAATTTCTTGCTGTTGGCAGCTTTGAATATGTTTCGTTTCACACAGCTGGCGGCTTCTGCTTCAAAATGGCTCTGGCCTTGGCTGTAATAAATACCACAGTACCTTTAGAGAGACCGAGGTGTTTAGTGGAGACTAAACTTGACATCTGTTCTACAGCAAAACTGGGATGTTTGTGTTATAACTTGTCATCTGCCACTATTACCCGGCATGTGAAAAAGAAAAGGTTGTGCTGAGCGCTGATATCAGTCCCTAAATTGCCACGTGTGGCTTAAGGGCCTGATCCAACACAGACCAAAGTCTAGGGGAGTATTTCCACTGACTTCATTTAGTTCAGTGTGAAGTCCACATATCTGATAGCTCTTTCTAATCTTCATGCATTGAATGCTTAATTGGCCTCTTTAAAAAGTATTGCTTTATTTTTATGATAGAAGGTTAACCTTACAAATGTCTGTTGAACAGCATTTATGACTTGAAAATAGTGTTATTAAGCATTATTGTACTAAATATAGGGCAGTGTAAACATCATAGTAGTATTAATTGCTTCTAAACAGTAACAGATGACATTAAAATGTCAACCTTTTAAGAGATAACAACATAAAATATTATAGAAAGAGAACATGGGAGACATAGTACTTATTTTAAAAGATAAAGTAGAAAGCCCAGGAAGGGCAACATGTTGTTCTGGTTATTTTATATTTTAAGACATATTTATAGTGAAATCCCAAAGATTTTGGCAGTGTTGTGCTCTGAATTGAAATGGCTTTTGAAGAAAAGATAATATATTTGTAAGGTTCTTATGAAGCCAGTGATTTGGCAGGGCCTTGTATTTTATTTCCTGGCTTTAGCTGTATGTTCTACGCTGGAGGTTAACAAACAAGCCACATGGTAGACACTGATTCCAGAGAGTCTTATTGTAATAAATAATAATTGCCCGTTTGTTTCATATCAAACATCTAAACTCCTGATTTTGGTCCTAAGCAAGATGATGGAATGAAGACCTAGACAGTATGTTGCTGCTTCTGTTCAGTGTTTGACATCTCCTGGGATCCTGGACAGGCGCTGCAGGATTGCGCGTACAGCAGGGGCAAGTGTATTTGTCAGGTCCTCATCACTCCTCGGCTCTGCGCCACTAATTAGCCCTGCTGGGGAGAGCACAGTCCTCTTACAGCACTGCTGGGGGGTCTGGTATGTGGGGAGACAGTGGGGGAGCTTGCTCGATTTATCCTGAGGTCTCTGGTACAGTGTATACAGGTACCTATCTAAGTAATATTTGTCTAAAAAGCCTCCATACTATGCAGGCTCATGTCTCATTTAATTTACCCTTAAAATTTGTATTTGCATTTGTCCCTGCATAAAATTTGTCCCTGCATTTGTATTTGTGTATTTCTACAGTTCCTCTATGTATGTTAGTGTCGCCTCTTCACAAAGTCAGGTTTCATTTATAAAAATCTCCACCCCCAAAAGGCAAAGCTGTCAAAAGACAGAATGACAAGCTACAGGCAAACAGAAGGTTAACAGTGAATCTGTATAACATGAATGGCACCACCATGCACAGAGCAGTACCATCAGCCTGATACAGCAAAATCATTCCACAACCTTCCAGCTAAGATTCCATCAACTGTGCTGGTCCTTATGAGCACATGTAAGGAGGTGCAGGTTCACAGCCCATCTGCAGATCTTCCACCACCAGCACTCAATTCTCTTGATATCAGCCCTGGGAGGTTTGAAATAGGCAATGATTTCCTTGAGAGTGGCTCCTGCCCATAGGCAGCTGTTCCAGGGATAGTAGCTTACCATTAGTTATTTTGCTTTCTGCCACCAGATTTCATTCTGACCTGAGTAAATGTCCAATGTTAGCTTTGTGACATCTCAGCCTCTGAACAATGTGGTCCTTATTTCTGCGGTTAGGTTAAGAGAAACATTGCTTCTGATTCTTAGGGACCATCTGTGTTGCGTTTCACATGATGGGGATGTTGTCTGGTTTTTTTTATGATTTGATTTCCAGCCCCCCCCCCCCCCCCCCCCCCCCATGAAGTGGATGCCTGTTAGTCTGAATTTATTGAAAATCAAAATTTTTCTAAAGAAGGCCATGTGGTTCTCCTCCCCTCCACAATTTCTCTCTTCCTTCAGCCCTTGGGATATGACATTACCCAGTTTAGCAGGAACACAGAGTTCCCAGAACCATCCACCAAAGCTTTGGCATGGAGACAAGAACATAAGCAGTCTGAAGATTTCAACCACATCCTTTCAGGCCCACAGCTAGGACTGAACACTCACATGAATTATGTGTGTGAATGTGACCAGAAAACACAGGAAATACAGCAGCAAGCATATGGATCTGAAAAGGGATTCATTTTCCTGTGAGCTGTACTGGCCAGAAGGATGTTGTTTAAAAGCTCTCATCTGGTGTAGCCACTAATTTTTCTTCAAACAGTGTGAGGATTTTTCAGGCTTTTCAATGATCACCCAATCTGTGAACCAGTGTTATTCCATGTTATTCCATTCCTTTTACAGCCAGAGGAGATTGTCAGCAAGCTCTGAGCAATCTACCAAGTAAATATTTTTAAGAATGCATTTAAGGGAATTGTGGGATCTAATGACTGCTCAGAAGCAAAAACTCCACAAACCTAAAATGTTTGCTGTGATTCTTCCAGCTCAAGGTGCACCTTTACTGCATATGTTGTACACACAGCAAGAAGTATATGTAAACATATATCTGGTAAACCCTGGAAATGGTGCAGGTTTGTGGGCTACTCCCTCCAATGGCATCTTTCCAAGTGACAGGGACACAGGACACACCAGGGTTGCACTTGTCCCTGGAAAGCAGCTGATAATGCATAGAAAACCCATGCACATCTACCTGGCTTAGCAGGGACTGAGGCATTAGACTCAAGAAAGATGAGGCCAGTTAAATAGAGAGCAGTGAAAACTGAAGGCAGGGAAACATCACTGAAGAGAGGGGTGAATGACTGAGCATCAGACCAACTGGTTGCCTGTACCCCAGAATACCAGAGAACACCCACAAGGTAGCCATCTCCAAAGGCAAAGGGAGATAGCAGGTTTTTCCTTTTCTTTCAAGAATGAGGAGAAACTGTGTAGGTTCAGCTTTCAATCCCCTTGCAATCCACAAGAAATCTGAGTTACTATAAAGAAGTCAATGGGATTTTTGGCATGCAAGCTCCCCCTGGTGACACCTAGGTGTAGTTCCATACCATCAGTTCTGGAGAATTACTAAATGGCAAGAGCAGTTTTAAGAGGAGTGGAATTATTTTAACGCCTGACGGCAATTTATATTTTCAAGCTGAAATCTGTAAGGTTATTACTACATTCCACCCGCATGCGAGCAGTTTTGCCCAAATCTCTACAGTGGTTAGAGCCTGGCTTTTCTTCAAATTCACTCTTAGCAGGATCAAAAAAGTAAGAATAGCGTTAAAACTCATTTTTTACAGAATCTATGACTTTGGTACGAATATGTAGAGAAGATTCTACCTTTTCTGTACTTTGTCTATATTTTCCACAATGAAATTGAGTAAACTGATATTCTTGATTGTGCTTTCCAGAAAAATTGAGAGCAATACTTGTTTTCAGGCTGTAACTGTTAATATGAGTGCCAGATAGTGTGCTTCCACAGTGTAATTACAGTATGGGATGCTGGCTCTGGGGTATTTTGATGCCTTAGGCAAACCAGAAGAGGTAGGTTTCTCACAGGCTCAAGTCACTGACACAATAAAGAGCCACTAAAGATTTTGCCCCTGATGTTTTGCTGCCTGTGGCAACTACAAAGTGAGACTGGTTTTATCTACTGTAATGCACAGTTTGTGGTGACTGCATTTTATGTTAAATAACTGATTTCTTAACATTGGTTTCTAATTTGCCAGTTTTATCATTTGCCAACAATTAGAAAAAAAGAAATAAAAGAATTTGGTGGGTTTTCAGTTGTCACTAAGCTTAATGAGTTACAATGAAAACATTTCAAATTTAAAACATTACTAAAGATATCAAAACAAGTCTTTCACTCTTTTCATCTTCTCTTTTCTCCTCTCCCAAAAGATCAGTGCAGAGACACTGTCCCAAATCCGTTCTGATGTCTCAGCTAGAACTTGGGTTTTGCTGAATTTGCGTAACACAGAAGCACCCTGGTTATGCATAAGCATTATGTACTAAATTGTTTTGTGTTTCTTTTAGGTGTGGGAAAACCCACCCATATTATTGTGCAAAACCCCATAAATTGCTGTGTTTTGCTTTGTCTCTCTTGATGCAATGGGTTTGTACCCTTACTCTGTGAAAGTTGTTCCTTGCAGGATAGTGGTGCTGTTCTCTCCCAATTAATTCATTGGGTTGGTCAGTTTTGGAAACTGTTTTCTACCAGATGTTTCTGATTTGATTGTGTGGAGAAGGGCCACTGTTTTCCCAGATGCCAGGAGTGTGTGAGCAAGCACAGTTCAGCCCCTGGTTAGGGCTAACAGAGGTACCTGCTTTTTCCACTTCCTGCTGGCTGCAGCTGCCGGAGTTAACAGATCACCAACTATCTCTTCAAGGTTAAAGGCATCTGCTGCATCAGGGTGGACTTTCTAACAGAAGCCCAGACTAGTGGGTAATCAGCACCTGGTGGTGTGCTCCTGCATTGCTGCCAGTTCACTGACGAGGCAGCCCAGCTCCACACGGCGAAGCTCCCTCTGCTCCCCACATTCCCAGCATGCACCACCCTGCCTGCATGACCAGTGGACAAAGTCACCTTGCTGTCCAGGCTTGTCTCCCAGGTGAGTCTCAGGTTGGTGAGGACCCTATATAAGCCTGGGGTCTCTCTGTGAAGTTGCTGTGTGCTGTAGGACCTCATGGTGTTTGTTTTCCTGCTTTGATATCAAATCGCAGCCCCCACAAGCAGCTGCACCCACCTGTATGGAGCTGTGCTATCCCAGCTCCTTCAGAGGAGCCTGGTGTGCCTGAGAAAGTTTCAGCATGCAAAAATATTTGCATAGTCTCAGACTTGATCAGGAAGTTAAGTAAGTAGAAATGATGAGAGATCACATGGGGTTCATCAGTTAGTCTGAATAACTATAGTTGGGCACTAGGTCAAAACTAATGCTTCTGAGTGTATTTAAAACCTATAAACCTGTCATATGAGAGAAAGAAACTAGACGTGCTCTTGTCCAAGAATGTATTTTTTAGGAGAACAAGGTACGAGCTTACAAGACTTGGGTTTTCAGGGACTGGAATGCATTTAGGAGTTAGAAGCATGGATTCTTTGAAAAAGCCTATGCTGAACACTGGGAACAGTATTGAAAATTAGGGAAATCTATCTGCCATTCACACTGCCTCTTCTATGTAATTACTTTCCAGATTAGACATGTATTTTTATGTGTAAATACAATATGAATACTATATTTACAAATTTTACGTGTAAATACAATTTTATGTGTAAATACTGTGTCTTATGAAACAGTAATAATAGACACAATTCCCTTGGCTACAGTTCTCTGTGCTAGAAAATGAGGAGTTTGTATATAATAAGAGGACAAGAGGCAAGTGGCATAAATGGAAACACAGGAAACTCAAACATAAGAACTTTTCTTTCTTTTGCTGTGACAGTGGTCAGACAGTGGAGCAAGTTGCCTAGAAAGCTTGTGGAGTGTCCATCCTTGGAGATACTCAAAATCTGACTGCATACAGTACTGGACAACCTGTTCCAGCTGACCACATGTTGAGCAGGGGTCTGGACTAGACAAGCCCTGGAAGTACCTTCCAGCCTCAGCAATTCTGTGATTCAATAGCTGTTTTACTTATCATTGATGAAATGTAAACCTTTCATACAATGGTAATGACAAGCACAGTGAAAACTTGATCCCACAGCTGCCTGTATCAGATTTTCCCCTTTCAGTCCAATGGATGACATCTTATTTTGCGGCAGTATGTTTCCTACTTCTGTGAGAGTGCTCTCTCAATGTCAGTTTGTCTGGGTGATAGTATGTCTTAGGAAAATGTCTCAGAATCAAAAATTAGGATTAGGGTAGGCTGCAAGCCCCAAATAAGTTAACTCTTAATATGATAAAAACCTCTTCAGCAGCAGGGGGTGTCAATGAAATCAGAAGAAGGACTAGTTCTGATCTTCCAGAAGTACTCTGGTGCTCCTAGGCAGTTAAGCTGGCTTGATTCATAACTCATATCATAGGCTTTGCTCGGTTAGCATGAAATGCCTGTTGTAGAGGGAGAGGGGAAGGATTCAAGCCATTTTCAGCTTCAGACTTCTGAAATGGATCCCAGCTGCTTGCAGTGATCTCAGCAGCTCACAGGCACTGAGGTGGTGAAAACTGAAGAGGCTCATTCTTCTTGACAGATTCCTGCTTGGACGTAAGAACTAAAGCTACAGTACCTGCAATATGAAGTAAATGGTAATTGCCTGCTATTCATATGCCACCCATGAAGCAATGTGATGGGGATAATTTAATGTAAACAATGACCTATCAATCACCTGTTTAATCATCACAATGTTGTAGTTTTGAAGGTGTTTATAAAAAAAGAAAAGAGCACCTCATTTCAACATTTACAATATTACTGATGCATAGGTTATGCTGATGTCAAAATCCTATTTCCTTTGTCATCATAAGAAGGATCACAATGAAGATTATAACTCAGTAGGGGATTCATCAGCAAATTAACAGAGAAGCTTATAGACTTCTGACAGAAACCAAACAGACTGGATTAATTAAAAGTGAAAGCTGCACAGCACATGGAAATATGGCAGAGGAACACTGCCTTGGGTTTTTGGCTAATCTGCAAAGATTTTGCTCCTTGTCTTTGTTTTAAAAAGTATAACTCACTGGAAAGCTTTTCATCTGCACCCTAAAAATCTCAGGCTGCACAGACTACTCAGCAAGAGATTTAAATCTGCCATTAACAAATTTTGCCCTATAACTGCCCCAGACCACAGAGAGGAATAGTAGCCACAAAAGAATAGCAAAACCAGAAAATATGGATCTGGAGTATAAACCAAACAGAATGCCAAGGGTACCATGCCAGGCCTGGGGGTGAAACAGAAGAAGCTGTGAGACAGCAAAAGCTGCTCAGTCATTACATGCAGGACTTCATTCACCCCATCATGTGCTGTGGCTTCTGCTTCTCAGTATTACAGCCCCTCTTTCTCTGTCAAGGATTCTCTCCCCTCAGGTTGTGGCAGTAAGTTTTTTCTCATCTATTCAGGCTTCATGACCTCATAAAAATACCCATGTTAGCCAAAATATAAAAAAGTAGAGCCATTGTCCAGGAAAAAGCAAGCAGCTGGATAATGCTGTCCATTAACACTGAAGTCAGATAAGAATGCCTAAAGAAAAGTGAAACACAGCTGCTCCGAAATGGCGCATGAAGTTGTGGAGATGAAAATGTTTCATAAAGCATTTTCAGCAAGGTTTTGAATGAAAAAAAATAATCCTTTGTGCTTTGAACTTTTATTAAAACTTAATTTTTGTATAGCGTGGATAGATTTTTATGTTTAACAAACTAGGGCAAACTAAATATTTCAGTGCTGCTAATATTAAATGTTTTGGTGAAATGTTTTTATCCTTTTTTTTCCTCATAAAGAAAATTGTGAAATTTAAGGGTTTTTTTCTAATCACAAGCAAACAAAAATTGTAAAGCTCCAAGGAAGTGCAAATATTCAGCTACTGAAATCTGCTACTGTAATTTTTTAAATGCCCTGGCCTGAATCATCCTGCTTAAACCAAGCCCGGCAAGGACTTACCCTGGGCTTGTTATAGGCTGCCAACTGAAGAATCTAGCTCTGGAATGCTCTCTCTCTGCTGATTGTGTAAGGAATCGCAGGCAAGTGCATTTAATATTAAAGTACCTAAATGTAGGTGGGCATCTGTGCTTAGCTACAAACACAGGCTGTCCTTGGACATCCCACAAGGACAATTCTCATGTTGCTGTAGCAGTGAGCAGCAAATAAGGGACATGAAGACCCAGGAAGCAGAGGTAAAGCAAAGATGGCTTTGGCCATGTTATCCTTTTACATGGTTTATCATTATTACAACAACGAGGAGAATCAAATATTTTTGTACATAAAACCAAAATGAAACCTCACCAATGTTTAACAAATAATTCTGCCTTGAGCAAAAGTGTTTGCCAGGCAGCATGTCCAAAACTAATGAGACTGTGGGCACTGGTTCCATGTAACTAAGGATGAGCATTTCCAATTATATATTTTAGAAAACAGGGCCATAATTAAAAGTGCAATCTGATCCCAAATACGATCTACATCTGACCTGTGACTGGATCTAAATTTAACTGCTGGTCCTTGTATGATAATCCAATTACAGCTGTCAAATACCTGGTACATCCAATCTGGATGGGGTCTAATATGTCTCACAGCTCCTCAAGTCTGCCAGGGTATTCAATATTGCCTACCTATGTCCCACTATTCCTTTATATACTACTTTTTAAGCTTACCTTTTATAGTTAGCAGAATTCTATACATATTTAGGACATAAAGACATTACTTCCTACACAGGTTAGTTAAGTTTTGCAGAGAAATTTTCTGAGGGAAGCTTACCTGCCCGGGGGGGGGGGGGGGGTATTGCAGTGAAAACACTTGCCTGAGCAGTACAAACAGAGCTGATCAGGATAAGAATCCTATTCACATGATTAAAGTATACTGGGATTAAAAAAAACCCTTCCTTGCCACCCAGAGATGCAACCAAGCACAAAAACTATGGTGAGACAAATAATCGTTTTCACAAAAGCAATGGATCTCTTTTATTTTTGTATATTTATTTTTGACATTCCTGGGGTTTTTTGAGTGAAAAGGTGTTTGTTACTATTATCAGGGTTTCTGCCACACATTGAGAGGTTATTTTGCTGTATAAGATTTTATTCCCCTGCTTTACTAATTGGAGTTTGTATCACACATTTCTTTTGATTTGGGAGCCAACCACTGCAAGCAAAGTGCAGGTGGAAATGCTGCACTTCGTTGTTAACTGCTCAGGGTTTGCAGTTAAGCACCAGTTTCCCTTTCCACTTTGCTTCTGCTGCATGTGCTGCCAGAACAGCAGCGTGCAGTGGGTTTGTCCACAGCACCTGCGGCACTGTCAGTGCCACGAGCTACCTTCATCACAGGTTTTTCAGCAGAGATGTACTGTTTAATCTGTCTCCACCATGAACAGAATAATTTCTTTAAAACCCTGATGGAAATTGCCATTTGAATGGAAACCATTTAATTTGAAGTTAAAATGTACAGCATGAAAAAAAAGCCATGCTACTATTCTGTCACAGTCTACTTTTCCGTAGACCATAACTACCTCACATCCCAACTAGGTACAAGTCTGAGCCCAGCTAGGTAGGATCCAAACAGCTCAGACTCCTTCATTTCAGGTTCTCTAATATAGCATTTCCCCCAAGCATTAATTGCTGAAGTAAAATCCCTTAGCAACACTTATGCATTTGCTTTGAAGACTAGTTTGTGCAGCCTCAACAGCAGTTTTAGCCAAGAATGCATTTCTGATTTGTATTACAAAAGATAAAGTCTTGAACAACTGTGCTGTAGTGAGAGAAGTGGCCAGGAGACAGGTTGGAGATTTCCCATTTAGAACTAGAGAAGGAAAAATAAAAAAAATTCTTGGTTGCCACTATTGGCAGGAAGAGATTAGACAATATTAAATTGGTATGAGACAATTCCCTTTCTCACATGTAAATCACAATTTAATATATTAACATACTGGGAGAAGAACTCTTGGTTTTATCCTCAGCAAAAGGAATAGTATCTGTGAACAAAGCATTTGTTCCTGGAGACAAGAGGGGGATCACTTTTGTAAATGCTCATTGATCTTAAGGCTAGAAAGGACCCTTACTGTTATATAATTGAATCTTTGGCATGAAGCACACCCTTCAACCTAATTCTATACTTGATCCATAATTTATGTTGAACGATTGCATGTATTTTAGAATGCAGAAGATAAAGTTAAGATTTATCTAATTATCCTTAAACTTTCCTTTTGTTTACTTACAGCAGGAAGGATGGTAACATTGCTTTATTTTGTACATAGCAATCTATATAACTAACATTTGTCTTGTCCCAGCCTCAAAATGGACTTACATGCTGCAGTTGAAATATTGAACATCAGCTTTCCCAAGGCTTGACTGATGTGATTTTTCTAGCTGTAAGACCTATTTCCTGTTTTTTCCCTTATGGCTTATTTTAAGGTAGTCAGCCTACAGAGTGTGTCACACTGGAAACATCAACTGGCCTGGAGCAGCATGAAGTGAATTATAAGAATGACAGAAGTTACTTGGGAAAATGTAAGATGTTTTAATTTAAAGAAGCCATGCTTAGAAAATGCTACTCATAAACTTTTAGGGCCAGTGTGCTCTAATACAAATTTTGTGACAGTAGCAGAGCTATTGGCTTATGTTATTATGGAGCAGCTGATTCAAGTTTGGAAACTTAACACTTTATTTGATGGAATTACTGTAATCCTTTGACATAAGGGAACAATTCTGCTAGTCCTGTGATTTTGATCTGCTGTTAGACAGACAGCCTCCTGGCTGTGAGTGGTACTGGTGTTAAAAGTGAGGGTTCAGCAATTCCAACAAATAAACACATTGCCCAGTAAAACCTGGCTTTCAGACAGCTGCTTTCTGAGGGTGGATTCAGACCCATCTAATGAGCTTCCCAGGACCTGTTAAAGCACAGCACCTTTGAAGATCTGCCTGCGTTGATTGAATTCAAGCACACTTATCAACAGCTCTAAGCCGATCTCTGAACTATGAAAAATTGCAATGAACACATCTGCTAAAAAACTTTAATCCTCTCCTTGTTGCAGCCTCCAGCTGCCTAGCCAGACCGGCACACAGGGCCATGCAGGAGAGCCTTGCAGTGCTGTCTGGCTTCATTACCAGTGTGGAAGTCATCTCTACATGTTTTTCTGCTCAGGCAGTTGTTGAGGTATCTGACCATGAGCCATCCTCCACACAATCAGCTAAGAAGCGTTTTCTGGCTTTCCAAAGGATAATTAACATTGGGCTGAGATTGTTACAGGCTGACACATCCACTTAGCTGACTGCAGGGGCTTCTGCTGTTCATTAGAACTCTGAAGACTGGCTGACTTCTGCAGTCTGAGGACTTGTGAGGGAAGGAAGGAACCAGCAAGATGAGATGTTTGCATACTAGCAGAAGTTGCCTGGGGCAACAAAAGCCTTTCTGTTTACACTTTTGGCTACTGTAAGCGGGAGATGCAGTTCCTTCAGCCACAGTGGAGCTGACCTCTGTCTCCGGTGCATGTTCTGGCCAGCCTGTGGAGGACCGACAAAAGCCTTTCTGTGCTGAAGCAGCTCCTTCCCGCTAGTCTTATAGACCCAGTGCTACTTCAAGCGACTTCTAAGAGTAAAAAATGGAATGGAAAGTGCTGTGTGAGAGAATAAAATGGAAAGCAGCCAGACATTTTGCACCATGAATTTTGCTGTTCTCATACAGTCTTCATTGTGATAGTTTAACACTGAGTCTTTTGAGTGGGAGAAAGTAGCATGAACCCCAAAACTTGTCATTCAAAAGGCTCACCATGAAGACTCAGTATTGTACAACTGGAGCTAAGAGAAGCGTTAGTGACAACCAGCAGACATTTAGAAAATTAGTCAGTCCTTGTTGCTTGGTTTCTAAATGATCATTCACAAACATCTATGAGGCCATGGTGACCTGATGGATATGCTGATGAATTGATTTGCTCCAGATCAGATATCTGACCTACATAAACCCATCATATTTGCCAGTGCTTCAGATCATTTGTTTTGATTTAGTCATCTCGTGAAAGAAATGCATATTAGAGGAAAAAAAAACCTAGATGAAATTGCATGACTGAATAACATCTTGGTCTCATCATCGTAACAGACACATGAGAATGTTTTTCTCCTCCTCAGCCTGAGCTTAGGTATAAAATAATGTAGCACACAAGGGTTTTTTCTGACTTATAGGTTGCTAAAATGTCAACATAGTTTAAACTGCCACACTGGTGCTTCAGATTCTTTTTATTTTAAATGTTGAAGTTGAACCGTGTCTGCTGGCCTTTACAGCTCCATCAACTGTAAAGGACAGGGTGACAGCCTGACTTTGCTTTTCCTTGAATAATCTAAACAGCAGTTTGAGAATACTTAGTGTGCCAATTATGTGCGTCACTTTGTTTATTTCATACCTCAAACTTTAAAGCCACGTACAACATTAATTTATAGTATGTCACATACATTCATTGTAAATAAACAGTAGCTGTTTGAAGTTATTTCTTCTTTATAACTGGAAATTAAGATCAATTGCAAAAGCTGACTCTTCTTTCTTTGAAAATAGTAAGAGAAAGTCCCATTAACTTCTGGAGGAGTGGGTCCAAGCCCTGTGTAATAACAAATGACCTGGCTGTGTTCAGACTTATTGACCACAGGAGTAAGGGCAGAACTTTGCACGTCCGTTATCAAGCTTCAAGGGATCAGTTTTACTCTGCCGTGAAACCTTGGTTAACGAAAGCTTAAAGGCATGAGTACTGAGAGTTCTACAGAGCAGCATTTTTCAGTCTTTCTCAACAAAAACCAGCCTTTTATAAAA
Source organism: Strigops habroptila (assembly GCF_004027225.2). NCBI lineage: Eukaryota > Metazoa > Chordata > Aves > Psittaciformes > Psittacidae > Strigops > Strigops habroptila. The sequence goes on along the minus strand of NC_044281.2, from coordinate 15,545,235 downwards.
CTTCCAAAGTCTGTATTGAGCAGACTGTTCACAGCTGCTCACATCTATAAAGCAAGATTTTCCACATCCGTTTACATTTATTTTGTCTTCTCTCCTCATGTTCTCTCTGTTTGCTCATTCACACATGGGAATTGTTAAGGTCTGGCTCTGTGTGGTTTATTGCTGTCACATCACGTTACTTTTTAACATTCTTTGGACCACTGGTGGCTCAGGGACCACCTATAAGAATGGCTGCCTTGGGGGACACCAGTGTTACCACCCTCCAGGAGGCTGAGCTGCTCTTGTGCTGGGTCTGCTTGGAAGCAGTGCTGGCGTCCTGCCACAGGTGGTATGATTTATGAACATTAGCATCAGCAGATGAAATAATTACTGCCAGGATGGCAAACTGAAGTCATTCTTGCAGGTGGGAATGAAGAAACACAAGGAAAGGTAAGTAAAACACATTTTCTCTTAGCAAACAAGTATCTTTCATGGTCTAACTCTTAGTTCATACTCAGTAATCCTCATTGATCACTGCATGCCACAACTCTTGTCATATTGTGTTGATGTTAATGTAGCAACCAGGCACCCACACCAGGGATTAGCACTATGCCACATTAAACCTTCTTCAAACGTTTAACAAAAGTCAGTTGTTTCAACAGGGAACTCCCTGCTGGGTTGTAGGAATCAAACCCAGGAACAGATATAGAGTCCTAGGGAGGAGTGTTGCAGTCTTTGTCTCAGCATGATGACAACTGAAATGATCTTGTTTTCAATCTCAAATTCAATAACTGAGAATTTTGAGGAGGATTTGGTCCCTTCCAACCCAAACCATTCTGTGATTTTGTGATTTGGAACTGGCTTTGTAGGCTGATAGTTGTATCTCTCCAGCACTCAGTACCATGTGGGAGAAAGGATGAAAATGCTAATTTAAAAACCTAACAAATGAAGCACCAAAGCTGCATTGTTTCCTGATTTGAGATGAGAGGGGGTGGTGCTCATAATATAGCTGTTTCACAGCTGTTTAAAAAAAAAATAAATATATATATATATATGTAGTGGAAATAGATTATTTTTTTTTTTTGTAGCCAAACAACTGAGCTGTTGATCAAGAAGGTCAAAGTACCTAGGATATGTGTATGCAGAGGGTAAGCTTTGAGTTTTTCCATGACCAGTAAAGACAGCCATGCTTCTGATACCTTTACCAAATGGGAGAGAGGGAAGACAAGACATGTATTTCTTACATTTAAATAAATCTGGCAGTGTAGTTGGCATGCACCTGAAAACGAATGTTTGAAGATGTCTAAACCTGCTTTTTCTTAACTTTTATGAAGCAGAAAATGTTGCAAATGGAGGCTGGTTAAGCTGTATTCTGTTGAACTGATGGAAGTCATAGGGAGAAGAGTTTAATAATTGCTCAGCTCCAGTGGAAGGAGGTTTGTGCTAGGCAGCTGCTCCTGTGGGCTATAATGGTCCTTGACTTCTGCTGGAGGTGACAACAGCAGGAAGTATTTCGTGCTTTTCCCAGTGGGGAGCTCCCTGGAGCAGGACACTGTGCCCTGTGCCCAGCTGAGCTGTACCACGGTGGCTCGCTGCTCTCCCACTCGCACTGACCAGCAGAAGGGGGCATGTTTCCTCACATGGAGCACCAATGCTTCTGGAAACAGCTGGCAAAACACCTTGTGAAATGTTGAGAGTCTGTCTTGCTTCCACTGTGCAGACGCCTAGCTGAGCAAGAACGTGATTTCTTTTGTAATAGGAGTGCATAGGCTTTGTTTTTATTACCACAGTGTGTGGCTTTAAAATCTGTTGCATCTGCATGCAGCAGGCATATTTTAATAACTACAATGCTAGTCAGCAGTCCATGCACAGGTAAAGAATGACTGAGACAAATGATCTGTCCCTGAAACCCTGGTGGAAAGAAGCACCATTCCAGCAGCGGGCGGTAGGTGCAATAGTACGTGCTCTGCAGGACAGCCCCTTCCTATGCCTCTCTCTCAGGAGATTAATTTATTTTCTTTGACATTTCTATGCACTGGGCCATGACTGGGGTGTGATTTCTATGTGAGATTTTGTCTCTAGGTATATCTGTCACATGCAAGAGATGCTCCATGTTCCTTGATTTTAGAAACACAGTAGCATGTGGTTCAATGCAACCCCTTAATCTCATTGTTTTCATCCCTTGTATTTGGGAACAAATACAAACACACAGAGCTCACACCTACTTATATATAGATCACAATGGGCCACATAATCCAATTATGAGTTTGATGTTTCCCCAAATCAGTACTGAAATGCTGACTTAGTCTGGCCCCACGGTTTAAAGGAGCGAAATGAAACCTTGTTCCTGAGATAGGTCTGACTGGTGCAATTAGATGCTTCATCCCTTTTCCACAGAAAGGATGCATTTGAAGCTTCCATGTGGGTCTATGTAGCCTTCAGTCACAGAGTTAATGTTAATATACTTTTATAGACTAAAAGATGGATTTACTGAGTTTTGATCTCATAAAATCATATAGTTAGTTATGTCGCAAGGATCCTTCAGAAAGCACACAGTCCAACCTGATGCACAAAGCAGAACCAGCACCAAATTTAACCAGATTGCTCAAGGCTTTGTTTAGTCCAGTACTGAAAATCTAAGAGAGAGACTTCACAGACTCTCTGGGAAACCATGTCAGTGCTTCAAATATATCCTGTGAAATAATTTCTTCCCTATATCCAGTGAGAATACACTTTTTTCAAATTCATGACCAGACACCTTCATCTTCTGGATAACAGCCGCATTAAGTACAGGCAAGCTGCTGTTAGGTGCCCCAAAGGTGCCCCTCCTCCTGGCTAAGCAAGCCCAGGTCCCCCAGCCTCTCCACACAGGTCATACCCTTCAGTCCCCTGACCATCTCAGGGCCCTCCATTGGATTTGAACAAGTTTATCAACATCTTCTCCAACAGAAGGGGGCAAACATAGTATTGCAGGCACAGCCTGATGCATAGTAACTGAGGACCTCTCCTGGTTTCCATAACTCTTCAAAGATGACAGAGCACAGCCTCACACTGACACCAGCTGGTCCTTCTGCACCCTTGCATGCAGGCCACCAGCCCCATGGACATGTGGGTCAAGATTTCTCAAGGGATTGCTGGCTTAATCTTTCCTCTCCTCCTTGGATCTTATCTGTGTCCAAAAGGGCCTGGTAGAAAAAGAGGGGATTGAGCACCTCAATCTTGTCTATGTCTGTATCACTCACCTCGCTCAGCTGCAGGCGTGCATTTTCCTTGTCTTTTCTTTTACTATTAAGGTACGGGAAGAACCTCTTCCCGTAGCCCCTGACACCCTTAGTTTCAACTCAAGCTAAGTTTGATCTTTCCTAACACCATTGCTGTGTCATGGGCCTTTATTTTTTTCTATATTCCTCATTTTTACCTTGTCTTGACTTTCACACACTGTACACATCATCTTTCTGGCAATGGGCCTCAGTCATGGGGTTCCTGCTTAGCCAAGATAGTCTCCTTATACAGTAAAAGCTACTTGTTCTCCTGTATCAGTATGGGCCACTCTTGTACTTGGAAGGGGCTGCCCCTGAAGACCTGTCAGCTTTTCTGGGCTTTGTCACCTTCACAACTGCCTCTCACTACTTATCCAGCTTAGCCAAAGACCTGTGATGGATGCTGGTTTTCATTATATTAGTTTTGTTGTTTGGGTTTTGGGGATTGGTGGGTTTTTTTGGTTGGTTTTGAAATTAAAAAATTCGTTTCAGTTGGGAAAAAAAAATAAATGAGGAAGGAGTTTCAGAGAAGTCAAAACATATTTAACTGATAAATTTCAAACAAAATGATCCATTAAAAAGTTCTTTTTCCTGTTTAGTGGAGTGAATACATGATTTTTTTTTTTTTTTTTTTTTTTTTTTTTTTGCATTAGCACTTTCATTTTTTGATGAGGGAACCAGAACATGGCATAAAGCAGACATTTTTAGTTGGCCATTATCCTCTTTGGCCAATTTTGTTTGCTTGATCATTTCAAAGTGATTTGAGTTCTGAAACTCTGAAAATCAGGCTGCTTTGTCTGTGGCTCAGCTTCACCTTTCACTGCTTTCTGAAAATGTGTTTTTGATAGAGAGCAGATCAGCTCCAAATCATAAAACTAAATAACCCTTAGGGAATTCAAATTGCCAACCAGACTTCAATCCAGAGTTTGGTAAATGTCAACACAGTTCCTTAGGCGGTGAAGCGGGGTGAAGGAAGAAGTGTTAAATCTGATGAGGAGCTGCCTTAATTACTGAAATAATTTTATTTTTTTCCCAGGAGTTATTTAATTCATGAACGCTTGGTAATTCTATATCTTGTGACACTCTTTAGCCTTCTAATCTGGTGCTTTGGTCAGGTGGAGAGAAGCAAAAAGCTTAAACAGCATAGATGTTGTTATGTGACTGCAAAAATGACAGAAAGTTGTTCCATTTGCACTCATCATTTCTAAGTAATCTCCCAATATCCTGGCTGTGTTTTGTTTTTTTTATTATGAGTAAAATCTTAGAGCCTTTGTTTGTTACTCATCCTTACTACTGTGCTTAATCCATGAATAGAAACAAACCCCGAACAACAGCATTCTGGTGCCTCTTGATTAATATTTGAGAAAGCTGAGGGCATAAACTGTGTTACCAATGTATGAAGATTGAAAATACAAGAAGGAAATATCTGGAAATATCTGGAAATACTGGGTATGAATAGATCCAAATTAGTAAAAATATCTCTGTAGAAAGAGCTTCACCTCACTACCTGCTTATCATTTGCTTTGTATTGACAAAGAGCAGGGCACACAACTGGAGTAACCCTCCTGGAGTGACACGCAAGAGCCGCTGTAATGGCCTCTTGTCTTGAACTGTTTTAGCTGAGCAGGAGCTGTGGATGTATGTGCCAGTTCTCCCCAGCATGCCCAGCAACAACATCTCCTGACTACCCTTGGTAGCTACTGTGGGTTACTGCACTGTTATGTGGCTAGATAAGCTTTGAATCTAAGAGTATGACTGCTATCATTTAAAGAAGTATTTTTATTACCCTAGACTTTTTTTGCACTGTAAAAGTCTGACGCTTTATGCATAGAGTGTTATCTTTTCAGGAAAGCCACCAGCCTTTTTTGTTATGCTAATATTTGTAACATATTTGTATGTTAATATTTGACTGTTCACACTAACTTATTTCATTGTGTAGCTGAGCATCTTATTTCATAACGCCACACATAGGGTCAGTTAATTCCAACAATCTTGAGGCTTATGAATAATGACATAGAGTCTTGTGCACTTATTGGGCAGTGCAGGAAACTCTGTAAGTCTTTACATCCAAGTGACACTGTGGTATTAAATGACTGGCAATGTGAAGGCAGGCTGTAGAACAGAGGTTATGAAAAATCATTAAACAAGACTGATAGTTGCCTGCTAAGTGAAAATCAATGGGTAATGCTCATTGATGTCATTTTGCTCCCTTTCCTGCAATTTTCAAGTTGAATATATTGCCAAAAGTCTTCACTCCTACCAAAAATACTATTTCATGAAGCTTCATCATACTAGCTGTATATCACATCACATTTTCTGTCCACAGCTTTCTGTTTTTCATCTTTTAAAAACTCCCTAAAAATGATGCATTCTGGCTCCTAGCAATTCCTGTCTGGACTGCTGAATAGTAGCTGTTAAATGGGTACTGTGAATGTGCAAGAAATGGCTCTGTAACTCAAGAAGTAAACAAAAGGAGACAAATTTGCCCTATAAACACAATATAATTTTGAAATGAATGTTCATTAACCTATAGTTGGGTGAAATACTATTTAAAGTGATGGGCTCCTGTTGGAAGCGGAGTTGATTGCACTCCAGTTGTATGACCCATTGTAAAATTCTGGTTTCAGTTGTTTGTAACTTTGTTGAACTAGAATAACTGTAATAACTTGTGTTGATATTTTTTTTTTTTTTTTTTTTTCTTTTCCGAGTGAGGTATTTGGAAAAAACTATCCCATATTTTAGAGTGGTGTGGACACAAACAGTGAAGCGTAGGAATCTCCAGGTTAAGTGACACTAGGGCCATGACTCTTGGCCATATGCCATTAATTTCTCTTACTCTTAATCTGAGGTAATCTGGATCTTGCCCTGTAAGACTTAAGGGTGCACCCCTTTTTGAAAACTGCCTCTACAAGTGCTATGACAGTGGGGCGTTTGACTATCCAGCTGTGGTTATCTAAAGCAGCTGGGCTGCAATTTCTCCTCAACAAGATGAACTGATGAATAAGGAAAACTTTTTTTTCTGACAAATAGAATAGTGAATAGAACTATGTATGACATGCAATGAAACCAAAAATGTTTCCATGTTATGGAATAATGACACCAGAAAGCCTAATTCAATTTTATGTTTTGTTGAAATCATGCATTTTTGACTAACAGTTATGTTCCCGCTACATAACTGTTTTTCTCAAAAACCAGCGCACCTAAAAATCATTCTTGTGCATTTACTGTTTAGATATTTTGTGAATAACAACCCTTCATATCTGGTCTCTACTCTCTGTCATCTTTTTAGCTTGATTTTTACCTCCTTTTTTAGTTTGAGTTCTTTTATCACACAAGGCAGAGCTGGGAAGATGGGATTAGGCCCATTCATTGAGTCTTGCTTGCTTGTGCTGAACATGGGGCAGGGAAAATAATAACTTTGAATTTGATTTGTTTTCATAGAACCTACTTCAATTGTTGGCTGAAACCAGCCAGCAAAAGGAACTTCACACCTTTCCTTAAACCTAAATTTCCAAATATCCCATTATAGGTATTTACACTTTTCATCCAGCTCATGAGGTTTTTGGAGGTCAACAGAATACGTTCTCCATGTGGGAAATGATCCAATCTTGTCATGGCTTTGATGCCAGTAGTTCTCTCTCCGTTGAGTGCAATGATCTCTTTGCATCAGGACAGCTCTGCAGGTCATGTGAGGACTATGGGGGCGCATGCTGGAGAACACCTCTGGGGCACGTGGGAAGCTGTGATTGTGGGGCACTGGGGTCCGTGTGAGCACTGACCTTCAGCAGATCAGTCTCAGAAAGAGGCTTAAGTTGAAGTTCTAGCAGAATAATTCCCACGTCTGCTGTCTGAGCCTTGAAAACTTTTAACTTGCTTGAGATCAGCAATGCTAATCTGATCAAGGATTGCCAAGCAAATACTGTTCTGTTCTACAAGGCATCTTTCAGTAGATTTTTTTCAACAAAACATGATAAATTTCCTAAGAGCCTACATTCAAGAGAATATTTCTGTGGGAAATACACCATAGTATTGTTTGAACTAAGAGGTTTGTGAACAAGGGAGTCAGTATGGGCATTAAAAAACTTGCCACTACTTTGGATTTTTGTTTGTTTCTTCCTTCAGGAAAAAAAATGCCTGATGCAAACCAACACAACTTTAACCATAACTTCTGTATTTTCAGGGATTAAGCATCTGAAGAGTCAGAGCGATTCAGCATTTCCAGAGGAAGAAGAGGGAGTTAGTGAAAGGGAAGAGGAGTGGGGCCATTAAGGAGCCCCGTCCTGGAGACTAACTGAACTGCGCGGCCGTGCGTGCCTCAGATCGTTCGCCACTGCTTGTGTTCCCGCACCGTGCCAGCGGCACCGGGGCTCCCTGGGGAGCACCCTCGGCTGGGTTTTACAGCCACCTGCAATTGTGTTCTGTGATCCTTATACCCAAAGATAAAACAGTTATTTTAAAGTCGTTTTTCTTTCATTTTCTATGACTTAGAAATGTTATTTGCAAATGTGTTAGTGACCTGACATCAGTACTGCCAGAGCTTAACTACTGTGTGTGAGCTGTACTCTGTTGTAAATAAAACTGATTTAAAAGCTAAAAAATAAATAATATGTTCACTTAGACAAGGCTGTATATTGTACAGTGGGTTTGTCTAGCGTGCAGAGAAACGTTCATATAAAATCATCCTTCCAGTGAAAGTCAGCTTTTACCAGCATTGTTAGAGTAACTTGCAGTAGGTAGAAACAAACTAAGCAGAGGTGACTCTTAGTCTAGAGAAGGATGCAAAGACACTCTTCCCCATGTTCCCTGGATATGCAACGCTTAAAGTACTTGTCTTGTTTTCGGTCTGAGGTTGCCTAGTCATACCAGCCAAAACAATTTCTCTTTACACAAGATAATTTTTAGCTGGAGGCGTTAGAAAAGGTTTCAATTTAAGAGTCAGAGGAACACAGGAGTGTGTGAGACCTGTGAGTAGGGTCCTATGCACCAGCTGAGCTGAAGGAAATGCTGATATTCACTTTCATCACCTGCAGCAAGTATAGGGTTACAGCCTTCTCTGAGAAAGAGGGCCAAACCACTCTGCGTTTGGCACAGTTTCAGCCAGTAAATGGTAGCATATCAAGCTGCGGTGATTTAGCATGTGTCTAAGCCTTAGGTTTTTTGGTTGAAGTTTGGCATGGTTCATATCAACATTTTCATTTGTTAAACCATGCAAACTCTATGGCATAAAATGAAATAAAGCAGAGAAGCAAAAATGTGTTTCTTCAAAGTTGCACTTGACAGATTATTTCCTTTTTAATCAATGGCCATTTTTAAACCAATTCACTGTCATTTTGTATTAACAGCTTGCCTTTGATACAAAGTTTTACCCTCAGTTTAACTTTCCACTGCTTTAAGTCTCTTTTAAAGGGCTGAGCTAGCAAAAAAGGAGATGAAGTGTACGAAAACACAGAGCCTTTTGTCTATGCCTTGCATGGTGATTTCACTCTCAATCCAAAGTCTTCCACGAAGACCTGCTGAGAACAGGATCTGTCAACAAGTGTTTCTTTATATCTAGGAGCCATCTTTTTGCCCTCCATCTCTCTCTCTGTATCTGCCCTCTTTGTTGCCATTTTCTGTAGAAAGGCTGCAAAAAAGGATCTGTGACTCCAGCTCAGCATGGGTATGCAAGAAAGACTGAAAGGAGGACTCTTTAGAGGTACAGAAGCAGCTATGGGACTTACGGGGCTGGAGGCTTTTTATGCCACAAACAACACAAAGAAGGAAATAACCCTTCAGAAACCATTTGAATGGCCCAAAGCTAAGACTGGAATTGTAGCAAGAAGAGCTGGCCTCTGGTCCCAGCTTTGCCACAGCTTTGCTTTCACACAGCACCAGGCTCTTCACATCGTTGCTCATTGCCACAGTACTCCCAGTTGTAAAACAGTCATTGGTTTTTAACCTCGCATCATCTATCTGTGTTGCCAGCTAATAAAATGCTTTTTATATTAATGGCCTTTTGCTGGTTATTTTTACCCACAGGCTTCAGATGAGGACTGCCTAGAACTTACTTACAGGCAAATGAAAAAGTGTGCATGATTTATAATACTTGATACCAGCACAAGGTATTGAACACTTTGGAATCTCAACATTTCAAAGGCAACACAAAACACCTGAGAAGAGCTTGGAGAATTCATTACTGAACACTGTGTTTCAGGATGACAGATGGACTTGAGGATGATTGCACTTTATAACTAACAGGAAAAAATAAAAAAGAGATTTAGTTTGAACTGGATCTGAGTGTTTCCAGGATTGTTACTGCAGCAATGAGAGCAAAACAATTCAGGTTTACAGCTGTGATCTGGATGAAGCATCAAGATCTGATAAGATCCTCAGATAGCCACACCAGTATGTAGATGCATCTCTAAATCCAGATCTTATCATCGCCTCATCTCTAAATATTGCAGCTGTGTTTTGTCATGTTAAAAGCCTGTTTCTTTTTCTTGACCCAAGGTTATGCAAGCAGCGTGTCTGAGTACAGGGATAGACTACTCCTTTCTAGCAAAGGGACAGGACTGGTTGCAGAGATTTTACTATGGATCTACTGTAACACCACTTGCTGGTGGGAATTCATCTGAAGGACAAAGTCAGGATGCACATTTTTTTATATATCAGCCATTTTTAGTTTGAAAAGCTGAGCAAACCCTGCTTGTCTGATCTACTTGTGAGGCATACAAGTGGAGATGAGATACAAGGAAAGAAGCAGTAAAACAACAGACCCCAGAAAAAAAGTACTTAGCATGAAGCAGAGAAGAATTGTCAGTGAATTGTCAGTGAACCCTATGACGGAAATATCTGGGTGTGGGGAAATAAGAGAAGAAAATCAGGAAAAGCAGTGTGTTTACTAAACTAGGCCTTTTCTCAGTTTTGGTGAAGCCTCTGACATTTAAAAACAGCAGCCTTAGATAGAGAGCCTCTCGTATGCTTTGGAGTGTAATTGAAAGCTCTGGTTGTCTCATAGCATGGAGAGCTCCACATAGGTACACTTGAACCATGTAGATTTCTTTGTGGGAGTCAGTGGTCAATCATCATTGCGCAATGTGTTTACGTCACCAAATGCACAGATTAAAACAAACAAAAAAATCCATTAATGTCATCTTTTGTTTTAGTGTAAATGAATCAATAGGGGGTTGAGAAAGTAAACAAAAAGTTACTGAACACCAAGTGTCTCAAAGAAAACACCAGTATGAAAACACCTGAAAGGAAAATTGTGATGACATGTTTCCTGTTTGAGCTGTCTCCTCTCACAGTACCTGCTCCTGCTGGTGAAGAAGTCTTACAGGTTTGGCAGGAGCAGGGTTTTTAGAGATGGGTTGCATTAGTCCATTTTCCACAAACAGGCTGATGCAAAAAGAAAGCAGAAAAAACCTACCCAGGCAAGTAATGAACATCGTTCTTTCTTAATAAGCAACTCTGATTTGTCTCTTTTTCCCCTTCCTCCCTCCATGTTCTTAAATCTACTGCCTTTCCACTCAGTGGTATGTTTGCTGTTGTTCTTGCTTTCAAGGTATTACAGGAAATGTTATTTGCAGGATTGAAAGGAAGCTGTCTCCTTGGACTGATCTCAGTCTTTTCCCTTAACTCATTAAAGTACAGTGGTTTAAGGCTTTTTGTTATTGCATCTTACAGCCTTGTTTCTTTTTCTTATGCTATAGTTGTTATTCCATGACAGGTTCTTCCCTTCAGTGAGATTTATTGAGACATTGTGCTAATGAGTTATTTGGAAAAATTCCATGGTTTGACTTACAGGATGGTATATGCTGTTTATTCTCCAGCTGCAAAACCAGATAATACTTAAAAAGATACAAAGGAAGAGCCAAGATTTAAAAGTCCTTTCAAAAGCATCATTTCCACTGAAGTCAGAGGAATTTTGCTTGAAAATGGCCAGAGGTTTTGGCCAACAGCATACTTTCCTTTGGGGAAATACTATGTGTAGCGTACAGGAAAGCTTCTCTTATCCTGTTATCAATTTAATTATTGAATTTCTTGCCTATTTTTTTATTAAACTTGCCACAAATGCTGTTCAAGGTTTCAAAGACTACCCCACCTTTTCCTCATCATGTCATTATTTCTTCCCACTAATGTAAACTGAAACATCACCATTAGTTCTTGCCCCACTGGTATTATTGAATCAAACCTATCACATCCAACACTATCGTGTCGACTGAGATGGAGCTGCAGGCAGAGGTTCTGCTTCCCATGTTTGGGACAGGGGCTCCCCTGGTGTCAGGCCAATCAGTGAGGAAGGGACTTCCAGTCCATCTGCACTTCCTCCAACAGACTGCAGTACTGAGGGACAGGTCGGTGGCGGGTCTTGCTCTTTAAAAAAATATTTGTTTTATTTTATTCCACAAGGCAAACTGCTGAGTCTACTCTCTAGGGCCAGGCTGGGTAGGCTGCAGTGCTGTGGGTGGCTGGGGAGGGACTTCAGTGGGGCTTCTGCAGGCTACAGGGCTGCCTTAGTACAAGCCTTGCAGCTGGTACCGTACAATGAGATGTCCCTAGCTCAGTACAGGGTTCCTCCCCTCATTTTCTTTCTCTTACAGATTGAGACACAGTGGGTTTTATGAGGGACCTTATTCCTGCAGCACATAAGGTATCACCTATCCCCTAACCCAGGGGGTACAATGTAAGGGCATATTTAAAACATGCTGTCCCTAAAGCTCCCCTTTCTTCCTCACCTATAGCATCCATTCTGGTGCTCAGGCTTACAATTCTTTTTATTCTTTACTTTTTTTTTTTTTTTTACTTCTCCCTCCCCCCCCCTTTGTTTTTTCTTTTTTTGTATTTTTTCTTTTTTCTTTCTTCCCCACTTTTTTTCCCCTTTGGCAGCTCAGTGCAGTGGTGAGCTGCCGTAAGAGTTTCAGTTGTTCTGTTGGTTCCTGACATGTGCAATTATATTTGACCTTTTCATGCAGAGCATTATACTTGGCAACAAAGTGGATGCTAAATGCCTCATATGCTTTGCTGTATTATCTCATTTATCTCTGCTGTGGATAGCAGCACTTTGGGGAAATCTCATGCCAGACATTCGTGCACCCTCTACTAAACCTCAGGCCACTTGATAAGATGCTACTAATTTCCAGCTACAACGAAGTTGGCTGAGGAAGTTTATACAAGTTCAATACCTACATTTCTGCTGTAGGTTTGGGGGGGGGGGGGGGTGGGAAGAGGACTTGTTTTATTTATTAAATAATCTGGGCTTTTTGGAGGGAGAAAAAATATTTTGTACTACTGCTAGGCCAAACACACTACGTTTCAATTTTGTGATGATTCATTTGCTTAGTATATACTGACCCTTAGTGGTAAGCTGAGATTTGAATTACTTTGCCAAGTTTTAAATTTTGCCTTTCTCTTTGGCCCAACTGTTCAGGAAATGGCAGGAATATTTGCTGTGCATCAGGATAGTCTATCTATGTAAATAGCCCACATTGTCTTCAACAGGAATAACAGGCATGTTAAAATAATGATGACAGGTGTTACTAGCTCTTCTGAAGGGAAGGCTGTGGAAAGTGAGAGTCTCAAAAGGTTATTCCAAAATGTGAAACAAAACCGTTGGCATTGAGAAGCAATACTCTCCACATAATGAGAAACAAATAAGAACTCAGTATTTGGCACTAACGAACACCTCAAGCTAACTGTGGAATGAGTATTAATTAGGTTTCCAAAATAGCATCTTTCTGAAAAGCAGCTGAGGTGTAATATTGCTCCTTACTAATCAAAGCAATGGGACAATGTGAACTCTGCAAAAATTAAATGGTTTGCAGATGGCTGTGTGCATCTTTAATAAAGACAGAAGAACACAAGTTACAGCTTTAAATGCTAGAGAGCCTTTCTGCATCTCCTCCTTTTCAGAGAGCAATATTTGCAGTTTTCAAGGCAGCGAGGAAAGTGTGTTGGTTTCTTATTACATTTTCCCTGCAGCATAAATTCTGTTGATGTGCTTCCCTAATCATGCTAATTATACTGCCATATGTTGCTCTCATCTTTCTTTTTCTCTCCTAATGGGACATAGATTCTCTCTTTTGAATATGTCATTTGTTTATTACATTTATCAAGGGTTTTAACATTATATGGGACTTTTTTAATTGCTTTTTTTAAACACTCAGCGGATTGAATATTAAAAACAGACATGAAGGTCAATTATAAATAATATTTAAATTGCTCGTGCCATTTTTATTCTCTAATTTACTGGAAATATCGACTCTGTAGCCCTGCTCCTGTACCTAGTATTTACTTGAGAACACACACATGTACCCCAGAACTACTCTGGCTGCAGTCACAATTCTGCCCTATCCCAAACCACCTTGCGAAAGAATAGAGGTCTTTCTCAGACAGGTACGCTAAAATAAAGATGCATCGTGCATTATATTACAATCTTGACGCAAATATGCTGCTGTTCATTCCAGTTGTGAACTACTGGAGTATCCCAAACTATAAAGGTGAATATTGAGTTTCCATAAAAGGATTTAAGATGGCTTAAAGTTGAGTAGTGCTTTGTACGAAGACATTAGACTCTCAGAGTATCCTCCACTGCAGAAAAAAGCAGTAAACCAGCTGAATACAGAGAAAGCAAGAGACGAACAATTACTATCCAATTATCAAATTAATTCCTGGTATAATGACACCAGCTCTCTTGGCTGGTGCAATTGGATCATACGTGAATTTGACCCTTTGGCTCACTGAATTTGGATAATTATATATCAGGCTTTATACAAATAAATAGCAAATACTTTCATGTTATTTGATGTTTGTTGATGGTATTACGATACAAATCCCAAAATCTTACTCTAAGGACAGGTTCAGGAGTGTGATGATGAGATAGGTAGCTTTATACCTGCAGTCCAAGCAAAAGCGAAAAAACATCTATTCTGCCTGTATTCCAGCTCAAAGCCCAGATTGTACTTACCATTTTGATTTTTGACCACCTTGTTTATTTATAATTTTATCTTATTTCAGGTTTGTAAGAATGATCAATACCGGATGTTGCAAATGCATAAAACGCTTCAGCTTTAAAGTTCATACATTATGTAATTTGTCAGAAAAGCATATTTGATTAAGCTATTATCTATCCAAGCCCAGCTAATGGAAAGTTCTCTAACAGTTCTCCACAAAAGTGCTATAAGCAAGACACTCGCCTAAGCACATGGGAAGTATTTTGCAGCACGATTCAGCCCAAACCAGTTAAACTCTCAGTTTTTATGAGATTTTTCACATTTATAGCTTTGTGGATATGACTTGCTTCTTTGTTCCCAGGGGACTATTCAGACATTCACAGTCTGATAAAACTTCTGAGTGTTTGCCCTGGGACATGGAAAAGGTGTCTCCGGAGAAGCAGTAAGTAATTAAGTGACCAGAAAAGTAAAATTATCCCAGGAAAGTGGCCTAAATGTTTGCATGGCGTGTTTGACAGAGGACACTTTCTTTTCCTCATAGTATTAAATGCCATTTCCACTCATTTTTTGCATACTGATTTTCAAGGATGTGATTTTTCAAAGGATGATTTAAAAGTGGATGCACTCTCCTCTCAAACTTTTGTTTCCTAAGCTACTGTAAATTTAAATTTCTTTCAGTTGCTGTTGAAGAATGTTAGTCGTACTTACACTGTCCTCTTTCTCATGTAATAGCTATTAAATAATGCAATAGTCTGTTAAAAAAATGTACATTTTAGACACTTACCACTGGGGATCTTGATTTATTTATTAATCTGAAGTTAGTTTGGTCACAGTAGTGGCTTGTTTGACTTCTGGCATCTCCACAACAGAAGAAGGTCCTTCACTCATGTAGCTGGGATAGCATCTGGGAAAAAGGAACTGCAGAGAATGTGATATAAAGTAGTCGTCTTGATTTATTTCCATCATGTACCATAAATTGTTAGGATTTGATACACATCTAGGTTAATAGGATTCTTTCCACTCATTTCCAGTCTGAGCAGGAATGACCCTATTTAGTCCCTGCTCCACTGAACTTGGACTTGCACTATACCATGCAAGTTGTGCCCTTCCTGAAGAATTGTTGCTAACATGAACAGTCCCAGTAACTCCATCAATACCAACCCACAGTAAGCATTTCTTGGGGTAAAAAAGTGTTCTATTGGTTACAGTTTTCTTCATGTGAGGGCTATTTTAGCAGTGAAGGCTAAGAAGGCAAGACTCGCTTAAAGAAATTTAATAGTTTCTTTAAGACTTGCTTAAAGAAATTATGAGGATGCGAGTGAGCTTGTACAGAAAACTGACATAGTTATGGAGGAAGTCTAGAGTCACAAGTGGGTGAAAGGGTTGGAAACAACCATTTATGCTCTGCTACTTTTCAAAGACAACCATATGCAAACGAGCAAACATGCTTCAGGAAAGCAGATTTGTAACTAACACTCAGGAGCTTCACGATCCTTGCCCTCAAATCATATTTATTTGGGAATATCGTCATAAGAAATACGGACAAATACAGCAGAATAAAAACACACAGTTTTAGATTGCCTTGTTGAAAATTAAATAAAAAAATACTGTCAGATCATAACCCATAACAATATTACATAATATATCTGTCAGATATCTCAAGATAAAAATACAAAATAAGACTCTTGAGGGCTAATCTATAGCTACAGCTCCTCAGTGTGCTCAATGCAGGGGTACATGCCCATAATGCTGTGGGAGAGATGCATATACAAACACCATTTTTTATGGCCCCATGCAGTGTTTTGGTAGCGCAGCCTTACAGATTTCAAAGATAAACTGTTGTTCAGGGAGAGGCCCTCTCAAGAGGCGTTTCTGCCACCTGAACGTGAATTTCACCCAAGGTCAAAGCCTTAATTAACACATGTTGGCAATATCAGCCTTCTCCACCAGAGAAAATTCCTCCTCATCCAAACAACATGCTAAGCTTTGGGTCACGTCCAGGTAAAGTCTTGCTAAGAACAAAGGAAGAAAGAAAGAGAATCAGCTGGCATTAAAGAAAAACTAAGGACTTTTCTTCTTGTATTTCAGCAACATCTACCACAGTGATTAAAACTGAATACAAATGAGCAAATAGGATTATTTATACACAAATTACATTTCTATATTAATGAATGAGTTCTGCAGGCAATGAGTACCTCCTGTGAGATCAGGAGCTCCTAGTTTCTGCAGTGGGAGATCTTGGTGACAGCTATGATAACAGGACACTGAAGGCCCCACAGGATGCTCCGAGTACTCTGCAGAATCTGTTATAAATTCTGCTTGTATTTCCAGGAGAAAATCTTGCAGAGTATATAAATCATGATGGGACAGAGACACAGAAAAAGAAGTCAAGTTCAGCTATCGTAAAAGTCTGAAATTCAAAATACTATAAAAATGTTAAATTCTGATTGCTCCAGACTTTCAGTCTCAGTGAACATTAAATTACAATGTTGAAGACCACTCTGTAACAGATACCTAACTGGCCTAGTTTTTTAAGATATCAGTCATCTTTTGTTCTTTTCAAATTTGGTGGGAACTGCAGATGCTAAGCATACCTGAAATAAGGTCCCAAATTCTCAGATCATAAACAAGAAGATTTTCCACTGCCACAGCATATACAATTTACAATTAAAAAGAAGTCTGCGATGACCATTATGTTTCTTCTCTTGTCATAATGACAAGAAGAAGCCATAAGATGGTTTACATTTTATTGAAGGGGGGGGGGGGGGGCGGAAAAAGAGTCCAACGTTCCCCAAAAGGATGCAAGGTGCATGGAGTGGTCCAGGCTACTAATGATTTGCTCAGACACTAGCAGAGAATATATAAATTCTTAACTCTTAGCAAAAAATATTGATTGCATTATAACATATATGATACAATTTCATTTGTTAACATTTCATTCGTTAACTGCACTGTACAGAATTTGTCCATGCTAAATACAAGCCCTGGACCAGATACACAAAACAATTTAAATGCACTTTTTACATCCTATATGCACAACCATTTCTTAAGTTAAAACTATGCACACTACTTATACATAGTGTGTATATGGCTTACATATTCAATGACAGGAATTCCACCTTTTGGCATGCCCTTACCGCAGGGCTTGGAGCTTGCACTGTCCACAGCTCAATTTCTCCACTGTCAGGAAGGAGACAGTCACCAGGTGTGGATGTGTAAGGATCCCTCAGTCTAGGGTGATCCCTCAGTCTAGGTTTTACGATTCCTTCTTCGATCGGGACAAAGTGTGCCCCTGTTGAGGTTGAGCCTGATGCCTGTTGAGCTCTGGTAAGATCCCTGAAGCAGCAGATGAATAGCACATAGGTCTCAATCCTTCATCAGCCTCTGCAAAGAGGGGAATGTCACCATCCCCATGAGTCCTCTTCAGAGTGGACCATGGCTGATAGTAAAGACATTTTCGGTCAGTGAGGTAATAACCACAGGGTCCAAAAAGGAGAACTGTGAATGCAGTGACCCAAGCCTCCTGAGCGCCTACAATGCAAAGGGGAGCGTGCAAGTTTCCTGGCAGGTTCCAGCAGAGGGAAATGAGGTTGCCTGCAGCTGCACGAGATGCCCAGGCAAGCCAGAAGGGGTCACATGTAGCTTGAGGGAAGTGGAGATGAAAGTTCTCTCTTGCTGAACACAGTTTGGGCTGGAGGGCTCATTCTGAGGCTTCTTGCAGAGGTAACTGCCTGCGTGCTCTGCTTTCACAGCCTCTCAGAGAAAGTTGGCCTGGTGTTTTCTTTTAATGAGACAAACACTAGCAAAGATTTTGGAGGATCCACACTGCATTTGAGACAAACCATGCTATGAGGCCTCAGAGTCACCTTACAGTTCTGCCTGAGAGGCAACACAATATTTTGCTGAACTGAAGCAAAATTTCACATGACATATATTTTCATATTTGTCATTGTCTCTTTCGCCCTACAAAACAATAAGCACCAACTTCATGGTAGGGCTGACACCATTTTGGATGTCTTCTAAAATACTGTAGGGCTGAGAATGTTTGAATTTTAATATTGGATGCTATTGAATTAATTTTAAAGAGATATTTCAAATATTGATTTGTTAAACACCAGTTATCTCCATATGACAGCCATGCAGGCTGGTCAGCATAACTCCACAACTTCCCTGTGCAGTCTACATATTTTTATTTCCAGATATGTTAAGGAAGCTAACAAGTAGGACTTTTATTTTGCATGCAGCATGGTTGCATGAACAAGTATCTATAATAATATTTCATTTTGACTTCCCATTTGCATTGGATGCCAGTAGCAGTGACATGTAACAGCTCATGGTTAACTGGAAATGTCTGGTGTCAGTGATGCAATAAAGCGATGTCCAACTTTGGCAGAAGAATTATTTTGGCTAGTTTAAGAAAGCAGTACAGAAGAGGAAATAGCAACAACAAATACAACTGAAATCTT
Source organism: Strigops habroptila (assembly GCF_004027225.2). NCBI lineage: Eukaryota > Metazoa > Chordata > Aves > Psittaciformes > Psittacidae > Strigops > Strigops habroptila. Next base: position 15,526,599 of record NC_044281.2, on the reverse strand, counting down.
GCAAGTTGTTAAGTGCCTTGAGTTGCCAGCGCAGGGTTTTATATTTTGCACTCTTGATCATTTTGTCCAATCACTCTCCACAGAAACAGAATGATCCAAGTACAAGCTGACAGATAACAGCCTCTGAGAGCACAGGGTAGGAACAGCTAGAGTTCTTTTCTCCTGCAACAGAGGTCAAATGAAAATTCATCAACAATAGATTTTTAATACTACTACTTCAAGTATTTAATATGCATGAATTGAGGATGTTTTATTGCATGATCATTTAGTCTGACAATTAAGGATTCCAGGATGTGAAAGTATTGTTCTTCCTTTCTTTATATTGAATGGCTTTGAAGGGGACATAGAAAGTGGGTGTATCATGTCCCCATTTAAAAATTTTGTAATAAAGCCACAACTAGAACAAAGAGAATAATAACAGCACTAAGCAAGTCTTTACAGTGTAAAATTCTCCCCATTATAAGAAAGAAATGACAAAATTACCTGTCCTGTCTGAAATGTCAGAAGCTTTTATGAAATGTCAAATCTAGTTCTCTATCAGTGCTTCTTTCTGCTCCGTGGCTTTTAGTATATCTTCTGACTTCTTACAGTGTTTAGGCTCACCTAGAAGATAAAGAAATATGATTGGAAACCTGAGTGAGGAATTTAATCAAGGTAAGAGAATCTACACAGCCCTTGACAGACAGGAACTTTTTTCTCATGACTTTTATAAGGTTAAAATGAGATTTCAGTCACTGCTTTCTTTAATTGTTTTCTCACCGGAATAAGCATAGGATTGAATTCACTAATCATTATGGTTTACCAATAAAGCAAAAGATAGCATGAAAGCAATAGATCACAGCATGAAATAAAAAAAAAATTAAGACGTTTACATGAGTAAGTGTTTATAAAGTGGGTTTGGTTTTGGTTTATTTTATCCTCCAACATACTGAAAGTCAAAATTCACCCTCTGCAGAGAAGTGATGTTTAAATCCTCTTTAATGTAGGCTTTCAAATGGAAAGTAAGCTTCTCTCAGATAATGAAAGACGCCAGTGTCAAGTTCTAAGAATACAATTAATTTAATCAGATAGGAGCAATGACACCAAGTGACACAAGCAGCTTTCAAACTAAGTGATACAACATGAATTTCAAACAAACAATGATAATACTAGCTGTTGCTCAAACTATTCCTTCAGTAACTTTGAATGAGTACATTTGAGGAAATTACAAACTGAGATAGCAGGCATGGGAAGAATATAACAAACTTACAGTGCTATTATTTGCTAACTATATTGTAACTTCTCAGTTTTAACCAGTTGAGTGAGTGATCCCATAGTGATTAATAATGCTGAACTGAAAAATGTGAAAAAGGAATAGCACAGAAATCTGAAAAGTGGAGCTGGACTTCTGCAAAGCGTTCAACACTGTCCTGCACGACATCCTTGTCTCTAAATTGGAGAGATATCAATTTGATAGATGGACCACTCAGTGGATAAAGAAGTGGCTGGATGGCCGCACGCAAAGAGTTGTGATAAACGGCTCAATGTCCAGTTGGAAAACAGTAACGAGTGGTGTTCCTAGATAGGAGGTGGTCCTGCCCCTCTACTCTCGTGAGACCTCACTCGCAGTACTGTGTACAGTTCTGGTGTCCTCAACATGAAAAGGACATGGAGTTGTTGGAGTGAGTCCAGAGGAGGGCCACGAGGACGATAAGGGGGTGGAGCACCTCCCATATGAAGACAGGCTGAGAGAGTTGGGGCTGTTCAGCCTGGAGAAGAGAAGGCTGTGTGGAGACCTCACAGCAGCCTTCCAGCATCTGAAGGGGGGCTATAAGCATGCTGGGGAGGGACTCTTCATTAGGGACTGTAGTAGGACAAGGGGTAATGGCTTCAAACTTCAACAGGGGAAGTTTAGATTAGATACAAGGAAGAAGTTCTTTAATGTGAGGGCGGTGAGGCACTGGAATGGGTTGCCCAAGGAAGCTGTGAATGCTCCATCCCTGGCAGTGTTCAAGTCCAGGTTGGACAGAGCCTTGGGCGACATGGTTTAGTGCGAGGTGTCCCTGCCCATGGCAGGGGGGTTGGAACTAGAAGATCTTAAGGTCCTTTCCAACCCTAGCTATTCTATGATTCTATAAGATGCACTAGGAGAGGCATAAAAGTAAAATATAAAAGTAAAAATACAGGCAGGGAAAGATTTCTGAATAGCCAGAAAATAACGGTATAGGCAGCTGAAAGGGAAAAAGGATGATGTGTGATCTGAAAGGAACATTGAAAGATGGTGTGTTGTTCAAGAAGAGGCTCACAGTTTAGAAAAGAGAAAGGGAAGAGAGGAAAGGGAGCTCATGAGAATAAAAAAAAAAATAATACCATGAATTCACCAGGGCTTCACTGTTAAAGAAGTAAGAATTGCTACCGATTTTCTCCTGGTTTCATTGCCATGAATGGTGGCAGAGTGGGTGCTGCCCATTTTGTAATGCAGCCACTAGCAGATAGGCCATATTCCCCCAAGCAGCATTCTTCACTGTCCCCCTTATTTTACATCAATTTAGTGTAGGTGGAATATAGACAACCAGTTCTCCAAAGGTTTTTAAAGTCTCAAAATTGGACTAATGCGTTAGAACAAGAACGATCCCAGATCTTTCAGTCTGCAGGCTTTTTTGGAGGGATTTAGCAAAACTTTTATTATTATCCATAAAAACAAAAAGGGGGTGCGGAGAGGTATAAAAATAAAATTTATTTAAATATTAAAATTTTATACTTGATGTAGAGTTTTAGGAGTGGGATAGGAGTAGTTTGAGGAGGCCTTGAAATGAAAACATTGTATGTTTTATCGTCATAAAAACCAAACATTAACTTCCAAACCATACATAACTTTCTTCCTGTCAATGCATCAGGTTTTTTGTATGTGATAAACTCTGCACTATGGATGGTTGATAACAGCTGTTATCTTATAATCCCTATCCTTTTAATAAATACATTGTTTGCTCTTCCCTCCCTCTGTCCTTTGCCTTCCCTCTGCCCTCATCCCATGCATGAACATGGATGCCCTCCTTTAGTACCAGGATCCTGATTTACTGTTGCTCTGTTTAGCCAGACAAGGAGCACAAGGAATGCTAACGAACCAGACACCACAGCGACCTATGCCCACTTTGCATGTATGCAAAGGCTTCCACACTTGGCTGAGCACCACAGGGCACTGAACGGTCACTACCATTTGCATGGCATGGATGATTACTTGATGCCACTTGTATTACCATAAATCAAACTGGCATGTTGCTGATGTGGATCTGTCCACTGCTATTTAACCTGGTTATCCCCCAGAGTCTTTTAGTTGCTGACTGTTGATGATGCTGCATGCTTTGTACAACTTCTTGTGACTGGGTAGTCCTCTGCTGTCATACAGAGTGAAGTTACTGATAATCTGTTTTATCACAGATTTATTATTTCCTTTACATTTTGATATTAAGGATTAATGTGGCTATCATCATGAGTGAGAAGTTAAAAGTGTGCCAATTAACATTTATAAATCATTGAAACACGGAGTTGTTTAATTAAACATAAGCGTTTTTTAAAATTAATGTTCTAATTAATAAATCACTCAGGAGAAGAAGAAAATTATCACTTGAAAAAAAATCACCTTATAATAGTTCCACTTAATCTTGTAACATTCAATTAAATTCAAGTGAGATGATGGACAAGATAAAGGTATTGTGGAGAAAAATGTCATTCAGTCACAACTGGAGTTCTTGTAATAATGACCCTCTGGCTCTCCTTTCACACTCACCAGGACCCAGGGCAGAGCTACTGCTGTTAATAAAATGGAGTGGGCTACAAGAACTATGCCTAGAAAGATATGTGATACGACGAGAGGAAAACAATGCTTTTTTTGTTTTTTTTAAAGGGGAAGCCCTCATCATAGTACATCCAAATATTCAGTGACAGTTCTCAAGAATGCAGATAGATCATCTTCCCATGTTACCCATCTCTCTTATAATTCATTCACTTACAGAAAACCAAACTGAGTTTCTGCTTTTTATAAAGGACAGAACAATGACAGCTAACATAGGAAATTTCAATCTGAATAACTAAGTTGCTTTTCTTCTTACCTTCTGTCTCATTCTTCCAGCCCTGGTGCCTGCATGTGCTTGCGTCTCCTCCCTGGGACTCAGCAAACACTGTGGACATCACTTTAGCTTTCTACCCCTCTTCTTCAGTACAGAAAGACAGAGGTAGAAAAATCTCACATGAAGAGTGCTAATAATGGCCTGACAGATGTACAGTGCTTCTTAGAATATTCAAATAACTCCAATTTGAGAAGCAGGGAAAAATTGTAAGGCCACGTGTATGTTACTTTCTGCTTGCATCATACACAATATACTCTCCCTTGACCATCTTAAGCATCACTAATACAGACAAAAAGGAGGGAGGAGTGAGAAAACAGAGACTGCTGTGCTATTTGTAGTTATGAGGTTTCTACACATACTGCAGCAATGATAACTCTTGCAAAAACACTAATATTAAATACGTACATTTAGACAACAATAATGACAGTTTAATGGATTCCCTCCATTTAGAATTACATTAATCATTCCACCACTGTGAAAGACAAATGGGAAACATTTTAGCCTGAGTTTTCCCTTTGGTATTGAATATTGCAAACTATTGCAATACTAAATGCCTACTTTCTTTTCAGATTTTTAACACAGTAGAACAATCTCTGCAGAGGTACTTAAAGCTGCTGCTGAAACCCTGTATTAATTCATTTCATCTCAAACAGTGGGGACCTGATTCTCATTCTGTGCGTTACAGTGATGTAGATATCTGCAGTATACTTCTTTAATAGGCAGGCACAGAAAAAGCCCACTGTATATTTCATTTATTGATACATGCTATGTCATAGTTGAGAAATTAATATTAGGTGTCCTTTGTTGTTTATTAGAAGCATAAAGTTACCTAAATTGGTCAGTTCTGACCTAAAATATTATAGCACTTTAATATACAGATAGGTTTCTCACTATATAGTAACATGGTTGGACTTTTCTTAGGAAAGAAAGTTTTAAGAATAAGATGACATAATCCCTCTGTAAATAATTTTAGAAGATCATAAAATACTCAAAATATTTTTCTATATCATTTAAATATTGGGAAAACAGGGAAAATACAAGAATGAAATGTTATTAAATTAAAAGCATAAACCAAATTATTTAATAACATAAAATCAAAGTGTAAATGACATTGTGACTGACTCCCTAGAATGGAAGAAGGAAATGGGCAAGGGTGATATGCCCATCAAGCTCAGGAGGTAATGCAAGGGTGACTGAGCGAAGCTCTTGCAAAGAAAGCTAACAACTTCAACACAAAGGGGAGTGGAGGGTGGCCTCTGGTTTATATAAGCACTTGTGTCAGCTGAGTGGATCCAGAGACTATATATCACAGTTGAGGGGATCAACCAGTGATGTAGATATTTCACCTTGTGTTCACTAGAAGAGTGTGACTGTCTCCCTGAGTTAGCCAGGCCACCCCAATATCGAGTACGAAAACTAAACAACTAGCAAAAGGATTTTGAAGAGAGCAACGGGCTTGAGCTGGCTTCACCCATGTATGCCTTACTGGTGACTGGGGACCCGCAGAATCCTGATAGTGAGCATATTCTAAAGACTGGTGACGGGACTCGCATTGGCGCTGTGATTGAGCTGCATATTGTGATTCCTCTATTTTGCTAAGTATAATTTACATATGTAGTGTGCTGTCAGTATATTTTATATAATTGCTAAATCAGAAATCTAATGTAACATCAACTGTCCTCAAATAGGTAAATTTGCTATTAAACATTACAGCCTTCACGCGTAGAATCTAAAAAAAACCAAAGAACCTGGTCAGAGAGTATTGGACTTTGACATTAATATGCCACAGAAACCAGGCAAATCATTCATCAAGCTCTCCATTTAACTGGGTATTTATCTATGCTGGGAAATGAACACAATCTCTGAAGAAGATGGATAAGACTAAATTCAACATACCACAGTGAACAGATGTTTTGCATAAAATGACAGCTAAAAATGCCTTCAAATATCAGATGCCTTTAGAAATAACACCTAACAAATATCCTTATTCTATGCATTTTATGCACTCTACTAAAAATCTGTGATAGTGTAAAACAGAAAAACAGCTTCATCTGTAGAAAATTCCCTGCCTTGGAAAACAAATTAGCTTTTTCTAAAGTAAGAAATCTCTGTTCTCATAGGAAATGTGTAATATAAAGATCAACAAGGCAACTGAGGGTACCAAGTGCATGCTGAGTTGTATCTGACCTATCAAACAGTGGTTTTTTTTTGTTGGTCAGCCGTCTAAAGTTCCCCAAGGACACCACAACTGCCTTCTTCATAGTTTGAAAGATATAAGATGCAGCTTTTCCTACTGGGTTCCTCATCCAGGAGATGGGAAACTTTTCTAAGGCACTGAAATTTCAAGTTGGGCTTTAATACAAAAATTGGTGCAAATATACATATCAAAAGACAAATATGTCAGTTATTAGACAACTTCAAATGCTGTGAAATTAATTTTAGTGTAAATATTTTGATTTAGGACCCTAAATTCACCATCTGTTATTTCTGATGAAAAAAAAACACCCTGTCAACAATAAAAGTGTGGAGTGCTGGAATGTGGAACTGTAGAATAAGTGGGAGTTCTCCATAAAAAGCATTCTTGAGAAATATGCCAAGTCATATACTTACGTCTAAGCTAAGCCTTATAAGCACTTCAGTGTGGCTGCTCAGACAATGCCATACTTCTGGCACAATATTGCAAGGTTCTCTGTCATAAAAGCATTAATGAGTTTAGCGTTTTAATTAGAAGTAAGGAAAAGAAGCATCACTATATGCCCTGATTATTCTTAGTGCCCTAATACCTCAAAGCTTATTCTAACAAACAATAAGCAAATTGAGAAAATAAAATGAAAATGCATGGTCTTTCTCTTACTTTGATATTTCTTGGGCATCTTGCCCTAGATACTGACTTACAATAACCAGATACTAAATCATAGTCAGCCTATGATAAAATGCTTACATTCAAAAAAAATATTCTGACATTATAAGGGTTTTCTGGGTGCTACCCTTGTCCTGCAGACTACAGTCAGGAGACTTCCGGATTAAGAGAATGACATAGTCCCATCCTACTACAGTTAGTGAATTCCATCTACTTAGTTAACTCTAAAATTCACATGACATTTAGTAAAAGGATGTGGTTTAAAAAATAATGATAATATTAAGTACCTAAACTAAGGGGGGGGGTGTATTTTAATAACATAAAAATAATTACCTATTCAAAGAGAAAATATTAGATAATCCTGTTTTGAAAGTTTACCTCATTCTCCAATAACAAACTGCTATTTAATTACAAATGAGTATCTTTAAATTACTTTAAAATCATTCTCCCAATTCAACCAGAGGTCTTGGCATTTTATGCATAAAAATTTCTACTAGACACCAACTAGTTCATATGAAGAAGATGATATTTGCTGACATCAAACAGCTTTTATTCAATGGTTTTAGGACACTAAAACCACGCTGTTTTTACACATGCCTGAAGAAACTATCTTATGCTGGGGGTTTTGCACAACACCTTACTTCAGTATTTCACATTACTGTCAATATTTGACATGGAGATACCAGACAGTGCTGCAGCTTCACCCTGGACAGCTTCATTATATTGGCTGGTGCTCTGTGATGAAATATTACCATTCAGTGGGTCTGTATTCTGTGTTTCTTGCTGGGCATCGGTGAGATCTTTCTGGTTCGGATCAGAGTTAGTGCATTTTTCTGAGTTGGATTCATCACTCAGAGGAGTGTCGAAAGAGACTACTTGTAGGACGATGGATCTGGGAGGACAAGTTGTACCATCGCTTCCCTGACTACTCTCATTTTGTATCCTTGTTGTCTCTTCCTGTAACTGTGCATCTGTGGAATTTCTGCTTTGTTCTTTTTCCTGTTCACCATCATTTTTCACAAGTTCTTCTACAAAGAGGGAACAAAATATGTGAATTAGATAAGAAGGATATGCCACAATTGTTTGATTTCAGAGTAGTGACTGATAGAGCTGCACATGGGAACATTGTGAACATTGACTTTCTGCATGAGGACATGTGCACTGGTGTGTTTAATATGAGTCAGATTCTGCTCCTGATTACACTATTGCAACTGAACCATAATGGTCCACTTTCTGGTTTAGTCTGTAATATGTACCTCTTTTTTTGGCCATAGTACAGAGGGTGCATCATCAGACACAGTGCAAACTCAAGAATGGGAGCAGGAGGACCCCATCCTGCAGGCACATCCCCGCAGTGGTGTTTACCTCCAGGACTAGAAGGAGCAGAGCTCATCAGTTCTGCAACAGAGAAAGGGCATGGAGGGGAGCACCTTGCTGGGGATGGGGAAGAATTAAAGGGAAGCCCTGAAGGAAGTTGGCCTATCAGCCTAGAAAAGTCCAAAATGTCAGCTGACACAGAGCTTCAGCTGGAACAAGTTATAGAACATTACATGCATGCAATCCAGTACTGCTGCCATTCATGGCTAATGGCACATGCAGAACAGAAAAGAATAAATATGAGGCATATTGTGCTTCAGGGAACAGCAGCTATAGGAGAAAACAATGTTTGTGGAAGGCTCTATTCCTTCTCGTTTGCAGAGACTCAGAGAACAGTACAAATGAAATGGTCTAGGCTAAAAGGAGACAGAACAGAGCAGCACAGAGTAACAGGAGGGACTAGAAAATGAAGAAAACAGAGAATGGGAAACTTGTGTTGGAGGGTGAAAAGTCTGATAAAAAATAACTGTACCTTCACAGGGGGCCTATTTGTCTTGCTATTAGAATCTGCATTTCATAAATTCAGATTTTAGACTTTGTATACTACTGTAGAAGATACAAAACACTACCAATTTAAAAAACGAAAGCATTGCAGTTTGAACGCCTGCACAAAATAGCTTCCTGGTATTGCATAAAATTTCGAACTTGGCTGTGCACATTGTATTAAGGAAGGAAACCAAGCACTGAATTATTTATTGAGTTCAACTGACAGCTCCCAGAAACTCTGGATGTGAGTGACCAGTCCAGATTCTGACCAAAACTGATTGCATATGACAACTGAAAGACAGCTCATTCCACAATCACCTTTCTACCACAGTCTGCATTTGGCATTTTCGTTATCTCACTTTTCTGAATCCACAAAAAGTTCCCCCTGAAGTAGAATTTGGCCTGTGCAATGAGACAGAAAGGAACACCTCCAAAATAGAACTGATGGACAGAAGCTAAGTAATTCGCCTCTGTTGCCAGTTCTTCCACTTCCCGGCATACTTTCTAAAAAATCAAGAATTTCCCAATTTGAGCCAATTTCTAAATAGAAATAGAGATCTGCTCTTTTTGGACTCTAAATTTTCTGAAACTTGGACAGGTACTCTCTTTCTACAGACTTTTTTGTTAATAGCTAATGCAGCTTTTACAAAGAAATGGTTAGGCTAAAGACATCAAGAAACATATATGTAACTTGAAGCAAATCTGATGTTCAATCTAGATATGTTAATTAGAACATCTGTCACTCATGGTATAATCTACCTACCTAAGGCTTTTGTCCCAAGAAACTGATTCACGTGCCATATTTGCCTCCATATGGCAGAGCTACAAGCATTTTCTTTAACTTTATAAAAAAACACAAGGAAATTCCAAGATAAAATATTTCAGATGCTGTTCAGATGCACTAGTAAGTTGAGGAAAGCAAAGTTGAACTATAATTGCACATAAAACTGTAATATTAACTCAGCTCACACTACAAAAGGTGGCTTTTTTTACCTGAAAGCTGGTAAGAACAGACAGTATTTTTCTCACAGAATGGTGTTTTAGGACAATTCTAACCATAATTCAGATTTGTTTTGGTGTAACTGGGTGGCTGTTATGCTCATTTAGAAGTCTCAGAATATTCATATAGAAAGCTGAATAACTAAACTTACAGTTGCTTCACTTCACTCCTGCTAAACTTAAAACTGGCAAATGAAGTTTAACAGTTTAATCGGAACAATGCTGATGGCCTGTTCTTTATTTATATCATGCTGGTCTTTTATTTCTATGACTGCCCTTGATATCATCTCAATCATGTCTGTTTAAGGATATCTAAAACACAACCAAACTCTGCCTCAGGTCTAGGCACATCTGATGGATGCAGCTTTGAAATGGAGGGTCTCTGCATGAATTTACACCTGATAACATCCTAGTTAAAAGTCATATCCATTGCATTTAAACTGGTGCAATATTATTTGTTCCGAAAGTGAATAGAAAAGAATATGTGAGCAAAATATTATCTATTCTAAGCATGAAAAAATACTGTGGAATTTTAAAATTTGTAGAGCTAAAACTATTGTTAAACATTAGTTGGTTTATGCTGATAATCACATCTGTGATTACCACTCCATAGTGATAAAATTTCAAAGTCACTCTCAGTTAAATAAGCTTGAAGGAAAGTACCTTGTCCACTTTGGAGGAGTTTGTCTAGGAGGAGTGGCTGGTAATTGTGACTGAGACTGGGAAGCCTCAAGTACAAAATCCTCTATGACGATATCACAATGTTCATTAAGATCTCCAATCCTTTTTATTGGCATTAAGTCTCTCATCTGCTGGATATCTAAGTCTATGTTTTATCTTGCTTTGCTCCACTCACCTTCAGTCCCTATAAAATCTACTGCCAAAGAGATGAAAAATACTGGATTGTTACAGTACGTTGGCCACCTGTGGAATATGCTATATGTGCTGGAAAAATACAGATTTCTGCTTTCCATAACAGCTAATAGTTGTACTCTATATTATATAGGACCTTTATATTGTATAAAAAATTGGCATTTTCTGTCATTGCTGATGCCATATCATTCTGATGGAACAGAAATATTTAACAGCCTTTAAAAAAGTCTGAGACCATGCGCTAGTTTTGGCTGGATAGATTTGATTTTCTTCATAGCAGCTAGTACAGGGCTGTTTTTTGGAATTGTGCTGGAAACAGTGTTGATAACAGAGTGTTGTTTTAGTTATTACTGAGCAGTGCTTACACAGAGTCAAGGCCTTTTTTGCTTCTCACACCACCCCAGCAGTGAGCAGGCTGGGGATGCACAAAACATTGGGAGGGGACACAGCTGGGACAACTGACTCCAACTGACCCAGGGGGTATTCCATGCCACATGATGTCATGCTCAGCATATGAAGTGGAGGGAAGAAGGAAGGGGAGGACATTTGGAGCCATGGTGTTTGTCTTCCCAAGTAACAGTTAAGCATGATGGAGCCCTTTTTACCTGGAGATGGCTGAACACCTGCCTGCCGATGGGAAGAAGTGAATTAATTCCTTCTTTTGCTTTGCTTTACCTATTAAATTATCTTTATCTTAATCCATGAGTTTTCTTATTTTCTTCTGATTCTCTCCCCCATCACACTATGGGGAAGTGAACAAGCAGCTGTGTGGGGTTTAGTTGTCAGCTGGGGTTAAACCATGACAGTCCTTTTTGGCACTCAGTGTGTGGCTCAAAAGGTTCAAGATAACAACAGGTTTGATTGGAATGTGCTAGATAGAATTTATAGCTGTTATAGCTGTTTAGCTATCAATTGGCAGGCTCTTGTGCTTGTCATGGGTATTCCTTGCCTTACTTTATATTAGTCTAGGGCTTGTTAGTGGCTGCTATATGCTTTCACTGCTTGCTTATCATCTTACTGTGCTGTGCCAGAGTACATTTTGATAACAGTAATGGCCATGTGCCTGGGGTGGCAGGGCATTGCTGCTGCTCCTGTGCTGCTGTACTAGCTGGAACTCCAGTGTGAACTTGAGTTGAAGGGACTGTAACCTGTGGATGAGTCCACATGGTGAGTAGAACACCCCGAAGTGTCTGTGGCCATGGATAAGACCATGCCAGAGCAGGTACATCCCGAAGCGTCTGTAGACATGGTTATGTCTGTGCCACTGCAGGTGTACCTCTGAACGGACTGTGGCCCATGGATAAGTCCTTGCTGGAGAAGGTACACCTTGAAGCATCTGTGGCTGCGGATAAGTCCATGCTGCACCAGGTACATCTTGAAGCATCAGTGGGCGTGCATGAGGTCATGCTGGAGCACCTCAAAGCATGTGGCCATGGATAAGCCCATGACAGAGCAGGTTCAGCCCTGGAGGGACTGCAGCCAGGGGTAAGGCTATATTGGAAAAGGTTTACTTCTGAAGGGACTGTGGCTGTTGGTAAGGCCATGCTGGAGCAGGTATCTCTCTGAAGGCATTGTGGCCCATAGAGAAGGCTGCGTGGAATAGGGGCATCTCAAAGCAACTGTGGCTGTAGATAAGTCTATGCCACAGCAAGTACACCTCTGAAAAGACTGTAGTGCACAGACAAGGCTCCATTTGAAGCAGGTACACCTCTAAGGGACTGCAGTCTCTGCATAAGCCCAAGTCAGAGCAGAGGCAAGGTGAATGCAATTTCATTGAAATGTTAAACCCAATGGTCTGGTCCAAAGGACCAGGGGTGGAGATTGTAATGTAAATACTTTTAAGTTGTTGTAACCCAGGATTTGAGTTGTATGTTACAGGAATTACTATAGCGGGAACCGTCTGAACCAATGGATGACATTGTCAAGGATAGAGCCAAGGCCTTTTCTGCCTCTCAAGCCATCCCACTAGCAAGTAGGCTGGGGGTGCACAAGGAGCTGGGAGGGGACACAGCAGGGATAGCTGACCCCAACTGACTCAAAGGATATTCCATACCATGTGATGTCATGCTCAGTATACAAAGTAGAGGGAAGAAGGTGGAAGGGGAGGGGACATTCAGAGTCATGGTGTTTGTCTTCCCAAGTAACAGTTAAGCGTGATGGAGCCCTGCTTACCTGGACATGAACACCTGCCTGCCGATGGGAAGTGAATGAACTCACGAGTTTTCTCACTTTTAGTCTTCCGATTCTCTCCCCTATCCCACTGGGGAAAGGGAGTGAGCAGCTGTGTGGGGTTTAGTTGCTGGCTGGGGTTAAACCACAACAGACCGGGACAGTGACTGAATAACTGCTAAGTTAATACCATTAGTGTAAGAGAAGTAGAGCTGGCATGATGTCCAGCAGTGTTGGACAGTAAGGATTGTAATAAATACTGTGGCAGAGCCTCTGCCTCCAGCCTCCATCCATCCATGAACTGCCAGGACCTTCTGAAAACAGCAGGCAAAGCTGCTGCCCCTCACCCTGCACTGGGCTGTTGGGAAGAGCAAGTTCCTCCTCCTCTATAGGGACACATTGCCATGGCCAGCCAGAGATGGAAATGAGTTATGTTAAATTAACAATGTAACCTGGCATTTCAACATTGACAATATTTAATAAGAGTAAATAGATGAATAAGATTAATAAGACTAAATAGCCTTCTTGTCCCTCTAGAAAACTCCCCTCTTTTTTTGGGGGGGATATCAGTTAGGCACTAAACAGTGTAAGGATTATGATATTCATTCAGATAGACAGAAGTGTGTTGTGCAGTGAACTCAGAGTATCATAGAATCACAGAATGGTTTGGGTTGGAAAGGACCTTAAGATCTTCTAGTTCCAAACCCCCTGCCATGGGCAGGAACACCTCACACTAGACCATGTCATCCAAGGCCCTGTCCAACCTGGCCCTGAACACTGCCAGGAATGGAGCATTTACCACTTCTTTGGGTAACCTGTTCCAGTGCTTCACCACCGTCACAGTAAAGAACTTCTTCCTTATATCTAACTTGAACTTCCCCTGTTTCAGTTTGAACCCACTACCCCTTGTCCTTCACTACAGTCCCTGATGAACAGTCCCTCGCCATCATCCTTGTAGGCCCCCTTCAGATATTGATAACAATATAGATAAAAGTATGTCTTATTGTTGCTATTGGTTTTGCTCTCTCTGTTTTAACTTAATAAAAGTGCCTGGAGCCAGCTCTGTTTGCATATTTTGAACTGTTTGGTATTATTTTCTTTACAAGAACCCAATGTTATTCAGCAAAATTTGTGTGAGTTCATCTGTAAACCAAATGGCTTCTCATAACTGGTCTGTTAGGGGGGACTCAATGTTATCCCTCTCTTCTGTACTTCTGTGCCATTTCTGAACTCCTGCCTTAGATCACTGTCCTTCATGAGAAGCAACAATGGCATTTGATACATAAACATGGTAGCAGTGGTGGCTTGCTTTCTTCAATGTTTAGGCTGGGCTGTTGGCAAGGTGATTACAATGCATTGTTTTGTTTGGAAAACTGGCAGCAGCTGTGAGGCAATAGCCAAATTTCAGAATAGTTGAAAAATTCCGATACTTAGTAATTTGACACCTACAGAAAACGTAGTGATGTAGTGCACTACATTTAACTACTGAAAGCAATTTCTCTCTCTTTTTCATCAGCTACTACTCTTCTTTCATCACCTTTTTTTATCTGGCTTAAAAAATCTCTGAAAACTGAAGCTTTTTTTTTTTTTAATTGTTTGCTGGAGTGGATGGGAACACTGAATTCCTGTGAGTTTAATGAAGGACTAAGTTGTCCACAAAATACTAAGGCTGTCACCCGGCTTAAGCTCTCGAATCATGTAGGACCTTGTGGTCTCCAAAGTATCACTGTTCTGCCACTGCAGAAGCTCTGGTGAGTCTTCATTATCAGCTACAACACTGATTTCCACCAGCTCAGCTACAATACTGCCAGTGTATGCAGCAACACTTTCGGGACATGGTCTACTAAGTCGTGAGGAAGCTTTTCTACATTTTGGCACTTTCTCTTCTGTACATGTCCATTGATTTTCTTCTCCTGGCCTTTCTGTAATAAGAAACAGAGCATTCAGCTACTATCATCTGCACAGTTACAGGACTTACTTATACCCTTTTGTCCTCAGCAACTGCAGCACTTGAATATGTACTGGCTTAACAAGAGTGGAGAGGAAAAATAAAAAAGCCATGCGTGAGCAGAACATCTTGGATCAGCTAATGGCAGTGACTGCCACAGTGCTAAACCCCAGTAAAGCAAATGTCTGGTGAATCACATTATTTTCATTGGCTATGTTGAAAAGCTACAAGAACTTACCCTTACAGAAAGATGTAATGACATTGAAGTATTAAGAATTAGCAAAACTGTTCACCTTCACTAAACGAAGAATGCTGCTGGACATTATGGACTCTCTGTGTATATTACCACAAACTTTGTTTTCTACGCTTGCCACTGCTTCCAGAGAGCAGTGACAAATGACCAAAACTTGGACAAAATGGTAAGGAACTGCACCTTTCTAAAAGAAATGTTCTCACATCAGCCATTTTAGACAGAAGAGGAAGCAATAAGCATCAAAACTTTGCAGAAAATGAGAGGACTGATCCTGGTACCCCTGGAACTTGGAAGTAAGTTTAAAGACATGTCCAAGAGTTCCAAAACAACAGTGATGTTTTGCAACCAATCATTTTCAAACCCAAGAATACATTGCAGTAACACACAAAGTTATTTAGACACTTATTCCTCTGTCTTTCAAGTCCTCACACATATTTCATCACAGATATAGGAGTATATAAAACCACTGCAAACCACATAAGCCAGTGGCACTTTATGTCACAGCATTACATCATACACAAAATGTAGCAAATGCTTAATTAGCTTTTTACTAAAAGATTTGGTTAAAAATAATTTGTGAGTTTATGGATTCCTAGGGTGGCTACCTCTGCCTATTACTTCTCTTTTGCTGTTTAGCTCTAAGCACAGGGGCTTGAATGCTGGAACTTCCGGGATAGGGGAAGGGAGGGACATGCTGCTCCGAGCCTAGTAGAGAGAAACGGTGTTTTAAGTCATGTAGTTTGTCATACACAGAGGCTGGCCAGTGTACACTCCAGGGAGATATAGAATAGGTTCCATTACCAGGTTCAGTTGTCATTCCTTAGTCAGTGATTTAGCAGTTACTGCTAATACAAAATGTTTCTTGCTACTCTTAGCTCAACCCATTCATTGCAATTGCTCAGATCATGGTGAAAAATTCTCCTTTCCCCACTGCTCTGACCACTTTTCTGGATTAGCTCAAAACCTGCTTATGACCTAAAGGTTTTAGCATTGCAATTAAAATCACTGTCACTGGTCCTAGATGGGACTCCTTTAGCCCCTTGAATATATTTTTCTCTAACAGATTAAAACAGTCCGTTAGGGTAGATTTCATGTGCCAAACTGTCAGTCGGTTTCTGCGGCTGTCACACACACCCTCCCACCACCCGCCCTTCCTAATGGCTGCTAAATCACATTAACATGCTATCAGCTCATCACTCTGAGATTTTTGCATTTCAGCAGATGTTACTCTCTTCTTATTAGTGAGTCTGCAGAGAAAATCTTCCAGACAAAATGGAACCGAACCCTGTGGTTATTGTGACTGGAAGTATGCAGGACTGAAAGTGCCTGAAGGGGGCCTGCAGGTACCATGCAGAGGTCTTTCAGAAGAGACATTTATTATTCAAAGTTGCTGCCCACAGGGGAAATAAAAATAAAACAGATCTCTACTCCAAAAATGTAATAGTTGCCATTTTTTCATATTATTATTATTATCAAAATTAAACACAGAACAGTGTGTGAGCCTTGTTCACCCTCACCTTTTTTTCATCCCATCCTGATGCAGTCAGGCATACCACCTTTGAGCCGTGCAGCACAGTGCACTGCCAAAGGTGTTGAGGACAAGGTTTGTCAGTGATCACTTTCCACACATATAATGCAACCTTTGGTCACGTCATCTAACAGTTAATTCTTCATAAGAGTTACACAAGCATAAAATGAGTACAAGTAACACTGCTTTTGTATTATCCGGAAGATGAACAATGTTAGCATGCTTCAGTCATAGACCCATTTGACTGCATGCTGTATTCCCTCATATTATTATACGACATGAGGTGAGTGATCTAAGCTGTCTGTGCCTTTTTTTTGCTCAACTGTAAAGCAAAGATAATGATACTTATTTATCCCTGTACTTTTATTTACAATGACATCTACTTAATAGAGGGTAAGCATGACTACTAGTCTATACCCTGTTGCTCTGTTAAGAGTACCTGAGCTTGCCAACCACTGAGCATCTTGATTAGTAAAACTTTAGAACATTTTGATACAAAATAAGCATGAAGGAATATACATTGTAGGCATAAGAAATAAACATTATGTTTTTAAAATATTAACCATTGTGTTTCAATTTCTGTGTGTTCTAAGAACTGCATCATGAAGGATCTTATATGGTATTTAAATCCTTCCCAAGAAGTTGTGTGTTTCTTACAGCCTTCTTGGTAGGTCAATAATTTCCAGACCTTAAAATCCATTTAGCAGATGTTTTCTCTAACGGAAGAACCTCTCAGACTCATCTGAGCATCTTTACTGTCTATTTGCTACAACTACTACAATTGCAAATAGCAGCAGCACAGGATGGAATTGTCTCTTTATCACTGTGTTGAGTTGAACTAAGACAGATTATCTGGTGATTAGGGGTTTGGAATATTAATTAAACATCAAGGCTTTCAAATTAGAATCCCAGATGTTTGATCATTATGGTAATTCCCTGTTAACAGCATTCCCTGAAAGGCCTGAGAAACATTCCTCTAATTCTCCAGTGGTGAAAGGTTGAGAACCCTTAGGCTATAGAGTACTGAGCTCCTCTGCATCAATTATACAAGACATGGTCTTTTTAGCAAAACGGAACCATCTTATTTAGTGAGCCTTCTGTTAAGGAAGCTGCCTAGGTAGATGAATGCTTTCCTTACTAACACAGGCCTTTCCAAAATAAAGCACACTGTTCCTTGCACAAGCTGCTTGCTCTGAACCAAGCCTCAACAACAACTATCTTTCCAGGGAGGGGTACCACCAGCATCTCCAGGAAAGCTACCCTGTCAACAACACTGTCAGTGTGTCTTGGTTTTCTTGCTCTGGACTGTCTGGGCACAGGAATCAGATCAACTTCTTCAGCCCTGCCTCCCAACCAGTGCTACGTGCGTAGCCTTATCCTGAAGAGGTGAGAAGCTGGAACGAATTCGAACCATGACTAGCAAATTATATGGATTGTTGCTAGTTTCCTTTTTATATTATTTGTATGTCTCTATTACTACATTTTATAGAGACAACTGTTCCTGAGTATGTTAACTAATCTGGGAACAATGTTTGTGGAGCCCACTGCCAAGAACGCAGATTGTTAACAGCACAAGTACTGTTTGTCATAGATCAGGAAGTATGTTTGGAGATCTACACTAACAGTCAGCTTACTTACTGCATGCTGTCCTCACACACATGACTTCATCAGTGTACTCCGCTCTTTGCGGCTTGTTGTAAATTATCTAGCTAGGAACAATGACAGCAAGAACAACTGTCCTTTCACCTGGCATTTCACCCTGATATTTCTTCCCTCAGTATGTGCTCCTACTAACATATAAATAAAACACAACTACATACATATGCCCAGAGCAAGCTAAAGACTTTTCATCAAGCAATAGAGTTAGACAAGGTAACATGAGATCCAGATAGGATGGGAAAAATAATCTGAAGTTCAAGGTCTCAGGTTATTCACTTACGAGCTTAGTAAAACTTAAGTGCAAACTGAAGGGAATTCCAAGTGGAAAGGGAATGTATTTCAATATTTTTCATTATTTACTAGATGTTAATTTTGCACAGTCTCATTAAAGATTTTCAACATTTGCAGGGTGCAACTTGAGAGCAGATATACTGTTCATATGGACCAGCTGGGGAAGACTCCTTCTTCCATTATGTGAAAAGGAACTTGTGCTACCTCAGTGCTCTATCTAGGGCTATGTTCACTTATTGAAAACCTCTTTTCCAGCAGCCCTTAGTGCCCACATATGGACTAAGTACCCACACATTCCATTCCAGATGAATGGAAAATATCTTTACTTTCACAAAACCTATGTAATATCCACCACCCCCACCCAAAAATACCCCAAACCAAAATCCAACACCTTATTATCTCTGTACTACCAAAATATAAATCTGTACTCAAAAATATTTGCACTATTCACAAGGTTCCTCCAGATTCTAATCAGGCACCTTGAAGGTCTCCATGTCATGCTCGTCAACTGCAGATGTTGCTGCAAGTAGTCTTTTTATGGGCACAGTTTTCTATAAATCTCTTCCTTGCTCTCACAGAGGTTTTGCAAAACAGATTTAACCATAATCACACAGAGCTGATACTGTTCATCAAGCTCTGGCCTCATCCAACTATTTTCACTTACCCAGCAATATTCCTAACACACATTCTACTATAATTCCATAACTCTATTCAGGAAATACTTAGACACACTTTATTAGCCAAGTTGATGGAAGAAAAGAAGGGCATCCTAGAATATGGACAACAACAATCTCAACAAAGTCCATAGAGTCTTGAACATTATCAGCTCTGTATTTCAAAGTAGGAAGCTTGCCCAGAGTTTCTTGGATCTTGCTGGTCCTCACATTAATATTGACTGTGTAGAGAAACAGCCATTTACCCAGAAGGATTCTTAAATCTCTTGCTGTGAGAAGCTTTGTTTTCAAAGGCTGTCAGCAGCCCAGTAAAACTGGTCTATATGTATCAGTAATTTACAGAGCATTGTAATTGAGAAATTATCTCTTTAATAGCACTGTACACCTCCAAAACAATATACCAAAAAGCTGATATACCAAAATCAAACACATCAGTTACATGTAACTGGAAATGGCAGACTTGCAGATAACAAGTTCTCCATTTTTCATATTGAATGACCTTACATGTAGATAGCCTAGGGCTGCTTGATTTCTGCAGGCTGTAACTAAGTGGTCTTCAGCACCCAATGTCTGCTATTAATACTGATCATCTCAAATTAGTAGCTTTGTCCTTTTAACCAGTCAGTATTAGTTGAACATACTAAAAGAGGCAAACAATGTAAAGCTGCTCATGAAGAATCTCCTCAGCTTTCCCTTCTACCTAAGTCGAATCATTGTCACAATAGATGTATGGAAGCTTGTTTTTACTTAATGTTCTCCTAACGAGAATATGCATTTGCAATTTAGCACTAAATTAGAATTTAGCACAGCTCAGCAGTGTTTTTCTGTCTTGTCTGACACCTCTTTGAGGAAAACAATGCTGCTTTGGATGACAGATGAAAGATAGGGCTGGCACTGGGTTCCAGGATACCATTTCCTGCAGTCATTATCAGATCATGTACAGTAAGACCAGTCCCAGCAGTGAAACAGTACACTGAAACATTCCAGGTGCTTACTTGGAAGCAACACAGACTGTGGACAATATATTCCCAAATGGCATTCACTTAACATGGATCAAGGTTATAAATTGCGTTCAACAATTAACATGAATCATTTCACTCAGAAAACTAACTCGAGAAAATTTTCAGGTATGGCTTATGAACTAAGATGCTTGATGCAGGTTTGCTTTATTAACTATCAACCAGCAAATGAAGAAACACTTTTTGCCTTGTTTGGGTCTAATACATGCTGTGAATGCCTAAATCTCTAGATCCACTGGGTCATCTAAATAACTGCCTGCAGCATAGTCCCAAGAAGCCTGCAATACTGAGTTTTGTTCCATACAGTTGGGAACAGATAGCATTTCTAATAGCAAAGTACAACTTTTATGTTTCTTTAGAAATGTGGCAGCACATACTACTTTGAATTGTTGATTTTGGCATTTAAAGCAGATGTCAGTATCAGTTATGATTACATATGCAAGAATGCACATTTCTAAACCAGACCACTAAAGGTAAGCTGAGCAGCATAAAGCCTTATTGTACAGGGTATACGATTTCCTCTCATCACCTGACCACCTGCACCTCTGTACACCTCCTGGGAGAACAAAACAGGACCATCTAAACAAACATTAAGACATAAAATATATGAATACAAGACAACTATGTATTTTTGTAGGTTGAAGGAAATTAAAAAATGAAAGTAACAGAAGGTTAGGGAGTAACCTATAAAAACTTTCCACCTTAGTATATCATACCTTCTACTGCTAATTCTTTCCATCTTTCTTTGTTTGCTTGTATGATCTTCATCAAGTTGGCCTTAAAGCTTGTTAGGTCTACGGTTGCTAGAGAATTTTCAGTGTGAGTCCCTCCATCACTTGTACTTTTAAAACCGGGTCGTCTTTGTGCTTCAGCATTGCTTACTGCTCCCAAACTATTTTGGCTGCAGAAGGGAAAAACCCCTAAATTATTAACACTGTCAGGTAACTTTAATAGTACACAAACAGCTAATTTGAAAAAAATTCCTTAGGACCTACATGCAATCGCTAACTTGAAATAATAGTTTTCACCAAAGAGTGCCTGAGATACAAGACATTTCTTCAGCTCATGAAGCTGTAACCTGGGACCAATTCTTATCGACCTTTTTCCAGGTAAGTCTTGAAAAAAAATGCAACAGCTGAAAATACATTACTTGTAAGTTGTTTCTTGAAAGAATGTTTATATAGCTATTTAGCTTCTTAGCTGTGTTTTTGAACAGTGAATGGTATCTTTGAGGCTCACAGGAGAGACATCTGAAAAGAATCCCTTCATCCTGCCCCTCACCTGAGGAAGCTTTGCTGGGTCATAAGCCTTTGTTCATCTACCACTCAGTCATGAACACCAACTGAAAATGAAGCCTGGAGCTATTAATCATTTGCAGCTGCTAATCACTAATTTGTGAAGAACAAAGTAGGTAAACAAATTTGTTAGCAATAATGCTTTAGTTTAGCACTGTTCCCCAAACCACTAAGAACCCTGACATAAATACCTGCTTCTAGTAACTTCTATTTACTTCTAGTAACCAAAATACATGTAAACTCATGATCAGAAAAGTTACATTCATCATTTTACTGTTTAACGCACAGCAAATGAAAAATTGCCCTGAAGAGTTATCATATTAGTAGCCGCAGCAAAAGCTCAAATTACAGTTTTAAAATTAAAAAAATGTGGTAACAGAGGTAGTAGCTGTAAGAGCAGCATCTGATTACTCAACAATACTTTCAACATGGAGTGACTCAGATAACAATGTCTGTCACAGCTTATTTGTTTTGTAGACAACTTCTATAGCGATGCAGAAATCAAGAGCTTGATGGGCAACCACAGTCCCCGCCACATCTCACTTATACTGTATTTATATCTCTCAAGTGGAATATAAGTGGAATCCATTTTGTTTCAAGTGTATATATCAAATAATACTAATATGGAAAGGCAAAGAAGAAAAGTGACCTACAGCAGAGTAAGAAACAGAAAAAAAACTCTGAAACCACCTTCACCACCTCCGCTTCCAATTGTGTCTGAGAAAGAATGACTTTTGGAACTGTCAATTAAAATTATACTGAAAATGGATCAAGATAAGAGAACCAGAAACTCCAATAATCTACTGCAAAGATTATAGTCAAAGGAAAAAAAATGTTATTAGATATGCTGTAGAAAATCAACTTTATATTTTATACATGTGTATTCTGCTCATTATTGTGCTTTTGTTTCTTTATAAGCACGACTGTCCACAGTCAATGGAGTAATAGCATACTGCAAATACAATATAAAGCCACATGGTGGCAATACCGTACAGCTATTTAAGTTACTTTTCCAACTGCTTAAATAATTGCAATAATTCTGAGAATGACATTATTATGTTAATTTCTGTTAATTCAATAACTAAGCAGTGCATTCATACCTGGGTGCCCCAAGTGCAGGACTTTCAGATTTTGACGCTTCCTCTATAAGAGGCATAACAATTTTCTCCATCGAGTCCGTAAGAAGAGAAAATGTTGGTTCTACTATGAAATCAATGAAACCTAAAGAAGAAAAAGAGAGAAAAACAGATTTTACATTTTCATAGCTCTCAATTCTAAAAAAATACTTGATATCAAGCTGATTTTCTGACTGTAGTCCTGATCCAATATATTAGATACCAGTAGTATAATCTTGAAGAAAAAAGCACAAGTAAAAACAAAAACATTTGAAGCTGTATAAATATAAGTAGGTATTAATAATTATAGCTTTTGATTCCTTTTTCTTGTAAATTTTATGCACGGCAGAACACACCTACCATTTAGAATGAATAGAAGGGAATCTACCATTGAGTCAGGGGGCTAGAAGTCATACTGTCTTTTTGCTATTCGGAGCTTCTTGCCAAGGAGTTAATATTTCAAATTGCTGTTTGTTATTCTGTGGAGGTAAAGTGTTATTTCACAGTGTGTAGGAGTGTTCTGTCAAATCAGTGAAGAGAACAAGTAATATCCTTAGAAGACAGCATTCATCCCACAGTTCTGAGATGTCAGCTCCGAACAATGTCTTTTACATTTTAAAGTGCTCGTCAAGGTATGGAATGACACAGTGAGAGAATGAAGCATTATTCTCTGCTGAGCACTTAACAGAAAAAAAAAGACAAATGCTAAAACACGAGCTAGCAATGGATTTCCAGATGTCTTTATACTCTAACCATACAACATAGCACAAAGGTGAGCAACAGTGCTTCAGCCTAGGATCCAGCTTCCCTCCTGCTGTAGGTATGATATGATGCTCAAGCACATTGCCTTTCAAGTCCCAGTGAAATGGAATAAAGGACATTTTGAGTGACAAGATCAGACAGGATGACATGCTTCAATTCAAGCGTAAGACACAGCCACCTATAGAATGCTGAAGTACTCTGTTCACTCATGTAAAAAGTACAGCTGTTGGTAGGACCTACTGCTTTACTCTGTATGATTCTAGCGTATGTCCTTGTAACTAGCCCTTGTGATCTTTACCAATTTTACTTCCTTATTATTGCTGATGAAAATGGTGATAGAGAGAACCAAGAAACACTTTTCTGAAAATGGGAAGCTGAAGTTTGGCCACTCTTCACCAAAATGCAATTACGACTGACAGAAACAGAATGCAATGGTTCTTGTCAACCCAGGAAGGCTTGACCCTGTGTAGTTGACCCTGCCACACTGACAGTCTTAACTGCAGTCCAGATATCTGATGTATTAATTAGCTTTAAGTTGAGATTCATCTACAAAATGGTACCCAGCTTTCAGATTATAGTAGAGACAGACTTGTGAGTTCTTGAGCAAGAGTCAATCTGTCTGAGGACACGATCTACCAAACCCTAAAGTGTGTACAGTAAACATTGGGCTCATGTCCAGTACTTTGGTTAATCCCTCTCCTACCCTTCCTTGGCATCACGTATGCTGAAATTACTTCATGTTCTTTTGAAATCAGCACATTTCTGCTGTAAAAGCATATGAATTTGGTAAACAGATAGGTACAAAGAAATACCTTCTATACAATGGCATTTGGAACATCTGCAATTCAAAATGGGTATAGGAAATGTCCACATGATTTTACATGCTCCTACACATACAAGAAAAAGAAAAACACAATTTGTCATTACCTATTTGAGACTGAGCAACCAAAGTAGACTTGCGGTCACAGAGTGGGGAAAATTGAAGACCTAAAGCAGCCTCCTTGTCTCCCTGCAAACAACAATGTTTAATATTACAACCATATATTTGACAGAGGAACAGAGAGACAAAGGAATCTGAACATTCCAGTATTTATTCAACAGATTACTTTGTTCACTTATATTCCTAAATAAAAACAAGCCACAGGCAAAAAAAAAACATAACAAAAAAACCAAAAACAAACGAAAAAAACCCCAACAAAAAAAAACCCCAAACCACTGATGTTTTATCTTTAAATTTTCAGGAAAAGCTAAAGTCAAAATCAAACTTACATTTGGAAATTTTTATCTAAAGGAACTTATCGCAATCAAGTTCTCCTCCAGAACAAGGCATGTACTGATGAGATTTAACATATATGAAGTCCGTCAGTATTCACAGGTTAGTCCTGCTGATCCCAGATATAATGGGATTGGAGATATTTAGACATGTTTGTAATCATAGGCCAAATGCTATCACACTGGTTTATCCAACATGCAAAATTTCTTCAATAGATTTACACAGGTCAAGGGCATGATGTGACTTGAACTCATTCTCACTAGTAGGCATGTGTCTCCTCTGCTGAAGCCACAGAAAAGCACAAGCTCAATTTCATTACAATGATGATTGGTACAACCTACTTCTGAAAATATTTCACACCTAACACATTAAAAGAAGGTTTTGTCATAACAGTCTTAACAGACCAGGGGGTGTTATCTCCATTTTCAGCATGTCAGACATGCAAGTCAGCAACCGACTTGCTCAAAAAAAAAGTCTGGTGGCTCAAATGCTGCTCATTGCAGGAGGGCTGGACTAGATGACCTTTGAAGTTTCCTTCCAACCCAAACTATTCTATGATTCTATAAAAAAACCTGAAGAGACATCTTTCAAAGGAGGCTATAATTTGTGTTGCTGGAGAAACCTAGTCCCCAGAAGCACTGACATTACAGATACAGGAAAATTTAGCCTTTCAAGTAAAATGAATCAACATATTACATCAGACATGGAGACTGCTGTTTCATGACTATTCAGTGGGGAGCAGTACATGAATATACCATTTTCCCAAAGATCTCATGAGAAGCTGATTCATGAAGGGGGCAGTATCAACATTCCTTAGCCTTTTTATCATGTGTCATTGAACTAGATTTGGGGAAAGTTTAAAACTGTAATACCAATAAACGTACTTCAGCCACAGGAACAGATGTAGCTCACAGATTGTGTTTCATGTGGAAATGGAGAGTTTTATCACTATGGCCTTTAAATTTTACACGTAAGTGTTGATAATTTGATTTCAGAGTGTAGACGAACACACGAATACTTACTACTAGAAGCAGTGCTCATAGCATCTCCATGTAAATGTAGGAGCCAGATTGTGATATAATATAAACTGGGGTAGATCTAATGGTTTCAGCCATTGTTGAACACAGGATTTCTAAAGCAATATTAATTTTCTAATCTTCTCTTTACTAGGTATTTAAAAAGAGAAAATTTGGCACAAGAATCAGTTTGATTTTTTTTTCTGTTTTCAAGCAGCTCTTTACCCCACTTATTAATTACTTTGTTATTAATATAATACATAATTAATACTTAAATGTCATATAAGTCTAAGTCTATTGTAATTGTAATAATGGACAGAGCATTGATATTTAAATTGATCATTAGAATTTCATGAGTTTAAAATAAAGGTAAAGATCACTAAGTAAAAAAAGATATTTTCCCAGGTGCTGAACTCTCTGGATAAATTCTCTTTTTGTGCTTTTGGATCTATTCACACTAAGAGCAGAATGTTGAAGGAGCTGTGATACTTCTTTGAATGTCTTGAACTATTTATTTTTTTATTTTAAGGTTTTGAGATGGGTGGGTGTATTTCTATTTTAAACAAGTAGCTCATATTTTTCTTGGCATTATAACACACTTTTTGTAGTCGTTGCTTTTAAGCTTAATGCATTGTTTGGCCTTTTTCAACTGGCACATATTTTAAATGTTAGCTGCAGTTAACTAAGTTCTGTGTCTAGGTGAATCTTCATTTTTTGCTGGAGCATGCTACTTTGAAAGCTGCCTGTTAAAGCAATGGTTTTGCATCATCAGTTTCAGACTCTGATGCTTCTCCTTGTAAAGCAGTAGAAATAGTTGAATTATTATCTTTAAAGAAAAGAAGAGGAAGTAGTGAGAGGTGTCCCTGCCCATGCAGGGGGGTTGGAACTAGATGATCTTAAGGTCCTTTCCAACCCTAACTATTCTATGATTCTATGATTCTATGATTCTATGATTCTATGAGTTTGTATACATTTGGACTACTTCATCTTGGTTGACAGAGATTTGAAAATCCCAGAGATTTCCACTGCACACTCATATCAGCAGACCAGAGGATGTACAATCAAGCCAGTACATCTAGGAAGCACGAGACCTACTGTCTCTGCACTGCTCAGTGCATTTATATACGTACAGTTACTTGATTGCACTTTACATGTGTTCGAACTACTCCACACACACTGTTCTTAGTAGTATGTATAAAGAGGGACTCAGTTCCTTGCACACTCCTCTACAGCCTGAAGGACTTTCACATTTGTATTGCTAAGCTGCAGACATACATACATGGTGATTTGATTCCACTGTTAAATGCCTTCTCAAGTCTTTGAGCAGCTTATTTGGCATCCAGTTACTTCTTCTAATAAAAGGATAAAGGAATAACTAAGACATTAGCTGATCCTATGCACTCAATGACCAGTGTGATACTGTTTACTGCTAGTGCTATATCCACTAGACTGGACACATTGCCTCACTGTCCCATGGGCTCTGTCTAGTCTGTCTCTCTGTGTCTAAAATGTTTTTACAGTTGGTCATTCCTGACCTTTCAAGTAATATATATCTGTGGTAATCTGCTTCTCCTTTTTCCTCTCAAGTACAAAATCCTCATAATTTCCATTTACAGAAGCAAACACTAACTCATGACTCTACTCAGTATTTCCACAAAACTCAGTCCATTCATTATTTACACTAAGGCACCAGGTCTCTAATCTGTCTCCTCTGTGCAAAGCCCAGAGTCAAGGATGTCCTGATCCTGCCTACTGAGAATTCTTATAAAGGACCTCTAGGAACCAAGCTAGAACCTTCTCAGGCAGATGGGCCTAATAATCTCATACTGACATACTGACTTTATGATTTTCTGACATCTCTTCCACATCTGATTTGAAAATGGCAGCATATAGCTGCTCAATCAACTTGAGCAAGACATACACTGTTCCATTATCTGTATTAACCATTTTTAAACCATTTCTAACTGTAGAAACTGGGTAATACTTAAACTGGATTTGGATTATCAATTATATTCAGTAATTGTTATGTTCAAAATGTGCATGGGCACAAATATTCATTACCTGGAGAGTATTGCTTTGGAGAGATGTGGGTTTTTTCACCTTCTGAAGTGAGTAAAAAAATGGCAACAGTGACACCAGCACCTACTGGGCTTTCTCTTTGAATTCAGTATATCACAGAAATGAAAACTTTCACAAAGGTGTGTCTTCATTTTTGTTTTAGGATATATGGACACAGCATTATCAGGATGATACTATCCACCCTCTGGCTTTGGATTAGGCTGTTATGAAAGCAAAATCTTCAGATCTATGTGGCATGTGCATGGCAAGTACTGGCAAGGAAAAGAAATAGGAGGGCTTTCTGAAATATGAAATGGAGACAACTTTTTGCCTTCTTTGCTGAAAATGAATTCTTCCTATTTTCAAGTCCCTCATTATACCCTGCTAGTGATTCTTTTTAACTCAAAGCATATATAAATCTCTGTCTACAGAATGAAAACAGCTTGACAAGTTATATTATAACTGAAAGAAAAAAAACCCGCTACAACTCAGAATCCTGGAATCAGCTGAAACAGATATAGAACCATAACAATTTAATCTTATTCATGCACATATAAATTGAATTAATGTCAGTGGTATGTGTGAGGAGTATAGAATATATACTACTGACTATGCTTGTCAATCACAACCAACAGCGTTCTTGCTGGTAGACTTATGAAAAGATTTAATTGTGTAACCATTGCTTCTTGAACTAGACTTATTAAAGGATTTTAAAAATGGCACCTGTCGAAAAAATTCTTCCATCAGGGCCATGGTCCACCGGTAGTGCAGTTCCCAGGATTTTGCTGGATGGCTTATGTCTGCTGCATGTAGAATCAAAGACATGGCTTTGGCTTTGTCTACCCTGTCAATTCAAGGACATGCTCCAATTATCTCAAAACAAAAGCAACTATTTAAATTCTTTTCTTGTACATGAGCTCATTGAAAGACTCTAGGTAAGGAACAGAACGGAAAATAACTTACCCCTCTGTCTGCTGTAGAGTATGTCGCATCGTCTTAATTTGTTGAAAATGACCTGACATATCTGTAGACAAGACCATCTCAATGACCAAGCTACGCAATTCCCTAAGAATAATTAAAAGCAAAATGACCGATTACAATTCATTTATTCTATGTATGGTACATTTGTTTAAGCAGTACTTGTTAATTTATAACTTTTTAAACAGCATCACCGGGTTTCTTACATTTTAAAAAACATTTAAATAAATTATTAACAACTTAAACATTGTATCCTAAAGCGATTCTGTGAAAACAATGTACTTCAGAAAATGCACTCTGCAATAATTATTTCAGAGTCACACTGTTGTGTAATTCTCCTTTTCCAGCGTACAAACTAAAATTACATGCAGGTCTGTCATCCATTGTAAGTCTTTCGTTATTTTTCCAGCAGTATTCAAAAAAACAGTTGGTGCTACCACCACACAAGAGAGTATATTTGTGTCTTTTATTACTGCTCTAATATTAGTGCAGAGCAGACATAATGCTACACCTATGAAGAAGGCTATGGAAAACTCAGAAGAGCACAGGGTATTAAATCTGAAACTCTATCAACATTACACCAGCATATGAACATTATGACAAACTACCCTTCATGTCAAAAAAACCTTAATGCTTATTTCATAAATCAGAACAAGTTTGGGATTTATAATTTATCTGTATCTTGGTATTGTGATCAGAGATGTTGGCTTGTCAATCAGCTTTCTATTAAATGAATATGAAAATAGTAAAACATGAATCATGTAAGAAAGTGTATTAATTCTGATTGTATATGAATGTGCATTGATTTTTGTCAACAGTAATTACTGATTTGGAAATTCTTCCCTTAATGTAGGAGGATTGTATATAGACCATGTAGAAGTCTGCTGGGTCTTTATTTACATGTTTTTATAGACGGCCTAGGAAGATTTATGTGCAAGTGTTGCTTATATGTATACTGGGGACAATTCACCACATTAAGTCTTTTATTATGTAGCATATAACTTCATGAGCACAATCCCAACCTTAAGAATGTCCAAGTATCACTTATAACATTAGAATCCTACTTTGGTCATTCTCACTGACCTTTCGCATCATGTTCATGTCTTGAATTTACTTAACAAGTATGTTTTTTCAAAGAACTATGTTTTAAAGAGGTAAATTGCAGTTTTCTTCAGGGCTGTTAGAATAGTTTATTACAAAAACTATCAAGACTGCTACCGAGCTGGTACTCCTCATTGATTTCTGTGTATTTAGTCCTGATTTGCTTTGATATAACTGGGTAAAGACGCAATCCTTTCACTTCTACTCAATAATATGCAGCCATAGCAACTTGTGTTTAGAAAATGCCTTACCTTATCTGACCTCATAATAAGATACTAATTAATTTGCATCCCAACTGTTCCTCCTCCACACCGCTTTGAAACCATACCCTTCAAACACAGCCAAACCCATTTAATAAAGAAAAAAAAATAGCAAAGAAAAAAAAAAGGGAACAAACAGCTAACACTGCATGAACACTGAGACCTCTACACTGTTAAACCCTGTTGTAAGACTGAAAAAATTATCACTACCGCATTCTATGGGAGATTTTCCTAGGAACTTTCCATGTCTGAACTTTTAAGAGTAATCAGAAATAAGCTCACAAGACACACAGAGAAGCTAAATGCTGCTTTTAGTTTATTCATAATGTTGCAGCAGCAGACAAACTCTAATTCTTAGCTCCACAACTTGAATGAGGATCAAATAACGTAACACTGTTCTCCTCACACACTTCTGAAGAGTTCAGACCACTAAAAAAACCTGCTTAACAGGTAAGGAGAGGCGCCCCCCCTACAGTCCGTAGTTTCTTCCTGCCAGCACTCCTATCCATCATCAACAGAGTGATGGAAAATTGAGAACTGACAGGGAAATGTTATATTCGTAGCTTTACTAGAGCTATGAATGCTCAGTCTTTGCACAGAAGATTACTCATTCCCAAATTGTTTCCCAGGGGAAAAAAGACCATCTCAGCTTTGATATTGAAGGAGACCTCAGCTGGTCTCATAGGTAACTCCTGGACAGAAATCTCTGCCCACTTCATTAAGCACTCCATAGCTAAACGCATTGAGATGATATGGTTAGCATTGCTTATCCTACTGCAGCAAAGAGATATGTAGGTGTTGTCGTCTTTAGTTCTATGATGGGAAGTGGTAACTCTATTCACATACAGTGTATAGTGGTTTTTGGGGGCCCACAATTGGAAGATTACTGGTTTTGAGTATTCAACCTCCATTTTTCATAAGTAAACTGTCATGTCCTGTACTGTTACCCTTTCTTAACCCTCCCATATCTATCTGTCCTATGGACAGGATATTGTAAAAAAAAAAAGATAGAAGATGATGTGAAAAAATTACATGAATAATGCTGTAATAAACAAAAGACAAGGAGCGGCCCTTGAATTTCCTAGAAAAGTAGTTAAGCAATAAACAGAAACCAGCTTTACCTGGATTTGTCAATGACAAAAACATTTAGTCTGCTGGAAATTAATGGGAAAAAAAATAAATGCAGGAACAGGATAAGATGAGCAAAAGCAAGTTGAGAACTGAAGACATAAGGTTCATCTTGCAAGTTATTGCAATCCTGCTTTCCTCAGACAGAAGAATCCCAAGGGAATTTGTGAAAGAAAAGCTGTTCGTTGTGCACTGTATATAAAGAATATTTTTTGTGAGTCTGGTTTAATATAATCAGGCAATATATCATTGTCTGCCTTATGACTGGGATCATTTGAAGCATTAGTACCATCTGACCACCTACAGCTGTTGACATAGCACATAGGGTGCTAGAACACTAGAAACCTGGTAAATCAAAGGAGAAAGGAGAACAAAAAGGGATCCCTCTTTAGTTATTTAGGGGCGGGGCACTATGTGAGAGAAACAAGAAAATATGAAAGACTGGAATATATTTTCAGAGTTGAGAAAAAGAGTGAGAAATGACTATGAATGTCACATGCATTATCCACAAAGGACCTCATCATCAGAATGTTGGCAGTGTTTTCCTTCTCAGACCCAAACCCTATGTTTTAAACTTAATTGAAGCTGACAGTTTATTAGTGCATTTATCTTCTTAACGTTAACATGTAGAAAAGAAAATGTAATACTATAAAGTCATTCTCAGTCATTTTGCTTCATCTTGCTGAAATAATTAGCAGAACCACAGTTTAAATAGGTAGTGGTTTTAAATTTTTAGAAAATGAAATTGCTGCAACTCAAGAAAACAGATCTGACAGTAGTCAAGAAATTAATCAGTGCCAGGAAGTACATTAAAAAGTTGAACGAATTATCATTTCCATTCACTGCCAATTTGATTCCATACAAACTTCAAAACTGTTAGTTTAACAGCATGATTTTCAGTATAGACCCAAGAAGTTAGCTCTAGTAATAATTTAAAAATTGAAGAGCTTCTTTTAAGTGGCTAACATATCTGTCATTGCACCAGTTAACAACTGTATCTGATTACAAGGTAACAGGAATTCTGGGATATTAAAAATGAATACCAGGAAACCATCATTCCTATGACCGACCCTCTAAATCAAAGTCTCAGACTTCAACAGGTTATGCAGGTTCTCAGACTTGCACTTCAGAATTTACTGGTTTGTTTGAACATACAGATTGCAATTGCCTGGCTAAGAGACAAAATAGGGAACTGAGTGTCCTAATTTAGTTCATGAGCTTATTAGTCAGTTCATACGTCTCTTCTAAATTTTACTGAATAGCCCCAACAAGAGACCATAAATTACTTTCTCTGGTTGCCAAATCCTACCAACTTCAAACTGGCTGCATATAATAGTGGACTGTAACTGTGAAGCCACTTTATACTAAAAAAATGTGCATGCTAAAATAAGATGCTGTAGGAAATTTTAATTGGGTTACAATGACAGGAAACTGAAATGCAAGCACAAACACACCATGTGTGATTGAGCATCTTCTGAAAGCATGTGGTAGTTTATCACAAGTCCAAAAACCATGGAGAAAATTAAATGTAAGAAAAATTATAGCAAAGGGTCCATAACTGGACTGAAAAAAAATATTGTGGGAAGACCAGACTGAGCAATCCATGCAGAGAAGAGTGTGCTTTACAAACACGGAAAGTCTATCACAGTCCTCCCTTTATTCTGTTTCAGTCCACCAGAGCAATATGTATAAACATCACACACCTGGAAACCATAGGCTCCTCTATCCGTTGGCACATATTTTCTTTCACAGGAGTTTCCATTCTATCACTCTTTTCCTTAGTGACATAACAAAAGGGAATGCCTGGGATGTACTCTACTAGCTGGCAGCCAGATTTCTGTCAGCTGGAGCAACTGCATGTTGCTGCAGGGATTCCCAAACTATACTCATTTATGGTGGCCTAATGAAGTAGCCAGGACTGGGGAAGCATGTAAATGTCTTCAAGTCATCCTTGATCCAGTCCTGAACTGAAATTCAACTGAAGATCTTCCTACTTCTACCTGGAAGCATTCTCTGGTATGACACAATATGAAAGATCACCGCTTCAGAAAAACATACTCAAGGCAAAAAGTCTGAGGATTTGAAAATCATCACCTCTCTATGACGATGGTTTTTAAAGACAGAATACTAGCCTCTGATGGCTGTTTACTGGCACAATCACTTTCTCCATACTCAATAGCTAGGACAAACAAAAATAGGGTCACAAAGACCTATCAGCCCCAAAACAGTTCCAGGCAGAGCAAGATTGACTCACACTGGCAATTAAAAACTAGGTGTATGTGAAAATTACTGCTGAAGTTTACAATATACTTCCAGAGATCTTTCTCCAGAACTAAATCCAAATGAGTATCCTCTGAAAATGAAAAAGTGTATGCCTCCTCTCTCACTTTGTATTCAATAAAAAAATAAAAGTACCTTAGTATTAAGTGTTTTGGAGTAGCTACAGAAAAAAAAATGAATTGAAAAACAAAAGGATTGGCATACTTACATGCAATAAAGACTTTATTTAGGAGTATTCTGATCATGTACATAAGTAAAATCATATAAATCTAGCATATAAAACAGTCTTCAATCTGTAAATATACGCAACACCAAAATCTGATCTCATGTTCACATATTCCTTCATAACTGTATAGTTTCGTGAAAATATAAATAAAGCAAAGTACAGCTTTATTATTCATGGTGGCATCATTCACAGTGGGAGACTTTCCTGGAAGTCAACATCTCTCTCTGAATTTACAATCCACTTAAGTTATTTTTAGGACCTCTGAATAATAGCTATGTTTACAGAAACACACAGAAGACTTGTATTTTAAGTGTTACATGGAGTAATCAAAGATATACAAACATAACATATCCTTTTTAATAATGGAGAAAGTCTTATCTCTAACACCTGTTCGTTTTGGTCTTATAGGTCTTCGTATTTGTGACATATCAATTATGATCCTGATACTTTCAGCTGGACAAATTTTATTCAGGAATTCCATTACAACTAAGAAGGAGAAGAAAAAAAATAATATTTCTGCAGTGCTTCTGGGCTTTTACTTCATTATTTTTTGACTCTCTAGTTAATACAATTTTCAATGCTGAAGCAAGATGTGACTGCTGTGCTGTTACACAGCAGAAATCCTAGAAGCAGTAGTGCTCAAGCTGGCAGCGGAGTGTGACTCTGCACTGAGGTTTTAAACCACTGTTAGACAGTGATAATCTAGCTCAAGAAGGGGAGCACAGTGGTTTTCCTGAAGAGCTATCTCACTTGACACTGTCCATGCAGTCCAACATTGTTCCTCATAAATGCACAACCTCACTTGGAATTATATGGTGTCTCTCAGACAGTACTTTTTTACACCACAGTGTCTTCCCTAAGCTCTAAATATCCATTACACCTTCCAGTGTCAAAGTTTCTTCCTGTAATTTGAACTCCTAAAACAGACTCCAGAGGGAAGGCCTGTTTCTTTTTATTATTTTTAAATACTGGAATTGAGTTTGAATGTCACAGTAGGTCTTACCTCCAGTCATCTTTGGTTAAATTTGTCAGGATGTTCATCTCTTCTTCTTGCATGAGTCTATAAGCAGCACTTACATGATGATTTTCAAGAACAGAACGATCATTGTACAATATTGCAACATCTGACCTGGTGTTAAAAAAAAGGCAGAATTTGCAGTAGCATCCTGATGACAGCCTTGGGGAATACAAGACTGTGTGTTCTCTATGAGAACTATTGAATATATATATCAAACTATATTTATTTGTTCCTATTGTATCAAATATTGATAAAGTTTCTATTCTAAACGCATAAAAAGTTATTATTATACCATTGTATGTACTGTCTGTGAGAAAGTTTTAAACACACAACATTTTATTTATATAACTGTGACAAAAATCTGTGAAATCTTTGAGTTTCTTAACTGTAGACATGGTTGTAGAGCAACACAAATGCTCTAATTAGGCTACTTGAGTACTTTTTGGCAATACAACCATTTAAAATGCAATGCATTCACCATCAGAAGGGGCTCCACACTTAGCATGGGTATTAAGAAGTTACTACCCCTGTTCTGAGAGATGTGCTTTGGCCCTCAACACTCATAATCAGAAGGAGTTGTAAATAATAAAATATTAAAACCCCTCCTATTTCATATGTTTTAAACAAATGCCGTCTTCCGTCAGAAAAACAGCCAAACCTGGAGCCTCATAACAATGGAATGGAAGAGATGTTAAGCTGAAATTTGATTGCATTCAAATACTTCCTAAAGCCAGACCCCTACCATAACATTATCACTCTCAACAGTATCCTTTCCATCTTAATTAAAGTCTAATCTACAATACCAAAAATACACATAGATTTTCACAAATTTTGGTGCAGTATAGATTTATCATAGTTAGCTTCAAACATTATTAATTCTTGGCAAATTTGTTTCCTCAAGACCTGATTTACTGGCTAAGCAACCTTGGGTCTCCCCTCTCTGATACACTTCTGTTCTGATAAAACTATTCACGAGAATTTCAATTTGGTCAACTGAAAAGTCTGTACTGGAAGAAAGGTGTGATGATTTAGCAGTGCAGCTTACTATGATATTAATAAGGTAAATCTGACCTCTTGTTCTGTTGACCTCTTGTTCTGTTGAGCTTGTTCTGTTGTTATGTGAGTGTAACTACCCACGTGTATGATAAAAGCAAAATAGGATTGGAACCTTTATTTAGAGGGAACAAATCACAACCTACCTAAATAAATACATTTACATCCATAATCCTACTAAAATCATGGGAAAATCTGTGATTTGCCAATCATGTATGTTTATGAAGCACACTTTGATCCTCACAGCTACTTATGTCTAGTTTTAAACAGTGCTAAGATCTGCTGTGACTATGACAGCCATTTAATCAGCTTTTCTCAGGCAAAAGAAGCCCTGGAATCATGGCCTGGAATGCCACATCAGGGCCAAGTTCCACTAGGAGGGAAGAATGAGCTCCATCACAAAACAAATACCTGTTTGCAAATATGCCCAAGAAAAATTCAAAGGCTAACAGCTTAATTAATTTTCCACTTTTGCAGTACTCCAGAGCAAAATATTAATGACAAAAATAGAAAAGTAATATAAACTTGGAACTACAAAATGAAGTTTATTTTTAGCCAGACTATGCTGAGGGAGAAAAGAATTATGTCTTTATTTCCGCTGCAGATCTAGATTTGTTCATTATTGAAGCGCACATCTCGGGGCACAAGTATGTTATGGATTTAATCCTGACATATCAGCTCCAAAATATAATGATTTCAAACACTAACTCTTTACTTTTCCACACTATGTTTGTTCATGTGAGCAGTCCCATCAACTGTACAGAGGCCAAGGAAGCAACTTGTAAAATCGGGAATGACCTGGCTACTTCCTGGCTGTTTCAGTTGAGAGGTATGAAACAATTCAGACCAATGAACAGCAAACTCCAGATACGACACTTAACAGACCACTCCACTTACCTTGTCTGAATATGAAAATTGTTTGTGGTCCCAGTATGTTCATAATCATGGACGGCAGCTGCAAAGATCATTGCTAAAATTTCCAGTTCTGTGAGCCAGTGCTGGTAAACAAAAAACAAATCCTAGTCATATTTTCTATAATAGCCTTACTCAGATTAAACACTACAGTATTGGAAATGTTCTGTATCACCTTCAATTTAAGTAAACTTTATTCTCGTCTTATTCCAGGTAACTAAATATCCATAACACCTCAGTATTATACAGTAAAATATCTCCTTGTATTTGTTATGATTTTTCTAAGATCAAATTAACATCCTTGTGGTCACTAGGAAAGCAAATATCAGCAGCGAAAAATATAAGTTACTAAGATAATTGTATGGTATGTTTTGTAGCTGTTTTGAGTAGAAAGTATCTAATCTGCTAGCCCCTACATGCACTCACCAAATTACGGTATTTTCATCTAAAAACTTGATATGAAGTTAAGGTTATAATTTGTCTTTTAGCCAACAATATATATGGCTCATAATAAATTCTAAGTACAACATCAGCATTAACTATATTTTATCAGTGTACATAGCACTAAAATTAGGCCCATGGGAGATTTTTCTGTTCTAAATTTTATCATAGTTTCTACTAATGTAAAAAGGGGTGTGCAAGGCTAGTATACAGTTACACAGAACAAAAGTTAATACAGGTCATGTATACAAGATAATGCAGACCCTAGAGTTTTGTGCACTTTTATACCTCTTGCTAACTAAGGCTCTTCTGTAGCGTTCAGTTTGTAAAATAACCTCTGTTATTTTATCTTTTGAGTTCTATTTCTTGAATGATAAATCATCCTTGAAGAGGAAAATTTACTCCATCTAAAAATGGGGGCAGAAAAATCATATGATAATTAACCCCCGCAGTCATAGGACTGATTAAGTCAAATGCCAGTCAAGCACTTCCACACATATTTCAGATTTCTTTTAGTAGAAGTAAGCTTCCGTACTAAAGGATTGAAGAATGATCTCATCCTTGTTCACTCATATATGCACATACATGTGTATGAATGGATATAATCTGTATAAGCTGCCAGAAGTAGTAAAAGCTGCCAATAGTAGTATTTCTTTCAAAGAAGAAAGGAAACAGTCAAGATTCATAAGTAATGTGAGAATAATGAAATAGGTCATTCAGGAAAAAAAAATAAAAAAAGACTGCTGAGGAACAACAAGTACTGGCTGTTGGTGAAGCAGTATAGATTTAAAAAGGTCACAACAGAGGAATGAGAATGTACTGTAAGCAGTTCTAAAAATGGAAATGATGACCTTCATCGCATTGTGTGTCACAAGAAACCAGGCCATGACCGGTCCTCACTTTTACAATGTTTTCAACGTACCAAAGAGAATAGAAACCCAGAAATTATTAGTAACTAAAGCTAAACATGAACTTTTTCTTTAAGATGCCTTTAAATGATTGGCTTTTAAAGTACCAAACTAGTTGCTAGACAATGCATTTGTAAGTAGAAAAGCATTCCTTACAAACAATATCTATGGGCTACACAGAAACTTCATATGGTACTGTATAAGAGCAAGTATTCTAGAGACTGTAGCTGTACAGTTGAAATCCAGATCAGTATTCAAATCAGAGAACTAGAGAACTACTTTACCTAAAGAATTTCTAAGGAAGTCAGAGACAGTTAACTAGTGTTTTTCTCAAAGGCAGAGGGAAAAGCAGGTATCTGAAGGTCTGCAAGACAGTGAAAAGCTGGAACCTGCTTCCCTTCTGGAAGAGAATATGCCATGCAGGTGTAACACCTATTGGAAAAGATCTCTTCCATTGATATCTTCCAGTATTATAAATTGCTTATAAGTAAATAGATAAAATTTAACTTTTTGTGAGCTCTGGTTCAAATTATTTTTTTTAGACAATGATGGATTAAAAAATTATTAAGAAAGGGAGTCTCACAATGCACTTATTGACAGTAAAGACATTTTTCCGTTAGTTTGAGCAATACAGGTATGTGGGAGGAAAAAAGGGATGGTGGGAAGATGATCGATGACTCAAAAGTTCTTTACAAGATGTATTCCCTGGGACTTGGATTTTTAAATCTTTATAAAGATGAAGACTTCATAAATGCAAGCTTGAGTTATATATTTCTGTCTTATCATCTGGGATTTAATCTCTTGGGAAGGTTAATAGATTGTGTGCCATCTGTGTAACTTTCTAACACATCGATCTGAGGTGGTTGGATCTTCTTTCTTAAGACAGACAGTAACTTTCTGTAAATACAATGATTATTTCTTTAGCTTTGACTCTGAGTATGTGTTATTCTTCACTGGAATCTCTATAAAGGCTTGTGGAGAAGCATAAACTCTGACCAAATGCTGAAATATGGCTGCCTGTAAAAGATACAAAATGTATGATCTGAACAACAGGAATCATGAAAAGGATTTTCTAAACCCCAGCTTTTTGAAACATTTGGTTCAGTATATTTTTTAGAAGTGAACAAATAAGACAGAAATTCTTTGCAAGATTTGGGAGTTAATATCAGTTCCTTAAGATACAATGAAAGCACAAGAATTGCATGTCAATCTGCAAAAATACCACAGGAATTTGATATAGAATTGCATCAAATTGACTCCAATCCAGGTATTTGTTAGAAGGTACAGCAGAGTTAAAAGAGGCATTACAATGGACATACTCTGAAAACTATGAGCCTGGGGAGCAAACTTCAAATTGTTATTGAGAGGGTTCTGTAGGGTTAACCAGGCAACATGAAAAAAACCCCAGCAAGTTAAATAGAACATATTCATGATACTGATGCATTCTCAAATGGCGAATGACATTTGGGACAGAAATACTTTGCAAGCTGCAGAATCACTAGGCCCTCTTTCAAACACTGATTTCTATAAATGTTCCTTCTCCCTGGCAAGCTGCATCTGTTTGGAGGCACTCTTGACTAAGTGTTGTCCTAGTTAGATATCTTTCCAAGAACTTTCCAATACCATAATTCAACAATTCAAATGTGAATATTTCAAACCTGGCCTAATTTTACAGGAGTATTTTGTAGCAGCATTGCAACATTAATGAGGTTTTACAGCAAAGTAACAGCAATAAAGTCTAAGCTTTTTCAAAAATAGTTATCCAAATAACTTCAAAGTGCTGTTACAGGGTTAAGATGCTAATAGTGTTATATTTGAGTTGGAGAGACCTTTCTCATGCTTGCGTGAACCCAGTGGAATAGCAGATCTTCAAATACGAGGCAGGTTCCTTCATTCAGTGTTCAGCGACACACAAAGTGTTTTGCAAAGCTGTTTAATCAATGGCTAAACATCTCAAATTGGCTCTGGAAGTTAAAGCCTTGTCCTGGACTCACAAAGAAAATCTGGATGCTACTGTCTGTTTTGAAGGGCAGAGGGGCACAGTTACAACAGGCCTAAAGGATGTTTATAACATATAATACAATAAAGGGATTTTCTTCCCTGTGAAGTTGCTGATCCAGGTGTATACCTGAAAGAAAGACGTCTCACATCACTTATTGCTTGCAGTTGATCTTACAGCAGAAGACAAGGATAGGATAGGAATCGTGATCTAATCTGTTCAAGTTTCTTCTTTTATTAAAGTATTATTTTGATAGGTGAATATGGTACACAGTATCTTTGATTTGGAGTCATCTTGGCAAGAGCTGTCTAGCTATCCTTCAGTCTGATGCAGAAGTCCTTTCTCAAGAAATCATCTCAATGTGGAAATCTTAGCTGGCCAAAGACTCCAGGGTTCACCCTGCAAGTAGTACTTGTGTTAAAATGTAGCTTTAAAAATTTGATGCTTAGAAGCAAAACACTTCCTTCAAACAGTGGAATCGAAGCCTGCAATGACTAGGGACACATTCTTGCCTCCACTGAAGCGAAAGATAAAGCTTTCAGTGAGAAAAGGCTTAACGTAAGTGAATGACTGTCATTCGTTGTGAATATATTAGAGCACAAACATCTAGAATCAGTCCTTAAAATTTTTCTATCCAAGTCTCATGGAATTTTTTCACGGCTCTGCAGAGATGAGACACTATCACTTCCCACCTTTTTTTGAAGCTAGTGCATTCAGAGTGAAGACAAAACATCTAAAGGCCACGGACTGAGATGTCTAGCAAGCTGATAGTTGAGGAGACTCCCACTGCTGGTATTAAATGTAAGATAAGTGTTTAGAGTAAAAATGCTTGCACAGATTCACTTCAGTTCCTAAAGCAAATACTACAAAATATTGGGATATTTCAATAGTGCAAGGCAAATGCAGTCTTCTACCTACTATAGGCACACACAATATGCAAGAACAGTCCTAAATAAGGTTATAAACTAAAAGAAGCAGCAGCTTACTTGAGTAAGCCTACACTGATTCAATATATCTTTCAATGGCCAAGACCTCAGCAGACACTAAAGCTTGCTCGCCTCTTCACACCTCCCAGGCTCTGATGTGGAAGCGAAAAATTCTCATCTGCAACTCCTGCAAATGTACCTCTTCTAGTATGACATGTAACACTCAAGCTCAGGCAATTAAAAGCAAGAAGGATTTAAGGAGGATTTTTTTTCTCCTATTTTCCTCTGTACCAGGAGAGTGCCAGCCTGGAAGAACTGTTAAAATGACATAAATTTCGCAGGCTGGATGGTAGTTTGGAATCTATCTCTGCACAATTTTCAAGGGAGGTTTTTCCTTAAGAAAAGTCACACATACCCATTCACTCAAAACAGCAGGGTTTGAGAAAAGAAGTAAATTGAACCTTGCAGTATTTCTTACCATGATACCAGTGTGAATCATTATGTAATGCACAGTTTGAGTAACGTCAGCTGCATGGATCAAATTGTGATACGGATTTTTGTATTTGCTATAACCAACTTCAAGAGCTTCAGCAAATGAAATAAGATTGGGAACAGGGATCTGGGAAGAAGCAAAAATTATAATTATTGTTTTTTCCTGCAACAGCTGCAAAGTTAATCATGCAACAAATAAGCTACGTGTAAATATACTGTAGAACTCAGTTAAGAAACAACAAAAGAAAAACTTAAAATACAAAGACCAAATATCTCATATGCATCAGCGATTCCTCACCCAATTCTTACAGATCTAATATACCTCTACATACACCATGCACACCATGTGGTTAGTGTACAAGAGACTGCAGAGCTATCAACCAAATAGTTTTCAAGCCGTGTCTGTCTGCACCAGGAATGCACAGATTGCTCATATAATAAAGGCATGACAGACAGGAGCCTAATAATAGGATTATCCCCTTTTCTTGACCAGTTTTACCTTGCCTGAGACAAGATATCCTTAACTCTCATAGTATGACTTCCCTTCCTTCTCTTCCTCCAGACAATGTATGAAGTACAGGTATTATCTAGTCCCATTTATTTTCCCATTGTGCTGGTTTTGGCTGAGGTACAGTCAATTTTCTTCACAGCAGCTAGTAGGAGGCTGTGTTTTGAATTTGTGCTGGAAACAGTGTTGATAACACAAGGATGTTCTAGTTATTGCTGAGCAGTGCTCACATGGAGTCAAGGCCTTTTCTGCCTCTCACACCACCCCACCAGTGAGTAGGCTGGGGGTGCATGGGGAGTTGGGAGGGGACACGGCCTGGACAGTTGATCCCAACTGACCAAAGGGATATTCTATAGCATATGACTATGCTCAGCAATAAAACTAGGGGGAAGGCTGGCCAGGGGGCCGCTGCTCAAAGACTGGCTGGGCATTGGTTGGTTGGTGTTGAACACTTGTTTTCATTTGCATCACTTGTCTTTCCTGAGTTTTATTTCTATTCTTCTCCTTTTCATCACTATTATTATTGTTATTATTATTATTATACTGTTTGCATCTCAACCCATAAATTTTCTCACTTTTACCCTTCCAGTTCTCTTCCTCATCCTGCTGGGGAGTAAGCAAGCAGCTCTGTGGGGCTTAGTTGCTAGCTAGGGTTAAACCACAACACATATATAATGAAATTACATTTTCCTGAAGATTTTTTTCTTCATTTAAAACTCCTAAAAGGTAAACAGTGGGACTGAGAATGGGCTTAAGCCCACTGAGACAGTAAGATCATGTACTTTCTGGCTGTGCTGTTAATGGTAGCCCTGGTATGGTTCTGACTTCAAGCATCCAGAGCTCGAAGGGAAAATCGTTGTGGAAAAAGCTGAGTCTGGGTTATTTGTTTAAACTAAAATATTCAAACCAACTTCAGGGTGAGGCAACCTCTTTGAAACATTTATTTGGTACTATTATGTTAAATTTGGCATTTTGATCCATTTTTTATCTCAGCCTTTTGAAGTTGTTTGTAAGTACTTCATATTGTATTGCAACACCCTGCAGACACCACTGAAAAGTTCTCCTCATATATTCTCCTTGTATATCTCCCAAGCTGGTTAGAAGAGGAAAGTTCAGCTGAAACCCCTGCACAGTAGTGGGTAACATACTATGATCTAGGCCATGAAAAAAGTACTTAGGACTAACTATAGTTTTCTTCCTTATTAGGAATCTTTGTTCCATGAAGCTGAGACACTGATACTGTACTGCTGAGTAAATAGGCTGTATACATAACGTGCTTATTTAATGCTTACAGCATTTAACTGGTCACTAGCAACATCTCATATCAAACTGACTTGACATGGGACTACATAGATTTCCATTTTTTAGCCTGTAGAAAATTTTGCATGCTCTGGGTTAAGTTCCATTTGGTAGAACTATTTGCATATTATAATGTTTGATTTGCCAAATCATTGTAATTTGATTGTATAATAAAAAAAAAAAAAATTATTGCATTGTATAACAAAAAGATACAATATTTTGTATATTGTACTGTATAATAAAAAAAATTTCAAATATATCCTCTTTCTTGTATTTTAAATTTGACATACTTATTCTTGCATACATAGTTTTATTTGTGGCTAGTTTCTGACCTTGAAACGGCTCAAAAGGTCATATCGGGTAAACAGCTCATACATCATAAATTTCAGACTGTGCTCTCCACTTGCTTCATTTAGGGCAAATACGTCAAAGGACCATTTGTCAACATCCTGTAGGTGAGGGGAAAAGAAAAAAAAAAAAACAAAACCAAACATAAAATTTCCATCTGTTTAAGTAGGTTTCCAGTTAATCACTGAGAAAGACATTTTGGGGTTTTTTGGAGGGAAGATGGAGAGTTTGGGTGTTTTTCTATTGTCCAACTCTTTCTTTGAAACTCGTACTGTAGATAACA
Organism: Strigops habroptila; assembly: GCF_004027225.2. NCBI lineage: Eukaryota > Metazoa > Chordata > Aves > Psittaciformes > Psittacidae > Strigops > Strigops habroptila. The sequence continues at coordinate 15,482,678 of NC_044281.2, read as the reverse complement.
CATTAATGACTATTTCAGTATTAACAATGAAAATCATTGTGCCAGTTATGAAAAAAATACTTGTAACATGACCTATGCAACTCTGTAGGCCTTAATCTTTCAAATTTAACTTTCTTTGCACAAATTGTCTACAGAATCTCATAAAGCTAATGTGAATACCCAATCTTTTAACAGGCTATTATGCAATGTCATTAACACTATAGCCATATAGCAATTTGAGAATAATATAATAGTGTTTGACTTTCAGGTGAAAGGTGAAATACTACATTCTCATAAAATAGAATTTTCTAATTGCATGCATAGCCATATGAACTTAATTGCTATAAAAGATTGCCTTTTGGGTGAACTAAAGTAATGCCTTTAATTCACAACAAATACCATACTTGTTCCATAAGCTGCATCTCCTTTTGTTAGCTCTATCCCAATACTACTGCTTTTTCTTTCCTAAAAGGAAACGCTGCTGAGATGCTGACTACCATATCACTGGGAGCAGATAAAAGTGTCTCACATTTCTATATGCTTTGTTATACAAATTTCATCCTATTGCTCTAATAACATCTGTAATGAAATCACAACTAATCAGTGAAACAATAAACAGAATCATATGCTATGTTTTAAATTTTAACTTTTAATTTCTCTGTTCTGTGTGCTCAGTTCTGAGTACTAACTATGTCTAGGATATGTTCAGTAGAAAAATACACTCATTTAACCCTAAAAATCACTAAACATATGTACAAACACATTCAAATTCCACAATGATTAAAATTATTTTACCTTAAATGTTACCATCACATCTGCTGGGTAAGCCAAACCAACCATGCTAGAAGTTCTTCGGTACATCCTAAAAGAACAAATAAAATATTAAGGAATAGCACTCCTTTAAAAATTCCTGGAACAATTTATCTTTTTTTAATTCATCTTTCAGAGTTTGTGAAATAACACTAAGCTACTTAAGGGTCTGATCCCAGAGATGACATAAATCTTTTTATCGACAGGAGAAAAGCCCCTCTGATGGTATATTACTCTTTCACGTTAGTGCAGTCTTTTTGGTACATTTTAGTCTAGAAGTTTCAAAGCCATAAAGTTCATTCCCAGAATTTTCCAAAGTCCAGGAGATTTCATTACAAATTTAGAGGTTTCATTTGGATTTCTGTATAGAAAAATAGAGTGATTGCAGAAATTGAAATGTAAATTCTGGCTCAAAGATTTGCTTCAGGTTGATCCCACCACTTAAGGGATCTTCAGTGACAGGCACTGTGGTTAAATGCAGTACTTGCTGTAACAGGAAAATAAAGCTCTCACCTTTCTACAAAAATCCCAGCCTGTACAGCATGCACAATGCTTCGGAATTTGGGTTTTTCTTCATGTCTCCTCCTCACTATTCCCATTTCCCTTGTGAACGTAGAAGCTAACCAGTCCCGCACTTCCAGCGGGACCGAATCCGAATGGATGTCAGAGAGCTCATCCTCAGTGTCCAAAAGCTTCCTGTAAAAAAAATTAATACAAGGTAACCGAGACGATGGCAGACTGAAGCAAAACAAGTATGGACAGGTGAACAGCTAAAAAAACTTAACAGGAGCAGGAGTTGTCTGTAGAATTGATTCAGCACATCACTAAATGTCTTCTCTTGTAGACATACTGAAGCCACCGGGAAGCTGAGCATGGCAGGTATCTTCCCTCTCTCATGCTGCTCATGTTCCAGAACACAAAAGATATGCAAATACAAGATATTCAAGTGAAAGCAAGAGAAGATTTTTCTACAAAGATGTCACAGCTATGGTGGATGGAAGTGTAACCAGTGAGTTATAAAATCCTGAGGAGATGTCTTAAAACAGTGGCTGACATGAACATCTATATAAAAATGGGTTGCTGCTATAACTGAGAACACCAGTGGTCCACCTGATCCGTCCTCCAAAATGGTACAAAAAATGTTTTGATACTTAGACGCAAAGTAAATGATATTACATAGCAATGCTGTGGTAAATGCATTTCAATGAATACCCTGTATACACACTCATCATGTTATTTCAGTGCAATAAAAGTATTAAAGAGAATTAATTTCTCTGCGTGGAGATCTGTGTATCTATTGAAGTCAGGCTAACAAAATCATAGTAGTAAAGATATTATACAAGATTGGATTGTGATTCAGCTTTCACTGGTTTTAGTTGTTCAAAAAGTTAGAAAAGCTATGTATACCTCTTGTGATATAGAAAAAGTATTTAAAAGTACTGAATTGGAGGACATCACTTTATCCAGAAGAGGCCTGTAACTAAATATGCTCCTAAAACAGACTCAAGACTTCAATTCCACACTTCCATAAATCTACCAGATGTAGGAACACAACTTTTTTCTTGCTGCTATTTGTCCATATCACTCAGTCTGCTGGGGTTTTCCAAGAACCAAATCCCTTATTTAGTAAGAAAACAAGTTTTCCTTCATGCAATTATGCAAGAAATCCCAGAGTTAGGATGACCCAAATATATGTAAAGCATGCCACCCTTTTAAAATATTTTATTAATAGAGTACCAATTGAATTGCAGGCATTATTTGATTACATGGATCTATTTATCTTGTGCTGTCTTTCTGAAATTCCTTGAATCTGCATGAATTGGACACAAAGCGATGATGGGCAAATTATTTTTGAGAATAATTTTCTTATCAGGCACTCCAATTGCCAAGTTAAAACTTGGGTCTCCTCCTGAGTGAACAGCATTCCTGGGAAATAGATTTGGTGGGAATTTGGCCAACAGCATATGCAGATGGGTATTTGGGAGAGGAAAACTATCACTTCCTTCCATTTTCATGTTGTCACCTCTGGCACTGTCTTTTCTTTCTACTCTTAGGAGAACTGTTGACTTTTTTCCCTGTTTGTGCACTCCCTTCTCATATTTATTCAATGGCTCACACCTTTCACTTTCTTTGTTTCCCTTCTTCAGCATTTTCAGAACCTTGCCTACTCCAGGTCTTCCCTGGCATATACAGGAACTGAGCAGCAACGTGGATAATGAAGAAAAGCCTGAATACAGTATAGTTCAAAGGAATCCTCACATAGATCTAATACTATCTGAGCGATTATAGGAAGGCGCCTAGTAGGAAGCATGATGCCAGAAGTGTTTCAGTTTCAGCAGTTCATCTGTCTGGCAGCATATATTGTGACACTTTTCAATGGGGGTTTAAAAAAAAACCCAATATAAAAGGCCCCCAATACCACCACTGTTTCCTGAAAGAACTGCAGAGATGTTCCTATTTTTTTAGGAACATAAAATTATCAGACAAGGAAGGCTTTTTAACACAGAGTGCAAGAGGAGCAGAATGGACAAGAAATAAGAGATTTTCTGACAGTGGGACCCAGGTCAAAACTCAGCAATTTAATTTGGAGAAGCAGGACTTGTGTAGAGAAAATGATTTGGGCAAATTATCTTGCAAAACTGAACTGAGGCTGAGACTGGCCATAGGTCAAAGGTTATAAATTGATCTTATTCCCTAAATTAAAAACTATTACAGTCCACTTAAATCCCTACTAGTCTATACATTATTATTAAACATCCTTGGAGAGATCAGCACATTTATATTTATCAGAATATTTGACATTTGATATATTTGTATAACCAGGAATAAACCTTATAATCTGTAAAAAATATTTTTGTAACTATTCCAACTATTACTCAAATGAGATGAAATTGTTTCAACAATCTAAGGACCATGGGCATTAATTAGGCTGCCTCAGAGCACGCAGCAGGGATATTCCACATCACCTGTGCAGCATGAAGCAGAACTTTACATCAACTTGCTATAGTTTAAAGCAGATCTGAATTCGGGACCAAGTCCTCAGCTCTGCAGATACGAGCTGTTGGAGTACAAATTAAGACTAGCAAAAAACCACAGCAGTTTCTCTAATCTTTTTAACCATTCCTATCTAAAACAGGAGGACTATTCAGTCTGTAAGTTTTAGTAACAGGAGTTACTTTAGAAAGACAGAACAGAGAAAACAGTATTAGAAAAAATTGTTCATTTAACCAGTAATTTTTATCAGAGACCACTGCTCTCTGATGAGAAGTGACTGAACAAAGTGCTATGGGAGGGAGTGCTTCAATGTCTCTGGTTCCTACTTAAGAAACTATGGAAGCAACTGCAGCATAGAATTACGTTGTAAGCTCAATCCTTTGTAAGTACAAGCTCTTACAGACCCCTCAACGCATAACCTTAGTAATTTCTCAAAAAGAATTAGTTTCTTTCAGAAGCCTAACTGAAACAACATTTCAGGAGAGGAAACAAGGGCTAGTCATTCATCTCATAACCATCTATTTTCTACACTTTCCTGACCTTTTGAAGAATAAGATTTATATTGGGTAAAATTACTCATGGCACATGCATTACTAGAAAAGGCCTTCAAATAAATTCATTATTGACTGACATTCTTCTGTAATTATGCAGAGGTGGACAGGGACAGGGCTTGGATATGGGTCTAAACATCTGAATAAATGGATGGTTAGATGGATATATAATTTGATGGTAATTTTATTTATGAAGGGAAATAAATTAGGCTATATATTTTACCACACAAAAAATGGTTAAGTATCACAAATTCTTAGAATCCAATATTCAACTCATTTCATAGGTTGTAACTTTTGTCCACTTTTCTTCATCTATTTATTTCTTGATTACAAAGTCTAGTATTTCCATTATATTTCCATGGGTGTGCATATATATGTATACACACACAATACTGTGGATTCTGCGCAATACCATCTGATTTTTACTTGTGAAAACTGATTGTGAAAACAATTCTTTAAAACAATCCAAATAAAGCAAATATATATGTTGAGTCATAAAACTATCAAATTGTTTTTATCAGTACCTTTACTTACTATTTAGAAAATGCACATACGCACAAATTCTACTAAATGTAACAAAAAGAACCTTCAGTAGAAGTATCAGAACTTGTACACGTTAACCAGAAGTACTAACAGTACTTCAGCACTTACATTGAAGTATTAGCTGAAATTTTCTTTTTCACCCTAGAAGAATCAGTTTTCGGTCGGCCATTACAGTATATTTTCACATGGCTCTTGTTCCTTTTATATTGAATCATTTTACAGTTTGTTTGCTGGCCCCTAATCTATTGCTGTACATCACTGCAGCGAATGCATCAAGTAAATCACAGAGCCCCTACATGCTTGTTCTCCTTGCTGTTACTACTTCTGTTGCTAAGAATGTAACCACAACACAGGTTGATTCTTTGAGCAAACATATTATAACGTCACTCTGATGCAATCACTGAGCATAACATCATCATTTATTTGAATAATAATACAATACAGCATTGTTTACAAGTTCGGAGAAAAAAAAAACAATAGTCTGAAGCATACATTCAAAACATTTCTATTCCTGAGTGTTTCTATTACTGCTATTTTATTTTGTATCTATGTAGAACTGACAATTTTCAAAAGCTTCAGTAAAATCAGTGAATCAATAGGAAGTGATCGGTGTTTCGGTTTTGCCTAAGGAAAGTTTTATTGCCCAGATAAATGGAAAATATATAAATTCTGCATTCTGTAACTCTACTGTTATGTAGTCTTCTTGCTCTAACTTGCCATTTTATGAATCATAGGTGAGTAGGTAAGTTATTATTATTACATGTGATTATTCAGGACATGGACCTGTTGGAGTGAGTCCAGAGGAGGGCCACGAAGATGCTCAGGGGGCTGGTGTACCTCTGTTATGAAGACAGGCTGAGAGAGTTGGGCTAGTTCAGAAGAAGAAAAGGCTCAGGTGAGACCTCATAACAGCCTTGTAGTACCTAAAGGGGGCCTACAAGAAATCTGGAGAGAGGCCTTTTACAAGGGCATGTAGTGACAGGACAAGGGGGAATGGCTTTCAACTGAAAGAGGGTAGATTTACATTAGATATCACGAAGAAATTCTTCAGTACGAGGATGGTGAGGCACTGCAACAGGTTGCTCAGAGAAGCTGTGTATGCCCCATCCCTGGGGCATGTGTATGCCCCATCCCCTATGATTCTGTACCTTTAAATAAAATAAATACAGAAATAAATAAATAAGAAGAGGGGGAAATGTGAAATAGTACCAGAAGACAGGGTCAAAACAAACATAGTTAAACCACCGACACTGAACTTCCTACCAAATATTATAAGGATTCTTGCAAGATTTTGCAATGTAATTTCTAATTGCAAATTGTGAAATGTAATGTGTAAACTGTAATAGAATTTTGCAACATTTTGCAATATGTAAGCTTTTTCACAGGTTGAAAAATGCCATTAGATAAATTAATGAGCAAAATAACAAGTGACCATAGCTGTCAAACACAGGGCTAGAGCCTCTGGCTTAGAAAATATTTGAAGTGGAGTGACTGCAAGATCCATAGACTAGTTCTCCAAATCAACCACACTGAAGCTGAGAGATGGTGAGCATTGACTTTGTGTTTAAAAGCTACATAGTTGTTCCACAAAGTCAGCCTCCAAAAGTATTTTTACGCCAAAGTAAAAATCTACTGAGATCAACCCCACTCACCTGGAAGGCCTGAACTCCAAGCTGAATCACATAGATTTTAATATACCAATTCACATACTTTAATTTTTTCTTCCTTAAAGCTAAGCAACACCTAAAAATGCTAATAAAACAAAAAAGCTCTAACACAATGTGCCACACAAAGTATTTGTTTTCAACACAAAGTCAGAATTTCAGGGTTATATACACTTATTTCGCTCATATATCATTAGCTTAAAAAGTAGATGTGATATAAGGAAGAGATACACATGGGAAGGAGAGGGGGGAGGCGTGGCTTATTTAATTCTATTTGTTCCATGAGTGGAACTCCCATTGACAGTTGTGGGAATAAGTACGATATGGCCCATGGCATTTCAGCTTAGCAGTCAATTAATATTGCAGTCATAGTAACTAAGAACCTGATCGTCTTGTCACAGTACTCTGGGTTTTTGCCAAGAATAATTTTTCAAAATTCAACTAGTGATAATTTCTAGCTCTGTTTTCATCTAATCAGAATTTTAAATATAGTAATGGACTAGACAGATGCGTATTTATTTTCCCTTAGGAATATCTCAGGTGTACTATGGAGAAGTAAGAAAATGAAAAAAAATAATTAGGTAATGGATATGGGGAAAAAAAATCCAACAGTGCTGATCAGTCATGCTGCCTGACAGAGATGGTGAACTAAGAGGGAGGTGTTAGCTCTTTACTGTTTAGTGAATTAATCAAGCTAATGATAAACCCCTTAAGAGTGAATTGATCAAACTTCTCCTCCAGGTCTAGAATGCAGAACACAAAGAATTTATAGCCCAAATAGCCAATTCCCATTTTTATCAATCATTTGCGTTCTAGTGTCTCACTATCTTCCTGAATGAGCATGAATCAATGTATTCAACCAATATTTACATCCTCTACAGTCCACTACAATTTCCATTAACATCCACTAGAAGACTCTCTTGATTCCCACTGAAGATAAACAAATTGCAAATATGATTGAGGTACATTTTTATTACATAAAAGTCTTTCTAAAGGAAATTACATATTTACCAACATGTTGTACTCTTAAAATTCAGTGCATTCTCAGAATTGTCCTTATATTAAGAACTACCAATTAATGATACTAAACGGCAAAAACTCTGGACAAAATACAGTTATTACAACAGCAGATAAGTAATGGAGTAAGGACCATTGTTACTGGAAACATTTACTTGTTGATATGTATTGCCTATTCAGTACAGACATACATAGTAAAGGCCATCAACAATTAAGACTTGGGTCAGGATATGCATGATGAAAAATAATTTTTCAGGACTACAGCTTGAGCTAATGAATTTTCCTTTTTTTAACTCAATTGCCTTACTGTGGCATTCTGGAAGCTCTGTAGGGCAGGGACTATCTCAGGGCATGAATCATAAATAAATTAACAGCAATAACTTTGAGAAAGAAAAATCCAATAACTTTGGAAAAGGGATGCAGGCCATTTACTAAATATCCTAACTGAACTGAAGAGTTTTAGTGAGAATTTGACAGATTTTTAGTGTGTATTAAGTGTATTATTTTATGTAACTTTGATTCTGTTGAAAGCTTTCCTCTCAGAAAAAAACCTTTGGCTTAGTACAAAAGATTTTAAAGGCTTGTTTTAAGCTTTTATAAGGGTGGGATATACTGAATTAATCTCAACACAATAAACTTTTTCTCAATAGCAGCTTTTACAGAAGTATCATTTGTAGATTCCCCTAATGGATGAACTGATTCATTTACTTCAAATGGTACATTTGTTGCTGACAAAGAGATTTTGGACAAAGTACATTTCACCATGGGCTGGCTAGGGACAGCAGTCACAAAGTTTGGATTTAATGACCTCCTTTTTAGCTAACATTATACATATCAGACTGCAGGGGTTTTTTTCAGTAAGAGCTTTTTCTCAAGAAGGACTGTGTTTACCATTATATTATAGAAATACATTCATTATTTCCAGAGCTCTTGTGCAAACATATATTGTTACACTGCCTCTTACCCTTAATGAGACTTCCTTTCTCTTCATGAATATAACAATAAACTGTGTTTTTTATTTTACCTTGTGGAATCAAAGATGCTCAAAGCAGTTGCCAGCTATATACAATGGATCCACTTCATACATCACTGAAACACTGTCTCTTCAAACTCAGAAGTTCTCAAGAGGTTAGGGTTAGGGCCTTTTAAAGAGGCATTATACAGACTAAACCAAATGAAAACCATATATGGGATTGAAACTGCACAGATAAATATCCTCCTGAAATCAAGTACATTTTTCCAAAATAGTGAAGAATTTAAAAAATAAGACCATAATTAGACAAAATCTTCTGATTTTCTCCAGAAAAACTTTAAAATGTTCTCCACAGAAGCTTACATTTTGGGGGGTTTTTTGGTTTGGGGTTTTTTGGTTTTTTTCCCCTGGCTTTGGAATACATATACATTTTTTTAATCTGGTAATTTCCATCTAGGTTTTATTTGACTTATTTTCTTCTCAGTTAGCATGAATTAAGAGCTGTGTTTACAAGGAACGGAACAGCTGTCATGACTGAATTATCAGGCTGTATTTATTTCCTGTTTGACTCTAAATATCTTCCTTCCACTACCTTGAGCCAAGTGGCAGGTACTAATGGAGAAAATTCTGCAAGATTTGTCAAAATTATTTATAATACCTATTGAGTACATTTTAACTTCTTCCACAGAGGAGATCCACTGAGGGGCTGGAACTGTGGGAGCTTCACTGCTTATTTTCAGCTGACAGTGAAACTCTGCTTCAGATAGAAAATCTCTTTCGAAGAAGTGCTTAGTGCATCTTCTAATTATTCAGCACTGAGAGATGCAGCAGTCCTAAAAAGGGATGGTTAAACCAGCTTATTAATTGACATGGGGCTACAGATAATTAAGTTCACAGGAAAGCAGCACTTACATATGTCTAATTTCTCCGTGCTTTCCAATTACTATCAGCTCAGAACCTTTTATGTGCGATATTGACAGTCATTGCCCAGAGCAGTTTTTCATAATTTTGGAAGGTTATCCCTACTGCCTATTGCTGTTTCTAAGCAGTCTACTCTCAGGGCGTCACTAAAAAGAAATGTTATTTCTCTGGCTTTTCCCAGTTGCATGTAGTGTTAGAAAGAGCATATACAGAAATGAGCATGTGTACATAGTTTTAAAAATGCTATCTTCTGCTCAGATAAAGGCTATAGTGCAGAGCAACAGAGGAGCAGACAAAAGGAAAGAGGACCTGAGAAAAATACTTCATACTCTGCTAAAGAATTTGAATTCTCCAGCCATTTACAGCTGATTGTTGCACTATAAATAAAGATCCAAGGTGCCATTAGCTTACCATTTGCATGTACTTCTGTATGCACACACAACTTTATAGAACGATGCAGGCTTTCCAATCAACCCATAACAATATATAGGGGAAAAAGATTGGTATCCCCTACTGTAAAAATTCAATCCTAGAATCAACTAGGTTGGAAAAGACCTTTAAGATCATCAAGTTCAACCATTACCCCATGACTGCCAAGTCTGCCACTAAAACATGTCATTAAGGGCCTCATCTACACAGTTTTTGAACACTTCAGGGATGGTGATTCCACCACTTCCCTGGGCAGCCCATTCCAATGCCTGATCATCCTTTTGGTGAAGAAATTTTTCCTAATATCTAATCTAAACCTGCCCTGGTGCAGCTTGAGGCCATTTCCTCTTGTTCTATCACTTGTTACTTGGGAGAAGAGACCAGCCACCCACTCTCTCCATCCTCCTTTTAAGCAGTTGTAGAGCAAGCTAAGGTATGCCCTGAGCCTCCTTTTCTCCAGGCTAAACAACCCCAGTTCCCTCAGTCACTCCTTATCAGACTTGTGCTCCAGACCATTCACCAGCTTCATGGCCCTTCTCTGGACCTGCTTGAGGAACTTAGATTGGAACTGGTCACTGAAAAGCTGTGACTTCAGGCTTATAAAGATAAAAGCAGTTTTGCTAGACTAGTGCCTGAGATTTAATTTTTAAGTAGCATAAATGGTTCCCCAGAGCTGGGGAACAGGCCAGGCTCTTCCTTGATCCTTGGCTACATTATTGAACATGCTCTGTGAGATACCTCATACTTGGATCTCTTTATTGACCTTAGTTTTGATTTTTCATTTTGTCTTTTTTGTCTCTGTGCTTGTGAAGACTTGCAGAAGGTCCTTCTGCAGTAGGTGTGGAAGCATTGGTAGGACCATATTAGCTGTTTAATAGGATGTACGTCATAACAGAAAAATGAGTTAGGAGGATGCTCCCAACCAGCTCTGTTAGTCACTATCCCTAATCTGATTGTAGAGATATTTAAGAGGGCTTTGTCTCAGATGATCAATATTAGCTCTCCTAGAAGTCAGTCTACCAGAAAGATGGGGAAGAGAACACCACAGACAGGATTCAGTTTTAGATGGCTGACTGAAGCTGAGATCTTCCTCTGCTTGGATATGTAAGCAATGGATCAGTAAATTCATCAGGACAAAATTCAGGGCTCAAGCATGGGCTTAAAATAGAAAGCATTGGTATTTTCATCTGAGTTGCAGAAACTCTGTATTGAAGCTTTGGCCCTAAGCCTGCAATACTTTGCACCTTCTAGAACCAGGCATCATTAAATTTTCAATGTTATAAGCCAGATCTCAGGAACTATTATATCCTGTAAAGCATGCAACTTCCTTCTGGGACTTAGTTAATAAAAGTAATCTGTACTCAGATGTTTTTCTCACTGCTCTACTGAGTGTATTAATTGTTATTGCCCTATGCTATAGCAATTACTTTTAACCATATAGCGATTCGTACATAAGAAAGTTACTGAAGTTATTTGAACTTTGTGATATATAAAAGTGCATGTTCGGGCTCAGCAGGAATGGGTCATTCTGCTTCTGATCTAAACTATTATTCTAATCTACTAATGAGTTCAGTTAACCGAGTTCCAGACTCCCAACAGCAGTAGCTCTGTGCAGGACAAAGAACCTGTATTATTTGGTGGGAATGAGAATAAACATAACAACACAAGCTAATTCCAGCCTCCACTGCCATTTGATTCAATGATGCACTGCTTTTACTCCTTAAGGATTAGCTTCCCAGAAGCTGAAGAGCTGAAAAGACCTTCTTTGTGTGTTTATCTTTAAATGTTCTAGTGCAAATTTAGACTACAGAATACTGGTCATGCCATTTAAAACATTATTATATTTGCAGTTTGCCATGCAAAAGAGTTTACTATGAAAGTACTGGTGGTGACTACAGTGTCTCTCTGCCACGCAACAAATTTTTATTTTTATTTTTATTTTTATTTTTATTTTTATTTTTATTTTTATTTTTTAGTGAGGAAGTGTCAGAATTTAAAACAGCACTCTACATAATATTGTCCAGCTAAGAAGTGGAGGCTCAGCTTATATTTTTAGCCTAAATTTAACACAGACCACCAGGTTCAAAAACTGCATCACTTGAAGTCTGAATTTCATGGAGACTACATTTTCCTAAACTCTCTGATGGAGACTACATTAGTTCAAGGAAGAGCAATTGAAAAAAGAAATCAAACATTATAAATCAAAACTAAGAATATGGGGAATAAAATGCAAACCACTAAAACCAGAAGAATAGAAGTTGAAAAGTATGTTCCATTAAAGCAATTTGATGTTTAACTATTACTTGTAGCATAAGTAATACGGGCAAGAAAATTTGTTTTATACGTCTACATACATATACTTCAGAAATACAGCTATAGGTATGGAGAGATATACATAGAATCACAGAACAGTTAGGGTTGGAAAGGACCTTAAGATCATCTAGTTCCAAACCCCAAAACATAAAACATATGCTTAATGTATACTTATATAAGGAATGCTACCAAAATTTGGTAGGTTTACAAACTCTGAGGTTGCAGTGGAGAACAGAAGTACTCAGTAAATCAAAGCAAAACAAGACACCTGTCTCAGGTATTTCCTTTCTGACTTCGTACAGTGAAAAATCAGATTATTCTGCAAAATACTGGATGCAATAAATAAGATTAAACGTTGTTGTACAAATCAAAAGCTTCATCCATATACTGAAGCAGAATTTTTGAAAATAAATAGTCACCATTTTGCCCCTAGGATTAAAAAAACAGCCTGAGGACTATGAAAGTCTTCGAAACTGCTATGAAATAATATGTGTTTATTTTCATTTGGGCAGTTTAACAATCCTGCTGTCAAGTCCTATGAGGGCAATTAGCTTACTTAAAGATTTGCTTACAGCAAAAATAACGCACCTTTTATTGCCAAAGCCTATGTATTTTCAGGTGTACCAGTTTTCTCTATGTATGAAATGTCTGTTACTTGTCTTGATGCTCCCACACAGAGGCAGAAAGACTGGATTCCTCATTTTAACAATACTATTCATTTCCAGAGGCTGCCTCAGTTTAGAAACTAAATAAATCTCACAATATATTCATTGTCCTGGTGCTACTGCTCAGAAAGAGCTATGAACACTATACCTATTTTATCACAGTGTTTGGGAGGCGTATGGAAGGAATAATTGATGGTTTATATCCTTGTCCCCTATGCAGCTTTGACACAGCTCCTGTGGTTATTAATGCAAAATGCATGCTTAAGCTCTGACCACTGGTGGTGACACAGTATCCCATAATACAGCAGAGAGAGGACTGTGATCTTCCAAAGCTTCCTGAGCACCTGAGATGTGCTAATAAGATTTACGTTTAAAACAATTGCTGAAAAATGAAATTTTATGGCCTCTATTGTAGTAACATGAGTCCAAAGAAAAATTTGTTCATCATTTCTTATATCTGTCACCATAAGGACCTGTATCAATTTAACCAGAAATACAACTGTAAACTAATGTGAATCCAAAAATCAACCCTTGATTCAATGTAAAGGAAGCTTGATTAACTTAAGTCAGCCAGCAAAACTGATACAAATATATCCACAGTGGCATATTAACTCCCCCTAGCAGTCACATAAGACAGTTTGCCCAAGACTGCTCAGTTAAGCTTAATTTAACTGAATCTGTAAACAGCTTCATAACACATGAGCCCTTTTGAAGTCACTGAGGTCCCCGGTGCTTTTGAAGTTGTGTATTTTACTTGGGATCACTAGAAACACTTTTAAAAGTGTCCCCAAGAACTGTATTGCAACTGGGAGGCTGCTCAGAAAGTCTTCCCTGTTACCACAGTTTTGCCAGCGTTTTATAGAATTGGACATGCACCTTAAGCACAGGACACCGGTATGAGCGAACCTGCCAACCTAGTCTGTAACATAATCTCTAAAAAATGGACCACTGCTACCAGCTTCATTTGCTATTTTCATTTTCTGTTTTGAAATGGGTAGGCTTCCTAGTGCCCAATAGTAGATGCTCCAAATTCCCAATAGGCAAGGTTTGTTGTGTGAATCACACAAGACAAAGAAAATAAACAGGAAAAAGTTAGATCAGTACTTTAAACACTGTATCAAACATGTAGATTGAGAGAGTTTGGTACATGAAATAATCAGTACAATGGCAGACTTAAATATAGTGTCGGACCAACACACACACTGCAGGCTCCAGCAGTACTGAAGAAGTTTTGGCAGACATCTTTAAAAGACCATTCTGCTTAAAAAATCTTAAAGAGGCTAGTAAGTTAGCTAGTTAACTTTAATATAGTACATATCTCTCAATTCTTTCAAGAAGCCAAATACTCTGAACTTCTAATTCAACTGGAGTCAACCCACATTAAAGATGATTGCCAGTAATACTGCCAGTAACAATAATCATAAACAAAGCATCAAACATTATAAAATAAATCACAGCTTTTCATGAATTTATGTATTTATAGGCCAGATTAGAATATTCTGACTCATCTCCATGAGCATTTCATTCCAAAACAGCCCATTTTTTTCAGTGATACATTCCTCAGCATGATTATTGGTATGTGGCCTGTTGGGGAAAGAAAATCCATCCTTCAGAAAAATGTTATCATTTTATACTGTGAACATTTAATAAGTGAGGCAAACTCTTCAGATGATGGTTACATCTGACCTTTGGAATCTTCTTTGCTTTAACCTTGTCACTAAAAGACCTAAGAGCTACATACAATTCTTCTGATGTGCAGAGACCTTCAGCTCACAGCAGTTACAACTGCATGCAAAGACCAGATTTCTAAAATGTGATTCTCAATATACTTTCCTTTTTCTTTATTTTCCCCTCAGACTTACCTGGTTTCATCAATATAAACTGCCTCCAGGACAGATGCTGCATATTCAATATTCTTTTTTAAATCCACCACATTAATGTCACCCTTCTCCAGTTGCTTTACCAAGCATCTTAATCTGTAAAAAAAAAAAATAAAAATATCAGTGTGTTCCTTATAGCAAATTTTAGTGACTGCATTTTCTATTTTCTATATATTCTATATATTCTATATATTCTATACATTCTATATATATATTTCTATTTTCTATATATTTCTATTGGAACCAACACAATAGCTGATGTAGAGGCAAAAGACCACCACTGCATCTCTCGTCTTTTGTTTGAAATGGGCTTAGAACATACATAACAACCAGTTGTACACTTTTACAGCTTGCTAAATTTGTAAGATCTGTTAAGAAAAGGCATATACATTTCAGTAGGACAGAGAGAACTCAGTAACTACCATCAGAGTGACTTCATATTAATTTGTGACATTACTATTATGCCTGAGTCTCTAATTTTGTTTAAATAATAAATAGCACTTTGCAAGTAGTGTTACTGCAATTTTTCTGTGCTTAGGTCAATTATATTTTTTCAATATCCACTAGAAGCTGTTTTTGCTTCATTTAAGTGTCTCATTTTTATTTAGGCCTCTGGTATGTTTTTGCAGCAGAATTTGTATTTCTTATTAGCGTGAGCAAATGTGGAGCACCATTGTTTCCCTGTTTACAGAAAATTTATCATTGTACCAGATGAAAGGTGGTGCCTACAGCATTAGAAAAATCCAAATATTTTCCCAAGTGTACTCTTACTTTTACATTACAAACATGGATACGCCCCAAGGGGATTTTGTAATGCATCAACTCATCCTTCTGTAGCAATACATTTATACAGATAAACTCCTTGAATACCAGATTTTTCCTAAACTCTCTGATGAGAAGAACAATTATGACACTGTTCAAATTAACCATACAGAGTAGTCACGTCACTGCAGCTAAATTAAAATCTTATCAATAACTATGTAGAGCTGTGACTTAATAGATGCTTAAAGAAGTATGGGTATTTTCCTTCTTTCTGTGCTATATCTCTGAGTCGAAATAATCTATGGGTTTGTATCATGTAAGCTAAAGATTTCTGTAATAAAAGATACATCATTATTTCAACATAATTTTCATGAAATAATCTTTTTTTTATGCATATGAAATGTGAAAAAATCATGTGAAAAGCATTTAGTTAAAAAGTGGATTGAGATTCAGCACAAAATTGAAAGAGCATATATAAGGCGTACAATATGTTATATAATGTTATATATACTATATATTATTTTTATTAGGCATATACAATATTTGACTTGACCTAATTAAAATGTATCAATTTAAAAAATGCAGTGATTTTCAAAACAAATCTCTTATAAACTTGGAAAGCACTGTTCTGTTATGAAATCACTTTCGTGACTTTTCTTTATATTTATTTGGCCTAGGGATAATTATGTCCAAGCTTGCAAGGATAATTTTAGCGAATGGAGTTTTAAGACCAGCCTCCTCAGTTCTCTAAAGTCTTAATTCAACTCAAATTAGCATAGAACATAACATAAACAAGGCTCTTAGCAACCATATTTACCTGGTATTTTACACAGTGCATCACATACTAATGGAATGGAAAATTTAGTGTTAAAAAATTTTCTCAGAGGAGTGAAGTGGGTGGATGAAATACTGTGGAAGCACATTTCCTACACAGAAATAACCTTATGCCTGGGGAGCCAGGTCCAGTACATAACTCCTTCCACTTCAGAGGTACCTATAAACTGAAGAAGCTAATTCACAGACGCTCACCTTGCAGTACACAACACACACACTGTAACTCTCCTGGGATG
Organism: Strigops habroptila; assembly: GCF_004027225.2. Lineage (NCBI taxonomy): Eukaryota > Metazoa > Chordata > Aves > Psittaciformes > Psittacidae > Strigops > Strigops habroptila. Next base: position 15,466,107 of record NC_044281.2, on the reverse strand, counting down.
TCTGCTCCTCAGTAATGCACACAAACATGCATACAACCCCTCCTGAGCAGCAACACCAAAATGAGGTGAGTCTGCCAGCATCATCGCTACTAGCAAATAGTCTTCTACCACTTGCACTGTTCTCTCCGTGTTTGACTGAGCATGCCTCCGAATCACAGTTTCCGAAGTGGAAGCATAAATGAATTAAAAATGCAACAATTCACAGTGGGGGAACAAGCTATGGTAGAACAATATTAGCACAAAATAGCTTCAAGTAATACGATTTCTAGTGGTTCTACATTTTCTCAAGGCATAGACCAAATGACAGATATGTGGAATTATTTTTATGCTTGTGGTAGGAAAGGAGCCCCCGGGGGAGACTTTAAGCCACTATAACCTTGCAGTATCTTGCTGCATAGGTGGCAGACAACCTATGTAACTTGCCCTGTATAGTTCATATCCTAGTAGGACTGCAGAACACAATAACAGTCTGGGCAATTTAGAAAAGCTGCTTAGGCAAAGTTAAAGTGATTCTGAAGAGGTTTGCAGAATCACAAAAGGAAATAAAATCTATATAATTCAATGATGCCCAGTGACCTTGTCATCTCAAGCATCCACGCTTTGCAGAGATGTCCTCAAGGGTGTCTGTAGCTGGCCCAGTGCAGATCTGTTATAGAACCACAGGATGATCTTGGCTGGAAGAGACTTTGACCTGATCCAAGCTCTTGTTCAAAGCAGGGTCCACCTCAAAGTTAGGTATAACTTCAAAGACAGATCGAATTTCTCAGAGGCCTTTCCACTTGAGCTTTGAATGCATGGAGATTTCACAAACCCTCTGGGCAACCAGTTTAAATGTTTAACCAGCCTCATGGTGGATTATTTTTTCCCAATATCTGACTGGAATGTCCTTTGTGGTAACCTGTGCCCAGTGCCCCCCAACTTTCACTGTGCACTTCCAAGAAAAAAATGTCTCTATCTACAGTACAACTTCCCACTAGGAAGATGGACACAGATAAAATCTTTCCATAGTGCTGCTGATCAGACACTTGTCAGCTGATAATCATAAGATCTACCCCACAAATTAGAAAAATGAACTTCTAATGCAGCAAAATTAAGTGGGTTATAACAGTATATGAATAACCTGAAAATATTCAACATATTATGCATTGAAGTGAAATAGCCACAGAGTTTAAGAGCTGACATTTCAGTAATTAAACTAACATTTTAGTAAAGGATAAATATGTCAATTTGTAAGACAAGCCAACAAATGTTAAAATACTCACAGGCCAGCATTCCGCAAGACAAAGAAAACTGTCAAAAAGGACAAGGAAAAGTAACTAAAAGGAATTATTTATTACTCCAGCTGTGTGGGGCAGGACTTTTATTTGTTTGTTTTCTTTTAGTTAAGTGTGATATATTGAAAGCAAACATGAGAAATACCATTAGAAAACCTGAAATGCTACTTAAAATTTGAGCTAATTGCACTATTCTTCCTGTGAACTGGGCTACTAACAAATAATAGACAGCAACAAGAAAAAAACCTGGAGGGGCTATTTTCTGAAACAGAAGAATGGACTGCTGGAACTGTTTCAAGGTGCAAAGAAAATTGTATGCAGAGTTAATATGACGCAACATGAAAGAAAGAGATTTGCAGAGAAAAAGAAACAGATTATTTCTCTGAAGATAACTGAAAACTGCATTTTAAATGCATTTTAAAACTAGAAGCCCTGATTCGTAATGGAGAAAGAGACATCTGCAATTAATAAAGGGCGTGGGTGGAGAACCATCTTCTCTCATACTGGGTAAACACCATTAACATTGCTGTGGAATTCAATGCTTTTATGGACAATCCAAATGCGCTTTGCTCCTACCTATCTTTAACAGTGCTGTCTGTGAAGTTATCAGGTCCAGTTTTCCTCAGTCCCCACCTCCCCATGCAGCTGATGCCTATGCACAACTTGGGCACTAAGCTTTAATGCCCACCCAGCAACACAGGAAAACCAAGATTAAAATGAGGGTTTTCTCCTGGAGTAGCCAAAGTAGCATGTTCTTGTTTAACAATATCAATTGTTTCCACCTTCCTTATTAAAATTCTCTCATGTTTGAATTAAAGTTTTGATAAATATGCTGTAACTTTCAGGGCACCAAATTAACTGAGGGTAGATTTTAAGTTATTTGAGAAGGATTCCTATGACAGTTTCAGTAACTACAGGAGAAAAAAAAGGAAGATAAGGAATCAGTGATTAAAAAAGACTTTTTGCAATGTCATCATGAGAAAATGTTTTCCTCTATGGAAAGAAGAAAACAAGAGAATATGTTTGCAAATACTGAATAATTGCCCTAAATTCAGACCAACAAGATAACAAAAAAAGGTGCCAGGGGTGGGATTACTGAAGAAGGGAGATTGTAAAGTAGGGACACACACAAGTTGGACAATTTCAATTTCAGATTTTAAAGACTGCCTCTTCTTTTTCCAAGGGGAAATAAATTACCGGTGCTTGCTGAGAATAAATGGGAGATAAAGGTGCAGGTTAACAGTCTTCAAGAACCAGAAGAGGAAAATTCAGCCTGAACTTAACTTTGAACCTGAGAAAAAGACCCTGTGTCTGCTTTCCCAAAGGCTGCCTTTATCTGCCATCTGAGTCTCCCCACCATCAAGCACTGCAAAGAAACAGCTTTCTAATTTACACATCTGGACTTCACTTTAAACTGTTTTGGAAACTTTGTACAAAAAAAAAAAAAAAAAGGCCTTTGCCACAGGTCACATTAAAGGAAAAGCAAAATAAACTATAAAAAGTCAACTGTAAACTAGCCCTGCTTCCTATTGTATTTTGAAATTAATGGAAGCCACTGTTGAAGATGGACGATGAACACATAGGTAATTCTTTGAAAGTAATAAACATATGCTAATACTAATCACAGAGAAATCGTTATTAATATTCAACAATCATAATGCCAGTTTAAAAATTATCTGTGTTGGTTAAGACAACTCCAACTACAAGTTGTAAACCATTATGTTCTCATGAACTAGTTGAGAAAAGCCTAACTACGCCAAATGTATTAATTCCTTGAAAACATTATGAGCAAATACTGACAATGTGTTAAAAAGTTTAAGGACAAAAAAAAAATATTATTCTCTGTAAACAGTTGTTTCATGTTTTATTTGAGCTACTTAATACTGCATAATAAAATTAAATGGATAATTTTAATCCTTATTATGCAAGTGAATTGACCTTCTAAATGAACATTACAAACTAAAAACAGGCGGATGTGTAATGTGAAATTAAAAGTAAAAAGGAGACAATATGGTTAGTTACAGTTTAAATACCAATAGTTTTTAAAAACTTTGGGGAAGTGGGAAATTTTCCTCTAAAACTATTTAGAATTAATACTGGCAACCAGTTTTTCTAACTGTAGCGATTCTTGTAACAATCAGTTGAATAATTTTCACCTGTGAAGAGTATTGCTCACCCAGTAGTTCGTCATCTATCAAAGGCAGAAGTTACCTCCTCACTCAAACATGAACACTGAAAAAGGGAAAATACCCAGCAAGTCCAAATCATTAACAATGGGATGTTCAGCTCATCTATTTAAAACAACCCAATCACAGAATCCAAGTTGTTTTGCATACCTACATATTTGAAAGCAAGAAAGTATTTGAATTAAGGAGAAATCCAAAATGGGAATAGCAAAACTTCTATCTTGGAAAAGTCACAACAAATAAAACACATCTCTATTTCACTTGAATTCTAAAATTCAATTATTTTTATGGGAATCTGTATAAATTGAATTTTACACTTTTCTATTAAGAGGCATGTATAAAATAAGTCTTTGTCTAAATACACCATTCCCTCCAATAAATACTTTATAATAATGTATATCAGAAATTTTAAAATAATTGTAATAGTAAAAATAGTGTAAGATGGATTTACAATACTGACTATGAAAAAGGAAAATTCCAGATACAGTTGTAATATTTGTAATACATGGCTATGAAAGACTATACTTGATTATACAAATAGATGAGAGATACTGGAGAAATATCCAGGCTATGGTAACAAAGATTCAGGAGTGATTGCTTTGGGTAGCCACTCTTGTTCCCCTACTCCTACCTGTAGTTACAAAGTGGCCAACTAACATGGCTTCCAAATGGTTAACCTTTATTTCAAGGTTTTTTGCATTATGGTAGGTAAAAACATGCTAATGCAGGGGCATTTTGCCAATCAAGGCAAGGCCAGCATATCAGTGGAGAGCAAGGAATAGAACTGACAACTCTTGACTCAGACCTTGATGTGTGTTTCACTTCCCTGAAACCATAAAAAATGCAGTTTCAAATGCAATTACCTAAAATTTATTCTAATTGAAGGTGCTCTTTCTCAATTTTGATACTGAAAATGCAAGAAAGATACATCACATTTTCAGTGCTGCAGATGTGTTTTATGAAATCACTTCTCAGTCACTGCCATGTCTGAGCATATGCGCAGGAAGCCTTGTGGTTGCTAAGGGTTTCACGAATCACATTCGTTTCATGATTATTTTAAGCATATGAGTGGTACACACTGATCTGTAATTATGATTCAGTCATTAGAAAATAAATATTGAATATGCTGGTAATTCAGCCAAATTTTGATATACCAAAACTTCAATCCCATATTGAAGAATTAAGAAGTTGTGCAGCTATATGACACACACTGATATTTACACTTTCTTAATGAAAAAACTGCATTTTCATGGTGATCAAATTGCCTTGGCTTTTCAAATATTGATCATGTTTATGCAAGATGAAGTGGTTTTCCTTCAGGCAGGCATTCTGTATTAGACTTCATTTTACCTTAACTCCTACTATAAATTTATCATTTAGCACTCTAATACTGTATAAATATTTAGGTCTCATTTAGTAACAGGTTCAAGTGTGTTTAAAGGCTTAATCAAAATTTAGTCAAATTCCTAAGTTTTCTGTAGCACCTAGCTGAAATCACAGAAAGCCCCGGAGTCTTACATAGTTTCCACCTGAAACCATAAACTGATGCAAACTCTCTAAAACAGCTGTTGCTGCTGCTGCTCTTCCATGCTGTCTCTCTCATCTCCCCTGGTTGCTTATCCTTTCCTGAAAGTAACTTTCACCATTAGAATCAATGTTTGTCATCAGTACAAATTCTCACACATGAATTTCTCTCACCTTCCTTTGTGCACACCCAAGATACAGAATAAAACCCATTCCAGCCAAGCTTTAAGTGTCTTTCAAACTTTTCTCTTGTTTCTGCTAATAAAACATCATTAATGCTAATTTGGTTCCTATGTTCAATTGTTTTCCAGGTTGAAGCTTAAATTAAAATATCCTCAAACTTCAAATTACTTACTATGTATACAGATTCAGGTATTTTATCTGTCTTCTGTTAGAGTTAACAAGTAAGCAACTGGTCTTTCCTTACCGTAAACTCTATGACAGTTTCTGTTGTCTCAATGTCCATTTCTATTACCTCATATTCCCATTGCACAGTCAGTCCATGAAAACAAATACAAATAATGTACAATCTGTAGGACTGATCTGTAAATTGCAAATTACCCTCCCAACGGCTTTTGTTGAATATTTATTTTTGCCTGAAGATTGGAATTTAATCTTTAAGGTTATCCTGAATTGCATATACATTACATAGAGTGCTAGCTAAAGCTATTTTATCTTAAAGTTGCTAAATACTTGAACAGTCTGTATGTCTCAAAGTCTTCATCATAATCTAGCTAAATTCGCTATCAACAACAATCTGGGAAATCAAATGTAAACTCATCACCTGCCAAAAATCATGCTTGAAGATGATGAAAGACTTTCTGGACATCTTACTTGCTGAAGCTAATGTGATAAAAACACAGAAAAAGCACATACCCCTTATCTCCCATAGCCATTTAAAAAGCTTTATTTTTCCTGCAGACAGCAGCTTTGAGGACAGTGATTGAAGAAGCTGCTAAAAGGCAAAAGTTAAGCCTCTAAATCTTACAAACCAGTCCATCCATTATTTAAAAAAAAAAAAAAAAAAAAAAAAAATCCATGGCAGAAGAAGAATATTTCTAAATAGATCACCTCACACTCACATTTGAGTGTTAGCTCTACATTCCAGCAAAAAACTTGTATTCAAACTTCTGTGCCACTGGAAATCATCAGAGGAGTGCAGGCCTGATACATCTCACTGTGCTTCAGAGGAACTCTCTTAGCCCCACCTCACAGCTCCCAGTCATCACAACTGCATCTCCCATAATTGTAAGAAACACCATGACCTACTTCTGCTCCAGGGATGGTCACAGAGTCATGGGAGATGTTTGCTGTTTTAAAGGCATTCCTCCTAGAAGGTGTTTCTGCAGATTAAAGCATTATGCCACAATCCTGGTCCCCTTCACACGATCCAGATGTTTTTAATATGATTGTGATGCACTAAATATTTGATCTCATGACAAAACCAAGCAAATGGAGTCTTTCTTGTCAGCAATTAGATAAATTTAATGGTCTTAAAATGTTTTTCTTCTCCCTCTCATGTTCCTTCTGCTGTCACTACCATGCAGTGGTATCTTACCAACTTATCCATTATCACAAAATGATAAGGGTTTGGAAATGGATCTTTCATTACTCTTTCTTTTATTCTGTTTCTCCTCTTATTCACCCTGAAGTCATTGGTATACCCATCCTGAATTAACATGCTGAATATTTCCTTCATCCCTCGGGACCAGAAAATCTGGTTTGAAGAATGCTAATACTCATACTCTGAAAACTGCATGCAAAGAGTTAGAAAGTCCTTTTAAAAACACTGAGAACAAGCTATCATATAAAAAGTCAACTGATGTTCTTTCATTTAAGACTGCATTAACCAGAACTGGTAACTTTGTACTGAAAATATTTTGTAGATTACTACTACGAAGTTATGTTGCTGTCATTGTGAAGGCTTTTGAAAGCCTTTTTGGTGCAATTTCTGCAGCGGTTAAGGACAGAAGATCGCTAAGTGTTCTGCACTAAAAATAACATCATTGCCCAATGAGCAAAGAATCTTCATCTATGACACCATGAGTATCCTTTCCTCTACTTGATAAAGTCACATATGAGCAAATAGCCCAGGAAATGTCCTTCATTAATAGTAAAATAATGACACATTGTTCTGTGATTTCTCTGTGGAATTAAACTATATTAAATACTATATATTCTGTATATAATTACTATTTTGATTTCCCCAAGATAGAAATTAGAATCAGGACAGAATTTCCTTAATGCACACCACAGGTCAACATATATAAATGTGGCCAAATCTTTATACCTAACAAACACCTCTGGCAGCTTTAAAATTTCTTTCATTAATAGTTACAGATTTTTTGAGACATCAAGCTGTCAAATCTGGGTCCTGGTAAGTAGTCTGGGCCCTTTGTGCTTATTTATAAATGATTTTATATTTATTTCTGACTTGTTGACTTTTGTGGGCAAAGCATGAAATATAGTACCATTTGGTTGCTTAGTATGCTATCTTCCATTCCATTTCTCTCAACCTACATACAACTTATCACTGATGTTATTTTATCAACAGGGATTACAGAAAGACCTTTATAAGAATATATTCTATTTTTTTGAAATGGCAGTCCCTTATATTCAGTCTAAGACCATGTTCAGACATGGTGCCCTAGCTATCTCTCTGTGCTCCATTTTATCTCCTTTTTGTATAAATTATTGCTCCTCTCTATGTCTGACAGCACAAGTGCTTGTGTAACAATGTCTCCAACCTGGTACTGCCAATACAATCTGATTCACTACCCAGATATTTTGTACAATCATAGAATGGTTAGGGCTGGAAGGGACCTTAAAGATCATCTAGATGCAACTCCTCTGCCATGGGCAGTGCACCTTCCACTAGAAGGGGGATTTCTAATGAACTCTTTCCACAGAATAAGACTAGGGGTCATGTGTATGTGCAGTTATGCTGCCAGAAGAATCAGGGTAGTTGGTTTAGCTGGCCTAATAGGTCAACATAAGAGTCAAGATATAATAATCCAAATTCAATCCAAGCTCTAACTTGTCATTTGGTTTAGAAGTCCTCCTTTCCTACTTATAATTAAACACATGAAGTACTAGAATATAAGTTATGCTTTTAATATATAATCACACCTTCCAGATGGGATGACAGAGCCAATTTATCTCAAATTTTGTTTTTTTTAAGCGTACCATGGGTTCTGAGGGACAAAGTACAGATCTCTATTTGTTGGGATAAAATTATGAAATGTAGAAAATACAAATATTTGCAATAGGAACTATTGCAGACATTGAATAAAATGTTAAAATTATGTAAGAGTTACCTTAGTCTGCCTAAAATGCAGAAAAAATACCACCACCTTAATTCGGATGTCTTTTTTACTGAATAATTAACAGCTTCAACAAATCTATTTTCACTAAAGGAATTTTTCATTCAAAAGGCTGAGCAAGATATAAATGCTTCAGCACAACAGCTGTAGTGATTACAGTACAATTTTGCTGTAATATCATTACCATCTCAGTGGTTTTGAAGAAAGGCTATAGTACATATAATGTATATGACAATGTAAAAATATGAATAGGGCTTTTATTTAAATTTGCAATACTGCAATTAAAATGAAGAAAAAAGAAAAAATCAGGAGATGCTAGAATCCAGCCCTCTGTTATGTGCGAAAGTAACTTCTAGCATTTGGAATTGTTAAAAATAAATGTTCTGCTGAAGATTTGCCAAATCAAAGTATTTCAAAGTAGGTCTTGGTAATGAGAAGTAGAACATTAGACAAGCTTAAACACACTTGAAAGCTATATAAATGTTTAATAGAGGAAAGAATCAAGTGGGTAAACTTTTCCCCTATATTCTTTAAGAATGATCATAAATAGGATTAAATGTAACATGACCATTTTTATTCACACATGTGAGTTTGATCTAGAATTTGTCCAAATGAGAAACTAAATTTGAATTAAAGTCAGATAAGAAACTGAAATCCACGATCTGTTCTCGATTAGCTCCATTTTTGAATACTTCAGGATGAGTAGAATTAAACAGAAACAAGTCCCCGGCCTTCATCAGAAAAAATATTTCAAAAAAAGTTAACAACATCACATTAAACCCATTACCTAGCATATGGTACAGCTGGGCTGTAGGTATATGGGCTTTGGTTCTGGAAAACGATGTGACAGGAATTGTAGCAAAACAAATAAAAAATCATCTGTAGTCAATGCCTCCTATCCGGCTGCCATTTTCATCAGCCTGCGAAGTGTCTGGCACCTCAATATTCAGGGTTTGGGATTTGTAGGCCTGGATTAGAGGCCATTCCTTAGTTGCTGGTGTTTCCTTGGTCTTTACTCATGCTACCCGTAAGTTTCCCTTATTCCTTCCACATTTAATAAAAACAGACTGATGGGCTGTGAAAGTATTATGCAGAAACTAGTAAACTGCAGACTTGCTCTAATCTAGAGGACCCCACAATGGAACAGGCCACTATCCTTACCACAGAATTGCCTAGGCTTTTCCATGCTACACTCAGGACTTTGATGAGTTTGGGTCTTTGTTCTTACATATCTCACAAAGGGCTTTAACTCATATGTCCTGATAAGATGTACTTATCCCAACTGCTGTTCACATTGTCTTGCCTGACTTGAAAACATGCTATTAAACCAATGTGATTACCAGCCTATTCACTAAAAAGTAACAATATTTTCATAGCTTCCAATTTGTTGGTGTTTCAGGTTTGAAATACAGCATCCCTCAGAAGGTATACTCCAGAATCTGTCATCGAAAGTGTTACTTTTGTTTAAACTGAGAAAATTTAGCAAACATAGACTTTAATTCACCTCCAAGAGATTATCTCAATCTTTTGTTGCTCATGATATCTGTAGCTGACTGCAATTCGCCTGTTTTACACACTTTACATATATAAACAGACTAGATTGAAAAGTTCAGAACATAATGCTCAAATTGATCATGACAATATTCAGAGAATATTCATGATCAGAATAACATGGAATACACTCGTTCATCAAGAATTTTGGAGCATACATTTTACTTAAACTTTTTCATATCTCCAGATGAAAGAAAACATACACAAAAATATCTCTCAGCCCAAATGGATTACAGCAGAATTTGTCAGAATGTGTCATGTTTCCCACAGAAGAGATACATTTGCTTCTTTATTTTAGAAAGAATGTTCTTTAATTAATTAACACTCAGTTCTAAGGAGCTACACCATTGTACAACTGGCCCTGCTAACTAGAGCGTCAGATCCAGCATCCTTTCCTAAGGCAAAGTACATAAAGCACCTCTTGTGCTCTTATGGCAAAACAAAACCACACTAAAAATAATTCTCAGGCTTTCTGTCCAACACAATGACCATCTTTCTTGCTTGTTAAATGATACACTGCTCCATTACTTTCTAAAAAAAGTCCTACACTGATTACAAAATGAACAACATAACTAAATTCATCCAGCTATATTTAATTACTTGCGAAATTGTTTAGAAATGTTCCGTTTATTATCTATATAAATACTATACCAGAAAGCACTTTCAGCTGGAAAACTACTGGGCTTCTAGGCAAGCAGTGGTTTATAAGACAATTTCAAAATCAGCTTTTAATATCATAAAATTCTGTTCTTAATGTTCAATGTCTGTGCCTTCCTAGGACTCAGAAATTAAAATCTGACTTCTTCAAAGTGATGACAGTAAAACACCCCTAAATGTACTTTTCTAGGGACGTGAAATCTAACCTGAAAAGTGCAGCTCTCTTATGGTCATGACTAATGTAATTGCTAAATTGTGCTTCATTTTTCATAGCTCTACTGAATGAATCACTATCCTTCACTCTCTCTGCAAAGCCTTGACATTCCTTTCAAGTTGGAACCTGTCTACATTTTAATTTCAAACCAGAAAACAAGTAAATTCTTGATTCAGTGTTATAATGTTTGTTTACACACTTACTAAGGATTTAGGAAAAGCTTGTGTGTATAAAAAATCAAAATAAGAAGTAAAACAGTTTGTTAGAAAGTGTAACTACATACTGTGATTTGCCTGTCATACTCTCAAACTATACACTGTTCTGTTTTCCATTGCTTTTTAAATTTTCCTATTGCAGCATATTTTTAATTAGAATCCTCAATTTTGATATCAAATTATTCATTTTAATCTAAAACACTACTCAGAGAAGTAAACCAGTAATTTGACCAAGAAAAAGAAGCCAGCTTTAATACAGTAGGAGACAATCCAGGCATTGATAGTGAGGGCATGCTTACCTGAATAAAGACCACAGAGAAACAGCGGAGCAAAGTATACAGGAGTTAAATTTCAGAACATTAATGCAAGTGAGAAAGTGACTTGTTCAGTAGTCTCCTGACAATGTATTGCTTTCAACTGCAGATACCTACTAACGCTATGTCTTAGTATTACTAATGTCTCGAGTATACAATGGAGGATGTTCTTGAATGGCTAATGGTGAAAGGAATACAAAGTGCAATGCTAATTAACAGTTCAGTTCTAGAGAATGTGGTTTTGCATATGTGCTTTGATCAAGCAAACCACAAAAACAACACCTCAAGGTTAATAAGGGTTTGATCGTGGTCACTGGGATAAAAAGTCTGTAAGATTTTATTGCCATTACAGGTTGAGAATAGTCACATTAGAGTGCAATTTCACTCTGGAAAGATCATGTGAAACTGACAGTGAATCAAACAGATACCAACTTTTTGGACAGGCACCACCCTTTCCTAGGTCAGCAAATGACAATAACTGGTAAAGACTATCTATGAGCTTATACGGCTTGAATGCCCAAGGTCAGGACCCTGGTTGGCTATCTGCTATGCACTGTTCAATAACACTACATTTGACCATACTAGGAAGTGAGTCTTCGAAGACATTTTATATTTGTCTCAGCTCATTATTTCTCTGGGGATGATTGGGGTTTTCTTAATGCCATATTTTATGACAGTTGATTACTAGAAATTCAATTGTAAGGAATGTTAAAGGAACTTGTGGACTCTAAGCAATTTTTAAGTTGATTCAAGGATGTAATTATGAAAGATGTGTGAGAGATTTCAATGTTAACATTGGCCAGATATTTCCATTTCATGGAGTAATACACACACGAAGAAAAAGAAAGAAAAACATGACCAAATTTCTTACCATAGCAAGAATTTCTTACACCTCAAAAAAAAAAAAAAAAAAAAAAAATTAAGGAAAAGCAAAAGCCTTCCAAAACACTCAACTGGAAGACAAATGCATAGCTGAAAACTTTGCTCCAGCTTGTTAAAAACTTTGTAGTGCGAAAGTTGCTAGAGGTATTCCCATACATAATAAATGAAATATACATTGAAGTAGAGAAGGTGAGGCTGACTTACCATGAGGCTGAGGGATCAAATCGAGCAATGAAGAGTTCTAAATCTGGCTTTTTAATATTTAAGGCAAATGCAACAGTTGTTAAAAGATGGATTTGCTTCCTTTTTAGGAAACCTGTGTTGAATGCCTGATTGATTAACTGGGAGTATGCAAAAGTCAGGTTAAAGCCTTCCTCTGCCATAGTCAGCCAAGGAATATGAATGAAATGTGAAGCCAGAGTAGACACACTGGCATTTAATACAGTAATTAAAATAGAAAAAATATTCACGTATTTTTATGAAGAAACTTGCCCAAGGCTCAATAAAGTGAAATTATAGTGAGATATGTGGGAACAGCTAACAGTAACGAAAAAGCAGGTGTATGTATGCCCTAAAGAGAAAGATATATGTATTTTATATGAAGAGGAAATGTAAGTAAAATCAATGTAATAATTTTCCTCCTGTAGATCCTAGATCAGGTATTAAAGAAAGACATTTGTATTACAGTGAATCGGATTTAATGTGAAGTTAATCCAGGGAGTAATTTAAAGTATGCTTTGCGACCAAATAACTGTTTTCTACTCTTGTTTTCAAAATGTACCAGTATATAAATACTTGTTTAAGCTTTTCATGCACTATGATTTTTATTTTAATGTCATGTTAGCTGCATTAAATTTAAATTTTAATCCAGAATAGTTAATCTCAGACTCTTCTGGAATACTCTTGCTAAAGTTCAAACAGGAACTCCATTAAATGAAAAAACACAAAATAGCAGAGTAAGATATTCTTACAGTACAAAGAATAAACCCTTTCAAAATTGATCTCATGAAATAACATCAACTCTCAAAGAAGATTAATCAAAAGAACTAACTATTTTGCGTTAATAGAGTTGGAGGCGCTTATTCAACCACAGCTATTCTGCTAGATTCTGATATATTGAAAAAAGAGATCTTGGCACCTCAACCACAAACATGATTACAGAAATGACATAAAAATTTACTAAATTTTCACAACCTCATTTTTACTATCTAGTTGTCTGACATGGATTTAAATTTTTTTTTTTCAGTAGGAGGAATGAATTAATTCCACTCAGAGGCAGAATAGCTTGACAGGCAGATACATATTTGATCAGTGATTGATGTGAGCCCCCAAATCTGACAGCATATAATTTAATCATGGGAATAATTCCTTTGTGAGGTGGATTTCTGAGTTTTACTCCTGTGGCTTATCACCTCTGTTTACAACCAGACTGTCCTAACATTTTAAGGCTGAAAATCCAGGCTGCAATTCTTTTGCATTCATCACCTTAACCTCACAAGTCTAACTGCATTATGCACCTACAGACCCTTTTGTTTCAGAAGCTTGTGAAAGTTACTGAGTAAAGTGATCCAGATTTTTTTAAACACTAGTACTCATTGTTCAATTTAGCCCAAAGATACATAAATATATGTGCAAAGTTTACAGTGATAAAATCTGTATCTTTTCATCTGTTTTGCCATTTATCTTTCCATTCATTCCAGGTTGCCTCCACCTCTGACCAAACACAGGCATTTGCCTACTCTCTCTATGTATTCCTGCCAGGGCTCAGAGGTGCCTGCTGTACATTTTAATGTTCTAATCGTGATCCTTAACAATTTTAGCATTCCCTCTAACTTTGGGGCCAGGCATGTGAAAGACAACCTTTCCCCCTATACGCCTTCCTTCACTTAGGTCCCTCAATGTTTCTGCTCTAAGCTGATCCTCGTCCTTTCCAGTTTTGTTTCTTGGTGTTTGGTTTTGTTCGTTGTGTTTTGTTTGGGGTTGTTTTTTTATTTTTCCTGCCATTCAGCTTCCTGCACTCAAACAGAAACACCAAAGAGGTGAACTAAGGAGTACTGGTATAAAGGGGGCATTTTCCCTCACCTTCCCTTTCATCTACTACACATAACTGTATAGCTCACATAGTGATGAATTTTATTAATACACAGCTCCAGTTTAGTCGTATGGTTTGATCAAACCTTTTTGAATGTTTACCTACAACAATATGAAAGGAACACACTTTCAAGTATATACTACTAGAGTCACTAGGCAAGCAGCTTCCTACAGCATATTTTCGTGAGTCCTGTTCTAATGACAAAGAATTAGACGCCTTTGAAAATCCTGAGCATGAACAGAACTATGCTGGTGTCCCACAGAGCCAAGGAAGCAGGCAGCTGAGCCAAGCAAATGGTGTCAGCAAGGTGGGACTCGGATTCGCAAGACAGAACAGCTCTCCCACACATAGAGGAAGGATTCATTACACAAGTATTTTGTCAAACATCACAAGTACCAAGCTGTCTCTTACTATATCCACATCTACATATCCTGATAACTGCAACTGTGACTTAGCACTAAACTTCATTGAGAACAACCTTTCCTTTCCTCACTGCTGTTTTTCTAACAAACCAAAAATCGACTTGATCAGGATAGCTGGTTTCTGTTGCAATGCTGGGGTTTGGTTGGTTTTTTTTCAGCAATGTAGCCTCTTCTAAGCTTCAATTATAAATTACTTACATGGCAGAATGATTTTGAAATGGCATGAAATATTCTGAGAGGAAAACATAATCTTTAACAAAATAATTATTTGATTTTGCAATCCCTTTAAACATACTCCATTTAACTCCGCCAGATTTCTATGAGCAGAAAGCTTAAAATGTATGTCTTAAATTACCAATTTTAGGTCTCTTATGAAGCAACACAAATTTTCCTTTTTTTGGTTGTGGTGAAATAAATGCTACCTTAAGCATCGCTATGTTTTTCAGTAGCATCCCTTATAACACTGTAAATTTAAGACACATTAGGCCTAGGTCTGCTTTGGAAATGATAATTACTTTTTCCTTAGATTTGCTCCAATATTTTCTTGTGATGAATAAGGCAGTTTTTGACTTGCCTTTCTGAATCTTGTCAGCACTTCTCAATTCCACGTTTGTAAAACTGTGGCACTTCTCCAAAACATATTGTCTCATAAATCTTATTTAAACAGAAAATTCTTTAAATAGTATTTTGTGGACCTACAGCACTGAATGAACATGGAAACTTTTCTTTTATAAATAGGATTATAGGAACCCCATAAAAGTCAGTTAAGAGGTTTTTCAGACCTTTTAGAGATTCTGTTTTAAAAAGAAACCAAGATAAATACATCATGATAATCCTATTTAGAATGCCTATAGAATCTCTATTTATGAGACCTGTCATTGCATTTAACTAGCTGCTCATAATTATTAAAAAGATAAACAGTGTTGTAAGATGGAGTCATGGTAGTACATTCTCTCTATTAATAAAGTTTTCTCTGCAGTTCCACTGCTGTTGGATTAGATGATATAATTACATGATCTGCCAGATCATTTAAACCATCCTCCTATAGAACTGGACTGGTTTTATTTAACTGCTTGATTTAGCTTTCATTTTAAAATTTAAAATAAGAATGTCTAATTTTGTAGTAATCACAGTAAATGGACATGTTACAGTGGTTCCCCTAAAGTCACATGTTCTATTCCACATTCAGATTTGACATAATCTCAGTATTTGACATTCATGTTTACATTTATTGCTACAGGCATTCATCTCTCTTAACACCGTGAAAGTACAAGAACTTCCCCAGAACTTTCAATATATCCCCAAAAGAAGACAAAAAAAAAAATCTAGTTCTGAATAATGTAGAGTTTACCAAGTAGGCTGCAAGTATGGATCTTCTCAAAATTTCACTGAAAATTATACAGTATCAGAAAAGCTTTTGGGTTTCAATAATTGGCACTTTCTTACGAAAAGCAAGCCTGTGTTTTGTCAAAAACCTCTTATCAGTAGAGCACAGAACAGTGGAAGCATTTTGCAGTCATTTTGCTTTTTTTCTGGATGTTCACAGCGGAACAAAACAGAACAGCTTTATGTCTTCAGCAGTTGATTCTCACATGCATCAGCCTCTAGGCCATCTGATAAGGATTGTTCTGCTTCTCTAAATCAGTAAAAGTACATTAGACCACTGCTCAGCTGACGTAACTACATATCAGCCAATTCCTGTATGTCTCTTTCATCAGGGCAACTCTCAGCAGCCCAACAACAAACAACGGTCCGGTCCTAGTTCCTAGTCTCAATGATTTTGTAATCCAGTTTCTCATGGCCACTCAGAGTAGGACACCAGGATGGAATAAGAACCAGAATGTCCAGCTATGAGAATAAGCATATTAATTCGTAACTCTGTAGTTTCTTTCTGTGCATACGTAAGGCAGTTGAATTGTCTTTTCAGAGAGGAACAGGTAGTAAAGCATCAACAGAGGAGGAACAAAAATCATAAATACAAAAATTCATAAGGAAAATAAACAACCTATTAAGCTCCCACTCATGTTCCTCTTAACAAAAATAAATTTCCTCTTAGCATTAATCAATAAATTATTATCAACACTATTTTAAACCACTGCAGACATGTTTTCAGCTCCAACAAAGGGTGACAAATACTGTATTTTAAGATCAGACCACTTAGTAAAAGCTATTTGCACATAAATACACATATTATAATACCTAAGCTAGCTCCACTTCCAACAGAACAGGAATAATCATCCACTTATATCAATAGATTCAAACTTTAATCTAGCGATCCAGTTGACTCTATGAAGCCAGCTAGACTGGACACTTAATTGCCATCTCTCTGGAATATGAGAGATGTCTTGTGCAGGAGACCTTTGTCTTGTGCAAAAGTACCTGATCTAAAGATCTGGTCACCCCAACTGATTTGGATTTATGCATTCTATACCTCTTGCCAGGAGCTGCAATAATATTAATTATGATATTTAGCAGGTTTTGATCCCATATTACCAATGGATGGTAAGAAGACAAATTTTCTAGACTGGATTATTGGATGCATGAAAAAAAAGATAAAGGTTCTGGAGAACTGAAGCATACTGCATCTACTGTACAGATGGGCAGTACTGTACTAAGGGCAGTATGTAGAATTCTGTTCGTGTTTTGTTCAGTGAATTTTGACAGAGTGATAGGAAATTTCAGCTTCAGTTCTTTGTCTCTAGAGACACACATATCAACTGAAAATATCTATAGATGTCAGAAAGAAACACTATTAAATTACTTGAAGAATCATAACTGGCATAATGCCAAAAGATCCTTTTAACTTTAAGCAGCCTATCAACACAGATAGTTGGGCATTGGTATCATCTGGAGAGGTCACTTAGGTGAAAATCACTGTCCAAGCAAAATATGGAAAACTACTGCCACAGAAAATGAATACTTTTCACTTCTTTTCTTTGAGATGTATTTCTATGCATCGCTATGCAGGAACCACTTCCAAGGAATTGCATATACCTGAAGTACTGAAGGAACTGGCTTCCTCCCATGGCCAAACAGTGCCAGAAGTTGCTTTGCTGCCTGTATGTTTTCTCAATCTGGGTCAAAGGAAAGGAGCTAATCTACAGAGCAAGCTGGTCTGTCTTCAGGTTTGAGGTTTGGCACAAGTTGCAGCTTTGATATCATGTTAAAATTTCAATTAATAAAAAATCTTCAATTCGATTTGGAAAAATATTAACAAAATGGGTAATCAACCTTAGACATGGTAAAGGAAAAAATAAAAAAGCAGAATTCATAATAAAACTATGATATACCACAACTGCTACCAATACCCATCTCAAGCAAGGAAATGTTTAAGTAATAACAGACAGGTCCCTTTAATATTCACTTTGATCTGAATCCTCAGCATTTAAAGCCATGCAGCCAGTTTGGTCCTCAACATTTTTTTGTCTGAAATAGAAGGAAAATCAATATAGGCACATAGCTATGGAGAGGGTTAAAAGCCAATTAAATGTACACAGAATACACCAAGAGAGACAGATTTTCCATTTCCATCAGCCAAAAAACGATATCAGCCTCTTTAAAGAGCCAGTGCATATAAATAATGTAGCTGTTTAGGTCATCTGCAAAGCTTTCTGTATAGTAAAGAACTGAATTATGGTTTCCTGTTCCGTTATTTGTTGTCTTTGGTCACTACCCAGGTGTATAGAAAAGTTTTCAAAGTAATGTTTATCAATAAAAAAAGAAAATTCTTGAGAGCTACAAACTGGTTAGCTTCTTTAGCAGGAAGAAGAGGATTCGCTTAATGTTGTTCTGGCACACAAAACATAAATCTGGTCTCAAAGAGAGATGCTAGATAATCTAGTCTTTTGCTTCTTTCACAAACTGTACGCTGCCAGAATTGACACAAGATTTTACAAGCCCTAAAGTGCAAAGCTTTCTGTGTAAATATACATGTTCATTTTTAGTTATTAGCTCTGAAAGTTGTGGGGCTTTGCTCCTTTAATATTGTGATCAAGACAAATTTTTGAATGGTCTGTCATTTATCGAAGTTCCCATCAAGAACAGCTGCTGCATAGCCAGAACTGGAGATTGGAGAGCTCAGTGATGTACATTTTACCCACAACAGTAAGCAATTATGTGTATAAGCAGTTCCATTAGCATCAAGAGGGAGACGACGTAATTACAGATTTGTACAACTTGGCCTTAGAACAAAACAAAAACAAAACCCGGAGCTTAATTTCTGATCAGTCATCCTATACATTAAATATACATTATGCCCAGAAAGAGGGGGCTCAAATCAGTTATCTAAGACAGGCATCTTGCACCATTGGAGATGCCCTGGAGTATCTCACCTGGTCCCCAGCTGCTGCTCCAGAAGAGCGCAGGTGTCCTGAAGGTCCTGTGTCATATCTGCCAGCTCTGGGTGGATGTCTCAAGCACCCACAGGTGTCTCAAATGCCACTAGATGCCTATATTTGAGCGACTGATGCAAGCTTAGGCTGTCATTTCTTTACAGGTTAAGCAGATATATGCTCCTTCAGATAGAAGATATTCAGATCAGAAATCACTGAAATCTACTTGAAGATAAACAGGAGAAGGGTTACATTTCTTCAGAGACAGAGAGTGTGTGGGATGGTGCTACTGCTGCAGTATGACATAAAAAGCCTGGTCTCGTACATGTGTTGTGAGGAGAACAGAAAAAAAGAGAAAGCCAGAGAGACAGAGACATAGAAAGCGCATGTATACTGCAGTCTTCTGAGATGCTGGGAGCACAATTATCCCTTGTTTTGTATGATTTTTCACCTTTTGCAATTGATTATAACCTGATTTAACAAAGGAGGTCTCGTCATTTACCACTGTGCTCAGGTTTTACCTTGCTTCTCAGTTAAGCGTGACGCCTGAGCGACATGCATAGGAAAGAAACCTTTCCTATGAGAAAGAAAGAAATTCTTACACCAAAATCTTTTTACACCATCCGCATGGTATTAAAGGATGGATATCCATCTCTGCTGCTGAGCAAATAATGTATTGGCCAGAACACATATGAGAACCAAACCTATCAAACAAAATGTATGGTAATTTTTTTATTGTTCTGTTTTGAGAGGAACTATCCTTGGACCTACCTTGGACTCTATGCTCCTAATCCAATCTGTTAGTTACTAGGTCTGATTATCAGGTTACCCAGGGAATATGTGAGAGCTTCAGTGTAAGGATCTCCCTCCTCCCTTTTCCTGTCTCCCAGTATTAAATCTTCCCAGTCACCTATCTTGCGCCTCCAAACCGAGGACATACATTGTGGTTCCCTAGGGAGAGACTGGCTGAGATTTTTTTTCTCAGTCAGCTGTGTGAGATGATACCTGCCCCTGAGGAACAGGACTGACATTGCTGCTCATCACGAACAAAGCTGGAATCCAGTCTCTCACCTGTTCTTCTCATGGCATCTGCTCATTTGACCTTAAAATCCCTCCAGATCACATCCAGACATTTTTATATGAGGATGGGAAAAGAACTAAAAGACAAACTTGTTTAAAAGTGATGGTTATCCTAAAAAACACCTTATGACCTTACCCTTTTAAAACAAAAACAACATCAAAAAAACCAAACAAACAAACAAAAACTCAAACAAAACCGAACAGAACCACATAATAAAATACAGTTTCTCATGTTCAATCACACTTTTTAGGCTCTATGATTGTATGTGAGGTCCAAAACCTATTTAATTTACAAAACAAGAATATTTCTAGAGAGTTCAAATTGTACAAGTAAGATGGATACTGGACATTAGAGTCATATATTTTTATGTCAAGCTAAAACTTATCATTGGAGAAGAGGAATCAGCATCTGACAAGAAATAACTGAATGATTGTTCAAATGGATCAACCAGAATATCCTGGCTGGATTTAGTGAATCTGCATTTTATGCATTCCCGCTCTAACTAGGACTACAGAGAATTTATACAGCTTATCTGAGGGGAAGTAAGAATCTTAGTTCTCCTTAGACCCACTGTTTCATTTTTACAAAATTATAGACTATAATTTATGCACAATACTTTATATCACAGGCAAATAAAAAGGATTCATTAAACCAAACAAAGTAACTTTCATAGGCAGTTTCTGCATGTAGAATTTACAGCCACCTCAACAGTCCCTCTGATATTTGCCATGATCATGGGACAAATACCATCCTTAAAGGGATGAGCAATAATACTTATGACATTTCCATTTCATGAGGTTCTGAAAATCTCTAGAAATGTATGAGTACATTGTCCAGGTATGAATGGATTCATGGCCACTGTACACGGTATCTTTGAATCTAAACTTTTAGCATCTTTTTCTTTTTTTGAAAGAAAAAAGAATTTGTTAATACAATGCCATTTTATTTGTGGAAGGAAAATATCTGTGATATGTATGCAAGTAATTAATTTAGTAGCTTTACATGCTGAAGTTGAGACATTATTCTGGATTTGAGGTTCTCATTGAAGAAGAAAGCAGTTCTGTTCTACCACTATTCACTCAACACTGTAAAAAGTGAATCAACCATCTCAAAGTGCTTTAAAGATCTTCCAGCTACTAGAAGTTATTTGACTTTGCTTCTGGCCTATGTCACTACTGTTGCCATATAGAAGAAATTTTCTCCTAAAAAGTCATTACAAAAGTAATATAAATAAACACATCTTTCTATTTTTATACAATCTATTCCACTAAAATTAGACTGCTTGCTCTATTTTTTAGGAAACCATCTAAACATAAACGCTCTGCCTCATAGGCTCATAAAGGGTCTATGAGATAGAGCAAAATGCTGGCCTGGCAATAATTCAGACACCCACTTCAGCTCTTTTAAGATTCCAGTGATCCTCTCATACTTCTTTCCCACTTAAAGATGTCAGAAATGCCACAAGCTCCAGGCAGCACAGCATCTGGGGTAACCGCATAGTAGAGATCTGAACATGACTGTCCCAGTGCTAAGACAAAATTAAGTTTAGCCTGCACTTCTGAGAACACTTGAATTGGCTCTGCTGCAAATCTATAATTGTAATATTTACATTTTCCAAAGGAAAGAAGTCCTTTTGTTAAATCAAAAAGCCTCACTTGTGAACAATGGAAAATACTACTAAACTGTACTTTTCAAACAGTGCCAGCTATTTTGCTGCAGAATTGCACAGCACACCATACCACGTCACTGGTGACTAAAATAAAACCTTCCCAGAAACCCAAGTGCCCTATAATACTAATTTTAAGAGATTCCAAAGTTATTCCAAGCAAATGGTTTTATCTAAATTTGGATATTAATTCCTATAGTCAAACTGATTTTGAAAAAGACTGTATGTTTGGGTAGACATAAGAAACAACATAGAACAACATGTTTTCCTCTGTGTACCACATGAGCTGTATCTCACTGAATGTCAGCTGAAAAGTAGAGCTAAAGGTTAAGAGGACATTCTCTTCTTCACTTCTGATTCTGCCTTGGCACCAATCTCAATAATTGCACAAAGGCTTCTCAGCCACTCAGTGACCTCTGAAGAAGATTCTCCATAGCAATATGTCTCTGAATGTGTTTTTTAGAGATTAGAAACATTTGTCAGCTATAAGATCATACCTTCCATTGTCCAAAATATTTGAGCGTTTCTATTGGTCAAAAAGCCCCAAATAAGATCAAAGGGTCTCACCGTTTTTATGTCAGGGCCCATACATCAGTCTGGCATATTCGTTTTATTATAGCTTTACTTACGTACTTGATGCTACTGGCATTACTGAAATTGTGTCATATAACAGGTACCAAAAGACAACAAAAAGAAAAAGAACTGGTGCATCAGCAGAGGAGTATAATAGCAGTAAAACTGCATGAAAGTTGGCAACTCCCTGACTCTTCCTGACTAATTTATATGGAAAACCTGGAGAAGAAAACAAATGTGTTTTAGTTTGACTTTGCTCATTAATGTTCTGCCTTTTCTTTAAAATGCAGTAGCTCAAGTAGCCCAAGTGAGACAAAGTTATTACTCAATGCAATGGACTTTGAAGGATATGAAATGTACATGGCAATGATCCTGTTAGAAACTATGGTATATTTTCATTCAATATATTTATAATACTGAAAAATAAGATGGGTAAGCCACATATAACCATCAATATGTCATAAATCTGCTAAGTCAATATTTCACCTTAAGAAAATTATCTTCGCTATCTTTCCTAATTCTGAAAGACAGATGACTCTAGACTGCCAGAAACCATAATAAGTCTGGCAAAAAAGTATTGATTTTCAGTGGCATCATATTCAACATGATGACATGGTGGTGCTTCAGTTCCCAACAAATTCATTAAAATAATGATAACTCTCCAATATTGTAAAAATCAAATTACACTCATGAAAGCTGGGGTCATTTGAATATATGTGCACATACAGAGCTAGAGACTGGAGACCATTCCAAGTAGCATATAGCTGCGCACTCAGTGCTGCTATTTGTTACCAAATTGACTTTTTTTGCTAGTAAAATAAGCAAAGATAACAGTTTGGGATTTTTTTCGTCTACAAATCATTTTATAAGTGGTATGCTCAAAAACACAATAATGCTTAACATTTCATTTTTCTCAAACCACATGGGAATAATTATCTGATGTTTTTCTTCCACAGGATGAGATAAATACCTCAGTATCATTAAATGACACACATCCTAATTTTGTTGACTCTCCCTTTCTATATTTGTCTCTGCTATACAATGATTGAATTCCCATCACCAGTTCTACTGCTTCTTAGCAAATAGAAACACTAAGGCACAATTACTGCCTATTTTTTATCAAGCACTTAAACAGGTTGCCATATTTTGGTTTAGATGTTCAGAGATGTATCACTGCCAAGATTTACTTTCATAATGTAAAATGTGGTTTTGTTATGCAGAAATAAAACTCCTTTGAATGCCACTGAGAGAGAGGCCACATGTAATATTGCAAAACCTCTGAGAAAGAGTGTCTCTCTGCTGCCAAACAGGACAACAGCTCTATAGCAGAGACTGAATGGATGGTGTTTCCCATGCGCAATATTTACAGGTTTTACAATTATTTACTGCTAACCTCAGAAGCATTCTTAAGATATACTTTTAAAAACATTTACTTTTTACTTAGTATTTACATGCCAGTGATACGAACCACAACTGAAAGGTACTGATGAAAAAACACTGATTATTTAGCTACATTTTTCTTTTGAATAGCCTCCACAATTTACTGCTCTCAAATCTTGTCCCCATCTATAAATAAACTCCACAGAACCAAACTGAAATATCTATCTTATTTCAGCAAAATCTTGAAAAGTTTTTGTACCTAAAATATGATATTTTTCAGCTCAGTTAAGAACTCCTGTGATGACTGCTTGTCTAAAATCCTCATCTGCCATGCAGATGGGGAAAAATCCACCCACAAGCAATGATAAAGGCATATGGAAGCCACTAGTGGAAGAAGTAGTTTCCTGAAACTATCAGAAGTCCTCCACATACCTAAGGAGGAACAGATGAAGTACTGACAGGCAGATGCCTCTTGCCTTATTTTCTCTAATTCAGTCTGCCCAGATGCTATTTCCTGCTATTTCAGAGGTGTAGATTGCTTGACAGAGAAGTTCTAATGTCTGATTATCAAATGTACAATTCAGATTTGTAACTATTTCCCTGACGTGTAAAGCGAATTAGTTATCAGGAAACAAAACACAGAATTAGTCCTCTAATCAGCAGGCTATTTAAGCATGTGTGTAACTCTAAAGTCATGACCACCCCATTTAAGCCAACAGCCTACTTCCACGTTTAAACTTCACAGATTTGAGTGTCAGAACAGATAGCTGAGCTCGCCTATTCTGACTATGTGCACAAAATTCTGCAGCTGCTCTTGCTCAAGTTAAACACCAACAATTTCAAGTCTGCTTCGCCTCCCCATTATATTTTTCAAGAAGAGGTACCACATGGATTTTCTTGGTTACTTTCTGCAGACCCCTGGGAGCCACATCACAGAACCTCGCCAGCCTGACCACAGGCTGCAATGTGCATGCTGGCACACATACATTCCTGGCAGCATTGCAAGAGATCTTTACAGAAAAGCTTGTCTGCTTGCCAATTTCTTTTCATACTAGAAGTGTACCTCAGTGCCCTCTCTCTAGATCCCCAAATAAAAGGATATACATAACCAACTAGCTTTATATGAGGGCCTTAATCTTCAGAGTTACCCAATAAAATTCAGTAGTGATTGTTATTTTTAATCCCTTTCTGAACTTAAAAAATATCATGCTGTAATAGCATAGCATTAGAACGGATTATCCAGAATCTTATGGGGGAACTACATGAGGATTGTGAAATATTTTTAAGGCTTTTAGTCTTTTTGTACACTTAATGTTCTGAAGGATTTATTTCAAAAACTTCAATACTGCAGTATTTAAACTTCCTGATTTATGCTTTATGGTGCAATGGCATTTGCCTAATTGTGGGGGGGTTTATTACCACAGAAGAAATAGCCAAGCTTTCTCAACACAATGTTACATTATTTTCCAGAAAGAAAGCTACCGTATTTGTCCCAGATGTTCACGTCCCAGAATTCAGTAAGCATGAGGAATTCTCTCTGATAAGCATGTTCATGGCAACATATCAGCCAAAGTATGTGTATTATTCATCGTGAAACAGGTGATAAAGCTAGAGTTCTTTAGCTAATGATAGATTTTTTTAAAAAGAACAACACTAAGTTACAACCCTTCTTCCAAACTCAGCTGAACAATACTCCGAAAAATCTGATCAAGGTGGGCCCTGCTTTGGGGGTCAGGAGGGTAGAAAAGACTTGTAGAGGTCTCTTCCAACCTGCATTACTCTACAATTCTATGATTTGCAACACAGCAAAGGCCATAAACTCTTTCTTCATGACTATCAGAGCAGTTGCTAAATTTTCCTTTCTCACACTAAAATTACTTTTACTGAGGAAAAATCATTATAATAAGGTATAACAACTAGAGTAAGTTTGGAATCTTGAAAAAGAATATATGAAACTGCTTATCTCTTTAATTGAATGAAGCGAAAGTAGTCTTTGCTACTGATAACTAAGAGTATGAGTTAATTTTGAGTTATTAAACACAGCACACCTCCTTTAATCACTCTCTGGTTCTTACTGGGTTATGCAGACTTCAAGGAAAGAGGTATGATTCTGTCACCTGATTATGCTGCTGGTTAAACGCGTTGGGTCTTTATGAGTTCTAGATATTAAGACAAACACATCTTCCTAACTTAGGCAACATTGGTCTCTTTCCTTTCTTTTTTTTTCTTTCTTCAACCTTTCTAGTGAAATCTTCCTAGTTTATGAGCTTTTCAGCAAAAACTGACATCATATGGTTTTATTTCTGTTCTTGGTAACATAAGCACATCTACACTGGGCCGCAATAAAAGTCCATCTAGCTCAGTATGCAGTTTCAAAAATAGCCAAAAGCAAATGTTTAGGGAAGAGAAAAAGAGCATAAGTAGTATTCAGTGATATTGGATACTTTTCCAGCCTCAAGCCATACGGGGATCAAGGTGTCCCTGACACAGAGATGGTTTCTGTGTACCTAGAAATATATTACTCTTCTATGAAATTGTTCAGTCTCCTTCTGCACACACATAAACATCTCAATAAAGATGTAGTTGCTCCACCTTTCATTTACCTGCTTCCTTTATTCCAAAAATAGTTCCCTGATATTTACTTTCAGCTGCCATCTTCTTAAAGAAACTACTTTGTTGTCCATATGGGCGGACATTCTGGTGACTGCTACAGCCAGTGCCCTACTGAGAGAATCTCTCAGTGCCACAGACTTTCATCAGGTTAAGAATTAAGAATCTAGTCAGAGGGTACTTCTGCCTCCAAGGAAGTATTGACTGAGAAGTGAATAAAGGTATCCATGTCTAATAAGAACTGATCAAATACTTCAGATAAAGTTTTGTATAAAACCCTTAGTTTGTTTATTAAGCTCAGTAGGTCCAAGAACTAAGGAGACAACAAATCCTACAGCACAGCTGCTTGAATCACTCCAGTATTGGGATAATTAACTACTCTGTGTGCTCTGAAGGTAAGATTTGCAAAGTTTCTTCTAGGCATTGCAGTGGTCTAAATGTAGCTATTAAAGGTATGGTCTTAAATTAGCTGATTATTATCAATCTGTCTAGATACAAACAGATGTATCCAAATAGACCCTTAAGTCCACCACTACTTTTAAACCGTGCTGATGTTTCAGTCCCTCTTCCATAAGCGCTTCCTATAAGCAAGGTGTTCAGATTTTTTTGACTTGTTGCACACAATAATCATCACGAACAGATTTACATCGGAGAGAACTTCATATTTCTCAGAGTGCTCCAAATACACCTATCTAGGAATTAACAAAAAACCCAAACCCCCCAAAAAGCTTGCCATTATACTGACAATATATACCTAACAGCAACTGGAGACCTGTGGAAATTAAATGTTATAACTGAAGGAAGTAAACTGTGATGCTGGTGGCTATCAACAAGCCATTTGAATTTGTAGTTCTCTAGTAATTCAGAAGATACATGAAGAGAATAGCATACTGATTAGCTGGGGCAATACAGAATCATGAGCAATTTAGCTTTTTGGTTTTTATAAGGACTGAACCAAGTAATCTCAATTGCCTTCTTGACGGAGCAGTAGAAAAAGTAGATGAATTAAGTAAGATGATTTCCAGAAAGATTTGAACACTGCAATACCTGGAAATGTAATTCAAACTGGCTCACAAAGGAAGGCAGTTTTGAGAATTGAAAATTGGCATGAAAATCATAAACAGAGTAGTATCAAGATGAGATGCTGTATCTTTGCTAATATCCATGACTAAAACTCTTTTTTTTTTACTTATTTACTAAAGGAAACACACTAATGAAATTTTCGGATTTCAAGCCAGGTGAGAACAAAAAGGATTTAAAAGGTATTGCAAATGCAGAGAAAATAACATTATGAAAATAATCTCACAGCACTGGAGGCTAAGAAAAATGTGAGAGAACATATTTCGATATGCATTTCAAGTGGAGAGAGAGATGAAAATCAGTCCTACTGAGATAGACTTCAGGGGACCAAATATTCATGCTAACCCATCACTAAAAAGAATCCTGTAATTCAGAAACGTTTAACTACATGTTAGAAAAGAAAGAACGTATCCCTTCTTGTACGACTTTGGTATAAGAAAAAATGGAATTAAGTTTTCCTATAATAAAGTGAATACACGGAAAATAGAAATATTAACTGGAGCTTGAAAGACTCAAAGAGGAAAGTTTAATATAAAGTATAGATCAGTTCACATATGACTAGACTGACAGCATCTACAAATATTTTGAGATCATAGACAAAAAGTAGCATAGTTATCCAATATGAGACTCTCATATTAATAGCCTGAAATTAAACATGGAAAAATTGAGGCTGAATATCAGGAAAGCTTCCTGGCAGTGAAACAAACTGGGCTCCCAAGGGAAACAATGGAATCTACATAGCTTTAATCTTTTAAAACTAGACTAGACAATAACACTCAGTGTAGTTTGGGGAATATTTTTGCATTGGCAAAAGATATGGCTGCATGACTTGATACTAGTAGGTCATTGCCATCTCTAGTTTCCATAATTCTGCAAAGAAATATAGAAAACTCCCAGCGGCATAGTCAAGAAAGTTATCTGTCCCTATTTTCACAACTATTCGCAAAAATTGCAGCTGTTCCCCCAAAAAAGACCTGTCTTTAAAAAAAAATAAATTTGGTTATTCAAACAAAATTCACAAAAAAATTCAATACATAGGGTAGAGCCTGAGTTCGTGTTTGTTGTGTGCTATAGCTTGCTCATGTACCAAGACACAATAAAAATACACAATTTTAGGTGAGCTGGGCTAGGCGATGTTCTGCTGATTTGATGTAATAGCTTGTAAGCTAACTATGCTGTCAAGTAATACTGTTATGTTTTGTGAATTTAAGTTGTTGTCATGGTGACCACGGTTGGTTGATAAGTGTCTTCTTCTCATTTCAAATCTAAAGAGATATTTTTAATAAAAGCAATGGGAAAATATTTTTAGTTTAAAGTTTAACCATCCTGTTAAATATTTCCTCTTAATGATATGCCAAAACTTTTTAAACCCTCTTGATTCTCATTCCTTCCTGCACACATTGTTTTCTTTACAAACAGAATATTTTATGTTTAGTGCCAGTTACTGGTCTTGCTTAACTTCCATATAAACCCAACTGATGTCAGTGAGAATGCACAGGTGTAACTGTCAACAGAGCAGCAACTCAGAGTTAGCTGTAGTGAATTAAGAAGTACACTATGTACTGATATGCCATTAAACGTTGTGATTATCCCAATTCAGAATGTTTTAACAAGTTGCAGTTTATTGACATTCCTTTGCAGATACTTACTTTACTGATTTAAGTCTTTAAGTTAACTGCTAAGAAACAAATTTACCTTGTGTGCCCTAAATAAGAACAAAAAAATTGCCTGGAGCAAAGTTGTTCTGCCTGTTGTTTATGTCACAAGGAAACAAACGCTAATATTCATTTGCTGGCTAATCTTTGTAACATGGAAACATTTTACTTTCCAAAATTAGGTGGTTGATTCAGGGTTAGTTATAAAAACCTCCTGTTTGTTTGAGAAACAAATCTGAACTGGCAAAATATTTGAAGCAGTGTTCAGCAACTATCATGAAACAGGATTACAGAGAAAACAAATCACATGACTGGAATATTTATTCCTTAAAATAAAAGTTACTTAATAAGAAAGAGCTTTTTATTCTGAGGACAATTAGGAGGCAGAGCGTTGTTGCAATACAGTAATTTTGTACCTTTTAAAACTGTTGTAATGAATTCTGACATATTAAGATAGTATTACTGATGGAAAAAGTAACAGTGAGAAAGTGCTAATAAATCCAAGGAAAACATGATACTTATTTGTGAAACAAGAGGTTTGATGGCACTGTAGTTAAGGACGCCTTGTGGCTTTTAGAGCTCTGTTTATATTTCCAACACACTATGCAAACTTTCTTCAGCTAAAAAAAAAACATGCAGTAATGGAACCGGGGGGAATAGGTTATATTGTGAACAACTGTTCTGTGATACAGCCATTATGGGGTTATGTCCCCTGAATGGCAAAAGAATGTGCAGTCTACCTTCTGGGTTTCTTTTGCTGTGTAAGGGACATGCACGTCTCTGCAGAAGGTAACATAAACGTAGACTGTCATGTAGGGGTGATAGTAGAATTTAAATGGTAAAAGTCTACTACTGGTCCTAATTCCACTGCGAATTGGCATTATATTCAGAGATGTCAGCATAATTAAATACACAAGGGCAGTTAAATCACTGATGCAGAAGTGACAGATCATATCTACAGGGACCCATC
Organism: Strigops habroptila; assembly: GCF_004027225.2. Taxonomy (NCBI): domain Eukaryota; kingdom Metazoa; phylum Chordata; class Aves; order Psittaciformes; family Psittacidae; genus Strigops; species Strigops habroptila. The sequence goes on along the minus strand of NC_044281.2, from coordinate 15,436,107 downwards.
CCTGACATCAATATTTCATAGCCTTTACTATTAAAAATACGGTGTAGCTATGTGAATTATTAACTATAATGGTGTATCTGGTATATCAGAGTGAACCTTCACACTGTTTTACACAGAATTGCTTTCTATCCATTCTGCCAGACTTAAACTCATGTTCCACCAAATGAGAGTAACAGTGACTGATAGTCAGTGCAGTGACCATATTCTATTCTCCCCTGTCATCTACATGCTCCTTCCAGTTTCTCTAGAAGGGACCTTGTAGGGTGGTCACAGTTCAGCAACCTGAGCTGCAGAAAACAAAAGCACTTTTCACAATGCAGGTAAACAAAAGGGAATGGGGATTTCCAGGCTCACCTGCCTAAACTGACTCACCTCTTGGCTACTGCTGTATCCTGCTGTGACAGGGAAGGGAAGGAAACATGCAGCCAGTATGACCTCAGAATAGTGTAGGTGTAGCGTGAAACCTTGCTCTTAATAACACTGCAAGGTGTTACTCTAATTGCAATGGAACATAAAATAGGATGTTTCTTACCAAAGCTATCCCTATAACAGCATAGGCTGAGCACGGCATGACTCCTAGTTACATCGCAAATAAGAAGCTCACTCAGCACCCTACCAGTTACCATGTGTGTGTACAATGAAGGTCCTATGGCTGCTGGGACCAAATAATTGTTTTCTTTTGGGCAATTATGTACCTTTTAAATTCATATGACAGTACAAAATCAACACACTAAAAAGCCAGAGGGATGGGTTCTGGCTTATGGGCCACCCAGTTTGATATCTAATCATCTTCATCTTTGCCCATTACAGTGACATTGGCTACACCCTCATGAGTCTGTTTACTTCCAGCAACAGGTCTAAATTACTGTGCTTTTTGTTTAGCTTTTCTTTACACAAGGACTCAGAGAGAAGACGCCAACATGTCAGAAGCCATATCTTGAAAAGAAATACAACTCTCTGAAAAGGCCTTTGCGCAAGGTCATACCTAACGTCAGAATGAGAAAACATTGCATTAGCTGAGTAATCTTTGTGATCTCAGTAGAGGAAAACCTTGCCAGTGAATGTTTTCAATCCTATTCTTGACATATTTCTTTTCAGTACCTATATTTATAGAAAGATCATTTAACTAAACATTAGAGCCTTGAGATGTGCTCACATGCAGGACTGTCTCTGTGTACGCTGTCACTTAGACTACTTATTAAACTACTTTTGTCTGGAAAAAAAGGTAACATTGAGAAATATAGTAGACTCACAAAGTTGTGAGAAAAGAGAAGTTGGCAAATAGCTAAACTAGAAGGAAGAAAATCAATATTAACAGTGTGTTCAAAACATCAATTAAGCAGAGCAACAAGGACTTAAAAGATAAACAGAAAGCTGATTAAAATCAATGAGATCAAAGGGATATTTTCAGCAAAGAAGTTAATATGAAATATGTAAGAAACAGCAGAAGTAGCTTGTATTACTGATTTTCCCATAAGAAGTTTATTTTAGTATATGCACTATCCTAACCAAGTGGCATGAAGAGCGGGTGTTTTGCTGTGTCAGTAAATCTGCAAGTAAATCTACTTCTTTATCCATTTTGTACCTTTTTCCTCTGTCCCGGGAAAAATTCAAAACTGCTGACAGGCCCAGCATGGAAAATCATTACTTAATACAGGTTCCCGTGAAACTATTTTCTTACCTGTGCATGCACTAATGATCAAACAGAGTTCCTGCCCGCATTATTTCTTTGAAGAGGACTGCATAGCACTACAGGCAACGTTACATGAATTATTTGCAATCTTTCACCCTTCCACGAGCAAATATTAGTTTAAGCATAAAAACAAGAAAGGTAGAAGAATGTTACTCTTAAGGAAGTATTTTAGAATATATAGAAAATACCTATTTTTCACATTGCTTATTAGAATGTTGTTCATAAAGTAGTGAGTGATAGCCTTTATATTATTCCTAAAAGTATATCTGGGGACATGATCAATGCTTGCAGGGAAGACCTCAATAACAAACTGACCACTGAACATGAACATCCATGTTTAACGCAGAATAAAAAGCAAAGAACAGAGTTTCAGGCACTTGTTCAGGATATTAAATTTTTAGGCCACAGCCTTAACCTAGACAGATATAACTTAGAGAGAGTGGACAGCTGACACTCCACAATTTACTTTCACTATTTTTTGAGTGTTCCTTGAAGGGGACCTGAGCAATCAGCAGCTTTAAATGAAATTATAATTCTACTAAAGTGCTATTGCGAATCCACAAAATTCATGTTTTGCCCTGGTTTTCCAGAATATATTGGAATCCTAAAATACCCTAGGTACACTCAAATCCCAACAATACACCAAATATAGTGAGGAACAGCCCAGGCTTCAAAAGTTTTGTGATTTCTCTTTAAAATAGGCAGTTTCACGGTACAATAGACATCAGTCTATCAAACTCTTTTTATAGAATGTGGTTTACTATTACTTTATTGGGAGGAAGGAAAATTAAATCCTTTCAACATGATCTAAACAAACGGTAGGCTGATCACCAGTTCTGTTTCAGACAGAAATGAATTCCCAGATTCCAGGGCTAAAATGTCTGAAGTTCATATCCCTTTTCTATTATTAGAGTTTTTTACAAAGAAATCCAAGTTCCCCTTTTTCATCAGTCAGAAACTGTACGAAAGTAATTTTATGAATAATTTTACTCTACTTTCATATCAAGACAGCAACTAAATAATGAACAGTTGTACTATGGCAGACATATTTTATGCAGATGAGAATAGGGGACTAACAGTCAAGAAAAATAACTGAGAAAAGGTTACAAAAGGAATTTTCCCATGAGCTTTTTGCTCCCTACATGCTATAAACCTTCTCATCTGAGAAAACTCAGATGCTCACATCATACCAAAAATTACCAAGTGAAGTGGGGGTAGGATAGTGAGTGACTTTGCCAAGCAATGACACTGTTTATGCACTCTTGTTCCCTTGATGATGGTACTGCGTTCTCATAGTAAAATAGATTTTGGAAGTTTTCTTTGCAGTAACTAACGAGAGAGAAGAAAGAGCTTTATGAACTAGTGCAGAGAAAAACATAACTAAAACAAATACTAAGAGCAGAACCAAGTATTTCACCATATTTTTTTGATTCACATACTCCCTGAGAATGCATGATATTTTCATTGTTTAATAGAAGTCCCTAGATAAATGTAATGCTCTTCTGTTTTTCTTTAACACCGAATTTTGTAATACCATTTTTGGCATGATCAGAACAGATCCTGGAAATACTTGATAGCACTGTTTTATTTCTATAAAAGTTTTGGGGGTTTTTTTTGTTTTGTTTTTTTTCTTTAGAAAAAGAAAAAAAAAAAGGAGAGAAGTTTGCTTCTCCAGCAAATATAAACAGGTAACTACTGCTTTATGAAAGCTGTGCATGGCAGGACTTCAGGTGTAGGGTCTATACATGCTGAAATTGTTCTGGTATTAAAATAAAGGGGTTTTTTCTTCATTTTTTTCGTGCAAATGTAAATAAAACCCAGGATTTGTGAGGGCATTTGATTTGCTTTAGTGAGCAGATTCTTACTCAGCTTTTTATAGCAGTTGTAGCTTTAATCATTTTGACAACCTTGAATTTTTGCCCTGAGCTTCAGGTCTGCAGGAACCAGGAATCTCATAGCAGAATTGCTAACAAAAGCACTCAGGAGAGCAATGTGTCTATCTTGGAAAGTCCCCTAGCATAGCTGCTGTGTAATTTCAAACCCAGCCCAGTCAGCACAGAGGAGTTGTGAAGACAGGACAGAGTTGGACAGAATCCCCTGGGAATTGTGCTTAACAACCCTAGAAAGCTAAAACCCAGTCTATTAAAACTCAAATTTAGTAGAAGGATATTACTATCAATTTAAGATAAAACTTCATGAAGGCAGTAAAAGGTACAATGCAGATGACAAAATGACCTCTCTGTCTCATTTCAAGTGCCAGGGAACCCAACAACCACTCTAAAGCAAAACCATCAGGATTTTTTTTTTCTTTTTGGAAGGGTCACCTTCAAATGAGTTAAAAAAAAAAGAAAATCAGCCTGGAAAAGCCAGCATAGGTTTGGAAAGTTTATAAATGAAGGAAACAGGCCTTCATAATCAGTGTTAGGCAGCTTTTGCTCAACTGCATTTTGCAATTTCCATTACTGTTTTGTATCTTTATTTGTATCTTTATTGTCTTTATTTCCCACTTGAATTGTATTACTGCCTAGAGGCCTGTCTACATGTAAAAGTTTATTCTTCTTCTGAAATGCTCGCTCTCCCCCATCTCCTCTTGCAGCTACCTGCTACAGCACATGCAAAAAATACTGCATTAGCACTGAACAGAGAACAGCCATAGTATTTGGCTCCTATTAGGGCTGCAGATGGGGCATAATTTTCATAGCAGACTATGACCTCCCATTCAAGTAATGGCATTCACAGGATATAAATTCGTGTAAAGTTAAGGTATTTTTCATTTCCCTTTAAATGTCATTTCCTCACAACTTGTTTTCCTGTGCTATTCCAGATCATATTAACAGTTTGTTTCTGGGAATGCTTTCCAGCCAATTAAATTTATATTGGGAAATATTTTGACTAGAAGACAGAGTAGTCACCTCTAAAGCAGAACAGAGAGAGTAGCTTGTATATCCCTTAGATGAGGCAAGGTTTTTCTGTTCACTTCAATCATTGTTTATCACAGCCAAAAATCACTGTACTTTGAATAATGTTTGATAAATATTGAAAAACCAACTTAATCATATCTATGGAGTATTTAAAACTCACGGATAAGAAGCAACCCAGGAAAAGATAAACTTTTAATACTTTCAGTATAATAAACTATTTTTTATACATTTACTTATTCACTTACCACATCAAAAAAAACCCCCACATTACACAAGGTCAGATGCTGTCAAAGATTTCCATGTTGTGACTCCAGCCTAAATAACAAAAATGTTTTGAGATGTCCTTCCTCAAAAGGGCAATAAAAAGGGAGAAGCATTCAAAGGAAATAAAAAACTCTGAAAAGAAAGACTACATATGTTCCTAACGAACTCTACATGTAACTCCAGAGTGAGAATACCTATTTTAAGTATGACTTGGCATGTTCTAAATTAAAATACAGTGATAAAAATAATTTAATGTTATCAATAATACACACATGTATATAAATTTCAAGTTCTGAAGATGTTCTAAAGGTCTCTACAGTTTCTTCATAAAGCTGCTTAACCACTGTTACTTATTGCCAGGGACATAAAATTCTGTAGGACTTGCTGAGGGGTAGTCAGTATAAGCTCATTTTAGAAGGAAATGTAAAATAAATTCAACAGTTAGAAGTTCCTCGCAGAAATTGCCTGACAAATTCCTCTGCTCTTCTAAGAGTATGACTGAGGTAATCCTACAGGTCTCAGTGGTTAAATGAGGCCTCAGCAAGTAACTCATTTATATGAACAGATTTACCGCTCCACATTCAATATTCCATAGGTTCATTCTTTTCACTCATGGTCAACAGGGCACCACTCTTTTACCTTGTTCATGTTCTACCATATGGCTATCCAAATTTTTACACTGAATATCTACAAATAATGTTATGCCTGTGAACATTTCTTCAACTGCATTCAGGAGATCTGTCAAGACTAAAGAAAAATTTTAAAACCCCAGAGTTCCTATGCCTCCAGGTTTCCATTTAAAAGCCTGTTGGCTCTGTTGTGTCTGCTTCCTCACGTTTTGTATCTTGTATCTGATGTCAGTATTAGATCTTGAAACATTTTTCAGCATCTTGAAATTCATTGTTTTACAAACTATTTTAAGGAAACATTTTCAAAGATCCTTAAGGAAATTTTTTCCTTTGCATCTTTGAAAATCCTGTACTAATCATTCTCACAGCTCAGTAGAAACATTGGTACCAAATGTCTGAAATAAGCCAAATATTCTAAAAGCATAAAATAAAAAAGTTAGTAAATGCATTTTACCCAAAATGAAGTGCACATTTCTGAGCCTGATTTATTGATTTTTAACAACAGCTTTTAATTTTTAGTCTTGAGATTTAAACTTTTTTTTTAACACTAAAAGGCAACTTTATACTCCTACATCCATACTTTTGCTGGTTTCTGCTCAGATAAGGAACACTTTAATCAGAAAGCCTTAAATATCAAAATTTCATTGACATGTTTTAAATTAAATAATATGGACCTCTGTTATAAGATCCCAGTAGCCATGTTTAATGACTACTTTAGAGAAAAAAAAGACCATCGCAATTTTGCCTAGCCTTAAATTATATCCTGAACAAATTAAAAACAAAGAAAAAAAGACCCTACAAATCACTCTTTCTACATTTTACAGCATGTGTACCTAGCTAGAACCACAAAAAAATAAATCTAGATTTGTGAAGCTGCAACAATGTGGCAGACAGAGGTTTGGGACAAAATTGAGCTTTAATTATTATAAGACACTGTTTGCATATTTTTAAAGAAGTATGTCAAATAAAATATGTCCCTGTTTAGCCTTCATGTTGCATACATGGTATTTCTTGATGCAATTTGGATCTGTCTGGTCAAAGTCCAGGTTTGATAATACTGGAACATTACGGATTTTCATAAAATTGTTATGTAATTGGTAGTCCTTTTAAGAGATATTATCACTTTGCCAGAAGCATTTCACATGAAACTGTATCACTGATTTACTGTCTGGTAACTGATGTAATGGAGGATGGAGAGAGGAGGTGGCTGATCTCCCAGGTAACAGGGCAGGAGGCAACGGCCTCAAACTGTGCCAGAGGAGGTTTACACTGGATATTAGGAAAACTTTCTTCACCAAAAGGGTAGTCAGGTATTGGAACAGGCTTCCCAGAGAAGTGGTGGAATCATCATCCCTAGAAGGGTTCAAAAACCACGTAGATGAGGCCCTCAGTGACATGGTTTAGTGGTGGACTTGTCAGTTCTGGGGTAATGGTTGGACTTGATCTTAAAGGTCTCTTCCAACCTAGCTGATTCTGTGATTCTGTGATAGTCCGCAGAATTGGTACTTATTTTCCTAAGCTGAATAGGTGCTTGATACTTTCACACCAATGGAATAAGATGGTTCCAGTCCAGAGAAGAGCCACAAAGATGATTAAGGGACTGAAGCATCTCTCACACAAGGACAGATAAAAAGCCTACCTAAGCTATTCCTGACATTGTGATCCCAATTGCCTCTTGATGACGGAGATCTGACTTCTGATAGCCGTACCATTACACTGGAATCTTGAAGGTAAATTATAAAGCTTCATAATTTTTTCAGTGAAAAGTACAATCCTCAAATGACTGTCTCAAATGCTGAAGAATGCCTGACACATCTTGCAATGGATGTGAGAATCTACTGAATCAGCACAAAGTGCATTCAGTAATGTTCTGCTTACAAGCTGAGCATCATTAACAAAGAACTTAAAACTCCCTCAGGCCCTAATGAAATTACTCTGTAAAGGGGGTCTGGGAATCCTGTGTTGGAGTTCACAGAACAATTACATTTGGACTTTTATATATGGAAGAGATTAAAACTACTCTTGTTTCAACTTTTTGCTCACTGCTTCTATCACCAGAAAGCCAGAGGAACAATTAAAGAACTGCTAACATGGAGGCCCACATTAACTACAGTCTGCTCTCTTGGAAATTGGTGGTAAAAAAACAATGGCTTGCCAAAGTAATTTTGCCATGTCCAACAATGATGGGTAAAGCTATCCATCTAGGCACAGCTGTATGCAATACTCCAACACTGTTAGGATTTTCCTGGACTTCTTCCACATAGATGTCAAGCAACTTTTCTCATAAGATTTTGGAAGGATTTGTAATCATCTCGGATAAAAGAATATGATTAAAGGATGGCTGGCTCAGCTGGTGCTGACAAATATACTGGCATCTGCTATTCCTCCTCCTGAAAATTCTTTTCCAGGGAAACCAGATCAGTAACAGAGCAATAAGACGAATAAATACATCTTTCATGGTCTTTATGGTGAAACCTTATGGAGTCTTAAGACACCCCATGGTGACGAAAAAGAGGTAACACTTGAAGAGCTGAGGCCCAGACAGAAGGATTCCTGTTAGCAGGAAATTAAGAATGTCTGCTTCAGGGAACTACAGAGAGACAGGATCCATGTGGCTTGGAGCGGAATGACTCTCTGTTGCCTTGCAAATCTGACAAGTATTGCAATAAACCTAGATCCTTCGGAGGGTACCAAGGTAGGCACCAAGAAACTACGGAAGGGAGTCCAATAACACTGTGTGTTACAAATCTCTGTTGACTGTCACACAGTGTTAAAAGGCTGGCTAAGAAATTGAATTGTAATTACTCATTGATAAGCATGTATTTGTTTTTAATTTAAAAAATAATTTTAATTGTGATTTTGATTACTAAAATCTGATTAAAAGTTTCACATAATAGAAATGATAGAAGATTTCATAAAGTACTGAGGACAATCAATGCAGTTTAATCTACACCTGATCATTACCATTTGCAATTGTTCAAATCAAATCTACCCTCTATCTGATTTATGGAAGGAGTCTCTGATAGTTAAGGAAATATCCTAATTGTCATGCCATAAGACAATCACAAAGTAGATCTTCAGTCACTCCTTTGTGAAGTATTAAAATAGTCACTGAGCTAAGTTTGACAATAGTTTTTTAACTCAGTGATTGAGACATTAGCATGGGAGCCATAAACTCAAATTGGTTTCTATCCTCGTAGATATTTAAGTGGCAAAATATGAAAAGAAGACACTGTAAGGCCAAGCCCAGAATACTGTCTGATCCAGTGATTAGACATTTTTGTATCAAGTCAGATAACTTGAACTGTCATATTTGTTTAATTTTGAGTGAATAAATGTCATAAATCTAATTTTGTTGTTGGTGTTGAGCCCTTAAATAAACAGAAAAACATACATATACACATGTAGCCTTGCATAAGCATCATGATGGATAACAGCCAAACTTGAGTTATCTGAATATTGTACTTAAAAAGAGTAAAGTACAGTTTGGACATATAACAAGGGAATCTTAAGCATATGTAGAAGTGATACACCTCTGTGTTTGGCACTGGTGAGGTCAGCATTGGAACACTGCAGTCCAACCAGATTCATTATTCAAGGAAAATTTTGAAAACTGGATATAAGACTGGAGAGAAAAGCCATGAATATAAGTGAATGAATCTTACAGTAAAAATTCTGGAGTTCAATCTACATAGTAATAGAGCCAGTTTCATGAGTTCCGAGCACACAGTCTACAGTGTCCAAGAGACAAAAACTTAAAAAGAGGAGTATTTCAATCTAGCAGGTTTACAGAAGTGGATCAAATGAAGCTTAAATTAGACAAAATAACACTAGAGTTGTCTTAACAATGGAAATAATTAAGCATTAAAATAATTTACAAAAAGTATGGTATAATCTCTTTCACTGAGCATTTTACCTTTTTTTTTCCCTAAAAGACAGGATTTATCAAAGATGTTACTGGATGTGAAGCAGAGATGTATCCTAAGTAAATATATGTACTCTATTATGCATGAAGTCAACACAGCTAAACACAGTAATCCCTACTTGTTTGTAAAACCCATTAATGTATAAATTAAAGCAAATGAGTTTTTATTTAGAAATAAAGAGATTAATATATGATCATTAAACCATTCCTAATAATAATTTTCCTGCAAATTACTACATAAAAGAGAATCTGAAATAATTGATTCTTGCTCTTGGAGCAGCGAACAATCTCTACAGCCATTTTCCATTTTTGAAATTTCCTGCATACTCTGAAACTGTAATATTGTTTCCTTCTGCAATATACCATCTGATATTGAACTACTGTATCATGTAAATGCTAAAGATAACATTACAATAGTGTACAGACTATTTCTCAATTGATCTTCACATAGAACAGCATCAGTCTTGAGAGATAGGTAGCATCTGTCTCAGCAGTTGGACTATAGCTTCTGTAGAGTTACATGATAGAGCTTAAAATAAAAATATTAGCATTAACAAAATAAATTGAATCAACAACAGTTTTATATACTATACTTACTCAAACTTTTGATTACATTTCCTTGGAGAGATAAGTTTACTATTATGTCCAGGTTGTTGACATTTTCTTTACATTCTAACTTCTTAGAATGTAAGAAACACAATCCTTTTTATGTAAATGTGATTTGATAATCACTGCATGTACTACAGGAGTCTTAATGGTTTACTTTTCATTAATAGGACTACGGAATTAAAAATAACTCTGTGTTCAATTCAAATCAGTGTTGGATAGATTGTTTGTTTACTTTCTACTGACTGATACTGTGAAACCTTAACTGTCAAGTACATTGTTTTCTTATGTGTAGTTTCACTAATTTCATTAGACTTATACTGACTACCATGGCACAATTATTTGCAGGATCGCATCCTTACTTAATAAAGAAACACCATTACAGGATAATCAGGAAAAAATATGAATATAATGAAATCAATCTCTTTTAACAAACTAGTTTGCAAGTTTCTATAAAAGCATACTTGGCAATCTCAGAAGACCACTTTACATGGAAGTTTCAAACATCTGTGCTGCGGCCTAAAAAGAGCCACATTAATGGATCTGTTCAGGATCTATACAACATCTTGGGACAGTGATGATAGCAATCTAATTCATCCAGTCACTCTTTATTCTGTGAATGTTCACTATGCAAAATAAGGAGAGTTTTACATATGAAAAAAAAGGCCAACCTCTAATTTTAAAAAGACACATGTAGAACAGCAGGTGTGCTTTTAAACATGAAGAATTTGTAATGTGTGTAATCCATGCTGTTTATCTACTGTTTTGGATTTCATTTAATTTCATAAGAGAAACGAAACTGGACACTTCTCTAGAGAGTCTTCAGCATGGTTAATTCATTTTGCTTTCATTCCTGAATTTGCTCATAGCTTATTAACCAGTACAGTAGATACAAATTTGCATTTAGCTCATGCTAAGCTGAGCTGGAGTCACATTCCATCTTTAAATGAGAGGTGGTAACTCATGGTTTTATTGCCCATGTGAGCAGCTATTTCAGTGCCAAGTCTAACACATTTGTTTCAACCTCCTTTGGCAATTAGTTTAATTTCTTTTACTGCACTAGAATGAAAGAGAAGTTGCTGCTACTAGGCTTCCTACAGGAGCTGATTCCTAACAGCTAAGACACAGTAACAACCATGTAGTCCTCCCAGTCTTTTCACCAGGGACCTAGTTCTACCTTTTTGCTTGTATATTAGTCCTGCAGCCCTGATGCAGTTTCTCCACCTGGCAGGCGAGGTTTAACACGTACTAGTTTGTAATGTACGCTGTAAGGGATGGTTAGGTGTTGCTATGATCTTGATGTCATGCTAATCTGGCTCTGTAGAAGTGCTCTCATGAAGCTGGGAGACTGAGCTAGCCTGCTAAATTCACCTATTGACAATAGTCAGAGAGGCAGGTCTTTCCATTGCTATTTCAGATGCTACAGAGAAGAAGAATCAGAGTGGGTGGAAAACAAAATTATGACAACTCCACTATCTCGTCTTCAGTCTGCATCTGGTAAGTCTTGGCCCACACAATGATCTTGGCACTGGGGACATCCACCCTGGTGCGAATAACCAGACTGTATTCCTGCCAAAGAAACCTGGGTAGAAGCACCACTCAGTCTGAGAGACGTCTGCCAAGGAAGTCCCCCTATAGCTCAGGAAAGCAGCAGGAGGGCATGGTTTGAGTGTGAAACTTCCTGCAACAACGGACTTCAACAATAAGATGAACATAGTGCATGGATTGGGGAAATTAGCTAACTAGTAAAGACTGCAGTTACATCAGCAGCTGCATAAGACCAGCCATTGCCTACCTACATGTCAGACAGTGTTCTGCCTTCACTGCAAGTCCTCTATCCACCAAGACTCCAAATCTCCTACTAAGAGAAGTGATTTCTACTGGTAAGAGGATTCACATCTCACTCTTGTGCCAGGAGAAGTCAGTGCAAGATAATGGTCAAAAAACATTCTTCTGCCTGAGGTGGATCAGTTTTCTGCTTGTTGCTGCTCGTCCTTGGTCACTGATGGCACTGCCAGACACAATCCTCAGAACAGTGAAGCAATAAACAGCACAGCAAACATTCTAACTCTTACTTTCAGCTGAAGCTAAAGGCCCAAAAGAGATAAATAAATATCAGAAACAAATATGTAGACAAATGGTGTTGAATAAAAAGACTGGAAAGATATAGGGCTTTGGAGAATAAGTAGCTTTATTAAATGACTACCACAGGGACCAAATAATGAAGAAAATTTACAGAAAATTACCAAGATGGGGAAGAACAGAAATCGGCAAAAGCACACAAAGATAATGAGACAAGAGCTCTGAGATTTTTTCATTAAATAATATGGCAGAAAGCACATAGATATAGGAAGGAGTTGGGAGCAACTGATTGTTTCAAGAAGGAGAAATATTTATATGACAGGGATGATGGGTCATTATTTCAGTTTTATGCACAATAATAGAAATATGTTATAACAGGAAAGTGCAAACAAATTTGCTTAAAATGATGGTATCTTTGAAGGTCACAGTTAGAGGAAAAGGAAGGAAAAAGGAAGGAACAGAAGAAATACAGTATGAATGGGAATGAAATCATAACGGCTGAGGCATAAGGTGAATTAAACTAACATGGATTCACGTAGGCAAAGCCTGATGAAATTCACTGTTACATACTTCAGGAACTAGCTGAATCTTACTTTCTGTCTTTATTTACAGCTTCACAAGCTAATAGCGAGGATGTGTTAAGAGGGCTGAGGAAAGGCACATATGACCTACCTTTGGGGAGATAACATAGAACCTGGGAAATATATCTGTCCATTTAACTGAGATTCACAGAAAGAAACAAATCTTATAGTTAATAAATCTATTTATAAAAGCATACCTGTTAAAAGTGTAATGAAATACAGCCAAAATGAATTTGCCCAGAGCAAATCATGTCAAACCTCTTTAATTTTCTTCTTTGCTAGACTAACTGGTCTGGTGTGTGAGGAGGAAGTGCTTATGTAATATATTGACTTTAATAAAGTCTTTCCTGCTGTCCTAATGAGACATTCTCATAAAGAAAGTAAGGAAATACACGTTTGATGAAATTACCTAAGATGAGGATGTGTCTGGTAGAATAAATAATTAGCAACAGTTCACTGCCAAAGGAGGAGCACATTTCAAACTGGGCACTTTAAGACACCAGCTCAGATGTACTGCATATTCTCTTGGATAAAGAAATAAAGCTCAGTGATATGAGCTTGTGAAAGTCACCAAAATGGGTAAAGTTGCAAGCACGTAGAAGTTCAGGTAAATATTTCATTTTGGAGAAATGCTCCTCATTACACAAAATAACACTTAATAGAGACAATTGAAAAATGTTACAGAAAGTAGATGGAGACAACTGATGAGGCAGCAGCAATGCAAAAAAAAATGACCTGGAAAATACATTGAGAGTGGTAACACGAGTAAGAATAGATGATAACATAAAAAAGCAAGTCTTAGTGAGGTGATAAAGAGTTGTGTATGCACTAAGACACACCATATTTCCATCAGCTAGGCCTTAAATAATTTGTTGAAATACTGTCTATTTGGAGGAACCACAGTTTGAAGAAAGTTGTAGATACAACACAGACTGAAAAGGAAAATAATAATAAACCCTAGAAATTTAAGAAATGCCACTTGAAGGGCAATACTGAAAAACTGGATTCGTTTTCTCAGGCAAAGAGATGACTGAAAGCCAGAGAGGTACACATGGAAAAAGTTCTTATTAAGAAGCTGATGACAAACTATTCTTCTATACAACAAGGATGCAAACTTTGCAAACTAGTCATGCTTTTACAGTGTATTTCATTGTAGTGCACAGATACTGAGAGAATATGCAAAGAAGCTAAGTCAGTTTGTGAAAGCAGTCAGTAGCAGAATGGAGCTCAGCCTGCGCTAAGACAGAGACTTCAGGATTCCTAAGAAAACTTTTATATAGTCTGGTTTTACTTCAGGTAATAGAGTCATCAAAACTGGTTTTTACATTCCAGACGATGGAATGTAAATGGTAAAACCTGGTAACACAACAGTACATTTTAATTTGGGCCCTGAAGGGGCAATCATTCTGGCCAGATCAGTCTTGCTGAAAATTGTTTAAATACTATATGCATTTTTACAGGGACTTAGTAATCTGTTTTGTTCAAAACAAGAAAACACTGATAATTATTTAGAAACCACATCCCAGTTATTCAGGTTCAATATTACTTTAATTTTAATTTTTATGAACCATGCTATAGCACTGAAATCCTTTCTTCAGCATTAAGAAAGCTATTAATTTGCTTCACAACTATTTTTAAACAGTTGTCCATTATCGACAGAGAAGGTTATTGCAATACATTAGTTCTACACCAATGCATTTTACCTGTTTCACATAAAACAAATGTTCCAGTCTGTGTCTATCCAAAACCACAAGAAAACACATGATTAGTTTTCAAATGAGAGATTAACCGGACCTGTTATTCTGGTGCTGAAAAACGGCTTTTCTAAAGTTACTTAATTTTTGCAAGCTGAAAAAAACTGAACTCCATCAGGATCTGCTTCCTGAGTGGACTTTTCAGATCCCTTAAAGTTCCTTAAGGAGTCACACATTTTTAACGAGAAACATTACAAAGCTCGCAGTTGGAATATGACTCAAGAACTGATCCTGTAATGTCTCATGACATCATTAACCTTGGAAAAGCTTGCCTGAGAATACTAGATAACAGCACACCATCAGCATCCTAAACAGACCATCAGGCCCACATTAAATATTTAGTATATTTCACCAGTGTCACTATCTGTAGTCTACCTACAGATAACATGGAGTAATTAACACAATTCATGTTTTAGTGTATTAATGGATGAGTAAGCATGTAAAACTGCAAACAACCATGTTCTCATTAATTTCTTTGTCAGCTCACCACCTGCTTATCTTTACATTTCCAAATTACTCATTATATTCTGTTCCTCATTCTCTTCCTCATTTAATTTTGCTATAACTTCTTTATTATCCGTTTTTCTTTTTTCTTTCTTTTTTTTTTCGCTTCACATCATCTCTGCAAAGTTTCTTATCATCTTCCTTTTCTCAATTCCACAAACCCTTATCCAACTTCTCAGTGTTCCTCTGTCACTAAAGCCACTGGTTTTTGCATTTTTGTATATATTTACATATTCACTCTAATCATCATCAAGTTCAATCCTGGTGCTGACATCCTATATTTAAAGTTCTGACTCTTCATCTGCACCTCTTGGGGCGTCTGCAGGGTCCATCTTTGACAAAAAGTCCAGATAACATCAGCTATTTAAATAGGAGCATAAGTGTAAATAGTGTGCGTGAATGGGATACACAAAACTCTCTGAAAGGATGCAGTGATCTGCATTTAAAAACAGCAAGGCTTGACTCCTTCACTCTTAATTGTGAACTGATCTCCACCCCCAGCATCAGCTACATAGACTTATACACTACATGCCTGCCTTTCCCTCTTCTTGCCTCACTGAATGTCATCCAGAGGCATCCCCCTGAGTTATCCTCTCCTTTTGATGAGATTACTAATATTTTTAGCTTTTCATGAACCTATCATCAAAGTGCACTGACAGTCTCTATCAAGCCACCACTTATCATAAAAGGCTCTCAATCTGGACTGAGCCTACTAAATGGTAACATAGTACAAAAAATAGTAAGAGACAACGTTGGATTTATTCTTATTACAGAAAAGCATAATCTTCAAGGTTAATAAATTGAGGGCAGGCTTTTTCATAATAGTAAAATGATCTCTAAATAGTTATGCTCAGAAAGCACCTATTGTAGTAGTTCACCATGGATGTAATTTTTACAAATATTTCATCAAAAAATCATGTTTCCATGATTTGCAATTTCTTTGCTTGCTCTTTTTGTAATCATCCAACATTCCTGACTTACATCTTCTAGTATTATAGTCATAATTTCAAAACCTAAAGATGAAGTAATGGAAAATATTTCTTTTTCTACATTTCCATGTATGCTTTTTGTTAAAAATAAAGATTTTGCTATGTCTCCACAACACGACATAATGCCTCATGGAGACACATCGGGAAGCTGAAAATAAGTGATGTTTGGTACCAGAAGAAAATCTACATTCTTCTGGTTAGTTTTACATTCGGCAGGCTAATTTTATACTGAGATCACAATATATAAATGAAGACAGAGAGTTTTATTTAAGGCTATATACAAGTTTATGTATAGGAGTTAAGATATTAATTAAGGTTAAAATAACTGAACTGCTTCTATTAGTCAAGTTAATGTACCTAGATGATCCTGAATTATGCATGAAGCTTCCAAGTCGTTTGTATTTTCCCCTGTTTCCTGCTGAATTTCAGGTCTCCAAACTCTGAATAAAACCAGACTGACAGAAAAGAACATTAAAGCAAGTGGTATCATTTTAAATGTAGTGTTGCAATGGCCAACAAAGTTCTTATCAGAGAACATACCAGTAAGTCCATTTTTGCACACTAGCAGCTGAGCTCAGAAAATCACAGGTTTATGCCAGCGCAGCCTATGCAGTTGTCTATAAAGGTCATAAAAATTCATATTTTTAAAACAACTTTAAAATCACTATTGAGAGCACAATTCAGAAAATACTTTGCAATACTAGGGAACAGTTTACATAAAGCTTTGGAACTGTCCCTCCTTTGGCTTTGCTAATTTTCTTCATTATTTTGTCATTATTACCCCATAGGCATCATAGTCATATCAAAAATTTAGAAATATTTAAAACATAAATTTGTTTAATACCTTGCCAAATCCTGTTTTCACCTTAAGATTCATCTTAAAAGTAAACCAATATAGTTATCATTCTCAGGTGGATAGACAGTTTCTGTCATTTTTTCTATTATCTGTCTTTTTTTTGTACATAAAAGGAGAAATTTTGATGAATTAAAATGAATGCTTGCAAGTGTAAACTTGTTTAATGGAAAATTAAACATTTCAAAAATCAAGAGTCCTGCAATACCCAGTAATAAATAGGATATTGGTTTAGATTGTTTTTTACTGTTCTCTCTTGGTTTGGAAATCAATTTTTAATGACATTATCAGTTAGGTTCTTAAGCACAAGCCAAAATATTATAAACGTAAAATACATAAGTCTATAACAGGAAAAAAATGAAAGAAATACTTTAAATGTCATGTCTTCCTGACATATCCTGTTCTCATTCTCCTATTTAGTGAACATAATTTCCAAGCAGATTAATGAACAAATGCTAACGAACATCTCAACACTGTACCCAACCACAACATACCTCTTTTTGCTACATAGGTGAATCAGGATTTCTTTTTCTTAGAGTGCATTTATGTGCACACAGGTAAGTTAGAAACACAGAAAGTCTGTCAAATCTGGGTTTTAAATCGATGGTCTTGGGGTCCTGGTTGTGATCTAGCAAGGATTATTCTGGAAGATATTCAGCCTGGTTTGATAGAAATAGCTGTTTAACAACTGTATAAGGGAAGGTCACTTCCTCTCAAATTAAAAACTCGGCCATTACAACATGTAAAACATGCCTATTACTTAAACATGCAAGACGGCATATTGTCTTTGCTAACCCCCTCATGGAGCCACTGCACTGGACAAGCCACAGTTTTCACCATGGGCTTTCTTACATTGATAGGATGAATGCTGACCTGAGACGAGACAGGTGCCATGTATTCTGTGGGAACTGCAGTAACTCATGCTTTGGGAAAGCAGAAATGAGTATTCTTACGAGGTGATTTATGACTTTCCAGAAAAGATAATGCAAGGGAGGAGTCAAAATAAATCTCTCCTACCAAACTGAAGGCTGCAAGGTCTGTGAAAAAAGAGTGAGTCTTACCTTTTGCTACAGCTCCTTTTCCTACCAGTTTGAAAATATAAATGACTGCTAACCTGTGCAGTGGACCAGTGCTTTTCTTTTCACCATACCCATTTACAGTTTCTTCTTCCCTTACTGGCCTTGAACAATGCAGCATAAAAGGGGGGTTTTTATTGCTACTAGGTCTGATCTAACATGTTTCCAATACAACATTTCACAATGTCAGGACCCCAGACACTTGCACATATAATTTACTTCTTCATGTGTCTCCAGAATAAGTTAATTCCACCCCAGAATGAATTATATTTTCACTCCCCATATTCTAGAGAAAAATAGGAGAAAAAAAAAAATAATCCCCACCAGTGAAAAAAAATAATTCAGCCTGAGATCTCAACAGAATGCAATTTCTTTGCTGCCTATTGTCCTCTCTATTTTCTAGGATGTGCAAAAGATTCACTGTCTTCTTTTGAACTTTCTCTTGTACCTTCTTCATTGCTTCCTCTTCTTGAGGTACTACTACAAAGCCAGGTGACAGCTGTACAGTAATTGCTCATCACTCCTATTTCTTCAGAGATAACAGCAGAAGTTCCACTCTTCCCTTCTTAATTCCTCTCAAAAGCAACTAACTATGCCTGATCTGCTGCTGCTTTTCTGCTACTATCTGAAATATTGCCTTCTTTTGATCCCAGCTGAGGTATAACCTGACTTTCCTGAGAATGTTCTTCTAAACCATGCAAATGACACTTCAATTACAACTAAAAGTAATTGTTAGAAATGAAAAAGTTAATCATTGAATTAATCATCAATTCTCAATATTTACTCTTTAGAAGTCTACAATCAAAGTTAGTGTTAAAACAGTCCTTAATTAAGTAGGAACAAAGCAAAGGGTAAGTTGTAAGAAAAAGCTTGAGATACACAGGTAATACTGTTTTTTGCATAGTAAGTTCCAGAGAAAGTATATCTCAGGGCAGTACAAAACTGGATATATAACAATAAAAAATAAAATGTTTTTCACTTAAATAGACACCATGCCTTCATTAATGAACTGTCTTAAGTTAGGAAGTTTAGTAGATTAAAATTCTGAAAATGCAACAGTTCTTATCCATCAAAAGCTTTCGTTTTCAGCTTTTGAAAGTACCAGAACAAATGGTCCTTTTCACAAGTCCATTCTTAAAACCAATTTCCCCCATCACTTCAATAGCAATCTTGATTACCATTACTGGGATGGCAATAAGCTTTCTTCTAATTTCCTATCCCAAGCTGGTTATGGGGAAGCTACCTAAATTATAGAGCATGCTATGCTATAACGCATTACCAATTCATTTAATTTCAACCAGGGTTTTTCTTGCTGAAATTTCTAAAATGTATTTATTCACCTCCTTCTAGTATGATTAAGGGGTTGAATACTAACATTTGGACAGCTGTTCAAATGTATCTGAAGAGCTCTGAGCTACAGAAGCAAATGTAAGACATTTGCTCCTTTTGTTTTGCATTTCTAATGTACTTATTTCTGTCTCCTTTCAATCTACTTATTGAATTAACGTGTACCATCTGTCTGAAAATTGGATTCTTCGTGCTTTCCCCCTATTTAATCTACTGTTCTGTCCCTCCTGCTTTCTTAATTTATGAAATGCCACCTACTGTCCAAATTTTTTGATGTACTGCTTTACATTTTATCTTCCTTTCCACCATCTTCCAGAAGAGCCATGGTTCTCAAAACCAGTGTAATTTACTAGCCTGAATGTCTAAAAACTTTTCACATCCTTTGTGATGTTCTGGATACTCTTCAAAAATGTCTTCAGTACTGCTTCAATGAAATTCTCTTTTCATAGCTTTTTATCAGGCTAGGAACAGATGCTCCTGTCCTCTCAATCCTCCTGCCAAAGCCTAATTTTTTCATTATTAACTTTTTAAACCAACCTCTTTCTCAATCCAATTTATAAGCTAGCTCTTTTAAGGTACTGCCATTGAAAAAGAAAAAAAAAAAAACCTAGCAGTTTAAACCAGCACACAACTATGCAATATTTTGGGGTATTTACCCATCAGTGTAGCCATTAAAGCCACATAGGGGCAATCAAGAAACAGGCTACGATTTCAGGGTCCTTTTGTGGCAGCAATGTTTTTACATTCCAGCCTTTTCTTAGAGCTAGAAGCAAAGGATGAGTGCATCTTCTCTTCCCTGCCCACCTTCCTCCTACACCACAGGAATAAATTGTCGCTCATTAAGTTAATATGCCACATTAGTTTACAATTAAGCTATCACTAGCAATAATGATATATAATGCACATTCATCATAACTGCAGTGCACAATTCAACATAAACCTGGCAAAGTTTTCCATACAACTGCTTATTCCCAACACACTGTATAAAGAAAATAACAATTTGGACTCATTTGAAGGCCACTACAAGTAAAGGGAGAAAAAAATCCCTTTTCTATAAGCTTCTAAGCAGCTAAAATCCATCACTTTCTGGGCTGCCCACAGGTACACAATTTTTTTCTTGTTTACTGAGTAATTTGGTTCCTCTTCATACGTTATACCAATTGGGTACCTTTTGTACAGACACTAATCAAAAAGGTGCAAACACCAGTTGTACCCATGCAAAACACAAATATCCTTAGTCAGTACATAGTATATTGAAGACACAAGATAAAGAGAGTAAGAAAGTACTCACAACTAGAGGGAAAATATATTAGTATAGTATGAGGATGTATTTGCTTGTACTTGGTAAAACTCTTGAATATTTTGAGTGTCCACAAGAGGGAAAAAAAGAAAGAAAAGAAAGAGAAGCCATGTAAGGGCATTACAGTGGTGGTTATTTTTTTGCTAGAAAATACTTGTTAGTATATTTTCTCAAGAGGAAAAGAGTCTCTGCCAAAAACTTATGATGTCTAGAAGTCATAGAAGATGCTGTTTCTGTATTTTATTACACCAGATGAAAGTGGAAAAAAACCTTCAAATTTATTGATATGGATTATTCTTATTCCACAAATTACAGCAGTGCAAAATTTTTCTGGAATCCAGGTCTCTGTAAACATTTACAATATACTGTACAGTATATACAGTATATAGTTACCTATGAGGTCTATAGTGGTGTAAAAAGCACACTGGAATAGATTCTGCCAGTGGATTACCGTAAGCATCAGCATCTAGTTTTTGGAGCTGCTTTTAGTATTGAATAAAATAATGAATCAGCCATATATACTTTTCATGGGACAAGAAGTGAGAGGCCAAAGGACTGAACTGAGTCATTTTCTTAGTAAATGTTTCTTAGGAGAATTCAAAGTTACAGAGAGATCCAGTCTCGTTAATTGCAGTTAATACAACATTCATACATATAATGAACAAAGACACCTGAACAACAGCAACCATACAAGGAGCTTCTTTCATATGCAGACACCATAGAAAAGATAATAATAGAGCTCCCTGAAGAGTTGGAAAACAAGTGGTTTTCGCCCCTGTTCTTTTCTTACTTTCAGCACCATAAGCTCTATTTTCCTGTCCCTCCTGCCCTAAGGGAAAAGCCTTGATCCAGAATGGTGTAAGACTACAGAAAACATGTATAACAGAAAAGAGAGATTTTTGGAAGCTAACACATTAATATTTTTTAAACACACTAAGAGCCTTAAATCAAAGGTGTTACACAGCAAGGGTAAGTTCTTTGTTATTATCCAACTCCCATTTATTTGGAAATCTCGAAGACCGTGGCTTTCTTGAAATAATTCCAGGCTTTCTTGGATCCTGCCAAGGCAGAGACAGAGAAAGAACAACTTCTCTTGTGATACTCTGATCCTTTTTCTTCCATTCACAGTAAGGACCACGAAAACCAAAGTCACACAATCCCATCCCCCCACTCCACCCCACTTCAAGACTGAAGCAGAGTGCAGAAAAATGTTAGCTTCGGTATAAGCTTTGACTAACACAGTGTAGATTCTTATGTTAATAGAAATCATAGAAATTTGAGAACTAACACACCTATTATGTCATCTAATCTATGCAGTTGGCAGGGAAGGATTTGTTCCCTCAAGCATATTTTACATGGCTTTATTCATTCCAATTTTAAATGTCAGAGCTATGAAGCTCCCACTGCTTTCTTTGAGAAAGCTGATTTGTTTATTGTTTAAATTAATTTCACAATCTCCAGTTATTGCAAACATGCTCAAGATGCTGTTCTTAATAAAAATATGGAATGTCCTCAGTAATTTATATCAGCTCTAAAATAGCCAGTGAATATCCAACCTACAAGTTCTCTTGAAATATATCTTTGCATATAGCAGACTGTTCTTTTACTATTAAGAATGCAGGAATCTCTAAGTATTTGGCAGTCAGCTTCTGATGCAATTACAAAATTTTATCCAAACTGATGTGCTTTAGTAACCAGTTCAACGTGATTCATAAACTTGGCTTTTTTACACAGTTTTATTTCTGAATGAATTTTTTAGCTATTTCCAAGCACTACTAGGTAGCAAATACCAAAAATTACACTTTGTTCCCAATACTTTTATATTTTTACTTCTTTATTAATTCAGATAAAACAAAAGATTTGAAAATTAGTCAGAAACATTTTTTTTATTGTTAAGTTTCCCATCTTGAAGAATAATACCTATCCCACTCTTACATAGAGGACTGGTGATATTGAAGGGATTATTTAGAATAGATACTCAACTTATTTTTTTACGTTACTGGGAAGGCAACTCAAGTAAAAGTAGAGATCCACTGTATACGTAACTTTGCTAAGCAGGAAGATATTCATATGTACTTAGCTCTCAAGATAAAAATGATTTTTAAGAGTAACCATAATTAGTGTTAGCTGTAGGTGAAACATGGATAACTCTAAATATATATAAAATTGGGGTAATTTTATATTTTATCTTTTCTTTTTGAGAGAAAAATTTACTAGCCTACTGATTCAGTTACCTCCAGGTAAGATTTGTGTCCAGTAAAACCATTTCACCTACACGGAAAGAAAATTACAGGATTAAAAGGACTGGGGATAAATCTTTACAATTCTCATATATGAAAACTTTCTCACTGGAGAAATATTTTCCAAAGTCATAAGGAAAATGGACACACATTAAAAAAGCCAGCTCTTTAATGTACTATGATAGCATCTGTATTTACTGTACATGATACGATCTTTATGGCATACAGAGATTGTCTTTTTGTTTGAGCTGCCTAAAATATTGTACTGGTCTCGACCTTGGAAACGTTTCTTTAGCATTTACTGTATTATTACAGAGATCTTTTGCCAGAAGAGTCACTGCAGAGCCATGACTCTTAGGGGGCTTTCCATATTAGGGGTTTTCTTGCTCTGGATTAAGCATGCCAACAGTATTTAGTTGCCGTTCTGTATTTAGAACTGATTTGCAGGAATGGATTTTGGTAAGAAATGTTGAAACTTACTCTATTTCATTGAGTTAAGTTCACTCCCACAAGACAGTTTAGGGAAATATCCGTTAAGAAAGCTCTTGCAAACTATCCAGTACTACACTAGCCACAGCAGATTTCTATAGCAGCTTCCCAAATACTTCAGGAAATATGCACTTATTCACCCGCAAAAGACTGTGAAGAATGTGCATTTAAAATATTTTTAAGTTATAGTTTACGGGATAATTATCATAGATCCTTGAAAAATAACGATTGATGTTTAAACAGAAATATATTCAATTAAACTACTAGCTTAAAAAAACACCACTTGAGGAAAATATAAAATGTCTCTTAATTGTCAGTCATAAACTTCCTATGAAATACCTTAGCTCCACTTTATTAAAGTGAAAAATGTTTAATTTAATTTACGATATAAATTGCATAGCACATCAACACAGGAGATTCAAATCTAAGGTTAACAGTTAAGTCATTTCACTCCCATAGCAACCTTTTAATGTCCAGATTCTCATTCTGCACTGTAACTGTAACACTACTGAAAGATTTCTCCACATGTACCATTAGTAGGACATAATCCTGGCATGACTACCTGTCTGAACTCACGCTGGAGCTGCAATACCAACTGTTACTGTGCTCCCATAACATATGACATCAGTAGTGGCTATCCAATAAATAACAATCCTGTATTTGCTTTGGGACCATCTTATATTTATCTGTCATATCAACACTGTTGTTACAATATCCTGCTGATGTCACCCAGTAAGAGCTGGAGTTTTTTTATAGATGTCACCAGCCATAAACAGAAGTGTGAACTATTGCAGGTTTATTTAATCTTACTGCCACTGCATCCTTATCCACAATAGTTTGAGAAACATTATTTCCCAGTCACTTGGTCTGAAGCTAGGGCTGGCCACAGGAAAGAAAGGGCTCTCCTGTGGTAAAAAGCACAAGTAAACTAGATCTAATCCTGATCTGTAAAAAGAATTTTCTATTTGACTTTAAAATACAAAGTAATCGGAAAGATGTTTCATAGATCAAACTAACATATATAGGAAGCAGTGAAGAACCACCTCATAAAAACTCCAACTTGTTGCTCTTCAAACTTCAACCCTTTCTATCAGAAAAGTCTTACAGTTTAGTTATACTTTAAGCACTTGTCTGCACGTCCCAGCAAGCAAGCTATTTTACACTGAAAGGTGTATCGTTTCAAGTATTAAATTTCTGCTATCCAGACATAATCAGCTAAACCAACCATGAACCTTGTTCCACTTTAAAACAGCTTTATAATTCCAGAATACACTGAGGGACTGCAGAGCTGTAGGAAAACAAAACACACACACAAAAGTTTTCAAGAGCTATGCTGCTCCTCTTTCATAATAAAGACAATCCCACACAAAACTTCAGAGAACACAGATGACAGAGAGAAGAAAAAGAACTTCTACAAAGTCTCAGTACAAGTGAAAAAAATATATTCTGAGCACCAAAATCCTCTGATACATTACTAGGCTACGCAATGGCAAACGCTTTTCTTGAACAATTTTTTTGTATTTGCATATGAACTTTATGTTAACAGACAGGATGTAGAGAGTAAAGTTCATAACGTTTTCAGTTCAAACTAATAACAGCATCACTTACCTAAAGATTGGTCTTTGGAGATGCTTTTTCTTGATTGTAACACAATCATCCATTTAAAGTTGGGAAAAAGACTTCTTTCAGCAAATAACTCCACAAAGATGAGGGAATAATCAGGAAACTTGTTCTTTGCTACTCTGCTGCAGAGAGCACACAGAATGATATTTTGGTACTGGGGGAAGTCTCCCTCCCTCTTTCTGACAGTGGAGCAGAAAAGGGCCATAGAGGCCACAAGAAGCCAGGCACAGCTGTGCACTACCAAAGCGGGCAGGCTGTGCAAAACTGGAGTCAAGTTGATCGAAGCACAGAATTGCACTGGATTCCTTTCAACTGTGCAAGAAAAAAAGAGGAGCTTTGCCAAGGGCTATCCAGGTAAAAATTTGTTAGATTATTCCAGCCATGAGAGCACTTCTTACACATGCTGGTCAAAGTCTTAAATGCAGAGTCACTCTCTCTCTCTCCCTCTTTAAAACACACTGTTCTGAGGCTCAACTTTTTTTTTCTTCAAAATAAAAGTTGTGCAGCTGTTTCAGCATTCCCATGTGAGCACCTTCAGAAAGTTTGTTCTGGTAAAAGGACTGTATACAAATTAATGAAGACAGATGGATCTGGTCTGTGAGGCTGGCTCTACTTCAAGAGATTGTAATTATTTTGCAATCTGGTTTTTATTCACTCTGGATGATGTGTGGATATAACTATGCAAATTAAAGCACTGCTCATAATTTTTAGCATTCATAACCTAATAACCTAGACTTGGCTGAAGCAGAATATGGTGTTTGCAGCTGGTAGGACCATAACTACATAAAACAAACCGACACTACTTGAGTGAGGAAAACAAAAATGACCAAGTTCAGACAGTGACAGTAGCAAACTGTTACTGCTTGCAAGATAAGATTTCAACAGAGATCCAAACTGAAAGGCTTGCTCTGACATCACGCTGACATAAATCAGGAAGAATTCAACCGCAGCGAACACAGGCTGTAAACAAAACTATAAAGCAGAAGCAGCTGACCGTGGTTCTCAGTAAACTGAAGTCATAAACGGTTCAGGTGAGATGCCATTTCCCGGGCATGTCAAAGGGCCCATAACGAAGCTGTGCTACACAGGGCTTGACGGGAAACATGGAACCTGGCCAGATGAGCACTGAACCAGCAGCAAGCCATCATCACGTGTGGAGCTGCACACCGTGGCAGGACAGTACCCTGGCACCGTGTGCCCCCTTCCTGCCAGGGGAGGAAAGGACCTGCCACAGTTCTTGCTTCCCTGTGATCAAGCACTGGAGCTTCCTTGCAGCTTAACTCTTGAGAAGGACTCACTATGTGCTAAGTGAAGTTGTTGATACAAAGCAAGTAGGATCAGGAAGGTTTGTAGCTTTTGCAATTGCATTATGGGTTGAAGGGAGAGGAGGAGAGTGGTAGATTGACACAGGTAAGTGCATAGCACTGGGCAGTATCAAACTAAGTTTGAGGGATACTGTAAGTCCGCAGAAAAGGCAAGATAAGTAACGCTGAGATGTGTCTTAGGCTGTATATGACCAAGAAAGTCCGTATTACTTTATGAACATGTAATTATTAACTTAATAACAATTCCATTAAATACTACTATATGCAAACAGAGGTATCAAACATTCCAGTAATACGTGTTTCCACAAAGGAAAATTTAGAGGTTTAGTGGATTTTACTGAAGTGGGTAAAATCTCTTCCTAGAGCTAATATATATTGCATATACAACATAGTGACAGTGTCAAGTTTGGTTAGCCTGAAAGGACACAGAAACTGGTCCCCACACAAAAAAAAAAAAATACAAGAAAAAGTATTTTCTTCACACAGCCATGGAGTAATTAACTAAAGCAAAAATTATCAGTCAGCCACCACCAGTTATTTTCTGCCAGTTCAGGTCTTACCTTGCCCCACTCTTCACTCCTACTCCTTTGAAAAGCAGAGAGAAATACATCTTCATCAGGAAAACAATTACCTTTTTCAGATCACAGATTAGTTTTTGCCAAGATCTTAAATGATCTGAAGAACTTTCTTCAACAACATGCAGTGTTCAGAGTGTTGTCATATTTTTAAAGATTCTCATGTAGTCATGATCTTACTTACTCTTGCTTGCCAAGATTCATGTAGTTTTCCTTCTCTGTGTTTCAGTGTTTCAAAGGAATTTCTGCTTTTTGAAGTGTGTTCACTCAATCTCTATACAGAAAGCTGAAAATTACAAAGAAACCTTTCTTTCTGTTTCACATTATGTGCATAGGACTGCTTTACTTCTGTTATTCAGAGGGATTATCTGTAGCTCAGGCTAAAAATCCTGATATCTTCTGAGAGTTTTAAGAAAGAAAAAAGAAAATCTCTAAACTCTCAGTGAGAGCTATACTAAATATGTTTTCCCACTGAACTCCTCAACCTTTCATCTAGCAGTTTTATCAGTCCCAAAACTACTATGCATCTAAAAAGTAAATTTCTCTGGGCCTAGTCAAAGGCACATTGTTGTTCATGGGACTTCCATTGAAGCATGGCACTGTAAAAAGTACTATTTAGGGGAGCTGAAATTCCTGCAGTGTAATTACTTTGGCTTCTAGGAATTTTAAACTGTTAAAAAAAGAAAAGACAGGGAAAGAAAATATTAATATAAAATGGTAACAGAACTTCACTTTAATTGCATTGATTTTCACCTTCCAAAAAGACTTTTTGGACCATTTTTTCATTCAACACAGCAACAACCCACTGACTTTTTCCTTCTCATCATGTCTACATGTTGAATAAGTATTCAAACAAATTCTTCAAGAAAGGGCATTTCAGAAAGATATGATAGATTGACTAGACTGCTTGAAGCCTGAGTCCCACTTGAGATTATCCCTGTATTGTTCAGTGGAAAAATCACATGTGTAAAATTCACCAGGATGGAACTTTTTGCATATTATAGTATTAGAGCATATTGGAGCAATATCAGTCAATTGTAGGATATGCCTGGACCTGATACACAAAATGCACTGAAGAGGTGCATTTTTGTTAGAATGAGAAAGCCTTCCACTTGAAAGCATTATTGCAATTTCCAAAAGTCTTCTATAGATAACATTCATCATATTTCTTACTTCAGATGAATCCTTTCAGCAGTAATTAGAATGGTAAAACACTATTTAAATGATGCCCTAGTCATATGTTATTTAATTTGCTAACATTGGATGAAACTCAAGCAGAAAACTCCTGAATTGTTCGGGGTTTTTTCAGTTTGTTTTCCAGTTATTGTTGCTATCATTTGTCCATTGCAACCAATGACCACTGCTGTTTCTACGTAATGTAAACTATTTTTATTTCATCTCCCACGCATATGTTCATGTGAAAGCAAACTTTTGGGACAAAAAGCATGTAATACTCTACCACTCACAAAATCTGGTTTCCCTAACCTCAAGACTTCTAGCAATAGTTAAGTAACTTGATACCTAGTACTACGTCTCAAGGCAAAAGACTAAAAGTGAGCTGGGACCCAAAATATTTTAATTCTGCTTCTTTTAATGCCACATATTTCTTATTGATCTGCAGCTCTTTGGCAGAAGTCTAGAAATGTAATTATTTTTCCTACTTTAATTTCAAAGATATGGGCAATTAAGATGGCAAATTTAAGAACCAACAATCTGTATTTGTCAGACAGTTGATTCTTTCTACTTTCTAGCTAAAATATCTGCTGGTTAATGAAGATGTGTGTAGGCATTGCTGGTTAACAGCTCATCTACCTCTGTAGAAAGACAGACAGGTGCGAGACCAGCAGAAAGGGGAGACAAAGAAATTAAAAATGCATGATCAACCATATATGGGGAAAAAGAAATTATCCTTATGAAACTGTTGGAATAGAAGTGAGAAAAATAATTCTCACTGTGCTGAAAGAGTAGTAATTCTGTCAAATTAAAAAGATAATTTATCTAAGAAGCTTGCTGTCCCAGGGCCTTCCCTACGTAATATTTTCTTCAATGGTTTGGATGGAGATAGGTGATACACTTAGTCCAGCACTGACAATATTAAGCTAGTAAGCCCTTCTGAATGTCCTTAACAAACTGCAGACATGGTCAGAAAAAAAGAGGATATAAAAACCACCAAACTCTGCATACACATGGGAATAATCTGCTAGATAAGGGATCATTGGCTAGGCAGCACTTCTTCAGAAAATGCATGAGAAGTAGCAGTGAATCATCACGAATAAACTAAACATACTATCACAGTCTTATGAAAAAAAAACAAGCATCACCCTGGGACATATAAAAGGGAGTATCATCCGAAGAAAAACCTCCCATTCTCTCTGTATTCCTAAAGCTCATATGAAGCTTTGTTTCTTGCTTTGGGGCAACAGGATTCAGCAGAGACATACTGGACTAAACCTAGAGAAAACAGAAATCTAGAAAACACCTCATATGAGGAGAGGCAGAAAGTCACACATAATGTACCCTAAAAGAAAAATGAAAGCAAACATAACTAAAAATCTTCCAGATTATAAACATGGCTGTGTAAGTTTATGGAAACAGATTATTTTCCTTATCCTTGTGGTCAAGAAATAATGTGCTGCAAAATAGCTCATAGGACTATAAAGCTGTGGTAATACAGATTCAATGGTGAAAGGAACACTTTTCAATAGAAAATAATCAGCACATTAGTTGCTGAGAGAATCTGTTCATGGAATCGCAATGAGTAGGTTTCAAAGGATAGACTTTAAAAGGCTGTGTAAACACATTTCAGAAATTATTAGCCTGGCCTTGGAGGAGAAAGTAGAGTAAATAATCTCTGAATACACCTACCAACCTCATTGTTCTAAAATTCTTTGGTAGACAACTGCTATTATCAGCTACTAACTGAACCTGCTGTTTAGTTTAGGATTTTTGTGTGTGTGAAACCATTTACCAACCAACCGTATCATTTTGGCTTTTGATTCTTTCATCTATTTGCAACTTCATCCAAATTTTGAACTTTGGTCCTTAATTCTGGCAATGAAGTGTGGCACTTAAAGTGTTAATCCATTAAATGCCATAATCTCTGCTCTGCTTCTGTGCCATAATCTCAGCTCTGCTTCTGTAAGAAAGCAAGGGGTCAGAGGCTTTCCCCTATTGTTCATGAACAACAAAAGAACAAGCAGAGAGCTAAGTTTCATGCATTCATTTATTTTCTTGACTAAAATGGGGGGGGGGGGGGGAAATGACAACATACTTCGACATGCTTCTCTTCTTCTTCCTTTTCTTTTTCCTTTTTTTTTTTTTTTTAAATGTGTAGGCTTGAAATACAAAAATCTTAATCAGGACTTATGACAAGAATGCTGTTTTACTTTTCAGTACAATACCCTGCACCAGTTCACTTTTTAGGAAAATTGTAATGTGATTAAATCACTAACTAAAGCATGAAAAGGAAACTTTTTACAGTAGAAAATCAACGTATCTTATGCAACAAGATTTTTATTTAGGTATTTATATGATTGGGATTGGTGGATTATATCCACTCCATAAAGGCTGCATACAGGGTAAGCATTTAAACTCAGTGCATGAGAAACTGGAGGGAACAATGTGAAATCCATCTATGCCATCATTGTCACTTCAGCAAGGAAGAGGGTCTTCCAAAGCTCTCTACAAGACAGAATAGCTGTCACAGGATTTTCATGATAATGAGAGGGATATATCTGTCAGCACCTCCTTTACTAGCTTCCAGTCCACATGCAGGAATCTGCCTATATCGAGCCAATAAAATTGCCCAGGTGTCTGATGTACTGTTCCCAGACACAAGTTAAATGCTCTAGGAGATGTTGTGGTTGCCTGCATTACAAAGGGTAATCTTTATCATAAGCATGTCATGCTTAATATAGAATACTACCTACCAGAAAAATGTTTGTGTAATGATTTAAGAGCTAAATTATAGTTACCTACATTCTCCATACAGGTACCCCTATTCCTCAGCACAGTTCATCCTGTATGGATCAGGCTGAATGCTTTTTCACCCAACTGGTCTACCAGGTTTGCATTAAGCTTACTGTACTCTGTGTATAGAAATGTGTAGGACAGTCTCAATCTATTTCTTCATGTTGCTGTCAGAAAAACTCACTCTAAAACTTAACCTAATGACTTCTCCAAGCTTAAAAAAATAGACAGTACTGAAGATGATTGTGACTCATTCAGAATGCAGACAGAAAAGTTGGCAAATGTTAGTGGATCTATTGTAGTACATGTGGTAAAGCTCTGTGCAACAGTTGTGCAGACCTTTAAGTTCTGGCTTCCCTTTTTACCACTCATGAGTAAGAATATTTATAAAATTGTTTTATTCTCTCTTGCTTTCCCTGTTTACATGCACACACAAACTGAGCAGAGATTTACGTCAATGCCGTCATGCAGGAGATTAATTTCCCTGCTAAGACTTTCCTGCTCAGACTAGGACACAGGAACTTGGCTTCAGAAGCTTCCCAGTCCTTTACTACTTCTTTTATATTGTACTATATTTTAAAGGTCTAACAAAGTTAAAAGTAAATTAGTAGAAATACCAAAAATGCAAATACCAATGTCTCCTAAGCACATCGATTTTCCCACTTACTAAAAATCTTCTGAAGAAGTTGTATTTTGTTTTATTCTACCTGAAATTGTTAGGATTTTTAGTGACGAGGGAAGGAGGGATAAGAAGGAAAGGAAGGGAGGGAAAACAAAAAGGAGAAAGAAATTCCTTTGGGATATATGATGCTAAATTAGCACTGAGATACATAAGTCAAAACATGGCATTCTTTGGTTTTGAGCCAGTGTAATATTATTATTGGCCCCGCTGGATGGAATTTCAGTCTCTATTGGAAAACACTGTAATTGTATTTTCTAAATGTATACATATAACGGCAACTATATGTTGGACAATAGAGCAACTACTGACCAAGCATACTGTTGTTCTTTATTAGGGAAAAGGGTAATAAAAAGCCTGGGACTTAGTACAGATGGCCTACAGAATATGAAGCAAAAAAAAACCAGGCTAACCTCTTTAAAGATAATGGTTAAATTATATGTGTATGTCAATTAAACTATTTGGCACAATAATTAATTATAGCAAAAAATAGTTTAGAATTTGAAAATTATCCAAAAAGGAAAACATGAGTAACTAAGGCATATGCTAAGAATGGCTATTGGGCAATAGCAAGATCATGACCAAAAGTATTTCTCTGCTAAACTGCAGTTCCCCATGGAAAATAAATGGTCATTTAATAGAACAGAGGCTGTGCTAAAAGGAATCAGAAGAACATGGTAGGCTGTATCAACTTCCGCTAAACATAATAGTTCTCAGCTAAAAGACTGGAATTAAGAGACAAGAATCTATGACAACTACTTCTATACTACATAAGTTTTTCTTCTTAATTCATGTTTAAATCCAATTTTAAATTTCCATGTAGGTGGCAGAGTAGGAACTTTGAACGAAATTTAAAGAACCATCACAACCATCAGTCATACATAATAGAGAAACCATTGCAAGGCAACAGGAAAAACTGTAGTCCTGTTCTAGTAAATGGTATATGAAAAATAAGTATTACTTTTTAAAGGGTTTTTTTTCAGGCAATTCTGATGTAGATACAGTAAATTGGCGGGGTTGTTCCATTCTTGATTCTGAAATTATTTTGCACTGCCTTTCATCATGGTCTCCAAGGTCAGCTATTTTTTAGTTTTCTGGAACTTGCTTCAGTTTCATTGGTTAAAATATTCATGTCTAGCCACAATTATTGACATTTTCTGGGTTATGTCATGAGATTTCTGGCATCCAGTTTGAGTGACATGGAAACTTCCTGGAAATATACACGCATGCATCTCTCCCTTAGAGATTAGCAGTATCTGGGAGTTGTTGCAGTGTCTTTTCTATCAACTATTTGTTCTTCAGTCACATCTAGGTTACATATGAAAGAAGCTGTAACAGCAAAAACTCTATGGGTGATTATATATTATCTTACAAAACTGTTTCTCTAAAATACCAACACTAATAATACCAGAGCTTTTCTTTCTGATTGTGAAAATTGCTTTTAAATAATAGTTTCCCTGTAGATGTCTCGAAATCTGACATTCATCATTTTAAAGTCTTACAAATAGTGATAAATGAAATTCTGAGTTCAGCTCTATCCTCAGATATGTAACATGGCCATAGACAAAAAATGTCTTGTGCATGACTCAGAAATCTATTATTCTAATACAATAACATTTTGATCACTCTTATCTTTCTATTACAAAGAGATTCGCAAAATGTAATGCATATAGTAATGATCTGATTTTTCTTTTTTTCTTTCTAGCTAGATTCCATTATGGCCTTTGCAATACATGGTACTGTTTTTCAAAGACAAGAAGACTCAGAGAGTTTTATATTCTACATATAAATAACCTGCATTATTTTCCCCCTTATACCAGCTCACCATCTCCCCAACACCATACACACTTCTTCCCAAGTCTCTATTTACTGTGATAATATCCTTCCAAGTGTGCCAAGTTTATGTGTACTTGTGACAGAAGACTAGTGGGAAGTTTATCTCTTCTAGCAAAACTTTAAGGAGACCTAGAAGAAAACTCACCTGGGTTTTGGCAATAGCTTTTCCAGAGAGGAAAAATAACAAGCAAAGGAGAAATGTAGACTTTCTGAATATCAATATTTCTCTCTTTCCCCATCAGTAAAGTTAATTTTTAGTACGACTAAACTATGAAAACAAGGGTCTCCTGCTAACTGTAGTCTAGATACGAGAAAACTGAAACATATGCCAAATGCACAAGCTCATTTGGCTTTAAAAGTAGATGTGCAAAACCAACTAAGATTCCTTCAGCTTCTTGCAAGAGAAAGTGAGTACTATTATATTAGTATGGGAAATATACTGTACCTCCTACTGAAATCACTGGTAACAATCCTGAAAAAGGGTTCACCAGTGTGTTTGTGTGCAGGACCTGTTACTCCTTTGGATAAATTTTGACAGTCAGTTAATCTACTTGCCAGAATATCACTTATGTAGTCAACAATTCTTTAAAATAAAAATGGTCCTCAAAAGCAGTTCAGTGCTCACACTTTTTATCTCGGGTCAAAGTTTGCTAGCAATATAAAATAAAAAGAACCTAACTAGAGAATGTGAAACACACCAAACATTAGTTTATAAACAAAAAATGAGTCATGGTTTCCTGTAAAGTCTCTGCCTAGATTTTTTTCTCTTCCCTTTCTTCATGGAAATATGTCTTTCTGCATTCATATACTTAAAATCTCATTTCAGAAAAATTAATTTCAAAACTGTACTAGAATCACAAACTGAAAAAAAAAAAAAAAAGAAACTGCATTCAATTTATACCATAATTTACGTGAACTCAAAGCTGAGGCAGACTAATTTTCCTAGTCAAATTCTCTGAGATGTTTGAATGTGGGTGTAATATAATTGGCTTTATTACTCACACAATTGTTTTACATATGAATTTAGCATACATGTAATGCACTATGCTCTCAGCTCCAGGGAATGCACTGTTTTGCTTATCTACTAAAAAGACAAAGCACACACCAAGGCATTGTTAAGTTCCTTACGTATGTCTGTAGGACCAAAGAATGAATTGATACCTTTCATACTAAAGACCTAAAATTGAACTAAAAGCCACAAAGAACAGAATTTTTAACAAAATCTGTGTACTAATGTCTTTCATGGAATTATTAAACTTGTCATGAGTCACTACTGAATGATAAATGAAAACATAATATTTGGTAAGAAAAAGGTTTTCCAGTATGTAAAAACATATTGACAACAGCTGGAAAATAATTTTAGTAAGATCTAGATTAACACTGACCACTGTATAATACTTTCTGCTATTTGAACTGAAGACTGGGTGTAAATAAAATTCTGTTAATTCAGTATTTCCCACCATGAGTTGCAGAAGAGTCACCTTAGACATTTTAGAAAACAGGAATCCTTTCATTCACATCAGAGAGAAGTTTTTATCACACCAGTCCCACCAATGTCAGTGGCATTCACTGTATGATTAACTCACTGTCAGTTGTGGCCCTCAAAGAGCAGATTGAACATTATTCATTAAATAGACTGTTTGTGGTAAACCATACTCCCAACAAAAAGACCTATGCAGTTAGGATAGGTCCTAACTAATCAGGACATCTGCAGTGGAAAATAAAAAAGCAATCTGAAATAGCATTAGGAAGCAACTATCTCCATTCCTTTAAAGAAATGGGTTTTAGCGGATCTTGAAGAATACCTATAGAAAAACATACCCTCCACTGTATTTTAACCTTTTTCCCCCACAAGAGCCCTGAACTTGGGTAACACCTGTCAGATGTGCCTCCCAAAATATTAGTGAAGCTCACTGCTATTTTTCAAGTGAGTAATTACACCTTTTACATAAGAACCATATGAGCCATGAAGATGCTAAACATCTCTCCATATGCCTTGTTAGCAGACTAGTGTAGCTCAGAAACAGGAATGTTATAGAGAACAGTATCTAGTACTACCACTCAGCCCTGAGCAGAGCACTTAGCACGGTATCTTCTCCAAGTCTTAGACTGAGATGACCAGACACGGGTCAAATCAACCTTTCCGTAGCCAGTGCTCGCCTGTCAATGCCCTGTGCCTCACTGCAAACGGTGCAGACTGAGTGTGCACTGTTTTCTCCAATACTGCTGTTCAGATTCTTCTGGCACATTGCTTGAACTTCCTGTGTTCAGGTAAGTCTTGTGTTCGGATTGAGACAGATGCTCCCATTCTTCAGTTTTATTTGAAGTAACTCATAATATTTATTGCAAAGCCAATATAGTAAGTTAAAGACTTTAAATTCAATGACATAGAATGATTCTGGTTTGGTACATGAATGACTTCACTCTACAGATACATATAATCAAGAAAGTATTTAACAGTGGTGAGCATTTAAATAGCATGTAAAATGAAATGAGCATGTTATAATTAATGACTATATGAGAAGTGCTAAAATATAATTGTTCGTTTAACAGATGTTCTTACAGAGTGTTTGAGACATTTATGCACCTGGCTTTCACCCTGACTCTTATACAAGCAAGCATCTGTACCCACATGATTCTTGTCAGTAAAATGTCAATTACAACTAAGAATTTTTCTCACTTGGATCAATGCAATGCTATTTAATTATTCCTTTATCCAGATTAGCTGTATGAATTCTTCCATTATACTCTTTGACCCTTAGGAAATTATTCTTTCAGTGATACTATTGAGACCAACTCAAAAACCACGATTAAAGAAAACCATTTCACAAAATCATATAGCCTAAGGAAAACAGTATGAGCTACTCAGGTCAATTCTGCTAAAGCTGTTTTGGCATGATCATTTTTAAAAAGAAGCACAGGGAACACCATGAAAATACCAGGAAGATGTCTATACAAAACCAAGTCATTTTCTATTTCCGATAATGTCTGTCTTTCATACTACTGTGTAAATCACTGTGTTTGTGATTTGGATTTCTCTGGTTTGTGGAACTATACCTTCAGGGCGGGGCGGGGGAGAAGCACGGTTCAGGGGGAGTTCAAACAGTGACTGTGACTGTGCTGTACAGAAGCTCATGTTACAAAGCCATGGGGGGGATAATGATCAGGGATAACGATGAATTATACTTCCAAATGGCTCAGGGTACCAAAGCAAGAAACATGACTGCAAGAAGGGAGCCATTAAAAGCTCCCAGAGAGCTGAGGCTTTTTGGAAACACAAGGAATAATTGCAGATTTAAATAGTGCTTCATTGGTCTCTTCCAGAAATGGCTGCCAGCAGTGAGAAAATAAGCCAGAAAGTGGGTTTATTTCTTAGAATAACTGAGTCTAATGCACTTCACGTCTCAGTATTTTCCTGTTAGATCAGACAAGGACACAAACTAGCAAACTATATTGCAGAGGCTGAAGAAAATTGCATTGCATCTAATACTAAAAATTTTAAGGCTGCAAACACATATCTTTGGAAAAAATGAAAAGTGGAAGACCTAATGATTCATTAACACAAACATGCAGTATGAATCTCTGAAAACAAAACCAAACAAATTATGATGGTGATCTGGGATAAATATCTCAGAATGATACTACTGAAATACTTTATTTGCTCTTGACCAGTTGGATTTGCAAATAAAGAACATTATGCACTTCAGGTTGACACTGTAAACATCAAAAAGGGTACAAAACCTCTCAAGAATAACACTGTGATGGGCATGAGGAGCTCCAAATCAGATACGCAAGCAGTATTTTCAACCATCAGAAATGATATAAGCCAAGACAACAACCAGTGTTTGGAAAGAGATGCATGAACTGCAGAGTTAGATCACTGTGACAGTGTTCACAAGTGCTAGCAGAGATTATATCTCCCAGCATGTTATTTTACCTGTTTCATAACAGCAGGACACTGTTGACTTTTGTTCAAGTTTGTGATTACCTCCTGGATCCTTTTCTGTGGTATTGTAATACAGCCAGGTTTTCCCCATCCTGTGTTTGTACAGCTGATTATTGTTGCCTAAATGTGGCAAAAGTTTGGCAATTGCACTGCATTTTTGGACCACAAGTATCATTTTGAATTCTAATTTTGCTCTCACTGTACTTGCAGCTCTTGCTGTAAGTTAATACTCCAAACTATAGAAGAAATATGTACCTGTGTCAGAGCACTTTCAGAGCCAGCGGATGCCCCTTCCTCTTCTGACCACAAAACTTTGATAACTCTTTGCCAAATATAGTTGCCAGCCAGTGTATGATTGTTAGAAAGTTCCTCCAAGCCCTAAAAGTGATTATATGGATGTTTCTCAAGGAACCAGAGAACAAAAGAGGGAAGAAGCAAGTCACTCTATTCACTCACAGTAACAACAGCAGAGGGAAAGCTAAGTCTAAAAGGCAAAGCTATCATACAGCAAACAAATCACATTTGCAATCTAATTTTAGCCAACTAGTATCAAAAACATACCTTCAAATTTGCAGGAAAATATCCTTCTATTGGTAACTGTTGTAAGCAATGACTCTTCCTCGGACTCCATCTAAAGTGATGTTGACAAGTGAAATATAAATATGAATTGGATAAAAAAAAAAATCAACAACTGTATGTAACCACCTCGTAAACCACATTCATCATGAGTGGCAAGTACATTATATGCAGTTTTTCTTAGATTAATCTAAAATTATGACATTGAAGTGACATCTAAATGCATAGAAGCTTTGATTCTACCTTACAGATCTAGCTTATTGTTAACACTGCACAAAGCCTTGTATGTTTATGCCATATTGATGGTGGAAGCTGATCACTTCACAAAATGTCCTTTGTTAAGTGAAGCGACTGGCACTTCGAATAGATTAATGGTAAAAATAACCTGGTTATTTTTCCTTACATTGAATTTCCGTACATTACAAACGTAAACAGCGTGGACTGACAGAGAAGACCCTGGCCTGGGACCTAAGAGCCCTGAGCTTTTCATTAGTCTATAGACTGATCTTGGACAGGTAACTTTCAACTCAGAGTGCCTAAGTTTCAACA
This sequence comes from Strigops habroptila, assembly GCF_004027225.2. Classification (NCBI taxonomy): domain Eukaryota; kingdom Metazoa; phylum Chordata; class Aves; order Psittaciformes; family Psittacidae; genus Strigops; species Strigops habroptila. The sequence continues at coordinate 15,397,776 of NC_044281.2, read as the reverse complement.
CTGGGAGCTGATGGAATTTCTGCCCTTCAAAAGGTAATTTGAATTTAATGCATATTCTTTGTAAGAACAAGGTTTCCCTTCTTCCTTTGTTTCTTCTCCTGTATCTAGAAAATTTTCATTTCAGTGACTTTGTAGCAATAGTTTCTTTTGAAAACCTTTTCCTACATAGTCGCATCTACCTTTTTTATCCCTCTTATGTATCAGGTGCCCTAGTCTCATACAGATCTTGTTGATTTGTGGATATGTAACTCATTATTTCTTATTAGCACTTGCACAAATTCAGTATATCCTTTGGTATAAGCTTTCGAAAACTGCTTTCAAGTGACAAAGGGTAAGTACCAACTTGTTCTTAAGGTTTCTCCTTTGTTCCAAAACCACACTTACTATTTGGAATACTGCAGCAATTTCCTGCTGGTACTTTGATCCAAGAACATCATGAGCTATGCAGGTGGTTTCTGTCACAGCATCATTCATATTTTTGGCAGATTTTGAGTCTGCATAATATTCCCTGATAAATTTGTTAATGTGATCTGTGCCAAGAGAGGAAAACTTATGTTCTGCCAGCTTGCTGACAAACCCTATCAATGATATCAGACTTTTGCTCAGTCTGTAATGCAAATAAACCTCCACATCACAGTGAGAAATACTGAAGACCCTTGTAGAAGGCAGCCACTACACTTGACCAGGCTGATTCACTAAATCACAGGCTCACATGTAATTTTTTGCATAATCATAATCTTGGTTTTAACTAAAAAAACATATCTTGAGTCTGGAGTTCAGCAAACCTACCTACCCTTTCCCATCAACACAATGCAACCTTTCAAGTTAAGCAACATTAAAATGCAATAATAGCATCTGTCAATAACTCCCTTTAAGTTGAAACTAAGTTGAAGATACAAATCCGAAGAGGGTTATACTATTTCAGCTTCTTAAAAAACTCTTCACCATCTTTGACTTGGGGAGGAGTAAGGAGGAACAGTACTGAAATTTCACAAGTCAGCCTCATATAGGTTGGGGGGAGAAAGGTTCAAAGACATAACTATTCTGGACTGTAAAACACATGTAGAAACATGTAGAAACATAGGAGGTGTTCAGCACCCTTTCCAGCTATTAATTACTGTAATGGAGAATGAAATTAAATCTATTTTAATCTGCACCCATCACTTCTGGAGAGTTTTTGGTCTTCTCCCTCCCTTACTACTTCCATTGAAGTAATTTCCTTCTCCTTTCTGCCTCTCTTAAAACTTTTGATACACACCATTTGAATACCCCATTTTTAGTAGCACATTTTGGGAAGGCTTTGATTCTAATGTGCAGCAATTAAGGTCATAGGAAAGACTTTCAGCTAAAGTTGAATATCACAGGATCAGGGAAATAAAGGCAGCTCTTTGCACCTACCCTCCCTGGGTATGAACAGAGCCCAGGTGACATGCAAAAATAAATGCTGAAATACTAAATAGTAGCATTGACTTGTTAGGTAAGGATTTTTCACTAACACAGCAGTCATTTATAACAAGTTGGAAAAAATTTCATGCACTGTAATATTTTTCAGCAATGTATTTTAACCATTTGTTTGGCTGTGATAGTACCCAAAATTCCCAGTGGTAGACAAAGACATCATTGTACCATTTGCTATGCAAACAGAATAAAAAGCTGATTGCTACCCCAAAGATCTCGCAAAAGAAGTTATCTGAGAAATTACACATTTATATGTTATCAAGTCTGAATTTTGTTTAAATTCTCACCAGCAAGGACTGGTGAGAATGAATCTGCATCTTGACTTATAGGCAGAATCAATTATGCTTTGAGTCATTTTTTATAAGGTTCAAAATACAGAGAAATTACAACTATACCTTGTTAAAATAAGATTCCTTGTTTATTTATAGATAATTGCCAGGGAGCAGCTGTAGGAGTGAAGATCCAAGTAATTTGCTTAAAACAGGATAAATACACAAATTGAATACTAAACATAATTACTGTATCTCCAGTGTTCCCATTTAGACAGTAAATTAACACCCAGCTAAGAGAGGGAACTAGCTTCACATTTCAGCAGTCAGCTTCCAACAATGACAAACACAATAGCTAAACCAGCTGAAACACTTTCTTTTGTAGAACCACTACCCTAACCTCAGCATATACCATTTTTACACAGATATGGCACATTTCTTGCAGCTCATTCCAAGGAATGCAGCTCTGAGAGTCCTGGAGATTGGTATCGTTTCCTGTTTAAAGTACACACCTGTGGTGCTCTAATTTTTTTCAGTTGATTCAGTTGAAATGATAACTTTCTGAACTTACAGTAATATTTAGCACATTTTTAAAGGGTGTAAATACACAATAAATGGTGATTGCAGTAATAATTATGCTTACCAGGAAGTGATGAATCATTTCACTCTCTTGCTGGTCTTATTTTAAAACTAAGAACTTGGCACTTAAGCTTTTTTTATTTTGGCATATGTCCAAAAAGCTGCAGCATATTTTTCTAGACCAAGGGTTAAAACAGACACACAGAAAAATGTAACAAGAAAACAACTGCTCAAAGAGAAGAAGAAAGGAAGAAAAGCCAATGATAACAGAAGTCCAAGAATTTCTAGAGATGTGGTCTGAGACACTACTTAAGCTGCCAGAATATTTAGTCTTCCACACTGGTACAGGGAGGAAACATGTAATAAAGCCTAGAAAAAATGCAAAACTAAGAACTAAGAGAAGTTTTAAGCTATGGGATATGATGAAGGAGCTGCATAAACTCAGTTACATGTAAATGGATCTAAGAGGAGAAGAATGGCTAAGAATACAGAAAGTTGAGCTTGTTTCTTATGACAAATTGATACTTCAGTGAAATAGTGTTATTTGTTTGTTAATAACACAATTAGTGTTATTAATGTCCATTATCTGAGCAGAAACTTGTAATGGTGGAATTTATCGATATCACAGATTGAGGCAATCAAAAGTGCTTTAAGTCCTCTGCCTAGTTCACATCAAAAGTTAAAGGCTGGACACTTAAACACCCTAATTACTTCCTAAAAGTCCAGCTTTTGTTTCTCCATTTATCTGAGATTTATTTAAAAACTAAGACAAAAGTTAGTCACTCCTGAGCATAGTTTCTACAGCTATGCTCTTCACAGAGGTGAACTAAGAAAAAAATGTTTAGAAATCTTGATTTAGAACAGTTAAACCAAAGCAAAGGAGCATTTTCTGGTTTATTCAACTATGGCATTAATGAACAAGTAGAATCAGCAGTATCTTTTAAAAAGGGATAAGAAATACTGTCCTCTTCATGCTTTTTCTCAAAGCCTTTGAGCACTGAGGATTACACGAACACTGAGAGATGCCCAGCAAACATTTGGTTTGAACATTTTCATACTCATGTTCTCCAGCAGCCACTGAAAAAGAAGGTCTCTGAAAAGTTTAAAAGTAGGAGGCAGCATTGTTTGATTTTTCCATGTACTGATCTGACAAGAAGAGATTAGAAAGTTCAAATGTCTGCTCCTGACCCTGACACAAAAATACAAAGAACTGCAATAAAGATCTTTTTTTCAAAGCCTGCTTGGAGTAGCAGTAAATGTTAAATAAAAAGAGTACTGACAGCCTATAAGTTCACACATGAAATGCCCAGACATTTGTTGCATTTAAATTCTGTGGGTTTTCTGATTATCAATATTATGCATTTCATCACACTTGTCAGACTTTGACTCCCAGGAAGAAACACCACTTACATTGCAGCCTAACAGCTACACCAGCAGCCGGGATCCTGTACAGCCCAGAGATTAATGCCCAGAAACCTCTAAAATTTTTTTAAGCTGCTGTACTGTAAACAATAAGAACAAGTGCTTATAAGGATGAAACTTGTACAGGAGCTAGTGATCTTGCTTTTTGGGGTTCTTTGTTTGGTTTCAGATTATTGGGGGCTTTTTGGTAAGGAAATTTTTTCTGTGACATTCTGCATTAACAATACCTGTATACCTATCTTAAACGTGGAGACTGCATTGCCCTACTTTTGATGTCTCTTTAGTATCTAATCTTTACCTCGAGTATCAATTTCATGCCATGTTTAGGTTTTTGGTTTTTTTACTTGTGTTCCCTTGTGTTTTCCTGCTATTTATTATGGGTCTAACACTATTTAAATTTGGAAAACTGGCAGAAAATAATCCAAAATGAATATAAGTAGTACTTTTTAAATTTATTATAACTTTCAAAAACTGTGGATGAGTCTGCCTGTGTCCAGCCGCTCTGATACATTTTTGGCAATGCTATGTAGTGCTGCTATCTCTAAAGATTCTTCTACTTAAAAAATGTAAAACTAAAGTGTCAAATTAATTTCTTTCTTTACAGTTTCTGAAGGCCAATTAGTGTTGGTGACTTGAGTTGATATTGGTGTATATAACGTTACACATCCAAGTGCTCTAAAGCATTCAAGCTCATCTAAGTAACAACGTGAAAAAGGATCAGTCAGATTTGGCAGGTATTTTGAAGGAAAAGTGTCACTATTAATAAGACAAATTTTCACACACACACACATATAACACGGCTGACTGTGAAAAAGAAATTATATATTTATTCTATTTTATCAGACAAAAGTATAGTTATATAAGAATCAGCAGAAAGGAGATAATAACTTTCTGTGATACATGAAGGCAGCATGCTTATCATGACATTTACGCCTACTCAGATCTTCATCTGGGAGAGTCATATTGACAGCTTAGTACTTGAAGCCATCATTGTTCATAGACACATACAATTAATAGCTAGACAGTAATGAGATGTAAGTCTACATGAGTATGCAGAGGGTGGAAGGTTGTGGTGCACCCACATATATCCACTACAAAAACTCCCTATTGCAAAGAACGTCTTTATTAGCAAACCAGGATAAATCAAACTAAAATACCATTTTTGTGAACCCTGCATAGAGCTACTTTCCAAGTCTGGCCACTGTTCAGAATCTTTCATTTGCAGGCTAGGGGAAGGAGGGTAAGGACAGGTTTCAGATCTTTTTCTCCCTGTGTATCATTGTTTTTAACTAGACGCCACTCCCACATATTTGCAAGGTGGACTTGGGCAGGTCCCATCACGATGAATCACCTGAATAAATCAATAATCATTTGTCTGGAGCTCTTACTGAGTTCCCAGATGAGCTGATTGCATAAAATATCAGAAAAGTAAATGATGCATGAACTTCCCAACCTAGAAACAGTTTACAGACCAGTAAGATGCCTACAGAGTTTAACATTTCTTATAGGATGGGAATTTTAGCTTTTTATCAGTTTTACCATTGACTCTAGATTTCAGGGGCCTCAGAAGTCAGTCCAAAGAAATGAAGTCTCATGCAGACATATATCAGGAGAAACACAGAAAAATCAAAAAATGAAGAGGCGAGCAGGAGTAGAGGTGAGAAGAATTCAATATAACCTTCTAGTCAAGTGATTTGGTTAGCTGGTTTTAATATCTTTGATATGAAAACAGATGAGAAAAAGAAATAATATAAAAAAGCTGGAAGTTCCTTTAAAATGAAAACCCAACACAGAAATTAATCTTGAGATTGCAGATACTGGAATTATCTAGAGTGTACAGCCCTCAGCTATAGCCCTCACTACACATCATCTCCAACTCATAGTTCTATACATGTGATTAGGTACATACAGAACCAACAGTAGTAACAGAGACACGTCTCATGGTGGTAATATGAATGCAAGCAACACTTTCCTGTTTTACTTCCTTTTGTAAAGCAAGATATCAGGCATATTAATAAATCCTGATAATTTGTGTTAAGATATATATTTCACGTTTCAAAAAATATTTTTCTTTCTCCATTTTTTGTCTTAACTATTCCTTTTAATACTTTTGTTCATGCGAAGAGATAGCAATGAGCCATCTACACAAAAATTGCACATTTCCCAGAGTCCCAACAATATATGTTTATCTGAAACGTATTAGGTTTATTTACCAGATTTTACTGTCGAAGAAGCCCCTCAGCATCACCAGTCATTCATATTACTTCAGCCTCTTTTTCTGAGAGGTGGAATGTTAAAAGAACATTTTAACATTGCTGTTGCTAGCAAAACACCATGAAATGACCAAAATCAATTGAAACTAAAAATGAAGCCTTTATTCTAGGTCAGTTACTCGTTCACTACCTTGCTCTCAGAACAGGCATTTGCTTTATAGTCCCAGATACATTAAAGTTTTTGTGCTACTGGAGCTTAAAGAACTACTTTGAAATATTTGAAAAGTTTTTGCCATGTATGTAGACAGCATGAGCAACACAGTGACAACGCACTGCAGCAGATAGGAAACACAACATTAACAAGAATGTGAAACAATGACCTAATACCAAGTAACTGCAACTAAATGTGAGTTTAGGACTTTGAAACCTAGTCATTCTGTAACGAATAGGACAAAAATACTGATCAGTATTTTTAAGTGGAGGGTAATCTGAGTGTATTATTTGTGTATATTGTTTAGAGGCTGACGGATAAAAGATTACTATCAGGGGCAGAGGGGTGAAAAAGCCTTTCAGTTTAGCTTGATAAATACCTTAACCAGCAAAAGAAGTCTTGCCGTCACAATACTTCGTAATGCTAATGAATGAATGTTGAGAAAGGATTTATTGGTATCATTTGGTCTGTTTTGCTAGAACAACCCCATTTAGTAAGGAGTCAAGAGAACTTACAGTCATGTCAGCATTTCACGTTGTATTGAAGTGACTAAACACAGAAGGAATGTAGCATGCATCTTTCAACAAAAATGGAGAGGGATGACAATCAGCTCCATAAATATTGCTGTCATCTACCTTTAAGACTATTTTTTCAGACATTAATAGGAAGAGAATCAAATAACATATTTAGAAACAAAAACAAGTGCATAACCTTGAAAGGAAGTGAGTGGCTTTGTGAAAGGAAAAAACCTACTCTCTTTCTCTGCTGCTTTCTCTTTGTGAGTCATACTCTGGGAGTGGTACCAGAATGTCTTGTTGTCCTATTTCTATGGAAAAAATCCTTGAGCCATTTCATTCTTGATTAAGTTAGCATCGTGCCAAGCAAATGTAAAACACTGATTTCTTGATTCAGTGTTTTCTATTGTTCCAATTGCACTTGGGTGCGGGGAGGCAATCTCATGGTTTCTTTTAACAGTGCTTCAGCACTGGCATTGCTGCAAACGGCATCAGGGGGACATTTCTTTGTGTTTGTCAGCTTCAATGAAGGAAACTCTTTTCAATACAATTTAGGGATTTTGTTTCTCAATACACTAGTTTCAGCAATGAATTACTACTTGTACCCTGGCTTTGACAGTTCATTCTCCTCCATGCCACATCCATTACCCCTTTAACTGTGCCAATAAACCAGATCCTTGAAATTATCTGGATTGCTACAAGCAATCTGAATTAAAGGTAACTCCTCTTTCCAAAAAAGCATGAGGAAGTAAGAGAAGAAACCAGCTTAACTACTCGAGCAAACACATGTCATTGTACTCAAACCTGTGAATTGAAGCTGACACAGATAAGTGGGATAACTTCTGGTGTTAATAACTTTTTCCACAGGTTAAATGTAACCTTTTTATGCTTACTAAATCTGTTAGGAAAGTTTTAATGTGAACAGAAAAAAGCGACCTTCCATTGAGGTACAAGTGCCTGAAAAGGAGTGTTATAATTGTGTAATCACATTACTATAATTGGTAATATATTGCTGCTCAGATAATGCTTTTCTCATTTTCACTTTCATAATTCATTTACAGAGACAGGGCAATCTGGATAGCTGCAATCATATATGTAGCCATCGGCGCTTTGTGGCTAATGAAATTTAAAATTAAAAATGGCAGCCTATATTCACTCATTAGCAGTCTACTTTTGGAACAGAGATAGTTTACTGAGTAAAACATCTCTTTTACATGTGTAACTGGTAGGCTTAATTCTTTACACATGAAAGAATGGCAACTTCTAGACTCACAATGTTAGGAACAGCTTTCAGTGTTAATTAGGAAGAGAAGCATAGGGAAACTGAAATATTTGTGATGGGAAGAAAGATTTTTGTAAGAGGGCAATAATGCAAAAGCATCCTTTCATTCCTTCAATGGTAAGGCTGGATTTTATCATGAAGTGAAGCAATAAAGGCTTTCGTGCTTCTGACACTTTCCTCTGAGGCAACTCAGAAGGGAAAAAACCAAAACTTCTAACTTTTATTTGTTATATACACTTTTATCAGTGCTGAGCGTATAGTGAGAAGCCTTCGGCTACCTGTAAAAATGCGAGTACAACATTTAAGACTTCATTACTTAATGTGGTATAATCTTCTGCTATTATACAAAATAATGTACAATGTTGTGCCTATCATGCTACCTGCATGCTGCACTAGAAAGGAATGCAATGTAATTGTTTGGTTTAAGTGGGGGGTGGCATTCGATAAAACTGTCCCTTCCAGTCTATCTTTCCATTCTTCCCTGTTCCCATTCCTCAAATCACTACAGAAAAACTGCTAAAATAAAATTTTAGATGATGCCGTACAACTGTTTTTTCTTTCAGTGTCTAAATTCCCTCATCTGCACAGTCAAAGCTTCACAGTTGCATTAAACATGATGAGATCTATCCGTGATGATCATAATACAAATTACAATCTGCTGATTTTATTGTTAAAAATAAATTTAATGACAAATCAGGATACAATTGAGTGCATGTTTGCTGAGAAGCCCATCCTTACTTTGTCTATCTGCAAAAACATAGCTCATTAGCGAGAGTGGCAAAAATCCAAAATCATAGCAATAAATAGCAAATTTATTGCAATCTGTTTCTGTGTTACTACTATAGCTGCAGCCAAGTGATAGACAAAGGGAGGTAAACATGTTTCTTTCCTCTGGCGGGGGGAGAAAGGAAAAAAAAGTGAAGAGGAGCTTCAGGGAATCATTCTTGTCCTATCAGATGACTTGCTCACTTAGCAATTAAGAAAAGAAGAATCACATCCAGTAACTAACTCTGAAAAACTATAACATATTTGACATAGCCCAGTGTTCATAAAAAGGAGTAACCAATAAGCCTTAGCCAAATTCCACTGCATCTATGAAATTCTGTGCTCTTTTTTCACAATAAAGTAAATCTGGTTTGAGGTTTAATTTATATGTTGTAATTCAATAGCCTCCAATTATACTGGTGTGAGACCAGAACCAGGCTAATTTTATTAAATTATGGATTTGATGGACAAATCACAGGCTGAAGTTCTACGGTCTATGCTCTACGGTCATGACATAGGCTGTATTATGTTAATTATGCTACAAAAACTATTACATACCTTTTTTTCCTCATTCAAAAACCCCAAACTTATTTCACATTTTCCATTTCAGACAAATGCATAGTCCAACACCACATTTTACCTGAAGGAATGAATTGAATGTTGGATCTTAACATTTTCTTACATCTCTGAACTGCAGTCTTGCAAAGCTACAAGATTTTCAGATTGAACCATAAAACCCCATGCAGACAGGAACTGGAGTGCCTTTAAATGTTACTAGATTCTAACGGATTGGATAAAAGCAGATGACTGAGCAAGTAGAACCCGTAGCTGGGCCATGAAGTACTTTTTTGCTGAGATATAGAACTGTATTATGCAGCTCCCCTTTTGTGAAAATCATCAGCTAATTTTCAGAAGTGAACTATCATATGAAGATTTTTGCACTCATGCCCATGTATAAAGCTGGAATTGATCCCATGCATGTGGTCGTCTGCCAACTTCAGTAAGGCATGGGTGCCAGCTAAAGACAGATTTAATATAGCTTGCACAATGTAGAAAAATTTCAGTTCCATGCCAAGAGGATCATCATAATGTTAATCATTGTCAAATGATAAGAATGCATTTTAGTGTGAGAAATCACATCTGTTGTCACTTTACATTGTGGGTATGGAGCTTTACACAGTACTTTTCTATTTCAATGCAGAGTCACCATATGTAAAGGTCCAATACTGTTTTTCATTACTGGGAATGAAAAGAATGCAGTTAGTGTCTAAAGTTTCTACAAATTCTACTTTTTCCTAAAGATTCTTCTTCTTGAAATCTTCCTCTACTGAAGCTGTTGTCCCAAAGTATGAAGTTTCATTCTATTCCCTTGGTCATTCAAACTAAGAATATATTTGAGATTACATTTCACATATAAAGATAAATGTTGAAGAGTATTTAAAAATGAAGTCCTATTAATAATCATGTTTCCTTAAATAGTAACATGATTCAAAGACTCTGCAACTTCTGAGTCCTCCTCTCCCAAACCGAGATGATTTTAGCACTGAACTGATGATGAAAATGTTCTGAACTTTCAAACTAAAAGGTCTTAAGTGAAACTCAAAGGAAATCATACACTTTCATTAACTCGCTATGCACTATTTATATTTTACTTTCATCTTCTATGTGAATAAAAGGATATTTTTAAACTACACACAACTACATTCTGGATACAACCCTTTATCATAAAGAGAAGATGATATGCACAGTGTTAGAAGGCTAAATACGACCTCATGCTAAAACAACATTGACTCTGTCATGTATCCAGAATGAATCTGGTCAAAGCTGAGTGTAAGTCAAGAAAGAAATGGGTGACAGAGATGGTTCCATATGGCTTATGCCCACCTTAGCCACCTAATTTTTCCGGAAAGTAATAATAACATCTTATAGCATGTTTTGTAGTGTTGAACTTAGTAAGTCTGTAGCAGGCAGCATGTGATGTTAATAGATATGCAAGATTCTAATGAAAATGCAGAAATATGATTAGAGGCCCAAATCAAAGCCAAGATTTTCTATAAGAATTCTAATACCATCTTAGTTCTAAACATCAGGATATGCTTTGTCATAGTTATATTAAATCTATCACAATTTAGTCTTCTAAATGGCTCTCTGAACACAAACTTTGGCTTAGGCTGTAACAGTGATAGAAGAAACTCCGAAAGTTTGGATTGAGCTATAAACTATCATAATCTTCTGGGATGCTCATATCCTGTGTTTACCTCATAGTCAGCTCTAAAACAGACTTGCAGCTGTTGTACGTTCACTTTTAAACCTTTTTGTCCCTATCTGCTACGTAGGCAAACCATTTTTCTCTTAGCCAATGTTCAGTTTCATACAACCTGTAAAGAACATTTGATCTACAACAGAGGTATAGGTGTGTGTTCTTGGAATACCAAAGAATAAAACAATACAGTACTGGTGAGGAAAACCAGAAAGTTTTGGTATATTAAACCAGAATTATGAGTTATAAGGCTTGGGCCACATGTTCATGAACTGTCTGTTTGGCATCCTTGGAAATTCAATTTCTGTTTCACAGGACAGAAATGTATTACCAATCTTTCATTTCTTAAAAAAAGATCATCTCACACGACCTACTTAGCAGCAGAAAGCTACTAAGTATGCATCATATTTTTTTTAATTAGAAAGTATGAAACATTAATTATATAGATTCAGAAGCGGGTGGAACCAAAATGTTTTAACACTTCATGCCTAGTTACTTCTATGCATTATGTATTTAAACATTTCTGGAACAGCAGGGATGTTCTAGCAGTCAAGTGGAGAGGGAATCCCTTTTTGATGTGGAACTTGCACAAGGCACATAATGGCTAACTGAACCACTGAAAAGAACAACCGAAAATAGAATTAAATATTTCTCTCTCGAAGGCAAAGCTTTGTCACAGTTATTGCTGAATTATTTACATGTGTATGTTATTAACATTCTTCATTTTGACATGTCTTTGACAAATATTTTTTAATATTTCCAGAGAAACAAGCAATATTAAATCAATCTACTTAGAAAGGAACTTTGAAGTCAAAAGGCTCAAAAAGCTGAAGTTTTAACTACAGCAGTTTAAGTTAAGAACATACCATTTCTGACAAAATTTACATAAACCAGAGAGTATCTGGTAGAAATAATATTATCTGGAAGAGTATAAATTTTTTTTCACTCCTTCTACCTATACTTCCTGTCATCTAATGATTGCAGTTTTCCTTCTAGAGGTAAGTGTACTATTTAACTCAATAAACGAAAAGTTACACAGTTTTGAGAAGTCTACATGAAGTGAATAGGAAGGAAGGGCTCAACATTTTCCACCATGATACAATAATTTGCCACTCAAATCTATCAAATACATGCGCTGCCTGGAGAGATTGAGACAAATTTCTTCTTATTATTGACTTAGGCTTGTAATGAAGCTAAGCTTTACAGAGAATAGAAAGAAGGGGAAAAAATCCCACAACTGACATTTTTATCTGTAAAACACATACAGATAAATACAATTCTTTAATAAATTAAAGAATTGTAAATATACACACACACACACAAAATAATCACAGGTAAATTAATTGGAACTCTCTTTTTTGTGCCAATTGTTTAGAACTAAGGCCAAGAATGTCTGTTCAAGAAAGATGTAACACTAAAACAGGGTTTCCTTGTCACAGCAGTATATGGCAGGGCCATTATATCTCCTTACTGCCACTGACTGTTATGGAATTATCCCATAAATCTGGTTTCAAAATTTAACTGCCATTATGGCTGGTGAAGGTGGCTTAGTAGCCATTGAAACATATATTCCATATTACCAAACTATGAATACATGATCAGAGAAAACCTTCTGTGATACTTTAGCAGTTTTCTGTGAAAGAGAAACATCAAATTTCCAATTACCAATAAAATCCAAGGTCTTTCTAGTTAAGTTAAAAAGAATTAAATCAGAGTTGGTCAGAAATTTTCTTATTGAACTTTCTCTCTGACAGAAATTTTCAGATTTTGTGCACAGCTTAATTTGTTCATTAAATTATAACTATCTTGGAGATTGCCATACTATAGGAAGCTATTCCACTGGCTTGCTCAGATCTGTGCTCCAGGGTCATATTTGGCAGCACAGGGACTAGAACCACTGGTTTTCAAATAACCAGTTTACTGCTGCCTCAGTTTATGATCTGGGAAGTTAAAAAAAAAAAACCAGAAAGAGATGTTGATTCAATTTTTTCAAAAGACATTTCAGAATACTCATTCTTCTGAGGATTTAATCTTGGTGGCCTTTTCCAGGGTTTTTTATGTATTTCATTTTCTTTGGAGCAGGAATTCTGCATTCCAGCCCACCCTAATAGAAATCAATGCCAATGATGTAATGCTTTTTGCACTTCAGTTGCCTGTGCATCGGAAAATAACACTGATAATAAAAAGGGACTGTCAAAAGAGACAATTGTTTGCAGCTCCAGCTGAGCCTGGCATGTTTGGTATCTCTGCCAAACAGGTATCTTGGTTATCTTAACTGAGTGTATTTGGGGTAAAGAAATTCAGTGATATTAATAAAAAACTTCAGAGGGAAAAATTTCAAGCCTTCAAGTCTTTAACAAAAAGGGAAGAGAAATCTAATGAATATGACTAAGTGGTGTAAGAGGTATTAAAAAAAAAATATTAAAAAACCCCAGTAAATCAAATAGAAAACATATAATTGCAGGTAAGCATGACATAAGATGTTGATTCTTCAATGCATTCTGCAGAAAACACAGCAGAAAAAATAAAAAAAAAGGTATTTAATTTCAATTTTCCCAGGCAGAAAACCAGTTCGGTATTGTAGATGAACAAAAGAAGTAAATACTACCCAGTAGTCTCTTCCTTAGTGTCTTTCTGTCATAAATTGCACTAACAGTGTACCATTCAAATGTAACAACCTCCAAACACTATTTATCAGAGAAATTCACAACAATTAAATGTCTGCATGATATTTATGGAGGGTACTTGTTTTCCTGGGGGCGTCAACGAAGGGTTAGGTCAAACAAACTGCAGCCAATGTCAAACAACAGATAATGGAGCGTAAGCACTCGCATAGACAAACATCTGCCTCTAGATCTCTCCCTGTTAAATAACCCTGCATCAAATAATATCTGCATTATGCTTTGAAGGTTGCACTGCTGGAATTCAACAGTCTCAAAAGCTGAAAAACTCATTAAATAAATAGCAACAAGACTAGGCAAAAGCGCTGAATTACTCTGATTACAAACATCTAGTTATGCCACCATGCAGCAGCTATGAGATCAGTGAGGAAAACTTGAGAAAAAGTACTTTTTTTTTTTTTAATAAATAAATAAAACTTTGAAGGCATATTTGTAGAACTACGGGTTCGAAAAAAGTAAAGCTTCCATGTATGATTTACATTTTGCTGGTCTCCAGCAGATGATACCTCAAAGTATACTATCTTTTCTGGAATGTCTAAAATCAGAGGTATTTGCCTAAATTGCCGAACAGAGAAGCAATTTCGGAATCCCTTTTATATTTCATTATTTTATGACACTGACTCAGATGAGCATCACTTCTCTTTTCATTCTGAAGAACTCATATAAAACTTCATGACTGTCCAGCTTTATTGTACAGACGTTAAACAGCATAATGGCAGCTAACAAGTACTCATTCACAGAGCATTCAGGTCAAGAAGAATCAAAGTTTTAAGATAGCAGTTTTCACCTTTTTTTGATTGGCAGATGCCCGAAATATTGCCAGTGGTGGCACAGAGCTTTATGCAGCAAAGACAAACAATAGGCTTAGAAGGATTTAGATTACAGTTCTGCAACTGCTGGTTATAGATTACCTAGAAGTACTCAACTGATTCAGTTGAGGTGCAAATGTGTGATTACAATTGTCTTGAATTAGCCAAAGTACACAACACAGATGTTTATACTGGCCTTCTTTCAGGCCAGCTTTCTGTTGGCTACAGAAGCACAGATGTTATCTGGTGCATCGTAAAGCTGGAGTGACGCAGTACTTGATCTTCATAAAATCTGGTAGTTCAAAGTTAACCTTTCAAAAATACTGGGACTAAATTGAACCCTCAGGACAAGTTCATATCAGATCAACAATTTCTGTCATGTTTTGATCTCCTATTAGATATTCTAGAATAGGATTTATAGGATCATAGAATAAAGACTTAAAACATGAGCAATTGAAGACTATGATTATTTTGTTGGAAAGCTGCTCAAGCAGGACAATCTCCTTTCACTTTAACTTCAGATACTCCCACCCTCAGACAACTTCCTCCATTGTAAGGACCTAACTAGGTATGGAAACACAGAAGGAATCCAACCCAGGAATTGACTGAAATTTAAATTTATCATAAGGTTTTAAAAAAATATATATTATGGTTATTTTTAACACAGAAGAAATCCCTGCATGGGATCAAAATCAGTCATACTAGAACAGCTAAGAAAGATAGCATAGAGGCAGCAATGAGAGTTGGGAGGCAAAAAGGAATCAAGAGAAACAATTTAATCTGCGATGGCTGCTGAAAAAGGTCATCTTTTAGGGACCACTTGGCTGACAAACTCCCTCAGCTCACAAGAGATGAGATTGGAAATCACTTTTCTAGCAGAATTCACAGGAGTAAACACAACATGTCACGTTAAAAATATTTGACTTACACTTACAAAATTACATATGCTGGCCCACAGTGTCACCCAAACTTTTAGGAGTAAATCACATACTCCTTTAAGATCACTATTCCTTGTATATATGTATTCAGAGAATATATGTCTATGGTCTGAGCCACAGATTACTCTGCAACCAGCTGCAGCCTTTAACAGATACTGAATGCCTTTAGTAGTTCTTTACAAGTAAATCTAAGCAGTTTTCTAAAAGAAAAGAAAGACTGGGGAGAAGGCTGGTTTCTTCAGTTTGCAACACTGCCTAATTGTAAAGCTTTATGGACCATGAAAAGTGAGTCACTTCCATCGTCAGCTGTAACTTTATAACTGATGTACTTAATTTCTGTTCAGCTTCCCATAACCACAACAGAGTGCAATTTTCTCTCTTAAATATTTTAGTCACAACTGCTGTTTTCTCTAGCTCTTTAGCAAAATTAAAGGATTGACTTTATATTTCTGACCTCCTCTATTGTTCCTCTATACAAGGCCTTGTTTTAAAAGTTCTATAAGTTGCTTTAGAGAGTCAAAGCAACTTTGATTGTATGGGAAGACAGAAAAGGAAAAATAAAAAAGCTCTCAAACATCTGCTGTCACTAGAGATTAAGCACTCCACCACTCTGCAGTTTGTGGGTCAAGCTTAGCCCATTTGGTTGGTTTGTTAATTTTTCTTCTTTTGAGGACTTTGGGTGTTTTGCTTGGTTTTCTGATAAAAAGAAAACCTGCATGTTAGAAACAACAATACAGTAGCACTGGAGGACTTGCTACCATACAGTAGATCTTCGAGGTTTTTTGCACACTTAGTTTTCTAATAGTCTCCAGTAAATGGGAGCAGAAATAATTGCAACTGTTTTGTTCTAGACATCCTCCAGATAAGATATCAGGAGTAAACCAGATCGGATGGCAAACGCAAACAAAATGGAACAGTACTAAATGTTTAGTTCACTCCTAAATGACTATTTTGACATCTTACAGGAAAACTTCTGTCAGACACAATTTTGATAAACCTAAGGTTATGTTTCTCCTTCAGATGTATGAAGCAAATGCCTATTTTTATTATAACTTCCACCAGTAACTATGTAATTTCAGTATTTAGGCATTTGCATTTTTCCAATGCTATATAATTAGCTAGACAAAAGAGGGTTTTTTTGCCTATCCAGATATTTTGACTTCATTCTGCTGTGGAGGTGGTGCAGAAACTAGGAGTTATATGTGGGAGGGCAGTATGAACTCTGAGTTTTTGACCAACAGCTCTGAGAAACTGCTAACTCTTTTGTGGCAGGCTTCAATGTGTACCAGTTAAATTGGAGAATTAAGTTTTTGAAAGAAACATTTCTAATAACTACTTGCTCTGCCAGGCAAGCAAGGGCCCCTGCACAAGTAGCTGGAAGGAGTTCAAGTTAGAAGGAAAGTAATTATTTGTGCAGTGAATTATATGCAATCTCTTTCTACACAGAGATCTGAACTGAACATTTATAAGTTAAATAGTCACAGAAAGCATCTTTTAGGAAATCTTAGAAGTGTTTCATGTAGCATAAGTATAGTCAGAAGCCTACGCTAACAAAAAACACAGTGTAGAAATTTGAGACTTCATTCAATTGCAGTTTAGTAGTCAGCTTCACAAAATGTTATCTTTAATCTCCATTGTACTGTTCCTAGATAAAATATTAATTTTAATTGGAAGTATATGTGAACAGTGTATGTACATTTAAAGGTCTACAAATGAGGAATTTCAATATCATACTGTATTATTTAGGGACTGTGAGACCTGTAAAGACATGCTGCTGCTGTTCTTAATGATATCATAGGCGAATTATGGCTTGCGCACCACTCCTTCAATTTGCAATGATTTCTAGTAGAGCTTCCTATAAGCACAGCAATTCACCTACCCACAGTAAATTGGAGGATTAGCATTTACTCTAATCCACCAAAAGCACTGATATATGCCAGAAATTTCAGCAAAAATTAGTATGAACCAGAAAATTAATTCTGTGCCTCCTGTACATGATGATAATGGAAATACCTCTCTAACAGCAAAATAATATCATTATTCTAATACAACTGGATAAAAGAGTTCTCTAAATTGCTAATGCTAAGTAGCTAAAATATCTATAGACATTGAAAATTCTAACATTTATCATATTATAAATTTAATTAGATACATATTTTTAAGTTACAAAGTTATAATTATAAATTATTTACCTTGACTACTCAGGAGCAGAAACAGACTTTGGTTTCAAAAATCAAAAGAAGCCATTCACAATTTATAATGGAACAATTCTTACTGTAATTATAGCTCTAATGGGATACATATCAATCAACAGGTAAATCATTATATAATTTCTTCAATTTTCTGTTCAGAGCATTTCTGAAATCATATTTGACAAATAACAGCTTCAATTTTACATAAATTCCCTTTAGAAATAGCTGTCATTTGGATTACTTTTAAGAGCTTAAGATATTTCTTTAAAGAAAAGTTTTCACATTAGGAGAAAGTGGAAATAGGCAACATTATAAGTAAAAACCACTTGAACTGTATATCCATTTGTTCCTAATGTAGTTAGCGGTGAGTGACAATTTCTGTCTCGCCATTTTTTATGATAGTTATTCACCTGTAATTCTAGCTCTTCTTCTCTCTTTGATTGTTTGGTACTCAAATATATTAACCTTTTTATGACAAATGTTAAGTTTTGATAATTATAATCTCTTCAGTTAACTTTCACTGAACTTTTATAGTTTAGGCAAATTGAGCATATGTAAAAGGACAATAATCAAACACAAATACCAAAACCAGTATAAAATAAAATGTGAACAAGGAACTTACTTAGAAAAATGAAGGAAATATACATATACATTTCTGTATATGTAATGTCATATACATTTCTGGAAACTGTTCTATTAGCATCCACGAATCTGGTGAAGGAATGACTATGTGAGCTTCCCTAACCGAAGTTACTGATTTTGGTGCCTTTTAGACCTAACAGGTTGCTAATCTGGATTCTTTTTGACGCCTTTAAAAGCATTCTCTCTTCTGATAACTCAGCAGGTGTTGAGGAAGCCATTTCTCTACTTTCCCTGACATCAAGACAAGTTTCCTCAAATCAGTCAATAGGGCCCCTTTTTGCCTGTACAAAATATGTATGCATGCAATGCTAGGCTTTTGTCACTGCAGCATTGCAGGATCAAAAAATTGGGACTGCAAGTCAGTCCCTTTTAGTGTCTAAAACAGATTAGACTCTCCTTTCTGCAGAAATCAGGGTCTATTATGTTGGCTGTGCAGGAAAAGAAAGGGAAGAAGGCAAAGAAAGAAGCTCATGCTTTTTCTCAAACCCCTTCTGCCATCCAAGTTAGCACAAATTAGTTTTAGGACAGTGGTGGCAATAACACATATTCTCTTTTAAAATCAGTAACAATTTAATAAAGCAGCGTATTCTAACCACATGTGAACTTCAATCCTCCAAACACTTGGGACCTTGGATTTTAACTTTTTCCATTCAGAGATTTTCTGACCTCTTAGAGACAATTCTAGCAAATATGTAGATCTATGAAAACCAAGTTATTTTCTCATTAATGTATTCAAAGCTCAGAAATGGAACGCATTTCTAATACAAGTTTCAACAGTGGTGGGGATACAAGAAACTACTTGCAAAGAATATGCCTACCTGCAAAATAAGATTTGCGGGTGGGGGGTGTGTCTCTGACTATTCTATGGGTGACATTGAGTGAAGTTGCAGATAGACAATGTATACAATAAACAGAGAGCATACCATTTCACACAATATTGAAGAACACAGAGTTAAGTCAAGTCTACCTGCAGATTAAGAATACCAAACACTGCGAGGCTAGCAAGCATACAGAGGTCAGCTTTAAATCTGGTTCTCTGGATTCTGAATCAAAACGCTTTCAAGAAGCTGCTTCTCTTTCAGATCTCACTTCTCTTTCAGATCTCACTACCATGCTCTATCAGCATCTGAAGCAAAACTCTCCTAAGCAGCAAATCTTCTGGTCCTATTGACACCAGAATACACATAAACTGGAGACTTAGTTACTGTCTAAAGATTCCATCCAATAAAGTATGAAAAGCTAAAGAGAAAAAGTGCAATCACTGGCATTTAATGGTCTGAGCAGGAACCCCTTGGCCAGACTCTGGTAAGATGCCTTCTGAAGTGGAAGGTGCACAACGCTCCCTTTCAGTCTGGCAGCTGGAATTCCAGAAGTGGCTTGAATGGCTTTTGGTTTTACTTTTCCACATAACAAAGAATTATAAAAGCCACACTATTATATGAGTTATTTAGCTGTCACTTGTTGTTTTTCCTTTCTGCAAGAAGTACAAAATATTAGAAGTTCACCGCCTGCATACTGAAAATGTCTTAATTCAAAGACCAGAAGCTCCAGTCAAGACAGAAAAGTACAGGACTCATTTTCACAAGTAAGTTCTGTTTCAGTGAGCTTGTGTTTTATAGACTCAGGCATCAATAAACTCAGCACCAATACTAAGGATCGAGTTATTAATTTCAAATTAATCTCTGCCATATAATCTCCTTGTTTTCAGCACTGCTGCAATTGCAATGTAAAAAATAGAGCTGGATTTTCATTTGCCATGCAGAAAGAAGAGTTTGGCTGTAGGGCCACATGGACCTGATGAAAGCTAGGTATGGTTTTAATTTTATTCAAAACATCTAAGACATTATTGCAGCACTTATGGAGAGCACTAGGTTAGCAAGGTCTATGCAAGCCTATAGAGTAGAAAATCCATAGAAAGGCCCTTTCATTCAAGCTTCCACAATACCCAGCTTTTCTTACTGGGCATTCAAATAACGATTTTAATTTATTCTTAAGCGCATTCAGCTCAACAATCTTATAGAACAGTCTGCATTTACAAAAATAAAAAAAACAGTACACCAACAAAAACACCCCAAGACATATGAGGTTAAATGTACATGGAATTCTGAGCCAAATCCCTAATTAAATGCTTATTATGCAAAAAGTAAGAAATGCTAACAGAAAATAAAACTCATTTTAAGTAAGGACATACTGTGCAGCTTTTATACACCATCACATAGTTACCTAAATGAAAACCAATATGCTTTCAGAAATAATGACCTGCTTTCAAGAAGACAGTCAGCACTTTTGGCGCAAAATACAGTAAAACTGTACTGAAATCACATGTATACATTGATAAAAACTCTGTAGTCCTGTGGACTCTATCAGCAAGAACAGATTTAACTTCATAACTCATACCACATCTTTACTTCAGTGTAGATATACTACCATATACTACTTTAAAAAGTCAGAAATTTGGCTTGATACCTAATCCGTATCATTAACGGTTCCCCTCCCTAAGATGAAACAATTCTCCTGACAATTTATAAAAGAATTCTTCCTGTGTCAGACTAGCTGTGGCAGTACCGCTTATCTGTCCCTCTCCCCTACCACACACAAACATACTTCTACTTTGATATCCCTGCATCAGCAAAATTAATTCTTTTCTTTAATGACTGATGCTAATACTACAAACTGAGCACGGGGATCTGCTCTGAAGAATTAAATTCTTTGAAATTTTCCCATACAATATTTATTACATTGACTAGCCAGTGACTTCCAAGAGACTAGTGAATAATTAAAATGAAATCATTGGGAAGTCTGAAAAATAACCAGCTGAGCATGTATCTAATAATGTAACCTGCTGCTTTTAAGTACAAGTATTTTAGCACTCTCTGTCCTGCGGTCACACCAGTCATGAGGTAGGTTAGCACCAACCTCTGAAAGATGCATGGTTTTCAAACACTTAACCTCCATTTGATTTTGATATACCACAAACTCCAACTATTGTTTTAACTACTCCTCAAGAAGCACGAACCTTATTTCCTGGAGCTGATGTACTGACTGTCACTAATGTTTAGTTATTTACATTAGTTTGTTTAATGAAACCATTCCAGAGGCAGCTGAAAGGAAATGTTTCAACCCAAGAGCCTAGCGATAACAGAACTTACAGAACAAACAAAAGGAGCAGCTTAGACCCTACACAAGTGGAAGTCTGCACAAACTGATGGAGATCTCTAGCAGCGAAAACTCAGGGCAAGATGGGTGGCATCAGGAAATGATCAAAATATTTGCTCCACTATGTACACTTTGGAGTTTCTAGGGGCAAAATGGTTCCCAAAGTGCATAATCTTACAGTGATGAAAGGATTCAAAGCAAATATTCAAAAGCATATCACAGAGAAGTTCTGATATATCCCTGGCCACAATTGAAAAGTGACTTTCCGATGAAGCAAACCAACTTTCTCTTGAAAGAAAGCAGATGATGGAAACTCCCCTTTCCATAGCCAGCTTAAATCTCTACCCAATACATAGAGGAAACAGGCAGTGCCAATGCATCTAATCCTCTTAGCACTGTAAGTAACCCATTTTCTTTCAACAGCTGAGGCACTGTATTTCAAATCTTTCCAGCAAAAATAATACTGCAATTTCCTTGATTGCAAATCAACAAATGTAACATGTATTTATTTGTAACATCCTGACACCAGCTTTCAGGATGAAAACCAGACAAATACTTAAAAAGAGGCATTGAAGTTTAAAGGGTTTAGAACACACTAATTTGATGGAGTTTCTCTCTGACAGGTTGTAGATGTTTATTTACTGACAATTTGCACCAAAAGCCTACAGTGAAAATTGCATTTCAGAGGAGTGAATTAGTCGCAGCAGGTGCATAGTGTCCCCTTCAAATAGTCCTTCAATCAGTTTTTAGCATTACTGAGCACAAAAATAACTGACAAAAAAACCCCAGAGACATGGCATTCTCCTAAGAGCTAAGCACCTTTTAATACAGACCTCTTTACCAGCAATCTCAAAGGCAAAGTATGGATACCTCCTGTGGAACTGCAGTAATATACTTACCTATATATACTGACAGGAATGATGAAACAGCTCCAGCAATGCTGATTCTGAAGATAACATTTACAAAATCATATCAGAGCTATGGAAGTGTTAACCTGAAAAGACTTACCTGCATTTCAGTTTGGATAATAACTCTCATTAGATATATATCTTTTAAATGAGGTGATTGAATCTTATACAGAATCTGACATTAATCTAAGTAGCATCACATATGAGAGTGCTATACTGTGTTATGAGAGCAAATACTATTCACAGCTTAGCGATAACTCTCCCGTTTGCTAATTAGTCATTTTAACAAACAGATGAAAAGGATCTTTCCCAGGGAACAGAACAAAAGCCAAGGAGAGAAGCTACTCACATTCCTTTGAGCCGTTGCCACATTTTCTCTGTGTGTCCTCCTATTTGATACTTTATAGAGGTGCTTTCCAGTTCCCGAGTTGTTTCCATCGCTCGAGCCCCCATCGTTATTGTCCTACAGCGATACAGTTACAGTCAGGCTCAGCAGCAAGTAAAAGCATTCTTTAGTCCACTACAAATGTCAGAAGATCCACGCATGTTAGACAGTAGCTGCTGTCATATCAAAGCACATCAGAATTACAACAGCTGAGGGACGATCCTGCCTGAATCGCTATTCACTTTGATAGACAATTCCACTCTCCCCCCACCACCTCCCAAGCACAGAGCAAGTACACGCAGCTCCTCTGACCTCACGAGTCTAATCCATATGGGTGAGCCAGCTACTGTACTACTGACTGCTCAAGCTCCTTTCTCATGCACTTTTTCTGCTGTAGGAATATGCACAGAAGCACAAAAGATTCCTTAAAATGGACTATAATTCATTGCCATGCAGGATAAATGTGAATGGCTTTAACAAATCCAGAAGAAAGGCTGGTTTCTGCTCTGCAGGTTGGAGAAACAAGCTGCAATAGAAAAGCAGATGGTAGACGCCAGTATCAGCCACATCACCCTACAAAAAGAGTGAATGTTCAAATGCCAGAGCTTTCCTCTCTTTAGTTGATCCTGAATTGTTTCTTAATGAATAAATATCTACCAGCCTCTCAATAAAAATATGACTGTACAAATGCTAAGTCAGTAGTAAAGACATGTATAAATCCCTGCAGGAAAGAAATCAGAGAGCTCTACAGGTTGTTATTGAAGGAATATGCTGTAATGATGACTATACACCTTCTCCTAGCAACTCCACACAGTAGGTAACTGTCAATTTAACTGGTGGAAAATGCAGCAGCTGCAAGACAGTCCGCTCAGCGAATCCTTCGGGACAGCAGCATGCGTGTGTCAAAATCTGATGCTGAATTGTGCGTGCCTGCCAGCAAAAAACAATGCAGTGCATGCAAGCAACAAAAGGGTTGAGGACTAAACGGTATGCCAGCCATGCAGCAGATTGCCAGCTCTGCCTTTCAAGTGCAAACCTAAGCAGCTAGTTGTACAGCCAAAGCTGGGTTTTGGAGAGAGCAAAGGAGAGGATTTCCTTACTGCTTGCACAGACGGGTTTGCAGAGCAGCTCCTGCACTCTGTAAATAGCACCTGTCTTGTTTGGTGAGTCAGTAACAATCTTCATCTCTGAAGCAGCAGCCAAATAATCAAATATACCACAGACTTATCTCAGAGATCATGCTTGTTTCAATCAGAGCAAGAGCTGTGCAAGAAGCCAGGCAAGAGGGGTGTGCCAAGTAGGAGCAAATACATCTGAGCTTTGCCAGCTACTGATGTCACTACCAGGTGGGAAAAGGGGCTTTGGGTCCACAAAGGGACATTGAGGATGAGTGTCCTTGGATGCTAACTAGAAGGAGCCTAGGGCTAGGAGATGAATATCTCAGTATGGATTTAACTAGACAGTTTTATCCGTGTTAAATTTTACAAAGATGTGACATGATGAGAGGTCCCCATCTGATGCAATTGGCAGACATGGACAATATCTTGAAATATGCAGAATCTTACAGAAAAATAAAGAGTCTCACTGCCTTGAAATAATCCTAACACTTCAGAAATTCATGATCCATTTTCTTTCCCTAGTATACCTTTTATGCACATTATAGATTTAAAATACACCCTATTGAGAGTTATAAATCAGTTTGAGATGTGTTTACACACTGATTTCAGGTGCATAATTAAATAGTACATTTCATTTACTTCTATGGCTTTAACACACACAATTTTAAAGTGCTATTTATTCATGGGCTTTCACAGAACTATTCCTGGCTCAGACGTGTAAGAGTCAATCCCATAAAATTCACTAGTAATATCTGAAAAACAGTCACTGGATGAGCGACAACTCTTACAGTTTTCAAACAGCATCATAAGACAACAGTGAAGAAATACAAACAACTGTTTCTCAAAAACTGCAAAGCATTTATCTGGTTAAAGGCAGCAGAAGTATCTTTGAAACTTCACTGAGGAACCACTTAAAAACTTCCAAACTTTACGCTCCTGATATGCATGGAGTCCAACTAAAGTTTGTAGAGTATAAATATCCTTCCATGGAATAACTAATGAGAACATCTCACACTAATCTGCGTTCTTCTCTGCCTTTTAACTGCCAGATATTTGAAGCAATGCAAAGAAATTAAGTATTTATAGAAGCCACATAAACCTCCAGGGACAGAGGAGAATTTTAAGGGCCTATTTTTATTCATAAAGTTTTCCCAGCTCTTGTTGTCCAGTTATACAATGAAAAATAGTGGCATTTGTAAGCTGTTCTCCCTCCCTCACAAAGAAGTAAGTAGTTTAAAATGTATCATTTTGATTTACTGGAGAAAAGTATTATGAGCAGGTAATATCCTTCAGGAATGGAAGAAGGAACAAATTGTGCAAACAATATCACTGCAAATGGAGATACATTTGCTAACTTCACCAGAACTCCATGAAGGAAAAATGTAAAAACTTGACTTCCGGCAGGACCACCCACTGCAACAATAGAAATTCCTACAACAAAGCACCTGGCATGGCTTAAGCAAAGGACAAACAAAGCAGCCTCCTCCCCAAAGGCTTATCCTGTGGATCAATACAGCTAATCACCAGAGATGACACCAAAGGATGAAATCGTGTCTCTGAAAATGAAAGAAACAGCAGGAAATACATAAAACTGGATAGATAAGGCATCCAAAAATCAAGAAAGTAGCCAGAGCAAGTGTCCTGTTTGTCCCTAAGGAGAGAGAAACAAACCATTTCAAACAAACAAACAACTTTTAGGTATGCTGTTATCTTGGAACATGTGCAAAGAAATCCTCATGGAGACACAGGGAAAGATCTCTCCTCCCTTTAGCTTCTGTGAATAAGGCTCAAGTGAATGAAGCAGCCAAGCCTTCACCCTTCCTCCCGCTCAGAGGAAGGCAGGCACAGAGGCTGCAAATGGCAGAGACAAAGCAGTGCCAACACCCCTCTAGCTGCAAGAGGTGGCATGGGGCAGAAACGATAGGAGTGTGCCACTGCCATATAGAACAACCATACATTACAGCCCGTATGCAACAATAAGGGGATCACAGGAAGAATCATGGACAACCTGCCTTGCTCAGAAATACACATCTGTGCCCCTGTAGCACAAACTGATCTAAAGAAGATGCAGAATACTAAACAATAAGCAGCTACTTTAGGAAGCCAAACCAACTAGAGAAATAGCATGTTAAATATATGTTTAATAGTTATGTAACTAGTTATATGAAATATGTTAAATAGTTTTTCTCTTTCCATTTACTGTTCTGTCTGGTTTTCTGTTCTTGCGCTACCTAACAATGTTTGTGCTACAGTTCCAGCAAGCTGTTACAGTCCATCTTCCTCCTATAAAATTATAATCTTTTTTGCCCTTTGCCCACAGCTTTTTCTTTTTCTTTTTAATTTCAGCTGAAAATTTCCACACTAAAGCAAACAGTAAAGGATAGCCTCTATTAGTCAATATGGAGATATATTTTTAAATAGGAATAATTTGCTTTTTTGCCCTTAATTATGGCAAAATGAAACTGTCCCTGTGCCACTTAATCCTCAGATAGAAAGCTACACTTAACAGTAATGTATCCTAAGCTCCTTTTATGTAAAAACACTTCAAGAGCAATATCAATGCAAACAAACACTTTTAAAATACACCCAACAGTAAAGAAATCAAGTTTGCTTTTCAATATTGAGTACTGAGAGTCCTTTACAGTTATGTTGAAATCACACAGTTAAAATGAAAATAACTTACTTTAAAATTGGGAAAATCCTGCAGCTAGACCAGTTAGAGATTAGCTATAGAAACAGGAAAGGGATCATGCAGGTTTGATGAGGAGAATTAGATATTTATTTTAAATAAATCCTCTGCTCATGAAGGGAAATTAAATATACTGCTCTGTTTGAAATTATCTTCAAAACATCTAACTCGTGACAAATGCAGAAAAAGGAAGTATCAAGAGGCCTGCAGGGTGACTTGTCAGGCTAATACTCATCCCTCCAAACCTGACAATGTGAACCTCCCTGTGGTGGAACTGCAGGAGAGCCATGAACCAATTAAGAAATTTGAAAACATAAGGGGAAGGAAAAAAAAAAAGCCAAAACAAAACTGTAAGTAGAGACAGCAGGTATTAGATCTGTATGCTGACTGTCCTGGCCCCCACCTAGCAAGCACTAATAAAGTTGAATTTTAAGCAGGTAAAGCATTACGTTCATTTGCTGGGTAAGACAGAGTTCAACACCATAGTTAATAACAGAGTTAAATCACTGAAGAATTGCCTGCCAGTGGGCTCGAGTGTTACATGGTACTTTCTCAACAGAACCTAAAGTAGGACAAAGTTCCCATCATCCAAATTCTGCCCTTGCAGAAAAGGAATGGTCTGCTAGATGGTGTTCTCCATGTCTCCTTCTGCTCTCACCATTGTCTGTTACATTCACATTGCTGAAATGATGTGCAATCCCCTTCTTCACAAGCAGTGCTTCCAGCTTGTGTGCAATGCCCAATTGTGTGAATTATTAATCAATAAGAAAAGCAGCAGAGGAAAAAGGAATATTTGGTCTTACATTTGGCCTTATCAAAATTCATGGATTTTATTTAAATACATAGGTCTCCAGCAATCTGGCAATGGCAAAATACTGATGTTACAGTAATCTTGGATTTTCAGATTCTCCATAGAGCATATTAACAAAAACAGGAACAGCGACTTTAAAGGTCTACACGTATGGTCTATACAGTGCATTGGCATTGACTCAATTAAGGGGGCAAGAGTTGGGATTGATATAACAGAGATTAGATGACCTAAATGAGGAGATCCGACAAGGAACATTTTCTCTTTATGTTAATTAATGTTTATTTTAGTATTTTCTTCTTGTTGTGGTTCTACTCCAGCTGGCAACTAAGTACCACACTGATTCCACCCCAGTGAGATGGGGAGGAGAATCGGAAAAAGATAAAACCCAATAATTGAAATAAAGTAATAAAGTAAAATATAACACCACCACCACTAACAATAATACTAGGAAAAAAAAAAAGAGAGAGAGGAATAAAACTCAAGAAACACAACTTATACAAAATACAATTGCTCACCATCCACTGACCCCATTCCCTTGCAGTGATCGGTGGCTCCTGGTCAACTCCCCCCGGTTCATATACTAAGCATAATGTTCTATGGTATGGAATATCCTTTTAGCTAGTTCAGGTCAATTGTCCTGGCTGTGCTCCCTCCTGGCTTCTTGTGCACCTCCTCACATGGGAAACTGAATGTCCTTGATTTAGGGTAAGCACTACTTAGCAACAACTAAAACATCAGTGTGTTATCAGCATTATTCTCACACTAAATCCAAAACACAGCACTATACCAGATACTAGCAAGAGAATTAACTCTATCCCAGCCAAAAGCAGGACACTGCTATGTCTGATTTACTGTATTTGAGGCTTCTTCATATAACCACAGAAGGATGTATATTCATTCACATGTCCTGCAAGTACCAAGCTTTAAGTATAGCAGGGAGAAAAAATATTTTGTATTTATTTGTTTGCTGTGTGCATGTCACATCATATTGGTAATGAATGTGGAGTTAGATTTTAGGCAACTAAAGAAGAAAATAAATACCTATGAAAGCTTGCAAGCAACTTAGCTGATAAACCTCAGGACACAAATAGACATAAATTTGCAAACCTGCTTATGACATATTAAGACATTGTCACATTTGATTGTTCAATACTGCCCCTTACTAGAGATCGCCAGCTCCAAAATCTGTCATGACCCTGTGTGAGTGTTCACAGGCCAGTTCAGTGCCAAGTAAAGTTGGGCTGATTAATGCAGATATCTTAAATCTGCACTAGTGCTGTCTTGGACCTCAATGCAGTCAACAGAATTTAGACGTCCAAGTGCCTTAGGTAGGTACATCTATTTTTAAGTTTACTTTGAATATGATCTTTCACTCAATTTACTTTAAGGACTCATTCATTTAATACAGCAAACCAAACAATCTGAAAAATTCTGGGAGATAGAGAGATGGGAAAAAAAAAAAAGAATAATTGCAGAGATGTGGAATGCATGAGAGGCATGCTATGGATAATCCATACAAAAAGAACTGCAGAGGAAAACTTGCTACTGCATCATAAGTAGCAAGACAGAAAAAGATATAAAGATTACTATTTTTGAGCAGCTGGACTTGGAAAGAAGCCTTGGAAGCAGAGTTTGAAAAGTGTTGAAAACAAAGACAGACAGCTGTCAACCAAGAAGAAATCAAATATTCAGCGGAAACTGTGTTGCATCTCAGTGAATGAAATGAAGCAAGAGAGTTGTTCAAGGCAGGGTGATAAAAGGATCATTCTGACCTGCTTTGTAAAGTAGATGCTTAGTTGACAGCTGCATGCTACGTCTCTCTCCAGGTATGTGGAAACTGGTCAGCAGAATTTCACTGGTTATTGAAGGTGAAAGATAACAGTTTCACACACAGGAAACAAACTGGATGTTGAGTGAAGAAAAAATGTAAAGTACAGAATAGTTCTGAGATTTTCTTTAGTCTTACTTCCCACTAAAAGTGATTCTGTTGTATTTTTCAGTACTTAATTGTAATACTTCAGAAAGAAAGAGGTAGGCTGTGATAACCTTATTCAAAATATGTCTGAAAACTGGATTAAACTTTCTGAAAACAGAAACTTTAGCAACTGCATGTAGCTCCTACAGTGTCACAGGGCAATCAGCGCAACCTAAGCAAATAGAGGTTACAGGTTTTTAAGGTTTGGTGTATTTTAACTTCTTTATTTAGGATGAATTGGCAAATAGGTTTTGAAAAGCATTGGCTGAAGTTGAGGAGGAACACTGATGAAACAAACATTAATTTTTAGGAACTCCTTAGGAAGCAGTTTGTCTACAAAACTAATATGAAGTTTTTTGCAGAGAGAGGAAATGGTTCTAGAACTGACAGCAGCATTGAAATAGGAGGGATTGATATTGCCACAGAGAATCACAAGGATAAGGGTGTACTTCATAATAACATGAGATTGTTACCTTTCAATGTCAAAAAGAGCATAGTGTAGAACCAAGAGCTGTAAAATCATAGAATCACAGAATGGTTCGGGTTGGAAGAAACCCTAAAGATCATCTAGTTCCAACCCACCTGCCATGGGTAGAGACACTCTCCACTAGACCAGGTTGCTCAAAGCCCAGTCCAGCCTGGCCTTGAAATGTTCCAGGTTAGTTGTGCTCATTTTAAAAGAGGCCACTGCCTGTTTTATCGCATTGCATGTTTTCAATCTCTTGTTTAGGAGGTTTTCTGAAGCCATTGTAATATTGATAATCATGCACAGAAGAGGTAATAAGGTAAAAGTCACTTGAACACAAAAGCTGTGGTTAACTGTGAAAATTGTATCTGCCACATTATTGGTATGAGAAAAAAAGAGAGAGAAGACAGAATACAAGGCAAAAGCAATTAGGAAATCTGAATTTTTCAAAGCATTAGCCAGTTTACCCCACTGAAATACATTAGATGTAAAGAAAATAACTAGTCCGTGGTGGCAAGATGTGTGCAGACAAAGACTACATGGAGTAAAGTTTTTTCAGCTAATTATTGGCTAAAAGAGGTTCTTTCAAGCGTTCATTTTGAGCTATTCAACAAAGAAAACAAGAAAATCATTCCATTTTGCTATATGTTACTTACACAAAGACCATAGCAACAAGAAAAGTGTTTCTTGATATTTATAAAAGACTATAACAGAACAGATGCCAGCAGAGAACAAAAAAAAAAAAAAAAAGAAAAAAAAGTCACTTCATCTCAAACTAAAACTGTAAACTAGGGAATCTACCCTTACCATGGCTATTTCTGCTGTAAACCTGTTTTCCGCTAGTAATTGACTCCAAACAGGTAGAATCAATTTATTACAACCCACACTGCCATCCCTTCCAAACCTCAACTGAGTTTTCAGAAGGGCAAATGCACCCCCTTTGCAACACAAGACCTTCTACATCATAATTCCAAGCACCTCCCATAAGTTTGGTGCAGTTCTGGATGAAATACAGTATTGCACGTGATACCTTGAAAGCAGATTACGTGAGAGTGCTTTCAAAAGTATCAAGGTTGTAATTCGTGTATGCTTTTGCTTTAAAGAAAAATAAGATGATCATGACCTCCTCAATCCATATTATAAAAATATTGAAGGAAATATCTACTTGATAATGGCAGTATATTGCATCTATGAAACAGCTACTTGATCAAGACAGGAAAGCAATAAAAATAGCTAGCACATAACCTGATTATTTTAATTTGTAAACACTCCACATGCCGATATTACCTGGACCCACCTTAGCTCCTACTGGGGGAAAGAGGAAGGGGATGGGAGAAAGAAAGTAAAAGAAATCTGATTCTCTATTTTATTGAACATGGAGACAGTTACAGCTATTGTGCTTCTGTTTAAATTAATAGATTGTGCTCCAACAATAAGAAAGCGTAAAACTAAGAGGAAGGGTTTTTCGAACCTAACTTCTCACACTCTGGGTACCTGTGTCAGTTCCATAGTGTTATCTAAAATCTGCATTTGAAAAATCAGAAAAATTCAGAAGGTGTGTAAAGAAAGCTAAACCATGATCATTTAAACTGTAGCTACAGGATTCGAAGTTTTGATTATCAGAAAATGGCTTTCCCCTCAAAAAAATAAGCAGTTAATACTGAATGTTATACTACCTTTTTTCCTACTGCACGCATTCTGGGGAAAGACAAGCATCTGTAAGTAAAAGCATTCTGACCTGGGTTGTTGGGTTTCATTTGGGACCTTTCCTACCAGTTAGAGAAGAATGCCCCAATCCCACATCAAATATCTTTCATCCTTAGAGAAAACATGAGAAAAAAGAGCATTTGGTAGTGGTTGACTGGCAGGTAAAACAACAGGGAAAGCAGAGGATAAGAATCAACAAAACAAATAAATAGTTAACAGGAAATTTTGTATCTTCATTTCACAACATCCCTGATAACTAGTTTAATTTATGTAAGTGTTCATGAGTAACAGAACAGAACTAAAATTCTCCTGGAAAGAAATTATGCACCTATGGCATTACTAAAGGAACTCAACATCATGCAGCAATGGTGAAGATCAATATAAATTGCTTCCAAAGAGACTAGATAAGATATTAACCACAAGTCCAACATGGCTGTTAAACAAAATGTTGCACATGAAACCTCCAGCTCGAGTTGTGAACAAACTGTGGGATATTACAAGGTAAAAAAGCATATTAAAGAAGACTCGCTATGTACCTATTCTTTGTTATATTCATTTCATAAGTATTTTCTCCAGTCCATCACTGATAACAGAATACTAAGTGGTAGAAATATGGTAGTTCTTACATCTTTATTCAATATAAAAGTACTTCTCATGACATAGAAAAATATTTTTATTCATTTTAAAATTAAAAAAAAGTAATTGTAGAGGCAGTTGTTTTCCTCCTTAATTTATAAAGCAGTAGTCTCCCATAAAACCTTTGCAAAATTCCTTCTGCTTCAGTAAATAAGATGATGAGGTCATTGGTACTGCATATGTATGGTAGAAAAGTAAGTATATGGAGAGCCCATAACAAAGAGCCAGGAATATGTTCCACAAATCCTTGAACTTGGAACTGGATAATTTGCTATATAGTGCAAAACCTACATAAGAGATGTAAGGAACCTGGGAAAAATCAGCAAATTCAAGCTTAATTTTCACAGCTTCGAATTTCAAAAGATTCTGTATGTACAGAACTAACATTCTCCAAAAGTGAGTATGAAAGAGAATTGTACTGAATATTATTAAGTTGTGTTGGAGTATGCACGATGTTATCTGATTCACAATTAGTCTATTCAGAACCTCTACTCTTCAGGGAATTGCTACATAACTTGAATCTAAGCACAGCTGAAATCAGAAGGGCCTTTCCTTAACATATTCTGCATTTTAACCTTAATTCCAGCAAAATAGATTCCAGCTTTTGGCTTTTAAACACCTTCAAAGATGAGTGGAGTATTAAACTGATGGTAAGAACTGGCAGCACATTTAAAAATTACTTCAACAGTCTAGCATGCAAAAAGAGTAATGACGAGAACAAAACTCTGCTGACAGATGCTTAGTATCACTTGAATGTGTTTAACATCACTGGAACATGCAAGTTCAATCAAAGTGTACAGGTAAAGTTTAGGTAAGTTTTAAAGTTGTGCTGGCAAACTATCTCTCTGTCAAGTTTTTCATATCAACCCATGATTTGGTGGAAATGCATGTATTTTCCAAACAACAATTAGAAGAGACAAATACGTGAATTCAAATCAATAAGCAACTAAAATTATGACTTTTCAAATAAAACATTTGTTTCCTCCTTAAATGTTAGACTGCTTAGAATGACAGGTTCTAAAAGTATGATTTCATTATCTACCTTGTTAATTTGTACTTTATTGACCCTTGTGCGATTGAATGTTACACATATGTTGAAAGACTGATTGTTAGTGGAGGCCAGCAAAACTGCTCACATTTACAGGTTGAAACCTGAGGAAAGAGGAGCAACTGAACTATTCTTTATGCCAAATGCATTGCTGATGGAGCAGCACATTAGCAGTAAGTTCACATATTCTGTCAGATATGCGACCAAAAGAGCTTTCCCTACCTTAAGAAAAGCTGTAACTCCTCCACCACAGACTGTTTTCCTTAAAATGTCTTTTTGCACCTGACATTCTTCCAAGACCACTGATAGGACTGAAAAATACCATTACTCTATCTCTTATTCATATTGTACAAGTACTAACACTGATGACTAAGCTAATACGGCTGGTGAAGTTGCGCTAGCAATAAATACCTACAAAAAAAGAGTGTAAAGGAAAAGTAAGCCCTACACAGCTGATCAGAATCCTTTTTTGGGCTTATTTTTCTGCTGCTTGTTTGTCTATTTATTATCATAATGCTTCTGCCTGTATTAATCTCCATCAGCATAATTTCTGACTATTTCTAGTATCTGTAAATAGTTGCAAACCTCCTATCAATAGCAAAAAAAAAATGCCTAGAGATCAATTCAGGCAGAACCTATGTCAAGCTCTGGGAGATGGAGGAGTGAACTCACTTTACTGTGTTAAAAATGTAAAAATATATCATAAAACAGTGAGGTGGCTTCCACTGAAATAGAAGACAGACTGAGCATAAGCCAAGAATGGATTCGTCAGTTTTACAGAAGTGAAAAGAAAAGAAGAATTTCTGCATGATCTGACACAGCTACCTTACCAGATCAGGGCTCTCCCTGCACATTCTTAAGTCAACAAACTAACCATGCTGCAAAAAAAGGCAGATTTCGGAATATAAGTAAGTAAACAAAATACAGTGCTTAGGAGATCTCAGGTAAACTCTTTTGTCCAGTTTTAGGAATCAGGCTTTCATAGTTTGGGCAAATAAGAGTGATTCCAGAGTGAATAGCAATAAAATATAGTGTAAGTATAGGAAAAAAAAAAATAAAGTTAGCATAAAGAAAAGATACAACAATTGTATTTACTAGTTTGGTTATATATGATGTGGTTTTAGCATGTATGTTGGATGCCAATACTAAAAAAGAAAAATCAGCGGCTGCCATATATAGTTAGGGTAGCAGAAGCAGTAATCAGTTTAATTTGTAACAAAGTTTAGGCTAGAAATTAAAAAACATTCTCTAATTACAACAGTTAAACACCACAGCTGGATACCCAGGGTGATAATGGAATCTTTCTCACTGAAGCTGAAGAACAGAACAGACAAAAATCTACCAGAAATATAGTCAGTCCCTTGCATCTTCTCTATTTCCATTCTTTTAATCTTGATTTTGAAAACAGGTGTTTTTAATTAGCCTGGTTTGAGATATTCAAATATATCCCATGAAAAAGAAGATAGCAGCAGGTCCCACAGAGAAGCGATGGGATCGCACATTATAAGAACAAGAACACTCAGTTACTCACAGAATTCTCATGACTCGTAAAATCTAATTTTCATTTCTATTAATAAAGTACAGTCATTTTCTTATAAAGAGAGAAAGTTGTTCTTAAAAATATCCATGCTATCAATCCCACATTCTAGAAACACTTCAGCAACAAATGGCAGTTTGTACTTCACTCAAAATAAAAGTATTTCTGACTCTCCAGAGATGATCTATGGAAAGGAATGAGTATATGTGCATATTGTATGATCTACAAAGTGCATTTCTTCATCCAGTCAGATACGTTGCTGAACAGAGTAACAAACTAGTTTGACCAATTCCATATCACCTTCAAGAGCAATGATATCATTGAAGTATATCTTTACAAAGCACTGGGTCTTTTTATTTTACAGATTACAGTCATAGATGATAGTAAGAAAGAACCAAACTTGTTTCTAAATTGTTCCCGTGTTTATTCTTTTTACTACAAAATTTGCCCCTCATTTCCAACTGTTTTAGCTTCAAATTCCAGTAATATGGTCTTTTTCCATATTCATCTCTTGCCTTATAAATCCTCTCTGCAGTACATTGCTTCCTCTTGTCCATACCTATGGATTATATTCCAATCACCACATAATCTTGGTGATCAGCTAAAAAAATTGGAGCTCTTAATTCTCCAACTAAAAGGTAAGTTTGTCATTCTTATGAATTATTTAAATGACTTTTAATAAAAGGTTAGTAAAAGATAGACCATAAGCCTTTTCTTGTTTGAGACAATAAGCCCTTCCTTATTTCAGGCTACAAAATGGTGTGGGTGAATGTGAAAAGAGAAAAAAAAAAAACCAAAACAGTAAAACAGGATAAAGGACTAGTGACTGATTGTTAGTTCAGAACGATTTTAAGCATCTTTACGCTGTTACACTTTTCAGAGCAGCATTTGATGCCTAAATGATGACCATTAGGACAGATAGCTGACTATCACTGCAGAAAAGGAAAAGCTAGAAATGGAACTCAGACTTGACATTTTGCTTTTCCTCTGATAAAAGAATGATAGTACATCCTCTGACAATTCCAAAACATGAAGTTCAGGGAATGTTTCAATTGAAAAACATAATTACCAATATCAATAGAAAAAGAGGTGCAGTGTTTCTATTCTAATATAACAGCTAGTTTTATCAAACATCACATGGTGATGTGGTTTTTTTGTTATCTTTGGTTGGTTTTTTTTGTTTTAAAGATGACTATGCATTAGGATAAGAAAAATATTCACCATATTGTGATGGAAAATGACTGGAGGAAAATACGATATTTATTAAGTCATATTTTAACAACATCAACATTCATTATAGGTTCCAATAGACATAAAAAATTTGCAGTTCACATGTTACATTTTTAGTCTGGTTTACGATCTTAAATAATATAAGTTCTTATTTCAGGCTACTAAATTTTTCCTTAAATGCAGCTCACTTGAGGAGTAACAGGATTTCCTCATGACTACATACCTTGCTCAAAAATTTGAAGGAAAGACAAAAACAAAGACAAAACAAAAAACTAAACCAAACCAAACAAACAAACCTTTTCTGGTACCAAAATACACTTTGATTATTTATGAAAGTGATTCAAGCAATTTATAACCTTTAAATTATCTCAGTGTAATTAATGATATTGCTTGTACTTATACATGCAAAAGGCAGTTCATTACCTTTCGTACAGGCAAAATTTTTGAGTCTATACTGATTTTAATGACTCAGTAAACTAAGGTGTTCTGCTTTTGGGCTTTTGCTTGAGAAAGTGGTAATAAAACTTGGAAAGTTCCCATTTCCATAAGGCTTGATTCAGCTCCCACTGAGGTCTTCTGGCCTAGGGAACTTTTCTTTGTGATGCTGTTGTGCATATCAGCATTGACACAAAAAGTGACTGACATGAAAACTGCAGAAGAGAGACCACACAATGGCACAATTCTTTGCTTTGAGTGGTCCTTCACAAATGGGTATGAGGGTAGTAAGTCCCTTAGGGCTGTTGCACTGTGTAGGATTTGGCCTCCGTCATGAAGCATGAATTTTACACAATGGCATATAGCTCCTGCGATCCTGTTTTTAAGTAGAAATATTAAATTTTGACAGATAAACCAAAAATAATATGCTCCAGTCGTTAATCTTAAACTGTTAATATCAGCCCGATCTGAGCTGTAACTCTAAAATTCTTGCAAACATTTACACTAAAAAGTCATTGCTCAAGTTTAAAGTGAAGCACCAGCCAGAATATTACTGAGATCACTAAAATACTGGATGTAGATGGAATAGTATCTTTCCTTTTACTCATTCAAACAGTCCAGTTTCTGAAATATGACAACTAAAAAGACCTTTGATTTGGTTATTGCATGCCAATATCCTGTCTGCAAAACCAGACAAATTTACATATCTAAAGAACAAATATGAAATTAGGTAAGCATGAAATGAGTCTACTCCAGCACCTTGCCAAACTAGGACTTTGTGAGCCAGAGATTACATTTTATAGCATGTCCCATGGCCCCTGCTAGATTTACTCCATATGAATTTGCCTAAAGCTTTCTTGAAATCCTTTATTATTCTCCACAACATCCTGGGGCAATTAATTCTACACTTCAATAACCCATTACAGAAAATATATTGTCATTTGTAGTTTTAAGTGTAACACATGCTAATTGTATATATGAACTCCCTAAATTCTTGCATTAGAGGAACATCAGATTTCCTGTTCACATTCTCCCTACCATTCACAATTTCATACTACTCACATGTAATAATGTGGATTTATCATGTTTTATTCTCAGTTCTCCTCGTATGATGAATTTAAACTCTTCATGTGTTTTTTCATAGTTGCTGGGCATTTTGAGAAAAATACCAAAATTATACCAAAGTCACTTTCTTGAGTAATAAAAATATTAGTGAGGCCATTACTACGTATGTACAGTTCAGCATTGGGTTTTTTTTTTCCCCTCCCTATCTTAATGATTCTTCATTTACCCACAGATTGTCTAACATAAAAATTATCTAGTATTCGTCAGAAATCATGACAAGGTTTTCTTTGCTCATTTTTAGGAAGAAAAAGAAAAGCTATCAATTACTTCTAGCACACTGTTTTACTTCAGCCTTTTCAGCATTTCACCATGTGGATTTTGCTTCATTTTGAATTCCAGCAAACCTTCAAAGAACATGAATAACATATTGTATCTGGTCTTTGAATTTGGAAAAAACTTGATAGGTCCCTGTAACCTATCTCAAACCAATGTCAGCTTATTATTGCTTTATTAGAATTTAGCTGTATTCCTGAATTCTGATCAGTTATTATAGAGTTTAAACTCTGTCTGAATCATTGATGAATGATTCATAGCAGTTTAGAAATTATGCTTCTCTATAGTTATACAACTAAGTTTTTAATGAAAGACTGTACTTCATAGAGAAACATAGAATCTTAGAATCACAGAATGGTTTGGGTAGGAAAGGACCTGAAGATCAGCTAGTTCAAATACCGCTGCCACGGGCAGGGACACCTCCCATTAAACCAGGTTGCTCAAGGCCCTGTCCAGACTGGCCTTGAACACTGCCAGGGATGGGGCAATCACAGCTTCCTTGGGCAACCTGTTCCACTGCTTCACCACCACCATTTCTTCCTTATACCCAACCTAAATCTCCCTTGTTTAAGTTTGAACTCATTACCCCCCGTCCTATCACCACAGTCCCTGATGAGGAGTCCCTCTCTGTCATCCTTGTAGGTCCCCTTCAGATACTGGAAGGCTGCTATGAGGTCTCCATGCAGCCTTCTCTTCTCCAGGCTGAACAGCCCCAATTTTCTCAGCCTGGCTTTGTATGGGAGGTGCTCTAGCCCTCTTATCATCCTCATGGCCCTCCTCTGGACTTGCTCCAGAGTTTGAATTGTGTTCTCTGGAAATAGAATTGAATGTAACTGAAGCTAAGCAATGCAGTTCTATGAAAAAAAGGCTGACTTGAGAGACTTTTACA
Organism: Strigops habroptila; assembly: GCF_004027225.2. Taxonomy (NCBI): domain Eukaryota; kingdom Metazoa; phylum Chordata; class Aves; order Psittaciformes; family Psittacidae; genus Strigops; species Strigops habroptila. The sequence continues at coordinate 15,359,152 of NC_044281.2, read as the reverse complement.
CAAGAAAGCCTAAACCTCTCAAATTACAAACTTTTCCTTTCTTGTCAACAGCATTGGTATTTTAAAATTACTCAGTTCAGAAGCAAAACTGTCACTGCGATAACTGCAAGCAGCTTATGAGGCCTTGTAACACTTGAAAAGATAGGTATCCAAGGTGGTTCTGTTTGGTGGCACAGTGCCCTAAGCGATGATTCTAGCCAGCACATCCGAGCTCGGTAAAGTATTATTGCTTATCCAATTCAACAGACAAGAAAATCACTTCTCCACAAACCATGCTTTCCACTTGTTATCGAAGAAGAGCTTGCAGTCAGAGGTAAGAAGGTATACACTGTCACCTCACTGAGGTGTTGTTAGACCACAACACTCACTCTCGGGAAGAACAGACCATTCCTATGATCAAAATCTGAGCTGCAGCAAGGAATAAAATAAAACAGGAAAATAAGCATACCCTGCACAGATGTCCAACAGCACAGAAATTCCACTTTAGGTAACTAAGCAGTGCTAAAATATTGCTCAAGTGTTGTGCAAACGGTGGTCAGAGTAAAATTTCCTCATTGTGAACTTAACTATGGAATGGCATCTTCACAAATCCATTAAAACTTGACTGAATTATGTGACTAATGAGTTCTGAAGAGGAAAGAGCTTTTGGGGCTAGAGAGGTTGGTTTTTCGAGAGTGTTGTTAAAATTAGCAAAGGTTTACACAATTCATATGTATATCACACAAACATTTTTTTAAGATAACTTCCCCTGTCTTTTGAAAGACTTAATAAAGAAGATTAGGAAAATTAAGGGGTAGTGGATAACACAATGTATAATACAGTTTTAAGATATACTCACTTTGTATAAAAAAGGAGCTATTTTCTACAAAAAGAGCAGCTACAAATTTTACAAGAAAATTGTACCCGGCTTTCTGAATTTCATAAATAACTTGTGTTGATGTGGAAAATTATATTAAACCCTGGAGGAAACAGACAAACAAACAGAAATATAACTTATCCAAGTGCTATGACAAGTATACAGGACAAAAAGTAGAAGCTCAAGTATAAAACAGAACATGATAGTAAGAGTTCGTCTTTAACTTGCCTTCAGAAGTCAGATCAACATTGTTTCTGCTCTTCTAAGAGAGTAAAACAGTATTCATGTACCACTTCTCAGATCAAAGAGATTAATTACATTAGGAAACCTAACACACGTTTTCTAGCCTTAGTAACCTACTATTTGATATTTTGCACACCAGAAAGTAACATTATGTCTGAATTTTTAAAAATAAATAATAGGTCATATCACATCAAGACCTTTGTATAAGCCAAAGTCTAGAAAGAAAAGAATACAACAGTAAGATTAAGGTTACCTTAATACCTCCTTATTTCAGCATTATGCATCTGTGAATCCTAATGTATTAATATCCCACAGAAATAATAAAAACTAAAGCTACACAGGTGGAACCTAACCAACCTTTCTTCTGCAGGAATGGCAAACTTATTCCCCCTGCCTTCTCTGATTAGTCTTAGCCAAAAAATTCTCATGGTATTGAAACAGTTACCAGCATTGGTGAAAGAGAGGTGCACACATAGGTGACGATACAAGCTGGAAAAGGGGAAAACACAGGATGGTAAAGAAGATTCCCAAGTATCTTCTTTGGAAGGCATTAAAAATAATAGAAAAGAGCTTTTTTTTTTCCCTGGAAAGGCTTGTCCTGAGGCTTCCCAAGTTCTTAAGCCTCCTAGCAGACACTGTGGGAATGAAGCAGTACCTGCTGTAGAGAAAGGGAAGGGATCACTTAATCAGCTTGCACACAAGCAAACCCATGAGACCCAACAGCAGGCATCCAAAGGTGCGGAAGGAGCCAGACAAGGTCCTTGTGAAGGCGCTATCGTCCATGAAAGGTCAAGGGAATTGGGGAGCCTGTAGAAGAGATGGCTCAGGGTGGACGTTATTGCTCTTTCCAACTATCTAGTCAAAAGACACAGAGATGGAGCTAAGCTCTTCTCAAAGGTGCATGTTTATAGGACAAAGTAACAGACAAGTAGAAATGAGAAATTCTGGTATTTCGGAGGAAAATTACAGTGAGAAATTCCATTGCTTTAAAAAGAATTTTCACCATGAGAGTGGTTAAGTACTGGAAGAGGTTGCCCAGAGGGGCTGTGAAATTGCCGACATATGGACTGTTCAAGGCTCAGCTGCACAAGTCCCCAGGTCTGACTACATGACCTCCCGAGGTCCCTTCCATCTAAATCTGGGGCTCTACGATTCTAACATTCAGCAAAATACTTCCACCATGGATACAGCTGTATTAGCAAAGCTACACTTTGCACTGCAGTAAGTTGTGATTTTTCATTTCCAATTACTTCAAAGTTCTTTTAAAGAGTTACTTGAAATCTGAACACTTCACATTGTCCCCAGTAGCAGGATATAGAAAATATAATTTACCTGCAGAATTCATTGCTGCAGGATGCAAATGATTTAATTATGTTATTAGATTTTTAGCAGATTAAGTAAAAATAATAATGACGGCCACTATTAATGTAACATAGGATAGAAATACAAAGGTTAGCAATTTTCAGGCTTTAGTCAGACCATAGCACTATCACCAGATGGAACAAAACCAAAATTATCTTGCCACAATAATACAAAATCCTGGTCAGCTATACCTAATACACAATATTATCAGAGACACAAAATTTAATTATTTAACTATTTTCCAACATGTTATATACTGTTTTCACTATTAAGTATTTAAAGAACTATTTTGTGCATTTGATTTTTGAGGATAAGTAACAGACAGTACTGCACATCAGTTACTATTTCTTTGCCTTTCCCTTTACTTATTCCTCCAAAACATAAAAGAACAATTATGACAGTATGCAAAAGACAGATAAACTACTGAATTTTAAAATACTTTAAAATTATTGTTGAAACAATAGCTGTTGAAACAATGCTTCTATTAAATCCATGCTTTTGCATGCAAAGTTACTATAAAATAGATTTAAATTTAATATTCAATAACCCAAAGTATAATGGTTCATTTAGCCCAAACACAGGCTAAAACATTAAAAGGACAAAGCCTGGAAGAATTATCTGCATTGTTTTAAAAACACATTTAAAATGAAGAGACCTTAGCAAATTTAATCTGCTACGGCTGACATCATTCCTGGGCATCAATTCAAATTCCAAATTTAATTTCAGTGAAGCTTTAGTAAAAGTAATGCCTTCTGCAGATTCAGATCCATCTGACTGACATTATCTACAAGTAACTTAACCAAATATGGTTTCTGTAAACAGTTCTTAAAATCAAGGATAGATGAAATATATGTTAAACTGGCTTGGGACAACATTTTATTTGACATTGCTTACTATTAGTATGGTTTATGCCCTTCCAAGTAAGTATCTGCACAGGCTTTAGAGTTCTTTTGAAAGCATTTTTTCTTTTAGATAGACACATGGGTTTTGTCACGATTTGATTTTTGTCACGATTTGACTTTTGCTATATTGACATGGTGAAAATGTACTTATTACTGAACAGTGATGTGTGGCATGGTGAGCGAAGCACAGAAGAGAGAAAAGGAAAATCCAGGTTGGGGAAAACCTCAGCCATGTCCATGAGATTTAGCAAGATTTTAAATTTGTGGCAATTGTAAAAGGAAGACTAAAAGAAATGTTATTTATTTTACTTTTTTTATGGTAGACAACAAAATGAACTTACCTCATTCCTCTTACTGACTTTGCAAAACTGGCAAGAAGTTACATGAGTTGAAGCTTTCTTGGGAAATTTTTAAATTCCAATTTTGCTCAGAAAAATTATATGAAAGTACACTTGGCAGAGCCTTCTATAATCTCTCAAAAGACCACATTGGAATTTGCTAGGGATTGACAAAGCTCCAAGTACATATATTTGCATATGCAAAAAACATTACTTGCATGAAAAAAACTGCATTTGTTCATACAGACTGATATTTAATGAAATCAATTAATTACTAACTTACATAACATCTCGTTAATCCCCATTAGTGTGCATTTTCTTAGTTCCTAGGATTTCTATTTGTAAGTATCTGAGAGGGTAAATACTTCTCAGTTGCAGTGAAACATACACATACTCTATTCTACTTTTTTTTTTTTTAATTACAGCATTTAAAAACGAGCCTATAAAGGTGGGCAAGCATTAAAGAAATTAGTATACCCCAAAGTAAAACATAGATAAAGATAAAATCCATATCCAAATTATCTCCTACTCCTTAGATTGGAAGGCTAGAGAATATGACAAAAAAACCCTTTGCTAAGTCACTCAGAACATCAGGTTATTGAACATGTCTATGGACCTTGGGCTGATCACTGAAAAAAAGAAAGTGTTCCTTAGTGAAAAATCTACTTATGTATATTTCCTTAGTTTTACATTCCTAATCAATAAATACCTTCAAGTTAAATTTCTGTCTGTAAGAATATCACAGTTGACTATACTCTACATAATGGTATTTAGAAAAAAAATTGAAAGATACTGTAATAGATAGATTCCCTTTTTGGACTACGAATATGCCTAAAAATTTCTATGTTAACAAAGTTGTTGAACTTAATTAAAATGAGTACTGAGAAGGCAAACAGAGTTCTTACTTATTTTAATAGAATAAATGTCATCTCTCAACACTGCCCCACACAATTACTGGCAGATTAAAACTATTCTTCCCACACTGCAACCACTTCCTAAAACACTGGAGCTTCCATTGTGGTATTTTTTTTATTCCCCATTACCTTTCTTCAGCCTACATCTGTTACTTCCTAACAAAGAAAAGGCGAGAAATTTCTTCAGCTGTGACCTCTGCCAACAGCCATAATAAGTGGGGGGTAGAGGGATGGGGTGGGGGTGTGTTTGTCTGGTTTTGTGTGTTAGGGTTTTTTGTTTTGGTTTGTTATTGGGTTGGGTTTTTTTGGGGGGGGGTAAAGGAGGAAGAGGAGGGGAAGAAAAAGAAGATAAAACACACACAGGTTTAGATTTCATCAGGAAATTGTGAAAGTTAGGAAGCTCCAAATGATAGCTGAGATTGAGTTTCAAAAGCAAGCCTGATCTGCTTGGTCAGAATGACTTAAATTGGGCCATAGTCTTTGATGAAGGCAAATAAACCCCAGAGAAAGTCTTCTTCCAAATTATTTTTTTAGATAATAAAACCCAACCATGCCAGTCATGAAAGAACTGATTTCTTTCAGAAGTGGTGGATTTAGAGTTGAAAGGATTTTTAAAGACAGTAGCACCCACCTTTTAAAAGTCTGCCCAATACAGATTTCTTGGCAGCTGGAGGCATGTGGAGCAGCATTTTCTTACATAAGGAAAGGCAGAGGCAGCGCCAAGGGGACACAATGGTAGGCCATAAATGGAGAAGTTAACCAAGGCCATTGTGGATAACTTCACCCCATCTGTAATTAACTGCTTGTTTGTGCATCTGTACAACACAATTCAGGACACAGAGTTAGTATAAGTACATCCTTTTAAACCTTTTTCTAATGCTTTTACATATCACTTGTAGGTGAAAGTTTATTATTCTAAACTGAATCTTTATGAATGTGAAATACGTGGTATACCATAGTTTACATAAAGCTCAGCCAAATGTTAGAGATTATAGCCTGTGATAAAAGGGGCTGTATCTCTGGCACAAAATAATGTAGAAGAGAAGACATGGTGGCCAGCTTTCACTGTATAGCCCTATACAGTAAATTAACACCAGGCCAAGGCATCAAGGGCAGCACAAACAAAATTATGCTTGGCACTGGTGCAAGTTTCAAACAAATGTGGCCTTTTATAACTAACAAATATTTTGTTCTCTGGAATCATTTTAGTCCAGAATTTTTGATTCTTCCTATTCTCTACATACTTCTAATAGCAAGTATCTAGTGGATTAAACAAATATTATTGCTAGAAATTCACTGCTAAAAAATACACAGTATCCCAAGCTCCTCATAATCTCTCCATATTTTCCAAAGCAGATATTTGTTTCATTTTGTGTACAAGGCTTCAGTCATTTGGATGAAGACAGCAACTTAGAAAGATCTTTTTTGATGCACCAAAAACAATAGGGAAAAACTTTGTAAGATTTATGCTCAACATTCTTGTTGCAAATTCAGTGTAAGTAGAAATAGACCTAATCCAAAATCAGTGTAAACCCATGGCATCCCAAAGGATGATGCAAAATGTTTACAGACATGCTGGTAAACTGAAATTGAAAAGAAACAAAGGCAAATAAACTGGCAATGGCAAAGAAAACAAACAACAGGAGACAAAACCAAAACACTCATCACTGATTACCCATAATCTGTTCACATAACTGTCTTCAAAATCCCAGCAATAACATGGAGTTTAAAACTAAAAAAGAACTCTGCAATAAAGAATTTATGCTCTCTGAATAAATTGCTCCTAATCAGACTTGGTATTTTTTTAAAAGCAAGAACAGCATCAAGAATAATAATGAACTTACAAGACAGCCACTTTGAAGAAATTAAATCTTTGCACTTTATCCTCCTATTCCTTTCATTTTTGTCTTTCTGAGATATGTACATTTAGGACTAAATTATACAGAAAACACAGTTATTTGATCCCATGCCAAGAATCCACTTGCTGAACAAAAAGTGCAAACGGGAGAAAAAATTTGAAAAACAGTACTTTGGATTTTTAATTAACTGATAAACAAAACTTGGAAATCTGCATTAATTACATACTGAATTTTAGAAAAGCAGATAATAAAAAGCGTAACTGTAGTCCTACTTCAAAGTAATTAAGACAGAGCACAATTTGAAACACATTAATATCGTTTTGAGGACGCTTACGCAGACACGTCTGCTTACAGTCTGAATTGCAGACCTGCTAACCCAGCAAGGCAGCCTTGCCTACAGTGGATGTTCCAGGGCAGTTATTAAGCAAGCTATGAGCAGGCTGCTGGAGGTTCCAATAGCCACTAGCTACCATTGCCTGGACAGTGCACAATGACAGGTAAGTGGCCTTGCATGCATCACCTTGACATTACATGCTGAAGGCATCCAGTACTTCTGTTAGTTTTTCTGAAGCTATGAAGTATCTTTATGCTCTGTATCAAACCACAAAGCCACTTGTCAGGGGATGTAGCTGCTGGCCCCTACAGAAATAAAAAAAGGAAATAAGAAAAAGAACTAATCATCCCACTAGCATTTTAGTGATTGTTCATTGTAAGCCCACTGTAACAATATTACTGGAATTATTACTACTCATCTAATTAACATGTTGTAATATTTGAAAGTTGAAATTCTTTAGAGTTAGCTGATTTGGTTTTGGATTTGTTCTTTAAATCTGAAGGAGCTAAATTTTCAATGGGACAAGTCAGCCCTTTCATGTGCCACTTTCTGAACCTGTTTCTCCTTGATCATTAAGCACTCAAGGACAGTTGCAAGGATTTCACAGAAATACCTAGCACAGGTGCATAACTCTGTAGCGTACTTGCTTGAGGCTGGGTTCTCCATGACAGACATTGTACATGGGAGTGAACCTAAAACTCACTTCAGAGTCTCTTCAGTTGTTAGTACAGAAAAAAAAAAAAAAAAAGTTTTTTTTTATTTTGTTATATGTAGCATCAATATTCTGCTTTTATAAAATCCTATTTTAGAAAACAAAAAATCAAAATTTTATGTTAAATCAAACCATTGCAATCTGGGTTCTTAGCTAACCCTTTGATCATGGAAATCACTGATTAAATCCCCCTGATTCTAGGTATCACTGAAGATGCTTTATACTTCTCAAAAACATTAAAATGGGTCCTGTATTTCTGGTATTTTTGTTTGTCTACATAAAAAGAATTAGATTATCCTGTTGTCACACAGAGTTTAACACTGGGAAGGAACAGAGACATGAGAAGAATCCTCAAAACTAAATTACAGTAAAGCATGGAATATATTCAATTACCTTTATCCTAAAGAAGACCAGGATTCAAAGATATTAAGTGAAATACATGCTAGCATAGCCATGAGACATTGATATCCAAGTTTATTTTAACTCCAAAATTTTCTGTCTTTCCATCTTCCTTATCTGTGGTCTCATTTATATGAACAAATACAGTCTCCACATTTTCAAAGTATTAATTTTACCATACAAAAGTTCCATAAACTTGGCCTTTTCAACAGCAAATGCATCATATTCAAAATGTTCTTAGATGTAAGTTCTCCCTTATTTATTCTTCAGTGAAGACCACAGATGGAGATAACATTTGCTCACACCGCATTATAGAACAGACTATTTAATAATCAATGTGTTGGAGCACTGTTCATTTAGCCTTAAAATAAGTAGCTTTTAAAGGAAGTAAGTTCCAGTGGTTAAAACTAAGAGAGGATTATTTCTCCTTTAAATGCAGCACAGATGTTAATGAAAGTGGAGACAAAAATCCCAAGAGAATTTACAGCAATTGCAACAAAATTTATGTGTGTAATCATCTTTATGAGCACCCTAAAGTTGTAATGTAATTCTGACTAGTTAACATAAATACACTGTTGGGGTTTAATGAGAGTAGAAATTTAATACTCATTTGATAATTGAAAAGTGAACAAACTGATGCATCTATGAAGTGATGAAACAATTCTGTAAGAAATGACAAACAGGGAAGAGAAGTCAACCATGTGCTGTTTTCTTGGTACATAGTACAGAAATGTGCCTTGAACTGGCACTTACCTTGTCCCTGCTATAACCATAAAACTGCAAAGCTAAAACCAATCTCTTTTCCAAACAAACCATTAGATATTTTATTTCTATTAGCTAAAGTACTTTGGCAACATTTTAATACTATGCAACGAAAGCAATCTGACAAAGGAAAATAAATTCCAAAATCACAAACAGCTGCACACAGCAAAACTTAAGCAACATAGCACAAATAAAATATGTCCAAGATTAAAACAATTTGTATATTCCATATTGTCTCTCAGCTACTTGCAGAAAACTCCCTTTATAAAAATAAAGACCAAAATGGCTAATGTTGCATTTTAAAAGACATTCATGTAACAGGGCACTAGTGTTTTGAGGTTTGATTATACAATGTTTTCTATATGAACACCTATTTATTTGAATTGATGCAAGATGTAGCCTTTCGTAAATACAAACCCAAAGCCACTGTTACAAATTGCTCACACTCAATCAGTTCATCCCAACAAAGCCTACTTGTAATCAGAAAAAATATTTTCATGCTTTTGCTATATTGTAGACAAAAACATGGTCTGCCTAAGTCCATTTATTTATTTATTTAGTTAGTTATTTATTATTTCTTTATTTTTATTGTGATGCATGGTATAGAATGATAATATTTATTAATTTCAGTTGGTTTATGCTACCACATACCCATTAAACCCCTCTCACACTTCACGAAGAATTCATTCTGGTACACTGAAACGTGTATAAGGATACCAATGAGGATGTTAAGCCTGTGAGGAAAATACAGAAGAAATACATGGGATACTTTCTCTATCCACTACTAATCGAGAAGATGAAAGAGTATTCCTTTTTACTTTTGATACCTTTTTGAAAAATCAAAGTCGATTGATTTTGTAAGTCAACTGTGATTTTGTAACCACACTGTTTGTGTCTCCACAGACACTAAACATCCAAATAAAATTCCAAGTTTAACAATTCTTTATTCTTTTCTTTTTGTATATGGCTTCTGCAGATGAAGATTCAGTATCTTGTACCAGTACCACACTAAATGTACAATTATAAACAATTCTAATCCAGATATAGGTACATACACACACAGAGGAGATTTTGAAATTATTTGCTTAATAGACAAGATATCCAGAATAATATGTTCTGACTATTTTCTTATAAAACTTCCGTTATACTCACTGAAACAGATACCTGAACTTGAAATGCTGAACTGCTGCAATGCATTTTTTGAAATGAGCAGGGTAATTTACGCAAATTATACTGTGGTAAATTGGTCATATCTGCTAGATTTAAAATAAAGTACTCTTTGCAGTTGTTTTCATTTATATACTGAGGATATAACTTTTCCTACAACCTAAGTAAGTAATATTCTGGTCTCTGGCCAAACTTTGTTACAGAAACACCATTAATTTAGCAGGAGACTCTCCACGACCCTCCTCAAATACTTTATCATTTTAATTTTTACATGTTATCGGTGATGACATCTTCCCAATAAATTGGTTTAATAATGGGAACATTGGAAATTTGTAAGTACACCAGCCTAAGAATCTGGAGAGGATGTCTCTGATTTTGTCAGAAATTACCTGTATGACCTTGCCTAACTTGTTTGTCTCCCCATGTCTCAGACACCCCTTTAGTAAGCAGAAGTGAAGCACATGTCCCCTGTCATAGGTTTGATGGTGTAATACTTATCATTTTCATCCATTCCTTGACATGTTTCTTAAAGAGGGAGAGAGGAAATCAGGATGCCAAAATAGAAAAAGGTATTTTTGCAGCTATCTGGTATGCATTACATCTGGAGGACTTGTTCTGTTTGGGAGAGGGCCGGGGGGACATGACACTGGGGATTTTTTTAGAGTGGAGTGTTTTGGTCTTTGGTTTCTTTGCGGGAGTTTTGTGTTGTGGGGGGTTTTGGTTTTTTTTAAATTCTCAGTGCTAGAAATCTAAAGGCTCTCTCTGTTAGGACTGTCCAAGTTTTATAAAGTTCCTGCCTCACTTGTTGGAATTCAGTCTGCGTCCCTCCAAGAGAATCCTGCTGCAAAACCAATCCAGCATTGTCTGGAACATGCAGACACATTTGCAGACATTTGACTGTCCAAACTGCATGCACAGTATAGCTCACAAGGATGATCTGGAAACACTCCTGTAAACTCTTATCATATCTGGAAGCACATGGAAACAAAACAGAACAAAAAAAAAGTCTTTCTCACAGAAAAACTCTGCTGTGCCATCCACTAAGGAGCACTTTGCTCCTTATGGCTAGATAAAACACAGTGTAATCCTTCACAAACACTTTTGCAGATCATGTTATATCACTTTGTAATGCCTCCACATGAATGTTTTCCAAACTCAGCTGCCCAAAAATTCTAGAATACTTAACTGCTAAAATATTTTAATCCATGTAAACAATTTTTTTGACATGTAGTGAAAAGGTGTGAATTCAGCTAGAACCTTTGCAATATACTTGGATTCCTCACTGAGCTCAGTTTCTTTTCAAGTAAATAAACATTCATAGTCCATCAGTGAAATAATAGCAGTTTTAAAATATAAGAAGTTTTGTCTTACATGGGCCCTTAAAAACTGTTAAAATTTCAAAGGCTCATGTATATTTTGGTAATTAATGTTTCAATTCTATTGCATTATATCTTAAATATATTATACATCTTAAACATATGTGGAGATGTATCTTAAATATGTATTGTTGTCTGCCTGTTCGTTTATTTTAGTTTTATGTGTTACATCACATTTTCTTCCTTCTTTATATATGCTTTTTGTTCCCCACTAACTGATCCACTGCTATTACAAGAGGGTTTAGGCCAGATCAAATTAAAGACCCCTAACCTCTAAATAGACATTCAGGTTCTGGTTACAAGATGGACTTAAGTAAAATCTCCCAAGGTTGACTCTCACTAGTACTTCTTTACTTCTAGAAGCTTCTTTTCCCCTAGAACACAGTGTACAGCCAAGAAATATGAGTTTTAAATGAAAACTAAACTTTGCAATCAATCTAAATGGGACACGGTCACAGAAGAGCCCCTTCAGCCACTCTGCTGCCATCAGCAGAGGCTGGTTTCACAAGAAGCATTGGGGGCTCTGCTACCACAGAGCTCTTCCACCTCATTCCAACTTGCATCACATCCAAATGCCTTTACTGGCCCCTAAAGAATAGTATTTCAGTGGAAAACAAAACAAAACTTTGGAAAAAACTCTGTTCCCTTCTGCTCTTGCGACAAGTGTACACTTTGTAAAGCTCCCCTCGTTTGCCTTTATCCAAAGTCTTTGGAAATTACTATGGACACAGGATTTCATATCTGTTTCCTGCTTAATGGGGACCAAAGTAAGATATACTAGACGAGCTTTTGTTTATTCTTCCAATATAATCCCTTCCTTTAAGCAAATCAACAGGCAAGCCCTTTGGCCTAACTTAGAAACAGCTTACAAGAAAGGACTTGAATTATAAAATATATTATCCTAATACATTACTAACAAAATTGAATATTCTCTTGTGACATTTTTTCATTCACGATAATTTGTTAAAGAACATGCTTAATAAAACAGTGAAGATAGTGAAATATAAAATCAACTTGCTCCTTTCTTTCTTCTAAGGAAAAATGCCCTGTTCAGAGCTATCCTCCTGGGATAGCTGGGTTTTTACTCCAGTCAACTCACAGCTCAGTTAATTACCTCAACAATTGATTGCAATAGGAGTAAAGCTATAGAGCTGAGGGCTTGATGTCTCCTCTACTCATGTGTCATGGGGATTTACTCCAGAGAAGCTCTGATCTAGTCTCAAATTAACCACCACTTAGTGGCTGGAAAGCACTATGTGTGTTCCTGGAGCAAATCTTACTAACCTTCACCCAAACGGAATCGAGTTCATGTTCTCCAAGACATATTTGTAATATGAATGGAAGCATGATAACTGAGGAAGATTATGACCCTCCTCGTCCATCAACAGTACCAGAGAAAGTGAGTAAACTCAGTCACCTATTTGTCATAAAAAGAACACAGAAGATTCCTGTGTTTCCTTCGACAATGGCACACGACAACAAACGATTTGAGCACATCAAATAATAACCTCCAGGAGTCGATAAGCTGAGGGAAAAAAACACATATTTAATGATAGAATTTTTAATTCCAGAAGCCTTCCTAAATTGTTGTTTGTTGGCTGCAATTTTAGCCAGAAAAATAAAATGGGAAAGAAGGAGAGAATACATATAGGCTTCCTTAACTCTACAGCAAGAAGCCAGGCAAGAAGGCACAGTTCCATGCAGAAGCTCTTCAAGTAAGCAAAAGCAGTGTCAGATTTGGTGCAAATACTGTTTCTTCTGCTCATGTGGCAATTTTAATTTCTTTTAGAATGAATTTAGAGGCAATTCATTAATAATATATATGATTTAAATCTTCTATTAGGACATCTCCTTAATTAGGATATAGCAATTCACACAAGCATCAGGAGAAAAAAAAAAAACCAAAAAAACAAAAAACCAAAACACAACTCAGATGCAATGATTTGCATGTAATTTGCTAAAACAATTTTGATTTGAATGCAGTTAAAATGTTGCACATTGCTACATTCCTTTTTACACCAGCAATGCCCTGAGTTTTGCTCTGAAGACAGCTGCTATGATTTTTAAGACCACCTAACCATTTTCCTTGAACATTCCTCAGACGTAAAAAGCTATTTTCCACACTTTGTTTCCATAGATACAGCGATTTTTTTTTATTAATCAGAATGATAGCCTGCAAATTGCTAAGCAAACACATCATCAGCAAGCAGCTAATATTCCACGCTCTGCCTGTTTAAACAAGGTCCCACTCTGATCACATTTAATTTTAGACAGTTAAGGCAGAGAGGGATGGGACAATTTGATACCTCCTAAATAGAGATTTTGACACTGTGGTTTCAAGACAGAAACCCAGGTCATTAATCCCTTAATAGCAGAGTTGCAGAGCATACTGAGAAAAGCAACCACTTGCTGCCTGGGGAGGAAAAATCCCTGTCAGAGAGGCCAAATTAAAGCATCATTTCATCCAAGTATTTGACTAAATTGAATTTTAATCCAGGAAACCTAAACAGACCGACCGAATAGCAGAGGGGAAAGGGTTCTCTCAATCTATTGAATTAAACAGAACTCTGGAAACGTGCATCCAAAGTAAAGGCTCCAGAGTCTTTTGCAGACAGTGATTTGGGGTTTTTTTCCATCTGCCTGAGTAGGACAGTGAAGCAAAACAGATGGGCTAATAATTATTACTGGACTAAAGTTGCTACATTAGCTTTCCAAGGCAGAAAAACCTGAACCCTACAACTTTAGCGTATGCGTTAAGATATCATATACATTAAAATATACTCAGATATATTCAGAACTCAGAGATATTTTAATATAAAAAAAATTAATCATATCCACAAACAGTATATATCTCTCTCTCTCCTTTATCATCTTCACATAACTGAACTGCTTTAAAAGGAGAATGAGATTACCCCAAGAATATTTGCTGCAAGGTGAGGAAATAAAATAAAGCATGGCTCCATACCAAAAAAAGGGAAAAAGAAGTGTGTTGCAGAAACACAGTATTAAAACTGGTTGTCCCTGAGTAACGTTCACATGAGACAGGTATTTGATATTCATACTAAGTGTCCAATATTGAAATTTTCCATGATATAATGCACAAATTTAAGGTGTAAATCCAGTCAGCTCTAACCAAGAGGAGACAGTGGTGTTGTGGATAAAAAGTAATTCTGTGAACTCCTCTGTGCCCATCTCATATTTATATAGTTAAATTTATCAAATAAAGTAGCAGAACATTGGACCTCCCAGAACAGACATATAACCAGGGATGATGCTAAGCAAAATTAAGCTTCCTTTCTGTTTGTGACAGAAATAATTTCTAGTTTCTTGGTGTTGCTGTGGTTAATGTATCTGTTATGATGTTAGTCTGTTTTAATCTAAATTTCTCAAGCAAGTCCACCACCAGTGGGCAGATTACTATGGCAACTCAGCACAATTGGAGAAACTGTTGTGAAGTTGTTAGGCAACACAATGCTATCAGCTGCTGATGTTACTCAAGCTTAGTGCAGTTCATATGCTGGAGTCATTTAATTAAGCACACCAAAAAAAGAGCCTCATTTGCGAAAAGATGTGGAAACAAGCTGTCTTTGTGATAAAAAAATAGAGAATGATAGAGTTAAAAAACAGAATAAAATAAAAAAGGTGCTCTTTTTTTTTCTTTTGCAAAACTGAATTTAGTAGGTTTCTAAAATGGAGGTATGCAATCCTTGGTAAAATTTATGGGTTTAGTGGTTTCTATGGGTTTAGTAGGTTTCTAAAATGCAGGTATATGTAACTCTTTACAAAAATTACATAATTAGGTGGAAAATCATATTGCAGAATCTTTTAAAAATCTGCAAAACAAATTCCAAAATTAACATTCACTTTACAACATTGTTTCAATTCATATCCCTTCAATAACTTTAATTTGACCTGCATTGATCTATATAAAACAAATCTTAGTAGCTTTCCAGAAGAAGAAAAGTCTTTACATAGATTAAGGAGTGGAAATCATCAGTAGAGTTGCCCTTCACTTTGGCTATCTAGAAAGTTAAGAATTGATGGCTACAGAGATAAGCACTTCATCTCACGCAGGATGGCTCCTGCAGAGGACTGAAGTACATTGCCAGAGCAACGTGAACAAGTTAATGCTGCTGCTGCTGTCTGCAATGTGCTCGTGGGGAAAGTCATCCTTTCTTTTTGGCACAACGGAGCAATAAATTCCAACACAACTTTTAAAGCAAGGACTAATCAGTAAAATAGGAATTTTTATCCAATGACTTACTGTTCCATCTGTCTTCTGTACAGTGAGCTGAGTACATGCTTATAGGTTTGGAAGGCAGACAGAGATGGCAATAATACCTTGCAGAAGCATTCCTCTACATGCAAAAGGAAATCCATGCTGACAACATCCAGTCTATTGCTGATTGTCAAAGGAAATAGAGAACAGCTAACATCACAGTGATGACTAGAAAACAATTACTTGAAATCTGCAAGTGCAAAGGACTGAATTAAACTGAATTAAGACAATTTGGGGTTTTGGTGGGGATTTTTTTAATCTACAGTTCCAGACATGCAAAAAAATTTAAAATGCTGTAAGATACACGAGGTCAAAATATCACACAGAAACTTGTTTTGGCACTTCTAATTAAATGTGGAGGGATTTGCTTGGGCCTAATAGAGCTACAAAAATAATGAGTTGTTTATACCTGGAAGGATCCTAGCACTACCCTTCTGCAGAGGTAAGCACAGAAGTACCAGGTGAAGACAACTGCAGATGCACCTGCTTAATTCTTCAAAGTAAAAATTAGATCAGTTACAACAGTTTTAAGTATTATCTCCTAGGCTAGAAGTAATTCTCACATATCAGAAGCCTTCTGCCCTCAACACCTCGAGGACTGTAGCTCTTCAATGCTGTCACTCATATTACTCTTGCAACATTACTTGTGGTAACTGTGTGCCTTCGCCCAAAATATCCATGCAAAGCTCAGATGTCCCTGCCTGAACAGTTGGAGCTCTCTAACACTAGCATCTTGCCTGACAAACCTCCGGATTTCTTTGAGGAAAGTGAAAATTTATTGGAAGCTTTCTGTTGTACTATTTGAAACACAGTAACAGGACAGGGAAAAAGTAATCATGAATCCAAAAGTAAGTATTATCTAAGGTAAATATTATTTCAGGTTACAGATCCTTGACAGCATTCATCGAACTCTAGCTCAGCCCCACATCACCTCTTCATTTTACATCCACTACCCATTGGAGAATTATCTACTGTTGTTTAAGTGTATATCCATCAATCTATTTCTCCTTGCTAGGAAATACTGACCTGCTTAGTCATTAGCAGTGACAATTTAACTACTTTTTTCCCAGAATCCTAGCTTGGCTCAGCAAAAATATGGACTTACAAAATTGGGGAGGTATGGAAGGAGAAGAACTTCAGCTACCTTTCCCTTTAAGCAGGAAAATAACTTTTTTTAGTCTCAGAAAATTCTTCTGAGCTAGAAAATTGTCCAGAGTGTAAATATCAATCAAGTTGTGAAGTCAGACTTCAACAAGCCATAAGGACCCATGTGGGAAGTTTCTTAATAAACTGGAGAAGCTGACAGTCAGTATAAAAATTGTAAAATAGCTAATAAACCATTAACAGGAGAGAGAGGATGGGCTTTAATGAAAGTGGGACTGTCAGGCTGCAGAGCTCAGCATGTTAATATTTCAGAGATACTGGTTTATTTATAATTGAGAGATACTGGTTATGATGTGGGGCATGTAAATCTATGCAGGCTTCAATGACAAAAAAATAATTTGGTTATTAACCTCCTGAAAAGTAAAAAAAGATGAGAGTTTTGGCCTGATTTTTTATTGCATTATTTCTTCCAGAAAGAAAAAGTGGAAGAAGTTCATGTAATCTTTTCCAACAAAACCAATACTGATTCTAAACATCCATTACATTTTGGTTTTAGTTCAAAGAAGAATCCAGGAGGATCTACTGGTATAGCTTGCTGCTGGACACTCCCCAGATATTTATTTTACATATGTATTTTTACTTGGCAGCTTGTGCTATTGAAAATATAAGTGATGAATAAAGAATAACATGCAGTGCACACAATGAAAACTGTTTTCTCCTACCTTTTCTTCTAAATAAAGTAAAACAGTAATTACATAGTTCTGAGATCTTTTTCTCAATCGTTTCTATTTGCAGATCACTTCACATTCATTCTTGGTCAATTCTGCATACCAGATTTTCCAAGGGCATCTATAAAACACTATACACCAATAAGGATATTCTTGGGTCCCTTCCCAATTCCGTTAAAGTCAATAATGAAATGTAGTTCTGTTTAGTGGTGGATAAATGCAAGTACTTAGATGGAAAACTACTTTTTAGAGAACAGTATCTTCTTCAAGCTATAAAGTCTGCAACCAGTAGCATTATCTCCAGTGATGCAAAAGCCATCTCTACAGTCATTAATGTTACCGAGTGACAGTCACAGAAGCATGTCATCTGTGTATATTGTTTAGCACGCAGAATTGAAAAGTGATAGTTTGCATACTTTTTTTGCCCTGACAAGCAAGGCTTCAGTGTGCTGAAGCATGCAAAGATTAACCAGCCCCTTGTTTAACATCACTGAACCATCTTTGAGTGCCCATCTTTGCTGGAATGACCTCAGTCAATTTGCTCCTAGGAACATATTTGCAATTTTCAAGGTTACATGTCTTCTTGTGCCTCTTTATGAACTAACAGTCTATCTTCTCCACCACTTGCAACTGGTAGCCCTCCAGTTTCTAACAAAAATATTAATCCATAGAAGCATAATCTTACATTTCCTATTACTAAATTTCCCATTGCTATTTCACAAGATCATGCAATTGCTTTTATGCAATATTTTTATGATCACCCTCACTTTTTTGTGCTTCCTGACTTTTTTGGCATGAATAAACTGAAATCAGTACATTCCTACTTTTTGTGGTATGGCAATTAGTAAGACCAAAGTCCAAGACCAGGCTGTAGGCTGATGTGTGGGAGTATTACCTAGTAATCTTACTCCACCCTATCTTTCATTTCTTTCGTCTTGACCCATTTTTGTCTCTTTTTCCATAACTGGAAAAAGTTATGATTATTTAATTATTCTGTCCTTCAAAAATGTGTTTAAGAGGACTTTTTATTATTATTTTTATAACAAAGGGGTCTGCAGTTTGTCTTTTTCATTCCCTTTCTTCCAAGTTAGTTATTTTAAACATCATTCTCCAGTCTTCTGGTGTCAACTAAATTAAATATAAAACCTTTCACATTCCATGGGCATCAAATGTCTGGAAAGGAAAAAAACAGATCCCTTTTCAGGTGATCATATTAAAATGCTTCGGTTTTCCTTCCAGATGTAGGAATCCTCTTTTTCATGCACCTATTTCTGTCAACCATCCTTCTTTTTTTTTTTTTTTTTTTTTTTTGCCTCTACATGCTATATTATCAACCTTAGTAAAAACTGAAGTAAAGAATCCATTTAAGTTTGGGAGCAATATCCACATTATCTTTAATCTCCAATTAGAAAATATCTGCTAACAGAGAATAAAGCCAAGCGGAAAATGGTATTATTATGAGGCATTTAATTTCAGATATAGATTGTGAAGCAAATGCTGTTTCTGGTGGTGAATCCTTAAACAATCACAGAGCCATCAGGAATGGATCATATTTATATGTGATTTTAGTAATTAGGGAGGATGTAATATAAGAAATAGCTTTAGGGGCAAGAGAATGAACTTAGGAGCAACAGCTATTTAGTTCTAATTAAATGGAAAGATAAGTAAAAGCAGATATAGTCCAAAGATTCAGTTTTAAGTGCACAAACTTGATTATTA
Source organism: Strigops habroptila (assembly GCF_004027225.2). NCBI lineage: Eukaryota > Metazoa > Chordata > Aves > Psittaciformes > Psittacidae > Strigops > Strigops habroptila. Next base: position 15,340,098 of record NC_044281.2, on the reverse strand, counting down.
ATGGAATTATTTGAAAATTAAAAAGCTTTGAGATTCAAATATGGAAGAAACTTTAAATTTCTTTCCCTTAGTGGTTCTCAGACTCCTCTTCCAGTGAACTGTCACGCAGCAGTAAAGCATGGAGCAGAGTCTCTCTTACATGGGGACCAGACCTGTAGGACTGGCCATACTAATGGATAATGCTGCATACCAATAGATCATTTTGCCCAGTTTTTATTATTTCAAATGTGGCAGTCCTAACCATTTTCCAGGGACTCATCACTGATCAACAGCCTGCCAGTGGCTGTCAGGAGCCAGCCAGCAGCCCGCCACCTGTCTTTTCCCATCATCTTTTTGATTATAGTACTGTCGTCCATGGCAAGGACTTACCTTAAACTTGCACTCCAAACACAGTGCCAACATACAAAGATCTGCCTAGAATTAAGACAAACCTAGTACAAAGGCCCAGGCAAAACTCTCTCTATTCATTGTGCAGAAGAGAAGGAATAACAAACTTGCGACCCTAATTGTCCCCACTGAATGTCCCCCAGCTGAAGGCAAGCCTGTATCCATGCTGCTGAGGCACTGGATTAGACAGCCATGAGCATGATCATCTGTTGGCATTGGTGGACATGGCCACCAAAAAGGGCAGGTCCTGTCCCTGCATCAGCATGCCACAAGCACCTCCACAAGGTCCAGTATCTGGGCTTTTCATATATTGTAATTCACTACAATCTGCGAGTCTGACCTCACTAGGTGACAGTACGATAGATAAAAATAAAAGTTATACTTAAATCAGAAATGACTCAATAAAGCAGCAATTTCACCAGTCCTGAGGGGTTTTTTTAAAGGATTCTGCTCTGGAAGTTAGACCGTAGCTCACAGTATGGGAGAGATGAGAAGATGATTGCAGTAAAGGTGAAGTGCTCTCCAACAGCAGGAATCCCTGAAAACATTCTATATCTGACTCATTAGGAATTATTCTTAAGCTGAGCTGAGAAAATTGAGTCATAAATGACTCATCCACTTACCAGATGGGAGGAAAGCATATATGAAATTTGGGACCGCCACATGGTGAACATCATGAGCCACTACTGCTTGAACTGTGAGTCAGCTTCACTGCTTGCCACAAAATGGGGAACATACAGAGTGATGGTGCAGAAGCAACACACGCCTCCACCTTATGGCTAGTCCCCATATTGAAGTATCACAAAGAAAAGGTGTTTAGGATATGACTTCCATCCCCATTTAGCTACCAAGCAAGCACAGATGTTAACTAGCCTTATCCAAATCAGGCTTATGTCTTAACTTTTCCACAGCTGTAATGGGTAATGAGTGAAAAATCAGGAGATGAAAAAGATTTTGTCATGTCTGCTCTGTTGCAGATAACTTCTTAGCCATTAAATAAACATAGGTATTTTGCTACCAAGCAAAAGTGCGCATTAAAGACTGGTGAGCAATGCCAGAAACCTTTAACTTCACCACATCATAACTGCACCAATAAAAGTGGAAAATCAAGGCAGAGAGAAGGCAACAGCCACTCATCTTCAACAGCACTGCCAAATTTCAGGATTACACACTTTGTATCTTAGAATCAGAAATCTCAGATAGCTAAAGACTAATTTCAGAGTGTGTATTTACATCAATCCCTTAATTTGACCTTCCATTTTCCATAATGAAAGCCTCTCTGAGCTGCCTGTGTACATGACGGAAAGTCCGTAACATCCACCTCCTTCCTTGAAGTCCTAAGCAGTTTGCTCTAAGAAAGGATAGCTACTATAAATCAGCTTCAAGCTGATGTCTAAAAATACAAAGCACATAGCCGTCCACTCCTTTTATGGCCTGACATCTGACAGTTCATGGTTAGTCAAGAGCCCCTCAGCCCTGTCCTACTTATTTACTTACTAATGTCATAAGCAGTTTAGTCAGACACAGCTTTAAGTTTTTTGTCTTTAGTCCAAACATTTCAGATTTCCACCTGAGTGACTGCAGCAGCCTCCCTGGTGGTAAATTATTCTGCAGCTTTAGCAGAACAATATTCACTTGACATATACTTGCTTTAGGAGCTGAAGATGTAGTTTCTATGGGAATGAAAAGCGTTTGGAAATCAGGGTCTGCTGGGTGCCACTCTAGACCAGAATTTAAACCTCAGCTCATTGTGGTCACTCTACAGATGGGTATCTCCTTCCAATCACGATACAGTTACTCCTACTGTAAGTACAATAGACATTTTGATAATTCCACAGTCAAAATCTCCACATTATTACCTGTCACATCCACAGAAATCATCTTAACAGGTGTTCCAGTATGACCTAATGCACCATAAAGTTCAGAGCTATTTGCAGGAATACCTTAGGCAGTCCTGATAAAAGTATCGTGATCTAAGTAAGTATTACCATCTAAGTAAGTTCAGCTACAGAAGATATTTCACAGTACGTAAGGAAAATTTGGATTAGAGTTTTTGCTGGTCCATAACACCAAATAGCATTGCGCATATTCTGACAAACCCAAACTACTTCCCACGGAACATCAGCATTGTTACATGCCATTTTTACCTTTTTCCTTTGAAACATATGCAGAAAACTGGTATTTGTATGTATTCGTTCCTTTGATAGTATAATATCATGGCTACAAGGTAGTGGGTTTTCCGCCTCACGGTACAGGCAGTCACCGTCAACATCTAAGAGGCAATTTGTGTATGAGAATTTAAAGAGAAGATTGCCTACCATAAAATTCTTCTGCTGAGAAAAGACTCTTCATCAATATTTGAAGTACAATTATTGCTTCTACTTTACATTTAATAAAAAATGATTAATGCCTAAAAATATGTTAGTGTTATTATCAGAAATCCAGACACATTCCTGAGCTTTTCTTCCATGGAGACAAATCCAAACTACTGATTTCCATGCTAAATATTTGAAATATTTGAGTTAAGTTTGATTCAAATCAACTCTCCTTTATTTTTTTGGATGTATGTATTTATGAAGTGTGCCAAAAAATACAGAGATTTTAATCTAGAACAGCAATTTTATTAAGCAAACATAATTCTGGCTGAATTATTCCCTTTCCTTATTGAAAGAAGAGCCCTTAGTACTAACTACAGTTCTCTCTACCTATCCCAGAAGGGATTTCTCTGTAGCTACAATTGAAAGTCTGAAGCTTAAATTGTAATTAAGTAGTCCCTTATTTCCCTGTGGAGGTTAATTTCACACATGCAGTATGCGAGGTCTGATGGGAAGAAACATCTATAGTTATGGTGCTCAAACACAGCAACCTTGATAAGAAAATTCCAGGTAATTTTTCAGTTTACATCTATTAGGTTCATTTCAGTCTTGCATTCCAAGTCTTTCTGGCCTGGGAACCACATGGGACATAGAAATGTGATCTTCATGGGTCACGCTTGCCAGGAGTTTATTTAACCACCAGGCTAACAGGGAGAGGTGGCCTCAAGCACTCATTCAGTGCTTTCCTTAAAAGATGTTGCATTTTACGCATAAAAGAATGAGAAACAAAATGTACACAAGAACAGCCTAGCTTCATTACCCAGTAGATGGATAGTGTTCTAGGAGACTGACAACTGCATTATCACCCAAAATGTGACTTCCATTACCACTGTGTCAGCACTATTGTCTCATCTCACGTTAAACATGCAACTTTTTATCTTAAAACATTTGGGAACCACATCTGCCAGATGTGAACCACTGAAGCTGTTTATTCAGCCCTGGTTTCAAGCAAGCAGGTCTGAATTTGAGTTTGCTTAGCAGTCTACTGCTAAATTATCCCAAAGTATGGTGTCTGATTAAAGCACAGTTCTGGGGGCCAAAAGATCTGAAAGCTATTGCTTTTTTACTCTCTCATTGAGCCCTATATCAAAATAAATTATAATGTTTGCCCTTTGGCTTCTTCATCTGCAAAAGACTCAACTGTAAAGCAATTCAAAACTGTATTCAAGAATTTCAAAATTCCTACGTAATTCTTGGGAATGGAATACAAGGAGATAACATTGCTTTTTAACTGCATGCTTAAAAATGTTAGAAATAATTAGAGATTTACAGGAACTGTCATAATCACAATTAATTTCTCTTTGACTGCTAAAAATGTTAGTCTAGTTAAAATCTTTAAAGACATCAATCACATCACAGAAGTTACCCCTCTGGCAGAAACTGGGGACATCAGAAACTCCTAAAAGAACTGAAGTCTGGCTTCCTGAGTTAGCCTATTCCTCTCTCTTGTCCCCAAGACAAGCCTGCAAGTGAGTTTTCCTCACTTTTACTTTAGGGTACCAGAAATTGAGTGACTGCAAAATGAACTGGAGTTTCTTTAAAGAGTGGAGTATGTTTCACTAGAGAACAGGTACTACAAAACCAGCCAGCATGAGCCAAGTCATCTCCTGTAGCTACCTGGAATGAACATGTGCTGTTCAGATTAAACACAGTCCTTGGTACGGCCACAGAAGATACATAAAGCTACAGAGGCTCTAAGGTCTCCTACTGTTGATAATGACTCATATCCTGTATTTTTCACATAAGACAGCAAGTTCCAGCTATTTATGGTACAGCCCATTAAAAATTTCTTTTCATGAAGAAAAAATGCTGTCAGTTGCCATTCAGGAGTTGATGTAGGAGGCCAGCTAGCATGTTACAGAAATTACCAGAGAAAAATACTATAATCACAAAAGAGCCAAATGTTTCCTCTTAAGCCCTTTCAGACAGCAGATGCATAGTCATAAGCAGAATCCTTTGTCTCTGAAGATTTTGTTCATACACAGATCACCCTAGAAAAGAAAAAAAAAAGATGGGTGGAAAAATACGGTACTAATGATTTCAGTCCACTTAGTTTTATGCTCTTCCCCCCACTCTGTAGCAAAATGTAGGATGTGAACATATCTTCACTGTTGTGGAACTCGATGGGGAATGAGCAGAGTGTGTCTGTGTGCTTGCTGCTGACTCACGTTACACTCAACATCTTGCAGGCAAAAGTGGGAAGACTTCTTAAATGCAAAGCTACAATTTACATTAGCCTAATTAAATCACCAAAGAATGATTTGTCCAGTTAAAATGTGATACCAACATTCATAGATCAAATTTTACTGAATCAAAACTGATATACAGAAGCTTTCTACTATGTACTCACTACTCTGGTGTTATAAGCTCAGCCTTTCACTGTGCCTTTGGGTCTAAGGTCAGTCACGTCAGCTTACAGGAACGCTGTAGTGAGACCTCAGTGTCCCAGATCTTCACTGTGAGGAGCGTGATGGTGGTGAGGTGATGTTGATGGTAGGGGGAGGGAAAGGAGAGTCCTCCTTTTTCCAAGGAGTGTGATATTACATGGATGGTTTCTTACTCCTCATCCTACAGACCACTTGGTGCTATTTTTATACATTTTCTAACATGTTTTTACACCTTTTTCTTTCATCAAGTGTTTCTACCTGGTGGTTATTTCCCATAAATATTTTATACAATGGGGAAAAAATCAACTACAGAATTATTATGCTATAGGAACTTAAAATAAAACCCATAGTTATTGCTGTCAGATTTCAGTTGTGAACCAACTCAGCAGTCTATAAAAAACATTTAAAGACATTTCTAGGTAAAAATGCTGACTTTTCCCCACACGAGTGGAATAAATTTTAATAGATGTCTTGTTTTTCAGTTACAATTTTTGACTGATTTATTGTATCCAGATACTAAACACTGTTCATATTTCACTACACATACAACAAGAGTTCCCAGTTGCACAATGTAATTAATTTCAAAGTAGTCCCTTTGCTGATTACTGAGAAATGGTTTATAAAGTCAAAATGGCCCTTTAAAAATATCACCAGGCAGTAAATTTTACAAATGCTGAGCTTCAGGCACGTAGGAAATTAGGTGTTAGGGGACTTGAGTATGATACTGATTGATCTCTCCAGAGTCATATTCTGCCATCATTCCCCTTGGAATCAACAGGAATTCTGAATGAAAATCAATAGCAGGATATTATGCTGCGAGTAAATGCCTTAGGGATGATGTATATAGTGAAAAAAATGTTGAGATCACTCAAGACAGGATTACCGACAGCATAAACACAACCCAATACAGGAACTGCAGTTCTCCTGTTGCAAGGAAACATTCACAGAATCACAGAATGATCACAGATGATGTGTGTTCTCACTTTGGCATTACTTACATGATCAATTCTTAATAGGGATGGGTAGTTTAGTAAACACTTCTGTCATAAAAGTAGTCAAACACCTGGCACAGGTTTCCCAGACAGGTTATAGAGTTTCCATCCACGCAGATATCCAGATCCCAACTAGACACGGTCCTGGGCAACCTGCTGTAGGTGACCCTGCTTGTCAGAGGAGGTGGAAATCAGTTCTCAGGTCCACCTACACAACCACTCTATTTTCTGGCACTCTGCAAGATTCTTGACTGTGGAATGGTCACAAAGCGATGGCTTTCAGGAGGTCTCTAGTCCAAATTCCTGCTCAAGGCAGGGTCAGCTATGAGGTCAGATTGCTCAGGGGTTTATCCAGTTTAATTTTTTCAAAATTAGATTTGCAGATGATTCCTCTGAGCTACATGTATATTAGCAGAGAAACTGACACACTGCCAGAGAATAACTGATTTACAATCTACTACTGACCTGGAGGAAATATGTTGAAACTGCCAGCACAGAGGTCAACAGACAGCTCAGGATTCAAGATGCTTCTGGACTACTATGAAACTTCCTGGATCACTGTTACAGCATATAAACATGAGACAATGAATCCCAATTAATTAGTGCACAACATTGGACTCTCCGAGATGTATCTGAAATACCAGTTCTATGCTTTAGAGAACACCATTCTCTGTCATAATAAGTAACCTTCTTGCAACAATAAAGCAATTTCTATGGCTTGGACTTTAAGGCTCAGATTTTAAGATTTCTTGCTCCAAACAGATGTGCAGTCTGGCCCACACGGACTTAACCTGATACTTTTATGCCAGGTATCAATCAGAGCAATGTCTTTACAAAAGTAAACTTTTTCTGACTCGTGTGTTTGGCCAAAGCAAGTTCAACTCAAGAGGAACACTAGGCAAAGAGCAGGAATAGGACAGAGATGTTTTGCCAAGGGTCAGAAATGCTTCTGCTTTTGGCCAGATTATTCTGAAGATGTAAACCAGAATTATTACATAACACCTAGGAATCCTAACACATACCCATATCCTACTGAAGACTCATCACAACAGTTTCACATCTGGAAAAAATCAACTGAGCAGAAACAGCAACAAGTCAAGAAGCATTTAGTAAAAATCCTCCAGAAACTTCCAAAGCTAACAACAGCCCCAGTATGGAAAAAATCAGGTAGCATCCGAATGTTTGCAAAATCAGCAGAGGCAGGTAAATAAATCAAAACTGGTTTGTTTAAAACAAACAAACAAACAAAAAACCACAAAACAAAATAAGGAATCACACTCTCCCAGAAAAAAAAAGAAAAGAGAGAAAATCAAACAAAGCCACCACCCACACCACTCACAGGTCACTGCAAGCTTCTCAGTTCTATGTTAAAAAATGGAAAATGGTGATGAGTGTATGATTTGATTAAACTTTTTTATTTATCTATCTCATTTGTTCTTTATTTCATGGATGTGAGGAAGATATTTTTTACAATGAGGGTGGTAAAACACTGGCGCAGGTTGCCCAGAGAGGTGGTGGATGTGCTGTCCCTGGGGACATTCAAGGCCAGGCTAGATGTGGTTCTGAGTAACTTGATCTAGTGGAAGATGTCCCTGCTCATGGCAGAGGGTTGGAACTAAGTGACCTCTGAAGATCCCTTCTAACCAAAACTATTCTATGATTCTACTTCATATCATTATCAATAGCTTAGGTATTATGGTGCAAAATTTCTACCAAGAAGCCTATGCTCATGTGCTCACAAGGAAATGTGCAAATGCAAACTCGACGCATCAGAGCATACAGCCAACGAAAGTGCAGCATGAAAAATTGTATGTGTCCTACACAAAGAGCTTTGGTTAACCCTCTGCCTATTCACTTAATTTCTTAACTGTCTCAAAGAATGAAACTATATAAATAGAGCCTACATTTACTTTCATTAAACTGATTATAAAAATAACAATCAAACAAACGGCCAAAGAAAGGAGACTAATCCATGCATTTCAGTTCATTTGACCTCGAAATACCACCCATCAAAAGATTCATTGCATTTATTTCTATTTTTTTTTTTAATATCATCACCCACATACACTCTAAAACTTAAAAAAAAAAAAGAAAAGAATCGCTAAATAGTTCTTTGGAAATGTGTCTACATTTATCTCTTCAAAGGTAGGAACAAGCAGGAAGGAAATATTTTTAGCAGCACTTTGAAATTCATGTTGCAGAGAATGGTTTGTGAAGTCTGGGAGCATGCCGTGCAAATGACCTTTCCTTTCTTCCAAGTAATTAAGATATAAAAGACCCTTAAACTATATCAGTTTTGGCATGACTGTCTCTCAAGTATCTGGATTTAATTATCATCAAGATGCCTCTCACATTCTCTTCTGTTGTACTCTTATTTCATTGTTTGCTGTTCCTATTACAGACTTTCTGCAATTCTAACAAGAAAATTTAGAACTTAATCTTCTAAAATGTCTTTTTTCCTTCCCCCTTAAAACACCTAAAGCTCACATTAATCCCAAGACTGGAAAAGCTGATCATATCTAAAGATTGGAGAGAGTATAAAGGAAGAAAATAGGAGAAAAGCATCCTGACATGAAACATAATCTAAGATTCACTGCCAAGCAGTTCGGAATGTTTACATTTCATTGTGCATCTTTTCTTTGATTGTGTCTAACTTTTCCTATATTTGAAGAATGACAAAAACAGAAATATCATCTAGCAATACCTGTATTAATGGATAACATGTATTTCACATGAATTATATAGTGTGTAAAAATGTTATTGCATATATGGGATTAAGGGCTTACTACTTGAAAGAATTATCAAAAGTTACATGGAGGTCTGTATTAAAAATACTGCCTGAACACATCTAAAGCTGCTTTGTTTTGCTTCTATGGTTAAATGGAGGCCCTATTATTCTAGTTATCAATACATAACCAGGAGTCTTTCTCATCCTCAAAAAAAGGAATGATTTTATCCCTGAGCAAGCTCTTGTTATAAGAATGAATATATAAATCAAATTAATTATAAATATGGCAAAGAATCAGGAAGTCTTAGAGGATTTGCAAACGACAATAAATTGCTGGTTAAAAAAAGTCAGTCACATACTTGTATCACATATATGTTTTGACAGAACAAAGACTGTAAATATTTCCTTTTTTGTAGGGTTTTCTTCTTTTCTACCTGTTCTTGGAACTCAGTTCCCTCCACATTCAGTTATGTAGGGATGAAGATCTCCATAAAATATTCCAACTTCTGCACACTAAAACAAAACAAAAAAAAAAAAAACCCAAAGCATACTTAAGCTCTAAAAACCAAATGTTAACCTGGTAACTTCCTATTGAATGTACAGTGAGAACAGAAACAGCCATTGACTTTAATGAGTATAATAAACCATTCTGCTTGTTTTCCTACTCCTTGGAAATCAGCAGCCCAATCAAAGAGTAAGCAACTCTGCCTGGCACTGCACCTGCCACAGGTAAGCATCTGCAAGTAGATGCTATTACAGACCAGCATGAACATGGTAATATATCATTGCTAGAGAAGGCAGCAGTTCTTCACTCCCAGGCCAGATCCATTCCATCACACATCTGGCTACAAGTTAGTCAGATTAGATGCAGTACTTCTCCATTAAAGAAATGTTCAGGAGGCTGGAAGATATGAGTTTGAGTGCTGGGACTGGCTAATGAACCAGTCTGTTTTAAAAAATAAGGAAGGTCCACCTCTAGATCTTGCTTGGATCTATCCTTGCTACCCCTAAAGGCTACAACTATGTCAACACAAAATTAAAATCCTACTAAGAAAATCACAAAGTTGTGATTAAATGCTTCTGAACGAAGGAGCAGCAGCAGCAAGAATCTCTACTGGCAGATGGACTGAGAATCCTGACTTGAATGTGCAACCATGGAAGATAATTTGCATGCCTATAAAACAGACATTGAATTATTTCCTTTAAGAGCTGGATACTTTTAGAAGAGAAGCTTATAAAGATGGCAAAGAGCAAGAATTAAACAAGCAGGAAAAATGTCTAATAGAGGAAATCTTCTGGGTAACAGCAACAAATAATTTAACTACTGATATAAATGAAAAAAAGTATCAACAACAACACTGGAAACACTAACATTGTAGTTAGCACTTACCTCCCCTGAAAGCCAGCTTGCTTGCTTTCTCTCACTTAAAGATCCATTAGCATCACCATATTAGTGGCTAACTATTGCTGCACACATAGGGTAAAATGCCTGGACACACAGGACCCCTCTTTCCCTCTCACAGCAGCGACATTCGACCTTTACTTTTACAAAAGGAAGGAGATTTCAATTGCCATGCTTCACTGTGCATCAACCGCACAGTCCTGTTACAATCGACCCTGCACGGAAAGCAGAGCAATGAAACTAGAAGAGGTGAGAGACACTTCCAACACTTTGAAGGACCCTCGACATAAGTGATAATAGTCTCATGAGTGCGACCACTTTACGTTGCTTAACTTTTTAATGCCACACAACAAAGAATGTGCTCCAATGGACTACATGAATCTGATCTAATATCACACTGCTACCTAAAAGGGCAAGCTCCTTTCCCTTACCCTAAGTAGTGTATTACCGCTGCTTCCCTTGTATTAGTGCAAGCATTTGTGTGGCCACATGGTGAGATTATCAGAAAACTGATTTGGCTGGAACTAAGCCAGCAAAAAAAACCCATAAAAACTGATTCATTTTCAATCAGCATGGTTCCTTCTTCCAGCATACTGTGTGCTCCCTTGGCAACAACTCAAAGGACAGGGCAAAATGCATAGCAGGGGATGAAAGGGAAGGCAGGCTCTCTCTCTACAATAAAAGTCTGGCTTAAAAACACTGATGTCAGAGACATGGTATTAGTTAAACAATTTGAATGGAAATTCTATCCTCGATTAAGATGCACTGAAAAAAAGACCAACATGTCCTTAGTAATTAAAATCAGAGATACTTGGTTCAGTAATGCATCTTTGATTACAGGGGAGTGCTTACGATTTTCTTTAAGAGGATAAGTTTACTGAAGTGAAAAGTAACACTGTTCTTGTCTTTCTAGAACAAGAACTTGATATAAATGCTGCACACTTCATAAAACCAAGAGCCTGCTTTGGAGACCAAAATAGTATCTCTGCAGTCAGTGCTCCAAAACATGAAAGCAATGGCTGGGTATGCTACTGAATGAATCATAGGTGGGGAGCGAATTAATTACTGTAAAAACCTCAGTGCATAAAGCAGAGAAACTAAAGGATCTGCAGTTCGAATTGTTAATTTCATTGTCTTTTCAATATATTTCAATGGTACAGCCAGTCTTTCGTATCTCTCAGAGGCATCACCATTGCTCAGGGGTCTTCAGTGAAACTAACCACATCTGAACTGCTTTAGTTTCACATAATTTGGATATATCTGCCGCCAAAGCTTTTCAATTTCATCACTGACCAAAAAGAACAATCTAATTTCTTCAATTCTGTTTTTCTGTAGTCACGTTTGTATGTGTATTCAAGACCAACATGAGAATTTATCATGCAGAAGTGGTTATGCAAAATTGTGTCTATTTCTACCCTAAAAGGGTGGGGGTGAGGGAACTTACGCCTTTCAACAAGAAACTTTAATGTGGAAAAACACAGTTTCTTTTAAAATGTCATTTCTATGACATTTTTGCCTTTTTGGAGACACATGGCTTGTTTAAACGATACAAGTACTATGAAGCCCACAGCTCCCCAAGGAAATGGAAATGTGAGTCCTATTTCACGCAGTTGCATAAAACCACAAAAAACCCCAAGCATTAAATCTTCACTTTTTGTTTGATTATTGCTGAATGGCAACTGTAGGATCTTTACTCCTTAAATGTCTTCCTTTCCTAAAACATCCTACCAACTAGACTTTCCATGAAATAAAACCCACCTTTACTACTGGACTTGCAAAAGCTACAATGAAGAAGTATTCTCAAATACTGTACCTGATTTAGACTGCTAATAAAAACCCTTTATCAAATGTCACAAAACCTGTGACTACACCAACTCCATTTGTAGATGTCTGATTGCAACTGAAATGAAATTCAGGATGTATTCAACTGTGCATAGAGATTTAATTAAATCCTTCCAATACTTGACATTATAGATATTCATAACACTGAATTTTTATCACTAAATTTCTTACAGTTCAGCTCTCTATGTCTTGAATGGAAGTTCAGTCCCATACTCAGTATTCGACATGAAAGAAAACAGGAAGAGTTACTAGTAAAAGTGTATGGCTATATAACGTCCTGCCTTTGAAAAGGATGCAAAAGACATATACGGACATTATCGAGCTTTACAACATTCACTCAAGCAGGACTGCTGCAATGCCACTGCTTATATAATGAAAAAAAACACCTTTAAGGAAATCCAAAACTGTCAGATAGCTATATACTTTCCTCCCATTCTCTAACTGCCAATAGCATTTACTTGCAACTGGAATTTTCTCCTCTAGAAAGCAGCATCTCCAACATCAGAGCATCCCCCCAGCACTCAGTAGTCCAAAAGAATTGGCAGCTAAAGGCACTACATCAATCTACATATTCTTCCCAGATTATAAAACTTTATTGGCTTTTCTTTCTTTCGTGCAAAAAGGGCATGGTCTACCCACAGGTTTTCTCCGTGTCTTTGCACCACTCATTCTGATTCAAAAGCAAATAATACAAGAGTGGGCTGATTTCTCTCACAGCTTTCATCTGACCAGGCCAGTACAAAGGCATTTCTAACCATAGAAAGTTCCCATTTTAATAAACGCAAGTTTCTACTAGTGTCACTAGACAACACACATGAGATACAACATTACAGCCACTCCACTCATATCACAGGAGTAAAAAGGCCCCCAAGAATGCTTTACAAAACTACATATAACTTATATATTAACCAAAAAGGGCAGTTGTTTGTGGAATGTTTTTGTGATACCTATTGGTTTTTTTGTCTTCTGAGTCACAATATCATGTATGATGTACAAAATTGAACTTGTCTAAGAGGCAGAAACAGATTGATCTTATGCTATAAAGAATGAAATGGCAAGATCTTTGCACCCATAAATCCATGCCAGAAAAACATCTGCATTTCACAGGTAAAAAAAATATTTTTAAAATTCTAAAATGACAGAGCAGCCTTTATCATTGCAGAACAAAACTAAAAGAAGCAAATTAAACACATAAATATGATTCCTGACACCTGAAATACCTAATGCAGCACACCTCTCTCCTAATTTAAGCACTCTTCTACTGTTCTCTCCTACATCACTCTGTGAACATCAACTTCTACGTGATTTCTGTATCTACAAAAACACACACTCACGTTACTGTGGTTACTCTTGTTAAACAAACCTGCACACCATAAAGTCACGGGTGTTGCAATGCCTATTAACATTAAGTAATATTTAGGAAGAAATATCTGTTTAAAATGATACGACGAGTGATGCTATGATTAAGAAATAGGATCTACTTGGAAAAAATTACCAATGATTCCAAAAAAAACAGAGGACACAGAAAATTCTGTTGTCCATCATATGTATACTTATATATGTGTTTATAAACATGTACATATATATACTGTATATGTACGTATTACTAAATAGTATAATTTTTTATATCCAGTTCAATTGGGATTTTCTAACATATTACATAGATTAATAAAAGGATAAAGATTTCTTGCCCTCAGCATTTTTACTAGATTAATTTAATTTTTAGAATGACAAAAACAAGGCAAAGAGATCAAGTCATTAATAAGTTATCTATAGTTTAAGGCTGGATTTATGTACATCACTTTAATCTATACTTGCTAGACAACACTATAGTCTCCAAAGAAAGTACTTTCTCCATTTCTGTATGTGCATTAATCTCAGTTGCAACATGTTTGAAAGATCAGCCTTTACCTTTAATGGTTGCTTTTTGAAAAACAGAACAACGATCTCAATAGCAATTTACCCATGCTGCAAGTGACACATTCTATCTGTCCTTTCTAAACAAATACATAATGCATACAATCAAGTAACCCTAGTCCATGCTGTTAATCAGTACTGGAATATAATTTATCAGTACTCATTTCTAGTTTCATTTGCAAAAACAATTAATTAGCTTATAGAATTACAATTATATAAAGAAGAAATTTTAATTATCTGTCAAAAGTAATACTAGACATAGCTCTTACTCATCTTTGGATATGCAACATTCCGAAAAAATTTCTAAAGTCAGACTTACATGTAATATGACCTTTTCTAAAGTAAACAATTAACATTCAAATCAGGCAAAGAGATGGAATTTCTGAAGACTTTAAGAAAATTAATCAGAAAATTTTTGCAGTGCTCCCCAAGTACATGCTAGAAAAAAAATAGATACATAAAATGCACAGAGAAAAAAAGATTTGGAAAAAAGTCTGATACATAGTCGATTGCATAAGTAGAAATAGGATATTTCCTACAAGTGACAACGGAGAATTCATCTGCCAGCACTAGCACTGGGGACATAAGATGAAGGGTCTAAAATATATTACAGACTGTTAAATTTCAGCATATTTGGAAGTTTTTGGTCAAATCCTGTAAATAGGAGACTTGTTTTAGTAGAATTAAGATTCCACATGGGGGAATAAAAAACAATAATCACTTCGAACCCCATGATCATACTGATCTTCAGAGCGACTCAGATTATTTGCTAATAATACTAAGCTTGCCAGTACTGTTACGCAGTCGGCAGTACCTCATGCTTACAGAAAGCTAAAGTTACCTTTAAAAAGGGTTCACTCAAGTATTCCTCACAACATGAGGCTCGGAAAATGATTAGAACAATGAAGCTGTTCACCATTTAGCAGCATTAGACCTTTATTTCTTAAATAGGAAAGCGAATATTTTAAGTATTTCAAGACAATCACAGAAACTGTTAAGTTGAATATGAGGTAGAACAGCAGGGAATTGGAAGATAAAACTGCCAGCTGACTTCTGAAGTGTATAACATACCATATTACAAGAATTAGACCAAAAAAAAAAAAAAAAAAAGAAGTGCTCTATCAATCACCAGAAATTCCTGTCCAGATTCAAAATACTGCAAGTCATCCCAACCCTGAAACTGAACACATCTAGTACCATAACAAGAAGCAACAATTTTGAATTTTCTGATAAGGTACATTATCTCCCTCTTCCACATTCAACCTTCATTGTTCCAGTGGAAAGGGAGAACCACAGAAGTCAATTCCTTATACAGGGGTTGGAGAAAGGAGAGGGAGGAAACCCTGGATCACCAAATAATATGACGCAAACCAGCAAGATCAACAATGGTCAAGACAAGACTCTTATCAGACCCCCTTGGGCTCCTAGTTTGTTAATATCACAGAGGATACCCTTCAAAACTTACTTTTGCAAGTTCCTAACCTCATGGCCACCCTTACTTTACCAAACCTCTCTTCTACAGATTCATCACCCTCTAGCTTAAGGTAACTTAAGTTCTGACGATGATACACCTTTTCATTCAGCTTAGACCATAGAGTTTTGTCTTTATGCAGTAAGACATTAATTACTGTTCAGTAGAATACAACAGTCAGCAAAAGCCATCTGCCTAAAGATAATGAAGCCCACATCTGGCTAAGGATTCAAGAGAAAAGGAAAACACAACTATCTAATGAATTCCTTAGAATGAAGAAAATGTGTAATTCACATCTAACTCACAAGTATTTGCATTCTTCCTTCTCACAAAACAAAAAGTAATCCTCAAATGAGCCATATTTCATTGAAATTTACTTTGCATACTTCTCAAGTATAATATTTATTTTGTCATATATCTTCATGATTATACTGACATCAGTATCAACAACAATCAAGTCCCACAAACATAATGCCTCTAAAGGGATATTAAACAACTGGTGTAAGAGTAAATAATTAACTGATATAAGTATACTGCTCCAGAATTAATCTTTTATTATAGACATATAGCGAAAACATCAATCTCTATTCACACAGCCTTTGAAAAGCAGTCCTGGATGTTTTATTGTAGAAACACATGACCCCATCACTTGGATTAAATAAAATCCTTCAGCAATTTTCTATCTAGTTTATGAATCAACCAGAATAAGACAGGCACTGGAGCAAGGCTCATCATCTGTTTACCCGATATTTCATGCATGCTGGCCAGCATGTTGCCCTTCTTAAAAAAAGCCCATTCTCAAGAAGTTGGTGTTTACTTACAGCAGTAAAAAAACCCAAAATCCCTCATCAGAGTCCAGCCAAATAAATTCAAGCCCACAAGTGGAAAAACCCTCCTATGGTTTACTTCCGCTAGTTAGCAACCACCTTTATTACAAAATGTAAGATGACTTTGTCTGAAGGATACATCAAGATTTTTAGTTTAGAACACAATTGTATACATGACTGAAAGCAGATTCACCAATTAATTTTACATAATTTCCTTTCAAGCTTGTTGTTCAAGTAAACAATTACAGAAAGCTAGAATTATTTTCTACATGCATCAGTATGATGCAGGACTAGCATATACTTATCTTTGTCTAATGGAAAAGAGCTTTTAGGCTGTATAAAATGTTAGTGATGAAACTGTCAATCATTCAAACAAGTAAATAGCTTTTTTCCTCTGAATCATGCTTTCAGAAGATTTTCATAGCTACTTAACCTCAGCCCCTCACTACTTGTGAGTTGTTACTTCTGTTAAAGGTTCTTTCTCTCATCCGTGTCCAGAAATCTTTATCTCTAGCTACTGGAAAAGTTCTGAGATCCACGGGTCTGCCTATTTCTCCAGACTCCATGAACTTGAACTTCAGACACTGAAATCTGCCAAGTACAACCTTCCACCAACACCTGAATACCATTTAATGCACCAATCCCAGCAAGGTCAACTGTCACCTGAAGAACACTTAGAAGACTACAGCCTCCTGGCTGTAATTCAGGAAGCTCCTTTCCCCCCGTAACACAGGAACCTGCCTCCACAGCCAGTCCTTTAGAAACGGACTTTCTCTCATTTGAGCTCATACTCCACATCTAACAGAAAGTGCTACTTGAACAGTTCTATCAGGTGCCTTTTAGAGCCAAATGCCCCAAGACAACCAGTAAGCAAAGACTAAGAAGGCTGGGCAAGAAACTGCGAAATACAAACTGGGGTTCACATGCCTTTGCGAGGCAAACTAACACATTATTTTGTAAATGGAAAAGGTTAGTAAGTGGTAGGAAGCTACAAAAGATTTCCTAAGGTGACAGTTTGTTAGGCTGCTAGTAATCTGCTAATTTGGGACTATATTCTTTTCTTAGTGTCACTAAGTCAGCTGAAGAGTTTAATAACTGTCTGTCTTTAGCTGCTTATTGTTGTCCTTGAAATAGGGTGTCACACCTTCCAAATCTGCTACCTATTTGCTTTTATGGTAATATATCCTGGCCTGTTTTAGTAAGAAAGAAAAGTTGTGTCAGAAGAATTATATTCCTGCTGTTTAAACTAACCCAGTTTATTCTTACTCTGAGTAAGAAATTGCTTATGTCATTGATCTTCAGGAAAACAGGAGTGCTGGTAACCTCTGTCCATATAGGTGGAACTAGAACTAGACGATGCCAGTTTTCAGAAGGCTACGTAATTTTTGCTTTTTCTTTTCTTTAAAGGTGCACATAAAATTATGTGTTACTCCAGTATTAATCTGAATATCATATTGCCAGTTTTATAATGGGAATAGAAATATTCCTTTGCTTCAGAGCAATGTTGTGAAAATCAGCTGGTTGATATTTAGAAACCTTTTGTACATCCATGCTAAGCACCGCAAAGGCCTATAAAATTAACAATTCTGTGTTCGTTCTCCTAAGGACACAGAGCAGAAATAGCACTGACTACTCTTCAAACCCTTAAAAAAAGTAGCTTTGCACTAAATGTATACAGGCTTTTAATTAACATGTTTTGGTATATTAAAGCACATGAACAACCATAACTGCTGCTAATTTTTAAAAAAATGCACAAGCAGCTGTGATTTCTTACAATTAGGAGTAATTTCCTATTAATCTTAGCAAAGCTACCTCGGTCAAGTTCTTCATGATTAGAAGGTACCTTGAACCACAATAGTCTGGACTAAATAATCCAGAAAAAACCACAAGTATAGTGCATGGTGACAAATGGTATATACGCTGAGGAAAGATGTTTGGGATAGTATTTTCCGAATATTCTAAGTTGACAAAAGCATTCTAAGAGCACAGTGTAACAGATGGATGGAGAGACTGTGTCCTGGTAAATTGCATACATCTCTCTTCCTATTTGAATTGTAAATACCATGTTGATACAAGTTACCCTGTGAATAACTCGCAGTACACACATAACCTTCTGCTAATGTGAAGTGTTCAAAAAAATGCTTGCTGTTAGCTAGAAGCATGACAGAGCGATTTCAATGCAAGTAAAAGGCAGTTAATATTGAATACTGTCTTCGTAAACAGATTTTGATGGATTTAGCTCCACCATTTAAAAACCAAGAGAATAAATGTAAAGTGCAATTAGGATACTGAATGTCTTCAGTACCAAATCCATTGCGAATTGCTACACAAAATATGGAAGCTGTCACTTGGAATTAATAAATACTGCATTTTAGTATTTTATAAAAACCACAGGTTTTGCCCCACTATCCTCTATTAATACAAATTTTGGAAGCCTTCCATCTTCCAGTTCCTTGAAATGAACACATCCAGCACAGCAAACATGAGGCTGGGCAGTTGAAACTGGATCCAGACTGAAACTGGGAATACTTCTTATCTCTGAGTGTGCATCTTTACTACCTAATGGGAGGAGGCTTGGTGGGCACTATCACCTGGGAGTATCACGGGCAGGAAACCCAGTCACGCAGGATGGAAACATCATGTAGAGCAGGTGCAGCCTTAAACATTCTGTCTTGGACAAAAACCTTGACAAATTCAAAATCCTCTTTATTTAGTGAGGAAAAAATGCAATCAACAGGTTAAGGATTAAAATTAAACAATCATTATAGCCATGAACCATAAGCTGCTGCTGTAACATGTAAGGTCTATTGTGCAGTGTCAACTGACACACAGCTAGTTAGTTACAAATCATGGCTAAAAAAGTTATTACTGCATGACCCATATTTAATGTGCCCACTGACATGTGGCAGGAAGCTATATGCAATATACAGGCTTTCACAAATGGCTGTAAAATCCTGTATTCTGACCTTCAAAAATCTTGTTTCCACACTGCCTGCACAAGCAGAATGCCTCAAAAACATCTCCCCTGTGTTACTGCACTCACAGGGTCCTGAGAGTTCTTTGAAAGAGAAAAGTCCTAAATTGCCTTTTATTATGTAAGCACAACATTGAAAATTCCTCTATTGTATTCCATAGTATTCAAAACATGCAGATACTGGTACAGTAGAATTGACTTTATGAATTGAGACATTTCTAAAGATGTTTGCAAATAAGTGTCCTACAATGCTGTGATATTTTCCTTTTATCTCAGAGCCAGATGAGATTTTATTTTAAATTACTCAATTACAGAAATAGTTTTATTTCCTTTGTAAAGCCATTTCTTTCAATGCAGAAAACTGTGAGATGGGCTCCCTCTAGAGTCTTCTCTCTGATACAAACTTTGAATTATAAAAGATTGCATAGGTCGTTTATACGTGCCAAGATCCTACTTAGTCCCCTTCTGAAAAAAAAACCAAAGTTCTGAGATACGAACAGCGAAGGAAAAAACCTTCACATTCCCAGTTAAATGGGTTTATGTATTTGTACACCTCTCAAGTCTCTTAATGTCCATCTGGATGGCATCCCTTCTCTCCAAAGCGTCAACCACACCACAGCTTGGTGTCGTTAGTAAACTTGCTGAGGGTGAACTCAATCCCACTGTCCTTGTCACCAACAAAGAGAAATTCTTTACAATGAGGGTGGTAAAACACTGGCACAGGTGGCCCAGGGAGGTGGTGGATGCACCATCCCTGGAGACATTCCAGGCCAGGCTGGATGTGGTTCTGGGTAACCCGATCTAGTTGAAGATTTCCCTGTTCATTGCAGGGGGGTTGGACTAGG
Organism: Strigops habroptila; assembly: GCF_004027225.2. Taxonomy (NCBI): domain Eukaryota; kingdom Metazoa; phylum Chordata; class Aves; order Psittaciformes; family Psittacidae; genus Strigops; species Strigops habroptila. Next base: position 15,319,951 of record NC_044281.2, on the reverse strand, counting down.
TGACCTCCGAAGGTCTCTTCCAACCCAAACTGTTCAATGATTCTACATTTTTCCCTTTGCAATGTACTAGGTGCATTTCTAGGGCTGATATCATAGTCATTCTCTGCAGAACCTGGCAAAGAAAAGGTATAAGATGTAAAGAGTCTGATGCCTTAAATATTTCAGCCTTCCTTAAAATGCTAGTCTGAGCACAGAAAACTGTCTCTACAATCTCTTGAAAAACAGCACTGCTTAAAAGAAGAATGTGTTGCATGGCATAATGCAGTCCCCTAGGCTTTTGATACCAATATTCCAGAGTTCAACCAGCTGATTGGACTACAGATTTAAAGAGCAACAGTATTCTAGAAAAGTATAATGTTTTTAAATCACCTCACACTATCGAGTAAGCACCCGGACAAACAGAAATACATGCATTATGTCACATGTCCCTTACTTTATGCTTCAGTGCAAATTTACATATCGTAATTACATCACACAAATTTTTGTTACTAATGCAGTTAAGACTTCCTTCTAGTTTTACCTACTAATAAAATAAGCTAGGATCTGTTACTATGGGTTGGAAAGGACTGACAAATATTTCATACAACATCACATAAGTTTTCAAACACAAAATTAATTCAGGACCTTCCACAAAGCTCACTTTGCCTTCAATTCATATTAGGTTCCTTTTGTCTTTCATAGGTCCTACAGCTCCCCTCAAGCCGGGTAAAAGATGCTGGGGATGTGGGAGATGGTATGCTTGGAAGGTAAGTTTTTGAAACATAATAAAAAGAATGAATCACTATCAACCTAAGTTTGTTCAGGGAGAACCCCTTTTGGTTGCTCCATGTTTTATTTAAAAGGATTTCAGTCAATGTTTATCCCCAAACCTGAATATACTGCATCCCACAACACAGGATCAGAAAGCACAGTAACGTTTCGTCTGTGATTAAAATAATTTTATGACAACATCTTCAAAAAATATGTTCAAACATGAATAAATTCAGTAGTTACTCTAAACCACTTGCCTACTGATTTCCTTAGGGAATCAGCAGCCATAGCAGCCAACCAACTACCCTACATCCAGCAGGGTAACTTTGCAGCTCCAGGCTTATTGCAGCTAGTCCAGCAGACTCTCTGGCCTGTGGCTGAGCTGAGGCTAGGCTTTTAACATTTCTAACCCAAAATCAAGACAGCGTACTTCTGAGGGCTCTGATTTGTAAGGATGGAGCTCTGATTTCAGACAGGATGGAGCCAAAGCAGAGCGATCTGAACATTAAATTGGTGCATCCTAGCTGAGACTGAGCACCACATTTTTAATCCCTTCCTAGGCGGCAACAGTTAAAACACCTCTTTTGGTTGAGCCTGGTACCTTCTGTTCCAGAGCTCTTCATAACACTACTACTGCTTATCCATCCTGCCACTGAGATCAGCACAATTGCATGAGCACAGCTCCTCTGTGCTGCAGCTCATTTCAGACAAGTGCCTGCAGCCAAACATCCTTAACTTCACCAATGGCAGCCCAGACTGTAGTAGAGGAGCAGGTCCAGGTGGGACCAGGGCCTATGTGGGACCCAGGTCCCCCACCAGCAGGTCCAGGTCCCACTGCAAGGCCATGCGCCCCGGCAATACCCTTCTCTAACACAACTGGGATCTGCCCACATCTCAGCTCTGACATTGTTCCAAGGCAGGACTGAGTGCTTGAGTGGAGGCTCATGGCTGCCCACTCTTGCCATCCCCCAGCACAGGCACATGGCTCAGCTTCAACGGTGGCTGAAAACTGATGCTAAAGTTGTTTACTCTAAAAGCAACTACAAAGCTCTTTGTAAATATCACAGGTTTGAATGGATGCCAGGCAGATAAAAATTGCTTACATGTTTACAATAAATATCAACGACAGTCAGGGAAGAAGCATATTGATTTGCAATCTATGTATGAATGTTAGTTTACATAACAAAAATGAATCACAGTAACTTTGGCTTTCACCATAGTCTGATAAATTCTTGGCCCACAGAATCATAGAGTGGTTTGGGTTGGAAGAGACCTTAAAGATCACCTAGTTCCAAACCCCCTCCTGTGGGCAGGGACACATTCCACTAGACCAGGTTGCTCAAGGCCCCATTCAACCTGGCCTTGAATTGTGTTAATACATTATGGCATTTCTACAGTTGTTAAATCTATTACCTTGATTGTACAGACTTGAGTTCTGCACCATTCACACGCACAAAACATCCTCTTTTTTCCTTTTTTTTTTTTTTTAGTATAAAGCACTTCAGTGAACTCATGGTCTTTTTTTAAACAAACACACATGAATGCAAAGTGCCTACAGAACTGAGACCATGTGTGCTAAACAGCTTCCTCTTACTTTGAAAAATATTTCTTTCAAAATAACCCTACTAATATCCTTATAATTTGCTGATAAGAAATCACATATTATTACAACCTTTCATTTTAAACATAAATTGAGGCCAGAGTTAAAATCAAACATAAGCATTCTTTTTTTTCTCAATTCAAATACCACTTAGTAAAGAAGTTGAAACAAACAGATTTCCAGAGTTGTGAAGAGGGTGCTGTGACAATTCCCAGTGAGTTCAATAAAACTACACCAGTCCACACCACAGGGAAAGCAGTTCTCTGGTAGGATCCAGCCCAGCAACCAGACTGGGTGTTTACAACACTCTGTATTTCAACTTTAGCACATACATTTATTGCAAGAGTCTCAAGAGCAAACTGGTTGAATTGATAGATGCTATAAAAAGCTAGTGTTTATTAGAAATCTTCACTTTATTACAATTTCAGCATAGAAATTAAAACTATACGATGATTCAAAGCACGAATTAGGAATCTGTTTATGGATCATTAATTTCAACAGCAGCACAGGGAACAATTTTAAAGGACTATAAATAAAAATAATGCCATTAACATCAGTTTTAAATTAATGTGCCAAGTTTGGTTGGTTATCTTTCTTTAGGCTAGTTATGGATATCTGAATGTGAATCATGAGAAATTTAAAATATTGTGCTTATCCATCAGGCTTTTTAAACATTTTCTTTTCATTAGAAATCATAAATACAAAGTAAATAAATAGACAATGGAAATAAATCAGTTTTAAATTCTCTGTACTATCTCAAAGGCTTAAACTGCAGCACCCTGTACAGTCAGATCTATAAAAAGTTATATATGTCACACCAGTGGAGAATGCTTTTTCTCACAATGCTACCTTCAGAAATCAAACTAAGCATGATACCTCATATGGAAACCACATTGGATGTTCAGACAGCTACAATAGAGGTAGAAGAGGACATGTTAATACAGCACGTATGTGTATGCAATTTGATGTTCCAGTTATTCTAGAACATGTCCATAATGAATAAACCTTTATCCACTTGCAAAGTGGAAGGGGCAGCATCATTACTGCAAACAACAGCAGTCAAACCCCTCCTCCGTCCTTCAGTAGTAAAATACTAAATAAAACCAAAGGAATGGCCAATGTTCCCAAAGGGAGGATGATTTTAAATCTCAGCGACAACAGCTGTGTTTCTAGTCTGCAAACAAGCTGCCACACAGTTTGCTCCTACTGTGTACGAGAATATGTAGATTTGCTGAAGACGTATGATTTCCACTACACACTCCATGTTATGGTTCAGGCTAGGAGAAACACAACAGCCATGAGGAAATACTGAGGCACAACAGCAAGTGAATGCAGTTGTGACAGACTTGTACGCTGACAAGGGGAGGTGCCCTACGTTAATAGCACCATGCAGCCCCATCACAAAACCCTTGCTCTGAAGAGCATTTATAAGAATAATGATCATTACATCAAATTAACTATTTCTGTGAATAAATGTTCATCAATAGGAGTAAAAGATCACAACCTAAGCCATTAATATGAAAAATACTGATCTTCAAATAACCCAGTATGACCCCAGCAGTCCCTTTCACTGCCTTTTACAAGCATGATTTGATACTCTCTAGTCTAAAAACATCCAACTCTGCCTCCTCCAACCGAATTTGCCTAATCGCTGACTCTTCTTTCTCCTTTTTAACTTTTGCCTCTACTTCCTGCGAGTTGAGCTCTTCCTCGTCCAAGCAGCTAAATCTGGACTAAAGGGTCTACAGGGAGTAACTGCACCCTCTAAAGAGCACACCACCAAAGCACAAACTCATGAATGCAGAGCAGAAAACCTGGGCTTCAGCCTGGGGCAAATCATTAAGCCGCAGGTACATACACACAGACACTAACAGATTTAACACTGAGGAACAAAAAGCTGTGCAGCAGAGGGAGGAAGTAGGACAAACACAGACTTGTCTCATTTCATCGTAATTCATATCATTGGCTTAAAGTCAAACAATTTAACTTGCTGTTCATGGGCCGTAGCCATAGGAAGTAGTTTGTGAAGATGGGAAATCTTAGTACTGCAGTAAGAGTGGTTTGTTTTGTTTCCAAACAGTGCCAGTCAGCTCAGAATTGCTGAAAAGGGGCCAGTGCAGCACGCACAGCAGCAGTAAGTCAGAATTAGAGCATGATGCTAAAAATCTGAAACCCCCAAAGAGATGTTTAAATGATAAATGAGAAGCAAGCCCATCTTGCCCATTGATTAAACACTGTATGAAGAACAGCTTCCATTTGTTTGCTCTATCTTTTTATTTTTCTGTACATTGATAGATGACTGCCCCTGCTATTCCCTACAAAGTGACACGTCCATCATCACTTTCGAAAGTTTCTGTTTTGGTTTTAGACTTTCTGAAAAGCCGCACTGTTGTTGTTATTCTTCTGTTCTCTTTTATAATATTCTTCTGCTCTCTTTTTATAAAAACTCCTTCAAGGATACTAGGAACTGAATCATCAATATTTAAAACATCAAATGGTGAAGTACTCTGACAACTTCAGCATCTGCTATGCTGTGGTGGTTCACATGCACCTCTCACTTCAGGAGATGTGGAGCTCTTTAAGGCCCAGTCAAATTTAGGGATGCATTTGTTACAAATTAGTCATCACCCTTGTCCTCAAATTATTAATTAATTAGGAAAAACTGTTAAGCCATGGCAGAGTAGGGGAAGACAGGAGTTTTGGAATCTGGAGATCTGTCAAAAATTTTAACCTTTTAGTGGACTACAGTGAAGCCATCTCTGAACATCTCCTCAGCTAAGATATCTGAAAATCCTATAAAATAATGTAACTCGAAGCTTATTTCTACAAAGCAATTTATCCTGTTTAGACTTACAAAAGCATCAGTGTTAACACTTTTTGTTCTTATAACGATGTCTATATATATTAAACTCTGCATTAAAACAGGTGTAAAGATTTCTGGGATACCTTTAGGAAACACAATGAGGTGTAAATCCCTGGAATGAGATAAACCATTCCAAGGGATTTCCAAGGGAAAAAAAGCTTTGTAACATCATAATCAGGAATTCAAAAGATCAGTGACTGGCAGACCAAGTCAGATAGAAAGTACATTTTTGTATTCAAGATCTGTAAAAAAAACCTTAAACTGTGAAATATACATTACAGGAAGCTTCTGCCCCCACGGTCATACCTCATTTTATCTCTTCATCCTTTCTAAACTGTCAGAAACTGTTCTTCTCATAAGCACCTTGCACACAGCTTTTCAATTGCATCAGAGAATCTCCAAACACTTGAAAGTTACAGTCAAATCAAGCTCTGCCTGTTTATAAGGCCACACTCCAGTTACAGAAGATTTTGTAAATTTGCTAACAAGGCTATGGAATTTCTGGTGGGATCCTTTGAATGTTTAGGGTTTAGTTTGGATTTGGCAGGTGGCTTTCATTGTGCAAGGGTTCCCCAGAAATTCTGCCACTGGGAATGACTAAAGAGACATACCGGTTTTGCTCACAGTTCTGCTGCCAGCTTCACATAATATGTTCATGTTGATTCTTTAGCAGCCTGCAGCCGGAATTAGTTTGAAGATAGCACAGCCTGAAAGAGCTGTATCCTGTGACACTTTCAGCTACTAAGCATCAATGAAATAGTTTGCAGGAAAAGGCACAACTGATAAACGGAAAAAAATAAAACCCAGTTCCTCCTAAATTAACCACCATGCATCATATAGAAACCTTTGAACTGCCGCAGTCTACTTTAGCTTTTGATCTTCCTTAAACTGCTAGTAAGAACAGAAAACTTAAATGACAAAAATCAATAAGTTAAAGTAAAAAATGTGCTAAAATGAACAGAATTTCTGCTCAAAATCCTCATCCTTAATAATTACTGCATATTTCACTGCAGGGGAAAAAAAAATAAGTCCTTAGGAAAGCTGAGTGCTAATTTTAAAGCAATCAAGAATGCATAGATGTTTTAAATTACAAGAAATGGCTCTGCAACATCTTGACTATTTAAACAGAAGCAGATGGTTTATATGGCTTTACTGCTTAATTAAACATTTTATATGTTCTATAAAATGATATCTGATGGTATTCTTTCCAATTGGCTTTCTAAATTTAAATTACAAGGTAATTTTATGTATGCACCATAATAACCAGCAAATTAATTCAAATATTCATATCCAATACTAACTTACCAACGTAGTGTCTATTTTCTAACGCAAAGAACTGTCCAGCTCCTCCAATTTCCTCTTCATAATACTAACATTTTTTCAGAATTCTACTGGGTTCCTTTATCTTAAATAGTCCTAATTTAACAGCAATTGGTTTAGATTTTTACTTCCTATCCCCTTTACAAAAACAGAAATAGTGAAACACGAAAAAAATGATGGAATTTATTTCATGAAGACCTTAAAACCAAGACCTCCAAACAAGATGTAGGTATGGAGCCTACTGTGATAGTAGGGTACAACTACTGATGAGTGTGAAAGATCTGAGAGATATGATAATGAAGAAGGTTTAAAGAAACTGCTTAGAATTCATGTCATGAAAGAGAACTGGAAAAAGGTATTCTGTCCCCAAGTTCCCCAGGCAAAATTAAATCAGGTTTCATAGTTCCACAAAGTAACAATCGCAGAGTTGGAAGAAAAAGAGGGATGCAAAGAAAAGACTGAGCACAGTGGGTAAAGCTTTCATAATATCTTTACCAAGTACAGATTTGATGTGGTAATTCCAGCAAAAGGAAAGGTTTCATGATTATTATTTATAGTTGTTGGCACTGACTTTTTAAAGCTGATTCAAAACAAACATAGTAAAAAGCAGAAATAGACAAAACAACAACATCATCACTAAGCCAGGAAGCTGTTTAACTGTGTTGACTACTAAAGACAACCTTAGATTAGCATGAACTTCATTTTGTTCTCACAGCTTATAGTTAAAATTGGTGAGAAAAGGTAACATCACTCACTGTGTGCATAAATGACCCTGCTCAGTTACACTTCAGTATGATCTTCACGTGAGCAGATGACAAATGCCTATCACAAAGTGAAGCACAAAGTTGCTTTTAAGTGACTTGTGAGTCACATAAAGTCATTGGGGTCACAAGTCATTACACTCTCCACGTCAATCAAAAGCACTAGCATTTAGGGATGTTGCATGTTTTAAGCTATAGCAGCTTTTCCTGGTTGTTTCTGGGCACTTGTTCAGGGCCCTCACTTGCTCCTCTTGACGCAACACAAGCCCATAGCAATGAGCAGGGGAGCAAACTAAAACACTGATAGATATTCCTTGATTGATGAAATGCAGCTATGTCAGAGCACAGTTCTTCTTATATGACCAATACAGTCTAGAAAGAGAAATAACCCTATTTTCCCATCTAGACATGCAGACATGAATTCATGAATTTTTATGTAAAATATCAGTTTAAAAAAAAAAAAACAAAAAAAAAACCAAAAAAAAAAACCAAAAAACAAATTATCAGAATAATAACAAAAATGCAGTAATATGATAAAACTATGATAGTTAGCTGCTAAAGGTATCAGAATCCTTAAGACTATCTGTCTGCTCCCTCTCTCCTTTAACACTCAAATTAGGCATTCAACACCACTGGCAAAAAGAACAGCAGAGTAACTCATCCAGCTCAGTACCTTTAGGAACTAAAGCAAATACTTTAGTGCTGTTTTTAGACTTCCATTGTTTTAAAAAATATAACATTAATTTAAATTAACTGAAAGTTATTATTAAAGTTTTAATCATGACTGAAGATCAAGAAATGCCTGTTCTTGTATTCCTCTAGCTAAACAAGACAGCTTTTCCACAATACATCATGCATCGACTTCTAAGCTTCATGAGTTCAGAGAGAACTGATTTCACTTACCTAGCAGTTGCCTATGTTCCTCTTAGTGAAGTTAGGGCTGGAAAAAAAAAAAAAAAAGAAGAAACACTTGGCAGCTAATTACATTAAACTAACATCAGACTGATACATTTCATGCTTTAGCATGCATTCTTTCCTTAATACCCCTGAGAGACTTCATGTATCAGCGTGTGCCACATGAACTTTTAATGACTGCAGGACAATATCCCCATCCCATCTGGGAAATCCCAAGTCACTGAATACACACATAAAGAAGTAAATGTTGCCACAAAAAGCCAGTTCTTCTATAAGAAGTCTCATTTAAATTCTGAAAATTGAAAATTAAAACCAAAGGAACCATCCACTATGCTATTTTGGCACATAACCATTAGGAAGGAAATGTAAATGTTTCAGCAGATATGTTTTGCAGCATTAGTTTGACAGATGTTTTGATTCCTGTAAGTTTGTAATAACATGAAAATTATAAACTAATTTCTCAGGTACACTCTACTGGAGTATAATATGTTTGTCTTTGTTGATGAAAGAGTTTTTTCCCCAAAACATTTCACAGTGGAAATGTTTATTCAGCTAGCTAAGCCTGAGAAGCAAACACAAAAAGCATGAATCAATTTCACTTTCAACAATGAGCCAGAGGTGCTTCTATGTCAGTTTCATCAGCTGAAGCATCTAATTCACATTTGGTTTTTTCTGTGTAAATGAGAGTAAGCTCAGAGAGTGAGCCCTAAGACTTTATGACATAATTTCAAACAAAGCAAGTGCATGGTGCAGGAAACTGCAAGAAATTCTGAGTTATAGATACTACAGGATAACCCAGAATTATCTTTGAAACAGTAAATTCTTGCAAAGACTTCTTGCAATGTGTATGTATTTGAGAGCCTGCTTGCCAGTCCCTGTTCACAAAACCAAATGTGTTTTGTCTCCACAAATAAGAACTGGTAGCAAGCTCATTAGCTCTTGACCATACTTAACTTTTGAAAGACGACCACCCCACCAAAAAAGACCCTATCACTTCCCAATCCCTTCATAACCCTCGTACTGGACTTAGGTGTTAGCCTAACCTCAGTGAGGAGGAGCACCCCAGTGTCCTCCAGGCAGGATCCAGCCACCCGAATTACACTTTGTTCTTTGCTCTGTTGTCCTCTGCCCAGCAGGAATAGCTGTGTTCAGCAAGAAACCTTTGGCAACGTCCCAGGCCTGCTTGTTTTCAGACATTTATGCCAACGTGAACTTGTGCCAGGACAGACAAGTGACTGCCTGTGGCGGGCCCGCCACAGTCCCTCCTGCCCTGGGGTCCTCTCTCCACCACCAGCCTCACCGAGGCGAGGGCAGCTGCAGGCGAACGCCCCTGAGCAAATGGACGCCTTCGCAGTCTTTGTCTGCAGACCTGACACACCTGGACTGGGCTCAGGGCACAGACTGCAATGCCTGGGGCCGGCTCTCCTCAGCAGCAGCGTCGCGCCGCTCTCCTCTCCACCCTGCTACCTGCACCTCTGTTCCCAGCCCCCTCGGCCCGCCGGGGGCTGCCTGTGGACGCATGCTGACCACCCCTAGCAGCGCAGGGTGATGGGGCCAGGTCGAAGCACGCCCAGCTGTGGAAGGGGCGAGCCGAGGCCGAGACACCCAGGCAGGGAGCGGCTGGGAGGAGCCGAAACCCCGCCCGAGGAGGGCGCGGCAGCCACGTCAGCCGCGGAGCCACCCCGCCTGCCTTCGGCCCAGAGCCGGATCCCGCCGCGGGACGCCCTTCCGCCCGGCGCCGGAGTGAAGGCGCCGCTGTCCCATGCTGCTCTGCGCCGGGCCCGTTCCGGCCGCTGGCTCCCGCTGCTCTGAGCCGCCGGCTGGTGCCGTTGCTCGCCCTGCAGCCCGGTGAGGGCCGCGCCGCTTCCCGCAGCTCGCCCGGCACCGAGGCCGTGCCGGCGGGGAGGGGACCGCACAGCAACCCCGCCCCGGCGGCGGTTCCTTGCCCCCTTCTCCCGCCGCAGCCTGGGCGCCCCCGGGGCTCTTACCTCCGGCCTCGCCGCGGCGGGCGGCACCCGGCGGCGCATCTCCAGCCGTGTCGGGCGCGGGCGGCCGCTGCGGTCTGCCCGGCTTCAGCTGCCGGGGGTGTCTGCCGCCTCCCTGAGGAGCAGCCCTCCGCCCCGGGCGGCTGCTGGCGCACAGCTACCGGGTCCTGTCGGAGAAATGTCCCCCCGTGGCACTAAAAGTAAGTTTGGAGGAAAAGCGAGCCCTACTAAACCTGCTTTTACTAGTGTGGTGTGCCAGCATTCAGTGTCGTTCGGTAAAGCTTTGCGTGATTACCTCATTCACAGTATACTTAATAAAGAGATGGTCTATCACTTGTGTGGTCTTCAGAAAGTGGGAAATCAACAAATGATGTTCGTGTGTAGTCTGCACAGGCTGGCAATAGAGTTCTTTACTGAGATTTATTTATTCAGTAAGCAGGAAAATGTACTTAACTGCTTTTTCCCATCTCTTCTTATAGGTTGTAACTTTTGCGAGGCTTATGACGTGAAGTAGGACAACCAGTATTTTGAAGAGCTTTGTCATAAGTACGGCCGTATCTCTGAAAGTCAGTGGATTTGCTGGAGACTCTTCCCAAAGCTTGCTCAAATCGGAACCCAGAAACTTCCAAAAAGCTTCATAATGGAGTTCTTAGTGTCCAAAGGAGATTATGTTAGATGTTTCAAAAGATCTTTATTGCTACTTTTAGTATGTGTAATAGTTCTTGTGTGCACTGATCAGGACTACTATAATTTACTTGGAGTGTCCAAAGAAGCAAGTAGTAGAGAAATACGACAAGCGTTCAAAAAATTGGCGTTGAAGTTGCACCCTGATAAAAATCAGGTAAGTTACATCTTTAACAGGTTAAAATTGCTGGGTTAACGGTTCTTAATGTTTAAACAAAAAGTGGTTTCAATTTATCTGAAATGTTTCTCTGTGCCTGTGTAGTGAGGTAACCACCTGATAACACGGCTCAGTTCAGATTTCCTGCAGAGAAAATTTACAAAAAGGGACTGGTCATACATGGTTGTGTTCAATTTGGGCCATATTAAATTGCTGTAGGGAAAAAAAAGAGTCAAGATAATTTAATTCTCAGTTCTATTTTGTAAATAAAGGAAAACTTACTTCTGCACCATATTATGTTGTTGGTAAACTGATGAGTTTGTCTCTTTCTATTTAGCTTAGGGGAACTTACTATTTCTCTAACATGAAGTATCATCTGAACAGCAAAGACCGCCAGCCTGTACTGAGACATCAATCTCCAAGTATCGTATAGGACACAGCAGAAATTCTGGGACTGCCAAGGCATAACGAGGGAGGGTAACAGGGAGCTCTAGAATGACTAGAGAGAGAAGACTGGGAATGGCTCAGTCTGTGCAACAATATTTTCTGAAGTGCAAAGAAATCACTTCAAAATTTAAACATTTTTCCTCAAGATTTCCTGAAATAATCAGAAATTCACAGGAATTACGAGGGCTTGGGTCTTCATATGTGCAGTCATGCCTGCACATAGCCCCAGAAGACAGTGATGTTCTGTATGAGCTCAGGGCCTGACTGCACAGAGTATGTTGAAGCCTCTGAGGTGCTAATGTTTTACAGTGGATTTGAACATGACAAAGCTCAAAGAGAAAGCCAAATCTCAACAAAGCTAGAAATGCCAACTGGTAGCTATTGACTGCAAGTTTTGTTCTGCCGATGTTGATACCTTCAAAATAATAACATTTTGTGTCAGGTTCTATAGTTTCCAAGTATTCAAATACTACTAAAGATTTTTCAATGGGTTATTTTCAACACTAAAGATGACATATAGAAGATGAAGCCATTACACAAATTCTATAATGGTAATTCATTTCCTGTGTATCTAGGTAAATAAGTCATGATACCTTAAGAAAAAGTGTCTTTTGAATGAAATGTGTAAGCAGAAGTTAAAAGGGTGGGACAGTGCTGCAGATTTTGCCTACCACCATTATATTGCACCAGCTGAGAGCCCAAAGTGGCGTTCAGAATATGCCTGTGAATTTTTTGTTGTTCTAATTCCGAGGCACCTAGAACCAGAATGCTTTTTAAATAAAAAAGGAGGCCTCTGTCTACACCGTAAGATGAGAAGGGGTGAGTTTATAGCAGAGATTTTCAAACTGGACAAGTGGGGATTCTAGGGGAGTAGAAAAGATTATGGAGTGAATGGTAAGTCTTCATTCTTGAGCGGGTTTCTTTTATTTCCATTGAAGAGAGGGATAGAAGAAGAGGGGTCACTGGAGAATGTTATAGCCTCCCACCCGTTTCCTTTGTATTTCAGTTGGTACTTTAGTGAGGATAAAGAGATGAGAAGACACATCTGGCTTCAGGAAAGGAAAACTTTACTGTAGTTTGTTTGGAGATCACTGTGTAAAGTCTGCTTCGGTCACAGTTGGCATCTTTAGTAGGGACATAAAAATATTTCCAGATTATTTTCTCAGCATTATATGTACAAGATGGTTTATTAATTGCTTACTAATTATACTTTTCCTTACATAGAATGATCCAAATGCACATGAAAATTTTTTGAAAATAAATAGAGCATATGAAGTACTTAAAGATGAAGATCTACGGAAGAAGTATGATAAATACGGAGAGAAAGGTCTTGAAGATCAGCAGCAAGGAGGTCGTTATGAAAGCTGGCACTATTATCGCTATGATTTTGGTAAGTTATGATGTATGTTTGTGATTTGCTTAAAAAAGTCACAAGTAAATGCAGTACTCAAATCTGTATCAGGTCTTTTTATGGATTTCTGATGTATCCTCTGCAGATTTCTGCATGCTCTGTTCTCCTGTGGCTGTCGTTTTCTCTCTCTTGACCCAATCTTTTATTTACCCTGTTAATGGCTACTGAAGAACATAATAATCTGTTTACCTAGCCTTTTGTTTCTGCTGCTTACCTTTCAATTGGTTATCTTGGGTTTTGGGTTTTTTAAAGTGCAGAGCTTTTTTCTTTCTTTTTATTTTTCTTACTTAAATTCCAGTGTTAATGTTTCATCAGTATTCTTTTTAACTCTTTAATGCAGTAAGACCTTCTTTTTTGTCTAGGCAGAGTATTCTCAAATGGATTTTGAGAGGTTTTTGCACTGTCTATCCTATTTTGTATGTAATTATACAATGAGAGGTCAGTAGAGAGGTAGTAGAAATAGAAAAAATAATAACAGAATCATACCTGAAATGATCCTGACACAAGTTAATGTTTGTCTCAACAAATTTTAGGTAGTTGTAGAGAAAGGCTGGGATGAACCATTCTCAAGGCTGCTGTAACAGGAGTGAGCTAAAATAGTGAGCTGAGGAGCATGGTCTGATAGAAAAGAAAGAAAAAGCTTAAATAAACCTCCACCTTGGAAGAATTTTATTTTCTGGTGTAGTTTGATTTAATATGGCCCAATCTCTAAAAAAGTCTGTGCAAAATGAAATTGAATAAACCAGAGGTGCAACTATCACAGGAAAATATGGAAATTATCCTAAAATTTCTTCAGATGAACATCTGCCTGAAGTTGCACTGCTTGATTGAGAAACAATATCCTTGAATGTCTACTAACCACTTGTTTGGAGAGTATCTGTAATTTTCATATTTTATGTGTGTGTATATATATATATGAAAATACAGATATATGTAGGGGTGAGTGTATGTATTATATTATGTGGTATGTAGTATAATAGAAGATTATATGTATGATAAGGATAGTAGTAGAAGTACCACTTTGTCACCTATAGAAGTTAATTTCTCTCATTATTTATTTGCATTTAATCCTTATATACCTCAGGTGAAATGGCATCTCACTCACCATGTTAGGTACTGTAAAAGATCTGTAGCCATAGATAATATAATGCTGTCTAATAGTATTTCTGGTATCTCTGCACTGTCTTTCTTGCATACTTGAAGTAGTAGACCGTTGTAGCAATGTTTTAGGTAGGACTGGTTAGCTTTTTAGAAAAACTGTGTTCCTTATCTTTATTCTGTCCGCTTTATTCCGCTGCGTTCACATATTCTGTTAGTGGAAAAGCTTGTGACTGAAATGCCTTTGAGATCTAGATAGTTTAGATAACCACAGGCTGAGAGAGGAAGTAAAAGCTTCTAGATATTAAATATGGCTCTTTCACTGAGAGTTGAAGCTTCTTGAATTTTGATCTGACAACTGGTTGATGTTCGTTCTAATACTCCTGCTGTAAGAGTGGTAGTTCAAGTTCTCTGCTCATTTGGTGACTTGTCAACTAAACACCAAAATAACTGTTCTGTTCTGATGGTGGCTTTTGTAGCATGAGGGTGCGGGAGTTAGCAAGAGATTAAACTAAGTTTACATATTACTAAACAAATATAGCTTTGTTGTAAAAACTATCTTTGCCAGCTTACTATTTAAATTTAAGCGTACTGTCTTGTGAATAAGGTGATAGTTTATGTCTTCATTTTAAAGATGGCAAAAATAAAAAGCAATTGCTGGTTTTCTTAATAGGTATTTATGATGATGATCCTGAAATTATAACATTGGATAGAGGAGAATTTGGTAAGTCTGAAATAAATAGCTATCTGTTTGACAACGTGGCGACCAAAGAAACAGTTTTTACATTCTGAGCTGTATATCTATAGACTTCTATTACATACCTATAAATAACTGTCAGAAAACCATCGTTAGATGAGAAAACAACAAAAAACCCCACACCCTTAACACTTTGTGGTGAATAGTAGTTAGCGAATAGTATCGATATACAGTTTAGATTATGTTTGAAAGATATTTTGTGAGGCCTGCAAGGGGAAATTATTTTAATTAAAAATTTGTTTCTCCTAATTTATCGCTATGGTTTTTTTGGTCTCTTGTCTAAAAATGCACTTTGCAGACCTTTTTATTATAGTTCAATTACTTTTTTATTTTTTTAATTTGAAATCCAGTCAATTGTGCCTTCCATGAGAGGTTCAAGTCCAGAAGGTGGTACCAGATACTAAAACCACAGCTAGGTAAAACAAGGCCTGAAAAGATAATGCTTTCACTGAGGATATCATCCAGTTGTGTTTTGTTGTAATTTGTAGCTAAAATGCTTACAACTAAAAGAGACTAGAGAGGAAAAAATATTGATTTTGTGGGGTTTTTTATTTTTTTATCTGCATTTTGGGTGCTGTTTCCTTTGTATGGACTGGACCTACATGCTGAGCCAGTTTTCCAAAGTGTTTTAATAGCAGAACCTCATGATGCTCCTCATGAGAACATGCTCTTGCTTTGCTTAATTTATTTCCATAATCTACGCGCTCCTTAGCTGTCGTATTTGTGAGGATATTTTAATAGAGGCAAATATAACTTAGGAAATTCACTATAAAAACTATGTCCAAAACCAGAGAGACTGGAAGCCATGTAATTCAAGCTGATAACCTCTGCATGTGTATATTTCCTTGCTGTTGTTTTCTTTTATAAGCAAGAGCCATTGTTTCCCTTGACTTTTCTATTAATGATATTAACTTGGATTTTCAAATTGCGTTTTCACCTGTTAGGAATTCTACATTAAAAGTTTGCCTGGTGGAATCCAGAAAATACTTAAAGTGATATAAGGAAATTGAAAGTTCTAGTGGGTAAAAAAATCTTTTAGAACATGCTTTTTGTTTTAAAGGTGGCAAGACTCACGGTATCACACATTTCCACTAGATGAATCTGTAGAGAGTACATTTATTCTTAAGTAATATTAATATGTTGAAAGTCAGGGTGCTGATATCCTCTGAAATACAATTTTTGTGCATTTGCTTACAACAGTAGGTATGTGCGAGTGAGGTGCGATGTTTATCCCGTCTGAGTTACTGGTACTAACTGTGTCTGACATATAAATGTTTAATTCAGCTTTTGGGGAAAACAATGTAGTAAAAATGTACATTCTAGATATAACTACATTGTACATGTGCATTACTTACATACAGTTTTCTCCTCTCCATCTAGATGCTGCTGTTAACTCAGGAGAACTGTGGTTTGTGAATTTTTATTCGCCTCGGTGCTCCCACTGCCATGACTTAGCACCTACGGTATGTGTAACAAGCAAATTAACTCTGAAAATTCATTGGTTTTAACAGCATAAAGCCTATTGGAAATGGATTTTACACTGAAGCTAAAACCAAAGTCAGCAATTCAAAATGCCAGGAATAAAATGTGCTGATGTTTCATTATATCTTTATAAGAAAATATCCTTTCCCCCCTTTATTTGTAGTGGAGGGAGTTTGCTAAGGAGATGGATGGAGTAATACGCATTGGAGCTGTCAACTGTGGAGATAACAGAATGCTTTGCCGAATTAAAGGGATTAACAGTTATCCCAGTCTGTATATTTTCAAAACTGGAACGGTGAGTGATGAAACTTCAGCATTTTTTAGAAAGATAGAAATCTGGAAGAGTAGTTCTTTAATATTTGTTCATAGTTCTTTATATAAATATATTTCCTTTTAATATATTACTTCCTTTTAATATATTACTACTTTTGAAGAAATTACTTTTTATCTTCCTTCACCTCGGTTAAATTAACTTAGGAAGCTTACTTCAAAAATAGATATCCGATTTACACAGTGGGGTTTTTACCGTGCAGTATATCGCTCCTGATTTAGGAAGATGCTGTCGGCAGTGATGCTGTAGCAAAGCAACAAGTCTACTTGAACAGTTTCTCTTACAGTATTATAATGGACTTTTCAAATACAAACAATAGTCTGTGGTTTTGAGTCTAAAGAATATGACGTTGTACCTAAAGAAACTTGGAAATCCCTTCCACGAGATTTTCTCCATACCAGCTGCATTATGTACGTCACTCTTTATAGTTGCCTGTTAAGTGATGGTGCCAGGGCTGGTGTACAAATTACACTTGAACAGTTGAGTACATTTTGACAATGGTAAGATTTGAGAGGTTGAATGCAGAGATTGTGCATACACTAAATGGACTGATACAAGCAATTTTTTTATTTAAATAGAAACATAATCACTGGGAGTTGGTATTTCTAAGACTGAATTATCCTTGTGTGGCTGGACTTAACAAGAAAAGCTAAATTCCAAGCATTCCAATACAGAAGGGAGAGGACAGTTAGAGCTAAGGCTGGGGGGGTGTAGTAGTGTGCTGCAGTTGCATAAGTACTGTTAATCAAAAAAGTAGGTTTGGTTAATTTTATATTCTTTTTCTTCTGTAGCAACCAGTGAAATATTACGGAGACAGGTCAAAAGAGAGCTTAAAGAACTTTGCCATGCAATATGTTGCAAGCACAGTCACTGAGTTATGGACAGGTAATGTTCACATGTTTTGTTTGGGGTGGTGGTCTCGAAATTGCTTGTAGAATATACAATATGGCAGAAACTATGTATACAACTGAATCTACCAACTCTTGCTTATTTTTGAGGTTAAAAATATTTTACTGTTACTTGCTAATGTAAAACCCTCTTGTTTCACAGTCACATTTAATCACAAACTGATGCAAATTGTTTCACTCTTAGGAAACTTTGTTAATGCCATTGAAACTTCATTTGCTTCTGGTGTTGGTTGGCTGATCACCTTCTGCGCTGAACGTGGGGGTAGGTATATTAAATACCTTTCAAATAAGGCAAACAGGAAATACCTTTCAAATAAAGCAAACATGGAAAAAAAAAGTACTTCTTTTGATAGTGGCATAATCCTTTTTGCTTCTAATAAAAAGTTATAAAACCATTTTAGATGATCACAGTGTTTGGACTGCAGATCACTTAAGCACCATTTTAGGGGCAGCTTGACAAAAAGGGATATTAACAGAAAGATTATGCTATTGTGCTTCTGTAATGTCATATGAGTCATTAAAGCAGCAGTCGAGTGTAAACCCTTGAAGGGAGTGGCAGAAAAGGCCTCAAGCTCAAATGACAGATACTGCACAAGTGCAAGCCAGCTTCTTATGACAGCTGAGTGGAAAAAAGGAGGTATCTCCACTTTAAACCACTAATACTCAAAAATAAGCTGACTATTTTCTCTTAGGTTTGGACATAGTAACTGGTTCTTACCACTGATGCTATGACACAGTTTAGATTTGAGTTATTTTTTTGTAGCTGTTTGTTACTGACGTTCTTGGGATCAGTAGCGGATACGGTATATGAGAAAGCTGCGTTGATTAGCTGGTGGAGCTAAGTAAATGCACTACACCTTTGACAAATAAAAATTTCTTGGTCTTACGAAGAGACCTTTGTTCTGTGAGCTGAATAGCCGCAGCTGCAGTCTTGGATTTACATTTGTATATAGCATGATTTCAAGTTGCAGTCCTTTTGTTATTAAGTTTTCAACTTTGGTCCAATTAAAGTGAGATTGATGCATCTAGTTTCAGAAAAACTTCTGCATCAGAAGGTAACTTGAAAGTCTGGATTGGTAATTAGAGCATATGATGTATTTATTATAGTCAGGTATTATTTGAATCACAGAAAATTGATATTTCCATTGAAATTTCATTCCAAGACAGTATGTAGATACCTCTTGGTTGCTTTTTTATGAACAATAAGAAGAAATTTTAAAGGTCAGTCTTAGTATAGCAAATAAAATATTAAAATCTTTAAAATGAGAATTTTGTGTTGATGAAGCAAGATAATGTTATTCATGTTTGTTTAACTTGGAGTAGACAACCATTGAGTGCTGATTGTTATTAGAACTTCAAGTGACTGAAATGCTGGATGAATAGCCGGGAAGCATGCCTTTTGAAATGATCACCTTTGTAGGGAGGAAAAGGGTAATTCTAAAGAAGAGTACATTTAGTGCATTAATAGTTTGAAGTTTTATGGTTATAAATAAATCATTTTTATTTTGCAGATTGCTTGAGTTACCAAACACGCCTTAAGCTAGCTGGCATGTTGGTAAGCAACATTTCACTTTTGAAAGCATTACTGTTATATTTAAAACAAAATAACAGAAGTGAAAGCATCAAGTTGTAGCTGAAACTCTCACTGAGTTCAGCGGAACAAAGATTTCGCCCATTAACTTTCAGAAGAGTGACTTAGTAGCTATTGGAATAACATTAAAATTTTAAGGAATTTTATAAAATACGAATGATTATTAACTAATGAATTATAGTGTGGTTTCCTTCCATTTTCTAAATGTATATAATTGCTTGTGTGGGGATTTTCAAAAGCATTTCTGAACTTTAAATTAAAAAATACTCTTCTTTTGGTTTTGTGTTTGGTTTGTTTTGTTTTTTTTCTTACAGGAAGGTCTTGTTAATGTAGGCTGGATGGACTGTGGCACCCAGGGTGAGCTTTGTGATAATTTAGATATCTCATCTAGTACTACAGCATACTTTCCACCTGGAGCCACCATAAATAACAAAGAGAAAGGAGGTGTTTTGGTATGAGTTGTTTCTCAACCGTTCTGTATTTAGATAAAATAAGGTGATGGCAATGACAAAGGCATGTATAAATAATTTTCACACTGATTATATACAACAGAAAAGGTGCTTTTTTTATCTTCTAAGCTTGCATGCCATGGTAAGGGTTTATATCCTTCCTGGCTTCTAAGACTGTGATCCCTGGGGGTGGTCCTCAGTTTGCTGCTATGCTGGGAGAGTGAACAGGAGCACACTGCAGTAGCAGCAGCCTGTAGCTCTGCTTAGACACCTCCTCAGTAGTCTCCCTGGGCAGCTGTGGGAATCTAGGGGTGGGATGTTGCTCTGTGACAGGCCCAAGAGCTAGTTCTAAAGCTGCTACCCAGCTATCCTGGGCAAGCTTGGCAGTCTCTTTTCCCAAGTAACAAGAAAAAGGACAAGAGGAGATGGCCTCAAGTTGCACCAGGGGAGGTTTAAATTGGATATGAGGAAAAGCTTCTTTACCAAAAGAATTGTCAAACATTGACATTGGAACAGGCTGCCCAGGGAAGTGGTGATATCACCATCCCTGGAGGTATTTAAAAGACGTGTAGACATGGCACTTAGGGACATGGTTCAATGGTGGACTTGACAGTTAAGGGTTGGTCTCTATGTTCTTAAAGGTCTTTTCCAACCTCAATAATTCTATCATTCTATGATTTGCCATGTGCCCCCAATTTTTATTCCAGAAAGAATATCCCAGGTTTGAGAAATGCTACTCAGTTGAACTGAGTACTGACATGTGTGATAAAAGTACTCCTACGATGTCTGTCGCAACAGTTCACACTGTTCGACTCTATTCTAGTATTGCAACCTCCTCCTACATTTGTATGGTAGTTTTAACTTCCTTAATTGATGGAGACATGTCGCTTGTTCCTTTGTTGTCACTGCTGTTATCTATATCTTTAAAAGGAAGAAATTACATTTGTAACCTGCCTACTTTCAACTGTGTACCTTGCCACCTCTGAGTTACTGATTCATATTGCTTCCTAAATTTTAAAGATCACTGAAACTTCAGTCTCTGGAGGAAGGCTGTAAGACTAGATCGGAAATCTTGTAAACTTGATTGTCAGATTTGGCCTGAAATTTGGATTTGAGACTTTTAGCCCCCATTTTGACAAAATATAGTATTGTAAGTTTAATATTGTAGGAAAACAAGCTAAAAAGGAGTATTCCAAGAATGATGTTTGTGAAATTATGTATATGAAAAAGAAGGTGATCAAATAACATACTATTAACTGTACCCTTCAGTTGATGGAAAGGAACAAATCAGAATAATTTCCCTGACACTTTGAGTACTAATCATCAAGAATCAAGTTGATATTTGTAATTCCTTATAATAAACACAGCTACCTTTCCTTCCTAGTTTCTTAACTCCTTGGATGCCAGAGAAATATATCAGGAAGTACTGAAGCATCTGCCAGATTTTGAAATGATCCCTGCAGCATCATTAGAGGTAAATTTTTAAAAATATATGAAAATTTCTTTAAATAATCGTTGTTTGGGTTTTTAATTGTTATTTTTTGCATTTTTTTCAAATCCTATTGACACAACAACCTGGTATTTATTTATCTGAAAGTGACTTTTTTTTCCTCTGTAGCCAAAATTATTTAACGTTGTTTGTCTACATTTACTTCTGTTGTTTAGCAAAACAACAAAAGTAAGGGGGGGTGTATGCATTTAATAGGAAAATAGAAAACCACAGAAATTGTCATTGTAACTCCCTCTGCAGCTGTAACTTTCTGGTTATTTTTAAATCAACTACATTGTAGAGAATCTTGCTTTAAATGTATTTTGTCAGTAGTGTAAGAAAGAAAAAAGAGTACTTGTTAGTCCATGAACTGAAATTAGAAGTCATAAGTTACTCATTTCTTGTAAGAAAAAAGAGGAAACCTCTTTTCACACTTGTAGTAGCACTTAGCAGCTTGATCTACAATGCACATGGAAACAAAAGGTATAGGGAGTAGCACGGTTCAGAATTTTTCCTCTTTCCTGCTTATGATGTAGTAAAAAGAAGTTTAGTGGAAGGACTACATGAAAGAATTTGTTGAGTGGAGGAGGTCACTCAGAGATCAGATGAATAATTAGGCCTTTACCTTTATAAAACATAAAAGGAATTTACAGGTTGGTATAAGGTGGGATTTCCTTCTTTAATCTGTGTTTTTATTGTGTTTTGAGAGGGTTTTTTTCCTTTGTTTGAAGGACCGTCTGGCTCATCACCGATGGCTACTTTTCTTCCAGTTTGGAGAGAATGATAAATCAAATACACAGGAATTTAAGAAACTTAAATTTTTACTTAAAGATGAACACATTCAGGTAAGACTGCTCACTCACCTAGTGCTGAATACATTTACATTCAGAGAACAAGTCGGTATGTTTTACGTTATTTTTACCTGTTACTACCACTTGCTACTTCTGGTACTGAGATACACTATCATGTCGTAGATCTGTACTAAAGGTTTTACTTTAAAGCAAGCAATGAAGTTTCCCATATGGTTTGAATAATTTAAAAGTAGGTAGGAAAGATTATCTTTTAAATCTGCTCTCTCATGGGAAACGTCACTGTAGATCCCATTCAGTTAACACTTCAGCATCAAATTGATGTATGTGAAACTGTATTTTAACTACACAGAAAACCATATAATGATCTTGAAAATTCAAGACACATGGGTTGTGTTAATTCTATAAAGTATGTATTTTCAAAAAAATTTGTTGCATCGACTAGAAGAATTTTAATGTCACATTTATTTTAGCTGTCTTTTTGCTTCCTTGCTGTTTTATTTGGAAGAGGAAAAAAGGAGGATTTCTTAAGGTTTTAGTCTCCATTTTGGCTTTTAATTTAAAAAAGCAACTTAATGTAGCTGTGCTGATAGTTTTCCTCAAACATCATAGTTTGTCTTAAGACCAAGAACTTTTGGTACTTTTCCATATTTTTACCTTTTTCCCCAACTCCTACTGCCTTTCAAAATATGTTAATCTATATAGATTAGGATACCCTAATTAAAGTAGCAATGTCTGTTAAATAGGTTGGCAAGTTTGACTGTCTTTCCTCACCAACCATCTGCAACAAACTATATGTCTATCAGCCTTGTTTAGCAGTCTTCAAAGGAAAAGGAACTGGAGATTACGAAATTCACCATGGTAAGGGAAACTTTGGCAAGTTTAAATCATTACCTAATCACTGTGAGATGACACTGTCTTTGGCAAACTGCATTTGTTTTCCCAAAGAACAGTTTTGTAGTTTTCGTATTTGCTATTTTTCTTCTGACCTTGATGTAGCTTTGCACAAACTTACGATTTTCTTTGTGGGTGCTTTATTTTGGGTTTGGTTTTTCTTTTCTTCCTGGATAAGCAGTCATCAGGTGCCAAGAGATGTATTTTGTCTTTACTATCCTGCCTATTTCAACGTAATTTACATAATTACCTACAAATGAAATCTCTGACAGGACAGCTTCTGCTTTGGGTGAGATAACCAAAGAATGCTGTAAGGCACACCCTTCAAAGAGGCTGAACATGCTAGTTATACAGTGCTTCCAACTTGAGAAACTTGGATTAGACTTCATGTGTCACTGCACTAAAACTAATTCCATGCTTTGTTGACTTACATCCAAGAAAATATATACTGAGACTTTTACCGCTTCATTTCCAATGTAGTGGTTTCCTTCTGGGAAAGGTTGGAACTATGTTACTGTGTACTGCTGAAAGGATTCAAAAATGTTAGTTGAAGAATGAAGCCGGAAGCAAAACTGTAGCTTGCAGCAGTAGGTGTACTTCATCCAGAATGTGGCACAATGCAAGTATGCAAGATGAAGTTCTAATTTTTCAGCCTCTGAAGTATTAGCAACAGCTTGCTAGAATGGAGTCAGAACCTCAGTACTGTCATGAAGAGAGGAGAAAAGCTTTTGACCACTTAGAAAAGATTTGTTGTGTCTAAGGGGGAAAGATAATCCCATACATCTAATGATAGAAGGGAAAAGCTTTATACTCTTTGCAATTTTCGCTCCAGCAGAGAAGCCAAGAAAGGGTCATATACATACAGCATTTTTAGATATTTTCATAATGGCAAAACAAAATGAAATATTTACAAACAGTGTATGAGAAATACATTGAACTACAGTACATATGTTCCTTTCTGAATGACTTGTTTTACTATTTACAAAATTGATAGCACCTAGAATGTTTGCCAGTAGCCATCTTATTCCGGTATTTCTAACAGTGTAATACTTTAAGGAATCAGGCTTTTTTATATGCTATGTTGAAGGGCTTCAACAGTTTAAAATCTAGCACCAGTAATAAATCTTAGTAAGTCATTGTGCAGTGACCTGAGATTTAATTACCCTGAGGTTCTTATTCTCCGTGCATTTCAAGACAGAAACTCTCATTTCAGTTGACAAATACATACATGAAGGGTATGAAAAGATGATCCTTGCCCACTGGAGCTGTGTCACACCATTTACACATACATAGTGTGACTTGCCCGTATCATTTATTTTGCTTCAAGTCTTTAATGTGTCAAGATCTTTGCCAAGGCAAGTGTCTCTAGAATAGTAACTTTTTAATTCCAACAAACACGAGGAAGATGATAAAACAGCCAATAGTCCAGTCACAAAAAAACACAGTCATTTTGTTTGACAGAAACATAGGGGTTTTAGCCAAATATCTAGAGTAACTAACCTAGAGTATCTAACCTAGAGTATGCCTTACCTATGTAGGTTTGGACAGTTTAACATTGTCTTCTCAAGAAAAAGCAAGTCACTACCTCTTTAATTTATTTAAGCAGGCCATATTTAAAGATCAGTCAAGGGAACTGAAGGGCTCCTGTTGCTATTACTGAGTTTTTTAATAAGATCTATCATAGGTAAAAATAAAGTTTCCTTTCTACATTATTCTTTGAAGGAAAGAAGATCTTATATGACATTGTGGCATTTGCCAAGGAAAGCGTGAACTCTCATGTTATCACTCTGGGACCTCAGAACTTTCCTGACAAAGAGAAGGAACCCTGGCTTGTGGATTTCTTTGCACCGGTAAATATTTAATATTTACTTCTTTTCCTTCTTTTAGAATCTGTTGTATAACTATGTAACACAACATCAGCAGTATCTTGAAAGTGCCCTTCCGCATCATGAGACGGTATTGTAATTTCTCGTTCCTTGGCAGCACTAGTTCCTAGACTGGGGGGGGTTTCTATTTAGTGGAGTCTGTTGTCAAAGCAGTGTATTATTCATCTCAAACATTCTCTTGAGAGTCAGCTGCAGGGAAATTAATTGCCCTTACTTGCATTTTGTTTTCTAGTGGTGTCCTCCTTGTCGAGCTTTGTTACCAGAGCTGAGAAAAGCATCCAAACATCTTTATGGTCAGCTTAAATTTGGAACACTAGACTGTACTGTCCATGAAGGCCTTTGCAACATGGTAAGCTGCAGAAAATAAGAAAATGTAATCCTTTCAAAGAATATTATTTTCTTCTAGTTGGAGGTAGGGGCAGACAATGCTTGTTTATCTAATGTTACTTTCTTAAAGGGTATTAAGCAAAACAGGACACTTGTATCCTTTTTTAGTTTCAAAGGAGCAAACTATGTAACCACTGCAGATAAAAATTAATGCAAAATACAGGTCAATTTTGCTCTGATTTCAAAGTGTTATTGGAAGACTCTGGAAGTGTCAAAATTTAAGAATTCTTGTGTTTTTTAAGAGGGGAAAAAAAAACCTAAAGCAGGCCCAGAAAGTCTTTTCTAGTGTATATGTAAATACATACATGCATTCTTTTTGTTCTTCACATAGGATTAAGAACAGTAAAACATCTAAAAATGCAGGGCTTTTATTGAAATAATGCTTTTTGACAGTATCTGCAAAACAACTTTAATTCAGTTCACCCCAACTCACCTTGCGTTTTGTTTTGTAGTGCATTAAGAAGTGCAGGATCAGTTTCAAATTAAAGTTTATTATTTACCAGTTTACACTTATTTAAAGGTATAGTAGTGGAATGAAGTCATTAGTGGTTTTTTTTAAATCTTGACTAATTCCCCATGTTTAAATTTGCTTTACTTTTGCTTCAATGAATTTATTGTGGTAGAAATTAGTAACATTTTTCCCGAATTCCAGAAAATACTGCATTTTGATAGTTTTCCTGCAACTTTCCATGTTAGAATGTTTATATTTATCTTTAAAATGTGAATGTCTTGAAATACATAAAAATAAGCAAAAAAGCACATGCTTTTTAAAGTCTTATATATGTTTACACTCTGAAGAATTCAAATCATGGAAGCATCTGTGTTTGATAGTAAACAGTAGTTATTCATACAGTACAAGCGTTTCCACACGAAGACTGCGAATAGCTTTAAAGTTAAGGCTTAGAATACCCATGGATTAATTCCTGTATTTGTGCAGAACGGCAAAAGAACTAGGGGCTGCTTTTTAAATTGAGAACAAACTATGCCATCTTTGAATACATATGGCATCTTTTCTGTACTGATTTGTAAAGGTTTCAAACTCCCGTCTGCACGAGTCTGAGCAGTTGCACTGTACAAACTGCAACAGATTAGCAACTGTAAGCCACCAATACCAATGGCAGGTAAAGCTCAAGAAACCTAATCATTCCTTACAATTTCTTATTGTCTGTTTTGTTAGCATAACATTCGAGCTTACCCAACAACAGTTGTGTTCAATCAGTCTGATGTTCATGAATATGAAGGACATCACTCTGCTGAGCAGATCTTGGAGTTTATAGAGGTATGTAAATTATAATCCTTGTTGCAGTCATGCTCATCTGCAAACATGTTCTTTACTTGGAAGATTCTAAGATTTAGTGGGGTTTTATTAATAATTAGACTAGTAAGATAAAGAGCGAAAAGACCTTGGGCAAGAAAAGTGATCCAGCAACTGTCAGTGAGGGACTTGACACCTAATTCCCCTGCTCTATCAAGTAATTTCTTTGAGATCATAACAAATAAGTTAAGATCCCTTCCACTCTGCAAAGTATATTAATGATTTTTATCTCAAAGAGAGGATAAATGAATTAAAAGTATGAAATGCTGTAATATGAAGGTGAAAACACCTCACGGGCACACCTTGAAATAAGAGGAGGTTCACATTTTTGTCAATTGTCTTGCTACTCTCCACACTTCTCGGCTGTTTCTTGAACTTTCTTAACTCACAGAACTGCAAATCGTTGCTACTCATCATTGTGGCTGGCAGAGTTCTGGCACCCCTCTTTCCTCCAGCATTCAGGTTCTCTCACTGCTAGATCCACAGGCTGTTTTCCACTCTTTGAAGAGACTGTTAATTCTCTCCAGGTAGCCCAGAAAAAACAGGTTTAAGAGCACCCGTGCAGGAAAAGTAGAGATAAATCTTCTTCAGATAATATTCAGAGGCCCCTAGTGCACAATGTGTATTCTTCTACATCCCAGCCTAAGTAGCATGGCTGAGTCTCGTAATGCCTGCTCTTGCCAGGTAAGCTGAATTTCTTCCCTTTTGCCTCCCTTGATGGAAACGAGGCAGAAAACCTCCCTTTTGCAGCCCTACTGTTTTTTGGGGGGTTTTTTGATAGCTTTTCTCAGCAAACCAGGCATATGATTGTTAGGTTGAAGGGAAGACTTTCGATGCTTCCATGCGTTTCAGTGGTGTGGAGTCTTCCCAACCATACCAGCAAGTATTGCTCACTAAAAAAGGGGCATTCTCAGAATTTGGCACATTCTGTTTGTATGTGATGGTGCTAGATGTGGCATAACTTACTGTTGCAAAGTATGTGTCTACAAGCTGTCTTTACTTCAGGACCTTAGGAATCCATCGGTGGTCTCCCTGACACCAGAGACATTTGTTGAATTAGTTCAGAGAAGAAAACGAGAGGAAATCTGGATGGTGGACTTCTATGCTCCGTGGTGTGGACCTTGTCAGGCTTTAATGCCAGAATGGAAAAAAATGGCCAGGGTAAATGACATTCAAACATTTTCATGCTTTTGTGCCCTTTTCTGTGGAATTATTGAGACAGTACAACTGCTGTCTTAGGGACTTGCCAAAGTCCAGTGATTAATATTGTGGACAAACCAGGGAATTCCTAACTGTCAGTTTCGTGTTGCTTCAAATACAAAGTTTTTGTTTGTTTGTTTTAAGGTTCAGTACATTGTATATATTGTACTCCAGTTTTTGTTGTTGATACAAGTGTGTTTTCCAAGATCTAAGAAACTTTAGAGTAACGGACTTTTCTCAATGCTTAGTGCTTTAGATAAACAACTCCACATTTGTTTAAAACAAAATAGGAAAAAAAGATTTATCCGTAAATTAGATACGAATTGGTTTGCAAGATCATTACAGTGTTCTATTATTTGCAAAAGTAATATTAATTTATGGACAACCATCTGGGTTTTTCCAGGAATATGAACTTGAAACTCTGGGGGCTTTGGAAACAAATCCAGGACTTTCAGGCGTTTAAAACTCACCTAGGCTAGGAGTTCTACCTAGAATTCTGTATTCTGGTCAAAGGTCTGTGAAGTATTTGTAGCTTTATAGTACATGTTTAGTAATCATCAGCTTCACTGCCTATGCCAGGTGATTTGCGCCTTTGCAACAAATACAGTGTGTTTAAGACACAGGCCAGCTGTGCAACTGACAGCACATCTGCACTGCCCCAGGATCTGTCGTAATTCTTGAGCCTGTATGTGAAACATGGTAAGATGGTAGTCCTTATCCTAAATAATGACACTCATGTACCTTCAAGGCAAAGTAAGTATCTCATGAGCCATGTGCGTGCACCTTGTACTAAAATAGGTATGTGCATGCTGGGAATGCACCTGGATGGCTGGCTCTCATTAAATACCAGTGACCCATTTATAGGAAAACTTGGTTTTTTTTGTTGGGGTTTTTTCCCCAAATAAGTGATTACGGCTTAAGTTCGGAAGTATTACTGAAATTGTAGTAGTATTGATTAGCATATTTGATTGTAAGTTTTCTTCTTTTTTCAGATGTTAAATGGATTAATCAGTGTAGGCAGTGTGGATTGTCAAAAATACTATTCTTTCTGTCACCAAGAAAGTGTTCGAGGATATCCTGAAATAAGACTCTTTCCTCAAAAGTCAAACACAGCTCATCAATATTAGTAAGTAGGTTACTTTGATTTGGGAAATGTTAAATGGTATGAAACAATAGGGATATACATCATCTGCTGTGTAGAAAAGGTTCATCACAGCTATTAAAATAGGCTATTATGATAGTACTGTCCTAGATGTTATTGACTTTGTTACTTTAAACCAGTTTTATTTTATTTTGCCATTTCATTTCAGTAATTTGAACTGAGACTGCCTCAGGAATCTTAATTTTTATTTCTTTAGCAATTGCCACTTTTCTAACTTTAACTGCCTGTTAAAATGGATGGTTTGTATAATATTAAAATATTAGGCCTAATTGATTGCAGCTTTATCTTTAGAGAACAGAGGGATGTAGCCATCTGATCATCCTTCCTGCTAACAGTCTGTTAGCACCATTGCAAAAATTATCCACTGTATATCTAGTCATCCCATTCATTTTATCACTAGTGTGGAAACATTAATCACTAACATGACAAAACAAAAATTCTATGGGAAATTAAATCTGGCAAAGCCAAACAGCTTGTCCCCACCATTTTACAGTACTGTTTGAAGATCCAGGGATTTCAGGAAGCAAGTACATATTTCAAGATAGATAACCATCTGAAATAGCAGATGTGTTGCTTCATTGTTTTACAAATTGGAAAGTTCTATTAAATGCTGGCAGATAATGAATCATAATGCCTCTTCATCGTAGTGCGTAATAGCAGACTTCAGCAGCTTTCATCATGGAACTGCTTGCTTTTATTCAATTGTAGAGTAAGTTTCTCTTAAAAGCAGAAATCTTTTTCTTATTGAAAACAACTAAGTTGGTGAATGTGACTGTTAAGTGCCAAATTCCTAATCACAACTCAGCTATTTCCTGTAAAAATATGGAAATTTGGCTCTCAAATCACCAAAAACTATCAGGTCAGATTTTGACCAGGTAACTCTGCTGCAAAATGCTTTGTTATAAAGTTGTAAATAAGTGGATATGAATCCTGAATTACTCTTTTTTCTAACCTGTTACTGGAATTTCAAAACTAAGCAGTGCCCTGAAAATGCAAATACTAAATCCTTGTCCAAGTAACCAGTTTGCCTTTTCTACTGTCAAATACTTGCTTTATTTTAATGAATGAAAATAAATTGTTAAACATAGTAAGATATTTCAATTTAATTCTCATGTTTCTTAGAGTCTGCAATTTTATCTGGAGCTATTAACAAAGATCCTTAATTAAAAATAGTTCTAGCTATCAAAGCTTACATGCTCCAAAGTTTTACTCTCCTGATACAGAATTTTCTTCTCTTCATCTTCTAGTCCTTAATTCTGCATCTTTGAATTGTATTAACTTTTATTTATTCAGATTTGAAAACAGAGTAAAAATACATCCTAAACTATATGCATTGAAGTTCATTATTTAATCATCTTCACCCTCCAGAGATGTTTGGGGTTTTTGTTGGTTGGTTGTTTTACCAACATAATTCAAACCACTGCGCAACTGGAATTTTATTTTCTTTTTGACCATTTTACAGTAGCTACAATGGATGGCACAGAGACTCATATTCACTGAGAGGCTGGGCATTGGGGTAAGTTGCTGCATTAAACTTTGTTCACAAGCAACTTGCATAATTTGCTTGCTAGGAGAAATGAATTTTTAAATGCTATGTGAATCAAGAATTAGAAACACTTAGGTACATGTATTGTTAAAATTTCCACATCTTTTAACTCAAAAAAATAGCATACTCCTTACTGTCCACCCATTTCCTGAAGACCATATTATTATCTTGCCTACGACTATTAGAAAGTTACTTTCTAGCAGTGCAAAGTGTAAAGTAGGGATTTTCAGACTACTACTATTCTTAATTTCAGAAATTTTTCTAGTGCTTCAAAGGATCTTGGATATGTTCAAAGTTTGGAATGGTTTATGACTGTTGTTCTTCCTTTCCGCAGATATTTACCACAAGTGTCTGTAGACCTAACTCCTCAGAGTTTCACAGAAAAAGTTCTGAATGGAAAAGATCACTGGGTCATTGATTTCTATGCTCCTTGGTGTGGACCATGCCAAAATTTTGCTCCTGAATTTGAGATGCTTGCAAGGGTAGGTTTTTGACTGTATTAGCAGATTATTATAATGGTCAAAATACAATTCATCAGCACTTTTTTCTTACCAATCATCCAAAAATTGCATATCCCTAACGAGCCTCTTTCTAATTCAAAGTCCACACTTTTAGCTCCCACTTGCCAGTGGGTGTTGTCTCTTGCAGAGACATACAGACAGACCCTCTTTAGAGACAGATTCTAGCTTATGACGGGGTGGGCTTTGGAACCATGATGTGCTTTGCCCCAAAATCAAGTAGAAATGTTCCACTGAACATGTTGTGACTTCTAATACAAGGTTAACAGCCTGAGAAGCAAACAAGTAACTACTCTGAGATATTTAGCTGCACTCCTGGTTTATTCAAGTTATTTGCTTACAGTCACCCATTGAAACTTGAAGTTTGATTCTAATAAATGTTTCTTTTTAGGCTGTAAAAGGAAAAGTAAAAGCTGGAAAAGTTGACTGTCAGGCATATGGTCAGACCTGTCAAACTGCTGATATCAGAGCCTACCCTACTGTCAAGTTTTACCCCTACCAAGGAACAAAGGTAAAGTGTCTCCTTTGTGTGTGTTGGTGAGTGACTACTTTTAGTAGATGTATTTCATTTCACCTTAAGACTTAAGAGACTATTTCTATAACATATTAAAGTGCATTTATTATTTATGTATTTAGATAAATGACTTGAATAATCTATTTAAAGATAGAAAAATGATTAAAAATATTTAGTTGTGTTCTGGCTCAAAAACCTTATCAAACCACTTCACTATCAGTAACAACATGGTCTAGCGTGAGGCATCCCTGCCTGCGGCAGGGGGATTGGAACTGGATGATCTTAAGGTCCTTTCCAACTCAAACCATTCTATGATTCCAAGATCACTATTTCCTACTAGCAGTGACAGATTTCACAAACAAAGCAGCAGACTTTGTAATGTCTGTCTTCATTAAATATTTAGCTGAATAAATTTGAGAAAACTATTTCAGGTTTCTTTAAGGCTCAAGACAAAATTTCTATAGTTTTGGAGTAGTTCTTACTATAAAGACAATTCACATTGTTTAAACAGAGACAAAAATACAACTATGAATCATAAATTGACCTACCAGCGCCATTGTCTTCCTCCCTGTGTTCCCCTTGAATTTAATCTGAACGTAAGCAGATTTTTCTATTCAGTGTAGAGCAGGGGTAATGTGTTTCACAATTATTTTTCTTTTCTTTTTCAAGAAAAGTGTTCTTGGGGAATATATAGACAGCAGAGATGCAAAAGGTATCGCTGACCTTTTGAATGAAAAATTAGAAGCAATTCAAAATAAAGGGAAAAGAAAAAAATCTAGAAATAAGGTAAGAATACTTATTGTGGGGCCTTTTGCAAAATACTCATTATAAAGAATAGCCATTTAAAGTTACATATTTGCTCTTTGTCCAGGAAGTATTAAATTCCTTATCTTAAAATAGTACCAGGTGCAATTTACTTCTAGTCTTGTTTTGATTACTGTTATCTATTTTAAACTCTATATCCACAGATGTAGCAGAGAATTCTTCAGTAACATCAGTTATGGCAAGACTTATCAGAATTTGTAGATGTCCATGGGATAGTTGCATTAAAGATAGATGGTTGAGCTGTACTGATCTTAAGCGTAATCTTTATATTTAGTAAGCAGGCACCAAACTACAGAGACTGATTAGTGTAAAATTAGGAGTGACACTTTAACTCAGAAAATAGTAATACGCAGCCGTTAAGAAGTATCCTGAATTCTATTTAAGAAACACAGAGAAATATAAAATCACAGAAAAAAATATCTTGATTTTATTTGTACTTTCAGAATAACTTGTTTATTTTCTTGTCACTAGGATGAACTCTAAGTGGTCCTGGAGATAGATATGATTCAAAATATTCTGAAGCTGTGAATATAGAAGACACCATGAGGAAAATATAAGGCTGGTTACATTCATGACAGGACTTAAAGAGGTGAAAGCTAGTTTGAATTCATGGACGTATGTGACTATGACTTCTGTTAAACTGTAGGGAGATGAAAGCATTTTGATTTTGGTGGAGGAATTCAGTGTTTCTGCAAATGAATTTTGCATGTCCCTCTTCTGATATACCAACTACCTTCTTCCTAATCAAATATTAGGGTTGACCAGAAATGTGGACTTTTACCTACCCATTTACTAGTTCCTTATATTTTTTTTCTCTTTCCAAACACTTTTTGAATGTGGCACTCAGCCTATGGCTGAATATGCACTCAAACCACTCTGCAATGCAGAAACACAATGAGGGATTGTCTATTTGAAAGACAAAGAGTTTTACCTGGTGATTATTCTGCTTTGGGGTTGCATTATTGTCGAGTCAATTGTTAAGAAATAAAATCAAAAACTGGTAGCAGAATAGGTTTCCTGCCCTCAAGTGGATTACTGTGTTGAGGCACTGGTGGTGGTGCCTGGATGAATGGAACCTTGAAGAGTATCTTTAGTTGTTTGATTTAGGGGGGGGTGGGGGGTTTTTTGTTTGCTTGTTGTTTAAATAAGAAACAAAAAATTACCAAGGACTTCAAATTTGTCTTTCATTGACTTTCAAATTTGAAAGTTATGCCATAGGAGTATCTGCTTAAGTTATTAGGTGATAACTTTATTATTGTCTTTTTTACATATGAATGTATTCTGTGGACACGTTTAACCTCTTTTGGTATTACCACTGTTCTCTGCAGACATGTTTTGGGTTTGTTGTTTGGTTTTTTTTATATATAAACTTTAGGCAAGCAGCATAGCAAGTGCCTTTTTTTAATTTAATAATAAACACTGTACATTGCAATATCTCCTCCTCCATCTTAATAGAATTCCCACTCTTTAGCGTAATACTTCTCATAGCTTCTCAATAGACAAGAAAAAATAGAGAAGACAACAAAATGTCTGCTACATTTACAAGTTCAAGATTAAATGTTTCATGTTTTCAATAAAATGCTGCTGAGAACTTGTCAGATGGACTTTTCTCCCTGTTCTCCATGTAGTTAGATATTAGTGACTAGACACTGTAGTGTATTATGAATTTGTAAATAGGTTCTCTACAAATAATTTATTTTATCAAGAAAGCAGCAAGAAGTGAAAGGAAAATATTCAAATACTTCTTCCTCTATATTCAGTGTCACCTTGATTGCTTTTTATCTTTTTATCTGAAAAAGATAATGTATTGCATCTATTTTTTAATAAATTAGACCTTTCCCCCCTCCAAATCAAATATCAATCTCTATCACAGTCAAAAATGAGAATACCAAAATTTTGTGACTGTCATACAAACTCTATTTTGGTCACATTTTGCTTCTATGTTTAACTGTAATTCCAGTTCCCACCTTCTTACTGGAGAATGAGGTCATGGTTACATACTCTAGGATCCTACTGTTAATCTAATAAAACACAGTGTAGGCATTTGAACAGTTTCTTCTTTATTCCTGTTAATGTACAGTTTCTCATTCCTGTTAACAGGAACAAACAAGAAAGACAAAAAAAGACCAAAAAAACCAAACAGTGTCACAGCAGACTCCTCTGTAAGATGATGGTAACTGGCTTTACTGTGGCTCTGTTTGTACTCCAGCTTCTTCATGTAGGTTTCTAATATTTTTCCAAGTTTTCATGGGTTTCTTTGCCAGCTGCCCCTTCTGATATCTTTCAATAAGCAGCTTGAGGGAGATGCAGCGAGTAATAAGATCTTGCCTTTATTTCTAGCCATACAAATAAATAAATGAAACCTTTTGTATGTAGTTTTATTCCAGCCTTCTCTAAGGAAGATGATAGTAATGCAATTCTTACTAATCAAGAGTTTAAATGGGTGATCCATGACACTTCTGGAGCAGCACTATTTTTAGGTAAGAACCTGTTCAAGTAGCCAGGTCCCTCAGTTTTCTCCTTTAGAACCTTGGAGGTGTCAGTATTGCCTCATTCTTCAGAAGTCATTAAAAAAGAGAAAACCACCCCCACCCCAGAGAAGCTACTCAGAGTAATCGTAAATCTTCTCAAAATGCAATGAAGAATTGTATTGGTCAACAAATACTTGGGAATATACTCCCCCACCTCCAATGCCAAATATAAACAAATAGGTCCTATTTTAGTAATTTTTGATACTTAAAGTTCATTGCATATTTTAAAAGAAAAACCTTCCTTCAAATTCACATATCCAAGCTATAAACCAAGTAGATGAATCTCAAGTAGTACATGAATGAATGCTCCAGTTTTAAATGATGTTGCACCATTGCTTAGACCCCTCTTTCCTCCTGAAAGTAAATGTTAATTTTACTCTCATTGTATGACCATGATCGTGCCATTTCTCCCTGTAGCTACCTGCAGATAGTGTTTATTACCCCTTATTCTTCAGTCCTTTTCTAGAACAACTCCAGAGGTGCTGTTGAAGTGGGAGAACAAGTGTGATGACCTGTGGGTTTTAACTGAATGCCACAAAACATCTCAAGTCAAAGCAGGGCACGACCACTCTCCAAGGGTTTCTGTTGCTTTGGACTTGCTGCACTATTAAGTAAACACTGGCAGCTTTGCCAAATCACTCAAATTATAAGCAGCAAGCTGTGAGTCTGGCCTTGCACCTTTTCCTTCTCATGTAACTACACATGCAGAAAGAAAGGGAAACACATAAAACACAACACATGTATGCTGTACAGTAGTTGGCATAGTGCTTAAAAGCCATTAGGCTTCCATAAGTTCATCTCTAGCATCCTATTTTGCTTTAATTAAGGACATGTTTAGTGTCACTGCACTGATGAGCTATCATGCCTTATACTAAACCAACAAAGTTCCCAAGACACATTTGGCTCCTTTAGCTGCTACTGCTGCTAAAATGCATAAAAATAAAATCAAGAGAATATATCAAAACTTTCAAGCAACATATTCGGTTTATATGGTCTGCAGTTGGAAAGACCATGTTGTGATCAAACTTGGCAAGATTCATTTTTTCCATTCATGGGCATGCTTCAGGTTTTATTAGTTGTGGAAGTTCCATACATTTTTATCAGCTTATAAAGAGACTTTAAATATTAAAACATTTCAGTCTTCAGCCGGACTGCACAAAAGAAAGATATTTCATTTACTGAAACTTTGCATCTGGAAACAGTGACATTTCAAGTCCAAATACTTTCAAACTTGGTCTTCTCTCTATGCTACAATTCAATACCAATTTTTAGTTCCATTTGTATGTAAGCCACCACACTTTGTATAATAAACAACTAAAGGTAAATCATCAGCATGATATTAAGTACTTACCCCCAACATTAAACAGACTTCTTCTTGTACTTCTTATTTTCTAAGGTCTAATATACCTCTATGTTACTAGCTGACAAGAGAAGTTAATTTCAGTTAGTTGGGCATAAAGAAGAATGTTTCCTAAATGAATGTATATAGTCAGTGTATTCTGCAGCCTATTTCTTGGCTAAGGCTACAAGAGTCATGTCTGTTAACTCTTGGCATGTATTCTTCACAAGCCCACACACCTTGCAAGAAAACATCTCTCTCACTTAAATGTCAGTGTTTCAAAAACATTCAAGAGCTGAATTAAGTAGGGGTTGGGATTTTTTTCGGAATGCGACACACAGTAAAAACAAGTTAATTCTGGTAAATTCTTACTGTACAACTGAGCTGGAATGGAAAATACTGCTTTAAAGAGGTTCTCTGCTTTCTAGGGCTTAAGGGACACACACAGCAGAATATAGCACAATATATTGTTTTTCCATAAGGCAGCTCAAACCTGCATTTCTGCATTTTATAGGCTACTGTGGGGCCACATAAAGAATGACCTTATTCTTCCCTTTTCCATCCTCATGAAGTACCAGATACATTAACAAGAACACGCTTTAACCAGAATTAATTACAGATCCTTTCAACCATTAGAAATTCATTTGGCTAACCTGGAGTTTCCAGAAAATCACTTTCCTGGTAGAAAAATCATTTTCTTCCTCTTGTGTACATTAAGCAATCCCAATTGTGCTGTCCTAGATATATAACTTTTTCATCAGGTAGCTAGTTTAGCTTTGTTATGTCAGAAGATCTCAGCTAGTTCAGTAACAGAAGCCTACACCCAGGATACTGTGTGTTTCATTTTTTGCTGAGGCTATATTAGAAAAAGATCCTATGTAAACAATGGAGAAAAGTCACTATATTCCCATCCTGTCCCTACAACTATAACTCAATGTTCTCTTTTGATGATGTTCTTTTTATTATCCTACCTTTGATCACAGGATCATTATGTCTTGAATTACTTCATTATTCTAATTATATACTGGAGTGAGTAAACTGTGTTTATATTGCACAATTTTTCTGTTGAGGCTTGAGGCTAGAGCAGCATGCAAGGAGTACCTGTATGCCTGGCCAGCCAGTGGAGCCAGAATGTCCTAGTGGATGTTCTGGCAGTACCTCCTATTCTCCTTTGTTCGTTTTTAGCATAAGCACACTCCTGTGCTGTCGGGTACCCCTGTTCCACAGTCACTGCTGTCAGAAGGCGGCCCATGTGTGGAATTACAGCTGTAATAACATAGGTCTTTGTGCTTAAAGCATCACCCAATTACACACACAGCTGCACTCAGCTCAGCTAAGGTAGGCAATTTGTCGTCTTTTTACCTTTCTGCTCTCAAGGTGTTTGAGGGCTCAGCTGCAGTACATCAGTATGCATGTGCACTACACTGAAAAGACCAGATTTCTGCAGGACTTCGTATGTATATTTGCTTGGCTGGGAATAAAGGGGTATCATACTAAATATGGCAGGAAAGAGCACAGCAGAACCATTACAATCTTAACTAGCAGGATAGAGTCTTAACCTTAGGCATTCTGTGCTTTTACTTCAGAATGTTACGTTGTTGCAGGACAATTAGTAGAGCACAGGGATCTAACAGGCTAAAAGCTAAATAAATACTGCAACATACATATAAACATTTAACAAAATGCCTTTAAAGTTTTGGACAAGTGAGAAACGCAGGTTTGATTCTGAAATCAGGAGTCCAGAGACACGAACACAGAGCTGTCTGCTGTTTTGACAGACAACCTCAAGCACACAAGACAGCTCTAGCCAAATACAGATGAGAGATACTGGAAAAAAGTAGGGGTTTTCCTCCCAAAACTGAACAAGTAGTAGTCATGAAGGCTGGCATTTCTGTGTTGAGAGCAATCACTATTCAAATAGTATACTATATTCAACCACTGTTTCTTACAGAACACATCTATAAAACCACAATATATCTAACTAGCTGATAATGTGGAATTGAAAATTCATTTTCTCTGTACAAAACTTTAAAAAATACTACTTTGTTCACATCACAAAACACCGTACACAGTTTTTGTGTAGACATACTGAGATCACCAGTCTGTTCTTGATATCTTGGGTGGAAAGTAGGAAGCAAATTTCACAGGTTTGGGATGCTTAGCACAAACAGCCTTTCTTCATCAAGGAGCAGGATGCAGCTGCCATATTTTCACTGTCCATAGACACAAACAGAAAGGGGATCTGCCCTCACTGCAGTACACATGCAGCTATGACAGGACTTCAGCCCCCCACCTCTTCAGAGAGATTCACAGCACATTTAGACACCACTAAGATGGTATTTTCTCTTACAAGTTTTATGTCCTGTGCAGTAATTTAAGCAAATGTTGCCAGCCCTTGCCCCAGCTGAGCTGAAAGGCCAGCTTGTGCCAGCAGGGAGCAGTGATGACTCCAGAGCAGGTCTGCTGCAGGCACTCACACAGCTTACATTTCACAAGCAAAACAAAATAATCTCATCTGCTGCCCTAACTATGCGGGGTTTGCTTCACTCTGACCTTGTCAGTGAAAACAGCTTCTACTATGGTAAACTTTAAAAGTGTTTTTCCCCCACGACATGAGAAATAACAACGTACAGGACCCTGTAATACACGAAGTTCCATTTTGAAGTGGAAGTCCAGGAAATTTCACTCAAAACCGCAATTACAAGATCATGTGCAGGTGACCAAAGGCTAAATGCTTCTAGGGAACAGTAGGGAGTAGTTGTCAGTTAATTCACTACTTCAGCCACAAGCACAATCTTACCTGGTTTGGGCAGTTATTTCTTTTTAACTTCAGCAATGTTGTTTTGTGCCTCTTTCTCCCACCTTCTCTTTGTCAGCTTCATAAATGAAGCACTACAAAATTCTCAGAGCTGAAGGCAGGATTATTCTGTTTCTGGCAGCCAAAACGCACCCTTCTTAAGAATAACTTTAAATATGCCGATTGGCATAAATCAACTTTTATCCTCCTTTCTCACTTGTAAAAAAGCTTTTTTACATGTTTGCTATTTTCCCCCACGTAAGTCATCTTTAGCACTTCAAAGGTGAGGCTACAATTACAAAGCCTAGGCTTCTCTCCTTCAGAATGGCAATGAGATTTTACAGCTCATCATGCATATTTACATGTTTTGTCATCATAAAAGAGTATTGACCGCAATGGACCGTTCACTACCAAAGCTCTGTTCTTTCTCCTTAGGACTTCTCACACCACAGCTCCTGCATAACTAGCAGGTTGCTCTTGTTTCCAGAACTTGTTTAACCTCCAACCCTGCATTTGTGCTTTACAGCTTTAGGCCAGAACCCCCTCAAGTCCCACCACTAAACCATATACCAGCATAAGGCAGCACTGCCACCGAAATGAGTATCCCACCTTTTTCCTTGCTCACACACCCATGCTGGGACAGCTTCTGATGCAGTTTCATACTGCAGCAGATAAAAGAACTCAAACTCATCTGGCAAAAGTGGTAATGGCACATAAAAAAAGAAATCCTTAAGACTTAGGTTTTGAGTTTTATATCCTAGGAACCAGCAAGTTCCCTTCCCAGAACTAACCACACATTTTTTAGCTTTAAGACAGGAGGGTACTCTATACCAGGTTAATATGAAGCAATCAAGATATGCCATTCATTTTCAGACCTCCTTGGATTTTTTTCTTTATCTAGTCCACTTAAGATAGGCTATGGAAATACCTATCTAAGGAGATTTTTCCTGAGGAATGTGTTCTAATTCTTGGAAGAATTTGGCCATGGCAACACCACCATCTGTTGAACAAAATGGGCTCCCTGTCTCACACAGCACTGTGTTGTAAAGCAGCTGGGGAGAAGGTGGTAGAGGTACATGAAAGGTTATTTGCACATTCTACTGCTGCTGGCCTGCAGAGCTGCCCAGAGGTCCTGCTCCATTAGAAGAGATGAATTGCAAGGTAGAGAGAAGCAGGCATGCTTACACCACACGCAAAGCTGGCGACCTCCAACAGTGTAATCACTGCAAAGCAAACAGAGGGCTTAGCTGCTGATCAAGAAAATGGGATGCTATGAGACCTAACTGCTTCACCACATGGAATAGACACAAGTATGTTTTAGTCACTTTATTTGTATCTACATACATTACATTTTGATTCTCCAAGGCAGTTATTCTCAAATAGTTTAGTACATCAATTTTATAAAATACAGCTGAACCAAAGTAGATTAGAAATACATACATTATGGTACATTAAGTGCTTTGAATAGTGATTATTCTGGCCACCTGCTAGTGAGTGACTCATTTGGTTTTGGTCATTCTCACAGTGGAGAGTCCACTCCACAGGTAACTCCCCAGAGCCCAGCAGAGGTACTTAACCAGCAAGCATCCCTCATGTGCTTTTGGGGGACAGAATGCATTGCTGGGCCACTACAAGGCATTCTGCTGTCTGCACGATGACTCAAAGCAAGTCATCACTTCTGACTGGGTCGAGATTTAGACATTTGTCCCAAGGCCTCAGATCAAGACAATAGAAGAGAAAGAGCTAGGGTAGCTCTGAAGAAATGCGGTCTTCACATTTGCAACTGGGATTCACTTACACATTTATATGCTAAACCTGTGCTATAAAGAAATAAAAAAACTCTTATCAAAGGGATCATGTAACACCTAAGCTGTTCCCCTAGAACTTTCTTAGGCATGCTGCAGGGACATAGACCTAAGCCTCACAAAGAGCTCTCTCAAAGTTCTCTTCCGCACAAAGTAATTGCTCGCCTTTTGAGAAAGTCAGCTTGTAGCAATTGAAATGACAGGACAACTCTTCTTCTGAAAAGGGAACATCTCAGAGCTGTTCAACTGCTGGGATTTAAACTAGAAATACTTACAGCTTTATGTCACATCATCCAAAGATGAACCAATTCCAGTTCATACTGCAGCTACTGTGTTACCTATGACTGGCAGTTTGCCATTTACTCCAGGCTGGTCAGGACTAGTCCATCGGCCACATCCTGACCCAAAGTTAGCTGTTGATGCCAGCTCAAGATCACTCCTGCAAGTCAATGCAACTGCTATAACTTCATCCCAAGAAAGTCACAATTCAGACATCTGGGCTCTGCCATCCACAGGCTGCACAACAGCTGGCCAGTGGAAGGTTCTCTCACC
The DNA here is from genome assembly GCF_004027225.2 of Strigops habroptila. Classification (NCBI taxonomy): domain Eukaryota; kingdom Metazoa; phylum Chordata; class Aves; order Psittaciformes; family Psittacidae; genus Strigops; species Strigops habroptila. Next base: position 15,278,873 of record NC_044281.2, on the reverse strand, counting down.
TTCTTCTCAGTTCTGAGGGCCTTAAGCTGTCATGTACAAGGGAACATTAGCTACAGTCAAATGATCATGTGGCTTTAGAGCCAGCTGCTTGGGACACTGGAAGACACGCAGTACAAAGCAGCCACACATCACTGGAGTAAAGGTTACTGAAGACAGGACAGGGCTAGCACGTCACAGCTCTACATTAGCCTAGTGCAGATGCCATGTCACTGCTCATACTCATGCTTCATCAACTAATACACATACTGACAAAGGTGGAAGGTAACATAAGCAGCTGCTGTTGGGTCACCTTAGCTGGTCAGGCAAGTCAAGTTTTTCCCCTGTAAACTTTAGGGGGGGAGAAAGGAGAAGAACACATGTAAACTTTGAGACTGGAACAGATTCAGGCTGCATGGCATGCTCTTTCATTCACATCGATGGACCAAGAGAGAAGGTAGAAAATACAGAAGTGAGAGTAGCATTGAGCCGATGGACTGGTTGATTCCTTATTGCACAAGGCCCCATACACAGCTAGCCGTCCCAGCCACATTTTAACACAGGAGGCAAGATGTGTCTCAGAGGTGGTCAGCTGCACCTGATGCACTGTGTTGGACTAAAGGATTCTGGGTCAGAGGAATCAGGAAGTACTGTGTCATCTTCCCACAGCACACATCACTGCAGCCTTCAACACTGCACACCCAGAAACAATGATTACACTGTACAGAGGAAGTGAGAATACTTTCATTTCTGATGCTTCAAGGTCAGCATCTTTGCTCATCCTCCAGTAGGGCTTTGCAATGGGGTGGGAAAGACTTCTTCCAACACAAATGACTGTTGCTGGTGGGTTTTGGAGCCAACAGTTCAATTCTCACTGCTGGCATTTTCTTTCTCAGTGCTGCCCAGCTGCCACTCCTGAACAGAGACACTACCATCTGCTGCAGAAGAAAATACTGAACACAGGAGGAGTGAACAAAATGCATATGTCAATCCATAGCTACAGTGAAGATGGCATTACCAAGCAACTGGTCAGAATGAGCAAGTGGTCATAAAGAGTATACTGTCCTAGACTCCATGTTCATTTGAAGTCCTTCCATCAGAGACCAGAAGTCAAAGGACAGTATTCTTGCCTCTCAAACTCTTATAAAACCCTATTATTTACTGGCCTACATTACAATGAAGCTAAAAAAGTAAACTCATGACCTACAAAAACAGGTAAAAATTAATAAAAAATGGAAAGAAGTGCTTACTGTCATAACAGAGATTCACAGATCTCTGCACATCTCATCCATCATACAAGATACCTGTTAGTTCAGGCTTTTCTTTTTCCAGAAAAAAAAGATTACTACATTCATCTCAGTGGTGGAAAAAAAAAAAGTCATCTAATACTGCTGAAGAGAGAGTTCTTCCATTGAGACTGCACAGTGTGATGAGATGTGAATGCTCATTCTCATCAGCATGTCAGGAATGCAAGAAAACATTCTCCTGGCAAAGTTTCACCATGAGGTAAATGGATTGTTTGAAAGTCCTGGGAAACTGAAATGGATTTGAAGTGATCTGCCAGGAATGATGGTTTCATTAAGGAGAAAGCTGGCACTCGAAGGCAGTATGCTTCATTTTGTCCAGCAACTTAGTGCCTTCTGCTAAGGAAAGGATTAACTTCAACTATAATTAATAAAGTCTTGTTAAATTAAAGGGTATATTTTTTAGTTACCTGTTTCCAAGGATTTGGGCAACATTCAGAGCAGCATACTGTTTAGACTGAAGGGATATGTTTTGGGTTTTGCAGCATGCTGATGACTGACAACCCATTTTTATGGGATTCCACTAACATGAAATTATGACAGATAAAGACAGTTGTACTGCACTAATACTACCTAAAAGATGTAATGATACGGCATTATAGCTGTGGAGCTGCCTTTAAAACAAAAATACTGTTTACAGAACCCAGGGGAAAAAAAAAAAACCCAAAAAAATCAAAGCTACAGAGCATAAGGAGGACAAGTTATTCATGGATCCTAAACAGGTCAGCTACAGACCACTGTAACAACAGCAGAACTCAGGAATTGACTTCGTTCTTCTCACCCACCCACACGGAGTGGGGTTATTTCACATTTGCAGTACCACACATCCACTACAGAAACATGAGCTGCTCATATTCAACGCCACTTAGGCAGTACAAGACTTACAGAGATCATGTACTTCTACACTGTCATGAACTGGATAGCATCCATTTCAGTACTCTTACATGGAGATACCATCATCTTCCCTCCTCACAGAAGGAATGTCTTTTACCAGTGCTGGTCAGTGGTACCTTACAGCTTAGATCCTTAGCGAGGCTGGTTTGCTTGTCAGCCTCCAAGAGAGGATTAAAGTGCAACAAGCAGATTTCACACTTCTCGACGTGATGCATATGGTCAGTGTAGACACGGAACTGCAATCCTCTTGCTTACTGCTGGACAGACCGCAGGAAGGGAGTGGCCTATAATGTCATCGTCCTCTTGTGCTTTCCCAACATGGGCTTTAGCTTAGCAATTCAGGCCCAGTCCTGTCCAATGGTCTGGCACCATCAGGAAATACTTGTCCATAGCTTCACAAAATCTGGTCCGATAAAGTTCTGGAGAGACCACAGTTGGCATCTTACCTAATGTGTAAGAGTCAAGAGCAGTTAGAAATGGGCTGAAGAGTATATGGCAGTACAGACAAATGTCACATGAGATTACAACACCAGACAGCATAATCATGAAAGCATACTGTCTATGAAAGGGTCTTGGAACAAGCCAGCAGTAACAGCTGTTCCTCCCGACCCCTAACACTGAACTGAGACACCTGAAGATGGAGTAACAAACCATCTAGGCTTTTTACACCAGCTCGGATCAGTTTGTTTCTTTTTCTCTTCTCCTGTTTACAGGTCTTATAAGGTTTCCACCAGAGATATAAATTTCCCCCATAAAAAGTTACACCCTATGGACATGCTCGTACCTCCTTCAGACACATGAGCAGTGGTATAGCCAGTGCTCCCCTTCTCTTCTCTTTCCAGTCCTCCAACTAACATGTGGCCAACACTAGGCAATGCTGCACAAAAGGTACTCTCCTCACTTCCACAAAGGGAACTCCTCAGCTCCTCAAAATATGGGCAGTAGTCAATCACTCAATAAGGATTCCTCCACACTAACAGCTGAGAGTATATCTGATTTTCTGGAGTTGGAAAACACTTTCTGAAACCAGGCAGTAAGGTTTTTGCTAGTATCTCTCTCTGTATGGATGATTAAGTTGCTGATAACTAATAAGTACTTGGTAACTAAGAAACAGAAAAGAACAGCCTGCTAAATTTATAGTACTTAAAGGGTCACTCATGGAGGCAGATCAATGTATTGATTTAGCTGAAACTTGTTATTCCTTCTGCTGTTCTGGACACCTTAATCTAGTGTTGCAAATCTGTATGGTGGGGAAGTTACGGCTTTATTAGCACAGCTATTGGAAGCTTCCAAGTAACAAGGAAATATGATCAAAAGTTTTACTTTCATACTGGACCTACCTTGTCCTCCCAAGATGCCAGTTGACTTCACCACCATTTCAAGTTTTTTGTCCCAGGTAAAAGTGCGAATATAGTCTGTTGTAATTAAAAATAAAATAAATAAAAATCCATGCACAAACATGTCATATCTGCTATAACCCAAGTAACACTGCTCTAAAACATACCTACTTCCCCCCGGAAAGGGCAAGAAAGCAGTAGGCTTCCAGAGCCAGAACAATCTCAGTGTTCCCCCTTACCAGTTGCCTCACTTTCCAGAGTATAGATTATATTTGGGTAGGATGAATACAACATCTCAAGTCCAGCAAGATCACAAATTCCTGCTGCTACAAAAAGACTGCCCAGGCATGTGTTTAACACAGTTAAAATGTAAATGGCTATGTAAACATTACTAAACTTAACTTGCAAGATTAAACACAGAAACATACAAATAACCCTCTCCACTTCAACTAAAGTATAAGTTAAACACCAACTTGACTGCTTTTTCACTACCTGTGAGGCCTCCTGCATACATTCATAGTAAAGAAACTGCTAACACAAGCTCATACAAGACCTGTAGAGAAGACTTCCTGCCTTCACTTTGAATATCCATGAGAGGTGAGGGTGGTATTCCATCAGGAAAAAGACAAGCTTTCCTGACACACCTCTGTGATGGTGGTACAGTTCTAAGAGTATTATAAACACCAAAACCAGAAGAAAGCAGTTTCACCACCTGAAAGCAAGAAAATACAAAAGACAACCTACCAATGATCCCAACAACCAGTTCATTGTTGGTATCATCACGACCCACCAGCAGGGAATAGTCAATGATGAGATGGCTGGAGAGGAACTGAGAGTCACTGTGTATGGAAGCTCTAAGCACAGCCTTGCAATGGGAACGGATATACAAAGGATTGTCCCGGACCATCTTCAGAAGGTTCTCATCCAGTAGGACTACATCACAGCTTTCCTTGCCTGTGTCTGTTTTAACATTTCTATTCCGGAGGGAGCCCTTCAGGTCAAAAACCTGCAAATAGAGAAGAGCGCTGCTTTGTTCTATTGTTCTGCAAGGTTCAAGACTTCAACACACTTAACCGCAGCACTTGAAAAGGCAGCATGGCAGGGCACCTCTTTCCTTCTCTGCAGAAGGAAGACAGTTAACAAAGAACATTTTTATACTACAAAAATTAAAGTTTCCTGAGTGGAGAGTAGCATGTAAGCCTACATGAAAGCTCTGCCACCTCAATTCACAAATTTTAGGCAAGTTATGTCATTAATATTTAACCTAATTTAAGGGGAAGAAGGTGTCCCGATGTTTATATTGTACAGGTAAACTAGGTTTACCAGCCAGCTTCTACAGACTCAAATGCTGACAAAAGTAAAGCCACTAAGGAGGGAAGTGGGTCTTGCATGAAGCACCATCTAACATCTGCTAGCAAGGCAAAAGACAGACCATCATTAGGTTGGAAAGGATCCTGGGAAGTCTCCAGTCAAATATCCTGCCTGAAGCAGGTCCTGTTAGAGAAGGCTGTTTAAGCCCTGCCTAGTCATGATTTGACTAACTTCAGGACTAGAGTCCACACTCTCTTTGGGTCTCTGTTCTACTGCCTGATCATGCTCATGATTTAAAACATAGACAAACAAAAAGAAAACCCACAACAGCAACATCCTTTACATCTATCTGTAATTCCTCGGTTCACTTCCTTCTACAAACATCCCCTGTTTGAGATCAGGCACTGGAAGAAAAGGTGGAAAGAGTTGATATGATCTAGTTTTAGAAGTGACATTTGTTTGAACTTCCTTTTCAGCATCAACTGTATTTGAAGAGAATTTTCCCCCAGTCATTTTAAGGTCTTCATTCTGCTGCCTCATAAAGATCACTTTTCCTTTACTAAGTGCAAGACTGAACTCAAAATCTCGCCCCACACATTAAGTGGTTTAAAGACAAAGTAGTAGGTTCAAAACATTAGTTTCCTCTCCACTACACAGTAGCTCACCGTATCTGCTGGTGAGGCTCTCCTGCTGAACAAATTAGTCTATAATCCCTGTTAATTCTTCTAAAAGCTTTGCAATAAGGTTTCACATTTTCCTAATCAGGTTGGCGATGTTTTCTTTCCAAGACCAGAGATGCAGGGACAGATAAGACTTCTAAAAACTGAAGCCAGCAAGACAGCTATCTGCACTAGCCAATGTAGGCATTGAGTTACTAAGGCTCACATAAGGCAACAGGCACAAACCATCGTCTTTGAGCAGTGTTAGCTATAGGCAACACAAGCAAAGTCAGAAATTACCAGATGGCTACCAGTAACCCTCCTCCTGCTCCTAGTCGGAACTGCACTGCAAGGGAGCAGAACACTTGGTTCTTACCTGAGCCATTTTCCTGCCATAGAAAAGGTTTTCCATGACAAGCAGGTCCAGCTTCTTTTCAGTGTTGTTTTGAGAGTTCTTGTATCCAATCCGATATACCCCAAGGATTTTGGCCAGCGCTGTGGGCTTCTAATGAAGAGAAGACATAGGGTAACACCTCTGCACAGGCAATCAGCAATCAAATCCTAGGGGCACCACTGACTGTATTACAGCTTAGAAGCTCTAGCAAAATTCCCCACTTTCCCTCTTAAACATGCATTATTACTACAACTCATACCCACCAACATTTTCTTTTACTTGAATGAAAGGGGTTAATGGAAGCTGTTACTAGTCTGTAAAATACAGAACACTACTTAAAATATAAGGCACTTCTTTTTTTAAATACCTTCTGCTGAACTGCATTAATGATGTAAGTGAAGTAGTGTGGAGCAAAGTCAAGGAACGACTGGACTTCCAGACGAGGCATCTGTTTCAAGATGAATCTATCATCTGTTTTAACATAAGACAGAAGCAACAGGGTTACATACACTAAGTGAGGTAAATTTGCAAGTTCTTTAGGACTGTCACACAGCTGAAGTGGTTTGAAAAATTAAAAGACCACAATTCTCTTAAATCCTTAGGCTACAGAAGCTCCTTTCTAGAAGCTTTTTGACTTCGTATACTCTGAATTTCAGCCTTTCTGGATTTCAGCCTTCAAGCAAATCAGGGACAGGAGACTGACTGAATTAGGTTTATCTTGGCTATATGGGCTTCTTATACCAACAACAGAAACAGCCTACAGATGCTTCTGTTCAAGACTTGTTTTAAGCAGGGGCCTAGAATCAGCCACAGTTAAAACAAAGATAAAATCCTATAAATCAACTATAGCATGTGGGATTATAAGAAACGCTCTGTCTTTAATAACCAGTTTTCCTTGAATTATACTCAAGTTTTTGTTTTCTGAAGCCTGCCTACGAGTACAACCCTTCTGCTCAACTGGCCACCCCAGCTATTACTACTTAAAAAACAGAACTACATTTTGCTTTCCTGCCCATACAAAGAGACAAATAATCTGGTATTGAAGACCCCAGAACTATCCACTGAACTTTCCATTCTGAATGGCCACTTCATAGTCAGCAACCTTCTGGCTAGACATAATCAGGGATTAAACACACTAAGCACCACCATCCCCAAATAATACCCTCTAATTACAAAGGGGGAAGAAGCTGCATTTACCCTCAGTGACATAGAATGCAGCCCCAGATTTGCCACCTCGTGCCTGCCAGGGCATAGAGTGAGAGAGGGATCGGATGAAGTCCTCTTCACTGCTCCCCAGGATCACTTCACGCATCTTGTGAAACTCGCCAGCATAATAAATCCGGCAGTAGAATTTGGCATTTGCATCTGAAAACTCTGCAAAAGAAGGTCTTCCTCAATAATAGCATGCAGTGCTCACTGACTGCATGAAATGACACTTGGAGATTTTACTTATGTTGTGCTATTGTCGTGCTAAACATCCCTCTCATGTCTAATTGTATTTTGGAAGTTTACAGGGAAAACTTACAGGAAAGTCAATCCCCTTTAGCTTAGCTCACAGTGTATGCCACAGGAAAGCATCCAGATAAAAGATCAATTAAAAAAAAATAAAGTTTTATGAGGTATTTTTGCAACAGACTGATTACAGTAAGCAAAAACTGCATTGCTCTGCTCTTGTTTTTTATTCATGCCCAACACAAAGAAAAAATAATTATTAACTTCAAGATTTCCATTACATTTGCATGAAAAAAAAAAAAAAAAAAAAAAAAAGGAGTTTGTCAGCTAAGACTTCTAGTTATTATTTACAACTACTCACGGAGTTCCACATGGGGATTCGCTAGCTGTTTCTTCTGTCCATCTCCTCCATCTACGTCATCTGAAGGCATAAAGGGACCATTCAGTCAGGGTTGTTCATTAGTATTACTGGGAAAGCCATGTAAGAAACTACTCGTAAACTTGCATTACAACAAAAATATTTTCTTTTTTCAAGAACACAGAAGGAACAATACATAGGGAACTAGGGATGCAGCTATAATTGTATGATATAATATGTTTGCTAGAAGGGCAGTGCTGTTCATGGGACACATCAGTACAAGCTTTCTCTTCATTCATTTTCCATGAGCTGAAACAATGAAAGTTAAACAGGAAGTAAGGAAGAGAGATTGAGCTACTCAACTAGAGTCAACTCAATCGAAAGGCATTCAAGTCCAGACTACTCAACATCCCTATAGTTACTGGGATTTGAGAGACCCTATTTTCCTTCCCGTAAAGCCAAGCAATGTCTTTGGAAGAAACCTACATTTCATGCTCAAATTATTCATTTCCAATGCATGTTGAGTAATCTTGGACTATTGAAAAGTATGAGCAGGAGTGCATACTGGGCCTTAGAAATATGAATGAGGTCTGGAAAAAGTAACAGTCCAAGATAGGTAATGGACTCAACAGTCTCATACCTTGAGGCTCTGCTCCTTGGTTTTCTGCTCCCTCTTTGCCCATCTGTCCAACCTGGTAGTAGGCACTGTCAGCACCACGTAAGGTCTCTTTCTTCTGGGAAGACAGGTCTGGGCTCTTCCCTCCCGTGCCACGGAAGAAAGACAAAACACTAGATGGTTTCTTTGCTGCAGTGAAAAGAAATAAAGTTGACCTTGGCATTTCCACAGGCAGTTTAATAAAGCATAACTCATACAAGCATTCTCCATTCATTGTTCCAACTGGAAAAATGATGTCATTCAACTGTAACTCATTTGCTATTCTTCAGGCAGCCAAGGTCCACCAGCTTAGGTGATTTAGTGTTCTGAGTAGCATTCTGGAACGCTGAGTCATTTGAAAACACAGGCCAAGTGTGAGTGTCTTTAACATAGTAAGAACCTCACTTCTCCATTTCAAAATATTTTAACTGCCATCTTTTTAAAGAAGGCAGTGCTAAAAGAGGTCAGAACATATCATGGATATCATATCCCACTGAACAGGCTGGACTCAAGAACAAACCATGGTCATAACATATCAAATCAGGGAGTGACAGTTGGATCTCATAAGAATCAGAGAAAGCCATTATGGGTACAGGCTTCAAAAAACAAGGACACACACACACACACACTACCCATGTTCTACATCAAGTCAACTCTAAGGCTAGTCACAATTTCAACTCAGAACACATCTTCTTTGTTTTAACAACTTTCTGGGTTCTAAGAGCTAGAACCCAGGTTAAGCAGACTCAAGTCTAAGCCAAGATTAGTGTCATAGATGTGATTTTGGAAAAATGGTCTTACGCTGTTCTGGTTCTGCATTGCGGTTTGAAGGACCCATGTTAGCCTCAGGCAAGCGGACGGGGCTACTGCTCTTTGGTTTGCTGTCTGACATGCTGAAAGGAGAAAGAAAAGAAACAGTCATCAGCCCAACAAATACTGCCACCTGAGACACTATTGCTTTACTCCTGTACATTTATTTCTCCTCCATGCCTAACACTAAATACTGCTAAAGGAATTTAAAGTTGGAATTCCAACTCTCCAAAGTTGTCTTCCTCCACCTCCCTGAGGAAAAACCTCTCAGGGCTCCGTAGCAACAGTTCCATCCATTGCCACAGGAAAGGTAAGCAGGTCAAGTAACCTCTACCACGCACAGTCAAGAGATCAGGTGATGGAGCCAACACAGTCCCTGGCATGAAATGGAAACCCAGACAGAGACTGCAAGTATGTGTTGGTTACATGGAAAGCATCAGATTCCATCAGAAAGCAGAGATCCTAATAGATGCATATTTTGAGGGCCCTTGCCCATCCCAGTTTTGGCTTATTCACTACAATCACTGTGCCTTCTCCCTAGGTAGTGTAATTCCTGCATGAAACCTGTTTGATTGTAGTCCTTCTTCAGTACTGTTCTTCAGAGATGCTTTGGACAACTCATCCAGGGCATTTCTGTACTCCTTGCAACTGAAGGGAAAAGGAAAATAGAAATTAATATTAAGAACAATAAATAATAATTAAAAGTAATATTTAATACCACCACCTCCTCAGCTGTTTTCTGGAAGACTCTAACACTAACCGAAAGATTCAGTTTAGAGTCAACCACAGGAAACAAACAAAAAAAAAAAAAAAAAAGTAGAAAACCCTCTCGACTTTTTCTTACAATTGGAACTTTGCTCCCTTAGAACAGAAGCTGCTTTAGATCATCCTGCAGGAAAAATTCCCCTTGTTTCTCTCTCTCCCACAATTTAAAATGCGCCTCTTTAAAGGTCTGCTCCCTTGTGACAGGCAAACCCCAAGATTTGCTGAAGTAGCTGGTTTGGAGAGCTGAGTAGTACTAAGAGCTGCTATGACCAAAGAAGGTACAGACTGCAGTATGAATACCTAACTGTTGTTTCCTAGCTCAATTGCACTTACTCCAGGCAGGAGAGACGAGCAAAATTTAGTTGCACTTCATTCTCTAACAGTACCACATTACAGGGAACACTACACAACTAATTCATTTTTGTGTACTAGAGTTTAGCAAGAAAACCCTAAAATTCAGTTGCAAGTTGGAAAACCTACTTTCCATATCTAAGTAGTGAAAGGAGAGAACTTCAGCTCTGGGCAAAACTCTCAACACAGCTGAGTGAAGAAATTCTGTCATGCCTGTTTCCTAACATTAGAATTTAAATATTCCTTGCAGCTTTTCTGTGCAAAAGTACCACATGTGTCAGATGAACAGAAAAATCACACCAGTACCTGAGAGCAAAAGCTATGATGGAGCTTGGTTCTTTCTCGCAGACTGCAATAGGTACACGTTCATGTTCATACATTAGGTAGTGCTTATCTGGGTCACTAAATGAAAATGACATAGGGATACTGTCAATATATCATAGAAGTTTGTGGAAAGAAAAGGTTAAGTTTTGGTCAAAACCCAGATCTCATCACTGCACTCCCAGGCCCAAGCTGCAGGTCTCAGCACAGAACCAAGGCTCCCCAAATCAGCTTCTCCCCAGATTAGCTTTCCACAGACACATTCATAGCTATGTGGTTAAATCTAAATGGTAATGTGTTAGGGCAATCAGCACTTCAAGCAAGCTGCTTATACCAGAAGACTAGCTCCAAGTTAGATTAAGAGACTATTTCTGTTTAGCAGCCATTGTTTCTAATGGCACCAAATCCTGCCCAAGTTTGTTTTGGCTGTCCTGCAGCATAACCTGCAGACTGAAGGTAGGGAACAAACCTGGACTCTTCGCTAAAGAAGCAGTTTAGCACAGAAAATTTCGTACAGCCACCTGGGTTTCTGTTAGATTTTCTTTTACTTATCTGTAGGGTCCAGTCATTTAACTTTTAACTCATTAGGCTGTGACCTCCACTACTACCCTGGGGCTGGGATTCAGAAGTTAAACTCAGGCTGCCGAATGTTCAGCTCATGTCAAACAAGAAACACTACAACGCATGCAGACCAAGCAGCTGAAAGACTTTCCAGCCTATCCATTTTCATATGGGAGGGAGACTTGAGGGCAAACATAGTAGCCATTGAACCTGACCTACACCCAGAAAATGCCAACTGGCACCTTGGAAGAAGTCTGGAAGCAAAACCAAGAGGCAGGCACGTGGCTTTAGTAAGTGTTTGCTAAGGAAGGACATTTTTGTTCCCTCCCTGCAGCAATGAAGTTAGAAGGCACCTTTCTTCCCCTTCCCTTCCCATAAGAGTTCTAAGAGGGCATGCCTACTAGGAGGAAGAGAAACTGATAATGTATATGCACAAGAGTGGATCATTAATAAGAAGAGCAAGTAACCTACAAACACCTAGAAGGGACACAGAAAACCTCTTACCTTTAAAGAAGTTCTATAGCTTATTTCAGAGGCAAACCCAAGTGATGACTTAAACTACATACTGAGCAAAGGAAGCATGCACAGCTCTGTTTGCAATTTGACCAGACTGCTAATTTTGTACATCCTATATATTATGCAGTACTTACAAGGGAAATGGAATGGGGTTATAGTTGTTTCCAGGCAAAAAGTTAGCCAAAATAGCTTTCATAGTAGACTTCTCCTTCACTTGGCTGTCTGTAGATCCAAGTGAGTATCCATCAAACACATCTGCAACAGAGATAAGTTAAGTCTGCATCACAATATCAAACTTCAAGCTGTAAATTCGAGAGGAAGGTTGCAGACCAGACAGTTTCCAGATTTGACATTTCCTAAACACATCTCATACACTTGTGGCAGAAAAGCAAGAGAAAGACTATAAGACCACAACTGAACTATACCTTCTGAGCTGCTTGTTGTATCCTGTTCAGACAGTGCGCTGGAACCAGTCACATGCTCCGACACAACCTCTGGAGAGGTGGGCAGCTGAAGATGGGTGGAGCCTGTGGAGCTCTGACTTGATAAAGTAGTCAGGAAACGATCCTCTGAGAGTATAAAGACAGAAGAAAGCATTTTACATGGCTGTCAGAAGTTGTATTTCTTGCTCCTAGGCCAAGATACCACCAGTGTCTAGTTTCAGCAAGTTTTTACTTAGAAATCAGGTAAGGCCACCCAGAGCAAAGGGATGGGCAAGCTGATCAATGTGGCACATAACCTCCAGAAGACACATATGCTTATACCCATCACCTTCAGCTCCCACAAACTTTCAGTATGCCCCACAGGTAAGAGGTCTCAGCATCCATAACCACTTCACAGAAGAGGCGAGAGGCATTTCCCAAATTCCGTGTAGATACTGAGTTATTTAGAAAGCCTCTGAAAGTTACTAAACTCAAGCTCGAAGGAAAACCCTTGCTGGTTGGTTTAGTTTCATTAGTCATTCAACTTCGTATTAGAAGTAGACTTCGCTGTTTATAACAACAAGATAGAAATTGGCTTATTCCCATCTGACACAGCAGAGATTCACTGTTTCTCAATAAATGATCAAATTTGATGAAGTCTCCCATGTTATGTCAGGGAAAGGGTTACAACAAACTTTTTTTGGTTAAATAAACAACCAACCAACATACCTTTCTCTCCATTTTGCAGTGCTGGAGAAGCATTGCGTGGGGAAGCATCCATGCTACTGATCTAGGCAGAATGACAAAATACCAGTGTTGATGCCAAGCACTTTACAGCTGCATCCCTTCCTCTGTGGAACACTTGCAAAAGCAGATATACCACAACAGAGCACTCCCACCCACTGTTCTCAGCCTCTGCACTGCCACTGTATCAGTCACCACACAAAATGAGAAGGCAACAGCAACCGGGCTTCACAAGATGCTTATGACTGCTACCATCCCTGCATGCTGCTTTAAAGACTACACTCTTCCTCTACATAAACCTACGTGCTGCTAGATCAAAGTTCAAGTGTGCTTTAGCATCTAACAAATACGTATTAAGTGGAAAGGACATGTATGCATGCAGCAGAGCAAGTCCACGATCTCATGGGGTTTCTTAGTGCACCTCACTAGGTTAGGACTATTAGGAGTTCAGTCTTTCTGATGCTTATATTTTACTGCCTTGCATTGTGGACATTTTCCTCAGAAGAGCAGCACCTCAAAAGGTGGACATCCAGCATGTTGGCAACTGTACCCTTAGACAAAGCTCTTGAGGCAGCAGTCCAAAATAATTTATACATCACCACAGTCAATTCCCACAGGACACATCACAGAACAGATATGAACCTGCAAATTCGTTATCAGTCCTTCCTGTGTTTTTCGCTCTGCCTCGCCTGGTATTTTTGCCTTTTCTTTCTTACAAGGGATAAGCCTGATGGGCAGCTACCTAGGGTTTCTTGAGGTAACCTCATTGCCATCTAGGCATATGCCTAGATATATCAAATCCTATTCTTACTTAGATGTCCTCTGTATAATATGGCTCTTGGTTCACATCCTTAGGGAAAGATAGATATATTAACATGCAATTCAAGCTTTTACAGCAGGAAAACTACATGATGCACTAAAACAAGTTTGTTAACTATTAAAGTGAACTGAAGCCAGTCTTAAGACTATTCTCTTGCCCCAGAAAACAAATGTTTAAGTAGCTTCCAGTCTGCTACTCATACCTTGCTTTCTTCACCTTGCCTCAGTCTCCCAGGGCTGGGCGGTACTGATGGACGTTTTCTCCCTTTCTCTTGTTGGAAGAGATCCTGCAATCTAAAAATAAATACATAAACAAAAAAAAAAAGATACACAAAACCAAAACACCCCAAAAACCAAATAACCAAAAAAAACCCAACCACCATCAAAAAAACCCCCCAAAAAACCAAAAAAAACCCCCAAAACCTCCAAAACCCCCAAAAAAACAAAAAAAACAACCAACCACACAAAACACAAACCAAAAAGATAATCCAAAGACAGGTTACAGGTATTAGCAGTGAAAGGCACAAGTTCTGAAGTTTCTCCATACTAGAAATACAGCCAAGCATACCTTCACAAGTCTTTAGTGCAAATTCAAATGGTTGCTAACATGTGCCAAAGCTATGTTTCAAATGGCCAAAGACAGAATATTCTCTTCACCTCTGAGCTAATTTCACCCAATCAATTGCTTTCCTACACTCCCTTCTTCCCCCTTTATTCAAATGACGTTTTCTCCTCTCAGATGGAGCTCTACAACACAATACTTTTATCTAGCTTCAAATGATCTTCTGTTGCAATCAACCAGCTGTCTGGTCTTAACCAGCAGAGGACATTCAGCACAAGCTATACAGAGTGTGTTATGACACCAAGAGCACTACAGGGAAGAAAAAAGTACAGAAGAACCTCTTCCCTCCTATAACCAACACAGTATCAGCGTTACTCATGATTCCAGCGTGTGCCCTCTTACCTATTATTCCAGGCTTGTAGCATTTCACAAAGTCCTTGCTTTTTAGCTATCAGAGACTCAAAAACAGACTGCAGCTGTTGAGGTGTGTCTAATGATGATGAAAGCAGCCTTGCTTGGATTTTCTCAGTCCAGTTTCGAAACTCCCCCTCTTCCATCTACCATAAGAAAAACTGTCAGTGTTCTGTTGCCAGAGACAGATCTGAGTCTTTGTAGCCTATGGTCTGCCAATACAGAAACAGTTTATTACCTCCTTTTGGGCAAAGAGGTCTTCCATCTTCTCTTCCCTTGTTTTGCTGAAAGTGTCTGTTTTCAGAGAAGCAAGGCGATCATCAACAGCAAGATACACTTGTGACACCCTGTCAACAGGGATGCAAAGAGTTAAGCTGTGACTACTTGGAATGTCCTCAATATTCTTTAATGAAAGGTCAAATATTTTTAAGGTTAGTGTTTAAGAATACAAAAAGACAATATATGACAGTCTGCACTGTAGGCTGTCACCCTGAATTTACAGAGAAAGTCTGAAAAAAATCCATTAGTATAGCAGAAACCTAGAAGTTACACTGAAATTCCTCTCCACAACTTATTCTTAGCAGTGGAAGTTGTCATAGAGCAATACAAAGGTCACAAACACATTACTAGCAAAGGGGAACTGTTGCATCATCTGTGTCTAGGAAGAATCTGGGGCTGAAAGCTACACCTCCACCAGCAGGGTGGAGACAGGGATCAGAGACAGTCAGAGTGAGCACCTCTATTTTAGCTCTCAACAAAGCTCCACGTGTTCTCAGGTCAGGCAGTCACGGAGACATGAGCCATACATGAATTCTGCCACCAGGCAGAACAGCAGTCAGAATGGATTTAATACAGTTTCCACTGTGCCTGTCTCCCACCTTTTTGTTCCTACATTCAAAAGGCATCTAGGCTTAGACAGTAGTTTAAACAGTAGTTTACCTTAGACTACAAAAAGGTACCAGACTGCCTGCTGTTATCATACTCAATAGCTAGCAAAGACAATGCCTTCTACACACAGAGAGTTTAGTTGCCACAACAACAATATAATGGAAACATTTTTGTTTTGACAATAGATTTGAGCAATGCCTTTGCAGTTCTTCTGGGCTGAAGGCCCAAGGACTTAAACTTGGTCAGATCTTCCAAAAAAGGAATCTTAGAGTGAGGGTACAAAGTGTTACCTGCAGTTTTCAGATTAAGCACTCTAGGACCAGCTCCTGTTTTCTTTTTTTAGTATTAGAGGGAGAAATGAAAAATACTTCAGCTGTGCTTGAGAGGGCATTTAATAAAAAAAAGGTGACATTTCAGACACCAGCTGATAGTCAGTCTTTCAGTGGCTACTTGGCAACACCATTCAGAAACATGCTGTAACACTCAGATATAAGTGCAACATTCAGGGATGGAGAAGAGAAGAATCTGAGTTTCTACTGCCTATGTTTAAGCTGAATTGCTGCCTGATGAAAAGGTGAGATTAGTACATACAGAGAGGTAATTAAGGTAATTAAGAAGATTCCAATACCAGCCTCCCTTAGAGATATAAACACGTATGTGTTTTAAAGCATCATTTTTCTATTAAATGATGAATATTTAGCAAGTCTTATCTATACTAGCAAAAATACCTTTGTGTATTTTGGACTAATAAAAAGTCCAAAATACAAATAAGCTGCAGAAGGCATTAAAAACAAAGCTTACTTTTGGGAGAAATCTTTGAGATCCTGCAAAATAGTAACCTTTAACGGAGCCTGCCGTTTGATGTAGATCTTGGGGAGTGGGACACACACTTCAAGCAACCGGATTGCAGAGTAGCTGAGAAGACAATACAACACCTATTAATAAGACACTCCTGACGTAGTACTAATTCTGTACTATGGCCCTTATATGAAGGGGGGCACTGTCAGTGGCCAGGATTTTAGTTACTTTTAGTAGCAGTAACATCCTGTTCATTTATCTCCTAGGCAAAAACAACAGACCATGTCACAAAAACAGCATTCGAGAAGTTTGAGATTAGACAGGGAAAAGTGTTTCCATTCTGTATCATGAACTTAGGAACACTGTCCACCCCATCCCGGACAGTGATGGCAACCAGAATGCCCTATGGAAGCTAGCACCCAACCCTGCACTTGTTGTTATACTGCAGTTATGCTCTTCCATGCCGTACTCAAAGTGAAGGACAGACCTAATGAATCCTGACTAGAGCTACATGCTTCACATAGCGCTAGAGAGAGAGAAGGAAGTTTTTAGCAGTGGACCTCACCTGAAAGATGCCACCATCTGATTATAGGAAAAATACTGATGATAGTCATGGTGAATGGAATGACCACAAGGCTCTGCATTGGCCCTTCGAGTGTACTGGTGCCCATAGAATCTCAGCTCGAGGTATTTTGCAAATGACATAGACCAAGAATCATTGGAAAGGGGAACAACTGGTGTCACCTGAAAAATTGAAAGCCAAGTGTCTTAATTTCCTCCTTCAACCAAGATTAAAGACAAGCTAACCTAGGCAGCAGTCTAGTATTCTTACTACCAGAAGCATCTAGAACCCTGAAACATACTAAACAACAAAAGACAGCATGTATGCAAAGCTAAGGCAAAGGCTAAGGCAAATACATAGTTAAAATAAATCAGATGAACAACTAGTTTATAGACTGCTAGTTGATGAGGACAGGTATTAAGTTGGGGGAGTCCAAACATATCCTTGACAGCTTGTATCCAATATGCTATTTCTCTGCATAGAGACAATTTCCAGCAACCCAGTCAGCAGCTGGAGTTTCATCATATGCTTTTTCCCTGGTGATTCTTCAGCTACAAACACAGTGGTATTACTCTGCAGTTTATTTCAACTTCAGCAGTGCTTGCAAGCTTAGAGTAGCCACTGCTTTATACATACTTAATAGCCACAAACATATAAGTGTTTATATGAGCACATAGAAATAAAAGGTTATAAAACAGGTGTATACACAGCAGCGTAGGGCTTGCCTTCAGTAATTACATTAACTTCCTCCAGGTATCTTTAAATCAAACACCTATGTTTAAGGCAGCATAAGTAGGTGAATTGAGTCATCCACATGGGTAATTGAGATGTTTTGCATTTCAAGCACTGCATGAATCTTTTTTCATTAAGTCTTACTCTTCTCTCTTTGAAGGCTTTTAAGTTTTAGAATGTTTAGCCAGAGATGAGTATCCAGTTAGCGATGTTTTCTTAGCTAAATTATAGAACAAGTTTCAGATAATACACACAACCTTACCATCTTGTGGTTTTTTAAAGCAACATCTCATTCCTCTAATGAAGATTTTACTTACTTTATAATGACTACTAAAGGAAATCTAGACATCACACTGACGCAATGCAGGACTGTCCAATCTGTACCAGATCACAGAATACCAACTGGGTTTAGCCAATTAATAAGCCAGTAGGTCTTGGTGTCTGCCCTTCCCCATACATACATTCTTTTGATGCTCACACTGATTCACTGCAGGGAAAGGGACCATGCTCTTCACCTCTAAGAGAACAACTCCATTTTTCCCCACATGTCAGAAATTGGTTTCTAGAAATACATCAACTCCATTTAAGCCTATCCTCTTAGAGCCAGGTTTGACACTTTCCTACATGACTACCTCACACAAGATGTTTCACCCTCAACAGCCCCAGTTCTATCTACAAGAGGAATTTTCAGATACACAAGAACATCTGTATCAGCAACAGGTTTTGTGCTAGTTTAGCCATAGCTCTAGGGATGAGCACTTTCTCAAAAACACTGCCTTTACATACAAAGCCAGACACACCAAGATACTAAACTGGAATAGCAATGATTCTTAAATCCACATCCTTACCTGTTTACACAATCTACACCAGGAGTAAGTAAGAATGGTGTGCTGGTATCCAGGGACCGGGGAGTCCAGCTCCTTTAACACAATTTGCACACAGCCCTGTCCATGAACAAAGCGACGAATGTGGTGCACCATTGGTGTTTCACAGAACATGCTGGGACATTGGTAGGACGGCCTTACAGAGGTAAATGGAAAGAATGATCACATGCTAGGCACTGCTATAGAATCAATTCAACATATCCAATATGCCTTTTAGTATCACAGCACTGTTTGCCTTTACTATAAAAGTTTCCTAAGCCTTAGTGAGGGCTGTTTCTACAGAGTGAATTGCATCCATTTAGAAACAGCATGAAGGGAAATTCCCTTGCCAGCAATGGCCATATAGGTCCAAAAATCAGTGACTGGATAATGTTTGCTATCTTTTCACAATGATTCACTTTCTACCAACATATTTCCTATAGTCCACAAAACATGGATCAAGAACCTGGAAGAGCTTGGCACCAAATTAGGAGGTAACTTTGGCAGTGTACCAAAGCAAAGGCTACTGAGGTCAAAGATGTGCCGAAGAGCCTTCAAACTAGTAATGTTTCAGCTTCCTGAAGGAAGAGGTGGCAAAATAATGCCATATAACCTCTTTCAACAGAAAAACCCATGACCTTCCTTTGGATGGGTTTCTTTTAAGTCAGGAAACAGAGTGTGACATCAGAAAAATAAAAGCTTAATTGTTTAGATACCAAGGTATAATAGTGAATTCTTCAAAAACAGAAAAAGCCTGAAAAAAGCCCAGATCCTCCTTGCTCATAGGAAAATAAGTAAATAAATAAATTTAATTACTGAAACTATGGAGAAGCATTGAGATTTCATTGAGAAGCATTGAAGCTTTCACGTTAGCACACCATAGTTAGTCACCAGAGGGAAATAAGAATTTAAAAGTGGCAGCTGAGCTCCTCCTCCTCACTGATCAGCACAAGGAGAAATACTTGTTCCTCCAGAGAAGGCTGAACATTAAGAGTGTATTTCTATTGCAAGTGGCAAACGAAGAGAACAGAGTAACCTTGTCTTCTGAGAAGCCATAGGCTGCCTATCCAGCTTCACAGGCTGCTGAGACTCTGTATAGGGTTCTGGCAGTACTGATTATTATCGAAACATAACAACTTGCACCTCTGCCAGATGAAATAAGTTGCACAGTACTTTGCTAGGGCTAAAAGAGTTCTGCACCATTTACATTAGCCACCTTACAGGTATGACAAAGCCTTACTCTGAGATGTTCAGATAACTCTAAAGGAGCAGGGTTGTTTGCAGAACTCATATGAAAGCTCAAATAGGAACCTCACAAAACAGTCATCAGTACAGTTGCTTGTCCTGAAAAACAGCTGTTTGGAATACATGCTCAGACTCTTAACTAGGCCCTTAAGAGTCCTGATCACTACAAGAATGTGCTAAATGAACAGATCTGTCTTTATAACTTTTAAGTCTTGTTTCACAATCTGTTCCACTTCTCATTAGAGTAAATAAGAGGGACAGAGCCCAAGTGGGAAAGCAGTAGATGTAATTGCTTCTAAGTAGTGAGCACGAGTAAGTGAATTCTTAAATACAGTTCCTATTTCACTACAGCACGATAATAAAGCAAAGGGAAAAAACAGATTTAAGTAGTAAGCTTTACTAGGACATAACCATCTCTGCTATTATCCTAAGTGCACAGCAAGTACAGTCTATGAAGAGGGTGGCAGGTCAGCCACACAAAGCTGCCAGAAGCTTTTTTTTTGTTTAGAATGAGATTTAGAGTACATTCTTCCTCACCTGAAACAGTAGCGCTCCAGAAAAATCCCTAGAGTCAGGTCATTTTTCCCATAGAACTCCATGGTCACAATCCTAAAGCAGAGAACAGAACACTTTAGAGGACAGATGCTGTCACTGTTAGCTGTGCAACAGCCATTAGGTGCACAGATCAATACCCACTGCTGGTTCGTTTTCAGCCCTGCATACATTCAGAGACTTTTTTTCTTCCCCCGCCCCCCGACTACCCTTCCTAGATCCCTGCTGTCAGGTTTGCCAATAGTGAAATTGGAGTCCTACTAGAACAACTTCTTAAACTTGACATTTAAAAGTCAAATAGAATTCAACTGCGCTTTTTAAGATCATGCTCAAGAATATCTAGGCACAGAAACCTAGACAGCTTGAAGCCTCGAACACTAACATTTAAACAGTTACAAAAAGGGTACATCCAGAAGATAAAAACCAGCCTTAAGAAAGCCTTATTTTTCTACAAGATGTAATAGCAACTTCTATTTTCTTAGAACCTGAGGTGACCAAGTCACTTAAAATGTCTATCAGTTTAAGTATAACAATTCAGACATCTCTAATATTGGTAATACACATCCTCCTATTGTTGCTGTTTAGTGAGCTTATCACCACATACTTTGGTTCATGCCTAAGCTTTTACAGGAACACTAGACCTTTCCCTGTGAGAGCACCATCTCTGTATTTTCAGGTGAGCGAGATGTTGAAACACTAAGACTTGTCCTGTCTAGTAGAGCTAGAAGCATGCCGTAAGTTGCACACAATTAACAAATTACAGCCCCCTAAGATAGAAATAGTTAAAGCTCTTCATGTTGCTCACAATAAAATGAGAAATGCAGCAATATATTCAAACACCACTCTCAATACAATCTAGAAGTATTCTGAGATTCTCTTCAGGCTTATTTTTGGGCTTGGACATTCTTCTGTGTTTATATACACCAATTTTTTCCCACAAAACTGCATGCAGTGCCTTCCGCACACACACATTACTCTGCAGTGATAGGACCAACTAAACTATTCATTTTTAGGCTTGGCTTTCCCATTCATGCCTTGGGGATTACAAAGGCTATGGGATACTGCTCTGGATCCACCTGACGAGGTAAGACAAAATTCTTCTGGCAACAGTTCCTGTTGCAGGATGGGCATAACCTGCCAAGAAGTCCTCAAATACCACTATGAAGCAAGCACTGACCTTCATTTAGGTAAAAAAGATAGCAACAATACAGGCTGTAGAGAAGTAGTTTTCATACCAGGGGCTAACACAGGCACTTGGAGCATTGCTGGACTGAGCAGAAGAGCTACTGAAGAGAACACAGAGCCTCTGATGGTTTACCGGACTCAGGCAATCCACCTGGTAGAGAGAGAACAATTCATTTACTGGTTACAGACACCTCCATCTGCACACAACTCCTGATGACAAAATTCTACTCCAGTAATTTTATTTAAAGATGAATCTCTGCTTGCTCCTTTTGTACAGATTAACCTTGCACTATCTCTGAGCTTCAGGCAGACTTGTACTACATATAATTGTTAACTGCAGTTTTAAAACAGCATAACTAATATGCATAATGAAAGCAATCACATATGTGTTTCTGTGGAAAGGTAAAGGAAATGTAAAATAACAAAAGCCCCAAGACAAACATCCAGAGTCTCCAAAGCACTGTACAGTTTAGGACACCTTGCAGTCAAAACTCCGTCTCAATTACTCATTCAGGCTATAGAAAAAGTTTCAATTTACTGTCCTCTGTGAAGAGATTTACCACTGCTGCTGGAATGGAGCTGTTTCCCCTTCCACACCCTACAGAACTATGAAGTTACCAAATACTTTTCTTTGATCACGGAATAAATTTAAAACAGCATCAACCAGTCTGATCCAGAGCAAGGGCTAGTCTTACAGTTTGTAAGATTATGGCCTGTGAAGCTATACAGATTTACATTTAAGCACCATTAAATAGTGACTTCTGCTCAAGAGCTTGAGGGCTGATTGGCTCAGGGAGCAGATGTTTGACTATTTCAAGAGATCAGTTCTGCTACTGTTGTTCGTAGACTATTTTCCTGAACAGCTTTCAGTACAAGAAAGTCCCAAGATCTTTTTTTTCAGATACAAATTAGTTACTTTCAATAGCAGTTTCCCAAAACTTTAAATATTTTGATTACAATCACATATTCCCTTACTTTGAATTTTCGAAGAAGATTCCCCCCCTCCATTACAAGATTCTTCCTTTTCCTCAGATCACTCAAACTTTTCCAATCAAATACTTCACTGTAATTACAGCTTACTGCTCTTTCCATGACATGAAGCCCTCTGAAGATGGATATTACGCTTTTAGAAATCACCACACAAGCAGCAAGAAAGCTCGGTTTCAGAAACTACTTCTTTAAGTTTGCCCCCCCTCCATGAACTCATTTGCAGAAATCAGTCATGTACAGCTGAGCTGAGCAGGCCATGTAATACATTGATTCTGGGCTGACTTTGTGCATTTCTCAAAAAGTACAGTCTCATAACCTCTTCCCTTTTCAGAGAAATTTTGCAGTCAGTCTCTTGTTCTGCTTTCTTAAATCCATACAGTCCCTGGTTATACTGGCTTGTTTATGTGCCCAGAGCCCTACAAGCTAAAATGCAGGTTCAACCCAGTCAAAACACAAAACAAAAAGCAAACACACAAAAAAAACCAAAACCAAAAACACACATTAAAAAAAAAAAAAAAAAAAACCAAAATCAACAACAAAACCAAAAACACACAAAAAAAACTAATCACCAACCCTAATTCTGGTTTAACATTTAATGAGACACTACACCTTCTGTAATACCAGGCAAAACTGATGCAACCTGGGTTTTCAGCAGTATAGCTTTGAATCTTACCTTATGAGACCATGAGGATTCACTCTGAGCCAGTCCCTTCTCATCCTCTTCAATCCTGCAGCCAGTTTTTCCAGTAGGGACACTAGACACATCCTTACTTTGGGCAAAGGGATCTGCATTTTTCTGTAGTATCCTCCCTCCTCTGGCCCGATAGTCAGCCAGCATTCTGGCCAAGCTCTGGCTATCACCTAGATGTTCTGCTATTCTAGTATTGACCAACTCATGAGAAGGTAAGACTTCAATAGCCTTGGCTTGAATACTCCCATTCATCCCTTGTAGTCCAGAGAGATCCCGCAATAACTGCCTCTTCCTTCTGCTCTCCAACTCTTTGTATTCCTTATTAAGAAGTGGAGACCAATAAACTTGCTCAGGGAAGTAATCCCGGGCAGGGCACCTCATGCCTTTTTCAGTCAAAAGAAATGGTTCACGGAACATCAGCACAGGAGAAATACAAAGAATGACATCTTTCAATTCCTGCTTAAATGCTGCAGAGTAAGTCTTGAGACGATCCTCAGAAGAAGTTACTTCTTCCGTGACATATAAACCAGTATCATCCTGGAGAGGGTCTCTGAAGACTCTCATCTGACTCTTGGACTCCTGCAGATCATCTGCCTGTTGAAAGGACTCTAGTGTCTGGCTATCCAGAGCAACCAAGTGCTGGTCCATACCATGGAGGGGCAGCAGGGATGTTTCAGGTATTGCAGGAGATACAGAGTTGAACACTGGAAATTGTGACTCCAATTTGTGGCGCTCTTGCTGTTTTGAAGATTCCATTTCCAGTTGACTGTTCTCTTGGTCATCTCTCTCAAATAAACCTCTTTGTTCAAGCAAGCTGACCTCATCAGAGGACACAGACTCTGAGATTACAGGCAGCTTTTCAGAGGATAGTTCAATGTCTCTGACTGCTGTGCTGAAATCCTCACCATTGAAGAGGTTCTGTTGTTCATCTTCATCTCCTGGCTCCTCAATAAGGGAGTGAAAGGAGGTGTTTCTGGTCAGAGTAGGGGGCATGGCAAACTCATCCATAAGGAAAGAAATTTCCAGCTGGGAATGATAAGCCACACAGACCATGAAGATCAGGATCTCCTTCACACGGGCCAGCTCGTACTCTGCAGCGCCACACAACTTGATAGTGCAACCCAGGTGCTGGGGACACCCTTCAAAGAACATCAGGGTTTTTGTCTGATCTAGAAGGAAAAACAACATAGGAGTTAGGATGAGAACTACAGCTAACCTGCTGTTAGCTATCTCACACACTGAAGAGACTGTAACAGACTAAGAGCAAGTAACGTTGGTAACACAGTCCAGCTGCAGAAATTCACATCTCTGTACTGAAATAACTTTTTCTGCAAGCAAAACAAATCATCAAAAAGTTCAAGTGAAGGCCATATGGAACATGTTGGCCTAAACAGCCTATTCTAAGATCACTGTACACTCTGCAGCAGTAAAGCAAAAGAAAACCACTATTATCCCAGGCACATTGGCTCATTGTTACGAGTTAAAAGCCTACATGATTTTGAGTCCAATTTAAAGGCTGGAAGGTGGCATGGGGAAGTGGAAGGGGAAGAGACACAAAAACTGCACCTCCACAAAGATTTACATGAACAGCACCTATGTGTGCTAACACCACTGGAAACCTGTCAAGGAGCATTTCTTCCTTCACAGACTTCCACTGCTGAAAAGAAGTTACAGAGGAAAAGGAACATGATTTCTCAAAGGTGCACAATAACTGGACATGGGGCAGTGTGCACAAATCACAACAAGGCAAGTTTTGATTGGGTATGTTACAGTAGGATCAGGTGATCTTTTGAGGTCCCTTCCAACCCAGGCTGTACTGGCTCTGTTTCTATGTGGAAAAATTCTTTATGGTGAGGACGGTGAAGCAACTGAACAGGTGCCCTGACAGACTACGAATTCTCCATTTTGCAGTATTTTCAGCCTAATTAAAATCTAGTGTGTCTCATCTTAGTTAGATCATGCTTTTGTGTCCACAGCCAGTTTACTGTAGTTCCAAGATATAACAGAAGTAAAGAAAGATGAGTAGGAAGGATAATACTTGATCACACAAGGCACCCAACACTTTAGATCCAGTTAAGAGAAGCAAAACATTTACCCTTTCACAAACACAAGCTAAGACACGCCAAGTTTACTCACCATTGGGCAACTGGAAAACTTGCATATAAAATTTATGACAGGTTCCCAAACGTGGTTTAGTCAATAGTTGATCCATTGACATCACTAAGTCTCCCTGGGTCATTCGACTCACCCGGTCTAACACTTGCTGTAAAAAATGGAAAGAACAGTAAGAATTTACTGTGCAAAGAGGGCACTGGAATTTTTAGCTTGCTCTTAAAACACAAACAAGCAAGCCAGTGTGACCAAGGAAACCCCTCACTGAGATGCAAACTCTGGGTTAAACCCAGTCACACAAACACGCACCCACAATACACAAGAATCTTAAAAAAGCAGTAAATATTTCTGGTGAGAGGTAAGATTGCGCCCTTCCTTGGAGATACCTGCATCTATTCAAGTGAAAAGAGTTCCAGGAGGTACAGTGTGGTCAGTGCTGGCTATCAGCTCAGCCAACTCCCACAGCTGCTCTGTTTGGCTGTCTGTACCCTGCCCCACAGGAACAGACAGGCTCTCTGGCGATCAGTGTGGACCCACGCAGGTTTTGCTACAAATAGGTGTTAGAGTTAACTAGAACCAAGCCAGGGTATAAAGACACAGCAGACAGCGTAGCTGTGAAGAGGTGAGGAAAAGTTACTCTCTAGGTCTGCCTGTCCTGTCTTTTTGGAAGAGAAGTACCATTAAAAGAGAGCCGAGGTTTGGTTAGAGGAGAAAATAAGACAACTCTGCTTTCTCCAGAGAGCTTGCTACAAGAAGTTAAGAGATTTACCACAAGGCCCAGTCTGACTTTGACAGGAAATGCTCACCGGCTTGACATTGATGACCAGGGTGATACCATGCTCTAAGAGCATGTCCTGAGCAATTCGGGACACAGTCTTCTCAACAAGGACCAAATTAGGCCTGACATCAACTATCCGCTGTACATAGTTCTTCAAGAACTCCCTTTCCTGCAGACAGGAACAAAGTATGGCAGTTAACTACTACTAACCCATCTTAATATTACTTTCTCTCATTTATACAAGACCTTTCCCACAAAACAGGGAAACCAGCTATCCAGAAGCCACCATCAGTTGCCCATTGTGCACATTTCCTCACCCCCAAAGCACAATACCCAGTTTATTAGTAATTTGTTATATGCGCTAATTGCACACAAGGATGTAGTCCCGCGACAGAAGTAAGAGACTTGCAGCAGAATCCAAAAAAACATACATGAACCTTATATCCTTACATGGAAGAAGTCTTTATGTTTGAAAGCTGCTAGAATTAAAGCATCCTAAACCAAAGCAGTTTGCAGTATCATGTTTGCTATCTTTAGATACATGCTAATGTTGAGTGCTGGCACTCAGAGACACTTCCATTCACTAACAGTATGCCAGTGTTCTGCGCCTCTACAAGTCTGTACGCAGACCCTCAGTCCCTAAATCTGTACTTGGAGACAGTGCTCCCGGAGTGGGATCCAAAATGCTGTGCACAAAAAACTGCTCGTCTAAACATGCCCACCTTCTGGCTTCATTTCACTACCTGCTCCACACTTCTATTACTATGCACAGAAAGAGAAAGTAGAGCTTCAACTCCATTTGAATTAAAGGCCTACACTGAGGAGGATGTAACTTCCCAAGCCAGGTACTCTCTATTGTGTTAATGCAGCTCACATCAGTCAGGTTTTAGAAGTTCTGTGCAAGAGGAAGATACCACAAAAGCAGTTTGTCCACAAACATTCACTGTAGTGCAGCAAAGATAAAGCTTTTGCTAGAAGCTAATCTTTTCAAATGAAATAGTATTTCTGTAGTATTTTCTGTCCTATAAGACTTGAATGCAGATACACAAATAGTTACGATCATGTTCCGAAGCAGATGCTGAAATAATCACAGAGGCCAATATTTAGAAGATAAAGTAGATACTTCTATCCCATCCAGACAAAGGACAGGTCTCAGCTGAAGCTTTTACTAGAAAACCAACTCACTAGGCAGAGAAAAGTTTTATTGCTAAAGCTTTCATACCTGTAATCATCTCTATTAATCACCAAACAAAAGTGGGTTTAGATGCATGCTAAGGAAGTAGTCAAATACAGAAACCAACATTATGACCCAAAGCCTGTAGGGCACCAGATACACTTTTTATGAGTATCCTGACCAACACCTTAAGACCAATTCTCAAACACGAATGCAGTGTGTTAAAGAAAAGGTCTATCCATTTCAGTGTTCTCATACTTGAAGCACCTCCCTGCCCATAGGGGCAGGGCACCTGTCTCCAGTGGCACGTTGTAGTTCGTCACTCATTAGGTTGGTGGTTGTTCCATTTTTTCAAGCCTGACAAGAAATAACATGGGTGCAATTTAACCCTCACCTACACTAACTTTTCTAATATTTCTTCATGCACTAAATTGTATCTAGCTCTGATCTTCTGAACTGTATGTTCCTTATACAGTTTATCATTAAAAAAACCCCACATTTTCTAAAATGCTGCATTTAATTGTGAGGATCAGAAGATCACTCTCAGTACACGTAACCTGATGACAAAACCCCTCAGCGCAAGACCACAAGCTTGTACTGTCTTTACTGCAGCAGTTTTCTCAGCTAACTGCTAGATAAGGAAATTTGTCTCTTTCCTACGCAATCTCAGTCTCTCAACTGCACCTTACACACTGAAAAAACAATCGGATGTGTGCTGATCATCATCTTTTGTTTTAACCAAGAACAAAAGCATGCTCTTACCTGAAGTACTATAGGGTCTATGCAGGTAAACTTTGTTTCTTCTCGATAGAGGTACTCAATTGAGCACTTCAGCAGAAGAATTTTAGGATTTTTTAAGCAAGAGTTCATCTAAAAGAGACACAAAAATTGTTAAAACAAAAATACATCATTTGGAAGAGAAAGTGTACACCAGAAAAGAAGACAGACTTCCCACGATTAACCCCTCTCCTAAAAGTGACCCAGCTACCCCACCTGCAGACCCAACTACACATTCTTCCTTCTTATGAAGATATTACACCCAGTTTTGGAATTTCACACCTACTGTCCAGTAAGAGTGCAATATTAGAGGTTTCTACAGTCACCTCCAAGAACGCCAAAGTCTTGATACACTTTGGAGGCTCCATCCAAATCACTTCTATCTTAACCTCCTGCTTTACTTAAAGGCTCACTTTACAATATAGTCATAAGCCAGAACTACAAATGTCTTTTTCTAGCTAAAACCTGGGGTAATTATTAGATGCCTTCTGGGGTGGTAGGGTTAGAAAGGATGTTTTTTCTATATGTATATGAGGAAAGCTTCCTCCTCCCTCACCCCCCCCAAATCTCTGAGCTAAAAGAAAACAACTTGGAAAAGAAATGCTTTAAAAGCCATTCTTGTTTAGGGACTCAAACTAGAGAAAGCTTGCAATCCTCCTGACTGGTGACAGATGCTTTATGACACAAAAAGGAAGTCACAGCACACTTGTTTCCTCAGCATGCACTATTAGCCAGCACTTGATTAGTCAATCTTACGTTACCTTTTTGTGTGCAACATTCTTAGTGCAAACAAATCCATTCACCACCATGGAGTCAAATTTCTTTCCACCAGGAATCTAATAAAGTAAAGAACATTTTAGAACTGTCATACACTCCCATAATTTCTAATGCAGTAAACATAATACATAAAATACCTATTGTAGCTGATGTGCAAACTTCAGCTGCACCCTCAGCTATCAGATGAAACATCAGATACAGCCATGCTAGACACACAAATCTTTTCCTCTAAAGTCTGGCAAACTAAGAACAACACGAAAACACATATTAAGTTCCAGGATCTCTATGCCCCTACCAACAAATGCATATTTGTTAAACTGGGTACATTCTGGAAGATAAGGGAACCTAACTTCTATAGGCCATCAGGAGCACATTCCTTTGCACATGCCATTTCCACTGACATCAAACAAGTTGTAGGAAAAAGAAAGAAGGGAAGGAAAACAAAAAAGGAGAGAAAAAAAAACAACCCAAACTTCTACCTACTATCTGAACACATCAAACACTTGACTAGTGTGCCTACAGTTACAACCAATCACATGAGTAATAAACATGAAAGGTTTCTAAGTAACCGTTTGAGTCTATTTCTGATAACAGAAAGACTCAGTACATTTCTGTTATCAGCATGTGAAAAGAGCAGACAGCTTTCACCTCTGAACATCTGCTCTTTGAATTGAAGATTCAGGAGAGGCACCAACAACTGATGCTGCCTGAAGAGATGCCACAGAGCTACCACCAGGACTATGAGGTTCTCCTCATACCTTACATGGCTTCCAAATAAAAAAGGCCTCCCGAGGTGAATTTTGTCAAAGAAAAACAAGGCCAAGCCTTTGATCCTCAGTCATACTAGTTTCCTTGGATGTCAGTTTCACATCAGCCTCTCAGAAGAAACTCTGCATGCCACAACTCCAGCTTTACAGTTCAACAATGTCAACACTGCGCCATCTGGCAAAACTGGATGCGCTATCCTATAGCAATTAAGTTTTCCTCTTGAGGAAAGTCATTGTACTTCACATGGGAGGAGTCCAATCCTCCATAATGGATAGTTACAGAGTAACAGATGACTACACAGTTCTGCAAGCTACTTACCCAGCACTCAGTGCATCTTCAATCCAAACACAAAACAAGCAAAAACCAAAAAAGGAAGCAAGTCATTAAAGAGGTGTTGCTCTTTGCCACTTTCTGCAGCCTAAAAGAAGAGATGAGCTCCAGGGCATTGAAGCACCTTTCACAGTATGCAAAGTTCCTCCTGTGCAACTTTTTCTAGAACCCCGCCTTACCCAAAGGCTACGTTGGCCAATTACACCACTAAACATGCTGGGGGCAGCATGAAGGGGACTCTTCAAACAAGGGGTGCTGCCATCAGCTGCAAGCTTTTATTTCCCTACATCCACTGTTTGATACTTACTTTTTTGATATGGACAAACTGGCGGATATCCATGTCATCATCTCTGTTCTTGACATCAGGCCGTACAGTTTGAACTACCTGGCAGACCACAGGTACAATGATATCCCTCCAGGACAGTGACAGGGACTCATTGTACAGAAGCTGCTGAAGCAGTGCCATCATGTGGTTGTGATTAGCAGACCTGAAAAAGGCAAAACAAAAGATGTCTCATGAGAAAAATACAGAACAACGATTAGTTGAAGTTGCATTTCAGAAGAAAATTTCTTAACGTTTAGAATGCAGGAAGTCTCTGAAGGAAGAGCTGCCTAGAATGTTCAACTCTGGTCCTTCAATATATAAAAATCACAGGGAAATAAGCAATCAAAATAAACTATAAAAATGTGGTTTTCTTAATTCAAATTAAATCCTTGTATTGTTCATTGTAGATCAAGTCCCACTGAAAGCTGGTGGAATAGAGCGGCTTCAGGACTTGTCAAGACAAAAATTCCTTTTTCTATGTATTTCTTACAGCAGCCTTTCCATAGCTTGTTTCTCCCCATTCTCTTCCCTCAGCAGATCCAGATTGCTGTGGTGCCAGCCTAGGGGTGTGAAAAAGAGTTCTTTGGACTTCTCCTCCACCCTCCTGTTGAACAACGACTCTGCAAGAGACAAACAAACCTTATTAATATAAGGTCACAATTGAATGCCTGTATCTTTCTGAAAGGCTAGTTTGAAACGGAAAGACTTTGGTAATACGTAAGTCTAAGCCTCTTGAATTACTGAGTTTGAGCTAGATGTCATGGTAATATGATGGTGCAAACAGTATTGAGTATAAAAGTGATGAGTCTACAAAGCCAAAGTGAGCTACTAAAATTCTTGTACTGCCAGTATAGACTAGTTTTCTCTTCTGGAATTGAATTGTTACCAAGTTTAAGACAAGATTAAAAAACAGAATCTTATATCCCAGTTCTGGCTATAAATAAGCAGCAAATGCAAAATATCATGTACATTCATAATACATAACCATAACACCTTTAAGACTTGGAATATTGGTCCAAGGCATTAATTTGATCAACAAAAAACAGCTGCTTTGAAGACATCTACATATAAGTGGCATTAAAAGACCTAGTTATTTCATTCGGGCTTCAGCACAGGTATCAAAAATATCTTTGTAGCGGCCTTGCTTAGCACATCTCCCAAACAGATTTTAAAGAAATGCTATGCTACCAATTCATATGTCAGACTTTTGACCCTTTATGTGACTTGCAGCCCTGACCCCACACACCACCTCCTTGCTGTTCAGGTGCAGACAGAGCTGCCAGCAGGCTTGTTCATCTAGGCTATGTCACAGTATTTAATATTACAGAATTCTCAAAGATTCCCAG
This sequence comes from Strigops habroptila, assembly GCF_004027225.2. Lineage (NCBI taxonomy): Eukaryota > Metazoa > Chordata > Aves > Psittaciformes > Psittacidae > Strigops > Strigops habroptila. Next base: position 15,247,358 of record NC_044281.2, on the reverse strand, counting down.
TCAAGAAAGTGGCACAAGCTTTTCAAAAGATCTCAGCACATTTTCTCATCTCCATCCACATAACCATCATATAGATAGGTGTATCTCTGCTACGACAAACAGGATGCCAATGAAGGCTATATCCACTGAATACATTTTTTTCTAAACCTTAAATATCAGCATGAACTGTAGACATTTCTGCTTTGGAAACAGAAAGCTCATTTCAACAGCATAAAATATTCCTCAATTAGAGTAGGCCTGCCACTTTCAATCACTAACTTCTGTAGTAAACTCCTTAAAACTTCTCTGGTCTGCAGTACTAAGATTGGAGGTTCTTTCAGCAGAGATTTATGTGCTTTGAAAGAATTACTAGATTATTTCCCATACAGGTATTATGATATTATAGAGGGAAGTTATAAGCTTCCCCATTCTCATAATGGCCGATTATAAGTTACATACACTAGTAGTGTAAAAATTTTCATCAGCAAGTAGTAAGCCTTCAGAGTTCAAAACTCCTCAGAGTGCATGATCCAACTGCAAAATCCTTATACAATAGTAATCTGAGAAGGATGAATGGAAAGAAACAGGACTTTAAAAACAACAGTTAACTTGTTCCAGATGTTCCATACCCAAAATTAGCTGTGCAGAAGATTAACAGAAGTTACACATTGTTTTCCCCTTTCCTTTCTCCTGCAAAAGCTCAGTTAAAAACTAAGCATTGGTTTCATCAAAGACTTTATTTTCTGACTGCACAGACATTGGGGTTTCCCCCTTACTTACTCCTTTTACAAGCTCACCAAAATCAATAGCATTAACTGGGAGAAAAAAAAGCCCACAAGTTCATCTGGTCACAATACTACAGGGCACATGGGTTTTAAAACTCACAACTGCATCTAATGGCAATTTCAGAAGTACATTTCAGAAGTAGTAGTGGTGGTAGTAATGACAGGAAACCCAGAAAGATTTAAGAGATGAAGCTTTAAGCCGCTCTGTAGAAGCAGAGCAATTAATCATAATCACATCTTCATTTGCTTGCACAGAAAGTTAAAAATCGGTTGCATAAGTTTGTGGGTGGGAAAGTTGTGAAGAGATCTGGCACTTACACTTACTTAAAAATAATAATAACAAGTAAAAGCTTTTCTTTGGACAAACCCAAAAAGTGAAAGAAATTTAAGCTTGAAAGTGCATTCAAAAAAGTTACAGTATAGCTTATCTATCAGTTTTGCCACAAATAAGTTCAGATTTACTGTCAAGTAAATATTTCTAAAGGGTCAAGGCCCCTATTAAAGGAGTACTGAGGAGTTTCCATCATTATATTAAAACCGCACAATAGCAACATTTTAAGCCTCTCCTTACCTTTAATAAAAGCATCACTTATAGAGAACATCTGCTGCCCTCCGTTCTCAGGATTCAAATACTCTGAAAGAAGAGAGAAGAGGGAGATAGGCGGAGACAAAAAAATGACAGGTTACACTGGTGTGCCCATATAATTACGATGTACACGCCCACACCAGAAGCAGCAGCATTACTCATCTAAGTGTTTAGTCACCAATTTAGCAACAGCTTGACGAGTGGTAAAGACAAGAATATCCTCTCATTCTTGTTCTATCAAAAAGTTCTTAAGACGACAAGAAAATAGTACTTATTACTGTGAAGAAACAAAACAAACAAAGGAGACACAAGCAAAGACTGAGCTAAAAGTTTGCTTTTCCAATCGACCCAGACCACACTTTTCTCGATCTGAATACAAATGTGCTAAGCTGCAGGCAGACACCACAGGAATGTCCAGACAGGGAATAGCCTCCTCACTTTGGACTAAAAATGCAGCTTCAAAAGCCATCTTGCTCTCACATTCAAATGAAGTTCTTAAGATAAATCTTATGGCTGAGAACTTCAGCTTACATAGTGAAAGAAACAAAAGAGGCTGCCTTTGAAAACCTAGAAGTCTAAAGCCTAGAACAGTTTAAAGTGTTTTCAGGAATCAATGCTGACAGAGGTGGACTCCCAGCAACAAATGAAAGTAAGAAATCTCACTTTACATAAGGGAAAGAGGATGAAGCTCCATCTACCACCCTTGTTTAGCTTGCTAGGTCTTGATGCAGGCTGGCTGGCTACAAAAAGCTTGTTTTCTCTACAGGCCATTAGATTGTTGTGCCTTTAGTTAGTTCCTTGCTCCCAAAAAGGAAGTGTACAGTGGAAAAAGAAGAGCAATAATTCAATTGCTTATACAGTGCAATAATCCAAAGTCTGAAGCTAACCCTTTATCACATCCCCTGAGAATGGTCCAGACCTACTGTCACAAACAGAATGCAAGCCAGGCAGCTTTCACACACCAACAGAAAGCAACAGAAAGTTGACGGGACACAATCAATCACAAGTCTCTGAACAGCAGCACTCAATAGACCCTTTACATGCCACCATTTTCAAAACCTCAGCTTCTCCGCAGTTGCCCAGTTTGCAAACATATACTCAACAGAATACCAATGTACCAAAGAGAAGTTGTGAGCCCCCCTTGCAGCTTAACAGTTATTTGCAGGTTCCTTTCATCTCATGCTTAGATTAAGAGTTTAACATTACAAGAAATCTACTGCTTGATAAAAGCTGGCTCACCCTCAGCATTCATTCACCCACAACCCCACAGACTACCTAGAGAAAGTCATGTCATGCTGCACCTTCACATCAGCATGTATACTAGCACCTCCATCCCTCTCCACCTCGCAACAGCCTTAGGGCAGCAGCCTCTACTGTGAACACACTCATATTAGGTCTGACACATGTACCTGACTGGCACAGCCAAGGCAGGAGTTATCCGCAGCTGAAACCTAACCTTAGTTATGCTCTGGTCAAAGACACAGGTGGCACCTCTAAACCAGCAACACTTCTCTGCAGTACAGCTTCACCTCCTAGAACTTTGCTTCCAATTGTGCCCTGGGGAAATTCCTGACAAGGTAAGATACCATACCTCATTGTAGACTGGACAGATAACACACTCACAGGTGTGAGTTTGAGATGGTGAGAGTAGCTAATGCACATTTCTTACCCCACATCATCCCTATATGCATCATGCTCCAAAGAAGGAGCAGCAGGGGGGAGGAGGAGGTCCCTATAGTGGTTTTTGTAGCCTTGTTTGTAAGCAGTGAGCTATCAAGTGACTATCTTAGAAGCAACCCTGAACAGGTTCACCAAAACAAAAAAAGAACCAAAACAACCCACCCCAGAACACAAACTCCTAGCTCTGATTCAAGGGCATCATTGAAACCAAATACCACAATGCACACAGAAATTCACAGGTCTCTAATGGAAACCAGCATGTACATGTTTTATACACCTTACAGACTGCTCTGGTTAAACATCAAAACAGATTGCCCTGCAACCTCAGCATTCTTTCTAGATACACAAAGAAGCATGCATGCATCCACAAGTAACCACTGAAAACAGAGGTGCACCTTCCCAAAAGGTGCACCAATAGGGCTCCTGATAACAGCATGCTAAGGCTTGGCAAGCAGTGGTGGTAAGGAACTGTGTCATGGTTATTCAGATGCTCGTCTCTGTCCCCCTCCTAACTAGATGCAGGCATCAAAAACTAACTACCCAAAATACCTCAAGGATATCTGGCTGCAAAGACATTTAGAAAACAAAGTTTCCCACATTGATAACTCTTTAAAAACAGCAACTTTAAAATAAATCACTTATCTTTTCCCGCAATTTAAATGCAGAAAGCAACCGTACTTTGTTTCCTATTTTGAGAGACACTATAAAGTACCATTGTCTTTAGGTAGTGATACTAAAAATGAGTCACTATACTCACTTGTAAGATACTACAAGCCAACTAACTTGGAGTCACTAGAATTCCATGAAAATACAACAGACATTAGTCAGCCTGTAACATCACAAGAAGTCCTGCCATTAGACTCAGACTGTATACAAACCACACTGTTGTAAAACACAGCTGGTACATCACAGGCCATTGCTTCAAAGCAGCTGACTTCTGTGACTGGTGAAAATTGCATATCCCTTAATCATTTGAAGAAATCCACTAACCACTTAGATCAAAGTTGACCTGCACTTCTAGCACTGATGTTTTGCCCTATGAGTCCTCCCCCAGTGACTGTAATTTACACAGTTGTGAGGAAATTGAGTTACTAGCCTCAGAAGGTGCATGTGATCTTCAGTTTTACTGCATTATTTCAAAGGAAATTTAGTCACTGCCATCCAGTCTAAGGACAGAAGGCAATTTCAATGAAATCAAGCCAAATACACATGTCCATAACAGTCACGGGGAAGTTACTGATCCCTGATAGCAGCGAACATACCATGTCACTGATTAACTATAGTACTCTGTTCTTAAAATAACCATGTCCTATTTTACATTGAAACACAACTATCTAGTCTTGACTGTCTAATCATTATAATACTCTGTAACACCCTGGATGACATCTTTTGTCACATATAGCCAGGATAAATCAGGAAAACAAAATGGAAGTCTCTGCACTCAGACTTCAATATTTCCAGAACAAAGTTTTAGAAGTCATCCGTTTCACTTCTCTAAGCTCTGCAGTATGCACTGTAGGATATTGTCCCACCTAACTTTTGAAGGCCTTGATTAATGAATATCTAAGTACCTATGAAATTACAGTCTCCCTATTGTCAAAAGGGGTTTCTTGCTATTCAAGATACCACACATTTCAGGAACAGATAACAAACACCAGTCAGCAGAGATTCAGCAAAGACAGCACAGTGCTACCAATACATATAATTCAAAGGCAGAAATCTCTCTCCTTTCAGTCCCCTCACCACTTGCCTTTTCCACTGATCTTCTCCAAGCTCTCCATCATCAAAATCTTTCTCAGAAAAGCTTCAGCTGTGGCTGTGAGAAGCCTTGATTTGGTCAACAGTTTCTGAGACAATTAGGTTCTCTTACATTTCCCCTTCATCATGTTCTGCTTTTTGTATATGGAGATAAAGACTGAAATATGTCTGAAACCAGGACTATCATTCTGGCTAGTCCTTTAACACTGGCCAAGCCAAACTGACTACTACCTGCTTTGCTGCCAACATGCACTGATAAAGAGAAACCTGCTACAGCTGTAAATTCATAGGATACTGCAGCACACCTGGGCCTGTTTCAAACTTACTTAATCCAGCATCCCTCCTTCCTAAAAGGAATTTATCAGTATATTCTCTGACCTTTCCTTTCCTGCAGGTGCATTAGCTTTTCATTTGATTAGGGCATGAAATAGAAACAAGTTGAAGAGAACCAACAATGAGTTGGTGTCAGTAGCACTGACAATCCACCCCTGCTGTTGAGAGACCCAACATCAACTTAGATTTTTACCCTACTCTGCTCCTTTTGCTGGGGAGGGAAATAAGCAGTTAGATTTCCCTTCTTCTAGACATATTTCAGTAAATAACAAGAGGCGACTACAATATGCACTAATAAATCCCCCCTCTAATTTGCCTCTCCCACCCATGTCTAAATGCTTTCAAAGTCAGCTGTGATCAATTCATTATTTAACACTGGATCATCTTTTAAAGTTGGAAATACTGAAGGGGTAAGGGTGAAAGAATGATTAAGAATAAGAAACTCCTTAGGAGCAGCCAAAGATAGAAGTCTACAAAGCTGATGTAACCTTAGGTGAGAAAGCAGAGCAAAGACATCAATTGCTCCCCAGCATGTAAAGCAACTAGAATACACTAGACCCAAGCCAGAGGCAAGCCCTAGTTTCAGTCAGCCCTTGTCCAATTTTGAGAATGCAGTTTTCAACAGGCAAGTACACTATTTTTTCCATAAGGATTCTGCTCAGAGTCTTTCAATTTAGTACTTATTTATTTCCAAAGAAGTCTTGAACACTGAGTATTTGATTTCTTCCTACTTCACTTAAGTGGATGTTCTCTTTTGAACAAGTGTTCTACAATTAGAAGTCAGCACAGACCTCTTCCAAGTTAACTTTGTCCGGGTTTTGTTTGGGGTTTTATTTCTTGCTTGCTTCTCCAGTTTAATCTCAAACTGTAGAGACACATAGCAAACTGGTTTATGCACAGACTATTTTTCAACCCCTGTTAGTCAGAAACTGTATATGTGGATCTGCCTTATTATGTACAGGCAGGAGACTTTGCTTCAACCGCAAAGAGAAAGTCACAGGGGAAGTTACACACTCTGCAGAGAAGGTGTTTCAACAGGTCTACTGAGCCTCCTCAGAGGTGAGCACATCAATACTGCGAGTGCCAACTAAATGTTGTATTTCCCCCTCTGTAAGACAGCTACAAAAGTAGTGTCCAAATAGGTCAGTATTACTAGGGCCCAGCTCTCCATCATGTGCAACTCCAGCTGGTGACTACCTCATACCTTTTTGGTCGGCAGGGTGAGGGGGCACATGTGGGTACTTGGAGTGCTTCTTGATATGGAAGTTCACGTTGTCCAGCTCCACGTTCAGGCTGATGGAGGCGGCTGAATCACTGTCCATTGTGGACTGGAAGCTGCTGACTGAAGTGCGCTTGCTAGGGCTGGCGGAGTCTTTTAGTGTTGGGTAAGGGGAAGATACGGGGAGGAGAAGGGTTCAAATGGGAATCATGAGGGTATCGGAGAGGAGAAAAATTGTCTTTACTACATAAAGACCAGTGTGCAATACTACAGGAATACAGTATTTTTATAGTTCTAATCTTATCTTCAGGTGCGCATGCTAATATATTGGGCATTCTTTAGTACATTACTGTAGAGCCCAAATCAAGCAAAAGTCTGCTTCAGAAACAGAAGGCAGCAATTTACATGCTTTTCCTCCATTAAAAGTATAAAGCTTTGCCAGCTTCACTAAATACAAAATACTGTATCCACCGTAAGAAACAGGAGGACTAGTTAGGTTATAGTTTGCTTAAATCCTTACGGCCCCATGCACGCACACAAACACACACACACACACACACATAAAGCAAGACATGGTTAAACTACTATGTTCTGAGGACTGAGGATAAGAGGGGAGAAGGCAGAACGAGCACAAGACTCAGTTGAAACTCACTGGCTAAGTTATCTTCTCCTTCATCAGCAATCTGCTCTGTGTCACTGTCATCAAACTTGATGTCTTTGAACCAGGATGGCTCAGAGTGCCCCTCTACAGAGTTTACAGAGTCACTGTCTGGAGATGGGGTTTCTGAGAACTCCGTGCTCTAGAAGACAAGGAAGAAAATAAAAAAGGGTGTTAAAAATGCAGCTCTGCTGAAATATTAAGTGGCCTTAGAAAGCAGCCTGTTACAAATGCAGATCAGACATTTTCAAAATCAGAGGATACTCTTGGTGGGCTGAGCCACGTTAGTCATACAGCCACCCCGCTTAGCATGAATTAGGAACTCTTTGGAACAGGAACCAAGTATTTCTATACACTTCCCACGTGCTCTGTCTCTGCCTCCTTCCCACTTCCACACAAGTTGCGACTAAGTGGCACTAAAGAACAACTTTATTCTACTGCACATTTTCTATCACCACATCCAGCTAAGCAGTTTTGAATGCTTGCTATCCCCATCTAAGTTAGGTGATGACTGTATCCTTTGCCCAGAAACCAGCACATGCAGCTTTTAGGGGAGGCTAATTCTAAGTTACTGAAGCAATTCTGTGACTGATCAAAGTAGCTCTAAGAGTTTCGCTCACATGTCAGACTCTAGCAGGGGCTACTGTGTCAAAGCAAAGCCTGGCTAGAGCGCCAGAGAACCTGGAGAACATCTAAGTGACTTCCATCAGCCATCCTGATGCCTCCAGTCATCTCAAGCAGATCTCACCATCATTCCTTAGGATACAGTGAGTGCAGCAAGCAACTCAGTCAGCAAGCAACTGAGTCAACAAGAGTCTCCTGACTCTTGTCCAGGAGAAATGAGATCAGATAGTGCTTTCAGCTGAGGAGAACAAGGATTGGCTTTAAACCTTTAGTAACATAAGCCCTTTACAAATAGTTAGAAACAGGGATCCACAAGCACTTGCTAGCTAAGGGCAAGCTTTTACCAGCAAACTGAGACAGTGCAGCTGACTAGTTGAGATACCAGATGAAGGCAATCTCAAAGAAACACCACATGACTGTGGCCAAGAGCTGAAATGCATAAGGAAGACAAAATGCTAATGGCTGCAAGCTTTCTGACTGAGCTGCATCAGACAGCTGAGCCATTCTTTATTGTAAGAAGCTGCAGAACATGGAAGAGTCTCAACCAAATGCTTTCAGGTAACAGAGAGGCTACAGCGATACCTTGTTCCAGTTAAAAAAACCAATCCAATCACTCAGGCCAGTGACTGCTCTTACCCCTCAGCAAGTTTGATTGTAATGAAATATGGTAGGATAGCATCTCTGGTCACCGGTTCCATGCCTCCCACTCAGCTAGCTAGTCTTGTTTGGGAGGCACAACAAATACCCCCACCCATCTTGTATTATGCTGCTGTGGTACAAAATTCTTTATTACTGGAGATCAGGAAAGGGTTACCAATACAATATATAAGAAGATCCAATACTGCATATCTAAAATATCCATTCTTTGGAAGTTTTTAAAGAAGCAATTTTGAAACAGAAGAACATGACCACCATTGTGTCTCTATCACCAGTAAGTGCACACAGATTCTAGATTCTGCACGATAGCACAGATGCCACAAGCACAGACTATGCCACTTCAAGGCCTCCATGTAAAACATCCACGATGAGAGACACTGGCCTAGATTGGACACCCTTTCCTCCACTATGCATAGTGCACTGCCTGTAATAACACATCCTTCACAGAGGACAGCCCCAAAGTTTTCTTGGTAAATGCAGCTTCCTCGGGCTTTAAGTCACTAAGTAAAAAGGCCAATTCTCTGTACAGGAGAGCCGATTCAGACATATGACTGTTGAGAACAGGATTAGAAAAAATTCTAGTCAACGGCCAAACCCAGCAAAAACCATAGTTTTCCTACTCCTTTTACCTGTAATGGTCTGTAGAGAGCATACTCATCTCTGAAGAGCTGATCATGATGACTGACACATTCTAGCCAGCGTCCATCAACCAGCGCTTGTCCTATTGCAATGGCTTGGGCCCTGGAAGTATAAGAATAGAGATGGTTTTCTAAGTCTAGTTCTAAACACACAGAGTTTATAGTACAAGCATGCTACAAAAGGGAAGAGCTACAAAAGGGAAGAGTCATTTGCTACGCACTGTTTGACTCATCAGTACATCACTAACCAGACGCTATTTAAAATACAGCGGAGAGGGAGCAGTGTACTGATTCAAGTATGGAGCTGGATGAAGAGACTGCTAGTACTCTCAACTCCGCTGAGGTGTCTAGCAGATGATTAAGACATATTGTTTGTGCTCCTCCAATATTGTTAGCTTGAGTTATATATAGATTAAGCATCTCTGCTGAGGACTTGCTCTACGCTTAAGAGCCACCTCACTTTTATCCCCCTCCCGCACAGCTAAATACAGCAGATTCTTTATACTTGCTTACAAGGTTAAAAGCCTGCCAGCCCCACCAAAAATTTAGCTATCAAACACTATTAGTGATCTCTGATCCTAGGAGCAGACTTGCCCTGTTGAGTATCAGTGAACATTTTTGGACAGTCTTTGTAACACATTCACTGTTCTCCAACTGTTTGAGTAATATTTGTCCCATAAGCTACCTCCCACACTGACTCCCAAACCAGACAGCCCTCTGCACCCTGTTGGTTTGGGCCACACAGAGTGAGAACCCTACCTGCGTTGGTAGGCAGCAAAGAAGAGATCTGCATTTTCTTTCTTTCTCATCTCCCTGCAAAGGGGTCTATCTCTGCAATCTAAGGCACCCTATCTCAGCTAAAACTCAGAACCTCCTGCGACAGAGATAGAAGACATCTGCTGTCCTAAAGCATCAGCGTTACCTTGTGGTTATGTGCCCATTTCTGATGAGCCAGTTGACCAGCTCTTTACCCACAATGCAGTTGGGATGTGTCCGCAGCCAGTAGCGATGGTCTTGAAACTCCATCCCACTGTTGTGATGGCAGATTTTCTTCCACAGATCTTTTAGCTGGACTGAGTCCTGGACAGGAAAATGTGCAAGTTACTTACTAGTCTGACCTTAGCACTGGTTTCAAGGGCATCAATCTGGGCTCTCAGATCAGCTTCTAGATCAAGAGCCCTCCACAGACAGACATAAAATCTAAGCCATTCTGCACTTATGTGAAGATACAAACAGAAATAGCAAACACACGAGATCAGTTCCTTGTATCCTAACTCTTAGATAAAGTTGAGAACAAGGAAGAAATAAAGTGGGTACCCTCAGAGTTAAGTTTATTTGGGTTTTTTTTTTTAATGGGGCAAGATTTTGTACTGCCTAGAAGATACTTATGTCTTTACTATCGCCCTCTTGCACCCTATTCTCAAACTCAGGTGGTGTGTGTAAATGAAGTGTGAGACAATGAAAACATCTTTTAGAAGAGGGTTTTTCTATATAACCTATTCTTAACCTGGGCTTTGTGAAGCATACTAGTCTATTATCAAGCCCACATATAAAGCAAGTACTTGACACAGCAATGCACACTGCTATGTTCAAGTTCTAGGACACCATTTCTTATTGGGGATTCCTTTTTGTATATTTCAGTATCAAGCCTTCTTTTAGCCACTGTTGGCTTTGGCCACTAAGCAAAAGAGGTGTGTATCCCTCCCAGCTCAATTAACCATTTTTGACTTTCTGGATCTGTTCCCTTCACCACTTGGCACACTTCAGCCTCAAACTCATTTTCGGGCCTATTAAGCATGAACACCAACTCTTGTTTAGGCTATGCTCCATCCAAACTGAGGTCTCCCTCTACACTTGGGCTCTTTTCCTTTCCCACATGTGCCCTGGCTTGGCACAGCACAATCCATTGCAGAGTGGAAACTGGGACCTGTGATTATTTTAAGAGCAACAGAGCACCCCAAGGGGTGGAGAAGACACACTGCAGCTCACTTTCTCAAATGGCTCAAATCTTTCGTGTAAGGGTGGGGAGGGGAGGAAGAAGCTAAAATTTCAATTGGTTTCAGCTTTCCAGTTCACTGCCAGGCCCACATTATTGCACTTTCCCAAGGGTGCCCTGAGATCCAAGAGTTTTCCTCCACTTCTGTTACTGGACTGGCTTTCTGCTTTTACTTCCAGCAGTGGCTGTCCTGAGTGTTATCCTAAAACTCATGTCAGCAGCTCCCCTTCCATACCAGGTGTAGAGCCAAGCGGATCAGTAATGGAACACATCATAGGATCACAAGATTTGATGCAACCAGTGCTTCCATGGTTCAGTTGCCTTATAGTTTACACTTAACTCACATGGTCAATTCAGTAAACTGCACAAACTGGCAAGACACAGCAAATCCTTTCAACTCCAGGATTTTGACCTCTGCTTGACATAAAATTTGCTTATCCCAGTGTATTTACATCATCCTCTACCTTTTATTTAATAGGCAAAGTTCATTAGCCTTCTGAATGGACTACATTAAGCTTTAAATTAACTTCTGATAATAGAGTCAGCTCCATGTGCTAAGTGCATTAAGCAAACAATGGGAATTCACAGAAAATCCTACATTAATTGACACTGCATCTTCTGATCTTACACGAACAGAAGCAATACTACCAATCCTCTTCTTCCCCAAGGAAGGAAACAGGCAAAAAATTAAACAACGTGAAGCTGAAGTGCACTGGGACTTCATCATCTTGGTCCAAGTTGCGTTCACAGCATTTCATATTTCATTTTTCCTGCATTAACATACATGCACAGGCAGGATGGTGTACAGACATGTCTTAATGTTCCTCCCTCACGTGGTTATCCATTTACAGAGCACCCTGGAAAAGAATTATGCAACTGAACAGGAGCTAGTCTTTCTACACCCTCAAGAGTACTTGTATGCATTCTGCTGACAGCAGGCAAATACCTGACAACAAAGAAATGAGCCTTCCTGATCTTAAAATGGCAACAGGGAGCAATCTTGAATCTCTTAATGTGTGACACTCCCTTCCCTTCTCTGCATCTTTTTTGCCCCATCTGTTGGAAACACTTCCCCTCCCTCAAAGAAAAGAAACACAGTTTTGTACTGAAGATTGTACAGTAACTGCCACCTACAACACCGCCTCTGTGGGGAGGGATAACAGGATCACTGAACTGATCCTGTTCAGTTCACTGTTGCACACTGATTTTTTTTTTTTTTTTTTTTTCTTCAAACAAGTCTGTCATTACAACCTTCCAAAAATTGCAGTATTTATTCTGCAAACAGAGGGAGGGACCAAGTTATGTTTTGGCCCAATAAGCTGTAACAGCTTTAACGTTCATTGTGGTGTAACTATTTTGACACAGCCATTTAAAGTTTTCAATTATGTGGCTTATGAAAGGGAAAATCTAAACCTGAAGAAATACAAAATCAGGTCATTGTGTTACAGGCTTAAACCACAAGGAGCCACCATACACCAACTCCACATCACATAACACACTTCACAAGACTAAAACTGTAAACACTTTGATGCAAACACCATATGAAACTATCATTTGTTTCAGGAAGATGGAACTGCCCAAAGTAGCACCAATATTCTCCATCCCTACACTACCTGGAGGAGGGGTCCAGGCAGGAGTGCTCAGACAAGAGCCTTTAAAGGTAGCAAGGTACTCCTGCTGCATGATACAAGAAGGCAAACTTCTTTGCCTTCACAAGAAAGGCAAACTTCATTGCCTTCACAGAGCAAGACAAACAGAAGCCTGGTTAAGGTACCAGAAGGATTTTGCGCTCATCCTCGCTGGTCTCTGCCTTCGTATGTGTGCGACTGGCCTGCGGGCTGACGGATGTCTCGTAGGCAGGCACCATCGGTGAACCTGATCGATCCAGTGACAGGTTAGTGATGCTGGCTGACCTGTAGTGGAAGAAAGAAGGATTGAAGTGTAAGTGTTCATTGTGCAGTGCTTCACCAGAGCAGGCATTGATCTTTTATCACGCTAAAAAGGAACTTAAGCTAGTGACACTGTTCACTCTCCTTAGAACAGGCTTATTGCTTAAAGCTTAGTCCCCCATCAAAGCAGAAAAAAGGATCCCTAGGAAGCAAGTGTGTTGCTTTGGAACATCGAAGTTAAACCTTAGCTTTTGTAAAGCTCTTTTAGGAAGGAGTTCAAACTAAGTTTAGCCACAGCAATTCATGTATGTCTACATCTGACTAGACTGAGGAAGGGATGGGATGCCGGGCAATTAGAAACTCCAGCAGCTGGGAGGCAAAACGGATACCAGCAAGGGCAGCCGACATCCTGGATACCTGTAACAGAGCAATGAGATTCCCCCCTCTCCTTGACCCATTTAGAATTCCTTCTCCTCAGCTCTCTGAAACAGCTGACAGCTTACAGAGTCTAGGAATTTGAGCACCTTCTCCCTAGGGTGGCTAAACTGTCTGCTGAAGTTGGAGGTCACTCCAGCTGGCAATCTTCCTTGTACTGCGATATGGAGCATCCACCTGATACCAGTACAGCTGCTGGGAAATCTTGGCTATGCGCTCCAAACACACCACTTTGCAATTTTCACTGCAAAGCTAAAAATGCAAATGAAGTTCCTGATACCCTCTGCTCCAATATCCCACAACTAAACTAAGCCTCTGAAGAACTACAGTGCAACTTCTGCAATCCAGCAGCAAAAAGCATGCAGTGCAAGCTATTAATGCTAACAGCGCCCTCAGAAGTGAGGATGGCAAACACTTCTGCATACAGCAAACAAGGAAGCTTAAAATGCCAGTGCTGAACTGACTCAAGATGTTTGAAGCAGCTTCAGCGATGAGACCTGTTGCCAGTCTCTAGTCTCTGGAATGAAACTTGGATAACTTCATAGAGCTTCATAACTGGCTAACAGACACTAATTATTCCCAAGAATTCACAACGGATAATGTGGATGAGCCCAGGCATGAAAAACCAATGCCACCCTCTTTCAACTTTTTTTTTCTGCAAGGAAGTAGGCACTGATGGTACAGTAGTCTCAAAATCACTGCTTTTTCCTCCTCTGTCCCTTGACAAGAATAGTGGGCTGATAAAGGGTTTTAGGTAGGTCCTTTTTAGTGATTTATGCAGAATCAAAGGAAACTGTATTGGCACTACATCCATATACATCTAGCACAATGTGATAAGCAAAAAACTTTCTGTTGTATTCAGGCATTCAAGGCAGGCTAAAACTCTGCCAGTTTTCTACTGTTCAGATGCTCTCAAGATAAAGTTAGAATGGGCAGAGTTTTGCAGCTTAACAGAAAGCATTATTGACGCAGAACATAAGACTGACATCAAAGTCCATCAAGTCCAACTCCCCCCAGTTGTTTCACAACAGTTACTTTAACTATGCCACCTACCTGTAAGCAGCAGGGATTTTTTATTTGTGTAACAGGGCATTAAGCAAGACTTAGAACAGTCTGATTTCTTATCTGTGTCTTTATCATCACCAATTACATCCATTACTTCATAGTATTCATCTTTTCTAAAAGCAGAGGGGAGATTTTGCAATGAAAATCCCTATCCTTTAGAAGGACATGCAAAGGAGGAATTCAAATCCCTGCACTTGCACCATTTAACTGTTGTGCTGGGTTTTTTCCCCCCATAAATAGTCTGAGAAAAAACACGACAAACTCAACACATATCCCCCATGCACAGGGAAAACAAATACTACTAAGTAACTTCTGCTACCTGCAACTAAATGCACTTAACCTGCACCTTTTTTGCTTCATCTCATCTAGAATGAGGCATGGTCTAGCTTGTCTCAAAGAAACATCTACAGCAGCTTTGAGACAATCTAAATGCTAGCATTGCTTAACTCAAAGCAAATAGTTTTGTTTCCACAGGTTCAGAATTTGGTTATTCCTCATCATTGCTGCTCAAATATGAGTCCAGACAGGCAAGTTAATACAGTGAGGCCACAAACAGCCAGAGTTAAATTCTAACTTGAATGAGCAGTTTGGGCTTGCCAGGTCCAGCTTAGAACCTTTCTACTACTGCATGCGTCAGCAAATAGCAAAGGCCTTTTAAAATAGAAAACATCCATTCAAACAGAAGGAGGAAAGCATCCTAAGGTTTCAGACATTTCCTGACATCACTGCAGTTATTTAGCATTGAACTTTTAACTCTGGACTCCCTGTCATATTTGCCCAGAATTGATTTTTGGTTCTAGTTTATTCAGCAGTGTTCTACTCCCCCTAGGTGAGATCTTTGGTTCTCAGCTGTACGGTCACCATGCATCTCCTCCTAATGGTTCCCATCACACACAAAACTCCAAGCAGTCTGTTCCCTGAAAGGCACACCCAGCATCCTTCTCAACCAAGTTCCCTTGTCTTTGCTGGTCCTGCCAGATCCCTCCAAATTGCTAAACATTCTGCATGCCTGTAATACCAATGCAAAGAAGTCTCTGAATGTCTCACGACTCTAACACTGAAATTCGGACTATCTTCAATCTGTTCCTCATATCCTTGCCTCACCTATATTTCCCAATTTAACCATAATGAAAGTATGTAACCACAACCATAGCAGAAGCACTGTAAAGTGGAAATTAGTCCTTCTAATACCAGTCTATTTAGTGGGATTAAGCTCAAGCACTCACAACTTGTACTAAAGCTCTGATAAACATTTCCAAGCTCATTCCAGCACTCTTACATAAAGGCGTATGGTGGGATTTTAGCCTAAGGAAGCCTGGTAACCTTAAACAAGATTATACTTAATGGAAGAGCAGAAGGAGCAGATTGGGGTGGGGGGAGGGGGAGGAATAGGGGGGAACAACACACAAAACCTACACCAAACAAAACCAAACAAAAGCTCCTCCATTACCTCAGTTTTCACTTCCCATTAACAAGTGTCTGTTAGTCCTTTTTCTTGGCTTCCTCAGAACTCTACCTTTCTTAGACACTTCTTTCCCTTTCTGTCCTCTTCACCACCACCTTTATTTGACTGATTCAGCAGCAAACTACAGGTTCCTCAAAAGTAGTACATTTACTAATTAGAAGATGTACACAAATGGTCTTTCCTTACCATTACATATGGGTAATAGGGTGTCCCATTTTAGACATGAAATAGCATGCTCTTTAAAAACAAGCCCCAAAATACAGGCTTTACAATGAAGGGTGTGCTAGGACTGCATCCAGAACAGAAAGTACTCAGCTGTGATTAGTTTACCTGTTCCTAGCTGGCGACTTCCCTGCATCTTCCTGGACAGCCCCGAGGCGTGCAGACAACGTGGGAGTTGAAGAGTCTGGGTGAATCAAACTGCAAGGAAAAGGAGCACGTTACAGATGTTTGAGATTTGCCTCATGCAGCAGTGGAAAAAAGATGGAATTAAAATAGAGTTAATTCCAATGTTACCTCTCATTCACACTCATGATTGGTAGATTAACAAGGGAATAGGGAAATCTTTCCCCATATGTAGGCAAATGATATCTGGAGAAGAATGCTCAAAAGTCTTCTCCCTTCAGACTCAAGTCTTAAATAATACAGCCTCTTCCCACTTCTTGCATTATCCTCCCTTCCTGCCCACTTCCCCATATCCCTTTTTCTTTACACATCTTTCTTCGTTACAGGCTGCTATTCCATGCTTTGGAGGTAGAGGCATTGCCCCCGTATCGCCAACACATCGTCTTTGCAATCAAAGCAATGTTATCTATAGATATTCTTAGACAGCTTTTACTCAGACAGCCTGACAATCTTCTGTAATTGTTTAACCTGATTACTATCACCTTTGCACTCCTTTTCCTTCCGCTCCAGAAGGAAGGACGGACAGCAGATGTTCATACACCACCAATATAAATCCCTACTAGATAAAACATCAGAGATAAGCCACTACACCCCAACTGATACAGCTGTACTGGCTGTGCTCTGGGAGATAAGACTTGTTACTAGCGTGACAGATGTTCTTTGTGAGAAAATGTACACAGTACAACTTTGCCTGAGTAGAGGTACTTGCACAGAGTACCCTACGCCTTCACTTTTAAAGGACATGGCCCATGCTGAAAAGACAGGCTCTGACTCAAGAACTCCTTGGTAGTTTCCTACCTGCCTGTACTTCTGTTTTTAGGAAAATGAGCACAAGCACCACATCTGACCTTTTCTTCCTCCCCCAAGATTGAGTTAAATCAAGGTCCTCAGAAATTAACTTGTGTACCACTTGAGGAGGAGTACAGTGTTCTTTTATTCATCTTCCAAAAATAAAGACCCCCTTATTGAAAAGCAGTAGAAGAAATATACTTTGAAAAAAGATCAGAGAACATTCATAGCTGTTCTTTCAATCCCACTTCCATTGTAACAGGTGGTTACTTTCTCTCCTACTTGCACATCTTATAATATAAGACAGCATCTCTTATATTCTGTTGCCCAATCCAAAACCCGACAAGTAAAGCACCAGATCTGTGCTTTACTCGATACACTGGTGGTTAGAAGGGACGTTTTTTTGATTTGCCTTTCTAAACTCTGAAGCTAAAAACCTGCTCTGCCACTGGTATAGGATCACTGACTCAAGAGGTTAAAGGAAGGACCACAAATAATTTACAGCTCCACTAGAAGTTTCCAAATTTCAACTTAAAGAGAAGAACATTAGAAGCAAGCACAGGATTAGATTCTTTTTACAGATGTACATTTAAGTTTCCTAGATGGAAACCACCAGCTTTTGTCTAGGTAGGTGTCAGCCTGAAAACACAATTAAGATTCTGGTGCTCAGCATGAAGCCATTCACTTTACCTTTGCCAGGTTAGATCCTCCTCCAGGAAGATGTTGCGGCTAGCTTTACGGCTCCCAACTGGGGTGCGTGGCTCACCGGGATCCAGCGCTGATACAGAACACGCAGAATCCGACAGAGCGTTTAAGTCTTCTCCTATGGAATTGCTGTCTGTGGAGTGTGCATAGCTTAAGGCTATTTTGCGGCAGTAAGTGCAGGCTCGGAGATCCCCTACGGAAAGGGGAACCAGAGAATGTAAGTGAACAGGAACAAATAACACTCTGTTACTCAGAGGTGTATAGTGGTGCAAAAGGGATTTCCTGTTTCAAATCCTCTTTGTGTGTTTAAGTCTAGTTCTCCTATTCCCTTAAAAAGCAAAAGCCCAGATAATTATACAATCAGTGAATTTCTCCAAGTCAAATGATGCATAACATTATTAGTAAGAGAGAGATAGGTTGCTGGGGGAGGGAGAGAGCACTGGTGCACACCAAAATCATGGTACAACAACAGCCAGTCAGATATGACATACCAGCTGATGTCTGGAAATCATTACCTCCATTGGATGTCTACAGTTTGATAAGTGGTATTTGAAAGAGTTTCCCTCACCCTCAATTAGACCACGTGGCTCATTAAATTTTAAAATTACCATTACAAAGAGCAGCTTTTACTTGAGCACACTCTTTGTAGTGAACATCCTTGTTAAATAGCAGCCATATTTGCTTTGTCTTCATGGACATAGCAATGGTAAAAATAAGCAGGCATAATCCACTATTGTGCATGAAGAAACTGGTAGAATTAAGTCCTTAAGTTATTCTTAAGTGATTCTTTTTGCTTATTTCTAAGCCCACCAGAGACCTGTAGAGCATTCTCTAGCAGACGCCAGAATCGAAAACGCAGTAGTCATGAGCTGAGCACGCAGAGAATGTTCTGCTTTTCAACAGATAAACCTTACCTGTGTAGCCCATGAATTTTCCAGGAATTTCCTGATTGCAGCATCGACTACAGAAGATCTGCCCACAAAGTCGACAGTGGTGCCTCCGTCGGAAGGTGGTGAATTTCTCACTGCAGTCATAGCATTCTTTGCACTGGCTGTCAGGCATCCAGTACTGCTTCAAGTCACTGTCCTACAAGGGAAGGCAGCAGAGGAAGTTTTCTATGTAAATAAAAAAAGCATGTTTGGATCTATGATTGCTTTGTAGACTGTGCACATGAAAAGGACAATTTCATATATTCGTGTGTGTGCGCAAACTCTTGTCTATAAGCACAGAAAGGGTTTTTCATGTGGTTTTGTCATGAGTCAGAAGACAGAGAGTTCTTAACTGTGAGAATAAATCTAGTAAGCCTTTGCCCTCTGGATCCAAGATGGAAGCAAAGCAGATAAAAGCTATCATGAGCTCTAGATAAAGGTCAATAAGGAACAAACATGAAGTACTGTCTGCAGTTCCCTCTCATTTACCCCTGGCACATGACAGGCCCTCAACTAGCACAGGTAAAAAAAACCCCATCTATTTCAAAAGATCATTTTAACAGTTAATATTGGGATGTACTTTGAAAGGATTATAAATACATGTAAAAAGTTCTGTTATGTGATCAAATCCTTCAAAACCTCAATAAACAGTTGTAAAAGCCTGTGACCCTGATTGGCATTGTTTCAAAACTCCAGGTTAACTGCTATGAGAAGACAACTGTGGAATAAACACTCAGCAGACAACGACATATACTGATTTACAGCATGGTGCAGCCACAGGAATTTGTGTCGTAAGACTTGACAACAAAGAGTTAAAACTTCTGTTTGGTGTTGTAGCTATAAAACAGAGCAAGACAAATCTCTCAATTATGATTCTGAGCACACCAGCTACAATCACAGTGGATGGAGACAACCACTAATGACATGACAGCTCTGACTGTGAAAACACTCTTTGCTAGAGTTCAGTTCTAGCAATAAGCCTTTTCAGGGGGACTGAATACTCTGGGATTTTCCTTGGAAGAGAAAGTGCTGCAAGAATTTTCTCAAAGCAACCCAAGAGGAGAGTAACTGCAGAGGAGAAAAGTGATCCATACTCCAACTTTCACATTAAAAAAACCCCAAGAAAACCATACCCAAACTGGGGCTTTTTTTGGATGTTTACAAAGTGAAGTTTGACATAGCTGCTAGACCAATTTTGAGACCAAGCCAGCTATGATCAACAAGACAACAAATTCATGTTGCACTCGCCCAAGAAAACTTGTACAGGAAGAGGTCAAAGACCGCCCAAGGCAGTCCAGTGTTCAAAAGAGTCTAGAAATCCTTAAGATGAACACTAAGCTTCAAGCAGGGAAAGATACAGTGAAGAGCTTTGCCAAGAAACTGTTGCAAAGCTGCAGGGGATGCCAATTAACAGGTTTTGCTGCAGCTCTGCACGATAAGCCAAGTGTCTGGTTCTGCCACATGAGTGGCTGTTCCAAGCAGCCCTGCCTCTGCCCACGATCTCTCCCTCTTTGCCTCTGCATCACTTGCACATAACTGGATGTTTAGAAACCTAACCACTGCTGCTGACACCTTCCAGATCTCTTCCTTTCTCAAGTCAGAGCCAACACTCATGACAAGAACAGACTACAACGAAAGATTCAGAATAGAAGCCTGGCCCCCATTAGCAGTAGAGGTTGATTAGAGGGGCACCAACCAGGATCTGACGTGCTTTCTACAACAGTAAAGTGATCTCCAGTAGAGCCAGACAGTAGGAATAAATTGTTGCCTGGAGTGACTCAAGCAAGACATGGCTGCAGTCAAGAGCAGTGATGCATTACCATTTATACAGAAGTCAGCATGCTGACAACTAACATACCAGTTTCAGAGAAAGATCTAGACATACTCATTTACTGCTGCATCCTGACCGAGCACTTCTCCAATAGCTTCAAAGATGCCTGGAAGTCTCCAGGGCCTTCAGAAGCTACCACAAACTGAAATATTAGTAGGGGCCACACTCAGTGCCCTGCTTACTGCAATGAAAGGCTTTTGCTTCACCCTCAAAAACATCATACTTTCTACCAAAGCAAACTTATTCTTACAAGCAGAATAGCACTGGAAGCTAAGTCAGTTTACTCAAAGTCTACCTGTAAAAGCTATCAAGCCAAAACCCTTTTTCCTCTTCATTCAGTTTAATTAAATGTATTTCTGTCTGTTCATGCCTTACTCCCAGACACAGCTATTTATATCATCTCTTATAAATAGTTGTGGCTTCTTTTCTCATCTGGATCCTCCTCTTAAAGGCATGGCCCAACACAGCAGTAGGTGAAATCAGCAAGTCAGTAGCGACCACCAGACCCTTAACCAACTGAATCAACACCATTACCAGGACAAGCCTTTCAAGCAAATGTTGCTGACCAATCATTACCACAGTAAACAGAAGATTTAATCATCCTCAGAATTATCATTACCATTTGTGACAGTCAATGTGTTTCACACACGTTCAAGGATAAAACCCATCAGTTAATGTTCAAGGATAAAAACCATCAGGTAATACTAGATTAGGCAACACAGAAGTGGGAAGGAGTTTAAAATGCAAGCATCTGGCCCAAGGTCAGAAAGCAGAGCAACTGCAATGTTTCACTCCTACAATATGACAGATGTTTGACATGTCATAAGTCAGCATCACTGTTTCCTCTGCACTCACACAATTTTTTAGCTTATTCACTCATCCTTCAAACTTCTGAAAAATCCCTGTGATGTATCTAAAAAAATGAGGCTCAGAGAAGCCCAGTAAACAATTCAGTTTCTAGATAATTCGGCCTACAAATCCCTAAGAAGTAGTACCTGGCTCTTCCCCTCCATGATTTCTTTGAGGCGCTTTAAAACAGTGCTGAGGCTTCTTAACTGAACTGCTGTTCGAGGATCATGACCTCCAAGAGGCGGTTCTACTTTCCTCCGATTGTCTGGAAGGGAAGGGAGAGTAGTATTCATTTCTTCCATGATACATCAACATTCACATCACTACACAAAGCCCCACTACAGGGAAAAATGTTCACATATGTATTATGCACGTTACAAAGTTACAGCCTGTACCACTTCTTGCCCTTGTACTTTTCTCCCCCGAAGAGCTTCTGACGCCAGATAGCCTACTTTGACTGACATTTTAAATATCATCCTGTCTTTACAAGAACTGATTAAATTATCTGAGAATGAAAGCATCTTTTAAAGAAATAAAGCTATTTTCAACCTACCACATGAACCTTGTAATAATAGTATTTTAGAAAGCACTGAAGTCTCATTTTAGAATGCCCTCTAGGATATTAATACGTACGAAATAATTACAACAATATTTACACTCATTCTAGGACTAGTACAAGCCAATGCCTTAACCCAAACTTATTTATAAATTGCTACAGCAAGTCTCAGGACTCAGTTTCTATTAAAAACAGTAATTCAGAATAAAAAGCATCCAGAAGTTCACATTGCGGGGGGGGGTTGATTTTTAATTTTTTTAAGTTAAAAGCCAAGTTGTTGAGAACTTGTACAGTCATTCTTGATTAACTATAGCAAAGACACTCCTGAATAAAAACCTACTGCAGTTAATTTCTTTCCCATAAAATGCTAGGTTACTTTGAAGCATTGCTGTACAAGTTACAAATAGGATCTTTCTCCCCAGAAGGATCTGCAAACTCAGTGCTGTATTTACCTGAACATTTAAACATTTTCAGAGTCGCTTTTCTACATAAACAACTTTTCTGAATAAAGTTTCTTACCAGCTTCGTTGCTCTCCATCTGACTAGCATTTTATTTTGATTCCCCCTAGTACAAGAACAGAAATGGCTGCTTTCTGTTTACTGCTTTAAATACCACTGATGTCAGCGGGAATGCTGACAGCATCAGCACAAGCATGTTAACTATTGCCGTGCAGTAATAGCTAGGCTACCCCTTTGTGTGCAGATCAAAACCCTTAGAGGAATGGGATTAAAACTGTGGGATTCCAGGCCTCTTCTTCAGTAGATATCTTAGTAGATATTTTTAATCAGCCCACATATAGCTGCTTAATGACCTGTGCACAAAAAGAAGCCACAGCAGATGTTTTTAAAGATGGGGTGCTTAAACCCAGTTCAGTGGCCAGCCACTTGGAATTTATTTATTAAAAAAAACCCCAAAAAGCAATAACAACAAAAGTACTTTTGGACAGCACCAAGCTGAGCATTTTAGGGTGATTAAAGACACCATCCCTATAAAAGAATTCAGATGTGTCAATCTTAGGTTAACTCTTACTCCCAATCCAAATTCTGTTACTATAAATACCATAGTCATTTTCTCAGTCAACACACACATGATTTACAGATGTATGTTTTCAGCATTGTAACATTTTAAGAAAACATTGATAATACCATAGAAGACTTTGGCTCCTCTTTCTTCTATCCCAAGATTTATGCTGCATTTACTTCCTGGACTTTCCCGCTGCAACTTTTGAATTCAGATCACTACCAGGCCTCCTGCCTAACTAGCTACAAACCTTAGGCAAGTGATTCCCGAAATATGAACATACATAGCACTGAGGAAATGCCATAGATAACTCCACACTGGTTCTCTTGCTAGTTAAATGCCCTTTTGTGTGTTACATAAGAAAAAAGAAGTCAAAAGGATGTCATCTGCATTAGAAAAAGCATGCCATCAGCAGCTGGACCACATGGCTAACCTATTTATATATACTAGATAAGATATAGATATACTAGATAAGATATAGATATACTAGAAAAGCTGGCTGATTCTCAGGTTAAAATTCAGTTGGCTCTTTTCCTTTGCAATCATGTGATTTCTTCCTTTCTGGGAGAAAATACAAGAATGAGCAAGAATGTAAGAAGTTATCACTCCTGCAGTACAGGACACACTGTGCCTAAACCACAATCCCTATAAAAGAATTCACATGTATCAATCTTAGGTTAACTCTTACTCCCAATCCAAATTCTGTTGCTATAATTACCATAGTCATTTTCTCAGCCAATACACACATGAGTTACAGAGGTATGTTTTCAGCATTGTAACTGTATTTCCTTATTTCACCATTAAATCTGCAAAACTCATGCTCCCTTCCACAAACACAGAAACTGTAGGAGTATTTTTCTTGCTTTGCTACATCATCATCCCAACTGCTATCAGTTGCACTTCTGAAGAGTTTCCATATCTTCTTTTGATTTGACTACACTTACACATCTAAGGAATGGTAAGGGTTTTTTCTAGTGTTCCTGAAGCAGCAAACTCAGTATATGCTACCAAAACAAACCAACCCAAAACAAAAACCACAGAAAAAGTCACACACCCCCAAAAACACCCCACAACCCACATCCCACCAGACACAATTAAAATGTCACACAATAAATTAAGTTTTTTAAATAAAATTAAATTTTATTTAAGTGTTATTTCATCTGTTTGGCAACCAGATTAGCTCCACTTTTGCTTGACATTCTCCGCCCAGCACAAAAACACCTGCAGGAAGTAAAGACAGCTTCCTCATGGTTTTGATATATAGAGTCCTTATACTTTCTCAGTCCACAACTCCAATGTATCTTCATCCATTTACTCTTCTTCCCTAGCCAAACACTCATACAAGGCAGTCATTTTTCACTTGACACCATCTTGCATTTAACAAACAAAAGCCAGCTGGACCTCAGCCCTTCAAGGTAATACACCAACACGGGTGTGGAACACATCTTTTCAGGACTACTAGTTTATGCAGTAATTATGGTTTTCCTATGCATTACTTACCAATCTGCACGTTCACTAAACAAAACCTAAATATACCAAAGGAATCCCATCTAGATTTCCAGTTTAACCTATTTATCCTTCTTAAGCTAAAAATTAACTCCTGCAGCTAAAGAAAAAAGTTCTCATATTTCAACAGTAACCCTTGCCCTTCCTATATGTATTTATGGCTGCTGATCCTTGGAAAAACCTGTATGTCCTCTGAAATACTACGTTTTTCTCCTCTTTTTCCTACTCTCCCCACCTGAACTGTGACCACTGAGAAGGAACCTGCAATACCATTCCAGCTATGATTACCTACTCAGTATGCTAAGTCTCGTTTCTCTGGCTGCCTAATCCCTGTGGAAGTCAAACAGCAAGATTACTTTTGCATTCTGAGTGCCAATCAACCTACCTCACTTTAAGGTTTCTAACCTGTAATCCCCAGATAATTTCCAAGTCGCAACTAAGAATGAAGTAAATAATTGACAAATCAGCCAAGAGCATGCTGCTGTACTTGGGGCATTTGAGAAAAAGCTTTAAAAAGCAAAACAAAACAAACAACAAAACTTAATTGGTTTGTTGTGACAGGTACAACTGAAAAGCACGAACAATACTAGAGGGCAAGAAGGAAGACCAGGAATGTGTTCAACTAAGGCAGCATGCAAATGAGTCACAGAGATGAAATTGCTAGCTATCTGTTCTGGACTTTTGCCTAGTTATCAAAACTGGACATGTTTTTAAAATCCCATACACATTAACAACATTTAAGATCCAATTTGTTTACACTAGATATCATACTCTTGGAAATACTGTCTTGCACAGGATTTTTACCCAGCTTAGCAGTTTGCTCAAGGCTATCACAAACAGCCATTGTTAACCAGGCAGATTTCAAGAGGTACCCCTGCAATCTACTTACTAGCTCTTCCACATCTTCATAAAGTCATTACACAGTTGCAGCTTTGAAATCACAATCAATTCTCATTCCAGCTAAAAGATTCAGGATGGCATCTGGCAATAGTTCCAAGGTTAGGAATAAAAAAGGTTTAGACAAAAGTTTCTATTCAATTCTCCTCAAAACAGCTACAAGAAAAAAACCTGCATTTTTAACTCCCTTGAAGACACAAACATCAACTCCATTCAAACTGAGCTCTGAATTTATAGCTTGTATATGGCTGTTAAGAAACTGAAGTTAGGAAAATAAAATCTCTCAAGACAAAGCAGAAATTTTCAGGATCAGGGTTCAAGTGACTTCAAGACACTGGCTGTGTTTTGGCAGCCTCTTTTGTTCCAGACTGTTTTGTAATATCAACAGCAGAGCCCCAGCAACAGTGTCTTCCTAGAACACTAAGAAGGGTGGAGGGAACATGCTTCTGAGGTCAAAGTGCAACCTCACTAACAGAAACAGTGTAGCCTGATACCAAATTCTGCTGTCAATCTAGACAGTCAACGAATCTTTCTTCACCTCCTTCCACCTCACTCTGAAGCATCCTAGACTGGCTAGTACAACATTTCCTTGTAGAATAGAGATCTGAAATTACCCAGAGTTGTAGAAGATCTTCTTTGCAGCTCACCAGTCAGTTGCTTTTTGTAAGGAACCGGTGAGCTCTGAGACTGAGTCCTGGGATGCTGAGGTCTGGACCAGCTACCACTCAATGCTTGTGGATCACTCTGTCCTGCCTCTGCTCTCTCTGCTGTGGATGAAAGTCTGCCATCATCTGGAGTTGACAAAAAGCAAGAAACCAACTGCTCAGACATGATAAAGAAAACCAGTAGTGCATGCAAAACTAAGGGTAAACAACTCTCAAATAGCTTATTTGGATCATGATTATACATTAATTAAAAAAAAAAAAGGCATGAATATTTAGTCTGAAAAGTACCATACAAAACATGGAAACAGGCCAGCATGTAGAACTTGTCTGTCAAGGCTCAGGCTATTTCAGAAACACTCCTAATGTGAAAAGTGTCTAAAAAACAAACTGGAAAGCATGAATTATTCTTGCTATATGGAATAGCTACGCTTGACTATCAGCTTCCACCCCGAAAAGTTTTTCAGTTTTGTTAAAAATCAGCACTGAGGTCATTAACGTTACCACAGCCTTTATAAACCACGATTTTTCCATCAAAGGATCAAGTATGGACAGGTTCTCATTGATCCCAGTAACATGCCCATTTGATGGGCTGTTTCAAGGTTGTTTTCCCATTCTTTCAACACAATACTTTGCTGACTCCAGCTACATTTGTCAGAAACAAACAAATGAAGCCAATATTGACCACATCTCATGATGCTTTCAATAAATTCATAATGACAGGTGATATTGTAATAGCAGTCATACCAAGTAATTCTTTTTCATTCTGCATAAGAAGAGTCTAAACAGATCAGTTTGCTTATGCAAAAAGCTACCTTGACCCTTTTTCCCTAGCCCAAACATTGCAGAAGCATGCTTAGCAGAGTTGGATAACCAACAGACTAAACAAAAGCAGCTGACCAGTTTGCCATCTCCAGCAAAGAGATAGTTTTTGTGCAAAACCAAGGTGCACAAATTCACCACTCTTTGCAGTATATTTCTTTGAAACAAAAAACTCATAGCTGTTTGAGAACTTGCCTACTGGGACTATAAGTGCTTCATAATACTTGTAGCACAAAGGCCAAAATCAAGAAGTACTTTTAATATACAAAACTTCCACAACACTTCAGGCCTCTTGATGGGGAATACTTAAGCCATGTAAATTAAGGGTAGACTTACTGTACATACACTGCTTTATTGCAGCTCAGCTGCCACCCACCTGAAGGTACGAGATGCACAGGATGGTGAGAAATGGAAGAAGTCTGGAGTAAGAATTTACATCGGAAAGACAAGCACACATTTTGCTCATATAGGCTGGCAGAAGGTTAATCCTGCTTTTAGCCCCAAAAACTTCATACAGGCAACGGAAATTCAGATGCCCAGCTAAGAAGCTATACTATACTACCTGCTAACCGGCTTGTCTGTGACCTTCACAGGCAGACACAGATTTCTACCTGCAACATCCTGGTTCTCTTCTCCCACAGCAAAGCTCTACTAATGTCACCCAAAAGCAAGATGCAACACCCCTCACAAAAGAACTGACTCACCACCCATTTGGCCAGCCATCTGACATTATGCTCTAACATTCAGAGGCATTTTTACAAGTTTATGTGGCAGCAGAGAGCATCAATAAAACAGACAGCACACACAAGCCACGCACACACATTCCCAACTTACCTTTGCTGAAACGGAAGAGATTTACAAAAGAGCTATAGGCTGATTTAAAAGGAGGCTCATCCTGGTCAGGAGTCAGGGGTTTGAAGTGAGTGAGATGAGATGGACTACTAGGAGTGTGAGGTAGATCACTGGTAGAGTCCAATGTTGGAGATCGTTTGTCATCTGCGGCCATTTCACGTGCCCTGGAAAGAGTTCAGCAACACGCATTATACACAGAGTGGTGAAACAGAACATCTTCAGTCAACTGAAGAAGTGTCTCGTTAGATGCAAGGCAGGGGGGACACATTGATCCCACCTACCACAGATATCTGTTATTAGCACAGGCCAAGAGTGCTAGTTAGAAGCTCATGTCCCCTGCCTTACTCATTGGCAAGAGATAAGCATCTCTGCAGCAAGCAATTCAGAGCTCCTAGTTAAAAATCCAGAGCAATCAAAGCAAGTAAACAGCCACTACACTGTCTGACTACAGACTCTGGTTGCTGTTTTATGGAAACTTGAAGTTTTCAAATGGAGACTCTGCACCCCTATCACAAAGAAGTTTTAACTTTAATAGAAGAGCTGCCAACGCTGAGACTTCTGCAGCCCTTGCAATAAGACAACTGAAGAAAGGCCTGAGCAAGCACAAGACACTCATTGTTTGGCCAGGTTAACTCCAGAATGAGAAAGAATGAACTGCAAACAAAAGCAGGACTTAAAGATTAAGTTTCGTGGCACACCGCTTCCTTCCCCTTCCTTTCCCTCCGCACTACAATACAGGGCCTTGTGCAAGTTACCAGGGTAGCAACCCAAACTCTGGTATATTTGTTGTCATATCTTACACCTCCAAACTTCCTTGTTTTCAAGAGTAGCTACATAAAGAAAAACAAACAAACAAACTCAAACCACATTCTACATTAGAGGAAGCCATACTTGTTACGCCTATTTGCTGTGTACCAAAGCTTTCATATGGCCAACAGTCCTACATCCCTACAGCCCATATTCTTTAACGTCAATACGCACCTGATTTCTTTCACTCCACCTCACTAAGCCTGCACTTCTAGCCTGCCAAGATGCTTACTACCTTCACCTTTGTTTAAGCAAAACTTAGTGAAATGCTTGACAGAGCTGGAACACAGGGAGCTAATGGAACCTGTGAGTGACAACTGACTTTCACCCATGCAAAGCATCAAAACCCTGTATGAAGTCTACTTCCTGGCTAGTAGCTGATATATGCTCCTTCACGAAATACTACTTCCCAGTTTTCACAACTGCTCCCTAGAATCTACAGGAATATTTTGCTGACTAGAACACTTTCTTCCAAGTCTTAAGAAGCCATGCTAAAAAAACCTATGCAGTCCAGAGAAACTCCACATGATTGACAAGTGACACTGGAAGTCCTAACAAGCTGCATGCAGCTCACGTGGCAAAGTTTGACTACTCCCATGACAAATGCACAAAAGATGGTATCTGCAAGTCTATCATATGACTTCTCAGTGGACTTCTGCTTGTTGCTCTGTATAGTAAGCACCTTCAGCTCTGAGTTTCTCCTGATATTCCCTTATCCTTAAGAAAGCAAGCAGAAAGACATCAATCATTTCAAGAGAAACTTCAGTCAGGTTCTTGAGCCTTAGTCTGGAATGCTTCCGCACCCCTTTGTCCTGTAAGTCATAGTATTTTTTGCTGTTGTTAATTTCAGCTGTATTATTCAAACAACAGATGATTTGAACATGCTTAGGCACCAGAGTGCATGGAAAATGCCTTCAAAAGCTTATCTTCAGGTAAATTTGGACTTGTTTCCTTAATACGTAAGGCAACCGATAACTTGCTCTTTAAATGTTTAATGTACAACAGGGTTATGCTCCCACACACATTATCACATTAAAAATGCCTTTACGAAGTCAACCAGAAGTTTTATAGGAAACTACGTTTCTCTCTCACTAACCAGCTATAGCCTGGCAAGATAAAAAAACCAAGGAAGTCTCTGAACTTGCATATATCAGATACATGATTCTGGAAAAATAAACCTGAGCTTCAAGGGGGGAAAAAACCCCACACAGTAATTGCTTCTCTGACAGCAATACTAGCCTAATTAAAAGAGATTGAAAAGACGACGACTGCACTTGGCATTAGCTCCAAAACCACCTGGATTTTCTGTGCCACACAACACATTAGCTATGAAGTATACCATCCTTTCTTGAAGTGCTTTAGTTCTCCACTAAAAAGAAAACACTTCCTCCCTTCCCCCTCCAGGAAACAGGGAAATAATCACTTCTTTATATATTACTGGAAATCAGAAAGTAAGGTGCACATATCAGTCAACAGACACAAAACCTTCCTCAGTCACATCCAGAATGGCTCCATGACATCCTGCATCCCACAACCGCTCAGAGCCAGAAGGGTCCAGGCACTCTTTGTTACCTCGATGTGACTCCCAGGCACCTGACTAACACACCCTGGGTATAAAAGCTGAACAACCGTAACTTAAACACAAGTACATTATACACACACTCTACTGCCAACCTCCGCGCCGGAGCCCCGCTGTCTGCGTCGCTTTCCCCTGTAAAGAGGACACACCCCCGCCACGCACACGCGGTGCCGCCCGCCGGGGATGGCGGACCGGAACACCACCTGCGGCGGGGCGGGAAGGAAGCAGCGGAACACTGCTGCAGGCAGCCGCCGCGCACGGACCCCCGGCCCAACCTCGGAGCGCTGCCACCAGCCGCTACCCGGGACCGGACCGGGCCGGGCCGGGCCCTACGCAGAGCTCACACACCCCAGCAACCACCACCAGGCTAGGTGCAGGCAGGGCCGCCGGCCCCCGAGGTCTGTCCTCACCTGCTCCGCGAGGTGCCGGCGCAGGGTGCCGGCGCTCAGGCCCAGCGCGGAGCCGCCTCTTTTCAGCCCCGTCCCGGGCCGGCCCGCTCCCCCGCCCCGCCCCTAGCAACCCGCCGCGCTGCCGCCAGCCCTGCTTAATCGCCCGCTGACGGCGGCGCTCCTTGCCGAGGCATCGCCAATCGAGGCTCCGCGCCAATCCACCCGCCGGCGGCAGCCGCTAGGGCGGTGTCCTCCCTGCACCGCCCGCCCTGCGACCGCAGCGCCCCGTCAGTGCGCTCCGCCCCGGCGCCCTGCGGCGCGTCTCCGGCTCCCTGCTGCGGGGAGGCGCCCCCCGGGCGCGGCACTTCCGGGCTGCTACAGCGGGAGCCACGGGGTGACGGGTGTGCCCCGCTGGGCTTCCTTCCGCTTCGCACTCCCCGCCTCGCCCCGCTGCTCGGGGGGCGATAGTGCCGACATGGCCAACGCGCCAACGAACGTGGCCGTGCCCGCCCGTGTGTACGCGTATCCCCCGGGCTGCGCTGCGAGACGGGTCCGCCGGGGCAGGCCCGCGCTCTCTCGGAGGCCCGCTCCAGCAGCCCGAGCACCCTCGGCGCCCGGGCCTCCGCGCCCGCCAGTGCCTTCGGCTCCCTTGTGGTGACGCAGGCCACTTACTGCGGCTGTCTCGGGAGAACGCGGAAAAGGCCCGGCTGGGCGGGCAGGCCGCCGCGCTGCGGGACGCCTGGCCCGGCGGAAGCGCCGCGGCGCGTTACGCGGTGCCCCGACCTCCTCAGGAGGAGGCATCAGCGCGCAGAACCTGGGCAGACCCGGCGGGGCGGGCACGGCCACGGCACGACCGGTCCCGTCCGTCGGGGCCCGGCAGCCGCCACCCGGCCATACACGCCGGGAGGAGGGGCGGGGCTGGGCGGGGCCGGCAGGGGGCGCCGCGGCGGCGGGGCCGGGCGGTGGCGGGGGCGCGGCCCCATAAAAGGCCCCGCTGGCGGCTGGGCCGGGCATCGGCTGTGAGGGACGGGAGGACGCCGCGCGCAGGTAACGGGCCCGGGCACCCCGCGCCGCGCCCTTTGTCCTCCTCTTTCTACCGGCCGTAGTGCTCCCCGCCCCGCAGAGGGGCCGCGGCGGCGGCTCTGTGCTTCAAGGGGGGTTTTCCTGGCGGTTCGGGGTGGGAGCTCCGCGGCAGGCTGCCCGCCCGGCGCCCCCCTCCCGCGGCGGGTGTCGCTGAAGGCGCCCCGGGTGCTGAGGGGGTGCTCGGCGTCCCCGTCTCGGGGCTGGGCTTTC
Organism: Strigops habroptila; assembly: GCF_004027225.2. Taxonomy (NCBI): domain Eukaryota; kingdom Metazoa; phylum Chordata; class Aves; order Psittaciformes; family Psittacidae; genus Strigops; species Strigops habroptila. Next base: position 15,215,699 of record NC_044281.2, on the reverse strand, counting down.
TCCCTTCGCGATCCAGATATTTCTCAATGGTCGGTAGTGTCACCTACTGCCGGTTGCGCTTAGCGCTCTGCGCGTACCCCAGGGGAGCGTCCCCGGTCACCGCCGCGCTGGCCGGGCCCGGCAGCACCTTGTTCGGGTGGTGCTGGTGCCTGGGTTTCGGTGCCGGTTGTAACACAAGCTGCCGCCCGCGGCCTGGTCGACCGGTGCCCGAAGAGCGAGCCAGCCTGCCCGCGGCGGATGGAGGGCAGTGCTGCCGCAAAACTAATGTGGGCAAGATCCCGGCGAGCGACAACGGTCTGCGCTGCTCCCCGGGAGCATGCCGGAGCTGAAGAGATCGTTTGCAAACCTGAACTAATGAGTTGTTGCAATAGTTAATTATTGACTAGGCCCCGAGTCCTTCCCGAGGACCCAGGAGTATTTGGAAATTCACGAGTTTTCTTCTAAGCTGCCTTGGCTAAAGGCCTGGGTTAAGTGCACTTGAAAAAGGGTTGCTGTAAGGGAAAGACCTTGGTGGCATTTGGCAGTTCTGGAGAGTATAAAATCAGAGGGAAAGAGCAACAGAAAGAGTTGAACTCTAGGGAATGTGTGCTCTGTAGAGGAACCTCTTGGCGTGCTGGCTCTGTGTAGAAGAGGGATGCTGCTGCAGTACTGCCCTTGCACAGAAAGAAACTGGGGATATCAGTGTTTAAGGGGAAAAGGCTGGGGCCTTGTTTGGGTAAACATGTAGGATGGTGTCAAAGTTGTTTAAGCAGCTGCTGTTTCCACATATTGGTGGAGATGTATCTCAGCGGAGGTGTGTCCCGTATACTTCTGTTTTCCTTGTGATAGCAGCACTGTGTAGGTCTGAAGCCAGCTTTTCAAAACCTATTGCCATGACTGACACAGTCTGATTTCACTTGTTTAAGTAGTGACCAAACCACAAAACAAGCGATGGTGGGTGGGTGTCTGTGTATGTTTTGGCTTAAATGAATCATTTGTTTCTCAGACTGTGTAAGTGCCAAAAGCAAACCTGAAGTCTCCTGACTAGTAATCCTGTGCCTAGGCCATGGGAATGTGATACACTTCTTATTTAGGTAGTCACAATTGAAAATTGGGCCCAAAATACTTGCATAAATAAACTGAGTTCAGACAGAGTATGGTCATGTGAAGATAAAGTTTTCCATGAGGACTAGAGAAGTCTAACATAAGCCAAGATACTATCTTTCTTTGGAATAGGAATGTCTTAGTTATTTTTTTCAAATTTATGTGCTCATAGTAAATAGAGTCTCAGTAATTCACAATCTCATTTTGCCTTTGGTTTGGTTTGGTTCTAATTTTGCACTTTAAATGGTTTGGAAAAGCTTGGTGCCATAGCTAGAACATAGCTTAGAAAGTTTACTCTTTTCCCAGACTAAAAATTTTTAATGGACTGGATTTTGGAAACAGAGCTCAAGTCAAGTTGGTTTCTTAATGAAACAGGAACAACCTCCACACATGCTGGTGACCTGGGGGCTTTGCACTGCAAACCTCACACCTCTGAATAACTTCATCTTGATGAATAGACTCTGTACAGTAGGACCCCTGATTCTAGACTTTGGTATCTGTGAGGCTGCAGCCTCAGACACAAAGGCTTGGTATTTCACTGTAGTATCCTAACAGCTGCATACAAGAATGGGACTGTCTAGGAGGAGGAACTTGCCAAGTCATAGCTCTTGCATAATCAGAGCTGAGAAGTGAGGAACTGTGGCTGTTAGAAAGCGGGGCACTGTTAGAGCAGTTCAGTGGCTTGTGGGGTTGGGTTTTGTCAAGGAACAAAGTGCAAATTCAAGGGCGGAGTTCAGGTTCATTTTTTAAGGCTTTGCGAACAAATATCTTGGGGAAACCTCTGTTCCATACAGAAAACAAATCTGTCCACTATTTGTTTTAAGGGCAGAAATAAACCTTTGCTATTAGAAAGTACTTTTGATATGTGGCCCTTGGATTTCCTGGGGAAGGAAGCTGACAATGTATTAATCTTAATAGTGCCAGCAATATGAGCCTTCATTAAAATAATGTCCATTAACCCATCTTTTTCAGAAAAAGAGGCAGAAACAGGCAACTGAACTAGAACTCATGAACTCTAAGAATAAACGGTGCTTGTTAATTCTGTGGAATTTGGGGAAAGAGTTTAGTCATGCTTTCAAGTTCTTTTGTACAACCGTAATTAAAGCTCATGCCCTTTGAACACACACCCTTAAATTTCAGATATTAATCTTTCTTTTTACCTTCAGATAGATCTCTCTAGGAGCTGAGGCCTTCAGAAAAATACCAGTTAGCATGAAACTAGGGATAAACTGTAGTTATTTTCAAGACTTCTAGGAGAGATCCTGTATGCTATGTTGGTACCTCTCTTCTAGTTGTGTTGTAAAAGTGCAGGATATGTGCATTGGTCATGAGTGTTGTCAGTTTTTAACTTAAATTGGTTTTCTTTGTCTATCACAGCTCAAGATGTCTAAAAAAATCCATGGAGGCTCTGTTGTGGAGATGCAAGGAGATGAAATGACGCGGGTCATCTGGGAACTGATTAAAGAAAAGCTGATTTTTCCTTATGTAGATCTGGATTTGCACAGGTAATGGCTTTTTATGACACACAGCCACTTTGTACTGCAATTTGCATGTGTCATTAGGCATTGATCGTGTTTCACTTAGCACCAAGAGCCTTATAGCTCCTCCTGCATTGGTGCAGAGAGACTGAGTAGCCCTTTTGATACTGATGAAGTTCCCAGCATAGTCCTCTGGTTAACTTACCTAAGGGCCAACCTCAGTAAGTACTCTGGAAAGCATGGGCTCATGGTGAAGGTATTTTATCGAAGTCTGACAGCCCCTCTGGAGTTTCCTCACAGCAGTAAGCAGTGAATGTTTAATTGTGAGTTAGCTTTTTTTCTGTACTGTGCCTCTGAGAAGGTCTCTCACAGACATGATCTGCATTTTTATCTCCTATATCTTAGCTTTCCAGCACCTGAGAAGTCTGCATGGCTTTCTGCAGCCTAAACAATTAGAAACATGGGATGTTTTAGCCACTCCCTGACTTGAAGCCTAGCATCTATGGACTCAGATTAGATTTATGGTTTCTTGCCATATCTCTTTGAAGATCTGCCCAGAAGGCAAAAGGGTGGCAATAGGGCACAGACTCTGCCCTCATGTCTGTAAGCATGAGCTTTGCTGCTGATGGTGTAAGCTAAGTGCTAATTATAAGCTAATTATTCCGTGAGCCTAGGCTGTGTTCCTGTACTCCCTTCTGGGGGAAAAAAAACAAACAAAACCAATATTAACAGCTGGTATGGTAAAAGGGACGTGCTATCTACAGCATCTAGTCAAACAGAGCAAATAATCTCTTCCGTTGCTAGCCACTGACCTATAATTATTACAGAAGTATCCAGTTGCATTGCTCCTAGCCAAGCAGACAGAGGCCTTCAGTGGTATCTGCTGTTATTAAACCCACAAGTCTGACCTCTTCCACTGCTCATGGAGTCATTTGTATGCCACCTACATCAGGCTTGTTGCTTGCTGGTGTTGAGAACCAAGCAAACAGGAACCCAGCAGCATAATACATGCACAGAGTCTGGAGAACATCCCTTTTCAAAGAGGGGTGGGAGGAGGGAAAGGGGACCCCTGGCTGGAGCAGCACAGTAGCTAGATTCATGTACAGTTGGCTGTGCTTCAGGGCTATCCCACACTGGGCAGCCATTGTTCTCCAAAACTATTAAAACAGTAAATGTGGGAAATGTGCTTCCTCTTGACTGTTTGAAGGGAATATTAGCAGGTCTGCTGCCAGAGCAGGATTGTGGGTCCACTGTCAAAGCAGTTTTTAAGCCTAATGTAGCTTCAGTACATGAAGAAAGTCAGAACCTTCAGCACAAGAGGCTTGAAATAAAGGCCTATATTCATCTGAGGATTGTGCTGCTCCATACAATTAGAATCCCAGACCAAAAGCTTCCATTGCAGGAAGCTTAGAAGGAAAGGTAGAGGAGATACTGGCTATGTCCCATGCTGGCAAAGAGCCTCAGCCATAAACTGAAGCTGCCCTCTCTCCAATCTCCCACCAGCTGCAGAAGTATCAGTATATGAGCCTATGATGTTTTCTTCCAGTCCAGCAGCATTTGCACTGGAAGAGGGATAACTTCAATTATGGCAGTGCTGGAACTACACTCAGAGGCACATTCAGAGTCTGGTTTCTTTCCTGTTGGATACGGACAAATGTCCTGGGCAGTTGTGACCATTTTTGTGGGTTTATTACAGCTATGATTTGGGCATTGAGCATCGTGATGCTACAAATGATAAAGTAACTGTGGAAGCTGCTGAAGCCATAAAGAAATACAATGTTGGCATAAAGTGTGCAACCATCACTCCTGATGAGAAGAGAGTGGAGGAGTTCAATTTGAAGCAGATGTGGAAGTCTCCCAATGGGACAATTAGAAACATCCTAGGTGGCACTGTCTTCAGGGAGGCTATTATCTGCAAGAACATTCCCCGGCTGGTGTCTGGATGGGTGAAACCCATTGTCATTGGCCGTCACGCTTACGGGGATCAAGTGAGTCACTTCAGTGCTTACCCCTTATTTTATCTAAGTCGGGCTTAGTCCTGACAGGTATAGAGCTACAAAGACTTAGACATCCCTGTGCTGCTGCTTTATCCCTTGCACTCTACTTGGATTGGGAGTGGGTCATTGCTAGCACTTTGTATAGCACCTGGTGAAGTGTGGGAGAGCCTGATTCATATATCTTCCTTAGGCAGTGTAGCTGTATACATAGGATATAACTCCTCTAAGTTATCCTTCACCTCTGCAGAACCCTCCTCCCTATATATCAATGTCTTCAGAAAATATCCTTTACACTGCTTATCTTCTTCTGAGAAGGACTTTCTGGTGGCAGATGTTGCTTGCAGCAAAAGTGGATCTGAGTGATTTTTAGAAGTGGTCAAGAGTTGCCATGTGGGTGTGATTTTTGGTGTGGTTTTTTGGTTGGTTGTTTTCTTTTCTTGGTTTTGTTTTAAAATGTGATAGGCTTAAACTTACTTGCACAGCACTCCTGCAGAGTTGGTATTCATACTGGGCACGTGCGAAATAGGGAAATATCTCTTATCAGAACTCTCCTGGGAGAGGTAGTACAAGGCCATGGAAAGCCCTAGCATGGGACTTAGTGTAGTGACCTTTGGGCAGCCCAGAGGACAAGAATCAACCATATTGTTCTCCATGGGTAATGACATACTGTAAAGCAGCCAGACATGACAGAAGAAAAGTCTTCTAGAAGAGCCAAGTGCTTAAGTAGATGGGTAAACCCACAAACTGAAGGCAAGTCATAAGACTGGCCAGGATGGGAAGGTAAAATAATTTCCAAGAGGAAAATAATTGCAGAGCCCTGATACTGGAAGAGAATAGGGTTCAACATATTCAACTGAATAATCGAGAAGGTCGAAATAATACTAGGAAACAGTGGATTAAGGAGGAAGGATTGAAACCCTGCCAAAGTACGAGATTAAAGTGAAAGGAATAGTATAAGAGCATGTAAAGGACATATGAGCAAGATGCTTCTGCAACTTCAGAACAGCTCAGGGAACTGATTGCATCAATACAAGGGAAACTGTGAAAAAGGATGGTGAATTTAAAGGAAATGTAACCTTAAATAGTACTGCTCAAACAGTTGTGAAGATGAGGCATCATTTAAAAACTTGAAGTACATGTTGGCTCTTCTTCTGACTCTGTAGCTCAGTGGAGCAAAACGTGTATCATTTACAGAATTCAAATATCTCTTACTACAGACTGGCCTGTCAAATATCATATGATGGATATAGAAATAATGGCTTTTATTAAGGTGCTGTATGATGCCCCTGTATTTATAAGACCAGTAGTTGTGATATGAATGGCTTTTTTTGAGGCAGGGAGAGAATCTTTCTACTCACAAACCACACAACACTCTGGATATTTAGCATGTTTAGCACTCTAAAACTTCAGTACATCTGTAAGGACACATACACCCTGCCAATTGATGGGTCCCAAGAATCTGTAAGCTCTTTCCCTTAAAGAGGAAGATTGTTTCTGAAGCAGGCAAGCTTGTCCTTCTAATCTCTCTTAAAATAATCTGATAACCACATGGCTGAGTAAACAGAGCCTGTTCAGTGGGGGGGGTTTAGTACAGTTGTTGATGCTTTTCTGCACCCTGCCCTCCCAAACGTGGGTTGTCTTTTATGCTTCTGTCCTCCTGATAGATAAAATCATCATGGCAACTTTTGTTTTTAACAGTACAGAGCAACTGATTTTGTGGTACCTGGGCCTGGAAAAGTAGAGATGATCTACACTCCAGAAGGTGGAGGCAAACCAGTCACGTATCTGGTCCATAACTTTGAAAGTAGGTATTATCTCTAGTTGTAATTAAAACTGGCATTTTTGGTTTAATTCGGCCTTGAAGTATCTGATGGTAAAATACGACTTTGAGGTAGAGTGGAGGAGAAGGTCTGGGCCTTCTTCATTGATCTGTGAAGTACTGAAAGTTACTCGAAATCTTCCTGGGATTGAAGAGGCATATCAAATGCACAATCATACTACGCTGGCCACCTGTCATGCTTCTTGTATGATGGCTCTGGTAGAGGTATGTATGTTCTTCTCTCTGATCAGAAGGAGACTTGCTATGTAAGCAGGGCTTGACCTAGGGGGAGATACACTTGAGAACAGTTTGGGTATAATTTTTTCTGGTTTTAGTTCGTCTTATGGGCTTTATATACCTTTGCAGCTTGTATCCTTCTTTAATAAACCATTTTTTACTTCAATAGAAATGAGAACTGGCACTTACTGTGCAAGGTGGAAAGGAGCTATGACAAGGATGCTCCTGACTTTGTAGGCTCTTACTTTTTAAACAGTTTTAAACTTTTTGAACAGATAAAAGGTATTGGTGTCCCTCCTAGCAATACTGCTGTGCTGGCTGTAGATACTGCTAGGCCCAGGAGGAGGAATCCTGACATTGCTGGGCTTTGTGTGGAAACGATTACACACACATTGCTAGAACCCAGGCTATTTCTCTAAGGGCCAGATTCCGGAAAACATTATACAAGTCCTCTCGTCTATCAAAAGGGTTCAGGATCTGAAGCTGTATGGTGACCTATGTATGTGAGTGTGCAATGTTTGGTTTCTAGCTACAAAACAATGTAAACCACAGAATCCTTGTTTGTGTGCAGTTGGCTTGGCAAACAAGTCCAGATTCTGCCATATGACCCTGTCTTCTGTAATACTTGCATTTCCCTGGCACTTTTGCTCACAAAAGCCTAAATCTCTCCTATCTCTTGTTGCACAGCCTTTCATCTGGAGTTCACCTACTTCACTGCCAGTCTTAATCTGCTTTCATTTGATAGGTGACTGGTGAACCTGTAGTGGAGACGTCTGGCTGTTCCAGCTGCCAGTCTGATTCACTGCTCTGCATTGCATCAGCGAGCAGAAAGCAAGGAAGTGCAACGACTGCAGATTACTGCTGCTGTTCTGGGGGAACTCCCCTCCCCATAGATATGCTGGCACAACAGTTATCTCCGCAATGCATAAGGGAAGCTTGTCCTGTTGCTGTACTAATATGTTCAGCCTTGACACTGAATCAAGAGATTTTAGTAGGCAGTAGGATTATATGATTGCCACAAGGGTTGTTTTGTTGGGTTTTGTTTTTTTTTTACCTACATGCAAATAAGTATTTGAATAAAACATAATAGTTGTCATCCAGTAACTACGAAACCATGGCTTCGAATGACGCAGTCTCTGTAGCGGATTAGAACCTGTTCTGTCCTTGACTTATAGTGTAGGCAGGGGGGACAACGTGTATTTTTCACTGGTAACAACAGGAATTTCATCCCCTGCCAATATCCACTTTAAATGACCTTGCTATCTTGGCAAGCAGATAAACCTCCTCTGGCTTGCCCACTTCATTCTGCATGTATGTCCATGCAACCAACATCTGGAGGTAAGGAGAAATGGATATTAGGAAAGGATACTTTGAAAAATAATATTAGTTAAAAAATCTGGGGTGTTTCCAGAACACAGATCCATGATAAAGGCACTGTGCAACAAACTAGAGAGAGGTGGTGGTGGTAGTAATGAGGTGCTTAAAATTAAGTACACAGTATCTACTTTTCACTAAAAAAAAAAAAGCAAGAAGCTGGGCTCTGAAGATGACAAAACTTTTTGATGAAGCCCTAGACCCTACTTTCACCCACAATCAGCCTCTCCTATGATTTGAATGCTACTGGGCTGTAAGTTTAAGGCACTTCCATTCAGGCTGCTAACACATCTGCTTTACACAGTCTAAGTCATATGAGAGTTGATAGTTTCTCAGAGACTTCTCAGGACTTTCCCTTGCACCCAGATGACTGGCATATTCTTTCCAAACTTGCTGGAAGTTAGCCTGAGCAGGTGAAACAATGCTGCAGGGTAGGCCAGACACATGTGCTGAGAAAATGCAGGAATGCATGTGGGGACTTGTTTACCTGAGCTAAGCAAAGCAGCCTCTGACTGCTGGAGTTAGTTCTGTGGTGCAGTCAAAGCCTGAAGGTACAAGGCGCTTTAAGACGGAAGCAAACCCATTTCTAGCTTGACTGAGACCCCTGATCCAAACTGCTGCCTGCTGATTTGATAGAAAGTACTCTCTATTACTTATGGCTAGTAGGGGCTCAAGCACACTGACTCCTGTCATAGCTTTGCTGCTTAGTCTGGTGTGCTAGTTTTGACAGCTGGATTAGGAAGAAACTACTTATGGATAGTAGATCATGGTATTAAGATGTACCTAGCTGTAAAACAAAATCACCTTCCTATCCATGTGTCACAGGACTGCTGGAGCTTTGAGCTGATAGTGCAAAGTGAATCAACTGAAAGAACCAGCCTTAAACTGAGAACTGTATCAAGACACCTGGGCATAACTCCAGCCTGCCTGCTGGAGTATGCTATGGACTATGGAGTATGCTATGGGGAGACTGTTAAATCCTTAACCAAAACCAAATCTAGTTGATGCCTATCTGTTCTTTCTCCACTAACAGGCTGTGGTGGTGTAGCCATGGGAATGTACAATCTTGACCAGTCTATCAAGGATTTTGCCCACAGTTCCTTCCAAATGGCACTGTCTAAAGGCTGGCCCCTCTACATGAGCACCAAGAACACCATTCTGAAGAGATATGATGGCCGCTTTAAAGACATCTTCCAAGAGATCTATGACAGGTATCTAGGGTAGTTTTGTACCTCCTACTGCAGTGCGTAAGTCTGCAGCAGAAACATCCTCCCCAGCTTTGTGATCTACTACAGTTAATTCGGCATTTTCAGACACTCTGAAAATTACAGCACTTTGGAGAAGCTGTGCATCTGCTGTGTCACAGTCTCCCTTGTCCTACAGGACACAGTACTCAATGTTTAAAGCTCTGCTAAATGTGTCTGAGATATATATCTCTCCTAATGAGGAGCCACAGATTCTCTGTGGGCTCCTCTGTGATTCTGAAGCAGACTCGCAGAAGCCTAGCAAAGCAAGCAAGGAAAAACAAATGAGTAAATTTCTTTTAAGGCTTTGTTTAGAGTTGGGTTTTTCTCTTTTTACTCTTACCTCTATGCAGAATTCTGCACCTCACTATGCACAATTAGTTGCACAAATTGTGCAATCCCTGTTTATATGACAAGGTGTTCTGGTTTTTGTTTTCCAGAGAATACAAGTCCCAGTTTGAAGCCAAAAAGATCTGGTATGAGCACAGGCTTATTGATGACATGGTTGCTCAGGCCCTGAAATCTGAAGGAGGCTTTGTCTGGGCCTGCAAGAACTATGATGGGGACGTTCAGTCTGACTCTGTTGCACAAGGTATGAGATGTTCCCTGTCCTAGACTGACTGCTACTGCTAGGCTCAGTAGCAGTCTCTTGTGACCATGTGTCATATTTTATGTAATGGCCCAAGAGGGTTCAGAACTTACTTACATTTAAAACCTGTGGCCAGCCATGGAGATATCAGGCAGGCAAAGAATCTCTGACTTCACTTTTACAAGAAAATCCATTGAATGTAGACTGTGTAGTTGTACTTCTTTACCAGATGGCAGCTCCTACCAATGTAATAGCTGATGGGCTTTCCATTCTCATGGAAGATATCTAGACAGTTTGAATTAAGCTGACCAGTGGTGAGCATCCTCTGTAGCTAAGTAAGGAAACCTTCAGGACCTAAAGCTACCTGTCAGATGTAAAGAGAGAGATTGATACAGTTAACTTCACAGACTTGTAGTACTTGATCAAAATCCTACATAACCATGCTGCATGGTGTCAAAACAAATGTGGATGCAGGACAAGATGTATGACTTCATGGAATATGCTCTTTCTAAACTAGTGCCAGTAAACTGCCTCCCACAGAACAAGGATGTGTGTTGTACTGCTGAACAAAGAAGCTTTCAAAGACATAGATCTCTGAAACCTACAGGGTTAGAAGTAATAGAAGTGCCCAGTTTTGCCAGCTCGTTGTTCCTTTCACTAGAGCAGATGCTCTTGATATGAAGCAGGTTTGTTTCCTATCATCCCATGGGGAAGATAGTGATTTGCAGCCCAACACTGGTTATTTAGGATTTTTTTGTTCTTACACTGCATCTTTACAGTAAAAATATGTGCAGCAAGTTAGGTGAGAATACTAATTTTCTTGAAACGGTGCAGAATGTCTGCATCTATACTTCATGGTTCAGCAGCACTTTCTGTTCAGACAAGGTGCAATTTTGACGTGTCAGGACTAGCCAGTTAGTTGCAGCAGCATCACTGCTGTTCAGAAATACTCACATCAAGGTTGGGAGGATTAAGAGGAATTTAAGGGGGCTATCCAAAGGAGACACTGAACTTTTTAAACTTGTGTTCTGTAGGCTATGGCTCTCTGGGGATGATGACCAGCGTGCTGATCTGCCCTGATGGCAAGACTGTTGAAGCAGAAGCTGCTCACGGCACGGTTACTCGTCACTACCGCATGCACCAGAAAGGCCAGGAAACCTCCACTAACCCCATTGGTGAGCTGCTTTTCACTGCCCCTCAGCAATCTCCACACATTAACGGACAGGTTTGGAGCAGGCACATCTGCATCTTTTCTGCAGAGAATTACACCACTGAGTGGTGGAACTGGTAGTTCATAACGCATTTCTCTTCTGTGAAGGCACCTGCAGCCTGGAGCAAAACCAGGCCGGAATGGAGTGTGAGCAATAAGCTAGACCTAACCTAGCCTTTGAGACATGCTCTCACTTTTCAGCAAATGATGGGTTTGTAGCCGTAACAGCCTTAAGGTTTGGGTTGGTTTATTTTTTCATTTTACTCCCCTTTCTGTTGCTTCAAAAGACCCAGCCACCTGCAAAAGCATGTACATACTTGACGTGTAAGTGCACCTCAAATGGGACATGAGGGAAAGAATCCTGTACAGTTGCACAGGGTCCAGAGTGTAATTGTAATACCAGGAGGAAGACTGCACCCTCCTTTCATAAGGGCAACTTTATGTGTAACCAGAGTCCTACCACCGGTCATTCTTTCTTACTTGGACAGGAACAAAATAAGGTAAAATGGCACACACAGAGATTGCTGAGGCAGTGAATGGGTTTTGGGGTTTGCTTTTCTTTATTGCTGCACAAAATACAAAGGATGGCTGGAGGAAGATAAGTGTTCTTTCCCGTACCAGATTTTCTATCCATTTTCAGTTTTTTTATTAAAAAATTGCTACCATTCCACATGACAATTTAAAACAATGTCCAGGGAGTTCTAGACAGACAAAGTAACCTAGTTTGTTCTCTCTCAGCCTCCATCTTTGCATGGACAAGAGGACTCGCTCACAGGGCTAAGCTGGACAACAACACTAGCCTTAAGAACTTTGCAGTTGCCCTGGAAGAAGTCTGCATTGAGACCATTGAATCTGGCTTCATGACAAAGGACCTTGCTGCCTGTATCAAAGGCCTACCTAAGTAAGTGTATGAAGTAATCAGCTGTGCGTGGAGGAGGCTGTTTTGCTTAGTGTTTCTGAACAGCATTTGCTGGAGCATTAGTTTAATATGGTGAAGAATTACTGAAGTCTGGTCACAGAACAGGGCTTGTCTGTACCCAGTGCTGTACAAACAGAACATGAGACACTCCCTGTCCCAGGTAGCTCAGTGTAGGTTGCTCTGTCCTTGCTATTGTACCAAATGCATGGGGGGAAGGGGATATAAAGAAGGAACTGCAAAGACTTCTCTTATGACAGGATGGTTATATTGGCCAGATCCTGCCCTGTCCATTTATTAGGATGGAGACCTACTTAACTGCAAAATACCACCTGGCTACCTCTTCTCTGGAGCCTTTTTGCGGAGAACCCCACCAACAACCAGAACCCATCAGCCTGATGAGTAGGAGAACTCGTTTGATTTTAGGGGCAAGACTTAGAGTTCTTTGAACAGTCTTCCCCAGCTTTGAGCATTTGAGTGGCTTTACAACTAATGTCTGTCTGGTTTTGTTTTGTTTTGTTTCTCCCCCTCAGTGTCACACGCTCTGATTACCTGAACACCTTTGAGTTCATGGACAAGCTTGCTGAAAACCTGAAGGGGAAGCTGGCCTCTCTGCCTAAACTTTAAGGCACAGGTTCTACTCAAGCTCTAACAAAGCATCTCCCATTTACCCCAGAGTGTGAGTGGCAGTGTATCACACTCTGTTCTGTAACATTTCAAATACTAGACAAAAATGAACATGTACAATTTTTAAAAGGTTTTAAAGTTCATGTTTTCTTAAACCCCTTGGGGAGCTGCTGGGCTAGGCCTTGCTTTTGCTAAGCAGCTGAATGTGATACTATTCAAGCTCAGCATGGGTCTGGATTCCTAATGTCATTCACGGCAGACCTTGAGGTTTCTTTCCATGACTTTATTATCTGTGTTTCTTTTCCCTCTTAGACTGAAAGCCAGTCTGTGTCACAGCTCTGGTCAAACCAGTGGTGACTTACTGTCCAACAGACCTTAGAACCGTCCTGATCTCTCCAGTACTGTCTGCTGAGTATAAAGTGAGCTCACAGGGCTCTGCCAGGCCTACTGCAGCCCCTCTTAATTTACCTTTCTGTGCCAATCAAAACATTGTATCCTGATAATTAAGGGATTTGGTCCTATTGCTACAGCCAGGACTGTAACATTTGAGAAGCACTTAAACATGCTGGAAACAAGCCCTATAGGCTAAGAGCCTAATAAATCTGTGATGCAGTGTCTAAATGCAGGCCATGCATTTAGTTATACTCCAACTGACTGGATGTGAAGCATAGGAATTGTTACCTCTTCTCCCACCCCACAATTCATAAAGGTGCAAAACTTTTCTCCAGCTATTACTTACCCTTCCTGTTGTGATACAGCAAGTCCGATTATGACTGTGAAAAACTATTCCATCCATGGTTGTGTTTGGTTCTTTGGGTTTTTTTTAAAGAATATTTTAGTTCAGACTAAAATAAAAGCCAGCTAACACTCTCTGTCTTCTTCCTTTGTACAATTAGCAGATATGGGAAAATTCTGCCTCAGAGACTCCAGTACCTTTCAGCAGAGTACACTACATGCTGGGACAGACTGTTGGTATGCGATATCAATAGAAAATCATCTTTCCCTTCTTAGAGTAGTTTTAATTTCTTCTGGCCCAGGGCAAGGTGTGATTTGTGTATGGTGGTAAGCACCAGGTAGTGCACAAGAATTTAAAGGTACCACTTCCATCAAAATGGAAGTTAATTGGGGACTTGCGTAAACTCAAACTAATGTATCACCACTCGACAAAGATCAGAAATGAGTTATATGAGAACCTCCCACTCTGCAGCTGACTAGTTATAAGTATTTGCTAGGATAGAAATGCAATGTTAGAGTAGATCAGCTAGTATTAGCATTTATTTGGGGATGAGCATGTGCTTGAAGTGCAGTTCTACAGCTGCTAGCAGCTGTCACTGCATTTTCAATATGAATGAACACAATAGTTTGCTATTGTTATTAACAAGCAGCTGAAGTCCCATGGCTGACCCATAACAGGAATGGCAACAAGCAGCAGGGAGATTGGGAGATCTGTGTTCCCATCTCTGGCTTCTGACATCAGTAGTTCAAATGTCTGAGCTTGTACTTACCTTCTGTGCCACATTCAGGCAGGTCATACTACAACACCACCTCTGCCAAATTCTGTTACTTACTAGCTCCTACCCAGCTTCCAGAGTGACAGAGCATCAGGGAAAACTTAGTACCTTTCAGGAAACTGAATAAATAAAGGGGGGAATTCTTTAAATTTATACTTCATGTTTGTTTTAATGACAACAATCCAGCAATGTAGTAGCATTTACCTGACTGCAGATGACACTATTTTCCCTCTGTACTAACAAAGTTTCCATCTTCTGGAGGACTGTACAGAGCATGGGAAGACCCAATTTATCCTGGTAAACTGATGGATGTTGCTGAAGTGCTGAGGAGAGAAAGGAACACTTGCCTCTGTATTTGGAGAAGCAGTAAGTGTAGTTGTAAGATCACAGCATCCCTTTCTCTGCTCTGCCATGAAGAAACACCTTTCCTGCTTCCAAGGAGGCATGTTCCCTTCCTCTTTACTACTAATACAATCACTATTTTTCCCCATTACTCCCTCAAACGTTTAATATCAATAACCTTCAAAGTTAGACACCAGTAGTCTAAAACAGCAAGTGCTGGAGGCCAGTGGGCACTCAGTCTGCAATAGAAAAGAGCACAGGACTTCCTGAAACACAGTTGTCTGCTTGACAGAGCTCTTGGGCAGGGCCCTTGTAGCTCCTACCATCAGGAATAGCACTTTGCAGCTCCTACCACCAGGAATAGCCCTTTGCACCAACACTCCCAGCAGCAGACCCCAGCTAAAGTTGTCTTTGATCAAAGTATAGCCTGGCTTACCTCCAGTGCTGACACTGATGGCATTAGATGTGTGCATCTGTGTCCTAGCTATTGCTCAGGACTGGTAGACGGCTCAGTTTTCAACTCCATAGTTAAGCAAGTCCCCGCTGACAGCAAACACAGTGAGAGAGGATGTATCAGTTATCTGATAACTCCCTTACAGAGCAGGAGAGCACTCTGAATTCTAGGGCTGCCCAAGGCTTCTGTAGTCAACCCTAAACATGACTTTCCAGCAGACTGCTCTACCTGTAACCTAGACGCAATGCTAGGCACTATGTCGGCACACCTCTTCTGCTTGCTGTCCAAGCCTGGGCTGCTGCAACTATTTCATACCCTTTAAGAAGCCCATCTAGGTAGCTGCAGTGCTGGAAGATCAGCCCTTCAAGGTGTACTCGCCCCAGACCTGCACAGAGCCCGTTAGCTGGCTGTGGTGCCATAAGCACTTGCACACAAAGACTTCGCAGACAAGTGCCCAAGCATTTAAAGGCAAAGGGTGGGGAATAAACATCACAAAGCTTTTATACTACCTACATAGGACAGGACACTTTATTTATACTTGAGTTTATCAGTAGTAGTATTAATTAGAATAAAAAATAAGCTATGCAATAGCAAAGACACACAGCCCCTAGGAGCTTGGGGGCTGCCTGTCCAACCACAATTTTACTTCTGGCTCCATGTCTCCTCCCATTGTTATTAGCTTGGCTGCCTTCGCACTTCCTTCAGGAAGCTATTCTTTCTCCTTTTTTATCTTCTTGATAATTTCCGTGGCTTTTGCAGTTTTCTTCTTTTTGGTTTTGTTGGGAAGGTTGTGGAGGAACTCCGTGTTTGTAAATGGGTCACCCTGCCTCAGTTTGCTGCAGAACCAGAAGGGTTAGAATGAACCATCAAGGTATTTCTTGAACAAGTGTATGATTTCAGTCTCTAAAGTTTCTGATTTTAATGAAATGCTTCCACTATAAGATGACTGAGCAGTACAGTTTGTTCCTTGCCCAGGAACAGCTGTACCAATATAGGGTATCTTCTGACCCAGTATAACTAGTTCCTCATAGCAAGTTCAAACCATGCCACTTTTCAGGGAAAAAACATGGTATTACCCAGAAGCACAATAACAAAGTCATCATTTTAGGAGTTAAATGGTTCTGTACAGTGGCCATTGGATGTACTGAATCTACAGTTTCTTAGGGAGGAGATGCAGCTACTTGTTTAGGTACTTGTATCTGCCAGAAAAAGCAAATAGAGCCTGCTCCCAGGAGAAAACCCTCCTCAAAACCTAGCATTTCCTTCACCGAAACCCAATTCAAACATCAAAATATAAGTATTATTTAGTTGTAGAAAACATTAGATATCATAGAATGGCAGTGCGTGAAATCAAGGCTTTTGTTCAGCTGTCTTTATTTAGGCTGTATTTTATCCTAATGCTTATCCTTCATTACTACTGGAATACCACAGATGAAGTCTGCCAAAACATGTGCTTATTTCAGTGAAGGAAATATCATCTTTGGTAGGTTGATACCAGAAGCCTGCACATGCATGTGTGCTAATGCTGAATTTTGGCTTAACCACACTGTGGTAGAAGAGGAGGATCACAGAAGCATGAAGGGCAAGAGAAACTTAAAGACAAACAAAGTGACAGATGGTCCAGCCCCAGACAGGGAGCACATGAGAGCAGAGCAGGAGTTGTAGTATGGGAACAGCCATGGGAAGGAATAGTTTAAAGCCCAACCTGTTGAGTTTTGGCTCTTTGTAGGAGCCTGGCTCCCGTTTTCGCTTGGATGAGCGCCTTGACACTCCTTCCGAGCTAGAGAAAGACAAAGCGCTGGCATTGGTCAAGTCCTGCAGTGGCCTGGTCGCTGCAAAGGGAGACATTCACACAGGTGTTGATCAAAATGTTTCCAAATAATCTCCAGATATCCTAAGAAATACAGCTGCCAAACAGAGGAGTGCTGCATTACCACGTTTCTCTGAACACTGCACAATCCTGAATCCAGTCATGTTGCCTCTAAACTCAGGAGATCATTTTTTTCTAAAAATCCCTGACCTACTCCTCAAACGTCAAATTAGGTTCCTCACTGTAAAAATACAGGTCACTAATACCGCTAGTATCATTGGGCCCTGGTATAGTATTAAAAATTTACAGAAATGATAGTTCTAATGCCCAGGAGCTTGCAGCCTAGAGGAGAAAGCAAGCTTATGGCACCCAAACGAGACTTCCGTCAAGACGCAGGGCCATGCAAATGTTCACTGCAGCTTTCGAAGTGGAGTTTGCCAAAAGGGGGAGGGCAGGAGAATAAACTTCTTCCCCCTCTACAAAGTGCAGCCCACTCTGACTGTAACAGGCCTGTCTGTCAACTGTTACACGAAGGAAAAACCCCACACAACAACTCTATATACAGAGCATCCAAGCTCCCAAAAAGGTTCAGCTTAACTACTGTATTACCAGCCAAGAGGGACACCTTCCAAATCCCTTCCTTTAAAAAGGAACAAAACCCACCCAACCACACAACACAAAACCAAAACAACAATGAGAAAACCCCACAACCTCCAAATCACACCCCCTCCCCCCCCCAAGAAAAAAAACCCAACACCAAGAGAATTTAGGTAGCTTCTGATGATGAATTTCGATTTAAATATACCACCCAGAGGTATATGGACTGAAACCTTGCAGCACTGACCATTCTGGATGGAAAACCTGCCATCTTCATCCTGTTCCGTGCCCCAGTAACACAGACTCTAGTAGGCAGGGTCAGCACCAAATTATACTTTTCAACTGCTTGAGTAATTGATTTTCTAAATTGACAGGCATGCCCTGTAGATAACAAGAGCAGTGAAAAAACTCGCAGCATATGCTCCTAGTCTTTTCCCAATATCCACACATGAACAAGTGACCAGGAATTCTTACAGGAATGCTGATATACTAGAAGCAAATGCAGCCACAAAAATGACTGGCCAGCACAAGTGGAAGTATATTAGTCACTGACCTTAACTCCGAAAAAAGTGGAGGGGAAGAAAAATATACGCACTTGCTGCGTGGATTTTTGGCACTCATCTCAAACACAGGTCCCCTCCCCAGCCTAGTACCTACCAGGTTCCTGTGAAGGTGAGCTCTGAGAACTTGGCTCCACCTGGCTTCTTTCCCCAGGTATTTCCTCTGCAGTCTTTTCTTTAGATATCAGGGAGCTTTCCAGCCAAACAGAGGATTTCTCAGGCATTCTGTTGCCCTCAGTACTTAAGCTCTTGGAAACTGATGCATCTGTAAGCCAGGAGCTGACAGGTGAAGCTGCAGAATAGGCCACAGAGGAGGATTTAAGACTGTGTGAAAGGTCCATAAGATTATTTGCCATCTGCTCCTCCAGGTAGGCATCTGGATCAGGCAGAAGATCCATAATGCAGGAAAACTTCCTTGTCAGGGCAGTTTGCTTGGATGCAAGTTCTGCTGAACTTCCAATAAGCACGTTGGCACCATCACTTTGTCTGGCCAGGGAATCAGTCTCTGGAGGTCTAGAGGTTGTATTCCCCCTCCGAGGCTTTGGTTTGGGATAGGACTCTTTTTCTGAAATGTTCATGTTGTTGTCATCAACTTTAGCTTGCCCCTTTTCTTGAAGGCCCTCTGTCTGTTTTTTATTGCTCTGAGCAGCTACCATCCTCTGAACTCTGGGGATTCTGCTAGCTTTGCTCCCAGGAAGAGACCTGGGAGGTACAATGTCACTGTCTTCAAAATCTGTCTGGACACAACCCAAGTTTCCTGCAAGATCCAAAGGACTGACAACGTAAGTTTTCCTGCTACATTTAAGATTACCTTGTAAATCCTTTGTGCTCTCCTTAGCTACTCCTTGAACATCTATACATAGGCCAAAAACATCGACTTCATTTCTCTGATCATGACAACTGCCTTTCCTGACAGACTTCTTCCTGCTTGTCTGGCTTCTTTTAGGCTGTTCTTCAGCTTTGGCCTCTGGTGTTTTCTCACTGTTTGGCAGATTCTCCTCCTCAGAGTCACCTTTTTGCCTAATTATTCTAGTTTTTCTGTTGGTTTTCTGTCTGATGCTCTTTGTGCTCACATTTGAGTCCTCTTGCAAAGCACAGGCACTTGAGGTCTCTTTCCTCAAGAAAAGTGAATTTTGTAGACTGGAATCCTCTGGGGGAACTTCAAGACTTGAGAAGGTACAGACTGGGCTTTTTGACAAGCTCTCTCTATGCTGGATCTCAAAAGTAGCATCCTTCTTAACCTGTTGCAGTAAGTCACTACTTTCAAGACTGTGCAGCTGTGCTGGATTCACCACATATGTTTTTCTGGAAAGGAAGACTTCATCAGGAAAGCAGGAATGTTGCTCCACGCCACAGCCTGTGTTTTTGTCAAAAGCCTCCGTGCAAGCCTTCTGCCTCATCTCAGAAACTTCAGACTCACTAGGACATGTTGCAACTTTTGGCTGATGAAGCTTCTTTGTATTTTGAGCACTCTCTTCACCTTGAGGTCTATCAGGACTACTTTCTCCATTTTTTTTAATTGTGTTTGTTTTCTTTTTTCCCATACTTGCTTTTTTAACAGTTTTTTTCTTGCCAGTTTTACAATTACCTTCGGTTTTAACCTTCACAGGAACAAACTCAGGGACTCGGCTATATCTGGGGTCCATTTCAACCCCACACCCAGTTTCTTTATCCTGTGGCTGATCACAGAAAATCTCTTTGCCCAAAGATTTTCTATTAGGAGTAACAGTGGTTTGAGTAGGTGAAACCAGGGAGCTGGGAGATTTCAGCTGTGGCTCCGTGTTGCTCTTGCTGGAGCTGCTGCTGTCCTTTCTGATACACCATTCAGCTGCCTGAGTGGAACTGACAGGTGGGAAGACATCCACGCCAGAAGATGGAGTGCTTGTTGTAACCAGGCTGTAATACTTTCTCCTCTGAGTAACGTACCCTTGTGAGAGACGATCCAACAAATGTTTTGCAATCTCATCGCCCTCATGTGAAAGAGAATGACTTTCCAAGGAAAGTGCTGGCAAACTGTTGGGATTTTGTTTGGTGGTGCAAAAGACCTCTGTTGGAAAGACAAAATTCATTCCTAAAACTGAGCAATGCAGCAGGCAAATACCAGCTTTCCCGTACCACTAAAAGCCGTGCCCCGCACACTGCCACAAATCCAGAGCATAGAAAAAGCATGATTTTGTGTCTACAGGGGCTCCCCAAAGTTACCATCTAACAGAATTGCTCAGCTGGCTCCCCTCAGAACAGAAAGGCAGCTGGAAGCAAGACCCCTGAACCAGCCTTGATATTTAGGAATACTCATCATCTGGATGAGAGTTATTATTTATATGGCAAATCCACAAAGAACAGAACATGTGCATCTAGTTTGATTCTGTACCTTCAGAGATTCCTGAAAATCTTATATAAGCTCAGTGCCTATTACTCAGAAATAGGCCTGAAGGTCTTTTCCAACCTGGTTGATGCTATGCTATGCTATGAGTGATCTCAAGCAACTGCAAATATGCCAAAATATCCCCACCACGCAAGACATCCTATTCTGGGATACATGTAATTCTAGTGATAGCAGCATCACTAAAGTATGTAGTTCCTAACAGCCATTAGGAGCTGCTGGAGTGATAGTTAGGAGTTAACTGGAGCTATGGCACTATGTTCATTTCCAAACACAGACACACAAAGTCATAGCGGAGGAACAGCAGAAGATGCAAGTTTACCTCCAAAGATGCAAGAACCAAGAAAAGCCTCTTGTGCTTCCATTACTTCAGTCACCTTCTCATTCTTTTCCTGAGGGGACTGAGGCTTCTCAGCAGGCTGTGGTGGCAAAGTGTCTTTGGAGGCAACAGGCACAACTTCCAGGGGCTCATTAGAAGCAGGACTCTGAAGATCTAGTGAGGATGTCTGTACTCCTGTGGAACTGCAACCATCACACGGCTTGGAAATGGGCACCCTCATTGGCATCCCTGTAGCCCTGGTGAGAAGGAAGAACAGGAACGGAGATGTTCCATACCTGTGACAGGCCCCCGAATCCAGCAGAATAGCTACAGCTTTCAAGAGTTGCTGAAACACATTTCTGAAGGCTTCAAGTGCTGCAGAACACACACTGCCCAGCCAGGACAGATTTCCCATTTTTGGGTACTCCTAAGGCAGGCACACTGCTGCAGACACAGAAGCAGGAGAAAAGTACACTGAGGCAACAAGGAAGGCCTTTCAGTGCACAGGTTGCAACCACAGGTTCACCTCAGTGTGGAACACCAACATGGCTGCTTGGAGATACACATGTGGGCAGCTCCAAGGGCTCCACTGTGTTCGGAAGGGAGACGAGACAAAGGAGCAACAGAATTTCAAATATATTTTAAGGCATCCTGGTCTGACCTTCTTTCCAAAACACAAGTTTACATCATACAAGCAGAAGACTATAAAGCATGTGTATGTAACAAACACCAAAGCAGCCAGCTATGGCACTCACTCACTCAAGGAGATCTTGCAGTGTTCACCAGGTACAAAGGAAAAACCACCTAAAAGCAATGTGCTTTCAAAAAAAGGAGTGAAAAAGGACCAGTTTATGCATAGACCTGGCATTAGGGCAAATAAGACAAGGAGTGACAACAGAAAGGCACAAAGTAAGGGAAAAGATCAAGCAGTGGTGGTTTAGAGAAGACCTCTCATGTAAACAGACAACTGGGCTTGTAAAACACGTGGGAAAGTTTAGCATATAGAAATTCAAGACAAACTTTGCGACATCTGGCATTTTAAGGCCCACCTCACAAGCTGACCATCTGCAATATCATCGGCCCAGCTATCTTCAGTTATGCTGCTCTTCTGGCCATTCCACAAGGGTGCAGAACTTGTATGGAACTGAAAAACAAGAAACAGAAAGATGGTTTAAAGCTCTTGCAATTCCCCATGCAGGCTCCCGCACAGAAACAGCAGAAGCTCAGTTTCACCCTGGAAAGTATGTCAAATATTGCTGGTGACTCTGTCCCAGAGTCTGAATCCATCTCTGCGGGCTTAAGGATGAAGTTAAACTAGTTCAGACTAGGAAGCAAGAATATTTTCCCACCCACCCATAAGACAGGACATATGGAAAGTGTCCTATTCCCTACCCTGAGTTGCCATGGCAAACCTTAAAAAAAAAGAAATAGAAGTCACAACCTGTCACAGCAGAAAAGCCTACTAGCCAAATACAGCCAATGACCCAAAGGAAGGCAACTTGGGATAGGAAGGTGCTGTAGCCTTTCCTACAAAAGTTACCCTGGAAATCATTAACACCGAGCTAAAACCAAGGATGCAGCTAGCACAATTCAAGCAAGCCAAGAAAACAGCTTCAGCATCAAACACTGAAGGAAGCAGGCAACACAAAGCAAAAGCCAGAGACAAATGACAAACCCAGATCCCTTCCCAGAGCAGCGTGCTCACATCTCCCATGGTTTACCTCAGACAGCCGAGCTGTCTTAACTGCAGCCATAATGTTTTCGAGTTCTTTCAAGGCGTTATCCTATGTTGAGATAATGAAGAGTGAAAAAAACATAAAGACATTAAATCAAAACATCTATTCCAATAAGGATGCTGCTAGCCAGAGCAAGCCATGTTCTGGAGAGAACACAGCTTGGAAGAAAGAGTAAGCAAATAAATGGTGACATTTTTCATATGCAGAGCATGAACAATCAGTGACAGCTCACTCCTCCCAAGGTTGAGATGATAGTACTGCATACTTTGCCTACCACCCCTCCCAATGCCAGCTACACTGTCAGTGCCATACCAGGAAGGAGAGCTTGTGCCGCAGCACCGCATTCTGGAAGTGGCACTGCTCTACCTCCTTCTGTAAGATGGTCTTCTCCTGGGTGAGCCGTTGTGCATTGGCTTTCATCGCATTGAGGGCCAGGGCCAGCGCTTTATTGTTGTGCTTTAGGGAGACTTTAATAGTGGAGGAGTTGTCTGTAAGGGATAGAGAAGTATCACACAGAATCAGCATCCAAGGTCTCATCTATGCCTCCTCCGTCATCATACTTATTCCTTTTCCTAGAACAGCCTCTGCCAGGCTCAGATCCCTACAACTCAACAGCCCCCACACAAAGTCAGCAATATAATTCCTTCCAGCAACAAAAGTCTCCAGAGAACAGCAGGAAAAGCTTAATAATAACCTGCAACACTTCAGACAGACACTCCATCTTGAGTGGGTCATGCTCAGTCAGCAAGCTACTGCTTCGATTCTTAATAAGTGATGGTGTGGTTCATGTGCCAAGTTTAGAAAGATATGCTTTTGGCTTTGAACAAGTCCCTGTAGTTCTGAGTCCTCATCTCCGTCCAAGAAGAGGAATAAAAAACCACTTTCCTTTGCAGTAGCCCTTGAGCAGATTTAGATCTATGCTTCCTAATTTCAAAATAAATAAATAGAAGTAACAGAAATGCCTAGCTTTTCAAGGTAGTCTAATTTATCTCATTCACTTTCATTGCATTATTTCCCCCATAAAACCAAATCACAGCTGGGCTGGCTTCCGCGCAGGATTGCAAATACCCTAGAATACTTTCCACACTACTTATTTTTGCTCTTTGGATCCTGAGGACTCAGTTACCTGGACACAGCTGTCCAATGCCATGCGAGATGCTGCAGAGCAGCCTGTAATGGCCCCAGCTGCTGCTCCAAAGATTTTGCGTTAAACCTACGAGTTAGAGATACTTCAGACACCTTTGGGCACCTCAAGTGGTACTTGACGCTCATTCGAATTCACTAGACACCCACAGGCAGAAAAGCGGCTGTTAAATATAAGCTTTGGGTAAGAGCCACAGCCAAAGGCATAGTCACAAGCTGACACAGCTGCCAGCCTCTGCACAAGCTGCAAGGCAAAAAACACTCACTAATGATTTTGGTTTTGATTTTCGATGCGAGCGAGGCATTCAACTTCGCCGTCTTCAAGGCACCCTTTTTCTTCTCCCGCATGCGCTCTCTTACACCACTCAGGCTGAAGAAGGATGTTTCGGACGCCTCCCGAGATGCCATAGCTGCAGGGAGCGACACCGGGCAGGGTTAGCACCCGCAATCTCCCCTTCAGCAAGCACTTACCGGCCACGGCTCACACTGTCCCCGAGAACCCCCTGCGGCCTCGGCCCCCGCCCCGCTGCTGCGCTGGCGCCCTCAGGGAGCACCGAGGCCGCAGCCACACGGCACCGCGCCGCACCTCACCCCAGACCAGCCGTTCCCGGGCACGGCGGCCGCCATGGGCCGCTACAGCCCCTCCGCCGCCCCCTTCGCCCAGCGGCCCCTCAGCACCGGCGGGGAGCAGAGCGGGACGGGCGGACTCTCCGCCTCACCTGCGGGGTGGCGCGGCGAGCCCCGCCGGGCGGCGGGCGGCTGCCCCTCAGGCTGCCGGAGCAGGCGAAAGGGGGAAGGAGCCGCTCTGCCCGCCAGGCGATTTTTGAATGCAACCGCCACGGCCGGCGGCCCGCCCCTCGCCTCGCCCCGCCCTGCGGAATGGTGGCGGGATGGCGGGTGTTTGCGCCTGCCCGCTGTGCCACCGGGGAAAGCAGGGACGAGACCCGCCGCGCACCAAGTCTCCATCCCTAGTGCCGGTTGCGGCGGGGCGGGGAATGCTGCTTCCCTCAAGCCGGCGGGTGAGGAGAGCCCGTAGCACCCGCGCTCCAGCGTGGGGCCCGGCCGCCATTTTGGGCCGGGCCGTGGCCGCTGAGGGTCAGGTCTCCGCCCTGACGGGGAGAGGGGGCCGGGAAATGCCGCCCGCTCAGCCGGCGCCCCGCTCCCGTCTGGCTGGAACAGCCTGGCTTCGAGGCCGTGCTCGTGAGGCGCTGCCGTGCCCCGGGCAGGCAGAGCTGGAACGCTCCTGAGACGCCTCAGAAAAGCCCTAAGGTTGTTCAGATGGACAAATCCCACCCAAATGTTAAAGAGTTTGTTCGCCCGCAGAATTCAGCACCCGGCTTGCAGCTTCCACCTCTGAGAAGGTGACATTTTACACTCTATTCAAAGGATTATTTTTTAAGTAATTTACATTTCAGCCCAAGTTAATGCTTTGCTTTGAGGACACCTTTGAATTTGTCCTCTGGAAGTTGACATTGCATGTGCAGATGTGATGATGTTAACTGTGTTAAGGAAATTACTTCTAAGGAAAAAGCCAGTTTGAAGAACAGTAATTTACAATGGAGGTGCAGAGGGATATTGCAATACAAACAAGGCTGGTAAAATTCTTCTACCTGCTGCCATGTGGATGGTAGCCCTTTGCGAGAGTCCTAAGTCATGCTCCTATTTTATGTGGTATTTGTTAATACATTTGCTGATAAGCATTAAACAATGCAAATAATAAATTTATTCCTTCCAACTTAATAGCAGATTGACAAAATACCCCCCCATACCGGCCCTGAAAATTGGACCTGCAGTGGATAACAATGCTGCAGACATGCAGACCTGTGTGTTGCTTTATTTCTTGCTCTGGGGAACCTGTGACTCTCATTAAATGTGCTATGGTGTGGGGAAAAGACTTAAGTATTTTACTCTAATATGAATTCTGTGCTCCGTGAATGACAAATTCCGCAGTTTGAGGGGCCTAAACTTGCTAAGTTTACAAAGTTTATTATGCACACTGGTCAGCAAATTAAATTAACAGTGAACTGCTTAAAACCAGGGACTTTCCCACACAGCCCTATTTAAACACTGGAGATCTTTGCAGATGTCAGTTACTCGCGTTTTAAAATGTGATTGGGCAGGTTTGTGGAAGTAAAAATCATTGAAGGGGTATTGACTGCTGAGACAATACTTTTAGCTTAAGAAGGTCCTGAGCTACAAATCAGTGGAGAATGGGGAAATACACTGAGAAAGCTTGATGCTACTGGCGCAGCTCTTCCATCTCTTCCGCAGGTATCCACTAGTGGCTGCTATTCCCCGCCGCCGGAAGAGCATAAACACAGCGCCACCACCCCGCTCCCTGCCTTGCAGTGATCCAGAAGCATTTCTTGCTTTGGGGGAAATAGGGGGGGCAGCTCACCCCAGGGCTCTGGACCAGCCTCTTTTCAGGAAACTCACTCTCTTCATCAGGGTATCACCCTTGCCACGTAATAGGAGAGGGATTCTGTTAGCAGGACGTTGGGTGAGCCCTGGCATAGCTGTGTTCGCTTTGCAGAGGTCACTTTTCATACTCACCTGGCCGCACCTGCAGGTAAGCCCTGAGTAGGTGTAACTAGAGGAAAGGCATTTGCATTTCTCGTGCAAACAAGCAGTAGCTCTACTGGGGCTGCAGGGTTGCTATGATGCCTGCCAGGCAGGTGCCCTCAGAAATCAAATCCAACTTTATTACAAACCCTGCAGCTGGAATGAAAGGTGGAGAAGCGCTCTAAGCTTGGTGCTCCTTTTGCCATAGAATTAATGAGAATGACCATAAGCATCTAATGCTGCAAGGAGGGGTAATTCCCAAACTCCATCTCTCCCTCAGTGGTCGCCCACCTGGCTTTCCGCTTCTATGGCAAGGACACGGTAGGTGGCAGAACCATGTCTGCGACCTTTGCCTCTTGCACCTGCCTAGGCACGTGCACAGCACAAACTCTGTAAATCTGAGCTGGGAAAGCACAGCACAGTTTCTGTAAATACCAAGTAGGCTTTTTCCTGGAAAACATCTTACGTCTCATGGTAATGCATTTACTTTTGTTTTCTTAGGCCATCACAAAGAAAGGCAATATTATGATTATGTCTCATAAACCCATTCCTATTGTTTATTAGGTAATCAGTTAATAACATGAGAAGTACATTCTCAAGGAGGCGAATGGCTCATTCCGTTCAGAACTACAGCCTGCAAACCTTCCTAATCTACAAAATCCAATTGCCTCTCACCAACTTGGTAGGCATCAAGATGCATTGGCTGCCACTAGCATTCCTGTGCAGAATGTGCCCTGGACCCATTGGAAGGGTAACAGTAGGATTTAGTAAGTCATGTTGGAGTTTCTTGCCTGTTAAAATTTCTTCTAATACTGTAAGCAAAAACATAACATTGATAAAAGAACAAGTAGCAGGATCCTTGTGAAATGATATAAATACTGCAAATGGAAGCCCAGATGGGCTCTTGGGAGGTATCACATCTAGTTTTTTGTTCTGTACAGTGGAATGCTAGAAGAGTAGAAGCTGACAGTGTCATTTATGAGCAATTAGATCCATCAGAAAGCACAGTGAATAGTCTCTGCCTCCCCTGTTAGCAAGTCTTCTGTTTCCAGCTAGCCACTCAGCAGTGAAACTCAATGCCTAGCAGTGTAAAAGAATCATTTAGCTTGAAACTGATAACCCAACCAGAAAGTGCAGGTTTAACCTTTTATCTGTGGTGGTGTTTGTTGTTTTTTGTTTCCCTTTTAATTTGGCTCAGCTCAGCAGCATTGTTTCTAAGCAACAGGAGAAAGCTGCAGTCCTGTGTGAAGCCATAGTGTAATTACCCTGGCACACAGACTGAGTGGCAGAGGCAAGAAAGGAACAGCAACATCAAGAGGGAATTCCTCCTCATAGATGCCTGAAGCCAGAGGCTCCAAACTCAGATCCTGAGGCCTATTCCAAGAGTTGACACAGGTAGTGTGTGATTTCTTGTATACATTTGTGAGAGAGAGAATAGGGGGACAATATCCAGTAACCCAGAGCTTACTAGGCATGTTATTACTTTGTATATAATGGAGCAAAGGAGTGAGGCTTGCACTTTAATACTACAGTAAATTGGTGGGCCAGGTGCTGGCTTCTCTCTTTGCTGTGTCCTGTCAGGCCAGCTGTTACCTCATCTCTTCCACCCTTTCCTCTTCCTAGTTCATCCCTTCTTTGTACCACATAGATCTCATTAATACACATACAGCATCGAGAGCAAGCCATGTGCCAAGAAACTCAGAAGCAGCAGCAGATTAATAGATTGCATTATATGTGAGAATATACATCACTGTCACGGGGATGCAAGAAACCTGCAAGCTGACACTCAGATTGATGCTTATTTTAAATGGGCTCATCCTGCCTATTTCCCATTACTAAACTCCTTACCCTCAGTTTCCGTGTTTTGCATGTTGTCTTCTCTTTCTTGACTATTGTATTGACTATTGTATTGACTATTCTTGACTATTTCTTGACTATTACAGCTTCTATTGTAATCTTACCTGGAAATGGGTTCAGCTGGATTTTTGTAGGGGTTCTCCAAGTGTCCCATACTCTTTGTCTATGATTCAGATTTGCTTACTGACAGAGATGTTTGGTAGGATGCACTTTTCTCTCTCTTAGATCCCATTGAGCATCTGTTCAAGGAGCTAGAGTATGGAAAGAAAACGCCTGAAGAAAGAGGTTGAAAAACTCCTGTAAGTAGCAACTGACCACAGCTGCCTTCATTGCATTTGAGGTGGACTTGGTTTTGTTGCAAAAGGTTGTACAACCTAGCTGGATGACAACTCTAAAACCTTAGTCTTCTCTTGCTGGGAGGTAGGAGATTCTTCCTTTGAGATGCTCTGCATTTTCTCAAATGTAGTCCACAGTGTGACAGCTGACTATATATGTGACAGTAGAGATGTCACAGCCTAGAACTTGCTTTGTGTCAGTGGGAGTGACCAGGGAGGTGCAGAGTTCCTCCCTTGCCATGCAGCCAGTGCAGCTGCTGTAAGGTGTCTCCTAGTTCACAAATCAGGCTCTCATGC
Source organism: Strigops habroptila (assembly GCF_004027225.2). NCBI lineage: Eukaryota > Metazoa > Chordata > Aves > Psittaciformes > Psittacidae > Strigops > Strigops habroptila. The sequence goes on along the minus strand of NC_044281.2, from coordinate 15,187,219 downwards.
TCTTGATTCAGAAGCTCCCAGCAGACAACTCCTAGAGGATGAAAGCAATGTCCAGTCTATTCCATACAAGTCCTACAAGTGCCCATCTTCTCTAGGACTGCTTGGATGGATCAGTAGTATTTAGTCTGAGGAAAAATTGCAGAATCAGACTTCCCCTGAATGAGAAGAACAAGCACCAGTGAAGCATCTCTTTCAGTCTCTTTGCCATACAGTGAAATCCTTCTGTGAGTCCCCAGACTCTAAATACTTAATTCATATTTGTACTTGCTTCTATATTTTGGAGCCCTTGGGGAAGACAGCAGTGTGGTTTAGTGAAGTTAATATTAGCAGTAATGCAGAAATTTAACAGCTTTCCTATTTAGAAGGTGTCTGGGAGAAATCCTGCAGCAGATTCCTAGCCCTGAATCATAGCAAATTTAGCCCCAGTCTTGCCTAGCTTTAATCTATTGCATTTCTTATGCACTGGATTGCTTAAGAACCGGTTGTAATTTGTAGTTATTTTTCTTGCTTTAAGGGGAGATTATGTTGGCATCGGACTACAAGAAAATGAATTTGATCCAAGCGGACAAAGGCAGCCCACTTTTCTAGATGACATGGTAATCACCAGACTTCTTACTTCTTATCCTCTTTAACTGCATGGCTATGAGAACTCTGAAGGATGGCTGTTTAGTACAGCTAAATGATCTGTTCCTACAATCATCAATAGAAGCCTGTTACTGATATGAGTATCAAAAGAGACTGGCTGTGAATAGCATCCAGGTCTAATGTATCCAATGTAATTCCAGTTTTTGCTAATTTTCTAGGAAGGCTAAGCTTATCCGTGGGGAACGTTTGATAAAGTTCTAGTGAACTAACCAAAGGGAATTCTTCACAAACTAAAGATCTCTGTGTATAACCAAATGTCTTTCAGCTAAGCTGAGAAAGCCTTCCTTTGAGGGGTATGTTTAAAACCCCTCAAACTTCAGCAAGCGTCTTACAACTGGTGAGGTAGCCAGTGTGGTTGAGACAATACTGGGCTCCAGCTCACATTTCCCTGCATTTCTCTGGTCTTTCTGTCATCCCTCAGTTAAGCAATGACAGTGAAACAAAACACATAAGGTTATTCTGTCTTTCCAGGTCCATTATGACTTAGCCTTCAGCATTGCTTTGCTGTGGCTACGTGACTTGGATGTTCAGACTGCACTGACAAGAGAGAAAATGTGAGTGTTGCAAAGCTAAGCCCCCGCTGTTGCAGTGGGTTACACCAGTGTGAAAATGGGGTAAAAGCAGCAGTCAATCAAGCTCAGGACTACTTTTTGCATGTATAACACCAGGCTAACAATCTTGTTTAAAACACCATACAGGAATTTTATAGCTCACAACCGATACACATATCCCAACCGAACTGAGAGAGAAGCTATGATACTATCTTCATATGCTGGAATATTAATGGTAAGTGGGCAAGAAAGATATAAATATCTTTTCCTCTATGGCATCTGTCTAGAAACACTTCCTGTACTCTGAATGACTCTATTCATTGAAAGCACAGTATACAAACAGTGCAGATATTACAGATCTGTCCCATTTTTATCAGGTAGCCATTAAATTTTGCTCAGCCTTAGAAAAAAGAAAACATAGGCAGTTTCGGGAGGTGATCCTATGTGTGTGTGTAGGCTACTTACCTTGTCTCACCCAAGTGCAAAACGGTGAGCAAGTTTCAGGACCAGATCTCAATAGGTTTGTAGCAGTATGAAACAATACTAGGAACTTATGTGAAGGAGATGAAATGAGAGGGATATGAGCTGGATTTCATACATTCACTTTAAAGAATGCTACTTTTGAGAGCTGAACCTTTCTTTACCTGCCTTCACAGAACAGCATTCCTGTTGAAGAGATCTTTGAGATTTACAGGCCCTCAGAAACACGCAGGCGGAGATCTGCAAAGGTGAGTGATATGTCAGTTTTTCATCATCTCTAATACAGATCTGAGTGAAGATCTCACTTATGTGGACTGGTCCAACGTGTAGTGCATTGAGCTGGCATCCTGGGAATGCGATCCACATGTGGATTATTTCTTATTCAGAGTAAACACAGTTGAACTATTCCCTTCTCACATCTGCCATTATAGTTTAGAGCCTTGTGGGTGATCTTTTAGCATCATAACAAGGTATAGAGCCTACACGTGCAGTTGTAGTTATCCATGGAGTACTTCATTCCTGCTGGTAGTCATGAGGGTGTGTGTCAAAGCTGCAGAGTGCAGCACATTTCTTAATTACTTGCAGATCTTATTGAGTGTGGGCCTATTATAGCTCCTGTTTATTCCAGCTCTCCCATACTAATAAAGGAAGGGACTTCATTCTGTGAAAAACAATTGACCAGCAGTGGTTATGTGGATGATAGCTGGCAACATCAGTACAATAAATTCTGGCGCATCTCCGTGTTACAGCAGAATAAAAGCATTCAGGTAGCATTCAAGACCACAGTCTAGGTATGACAATGTGAATTTTACCTGAAGTTAGCAGTTTCCTTTGGGATTGTCATCTGGCTTCTAAAGATGTACTTTGTCTGCGCCAGGCATAAGCCAAAACTTCAGCCAGAGGAGCACATGGCACCTCTATGCAAACATTTAAGAAAGAGCAGCAGCTGCTAGGGAAGGAGATATGAGGACGTGTAAGGAGACGTGGGGTGACTACTGAGAGAGACATGCTCTTGGAAGGAGGCATCCCCTCCATGCCATGGCCTGCAGGGACCAAAGCGCATAGGAAAGGTAAGAAGTACAGAGAAACACCAGGCAGAAACCAGTCACAAGCCCATCCTCCTTTGCCACCCATCACCTCGCAGAAGGAATTGGGTCAAACTGAATGTAACCACGAAAAAAAGAAAAAAAGAAAGGAAGTTGAGACTAGGCAGGGAATGAAAGTTGCTTACTGTATTTTAACTTCTGGAGTTTGACCTCTTGATGCTTTCCTCTTTACACCACCACTGGGATCAGAAACCTCTAGCAGCATACGGGCTTCTCCTAAAATCCCTACTTCATCTTTAGTCTAAAAGTCACACATTGCATGCTAGAATATTTGAATGATGCACTTCCGGGTTTAGAGGTTTATGGAGACTTTTTATTGGCATGCCTCTTTTGGCTTAAATGCCTGGCTAATTGCAGACTTCATGGTTCTTTTCTGGCCTCCACACTGGTGTGGGACTTTGCCAACCCAAGCAAACAAAGTGGGAAGTGCAGGGGAAGCAGGCACATAAAAGCTTTGTCTTTAGTAGCTGACCTTCAGGGAGATGTTTTTCTTCTTCAAAGGGCAGAGGCTATTGTACTGTTCCTCTGTTGGACCTCTGCTGGAAATTATCCCCAGGCTACCAGAAAAAGAAACTGTGTATTTGGTCCATGTAAAACTGGATACAGCAGACAAATGTAACTGTGCAACCAGATGGATACAAACAAAACCCATACAGTAGACAAAAAGGAGACACTTGGTCCAGCTTTACTAATCAGGCCTCATCTTGGCGCTGCAGAAATTTCACCGGTTAAAACTCAATTCTGTCCTGCCCTGGAACTAATACCTACCTTAGCCCCAGTATTAAAGCAGTATCCCATTCCCAAGCATACTTAAAAGGCCTTCATCATTGCCAGCATCACACGCCTTGCAGTCTACCCCACGCTTATTGACATCTTCTTTGATATCTACCTTACAGCGTGCCAGGCAAGAAAAAGGCAGCCCCATCACTCACAACCACACTAAGATGTAACCCAGCTCCTGGGCCTTTGATGTAGTGCTTTACAGAGCAGCATTCGCACTGGTGTGCTGTGATCACCACTCGTGGAACAGAGAAAGAGGCTATGCAAACCCAAGGATATAGAGCCTGCTTCACAAGGGCCTTACCTGTGTTTAGAGCAAGTTTCTCTAGCAGCATTTCTTTAGTTATGTCAGTGTAATTGCCCTTCAAAAAACAAGGATTTTGAAGGGCAATGAATTTTTCAATTCATGACTGAAATCACAACAAAGTATTCTGTATGGCCCAGCCATTTAATGAAAGAACATTTGTGCTGGAATGTATAGATTTTATTTTCAGTAACACAGACTTCATTGATGTTTCCCAAGCAACCATTAAAAGTTGCTGTGGAATTGTAATCAGAGTATAAAAGATGATTCACATGTAATTCACAGTGTTTCTGGTGCTCTTAGTTTATTTTTTGTTTACCTCAGTCATTCTTAGCTGTAATATTAATGACGGACTGCCACCCAGTGTCCAGAAAGGGCTAGAGCTCACTCCAGCTCACAGTTACATGCACCAGAACAGCCTTGGCTGTAACCTCTTAGTTGAATTTTCCCACGTCAAGAACTAGAAATGCCACAGATGCCATGTAGGGACATTTCACATGTTAGTTCACATGTTAAGAGGGCTCTTCCACTCTGCTCCTGAGATAAGTGAGTGGATCAGCTCTCCCTCCTTTTGCTGTGGACATTACACTGTATATTTTTATTGTCATGCTTCTCATGGGCAAGAATTCTTTTCTCTAGGAATTCCCAACCCAGGATATTTTTTGAAATCTCCCTTTTGAGTGCACACCATACATTGGGGAGGAGTGGTGTTTTCTTGAAAGTTTTCCACCTACTCATGCTGCTTCCCATGGGGGTTTGTGAGGTTTGTTTGCTAGTTTGGGTTTGTTTGGGGTTTTTTGTTTTGGTTTTTTGTGGTTTTGGGTTTGGTTTTTGGTTTTTTTTTGTTTGGTTGGTTTGGTTTTGGGGGGATTTTTTTGGGGTTTTTTTTTGCGGTTTTTGTTGTTTGAGGTTTTGGTATTTATTTGGGGGGGAGGTAGTGGGGTGTTTACATTTGATTTATATTCTGATGTTATGCAATCAGAGACAAAGAAAGAACAGAAACAGTCTTTCTGTTCATCTCATGTTACTGTGCACTTGCCTAGATCCTGTCCCTAGTGGACTTGGGAATACTTCCTTGCTATTCATGAGACAGCTGTCCTGGGTTCAGCTGTAACAGTTATTTTCTCCTTCCTAGCAGCTGGTATAGTGCTGTGTTTCAGCTTTAGTCTCAGAATGACACTGATAACACACTGATGTTTTTAATTGTTGCTAAGTAATGCTTATTCTGATCAAGGACTTTTCAGTCTCATGCTCTGCCAGTGAGGAGGGGCACAGGAAGCCATGAGGAAGCAGGGACAGGGCACCTGACCCAAACTGGCCAAAGGGGTATTCCATACCACAGCATGTCATGTCCAGTATATAAACCAGGGGGAGTTACCCGGAAGGGCAGATCACTGCTCGGGTCAGGCTGGGTGTTGGTCAGTGGGTGGTGAGCAATTGTATTGTGCATCACTTGTGTTTATTGTTTTCTTTTCCTTTTCCCCTTTTAGTTTTATATTCTCTCCCCTTATTTCCCTTATAATTATTGGTGGTTATAGTATTATGTTGTACTTTAGTTATTGGACTATTCTTGTCTCAACCTGTGGGATTTACATTCTTTCACTTCTCCTCTCCATCCCACCCAAAGCAGGGGAAAAGGAGGGGAGCGAACAGCTATGTGGTACTTTGCTACCAGCTGGGCTTAAACCCAGGACAAAAGCAGAGTTACAAAATTTTCTAAAGAGTAAGATAAAAAAAGTAAAAAAGATAAAAAGTAAAATTGCTATCAGGATCTCCAGTTCCTATTTCAGCCAACAACACTGCTTAGTTTTAATCATGAGCATAAGATCATTTCCTCTCTGAGAAAGGAATGGAAATGCTTTGCTGAATTTGGAAACTGAGGGTAATTTATTTTGCAAAGCCCTAATTAGTTTAAGAGGTTAAATCTACTGTTTTCATTAACTGTAACTCTCGGAGCACAGCTTGTGCCTCTTAAAGAGCCCTAGACTCAAAGAGTGAAAATCCAGCCCATCTCAAAATTCAGTTTCTATGGATCTCTGCTTATCTTTTTTTTGTTCCCTGTTTCCCATTAAAGTAAAATGGTGGAGAATCCTGTTATTCCCCATCAATTCGGAAGCTTTGGCTTAAATCTCCTTGAAAATCAAGCACTAGCTACACCAAGATATATAGATACTTAGGGAGCTAAGTCACATCCTAGTAGGATTCTGATTCATAAGAAGGGACATCCTAGCCTGAGATGGATGTAATGGTTGCTATCCTGACTGCCTGCTACTTCTCAGAGTTTCCTACTCTGTTGTCTGGATATTTCAGGAGCTGCCATATGAACAGCTGAGGAGCTGCAGGCTGCTGCCAGGATGTTATGGCAAACCACAACCCCCAGGCTGCACCAGTACACACAGGGCTATAAAATGCATCAGTTCAGCTACTGTGTGGACAACTGAAATGTCTGGACAGTGGGAATGGGCACTTCAAGAAGCTGGGTGGGACAAGCAGGCAGGACAAAACTGTCAGCAAAGCTGTCCTCATTTATCCATCAGCACCTCTGAAGCAGTTATCTTACTTTCTGCTGACCACAAAAGACAATGCCTCACATTTGGTGAGGCACACAGTTTCTGCAGACATACTAATCCATGAATTGTCACCCTTCCAGAACCGCTGGATTCAACCTTTCAAGCTTTCCCTGCATCCATTTGCCATGCTGACTGCCCCTGAAGCTGCACAGTACGCCTGGAAGCAAAGTAAGCATATTTCACTCCAACTCCCACAAGGCTAGGGCAGGGGGATATGGCGTGCACTGCCTCAGCAGTGCCTGGCCCAGCAGGGCCACCGAGTTACAGCCTGCTGAACTCCAACAGCTGCATGTAGAAAGGACAGTGCAAACCTTGGTCTGTGCCTATTCTCTTGCAGGGAGGGGAGGTACAGGCATTTTCTCATTTTAGCCTAATAGTGTCTAGCTCAGGCTCCTCAAGTTTATGACAATTGCAAAGGGAGCATTTTCCTCAACTTGAGGTAAACAGTAAGATGGCATGTTTCTAGTAGAATCAGCCTTTATGTCTGACAATCACTTGTTTGTTCTTAAGCTTCAATTAATACCAGGACTTTTGCAAAGGTCAGTTATGCTATTGGCCAGTGAAAGGGCCACCCTCCCCTTCCCTGCTTCATTTCCAAGTGCAGCAAAAATGAGAGTAACTTCAGGGGCATTAGAGAATTTGAAGATGGGACCCCTTACCTCCAACCATGTATTGCAGCTGATCCCACGCAGTAGGTCTGTAAGCCTGGTAGTACTGTATAAGCCCAAGGTGATGCAAGACTCTTTCTCCCTCTCAAGGCATTAAGTTCCGGACAGCAGCAGCAAATCGAAAGACCAACCCTGGTTCAAAGAGAGCTAAAAAGGACAGGAAGCAACTGGACTCACTGACCAAAGGAAAGCAACAGGTTGATAAAGTAGGTGTGAAGAATTCACGTGAGCCAGTGAAACTATTTTTGCAACACTACCACTACTGTCACAGGTAGAGCACACCTCAGGCCACCCAGAGCCCACAAAACCTTTCTTGTCTGCCCTTCTCAGCACGTTTTAGCATCTTTCATACTAGTATTAATTTATAATACAGTGTCAATCCTAAATTGGACTTTAATGGCAACTGTATAACAACTTGGCAGGTGGTGTCACTCATGAGCTGGAAAGTCAATTCCAGTAATATTAAACAAAGACATGGAAGGCACTCATCTGGCTTATGTCCCTGCAAAACACATTCACTACTATCACTTTTAGGTTTAAAAGAAAAAAACAGTTGAAACTATATTTTCTTTAAATAACAAAAAATGATTCCATAAAGAAGCCAGTAATGTCAGATGAGCCTAACATGTACATGAATTGGGCTCTGCCTTTCTCTTTGTCTACGATTTGCTAAAGTCTATTGTTTGCTGCAGCTGCCCTGAGCAAGAGAGCTAAGAAAACATTCCAGCAGCAGGGCTGGATTTTACCAAGTAAAGGGGCTCCCCCACAACCCTGAGTTCAATGTGCATCCCATGTTGCACAGCAGGAGGGAAGCTGATCTGCCATGCAATCCTCATCTCTCCTGATGGATTCAGCCGTGCATGCTGTGCTTGCATTTATTAACATTTGCATCCAGCAGGGAGTTACAGAAGCAAAACAAGGAATCCCTCCAGAGAAGCCTGGAACAGAGTCAAAAGCAAGGAATGCAAAGGAAGCAAAGACATAAAGACCCAGACTTCATGTACTTAGCTGTAGGTGAGCTAATGGATGTCTGCTGCCTTAGCTTTGGTAATACATTTGCAACTCATGTTTTGTTTTGCTTTTTGTTCTGTATTTAAATTTTAGCAGTCATTCCTTCTTTTCCACCTCTCATATCTTATATCCAAGACTGACATTCCCCCCTCTTCCCTCAGCCACCTCTTTCCTGCTTCCCTGCCACTGTGTTGGGAGCTTACATTTTCCCAATACATCCCTACTGCTTCTCACACCATGCTACTTTTACAGATCCAAAGAGAGGATGTAGCACTTCAGAGACAGGGAGTACAAACTTCCCCTTGTCCACAGTGCTGTGCAGCTCCCACATATGATCCAGAGTGGGGCAGGAATGAGCTGCCCTGCGTGTGACACAAGGGTTGTGCCTCTCAGGATGATCCCAGTTTCTTCAGCTCTCCTCTGTAACCATCCTGTTTTCTTATTTCCTTAGAGGCCTTAGCTAAAGGAAAAGCCTCTCCCTGTAGTGCCAGTGTAGCACTGAAGCCTGTTTTCCATTCCCTGCTTGCTGGTCTCTAACAGTTTACCTTTGCTATGCCCATGCTGTGCTCAAGAACACTCCCCATGTCCTAGATGGGCTGTCACAACCCTCATCCTGGTACTCATTCTACCTTGGGTTACGAGTTGGGAGCATGCAGTTCTGCTTCCACATCCCTTTCTTCCTCTGGCTGGAAGGCTGGGCACACAGAGTGGGATATTTCTATAGGACTCTTTCTACTTAATTCCATACAAGTTTCAGGGCTCAATGGGGTAGTAGAAAAGTTCACTGCTGAGAGGTGTGTTTAACTCTATTAGATATCTTTACATATAAAAATGATAGAAATGAAGATTCCCAGCTACTTCTAGCCATGGAATAGATGTCCATCCAAAGTATGGTCTCATTGTACAGCTGCATTAACCCATGCCTTGGAGATGGTCCTGTACTCTAATGCAAAATATCTGCTTAAGGAAAAAAACAATAAACATTTGTGAAGCAAAACCATTTTTCTTCCTCTGCCTGCTGATTCTTAGTCAGTCACTGAGCCTATATATGGAGATGCCAAAAGACAGCACTACACAAGAAAGCCTAGGAATGGTTATACTTAGTGATTCAAAGGGTCTTCTAGAAGTCATTATGGACTCAAAGCTTGTTTTCAGCTTACCATATTCACAGCTATTTATTTTAATCTATCACCTATTTCCTGTTAAAAATCAGTCTAAAATAAAATGTAATTGCTGTAAACACTTGGTCTTTCAATTTTGAGCTCTCCATGGGGAAAGACCTAAGCACATATTGGTACATTCCAAAATTACAGATTAACTGGTAAGTCTTTGTGCTGATACTGATGGGGTATGATGCCATACCATGCATCTCCCACTTGCCTTTCAAGCCATGTGAGCCAAAGTTGCAGGCTTAAGGGTGTCAGAGGAGAAAGCTAGAGAAGACTTAAGATCAGCAGCAACATCACTCTCACACAAGAACTTTTTAGCCATTGATTTCTTCAGCATCACCTTTTTTGTCCTGGTTAGTTCACTCTGCAGGAGCAGGATTGCTGCAAAACACTATCCAATCCCATTTAGCAACTCCTACCTTTCCTTCCAGGGCCTGTGTCACAGTCAGCACAGGCTCATTCCTAGAGCTTAAAGCATCCATCACTTCTAAACAGAGTCTTCTCTTCTTGCAAACAAATTCAGTAGAGCAGTGCTAAGACTTGACCAAATTTAATTCCAACTCAAACAGCATCAGTCTGACCGCTTAAAAACCAAAGCAGAGAGAAATTGTACTTTGAAATGAGGTCATTGCAAAAGGGGGGGAGGTGTTATTGCTGCTACGCACATGAGGAGAACAATGGCGAGGGGGTGGTTAAGATTAAACAGCTAGAGAGATTGAGATTAACATCTCATGACTGCTTTTTGTCCACTGGCAATAAAATAAACAGTAAGACTCTAACAAATAGGTGATTAGCCATGTTACTCCAATGCTGCCTTTGCTATTAGAGTACTGCCATGGTCTTCACTTTTCATTGGCTAATACTTCCTGGATTTTAGGTAAAGCTGGTAGAGTTAAGACAAGTAAGCAACTGAAATCTTACTATGCTAATAAGCACAAAAACAGTGTTTCATTTTCAGAGTGCGTGTACCTGCCCCTTTTGCTACTCCCTCCCCTGCTGGCTGGCTGCTGTCAAGCCCAGCAGATCAGGTGGTTTGTTGTTCACGTTTTCAGACAGCCAAAATCAGGGAGCTGAAAGGTGCTTGTAGATGTGTGCACAGTGAGATTGATAGCCTTCTGTCACCTTGGCTGATGTTTCCTCCTTTCCTGAGGAAAGGCTTTTGCTCTGACCAGACCAATTAGCCAGGACACTTCAGGCTCTCTTTTCAGCTATGCAAAACAGCAAAACAGTTCAGAGCTCAGATGAGATGCAGAGTCATGAATTTGTTCTACAGGACCCAGAAGAGATGTGTGATTATATGTGCATGCTTATCACCAGCTGTCACATGCATACAGTTGGTGCCTACCACTGCACTGTAATACTATCCATAGCAGGAAAGATAAGAGACCATTCTGGATCTGTTCGTTCCAAGTACCTAAAATCATGGTAGTGAGGCCTTGTGCAGCAAGTGGGGAACTGAACAGGGCATCATGCACTTTCCCTTTGGCAATTTAAGAGCTGCCCATTTTACCCCAGAGACTGACTCCAGTAGCAGAACTCATGGTGGCAACTTGGTGCTGCAATTCACAGCCCAGTTTATGACACTGAAATCAGATGGTTTCAGCTAATGCTCTCGACTGTGAACAACACAGCAGCTGAGGCACAGACATACTGTGCCTGAGGCAGGACCAGAGGTGCTAACTTCTTGAACTGCCCCACACAAGCTTATGATTCAGTCTCTAGACCATAGCTAGAGTTACTAGAGCACTGTGATGCAAGCAAGCCCCAATTTCCCCTATTTCTACTACAGTAATCCTGACTTTAGACATGTCACTACTGATTCTCTAGCTATTCCTGAAAATTCTCACTCATTTTGGTGAAGAGCTTTTTCCTAGACAAATGTTGGGTGGAAACATCTAGCATCCATCTTGGAATGGCAAAACACCCCTTGTGTGCAAGAGATCCGTTTATCTGTAGGATAAAAATATAACCAATTTATTCCGAAAATAACTGATTTTGTCAAGACGGGATCTAATTGTCTTACGACTTAATCTATTAAGTTCATAGGACTATATATCTTCAAGAGGCAGCCAGCAGCAAGAGCAAATACCAGAGTCAACGAAATGAGAAATTCACTTTTACTCAGTCTCTCTAAAACAACATAAAGGATGCTGGCTCCATGAGGGGTGTTCCGATTTAAAGATCAAGGATCTCTGCTGCATTTTCTGTATCTTAGAATGGTTTCAGGTGTTCAGACCAGGAGCTCGCCCAGGCTGGCTCCAAAAAGGAGTTTGTTTGCAGCAAAGCAAAGCAGAGTCAGAGAGAACACCAACTGCCAAGTGCTGCACAGACTGTCACCAGGTTGGGTGCTGTTATGGAAGTGATCTACCAGGTGCTTGCACACATGTATTCGCACTGCCAGAGCCAAACACATAGTCCATTTACATGAGGCAAGTATATGGTGGTGTTGCCAAAGACATCCAGGGCTAGACTTCATGGCCTTTCATGGGGATTTGCATTAACATCCATTGTTCAAAGAACTCGTGTGCAATCTGTGCAGCAATAACCATTTCTCTAGACCATTCAACATCCCAAAGATCCACCTATCAGTTTGCCATATGGTTGGACTCAAGGGTCTCTTCCAAACTAAATGATTCTATATACAGGGGTTTACACTTTGAAATAGAGGCAGATGTGACTAGAGCAGTGTGACAACTTTGGACTAACTTTCTGTATTAAGTATTTCTTGCATGCTCACACTGCTTGTTCTCAGTTCCATCAAGTCCAGGTCAGCAACCCATCCAGCAGACAAAAATTAAGCCCTGAACAATGTACTTACTGTAATAGCAACAGTACATCAAGTACAACAGTCAAGCAAACATCATGAGAAGCAAATCCATCGGGATGAAGGCAAATGGTCTGAGGGAACCAAGAAAGCCTGGAAGAATGGGGCTGAATATAAAGAGGAAAGGAGACTATCTGTTTGGAAACGGTGAGTGCATATTTCACCTCTGTCATTTAATAAGGATACAGTTAGAAACAGCATCAGTAAAATGGCTTGTGATGGAAGGATGTGAAGGTAGAGGTTTCGTATTCTCCTTATCCATTTCCCCAGAAGACACTGTTGTCTTTACTTTCCTGCTACAGCACTAAAAGCCCTTTTCTTTGGCTTGAAACCTTGTAAGCAAAGCTGTGCTCCACTAAGTCTCCCAAACCTTGCTCTGCTCTCCCTTCTTACATCACAAACACTCGTTTGTTCCACTGAAGGTGGAGGCTGTGTAGTTGGAAATAGAGATCTTTCAAATAAATTAGATCTGCAAAGGTGTTCAGCTGCATGCCAAATTAACTGATGAATCATATTGACAAGGTCCTTACATGCTTGAATGAATTCCCCCAAATACAGAAGATTATAAATCTCATTTTGGAGTGCTGTGATTTCTTTTGATCTGAAGCCTCACCTACTGGTGATATAAGATGTTTGTATAACCAGCTTTGCAAATTCCATGAACCAGTTTGCTTTTAAGAGCCTAAGATTTAGGTGTGAGAAAATGATAATCGGAATAGAACAAGTCACAGTTTGTTCCAGTCCCACACCAAACAAGGGAAAAATAACAGACAAAACGTTCCAAAACAGAGGAGTACAGTTTTCCATAACCTACTAGCTGGGCTTTAGTGTTAGAAAACTCTGCTTTAGCAAACAACAATCCTTCCTGGTTCCAGATAGAGAGCAAATTCAGTTAAGTGCTGCTTGCTCCCTTTGACTTTTTAAAACAGACTTTCAAAGGGAGAGAATTGAACCAACTGGCCCAAACTGGTTTACAATGTTAGCCAGTAATTTAGATACACTGATAAACATCTAATAAGAACCATGTGATTGCAATATTTTTAGCCTTCAGGAATGCAACAGTTAACCACACACCAGGAAGAGCCTGAAACTTTTAATCACTATTTCCTCCTAGCATGTCTGTGTTAAAATCTGTGCATAATAGAGGGGATTTGTAAGCAAAAGCTAATAATACCACGTGAGATGGAGACTTTTCCTGTTTTCAGGATAAAGCTGGTGACAAAGTGTTGAAACTGAAGCAAAGTTCATCTGCTCTCATGAAAGGAAAGATTACTATGGGACAAAATTAGGTAAGAGGTAATCAAGACAGTGGGGGATGCAGAGACCTATGCCAGAAACTGCTCAGGTCCGCTGAGTTTGATAGCTTTCAGGCAAAGGAGGTTCTGTAAAGAGCTGTGCTTATACATATATCCACTGCTGGGTCAGGTGCACCACATGAAACTGCTGATTCCAGCTGAAAATGTAGTCCACTCCACAGCTGCACAATAATTCACTTGCACATAGCACCAGCAAATGCAGCCCAACCCCAGGAAAATAAGAATCTCATATGGCAAATGCAAATGCTGCCATAACTACAATAAAGACAAAACATGAGATCTCCGCACAGCTTACAGCGTGCCTTTTTCTGTTACTTTTTGCAGATGCAGCATTAGGACTATGGTATACAAAAACAACTACAGTGTTTGCTCACAGGTCTCAACTTTCACCTCAGCAAACTGCCAAAAATGGGAAAGGTAAGTGGAAGCCCCAGTATGCCAGTACCCTGCTCTGACACAGGCACAGGGATGGATTATGAATCTTTGCAAATGTCTATATTGCAGGTCATTTTTTTTTATGGAGACAAGAGCTTCTAGGGTCACTGCTGTGAATGTGGCAATGACCACCTGGATCTGTGGTCCTATGTGAAACAACGCAATTCCATCCAGGTAGAAAAAGGCAGCTGGATGATTTATGAGAACCCCAATTACTAAGAACACCAGTACTTTCTAAAAAGGGATGACTATACTGACTTCAAGAAGTAGTTCATTCTCTACAACTCCATCAGGTCTTGCCATGTAATCCTACAAGTGATTTCTACTTCGCAGTGTATCACAGTTTCAGAAATTTGGAATAGTTTATCCTTTAAGAATATAATTACAGAGTCTCTTCAAGTAACTCGAGAATCAGGCAAGGTTCAGTAAGCCAATGCAAAGTTTCACCGGAAATGAAGGGAATCATCTGTTTAATACCAGTGCTATTTCCAGGGCCTGTTCATAACTCAGAGATGCTAAATGAAAGCTGAGTGACTATTTCTAGGTAGAGAATGTTTTGACATTGCCCAGGGAAGGGCTAGCAGGGCCAGCTGATAAAGTTCTGCTGTGAGCTGATGTATGCAACTTGCTCATGAACATACTGTTATGATTCAATGACACAAGAATATATTAAATCCCGTTTGCAATGGATACAGCTTTCCTAACTTAAAAGCTGTGTTAGATAAAATAAGGCAAAGAACTAATACTTGATAAAGTACTTCTCTGGTTAGTAAGGTATACCAGACAGTGTAAGCCATAGCAGCAGGAACACTCCACACACCCATGCTTCACATTGCTTAGCAGTTTGCCACACAGCAGTTGCCTGTGCACCACTGTTGGAGCACATGGAGCATATGGAATAACATGGTAAATGTCTTTTAATAGCATTAATTCTGAAAAGGCCACAATATTCATGACTGGTCACGAGTAAGCACCACAGATCATCTCAAAGTCACCTGAATACATTTGATCCTATTGCCACAGAATAGAGTCCTCAAAATCTATAAATCATAAAGCATCCTTCATTTACTTCCTACCACACATGTGATCGTACACATTTGCTGGCACGCCTGAGCTCCTCCATGTGCTTAAGAATTAAACCTCTGCTAGCTTCAAAAGAGCAAACGTCTTCGCAATGCCATCGCCAGAACACAATTTCTCAGAAATGCTCATAGCAGCTCTTTGTGTATGTCTTGTTCAGTAACGTCAGAATCAGTTAAGTTTGTCTTCCCTACATCTTTACTGCGCTTGCCACTGCAGAAGTCTGTTTCCTACAGGATTCTGCTCTATGAAAAAGAGAAGCTCCAAGGCAAAAGTTGGAGCTCACTGATGATTGCCGATCAGTCCCAGGCTACATCCATCTCCCTAATATCTGCTCTCAATATTTTAGGTGGCTCTTGGATCTTGTATGAAATGCCCAACCTCAGGGGCCAACAGTATTTACTGAAGCCCAAGGGAATACAAAAGATTCCTTGACCAGGGTGCAGTGAAGAGACAAAACTGTCTCTTTGCAGAGGCTGGCTGACTTGCACTGAGTTATTGCTCCCACACTAAATAAGCAGTGAATGCATTCCAAAATCCTTGTTCAAACGCATCTTCCTTCAGTACTACAAAGAAATTAAAGCTGTGCAATCCAGAGGGAAATCCGATTTCTCTCACATTTTAGGGGGAGAAGGGAAATACTTTAAAAAATATTCACAATTATCCAGCTGTTGCACAGTTACATGATAATTTAAGTAACTGTTAAAGGTTACTTTACTGCATTTTGCTAACCCTGGTAAGTGTAGGGAGAGGTGTGATTCTTTCATGTGAATTTTCCCCAGTTTTACAAGTTTTGATCTAGGAATAGATTACAGCTCTACCCTTACCAGGTTAACAATATGCAGTTGGACCTTTAACAGTTATTTACATTATCATGTACTGTGGAACAGGAAAAATCAGTCCCATTAATGGTTATGTCCAGCGAATTACTGACTGAGCAGGAAAAGGACAGAAAGATGCAGGGGAACTCAGAACAAGGTGAACACTGCATTTGGCATCAAATTCTTCATGCAAACAAGCTGCTCCATACTACCACCATTCCAGCAAAACTTTCCAGTCTTATCCCAGCTGACTCCTCCAGAAATAATTTTTCCAGATCCTTAAATCACACCACCTTTATATAGCATGTTTTAGTGAGCCTCTACTTCATGAGCTAGATGCTTAGTTGGTGTCAATTTCTCTGCCCCTACTAACTTCAGAACTGCACTGATCTGCTGCAGCAGGAGATTGAGCCAAATCCCTCAATTGCCAGGCTATTCTGCATGCAAAAGGAACTAAATAAGCATACCAGCATGGATTAGAAACAGGACAACATCTTCTTGTGCTCAAAAAAGCCTATTGCAGCATTAATTATCATTGAAGTCATTATGTATATGCCTACTAATCATCACTGAATCCTGTGCCAGCAGGCACTCTGTGCAGTAATGAATAAGAGCCATAAGAAAGTACAAGACACATTTAAGGGATCTTGCATCTCTGTTACAGCTCAACCCAGGGCACTTAACATACATCTCATTTAGATAGTGGAGTCTAGAATTTTTTTCCCAGGCATAGTTAGGCAAATATACTACTGCTCTTCAGCAAGGTGCTGGAGACTTTTGGAAAGAGAAAGCAGTGCAGAGAGCACAGAACTACTAGGACACTCTGCAACCTTATCTAGTGAATGTTTAATTTTAAATCCTTTCATCTGAGCTTTAAATGTTAGGCCGTGATTTGGTTTTGCCTAGTAAACATTCTGATAATGGAGTCCTAGAATAAAACCCAGCAACTTCTACAGCAGTGAGGTAGGCCGCTTAAAACTCAACATCTCTACTTGCTAATGTCAGAGACCTCATTTAGCCATTATTTCACGCTCACATGACCCATCAGTAATAGCCTGTTAGTGATCCTCTCCAGCCTTTCCCTGACAACACTGGAGAGGAAAATAGAACTCTTCTTTGCCCTTCTTATCCTTTCTTTTGTACATGGAACACTCTTTCTGCCCTCCTGCCTGTGCTTTACTGCACAAAGTAGGCTGTTGAACTGCTGCAAATGTGTGGTGTTCATAAGAACACCATGCTTCTGCCAGAGAGAAATGGAGCATGAACAATTCAGCTCTCAAGGCAGAGGTGTGAAAAAGCATGTTTCCTCTTGTTCACAAATGCCTAATATTTGCATTTATAGGAACTGCACAGTGTAAATAATGTGTGCGTTAGCATACTTAGGTTAGTGTGCTAACCCAGGTTTGCAAAATAAAACAGCGCTTCAAGTACAGTATCTATTTGCCTGCTTAGAACAGGGAACCAAAATATTTCATTTGCCTTCAGGAAGAATAAAGAAAAACCAGACCAGCTTCCCGGACAGCAATTAACATATGCTTATGTACTCCAACAAAGTAGCTAGTTCAATTAGTGCAATTGAGATATATGTGATGTATAGTACTGATGTGTAGGTTACATGCTGGCATTCCTTTGGTCAAAGGCAAGAATGAACAGAAATGTACTACTCTGTGATCAGAGCGGTAGTTAGGATGTCTGGATTCTTGTCTCTGCTGCGCCCGAGAGTTTGGCGATGGCCAAACCTCTCCAGATTTCTCCACCTGAGGCATGAATGGTGAGAATTCCTAGTTTTCAAGGAGCACCAAAAGGTTTTACTTGGTTTTGTTTGCAAATGCTCAGAGAATCTCAAGCATACAGTAAGCACAAAGGGTGCCAGAGGAGAGGAACACTGGAAATCCATAGAGAACATCCAAGTTTCTGCTAACAAGTCTTCCAGGTTCCTGTGGATTGTTTTATGGTTGGTAGCAGGCACTCCAGTTGCTGGCATGCAGGGTATGCTTCTCTACAGAACCACTCACTGCTATTTTCAGATTATCCCTATGCTTGGTCTTTTCTGGGGTGCAAAACCAGGCAATCTCCATGTAAAAGCAGCTGTCATAACAGCATCCTAGTTGAGGGCAGTTGAAACAGGTGTGAATAACCAGTCTCCTCAGATCATGGATACCATTTGGCTAACAAGATATTTTGGCTCTAGAGTTTAAAATCATCCCACAGCCCTTCCTGCAGTGCTCAGCCCATCTGTGGCATAGGAGGGGAAAGTCTACAGGATTCATGGAGAAGCTGGATGAGTACTTGTAAGACAAATCCACAGAGGGTTATTAACCAGAGAGAAGTAATTTCACAATCAGGAAACCTCTTGAGTTAAAATTACTTGCAGTCTTCAAGTTTGAACAATGTATCGTATGTATTTGCTTCATATCTACCTTACCCGCAATGCCTACTCATGGTCACAGTTGCTGCCAAGTTACTTGATTAGGAGGGACCACTGGTCTGACTCATGATGGCTGGTCTACATTTATAGCTACAATAAGGAATTCACATATCACTGCCCTTACTCTGGTCTCTCAACTTCCAGACTTCATCACCACGTCTAGTGCCTGCTGTATTAACTATGAAGGACCATTCAGGACCCAAAAGACAAACTGGCTCCACAAAGCAAGCACGATCACAGAAAGGGCAAAAAAAGCCTAACACTTCTGAGCCCGTCAAAGGTCTTTGAGAAATGCAAGCACAGGCCTGCACACAGAAGTTGTTCCTGTAAGTTAATTCAATTTGTTTAGCATTAACCATCAGGAAGAAGTTATTTTTGCTCCAAAGCAAGCATGGAGGTATTCAGAAGCAACTGCCAGACTTAAATTCACACTCTTCCCTCATTCTGCTTCCAGTATTAAAGGCTACAATTTCCTGGCTGAGGAAGCACGTCCAAGAGAGAGGCTGGCAGGAGTGATCCCAC
The DNA here is from genome assembly GCF_004027225.2 of Strigops habroptila. NCBI lineage: Eukaryota > Metazoa > Chordata > Aves > Psittaciformes > Psittacidae > Strigops > Strigops habroptila. The sequence goes on along the minus strand of NC_044281.2, from coordinate 15,168,509 downwards.
TTACAACACCCATTAGGAGCAAAACTAGAACTGTGCAAAACCAGGCCAGCTGAAGATTCACCCCTAAAGTTTTGTAGCTTCATGAAATCACTGTACAAGACTCACAGTGAAAGACACAAGTGAGAAACTACAACCATGTTGCTTTTTGTTTGAACAAGAAGCCAGTGAGACAAAAAGATCCGCTGTTGCTCCATGCAGTATGAGCAGGAAATATGAAAACACACTTTTACTTGGGTTACCTCCCATTACTCTAATGAGACAAACTGAGAAAAAAGTTCCTGCTAGAACCCAAAGATGACCATCAGCAGAATAACTTTACCTACATAGCCCCAGAGTACATCAGCTTCAGCCTGCCCTTCAAATACATTCAAAACAGCTCTGACTTTGAGGCTACCTATTGCCCAGACTTCTAAAGACAACTACAATGTTTCAATTGACTGAGAATTGAACTACACCTTATCAAGCAAGGGCCCAGAATGAAGGCCTGAGCATCTTTGGGATTAATCAGGTCAGACTGAAAACTTACAATATTCTTCCTAAACAGCTTTTTCTTTAAGTTCAACTGCAATTAAAGTTCCTTCAGCTGAAGAAATTAATGTGCTGTTGCATTTTGCCTCAGCAAATCAAGATATCTCCCAAGTAAAACAGAGCAGAGAGTAAAAATAGTGACATGAAACAATTCCGTTGCATTTCCAGCACTATCACTTGCACGTCTTCCATCAGTAAAATAACTAAAAGAAATATTACTTGACCTCCCCTGTGCAGGAGAGGGGCACAAAGCTGAATGATTGTGCGATACGCAGAAGTCATCCATGGCACTTACAAAGAGCAATTTGGGTTTCACCTTCTCCAAATGCTCCCAAAAACTTGTCATGAAACTGCTGACAGGCTATTTCCAGCATGAAATCATCATGATGAAAGATGCCCCCCCCTTCCCAGAGTCCCAAAGGGATATCCACCTGTCATTTGTAGTAATAGAGAAATGAAAACACCAGTAACTGTCTGTGCATCCTATAGAAAATGAACATAAAGGCTTTGCTAGTCTATGGCCTGGTACAAGTGTCCCTATGGAACTTTCCAGCCCTTGGATTGTTTTGTACAAACTAGGCAAACAAAGCCAGCTTTCAAATGCTTTCCAGTGTGACAGGGTTACTTTTGTTTTATTGCAGATCACTTTCTTTGAGGACAGAGACTTTGAGGGCTGCTCCTGTGAAGGCCCACAGACCAGCCACACCTGTGTGCCCACCTCAACCATTGCAACTCTATAGAGATGGAAGCTGGCTGCTGGATGATGTGTGAATGTCCCAGCTACATAGGCCATCAGTACTTCTGAGGTGATGGCATGGGCTTTAATGACTCCATTAAGTCTTGTATCACTACAGAAGTAAGTTCTCCATGTATGCTACCACCTATTTTGGAATCAGAGCACTACACTCCATTTTGACAACTCTGGCACAAGTAACAACTTCCCCAGACATGTCTGTGTAGAAGGAGGGTAATAGAAAGGACACTCACAAAGTTCACCTAATGGGGTTTAGACTCCTAAAGAGGTAGATAAGTCAGTTAGGATTCTCAGCCAAATGATGGCTGGTTAGTGCTTGGTGGGGGGCAGATTGGGAGTATATCTATTATTTTATATACATAAAAGCACTTCACCAGTCTTCTAAAACCACTTTGGCGATACATGATCTAAACAAAGAAGTTCAGTACAGAGCTGAGAACCAAACATCTCCATGCCCCAGTCAATGTTTTTCTTTCAAGGTAGGCAAAGATAGTGACTATACTACTACAGAAGCAACTTGACACATCCCGTTGTAGAAACACCACCATGTATTTGAGCTGCAAATGAAGGCATATTTGGCTCATGACAGATTTTTCTGAATACTTCAGCACAGAATAAATCTGTGTTTTTTCTCGCAGACTCATTCCCTGGAAAAGTTGTACTAAGAGGGGAAAGGTTGCCAAGATGTGAAATATTTCAGCACTCACACATAAGGCTGAGGATTTGAGATTTGGCCCAGCAATAGCCTTCATGCTGGAATGTGTCCCTCTAATACTCATGAAAAATTCAGTTCACCCATGTTGTAAGCTTTATGTACAAATCACAGTTTCCCTGTCCAGTAGAAGCTTCATAAACCATCACAGCAAGTTCCCAGATACATTCCATCTGCATAAGATAATGCAGCTATTGTTTTCACTGACATGCAGTTCTGAGTTTCACTTAGTTAAGCCAAGTTCTGGATTGCAGTGCTGAAAGCTAGTGCAAACACTTGTGTCGTTTCAAGCTGTAGAGGGAAAGAAGTCACAGATGAGGAGGGTGGGAACAAGATGGCCTGAAGGGAAGTTGACTTGGGAGGCTGATGGGAAGTATCTAAGGAGCTATTTACTACAACCTCCCGGGTGCAGCTGATCAGCTAGTTCCCTACTCACTGCACAGACCACTTGTCAAGGCCATAAAGTGTCAGTTTCTCTAGGAGGAGGCTGTGGGAAACTATCAAAAGCCTTGGAGAGATCCAGGTAGGCAATGTCCACCACCCACCCCACATCAACCAAGCAGGTCACTTGGTCATAAAAGGTGATACTAAAGTGTTATTGGGCTCACTTGTGGTGGGTTTTTGTTTGGTTGGGGGTTTTTTGTTTATTTTTTTAAACCAAGTAAGGTGTTGGTCTTTGTACAGCAGCAGTAATCTTGTGTCTATACAACTGCACTTGTACTTTCCTACATCAAATCTTTGCTGTGCCAGATACAAGAGTCAGAGACAGTCTTGAAGCAGTTTATCATCTTAGAGGAAAAGCAAAAAAACCTGCCACCTAAGGCTCCCTTTTCTTGCAATGCTTTTAGCCTTTGATTGAAAGTCCAGCAGTCAGTCATGACTACAGTGGGCTTCAGGCCTGTGCTTGCTTTACTGGTAGGACTAATTTGCCAGAAGTCAGAGGAAATGAGCTGATAACACCCAAGCTCAGAGAAAACCTGCATCTAAATTGCCAAGCTGAATTTTTAATCTGCAGTCTCAGATCAATTCAAAAAAATAGCATCTTTGATGATAAGTATTTCAGACCTTAGAGGAAAAAACTGAAAGCATTCATTTATGATAACGAAAATCCAAAAATCCACCTGTAACTGAGTCCATGGGACCAACCCCATGCTTGACTTTATTATAGGGTGTACCCTACATCTTGAATAGCCCCATGAAAGCAACATCCTTCTCCAAAGTATTTCTCCTGTGAATAAGCTGGTAAGTTCAGTCACAGTATCCTTATGGAGGTACTGCATACCAAACCTGCATCTGAGACACTAGATGACTTAAGACAAAGCAAAGCATTTACAGTATTTACCATGTTTATTAATCAGAATTATTTCTGTCAACTACTATTTGTAGTGTTACAGATATCAAAATAAATCTCTCAATAGCTTATTCACTTTGTGATGAAAAACACAGTCCTGGTGTCCAGTAGTTCCTGCTGCCACTTACCATTAAGTCCAGAGTTCGGCACAGGATTGCATGGCTCCTATTTTCAGCTCAGGGCCTACACTATGCTCTTTTGTTTAGCCAGGACCTCACACTGTCTGTAGACATGAACTCATGTTGACCCTCAGTAGCACAGAGAAGTAGGAGCTTTCTCTAGCGTCTGGGGTTAGAAATCAGAAGAGAGACCCATTATGTTAAAGTCTACAATTCATTCAGTGTGCAAGTGGGCCCCCCCAAATCTCACACATACTTTAACAGCACACTGTTATTTACACAACTTTGCAGGATCTTTAAAACTCTGTTTTCAAGTTTCACAACACTAGCCATCATTCAGGTCTCTATACCTTCTCTGTGGCAGGAGTAAGCTAGCAGAGTCCCTGGAGGATTCACAAGGGCACAGGGAAGGGCACACCCTCAGTTTCACATCCCACTCAAAAGCAGGCACTGTGCTGCAACCAACATCTAACTTCTGGGAGGCCACAGTGCCAACATTTTGCAAGAATCCCACCTCTAGCAGCGGTTGGAGCATTCCTCAGCCCATTTCCCTTTAGGTACTTTTCTTCATTTGCATTTTTCCCCAAACCAAGAGGAGTTAGGCCTCAAGTTGCTACAGCAGGCATTCTCAGGACAACCTTACCCTGTCAACTGAGAGGGAATTAAGTTCAGACAGATCACCAGAGACTACCAACACCTACACAATCTTTAAACCTTGCTGGCTGCCTTGTTGGGTTTTTTTCCTGACACAGATTGCTTTAAGGAGTCATGCTGTAGATCCAAATCTGCTGAGCTCTGCAACATAATGAAACCATTCATTAAACAACTTCTTAACTAAAGCAGAATCATTTGAAGTGCAAGTACAGTAACTTCACTGATCACTGGCCATAAAACAGTGAAGAGTAAGAACTGGCTTACTTTGCATTGTAAAAGTGTTCTCCTTCCTTCACCAAACTTACTTTTCATTCAATCTTGTGCACTAACAACTGCTGTCTTTGAGCATCTGCAAAACAAAGACAGCTGTAGCATGAGCCTACACGTGCTAGCTCTAGCACAGATAACCTAAATGAGAGGAGAGGAGAGGGGCAGTTCTAAGCCTGAACACCCATCCATGAATCTTTACTGGCTGTTAGAGCTTGTAAGAACCTAGGCAGACAAAAGCATATTATTTAATTAGGCTGGAAGAATCTTTAAGATGTACCCTAAACAAGAACATTCCTAGCACAGCTGCAAACTTAAAGCCTCTGGTAAGGGAGCCTACACTATAGAAGAGCAGCAGCAGAGACCATGTACCTTTTACAACAGGGAATTCATCATGCTGAAGGCCCCCCTTGGAAACAAGCTGAAAGGACAGAGAACAACAAAAACTCTCACCATGGTCCCAGGCTACCCTGGGGTAAATGCCTTCCTGAATTTAAGTCTGGTTAATGGTTTAACCCTGCATATATGAAAGCAGAGCAGCCAGGGGCCAGAGGGACTTAATGCTATTAGCCAGACCATCACCTCCCAGCTTTAGCTCTGGCCAGTCTCCAACACTTTGAAAGAAAGCAACTAAAATCCCTAGATACCAGCTTATGTGTCAAGGGGCAAACAAATTCCTTCCCATTTCCAAATTTTGCAAGCAACTAACAAGCCCTGAACTACCCAGGGTACAATGTGAATATGGTGACAGAAGGAAGATTAAACACCAATTAAGTGTGCTGCCTTACCTAATAGAATAATTACACACTCATTTTGTGCAATCACAGTCAGAGAAACTCAAGGCAAGCTGATCCTGTGCTACCCTCAGCAAAACATCATCTCAGAGGCCTTGGCATCTTGCAAGGGCCAACTTGCTCCTTTCTAATAGCCCACCAAATGCAATCTCAGGTTAAATTGGTTCGAATGGCTAGGAACTAGTATCTACAAAGCCCTATTTCTTTGCATACTGAAAAGGTATTTTGATAGTGGGAGTTTTAAATGCAGCTGCCAAGGCCACTTGCTTAGTTGGAATGTACAGATTACACCTTGCTTCTGTACAAGGGTCTGTTTGTAAAGGAAGATGGAAGAATTGAGAGGCAGGTTCATTTCTAAGCATAATTCAGGTCTTCATTGTTAGTAAAAAAAGCATTAGCCCCAAGACATCAAGGAAAACCTCAGATAAAAGCTTTGCCATAGACTTACCTCAGCATGATTTTTGCTGCCCCTGGGCATGATCTCAATAGAAGCCTCACAGCCAAACAACGTGTTTGAGAATATCTGAAAGTCAGATACGGATTTGTTTTTTTCATCACTTCCCATAGAAAATAAGTATAACTTAACAAACGCATTACTATAAAGTGTGTGGTTTTTCCTGCCACTCTAGAGGTCCCTGGACTCAAAGCTGCAATCCAATGCAGTCCATTCCTTTGTTGAATCTTTCCTTAATCTCAAATTCATGCTTTTCCCCTATCCACATCCTTCTCTCTACCCTTTCTGCTACCTGAACTTGCTGACTGACAAGTTCATAGCAAGACTAAGTTACTAATATGCAGCTGCTGAAGAGATGAAGTACAAAACCACAAATAATGAACAAAGTATGAGAAACAACCACTGCTGTAAACAAACAGCTACCACAAGACAGCAACTAAGGGACAGTGAAATACAAATGAACACTGCCTACCTGGCTACTTAAGATCCATGAAACAACTGATACACAGTTATGGAAAAAAATATGAAAAGTCTAGCTTTCATTGCTAGACCAATCCATACACAGTCATACTTTAAAGTACCCATAGAAAGCTAGTAATGCTGCTTTTTACATCTCCCTCTATTCCCTGACTTCCAGATCCTTAGCTGAATCTTTATAAAAGTAAGTATGCTGAATTATAATTTCACTCTGAGTTACATTACACCTGTGGGGACAGAGGTGTAGTTCATCTTTCCCCACTGACCTCTCTTTGTTGCTCATATTTACGTGTGAGAAAGAACTCATAATGAATACTGAGTGTTTCTCTATACTGACAGAGAAAGATTAAACTTGGCCTACACCCAGCAATACAAACATCCAAAAGCCATCTTAACAATTCTACTGTGAGCTACCTGTCTTAGGAAAAACCTCTAGAAGATCAGACCAGTAGGTTACTCACACTGGATGCTGTTGGAACAGACTACAAATGCTTTACTCTCCCTCCAGAGCACCTATAAAAGGCAAGAACTGCCTACACAAGCAGCAGCAATTGCTTATGCCCACTAGTGTAACTATGTCATTACAACTCCAACAGAGTAGGAAATGGCTGCTTTATACTCTGTGAGCATCCCAATTAGGTGGGCAGCAGCACTTAACAAGGGAGGAGTCTCCCATCTCTATTAGAGGGTGGTTTTTGTTGTTTCAGTAGAGTTTACTGTGGGACTTCTCTGTGTGGGAGCACCTCCTATCACTGGTAAGAGTAACACAAGAAAACTGAGCTGTATCTCAAGGAAGGATGGATGTTTGTGCATGTATTTGCTTGGGCCTGACTTCTTCAAAGGGAGCAAATTGTTAAGGGAAGTTTGAAACAGGCTATTGTTTAGCCTAGAAAAGGCTGTAAGAAGATGTGATAAAAAATTATAACTCAAAAAGTATGCTACAAAGAACTTCCATTTTCCATATTACTATGGAGAGGGCAAATAATATTTGAATTTGCTTCAAAGGTGATACAGATTGGCTGTTAGGGAGGAGCTCCTAGCAGTAACTTGAGTCCTGAGATAAGTCGCTCAGGGAGGAGGCAGAATCTCTTCTGTTCCTGGAGGAACAGGGCGCTTTAAGCATAGCAGATCCTTCCCTAGGGACAGAGCTGGACTCTGGGCTTCTATTTTTTTCTTGATGGAAAAAATTATGTTGTAACCTTAAGGCAGGAGACCATGGTGGCTAGCAGCAAGTACCACAGCATGTGTCTCACACAACTAAAAATAATTTTACAGACTCCTTTTTGTCAGTGTCTCTCCATCCATGCTAGGAGTTATGTTTAGATACTGCAGTAAAAGATATTTCTCCCACTCTTGCAGTACTGATCTAGATGATACAACACCAAGCACAGAATAGCCCTTAAATTTCTCCAGGGAAAGTTCACTGATCTAAAAGCAAAGGCATACCACAGGGACCAATCTCAGACTGTCTTTGGACTCTTGGTGACGCTTCTCCATCTCCAGCAATTTTTCATACATCAGACAATATAATGACATTGCACAGTCAATGCCTTTGCAAAGGACTTCCAAAACTCACATGAAACCATTGCATCGGTGTGGAAATCCCCTGCAAAGGAATGGACAGTGCAATGAATGCTTCATCACATCATGCTGTATGAGATTTACCCAGGTGAGGAGATGACCCAGTGGCAGGAGCAGGGCTGTGTTCAGAGGTTACAGGACTTCCCAGCAAACTGGAGAAGGCCCAGGCCTCCTTAAATCTCCTTCTCTCTGCTTTGGAGCCTGACACAGCATTAACTTCCAGCCCCACTTTCCAAGGAAGCAGAGAGACACAGAGGGAAGCCTGTTCGCTGGCAAGCCATGCTAGCAGGATCCTGTTATTGAGCAAGCAGAGCAGGAGGGAAGTCCCTTGCTGGAGCACTGTGCTGCAGGAGAATCAGTGCACTACCTGCACACGTGGGAAGAGCCACACCAGCAAGATGAGGAATGTCTTTTCACATTTCTCCTTCAGAAATCTGACTTTATTATAGCAGTGTTTTCTTAGTTCTACTCAAGCTCTGCACAGGAGGTACAGACTGCTTTAAAGCACTCTATGTGCATACATGTCCACACTCTCCCTGCTACAGAGGCAGGCCTCTCTGGAGTGTACGTAAACCACATGTACGTGCTTGATTAGCTCTATCGCCTACAAAGCAGCGCGGAGTCTCCCTGAGGTGCTCTGTCCCGCAAGGACTGGGATGCCGGTCCTTTTACGGGCAAGGAGACTCCTTGCGCGGGGAGGGTCTCGCCGCCTGACAGGGACCGCCTGCTCCTCAGGTGCGGCGCCGTGGGCTGCGTATGGCTCTGCCACCACGGCTGCCACATCGGGACCAGCCCGCCCCGCGGGGATCCGTCCACCCAGCCAGCGGCCCCGGCCGCTGGCGCTCCGCCTGCGCTGGCGGTACTGCCCCTGCCCGCAGCCAAGATGGCGCTCGCGGCCTCTCCGCCCCTCGGCGGCGGCCCGGGGCGTGTGCCGGAATGCGGGCGGGGCGGGCGATGTGGCGAGGCCCGGCCCCCTCCGCCGCCCGGCATTGCCCGGCCGCCGCCCGCCGTGGCCCGGGTAGGCTGCGTGGAGAGAGGCCGCGGTAGCGCGGGGGGAGCTGCCGGAGGCCGAGGGCGCGGTAGGTGGCGGCGCGGGGCAGCTGCTTTCTCTCGGGAGCGGGCGGCGGGGCAGCCCGGCGTCCTGCGGGGCACGGAGAGGCCGCGGGCAGAGTCTCTGCCTGGGCAGTCCTCAGTCCGCGGAAGACACCGCTGCCTGGGCCCGCCGGGTTCCGGGGCCGCTGCGGAGCCCGGGGCTGGGCCGAGTAGGGCAGCGGCAGCGGTTGTCACCGCCGGGCCGGGGCCCAGGCGTGCGGGGCGCGTCCGTCCCCTCCGGGCGGTACCACAGCCGCTTCGCCCCGCACCCTCAGGGCTGCGGCGTCCCCTCTCAGCAGCACTGCTGCTTCCCTGCCAGAAAGGAGAAAGCGTCACGGAGATCAGAAACCGGAGTTCTCCGTCGCAGGGGTAGTAATGTCAGACACGAAAACGATGCGACCTGCCGCCGCGTAATTCCCGAGGTCGTCTGTGGGTTTTAAGTACGGATTTATTTCCTTCCTCCACCAAAGGCCTGAAGGGTATGTTTTCACTTTCAGAGATTAAAACCGAAGAGGCGCTAGCGAAGAACGGACATGCTTGACACTTGCCTGCAGTTGCTTGTGTTGTGCTACGTTTTTTACCCGAAAAGGAGAGACTGAGACGCTATTATTTTCATCCTTGACTCTTCGGGTTATGATATAACTGTAATAGTAAAGTAAAACCTGCGGAAAGAGCACCTGGGAACTGAGCATGGTAGGATCTTAAACCAAAGTAGCTGCTATCGACGAAAAGAGGAAGGGAAGGAATGGCATCCCGAGAGAGGCTGTATGAGCTTTGGATGCTTTACTGCAATAAGGTAAATATTTGGGGGAAGAGTTGTTTTTGTGTCTTTTTCCTCTTTTGTTTGGAAGTCAGGTATTTAAAATGTGTCTGTAACATTTTTTAGCCTGTTATTATTTCTATTTTTCTTTTCCTGACAGGTTGCATAGACTTGTCTAGCTTCTGTAAGGATATAACTGCAGACTATATCCAACTATATTCTTAGACTATATCCAACCTTAACTCTTGATTTGCCCTTCAGATTGGGCTTTTTCCTGTGTGCGGAGTGAATTGCAGTGTTTGTAGCTCAGTTGAAGCAGTTATTGTAGCTACATCTTTTAACTATGTGAATGCATGTGTTCACATAATTCTTTGTTTGTAGGGCCATGGCATTAAGATGTGTTAAGTTAATTCACTGCTGTCTGGTATTTAGCTTTATACTTATGTTTTCTGTGAAGCTCCGGTTTCTTTTAAACTATCTTAGTGAAAGCCATCCCAAAGAGCAGATTTATTAAGTTGCTCTCGAGTCTTCCTTTGCTGGTTATCACCAGAACATCTAAGTATTCCATTAATAGTAATGAATTTCCTTCATCTGGCAGGAATGTTATTAAAACACTGTCCTGTTTCCATTTGCATTTTACAGCGTAAAGCAATTGATATGTTTAAAGGACAGATCCTAATTGCCTCTGGGTGTGCTGAGTATGTACACAAATTGGATTGCAGATGATATGAACAGATACCTGTAAAATAAAAAACATACAAAAAATAACTCTAAAGGCATGGGAAAGGACTGGTCTACTGTCATATAGGAACTCAGTGGCAAGGCTAGCTTTTGGTGGCCTTACTCTCTGGGTTGGTTTTGCCTTTTCTCTTTGCAATCTCGTTCTTCATAGGTATCACAGTTTCTTTAAGTTTTCAAACCAGTAGGACAGTAAGGGTAGACCAGACATTCTCTTGTTCTTCTTCCCAGTTCATTTCTACAGAAGGCCTATCTCGAGAGCATAAAATGTGAGATTTTAAGTACATGCAATCTGAACAAGTGCACAAAACAGTGGATGAAGGTTGCACAAAGCAGTGTTAATTGTAGCTTTTCTTAAGTTTTGTGTGTTTGAGTTTTCAATCCTAATGCTCTAGATGTTGTTAAAAATAAAACCAGTGCAAACATAACAGCATGGTATGACTTCTTACTGCTACCCGCGTGGGTGATCTGTTGGGTTGAAACATATTTGCGTAGACCTTTGCCTTTTAAACTAATGTAGTACTGCCAATGGTAGTAGGAAATAGCCTAGCACTGGAGGACATGGATGTTTTGCCAGTGAGTTCATCGATGTGAGAAGAACAAAGACACTTGGAACACACTCCAAGAATCCAGGCTTTCCTCTGCTTTGGGAGACACAGGGCTGCAGAAATGAGCCAAGCCCTGAAATTCTTTGCCCAGCCGGTCTATGTCTCTTTCCTCCCTAGTTCTTTATAAAATTCTTATGTCTGTCTTACACCTTCTTCCGCTTTGCTGGAACCTTTCATTCAGATTGTGTGCTTTCCATCTCCATGTTGTCCTCTTGCTAGCAGGAAGTTTGCATAAATAAAGGAGTGCTAGTTAAAATGTGTGCTTTGTGTGCTTTAGATCACTTAGAGGACATTCAGTTTCTCTATGGGAATGCTGTGTACTGAGTCAGTCAGCTCTCAGATGAGAGCTGGAGAATGGCATATTAAAAAAAAGTATCTTTTTATATACTCAACCTCTGTGAGCTGTTGGTGATGTTTTTTGGCCTTTTTTCTTCCAGAGCCACATATTAAAGGCACAATTAAGTGGGTTCATATGTTGATAAGGCCTAGGTTTTAAGTAGGAAAATACATACATATATATATATATAAAAAGCTAATTGTCAAAGTTTGAAGGCAACTAGAGTGACTCGAAGAAGAGTTTCACTTTTTCAAAAAGTGCTGGATGCAAAACTGGTTTTTTCTTTCTCAACTGGCTTACCTCATTCTGCTTGGGGCAGGCATCCAGCATAAGTGTTTTATCTTGGATTAAGTTTGTTGAAGTTAGGAGCAACTGAAGAAGCTAGGTCTTGGGATGTAAGATGTTGTAAAGCCATAATGTAAATTAGATTGTTTGGTTATGTATTGGAAACATCAGTGTGCTGTATTTGTTCTCCTTGAAGCATCTAGCATAAGGTGACAGGATATAGTGGTTTAGGGAGAAGTCTCCTTATACCTGTGGCTGCCGAGTGAGTGTAGTATCATATCCTGTATGTTGCACTGTCATGGCTTTGTTGTGGCTGACATCCTGAGAAGGAAGAAAGCGAGGCAGTTTCTCCCACATACAAAAACTGCTGGAGAGTCACAGTTGAGTAAGGTGGGAATTTGTTGTGCCACAAATCCCAACTATGTGGCTTTAGCTTTTACAGCCTTGCTAGCTAAAGAAACAGTGAAATCCAAGCTCCTTTTTTGTGATGCTCTATATTGTTGCTAAAAAATAGACTTGTTTGCCTTGCCTTTTTTAGATAATCGGGTCCTTCATGATAGTATGTTAAATATAGCACCCTGTGCTACAGCAGCAAGGTTTTTCACAGCTTCAAAGTGATTGGTAATGCTGTGTTACCATCTTACCTTCTAACCCAGGTCGTGACTCTTGTTCTTTGTGATCACCTAACATCTCTGGCAGCATCAGGTGTCAGCCACAGCTATTACTTTTGTACAAAGTAACATGAGGAAGGCATTTCTCTATTTTCATTGCCTCTTCTGCAGTTCAGCTGATCTGGCAGACAGCAGCATGTAACTGGGATCTCTGCAGAAGCTGTGTTTGGATGACACTGTGCATGAGGTGGTTTCTTTTTCTTTTTTTTTTCTTTAAGATTATGTTTGAGTGGCTGCAAAAGTTCATTTTTAGTTGGTATTCAGTTGTTTTTCATCTGGCAGTTTCTAATGTAAGTTTGGGGTTTGGTTTTGGATTTATTTTGTTTTTAGCTTTTGTTCACCTAAAAGCCATCCTGTAGGGCAGTAGCTGCAAAGCTGCATATTACAATCTACTGTGTAAGATGCCCAGTGAAAGTAGTAGCTACGCATGATTTATGCATGGAAGCAGTTTAAAAATTCATTAAACTTAGTGAAATTGTGATACAACTAGGGTTGTATCACAGCATTATATTGTTGATAGTCTGAGCTGTTCATGCCTCGAGTTTTGTTTGGTTGGTTTGTTTTTTCTTTTAAACGATGATGTCAAACCTTTTGCAAAGAAAGCATTGTTAAGGATGCAACTTGCATGGGTTTTGATGATTTTCAAATGGTTTTGGTTGGATTTTTTTCTATTCACTTATCTGTTAATGTACAATGCTGTTACTTGAATATTGGATATGGATGTAAGCTGCTGTCCTCTCATCCAAACGTAGGAGTGTGGTGTGTTTTAAGATAATGGAATTTTATGTAGGGCAGGTAACACGGGTCCTTTCTATAGAAGTCACTAGGAGAAGTTTTCTGCAGTAGGCTAGGTAGACAATAGTAGTATCAAGCATATTGATACTTTGTCAGTTCAAAGCCTTTAATAATCTACACAGAAGCCTGAAACACTTTTCATTTAAGTGCATATGCAGCAGATACCTGAAAATGCTTTACTAACATAAGTGTACAGCAGAAGAGCTCTCTTAGGGGAACTGAAGTAGTCTGGGAAAAGGACATGCTTTCATGGGTATCTGTGACCTTTTCATGTTCATGTGATTGAAGTGATCTGTACCAGTTTTGCCTTGTAGCCTTAGACCAGCGTAGCTGTGACAATATTGTAATATTAGTTGATTAAGCTTTTCTTAGATGTTAATTATGTATCAGTATAACAAAATAATCTGTGTTTTATAATCCTTTGAAGTAACTGTTACTGCAGATTGAAATTAAAGAGATTCAACTTCTATTTTATCTGTAAGATTTTTGACTCTGTATCTCATCTCCAGTTGTTCTGGTAGGTGTTTCAGACTCTTAGACATAAAGCATGTCAGGATTTCTGATAGTCATTATTTTACTTGGAAAGTGATCAGATACCCTTTTATATGGAAAGAGATTTTCCTCCTCTATCAAAAAAAAGAAAGAAAAAAAAAATCCCCAATTGTCTTAAAAGCAGGGTTTCAAATGCATAAGGGGGAAGGGATGGTTTGTCAGTTTATATTAAATAATGTGAATTTTTCCTTGTAAGGGGTTTTTACTTCTGTCCCAGTATAAAATTGGAAAGTATTTGTAAATAAACTAAAAAAGCTTATGATCAGATCAGCTTATAGGCATGACTATTGTAGGGCTGCTTCAAGTAGTACGATTGAACTGAGTTTGTTCACCTAAATGATATTGTAGTTGTGTTTCTCAAAGAAATGTGGTTTTAGCAAAATTACGCTCAGCTGTGGTGAGGCACATGTAATTCAACAAGAATATGATCTTTGATGTAAAACTGTGAGCCTCGTGTGAAACACTGACCTTTGCATCCCAAATATGATCTCATCTTGACTTAGCTTGCACTTGTTTTCCTTCTTGTGCAACTGCTGATTTGTCAGCGACTCATCTTACACCATTATATATCGCCTTTGTTATACTAGATAAAGAAGTATTCAGCTTACAGCTAGATGAATGCTTGAGCAAACCAAGTGTTCAGTAAAAGTGGTTTTTCATAAGTCACTGTCATGTAAATTCATGTCTCTGTTAAAACCAGTGAGTGAAGATTTGTTAAAGAATTGCTGTGTAAAATAACTTTTTTGCCCATAGTTTTAAATAAATCTCTGCATTCTGAGTGTGACTTGTAAAAGAGCATGTCACAAGTCACATGTAGCCATGTGTCAGTGAAATGTCTTTGTCTTTATTTACGAGATGCTTATCTAAGAATGGGTATAGATAAACAAGAACAGTTGGACTTCTGAATTCACTGTCTGCTATTTAAAGAGCTGTCTCATAGCCCAAGAACTAACACAAATCCAATATCTACAAATATAGAACTTTTCATGTAAATAACCGACATGTATATATAAGACATTAGTCTCTTAACTTGTAGTAGTCACTACCTTCCGTCACAAGGAATGACCTTGTGCTGATGGTTGTTCAGACACAGAACAGCCGCTCTGCCACAGAGTGCAGACTTCAGGTTGAAATGAGACAGCAGATAAATCTAAAAGAGATGTAAGAAAACCATAATACTTTGAAAGCTACATAGAAACTATTTCTTATTCTTACCATTCTATAGCATCTTTGGCAATACATATATGTAGGTGCTACTTTTGGATAAAGAAGTACCTGAGGTTTGTCCATGCTTTTTCCCTAAGATTCAGGGTTTTACTGATGTTCAGCATGAGACTGAAATTCCTACACGTCCACAGGGTTGTGGATTAGTGAGAAACTAAGTGGAATTAATGAGAAGCATCCAGTTCTGAACGTACAAACAAATGTTTACCGGATCAAGTTTTTACTGAAGTGAAAGACTCAAGTGTCTGTTAAAGAATGATTTATCACAAAGCTAGAAACACAGGCTGTTGGTTCTGAGTGTTGATTTACTAATATTAGAGTGAATTTAACAAACATGGGGCTGTGGTGTTGTATCCGAGTTATGGTACTTTTAATTTGGTTATGTGGTTCAGATCCAGGGATAACATGTGTCCTGATAAAAGGATATTGCAGAATCAATTCAAACATGCAGTATGTTTGTGCTGTAATACGGAAATGGAAGAAAGGCTTGCCAGCTGCCTGTTGAACAGCATTGTAGCTTAATGCCTGAATCCAAATTTGTCAATAGATACTGTTAAAATATTTACAGGCTTCAGAAAGGTTAAACAGCTGTTATAGAAGAGAGAAGAGCTTTTTTAATTACTGAGCTTTTCTTGATGAAAGAAATATATGTAAGGAAAACCATGTCTGAACAGTACAGATAAGCATCTTACCTTTAAAAGTCGTCATTTGTTTAGATAACTTTTCCAATTGATCTTCTAGTAAATGGGAGAATGCAGTAGAGGATGGGAGATACGATGGAAACACCAAGAAATTAAAACTATATTTTAGCGGTTTTTTTCTCATCATAAATGCTGTTTCAAGTTTGACATCTCACTAAGGCTCCCCCATGCATCTGCAGATCTAAGCATTAGCTGTTAGATTTCTGCGCTGATAAGTATTTGTGTGTTGATGCTTCCGCTGATATTTAAAGCATTTGTGACAATCTATTTCTCTGATTTATGGTTGAGGATTGCATGTACCTATAGTAAGCAATAGGAATAAATGGCATTAAATAATTGTTTGACCATTGGGTAACACTGCTAACTATGGCTATGTAAAATTAGGAATTAAATTTAACTGTAAGAATAGCTAATTATACCAGTATCTAGAAGCAGAGCATATTTTAAAACAGTCAGGATATTTAAAGATTAAATTCCAAAGGCTTTAAAGGCTTTTGAATGCTTTAGGTAAAGGATATTTGAGGAAGGCATAAACAAAACCTTAAAATAAATTCATGGTTAAATACTACTTTTACATAGTACAAAGAGAGCATAAAATCAAAGCAGATGCTGAACCTTTAATTATCCAGTAGATAGCAGTTAGGCATAGAAAATACACTTTTATTTAAATAACTATTTCTAGTAACTCTGGCTTTTAGACTGAAGTTGTGGGGGGGATAGGGATGAAGAGAAATATTTGAGGACATATTCCTGAAGTCTGAATGAAAACAGTGAATGAATTTGCATTTAATTATTAATGTAGGGAGAATTGGTACTCTTTGTATTGTCAGTTGTCATTCACCAGAACCTGCCTGAGAAGCTGTAGGAGTATCACAGAAGACATCTAAAAAAAAATAACAAGGAAGCGAAATCAGAGGTTGAAAAGGTAGCACTTGAATTGGAAAAAAAGAATTCAGCATTAATGCCAGAAATGTCTATGAAAAGCAAAGTGAAAATGAAGTAGTGTGAGTCTGACTCCTTCAATAAGGATAGCATCATTATTCTTTTAGTATTAGTAATAAGTAATTCTAGGAAAATATTGCACCTTCATATGACTTACTGCCAGTTTTCACTTGGAATGTGGAAGGAGAATTTAGGAACCAAAAAGTTTTAAAAGTTATTAACACTGCTTTTTCTAAAAGCATCATGCAAAAAGGGTAAATGCTTGGCTTCTGTGGAAGAGCGATGGAAATGTTAACCGACAGTATACGTGGGGCATCAGGTCAGAGTTTCCAGTGACATAATCTTCATAAGCTTTGTAGAAAGTGGTTATGTTAGGTGTGGGCTGCTTGTAAGTCACCTTACCAACTCTGTCAATGAATGCTTGGCTAATGCATTCAGCTGTATAAAAATCGGTATTCATTTACTTGTGCTTTTGCTGAATTTAGGACTAGCTGGAATGGACACTTTTCTTGATGAATGACTGAAGCTTTATGAGGTGTGTAGGCTGTATGTTTTAGCAGGTTCTGAGAAGCAAGGAGGGAAAAGGTTTTGTTTGATGTTCCAGAATTTAATTCAAAAAACCCCAAAAAACAGTTTTTAGTTAGATTTGTAGTGTTCACATGCTTTCAAGGGCAAACTTGGAATTTGGGAGAGAAAATACCATGATGAGAAGGATGGTCCTTTAATATTTGTTGTGTATAAATTACCTAAAATACAAAAAAAGGTCTCAAAAATGGCAGTGAGTACAGTGGCTCAGGTATGACTTCATGCCATTTTTTTTCTCCTGAGGACCCCACATCATTCACTGTACTGGATGGGTAAAGCTCTTGGAAATAAAGCAGGGTATAGAGGACAGTGGTGTTATTTGCCAAAATCTGACCTCAATATCTACGTGTCATAATCATTTAAATCTGTACTGGCAGAAGTGCAGGGGATACTAAACAGCAGTTGAACAAGTAACACAAATTCTGCTATGCCCTAGTTTTTGAGTCTGTTTTTTTTTTTAAGGGTGCTTTTGAAAAGTGAATTTGGGTGAGGTGTTTTTATACCTTCACTGTATGGTTCAGCTGCCTGGTGAGGCCAAGAAGACAAAATCAATGAAATTCATAGATAAAGAAATACAAATTTGCTGTAGTTAAATTTGATGTAATCTTACTACACTTTGAAACAAATACAGATGACTTTTTGACAAGCTGTACACAAATTCTCAGCCTTTATCTGTTGAAAGACTTGACAATATTTAGCTATTGATATGGTGAAATAATAGGCTGGTTTTACTGTTGTAGCACCATCCTGCTTCCTTTCAGTCTGTCTGTGTTAAACTTTTCAATCACACAAAGTTAGAAACTTGATGGTGCAAAAGTTGTCTTTTGTGTGTGTTGTTGCTAAAACTCAGCGCTTTTCTCATGTAAAACGGCAGCATAACTTCGAGTTTCAAAACAATCAAGTGTTAGACTCTAAGCCTTCCCTAAGCTATAGTTTAAATTTTCATTAAGTTTAGGCTGATCTTGGCACTGTAGACTTTTGACACCATGTTATTTTAGTTGTCTTAGAGTTGTTTAGGATGCTTCTTGTTCCCTTAGGCTTAAAATACGGCTTCCAGATTTTACTGCTGTTGGTTTGTTATTTCAACTTTGATGGAAAAAGTGAATGTTAATAGAATGAAATATTCCTGGTAAGTACCCTGTGCAGTGGACTCTAGAAGGCAGAAATACTGTATGTCAGGTTGTACATGGAACTTGCCAAGCGGTACTTTCTATCAAATGTGAAGACATTGAAAATCAAGTTAACTAGATTCATCCTATGGACGGTATCAGTCGCATGCCAGTTCCAAGCTACAAGGCTGTAATTGTGTTGTCATTCATTGAAAAACAACAACAAAAAAAAAAGAGCAAGAGAAAGAAAAATAGAGGCTTTAGTCCCATTTTAGTAAGAAAACTAATTTTGTTTTTCCTGTTTTGTTGAGGAGCTGAAGTAGAAAGGAAATCAAATAAGACCTCTCAGATAATGGGCTTTTTCTTTAACTTAAGGCATTAATGGAAGATTAGTGGAAGATTATAATTATTTTTCTTGTTTTGAAAAGAGAGAAAGTATATTGACTTTGACTTCTGGTGTTTGTGAGCTAAATTTTGTAATGATTGACACCTATAGGTTTATTTTGGTATAAATCTCTATGCTAAATGGAAATTTTTAACTTGCCCCAAAATAGTTGTTTCTGCCATGATTCACTGCAACTCCCACTTATAAAACAAAACACATCCCCCTTTTTCTTTTAATTCCAGAAATGGAGCAGAATGCTTGTGTGAATTTTGAAAAAGGACATTTATAATGACTTGCCAGGAGCCTTCCTTCTTTTGGATCAACAACTGATTCAGAAATTAGTATTGCGGTCAAAATGAAAAGTTGTGTCCAAAGGTGGTTCCCTTGACTATTAAAATTGATTGAATTTATCAAGGCAATTTAGCCAGTTTCAGACAGTTTATCATAAAGTCTTTTATTAATTCTAACTGCATTGTTGCTATAATGAGGCTTTTCAGGTTTTATTCTGGCATTTTACAGATTTGAAAGGTTCATGAAAAGCATAAGCACTTTGACATATTTTGGAAGAAAGGCTGCTAGGAGATCTCATGCTGAAAAGGTTGCTTTTTATGTCTGCAAACGTGAAGAGGAAAAAGCTGCCTTAAAGCAAACCTTGTAATCCCCCAGTGAAGAGTTTATTTCAAACAGTGTTGAGAAATGTTCTACCGTTCTGCATTATGCAGACTACTTCAGTTAGTTTTAAGACTATTAAACTCACCGGTGATCTAAGGGCAGTAGTATTTAATGTTTAATTTCCTAACGTCATTTTTGGTAGGTCTGATTCAGCCTTAACACCAATGGATTGTTCTTATTTTAAATATAATGCTTGGGGATGGCAGATTAGTTACCATAATACCAGTGCCAGTGAGATTTCATGGTAGTGCTTCTAAACTGAAATCCACTTTGAAGGTTGGCTGACTGCTATGCACAGTAGTCAGACCAGGCTGTCTTTTTGATGTTAAATTTAACGACTTCAAACAACTGTCTTGTCAAACAAGTCGAGCTTGTCTCCCTGTTGGACTCTGAACTGCCCTGCAGGGAATTTTTGCCTTTGGAGCATGGAATGTGACACTGCAAATAGCCTCGGGTGGGTCCAGTTTTTGTTTTAACAACTAATACTTCCTGGATGTGGCTATAAAAATTGTATTGAGCTTTGCCCTTCCAGTTGTGTCTGTTTGCTTGAAGCCTTAGTAGGGCTGGAAGTTATGGTTAACTCTAAAAGCAACCTTTGTATTGATTTGAAACCTTGGGTAAATGTGCCTGTATTCCACAGGTGTGGATCTAAACACGTTCAGTGGGAGGACTTCAATGCCAGTTTTGTGTAAGATGTTTTCATTTAACTTAGTAAGCTGTAAGAATTCAAAACTACCTGGCTTGTTAGGAGTTTTGAAAATGTTATTACTGGTGCAAAAAATTCCTGTTGACCTTCTTGTATAGGCAAATAGTTACTGGGGAAGAAAACCCCGGACATTTCTTTGTCATTGATTTCATCAATCTTCATACAGAGTAGAGAAAGCTATTGTGATTTCTAGATAATTTAGTATATCAAAGACAAGAGCCTGTCCAAAGTTAGTGAAGTTTTTGCTTTTAGTTTCTTTTCACTTCATTGCCTTAGAAAATGTTGTATCTGTCAGAAGGGCATTAGACTAGACTTCTCTACTGTTGGCTGTGGTTCAGTGTAGCTAAACACTAAAGTTGGTGTTAGCATTGAGAGCTTGTTTCCCAGTTCCACCAAGTCTAAGGGTAGCCTTGCTAGAGTTTATATATTGCAACTGTTAAAATGATGACTTCCTGGAAAACTTGGTAATTGTTTGGCAGTGTCTAGCCACAGTATTGTTGCCCATACCATATGTACACCAGTAGACTGGTTCTATTCAGCAAATTTTTTATTTCCTTTCTAGTGTAGTATTAACTGTGTTGGTTTAAAAACCCCAAACAAACCAACCAACCTCTCCTGGATGTTTTATGATGTTTTTTAGGGTTTTTTTGTTTTTTTTTTTTTTTTTTTTTTTTTTTGTGGTTTTTTGAGTTTTTTGGGATTTTTTTTTTTGGGGGGGGGAGAGGTAGAGGGAAAGGGGTATTCCTGTTAGGAACACAATACCACTTGGGCCTGGCAGTCTGTCCAAGTGTAAAGAGCTATGGCAACTATTATGGTGCCAAGAGGATCTTATGAAGACGGAGGCTTAATGGCTGGTGGTTTGGGCTTTTTCATTTGGTTTTGGGTGTGTTTTGTTTAAGAAAACAAGAGGCATTTAAGGAAGTCAAGGAACAAGGAAGTATTTTCACTTTTAGGTGCTCTGAGCTACATTTGATTTAATAGGATTAAAATTTTTTTTCTTTTTTTTTCCATTACTGCAGGTGAATAACTGTTGCTATGGCAGTTTCACAGACCTTTGTTACAATATGTTGAGCTCAGATGCCGAAGCTTAGGCTCTGCAGACTTGTAACTATCAGCTACAGGACTTTTTACCTTTTAAATAATTATTTATTTATTTATTTTAGACTTGCACATATCCTTACAACGACACTCTCTTAAAATAGCCTTGTCAAAACTCTGGTTGTTTCGGTTTATTGTTATGAAGAGAAATAGTGAAATGGCTAACTTAAGATGGATTTTAGCTTCTTGGAATTTTAAGCCTTGGAGAAAGTATCTTCCAGAAGTTTTAAGGCATGCAGTTTCTGTATATGAATTCTTATTCAAATAAGATAGAGAAATTTGTTTTGAGTGAAGCAAATTGCATAAGGCAAGTTTCAGGTAAAATAAATAAAAAGATTAGGCTTGGGGCTTAGAAAGGTGCAAGGTTTAGAAAATCAACATTATCTTCTAGTGATTGGAAAGTTGTAACTGGTGAAAGGTGTTTTATTACCACATCCAGGTTTTTTCTGCTTTTACTGCTGTTGTACAAATCAAACATTTCCTTCTGCATTTCCTGCTGATCTCATAAGGCATGGCTGCAGAATGTGTGTGACAGGACTGGGAAAGAACACCAATCTAAAATTGGTTTATCACAGTTTGTCCTTGTGGTGTATTATCAAAAATACGTTGCTTTGTATGCTGTGCTTTACCATGAAGACATGGTATGTCTTCAACCAGCACTGCAGAACGCAACTTGGAGCTGTTGTCTGAGGTACAGGCTCCAGCTACTTGTCTGCAGAATGACAACAAAGGGAAATCATGAAAGTGGGGAAATAAGAGAATGTGTTCCGTAGATTTCATGGCTTTTACTGGTAATAATGCATCTGAGCAATTAAGATGCTTTACTGTGGTCTGGCTGAGTTACACTGCTTCCTTAGGAGGACTGCAGATACAATGGAGTAGCTAACGATTTATAGTGTATCAGTTGGAGCTGGGGTTGCTGTTCAGACATTTGTTGCTCTCAGTAGCAACACAGATCTGAAGTATTGCCATACACATGGAATGCAATCTTCCGCCATGTGGTAACACAGATACTTGTTGGACTGCAACATATACTGGCTTGGAAAGTTGATCTGGCATTGAAGAACACAAATATGTTCGTGTTGAAGATAGGTCAATTTGTGTTCTGCTGTTAATGTGCTTACTGCTTCTGTCGTGGGAAAAGAGAGGATAGTTGAAAAGGTGGGTAGGGAGAGAACTCAACACAATTAAATTCTAAAATCCACTGAATGTAAACTTCAGATTAAATGGCAGCAGCTGACCTCAAAAAAAAAAAGTTTAGTTCAAGATAAAGATGCTGGGTAGGATAACTGCAGTGTACACGGTGCACAGGAAGCAGCTGATGCCCATTACTACTGTCTGGTTTAAATCTGAAATTAGAAATGTAAACCAATATAAAAAGACAGTTTTTTGTCCTCAACCAACACTCTTCTGGTTCAGGAAAATACAAGATATGTTTGGAACATGTAGGCTGGTCTTCAGAAAGGTGTGTATTGAGCTGTGTTTTAGGATTGGACATTTTTGTTTACTTTCCCATGGGTAACATTTACCATTGTAAGTTTCCTTTCTTAAAACTGCTTCAGTAAAATTTGGATTTCTTGCAGCTTTCCACAGGTGACTGGTGAATGGGGCCTGGGCTGATTGCTGCTAATAAAGAAAAAGGAAAACCTGGGCCAGATTCAAAGTTTGAAAGATGATTTTAACTGAAGTTTCCAACATCTTTGAAATAATTTATATGTCTGTAGCAAAACTGTTGAATATTGGGTCATTTTTTTTCTGGAATGATGTCCTCTTAGTTTGTAAGTCTCCATATTTGTTTCTGGAAAGGTGGCATACTTCTATTAGGTGGTTTGTAATGGAGATTTATTTCTTAGTGTTTCTTATGTTGCTAAGTGATCTTGTTTACTTTTTTGCCTTGATGATTTTGTTATTTTTTTTCCCCTAAGTGCTGTTGAGTTTGTGCTATTGCCTGGATTTGACTCAGAATGAGTCAACTATTGTGTACGCAATTTACTACTGGCACATTCCAGTAGCGTTACCTGGTATTTTGATATCAAAGCTTGATTATTTTAATAACTTGGAGTAATATTAATAGGCTGGTAGGGGATTGAGGTAGAAGGGAGTTAAATATTGTGCTGCAGGTAATGATCAAACAATACTGCAAATCTTGGTTTTTACTAGAATTTGGAGGAGTTTAGTGGTAAAATGAATTGAGTAGTATGTGCACTACAGGTAAGCAAAAACTTTTAGCCTTTTGTAACGTCGGTGTCCTATTCTTGCCATCTACATAATTGCTTTTTCTTGCATATTTTGTCTGCCAATATTCTCTCTTGCTGCTAGTCTGCACTGATAGTCTTGCAAAGGTATTATAGTTTAAGGGTAAGGAGGTTTAATTTACTCTTAACCTTTAGGCTATATTATTTAGGCTATATTATTAAAAAGGAGCAAGCAGACATTTAATCTAATTTTGTTTTTTGTCCTTCCATTTCCCTCCTCTCGTTCACAGTCTTTTGTTAATGCAATTTTAAGTCTCATAATGACATTATTTGCACAACTTCCTTCATGGCACGCAACCAAGAAAAAAATGAGTTTTCCTACAAAAGTTTACTGTCAGCAGTTAGTGGTGAGCCTTACCTGTGTCAACGAATTATTTTAATTTGGGAATACGAATAGGATCAATTCAGTAATTCATGTTATATTTCAAGGAGAATTTGTTTGTGCCAAGAAAAAGCTGTTTGTTCAACAGGTAAAAGTCAAATACGTTCAGTTTTGCATATTATCATTAGGGGCACGGGCCCATGCATATGGCAAAATTGCTGTTGATTACTTCACCATGGATGTTATTGTTTTGTCCTCTGTAGCCTGAGCTATATTGTAACTGCTAAAATCATATCCTGGTTTTCCTCATCTTTATGATGCTGTGAAATAGCTTGCATGTGGCTAAAGTAACTTGCTGTGAATGACAAAAAAGCTAAAGCTTTAAATAGGAAACATTGTTTTAAAAAGCTGTGATGTCTGCAGACAACATCTGCTGCTCCTAGCTCATTCTTTTCAGGTATTAGCAAGTCTTACCTCTTGCCCATCTTTTAGTTTGATTTTCAAGGTGTTTCATCTCTAAACCTTTGAAATGAGCATTCTGTACTCGCCTGATTGGAATAATCTACCTCTGTAGTGGTGGCTTGGAAACCTTGAATTTATTCTTTATCTCAAAGCTTGCTTCATTCTGTATGTTGCAGTTGCATCCTGAGGGCAATTACTAGGTATGTGTTAAAGATAACTGTTTGGTAGTTCTGTGCATATTAAACGTGAGGAGAAGGCTACATTACACTTACAGGACATAATACTTTCTAGACAAATTTTTAACAGAAAAAGAAAGGGAATGATGACCAAAAAAAAAAGAATTGAAAAGGGAATAAAGTAGAGATGAGGAAAAAAGATTAGGAATGAGGGAGAAACTGGGAATAAAGTGGAAGAAGGGAAAATAAGACAGAAAAAATAAACAAGAATATGTGTTAAAGGCAGTGGAAGCAAATAATTAGACAAGATATGTATCTAGTTGAGGGTTTTATTTGACACCTGTTGTCACAATATCTGAACACATTTCATATATAATTAATAGTGATAGGTGAATTGTGCCTGCGTGTTTCTGACACTTCTTGCTTGAGTTAGAGGGATCTTTGGGGGTATAGAGAAGGGTAAAGCCTAGAATGAGAAGGGAATTCCCATGTTTTAATACATGTGGAAAGACACTCTGAGAAGAATTTCTTCAGATTCTGGATTTCCATTTTTATTTTGTTCTGCCTGCCCTCCCCTCCGGAGGCTCCTTTGTAGGTAGCAATTTTGCACTGACAGGACCCTGTCGGACAGCCTTTCTTGGCAACTCTTTCTGCTAGCTTGACATAGCTCCAGAACACTGTGTATGTTAGAGTTATTCACAGATTACTCTTTGATCTTAACACTGCAGGGAAATAATTGGTTATTTGGGAATATCTGTGGTAATACAAAGGCAACAAGCGAAAGAGAGGAGATACAGAAAAGGGAAAAGAGAAGGATGAAAAAAACGTTTAAGACTTTTGCAAATTTTTATAAAATTTTGAGTACATCAGAAACAATTTAAAATCTAGAATACTTCAGGCAAATATTTGAAAGTTATTTTGAAGATTATTTATAACATAGAATGTGGGACTGCATGGATGTGTATTAATGGCCATGACTGCACAGTCCTTGAGGAGGAATACATTACCTACGGTCTGGCAACTTGCTTTTGAAAATGAAGCAGCTTGACATCTAAAGTGACGCTATCTCAAATGGCATATTTTGACAGTTTTCCTGTGGTGACTTGCAATGGTCTAGTATCTATGCTCCCTTCTGGCAATGGTGCCCTGCCCTGAGGAACTGCTGGTCATGAACAGAGTCTGTATGCTCTGTGAAGATCAACTAGGAAGCCTAAATTTAAATTCCTATCTGTTTTATAGTTATCTAGTATACAAGGCACATGAAAGTATCCTCCTTTCCTGCATCGATAAGCTATTTGGTTTGAGCTTTCAGATGGGAAACAAGTGAGGGTGACAGAAGAATGTATAAGAGGTTGTTCAGTTTCATTAGACATTAAAATGGCAGCAATGCCTCAGGCTTCTTAGGTTGAATTGATGATGACATTTCTTCTTCAATCAAAAGACAGTAAACTAATGTACTGCAGTGAATCTGAGTTTTACAGTGCTTTTACTAAAACTTAACTTGTTTTCCTTCATAATCCCAAGTGTGGTACTCCAACACTTCAGTGATCCAGTTCCAGAGTGAACGGAGCCGAATTTTCTGTAAAAATAAGAAAAACAAAGTTGAAAGCTCCTTAGCATCCTTCCCTAGCTCCCTGGGGGCAGACATTTTTCCTATACAAGTTGATATTGCAAGGTGGCTTCTTCAGAGCATATTCTTAATGTCCCTTGAATTTCTTCTGTGTTAGAATACCCTGTTATACTTTCTTCATAGTGGTTTGGGGTAAATCATGAACACGGTTTTGGAAATACTAAGCTTGGACATTTCAGGTTTAGGGTTACCAAACTCAGAGACGACTTTTCTGACTACCTTGGAATTGCAAAGGTATGACCCTGAATGTGATAATATTATAACAATGTGGCGTAAGAGAAGCCTTGTTATTACAGCAGATAGATTAGTAAAAGCTAGAAGAAATACATATATATATTTTGGTTTTTTTTCCTAGTGTTATCTTAGTCCTGTTACCAACATCTAGTCAGCCAAATGCTTCTGGCATACAATTTACCTGTTGCTTTTGCTAGTGTTGTCTGTTTGGCAATCCTGCAGGTTCTAGTGTTCGTCCTCCCTTCTGATAGTGGTGCCCAGCCCTGAGGACCTGCTGGTCATGAACAGTCTGTGTGCTCTATGAAAAACAGCTAGGAAACATAAATTTAAATTCCTGTCTTGTTTTATAGATATTTAGTATACAAGTCACAAGTTCTGCATTGTCTCTTGGAGCACTCAATCTAGCTCTTATCTGCTGCTAGCTGCCATATTGATCAATGATTGAAGCAAAAAGCAGATTATTTTGTGATTAGGATTGTCATTGGAGTTCTTATTTAATTTTATAAGCCATAAAGAGTGGGGAGTACTAACATTCATGCTATCAAGACTAGAATATACTAGTAATTTTATAAAACTGGTAGGTATTACTCTGGAGAGTAAGTAAAGATTGTTGGCAGCAGGGAGGAGAAGCTAAAATGCTTTGGTTGGCATTGGTACCGGGAAGTAGAAACACACGAACTAATGAATACAGCAAGAATGTCACATCAGCACGACATGGCTGAGAATTTAAAAGGACAATGGATTTTAAATTTGAATTCTAAAAATCTGCATATTCCCTCCTTTCTCTCATTGAAATGCATTAAAAAAAAGCATTCCATTCAAGTTAATATTACAGAGTTGTTGACAGATTATCTTGAGTGCAATATTGCCTAATGTTCTGTTCTTTTTTACAGAAAGATCCAGATTACCTGAAGCTGTGGCTGGATAGCTTTGTTTCTAGCTATGAACAGTTTCTGGATGTGGACTTTGAGAAGCTGCCGACTAGGTATGTAGAACTACAGACCTGTTCATCTTTGATATCTGAAACAGGCCTGGCTGAGAGCCCAGTCTTGTTCAATGTCAATACTGCCTTTAAACAAAAGAAAGATTTTCCAGTTGTTGAGTGGCACTCCTATTCTTTTGAAGGTCAAATCAGGTTGAGAATGATGAAACTAGGCAAATACTGGTGTTTGCATTGTATCAGGAGATGGCATGAGTATTCACTTGCTCTTGCTCATAGAAATATTGTTCCTTGTGCATTTTTTTAAATAAGAATTCATGAAGTGTTGCATACGAAATAATACTAGTCAGTGTTGGTGCTTGGTATCTGTATCAGCAGTGACTGAAGTAAAATGTAGGTAAAGGGTTTTGTAATTTTATTTCAGTTTGCTTTAAGATTAAGGATGAGATGAAATGCTTAGCTAAGATATCAGAATCTTTCATAGAAAATCTTTTAAAAAATGTGTACAAACGATAGACTTTAAAGTGGTTTCTTTGCAATCATGAAGACCTCAGTTCAGGGCAAGAATATTGCTGACTTCACTCGTGTTGCTGACCACAAGTTCTCAGATATAATCATGAGATTGAAGTCTAATTTCAGAGTTCCATGTTTAGTATTTTGAGTTTGCTGTCTTCTAAGGATTGTGTTTTGAAGACTAACTTTGCAAGTGAGGAATAGAAACTTAGGCACTGGATGTTTTCTCTTGCTTTTGAGACGCTTGCATGAACTAAGGGTTTTAAGGAAGAACAAACTCTGTGGAATTCAGAAATCATGAGAAGTGGTGTCAGTATTATAGCTGATACTGCTACTGGTGTTTGAATGCAAAGAATGGCTCTCCCTCCGTGATGGCTACAGTCCAAGCCCTGTTGAAATCAATGGAAATTCTTTAATGGGCTTTGGATCAGATCCTGTTTGAAGTGTAGGCGATAGCCTCTACTGTTACAAGGAAATAAAGAAGACTGCAACTGGATCTGAGTGAATAAAAACTGGGCTTCTTGGCTCTTTGTATTAAAATTTTCTGCATAATGCCTATATGAATGTAAAAGATGGTGCAATTACTAAGAAGCAAGACCTTCAACTTAATTCTGTGCTCTTTTGTAAGATGTGTTTTCTTTTCAGTGTCAAAAATGCGTCTTACTGTGTTAAGGAAAAAGGTTTATCCTTTGGCACAGGTTATCTTTAACATACTGCTTAATATTGGAATGAATAGCGGAAGAGAAGAATGCCTTGGTACTCTAAAGTTTCTAAGAGTTCTTTTGCTTTTCTGTGTTGATGGTTTTTGAGTTTTGGGGTTATTTTTGGTGGTTTTTTACAGCAACATAAACAAAAAACACATGAAGCCTAGTTGTGCAGAACAATAGCAGCATCTTCATTGTGCTAAATGATGGCTTAGTGAGCGTAAAAATAGTGTATTTTTCTGAGGTTAATGACAGGATTAGTGATTTAGCCTGGAAGAATAGGCCCATGTGGATTTAGACTGATTTGTGTAACAGATGTAGAGAAAACGTATCAAAACAGTACAGGGATGAAGGCAGATCAGTCCTGTGCTTTGATGGCTGGATTAAAAATTATACTCTTTGAGAGCAGATATTAGAATTAACAAATAATTGCAATTTCTGCCCTTATTGGCGTTTGTGAGATAATCAGGCGTGTGAGAAGTGGCATCCTTCTGGGGTTTGTCAATTTATATTGCAGGCATTTACATTGTGGAACTGATATTACTAAGGCCACAAAAAAGAACAAGTAGGTCAGTGTAGAACCAACAAATGCTGATTTCCAGTGAGTCTTTCCTTGGGGCCATAGGAACCTGTGGACTCGAGCAACTCCAGTAAAAAAAGTTATTGAATAAGTAGTTCTGTCTTTTGGTCTTGGAAATAATACATGATGCTAGTAAATGAGAAACTGAGTGGACTAATACTTTGTTTTGTTTTGAGTTTTTTTACCTATATAAATCTTAGTACGTTTCACAGCTACATGCCTGAATGACCTTGTGTACTGAAGGGCAAATGCCAGGAAATAATGAGAAACTGTGTAGGGAGAAGAAAGCTTGTGCAGATTGCTGGACAAAACTAACCTTTTGGAAGACAGGCATGAAGTTTTGTGTCAATGTAAAACATATGTGGGTTTTTAGCATCCAAGAAAACACCACTTAAGAAATGTAATGAAACTATTAGTGGTTGCGTGGGTGTTTTTCCTTCCTGAAAGAAGGACTCTGTGATTGGCACTGTCACTTACTGGTTTAACTGATAGGAGTATTTCTTCTATAAATTAAAATATATAATTTCCTGAAATCTGCTTTGGATATCTGAAAGATGCTACATAGTGCAGAATTAGGAAATCTCTAAGTAGAGGATGGGTGTATCCAGTGGTATGATTTGACTGTATAAGTAGAGCTTTTACAGTTATGCAGCTTATAGGCTTATACAGCTCCATCTTTGTGCATCTAAGTGAAATGGTTCATTAATGGTGTTCTTGATGATTTTACTGAAAAGGTGAGGTGATTTTACTGAAAAGGTGAAAATAGCTATGGCGATGGCTTTGTGCATTGAGCATGAAAGATTTATAGTGCCTGTCCTTTTACTATTATTCATTTCATATGTATTTACTGTGAAAAGGATAAAACCTTTGCCAGCTGGCGGGAGGTTTTTTCCCCTCATTGAAGGAGAGGAATTGTCATTTGGGCTAATACTTTTAGAAACAACAAAGGCCTCCAGAGTATTCTCATGCTCTTTTTTCTGCTTTTGGTTTGCATGATCTCAAGCAAAGCAGCTTAAAGGCAGCTCATGTGAAGTACCATAGAAACTGTACTTGTTAGTTTATTGACTTCAAACCCACATAAAAATGATGCAGGAATCGTGATAGGAATGCTGATTACATGGTTTCATGGTTGTTGAAAAGTAAAGCCTGGTTTTCTACAGCACTTTGTTCCAAAGTGCTTAACACTGGTGGAGGGCGGGATGAAAGTGCCAGTGTGAGTTTGAGCTGCAATAGGTGAATACAATTCAGAGAGTAACTTAACTTCCTTTCAGACACCTGAGATGGCAGTCTATATTGCTGCATAATGTTAATATAATGCAAGGAAATTATAAACAAAAAGAACCCAAATGTGTCAAGGTCTTCCTCATATGTATGAGGTAGAGTACCAGCAGTTGAATGTCAGTTAAGATATGATTTTTTTTGAGATTTTTGGGTTGTGGTTTTTTTTTTTTTTCCCGCTTGCTTGCTTGCTTTTGGAAGGCTTGGTTTACGCAGCTAGTCTTGGGGAAAAGTTAGGACTACATGTCCACAAATTTAACTTCCACATTTTTGTGGTGATACAGTAGTAATTTGCTCTGGGGTGAAAAGAAGTTTGATTATTTATAAACATTTATATATTTTTACATACTCTATAGTATATTCAGTTTTAGTATTTCTTGTGCCAGTCTTGCATAAGGCAGTGAATGCTCATGGGTTGTGCAATAGCACAGTCAGGCAGCTACTGCAGAGAAAACATTCTTTGGGACGTGAGGCATGAAGGGTATGTGGTTTGCTCTCTTGTAAAGCATTTTATGATCTTACTGAAAAAGACTTGATGGCCATTTTAGGGAAATTACTTCTGGATATATAATTTCAGCTGTCAAAAATTATGGATTTCCTAATACAGAGATAGTGAATTATCACGTTATGAGGAGCCATGCTTGTAGTCCCAGAGGGTATGGATCTGCTGGCATTTTGAGGGGTGAAGCTGCTGTCACTGAAATTTCTTTCTTGGCAGTTGTGTTGGAAAAAAGCAGTTGCTTTTAATTTTGTGGTCAGTGTCTGCATCAGTTTAAAGCCGAGGCCCTATAAATAATTCAGAAATTTTTAACACAAATTTTAAAATTCTGAATCCCAGGATCTGTAAAGCAAATTGCACAACTCTGTGAAGAGGCAAAGGAATCAACAGTATTTAGTCCTTCGTGTATGTATGGGTTGCACTTGTTTTCTAGGATGTGGGAGCTTGCTGTCACTTGCACCTGTCTAAATTTGGTCTTAGTTCTTCCCTTCTATGTAAGCTTCCTTTTCAACTTTAGAACCTAAACAACATATTGTTCTCCATTTCCTGCAAATAATTGGTTATCACAGTGTTTAGTGTCAGTCGTTGCATTTCCCCACACTTTGATGCTTATTCTTGCAGAGATACGCGTATGCAAGTGTCATATTAGTGAGTTTTTGAGCTAGCTGAATTTGTTTGTTGTAGTTTTCCCCGTCTTTAGCCATGTGTAAGGCTTTTGTAAGCTGTAAGGCATTTGCTTGTGTCTTCCTTTTCCTGTGTAGACTTCATAGAGAATGTGTCAGATTACACAGCTGATGCTAGAGGCAAACTCTCTTTAGCATGTGCACCAGTAGATAAACAGTATTCACCCAAGAGAATGTTCTAACACACCTATGTATTTCCATACTGTTGCTGAAAGTGGGTTTCTATATGGCTGTAACTAGATTATTGGTTTAGCTACTGGTGTTGTGATTTTCTTTTTTTCTTCCTTTGGTTCTTACTAGTATATTTCTAAAAATGTTTCAGTTTAGCGAAAACAATAGGCAAGAATACCTCATGTTCTTCAGGGCCATGTCTGGCCTTGGTAGAGTTGTTAATTTTAACAGCAACACAACAGTCTTTTTGACTCCTAAAAATAATTACCTAGCAGAAAAAAAATTCCTAATTTGCTGGGTTAATGATATCCAGAAACTAATAAGGATGGGTGATTTTTTGTGCAAAATTGGTGTGCCAAGACTCAGATTTTTGAGATCTCCCTCTCTTGCATATTCAGACCCTGGTTTTCACATCTTCCTTTGTTTAATCTTATTCTGAACAGCTTTCTTTTTGTATTTAATCTTAGCTTGCATGGCCTTTTAATTCATGTAAGACAGGCATGAGGTTCGCTGTGGATGAGTACCAACTGGGCTTCATTAACTATTTAGTAATTGCTATCTCATTTATTTGGACACTTAGTCTTCAGCAGAAAGTTGAAAATGTTCCCTTTGAGTTTAGTTTTCATGTTTCATTCCATTGTGGCCATCCCTTTCCTTATTTAGGGATTTCCCAGGCCACCCATTTACCTGATGAAGATCATGCAATTTCTCTGTGGCAATTAAGGCAGATCATTGCATGGAGGAGCATTGAGGAAAACACTTAATGAATTTTTAACACCTTTTCTTTTTCAGTGGAGTTCATTGCTGGGGAAAAGGAAGCTCAAGCTGGCATATCGCCACCAGGCTTTTCCTTTTGGTTCATTAGGAAGTGTTTGTGAGCCATCAGTTCAGCAACCTTTCTTATAGAGGCTTATCAGAACATTACATGAGCACCTTGAAATTGATTGGTAGCATGTCATTTGTATGATTAACAGTTTTGTGTGTGGTTTTTCTCTTTAGGGTGGATGACATTCCTCCAGGAATATCCCTGCTTCCTGATAACATTCTTCAGGTCCTCAGGCTCCAGCTGCTACAGTGTGTCCAGAAAATGTCAGATGGACTAGAAGAGCAGCAGCAGGCTCTCTCACTTTTACTTGTGAAATTCTTTATCATCCTTTGCAGGTATTTGTTCTGATTGTTACCTCAGCAGTGCTATTGTTTCATTAAAGAAATAGTGGTAATTGTGGAAATACTTCTAAATGAAAAGACATACTCTAACAAGTGTTCGGTATGAAGTAACTTGAGAGAGAATTGTACAGGAAGAACTGTTTCACATTCTTAACATGCTTGTAATTCCATAAACAGTTTGAGAAACTGACTGGTTACACTATTAATGCAACTGGATTCCTTCTGAAACTTCTGCCTTATTTTGTAATTCTGTTGAAGCAGGTGAATAAAGTGGTTTTTGGGATCTAATCCTCACTATTTCTTCAGTCTTCTATTATAAACTACATTAAGAGAGGAAGGGAATCTCCTTTTCTGAGGAATAGTTGAAGCAGCTTTTAAGTCCACTGTCTCTCTTTATCCATGCAACAATACAAGAGGCTCTAGGGCAGTGTTTGTTTCCTGGAATATTAAATGTAAGCTGAGTAGGTGGTGGTAATGTGTCTGAAGTACAAACTATTGTCAGTCTTTAATTGCTGTAAAGTTCTCCGTACGTCATCACTTCAGGATCTCAAGATCTTTATCACTTCAGTATCTTTATCCTCAAGACTGAGAAATAACATGTGTATGCTATTTCCTTATTGCTGTTGATTTATTTATGTTCTAAAATAATTCATTAGTTGTTTGTTTTCCTTGGGAGAATTTAAAGTGAATAAATGCTTCTGGGTAATATGTTTGCTAAAGTTTTAGAAAGTCTATGCACAAGTAATGTGGGAGAAGTGGAAGTTGCTGTCTGTATTATCAGATGCCATTTCTGAGCTTTCTATTTAGAGTGTCCTGGGAATCTGCTTAACCTCTGAAACCCCAAATTCCGGATAGAATTGGCCTACAGCAGAGTGACTGGGGCCTTTCTTTTCCTTCCAGTTAGAAGAAAACTTGTGAGCTCTGTTGTTACTGGGACAGAAATAAACATTTGAGTACATGCAGTCTTTTGGAGAGTATTTTTGAAATGCTGATATACTTTTGTATGGTTATAGACAGAATACTAAAACAAACATTGTTTGAACTAGCCTCAAATGGTACACTGTGTACATTTCTGTGGTTTTTATGTTGTCTTCATAGAAATTTGGCTAATGTGGAAGAGATTGGGATGTGTTCATACATTAACCATGTTATCACCATGACTACGTTATACATTCAACAGGTATGTGATTAACAATTCTCATCTTATTTTTTGCCATCCGATACTTCCTGCTCCTGCTTATGTGATACACTTTTTCAACACTAGTGTTGTGTGGGAAACAATTTGTGGGCTCAGAACTGTTCTGAAGGAGATCGAGATGAATTTTCAACTTGTAGAAATCTTCTGAACACTGCTTTCTTTTTTTTCCCCTCAGTTAAAAAGCAAAACAAAAGAAAAAGAACTGGCAGATCAGACCCCCATAGAAGAATTTGTGCGACATGCATTGGCTTTTTGTGAAAGTCTCTACGATCCATATCGAAACTGGAGGCAGCGAATTGCAGGGTATGTGTGGATTGGAACAGGATTATAAATACTGTGGTTGATGATAACTTTAGATGAACAAAATGTAAAGTTTCTGAGAGAACTACTGCTGCCTGATGTGAAACTAAAGTAAGAAGTTGTTGCCTCTGTATTACTACATTGTACAACTGTTAAAATTGATAGCCTTGAGCAGTTAGTAGTGTGTTTAAGGATTTTTTTCCTCCTGAAGACACACTCTTTAGAATAGCATTAATGAAATAATTTTTCTACCAAAATTAACATCATGCAGCAGGCATGCTAAGAACTGAACTTCATTGCCACCAAAGTTGTCAGAGTAATAATATATCCCAAGAGTACTAGTAAATCCTGTTTCATTTAGTGGAAAGCTGAGTTGTGATGCTTTTTGTAAGGTGGAAAGTGTAGAGTGCCAGGAAATGGGCTTTTGGCAATGCTTAATTTCTGCCATTCTAGGTACAGGCCCTGATCTTTGAATCTGCTAGTGGTTCACTTTATCTGCTATAACTGGCTCTTCAGAGACCTCTTGCAAATTTCTGTGAGGTCTTTTTCTTGCACAGTTCTCCCTTATGAGCCCCAACTTAATTACGATAATATTAAAAGTACGTAGTCTTGTATAGTTAAGACGTTCTTCTGCTGTGTTGTCAAGAGCTGAAGTTGTTGTTTGCTCCTTGCTGCTATCGAATGATAGAGCTGCTTTTCCTTCAGGTTCTCAATTTTATTTCCATCAGGACCATTTTGACATGCATGAGATATTAGACCTGTGCATGCAAATAACTAAAGGCATAGAGAGATCATGTCTTATGTTACCTAGTCTTGTAAAATCTCAGGTCCATTCTCACAATATATATTCTGTGACTTATGTTTGTGCAGCTCCATGCAAACAGAGTGGGGGTGATGTGAGCTGTCTGCCTTGGCTGCTGGGGTTTCTTTGTAGCTTGAAACCTGCAGTATGCCATAATACTGCATGGGCTGCAGGTTTCACAAGGCTGTTATGGAAACAGAAGGTAGTATTCTCAATAACAGCTTGAATTATCGTGGACAAAATTTTAAGGAGCATGTAGGGATCACAAGTTCTGGTATTTCTGTGCAACATGAGAATTCCCCTTTTCCAGGACAGAGCATGAATTGATACCAGTTCTCACACATGGCATGCCAGCATACTGCTAAGCTGTTTTCAGATGTCGTGTAGGCAATGCCAGCACATTTCATGGTGTCTTAAGTAGAGTATAAGTACTCAAAATCAGCAAATTTACAACCAGTGAAGGTGTACAATTTGGCAATGAATCAATATAATCACACCATTAAAAAGCGTTCTGCTTTCTGGAACTGGATATGATTTAAATACCTTTCTAAAGTTATGATATATTTACTGGCAGTCTAGAAGTTAAAACAAAATTAAAATCGAGGATATACTAAGAGGTGTTTGGTTGTAACTGACCAACATGAAGGTCCTTCCATTGCTTTCTCCTTTCAAAAACTGGCCTATTTTTCTAAACTGGTGGAACAAGGATGCCAAAAGGGATGGGGAGGCAGACCTGCTTGAATTAGGGCAGAAGAAGTTATTGAAGATCACAGTATATATATGTTGCGTTTTTGAAAAGTTCGTAAGTGTATCAGTAGAATTATATTCCTTTAATTTGATGGTGTTGTCATGTCATTCCGTGCCCTCCTCCCCCAATGAACCCATAATAATGATTTGTGTCCATTTCAAATTGCATGCTGAAGAAATTTGGCAGTCTAGCTGGTAACGTAGTTACAGTAAGCAAGGACTAAAAACCAGCTTGGTGGCACCTAAATCATATTGTATAAAGCTAAGGTATTTCTAGCAGTAGAACAGTAAATACAGGATTAGCTGTGATTCATTTTTCAGGATAAGATATTACTATACTATTTTTCTTGATCCTGTAGGTGAAAGATAACTCCTGACTTTTGGCAGTGTTTTCTATTATGAAGTCATAAACCCAAGGTATCATATCTGATTTCTGTATCTTTTTTTAATGTAATTGCAGGCGTTTCCTT
Source organism: Strigops habroptila (assembly GCF_004027225.2). NCBI lineage: Eukaryota > Metazoa > Chordata > Aves > Psittaciformes > Psittacidae > Strigops > Strigops habroptila. Next base: position 15,132,427 of record NC_044281.2, on the reverse strand, counting down.
AGTACGGTTGAGAAGAGCAGACAGAAGTATAAACCAGCTTCCCTCACTGTTGAGTTTGTCCCTTTTTTTTACCGTAAGTATCATCTACAACGTGTTTAAAAATAGTTATTGAAGGAATCAACTTAGTGATTCCAAGTTCCTTTCCACTAAGAATTCCTTATAAATGTGAAAGCACCTTGCTTGCTTTCTGAGGCTGAATGAAGTGGCTTGGTTTGCTTGTTTCTTGCTCTGAGCATCAGCATCTTGCCGTTCTTACTCATCTTGGAAAGCTTGATTTTTTTCAGACTTTCTTTCAGTGCCTAATGTGGTTTAAGAGGGTTGGTTCTCTAAATTGCCAACCTCTGTATTTATTAAGGTACATACAGTGATTGAATGTAAGATCCCTGTAGCAACTGTAATGATAACTCACATGGAAAAATAATCTCAGGGAAGTGTTCATGCATTTTTGTCTGTTAATACGATTTAATAGCTAGAAAAAAGGCAACTCTGTGCCATCCAATGAGCAAATGTTCCTTGGACTACATTTTTGGAAACTGCTCTGTTTTGTGTCTGGTTAAGCCATTAAATATCATGATGGCTACTTTGGAATTCATGTGTTCTTACCATTACAGATTGGCTGTGTGGAAAAGGAAGACTTATGTGGCCACGTTCTGTACTTAAATCTTGGGAAGGTGGGATACCCAGCTAGTTTGCCAGTTTAACATACCAAATGGCTGGTGACAGCAGAGTTGAAGCAGCTAAGTGCCAATAGAATTGAAGTAGCAGGAATATGCTGGAGGAGTTGGGGTATGGGTGAAATCGGTCCTTTTTGCAGCTATCTGTTACCTCAGCTTTAATTGGAAATAAAAAAGGGAGGCTCTGTTCCCATTTATGAAATTGGTTTCTCTAGGTTTGAGTCATATATTCGTCCTCTTCCTTGAGATTCCCTCTCTATGTACATAAAATAGGCTAATTGCCAAAAAGACCAAAGAGCTGATGCCAGTAAAATGCCATTATCTTTGTGCCAGAGTACTGGAAACCCTCTCTAAAGGCTGCTACTGAGGAATGTCATCTGCAGGTTCTTTCCTTCCCCATTCGGTGCATTGCACTCTGGTTCTTTCTAAATCTCTTAAATATTCTATACTGTGACTGAGCTACAAGTGTACTAATTAGCTGGCAGATACTCTTCTGCTGGTTGGCCAACTGGCAGGAAAGACAGAACAAGAAATTGCGGAGCATGTGCTTTAGGCATTCTGCTGTGGCAGCACTAATATGAGGCTTTTTTTTGTCTACCCACCCTAATGATTTACTCACAGTCTGCTAGGTGCTGCTCTTTTGAATTTGTTTGAGTTTCCTCAAAAGATTCAGAGGCTGTAAGTCATGGGAATGGTGGGACTAGCATTATAACAGTGTGATCATCTAAGCTTTGTTTCCTTTGAAGACCAGATTTACAAAATAGGTGTGCAATTTTCTTTCAAAACAGGCTTAATCATTCAGTATATAGTCAGAAATCTTACTTGCCAGTAAGTGGTAATTGTCTTAAAGGTTATATTATTGTTTTAATGAATATAAAATTCTTGCATTTTCAGTTTCTATTATTTGTTTAAAATCTCATTTTTTACAAACCCAAGTCATTACCAAGTCTACCTCATAAAGTTATTGGAAGATTTACGATGGTTAATCCCAAACAAAATAACCCTTTGTACTTTATTGCAGCTACTTTGAATCTAGTGTTATTGCTATAGCAACAATATCCAGGTTACATCTATTTCTAAGAAGAGTTCCTGAGGCTGTTTATAGTTAATTTATATCAGATATGGCATAAGAAGAGATGCAGGATAATGGCCTTTAAAAAGACTACTGCTGGAAAGGTTACAGACCTGCATAGGCTTCCCGGGGATGTTTGGCATAAAGGGAGCAAGTTCAGAGACTGTTTTTTCTGAGCTACCTGCACTGCATATGGCATTAGACATTCTGTGCCAAAATTGCTCTAACTTTTGTCATGCTTGCTAGCTGCTTGCATGTTAGCATGTCATCCTATTTCCTATTAGTATGGACAAAATGGGCTCGTGTTACATTATGGATAAGATCAACAGCTGTTCCGTCTGTCGTTCTGCCAGCCTGCATGAAAAGTTTTATGCAACCTGAAGGTTGCTCTGTGAATTCCTGATAAGTATGGTCCTGTCATGTTACTTTGGTAATGCTGGAATTGATGTGTTTGTGTCTGATTTATGTAAAAGAAAGTGGAGATTATATAGTTGAAAATTTTTCAAATAAAAATTTGCGTGATGACAGGGAGTGGAGATGCTTTTTATTATTAATTTGCTTGGTGTTCTTTTTTTGAGAGGAAAAACTTTGTATAATCTATATGTCCAAAGTAAGGAGTCCTCCTCCTTTTTATTTACTCCAATCAGAATGCTTTCAAGAAAGTGAACATCTCAAGGAAAGCCTGAAATGTTGCCTGCTACATCTTTTTGGAGCTATTGTGGCTGGTGGTCAGGTAAGGATGCTCTGAACTCTTTTCAGCTGCTGAAGCCTCCAAATGCGTGTTTATTGTTCAAGGCTTATAAATACTCCATAACCCACAAATGAGAAGAATTTATTATTGACTATGAATTGTTTGTTTGTCTTATGAAGTTTAGGGTAATTCTGTGCAATAGTATCTACATGCTAAAAGCTAGGTCCTGATTTCAAAGAACAGTAGGAATTTGGTGTCTATGATACCACACATTTGTATGAGCTTACTGTAATATTTTTATATCATAAAGAAAAAAATTTGAGTAACTAGATTAGGAGTTTCCACCTGCAGAGATAGAAGTTTTGTATCAGCACGCGAAATTCATCTAGCTTACTTTGCAATGGTAGAAGCCGTTTCAGTAAGAGGCACGGGGGCCTTTATAGCTTGGAAGCTGTTTAAAGTCTTTCAAAAAATGTGAAGATGTGAAGAAAAGAGAATGCTCATTATCAGCAAAGCCAGCATCCACTCTCTTGGCTGACTTCTGTAGTGTGCTACTTATTCAGGTCACAAGCAAATGATGACCTTCTCCAGAAGAGAGGGAGCAGCAAAGCCAGGCACTGGTCCACCAGGGAAGGCAAGCTGGACTGAGCATGATGACCAGGCAGGCAGAGGCAGTTGACCTCACTGGCAAAAGTGCAGTCTCACTCTACTTAACAAGGTGATCTGAGTAAGTCTGAAGGTGATAACCAGGATCAGCCAGCCTAGATCACTAGACAACTCTGTAGTGATGAAGCCTGAGATCAAGTCAGGAAGTCTGGAGTCTGGTCAGCAAATCAGGATGGGGATTTGGTCTAGTGATGGTGACTAGGGTCAGTTAAGAGTCCAGTGATTGCTAGTCCATCCATAGTGATGAGGCAGGTCTAAGATCAATCTGGGCAGTCAAGGTTCAAGACAGTAGGTCAGGTTCAAGACAGTACATGGCCTGGCACAGGCCCAGCTGCAGCGTAGCTCAGGCAGGTAAAAGGTTGAGAGCTGCTTGAATGCAGCTCCCTAGAGAAAGCAGGGAGTCCCTGTCAAGGCTTCTCAAAGCTCTCTATAAAGCTGGGCTCCTGCCCCAGCTTTAAGGTGGCCTTCAGCCTATGCAGTCAGACCCTCAGGAAGAGAGGTTACGGGAATGATTTGGGGCCTGGACAAGTGAATTATTATGTCCTTTTAAAAAATTTTAGAGTATCATGAATCTGATGATCCAAAATGAAAATGCAAGTGAAGCTTTACCTAGAATTAGCAGTTTATCAAGGCTGCTTTATAAGAATTTTTGACATGCATTTAAATTATATATCTTTTTCCCTTTATGCGTTCTCTTTGAAAAAGAAACCCTAGTTAAGTGAACAAGCTGGGATGCATTTCATCTGTAGCTGTTGATACAATCCAAGTAGACTGTTTCATGTTTAACAATTACAGGACATTAAGAGGCATAATAATGCATGTTGAATGATTCAGCTCAGAAACTTCTGGTTTGAAGGGGTTTGATTTTATTTGTTATTTTTTCCTTAATCACTTCTTTACCCCATGGGTTTCAGAGGAATGCTCTTCAAGCAGTATCTCCTGCCACCATGGAAGTCTTGATGCGTGTTTTAGCAGACTGTGACAACTGGGATGACAGGAACCCTGAGGAAGTGAGCAGGAAGGCAGAGCTGACTCTGAAGTGCCTGACAGAAGTTGTCCATATCCTTCTAACCAGCAGTTCTGACCAGCGGCAAGTGGAGACAAGTACAATATTGGAGAACTATTTCAAGTTGCTTAATTCAGACCATTCAGCTTTACCTAATGCAAGGCGATGCAGGCAGTGGGAGAGCAGGTTCATAGCACTACAGGTCCAAATGCTGAGTGAGTACTCAATTGTGCAGCTCCTTTAAGTATCTCTTCATAATAACTCTGAAGCAAGTAATGATTAAACTGTGATAGTAGTATAACTGAATGTTCTACCAAAAAATGTTCACTTGGGTAAGCAATCCAAAAATTGTAAACATTTCTTTACTGACATCACTTTTATACGTATTCTTTGTATAATCATTCACGACAAAAAAACCCCAAAACAACAGAAAAGACTATCAAATTGCTACCATTTAACCAGTGTGTCAAGGTTCATGTACTGCCAGTCTCCATTAAGATAAAAACCCCAAACCCCCACAAAACCTTCTCACTCCAAAAAAAACGAACCCAAAACCCTTTTGCTAGGCAACAGCTGACATCAGCCTATAATTGCATACTAAGATGGGTCTGCAATAAAATACACGTGATAGCTGTTTTGTGATAGTTCACTTTTCAAATGACCTTGTTGTAAGTATTGGCCAAAAGTGATGATCTGAAACAGTGGGTTTAAGTCATTGGATAAGAATTCAGGATTTGGAGTTTCTTCCACTTTGATGTTCGAAGTGGGAAATATAAATAAAGGTATTTCTTTTCCCAGTCTTCCAGAGTAATTGCTTCATGAGGAAGCAAGTGTTCGTGTGCTTTAAATAAAAGACAGGCTGCTTATGTACTCACAAATAGCAATGACTTTGAACAGAGCCCCAGAGCAATCAAAGATATTTGGTAGCTGAATTTTTCTCCAGAAATAGTAGGTTACATGATAATTTTTACAGCATCAAAATGTTTAGCTTTAGGCCTAGTGTTCTGTATTTAAAATGCACATCGTTCTTGATCAAAGAATTCACAGCACATAGTTTGTTGTATAATTTTTCCCCATGTTTATTATGTAATGTGCAGAAAAAATGCTTGTTGGATTTGGGAAATGTTTTGTCTTTGATGCCAGTTCTGTTTTAATTTTATAGATACCATCACAGCCATGTTAGACTGCACAGATAGGCCTGTTCTGCAGGCAATTTTCCTTAACAGTAACTGCTTTGAGCATCTCATTCGACTGTTGCAGAACTGCAAGGTAAATTTTCCCTTATCAGCATATTTTTAACAAAACTTGTCTTGTAATACCGCAGGCATATTAATTACCTTTATATCTTCCTTCTGAATTAAATGCAATTTTATAGTGTCTGCGTACTGGAAGTAAAACTTGGAATGGTTAGAGCCACTAATGCTATGAAAGATCTGAAAGTTTCAGGTCACTCCAGACTATTTTTTTTATTGCTAACTAAGTAGAGGTGTTTCTCGTTTGTCTTTTGGTTAAAGCAATGAATGCTTATTTTGAGTCCCTATCTTCACAGACACCTCTCAGTCTCTAAAATCGGTTAAGGTTCTTACTGGAGTCAACCCCCATACAGACCTTTTTGGGTTGGTGGTCTTTTTGGTTTGGTTTTGTTTTGTTGTTGTTTTTATATATTCTGTCACTGGATCGCTGGGAAGTCACAACTGCTGCCAGATGAAGGTCTGAATTCTAATTTCAGAGGCATATTTTTCCGTTAAAAAAAACCCTTGCTGGTGTGGCTTGTAATTGTTTCAAAATATTTGAGTTTTGTGTAGCTGACATAAAACATGAGCTCAAGCTGTTACCAATGTTCTTCAGTTGTTGTTCTCCTTCTACATAGGATTTAGTGTTTACATAGATGTTGTGTTTTCATCGCAATTGCAGATGGTGATAATTTGTAAGCTACTGTCTTCTACTGATTGCTTTGTAGATTTCATTCTTTCCTGTGCAAAAGAACATAGATATGATGTAACTTTGTGGAATATTTTATTTCTGTCTGTGATATATTGGTAGCATAGCTATTTTGAGCTCATTTAATACTAGCTACAGTAAGCAATTTGATTCAAATCCATTTAGATTTTTGATTAGAACATATTTCAGAGCACTGGTGTCTTAAAAATAAATGTGTTTGGATTATGTCTTAACTGTAACTATAATCAATGGCAGAATGCCAACTGACTTGAAGGGTTTGAATAGTGGTTGTAGTTTTTTTATCTCCTCCTGAAAATACATGACCTTTCCATTCTCCTCCTCCTGTTTGGGAATCTGTGCCTATTTTTGTACTGACCTTGTACACTATAAGAAATTTCTCTTTTAGTTTCTCCTTAAATCATTAAGCAGTGTGATGTTTACCTGTTCATGGAGACTCTAGCCATGTTTCTGCTCTTATATAAACAAGTGGTGGAATTTAAGAAGGCAGGAACAGCTATTCTATTTTTGCAACTTGCTCCTTTTATTTTTATTCTGCTTGTATGTATGTCAGAAGAATGCTTTTTTGAATTCTTTTTTTTTCTCCTGTGATAGTCACTCATGACTGTGATTGGATATCAGTGCCACCAGTTTGCTACATAGTGGGGCTTTTTTTTAACCTTTCACAATTAGAATACCCCAAAGATGAGACGTAGGGAAAGGGTGGACGCTGGGAAAGTGATGTATATTTGTTTTCCAATATACTGTATCTCCGTTCTTTTTCAAAGCCAGAAAGCAGAGATAAATTTAGATGTGGAATTAGGATTTCTCCTTATTAGCTGCGGTGGAGACTATATTTCTAGACCTTTTTTCTTTACCTATGAAAATCTTGCTACTGGATTCAACAGCAAGCTGTGTGGAGAATGTTCTTCACATAGCAGGAGAGTCCATACACATACCTGAAACTCAGGAAGCTATTGGATCTTCAGCAAATTTAAACTGCAAAAAATTTCCGTGGAAAGGAGGGTAAAGAAAATCCATGCCACTATTTCTGCTATGGATATCCCAAAGAACTTAGAGTATTCAAGGCCATACTTCTAGTCATACTTTTAGTCATGCGCAGTTCAACAATCTTCCAAAATTTAAATCTTCCTTACATTTACTGGTTTTAAGGCTTATGGGCGAACTGTCTTCCCTTAACTATGCTCTGGGGTTAGGGATCTGCACAAAATTTAACTTCTCAGTTAAGTTTTGATGATCTGAATGTTGCTTTTTGCCTGTGACATCTGGAAAGAGGGACTGTATTTTAGAGGTATCAGGAGGTGCTTATTCTACACTGAGTGTCGTTTAACAAGCTGCGTTGTTGGCCCTCAATCTTTTCTCATCTGTTAAACTGTCCTAGAGAGGTCAGACTGAGCAAAGCACAATGACCTCTAGCAGTATGCCTGGTTAAAAAACATAATTTCTAAACAGCTTTTAAATAGCAGAATTAAAACCATATGGACATTGTAACAAAAATTTGGTTTTCCATTTTCCATGTATTATCAGAACCGAAGTAACCCATGTGAAAAATTTGATGGGGTTTTTTCTTGCATGTCTGCATTTGCTTCTGTTTAATGTTCTTATTTTCACTTGTTAATGTTATAACCCTCGAGGTGTATTATAGTTACTCTGCAATGCTAAGTTCTCTTGACTGTGATGTACCTTTCAAAATGACGTGTTTCTATATGTGCTTTCACACCTATGTAAGTCAAAATAATACTGTGAGTGTTGTCCTTCTGTTTTGCCCTAATTTATGCAAGTTGATTTCTCAGGTTGTTCCTCTTCAGAGAGACTACCCAGCAGATAACAAAACAGAAAGTCTGAGGAAAAAAAATGACAGATGCTTAGTTCTTACCCATTCAGGGCAACTGTTGTTAATTTTTTAAATTTTTTTCTTTTTTTCCCCTAAGTGACTTTTTAAACATTTTGATCAGGGATCAGTAGAATCTAAAACAAGAAAAAGATAAGATAAATTTTAGTTCTGATTAGGTTACAGCTAAATTTTGCCCACAAAGTGACTGCAATTGATTATGAATTTGGGTGAGCTTTAAACTTACAAATTCAGGAACTGATCAGGCATCTAGCTACTATACTCAGAGCAGTTTCTTAGCTGAAGATGCGATATAAGTGTATGTTTGATGTAAAGCTATTTACAACCTGTCTGATTCTTAGGATGATGACAGAGGTATTTTACTCTTGTCCTAAAGACTATGTGCCCCAGAAATTCTGCTCCTGTTGCTGTTTGAAGATTAAAAAAATTCTGTCTAGGTATCTTCAGTCTTCACCTAGGATGAAACATAAGTGCAAAAATGGCGAAACATCTGCACCCATTTCTTCGCTGATGCCCCACTGTTGTCTTTATTTCTTACAAGTAAATGTTTGAGAACCTCCTGTCATGTCGCATATTGTAAATGAAAACACAGTTGCTAAGCCAGTGACCAGTATGAATTCCAGGTAGATCTGTTTCCTTGTCTCAGCCATTACAAATTTTCATTTAATTCTGGGGACAAAAAAAAAGACTATTACTATTCAGGAAAAATATAGTGTAATCTTTGGTATTGTAAGATCAACAGAAGACTGCTATGAATGGAGGATTGTGTCTCACCACTGTGAGAATTTTTGGTTTTTTTATGAAGTGTGAAATTCAGATCCAAGGCAGCCTCCACAGGTTTGGCTGCAGGTGACTGTTTAATGCGATTATCTCCATTGTTCTTGTCTCTGTTTCTAACAGCTGTTTTTAAATGCTAACAATAAAGTGGCAGACAAGAGTGAGAAAGACCTTGCCAACAAATTACTGACAGAAATGAATGAGGACCAGGTACCTACCTAACCTCTGTTTTGCTTCAGTTGAAGTCAAGACACAATCACAGGAAAATTGATTCCTGTGCTTCACCTTAACCATTCTCTTTAAGCCTTCTGCAGCGAGATGAACTTGTGTTGCTGCACACACCAGTATTCCCTGTCTCCAGAAAATAATTTTTCTGAATAACCGATTGAATTCAATGTCAGTTTTATCCATCTGCTTCAAATTACAGATATTTTGCAATATTGAGCATCAGTTATGCTTCTTTTAAGGAAAAGGTGAAGTACATGAATGGAATCCAAATAAATTCTGTCAACCTGGTGGTGACTTTTCCCTCCTCCCTTTCCTCTTTTTTGCTTCTTTGTCTGAGCACTGTGGTGTTTTGGATTCTGGGGCCTTGTTTGTGAATCTCAGTGGTTGTATTTGTCCTGATTTTTTGCTTGTCATCAAGAACAGATGTTCACAAAACAATGGACAGGCTGAATCAGGGAGGTAGGAATAGCCTGTTGCTTTAATTTTTCCCAAAATGTTGTGGAAAGTTTCAAATGCAAATTGTTGTATTAATTTTATAGTAGAATGATTTTGCTTTGGTTTAAAATGTAAAGAAATGCTAAATGCAAGGTATGGTAATCTACAAATTGTGATTCTAACTAATAGCTTTGGCTTTTGTAGAAACTAAGTGCAACACTCTAACCGCATGTAAATGTTTCTTCACATCTAACACTGTCTTTGATTCTTGACGCTTCATTTTCAAAATATGTCTGATGCATATAATATTTCAGAGATGATGAAACAGAATGTTTGTTTGCAGTTTTGCTAATTAGATTTACTGATGGATGTGAAATAGTGCTCCAACATTTTTGTCCTTAAAATCACCATAGAAATATCAATATAAACAAGAATTATAGGGTAAAAAAAACCCTCAAAAGATGCCTTAAATTGGAAAAAGAGATGTTGATCTACGCAATGAAGTTACGGGTGAGGCAGCCACCTTATTGTGCTGGTGTAATTTCTCTCTTACATTTTGTTTGTGTGTGTGTGCTGTATTGGTATGTAGGGACTTGGATGGAAAAGGAAACACTTTGTATGTTTGCTTGCTAAATGACTGCTACAGCTGAACCCAGGACAGAGCTGCAGGTGCCTGACTGTCCAGCAGCACACACACACATACTGCAAGAGGTTTCCTAATTTGTTTTCCTCCCTCCCTCTTGAGGTTGTCCATTAGACGCATGAGGAAAACCTGTTTGTCCATCAGAATATTTGAAGTGCAATGTGTGTTGTGAATGCTTCTCTCCTCTTGAAGTATGTGGCTAGTTGTCTTCTGTTATGTAATTCCTGTAGGCCATGGCATTATGAAATCTTGACTGGTGGGGAGATGATTTTTGAAGCATGTTAACAAACTCTTGGTTTCCCTCCTGGCAGGAGGGCACAGTATAGATTTTGGAGCTGAACTGTCTTTGCGTATTTGTATATAACTTCTGTACCTGCTACTTTCAGGTGTTTCAGGGGCACCTAGACCGCTTGGCAGTATCAACCATTCAAGCCCTCACAGCAGTAATGCACAATTCTCCAGCTGCTAAGGTAACAGTATATATGCAGAGGTCTGTTTGCAGCAGGCTTCTTGATCTTGCGTCCATTTAGTGTTTTTAATCACAGTATCTTGAGGAATCTTGCTAGAGAAGGTGAGCAGGTTGTGGTCACTCATTCTTGCCAGATAGGAATAGCTGATTAGCATCCCTTATCCATTTATATGTGTCTAATGGGTGGACAATGACCCATCTTTCTATCAAAACTGGAAGATCAGAGTATTAATAGCAGTTGGAACCTTTGTAAAGGAAGTACATCATTACTTGCCCCATGAATATTTGGGGTAGAATTCATGGATGTTTGCAGGAATTTTCAGGTAGGAGTTTGTACTGTAGTTTTATTATGGCTTTAAACTAACCCAGGATAGTACTGCTATCCAAATGGTGGTCTTGCTGTTCCCCTGACCTTCACAGGATCACAGAATGGTTGAGGTGGGAAGGGACCACTGGTGGTCATCTAGTCAAACATCCCTGCTCAGCAGGGTCACCTAGAACACTTTGCTCATGATTGTGTCCAGGAGGCTCTTGAATATCTCCAAGCAAGGAGACTCCACAACCTCTCTGGGCAACTTCCTTTGTAGTTATTCTTGTGATTTGATACATGGATAGGCTGTGGTTGGTTTGTGAATCTGACTGGAAGGTAAGCCCACAGAAAAACAGTATTTATTCTTAGATTGCTGAGCTCATTAGATTCACACCGTGGTTGAATGATTCTCTAGTCTTGGCATAGGGAAAGGGATGTGGCTGCACAGTGGAGGCTAAAGGAAGAGTGGCAGTCATCTGCTTTGGTTGCTATTTGCAGTACAGTCAGAGTGAGAGTTATGCTCCTCCAGAGCATTACTCAGAGTGCTTGTTTCTCCACTGACTCTGGAAAGCCTGGGGAGAGTTGTATGTTGGAGGTGGGGACTGGCTGTGATTCACAAAGGGTCAGTAAAGTTTCAGTTGTACTTCCACTGCAACATATGTGTTTTTTCTTTCCACATTTACCTGAGAAACCACCTCACTTCTGACAGATTCATCCTTAAAAAAAAAAAAAAAAAGAAGTCTTAATTTCCATTCAGAATACAAGCAGGAGAAGAGTATCTATTCTGTACCTAACTAAACCATATGTGGATGCTACAGTTTGGATTTTGCATCTTGATGTTTTGTTTTCCCCTCGTGTAAAATCAATTAGTTTTCAGAAGAGCTTCCCTGGAACACCCTTCTAATTTTCGAAGTGTTCCGGATGGGTGGTTTTTCATCAGGCTAGTCTAGGAAAGTCACTCAGAAATTATTATCTGAATACTTCTAATTTTCAGTGTAATCATTTCATGCTATAGTTTGCATTTAAAAATGAAGCTATTAGTATTTTGTGACAGAATTAACATTTTTATTATACCAAATAAATTATATTCTTATATAGGTAATTATTAAAATACAACTTTTGATCTTTAGTTTATCTGCATGCTGCAGTGAAATACTTCTCATCTGCAGCATGCTAGAGATTACACATTGGACATAGCAAAAAGAGATTTCTAGCCTGCAAAACATTATTCTTGCATTCTAAGTATTTTGTGTCTAATATTGTGTTAAATTAGAACCTGCTGCAGTAGACGAGCAATTTTTGTCCATTTTATTTGTTAGTGAGACTGGGATTTTTATCCTCAGGAGGTCTTCAAGGAGAGGATTGGTTATGCACACATATATGAGGTACTGAAATCGCTGGGTCAGCCCTCACGGGAATTGCTGGAAGAACTCATGAATATGGTGAGATGTGCTTTTTTGAATACTAAAATGCTTACATCTTTCCAACAGTACTTCTAGCCCTATTTTGTTGTATTTCACGTCTGCTGTTTTTCAGGCTGTCGAAGGTGACCACATGGCTGTTGGGATACTAGGCATAAGTAATGTCCAGCCCTTATTGCTGCTTATCCAGTGGCTTCCAGAACTAGAATCACATGACCTGCAGATTTTCATCTCAAATTGGTTGAGGCGAATCTGTTGTATTAACAGGCAGAGTCGTGCCACGTGTGTCAATGCCAGCATGGTCATCCGTATCATTGAGACACTGAAGTCCCACTCTGCGCTCCACTGTACTTGTGCAGAGAACCTGATTGCCCTTCTGGGCTCTTTGGGGAGCCAGTCAATGGGCTCAGAAGAACTGCTTCAACTAATACGGCTCCTGAGGACCGAGGAACCAAAACGAGCTCACCCTTACGTTGTTCCAGTGATGCGAGCCATTCTGGCAATGGCCCGGAAGCAGGGCATGGCTAGTGCTTTGCAGTATTTCAACTTGTACCACAGCATGGCTGGAATTGCTGTTCCATCAATTCATAAATGGCCAGGCTCTGCGTTTTCTTTCAATGCTTGGCTCTGCCTTGACCAGGACCGGGTGGACCCTAGCCCAACTAGCAAAAGTGGCAAGAGGAAGCAACTATATAGGTATAGTTACTGTAACTAATTCAACAGCACAAGTCTAGGTTATCTGTTTCTTGTGCACATGCTACCCCTATGACATGCGGTACTTTCGCTTATCTTCTCAGAATGAAATATATAGTGCTTAGTTTGTGAAAGCAGTTTCACCTGTCACCAGGGCTCGGCTATGTTACAGAAGCAAGCGTGTAGTTTCTCCATTATAATGGTTTCTTGTCTACAGTTTCAATATCCATAATTCTAAGTTTTGTTAAGGTTTATAGCTTAAACAAAACAAGATAAAAAAACCACCTCAGAACAACCTTTCCACTGTTTCCTATAAAAGTGGTTTTCTATGAGAGCACAATGAAAAGGGCACTTTTCAAATAGTTAATGTTGAACCAGGGACAAGTGGATAAGTTGGTTCTCTCCTTAATGAATGTACTGTTAAGTGATTTCCAGTAGTTTTGATGACGTAAGTCCTTGATTGTGTGTTCTGTTGTCTTTTTCTGTAGCTTTTTTACAGGAAGTGGTATGGGTTTTGAAGCATTTATTACATACTCTGGCGTATTGGTGGTTGCAGTTTGCACGAAGAGGGAATATGCAACAGTGATGCTGCCTGACCATTGTTTCTTTGACTCTCTCTGGGTAAGATCTGATACTGAAAAACACTTTGATTAGGATAGTGCTGTTAGCTCAGGAGTCAAATTTTGATTTTTTTGGTTGTTTTACAAATGGCCTATTATATTTAAATAATTCATTGCATAAGAACTGGTCTGATCTCAAATAATGCAAGCAATTCCCGTGTAGATTAGTGGTTGATTGAGCTAAATTATGCCTATGTTATTAGGCATTTGTTACTGCACAATGCTGTAAACAGCTTATATTTGAGATTTTTTTTTAAACATGCAGATTTTTATATATTAAATTATAACAAGCATAGGTGGCTGTGGTGCTATGTGAATGAATTAAGTGTGCTACTGTGTTTCTGCCTTACCTTTTGCTATTCACATACTTAGGGACTGATATGCATTATCATGATGTGCATTATCACGTTTAAAACAGCTGATCTTCTTATTGTTGCTTAGGATTTTTTTTCTTAAGTGGTTTCCTCACCAGATTAGTAGAGGTGAAGTTAAATATTTCTGTACAGTCATTTCACTGCTTTTTAATAATGACGTAATTATTTTATACTGCTTAACCAGCACAACATAACTATTGTTCACATGCCTGGAAAGAGGCCCTTTGGTCAGAGCCTTGTGTACATCTATGTCAATGGACAGCAGAAGGTCTCTGCCCCGCTTCGGTTCCCTGCCATGAATGAAGTAAGTTCGCCTTCTGAATCATACCCCTGTTGTGCTGAGCTCTCATAGAACAGTGAGAACAGAGTGGCCTTTTTTTAATTTGGAAATTGTATGGGAGTTTAAGATAGCTTAGCCTATTGCTGATAAGCTTCTGTTCAAGTTTGGACAGTGTCCAGAGTATCAATTTGGAATATAACCATTAATTAATGCTTCTTTAGTCATCTCAGTTTACAAACAAAACAAAAACCCCAACCAGATTACCTTGATCAGATTGTGAGGTTTTCCTGAAAATAATCATCTGATCATACTGACGTAATTTCGGTAAATCATAATAAATTACAGCTCTGCTAGCGATAAGCAGTTTACATAAAGTTAATCTAACAATTTTGAATGTGTACACATTTAGCCTAAAAAACTCACACTAGCCATCAAATAAGTATGTGTCATGTTTAGTTTTCTTTGTAAGAAGTTTTATCCATTCCAACAAATCCATTTTAAACTGGGCTGCAGCACTGAGCATTCTTCCCTCTTTTGTAAGTCCTAATTTTTTATTTGTTAAATATATTGATCAAACACTTAAATTGGACACAGTCCACTTAAATGCTTAAAAATGAGAGTAAATGTAATTTCCATTGCAGAATAAAACTCCGGATTATGACTCATCTGTAGAATAAGCACTATAAAGAAAGTAGCTAAAAGCAGGGCAAGTAAGCTTCTCATGAGAGCATCTATTTCAGTGGAATAGTTGATAGGAGAAATGTAAGTAGCAGATATGCTGGGCTAGTATTTTGGAATATAATCCAGAAGAGAAGCATTTACCAGGGTATCTGGAGCACCATAATTCTTGGCTCTGCTGCCGCCAGAGGTTACACAACGGTCAAGGTGACCAAATTGCTCTTAATTGGAGAAAAGGCACACTCTGCTATTGCACCAAGCATATACTCTTTTTTGGCCTACTGTGCTGGATTGCTGCTTTTCCAGGGCATGCCAGAACTTGTTGCTCTTGGTTTGATTTATTTAGTTGAGGCTTGCTAAAGATAGCCTTCAGATTTATTTTGTAAACTGTGAAAAGAAGGAGGTTAGATTTACAGAATGTGTTTTGTTTTCTTCCATGCATGACTCTCCAGTCTTTTACTTCTTGCTGCATTGGTTCAGCTGGTCAAAGAACAACAACTCCTCCTCCATCTCAGATACCAGATCCACCTTTTTCCTCCCCCATTATGCCCCATCGGACATCACTTGGGGGCATTCTCTCTACAGGAAGTTGGGGTGGGATGCTTGGAAAACCAGAGCTCATCACCAAGATGATCTCAGCAGGGACTCAGGACAGTGAATGGGGATGTCCAACATCTTTGGAGGGCCAACTTGGGTCGGTTATCATCTTTCATGAAGCACTGCAACCTTCTCAGGTGAAAGCATTATATTTAGCAGGTAAGTGGTAATTATACTGGTTTTAGTGGAATAAAGGTATGAGTTATGGACAAGATCCCACTGAGCTTTGCTCTACACAGATGCAAAATGAAGTTATAACCCAGAAGAATTGCAGAGCTGACCTGAGAGGGCCTTAAAACAAATAAGCTTAAAATAGAATTATAAGTACTTTATGAGGTCTTATTTAAAATGTTGTATTTGTATAAGCTTGTCTATCATATGTACGGACCTGTCAAAATGAAAATGTTAGGTAGTATTTTCACTTGCAAGTTCTTAATTTTTGCTGAAAGTATCACCCTTGTTTTGATAGGCCAGTTAAAGGTGATTTATGCTTGAGGATTTTTCCACAAGAATCAATTAGTAAATAAAGGGTCATTTAAAAAAAGAAAAATCTGATGAAATATGTCTTGCAGTTCAAGGTATTAAGGTGTTAAGTTCCACCTCTATCCAATCTTCAAGTTGAAGAGGTTGATGGAGATTAGCATAAAAGCTCTTCCATCTTTTAAAAGAAATATTTTGTATTACTAAAAAAACTCTCTTAAAGATTACTCGTTTTACGGACATTTGGGCTTGACGACAGAGAGATTTGTGACAAATATGAGGCAGGTATTTGTAAAGACAGAAAGATTAGAACTATTTGAACATATAACCACCCCCTTCTTTGTATAGTTTAGCTTTTTATCAAGAATGTGTTTCTTTTTAAGCAGACCCTATGGAATGAATTATTTAAGTCATAGACGCTACTTCAAAGCATATCTTAAATAGGTATGGTTCAGAGTGTCCTCTTTGTTGTTGCAACAAAGCATAGTAGTATAAAATTTGTGAAGGTTGACATTAATATCCAGTGGTCTCTTAACGTGTATATAAGTGTATAATTTTATATATGATTTTAATATATTTTTTTAATAGGTCCAAACTGTTTAACTCCATGGAAGTCTCAAGAGGCTGAAGTAGCAGATCTCCCCAGTAAGGTGTTGCTTCATTATACGCCAAAGGTATGAAACAATACAGAACTTCTCTTTGGTTACACAGTGTGCAGTAATTTCAAATTATGTTCTAGATGGACTGTTTTGCTTTGCGATTGTTGTTTCATAGAACAGATGAGCTTACCGTCTTTACACTGTGGTGGTTCTGGGAAGATAAGGAGCATTGAGAGCTTTCTTAAAGTGTAGTCTTGTGCAGGGTTTTGTTTTCGTATGGCAAAAGGACAGAATTATCTTGTACAATTGTGAATGTCAAATCTAAGATAACATGTATGATGTTCTGGGAGTTTCAAGTTGTTAAAATACTTCAGTGTCAACACAATGGCACAAACTTCTTGAAACATGTTACATATCATTTATAAATCTTGTGTTCAAAGATCTGTAACTTGTTTCCTAAATGATATTGTAGCCTCTTCGTTTGTTTAACAGGCCTGCAGAAACCCAATTTGTCTTGACCTGTCTGCAAATCTTTTACATGGAAGACTAACTGGAAACAAAGTAGTGAACTGGGACATCAAGGTAAATTCATAGTGAAGAAGCAGAACCAGCTGTAAATATGACAGTGGTTGCATAAGTTCAATTAGCTTTTGGAATGTGGAGGTCATTATCATAATGCAGATGATACAGCGTGGTTTTGTAATGAGAGTTAATGGGTTAATGCTGTAGCTGGAATAATATTACATTATATTTACTGAGAACTTAAAAGGACTACTGCTCTTACCATCGTAGATAATGCATTGAGATATTTTGTGGTGGTTAACTATTTTTCGTAATCTGTTCCAGGCATGTTTTGTATTGAAAGCATTTTATCATTTCTAGGGAATTCTGTCACGGTTTTCTTGCAGTCTTAAGCTCTGATTTAGATTATTAGGGTTAATACTTGTGACTTTTGCTGTGTTGGTCATAAAAAATACTTTGGAATTGCAGACTAACTTCAACAGAAAGCAAGTTGTAGAATTAAAATACTACAAGCACCCAGCATTTATTTTAAGCAATAAGTTAATCTAGTTATCTTATTTACTTTTGGTTCGAGTTAGCAGGGCTAGATGATCTTGCAGTCCAAAAGCTTCATTTCAGAGGAAAAAACCCCAAATATTCACTATAGTTTTCTACACTCAAAGTCTGAGTGTAGAAAACTTGTCAATGAAATACCTTATTTTTTTTGTCTTGAGGCAAAATGTACAAACAAATAAATATGAGCTGCTTTTTATATTTAAGAACAGTGCACAATCAACTGTACTAGCAAACTAATTAATAAGGAAATGTTGTTGGAGCTATACTGTGCATATGCTGACTTGTGGAGATCAATGTTAAGAAAATTCAGACACTTGCTACTTAATTTTGCTATGATAGGAATAGTTTGAAAATACTGCAGTTTGTTCTCTTCACCCAGTAGAGGGAAGAGGGATGGGTGTGGAATGTTTATATCTCTGGCTTTATAGGAAAGCATATCGTGTGTACAAGTCTTTTAAGAGAATCGTTCATTAAAAAACATGAGGGGGTTTAGCACCCTCTTGAGGAGGACAAGAGTGTGGAAAAAAACCCTGAGAGCTGATTAGGAGCTCATGAGGAGATAGGTACAGCCTAGAAGGAAATCTTCATCCACGAGATAAATTTTGCAGATTTTAAAAGACCTTCTTAATATAATTGTTCAGTTTTGTTAAATTCACCTTAACAAACGTAGGCTGGAGAGAGGGCATCACAAAGGCACATGGAGCAGTGTAACAACTGAGAAAGTAGAAAACAATGAAGGAGAAAAGGGTTATTTTCTCTACTTCTCCCCAACGTTTCTGACTGGGAAGGGAGAGCGATATCTAATAGATTGGTTTACAGGATATTGGGGTCTTTTGGCTGTTAAAATTTTACTACACAATAGCTTTCATTGGATTAAGCTAGACAAATTAATAGGTGTGTCCAGCTATCTTGCTGAGACCCTAATTTTCTAAGTGGCATTGTGAATCATTTCTAGAAATCTTCTGATTTGAGTATCTTATACCTTACCACAAGAAGCGACGTCTCATGCTATCCTTTCTTGTGAGGAAGAAGGAAAAAAGGGGGCTTAGGAGACCTGAATTTTCAAGAGGCTTAGAATTGAGAGATGCATAAAGTTGGGGGGGGGGAGATAAAATTTTATTATTTATTAACTGCCTGAGTTGAAATCTTGCAGGAGTAAGATTAAAGCATGTACTGTCTTTTCTTACTGCTTGTGGCAAATATCTTAGAAATCAGAAAAATGTTTTTCCTAGTTTCCAAATATACTTAGCAGAAGATTCTTTTTAGGATTTGTATCTTTCTGTTGCTGTGTTTATGTGGGGGGAGGAGAAAAGAAATGTAAAAATGCATTTTCAAAACAAGAGCTGACAAGAAGGCATGTGTATAATTGAAGTGTCTAAAACTTGCGGAGTTCTGTTAAACAGTGTTTTAAACTAGTTTCAAAGTGGTATGTGAAACATTCTGATTAATTCGTGAGTGCGTAAGCTTGCTTGTATTTGAAGTAAATTTATGCTATGTAGATTAGGGGATTTTAGTTATGGTGTTTTTCCTCCTTTTTGTCTTGATTTAGGATATGATCAACTGTATTGGTGGTATAAATGTGCTGTTTCCATTGCTGGAGCAGATCAGTTTTCTTGGTGGACAGGTGCCTGAGAAGTCTGAAGGGGAAGCTCTACCTCCAGAGCTAGTTACTCCTGTAGAGGGAGACTGGGTGGTGTTGTCATCCACAAAGGCATCAGGTAGGAAAGTACAGTTGAACTGAAATAATTTTTAAGCTTGAGTTTTAAAAGTCTTCCTCTGAATGACAGAAAGTAATTTTATTATGTGCAAGCTTTTCCAGAGTACCTATATACAGCTGAAGTTTCTGTTCCTCGATATCTGACCTGGATAGTCAGTACTAACTGTTCAGCACTCTGTAAAATTAACTTACATATTTCAAATATAGTTATATTTAATAGCGTTATGTTTCTTTTCATGATTTACATTAGTGCAATCCTGAAAGGTTTGTTCTGATTGTTTTGAGAAATTGTTTGATGCAAAGCCTACTAACGTCAATAGGAGGAGCTTTCCTACAGCTTGAGTACTGGTTCAGCCAGCCACACAAATAATTTGCAGCATCAGAGCAGTGTTACTTAGCCTTTAGCAGAACTTTTCTTAAGAAGATGTTCAGACTCCCACCTATTCCATACAGTCAGATTATCAGATTTTAGTATTAAAATTTAAACAAAATTGAAAGGAAGCTTTGAGAATAGATTTTTTTTTTAAACTATGCTAACACCACTGAGAATGAACTTTGATCTTAAGAGAAAACAGTGGGAAATCAGACCTTGCAATGGAAAGCAGGGAGGTTTGCCTTTATTGATTTATATAAGACAGAGTGGAATCAATGAAGGGAAAAAAAAAAAAAGAATCTTTTTCTCTCTGTCTCTTAACTTTTTGCATATCATGGCTAGAAAGTCTCCATTTTCAACTAGAGAGGGAGAATACTGCATCATATGTAAAAGATTGTAACTGAAAGACAATGTCTGCATTGTACAGCCAGATGGGTAAAGCAACTGAAGTCACGTTCTGGAGAGACATGAAACTGCTATGAGTCAGCACTGGAAAAATCTAAAGACAGCCTACAGCTAGGGAACAAACAGAAAAGAAGTTGGGAAGTTCAGGAAATAGTGAGGAACATGAACACTTGGTTTAACTTCTTCCCTCCGCTTTTATGCAGTGGTCCAACAATAAACCATGAAGCTTTTGTTACTGCTGTTCTGTTTTGCAGAAGCCCGCCTGGAGAAGAACATTGTTGCAACTTTCATCTTGATGATAAAACACTTTATTCAGAGACACCATGTTAACCAAGAAAATCTCATTCACTCCCATGGAGTTGCCACACTTGGAGCCTTGTTACAGAAGGTGAGGAAGTTTGAGGAACATCGGTTAGTAATGACTGTTATGGATGAGATCCTTATTACTTTGAAACAGTCTTAGTTTAGCCAGGATGCGAAGATCTTCAGAGCTCTCCTTAGTACATACTTTTCTGTCTCATGTTTCTGAAAACAAAAACGGAGTGAGGAGTTGATCTTAATTTGCAAAGCGAAACACTGTGGTTTGGCTTTGTTTTACATTCTGCTTTTTTTTTTTTAATACATACTGTGTTTGTATGATTATTCAGACTAGACTAGAAACATTCAAACTATGGTTTCATGTTTCTTGTATTGCTTTAAAGGAAGCAGACATTGCTGTAGGAGATAAAAGAATCTCAAAAATCTATCTATCTAAAAAAAGGTAGTTTTTTAGGATATTCAGTATTTTGAGTGCTAACACCTATTGTTGTTTTGAAAGGTGCCAAGCATCTTGATGGATGTGAATGTCCTGATGGCTGTACAGTTGTTAATAGAACAAGTCTCGGTAGAAAAGAACATGCAGCTTTTGCAACAGATGTATCAACACTTACTTTTTGACTTCAGTATCTGGAACAGTGGGGACTTTCCCTTCAGAATTGGTGAGCTCTTGGACTTGGGCAACTGTGCAGAGACACAATACTCTTCATTTGACATAAATCTTTATGTAGGTTCTAATAGAAAACTTTATTTTGTAGGGCACATACAATATCTTTCCACAATCATCAAAGACAGCAGAAGACTCTTCAGAAAGAAATACGGTGTGCAGTT
Organism: Strigops habroptila; assembly: GCF_004027225.2. Taxonomy (NCBI): domain Eukaryota; kingdom Metazoa; phylum Chordata; class Aves; order Psittaciformes; family Psittacidae; genus Strigops; species Strigops habroptila. The sequence goes on along the minus strand of NC_044281.2, from coordinate 15,111,185 downwards.
TCTTCTAGACACACTCAGGATTTATTATGGGTATGAGTTTTACCTGTTCTAACTCCTCATTTCTTGTAAGGGGCTGTTGGGTTTTTTTCCCCATCCTCATAGTGAGAAAATATGATAAATAAAACTGCAGGTTGGCTTTTGGTGGTTGATTTAATTTTCAAAATAGCACTATTTTTTTTTCCATTTGGCTTACTACTTTTCCTTGACTGTAATTTTTATGATAGTGTCATGGTTTAACCCCATCCCACAATGAAGCCCCACACAGCCTCTTGCTAACTCCCCCTGCAGTGGGTTGGGAGTGAGAATTGAAAGAGTAAAAGTAAGAATAATTCATGGGTTGAGATAAAGACAGTTTAATAGGTAAAGCAAAAGCCATTGAACACAAGCAAAGCAAAATAAGGAATTCATTCACCGCTTCCTATGAGCAGGCAGGTGTTCAGCCATCTCCAGGAAAGCAGAGCTCCATCACACGGTATGGCTACTTGGGAAGATAAACGCCATCACTCTGAATGTGTGTTGTGTCCACCCCCCCCCTCCCCACCACCTTCCTCTTTCTCCCAGCTTTATATGCTGAGCATGACATGATGTAGTATGGAATATCCCTTGGGTCAGTTGGGGTTAGCTGTACCAGCTGTGTGCCCTCCCAGCTTCTTAATGCACCCCCGGCCTGCTCGCTGGCACGGCAGTATGAGGAGTAGAAAAGGCCTTGACTCTGTGTGAGCATGGCTCAACAGTAATGAAAACATCCCTGTGTTATCAACACTGTTTCCAGCACACAGTGTTTTCAGAACACAGCCTCATACTAGCTACTATGAAGAAAATTAGCTCTACCCCAGACAAAACCTGCACAGATAGGATTATATAAAATTTGTGTCAGTTACACTAGAAATGCTTGGAAAAGTCATTAAAATTGCAAAATTGAAGAACTTATCAACAGTGCAAGTTAAGTTGTAGATCATTACTGTTATGAAAAGAGAGGGTGACTGTCATTTTAAATTCTCTTATACCCTTAGAGAATTTAAGTAGAACTTTTTTAGGAATTTAATATTTTGGCTCTCAGTCTTGGTGATCTATATCTGTTTATGAGTATAGTTATGTCACTGAGGAAGATTGGCTCTTTCATTTAGAGGGTGGGAGGGGGAACGTGAAATCCTGACCTGTATCCTGATCAGTACAAGTCTACATTTCAAGGCTTTTTTTCAAACTTGGTAAGTCTGCTCGACTATTGCTTATTACCATTCAGTTGCCTTACTTCAGTAAAAATTGGTAGCTTGTGCCATGGTATCTGGGTAGATGAAAAATTACAAAACTAGTACAATCCAGCTGCTATTAATGAGTCATAAAGAACTTCCTTAGGTTGCCTTCCTGTCTGTTGGTGTATAGGAGTGGCTGTAAAGATGGTGATTTGGCTCCTGATGACCTCAGAACAATACGGACATCCCTCTATGGATTGATCAAATATTTCCTGAGCAAAGGTGGAACACATGAGGAAATACAGAGCATTGTGGGATACATCGCTGCCACCAGTGAAGAGGAGCAGGTATCCAATATGGCATAAATTAATAGTTTAAACTGTACATGTTTTTGGTTTGGCTTCTTGGTGTTTAGAAATCTTGTGTGCTTAGAAGAGGGGGGAACAAAAAAGAAAAAGACCACAAGCAAAGTGTTTTGTGTGGTTCTGTTTAGATGTAGCTAAGGCAGGTTATAGAAGCAGCCTGGGTGCTCGACAAAGTGCTCTGCAGGTGGCCATACTTTTACTGGTTATTATCTTTTCCCCTGAAGAGAACAGAAAGCACATGTTTTGTAATACTGTCACTAGAAAAGTTCTTTTAGTTTACAAAACCAAATGAATTTGACTTAAACTGATCAGAAGTTGTAATGATGTGGTTTTTATTTGGTAGATATCAACGGAACTTGAACTTGTTTTGTAGCTCTAATTACAGTTTGATAAGGTGTTCTATATATGGAAAAATGTATTAAATTGAAATTTTAAATGCATAATATAGAGCAGATAAAATGTCTACTTTATAACAAGCAAAGGGGAAAATTTAAAAGCCAAGAAAATTTTCCCCAAACAGAGCATGAAGCCTGAATGAACTGTACATTAATGTAATTGTCTTAATTTTGTAGCTTTGTGGAATTCTGGATGTTCTCTTCAGCCTACTTCATTCCAGCCCAACCTCAGACCAGCTTTTTCTATTGCTTTTTGAACCAGGGAATGCTGATATTCTTTATGCTCTGTTATTGCATCAAAGATACTCTGACAGGCTTAGAGAACTTGTGTTCAAGGTAATGAATTGAATTCTATGTTTTTAAAGTAATCAATTGAATATAAATTTGCATTTTTCAGTGGTCTGACTACAGAAGTGTATTGCAAAGATACTAATCATCTAAGTTCTGTTTTGTTTTCTTCTCTCATGTTAGCTAGATATTATTGTTTATTGAAATAGTAACAATGGAATTAGTATTCTCTTGAAATAAAGTATTGTGATCTGGAAAAAGAAAAAAACAGTCCATGTTGTTTGAGTTATCTTACAAAGTAAATTTTAAAAACAGTGCACCAGCCTGTTATGTACAATGAAGTTTAAGAGATCTGGATGCTCCCTTGTGTTTATTTTGCATTTTTGTGTACTTTTTATTGCAGATTGTTGAAGAGATGCTGAAATGTACTAAAGTTTATGAACGTAGTAAGCACCGTATGAGACTCAGAGAAGTGGGATACTCTGGACTGGGGCTCCTTCTGAATGAATCGCCAGTTACTGTTTCTCTTATTAAAAACCTTCTTAACCAAGTTCTGTATGCAGGTAACTGGCAAGAGTTGTGCTTACCGTCAGTAAACTCCTTCTGCTGGGAGGCAAATGTAATTGGGTTTTTGCTCAGGAAAACTAGACCTCTTACCTTACTGAGCTCTTCTATTTGAAGTTCTCATCAGTCTCCACTAATGTTTTCTTAGTTCCTTGAAGTTTGTTCCCTTTACTACTCCTGGATGTAGAAGTGAGCTCTAAAGCAATTTTTAATATTTGGCTCTTACATTCTCTTGCATGATATTTTTTGTGTTTATTTTTTTCTCCCCTACAGATCCAGTTGTGAATTATAAAGATCTATTAGCTGTAGTGCATCTGGCTCACAGATCAGATATAAATGTGAGAGTGGTTATCTGTAGAAAGGTTAGTCATCTCCTTTAAAACTGAAATACTGTCCTTTAAGCCTATAAGCTGTACAGTGTGATATCTTAATTATTTGAGACACAGTGGTGGTATTTGTTGCTGCTGCTTTCCTAAGCAATGATTTATGTTAAAACCGAAGCCCATCTGTCACTTAATGTTGAATTTTATGTATTCAAGTCCTTCTAAAAACCAAAAGAAAAAGCAAAGAGTCTATTATGATTCTCAAATAGCTTGCATTTTTAATATGTTATTTTGATGGTTCACAAGAGTGGTCGTGGATGCGGGGAAGAGACAGGGAAGAAATGGTGACTTAACAGTGCTTTCTTCCTAAACTGAACCCTGTCTGGCTTGTATCACTGGAATTGATAGTACTGAATGTAGCTGTGAGGCACTATATTGTCTATTAAGGTTTCTCAAAGTGAAAGAAGTGAAAGGATAATGTGTATTATCAGTAAGCTATTAATACTGCAGCTTTCTTCATTTTATCTATTTAATGGTTCCTAATCATCTGTATCTTTTGCTCTAGATTTTCTTATCTTGTAGAGTAATGGCAGAATAGGATTATTTGTTGTGATAACTGGCTTTTGCAGAAAAGTGGTTGAAGTACGAGGACTTACCAGTACACTTTGATAGCTTCTTTTCTCCCGTACTCCTCAGAATTTTTTTCTTTTTTTTTCTCAAATGTATTTTTCTAATGAGGAAAATGAATTTATGGCTTGTTTGCTTATTATTAACCACAAAAAACATTGTAAGATCATAAAACGTTTACTTGAAAGGCTAGAATTAATGGAGTTACAAGCAAAAATTAATGTGTAGGTGTGGGACATCTTCTTCTATCCTTAGGTTTTGCACCTTTTGCATTCCCAGTTGGATGCAGCACAACAGATTTCTCAACAGCTGGGCTGGCAAGACACTTTGATTAGACTATTCCTGAAAGAAAACTCAGATGTTCGGATTGGCTTTAAAGAGAACAGGGCTGATTCCACAAGGGAAGAGGAGAAAAAGCCTCCTGCTGAAGAGCTTCAGAAACATCAATCTGATAAGGCAGAGGGAGACAAAACTGGCAGCTTTGCATCTGTTAATGGTCTGTTTGATGAATGGAGATTAGAAGACAACAAATCCCTGGATGTCCCTGCTCATTTCTCTGTTATGCCACTGGAGGATGCATCCACAGCAGAGATGTCTTTTAGGTTGGAGGACCGAGAAGAATTGTGGCACAGTAACCCTTCACATTTAAGTTTAGATCTGTCCAGTGTGGACTCCTATGAATTGGCTGACATTGTGAATCAGATGACAGATAGCCAGCCCAGCACACCATCACCTACAGAGAACACGAAACCTTTCTCTGGGCAGCCTGACAAAGAGCTGGGCGTTACAAATGATGCGTGCTTCACTGCTGATCTTTCCTTATTTGAAAACCAAGGAGTAAGTAATTCACTCTCTGTGTGGTTGGTTTTTACAAATGTCTGCAATTCCTTTTTATTTTTCAATTATCTTACTGGTGGATTATTATTGTCCTTTATTTGTCCCTCCAATCTTCCAGCAGAAAAGCAAACGATATATCTCTATTACTGTGATTAGGGGTATTTTGTATTGTAATGACTTTTTTTGGTTCAGTAGTTGGAATAGCTTTGATGTTAAAAAATAGCAACAGCAAAAACCAAAACAGACGTAAGATTCCCCCCCCACCTCCCCCCGACAACCAAATAAAAACCCTACCAGCTCCCCCACCCCTCTATATTTCAACATTCTTTATCTTCCAGAGGAGGCAGGGAGCAGACTTGCTGTGAGAAATTCAAGAGTAGCTGAAGGACAGGTTGAAATAACGATGTTTGAAGTCAAGTCAGTATTTATTGCAACATATAAGCAAGCCACAGCCTCTTGTATTTGCGTTTTAATGTATTTAGCAATTGGACTTCAGACTGCAGAGTTTTCAAAATGCTGAAACATGCAAGCATAGGGACTGTGATGAACGAGAAATGCTTTGAAAGTGTTCTAGAAGGGCTGTAAATATTTACCTTCTTTTTGTAGGGGGGTGATAACGAACTCATACAGTTACTTACAGACATCCTACTGTGTATAATGTGGAAAGGCATCGAGAAATCTGATGATGCCGCTTGGATTGAGAGAGGACAGGTGTTTTCTGCACTGACCAAACTGGGGATATCTAATGAGTTGCTGCGACCTTCTGATGAAATTAAACTCAAGTGAGTGTACAGTTCAAGGACAGGGTCTTTCGTCCCTTTTGAGGAAAAACAGAAAAATAAGGGGTATTAGTGAAGCTGGGAAGGGGTGGCTGTTTCCCAGCAAGATACGTTTTTCTTTGCTCTCTCATCACCTACTGTCAGAACTGTATTCCGCTACCTGTTTAATAGTGTCATGTGGCAATAAGGTTTTGAAACTGTATTGCTGGTTTCATGAGCCTCTCAAAATCTCTTGTACCTCTTTGGCTTATTGAGGAGATGGCAGTTATGTCACTGCAGACTAAGAGACTCAATTAAATACTTAATTTGGATTTCTTTAAAGCCTCTTACAGTTAGAACATGTAATAGTTACTTTGGGATTTTGTTTTCTATGCAGCTTGCTGGAGAAGATGTTAGAATGGTCAGTCACTGATAACAGAGATTCAAAAGCTCTTCCTACACATGCTGAAAATGCCTTCAAGCTCTTGCTAATTGTACAAGATTTCCTGCAGGCAGAAGGACTAGTTAATTCAAATTTATGGACAGAAAAGGTAAAGTAACTGCATAATGGAAGCACTGTATTTAGGTTGAAATAGTAATGAAAAAGTTGTCACTTTAGATAGTCTCATCCCTTCTAGGCATATGTTTTTAAACTATAGATATTACAGATTAAGGGTTCATAGTGGAATGAATTGGCCCTTAATGAGTAAAAAAGCATGAATACTTACTACAGGGAATATAGTTAATTTTGTAAGTTAAATAGGTAAGTTGGTGCAATTTATTAAAAATCCAGGTCTCTTCAGACGGGAGAAATATTTAGAAAATGTGGGAGCTAATGAAACCATGTCAGTTGTAGCCTAAGCAGATTTTGCAACATCTATCAGCCCATATTGTGTGTTATATTCTATGTATCCTGAATAAAAGACCAGCCAAAACTCTGCTCTTAGTTGCAAGCTGAGAAATGTCACTTCTGGGCTTTGACCCATATTGAAGTTTAAACATGATTTCGTGCATATATATGCAAATAGCTCAATTTTATATATCAGACTCAGAAACATGAGGTCTGAGGAAGAAAATGACTAGCAAATACAATAATTAGTACAGTAAAGAAGCTTTCTGTCATCTGGCTGCTTCTCTTGCCTTCTTGACATATGTTGTAGACACCCATAATTTGCCTCAACATTTATGTAATTTCTGGCAGTGGTCTTGCTTCCTTCACTGGCTGAGTTGTCATTGATTTTGCCATTTTTCAAGGCTAAAGGGAAGAGGTATTGTATGGAAACCATCATTTTATCATGATAAATCCTTAAAGAAAAATCAGGTGGTTTAAGCCTACTTTTGAAGGAAAAAAAGTAACATTAAGAATCATCAACATAGTAATTGTTAAGCTGTTTTCTAAAATGCCTGCTTATAAGTAAACATAGCTTAATCTAATCTTAAAGCTTTTGCTTGTTTTTAAACAGTCTCTTGGTGGTAAAACCTTTGCTTTCTGTTGTGGTCTAGCTTTGTGAAATCTAATTAGAAATGAGATCCAAACTTTGGAGCAGTGAGAGTTGTGCTCGTTGCCAGCTCTGAATTGAAAATAACAGGAGAATTTAAATCACCATAATATTCTAAGCAGGACAGCTTTCAGCCTGCCAGAGAAGCATTCATGTGATTCTGGGGCTTAACAAAAGCATGATTTTACATTTGAGTAATTTACTAGGGAATGTATCAAGGTATATTAGTTTTAAGCACACATGTCTGGATAGTGAAACGTGCATTTGCCCTTTGAGTACCTACCTTTCACAGGGTTTGCTCACTTGTAGTATGGAATTACTGACAGAAAGGAGTGTCTCCTGGTAGATTTATTTTTTTCTTATTTTTAAAAATACGTTAATATTTTTTTCAAGACATTTTGAAGTTTCAAGCATTTCACTAAATCAGATATTCATAAAAGAAGCCTTGTTTTCCTTCCCAGGGGACTATGCAGATTGCCTCTTTGGCTTTTTGAAATTGTGTCTCCAGCTGGAGTAGCTGTTGCTGATTTTATTTAATGCAAATCTTCTTGTTTTTACAATAGCTCTTGGAAGAACTAGTGACTCTCATGGATAGCCTGTCAGTCTGGTACTCTGATGGCCTAGAAGCAATTAGGCTTTCACAGGTGCAAGTCCAGTTGCTCCTTGGATTCATTGCACAAGATAACTTACAGGTTTGTTGCAAATTCCTGCAAGTGGTACTGTGGTTTAAGTGCATGTTTGAGGAAACTGCTGTGGCTTATGGGGGAGCCACTCATACCAGTGAGCAGATTGATGGCAGTCCTTCACCCTTCTATAGGGAAGATATTGGTTCTTACCATTGGCAAATTTCCTCTACAGTCCTGTCAATGTGCACCTCCTGAGCCTGAGAAAGAGGTAGAGGGCAAGCTGTTTGAAGATGGGACTGTAAAGGCACAAATGGCAGTAAGATTTTGGTTCTACTGTAAAATACATTTATTAGCTGTTCCAGGTTTACATACATTAGGTGCATATGAACCTGGACTGTTCTGCCAAATTAGCATTTGGAACAAACTTAGTCTGGAATATGAGCCCTTCGATAAAGCCAGGATCGTTAGTTTAAGTATGTGATTTTCTCAGTGCAGCTGTGTGACTTTAGGGTTGCAGCTGACTCAGGTTTGGTCATCATAGGATGAAGAAGTGATCAGTGCCTGTATAGAATCATAGAATCATAGAATAGTTAGGGTTGGAAAGACCTTAAGATCATCTAGTTCCAAACCCCCTGCCATGGGCAGGAACACCTTGCACTAAACGATCTGATGCAAGTGTGCCTTCAGGCTACCTGGTATACAGTTAGAATACGTACATACTTCTGTGCTAAAAAGATAGGTCACAATTACTATTTTGAGAATTGCATTCATTTTTTGTTGTTTCTGTATAGGTCTGTGCTATGGCAGCAGCCAAACTAAACACCCTTCTTCAGACCAAGGTAATTGAGAGTCAGCCTGAAGCATGCTACCTCTTGGGGAAGCTGGAAGGCATCTTGAGTAGATCAATTGAAGAGAAGACAGAAACTTACTCATTTTTGATTCCCCTTGTTCGGACATTGGTATCCAAGATTTATGAACTTCTTTTCATGAACCTGCATCTCCCTTCATTGCCTCCTACCAATGGCAGCCCATCTTTCTTTGAGGACTTTCAAGAATACTGCAGCTCTGATGAGTGGCAAGTTTATATTGACAAATATGTAAGTAGTAGATTCTTTTTGTATCATTTTCCCCCTCTTAGCCACGAAAGCAGAGGAACTCCTTCAGAAATCACATTGTGCTGTTTGTTTTGGTGGGACCAGATTATTCCAAATATGAAGCAGTATGAAGAGAATTCATTCAGGCATGATCACGAGCAGATGGCACTTTACTGGAAAGATTGTTATGAAGCATTTATGGTGAACATGCACAAGCGAGACCGGGAGAGAGGAGAAAGTAAGCTTAAATTTCAGGTAAGGTTTTGAGTGAGTGGAAGTTTCTCTTAGAAGGCAACTCCCGAGACAGTTCTTCTCAGAGATGGAGAAACTGAATTCCAGGATGATCCAATTCAAGTGATTGCAGGCAGGTTGATTGTTCTAACATTTTTATGGGTAGTGTGACTATATGCACTTGTAAGATATGCTTTTTAATTCTGTTCTTTCTATTTAAGAATCTTACCTGTAAGCAGAGTTATTTCAGGAGAGCAGGCCTTTCTGGTAGTACAGCAACCTAAAATTATACTTAGCTATAAGCTACATCTTCTTTTACTCTGATTTCTATTTTGTAATATTAAAACTTATTCTCCATTATGATATGAGTCGGAGGGATTTGGGCTTTTTTTTAACCTTACTTCAGTACAATGAAAACATTTGAAACTGAACAGTTCCTATTTAATGCGTGGAAAAATTGTTTTTGAACTGATCTTTCTGTGTAAGGTCCAGACTCAGCTTAAGCATTAGAATTAATTGATAATTACAGCAAATATGATAGCTAAGTTACATTTCTCTTGTATCCCCTTTGTCACCTTAGCAAGGATCCTTGTAGTAAGCCTTTTTTTATTCAAGTAGCTAAAGGATGAGTACATTGAGTCACATTCTAGAATACCAGAATTTAAAGAAAAATCCTACCTATTATAATAAAATTTCAGATAATGACCGCTATTGTGATCATGAAAAATTGCTTTCGTATGGATTCAGCATTGATAACTCTTTGTTCCCATCTTTAAGTAGAAATTTGACTCCATTTCTTCCTGTACTAAGCTTTTTAAAATTTCTCTCATAAGCATTAACTTAAATTTTCAGAAGTTTTTATGGCTAAACTTTTGTTCCTTCTCAATTTATGAGAATTCTTGCAAGCCCCAAAACTGTGTTTTCAAAGGTCAGAGTTGTTTCAGTGATAGATGTATTTTTAATGGTCTTTCAGGAGCATTTTGTGGAACCATTCAGCAGAAAGGCTCGACAGGAAAATCTGCGGTACAACAGTATGCTAAAGCAACTTAACAGTCAACACACAGCTACTCTGAGACAGTGGAGAGCAGCCCAGCTTTACTTGCTCTCCGAACGTGGTCCTTGGTCTGAAATGTAAGAGTGAAGCTCTTAAGTCAAACCTATATGATGCTTAAACCATATTTTTTCACATGACTAACTTGCTGTTTCACATGGTTAAAACCTTGTCAAATTGGCTTTGGTAACCATTCTTGAGATGTGAAGTTAATATTGAATGCATCTTTTATAATGTTTTTTGCATTTAATTACCAAAATGCAAAGTCTGAAGTGTAATGCTGTGCTGTTCACCTGAAAACTAGATTTTCTTGCCAAGCAACAAATAAAAATTATTTATCAATGGAGTGTTGCAAAAACTTTTTGAGAGCTCCTATGGTTCTGTTGGAAAACAGAGACCAGGCTTAATAATAAAGATGAAGTTTTCATGCATATAGGTAATTTCAATTTAAAAGAATACATTTTGCCTGTCTTAGCTTTTGAGGAAATTCTGGATAAAGTTCTGGAAGTGTAAGCAATTTGATACATTTCAGTAGAAAATGGATAGTGTTTACAAAGTGCTTTAGGATGATAACAGCTGCAATATGAAATAGAAAATTAAAATGCAGTTTATTGCTTTTATATTTCACAACGTACAAGTGGATGACTAGTATTTTTCTAAAAACGTACTCTTTCATAATCAATTAATTCATATAGGTCTTTAGCTTTTTGACTGTGTTTATGAATGTTCTTATTTTCTTAGGAAACGGCATCCTATTCACTGGAAGCTTTCAAACGTGGAAAATTTTTCACGTATGAGACTAAAACTAGTACAGAATTACAACTTCAACTCTCATCAGGATGCTAGTGACCTGAGAGATAATTTAGGTAAAGTTGTATTTGATATTTCACTTGGTATTCTTCAGTCTTTACTGAAGAAAGATACACACTTTACTCTTTGTATTTAAGAATCAGTGATAGTAGATACTTAAATCTTGATTTTTTCTTTATTTTCTCTATAGTAAAATACATACTGGTGGTGGTGCTTTGACCTGAAACAGCATCTTTCTACTGAAATCATTTCTCCTTGTTCATTGAAATGTGTGTTTTGGGTGTGGGGGGGGGGGAACCAAAGCAACAACAAACCAAACCCGAAACAAAACATAAAACCAAAACAAGCCACCAAACCTGCCAAACTCCTTTGTTATAAAATAAGCAGTCACATAGCTTTCTTTCATAAGATTATTCTTTCAAGAAAAGGAAACAATGAGATCAGAATAAGCAGGCAGGATTTGTTTAAAACCTTTTAGTGCTTATGATTAACATGTGTAGATATGATGTGCTTTGTTTCAGGAGTGTGCCAGACAGCTGAGTTTAACCTACTTAAACAGTCTTTTAAGTAGGTGTGTTGGATATCAAGACTCAAACAAAAAAATAACTCTTGTAAACTCAAGTAAGCAAACTAAAGGCAGTGTATTTCCATGAAATCTGCATGCTTTACCAGTGTCTGGCAGAACACTGCAAAGTATTTTTATTGGAAATGTCCACATCAGGATCCAGTTTAAAATTTTCTTACATGTTTATGTCTTCCCTTTATACTGTTATACTTTAATATATATTTCCATGCAGTTCAGGAGTATTTTTAGTGTTCTGCTTGCTCCATTAAGTATTTAAGAAGCCTGGTTGCTTCCTAACTCAGTTAAAACCAACATTTCACAGTAGAAAATACACTCTGTAATTTAGCTTTCCAAAGCATTGTATGAAAAATTTTTCTGAGCTCAAATGTCTACTTATGGTAGGTGTGCATCAGACAGAGCCCTCTAGTGAGTCTCTCCTTCTGGAGGTGGTGAAGCAGGTGAAAGTGAGTGACTTGGAAGATGATGTTCTTGAACTACCTGAAGAAGACACAGCAGCCAGTTCCAATTTGTAAGTACAGCAGAATAGAACAGTTGAAATTTGTGTGCTAGGGATAAGGAGAAAGGAACAACTTTGGGAGTTGATTAGCATACAAAGCTTCCCTCTTCTGGCCTTAATACAATCCAGGCCTTTGTAGTAATTTTGAATAGCAGAATAGTTGCTGTTGGATTTATCATTGTGAACAGTGAGAGACAGAGCCCCAGGGAAAATAAGGCAGACCAGATGCTTGTGGTTTGTGAGGATTTTTTGGTGGTTCATTCCTCATAGTTGGCCTGAAGCTGAAGCTACAGACTTGTTGAGACTTTTTTTGCAATGTATATTTGCTGTAATTCTCAAGAAGTGGCCTGCACTGTAGGGGCGTAGACCAAACTGGAACTGGCTCTTGTTCACAGATGCCAGGGGCATTCCCTTATAGTGTCAGCTGCATAGTTGCTTGGTTGGTATTAATCTGCTGGAGTCCTCTGCGTTTAAGAGCATTCTAGAGAGAAGACTTGCTGTGCTTCCTTCATATGCTTCCCTTGAAGGCAGGGAGAGATACCAAATGCTTCACTCCAGTAACTGGACATGTGATTTTGTGCATGCATTTATGTGTTCAAGTCCAGTAGAGATGTGGCACTTCTTTGAGTGATACTAATGCATTTTCTTGTATCTATCTTAAACACTTGCTTGTGATGCGTCATATCTATAGACTTCTGAGCAAGCATTTCTTCAAATGCTTCTAAAGATAACTTTAGTCACACGAACCAGGACTCAGCTCTGCTCTGGGTCAGAGCATTTAAGCACCTAGCAATTAAATAAGAAAGAGAAACACAGCCTCATGTTTTTATATTTCAAGGAAGGTCAAGTCCATTGTGCCAGAGACTGAAATACCAAACCTGAAGAGTGATGCTATGAAATTATGTTAGGTAGTCTAGTCTGAAACATCCAAGACCCCTGATGGAAGTAGCTTCATATAATAATTTGTTGTACTTTGAATGCCATTCAAATTTGATTCTTTTCTAAACTGCACTCTTTACCAAGTACCTAAGCAACTGTGTAATCTACCCAAGTGTGTTAACGCTTAGTGGTGTTTTTGTAGGGATGACAAGGACGAGCAAAGTCAGAAAGAAAAACTCATATTGTCTGAAGACTGCGAACTCATTACAGTAATTGATGTGATACCTGGCAGGCTGGAGATCACTACCCAGCACATCTATTTCTTTGATGGCAGCTTTGAAAAAGAGGAAGGTGAGTACAATCAGTATCTCTTTCTTTCCAGTGCGGTTCAGCATTCTGTTTTTAGTCGGCTGAGTGTGATTTTTTTGAGATTGAGTGTCAAACTAATTATGAAGAGACAAGTTGTGAATCTGTACCTAAAATTAATGTTGTACTTGGTGATCAGTGGCTGGCTGATCCCTTCAGAATCAGGAATCTGGAACTGTAGTTGGCTGAGCTGTTAAATTGATTCAGTATTCTTAGTATTTCTTAAAAAAATGAAGTTATAAAAAAAATCAAGTTTGCTGATTAAAAAAGTCATTAACTCTAATTTGCTGCTTAAATGGCACTTGCCTCTTCTGTCTTTTTGTCAACAGTATACATTTATAATGTGTCTTGGATCAGAAAGCAAAAACAAATTCTATACTCAATCAGCTATTTCCTGCTGCCTCTTTCTTTTAGCAGAGCAGTAGCTGAAGTTAGTAATATTTTCCTAGCAAAATGATTGGAAATGATACTGCGTTACGTCTATATGAAAAGTTTTTGGTATATTTCAAGTCAATAACCAAAGTGCTCTTCCTAGGGGTAGGGTTTGATTTCAAATGGCACCTTTCTCAAATTCGAGAGATACATTTGCGTCGGTACAATCTGAGGAGGTCAGCTTTGGAGATCTTCCTTACAGATCAAACCAACTATTTCCTCAACTTCAATAAGGAGGTATGGGTTCCCTGTATTTCCTTGATTTATATAATTAGCACAAATATCAAGTTTAAGTTCACTGATTGTGTCTAATTTGAGGCTGGTGTCTTTCATACTGTAACACTAGTAGCAAAAGGTTTGCTAGATATAGCCATTATGGAAAACTAGACTGCAGTCTGTGAAAACTACAGTCTGGCATCTAGAAACTGATTAATTGTGAAAAGACAGATCAAACAAGATTCTTCTTTTTCCTGTCTCTCATTCTCTCTGATACAGAACAATTATTCAACTAAAATTACATGAATAGTAATCTAAGTGTCTTGAAGCCCACACATCTTAAATATTCTGAGCAAATTAAGTACAAAACAAAAGAGACTTTCTATTTTACCACAACACTGGAAACTGTTGCTATTTCTACGTTCCATGGTTTAGGATTAGTGAATCATTCTTGTCCCCTCCCTTTCCCCTCCCGTCCCCCCCAATAATAATGTCACTGTAGGTGATCCTTTGTATTAGAGACTAAATTGCATACTAATAGGTGAGTTTATGAATAGCTCCTATAAAATGTGAGTGTTTAAGTAAATAAACCTTTGCAATAGTTTTGTAGGGAAAACATTGGTGTAATTTTATTTGAACAGCAGCAGTATTTCCTACGTGACTTCTGTGGCAATAATGATTTTCTGTGTAGCATCTACACACACACACAAAATTACATACGTTGCCTTTATACCCTGTAACCGAAGAATGTCACGTCCATCCATGTCCCAAATGTTTTATGCAGCAAGAGATAAAAGTGCTTAAAAGTGTAACTGTGCACTGTTTATTGCGTGTGTTAATTAGCAGAGAAATTGCTTACTTGTACGCTTCAATCTCCAGAATAATTTTTTTATAAATGCTGTTTTCTAACAGGTACGAAACAAAGTATATAGTAGAATACTGTCGCTGCGTTCTCCAAATATTTCTGGGACCAGATCTCCACAGGAACTTTTTAAAGCTTCAGGTTTAACGCAGGTATGGGACATCTAGAGCATTCCTGTGCTTCTTGAAAGAGTCCTGGAAGGTCCTGGACTACTGATTTTAGGTTGCTTTTTTTTCCTCAGTGTTCAGATGACATCTGCCAACTCCTGTACCTCAGTCTGACCCCTGAACTTTCACATGCATATTTTGTAGAATTGGTGTGTTTTTGTTTGCAGTCAGTGAGGTAAATGGATAGAGTCAGGCTCTGTTGATGTGATTATGACAAGTGTTCCAACAAGAATGGAAAACCTGCTTCTGTTTTTAGTCCATGATCTTGAGTTCAGATCTTGGAACTTCTTTCACTATATGTGCAAATAATTTTCCATGCTACCTTTTTGTGATGGGGCTTTCATCAAAGTCCATGTGAAGATTAAGCAGGATATATGGTCTTTAAAGGAATTAGTAATATTGGTATAAAGGGAAAATGTCAAAATGTCTGTATTACACTAAACATGGATAAACTTTTAAATGTAGTAAATGTGTTTTTATCTTCTGAGAGAGATCATCTAAGCTTCTCTGAGAAAGCTTTACAAATGACTTTTAAAACATGGGAAATACTTTTCCTTTTTTTCCCTAATAATAAAAGCTACCATGTTTTATATTTACATAGAGAAAATATCATCTGTAATGAAATGTCTCCATCACACTACAGGGAGATACTGAGCTCTTCTGAACAGAGCTCTGTTTTTTAGTTTAATAGTGGAGCAAAGGTGCAAGGGCAGTGTTAGTTTACAAATTCCTGTACTATTAACCAATGGGAAAACAATTTATAAGTAAGTTTTGACCATAGAACTCTAATGGATCTCAAAGTTCTGTTCTCCTTTTTCTCAGTACCTGTTTACCTGCCTTCTTTTTGTTTCTTCATTTCTGTTTTTCTTCTTTTCTTATTCTGAGCCTGCTAGTTGTCTGCTGCCCTGTATTTAAAACAGTACTGGCATCAATCAGGGGCATTATTTCAATGAAATATAGGTAGCACAGTCACTGAATCAAAGGGAAAATAAACTTTATTAGGAGAGATTAAATTTGGACTTTTATACCATTCTTACAGTCTTGTGCCTTTCACTTCCCAGTACTATCCTCTGCCAGATGAATACTGACATGTAATTTGCGATAGTGGTATCTTTGCTGTAGTAACTTCCATTGTATCTTTTTTTTGTCCTTCAGAAATGGGTGAATAGAGAAATATCCAACTTTGACTACCTTATTCAGCTGAACACAATGGCAGGACGAACTTACAATGACCTTGCTCAATACCCTGTGGTAATTAAAAGAAAAATTTAAATTTTTTTATTTATTTTATTTTTTACCAAAGATATGTATTATTTCTATTTTGAAAGATAGATTTTTAATCTCATTTGATCTTTGACTCTTTTTGGTTTTAGTTTCCCTGGATTTTACGAGATTATACTTCAGAAGAGCTGGACCTGAATAATCCTGCAGTCTTTAGGGATCTGTCCAAACCTGTAGGGGTGGTAAATGAAAAGAACGCTAAGGCTGTGAAAGAGAAGTATGTATTTGACCACTCAATTATATTTGTCAGTCTTTTCTGAGTCTCCAGACTAATAGAAAAGTAAAGTTGTGACAGTGAAATTTTTAAAGCTAATTTTATAACATCACAGATACATTTGCAAAGGTTGTTGATTTGTTGCTCCTGCTGCATTCAGATTAGTTAGCTTACATGGCAGTGAAAGGACAAAACTTACTGTTGTAAATTTTCAGTTGTTTCTCAGATGTGGAGATAAAAAACTGAGAGGCTGTAGAAACACTTAATTTCATGGCCCAGCACATTGAAGACACATACATGTCCCATTTCTGATTCAAGATCATTCCGGTTACTTGAGCTGCCTGTGCTGAGAGGTAGCATTGATCCTAATCTGTGCTTCGTGCTCCTTTTTTCGAGCATAGATTATTATTTTTGAAGTAAAATATAACTCAATGACTTCCAGCAACTCCTCTGTAGGTAGGAATGACAAGTACTTACACCCACACATCAGTATAGTGATCCTTTTTTGCTAGTGTGGAGAGTAAGCATGCTGTCGTACCAGATTGCACTTGTCAGGCATCCTCCAAAACCAGCTTTCTTCTGAATACTTGGAGGAACATAGAGAATTTTCTTTGAATTATTAGGCTCTATCCCTGACTGTAATGAAATTGGTTCTCCAGCAGTATGCTTAACTATAATTTCTCTTACTAGCCTTGTGACACTAAGGAATATATCAACCAGATGGTGGCATAGTACTGCAGACTGAGTTTGCCAGTAGAAAGGGAAATGGGCATGAGTGCTAAATAAATCTTTTCTGCATCCTGATGCAGTCACACACACACATCCCCCATCACACACCACATTCTCCGCCCTCCCCCCCATCCCTTAAATCTTACAGGAAACTGTCAGAAGTCCTTTCAATAATAAATATTCAGTTTAGTGATGTGGGGGGTTTGCCTGTTGTTATAAAGACATGCTAAATCAGTACCTGTCTTGCCCTTTATCCAGTCTCTTAAAGCTGATAGCAAATGCCTAGGGAAGAGTATAAGAATAGGCTTGTAAAGGCTTCATTCAGTGTACGTTTCTATCTTTCAGCAGTCTTGCTTAGGGACTTTCTAAATCAGATTTGGAATCCTCATGGTTAATAGAACTCAATGTATTGCTCTCTTATAGATTGCTGTGCTTGTTTCTCTTGAATTCTTGCCTCCACTAAGTATAATCCACATGTGAATCAGCTGTAGTGCTCAGCTGTATTCATAAAGATTTATTTTTTCAGATATGAGAATTTTGAGGATCCCCTTGGGATGATTGACAAATTTCACTATGGGACACATTACTCAAATGCTGCTGGTGTCATGCATTACCTCATTCGGGTAGAACCTTTCACAACACTTCATATCCAACTTCAAAGTGGCAGGTATGATGTGAGCAAATAAGCAGCACCTCTTTTTTCTTCCATATCATTTAATTGGGGGAATGATTAAAGTCTAACCTGAGTTTTCTGATCCACAGATTTGACTGTGCTGACAGGCAATTCCACTCTATTCCTGCTACCTGGCAGGCACTCATGCACAACCCCAATGATGTCAAGGAACTTATCCCAGAGTTCTTCTACTTTCCAGAGTTCCTGGAGAATCAAAATGGTAAACTGACTGCTCGGAATATTTCCATAGAAAAGTGTTCCTTTATTCTTCAGAAAAAATTTTACCACCATTTGCGAATGCTGTGGAACACTTCTTGTTTAGGCTTTATAGTGTGCTTACAGAAATTACTTTAATCATCATGTTGGCTTCAAACTGTTTAATGAAGACACCAGCTGTGTTAAGCAGCAGCCTAAACGTTGTTTAAAATTCAGACTGGGTGCTTTAGGATGGCTAAAAATAGTGTTGTTTACCTAGTGTAAAAGATCAGAGATGCTCATTTCGATGTTTGAAAAAGAAAAAGTTAACAATAGTTAATACTGATTAAATAGCTAGCAGAAGTTAATACGGATTAATTAGTATTCTTTTTACTGGGTTCATTTGGTTATAGAGTTTGGACATCTTCAAACATGTTAGGTCTTTTACTTGTTCCAGGCAACAAGCATATTTTGTGCTTGTTACTGTTGTCTTTCAATGCAGTGTTTAAAGGCACCTGATTTTAGAGCTGTGTAAGGTTTCAGTGCCCATCAGAAGAAGTAAAAAAAAGAAAGCTGTTTCACTCAAATATAATGCTGATTGAAAAGGCAGCATCCTGCATTCTGATACGAGATTCCTAGCCATTTTTTGATTCACATTTATTGCATAGGGAATTCTTTCTCTACCTATTACACAATTTAAAAATGGTTTTGTGTTTTTGTGCTGCTGATGATTTAGTCTGCTCACTACAATCTACTAGAGTTCTAAATTATAAAAATGGGAAACACTCAAGTCATGCTTTCAAAAGTCATTGAAGTATTTCATTTTTCCACTGAAAGTTGATGGGATCTAAGACTTACTGAAAGCCTTGATTATACAACCATTTAAACCTATAAGTAACCTAATTCTTTTGAATAACCTCATTTAAATGTTTTGAACTCCCAACCCTGTTAGAACAAAGCAAATGCAGATATGTTTACAGATAGGTGTGTAAAATATTTATGCTACTTTAAAGGTTGGGACTTCAGCTTTAAAATCACTTGGGAGCTTTGGAAGTTTGTTATCCTGTATTCTTCCACATTTTAAACATTCAGAGCAGACCCTGGGCTCCTATGTCAGTGGGAGGGTTATTGGAGATTTGCATTAATAATTTTTCAGTATCCTTCATTGAGAAAATAATGCTTTTTAATCTTGATAAGGGATCAAGATATTTTCAATATTTTGCAGTAACTCTTAAATTTTTCCAAATTATTCACTAGGTTTTAACTTAGGTCAGCTTCAAATATCCAAAGAGGTGGTAAATGATGTTGTTCTCCCCAAATGGGCCCACTCCCCAGAAGACTTCATTTATAAACACAGGAAGGCTCTGGTAAGATGATGTTTGTATGTGTGAAGTAATGATAAAGAAAGCACACTTATACATTGTCACTGTGTAAAATACTGGGACTACATTCAAACTAGAGTTGTGGTTGCATTTGACTTAAAAATACCATTAGAATTTAAGTTAAAAGCACTGTGCATGTCAATGAAATGTTCAAAAGGAAAAAGGAAAGATCCTGAAGATACTAATAATTTGGGAATTTGCTGCCCTAGGAGGTAAAATACAGAATTAGGTGGGTTTAGGTAGTAAGACTTCCCTTGCTTTTTAAAGACTATTTTGTGTGGTGCTAGGGAACTAGCAGCTTACCTTTCCTTGCATAGTTGCATTTCAGTAGTCTAAATGTGCTGCTTCGCTGTATTTATTTTCCCTCTTACCTGGCAGCTACTGCCCTTAACACACCTGGATATTCTTATGCTTCTGCCCTGTACATTGGTATATACCTGGTTTGTGGATACTCTGAGTTTAGGAATTATATCTCTTTCACAGAAAATACTGAATACTTTAAGAAGGGAGCAGTACTTCTCTTATTCTTACAAGAACATTTTTTCCTTCTAGGAATCTGAGTATGTTTCTGCTCATCTTCATGAATGGATAGATTTGATTTTTGGCTACAAGCAGAGGGGACCAGCTGCAGTGGAGGCGCTCAATGTGTTCTACTATTGTACTTACGAAGGTACTAAGCAGTATGCTCTCTTGTCATTGTCATCAGACTTGTGGGTTTTCAGTATTAGAAAACACTTGATTTGTAAGCATGCCATACAGTAGCATATGGTAAGGTAACAGAATTGTAGATGACATACAGCAGTATAACTTGTAATTTATCATCAGATAACCAGAATATTTGATGCTTCGACCAGAAGTTGTGAACCTAAAATATTAATAAAGAGGTTTGGGTTTTGTTTGGGGTGTTTTTGTTGTTGTTGGCTGGGTTTGGTGGGGTTTTTTTTAAGGGGGTGGTTCCAGTTGCTTGTATTTTTGTTTCTAAAAGTGCTTGGGGTTTTTTGTTAGTTTCTCATTTGCTTGCTTGAAAGCTTTTTGTGAGAAGAAGTTTCTTGTGGTTTATGAGTCAAGGCAAATTGCTTAAAAACAACAAATACTTAAGACAAATGTTAGTCTGTTAATTCTTTGGAATTTTGGGTGGCTTGTGTGCAACTTATTATATGCATGAAGTATGTTAAATTCATTTGGTAAGACAAAAGCTTGCAATTATTGCGCTTACATACACTTAAAATTCTACATGCAGAGCATTATTTTCAGATCATATTTTATATGGAGACATTGTTTGGAGGCTTTTCTGGGGTAAAGGATGATAATGATGAAATTAATTAAGTTCTGCAACACTTGTTGACCATATTGATTCTCAGTAAGTTGTTTGGATTGTGTTGTTTTTCCTTTTCATTACCCTTCATCATTCTGGTTGTAATCCAGGGGCTGTGGATTTGGATGCTTTAACAGATGAGAAAGAAAGGAAAGCTTTAGAAGGGATGATAAACAATTTTGGGCAAACTCCCTGTCAGCTGTTAAAGGTAATGCTCCTTGTTCCCTCTCGATCAGACCTTTGTAGTTAAATCCGATTGAGTTACAAAGGACTTCTGAAAAAGTGACAAAGTAATGTTTTGTAAGACAATAGTTTGGAATTTTGGGAATGTTAAGTCTTTGCCACATTACCATTTATAAAGGTCACACTGATGGAAATGTAGCATACCATTTTCAGAAGAAATTCATTTACTTTAAGAAGGGAAATTAGGTGCTTAAAAGTTTGCTTTGCCGTTGATTTCCATACAACAACTTGATACATTTGTCTAATCTGATATTCCTTCAAATATTGTCTCCTAGGAGCCCCATCCACAAAGGTTGTCAGCAGAAGAGGTAGTGCAAAGACTAACTAAAAGTGATACCTCTACTTTGAATCTCTTCCAGCACCTCACTGAACTGAAGTCATTCTTCATAGAGGTACATGTGCTACTTAAAACTGTTTAAAGTCTAATCTGAAACTTCTGGTGTACTTGAAACAAAAGGTCACAACCTAGATGAAAATAAACTTGTTTCCTATTTAAAGAAATATTTTAAAATGCAGTGTGTACTAAGTGAACACTTGCCTTAGTTAGCAACGTAGAGGTTGAATCCTATAAATCTGTATGTATTGGCCACTTGTGTGGGTGGTGGTTGATTATTAAGTTAGCCATCACACTAGGAAAGCTAAGAACATCAATGGTGATAACTGTGGACGTGGTAGCTAAACTCACTGATTCAGGACAGAGACAGGGTTTAATTTCTGGTGTTTGTGACAAAGCATATCTGTGTGAACTGAAAACGTGTGTGGTAGTGCCTTAGAGTACTGTACAGGTCTCGCATTGGTTTCAGAGGCTTTGTGTATGACTCTTTACAAGTTCTAGATTTGTCCTTCAGTTCTTGGATATAATCAGACCAAACCGATGTCCTTTCTTGTAGGGAATCAGTGATGGTGTGCCCATTGTCAAAGCTGTTGTCCCCAGGAGTCAGTCACGTTCTTTTATTTCTCAGGGAAGCCCAGAGATTTTGGTGAGTTGCGTGTGCCAATGCC
Organism: Strigops habroptila; assembly: GCF_004027225.2. Taxonomy (NCBI): domain Eukaryota; kingdom Metazoa; phylum Chordata; class Aves; order Psittaciformes; family Psittacidae; genus Strigops; species Strigops habroptila. The sequence continues at coordinate 15,089,486 of NC_044281.2, read as the reverse complement.
CTTCTTAAACTGCAGACAGTCAAATAGGTGTATTTTTTTTCCATACAGCTTGTAAAGAAGCACTTCTTAACTGTCCCTGTTCAAATGTGTTTCCTTAATCTATAATGAATGTCAACTGTAAGTTAAATATTTGTCTTCTAAAGGGAAGCCAGGCTGATTTGTTGAATGACATTTAAGAGCTGCTGATGATACATGAGTGTAAGTTGTGGTGAGGTGTATTGTAAGTTGCCCACTTGATCCGCTTCCATAGTAGCAATTTTCTAATGCAATGCAACCCAGCTTTAAAATGACAGGATTGAGTTATTAATGGTATCATTATGCTTATCATTACTTTCCAACCTATATATTAAACTATACCATATGTGGCGTATACACACTCCAAAGGCCTGTTCTCTTAGTTAGCTTTTGCACTGACTAATACTGGTGCTGGTACTGTAACAGATGGCTAAATGATGAAGGGAGGAGAGTGGTTTTGTAACTACATCTGTATGTATGGTCTGCATACTGGCTCCTGTGCAATAATACCTATGTTTTGCAGGGGAGAATATTCTTTTCCAATATTCCTATTTTGTAGGTCCAACTTAGTGTCCTGGCATAATGTGGTATGTGTATTTGAGATTTGGAATTTGGACATGTCTAAAATGCGCATTGTGTTTTTTCTAAATATCTGAAAATATACCTCATATAATTAGATTCCTTTCTTAGTTTCTCAGAAACAGAACTGTAGTGTAACTTTTTTAAAACCTCCTGTCTTAGTATGTTAACTGTTAGCGATTACCGTTTCAAAGAAGAGAAACAGCAGCTTAAAGTAAATGACTGAACTGTAATGAAATGTTTAAGAGGGGTTGGTTGGTTGGCTGGGTTTTTTGTGGTTTGTTTCGTGATTATTTTTTTTTTGTCTCTGCCCTGTTTCCCCCATTCAACTTCTCTGACCTATCTAAAACATTCACTGTTCTAACTTGGTAATATATACCACACATGGATTAACTCACCTGAGCTAGGTTATTTTATTTACTTTTTTAGAAAACCTGTGGGTGAGGGGGCGTGTGTTTTGGTTTTTTTCCTTTGTGGTAAATACTCAAGAAGCCTGTACTGGATTTTATGCAAGCTCTGTTACCATCAAAGCAGGAAGAGAATATGCCTCTAGTTTCACCAATGTTTCTATTGAACCTTTTTTAGGTAACGGCAAGCCTGAACTGCATTATTGGAACTCATGGTTGGCTACCTTATGATAAAAACATCTCCAACTATTTTACGTTCATCAGGGATACCACAGTGACAAATCCCAAGTAAGCAAATGAGGAGGGGTGCAGATGAATACATGTACAGTAATAAAATACAGAAAGTGTTCAACAGTCAGTGGATTGTACTGTTATCATAGGCTGTGTTTTCACCTAAGAATGCATTTTCTAATGTTCAGTAACATTTCACAGTATTACAGATTATAGAGGTAGAGTTATGTAAGTGGCATTTTAAGTTTTTGCATTCTTAGAACTATTTCTAATTTTTTCCCAATAATTATAAAGACTCATCTTGGAATCCAAGATGGGCAGTCTTTATACTTTGTTACACTATAGTGCAAGTATATGTGGTGGTTTTGTTTCTTTGTTTTTTCTTCAATGTTACAATATTTAGTAGCCACATAAGTTATCAAATTGCATAAAAGATTGAAAAGATCTAAGGTGAAATCTTGCTTCCACTTGCCAATGGCAGTGACAGTTTTGCTATGGTCTCGGGGGCAGAATTTCACCTTTTTTCTTTTTTCTTTTTTTTTTTTTTTATTCTAGCCTCTGCTACAGATGGAATTTCTTAATTTTTAAGGCTACAGAAAGTGCAAAACACATAAAATACATTGATTTGGACTAAGGTTACTCTCATTAACTGCTCATCATTTCCCTACAGAACACAACGCAGCGTGAGTGGTCCTTTTGCGCCGGGGCTGGAGATCACCTCTAAGTTGTTTGCAGTATCCCATGATGCAAAACTGCTCTTTAGTGGAGGACACTGGGACAACAGCATCAGAGTAACATCGCTTACAAAAGGCAAGCTGATTGGACAGCACATCAGGCACATGGGTTAGTAACTAACTCTTTATATCGTGAAATGAAAGGGTTTATGTGTTGTACCTTGATGTTTGGTGTTTTTGGAATGAAGAACTATAGCCAGTGCACTTGGGCGGACAAGCATAGCAGGTATAAAGAAATGGCAGTGTTAAGAGAAGAATACTTGAACCATGATTATACGTAAATACTTGAGCTTGGCTTTTTAATCATTGTAGCGATGGTTTAATGTAGTTTCAAAATAAGGTTTGACTGCTGTTTTTATGTAGCAAAGAGATTAAGTCAGGTTGGTACACCTGGCTGTACAATGACTTCATTGTTTAACAAAGTCTCGTCAGCCCTTATCACAGTGGAATGTTTCATGCTGACTGCAAATCAGGATACATTGTTGATATCTTGCATGCACATTGTCACTCTGCGAAAATAGTCTTAAATATGTATGTGATAACTTCCTGTTTTCATTCCTTCATCTAGATATTGTGACCTGCTTGGCAATAGACTACTGTGGAATTCATTTAATTTCAGGCTCCAGAGATACTACCTGTATGATATGGCACATAATTCATCAGGTAGGTTATTTAGGCATACTCTGAGAAGTTTATTTAGTGCTTCTATGTTTTGGTGTGATGGTTTATTGATTTCCTTTCTTTCAGGATTGCAGGGAAGAAAGTCCACTAAAATTGATTAGCTTAGTAATTTTGTTAGTCCCATTGTGTTCTGTGTTTGAAATATTCACTGCACACATTACTTACTATATAGCTGAAGTAGAGTATTTTAGAGTCACTCTCAAAGATTTCATAGATTATATTCAGAATGGGCAAATATTACCCCTCATTATACAGATGGGAGAATGGAAGGAGAGAAACACTGCTTGAGACTACCAGAATTAGCCAGAACAATACTTCTAGTTGAGTATTTTTACATTTCTAGGCTGCTATTTACTCCACTAGTTGCGTTTTAGCATTGCATTTCCTCTGTGGGTAGTAGTGATGACTACACTAGGAGTTAGCAGTGACAGTAGACTGTTTCCTGGATTTACACTGGTGCTTTTGAATTCTTTAATATTGGTCTTGTGCTTTCACATAATGAAAGTGGTTGTGCAATGCATGTCTGTGCTTACACTCGAAATGTGAGGCAGTTTCCATTGTTACGCATTTTAAATGTTCACTTCTGATTGCTGCTTCAAGCAACTTCAGACGTACAGGTAGGATTAACTGCAGGCAGGAGCTGTCATGTTATGGACGGTGAGACTGCTTAGCGCAGTATTTGTTTGTCTCAAGTGAGGATAAATGTTGGAACTTTTAAATTTATTTCTTTGCAATTTGTGACTTAAATCATCCTTTGGAGATTAACTTTGTTTAGAATTGGTTTTTCTTAAGACTTTTAATGTTTTGGGTTTTTTTAATGTATATATAAATGATACTTGTATGTATTGTAAATTCTTCTTATGAGACTTTTATCTTGCTCTTTACGATGTGGCAGCAATGGGACTGCATACTGTCACTTCTGGTTTGCTTGTCTGTTCTGCACTGTCACCTTCTATCCCAGCTCTGTATTTTGACATTTGTTCTGCATTCCTGCATGCTTCAGGCTTTCAGGGCTTGGTTGACAGTCAAATTTCTATCACAGAAATGAGAATAAATAGTGCTCTGCAGAACTATTTATTGTACCTTCTCTCTAAGTACAGATCTTGCCTTTGAAGTGGTTTGTGAGAATAAGCCTGTATATGCTGACAGTACACTCCCTGGAACAAAGTACTAAATAATTTTGACACCCTGCAGTCATGTGGGAAAATTACTATTTTTTAATGAATATTATTGCAAGATTTCCTTTGCATATCATACACTGGTAGTCACTGAGAAGGATTATTTCCTTACATTTTCCTTTGAAAATAGAATTCAAAATAGAAAATACAATTGCTGTGACTTTAAGCAAAATAGCTTTCAGCTTCTTTAAGCTTGTCTGTGAAAGTAGAGTTCAATTCCTTGCACACCTGGACATCTGAAGGGATAGAAACAAGTCAGCTAAGTAACTCTGTCTTTCACATCCACATAGTAACTGTATGTTCATTCGTTCTTGTGATTTCAGTAAATAGGGCTGCTGACATAAAAGGCAAAAAATTGAAATTGGAATGGGTGAGTTGTGCCTTTGGTTTTGGCCTATGTCAAATATACATCTCACGCAACTGATACTGAAGATACCAGAAACTTATTTTTTGTTTGTCCTTCAGCTGCAAGAGAATGTGTCATTGCACTTTTTGTTACTCTCAGGGAGGAGTGCCTGTAGGCCTGGCACCTAAGCCATTACAGATCCTTTACGGGCATACTGATGAAGTTTCGAGTGTTGGCATCAGCACTGAACTGGATATGGCAGTATCAGGATCGAGGGTAAGCATCCTCATACATTCCCCTTCTTTGCTTCTCTTTTACTCAAACCATAGAGCGTGTCTGAAGTTGATTAAGAGCAATACAAAAAAATGTGACTATTTCACAATATTTTTTTCTTCAGCCTTGCAGAAGATGGGTGCCCTTTCCTTTGCTGCCTGCTCAAATCAGGCTGTCTCAAACTGCTCTGCACAGCATAGGCCTCAGCTACCATGTTGTGTTATTCTGCACAGATGAGCTTTAATGTGTGTGAGCTTATTTGGAGATCTTAAGTTTCTCATAGAAACAATTCTGTGACCGTTTCTTCGCTGATTTCTTAACCTTGAAGGTTCTGTGCAGCTTACCCATGCTCTGCTATACTGTACCATAGGCAGGCTGCTGAACTTTGTACTGCACATAATGCATACTCATAAATATGACATACAAAATAGCTGATTTGCTGTCTATCCTTCCCCTTTTGCCCTGTTTACATTTGCTTTTTCATATGCCTATAGCACATGGCCTTGAGGGGAATGCTGCTTCATCTAGAATTCCTAATGCTCAGGAGTCTTGATCTCCAGTTAATGATTTAAGTGCTTTCAAAATAGTCTCTCTGTATTTAAATACTTTTTCTGTGTGTTGTGGTAATGTGTCTGCTGAGTAGCAACTTACCTAAATTTGGTCACTGCAGGATGGGACTGTTATTGTCCGCACTATTCGGAAAGGTCAGTACGTGAGGACTTTACGACCACCTTGTGAGAGTTCTCTCCTGCTGACTGTTCCCAACCTGGCTGTGTCCTGGGAAGGCCATATAGTTGTCCATACCAGCATAGAAGGAAAGACTACTCTTAAGGTACTTAGTTTCATGGAATACCTCTCTGCCTTTCACTGCAGACTTGCACCTATCTTTATCCTTATTTCCTAAAGTAATGAGGCTTTTTGAGCATGCTGTGTCTGTTTCCCCCTTTTTTTTTAATTTTGCTGGCCAATTTGAGTGCAATTTGATTAAAAGATAAATCACAGACATACTGTGCTCCTGTGAGCTTCATGAAAATCTTCAAACACATGCAAGGAAGATGCCCAAGCATGCACTAATGAATCTTCCTGGGGGAGCTGCTTTGAAATGTAAAACTAGAGGAAACAAGTTCCACTGTGCACAGATATGGAGGCTTTTAAGGGGAGCATTAAGTTCTGGGTGCAAGATGCCCAGTGACTACACTGATGTTTCTTAGCTTTGGATTGGAGATACAGCTAAGAGCTTCACAGTTTAGCTTATCCTATCTATTGAGTAGCTGTGTAGTTGCTTTAATAAGGGTAGAGCTGTTATTTCTATGAGCATGGGAAATCTCTTGGAAGGCAATTTTATTGGATGTAGGCATGCTGGCTGTATTGGGAAGATGGGGAGAGAAGTGACCAAGGTATTGTCGGGCTGGAAGAGCTTAATATGGTCATGATAGCTGTATCTTTAATCCATCAAGAATTCATTGCCTTGTCCAGAAAATGCTGCTATATCTAGCTCTGTGGAAATATACCTATTTCCTTCTGGTTTTCAGACTGGGGGGAAAGGGTGGCAGCAGGGCGGAAGATGAGTGCTGTTTTCCCTTCTTCTCTCTTAACAAAAACCCATATAAAATAGACCCGTCCATTAAATCCATGGATATTTCCAGAAAATCTGAGATTGATTAGATAGATAGGTAAGATGTTACCATGTTACATCATGAGGAAATGAGGAATAACTTCAGAAATTTCCATACAGGACCTAGTATACATACACATTGCATATAGGCTTGGTACTCTTGTGTCGTTCAGCAAGGAAGCTGTTGTCAGCAATATTATCTGTGGGTTATTGTCCAAGTTAGCTCCTGTTAGTGACCTAAAGATACAAATAATACAGTCTTAATCCATTCAGTCCTCCGTGACAGATTTATTTTTGATCTATGCAGGATAAGAATGCATTACATCTCTATTCTGTCAATGGAAAATATCTGGGTTCTGAGACTCTGAAGGAGGAAGTGTCAGATATGTGTGTGACTGGCGAGTATATCGTGATGGGCAGCTTACAGGGATTTCTTTCCATACGGGATCTCTACAGGTAATGTACCACCACCTTCAGTAGTTTATTATTGAGATATAAATATAAAGGCTTACTGAGAAACGCTGTGATTGTCCCCATGTCTCATTAGTCACTGGGAACGCAGCAACTGCAGGATCAAGCCTCATGTAGTTCTGCACTGAGTTTTAAAATCCATATACTGCTATGCTCTGTAGAGCTCCACTGCTCCTCAGAATGGGAGTGATCATAGAATCATGGAATGGTTTGGGTTGGAAAGGACCTCAAGATGATCTAGTTCCAACCCCTCTGCCATGGGCAGGGACACCTCACACTAGACCATGTCTCCCAAGGCTCTGTCCAACCTGGCCTTGAACACTGCCAGGGATGGAGCAGTCACAGCTTCCTTGAGCAACCTGTTGCAGTGCCTGATCTTTGTCTCTTAGGCAGTTGTGGGGCTAATGTCACAGTTCTTCGGTGAAATGACCTTACAGTGAACTTACCCATCCATGCTTTTTCTTGTTACTTGAGCTCTATTCTGGGATACAATTAGATCATTCCTTAGGAGTTTACAATAATTGAAATTGCCAACTGGATCCTTGAGAAACTCTGTTTTATAGTGCATCATGTGGACAGCAATTTCAAATGCAGTGTGATTCTTTGCAATATGTGCAAATACACAATGTACTTTATGTGGTTTTTGTTCATTTCAGCCTGAGTTTGACCATCTCCCCCTTAGCCATGCGACTGCCAATTCATTGCATTTCTGTCACCAAAGAGTATAGCCACATCCTTGTTGGCTTGGAGGATGGCAAGTTGATTATCGTTGGTGTTGGCAAGCCAGCAGAGGTAAAACCCACCATCAAGAACTTTTTCTACCGAACAGTGGGAAACTCACTTATTTCTGCTTTCCAGTTGAGCAAGAGGTCTCCTCTATGGCAGGGTAAACTTAAGAGCAAGTTTCAGTTTTCAGTGGGAAAGAAATAACTTTTGAGACTGCTCTACTGAAATTTCTCATTAAGAATCAAAGGTATATAGGGATCACAGATGGGAAGCTCAGCTGGACTAACTTCCAGACTTCTATCACTCACACCTGAATAAGCAAAGTCATAATAGCTAACCTTTTCTGAACGTGATAGTGTTGTCAGCTACTTCTTGATGAAATAATTTTCCAGAAGACAATTGGAAATGAAAGAGAGCAAGATACTTTATTTTTTATGGTTTCTGTCAGATATCTTTTAATATGCATTGTGTGACATTGGGGGAAAAAATATTACTTCTTTCTGTTAAGAGTCTCTAATTGCAATGCACAAAGAATCACTTGTGTAGGTTCCCAATATGCTCTGTGCTCCATATGGTGAATACAAACTTGTTGGTACTGCATATGCAGTATCAAATACAGAGCTTCCATCTGTCAAATAGTTATGCCCAACTTTTCCTGTGTAAAATGTAGGTTTTGCTTGAAGTACTACTTCTCATGACTTTCAAAGTACTTGAGCTAGCTTAAACCTGCTTCTCTTTATAACCCAATCTCCATTGTGCTGCAGTATATTTATTTGAAAATGTGATTATCACTTTTGCATGACCTTTAGTACATGCCAGGGAAGATGTATTAATTTAATTTTATATTTTAATTGTGAAAACAGAGCAACTTTATTTGCCAGTATTTTAAAATGTTGTAGCTAGGAGATATATAGTTTAATATGTGAGACAGGCTTTGCACAATGGTAGTCTGATTTTGCCTGCAACAGATGGGGAGGGGAGGTTTCCACTGACTTCCAGTTGGACAGCTTTTTCCTACTGTAGAATTGACAAAGAGCTGTTTATGATGTGGTTAAACATATGTTTGTAACAGGAGCTTTAAAGTCACTGTCATTTCTAAGCTTCCTATCGCATAGAAAAGATCTTTTGTAGGCTGAAATTTATGTATCTCATCAGACTGAAGGCTTTTTCTTCTTTTTTTCCCCAGTTCTCTATCACATCTATTTTTCTAACTATGGAGAAAGTGTTGTTTCAAATACTGGGTTCCTTTTATGAATGTAGAGGCTTTCCAATGACTTTTTTTGAGGATTTTCTGTTTATAATTCAGATGATCTGCAAGCTTAATATCCATGTAAATAGATTTTTTTTTTTTTTTTTTTTTTTTTTAAAAAGCACAAACATGTAAGGAACAACATTATGTCCCAGATTTTCTAGTTTTCTATAATGGCATCAATATATTTGAAAAGTATGTATATATGGGGTATTTATTTCTTTGTTTATTTATCTGTAGTTTTGAAGAAATATATTCATTACTAGAATTTTATCCTTATACAGAAGACAGTGTTGTCATTTGGGATTTTGATGATACTGATGCTTAGGATAAAGGGAGAGACTGACCTTTAATGTGCGAAATGCTGCTTGGTATTAAGATTGGCCTATAGTGTTTCCGCATTGACAGTATCCAGTATGATGTGAAGTATAATAAATGTCTTTGTATTTTTAACTATTACTTTAGTTGTGTGGGATGTTGCAGAACTCTGGGGAATTATCACCTGTTAGCGTTAATCCTGGTCAGCACTGTGCCTTTCCTAGAACACTGCTGCTGTGGTGATAGAGTTCTTAAGCATGCTTCATTTGTAGTACTAACTGCTGGGAACTGTTCTCAAACTTGTGCTATTAAGGCATGCGTCTTGTTTATTAAACTGCAAGGGATTTCTTTATCTAATCAGCTGCCAGGCTGATCACTACTGGCCAATCATATGCCTTGTACTTAAGGAGTAAATTAAAACAGTTTCTTGCAAATTGTTGTCAGATTGCAGACCTACCAGATGCTGGATTTAATATGGCCTCTGGTTGCTTGTTATCTGTCTTGACTTATGCAATATTCAGTATGGGTTATTTCTGGTTTAAATTTTACTCTGAGCACTGCACACGGGATCTTTGGAAGATTGTATAAATTTGATACGAGGAGATAACCTTTCTCTCTTACCTTCCTTCTGCCATCACTGCCCTGCATTTTGGTTATATTTCCCTTTTCACTTCTAGCAATTTTTGTTTGAAATCTCTAAAATAAAATGTCCTTTCTTCTAATTTAGTTCATTTTTGCTCGATATTCACCTCTTTTTTTTCTTTTTTTTTTTCCTTCCTAACACTGCTTCTAAGCTGTTTGAAGTAGGTTAAGTATTAAATACACATTACTTGGCTTTATTCCTTTAACTGTTCAAAATCAGAGAAGACTGTGATTAGTGTTTTGTCTGATGTTTTTTGTCAGTCCCAAATATCATCCCTAAATGTAGCTTTTGGTTTGTTTTCAAATAATTTTTGTTGGTGTGATTTTGTTTATGCAGTACATTGTAGTGTCTGCATTTCACCAGAATCAGTGTCTGAATTCCTTTTTAATTTATCCACCTTATCCCTTCCCCCTCCTTTTGTTTCTCTGAATTACTTTTAAACAGATGCGCTCAGGTCAGCTTTCCCGAAAGCTGTGGGGATCAAGCAAACGGCTCAGCCAGATTTCATCAGGAGAGACTGAATATAACACTCAAGATTCCAAGTGATTGCTGCTTCTACCTTCTCTCATGGATTCCAGAAACATGTTTAATCTTTTGGTCACTTTAAATGTGTATCTCAACTTTCAGGTCCTTAATTCTTAAGTCTGTTGATGATGAACCTATGGTAGAGGTATAGTGATAAGCATATGTAATCAGGCAACTTAGCTTGCTTGCATATTTTTCCTTAACTGTGTTGATGTGGTCACAGCAGAATCCCTCTCTAAATAGCTGCTAAAAGTGTGTTTCAGAAAAAAAAAAGAAAAGAAAAAAAAAGGATAATTTTGATAATTGAATTTAAGATAAGTAGCATTTAATTTAAAGCTGAATAGGGCCAGGTGCTCCTTGATCACAAGGAAGCTATTTGGCTTTGCTTTGATAGCATTGTAATTCTCCAACAGTAAATGAAAATTCTGGCAGTTGCAGTGGTCAGATTCAGAATTGGGATAGCTGACAGTTATGACCTTTTCCATATATTCTTTTTTTTTAGCCCAATGAACAATCTGTTCCAATTTGTTCTTGTAAATGGCTATTGCTATCTTCTTTTGTGTAGTTTCAGTTTTAGGCTGTTCTGCAAGGAACATCTGTGTTGCACTACTTGATTATCAGAAATTGTTTAAAGTACAGACATGACTTAACTTCAAAGGAGTTGAAGGTGGTGAAGGAGCTGAAGGAGGTAGGAAATACTTGCTGCTGAAAATTTATTTATATTGTTAGGTAGACTAACACACACACCAAGAAATCCCATAATATATTTAATATCTTGAAGAAATACAGAGGAAGAATCGGTATCTATATATTGGTAAAAGATCAATCTACTTCATTAGTAAGGCAACTCCTACCAATAAAAGCAAATTTCCACTGCAAAATCATTTAAACATTGCAGCATAATTTAATTAAATAGCACCCGTTTGTTTCTTGGCTTGGTGTAACCGAACCACTTGTTATCCTTTTTTATTTTTTTGCCCTCTATAAACAAGCAGGGAAGGCCTGGGAAGGGAAAATACCAGATCCTTACCTGCGTTATATCAACAAAATAGTTATGGATTGTGTTCTATATTTTGGAGAAGCCATTACTGATTTTTTTGGTTTAGCAATATATGGTGGTAGAAGGGTGTGTGTTTTCCTATCATTCTGACATTTTAATAATATTAATGATTTAAATGATAAAGCCCATACTGTTAGAAAAGCTTGGTGCTGAGGGAATAATACAAGTTTTTGGATTGGCCTGCGAAGGTATGTGTGCATATGTATTATATGTGTGTATGTTTGTATATATATGTATATTCATGTATGTATGTCTATTAAAAGGAGAAAATACCATGGGGTAAGAGGAGTTATAGATATAAGGCAGAGCTCTAAGTGATTGTTAGCTAGTATGTTCCCTTTTGGCTACCCCTTTCTTCCCTCTGCCATCACTTTTCTTGTTATTTTTATTTATTTATGGAAATGAATGTGTGTTGTATCTCTTATAAATGTTATCAGATATTCCCTGTGGCTGGGGAGCTGTTGAACTACCTGAGGAACTCCATAATGTATAATCTTATTTCATTAACTTTTAGCACAATATTTATTAACTTTGTAGAAATAGTATCTCTTTACCCCAGAAAAGAATAATCTTAACAAGTTCTGATAGTCTCATTTAAACTGTTTTCACTGCCTCAATTTCTTTACTGGAAAAAACCCCGAACAACCCTCCTAATGACTGATTAATGTGTTGTGTAAAGAAAGTCGTGCTGCTTTTTCTCAGCTTTTGTAAATGAAATAATAAATCAGACTAGTGAACAAGTGGGTCTATGCATAGTCGCAATATTCTAGCTAATCACTGTGACAGACTGGATTGTCTGGAAAGGTAGGAGAAAATAAGAATTATTTCCCTGAGTCACTTGCCAAGAGAACATTAAATTTCCAAAAGTAGAGCAGTGTGGTTTTTTTCAGCCTCCATGTATGTAAAAAAAAAAAAACTAAACCTAAATGCATCTGTATTTTCAAATAAGCTATAGAGACATGAAAACACTATTTTTTGATCAATTGCCTATCCAGTAAGAATACTAAGGATACTCTGGAAGTATTAAGTGTGTATATGAGAATGTGAAGTATGTTTGTCCATTATGATTTCATGAAGAAGGATTCCAGGGGAGCTCTTTCGAGAGTATTTTAGAAGAATTTAAGCTTGGAATGTGAGATTTTTCTGTGTTATGGGAAGTTGGAAAACTCATTTGGGGCACTGAGTTGATAGTTTTTGTAAGTATGCATATATGTTCTGTCTAAATGCATATATGAGGTTAAGTGTTTACTTGCAGGGGAAGAGGGCAGGAAATGATGCTTTGGGTTAGCAGAATCAAGTGGAAAAATTGAGGAGAGAGGTCTTTCATAGTGTTTGGTGAAAGCATAGTTCTCTTTCTGTCACTTCCACAGAAGGGGTTCAGATAAGGGCTTGAAAACATCCTACTGTGCGTTAGGTTAAGTTTATACAACAGTTGAATAAATGGTTGTTTGTAGTTTAATATTAAAGAATACTGAATACACTGTGTCAGTTTAAGTAAAATAGAATGTTGTTGCAATAATTTGGGATGAAAGTCTATGGTGAAAAGCTTTGATGTTTGAGTACCATCATTTCATTGCATTACAAGCATTACGTGATCTTCACAAATATCTGGGACAGGTTTAATTGTGGACATTTCCTGAGCTCTCAAACTTCAGGCTAGTTTGTGCTCAGCACAAAGCAGCAGCAGAATGAAGAGGGGGAGAGGCGAGTCTAGGCTGCTTTATGCTCTATGCAGAATGGCAACATCCTTTGCCTTTTGATCTTCTATCTGGTCCTTGAGGATGGGAGGTAAACACCATTGCATGTTTAGCATTCTTGCCAGAGGCCCTCTAGAAAGACCCCCATAGGTTTGAAGGTCTGCACTTTGCCTTTGTCTAAAACCAGCTTTAAATAAAAGATACAAGTGTAAGCAGTAGGTGGTACGTTGTTTCTTTTGGCTTTAACTTACTTGTATAAGTCTTTTTAAAAAGTAGAAAATATTTTTTCTTATCAGCTCTTTAGGTTGGTTGAATTGCAGTCTCTTATGCAGTGCACTGTGAATTAGCAAACTGACTTTCATAACTCTTTGATTCCCTCAAGTTTGGTGGTATCTTCTTTTAATTTTTTGGAACAACACTAATGATATGTATCAAAGTTTAAGATATGCTTACTTTTGAAGCTGAGTTAGTAGGAGTGTAAATATATATCTCTCTAAAAGAAAATAAACCCCAACTCTCTTTTCATACCTGTATATAAATAAGATCAAGTAGTTAGCAGTATTGAGTAACTTCTTCGTAGCACAGTTTTGAATTTGCATACCAAAGGATGATATTTAGAAGACATTTCTCCTTTATTTCAAGTAAAACATTTGTTAAATTTACTTATATCAATTTACTTATTCTTGACAGTATTTTACTTGTCTTTATAGTGAGGAATCTCATCTAGTCTGTGCAGGTTTTGTACTATACAAGCATTCAGCAAGTGAAATGTTTGCTGTTCAAGTTAGCATCTTAGACAAATTATTCTATATCAATATATTTGTTATCTAATAGTCATAGGATATCTAGAAACTACATCTCTGTCATCCATGTACTTTAACAACACCAGCACAAAATAATAATTCCAATCTTAAATTAACTGCACTTCTGATAGTTAACAGGTGGTGTAGAAATTAGGGCCTGATTGAATTAAAAAGGAAATAGTCAGTCAGTCAAAAAAACCCACCCACACATTACAGTTGTTTTGCTAATCTGTAATTGAAATAAACAAGCTTTCTTTCCCCACCCCCCCCACCCCGGTGTACCTTAGATTGTGACTTTTATCACAAAATGGGTTTGTCAAAGTCTTCACAGGCTTTAAGTAAGTTTAGTCAATCGGCTGCTTTATAAGGATCCTCTTAAGAGGTGTATTTTTGTGTCCTTTAAATGAAGTGCAAGGAACTAAGTTTCTGCACTGTAAAAATTCTGTATGGGACTGGTAACAGGCCTACATCAGTCTGCTTTAAGACAGTCCTGCAGGAATGATAAATTCATTTTTATTTTTAATGCACAGTAATTAGCTAGGTCTTCTAACCCTTGCCTTAGTCAAGCAAGGGAACTGTATACCTCACTTCCCTGGAGCATGTCTCCCTCCTCCGTGTTTCATCTGCAAGTCTTTACCAATCTCAACGAAATCACTGAAAGTGTACGTACAGCAACCAAATGTTTCACAAAGTTTTTAGTGTGTGTGTATATTTAGTTGAAAATGTGTATCTATATACAGATTATGGTAGGGAGCTTTAGAGCTGGGGAGGGAAGTAGAGGAGGTGTCAGCCTCTGTCTGCTCCTACACTGAGAGTCTGTGTAGACATTTCTTCTGTATTGTCACCTGAAGACACTCCTTTCTTCCACTATTAAAGCCACCTTGCTGGCTAGGTTAGGGGCTGAGGCTATGTACTGTGAATATATTATTTTCCCTTCAAAGAATTAACCTCCCCACACACACATAAATACATATCCTAACGTGAACCTAAGGCCTGATCTAATAAATACTGTAAGATTAAAATACTACATAGGGTTATATTTAAGCAGGTGGAAATTCAAGCATGTGCTTCAGTGCGTTCTAGCATGGGCTTTTCATGCTTTTTGGTTTAAAAGCTCTGTTGGTTTCAGCTGTAAACATGACACTTAGTAGTAGTTTCCTTTGGGGAAAGTGATAGTTTTTGTGCAGTCACATGTGTGTGGGTTCATTGTATACCAATGTTAGACTTAACTGGTGTTTGGAAGATGTCTTTCCTTCCATCCCAAGAAACCAAATTTTCCTCACTTGTATGAATTGTCCTTGTTAGTACATACTTTTAAAGGCAGCAAGAGTTTTCTGAAAAGCTACTGCAGTTAAAAAAAATAATGGTAAAATACTGTTGTCCCCTTCATCACTGTTATAATCATCAGATGCTTGAATGCAGAAATGCCTCTGAGTGGCAGCATAGCATGCTCTGCACAGTTTGCGTCGACCGCTATTTGTCTTACTGCAGTCTTGGGCACCCCATGCATGAGGAACTGCTTGTAGTGTTTAATCAAAGGTACCCTTTGTTTGGTTTTAGTTCACCTTTTTGCTACGCATCTGTGGAAGAAAATTAGTATGTCTTCTTTCAGTTACCATTTACCCAAATGGCCCAGATATAATAGGTGTTTTACTTGTTTTCTTCAGGAGATAGTTCCTCCAGTTATATGTTCTTTCTATTTTTGTCTACTGGGGAAATTTGGCAAGTATTTCTAGAGCTTAGGTCTGTGATTATACTCAGCACAGACAATTTCATAATGCATCTTCTGTCCCAGAAGCATGATTGTCAGTATAGGTTATGGTTTAAAGCTGCTAAGGTGTTCTGAGATTGAAATAAAAAACATCCAGCCATCTCTATCTTAGATCTTACTGAACTTAGTTAGAGGCCACTTGTTTATTTAGCTTCCTGTCTAGTCAGTACTTTTCTCTTGAGGGAGCCATATTTTTTGCCTTGAAGTAACTTTTTAAAATAGTCTTGCACCTGACAGTACTGCTTTAGTCATATGTAGCTGTGAGCTGTTGCTTAAAGAAACAGCTTGCTTTTTCTTTAAAGAAAGTCATGTGGTGGTGGTGGGGGAATCAAGGAAAACTTGTGATATGTGTTCTGGTTCAACCCTTCACTATGCAGGAGCAGCTTAATAAAAGATTAGAGAAATGCTGCTTGTGAGATTTGCCTCCCTTTGGTCAGTGTTTTGATGGAAGCTGTAATGCTGCTCAGTTTGCTTGATGCATTTTTACTAACGCTAATGAGGGAGTGGAAGCAAGGGCCTTACAGCAACAGTTAACCATATCTTCTCAAATTCTTACAGACTGTGCAATTATGTGATTACAAATGGATTTTTAATTGCCAAAAAATGCCTTTTTTAAGAGTTAAATGTTAGGTCTGAGGAGTGTTGGAAACACCTGCTTTCAAAAACGAGCCTTCAGACACTGTAATGAACTTGCTTGTCAGTCTTCTGTGCAATATCTTTTTCCCTTCTGGGTGCTTTAAGAGTATACTGTATGTCTTACTTTGTTTTGATCAGTATGTTTTAAGAGTGTGTATATTGGCTAATGATGGATTTTTTTTTTCTGTACAGCATGGTGAAAGATGTTTTAAAATTTTGCACTTTTCTAGGATTTGCAAGTTTGTAACCTGACAATTTTTAACATGCACACTTTTGTATATAATTAGCATTGTATATATTTAACATGAGTTTGAAGCAAATAAAAATAATTGAATGCATAATTTCTCCCTTTATTAATAGTGGAAAAATGAAACTAACAGTGTGGGAGTACACTAAACTAACAACTCTTTAATTTAGCAGGTAAAGCGAGGCAGCAGGAATAGCTGACTCTGTGTCCTGTCTTAATTGTGTTAAATTTTGGTTTTGGCGGGAAAGGAATCAAAGTGGATAAATAAATATACAGATCCTTTCAGACTAAGAATAGCTATGATTACTCAGGTATTGCAATAAAAATTGTCTTTTTGCTGGGAAAGAGTGATGTCTCAGACATGAATTAGGGTGGGGAAAAGAGCCTACTAATGCATATTTATCTTTATTTATAAAGGTAAGGTTCTCTACCCACCCTGGGACTAGAAGGATCTCTTCCCTTTCTCCTCATTGTCTCCCCATTTAGTGACTTTTGCTGCAGAATATGCAAGGCTACAGATTCTGGAAGTTACTGTCATTCAGGAGGAAACTGAAATCTGTTCCAGGCTCATGTTCAGTTGGTTTCTTACCCCTGTAAACAAGAAAAACCATGCTGTGAGCTTCAACAGGAGCTAGGGCTGTGCTTCCATCTGTTACTAGGGATAGAACAAGGCATCCTTATTCATAACAAGCAGAGTTTTGACTGCCTTCCTTGCCTGCATCTCGGGACATATATATTAAATTTCTTAGTAATGTTTATATGACTAAAGACATGAGTTCTTATTCTGGAGTTCAACGCATTAGGGACAAACTGGTATTCCCCTGGCCTTCAGTAACAGAGCTGACTACTGGGGCTCTTTCTGTGAACAGTAACTATAGTTCGGAAGCATAAGCGTTAATGGATGTAACACCATAGCACTTAATGGGTAAGCTAGACATCTGTCATACTGCCTGCTCATTTGGAGCATAAAGCAAATACTCATGTTTTCCCCAAAGAGAAATGGAAGCAAGGGATTAAGTAACTTCTGATGTGAGGGACAGGCAGCACGGGGCCACCAGTCTAATAGTATCTCTCTTCCTTTCTGTCTGAAGGAGGATATCAATTCAAATGAAGCATTTACCTCAAAAACAGACGTGCTCCTGTCACTCCTTGCAAGGTGGCTTTGTCTCCTTCCACTAGCAGCATTGCACCTTCCCGCAAGCCCTAATGTAGGTGGAAACATTTATTGTTATTATCAAGCTATTTGAAAGGCTAGAATGCTTGTCACAAGCAGGCCAGTCTTAGTGCAGCTCACCATGACTACCAGACAAGACATTCACACCTATTTCTAACAAAGATGTCAAGACAAAATTAGGTGAGTTACCTTGCTTTAGAAGCTGGTTTTCTTGTTTATTTTATTTCTTTTAAAGGAGAAACCAGTAAGTGTATTTTTTTCCACAATTACCTCTGCTACCACCATTCTTAGATCCAGTATGGGCCAAGCAACAGCCAGCTGGGTTTGTAAGAACACAAATTATATACTCCAAGCTCAAGCACAGGGACAGGAAACCCTGAGGTCCCACTTTGCCAGACAGACATACTGTAATTATGAACATATTATTGAATGAGCAAATTCAGAAACCTACAGAGATTAAAACAAAATTTAAAGTTAAGAATATCTTCAAAAAGATTACAGGGAGGTATCTTTACCATTTGCATGCACACCACCCCCCACATACAAGACATGACTAGTGGCTGGTGACTGGAAAGATCAGAGCTGCCTCAAATACAGTGTTTTGCATCAGGATTCCAAGCATCTAATGGGCAGAATGCATTTCATTTGTTCTAACCCATTTTTTTGCAAGTGAACAAAATCCAAGCTTGAAGCTCTTGGCAAGAATATAACTAGCCTTCTATGCCACAGTTCTCTAAGGCTTGGAACTTCAGGCAAGGAAACCCACAGTGAAAGCTAACAAGAATGCATATAAATGTTTACCATACTACAGCCATATAAGATCAGTATTAGTTCCTGACTGGAAATTACTACCCACCAGAACTGGAGGCGTGTTTGGTTCTTCATGATACTGGCGAATTCTTTCCTCTCTTGTCTCCTGCAATAATGAATGTAGATTTAGCTGCCCAGGCAGTCAGGTAGGACTTGGAGCTATCCAGTTAGTGCAACATTGAGCAATTTCATAACATTAAACAAAGCAGGCACTTCCCCTCAAGCAGAATGGGGTGACAGGATTGACTTTAATAGATATGTATTTAACCCTTCATCACTAGCAGTAATTGCTGCAGGTTGATCAAACAGAACTCACACCATCCCAACCATGATAAGTCTTAAAACTTACTTCTACTTAATTCAACCAGTGTTTTGGGGTTTTTTGGTTTTTTGTTTGTTTGAACGCTGTTGGTATGTGCTCACCCTCAGAACAAGAGCACTGAAGCAAATGGATGAGATGCCACCTTCATGGAAAGAGGGTAGTGAACCATGAATTTCCACTGATTAAGTATCTGCTTGTTTGTCATCAAGTAGGTATTACACTGAAGAATTTCCTTCTGGGAGAAGCTCTGCCATGTTTCCTAAGAGTTTGCTGCTGAACTGAGCAACAGCAGATGAAGAAATCAAACCAGAAGGATTTGTTGGTAAGGAAACAGGAACACAGCAGGGACTTGGTACAGCACAGAGCTTCCAGCCTCCTCTCGGAGAAAGAGCAAAAGTTATTTATAGGGAGAAGACTGCCTGCTTATCTAGTGACAAGCTGATTAAATGAGTACCTAAACTTCATCTAAATTCTAGCAGCACACCCTGATCCTCCATCTCTTCACTGTCCGCTAATTCTTAATACTTCTCTAACCATGGAGAAATTTTGATTACAAGGAGGGAAGTTTCTGCGCTGTTAAAAGATGCACCACAGAAACTGCTCTCTGAGGAATTGGCTCCTGGCAGGCTATTCAAGAATCAGCTCCTCCATACAGCGGATATGGGTCTTTGTGGTTGCAGTTTCAGCTATACCAGTACATGTGCTTGCTTAGTACTGGACACTACCGGGTGTGCTCTCTTCAAGGACACTGGTCCCTAGGTATTTTCTTACAGAACAAGATTGCATGCAATCCTAAGATCTACCTGGTCTGATAGTTCATTCAGACCTTTAGATATTGAAGTCTCTTAACTATGTTTAACTTAGGACAATTTAGGCAAGACAGGTAGGACTTTGCATTGCCTCTTGATGTTTCAAGTTTACCCCCTTCCCCCACCCCTGCATTTCCGTATCAGGTATGAAGCAACAGTATTTCAGACATTGCAAAGCTTCTGTTTGTGAAAAACACTTTGTTCCACGTCAGTAATGCTGTTGCCAACTCCTCTTCCCACTCAGAGAAAAGCTTTAGGAGGGAGTAAGGTGTTACTGCTTCACTGGCATTTCCAGTTGCTCTAGGGAGCAGATGTTAGACATTCTATAGCTTTTGTAAGGCCTCACAAATGCACACTATCATTAAACCTCTGCACCCTGGTTACTGTGTTAGCTCTGGCATGCTTTACTTACACCCATGTGACTGCTTTTAACATCTGGGTCCAGGTAGTGAGGGTTAATATTAAAAGGAACTAAGCCTAGGGCCTGCAGGGAAGGTGGATAAACAATTGGCATGTCATTGGTAGTATTGATGCTGATGGTAGCAACATTAGTTCCTGCACTGGATCCCATGTAAGGAATCCCATCCTGAAAGACAAAAACAATGATTAGTATGCAGTATCACAACTAGGAACTGCATTTTATAGCATCTTCTATCAGTCTCAGAGACTCAGCAATCAGCTTGAAGTCCTTCTAGCTCATTTCATTGTTAACTTTACAGGTGAAAAGCAGGACAAGAATTCAGGTTTTGACATGGGCAATAGTTTGTATATATCATGGTTGTCAGAGAACTACTTGTTGAATGTCCTGTACTCACAACTCTGACCCCGATACAAGAAAGAACTCATGAGGTTGTCAGTGCATATATTGGACTCCGCTATTAAAAGACTAGTCTACATTGCAGTTTCAGGAAATACATGAACAGGTTTTAACAAGCTTCTGAAGAAAGCAGACTGTCTGAAACTGAGTACAATGGTGCCACAGCATCAGCTTACCAGTACTGTAAGCAGCCAGTTTAGCGCTACTTTTGGTATTACTGCTACGTACATAGTACTATGCTGTACATGGAAGGATTCCATATAAACATGCAAGTATATGGATAATGCTGAACAATTTATAAATATAAGCTACCTTGAGAGAACTGGTGCTAATATAACCAAATAGTTATCTAGACCTCACCAGGACTCGCAACATTTTCTGGCTTTTCTGCCCACAACAGGCACTGGATTTCTTCATATTGAGACAGCCTAGCTAACCTTTCTTCTTGGCAGCTGGCCTCTTCAAACATATGGTGTTTGCATCAATCTGCCTGAAGTCACTTGCACTTCCATATTGCTAAGGGGAACACCTTGCTCCTGTTCTGCTCCATGGATGGCCTACTGTTGCTGGGCCATACAAGATTCACCAGCCGGAATGGGGCTGCTGACCAGAAGGGCTCAATGGCACTCAAACTCATAATTCCAGGTTAAGGGTGTACACAAGGTAATTACACCATTTTCAGCATCAACGGGACATTAAAGGGCATGTCTAAAAGGCACATATGGATCCAGTTCTGTCATCAGTTTATTAGCAAACAACCTGCCACATGAACACGTCTGTATCTATTAAGATACAAAGCGGACATCTCAAGCTGAAAACCAGGTTTTCTGGACATAGATTAAATCTTGCACTTCTCTTCATTAGTATTTTGAGGGGCTTACTTCTAAGGTTACTACACAGCATTGTCCATCACAAAGTCTTGCAGTCCCACATCTGGGAAACTGCCCTAGACAGATCGCTGACCTTAGTCTTTTCAGGCTTCAATGACTAATGACAGCCTTATTTGGCCACAGAATGTAAGTTCACCAGGTTGCATGAGATGGCTCAGTATTTGAAGTATATTAGAAACAAAGATATAGAATCAACCTGGATTAGTCTGAACAACAGCTTATGCATGAGCTCCTGCCATTCACGCTTGGCCCAAGTCCTGTAGTTTTTACCTCAAGAACTCTTTTCCTGATCTCCTGTATCAGACTGTTGTCATAGAGAGCTTTCAGGAGACGGAATGTGTTCCCACCTCCTGCAGAAAGAGAGTCCAGTTTATTTAACATGCTTTCACTGCCACTTTTAATTGCAGCCTTTACAAACTTGGCAGGCTCAATGATTTCTATGCTCTATTCAGGGTAGATTTCACTGCTTTAAGCAGCAGTAAAACCAGAACCTTCAGAAGGATGGTCATCAGGCAGGCCATGGGCTCATGCCCCAGGTCCTTGTGACACTGATGCTCACTGTTTGACAACACTGTTCTAATACCCAGGAGCATGGTATTAGGACTACAGTCAGTTTAAGCACAGTAGCCCTGGATCTTCTTAGAATTGATAATTAAAATTTACTGGAGATGAATTTCCATTAATAAATCTCTAATATTTCTCTACCCACCACTAAATTTAGGGTGTTACTGTTCCCAACTAAAGTACTGTTTTATGTAGTTTCTAATAATTGCTAGATCCAACTTTTTCATTGGTGTCTCTACAGTGCTAGCTCAGAGTAGGACTAATCCAGTGCTCTACATAAACTCTCATCAGGGAGCAAGAAGTAAAACTTACCAATAAATATTGCTTCAGATTTCCTTACAGCTTCCACTGGATCACAAGACTCATGAATGCTGTCCAGCCCATAACCTTAAATGAAAAAAAGTATTTACCTTTGCCACTTCAGTTTGGTGGAAGAACATGGTATGTCCAATCCCTCTCTGCCCACCCCTGACCCTAAGCCAAATGTCTCACCAAACAACCAGGCAAATTTCAGAGAACTCTACAACATAAACCAGAGCATTTGTCTAGCACAGGGCTTCTGCATCCAGCTATACCAATGGAAATGTCTGCTTTATGGATATATGTGCTCAGTGTCCAAGAGCAGAGCATTTCACTCAGCAGGTGCAGGCTCAGGCACAAAGTCCTGCTGAGCATTACTGGCTAGAAAATAAGAGAAGGAAAAAGCTGTCAGTCTTCGGGTTGGCTGTAAGTATGAACAGGATGTCTTGCATTACTAGTGCAAATATCTGATCTGAGAACGGTTTTTGTAATGGTTAAAATGTCTGGCCTTCACAGATTTGTCTTGCTGGGGTTCACTGTGTACAGGAAGTGCCAGGAGAGATGGAAGAACATGGACATGTGATAGCGGCAGTCTTTCTGCAAGGCAAGGAGCAAAGTGTGCTGCTCAGGGAAGTGAGTACTGGCTATTCCTACAGTTACAAATCCAAAGTTATCCTTAATGCTGACAGATATTAGGTGGAGGTGTTGCTGCAGGCTGCTCTGGAAAGATCTTTGCTCAAAGCAAAGCTCGGTTGCTGCTCATCATGGAAATACCTGGCTGGTGGAAGCACATTATAGTAATGGTCTTCACTTAATACCAGTAGTTGCACGGCTTCAGCAGAGGTTTCAGATGTACAGGAACAATCCCCATGTGATTAAGGAGGATGAAAAGATGCCACTTAGTATTTAGGAATAACAAACTTCCTCCCTGCAATGGTTAGAAGTGTTTACAGCAAGATTTCTTCCGGAGGCCTCAAAAGCATCTACTTCTAGGTAGAACTGAGCAAACAACTTCCTGCTGTCCGTAACTCCTCACCGTGCACCAGAGCTAGCCCAACCTTCTCCACCCAGTACAACAACAGACGGCGGCCCGAGGGACCCGGCGCCGGCCCAGCCTTACCCAAGCTTTCAAACTTCGCCCTCGCGGTCCGGGCGTAGGCATCGCGGTCGTGCAGGGCGTAGGGAACGAACAGCACCCGCTTCACCTTCCTGGGGAGGGGAGGGAGAGAGCGCTTAGAGGGGCGGGCGGCGGCCGAGTCAGGGTCCCGCAGCCCCCGCGCAGCGCTTACTCCCCGAGGAAGCTCTTGATGTGCTCCTGGCAGTGGCCCAGGTACCCCCCTCCGTGCAGGGTGGAGTTGGACACCAGCAGCAGCCGCCTCGGGCCCCCCATGCCGCCGCGGGCGGTGCGTGCAGCCACAGCCCTCCCGGCCTGGCGCGGCCCGGCCCGCCCCTTCCTGCCCCGCCGGCGGGCCGCGGGGTGGGGCCCGGCCGCCGCTCCCGCAGCCGCCCCGGACCAGCTTGGCCATGCTGGACTTCGCCATCTTCGCCGTCACTTTCCTGCTCATCCTGGTGGGCGCCGTGCTCTACCTGTACCCGGTAATGCTGCCGGCAGTGGGGAAGGGGGGGCGCAAGGCCCATCCCCCGCTGCAGGCGGGCATGCAGCGAGCGGTTGCGGGGCCGAGCTGCCACCGCGCCCCGGGCGGCCCAGGCCCCTTCCACGTCCCCTGGGCTTCGGCGGGGTTTCGGGCTCGCCCTGGGCTGTGCCCCGGGGTCCGGGTCCTGCCGCGGACGTGGCTGGTGCCGGCGGGAGCGGCTGTTGTGCAGGGCGGCCCGGCCGCGTTCTGTGTGAATCCCGCTTAGGCTTTGTCTGCTCACCTCGCAGTGCTGCACTGTGCGGATCCCCGGCGCAAAATCTGAGTGTAACATCTGCATTGCAAACCTGACCCTCTAAATCTGTGTGCGGGGATCTTTCCTCTAACCAGATGAAGAGTGCTGGTTTACCCACTGGGACCAGACACACACAGTTGATTGGCTTCATAAGCCTTAGCAGATTTGAGGCCTGAAGATGTAGCTTATCCAGCTTTTGGTTAACGTTTGTAAGTAGTGCAGCAGTATTGATGTGGAGAATCCAGTTCTTCTGCTGGAAAACTGGGGGGCTTGTATAAAATCTTACGTTCAAGGAGGTTGATACATTTCCTTTTACTCTAGGCATCTAGGCAAGCATCAGGTATCCCTGGGCTGGCTCCAACTGATGAAAAGTAAGTAGTTTCCATTTCCACATCGATGAAGTTCAGCTTTGGCAGAGGATGCGGTTCATGATCAGATATCTACTTTCTGTTCCTTAGGGATGGCAACCTGCCAGATATCATTGCCAGCAGGAGTTTGCACGAGTTCCTGGTGAACCTTCATGAGAAATATGGCCCATTGGTCTCTTTCTGGTTTGGAAGGCGTCTTGTTGTCAGCCTTGGCTCCATTGATCTCCTGAAACAACATATTAACCCCAACCGGTTGTGTAAGTGTTCTTTGCTTTGTCTTTGAGTCCATTTGTTCCTTGCTGGGCATTCCATGTCTAAGGAAATTAGGGTTTCATTCTAAGTAGAAAGAAAATGAGACTTAGTTTGCAGCTGACATGGTGGTTTAGGTATGTCTTTGATCTTGCTTATTGGACTTGAATATCAGTGACCAAGAGTTGCTGCTGTCCAGTGGCCATCAAGAAATTAGTATGCTTGTGTCTTTTACCATCTCCCTACAGGTGAATGTTTATGGAAAGCATCATGCTCATTAGTCACTTGAAACAGCGAGGCGAAGATCCAGTAGCCACTTGACATACATTTTAAAAGTAGATTGAAATACAATTTAAGAGAGGGAGCTTTGCTAAGTTAGGTCTGAAAACAGCTGTGCTAGTTTGTGATAGCTCCCCTGTGTGGTTCGGTGTGAGGTTTAAAGTATTATTTGAAGAAGTTCTTTAACTTCCATTTTATTTTGGTGTGTAGAATTTTTGTGCTGAAAACCTTTAATGATCTTCCAGTCTCAGAAGTGGTCAGTAGTGCTGGTAGCTGAGTTGACCATCTTAGTCCTGGGAGGGTATTTTAATTTATGGTGTAAGCCTCTTAGGTTACCTGATCGTGTTACCTGATCGTGTAGCCTGTCTTTAGGCATATGCAGGTATTTCAGCTTTATGCTGGGGTTGTGATGGGTAAGCTTCTTGTATAGTTGCATGACAAACTCGAACAAAATGGTGACAATCTGGGGAAGGAGTGGGAGTTAACAAAGATCAGCAAGTCACGGTAGATAGCAGTGACACTCCAGAAGGTGGAAACCCACCCTGAAAAATCTGAATGCACTCAAGTGTATTTGGGGGAAATAGAGCAGACAGTCCCAGAAGTGGTGACAGGCCTCTGAGCAGGCAAGTTCCCTGAAGTGTTCTGAGTTTGGGAGTGCCAAAATACTAGAGAAAACTAAATAAAGTTCCTGGACCTAAATGTGGGAAATGAAGTGACCTAGGCAGCTGCAGGATAGTCTGGTGTCCTGCTATGCCAAGGGCTAAACGTTTTTTTAAGGATGGGGATAAATAAGAAATGTGTGCCTTACTTCTTTGATAATTAGACTAGCAGACAATGAAAGTGATAGAACTGTATTCCTGTCAGAGTTTCGGTTCAGAATTTGCTTGGACATTGCTTGAGTCATCACTGAAGCTGGAGGTAATGGGATATGAGAAGAAGAGGAAGCAAGGCTGGATTGTGTTGGGAAAGTGAAATGCAGTGTTAGGGAGGTGAAATACTCTCATTTATGTTAGCAGCCTGCCTTGATGGCATCCCGTGTCAATACAGGGAAAAGGAGTGAGATGAGTACCCCTGAGGCTGGGTAATAGAAACAGGAAGGGGAGGAGTAAAAGCAGGCTGCATTAATTGCCTGCAGGATGGAAAAAAAGAGAAGGGTATGTTGAGTCATTTATTTTCTGTAGAGAGAAGAAAACATCTTGGCTATTATACAAGATGAACGTGAGCCAGACCTGAAATCCTGTGGATGGCTCTGACCTCTGTACTTGGGCATGATTTTGAATAAAGCAAATGCAAAGAAAGGCTGCCCATGCTCTCACGGAGGTGGCAGCCTGTCAAGTAGGAGGAGCCAGGGAAAGTGTGTTCAGCCCAGCAGAAGGAAAAGCTTATGGGGGTATCCTCATAAAGGCAGCAGCAGCAGGCTTAAGAAGAGTTCTCATGATCTGTACTGAACTCAGACCTGAAAAAGCAGTGATGTCAGTTGTATCAGTGCTTTCCTCTTAGCAGTGATACTTGTCAGAAGTGCTCAAACTTTATTAGAGGTGAGCAATCTTACTATTTTTTCCTGGAGCTTTGAGGTATAAATGGGCACATAGTAGCTGAGCAGTTCTAGCAAAACGTTTTCTGTACCATTTGCTCCCGGGAGATCTGATAAGCAGCCTTCCAGTACATAAAGGGGGCCTATGAGAATGCTGGAGAGGGACTTTTTACAAGAGCATGTAGTGACAGGACAAGGAGGAATGGCTTTAAACTGAGAGAGGGTGGATTTACATTAGACATTAGGAAGAAGTTCTTTACTGTGAGGGTGGTGAGGCACTGGCACAGGTTGCCCAGAGAAGCTGTGGCTGCCCCATCCCTGGCAGTGTTCAAGGCCAGGCTGAATGGGGCTTTGAGAAACCTGGTCTAGTGGAAGGTGCTCCTGTCCATGACAGGGAGTTGGAACTAGGTGAAAGTGTCCCTTCCAACCCAAACCATTCTATGGTTCTGTGAGTCTTCTGAGCACAGAGTGCTGTGGAGCAGGAGACAGCCCACTGTGGACTGGGTTATATCCAACTCCTGACTCTCCAGTGCCACCTGAAAACCCTTGCCATGTGACAACTCCTCAGGCTGATGGGGGTACCTGAGGCCAGGTGCTGCTGAGGCCTGAGGCCTGCTCGTTGGTTTCCAAGTTTGAGGTGTAGGGTTTGGCTCTAAGGAGCATAGAAGAGTTCCTCTCATCTCATGTGTGTGTCTCTCTCCAAGAAGTTTGATATGGCCAAACTTCTTGGAGAGAGAAAGTGAGAGAGAGGTGCTGATGGTGCATCTTTTATGAGAGCCTTGAAGTTGGGCTAATTGCATTAATAGTTATTAACAGGTTCCCAATGCCAGGAGACTGTTTTCCCTCATGCTTAAAGCAGTGTTTGAAGTTGGTATGTTTTCGTAGCTTCTTAGAGCTTGGTTGAGATTAATTTGCAAAGAGAATTGAAAGGAAGTAAAACTTTGCTGCTGATACCAGTGATTCCTGTGAGAGGCTCTGGGGAAGTAGTTCAGGCCTGCAAAGGGTGTGGATGTGAAGAGGGTGGACTAGTTCAGGGTGGCCAGGAGCAGTGGGTTCAGACACCCACTCGGAAGACTCCCATGAATCGATGTTGCCTTTTGGGTTGGGACAATAAACCTGAAGCACATTGGATCTGTAGATGGAGTTATGAGTCCTGGCCTGTGCATTTGTACTGTGCAGCTTCAGAGGTCCTTTCCATCTCTGATGTTCAGTTCTGCGTGGCATCTGTCTTGACTATCCAGAGTTATTTTTTCTCCGTATTTACTTACAGTGGTGTCCAGGACAGCAGTCTGAGGTTCTTGGGATAAAGGGAGATTTCCTTGTAAGTGGAAGGTATGGTCAAAATTTCAATATGAGGACTGAAAACGTAACCCTAGAGATGCATTCAAGACAAGAACAAAGGAAGAAGTCCATTGAAGTGCTGGCAGGCCAGAGCTCTGTCTGGAGAGGCGATTTGCACCTTGTGGAGTCACTAGCCTCCTGCAGCTGCAGAGAAATAGTAGTTTCTCAAATAGTGTGAGGTAGGGCCAGCCCTCAGCAAAGGTCAGCCTGGGCTCTGCAGTACTGAGTTCACAACAGTGAGTGGACTGGTGGCATGGGGCTGCCAGTTTGCACTAGGGACAGGGGAGGAAAAAATGGAGCCCATGGCTCATCCAGCAGGTTTCTTTCATATGCACCAGGAGAACTGCAGTTTCTGCAGGTGACCATCCTCTGGCCTCTCCAAATGCTTCTGCTTGCCAGATTTGCTGTGTGGACTTGACCACCAGCAGTGTGTCTTCCTGGCTACTCCAGCACTCTGCCAGGGCTAGTCAGAACAGAACTGTGGCATGAATAGCAGCAGCCACCACTCCATGGCAAAGTACCACGACAAGGAGGAATTGTCAGCAGCAGCTAGAGTCACATAACAGCCTGCTCCACGTGGAGAGCCTCAGGTACCATCTGCTGTGCCAAATGATGCATACACATACTTCTTGTCACTCAAAGTGAGAAAGGGGGTAAGATCCAGAGCTTAAAAACATTGGAAGGCAAATTATGTGAGAGAAAAGCATTTAGGAAAGTTTGCCAGATATATATAGCAGATATCCTATCTGGTTTCATTAGCTTCTTTTGTGCCATTGGGTAGTAAGTCCTCTCCAGGTGGGAATTGTCTCTTCTTGTCTGTTTGTCCAGTAGCGTAAGGAGTCATTGAATCTCTGCTGGGAATCCTAGATACATCCACAGTTGGTAGAGTCCCAGCCTTGATGTTTTCTGATGCTTCAGAGGTTTCACTCTGCACCTGGGAGAAATAACAGACTGTGATAAACAGTGAAAATACTACTCTTGAAACCCCCCTTGGTTGTTGCTTCCAAATTGTTCCTTAAAGATTCTGCCAGTTCTGCAAGACCCACGGAAAAGTTTATAAAGAGGGAAAAACACAGACCATGCTTTATTGCACAGTTTTGCATTGCCACCTAATTCAGCAAATTTATTAAATAGAGGCCCCTGGTGGTGAAATTCAGAGTGAAAAATCTAACTGAAGTGAGCCATGGATATGGATAACGGAGGATATGTGTTTGTGTCTAGTTTATACACTGTTGCAAGTGTCTGTGTGGAAGGAAGATGGAAAGTAAGGTGATTAGCAGTAGAAAGCATTCTGTAGCTTAGTGGGGGACTGTTTTCTGTAAGAGCTTCCCTGCTGGAGGCAGCCCTGGCTGAGAGAGGTAGGTGTTAGTCTGGGAAGAGCTCATAAGCTGGGAACCCAGTGCATGCAAGAGAAATCACGCAGGAGCAGTAGGGTGTCGGATGAGGTTTTTTCGGGCTGTGAAGTGAGGTAAGGAGTGCAGAGAGCCAGTTCTGGCTAAGTATCTCATGCGAGCTGATATATCTTGAGTGCATAGCCATGGTCAGTGCAGGAGGATGCACCAGATGTCAAGGGTGCTAGAGAGCTGCAGATCAGGCTGGAGGAGAAGGGGAAAGAGCATGCCACGCTCACTGTTGTCACCAAGTCAGTGGCACAACCAGTTGGGAACTGGTAAGCTGGGAACAAGCTTGCCAGGCATTATTACTAAAGAGTTACTTGGTAGAGCCAGCAGGCAACCTCTGCAGGAGGAGCTGGTTGCAGGATGGTACCCTGCCACAGAGAAGAGACCTTATGAGGTTCCAGCCCACACTGAGCAGGAGAAGCTTGACACCCTGAAGAAGCTGTTCCTGGGAGAAGGAGCCATGCCTTCCTCACTGCCTAGAAGTGGCAGTGCCTGATTGAAGATATTGCTGGTTTCATCATCCCTGTGCTGTGTAACTGACTTTCAAATGGTGTTTCCTGTATTTGTTTTCAGTGGATCCCTTTGAGACAATGCTAAAGTCCCTCTTGAGGTATCAGTCCAACCTCAGTGGGGATACAGGAGAGAGCCACATGAGGAGAAAGCTGTATGAAAACGGTGTGACCAAGTCCTTGCAGAGTAATTGTGCTCTCATCCAGAAGGTATGTAACTGTCTTTGTACACGTTCACAGGAAATTTTAGTGAGAATGATCACTAGGATAAGGGGCCTGCATTCAAATTAGTGCTGGAACTATAAACATCTGAGACAGTGAACAGCCTCTGCCCATTCAAGCACAGTGTGAATATTTGGTTTCTATTAGCCTCACTGAGTTAGGCGGAAGGGTGATCTTGGTGATGCTTTTATGCCAAGATGCCAGATGCAGTTAAATATACTGGAGAATCTGGATTCTAGATTTATTTCCCAGTACAGGAGGGAGGACCAAAGAACCACCTGTTGGGTCCACAAACAGCTGAAGAACTGTTCTGTTGACTCAGTCCAGCAGCCAGAATATGTTTTCTCATCTGGAGCTACTAGAATTAAAGGGTTTAAGGTTTCTTTTGCGACAAAGGGAACAAGAGAGGACAGGCACGCCCTACTGGGGGAAAACCTTGAGAAGAGGCAGAAGATAGGAGGCTAAAATGTTACTGATAAATTAACAATGGAAGGAAACCCTGGAAAGAATGTAGCTTCATGCTATAGCCGTGAAAGTGCGGTCTGCCTTAGGAACTGGGTGAGAATGTCTCCAGGGTGTGTTTGGTAAATAGGATGCTGATATTGCTATTGCCAACTAATGGTTCCTTCCCTCTCAAGCTGTCAGAAGAGTTGCTAGCCAAATGGCTCTCCCTCCCTGAGGCACAGCATGTGCCACTCTGCCAGCACATGCTGGGCTTCGCCATGAAGTCTGTCACGCAGACAGCTATGGGCAGCAGCTTTGAAGATGACGGGGAAGTCATCCGATTCCGCAGGTACCATGATGCAGTAAGTGTCACAAAGATCCAGGAAATTTCCTATTGTATTTTTCCATGCCAGTAGCACACAACTTGTGTCATTGTACAGTTTAGTACAAGCTACTGCAGAGTCTTTAACGTTGAGGTTAAGAGCTTGAAGGCTCTACCTCAATTGTCCCAGGCTTAAACTATCAGAAAGATCCTACTGTTAATCCTGCTGTCATTAGTCTAAGGTGTTTCTAAAGGGTCTGTGGGGATCAGTAACCTAGATCCAATGGCAGTCGAGAGCTATTTGGTACCTAAGTTGGTTAAACTCTACTGGGACTGCCAGTGGAACTTCTTTTCAAAGATCTTCTGAAGTCTCTGTGGCATTGTGGAGAAAGGAAAATCTGAGGAGGTCCCAAGCTCTGTCCTCATCTGGGGATGTTAAAACTGCTGCTGATAGGGTCAGAAAGAAGCAATTCCGTTTCCCATTCAAGGTTCCCATGCCTTTTCCCCTACAGTTGTTATTATAGTTGTTTCATTTCAACTCAATTTCAGCTATCATAGGCGTAATATCTGGAATGGGATATGGTGTCCTAAAGAGGAGAGCAGTTCCATATTCACAGGAAGTCTTTATTTTATTTGGTGTTTTCATTTTCCTGAATAGGAAAGAGTACAAGTGTCCCAGCAGTCTCAGCCTGTGGTGAGTGGTGGTGCTCTTCTCTTTTTCCTTCTTTCAGATCTGGTCAGAGATTGGGAAAGGTTTCTTGGATGGGTCCCTTGACAAAAACATGACTAGGAAGAAGCTCTACGAAGATGGTAGGTTCTTCCCAAATCATAATCTTCCTCCCACTCTGATTAATACTTAGAGTTAGCTAGTGTATGGAAGCACTTTGTTTGCCCAGCTGTTTTGGCTTTTCTGCAGAGTTGGTCATCATGCCATAAGCTGTAAGATGTGTCCTCCTTACTCTCACACAGGATCATTGTTTTGGAGTTGAGTGACAAGCCTGCCATTGTGCAAGAAGTCTGTAGGTCTAGAACTCTAGTTCCAGGTCTAGTTCTAGGATCTCTCCAGTCTGGAGACTGCTAGAGGATCCTGGGAAGTACTGGGGTGTGCTTGCTCCCTTCCTATTCTGTTTCCTAGTGTCCGCTTTTGACCTCTTTTGGAGGCAGGCAACTGTTCTAGACAGAGACAAATGGAGCCACTTGATTTGGCCTATATGGTCATTCTTATGATGCAGCGTTTGGTGAATGCACTGCCAGAGAGTCACTCACAGGCTAGAAGGCACAAGTACAGAGGTTAGTTTTTTTGATATTTTAGGATTTGATGGATACCTTTTATGTGATAGCCTCTGATGTGCTGTTTCAAGGTAACATGATTTTCAGGTCTGTTATGGCAGTGCTTTTGTTTCTGATTATTTCACACTAAGTTATTTTTCAGTTATTCCATCTTTTTTGTTGTTAATAGTTAATCCTTTCGGTACTGATTGATAAAATGCTGAACAAAAGTAGCTTGTATCTAGAACTAAGGGTTTGCTTGTAAATCCTCCAGTCCCAGTGTTTCTTTCTTTATGTTGCGGGATCTGTGAGTTTCAGAACCTGAGGACAACCTAAGCTCCATTAAACTGAGCTGCTCCCATGGGCACTTGTTCAGGACTGTTCCTGAGTTGTAGTAGGATGATAGTGAGGGTTGGTGTTTAAGTGTTGCTGGCCTTCCTATGCAGAGAGGAGGGAGGAGGGGTAGTTCTAAAATAAAGGGGCTGGATTGGGCCTTGGTAATTTGAGTTTCAGATCCAACTTCTGCTCTGCGTTTCGTGGCTAGTCTTGAGGAGGTCATTTAAATGAGTCAGCAAATGGCATCTAGGTCCCTAACTCTCCCTAGTTCCCGCAACACCACCAAGAGTTAGGCACCCAAATATCTTCCTATGTGTGGCTCTTTGTGCCAAAACGCTCCCACGTTTTCCCCACCTTCCTCTCTCTGTTTTTGCATACTCTTTAGCACAGAACCGTCCTCTTGAATGATGGCTGTAGAACCTCTAGCAAAAGGGACAACATCAGTGGCTGGAGGTGCTGTCACACTTTAGTAATTATAACTTTAAAGCTCATGCAACTGTTGTTATCTGGCTCAAACATTATTTTATATGGGGGCTGATTAATCACGTTCTCTGATGGTTCAACACTGCTGTTTGAACAACACTGTTGTTTGTTGTTTGCCCCTTACATGATTTCAGCTCACAGAGTACATGTCTTGGTTACGCCTGTAAGGGCAGCTTTGTGTAGGCAACCTGTCTTACTTGGTTCCTACATTTTCAACTGAATTGGAGACACCGCCTTCCAAATTGACAGTAACGTGTAACAGAGGCTGCTTCTGTAAGTGAGCCCAGCAGGGACAGCTGGTCTGAAAATCTGCTTGGGGAGATGGATTTGCTTCTCTTCAGCGCTCAGGGTGACCACGTTTTAAAATAAACATTTCTTCTTGCTTCCAAAGCTCTGATGGAGATGGAATCCACCTTAAGGAAAGTTACAAAGGAACGCCGAGGCAGATCATTCAACAGGCACGTCTTTGTAGACACCTTGCTGCAAGGGAACCTGAGTGACCAGCAGGTCTGTGCAGTTTTTATGTCATGACACGGTAATGGAGTTTCGCTAGATGGGCAGCTCATTACACTGCAGCCTTTGATTGATTTAAGTTTTTGCAGTAGGGCAGATTTTTTACTAAAGCAGGGTTTCTTGCTCTTTTTTTCCACTCCTACAATGTTTAATTGCATTAGACTTTGATAGCTTTCCTTGCCACTGCTTCATTGCTATTTTTATAAACCAGAAGTATGTTAATATTAAGCATGTCTTATGTGCCATTCCAGTGGAAGCTCCATATAGAGTTCATGCCATGTCTTCTAGATGTGTTTCCTGCTCTCTTTGCACTAAAGGGATTTCATGTGCTTGAGTGGAGAATGTGCCACTTCTTTTTTATCTTTACAGTCTTACGATCTTCATTCTCTGAAGTAGGTTTTATTTCCTAGATTCTGGAAGATACAATGATTTTCTCCTTGGCAGGATGCATAATCACTGCTAACTGTAAGTACTGATTGTAGGTAACTTTTCATCCTTACATTCAGCTGTCTAAGACTGTGTATGATGACATGAGACTTATTCTAGGCTAATAAAGAATTATATTCATCATTCTCTTTCTCCTGAGCTACAGATGTATAGAAGAGGCTAATTTTTACATCAGACTCTCGACACAGGCTCACAGCTAGTGAGCTGAAACTAAACTGTTTGACAGCCTTCCCAGTCTTTTGGTGAACCTTAGAATTTCTTCCCATTGCATTTTGCTTGCACTCTAACCCGAGCCAACTGATGCTAAATTTGATGAAAAAGCACCAGGGGATGTAAGCCACAAAGATCATGTTGTAAAATAAGTTCTGGCACATGGAAAAGAAATTCAGGCAGAGTACTGGAATCTGACTGGCTGTTTTGAATTTCTGGAGGATAGTTGTGTTCCATGTGTGGAAGACTTAAAAAGGAGCTACTCTGGGATTTGTGCAAAGGTTATGGTGGGAAACAAAAATACGAACTGGAGCTGAGTAACATCTCTTATGATAGGGGGATGATTATCAAGTCATTGATTATCGTATCTCAGCCAGTGGGGCTGGGACTCCAAAGAAAACCTCACAGGTGCAGCTGCGTGTTAAAGAACGTGCAGAGTAAATTTGGCAACTATGATAAAACTCTCCCCAGAGAATATCCTCTCCAAGTACTCCAGGAAGACTGTAATTTTAAGGGGCTTAAATCCTCAGGGATTCCAGATAGTTCTCATGAATAGATAGTTTGGACTGGTAGAAACATTTCCTTGTAGCTTTAGGGAAACTGCATCTTACATGCTTATTCCTTATGCAAGGTTTCTTTTTCACTTTGCTACTGAAGATACTTTCTGTTGACTACCTCACAAAAAGATGTAAGGGAGACAAGTGCTGGCCAGCCTGCTGCGGAGAGTTGTACTGGAGCCCCAGTTCAACTGTGCTTGGAGTACTTGCCTGAGATGTGCTGGGGAAGCCTCCTAAATAAAGGAATTTTCTGATGCTTTGGACAAACCAGCCTTTTATTCGCATGGTTTGTCTGATAACCCTGGTTCCCCAAGGCTGCGGGGCTGTGTGGTCCCTTCCCCAGAACTGTGAGGGGGAACGGCTCACTGCACAGCTCCCAGCTCCCTAAGCTCCTCATAGTATTGGAAAGAATTTTAGGTTGCACGGTCTTTACTGCCACTGAATGCAGAATCAGTAGAGCCTGCTGTGAACAGAGGTCACTCTTTTCTGGATCAAGAAGTCATGTTGCAAATACATGGAAGTGAGGAAACTGAATGCAGTTTATAAAGGATTGAATCTTGTGGGTTCAGTCTTGTCTTAATTTCTTCCCCAGTGTGTACCTGGGCAGTCTATTTCCTGACAACCTCAGAAGATGTTCAGCAGAATCTCTACAAGGAGATGGACCGTGTTCTGGGGAAGGGGCCAATTACACATGAGAAAATCGAGCAGCTCAGGTGGGTCCCATGGAAGGAACAGCGGAGGAAGGTTACTTCATGTGGTGGGGACAGGGTCTTCATGTGCTGGAGCCTGATGTCCAGCCTAGACTGGGCCAGAAGGCGGCATCCAAAAGCTACTCCCTTCTTTTTTTCTGGAAGGGATCAAACCACAAGCACAGAGAGAACCTGCTGAAGGGCTCCAGGTGTGGGGACCAAGCTGCTCTCTTCAGGGTGTCTATAGGAAACCCTTTAGGTTCATCAGCAGAGGAGAGGACAGAATCAATGCCCTGGCTGCCAGGCCACACTGCCAGGCCACAATTTGTTTGCTTACTGTCGTGTTTGGTTTCTGATCTAGTTTTCCAAAAGTGGAGGTAATCAGTCATTTTAGTGGTTAGATTCATGTTAGACATATTTAGAGAGAAAGCATGGAATAGTCTTCTTTTCAAAGGGCTACAGGATGATGACTGATCAGCAGTGTGCCTTTATTTTATTTTGCATTTGTTGATGCAACTGTGTGCATTTTGTGTTGGACTAGTGTTAGAGTTTCAGTAGGGGAGTACTGAGTGTGTGGGTTTCTTGCTGCTTTTTGTATGAGTGAGAGGTCCAGGAAAGGGGCTGGTGTGTTTATACTTTTTAGCAGAGTTTGTTTTGTTTAAAATCTGAAAAAAAAACCAGGTGTGGTAAAGAGAGATTTTGATAACCTTCCCTAAAAGCTGACAATGAGATTTAATGCTTCTTGCAAAGATGTTGAGACTCCTTGCCAGAAAAAAATGAAGTGCCTCAGTGTGGTTTGAGACAGCTCCAGGAGCAGACTGTGACCCCAAATACAGCAAGTGACTCAGCTCTCCCTGCTGCCATAAGGACATGGACAAGCTTTTCTCTGGGAGGGTTAAAGTGACCAAATCTTACTGATTGTAGATACTGTCGGCAAGTCCTGTGTGAGACAGTGCGGACGGCGAAGCTTACTCCCATTGCTGCACAGCTGCAGGAGCTGGAGGGCAGAGTTGACCAGCATACTATCCCCAAAGAGGTAGGGCCATACGGGAAGCACTAGGTCACTCTCCTTTCCTGTAGGGGAATTTGCTGTTTCCTTTTCTTCCCGTGGAGGGGTGAGGCAGGAAGACCATTTCTTCTGATGCGGTTGAACCTGAGCAGCTGTCTGTCATCTGAATGTACAGTTTAGCTCAAAGTTTGCCCTGCATTTCCTCTGTGGGAGAAGCTCTGGGGATTCATGTTTTCCTGCTGAGCCTATTTGCTTACAGTTCTGGATCCACCAGGGATGAATCATCTTTTGAAGGGGCTTATGGGCTCAGTTGTGCATAAAAGAGCAAGATTTCAGGCTTGATCATATCACCCATGTTTCCCACACAGTGTGGTACTTTCTTCCGTTGCAGAGAATAAAACAGTCCATACATACATGCCACCAAGAGTAGAGGAATGCAATCAGACCCTCTCTAACTACCAACAGTTGCAACCTGGGCCTTAGAAGTTAAAATCCTAACATCTGGGCATGGATTATGGAAATCTGTAGATGAATATAGCATATTATCTTTTTAATCCACCTAATAAATCTGAGTAGTCTACAGAATAATCGTCACCCAGCAGGGCTGTCGAGACATGTCTTTAATTGTGCATTTCCTTCTGCTCTGACATACATGTCCTAATTTTCTTTGCAGACACTTGTGCTTTATGCTCTTGGTGTGATGCTGCAGGATAGTTCATCTTGGCCGTCACCATATAAGTATGTAGAATCAAGACTTTTATTGCAACTAATTCATTTTGGTTTTTTAATTAATATTCTTTAGATCTTGGAGCACAGCCTGTTTGGCTGCAGGACCTGCCTTAAGCAGATCCTGTAGATGAAAGGGAGTCTGTAAGAAGATCAGTTTATGAAGGTCTTGGTTTGTTTGTCTCTATGGGTGGGATTTTGGGTCAGTTCAAGTCATGATCCTCCCATGCTCCAGTCTGCGTGTGCATGTGTGTATGTGTAATAGTTTAATAAAAAACTACTTTTGCGTGCACGCACGCACACAGCTTCTGTGGCAAATGCCAGTAAATCCTTTTTAAGGTTTTCTGTGAGAGAGAAACAGTGATTTGCATGGCTTTGGACTTGCTACTTGTCATCATGACGCAAAGGAGGAAATGTCAGTCTGAAGTTTTATTTTTCCAGGAGGAAGGGAAATGTTACCTCATTTCTTCTATCTGTGAGAACAAAACTGGATCTAGGCCAGTATTTCAGAGGTTAAAGAAAAAATTGCTGTAGCTTCCTATGGCCTCCAGGTGGCAAATATTAACGTGTGTATGACTTGCTTCATTCACTTGGGCTGGGAAAAAATGTGGGTCAGTTATTCTAGACAGAGAGAACAGGCAGCTGAGATTTAGCAGAAAGAATAGAGCCTTTAGAACAGCACTTGTCCTCTCCTGCAAGCGTAGCACTTACAAAAGGGTCAGGCATTGATGCACTGATCTACGAGCATCTTGGCAGGGATTGCCCACTAGAATAGGACACGCACTGTGTTTAGGAAGGGTTTACTGAGGCCTTGTGGGAGGGACCGTGAGGACTGCTGTGAACACTGTGTTTATTCCAAGGAGAAGGGGGCTGTGGTTTAGCCTGAGGTAGATGTGTATTTCAGTGGCAGAGATCAGCTGTTAGTGATCCTTTTACCTACCTACCTACCTACCGTACAAAAATACTGTGTGTGGCTGTTTGCCCTCCCTATTTTTTTGCTAGGCGAATGCATTTTCTTTCCTATTACAACATCTCTAATTTGCTTCTTCAGTTCAGGGAAATGTAAATTTGATGCTGCTTTTACTGAGCGTCAGCATCTACATACCTTTTCACCTTGGTAGAAGCAGAGCTTGGATGTTCAG
Source organism: Strigops habroptila (assembly GCF_004027225.2). Taxonomy (NCBI): domain Eukaryota; kingdom Metazoa; phylum Chordata; class Aves; order Psittaciformes; family Psittacidae; genus Strigops; species Strigops habroptila. Next base: position 15,051,659 of record NC_044281.2, on the reverse strand, counting down.
GCAGCTAGCCAAAGGCTTGAAGTATAATCAGAAAGATTTAGCAGAAAGTGAAAGAGAACTGACTTCCATCCATCAAATTTCCTGATTGCTCTTTTTGTATATATATTTAAATTGAATTATATTTTATTAGTTTCCCTGTGGTCAGTTGATTATGGGAATCTTGTTTTAACTCATGCCAGCCCTGGATAATAGTTTTCTCACAGCCTTCACCATCCTAATGCTGGAAACCGCTTTTCTCACTTGAATGAGTCACCAGCTTCTCTCCCCCAGCACGTACGCATACACACACCAGCTGCTTGAAGAGAAGGGTGAGGGGCAAGTTGAAAAGGGAAGTATTTTTGGAAGTGATAGAGAAAGCGACATGGGGAGAGAGAGAGGAAGACAAATCAGATTGTGTGTGCCCTGGAGGGGAATAGAGGGCAGGTAGCAGTATCAGCTCAGCTGTGTACTCAGGCTAAATACCCACTGCTGAGGGGTAATGCATATTATTTCCAGCCCTGTGTCACACTAACTCAGTTTATCAGCATTTTGACCAAGCTGGGACACAGCTGAGCAGCTGGGAACATCGATGGAGTGGATGCACAGTTGCCTTCATATATCTGTATGGAATTACCCAGCATAATTTAGAGAGAGCAAATTAGTGAGATTCTGTCTTTCATTGCCAGTTTCTTTACTCATGTGTGTGTGCACATGTGTCTGGGGAAAGGATCCTGTGCCCACATAGAAAGCCTCAGTGTATTTTGTCTTTCATAGGTTTGACCCAGAAAGATTCAATGAGGAATCAGCCATGAAAAACCTCTCCTTGTTGGGTTTTTCAGGAAGCCAGGAGTGCCCGGAGTTGAGGTGAGCACAAGGAAGGAGGTCTTTGTGAATGTCTGTGGCAAACAGGAGAGAAGGTGCTTTCAGCCTCTTCCTGTTACTGCTGAGGCAATCTGGCCAAGCTGGCAGTTGTTCTTTGGCAGATTTACATCATAGCAAGGGTTTTACTCTTTTTTTTTTTCTCCTGCCTCTTCCCTCAGGTTTGCCTATATGGTGGCTACAGTTCTGCTGAGTGTCCTGGTAAGGAAACTGTTTCTCCACCCAGTGAAAGGACAAGTCATGGAGACAAAATATGAGCTGGTAACCTCACCAAAGGAAGAAGCATGGATAACAGTGTCTAAGAGAAGCTAAGAGCAAGCATAACAAGGGGCTAAAAATGCCAGCAATGGAGTTCTGACCAAGGGTTTTAGGGGGTATCATGCTGGTACTATGCTGACTCAGCCAAGGAATTTTACATCCAGATTTTGTTACCTTCCACATTCTTAACCATATGCCTCTTTTGGGTACTTTTTCTAACTCAACCAGTAGTCATATTAAAGTAGATTTCACCTGTATGCCTTTTTTACATTTGCTTTTGGATCTCTTTGCAAAGGAAGCAAGAAAAGCTTGCAGTGGTGTATATATGAGCTGTTGGGAGTCAGCTAAAGGCCAAAACTCTGGTTAATCCAGTCCCTTTTCTACAGCAGCCAGAGTTAGGTAAGAGTGCCTCTCTTACCCAGTGGAATGCTTCTTCATGGATTAGAGAAGACCTTGGAGACACAAGGACAAATCCTTTCTCAATATAGAGGTATTTATATTCAAAGTGTCTTTCCTTCCCTTGAGCTATAGCTAAAATTGTCAAGAAGAGCAGATATATCTTGTGAAATGTGTGAGTGTATGTGAGAGAGAGGGAAAGAGAGAAATGAAGCAGGGTGGGAATTGCACCACCAGTTCTCTTGCTGTGTAAGCTTGCCATGCTGTGGGGTTGCAAGAGAACAGATGACTGAGAAATGCTAGTAAATCAAGAGGAATAAAATTGGTTTGGCCCCTGAGAAAACAGAGGCATCAGTAACAATATAATGAAATGAAATAAAACCACAGAACAAAGCCCTAAGAAAGGGATTCTCTATCCTGACTGTTCTGAGGGCAGCATCTAATCTAATCAGCATCAGAAATTGACAGATGCTTGCAGTTCATTCAGCACTTGCAGACCCATTCAGCATGGGTCAGCATGAGACTGGTCATGCAAATACTGGAAAGGGAGAGTGCTGATTTTATAGGGCTCTGGATTAATGTACTTAATAATTTAAAAGCCTTTCAAAGAATCCTTTTCCTCCTCCAAAATGGGTGCCAGCCAAAGCAGCACCACATGCCACGTGTTCACATGCTTTTCCCTGCTTCTTTCTTTCTCTTTTGGCCATCATAGGCCAGCTCCTGAGAGATTTTTCAGAGCCCTGCTGAGCAGCTTGTGAGATAGGAGCCTCTTACCTCCTTGTCTCATTGGAGTAATTGCCATCTGACTGCCTTTTCAGGTTGTGTTTCTCCTTCTCCCCTCCTTTTTTTTTTTTCCTCCCCCTATGTAGATCATCCTTTACCTGATCTTTTGTAAGTCTTTTCCTCATAAACCTGACTTCTCTTTTAGCTCCAGAGAAGTCAAGTTTAGCTTCCTAGCTGCTTTCCCACCCAAAGCTGTGTGATGGTAGGTGAGGTGTTGCTCAGCCTGCAATGGTCTGCACAGCTACCAATGCACCACAGAGCAGGCTGGAAGCCTGTGGCTCCAATTAGAGCTACTTAATGCTACCTCTGCAGGCAGGGCACACATACCTGGTAGCTGCAATTCCCATTTCTACAGACATTGCTCCTCTCAGTGACACCTTCCAGGTCAGGAAATCTGCTGCTCTTATAAAAATGTTTTGGCTCTTGTACTGCTGCCAAGTGCCAGCCTAACTGCAGTGCTGTCAGCTTTATGGGGTAACATCTGATGCCAGCCTCTGTGGGCACCAAAGAAGATTCTGCTCTTGGGTTTAATGTGTCAGCTCTGGTTTTGGTGGAGCTGTAGAGATTCAGATCTCCACCACCCCAGTGCAGTTTTTGTTGGGGGAAAGGTGGGACAGAAATGCTGTTCTACTGTTTTTTTGTCTGCTGGGCAGAAAAGGGAGGATTGTGCAGTTCAGTTTGCTGCCTGTCTTGCATTGATTTTTATAATGAACTGCAAGAAAGCGCTTGCTAATCTGACCTCCATTTAACTGAAGGTTGGGCATGTCCCCAGATGGCAATTCACGTTACGCTTTGCTTCGCTGCTTCTTCAAAAAGGCCTGTTTCTCATGAAGGTTGCAGATGTTTCCTAAACCTTCTGGAGAAATCAGTGTGGTAAAGGATTTTACTTTAAAGCATCCTTGGTGTGCAGAGAAGGCAAAATGGAGGCTAAGTTATTGCCTTATTGGGGGAAAAAATGCTAGGATAGTGCTGTCTTTGCTAGGAACTGGACAAGGAATAGCTGACTTACATAATTGAGTGGTGAAGATCTGAGATCTGCTTTCTTGTAGCCATGTCATAGGAGTGAAGCTTTCAGGCACCATAAAAGCTTCCCAAGCGTAATTTGTTCAGATTTCTGTTGTAGCATTTTTCTGCCTTGCTGGAGCTGTACAGGCCAAATGCCTTGCAACAGGCCTTCCCCAGTTTAAAGAACCAGAAATGGGAGTATAATTTGTTACGAATTTTCTGTCTGCAGAGGAATTGCATCCTGTAAGACTGTGCTCTTAGGCTGGGCCATTAACCAAGCATGGTAACAGGAGTCCCTGACTGATGCAAGGGAAGAATGTGGCCCAGAGTGCTAGAGAAAGCCAATGATTAGTTTGTGTTTGCTCAAAGCTGCTGTCAAAAAACACCCTGACTCATCAGTTAAGGAAATGTGTTGAGCATGGAAGGAAAGGAGGGGGGTAAGGTGCTCTCAAGCATTTGTTATGCACTGCTGTAGTGGCACTGAGGTCACAGCCACATTGTTTGCTGAAGTCTATCAGTTTCCATTCCTGACTCTCTTGGTCATTTCAAACAGCCTGACTATGCAGATTTAGTGCAAAACTCATCAGCCCAGCTGTGGATCCTTTTCTTGTGCAGCAGACACCCTTTTTTGTATGGGATTGTTCATAGATCAAAGCTTTCTTGTGAAGTTTTAATCTATTTTGATTGGCAGCTTGAAATACCAGTTTTGTCCCATTCCTCCCCTCACTCCTTGTCCACCATGCACTGTCAGCTGGTTCTTCTTTGGCCCGGTTTCTTAAGGAAGACTTGTGTTTGTGGCGCGTGCTCCCCTCCCCATTTAAGTTTGGCCATTTTCCCCTTTCTCTTTTCACAAGAAGTAACTTCTGATCCCTTGAGCCAAACCACCTGCATTTGACAGGAATTGGGGTTTGACATCTCAACACTTTTATGTTCCTACAAATTTGGGGGGGTAGGGAGAGATGACTGGGCACAGGGAGTCTGTGCTAGACGTGTCACAAGATTGCAGCCGCAGCCAAGGCCAAAGCACTGAGAGATGCCAGCGTGGGGAAGAGCCTGAATCAGCTTCTGCACTGTAGCAGATCGCTGGTCTCAGGAGTCAATAGAGAACAGGGTTTGTCAGTCCTGCTGCTCAGACCCACGCACTAAGGACACATCTAAAGCCCAGAGATTCCCTTCTGGCTGTAACATGGGGATGCAGGCAAGCATTGCAACCTGTGGAAAAACAGGATGCATTAGTCTAGGAACAAAGCCAAGAGTGGGAGGCTGCTCCTATAATATACAGAATTATTGCTTTCTATGCTTCATATTCTGTTCTACACCAGAAAGCTGCTTAACAAATTCCACAGGATGGCTTTGAAATGCATACAGAAAAGCTGTCATTTCATTCCTTGGACTCTTACTGTAGAATAAGCTGCTACAGAAGGCTACAAACTCACGGAAGGTAGGAAGCTAAATATCTCTCTGCGCCTGTGCAACCTGCTGCTCTCATAAGTGGGCAGCCAGCACAGGTGTCAGGAGCACTCAGGCCATCACTAATTGATTGTTGTAGCTGGTTTTGGCTGACCAAGCCTTATGCTTTTGCCCCTTGTACTGGTGGCAACTGGTGATACAGTTGTTAACATAACTTTGAGCAGAGCAGACAGCTTATTGAGCTAGCTTCTCACTACCTCCAAAATATCCATGAATGGTGTTACTTCTAGATTGTAATTAACCTGGGCTGGATATAGAGCTGTCATTGCAAATTAGTAATATCCTTCTGTTCCCAGCAGTTTAAGGACTTGTTGGTAATGGCTGTGGCATGCAGCACAGAGTTGAGGGCTGTATGTTTTATTTTCCATCATTAAATGGAAAGCATGGTCTTGGCAACTTCTGTCCTACTTGCTGCAACAGTAAATGTTGGCTGTTGAGCAGAGTGGATATTTGCTGATTTAAAATACCTTGGTCAGTTCTCATGCCAGCTCCCCCATTAGCTGTGCAGTTATGTGAACCTGGGGCTGCTGGCAGTCCAGACTGCGAAAACAGCGTATAGTTTGTTCATGAACATTTTGGTACTGCTTTGGTAAGCAGCATTGATTGCCTTCTCACTCTTTCTATTTTGGGTACTGTGCACTTTCTCACTGACAGCAGAAGGTATCTGTACAGTCTCACCCCTCAACAGGACCAGGTATGACTTTCCCAAGGTTTCTGTTAATGCTACAGAAGGGGCTCCCTGACATTGACCTTTGGATATAGATATATTCTAATCAGCAGAGTGAACTCTACAGTTTATTGACTTCTGTTTTGTGCTCAGATCCTCTTGTTAGCTTTGAGGCAAAAGCAATATGGTAATGCAGTACCTTCATGAAGGCACTTTGAGCATACAGCATTCACCCTTTATCACGAGTGGCAAGGAAGGACCAGAAGGACTTCTAATGAGGAGTATCTTCATCACCTGTGTGTTGTGTCACCAGGAAGTGGTATTGTTGTAATTGCCATGGCAGCTCTTTCCACTTGTCCAAAGCAGGAATTGGCGAAAGATATCCCAGGCATCTTTCTCTGGAGCCTGAGAGTATGTACCCATCTTGGCATCTCTCTCTAGTTGAGCTCGGGACTGTTTTTAGCAATCACTTTTCAACTAAACAAAAGGCCTGTTTGACATCTCTTAGGATTCAATGCCAGGTTTGTGGCAGTAGCAGACGGGGAAGAGGAACTACCACATGCAGGAAAAAAAAAGACGAAGAAAATATTCCTCACATATGGAGGGTGGGGAAGGAGAGAAAATAAGGGTTTCCATAGCAACATTCCTTGAAGATAAGTATTTTTAAATCTGTGTGAATTTTAGCATTCAAAACACAGTTGTGTTTCCCACAGAAAGATTTGGGGAGAGCTGAAGTGGAAAGAATTCTTTCCTTACTTTTCAGGTCCTTCCTATTTCTTTTACAGAGGAGCCTGAACCCAAGATAAATGAAGTATGTGCGATGGCTCTGATGTTAATGCTCCTGTAAAGAAAAGCCTTGCTTCCAGGAGGCAAAAGCATCAGTCATAGTTCTGTATCTGCACCAACACCTGTGACACAAGCATTTGATCATCTCTTTAATGGGAAAAGTAGTTTAAATAGATCAATGCTAGGCCAGTAAAAAGTCACAAGGACAAATCTTACAGGATTCCACATTAAAACCAGTGTAATTTGGAGCAAAATCTGAATTATAATCGGCATACAGATAAGTATAATAGTGGCTATAACTGAAAGGGCAGAAGAAACAGTTAAAATGTGTCCTTAGTGAGTGCCTCAGTTACCTCAGTGACAGTGGAGCATTGCTGCAGGAGGGCAAATGATGCTCCAATGACACTATTAGGTAGGAAATGTTTGCTATTTATATGGGGTATCGGTGCTTTCTGAACCTTTATGAAGCTTCTCTGCTCCAGTCTCTGCAGTGCTGAGCAACTCATGGGTGCTAGCACACTCTGCTCCTACCTTCCTGCTGACATCCAGGCAGGTCAGCTCTGTCACAAGCCTGGCAGCGAGACATCCAGTGCTGTGCCTGCTTGGCTGCCAAGTCTCTAGTCTCACCAAAAAAGGCTTTTTTTTTTTTTTAATTTAACAGTTGCTTCCAACTCAGTAATGACTCAGACACTGCAGCAAGGGTACAGCGATCATCTTCCCCTTCAGAGTTCTATGGCAGAAGGCCCTGAGTATCCTCTCTAAAAGAGAGCTTGCTGGGCCCAGGCATCAGCTGGATTCAGATCTTTAATTTAACTGATGGAATGAGATGCTCCAGGAGTGCTGTGTACCTGCTCGCCCAGGGGCTGTGTTTCAGCAATAGACTAGTTGATTCCTACAAGTACTTTGTGTTCAGAAGCCTTGGGGAAGGGAGGCTGGGAGGAAATGAATAGTCATATATAAATGAGAAGGTGCTATTCACCCATTAAGGCTCTTGCCCTGGCCAAATTTCCCTAGGCCATGAATCCAGAAAGGAACAAAAATCTGTTGGAACAGGAAGTGATATTCAGCCATTTATCTTTTGGGGTGAGGGAGGGAAAGGAAATAAAGGTGTCTGAAAAAGCAAAGTTCCTATTGTCAGAGGGTAGAAATTGGCACTTAGCAGCATTGTTTCATACTGGCCAAGACCTTGATACACAATAAGCAAGGCCCAGATCTAGCTAAGGCAACTTTATTACCCTTGACAGCTTCCCTACATCTTCATTGGTAAAGCCTACCGGCCGCATGGAAAAAAAGCCACACTCTTCATGTCACTGTTGGATCCCCTATTGGAATTCACTGTTGTCAGATATATTATTCCCAGAATTAAAAACAGTATTTATGCCCTGATGTCAGCACTAACATGAAAATGCATACTCTGGCTTTGTAGTTTCCTGGACTGAAAAGCAACTGACTTGCTTATGCAGGTCTTGTTAGCTGTGAGTTATTAATTATATATATATAACTCATGTTTATTCCATCTAAGACCAATGTGGTACTTTGTGCTGCGCACAGATGCTCTAGCTCCATGCATTTGCCTTGCAGCTGAACCACGGGAGATGCAGGAACCCTGCAATACCTAAATAACAGAAAAGCAGCAACTTCAACCCCTGGTCCACAGCCTTCAGTATCCAGTATGTCACAAGCTGATTCTTACTCCATCCTTGGGTGCTTCTGAGTCAGCCTGGTACAGCAATGGGCTTTAGGGCGCTGTGGGCATCAGACAGTAGTAACTGGATTGCTGCTGTAAGGGGGAGCGGATGAATGCTGCCCTGTTGAGATGTGTACAAGTGTTTTCACATAGCTCTAACCTTCCACAAATGCAGCTTCCAGGCCAAAAAGCTCTGTCTTCTGGCAGCTTGGCTGCCACCTGCAACTGTCCTGCTTGGGGAGAAAGGTGCAGCAGATTTGTTTCTGAACATGTCCTGGCCTTGTGAGGTGGCTGAACTGCTTTTGCAAGCTTTTCCAGGAGTCTGAATGGTGGAAAGGTGCCTTGGGAGGAGTGAGCCATGTGAATTAATGGGAGCTGACAGGGATGTCTGCAAGAATACACTGTGGCATATGATGGGAAACCAACTGGACTAATGGTTGTAGCTGCCCCACATTCATTGCTGAGCAAGAGATTTGAGAACGGGGAGGGTGTTTGAAGCATGTAGTCCTGTTGTGCACAATTAATACTAAATTTGCCAGAGCCTGTGCCTTGATTTGATGATATTGTTCTAAAAGGAAGGAGCAAATTGATTGCTTGCTAACAGACTGCTCTAAATTAACTTCAAATGTGGGCCTGGGCCTGCAAACCTTTGTATGACTGTGACTATTATTTATGCTGCGTGATTGCATTGAATACCACTGACTATTCATATACTAGCCTAGGACAGTTGCACTTAAATCTTAGTTGTGGCTTTCAGTCATTAGAAACCAAATTTTTGAAGCTGTTTAGGTGTTTCGATTTTCTATACCCCATTAAGCACCTATTTGACTATTTAAGTGCCTTGATATCTTTGCAAGTCGAGTATTGTCATAATGCAAAGAAAAAGGAAATGGTATAGGGAATTTGCTGGATCTGGTTTCATATCCCAGCAGTGATAATTAGCTAGGGCCAGTTGCTATATATAGTTCATAGTGAACCTCTTTTGTGCTTGAGGAAGCTTGATGATGATAGTGACTTTCACATAGTAAAGGTAAAAATACTGCCAACATACATCCTGCATTAGCCTTTATTTATTTTATAGCTGTACTGTTCCAGTGTGGTAAACTGAGCTGAGCAATCACATTTTCTCAATTACCTTCAAGAACTGGAAATCTTTATCACCTCTGTGTTTCTTTCTCCCACTACTGCAGCACTGGTCTTGAAATTGTCACCACAGCTAAAAATCCTCATTGTGTAAATTAAACTGTGATTTTAAGAAATTTTACAGTGCAGCCTCCTCATAAAACTCCACCAAGTCTTTTGCTGATGTGACTCACTCAATTACTCATGTGGGCAGACGTTCGGATAATAAAAGTAGTTAATGGAAAGCTGTGAGAAATATTGCTGGTTCCTGAGGAGGCAGTGGAGGAGGAAGGCTACTGCAGGTATTTTATCCTGAGAGCTGCTGAACTCATTGAGCTCCCAGGCATTTTTTTAAGATAAGGATTTCTCCATTCTGCTTTTTCCTTTTGTATAGAAACAGCTTGAAAAATCAGATTGGCAGTAGAGGAGCAAAAGTACACCAGCTGTATATGTTTGCTTCTCTGCTCCTCTTCCTACATATTAGAGATGATAGCCAGTCTGTGCCCTGAAATAATCTCTATCCTAGCTGTGTATATACTCAAACAACACTCAATACGCTAATGAGCTATGGATTTCTGAATCAAGGAGTACAGCTAGCAAGTGGATAGATGAACCCTTTGGTTGGGGTGTCACGTATACTGACAAGGACCAGATTTTTCTGGAATGAGAAACAGGCCCTTGAGATTTGGTGTGCAATAGGTCAGGTAATACAACTAGAAGGCAGATTTCAATGACATTTCAGTAAGTGCACATTGGAGGAACATGGCACTTTTTGAACTTAGTGAGGCAGAAAGTTACTGAAGAGTAGGAAGGTACCACTTTGGTGTGAGAGCCCCCTTACACAATGAAATTATACAGGAATTATGGCTTCAAAGAGCCTTAGAATTAAGCCAAAACTGGGACTAGTGGAAGTGGACAAACTGATTAGAGCTGAGGGCAGCTAGTATTTGCGAAACCACTAGCACAGTTAACTCTTGGTTGTGTGGCTCTGAGGCTGCTAGATTTTTGAGAGATGTGCTACCGCAAATGGCTCCGCGGGCCCCTTCCAACAACAGCGATGGGTGTGAAAAGGGAGAGGACACGAGGATGTGCTCATTCTTCATGCAAGAAGAGCTGGGAGGGAGATTGTGGCTTAGCTTGTAAAATAGAGCTGCTGGCACAGAGAAGCAACGCATGCGTGTTGAAGCTGTGGACCTGAGAAAGTTAAGCTGTCAAATTATATTTAGCGAATGCATGCTGCAGTAAAGTGCAGAGAGGGAAGGAGGGGAATTAATGTATAGCTGAGCCCCATGGGTAGTGAGCACACAGAGCAGGGAGTGAGGCTGTTCAGAGGGGATGAATTGCCTTGGTGTTCCTGATTCAGATAAATCTCTGTGTGCGGTCAGGGATCTACACAGACTTGTATGATTACTTTGAACAGCAGAGCTCAGCTTTATTTATCTCTCAGTGGCTCAACCCCAGACTCCATCATGTGAAGGGTGACCAACCTGTGGCCTTCCACCCATTCACCTCTGGCCTCGTGCTAGGGATGTCTCCTGCAGCAATCCCATTCCCTAGTTGGGGAAGCAGCAGTCTGGCACGGGCTCTTGAAACCAGTGTCACAAGCTGCTGTACACCCCAGCTGCACACCCATCTCAGCCCCAACTCACTAGAAGCTTGTTAGCTAAGGTTGGCATCTGCAAAATAGGTTACCCTACCCCATTTGAATTCAGGGGTGTGAACACCTCGCTCCATTGTGTTCTCTGGAAAACCCAGTCCTAAAGAGACTAAGATGGAAAAAAAAAACCCTTAATTCTTACACCTGTATGAGATGGATCAAACTTCATGTGCTGACACATGTCAGTCATTTGGGTCCTGTCTTAAATTCCAGGGTGCTGAGGCTGTGACTTCGATTAGTTTGTAGCAGGGTGGTTCACCTTAGGCTCTAACTCTTTCCTGCTAAAAGCTCACTCATATGATTCAGAGATGTATTTGCCTTTGAAATAAATGAGTCCTTTAAGCTCCCTCTCAGAGGAGACAGTGCAGGGAGGCCTGGCTGCCTTCTGTGCATAAATATTCTGTCAAACCAGATTCGGGCTGAGGTGGGTGAAGCTGCTATGACTGATGGGGAGCCATCGGTCTCCATCTCCTGTTAGGCAGTACTGCATCGTTTTGATTTGTGCTGTTACCATGCTGTCAGAAATGACTGTGGGTGAGAGAAAGGGCTGAAATGCTCCCGTGTGTTAGTCAAGCAGGAGGACAAAGCAGTTAGGGGACAGAGAGCAATGCAGACTGTGATAGTGAACAGAAGCTGTGAAAAAATTTCTCCTCAAGAAATTGGCTGCTCATGGCCTGGATAGGTGTATTGTTTGATGAGTTGGAAACTGGCTGCACAGCAGAGCCCAAAGAGTGGTGGTGAATGGTGTCATATCTAGTTGGTGACTGATCACTAGTGGTGTCCCTCAAGGCTCGGTGTTAGGGACAGTGTTTTTTAATATCTTTGTTGATGATCTGGATGAGGGGATCGAGTGCACCCCCAGTAAATTTGCAGATGACACCAAGGTGGCTGGGAGTGTTGATCTGCTGGAGGATAGGGAGGCTCTGCAGAGGGATCTGGACAGGCTGGATCGATGGGCTGTGGCCAGTGGTATGAGGCAAGGCAACAAGGCAAAGTGCCGGGTCCTGCATTTGGGCCACAACAACCCCATGCAACGCTACAGGCTTGGGGCAGAGTGGCTTGAAAGCAGCTTGGCGGAAAAGGACCTGGGGGTACTGGTTGATGGAGCTGAACATAAGCCAGCTTGTGTTCAGGCAGCCAAGAAGGCCAATGGCATCCTGGCCTGTGTCAGCAATAGCATAGCCAGCAGGGCCAGGGCAGCAATTATTCCCCTGTACTGGGCACTGGTGAGGCCGCACCTCGAATCCTGTGTTCAGTTCTGCGCCCCTCACTACAAGAGAGACATTGAGGTGCTGGAGCGGGTCCACAGAAGGGCAACAAGTGAAGGGTCTGGAGCACAAGTCTTATGAGGAACGGCTGAGGGAACTGAGGGTGTTTAGTTTGGAGAAGAGAAGGCTCAGGGGGGACCTTATCGCTCTCTACAACTACCTGAAAGGAGGTTGTAGTGAGGTGGGGGTCGGTCTCTTCTCCCGAGTAACAAGTGATAGGACAAGAGGTAACGGTCTCAAGCTGCACCAGGGGAGGTTTAGATTGGATATTAGGGAAAGTTTCTTCACAGAGTCATCAGGCATTGGAACGGGCTGCCCAGGGAAGTGGGGGAATCACTATCCCTGGAAGTGTTCAAAAACCATGTAGATGAGGCCCCCAGTGACATGGTTTAGTGATGGCCTTGGCAGTCCTGGGGTAATGGTTGGACTTGATGATCTTAAAGGTATTTTCCAGCCTAGTTGATTCTATGATTCTAAAGAGGAGCTGCCTTCGCAGCCTTGTGAAAGAGAATCACTTGACCAGATGTGTGATGGAAGGCAGAAAGATGACTTCACAGACGTGATTTATTATCCTTCACATGCAATGGAGTTATGCTAATTCTAGGAACAACACACATTTGTTTGGTGGCTCCTAAGAATATTCAAGGCCATAAAAACCTTTTTGAAGGTTTGTGTGGTAAAAGCATGATTACAAATAGGACAGGATTAAAAAAGCTCCAGGGGGCAAGTTCCTGGAATTATTTAATTTCATACAGGAAGAAACAAAGACCTCAGAGAATGGTTCTAACTGTTGCAGCTGCAGAGCAAACTTGCAAATGTGAAGAAACCGTAAGCAGACCAGTAACATCTGCTCCAGTCTGTAGTGAGCTGGAATCAGTAGTTGAGAGAAGATTAATTTTGCCATGTGCTGTGCTGGAGCATTAACTCCACTGTCTACACTTTAGGGTCTGTCTCCCCAGCAGCCATATCAGACCTTACCTGGGGGATGTCACAGGGTCAGGACAGGGTGGGAAAGGACTTGGCGGTTGGTCTGGGTTTGCATCTTTGAGAAGGAACGCTGGCAGGAAGGAAAAACAAGTTAGAGCAGTTCTTTCCTCCCCCTCTCCCGGAGTGCTTTGTTGTTTGAACCCTTGGAAGGAAACTGATGAGCAACTATGCTTTGTGCTGGCTTCTCTTTGAGACCATTTGTTGCCTGTTTTCTTTTAAAGTCTGAAATGTTAGAAAGAGATCATTATTTTTCCTATTTAGTTTGACCTCTTCCTTCCTTGGAGACTTTCTCCCCTTGTACTGGCTCTGTCCTCACACAGTGCTGTGATGAAATAAAAGTTCAAGAGAAAACTTGAATTCCTAGGAAAAAGACTTGGTATTTGGAATGAGACATGTTCTAGAACAGTATGAATCTCTGTAACATGCCCTGTCCCTCTCTGGAGGTGCTGTTGGCCATCAGGTGTCAATCATGCACTGCCTCCATCTGAGTTGTCAGTACTGAAATAGCAACGTTAGGGCAAACACTTCCAGGAGATACAAACTACCCCGCAGGTCACTCGTCCCACCCTTTATGCAGCAAGTGTTTTATCCAGCTGCAGTTTCTCATAAGCAGAGAGGTAATCTGTGGTTATATTCTTGATTGCCCAGCAAATTGCTGAATGCCCGAGGAAGCAGGAGGAAAATGTGCAGCTGCAGGCTGTGTGGGGTTTTCATTCTGGTTTACAGTGAGGACTGGAGGTTGATCCTTTAAGATGCCTTGGAATCCTGACACCATTTGTTGCAGCACTGGATGCATAGAAGCTACATTCTGTGCTGAGAGACCACCCCGGCATTCTAGAATAGCTGTGGGAGTTAAATTAGCTGCTGTTTGCTTCAGGTGCATTGGATTATATGGCAAAGACTTGCCATCCAGCCGGAGGCAGATCCAGACACTATGTGAAGCGAGCAGGATGGCATGGTTATGTCTTTGTTGAGAGGGTAAAGGTACATACTTCGGTTACAGACTATTTTCTTAAATTGCCCAATTTTCTCTCCCTCTCCCATCCCTCCAGTAAGTGTTTCCTGCCAGCTAAAGGGCATGGACCTATGTATATGGTCAGTACACATGACCATAAGTTTGTGTGGTGGTATCAGAGACCTTTGACTTTTCCTCAGCCGCGAATCTGCTCAGCTCCATGTGATGCAGCAAGCACGGGGATTTTCAGCTTTTGTTTCTACCATCTACAAAATGTGAAAAGAAAAAAAAAAGGGGTGTGTGTGGAAATGCTCAGAAATGGGAACCTCGTGAAACTAGAGCAGAGTTACTTACATAAGTGAACTGAAAACCTGTAGCAGGATCTGTCAGAGACCTGACCTGGTCACCTATCTAAACAGGATGTTTACTCACACACCCTGATGTGGTAATTGTACTGTTCAGTTTTTCATATAGCAAAGAAAATTGATTACGATTTCTTACTGTTGTGCCAAAAACAGGTGGCTTTTGAGCTACCCTAGTATTACTTTTCTCTAATTAAGAATTGGTAATTCAAACTGTGGTATGTGGGACACACACACAAAGTGCCCAGCTACAAGACTGCACACACCAAAGGGATTGGCTTGTCTATGCAAGTCTTTGTGAGCAGGGGACTCCCTTGGGTGACTGGCAGAGGTAAAACCCTAACACATGTGAGAGAACTTGGAAGAACAGTGGTCCCTGTGTTTTTGGATCTTGACCTCCAGTTTGGTGTCTCCAGCTAGATGATTGCATTTCTACTTCCCAGTGACTGTAAACAGCACCTTTAGGTGGAAAATACATTTGCTTCCCAGTCTCAGAGATCCAAGGTGAAATCTCACACAAAAGGATTTAAAAAAAAGTTGGAAAAATTTAAGCATCTAATACTGTAATTAGGGCTGAGGGAGTATAAAAACTTAAAATTAGTTTCGCACATCACTGGGCAGATGGGAAGTCATTAATGTAAATTTAGGGAACTGGTAGTTGGATTCAGTTGGTCTAATTTAAACATAATTTTCAATTATTTTTGGTATGCATACAGAGGATTATAGGATGGCCATTATTCTGACAGGAGGGCTCTTCATACCTAAATTTTAATCCACAAATGAGTACCCTATTAAAATATAAACATGTGGTGATAACTAGCACCTAATTACACGGGCGGGTTGGTCCAGCTACTCTGATGAACAGCTGTGTGCATATGTTGCTTTTTCTTACACCCAGAAAAAACACCGACAGGGCCACTGAGAGGTCAAGAGGTGCCTGAGCCACAGGTGGGAGCTGTGCAAGAAGGTTTGCTGATGCTGGGTGCAGATCTGAGAGCAGATGGGCTCTCACAGGTTTCCACTGAAAGCAGGCTCTGATGGCACCCAAAAGCACAGAGAGAAGATGAAACAATTAACAGTTCCCCCTCCCTACAGTCTGGTGCTGCTAATCCAAGTTAAAACTCCTAACAGCATCTTTAGAGAACCTCCCTCGTTACATCTTGACAGCTTTCTCCTTTTGCCAAAGGAAAGATCATGCAGGTTTTCTGGGGAGCTGCCAAATGACAGCTTGACTTCACACCTGAAAAGCAAATGAATGAAGAGAGAAGGCAGCCTCAGCCTTCCCCCAGCTTGGCACAGAAATGAAGAGTGGTGGGAGCGTGGGCATGAACAACCCCTGGAGCTGCAGCAGCAGCAGATGTGAGGAGCAGAGCCCAAGCTGAAGCTACTGTGGAGGAGGGAGTGTGGGGTCCATTACCAAAGTGTGAAGGTGTTACTCATCAGCTGCAGGCCCGAGGGTGAGGTGCAGGCCTGGCCATGGCTGCTGCTTGGAGGTGTGGGACAAGAATGGAGCTCCACACCTGCAGCAGCCCTGTGTGAGTTGATTTGGTTAGCTTTTCTTCCTGGAGCACTTGCAGCGAAGGCTCAGATCAGCTCTCTCAAAATGCACATTAATCACCAGCAGGGGAGCTGACAACCAGGATTTATTCTTTAATTACTGCACAATTAGTAATTCTGGATGTAGAACTCGTGGTTTTTAAACTTTTGGGGTACAGGGTACCAAGAGCGAGCCTGCATGACACTCACTTCTTTAGTCCTTGTTTTAGGGCAGGGAGTGCTAGCATCTGCTGTGGAGAGATGCAGGCAACGTGACACCACGCTAGCACAACCCTGTGCTGGAGCGTGGGTACCGAGTGATAGGGTATGGGTGCTCTTGAGCAGTCACCCCTCTCTTCCCCACAGATGTCATGGCGGGGGGTCTCTAGCAGGGTGTTTTGTGATTCTCAAGACTTCTTGTGAGATTGTCTACTGCAGATGGAAAATATGAATTACTCTTTGCAATTCAACTGCCTGTAGAAAAAAACCACACAGGCAAGTAGTTGAAGTTGTGAATTTTAGCCCATATTTAAAAATGGGAGAAACATGAGGGTTTTTAAAGCAGTATAATGAACACTGTGCCTGACTCATCCTTCACATGGGAGAACTAAGCAAGCTAGGAGGAAATATCTCCAGGCAGACACCCCTTAGGACAGGGATTTCTATCTCATTTTTCAGGGATGAAACTTAACAAGGACTGGCCTGAAGATGATGTTGATTGCATGACCCCAGGAGGCGTTTACAATCTGCTTGTAATTCTGGAAGTCACGTGGCAATCAGGCCTGTCTACCTGGATGCCTTTGCAACAGCTTTCAAGGCATGAGAACAACTGTTGGTACAGTACCAGGTTGGTGTACAAGGACTGCACCACTGGATCTTCTCTAGCTGGTGACTACCACGGAATTGTCTGTAACAGAGAGGCTGGGAAAATATCAGGCTGTTGTATCAGAGTATGTAAGGGATGTCACATAACACAGGGCTGCACTACAGAGGCAGCAGAAGCTCTGGAGCCTCATGGGAACATGAGGCAAGTAATCACAGCTGCAATTCATTTCAAAGAGACAAATGAGCTCCCCTAGAGAAAGCTGGGACACTTCTGCTGAGAGGGCTGATTGCCTTTTCTT
Source organism: Strigops habroptila (assembly GCF_004027225.2). Taxonomy (NCBI): domain Eukaryota; kingdom Metazoa; phylum Chordata; class Aves; order Psittaciformes; family Psittacidae; genus Strigops; species Strigops habroptila. Next base: position 15,034,738 of record NC_044281.2, on the reverse strand, counting down.
TTTCCTGGGGGAGGGGAAAGGCTACTTTTTGGGTTCAGGTGAAGGAATTCAGTGGGAAAGCCTTCCACATTCCTCTAAGGGTGGGCATTTTCATCACAATTGTAGAGATACTGAGTGACTTGCCTGGGACATAAAGGAAGTCTGTGTTAAAGCCAGGAACTGACCAAACAGACCTCCTAACTCATGGCTTCAGTGTTGTGCTTCAGCCACGAGGCCGTCCTTCCTCTGTTTCTGCTGACCCTTCATTAATACGCTTTTCTCTGTTAAAGCTGAAAAGCTGACTACTTGGCAGCCGAGAATTTACCCTTCCTCTTGCCTCTGTACAATAGCAGCTTTTCAGACAGAATCCGCACAAAAGAAACATTTTGTTCTTCCTCTGCTCAGCAGAAGAGCTGAGCAGCAGCTACACTAAAAGCATGAGGGTCTGATCCTAGCTCACATTGTATTGAAGACAAAGCTTCCAGGGATATCAATTTATGTGGTGGTAGACTGATGCTCTGGAAAGAGTGCTGCTAGCAAGCTGCCACTGAATAAATTAGTGCAAAATGAGGAATCCCCCCCCCAAACCCCAAGCCTTCCTAAAATGGAAGTACATGTTATTATTTGGTGTTGGCCCCTCGGACTAGTGCTATTGCTGGAGCCAGCTCCAGTACTGGGGGACACCCCCGGAGCAACAGCTCAGGATGACACTCACTGCAGGCTGTAGGGCAAGATTCCAATGGCCAGAGGGCTGGAGCACCTCTGCTATGAAGAAAGGAAGAGAGAGCTTCTCCACGTTGAAGACTCTGGGGAGACTTTATTGTGGCCTTTCTGTTCTTAAAAGGGGCCTGTAAGAAAGATGGGGAGAGACTTTTTAGCAGGGCCTGTTGCGATAGGGTGAGAGGTGATGGTTTTAAACTAAGAGAGGCTGGACGTGAGGAAGAAATTCTTTACAGTGAGGGCGGTGAAACACTGGCACAGGCTGCCCAGGGAGGTGGTGGATGCACCATCCCTGGGGACACTCAAGGCCAGGCTGGATGTGGTTCTGAGTAACTTGATCAAGGATGTCCCTGCTCATCGCAGGGGGGCTGCACTAAGTGACCTTTGCGGGTCCCTTCCAACCCAAACTATTCCATGATTCTATGGTTCCGGGGACCGGTCCGGCCCCCCCACCTGCGAACGGCTGTTAAAGCAGCCCCCCAAGAGAAACCCCCAACAGCGCAGAGATCGCGCCTTCTTGTAGAAGGTGTCCGCGGTGAAGGAGACGGACTCCTGCCCGCGCTGCTGCCGCCCGCTCCCGGATATCACCCGCGGCCCTCCGCCGGGCCGGAAGTGGGCGCGCTGGGGGAGGGGGGGGGGAGCGGAGAGAAGGGCTTGGGGGGGGGGGGCCGCTGGTGGGAGGCGGGCGCATGCGCAGGAGGTGTCTCCTCGCCGCGCCCCGCCCACCGCCGCGGTGGGGGTCTGGCGCGCGCGCGCGCTCCCTGCCCGCGGCGCGAGGCCGGGCCCGGGCTGGCGGGTAACGCCGTGGGGTGGGAGGTGGGGGGGGTGGGGTGGGTTTGCGGCGCGGAGGGAGGAGAGGTAGGGCGGACAGAGGGACGGACGGACAGACGGACGGTCTGAGAGGATGTGAAGATGGCGGAGCTGCAGATGCTGCTGGAGGAGGAGATCCCGGGGGGGCGCCGGGCCCTGTTCGACAGCTACACGAACCTGGAGCGGGTGGCCGAGTACTGCGAGACCAACTACATCCAGGTGCGGCGGGCGAGGCGGGGCGCGCGCAGCATAACGGTCGCCGTCCCCGCCTAACGGTCACCGGCCCCGCGGCGCTGAGGCGGCCCCGGTCGGCGGGGGGTGGTCACGGGTCGCGTCCTCTATCCCGGTGCGTGCGGTGGGGCTGCCGCCGGAGCCGGGGTCCTGCCACCCCCGTCCCCTTGGCGATGGGAGGGCGGCGGGCCGGTGGCACCGAGTGCGGCAGCCTTGGGACAGGGAGAGTTGGTTCATCTCCAGCATGAACTACCCCAGCGTGACGAGGCATTTAGAGATGTAATTGATTTCCAAATGCCTTCCACTTTGTGAGCGTGTTGAATATTTATTTCGGATCTTGTCTCCGTCGCTCTTTTTCGTTCCCTTCCCACTTTCCGCTCTCCTTTGCTTGCAGCGCGGAGGTGATGTAATAAACCGAGGAGATACTGGACTCCTGTAAATATAGCTTTTTTGCTTGTTAATTTAGAGCACATTGACATGTGTTTTAATTGGGATATACCTGTCAGTTTATGTTTGCCTTCCCAAGCAGGGCTGCGGTATTAGGAAGGGCAGCTACCAAGTGGTAGGTGCAGGATGAAGGCATGATGTAGTAGGGATGATACAGAATTAGGGAGAAGATCAAGCCCAAGTTGTGACCGCAGCGAGTGGTTTGTGTGATGACCACTCTGAAGCCAGGTTGATGGCTGGACTTTGATTTCTTTTTTTTTTCTTTCTTTCTCTTTTTACTAAGAAGAGAAGCAAAATATTGTCAGTTTCCTTTCACAGTGATTGTAGGGCTAAATGAAAGCGTTCCACTCAAAACAAGACCCCCTAAGAAGGGTCAGAGCGTGTAGGAAAGAAAGGAGTGGGACATGGGTTCATGGTGTCAGCGTGAAGTACAAAGGGTCCCAGTCTTATTTTTGCTTTCAATCTCATAAGTGGAGAGTGCTTGTGTGTTTCCAGAAGGCAGGTAGGGATGAGATCTGTGGCGAGGTTGTTCTGTCAGTGAAGATGGGAGAGAATGTTTAACCAGTGACAGAGAATACTTAAAATGCCCCTGTAAAAACAGCTTGGTTTCTTTTCAATTGTTGAATGACCAACTGTCCTATAGAGAGAAGACTTTGCATATTTTGAGTCATTTACAAAACATGTCAATGATAATGAAATTAGGGATGTATTTTATTATGTAATAACTTGTCCTATGTTGAGGTGGTGTGGCTTACGTTCTTGAAGAGGAATATATTGAAATGCTTTCTTACAGCCATAACCTGACATACATGTATTTAGATTTATGCTTTTTTGAAAACTGGGAAACTGATTTTTTTCTGGAATAGGAAAGAGGAGTCTTGGGAGGTACAACCAGATAGGAAGAAGTGGGTGTAGTTTGGGTTGGATTTTTTTTTTTGTTCTTTCTCTGACCTTCTTTTTCTTCTTCTTTGTATGAACCGAAGTTTATAAAATCAGTATTGAACAGCTCACTTGTATTGTTTTAATTAAAAATATAGAGGACTCCGTGCAGTTTTGTACAAATAGAGAACGAAAAGAGGTGGTTATTACCGCAGACAGCATACAGTCCATAAGGACAGCCTAAGATAATAGGAGATGGATACAGACAGATGGTGAGTGAAGGAAAAGAATGAGGCACTCTTGGTCAGCCTGATGGATTCTGGCCACTGCACAGCAATGCCCTGACTGTTGGCAATTTATCCAAGCATTGTGATGACAGAGAGCTTGAAGGGGGAGGTGAGAATGAAAGAACAAAATTGTATTGTGAGTGTTGACTGCAAGGTGCAGTATGGGTCACAGCATGGACATGTTTAAATTTTAAACAAGTAGCGAATGGAGGACATCAGCGAGGCGATAGGCTCCAGCCTTTGGAATTGGCTGAGAGATCATAGAGTGAAATTATTGTAGAGAAGAGGTCCAGCGTGAGGGGATTCTGGATTTAGTGATGCGAGTGTCCTAGCAACAAATCTGTCTGTGTACCCACCTCGCCTTAACAGTGCCAGAACTACATAAACTCCTGCACAGGATCTGTATACAAAGCTGTATGTGGGAATATAACTATTGATTAGTTGGATACTGGTGATTTTGGTTATAATAATGGTTATTATCCCAAAGCTCTTATGTCCAATTAAATCCAAATTACGTTCAAAATAGTAGCCTTGGATTTTATGGTGAACGATAGGCATGTGATTTCTTGGAAGTTTGTGGAAGAGTAATTGTCCAGAAAGTCATGTAGTAAAGATGGGCTAATTCTACTGTAATCCTTTGGTGTTTTATTGTTGACAGGAGGTTTTGTTGTGGATATTCTTCCGATCTCCTAGAGGAGGCTCAGAAAGTGACTTAGACCTGAACTTGATCTGCAGGATGGTAGGCAGTGTGGTGATGGGGCCATTGATGTAGACATTACATTGGCCTGTATTTGTCTGTAGACAAGCCACCCCCTTTTCTTTCTGTGTCAGTTGGTGCTTTGAGATTTTATTGTCAAATACAGAAATTGTTGCAAAAGTCAGTGGACGCATAGGTCAGTTTAATAGAGAATTTTAATTTCAGTGCTAAGGTGAATGTATCTTTCTCTTCTCCCCCCCCATTAGTAATATCATAGCTGCTTCAAAATAGTCAGTTGTGATCTCTTACATGTGGAAGTTGCTAGTTCATAATAGTAGAGTTGTGGCAACTGCAACTCATTTGACTTGTGCTTAAGAAGTGGAAAATCGGTTCTTTAAATTTTTGGCAGTGTTTATGCAAATTATAATTGATGCTTAGCTCAATTACTGTAGCAACAGGGAATATTACATAAATTGTTATTCTCCCCTTGAGTCTGTGATACAGTAAGTATATCAGAGCATGTCAGCTTAAAATTTTGTGGAAAATCACAGGAAATACAGCAAATAATAAATGAGCCTGCAGCAGTGAAAGTAAAAAAGTTACTGTTTGGTCAAAAAGAGGTTTTTCATTCATTTTTCTTTATCAGTGGCTGTTCTTTTTAAATTTTCCCACTGAGTAATTTGGTTTCTCAACCCTCTAATCAATCAGTTACCTAGTAAGGTGATCTGTTTTTCAAGAGATACTCTTCCATTAAATAGGAAAATAAATTGATAGAAGAAAATTTAAGTATAAATTTGAATACTACAGCAATTAGTTTAATATTTTTTCTGTGATTATGAGTCTACTTTATATAATAATAATAATATAGTTTTTAAGCATAACTGTGTAAGTTGCTCACTTTAATCTGCTTGTGTTACTACAGAAATCACATAACTTTTCTTGACCAGAAGGGCTTATTCTTCTAATAACTTGGAGAAATCGTGAAGTTATTCCTATGTCATGTTTTGGCTTCTTAAAGAGAAGGGGACGATACATGTTTTTGTTTAGGAGGATGTTTTTGTGGTATCTGGCACAATGTCAGTCATGGGTTAAATTTTATTCTGCCTATTCAATGCTTGATGTACTAGTGCCTTGTCCTTTGTTACCAAGTTCAGTCTCAGTCTAAACTGTGCAACAGAGTAATTCTCTGGAATATATTATCTGATGTACTTGATACTATACGAAAACATATTTGCAGTCTGCATTGATGTATCTGGGTCTTTCATAAAAAGCAGAGAATAGTTATGCTGGACAGTGTGCTGTGTTTACGAAGTTTTCATATTCCTGCATTACTTTTGTTCAGGAGTATCCTAAAGAAAATTTTAACTTGTGATGGTGTAACAAGACCAAGCAATTATGCGAATTACTGGTATACTGACATCAATTCCGAACATTGTCTTCACCTGTCCAGTTTCTTTGAGGCTGTCCTGTTAAGTCTATTCTAGAATAATCTTTTGTTTGTTCCTCATGATCATCGCTCTTCTAAAAAAAATCAGCTTGTCATTTTGTGCAGTGCATGGAGCTTTCTAGAGTAACTGAATGCTTCTGTCTGTTAACTCTTTGTTGAAAGCATCAGAAAAAATTACCAGATAGAGGGATTTCAGCCAGAAAGTATCTAGCAGCAGCAGATTTGGGTGAGGGAAGTCCCATTATCAAAGTTAGCATGGAGAATTGAGTGAAAGGCCAATCCTCTGTGCCTTGCTCAGCTTTCAGAAGGAGCGTGGGATTTCCGTGTACAGTGGCATCCAGATTCTTCTAAAAGGCTCTGTATTTCTTAGCTTTTCAAGATTATTGTGCTTTACTTGTCAGCTCTAGAGACTGAAAAGGGAGAGTGAGCTTCTGATTTTCCTCTCTTCATAGTCTTCAGGTTGCCATGACTGTATTGTTTTTTATATTCGGAAACAGCCTTCTGTTGTTTGTGAGTGGAGGGATGGGCATGGATTTTTATTCCTGTTCTTAATATTGCAAGCTTCTGGTTATTAGAAGTACCTGCTTTCACCTCCTGCAGATAGCTTTATTTTAATTTAAACAGATGTATAGGTGAAAACTACTTGTTTCTCAGTAATTTTACTACAGTCCATAGATTGATGAGTTTCATAGTTGGTTTCCACATATCTGTTAATTTCACTTAGACCAAGTAGCTGTAGATTTGGAAGCATCTTGCAGTAGGTTGAATAAGAGAAGAATGCTAGAATTAGCATACCGGTTTTAAATTGCAAAAATGGTGATCCTTTATAAATAGTAACGTGGTGGTTAGAGCTTTAGTAATAATCTCTATTCTCTTTTCTGAAGGTGTGTATCACCTTAACAAAGGCAACTGAGATTTGTAAAATTTATTTAACCATCAGAAATGTGAGTATCAGAGAAGAGTTGTTTTCAACCTTTCTGTTCCTTAAACTTGTTTCTTTTATAATTCAGCTTTGGTGAAGAGGTGATTAAGCTTAGCATTGATGGAACACTTGTTCTTCACGCATGAAAGCGGATATGAATTAGCTCCAGTGAATATTAGACCAGCACTTCAAGAAGATGCTGACAAGTTGAAACTCTTTAAAAATACTAGGAAACTAGTAAAACAGTGGAAATGGATACATGGACAGTATGCTGTAGTATCTTACTGCTCAATGCAGTGACTGAATACATAGGAAAATCTGGCCTGCCAGGCTATGGTAAGACATCAGAAAAAGTGTGTGATTTTTAGATTGAAGTAGTATGCAGTGGTGGGTTAACCTTGACTATCTGTGAGGTGCCCACGAAGCCGCACTCTCACTCTCAGTTGTCAACAGAACAGGAGAAAGTAAGGAAAAAAAAAACCCAACTTGTAGGTCAGGAGAAGGACAGGGACATCACACACCAATTACCGCCATGGACAAAACAGACTCGACTTGGGGAATGTTAATTTGATTTATTGCCAATTAGAAATAGAGTAGGATAGTGAGAAACCAAAACTAAAACCACCTTCCCCCCCAGCCCTCCATTCTCCCAAGCTCAACTTCACTCCTTCATTCCCAACTCTTTTAACTCCTGCTACCAAGTGGTGCAGAGGGATGGGGAACGGGGCTTGCAGTCAGTTCATAACACACTGTCTCTGATGCTCCTTCGTCCTCACACTTTTCCCTGCTCCAGTGTGGGTTCCCCCCAATGGGACACAGTCCTTCACGAAGTGTTCCAACATGGGTCCTTCCCACAGGCTGCAGTTCTTCAAGAACTGCTCCAGTGACACCAAATGTTTTCGATATTTACAATAAATATAGGAAAAAAGTTCTTGAAAGCGTGTTGTTTATGTGTCTTTGATTCAAATTTTCTGAAATAAAATTCTGTGATAGTAGTTCAGTCACTATATATGCCTGTTGGAGTTGTAACTATATTAGATGGTTGCACTGATAATTATTGCATGTTTCTCTCTACTCAAGGTTTACAATGAGCTTGTTGTTAGTTTGGTAGGTTTAGTGAGAATAATGTAGGTATAGGACCATCTTGTCTGTTTCCTTTCAAGTGAGTCAATATAGTTGGCAAAGTTGGTAAAGTATTTGTCACTCAGCCAGTCTACTTTTCCTTTGCATTAACTGTGCTGTGTTTTGCTAGGAAAACTAATTTAATGCATTTATAGTGTTACAAGTTCAACCTGGAGTTCAGGAAGAGTGAGACTGATTCTGTGTTGAGTGGATGTGGAAATAGCATAAGCCATTTTATTAGTGGTAATGGGAGTTGCTGGTGGTAATACTGTATTGTATAGGTGCAAAAATACAGTCTGTAAATATGCAAGTAGCTAATACAAAGTAAGAGTTGTGACCCTAACTGTTAGTTACAAGTGGTATTCTGGTTGTTCTCTTCTACAGTTTATTTTCAGATTGTGGTTATTGAATTATATTGATCAAGAATTGTAATTCCAAGTAGCAAGCTTCTGCATCCTACAGTCAATAAGCTCTCTAAAATTTATTGTCTGTTGCTCATATTTTACTTGCATTTGCAGTCATTAATCTTTGTGGTTTAGTGCTGTAGGTTTTAAGGCAGGAAGTGGTTTACCACCGTGGTGCACCATGTAAGACAAGTGCTTCTCCAGTCAGTGCTTTAAGCAAGTGATATCTTACTCTGTTACGTTCAGCACAATATTTTATTGAAAAATACATTTAAGTACCATGTTTTGCAACAAATTTTCAGTAAAGTCTATGTCTAGAGTCTCCTGGCCCATTTATCTTGGATTTTGTTTTCAAATACTGTGTTTTCATGCTTAATTGTGCACCTGAAATTAACCTCTTGCTTAGCGATCTAAGTTTTGTAAATTTTGTTGGATACCTGTACCTGAAACTTTAGACATTGGACTACTCATACTTTATGAAGCAAAACTACATGTCAGGAGATGAAGCATGTAATCACAACATCCTGAATTTAGGTGCGTTTCCTCTTTCCAGGGTTCTCTCAGGTTAGGTTGGCAATTTTTTCTTGAAGTGAAGTTTTCTTGACTAATATGTTCTTTCAAATGAGTTGTGCCTTTTTCAGTGAGAAACCTTAATCTTCTGGCTTGCAGGTGCAATGAACAAGTTGCTCTGCCAAATTTATAGTGATAGGCTCTGAACTATGGACTCCACATGCTATTCACTTTTCTTGCAGCTTATTTCCCAGTAGATGTAATTGTAATATCTATTCTTAGTGGTCTTTCAGTTTGAAATATAAGTGCTTGTTTTATTGTTATTTGCTTAGTGTTACTGTAGTGAAGTTTTTTTATGCTCACTTAATTGTGGGGTGAGGAACAAATATTACTTGGTTCGGGTAGCCTGTGTGTTGGTTATGCACATAGCCAAAGCTAGTTTAGTGCTGAACTTATAAATGTAGTAATTTTTGTTAAAGTTAAAAACTCTTCTAGATATATGTGAATGTCTTTGTTAGAGTATTTTGTAACTTTGTTGTGAATTTACTGCTTAATTTTTATGAACTCTGTCAAAATTCTTGGGAATAACTTTGGGGTCTTTTATCTATTTCTGAGCTGTTTGCTCTTTTGTCAAAGCTGATTTATACTGTAGATAATATCAGGTTTTTAAAACTGTAGTCTTAGAAGAGCAGATAATGGCTATTAAATTGCTATTTCAGCTGATACTAGTAACAGATTTTAGGGGGGCCTGAGATGCTTTTGTTTGAAGATGCTTATTTCAACTTGAATGCCATCATTAAATAGATTTTAATTCTTTTCAATTTTCAAATATATATTTACATGAATAAATAGATGAGCTTCAGAAGAGCTATTTCCTACATTGTGAGCTACTGTTCTTTAGTGTTTGCATGACTGTCATATGATGAACTTGTATGACATGGAAATAAATAATAAAGCAAGATGATGATAATGATTTTTGATATTTTATGAGAAATGTTTTATGGGCAAATTATTGGGATGTTGATAAACATTGTAAGAAAGCAGATATTAATTTCTATTATTCTTTTTGGTAAAAGACTAACTTTTGGTAAAAGACTAACTTTCTTGCTTAACCTTGCAAGAATTTCTGTGAGATTTTGTCGTTTAGTGTTAATATAAATAGGTTCACTGGTTTCAAGGAAGGAGAAGAAAGTGATTTAAATTTGGATTTTGGAGGTAAAGGAAATCTTTCTATCATAGCTACGTAGAATAAGAAAAACATATTTACTTGCTTGTCAGTGTTTAAAGTTTCATGGATGGTATCAAGGGTTTCAGAAGACTGCCCAAGTCTTTTCAGTAAAGAAGGACAGATAGCAATTTTCTCTGTCCAGTGCATTACCAGCTGGGTGGCTCTGACAGTGGCTCTAAATTTTGTGCTGGGTGCAGGAATACTAAGAGGCATTCTGATTGAGATTTATGAAAGCCTGCCCTGACAGGCTAGTGTTGAAGTGTTGAGATTGAATGGGCTGCCTGCTGGACCATCCCAAAAAAGACTGTTTTTTGTAGATTTGAAAACTTGTATTCAAAATTAAGTTCATAAATTCTTCCTGTTACCCACCTAGAAACCGTTGGAATGTAAGGTGTCTGGAAGTTAAAGCAGTGCCTGTCAAAAGCTGCAAATACTAGGCTTTGCTGCTGTTTAGGTGCAAGACTGCTGAGCTTATCTAACATCTTTCTGCTTCTAGTTCTAATTATGTGCTTGTCCTGGGTCTGGTCCTTATGTGATCATTTGTGAGCCTGTTCAGTTAGCTAAACCAACAGAAAACTAACTAGGACAAGAAAAGCATCGTTGCTTTGCTCAGTGATGGTGGAAGTGTGAAGCGAGGGAGGAGGTGGGAATGAAGTAGGGAAAGAGTGGGTCCATCCCTGCTGAGGGCAGTGAGCTGTTAGATGGACTATTCTAAGGTAAGAGAGAAGTTCTTCAAGGTATTAGGCATCCAACTTGGTTATTTCAAGCTTTTGTGCAGGAGCAGTGCTGCTCTTTGGGCCTGAAGGTTACTAGTGAAAATGTCAGGTGTTGTTTCTGCTCCTTAGTGAAAACTTGTTAAACATGAAAGGGTCATGACAGATAACCTTTAGGTAATATGTGACTTTTGAAAGCAGAATTGCTGCTTGTATTTTTGTATAGTCTGTCTCATAGAACAATCAAGCTCTGTTCTTGGTACTGCTGTTCTTAGCAGACAGGGATATATAAACGTAACTGAAATGGTATTTTTGAGTATGATCTCTCTTCAAAGAGAAAATTTTAGTCTGTTTAACAAACAAAATATACAAAGCCATTTATTAGTGAGTAGTTTAGTATGAATTCAAAGAAAACTAATTTTTCTTGATTTGCTTTAATAATGATCATTATATAGTATGTGTTTGTAGAGTGCAAATTCTCAAAATGATTTTGAATTGTGTCCTTTTAAATATTGACTTTGAGAGGTGTTGGATATTGCGGTGTTGGATATCACTAATTTTTTTCACTAGGTGGCAAGTGTGTAAGTTGGCATGAGAAGTGGAGCTAGTTCATAGCTCTATATGTAAGGCACAATGTTTACTGCAGAGTGCAAAAGTTTGTCTATCTACTTTTTTGTTGGGTAAGAAACACGGGTCTGCTGCCACTTGTGGGGGCTGTAAATATGTTAAATATCCCAAATTAAATGGCTGTTTTGAATCAGTTAATATAAATTCATCTGTCTGGAGCATGCATCGGGGGGGACAAGCACAAAATATTTAGCCAAAGGGAGAAAAAAATCCTCTTTATGTAATAGAATACTAAAGATACCATGCCATTATGGAAAGTTTACAGTAGTTTTCACTATTTATAAATATATCTAAAAGGAGAAATTGCCAACATCTTATTCCCCACACTGCTAACAGCAAAAGAAGAGGTTGAGATAGATGATGGATGTCAGAGAGATTAAAAAATGCCTGAAACCTCAAAACAAGGGGCTGTTATTTTTGGCAGAGAAATAACAAATTATAAGAATATGCAAATGATGTGAAGAGTATGAACTATGTACACTGGTTTTCCACTTGGGTAAAATACAGGGGTACTAAATTTAATTTGATGGGTAATGTTATTTAATCTGTGGAATTATTGCTATGAGTTAGGGTTTAAGATTTAATGGTATTCTAAAAAGGGCTAGCCATTTTAAATAAATAATGAGAATATAGGCAGTTTTATCTTTTTCTTGCATATATTTTCCCCTTGCATTTATTCTGAATTTGTTCATGATGGTGTTTTATGCGTGTTATATGAAATGTTTTGTATTGTCCACTGTAATCCATTTCACTGGGCTCTTGGGGATACTGCTTCTATTTAATATCATATTTTCTGTATCCTGAGTACCATATATCCTGTGTCCTTTGAAATGCTTCCTCACAGTTTGGTGTTGGTTTGGCCTTCCAAGGAGAGGGAATTAATCTGTCAATTTGCTCATGTCAGTTAAGCAAGATCTATATAAATTTCATTTGTGGGAAAGATTGAAGATTTTCATGTGGTGGAGTGAATATGCGAACAGTGAAATTAACTGGTTTTTCCCACCGTGGCTAATAACTAGAGAACTGGGAGCGAATGGAGTTGTAGAGAAGCATAAAACTGTGACATTACATTTATTTGTTATTTATAATAAATCAGTGTGAAGTGTTTTCTGATACACTTCTCAGTTTTCTCACTTTATTCAGCTGTTGGTGATCTTGGAAATCATCTTCAAAGATTTAGGCTTGTTTGTGTTTGTGCCCTTAGGGAAATGATGCCCATGGAGTGACTCTCTTTTAGAAGGGGCAGAATGATTGAGCATGCAAAAGCTGTGAGAAGCAGACTCTGGATGAAAGAGTGGTGTGTAGTCAGCCTAAACTAGTGAGGATGTTGTTTTTGAAGCCTTTTTTGTCAGGTTCTCAGCTCATGCTCATAAGAGCAGACCTTTCCTAAAAGAAAGAAGAAATTATTTCTGGCTGTATGTGCATCTGTTTAAATAAATCAGTTTGGATGACAAGGTTAAAAGTTATCTGTAGACTCTGAATCTCTGTTGCAGGTGTCTAATAGTGATAATGGTTAATTTAAACCATCTCCAAATTGAGGACCCTTCTATAACCACTTGATGGGATGAGTTAATAGAACTATTGTAAAGCATTACCATGTTGTGGTCTGTTTAAAACTTTATTATATTATTTTTTAATACATATGCAGTCTTTAAATTTATTTTAGTCAATAATTTCGTATGTAATACAAATACAATAGGGTGAATCCAGTTTTGATGACTGCAGAAAGAGGGAGGGATAAAAATTTAACTTTTTTCTCATTTGTATGCATAAGTCTGTAGTAATATGTACCAAATGCAGAGATCCTGGGAAACAAAAATTTTCACTGTAATGAGCATGTTGTAAACATTTGCAGCATATTAAGACCCTCATTTAAGTAAGGTTTATAAAGTCTATGCATTATGCAAGATGGGCTCTTACGAATTGTCTCACTTGATCAACAGATAGATAGCTAGTGCAGAGGTATAAATTATTTAGTCATTTATACATACATAAAACCCAGTTTTTTTGTGAAATGGACAAGTGAGGAATACAGTGCCAATAATCAACTTGTCTTCTAGAAGGGCTGTGCTTTAAAGAACGATGAAGAGAAGGGGATTTTGCCTTTGCTTATTTTCTTACAATGAAAAAAGGATAATATTTTCCTTGTATTCCACCTTCCATGAACTTTTCTTACCATTTTTTAGTTGTATCTTGTGTTAAGGATCCAGAAAAGAATGAGAGATTTCTTTACCCCTGCTGAAGGTTCAAAGTATTGTATTTTACTAAATCTAGCTTCTTTTATAAGCAGCATGCTCAATGTCTTAATAGTCAATGTATAATATCAAATCTGATATCTTAAAAATGAAAAACATACTTGAGGAAATTATTTCTTTTCAGTTTTAAATAAATTATACAAAAAAACCCTAAAGCCAAGCATATTTTCTTCCATTTTCTGTGACACCCTTGAGGCTGCATAATGATACTGGCAGCAGTTGGAATTTCTCTGAACCTGTCTTTTTCCGTAAGCAGTGTGATGTGTTTTATCATTTGAGGAAGAAAGCTGTTCTGGAGATTATGCACCAGCTTTACATCTGAAGTTCGCTTTGGCAGTCTGCTGCAGTTACTATATGGGTATGATTTCAATTCTTCTTCTGATAAAGGGGACCAAAATGCAGTTTTTATTTTTGAGGGAGAGAAATGATAGTCTTCCTGTGGTATTTTTTTTTTATCTGATTTGACCTCAGTTTTCAGGCCTGTTGGCATTACCCTGTGGTAAATGAGATATTCAGTGGACTTCCCAGAGCAGCTCTGAAAGGCGGAAATTTTGAAAATGGTATTTCTTGTTTAGGTTCTGTTGGAGAGGTTAAGATGTGGAAATTGAAATGTGAGGATTATTGGTGTGGGGCTTTTTTGGGTGGTTTTTTTTTGCCATTTTATAGATATTGTGTTAGTTTGTCAAAGTGTGGGGTTTGTTTTGTTTGTTTGTTTGGGTTTTAGGTTGGTGGTTTTTTTTTTTTTTGTTTGTTTGGGTTGGGTGGTTGTTTGGTTTTTTTTTGCTAGGCAAATAGATACTGTTCTTTTCATTACATGCCTCTGCGCAATCTCTTATGTGATGTTTTTCATCTCCAGATCTCATACTTTACGAATCAGGGTAAGTACTGCTTTTGGTCACAAAGAGAGTGGAAGGAGCTTTTTACCAAGGACCTTTTGGTCTGAATTTCAAAGGCACTTAAGGCTGCGTTTGAACACAGTCCTTCAAGAATTGTTTGCATGTGTTTCTTCTGCTGAATGTAGTGTGGAAACATGGTTGTATTTCCTGTGTTTTAGCAACAAGCTGTTGAGTAAGATGACTGGAAGATGGTGAGTTTTACAAAAAAGCTAATTGCCTATGTCTAAGGAGGTGGAGCATTAGAGATTATGCAGTTGGTGGGGCATTCTGCAAAAGTAAAGGAGAGAATTTCTTGTCTAAAAAGCAGCCTGAAAATTCCTGCTTTTTCCGTGCCTTTCTGTCGTAATGCCTCTCTTTCATATTGTGAAACTCTTTTCCAGGATAGTTTTATTTATTGCCATAGCTAGATAGGTAGAGAGGTGATATTACTTAAACACGTCTTGTCAAATGCAAAGGTTGTTTGTGCAGCACTTTAATTCATTAGGGTATAGAGAAAAGTCCTTTTTCTTTTTCTTTTTTTTTCTGATTGTAGTGAGCTTGCTGAATATACAGTTGTAACAGTCTCTTAGGACAACTTGAAAGCAAATAAATTAACATCAGAAAAAAAAAAGGAAGCATGCGAGGCAAGAGAAACTTTTGTGACATAGAAAAGGCATTCAGCATTTGAAGTGTTCTTATTTTGTTGTTGCATTTCCTAATGTTTCTATTCTTGTGACAATGAAGAGCTCAGGATTGTCAGAACATCATTTCAATTGAGTGAATAAGCGAAGTTGAAGAGTTTCATTCTGTGTCATAATTATGGTGAATGTAAACACAAAGGTAGGTGTTCTTACATTCTGTAACGCAGCACAAAACTGCTGGGAGAGGAATTATATGTTCTTTCTCAAGTTTGCAGTGTCACTTTCTATTTTTATCCTGTAAGCTTTCATTTCTGTAACTTCAGTGTGACACTGTTAGGCTATCTAAGCATAATGATGTGAGTAGTCACTACATTACAATCTAGTGCTTATAGGTATGCTTGAAGTTGCAGGCATGCTGTTGGTGCATTTTGAGTAGGCTGGCTTCAAGACCACGTGTAATGCTTGCATCCTTAGTGATGTATTTTATGGCTGAGAGCTCTTGTCATTGAATGTGTAAAACTATCCAGCATTGCTGCTGTAGTTGGATATGGTGAAATTTGGCCTGTATGGGGAACAGTGTAATAATTCTCAACTGCAGGATTAAAGTTATTCTTTTACTGAAATATTCATGATTTAAATTGTATAGAAGGAAGGGGTTTCCCTGTTTGAGACAACAGTAGGCTGTATATGACTTTTCTTTGAAAATTATGTGTAAAAATTGACTTTAAAGACTATTGCATCTGAAAGTTCATTAGTAGGAATTTTGTTAGGTGAGGATAATAATAGATTGATTTACTTCATGGAAGTTCTGAGATTAAGTTTTATTGGGCTACTCTGAATGTGGCTGTTGTAGGAGAAAAAAATAGCAGTACATTTTTAGCTTCTGCCAAGATGTCTGTGACAGATGGTGTCTTTTCTGTCCAGTATGAATTCTTAACCACTCTATAAATATTGATTGGAGGAAAAAAAATGGTGTTCCATAGCTTTAAAAAAATGTGTCCTGGTTGATACAGGAGTGACTAAGGGATATTTATACAGGTCTTGGGCGGTACAGCACCAGTACATGCAGAAATCATTATTTGAAGGGGCCTCCTGGAAATCTGGCTCATTTTAGACAACCAGAAAATGAAAATACGTGCCTGTTTTAGGGAAATAATGTTAAAATAGTCCCTGCAAGTACTTTGGTGGTAAAAAATGTTCTTCGGTGGAAGCTGAGGTCTGGAACGTCATTAATACATGTGCAGATATGGGCAGCTGCTAATTCTTGGGCATTGCAGATGTCTCTACTACTTTCAGAGGCCTTGTCTGATTCATTCATCTGTCTTTTTTTTCTGAAGCACCCTTTCAGCTTTTGTGATAACGAACTTTATCAGGACAGACTTCTTAAAACTTCTTGTGCCCTTGTATGTGCTACTTATGTTTTGTTTCATAATTGCTGTCAAGTTTGCAGAACTCTATCTTGTGTTGGATCCCAAAAACTTGATTGTCTGATTATTTTCAAGGTATGCTGATAGAACCATATCCTTGGCTGCTGCCTCTAAAAGGTCTTGCACAGAGATTTGCTGCTGCATGTTGACTGGGATATTGCTGAAGTTGTGTTTTTCAGAGTCTTAACATGTAATTTTGTGTGGTGTTCACACAAGTTATAGTTAAGTGCTGTCTTCAACTGACA
Organism: Strigops habroptila; assembly: GCF_004027225.2. Classification (NCBI taxonomy): domain Eukaryota; kingdom Metazoa; phylum Chordata; class Aves; order Psittaciformes; family Psittacidae; genus Strigops; species Strigops habroptila. The sequence continues at coordinate 15,018,272 of NC_044281.2, read as the reverse complement.
TTTAAATGTTGGAACAAAGGAACTTAAACATTTAGAAATGGAAACTTTTGTATTGCTGTCATGGGGTTAGTCACGTTCATTTAAATCTATTAACCTCTTATGCTCTTGATTCAAAGAAGGTATTTGGTACATAATGCACTTTCTTCAGGTGAATGAGTAAAACCAACTCTGTAAAAATTCACAGAGCTTCTGCCGAGGTGTCCAGTTCCATTATTTTGGCTATCAGGTAATGCCAATGCTTTGCTGCCTGATGCCATTCTGAAGGGATTTTCAGAAGAATAGAGTTTCTTCAGGCTCATCCTGACTTGGATGTTAAGAACCATGGTCCTTTGTAGCTAAGCAAGACAACTCTTACCTTTGGTAGACTGTGTATTTCAAGTTCTGGCTTTTCATTAGCAAGCTGAAAACTCTTCCTATTGCTAGAGGGCAATTCTGAAATGGCTTTATGACCTGCAACACAACCATAGTGTTTTTCAGTCTGACAATGTAAGAATTACTGTATGTGGAGAAAAACTTTTCCTGATTTGGGTTTGTTTATCAAGCATATTGGGTTTTATACCTCAGTATGATATTTGTTAATTGTTAAATAATTGGCTATTTTGCAGAAAAAATGGTAGTATTGTGTGGAGATGAGTGCATTACGGTTGCAGTGTAGTTAATATGGGACATAACATGCACATCCTTTTATGCATATAAAATGTCCTTATATTGCTTTAAAAAATGGAGTTACTGTTTGCATGGAACAGTCTCTTTCTGGGCAAGAGGCACTGCAATTAGTGTGAAAGTAGGTTATGCTTAGGAAAATGTGTGTGTAAAATACAAATCTCGCTGGAAATAATTACAGAAAACTTGATGCTGTGGTGTTAAGTTATATACTGCAGGTTGAATATAGCGACTTTGCTTGCTGTTCTTGAACTACATAGCAATTGACAGAAGGTTTACTTCTAATTTTGAAGTAAATGGACCAAAACTGCTGGTTAACTGGGGAAAAGAGAATAACTACTAATTAAGGGGTTTTTTTTTTTTTTGCTTATTTTCTGAGTTTCTTAAATTGTAGCAGAATAGCAAAGTTTGAGTCTAGTTAAGATGAAAAGCCTCCTGTAACCTTCTGGTTTTTTATGTGTTAACAACTCTGTTACAAACATGAACAAAATGGATCAACTTCTGAAACCGCTTTATTTCTAGCAGTCTACCTTTGGGAATTAGGCTGGGGACTGCCTTCTTGGAGACATGACTTCTGTATTTGTAAAATGTTCACTAAAGTGCAGAACAGAGATCTAGGGTTGGGCTAACAGTCTCTGCATAAGAGGCTAGAATCTCATTCTCACTCTGCCAATATTGTGTTTTGTCCAGCACTATGGTAACGGGAGCAAAAGGTTGTAAAAGCATTCTTTGCCAGAAAAGTGAGCAGATACAGCTCTTGGGGCACAGAGGGAGCAAAACTATTGCATAAGAATGCACTGGTTTTGCTTAGCAGTTTTTAGTAAACTTCTGCTAAATTTGTTTCACTTATATTTGTTGATCATGATAGTTTGTTTAGTTTGTCTTCATCCTTGGTATAGTTATGGTGGGGTATCATTGAGTGTTACCAACGCCACCTTCAGCAGGTGGGTAGTATGGCAGGGGTCAGCTTTCAGCAGGCTGAACATGAATATGGAGAAAAAATAAACCTGTTGTCTACTTGCTTCTGCTCTCTTTCTGTCAAGCTCTTCCAATGAAGGTGAGGAAAAAGGCCTGTGAGTTATGTGGACTGTTGTGATTTTTCATAGTCAGAACAGGAATATATTTGTGTCTTGTCATCTAACGGGGTGCAAATGTCTGTTACTCTGGTCTGTTTAATGATACAGCATTGGAGGAGCTGGAGACTTTGGCCTTTAGATGGTTCTGCAGTAAGCAAGGAAGGCTGCTGTGTTTGTTTAAAAGCAAAAATAGAAAGCTGGAGAGATTGGGAAACCTTTCATGGAGAAATGGAGGAAGCCTCTTCCATTTTTTTTTTTTTTTTTTTTTTTTTTTTCAGTTCTGTGCTTTAGAGCTGATCAACTGCCACTGCAGCTCTCCCAGGCTCTGCTAACTTATGCATGAATCTCTAGGTTTTGGCGTTCTAGTATGCTTCCAGTGGTTCTTTTGCCTCATAAAGGAATATTGTATGTTGCAACTGTTGTATGAAAGTTTCTTATTTTCAGCTCTGATTTTTTTGATATGAAATAAAAGATATTTGTTGTTCTGTCAGATTGTGGGCATGTATCTGAAGACAGTTCATTCCTTTCATTATGTTCAAATTAACAGCAGCTTTAAAAAGTGCCAAGAATAATTTCAAATGTAGTTAACTGATCACTGTGAATGGATTTGGGTAATCCAAGTGTGGCTATTTCCTAGAAATAGAAAAGTGATTATGCAAATTCCTGCCCCCATTTAGTTTTAGTTTAAGCCCTCTCCTCTACCTATTGACTATCTTTGAAATGGCATACTCCTGTTGCCTGGAGTAGCTCTTCCTCTTTATTTGACTCTTTTTTAGCCGTGGTTATCAAAGGTAGCTAATTTAAAACATTATAACTTCTAGAATGATAAAATTTTGGGGTGTGTTCCTTCACGTGAGGAAGTAGAGACAGTGAATGGCAATTGAAAGACTTGTGTTAGTTGGCTTGGCAGTGTGAGAAGAGTTTTAAGGAAGCAGGATTGTATTTGTTGGGACAGACAGCAAAGGCTGTCCAGCAGCTTTTGTTCGTTGGGTACCTTACTCCATTTTAGTGCCTAGTGGAAATGGGACTCTTAACACAGCTCAATGGCTGCCTGATGTAGCTGTGGTAACTGAGGTGAGTGTCATCTCCACGTTTGCCTGCCTCTCTTTTGGGAGCTATTGGCTGAATAGGGTGTATATCTTCCCCTTACATGCTGCAATTATACTCTGGCAATTACAAGCTGTCCTGCCATCTGACTGATTACATTAGTACATTAGGCTCTAAACCATGATGGTTGATGGGATGGCTGTGCGTCCTACTTAGCTTTTCTTGCTATGAAATTGTAATGTCTGGCAGCGGACGCTTGGAAGCAGAACCTGCTTCTACTGCCACAGATAGCTCTGCCTGTGATTCTAAATTAAAGTCATTAGTTGGCCTCAGTCATTGCTATGTAATGAATTGAGAATTTATAGTTGAATGAAGAAACGGGCAAAGTTGGGAAATAACTCAGATGTTACATAAACCCCTGTGACTGGATAATGTTTTGTGAAGCTGAAATAGACATCCTTTTCTTAGAAATGGTGGACCTGGTCACATTTCTTGAGAGAGTGAAAATCTGTGTATCTGATATTGCTGAGGAGAAAACGACTGGTACAAATAACATTTTTTGTTTTTTCTTTTTAGTACAGCAGAATGATTGCTATATGATCATAATTTGGTCTAAATTCTGAAGGCCACTTTGCATCTCAAAAGTAACTTTTGCAAAGGCTATGATGACTTGTTTTATTTTTATCAAGTAGCTATAAAAAAATTGATTTCAATTGAATTAATCCACGATTTTTATTTGTACACCCAGTGAAAACTCTGCACACTGAAGCATCCTTGGTGAACGAAGAATTGTAGAACAGCAAGTACATGAGATAGTAGAGTTAAGCCTGTAAATCTTTGCTGTTTCTGAGGTTCTTTTGGTGCATTTGTATTGGCTTAGTCACTTATGGCCACAAATACGTTGATTTTGTACTGGTATTAAAGCCAAAATTTGCGTTATATTTGTAACTCTAATAATAATTATGTTGTCATATGAACTAGAAAATTATCCACTTCTTCCAGCTGTGTTATTGCCAAAGAGCTAACAGAGTAAGGTGAAGCCTGCATTGATTAACAGAATGAGCAGAGTCTTAAATGTGCATGGGGAATACATTTCTCTCACTGCTGCTTGCTTCTCATGCAAGAGCTACATCTGCTGCTGTAAAGCAGTGATGAATATCTATTGATATAACTACATGTTAACTACGTTTTAGTTGTAAACACATTTGGATTCTGTCATGCTGTTAGGTTTCTTGTGATCTGTCATTTTAAACTATATTCTTTGTGTGTTGAACAAACTTTATAACCTTGTGTAGGAGGCTTGTATGGATTCAGCATGGGCTGTTTTGTTTTTGGTTTTTTTTTTTTTTTTTTCATAAACAGGACTTTGGCATTCCTTTCAAAGAATAGGAACTTGCCAGTTTTGGCGAGAGTAGGACATTTGCATGTGTACACTGGTCAGCTGTGCTTGTGAATGTATGGAAAACAATATTAAGTTTGATCCTAGTGATGGTTAAGTGAAACAGATGACAGATTTGTTGCAGTGATGCCGGCAGCATAAAACTGGTCTTGCAAGTGATTAGATATAAGGGGAAGCTGTGCTTGTCCACAGCTGTCACTTGTTGTCTTTTGGGTGCAGTAGATATTGCTGTCATGTATTTCAAACCAGTGAGTTAGTTTTGCCCTCACTGGCAGCCTTGAATGCAGTCTCTATATTTAAAAGTTGCTTTTCCATTTAGGATGTTAGACTTTGTGTACATTTCCTTGGGAGGTAGCTCTCCTAGCTGTTAATCAAACCCACATTTTGAGGCTCAGCACAGAAAATATCAAATGAATCAACTGCAGTGAAAAGACTTCAACTTGATGAATGACCTGATACTGTCTGTAGAGAATTACTGATACTGAGTTTCAGCTGGCTTGGAAATTAGGAATTCACAGTTATGATCAAGAAATTCTAGTGACAGTGCATCATTACAATGTTCTAGTAATCTGAAAAACAGAACAACCTGTAAAGTCAAAGACTTTACAAAAATATGAGTACTAAGAGTATATTCCACAGTTAGCATGCTTGTTATTAGTATGCAGATAAAATAAACTAAATTATTATCGTAATTTAACTATGAAATGGAAATAACCTTATTTATATTTATATTCATATCAATGGAATATGATGAATGCAGTTAACCTTGCATTTGGAAATGGCTTTTTCTTTTTTAGATATCACATTTATTGCTTGCTCTTTGAATGTTGTTTGAATTCTAAAATCTAATGGTAGTTTTGTTGCATTCTTAATTCTGAAACCGATACCTTCTGTAATGATTATGTTTGGCCCAAATGCCATAGTGTCTTATACAGCTTTTTTGATTGCTGTGCTTAGATTACTGTCAGATCTCAGCCCAAAAGATGTGTTTGATTAGATTTATAATATGCAGAATTCACAGTACTATGACAGTCGTCCTAATCCCATTTCTTTTGAGTTGTATTCAGAAGCATTTACTTCAATAACTTCACATTTAAAGGTGTTTAAATTTTAAAAGCAATTTGTGTGAACAGCAAATTAGATACTTTCATTTAGGTGTTGAGTAGAGACTTTGGATGCAATTGTGAAGAAACGTACTTTTCAGTTTGACAGATGTTTCTAAGGTGGGATGGTTTAGGTGCCTGACTGTAATCTTGGTGTGTGCTTGGATGGTCCACCCACAACTCAAGTTTCATTATAGGGCTGATACTTGCATTGCGTATTGTCATTTCTGGGAGTAGTTCACTAACAAAAAGGGAATCATGTCACTAGGAAACTAGCATGCTCTGTTCTTCACAGATGGGACAAAGAGTTGTCAAGCAGGTTGCTTTAATTGTAGCTAGCTGTCCAGATATGGCGGTGTTAACATTATTGTGAAATAAAAATATTCTATCTCCAGAGTCCAGAGCTACCATTTCCACTAAGTTGTATCCCAGATTACCAGTCCCATTAATCTTGATGTTTCCCCTGTTGTGTGGTCTCAGCGTGCCTTGCTGCTTATGTATTCTTTTGAATTCAGAATAATAGAAACTTGTCAAAGATTTTATCAGTGGGTTTGTGGAAGGGTTTGTGTGAAAAAGTGTTTCCTACTCATATCTGAAATGTTGTTTGCTTATGTTTCTTTGCAGTTGATTAATTCATGTTTATGATGTAGAGTACACGCAAATGGGCAAGATGACTACCAGCTCTCCTTAATTTGAAAATAAATGTGCATACATTTGGGTAAAGTCACAAAGCAAACAAGCTAGCCCTCCTCCTAAAATAATGATCACAGCAATAATTGTAAGAATAACCAATTATACAGAGAAAAATGTTTACATGTAGGGATGAACAGTTTAGAGATTATAGTATTACAACTGACAAAACCCAAAAAAATCTACCCCGACCTCCAAATACTTTGGAGCTCTGGTTATATTGAAGAACAGGTAGAATGGGTTTTCCCCTATGTTCAACGTACTAAGAGAATACATGGATCCTCCTGCACATGCAAAAGGGATTTTTTTTTTTCGGGTTTTCTGGTAGTTCTGTGGTGTTTTTTCTCCAGGAGCTCTGGGAGATCTCATTTCCTTCTGTTCTAACAAGTCAGTGATTATTTCTGCTTTTTCATGTTTGTTTCACCTATGTGTTACAGACTAACTACTTAAGAATTGCATGGTACATGGTTTTTCATGGTGGGAATGAGCAGTTCTGGTAGTGAGGAAAGGAGTAAGGGATATTCTTGAGCAAGTAACTATTTAATGAGGTGGTTTGTTAAAACAGAAAGCTATTGTATTTTTCTTTGCCAGTTATGTAATTTTTTGGCATGATTTTGGCATAATTATTGAATTAATGATGCTCAGTTTTCTTCTCAATCATTTTTAGTAGCTTACGAAAGGACCTCAGAAAGCACTTGGATGGGCTAAGCAAATACCATCTGTGCAGTTGAATAAATGTGTGTAAAATATTTAATTATGTATGAGGCTTTCAGTAACTTCAAGGAATTCAGCAACAATTAAAATGGAAAAGATGGTATAAGAGCTTGATCTTCTATTTTTCACAGGAAAACCAAAGTGTGCTTTGTCAGTATCACAGTTGGGCACATTTCGTACTGAATAACACAGGCTTGTTGATCTCTGTGGCATACAGCTTTTGTTCTTGAGGCTTCTTGAAGCTGATGCAATGTCAATAGAAGCATGAGAGGTTTTGCTTGGTGGTCTTAAGACAAATGCTTGTTTGAGTTTATATTAACAGTAATCAAAACAAACAAATGTTATCGATTAAATGCAACTAATCTGTTTCATTCTTAAGATTTCACTGTTTCCTTTTTGTCTTGTATTAAGTATGAGTTCTGTTTCACTGAACAGTACTGTTTAGAACAATAGCAAGAGATGCTGTGTATGTCGGGGAAGTGATTATTAGATTCTGGACACAGCTTTCAGTGTAGTTAGTCCCTCAGCTTCCACTTTGACGCCTAAATATTATCGTGTAAATGCATTGTACACTGGAGAGTTGATTTGGGTATGAATTGAGATTTTTCCATTCAGAAATGTATTTGTCTAAGAGATTTTTTATGTTTAGGCTAGTTGTGAGTGATAGTAGGCTCAGGGATGAAAACTGCTCTTTTTTTTCTTTTTCCCCTTTCAATTCAACAGTAAGTATTAATGTTAGAAGGTTTGGGGTTTTTCTGTATTGATATTAAAGGCAGCAACTTGTGTTAATCTTCTGTAATAAACCCCACAATTTCTTTATCAACTCATAGGTCCAGCTTTTTGGCTCACCTGATAGACTTTGTTGTGTAAATTTCGTTACCCCAACTGAAAACTGTGAACTTGGAAGCTGATGATGACTAGTGGTTAATTTTATTTATTTGTTTGTTTGTTAGAACTAGAGCAGGAAAGAAACCTCACTACAGTAACCGATTAAACTTCCAGCAGCTTTTAGCAATTTCTCTCATGCTCCCTTTTCAGACCTCTCAATTAGCTCATTCCGATTCATAAGAGCTGTATTTTTCTTTGTTAACATGTTGCTGTCTTTGAAGTCTTTCCTTTTCTTCTAATTTGGTAGCATTAGTAGCATTTGTAGCATTTGGTAGCATTTCTTCTTTCATCTAGTTGGATTAATATTCTGTAAATCTTACTGTAGTGCTCATGTTGCCTCAATCATTTGCTTCCTTGTAGAATTTCTTTCTGCATTAATAGCTGTCCTTTTGTACAAAATTGTTCAAGTTCTTAACAGTGGCATAATAGACTTTATCACTATGTTCTTTTTGATCTCACTTTGGGGTGGAAGAATGCATTAAATTCTCATTCCTTTCTAGCCCTGCTTTTTGTGCTCCATATGCATGTAAGATTTCGTTTTAGCATTCAGACAGCCGAATTATTTTGGCATTTTGCATATCTTACAGCATGTTTTATTTTCTCATCTGCCCTACCCTCTCCATTCAATATATTTTTTTTTCTTCTTTGTAATTTGTTTTTATATTCCTTGTGCAAATACAAAAGTTTGTATTTGTCTAGGCAGGAGAAGATACATTGAGAGGTTTAATTCGTAAAGTAAAAGGATATCTTAGTCATCAGTCCAGGCTATTTTTTATTCAAATCTGATAATCTAATTGTGCTATGTAAATGGAAATTTCAGAGTGACTATAAAAAGTGATGCCCAAGTTCTACATCCTGACAGGAAAAGTAGTCATCTTTGCACTTAGTGCTGGTTGAATTTCCCATCCTTTCTAATCATAGCAGTTGGGGTTAAAATCTTATACGAAAATGAGAAATATTTTCAGGTGAATATTTGTATCATCATTCATTTCTGACCTGTGCTAGATTTGTGTCCCTTTTTGTTTGGACTAGCACATGGAACTAGAAACTTAATAATTCTCCCGTGTCTGAAAGAAAGCCCATACTATTGCTCTGTGTATGTAATACATGCCGTTTCTGGCTGAAGATGAAGTCTGTGCATTCATAGCTGACTTGAATGGCTTTCATCCTGCTATGTAAAAGCTCCAGCTTTGTACAGAGTGGTCACTGTAGTCTATGTTGTAGCTCTTAGACCGGATCCATCCTGTGCAATATTTCCATCTAGTCTATTGTTTGGTTTTTTTTTGTTTCTGTAAAACAGTTGTTTTACAACTGTTTTAGTAGTGGGTGCTTCCCACAGATGGAAAATATTCTGCAGGGGAGAGTTGGGCAGAGCAATGGCTGCTGCTGTGTCTAGGTACCACTTCCCGCTGCAGCGGAGGTAGCCTGACATCATCCTCACCCCATGTGTGGCTGATAGGAGCATCAGATGAGCTCTCTGTGGTGAGTTAAAATGGTGCTCTTATTGCTGAGAGCAGGAGAAAAGGATGTTGCTTTGTGACTCAGTGTGGACCACCTGCTGTGTGCATTGTGTGGAGAAAAATGATAAACAGAATAGATGCTAGGCTGCTGCATGTAAATTGGATAACATGGGCACAGAAGACTTCAATGATCCAAACATTTTATCTTTTAAGGCTGTGAAGATGATCCAGCTGTGATGCTCAAGTATGTTCTTAACATTGTTTGAAAAGTTGAAGTGGGAAGTTTAAGACATGGAGACGTAGCAACATTCTTAACACACTTAATGGAAAAATACTAAGGGGAACAAATGAGGCAGTGTGGACAGGTCTTGGGGGGTGAAGGGGAAAGGTAGTGGAGGGCTGGCAAAACTGCAGTGATGTCTATTTTGTAGCAATTGTTCCTTTAGGAAGCAGAGCAACTCTGGATAGTTCTCTTTTTCTCCCCCCCCTTTTTTTTTTTTTTTTTTGATACTGTGCTTTCTTGTGTTTTTTGTGGCTATGCACTAGTTTGGAGGAGGGAGAACTCATAATTTGGTTAATGGATCAGATAATTTTCATTTGGAACTCACCTCCTGGCCTAGTTCACTACAGCGAAGGGAATATGTAGTTTGTGTTGGGATCACTACTTCCACAGGTACTGCTGATTAAAATAGAACCCGAGTCTCCATAATATCATGATTAGTTGCTCAAACCACAATTCTGTAAACATGATTTGCTTTTCCTTTGTGGCATCTACTTTTTTCTGCTAGGGTGTTTGCGAGTTTGGATGGCAGTGAAGATAATGCAATTGACTGGAACTTAAAATAATAATTTTTCTTAGGTTATTTGTAAGCTAAATTAGGTACTCAAACCACCGTGCGGCCTACAGGTACAGTACTATCACAGTGGAATGGATGTGTTAGGACTAGGAATGAGAGGCTGCTTGTGTTGGCAGTGTTGCAGAAGACTTATTTGTCAGATGACGGCTTTGATTTCTTAAACTTAATATCCATTAAAAAAAAGTACAGATCAAGCTGATCTAACAGTTCGAAGCACTGCTTCCCTAAGAGTGGTGTATGTATAGATGTTACAATGTCCATTTTATTTCGTAGGCTTGCAAAATTCTTTGTGCATGAGTGCTGAATTAAGGTATTTGAAAACTCTAAAATGGAGAGATATTCAGTGGTCTGTTTCATGGCATTTAACGTAGGTCAGGGCACTGAAAAAACACCTGCTACCATTCTTGACTGCAGTGTTTCTGAGAACTGGAGGGCTGAAAGGACTCTGGTTAATATCCTTAAGTGTTCACAGTAATGTGTCTTCGTTGTAATGAACATTGCAAAATATATTTCTCTTGTTTTCAATATTCTACATAGAAACAGTATTCCATAGGTTACTGAAACTATTATAGAGAGGCTATTGGTATGATTAGGGCCAAATTAGTTTTTTTGCTCTTTCATTAGAGAATTTACATAGGTGTGAATATTGAAATAACTTTTTGCCTGCGTTACGATTAGGTCTGAAGCATATTGACTGGTACTTTTGTGTTCTGAAGATCCGAGTATCAAATCTTAGTCTGATGAGGGTTGTTGTTTGAATTGGATTTACTAATAACTTGAAATCATTATGTTATTTGCAGAAATCCCTTTAGTTACATAGTTACATACTCAGTTATTAGTGTACCATTAGTTATCTGAATCCGTTTCTAGGTTTGAGCATGGCAGCAGTTGTAAGCAATGTAATTTGATGTCCATTGGGAATATACATGAGAAGCTTGTTACATAGGAGCATATGGTAAGGTACCATGTATGATTTCGTGCAAAACACAACTTGCCGTTTCAAGTTAAATTTATTATTGCATCTCCACAGGGGAACCTTAGATTTGCTATAAGTATTCCAGGCTGTTTTTCCACGTTGTTTTGTGAGAGCCAAGTTTTTATCTCTTGAAAGTTTTTAGGGTAAATTTGGTTGTTTTAAAATGCTGTCGTTAATTTTTTGTTGTTGTTGTGAAATGGCTTGACAATAGTAGTTCAAATGTCTTTAATTTGAAAATTCAACACATTCTTCATCTTTCAGTATACAGAGAGAAAGTTCAAACTTTAATTATGCTGTGTCAAGCATGAGTGAGTTTGCTTCAGAGAATTTTGGGATCCGTATAAAGGCATGCAGAGCAAATGATAGTTGTTCAAGTTATCAGCCAAATACACAAACTAGACCTCGCAATCAAGAGGGTTTTTGTGCTTCCAAATAATAACAACACTTCCAAATGTATTTATAGCATTGTTGTTTTATGAGATTTTTAATGTGTTTGGGCTTCGAGAAGCCAATTCCTTGTTGGTTTGAACTGGCATGAATGGGGGTGACTTGAATTTAGCCATTAGATTATGTCAAAGGACTAGCGCTGAACACAGTCCTATTTGTATTTCCTTAAGCAGTAGGACCATAGCAGAGGCTCATAATTTCTAAAATGGTAGATTGTTTTCCTTTTGTTCTCAAACACTTTGGACTATTAATGAAAAAATACTGTGTTTGCTGGCTTCTACTCAACTATTCTGGATATACAGTGTGTTAATGTAAATCAGCAGTTTCTGCTTCTATAAATAGACTTTGTCAGCTGCTGCACAGCAAAACTGAGAAGCTTCTGGTAATTTTTATTATTGCCATTCAGAAATTGTTTGAATAGCTGTGAAAGTGTCCGGTAGTGTGTATGCCTCCTGTAGTGATATTTGCAGACTGAGCTGAGGTTATGAGTAGGGGGAGGGAAAGAATTAATGCATTTATAAATGCATTTATAAGTGCGAGAGTAGAGGCAAAGAGCTTTCTATTCCTTCATTCGGGAGTCCTTAAGCTGAGTTTGGAGCTCTTTATATAAAGGCATGCTATTCAGCTGGCTAAAAGTCATGAGTTGTTAAATGGGGTCTGGGGATAGCATATATCTAACTTCTTTACAGCTGGATATAAGGCAGCCTTTACAAGCGTGCTCTTTTGGGGATCGTCATACTGTGCTCTGAGAAGCAGTCTCTTAAAATTTTCAGTTCCTTCTGCTGGGTCTGGTTTTGTCTGCTGTATAGGAAGGAAACAGCCAGGCAGGAATGCTTCCCATCTACAGCATTCTTCCCCTCCTGCACAATCGTGGGAGCTCTTCTATGGCTGAACAGCAACTGCTGCTATCCTCTTTCTAGAAGCAGACTAGGAAGTGGTGTTAGTATGGCCTTCAAGAAGAAGGAATCCTAACAGGCCAACCAGGTTACCATTGTTGTTTGTGGACACAGGAGAGGTTGCCAGGAAAGAGAAAGTATTGAATATCATATTTATTGAATAGGATTTAATTGCCCGGTGTCTGTGTTTACGTGTGTGGTTGTTAGTTGTTTTTTGGGTGATTTTCTCCCCCCCCCACCTCCCCCACCTTGAAGAGTCTTACTACAGGGTCTCGGGAATAGCCACGTAAAAGTGAAATTCAGTATATTCCAAAGCCTTGGAAACATGAAAGTTTCTTATCCACTTAATTATATGTTTTACCCATGCTTTAATTTGTATGCTTTGTACTGAATTAGATCTTACTGATGTGAACTGTTACTCAAGGAGAAGCACAGAACCCTGGCGACTCTTAGCTTGTTATTTTTAATGTTGTTTGAAATGCATGTATGTTTTTAAACTTCTGATGGATGTCTTCTGGCTTGATAGCTTAAATACTTCAGGTGCTCTACTACTAGAAAAATGGATCATATTAATTCTTTATAGAAGAAAATACTGACAATGTGAAAAAGCACAAAACATTTAAAAAGAAAACATAGACTTGTTCTTTTTGAAAACTATTCCTCTCAAATTTTATTCACCTACCATTTTACGGGAGTAATTATAGTTCATTCACTGTGAACAACCATTTGTGGTGATAATGAAGTCTAAATAATGGGGAGAGATGAGGAATGCGGTATTTGGCAGGTCCTTACAGACTGTTACGAGATCTAATTGAAGTACAAAGTTTAGAAGAACTAAGCAGTTCTAAGTAATACAGAGTTTAGAAGAACTAAATTATAAGTATCTCTGAATGCTTTTAAAGTTTATTGCTAAAATACAGCATAAGAAGTTGTACTTTATTTGATGAAAAGATGAGCGTATTGTATCATGCTATATATGAGCTTGTATAAAGCATAGAAACTCTTAAAATACAAAGTATCTTTTGTGGTACAAATGGAAAGGAGGAAAAATGGTGACTCTGATGTAGAATTAGTTTGACTTGTATAAGTCTTTGTCCTTTAAAGACAGGGAAGAGGGCTTCATTCTAAGAATCTTTGTGTGAGAGACTTTAAGTAAACCTTTTATTTCTGCTTTTAGTCAGCAGATAAGCAGCGAGCCTTGGAAGAAACCAAAGCCTACACAACCCAGTCATTAGCAAGCGTAGCCTACCTGATCAACACTTTGGCCAACAATGTTCTCCAAATGCTGGATATCCAGGCATCCCAACTTCGACGCATGGAATCTTCAATCAACCATATTTCACAAGTGAGACTTTTTTCCTGATTCCACCCCTTCTTTCTTCTTGAAATTACATAGCAAGTAAAACTCTCACCTGACATCTTGTGAATGAGAAAAATAATCACATTTAAAATGGAAGGATGCATTTCTTATCATATTAATTCTGGGAATGGGTCTCATTATGTGATTATATATATGTGTTAGTGTGAGCATTTTACATAGGATAAGAGGTTCTGTATATTCTTGGCCAGTTTATTGTTTGGAGGGGGGCCATTCTGCATAAGTGAAAAGCGCAGAAAAATAGCTAATGGGAAAAATCAGAATATTATGTTAAGGGACAGATTAAGCTTTCCAGTTCCTGTTTGGTGACTTACTGTACTTGGTATTTATGGTATACAGGCAGCTATAATTAAAAGAAAGGAATATGAATTGGGTGGTGGAAAACAATGCTTGTCATCTTTTAACTTTTCCTGTTTCTGTAGTACTGGCATCTAATGACAAGAAACATACATGACAAAAATAGTGTGCTCCTGGCTTTTCTTAATAAAATGTATGTTTCAATGACATGAACAGAAGGCAAAATGAATGTTTCAAATTTGTGTATGGCTGCAGAACTCCTGCCATTGTTCGCAGTTTTTCTGAGCAGTAGAAATTGGTGGATTAAAAGAGACATTAAGAGCAAATGATCCAGTACTTTATGTTTTTCTGTACTGGAGAGTTGGTTGACATCCTTATTGAATATTTTGTGTCTGATTTGACCAGTGCATTTTAGCTAGGGTTTCTTAATCTCCAGGTGATAAGGTCATCAATTAAAATCAAAAATATTGTGGTATTCGGAAAAACATTTGAAAGTAGTAGCTGTGTAAGGTAGGAAATAGGCAGATTGAGCTGATCTATTAACTTGCTGGTGCTGAAAGGTTTGCTAACCTAGTAGAGGTTTGAACCAGCAAAAGAAGTGAATAATTTTATGCTATGTTGATGGGCTGAATTGGCTCACTGAGGGGTCAGATGAATTCCGGAGCAGGTGCAAAGGAAGGGGTGGTGAGGATTTTCCCTTCTGGTAGTAGGACCCTGTTAGATTGCCTCAGTTATCTCATGCAACTTCATCCTCAAAAATAAGCTGAGAAGTTTGATTTCCTCTGCTACATGCTTCTTTTTAATCCATGGACAAGTCAATCAATTTTTTTTACCCCAGAAAAGGTCACAAATTACTCTGTGTGTGTGTGTGTGTGCGCGCGCGTGCTATATATACATGCTGTGTATGTGTGCATATAACTGTGTATATATGCTATGTGTGCTTGTGTGGGTATGTATGTGCTTCTTGACAGAATAGCGACAGCTGACAAGTATTTCAGTTCTTTGAGAGCGTGATGCAAAAGACAGTATATGAATAAAAACATTCAGAGTTCACTGAATTTCGTGTTTTATAGATGTGGAAAGTTCATTTTATCACACAGTTTCTGTAAAATAGCTTTGGGGAAAAAAGCCACAGCATTTTAGTTTTTTTTCCTTCTGCTGAGATTTATGCAGCTTGAGATGCTAGGTTAGATTGTCGTTTGCATTTATACAAATGGCTAGTTAGTTCAAATGGAGCACTGAATTACAAGCACCCAACATCTAATGAAGATGTATCTGCCAAAAATTGAGAATTAGGTTGTTTTTTGTTTTGGTGGGGTGTTTTTGGGGGGGGGGGGTGTGTGGGGTTTTTTGTTGGGTTTTTTTTTTTTTTTTAGTCTGCATTATCCATATATAGGATGCTCTCCAAATCTTCAGAGAAGAAATTGTATCAGAGGAGCAGAGAGTGTTTGAATTTTGGGTGTTACATACAGGAAGTGTGTTGATGAAAGAAACTTTATGAAGTTGAATTTAGTATGTTCAGAAATGGCTTCATCCCATGATACCAATGTTGTAGATGGTTGTATTAGCTGTCTTTAATTTCTTTTAAGAATTGTCACAGTTTTTATGTAAAAAATAATTTATTTTCAGGAAATTTAATTATACTTCTCCTGGAACAGGCCTAACCTGGACAAGACTTCCTTGGTCTTTTTATGTTAGGTGAAAAGTTTACTGGACTGTTTCTAGTACCGCTTAAAATGTCTCATGATATAATACCTCATTGCCAAATTATGATTTCAGCCAGTCTGACTTGAAATGATGTAAGTAACGTAGAACAGTAAACAGGTTGCTAATTCCCATCTGCTCGCAGTGTGTTACTGCATTAATGCTTTGGTCCGTAGCTATTGATACTTAATTTAGAAAACACGAATGCAAATTGTGGTATCTGGTCATGTAATCCTGCTTTTAATTCTGATTTGGAATTCCATATATTCTCCAAAGAAGGGAGCAAAATAATTTGGCTCTTACAAGAAAACTTTTTTAAAAATGGTTATTTTGTTCAAGTGTAACTCAAACTGGAAGAGATGTGATTAACTTCAGAAGATAAAATATTCTAGCTCTCTGTTCATTGATAGAATGCCAATTTATATAACTTTCTATGTTTCCTTCTAAATGCCAACTTAATCAAAGAACTGAAAAGGAAGCTGATACTAATTTGTGGTTTTTCAGATTATATATAGGTCCTGAATAAGGAAATTGTTACTATTGAAACTATTTTTATGCAAGTGATTAAATCCTATTGGTTTAAAATTTAGTATTACTTTTATTTGGTCTGAAAGCTGATGAATCTATTCTTATTTGCCTTTTTGAACCTTGTCCAGAACTAGATGATATGCAGTGTTTCATATTTGGCTGAAAATTTAAATCCTAAATACAGATCATCTGTATAAATATTTATACTTACTAAAAAACTGTGTTACAGTTTTCAAGTTAGCAGATGCTGTGAAATGTTGATAACATCCAAATTCTTTAAATTAACCTGGCAGATTTTCAGGTTTTAATCTTTGTGTGATGAGAAGTATTTTTTCAGGTTTAGTTATAGAATATTCTTTAGTTAACAAGGTAATCCTTAAAACTCCTTCTCTGATGCTAATTATGTAAACAAGCATGTTATCACAAAGATGAATGATAGTAATGAGTTATCTCCAGTGGCACTGCAGAATCTGACTGCCATGATATTGGCTGTGAGAACAGGTACTGAATAGAGTGCAGACTTGACCTTCTCTGTAGTCAGCATGTGTTGCTTAGCTGAACTGTAGCACCATGTGTGAGCTGGTTGGTCTCTGAAGGGAAGGTCACTAGGACCTTCCATTGGTAAGTCAGTAATGCCTTGTGACCATTTTCGGTTCTTAGTCTTGCAAGTTACAAGAATAGCCAAACTCTTTAAAAAATGGTAGTGTAAGTCTAATTTTCCACAGTATATATTACCCATTTATGGAGCAAGTAGGTTTTCAGCATTTTTATATCATTATAAGCTCTTTCTTTGAGTATAAATTGCATACAACTTTAGGCAATTAAAGTCACATTTCTAATATGTCAAAATTAGACAGTTACTCTTTTTCAAGTATTAATCCAGTTTTCAAGTAATTTGCAATTAATTTGTGTAAATTCTATCAGATTTGATTTAAAAAAAACCTAAAGCCCAGACACTAAGCAAAGTTTCCTTCAAAGATTTTATTTTTTTAACTGAATTTTAAAAGGCCAGACTGAGAGTAATTGATATGTTTAAATTAGAGTGTTTTGAGAAGAGGAAGAGATCAAGGCTTCTGAAGACTTTTGTTTCTGAAATTTCACTGTGGTTTAGACATTCAAAGTGCTATCGTGGTTTAGCGGCAACTAAGCCCCACACAGCTGCTTGCTCACTCCCCCCTCAGCAGGTTGTGGGGAGAGAATCAGAAGAGTAAAAGTGAGAAAACTTGTGGGTTGAGATAAAAACAGTTTAATAATTGAAATATAATGATGATGATTAAAAATTTTCATTAAAAGGAAAATAATGGAGAGACCAGTAAAACCTGAGAATTGATGCAAATGGGAACAGTTGCTCACTACCAACTGACTGATGGCCAGTCATTCCTGAACAGTGACTGCCCAGCCAACCTACCCCCAGCTTTATATGCTTATGCTGAGCATGACATCATGTGGTGTGTGGACTCCCTTGGGTCAGCTGGAAGGAGACACAGCTGAGACAACTGACCCCAATGCTTTGTGCACCCCCAGCCTACTCACTGGTGGGGTGGTGTGAGAGACAGAAATGGCCTTGACTCTGTGTAAGCACTGCTCAGCAATAACTAAAACATCCCTGTGTTATCAACACTGTTCCTAGCACAAATCTGAGACATAGCCGTGTACTAGCTGCTGTGAAGAAAATTTACAATATCCCAGCCAAAACCAGCACAAGTGCTAACTTAATACCTTGAGAAATTTTGCTTAGAGGTAGAAGAGAATATTTTTCAAAACGGAGTTCAGTGACTTTTAAGTGCAGTGGTAAACAGTGTTAATTTTGGAAACCCAGAAATGATTTAATGTTTCTTCTATTTTGATCTTTACAGATCTTGAGGCTGTTGTGAGTGAATTCAGTATGGAGACTTGATGTTTCAAAATGACCAGAAAATTCTTAATAAAAATAAAAAGTAGTGGGGTTTTAATTTATTTTTTTTTTTTTTTCCCTTGGCTTATTGTAGGCATCTTGGGAAGCATGTGAAAACATTATAGTAATGAGCCCAACCTTTAACAAACTGTCATTTTAAAGCTTTTGCCAAAGGAGCTGGGGGGTGGTGGTGGTTTTGGAAGCTGTCAGAAGTCTGAAACTTCTTGTTAAAAACCAATGCTTTTAAGTTATGGAAGGGCACAGTGTATCCCATCTGCTTTTCCTGACAGACTTTCCAAGCCAGGTGTTCTGTTAGTCCAGCTCTGACCCCTAAAACTTCTCAATAGAAGTTTCCCAACTGCTGAATAAACATTGTGCTAGCATTCTCCTGTCTCACTTAAGGGATTTATGCTAGTGCTGGAGGCAATAATTACCTGTGTGTTGAGGAGGAATTATTTCATTTCCTTTAGTAGCAGGTTAATCTTTGTTCCGTTCTTTACTAATCAAATATCACAATGTTCCTTTCTTCTGTTTTATAGGTGACTTAAGATCTTATGGCTCCTGTAGTCTACTAAGAAAGAAAATGAAACTTTTTCTAAACCTCCCAGCAAAATATTAAAAATAAAATAATAATTCAGGAGTATGTAACAGAGTTAGGTGCTGATTTTCTGTTCTTAGTTATTCCATAGCTATGCAACGCAAAAGAAATGTTCTGAATCATCATCCAAGAGAATTCCCATTAGATGAGCTTCAGGATTTAATTAGCTTTTATGCATTTCATTGTTTGGTACAGTAGTAATGCCTCACTGATCTCCATAGTCCTTAAGGAAACTGGTTGTACTCATAACTCCTATGAATAATTAAAAAACCTGTGCTTTTCATTCATGGAAACAAGTTTCACGGTGCCAAGATACCATCACTACAATAGTATGTGCATTAAATTATCTGTACTCACATTGTATTTATGGATAATTGCATAAATATCCATATATACTAAAAGAACATCTTTAAAGTTGCAAAGGTCAAACTCTTGGAAAGAAAGGAAGAAATCATCTTGCCAAGACTGCATTAATTACTTTATTTTCTTTCTGATTTGTAGATTGAAATTAAGGCTCTGAAAATGTAGTGTCCAAGGCATAAACTAGTTTTGAACGCCCAGATTCAGACCCATAAGATTTCGATGTTTCAGTACATTTGAAATGTCACATAGCATTTGGGGTGCAGCTGCTGTTGCAGCTGAGGTGGTTTAACATTCTAGCAAATGGTATCAGAGGCCTCTGAGACAAAGAGCATTCAAGAGGCAGCGTATTATTTCTGCAGTTCTATAATGACATGTCTAGATCACAGATGAAGTCTGAGATAATCGTAGAGATTGAATTCTTCAGTGGTATTAAACATGAGACTGTCCTCCAAGTTGTTGCAATCACATACCATTAGCTTATCAAGCAAATATGTGCTTTCTGACTATTCAACAAATGAGCTGAGGATTTTGTAGGCTCTCTCTATGGTGTGACTGCTGCTTGTTCCAGAGCTTCTCCTTCCACTATGCTGCAAAAGCAGAGGTTTTTGCACAGAGGAGGGATAAAAACCTGTGACGGAAGGTAAAGTATTAAATACTATCCTGTTGCAGAACAGTATACTTTTGGTACTCTGGCCTGGAACATGCTTGTGTGCTCTGTTTGCACTTGCGCTTGTACAGCCAGTAACATTGTAAGAGCTGTGAAGATCTGATCTGCACTGTTGTACTGAGGGCTTGTACATAGACCAGGTCATCACAGGGAGCTTCAAGAAGGACTTTGGCAAAAATGTTTGGAGAGTGGTTTAGTTGTTAAGTAGTCATAGAAATATGTGTGTTTCTGCAGAGTTTATATATTAGCCAGTTCTGTTTGGAGTTTTTTTAAGGGTGATGGGGAATATGTCCCAGATAGTTTACTACCCCTATTAAATTTCAAATCATTTCTCAACAAACTTGAGCATTCCATAGAGAGACTTGCCAACATATTTTGACTTTGGATCATCTACTTTTCTGTAGCTTTGTTTTAAGAAACAGCTGTGCAGCTTTAGTAGAAGCCTTACAGTTCTGGGCAGGTGGTACTAGAGGTGGCAGAAATGTACCTGACAACTGTGTTCAGTGCCTAACTTTAACAAAGTTGCAAGATCTTGAAAATATGTTGCTAGGAAGTACTAAGTAATCTTGATAGATATAATTTAAGCTTCTGTATAATACCCTTTGTATTTGTGGAAATTATTTTCTGGAAAGAATGTGAAGAAATAACTTCTTGGAAATGTCTTTTTGTTTGTTTCGGTTTTTAATTTTTGTAGTTTTAAAGGTTGTGATGGTTGCACGAAGTAATACAGGATCTGTTTTGCTTGGTTTTGCTGTCAGTAGCACAAACAAAAGGGTAAAACAGTGTAAGCAACCCCACTGCCCCCGTCCTTGCCTGCAGGGGGAAAAAAAAAAAAAGGAGTTAAAAGAAATGTATGTTATGAAAGTGAATTCTCATTTGTTCCTGTTACTTAGTTGCTGCAGAGCCTGCCCCCTAATTGTGAAAAGTCTTTCTGGTGCCATTCATGTACTAAAGCAGTAACAAGAAATCATATGAATGTTTAGAAATCCTAATGATGTGTCCTTTTTTGGCTAGGATAGAATTGGTGATTCTGGCTGTTTTCTTACCTTTTTTTGTTAGCCTGTAGCTGAAATGTTTGTTCCCAACTCTGGCAAATTTCCTATGAGGAAAGCTGTTTTGTGAGCAAAGAATTATTTTTGTTTTAAATGATGCAACAACTCTGTGCAACATGATTCAGGAGATTTTGTTTTGATGGAAGGACTAGATAAACCTTTTTTCCTAGTTTAGTAACCAACCAAGATTCAAGAACATGTTTTTAGGCAATGGATTTTCATCAGGGCTTTATCTTCCACTAGAGATTCTTCGATGGTACTTGTCATAATATGTGGAGGAAGGGATTTTCAGTGTTGGTCTTAGACATTCAAAGTGAAGACAGTGGGCTTAACCACTGGCTTCATTGTGGACAAGTCAGTACTGAGCACTTCCTAAAATCTGATCATTGCTTTGTGATGAGTGATTTGTAATGACTAAAATACCTTATCGATTTGTCTGAGTGAAATTTTATTCTATCATATGACTACCAGTCCTAGTTTAGCAAACTGTTTTACAGTGTAAGAAAACTTGTTTATGATTTATTTTTCAGGTCATGAAGATTAAGTTTCGGGAAGGTATCCTTAAACTTCATCTAGTTGGAGCCTATTTCAAAACAAGCATAGAGAGAAATTGTAAAATTAAAAAGGATAATTGGAGGAATTGTATAAAAATCTGTCAGTAAAGTGATGGGAACTACCAGGGATGGAAAGGAGAAGAAATTTTGCTGAACTCTAAAGAAACAGAGTAACAGAACCCAAAGAACCGGTAGCTATTAGTGTGGGTTTAGAGGTGGCAAGTTCAACAGTAAATTGAACAGAGATGATGGAATCAAGTATACATAGTGATATGTTTAGCACAGTGCACAGGGGTCTTCAAAACGTTGGAACTGATTCAGTTTTCTTTTATATGTATTCAAATGCATACCACTGTTAGTAAATACACTGCGTCTTTTGTAGACGGTGGACATTCACAAAGAGAAAGTTGCTAGAAGAGAAATTGGTATCTTGACTACAAACAAAAACACCTCAAGAACTCACAAAATCATTGCACCAGCTAACTTGGAGCGACCAGTTCGCTACATCAGGAAACCTATTGATTATACAATTCTAGATGATATTGGACATGGAGTGAAGGTAGGTGATATTGTTAAAACAGCCAAACTGCAAATACATTGTCTTTGTATATTTTCAAAATAACTTTCTGTTTTTCATGGTAGTATACCAGTTTCTCCTTGCTTGGCCAGTGTGTCTATAAGCATAAGAGGAGTCCTGTCCAATTTGCAGCTGCCTCTTCTTGTTCCCTTGCCCCAGTGTTTCTAAATCTTGCAAACCTACTGAATCTTATTTCTGAGGATATTTGAGACTATGGGTCTCAGCTTTTAAAATGGTTCTGAATGCCTACTTGTGTGATGCTGCTGTTATTTTTTTGAATCAGTTGCCAGGGATATACCTGGGGACTGAAAGGCTAATGACCATCACTTTTCTGCCTGAATTAGCACCACAAAGTATGATCCAGCTGTAATTGCCACTGGTTTACTTTGAAGCTCATCCGAAGAAAGGGTTTGCATGAGAAGTATTATTTGCTCCCTTTTCTTCCTTCTGTCAGTCAGTTATACCCGTATCCTGTGACGTGCTTTGTTAAAGTGAGCGCTGTACAACTTCAGTGCCATATGGGGTTTCAGAATGGCAATACTGCTGCCAAATTTGAAGCCGGCTGGTTCTCCCATTTAAGACTAGGTAAAAAGGAAGCATTTCAGGGCAAAGATCAGACTGAGATGAAACTGGTGGCTGTTGTATGCAAGTGTTAGTACACAACAGCAGTAATATAATGTGTGAGATTATTTATGCACATTTTTAAAAGCACATCCTGAATGTAAACAGAGTCTTAGCAGGTGTTGAGCTCATTGTTAACTTGTGCTGCCAGGAAAACAAATATGGAAAAGAGAACACTGACAGTGTTAAAGTTCCAGGAGAAAAAAGGTAAATAAGACAAAGCGGTGTCATTTTCACATGAAAAACTAACAAATCTGTAAACCTGCTAAGTAGCAGTAAGGTAAGGTGCTTCTTCCAGTCAATGTACACCAGAATTTCTTTTGCTTGACACCTAACTGCATTAGGTTATCTATGTTGTTCAATTTGAACTGTCTGCTTGGATAGCCATTTAAATGGCAATAGATTGTTTAACAAAACTCTTAAAATTCAAATTCTGAACAGTCTGATTTAAATATCTTTGCCAAGCAATTTTTCTCAAGGCCTTTCAACATCCTGCTCATTAACAGAAAGTCTTTTTTTCCCCATTTCCTACCAAAAGAGTCAATCTCAGTTTGTAACTTTAAACAGATTTTAAAAAGGACAAGTGACTCTTTAAGCTTGATTTGGAAAACCAAAGCAAGAAACCCCAGCATTAATAACTGCAGTTTTGACCTAGAAATTATTACCAGTCTTGTGTTAAAATCTACTGCTAATTCTTACAAATTTCAAATTTATGCAGGTCAGCAGAACTCCTTCTGGATATGGATGAAGCATATTAACCTGTAGGATTACTGTTGCTAATATTTTAATGATCACTTTTGTTTCAAGGAGATTATTTTAGAACTCATTAAAGAATAGTTTTTAATTGCTCTGCAGCACAATCTTATTTAGCACAGGCTCTAAACCATTATAACTGGTATCCCACTTACCTCAATGTAGCAGAACCATACTCACTGATGCAATGAAATATGTTCTTCTGAAAGAACATAGTTCATCAAATGGATGATGACTCAAATGTGTATTTGCATCCATTTCGTATGCTTGTGGTATGCTGAAAACATTTTACAAATGATATTTACAATGTATTTATCAAGAAAATGAAAAAGTATTGTGTACTTGTGAAACAGTAAGTGGAGAACTTGGAATCATACTACCCTTAAAATCCATAGATGTGTTCCAATCACGTTAATTCTGTGTTCAGCACAGAAGAAACAACCATTCTCTTGCTGATGGGAGGAAGTGGCCAGTTGTGCTTATGAACCTGTTGGTTTTGTTGTGCTTGGCCAAGAAATCCAGTATGCCATATTGATAGAAGTAGTATAGGCACTTGAGAACCTATTCCTTCCATTCAGAAATTCAGAGCATCTTCAGGAAGAGGTGCTTTACCATCTGGTTTCTTAAGAGGTGAGAGAGAATTTTACTGCCACTGTATCATTCCAGCAGTCTCTCCTCATCTTCCCTCCCTAAGCTACAATGCTGCAGAAATCTAAAGATCTCTCTAAAAGAGACTTGATTTCAAATTTTTCAAACGTTCTGAGAGTTACAAAGTCTTCCGATCTGTTCATCCCTCCTAAGAGCTCTTTAGTCAAGAGCATGGGGGGAGAAAAAAAAAAGACGATCCATTCAAAGTGGTGTGTATTAAGGCACTGTAATTATCAGAAAGTGCTGCTGCGGAAAAGGTCTCTGCTCATGGACCCTCTAATGTAACTGGCCACTCTGGCCAGTACAGGGGGACCCGGTTTTCCCATGCTGCTGTTTGAAGCAGAGACTGCTTTGGTTGATAGATCCATGGAACTTTAGACTCAAAGACAGGAGATTTTTCTAGTAAATCAGATTATGTTTCTTTTTTAATACATTAAGGTCTCTTCTAAGTGGATGAAACAGAGTAGTTGCTCTGGATGCTCCACTGTTGAGATTCTGCATATTTAATGTTTGCTGTCACAAGAAGTGTAAGATATGTAATGACACATTTAGATTAGCTGAACTGAAAAGAGATCAAATGACATCGAAATAGAAAGACTAGTATTTCTGAAAAAATGATTGTACAGAAAGAAGATACATGCCAGTAAGGTGTAGGACTCAGTGTCAAAATGCTAGCACTTGGGCTTTAAAATAAGATTTAGCTGTTGATTAATGTCTTAAATATAGTTTAGAAAATACTGGTATGTGGTGCAGTATCCATATAGAATGCTGTACTTCTTACAAGACATAATGATTTGCTCTTGCCATTTGTTCAAGAGAGATGTCATGGCATCAGATTAAGAGTTAACTAGCAGCATTGTCTAAGAAAGAAATATTAGCTGAGAAAGGAAACAGTAGCTTAATATTCTAGAGGCCGTTGTAAATGTGTTAATGCATATAACAATTTAAATGAGCTCAGGGTATTGGTAAGGCTATTATTTGACAGCTCAAATAAATTAATCTCTGAAGTTAATCCATCTAGATCTCACGATTTGTTCTGAAAGAAGCTGACTTTTTGTTAGCACTGTAACAACGTGCATAAACAGAGTACAACCATTAGAGCATTAATTTTAAGGTGTTAACCTAAAGGCTTTGTGGTCAATGTATATTAAAAGTTTCAGCTTGAAAATCTTTTTGTTCATGACACATTCTGCTTTAATCACTCTTTCTATGATCTACTGATACATTATTTTGTTAATGCTGAATGCTTAACTTTTTTCTTTCTTTTTCCTTTCTCTTCATATCCTGAAGTTCCAACTAACCTTTCAATGCTTTTTTTCCTTACCTCTTTTATTTGCTCCATTTATGCATTAAGTGGTTGCTTAGATTTAAGGTAAGAAACCCCAGGGCTGGATTTCCATTCTTATTCTTCTGAGATTATTACACACGGGGAGATGATTAACATGAATGTTGATTGTTTAAAACAACACCCACTCTCCCTCCTGTGTATCAGACCTTCTGTTGAATGATTTTATTGCAGATAAACATTTTGTGATATAAATTGATGTATTTATGTAAGGAAGATAACAGTTAATTTTAAAAGATTTGTGGCAAAATATTAACTGCCTTTAGCATATCTGCTAGATGATCTCCAAGGGAGGAATATTGTGCTAAGCTTTTATAGATAAAAAGGTACAGTGAATTAGGCAGCTGAATATGAGCCTCCCCCTGTGTAATATTCTTTTTATCCTATATGCGGTGTAAGGTATGATTTGATTTGGATTAATGTTTCAGTGTGAGATTGCCCAGATAATGGGCTTCAAAGGTGTGTAACAAATTCAAATTTGTATGTTATTTTTTAAAGTTGCAGTATCCTTGATTTTTTTTCAGAAACTGCTAGCATGATTTAAATACTGAGAGGCATTCATATGTGGAAACTTTCACGGATTTGATAGTTGTGCAAAATAAAACTCGTAAACAACAAGCTACGTGGTACATTTTAGTTGAATATTAAATGAATAGTGCATCAAAGAACTCGGAGAGAAGCATGTAAAATTCTCAAGTATTTTAAAAAGGTTTAAATGCTAGTAGCTGTAGGGGCTGCAGAAGTAGAAATAAAAAGCATCAAATCAATTAGACAGGCAGTTAAATAATGTTACATGATACTATGTTGGACTTCATAGCACATTAATTAATAGATAGGTCATAGCCTTCATTGAGTATTGTGACATTTTCCTCTTCCTGAAGTGCTACTGGTTTGGGGAAAGAGGGAAAGAAAGTTTTTTAGTAGCAGCCACCAAAAGAGGGAACTGTATTTAAGAACACGGAATACTAATATGTAGTATGAGTATGTTGATTAAATGAAGTTCCAAGTTAATGTGAAATATTTTACATGACTAAGTATTTTCCATGACTGGAAAAAGCTAAAAGAAAATCCTGCATATTCCTGAAAAGATTCCCTGTAAAACCAGGTGTTACTGTAGCTATCCCAATGATGTCCTCATGGAATTGGCCAGGTGGTACTTTTAGTAATGTATTTAAGTCTATGTAGTACATCTGATCACAATGGAAAATGTTTAATAAATGAGAGATTTCTTGCATGTCATTTGAAATATATTTTTACGTAAGTGTGTGAGGTAAGGTATTTCAAGTCACATGGTGTTTAAGTGCTTTTTATTTACGAATTGCAAAATCTCTCTCCTCCCTGGCTCGCTCTGTCTGTATCCACACAAAATGAATACGTCTAATGCTGAAGATGGCTTATTCTGAACACAGTTCATATTGGATGACCGTTTTCCTAGTAATCTTAAAAAAAGCAATTTGCAAACTCAGTTTTGTTTTTTGCTCTCTGCAGTTTCAGTTATAAACAAGTAATGACCATTCTAAAAAGCCCAAAACATATATATATATAAAATTATAGATATTACGCAAGGTGCTGTATCAGTTCGTCATCTGCTGTGGTGATAAGAGTCTTCAGCTTTTTGGAGGAAATGATTTTTTTTCTATTTATAGGTTTGGAATGAAAATAACATTTTTTGTTATAATGCAAGTTAAAATGTTTCTTTATTTTTATTAAAGTGAATCTGATCAGAAATTTGATTTGGGAAATCGCAGTATGTCAATCAACTTCACATTGCCAAAACATGAGGGTTTAAAAAAAAAAAAAAAGAAAAAAGGCAAAAAGCAGCATAGTGTATCTTAGTAGACATTAGTTACCCTTTAAATCTCGCTAGAGTCGCTGTGCATTGGCCTGAAGAGAAGAAAACTAAAAGGTAGTTACTAACCCTAGTTCCAGGTGAATAATAATTTTACTTCACTTACGAGAGATTAGATATGACATGTTTAGCCTGCATTTATTTTTCATGGCTGCAAAGAACCCTTAGTCTTAGTTAACAGTTGCAATAGTAAACTGGCTGATGGTAGCAGGGCTAACTGCACTTGTGTCTGGGTGGGTTAAACTTAAACAGATTTTGAAGAAAATGTCAATTAGAAGTCAAAGAAATATCTGTAGCATCTGCTGCTAGCAAATCAATTGAAGATGACATTGTTTAAGCCTATTTGATTTGCTAGACTTGGTTCTTCAATTACTTTACATAGGTGGATGTGGTAAAAACAAGTTAACTCACTTGCTGACGCTTCATCTTGTGGTCATTTACCAAGACAGTGTTGCAATTTAGACATTTCACTTCCATATCAACTGACAAACATATGGTTTAATTAGACACGCAGAGTGAGTATTCAAGTGGCTGAACACAGCCTGAAAGGGAATTTACTTTGAGGTAGAAGATGATGGGTCAAAAATCTGTTAATCCTCTCTGTAGTGTTAACAAGATGAAGCAAATTTTCGGAAGGTAGTTTTCATTCAGCCTTAGCTTGTTTTTGCTACAGTCAGATATAAAGTTGCTCAAGAAGATTGGGTAGCTGCTTGAAGTTTCTGAATATAATCCATGGAACATCACTGATGGGACACTTTTTCTTACTAGATTTTGAGCAAAACGTGATATTTTTTTTTTTGACATGTTGAAAGTTCTAGAAAATCCGATACGACCATGAAGCACCAGTTAAAAATTTCTAGGCTGAGTCTAATTCTGGCTTTAGAAAGTAGTTCCTGCTGAGGTTTGGGTGTGTGGAATAACTGGTATTCAGGATTCTTGAGGGAGGGGGACCCCCACCCCCCAAAAAAAAAAAAAAAAAAACCCACACAGAAAAAACCAAACAATAAAACCTAACAACAAACCAAAACACTTTGTTTTGGTAATTGGACTGACAATGAGGTGTTCTTTAGAAGAGTAAAACATGTGGATTGAAATCTTTGGTACAGGTACGTGCCTTGCAGCCATGTAAACACACAGTGCTTTGGTGCGAATAGTTTTTGCACCTCTGATGAGCAGCTCTTAGATCTGTCCAACTATATGTTTCTGCATTTCTTGTTCAGTGAATTTTTTTGCTCATGAAAAACTTGCTCAAGAACTGAATTGAATGAACTGCAGGATTTCTTATTGTTAACCTGTTCATTTCACTACAAATTTCTTATACAGTGGAGTGCTAAAGAAGCTTAATCTGTTAAATGTTAATAAAAATATAACTATGAAGGAAACTCAGTCATATGTAGCCCCATAAAAAGGTGATTTAATCACTGGGATGTATGAAAAACTAATTGCCAACAATAAAAATTGGACAAATAAGTCTTAATTATTCAAAACATTAAACTTCATGATAATTTTCTAAGGGCTGTAGTCAGTCCTGTATCGTGTCTTAAAGTATTCAGATGTTACCTTTCTAAACCTGACAGTGTAGATCAGTATAGAAGATACTGGATGAAATACTATTGTACCCTTTTTAAACAGTGGTCCATAGTTGGTAATATTTTCTACTTTCTTGCTTCCATGGGAAGAGGCAAAAAAAAAAAGGAAAAATCCCTGCATGTGTTCTGCGTAGACCCCATGTGCTACTTGCTGTTCACACGATTGTCTTCCCATTTTTAGAACATTCAGCTGCTTTTTTTTTAATGAGCATTGTGCCCAAGTCATTACCACTGTCTTAATTTTTTCTTTTTTTAGCACAGTGGTTAGCTGTTTTGGCAGTTGTGAGCAGAGGCAGAGATAATCCTTTGTGTTTCTGGTTGCAGACTCCCTTTTGCCACACAGTTTCCTAAAAGAATTTGCAAGCTTTCACTACACACCAACCATAGATCTGTGGGATCCTGCAATCAAACCAGCCACCAGCAGACACATGCATTCCTCTGCTTTCACTCTCTAATTAAACCAGTTGCATCTGGATAGTTCCAGCTGTGCAGAGCTAGGGGAAATGTGGTCAGAAACCAGGTGACCTCTGGCAAATTCCAACTTACTCCAGAAAAGGGATTTTAGAAACTCAACAGCAAATGCAAATGTGACCTTAGTTCTGGTGGTTGCTTTGGATTTGTAAGAGGGATGTGTGTGGATGAGAATTTGTGTGTGGAAATGATCTTTACAACCATATGTGCAAAATAGAAAAGGCAATACAGTAAAATTTTGCAAGAGGGGGGCATTAATGGCTTTCCTTTCTGGTTTGTTTTTTCTTCTTTTCCTTCCCCCCTCCCCCCCCAGTAGAAGGGAACAGCTGGAAATGTTAGTGTTTGTATCTCAACTGAAGTTGCAACTCTGGTTTTAAATTTTATTTTACTTCTTCAAGGCAGTCTGTAAACTTCTTTAGTGGTTTGCATGATATTATTTCCACAGATCTGTCCATTTTGATCAGAACTGTTGGAAAAATGTTACATTCTTTATTTCTCTTCTGTGATTATTTGGCCATAAGTCAAAGGGAAAGTTACAGTAGCTATTTTAAAGCCATCAGTGCTGTCAGATTTGAAGACAGCCCTCTAAACTTTAATTACTTGGTCTTTCAATGTTGGAAAGTCATTTCAAAGAGCCCGAAACTAAGCTTACTGTCAGTGCATTTCCCCATCTTTCATTTTAGTCTTTCTCAAGGATGGCTGCTTTGTGACGATAGTTTCTTGGCTAAAATAGGAGCACTTCTTCTTTGGCTACATTTTCTAAAGTTTTCTTCCCATCCAATGTCAAGGGTATGTTTATTTGCAGTGTTAATGTGAATAGTTACTCCAGCAGTCGCTGGAGTTCTGTGTTAATCAGGCAAGTATTACTTTGAATTGTTACTGTACACTGTGTGATGCCACTGCATTCTCCACCACTATTGTTCTTTCTTTTTGTGTAGCTCTAGCCCAATGGAAGCCTAAAACATCATTTTTGTTCCTGCAGTGATTGTATACAAATAATAAGAGTCTTTATGGTTAAATATATGGAATCTTATAATAACTGTAAAATGATAGCTAGTGGTTACATCTGGTCAGAAACAATAAGTTAAAACACCTAAATGGACTTCTCAGGGGCATGCAGATTGGTCGACATTTGCTGTCATCTAAAGCCTTCCAAAACCCCTGCCCCAGTAGGCTTAATGGGCAGTTTGAAATATAGGAAGAGACAATGCAGTGAGTAAGGTGGGGTTTTTTGTTTGTTTGTGGGTTTTTGGGCAGCTCAAATAGGTGGGTGGGTAAAACAGGAGTCTTTCATTGAAGAGGAAATACAGGGGTGCTGCAACTTTAAAAAAAAAAAAAAAAAAATCAGATTTTGTGCTATTTCTTAATGTTCCGTGTATAGGATAAAACATTTTACACTTACCCTCTTCCCTTCAAGTAGTTGTAGTTCAGTGCTTACCTCATCCCTCACTTGAATTAACTTTAGATTTCTTGTTGCTTAGAGTTGGCTTAAAGGACTTTATAAGACTTTGCAAAAGAATGTCTTAAATTGACATTATGAAGTACTCTTGCACAACTAAATCCAAACATTTATCTTTTGAATCTGACAAAAAACCCAAAACCCAACAAACAACTTCCAATGCTTGGTTTTCTTTTCCTCCCAGGAGATTGAATATGTGATAGCACTGGGATTATTTAGAGCCAGGGAATCAAGTTTCAGTGCATTAGAATATTGAATCTATTACTCTACACTGTTGGCAATATTTATGAATTCACAAATCTAAACATTGTCAGAATTTTAAATGAGTTGTTATAGTCAAATCTTAAAGGAGTAATTTGCCTTTAATGATGTTTGCAAATACTCTTAATGCCTTGGCCTTTGTTTCTTTTATATATGGGAGGTGGGGGCAGTAGGCAAGACTTACATTTTGGAAATAAGAAACACTGTGAAACAGAGCATAACAGAACAACGGAAAAAGTGATGTAAGCATGCTTATTTAGGTTTGTCGAATATCCCTCTGAGCATTAGTTTGAGCATTCATAAATCACAGCTGTGTAACAGAGACTTGTAGGAAGACCATGTATTGATCCCTGTAAGGGTATATGTGTTGAGAGAATTATGCTTGGCTGGCATAAGCAAAATGCCTACGTTGGTAACAATTGTCCATGATTACTAGACTGGTCAATCAGTCAGAAATGCAGATGAGTTCTTAAAAGAAGTTAGAGTAAATTATTTTATATAAAAGTTACTTCATTAGTATTTTACCCTGAAAGAGGGGGAGTGGGCAACTGCAATTACATCGCATCACTTCTAAATATGTTTCTCTCCATCCGATTATGTATCAATTCTTAGATATTAAATTGCTATAGATAGGGTAGGGGAAAAATGAAATCTTTTTATTTTTCTCCATTGTAAATAATATTTGCAATAAATATTATCTTAAAAAAATTGATATCATGCTGTGAAAACATTGAGCCAGTAATGGATCATATTTGGAGGTTACTTTGACCCTTCCATATTTGTGTGGATTACATTGAATTGTCACCTATCAGATAAACCTTAGTATTTTTAAAGAGTATTCAGAAATACTTTTGCAAACCTACCATTCAGTATTGCAAACTGAAATAAGTGGCTTTATCTCAAAAGATGGCTGGGAGGTTTAACCAAGTTAGATATAGTGTCTGTATTGTTAGTAATTTAATGCTTATATGATAGCCTAAAGGCAAATTCACTTTTCAAACATTACAATTTTTTAAAACCCATGTAATAAAGAGTCCTTTGAGCACAACTCTTGACTTCTTGCAGAGTGGAAATTGCATATAAAATGCATGGCGTCTCAATTTTTTTTGTTCATTTTGACTTTTCCCTACTTAGAGTTAATTGCTAAAGGCATCTCAGTGTCTCTCACCTTAGAAGCTGAGCTTAGTGAAGGCTGTTTTTCTCCCCATTCTTTCATGCAGGTCAGCACACAGAATATGAAGATGGGTGGGCTGCCTCGTACAACACCACCCACCCAAAAGCCACCAAGTCCACCGATGTCAGGAAAAGGAACTATTGGGTAAGTGAAGTTACCAAATCTATAAATGGTTTTGGTGAACAAGAGAGGGGAAAAAAGGGAAGATTCTTTCTTTTTCTGCAGTGTGGGGTTTGGTTTGTTTTTGTTTTTGTTGTTTTTTGTTTGTTTGATTTTGGTTTTGGATTTGTTTGGTTTTGTTTGTTTGTTTTAACCATTCACAAAGGTCAAGAGGTGAGGTGTTTTGTTCTTATTCTCTTATACTGATCATGTCTCATGTATTAGTTACCATGTTTCTGCCAGAAGACAGTGGGCATCATTACTTTCCCAACAGGAACTTTTTTATCATTGCAGAACACTTACAACTATGTGCTTTAGAGTGAAAAGTCAGTAACTGTGTGGCTTTGACAGGTGGTGCTAAACAACTGGAAAATTAGTATGTGGCACTGTTCATTAATTATTTATGCTGTGTGTGATAAAAGTGCCTTGCTGTTAAGTCTGTGAACCTGACTTTGACCTTAGGAAAATGTGTTATAACTGGGGTGAATGCAGTTTGTTGGTATGTTATGTATATACATACCATCTGTGGTGTTTTATTTTAAAACAAGATATGGATTACTTTTAAAACATGATTGAGATGGGCAACACAGAGTTTATTACTAGGAAGCTTGAAGTACATGAAGAAATCCTTAATTGTTTTTTCTCATCCTGTGAAGTAGATTCAGCAAACATACAGGAAAATATTATTTTTATTTTTTTTAGTCTTCCATTACTGATTACTATGTAGCTGTCTTTTAAAGAATGAAAAATCTTTCGGTTTGTCTGTATTATCTTAATTTGCTTCTGACATATGCTTGTCCTTGTGCAGGCGTCACTCTCCCTATCGTACGTTGGAGCCAGTACGTCCTCCAGTGGTACCAAATGACTACGTGCCTAGCCCAACGCGCAATATGGCTCCCTCACAACAGAGCCCTGTTAGAACTGCTTCTGTGAATCAGAGGAATCGCACATACAGGTATTCAGTGTAGTCCTGTACAGAGTGTGGTTAGTATAAGCATTGTATAAGCATATGGACAATAAAAGCTGTGATAAATATCAAATCCATCTGCACCTCTACAGTGAAACCTGCTAATTGACAATATGGACTTGGAACATCATTTGGCATGATGAGAATGCACTCTAATAAACCCAGAATAGTGAATCATTTTAAGATTGTTCACTTAATCCCCTAGTCGCCTTAATTTTAGTGCCATTGCTTAGTTACAATGCTTAGTTACTAAAATTGTGAAGTCTTTCAAGTGGGTAGATAGTGATATTTTAAGAAATACTTACAGAACTGGGAAAAGACTTTGTACACAACTTGCTTTCTACATGTTGAAGGGCTGCACAGTATGCTTATGGTCACATTTTTTTTGAACAGTCTTTGATGTTTATAGATTGAGTAGCTGAAAAAGAGCATTGTATTTTGAGGATATTGGTAACAACGAACACAGAATAAAGCTGAATGGTATTACCAAAGATTCTGCAGAAGGCTATAATTTTCTGTAGGATAATAGGTTTAATGATGTGACAGGTCTGAATACTTCCCTTGAAATCTTTAAACATCATAAGTGCTTGAGGATGGCAAAACAGATGGACTTAAAATATAAGAAAATCTGACTTTATTATCTTAAAATTTCCAGATTTTAGTAGTCTCATATGAAAGCATACAAATTGGGGTCTAAACAGTCTACACGTTTTATGAGTTACAGGAAAAAGGTCTGGTTTTTGCTCAGTAGGGGTTTAACAATATTGGAATGCTGTGCTGTGGAACAAGTGTATCATTTTTGGGCAAGTTCACTAACTGAAAAACCTGTCATGTTGTAGTCAAAACGAAGAGTTTTAGGAAAACTTAGCTTTATATAGGTCTGTATCATCCTTGTTTCTTTTCTCTTTTTCCCTGTTACTTCTCAGAATTAGTAAGGTGCTATATGAGGGATCTTATGTTTCAGCATGCACAGCAGCATATTCATACCATGGGTTATTTTGGTTTCTTACAGCAGCAGTGGGAGTAGTGGAGGAAGCCATCCAAGTAGTCGGAGCAGCAGTCGAGAGAACAGTGGAAGCGGAAGTGTGGGTGTTCCTATTGCTGTTCCTACACCATCTCCTCCCAGTGTCTATCCAGGTAAGTGGAAACTTACTGTTCCTCTTTCTGACTCAGCATTAACCTTTAGCATTTGCAAGTCTCCTAAACCCCAAGGGAAGTCTCAAAGTTCATTATCCAGAAATATGCAAGCCTTGAAAATTGCTTGCTATTGAAAGTATGAGTTTGAATCAAGTAATGTCTTTTTTGGGAGTGTCTGATGTGCTCTAATGCTTCTTTTATATATTATATATATTAATTTGTTTATCCCATTTTTTTTGCCTGGCTGCTTACATGTGACTAGGTAGGACACAAAAGCTTTTTCAGTAGGTTGGAGGGAGCTTCTCCCTTGTCCTTTTAAGCAAATACATGTTTCTTTCATTGGCAATGCAGATACATATAAGCATGTTTTTAGAAAATTAGATGAAGTGAGAGGCAGTCACAGAGTAAATCTTTAGTACATTAATGCACAATTAATGTCACAAAAAGACACTTGCTCAATGTAATCACCAGTCTTTCCAGAAATAGGAAGTGACATTAGTACTCTTCTTCCTTTGCTGAGCCCTTTCAGTGGAGTGTATAGTTGGTTTGCAGCGTGATCTGAGATACTTGATGCTTCTGAAACAAAGAACCGGACATATTTGGCTTTCCTCTTGTCTATATTTTCTAATTCATGCAAAGCTAAAAGCAGCCGTGCTACAGATAGAAGCATAAATAAGAAGGTGTAAAGGCATCTTTCAAAAGTAATGGCTTTCAGTGAGAAGTTCTGGGTTGTTCCCTTCAGACCTGGAAAGAATAGTAGGTTTGCTCGACCCTCATTTACTGTCTACATAGGAATGAGCCTTTCTTTAACAGCTCCATTTTTCTCTCATCTCCTCGTGCATTCTAAAGTACTACGCATCTAATAAAGAGCTAACACTGGATAGGCAGCAGCTTTCTTTAATCCTTGCTAACATATCTCCTTATTAACTCCACCTCTTCCTCCTCTCTTCACGTAGCCCCTGCTGGCTCGGCTGGCACTGCTCCCCTTCCTGCTACCTCTGCTCCTGCCCCCACTCCTCCTGCTCCTGCCCCTTCCTCTGCTGCCCCAGATGCTGCTGCTGCTGCTGCAGGAGCTCAGCCCCTTGCTGATGGCTTCACCTCTCCAACTCCCCCTGCTGTTTCTTCCACACCCTCTACAGGTGAGTGTCTGCTCCAGCTGGTGGGCAGAGGAACCCAGGTGTGATCACGATCCAAGGCTTTTCAAAGTTACTTCAGAAGCAATGACCTTTTTTAAATTATTTTTTTAAATATAACTAGGAAGTATCTGCTAATACCCAACTATAAGGTAATGGCTACAGCAAACAATTCGAGGTGTGCTAGTTTTATAAACAGCAATAATTTTATAATTTTATTTTTACATGTATATGATTATTAAAATTTTATTACAGTTTGGATGCTGAGAATCTCATAGAATAATGATGTTGGGGGAACCAGCACTGATTGTTCTGGGTCTGATTGTTCTCTTTCAGTAATAGAATAAAAAAAGTGCATCTAGCAGAGTAAAATTTGTATGACTTGTCTCTTCAATGCTTCCAAATGACAGGTCTCCTTTCAGTGAATTGATAAAAAGGGCAATTTTTTTTGTTTGGTGTCAGGTAAAATACAAGTTTTTATTATGCAGAATAGTGCTAAAGCATTTTGTTTTAATACGTGGTACGTATGGTGTATATTGCAAATTGCTTTTTTTAATGCTTATGAAATTACCCTAAACTTTTTCATTTTCTCATATGCTGAAGTTGCAGCATAACCATAAGACCGTTGTGTACCAGCTTTTGAATGGGGAGTTACACCTGCATTGTAGAGATCTCCTTTAGACAGCCAAATTCATACAGAGTTACCTACGAGCTTTGTTACGTTGTTGTAGTGGAGGCTGATCACAATGGTCTGAATAGGTTTGTGTGTTTATTAGTGGTGGTGTCTCTTAGTAAGAATTTCACCACGTGCCAGAAGCATTCCTGTAATCGTATTTAGTTTAAGGTAGCACATATAAAATAAGAAAATACGCTAGAATCCATGACTCTGACTAGAAGCTTCCAAACTGTAATGAATTTTGGTATTAGAAGATGATCCTGATGTCTAAACTACTTCCATGATTACATGATGAGCTGTGTCATATGGGGCCTCAGTCAGTTTTCCATTTTTGGTACGCTGTCAGTATTCTACTTAAGCCATATTGCTTCTGTATTTTTGATAAATCAGAATCGAGCAGAGTTTAATATTTTAATGGCTATAAATTCATATTCACAATCCATACGAGAAATTCCAGGTTACTTACTATTTCTGAGATCTTTTGTTGCCCTGTGCTATTAGTGAGGTTGCTTGCATGGCTTCTCTGAGAAAAAGTGTTTGAAGAGACTGGATAGTTTACCATGTATGAGGTTGTAGGTTTTGATTCTTAAGGATCTCTTATGCCTCTTTCTTCTCTCCTCCCTTCTTTCAAATCACCACCAGTTTCTACCAGTGCATTAAGAAACAGGGAGACAGACAGACACATTGGAAAGACATTAAGAAAAATGTGAAAAGGCTATATACTAGAAGAATTCCTTTGTAGTAACTCCTCTTCTTCATCTGTAAACAGCACATTTTTTGACATGTATCTATCCAAAGCAGGAGGAATGTGAATTTCTAGTTTATGCATTTGCTCTTAGAAGCAAGTAACAGAGCAGCAAGCAACTTGCATTTTATTTACTGACCTAGTGTGAAGCTTTGCAAAGGAATCCAAGCAGAGTGGAGAACGGTGCAGTTTTTGAAAAAATGCCCGTTCCTTTGTTCTGTTGCCCTGTTTACTTCCCTCCATCTATATCTCCTCAACCATAGTGACCACCCCTTCTTCCCTTGTTTCCTTGCATTTCTTCAGGAATTTACTTCTAGGACAAATGGTGGAGGCAGAATAGTTAGGGAGGGTAATAACCCATATGGGTATAATAAATCCAGTTTACTATTATATACAGCATATAAGGCAAAGAACTTTATTTGAGCTCAGAAGAGAGCTTAATGGACTTGCTTCATTTACTGCTTGCTTAGAATCAGGATCAGTTACTTTGATGCAGGAAGTGATTAAAATGGAGAGCAAGTTTTTAAGGAGTTGTTTCAATTGACAGCTCCCTGAAAGAAAGGGCCTTTGAGTATGATTTCATTTATTCCTTTCTTCAAGGAGTTTCTAACATCCTCTTCTCCCCAGATGACTCTCTGCATATTTCCTGAATAGCACTAAGATAGCTGGTATTGTGTTTTTCAGTTGTAGAAGTTAACAGCTTGAAAGTTAGTTTGTACATATGCGATGCTTAATTGCTGGACTGTGAAGTGTTACTTTTTTGGAGGTTTATAAATAACTAAATTTGCAAGAAGCTATTATAATGCATTATATAAAATGGATAACTGGGAATTATTTTCTTTCATATTGAAGCTTTGTAGCTTAGACACCTTTGTATTTGGATTTTGTGAGCAGTGCTGAGTAGAGGCAGTTGGGAGAGTTGGTTTTTGTGTTGCTATTGAGACATCCAGTGTCCTGCCAGCCTTGCAGCTGAACTGGCTAACAGCTCCTAGGATGCAGATGTTTTTAAAAAGACCCAAAAACCTTTCCAAGCCTTTGAATC
Source organism: Strigops habroptila (assembly GCF_004027225.2). Lineage (NCBI taxonomy): Eukaryota > Metazoa > Chordata > Aves > Psittaciformes > Psittacidae > Strigops > Strigops habroptila. The sequence goes on along the minus strand of NC_044281.2, from coordinate 14,980,415 downwards.
TTGAATGCAGATATAAAAAAGGCAGTCATCATTCTTCTCCTTGCTAATACATTTCTCTTTCTAACCTAGGTCACCCAGTTCAGTTCTACAGCATGAACAGGCCTGCATCTCGACACACACCCCCAACAATAGGGGGATCTTTGCCATATCGGCGTCCTCCTTCGATCACGTCACAGACAAGCCTTCAGAACCAGATGAACGGAGGTCCGTTTTATAACCAGAATCCAGGTAAGAAAGTTTTTGTGCTCTGTTGAGTTCAACACAGGGGTGAGTGGAGAGGCCTTCAGGTCTCTGAAATCGTATGTTCTGTCTCCACTGCAGATCTTGCAGTTAGTCTCAGGTAACTTTCAAGTGCATTGCTGGTAGCCATGCCAAAGCTGCAGTCAAAGTACAGTGTTCAGCTTCCATTATGCCAAGCAGTTTAAAACAATACTGGCTTTGTTTGCAAATAAATTACTTTTGATCTCACAGTCTCTGTTAGAGAAGCTTAAATCCTTTACTACACCATGTGTCATGTATCTGCTTTGTTATGGATGGGTATTTGACATTGCACTAGAACAGTGATTCTTAATTAATCAGTCTTTATCTTGTATGCTTGTTCCTTCTGATTAATGGTCCGTTCAAGAAGTTGCGTTTGTTATACAAGGGTAAGCATTAGACACCTTGGAGTCAACATGGTGCTTGGTATGGGATACAAGGGAGCTGTGTCATCTGCTAAGTCCACAGGTGATGTTATTTTAATAGGTGACCTGTCTTAAAAAGTAGGATGAGAACATGCATTCCGTAACAAGGAGTGGCATGTCCTGTGTGGCAGGCTTAACACAGTAGCTTTTTATCTAAGGAGCCCTTTTCCTGCACTTCTGATGTGACACAAAGGTTTTGATACCAGAGTTAGGGAGACTTTTACCAAAGCTATGGAAAGATGCAGGGGACATACTGAAGGTTCCTTGTTAAGAAATGACCTATTAGCAGCAAGATTGTATGTTGACTTGGAAATACCACAGTGCATTTAAGTTTTGTGGTGGTGGTTTGTTTTGATGTTTTGTGTGTTTGTTTGGTTGTGGTTTCGTTTGGGTTTGTTGTTTATTTGTTTTGGTTTTTGTTTGGTTTTTTTTTCTGGTTTGGTTTTTTTCTTTTAATTGAGCACTGAATTTGGAATTAGGTCAAATGCTGCAATCCGCATCTAAGCAATTTGATCAGGTTCAAGCATTACTGCTTGTGAACTACCCCGCAGAGATGTGTGTGTTTAACATGAGAAGGAAATGGATGATCCTGCTGAGGACAGAGGGGTGGTGAGGGTATATGACTAAATTGCAGCCCGGTTGCCTGAAATACGTGGTGGTGTTAAGCACGTTATGTACATATTGAAGGCTGTTGGGGAATAGGCAAAAAGGAAAGGGTAATAGCAATAAAAGAAACTTTCAGGATTACCTTAGCAGTAAAGAGGATTTTTAGTATATCAAGTGAGTTTCTGACAACTGCTGTGCATTTTTGCTTTAGCAAAGGGATAATTCTTTTCAAGTCACCATTGCATTGTTAATAGATAATCATAGAAGATGCCAAATAGACTTTAAATAAGTTACATAACCACAGTTCAGTCTGCATACTGAGTTGTGGCTAAGAAGATAATGATTATCGTGATTAGTCCCTTGAGCAATCACAAACATAATACTTAAATTATACTGGCATACTTGATACAACAAATGAGCAGTTGTAGTAATACACTTTATATATATATATATATATATATATATTCCTAACAGAATACAGAATTTATTAGCTTTGCAGTTATACTAATCCAAGTTTTTTTGGCCTGTACCTTGAAAGGAGAGGATGCTTGAGCATGTATAATTGATGAGACCCTAAGAACAGAAGGACTGTTGTGTTTGTGAAGAGCAGGGTTAGTAGTTACAGGACAGGGGCCACAATTGCTTCTTGGCATTCCTGAAGAGAGGGAGAAAACACAAGAGATGAAAAAGAGACCTTGCAACAGGTCGAGGAGTGTGCCAGCTGTGGCTTGCGCTTCTTTGGGGGCTGTTTTCTCTACTTCCGTTTTTTAGTATGTTTTGTAGTATGTTGGCATAGCCATTTTTGTTTATTTGCTTCACAGGAGGATGAAAGATCCTTGCCTTGTCTTGCTCTTTTGAATGCCAGTTCTAAGATAACATAATTTCTCTACTTCATGGTGAGACCTTTTAACAACTGAAAAGAAAATCTTAAGAAATGCAGACCCTAAATGGTCTCAGCATATGTCTGCCCAGAGCCACTCTTGCCAGCCATGCCGCCTAAAAAATGCTTCAACTTCGCAACCTTAGATACCAGCATCTAAGCAGTACAGAGTTCAGCACAGGCTAAAAACCCTGTGGGAGAAACTGGGCAAGTATTGAGATGGCGGTTTGCACTGTACACTGTTTGTGTAGCTGAATTCTTATCAGTCCGAAGCAGTCTAGTAGAAGGTGCTCTTGGGTATTTCTGAATTAATGTACAGCAACTGTGTTAATGAACTCTTAATCTACCAATGGTCTACATCGGAAGAAGCTGGGAGGGAGCATTAAAGCTGGTGTGCATGTCATCTTTTGAGACAGCAGAGATAAAGTTCTTCTGATGCACCTTATACACAAAGTCATTATTAATAAAATATTTATCGTATTGGCTCCTAAATGTCAAAACTAGATTAGAGTCACTATATATCATATAGAGACAATGTAATATGATAGTCCCTGCACTATGCATAGACGGAAGCACAAATCAAATGGATAAACAAGGAATGATATCAGCTAGTGTTAGGATCACCATTTTGATTAAACTACATAACCCAAACTAAACTAAGGGATTTTTTTTGTATTTGCTTGGAGTGCTTGTCTAGAGTGATTTATTTTCTACATGGAAAGCCTCTTTATTTCTTTCAAAGAAATATATATAGCACGTGAACGAAGTCCACTGAAGGGACCTAGGAAACACTAGTCTCATATGGTAGATATGAATTGTGTGACTCCATATGATGTTGAATAGAGGAAACATTTTGAAACTGAGCATTTTTATAGCATATATAATTAAAAAGGCAGGGACTTCAGAGCTGCACAAGAATGCAGAAATCATGGCTATTACTGCATTTCAGTAGGACTTCAAATTCAAGTTCCCTTTTCCTGCATTGAAAAAATGCAAGACCAATTTTTTTCCAGCTAGTGTGGTTACACTTGAAAGAATAAATACTCTCAGAGGTCACATCATTCAATTTAGAGAAGCTGTAATTAGAAATCTATTTCAGTTTTTCTCAAGAAATATCAATTAAATGGTGAGATAATGGATAATTGCTTTATATGGAGGTACAGGGATATTTTTACAACAAAAAGGATGGTTGCTCTGTTGGGGGTTTTTTTTTGTTTGGGATGTGTAGTTGTGAAAGAAATGTGAATGTGAGTGACAGGAGAAATTCAAAGCACTTCAGATAATGGTTCTACTGAAATAAAATAAACCAACAGAAGAAATTTTGAGACATGAATTTTAAATGCCCTGGAGTTCTTCTCATTTGCTATGCTGATGTGAATTAATTCTGAAAAATACTACATTGTACCTGGCAGTTTTCTTGCTGGCTCTGGGATTGGTCTGAAATGTAGTTTGGTTCTGCAAGCTAAAGAAATGTACTGGTACATGAAGTGTAGACCTTTTTCCCCTCATTCTTTTGGACGTGACTAAATGTTTTTGTATGCCACTACTAACAAATTGTTTAGTTGTGCTTTTCCTGAGGTGTGCTTTCTAAAAAGTAATCTTGTAAGTTGCTTAAGGAACATTACCGTATTACTTTTGCAAAGTGATATTAAAACTACATAAAACTAGGTAACTACTTTTTTACCTTAACTAGAGAATTGAAACTTTCATTCCTGGCTTAAACCCCAGTTCAGTGTTGTAACATTGCAACTGGCTGAGTGTATCTTCTTTAAGTGTGAATTCACATGTATTGTACAAGAGCCATTCAGAGTTCAGTGCAGTGGTCTCTCTTGCCTAAAATAGCTGCCGCATTGGATGGGTTTTTTCACCTACATTTTGGTGTAAAGTTGTTATATTAATTTTCATTACTAAGGGTTGGTGGATGCTGCTACAGAAGTCATCTCTATAAATATCAATTTGATCTGAAAGGTGGAGGATTACAGGGAGAGAATCCTCTTGATAGATTTGTTACTTAGGTCTGTTCATGAAGTGCTGTCTTGCTGAAGCAATAAACTTCAACTTAAGAGAATACTTCAGTTTGGATTCTTAATCTTATGGAAAAGAGCTGGTTGGAAATTTTAAAACCAGAGACATCTCCTTGAAGTAAGGATTAGGAATACACTTAAACCACCTGAGGATTTTTCTTTGAATGTCAGCCTTTATATGTGAGCTTCTTGGCAGACTGCTACACTGTCTGAGTGGTGATGATGTCTACTTTCCTGTTTGCTGCTTTGTTGTGTTTCTAACTGAATGCCTCTCTCTTTTTAATTTCTGTGGCAGCATCCCTTGCTCCTCCTCCCCCCTCCATCCTACAGGTAACTCCACAGTTACCGCTAATGGGATTTGTGGCCAGAGTTCAAGAAAACAGTAAGTTTGCTGCTTCCTTGTGCTATGACTTATTACTGGATGTGGCTTTTGTTTTGAGTGGATGAAAGATTTGTCTGTATATACCCAGAATTCTGCCTGCTCTACTGCCTCTGCAAGTTCATCTAAAATTGTGACGGGAGGGAAAAGGAAATAATTTTCTTGGCGAAACCTCATCCCTCTTTTTCTGAATTTTATTGTCTCTAGTGTATTTCTACAAGTTGTAACTATTGGTCCCAATGCAACTATTTGGGATAGGGAGTATTTCTTCAACCTGCTACCATGGCTCTAGAGACATTTTCATGGTTACACTACTGTTTATTTTCAGTTTCAGATACTCCTCCCCCGCCACCGCCTGTGGATGAGCCAGTGTTTGATGAATCTCCACCTCCACCACCACCTCCAGAGGATTATGAGGAGGAGGAAGCAGCTGTGGTGGAGTACAGTGATCCATATGCTGAGGAGGACCCTCCTTGGGCACCAAGGACCTACTTAGAAAAGGGTATGTTTAGAGCTAGTAGAGATCATAGCATTGTGTTTGCAACAATAATTTTTTGTAAGCTCCTGCCATCCTGCTTGGGATGGCATAGAGTCTTCCTAAACTCCTTCGTAGCCAGTGTTTGGTATTGCGGTAAAGGTGCTCCTCCAAATGGCAATTTAAAGAACAGAAGTTAAGTGACTCTTCCAAGTCTGACTCTTTCATCCCTTTCTTCACAAAAGAAAGATAATGATTAGCTGGCTAATTACATATTTCTAAATCCTCTGTAATCATTTAAGAATCACCTTTCAGTAGTCTGCTTAATCCTGATATTCAAACTCATATGAGGTCAAAAATGAAAGAATCAGTGCTGCAATTGCACTTTGAACATATGCATGTGTCTGGAGAGGTGCTGCGAAGAGGGCTCTGTAAGATGCAATGCTGCATCAGTGTGGGGCTGTGCTAAGCCAAAAAGCACTGGGTCTGCATAGGCCTGAGGTATTGCTGCATGGCTGCATCTAGGTGGATGCAGGTGTGTGGAAACATGCTGGAGTAAAACTACAAGTAAAATAAACTGGGTAGGTAAATGGCTTAGGGGCATTTGAATGTGAAAAATCTACGGCCTGGTGTGCTCCTGTGAAACAGGGTCATGTACCTCTTAGTAGATGGTGATAGAAAATCTAAGGTTGCAGAGTGACTAGGCATCTCAGCTGAGTGACTGTTAAAAACATTCAGTTTGCATCAGGGAAAAATAATCAAGAATGCCACAAAGATAAAGCCAGTGCAGGACTTCAGGGGAGGGAGGAAAAGAAGATGGAAGAGGCGCTTTCTGCCAACTCCAGCCCAAAGGAAATATTACTATTCCTGACGGAGATGGAGGAATATGTGGGAGGTTTTTTGTTATTCTCCCACCCTCCTTCTAGCTGGTGTGTTTAGTGCAAGGAGTAACCAGGCTTGGCTGACAAGCTGAGATCTTTTGTGAGACAGCTTGTCTATTGACCTCTTCACACCCCTGATCGACAGCTAATGTCACTGTCTTTGTAATGTTTCTGTTATTCCTGCTACCTGGCCCTTAGCAAATCCTCAGTGGCATTTCAGCTAGGATCAAAAGAGAAAAGAGAGGACCCTCATGCACATTGCCTGTTTATAGCAAATAATGCAAAGGGAGTGTGGGTGTTTGTGTGTGTGTTTGCGGGGAAGAGAAGCCATGATTTCATGTGGCACGTGGCCTGGGAAAACAACTTTCTGTTTGAAGAAATGACATGGGATAGCAAAACTGTAATGTGAATCTTTAAGGATAATCTGGAGAAAGTCAGGCTTTTAGTCAGACCATTTTTCTGCAGAAAAGCCTAAGTATAGGAAACCAAACATTCTCTCATATCAATGTAGAGGCCCATGCAAAAACATAATTTTGATCAGTGTTTTGAAAACTAGATGAGTGAAACATCAAAAAGGTTGCTCTGTTCAGAGAAATACTCATAAAACTAATGAAAACTTCTTCATACATTGTAGTAGTTTTACAGTACCAGAAAAGAGATATTGACATAGGTGTAGATTCTGTTCTAGTTACATGAATAGCTTTTCTTCTATACAGCCCATGTCTTGAGATTTGACTGCTTTGCTCTAGTTGGGAGAACAGTGCTTGGCCGTGATTTATTTTTTATCTGGGTAGCAGATAAGCTTTAAAGTTAATGAAAAGCCCCATGCTAAAAGAGGACTTTCATACTGAAAGAATGTGTGTAGTTATCCTGCTTGTGGAATAATAGTGCTTTATCTTCTGCAAAATAATTATTCCTGTGGCAACTCCAGTACATAGTATTTTGTGCCACGTGATTCAGAGAGGACAAAACTGATGGAAATGGCTGGTCAGACACTATTACCCCCAGTAAGCAGAGCAGCAGTTCCTAGGATTTGTGCTTGTTCTTTTGGTATGGCTGCTCACTTAAATAAGTTCATATGAAAGCGTTTCTAATAGGATTAGTCTAGATGACCTTTGCAGAAGTGAGAACGTAGAAGCTGGGACACCAAGGAGGTGTCAAATACAGAGGGTTGCTATACATCGAGATGGGATTCGGTGTGATCCTGTTCTGTAAATGGGTCATGTGTTGTGGGAGGTGTATTTAACATTAAGACATGCTTTAGCCTACAGTTAAGGAAGAAGTGAATAGCAGATCCATTTTGAACAGATGGAGAAACTCTTAGGTAGGATACAGTTACTGGGCACGTTGAACTCGAGGACACTAACACATTGCTATAATAGCAACAGCCAACCTGCAGGGAAACGCGCTGCCATTTTCCACTGAGCTCTCCGTCTGGGTCCATGGCATGAAGAGGTAAGAAAATGTCCCAACTTTGCAAAACAAACAAACAGAAATGGATATCCAGAAGGAAGAAATGCCCTCACACCAAATAGAGAAGGTGTGTGGTCACAGCTATCAGGTTTCAGTTGGATTATCAATCTGGCCTATGTTTGTGATCAGTTTGATGTAACAAGGTTCAGCCAAACTGTGTAATTACTGAAGGACCAAAGATCTCTGGTTGGAAGAATATGAACCTAAATGAGTAATTCTGGTTTTCATATGTACATTGAAACATGTTCAGATAGAAACTACCCGAGTTTCTGTCTGAACGTGTTTCAGGTAGGAGAGGGGTCCTGTCTCAGGCTCGCAGGGAAGGGTGCCACCTCCTAAGTCAGTATTGCTGCTCTGTGTCTCATCTGGAGCCTTTTTTGCAGTACCGGCCTGGGCTCCTGGTAACTCGTGGCATGTGACAAGCTCACAGCTTGAACAGGCAGAATGATGGAACAGTCTTTTAGTGAGGGAAACATTGCCAGTACAAAAGTAACATGCAGGAGAAAGCAATGGTGATGTAAAAACAAAACCAGGCTTCAGGTAATTTTATAAGAGGCTTAACAAGAAGCGAATTTTCATCACAAAATTAGGAAAGAGTTTTTCCTACTTGTGATCACGAAATACTGAAACCATTCAGTATGAGAAGGGACTGGAGTACACTCAAACATGAGAAAGAAAGGAATCGTAAGTTACCATGATCCTTGGGTTATTGTTATTATCAAGAGACTGAAGACCAGCACAGTGACTTTAGGAAGAAATGTTTTTAAATGAACATGTAGTTCATAGAAGGCAGTTAAAAAGGAATTTTAAAGGACCTTAATTGACTGTATCATGTGTTTGTATAGTGACTTTGTTTTGCAAGCTAAAGTTTTATTAATTTCTCCATTTGTGTTTTGTTTCCTTAAAATGACACGTCTAAAACTAGTTAGAATGAGTTACAGCACAACGGTGTTGGCATATGCATAGAACCAGCAACATGTGTTTTTTAAATAAGCTCTGGTCAAATGATACAACTGTCCTGTTTGGGAGATTTATTTAAAAAAAAAAAAAAAAAAAAAAAAAAAATCTTTTCAGGGTCCAGGTTTCCCTAGTAAATATTTGTATTGATTCCTTTGGCCCCTCCAAAGGAAATGACCTCTTTTCTTTTGAACAGAATGATGAGTTTAGTAGGACTCTTGGACACTGTGCTCATGAACACATGCTGTTAATTTTTTCTCCTTGCTTTGGTTCAGAGTATCTTCCCTTCTACCCCCAGTACAAGATTTTAGGATCCCTGTCCAACATCCATTTTCTTTCAGTGACAGCATTGCATGTTTCATTGCCAAGTGCTCCAAGCAGTGACTGATGCTATTTGTTAAAGCGTTCAGAGTCCGGCATAGCTGATTTTCTGTATGGAACACGTAATGGTTGGTAGGACTGAGAGTGGAAAAACTTACTGAGTTGATGTTATTTTCTGCCATTTCAGGACAATGATCTCTTTTAATATTTGCCAGTGCGTTGTCTAATTTCTTTGACTTTACTGACAGCTTTTGTGCCTTCAGTAAAATATTCTGCAGCTGTAACAAAACCATACTGATATAGTAGGCATACATTTTGTTTCAGAGAACTACCTTACTTCTTCCTAGTTCCTAACTGGGAGCCACCTTGGCACTGTAGACCCTGGGAGTGACTTTTAGCTACTGGGGCTGCACATAGGCATTTTACACATTTACATGTGGAGGTAGCTAAGGTAGATGGAAGTCTGAGACATTAGCCTTGGCTCACTCTTACCGCAATCTGAAAAGAGCTCTTGCTGCTCTTCCTCTTCCATGTTTTCCTGCTGATTGCTAGTTGTGCAGAGATGTGGTTTAGCCCATATATCTAATACATGAACTCTGAAGGAGGTCTAAGCAGTCATAGCCATGGGGAGTTACATCCACCTCCTTGTATCATTCCACACCAAAAGTTTATTGTGTATTTGTAAACTTCTCCTCTGGTGGGTCTGGAAATAGTAAGAATAGAAGAGTTAAAGTGGTCCCGTCTCATGTGTTTCAAAGCATGAGCTCTTATAAAAGGGGTTGGAGGAAGCTGATGCTCTCAGCAGGTCATTCTGCACACGCAGAGATGAGGCAATGCAGCTCTCTGAGATTGCCTTGAATATGGGCAACTTTGTATGAGGCAGGTTGATTTTCCTTCTCCTCCCTGTACTTCTCCTAACAATCACGCTCTGTTCTTCCCTAGTGGTGGCGATATATGACTACACAAAGGACAAAGAAGATGAGCTGTCATTTCAGGAAGGTGCCATCATTTATGTCATCAAGAAAAATGACGACGGCTGGTATGAGGGGGTCATGAATGGAGTGACGGGGCTCTTCCCAGGGAACTATGTGGAGTCGATCATGCATTACTCGGAGTGAAGACTAGAGGAGAGAACACTGCATCTCCTGCTGCAGGAGCTGTCAGGGCTTCCCAGATCTCCACCAGCCTCTGGGGCCCCATCCAGTCTGACTGAATGAAGGATAACTGTAACAACCACTCCTCCCTCCCTCTTCCCATCCTCTCCCATTATAAACCAATAGTGATTTGAGTTGTTTGAACAAATGGCTCTTCCAGCTGCCAGCAGAGGCTATCCTGAACCATCTGACGCTGAATTAAGCTGATCCATTCAGATGTAACAAACTCGTTGAGTAGCTGATACTTCACTAAAATTCTGACTTCTTCTGACAGGCTTTGGGATATGTCTCAGAATCCTGTGTGCCCTTGTGGTACTACCCTTGGCAGCAGTGCCTGGCGCTTGGGATGTCCTGGATGCTTGTGGTGAAGGGTTACCAGCCAGCGGACATCCCTCCTGTTCCTACACTACGCTCCCATGCAGCTGGCAGAAGTCATGTGCTAGCGAACTGGGATTTTACACAGAGCCGTTCCTGTAACTGACTTCCAGATAGCTGGTTACATCTTTAGCATAAACACTTCTGCAGCTGCTCTGCACATGTAGGCTGACACAGGGGCACACAGAGCTGGCTTTCATTTACTCACCTTTCAGTTTAGACAATTAAAATGGCTGCAGCCCAGAGGACCCCTGCCCCCATTTCCTCATCTTTTGAATGCCACCAGTTTGTTTTGTGTTCTGCACTGATGTACATGTGCTCCTCTCCACAGCGAGCTACTTGCCATGGGTGCTGCCGGTTTAAACAGAACTCACAGATGCCGTTGACGGTGAAGGCAAAACAAAGTTTACAGGTTCTCCTGGGGTCTAAGGATAAACTCTAGGGGCTGTGATCTAAGGCTCAAATCTACTCACACCTGCTTGCACTAGAGAAACTTATCCCCGACTTTAGTCTTATGCACAATATAATCTTAAAAATCCAATCAGGTATTGTAAATTGGCTATTTTGTACTTGATGACTAGATTTGCATATGTACTGTGAGAGCCCTGTGCGGAGGCAGGACAAACGGCAATTGTCGTCTTCATGTCTGTTGCCAAAATCTCTTCAGTGGAAGTGAAAAGGGCTGTTGTGTGTACTGGTTTCCCATGGAAATCCAAGCAGTAACTAGTAGTAGTCCTAGCTCTTCCCCCAGCCCTCTCCATTGTTTATTATAAAGAAATAGGTATTTTGAGCTGACTGGTGGATCTGGGTGGAGTTATTACCAAGTGAAGGCTCTGTAGCCCCTTGTGTTGCTAGTTTGCTTTTTAATCTAGTCTCAGTTAAAAATGCTGCTCAGTGATTCTGCCCAGCAGATCAGTGTAAAGCGATGGCTGCACCAGCCTGCCCTCAGGAAGGACCAAATGTTATCTTTGGGTAAATGTCATGCATTAACAGAGTGAGCTGATTAAATCTCTTGTTGCAGTCCTGTTAGCCTGCAAATTGAGCTGATCCCTGCATCGCCAGAGCCTCCTGGGCCAGGGCATCTTCCTGAACAACTTCTGTCACCTGGCTGAGTTCCAGCTGGTACCAGCAGTAGCTTCCCAAAGGCAAGACAATGCTGCAGCTGTCTTCTGAGGCCCGTGTGTAGAACAGAGCAGTTCACGAGAGAGCATCAGGGCTGAGTTTGTGACAGTTCTGGCAAGGATACAGGTAGCTGACCCAGTGCTCTTGTTAGGTGATCAGTGTAGTATCAGGATGGAGGTGTAGGTTTGGTGCAAACCTGAGCCGGGAGGCACCACAGCTGCTTAAGGAGGAAGAAAGAGGAAAACAAATAGGTGAGGTGTGTTTGTGGGACATGGATGAATGTGATCACCTCTGTGAGCTTGTGGAAGAGTGCGTTAACTCCCGTGACAGTGCATAAGGAACTAGTTTGGTTGAAGCCTACAAGAGGTACAACTTTGAAGAAACTGGTACAAAGATAGTTACTTTCTCCCCCTTTCAGTCCACTACCTGCCTCTGTGAAAAGCTGTGACTTGCAGCAAGACTAACAGAAGTAGCCATGGTCAGGTCCCTCAGCCCATTGTTTCTCTGGGAGCAAGCCTAGAAACATGGGTTGTCAGTCACTGGAATGACTGTTTCTACTGTCATAGGGCAGGCCTATGCATTTTGCACAGGGAGGCAGTGCTCTCAGCCCAGGCGATGGAACAGCAGTATTGCACAAGTCTTTGGTGCTCACAGGGTGGCTGTGTTTTCCAGGACTATCAGTGGTTTTCTCCTTTCTCTTGCCCTGGGTATGTCTGTGGTAAAGACTTGAGCATGGTGCTCAATTGTATCAAGTTACGGCAGCTTAGAGAGTTACTAAATGAGAGCTGAACCTCTCTCCCTGTGCACGCATGCTCCAGCTGGGAGGTCATGCACTGTTGAAGTGTGTTTTTAACTAGGTCTGTGTAAGAGCACGTGCTTCAATACTCCTGATGGGTGGGTGGGTATAGTGTGTACCTCCTCCGTGTGTGACACACACCCATGTCCTCCTTCTTCATTCAGCCGGTTGTTCATCTTGCAAGTTTTCTGTGTTGTGAGAGCAGAGCAGTGTGAACTCTGGGAAGTGCTGAACGCTTGCCAGAACACAGCATGGAAGATGAGGCCACAAAACCTTGAGAGTGGAATGCGTGAAGCTCCTTAAGGAACTGGCCTTGGTCTGAGGGGCCAGGGGTTAGTCCGGTCCCTGCTGATAGCAAGTGGAATTCTTTATCCTGCAAGAGCTGCTGTGGATGGAATTTTTGGGTCACCTCCTGCTGGTTTTATGCTTTATTATGCAGTACTAATATAAAGAAATCTGTTGAGGTTTATGCATATTTTTTATTTTGTACAGGTTTTAATTCTGTGGCTTGTTTGGGGATGATGTGATGTCATGGTCATAGACCAGGCCAAGGTAAACAGGCTGTGTATATTACTGTTACATAGATTGCATGCTAGTAAAGTCAGTAAGAGTTGTGTTTCCAGTTTTGTCCCTTGTACTTCTCCTTCTCCAAAACCTTCTTTGCCCCACTCCTTTTTATTTTACATGCTTACTTTAAAAAGGGGGTGGAGAAGGAGGGGGGGAACACCTCAGTATTTCACATAGGTGCACATCTCTTCACTGAGTTCTGCTGCCACAGCTGAAGGTATTTGCCATCACAGGCTGTTGATCAGCAGTGTGTAAGCATGAGAGAGGTGGGGGAAGGAGGCACTCCAGAATAGCCCAAAGAATGCTGTATGGCCAAAATGTGTATGTTTCTCCCTTTGAGAGAGCTGCCTTAGCCCAGCCAGCCGTTTTTATTGTGCACAGAAATCAATCAGCATCCTCTAGTGGTCTGTCTTGCCTTGGTTTGCTGTATTCGAGATTCCTTCCTTGCTAGGGCCAGCGCTATTAACTGCAGCTGCCTCTCTGCCACGTGCCTGTGCGAGAGGAGGTCCTCTGAGTCTGACCTTGTCTAGTGCTGCAGTAGGTTATGTTGGTGCCTTCTTTCCAGCCTCAGAGACATGGCTGAGGTGGCATGTGTCGCACCACATTGTACATTTTAATTTTTTTTTTTAACCTTTCTATGATAGCTTCATGTCGTTTCTCTCACTGGTGCAGCAGAGGGCTGAGAGGGGCAGAACAGGCAAGCGGAAAATTTTGCGCTTGAGCATCCTGATGGTGTGCCCCTGCCCATGGACTCTAGCAGGCACCAGAGCTGAAGCTATGCCTGAAGACTTGCTGGCCTGACTGGTGAGACCGAAGAGCCATTGCTCTCACTGGAGGACAAGAGGTGTGGCATAGCCCCAAGGTAGATGGCAGAGCATGGTGTGTGTTACCAGGAGGCTGACTGTGTTCCTGTGACTCAGGTTGTCTTTGTGGTTAGTTGTGTTGGATGTTCCTGAAAGTGGCTGGAGATTGCTGCTGGTTTGAACCACAGCTCCCCACAGTGCCAGCAGTCTGTGGCGGTGTGGCTTATCAGTAGATGCCAGGAAGCCTTAGATCCAGTTAGTTCTTGTTACAGCAGTTTGTTCTCCTTTCACAGCTCCTGAGCATTTACTTGCTGTGCTGCTGGGGGTTCTTGGTGACAGCCAAAGTTGACATTTGCAGTAATGCAGCATCTGAAAAGTGGCACTTTTATCTAGGGCGTTTCAGTTGATCCTGAAAAGCGAAGCAGCAGCAGGACTGATGCTCTTTTTTCTGGCAGAGGGTAGGCTGCCTGCCTGGTGTGTATGTGCGTATTGTTGACCACAGGTGGGAATGTGCTGCTCTGCTGGAAATGAGCTCTTTTTATTAGTTATGTTGCTGGGCTTTAGGTATAAATCAAAAGCAAAACTTTAATGTTTTCCTTTCCAGAAAGGATGGGACTTCATGCGGATTAGTAAACTGGGAGCATTTACAGGGCTTCTCCTCCCAGAGGTGGAACAGGACATCGTGTGAAAGAGGTGGCATTTGTATTGTCTGCAGGGCAACTTGTTGGAAGCTGATAGAGGATGCTGTTGGAAAGAGCGTAGTGCTGTGGCTTCTACTGAGAGCAGTACTTGCAGTGAGAGTATAGAGTCACTTTTTGAGCACTGCAGCATTTCAGGAAGCATTACAAACCCCATGCAGAGACTTCAATTCCTATGTTGACAACAGTGGCAGTGAGAAAAGTACAGCACTGTTGCATTCGCTAAGGCAAGTATTTACAACCCTGATCTCTAGAGAAGATGGTAGAAGATAGTGAGCTATGGCTCCTGGGGCACCACTTTCAAGAATTTGCTGTGCTTACAGGTACATTCACCTTTTCCAGCTTTTGGCATCTCAAGTATTAGGCAATGCCACAGTTTGAGAGTAAAATGGTACTACACAGAAGTAAGTCAGAATGGTTATGAAGAGAACAGTTTGTAGTGGGTTTTTTTCTTTCCCCAGTAGCTGAAGTCAGTGTGTAGTAACAGTCCTACTGATCTACTTTTGATTTTGAAACTGCAAGAATAGTGGGACCCCCACCTCATGTCCATGGGAAGGATGCTGAAAGCTAGATGTGGCCAAGGTTTGCCATCTGCTGTTACAAAGAATAATTCACAGACCATGGTGTTTCATTCAAAAAACCACCCATGTGTTTCGTGCAATCTCATGCCCATGCAGAGTGTTTTTTTTCTTTGATATTCTAAACATACTAATTTTATTAGCACCTTTGCTTATTACAAGATGCATTACAAAAAAGGTCAGCAGCAGCCTGTTGTCCAGAGGTAAGCTTACACCCAGCATCCTGCTGAACACCGACGTGGTGACTCTGCTGAAATGTGTGCAGTACATTTGTTTGGTTTCTCTTAAAACAACAGAAGAATCCAACCACTATTGACTAATGAGGAAGAACTGTGTACAAATTCATTTCCATTACAGCGCCTTGGTAAAGTGCTGACATGTCTGAGATTTTTTTGTAAAGAACAAGTGCTTCTTTTCACATTTGAAAAAGTGTCTTCTGCAACTTGCATGGACAAGTAGTTTCTATGAATTCTCTGGAAATGTCAGTGTCTAACATGGATTTTGTCCATGCACTTTTTTCTGAAAGTAGATAACCCCCCATACCCCCTCTTTGGTTTGCAGTTAGAGGAGAAGCACGCTGTGCTTTTGCTTTTGGCACTGCTGATGCAGTGGCTGAGCGCAGAGCCCACTGTAAATGACCAAGCCCACAGGACTCTGGGGAGCTGTATGCCACCAGTAATGTTTTATTGTGTGTGCCATTTGAACCACCTTCCAGTGAGTGAAAAACCCAATTTTTAAATTTTTTTAATTGTACTTGGAATTAACTGTTGCCGTGTACTAAACCCTCTTGTTACGAGCCCTAAATAAAAAGAACAAAGCACACACCATGTGTTCTGTGAGCGTGCCACTGCCAAGTCACAAGCCTTGTCTTTGGCTACAGGCTTTTCACCATGAGGCCAGGGACAGTTGCTTGTATATGCAGGAGCCCTATCCCAGGGGAGCTGAGTGCAGCACTTCCCACAGCACAGGTATGAGCCCTGGCATCCTGCCTGCTGCCTTCAGCAGCTCCTCCCTCCACTTCTGTATGACTACTCATTTCCTGTCATCACCACTAATGTAACACCTCCAATGCCTGCTGTAAAAGCTGATGTCTGATGCAGGGCCAGCGTGCGAGCGTACCCCAGGAGGAGGTGAACAGAGCCAAATGCTCTACAGTGGACCCCAGAAAGGGGCTGCAGCAGCACTTACTTACCAGCCGTCAGCTGTTCTTGCATGAGCAGAGCTCTACAAGACTCTGCACGCCTGAGGGAGGAGGCAGATGGAAAAGGTGAGCCTTCACACCAGGTCCTCTTTAGACCTGTGACTGATGTGCACCATGTCACCGGTACAGCCAGCTCTGACCCATGGGAAAGAGCTGTGCAAGGGAACAATAAAAAGCAATTTTATTGAGAGTGAGCATATAAGTTGGTAACCTGCAGGCTATCAGGTACCTGATCCCTACAACAGGGAACCACTGATGCCCTGAGAACACAGTATAGGTTCTGAACTCATGAAAAAGGAAAATGGCAAAACAGAGGATTAAACCAGATTATTAAATTTAACTACATCTTTATTGGATTGTGCATATTCCATTGTATAATGATCTATATTGGGTACTCTATAATGTAGTATTTCTTCTGTCCTCTCCCATGCTTAAAAAAGTATATTTATACATATATTTATATATATTTATAGTATGGCAAAGCTCCCCCCAACCTGAAGCTATCAGTCTAAAAGAGCTTTGATTTTTTTTCTTTTTGGAAAGGGAAGAAGAGGGGAGGCAATCCCATTGAAAGATAAAATGTGCAATTTTCTTTTTAAAGCAGTAAACATGAATGTATTTACAGCACTCAGCACAAGTTTGCTGCACAGACAAATCATCATTGCAATGACACTTTTTCTTACATTTGCATCCCCCATGTTATACAGAACATCACCAGCAGCTGCTAACAGTTAGTGTAAGCCATAAACCAAACTGCTGCTCCAGTTAATTTTGGGTCCACTAGAAAGGAGAGCTAAGATCTGCAATTACAACTTGTGACAAAGCATTTAGTTTTCGTTTTAGAAGTAGAAGCGTTATAGTGCTGCACCAAATCAGCAGCAGGGAGCCTTGGGCACAGGTTCGTTTGCTAAACTGCCCTTTGTCCCTGCCCAGCAGGTGGGTACCCACTCGCCAGTGCTAATTAAAGGCAAGAGATGCACAACAGCCAACAGTGGCATCCCTGTTCTCTTGCCAAACAGCTGCTGCAGAACAGCAGCTTTTCAGCTCCTGACAGAGGCTGGTGCAAGCACATCTTGAGTACCTGGAATTTAGCTTTGACTGCATCTTTGGCAAGGTGGGAGGAAACTATTTTCCACTGTAGAGAACAGGTGGTTCAATTCCCGAGTCTCCTAAAAGACAAGTCACCTCTGAGCATTTAAATGGGGGGGGGGGGTATGCATTCCAAAATCTGTTACCAAACCTCCTCCCTCACTAAGTCCCTGTCACGAGGGATGGTGCATATAGCACTAGTTCCTGTTCCTCTAACTTCTCTAGATCTCTTCACCACAGCTACACACTTCTGATTGATGACCAGGGAGCTCTTGCACAGAGTCCTTGCCCTGTTGAGTGCGTGCCTCGGAGCACCAAACAGCCATCAGTGCAAATGAGTTACTTTGCATTGTGAGGGATATGCATGTGTTGTCACCGCATTTGCAGTTTAATGTTTTAAACTTTTCAGGATTAGACAGTCTGTGACTCACTGGATCACAGAGATCAGAGTGCACTGACCCCTGCAACATAACACTGGTTGTGTCAGTCTTCACAGGCATTTTCTTAATCGAAGAAAAAGAAATCAGAAAGAAAAATTACTCAACTTTAGACAAACTTATAATTCCAAAATATAAGCTTAAACCCCACCAGCACATTACAGAAATGTCTAAGAGAAACTAACCCTTGTAGTGTTAAATCCTCTCTGCTTTGGAGTCTGTCCTGATTGTGTGAGGGAACGCAAAGCCAGGAGCCACAAGTGGGCTTTGGGAAAACCTCTCCCTCAAAGCCGATTCCCCTCACCTCCAAATGAGGAGTGCTGTTTGAGCAAGTACAGAACCTACACCTGAACAATGTAAAAAGGAAGAAACAAAACAAACTCACATGTTCTGGCCGCATCATCACTACCTTCTGTCAGGAATTTTTACTGCTTTCCTGGAGTGCAGCTGATTTCAACATGATTCTGCATTTGAAGTAATACTCACAGTAAGACCCACTTATAATTTTATTTTGACTAAGAAACATTTACCTGCAATGATACCGCTGAAGTAAAACAGTTTAGTTCTATGCAGTATTCTGTAACAACCAGATTTCTCTTTTGCCCTTCTGTTGCTGAAATGGCACTTTTGGTTCATTTAACTGTGGAAAAAGTAATTTTAACTGGGAGGAAAACTAGCCACACTATCTCTGAGCTGAGTTATCTGGTTGCCTAAGGGCACAGAAAGAAGAAATTAGAAAACATCTCAATGTGCTAGTCCAGAACAGTAAACCTTAAAACGCACTTGTTGAAAAAAATGCTCCCTCTCTCCCATCAGACCTGAAGCCAAAGTGATCCAGGTACCTTTGCTTTGGTTCCCTGATGTGTCAGTCAGCCACTGTTGCCCTGCAGGAAACTGTTCAGGAGAGGAGCTCTTTGGCTTTGAGGTCATGCACCAAGTTGAGCAAGCAGTGGTGGTTTGCCACAGGAGCAAAGCAGGACCTTTCCTCTTCCACAGAAAATAGCAGATTATTTTATTGTGAGACTTGAGCTTAATCTCCCCCCCCCAGCCACAGGTTTTGAAAGACTAAACAGAACCCCGGCACATCCACCTCAAACACGTTACCTGGGTTTGTTTAGAACCAGAGTTCTTTGGGGTTTTTTAAATAATTTCTCCTATAAGCTTAGTGCTGCTGTATCAGCCGTGTTTTCCCTTCCAAAGCATCTCCCCGAGACCTGAATTACAGTGAAAGTGTCTGAGAAGACTGGCTCCCTGCTTTGTGCACCTGCGCTGCAGGCACAGAAGCCTGCCTGAACAGGAGGGACCCTGCTGTTCACAGAGATGGACAATACTGCTGCATGGCAGAGAGGAAATGAGCACCAAATCTGTTCCAGATTAATGAACACAGCTGTATGCTCTCAGCTGCCCCTGCAGGAGCAGGGCTTTCCCCAACACCCCGGCCTTAACAAGTGTCAAAGGCCATATGCTTCATCATGTAACACAACAACAGCTGTACCCCCTCAGTATTTTAGGATCAAAGCATCTGCTACCTTTGTGTCCAGAGTATGAAAGCTCAGCTCTCACATGCTCATTTTAACAGTGCCAAAAAGAAGCAGGAAGCTTCTTGCTGTGTGAGGTCTGGCCCCTCTGTTTTCTGATTTAAATAAATATAACGGTGCAATTATGAGACCAGTGCACACAGGGGAAAATAACTTACTTGCAAATAAGGCATAAATATTTACTGTCACAAAAGCAGTAAATACACTGGAAACGCAAGTTACAATGAGGGGTCTCATAAGCTGAAAAGGCAGCCAGGTTGTGAAAATTCCAGTGCTCAGCTGAGAGCACTGTATTTCCATATGACTACTGGCTTAGGAAGGAAGTTGTAACAAGAAGCAACACAGGTGCCACCTTTGCTGATGCTCGTTATTTTTGCTGCAGACTTAAGAAAGAGTTAAACTTCTGTCTCCCAGCAAGCTGTGCAGCAGCCTGCAGTAGTAGCAAGGATTCATTATCTACGGAGAGATACTGGGTAATGAACTTGGGCACAGGAAAATGAGAACGAAGCTTAAATGCCTCTGAAGAAATTGCACTCAAAACATTGCTCTGCCGAGTCCAAAGCCCAGAGGTACCCACACTGAATGAACAAAAGCAAAAGGGCTGGAACTAACACACACCAGTGGAGCTGTCTCGGGGTAAAGAAAAACAGATGGTGCAAGCAGAATTCCCTGGCTGCTCGCATCCGGCAGCACGCTGCATCAGCCCGGGTGCCCCTTGCCAGGGAGCCGGAGATGTGGCCACTCACCTACCCTGGGAGTTTCGGCTCCAGCTGTGCACCTCTGGCTCTGCGGGTGGGTATGAGCCCTGGAGCTGTGTACAGCACAAAGCAGCAGGAGGACCAGCGTTGACAATTACAGCACCATCAGCTGCAGTGTAGCTGCTCAGCAACCTTCCTGTGGAGCTGCTCGCCAGCTACACTGAGCGTGCTTAAATCAACAATGCAAATGCCTTTAAGGACACTTTATAAGCACAAAAATAGTAGAAACAAAACTTTGTGAACAATTTGAAAGATACAAAAAAGTGCCTTTCCATAGCAGTGCTTTAAAAATGCACACAATGGTATATACTCTTATTGCTCAAAAAAACTAGTCTGAAATAGTAAAACGATTTCCAGAGGTGCTGAAACAGATTTTTTAAAAATCATGAAACATCAGCAGAGACAGCACCATTAATTTATCTCTTTTCAAGATGCACTTATTTAAAACTCTATAGTTATAGCTGGGTCATTTTTACCCTCTGATTAGCAAAGCTTTTTCCTATTCATAAAGTATTCATTCACAAAGACATTTATTTTATTATTTGGATTTTTAAAAAAACACTCTATTAAAGAAAAAAAAAAAAGGCATGAGGGACACTGTCACAATATTTCTTAAAAATCTATCAGCCTGAATTACTCTAATGAGAGAGAAGTTTACATCTTTTTTTACACACTTGAGGATGCTGTCAAGTCAAGCTACTTCCTTTGTTTCAATCTTTGGGGGAAGGAAAACACTTAACATTTGCTTTTGGAGAAAAGCTAAACCACCAGAGAAATCATTTGCCATCTGAGCCCTGACAGTGTCCCCATGCTGACGAGGGAAGCTGTAACAGCCAAAGATGGAGCAGGTACAGTCCAAGTATTTCAGTTACTTTACAAAGGTTGTGTACCACTACCCTGTAATGAACATGCATGATACATAAGACCAACTGACCACTTACGTCAGCTACACTGCCGTATCGCAACGTCCAGATATGTGCCTAAGACTGTACAATCAGAAACTACTCAAGTACAAGAAAAAGGGCTCTAGGACTTGATCTGGTGATTGGCTGTGCATCGGTGGCAAACAAAACCCAAAGCAAATACAACAGTCTATTTCCTACTCATATGGGCCCTTAAATTAAATGATTAGCAAATGTTATTGCCTCTCAAGGTTGTGTTTTTTCCAGTCTTCTCCCTTGACTGCTACAAGTGCAACTTGGTAATTAACAGGTTTATGCATTGGTTGCAGTCTCCGGCGGGTCTAAGAAAAGAGAAAGAATTTCCACTGTGCTGGTCTAAAATTAGCACTCCCCTCTCTCTAGAAGGGGAAACATCCTGACAGTTTCTAATGAATTACAAAAACTTTAAATGTTTCCAGAAACTCGGTTTTGTACAGACAACCCACCAGGCACAGACAAGGTGAGACTGTACGCTGCATATGCTTGTGCAAGAACATAATGCTCTACAGAAACCTACCTGGTCGTTCAGGGAAAGAATTACATGTACAAGCGATGTATCGGCACGCGTCAGCCTTGGGGGTCAGCCTCGATTGCAGGTGTCCTGGCAGCTTTCAGAAGGGGTTAACACAAATATATTTATCTTGAGCCATAGAAAGAAGTGACGGAGCCTACTAGAAAGTTAGAATGCATAATGGATTGGAATAATACATATTTATCCTATTTACTGCATGGAGAAATAACTTTGAAATGATTTGTAGCAGGGTCTATTTTTTAAACTATTTGGAAGGGAGGGGGAGGCTCTTTATAGTATAAATATATTTCACTCCAGCCCACTATATATAAAATCTCTTTTCTTCTGCAGAACATACTCATCTTCAGTAGTATTATGACCAGAATGTTTTGGTATGTTGCATCTGTACTTTTCAATCAATAGACAATGTACAGTTACCAGCAGAACACTTCAGCTCCGCACCAACTACCCACCACAAACTGCCAAGAGGTTTGTGGGGGGTTTTTTAGTTTGTTTGTCTTCCTTTCTTTAAAGTGCCCCCTATATCTTCATCTTTGTGGCAAGATTTGACTAGTTACAGAGTCCGATTCCAGATAATATAGTGACTGAAACAATAAATACGGTTCTACAAAAACATTCTGGTTATCTTCTGTAATTGCGACGAAATATACCACAATATATTATATACCTACACTTATAATACATGCACAAACATGTCTCACGTGGACAGACATTACAAAAAATTATCTATCTCCCCCCCTCCCCTAAATGCAGAAAAAGTAAGAAAATGGGGGTTTGGTCCAATCTGTATGAAGGGTAAAAGAAATTGAAAGGGTAAGTCAATGCTTCTCTATCCACCTTTCCCAATAAAATATCGACACCCCAAGCCCCCAGCTTTTTTGGCCTAGCCATGAAAGGGGAATGTCTTTACATTTAGCCTTAGCTACACAGTTTGAGATCACCTCTTTTGATGGGGCTGTCATCCACATCCCCACATCCTCTCCAAGTGCGCAAGATCACAGGTTGGCTGATCACGGAGCGGCCCACAAGTCACGGAGAGCACCGGCCGCGGGGGGGTGGTTACCAGTCTCGCGACAGCTTGGTGTTCTGATCTCTTTTGGGAGGCGCAGGGGGTGGCCCCCTCCGCAACGTTGCATAGCCGGATAAATGACCGCCCGCAAAGCTGCTCGTCTTCTGCTGGTCCGCCAGCAGCTCCGGCGGAGGTGGAGGCAGGGCCATGTCGTCCATGGTAGCCGTGGGCTCTGTTCTGGACATCCGTGCGGAGGAGAGGGAGCCGTGCCGGGTGATGGATTTCCGCTGCAGCGTCCGGTTGAGGTCTGCCAGGAATCCTGGCTGAACGCTAAGGCTGGACTTGGGAGAAGTGGGCACTTGAAGGGCAGCCGGCCCCGGTGGCTCCGCAACCTCCGCCTGCGTCAGCCGAGTGCTGTCGTTCCGCTTGGGGCGTGTGGGTGGCGGGGCCTTTTTCACGGGTGGTTTTGACCACACCTGAGGCTGGGGATTGACAACGGCGACTTTTGGGGAGGTGCTGCCTGAAAACACGGATGGGATCTCAACCGGCGGGAGAGGAAGATCTATTTCAGGTGGTGGTGGTGGAAAGTCTGAATCAGATGGTGGCGAAGGGAATTCAACCACAGGTTCCTTCTCAGACACACCCGGAGCAGGAGGCTTGGGTGGGATCCCTCCTTGCGGGAGGACAATGGGCAGGCCCACCCCAGAAAGGTTGAGCTTTCCTGGCTTTGGAGGGGCTGCAGGAGGCGATGACTCCTTGGAAGGAGACCCTGACGGCTCTGGTGGGTGTGCAAATTTGCTGACAAGGCGGTCCACTGAAGGTCTCTTGGACTCATGGTACTCAGTGGAGCTGGCGGACTTGATGCTGGAGTTTCGCTGAGGTGTTGGAGGTGGTTTCTTCCCTCCAGGGCTTGATGTCTTGCTGGTCTTTTTGACTGGAGACCCTGATCTGTCAGGGGGAGGAGAACCTGCAGAGGAAGCTGGGGAAGGAGGTGGAGGAGGAAACACTAAGCTGCTCTCTGGTGGAGGAGGGGGGAAATCTGGTGAGGGAGCAGAAGTAGGCTGCCATTTGGGCTTTGCCTTCACTGCTGGAGGTGACTGTGGAGCCACGCTCAGCGGAAGGGGCTTTAGAGGCTGGGGCTCAGTGGCAGATGGGGTGGGAGGAGGTGGGAACTGGCTAACTATCTGTTTCACCACCGATGGCACTGGGGACTGAGGGGATGGAGGAGGCTTCACAGAGAAACTCTGCTGCTTTGGGAATGTAGGGGGAGGAGTAGGGCCAGGAGGGGCTGGGGGCAGTGGCGGCACCTGGGGAGAGGTGACACTTGGTTGTTTCTTTATTGCAAGGGGTAAGGGAGCTGGCAGAGGGGGGGTGACATGTGTGACCCCCGGTGACGCTGCCTTCCCACTAGGCTGTGGGGGGAGAGCTGCCATGACAGGCTTTGGGGGTGCCTGGGGCGGTGGTGGGGCAGGCACAGGCGGTGGCGGCGGTGGCAGCGAGGAGGTGGCAGTGGCCTGGCTTACGCTTGGTTGAACCTGATGGATTTTGGGGGGTGGTGGTGGCGGCGTGAACTGTGGCACAGAGGGGGCACAAGGTGCCGGCTTCAGCTGCGCCATGGCAGAGCCCGGAGTGGGAGGTGGTGGAGGAGGCGGGGGAGGCGGCATGACCCCGTTGGGGGGCACCGGGATATGAGGCTTCACCGAGGGCGGGGGGCCCTGCAGTGCCGCGGGGGGCTTGGCGAAGGGCCCGCCGTGCTGGGCGGCGTTCTGCAGCCTCGTGATGGTGCTGTACTTGACAAACATGGTGGCGGGAGAGCCCGCTGACGGGGCGGCCTGGCTGGGCAGGGGGGGCGGCGGTGGAGGGGGGGGCGGCGGAGGAGGAGGAGGGGGGGGAGGCGGCGGGGGCAGCGGGGGGGACGGCTGCGAGGCTGTGTAGGGGGTTGCCACTTTGGTATGTGGGGACACGGAGGGTGCGGCAGACATGAAGGGCCGGCCTGCAGGCTCCATTCGGGCCTGTCGGGAAAGGGGTTTTAGTGGAAGTGGAAAGAGAGAAAAAGAAACAGATAGAGAGGGAGGGAGGGAGGGAAGGAGACAAAGAGATTATAAAGTCAAGGTCTAAATGTGCCTGTCATTAAAAATTAAGTGGCGGATTACAGCATGCAGGAAGTATTAGCAAAACAATGCAGCAAGAGACTTCCACGCACTGACACGCCTGTACCATGCAGTCTGACTGGGCAGGCGGGGAGAGGAGCTGGCAAGAATCAGTGGAGCCAGGTTCAAGCGAGGCTGAATGTCAGCGAGAAGATACACCAGCCTTGTCACTCCTGTGGGCATCTGTAACGACCCAAACAGAGCATTGCCCAGAGTGCCACGGGCCATGACAGAGGACATCAGGTGGAGCATGAGACTCTGCAGACACCTACTCAGCTCAGTAAGACTAGAGTCAAACCACACATGGCCTCCCAGAGCACCCGTCAAGCCTTTAGGCTGCTAGCTCAGGCCTTACACTGCTCAGTGCTAAAAAAATGCAGAAACCCTCAACTGCTCCAACACACATGAAGAGCAAGCTCCACACAGGAATACTGCTGAGATCCTTCCACTCCACATGCTCTGGTATCTAAGACTGGTAAGGAAAATAATATGAAAAAGAGGGAGAACTGATGTTTCCTGGGAAAATTTCCCCAGAAGGAAATGCTTAAAGATCCGCAAAAGAAAGTTCGCTTGGGAAAGAAGAGCTATACATGCAAATATTACGATAAGCAGAAAAAGAAAGGAAAGATGGGGAAAAGCTGACTAAGGGAAGGAGCAATGGGAAAGCAGCAGGCAATGCTTAGTCTGCTCATTGAGTTTTGCTTAAGTTAAATTGTTTCTCTAAATTGAAAACCTACATTCCTATTAAAAATTGAAGAGATAACGGCATTACTCAAGTTTAAAAACATCCTCCTAATACAAACTGGTTTGGCTACAAGACAAGTTGTGAATTTCACAGTGCACAGCATAGAAACATGCATTAGAAATGCAACACCAACACGGCAACTGACCGCACGGGGTACCTATACTTCATTAGAAGACACTTTGCCACAAGTTAGCCCAATTATGCTCATTTGCACTGTATGAGCAGGTTTGCACATTGCTTTGTTCTAAGCACAGGTGCACAGAGTTTCTATATGTGCAGAACACCACCAAAAGGATTAGAGTCAGAAACAACAAACGGTGATTTACAACACACATGGGGTGTGCCTCTACCTGTCACATTACGTCTGGAAAGCAAGAGTGTAACAGTTCTGGAGCTAAACCAAGGTGTTCACATAACAAAACAGGAGAGAAATCTTGATCTCTTGCAAGTGTTAGTCTGTAAATTACCATTCTCCCAATCACCCAGGTTAATGAAGTTTCAAGTAGCACCACCTGACCTTAAGTGTGCCCTGTATAAGGCACCATGGGTGTGCTGACCTTAGCTGTGCTGAGCTTCACTTTTGACACCTGAGATAGCAAAAGGCAACAGGAAAAATAAAAGCACATAAAACAGAGAGGGAGACCAAGGCATAACAGAACAGCTACCCCTGAACAGCAAGACCTTGGAGAATCTGGAATCTGTCACTTAAAGCACACACAGTGAGCACACATTTTGATGCCTGTTGTAGCATCCCACTTGAAATAATTTGTTCCAAATCTAACAAGCAAAAATGAGACATAATGAGATCTTCACTGCCCAACTGTGAAGAATGAACAGATGAACAAAGTATTCTTTGGACAAACGGCAATCTTTCGAAATGTGAATGGATGGTTTGCCCACATTTTGGGATACATGGATTTTTTAATTTTAGAAATATTTGAAACAGAGGAATTTTCCTCATATCCATTGTGGACAGTGATTTTCACAGTGAGCAAATTAAACACCCAGGACAGGGAAAAGAATATTGTGCACCTCAGGAGGGGAAGCCCCTCCTATCTCCACAGAATCAAATTTCCACAACCAGAAACATATTCAGTGATACTCTGTATATAGAACCACCTTGAAACAGATCATTGTCCTTGTTCTTCCTTGTAACTATGTGATGTCCTCCTGCGTATCTTGAAAAATTACTTATTGCATAACTACCAACTCATTTGCAACATGCATCTTTTCACGACTATCTCGAACTCTCAGAAATGCTTGCAAAAAGAAAAGTGTCTATTCTTAAAAATAACAACTGTGGGTTTTTTTAACTGTTTTTCCTAAGAAAACAAGCTTTTGCAGCAACCTGCCCATATGAACTGTTTAAGCCAGCTTTGTCACCAAAGCACTGCGGAGTAAATACCTCGGAAATAACTGTTTGGACACTAATTTGCCTAAACCAACATGTCTCAGTACAACTATCTTTTAATGTAAATTACAATTTTTTTTCAACACTCTTGTTTCCTTTCTTGCCACACAGGTTCACATCTTCCACTGCCCATTTCATTTATCAGCTATTTAAGTTCCTTGGGCCTGGCCTGTACAGGATAAAAAAAGCATGTACCGTGGTTTCACTGAAAGTAAATTTGTCACCAATTTACTTACAATTTTTTAACATGGCTTGGAATTGTAATTCTACATGGTTCATTTCATTTGGATTCTTTGGAAGTGTCAGGGCAATCCATTCATCTGTTACGCTCAAGGAAATGTACTTTTTTTTGGATTTGTGCATAGAAAGGGATTCAGATTAATGAAATCTTGAAGCACGGATGGCCCTCACCAGGGAGCAGTCCGAGTATTTTATTTTAAAAATGACTTTAATCAGATAACAGAAAAATTCCCGGAGCTCAGTTAAATGAGCAGTTGCCGGCAGCACTATGGACTTGGTAAGAACAACAGTGACCCCATTGTGGCAAACTGCAAACTTTTCTCTAAAAGCTCACAGAGGATGTAGCAGCAGGATTTTCGTATTGAAAACTAAAACTTTAGGAAACAATAACATTCTCAGAGCAGTTCTCTTTCACCTCTGTTGGGTACATGCCAGAACAGACTCAAGTGCTCATCTTTTGCATCTAACCCGCTCCTGCAGAAATGATGCACACTAGTCACATACAACAAGCCACCTGCTGATGAACATGCACCAGGGTATTGCACTCATGCAGTAGAAAATTTGGATCACCATTTAAGCAAGCTACATTCCTGGGCCAAGGACTACGTTACTATTAGAATCAGACAATTTCCAAGCCAGCAGGCACTGCAGAAAAGTTATCAGTCCCAAAGAATGCAGCCAGGTCAGTTTTCACATTGTGCCACAGGTGCTTTCCTATTTGAGAATCTGATGATGTGCCTTATTTTTAGTTATTTATCTGGCTCACCAATGTCAGGTGTAGTGACCCATGGTTTTAGTTTTAAAAAGCTTGCTTCTCTTGCTTGAACCTGGGGTGCGGGGAAGATTCAAAATTGACAGGAGTAAAGACAGCTTCTCATAGTGTCCTGACAATGTACTTCCACACAAAACTGCTGCAGTTAATACTGACATCATGGCTGTTCAGGAACCTAGAAATTCCTTTAATTCCCTGACAATAAACGGGCATAAGTGGCAACCCTGCTGTGTTTGGAAGTATTCCCTAGGAACTACACCAGTCAACTAGCGCAGAAAGGACAGAAAACTAACCAAACCACAACAGACCCGAGCCTCAGGCTTCAATGGGTTACAATCTTTTGTAACTCACTACCAGCAACAGGAGACAACATATCTGCACCAGTCCACAATTATTGTCAATTTTACTACTTTTGCTTTGACCGTATCTGTGGTTACTGTTTCCATTTCCACCGAATACAACAGAAAACATTTGAGTAAAAACTACCAGAGTACTTCTTAAATAGATATACCTGCCTTCAGCTCTCAGTTACTCACATCTTCACAATGGAAAAATGTGGCTAGTTAACTGGAGAAAAATTTTAGTGAAAGAATTTCATTCAATTTGTTAACAACTGATCTTTTTATTTTGTCTTTATTCAACATCAGTTAATAGGATTCTATGGGATGGGCTGTATCATGCCTTCAAAGAACATAGGGCTTCTGTGCACACAAATAAAAGCAAGAACAGAAGTTTCCAAGGCTAAATTCCCTGAAAAAGTGATTCCTGAAAAAAACAATTATATGGCAGTGTATGTCATTAACGAAGAGTAAAAAAAGAGAAGAAATCCCACTCAAGACAGAGGTAGAAGACGTATCACTCTGTCCCATACATTTTGTTGGGCGCTGGTTCTCAAACTAAAGTCTTCTTGTTACCTTGCTGGATTCCTCCAGTTGAGTGCCTCGTTTCCAGGCCTCGGAGAACATGGAGCTGACAATACTTTGGGAACGGACATGACCAGCTGGCTGGGTGTCAGAAACTCCACTGTCAGACTGATTCGAATGATTTGATTGAGATTCTGTTTAGAAGGAAGTTAAGAAACAGTTAGCATATGTTTCTGAATGTAAGAGGAAAGCCAGTGTGTTTACAATGCAACTCTGTGTGACATTTATTGGTCACACTGGTTAAATATGTTGTGACTACTGCATAAGCTCTAGCTCACATCCAGGCTGTTGTGGTCCAGAAAACAAAACAGAGCAACAGCATCCTGGTATTAACCAAATCTGAAGCTCCACAAAGATGACAGTGTGTCAGATATGCTGCAAAGTGAAAACACACTGCAGTTTTATAGGTTCTGAAATACCCCAAAGCCCCTGCACTTTAGGAAAAGCCCCACTTCCTGCAGTGCATGCAGCCTGCTCTCTTAAGCAGTCCTTCCCAGAAACAGACTCTGTACATAGGCTGAGGACAGGCAAACTATGCTAGGTGAGGCAGTAATCTGCTTCTGACTGCCCCATTCCTCAAGGGAAGAGAAGGAATGATGAGCATCCTGTAACTAGCAAACACGGGTGATGCTCTGCATCCACAGGGTATCTTGAAAAGGCAGCAGCAGCCACTGCCAGACCGATTTATCCAGCCTGGCACCTGCTTTCTGTGTAGTCCCAAAGGTAAAAAAGCACCTAGGCAGAGGCTGGACTGCAGCTCTGGCAGAACATGCGCGGCTGGTGGGCTGTGGCTCAGCTCCCCACAGGAGAAACTTTATCAGAAAAACATCCAGTTTGGATGGAGAAATTGTCAGTAACTGAGAATGTACTGCTACACCTGGCAGGCTTTGCCACACAGCTGAAATAACAGAGTACCTTCAGTTAGGCTGAATTTGCTTAACTCATTCTCACAGGCTACTTTCTCAACCTTTCCAGTTCAGTAGCATTACTCCCTGACCTGTATCTGCAGCGGACACAACACTTTCATACAATAGCCTGTTTTCAATAATGAAACTTGCCCCCGAGGGTTGAGAATAACCTGGCCAAGTGTCAGTCAGCTCTGAACAGTGAAATGAGACTATATAAACCTTCATCAATTTTTAAACTGTTATGGGCTGTGAAAAAAAACCAGTCCCAGTCCTGCTGAAAGGTAAACAGGAGCATATTACTGCTGGCACACACAGTTTGACACAGGAACAGAAACAGTGTTTTCAAAGTTTGTCTCTAAAGAGATTATCTGGATCTTTGCCTTTGGGCAGAGACTATTTCTTATTTTCCAATTCTGAATATTCCAGTCAACAAAAGCAGTTTCAGAGCTACACACACGTTCTATGCATCATTAAAACATACTTCTTTTTCTCAAATAGGTGAAGATGAAGGCATGAGGAATTTGAGGAAGTTTCCTCTTCTCAGTGTCAGAAAGATTCTTTTTTGGAGGTGAACAAGAAAGTACTCTATGTTTCTTAATACATACACCACTGCAAGTAATATAATAAAATAAGGGGGCTTTCATATATATTTATATATGTTAAACATAAAGTCTGTGTTTTAGACTAAAAATCTCTCCTGAGGTCTCTAGATAGAGGAATGATAAAAAAGGTAATTAAATCTTTCTATTATGAGACAGATCACATTACCTGGCAAACTAGATGAGCTGGAGCCTGACTTGATACTGGAGCTAGACAAGGAAGTCCAGTCATATGCTGATTCTGTTCTCTTCAGTGCTTCCTGATAGTTCATGTATAGTTGCTTCCCATACTGCGCAAAAAGACAAACAAGTTTAACAACTGTACATAGGCTGCGTACCCTTTTCAGACTGTTGAGCTCCACCTCTGGCTTCTCTATTCCACTATTTTTTCCCCCCCGAGATAAACAACAGGCTCTTTGTTAAGGAGCTGAGGCAACATTAATTTTTTATTAGTGAATTGCTGAAAGAAGGAGAGAAACCAGTTTGTTTATCCTAGGAGAGATACCATCAAGCAAGAAATGGGCCAATGAATAAATTAAGCCAACCTGTGGATCTTAGAAATCAATTTTGCTTTCCAGTTCTCTTTTCCCACTAGTCTTCCCTTTAAAATCTGTGAGGGAGCTGGCTAAAATCTAGTCATGTCAGTTAGAACTTTGTCAAGCGATGGAGGTGCAGCAGAAACAAGAAGGGCCTAATTACTGAATTATCATAACAAGAAAGCCCACCAATTTTGCTAAAGAAGGAAATATGTAAGAAGATCGTGCAATTCACATTCAGAATAGTTAAATAAGAGGGAAGTAAGATTTAGCATGTATTCTGCTAAGTAACCGTAAGTGGTTTCAAACAGACAATGACAACTCATGAGAACAGTGCGAGACCGCCTAGACAAGGTTACCTTAGCAATGCGGATGCCGTTGATCCATTGGTGTAGAGTTCTTACATCATCACAGCAAAGATACTTGATATACTGGGATTTCTTCTGGATCTGAGGATGCTGCAAAAAATCATTAATCCTCATCAATATTTTAACAGCTAGGAATGCAAGGAAAGCCATTTATCTGTTGAAGTGTATACAGACAAACATAAGTGCTGGAAGCTCTTCAACAGTAGTCTGTATTTGAGCCTACTTAAAAATGTTTGAGAGTGTTTCAGGAGGTGGCAGTGGGGATTGCTCCACATACAGATTGGCAGTGTGCACTGATTTCAGGTTTGAAACACTAAGAAAGGGTGAATCAGTATTTTAGTGCTGTAACTTCTATCTATTAAAAGAGCCTTCTGTACCTGTAAGGCTCTTCAGAAATCATTATACTCTCAAGCCCAGTGGTCAGAACAGTATCAGCTTGTAAAAACTTTTCCTAAACACAAGCAAGACACTGCCAAACCATAGAGAGTTGTCTCCTTTCACTGCTCTATGGACTACCTCACCACCTGAAAGAGACAACTGACATTTCACCTTCCTCTCCACCAAAACAAACTGGAGGAAACCAAACACACTGGGCTTCTCTGCTTTTGCATGGCTTGACTGAGACAGTCCACAAACTACAAGCTGTTAAGCATAATTCCATTTTCAGCTTGTAGCACCTTTGAGACCCTGACCCTACTGATTCAGGGCTCTCATCTAAAATACTTGCTGCTCCCACATACATGTATATAAAAGAAGAGGTGCAGTATTTATCAATTCAGTAGTTAAGAAAGCAATGCGTATTTTAAAAAGTCAGACACTGGAAATACTTCTGCATGGATTATTTCATTGTTTCCTGCTCATGCAGTAGAAGTTACACATCTCACAGCTGTCAGGGCAACTCTGAATACTGAAGTCCTTCTCAATTCCTGTTTAAGCTTAAGGCCAGTGACACAGAGTTTTGCTAGATGATCGCAGGTATTTAAGTTTTAGTGAAAGCTGTCTGAAACATGTATCAAAGAACTTTTGATCAGAATATTCAGAATATTTTCTCCTGTTGTCTTCCAAACATAATTCTTTCAAATCTAATATTTCAAAATTAACATGAACATATTCATCTCCATAAATAGAATATAACAAACCTTATTATGATATTAGATAATTGTTTTTTCACTGTCAGCCTTTTTCATACACATGATGTATAACAAAGAAGAGTCTGTAGAAGCACAAATAATTACTTTGCTAACAAGCCATCTTTTTCCTGGACTTGTTCAAAAATTTGGCTATGTAGAAATAAAAGAACTTCTCAGAAATCTAACATTTAGGACCAAGGAGCTAATATTATGTACTAGCATACAAATGCTATATTTAACAATAGCACAGCACCTGTCTTGCACAATAAGGTTCAAGACAAACAAAGGAAGCAAACATGTAAAGACAAATCCATTCTGGACTTCAGTGAGAACCAGCCTTTTGATTTGTACTTGCTATTCACTTCTCCAAAACCATGTTCATGTTTTGGAGAT
Source organism: Strigops habroptila (assembly GCF_004027225.2). NCBI lineage: Eukaryota > Metazoa > Chordata > Aves > Psittaciformes > Psittacidae > Strigops > Strigops habroptila. The sequence goes on along the minus strand of NC_044281.2, from coordinate 14,947,963 downwards.
ATTTCCCAGCTTAATGAGTATTTGTGGCACAAAACTGAGTTTCCATTAAAAAAAACCTGAATGGCTTCTATATATTGATACTAATACAAAACACTGACATAATATTTTAAGAGTTGAGGAAGGCAGAACTCTATTCTGCTAATATAGTAATTTGTGGTTCTTCAGTTCCACACTGAAAACACTTTGTCTAAGCTGCCCAACTCACTGCCTGCACCCCATTAATTTAATTAAATAAAGGGACAATTTAGACACATTAAAATTTTACTTTAACCTTTTCATTTATGCTCAGGATGGTGATACTTTGAAAAATACTTGGATAAGACTTAGCCTGGTTTATCCTGTGTGGTCAACAAGTCTGAAAAAGTAATTCACTCTTAACATGTCCAAATGATGTGGATAGAAAGTGACATGTCAGCAGAAGAAACTGATTTAATTCAAGAATTTATAAACACCTACAAACACTGACATTTTTTCTTTTAATAACAACTGTGCCAATGGCCTGTGAGAACATGGGAAATATTTCCCGTTTCAGCTGCATGCTTTCTCCCACATTTGATATTCAGTGTCTACCTCTAAGTGCACATTGCCCTGTCTATTGGAAGATGAAATCAATTTTTCACACAGTGGACAGGCATTCACACTCTCCAAGCACATAAAACATTCCAAGGTACTGACATAAGCAACACCCCATGAACAATAGATCAGGGAAGGTAAGAGGTTCAACTATAACCATCTCATGTTACTTGCACCATTTCCAAATCAATTTTCAAATGTTACTTGCTGCGAACATACTGTGAAAACCTGTTCTAAAATAGCTTTGCCACTAGCTATACTGCAGGAGCTGACACAATTTTGAACACTGTGTGGGAGTCAAGAGAGACTGGAAGATGAGTTGACGCAATTTACAATGATGTGAAGTACTGAAGTTATCAGTTTCACAGGTTAAGATCAGGTCACTGCTTTCTACATTTCACATTTTTTCTACTTTTCTTTCTACCTGTCCTTTATACTCAGAAGTTTCTTCCTTTACAGCAACCCCTTTCCCCCAGCTTGGGCAATATAGGCAGACCTGACTCTCCAATACCAATTTGTGCATAGCTGTGGACCTACACTCTGAGAAGACAGCAACTCCCTGAAGTCAGTGTTTCAAGGGGTATTATCTCACTGGATTTGAATGGTTTTAAGGTATAGAGTAGCCGAGTGGAAAAAGAATCTAGTGTTATGGTTTACAGTATGCTGAACAATTAAATACACTAGGACTCATCAGTCTGGAAGTAAGACAATTGAGGGCAATATGAAAAAAATCAAAGTCACAGGGAGCATGGACAACAGGCAACAATTTTTCACCAAGTGTTCACTTCCTATACAAGAACTAGAGGAAAACAAAGTGGAAAGCAACTGATGGTTCAGAACAAATAGGAGAGCATACTAGATGAACCCAGCTGCTGCACATTCTACAAGTTTCTTGAAATCCAAAAATAGGGCACACTCAAAGAGTAAGAATGCACCTAGGACTATTAAACAGCCAATATCCAACGTCTGGCTACCTAAATTTCTAAAGGGTAAAAAAGTATTCTGTGAAAGTACATCTGCCCTGGACTTCTAATTTTTCCCTAAGCAACTTATAAACAAAGGACACTGTCAGAGAAACCTAGAGCGCTAAATGAATCTAGTAAAGCCATTCTTCTGTGTTTCTCTGTGATCTTTCTTCCTCGCCCACCGCACAATCCACATGGATCTTCTGGCAGGTGGAGGAGATCTATCAGCTTGATGGGGAAGAAAGTGATTCATACCCAGTTCTTCCCTCTGCACGAGTCCCCACATGGCATTTTCTCATTCTCTTACCATATGTCCGTCAAGGAGGCTCATTACAACTCCACAGAAAATGTAGTTAAAGATAGCTTTCTCACTGCCATTGTAAGTAACAGCAATTTAGATTTCTCATGCAATGAATGAAGATAATTTAGAGATTCGTCCTGAAAACTGACATAGTTTTCCAATTGTTATATTACTATAGGAAGTCCATTCTAAACTACAATCTCCCCCAAGATTACTACTGTGCTAATCAGCTCTTGCTCACAATTGGGAAGCACAGTTATTTTAAGGGACTAAGATTAGTGTGGAAATGTTTCAAGTTCTTTATATGCTCTTTTCAGTGTGAGAATTTTCAAAACAACAAGTTACCTTGAGCACTAAACAATAGTCTGTGGGTGCTTTGTATTTGTTCCGATAGTCCTGTCCATAGTAAACACTGACATGATCAAGCTGTAGAAAGCACACGAGATCCCGTGAGACCTATTAAATACAAAAATAATCATGTACAAAATATAAGAAAACCACACGCACTGACAAAATCAAAATACTTATAAAAGGTCCAGTTAAGGTCAAATATTAGTTTCAATCTGATTCAAAACCTACCAATACATGAAGGAGGTACAGTCATGCATAAACTCTTGCATCAAATACTAATTTTTAACCAGGATATTCTTTACCAAATTCAGTCTGGGTTGGTTTTTTTTCGTGTGTTTTGTCTGCATTTTGCCTTTTGACAGCATTTTACACAGGACTACTAATGTTTATTCAGAGTTGGTATGAGGAGAAAGTACATAGGATTGTTTGCCTGGGAACTTTTTAACAGCTGTTGGTTATCTTTCACCTTGGTAATAATCAAGGTGTTCAAATTCCAATGGGACTGTGAGAAAAATTCTAATGATGTTTGGCAGTGATTGTATGGCACAGAATTTCAACAGGCGATCTTGCATATAGATTGTTGTAACAAAGAAAAAGGCTGTGTAAGGAACATCCGAAATGTTTTCAATGTGAAAGGGAGCCGATGCGCTGACAGAAATTTCCTCATTGTCAGCTGTGTGGGAAGTGGACCTCCCATACTGGGGATCAGTGCATGCTGTCAAGTCTGATGGATTCATGGACAAATTCAACTCACAGTAGTTCAGCCTTGAAACTATAATGCATTTGTAGCAGCTTTCTATTTACTTTTTATTATTGATACACACAGGACAGCAGTAAGTGACACTGAAGCAATGGCATTATATTTACCAGTTTCAAAAAACATAGCACAAATTGGTCCAAAAAGAATCTCATTTATATGAACTAAAACCCATGAATTATGCAGACTGACTGTGGAGTAGGTTTGATATTTTATGATTGGCATTTGCAATGCAATCTGATCCTTTATCTGAATTCCGTTTGAGGTAACACAGCCTCTCAAATACACCAATTATTTTTCCTCAAGTGTTTCTGAACACCTACCCTGAGCTCATTCAAAAAGCAGACTATTGTTTTCTTGTAAACTTGGGGTTTAGCCCATCAAGTGCTACCACAGTAATTTACACAATATTTCCATGATAAAGCTGTACTTTTAATTAAGGGATGTGGCACTAGGCAAGGCACAGCTAAGCCCAAATTTAAGACTGACTCTTGTGCACACAATTTACCAGCAATAAAAAATCCAGGGAAACTACTTTAAAATAGCATAAACAAATAGCATACCTTTGCCTTCCCCTTAGGGACATAGTAGATTCCAGAAGCTCGAAGAAGAAAGTAACGTTTCTTCCAAGACTTCTTACCATCCTCTTTCAGCCACAAAACTCCCTCAATCTCTGGCACAGTTACAGAACTTCCACAGAAACATTCCTGCCAATAAACACAAAGGTTTCGGAAGAGAGAAACAGATAGAATGTACAACATGCAGTGGTTTGTTTTTAATGACTGAAATTCTGAAGTTCTTTATTTAAGGAATGCACACATAATAGGGACAGTTCTTTTTTTCACACAGTGATATGAATTAAGAGATTAATTGTAGAAGCTGTAAGTTAATACAGACAAACACGATAGGGGATCTTAGCATTTTCTCAGCACAAGAATGCTATCAAAAGTATTAGCAGCTACTGTAAAGATCCACTGCTTATCGGTAATAGATCTCTCAACAGCTTTATTTGCTCTAAAGTCACAAGGTCACCTTGTATCTCCTCCTAAGTCTAAATCTACACAAAGTCTAATTCAGTATTGATCAGATACAGCTATAATTTATTCCATGACTACTTTGTCGCTACTGACTGCCAACACTACAACTTCTGTTAAGGTTCTATTTATGAAGAGCTAACAGAGAAAAACAAACGCTTTAAATACTCTCCAGATGAATATGCAGCACAAATACTTATGAGTAATCCTGGAAGATTAAAAGAATTAGATAGAACTACAACCCTCTTCATGTCATGGCTTCAAGCATCTTTTTGATCCACACTATTCACATAACCACATCTTAAAACCTGTATTAATAATACACTTTAAAGTTAAATTTTATTAATTATAATCCAAAATTAAATACCCCCAATAGTTACTTTTGTGTAACTACTGAAATAATAATCATTATTCTGGAAATCACATGGAAGCTATGACACTTCAGCATGGGTATGTCTCTACAAAAATATCACAAAACCATTCAGTTTTCAGCTTATGGAGGTTATATTCACTGTTTGCTCCACACATTTTTCTTGTTGTCTTTAGTGCCCTAAACTATTTAATGTGTTTGATATTGACTTCCTTTGCTGTCACACATTTTAAAAATTTAGTATTTGCTCATTTATTTTAAAATCTAACTGAAATGACTTTTAAGCACTTTCCTTACTAACAAAATTTAAAATATTAACATTGACCACTCATGAACCAATGCATAGAATTTTGTAGAGAATAACAATTTGGAGAGCGCTAGTAAAAAAAAATCTCTACCACCACAGGTCAAAAAACCAGGTGACAGCTGTACAAATTTCCACTGGTTCTAGCCATAGTTACAGGGAATCTCATTTTGATTATCACTGAGTACGGTATTTTTGTTATTAAACAAAATGTTATCATATCTGAAACGGGGTAACGTTAAAATTGCCATTATCTCAGATGTAACATATTTCATTCATAGTTCTTGCAGAATTACATTCAGCTCCATCCATCAATTTCAGTCACCACAACCACTATGCTCTTTTTGTTTTGGCAGCCTTACCTCTAGCAGCACCTCCTTATTCCTGTCTGCCATCTCAGAGGTTTCTTTCTTCCCCAGAAGATAGTTCTGTAACAAGAGAAAGCTTCATATTTCTATAGGCATTCTGAAATCAAGCCAAGTAACATTTCTCATTTACCTTTCTGTAGCAGGAAGGAAAAAAACCCCAGCTATCATCTAAAAACAATACATTAATTGAACAAAAACTCCATAGTCCACTTGAAACTATCTGTCAGACAGCTAAATAATCCATGGAACTAAGTTATAACCACCTTTTCCAAAAATATCAATCAGCCCATACTCTTACCATGGTAGCCATAGCTGGTAAAAAACAATAATACACAAGGTTTAGCCAATAGTTCATATTTTAAACCAAGATGAAATATTTGGTCTATGCTGGTACGTCATTCTTGTTGACTGTGCCTACCGTATGTACTGATAGCAAACATATGAACTACATGCTTTTAAAAAGAACTCAGTTTTGCTGCATCATCGCTAAGCACCTCAATAAATCCTGATTTTCAATTTTTGGAGGGAAAAAAATAAAGAAAATAAAAACCCCATGTACACCGATGATGTCCCAAACGATGAGCATGCAAAACCAATATACAATTTGAATCCAAGAAATTACCACATAGATGCCATACAGATATAAAAATAATCTATGACCCCAAAAAGGAATACATTAGATAAGAGTTAAGAGAGAGATCAAGTGATATTGTATCCAGTTATTTTCAATTCAAATTCTTCAAAAAGCCACCTTCTGCTTTTCTGTTTCTTTTCCTCCACTCCCTTACGACACCAAAATGCTGCCGGATATCGAATCTGTAGCCGTCATTTCAGAGAAGAGAAGCCTTTGAGAGGGAAGAGGGGCCTTTGGTTTCCCAGCCAAGGAACAGGAAAAACAGGTGAACAGTGACAGATCCCAGCTTCCACAGGAAGGGACACATGCTTCCTTCTCTTCACTTGCCATTTGACCAGAGTAGCTATTTTTTACATTTTCTTTTTCTATTCTCGCCAGCAACGTAAGAATGCACAGTGGAGAGGCATGATTATTATCAATATCTGACAACACCTTTCTTGCCTATTTACGTGTTTGAACAGCACTAAGTATTGGTGTAAATGCCATGAAACTGCTTGCCTTCATCTCCATTAAAAGTACCCACAAACGCATTAGCAAACAGATTGCTTCAGCTCATGGCTTTCTGACAGGGACTTGCTTTTGTGCCAACCACAGTGTGGATGTACACGGTGCTGAAATGTAAAGTTGTCTGACATTTTAATACATACACAAGTATCAAGATGAAAGTATGAAATGAATGCTACCAAAACCCAGTAAGAAAATGCAATGAGGCATGCACATACACATCCATTCAACATGAGTGCCAGGCTTACCTGGGGATTCTTGAAAAGTGCATATTTCTCTATACGTTCCACAAACATAAGTTTGTTTTGACTATCTCTTGTCCAGTTAAGAAGATTTTCAACTAAATTTTCATGATCTTCAAAGATTCTTTCTGTAGGAATAACAAGAGAGTAAATGCATTTGAATGTCACATTTTGTAATAGAAACTACTCTGTAGTCGTATCTGGGAGACAAGGTACATAGAGAGTTCAAGGTTACTAAAACAGGGAAGAAGTTTACACTAAGAAACTGAAAGAACTTAACTTTCAGATGTGCCTGGTTTAATTTTACACAAGCATTCACTCAACACTCTCAATGCCATCTCTTCAGGCTTATAGTTCCATCAATATATGAAGTGTTTTGATTTTTTTTACCTGAAAAAGTCTACCATCCCTCATGAACACAGCAGACTCAAATGATGACACTTTGAATGTTATGATCACAAATAAGGTTATCATGTTTTATGTACTGTGGCCCACACAACCCCTGAAGGAATTTATTAGGCAGCTTTTACAGCACAAAATTTGTTTCTATATCCCAAATCACTATCTCACTTGTAAAGTATTAAAAAAAGTAACAATGTCTGAAATGCAAAATACCCATGGTTAGTGGAGGTATCATAGAGGTAGTCTGAAAACTGACACTCTCTCTTACAATCTATCTTGCTGAATAAATGATGTGCCAACATGGCTTCTAGGAACTATAAGCACTGGCTCTCTGTTGAAATAATTATCATTAGTACAACAATTTTGAAAATAGACAAAAAAGAGGGGGAAAAGAAAAAAAAAGGAAAATTTACTGAAATGACAAAGAAATATGTGAAAACCCTTATTCTAAAGTAAATAAGAAGAATACGTTTTTGGGAAGTCACTAGACCAACTTTCTCCCCCTTTCAAAGACACTCGATCAGAATCTTGCTTTCTGCAATTTGTTCCTTCTTCACATAGGCCACACAGTGGCATTTCTGCAAACTATTTTTTCAGACTCCTTTGGGACTAGTTTGACCTTTCAATTGCATCTGAAAGCAGAACATTTTTATTCCCACGAAATCAATTGCATTGCAGCTTTACAGAGAGCATATTGCTCTGATCACACCCACTGAAGACTGAGTTGTCAGCTGACATCTCAACATCTGCAGTAATTAAGAATACTAAGAAGAGTGAGTGCAACAAATGTAATCTGTAGGGAGTGAAATAAGGCTTGAGATGACAACATTATTGAGGTCTCCGCGAGATTCTTTCTAAGCAGCTTTCGAGTTACTACTCACAACTTCCATCAAGCTCTATCAGCAGCACAGCCATACTGTCTTCCAAGAAAATAAAGAAGGTGTTATCTAGCAGGACAGAACAAAAAAACTGCAGAGGACTGTGACACAAAAGCTTATATCTCACAGCAGCTTCATTAGTGAAACTGGGTGGCTTTCAAAACATATCGAGTGTTATTACAAGAACAATAATTGAACTCAAACACAAACTAACTTCTTCACTGAGTTTATATGTACCTATAGCATGTAAACTGCATACAGTGCAATTTTCCTATTATTAAACATACTCTCTAAAATTAAACATTGTAATTTACAGATACTGCATAGACATACTCTGCTCCAAATAAAAAGAATGAAAACCACTTTTGCCCCAACTAAAAGAAAGCTTTCAGAGTTGTTTCTGCTACAAACTTGTAGGGTAAAACCAGGCATAGCATCTCATTCTGTATTCTGGAAATAGTATCACTGAGTTCTGCTGAAAGTACATATAAAGCTCCTAGTTAAACCATTAGATAACAACAGTTGGCCTTCTACTCCAAGTACATATACCTAAATCAGCCCCCTCAAAAATGAGTTAACCACACACAATTGAAGCAGACCACATAAAACGCAGACCATCAGGAACATGTCTTTCTCTGCAGTTTGCTAGCTTTAGCTTTCACTGCATTTTATTGAACTGTGCAAGTAATGAGCAATCAACTGACAAGATGACATGGTAAAATACACTGTGCGGGTACATAGGCCTTCTGTGTCTCACTAAAGGAGACTATAATAAAGAATTTCCTTCCTCTTACATAGGCATTGCCAGAAAAAGTGTTTCAAAAGATGAAGCACTGACAAAATAACAATGAAATACACAATAGTATATAGGGTGAGGGCTTTCTTGTAATCATTTTTTCATCTGTTTTTCAAGTTCCAGTACACAGTATATGAATCAAACAGGCTGCATTTTGGATTGTCTTTAAAAAAAGCACGTATGTGAAATCCATTCAAAACTATTTAACAGTTGCCCTACCAAGGATCAAGGAAAGCCATGAGAAAGGAAAAAGGAAACTGAATCGTACTCTCTTGCATTTCCCTTAGGTTTGTCATGTTGTAGTCTGAATTTAAAATTCTGTAATTATAATAGATTATGATCTTTAGCTTGAAACTCTTTCAATACAGCAGTCAAATTCTGTCTTTCCCCGTATGTGACTGAGCCCAAAGTGTAAGGCATGCATACACTTGCAAAACGCCCAACAAGAGAGATTTCTTAACCCTAGTTTCACTTCAAAATAATCTTAATGCAGTCACACTGTTATTGTTTGGATAAATACCAGTTTATCTTTCCAGTATTTTTTTCCCCTTTATTCTTTCCAGGCTGCACAGTAAACAGAAGCTTCTTATGAAAGCAAATCTAGGATGGGAAAGACCCCTGGTTAAGCCTCACATTCAGGATCCTGTTACTTACACATTCAGAGATTTTTTCAGTGATAGAAACATAAAACTACTGTAGAATTAATAAGGTTATTTATTCATACTATTCTCATTGGTAAAATGTTACAGAATTACACCTTTGATTCTTATATAGCTAATTTGGATTTACACAGAATTTGTGCAAATTCTTTCTGGTTTCAAAACTGGGTAACTTTTAAGATTCTATTTATCAAAATTTTAAGATGAGCCTAGTAAGATGTCATTTCTCATATGAAAAATAGAAGATTCAAAGGACACCTTGTCACCTTACATGATCTTTTCTGTGTAACAACAAGCAAAGTTAACATGCTACGCTGCCTGAAATAGAAAAGGTTTCACCAAAGGAGAGAGGAAATACTAGTTTGCATTTTAATTTGAAATCAAGATATCTGGATTCAGTTCTGGGATTTTGTTAGTCAAGGGGTAAGGTGATTAACAGCTCTCTGACGTAATTCTTCTCTGAAATTGGAGATTATTAATAGTTTTCCTACCATTTTTCCTCTTATTTTCCATTCAGATGCTATATCCTTTGGCTAAATGAACAACTTTCATTGTGGTATGTGCAATACAGCACAAAGGAGCTTTAACTGCCCTCAATTTGCCATATTGCCATACTGCCAGTTGCATTAAGATATTTAACAGAAAAAAATTTAGACAATTTTTTTAAGAAGAGGTATTAGGATCAGTACAAAATACTATTTACAAAGAGGAAGATGCACAGTAAATTTTTTATCCCTTATCTCTTTTTCTTCTGTCAGGAACACATCAAACCCAAGAGGCTCAGTAACTGTACATTAGTAAAATTCCTCTATCACACATTAGAATTTAGACATGCTTTTAATATGAAAGAAGAAAACATTTCCAGATCATTCTGAAACAATAATTATGAGCTTTATTATATGAATGAACATTTACTACATGAATGAATGATATGACAAACATTAAGATGACAAGAATTTAAATCATTCTGAGGATGCAGACACAGACAAGCATTACTTCAGTAGGTAAGAATTATAAATGTTTAAAATTATTACTCACCCATTTGCAATTCAGAGATGGTTTCCACCAATGACCAGTCTAAACTGTAACCACAATGCGATTTGTCCATCAGATTGTCTAATACTTGTCTCACTGTCTGCCTCTCATCCACCATCATTGTTTTTGAGCTGTCATCAGACATATGGACTCTGATCACCAACTATTCAGAAGAAAATTAGGAAACAAAAAAGAAGGATTATATTCCCACGTTTCAAATAAAAACTGTATCTTTCAAGACCTTGTTTCTTTTTCTAACATTTTGTTAAAATAGCATAAAATATTAAGTTAAAACGCTCGCTCAAAATGTAAAAAGCCATAAATGACAGTTAGATATTTGTATCATGGACACTTAACAAGATACTGTTGTTCTTCAGTATAAAAGAGTAAATATAAAGGTCTTCCCAATATAATGATATCATGCTTTAGCTGTCTGTTAAGCAGGAAAAAATCCCCTCCTGCCGAAATATTCCGTTCTGATTAATAAAGTGTCTCTGTGACAATTTTTCTCACATACCTAGGTGGAACACATGCAGATAGAGATTTTTCTATAAATAAAGAATTTATATAAAATCAGAATTTTTTCTATTTGCAATTCAATCTGTCTGCCTGCTTCCTCCGTATTTTCTAAAAATGCTGATTATGTAAGTAAACAATATACATTAAATTTTCTTTTTCTGGGGCATATGAAGCATTAGTATGAAGAAATCTGCTTTTAAAACACAATGGCTTTTCACAGGCACTTTAAAGAGTTCACTGACAAACCCCCCCCCCAAAACAAGCTAACCAAAAACCCAAAACAAACAAAACAATCAAAAACCTTAAGACAATAGATTCTTCTTGATAATCATTATGCTTCCTTTTTTATATCTTGTTCAGCTCTAAAAGTTAAAACATACTAGTTGGCTTGTTACTTCCCAACTTCCAGCAAGAACAGGTTTTGAGCTTTTGATATGTAAACACTAAATGTAAAATGCATTTTAAGCTACTGAAAAACTCCAAATGTAAAACAAGAATGCTAAATTTTAAGGGAACACTAGATACTTTGAGAGTACATCATGCACAGACTTTCTCCATTTGGTAACACCCATCTATAGTCTGGAATGCTTATATTCCATTTAACTCTGGAAAATAGTGCTATGCATAATGGGAACAAAGGGGTCTGTGAAGCAAACGGACCCACATTTTAAATGTGTGACTGCTTAATATACAGACAATCTCAGGAGGCTGGACCTTCATTTCAGCTCTGGGTGGAAGTTGGCAAAGTCTTCTCAATGTGCACTAGCTGCAAGATAAGCTATTTTTGAAGAAAAACATGTTATTGCATATGCTAGGATTTTCTCAATTAGGTCCAATCTAGATGAGAAACTACATCCTCACACTGTATCAGAACAATACAGTGTTCCTATTTTATTTAGAACAACTTAAGGGTAATAGACACAAATGAGAAGAATTTTGCCTGCATTTTCCAGGTAGGTGAGTATAAAATAAAGATCTTATAAACTAGTATACATAACTTACCTTTTTGACTTGTGCCTCTTTAATCTTCTCTAATGCAACCCTAATCTTCTCAGCTTTGAGTTTAGCAGCCTGCTCCTCCTAGGGGACACAATACACAGAATTCCAGTGAACACAAACTTCAGTTCAGTTTTGGGGGATTTAATCTTGAGGCTACCATGCTTTAAAACATGAACTGAAATGTCAATCTACCCACCCATAAATCCTCAACTATTTGTTAGTAATAACGAAGACTGTTATTTTTTAAGACAAAAACTGTTACTATATATAGCTAACATTTAGAAATACAACTGCCATCATCTCCAAAAGAACATACTGGATATATATATTTTGTATAGACACATTAGCCATTTCTCTGTTCTTCCATATTGTAAGCAGCCTTGTGCATTGCTACCAAATATTTTAGCATATTTGGACAATATGTATTCAACAAGAGTGTACATTTGAGTACACCCAATGGATACTTAATCAACATAAAACATAAATAGCACGTGGAAAAGTATCAGAATTCAATAGCATATAAAGTATGGAAAAGAAATCCACAAACAGGAGTCCACGCTATGTGCACTGGTTTGGAAGATTTTAAAGTATCAAATCCATCTGAAGTAAGTAAGTAGCTTGAACAATCCCTTTATCTTTACAAAATCCAGTTTGTATTTTTCCTTGCTTTTATTTTAAGAACACATAAAGCAAATGATGATTTTTTTATTTTATGCTCTTCTAAGTAGTCTATTTTTGTTGGAATGCATTAAAAATTGGAAATGCATTAAAAATTCAGATAATTTAAATCTATCCTATCTGCTGACGCTAAAGAAATCATATATTGTAAGACTAGCAATACTGGGTTTTAATTTCTCGAGCTTATTGATATTTTGAAAATGGATTTGTAATGTGCAGCTACACAAGGAACCACTCTTATTAAGATACCACATGCATGTGGCTGTTCATTGTGGCTAATATGCTAGAGCATCATAGTTATTTAAGAATATCTAGAACAATATACATATTAAATAAATACACAAACAAGTCCCCTCCAAAATATTCAATCTCCTTAGAAAAGAAAAATTAAGATTTTTCTCAGATGAAAAGTAGCACAGCCCACGACAAGAACACTCAGCATGCCATGGACATTTAGTTCTGCATTCCTTTCTTGTATGCATGTGATTCGTGGTTTCTTTACTATGTGTTTAGACGGTTGCTTTTCTTGTAGAAGTCGAGATCCAGCTATTCTGAAATCCACAGAGTTTAAGTTTTCCACTTCTCAGTGAATTACTAATATTCCTACCAACTCCTAAAGGGCATTTTCTATGCTACTTACTGTACTCTTACTTAACAGCTTGTGCTCCCTCACGGCTGTGACCATACTATGCACTGTAAAAAAACCATGAGCTAGACAGGACAATAGGTTGTCTTGTTAGAAACAAAATTCTTTTCAATAAAATGAACCAGAAATATTGCGAGCTTGAAACATTCTCTGGGAACTCAACTACCTAGAAACTTAGGTTTTCATGAGTCTACAGAGAACTGTGGCTTTTTATTCACCACAATGGTGCCATATAGCTTAGAAAGGTTAAATGAGATTAGGATTCTATTAAAAACAAACAAACAGTTCCAAGATACTTAGAATCATTTCAATGTAAATCACACCTAGAATTGTAAAATATTCTTCCTCTTCTTTAACATTAACCATTTCCATGTACAGAAATAAATTATTATTAAACCCCAATGCTTTAAATACTTGTAAGTTTCTAGAAGTGATGCTATGCACCTGTGCACAATGAAATCAGCCACAGCAAAAAACTTCATTTTGTCATACATTTGGAGAACCTTAATTTATGGTTTAAAAAAGCTGCTCATTAACCCAACCATAAACCTTTATTGCTGTACAAAGGTCGATGGCACATTTGGTTTTGCTCTTCACTGAAGCCAAGTAGCACAATTTTCCACCTCATTTGACTGTACCTGTGCAATACAACTATCTGTAGCAAACCCCAGCAGGAGCACTTTACAGCCACAGCACACTGGCAGCAACAAGAGCAAAGAACAGGGAATCAGCTGGGGGCCTCTCATATATCTGCACCAACACAGCCAAAATATCTTTGTTGATCTTGAAGTTTATAGTTCATTATTCCCTAAATTTTTAAAAAATAAACAAACGTAGATCAAAAATGATTTCAAGGATTCACTGTTTTAATGCCTACCAATTACGTTTCATTGCCCACTCAATTTTAATGTGGGTCTAGAGACCAGGATTTCTTATACTTTAATAGAGTATAACAAAGTTGGTTTAAATTTAAACAAACTCCCAAGATTATGATTATACAAATAAAAACTGGTTTCAACCAGAAATAAATTATAAAAAGAGGCCTGAATTTGCTTACTGCAAATGCAGAGAAAAAGGAAGCTAGAATTAGAAATTTCTGAAAGCACACAGTAGTTAAGAATTTTAGGTTATTCAAGTTTTGCTTCATAGTTTGTGCTCAGGCCACTGTTGCATCAGTGCTGACGGGACAATGTTTCACTGGAGCAGAAGGAGGAACTATCTATTTTGATCACTTAAATAATTTTATAACTTCAGAATTCTTCAAAACTCACAAAAATTTATTAAATTTCTCTCCTAATGGCCCAAAAAAGGGCCACATCTCCCCCTCCATCAAAGCCACCCCAAAACTGCTCTCAAGACACAAACACGGGCTCTTTCGTCCCGCTACGTGGAACCTAGACAACTTAAAGGGAGGAGGCATGTGCAATACATCAGCTTGTACTAAGCTAACATTTTTCACTGCACACAGAGAAATGTGCAAAAATACCTGACTGCAACTGTAAACTATGCAACGCCATAAAGTAACAACGCCAGGATATACAGTCCAATCACATCTAACTTAGGGATTTATCACCCCTTTGCTAGTAAGTCCGTCTAGTAACAGTAATGCAAGTTAGGTTAAAAAACATGCATGTAAACAGCAGGATTCCTGCCTAGGTCATGGTTTCACAAGTAGCATATACCAGCATAAATTTCTGATATAGCTGATACATGTGCCTCCCTTGTTCAGCATTACTTCTCAGCTATAGCAGTCATAGAGCTGCTGCGGCCAGACAGTTCAGCCAGGGAGCTGATCTGGTTGAAAATTAACAAAGCAGAGAGATTCAGCAGAATCCACTCCTTGATAAGACTGCCTTTATGGTCACATATACACTATGGAAAGCATAAAGGATATACATATGTGTACCCACTGTGTAAAAACACAAAACATAAAGGAGTGGCATTTCCACCTCTGACAGGAGAAGGATATTCTCTTTCAGTAGCAATACACATCACTGTAACATTGCAACATAAATTCCTCACTTCAGTGGGACTACTTCAGGAGTATTGTTACATTTTAAAGCCTTGAGCTCAGTTTATTTTTAGTTATGGAAATCAAAACACCCGATTTAAACAATGCTTGGCAATATACTCATGTTAAGAACTTGTTCATCCAAAATATCCTAACATACTGTGAACTAAAATTTAAGAAGTACAGCTCTGCATTGCAACGGTCATGTTAATGACTTTATCTTTGGTTGGGTTGGGTTTTTTTTATACCAGAACTCAGTTTTCAATAACTTTGGACTATCCTGGAATATTGGCAAGAATAATGCCCAAAAAATCTAACGTTAAGATTTCCTTAATTGCAGTCTCCTGCTCCAGTTTCCAGTTAAATGTGCAGTTACAAGATACTCCAGCTGTGTTTTAACATTAAATATGCAAGATGCATGCTATGACAGAGCTGACCTTGCTCGAATGGCTTTATGCCTCACAATTCTAGGTTGAGGTTCTATTTTTCATTTCATTGTACATTTTCAAAGTGTCATTAATTGATCCCTTTTACAGAGATCACAAGCAGAATGGAAAAAAAAGGGGGGGGGGAAAAGCCTCTTAAGAAAGGTTACAGCATTTAGGAAAGCTAGTAATTAAATGATAAGTGGTAAGCTCCAAACTCCACATTTCACTTAAATTAGCAGGTTAACACAGATCACAAGATGCATAAAAGAATTTTCTTTTATGTTTAATTCTTGAAAATTTTCTCTGAAGTCTTTCTTGGAACGCAGATAAGAAGACAACAAAATACGTAAGTAGCATTGACTTCTGAAGGACTAGAAGCAGCCATCCACTCTTAATTTTCCCAGCTACAGTCTAGCCTCTGTAGAAAGGCAATCAATCACCTGTTTTGCAAGGATTCTCCTTTCTGCAGTTTCTATTTAAACAAGGTTCCTGTTGCCCAAAACCACCATACCGACATCTCAGTTTGTACCTAATCCCCCCAAACTTCAAGACATGTTTATTAACCCCATGTTTAATGTGTTTCAATCAGTACATAAATCACATTAATGAAGTCTTTTCTGTTTGTAATTTTCATTTATCATTTAAAAAAAAAAAAAGGAATACTAGAACAAGTGTGTATGTGATCAGTGCTGGAAGGGGAAAGCCAAATGACTGAATATCAACAGCAGTCTGTATTTCTTAATAAACTCATTAGGACAGGCAGAACACCCCTACACTAAAAAACAATGTGTGGCATTGGTGGCACAGACTACTTGTAAACTGCAAACTTGTGTTTACAATAGTAGTTCATGATCATTGTCAAAACATGATGTTTTTTATGTGTCTTCTCAAAATAAGCCAGAACCTATATCTGAGTATAGCAGAAAGGGAAACAAGACGTTACTTTTGCAAAGTTACTAAATGTGAGTGTACAGAAGACATTTTTCTGATGAGGGATCCATCCTTCCAATCTGGTCTACTAGAAGGTGACCCTGATCATGGCAGGATGGTCGGAACTAGATGATCTTTAAGGTCCCTTCCAACCCAAACCATTCTATGATTGTTAATGAAGATGTTGAAAAGTACTGAGCTCAGTACTGACCTCTGGGGTGCACCACTGGTTAATAGCCTCCAACTAGACGTGCCATTTTGAAGGTATGCTTCAAGGTGTGGCAGAATAGAATCTTATTCAACAGGGACATATATTTTGCTGTCCCCCTGAAAATTTACTCAATCTACATGTGACAAACCTGGTAGCGATGATCAAAAAACCAAAAAAAACCACCACCAAAATGCATTTGCAAAGAATTTTACTGTCTCTTTATGCCTTGAAGCACCCATCTGCACTGGATTATCTTCCTGCTTGCCTCTGAATAGGACTTGTCTTGTAACAGCTCTAGGCCAGGCTTCTCACTGGGGCTACATAAGGCAAATAGTTACAGAAGAGGTACTAGATCTGGGACCAGGAAAAAGCAACAAAGGCGAAAAGGGGGGGACACACCCCCCAAAAAAACAACACACACACATACAAAACCCCAAAACACAAAAAAACAACAACAAAACACCAAATCCACAAGCTGGGAGGGCGAATAGGCCTTAGAAACTACGGTAAAGAAGTTTGAGTGGAAGGACGACTACAATGCAACAGACAAGGCACTAGGACTGACTGGTAAGGAGTTTTAGCCAGACAAAAAGCTCGACTGGTAGGCGGAGCAGGGTAGAAACACAGATTTGAGAACACAGGCTGTTTGCCTAACAACATACCCACAATAGCTTATTATAATTCATTCCAAGACAAAGGTGACATTAAAACTACACGGGAACATCACAATAATCACAGCAGGTTAGTACAAAGCAGCTTGTTGAATAAAAATTTTATATCATAATTTTCAGCATTGCAAAATTCCTGGTACTAACCACGTACATCTTTTTTGTGGTTTCCAGGTGTGGCCATCACAACTTCCTCAAAAACTGACTGTACGAGACTAGACTTTTCAGATCATGCTTATATCCTGTGCAGATGAGAAATCAACTGCTGTATTTTGAAACTGTATTTTAAAAACATCTCAAACAGATGCTTCATTCAAGAATGAGCACATCTGAATCAGACTGACCGAAGATACATGAAGACAACTTCACAACTGATTTATGCAAAGGTCTGAAGGGATTACAGTGTGTACTAACCAGAATCTACAAACAGGGGGAATCGTCATTCATAAAAAGAATATTTGTCTTTCAGGTCAACAAGAAAAAAAGAATGAAGTACTAGATATTTGAGAAGAGAAGGCATAACACGATTCTTTTTCTCCAGATGCTGACATACATGTCTGAAGCATTACATCATTAAATCACCAGCATCTGGCATCCTGAGTGTAATTTCAGCTTCACATGCATCAGAACAGTAGAAGAAATGGTAACTTCAAAATCCAGCATGTTACATTTCTATTTCCTATTTTCATGTCCTAAACTGGAATATATTTGAGCCCTGAGTAATCCCTCAAAATTATTTGTATGTGCTCTATATTTCACAGCCATGAGCTTAATTAGTGTTCATTTGATGGCTTAATTCCAGACCTATGGGGAAACAGGCTTGCAGATTTGACATTAAAGATACATTGCTTTATTTTCAATACTTTCTTTACAGATATGGTTTCACTTCTTTTTGTTTTCAACAAAAGATCTGAATACTGTGTGATCAATAACACATACAATTATGTTTAAAAATGAAGAGAGCACCACAACAAACGGATCATTCTTTGTGCTGAGACCTGCCCTATGCTGCAACAGGAACTGTGTTTGTGCATGGCTGAAACGCAAAAGGAATCTAGTCCATGACTAGAATTTTTACAATTAGTTATAACACCAGAGGACAAAAATGGTATTATCATTCCCCCAAACTGTCTCCAGTCTCAATCAATATAAGAGGCAGACAGATCAAAGAAGAGGAAGAATACAAGAAACAATAAGACAGTAAGAAATAGTTGACACACCAGACACACGAGCATAGACCTGCAACATGATCCTACAGTTAACTTATCTAACACTTTGCTACAATTGCAAGGAAAAGCCCCATTTCTGGGTACTGCTTCTCTTATACGGGGCTTATCTAATGTTACAGCAAGCAGTAAAGTGGACTTCCATTTCATCATTTTACTAAAGATATTTCTCTATGCAGGTCAGAAGAGAACCAGTAAATATCCGCACCAGGACTGTGTACTCAGTAGTCGGAAGTAGACGGCACAGCTGTACTAACAACGAACATTATCCTCAGAACATCAGCAAGTTCACCAAAAGCACCTGACTCAAAGGGCTACAAAGTTTAATAATCCAAACCTAAGATTTATAAATCCCAAATTCAGGAGTCTATTAGAATCGCTGGTATGAGGTAGCCCATGGTCATACAATGCAATGGACTTAATATTTCATGCATTCTTTTTTAACTGAAGTTCCATATGGTAGCCAACGCTCATCCTGTATATAAATAACCAGAAGGGAGAATATCGAAACACATGAGGATGAAAGAGAAAATGATGGTTTCTGTTTGTGCCACAGCTGCTGTTAATCTGCTTGCAATCAAGCAAGGCCTGCCGGTTAGGTGACTTTGCTTTGTTGGGGATGCGAAGGCAAAAAGCTGATGGGGGGGCGGGGAAGAAGAGGGATGGATTTAAACTTTAAGCAAAACAATCACAAGAGAATTCCTTGGGTTTGACTTTTTATACTCCTCTAGAACACAGTATGAAAATTTGTTGTCAAGATGCATGCTGAGCATTTTGAGAAGAATGTTAAGATATTTAAGAAAGAGCAGTAAACTAGTTCTAAACTTTAACTGGAAAATACAGGCTACTTATGAACAGCAAATATTATCTTTATTATTTTGAGGTCACCAAGGTATATACTGTCACTTTAGGCTTGCCTGAGCTTTCTCCTCTAGAGTCTATTTTAGAAAAATAACCCAAGGAGTGGTTTGCTGTAGGTAGTATTATCAGACATATCTGACACCTCAGCTACTAAACATTCAAAGTTTCTTAACAATGTGAAGCTGTATGTTCATCCTAGCTTGTTTTTCCAGCAAGATTTATAGCTTGCTCCATCCCTCCTACTCTAGTTTCAAAAGGAAATACGTATGGAGAATTTTAATTCTTAAACTGAACAGTAATTTGTGCTCTTAGGACATTACTGATCTCCTTCCTGTAAAGAAAATGAATTTATAATCAAGATTTGTACATACCTGGCTCATTAGACCACTACCTCACTAGCATATTCTGCTCACATGGTATCAGGACAACATTCAAAACATTAAAAAATAAATCCCATTACTTTACTACAGTTTATACTCAATACAGCAAGTGAACTAATTTTAAGGATACTACTGCCATTTAACAGTACTGAATACTCCCACATATTTTCCACAGTTGTCATCTTTTATTTTTCTTAAACTAGTGAATGGGAATAGGAATAAAAGAACTTCTAGCTCAGCACACTTCCTTTTCAGCCAAGGCATTTTACCTACTGATGTGGCTATTGAATATTTGCCAAGATTTGAACACTTTGATAAATCTGCAGAAACAAACAATAAAATTAACCCTTTAAAAGCACCGTGGACAATCAGGAAAATCATGTAAGCAAATGCACAGGTTCCTGGAAAGGGCAAGGGTGGGAGGAGCATAGCACACACCGAAAGCATTCTTTCTACATAGGAACAGTCACATACAGGTGGAAAGAAGAAGCATCACCTTGGTCAGCAAATGAGAAGGCTTTCCTGCAATGTTTCTCAGAAGGAGGGAGGTTTCCCTGTCCAAATAGGAGTGCTTGTGCAGAAAGAAAAAGAACATAAGTCAAAAGAAGTCAGTATAGTAATTTCATAGTGTCTTGATTACAGAAGATCAAGTAGCGTTTAAAGAAAAAACCCTACGTCACCACTTTACTTCCCTCCCATAAATATGTGAACATTCCCAAATATTACGAGCCTAACACACTAGTATAAATGCAATTGTGCTAATAGAGGACTCTATTTTAATCTTCCCCTGTACAAAAGGTCACACAACAGAATTAAGAAAACTTTTGCTTACCTGCTACTGGTTTCTTTTCTGCAAGAGACAACTTATTTTTAAAGACATTTAGAACTCTAAAAGTAAGAAAACATGCACTTACAATGCTTTTCAAAATCCTGTCCAGTCTTCTAAAACAAAACATTCTACTTGTGTTACACAAACATAAAGCCACTAAAAACTGGTCATCCTGGAGAGAAAGAACTGGTTTTACACTTTCTACAGTGGTTGCTGCTTCCATAGTTGAAGAAAAAAACCAGATCTTACCATAATAATAATCCAAATCTAACTTAGAATTTTTTTTTTTTTTTAAAGGATTTAAGTCTCCCTTCTTTTGTACAGTCCAAATTATGTAATCCAAGAGGTTAGGAACAAGTCCCCATATTCCTCTTGGAAGAGAAATCAGCAGAAAATATATTTTAATCTGTTTAAAAAGGGGAAGCAAAAGCAGTAGCAAACAGTAGAGAAGGGCTTCGCAAAAGGCAAAAATCGGTTAATAACAGTTGACAGATTGATCATCTTCTCCAGCATCTGCTACAGGGGAACAACAAAACCATCATTCCACATTTGCAGAACCACATAGTCACAAGTCTGCTACGGAAATTAGGCTAATACTGTGGCACTTAACAGGAGCATTAAGTGTATCTCCTGTGTACCATCCCTGTACTGCAAATTTTGTCCCCTGTGGCTGCATCTGTGTCAGCATTATTTCTGTCAATTGGCCCAATGCTATACAGAACAAGCATGACAACTGAGCAGCCTACAATTAGCAGTATGGAATCCCTATTTCTTCTTCGGAGCCACAATAAGGTACAGTCTCTTGAAAAAAATGAAGGGACCATGTCCACAACTTCATGCAAAGCAGTATCAAACAGTTTGGTGGATACAGTTCCTGCAGGTGGAGTTTACTTGATGTGTCTGGGATGAGTAACTAAGGATCTCTAGAAGGCTTTAAAAGTTACACCTCAGAAAAGACTCTGCACAGCATCTGAAGTAAAACCTAAGCTCTACTCAAGCTCCACCTGGTACTTAGCCATTAACATAGACACAGGTTATGCTACAGACTGAATAAAGATTTTGCTGCCTGCAGATTAATTACTGTCTGTGTCTACATCATATGTTTTAGAAGCACAGCAGTGCTGCCTAGTAGCACATTTTTCACACCTCAGGCACACAGCGATGAGAGCTTTGTGATGCAGGACCTGGTACAATTAAAACATCTTTTTTACAGTCATATAGAATTCTCAGATTGAACTTCCTGACATATATAACCATATCATTTGGGACTGATGAACTAACACATTCTGCTTTTTCTACATACATAGGACTTCCAGCAACTTCAATAACACTTAAGAGAGGCTATCGTGTAAAGAACAGTTCATTTACTCAGCCTGAGCAAGCCTGAAGCGATGCTAACGTTGCTGGTGAATAATACAGTTTTGCTTAACTTGAAGGCAGACTGATCCTCTTTTCATGATTTCTGTCAAGTGCATTTTTACTCTGAATGGTTTCCTTTCCTAAACAGAAGCTCTAACTTCCCACAAAGTCAGTCTAGAATGGTCTCATTACAGCATATTACTATAGGACTTCTGGAATAAATTGGTTGGCTCTATCCAAAGCTCAAAAAAATGCATAAAAATCCAAAGACAAGTTCAAGCTTTGTTAAAGAGCTTCTTGACAGAATTCTTGTCAGACATCATGGACTCCAACTAATACGGATCACTCTTTTTTTTTGTGAATGGAGCAATGCAGTAGAAAGAACATTACAACGCACATTTGTACCCTCGTCCTTAAGGTTTAGCCACTTTCTCCCCTTGGTAGTCCATCAAACAACAATAATGTCAGGATAAAGAGGGGATACTGATTCTCTCCTTAAAAGACATACTACTTGCCGGAGAATATTTCTTCTACAGAGAAGCTCAAGGCAGATAGCTTAACCTTCTTCCTATCATTAGTCACCCTGGCTGTTGCCATCTTGCATCTCCACTATGGAACTTTTCTTCTATCCAGAAATGGGAATGGGATATAGTTCTTACAAAATAATAACCACTGAGAACTTTGCCAATACTGCTTTCCAGACCTGCAGCTAAATATAAAAGCAGATAACCACGGGAAAGCTATTTTCAAAATCAAGAATTTCATAGGAACAAGTGTTGGCTAGTAAAATGTGAAATAATAGTGTGATAACACCTATCGGTGTGAATTTGAGCTGGAAACAACTCTAGAAACAAGGTAGCAACACTTCTTCGCCAGACACCTTTAATGCATGGCTCCCTTCTACCGCATAACCCATTCTGCAGTACTGCAGATACCCAACAGTTAGAATGAGCAGAAGTAGCAAAGCAACAGGAAAGCCCAAGTTCTAGGAATTATAGCTTGGCTAAAGAACAACTATGTGCACATAACTTTTTTTTAAATATTAGACCTGCACAAACCATTAAAGAAGAAAAAAAAAAAAGGTTTCATTTCAGAACAAAAATGTGTTACTCTTTCACAATCCACAGTTTGAAAGCATTTAATCCATTTCAAAAGAAAGACTTCAGCTCAAACATCAAGCTTTGAGGTGAACAGATGTGGCCTTTAATACAGTCTCCTAGGAATACTCCATTGTTCAGAAGAAGATAAATATTTTGTTATTTTTTCTTTAGACTCTACAATCACATTGGACCACACAGAGGATCTAAATAGCCCACTCTTCCTCTCTACTTCTAGACTTCAAATACGTATCAAAGCTCTGACAGTATAAATGCCTTATCCTTCCAAATAAATTACCCTACTTTGCTTCCCTAAGTTCCTTCCCAGACTAAAAATAATACCAATAAAATTAGGAAACCAAAACATTATTAGTCCTAGATAGACATTTCTAGTCTTCCACTATGAGAAGCATCTGCTCTCCTTACACCTGCTCCCATCATAAGAACTCATGCCTTGGCAACAAAGAACTCTCTTCCCCACTGCATAGTCTTAGGTTCATTTAGGATATAAAACCAATTCCAAGTACACAAAGTAGTATGTCCCTTCCCCTACAAGTCCCTAACTCCACGCATTTTAATATGCTGTTGCAGTAAGCTTACTGCTTCCACAGTACAAGGCCATCATCCCCCATAATGGGCATTTTCAGTTAATTTTTCTTTTTTTTTTTTTAAATTGTCTTGCAACTAGAGTATTAAAATATCCTTGAAAGGTAAAAGTAGTTTGAAACATCACGAAAGTATCAAAATATGACAAAAGCTTCAGCGAAGGTGAAAACATGCAGTTCTTCACACTAAGCATGAAGTTACATAAGAGCTAGGTTGTAACAGTGTTGGAAGACTGCTTCATTCACTGAAGTACTCAATGTAGCTTATTCAACATCAATATACACAGAGACAATGACTTGATGTCTAATTCATTTATCAACTTCTTTAAAAAAATCACATATTTCTAGGCTAGCACTTAACTAAGGGTGCAGACACAAACAGTATATATAACGTGCACAGTCCAAAGCTAGCTATAATTCTTTACGTTTACAAGAAGGATTTTAACGTTGTATTTTTGATCTATAGGATAGCTTTTTTTCTCCTTGTCGCATCATCAAATCATGTAATCTGCACTTCCTCAGAAACTGTGAAGAATCTTTCAGTATAAACTGTGCTGCAAAACTTTACAACAATAACCCTGGACAGGCCCGAACGCTAGCTGTGCTGGAGACTGGACCTCACTATCTTTGCTTCTTTATAATTTTCAGGAGATACACTTCCTTCCCTAAAAAAAGCAACTATGAAGCCTACCATCAGCTATCGAACATGCTTGTGACGACTTTTTGTGCCAAAACTGCTTCTTTCAACAACAATTTTTATACAATACTTAAAAAGCTATTTAATTATGTTTTAGTGCTTCCTTTGAACTGACTTTGAACAGAACAGACTCTGAACTAAGTTTCAGATACTCAATTTAGTTCAAAAGACCTGGAGAGAGAAAAAAATAGAGAAAATTATCAAAACATAGCAAAATTGCTGTTTCAACTCATTTGTACAAGAAGTATAAGCAGACATCGCAATGATGACTGGTTTGGACTGTTTTCTACCTGAACTCCCAGCAACAATTATTCCAAGTCACACTGAAAACTACGGATGTTAAAAATAATAGTAATTAAAAAATCCTCAAAATACTGGTAATGATATCCGGTCAGAACATTAAAGTCCTAAAAAATAAAATGTATACCTTTCTCAAGGGATGACAAAAGAGCTGTGCACAAAGGTAGAAAGTACACAAACATTTTTACATCAAAAAATGGGGTATGATTATCAAAATATCAGAACAAAACAGCATATAAATAAACCTACTAATGTCTCCATAACAAACTTCAGCTGTCATGGATAAAGACAACGCAGAAAACTGGATTTGAGACAAATTAACAATCAAAAGTTCTAGATGATGTTAGGTCGAAAAATTTTAAATAGTTTCATGTAGTTCATTCAGCAAAGACAGTTAGGCTTGATTTTTTTGAAATCATGGAATATAATTATGTTCCAAATTATATTTTGGACTTCAAAGATTTCCTATATCCTTTCTTTGAAGGCAGGAATGTAACATCCATTATCTTCAGGCCTAAATACCAAAAGCTCACGGAACAGCTGTTGAATATTCCATTTCACAGCATTTTCAGAGAACTCAAACAATACTCTTCTTAAATACAAAGTAGCTGCTTATGTCAGAAAGTTTTTTCAATGCTGAAACATTTTTATACCCATCATCAATGCTGCATCTACAGCTCACGTTTGCTAAACATGACAGAACAGATGGACTAGCAGGAAAATGAAAACACCTTTCAGATTTTCAGAATATAATTGGCTGCACTATACTAAACAAGTGATCCTCTACATGGCCAAAAGCTCAAGACTTTCTTCCCTATTACCCTTGTCAGTTCCTTTATGAAAAGTTCAGTAGATCATTTTAATTCTTGAAGTTCTGAGGTCTTAGGATGAATGTCAGTTTTAAAAAAAAAAAAAGGAACCTGAAATGATTTCTAAGTTAACACTGAATTACTAGGCACATTAGCATTATTTTTTGCAGACAGTAACTGATGGGTGGATTTTAAGAAGCAAAGATCCTTTTAGAAAAAGTGATAAACTAGGTTCTAGATTCTGAAGGATGCAGGCTGTGCAGCCCATCTTGCAGCTGTCGCAGGCCACCAGTTCACAGGTAACATGCTATATATACATCACCTCATTGCCTCATTTTTTTCAGTTCTACTTGAACATTTTTGCAAAACCTTGACAATCACGTATGCTCATACTGAACACTGATCCAATTTCTTGTTACATGCCTAATTATCAATTAGTACAGAAGTGAGACAAGTCTAGAAAGATTCAATGTCATTGCTAAGAGACTAATTTTAAGGTAAAGGCCCAGAATATACACGCAGGGTTTAAAACAACATGAAAGGTGCCAAGTATATTCTTTACACCGTCCATTTACAAATAATGAACAAAAACTGGGTGGGAAGTGTAAGAAAAAGATTACCTGGCCATGTTCTAAGGTATTACATCTTACTGTTCTATGTTAAATATGTTACATAGAAAAACTCCTTTCTAGTTAAATATTATCTGTAGATTCAAAGACATCATTTACCCAAGGTATGTACAACAGAATAATTTACCTCAGCTCATCAAAAAAACTCCCCCCAAACCAGTGACAAGACACTGTGAACTTGTGTACATAAATATCTTGTTACATTTCTTGTAAAACTCAACAATTAAACGTTAATACACACATCTAATTAAACCAGCTGGTGGCACTCTTGTGCCATTAGTCTGGATTTAATATAACAGTTGAGAAACACAACATCTTTTTTAAAAGCTCCCTTCTATCCCTAAAAAACAAACTAAAACAAGGGAAACTGAGGAAGCAGTGTCCAATAGGGAGCTATACGCTTGCAAAACTTTGCTGAAAAAGATAACTACTATAGCTTTCATTTCAACTCTATCAGCAGATTGAATTCTTTAGACTCCAGCTTAAAGAATTAAAACTATTTTCAAAAGAGAGCTAAAGAATTAAAAAACAGAAACTTTTTTTTAAATTTTGTTCCAAAGGGGGACAAAAATGGGAAAGGAGAACTGAGATTCTAACTGTATTCATATGGCACATATAAAAGCATACAATATGAAATGATGCACATCTAATTAAAAATATCCATTTTCTGCTTTCTTTTGCAATGAGGGTTGTTTAGTCTGGAGGAAAGGAGGCTCAGGGGTGACCTCATCACCCGCTGCAACTACCTGAAAGGATGTTGTAGTGAGGTGGGTGTCCGTTTCTTCTCCCAAGTAAAAAGCGATAGGATGAGAGGAAATGGTCTCAAGTTACGCCAGAGTAGGTTTAGATTGGACATTAGGGAAAATTTCTTCACTGAAACGGCTTTCAAGCACTGGAACAGGCTGCCTAGGGAAGACACCTGAAGGTATTTAAATGACATGTGGACATAGAACTTGGGGACGTGGTTTAGTGGTGGACTTGGCAGTGCTACGTTAACAGTTGGACTCAATCTTGAAGGTCTTTTCCAACCTAAACGATTCTACGATTCTGTTCTATGATACTATGACCACCAAAAGCAATCATGCTTCAGAAAAAAAGTTCAGTGTATTTTAAGTAGTCTTGCCTGATAGACAGTCAATGATCGACTTAAGACAAAAAAGCTTGACTTTAATGATAGACATGGTTACTTCACTGCACTGTTGGGATACTAACAAATTAAACTAATGTGATTTTCTGTTGCAGACAAATTGACACAACTATTGACATAAACAGAAGCCATATAAACATGTCATAACTTACAGCAGTCAATTCAGCTTCCTCTTCTGGAAAGTTTATGTGATGCTTGGATGATTGATGGAATGTCCCACAGAAACAGTAAAAATGTAGGAAAATTGGGAGGGAAGGATGCAAAAGGGGAAGAGAGGAAAGGAAGAAAGGAGAAAAAAAGGCTTTATTATCACTCAGAAGAGGGGAAAAAAGAAGCAGTGATGACAATTAAGCAAAGGCAACAAAACTAGGTTAAGAAGTTACAATGACCCCCATCTAAAATTTCTTACAGACAAACGATGAAAGACTTGAAGACAAGAAGATAATCAGGCTCTCTTCTGGGAAGCAGAGAGGGAGGAAGATATGGGAAGGGAGGAGATAGGATACAAGTAGGTTTTCAACCACAGTAAGAGAGGAAACAGTCAAGAACCCCAGACAAAAGCACTTGAAACAAATCAGTAAATAAGCCCAGGTAACTTATTCTCTTTGCACAATCACTTGCTCACTAAGCCAACAACTGAGAGCTGAGTTCTCCCAACACTACAAACAGAAAAAACAAACTGTCACTTTACACAAACTTATCTGCTTCCCATGTCAGTTCTTCCATACATAATATACTCTGGTGACAAAGTACATACAAGAAGAATGTCCATTTAGTAGAGATTTATCTTATTTCCAGTTGGTCATACTATTTTAGATCTCTGAGTGCCCTCACTCTACTTCATTTAAAAAGAAATAAAGAGGAAGTATTTCTGTATTCCCATAACTTTCCGTAAGGGAAGGGGGGAACACAACAACAAAACCCACAAAACAAAAAGAAAAACCCCACCACATTTGTGGCTCAGGACAGAATGTCCATGGGAGTGACAACTTTTCTAGTATGAAGTTAGGGGATCAAAAATTGAATATTATGCTACTAAAAAGCAGAGTGCCTAAGATTTCTAGCGTGTCATCCAAGGCTTGCTCCTTTTCCTTCAAAGATACAGAAGTATTTGTTTCAGGCATGTTAATTTTGGTAACTGAGTTACACAGCTAAGGTTTGACAGATGGAAAAGGGGTTACGGTTTATTCTTATCGAAACCTCAGAAAAGGAAAATAGACACTTAGAAACTGAAGCAGCAGCATTAGAAAATGGAGGTGCCCAATACTTCCACATACAAGATGTGTTTTCAGCTGCTTAGTGGTTATAGCTTAGCAAAATTTTTATAAGACAGAAATTTTCCATGATAGGTTACTGTTATAGGATTATTACTAGTCAATTACATTAGACAAAGTATTCCCAAGAGAGGAAAGGAAGATGTATTTCCTTTAAAATATATATGTTTTTAAAATGCTCTGCATGCCTGACCATTAAATAGATTACTGGCAGGGGCATCTTCAAAGACTTGCTTTGCGCTGTCCCATGGGGAATTACCCAAATTTGTCTGAACATAAGCTTTTAGAATTAAAATTGTAGTCCATAAAGTCTCAGTGAAGTCTGGAGCATCACAATTAAAAAAACCTCAGGGCTGCATTGTCTCACAAAGCCCTTCAACTGGACTGCACACCACTAACCTTGAACAAAAAGACTGGACAAGTTTGAGAATGCTTGGGTCCATGGTGGGACAGTACAGCAGCCTTCTTGAAACTGCAATGCCTGGCTGCTGCAGAGCATATTGGAGCCAGACACGGGAAGTGAGAATCTGGAGCTATTACTCTATGTTCCCAAATGGCCAATCCTCCTCCTGGAACTCGTGCAACTCTGCAGGCAATTGGAATTTCCTAACACTAAGTGTTCAACCTTGCAGCTTAAAAACACACACACAAAAACCAAATATCCCAAAAAACCAACCAAACATCAAACTACCCAACAAAAATCCCCAAACAATCACGACTAAAAAAGAAACCTATTTTACAGCAAGGATGTCTTAACTTCTAGGGACACTTATAACTTCATGCCAGTTCTGACAGCTACAGTCTAAACCTACTGAAATTCACTGCGATTTAAGAAACATGTCTGTGGACACTTCAAATTAAGAAACTGCTGCACCGTATGCATGACGTGCACTATTCACTAGTCCACTGTTCCAAGTCCAAGCACTTGCCAGGTCAGGTTGTGATGATGCTTCTCTGTGGAACACAAGTCTTGGGCCGCAGCAGGACAGAAAGGATTGCAAAAGCTAGTGAACATTTCAGTTCAAGCTTAGTTTCAGTACTGGTTTTAAGAGATTTAAGACTAAGCTGCCACAAGAAAGAAGCGGTCCTGACCTTTTCCCAACCTTGTGCTCTCACATCTCTTTTGCGTGGACAGCAGTGACCATGCAGTCCAGTGGATCAATGAACAACTAATTCAGAAGGATTATTTTTCAGGGAGACCACAAGCTGATCCAAATCACTAGACAGCTGCACAAACACTAGTGCCAATACAAGATGGGGCAAGACTGCCCAATTCAGCACTAGCATGGACCTAAATTAGTATAAACAGGTAGGAGGTTTCAAGAAGTGGCATTTTCCCAAAAGAAAACACAAAAAAAAAAAAACCAACCAAAAGCAAAGCAAAACAACCCAAAAAAAACCCCATGAAAAATTAAATAAAATGGAGTATAATTTCACATAAAATGGTTGTCTGATCTGTACAAAAACACATGCATGAAGTAGAAGACTGAAAGGGAGGAAGGAAAAAAAAACCCACCAAACTTTAATAAGACTAATTCATGTCTAACTGCATTAGTTCGAAAAAGAATATCAGATACTTCATTCTGTGAAGGGCTCTACCTGCAGCACAGAAAACAAGACATCAAAGCAGCTAAGATACCTAAGGAATAAAGGTACACATAGCTTTAATTGGTTTTGTTTGAACCTGCTGCCTTTTACACCAAGTAGTACCTGTATTAAGTAACATTTGCTTATATGTCTGCTGACTTCTAAACTATTAATCAGTTGTAAAAAATTACTGTAGACATTAAACCACCCAAAGATAAATCACCAGAAGATAAGGGATATACACAGCTGGGGAGTTAAAAGTCACGAACCTATCCTTTTGGTTAAAAGCAGGTAAGCATATGAAAAAACTCAAACCTGCATTCATAAAGCAAACCTCTGATATGACTGGTCTAAAATCATGAACTTTTACAAATATGAGACTACTAAATGTCCAACACAGGCAACTGTAACCAAGGCTGTAAATTTGGTTAACTAAAAATGAAGACTTTTCTTTGTATTCGCAGACAACTTTTGTTGTACTATAATAGACTAAATACTAACCGGCACGCATAAAACCGATACAGCTAACAGGACAGTTCTCAGCTCTTTCTTCAGAACATGAAGTCTCATTTTTGGGGTCTAAAATCCTTTAGAAACCTGATAAATCGAAGTTTTCATGCTATAAGTTAGAAGTGTATGCAACTGAAGAAAGCTGCATAAATTCTTTTCTCCTCTTAAGAGTTTAATGTTCCATAATCAGCTGCTGTGTTCTTAATTTTTGTCATCTGTTCCAAATTAGATTTTTGGCAACCTGAAGTAACGACAAACAAATAAACTGTGGCTAATTTCCTACAGATGTAGTATTTCTCTTCCCTAGTCTAATTAAATGATACAGAAAAAGTAAAAGAATTTATCTGTCTTGGTTTTAAGTGGACTGGTCTATTTACAAAGAAATTGGCTGTTTTAAAAGCTCCATTAATCAATCACAACTTGTAGAGTGATATCTTCACTGGAAACTGCAATCAAAACATACAACTCCCCTCAGTGCTTCTGACAAAATTCAGTAACATCATAAGGCAAGAATTCTCATTTCTCAACTCGGGCCTAATGGCTTGGTCCAAGACTGCTTCTTCTGAGACATATGTTGCCTAGATTTGCTTGGTCATTGATCTATGGTATTTTGTCTCTTTCAGATGAATCTAGTAAGAGTTCCAACCTCTGAGCAACCATTTTCTTAGCTTGTCTGTATCAATGATATGTTTTTTCTCAATAAATCCTATCAAATACAAGCGAGATTTATTTTAAAGTGTGGTTATTTATACTCAGCACCCAATTCAAACTGTCTTCTACAACTGCCAAAGCCTGTGATAGCGACTTCTCTAATCAATGCATGTAAAGTGGCAGGAGGGGAAGCTAAAAGGATAAAAAAGGTCACTGGACTGCAGACAGCTTCCATCAGCAACAGCAGCTGTTCTACTGTTAGCATTACTAATCATAACAGCACATGTACACACACATACAGAGAAGTCTAACAATTTTAAGAGGGTACCAGCTCAGCTGACTACCACCAACTTACATTCTTTTCTTGTAGTAGACAAGAGTCTACTGCAACTAGAAGGTGAAGGCTGATGAACCTTGAACTGTGCACCTTCATCTTAAAAAGTCAGAACAGCTGAAGAATAGAAACACCAAGTGTTTGTACCTCTAGAGGAACACAAGGCAATAAAGGCCGAGCATGCTGCAGGCAAACTTTAACTGATACAGTATGGCTTTGCTGCAGACAACCATCTCACTACTGCCACGCGCAAGGGGCTACCAGGAAAGTTTCTGAAGAAGCAGTTTTAACTGCAGATAAATACATTTGGGATAGCAGTGTCTGACTCATTCAGTTGCTCATCCACTGGAGAAGACTCCAACATTACAGAACAGTCAGAAAGAACTGCATTTAGGAATAGACAATGCCTTTAAGTTTCCTACGTAAGGTAACAAAATATACTGTAACTGTAATTTTTGAGTTGATACCAGCTTTGCCAGTCAGCTGTGTCAAACAAGACATGTATCACACTGTCCATATTCCTGTTCCTTCCATAGAGGAAACTTTTGAGCATATTCATCAGTGTGAGGCAAAGCTGACAGGCAAACTCAGAAGATAAATACATTTTTACATGTTTTCTGGTTCCTGCTATACTTTAATTAGTGACCTCCTACGTGGAAAAACATTTTAAGGTAAATGCTAAATTCACGCCTATGAAATAAGTTGGATATGCTGATTGGAGAAACAAGATTTACCAACACAAGGATAATGTTTACATTCTCATTTTCCTTTCGCTTATTTTCAATCTATACAAAGCAACATTAAAACCCTACAATTCCATGTATGTGCAGTTATTTAAACTTTTAGAATGTCTCTCTTGGAGTCCAATTCAAAATTCTTACCAAAAAAAAAAAAAAAAAAACCACACCCCACCAAAAAAACTCCCTTCCTATCATTTGCTTTGCAGATTCCATAAGTATAAAGTTGGGGAAAACCAAACAAATTTAGGTGCCAGTTTTGCCAGCATTGGAAAGAGCGTATTGGTAATCTTTGGGTTCTAGTGCATCATATCATGAAAACTATTTTACTGCCATGCATAAACTTCATGATGAGTGCCAAGCACATTTGATTACCAAACTACATAAGTATTGTTTATATTTTATAAACTGGTATGTTTATCTCAGAGAATGTTTTGAAAGCCTCCAAAAATCTGGCAAGGGAAGAGTCATTTTACATTTATTTCAAGAACATTTGAAAACTGGATGGCTCGCACTTCTTATGCCAAGAAAACTGAAAGCCAAAGTAATGCTTCAAGATATGCACAATTTTCCTTTACTGTTGACTTATTAAAAAATATTTTGTGACTAATAATCAGAAAAAAAGAAAAAGAGGAAGAGGTGGTCTAATTGTGTTTCAAATTAAGTCTTTCCATTGACTATTTTCAGCTTAGGAAAAGGATAACTGGAAACACTCCAGAATATGCTTTGTGTACAAAACTATGGATATAATAGAACTGGCAGAAAATGCAATTAATTTTTTTAAGAGTCTTTAGAAGAAATAGAAAACTAACGTCTGTCATGCCTTGTTTGTTGCATATCTGTGACTACTCTCACATATCTAAAACTAACATCCTTCGCATCTGCTAACCACACAAAACATGGAACATAAGGGAAACTACTCAAACCTTAAGCTCCCAAAATACAAGAGCCAATAATGCTCTATTCCTCCAAGAGCTAAAATAGCCCACAACTGTCCTTTAAATCACCTACAAGTAATATGTGAGGTTCAGCAATCCAATTCTATTTTAAGACACTGCTGCCTACCAAAGACCATATATATATTACAGGTTGATTTCTCTGCATATAGAAAGTTAACTGCATTTTCATACAATGTAACATTTAGTAATCACACATGAAACATGACCTACAATAATCTTTAATGGGTAGAAAAGCTGCTGTTATACCACTGCACAGCAAGTATTACTTTAGTGACGACATGTCCATACAAGAACCAAAGCAAAATTGCTATGAAACACAAACTTCACCTTTCCTTATGCCCATTTCAAGTTTTCCACTTTATCCCACTGGAGATATTAGCCAATACATATTTCTCTACGTGTGTTGAGCTTACATTACAACTACTATTGTGTCAAGCCTCCAAAGCTCCTTTGTTTTCTCCCAAATAAACGTTAACATTTACTCTATACTACCTCCTCCTCTGCCACGTGAAGTGAAGAACCTGTAGTTTTAATGCACTGGCAGTCCCAGTGATTTTCACCTCTTATATATCCAGCCTAAAACTACAATGAATTTAAGTAAAAGCTGTCCATAAACGGATCCTTTCAGTGGTCAGATGTAACTAGCAACACGAGCATGATCACCACAGTTCTCTATTCTTTCTCCACTTCTTTCTTCTGCTGTTGCTCTAGAAAAGCTTACTGAAAATAGAGACAATTTCTTGGTGGCAGAGGGACCTAAGGAGGAAGGAAAAAAAATAAGACGGGTGGGTGGAGGGGACAAATTAGTCACACAGCTGTCACTTCCCTTACCTTCAACTCATGTTATTACATCACTCATTCAATCTAGATTCAAGTAAAGTATTCCACAGGCAGAAACCAAGATTTAGATGTACGCCACTCATTACACAACCAAAAGCACAGAAGACAAAACATAACCCACAAATTTAAGGAAGAACACTGTTCAAGCAAGGATTTAGAAAATATTTCTGTGAGAGACAAAATTTCAATTTAGCAAAAATTACAGGGGCCTGCGGTGGGGTGGAAACAGCTTCTCTTATTCAGCAGTGCTTAGAGGAGACTGAAGAACATAAATGCAAACAGACAATTCTCAGTACCGCCAAGACAAGATCTTGAGACTACAAAGCAATAGTCTTCGAATACATAAATGTTCAGTACCCAAGGAAATAGCATTGATTGTTATGAAAGGGAGCAAAATAAACAAATCATTATGGCTACTAATAAAACCATGATTTTAGACAACCTAGGGAATTCCAGTCAACTCTCCTGAACGTGGCATAGAGATAAATTCAGAATGAGAACAAGGATGTCCTAGCCAATAGGACTATAGGTAACTGAGTGTTATCACCTGTCATGATGCTGATGTATCTTCAGCCCCAGAAGTTCCTGCAGCACAGACTGCTAGGAGAAAGAGGAGACAGTGACACTAAGGTGCCTGTCCAACTGCTCAGGCAAAAAGATTTGAATAATCCATTACTACCAATGAGTGCATTCCTGCTGGCCCTTCCAGCCTCCAGTTCTTGGCTACAATCCCCCTACTGCACATCAGCACGCATTAGACTCCTCTGAGCCTTTGCAATTCATGCAAACAACGCAGAATGAGCTCCAAAATAAAAGTGGTAAGTTTTGGTGATTTAAATTACTCTACGTACCAAAGGGGCAGGGTAGGAGATGAGACAATGGAAATAAGAACTCTGGGGAAGGAAGGATGAGAAGAAAGGGAAGTCATACCCTCCCATTTTGGCTGACGGCAGAACTGCAGCCTCTTTTCATGACATCTGTCACTACTATCACTTAGAAGGTATACTAAACTACACATAACTTCATTGCAAGGCAGTTCTTTTACAGGATTTCCCTACATTTCCAGGACAGGGAGCTCTTAAATACATAGCAGAATTGTTTTTTTAAGATAGAATACTGAAATTAATAACTGCAAAGCTTAATACCCTTTTTCAGACAAGCATTTCCCCCTATCAAAATGGTCTTCCATTTTACTGTTTTACTGCAATCGTAAGAGGAAGAGCATAACATTAAGCTGCAGAAGAAAGGATGACTTTTTAAAATACCTATACTACCTGGAGAGGACGGAAAGGGTGGGTCAAAAGGGCAGAGCTGCCAAGTCACTGACCTCTCTCGCAAGAGCCATAGCAGCAAAGAAAAACATTAAAGGTCAGCTCAACTATAGACAGTCTGAAGGAAGACAGGCAAAAGAAAAGAGCCAACTTGAAGCACTGCGTGAGAAAAGCAAATCTTAAAACAGATCTGCTATGGCCACAGCCAGTTTCTGCACAAAAATTTTTTTTTTTTTTTTTTTTTTCATACATGGGCACTATGTCCTCTTCGAAGGCTACTTCCTCAGAGGGATGTCCTCTATTAGAAACAGCACCACTGAATCAACTGTGTGGGTAGAAGGGTGGAATTCAGCCACACTAGGAAAAGCTGGTTCAGTTTACAACCCAGCCATGAAGATTAGCATACCCCTAAACAGTAGTTTTAAGGCACTAAATGAATGAAAAAGGAAATAAACTTTGTTTGGATCCAATGATTCTACCAAGGAATCCTTGGGTTTCTGTCCATCTATAAGGTGAAGCTAATTTCAAAACCACCACCACAGACTCTGTCACAAACTCAATAAATGTGATTTTTTTCCCCTTTTCTGAAAAAGTCCCATCCCATAACAGTTTTAATACTGAATAGTTGAACACCAATTCTGCAAACTTGAGGACAATTTCTCAGAGTTTAACACCTTCCTCAGGCTACTGAAAAAGAACAGAGAGAGCAAAAACAAAGCAGCACTGTTACTGAGTGTAGAGGTTTCTGCTTGAGAGCAGAATTTGCCTCTCAAATTACCAACAGTTTCTGGTTACCTCCTTCAAAGGAATCATTCTTATCAACTTATCTGGGCAGAGAAACAATAGCCACATTCTTATGAGAAGCAATCACCGGGTTTACAAAGGCAGCGCTTGCATATCTTTGTGAGAAAAGCTTTTGGGGCAATTTTGAGCCTTGAAGTCAGTGGCTAAGAGCACAGAAAGCAACTGCAACACTTGCAGCAATACAGATTAGCTTCCTGTGAAGACAAAGCAACTTCTTGACCTCTGTCTCTTGATTCACCAACATCAAGTTACTTAGAATGCAGCAGGTGGTTTGTTGATTACTCACGCCACATGAAGAATTGAAGAGACAAGAGACAAGAAGGGCAATCTAACTGATGCCTCAGCATATCACTCCTGAAGTAAGAGGGGCTAAGATCTAGAGGGAGACTTGCAAAATCAACTGCAGACAACATCATGCATTTTTTTTAAATTAAGAAATGCAAAACGTAAGTTTTTCTTGTGCTATGCAAGTTACAGAAGCGATTACTTCAAGTAAATAATCTTTTTAGGCTCAGAGACAAAAATGCAGCATTGCCTAACCTTCTACATGAAAACTCCAAAACAAACAAAAAGAGGTATCAGCATGAATAACAGAAAAAAAGCCCCCCACAAAAACCCAACAAAACTTCACACCAAAATAAGCCTTGTCATACTACAGAAAGAAGATGATTGACAAGCAACAATATAATCAATGACTGTCATAGGCTGGCTGCAACACTTAGGCTAACAGCAATAATGCAAAGGTTTGCATTTTAACTTTCCCAAGAGAAAAGAACACATTTCTATCTAACTCTGGTTTGCTTCACTCAATACAAATCTCCAATAAAGTAGCAATTTTAAGTAATTTAATTTAAAATAAATACTGAACACTAACTTCTTTTACAAAGAGACATTTTACCTAAACTGTCACTTATTCATTTCTCACCACTTCAAATAAAGATTTAAATCTAAGTGTGACCTTGAGGAGTTGATCATTAGACTGACAAGCCTGCATCATTCACTCTTTACATCAAATGAACTTTTGCTGCAGATGGGTAGAGGCATGCTTTCAGCACAGCTCATTCAAATTAGAGTTAATTATTGATTAGAATAAACTCAGCTTGTTCCAGTTTTCTCCCGTAAAAGAGAACACACATATTAGTACAACTGACTTTAGAACAGGCCAGATTTCTGTTTCGGAGAGTATTTCTACAAGACATCTTCTAGTTTAAGTTCTCTAAATTCACTGGAACATTTTTCTCATTTCCTTACATAAGCCACCAGCACTTTCAACGTTCCCAAACTGCCTGTGTTTTTACTGAAAAGTTTCCTCTCTGATTAAGCAAAGCCGAGGCACCAAAATCCCAAATGAACATCTGCTCTTGCTGTATCTCAGCCCGGTTGTTTTCCTGTGTTGTGCATTGCTTCAAACAGTTCTCCCTGTCATACACTAAACAAGAATATTAAGTAGCAGAAAATTACTGGTATGGTGTAGGTCTGGATAGGCACTAGTCAGTTGCTTCATGTGTATTAAGTGTACTGTAACAGGAATGTAGTCTTGTAAGTTATACTTTCTTTGTTCCACAGCTGTGCACCCCTCAGATTTAAATTAAAAGCAATATATGAGATTTACTTAGGATAAAACCATTAACTATAAAACATTCAAAGCCATGACTGGCATAGGAGGAGGAAGAGATAGGGAAAGCCATTAAAAAAAAGAATCTTTCTTAAGAAATATTCTTGCACACAGGAACAAAACCAGAGAAAGAAGTAGTCACAGTATATGCTGTCCATGCAAAAAAAAAAACAAACCACCAGCCTTAATCTTTAATCAACCCCACTGCACTGAAGATATTTAGCTATGAGTGTCAGCATGGGGAGGAGCAATGGATGGATGAGTTTAAAGAAAGACATGCAAACAAACAAAAACAAATCAAGCCAAAATCTTGAATTAGTGACACGCTACCTCAGTGATTGGTTGCCCTTGTGATGTCAAGTCCAGTTCCTGAGGTCTTGTCACTTTATCGATATCCAAGGAGTCCATGCTGGAAGCTGCAGAGGTTATGCTGGAACGGGAGGAGTTACTGATTGAGCGCACCTCAGCATCACTCACTGTGCCAGCAGATGCTGTCCTCCTGTGCTGAGCAGTAACTACTGGTTTGGTGTCTTCTGCGACAGACTGTTGGGCTGCCTCATCCATGCTCAAAGAGGCCTTCTCTAACTGTGCAGTGATGTCATCCAAAGATACATTGGCATGTGATGGTTTAGTCACCTTACCAGACGAGGATAATCCTTTCATGCTGCTGTGCTTAGTAGAAGTTCGGCTAGCAGGCGGTTTCTGAGCTTTGGATTCTGTGGCAAGGCGTTTCACTGCAGCATTGTTTGCTGAATGAGACCCAATACTGCTGAGCTCCTGCTCTATGGAACAGAGATCAGCCATGAGGGCATCTAGATCCACAGTCTCCCCTTGATTCAGGGCTTCTGCAACAAACAAGAGTTTTCAGTACATGTAGGGTCACTTCAGTGGTCTGTGCAACACTTTGTTGTTACCAAATTTAACAGTTAGGGTAAGGGAACAATGGAAGCTGTATTTTCTTTTCCCATCTGTATTTCAAAAATCTCTGCTTACTACTAAGCAGAAATTTATTCGCACTACTAACCTTGACTGGTTTAAGAGCAACTAAAAAAACCCAAAAACAAACCAACAAACTATTTAGGTTAAATACGTTTGCTGACAGAAGAAATCTATGACTGTTCAGATTACACCTGAAAAGTTTAAACTGCTGTCCTGTGAACAGAATCTAAAAATACATTTGAATAATATCATGCCTCAACTTTTCAAAAGAAGTGTAGGTGTTTTGCTAAGCATTTTCTGCTAAAGCAATGCAAGGTATGTGACACTGCTTAAAAAAAACCCCCAAAAACAAAAAAACACAAACCCACAAAATACTATACAACTACTTAAGCCTTTAAATTGCAGCTTCCTGTATTATAACCAGGGGAAGCTATTTTAAGACAAGGAAAAACATTATTTTATCTTTTTTTAACGCAAAAGCATTCTGTAGCTACATTCCTGCATCCTGTCCCATGAAGCAAGATGCTTTTTCTTCCCATTTAACAGTTACACATCAATTCATTTTTTCATGAGCCCAGATCCTGAATATGTATTTCTGTATAAGCACTAGGCTACAGTTCTCAGATACTAGGTGCTATAAAAGATACTGTTTTAAGATACTAAAAATTCTGTGCCATCAGAAAGCAATGCCTTCAGCAAACATTCTCACTTCAGCTAGAAGTATATTTAAATGCACTTATATTTTACAATGCTCTTATTTATAGCTGGAACAGGTGGGTTTTTTCCTAAACTAGTATTTGAAGGGGTAAATAATTTAACAAACCATTCAAATTGTACATGGAGAAGCGATATGAGAAGTTGGCAAGATTGGTTTCCTGACGGAGGGGTGATCTCTTCACCGGTGCCACAGGCTTGTCTGTATCCAAACTCTGAAAAAGACAAAAAACCAGGCAGGATACAGTTTGACAGGGAACTGGACAAGCAAATATTTAAGATAAAAGAAAAGTAACTTTAAGAGAAGTTTTTCAAAAACTCCTGGCATATTAAAAAAACCTCTTGTTCAGGCTTTAGACTTAAAATGCTGAAAACACACATCAGAGATTTAGCTTCAGATATTCAATGGAGAAAAGATGTTAAACACATTCTGGTTCACTTGGTTTTTCTTTCTTTTCTAGAATCAAAAGGATGGAAGCATGTTCCAAATGCATTTTTAAGTGGTACTACATACCAGCTCATTCTGAAATAGACAGCTGGCTTACCTGTAACAACAAACCTGCAGTGAATTGCACAAGCGTCTAAACACATTCAAAACTGTGGCATCCTCTCCAAGAAATGCATCAGTAGCTTATGAGCATAATCGTGGCATAAGCATACAACAGCGTTCCATGAAGAACTGGTTTTTATTAAAAGAGATTTAAAATTGGCTAAATTCAGACATTTTTCTCATTAAGTCTTTCCTGTGAAAAATACTAAATTATGAAGGAAATCCCCGTCAGTTTATGCACAATAATATTTTTTTTTTTTTTTTTTTAAAGAAAAACTAGTATTAGGAGGAGGAGACATGATTCTACCTAATACATTGTTATGTTTTGAAGGCTAATGAGCATAATGTTATAATAAATACAGTATTTTTTAAGTAGCAAGCAGTAGGGCATTATGATCCAGCTGGTGACCCAAGATGACAGGCTCCGGAACTGCTGCCCTTGGAGTGACAAGGTTAGATGGGAAATGTAGCTTTTGCTGCCGCTGAAGCTCGACAGGCCTGCAAAGGGTTTGAATTTAAGCAATGCTTGTTCTGATAAAGCTTCCCTGAAGGTACGCTTGTCTGAAAGAAACACATCTTTTTAGCTCCAACAGAACAAAGTTTCTCACTAAGCTTTTGTGTTAAAAATCAAATGCCCTATTTTTTCCCCACTATTTATTTTTGCTGAACTCCCTTCTCTCCTCAATTTGGTTTGAATTTTAAAACAAAAAAATAAATCACTTTTTCAGAAGTCAACCATCACTTAGTGAGGAGAAGTCAGTGATGCAGCCTTGTTTTGCATCAGGTAGAAAAAACCCCACTTCTAGCACCTTTCATAGAGCTTACATATTGTCCCACACAGAATAACTGAATAAAAATAATAAATCTATCGACAACTCTAGAGGCAGCAGCGAAACTGGAGACAGAATAGGCAAATTATGGCTCTTTCCTTCAGACTGAACCCATACACTACCACAACATACGTCCTGTAAAGCAAATACATCGCAGTTAAAAGCATCTAAAAAGTGTTTTAACTTATTTATTGTTAAATTGAGTATTTCACATCCTTGGAAACACATGTGACATGCTCTCACCATTATCAGAGTACATTCTCCATAACACATTATGATGCTCACTACCAGTTTGGAGAACTGCTAAAAACTGGAACAGCACCAAAAGCTTAGATCTGCATGATCATGAGAAGCAAGGCAAGATTTCCTTCCTTTAACCTGCACCACAGAGTAGGATAACTCTGTGGATAAATGTTAATGCACTCTGCATCAGTGGCAAGCACTGCTCATGTGCTGCAAATTTTGTGACTGCATTTTATAATGCTTTTATTAGACCAACAGTTAAAGAGGGCATAGTGAATTCAAATGATCTCATGGGCATCTTAACAACTTCGGATCTTTTAAGAAGCACTTCCATCTGGGAAGGCATCTGGATCTTACTTTCAATCCCCCCCCCCCCACCACCACTCCAAATATTTAGAAAATCTATAAAGGAAGATAAAGTTCAAGGAACTTAGGGACAAAAAAAACCAAACCAAAAACCAAAACCCACAACTTTCCTCCTACTGCTCTTAAAGAGTCCAGTTCATAAAAAGCAACAAATGCTGAGACAACAGGAGAATGCACTTTGTTCTAATCACCCCCTTTACTTTATTGTAAAAAAGTACTGGGGCTTTATTGGGACAGCTGCATCAAGACACAATCACTTTCCATCAAACTGAGACACAACCAACTGCATTAACTTCTTTATTATACAAAACCATATGAGGTCATTCAAAGTTTTGAATGTAAGTTTTGAAAGTTTTCTCAGTAATCACAAAAGACAGAAGGGCAACTGTCAGGCTATGTTGCAAACTATGTTGTACAGTTACAGCAATAGGAAAGTGAAGAACAAATTATGTGGGTCACCCCTTTAACTATCTGTTAGTAGGTTTTAATAATTTTGCATGGATCATCACACAAATTGAGACATCACCATGAAGGCTGTATGTCAATAGTGTAGCTGTAAGCCCCAACTAAAGTATGCTTATATTTCTAGGCTGCTCATACCTGAAAAAACGGAGCAGCGAACAGAAAGTTCTAAGACTTATTACCCATTTTGCTCTTCTGTGAAGATCCTCATTGGAGGTAATTTACAGAGCCCATGCTTCCAAAATGGCTCCCACTTACTGTTAGAAATCCTTCACAGGAAGTTAAAAAAACTCAAGAGTTTATATAGACATACACAGATTTATTTCACACAGTCTTCCATTCATCTCAAAAGACAAGATTCTTTATTTTCCTGCAAGCACAACTTCAGGTGGAGGAAAGAAAATAATGATAAAATCATTTTCCCCTAGATTGCTACCTACATTTAGATCTTGCAAGCAGAAATTTAATCAGAAGATATCAGAGGTAAGTCTCAATTTGAAATGCCATCACATGGATTAGCTCAATTTTCCTTCAGTCTTTGGGTAAGATGAAGACGAGAAAAGCTGCCTCTTCTCTAGCTTTATGAAACTTGAGGTATCATACTTTTACTTTAGACAAAGAGGGAAAGGATTAAATACCTTATTCAGGAGGGCCAGCTCACACGGCTGAAAAAAACATAGCAGTCACAGAGAAATGGTCTATCACCCCAGGAGTCTGGAATACTATGCAATATGCAAGATCTGCTTGTGAAGGAAAGAAAAAGCACTAGAAAGAAGTGCCAAACGGAGATGTCCTATCAGCTACAGAAGAGTACTCTGGAATAATGGCAAATCCTCTGGGGTGTATCAGGGCACCTTACCATATCATGAGTGAAAATACTCACAACCTCTTATTCCCTACTGCTCTTCAGGTGCTACAAATAAATACTGTCTGTCATAGCTAGACAAAGTCCAATCTTATGTTTGGAGATATGGCCCACCTTTAGCCAGCTAAAGTCAGTGTTTCATTATACATATGAGGACAAATACCAATTCCATAGTTGCCAGAAGGAATCATACCCTTTGGGAAAGGTCAAACAAGGTTGTGAAAGGTGAATTTAACAACTTTGAGATGGTGAAAACAAGCCAATTTAGAAACATTTGAAGAGTACTAAGCTGGCCACATGCTACAGTCTACTTCGCTGCAAGTGGCAGTGCTAAGTGGTTATCATCTAACAGAAAAGAAGCATGCAATACTTATAAAGAATTATTCTGCAAGATGATTGAAACCTCCCTAACCTGTGTGAGTTTGTCCAGTTCCCCCAGCCAGGCCCCAAACATCTTGTCCAAATCCTGATCTTCTTTATCACTATCTTCTTCTGCACCATGGTCAAGTTCTTCATCTGATAATTGCTCCATCTGAAAAAAAAAATAAAATAAAAAAAAAATATATATGTTTGCTACTCAAATTGTATCAGTGTCTAACAAATCTGGTGTCAGCTACTAAGTTTATGAAAAAGCATTCTGAAGTCAAAGCACATATCTGTCCATAAGCTTTATAAAAATTGCGTACTTTCACAGTTTATTATCCTGCTCAGAAGTAAAGACTTAGCGTGAAAGCTGGAATGAATAATTACAAAGCCATTCTTGCAGTTCGCTTTTGTCAGAACCATGCAGGAAAAAAACAAAACCCAGAGTCCACAATATTTAATACAGCATTAGAAATTATTTCATGCTAGCCTTGCATGTGCATTCACTGCCAGCTATTGTTGGCAAAGTCTGTTGATTTTACATTACAAAAATTCAACTCTTGTCCAAGGAATTCAGCTGACCACAGTTAAGCAACACCATTCAACCCACAGGAAGTGCAGTCTCCCTGTGCTGCAA
Source organism: Strigops habroptila (assembly GCF_004027225.2). Lineage (NCBI taxonomy): Eukaryota > Metazoa > Chordata > Aves > Psittaciformes > Psittacidae > Strigops > Strigops habroptila. The sequence continues at coordinate 14,904,210 of NC_044281.2, read as the reverse complement.
ACAGTTGACTCTACACATCTGTAAACAGAAATGCTTAAACAGGCCACAGAGAATGCCAGCAATACATCCCATGAGACAGTTCAAATCTTGGACACTGTCCAGATCACTTCAGTGATAATGCACAATTTTTACCCAACAAAGAAACTCCTCCCTGGAAGCTGAGAGTCACCATTATAGCTATGAGACCCTCCTTCATTCAACAGATTTCAGGAACCAAGATAAAGACTTATGTTCTCCACAGGTTTTTCATTATGACCTCAAAGGAAATTAATCTTTTGTTAAACAAGCTTCTATTCTCTTCCTCAAACATGTCCTCCAGACCCCTTATGGGTAGCTAAGATACACATGCCTTTCTGGGTACATTCACACTGTTAAACCCAGGATCTGGTTCAGAATGAAAAATTACATACTTGGGGGGAAAAAACGACACAGGCAAAAATTTGGGAGCAATGAGGCACTATGGAAGTGTAACTCCTACAGACGTGCTACATCCAGAATATCCAGAGGTATACGTGAACAGATCGCCACCAAGAGATACACAAAAAACTCATGGCATGCCCTACAGCTTGATTTGGTCAAGTCATGGGCTACATAGCAATATCCTACGTAGGTTTCAGAAAGCACCAGTTTACATTTCGTAGATTTAAAAGCAAACTTTCTAAATGCTAGTCTTCAGGAAAAGATGAATCTTAGTCTGAAATACATCACAGTGTTGCAGAATTGAACTGATTAGAGATGTTACAAAAGATGATAAAGATGACCACAGAGAAAAACGGTTCAATCCAGTTTTGACTTCATATGACAACAGTTCATGCAAAATAACCACCATGATTTTAAAATAGCCTTTCCTTCTATTTATATATTGCATATATTTCACTTCACCTTGATAAAATAATCAGGGAACAGGAGACTTCATAGGTGATCTACAATTCTGAGGTCAGCAGAAGTCAGTGCCTCTCACGGATGCAAGATACTGCCATCCAGTTGCTCTAGGCAAAGAATCTCTTACTGAGATTTTATTTCTGTGGGAGAGCACAATGCAGCTGCTTCCCTTAAAGGGGTAATAACATTAAAGCTAACCTGGCATGGTATACTGCACCAAGCAAACACTGAACAGATTAAATTTACCATCTAAATCTCATTTCTTCCAACACTTGAGTCCTGTAAAGTAATTCCAGCACTCAGGGGAAGGGAAGGAAGCTCTTCCTACAATCTCAGGATGGTGCTGAAGTACAAATAAAAAGAATGCCAATATGCTTATGTAATAGAGCTGCAACACTTCTCCCAACACTGCACCAGTTTTTATGTTCTATAAGTCAGGCATGCCTCCCCCTGCAAGATTTATCTCCATGATGTCACCTGAAAGCCCTCCCATATACAAAAACAGAGACAGCAGGGTAGCAGCAACTCATACTCTGCTTGAACTCCTGCAAAACAAACAGAAGCTGGATTCCACTTTCACACCCCTTCAAAGCTTTGCTTTATTACTCCTTAGGCTTTTACATGGACCAGAAACACTGCAAATTCAAGACAAAACACGTTATACAGCAGTTTGACCATATCACCTTAAGTAACAGCGTTCATATTCAACAACACAGCATTTCTCAGTGTCTAGATACACTTGAAGTGAAGAATTTTTATTTGAAGGCTAAGGGAAGTTATTAAAAGCATGCCTTAGGAAATATGACTGTGAACTGGCATATCACATAAATGGAAACTGTGATAGAAAACAGACAGAGCTCTGTATTTACAGAGTCTTTACACTGCTAGCCTTTCCCTTTTTGAGCTGTTTTTGCCACTTAGACTACCGTTAGATGCGGCTTGTTTTGCAGTGCATTCATTCTATGGCACTGTTCGTAACTCATCCTTTCATAAAGAGAGGAGCTTGCTCATTTTTCTAGTATTTCTGAGGATGTAAGCTGTGGAAAGAAACAGGCATTCTTAATTTCTCATAAACTGTTGCTTCAGCTATTTTAACTTGGCATCAGAGACGCTGCTTTAGTTCCAGTTACTCTGAAGACAGAATTAGCAGCCCGAAGAAAACTTTTACAAGTAAAGTACTGTTGTGTCAGCATGTCTGGCACTAAACTCTGTAGTATTTGCCAGCTCCTTGTAGTCCCCACCCAAGCTTCCTAACGTCAGCTGCATTTCCTATGAGCTTGCAAAAGGCACACAGAGGATAGTGTCTCACTTAAGAAACAGCTAATATTAACTTGCTGGTTCTGTACAAGGGATCTCTCTTAGCACAAGCTCCGCTACTGGAAGGAGATATCTCAAAGGACATTAATTAAAGGATTAATTTAACAAATTAAGGCAGAGACAAAATGCCCAGATAACAGTATCTGAACTTCTGAGATAAGAACTCAAAACAGTAACAACCCAAAAAGAGTGTACATTCCAATTTAAAAGCTTGAAAGTTTCCTTTTTACAGCCACTTTCTTCCTCACTGTTGTTGTTCACAGCAAACATCCACCGTACTTTAGCAAATCACAACCTAACTGGGAGTTATCACACCTTTCCAAGGATATGACATTTTTATTTATAACAAGAAAGAAAAAAAAGGGTGTAAGTTTAAGGGCTGGGGGGACACACCTGTTTGGGGTTTTTTTGTGTGCGTGTGTTTTGTTGTGGTTTTGGTTTGGGGTTTTTTGTTTGTTTGTTTGTTTAAAAAGTCATTTAGAACTAAATTAGATCTAAGAAATGGAAAGGAATACTGTTCTAGTGTGATACCACAAAGCCACTTACATTCCTAAAGCATTTGCAGGGTAGCAGAGTTTAAGTAGCTGTTGCTTCTGCTTAGCTCATACAAGGTAAAGTGCCAATGCAATTTTAGGATTCAAGTTACTTTTCAACACTTCGCCTTCTATTCAAGTGTATGTCAGAACAGAACTTAATGAAAATGAGCAGCATCATTCTGGTATACCTAGATAAAATAAGGTACCAGTATGGTATAGTCTTATATACGCAAGTCTTTCCTGCACTAAAGTGTGTTCTATGTACTATTTCGTCTTCCACTACAGACTGCATCAGCCAACCTTATCTGTTTGAAACATTATTTAACCAGGCAATGCCATAATCACTGTGTGTCATCTGCCTGGTTTCCAAAACAGTGTTCATTAGGTTTATTCACTTTTAAATGCATGAAGCGTAGTATTCTAGCTTTTTAAAATATATTCTAATATTATTTTATGAAAAATGGCTTTCATTAGAAGTTACCAGTGTTCAAGGCAGGTTGGACAGAGTCTTGGGTGACATGGTTTAGTGTGTGGTGTCCCTGCCCATGGCAGGGGGGTTGGAACTAGATGATCTTAAGGTCCTTTCCAACCCTAACTATTCTACAATTTAGCCATAACCTACTATTTCAATTCCACTGTAAGGAAAAAAACCCAACCTTACCAATAATTTAGAACAAAAGAAACATTATAAGCCATTATAACTTTTAGCATGACAGGGCAAGCATGAGACGATGTGATATCAAAACACATGATGAAAGATGAAAAGCCCAAGAACAATGCTTCAAATATACCGTTTTGACATTTTTAAGAAAATACACCATCACAGAATAAAATACACTATCACAGAATTCCAAAACTAACAAATTGCTGTGATCAGAAAGCAACAGCTTTGGGACATGTAAGTTATAATCAAAAGTGTACTTAAAGTATCTTTCACTGAGACTGCATTCTGCAGACTTGCACTTTGAGACGTAGTTTCTACCTTAAGTCAACCCAGTTGAAGGCAATAGGAAACTTCACTATCTTATCAATATTTCCTTAAAATGAAAACACTCTGCACTGAAAAAAGCAGTTGCGAAACAATCTGACTGCAGGATTTGTCTATACTGCACTTAATTAATGATAGAAAGATATCAGAGAAACGAAAATAGATATCTAACTGGAAACGTGCATAATGTGCATAAAGGGTAACAAGAATGTGTTTATTCACCAATTCACTAGTTTCATTTTGAACTACAGATGCTTAAGTATGTTCAAAGGCAACTGTGACAGCATAAAATCCTCAAACCAAAACAAATCATCTCTTTCAGGCAACTGATGTTTTCACCCCCAACCTTTCTTATTATTTCAACACAAGCTTGTACATGCTCACGCTTGTTATGAACTAAGGACTTCATAAAAACAACTATAGAATTTTGTAACAATCTGTTAGAGGGATACAGTAAACAACACACAAACACTCAAAACACTAGCTGGACAAGTAACTGGATTTCTGCATTTCAAAAATCTAATCTCAGGAACCAAAAGGAACTATACAGCATACTCTGGTTTGGAAAACATGCTTTATTTGGAGCTGGTTTGTAAATCAGAGTTCTTCCATTTGTGATTATCCATGAGTCCTCATACCAGTATCTATTTCTATTTAAGTTGTATATGACATAACACCACAGTACTACACTGTACGAGCACAAAAGCATTGTGTGCATACATAAGATTCTAGCAGGTTTTCACCTCTAACACTTGTTCACCTGAGTGCTTAAAGAAATAAGGTTACTTACACAGAAAAAAAAAAAAAAAAAATCAAAATGCTTTCAGAAAACTGACAGCCAAAGCTCACATCCACCTTTCCACACATTTTCTTGAAGTAACTGATAAATAATGAAATAATTAGTTTGAGCGCATAAATTGTTTCATATTAGTACTCTGTCCACATGACAGGGATCAAATGAAATCCAGCATGTTTTTCAATAAAAAATAAGAAAGTCTTATGCTATAACTAACACTAACAATTCTCTTTCAAATTTAATACTGCAGCACATTAAGCCAATGACACAGTGCAGATAATTTGCTTTAGTATTTCCATGTTTCTTCTTAATAAGCATAAAATATTCTGAAATTAACTACTCCTGAAAAAGAGATTTGGAGGGGGATTAGAAAGTTATGGGAAATTCTTTGTGCATTATCCAATGTCCTATAACCCAGTTTACGTTAAGAGTAATCTAGATGAAAACCTGACCAGAAGAGCATTTGTTTTCTTTTAGCTTCAAATAGCATAGGTACTAGCTGAATACATCCCAAGGCTCCTACAGCATGCAGATACCACAATGCCTTGCAAATTCAAAAACTGAGATAAGAATCTGTCAGCCTAAAAGTTCAAATTCAAAACATCCCAAATAAAAATCTCATGTCAAGTGAAAGCCTCCTTCAACATACTAATTTGAGGCAACTTTGAGTTTTTTTTGTTTTTTTTTTTTTTTTTTAAATCATGCTTCAGGCAATAGTTTTCCAGGCTTGCACTCATACAACAAGGTGAAAATACATTGAATGTTTGATAAAAAAATAAAGCTTCAGGCACTTCATTAAAAGCGAAGAGACCTTTTATAACCAATGAACTCACATGTTTCTGAAATTACTCAGGCAATAATTTTAACAGATAAAGTTCTACATTTATATATTATACAAAGATAGGATCTGTTGCCACGTTTTAAGAAAATCAAAAAATGGCTGCGCACTCTGTTGTACCAGTTAAACAGGTAAACCTATTTACGCAACACAGCTTAAAAGTGGAAAAATACGGAATCTAAGCCTTGCACACATGAAGAGATTCACATACGCAGAAGTACGGTGGGTGGTAACCTCTGGAGGTCCCGGACAGCAATATCTACCTGCCTCAGTATAAGATCCAAGAAAAAAAATAGTTGCATCTAATCACACATCAACAGATACAAGATATAATTAAGGTGTATAAAGCATTCATAGTTACTAATGTGTTTAAATACTAGGTCATTAGATTATTAGGGAAAGTGATAACCTTTGATGCAAATCTAGTACCTGTTTCCTGCTCTTCTTTCTCTTCCTTCAAAGCAACTGGGAGAAGGAAGACAAATAATTACAGAATATCTAAAAACAAGTCTTAAAAGCAATGTGCCTTTTGAGCCCATTTCTTTTTCAAGTCTTCAGACAGCTGGTCTGGACTGCAGAAATCCAGCAAGTATGAAAACCAGGCATCCTCACTGTAATGCCTTATTCTCAGGTTTACCTGGGAGGTGCAAAACTCCCACAATATTCCCTCCCTCACCCACTCATCTGGGTGACATACAAGAATGCATCTTTGAAACCACAGCAAAGAAAACTTTGTGTCTGAAAAAGCATGTTTTGAATTGCGGACAGGCTAGAGTTTCAATAAAAGATCAATTAAAAGCTGCTGAAAGTAACAGTTACTCAGCCAAACATATACAGCATAATTTCTAACACTACTCCTAAAATTATGCACATGCCTGTACAAGAACTTGCCTTTGCCTGTAGCTATTTGTATTCTAAAGCCAGTTAAACGACGACATTTTCACTAAGCTCTTGAAAATATTTTTCTTTACATTATCCGTAAGTTTGTAATATAAATATTTATAGGAATACAAATGAACACATAACCTACAGATATTTTAGCAACTGCTAATGAAACAATTGCTTGAAAAAATAACTGGAAGAAGAAAAAAAGTCTTAAGAGGGTATCAGATGGTAACATCACAGCAAACTGTCTCACTCTTCCTGGAATCCCCCAAAATACATCAGTGCTGTATACAGTAAACACAGCTTTTCTAGAACTCAGTGCTCTTCATAAGAACACTGTTACGCCTTTCAGATTATAACAGGCAGTTCAACATCTTATCCCCAGAGATTCTAACCAGGAAAGTCAAACATACCACAGTTGCTCCCTGGTCTTCCACAGATTCAGCAGCACATCTTTAGAATTAAGCAGACAGCGTGTTAAGCTGGGACATGACAACACAGTACTATTCACAGACAATACAAACATGGAAGAATAAAGCTCCTTTTGGCTAGCAGCATGAAGAAACAGAAAAACATAATTGTCCATATTCACATCCACTGCAGGTACCAACTCCCTTTGTATTTAATCAAAACTTGTACGCCCCCACTGTAACTTGACACACGCACCCAGGATTTCCTGAAACAAACAAACTGACGACACTAAAATGTTACTTCATTATCTTGATTTCTAACAAACAATGGGAAATATTTCTGATGTGCCACAGCAAAACCACCCACAAAATACTTACCCACACACCCAACCCCCTTCTTTGTCTGAAACCTTGAAGAGAGAGGTAAAATTCAAAGTGGATCAAGCAGAACTCTACCCTATATTCCATGGGGTTGTTTTCTCATTATCACTTAAGCTGCCTTTGTATTATTATTACCATTTATATTTACTTTAGGTTTCCATAATTACAGCCTGAAATTTTAATTTAGTCTCCATGGCGTGACCCCTTGTATAATAAAAGACATTTAAAAGATCTTTCTTCCTGTAAGAGCTGGGACACACCAAAATTACTGAAACTACTGCAGAATCTATCTAATTGCATCTGAAATTTGTGCTGCTGAGAAGGCACACAGTAAAACCTTTATTCCCTCCGATATATTTCAGTGCTTGTCTCACATCTAGCCAAACAGATGTTGCCTTGAAAAGAAGGGAGGTTATCAATCATTGTGTCCCATTTCCTGAACCAAGATTCCAGCCAGAGTACCCAAGTGGGCACTAAATTAATTCCCATTAAAAAAAGCCATCCTAGATTACATCATGTGTCACAGCAGATTCTTTATGAAGGCAACCTGAAGACAATTCTAAGAAACTGCTTTGCCAGAGTTCATAAAAACAAAAGTTGCCTTAGCTAAAATATTTTTCAAGCAGAGGATAAAATACAGGGGTTCTCCAAAACACTGACACTCACTACCTGCAGGAGCCAACATCTTAGTCTCAGCAGCTAATACTAGAGAATTTTCAGTGCAAAAACAGAGTGAGATTATGAAAGCTAGGGAAACATATAGCTTTAAATCGCTATTAAAGTATGTTCTGCCTTCAGTAGGCAGAGATGTACTTAGAAACATACATTAACTGCAATTTTCCAGAATCTTCATTATGCAGTTACCGTAACACAAACACTATTGTAGCATCTCTTCCCATTCAGTTTTAGCTTTGGAATGATGTCCAAAAAAAAGAGTAACAAACATTAATAAGCTGATGCAGAAAGAGAGGCAGAACTAAGTTTAATGCGGTGCCTTCAAGAAGCATGTCTATAAATAATTTCTTTATATAACTAATCTTTTTAAACTATTAGTAGGAAGTACTACTAATACAGAGGATGCATTTTGTATTATATATGAAACAAAAATACCTTAGAACAGCTGCAACCCTGACAAAAGGCAGCTAGATGTCCAAAAAAGGTTTCATAGTCAAGTTAAGCTTTATTACACAATTTGAGAATCTACAAATTCAAAGCTTTAAGGGGGTTACATATGCTTGACGCCAGACAACACTATACTTTGAACACACTTATGATAGTATTTGAAGAGGACATAACACAATCAGGTCCATCTGTTTTAGAGGTTTTTAGATAAACAGCACATTTTGCTGAAGTAAATGATCATTAAAAAGCATCTCTTTCTTACCCACTGAAGAACCACAAACAACTCGCAAGAAGTTCTGCTATTTCAGCCCTGAGTTTTTCTTTCAGAAGAATCCTTCCTATAAATCCTCAAGATTACACTTACTATATGTTGCAGGCCATTTAAGTTTTCTCCAGGCTGAAGGCTGATGGATTCTCTATGTGAAAACTTACTATGCACAATAAATTTCAGGTGCCTTGAAGAGGTGATTCTTGGTCCACACAAATTAGGAAAAAGAAAAACCGTCAGTCATTTCTTGCTAATCTGATCTGAGGGATAGAGGCAGAACAGATTTCAGCTAACTCTAGACACTTGTTTGAGTACACAGCAAGACAGACTATGCAAGCATCTCAGGATGAGGATTCCCTAACTCAGATCACCGGGCTCCTTGCTCTGCTTTCACAATTCTAGTTATGGACACACATTTCAAAAAAACGTAACACTGCTAAGTAGTTCATTAATTGTGAAGGGAGGAAGAGGGAGGAAATGTGCAGCCGCACAGGGAGAAGACAAACATTCCTGATCACAGCAGGCAACTCACTTAAGTCCTAAAGCATGACATTAAATTAAATTACAGTTATTATCCTAATACACAGCTGCAAATGATATGAGAACACTAAGGGCAATGTAGGCAATCCTTTTGTCCCCAGAGTACAAAAAGGAAGTGGATGAGAGATCCAGAAGTGCACATCTAATGACGTGGTAGACTTGCACATACTGATCAGCCAGCCTGAAGCTCTACTAAAGCTTATATAAAACTTTAGAAAAGGAAACGAAGAACTTAGATGCCTGAACTTTTACTGAAACTTCCCAAGGGCTTAATGATTCAAGTAAAAATGCAAGCCTTTAACATCTTTGTATGCATTTATCATCACAACGATACCAGATACGTTTTGAAGATTAAAGGAAGATTTCCGTTTTCCATTTTCCAGATAAGGGCCAACGCAAGGAATACAAAGCAAACCTCTCATGGTTTAGGAAGAGACAAGAAGGAAACTGCCTACATCCATAACTTAACCTTCACCATCATTCTGCATAAAATCTGACTAAAAATAAAGTGCAGAAACATGCATGGTATTTTACATAACCAGTTAAAGGATTTATTTTGCAATGAGGACAACACTTTCAGACATACTGCTAGCAACAGTCCAAATGATAATGCAAAAGGTCTAACAATTCGGTTATGTCTCATTTGGACATCTCTTTCCTCTATAGCTACTAATGTTGACTGAATTTGAACAGAAGGAAAAAAAAAACCAAAACCAAGCAATAACACACAAAATCAAGGCTGTCTTATTCTGTATGAGGGCCATACAACAGCCTTCAAAAGAAGGATTCAACTGACATATGAGAAAAAACATCTTTTGGTGATGTAGATCTACTTTTTATGTATAGCTTTAAATCTCTATTAAAGCATATTCTGCCTTCAGTAGGCAGAGATGTACTTAAAAACATACATTAGCTGCAATTTTCCAGAATCTTCATCATGCAGTTACCGTAACACAAACACTATTGTACCATCTCTTCCCATTCCATTTTCACTTTGGAATGAGCAAAATATTTTTTTGGGATGCGGATCTACTTTCTTCCCTCTTCCTCTGAGGCTGTATACAGTTCCATTCTTGTCCTTGCTGTTCAAAACACAGGTTGCATTGACTGTTCTATTTGCAGGCAATGCAAAAAGAGGGACTTTATGTCAGTGCAATCGGTAAGGAAACCTTCTTAATTCAGGTGACTGAACCAAGATGCGTGAAACTGCATGAAGGGATATGCACTTTATAGGAGGGGATATCTCAAACAATACATGAGAAAAAACACATCATGAAAGAATGGCTTTGTATACATCCATAGTTAAACTTAATAGACACTGAAAAACACTTGTCAGCTGCATTTAAAGGAAACCACTTTACTGCCAAAACTAAACTAAGCACTAATTTAGTAACGCAACAGGAGCAGGTGAGACTAGCCTGTGCACAGGTGCTGTACATTCATGCCATTCTGGTCACTTCTTGAATGATAGCTCCACAGGTACTCAACTGTCCTGGGTTCAGGCTGGGCTTAAACCACGACATCAACCTATCACACTTTCTCCATCGGCAGACTAAGAATAGCAATTAATTTTGTTATAATATTTGGCCTTACACATAGATCACTGAGAATACCCAAATATTCTTGTAGCTGTGGCCCAGCTCTTTAGGCTCACCTTGCACTCAGGAAGGGAAGAAGCACTTGCAAACTGATCACTATGAAATTCAGCTGCCTTTACAGGCTGGTCTGTTGTGCCTTTATAGTGTCTTTTTCCACCAGGAACAAATACTTAAATTCATTTTTACGCATCTACTAGGCTGTCTTTCAACTATAAGAAAGCAAAATAAAGCAAGTAACTGCCAACTACCTGTAAAAGCTGGACATCTTAACAGCGCTTATAGAAGATGATATACATGAATGATCAAACCAACCAGGAGGAGGGAGGTGAAGAAAATCACTTAGGTCACAGGTCAAATTACAAAGCAGCTGAGAGAATTTCTTCATAAGACTCTGAGCTACTCTATGCTTTAGCTCAGTTAAAAACTAATTTTTGCTCAAGGGACCCTCTCAAAGGTTAAAAATAATCATTATGCCAATGTCCACTTAAGATACCACACCAGATGCTGGCAAGCTGTATATGTGGGTACTATCTAGACTCAGAAGAAGTTGCCAAATCCCTTTCAACAAGCACCTAGTGACAGCCTATGAACCACGGTTCAAAAAAATGCAAGAGTATTGCTTTAGCTATAATAAAGCAACCTGTGAAGAATGTTGTTTGTTTATATAAGCTTTCATATAAGGAACTAGATGATCTCCAGAGGGCCCTTCTGATCTCCAGAGGGCCCTTCCAACCCTAACAACTCTGTGATTCTGTGTATATATTCTTTACACTAACCTCAGCAGCAACAGGCTAGAAGTTGATTTCTGGTAATATTACATTGTGAAGAGCTGGAACTACCACCTCAAGGGAAACAAAAAGAAAAACCACGACTGTATATTTTTTGGAAAAAGCACAAATGAATGCTTGATACACCTAAAGTACATAGGTGTTTCATTCTTAGCATTTATGAGTCAACACATTTTGTTGTTTATAGATAGCCATGACAATACAGCATAACCTTAACAAACACTACTTTAAAAAAAGAAAAAAGGAAAAAAGAAGTTCTTCGAGGAGTAGTAGGGAAATAAAATTTTTTGGCTGTAACATTATCAACAAAGGAAAAAGTATATTCAATTTAGAAGACACCTGATTTACTTTAACCCTACTCCCAACAAGCCAAGCAAAACAGCAACACCACCACTTGGCTTAAACCAAAACATATCTAAACGACAGGCTACCCTGGCTCAATTGATTTCATATTGTAAGTCACTAGTAAAACAGGACTCAAGTGTTTGGAGCCAACTTGGGAGGGAAAAAAAGGGATGTACAGTACTGCACCATGACGTTACTAGAAAAGAAAGAAATACTATGTAAGGAGAGGTTTTTCCATGGAAAAGGTGTGCCTTGTGGGAGGCTTGAAGGGACTGCACAGAGGAGAGCCTTGTGAGTCTAGCTAAAGTAAGACTGATGTGGGGCACTGGACAGAAGTAAGTCCTAGCAGTCAAGACTGAAAAGAAAGGTTGGAAATTAGCAGGAATGGGGCAGTTTTCCATGACAGGAAAGGCAAGGGGATCTTTTGGCATTAAACTAACACTGCTCACTAGGTAGCGATATGAGGCACATGGGCCGAAGGGGCCCTTGCCACACAATGAAATTTGGGAGCAACTATGTGGCATGAAAAGGAGACAGCACAGACAAGTTCTGCACAGTATGGATGTAGATGGAAAAACATGTTTATGAATCTTACAACTGCACAACCACCACTGCTTCAGGAGGGTCCTTTATCAGCATCTTTCCTTGGCTCTTGAGGTGACTACGCACAATCTCAGACCTCCATAAATCTCACATGCTATAACAACACAGAAAGCCAACTTCCTGCGGCATAAACTGCAACCCACCACTTTCCTTCTTGCTACTGGAAGAATCCAAGTTGTACTTTGACATCTCCAGCAAGGCAAGAAAAAGAAAATAAATCCCTTGAAGGAAGCCCTACACTTGCACAACTCTTCTTCTCAGTGCTTGCTCTTTTTCTCCTCAAATAGTAAGACAGAAGCCATTCCAGAAGTGATCTCAACCCATGAAACAACTTCCACAAGAGCTCTGGTTGAGCACAGGTACCAAAGCCTGTAACAATTCCACCATCACTGTTCCCTAGTAAAGCTTGCACAAATTGCTTAGGTCTGTGAGAGATATTGAAAGTCACCTTCATCACTGATACAGGCTGAAAATACAACTTAATTCTTATTTACCATTTTAGCAGAACGTCACTGAAAAACTCTCCAAAATGTCTAAAGGAAAACAGAGAAAACTGACAATATTTCTCCCTGCATTTTTTAATACTTTCTTCTCTTGGGATTTTGCTTTTACTGTCCATTCAATGTCCTTTCTCTGGAAGGATGGTTTAATTATCTTAAACGAAGAAGTCCATATAACTCAAACCAGTATCAGCAATTCGAGGTATAAAGCAATCAAGTTTGCCACAGACTGCTAAGAGGAATCTAAGCACTGCCTACTGAGCACTGACCTTAATCTCTAGCTTGTAAGAGTCCTGAAACTCATTAATTTTTTTTAATAATTTTGTATATAAGATGTGCTCTAAAGATACATGTTCATACTGAAAAGCCCCATTACTTCAGTTTCTAAATAAATCTTGGCAACACAGAGTGAGGGAGGAAAGGGGGAAAAACACCAGTTCTGGACTCTACTCTCTGGAAAAAAGCACTTAAAGCAAAAAAGCAGCCTCAATATAAAAAAAAGTTTTATTATGTCAAAGGTTAGAGCAGTCTAAAAGCCAGTTAAACACCAACTGATGCATACCAAAAGGACTTTCTCTAGAATTTAATTGTAGAGATTAAGAACAAATGTAAATATTTAACACAGAATCAATATTTCAAAGCACACATTCCTGAAAAGGTAACAAAATCAGCTTCCACAGCAAAAAGGAAAAAAAGAAAGTGTAAGTCATGCCACTGAGGAAGTGAACATGAAATTTCTATACAGTAGAACCACCATGGAAGACAGGGCTGACAGCTGGGTCTTGTTAAAGAAGGACTTTAAACAGAAGGATTTAAAATCATGGGATTAGGCCAGCATTCCTAAGAAACACTGTTCAGATCCTAAGCTGCAGAGGCCTTGTCTAAACAGCTCAGCACCTGAGCCACATAAACAACTACTGTAAAGGCTGCTGCCACAATACTTGGTAGCTTTGTAAATGGAACCTTTCTTGCATATGAAAACTAAAGACAGTAGAGTTGTTTGCTAATGCAACTGTTGGGGAAAAAATAGAATAACTCGAGTCAGAGTCCATACTGCCACTCATAAGTTTCAAGATACTTTTCAAAAAAATTTCCGGATTTTAACAAATCCTCTGTCCCAACTTTTAAACTGAGTTTTTTATTCAGTGAAGAATAATCCTAAGCAAGTGGCTGAGTGCAGCTATTATGCACACAGACATATAATCACTGTGCATTATGTTTCACATTACATTTTTCTTATAAACACACTTGGAAGTTCTATCACTCAAACTTCAATTATTCTTCTCTCTCATTGAAGTTTGATGCTGCGGTAAATCAATAGATCAATGTAAGACAGATTTAGATGATGAGAGGAAAGAACACCAAAGTGTGAGTAAAATAATTTTGCCATTTTCAAAAAAGTAAAACAAGAGGGGCTGCAGCACACACCCCCTCCTTATTCCTTCCTGTCTTCTCCTGGGATAAATATACTGTTCAGATGAAGAAGCTGAGTACCAAAACGTTAAGATACTTCCAATACCAAGTCCTCCAATTTTACCTACTCTCAGGAACATGCTATTTGTGAAAGGGGCAGCCTACTTCCTACCTGGATTACTCTCCGTGATCAACTCATTCATCAAACACACCTACGACTAGCTCAGCTGGGAAAATCTACAAATACTTGGTTTTAGCAAAGCATTTGAGAAATTCAGTCAATTTATTATTGTTATTGGCATTTAAGAGCTGCAGGATATTAAAACAGAAAACAAGAACAAACAAAATCCCCAAACAAAGAAAAAACACACTCCCACACAATACAATAAAACCAACATATTTTGCATGGATATCTTCTTTGCTTTTAGAAAACACTTGAGACAGCTGTCTCGGAAGCAACAAAACTGTGAAGTTATCTTTCCCTCTATTCCAGAGCCAACTTTCCAAAAGAGTTTTTGGGAAAATGTTTCTACAAGCTTTCCTGACGTTTTTCTTAAGCTCCTGTTGCTAGAATTTAAAACTAGAACTTACACATTAAAGCATGAGGCAGCCTAATACCTCACTGCAGTCAAAAAAAGGAAGGACTCTTGTCTCCCTCCATCTGCTAGCACTTAGTTCCAGAACATCACTGAGCCCGACCAACTTTCTAAACCACCAGAAAACTCACTCAACACTCCAAACATCAAAATAATCTTTCTGCTAAGTTAGCAAGCAGAAATAGATTATCCTTTGACTGGGCAAATACTAAATCCAACCATTCTTTTGGGTTCATTCCAGACATCTGGGAGAAGGGACAGAGAAACAAACAAGTGCCCCTTCTTGGCAGCAGCAAGCTCACCTGTGAGGGACTCACCTATAACTTGCACCTCCACTTCTAGCTTACAGAGTATATCATAAAAAAATAATTCAACCACTTGGCTTACATTCTTAAGTTCATAATAAATAGAAAAGGCCACCTTTCCAATTCGCACAGAGAAAATTTCAAATGCTGCCTACTGTAGGGCATATGCAAACACCTATGCATGACACTGAAAATCAGTTACAATTTTACTGCATTTGTATTTATATTAAATGTATATTAAAATTGGCTCATTTTACTGATTTCGTAAAACTTATAAGTCTTAAATTACTTTAGCTACAAACATTTAAAGCTTGTACTTTTCACTACAAGCATTTAATGCTTTAGTACTTTTAGAAACTATCAAGTTACTAAAGAGAAGACTACATTTAAACCAAAGTGGAAACAATTTGGGAGGAAAAAAAAAAGAAAAGAACGTTACTATCCATAAATACATTAATAATTCTGAAAAAGGAAAACTTTCAGTGTTAATTCTGTAGCACTGAGGCACAAGACATGAAAACACAGTATCTCCATGCTATTACATGTCATAATATTTTCAGAAACACCTAAATTAAAATTCTTTCATAACAATACTTTGACATATTTTAATACTTTAAAAATACTAGTAAAAACCAAACCAAAACAAAAAACAAAACAACAAAAAACCACCAAAATGCAAACCACTCATAATTCCAAGCAAGGAATACTAAGGGCTCTCAAAACTTTGTGTAATGACCAGATATTAACAGTGCCAAGCTAAGCCTGGAGTAACTCAGGCAAAGTAAGAATTTTCTAATCTTTTTGCCACATTGCCAGAGTCAAGACTGCAAAATTCCTTTGGAATGACACTTTTTAAAATATCATCTGCTAGACTTATACTTAGTGTTAAGAGTACTTGTAAGAATACCCTGCTGTAGATCCCTGAATACCTTAACTCTAAATTCTTAAAGAGAACCCTAATTGCAACTACAGACAATTTTTTAAGTGTTTGAAATCATCTTTCTCTTATGGAAAGATGAAGAGGGACCTGTATTCTGTTTCCTGGAGAAGTAAGAATGACCACTTCCCATTGCCCTTGTCCAGCATAGACACATTAGCACACTCTCAAGGCATCCCTAACTCAAATGACATCTTGGAAATTTCTCATTTTAACAGGTGCACAGAGCTCAGTACTCAAACAAGGGTACCAGCCAACTACGCTCTCCGCTGTAGCTATGGCTTCTCATGGTACTCTGCACAGTTTGTTGCCATTGAAAGCAGGGTCTTTGTCTTCCCAATATCTGGCTCCAAAGGTGATCATGCAACATATTTACTGTAATTATTATTTTATTATATAATGGAGACTCAAACCCACAATTTTCAGAAAACTTCCAGTAAGTTAGTCAAGAAACAAACATGTCTGCCTTTTTGCCATCACATCAATACCAGAAGCCATCAGGGCTCATTCTTTCCTGAATTCAATGGAAAAATGGAAAACTTTACAAAAAGACTAACTTATAAATGACTTTTCTCAACAAGTCAGGTATTTTAATTCCTTCATCATTCCTTGCTACAAACGTAATACTACCAAAATATTGTTAAAAAAAAACCCCAAATAAACAATAAAACCACCTTTTACAGATGTATTGATACTACAATATTAATAAAACCCAAACTTTTATAGATGCATTATTTTATTAATAACACACACTACCTCAGTTTTTTCCTACAAAACATAAAAATTCATGTCTTCATATGAAACAATTATATGCAATTTCTAAACATTAAAAAATAGTTAGAAAAACGGGGCTAAAAACGAGCTTACTGTAACACATACTGAATTTGCATCATGCTCAAAAAGCCATGCCTTTCCTAAGGCAAAATAGCACCTCAGTTCACAGTATCGCTGCAGGCATTCTCAGTTCCCTTCCAAAATACTTAAGCCTGTGTCCACAAGGCTGATAGCCAGCCCTTTCCTTCAATATAATTTGGAAAGCAGCAGGAAACATGGCTCACAACGAATGCAGGAATACCTGACATACACAAAACGGAACCTACTTTCCACTCTGAGCCCATTTTTGAAGTCTAACTAAGTATGCTCTATTGTAACTTCACCCTTGTGAACTCCTCCCAGATCAAGGGTATTCTGATCAAGAATTCTCACAGCTGAGTATTTTTCTGCTACATAAAACCAGGACAAACTCTTATTCTAGACATACACTCTTTTGGCAGGACTAGGGGAGGAGGTTATATCTAGTTCACAGAAAATTAGGTCACCTATTTCATAAGCAAATATAAACTGCATGTTGAAGTTTGTAAGCGTTTCATAGGTACTCTCCCTCAAGAGAAATTTGGAAGAAACTTATCACAAATTCTGCTCAGAGCTAGATTAATTATAAATGCAGGAGGAAGGAAGTTCTTATTTACAACCTTAGTCAAACAAAAAACCATTATATCATCTTAACAGCTGTGTAACAATTTGGCAAGCCTCAGAGTAAAGTTTTTTTCTGAACATCCCGAAAGAACAATTATTTTTGTTTCCTCAAAAATATCTTCTTTGGTATAAAGATTGAGCCAGATGAATAAACTACAGAACACTAGAAGTGGAATGTGTACTACAATGACTATTTTTACTGCTAAAGCTGCTGTACTAAGTTGACCACACTATATAAAGAATGTCATTTGTGACACTACAAATGGTAATTACTTGGACCACATTCACATCTTGTTAAGGACAAGGGTTGGCAGGAAAGAACTGATCTGCATTAATTTGCTGTAGCCAAAATGAGCCACAAAGCTGCAAAACAACTATTTAAAACGTAGGTGACAGCAACCAGTTTAAAAGCCACATTACAGTAAGTCTCTTAATTCATTAGCACCTCAGTATTTAAAAGCAAAATAATTTCCAAGTTGTGTTTGTCTACTGCAGTATGAGATAGTTTATGCAGATGCAGAAGTTTGTTGAATATTCCATTAGCCTACAGTCTCATTTCCTCAGATTGATAACAGTGAAGTGTGAATTGGCTAGAACACTTTTTTAGTTTTTTAGTTTCTTTTTTTGTAGAACATATTACGATGTTCTTAGCTCTCTATCTCAAGTTAAATTAAACCAAAAAAAGCACCACCATGAAAGGATTCACACTGAAACAATCAATTATTTCATGGCTTTTATTGGTTTCCTATCTTTCTTCAGGCCTCTAAACACCCACTCAGGTTTAAGTCTTGCTGGCAACTTCTTCCTATTATCTTTCCAAAGGATTTATAAAGTTTTGCTGATAGAAGCTACAGCCTAGCACACCTTAAAGGGACAGCTTGTGACAGATCAGAACAGGCTTACGAGCCAAAAAAAAGAAATCAGTTTTGCAGTTATAAATTTAATTCCTCCAGGAGCTTTCTTCACATTCTTCCTGCATCTCAACATATCTCTGCAGTAAAGGTAGCTTATAATTACTAAAATATATAATTAAAGATAACGTATACTTATAAATAACTTCTGCCAGGGAGCAGGTTCAGACTACATGAATGTTGAGTTTGATAGTGCCACATACCTGTTTGCATCAGCAAGGCAGGGAACACTGGAATGAAATGAAGCTACTTTGGAGATCCCAAAATTTGTACAGGTGATGGAATTTATCCATCTTCACCTTTAAGAATTAGAGATGTCCTTCCGTCCCAAAGACAAGGTGTTACAGCTCTTACTATTAAATCACCTCCTCTGCTTTTTCTTTCTCCATTCCATTCATAAGAAGCAGGTTAAAGTGCATTCACAGAGGTCAATGCATCTCGTCTTGTACACTTATATCACAGTAAATATATCACATTTATATCACTTAGTAAGTAGCTCACTTGACTAACTCTGAAGTATGCAGAGGGATAGGTAGAGAACATGGTCCTGTCACTAGAAATGCAGCTCTTTTGTAAAGGTATCCCCTGACATTAATCTCCCTTCTTCTCAATAGTAAAAGTAGGCCTAAAACTGTAAAGAAACTGTTTGGTTTCTGACCATCAAAACAAACAAGGAACTTCTTTAAAAGCTGGGAAATTAGAGTAAAGCAGAACTCCAGCTTTTCAACTAGTATGATATCATCAGTAAAACCAACAAAAAATGAAATCTGGTTTTAAAACAGGTAGCCTAACTTCAGTAAAAAATTTTCAGACCACAATTGGTGCCTTTTGATTTTAAGCTTAGCATCCAAGAACACTTTGATCAATGCTTTTCAGGAAGACTGCTAGCAATACAACAGGGCTTGCCCCCCACACGGCTTCAGATGAAAATTTTCCATGAGGAAAATGCAAACTGATAAGACACAAGATGGTTGGTTCTAAGCATAAACAAGGGAAGTTAACTTTGGGCCTTTAAAATAAAGTAACAGAGAACATAAGAGAGTCCACCCTAAAAAAACCAAGGCATCTGAATTTGCATGGCATGTAGATGTATTAGAAGAGGAATAAGAGATGGAACTATGTTATTTGTGACTCAATGGCTGAAAGTATTTGACATAATTCAAAGCCACAGATTTAAAAAGGTCAAATGATAACAAACCATTTCATAAAAATATCCACCAACGTTGAGCTATTATCTGGGCTTAACAATCCCTGAGCATTTCTGGTGCATTTAATCTCTATAGACTTTTGTATAAATTGGAACATCAAGAAGTTCATTGCCAAATTGATTTTGCAGGTTGGGGTGGAACAAAAATCAGACTTCAAAGACAACCCAAACATTTAACAAAGTACAAAAGAAAATTTTAGGAAACCCCTCTATGCTTGTTGACACCACTATGTAAAATATTTCAGATGTCACATTCAAAATAGCCTCAGGATGTAAGTAAATAAAAGTAGTTAATGTCATGTCTAAACACAGAAATCATCCACAAGTTCGTATTGGAGGTTTCTTGATGCACAGATCGCACATAAGTATAAGCACATCATCACCCCCCTTCATAATCAAGCACTGAAAAGAACCACAAGACCTCTCCTTCCCATCATAATAAAAGTTAAGACTAAACTATGTGCAGGGTGCAGCAGACAATCCAAGCAATTTGTATATAAATCCAAGTTTCTCTATATAAACTTTTTGATTCATCGAAAACAAATTAGTTTTTCTTTTTCCAAAGGAAGTGACAGCAGAAAGAAGAAATACAGTGGTAAAAAGGTCAAGAAATACTAGACTTACAATAGCGCACTTTGGATTTGACAACATTACATGTATACAAAAGGCAGTATACCATTTAAAATTTAATTTTGCAAGTCAAAGACTGGAAGGAAAAACTCAAAAAAACATTTTCTTAAAAAAAAAAACAAAAAAAAAAAAAACACCCAAAAAAAAAAAAAAAAAAAAAAAAACAAAAAACAAAAACACACAAACCACCAAAACCACACAACCCACAAAAACCAAAAAACCCAACCACAAGACTCCACACCCCTCTTCAAGTAAGGGAAAACAAATGAGAAAAGCCCACCTTCTGTAAGAAAAAGAAAAACAAGACTAAAAGTCAGTGGAATAAAGTTGTGAAATATTTCCACACATCGCTGTTGTTGCAGTGCTAAACATTGCTGGTCACATGGACCAAGGATTGATTCCTAGTACTCACTGCCATCACTTTCTAGCTGAAACTGTATTCAAGAGGTCAGAAAGTTAGAAAGGAAAAAAACCTAACTTTACTTTTATTTACACCAGTATACTTTTGCATACTTGCTCATAAAAAGCACTAGACAAGAGGTAGATAGTATTACCAACATCATCCATTACAAGGAGCCCTCAAATACTTAAGTCTCAATAAATAAAGAGAACATTTCCACACATAACATAGTTAAGTTTTAGGATCGGGTTGGGTTTTTCGGATTCAACTACTTAGACACATGGTAGGTTTGAAATTGTGCTGATGAAGCTGAAGCAACTTCTGTTCTCATACAACTGGATTTGGCATTCTGTTGAAAATGCTCTTTTGCATTTGACAGAAATCCTGCAATACATTTTGAAGGATGATACATATAAATAGAATAAATAAAGAAGCAATTACCTGGACCATTTTCCCATCATACTGAAGGAAGCAGTACACACTATTCGGTTTTACTGAAGTTAGAGAAGGCTGAAGATATGGGTCGTCTGTTTTGCTCTCCTTTTATTGTTCAACAGTATTCTAAGATCTTAACCTCACATTCTAATATTGGCTGAATATACAGCACTGTAGCAAAAGCCTGACAAAACTGTACTCAGTGCAAAGTTAGTGTAATAATCACTTTTTGAAAGACTGGTCATCAATGTGCACATGAAAATTTTAGTGAAGAAGCTAGCCAAAATTCATTATTTACTGGACAGTGGCTAGAACAATCAGCAGTAAATGACTCAACAGCTAGTTGCTAGTATTCTATAACTTCAGTTCCAGCTGTTCTGTCAGAACTGCCAATGGGCCTTCGCACTTACTAAGGGAACTGACAGGCTATGGTCCCATAGCAATACTGCTGATGACTACTAGGACTCCATGCCTGGCTCTTAGCACTATTTCTATGTCACTGACTCTATCCATTCAGTGCAACCAATGGAAATGAGATCTGGACATCAAACAGCTCAACCACAAGCCAGACCATGCCCCATAGCATTCATTTATGAAGAAATACCTATGAAGAAAAAAAAAAAAAAAAAAAAGGATGCATCCTAGACCTTGTTTATCCCTGATCCCTGGTCTCAACTTCTCACCTGATGGCACAACCTTCTGTCATAAGAAAACTATTAAAAGAGCAATACGTCTGTGGAATCATTTACACGCTTCTGTGCTAAGTAGTAAAGTCAATTTGAACAATACCTCTTCCTAGCTTTGTTATTCCCGCCAGTTTGTATTTTTTAAAATGCACTCAAGCCACAGAAAGCAAGTTCTCAGCTCCTTTTTCAATCCTTGTGCACCATCTAAAGAATTTCTCCTAGCTGAGAAGAATACACACATAGCACAGGACTAGCTAATTATACTATCCGGCCTACCCATGCATGCATTTTGAGACAGGCAACACCAAGAACAATATTCTGTCCAGTCCACTGTGGATGTAGTATCTCCTGTGGGACAATTCTAGCCAATAAAGCTTAAAGAGCACACATACAAACATAAGCCCAAGTACAGGAAGGAACTGAGCACAACAGAAAGGATCTTGCTACCTATCCAGTTTCAAATCAAGCAGCATTTCAGAAACAACCATTCCAAGACCAATACCCCGAAAGAGGACAAGAGCACTCCACATACAACTTCCAAAACTACCCATTGTCTGAAACTCAACTAGAGAACTGGAAGACTGTACAAAATAAAAAACCATGCATTCAACAAGACAGCTGAAAAAGTGTGGTTCAAAGATGACAAGGACAGCATTTAATCCATAATATAATGCTTCCTCTGTGGCACACCAAATTTCATCTTTTTAAATAATGTCCTATTCCTCAAGAAACTATAAAAGATCAGCAATACACAGAGGGTAAAAATCAATTTTTTTTACAGAATGCAAAGTCACGGATATAATTTCAGTGATTAACTTGCTCATCTTTGGAGAGAAAAAGATCAGAGTTAGTTACAAACAGATTTTCTAAACATGATTTATAAAATATATTAAGCATAATGGCAATAAGAATATGAAAACTACATATTTATCTCTCTATATTCCATTAAATACCAGGCTACAGCATGCACACCTCATGATAGTGAAATCATCTCTATTTACTGGTGTTGAAATGCAAGCCTCAAATCTGTGTAACTACATAAACAATTCTTGATGCACACAGGACTGGACTGCTGTCACCTCTGCTGCCACCACCAGTGAAATATTACCAATCACATTATAGAAGCAAGCATAACTTCAGAAATTACAAAAGAAATATTAAGTAAACAAAGGGGTTCCTCTACTGGACCTTCAATACCCTCTCCCTCCAAAGTAATGTTCTGTAGTTTAATAGATGACTCCATCACAGCACTACAGTTATCTATGAGTCATGTCAGGCAAAAGTTTAAATTTTCTTTTCAAAAAGTGAATGAATAATGTAACATTTTAACTTATCAACTGCCTATGCATTCCGAACTCTACTAAAAAAAAAGAACTTCATACCCTATGTACTACTGTTTTGAACAAGGGCTGTCACTGTACTCCAAAAAGTTCAATACTTCAGTCTGAGTGTCTTGGAATAAATAGACATGATAAAAGGTGATGACTGAAGATGCATACTTTATATACAGTACCCAGATACAAACCAATATATTTCATCATACTGCAAAACCAAGAAAGCCCTACTTTTGAATATATGTTAGTTCCATATTCCTATCATTAATACTGCTTGAATCATGCTAAAATACCAACATTTCAAGGAAAAGCAATGCAGAAAAAGTCATTTTAGGAATGAAGAAGCAGCTGCTGAATTTATCAATAGGCCATGCCTTCTCAACTCTTATGGCACATCATAACACAGTGAAAGCATGCGCAGTTGTAAAGCCAAATATTTAAATCCACATTGGAAGGCAAAAAGAATGCAGACAACAAGGTCAGCTGCAATTTTTAACATTTTTATAAGAGAACAACTAGCCCTTTATCTTGCTTTTCAACTCAGTCTAAAGTAGAAAAATAAAGATTTAGGCAGCTTTAACTGGAACAATGTACTACACAAGACATATCGATATATCTTGTAACATTTTATCATGTTTTACCAGATCACGTATATAGAAATGTTGTTCTTAAACACTCCCAGGCTGTCGAGAGTTGTATCAAAGAGTATGCCAGACTAATCTCAGAAAGTTAATAGTGATCATAAATACAGAACACTAAAAAGTTCTGGCCTTCCAGTTTCAAGTGAGGTATATTTTCAACAAAAGAAAGACCATGTACCTTCAAGATTAAAAAAAAATAAATAAATACAAAATACAAATGGAGAGGAGGAATCCAAGCTCTGAAGGTAGGGGGGTTTTATGCTCTACAAAGTCAAGAAACTATTAAATAAAGTCTTCGGAAGACATTGCTTTAAAGCACATTCTCCTGTTTTACAAACACTTTAGACCTATTTTATTATTTTTCAGGTTCACTTCTCATTTGTCAAATGCAAAGGCACTTCTTACTTTACAATGTAAAGACATGAGGTTGGCCCATTGTCACGTTATACAGAGACATAATTTGCATTGCCATCTTCAAAATAAGAAAGTATACACTTTACAAGAATTAGTGCAAAACATTAATCATCAGAAGGCACCAGATATGTGGAACAATTTGAAAAGTCACAACTAATACAGTAATATTCCGTATGTAGTGCACTCAGATCAGTCTTTAGGCCAGAAAGCAATCAACAGCAGTTCAGTTTAAATTCTTTTTACGACAATGACAGCAGACAGTCTGTACGTTAGATCACAGTAATTTGTGTTAAGTGAGAATGTTTTTTTTCTATACTGCATGTATTTTAAATTAAAGGCCACACAAACCTAATATACTTTCAAAAGTTCTAGTCCCAAAACAGACACACACATAAAATCATCCCCCAAATTTTTGGGTGTAACAGGTAATGCAGGAGAATTAAGATTAAGTAATACCTCTTTTCAAGAAGAGAGACACCCAAGTCATCACATTTCAGAGATGAAACACCGCTGAAGTTGAAAGTGCACAGTACGAAAATACTTTGTTTGCTCTACACCGGACTTTGAACCCCATAACGCACACTAGTCATGCCAGGAATATTCCATTCCAGTTGATAAAAGCTAATTTAAGATTTTTCATTACAAGGGTTTGTTTTAGGTTTTTTTTTGTTGTTGGTTTTGAGGACCTTCTTAATTTATTTTTTTTCCACAGATTCAAGCTAACTAGGAATAAACAATATCAAAACAAAGTCTCATTCAAGCACTTGAGTGGGTTTGGGGGGGGTTGTTTTCCATTTTATTTTTAACAAGTCTCTGATTTTCACTAACTAGGATAGCAAGCACAAATAGGTAAGCTGTATGCTGCTCTATCAACTGGAGTTTAGTTAATGCAGAGCAGACTTCATAAACACACTGTAAATTGCACTTTAAGAACTGTGACGTAGACATGTGGTTCCTCCTAACAATTTCACTCATTCCCCTATTGCTTCCATTTTCTGCTCTGCCAGCTGCCAGAAGGGAAGACAACATTCACACTTTTCTATGGGGCTCTCCTTCTCTTTCTATGTAATTGCTGAAAATGAGACCTCTCAATTCTGCTATGCTCCTTATAGAGAAAATCTCTGAGGTCTCTAATCCGGAACGACTGAATATTTCTTTAGGAAAATAATTCCTTTCGTTCCTCCTTGGGCACGAATTTATTGCTGGCACTCACATCAACCTGCCAAATAGCCTTTCAGTTTCACAGAACTGACCATAAGACATCACTAAGTTACTTATTGATAGACATACCTGAGTAGAGGTGAAAAAAAAAGTGATCTTGTTACCCAGCCTCAGGTAGAGTTGTTCTGACCTGTGATGTGCTCAGAGATGATCAAAGGAATTCACAAGTTTTTGTCATCTTGCGAAGCTAATAGTGAGTGAAAACTACCGGCTTTTACCCCTTCCCCCCTCCTAAATAAAATACCACTGTTTAGTAGATGTAAGTGCTTTTCTTAAGCCCTCAGACAACTACTGTTAACTAAAATCCAAACTACTAGAAATGTTGTTCAGTCATACACACAACAAACTCGTGGAATGCTTTTCCGGGAACAGCGTGCAATCAACCACATTTCCATCAACGCCACTCAGAACTACATGTTCAAGTAAAAGGTCACTTTCTTAAGTCACGCATTAAAGAGATAAGTAACAACTTCCTTGGAGAGCAGAGGTCTGTAAGGCATTTTTCTTTAAAGGCTCAGAACAGCTTAAGGAGTTTCTTTTACTATGGGGTTTTGGGGTTTTTTTAAGACACTATAAAACACATTTGCGTAAAAGGTCTTTAGTCACCTGTGAAGAAGAACGATTACAGACACCTGGGAAGTCCAGACTTGCATTGGTATATTAAAACAGATTCCAACAATGATTAACTCAATTTTAAATGGTGCAACAAGATCACAGTGATCCTTCTAGCAAGGAGAAAAGCAGGAAGCAAAATTACTATGGATAAATAAAGAGAGCTTGGAATGCTTGGCTGCTGGCATGGAATCAAAAATCCTATGCAAGATGCCTCATCCCTATACAGACATGAACTAGGCAAGTGAGGATGAAATCGAAAACAATCATGAGTGGGAAACTGCCTAGGAATAGTCAACAGGGCAATACCAAAGCCTGAGGCTTTAAGTCTTGACACAATCCATCAGCAACATACACCCCATGGAACAATTGTGAGGAATGTCCCTGGGCAACAAACATTGTCCTCACTTCTGAAAGAAGCTAGAGTAGATATGCCATTTATTTCACATAGGGTGGCATGTCCTTGCAGACACAGAGTTAACACAAATTTCAGAACTCTGGATTTTAACTTATCTTAATGTATTCCCAGCCAATGAGATGAGATGGAACACTGTCATAATCATAATGAAACTGTTTCACTTTTGTTAGAGTAATTCTTTGTCTACCTAATTCAATACCTCTTGTCCTAAACCACACAGGAGCAACAAGCAATGATCTTAGACACAAAGTAGAAAAAACACAAGATTAAAATGAAGGCAGTTAGTATGCAAGTACAGTATTCCTGCAAAACTAATAAGCTTCCCATGATAATTTCACCTTTGGAAGACCATCATTAGGCTGCAAAAATCAGTCTCACTCATTAGATGTTTGAAAACATCTTGAAAACTTACTCTTTTCAATATTGAGCTAGAACCCATCTTAATTTTGTAAACCAGCTTGCTTAAGTAAGTACAGATAACATTTGTCATCTAGATATGAAAACAAATTAATTTACAAAATCATGGTGCAAATTATTTCCTGTGACAGGTTCTGAAGCCCTGAACAGATGCCTTTTAAATACTCACAAGATGCAAATAGCAGCCTGGGAGTTTTTCTTTATTTTTAAAAATGCTTTTACATCACAGAGATGAAAGAACCTTTAATTTTGCAAAACTACATAAATGATATAAAACTATATAATCATGGTCGAGGAAAATGTATACAAGGATACATAGTTCCCCAAAGGTAGAACTTTTCACCACAAGTCATTACCCCTTCAACTTTACCAGTTTATCATGCTGTGGATCCTGCTGTAAACTGGATCACAGAACATACGGGGATTAAATCCCACTACTCTCTCCTTTTTAAGAGTATTTTAAACACACAACAGTTTAGCAATCACTAAAAATCCTACAAGCACAGCAAATTGTTAAGTCTTTGGGGAAAGGGAAGGACAAGATGAGGAAATCCCAGCTCTGGCCGTTGCAAAGGATCCTATGCAACAGGCAGTGGACTTCAACTCTATCACACGAACAAACATTTCTGCCAGTCTGCATGTAACTGCTCCCAAAGCTTTCTGAAGGGTAAACTACTGGAACTACTGGAGAGGATGAAGGATGCCAACTAGACTCCATCCAGCCCCCTTCTGCATATAAGTTCTATTTAGCATATATTTCCACTTCATACATGCATTAGAGAGAAATGATCAGGTTCTCTATTTAATTTCTCCATTACTTTTTTAGGTGAAAGTGCAATACTGGCACAAATAATAAAACTGATCAGAGCCACGGAACTCGAGAATTATGTCACTCCTTGCTCCTGTTTCTTTCTAATCCTGATCTGCTAGAAATCAGCTACTGTGCTCTAATAAACAGTAGGAAACAGTGGTTTGGATCTGTGTTTAACATTGTGTTTTACAACATGAACACAATTTGCTGTTCTAAATATTTTGACAAGAAATTATATTGACAAGAGTACTGACACCCCTACACAGTAAAAGAACATTCATAAGTCAAATACAACAATTGGAATAATATGTTAACATTCCAATAGGGATGATACTTAAGATAATTTTCACTCAAGATGAGAACAATCCTCATGGCGTTTACCATTTGCTTTATGCAGCATCAGTGCATTTTTATCAGCAACAACTTTAGTTCTTGAACACTTTAAAATATTTACTCAAAAAACATAAATACACCATAACAGTTCTGTTACTGTGTATATTCCCTCACTAGGCTCAATATAGTATTTTTGTATAAGAACTTTCACATTACACACTGCTCTCCTGGAAAGAAATACCAGAGGCAATGAAGATTAAATCACCTTTCTGATTACATTAATTTAATCTGATGAATTTTTGAGACTAGAACTTAAGTAACAGATAAAAATTATGTTCTATGACTAAAAAGTTTTAAAATTGTTTTTATAGTAGCTCTGGAATCTCTCCCTTACTCCCAAGTCTTCTCTACAGCATTCAACTCATTACAAAATTAGATGGCAAAAAATTATTTTCCTAATATTTAACCTCAGGGCAGTTTCAAATTCCCATGTACATCATCTTCCTCCATATAATTCCTAACAAACAGCATGATGGCTCACACAGCAAGACATTTCAACTATTCTTCATTAATATATTTCTTAAAAAAGCAATCTCGAAAAACGTTATTCTGTGTAACACCTAACGTTACACACTTCAACCTAGCCTGTCCTAGCAAATGATCAATGTTATTATTCAGGACAAATTAGAGAAGTGACTTTAACTCATAGAAAAGTCAAAAAATATCAGCCAATGTATCTGGATCAAGTTGAATAAAAAGAATGCTGCAGATACTTTTCTTAGTCTTTAAAAGATTTTCAACTACAAGGATGATTATTAGCAACCTGAATCATCACAGAATTTTACCTATCTTTCTCACGGGGACTTATATGCTTAATTGGATAGTTATTACTAATTTCTAGTACTAATCTCTTGAAAATAATATGCCATTTTCAATGAACACA
Source organism: Strigops habroptila (assembly GCF_004027225.2). Lineage (NCBI taxonomy): Eukaryota > Metazoa > Chordata > Aves > Psittaciformes > Psittacidae > Strigops > Strigops habroptila. The sequence goes on along the minus strand of NC_044281.2, from coordinate 14,875,273 downwards.
GTTCTTAAGTGATGACAATGCTTGCAGATTAATAAGAAGAAACTTAAATCCCTTGCCAATCTGAAGAACAATTATAACAGGCAATTATAGTGCAAGTTTCTTCACTGGCATTCCCTAGCCTTGTAGACATTCCTAAAGGTGGAGAGCATTCAACATGTGTACTCACTCAAAATCTGTGACTGCCAATTATGATAGAGGTATTTTTTTGACTCCTTAAAAGGACTTACTCTATACACAGTTCTTGTTTTGTAAGTTGCATTTCCTTAAACAAAATTAACATTCCACACAAATACATTAAATGTGACTACTCAGCAGTCTGCTGTCATTTCTACACATTATTAAACCTTAGTAATAAAACAGATCAGGATTGCCCCTTTTCATAATGCTTGTTTATCCAAGATTGCCTGATTCAGCTGTAAATCAACATGTCTTCTTCCACCAATTGCAGAGAAAGGGCATGAAACCTCAGAAAATAAGCATCCATCAGTGCTTGGTTTATTGTTGGCGGCTGAAATACTAGTTGGACATTTCTGGCTTTGGTAAGTACCTGTAAAAAGTTCTAGATTTAATCAGCAGAGTCCACAGTACGAACAGATGTTAATGGGAAGCTGTGAAGCACATGATTTCAGTTCTACTTGAAAATTCAGTAATAAATCTATTGTTTAACATAAGAGAAAAGGCAGTGTTATTATTTTGCAACTTCTGGCTTCATTCGTAATGCAAGAGATTTGGATTTTTCTACTATTAAGAATGTGATCTAATTACTTAACAGCTGGGATCTTGAGCAAAATTCTTCTTAGTATTTGCCTAACTGGCTTAGTCACTCAGATTTAACTCTGTCCCAGTTTGATAGATGGGGGGTTTTCCCCTCCCATGGCCAAAAGACATTTGAAGAAGGAAGGCAAGTTGTATGACCTGTATGGATCAGACTAATACAGCATGAAGATGTTCAATTAAGAGTACAAAGAAATAATTATCTCTGGCTAGAAAAGCTAGCTGATTTTATTAAAAATCTTGATGCTGAAGAAAGAAATAAAGGAGCACATATTCATATTCTTGCAAAACTCAAATACAGAAGCAACACAGCTAAAAAAATTTCAGTGGTATGGAGGGAGAAATGAGGCAATATCCACATGTTCTGATACTCAGAAAACTGAGATGCTCTCTTGAAAAATAAAGCCTCCCAAAATCAGTCGTATTGAACCATTACCTACAAAAGTTTCCACACCAGTCTCCTACACTCCTTTAAACCACAGGTGTCCTCTGGCCATGGCTTACCTTATTAAGAAAGGAACAGGCTGCAAGGAAGTTCAAAACAGTTCCTGTCAATGCACTACCTCCCTAGAGAAAACCTGTTTTAAAGGCAGTGGTCTCATGATATTTTCCAAGGAAAGCAGACTGGAGATTATGCAGAATTTGTCAGTGTCCCTTTGCACATTATTCTTTGTATTCATTTGATAGATTAACAGCTGGTAAACTACACTGCTTTCCTGAACTGTCGCTTATCTCAACAATATTTTTCTCTTTGTCATCCCATGCTGAGTCAGAGAAACAGTGGTAGAAAGACTCTTCATTGCATGTCATGAGTCTAAAAACCATTTTAAGGAAATACTTATCTGCAAATGAAATTTGTAGGAGGGCAATAAATAAATTCCTTAGCGCCACTTATCTCCCTGTTCGATGAAGGCAAAAAGCCTCCCTAATGTGGATTTCTGTAAGACAATTTGAGCGTCACTCACTAGTACGAAAAACCAGACAGCAACTTAGGTGCAGAAAACCAGTTCTATATTCCACTATCCACCACACCCACTCAAGAAGGACATCGGCATACTAAAAATGGACACGTCTACATCTTTATGAAACTTATGTGCAACGTACTCTCTAGAACTGGAATCTAGGACCTGTAATTTTGTTCTTCAAGATGGTTTAGCAAGTGATTTTTCTGTACCTCTATTTTAATAGGAAATTTCTCAGCAGAGAGAAGCTAATTAGACAGCAAAATAGGAAGATTTTCTGGCTTAGACATACAGTTTCAGTAAACATCTAAATTCATTCATCGTTAAACATCTACATTAATTTTTCTCCTCAAAGGTGTTTTACAAGCCTATATGTCCCTGTCTGGAGGACAGGGGAGCAAGGGGGGACAGATGAGAAGAGGCAGTTTGTTTAAAATGGGGTGAGTATGATTCTGCAGTCTCACAGAACAGTAGTCCCCCATTCCTCCCACACATCAATGGCAATGTAAAGATATTAGCCATATGAAACAGTATACTTGTGCCAAACCAGGTGTACCTGTACTCCCCCAGTAAAAGAGGAACTATACTACACGTGCTGCCATCTGTCCCCTGCTGAATAACCAGCTGAAAAAATAAAAAGCCTTGAAATGCCAGTAAAAATGATAAAATGCATAGACAGTGCCCAAACATGGAGGTGACTCTTTTCTGCCACCCAAGATAACAAATCCAAAATAAATAAAACCTTCCAAAATGCACAGGCAAGCTTCTTCACGCAACTCGCATTAATGCAGGAGAAAAGCAAGTATACCTGTATGTATTTTACACAGGTGTCACAGGTCATGTGACACTCCTGTGTACAGACACTTCTCCTTTCCCTCCCACCATCAATGATTTTCCCCATGCAAAAACCCCAATACACCACTCTCTGCATCTTCATGAGAACCAATGCAGACACCAGCCTTGTTTGGTGAGGCTCTTCACAAAACAGCCTGCCCTCAGTAAGCCATATGGCTAAAAAGCTTAGAAGACTTCAGATCTGGCTTTTATTTAAAAGAAAAAAAAAAAAAAGAAAGAAAGATATTGTAACGAGAAATCCAAACCAGCCTTTCCGTTCTGCACCGGGAAGGGATTTAAGCGTGTTTTGTTCCCCAGGTGGCACAGAGAGCCCTGGCTATGCCTGTGCAGGGGACTCGACTGCCTGCAGCTCCACAGGGTGGAGACTCACCCAAGCTGACATTGTCTGGATGCCACAGACTACATCCCTCGCGCATCCCCGGCTTACTTCCCAGCCTCTTCCGAGGCATGCCTTACACAGGGAAGAGCCGGGGGGGTGAGGAAACCACACACACAAAACCTCCACCAGTCCTCAGCACTGCAAAGCCGGTTTTGAAAAAATCACCGGATGATGTGTGGGGCGTGGAGAGGCGCAGGACACAGACCGGGGGCCGTTAAATCCTCGCCCCTCTCACACTCCTTCGCTCCGGTCCTCCCCGCCCAGCCCCCGGCCACAGCGGTCCCCCAGCGGCCCCCGCCCCACCGCCCGGCTGAGGGAAGCGGCAGGAAACGCCGCTCCCTGCCCGCCCGGCACAGCCCCGCCGACGCCCGTCGGCTCTCCCACCGCCAGCCCCCTCCTCCCTAAAGACACAACGAGAAGGCGGCTCCACCACTCACCTCGCCCCGGCTCCCGAGAAGCCCCTGGCGGGCAACGGCGGCCCCCGACAGAACAGAGGGGCGAGGCGGCGGGCACACTCCCGCTCGCTGCCGGCGGCGGCACCCGGGCTCCGCTCCGCCCGCAGACCCCCGCGGCGGCAGCTGCTGCTGCTCCTCCTTCTCCCGCCGCCGCTAATGGTGGCCGCTGATACCGGTTCCTACTGCCGCTCCCTTCCTTTCCCGTCTCTTGTTTCCGCCGAGCGCGGAACCGGCTCCGCCCGGCCGCCAGAGACACGTCCCTGCACGGCAGCGGAGACTCCGCTCCTTCCACGCCGCTACCGCCCCAGCGCCCGCCGCCGCCGCTCCGGGCTCCCCCCGCCGCTCACTTCCGGCGCGCAGGCCGCACCTCGCCCCGCCCCACCGGGCCCACCGCCAGCGCCCGGGGGGCGGCCCGCGTCCCGCAGCGCCGGGGCAGCCGTTGGGGCGGTTAGGTGCGCGAGGGGCGGTTGGGCGCGCGAGGGGCGGTTGGGCGGTTGGCGCGCGGGGAGCCCTGAGGAGCGCCGCCGCCGCCGCCGCCGCCGCCGCCGCCGCCGCCGCCGCCGCCGCCGCCGCCGCCGCCGCCGCCGCCGCCCGCCCAGGCGGTTCGCGTTGCTGGGGCGCGGGGAGCGGGTCCGCCCGGAGCTGGCGGCGGCAGGCGCCGGCCGTGCCCCCGGCAGCCTCCGGCGCGGAACGTACGGTGCGGGCTCCGCACGCGGTTGCAGGCGCCGGCGGACGTTACCCGTCCCGTCACCGGGGGTTTCTCTGGGCAGCAGGTTGGCAAATCCTGCGGGAACCCTCGGTCGTGTGTCCCGCAGAGCCGGCGGCGGCTGCCCTGGGCCGCCTCGGGAGCGCTCGCTGCCGCTGGGAGTTACCCCTGCTTCTGATGTACCGCAGCTCCACGGCCGAGATCACCATTTTTAAATTATTTACAGAACGGGGTAGAGCGCTGGGTGCTACTGCGAATAGTGCTGTACGGGAGGAGATTCGCTTAAACAGTTTGTTGCGTGGGCTGCTGGGGGAGATGCCAGCACAGGAGAGGTGGCATTAACGCTGCCTTCGGCTGGGAAGGTACTGCTGCCCTTCCCTAGGACTGCTGCCATACCATGCCAGGACATAGGCATGGTTTACATCAGGTTTTGTCTGTCCGTAGTTACCGTTTTGTCTGTAAGTAGTTTATCCACTTAAGTCAGCGAAAGCACAGTGTTTTCTATAAATGAGAACAATTACACAAAATCACACTGGTTGTTTTACTTCTGTAAATACTAATTTACCGACGAGGTTATAAGCTAGGTCAAAAGCAACATGAAGAGGCAGCTTTTAAAAGTACAGGCTAGTACATGGAGAAAATGATTTTCATATGTACATACAATTAAGTCTTTTGAAAGACAAAAGTTCACACATACAATTCTAATGCATTTAGCAAGAAATCTTTGCTATATAAATTAGCCTTAGCATGAAATCACTTCCAAATTCTGGACAGCATAACAATAAAATGCTGACAATTAAGAATATCCCAGACAATCTGAGGTCAAAGTTAGGGATGCAGAAATATCAGGCGTTTTCAATTGCAACTCTGAATTTCTTTTATGAATTATCAGTGTGGAATAAAAATACATGTGTTTATCATCAAGAGCAGTCTTGATGATATAGCTGCCTGGAGTTGCAAATAATCTGAATCCAACGATTCAAAATCCTAGGTCACCACTCCTACACTGCTTCATAGTTTGTGGAAACATTCCACAATTAATACATGTCCGGGCTCATGTTATTTAATAAAAGTGATAAGTACTTCAATTTCCAGTGCTGTTCAGCACTTGCTGAACATCAGCAGGGAGAGTGAGCTGGCAGTGACTATGAATCTGATGTTATCAGCAGGTTTAGATTGTGTCTCCAGGTTATATTAATCCCACCATACTTCTGTGGTGATCCTCCACGACCCTGAAGGGATTAGAAAGACAACACCTCCCCCAGAAGCAGGCTCAAGATCCAGGGAGTAAGCACAGTGAGTGCATGGGCAGTGCAAGGAGCAACTTGGGTGTGCCATGGTCAGGTTTATTCTGTCGCTCCGTGGCAGCTCCGGCTATGTCTAACTCAGCACAGAAGTGCTGCCAAGTCACGTTCAACACCACAGCAGCTCGGGAGCTGCATGGCCATGAAGTGCGCAAAGCTTCATACGCTCAACTGTGAAATTGTATCAAAAGGAAAGAGGGATTGCAGCTGACTAATGCAAGCTCTGTTTTTTGCATGTGTATTTGTTACCCCTTTATATCAAACCTGCTAAGTTGCCCTGAGTCTAAGCAGACAACAGACAACACAGTTAATTTAATGCAGGGTAGAGATCAGAGCCAGACCATTTTAAGCTTGAAGACCAGACTGGATCTATATGCATCCTACAGAACCACTATCCAGTTACATACATCAGTTACTAATGTAAAATCATCCCTGAGGCCAGGGAAACAGCACACACCTGCAGTACACGCTCTGTAGGGTTTTCAAGGTAGACAGAAGATTTAGTCATATCTCTGCCAATAAAATTAACAGCTAATGAAATAATAAAAATAGTTAAGCCTTTTGATTAGGTTAAAAGGTTCGTTCAAATGTGTATCTGCTTTCAAATAAGAAATGATAATATGGATTGTTGTTTTTAATCAGGGCAGTCATTCCATGGCTATCAACCCTTCCTTCTCCCTAAATGTTGTCTATCAATCTCAATTTTAAGTACAGCTAAGCAGTGTTGGCAGCTGAGCTTAACTTTGAATCCTTCAAAGGCTTTATTTACTATACTTAAATAATTATGAATAAGAAAACATAAAATAAAGATTACATAGCTTTTTGGATCATTAGACAGTTGGGAGAATTTCCATAAAGGACATGCCAGGCAAAGGCTGGAAATATGAGAGTTCAAAATTAAAAAACACCAACTCTCCTCTCGATTGCTTTGTTGGACCCAAGAAAGCTCAGTGACTTGTGCAGTAGACATTTCACATTTTGGTGAAGACCAGCTGGGTCTGATCCAAACTCTATCAATGAAAACTATATACATCTGTGCATATAAAGGTACATCTATGTGTGTGTGCAGCTACCCCATCATGTAACTTCATCACCTGTGACCCCTAGCAGCCCTAATGAGAAGAGCAGTCTGACTGTTTCCACCTGCTTCTTTATCATTTTTTTCCCAATTACAGTGTTCAAGGTACAAAATCATTAAAAAGCCTTTCCTGTGCATCAATAACTTGCTCAACCTACACTGTATCTATTGCTGCTCTGCTAGCTATAATGGCATTTCCAAATGGGAGTTATGACAAAGTATTGCAGTATTTCTTAGCAACAGGTATAGCACCCATAGCCATTAACATAAATAATTCAGCTCATCCAGCCTATACATTAAAAATGTCTTTTCTCGGATCTTATCCACTGTTCAGGGTAAACAAGAGTATTTTGAAGAGGATCCGACCTTGAAGCAACAAGTGTAATGACAACAGTAGCCCATAATAGGAATGCAGACTTGAACAGGAACTTCTGGGGTTTCAAGCCAGTCAGTGTGATACATATTCCACTGCAAAACCACTCATGTTCTAGGTTAAGGCCACTAAGCTTTCTCAGGGCTACTGTTCTTAAAAAAGGGTGCTGCTATTTGCATGTGGGAACAAGTTCAAACACAGGAGCACCACAGTGGAACGAAAACAGCATTTTCTGAACTCATTTCCTCAATGTAAATCAGGAAATCTTGACTAATTCCAGCTAAAGTACTCCTGATTTACAGTGGGATGACAGCTCTGAATCCAAAGCACAGAACGGCTGTGAATGAAAATATGACCATTTCTCTTCAATCTGCCTTTGAGAACTAGAAAAGTACTGTCTTCCCATTTCTCAGGTGATGATTTAAAGCACAGAGAGAGTAAGCTACCTCCCTACAGTTAGAAAGGAAGTCTCATTCATAGCCAAGGTCTGAATTGTGCTCTCATCAGTGCCAAACTAGTCCCTGGCTTGGGAAATTGCTCTTCATCACAGATTTATTGACTGATACTCTTTTTATGAAAGTGCCAACATTACCATAATGCAGGCTAGCAACTAATCTACCTATAGCATTCATTATCATTATCACTTCTTTTAATGAAAATTCAAACCATCCCATCACACATCTCAATAAATCAGCAGGGCTAATACACAGCAAGAAAACATTTCTTCTTGACCCTCAAAGCAATCAGCTTATGCTGCTGAAGCAGGAAGCTCGTTTGTCCCCTGCATTGTTGTAATCTAATGCATGCAGCTGCAAATGTTGTTTTTGCTCGCAAAGCTTCCTAAATCCCTTTTCTAATTCTACTAAACTCTTTGCCTTGGTGACTGCCTATGACAATTGGATTCCATAGATAGAAAATATACTGTGTGAGGTAGGACTGAAAACATGTTCTGGAAGGTTTTGCTCTGTGAATTGGGGCACAGAGGCTGCAATTAACTGACTTCACAAGCCACTTGATGAAGTTTCAAATTATGTGAAGTTCCCCTTTCCGCCATGATTTATATTACCCTCCATTACTCTTTTTTCCGCACAGCTGACTTGCTGGTTCCTTTTTAGGTCCTCTGAGGAAAATCATGGCCCTCATGAATGTATCAGAGCACCTGTGCAGCCATGCACATGAAAAGAGGGAAGCAACAGCACACACAAACATGAGGATCTTCCAACTTACAGGACGCCACAGGAACTCTCTGGACTCTCCTCTCAGGCTGAAGTCAGTAATTGATTTTAATGGGAGCAGGGCTGAGCTAATGCTGCCACTTTGGAAAATCCCACCCAAGGGATTCAGTGATATTGAAAGTGCTTGAGACAGGTTAACTGTGGGGCATTTCCAGTAATGGGGAATGGCGCAATTGTCTTTATTAATTTTCCTTCTCCAAAGTGCAATTAGGATTTATGTATTTTTATATCTCTAGGAACAAAATAATTTAAAATGCTTCTATTTCTAGAGATTCTTACTGAGAAGCAGATGAGTAGCTTTCTGAAGTGCAGTTACAGGCCTTAAGATCTGTCACACCCCCAAGATCTATTAATACTCTCTAGCTGCATTTCTTTTTCCTTCTTCTGACTTACTATGATTACAAGGGAAAATATGTAGTTGTGTGTCTCAATCACAGTAGCTGCACTGGCCATTCATAAAACAAAGTTAATCATCATCTTGGAGACTGGAGGTACTTTTCTATCTATTGTACCTCTAAAACAAAGAGAAAAAAATCAGTGGTGAAAGTGAATCGGAAAGGACCATTAGCACAGGGGAAAAAAAAGGGTGACATGAGCTGGAATGGAGGTACCAACAACAGCAAGGGGGGTGATGTAAACTAACAGTAATGTGGAGGATTCTGACTCTCTCATGGTCAGTTTTTGGAAGACCATCCTTACCATATACCTCACTATATGGTAAGGATGGTCTAAAAAAAGACGCCAAAGCTATAGCAACAACTTTGCAAACAACTCTGCAAATAAATACAGCCTGGAGTATCTTTGCTTTCTTTGAATGATGCCTCTGAAAATTATGAGATTACTCATTCATAAGAACTATGAGATTCTGGCACATAATTCACAATACAATTAGTGATTCTTTTCTACACATTCACTCGAGCAACACTAGAATTTTCAGCGTAGGAGCAAACACCACACATAACTTCAAAAGCATTAAAACATCCCATTTGGATGGTCTAATGGCAGAGGTTTGGTCATTAACATCACAGTGAAATGACAGAAGTATATCAGAAGTCTTGCAGTTATGAGAACCATTGATTTACATAAAAAGTCCACATGATGTTTAAAACACTAAACGAGATAAATGGAAGAGGGGTGGAAAAAGAAATTGGTTTTGCTTCTGCTTACTACTTCTACTTTGCAGCTTAAATTTGTCTTGTAGTTCTGATGAACAGTTCTTCTCTTCTTGCAATGACCTTTTTGATATGGCCTTACTGACTCTTGATATGGATCTGCTTGATATCAAACTGGAAGAGTCCCATGGTAATCCAGGGGTCAGACTGGAAAGCACTTCTCAGAAGATCTTGGGAGTTCATGTTATCCATGTTACCGTTACAGAGTAAAGCATAAAAGAAGCAAAAAGTAGCCATTTACCTTTCAGATTACTTTCAAGCTCCTGTTTTTACTTCCTCCATGACAGGATTTCTCATTTTATTCTGAAAAGGTTCTATTTCATCTCACTTCAGAAGTGACTTCTTTTGCTTACTGAGTTAGAGTGCTTTAATGTAACTATTAAAAGTGTCTTTCCTTCAAGACCAAACACCTTATCTCCAGTTAATCCTCATTACAGAATAATTACCTGCTAAATATTATTTATTAAAGTATAAGTGATTTTATGAATGTGCAATAATGTAGTTATCAGTCACATTGCTGCCTGAGATAGAGTTTTGGAGCTTCCCCTGATGCAATGTGAAAATGCAATATACTGCCTTTAGCTTCCTTTCTTTATAGAGTGAAATATTTTAAATTCAAACTTAGTTATGCACTGGCCAAACTGCAGGGGGAAGCTCTGTGTGTATGTACTGCAGCAGTGTTGTACAGTTTCTGGAGCTGCAGGGATAGATATATACATCTCTAGTATACTCAGTGCTGGCACTACTATTGATTATTTCCAGTTACTCTTAACTTTTCTTTCCCAGCTATCTTCAGCCATGTCTTATCCTCAGATCTTGTTCTGGATAGTGACTTGCTCAAGTGGACTTTTTTTTTCAGGAACCAAGTGGCACCAATCAAGTTGTAAGACTGGGTAGAAAGGACAGCTTTCTCCAGAAGTTCTGTCTTATTTCACTGGATCAAAAGTTTACAGAGCAGAACTACTTTTTTCCCTGTTATTTTTCTGCATATGTGAAATATTTGACAATGTAAATCATACATTTGGATTTACTGGAATTTCCGTCTTGACCACTTAAGTGACACTGGCTGGACTTGCCACATGTTTTTCGAAGAAGTAGTTTAAATTGGTGAAGTCATTCTTTAACTAGTGAATGACTGAAAATAGTTTGGAGAAGTTTCAGATTCTTTTTTGAACAGCTATAGATGAACGGACAGTAGATTTCTGAACTGTAAATTTCAGCTTTTGTTTGTCATTTTATGTCGGCACTTTAACAATTTATATAAAAACTCTCATTCTGAAGTGAAGGAAAATAAACATTTTGGCATGTTTAATGTGGTCTGTGTGATGCTTCTGGACTTATCGAAGACAGCTGTAACAATTTTTTGCATCATTTTAGTGGTGAAGTAGGAAAAATTCAATGGCACTTCAGAATAACTTTGAAGATTTTTGTTCAAATTTGATGGGCAAAAATCTAAGCAATCCTCATTAGTATTTCTTTCAAAGAAAATTTCCTTCTTGAATCTTAATGTGTACTTTTGAGGTAGTTGACTTGAGAGCATCTGTTAAAGTAAATTCAACTGCTTTAGCTATCAGTGTGGTTTCTCTCTTAGACCAAGAGACACATGTGCAGTGTTAAACACAGGGACACCCATACACATAATGTATGTTTGCATGTAATTTATACTGAAGTACTCAGGGATTACGTTTAACTAAATGAAGAGTGGGATTAAGTGAACATATGGTGTTAAGAAAGCTGGAAATAAAATCCCTCTCCATCTTACTCTGCCACACTTATATTGCTTATTAGAGGATTACTTCTGAGTCTGTGTGGGCAAGCTTTTGGAGGAAGGAATTGACAGGCATAAAGTTTCACAGGTTGCCACGGTTTATAAGTAAAATCCTGCAAAATTACACTGTCTAGATGAAAGGTACTTTCTCTACTGTTAGAACCTTGAAACTCATTTTTCACTTGTACTGTGTCAATATGTACACATAGAGAAAGAGAGGAGGACCTAGTTTCTTTTAACTCATCATCATGTTCTGGCAGGTAGTTTTTCTGTAAGTCAGACTACACTCATAACTGGATGCTTTCTTATTAAATACCTTCTTATAAATATGACTGGGCAGCTCATAAGCCTAAACTAAATTGACGGACTTTCAGCCAGAAGAATCTATATATTTATTTTAAAAAGTTATCTGTGATATTAGACTTAAACCCCATGATTTTCCTGATGTTTTTCCTGACAACTAGGCTTACAACAGATACAAAAAACTTGCAACATCTACTATATATACACCAACAAGTAGCAAAGTGGTTATCTCAGTGTGAAAATAGCTTCAAAGGAGAGAGCCCACTGTCCCCCAGCAATGGTATGCCTATGCATTCAGCTGGTGTAGCCAGTTCATGTTTAGCAACCTCAGTGAGTTCCTCCAGACCACAATTTGGAAGCCACTTTAATAGCACTTCTCTTTCCAGAGCTGTATATACGCTAGGTTATTCTGCAGTCTTGCTACTTCCTCCAGATCCTCCCAGTGGTCCATTCATTTTAACCAATTTGCTCAGTTGACCCTCTTCACAAGTTTCAAATCCTTCTAAAAATCATCAAAATCTAACCACTTCTTCCTCTTCTACTGACCAGTTGTCCTCCTCTCCTGCAAGTACAAGCTGTCTTCTCCTTTGTGTCCTAAAATAAACTCCCTGGACAAATGCATGAAGCCACTGCATGGTCCCTCACAAACCTCTTCCGTATGCACTCCATTTTGACATCTATAAAGACGGTAAAGCCACCAGAGCAACCAGTAAGAATAAAAGTACCCCAAAATAGCACTCTGGCAATGCTTACAATGCACAAAATCTATGTGTGCAACTGCCCGTTTTTATCTTTGCTATTCTTGTCCTTCCTTTCCCATTTCCTCTACTGAATATTCTTCCACTTCTTGTATTGTGTCAAAGATGACTGTCAGCTCTTCAGTGAGACGTAGGTCCCCTGTAACATATGTGTGAATATCTGGCATGAAAGAGCACCAAAAGCAGGAACAGGACTTGGGTTACCACACCCATACTGCTGTCTGAGCTGGCAATACTGACTCACGCAGCAGACAGCAAATCCCATGTCCCCAGGCTACATCAGCTGTAGGACAGATCTGCTGCCCTAATGGCCACTGTGCAAGCAGTACGCCTGATGCTGTTGGACACAGTAGGCAGTTGGTCTGATTAAAGTAGCCAGACTGGAGACACCCAGCTCTTCAGCTACCTGGACAGAGACAAATAGCCCCATTTATCTTCCACCAGGACAAAAATTTTGCACAGGAGCCTGTGTTCTGTTACAATACAAACAATAAATGGTACAAAAGAAGTCTGGTCTTTCCAGGGACTTACCCCTGCTGATTTACAAAAGTGCTGGAGAACATTCAAGCTGACTGGCTGTGCTCCACCTCACCAGAAAAGGGACCCAAACTGCATCTGCAGATCTGCCCCCAGGGCAGGTTGTGTTGTGGTGGTGGTTATATGGGTCTTGGCTCTCTAAGCTGGGCTGCACATCTGCAGCTATACTGCACTACCCACTCCTCTATTAGGACTGAGGAGCAGTGGCTTGGTGGGGAGTGCCAGGGCCTTAGTAGCTGCAGGGGGATGTTTCAAGGCTCTTAATGCAGTGGCTGCTTCATGAGAAGCTATCCTCTGCCACAGCTGAAAATGGCGGTGGGTAGGTTCTGTGCAGCTGGGCCAGGCTGAGAAAATGATGATGATGGCAGCTGTGTCTCCTTTAAATAGTCCATAAGTGGTGCTCACTTTGGGTTTTGTTTTATAACCAACCAGAAATCAGTCACAGAAGCACCCCATATGTTCTTTGTCTTCTGTTGCTTGAGTGTGTTTATTGTATGGGTTTATTCAGAATCCAACAGTGACTATGTCATGGGTTAGTTGTGTATGCTGTCAAAGACATGAGACTGAGCCCAACACCTGTGTTTAAAACATTATGGTTGTGTCTGGAAAATCAGAAAAATGAGAGTATGATCTGTTCTGAGCTATTCTTACACCATTGTAAACAATTTCAGCTACCTAAATAGAAATCCCGCCACTAAATACAAGTGTCAAATTGCAACCAGATCCTCAGCATGCCAAGACCGCATCACTACAGTTCCAGATTTCCCTTTGCGTGAGTAACCTGTTAGTACCTCATGTTAAGCACCTAATAGCAGGACTGTTGTTACCTACTCCCTGCTCACCTGACTGTTCCCGTGCAGATCCACCTTTCGGTATGTCACAGTGGACTTGCAGGAACCCCAGGGCATCTTGAGGGAAAAAGCATAACTTCTCTTCCAGAAGAGAATGTATCCAGAGCCTGAATTACTGCTGGTCAGAATGTTGCATGCAGGACAGTGTAAACAAGATGTATTGATGCTCAGACCCACCCCTTGGAAACAAATGTCCTCCTTCAAAAGACTTCAAAGAGACAAATTCTCCCTCTGCTACATCCTTAGGTCTCCAAAATCTTCCCTAACCCCCACTCCCCCATCTTACCCTTGCTCTCTGAAAGGTATGGCTAATCAATTTTCTGTTTCTGTTGAGCCCATGTTGAGACATCTTAGTCTGCAACATCCATTCCAGAGTGAAGGTTCAGGCTATTTGCAACCTTCCACAAATGCTTCCCACTTTTGAGATTTCAAGATCCAAATGGATCCCTAAGTGTTGATGTATTTGTTTTCTCCTTTGAACCTAAAGAATCCACAGATGGCAAGGAGATGTAGGCAAGCAACATATGCTACTAATTCTCTGTGAAAGTCTAAGATTGAGGCTAAGACCACTAAAAGCATATGCCATTATATGAGTATTGATCAGAGGAAGGAAATTTTGGCGGCATTTATAGCTCTAACATATATGAAAGTCTCCTAAGAGGAAAATATTTTGGCCATTGTAACTAATGCTGAACTAGTGCAAACTATATGGGTTAAAGCATATTTCTTTTCCTTTGTATTAGTTGTCCCTCCAGTGGGACTATGTGTTGGAGCAGTTGGCCCATTCAATCTAGCATCAACCTGGCATGTTGTTTCCTGCTACATGCACTCCTGTTTCTTTCTGATCAAGTGTCATGTAGGATGAGCAGGATAAATCTAGGTTAGAGTTGAGAAGCAGTGCTCATTTTTAATTTTCCAGTGTTATTTAGTTTGTGATACACTCCAAATATGGCTAGCTCCCACTGTGTGTATTTAACTTTGCTATGTATTTAACCTTGCCTTTCCCACTGAAATGTGTCATCTGTACCAAAGAGAACAGTTCTGCAGCACAAATTCCCTTCTGTCTAAGTAGTAATTGCTGTATAAAAATGAGGTCATTGTCTCTGTAAGGAACATTTTTTAAAATGTTTCCGAAATGATTTATTCCACATAAAAATAAAAAGAAATATTTTAAGTTGATGCCATTTTGTTGTTTGCTTCTGCAAAATCAGCCTTAAATGAATAGTTACAACAGCATGCAAAATAGGGCTGGAAGGGAGTAAGCCAAGGGTACTTCTTAACGGAAGTGATTTTCTGCTAAAGCTGAAGCAGAACTGCGCGAAGCTAGAGAAGGTCTCAAGCCCGGCTGTTTAAAGTTAGGAATTTATGTGTAATGACAAAGTAAAATGGCCTGGTTTTTCAAAATGGTTGACAGGCACCCACATTTGTCATTGAAATCAACAGGCAGTGCATATGCTTAACACCCTGAAAAATCAGGCCAGTTATATTTAGGAGTTTAAATATGACATTTGGAGCTTTAATTTCATCTCCTAGAGTTAAAATATTAAGGCAGAGTATCTAAAGCCTATTTTGAGGTAGGATGTCTGATCTAATGGTAGAGGTACACTCAACTAAGTGTGATGGGTTGATCCTGGCTAGACACCAGGTGCCACCAAAGCTGCTCTGTCACTGCTCTCCTCAGCTGGACAGGGGAGAGAGAATATAACAAAAAGCTCGTGGGTCAAGATAAGGGCAGGGATAGATCACTCTCCAGTTACTGTCAGGGGCAAACCAGACTCAACTCAGGGAAATTAGTTTAATTTATTACCAACCAAATCAGAGCAGGGTAAGAGAAATAAAGAGAGAGAGAAATAAACCCAAAACCTTAAAACACCTTCCCCCAACCCTTCCTTTTTCCCAGGTTTAACTTTACTGCCCAATTCTCTACCTCTTCCCCCCTCAGTGGTGCAGAGGGATGGGGAATGGGGGTTGCAGTCAGTTCATCACATGTTTTTTCTGCTGCTCTTTCCTCCTCAAGGAGAAGACTCCTCACACTCTTCCCCTAAATCAAGGAGGAGCCAGGTGCCATTGGCTCTGTTGGACATAGAGGAAGCTTTGAGCAGCTTCTCACAGAAGCCATCCTGTAGCCTTCTGCTACCAAAACCTTCCCATGCAAACCCAATACACTGGTAAGTGATTCTTATGCTAGCCTTCCTCTGCCTCCAAAAACATTACCCATATACTCAGATACCTTAGCTGTAGCCTAGGTTTCTAGCACAGAAACTTGTTTTGCAAACCCTTCTTGGAGATCATTCTGACAACAATATTCTTCACAGTAGTCAGCATTTTCACAAGCAAAAACATGTTTGGACACAACTGTTATCAAAATAAGGATTTTGCTAGTTTGCCCATTTATCCTGAAATTATAGCAGAAAGAGTAGCTGTATGACTTCCACCCTGGGCAGAGGAACCATTGTCATTTGAGAAGAGCTGGGTGCCTACAGCCTCAGTGCTCTGCTGACCTGTTGTCTGGGCTTCCAGCTTGGAGAAGGCTGAGGGTTTTGTGGAAAGCACCTCTCACAGGCGGGGTTGAATTGGCATAGCCATTCAATCACACTGCCCAAGTCCTTTCCCGATAAATGCTTAGCCAAAAGTAAACACAGGTAAAAGAGTTTCCTTGCTTCTAATTCATGGAACACAAACTTGCTTCTCACTGCTTGGCCTGGGAGGCTAAACAGATCTGCTTTTCTGGTTGACCATTACTATAGCGACTGCCTCCTCTTGAGGGAACAGAGGGAGAGGTACTGGGTCTTAGTTTCCACTTTGCTCTGTGTTAAGGTACTGTGAGTACCAGCAGAATCACAGGCAAGTCTCTGCAGTGCTATGCGGCTAGCTCAGGGCCTAGCAGCAGCAGCAGTGCAGCCTTGGGAGATTGTCCTCTGTAGCTAGTTTAAAACTAAAATTGCAGTCAGAGTGTTTTTGGAGGCTCAGTGACGCTCCTGCATCTGCACAACTATCTTTAGTATGAACTTCCAGAACATAGTGCATTTATTTTGCATAGAAAAGAAAACAAATTC
This sequence comes from Strigops habroptila, assembly GCF_004027225.2. NCBI lineage: Eukaryota > Metazoa > Chordata > Aves > Psittaciformes > Psittacidae > Strigops > Strigops habroptila. The sequence continues at coordinate 14,858,707 of NC_044281.2, read as the reverse complement.
AAGCTCTTTCAAAGAATTTATCTCATCACAACTCCTTATTTTTAAATGTCCTGGCAAGCGTGAAATTCCTACACATAGCATTTCCCGTTTCCATTTATTTCCCCCCAGCCTCAAGACCTGGTGGTCACAGACCCCTCTCCCTGGTTTGTCTGGTGGAAGGGAATTGAAGAAAATCACTACAATGCATGCTCTAGTTTCTGTGGTTTGAAAAAGGATTTAAATGGCAAGTACTGCAAAGAGATTGCAGGAGTCTGAATGGTTTTTTTAAATACCCTTTGGACAGTGCCCATGGTAGAAAGTCCTTTATCTTCTAGAGGCCAAGCCTTCCCCACTTGTGTAAACATGCTCTGAGAAGGCAGCTGTGCGTTAGATCACCACTGTGTTATCTAGAGGCAGCGAAGGCTGGGGTTCATGCATCTGGCAAAGCCCCGGCTCCAACCCACTTAAATTAGGGAAGACTCTTGATGATTCCAATGGGCTTTGGTCCAGATCTTACCCGTGAGCAGTAGTGAACATAAGAGTGATCTGGATTCAGGAATGAGGTCTGCGCTGGTAGGGACCATGATGACAGTGCAGGCTCCTAGAGCAACCTCTGAGCACTGTGCGTGACTGTAATCTGCCTCAAGCCATGGCCTGCATCTTTAGAAATCTTTCTGACATTGAGTAATTTATCTTTTCAATACATCTGCAGGGAAATCTCTGACTAGCTTGTAGCAAAAGAAGTGGCCAGAGAAGCAGGGCTGCATTTGTAGGTGGAAGATCTGGAAATCCCGAGGAGCATAAAAAAGACAAGGGTGTATCTTCTCTCTGAAAAAATAACAAAACCCAACAAAACGCAACCATCAAAACCTCCAGGCTTCCACTTACTTTTATCCACAAAGTGATTTTGTCTGGAAGCCAGAATTAAAACTCAAAAGTTCCTGGCATAGACCAAAACCCCATTGTGGGATAGTGTTTCATTATAGAAGTTATTTATCTACCAAAACTATTTAAAGACAGGAAGTGTTATCTGTGGCTAGGATTAATCATCTCTGTCACATAGCCTGTCTCCTGAATGAGAGATGAATGCAGAGTATAGTTTCCTGACAGGCAAGAAGCATGGTATGGATTTTGTTAATTTCTGCGGTAAGAAGCAAAGCCAAGTAAATTGCACAATACATTGCATGTTGGGACACTGTCAGCCAAAAATATCTCAGCTGAGACTGGTCATTGTGCTAAACTTGACAGATAGAAATGGGCAAAGAGAACTCCATCATGCCCAAACATCCAAGGCTACCGTGCCGAAAAGGGAGAGCAAACAAAATGTTGGACATTCAGCAGAGAGTAGGGAGCCTCTACCATTCCTGCCAAACTTCTGTACTCGCTCAAGAAAAAATGAGAGTGCAAGAAAAGCAGGGCACCACAGGGAGATAGAGTAAACACATGGAATGGGAACACCAAAAATTCTGGTGGTGGAGCAGAGACAGAACGGCAGAAAATGTGGCAGCTTGAATTGGCATTTGCTGCCTTGTGTGCTCAGCCAGCCCCGGGCACCTTGACCACACACAGCAGGCACACAGAAAGGGCACAGCGAGACTTGACCGCAGAACATCCTCTCTGGGCTCTTGTCATGCTGCCAAGTTGCAGATATAGTGCATTGCCCTTTGTGCACATTCACAGAGGAAGGGAACTTGTGATAATGAGCCAGGGTAAGATTCTTCTTGCTTAACTTGAAGGAAGGTCATCACGCGTGCCTTTTGTCTCCCCAGATGAGGCTGCCTCGTCTGCTCTGCTATTTGTACAGCCGTCTGCACAGCTGAAATATTTGCATTTTTTTCCTGGGCCCTGCAGCCAGTGCACCACTATTTGAGCTGGTAAGATGCCAGACTCTTACTCAGTTGTAAGACTGAGCTGGTGATCTAGTCGGCTTTGTTATGTTACTGTGGGCCACAGCAGCAAGACAGCAGGCACCACCACCAAGATCATCAAACAGAACACTCTTAAGAAAAAAGATGAATAAGCTGGGTCACAAATTACACTAGAAATTTCTTTCTAGTGTATATCTAAATAATATCTATTATCAGAACATGTATGCTAGGAAAAGGTCAGGGCTTGACCTGCTCTTGTTGGATGATATGATGTGCTGCTGTTAGTAATGATATGATTGCAGCCATATGGGATCTCCAGAAAATTATGTGCTAATTACACGTTAATGTGATCGGTTCATAATGACTGGCTTTCTAGTGCTGCAGTACAGTTTACTCCCCAGCAGATCAGCTATGTGTGAGAACTTCAGAGACTAATACAGGAATTTGCTATTTGAAATCTGTGAAATATTAAATTTGAAAAAGGAATCTGTGGGCTGACTCACTTTTTTTCACCTTAAAATGGTGATGGGGTTGTTCTTTTCAGATGAGAATTCTTCCTGTTCTGCTGGGGGAGAAGACAGTGTTTGAAGTATAAGACAATAGAGCGCTGTCTTGTGTGCTACAGCCTGAGTGTAACAGAACAGGATCAACCCAGTGCAAACATCCCCCGTTTATCTTAGCAGGACGTGCAAAGATTATTTTTAATCCCTTGAGTGCTTTGTACCTTTAAGACGGTATTTCTGAAACCAAGAAGTGCTCACTGTAACGTTAAGTATTGATTACAACACAGCTCACATTCAAAGTGATTTTGTGGTATACTACTGAATTAATGGCGTTTGTATTTTCACTCTGCTCTTCCTTAAAGGTCTCAAGTTTCAATTAACTGATGGGCAGCTTAGAGCTCTGACACACTTCTTGTCCTTAGACATCTTTATATACTGTTTGGAAGGGCTGGGCAGTAGCTAACATCCCTTCCAGAGCTGATGACACAGGCTGCAGCATTAAAGTAGACCTGTTCAATGCATTTATTACATGTTATGTTTGGAGAGTGCACTCTATGGCAGCTGAGCTTCACTTCATCTTCAGCATGACTAATGAAAATAAGGTGTATCTTCTATACTGCAGTAGACATGACAACTGAAACTGCGCCTCAAGACACAGCTGGCCTTCTCTGTGTTATTTTTTTCCTTCTGCGCTGCTTTAGTCTTTTCATCCAGCTCCTTATGGGCAGCAGGCTGTGTGTATGTGTTTGCAGATAGCATTGTTCCCTGCCTTTGAAGTGCCTGCATGTTGTAGTTTGCTCTTTTCTTCACTCCTCCCCATGTAACTAGAGGGGTGGATGCTTTCTAGATAAGGACTGGGAAATGACTGAATGTATATGTCTACGAAACATAATCAAACAAAATGAAAGCTGGGACTGACCCTTGAAATTTCACTGCAAATATTTTTATGCATGCAAGTGGCTTAGTCAACTTCAGAGAGGCTGCTAGTGTTCATAAAGGGTTTCTGTGTGCAACAGACAGCAAGATGGACACTTCGTTTATTGTCATGATAATGTAACTAACTTGAGGCTGCTAGGAGATCATGATAAAGGATGTCTAAGAAAGATAGCAAGTTCATAAAGTATTTCATTTTAAGGCATGCAGAGAATTATTAGCAGAGCAGCTGTAGCTTTTTATATCATTTTGTAATGCATGTGATGTGGCATTTTCAAATTACAACCCTCTTTGTGGCTGACTTTTTGTCATGTACATCATGGCCAACAGTCCAGATTCTTCAGAGCATTCTCCAACTGAGTCTGCCCAAAGGCTCAGACACCTTTGAAGGGTAAGAACCTTTAAAGCACAAAGCTGTCTTCCAAGAAGAAAGTTAGGTGAGTCTGCCAAATTGAACTAATCGGCTCAAAAGAAGAAACAGCCTGTGCTTCTGCATCCCTGCAGTGGAAGAGCTGAGACATTCCCAGGCGTGGCCCTGGCAAAGTCCAGTGCCCATGTATTTCTGGAATGGATGCCAGCTGCCTCCCGGTCTTCTCACACGCACATTGCAACGTTGTGCAGTCAAAGCCACCAGGACTCTCAGAGAGCTCCGCAAGTGATCTCAGGGGAAAGTAATCTAGGACCTTTTGCTCCTAAAAAGGAGCCCCCTGAAACTGGAGTCAAATTACTAGAAGAGAAAAGAGCCTGCAAATTCTTTGTGCTTTCACTCCTCCAGGAACTGGGCATTTCACCTCAGCCATTAATTCTTCCAAACACAATCACCGAAAATTTAGAACTCATCCTGATCACTTAATACAAAAAGATGGGTACGTGGAAGTATGTACCTGTAACATAACTTCTAGGTCACAGAAGGGGTAAAGGACTCCTGCCACTAGATTCAGCCACAAAACCTGCCGCCTTCTATCAGAGACATGAAATAGGTTCCAGATCATTGTGTGAACTCAGGAAAACCACTGAATCATTCCTTGTTTTAGTTTCCTCATCTCTGAACAAGGAAACCGTTTTGCAGGGAGGGGCTTAGCTTAGAGATCCGTGGAAAGCTCCTTCTACTCTGAAGGAAAATATGACAAGCATATGACAAAAGTTGTCATATACACAAAGAAAGCAGCATTAAGTCCAGCTCCCCTATAGTAGGCTTGTAAATAAACAGCAACTTCCAGTGAAGATACTAAAATCAATGATATCTTCACACATACAGGAAAGCCCTTTTGAGGTTCACCCACCAAACATGACCTTGCAAAAACATTACATTCCTATGAAAAACAAGTTTGGACACTGATAAGCACTGCTGGAAAATTACACTTGATCAAGCAGACTGAGACACATTAGATTGTTAATCTTTTATCCCTTCAGAGATCTTGTCCACTTGGAAATGAAAATCCGTTGTTATAAAAGGCAGGGAATCCACCTTTTGAGTGGATTAACTGCTGGCTACCTAATGTCTTTTGTTCATATGCCAAAGCCTGTGCAGGATAGCGCCCTCTCTTCCCCCTCCCAAAATACTGATGGAGATAAAGCAAGCTTCTACTTCCTGAGAGCTTCTACTGCCCGCAGGCCATGCTGTGTGAGCCACCTGTGAAACCAGTCGTTTTACCTTCTCTTAGACTTCCTGCAGCAAAAGGCAGGTTCATACAGGCTCCCCTGGTCTGCCCCTGCATATCTTTCTTCCCCCTCCAACTGCAGTAAGACCTTTGCCTGATATTTTTGTTTGGGTAGGCTACAGCTTGTCACAGACCCTGCCCAGTGCTGCAGGGTAGGGGTCCAAGCACCAGTGCCACATTGGTCCCTCTTCCAGTGCTCACCTTTGTAGTCCAGGGACACTCTCTGTCCCTTCCTTCACCTATCCTAGGCTCATTACAATCCCCACCCACCTGCACCTTAATCTAATATCTGACATTTAGATTTCACTGACTTTTGAAGTAAATGGGTCAGGTTATTTAGCATAGGCTGCTGGGCTGCGATTGCAGTTCTTCGTATGCTGAGTCACCCTGGCAGCAGATGTCATCTGCTTCTCGTTTGAGGGAGAGGCACACAGTGAATTAAAAATGCATTGTGCACTGCTAAAATCTTATACAGCTGCGTTCAGCAGGGATGAGTGGGAGTAATAAGACAGTCAAATTACAGGGGAGTTCTACTATGAAGGCAGAAATTCAAGGGAAAATCTTTTGTACGAGCGCTCAGTTCAGTTCTCCACGTGCACTTCAGTGAACCAGCTAAATATAGAACAGCCAAACCACTGGAAAAGTGAAGGAAATGGAGACCCAGGAAAAATAAGCCACTGATGGTGATGCAGGAAATACTTCTGAATTAAACCATTTCCGCTGTACCCTTTGTAATGTTCTCAGAAGACCGCAGTTGTAAAAAAATGAGTCATTCCTGGGATTGAGTGCAACATTGGCTTGACATTGTTGACAAGGGATCACAAGGGATCTGTGTGGCAGTGGGGTAAACTGTGTTTGTTTTTACAGACATGTATAAAAATACACATCACTAGAAAATCAAAGCAACAGCCACAACAGACCAAAGACTTTCCATAGGAGATGGAGAGCCTGATGCTCTGAGAGCCAGTCACCCCGGCTGCTCTCAGAGCTGAGAACGTCACTCGCTGTCAAGACCTGACCTAGAAGAAAGGAAATCGGGGCTGCATTTCATTATTTTGGCACAATGGACTTCAACAGCTGCAACTAGGGTTAACAAACTGCAAGTCAACTTCCAGAGACACAGACCACACCATCCCTCCCTCTGAATCAGGCACATTTGTGTCCCTGAAAATCTATCAAAACTGTTGAAAAACCAAGGTCCTTTGTATGTGGCTCAAGCTGCTGAAGTGGAAGAGACACCCTGAGTAAACGCAGGTCAAATGGGGTTAAGCTTGCTTTCTTCAAAGAGTTATCTGGAAAGGATTATGAATTCAGCAGCAGCACTGGCCACCAAATATCCTCAGACGTCTCAGCTGAACTCACGGTATCTTCCAGCAAAAAGCTTGTTTTCTGTTCCCTAAGTGTATTTGTTCTTGTAGGTGTTTATGGCACTTATTGCAGTTGACTTTGGCAAAACCCTACACTTCTAGACTTGTATTTATTGAAAAGATGGAAGTTTTTACTGAAACATTTGCCTCTTCTTCACATAAATCAAGTTTCCTACTGGATTGTAAGTGCAGCCTGTCGGCTGACTAGCTGGGTTCATGGTTACAACCCTGTTTCACTCTTCCTACATGGCACTGCAAGTTCTGAAATCAAAAGTTTTGAACCTTAAAACAGTCTTGGTTTTAACTGTAAAACTTCTGCCTCATTCCCGCCCCTTTAAATCACCATCTCAGTATCTCACTCCAATTTACATCAACAGGATTTCAGGAGAGGGAGACTGAGGGATGTTTTGTCTTATATGACCTTCAAGATGAAGATTTTAAATGTCTTTATAAGATTAAAGAAAAAGATTTGTAGGACTAACTAGGGGATTTGGAATACCTAGTTCCAAGGAACAGGATTCGAGGCAGTAATTTCCTAGAAGGTGGCTTGGATATGCCCTCTATGCAATACAGACGTCCCCTTATCCCCCTAGTCCCCCCCAAATCTGGAAGATTTACACAAATGAGGTTTGTACAGCATTGTACAGCTTCATCTTCTCACAGCCCACCTCTATGCCAACACAGAACCTGCAGGAGCCAAGCTCTCAGGGCTTCCCACACACTGTTGAGAGGCAAATTTCACACAGTGGAACTCGAAAGCACTTCAGATCATACGATGAGCTCTGGATGATTTTCATTTTGTGATTTTTTTTTTTTTCTTTCCACTGAGATCTATTAATTAGGACATTTGACTAGACTGGAGAAAAAAAATCTTACGAAAATAGACTCCAGGGAACTATCTCATCTTACTTGGGCAAAAGAGTGAATTAGCTCATGGATGACTTCTGTCTTCCTTTCCAATAATATTTGCTCTTTCAAGGCTTAGGAGCCTGTTTCATGTTTAGCAAAATAAAAGCTATAATATTACTGAAACCAAAGTCCTTGTAAGTAATTTAAGAAGGTGTGCAACAGTTTTCTTCTTCAAATAGCCATGGATTACATGGTCCTGCATGGGAAATTTCTCTGCAGAGAATGGCACACTACATGGCCTGAAAATTGCCCTATATTTCCAGCATTTTATTCTGCCAAGGGCAGGACACAAGATTGGGCGCAGTGCCCTTCTCCTGCCAGAGAGCTGTAGTTGGTGTCACCCTCACGGTCTGGGTGGAGCACTGGAATACAGGGTCCCTTGTTCCAAAGCGATTCTAAATCAAACCTGGAGCAGGCAACAGGAGGAATTAACATCCAGCATTGTGCTTTGAGGCCTGTTCCGAAAACAAAGACTTTTCTTTAAAATATGATGCTTGAATTTAGTAATGAGCAGCACATGTTACCAATGACTAGGCCACTTTCCTTCCAGACCCCTTCCCAGTGAGATCTACTGCATACAGTGATGTTACATAGCTCGATTACTGTAGCACAGGTGAGTCCCATGACACTATCTGCATTGGCAGGGAAGAAGTGCTCAGGAATCAAAACCTTGAGCCATATTCTTGGTGTCAGCACCTGCGTCTTCATTTTCTTTGGTTATTTATTTTTTAGCCCAGAATAGAAGCCTCATCAGAACTCCCTATCTGCACTGCTTATATAACTCTCTCTCCACTCCCCCTCTCCTTCTGTAGCTTTACTTTCATCAAAAAAAAAAAAAAAAAAAAAAAAAAGAAAAAAAGGATGCAAAAACTATTCTAAAAATGCAAGCTGCCTAAGCCCTGCTTCCTGACAGGGAATATGGGGCAGTGGGAGACTGCGATATGAGCAATCAGGGCAACTATAGAGGACCTAAAGACACAGAAGTTCTGCCTGATGGCACTAAATCTGTTTTTGAGCATAGTTAAAACAGCATAAAGTGAGCTTAGCACATTACTTGTTGCAATTTTCTCTTCTCTTACTATTTAGACTCGGTACCTCTATGCATCTGACTTTTTAAACAACCAGTGGGTGATTTTCCACATTCTTTCAGCTCTTAGACTTAGATCACTGAAGCTATTTTCCTTGGATGGGTTTCATGGACTGTTGACTACCTTCTTGATATGGTTTCCTGCCAGTGTGAACATTTTTGTCAAGGGAGCTCCCTCCTATCATGGTGCAAGTGCTTTAGGTGGGCGCTGCTGTCTAATTAAGTGTCTTTTGTGAAGTATCTGAGGCGTCGAAGAAAAGAAACTCAGGCTACTCGGAAAATAGCCTGCACTGTCAGTAGCAAATGTAAGACAAATTGCAAGCTCAAATGTCTGCTTCCTTGCAAGAGCGCTTAGTAACAACATAGAAATTCAGTCAGTGAGGAGATGAGAAAGCCCCTAGTGTCAGCAAACTGGGAAAGTTTATTCAGTGCGGCTCAGTCACTCTTCTTTCTCGTATGAGAGATACAGAGCTTACAGTTTTGCAAGAGTCCTAAGAGATTGTGTGGTTCTCAAGAAACTAAAACATCCAGTAAAAGTAAATTGGCCCTAACTATTGCTTTAAGAGAGAGTTTCCTTCTCCTCCCTCTTCTCTCCATCTTACAAAACCAACATGGCCAAGTTTATGATTTGTAGTGAGAGGCCCTAGTTTAAATTTAGAGCCATAGGAAGCCATTTAAACCTTCAGCACAAGAAAAACACAGTCATCATGGGTTTATAGGGCAGCACCAAAGCTAGCACACAAAGTATCCAGCATTTCAAATAGCTCATTCACAAAAATCTGTGTACTACATTCTGAAGGGAATCAAATCCTGTTTGCCTTTTGGGAGTTGTCACATGGAAGCCAATTGGATTACTCACTTGTTTGAGGCAAGCAGGCTTTAACCCTCGAAGAAACAAAATGGATTTGGTAAATGAAAGGGATTAGCTTTTTCTATATAATGCTATGTTAAACATACACACACACACAAAGACAAAAGGTATCTCTCCCTCCTCTTTTTTTGGTGCAATATGAGGCAAGAAGCTGAACAGAACTCTTCTGTGTCCTATGTATCTTAATTTTAGCTGCCAGCTTTCTTTGCCTTGCCATGTTTAAATCAGCATGTTAATGTTAACAGATGCTTTTCAGTATGCAGGCCAATTGTTCCTGGAGGGCGGAGCCACTCTTTTGCTTTGGTGTTTGAGACGGGGTATATTGTTTAGTTTCAGATCCAGACTAATTTGTGGTGCATCGAAAGCTGGGCATGGTTTCTGCTTTGGCAGTGCTAGAGGGGCTGGTGAGCCAGCTGCAGGTTTTTGCCATTCTTGGGATGTTCTCGTACTTTAAAATAGGCTGCCTGTGGTGATGGCTCACAAGATAACAAATGAAGTGTTTGACCCTTTCTTGAAAATGAAATGAAGCTTGCATTCAAGGTCTTAGTCTGGCTGAGCTTTGTGTTTGGATTCATTCAGCACAGAAGGAACCTCTCTGGCAAAGTAGGTAGTTAGGCAACAGGTCCTGTTGTACTGAAATTTCATCTCCTGAATCAGCATACATGAGGGAGGAATGGTGCCCTTCTATGAATGGACAATTTCTGCATGGCTTGAGTTAAAGATATTGTAGCCACATTGCTCTACATCTCTACCTTTTGTCATTCTTCCTGAACACTCAAGACAAAAGTCACTGAGCAATTCTAGATTTCCATGGTCTTCCTGGAAGATGAACATGCTTCCTCGTGCATCTTCTTTCATTGTCAGTATACACTGGGGTTCTACTTGTGAGCTCTGCTGCAGTGGTGACAGCCCCTGGTTTGAGAAGCTGGGCTCTATACCAGCAGTAGAAGACAGATCCAGTCCTTCCCTTCTCTGCTCTTGCAGAAGCAGTGAGGGGCAACCCCTCTAAGACAAACCTGGTGGGCAGGCTGATACCATCCAGGACCACATCCAGGCTGAAGAGAACCACCAGACTAAGACAGTTTGCCTGGTAGTCTCTGCATTTATACCCTTATGTGGCTTAGTAATCTTCCCATTTTTAGCTAGAGCTGTGTTCTATTATGAACTTGCTCCTCTTAGCACTTATAGTCTGTTCTGAAACCTGAAACCCTGAGTCTAAACTTGGAGCAGCATCCGTATAACACATAATTAAAATTCTCTACATCCTTACAACAATGTCAGATTAATGCTGCTTCTCATGACAGGGGACAATATTCAAATGAGTGACATGAAAGTGTGGCAGAATTATAAGGACCTCTGTTTGAAAGATCCCACACAGATAGATACAGAAGTACTTCTGTCAATATATGTAAGAGGAGTTTTGCAGAGAGAGGAACGGACTGCAGGCTTTCAGTATGATGTTGCTGAAACTGAGCAGTATGAATCTGTTACTGATTGTAATGCTAGCTCAAAGTTGGCTTTTACTCCTTCCCCAATTCAGAGAAACCCAGCAGAGGAGTGGCTTCACAGCAGATAGTCTCTTCAATCAATGCTAAAAAGTTTTGGATGTTACAACAGTTCTTACCAAGGCCAAGATTCAACACAGGAGGAGGCAGCATATATGAGGAAGAGATTTACATGCACATTAGTTCTCTACATAAATCTCTCTCCCTCCTGAAAACCAGCTGTGAGCTCCACAGACCCAGGATAGCTATAAGACACAAAGGGTGGAAGATTTATTATTTCTTTTAATACTTTAGCAATGATGTTATTTATCTGCCAAATGACAGACCTCTTGGTGGCAAGGATTTCATGTTCAACCAGACTGCCGTTTGAAGTAGCCTGTAAAGTTTGCAATCTGCTATGCAAATAAGAGAAGAGGAGAAAAGTTTGCTCAGGAACAGCTGTAACCCCTGAAGAGCAAAACAAAATCCACTTTGGCAAGGAGCTGCCCCTCTGAGTCCGGCTACTGCACATCAGACTGATCTGTTCCACCCCTTCCAGAAGGTCTCTGTTTTACCATGCTGGCACTGTAGAGGAGCAGAAGGCATTAACTGAGAAGCAAGTGAGGTCAAAGATGATTGTTTGGAATGAGCTGAATGATCAAACTGTGCTGCAAGCTAAATTCAGGTTAGTGTAATAGATCCCTTGAACTACACCACTTTTTCATGTTGCTGCTCAGGCAGCCAAAGCCTGAGGCCTCTGTTGCTGAGGAACAGACAGTGCAGGATTGCTCATACCTCTGTTGTACTAATTATTTTTCTCCAGCTGCTGCAGAAAACATCTGCCCCGTGATGACAGTCCAGGTTGTCACATCATCAGACAACGTATCAGGGAAAGGCAGCTTTCCTGCCATGAATCTCTAAACACTTCAGAGACAGAGGTTAAAAAGTTCAGTCAGGAGAAAAGCTCCCATCTTGTCATGAGTGTTATAGTGTTGGCCCGTGGATTTTCCACCATTAGTGAGAGGAGGCAACAGGAAAGGCTTGTTCTGCTTCAGAGGAACAAGGAAAGCACTGTGTGTGAGGAGGTGCAGCAGCTGGTGGGAGTGAGAACAGAGGGTCTGTAAAACATGGGAGGTGCCCTGTTCTGCTGGATGCTGTACCCAGCCCTCAGACAGTTACATGAGGAGAGAGCCATGCTCACCCCCAGCCAGCATTGAGGGTGTTCTTGGGACACGTTGTTGCCCAGCTGAGCACTGACCCTCCCTGCAGCTCCCGCAGGGTTTCCCTTGCCAGCTCTGCTGCCCTGAGGCACAGGGGCACCAGCTACTGGACAGGCAAAGCCCTCTTCACAGTTGGCCTCGCCTTCATGCAGAGCTAGACACAGGTGATGCTGCCTGGGGACTCATTAAACTGTTTACTTTTTCTTCTAATCTATCAGAAGACTTTGCCAACGTATCTTTGAATGCAGCAGAAATGCCTGTTATTCTTGGACCTTACTAGTGTCCTTAGCTCCTGTAAATTACAGGAAGAGTGAGCGATGCAGAGTGTGGATTATCTTTTAAAGAGGCTTTTTATTATTGCAGTGCCAAGCTAGGAGAGAGCATGAAAAGAGCAAAGCAGGCAGTGACTATTATTTGAGTTGTTGTGCTGTTCAAGGCTTGAAAAGGGTTGCTCTAAGCCACTGTCAAATGATTCTTGCTTTCAGTGTGGCTGAGTGGATATTCCCTAGCACAGGGCTGCTGCGCTGAATCCAGCCCTAAGCCTTTGAGAACAGGGCTGCTGTGGAGAGTGACACGCAGCTTTATTCTACATGGGAATACTAAGACAGGAGTAGCTTAAAGAAAAAAAAAAAAAATAGGTCAGAGTATTTTTATTTTAAGTACTTATCAAGAAATAAAGAGGTGCAGCTTGGTTTTTCTGGTTTGCACTTCAACATTTGCGAGGAGCGTCATGGTGGTGGTGCCAGGGCTAAATTGGCAGCCTCAACTCCAGGGTACCCTCTATGAGGAGAGGCCACCTGGGTTGCCCTGTGGTGCTACCTGCAGCCTGGCCGCTCACAGGATCCTGCACCTGGGGCTCCTGCTTCCTGGCAAGTAACAGTGTGGTTATGAAAACATTTACAATAGCTAAGAAATGCTCTTACAGGTTTTGCTTTGTTGATGCTAAATATCTGCCAGGCTGCTCTGGAATAAAATAAAGCACAGTATCAGATCAAATTCACTAATAGCAAAATCCTATTAACTCTGCATTTTCTCACCATACAAAGGCTAGTCATGGGATCCTTGGTAACAGTAGTCTCATTCTGCAGAGCAGATCTTATTTTACATTCTTGGGCCCAGAGAGCGGATGTAAGTAAGTATATCTCCAAGTTGTAGCTACTCTGATTTATACTAGCTGCAATGCTGACCCTCTGTTAATTGCACGTGTTACAATTCTCTGGAATTTCTCTTGCCACAGACTACAATAAAGAAACATTTTCTGGTGGTGAAAGGTCAGTAAAAGGATCTGAGATGAAACAATCTTTGTGATTATGGTTATGCTTTACGAATGATTTTGCCCTTCTACAAATATAACACACGTGGTCTGCTTAGGAGTTTTGAGCAAAAATGCTTGTGCACAATGACTACAAATAAAACAATAAATTGTTTCCACTTCTAAGAACAATTGTTATTCCTGACTTTAAATTTGTCTATCTGCATGCAGTTCATCCTCCTAGGAGTCACTGATGATTACCTGCCTATTTTCTTCACTCATGGCTTGTAAGACTATCCCCTGGGCAATGCCTGTTAATTCCTGATTTAGCCTGGTTTAACTAGCCCAGTTGTTCAGCAACCCTTAGACAGACAGAACTAGATTTCTGAACTTGCTTTTCCTCAAGTCAGCTGCAATCAGGCTGAAGGTGAAGAGCCTGTAATCATTTAAGTATAATATTAATTTACAGGCCTCCACCCGCATCCTTCTTGGAGCTGGATGGTTTGGCAGAGGAAGACGAATCCTTGGTGGCAAGACAGGGGCAAACAGCCACTCCAGCTTGTACAGAGCAGCTCATCTTCTGAGCCTGGACTGGTCTAGTTTTTCATAGAGCACTGTCATTATTTCAACCTCATCTGCTGTTCCCGTGAGAAATGTGAACCAACAGTCTGGGGACCAGACCCTGCAAGGGGCAGCAGCAGGACAAGCACCCTTGGCTTGCCTGGCCTGGCAGGTTTGTCCTGAGGCCAGCCAGGGTGGCCACCCTCCAGACTGTTTGCTTGTGAGGAGCTACGCAACAGCCTATGGCAGTGCTGGGCCATCCAGGAGGAGACCTGCAGTACACTTCAGGATACTCCATGCCTTCAGTGTCTCCTCTTTGCTTGCCAGGATGGTCCCTTCCATTCATATCCTGTTCTCCCAGAAACATGTGGGAGAGGCTTGGGCACAGGCCCTGTGAATGCCAGATACTGTCCCATCTAAACCTACATCTGCCTAACTAAATAAGCATTACAATGCTGTTAAAATCCTGTGTTCCTTTCACCCTTAATGCCCACCCTGTTTAAGCACCAGTGCCTTTTCAGACAGCTCAGAACCTGATCCAGACCTATGGAAGCCATGTACACAAGTACTTGTCAGGCAGCTTGCTATGCAATGAACTCAGGCTTTGTAGCAGGGGCTGTCATTTTACTTGACTTGAGGCTGTTTCCCTTACTCTGACCTTACCAATGAGCATTTCCAGTAATCACCAAACATTTCTTGTAACACTACCAAGGAGGTGGCAGAAGCAGACCCTTTGTGAGACACATACACACATATTCATTAAGTCTTCAGAAAGAAAAGAGCTAAAATCAGCAGCAGGCATTACCACTTGAGATTTCCTCCGTGGATTTCTATCTTGATGATATGTAATGAAAAGAGACTTTGTAAAACATAAGGAAAATAATTAGATCCCTCAAGTTTTGCATCTAAATTGATGCAGACACTATAAACAAGTATTAGTCTAAGAACTCCACAGGCATCTGCAATTTCAGAGCCACTTCAGATTTTACAAATCACAGAATCTATTCTGGATTTTCATCAGCAGTATTAGCATTGATTTCTTACTAAACCTCCATCTAGTTGCATAAAGGAATAAATTTAATATTCTTTTTCCCTGTTTTGGGTTTTAGTCCCTCCATCATGCTGCATCATGCTGCATGGAGGTGTGATTTATTTGTCCTTGCAAGAACCCATAATTAAAGTAGAGATTGATTACACAATGTCTGACATAGCTGCAGACTCTATGCTTTGCAAGTCGGTTTTGAACCTAGGGAATATGACACAGCTGAGGCTGCATATGGTTTAGTGTTATATAGGAGGAATTTATGGGAGATACTTGGAAGCAGAAATCAGATTAGAGGAGAGAATTATATTTTGCTTGCCTAAATATGAACATAAATAAGGCTGTACATAGATTTTCCGCATTAGTCAAGGAAAAGGATTATGAACACTTCCTCTAAGCGATGGTATTATTAAATGTTCACTTGATATGAGAAAAGCTTTATTCTGTGATTTAAAAAACAATGATATAGTTATTAGGCCAAACCGACCTGTATTACTTTAAATGTTTGCCACATGCGTGAAAAATCATTAGAACACAATTGGAAATGGAGCATTCAATTGGCATATGAATAGCTCTGAATTCCTTCTTTGGGGTAAAGTTTCAAAAAATGCCATAAAATGTAATCAATTTAACAGCAGGACTAACCCATCAGTAAAGCAGAGATAGGATTCATTCAGGCACTGCAAATACATTTGAATATGGAAAGACATTTCAGCCTCAGGCTTCAAAAAAATGCTCACATAGGATGGGGAGAAAATGGCTGTAAAATGTCAGCTACCTTGATGGTCTTTTATTAAGCGAGGAAGTAACATGAATCTGCTTTTCCTGCAGATCTGGATTTACCTGTGTCATAAGAAATGACAGAAAGCCGTTGCTGGGAGTTATTAAAAAAAAAAATCAGAGTCTGAATTCAGTCCTTTTCCTGTCCAACACCTGCTGAGGCTTTATAAGCCAGCATTGTTCACATCTGCTTATAGGGAGCACACCAGAGGAGCATGTGATCCAGCTGTTGCTATGGTATCTAGTGGGATTTTAAGACAACTACAGAAGAAACAGTGGCAAGAACCCCTGCAGCTGAGACCTGAGTTAAAGGGCCATTGCCAAAAATGATGAGTTGAACATACTTAATGTTTATTTGTCAGATTTTTCTGAAGGAATTGAGTATTAAGCACTCCAGTGAGAATTAAGAGGACCGGGAGGAAAGGATAATGATACCAATAATACTGTCATGCAATTTCTTTTTAAATGCCTCCTTAATTTAGCAGAATGACATCAACTTTAAACTGAGCTCTGAAAACATTCAGTAAGCCTAGCTCATCGTCAGTGCAAGAGGACAGACACACCAATATGTAGGCAAGGGTTCAACAATCTTGAACCAGCCTTTCCTTGTCTCCCCATCAATCCTGCCAGACTACAGATAATAGAAAGGCATCAAAACCTCATTCCCCAGATACCTGCCAAAGTAATACTCTCACCCTAATGCCCTGCTGCTGCATTATGCATACAGCCTATCATAAAACAGACATACAGAATGAGGTACACACAAAAATCTGTTTGTGGGACCATTTTCCTATATTCTTCTTCAGACGGAGGTTTTCCAAGAGCTACAACTAATAAGCAACGCAATTATATCAAGTGTCTGTTTGGCTGAGCACAATACTCAGCCTTTTGTGAGCCAGCCAGCAATTTGGAGCCTGCAAAGCCTTGGAAGACTAGGCTTTCCCCTTGTTCCTGCTGGTACTTCCCTTCAGTGGGCTGCTCAGAAATACTGGGATTACTGTTCTGGCTCTGTTGCATTCTTGTGGCCAGCCAGGCTCAGCCTGTGCTAATCAGTTTTGTGAAAGTGAAAACAACATACTACACATGGAGCATGCCTTGCTCTGGGCCCTGGAAGACATCCATGGATAAAAGAGCACCTATCTGAGATGATGTTATATTTGGTCATAAAGTGGCTGCGAAGCAGCTGTCCTTGCTCCTGGGGAAGTTTTCTGTTTCTGTTATCTCATCCTTGAAGTTTCAGGGCTTCTTTCTATGCCTCTGCATTAGCCTACAGCCATCCAACATGATCTGAGGTGGAGGGACTTTGAGGCAAAAGCCCAGCAGTGGCCAGAGTGATGAGCATCCAGGGAGCCCAGTCCATGCCATGTTGCTCTACCCACCCACCCAGGGGAGGCTATAACTCTCTACGCTGAATGCCTGTCCTTCCCCTCTGCTGTGGTGTGGCTGCGGGTGACTGTAGAAGCACGCAGGAGAGCTTACAGAACTTGCCTCTACACAGTGCCCTGGCTCGTTCTTGGGCAACTGGTGTACTGAGGGGTGCCAGTGTCTCCCAGCTGGGAAGAGCTGAGGTTTGGGATTTCACCTAGTTGTAGATGAAGCTTCAATTGAGGCTGATTTCATCCTGATGCTTCCTTCATTCTGGCATTAGCCTTGATGATGATAATCTCTGAGAGCCACTGCCATGTCCACTGTGTAGCTGCAGAATTACTGTGGGTTCTTGCAAAGATGGAGGACCAAACATGATGCTAATGAAAGAACAACGCATTCTATGTTGAATGAAAATGATCAAGGAATCTGCTTTCCTGACTTGAACATGGATAGTTTGCTCTGCCCAAGCTAGAAGAGGGCTTAAAAATGTATTTCTTCTCCCTGGTTGCTTTTGAATATTATAGACTTCATGAATTAATCAGGAGAATACTTGGTGTAGTAGGTGGAGATTTGAGAGGCTGTTTATGTTCAGCAGGAACACAAAAAGCTTTGTAAAACTAATCTATAAAACAAAGACTTGCAAGAATTGTATGCAGTTTAACAGCTTTCTTATATAACTTGATAAAATATGCATAATCCAATATTATATGGCTTTTTTTAGCCCCTGACAGAATATGAATCATTTAAGATTTTTTTTCAACCACAAACCTCTTGCCATGACCCAGCCAAATATTATCATCCTAAAATGTATTACCCTGCAAAACAAACCAGGAGACATCCCACTTTGCACAAGTATTCCTGCTACACACGTGACAGAACAGCAGGGATGGGCTAAGAGCTTGGATAAGAAAAAGTGGCTCTCATGCTTCCAAGATATCTCTTATAATTGGCCTCTGAAGGTTCATCTGCTAATTCCAGAGTAGAGGATGCCTGTAACTTTTAGTAACACAGAAAGAGGCACTTCATGGCAACACTCCTCAGTTCAGGAGCGCCAACAAGCCAGCTTATCAAAATGCTGATAAAGAAGCAACAGAAAATAAGTTTGGGAACTTCTGCTGAAGGACTGTTCAGCATGCTGGTGAATGGCGTGAGCACAAGACAGGAAACTCTGCAGTTAGTGAGGCTGCTGCCTGGGTCGTGTCTGCCCCCTGCTCTGCTCCTAACCATTCCACCTCTCTTCCACTGTGCCTGGCATTAAACCTTTGTTTGCAAGCTTCTTCGTGTTGATTCCCACAGAATACTTATGTCAGTCTTTTTCCTTGTCATCTAGGACAAAATCACTATCTTCCTTCAGAAATGGAGACCTTTGCTAGGGACACTACTGGAGGTGGGAATTTGTCCCTGGTATCCAGTTCTTATTTTAATCTTTTATACAGAAGCTGCTTAAGTGCACTGTCTATTGGCATCACAAGTGACTATTTCCAGTCTATTTTTTCCCCTTTGTCTACGTATTGTTGCATCTTTGCCTTGGCTTTCTTTGCCTAAAACTTTCAACAAGCAGAAGTGCTTTTCAATAAAAAGAAGCTATTTAAGCCACGAGAATATTCTCTGCCTTCTTCTTCTGTACATCCCATGATCTTCTCTTTCTCTTCTCACATCCTCTACACCTTTGTATTTGCCTTTCTGTGCTTCTGCTGCTCAGCCTGTGTACGTACTGGTGTGATCTCACCTCTGCTGCAGTCTTTAGTCATTTCCTCCTGCCCCTTGCAATCTCATTTCCCTTCATTCCCTAGCTGCCAGCTTTTTATATCCCTGCATATGCAGTAGGTCCCTATTGCCATTCCCACATACACAGCTGGAGGTTACAGATATCAATTCCATCAGCTCTTGAGTGGCTGTTCAGCTGCAGAGATCCCAGTCTTTTATTATTCCAGTGGGCATGTGGAATAGTAACCTATTGAAATGGGAGAATATGAAGGCCTAGATTGGCATAAGCAAATGAGTCAACGGTGATATCATGCATGCCCTGTATGTCCCCAAATTTACTCTCATGTCAATTTTAAATTCCTACTCACTTTGAGACCACAGATATTATGCTCAATAAACAATTTGCTTGTAAAACATCTTCTGTAGTCTCAGTGGTTTAGTGAACATTGCTCAGTTACCCTAAATTATTTCCTTAGTTACATTTTATTAAGATGCCCAAAGTGTCTTGAGTATGAGGTAGGTTCCCAGGAATTAAAGATTAATACCATCAAGGTTTCCCTGGAGATTTCAGAACACAAAAGGGCAAATTGCTGGTCTGTAGAAGGCAAATTCCTGTTACGGCAACGTGTTCGCAGCTGTTATGAAGGGAGGCAAAGCCTTGCAAAGTGAGGTCAGTAAACCAGACAGTAAATCAAGTTTATGAAAGTCATGACTGGTGGGACTGCATTAAAATGTTATCTGGGAAATGTATGATAGCCATGGATGAAATAACTTTTGTCTCAGGAAGGCGGGTAGGAGCAGATTGATTTAATCTGTTGAGAAGCAGGGAAGAAACACTGAATATTGATACTTTGGGAACTGCCTATGGGCTAACGGACAGTGAGAGTCAGAGGCAAAACAGTGTGTAATGGCAACACACATAGGGCTCTGTTTAAAAGTTCTTATGTGACACAAAGGGAAATGAAGTTTTGTGAAGAGGCTTGTTCTTCTGGAGAATGCCACTCTTTCTTTTCTGTGTTTTATAGTTTCTAGAGCTCATAGTCTGTTTTGTTTCCCAAATGTACCTACCTATTGCCCAGTGAGAAGGAATATATTTCTTTCAATACAGAGAGCAGGTGATTTAAGAAAGGATTCTGACCATGATGGCAGGGAAGCTGAATTTGTTGAATCTTTGTACCAGCTTTCACATATGGCTTTCCGAATTAGGTCCACTGAACATGCACTTCTATTTGGAACCTAAATTTCAGTTAGTTCAGTTTATAACTAATGTTTAAAAAGATAAATAATGAAGTTAGCAAGTCCAATTATTCTCTTTATAAATATGCTAAGCAGACCTGAAATCTGGTAACTGAATGTGGTGATTTACTCAAAAACTACGTGGGCAGCTGGCTAGTTTATCAGAGACAAATGATCCTTCCCGAGTACTTGCTAACTTCCTCTGAAAGCTGTAACTGTTGCTGTTTTGCAGCAAGATTCTCTGAATACAAAGAACAAAGTGTTAAATGGCTGTGTTCCAAACACGCATGGTTGTGGCTTTGTTATGACCTAACTACATGCTATGTGAGGCAGTGTTTGTAAGGAGCAGTAATGACTTTTATTAGACCAAAGTAATTGGAAAACCAGGCAAGTTTTCTTTATGTCCAGAATAAAAGCAGTTGCCCTCAAAGCTAAACACAGCTTGAGAACTATTGCTGTTAATTTAATTTTCAAGCCTTTGTAAGATTCTTTGTTTGAAGTTGCCTTAAGATTTGCAGTTCCCTGATAGAAAAAATTTGAGCGCCTGCCTGATTTTTCTGCATGCACCAGTTTTGCTGCCTGGCAGCTGCTTACATGTGCAGGCATTAAAAGCACATGTGGTATGCTGTTTCATAAAGACCAGTTATTGTACAGCACTTAAGGTACAACACGTATTCAGCTGACACAAGAGTACTGTGGTTCCAACCCCAAAGAACTCTTCCTTACAGCCTATGGCTATGAGTAAACTGTCTTTGTCAGACGGGTTTGAGTTCAGGCTTGTTCCCTGAGCTGAGTGCTGTGGAAAGCTATAGAAATCTACAGGAATAAGACCAAACTGGAAGGAGCACAAATTAGAAGAGGAAAAGGAGGGATGTGCCAATGAGCTCCATAACCTGTTTCTTCCCTGGAGGATGCCTGAAGTGCACTACCATGGAGAGTTCACTACTCTGTAAATACAGACATTTCAAAGATATTACCTGTTGCCCTCGGTTACTGGAAACTCCTTCTAGAGCAAAGGAGTCATCCATCCTAAAAGCATTAACACTGGCAAATCCAATGCAAGTTCTTTGATCAAATAGTGACAGCCCAAAATATTACTCAGAGTGGTGCCAGTTCTATCCTGCGCTTCAAGGGAACAGCAAAGCATCATTACTTGAATTACACATTTGGTCCCCAGGCTGCATTAAGCCCTTGCAAAGGGCTCTCAAACTTCATATCCCTGAAAGTAACACAAGAAATAGAGAGAAATATGAAGGACAGAAGAAAGAAAACTGCTCTACCAAATGAGAAAAGACATATTAGACTCTCTCCTGAGAATGCTGTCTGCCAGGTTGGTATAAAATGCTGGTGTTCAAACACAGGTCTGCTCATTTAGAGTTCAAGCTGTATAACAGCACTTAGCTAACAGATGTTTCTGAATGTAAAAAGACACTATTATCTGTAGGACTTCCATTCTCCAATAGTATCTAGCCATTAAAATCAAATTATAGAATCAGGAAGAACCAAACCTCACGTACTAACATATGCAGGATCCAGAAGTGAGGCAAGAGCCATTTATAATTATCCTACTCGTCCTAAGTGCTATATCATATTACACCAAGATTTTCTGTAGATGCTCCAAGTACAAGGAAACAACAAAAACAAAGGAGAAAGGAGACAGTAAAACTGTGTTCAACGTCTGCTCTTTACAACAGCCAGTGTTACATACACACACTCACTCATCTTTCCTGCCTCTCCCAAGTCAAAGACTAAATCAAATTCAGCCAGAAGGTGGCCTAATTAGATTGCTTTTATATTCAAGGTAGAACCACCTGGAATCATTAACACTATAAATTATAGGAGTTCTCTCATGACAGAGCACTACAGTGCTTGATGAATAGGAGGAGGTAGAGCTGAGTGGCTTTAGAAATCAAGACAGAAAGAATCAGGAGAGCATGGGAAACTTCTGGGGCTGCATCTCAGTGGGTTTTATGAAACAACATTATGCATTAAGAATAAGAGAGTGGCTTTGACAAGGGAAAACATCAGCATAGACAGTGTTTATAGTTTATGGACTCAGCATGAAGTTTTAGGCTCTAAATGTGCCTTCATTTTCAAATCAGAGGGGGGAAAAAAGGGAGCGCTTTCTTAGGTAAAGGATATTTTTAATACCAAAACCCACTGCTATATGTGTGTCTTATCAAAATGCCTGGGCTACACATACATATGGCTCCTTATTTCTCTGAGAAAGTTCCAGTATGACATGGGAGGAGAGAAGGCTTTGCCTGTTACTGCTGCTCTTCAAAGGTATGGAAGCACTAAGGCATTACACAGCAACCCCCTCAGCAGGGACTGGTGATACAACATAGCCAACTTTAACCACCTTTGCATGGTCTGATTTTAAAAGACCCTGATGTTTAACAACATATGAAAATGAGGGCTTGTTTTGATGCATCTACAGATGCACCCAGAAATCAAGCCACTATTTGAAAACATCACCAGAAGCTCTATTCACAAACAGTTTATGCGAAGCACCACTGTCAGAAGTCTGATATCTGACAGATGTGCGGGTTAGCAACTCCATATATGAAGCAGGTATAAACCAGAAAATTGAGGTAGATACAGAACAGCATCAGGAAGAAAAGCACAAGTATAACAATGTGTCTGAGGATAGAGTGGAAAATACCTAGCCAAATTACTTCAAGTATTTTTTAATTAGAAACCAAACACAGCTATAGATCGGAGAACTGAAATTCCATACACAGGATATTATCTGCATAACTGATGTTTCCAAATGATGGAGGTATGGGATCATCTTTAAGATTCACAAAAACTGTGTCACCCTGCCACACCTTCCCTCATGTCGCAGATGATCGTTCATCATCCCCAGCAAGAACAGGGTTCTGTTTTTTACGGTGTGGGAGCAGTTAATTTGGATGCCTGGGGAAAAAAATAAACATTATATAACACTTGGGAAGCACTTTCAACATGAAGTTAACTTTCACAGAACACCAGTGGTCATGGAAATGATACTAAAGGCCAAGCTCTGCAGCCGGTCCGTATCAGGACACAGTGCTGAGATAAAGAACAAGCCCTGAAGTCACTTTTGGGAAAAAAGAGGCATTTTTGACATAAGCAGGCTTCCCGTGCAGGAGATGATGCGGTCATGTTGAAAATTATTTTTAAAGAAAATAGTGCAAATTAGCTCTTTTGGTATTTTTCTTTGATCCCATTTCCTTTTGCATCTCCACTGCTAAATGTTATATAGTTTGAAATAAATAACAGTCAGTTCCATTGTGTTTGCCAAAGGTATTACAAAGCACAGAAGGGTTGTCATGGAGACAGAAATTCTTAACTGAAGCAATCGAATCCCTAAAATATTTAAGCAACACTTACTCTGCAGGACAAACATGAAGTAGCATATTTGCGACAAGAAGCTAGGTTGGAATTTCTCATATTGAAATT
Source organism: Strigops habroptila (assembly GCF_004027225.2). Lineage (NCBI taxonomy): Eukaryota > Metazoa > Chordata > Aves > Psittaciformes > Psittacidae > Strigops > Strigops habroptila. The sequence continues at coordinate 14,835,435 of NC_044281.2, read as the reverse complement.
GAAAAAGGAAATAAACCAAAACCCATCTTGGAAAATAAGACGAAGTGGCTGCTAGATGTGTTTAAATGAGAAAAAAATGTGCACAGCCACTTTCATGTTTACCCCAGGACATGTCGAATCATCACAGAAAAAGAAATAAGCATAGCTACATCTGTGACTTTCACCTGCCTCCTGGCTTAAGTGGTGCCACGCTTCTCTTCTGATGAGGAAAGCAGGTTTTTCTGGGTGTTTCAAACCACCAAGAAGAATGAACTGTATTTTCATTTTGTCTGCCATTTAGTTTTTGAGCGACTGCTTAACCTACTGAGTTGTTGCAGTGAACCAGCGATAAGGAAAGGCATAGGCACCGTGTGCGAGGACACTAAAAAGGCACCTCAGACCTATATAAATCTAATTCCTACCTTTAATACTAAACCTTCTCAGACCTGAATAATACAAGCGGCAGCTGGCAAATCTGTTGATTGCCTTTTCCATCACACTTAATTATCCTAGCTTTGACCTGCTAATTACATCTACAAGCAAAAGAGATGTGCTTTGTGGGACAAAAATTGGATAGTTGAATTCAAATTGTACCCATCGAGCCATCCATGTCCAGCATCACTGGGAGGTATTAGGAAATGAATTTTGAGCAGGTTGCCAGTCTTTCCCATTACTCCTGGCCCTTATTGCTCCTTTCTGACAGGTTTCTTTTTCTCCTCTCTTTGTATCACCTAGTCACTTGCTCTCCTGACTTTACACTAAGGAGCAAGGATAAAAAAACAAGGAGTCAGAGGAAAAGAGCAAAACACTGGCTGAAAATAAGAAAGCAGAAATGGAAATCTGAACAGATGTCTCAAGCAAAACTCCCATGGACCTTCACTGGGATATCTGCCCAAGTAAGGGAGCATGGGGAGGGCAGGAAATGTCCTAGAGAGATCTTTAAAATGTTGCAGAGCTTGTAGTTAATTCAGATCAAGTGTTCCTGGGGACAGTCTGTGGTCATGAGGAGAATGTACTGAAGGTGTAGGAGGGACACATAGTTTTTGCAGTATTGCTGTTTTCCCAGGCTCTCGTGCATCTGTAGTCTTGAGAGCTTATATTTTAACCCTCAGGAGAACACCGACTGGAAAATGAAAAGGTTTGGTGTAAGACAATTTATGTCAGGCCAAATAGCAAAAACTTATCCATTTGGCCTTGTAGTAAATGCCCCACTGATTAATGCAACTTCCTATAGTTATTGATAAAGGAGCCCTGCATTCCCTGATAACACTGAATGGTTAAAGGGCTGCAGCTCTGACAGCTAATATCCACAGCATGCATCATGTAAATGCCTCACCACCCCCTGTTGCTAATTGACAGAGAAAAGGAGGAGATGGACAGTAAATAAAGGTTCCTCATCTGATAAATGTGTTCCTCATCTGGTAGCTTATGTGGCCTATGCCCACATAAACCACTGATAGCTGATACTTGTCACCCGATGCAGGGAAACATGGGACCCTGAACTTGTCACACCTTGGCACCCCCACAGTAAATTTGTCGTCTCTCTTAATCCTGGCTTCCAGCTTCCTCTCCCTTTTGCAGCCACCTCCAACTTCCTTTCCTTGTTTTTATGGCTTTGAGTGTTTCAAACCTTGGTCCTGTGTTTTTCCTTTCTCATTCCCGATGAAGGCTCCTCCAGGTCTTTCAGACACCACCAAGTGTTTTTAAGCACTGGTGTTTACACCTACCAGTAGCATCTTGCCCCTTCTCTCTTTTTCATGTTTCAAATCTTTACCTCTTCTTTATGCTTATTCTGTTTGACAATCTCTCTTTGACAAAGCATTTATAGCAATGCTGCTCCCCAAAATGCACTGAGTGTCTCAGCACTCGTTCTATTATTTTGTGGAAGGCTTTTACCAATTTGAAAATTGGTGGTTACCTCACGCAACTCAGGAAACTAACTGGCTTTTTAAAGCACTGACCTCTGTATATTTGCAAATTAAATCCAAGGATCCACTTTCTGAGCCATGCACAATGGGGCTTCAGGGGAACAAGTGCGCAATTATACAGTGACTTCACCAGTGTATCACTGTTATGGGTCTTCTAGGCTACTCAAGTAGCCCAGAGTAATTAGGTGCATTGTGTTCTGGGTGCAAAGGCCTATGCACTCCTGATGCTATTCTTGCACCCTGGGGGCTGCACAACAGACTGGCAGGATCACCCCGTTCACCGTCAGCCTTTACTTCACAAGGTTAACCTGAGTAGTTGCTGTAAGAGTGGCACACCTCTGTCTTTGGGATGGGCAGCATGCATGAGCCACTGCACTCAGAATCGGGATCTGGATTTCACAACTCACAGAAGTCTTTGCAGTCCTTGACCAGCCTTAAAACTGGTGGAGCTTTTGGGCACGGTCACACTTCAACTGAACTGGCCTTAGCACAAAGATGGCACTAATTAAACAGTTAGACCAATAATAAAAACTTTGGTTAGCTGTCAGGCCCAGACAACACATCCAGCTCCCACAAAGCACTCTCTTCTCCACACATGCAAACACTGTAATTTTTGTATTATGCTGATTCAGTAATGGATCATTCAGCACTCATTCATTAACTGAAACACTCATATCCAACAGCAGTGTAGTATCTCGTCTCTGCACCTTGAGAAACCCTCAACAGGCAATTAAAAACCCCCAAGCCCTCAGAAATGTCGGAGCCTGGGAATCCCTTTGTTTTAAATGAAACTAAAGACCAATAATTTCCATGAAATCCTCAGCTTGTTCTGAATGCCTGTTTAAATCAAATACAGATACTCTCTATTCTTTCTGCAGAGCTGTTTGCCTGCTCAGAGACAGAGAAAAGAACATTGCAACATAAGTGCATGCACATCTCCACATAAAACAAACCCCACACCCAGGTCTGTGATCAGTTGGATGTCCTGGGGGATGAGGAGTTATTTTAAAATGCTGCAGCTTGTTGGAAGAGAAAGAAGGGGAGGAAGTGGAGAAGGCATTTTGGGGCAGAAAAAGGAGAACAGATTTTTCATTATAAGGATGACATTTACAAATACCATTCCCTTTGGGTGAGGTTACATTTAAGCTAGACAGCTCAGACAATATTAAAACTGAGATGAGGCTTTATTTCTGAAGTGCTTTTCTTCTGAGGAACCTGAACCACTGTCAGAGAAGCATGAATTAAGCCTTACAGCAGCAGCGTGTATGAAGCAACGATTATTCCCCATTTAGTAGATGGGGTATAAAAATGCAAAGAGGTCACGTGAGTGGTTCAAGGGCATACAGGAAGTCTGTGGCACAGCACAGAAATAGAATCCAGACCTCTTGACTCCTAGACTTGTACTTTAACCACAAACTCATCCTTCTTCCCTCAAATATTCAAGAAGTTGAAAGCCACACAGCATCAACAAGTCAAAGACCTGAACGATACTTGCCCTAGGTTTTGTAAGTATATACCTAAAATAGCATAGGCATAGACAGGAAAGATAATTACCCAGGGCATTACATAGTAAGTGTAGTATAAATGGCAAATTTGTTTTCTTCCTTGGTGTGCTGCTGGAGTAGGACTCCCCAGGTTCATTCTTGTTCCCAGATGGGGAAAGATTTCAGGAAATGGAGTTGGGAGAGGACAGTTAGTGCATGTTTGTTGACCTGACCTTTCTCACTTCAATCCATGAGATATTTACAAGAAAAATAAATGAATATGTGTAAGCGGTTTTGCTCTCTTATGAAGATGATGCTACACTGAGAATGCTGGAGCAAAGGATGAGCTTTTTTATCTGTAGCAAAAGCTTCTACAGGGTTTAAGAAAAAGATGTTAAATTATAACAGAAAGAAACAACAAATGAGCCTGGAAAGATTGTTGCTTGTTCGTATGTCTGAATAGAGGCATGGCAGCAAAGTTCACTTATTTCTGAAGTGTAGTTCTTCAGTGTTAAACAGGAAAGGCTACTCTCAAGAGAGATTTCTAAAATGAAAAGTTGCTTGTGTTTTCATTGGTTAATGCTTAAAATCTGTCTTCTGGGTTCAATTTACCAACTCAGAGCAAGATACAAAGAAGGCAATTTTAGACAAGTCTAACCTTCTTTCATGACTAAGTTAAAAAAAATCCAGTCATGTTTTCCAGCGTTCGATCACTGTGCAGGTTTGTGTGACACTGGCTATTTACTTTTGGTCTGAAACAAGGCCCTTCACAGAGACTGGTATGTGCTCTCTACTGAGATATCTTTGAATTCCAAGACACAGCTGCATCTCCAGTACTGTTAGTTTGGTCAGAAGGCATTAGTCTCAAAACCAGGGAGAGACAGAAAACATTTACCTCCCCTAAGTTGTTAGTCTCGGGTGAGGACTAGGAACAGTAAATTAAAAGGAAGAGAAAAAGGAGAGACCTCTTGCTTTTCAGTTTTGTTTTGTTTTCTAGCTCTTGTATTTAAGGCCTATTTGTCTGAATGCATGTGTGCTCTGGGTCCTGATTGCTAGCCTTACTGTTTTGCAGTGGTACCTTAAAAAACACATAATATATTCCTTTTAATTGCCCAGGTTCTCTAGTGGGCAGCCTATTGCATTCAGCAATTGAAACACCAAGTTAAAGAAGACACCAATACTTCAAAAGCAGTGCTCCAGCTCAGAGATATGCAGAAAAAAGCTCATTTACTTGGACCTGGAAGAGCTTCTATTCATATAGGGATAAAGACAAACTTGCTTTTTGCCTTATTCCAAAGGAAAGGAGACCTGCAGCCAGCCTGGTGTGGGAGTCCAGTCCAGGCATATCATCGGAATGCCAGCCTTTCTCCCCACACTGAAGCAGTTCCTGGTTTTGTCTATACGTATATGCAACAAGATATAGATCAACAAATGTGAAGGGAAGAGAATCAGCACAAGACCAAGCTACCAGAACAGCCACATCCATTCAGCATTTCCCCAGAGCAGAATTGCCACCCTTCATTAAGCCGTGGCCATTAGTTTTTATTACTACTGAGTTTATATTGCTTCATTGGAGTTTCCCAGTTGTACATGTACACAGTGTCTAAGGATTTGCTGGGGGATGGGTTAATTTTCAAATCAGAACTAATCTATGCTAGGCAGACAGGCAGTTGAGAATAACATATTAAAAAGAAAATCAGATACATTCAGCAGCCAAAAAAATGAACTCATGCATCACCGACTTCTGAAACATTGTCCCTGTCCAAAGCCCCATTCTGATACTTTACTGTGTGATTTGAGGGCTGTGCCCTATTTGTGCTTATTCTGTTCTCTGCAGATTAGAAAAGAGTGCCTTTTTGCTGCTCGGAGTCATTCATACCTTTAAGCTTGATGCTCAGTATAGCCCCGCAAGCAGGTGAACCTCTAAGCTAGGATTCCTTGCAGTCTGGATTTACTAATGAGATGTTACAGGAAACTGAGAGAGGTAATTTGTCCAGAGAAGTGATCTGCCCAGACAAAATAAATGTGGAGTTGAATCTTCATACAAACTCATTGCAAACCTGAAACAAGCTTTTTGTCATATGTTATCTGCTTTTAATTAGGAAAAATATAGTACAGGGCAGGTTTTCTAAACTGTGTGTGTTTGTCTTTGTCTTACAGATACAATTCTGTGGCTCGAAAATGGACTGGAATTTCACAAACCTAAACTGACAATAAGAAGAAATACAAAGAATGGTTTATGTTCACAGCATTAAAGGATATGTTCTTTGCTGTTGTGGTGCTGTGACTCAAATCACTAAGTTGCTAAAAAGCCAAAGGGACTCTTTTGCTGCATGGGTCTGCACTTGCACCAAGAGAATGATTATATTGTGGTGTGACACATCAGTATACACAGAGGCAGCATCGAGTAGTGAGAAAAGGTCACACTATATCCGATTCAAAACTGACAGAAAATAGTACCTTGAAGATCTCCGCTGCACTCGGCAGAGGAGAGCTGAGTAAGTACACGGAACACAACAGCACTCTGGCAAGCATTCATTTCTCTGGTAAAGTAATCATTGTCTGATGCCGTACCAAAAAGACAGGAAGAACAGGGATCATTTCCTGGGGGATTTTTATTTTTCACCTTAGTAGCACAATCCCATTCTTTTTAAAAACATTCAATTAACATTGTAGGTAAAAGCCAGTGAATGATATTTCATTTATGCCTCGCAGATCTAACAAACATTGTCATCACAATAGTCACCCAGAAAAATCTTCCTCGATATTGCCATTAGGTTTCCAGAAATTGTGGAATAGCTAAAATACATCTGCTACCTATGATTATCTTGATGTGTCCTATTACTTGTATTGAAACCATGTCTAGGTGACCTGGCACAGATTGTGTTCCTCTGGGCTGGCCAGCTCTCGACACAGAAACATCTTTGCCTGAAGGGTTGTGAGAAATGGAAGAAGAGAGAGTGAAGACCACTGAGACTTTCAGACCCAGCTCCTCAGACTTTTCCTGACCATGAAATGACACAGCAGTGTTTTCCTCTGTTACCATGGCATTCTGCAAACAACTCCAGCACTCTAGCTAGAAATTAAGTGGGCAAACCTCTGAAAGTTTGGCAGTTTGAATACACATCTGCAAGGATCTGGCTGGACTTGGGGACAGGCTGTCCTTTGCAAAGGAAACCACAGAAATTGGTAAAAGACGCACCCCTTTTCTAAGGGCTTCTGCATAGTCTAATGGAAGTAGCATGAGGCAAATAAGATCTATATCCAGAAAAGGAGAGAGACAGGGGAGTGGCTGGAAAAAGTGTCCCATGGTGGGGAATCCTGTACCATGCAGAGAGGTGGAAGGGATTAGAAAACAAAGAGATGAATGGAGGAGACCAGAGAGAGAGGTGCTCTCTATTCCACAAAGAAAAGCAAGATGCATATCATATTGCAGATGATGACTGCATTGCTTATGTATCACATGTGATCAGATAGTCATGGGCATCTTCCCAAGGAACCTCTCAGAAGCTTCCAAGCCCGTGGTCTTGGAGAAGAACAGGTTCTCCTGAAAGATACTATCATTCAAGAGAACAGGGACTGCAGAGCTGTAAACTAAAGATACAACCTGCAGTCTGGGAAAAATTTAGGAGTTCATTTAGGAGACCGGGGGCAGAAAGAAGCAGAGTGAACCCTGCTAGAACGTTAAATCATAAATAGCTGGAGTTGTCTGACTTTCCCAAGGCTATTCTTATTTCTATTCCTAAAGCTTCCTATCATAGGTTATATGAGAGTTTAAGTCAGCCTCTTGGGTTGGAACGAGCAATTTTTTTTTCTGAATAAGCACTACATATAGTGAGACATATATTGCTTCAGGTAGTGCCTTCCTTACCAGGAAGAAGTGCTTTTAAGAAGGGACACCAGTGATCACAGTCACGGTGGGACTAACCTCTCCTGGGTGACTTGACTGAATGCGGCAGTGTCAGATGCCTTGCATCTGTCTGTTCCCATTCTTGTGCTGCTATGTGCACATCCCAGGCTCAGCTGAGGCTGCAAGCAGGAATAACCCAAAATACCACAGCAACTGTTCTGTTGGATTTTATGGAACTGAAACCCAGGAGTAATGGAAATCTTCAAATAAAGCTTTTTCCCATAAAAGCAATTTCCAGACGCATGAGCCCTGAGTGTTTGTGAACAAGCAATGTTTAGCTAGTAAGCTTGCCCTTTTGATGTGTGTTGCTTGCCATTTGATTTATAATAAATATGTAGTAACTTGCTGAATACCACAGTTTCTCATGAGAACATCAATGCATGATTTGGTAGCAAAAGTATAAAGTATTTGATGGTTGTATAATTTCATTGGAGGGCCACCATCAACCTGACTGCATATTTTAGCAAGGTTTTCTCCCCTGGATTGTTTCTGAATAAAAATTTCCAAGACTGAGAGCAGTCCTTACTAAAAGCTTTCATGGGTTTGACAAGCCAGTCAGCAAGTGCTGTGACGCTCAAAACTACGTGTGATGTGTAGTATGTTAATTTTACCAGACAGTCAAGGTACCTCCTTTTACGTGAAGTATTTCAAAGAAAACCAGTTCATTTGTTCCACAGGTGGCAGGATGCTGTGTGTAAATATTCTCCCTACATTTAAGATCTTACAGTAAGGTGAAGAGACTTCACTTACAAACGATTCATGAAGCTTTACAAGTGCCACATCTGCTCACTGTGATGTGTTACACACTTTCCAACGGCTATAGAAAAAGGGGCATGAGGGGACTGTGAGCCTAAGCAGGATTTGTACCTAAACTGCTCAAGACGGATGTCTAACCGGTTAAAAGCCTTCAGCTCTAGAGATGGAAACTTGTGGTCAGTCTGCTGCTCTGCTTGGGTACTCTTACCTTTAGAAAGCTTTTCCCAATGCTGAAGTCTTGCTTGCCGCAGTGCAATCCCATCACTGCTTGCCTTGCCTATGACAGACATGGAGGACACGTGATTTCCTTTATCTTTGCAGCAGACTTTTGTGTATTCAGTGACTGCTCTTCTCCACTCAGTCCCCTCTTTTCTGAGTGAATGCACACCCTTCCATCCTTTCCAGGCTGCTGACTGATTTTACTGCACTCCTCTCACCTCCTTGCACTTGGGCACAGCTTTCTGGCTACACAGTGCCCCAACCACGACTTGCTACTCTAGCTAAGGCACTACTGATGGAGAACCAAGCTGATGATGACTTCACATCTTCACATAACTTTCAGTCCAGTCTTCGAGCTTGTGCAGTGTGGTGTTTGCCTTTTGCATGATAGTAGTGCTTAGCCTGTGATCCATGAATGGGTGCTCACAGTTTTGGGTGTTTTATTTTTTTTTTTTTTTTTTTTTTTTTTGGGTTTTTTTCCCTTCTGTTGTTCCTCACTGCATACTCATGCTACAGACTTGTAGCATGCAGCACGCCTGCAGTCCCTCCCATCCAGGACTATGTGGAGATTGCAAAAGCAGATTCTATTAATCATCCAAGTTATTAATGAAAGTAATGAACTGTGCCAGGACAGAACGGACTCCTGGGGAACTCAGAACTGAGGAGCTCAGTTTATCTTCCTATTTTGACAGCAAATTGTCTGTAACTACTGAGCCTTGTTTCCAATCAGTTTGACACTTACTTTTCATCTGGCCATATTTCTCTTCCTTGCTTACATAAATCTTTGCCAAAAGCCTTATGAAAATCAAGATATATGGCATTTACTGCTTCTCCCTGTCAGCATGGTAAGGATTACATCATCAAATAATGAAATTAGATGGTTTGACACAGTCTGTTCTTCAGAAAGCCATGGTTTTTTTTCCTCTAGGTACTTATGAATAATGGCTTGTGTAATTTTTCCAGTATTTTTTGCAAAGCTGATCTCTCTATAATGCTCTGACTTTTCTTTCTCCCTTTTTTAGAAAGAAGTATTACATTTGCCCTCTTCCCTTTTTTCATATCTCACCTTTCTTGAAAGAACCACAAGTGGTTCTGAAATTACGTCAGGTAGTTCTCCAAGTATTCTGGGCTATAATTCATCAAGCTCAGTTTATTTTAATATAGTTGGCTTCTTTATCCCCTTTCCAACCCATTCCCTCCTTACCCTAGGTGCAGATCATACTGCTTTGCTGTGGTGTCAGTTGTACCGGTTACCTGCCAGCAGCTGGCTCCTGCAGCCCCTGAGACAAAACCAGCACATGGCTATCGCAGCAGCGTTTCCCCTTTCTCTTCAGTAATTAGCCATTTCCCTGGGATTTGTTTGTCTCTCAGTGCACCTGCAGAAGTGCTTCTTGTTACTTTACGGAATTTGCTCACGTTACCTCATTTTGTGCTCTTGCTTTTGTGATCAATCCTATATGCTAGTGCCATGCTTGTATACTCATCCTCAGTAATCCTCTAGTTTCTTAATCCCGTCTTCTCTTTCTTAGCAGCGTTTTCCTTATATCTGCCCAGAGCAGCATCTTCTCAACCAAAGTTCTGAACATTTTAAAATATGTCTTCTTGAGGTCTATACTCTTTGTTTTGCTGTCCTCCTTCTCCTTCCATTTCTAAAGGAAGGCCATGGAAGCTGGAAGCCATTAAATCCTCTGAAAAGACAACTTTCACTGTTTTTATTATTTTGATCATATGGCCAGCATTTTATCTGTACAGCAAGAAGAGCTCTCAGCCTCCTGTTTCTTCAGCAATATTGTAGAGACATTTTCTGCCAGACTGCATTACAGTGCAGATGCCTCTCAAGCTTTCTTATCTGTGCGTGGTATCTGATGCAAGGTGCACAGAGAGCTTTGTGAAAGTGTTCAGAAATTGGCAACATCTCCTGCTGTTAAAGTCTCTTGTGCTCCTAGTCCCTACTGGGAGAAAACAGCCCTGTGTCATCAAGGTTTTCACAAATACTACAGAGACAGATGATTATGTCACCCCCAGAAACATTTGGTCTTGCTGGGAAACATACAACAGTCTCCATGGGGTTTTAGCTACACCCGTTAAAGTGAATTTACCAAGGTATAAATCACCAATGCCAACTGCCCAGAATGTAGCACAACCATATCTTCTGAAACTGTTTTTCATTTGAACACATCTGCTACCTAATAGCAAAGATGGCTTTGGAAACGTAGATGACAAACTAGAGAAGACTTAAGCGTGTGCTCTGTGGTGAGACGGCACACTTAGAAGGCTTTAGGCCTTATAGTTTCAAGAGCCAAACTTGGCATATTTTTCATGTTCCGAATCGTTTGGATTAGAAACTGATTTCAAGCCATTCAGCTGGTTCCTACACCTACGAATGAAACGATACGTCTGAAAGTCATCAAAATTCAGCCTGTGTCTGTCTCACTTGAACAATGGTGATGCTGACGGAACAACCACAAACGAAATAACAAATCAACAAGTTAATCTACATCCTTCCAGCATCACTTCCTAAAATGTGATGTAACCACATAAGCATACCACAGCCTGAGCTTCTGCAAACATTAGGGAGCGTAGACCTAAAGTTAAAATTTGCAGGTTTATATTAAGTGAAGAACACATACATCTCTTGCTTTGCTTTCATATTCTGTCCAGAGCTAGAAGCAGGATTAGCTAGTTACTCCAAGAAAAAAGGAAAAAAAAAGGCAAAAAAGCTTTAGAACATTTCTGACCAGGATGGAATATAGCAGAAACCAAAATGTAGGTAGGCAGTCTTCTCACATGGTGCCCAGCCCAGGCTTATGAGCTTAACAAAATTCAATAGGTCAGATAATGAGCTGGTACAAGATCTTGGCCCAATGAAATCCATGGCAAAACTCCCATTGATTTTTCTGAGGCCAGGATTTCAGTCTAATCAAACTGTGCCCAAATGCTAGTCTTTTTTTAAAAGCAGCAAATGTCATGCTGTGTTTTGTACATTAATATATTCATGTTCAGACAAACTGGAATGTTTCTGGGCAAGGAAATATACATGAGATGACTCTGCTGTCATGTGAAAACACGCTCTGGAAGAAACCGTCCCCAGCGTAGGTGGAAGGATGGACAAAGGAATATCCGGCAGTGCGGCGAGAGAATGGCTAAGTAGAGAGCTCTGTGGAGCTACGGATTTTGGTATGAGAGCCCATAACTCCCTATGAGAGTTATGTTATTTTCAGCAAGATGCAATGAGCTCAAGTGCTACTCAGCAACAGAAGAGGTTTCCCAGTTGAGCAGATTGGCAGAGGCTGGTGCTGTTTGGAAGAGATGAGTTGGGTTTTCTGGAACTCTAACATACCCAGCCACAGCGCCTGGGACGCAGATGGTTTGCTCCCTTCCAGCTGACTACCCCACAATCACTGCTTTCCTTCATCGGATGGAGCAACAAGAAGCAGGCATTCCTAGCATGAGTGCAACCTGGGTCTTGACTGCGGAATTGTTCCTTGTGTTTTGAAATCTATACTGCTGTCTTAAAACAATAATTTATCACTTCAGCTGATGACAGCTGAACAATATACTCCATCTTAGACTGCCTGTTCATGCCCAACTTGTGTACAGTATGTGCTCTTCTCACTTCCTGCCAGTGTTTACAGCCAGGCTGCGGCAAGAATTCAAGTGCTCCTGTGCTGTCTCTTGCCCTCCACACCTTTGTAGGCTTCTGCTTGTCCAGAACTGATGTTGATTCTAGTGCTTTGATATTAGCTTAGGTTCAACCATTATTTTAAACTAATGAAACAAATGAAAACTAGCATAACCTATCCCCAAGGATGAAGGGAAGAGCCAAGAGCAGATGTTGAAATATCAAAGTGATGATGTCAGTTAAACCTCTTTACAAGACAGTCAAGTAGAAAGGCTGAAAAGGAAGGTTGCACTTCTTCTCCAGTACAAGTCAAATAAAGAGCTAAACACATCTTCTCTTTCCCATCATTGCAAAACTACTAGAGATTGTGATTTTTCAAATAATTTCCCTGATATAATCAAAGATATTTACCTTCTTTATATGGGTTTACTGCACTCACACTGTTAATCCCCTCTTGGTATTCAGAAAAAGAGGAATCTTATTTCTACCAGCTTCTTTAGTGCAACGCAATTTTCCCAGACCCAGAGAGGAATGAATTGTTTATGGTAATAAGTGATTCGTTTAATTTAGTCCATTTTTTCTAACTTGTGACTTGACCATCACATAATCCTGACTTCTATGTTTGTAGGATTAATTGTAAATATTCACGAAACAGATTATACAAATACCTTTCAATTGATGAGCTGTTTGCAGACCAATGTCTTTGAAAATACCCGATTTATTTTTCATTCCTGAGGGTATGTGGCTGATTGCCTAATTCATGTGCCATTATTTCTGACAGAGAAACTAAAGCTTTTAGAATAGGAGAATAATGATGGAAGTGTATCAGTTACCAAGCAGATAATAATGCCCCTGTATGGTGATCTTCCAGATTAATATTAGTCTGTGATAAAAATTGCTTACAAAATGTTTAAGACTTACAAATAAATTGTTAATTTAACATCTTAATAAACATGACCCCTGGAAACCAGGAGTGAGATCTAATCATGAGAATAGTCACAAATCACTTCCTTCTAGTTCCAAAAGCTCTGCTGTTTACTAATTTGTCCTTTATCCTGCAGGGCTGCTCTGTGAAAACCTCCAAGGATATTGCATATAACACAAAAGCCACATGCAACTAATCACAGAAATTTGACTAGTACTAACTAAGGGAAATTTGACAGAACAGGCAAAATGTTATCCAGAATAATTTGTTTTCTAAAATAACTTACAGAATTACTTCAAATTATGAAAGGAGTGTTGAATTAATGATTGTCTTTTTGACACTTTGGAGGCTTGTGAGAATATTTCTTTGTATAAAGCATGTGCAAGTACCTTAAGATGTAGAATTAAGGCTACTGAAGTCACCAACAATAATCTGCTGAAGCCCAGGAAAAATGGCACCAGAAAACTTCATGTTTGTAAGGCATAAAAGTAAAAGCTCAGAAATTTAATAATGAACTCCAATTTATCATAAAACCTTAGCAGACTTGGCTACAAAAATGTACTTTAATTCTTATAAACTCTCAGGCTGTCCTGAAATCAGCAAAACCAGAGTTTTTACATTGCTTTTAATAACCTCCAAAGCTTAGTGAGATATTAAAATTTGATTGTATTTTAATATCATCTGAAAGATTATCCAGACAGCTGCAATAAGCAATATGTAGAAGGACCCCTTCAGGGTCAAACTTTGTGTATATAAGAAGATGAGATTATTCTGGTTTTATTAGAAAGAAATCCATATGTATATGAGATAGCAGCAATGTGAAGTGGAAGCCCATATACCTAGCTTTCTAATCCTTATAGTTACCTACTGGCTTTGATACAAGTTTCCTAGGTAGTTATAGTGCATGGTGGTTGGTTATTGGTCAGTTTTGGAATAATTTCTGGTTTAAGGGCCAGTTTTAGCCTGCAAGAGCAATACACCCAATCTGCAGTCTGCTGTTTCCCATGAGCCTTTTAGCAACGGCCATGCGGGTCAGCCATGTGATATGCCTGTTGGTTCATGTGATGAGGGATAAGCCTGTGCCATTACATGCCACTGGCATGTCTGTGGTGCCAACACTTGTTGGCTCCATGTCCTAAGATACATTAGAGGAGACACATAAGCATTCAGTACTCAGGTGGCTCTCTGTTGGACTTTATGGCTTGCACCAGTATTCAGAGTGGACACCTCTGAAATAAAGCATGGAAATTTGTTCTGCCTCTTGTCCAGATGTGACTTCTGATAAACCATCATATGATTTTTTTTCTCCTCCTCTTTAAACTAGCAAGGAGTCCTATCCTCTGAACCCACCAATGTTGTAAACAGCAAAATGGTTATTTTCAATTTCCCATTTAAAGGAATAGTTTAAAGGAATGCTGACATGTTGAATAAAAGCAGGATTTCTTTTCTAAGAAAAGATCCATTATAAAATTTATAAGTACTTGTCACAATTCACATGTAAATCCAAATGAGTAAGCAGATGCTTCCTACTGTGATTTGAAAAGGGCTTCTTCCGGCTTTAGGCACTTTTCACAGTTAAGAATCAGGAATTTTGGTCCCTAGTTCCTGTATGGAAATACTTAAAACTCTTTCTAATGTATTTATGATGTTTTCCTATGCAGTCCAGTATAAACATTTCCAATGTGCTATGACTCAGTACTTTTTTTGAAGTGGCAGAAATACAATGAAAAGCCTGTTTCTCATAGTATTTTGGCATAAAAGAACTCTGTGGGCTGACGTTGGCAACACCACAGTCTAAGAATAGGGCACTTCTCAGGCAGAAAGTTGTTGAATTTGGACATAAGCTAGGTTTGCCTAGGCGTAAAGAAGCCACTGTCTTCAGGGAAAGGAGAAATTTGGAAATGCTTATCCTACAAGTTAGATTGTTTTAGTGTCTACCAAAATAATTATTTCCTGTGAGGGCTACTCATAATGAAGTAATCACAAAGAATATATTCCATTGTACGAGCGAGGTCACTGAGTAGCCCCTCCAACACTTCCTCAAAGGGACTCTCATTGTATAGGGTGCTCTATTCTAGTTTCAATTGTTCATAAACATGACTAATGCTTCCTTCCAAGTTTGTGTAAATGGGAAGAACTGTAAGTGGATGGTGCTTCGCCATACATTTACCATGCTGATAGCACCAGTACCATCTCTATAAAATGTAGCATTTGGGTGAGACAAACAGTAACACAACAATGGGGGAGTGAAAGAGTTGAAGTTTTTAAAAATAGGCCTGATCATGACAGCCTTAAACCTTATAATCTGATCTGAGCCTGGGCTGTCCTGGTTCTGCTGAACCCAGTGGAGGTGGAAGTGTTTTCTCTACTTAAGGCTTTACCCATAAATACAGGCTATGTAGATTGTTCTTTTACAAATAAAGGCAATGCAGATAACTCCCTGGAAACCCCAGCTACAGCATTCCCTTACTACGAGTAACGTTTGCCAAGTGACTCAACTGTACACAGAGCCAGTTTGATTTCATTCTTATTTCACCCCAGGGCTTTGGTTTCCTGATTATCCATGCTGTTCACGTGCTGCTTTTGGCAGCAATAATTTTGGTCAATTATTTCTCTCCAAAAGGAAATGCTGGCACAGTTGGCAGACCCGCCAACTCCAGGCAGATTATGTTGCATGTGTACCTCCCAGGCTTGGACTCCTGCTGTATGTGACTGCAGTTCAGCCAGCTCCAGAAACCCTCCCTCCCTCAGCAGCCCTCTACAGACCCTTGGAACTTGCAGTACCTGTGACAATTCCACCTTGCCCTCAGATAGAAAAGCACAGCCCTAGCAGATACAAATCTTGTTATTGATATTTAGGGATCTATGTAACTTCTCTGGACAAGCTGTAGGCAGCCAGGTCTGGAAGCTGACTTTTTGCACAAAGCTGAATTCTGAATTTATTTGCGGAAGATTTCTAGGCTTTAAGTTATTTGGAAGATTTGCTTGTAATATTCCTGCAGTGCTTGTTCATATCTTTTATTTTCAGCAGTATAAAGGAAATGGAAAGAAATTCTCTCCATCTTAAAGAGATATTCATATACAGGACAACACTGCTTTGTTGCCATATCCTTCATGTCTTTACTGTCTATTTTCCAACTTTGCCATACCCCTCCCCTTAGGAAGGGCAGATCACTGGCCTGTCATTCAGTGCAGAAATGGAAGAGCTAGCCCAGTCCCCCCAGCTCCTGGCAGCGGTTCTAAAACAGGCTAAGAGCTAAGAATTGTTTTTCCATGGTCTCTTTACCAGTCCCAAGCATCAGGTCTCAGCTGAAGTAAACTGGAACAATTTTATCAAATGCAGTAGTAGTATGCAGGGATCTCATTTGCCTTTTCTTCCCAAGAGAAGCAAGAACCAGGCAATACAGTTAAGATAAATTATTCTACCTCTAACCTTAATCTCAAAACTCTTTTATCACAGAACATTTAGTAGATACATGCTCACCTGTGGGCTTTATTTCAGGTGTTCCTACCTAAACATGTGATTCCTAATGAAGCAGCAGCCATATGTCATATTACAGGCAGGTGATAGATGGAGTTAATGCAGCTTTGAGCCATTCCCTCTTCACCCATTAAACCTCCTTTGGGACTTGTTCTAACAATCCAAACCAGGAATAGGTACAGCCAGAAGAAACACTTGGATGATATTTTTAACTTGAAAAGAGCCAGGAATGTACATGTGTGAACTCTTGCCCCTTTCCCAACAAACACTAATGAACAGCTTCCAGCTATTGGCATTAAAAATAATCAGCCTGACAGCGAAATGTTTCTTTCCCCAAATAGGCAAGGCTTCCCTCAAGCTCTCTCTCAAATTTATATGTGTTTGATGGTAGCGCTTAGTCTCATATTAGTGACACATTTATGGGCTGCTATCTTGAGGGCTGGAAACAAAGATTTCACATCTTTTCAAAAGAGAAATCTCCCTTTCCACTGTGACATGTCCTATTAAGCTCCGGCCCTGGAAGGTTTCTATGTACCACGCATGAGTTGTAACATTTTAAGGTACAAAAAACCAACTTAAATTGCCTCTGAAGGAGTATATTAATTTTCTCTTCTAAGAGTGATCGTTCTACTTGTGGCATGAAGGATTCACAGAAAGAAGGGTGTGAAAAGACTCACAACGCAAAGAAAATTCATGAGTGTGCAAGAGAAACAACATCATAGCATAGAGGCTGTCAGAAAGCTGATCAGACCTTGAAAACTAGAGAGCACCAGGCTACTTGTAAGGGTTCCTAGCTCTGTGACTAACCTGAGATATGTCCTTGGGCACGTCTCTTCACCTTGCTGTGATTCCATTCCCCATGTGTAAAGCAGAGATAATAGTATGTAACTTCGGATTGTGCCTCGGATGATAAATGCAACATAACTCTGTAGGGTTAGCTTATTGGATGCAGTAGGGGGTGAATAAGATAGATCATTCATTGCCTCCCTAGTTAGAAAGAACTCTCCTCCCATTAGACTGGACTTCTCAGGAAAAAGTGAATGATAGTATATTGCAATTACTCTTCTAGTATGCATGTACATTTTTATTTGCCTAAGAACAGGAGTATGTGCTGGGAACAATTATGACACTATACAACTTCCAGTGATTGAAGGGAGACTTCATTCATTTTAAAATTATCTTCTAAACAATCTATTTGTTTAATCATAACAAATTTGGAATCTCTTTCTTGACTTTATTAGCTGAGTGCTCAGCTCAGGATATGCGGGTCATTACTTCCTCATTCTTTAACATAAAGGCAAACTGGCAGCCTGCTTGGGATTTCTTTGGACTCTTAAAGATCATCAGATAATCCTCTGAGAAACCATTCTAGATCATATCAGCATTTCTCTAAAACTCAGGTCATAGCTCCTGTCATGCTTGGTTTTGTAACAGTAGGCATGAAAAGCTCAAAAAGGTCAAATACCTGGAGTGTTACTTTATTTACATACTGTGATGAGTAAAAAGCCCATATTCTAGATTCTTGTGTACCCTGAAAACCCATTTACAAACCTCTCATTTACTTCTCTTGGACTGCAATTTCAGCCATTTTGTGATGGGATGGAAACCTTTTTCCCAAACATGGCCAAATTGCATCTTTAGCTTTTTTGGTGCTCTCACAGCTCTAGCTCTACTGAAATTATAACACTAGTCTAGATTTCCAGTGCTGTGACAGCAAGCAGAGCCTGTCTGCCAGCATACACATAGACTGATCTCTGAATGGCAAATGCGATAAGGAGTGAATGGTGCCTCAATTAATGGTACTGCAGAACACCCTCGGGTAATGCTCAGGGTATAGAAGATACTTAGAGAGGTGAGAGAATAATGAAAAATTTAGAGTGAGGCATATTGGGGGACATTTTCAGGTTGTTCTTTTTTTTCCTAGATAAACTTTTATGTGGTTTGTCCTAAGTGCAAGACAGCTTGCACTTAATATCCTCTTTCTCTACCCTCATGATAACTTTGGCAACAGAAAAAGATCATGCATGTGAAATGACAAAGTCGAGTATCTCAGTGATCGGAAATGAACTGTTTACATTAGAGAAGAGCTGCAATTTGGAGAAGGAAAGGAGCCATACCCTTGGGAACACAGTGGTGATTTGTGCCCTTTTAAAATCCTAGAAAACCAAGAAGGGCAGATGAGCCCAGAGCTATTTTGGGGGTGGGGAGAAGGGCAGAATGCCCTTCCTTACCCCAGGGATCAAAGAAGAAACCATTAAGCAGAACTAAAGTCATGACTGAAGGACCAAAGGCTCTGGAGAGGGAAACACTGGTACTATTGTTCATCAGCACAGAGAGAAATGATACGTCACAGCTTGGTCTCCGGGGCCATAGTGGATAATTTCTCAGTGTCCCCTCTTCCCTCTCCTCTACTCCACCAGTCCAGCCCCTGTTTGCAATAAATACCTTGGCCTTGGTCACCATGGGAGAGGCACATGAGGAGCAATAAGGGATGGAAGAGAATAAACGGGTCCATGGCCACACTGAAGAGAATGCATGCTGTTCACTCTTGGTTTTTGTTAGTGACATTCCTAGAGCAGTCTCTTCCTACACAACTGTTGCCACAATCAGGATTCCATCTGAATGGTGCCCCTTTGACAACATATGCCAGTAAAATCAATGGCAGTAGCTCTCTCTGCAGTATACTCTCATAATTCTGTGATGAGGGAAGAATGTACTGTCTGTGCATTTCCAATCTGTATCCCAAATACAGAAAGGTATAAATACACAGCCAGGTTGCAGAAATGTGCAGCAGGCTCAATAAACATTGTGTAGGTTCAGTTACCTGAGCCAGAAGATGTGACAACAGTGGTTTTCAGCTCCAAGACAGGGCAGTTCAGCAAAAAGATACTGAATTTTGTACCTTTGTTGGGGGATTCTCACTTCAAGTTAAACTGAGACTGTTTCATTGATAACTGCAGGTACACTCATATGACTCAAAAGGTTATTTAAAAGCCACAAAAATGGGCTAAGAAAGAGAGAATCTAGCTATTTCTTTTTTTAATTCTTACTTTTTAACTACAAGGAAATTCCAAAACTTATAGTATTTCAGGCAGTTTACACCAATTACAAAACCGAAGAATATTATTAAAACTCCTAGGTTGCAAATGGATATACCAGCTAAGCTAGTCCTTGACTGCATATAAAATTTCTGATGAAACATGGCCTAAAGACCTCAGATACTAAGGGAAAAGGAAAAAAGAGTTCATGGGTCTTCATCCTTTCCTGCAACAGCCCAGTTTTCTTGAAAGTCTTCCTGCTAAACACTCTCAGATAAATCACAATGACAGACACGGATGCAGTTAAATATTTCTACTTTGGTGGACACAAGTAAGCAGTTACTAACTAGAGTTTCTCACAGTTATAAATGCCATCAACTGGCTCTCAGGGTCCTGCTGTTTCAAGGGGTGGGGTGACACTGAGCTTGCAGGGCAAAGAGGAGTGAGCATTTACCAAGTGAGTCAAAGAGAAAAACTTTAAACAAGAAGAGCTCTACTGAAAGCATTGTTTGAGAAGTGTGCTTGCTCCATACTGCCTTTATTTAGATGTCCTAATTGGATTACAGTTGAGCTCATTTATGACTTGGGATTTTTTTCAAAAGGGGAGGTATACCAGATCATTACTTTTTGCACTGTTTGGTCTGCATTTAGACAGCAAGCAGATATAGAAAAATGAAAATGAACAAACTGAGATTATCTACTGCCAAAATACGTCAGTGTTCCCAGGGGCTGGGAAGGCAGACAGCAGCAAGCTGGCAGGCCAAGAGAGGAAGGTTTCTGCTGCTGGGAGTGAGGAGAGATGGAGCGTCTTGAGCACACAACTTCCTGAGGGGCCAGGTTTGGCCACGAGGAGCTTAAAAACTGCTGTTTGCATCTACCATGATGATGGGAACAGCGTATATCTATCTGTATGTGCTCTTGGTAAAAAAGCATCACTGCACCTCTAGGGAAGTCCATTTCCCCCGACAGGAGCAACCCTGCAAAGCCTCAAACACAAGCACGCATCTTGCAATACAGGGACAAGAGTTCCTATTTTGAAATGCGGGCTTCCACTAACTTTTAGGCGTTACTGAGCTTTGCAGAGGCAACTTCCTATGGCTAAAATCATCAAACAATTTAACTTCCTGTTCAAGCATTGCCATTACAGTGGTTTCACTTGGCTGTGTATCATGTGCTGCGGAGGGAGGAGGAGAGAAGTTGTGTGAGCAACTGAAGGTGCAGTCTGGCCCCACAGGGAAGGAGCGCTGGTGGTACGGGGCCCTGGGAGACGTGACAGTGCCTGAAGGGGGTGGGGACAAAGCATCAGGCCCACCATTAGCACCATGCTCCTGGAGATCCTCGTGGTGCTCTGCTTCATCCCCACTGCTGATGTAACAGGTAACAACCCCCCCCCCCCATTTCAATCCTTTCCACTGTTTTCCCTCGTTGTGATGATCAGGGGGGAAAAGGACTAGAATAGCTTTGAATTAATTTTCACAAATCATTCTGTGTTTGGATGAAAGGGGAGAGATCGAGCGTGCTGCTAAGACTGCACATGGAGCAACTTGATATTACTAAGAAGCTGATTTTTTTCCTGCCACAAGTGTCCTTCCAAGATAGGATCCAAGAGCTTTCTTTTAATTTGACTTGTCTTTAGATGCATTTGGGAATTGCATGCATAGATAGAGGAGGGTTTATTTCACCTTCCCCCAGGCTTTACAGATTTTGCTCACAAGTGCCTTCTCTTTGGGGGCAGGAAGATTGAGCAGACCTGGTGCCAGTGCCTCTCTTGGGTCAGCCTCTCCATCACCCCCAAGTCTTATGTGCAAAGCTCCAGGGCCCACCATGGACTGGCTTGGTATGATGGGCTGCAGAGCTGAGCCCACCCACATCTTCACAGAACTAGCAAATAAAAGGACCAAAAGCAGAGTTGCTTACTGAGCTCAAAAATGGGACGATGAGGATTGCTTTGTGCATTGTCCAGAAGTTTATTGTTATTTACAAGATATCTAGCTTCTTTCTGAGAAGATCTTTAACAACATAAAGTATCTATTTGTGATTTTGAAATCCTGAGTCTTAGTGAATCTTTCTGAATCTCCAGTTGTGGCTGAGAGTATTTTGCCTTGCTGTTGTCTTGCTGATGCAGTGTTCGTATGTTCAGAGTTAACAAGTCTTTCCAAGGGGTACATCAAAATGCAAAGCAAGGCAAGAGATGATGGCTTTTGCTAGGATAATCTTGAGACAGACAATTTTTCAAACCACTGGCCTGTGAACTGTTGTTATTGGGTTTTCTCCAAATATCAGAGTTTTGTATTTTATAGGAAAGTTACAGATAGGAACAAAAATGTTTTCCAGTGCAAAACTTTTCACATATAGAACATCTTTAAAGGTTTGCTTTTTCTGATACAAGCGATACAACTGAATCCATTTTTTCCTTATTTCTGCCTTACTGTTCTATAATTGTTTTCTCAGTGGAGGCATTGTAATTTGCATGACACGATCTACATTCCTTTAAGAGATCATAGGCTTTTTCTTCCTTCTCCTTTTCCCATGTTTATAATTCTGTGTTTGCAACATCATAATTATTTCCACAATGGGCCCGTGGTTGTCAGAGAAGAAACTTTCAGAAGGGGACAAGTATCAGCAATGAGTTAAACAGTTTTAAAGACATTTCTATGAGGTGCGGACAGCTTTTGAGCAACTTTTTTGCATTGCAACAACATAAAATATAGTGTGGGGTTATCAGATACAGGGGTTATGCCATGGCTCTGTAGACATTTATAAACTTGCTTTGCATGAAGAACTTAAGTTTCTCCAATTGCTTCACTGAGACTGTCCAACTGCTTAAAAACAACACGAGGAACTTGCTTCTCAGGGATCTCAGGTTTTTTCATATCTTTTCTCCACCTCTTAATTTCTATCGAGATGATGGATCCTTAGTACACGGAAAACATTAAGGCAGGTCAAAACCCTGCAGGACTTCCTCAGGCCTCAGGTATTTTGGGGAAGACAAAAGAATTTGTCCCATTCTGCTGTTGTTAGACCGTGCTACTGAGTGCTGCAGGTTGAGTTGGAATCATGAGAAGAGACTTAACAGATCAGTTTGTTCATTTTGCTTTTGCAGATACACTAACATTTACAAAGTTCGACCTCTCTCCCTTTTTGTTGGCTAAATAATTACCTTGCTATAGCCTATAAGAGAGGCAGGTAGACCTAGTTGCCTGTCCCACGAATTTTGTGAAATTAGTAGTGTAAGTGGGTTCCCACTGCAGTGCACCACAAATTACCTCATTGTTTTACTACCTGCATAACCTTCTGGCTTATGGTCTCTGGGTGTTAAAATCAACCTCTGAGCCACTAAGGTTACCAGCATGCAGAAGATGTATGAGGTGAGGTTAGCTGAGATTAGGGTGATATCAACCAATTCTTGATTAAAAAAAGACCAAAATCACAAACTGACAAGAAACCCCCTGTGTTCACAGTGGGGTTTTTCTTGTCCGTTTGTGACAAGTGTCAACTGGGCTTTGTGTAGCTATGTTTCCTGCAGTACTCACACCAGAATAGGAAAGATTAGCAGAAAACAAGTCTATAACGGCTACAAGGGGAAGCTTCCTCCAGCTGCACATTATACACACAGCTGGGTGACCAAAAAGCAAAGTAAAAGAGAAAGACCCACATACCTGGGAAAGAGAAGTTAAAGTAATTGATCAACAGACTAGCAGCAGCAAAACTGGAATACCTTTGTTTATAGCATAGCTGTGTGTCTTTCTGTTTGTGGATTAAATAAACTCCTTTCAGGTTTTCCCCTACCCCCCCAGGAACTTAACTAGGCCATTTTTTTACTTTACTTATAGAAATCCCAACTTATCCCAGATTCCTTGCTCCGGCAAAAAGCTCCTTGAAGTCAACTGGCATGGAAAAGAAAAAAAGGAGAGTACAAAATATTTTTAGCAGAATATTTTTTCCAATAGCTGATGATGATTCATGGAAAGTTCTGGAAAAAAACCCTCAAAATAGTTATTTTCCGTACCTTGTCGACTCTATTTCACTTTTTTGGCAAATAAGAAAGGAAGGAAAAAAAGTCAATGAAGTTTTGCTTGTATCAGGGGTCCATCATTAGAGAGTCGGTATTTTATGGATATTATCTGTGGATGGCATTTTTTTTCATGATGCAAACCTCCCTCACATGTCCAGCATGACGAATAAGGTATAAAAAAGCTTATCAAGCATTTAGAGATCTCACACACCACTGCATACAAATCATACGATCCTGGGAAACTTGTAGCCTGTGTACACTGACTTAAATGATTTTACATTTTCAGACTTCACAGCTTTTTGAAACTGACAATGATTTTTTATAAGTGCCATTTTCTTGGCTGGGTAAGGCCAAGATATAGATATTTATTACTATGCAGCATGACTGAACACAGCTCTGGAAATGGCAATCATAACCCTATTTAGGGGAAAGCTAAATGGAAACACATACTAAATGTTTCAGAGTTTCACCATTTTAATAAACCCAAAGTGACACTTACGAGAACAACTATGAAGGCAAAAGCAGCCTCAGCCCATCTTTGCTCAGAATGGTCCAGATCCTACTAAGAATATAATCAAATCCTATCCAGATCACAAGTGAAGTAAGGGATGTTTGGCCTTACTCTGTCTTACCCATGAAACTAATACACATTTTGGCATGATTTACTTTCTTCAATTCAAAAAAAAACCAAGCCTGGAGGAGGAAGCGGGTCAGTCTAACACTCCTGTGTGGCATAAGCCTGCCTTGCCCCTGCTAGCATTGCAGCCCAACTGATTCATGTGGTGCTAATTAGTTCCTACAAATGACAAAAGATCTCCTTCAATCAATTTAGATGTGAACTAGTAGAGCCACTTTGTGAAAACAGATTTGAGTGTTTAGCTTAAATCACGTAGGAGCAGTCTTCATTTAAAGTCTTCACAAATACACTTTTTCCTGGTGCTGAGCCATGCTGCATCCCAACATCAGCAGCATGGGGCTGGGTTATGCCAAGGCAAACAGACCAGACCATAAACCCAAGAGGTGGAAATAAGTTGAAAGAACTTACTTTTTTAGGTGGGTGTATCAAAAGAGACTGGTTGCAAATTAGCACAGTGTCATGGCAGGGACATAAATAGCCCAGAGCTGTAGTTAAGCAGTGGTTCTCAAGGCATGAAGCTAGGTACTAAACATCAGAAATCCAGATTATCTGACAACAACAAAAGGTTGGGGGAAGTTATTGATGTCTGCAGATGAGCCTAAAAAACTTTTGAAGGTGGTCCCTCAGGGATGAGATTTTAGTGCCCTTTGTCTTTCCTTTGGCCATAGTGAAAATCTGAACAGGCTGAGCAATAAACATTGATTAGTTTTCTATAAGTACTTGCAGTAGAAAACAGGCAAGCATTTTTCTGAAGTGTAATGCTTCTGCAAGTGCCTGTTCCAGGATGCCTATTTTGGTTTTAAAACTCTGTCACAGGCACTGAATACACCTTCAGAAGAGACCTTTTCTGTCTCAGTCAGGGTTGTACTGGTGGGCACTATTGCAGCGCAAATCAGAAGATTAACTGTCTTGAGTGGGATGTGTAGAATTCTGCTGTGCTAAAGGTAGAACAATTCTACTGCAGACGTGTACATTGCCACTTAGGCCAAAGATCAATTTTCTGGCCAACAAAAATATGATGAAATACCTTGTCTAAAGGGGTGGAATCCAAACCTCCCCCTTACTAATGCCTTATAAGCCTATGTGAGAGCTTTTGTTGGAAAATGCTGATTCGATGAAACTGAAATGTTTTGTTGAAATGTCTTCATTTCAATGAAAATTCACCACAGGCAGCAGCTCAAGTAGAAACCTGCCTTGTCTGTTATTAATCTACTGCTCAGTTCCAGGATTCCAAGATCTGTGTTTTTTTCTGCTGGAAAGCCTGGAAATGCTCATCCTTCATCAAAACAAGAAGTTTCACAGTGTTTAGGTTCCCTGCAAACATGGGATTTCAGAGCTGTAATGAGCTCTGCTCAACCCCACATGCTAACTATGTAGAACAAAGAAACACAAGGAGGATAGACTACAGTCTTTCTTTGCTAAATCTGAGGCAGTAGAGCATTCCCTGTCTCATGGCTTCCTGCTCTCATGAGAAGAAAGGGATGGTAAACAAGACTTTCAGTGAGAAAATGAACAACTTCAGCAGTTTCATGGGCTGGGCTGATAACTAGAGAACCTGCTAGCAGTAGGTTGTTTCTACTGCCCACACCCTACCACTAGTCTTGGCCATCTTGTGCATCTCTGTGTTTACTTTACTCCCTGGATCACGTTCATCCCAAAGGAGTATCCTGTGCAAGAGGTTGGGGTACTCCATCTTCTTGTGTAGGTGTGAACACACTAAATGTAGCCTTCTGGTCCTAAATATTGCTAAACATGGTGAAATACTTGTTTTCTGGGCATTCTGGATCTGGCCTCCTTCCAATTCATTTCCCTCACTAGCCTTTTCTTAAGTGTCATCACATGGATTAAGTAGAAAGAACATAGTTTTTGCAGCAGATTTCGAGGACAAGAGATACAATCGTAATTCTCACAACCACAGCAATTCTCAGAGATGTACAAAAAGCTACTAAGACCTCATATGAGCTGAGCTTGCATGAAGGGTTACACAATCATATACACACACAAAAGGGCTGTCCTTAGTTCTGGCAAGTTCCTAGCCTGAAAGCCAAACCTCCCTTCCTCTCACTTACAGGTCACCATTTGAAAAGAAGGGACTTGTTTGTACAGGATGATTTTTCTTGGAAGAGGTTGTCTTTCTGCATAGTCCTTGCAGTGTTTTGTTGTTTGGCAGGTAGTAGCACAGAGGTCTATAATGTCAGAAAACATTTCCTGTTTATGTATTAGTTTGGTCAGTTCAAATTGAATTATACCTTCATTGATGCTTTTTTGCAGGCCATTCAAGTGCTAAGTGCCAATGCAGCATCAAATTAGTCAGCTCCTGAGTCCTTTGAGAGATTAAGAATCTACTACAGCTGCTAGCTAGAGAAATTACTTATTTTACATTAAAATGACAGCAGTTCATGCTTTCAGTGCTCATTGTCTAAGGTCCGAACCCTTGAAATGGTTCAGCAAATCCACCTGCAAACTCTTCAAGTCTGTCATATGATTAAAAAGCAAATGTATAAATAATATTCTCTTATCTGACTGCTAAACTAAGCATTTAATTCACATCAGTTTCACTCCACAATGTCCCCTGGGAAACTGCTTGCTAAGGAAAAGGTAGGCTAAGGTGGCCTTATATGTATACACATGCGCACACATTGCAGAGTAGCCTTCTGACCCCTGATGTTAAATCTTTATCACATGGGCCACTTTCTGTACCAGCGTTCTGGCTTTGAAGAAAAACACTCTTGCCTTCACACTCTCCCCTAGTGACTATGTAGTTATTTATTTAGAGGGGGATTGTGGCAACAAGAGCTCCTGTGAGAAATTGCTTCTGCAACTTGGTGGTTATGTACTCCCTGGTAGGAAGTGTCAGCAAAGGAGACGAGTTGTGGAGAAGAGTTGCATGGGAGGACGTGTGGTTCTGAAGTCTCATACTGTATTTTATAAACAAGTGTTTTCTCACTTTCTCCTCTCCCTTCCAGAAAACAAGATTTTAGTAGCTCAGAGTCCTTTGCTCACTGTAGCTAACAAAAATGCAACTCTAGTCTGCAACTACACATATAATGGAACGGGGAAGGAGTTTCGAGCTTCACTGCACAAAGGAACAGACAGTGCAGTTGAAGTTTGCTTTATTTCCTGGAACACGACCAAAATTAGCAGTAATTCAAATAAAGAATTCAACTGCAAGGGGATTCATGATAAAGACAAAGTCATCTTCACTCTCTGGAATATGAGTGCCAACCAAACTGACATCTACTTCTGCAAAATTGAGGCCATGTATCCACCCCCATATGTCTACAGTGAGAAGAGCAATGGGACCGTCATTCACGTGACAGGTAAGCTGAGAACTCTCTGTAGGCCAGTATCCTCCCTGTACACACTCCCTACATGATGGCTTAATGCAGTTTGTTTCCTTTAAAAAAAAAAAGTTGGGTTGCCTGGTAAAACTACATTCCTGCTCCAGATGTTCTGAAGACGACATCTTAAAATGATGATTAATACAAATAGTGCATTGGAACAAGGAGTAAATAAACAAAGATTGAGGGGTTTGTTTTCATGTACTTAAAGTTTTCTTTGTTTTTTTCCTTGAAGAGACACCCACGAAAATACAAGAGCCTCAGTCTGCAATTCCTTTGTGGACTATGGTGGCAGTGACTGGAGTTCTTGCTTTCTACAGTATGCTGATAACTGCAGCTTTTATTAACTACCGGGTAAGAAACTGCTGTTTTCCTTTGCTCTTTATGTTCTTTGTCCTAGTTAATTTCTCAGGCTATATTTGCTGTGCTCACCACAAACTCACTGATACCCCTCACCTCAGGATCACAGTGCTTCTTCACCCCAGCTATAGGTGCACACCCATGCTACACCCCAAAAGAGCTGAAACACAAGATGCTGTCCAGGTGGGCAGTCAGGCCTCTGCAGTAGAGTGCTAAAGCAAATAGTAATGCCATAGTGTTGGCAGTGCCCAGCATACCAGCAATACTGGAACATAGTGTCTAGCTCTGCCAATTGTCCCTGTCAGGGAAATCTGGCACTACAAGCACTCCCGGAAAAACCCTTTGAGACTAGACTGACAGAAGGAGTTCACCTACAGTAAAACAATCTTTAGGGAATGCTCAGTTGTCCCAAGACTGCCCGCACTGATGCCTTGTGCCTATCCACCAATTCCCCCAAGTATGTGATATTTCTAGCAGCTTGGCTGCAAGGGAATAGGAGCACTGTGATCTCAGTAGTCCCTTGTCTGCCTCTGTACATTAATGCTAAGAAAGCCGAGACAGTCTTATGGCTCATTATTTTTGCTTTCTAATCTCTCTGGAGAGTTGGCTGGCCCAGACCACATCCAGTTCTGCCTGATGGAGTAAAGAGAGAGTGAGGTGCAATGGAGAGGCAGCAGAAGGATATCTTCCTAGACAAGTCTTACGACTGTGATCTCCTAGAGCTGATTTACACTACTTACTCCATGTGCAAAAGACTTCTACAATGACCATAGAGAGCTCTGTTCCTTACATTCTGCCTTTCTCCTGTATCTTTGTCATTTAATAACCATTATCAACACATTAGGAGGCAGCCTGTAAAAAGGGCCCAGAGTCCCTGACAGGTTGAATGTGTGCATACAGAAAGCCACTCTCACTGCTAGTTGAATCTTGAGATCTGTTAAGTGTTTCACAAAAATATGCTTGTTCAATATATAGTTATTTCTGATGGAAAACATCAAATGGGGCATTGCCACAGGAAAATGCAGGGACAGGTCCTTCTTCGTGCCTTACTGTGGAGACTGACTGCTACGAGAGCTGAGAGGATTACAGCAAACAGCTGCTTGGTGTTACAATGGTGTGCTACAGCAACTGTGCCTGATGAGACACTGTAGCTTCAAATTCATCACAATCTGAACCATTTTCTCTCTGCTATATTAATTTGGTACCTAATGGCTACACACTGCGTTACTAACACGTCTGCCCCCAGCAAGAGTGGCAAGTCTGCACTGTGGTTTGTGCCATTTGTAGCATCAGTTTTTACCTGCTTTTATCTCTGCTGGAGGTAGTGTCCTGATAATATCTACTCTGAGCATGGATGTATTTAGAGCGTTGCTGAATGTAAACACAGCTGCCTAGAAGACATTGTGAATTGTGAAAAAAAAAAAGTCCTAAAATATGATACTTGACAGCCACAGCATGCCTGTTTCACCTGAGTTCCTGAAAGCAGCTAAAGATTCGTCTATTTACATACAGTTCTGCCTTCCCTGGAGGGAAAGGCTGCTTCCCTCTCCAAAAGTAGCAGTCTTTGATCCTGTGACAGTCCAGCATTCACTCATGCTAGCAAAATGTCTTTCTCCCATGCAAAATTGCCTTTAGGTGAATTAATAATCATATATTATGGAGATGAGCACATACAGGTAAAGCTTTTGTATTTACTGATTTATATATATCACCTGCATCACATGACTTAAACAGCATGTACCTTACATTGAACACCTTGCATATATATATGATTAATATAAAAAAAGCTTAAAATGTTTCATAGTAACTGCCCTACTCTATATGTACAGCATAATTCAGCCACCAGATTTTCTAATACACAGCTCCTCCAATTCTGCAGCATCACAAGCATATTGCAGCATATGCAAATATTTATGTACATAGAAGGAAACGTCAGTAAAAAAGGAGATTACAAAAGAAAGTATAATCAATATTAACAACAAAGCCAGGAAACACTTTACCTAACCCCTGATCAATAAAGCCTTCAGCTACACAGAAACACCAACCTTACACACAGCCTGCAGCAGTCAGAGGCTCAACTGCTGCTGTAGCCACAAACTTCCTCTATGATTACAGGCAAATTATTTCACCTGTCTTCTGCTGCTTGTATTTCTGAGAGAGATGATGCCTCCCTTGTCTCACAGGGACATTATAAAGCAGGAATTCAACAGTGGAAATGAGATTTTTGAGGCTCAGATAGTGAGACAAATAAAAGATCAATATCAGCTCTGGTTCTTTTTCCCCTCGAAGGAAGGCTCAGAACAATAAATGCATTGTGTGTTATTTCTGTAAATGGTAGGCAAACCATGATACACATAGCTTAGGCTGATTTTTCCTGCTCTTACTCTGTTTGAGATAAGCTAATTTCTTTTTTCCTCCTAATAAATGAGGACAGCCTTCACTTTTCAGGCTGTATTGCTTCTGCTGAGTCATTCCATAGCTGAGAATTGATGGTGAGAGGCATCAGTTTGTATCCTTGATTTTCAACATTCCTTTACCTGGAGAACTAACACTGTAAATCTCTCAGCAGATAAGCTGGAGACTTACATTCAGGTTGGGCAAATTCCATGGATTATTTTACGAGAATATGTGTTCTAATCTTTCTGTAAATGCATTTAAACCTGAGGCTGCCTTATAAGTATGTCTGCTTCCCTGAACCAGGATCTAGGGTCAGAACTATCAGCATTCAATATGAGAGTTCGGTGAGATGATTTATTAATTCAAAGAAGGAAAAATTAATTAAATCCATTATTAACTTGTCTCAGGTCTTATTAATACTCAACCCCCCCCTCTGTTCAAAGGATCCCTGTTCCCTTTCTTCTTTTCCTTTTTCGAATGCTCACCCCAGGCGGGACACACTAATTGCAGAAATGTTTTCACACTTCACCCTTTTCCCACAGCAGAAATACAAAAAGAATCTGTACCATCAGAGTGACTACATGAACATGACTCCCCGGCACCCACCATACCAGAAGAACAAGGGTTACCCATCCTATGCACCAACACGAGACTACACTGCATATCGGTCCTGGCAGCCATGATACCCATCAGCTGACCTGCTAGTGGCCTCGTGTGCTTCTAGGCAGTCACTTGCTCTTGGACATGGAAGGACGGCCTCTCATTTTCTCATCATGTTTGTCATTATTGATCATGGATAACTACACCATAGCAAGTATTGGCTAAACTTTGATATAATATACTAAAACAAAACCAAACACACACAAACAGGGGGGAAGTAAAGAAGGACTGTTTTCCAGGATGGCTGAAAATGAGATACAACTTGTGATGAGGGTTGCAGTGGATAAGACAGAAAGATGGAATCAGAACTCAGGGCTAGGCTCCTCCTAACACTTGTGGTTTTGCCTAGCTGTTAGGAGAACCAGAATGTCCGACCTTTCCCAATAACTGCTGCCTTAGATTTAACCCTTAATTTCCTTTCCTGTATGCCTAATCCTCAGAAACCCTTGTTGATGTTAAATATGGCAAAATGTAAAAAAAAAAAAAAAAAAAAAATCTTTTCTTCCCTACAAGGCCAGGGGACAATTTGAACTTCAAAACACATGCTTGAAAGAAAGAGGGAAAAGTCAGCCAAGCTATTAGGCTATGGCACAAATGGGCCACCAGGACAAACTACTGAACTGAAAACTACTGAAAACTACTATAGAAAACTACTAAACCTTCAATATGTGAGTCCTTAGGTTGAACACTTTGCCATAAGGCCATTTGAAGTCATGACCAAGCAACTCCACAGAGTGAGAAAGTAATCAACCTGGAGACAAAATAAAGACAATTAGGAGAGGAAGAAAGATCTGTTGTCATCACGAAGAACGCCATTTCTGTTTTGTTTGCCTCCTACAGTGAGGGAACACAAAGTCGTATGGGAAGCATTAGAAGGCACAGAGGTCAGATTTGGAGGAGAGCTTTACTTACATTTTTTGGGTTTTGTTTCTATCCAGAAGGCATTCTGCTGAGTCCTCCTGAAAACACGTGCACATCTTCTAGCACCTGGGCTGTATCAGAGCTCTTCTGAAAATCTGGGTCCAGTCATGAGCAACTAATGATCACTTGAATTTTTTTCCCATGAGCACCCAAGGTTTTGGGGTGTGAGAGGGTCCTTCATTCCCACCATTGTGAATCGGAACTGCAAGTGCTCAGCCACCTGCGGGGACTGCTCTAGGCACTTCAAGGAACTTTATGTTTACTGGAGGTTACCTTTCTATCTAAAGATGTTCTTCAGGAATGCTCCATGCTGGAGTAGGACAAAGCCTTCAGCAAAACCTGCTTCATCCTTTCAATTAAGCGTGTTTACATTAATAAGACATACTAAACTGTAATTGGGGTTGTCTTGGCATAACATCCCTTTTCACACTGAGCAGATGAGGTTTATTTTATAGTGACTAATGAATAAATAATTAAATGAAAAATAAATCCATATTTCCACCTTGAAATAAAATCTGGATTGTACAACATTCTCTTTCCTCCAAATTGAGATAAGAAGATTCTTTCCCTCTTTGAAGGCACATTACAAAAGGAGAGACGTGGAAGTGTGGCAACAATCTGCTTTGATAACTTAACCCAAGAAAAAGACTTTGGCACTTCCAAATGGGAAGTTTTACGTGAGTTTGCTGACTGAGCCCCAGACCATTTGTTCTGAGTCATATCACCACAAACCATATTCCTGGAGGGTGCTGTGCCACCAGTATGCAACAGTGATGTGCCTGAGCACCAAGTGCCATGAGGCAGTGCTGTGTGTTTGGCATGGCCCTGTGCTCTTGGACTCAGCAGGCCCTGAGAGCATTCCTCTGGGTCAGTTCAGCAAACCCAAAAGGTTATGGTTAGGCTGAAGAAATTAAAACCAGTCTTTTCATATATTTCTTCTCCTTTCCCCTCATCACATGCACAAATCCCCCAAGACTGACATTTTTTCCACATAAACTTTTTACTCTCTTTTCCTGAAAAACCCCTTACTGTACCTTTGTACTACAGCTCAGGCAGCAAGGTGCAAGCACAGGGGGCAGAGAGGAATGAGCCAGACAGGACCCATGGCAATCCCTGCATGGTCCCAGCAGGGATCTGTGCTGGCACTGACTGGGGGGATGCTAACGCCTTGCCACCTTCCTCCTCACTCGGAGGGGAGATGTGGATGATTCTGTGCCAGGGGCATCCTGCCACTCCTGGTAGAGAGCAGCTGGCTGGGTGCAGTCCTCTAACAGGGAAAGGCAGTGTCTCATCATTCTGCATGCCATCTACCAGTGTTGTCATTGCATAACCCAACGTTAACAACTGCTCTGATTACAACGTGCTGTGAAAAATCACATCTTCCAGTGCAAACGTAAGGTGAGATGGCAAACATGTATCAAAAGCATGGAAAAGGGCAAACTTTCTGTATTTAAACTGCATGTATATATATTTAGATATAGATGTATCTATTTCTTTATATCTATATTCCTTAGAGTATTTTTATACTTTTTGCAATCTCGTTTTAAAATTATTAAATAGATACAGTAAATTAAATCCTGAATAAATGCATTGGGCCTGAGGCTAGTCAGAGGAAAGTATTACTTTCTAAAGCAAATGTTGGTATAATTTGCTTTCCTTCCCCTAACACTTTTGTCATTCCATACCTAAAACATACTGATAGCTCCCAGGACATGATACTGGAAAGTAAGTCCTGGAACATCTGGAACAAGTTTTAATTCATTTGACTGACCAAAAAGAAAGGGAGATACATCCTAGACGTGTAATGAAACACATGTGAAGAACCAGGACAGGAGAGGCCCCAGCACTGTGTAAAAGTGGACATTGCCGTTACATTAAAGAACTGTAGGGACATGGATTACAGACTGTTGGAGATGAGATACCAGTAAATACCTTTTATCCACCACTGTAAGAGACTAAAAGAAAGTGTATGCAGAGAGGCAAGCCAGTTAAACTTGGAGTCTGGTCTGCATATGCGGATTAGCATATATGACAAACAGAGCAATTCTAATTTATTCCATCTGGGTTTAGGCAATGTATAACATGCCAGGACAGCCCTGGCCCTCCCTGGCCCTGCCTTTGGGGTCTATATGCTGTTTACAGGATGATGTAAAGAGAAACCTCCCTCTGTTGCAACTCTGAACTTGGAAACTGGCCCTCATAGAGGACACCAAGAGATCAACAGGGTTTTCTCCCTTGCACACAGGTCTTAATTCAAATGCAAATATAGTCCCGCCAAGCAGTGATTTAATTTTTCATCCTCCTTTCCCCCACTTCTGGATCTCAGTGTCAAATGAACATCTGATATGCAGTCATCATATCTGAATGGCAATCAACATATGTTGCAAGGGGTCAACCAAGGGTTGTGCTGCTCCAGCCCCCTGCATGCTGATTCCTGTTCTGCACGTATCCAGCACAGCACAAAACAACAGCGTGGCTCTTCTATGCTTCCAGGAACCAAGCCCCTAGGAGACAAATGCTGAGGAGTTATCTTTGTAGTATCTTGAACCTTCACCACTGGGGCTGTCAGGTTTACTACAGCCAAAAGTCTTGGATGTTTCTTCTAGTTTCAACATCCTAAATTCCAATACCCTCCTCCTGTATGAGAGTTTTTGAAAATGCTTCTTCTTTCTTCTGCAGCCATAAACATGGACTCTGCATGTCTGTCAAGCAATATCACATCTTCCTTTACATATCGTCTCTTTTCCTTTCATTTCTATGGCAGACTCAGCAGTTCAGGAACCCATTCAATTTGTTAATCTCTAACACCATTGTGCAGCCTTCCACGTGTACCCCTGACTAGTTATTTGCTTCACAAAGGCTGTCTTGTATGCCACATTCCTCTTCAGTCTGGGGTAAGGAGTTGCCATAGGAGATTGGAGCCATATGGTGATTGGATAGGTACTTGTTTTCTGTTTGAAGGATTTGGGAGTCTTTCATCCCTTTGATTTTTCCCATCATCTTCAGATTTTCGGTCATGCCAAACAACCACGTGGGAATCCCACACACCACGTGCTTCCCACAGTGCATTTAATTTCTGCACGTTTAATTTCCTGTGCATAGCAGGCTTTTGGCTATTGCCATGTTCATTATACCTGCAGACATGCCCTGACAGCAGAAGCAACTTTGGCTATTGATGGTATGTTTGATACCAATAAATAACACGGTACAAAAAGCTTGAATCTTAGGAGCACACAAGCAAAGGCTTCACTGCTAAAGATCAAATCTTTCCGCTTTCAGCAAGGCTTTTGCTGTGTGACTGGAAAATACTTTATTCAAGATGAATCATAGACCAAGACATAATTTTGTTAGTCACTCACACTAACCAGAAAACAGGTTAGGGTAATGAGTACAACATCAGCTTTGTTAAGGTCCAATAAAGAGTGGGAAAGGCTGCAAGTAGCACTAGGCAGTAATTTGTAGCTAAAGTCAGTGTCTGTAAGTGGCTCTGAGAGGGAAACATTACTAGCTGCTTATCTTGATGCAAATGGATTGTTCTTCACAATTAGGTGCTTTTGTTAGAGCATCACATTACAGTATGTTACTATTCCAGCCTCAGGGGTATGCAGATATTCTGATGTGGCCAATTTGGCTGACAAAGTATTAGGAGGCTGCCAATTTTACACAAACCTATTTGCAAAGAGACAAAAAGTTGAATGGTCTCAAATTCATGGTGGTTTTCTCTGGTTTTGTTTTTAAACTGG
The DNA here is from genome assembly GCF_004027225.2 of Strigops habroptila. NCBI lineage: Eukaryota > Metazoa > Chordata > Aves > Psittaciformes > Psittacidae > Strigops > Strigops habroptila. The sequence goes on along the minus strand of NC_044281.2, from coordinate 14,800,019 downwards.
ATCTCCAAGATCAAGGCACTGGTTCTTTTTATCTCTTTCTTTCTTTCTTTTTTTTTTTTTTTCCTTTTTGTTAATAAAAATGAAATGTAACTTTATTTTCAAGACCCATAAACTTATAAGGAGCACTTCAGTTTTGGGGAAGTGACTCTGTCTCATTGATCTGACAATTGAAATGACCGAGAATTTTCAAATGCCACAGTTTTCCTAGCCATTACCTCATTTTGTGGCCACATCATTCCTTTTCCTCACTGGCTTTTTATTCCATTAAGAGAACTATTCTGGGTCAAGTTGAAATGTTTTCATGGTCTGGAACAACTCTAGTTTTTTTAGTCAGGAAAAATTACTCTCTAACCAGCAAAAACAAAGAAACAAGCAAGCAATTTGTAACAGTGCAGTTCTGTGGAAATTAACATAGTGGTTTCAGTCTGGTAGGAGGATCAAATGGCCTTTTTACAAAATCCTTTTGCTCTAACGTAAAGAAGCTTAAGAAATTACATACTAAAGTACCTCAAAAGAAAAGACATCAGGTTGCAAAATTAAGAAATCAAAGGCAGGAAGTGCCAGAAGGAACCTTTCCCATCCAGCCTCTCTTCTGCCCCCTTGTGTGACCGGAGTGGCTCTTTAATTACAATTGCATTTTTTCCTGCCTACAGCGACTTTGCCTTCTAATCCGAGCTGTAATTGCTCAGAGATGCTGGTCCACTCCCTTGCAGGAAGCTGCAGCAAGGGCTGCAGCAAGAGGCTCCAGGTATTGCAGAGTAGGCGCTTACTTCGCAACACTGCAGGTACAGAGTCTGAGTGACATCTCAAGCCCCTCATATGGAGGGCTGTAGCAGGACACAACCATCAATCAGGCTAACTTAGATAACTGCTAAAGTAATGCCCAACAGCCCTGTTTGTGCCCCATTAAATTAGATCACTCTGTTGTGAGTCAGAATGAACTAATTTTCCTGCTATGCTTGCTGCCTGTGGCAGCCTTTGGGCTACTTTAATCTTCAAACACCAGTGGTCAAGATGAGAGCTATTTGTCTGGGGTTTTTTTTCATGAAAATGATGAAGTAGGCTGCTTGCATTTCTTCCTGGGCTTCTCAGCCTTCCCCAGCCAAATCAAAACTGGCTGGAGAAGGGAAATTGTTTCTCTTTGCATAGCTCATTAGCTGCTGATGCACAGGGACAGAAGCTGAAGTCCAGGGCAGAATGTCGCCTTTGGGAGCATTATCCCACGTAGCTTTTTCTCTCATTAGCAGAATACTGAAGTAATGCCAATGTTTTATTTTATCAGCAACCTAAAAGTATGAGACGATGAAGATACAGAATAGGACAGCAAGGGAATAACCTTTCTCTCTGCTGCAGACACATGAAGTTGACGCTAGTGAAGTCCAGCCCTGTGATGGAGCAATCCAACACTAAGAATGGGAGAAGCAAAAGGGGTTAAAGGAGAAACCACTCTGAAACCACTTCAGTGAAACTCTGGAACAGTCCCTCAGGGAATGGAAATGAACAAACCAGCTGTAGGGTGCAGAACACTAAGCAGACTTCACCTCTCCCTGGCCATATACTACAAATAACAGTATTAAAAACACCCTAGTCCTTGCCTCCAGAGATACTTTTTACTGCATAAGCTCCTATGCATCAGTGAGAGACTAGCTGCATTAATGGTGGCAGTGAGGTTGGGTCCTGTGTGTGGACTTGGGTATGCTGTTGAATCCCAGGAATCTCTTGAGATAAAAGCTGTAAATGATATTCAAAGGGAAATGGCCAAGCAAACCACAGCAGGCTGGAAAGGCAGGATGACTGCAGGAAAAGTGGAGCTAAGCGACTCCAGGGCTCATCTCCAGCAGCTAGAGAAATGCATTAGTTTGGACTGCAGCTCCAGTGAATTCCCTCCAATAAAAGCAGCCCTTGGAATGATGAAGGTTATTTCCTGAGATTCAAGTCAGAATAACCATGCAGATACACTTACCCAAAACAAAAAAGATTTTTTAAATAGCCTTATTTCTGCCTTTTCTTCTTTCTGAACTAAAGGATTACTTAGAAATCCTACATTTAACCTGCAGCATAAGGTTTTAAAATCAGATTATTCCTTTCTTTTTACTCTTTTTTTTTTTTTTAACTTTTATTAAGGAGTTTCTGTTGCAGTTTTGTGCAATCTGATTTCAAACCACTGAGGCAGAGAGGCACAGAGGACCAGGCTATGGGTGGAAGATATATGTGCTACAGCTCGGCACTGCATGGCAGTACCCACACACTGTGAAAGAGAGTAGGCACAAAATGAAGTTCAAAGAGTCCATAGGCTACACGAGCAACTTGGTGATGAAATGTCAGTTAGAAACGAGCAGCAGCAAACTGCTCTGTTTTCCTATTGCTGTGGCTTTGCTTGGTGATGATGACATACAAAGATTAAGTGTAACTGCATGAGCTCCAGTTGTTTATCTCCTTTATTATCATCGCCAGTAAGTGAAGGAGATGTGTGGGTGTCACCTGCAAAAAAAGAAGTTGCATTTCTGAGAGAAAAACATCTGCAGATCAGAGGAGGCAAATGGTCTTTTTTAATTCATGCATATCCAGTTTCCTTCCCATCACTAATCTGCAGAGCTGAATTTAGTCTCCTGGATTTCCTTATCTTACGCTGAGAGAGAGCGCAAGAGGGAGGAAGACAGAGGGACTTGAGCAATATCAAGTGCCCAGAATGACTGCAGATCACTGAGGTCATTTGTAAATCACTAAGATAGCCTGGCTCCTAGGGCATGGAGTTTGATTTTCCCTCTGCTCTCTTCCCATCTGCTGAACTATGGAGATTTGCAACAACAAAAGCTATCTGCTGTGCAATCACTTTACATAAGAACATTTTGTTCAGGCTGCTATTGAGGTATGCTAGCAGAAACTGGAAGTCTTAGGTCACCAGCCATGACACGAGTGTTAGTGTCTGTGTAGAAGGTGTAGATGTGGTTCTTCTGTGCTTGCATGTTCGTGCCTGTGACAGAGCGAGACTCTGCACACAGTTAAACACTTCTTGTTGCATACATTGCATAGAAATCACTATTTTAGTAAAGATTTAAAGCAAAGGCATCTCCTACATCGGAACTACTGAGGAATGTTTTATGTATGGACATGCAAACAACTGTACACAGATGTAAGTTTTTGTCTTTTCTCCCTGTCATTATGTATATACGTAAAAATATAATAAATAAAAAACCAGTGACCATATGTCTTGGATTGCACATGACGCACACTATGCTCATTGGGTCTAAGATATCTTTACATTAAGGATGTCTGACCTGGCTGTGTGCTGACTTGCCTGGGTCAACTCACCAGCCTCTGAGATATACGAAGTTTCAGAAAAATTAAAAATTATAAATTCAGAGTATCTGTATTTAAAAATAAGACTTTCCTCCACCTCCAAATTTGCTATAATTTGCTCTCGCCCTGGATTTGAGATACATTCATAAAACTCTTCCTTTAATCACTAAGCCTAGTGAGAACACTGATGACCATCCCTTTTTGACTGCAGATCAGAGAGTGGATTCCCTGTGGCTCTGCTACAGCTGTTCTAATAACCAATTGAGAGTGCATGTTGCACTCTTCTTATGCCCAGCTACAGTCCAAGCAAACCAAGGACCTGGCTAATCCTTCTCACCCACGTGCAAAATATGATATTCACCTTCCCCATTAAACAGACCTCTTCACAAAAATTAAACTCACTTGTTCTTGATAGCTGCCATAATGAATGCTTGGTCAATAATGATTAATTCCTTGTTCTTGCCAACAAGTTCTTGTGTCCGTTTACTGAGGGGAGGAATCCAGTTGATGTTAGTATCATTAGTTGTGTGAGGAAGTTGCACATCTGTGCAACTTGCTGTGGGAGTGTCTTCTACCCTCATGTAAATGCTGGGTTGCAATCTGCGTCAACAAACTAATGTTTAGCACTTTTTACTAGAGAACAAGAAAAATATCAGAGCCAAAGATCTGTGAAATTTGAGGCACTGATCAATCCAGTGATGCCTCCTGTTGAATGGCATAAGCACTAGAAGCTAAGTATCATTCTCAGATAGGTTAGAAGTGAGTTCACGCTGTAATTCTTCCATGTTTAGGATCTCAGACGCATATAGATTGCAAAGGCACAGCAAAATACTAAAGGATCTGAGGCAGGGGAGAAATACAGGGAAGCAACAGATTTAACTTGCTAAAGGCAAACAGTTTTTGTGCTGGGAACAGGAAACCAAGAGACAGTGCAAAGGATGTTGCGGGTGTTGGAAGGGCCACCACTGTAGTTACTGTGCATACCTGGGTGACTCATCATCGCTGTGAACACTGCCTTACACTCAAACATCCCTCCTTCCCCAGCTGGAGCCAGTGGGCTCATCCTGCCTGGCCTCTCCATGCTTCAGCTCTGTTAGGTTATCATCTGGAAGGCGCTTGGGCTGGCACTACGCTGGGCTAGAAGTTGGACTTGTGACATATACAGACTACACATGTGACACGCACAGGACTGATGTGGTGGTGCCTGCTTGAGGAGATTGAAAATGGAAAAAAGTCAAGGAGGAAGCAGAGGCATAGTGCTCATGCACACGTATGAAGCTCAGCGGTTGGGAGGGCAGAAAGCACAACTGGGCCATTCCTTCACACTGCTTGTAAACTCTACCCACTGCAGCACACCACTGTAGCACACCCCACCTTGCGGGGGATCCTCTGCTCCACAGGAAATAGAGGAAGTAGTAGCCTAAGCCAGGAGATGTCCCATCTGGTCACAGCTGCAGTTTCACTTGTGCCCTTTTGTCACAACTCAGACCTTCTAGCAGCTTCCCAGACATGGCTGCTTCTATAGTCCCTGCATTTCTCCCATTCTCCTTCACCTTGCAGCATAGGAAATCGACAGCATATCTGTCTGGGTGCCCTGCATGGATCTGCCTGCTCCTCAGAAACAAAAGGACCTAATCCCTGTCTGATCACTTGTAGGCTTTGGGGTTTTATTGTAATGAGCTTTCCTGTGGTCACAGAGCTGCCGATCTCTCACAGAGTTTCTATAGCCCAAGCTGTCCCCTAGACCTTATGGACAGATGGTGACAACCTTTTGGGAGCATCTGTCCCATTGCTCTTTAGGAAAGGTCAGGAATATATCTCATTACACAGAAAGAAAGCAAGTGAAGGTGATGTGTCTAGCTTGGGAGCCGGAGATGCAGACTGACATTTTTATTCCTCATGAAGATTGCCACGGTATTGATGGGGCACGCTCAGCACACATTCCCTCTGCAAACTGTGAAACTTGCTTTGCATACCAACAATAGATTAGTCTGCAATTTATTCTTGCACAGATTGCAAGCATATTCCTGTACAGCAAGAATAAAGACATGCCTGACCAAAACATTAAAAAATATATATTACTATGTGTACTAACCTGCGACATACCTGCCACTCTCTAGAACAGACAGAAGTCTATTTCTTCATCTACTCCTGCAGATGCCCTGAAGCTCTTTGAATCTTTGGGTAACTAAGAAGCTGGTCTAAGACAATACCTTCTGTCCCTACAACTCAACAATTTGGTGGCCAAGATCAACTGGGCTGATGGCTCACCAGAAAGACTTTGCAGAAGCAGTGTAATGTAGAGATGGCACAGAAAAACAGAGATAAGGTTTATTGTCAGTACTGCCTCTGAGCTTTCATTGGCACCTCCTATCTATCTTCCTTACTGAGACTGCAAACTCTTTGGGCTATTTGTTACCAGTCACTACATTTTTGTACAGTACCTGGGACCCAGAGTCTTGGCCAAGCTCCTCGTACAAATAACAGTGAGAACTTTAGAAGTTGTTATATCAAATCCTCATCCCTTCCTCAGCAAATGCCAGCACTAAAAGTCATGGAAGGGAAAGTATGATAAAAACAAACCTGCAAAGTTGCAGGGGCTAGGACAAAACACATAAATGTTCTCGTTTTCTTCCTTCTACACATTTCACTTCCTTTCTGATGGACCTCTTATTTACCACTTGGAACACATCCCACCATCAGAGCTGTGTTCTTACCAGAGCTTATTTTTCACTGTAACACTTAGTTATATGGCTTAGTTATATGGCTTAGTTATATGGTTACAAGTCAGCACCAAAGGGAAGCCAAGAAAGAAGTATCAGCAGAGAGCTCTGTAAGTGATATCTCTCATTTCACAACCCAGAAACCACAGGTAATCCCCTCACACTGTATTCAAGCACAGCATTGCTCTGAAGCAGTTCCACTGAGGGAGAGAATTCCTGATGCTTGACTTGCAACAGCTTCACAACATCACAGTACTGGGGGTGATACAAGGAGGAGGAACAGAGTGCATTTCAAGCACACATACATAAGCCAGAAGACAAATGAGTATTTCTCAGAGTCCAGAGGGAAGCTCTTTATGGTTCTCCAGCCCCACCTCACCCCTCCAAATTAGAACATACTGAAAATGCTTTTCCCCACGGGAAATGTGTATATGCTGGGGGGTAAATATATGCACAAATAGTCTGTTCTGTGTGTATATAATGTTTCTTTTACAGTTAAATTGCCAGCGTGCTTTTCTATTTCCCCAGCTTTGCTCAGTGTAAGGTCTCCTTGCACAAACAGTCCATGCTGCTCAGTGACTGCTGATTGCCCTGTTCTCTGGTTGGCAAAGTGTGGCCCTTTCTAATGGAAAAAACCATGCCTGAAGAAACTTGCTATTTGAACGCATCAGTCAGCCCCCTTGCAAACTAGATCTTACCAACTCTCTTGCCTCATCCTGGGGGACCCAGAACTCTCAAGGCTTTTCACATGCATTTTGCATCAGAACATAAACATACAGACTTATGTTCCATCTGGCAATGGTGTCTTGTTTCCAACAAACCTAGCTGCTCCAGTGAAAGATATTAAGCCTTCAAATGGACTAGCTTGTCCTAGAAGAAGCGTGTTTCTGTCATTAGCTAGCAATCATCTCATGGCCTTTAACAGGAGCTTTGAGAAATAATTTTTTTGATTTCCATTTTCTGCAATCGCAATCATTGTGATCACAAATATGCATTTATATTACAGTAATAATCAAGGATCTATTTTTTTCACACTGTACAAGCTGAAAGGTGATATCCCATGCCCTGAAGAAAAGCAAAACAGACGAGAGCTGATTGACTGGGAAATAGAATACAATAAAATGTAAGGAATTGCAATGTGATTGACATGTGTGGCTGTTTGCTGTTAAAATTGGGTGTATAACCAAGGAAAAAAGGAATGAAAAGAAAGAATATATTTTGTTACTTCCTTTCGGGCTTAGCTGGCTTTGTTTCAGTCAAGCACCGGTTTAATGCCTGAGAAGAAGTGAACATTCTACATTTCTCCACTACACAAAAGCAAACTGTCAGCAGTGACCGGGGTTTACACTGGTGCAAGTGTATAATCACTGGTGTGAAATTTGGAATTAGAACCTTTTTGCACATACAACCTGCCACTGTCAGCAATCTGCAGAGGAGTGTCTCCACTTTCTGGCTAATTGGTTGAAGAGTCTCTCTCTTCCCGAGCTCCGACACCTTCATTAACTTCCTCTTTGTTCCCATGCATCGTTCCTGGAGAGTTTTGGTAGGATGCCGTCAGATGCATGTAAGGAAGACATTTCTTTGCAATGAAAGGAAGAGCTGATCCCATTTTCCTTTCCTAACAAACTATGGTGCTTTCTACCGCCAGCATGTGACTCTGCGGAACTGGGCTCTGCATTTTATGCCTCACGCTGACCTTGACTGCAGCACTGTATCCACTTCATTCATTAATAGCAACAGTCCTTTTTACTGAAAGCTGTAAAAGGGGAGTAATAAACCTAATGGCATTATGTACTGTAGACTCCAGCTCATGTTGTTACTCATCCTCTTGAAGCAGAGACTGCCCTGAGAGAAGGGATCGCTGCTTCATTAACCTCCTTCTGCAGGGAGGAAGCCTTGGCAATTGGATCATGTTAATTTAGATTTCAACACTGATGCTCTATTATCAAATGCCTTTTCTTTCAACGGAACACTCCCTTCCTTGAATCAAAACAAACTTGTCATCTACAGCCCACTGGCTTCCAGGTTCCAGCTGTGCTTGCAAATATTAACTGACAGGATAGGGAAATTGGTTACAGTGATGCTGAATGAAAGCACAAGTACTCTTTGCAGTATCAGCATGGGCTGCTATTTGTTTCACAAATACTGAATCTCACTGATGATATCAACTGTAGGAAGAGTTACCTCTGCATTACAGCAGGAATCTCATTCCGTAGGGAAATAGTATGTCAATACATAAGTTGGTTTAAAGGACTAATACAAAAATACAAGCACAGAGGCTGTCTAGGGATTATTTTGCCCTCAAATCTGAGGTCTCTGCTCCTGAAGCAGAGCTCTCCTGATGTGGCTTGGCGGGTCCTGTGGACAGAGAGGACAGCCATGCGAAGAAGAGTTCCTTCAAAACCTCAGAAGAAATTTAGCCATCCACTTGGCCACAGCCTGGGTCCTGAGAAGGTGAAAAGTCTCTCTGTGAAGAGTGAGACACACAGAGAACAGCTGCACATTCATAACAACCTTCCGTTACAAACAAGCAAAACGAGGACAAACAGAAGCTTTTCAAGGAATCAGATACTCTGAAGCAACAGACCCACAAATCAATATGGGACTCCTATTGCCCAGGGACAAGTACCCAAAAGTAATTTAAATTAATCAGGAACTCCTGAGCCACCAGAAATTAGTTCAGGCACTACAAGGCGGAACTGTGCATGCTACCTAAGGAATCCATTAAGTTTTTAGGACATGGATTCTTTTAAAAGCCTTTGAGTTCTCCATACACTTTGAAAGAGCCCCATATGAGGCCAAAATGTCATATCGTCTTATCTTTTCCCTGCTGAATAAAGCAAATCATTTTGTAGAAAGTTTGCAGATGCTCTTACTTTTAAAGTATTTCAGGAGACAGCTTAAAGCTTGAATCTTTCATCTATGATGAAAGGCTTTCCATCTTTCAAACGGAAAGCCTGACTGTCAGCCTTCTATTTCTTTCGCATGGCAAGAAGGATGGAGAGAAACTGGAAGTTGCTACGTTATCTCGAAGCTAAAATTTACCTGTGTAAAATCTGTTTCATTTCCTATTGAGTTTTTCTAGGCCATGAAGGGTTAAATTATGGAGCAAATCTAATGCTGCAGAAAAAAGACACGAGATCTTTTTAGAGGTGCATATGTCTATGCAGCGTGATGCATCTGCGAACCATACTGAATTATCTGATTAGAAAGTGCAAAAAAACCAAAGGCAGCCTGCAGCGAGAAAATGAGACCCTGGGTAGAATCCATCTGCCAGTGAAGCAGTTAAAAAGGGGGACTTAGAACAGCAGTGATTGTCATTTGTGTACGACACTCAGTGGGCTATGATTTCCTCACATAATACTCATGCATTGCAGCACCTGGTGAAGACCATGTGACAATCACTGCGTAGTCCACTACATTTTCAATAGTTAGCACTAGTTTAATCCCTAGATAAGCTATTTAACAGGTGTGAAAGAGAGTAAGGGCTTATTCTCCACACAGAGAGTAGGGCAGAAAGACTAGCTCGTGTGTTTTTTATTTCCTGCAAACGTGTTTCTCAGAAGGTTTGTGGACATGCATCTCCCTCATCTGGTGCACAATGAAGTAACACCCTGGTGGAAAGTATGAGAGATTTCTGGCAAAAAAAAAGAAATCTGGGAAAGAGTCCTTAGTGAAGGAGTGCAAATACTCAGTACATCTCCTGGGAGATTACGTATTTCCTTTGCCTCTCCATTTCATTATAGTATCATCATATAATACAAATATAATAGCTGTCTTCTACACCTGGGCACCTTGTATTCATTAATAGTTTCCTCTACATAGTTCAGCCCCTGATTTGATATCAAATCTCCATGAAGGTCAAAGAAAGCATACCCCTCCTGATAACCAAAACTGGCAAACTGGTCACAATGGATGAGGAGGAGGCTAAGCTGCTCAACAACTTTTTTGTCTCAGTCTTCACTGGCAACCTCTCTTCCCACACCTCTGGAACAGAAGGACTGCATGGCAGGACTGGGGGAGCAAAGTCCCTTCCTCCATAAGAGAAGATCAGGTTCGTGACCACCTGCAGAACCTGAATATACATAAGTCTATGTGACCTGATGAGATGCATTCCAGAGTCCTGAGGGAATTAGCTGATGTAGCTGCCAAGGCACTCTCTGTGATACTTGAGAAGTCACGGCAGTCAAGTTTATGAGTGGAAAAAGGGAGACATTTCACCCATTTTTAAGAAGGGTAGAAAGGACCCTGGGAACACTGGCACAGGTTGCCCAGAGAGGTGGTAGATGCCCCATCCCTGAAAACATTCAAGGTCAGGTTGGATGGGACTCTGAGGAACCTGATCTAGTCGAGGATGTCCCTGGTCACTGCAGGGGGGCTGGACGAGGTGATCAGCTGGAAAGGAACTGATCTGGGAAGGGAGTAGCAAGATATCCTCTGCTGACATCTATCTGTAGCAGAGCAACATTTACTTCCTCATAGGTGTAGAAAACTGCTTGCTGTTCCTCCAAGTGCCGTTGTGATCTCCAGCCACACTGGTGAGAGTGCTGGTGCCTCTCCTTTATTACCAGAGAGGCTCTAAAAGACTGTTCTGGTTTGCTGTCACCCAGATGTGGATATTAACCAAGTGCTTGCAGAAGGAAGGCTCATCTGCTTCAAGTCTGGAGTGACTTTTGCCTAAGCAAGACTGGTCAAGATAATGCAGAAAATTCAGATTAGAGGAGAAATCCTTCCGGTACAGACTTCTTTATTTGTCACGGTTAAGAGAACTATCTTCAAAGGAAGCAGTGTCCCCCTCTCACACACACATCCCTTTCCTGGATAAATCCATCTCATTCAACAGCTTCCAAAGAAACTGCTATTTTAAGAACAGAAATGTCTCACCCCCTTTCACAACTTGATTTTTAAATTATTCTGGCACTAGTTTGTCTATGTGCCAGACTAATGAGACAAAAAAGAATAAACACATCACTATAGCACTGAAAGAAGGCATTAACCCAAATGTACTTTAAAACAGGATAGGCTTGTCAGTACCTCAACTAAGATTTCTTCTGGATACTCCATCTTGTAACTACAGCAGCACATCCCCTCTGTAACAATGGGTGTGTATTTAACACAACTCCTTACCAGACCCTACAGCCAGTCCTGTGAGCACTTGCACAATGTAAAACAGGCAATTACTTTAAAATTCTGGGACATTGAAATGATCTTTCTGGAGGGTCTGATTCTGCCCTAAGCTTTTACTGCCATCTAAACAAACAGGAGCTGCAGCCAGAGCTTGCTGTGCTGTCAATGGTATTCTGACACATTGGACTAACATTAGGCACTGTGTCCTGATTTGCACCACTGCCAGCAATGGGGCTCTGCTCCCTGGCTCTGAAACTGTTGATTAATAAAAGCCCACCCTCATCCACCTCCCTTAACTCCTGCCTAGCTAAGGCCAAGTGTTTCTTCTGATCAGGTAGAAGCCAAGTCTGGGAAAACAGGTTGCTTCTGCTTCTTGAAAGTCTGCTCCTGACTTGAGCAAAGCTATGCTACAGACCCACAGCAAGAAAATCCTGACTCAGTTCTTCACACAAGCTGGTGTGGTTGGGCTCAAGACTTCCAAAAACTTCACAGATGGACTCAAGTGATGCAGGCTACACGCAAACCCTCAGAGAAGAAAGACTCTGTGGGCTTCAGTGCTTGCTAACAGGAAAAGAACTGAAAGGCTTTATAGTATCCAGACTTCATAGAAGCACACAGCTGCCAAAGACCTACTTAGCTCAAATGGCCTCACAGAACTCCCTATCTCTGTACCGTGACTGCTCAGCTAAGCATGTCAGTGGTACAGTGCCTTATACATGGTGATTTGCATGATAGGAGTACACTGCTCAGCTAAGCCCAGTCGTCCTCTAGGAGCTACAACACTCAAATGAGCCTGAGGTGTTGCCTGAAGTAATCACGTCTCACGGTGGGGAAGGCACAAGCAACAGCTCTATTTACTTGTTCAACTTTTACTTGGTTACAGAGCAATTCAACTTTTCCCCTTGAACACAGCGGGGTTCTAATCCCTCAAGCTTTAATCATTTCAGGCAAAAATGTTATTCACTCAGAATTCAGGGATCATTTGGATTCACGGGCTGACTTGACCATGACAAAAAAAGTCGATGGAAACTGGAATATTTGGATAATGACTCAGCAGTGTTCAGAGTGAGGGTTGCTAATTATGGTGGAGAGGATGTGTGATAAAAATTCAGACACAGTGGGGTGTTGCAATACACTAGTGAGTGTGTGAAGGCTGAAAAACTTGCTAACAGAAAGCTAGAAACAGATACAGGGTTGGTATAATTTTGGTTGAAAATATAGAAACATATAATCTCAACACAAGCCCTCACAATAATAAAACAAACTAAGTAAGCTTCTATACACGGGCAGCTTTTGAGAAAATAAGTAAGAATTAGAAGAGGCACCTAATAATAAAAGAGGAAATTAAGATATATGGAATATCATCCTATAATTTAATGCTCACCTATGCCTTTATTGCTTTCGAAATAAAATGGCAACCATCATAATTTTAAATAGAACACTGTGTGTGCCCAACACTTACTTAGAACAACAGTTTCTTCACTAACTGTGATACAAGTGCGCAAGGCAGAGTGATTTTAAATGACTGAAATTACATTAAAGAATTCTGCAAAACATTTCCCTACCTTTAAACTTGTAGAGTTTGTACAGCACTTCAGTACTGCCCCTGGACTAAAATAAAGGGTTCATTCCTGCATGGAGCTGTTGAGTCATGGATATGAAACATTGCATGCTCATATGTGGTTGAAGAGATCATGGTTTTGTCCTCCAAGCTCTCCAGTGAGTGGATTCAGTGTGCTCCTATTTGCTGTAGGTCTACTTGCAGGTGCACTAGTGGAAAAGCATTGGGCTTCAGCAGCACCCAAAATTTACAGAAAGCTACGTTCACGCTGTCATCTCCTGTTAACCATACATATCGTGGTCTCAAAGTCAGGGAAAGGAGGCTGGAGCATGCACGGCTCCGGAGCTCGAACACACAAGACCCCACACACTCCTCCGCTCCCAGCACGCGCTCCCGATTCCCTTCTGGTCTTTGTATGAGCACCATCATTCATTCTGCGGGGCCTCTTTAGGGCTAAAGAGCCGGGAACCACAAGGGAAGGAAAAACAGGAGGTAGGAAGCTGTGAGGGGTGAGAGGTTGGGGATCTCCTTCCCACAGAACCACGAGGCGGTTCTCCCAATGGAAATGCCAATGACCTGCGGGCACAGCACCCACCCCGCGGGCCCGGCTGCCAGCGCGCCCCCCCGCGGCCGCCGCCCGCCGCTGCGGCCCCGAGCCGCGGGGCTGCGGAAGAGCGGCCCAGGGCCAGGGCCAGGTGTTCCCGCTCGTCTCTGCCCGGCGGGCGCGGAGCCCGCGGGGCTGCTGCCGCGGCGCTGGGCAGGTCCGCTCCTGCGTCTCCCCCTGCCAGGCCGCTGGAGGAGGCAATGAACTGCTGTTTCGCAGCAAACGTCTTTGCAGCCCCGCAGCACGCACCTTGCCCCGCGCACCCCTTCCCCGAAGAGCCACGCGTAGCCGAGGCCACATCCTGGCTCTCCTCACACTCACGCTGATCCACATCCCTTCTGCCAAAAGCAGATCGGGGACAGGAGGAAGCAGCCAGGAAAGGTGGCAGATCCAGGTATCAAAATGAGGAGCGTTTCTCCCCCTGCTGATCCATCTGGATCAAAATTCTCCTGCTGCCTTTAAAGGCCCGCGGGGAGGTAACCAGCAGCACCCCACAGATTTTAGTATATGCTTCACCTAGTTTTGGGCCATGCATCTAACTGCACTGCTGCAAGAAGAGGCTCAATTATGTAGCTGGAGGGAAAGCTGTAGGTCCCTTCTAGCAAATCACCCACTCAGATGTGCTGCTACACACAGTGGGCTGCAGTCCTCTGTTCAACATGGGCAGCTTGTGAGCATATGGGAAAAAAGTCTGGAGGTGCCTCATCTGCTGAGATCCCATTCAGCTTCTCCCCAGGGTTCCAAGGAATTTAATGCATTTCCGAGAGTAACAAATGTTCTTGTGAGCAGTGGCTTTCAGTGCTGAGTACCAGAGGTCTCCCAGGCCTGGCTAGGACAGTTCCCACATAAGGGGATGTGGGGAGGGGAGAAAGAATTTGGAGGCTGTTTGCTGATTTTTTCTCTACATGAACGCAAAATAAGGGAACTGGAGGCTCACCATGGTTCTCACAACTCAGTACACTCCAGAACGCTCACTTTTCTCAGCCAGTAAACAAAGCCCAGTGGTCCAAAACCCAGGAACAAGCTTTGCTTGATTCCTGGTTTAAACTTGTGCTTCCCAGTTTAAATCCGTTCAAGACAAAGTATGACTCCATCCCAGGAGAGTGGTGAATATTCCCCACATTCCACATAAGCTCCCAACCTACTGATAACTTTGGGCTTCTCCCCTCACATCTGCATGCCGTGATATTCCTTCAAGGCCCATAAGAGTTATGATGATAGCAGCACTGAGCAATGCATGGTGATGATGAAATGTTCCCTGGCAGGAGAATCAGGTTCTGACGATCATGTCCAACAGACTTCCAACTGTTTTTCTCCCTGTGGTGCTCCCACCAGAATAGCTGCCAGATGCTCCGCCCGTACTGCCTCCCCTGCTGCCTGGGGAATGGTGGTGTAGTGACTGTGCTGTGAGGAACGAACTTGAAGGATTGGATCTGTTCAAGTTCTGGCCTGGGTACCCATGACATTGATAGCACCTTTTCCTGACCTCATGTAGCACCTGACGTAATGTGCCTACGTGGGGCCATGCGAATCTCTGCAACCTCAGTGCAAATGGTTCTGTCACCTGCAGAAGGGCATGAAGCTTTCAGCTGCGGTCTGACCAGCACGACCAGCACGAGCATACAGAGCAGAAAAAGCAGGGAGCACATTCCCTTCTTGACGACATCTGATAGGGGACCCAGCTGTGCTAGACACCCATTCAGCATTACAGAAAAGGCCAGCCATGCTGAGGAGGGCACGAAAGGGAAGACTTGGCTCATGTGTCTCGATGTTTTGTCATTCTTGCCCAGGGCGCACTGTTGCTGGTTCTGAGAATACAGTGTGCCAAGTGACATTTGGCTGTGGTAGACCTGTTTTACAATGACGCTTCGTGCAAACCCACAGCACTCAAACTGAAAGGGGGGAGGGCTTGCGAGAAATGAATTCTTCAGGAAGGTATGGCACATGCTTTTCTAAGAATACACCGCATAACACATAACACTTGCCAAAGGGGAAAGGCAAAAGGATATATATTGCCCTGCCCATCTACCAAGTATCGAGGAGGTCTGATGAGAATATCAATGTGTACTCAGATCATACTTACTTCTTTTTAAGTTATTCTTTGTCATCCTTTTATAGCAGTCTTTACCTAATTGGCTACACTTAATATTTTGGGGGGATGCTGAATTTAGAGAAATTTTTATTTTCCCTCCTCTTTTGGGCTGGCAAGTGACAGCAGTCAGCAACTGTCATTTCTTGTTACAAGAGTAACCACAGCCCCATTTACAAGGACTAGATAAAGGATTACAAAACCTGGCCCTACGGCAGCGGTGAGGATGACCACACCATAGATGTGAAGCATGTATATGTGGGTGTATTCAAGGGGAGGGAAAAGCTAGTGATGCTTTTAAGATTTGAGGCCCACTCTTTAATGTAAAAGGTACGTTCTTCCTAGAAGGGGGGAAACTCATGAGTTACTTATAAAGCCTGAGAGTGCCAAATCCCAGAGTTACAGGAACATCTGCTTTGAAATCTTGTAAAAAAAGTTCCCTTTGCACCATTTTCCTGGGGCTAAATCTTGCTTTGGACTATATGACTTGTGTCTGTTAGTAAATCAAACTGGTGCAGAACACTCCTGGGAAAATCTCTTGGCCTCCAAAGCCGGGTTGCTGCCCCCGAACTGCATAACTGGAGCAGGTACATCCTTGCTCTGCTTGTGTTGGGCCCTTTGGTGAGGGCATCTGCTGGCTCACCCCTGTGCTGAGGTAACTCTGGCTCCTCTCCTGCCAGCACCCAGAGCTGGTAGCTAACAATTGATCTTGGAACTCAAATACCCGACAACACTCAGGCACAGCTGCTGGAGAACACGTGCGGGTGCAGCCAGGGTATTCCTGAAGCCCAGAGCCATTCTTTCCAGAAGCAAGTAGCTTATGGCAAACACCCAAAGCAGTGCCTGCTGCTCACACAGGCACGTAGCAGGGTTCCTCACATCTCCCTCATTCCTATGGCTGTGACTGATCCAGCAAGATTTACCTTATAAACCCAGAGAGCTGCGGTGAAATTCTGGGTGCCCAGGACTCCTTTTCCCCGAACTCCCTCTTGAGGTCCCCAGTATGCCCATGTTTGCCTTCTCCTTTGGAGAGCTCAGCCATGCTTTAACCCCATCCCATTCACTTGCCATGCTGTCTGTCTCTGGACTGAACTGTGTGTATCTGCCTCTGGAAGACCTCAAGTGCCTCACCAGGCAACTGTGCAGAAATAAATTTCAATTTCAAAGATTCATTCTGTTGATGTATTCCCTGAGCTGACACCGCTCACAAGCTCAGCCGTATCACAGATCACATGTTTAGGATTTAATTATCTTCACTGTACATTAAATATACTATATATAGTGTGCTGGAGAGGCAAGACTCAGAAAGATTTAAACACAAACAAAATGTACGTGGTTGAAGAGAAAGCCATGAGGAATTCTGCAGCCCTGTCTTGACTTTCAGGAGAGTTTTGTGCCAGGTAGCATTTTTAGGACATGTTTTTGTGATTTGCTTTATCTAATCTCAGCATTGCCAGGAAAAAGCAGCACCATCCAGGCCCCTCTGGCCTCCAGCTGCACCACCCCATCCCTTGTGCTGGCACTGGGATTAATTTGGCTGTGGGATGAGCTGGAGCAGAGAAAGGATTTGGCTTACACAGCTGCATGGGGGTTAGTGCTGCTACAAGGGAGAGAGAGCCATGGGGCTAAGGATTCCTGGGGGGCAGGGAATGATCCTGCCCATTTTGGTAGCAGTTGCTCTGCTGTCAGTGAAATCACACCCTCAGGACAGGGGCCCTTCCTTCTCTGTGTGGTGAGATAATTCAGGCATTGTGCAGTGTCTTCTCACTTGAATCATGGTAATGAATACAGTAAAACCTCACAAGTTTAACAGATTAAAAAATGGCAGTTTTAGCCTGCCTGAGGGAAATGCTGAGGTAGGAGGGCAACAGCCACTTTAGCTTAAGAGATAAGAACCGAGCCCTGGCAGTGGCACACATAACTGTTGGACTCACTGCAGGCCAGTCCTCCCTTGGTGGGAAGGCTTAGTACTGCCTTGTGAGAGGCAGTCACAACAGGAATCTTCCAGCAGCACAGCAGTGCATACACCAAACATGTGCCCACATTGTCACAGCAGTGGTGGCCCTGTTGTTGGTACACAGTGCTGCTCCCTGAGGAGAATTTCCTCTTGGAGGCTAATGGTTGCCAATACAAATTAGAGCTGCCTGCAGCCTGCAGCTGAAGAGCACAAGCACTTTGTCATGTCTTCACCAGAAGTCAAGCCACATGAAATGTGACTTCCCATGAAGATATGTTGAATGTCTGGGCTTCTCAATAGCCCTGAAATCAACACTAACAGCTCAAAAGATAAGGTGCCACCAGCTAAATCCTTCTCTTGCCTGCTCTACCTGCCCACGGAGCTCTTGGTGGCATTGGGATTAAAGAATCAATCTGTCCTTAATAAAAAGAATACTGTGACATCTGCCCTTCCTTTCCTGCTAAGTGATGGTTGCTGTAGGCAGCCACTCTTGTAGAAAACTTCCAGCTTTCAAGGGGGAAAAATGCCCAACAATTACGCAAAGAGCTATGGTCGGCATTTACGCAGTTTGGAGTGTACAAACTCTAGCTGTGGCCTTTATGACATTTGCTGTTAAACCAGGTTACTGGACAAAAGCCTTGAAGAAACCGTGGGCACTTAGTAAGGCTAACAAAATGTATCCCAAGAGCAGCACGTGCAAGTTAGCTAAAAATGTAGTTAATCTCTGAAAGTGCAAAGCAAATGGATTACCATGTGCACGGTGTGCATGTGGCTTCTGTCCATTTTAGCACAAAGAGGATGGGTGCTCAGCTGGGGCACCCAGGACACCACCCCGGCCCCCCCCCGACTCTGTGCATGAGCAAGAAGCACAGGAAAAAGAACACTTCTTGTGCAAATTGCAAGCACTGATTCTAAAAGCAAGAGGCGGGTGTTGAAGGGCCTGGTAGTATGGGGGTGAATGAGGGCAGGGTCCTGCTTCAGAGAGGCTGTTGGGGAGGAAGAGAGTGTGATTCACTTCAGGAGAGCACTTGCTTCCCACCACGCTCACTCGTGCAGCATCTGCAGTCGCAGGGCGCAGAGAAGGGGGAAATGAAGAGAACAGGGTGGCTGCAAGAGGAGGGGGAGATCAAAGCGTGTTCGTTTCTTCCCTCAATTTGAACTTCTGTGTCTTATTTCTGTTGTGTTTCTCAGTGTTTGTTTTCCCCAGAGGTCCACCTGCAAGGCCACACCTCTGTGAGGAGAATTCCTTCCTCCCTGTGCCAAACAAGAAAGCCTGCTGTGCTAGAGACAGCAGGCCAGGCCAGCATTCCCACCACCCCTGTACTCATGCTACCTGGAGGTGCCATGGGTGCAACAGGAGCAGGTGGCTGCTCTTGCCCTTTCTGCTGACACCATCAGACTAGTGACAAGTTTTACTAGTAACTTCATGAGCCAAGTCATTTAACCATTTCTGCCCTCCCAGTCTCGTTTGCCTCACAGGATGGCAGCAGTTGATATTTCAAAAGATAAAGAATATTTTGTTGTAAGCAAAGAAAAACTAGAGAAGATCGATGGCAGTAATGGGAGGGAAATGAGCTGAAAACCACAGACAAGGCAAAAGTCTAATTAATCATATGAGTGAGGAAGCTTGTAGTGTGCCATGAGAGCAGTTGAAGAGGCATTGAGTTACATAGCAAGCTTGTACCATAAAATGATCTGTACCTATTTCCCAGAAGGTGATTAGTTTGCATAATTCAGAAGTTTTATGAAGGGTGTTCATTGGAACTTGATGAATAATTAATTTTTTTTTGTTTCATTGTCAAAGTTGGAAAGTCAGGAGAACTCTTTTCAATCAGACTGAAAGGAAAAAACCTGATTTTTTTTTGCAAATTGGAAAGTAAAAAAATTAATAATTTGGAGGCTTCAAATGTTTCAGAATGCACTATTAATAAAGCAACAACAAAAGTGCTCTTGTAGAGCATTCGTAGTTAAATCCCTTCAAGTCAGGAATGGACTGTAGTTTCATAGCTGTTGAAGGAATGGAGGAATGGGCGTGCAGGGAGACCAACTCCAGCCTAACCTCTCCAGCCCAAAGACCTTGGTACAAAGATACCATGTATTTTCATTGAATCTTGACCTCTGGCAAGAACCCAACACAGGGTGATATATCAGGCAAGTAGTATTGCAGCAACACCACTTACAAGGCTGTGGCAGCAGAACTGGTTGATGCAGTTAGGTCCTTAGAGCAGTGAGAACCATGCCTTCTGCTTAACACTTTTCCTTTTACAAGACGTAAGTTGGTTGCTGACGTTTGAAAATCATAAAAAGTGGGTTAATACAATGGCCATTTAAATAAGCAAACATAGCAAAAAACCTTAGGAAGTGAAACTTTCTCAAGAAAGTTCTGCTTAACTGCAGTTGCTCTTGCTGCAAAGGGTTCCCTTCGTATTTTTCTCATTTCACCCATTACTGGTTCTAGGCAGAAAAAAAAAGACGAAATGGCATTTTGCCGGTGTGTAAGACACCATTGTTTTCTTTGCAAAAGAGCTGGTAATTTAGAAATGAAAAATGTTGGCGGGGGCTTGAAAAAAGCTTTAGGAAAAGATGTGCATGCATCTTCTCAAAAATTTCCCCTTTTCCTTCAACATTTCATCAAAATTATGACATTCAAAACATTTCCTCCTATTTTGCATAGGGCTTGATTTTCATTGGACCACATCCAACATATTTGTTTTCTTTGTATGTACCAGATATAATCTTGCTGCTACCTAAAAGTAAAATTCCCCAAGTGGTGTGTTACCCACAAGCCCATCCTCCTTTTTATCCCCTCTTACTGACTTTGCAGCCCTGTTTCATCATCTCTTTCCCCCCTAGAAACACATTTGCAAACCTCCTTCATTCTCCCCTTCATCCCTAGCACACAGGGCAACCAAACTGACCACTATCATAATTTCTGGTATCCGTTATCCCGTGGCCAAAACATTAAGAATTCCTTTGGATGCTGGATCTGAATTTTAAAATATAGGATTTCTCAGCTAGGTTTTCAGGTCTTGATAGCGGGAAGAGGCAGCTGGAGCTGTGAAGAAGCACATTGGATGGATGCTCACTGCGATCAGAGCCTTTAATTGCAGGTATTAATCAGTGCTCAATTCAAATAACCAGGAGAGTAAGCTGGCCACACTGACACAAGTTAATATTCTCAGAGTCCCTATAGATGTGATTGTCTAAGAATGTGAGAAAGATAAAGCTTGTAGGGAGTGGTAATATCTGTCAGCAAGCAGGTATAGTAAGAAAGAGCTTCTGAACAGAAAGGCAGAGGCTTGTCAGCTATCACTTTGGCTAATGAAAGACTCGGTCTCCCCTTGCACATCTGGTCCCTCTGACATTTTAGGGTTTGCTTTCATACTTTGCCCTGGTAGGGACTTCAGGAAAGGGGAATTGCTAAGTCCTAGAAATATGGTTTCAAGTACTTTGTAAACTAGAGAAGACAAAGGGAGTTTGAGTTATCAGTAATGCAAGGGTAAGGCTTTGTGCGAGATCAGATTCTGTGGTGAAGAGTGAGTTGAACAACAAATCCTGAAGCTGATAAACTTTTGGAAGATATAGGACCTGCTTTTAGTTTGCTGGCTCACATGATGCCAGCCACACACCCAGCACTTGGCTACAGCATCCCACTTGCAGAGAGGTTTGGGTTACGGGGTGACAATTTCTTTTGCAACTGTTATGTGTCAAAAGCAAGAAGATTCTTGCAAAGCCTGGGATTTTTTCCACAATCCTCTGTCAGAAATTCCTTATCTTTGTTTTCCAGAGCCTATTGCCTATGATTTAACACATATTCTAATGCGAACTCACAATCCTTGCACACATCGCTGTAAATTTTCAGTAACATGTAGTGGCCCATGGACTGAAGGCAAACAGATTGAATGTATCACTTCCATACATCAGGGCATCAATCATATTGAACTTAGACATAGTTCACAGGAACAGATTCTCTGACAAGCTCTAAATAAACAATCTATGACAAAGCCAGTATTCATTCTATGTTTTTTGTAGATAAAACTGCAAGGGAAGAGGCAAGGAGAAGTTTTATGAAGCAGAAACACGAGGCAAGGTTATAGCCAAAGGTTATCTGCCCAAATCATCCTTTCTCTTTTTGGTATTCTCATTTCTGTATCTCCATCTCATCACAAGCCTTCTGAGATTTCCACACAGAAGCTGTTTCCCTAAGATGTCTGAGGTTTGTGGCTTCTGTTCCCAAACTCAGTGTGCCCCTGGAAAGAGATGCATATGTGTGCTGTAGTTCTGAGATCCAGTCCCTGCATAGGCATATCAGACCATGTGTGGATGTGGTTGAATGTGGCAAGATACCAGAAGCCTTAGCCCACGATCGCTATTCACCTTAACTGCTCAAACATTCTCTTTGCTGGCCTTGACAAACTTTGGCTCACTGCTATGTATTCAAACCTTTACTGTGTATCTATCAACCTGAAC
Source organism: Strigops habroptila (assembly GCF_004027225.2). Lineage (NCBI taxonomy): Eukaryota > Metazoa > Chordata > Aves > Psittaciformes > Psittacidae > Strigops > Strigops habroptila. The sequence continues at coordinate 14,778,188 of NC_044281.2, read as the reverse complement.
TCCTTGTCATTCTCTTTGTGCCTGTCCACTGGCTTCCCCCTTCTGCTATATTACTAAGTTACCTTTCTCCATTTCATTTCATTTCAATTTCCCAGCCCATCCCATTTTAACTATCACTCCTCATTCACTCTTCAGAAATGGCCTCCAGACTTTGAGTGGCGAACAAAACTGATCTTCATTATCCACTTGTCATCAATTCAAAGAGATGCTTTAGAATGCGTTCCGTACATCCCTTAGATGAACCTCCCACTGTGAGCTTAGGAAAATGCCTTTTCTTGTCAGGTCTCCTGTCTTTCAAATATTTGGATTCTCTGTACGTTCTCTGAGCTGGGGCACTATCTCCTTTACATAAATTTCTTTGAGTCCTTTGGTTTATAAATGTTAAAGGTTTAATTCTAGGTTTTCCACAAGTCCTGCTTTGATCCTATAGTTTGAAATGCCATTAATGTATATTAATGTAATATATTGTAATATGTATATATATTTTTTCTTTTTAATCAGGGACTTAACCCTGTGAAAACTGGAAGTAGGCTCTTAAGCTATATACCACATGAATTACACTCCTCATCTATATCTTTTAAAATATTTCTTATGCATCTCATTTTTGAGAACAGCATTCCTCACATGTCTTCAGCAAAGCTTTGTAATGATTTATTCTTGTGTCCCTCAGTAAATACAAACACTGTACTGTCAGAGCCGGAGACTATCAGAAATACAGCTACCTTTTGCTGTTATTCCTTTTCACAATGCTTTAAGAAACAAAGGAAAGCAGAAGTAAAACCTCTTTCAGGAATTCCTCCATGTCTCCACAGCTGCAGCTCATCAGAGGTTATACTTAACTGCTTATTTTTAGACTTGGGGGGTTCCTTTGATTCTTTTTTGCTTATTCATGAAAACAGACTGGCTTTCAGTGTTCACTCTTTGATGAAGGTGTCTGCTTTATTCTGTATTCACTCCCAAGTGATTGGCCTATTAAAAGAGATTTGTGGTGCTCTGGTTTGGAAAGCTCCTTCCTTAAAGTCCTTAAACACCTGCCAAGATACTTCAAATGTATTCAAATTCCTCCTAAAATCTCTCCCTTGCCATAACCTGTTACAGGGAACTGGAGAAGAGTAAGGAAGTTGGTGTGTAAAGACCTTTTGCCTGTGTTGCTTCTCAGTCCTATCTCTCTCTTTCCTCTTATTTCTGTCTGTATCTCTTTCCATACAGTCTCAGATCTTTCTTACATTTTGACTGTAAGCTGTACAGGGCATGGGGGGGAGAAAATACATTCACACAGGCAGGGGTCCTGGTTGCTACTGGGGCATATATGGGCTATTACAAGTAACATGTAGCAAAGCCAGGTAAGGGGTATAGTGCAGACCTTCAAGGCTAACTGAGAATGGTTAGCATGAAAAGCTGGAAGGTAATTTTCCATCTGTTAGGTAACTATAGACGCCCTGATTTTCAGGAAAGCCTGTTGGATATAGTTAACTTTACAGTAGGGGAAACAAAGCCTAGACTGTAAAAAAGAAATACCAACAACTGTAGCACAAAGAAAAAGGACACTCACACATCCACCCACACCTCAAATCCTTCTGGACAATCTGCTAGTCAGCAGAAGTGCACAAGAAGACCAACCCTGTGTGTCCTGAGAAGTAGTGGAAGGAGAATTCCTCAGCTAGTGCTGTCCTTGCCTTTGCTGAGGCTGCGCTGAGGGCACAAGTTTAGGACTAGAGAGCAGCACCTGTCAATCCAGGTTAGAAGCTGACAGAAAGGCCACGTTTCTGAGAGACTTAAAAATCAGTGGTTTTATGATGTGAACTGTGGTTCCTTCAGGAACCAAGACTGATGCACCCAACTTGGTCATATCTAGGCCTTACTTATACTAATCAGGTTTTAGTCCTTTAATGGTAATGAAACTATGTTTTTCCAGTCACTGTTATTTCCTTTTCTTTTTACCTATTTTTGTAGAAAAGATTTTTTCTTCAGCCACACCACTTAGTGGTCTGGATTTTTTTCTTTTTCAAATGACAATGCATTTCAAAACCCCAATGGGTTTGTGGCAAACTAAAATGGTAAAACCGTGAAGTGTTTAACATAATAAGACATGATCTCACATTCTGAGTTTAACAAAATATCCTGAAACCAGATACTTATGCAAATGAGAAGCTTCTCTTCTCCCCATTACATCTCAAGCAATTCACCAAGCAAGTTCCTGTCACAGAAATAAAAAAACCATGGGCAGCATGAGACAGGCTTTAAGGTGTGAAAATAATTTTCTGAATAATAACATTTTGCAATGGGAATTCTGACAGGGTGTCAGCAGGAAGGTTTGCACTAACAAGCGTTCAATGAAGAAAAGCACTTCTAAACTTTTAGCACTCACTAAAATGTAAGCGACTAACCCAAAATGGAAGGAAACTTGTATGAGAATCCTAGTTATGTAACTTACTAGCAATCTGACTAATCACAGTAGCGTAGTCCAGTGTTCAGAGTAAATTGCACGTCCCTCTCTGACCCAAGGTCAAAGAGTCCGTGAGACCCAAACCACTCCAAAGCTGAGTCCTCAGTTTAAGGCTCTGCAGCTTAGCTCTCCAAGACCCTTAGTCCCCTCCCCTGCTCTGAGTTTTTGCTGTGGTAGCATATGCAGGGTACAAAGTTTTCCTGTGACCTGGGGATTAATATGACTCCTAACAACAAAAAGTACTAGCATATAAGTATGTGCATTAAAGGAAAGATTTATCTTACACTGAGCTTTTGGACACTGCAAGTACAAAGCACAGGCTGTTGGAGACAGCCTGAGGCATATTCTTCCTGAAAGACCTTCTGAATCTCTCAAAGACCTTCTGGGCTCTTCTTTCACCCATTCCCTTGTCCTGGCCGTTGGCCATGTGTCAGGTTCCAGTTACAGGGAAAGAGTGGAAAAAAAGAAGTTCTCAAGATAAGGAGGGCAGGGCAGGAAAATGCTAGACTATACAGACAAGAAGGTGCAGTAACTAGGTAAGATAGGTCCTATGGCCTGTAGCTTATAAAGCATGGCTGTGATATTCAGGGAAGGTGGACGAAGCAAAAGTCCAGAGCCTCTTCATCATCTAAAGAGTAGTTAGAAGAGAGGCACAGCAGAGAGAAAAGGTCTCCCCAGCGATTCTTGAGGAACTTATTTTAGGGGGAAACTCATTCAGTTTCCATGTGACCTTGTTCCATGCCATAACTGAGCTGGGAAGGACGAAAGCAGTGAAGAAGAGAGTGTTTTTACAACAAGATCTCTATTTTACTGCATCATCCGTCTGCTATCTGCATATATTAACTTAAGATCCAAAGTCTGATTAGCAAGGAGAGAGAGTAGCATAGCAAGGTATCCATTGGAAGGGGAAAAATCTGGGCTCCCCTCAGGCTGCCCTGGTTGTGAAGACACAGCCAACTTCAAGAGGCTCCCCAGGGAGACATATTGTGCCTACTGAGAAGAGTTGTCATCAAAACATGAGGCTTTTAAGGAAGAACAGGGGTAAAATGTAAAAAGTGGTCAGTCTGAAAAGGGACCCTGAGAACAAAAGAGCCAGATGAATACCACTGGAAACATATCATTTGCCAGAGCAGCCTCAGCTGCCAAAGAGAGGAGTGCCATAACACTGCCTCTTACTCTGGCTGTATAAGATACTGGGGATGTGTCGGACAGTGAGCACATTTTACATGGCAATCCTTTGCAAGTGTTTAGTGATTAGTTGCACCATTAATTTGCAGTCTCGATCAATTAGCAGGAGATGACACTATGCTTTATGAGGTTCAAATGCATTGTTTAACCACATACAACACTCAGACCCAAAAGATACATAGAACAGGTAATTTGGTCACTACTGTCTATATGAAAATGTCAGGCATAACCTGGTAATTTCATGCCATAAATCTCACTGATATTCTGGTACATGATGTTGCAATAGCATTTATTTAATATTACATTTAATATTAAAATTGATTTATGCTTGCTTAACCAGTAGTACAGTATGTGCCTGACTCATTATTAGGGTGCAGTTTTTTGTTTTCCCATAGCTGTATTTTTATTCATCATCAGTTCTGTTTTGAATGCTGGTTAAGATCCAACTGACTATGAATCTGTCATTACAAACAATTGTTGCATCACCCAAGTATGTAAGCAGTAAATTTATTTATATCATTAGGTATTTATGTGATTTCAAGATGAAATATTTATCCTGTATCTTAGGATTGGGCAGGCTACTGTTCAAGAATTAATGCTGGTAGCTTTTCTAGGTCACAGTCCCAAAGTAGGTCTTTGCAATCTACTAGATCTACATATATAAATGATGAAGCACCTTCTAAAATAACTTCTTAAAGTGTGAGAAAAAAAAAGATGACCTGCAGTGCAACTGAAGTGTAACTTCATTTTTATGTAATTCTTTAGGCAATGATTCATGGATATGACAGTCTATCACATAAAAAGGCAAAATGCTTTTCAGGCCTTACATGACTTTTAAAAGGCCAATGGGTGAAAACTGTTTCACTGAGATTTGAAATGACGCAAGTGCTCTAAGCAGAGATAGCAATAATCACAGCTCCTGCAGTGTTTTTCATCTGTGGATGTCAAGGTACTTGGACAGTAAAGTCTGTAGGAAGGAAACTTCTGTATAGATGTGGAAGTCATTAGCTATAAACCTAGATTATGTTTTCTTGGAAAGAGGAAAGCCTAAAGAAGCTGGGTTATGATTCAAGTCACATTGCTGATATGAAAGGATGAAGTCATTGCAAGTGTAATCAGCATTTTGAAGGGGGTAGCAATTTTCAAACATCAAAAGCACTATCATTAAAGCAAGCAAAGAAATTGGGGGTGCAGTGAAGTCTTCCAGGAAAAAGCTAGCTCACACTGATTCACTGCCCACATTAGGCAGAAGTATAGTTCTCTGTCTGTTGTCCTAGTAGGAAATACCTGATGATTCCTAAAATACTAAGTGCTATGATTGTGCAAACTGGCAGCACTGAAGGGCCTGAACTGCTCTATTGGATGATTACCTTTCCTCCCCCAGTTCTTAAAGCAGAATGGATGGCAGTTTCAGATTGAATATATATTTTTCCATCTGCTGAATACTTGTTTTTGTTCATGCTGTTTGAGGTTAACTGTGCACGTACTAATCAAACCCACTACTTCCTTTCTCGTAAAACCAAAACAAAGCTTCATGTTACTTTCAGGTACAGCATCTAGGATCAAAGCTATATATACACACACTGACTCTGTGTGGGTTAAATTATTTCGAAGATTCAGTGTCCTGAAAGGTGTCGCCTTTTATTCCAGCCCTGAGAGTTCCAGTTTGTCTTAAAGTCGGAAGGCATCAGCCACCTTCAGCCTTTGTCCCAGCACAGGAATGCTCTCAATATTGGTCACCGTGGGCTTTCTCTGCACAGCCACTGCCATTGCCCCAGGTGGGTAGATGAAGAAGGAAATGTAGCTGGGGTGTCTACATTTTCTCAGTTTCACATCTTTGCAGGAGATGGACTGTGTACAAGAGGGAGACGGAGATGACATGGGACCCCTCCATAGGACAGTCTAGGGACAAGGTCTTGGGGGACTGGAAGGTATCTGGAAAACCAGACACAGACTTTAGAGCAGGAGCATCTATAGAGAGGCTGGGCAGGATTCAGAGTAGCTCAAGAAGGAAGAAAGACTTTGACAAATCAGGCTCTGTGAGTGGAGTTGTTGGCAGCTGATAATATGGATATAGAGGTTTGAATGGATGGAGAAACTCTACTCCTCTTTATCTCAAACTCTTGCACTGCAGAACTGAAGAAGCCGCGCCCCAAAATGGGCTGATATAAAATGAAATTGAGAAAATGATACTGAGCCTTCACCATTCATTAAAGCAAGTCAGTGTCTTCCCATTGTGGAGCAAGAGAGGGTACAGAAGTTGTAGAAAGCAGCCAGAGGGAATGTACATGGTGAACTAGTTTCTCTTTAAGATTTGCAATGATTTTTTTGCAGTGTGTTTATCCGGTTTTGCTGTGTGTAGCTATACTGTGGCTTGTGGTATATACTGTTGCTATAGTATGGCTTGGGAATAGCTGGTTAAAAATGGATGAGCAAAAAGGTCAGAAACAACAATATGTAAACAGATTTTCTATTCATTTTTACTGTTACCCTAATGGTTCTGTTCCATGTTCCATACAGGATGTCAGCTGTTTTTTTCCGAAATGTGAACATGTTTATTTGTACCATGCAGAAATTGTGGTTTAAGTGCCCGATTTTGAATTTCAAATTTCAGCTTTACCATCTTTAGTCTATTGTTTTGCTTTCTTATGTATATTAAAAGGTTTGCACTGAGGGAATGAGCATGCATTGCTCTAGTCATTGCTCTAGTAAGTAGACCAAATTACCTGCTGTTTAAGAAATAAGTAATTGCTGAGATTTATAATATCATTTATAGCAATCAAAGCACTTTTTGAGCTTTTTAAAGTGTATTAATGCAGTGCCTACGTGAATTGTGGTCTTGGAGTCCTTTCTTTGGGAATCACTTTGAGGAATTACCCATGGATATAGGAGGTGGTAGGACTCCCTTCCTATTGTGCAGGTTTCAAGTAAATGACTGTGGATCATTTCTTGACAGTTCTCTTACAATCATGCTCTTTACTTTCCTACAGTAATGGAAGTGACTCAGCCAGCAATGGTGCTGGCCAACAGGCAAGGAGTTGCCAACTTGGTGTGTAAATACAAGCATATTGGAAATGCAAAGGAAATTCGAGTGACTCTGCTTAAACAGACAGGTGACCAGTTCACTGAAATTTGTGCTTCAACCTACACATCGGAGTTTAAAACTTTCAGTGTGGAAGAGGTCATTCAGTGCCATGTTAGCCCTAGTCGAAACAATGTGACCCTCACCCTCACTGGCCTGCAAGCTAATGATACTGGTCTTTACGTCTGCAAGATGGAGCGGATGTACCCTCCACCCTATTTTATGAACAAGGGAAATGGAACTCATCTCTATGTCATTGGTAAGCCAAGCAGCTTTACAGTACTGTAATATTCCCAGGTTAAGGGAGTTGCTATTATGTCTCAAAGGTCTTCAAAGTCCTGTTTGTAAGAAGTGAGGCTGAACACTGATTCAAATTCTGAGAATCATGATTAGCCTTTATTCCTTTCAGGCATCCCTGCACACACCTAAGGCAGGCAGTCACAGCCATGCAATGTATATAGCAATGTATGGATGCTTGACAACATAAACAATACCGTACAGTGTACATGTATGTCTTGGCAGTTAGATATGTAAGTGCAGAAACAGTGAAGTGTAAGGTCTATGTTCTTCTACAGATAAAGCCTATTTTCATTGGAGGTTGAGTGGGCAGGGACTCAGAGCTCAGTCCTAGTAGTATCCTGGGATAGCACATGCTAGAGAAAAGCAGTGTGGGGGCTGACTTATTGAATCTAGGGTCTTCCTCATGAGGCTCATGTGTGACATTGACTTGTGTGATATCATATGTTTTAGATCCAGAACCTTGTCCAGACACAGCCATATATCTCTGGGTATTAGGAGCGACTGCCTCAGGACTTTTTCTTTACAGTATCACCATCTCAGCCATTCTCGTGGGCAAAGCGGTAAGTTCATCAACTCAGGCCTGTCCCACTGATAACACCCCTTTTTGTGATGGGGATAAGGAGAAAGAAGAGAGAACAGGGAAGAACACTGGGAACAAATGCCCTGGGATTCTCCTTTTCACTGGTGCAGTGCTGTCACAATTATGCAAATGAAGAGAACTTGCTGGAGCTGCCATTTAGATTTGTTTATGGCTCATTTGTGTTGCCAGAGTACCAGAAAGCAGTCAGCTCATGTCAGCAGGACTGGCCCTTGGCAGGAGCACCCTCAAAGGCCTAAATGAATGGCAGGAATTTGGTTTTTTGCTAAATGGCCCCTGTAACTCCTGATTCTCCCTCCAACGGTCTCAGTGGATCTTCTAGAAGGAGGGGTGAAAGGGAAAGGTGTCTAGAATACCTTCTACTCAGGAAAGGCATAACATCCATCAATTCTCTCCAAAATGTGCTGGTCAATGATTATGCTGTGATCACTTGTTTATTTTACTGTCTTCCTGTATTTTATAGATAAAGAGAAGACGATGTCTCACTACTGGCGTGTATGTGAAAATGCCTTCTGAAAAGCTAGAGAAAAAAGTGATTCCATTCCACATCACTGTTAACTGAAACAAGGAAAGAAGCCATTTCCTAGCTGGGATGGAGAGTCTGCTAATTCACTTAAGTTAAAGAAATAAAATTAATTATCTTATTACAAAGGCGTACAGGAAGGAGAGAGAATATTCTTTGTAACTTCTATGGCTTGGAGGAGAATAAATAGTTTATGCATTAATATTTCAAGATTAACCCTGTCGCATAAAAATGGCTACATTAGGCCATTGATTCTTTGAGTTATATTGTACCAATATGTAGTCTCTATATATATACATATATATATGTATAGCATTAAGAGTTATTGCTGTTGCAGCTGAGCATCTTACTATCAAATTTCACCATGTCTACCAATTAACTGAAATCCAAACACTATTACGACAGGCTTGTGTGTCATTTCAAGGCTAATCCTATAGGTCTGGGCGCAAAGGCAGAAGAGCACACTAATGTACAAAGGAATGTTGACTTGTTCCCTTGCATTGCTATTTATTGGTTCCATTTCTGGCATTAGTGCTCTGCACTGCCACAGAGGCATCACTGTAGGCTGGCACTGATGACGCTGCTGCTCTAAAAGCCTGATCTGAGCTCCTTTCACTGGCATTGTGTCCCAGCAGTGCTGGGCTGGAGTTAACACTGATGATACCTGAGCCAGTGCTGACAGCTTGGTTGTGGAGAAAAGCTGCCCAGCAGGAGCCCTCTTAGGCTGCTGCTGGGAGGATGTTCCAGCTGTGCTGGGGCCTTGTGTTTTACAAATGCTAAATTAGCATCTATCCAGAAAGCAGAAGTATGTTGCTGTGTTTAACTGAGTCTGTTTTCCATGAAAATACCAACAGTGTATAATCTTGTTTATTACTTCTGTACAATTCAATAAAAACCTTGAAGCTTTGCCCGAATTTGAGTTCATTTCTTATTCACTGTTCTCAGAAGAAACAGGAAGTGGCTACATGTTAGAAAGCAGTGATGACAGGATGAACCTTTCCCCTCTGACCCTGTGTTTTGCCCTTCTGAGTGAGCCTGTGTGCTCATGCCAACACTTACTTTCTCAGCTCTCTTCTTCAGGATGCCACCATTAAAATCTGTCAAGTCTTCTATTTGTCCGGTTAGAGCTGCTGTGATGTGGTTCAGAGACACTACCAATCACCCAATCACCTTTTCATTTCCAGCAAAGTTACTTGCAGAAAGTAGCCGTAATGACTTTGACAGCATCTCCTGTAGATGTCTGTACAAGAAGCTAGTCCTAGTTTCAAATCCTGTTTTCTTTGCACCTCTTTGAAACTCTCCCTCGCTAAATGCCAACTGACACACAAAGCTGCTGGAACTTATCATAGAATCATAGAAACTTAAAACACAGAAACTTAAAAAACCATAAAGTTAAAAAGTTAAAACATAGGAACTTTAAACAGTTTCAGCATTCTCAGCTACTACCTACTACTTTGACTCTTTGCTGCCAAAATTTCACCTTGCAACCCAAATACATGGCAGCGTGTATCTCTGTTTCACACCTGTGATTCCATCTTCTTGGCTTCATAACTGTGAACCCAAACCCCACAGCCCTCTAATGCCATGTTCCCGCAGTGGCAGCAGCTCCCAGAACACCAGATCTCATTGCTTTTCCCCTTTTGCCTCTTCATCTGGCACCACCTCCACCTGTACAGATAAACACTCCCATTCCCAATTTGCCAGTGTTTCCAGGTAATAACTGCTCTCTCAATGTTGGCACACAATTGTAGTGCATGAAGTAAAAGTCTGAAGGCATTTTAGTACTCTGACATCAGTCTGGGATTTTCCCCCTCATTTTCCACTAACCTGGTGTTTTGGGGATAAAAACTGATCAAAGATCACACATCTGATATCACTGCAAAAAGAATGGATTTCTGCCTATTCAAGTGCAGCCCACTCAGAGAAATGTGTTCCATGACTGGTAAAAATAGATTTGACCCACACATCCACCTGTACAAGCTGTAAAAGTCTTCCAATAAATTTACTCTGGCAAAGAAAGAATAATTATTCAGGGCAATTTTTTTTCCACCACAGCAAGTAGAACCTCAGATATCGCCTGAATCATGTGTCTGACTCCTAATCAGGAATCAACTGTTCCTTCTTTTTCTTTTCCTTGGCAATTCCTGTAGAGTGGGACCAAGAACTTAGTTTTCTTAAGCAATCTAAAAGCAGCTCAGGTAAATTATTTTCTAAGCCTATCTTTCCCATGGGAGATGCTTTGGGCCTGTATCAACAGCCTCATGACCTCTGGCCACAGCTGGTTATGAATCTGTGTCACTGTAGAACCTGTGTATGTTTTAATTCACCTTCATTTCTGGCAGCTAAGCTGACCACAGTTAGCCCTTCTGCATCCACCCTGACTAGTTCCACTTAGTACACTAGCATTTCCTCGAAACATTTAGCCTGTAATGACCAGAAAAGAATTCTGCCCTAAAGAAGCTGCAGGTTGCTATATTACCTGAATAATGAAGGTTATGGGAGAGCAGCACAGAAACTATCACCTCACAGATGGCAATAGCAATATTTTGTGTTTGTTCCTGCACTTAAATAATTCCTGGTATGATGTTTATTAATCATCCTGTTGCAAATTATTTTGCCCAAATTCTCTGGCTGTTCTGAACTTCTCTTCATCATCAGTAGCTATTTTTCTGACCTTCTCTTATTTCTGCAGTGCTTAATTTTCTCTGGCTTTCCTTACCACTGTAGCAGCCTTCCCTGAGCTAAATGTTATTTAAGTAACCATGATCATTTTTGTTCTATGCTAGGTTCCCCTCTTAAATTTTCTGGCAGGGTAATAGGTGCACTCAAATCAGCAGATGTAGCAGTAAAGACCAAAGTGGGATTTCAGTTCAGATTTTACTGATGATGATACTCTCATAAATACATCTAGCACTACAGAGATGAGTGGAGCCTAAGTGCCCACAGGGATGATATTTATACCTATCTCCATGTGGTCCATATAGCAGCTAGCTCTGAGGAGTGCAAAGCCCAGACCTTGGGGAATTTTTATCAACGATGCTCTGTGCTGCCCTCCAGGACCTTGACTCTCTGCTTTTCCCTGATACTTGGAGAATGTCTTGCCACTATCAGCACTCAGAAAAACTTGTCATATGCAAGACAGATATAGTTTTCTGTCAATCACAGCAGCAGCAATATGAAAGGTGCAAACTCTTGATTAGCGTACATCCCAGAAAAGGCAATAAAGAGGAAATCCTGACTCCTTCTGGGAAAAATGTGAAAAGCAAAGGCAAAAGGATTTGGTGTCAGAACTCTGCTCATTAGAACAGGGAATTTAAAAATGTAACTGAGATTCTTACCTGGACAGCCAAATAATGAGACCATACTGCTTGGTGAGGTTCAGGAAGAGTCTCTTTTGATACGTGCTTCACCCAGGCAGGAGATATGTCAGCCTGTTTGTGGAACAGAGATAGTAAGTTTCTGGCTGCATGTAAGTGGGCATTCACAGGTATACTTGATTGCATCAAAGACAATGGCATGTGTATACACCACTACCCACCCCCAATATTCTGTTCTTTCATTTTCATCCACATTTTATCTGAACTGTTTTTCTCCCCCCTGCCATTTGCAACTATCAGAGTCCTAGTTGATACAGACAACAGTTGATACAGATATGACAAAAATCTGGCTACTCTCTGAGTAGGCAGTGAGTAGTCCATCATTTCAGCATTAGAGATTTTCCTGTGAAATATTCAGATTCCCCACTCTTTGGAGGAATATGTGACTCTGAACTCACTACTCAGTCAGGCCTTGAGGTCTGTAGGAAAATCCATTTGTCTTCTTTTCCACAGATCTTTACCAAATTAAAAATAAATAATCAAGGACCCATGGCAGACCTTTGTTGACCTATTCCTATCCTTCCTAACTTCCTGACCTTTGCTCAGGATTCCCCTGGGCCTAATTTCTTGCTGTGCAATAGCCAACATTTGCATTGGCCACATAACTCCTAATTGGTTTGATACAATTCCTGTCTGAGTACTGCCTTCAAGCTTTGCAGCTCCGAAGAGTATGTATGTGTGTGTGAACCTGAGGTGAGGTTTGGAGGCAAAGTATGTTGGAAGGTAAGATATGACTGGCTTCTTCCTTTTCCTAAACAAAGCTGTTGCTGGGGAGTGAGCCATGAAAAATAAACCAGGAAATGCATCAGTTTTCCCTGCAATGGGAAGAGTCTGAACCATGACTAAAGAGCTCTGCCTCTAGAAGAGGCATAAATAGGAATCGGATGATGTAGCCAAGAGTTGTATCATGAAATCCAAACCAAAGAAGGCTGGTGTATAGCAGATGGTTTTATGCATTACTAAAACCAATTTATTTTTGACATTTCTAAACTGCATGCTTGCTTGAACACTTAAATTGTACTTCAAGTTAGCTTCTAACACAGCGAGGTTGTGGGGCTGCTACAGTCCCTGGGAGGGTAACCTAAATTTTGAATGCAGGCTTATGGCTGGGACGGAGGAAAGGAGTGAAATTCATCAAATCTTTGAGCTGCAGAGAATGGGGAAAGAATTACAAATATGCAGCACCATGCTCTGCTGATCCTGCAGATTCCTGAGCATCGCTTGGGCATAATTATTCCTGTACTTCTTCACACAGACATTCAGCACTTACATGACTTTGTTATCATTTCGTGTGAATGTTTTTTGTGACTGATAAAAGAGCAGTCGTATTGAAGGGTACTTGTATATTTTATATTGAAGAGGAATGGCGAGGAACTGTGGTATGTTTGAGCAAATAACAGTTACTGATAAAAGATCTTAGTAACTATGGGAAGGGTGGTTGTAAAAATTGTCCCTGAAGTCAGTTTAAATTTTTTTGTTGTTTACTAGAGAGACAGAGCAAGGAAAAGTTCAGGTAAGGGACAAATTAATAATTCCTGATGATGTGACATGGCAGATGCTTCCATGAAGTAGGAGATTATGAACTCAAAATTTCACTATTCTTTCCTTTTTGAATGTTTAAAATTGACACTTCTGTTTCCATAGTCAGCTGTCTTAACCACAGTCGCAGTTTTGTCTCTTAAGGAACGTTTTTTAGTGGTTATGAAGTTACAGGTGAACAAAAAGTTCTCAGTTTCTTCACTGATGTTTTTTCTCCTCCATTTTCTTCTGGCTGTTGTTTTGAAAAAGCAGTACTTCAAAACGTTCAGTTTGATCTGCTTCGTCTGCTGCTCTGGGGTGGGACATTTCTACACAACAATGCTTCTGTTCTGTTCAGACTTCCCCATTATATAAATGAGGTCCCAAACCTTTCAAGTTACTTTTGTTCACAGGAGCAGCAATAGGCAAGCTTCCTCCAGCAGAAGTGGTAAGGCAGAGTCATTTTTCACTATAAGTATACTACAAACCCAAAATATTAATTATTTTATTAATTAATTGAAGAATCTGAATGTTATAGCTCAGTATTTATAGGTGCATAATTTTCTTGCAAACATGCTATGTAGTACTTCTTTGTCCACCAGGAGAACTGATAATAAGAAAGCAAATCTTATTAGCTGTAATACAGCCAGTTCAGTAATTAATGAAATATTGACTGTTCAAAATGAAAAAGAATGTATTGATGGCCATTAGCCATTAGAGTCATGTTTTGTATCATTGACAGTAACTGTGCAGCTGAAGCTACCCAGAGTTGCCCTGCCAGAGTGCAGGAAAATCATGTCACTATCCTGAGTAATCACGTATCAGGCAATCTGACAGCTATGACTTTGACTTTAAAAATCCATTTTGAGATATATTTCCTTCATCATTGGACAGCTTCTGGATCAGTTGGGTTTTTTCCAACAAAAAACAAGACCTTTTTTTTAAAGAAAATGGAATTTCTTACATAATTACATGATTCCAACAGGTGGGACTCTAAGACAACCACCTTATGTAACAGGAGATGTGATGCATACAGTTGGAAGAGCTTGAAACACTGGGTAACACCTTCTTGGACTATGCTGTGTCATGGGTGGGATTTATCAACATTCATGCTCTGTGATGCAGCAGCTTGTGTTGAAAGCTGAAACAAACAGCAGGATGCTTTGTTCTTCCCAGCCAGAATGAGTGCCTGGGATGTGGGTTTGCTATGGGAAATGAACATTGGTGTTTGCACTGAGATCGCCATTTACATGAAAACTATAATATTGCTGTTTCTACATAGATAACAGTATCTACACTGAGCAAATACTCTATGCTTCTTTCAAACTAGAAACTGAGTAGCCAGACCCCAAAGACACCTAGAGTTCAGTACACAGAGGGAAGAATTGAATCTTGCTCTACAAGACCCTAGTCTTGCTTTTAAAGCTTCTGCTTGGGGATTTGTAGCTTCCTTGAACTAGCAATGAATAGGGCCAGCAGTACTGCTTACTTTTGTGCAAACTAGAAAGTCTCCCTCCAGAGTGTGAGGGGATTGGTATGTACTAACTTCCACAGTACTTAGTGCTGAACACTTGCCTCATCATAAACTATAAGAAATATCTTAACCTCCTTCCTCCCTGTGAAAATTCTCATTGAAATCTGGTCTCTGTTGGCCTTCAGCTGCACTGCAGAGACCTCTCTTCACGTGCGGGTGTGTGCGGAAAGCTGAGGTATTTGAAGTTCTGTAGAAACTCTGATAAGACTTCTTCTCTTCTTGTATGTTTTCAGAGTTGGCCGTCTTACCTGCTAGACATAGTGTCTAGTTCCTGCTGCTGAAATCTTTTTACTTCATTTGAACCCAAACAAATGCAGCAAACAGGTGATTAAAAATAGGCCTTCTCTTCTTCTGCACTAAAAGCAGTGTTAGGCAGTACTATGGAAACACAAACCCTGCTCTAAATGATTTGCATCATAGAGATTAAAAATTTAGATGCAATGAGCTGGACAAAAATTGTAGAAATACTTGAGGGGGGGAAACAAGAATGAAAAATAATCTGCATCTGAAACTGTCACAAAACGTGGTGTGTTAGCGGTACTTAATCAAGATCAGAAAGCAAAACAGTTCATTTCTCTGTAAATTATCAAATCTTTCTGGTAAGTGACACTCTGGAAACATTTGATAGCTTCATAACTGGCTGACTTATGTTTTACATGCAGGAAAGATGGCGAGAACAGTAGTAATCAGCAGAATAAGCTGGTTTCATAGTTGAGCTTTGGTGAGGTGTTACATCGTGTGGGTAGCATTTATAACAGCTCTCTCACTTTTAATTCTGTAGCAAAGATGACTGTCTGCTTCACAAATTAATAATATTTTCCTTTCTCTTATAATGCCAAACTAATTAATTATATCATATTTTATTTTATTACTATTTGTCTAGTCTTCTTTTTATAGTACTCTCCTTAAGATGGAACATCTTTTAAGCTCTTTACTCTCTTTGTCTCTCTGCAATAGTGTAATGCCATTATAATAATTTTACCAACAGGTTCCAAACTCTTGTTCCTCCTCCTCACATATGTAAGCTGCAGGCATGGGTCTGGTGTAAAAATTCTTCTCATTAATGTCATTACTCATACTGCAATTTTCAGATTAACTTCCATTATTGTTTCTCATGGTTTTGCTTCGTTTTTTATGATTAAGAAAGACAAGGCATCCATACACTTTTATTAAACACAGCAATTGCTCTACTACCACTGATTACAAGGAAGTTGTGGTTCCTTCATGGGAGTGGACAAAGCGACTTCGCTCTCAGGTTTCAGATGGCTCTGTCAGAAATCCACCTTAAGCATTTGATTCATGGTTCCTGGATGTAGGGCAGTCATGATGCTAGGAGTGGACATGGGCTTCCTTTGTCCTCTTTTGCTTTTCAATGCTGGATGCTGCATAGGACCAGATAACTAGTGTTTTGTGCAACAAATATGTGAAATAGGAGGTGATGCAGACTATGTCTTATTCAGTAAGTGGATGGCATCCAGAGAAGGGTAACAACCTGCATGGTTCAATGAAAGTCAGGCTGCAAAAGGAAGACTCTGGAGGAAGTGAGAGGAAGTCATACTTTTTTTGATAATCATTATGTGATTCCAAGTTGAATTCATTATTATACTCTTACAGAACTATAAACTCTTGTAAAAACCTGTCACTTATTCAGAAGTGCTTTGTCTTGACTGTTCTGAAATATGCCTATAAATTATCTGAAAAAGGAAGTGTTGCCAGTTTCTGCCTAATTGCTAGAAAATATTTCCATGTTTTGTTGAAATGCTGTTATCAGTTCTTCCAACGTGAAACTGATGCTCTGATGGTATGTGATCAGTAGAGATACCATAGCGTTTTTGTAATTGCAAAGTGTTTAAAGAGAATACCCCAGCAAAATCTCAAGTCAAGATATTTTATACATCATGCAGAGTTCTCTTCAGTTCCTGCCCTAATTTGTTATCTTAGGTATGCATGAGTACACGGCTGCTGCTTTCCAGTGGTGGGTGAGTTGGTCCTATTAGTCACCTTCACAGAACTAGAATTGGCCAGAAATTTCATACAGAGAATGCTCACTCTGTGTGTGTGTGCACATGTACATCCGTGCATGCAGCAATTGAACCATTTTTGACAAAACTTTCCTGGGGTCAAAGTTAGACTTCCTGTTCAGTGCCAGAGACAGGAATGAGGAGAGCTACTTTCTTGAAGGCTGTGGTACTCAGCTGGGAAGTGAGACACACAGATTGCTGCTGCCTGATCCCACATCAAAGGCAGCAACATGCCTAGACCACTGACTATCCTAGTAGAGTGCTCACTCTCTCTGTACTTTCAGTGGAAAACTTTAAAGGCTGGCAGGCCTTCCTTTTTTTAGCTAAATATCTGTGAAAGAATGCAATTTTGCACTGATACAGATTGGGAAATTCTTATCTTGAAACTTTGCAAGTCTAATGGCAAACATAATGATTTATTTTTCATATTAAAGCTCTTCGAGATTGCTAAAGAGGGTACGCTATGAACATCACTGTCCTGTTACAGCACAGGTCACCAGCATATTTAGGGATGAGTACTGTAAATCTAGGTCTTGCAACAGAGCTAAGAATCTTTTTCAACAGGTATGAGACACTTAAACATCCTTTATTCACTAGACAGAAGAAACTGACTGTAAAAGATTCAAAACCAATAAGCACCATTCTTTCTTATGCAAGAAAGACCTCTGATCTGAAAAACTCTTATGTATATCACTCATTTAGGTGCTGCTACCTACTAAGGATTAGTCTTTTGAATCCATTTCCAGGTGGAGTTTTATCTATGCTGGTAATACTGCGTTTAATTCTTCTTCTCCCTTTCCAAGTCACACAGATACAGCAGTCATGCATCCTATTCGTACTGTTCGTAGGTATTTAAGCATGTGATATCATAGTGCACCTTTTTGAAACTGGCAAACTATGTAGCAGACTGTGCCCTTGGCTCTGAGCCCTGCTGCAAATAACTCACTCTGGGACAGAGATTTCTAACAGCAAGACAGGTTGTACATATGTATTCATTGTCACCAAAGCAGTTTGCACTGGGCACATATTATACAGAGACTTTTAATTAAAAATGGTTGTCTCCTACACTTTTTAAATTCAGGTAATTCAGGCTTATTTAATGGGTCTTAAATTTGCTCCCGTACGTTGCTTTTCCCCATATTTTTTTTTAAATCTGTAAGTTTATGCCTTTGTGAGTAGTCTGGACCTTACAGGCTGCTGTATGGTCACATTTGTGTGTGAATCCACAGACAGCTGCTGTTGCAAAATGAAATCTCTAGCATGTTTTTTTCATGGTGAGCTTCTATTTCTTCCTTCCACAGGCACAAAATAAGATGGTCACTGTTAACTCACTGGCTGTGGGAATACCAGACGATGCTCAGTTCTGTGGTAGGACAACACAGCAGCAGTAACTCCTTATTTTATATGTGGTAATATTATTACTTACAATAATCAAGAGCACAATATAAATGAGTACTAATAAAATTGTATCTGCTTTACAGTGTCTGCAGGCATGATTCAAGACAGGAAAAAAGGGTAGGAATGATGATCTGCAGCAGCTATACAGATGGTGATTTTCACCTCTGAATTCCTAGGTGGTGAAGCAGAAAGCCTCTCCCCTTTGGTGTTTCTGTTGGAAAGGGTGAGTCAGGATGAGAACTAAAACTTACACAGAAACATCACAGGGAATGTGAGAATGCCACAGTTCAGACTACCTGGAACAAAGGCATGGAGAATCATGGGAAGGTTGAGGTGGAAAGGCAGCTCTGTAGATTGCCTAGTTAAACCCCATTGCTCAAACCAGGGTCAGCTGCTGTGCCAGTGTTTGACTACCCTCAATAAGAAAGTTTTCTTATATTTAGATGGAATTTCTTATATTGCATCTTCTCCTGTCACTGACTACCACTAAGAAAAGTCTGGCTCTGCCCTCTTCACAATCCCCCATCAGTTATTTATACATACTAATAAGGTGCCTCCTGAGTGTCCCCTTTTTGAGGCTAAACAGTCCTAGCCTCTGTGAACTCAGGAATGGGCCTTGCTTGACTTGGATGTGTACTTAACCAGTTAATCTGTTAGGAGACAAGACATTACTCACTTCAAACACAGTCTTGCAGGCTGCTCCCAGAGTTCTGTGACTTTGTTTTCAAGGCTGCTTGTTTCCTTTGTCTGTACTGAGCACATCTGACTTTTACCATCACAGACTGTGTTACAGGAGACTCTTGCATGGGTGAACTGCTTGGTCTGCAATGGAAATAGCAGGTCGGTTAGAGAACATGCAGTTGTTGACCTAAACAATCACCCCAAAGTAGCACCTTTTTCCTATAAAGCAACAAGCTCACCCAAATGGCATTACAATACTCTGAGCTTCAAACAATATGCAGGATATTGTACTTCTTAGGCTTTGATGTTATTTATTAAACCAAGTTGCAATTTGCTGTCATAGTCAGCAACAATGAGAACCTAAGAATATAACTGAGCCTACAGCAGGTCAGACAAATGATGCACTCCACACACTGTCCACTTTCCAACAGTGAGCAAAAGCAGATATCATGAAAGAGAATAAAATCAAAGAAAGAATGCTATGAATCCTTCCTAGAATACTGCCCCAGCCCTCCCTCAGCAGCAGCTCAGGAACTTCAAAGGGTGATGTCCTTGTATCTAAGGGATTCCTCTTCCATGGATTTATCCTGTCACTCTTTGAAACCCTGTGGACTTTGAGTCCAGGTAAACAAGGATGATCAGCTGTTCTGTATTACAAGTGAAATGCAAGAACCTGAAAAAACCTCAAATAGCCTTGAAAACAGCAGAAAAACCTAGATAGACAAAAGGTGATACCTGAGGTAGTTTTCAAAGCTTGGAAACAGTGAAATATTTCCTTCGCAGCGGAAAAATAGTTATGTTTCCATATCAACTAGAATAATTTGTAGCTGTATTATATACAGCTGGTAACAAAATCACCACTTGCTCCTCTGTAAACCACTAACACTCATCACCTAGTTACGAAAACGTAACTAGAAGGAAAGATGCAAATGGCCAAATTAATTTTTTCCCCTTCAACTCTTTTTTTTTTCTTCAAGCAAAAGAGGCACCAAAGCAGTCCATCACGCAAGCATTACAGAGCCCTCCCTGATGTCACCAGAACATGCAGTGTAACCACAGCAACCCAATGAGAAGTGGCGTGACTGGCTTACTTGGGGTTTTTGTTACAGCTTTTTTCTTACCTAGCAGAGAAGGAAAGAAACCAACGGCCTGCAGAGCTAAATGCCTGAATCAATACAACACGAATCAATGGCTTGAAAAATAAAGAATCCTGTGTTGTTGATTGCATGTGCAGTAAGACCCCTAGAATAAGAAGTAATACATTTGTATGCTTCCCATCATACTTTGAACACCAGCAAAACAAATAGTGCTTGAAAAGTCATGGGTCACAACAGGCACCCCCTAACATCAGACACAGAAAAAAGTCTTTAAAAAGATCTGGGAATAGCCAATTGGAATATAATCACATCCAAGAGCACCTTTGAAAAGGTACACAGCAGCACCTGAAAGGCCATTTTCATGAAAGGGAGGATAGTTCAGCTAACAAAAACAAGCATCAGCTGTGATGCTGATATCTATGGTATGTACCAAACACAGCTTCATTGCTAATGGCTTTCCAATGGCCACGCCTTGCCTCTGTTGCTGATGCAGTATGGCAGATGGACAAGGGATAAAGAATTCTAGCAACCGCACAGGGAAGCAGCAAGAAGAGTTGACTTTGAATTAAAGAGAGAGAGGACATATGCGTGTGACTTTTCTGTGGTCACTCGAAACAACAGAATGAGCAGCTATTTCTAAACAGATCTGCGGAACGAAAACTGAGTTCTATCAAACCATATTTTCCAGGGCTATCTGACGAGACTTAGCTCCATTCCTGGCCTGGCAGCAAACCACGGCAGCTCCCAGACTGAAGTGGATTCCTGAGGAATTCCGAAGTTAGGCTTGGGACAGTGATATGATTAGCCCCAGACACTAATGTAACATTAATGTTTAGCAGCAGTATCAATACAGTGAAAACAGAGAAACACCAACTTTCACCTTTTCTGATAGTCATCCAAGCAATCCATGAGAGTGTAATTGTAAGGGCTGGCTCTTCCAGGTGAGAACAGGTCAAGAATCTTGCCTCCTAGGTATGTATCCAACAGTGGGTGCTTAGTGAGGAATGTAACAACAGAAAAAGCAGATGGTAATGCTATCCTAAAAGACTGTCATAAACTACAAAAATTCGCAGGTTGAGGACTTCTCTTGGGTTAATGTCTTTGCAACTCAGCTGACTATGCTGAAGACACAGAAAATCTAGGATTCTGTATCTATCCAAACAATATGGACAACTCTATTTCCCCAGCTTCACTACCCTGCAGCAGGCTCCAGCAGGCTGCTTGACTTCTCCTCTGGATATGGCTGTGCTTTGCTGTGGCTTGGTCAGAATTGCATTAGGCTACAGACCCAAAACTGAAGAAGCACTTTGGCTAGGACACCAAAAGCCCCCAGAGCAAACATTCATTTTAATGACCAGCAACCACAGAGCTGAGATCAAAGAGACCAAGCACGAAAAGCCTCTTCTTTTAAGTTTGCCAGCAGTCAGTCATGGGCAAGTAGGGAGCTGCACATTCCTATATGATGTGTGTACATCTGTCTGGGCCAACTTAATAGTAGCTGGGAACAGCTTAGACTGGGCAGAGCTTAGCGAGGTTTTATTCTGAGAACAAGGGTGTATTAGTTACTGCAGAGCTTGCTGAATGTGACTAGATACTTCCTGAGTTCAGGCTTGCTATGTGATCCAGTTAAAAGCTGGTTTGAGTATGTTCAGCCTGAACTGTATAGTGTGCACTAGAGACACGGGACAGATAACCAAGATGGGAGCTGGGCACCTGCAGAGCCCAGCACTTTTGCTACTAGTGCTGTGTCTTGGCCCTATTAACTTTTGTAACTTGTATGCACTGCAGTTTCTTCTGGTTGCGCTCTCAGGGTGAAGTCGCTGAAAAGCAAGCTGATTTTACGTGGTAATATGTAGCTGTGGAGGGCCCTCAGAATGGGGAAGAATGTCATATCTTGAAGGTCCAAGTTCAGCAATTAAGAAGTTGTGCAACTTCTTCCCATGCTAGGAACTTCAGTGAAGAAACCTGGAGTCTTTACATTACAAAGGCCAATTCACCAGAATATCTATGGTGATCTCTAGTGTGATCAATGTAGTTAAAATCATGTTTTAGAGTAGTCATTTCAATGACTTTTGTTCTCTGCAGAATACAGACATCTGATTTCTATTCTTTGCTCGTTTTCATTCTAATTTTTACTGCAAATTCTTTTTTTGCATGGTGACAGCACCCAAGCTGGCTGTGAGAGGGATGCCTAGATGCCTCCCCTACAGTGAGCTCCTGAAGAACACCACAGGCTTTTAAGCTATGCTTCACTGGCTTAAAAGTAGTCTGGGATGAATAGCAAACACATCAGAAGGATTTATAGGCAACTCCCACCCTGTCTCTTGCATTCTTGCAGGCAGGTATTTGCTCCCAGGCTTAATGTTGGTTAACTCAGTGGCTTTCTGAGCGGCAGCAAACTCTGATGAGTTCTGGCCTCTAGGGAGTTTCTTCAGCCTCCCTAGAGGTATGGCTGTCCTCCTTTGCTCTTCACTACAATGTCTCCAAGTCTGCCTGAGCCAACGATCCCTTCAGCTGTCCCTCAGGCACAGCATAGTCAGCTGCTCACACCGGGGTGAAACAACCCTCACATGCTGCAGGGGTTTCCAGCCAAGCCACTCTTCCTGCAGGATGGCAGTCCAACAGCCAGTCAAAGGCACCGCTCACACCAATGGCTTACACGGGGGCTGAGTCTTCCCTCCACATAGGCAGGTCAGCCCCTTGCCCAGGGCTGCCCTGGGCACCATAGTTTAAATGCTCTGCTTGTGCTACAGACACTGGGTCTGCCAAGCAGGTTGGAGAAGATGATGCCTTTGATCACTGGAACCTCTGTGTGGCTTCTGGGAACTGTTTCTGGCCAGGATCCAGAACTCAGGGTTGCTGTTGTGGAGCTCAGCTTACTCTGAATTTCTTTTGTTTTTTATCAACACCAGGATAAGGCATTAGTATGATTGTCTTCCTCATTCTCTTGAGAATGTGATATGTAGCCTCAGATGAGAATTTTGCCCTTTTTTCCAACTTAACATATGAAGGCCAGTACCCTATACTTCCTTTAATGTGTTTTGCATGATAGATGTCTCCAGACCGTGTAAGGCCTGCACTGATCATAAGTGTATGTTTTATCTTTTCAATTAACTACTCTGTTTTCAGCAAGTTTGTCAGCACAACCAGACTTAGTAAATTGTTACTGATCGTGTAGTATGGAGTGACCTTCCAACCTGAAGCCTCTCTGCTCTGGATGTGGGTAATCACAATTTTACTAATGAGCCAACCCGGGCTTTGGCTGGAAGCAGCAATCTCCACCCAGTCCCCTGAGGAGGGGCTGCTAACCAACAGAATGGAACACAGTGACATGAAGAAAAAAGTGACTTCTATTCAAATTCCTTTGCCTCTTGGTCGTTGCTGGCCTGCTGCAAGGATTGTTCTTGCAGCTTGTTCTTTCTCATCAAGCTGGCGAGCACAGATGATCGATGTTCAAATGCCTAAACAGAATACCATTCTCAGCTCTGACACATTCAAAATCTCATGAGTCCTAAGAAACCTGCTCGGTCCCTCCAAGTGCAAGCACCGGAGAAGGAAACATGGTGCTGGTCTTCATTGTGCAGGTTTCAGAGTTTTTTCCTGATGAAACCCCCAAACATTTTAAACATAAAGCCATGTGTATGTGGACAGACTCGCATGGAATTCAGGAACACCGCAGAGAGCAGTCAGACCTTCGTAAGGGTCAGCAACTCAGGGGAGTGCCCTGGTGTGACCCTGGGATGGCCGTGCCGCAACGCGGGAGCTACGCTGGGCTGAGGTCAGGGTGAAGGAGGCCACAGTCTGGCACCCAAAAGCAGCTCCCCAAAGCCAAAGCCGGGCCGAGGAGGAGCCACCGGGGTTTACCGCAGCCGCCCTTCCCTGCGCCGCGGCGGGACCCGCAGCCCCGCACGGCTCTGCCCGCCCGGCGCCGCTGGTGCCGCTCCGCAGCCGGGCCGGGCCGGGGCTTGGCGGCGGCGCGTAGGCCGGCAGCGCCCCCATGCGGCCTCTCCGCGGCGGCGCGGGCGGCGCTGCCGGAGCACCCGCAGCAGCGGGCCCCGCGGCGGGGCGGTGTGACCTGGGCATGGCCCGGCCCCAGCGGGAGGGCGGTGTCGTGCTTCTCCCTCGGCTGGGCCCTGCTCAACACCCTCCTGCGATGGGGGCTCACGTTGTTCCAGGGCCTTCGTTAGCAGAGGAGCACACGGAGCAGGTGTGGCGGGTCACCGGTGGGACGCAAAGCGCTTTCAGCCGTAGGTTTCATTGCCCAGGAATCACCGCGCCACCTGCTCCCTGCCCCACGGCCGTGCCCCCCCATTTCTCAGCACCTAGGTGAGCTCAGTGTGGAAGGCAGCTCTCGGAGCATCTCCTGCCAAAGGGGAAAGAAACCCTGCACCAGCGCCTTGCCACAGGAGCCCAAGGAGTGACAAAGCACAGCGGTGTGCTCAGCTTTGGTTATCTTTGTTCTGGTACCCGAAAGAGGACTGTGTCGGAACCAAGCCTTGAGCGTGACAGAGCAAGTGATCTCTGCTCTGCAGGGGGAGTACTGCCTTCTGCAGCTTTGCCCTACAGCTACAAAGCAGTCTGTTCCCAAGGCAGTAACCTGTGAGATTCAGAATGACAAACACAAAACAGAGGACCCTTAGTTACATGTTTGAGGAAGCTGTGATTTCATTGTTTATTCTGCTCTAAATCCTCCAAGGCCTGAGCTGTATAAGCCTAGCTCCAGATAACCACTAATAGCACCAGCAAACCTGGCCTGAAAACCCTTCAAAGACAGGGTTTTCAAAAGCAGTTTAAGTCAGCTGGGAACAAGCAGTGGCATGTGTGTCCTCAGCTTCTTCAGTGTTCTGGAAGTCCAAGCCAGGGTTGTGCTGCTTCACTGGTCCTTGCGATTTTCAGCACAACACTTGATTTATCTGAAAGAACACATCACAACTTTGGAGGCTGTTTCTGTTGGAGAAAGTTCCCCTTTGTTATACTGACAGCACAGTGGTAGCAAACGCTTACCTTTAAAAAGTAATCACAACAATGCTGAGATAAAAATCACACCACAAACCCCAAGTACCACGACAGTATGTGGCTCTTTCAGTCCTAACTCCTCCAAGGCAGCTGACCAGACAACCACATAACAGGAGTCCCCAACCCACTACAAGCTTTGAAACAGTTGGGGTGTGAAAATTCTACAGAAAGTGTTTAATTCATCACTGTCACACCCAAAAGACAAATTCAAATCCAAAAGCAGAATAATTATCCTGGTCACCCAGCTCATCGGCATGTATCTGTCATGTACTGCTCTGCAAGTGGCAAAACAATAACTCTCTGGCTCCCCAGTTTTGCACTTCATTTGGGTTTTGAGTATTTAGTAGCCATTCTGAAGGACCTTCCTTCTGAACCCAGGTGCAGTGCTGGTGACAAAGTCCCACACAGCAGCGTGTTGGCCATGGTGTAACTTCAATGGCTTCAGAAGGTATCCTTCTCCCTCCAAAGCACTGCCCATGGCTGCTTACAACGCTGGTACTCTCCTAAATACCTCCTGCACACTCAGACATATGCCACTGAGAGATACCTGCTGCTCACAGCCCTCTTCCTGTTACACGTTGCAGGGCAGGAACATGGTATGGTTGTTATCTTTGTTGTTGTTATTCAAGATAGATAGTAAAACTTCCATAGCCATCGCATAGGTCTGCAGTCCACACCACCAGCACATGCACATGCCATTAATTGGTCCATTCCTATCTAGGCACCTGGAGAAGAGGTTAGGTACCACTTTAGGTTACTATTGCAACAGGCACAGTGGCTGGGTACACAGATGCATAGCAGCTCCTGAGACCAGACGGAGATGGTCTTTTGCCTAAATGGCTCTCAGTCCAAAACATTAGTCACAGGATCTGAAGTGCCATTCAGAAGCATAAAACTGTTTGGGTTGGAAGAGACCTTTAAAGGTCACCTAGTCCAGCCCCCCTACAGTGACCAAGGACACCTTCGACTAGATCAGGTTGCTCAGAGCCCTGTCCAACCTGACCTTGAATGTTTTCAGGGTTGGGGAATCTACCACCTCTCTGTACAACCTGTTTACACTCACTGAATTTGCCACTTAGTACCTATTGACTGAAGTTACAGGTCAGTGCCCTTGCATGTGTTAGACCTGGGCTTAACTTCTTAACATACTTTTTCTTTTTCTTCTTTTAGAAAAGTTGATGACAATGAAATATTCTCAAGCATCATCTGGAAAGGTGATCCATGGAGCACCCAGTCTTGCACCAAGAAGCAAAGCCACACACACTCACACCCCAAAGGGAACTGTCTCATTAGATCTGCTCTGCAGAGAGGAGTTTGCTCAGCTGAGCTGAGCCCTGGTAGCTTCCTCTGGCACATTGATAGAGAGAACCTTACGGTGTACCCCAGGGGACTGTGGGAGAGATCCGACCAATATATCAGCAAAGCAGGCATTAGAACAAATGAGGGAGCACATGAGCTGCATTTCAGGCTGAAATCTCTACATCCTGAATGACTGCAGCTTGTTTACACACCTAATGGGTAGTGATGCAGATGGGAAGTAGGATTCAAAGCCATCACAGAACCTTAAAAATAGCACAGTGAAAGTCATTGGAGGTGCTGTGGTTTAAGCTCAGCTGGTAACTCAGCACCACACAGCCGCTCGCTCACCTCCCTCTTCCCCCCTACTCCAGGTGGAATGGGGATGAGAATCGAACGCGAACCCCACAGGTTGAGATAAGAACAGTCCAATAACTAAAGTACAATGTATATACTACTACCACTAATAATAATAATGATAAGAGAAATAACAAGGGGAGAGAATATAAAACTAAAAAGAGAAGGGAAAAAACAATAAACACAAGTGATGCACAATACAATTGCTCACCACCCACTGACCGATACCCAGCCCGACCCGAGCAGTGATCTGGGCCTTCTGGGTAACTCCCCCCAGTTTATATACTGGGCATGACGTGCTGTGGTATGGAATACCCCTTTGACCAGTTTGGGTCAGGTGTCCTGTCTCTGCTTCCTGCCGGCTTCTTGTGCCCCTCCTCACTGGCAGAGCATGAGAGGCTGAAAAGTCCTTGATCAGGGTAAGCATTACTTAGCAACTAAACCATTGGTGTGTTATCAGCGTTATTCTCAGACTAAAGCTGAAACACAGCACTGCACCAGCTGCTAGGAAGGAGAAAATAACTGTTACAGCTGAACCCAGGACAAGAGGACAGGAAACGAAAATGCCTGAGTGTGGAAGCTTTCTGCTCCAGCCCTGAGGGAATGACCCAGAGTCATGAGAATATAGGCCAGATATTGAAGCAAAGAATGAGAAACAGCAGGAGACAACAGAATATAATTTGTGAGGATAGGCTGTAGCAGCCTCTGCAGAAAGAATCACAAAACATTTTATTGAGAGAATATTTTATATTGCTGTGGGCATCTGCTCATCATCCACAAGCAGAAACGGAAAACTGCTGAGACAGAACAAGCTACTTCAATGTAAATACCACCTTTGTTTCACGGTGAACAATGCAGTAGCATTTTGCTAACATGGATATTATTTAGGGCGATAACAATAAGTATAATAATTTATATGATTAAACAGAGCAAAGCAAAATATACTTCGTGCATCACAGGGAAAATTGTTGTTGTAAATCAGCTTCCTTAGGGAAGCAGCTGCAATGATTTCCAAGTTGCTTGGAGTTAGAAGGGAGAAGCATTAAAGGTCATGTGGTAGAGAGCACTGGTGTATGGACCAAGGGATAAGCAAGCCCTTTTCTCTTTGGAACTGGATGTATCACTGGATGCTTTTTTAAAGGCATAAAAATGCTCATAAGGATTTTCCAAGTTGTGAATAGTCAGTAACGGCAAGTCAGAAGTGAGATGATAGGAGAAAAAGGAATTTATCACTGTAGGGTAGTGTTGGGGGTAGGACACGAAGAAAGAATGGGACTTGGGGGAAGGAGAAGCCACATTCCAGAAAGGAGTTACTGCATATGCTGAAGAGCAGCCTCTGCTTGAGGAGAAGGGTAGACAGGGACTGGGGGTCAGTAAGAGGAGGAGAGAAGTCAGCTCTGAGAGGCGTATGTGGATGAGAGAATGAAAATCAAGACAAAGAGAAATGAGTGACGATGGAAAAAGGAAACACGTGTTTGTGAGCAAAAATAGTTGCAGTTATAGGAAGCGTGTTGTGGAAACTGATTGCTTGTCCCAGGTGGTTAACTGTAACTGTAATCAACCATAGTATTTGCAAGAAACATTTCCAGATTGCAGTCACAATGTCTTTGTGAAGTAGGTAAGCACTGACAGAGGAGGGAGGCAAAGACAGAAAGATTGAAAGGCAACAGAGGAGTCTCTGTTGGTGTGGGATTAGAAGGTGAGCATCCCTTGTGCTCAGCTCTGAGCTTAGGCTTTGTGTCTCTTCCACTTCTGAACAAACACCGTGAGGGCCCCAGGCTCTGCTGGATCATCGTCAAATACACTTGACCACTGAAGGAAATCACTCTTTACATCAAAGCACAGAGTGCTGCCAAATGTATCCCCAAGCGCACCCTGGCCTGGACCCTTTTGAAACAAAGCAAGCAGTGTCTTCTAGCAATCCCGAGTGCCAGGAAGCAGAAAAGGAGAAGGTGTAATTCCAGACTTGAGGCTACAATTACAGTAGAAGGAGAGGACAAATACAAACTGTTTACTGGACAGTAGGACTTGTTCCAACTGTTGTAGCGAGATCTATGCTGGTAGCTATTCTTACCCCAGGAGGGAAATAGATGTGTATTAATAATCTCTGCATTGGTATAACTTATAAGGTCACAGAGAGGGGAGGGAAGGAATAAGTTGCTCCCAAACCCCCCCCCCTTGGTTAAAAAACAAACAAACAAACAAACAAACAAAACAAATACCAAAATTACTTTTCTTGGCAAAATGCCTATATTTTTAAGACAGACAACCCACTTTTGAATCCTAACAAGACTGATTTGTTTTAAAGTTTGTTTTCATAAAATATACCTAAAACTTTGCTCAAAGGAATACATTCCCCCATATCTTTATTGGCCTTTGCAGCCAAGAGTAGGGTTTCTAGGCTCAGTCTGAGTAGACTCAGTCCTTGGTGTGTTGTCAGCACATGCTCCTGTAAGGTGTATGTGTGGGTACTTTACACATGATTTTCTTTCTCCCTTTATTTTATAGCAGCAGCAGCAGCTTTTTTTACTGTAAGTCTTTCTGGCTGCTTGTCTTATGTTTACTTGTGAGGACAATAAAGGTCCTCTCACAGGAGAGGGCTGCTCTGTTGTTTCAGCACTTCTCACAAGTTCGTGGGGGATGGGAAAGATGGTCCTACCTAGAACCTCAGTAGATCCCAACACGGGTCATAACTTCACAGGCAAAGCTCAGGAGTCAGCTGTATCTTTTTCAGCTTTCTCATTGCTTGAACCTCCATGTACTGCTCTTGAGCTTCAGAATTAAAAGCATACTGCAGAAACTTTCTCTAGTTAGAGTTGCTTAACTTTGGCTCTGGAGACCTGAGCTGAAAATTTATATCAAATCCTGACTTGACTCAGGCTTAGCTCCAATTTTAATTTAACAAAACCCAAAGATTTGAAGGGCTTTGCAAGATTTTGAAGAGAGTAAAAATCTCTGCCAGTGTCCATGATCTTTAGCAGTAGTAGTGAAAGAAATTAAATCACTTTCTGGGGAAGAGGAAACCAATACATAAAGATTTATTCACACAGTACAAAGTAGGAGTGAATCTATAACCCAGTCTTGTTATTCACAGATTATGTGGTACCACTGCATGACCATTACAAGGACTCACCCCCAGGAAATCTGTCAGGCACCGCTATTAGTCTTTTGTGTCTTCTCTTTGTGCAATCAGAAATGCTAACTGCATCTAATATATTAAACATGATTTAGAAGCTGCTTTTCAAGCATATTATCTGCACCGAAATTAGGATGATAGGCTGTCCTGGGTTCAGCTGTAGCAGTCATTTTTGTCCTTCTTAGTAGCTGCTGCAGTGCTGTGGTTTTGACTTTAGCCTGAGAATGACACTGATTGATAACACCTCCATGTTTTCAGTTGTTGCTAAGTAATGTTTACCCCAATCAAGGACTTTTTCAGTCTCATGTTCTGCCAGTGAGGAGGGGCACAAGAAGGTGGGAGGAAGCAGAGACAGGACACCTGACTCAAACTAGCCAAAGGGGTATTCCATACCACAGCACGTCATGCCCAGTATATAAACCGGGGGGAGTTACTCGGAAGGCCCAGATCACTGCTCGGGTCTGGCTGGGTATCGGTTGGGAGGTGTGAGAAGTTGTATTCTCTCCCCTTGTTATTTCCATTATCATTATTATTATTGGTGGTAGCAGTAGTGGGTTTGTATTATACCTTAGTTACTGGACTGCTCTTATCTCAACCCGTGGCATTTGCATTCTTTCGATTCTCTTCCCCATCCCTCTGGGAGCTGGGGGGGAGGAAGAGAGGGAGTGAGCGAGTGGCTGTGTAGGCATAAATAAATAACCAGTTTAAATGATCATAGAACATGTCATCCCAAAGGGTCCTAAAGCATTCCCACAATACAGATGGATAGCAGGCCAGAATAGAGTATGCTGCACAAAGGCAGGCAGAGGGAAGGAGAGAAACTTTTGAACTCAGGCCCTTGGGCAATGGCTCAGATCTCCTCCTCTCACAGAGCCACATGAAGTTTCTCATGTCCATGCAGAGCAAGCCTGACCACCAGGGTGGAAGCCTTATGTCAAGTGAGCCTTTGGGAAATCTCAGGGCTTAGGGGATCTTTCTGCCATTTGGACTAGTTCTTCCAATGAATTCCAGGACCAGGACACACAAGAGACTCCTACCTTACCAACAAACGGTTTTCACGTAGAGCAAGACCATCAGTTATGCAAGACCAGCTGAAAATGGTGTGGATAAACCGGGTCACCAGTTGCAAATATGCATGTATTGTAAGTTAATTTAAGGCACAAGTTGCTGGCCATGGGCCATCTGCAGGAAGTGTTCTGTAGATGACTGTATCCTCTATCGTGACAGATTTAACCAGAAACAGTCTTTGTAAGAGTGAACATCAAACATAATGTCAGAAAATCTTTCCTCTTCCTGTTTGTGACAGCAAGCCGTGAGGTAGGAAAAAGCAGCAAACTCCACAGGTGTGGGCGACAGCTAATGCTGACATAGCTATAACGTAGTCAGGGGTTAAATTAAAAAGTCCTTCTGATTATCATATAATTTCCCCCATTGCCCACAAACCACTTCCTTTTCTACTCATGAATTCTTTCCCATCTTCACAGTAGACAGAAGGCTGGTGCCTCTGTGTCGGGCAAGCATGAAGTTCGTCGCTGTAACTTTCTGTGTCCTCTGCTTTCAGTTTGAAGCCCTGTATGGTGAGTAGCATTTTGGATTATTCTCTTTGCAGTAGATGTCTCTATGGAATAGAACTCACCCAGTGATGGGAGACAGTAAATGAGGCATAATAGCAAGGGGTTGGACGAACAGAGGTAACTAAGGCAAACAGCTGCAAAAAGACCGCTCTCAACTTCAATGCCACTAGAGTTGGTGTGAAGAGAATTCCTGCCAGCACAGGGCATTTGCTCTGAAACTAAACAGTACACATTTTCATTGTTTATATCCTTTAGCTCATCTGCTCAGTGTTATCTTCTAGCTGTTTAGACTGTAGTGCTCCCGCCAGCTTCCCTTGCTGGGCATAAGGTCTTACAGCAGCATGAGAGTAAATGGCTTAATAAGGGAAGCCAAGTTATTGATATTGAACCTGCTCTTGTCTGGGTAGGGAATTTTTATACTATTAAAAATGTGTATGGCGTGGAAGAGTGGATGAGATTGGTTTGGTGCAGGCTTGAAATGCAGATGACTTAAAAGGAAGCGCAGCATTCCTGATGCTGTGTTGAGAAGGCACATGGTGACAGCACTGATCTTAATCCAGCCACAAACGCAGATGTAGTGTTTTACAAGATTCAGTGTTTTATCACAGCTACATAAAGTAAAATACCAGAGCTCACATTTATCTGTAGCCTTTCTAAAACCCCACTATTACCAGGCCAGCATGGTAATACAGATAATATCTGATTAAGAAGAGTCTCTTTTTTTCCATACGTATACTTCCCGAGGATTTAGTATGATACATTAACTAAGTAAGACCTGAGATTCAGTGTGCACTGTTACTAAGCACCATCTGAACGTGTTCCCTTGAAGGTCATGCCAAAGGCTATCAAAAATGTTTGCTTCTGAAATTCTAGTGATGCAGGATGGGTTTCAAGTCCCCCTGTAGAATTTAAGTACTCCTGAGGTTTCATACAGAATTTAAGCTTTCATTTAAATAAAAACCAGTTTCCAGATCTTCAGGCAATGCAGATACCCTTCTGAAGGTTAACTAATACAGCAATGGTATACTGAGTTTTCAGAGAGATTGAAATGATGGCTGAAATCACAGGGGAGGAGGATGGTGATCATTATCTCTAAAGGGACATGAGCTGCTCTTTTTCTCCTTGAAAAGTTATTCTTAAATCTGCTAACAAAAAACCCTGTCGATTTGGTTAAATATTTCTCAGCTAGTCAATTTAGCAGGTATACTCGACCAATATGCTTTTACATGTGGCTGGAGCTATTTAAAAGGACGTTCCTAGTGGGAAGAAATAGGCTGCATTTTAAGGGTGCAAATACTTGCGCTGATATCGGCGTTTCTCCCTTCTTTTTCTGTTTCTCCATATATGAAGGATAGGATTTGGTCAGGGGGCTGAGGAGAGGAGATGGCAGGAGAAAGAGCCTGCCTGTAACAAGAAATGGTATCTCTCAGGTTTTTTACCTTACAGTGCTTTCAGCATTAAAAGTACTAATTATTATAATTCTTGCTAAAAAGGACTGTAAAAGATCAGCTTGATGTAAGACACATTAGCATTATACTATCATTTAGAGAACAAGCTAGCACTTCAGATAGTTCTGCCAAGCACTGTGGCAAATTTCTGGGAGCAAAAGGAGAGTAATTTCTGAGATTTTGTTGATTTGATTGACTGGTTGGGGTTTTTTTGACTAAGTGATTAGCAAGCCCTACTTGTGACCTATGGATAGGTTTTTTTTCAATGTAAATAGGTCACAGAAGGTGATGTATGTGTGTATATGTGTATTATGATTTGATATCCCAGTTATGACAAAGAAATTGTTTGTAAGAACATGGAGCCTCTCTGGTGCCTGCAGAGAAACACAGGCAATGGGGTTTGGGAGTACAGAGCTGTAGGATTCCACAGCACTTGAAGCCCTTGCTATGAAACATTGCGCATGAGCTTTTGCATGTCAACATTTACAAAGCATTGTTACCCACAGATCTCCTGTTGTCAATACAGGAGGAATTAATGGTCTTTCTTAAAAGGGTGTCTGAAATATTATCAACAATGGCTGCTGTGTCAGTGATGTATTTTATAAGAGTTTCTGTATTTCACAATATATGTTATACCATAGAAATCATTCAGATTATAGATGGCTTCCTAGAGTAATTCTGTCCATTACTTGCTTTGCACAGAAGCACAGCTTTCCTCTCTTAATTCTTAAAAGATAAGAACATGTTAGTTTTAGGCATATGACTAATGACACTGAATTGACAGTGTCACCTTTCAGAGTGCTTTGAAAGGTCAAAGCTATAGCAACTTTAAAAACTGTGTGGTTTCATTATGCATTTGATATTAACAAAAGAAATGTGTTTCTTTTAAAGGCAGGGTCTGCACTCTCCTTGCTCATCTTTAGAGGCAAACATACTCAAGTGAAATTATCCTTGTTTTTTTCATCAGCTAATTAGTTTTCTGAGAGCTGGGGCAGGTGAAACAAACAGCAAGAAAACCAAGCAGGAATATTCTATTCCCCTATCCTACAGCCAAGGTTTAAAATTAATCAAAACTGGTTTTTAAACTTCTGTTAGGACCAAAATTCATAATGGATGTTTTAAATTGCCCTGGCTCTGCCAAAGAGCAACCAGAAAGCTCAAAATCACAATCCCAATAAAACAAAAATAACCCGCCTTCCACTGGCCTCAGTGTACACTCACATTACCATAGAAATGCTCAAACCTCTGCCAAAGTGGTTTCCCACTGCAGTAAAGATGAAATCAAGACAGAAATGTACATGACTGTAAATACACACATACATAAAATGTACACACACACACTCTTTCATAGTTTGACATAGCAAGATGTTACTTTCATACACATGTTCATCTCTTGGATTCACATCTGAACAACATTTGTCTTGACACTCTGCTTCACATGAGGTGAGCCAGGCACAACTCTATGCAACTCCACAGTGTGACACTGCTATGAAACGAATAAAAGATTTGTTTCTTGTCTCAAAACCTTCATATGCAGTTGAATTAGCTCTTTTATGAAAAATACCAAAAAGGAACCTTGCTGCCAAATCTAAGCAGTTTTACTACTGACCCAGTGAGATTCGTCTGTTCGTTTTCAACAATACTGTGATGTAGTCTCTTATCCACCTATTTTTTTGAGGTGTTATTAGGAAGGTTTAGTGAGCAAATCTCTCAATATTATTGGAAGTTTAAACTCCAGTTTCCTATCTCCCATCCCACTAAATGTACATTTATTCTGACTGTAGCTTGGCAGACAACACCCCAAATGTGTCTGGTCATTAACTACAGAGTGTTACAGGCCCATACGATTACCCTAGGATTGAACCCGTACAAATGGGCACAGGAGAACAACAATCAGGCACAGGGAAGGGGGGATAAGCCACCTTTTAGTGTACAGTGAGAGCATTCACATTAGGAGCTGATGCAGAACAGCTAGTGAGTTGGAAATTCATAACAGATCTCACCCATTGTGGTCATCCATGTAGACAGTTTTGTGTTTTAATCTCAGGCACCGTTAATTTCATTGTAAAATGTGATCCCTCTATGCTATGCTAAGCACACTCACTTGTTTCAGAGGAATACTAATTGCATCACATTTGCCAAAATGCTCATTCAGAGAAACACATTACTGAGTCTTTCTTGAAATAGGCAGTTAAGGCTTCTTGGCTTGAGAGAATACAAACCCATCTTTCAGCTTGTCACAAGGTCACATGAACTACACGCTTAATGACCTCTCTCTGCCCTTTTCCATTAGAAACAAGGATTAAAACCATGATCTCTGACAAACATTTTAAACCACCCAGCATAAAAGGGCAATTTAATTAGCTAACAGCAAAATTTAGCTATTCTCAGAGACAGAGAAATGAAATTCAAAGCTGTTACTTCAGCACTCAGAGCAAGGTAGCCCCGTGCTCCTCTAGGATGCTGGGTGAATATGGCACCGCTTGGCTCTGCAGCTGCCCTGACAGAACCCGATCTGCCTCTCCTCTCACACAACCAGTGACAAATGTAGACGTCTCAGCTACAGGTGGATGCTTCTCAAGAGTATCACGTTGGCTTGCATATTCACCATGCTCCCTAGCTTCTGCTATATCAATACACTTGGTTTTTTCTTCCCTAAATAGTGTGTCTGCTGCTGGGTGTAATTTAAAAGGTATATGTTACCAAACTGCATGCCATTAAACTACAGAGCATTTTAAAGGACCTTTACTTCAAATGCTGTTCTCATAGCAGCTGTTTTCTGTCACCATGCAACATGCAAGTCATCGTGAACTGTTTCTTCATTAGACCTTTGCTTTCAGCTTTTCAGATTGTATATCATTATGAGGGCTCACACTTTCTGTGTCTTGTGCCTTCAGTGTATCTAGAGCTCTATTTCACTGTAGGTTGGCGAGTTGTCTGTTTTGTCTGTCTTATCTTCACGCCAGTGGTACAAGATGCCAAATACCTTGTCTGTTATCACACACTTAAATAATTGTCGCTGAATTAGATAAGGGTGCTGGCTGTGCACAGTAAACCAGGAAGAATATGATAACTAGGAGAGGGTAAATCAATCAAAAAGGGATAACAGTTTCTACTGCTTTCCAACTGAGCATCACAAAGCATCTTCCAGAAGTCCATTAGCTTGTGTGTCACACTAAAAATATTTTGAACAAGTATCATTCATTGCAATGCCATTGCCAGTGGTAGTAATTGGAGAGCAAGAATTCAAAGAAGGAAAAAGCATGTTCACTAAAAGATTGCCTCTGTCCGGAAAGAGTTGAGAGCATACAAAAGTACCCAAATGAGAATAATCTGTTCTTGTGCATATGCAGGCTGGATGTCAAAGATAACAGGTGCCTTGGGAAAAGGATTATTTATATCGTGTAATCCTGTGTGACACCTGACACACTTGGGGACTTACTCTGTGTGGATCTAGACTACGTATATAGCAGTAACAACACGAGTAGGATGGTGCATCAAAGTCTTTAAATATTGGCCCTGTATTTCCTTAGCATCATAAAATCCAGATGTAGAGTATATTTCAATCTCAGCAGTTTCTGAAGAACTGACTTAGGTTACCAGAAAACAGAAAAAGCAGATACAGGTTTTTTTCTACTTGTGTACCGGTCTGTGTCTTTAATTTTAGGGCACCACAAACAGAAAATTTCCAAATGAAACCCTCTTGGGCTGTGCTATGCTGCCAGTACTGACATACAAACCATTTCAAAGCAGTGCATGCCGCCACCCCAGCCAGAAAATTCCACTCTCAGTATTGCCATAGTGAGATGGTGCACCACTTGTCTCGTATAACAGAGGCTGCCTGTGCACAATAGACTGAATACAGTTTGATAATCATGAAGAGGAAAAACTACTACTGAAAAAGGGAACACAACTATATGCATTGCCTGAATATTTTCTTGCTGTATGTATTGGAGCATCTTCAAGATACTCATTCTGGATGTGCCATAAGAAGATCTTCCGGTACAGTGTTGAGCAGTGGGGAAAACAGAATGAACATAGACCGACATGAGCGCTTAGGTCTGGAAGCAAAGTATGATTCTGGCTCAGTGCAGACTCTGGATTTATAAGAGATCAAAAAAATGCTTTTTTTATTTGGGGGCAGATTTCCTTTGGGGGAAATTTTACTTTCATCTCAGCTTCTATTTATGAATTAAGTCTATTACTTTGCTGAGGTGTTTTAAGAATTTGTAAATGCTATATGTATAATCAATATCAATTCTTACCTATTGCATTGTCTTTCTACTTTGGTTTTTATATTTCATGCTTTTATCACATCATATGATTTTGTAGTGTAGCACAGACAGGATCAGATAGGCCAATGAAACAAAGTGGAAAATAACTTTAGCATGTTAACATTGCATGGCTCAGCTTCTGTTCCTGCATCTCTCTTCTTGAATTTTAAACCGGAAACAATTTTATATTTTTCAGGATTTGATAGCTGCTCACCAAGACCGTGCAAAAATATAGGTAAGACACATTTGCATAATTTGTTTTATGGTTTAAAATGCCTTTCTAGATCAGAAAATACTGTGCTCAAATAAAAAAACAGTAATTTTTTTACAGCACACTTTAATGTATTTTTGTCTGAGGGAGTTTCTCATGTTATTGGTTGCTGATTTACAAAGTCAAACTGTGAGGTAGCAGGAGGTGGTTGGTCAGTTTGTTTTCTTTATCTTCTCCAATAAATTTGCTAAATGAGAGTTGCACAGTGTCTCAGAGGTTTTAGACAGTTTGGGGGAAGATCAAACTTGATTTTTTGATTGCATGTGGGTACATGCACACAGACATATTTGTCTTCTACTCCTCCCATTATGTTAGTTATAAAGGTGCTATAGCCATCTAAAATAATCAGGTTTAAACTTCATGCCATGCCTCAGACCACTATCTACTCTAGAAAGGAAATATATGTCTTGTGGTTAATGCACTTATGTAGGAGTTTGGGGTTTACATCCCATTTCAAGTTTTCAGCTACACCATCAAACTGGTTGGATGGCCAGGCCCAAAGAATTGTGACGAATGGAGTTAAATCAAGTTGGCGGCTGATCACAAGTGGTGTTCCCCAGGGCTCAATATTGAGGCCAGTTTTGTTATGTTTATAAATGATCTGGACGAGTGGATTGAGTGCACCCTCAGGAAGTTTGCAAATGACTTGCTGTTGATGTGCTTGAGGCTCTACAGAGGGATCTGGACAGGCTGGATCAATGGGCTGAGGCCAACTGTATGAGGTTCAAAGAGGCTGAATGCCAGGTCACAAAAAGCTGTGAATTCAAAGAGGCTGAATGCCACTTGAATCACAATAAGCCCATACAACACTACATAGGCTTGGGGAAGAGTGGTTGAGTCACCATCCCTGAAGGTATTTAAAAGATGTGTAGATGTGGCTCTTAGGGACCTAGTTTAGTGGTGGACTTGGCAGTGCTAGGTTAATGGTTGGATTCGATGACCTTAAAGGTCTTTTCCAACCTAAATGATTCTATGATTCTATGATCATTAGGGTGCAGAATATGAATCATAAACCAGAGATTATTATAATCATCTTTGTCCCACCTTGTTTTAGGACAATCCGTCTGAGGCAGGGATTATATGCCCATATAGTGTTTCGTCCAAGGCAGCCTTTGAACATTCTCAAGTAACACATTGATCCAATGCTAACAGTGTCCTCTCCAGCCTAATAGTGGGTAATAGTCCAGATCTTATTTATTTTCTCAGTAATGTCTGACATGACCAGAATGATGCACTGATATCTCATTGTACAGGCTGCTTTCCACAGCTAGACTATTCTGAGTACCTACATGCTTAAGTTTCAATCACATGGTTCACTTGCTTTGTTTAAATGAGTTTCTTAACATTTTAGGGATTCTTTTCATCGCTATATGAGTGACTATAATTACAGTTTTCATGTCTTCAGATCAGCCTCATGTCTCTGACTCCCAAATGATGGTGGAATTTGAAAATGGAAACTTCAAGTTCACATTCCCCAACCCCAAAAATGTGAGTGAATTCAGCATGACCCTCTTCAAAGGGCATGAAAAGAAGGAGATCTGTGCACTCCATCTGAGTGAGGGGAATATTATCCCGAAGAGTAATGTCACCTACTGCCAGACAGTGCGTTCAAATAGCAGCACCACTTTCATCCTTAAAAATCTGGAAAGAAAACATATGGACATGTATACCTACTGCCTGGAGATGTTCTTACCCCCTCCTTATATAGATTGCCGGCTGAAGGAAACCTATTTGTACATCCAAGGTAAGTTTACTTCTCCCCTCACTTCAGGTTACTGATAAGTAGATATTGGACATAGCTATGCTGCAGTGAAAAACGTGACTAGGTTTTGCACAGATATTTCCAAGACAGCTTATAACTATTTAGCAGGGGACTGGTCACAATGGAGCTGAGTTGGCAGGCTGCTCAGCAGGGCCTCTCCATTGTTATTCATCTTCTTGGGCAGGCTTTGTAGGCCATGCTGAGCTCTGCGTGGTGTTGGTGGCGTGCAAGCTGGCTAAACATCTTCTAGATTACTGCTGTCCCACCTTCATCTGCAGTGCAAATTTCCCATTATTCTTTTTACAAGCTGCTGAGTGTAAATGTTACGATTATTTCTAGCCAGAGAAAAAAAACATCCTGAGAGCTATCTTTATGTGCCTAGGATAAGAAAAACCCCAACAACCAAAATACAAAACAGCTGCCAAGTATCTGTGCTAGTAGAGGTATGTGGAACTCTCTGATGCCACACTGATGTGAAGAAGATTGTATTCACCTCTCTGAAGCAGGCCTTCAAGTTTAGAGCCTTTTTAGACCAGAGAAGATTCACAGCTGCTGAGGATTTTTGGTCTTTTACCGAGAAGGGCTTGGGCTAACTTCAGAAGACTCACTGCATAGGCTTTAAATTTTAATTGCGTTTCACTAAGTGACTCTTTGTTATATTAAGTGGGGAGAGTTAATAGCGGTTTTGCTCACACCTCTTCTTGGTTCTCTGTATAGTTCTGTTGCAACATGTTACTTTACTGCCTGTTGTCCTTCCCTTGCTATCTTTTCCTACCTCTCAACACAAGGACTAAACAAAGATAGAAGATGAAATGCTAAGGCTACAATTCTGTGGTTGGGTCAAATTATCTCTCAGCCTTCTCTAAACTTAAACCAGCTCTCAGAATCAAGATGTGGCATCCCTTTTGTCTGCAGTGTTTCCCAAAGCTGTCCATTTCCATTTTTATGGATAGCCAGATGTTCATAGCTATTGCCAGATATTTCATGTCCTATCGTATTTTCTCCCTGATCTGGGCAAGGGCAATCTTGTGTCCCTCAGCTTGCCTTCCTATCCAAACATGACTGCCTTTCTTTTGTCCAGGCTGCCCTTTAAATCACCTGTGGTATTCACTGCATGTAAGCTTTGCTCAGATCTGAAATACCATCAGGCTCTCAGACCTGGCTTGGTTTCTTTTCAGTCTACACTTTCAGCCCTGGGTACCAACAGTTTCATCTTTCCTGGGAAACTGCAATGTCCTGCTTCCTGCTGAATACACTTTTACAAGGTGGCTTTTCACCTCAGGAAAATCTTTCTCTAGAGCTCACTTTTGCTATTTTATTGATATGAAGAGAACAGGGGAAAGAATTTGGAAAGTTATCTTGGGGTGGGGAAGGAGGGAGGGAGTACAAATAATCAGGAATGACTTTTTTTGCCTCCCCATCTCCAGATAAGGAGGACTGCATTTCAATGGGACTCATGCCATGGATAATTACTGGCCTGATTATGTTTGCCATGATTTCCTGTGTCTGCTGTGTCATAGCCTGCTACTTTTGGAACAAGGTAAGCAAGTCTATGAGATTCAGCAGGACTCTCCTTCCAAGGGTCATGGATGGGGAACTTGGTTTAATGAGATTTAGAACATGGGACAGGCACATACTCACTCAGCATGTGATGTGGTTTTTGACGAAGAGGCTGAGTTGTTAATTTACCCCTGGAATTCAGTCATTGATGACAGCAGCTCAGATTTAATTTTTCTAAGGCAGAATTGCTTATTAATTTAAAGGCTGGGCATCAAAGGAAAGAGGGGAAATGCTGCACAGGTCAGCAAAATTACCTTGGAAAGCAATTCACCTGATTGTTTTCTTCAAGAA
Source organism: Strigops habroptila (assembly GCF_004027225.2). Lineage (NCBI taxonomy): Eukaryota > Metazoa > Chordata > Aves > Psittaciformes > Psittacidae > Strigops > Strigops habroptila. Next base: position 14,737,440 of record NC_044281.2, on the reverse strand, counting down.
GGGGAAACAAATCATCAGTGGAGCAATTCCAGCAGTGTTCTGGAGCAAAAGCACTTAAACAAAGAACCAGTTGGCTTGGGAAAGAGACCATGGACATTAATTATTCTTTTGGACAATGTATATTTTTCATTTTCAGTTTGTTTTATTCCAAGTTTTCTATGTGAGTGCCTGTCTCTTCTGACTTAAATATTCCCACTGAAAACAGTCAGAGCAACTGCCCTACTTAAACAACAAAGGCAGGTGTGGCAGAGGTCAGTGACCACAATGACCACAAATTATATTCATGGCATTTTCTCTCTGTTGGCAGAATCAGCAGTGTGAATCCAAATCCCATGAGTACAACAGTGAATACATGCCCATGGCAGCAGTGAATGCAGCTAAAACCCCGAGAATCTGAGGTTGTGTTAAGCCTAATTGTACCTCTGCTTGTATCTGTTGCAAGGTTTTCTCTGGGAGGGAAAGGGCTGCTTGCTGTGTCTCCCATTGATTCTAGGTGGGTGGGTGAGCGGCTGGGATTGTTAGAATAGCTTGTTAATGGAGTTCATGCTGCCATGTAGCAGGCAGAGGAAACGGAAAGCAAAATCTCTGGAAATCTTTTGAATCAGAATGGTGGGCTGGTTCCTAGAAAGGCAACTGCTTCACATCGGTGCAAAGTAATGAACTTATGCATGAGGAAAAGATGTGAAACTGTCCCATTCAGACTCTTCAGATGATGTGTGATACCCAACATGTCTCTGGGGAAGTGATTTACTAGATTTACTGAGTTTCCTGGCTAAGGGCAACAATCTGTAGAGAATGAGGAACTTCCTAACTACTTAAGCCTTGAATACAGAATAAAAGCAGAATTTGGACTGATTCAGAAGTTTGGGGGTTGCATGTAGCTAATTCTCCATTCCTATTCCAGGTATAAGTTGCTTGTGGCATGGAAATTCTGACATCAGAGGTTTCCAGCTACTTGAACCCGGACAAAGGGAAATCAGCATTTCCTCACCTTTCCCAGCCTCCCTGAGGTCCCATGATGGTCCTGTGCTCAGTCATGAGACACCCACTCTGGTACTGTTCTGAGCTGTGTTTGGTCTAGGCTTGTGTGCCTAGAGCAAAACTGGCTCATTGCCTGATCCACTGACTTGTACATGAAGCGCTAACAATGTGTTAAAAATGCCAGCTTTTAGTTAAAGAACATGTAGTGAGTTTGCTTGAGAACAGATTCCTGTAGTACTGCTACAGAGGGAACTTTTATTGCCTACAGTCTCCTTCATGATAAACTTTCCACCAGGGGCAAAATAAAACAACTACCTCCAATGCCAATCATTGTGGCACAGCCGTGAAGCACTGTCGATGTATTGCACATGCCCTTTTGTTAGGGCTAGCTTAGTCTGATGCTATCAATTCACCACGCTGGGAGAGTGTGGAATGCACACATGCTCTCCTGCACCAAGCTATGGGACAGCAGGGGAACAAAACCTGAGAAAGCACAGCAGAGACTTCACTGTGACATGGTACCTCAGGTGTGCACAGCTGCAGTTTTCATATTCATGCTATCAATACATCTTTGGCATGCACACTTTGGGATGCCTTGTATTTAATTAAATTCTGAATTCCTGTACTAACAGAGGAATATATTACAAGAAGAATATATTGCAAGACTGCAAGTGTTCTTTAAATCAGTTCAAGCCTGCAGGATCAGTCCCTAAACTATGAGGCACGGTCTTTCCTCTTCACATGTCTTGCAGCACAAATACAACGCAGTCCATAAGGCCAGTGTACTCATGGGCTCTGCAATTACCTCCCTTTTGTGGTTTGACATAAAACCATTTCCCCGGTGGGTTCGGGGGTTACTTGACCTGCCTCAAATTGCTCAAAGCCTTCAGTATGAATGAAATGATCAATCCTTCATGCTCCTTGTGAAATCCATCAAAACTCTGACCATAAATGACCAACTGGGAATCCAGCCTGCCTGTTGCCAGGTACCGTGGGGCTGCTGGAAGCAGATCTGTGCATTGATTCTAGTATCTCTGCAATTCATTATGAAAACGAATATTGGTCAGAGGACACTGTTGTGAAAGATACATAGCTTGCTGGTCTGGCAAACAGAAGGCTGGTTTCAAATCTGATAGGGCAAACAGGGACTGTCAATGAAGAGGATATAAGCTGGTATGTCAAGAACAAGGTTTTCCTCTACAGACAGCTAAATTCATAGAAATATTGTAGAGACAAGGTGCAAACTGTTAACTATGACATTAAGCAAAGGGGAAATGAGTAAAGCATCAAGCGAAGTGGGGACTGCAAATTTCACAGCTGGTACCCTGCGTAGAGATGTAGAGGGGCACCTTGGTGTGGTGGGTAACATTATTACATTCTCTCCTGTCCTTCTGCCACATAACATTTCCAAATTACTTGAACTTGCCAGCAAACAAAACTCTCTTCTGTACATCCACAAATACACTGATTTCACCATTTAAAAACTATAGCTGGAATTATTACCTTTGAAAATTATTGGTAAAAATAGCTAGCTAACTTCTACTGCTTGTGAGAAATGGTGGATGCAAGATCCTGTGTAACAGTGGAGAGTCCTATGCCCTGGAACCTTTCACCAGTCTGAGAAGGATTTTCATGGAGTAAAGAGCTTCTGAAAGAGGGAAAAACTTGAGGTTTGCCTTGAGGTGCTGCTGGATAAAGGACAAATGATGAAAGTCTAACAAAGTAGTTCAAAATACATTCTACTCTGGAGAGATAAATGATTTATACTCATTGTAACAAAGCTTTTGGAAGTCTCAGGTTCTGTCACTGCTTTCTTCTTGGGAAAAGAGATTTTTATTCTTAATAAACCAATTTTTTATTATGCCACGTTCGTCCATAAGAAAGTTCATGCATGTGTGCATGTTGTGTGAAAGAAATAAGCTCTATAAAATCCGCAGTGCAATGGGGAGAGAGTAGTGGGCAATTTATCCCTGAATAGTATCTTAATGGGAAACAGGAAACAGACTAACGAAAAAAACCCCAAAACTCACAACAAAAAACCATTGAAAAAGTAAAAACCAAAAATTTGTATCTGTTTCAATGCAGTGAGGCAATGACACTGTTTGGATCTGTTTATTTCATTTTATTTTCAAGATAAAGTATTTTCCTGTATTGTCCCATCCCTTCTTCATGTTTTTTTAATGCCCTATGCCATGTACAGATAATGTTCACAATTATTTTAGGACATTTTTCAGTTTCTTTCTGCCATTCTTCAATACATCAAAATCAAAAGAACATAAAGGATGGCAGAAGGAGAAAAAAACCAAAAAACCTGTGAAAAAAGTCACATGAGCTGAGTCTATAGACTGTGTAACAAGAAAGGATTAAAATAAAGGAAAACAAAAAAGGAGTCAATAAGCATAAACAAAACCCCTAATATTCTAACAGGACAGTATTTCAAAATGTAAAACCTCTTTTTGGAAACTTCCAGAAAAGACTATTTTAGCAGGAAAATAATCAATAAGAATATTTCAGCCAACTCTTCTACAAAATCCACTTTCGAGACAAGCAGAAGCATGAGTAATGTCCAAATAACCTCCAGGAAATCAGAGGCTTGAGGGTAAAATAAACTACTAAGACACAATCTCAACCTGCGCTTTCTCTGTTTGCTATGTAATGGTTTAGGATTGTAACATGAATTTTGCAATTATAGGACAGTCTGTGAGGAGGATTCTACAACCCGTCCCTCTCCATCTTTGTCTTCTATTGCTTTATGGGAAATATCACTGAAAAAGTATTTTGGCTTGGGCTTTTCCAGGAGCTGAATCCCTAATAACAATATTCTTGTAAACCCAGTTTCTGTCGTACAACATGAAACAAGATTCAGGATCAGTAAGATGCTTTCATCCTTTCTGATTTATCATGGCTATAAGTCACCCCCCAGGCATTTACACTCAGTAATGCTCTTTAGATCTTCCCAGTCCATGCCAACATGGAGTGTATGAAGTCAGCAAGTCAGTAAACCCAATAGCTATGTACAGCAAAGAACAACTCACACTCTTCTTGAAGGTTAAGCCTTGAAATAAAAATGTGCAACTTGAGTAAAATTAATCGTGCTGAACAGATAGTATGATCTAATGTGAACAGATGAAAGATATTAAGGATGACAACTACAGCTACTCCAAAATTTAAGGAAGAATAAATGACAAGAATATCAGCATTTGAACACCTGCATAGCTTGAGATGGATTGAAATCCAAACCTGAATATGTATTTTACAAACTTATCTTCCCAGCCTGAATTATGAACCCAAATCTGAATGCTTGTGGAGTTTAATGATTAGATTAGAGATTGCAATTTCCTACCTAATACGTAGCACTTGGGAATGAAATGACACTGTGAAAAGCTGTGGACCATTTTCCCTTAGTACAGGTATTTCTTTAGCTTCAAAGTTCGAGTAGTTTTGAATTCTGTCATACTTCTTACAGACTTCTACAAAGTTTATTTAAGGCTGGGGAAAGCAGCTCTCGAACTAGCGTAAAGCAAACAAACTGAAATGTGGATCTGTACTGAAGATACTGTACACTGCTATTCATAAAATGTTTTACACTGTGGAAAGTGCCTTATGTATGTGAATCTAGAAGTTGCCATGCAGAAGAACACAACAATAATAAAACTGGAAAAAATACAGGTCACTGAAATGATTCAGAAGTCCCTACTAACCCAATAGTAAGGACTTCTGTCCATGCAAAGTTTATTGGGGAGCTGGATCTAAGTTCTTGCCTTTGGTTTGATTTTAACTGCAAGGAGACATTCCATATACCTATGTCCCTTGAGTTGTCCAGTCCATCATTGCTATAGTAGTCTACCCACTGTCATAAAAATTTCCCATTTCTTCGAGAGATGAAATCTTGAGGTTTGTATTTATGTGTTATGATTATGAGTTCAATTCAGTGTGGGGAATTCGTTGGAGAAGAGGGAGGAATAGGAAGGATTAAACAGCTTTTCTGGCAAAATGAACTGGACAGGTATGAACTGGAGATATGAGGAAGAGGTCAGGGGTGAACTTCATCTAAATGAGTATGCTTAAGCTATTTAATTCCTCCTGGGAGCCATAAGGTCTTGTATGGCTTGAGATCAATTTTTAAAGAGAGATAAATCAGCTCTGATTATCAGCAAGAAAGATTTAGCTGCTGCACATATCAGGCATAATCATTTTTGAAAGCTGCAAACATTAACAACTCTGAAATACCAAACATCTTCCAAATACTAAATCTTTCATCAGTTCTCTCAGTTTTTAGTACACTGTTGGCAAATCCATCACCAATGATATTTCATCCTCTGTCCCAGCGCATTACAGGAGCAAGTTTCACTGCAGCTTACATAGTTTGTTGCCATCTATCAGAATTGAGGCCAGGATTTAATGTCTGGATTGTGCAAAGACTTGCAAGGGGGTATTTCTTTTCCCCCTGTCAAGAAGGAAGGCACATTTGCTGCCCTAGGGTTCTTCAAAAAACACTGAGAAAAGTGGAAATTATGTTACCACCAGCTGATGAGAGCAGGAGGGAGCACACTAGCTTCCAAAGGTGGCAGTTTAACATGAACTATGGAGTGTAAGAACTTTGCATGGGCTTTTCAGGCCAAATTTTGGAGGAGGAAGCTCAAAACTGGGATTCTCAGACTTTTAGCTGGCTAGTTTCCTCCACAAATGTAAAGTACTCGTGCTTGTCTATTCAATCAAATAATTTCCCCTTTGTAAGACAAAAAGAATTACAGGATTTGCTCATTAAGACTTGTGGGCCTGAGTGAAACAGGTGATATTGTAAGAAGTAGCTGACTGTGTGGCAGCAGAAGTGCCTCCTATCTATGGATTCTCCTGTTGATCAGGCTGGTGTGGGGCTACCACACAGTTGGGCAGGACCATGACCATGAGACGGAGGGACCACAGGGTCTCATGAGGGTCAGGGCAGGAATCACAGCCTAGTGCTGCTGCTCTCATGAAACTGAAATACATCTACTTAGCTCTTATTATCTGTTACATCTTTGAAAGCCAAACCAAAGCTTTCATTTCTGTCTCTTTTCCTGGCTGTGTCCCTGCTGTTCAGTCACAACCATAGCTCCATGGAAACCTGCTTGGTCCCTGCCCTGCCTCCTCTTAAGACCTGTGGTTTAAAGGCCCAGCCAGGACTTTCCCTCCTGCAGCATGGGGTTGTCTGTAGCAGGACTTTACAGCAGCTTACCTGTACAGCAAGAGGAAGCTCAGGGGAGACGCATGGTAGAAGCTCCTGCTTGGTTATACAGTGGTCATGAAACAGAAATTAAAGAGATTGCCATGGTCACGTTGGAGCGATGTGTGGGTTCCAGGAGTGTAATGAATATAAACTATATTAAAGGATTTAGGACTTGGGGAAGTTGCAATAACTCATGACCATGACACAGTCCCCATCTGTAATAAAAGTAAGATTGCAAACATTGCTTGTGAGGACAGGTAGCTTCCAAAAAATACCTGGCATCCACCAAGTTGTTTGACAAAACCTTAGCCAGGCAGTAACTTCTGCAACTAAAATAAGCAACTCTTAAGGCATACTGCCAGGACAAAAAGTATCTTTGCTTCCAAGAAGTCATGTTTTTTTACTCAAGGGAGTGATGAAAACATGCAGCCAGTGAATAAGGATCTCTTTCAAGCACAATATATTTATCAACAAAACACTCCCTGGGTCTTCATCGTGCCTGATGGAGACACCGCTTTCCCAAACACTAGCCTATAACCACGGCTTTTCCTTCTGTGAAGGAGCTGATCAGCTTAACAGGGCTGTGCTGTCAGCCAAAGGCATACTCTCTGTGGTCCACAGCAGACTGGCCTGGCCAAGGAGCCATGTCGAGCGAGAGCTGCTGCTGAGCATCTCTTCACCTGTAGTTGAAGAGACACCTTTTCTGCATTTCCTTAGTTTTTTTCCTACTGCAACATCTGTCTCCCCAGCTTCAAAAGCTAAAGGAAACTTCATCGCCATCGGGAATCCAACCCAGATGAAACAAGCCCCATCTTTCTTGCTAAGTGAGTTGGTAATCCTTCCGTTTAAAGATTTCTGTTTAAAGAAAATCCTTCCATTTAAAGAAAAGGTGTGCTGTTTACTGGAAAACACAGATGTACTAAAGAAAACGGCCACCCATGTTTAATACTGGCTCATGATTCATAATTTCCACTGAAAATTTGAGTAAAAGAAATACCCTCTTCACTCAAGATGGTGAAAACACACATTTGGTGAGAAAAGGGGCCTCTGTATGTTTTAAGAAAACTCCTGTCATTAAGCACAGTTATTACTTCAAACACAAGTCTCCAAGTGACCCCAAATGCCTTCAGCACACAGACCACATCTCTCCTCTATAATTATAGCTAGCTTTCAGAGGCCTGAACTGCGTTCCAGTAATGGTGACCCATTTTCCTTTCCATGAAAAACCAGTGTTTGGTTAGTAAACACCAATGAAAACAAGAACTACGAAATAAAAATATGCAGAGAAACATTGTCACAGCTAAGCTAGTCAATAAAACACCTTATGAAGACATTCAGTCAGATCTCTTTGATGGATAGCATCATGCCACGAGACCATGGAATCACTTCTGAGTCATTTTTAAGCTACACTTTCTCTGCTCTCTATGATGCTGGCAAATGCAGACAAAGAATGTGAGTCTAGAACAAGAGCAACAAGGATCATTTTCCAGACATTTAAGTGCAACTGAACAATCCACAAAGGACCTGCTTGGGCCTCTAGCACCTTGAAATGTCCAGAGATCTTGCCCTAAGAACCTACTAGCAGAAAAGTGCAATTCCTTTGCCTGCATACAGTAGTCCCATGAATCCACATTCCAGAGGCTGAATTCACAAGTGTCATAGGATGAATGGATTTAAGGTCAGAAAGGGATTTTTTAAGGTTAGGACATGTACCTAGAATATGGCTCATTCTCCTTTAAGCCATTGGTGTCCTGTGTCATCTGAGAACTACCAAAGAGCTGAGAAACTGAAATATTCAGCCTTCTCCAACCAAATCTCTAGCTATTAGGCTTGGGCAGTGGGTGCCACAGCTGATGGAAGTACTGTGGTGTCATATCTCAAGGGCCCGGGGGCAGCACTTCATGAGGGTTTCACTGTAGCAGGTCAGAGTTGGAGAAGAGGTGGACCAGCCGAATTGTTGCACCTCACAGTGCCATCCAAGGAACTGCTAAAGAACTTTGCGTGAAAAAATCAGGGAAATCAGGGAAACCAAACTAGAGTTGGAATCAGAATCAGAACTATGGCTTGTCCCTCCTCAAGTGTCGTGGTTTGAGCTCAGCCGGTAACTTGGAACCACGCAGCCGCTTGCTCACTCCCCCCCTTGGAAGATGACCTTAATTAGGGAATTTGCAGCTGGATGCTGTCTAGTCTCTGTGTCTGCAGACAGATGCTGACATATACCTGCCAAGAGCAAGGGAACGCCTATGAGAGTTTAGAATTTTGGGAGGTTTTTTTGAAACCATTTTATACATCATTGTTTGGTATCTCACACATCCCCAGTGTTTCCTGTGTCAGAGACTAACACTGCTGTAAGGAAATTATCAAGCCCATTTAGAGCTGCCCCCAGTTACTGCCCCCCAAACATACAGGCACCATTCAAGTCGGCAGCGAGGTTTGGTGCAATGAGGGAAGCGGGAGAGAGACACTGGAGTTAGAGAGCTCTGGCTAGCAGAAGGAGCTTTGAGGTTTCAGGCATGTGTAGGAGGAAGAAAGTGAGTCTTATTCTCTCCCCCTTGATTCAATTGAGATTCAGGTCTCGCCTGAAACGTGGTTAATATGTGAATACTTTTGCCACATCTGGCTACTTTTGATTTGACATCAAAATACTGCAGATTTCACAGTCCCTTCATGATGTGCTTGCATTGTATTCAAACATTTGATGAAGCTTTGTGGTTTTCATTGTTTGCTTAAAGATTTGAGCCAAATTAAATTCCTTTATTTGCAGAGGCAACTTATGTAAAATGAACTCACATAAAATAGTCAAGCTGGTTTTCTCTAGTTCCTAGGTGGTCACTGCTAACAACTCTTTAGCCCAGTTCCAGCACTGCTACGGTAAAACTCTCACTGAAGTCTATCTCCTACTGCCCTCAGAGGTCCCCGGGTGCTTCCCTTCCAGGCAGTTCTCTGGGGTCCTGTGTATGAGGCTGGACAATCAGGTCTAGCTTTCTGCACAAACCTTCTCTGGCTCTTTGTTTGGTCAGGGAGACACATTTCTCAAGCCACCAGCCAGAGACTTCAGCACAGTAAACAGCCTGAGACTAAACTGACTGTTGAGAACTTTGAAGAATTCCCAGACGATGAAAGTGGTGGAAAACAGTCTCTGATGCCAGCCACTTTCCCAACACAAACTTCTAACACATAGTTTTCTCTGCTTCATGAAAAAGGGTTGGAAAACAATGCAAAGAGCATGAAAAGCAGCTGGTCTCTGATTCTGTACACACAGATCTGGGCCTACAGCACAGTTCTGTTGACACCTGCTCCTGCTGATAACTCTAGAAGAGTCCACTCAACATATGCAGAGCAGTGCTTGGGATCTTTACACAGCACTGCAATACATGTCACAGATAATGATGCTTGTAAATAGCAGTAAATAAAAACAGCAGCTGAGTTCACATGTGGAGAATCAAGCCCTTGTTTGGAAGTTCAACTGGTGAGGTCACCCGAGAAAGCAGTTTCCAGTGTGCTACTGCTCTGCAGGGCTCCCAGCAACATGAAATAAATGAAATATTCTCATAATGAAACTACACATGTACAACCCTAAATGCACAGAGTAAGCAGATCTTCTAGAGACAGTACTCCCTCCCTGCTTGTATTCAAAGCAAGCGTATGCTGCTACTCGCAGTCTGCCTTCTTAACAAATCCAAATAGCTTCTCATGACAGCCTGGGATCAAAATCAGCAGCTTCAGCAAGACTTGCCTTCAGGGAAGCAACAAAGTCAGAATCTTCTATCAAGATTGGCTGTATTTTGAGAATATTAATTTCAATGCTACCAAGATAAAATTAGTAATATTGAAATGAATGATTGACCACACAGCTTCCAGGAACTGAAATCGTACAAACTAAATCTCTCTTTGAAAGTTGCATTTTATCTGAGCACATTAAGACTTTGATGATCAAATAACTTAATCTATCAAATATGCAGAAGTGTTTCTGAGGAGCATAGAACTGATGCACATTTTCTTTTAAGGCTGTCATGTTGCCAAGTAAATACATATATATCCTCACTTTCTTTTTAAGAACAACTGAAGGAGCTAAATGGTATTTCTCACAAATCATTTTTCATCTCTCCACTGTTCTATTTCATTCTTCCCCTCCTCCTCCTTCATATTTATCTTCTGTCTTTAATTTGGAAGTTCCTCAATTGAGAGAGTAAGCTCTATGCCACGTAGATATAGCAAGGCCCTCATCCCTCCTTCCAGGTCTTAGGTTCACAGAGTGTAAACAAAATGAAATCATAGAAGCCTTTCCCATCTCTACACATCTTCTGAACTGTACCTGCTCCCAGCTCACTCAGCAATGCTCACTTGGCTGGGAGGCAGCAGCCATGGAATTGTCACCTTAGCTGCTGCCTCTGTGTGTAGTGTGAAGCCACAGTGAGGGTGCCCTCATTACACATGAGCTGACAGGGCACCAACATCCAGCTTTGATCTTGACCTTCACCTTTTGACTACAAACAACTGTGTGTCAAAACCTGTTCACCACAAAGTACAAACTGTAATGGGTGTATCAAGGGCAACGGGAGCCCACTTATTTCAGGTGCAGACAACATGGGTACTGAGGAGAACTAAAAAGTCACTTCCTCAACACAATCAGCAAAGAGCTAGTGAGCTTTCCTTGGAGACTCAAAAGATCCCAAGTAGCCACAGCAAATTCTTCTCTCCAGTTCCACAGCTTGATAGTCTCCCCTTGGATAGTGGCAACTCAGAGTACCACTGTTGATGAGAAGGAAGTCTTTACCAAGAATTTAGGCTGCGTGACTAAGGATTTCAGTGATTCCTGTGGACATCTGAAACTGGAGCAAACAGAAGGCAAAGCAGGAATTGAGTTCCTGAATCCAGATAACGCAGCACAGCTAGCAGAGGGACAAGGTCTGCCTAGAACTGCCATGCTCCACAGGCTCACTACTCGTTTCCTCTTCTGGCTTATGGACAACCCTAACCTTAATGCCAAACGGAGCTGAAAGCCAAACAAGATAACTTTGTTCCCTGCCTCCTGAGATACGTCTCATCACTGTAGCAGTGGAGGCACAGCTGTCATGGTGTGATCCCCATCAGGAAATTACTCCTGATACAAGCAGCCTTAGGGCACAGATCCTTTCCCCTGTAAGGACAGGTGGGTTCAGAGCACCCTAATACATTCTGAGGCCCAAGATATATTTTGGTCTCCCATAATTATATTCAGGCTTGTATGTAATGGGTTATTTACTCTGCCCTAGCTATTTTCTCACATCCTGCAGTATGGGTTTTCCACCTGTGGGTCCCTTCCATGGATGCAATCAGTGAAAGTGGGGAGTCTCTCAGGGCAGGGGTGCCCGCCTGGAAGAAGGGCAGGGCAAGAATCCCCATTCAGAACTAACTGTACCTGTGGAAACAGCCTGAGCAGTGGGAAGTGAGGGCGAGGTATTACTGACTCTATGCTCTGTAGCATTCCCATCCATAAAAAGAGAAGTTTAGTGGACTTAGAATACCATAGTCAATAACCTTTTTTAGGTTGTTTTGCAACCATCTCTGTGTCTCTTATGCTGACTGGAGATGTGATGGTGCACAATTAAAAGAATAATAAAAAATGAGGAATTGGGATAATCCAGTAAAAAAAGTCAATGCACAGTAGCTTCAAATAGCATTAAATAATTTGAAAACCCTGTGCAGGTCGATATTGAGATGGTTTCTTCCAATCAATTCAAAGTCCTGGGTTTTGTTTTCTAATGTGTGGCAGTCCCTTGTAGTCCGAGAGTGTTTTCATCCTGGTATATGTGGATCTTGAGTATGTTACTCAAATGTGAAAGATTTCCTCAGGGAGCAAAGCTAGTGTTTAACAGCAGATTTTCTGCCGCTGTAGCCATGATTGCTGGTATCAGCTTGTCTCTGTCTGGGTGAGAAGGACGCAGACAGCACAGAGGGGCCTTTGAGATGTCCTAGTTGTGATAGTATTGCTGTTCTAAAAAATGCCTAGACACATATGTGGTTTTGGCTTCTGAGAATTTGGCTTAATGATGGTTGAAAATTTCAGTATAGACACTACCCATGTGGCCACTAGAGTTACAGACGATAAGCAAATCATTACAATCAGTGTCTTATACATAGATAAATACTATATATAGTGAGTATATAATTATTATTGTACACATATGCACATACACATCATTATAATCAGTGTGTTCTGGGTAACAGCTGCCCTCCTGGGAATCAGAGCAAAGGTTACAGGATTGCTAAAAATCTACAAGATTTCTCATTTTGAAGAGAAGTGTAATTTCCTCTTTCTCAGTATGAAAACACACCCTCTCAAGCAGAAACAAAGACACGTCAGGATTTCCCACACAGTATATAATCCTTGGAAAAGAAAGGGAGTATGTTAGCAAGTTCAGCCAGAGAGTACATTAACATGCCCACTGAACATCAAACAGTCAAACTGCTAAAATTTTTCTGTGCAGCAAATTTGGCCAATAAAATCCTCCCCAAATGCAGCACTGCGAAAGATGCTAGTAATTCTTCTGGTGTTGGTTTTTGCTAGAATACATAGTTTCATCATGTGGTTCTGTATCACTGAAAGAGGGTGAAGAGGTGTCTCTTCAAAACATGCCAGCAACATGCCAAATATATACACTGCTAGATACATTACTTAAACATATGTATTTCATAGCCTGGTTTATTGCTGCGCATGTTGATCTAGAATGATGCAGCTTGTCAGACTAGTTACAAAAGTCCTACCTCAATTTTCACACAGATTTGCTGATATCTGAAGAGTCAAAGAAAACAAAACCTTTCCCTGAGTGTTAATTCAAGAGAACTCACAGACGAGCTCCCAACACAACAATTCTTTAGAGTTTTTGTTGGCAAGATGGAAAAAATTGTTGAGGAAAGGCCTATATAAGCATCATGGGGATTGCTCCACATTGTGCTACTCAGGAAAATCCCTTGATTTGGGCAGTTCAAAGGAGTTTGTTCTGGAGTGCAGCTTGATCCTCAGGAGAGGAAACCTAAAAAAAAAGATGTAGCTGCTGCTTTTTGTGAGAAACTCCAGTCTGAGGGAAACTAAAATGAGAAATACTAGCCTGTAAGCAGACCAAGAAAATGGTTTGACAAGAGGTTTATCACAAAAAGGGTAAATCTATCTCCTCCACTGACTGAAAGTGGAACTATCCTTTTCCTGTTACTCTCACAGCACTCAGGAGCCATGGTAAAAGTTACTTTATAAATAAGGCGGTGGATAATTCTAAGCATTACTTGAAAATACTGTGTGATGGTACAATAGTCATCAACCTTAGTCTGAAGAACTGCTTTGCAAATATTCTCTCATCATTTTTGTGGGAGGCTTGACTACTGCCATTAATGATGACCAACAATGATGATTGTTTTCCAGCCACAACATAAGCGCAACTATTGCAGATGATTTGATGGACTCTGCCTGTGAAAGTGGTGAAAATGAAAGTGCCTCTGCAAATACGTACATCACAGGACTCTGACCTTCATGTACTTAGCCCAAAATATCTTCACTAGAGTGAAAAACTGGCCTCCTACAAACCTAAAGATTTTAGTTCTTTATGAAACAACCTAGGATCAATGGCAGACTGCAACCTTTGGTGAGGTGAATGAAACCAGGTCTGTTCAAATTTCTATTTAGAGACTACTCAGGATGCAACAAAGAAAGGGTTATGTGGCGGTGAAGTTAAATGATTCCAGCCCCAAAACTTTTATTTCAGATCAAGGCTTTCTTCTACAGGTTGGCAGTTGCTTAGCACTGGAAAAGAAAGTCAATTGCATATGAATCCAGAAAGGCTAGTAGCGACCCCTTCTACAAGCTGAGCCTGCCACAGGAGTAGATGTTATGAGGGTGAAGAGAAATGTGGCTTTCTTAGAATTTCTCGTCTGTTTCTGCACCTGGTGGAGAATAACTCTGTTCTACTCCTCCTTGTAAAAGATAGTGGCCACAGTCTTAGAAAAGTCCTCAGTGCTTTAAAATAACTTCGACAATTCACCAACCGGCATTCCGAAAAATATGTGCAAGCACATAAAAACTGTTGGTAACAAAAGGCTTAAAAAAACCCCAGGAAGGGGGAGCCACTCTGCATCCTTGCAAAGTGAATTTCTACCCTCAGATTTCCCTCTTTAATCAGTGAATACTGGTTGGAACATCCTGGTTGGGACACAGGTTGTATTTTAAATCCATATAATCAATGTCATTCTCAGCAGTAAAATGTTGGTGATAAGCAACACAGGAGAAACCTTTACATAAAGGCTTTTTCTGTGCTTATCTGGGTGAATAAGTTGAAACAGTTCTAGCTCGGACTCTGACACACACTTCAAAACCACAGTGAATGAGAGCCACATTTAACTTAAGTCTCTAACACCTATGGGAAAAAAATCTTTTTCTCAGCTACTTCTTCCTCACAAATGGTGGACCCCATATCTTTTGGCCTTGCTTCTAAAGAAAGGTTAGGAGGACATATGGATCTTCGTAACTTTAAGCACAACCAATAACTGTTTTTCTTAAAATCTAAAGTCTTCTGATGATCTCGGATTTAGCTTGACCATTGCCTTACTAAGAAGAAATGTTATGATGGCCTTATTTGCCCTTATTTCTCTGGTAATGGGGTAAACGTAACTCACAGGAACTTAATGCAAATTGTCCTACATAAGGAATAACCACTGTTTGTTCTTTCCTTGAAGAGGTATGCACCATAACCCATGTATAGAAACTCCCCCGCGTGCCATTGCTCTGCAATGTCCATGTATGCACACCAGATAGATGTTTTGTGAATCTCTGTGGTGAAAAGGAATTCATGAGCATCCTCTCAGCAGAGTTACTTAAAACAAGGGCTAGTTTACTATCCCTGGAAAACATTTAAGCACTGTTAGAGATTTTCTTTACAGCCATCTGTTCGCTGTGTGGCAGTATCTCAGACGACTCAACCTACCTGTCCTACCTTTGCTCATGTGGAAAAATCATTCCTGAAGGGATAACAGCAGTGCAGGATAAATTATGCCCATTTTTTACCTCCCTCAGGATATCTGAAAAGCAGTTTCTTCAGAGATGTTGTTCCAGCTGTAGGGATAGTGTATTTCCGCTAAATCCTTTTCCCAAGAATGTGAGAGATTCAAGGATTTAACTGATGGGATTGTAAAACCTAAGCTCATGATTTATGAGCAAACTCCAGCACAGGCTTTGCTGAACAGAGTAGAGTAAAAGCCCTCATTGCTTGTATTGTCTCCTTAAAGCATCCCTGTCCAAACATCACACACTTCTGAGATCTCCATCCAGCTGCTTAGCTGCCACCCCAGCTACTTCACTTGCTATTTATTTGCTTGTGAGCTTCACTTGCTATTTACTATTGCAAGAACACAACATCAGTAAGGTAAAACTAACCTGTCTCACAATGATCTAACCCAGCTCACATTCCCTTTTTATTTCCTTTACTCATTTTACAGCTGTAGCAATTGCAACCATGTAAACCCTGTCCATGTTTGTAGCTGACTTTTTATAATTCTTGAAGGTAAAAAGAGCCAGTGCTCTTCCCCAGTAATCTTTCATTTGGCACCTTGTTCTCTGCACTCTAACAGCTCTATCTGCTTTGAAAATGTCACTGGCCTACATCTGTTAATAACATTTTTCAAAAGGCTCTTTTGATTTCTAGCAGAGTGACATAGACTCCTTTGGTAAAAGGAAGGGCCTTCCCTTCTTATTTTCTTTCCATTTCCTTTCCTTTTTTCCTTTTCCTTAGGGAAGGACTTTAGAAGAACGTTTAAGACCTGGTAGCTCAAGACAATGGCAGAAAATGGAGCCCAGAGCAGAGGCAAAGGATTTCTAGTCCTGCTATCAGGTGTTACTGGCAATGATTACAGGCTGGTTTCAGTGCTTCTATCTGAAGGAATTCAGCTGGTTGCTTAAGGGCAGTCCAGATCTTGAATATACCCCTACTCAGAGCTATAGATTTAGTTGAACTATACCTGTGCCTGCCCATTGCTACTTGCTACTTTCAGTGGAGATCAGCTTCACCCCTCACATGTGCACTTGTAGTTTAGGTCACTGAGGGAAAAATACCAAATGCTGTTTAGGAGAATTAAACCTCAGCTCCAATATGACCAAAGAAAGAGTCAGCTGAGTTAAGTGGCCAGCCTCCCATGCCACTCCAGCACCCTGCTCCCAGAAGAGGCATAGCTTGACCTCATTAGAGTCCAGCCCACAGCAAACTGCACTCAACTGCAGGAGTGCTGTTGCCTATGAAGCAGGATAGTACCTTGCACTTTATATGGCACATGAAGGAGGAAGATGATGTAAGACACAGCCCACCCCATTCTCCCAGGTACTAGAGAGCTGTTTTGCTTATTGATGGAGCAGGTGGCTTCTGCCTTCAAGTGAGTAGAAGGTATAAGGGCAGAATCTGGATCGTGCCTTCAGCCCAGGAAGCTGAAACAGGGGAAGAGCTGGTGTGGTGGATGTGCTGCCTTGGATTTATATGGCTTTATATATTTATATAAGGCTTTATATGGAGTGAAACCTGGAGCAGTCTTGCCCTAGGCTCTCTTTCTCAGGAAAGCTCGTAATTTGATTTTCTGAGGTGACAGTTTCAATCTTGTTTTAGTGTGGGGGAGGGAGGAATGTGCTCAAATTACTAAAAACCAAAGTTGAAATAGGCTTTACTGGCACACACATTGCCAGTTTCAGCGCAGGTGACTCAAGAAACACACAAACTGAGTCACTATTTCAGTGACATCAATGCTACCTCCAGCGAATAGCCAGAGCTCATCAAAATTGTTGCATGATAGAGCTGCTTCTGTTTTAACTCATCCTGTCCCTGTCATGAGACACCTGGATGTTGGTTTTTCGCTGTGGCAATCTGTCACGTTTTCTAACTGGGAGAAATGAAGAATAGTGTAGTGACCATGGCTGGGGGCTAGGTGACCTCTTCATACTGGGGACAGGCAAACTGACAGCAGGCAAATGCCTCCAGCTGTGGCTTTGCTGTCTATGTCAGCTGTGCCCTCAAATGACTTACGGTTCTTGAACCAAAGAGTTTGAGCTAGTTACTTCACGTTGCCTGAAGCCATAGTGCATAAGCGTGCCAGCTGCCAGCCCTCTTCCCATGCGAGAAGAGCAGCATGAAAATGAACATGTAGCCCAGAAGTATGCGTTCAAGCCTAAACCCCCGTCTAATGCAGCAGTGACACCAACCCATAGTGGAGTTACTAGAAATTTTTTTGAGTAGGAGCACGAGGGGCATAAATTTACTACTCTAATTAAAATCAAAGTAACCAGTATCTTTGGGAGGATACTGGTGGTGTCAGAGCTGTAAGAAGACACGGTCCCGTTCCTCACACCACTCCTTTACCCGGCTTTGATCCCAACAGTTACATTTAAGATGCAGGTTTAAAACAAGCTCTAAGAGCGGTGAAGAAGGATGTTTAAAAAACCCTCACATTTTGTTTCCTTTCTGCTGGGTTTAAACTTTCAGATGAAATCACCCTGAAAAAGATGTTTGTGCAACAGGAAAATGTGGTATCAAGATTATCAGAACTAAGGTAGACAATAATATATTTCATGTGACTTGATTGCAAAAAATGACAAGTAAACCACAGGACATCAGCGTGAATGCAATGGAACAAGGGCACGAAGCATGTGCTGTGCGCCACAGACATAAGGGTTTATGTAGTCCTGAATGAGAGTCAATTTAGATCAAAAGGAGCTTCAGGGTTTTTTTTCTTTTTAAGATAGAGGCAAATCTTTTGGCATTACACAGCTTGTGGCTATTGAGGCAGATCTGAAGGTAACAGGATGTGGAGCACACACTTCTGACTTACTAGCACAAATGGCTTATACAGGCATGGAAAGTAAACTGTTTCAAGCCTTTCAAGATTAGAGATAAGACTCATTAGCAGGACTGTCTGGGGAGTTTTTTCTCATCACTTCCTTGCCATGCTAATTTGGTACAAAGATACTTCCCTGACTGGCCTATTTGCACAACATGACACCCAGATTTTGTAATGCATTCCCTGCACTAACCTCCATGCCATGATCCCTCCATCCCAATCTCACTCTGCTGTTGCATCTTGCCTTTGTAATTTTATCCTCCTTCCTCTCATGTCCCTTGGGTCAGTACTAGCTTTTCTTTTGACTCCTGTTTTCCTGAGCATCTTCTACCCACATGGGAAGTAATGACAGGACAAACACACCTGAGATACTGCAGAAATAGTCGATTTGGTCACTGTGACCTCCTGGTAGACTGGCACTTTCCGGCAACCTAAAATGCTCCTACATAACAGCAAGAACTAAAATACATGGCCACCAAGTACTATGACAAGTAACTCATAAAACATACTTTATTGTGCTTTTCTGTATATTTTTCACAATTCCAGAATTCAGTTCTAGAAGAAGTCCTGAAGAATTTTGTGTTGAAATGTAATGCCCACCAGGACATCCTGTACAGATCATTTATTCTGTAGAGCTGGTGTTGCCAGGAGGTAATCTTGTCTCTCCCTCAGGAAGCTTTATCCTTCAGTTCTTGTCAACTTACTGATTTTACAATTTAAGACTTGTCAGAATTTAAAAACTGCAGATGCAGCTTCTTAAGTATCACTATCAAAGCACCCAGCACAAGGCTTGCTACGTAACACAGAACATGCATAAAAGAGCTTTGCTCAGTCTGATGTAGTTGGTGGCTTCTTCATACATGATTTGTTACGTATTTTGTGTTCAGCTCTGTGCCCAGCCCCATATATGAAAGCCAGGCTCATGGAGCAGACCTTCCACGTGCTATGGCTTCCAACCAAAGACCTGCAAAGCAATACCCTCTCCTGAAACCTGTCTGCCTCCACGGGCACTGTAAGACAAAGCAGATGGTCCCTGAAGAGACTGTTCCTTAAAAGTAAGTACTATGGAAAACAAAGGAAATCAAGCTCTTATCCTTCCTACCACTTGCCCACCAGATGTGTAACCCACTCCCTAATTCCAGCTACCTAGAACCTTCTTTCACCCCAACAGCTCCCAGCAACCCTAGAAGTCTCAGTCCAGAAAGAGAGACGCCTCTCTTTGACATACTATTTTCTAACTTCTAATCTCAGCTTCTCCCAAGCACCTTCTGGAGAATACTAAATCAGAGACACTTTCCTCAAAGCTTTTCCTGATACTCAGGAAGTCCTTGCGTGAAGAATCAGCCATATGTGAGCACAGATAATCAGGGCACAGAGCCGTTCATAAACAGAGCATTACTGTTTGAGAAGAAATTAATCAACTTAAATTTTGCCAACCTGAGAAATTTTAAAATAGCATATTTTATCATTTTCTGTTCACAATTATAGATCTTGACAAAATCAGCCCACTGATTATAGTCTTCCACAGAAACAATGTGGGGGAAGTTACTTTAAACAAAGAACTCTCAAATACACAAAGACTACATAATAACCGCTTTCACCCTATATCTTTCCTTCTGACTTCCTCAGAAATAGCTACTTTACATGTCAGATTCTGCTGGCTTAAAACTGAGATCATGCTGCCCAAATTAATAGAACCATTCCTGAACTATCATGCAATTCAGTGTACGTGAGTCCTCTATCGAAATGCCAATATGCTCTGAGCGTTGATGTTGGTACAAGCCCAGATTCTGCATGGTGGACTCTCACAGTGCAGGAACAAAATCTTTTACATCTCATTATCTCATATTGAGCTTTTTTATTAAATAAATGGCTACATCATATTTGCCCAAAACACAACGTCCTGTCTTTATCACAACATAAACCAACCAGTGGAATGGGTCTCTGGTGTGATGAGCAGTATTTGGAAGAGCATGAAAGCAGGCGAGCTGAGCCCTCATAAAGTTATTCTTTTTTGGAGAGTAAATGTTAACAGGACTTTTCACTGCTTAGCGAAAACTTTGAATCAGACATTAAACTATTGGAAATACTTACTCAGAAAAAAGGTATATACCACTGTTATACCTGAGGTTTTCCAGTGTTCGGTATACTCATGTTTTACAAGAAGTGTCTTTCTCTTTCATAGAAACATTTCACAATCCTAAAACATGTCAAAGCAAAAGTGTCCCAGTTTTGATTCTGAAAAGTTAGTCACCTTTCCTCTTAGGTAAAGGGACCGTCAAGATTAAAATATCCATTTCAGGTACATGATTCCAAAATTTGCTCTTATATGCTCAGCCCCCTAACAAATATGGCTAAATACTAAAGATAGTACTTTTAAAGGGTTTGGTTTTGTTTGCTTTTTGTTGTTGTTGTTGTTTGGTTTATAATATAATTAATACTGATGTTTATAGTCTGGACACTTAACTGAAAGGTGTCTTTGCAAATGCACTTTGGGATTCATTACTTTATGCAAATTTGGTCTCTATTTGCTTTTATTATTAAAATGATGTCTGTTATATAGACACTATGTTGCTATTACTTTTGAACAATTTATTGCCAGGCCTTTTGCAGGTTCATATATGAATATTCCTTGTATGATCTTCCTTCTGAGTCTCAGTTATATTTTGTTTCCCTTGTTTAGATTTGAGTGACTTGAAAGCTTTAAGACACTAACTCACTTTGAGTTCTTTGAACAGATGGAATATAGAGTTTCTCTAGCCTGTCTCTGCTTGGATAACACAAAGTTGCGTTTGATTAAAACATAACATCCAGAAACACATCTGCAGGTTGATTTAAAAACATCAAGAAAGAGAGAAATCCCACTACCTCTTTTGAAAGTTTGTTTTGCTAGTTAATCACTTTCAGAGTTAAAATCCCGAACTTTTATTTGCAGGCTCCCTCCTGCACATGTGCCAGGGCTACACAGCTCTCTGCTCTCATGGTGTTTGGAATTTGGGAATGAACCTTGAAAAACTTGCTTAAGTCTTTTGTGAGTACTGATCTGTTGCTTGTACTGTATGAGCAGTCAGAGACTAAGCTAAGATTTCACCGATACATGCACAGTAACTTTGTTTCTGCTACAATATGAAACAGGCAAACAAGAAGATGAGAAAAGAGTCCGTCCGCTTTTTACAGATGATGAAATGAAGCACCCTTCATGCCCCTTCGAGCTCACTTAGGATAGTTTTAAACAACTGCCACATGTTGGGCTCAGCTCAGTTATTCTGAATTTACAAAGGAATAAATGAAAATCAGAATCTGGCTCTGAAACCTGCCTCAGAGAAACAGGAAGTTTGTGGGAAGTGAACCCAGAAAGAAACTTCATGTCTACAAAGTCCTGGAAAAGAGCCAAACAATTTATAGTTATAATAGATTAGAGCTCCTGTCCCAATTCTATCTGCTGAACACAACTGCTTACTGCCTCATATCCTGTAAACTCAGACTGTGCATTGATGCACTCCCACATATGTGGCACCAGAACTGACACCACTTTCATTGTTTCAGTCTAAGCCAACTAAAAATTTAGAAGCTTTTAGTCAGAAGCTAACTTGATAGTTTCACTGTCTTTAATGGATAGGAACAATGTATGTTGTGCCTTGTTACATACATTTTCTTGCTTTGCCAGTAAAAGCATTCCTGTGGCCAGAGTACTGTGTGGCATGTTGATTCTGAGTGGGTGCTTGGTGACAAATGGAATCAAGCTCACTACCTCTGAGCTCCTGTACAAAATTTTACCTTTTGGTTCAGGTTTTTACCAGGGTTCAGGTCCTTTCCTGAGTTCCTCTGACTGTCTTTTTCACATTTTGGCCTGTAACATCTCAAGTGACACAATACGGTGGCTACCCTCCGCCACGGCCGTTGGTTCATCCGTCTAACAACCTGAACCCTGAAATTATGGAGTATCCTCTTGGTTGGCCAAAGATGGACCACGGACAGGCCTAACTAACTGTTTGTAAAGCAGGCTTAGTAGTCTTCATTTTGGCATATCATGACTGCTAATAGCTATTGCTGTTTCAATCTTGACTTTGTTTCACTGTAATATACGGAGGGTATTTCCACAAATCAGAGTATTTAAAAAAATAGAGACCTTTTTTTTTTGCTTGCTATGTGGTAGATTTGCATATATCACTCCTGTCAACTATAATGGAAGTTACACATGTAAAAACCCTGGTGGCAGATTGTGATAAGGCAGATTTGACACAAATCACTCTGCAGATAAGGATGTTGCAAGACTTTGACATTTGTAGTGAAATGCTTCAGGGAAGGACTGTATATAATTGATAATGAAATGCAGATGGCTTGAACAAACTGTATGCCAAGGAGGCGAACAACCTTGGAAGAAAGTTTGTGGCAGAACTCATCCCATAAAAAAGAGTAGAGATAGAAAGGACAGGCCAGTTTTGCCCCTCTATCCTTACAGCAGAATCAGTGCTACTGAATGTAGAAAAGAAGGAGAAAACAAACCCTCTAAGACCAAAAGATGGGGTTGGAAGATTTGACAGTAGTGTGAGAGTTTGCCTGCTTCCTTCTTCACCTCTCCTTCCATTTTACAATGGGACTCCTTGAGTACCTGCTGGACATTCCCTTCTTAAACACACTGTGTCTTTACTGCAGGGTTAAAAAAAAGAGCAAGTGGTTATTGAAATGTCATACATCACTTCCCACACCACCTGCATGAAGAATTCTTTCTCTGTCTCTCTGTAAATGGCATTCTCTGTTTACTTGAATGACAGACATTCCTTTCCCCTACCTTCTATTTTAAATAGTTTTGGCTGTTACTCACAGCTAAAGTATAGCACTGATTTCCTTGTCACTATACTGGCAATTGGTCATACAGTACAGCTATTGCTTGTCAATAACGGCAAGTAACTTTGAAATCTAGCCAAGCCTG
The DNA here is from genome assembly GCF_004027225.2 of Strigops habroptila. NCBI lineage: Eukaryota > Metazoa > Chordata > Aves > Psittaciformes > Psittacidae > Strigops > Strigops habroptila. The sequence goes on along the minus strand of NC_044281.2, from coordinate 14,714,473 downwards.
TAGTAGGTTTCAGGACTCTGCTTAAAAAGATAGTTTTGGGAATTTGAAATGGAGAGCCTGGGACCAGCCCAAAGAATTATAGTTACCACCTGCAAATGAACTAAGTCAGGGTTTTGAAATCTTCAAGAAACCTTGAAGCTAGAAAAAAGCTTTGAGGGAAATCTTCAAATCATCAAGCCTGGGAGAAGGCTTTAGATTCAGGTTTATGACTTGTTTGCTACTTAATATTGATTCAATAAGGCTGCTCTTTATCCCATTAATGTATTTTAAGGCTGCATTCTGCTGGCTCACAGCCTTCTTTCCTGTGCTTAAAGAAAGTGGACTCTAATAGCATCTCAGAAAGATGCAACTGCCTTTTTTCACATATTACCACAGACAAACTCTTTCATTGAGAAATGTTCACTGTCCACAGGCATTTTCTCCAAACTGCTAAAACTGGAACTATTAGCTCCTGAAAGAAACTGAAGGTGTCTCAGATAAGCCTCTAGGAGATGACTGACTGCAGGCCAGCCTATGAAAGCTTGGCATCTCAGGTGAAGAACCTGTTTTCATGTACTACAACAACATGTGCTCATGCTTTCATAAGAAGATAGCACAGAAACAATTTACAACAAACTATGGGCTCTTAGCTTATGGAAAAAAAAAGAATGGGAAATATACTGAGCTGAAATTCAGAGAGAACCATACTTTCTGTTACATTTTATGGACTCAGTTTTTCATAATCAAAAGAGATCTTGAAAGCCAGAATACAGAGATGCAAGAAGCTGTGAACATATATTACATAAATAAAACAAATAGCTGTACAGTCCCCTTTCAGAGATGACCCATGTGAGATGATGAAATGCAAGCTCTCTCTGTGCCATACAGTGGAGTCCAAAGAAATTAGTATTAGAAGGCACTGAACCCCCTTTGCAAACCTGCAGCCACATCAGATCTGAGCTGGGCCCAAGCTACTGGCCAGGTCCCAAGAGCCCCGGTGAGGTATTGCTGAGGCAGCTGCGCCACCGCTGTGGTGGGGTTTGGCTGTCTGCAGGGGAAAACACGCTGCCTGCGGTGGCACTGACACCAGCATCTCCTGCCTGTGCTCCACAGTGCCATGCCACACATGCGAGCTGTGAGGCAGGCAGACCCACCCTACGTGGTCTGTTGAAATCTCATTTGGCCAATACCCCTCTGGTGCCCATCAGTAAGTCCGTGAACTAAGACTTGCTGCACAGCTGAGTGAAGTCCTCATCCCCACCCCTTGCCAAAATAATGCATTCTAACCTGTTTTAGACGCTGTCCCACTGATGTCGCAATTTTTTCTCACCTTATATCTCTTTTTCCCCCCACAAGAGGGCACCAACACTGCATCCTTTGAGACATTTTATTTCACAACGAAACGTGTGCCTCAAAGGGAACTAGGGGGGGAGAGAAGTCAGAGGGACCCTAGCAGCAGGTTTTAGGTCTGGAGCAATTCTCTTCCCCCCGGGGCTCCACAATTTTAATTCCAGCGTTTTGATTCAGAAACATCTCTGATGACAGCTGTGTGAAGCCTCTAATAGGAGATAGTTGCATAAAGCCACTAATAGGAGATGGTAGTTCACAGGCACATATTTGATTTTATTTCTCCGTTCTGTCTCTTGGCCCCTGCTTCAAGCAGTGCGACTACGAAAAAGGGTGTCTCTGGAATTAGAAACCTTCATGGACCTTAAGAGAAACCAGTTGGAGAGCTGAGAAATACCAGACACCAAATGTCTCTTGAAATAAAACATACATGAGACAGCCAACAGACAAATCTTATTCAGGGAAATCAGAGTGAAGTAAAACCACAACTAAAATTGCTATAGGACAGGGAGAATCTAGTGAACAGAGAACAAGCTAAAAAAAGCCCTTGTACTGCATAACCTGACACAGTGACAGCTATGGGTGAGACAAGATAAATATGCGGAGAAAATGAAAATCAAGAAAGGAAAGGAATTACTTAGAGTGGTCTATGGGTTTATGCTTAGAAGTATAAAAATAATTCTAAAGAAAGGAAATGTAGGCTAAGAACCAGACAAGTTTCCTGTACAGGGTAGGGCGCCTACATGCTCTCTTGCATGCAGTGAATGCCCACATTTAAGCGACTGATTTGATTCCCTTATTCAGGAATTTGTAAATGCTGGGCTAGTCTTCAGGGGCAGGGCACAGCTACCAAAAGGGTGTAACTCTGGCTTCTGCTAGGGCTCTAGTTTACTTGATCTACTAATGGACATATTTTTACATAGCTCCGTGATCAGAGAATTGTAGGAAATCCATGCAATGCTCTTTCCTCCTCTCTGCTCCTCCACCTCCCCTGTCTGCACATAGCACTTCCTCAGGTAAAGGCAGAACTGCTTTCAACTGTTTTCACCAAGTCCTACAACCTAGGAACCAGGGGCGTTTGATGAAACCGGTAGGAGATTGGGTTAAAACAGATAAAAGAGCGAGCTTCTTTACAAAATGTGTTTGAATTTCTGGTACTTGCTGCCACAGAAGGTTATGGAGGCAAGCACAGCAGCAGGTAAAAAAAGGTTTCAGGCAACCTCATGGACAACAGGCACAGATGGAATGGGAAAACTCTGGGTGAGGGTATATTCTCTGTCATCCTATCCCAATGATTTCAGTGCTTGGGGGTACTGCATACAAGGATACCCATACATGCAGACTATGCCACCAAATTGGTGCACCTTGAAAAGCTGATTTGAAAAAGAGAGGCCTTGTAGAGAGTATTCACAAGCCTCTCAAAGCCACCACCTTGCAGGGCCCCTGAGGTGGATGCTGCACACAGAAAACCTGCTGGACATAGAAATCGCATTTTCTATTAGAAGATGCAATTCCCACAAGCTAAATGCCCTTCACCAACTGTATCAGATTGGCTTACATTTATTTTGGCAACCAAACAAAAGGGGGAAGGGAGGGTACTCTTGGCATTGTCCAAACATCCCATTCCAATGTTTTTGAATGAAAAATTTTTATTTTCCCTGTTTTGATAGAGGCACTAAAAAGTATAACATATAAAAGAAGGAAAATCAAAATTGTATGTGTAGTGGGGTCCATGGATTCTGAGTCACTTTGACACTTATGGAACATGAAATTGCACCGAACAGTCAAAGAATGAATATATCCAATTTTAACAGGCACAGCAATGGTATAAAAAAGGTAATGCTTAATGTTTCATGGTACCATCATGTCTCATGTTTCAGGAGGAATAGCCATCATGTCCTCACTGTTTTCATCTTATGTAGTTCTCACTAGGGAAACTCACTAAGGAAAGTTTAGTGTTTAATGCTGTAAAGAACACAGAGACAGTAAACAGAAGTCTTCACATGGGAATGCCTCAAAAGAAACTCTCCAGGACTTTTTAAGGCATTAATTTTCCTAGTGTCCATAAAGAAATGCCTTTCAGGACTATATATTTATTGAGCGGAGACTAAACTCTACAGTTTCTCTTCACAGGACTAGGCAAAGGACTTTGTTCTGTTAGAAGCAATTGGATTATTTAGAAAATCCATTCTGCAAGAAGACTTCAGCTCTGATTCTGAAAATTCAGTTTCTAGATCAACTTTTTGCATGGCCTTATGCAGGTCGTGTAATCAGCCCTGTAGGCACAGGCAGCGATGAGCAAACCACATCAGTGTGTTTGCACCTGAGCGTGCACATAATCCAGTATACCCAACAACCTCATTTTCTCTGTCAGGCTTAACGCCTACTTACCTGCGAGAAGGGATATTTCCCTACCTTATGAGGAGGAGGGGAAATAACATCAGAGAGATGAAATCCACTAACAATTCTGTAGTATTAAAATACTGCAGTAGTGTAGGCAGCAGGAATAGAGCTAAATTGTTATCAGACTCTGTTTACACCTACTCTTGGACATACTGATTCATATTAGGAGCATTTGGAGAACACACTGGATTTTTCATTACTAGTATGAAAGCAGTGTTTGAATCTAGCCCACTCTTCTATAGTTTTTCATGTACCTCTTCTCTATTGAGGTATATTTCTTGAAATGACTCTTTTGTAGCTTTTGTTCTGAAAGCAACTTTGAATGAAAACTACTGGAACTTATAGTAGCTACTGTACTATTTTTCACACATTTTACAAATCAGTCCCAGGCTTCACATTAAATAGCTCCACTGCCTGTTTTTAAGGCTAAGCAGACAACAGCAGGAGAGCACATGAAGGAGAACACAAAGGAATGCCAACCACTCCAGCCAGTAAACTGGCTTCATCAGGGGCTCGGCATAAACAGCTCTATGCAAACTCACATACCATGGGGAATAAATAAGAAGAGTTAGATGTGTGCACACCTGCAGGGCTATGATGTTACTGGCATCACAAAGATGTAGTGGGATGGCTCCTGTGACTGGACTGTTGGAATGGAAGGATACAGGCTCTTCAGGAAGGACAGGCAGGGGAGATAAAGAGGGGGCATTGCTTTCTATGTCAATGACCAGCTGGACTGCAGCCTTCCAGTACCTAAAAGAGGCCTATGAGAATGCTGGAGAGGGACTTTTTACAAGAGCATGTAGTGACAGGACAAGGGGGAATGGCTTTAAACTGCAAGATGGTAGATTTACATCAGATATTAGGAAGAAGTTCTTTACTGTGAGGGTGGTGAGATGCTGGAACATGTTGCCCTGAGAAGCTGTGGCTGCCTCATCCCTGGAAGTGTTCAAGGCCAGGTTGGACGGGGCTTTGTGGCTTCCACTGGTCTAGAGGAAGGTGTCCCTGCCCGTGGTTCGAACTTCATGAACTTTAAGGTCTCTTCCAACTCAAACCATTCTATGATTTGAAGTTTCTAACTTGGTTCAAGTGATTACTGACATCCCAAGCTACATAGAAAGATGTAATAGGAATAAGCTTTTGTCCTAGGCTCACTCTGTGGTGTGTCACAGAACAGATAGCCAGTTACACTCAGTAGTTTGGAATTTGCATAAATGATATATTTTCTCTTTCACAGTAACATTTTCCTGCAGAGCAGTTAGTTGGGATTCATATTGGGAGACTACAAATATGAAAAGTGGGGAAATAGAAGTCTGGAACAGTAACATTAAAACACTTACCATGTCCCATGAATTAGCACAGTAAATGCTGTAGAAGTTAAATTGTCTGTGGACTCAGCACAGACAAGGTGCCAGGAATCTTCAAGTTCTAATCTCATCTCTGCAGCTCTAGAAATAAGCATAAGAGAATTAACTCATCACACTTTATTGCTTGAAAGCATCTATAAACTAAAATCTTATTTCAGATATTCTTCCGTAATTGATTCACAGTTTTACTACAGTTATTTTCTTAATGGCCTTTCCAGGCCATAACTCTTAATGCATAAGCCTGTCCAAAACATGGAAACTTGTGTCCTGATCCATTGCTGGAAATATCAGGAGAGGGGATCTGCTCCCAGTGAACAAAACTCCTTACTATTTTAGCATGGATTTTTGTTTGCCCCAGGATTTGCTAGCTGTAACCACACAAGTGTTTAATGAGCTCCTCTTGGTGTCAGAATTCATTACAGAATCTCCTGCTTAGGAGATGTTTCCATTCTTTTTTCTTTTCCCTTTTTCTTTTCAAAAGAAGTGAGATAATGCTTGAGAAAGATGCCAGATCAAAAGCCCTCAAGTCCTCCTTGCTACACTCCAAATCCCACGTCAAGAAACACTCATCTCTCCTCCCAGGCATGGCTCTTAACCCTTTGTCTAATAAAAGAATTGAAACCTGCTCCCAGGCTCTCCTGTGCTCAGCCATCTCCCTTGAAATTCTCAAATAGGATGCCCCGTTGTTGGCCTTTGAACCCGCAATGAGTATATGGAAGTCAAAGTAATTAGTTTAATACATCTAGAGAGCATACAAGTTCCTCTCATGTCTGGATCTGATGCTGCAAGGGACTACATATCCTCAGCTGCCTTTGGCTGAGGATGTCTAAGCATTTCTGAGAAGGCCAAGACTAGCTAAAATTAAAACTCTGCTAATATTAGCAGAATGATAAAGCAATTTTGCATTAGTAAAAATAAAAAAGAAATGCTAAAAACATAGAAGATGATGTAGAATGATAACAAAAGTATGAAATTAATAGCAAGGAATCCTATAGGTGAGGGCTGAAAGAATGAGTCTGATAATATAGATAGAGTAATGCTAATTCCCAAGATATTGAGCTTGGCAATAAACCTGTTAGTAAAATCCTGGCTCATCAGAGAGAGCAGAAGTGAAATTGTAACAGATAACTTTAGGTAGCATTACATATTGCCATCTCATGGGAGGAACAATACAGGCATATGTCACCACTGGCAGCACTTCTCTGAGAGAGAGAGAACAGAGGGGAAGAAGGTGTCTAAACCAAAGCAGCGGAAGCCCTTCTCTTTCCCACCAAGGCCCTAGCCAGCACATGGGAAGATAATATGCAACTGTACATCCCAGTTTCAGGGAAGGGGAATTTCTGCCAGGACCCTTTGCTTCCTATGAGCCTGAAAGGTTCCCTCTCTCCTCCAGGGAACTTGTTAACCATGCAGGATGTCTGACCCCACAAACTGAGCTGCCACCTCCTGATTTCCTTATGTCTCTTGAATTTGGAGAGAGCTGCTTAGATCTCTGAGGGTCCCTCTGCCTGTAACTCCTGCCAGTGAAATAAGAATGCCTTGCTGAAGCATAGGAATCTTCACAAACTAGGAAATAAACCTCACTATCTAGGGGTTTTCCCAAAATAACAAAAGATAAGGGAAAGGGACACAGGCATTCAGGGAAGAACACAATTCCACTGGAGAGAGTCTCAAGGCAATTTTTGAACTGTCTGGACACATGATTGTACTTTCTCTCAAACCTCTTGGATTCTTCTCAAACTTTTATTGTATTTTCTCCTGTGCTTTTTCTTGAGGAAGCAGAATAGGATGGTGTTAACCTTTTAAATAAAACCACTAAATTTGTCACATGCTCTGCCACCTTCCCAAGAGCACAGACTGCAGCAGTAGCCTGGTTTATCAAGGAGGTGACTGTTTTACTTTCAGAGCATATTTTTCAAACATTTTCACTTCCTGTTCACATCACTGTTTAAAGAAATAGATTTTCCTCCACAGACAGACACGTTTTTCATATCTGCTGCTGGCTTTTAATTGCAGTAGTAAGTCAGGCTTCAGATAGTCAAGTTATAGGAATTGACTGTAGCCTTTTAACTAACCTGTTGCATAAATTCTGATTCAGCAATATATTACACTCTGGATTCATTCTTTACATTAATGGAAGTACGGCTTTTAATGCAGTTGGAATACAGCACTGGAAATTTTGATTCGGCAGCAGATTATATGCTGGATTCATTCATAATATTAATGGAAGTTTTAAGTGCTGTTGAAAGATGTCACTGGAAGATTGTTTCTTTTTCATTCCACATTGCTTTAAAAAATATATTTGAGGGCTTTTTAGAAGTTGCAGTACATCCAGATGACACACTAAAGAGATGCAGCTCTGGTTAATACACCAAAGGCCTTGCATTCAGCTACCCTGACATGTCAGACTTCCATGGGCCATAAGCTTGGACCACTAAGGACTGACCTGCTGCAAGCCACTGGGGTGGGGAGAGGGTTTGAGCAGGAGAGTAACCTGCAGAGTTAAAATCTCTGTGGTCCCTCAGGTGTTCTGAGAAAGGACTTAACAATTGCAAGGCCACTTTTAGCAGAAAGGATTTCATGGGCCTTCTGGCACACCTAGGTTGGCCAGTTAATGGGAGCTTCACTTTTTCTACACTGTGCCGCCTTGGAGGGAAAAAAGATGCAGGGTCAAGTACAGAATCTGTACATGGTACCACGAGCAATGACAGAAGCCACTGTCAGAAGACGGCATGGGACTGGTAAGTGAAAGTGTGGTCTTGAAACTCCTATCGATAACCTGTAAAAAAGCCATGTGAAAAGTGTCCTTCACTTTCCACAAGCTACTTCGCACTGGGTCTAAGACTACTATAGCCTTTTGGAAGAGGTCTCCGATGTGGAATGTTTTGGTCTTGAGGGCCTGCCTAGCTAACACCATGGTAAAAAAGTCTATATCCCCACTGCAGGGCAAATAAGAATGTCCCATATTCCCACTCCTTCCCACAAAAGCACATGAAACCTTGCAGCTGCTTCCTCTCGAGCACAGCACGTTCAGGGCTGCTCAGAAACCTATCTGAAGCCCAAGCTTATTGTATCAGAGAGGTGTGGGATTTTGTGTCTCACACACATCATGGTAGTTATCATGTAGATGCTACTAAAATTAGGAGCCACCTGCATGTGGTTTCAGAGCTCTGGAGAATCCAGCTGAGCTTGTAAGACTGGAAGAAGGGAGGGTGGGTGTCTGCTGGGGCCCAGATAGCCCCAGCATATGAATGCATAGAGAAAGGGTAGTCATGAAGTGTATTGATCTTCTTGCTAGATGCTGGAATAAAGCCCAGACTTTTACATACTGAGAACAGAATCTCGATTTTATGCCAGCAGAGCCACCAGAATGGCTGACTTGCAAATTTAGATCAACTCATGGAAATATGGACGTTTTATGATCCCAAATACACCGTTTGGATACAAGTTTTCAAATTAAAGCACACAATAGTTTCTCAGTATTGTAAAATGCTGCAGCATAGTCCTCCCTCAGCCTGAAGGTGAAGTTCAAATTGCATTAGAGTGTTAATCAACACAACAGAGATGACTTCATTCTCAGTGGACATCACAGCACCTGAGGAGCAGCATCCTGAATGAACTTGCCCTACTGCAACATTCCCAAACTCTTCAGAGATATGGGCATTAACAACAGCATATTTGTAAGAGGCTTTAAGTCACAAAGAATACTGCTGAACATGATTGTGTCACACTATGCATTTTTGCTGACATCTCATTTCCTCTCTCTTGTTTTGTGGTGAAGGTATAAACAGGGTTTATTACCAAGTCATCCTTCCTGTGGTAACAGATGGAAGTAACAAAAACTGCACGAAAAAAGGATTATTAACATCTCCATGAAGCTTTTCAATACTCTGGCCATTAATTTTGAGTACTGCAAGCTGGAAGTTATTATCACGTCTAAGTGCACCCAATCTCCAAAGAAGGAAAAATAAATAATATGAAGGACTGACATATGTTTCATAGAATAGTGATCCAGAAAGAGAGATAAAATATTTGAAAATGTATACAATACTAAAAATATTATTAGGAATAATAAAGTTTTAGAAAAACTGACATAAAAATTGCTAGTTCTATGGACAAGCACTTGATTTTACCTGTGTTAAGTTTCAGCTGCAGAAGAAAAAGGTTGTTGCTGAACAATGGGCTATTGCCTCCTGCAGCTGTAAGCTCAAAGCCTGCTTTTGGATACAGAAAGAATTTGGTGATCCTAGCCTTGCTCCTTTTTTTGTGTAGCTCATAAAACACATTGACAAACTGGCTGTCCCGCTGCAAAAACCTCACAAGATTGGATTAACAGGATTTGGGGTTGAGGTGCACTGGCTGAACTACAAGATGAAGCTTGTACAGAGCATGCATTGCGTCTAGTTCAAACCAGAGCAATTAGCTGTTCACTTTCATGATTATTAAATGCACTCATAATTAAAATTTAAAAGTCTGAAGTCTATACTGGTTTTTTCCAAGCCCCAATTATAAGTAATAAGATTTAAGTTTAAGTTTAACTTGTCTCCTAATAGAGGGTAAAGAGCTCTTCTAAATCAGTCAAACAGGAATTGCCATTGAAGAGCTATTACTGAAGAATTGCTGTCAAAGTAAAACTAATTAATCTCTGTCACTGCAAACAGTTAACTACAGAAAACTTTCCTGCTTAACTACCAGCACTATTAAACCACCAGGACCTACATCATCAAAAGAAAAAGTAGGAGAGAACACACTGTCTCTTTTGACATCAGCTTTTATCTTCTGCTCTGACAAGATTCTGAAGCCTTTTTTCCTGAAATCTGACCAGACAGAACCGAAGCCAGGCCTGGCTCCCCAATTAGCCCTAGTAACGCGGTGTCGGATCACGTTCTCAAAGAGCTTCCCCTTAACTGAACTTTCGGATCTCAAAAATACAGAAAGAGACAATCTGAAGAAACTACAAGGTTGATAAGTTTCACTCAAATAACCTGGAGATGGCTTTGCCATCCTTGGGCCCAGAAGTGATAGACAGCTCCTGAGATCACACAAAGTAGCCTCAGGTCTCCACCATGGCTCTGGTCACACATTATCCCATGAGGCTGCTTGAAATAGAGGAGCACAATCCACATTCAACAGTCAGAATCAAGACCACTCACTAACTTCTGTCCCTGGTGATACATATCTATTCCAACAAAACACTTGTGCCCTCATACCTGTGTATTAACTGTGGCAAAGATATAAAAAACACACCTTAGAAGACCTAAAGTAGAAGATCTGATGGCTGTCTGGTACAATATTGTCTGGTATTTTCTACTTGGCTTTGGGACATCTTAGTACTAATTGCAGATTCTTATTAGTGGAGGACTTACTGGATGACTTTTATGGGTTAATGCTTCTTAAAGCTCTAGATTCAGCTTCTCAGGGGCTGTCCCAGCCCTGGAAACCTGCAACAGCCTCTCTGAAGAAAGCTTTGATTACTTAGTCAGAAGTCCTCATCAGAGATTTAGCAGAAATGTTTGCAGTATGAAAATCAAGGCTCCCAGAAAGCCAGCATAAATTTGAGGCTGGCCCTGCTTGGGGAGGGAAATTGGACCAGATACCTCCAAAGGTCCTGTCCAATGAAAATTGTTCTCTGTTTCCATGATCATGCCTTGCGTTCCACTGCATGTGCAGAAATACACGATAACATGACCAGGCCCTAATCAACCATTAAAAAAAAAAAGCAATCCTATTTTGACTGTACCCTTTTTCTAGTAACTCCCTGTGATGGCCTTCCTGAAAAGCTGTTTTTATCAGCTGTAAGTGCAAACCATAAATCCCAAATGTTTTCCTGACAGAAACAAATGATAAAGACAAGATTTCACTTGACCTCAACACAACTCATCCACACCTCCAGTGGATATGCTTAGTTTCTCCCACTCTCCTTTTGGCTGATAAGTATTCAGATTTTCCATGCCCAATAGAATCCAGTATGGGACTTCAGGGTAGTAGCAGTATCTCCTCCTTTGGCTCTGACATGAGGAGCCAGCACACACTGCCATTTCTCCAGGGCACCTCAGAGCCAGGCAGATGCTGGCAAATTGGAGGGATTAAAAGAGCAGCAAGAAACCGGATTAGTGGACTGAAGTGACTGATTTGCGACAAGAGATTAACAGATCTCAGGTTAAAACGTTTGGCCAAATGATGACTAAGGAAAGGGATACTTAACTATACTTGGTATGGTTTCCTTTCACTTTAAGAAGGTGTAAGGTTCAAAGGACGAAAGTGTCAATCTACTAAAGGCTAGAGAAATAGTTTAAAATGGTCCCACAGATTCTGATCAGAACTGATTAAAAACCAAAGACACAGGTTTCTTGGTTGTTCAAACCAAGATAGTGCCACTTCTAACTTCTTCATGACAGCTGAGGATCCTGGCCTGCCTAACTTTGATCTTGACACTTGTCTGAGCATACAGCTGACAGGCCATGGTTTCCCAAATTATCTCTCTACTGCTAACCTGACTGGCAGCAGTTAGTTTAAGGAATGGCAGAGTAACTCAGCTTTTGTACCCAGTCACTCTTTGGATCTCCCTGCTGAATGTCTGTACTTTTGGTGGCAATTGCACTGGTGCTTATACTCTTCATGAAAATGAATAGCTGTCCCCTTGAAACTGGAATAAGATGGTTTCAGTAATTTTCAGGAGAAATTCCTGAGAGGGACACCAGTAAACCTGCAACTCGTCTGAGCATAGCGGTGGTGGAATCCCCACCATTTGTGTCAGCCAAACTGAACTGGGAAGAGCATTGGTGGATTTTCCAGTGGAAAAAATATGCTGAAAGCTCCTGGGGAGGTGAGTGAGCTGGCCTTCGTTTTTAAGGGAGGGAGGTTACCACAAACCTCCTTCCAACCCAGGCTCAGCGTCATAATCCCATACCTCAGACTGCAGTGCCAGTGCTCATCAGCACAACTTGAGGCCTGCCAGTTTTCTGCTATTGGAACTGCTGGTCCCTTGCCTTCCATCTGGTTTTCTGCTCTAGCACTGAGTGGCTTCGACACCTGCACAAGCCTGGGAAGAAGCCCTGGTGCTAATTGCCACTCACCTGGCCTGGACCCATGACACCCAAAATCCAAAGGGCTTAAACATGTTCTTGTAAGTAGCTGTGAAAGCAGACGGGATGGAAAAATAAGGAGGGTGATCCAAAGACTAGAAGGAAAAGAAAGCAACTGTTTTACATGTAGGAAACACATGAATGACTGAGAATCTTTCTCCGGTTAAGAATTAGTTTGAGGAAATGGTTTCAGCTGGAGTGCTCTGACAATGGGACACGCTTGGCTTTTCTACACATCATCTCCTCTAAATTTCTTATCTGGTTAGCAGAAATCTCTTTAAGAAGGCCAATCTCTAGGTCCACTACATCATTTTCCCTTCCAGACAGTTCAACTAATTTGAACAACAAATCATGCTTTGGCTTTGCAGTTTTCAGCTGACCACTGGAGAGGAGCTGAGCCACCTCCTGTCCATCTATGTCTTGGAGATGAATTGCTATGCAAGCAGTGACTAGCTATTCCATTGTTTTGGATGAACATTCCTTCACTCTCCCAATAAAAAGAGAATATTTTACGTTGCTGTTCATAATAAAGACAGTTGAAATGTTCTACTGTTAGCAGTTACTATGGTAACTGCTGGCAGTTTACTTTAAAAAGGAGAAAGATTCATTTTTTCACTGGTTACCTGATTTAGTTTTGTTTTCTTTACTTGAAACCTGATATTACATGTGAAACAGCTACCAAAGACCACTGTCATGGCCAGCTCAAAGACCCAATGATCTAACAGGCCAAATCTTGTGCACTGCTCTCAAACTGAACTTTCGGTGACTTCAACAGAACTACTTGGAAGAGTAAACCAGCAGGATAAAGTTTAAAAACCTCTGTCTTTTGCACGCCTGCTTCAACTTATTGCATTGAGAAAACAACACAGCTAGCTCTTTATCGGATAAAGGTCTGAGGTCAGCTTTAGATCCAAGCTCACCAACTTGAATTTAAAATTGGGAGCGAGGGTTTGGTACTACTCAGTTTAGTTATCACATTTTCAGTAGTAAACCAGCTTCCCTCATTGTTGCTTTCCTAGTTACCAATATGTTTAAGGATGCTACTACTTGTACAAAACACAAAAAATCTGGAAACCTCTGATATTTCTACCTCTCTTCATATATTTTTCTTTATATAAAAGCAAAGCTGCTTGATGCTGAAAGCATGAGTGCCATTCTTTATTCTGGAAAACATAACAGCTTTTGCCTTTATAATCTGCCAAATGAAAACCACCAAACTTCAATTCTAGTCCAAATTTTGCAGCTGGATCCAACATCATTGTAATATCATGAGGGTGGAAAAGAAAATATAGAGGCAGAATTATCTTTAATGACAAAGCAACCTGTATGCATGTGAAACTGTTTTACAGATTTTACATGTGGGGAAGGAATATGGTGACCATTTAGTCTGATCTTCCATGCTACACAAACCTAATATGCTATCAACTTCACCAAGAATACAAAAAACATTTCTACTGAAAAATAGAGCCTATTGTAACATGAGAACATTTGGGAACCATTAGCAGCATAAATGAAGTATCAGAAAACAGCCAGTGACATGAAGAACAACGAAAGCCAAACAGTTTGAATCAAGACAAAGAAAATACCCAGAGACAATGTAAATTCATAGTTAAAAAGAACAAACTGGCAAGCATCTTAAAGTGATATTATGAGGGGAAGGAAAACTGGCACAACCTCATGGAGGTAGTTGTTCTTGGAAATCAACTAAAATACACAGCACGGAAACATAAAACGATAAGAACTATTTGGCATTCGGATCCTATTCATAAAAACACATTTCTACTTTAATAAATCAGGCTGGTTTAGGAAGTGCTGACTTTGTACGTTTTGGCTTTATCAACAGTACTTCAGTAATGTTTAGGAAATAAACTTCACAGGAAAACCTCGGGTGTTCAATCAGTTTTAAATGTTTTAGGGTAGGAACTGAGATAATGAAATTATAAGGATAATGGTGGCTTAATGCTTTGTAACTCACATGAGATTTATACTTTCCAATATAACCTCAAGCTGTACGTATGGCATTTGAGAGAAAAAAAAAAAATGAAGGAAAAAGCAAAAAGAAAAGGTTCCTGGTTGGAGGAACAAAAGCGTAGCATGGAATGCAGTGGGCATTCTCTGGCTTCTCAGATTTTGTTGGGGTTTCTTTGTACCAGTGGATGTTTTTTGGATGTTTGGATTGTTTGGATGAAGTGACTGGGAAATGCTGCACTTTCAAATGCCATTTTGACTGCTGCCCAAATCTCTGAAACCATGAGCAATGTTAACTGAATTGAACAGCATCTAAACACACTAAGACTTATTTCACAATATTCATTTCCTCCCTATGTAATTTATGCTCAGAGGGAATACAGTGCAAACTACAAGCCTGGAAAAGCCTGCGTAAATATGTCTGGCCCTCTCTCAAGTTGCAACTGCAAAAACCAAGGGGTTTCACTTTTGCTGTGCAAACTGGAAGCTGGGAAGGAGTGAGGGTTGTGGCATGTGGAGATGGCAGGGGACTGAGGAGCAAGGGAGAGACAGTGGGCTCACGCTGGGTGATTTGGAGCTTTACAGCTCCAATTTAGCAGCCTAGGGTGCCTGTTTTCCCATCTCATTCTCCGGCTGCAACTCAGTCATACAATCTTCCTTGTGAAGAAGGGCCCCTAATCTGAGTGCTCTTAGGATCCCCAGAAGAGTGCCTGTCAGATTTCTTGGGAAGTCTGGAAGGGGCTAGCTAAACCGCAATCAAACAGTCAAGTATTTTGAGGTATTACTTTCAAATAAGAATGTCTTGTAAAAGGAGGACAGTTTTGGGAAATGAAAAGCAGAGTTTCTTCTTTGCCACAACAGTGCTGAGCAAACCAGCTCCTTTCCCAAGTGTTGGTTCTCTCCTTTGTGAAACGTGACATCTCCTACCACTGCTTGCCCTTCCTCTTTAGGCGGTTTGCTCTTTAAGGCAACATCTACCATGTACCATCTACCACTGTGCATTTACACAATGGCTAGCAAAGCAACACTATTCAGAGCTGCTCTACCAGCCATGAATGCATTAACTCCCTGGCTCACCTTGCCTCTACTATTTGACTGGCTATTTAGTGGCGCACATGCAATGAACTAATTTAATTTCATGTGGATGTGTATTCATGTTGACTCACTCAGAAATGTCTTTAAATGAAATATTTTGTTGTAATGTCAGCTCCTTTTGCAGGAGAACGAATACACTCCAGAGCTGCGTAATTTCTTTTTTCACCAGACCAATGCTATTCAAAGAGGGTTATATTTTAAATTTGAGAACAGCTATATGAGCCCATTCAGCAGCTTTTTCACTTACCCACAGAGAGCACTTAAAGGAAAATCTTATTCCCTGACTGCTTCAAGAGAAGGTCTCATCAAGTCTTTCAGGAATGATGGGAAAGGGCTTTTCGAAAGACACGGATAAGTTGTAGAGAGCCCAAAGGAGAGAACCAAGCATGATCAGATGTCTAAAAACATGTGATTTACAGGGAAAGAGAAAAGAAATTGGGATTGCTTATTCTAAAAGAGACTTGGAGAAGATATGATAGCAGGCTTCCAATACGTAAAAGTCTGCTTCACAAACAAGAGGGATAACCTGTTTTCTCATGGTGGATATAATGAGAAGTAATGGACTGAAACTGCTGCATGCAGACCTAGGTAAGATACCAGGAAGAGCTCTCTCTTCTTCCAAGGGTATAAGGCACTGGAATAGATAGACTACAGAGATTGTACAGTCTCCATTATAGGGGGTCAAAAATGGCATAAGTATAATCCTTCCTTCCTTCCTTTGGACTAAGGGACACAATAGATGACCTCCCTCCCAATCCTGTGATTCTTTGTGCTCCCAGGTCTGTCTTCATGTACAATGCAGAAACTCTGCACACTGAGCAATACAAAGAATAGAGAAACCAGCATAAAGGAAACCTTGCACTGAATAAAATCATCACTACTTGAAGTACAGGAAGTACTTTTGAAGGGCTTCATTTTATTGCTTATTATTAATCTTATTTCAGGTACTCATTTTATTGATTGCTGCAAACCAGTGCCGAATATTGGATCCAGAAAGAAGAAATGTAATGGAGATCCTTGGATATTGCTATTTTATGTTAGATAAGCAGAGGTCTAAACTTGCAGCAAGCTTGGCAAAAGCAGGTGCTTTTACATGAACAGAGCCCAAATGGACTCTGTGGACTTCTGCCATTTGTGCAGCTGCCCACATCCGCCTGGAAGTCCAGGAGCACCAGCAGACACATTTCTATTCCTTCCCCTAGCAACAGCCTTGAAAACCAATCTTGAGCTTTGAGAGACTGACATTGATTTTTCCTTAAGATCACAGGTTATTCACAGTTCTTTGTGCAGCCCCATGCTGGATGCAAAATGCCTTTTTGCTGGATTCTTACTTTTTTTTTTTTCCTTAAATAAACTGCTGAGAACATTGTCAATGCTTAACTTACAACAACAGCAGGAATAATAGTGTAGTCAAGTTCAGCCCTCGCAGGATAACACTGAATTGATAAAATGTGAAACTATGTATTATCTGATGCATGAATAATGCTGGTAAAAGCTATTATTTTTTCACGCTCAGCAGAGTTAAAAATCAACAAAGTTTTGTAAAGGTTTGATCATTTCAAAACTTTACAATTACAGAACACCCTTATTTTGAGAAAAAACGCCTCTTGGTATACGACAACATAAGAATCACACTGGCACACGAGTCACATGCCACACTGACTTCACAATCTTTCCTTCTCTCTCTAAAAGACAGTTTCTGTGACCAGTGGCATGGCTGCCTTGCTGAGACCATCCACGGCTGCTCTACACACGACTCCTGAGGCCCACAGGCTGTGGCCACAGGCATGTGAGTGAGCGGCAGAACAAAAGTTCACCCTCTATCACGAGGCAAACCAAATTGCTGAGAGCTGGAGTTGCAACAGGCACAGAGAAATCCAAAGAAGTTACACAAACTCACCAGCAGCTCCAAACAGCAGCCTGTGCTCCACTACCCCAAACTCACAAAAGACCCATATGCAGAAGCTCAATAGGCTACACCTCAGCCAGCAGTGAGTCACATTGCCTCTAGTATGTGATGGCAAAAAGTCACACCTGAGGAACATGACAGCCATCAGCTAGGGGCTGTTTGGCTCTTAGGTTTCTACCAGCTGGAAATCAGAAACAGGAACATGGCCTAAATGAAGGTACCATTTTCTCCTAGCTGCCTGACCAAAGTAGAAATCCAGTAAATGAGAAGGAGGAAATTCTGGAGGGAAGGGCCAAATTCAGCCCTGGCATATGCTGATATAATTCTACTCACTGTAGAGGCAGGGGTGCCCTCTTCTAGCTTAAGATTTGGCCTAGAGATAGATAATGACCAAAGCAAAAGAATTACATGCTGCTGCTATGAAATAAAATACATTTGTGGAAGCATAAGGCTGTCTTCAACCCCATTTTTTAAATTTTTCTTTTATCTCCTGAGATCCTGAGAGATAGATATATATATATGAAGGATATTCAAGAAGTCAACATCAGAAGAGACTCCAGGAAAAGAAGTCTGTATTCCTCCGATACTATTAAATGAAATTTGTTCCATGTATCAAAAAGGCTCTGTCAGGACAGCCAAATTCTTAAGACAAACATGGAGAAAATCAAGCTTCTAGCAGCAGTTATGGTGTGTCATCAATTAGAGAGGACCTAGTGTGGCTTGAGGAACTACTGCGGCTTGGAAAGTAAAGCTAATGACAGTACGAGGCTCACAAAAGGGATGCACAGCAGAGCCATGTATATGCTGTCCCCAGACTTCTGAATTCTTACATTGTTCTGATTTTGAAAGGTGTCATATGGCGGCACAGCAGGCTAATGATATAGCATGTTCTGAGGAATTAGTTTAAGGGGCTCTTTTTTCCCCCAACCCAGTGAAAAATAGTAGAAATAGTGAATTTTTGGAACTTAATGGGATCATACTGTTCTTTCCTCACATTGTCAACTTCACTTAATTTCCTCCTTCCCATTAAAGCGTCTAATGCATATGTCAGGCAGAAGCCTGACACACTAGCCTGACACACTTTGCCGCCTTCATACAACCTCAGACTGTTGTATGAAGGCGGCAAAGTGTTAAAACAATTGAGCAAGTGAGTACTAAAGTTTGCTGCTCTGGCCATATGGTACAGTGTTTAATTTCCCGTCGTGAAAGAACGTGGCTGTCATAGAAAAAGATGATGAATAAATTTACTTGGGGCAACTTATTATAATGAAGAATGACTTTTCAGAGGAAGCAAACAGAGGAATTTAGAGTCTGATGAGAAGCATATGGGAAGCATTAAGATATAAGCAAGGGTAGCAAGGCTGCGTGCTTTAAAAATGAAAGACATTTAATCGATGCTTGTTGCTGGTGTTGACATATGGAAGTGAGAAATAGGTTTTGATTTGGAAGACAGGAAGAAGGTTAATAGTAGTAAAGGTGGTTGTGGAGTGATTGATACTTGGAATAAGTAAGACAGAAAGGGAGAGACCACTTCATGCAGTCAGGCAACATACTCAGGAGAACAATGTAACCTGGAAAATAAAGAATGTGAAACGTCTGGGCAGGTTGCTTGGCTGTAAGGAGAACTGACAGGCCAAACTAGCAATGATCAAATAGTAGCCTATGGACAATGGGGGACACCAAGACAGGCAGGAATGGCAGGGCTGGCTGTGCAAAGGCAGAGCAGAGGAGATCAGCCATTTCTCAGGATCAGTCTGGTGCAGAACCTCTGTACAGCAAATGATGGAAGGAGATGGGCTGGGAAGGAAACAGCAAGAGTGATGTATGAGGAGTATCCAGTGTAGCTGCTGTCTCTGTGTGTGTATTTTCCCAGCATGTATGCAAGACAAATGAAGGAGAGCAAATGAGGCTGCATAGCTTTTTCCCTACAGCAGCTCCTGGCATTTTGCAGGCATTTTGCAGGCACTTTCTTTCCCAAAAGCTGAAGGCCACACTCAGTCCTGAAGGTTAGCTCTTCCTTCTCTGCTGCAGTTCTCCCACGGGAGGAAATGACAAGTGTCCCCAAGCCCCTGCAATAAGAAGTAGGGGCAAAGCAGCCTGCCCCTGCCTCCCCCAGCCCCTACTCCTCAAGCAGTCCTGTTGGCCACCTGACTGCAAGGTCCACAGTGGCTTTAATTTCCCTGTAAGTTGTTCACTCATGTCAGTGCTGGGGTATACATGGGTAAAATAAGGCTGAAGACTCCCTGCTCACAAACTTCCTTGCACGGTCAAAACCACTCACCTCAGCCCTTCCTGGAGCCTGGGCTGGTAAGGTACAGCATCAGCCTCCAGGTACTGCTTTTAAGCTCCATGAGGTCAGATAGGCCCTCATATAAGGGGCCTCACAGAGAGCAGCCCTGTGCAAGCTGCAGCACCTGCAAAAGCTTTCCGAGAGGCTTTGGCATGCTCCCCCACCAACACGCACCCCATTGCCCAGGGCGTGCAGAACTGCACAGGGGCTGAGCTGAAGTCGTATTTTTCTCCCTGCGATGGATTTCTATTAAAGCCAGCTTCCCAGAGGTGAAAGGTGAGCTCATGAGCATTTAATACCAGCTTATTCTGCCTGTTTCTGTTACTTTCTCAAGATGACAGCCATAACTCTAGCACACAGAATTCATTCATACTTGTTAAGTGCTGACATTGCATCTAGATAATAAACAATATATAATATGAATGTGTAGCTAACCAACTGTACCCTCTAGGTGCTTTTCATTTTTCAAGTAATGTTCTAGCCTGACCTTTATGCTATGCAAGGTTAAAGAACGTATTTTAAAAGGAAGAGCTACTGACATGAAGTTAAAAGAAAATGCACATGGGATTTTACTTTTCAAGGCAGTGATCTGCTTTTTACTAATTGGGCTTTGATAATGCATTTAATATGACACAATATAGAAAGATATGGGTTTAATTGAAGAAATTGGACAGCTTTAAAATTGTAAGAGAACTTATGAGAACTTCTTGAGGGGAATGAAGCAATTGTCTCTGTTTCTCTTAGTGTGAGTCTTCAACAGCTGCTACTGAAAGCAGTCTCATTCTGTATCTTCTGTATTATGATGACCTTGGCATGAAGAGCTGGTGTATGCAAAACTGATTTAACACATAGTTGAAAGGCATTGTCAGTAAAAAGAAAGAACTATCACTATATCAGATGGGAAGAACCTGAAAACCAGAAGTGGAATAAAGTAGTGTGAAGTCATGCACCTAAGAGACCAGTAAGAGAACTCCTACTGTAAGCTTTGGCTCATTAGTCAGAAATGATTAAGGAGAAAAACCTGGGTATATCATATTTGATCATCGAATGACTTTGAGCCATCAGTGTACTATGGCCATTAAAAAGCCAAGTAAAATCCTAAAAAGTGCTGTTGATAGGTTTCAAAGGAAAATACGGAAGCACTGAGGTCATTGAACAAGGCTTGAGACTTGGTTTGGAATACTGGCCAAACCTATTTCAGGCAGTGTTTCAGACTAGAACAGGTCTGGAGAAGAAGGTGGAACAGATTGCTGTGTATCAAAACATTGTTATAGGCATATCCTCCTGGGGAAGAACTGTCTGCATTGAAGAATAAGGTTGGCACAAGAAAAAAAATAGCTCTAAATCAATGAAGAATAGACTTCGAATGGAAATTGGCCTTCCAGAATACAAGGATTCCTGTCTAGTTTCAAGTGGGGTCTGATCTGATTATCAATCTGTGTATAATGTGGTTAGCAAGTGAGTTAGTTATGGTCTTTTTTTCATACTCATACACTTTGGACATGAACAAATGGTAGGCATGCTAAAAAGAAAAAGATACTGGCTGTGGCACTGTTTCACGAAGGCCTGCTTCGTACTAACCTGGCACTCCTGAGACCACAGACTTTTTAATATGTGGTACATGCTCCCAGCCTCCAAGTAGTGAGGTGCTACAGCCAGTGCAGGCAGCACTATGGTGAGTCTCTGTCTGGCATCACAGGAGGAAGAAGATAAAAGCTAACAACTCTGAAGTGGACCAGACTGACACCAGCAGCCAGGGAGATTTCCAGAATAAGGAAATGAGAAAGATTACAAAGAATCATCTGAATTCACTAAGTTCTGGCCCCATAGAGCTGAGCAAATGAAAATCTCACTCTCTGCTTCCTGGACTAGAGGAAAGAAGCAGAGTTGTGCACTGGGTTAGCTGTGCCTGGAGGTCCCTAGACATTGGAGGATGATTTTTGTACACATGTGGCAGTGCTGCAGTCAGCCCCTTCCCCTCTCTCCTCTGGCCAAACCCAGGAGAGGGTAAGGTGAATACAAGGTTTAGCTGAAGGTGGAGTGAATTTATGACTTACGATTCACTGTTTCTTCAACAGCAGTGGTGTCATGCAGCTGGGCTTTGAAGGCTCACTCTCCTGACAAAATCTTTCGACTTCCAAATAAAAGCCTTCTGTGGGTGCAAGGGCAACTCACATCCCCCCCTCCCACCCATCAATCCACCTCAGCCTGGAATTTAATTAAATATTTAATGAGCATAGCAGACAAAGATGAAATATTGTGTTTAATTTTGAAATCATACTTTTACTTATTAGACCTTTAAAATACCAATTTGGTCTAAAAAGATAATATTCCTGTAATTTTCTCATAAAGGCCACAGAACTTAATTAATGTGAAAAAATCTAATTTTAAAGAGTTGGAGACAGGTAGTTACAGAGAGAATAAAAAATTGCACAAAACACCTTGTATCCTGTACTAGGAACTAACCCTGAACTGGTGTGCCTGTTGAGCAGATAGGGATAAGCCAGGCAGCTCCCGTAAGATGTCTACTTTATCAGCGGGTATTTCTTTTCCATTATTCACCAAGAAATTGCTGCAAGAAGGGAGAAGGAGAGAATGCTTTTCTTGCTGCAAGCTCCACAGAACTTGGATATCCAAGAATATTAACAAGGGAGGTGCTGTAACAAGAGGTGAAAAAAAGGGGCTAAATCATCAATCATTACGAATCGGCATAGCTCCCTTAAAATGAATTGTGCAGCTCTGATAAGTAAAACCAAACTGAGCTCAATGGAGCAATGAGCTATTACCAGAGCTAAGGAGCTGGCCGAAAATCTTACAAAAGGATGGAGGAAAGGGGAAGTGATACGCTGCACAGTCAGAGGGCAACCAACATTGCACTTGTGAAAGAGAAGCATGGAATAAAGTGAGAGGAGTTTAGGGAGAAAATTAAATAGCCCAGCTCCTTGAGCACTCACTCATGTCAGTGCAGCTATGTTCATCCAGGCCAGCCAAGGACTGAGTCTAGAGAAAGGGCATTCATGTGGGGCAGCCAAGGTTTTGAGGGATAGTCTTTAGCTCCCAGAAACCTAGCTAGAACTATGTGCATATTCTTAACTTGAGTCATCCCTAAATAAAGCATGTAGCTGAAGTTCACCAAAGGTTCAGGAAATCAAACTGGTTATACAAATCCAGAAACTAGTTCAGGAATTCATGAGCACGAAGCAACTGCAGTTTGCTCCTGTCTGCTGAGGGAGCCTAAGGAGACCTACTTAACTCTGTGGTGTGTGCATGCAGTAGGTGCTCACTCCCCCTTCTCTGAGGAGGCCCCAGTTGTTCTGGTGTCACCAGAACAACTCCTCTAGCTGGAGATGGGAACACAGCAATAGTAAAGGGATCAGAGCATCTGTAGCACAAGAAGAGGCTGAGAGACCTAGGATTATTTAGCCTGGAGAAAAGAAAGCTGGCTTGGAATCTGGCTGGATGGCCGAGCCCAAAGAGTGGTGGTGAATGGTGTCACATCTAGTTGGTGACCGATCACTAGTGGTGTCCCTCAGGGCTCAGTGTTAGGGCCGGTGTTGTTTAACAACTTCATTGATGATCTGGATGAGGGGATCGAGTGCACCCTCAGTAAATTTGCAGATGACACCAAGGTGGCTGGGAGTGTTGATCTGCTGGAGGATAGGGAGGCTCTGCAGAGGGATCTGGACAGGCTGGATCAATGGGCTGTGGCCAGTGGTATGAGGCAAGGCAACAAGGCAAAGTGCCGGGTCCTGCATTTGGGCCACAACAACCCCATGCAATGCTCCAGGCTTGGGGCAGAGTGGCTGGAAAGGTGCACAGAAGACCTGGGGGTGCTGACTGACAGAGCTGAACATGAGCCAGTGTGTGCCCAGGCAGCCGAGAAGGCTAATGGCAGCCTGGCCTGTGTCACCAATAGTGTGGCAGCAGGGCCAGGGCAGTGATCATCCCCGTGCACTGGGCACTGGTGAGGCCGCACCTCGAATCCTGTGTCCAGTTCTGCGCCCCTCACTAAAAGAGAGACATTGAGGTGCTGGAGCGGGTCCAGAAAAGGGCGACAAAGCTGGTGAAGCGTATGGAGAACAAGTCTTATGAGGAACGGCTGAGGGAACTGGGGTGTTAGTCTGGAGAAAAGAAAGCTCAAGGGGACCTTATTGCTCTCTACAACTACCTGAAAGGAGGGTGGAGAGAGGAGGTGGCTGGTAGCAAGCGATAGGACAAGGGGTAATGGCCTCGAGCTGCACCGGGGAGGTTTAGATTAGATATTAGGGAAAATTTCTTCACAGACTCATCAGGCATTGGAACAGGCTGCCCAGGGAAGTGGGGGAATCACCATTCCTGGAAGTGTTCAAAAACTGTGCAGATGAGGCCCCCAGTGACATGGTTTAGTGGTGGTCTTGGCAGTTCTGAGGTAATGGTTTGACTTGATGATCTTAAAGGTCTTTTCCAACCTAGTTGATTCTATGATTCTATGATTCTAAGCGCATATAAATATCTGATGGGGAAAATAAAGAAGACAGAGACTTCTCAGTGGTGCCCAGTGGCAGGACAAGAGACAGTGGGCACAAACTAAAATATAGGAAATTTGATTTAACAAAGAGAAGACTTTTTCACTAAGAGTGTGATGGAACAGCCGTGAGCAGCCTGCTTTGAGCAGGGAGGGTGGGCTTAGCCCACTGCTAGGTTTGCGTGGTTTGGAGTAGTCCTCTAAGCATAAGAGAATCACGGAGTTCCAGTGAAATTAATTAGCAAGTGCTCCTTTGTCTGAATAGATCCCAGGTTATTTTTCTATCTCTTCCAGTGTCCTATTTTGCCCTGTCACCTCAGGCCTCTTGATAATTATATAACAAGTACACTTCAGGATGAAGTGATTATAGACTGGGAGCTGCAATCACACTCTGCACAAATCGTATTTTCACCTATGTATGTGCTGTAGACCTGTGACCTGGTTGCAGTGCTGTCATACACACTGTGTAAGAGCAAAACCTCAGTCAGTACCTCTTAAGCCAGCCAGCCGGGCTGCTCTTTACATAATAAGCGACATATCTGCTTTAATGTCTACTCGAGGGATGTAATTATCTGAATATAGGGAGGCCCTGTGTACGGGTGCATAGTTGTGTACTTACTGTGCAAGTAGGAAAGCTGGAAAAGCACATGATGTATACACACAAGTGGTTGCCTTGTAGGTTAATAGCACTTGGAGTCTACAATCTGGAGTGTCTAGATAAATGTGCACAATTACTTTGTAAAACTGAAAGGGATTCCCTTTATCCAAGCTGAAATTTGCCTTCAAGAATGCTGAGGCTAAAGATACCCGGTTTAACATCTGTGGGAGGCCTATGGTAATAGGCCATAGATTCTACTCTTTATCTTTACAGAATCATTCTCTCAGACTTGAAAAAGCCAAAAGTCACTTGAAAAAAAAGTAATATATTTTCTAACACAAAGAGCCGGATTTTATCCTTTGAAGTATGTGGTTTGCTGGTAGGTGAGTGGTCAGAAATTCTTTGCACTTTATAGAAGGAATCAAGCATAAGTTTACTTCACATTAAAACTCAGTAATCCCTCATTATTTTCCTGGACTTATTCCTTTCCTTACTGTTAGAGCACCTATGCTCTTAATTCTTCACTGCTCGGATCCAATACCTGCTTCAGGAGAAAGAGACTCAGATCACCTCCTGCCCACAGAGACTGTCAATATTAGTAAATACCTAATTTAGTGCCATCACAGCACAGGCACCACTGGAGTCTGGAAGCGTTCAAAGTCATGGGCAACAAGGCTGAATGCAGAAAGATCCTCGTAACATTAACCCTCCAACACAAAGCTGGACATATGGAAAGTGACAGCTGTACTTGTTTAAGAGGGGTCCCTAACAGCCAATGCATAAAGGTTCAAGAGAAGCATGATTCCAGTACTTTGTCCAGACTTGCATAAGGAGACAGTGGAAGTATACGGTTAATGGCAGAAGACATGAGACAGCATGAAGGAGAGCCAGATTGGAAGAGTGCATGTGGGGGAAGCCTCAAGGAAAAAGGAATGTAACCTCAGCGCTCTGCGAATTCCTGGGAAACATTAATATTGTGGTATCACTTATAAGTCACAGGAAATTATTATAGCATTGGTTAAGTACATGTGAGGTCACATTTGAGATGTGGTACGCCTTAGTGGTCATCTTATAAAAGAAGGATATTATGGAAAAGTACCAGAGGGCAACAGAGATGACTCAGACACAGAGCAGTTTTTAGAAAGGTTAGATAAACTGAATCTGCATTCTTGACAAAAAGAAGGAGATTATAGGACTTATTAAAGTACTGCAGGCAATTTCTGAGAGAAGGAGAAAAAGCTGCTGTAGCCTACTTGAGCTAGGGTGCATGAATGTCATCAACAAAGAACAGACAAACTAAAAGGACTGATGAGGCGCTTCAAGGACTAAATTAGCTGGGAGCGAAATGGAGAGCTGCTAAATAAAAAGTTGAAATGATGGGAGGGCAAAGGAATTATTTAGAGAGGGGGAAAAGTACAGTCTGACAGGGTAAGATAACCTTGGGCAGCTCTATTTAAATAAGGAATAAAATATTAATCCAGCTGGGTTTCTGTGAGCGGTGTACTGGAGGTAAAGCATAGTTGGCTGCAAAATGTGTGATTGTAGGAGTCAATGACATGTATTAAATGCTACACGACAATCAGTTGACCAAAAGATGTGTTTCTCTCTAGATCATGAAAATGGAATTATACCATGAGCACAAAAAATGTGAGAGGGCTGGGAAATGCCACAGATTTCCTGTTTTCTGAGTTTCCTATAAATTAGGTGGTCTCACAGGACTAGAAGGGATAACAGTTCTCCAAAATCCATGAATATTACAGACTGCAGAAGGAAATCCCCTGGATATCAGAGCATGTCAGGAGGTCTGAAACATTGTTTTGGGGGACCGCCTACTCTCACGCTGTGCTTCCAGGAACACCCCTGTGGTTGCACTGGTTTATTCAGGAGTCACGTTCCTCTCATCTTCCTGCGGATGGAGGCACTATAGAGTGAGTTCTCACAGGACATGTTGGAAGGAAAATCCTTTCCAGCTTGATGCTGGCTGATGTTTTTAGGAATACTTTCTCCTTTCGTTTCCTTGCCTAACCACGTCTCACCAGGACCGTATGTGAAAGCCTGTATGGGGTTACAGCCCCAGACAATGTCAAAACTGAGTTTCTCCCTGCACGATACCCACCATATCCTCACTCGTGAAGGGCCAGATGTGGGGCAGGCAAGGAGGGCTCCTGTGCGTGGCCTCCGCCATGCAATGGAGGAGCTCTCTGCTGGCCCCTGGAGAAATCAGTGCTGGCTGAGGGGATTGCAGAGCCAGCAGGGACAGCTTTATGCTGAGCCCAGCCACAGGCTGAGCAGGGACCAGCACCATGCCTCTTCCTGCCTAGCAGACAAAGGAGCTCTTGCCTCTTGTCTCTCAATTCACAGCAGGTCTCATGCAGCTCTCAGCCGCATAAGCAGAACCTGAGACAAGAAAAAATGTCCAACCCTCTCTGAGACCCCTTTTTCTGATGACAGGGGCTGGAGGGTTTCCCCTGTGCTTACCTTCTGTGGAAGAGAGTATAAGGCACAGGGAGGCTTTTGTAATGCAAGACCTATACACTGAAGGACTCTACTAAATTCATGACATAGCAATGGGTTTATGGCACTGGAAACAAAGGGAGCAGAAACATGCTCTCTAACAGCAGTGCTGGAGTGGGTGATAATCAATCTGGGAACTGCTGAACTTCTATCGCTCCCCTAGGTCTTATATACCTGGACACGTGCAAATACACTGTGTGTTTTTCCAGCCTCTAATAATAATGATGTGAAATCCCCTGTACCTAGAAAAGACCAAACATGGTGGAAGCATCTACAGAAAGGGCAAAGTAAGGAGGTATAGTTATTTACATCACTGTGGTTAAAGAGCCTCAAGAGAGCAATCTCAGTGGCTCAATTTGTGATATCGAAACAAGTAGGAGCCAACAAGCACCAGGAGCTGCTGAGCTGCTTGGGCAGTGTTCATTTTTTATGCATACCTTGGAAACTGTTACCACTTTCGGAAAAACACAACTAAATAAAATGGCTGGAGGCAAACAGATCTGAGTTTAAACAACATTAATTTAAAACACGAATAACGATCTTGGTAGATTAATCAATCCAAATGTTGGGGTTGTTGTTTGGGGATTTTTTCCCTCCTCTGCAGCTGTATCTTGCTAAGTGACACATTCCTATTTCAAGGCTGTTAATGCTGGAGCAGCTGCAGCACTCTCTGGGATTTTTTTTAAAAATCAGGATGAAATTAAAGACAGAGACATAAAAACAAATCCTTCACAGCTACCCTGCCTGATAGCACTGTATCAGTAACAGTCATTTTCAGTGCATCATATTCTTGGCAAATGCTACTTTCAGTCAGTGCAAGTCATAACACTGCATGTGTCTTACTGCATTTTTCTCTTTGCCACCTAAGGATAATTACCAAACATTAAGAAATTGAGCTTCATAGAATCATAGAATGGTTCGGGTTGGAAAGGAGCTTAAGATCATCTAGTTCCACCCCCCTGCCACGGGCAGGGATGCCTCACACTAGACCATGTCACCCAAAGCTCTGTCCAACCTGGCCTTGAACACTGCTTCATGGTCTCCCTTCAAGAATGTACTTTATCTCTTCCCCCCCTCCCCTTTTTTATTAATAAAAACATGGAGTAATTGTCTCACCAAACTGTCAGTTACAGCAGGTTTGGGTTATTTTTCTATAGAGGTCTGGGTTTCTAAACTGTGTGCATCTCATTGCATAGAAACAAGAGATGTGATTGCAAGCACAAATTAGGTATTTGCACATACAGTGATGCAACTGGCTGCTTGTGTTTAATAATTTGATTGTAGGAGCTGAGGATTTAATTCTGAGCTCATAACATTTCTCTCAAATACAGTTTTGGAAAAATAAAATAAAATGAAATAAAAATAAAATAAAATAAAACAAACCAAACCCCAGATGTTGAGTGACATACCCATATGGACATACCCATACGAAGCACGAGTAAGGCTAAGAAGGAAGCACACGCCACTGCCCTGTGTCTTCTGTATCAGGAAAATAAACCATCCTTTTACAGAAGTCCTATTCAACAGCAGAGCCGAAGGATCGATTGCTTTCAACAGTTGTTTGAGCTGAAGAGCTAGGAATCCAAACTTTCACATCACATCAGTGGTGTTCAGAGAAAAGAGATGAAAGAACAGGCAAATCCTTTCTCCACTGAAAAAGCACTGTCTCCAAACCACCTTTCTTCTAGGGTGTCAAAAGCCTCAACAAGCTCCAAATAATTTGTAAAACCCAAAGCTCTTCCCTCTGTCACGCCTACCAGGCATTTACACACATGGAAATAGAGCCACTGCTACTGAGACGCACAGTATGCCTAACATATTAAGCATTTAGGGCTGAATTTGTAAAACAACCTTCTACTTCAGTAGATGCAAACCAAGCACAGGTCTCCCTTAGTTACTGAGTCCAGACACTTGAAAATGCAGGCTTGTTACCTGCACAATAGAAGCCCTGAAACTACAATGCACCACAGGACAAGTGCAAGAGAAGTCACAATTACTGACTAGACCTAGAGAAACTGGACCTGTCAGGTAAAAAGGTTCTGCAAGCCATGGGGAGACTTTACAGACTAGAAACAAGCGAAATAATAACAATTCTTTACCCTTCCCTTCAGAGATGTTCCCTTTGAACTGGGGGAAAATATCATTTCTCTAAATCTAGCAAAGAGCACAATCACAGGAGCACTCCACGTGGACCAGGTACCTGCAGGGATTTCACAGTGCTCCTCCAGCATCCACAGAAGTTGCTGCTGGGTGCTATGAGCCACATCCTGCTGGTTCAGTTCTCAGTAAATGGAAAATATGAGGCCTTAACCATGGCAAACTGTTATGGGATTCTTGGCAAACAGCAGAGTGATCCTGATCCAAGGCCTGCGGAAAATATACTTGGCAGGACCAGGATGGATGTCTTTCCCTCTCAATCTGCTGGGGGTAACAGAGAGGCAGAGGTTACAGAAAGAAGGCTCTTTGCCTACTACTATCAAAAGGTAGAAGCTGAGAGTGAGGGACTCTTGCAGAAGACAGGAAGATCATGGCTCCTGTCCTTACAAAGTGTCATAGAAGTGAAGGGGAATGGAATCAGTGATCTGGTTTAGGGGAATAGAAGATGCTAGTACCTCCCTTTCCATCAGGTGGAATCTAGTATATATGTCTGTGGCAGGGGAGAGAGATGTTGAAAACAATCTCCAGGACTTGTGCTTTTCTGGCAGGATTTCAGCAGGTATTTGTTCTCCCATGCAAAGCAGACAAGCTGTTCTTTGGCCTGATCCTGTAAAAAGCTGAGTCACTTCCAGGGCTCAGTACCCCTCATCATGAGGGCACTGCCCAGCCAGTTTCAAGGGTCTTTTTCATTTTTAATTGTCTTTTGTGTTTCTTTCTTTTATTCTTTCTTTGGCAGAATGAGTTTCAGTTATTTCTCCATGAACAGTTTCCAGCTTTTTGCCTTCTAAGGCTGACGACAAAGGCGAGAGTGTGCTGACAAAAACCAGCTCTATCAAAGCACGATAACGTTCTTGCTGTCTGCCTTTATCACAGATCTAAGCAGTGTCAGGCACCCAAGATTTAAACAAGTGGCAAGGCTAAAAATAGATGGAACAAATGCACAAGTTGTTTTGACTTTTAAGAATTATTACAGATGAAATCTGCTTGGTATAAAATATATGCAGCAGAAAGGGAGGGGCGCTTCTAGGAGACTTGGGTACATTCAGCTCTCGCCTTGCAAGTGTAACACAGCTGAGACACAAACCCTGGGCCTGCGAAGGCACATTTATCTGCAACTCGTCCCTGACCCAGAAGGGTCCCCGTTCCTATGGCTGGATCCAAGCGGGTCAATTCTTGCATCTGCAGAGTTTCACTGATTTCAGTGCCTGGGCAGACCTTGCTGCAGGATTCAAATCCTTGTGGATGTCCAAGTTCAGACAGAGCAGCATCCAAGGACCCTCATCTATCCTTGGAGTCTCATTCCCATATCTGGGACCACTGAACAGGAAAAAGCCAGCCTGCTCTCCAAGCCACGCTACATAAGTGGTGAAATCACCTGCAGACAGGAAGAACCACCCACAGACTGACTGGACTGATACCTGCTGATCCCCCAGAGCCCTGGAGAGCTGGGCTTGGAGCTTACAACCCACACCATAGCTCTTCTCTGTTCTGCACTAAAAGCAAGACTGCTTTCAGGACTGTCTGTGCCAAGGATAAAGGCAGCAGGTCCTTCAAAACTGGTTTCAGCTTTCTAGTTCACACTTGTTATATCACCCACTCCTTCTATTTCCGATCACCTTCTGTACTTGCCTCCCTCTCTGGACACTATTCCTGTTCTTAGCATCCACCTCCTGCACTCTTTCCCCTGCCAATCCCCTTCAGACACTGACTTGGAAGCAAGAGTACACAGGAAAACGCAGGAAAACAAGGCCTGCAGCACTCAGTTACACTGTGCAGTTCATTGCCACTGCCACTGGTGAAGGCCAAAAGTAGAGATGGTTTGAAAAATGATTGGACATTTTCATGCTAGATACACCCACAGTGGTTATTAAACACAATGATTTATACGCTTATGAGGTCCCTATCCTATTAACTGCTGAAAAGGTATACAGCAGAGTACTCTGCACTCGTCCCCTTTCCTATACTTCTTCCCCAAACATCTGCTACTGGACAGTGTCAGAAACCAGCTGCAAAACTAAAGGGATCTTTGATCTAACCTAATAAGGCCATTACCATGTTCTAAAGGACTGAAAACTCCTGCGGTTCCTTACTCACTCTTGACCCCAGTGAATATCCTTAAGTGTTGCCTGGTCTCTGCTGCCCAGCTAATGGCCTTATCCTTTGCTTATGACTGCAGGACTACTCTTTCTTTGATTAATCATTCTCTGTATTAATATCAAACAGCCTTAGTCTTTCTCAAGCAGATTAATTTTCTGTCAAATTATTCCCTCCCCTTCCCCACAGATAAAGAAAATGGACAAATGATGGCCATCAGTCCAATGGGAATGACATAGATGCATTTTAAATATAGCTTGGGGAAAAGAAAAATGGGGGAAGAAGAACACTTCCCAGTGAGTTACTGTTTGATATGAACTTGAAATGACTTGTGAAATAGAAGATCAAGAGTCTTAAAGGCTGAGGCCTACATTTTGAGTTTCTACAAAGTTGGATCTGAAAATTGTGAACATTTTTTGTTGTGGTTCATTTAAAGCAGCTTCAATAATGGAGATGAATTTTCTTGAAGAATTAGGAAGAACTGATAGAGACGTTTAACCTTTTTTATTTTCAAGGTGGAGAGAAGGTATATATTTAAAATCAATTAAAATTGTATTTTCCAAAGAACTTGCCAGCGTAGGCTAGCTAAAGCACGAGCTCTTTGTAATTACAAGTTCTTACTCAAAAGATCTCAAAACCGTTTAAGCATCCAGAATTGCTGTTACATGCAAGACAGCCAGGTGTTGTTATCATCCATCACTGTCAAAGAAACTCAGGTCAAATTAGGCTTTCAGTCATCTTGATTACTTGAATGAGTCAAGCAGCAGAGTCAGTGAACCTGCTCTGGTACGAACTGATCAGAAATAGTCCGAGGCAGTGACAGCAGTCAGGATTCCTAATTCCTGCTCTGTTACTTTAACACTTCACTTCCTCCAGTAAAGCTGCAGACATTTCTTTTGCTACCATGGCATCTCACATGAGCTGGGGAAATGGAGCTGCCGAAGAGGGCTGTGGGGTTTTTTTCCCCTCTGACAAGTTTTCTAGCAAGTTTAATAAATAGAATTTGAAAGTTTTTTAATATTCTCCCCTACAGCTGTGTGAATGGCACTGAGCAAGCTGTTATCTACTGGATTTGCGAGAACATGAGCTAATTTCTGAGCTCCTAAAATACCATCTGATTTCTCTCCTGGATCAAGAGACAACTGTCTCCAGCAAAATTTCAGCTGAATTCTTTGGCAGTTTTCAGAAAAATAAAAAACAAATCAGTCCCAACATACTTGGGGATGGAGGAGAACGGGGCTTTGGCCTTCAAAGAACAATGCTTCAACAAAACAATTTTCCAAAGGAGGGAATCGGCATTTATGGGATGCTGGAATGCAGTTTGGCAGGAAAGGACCTGGGGTCCTGGTGGACACCAAGTTGACCATGAGCCAGCCGTGTGCCCTTGTGGCAAAGGCTGCTGGGCTGCATTAAGCAAAAGTATTGCCAGCAGGTCAAGAGAGGTGATCCTTCCCCTCTACTCAGCAGTGATGAGGCCACACCTGGAGCACTGTGTCTAGCTCTAGGCTTCCAAGTCCAAAAGAGACATGGACATACTGGAGAGAGTCTAATGAATGGACACAAAGTTGATGAAGGGACTGGAGCATCTCTCCTGAGGAAAGGCTGAAAGAGCTGGAACTGTTCAGTCTGGAGAAGAGAAGGCTCAGGTACGTATGCACGTACCTGAAAGGAGGGTGCCAAGGGGTTGGAGCCAGGATCTTTTCAGTGGTGTCCAGTGACAGGACCAGAGACAATGGGCACAAAGTGGAACACAGGAAGCTCTGTTTGGATATCCAGAAACATTTTTTTTACTGTGAGGATGACTGAGCACTGGCACAAATTGCCCAGGGAGTTTGTGGAGTCTCCATCCTTGGAGATAATTAGAAACTGTCTAGACAAATCCTGGTCCTGGGCAATCGGATCTAAGGGGCCCTGCTTGAGCAGGGGGTTTGGACCAGATGACCTCCAGAGGTCCCTTTCAACCTCAGCCATGCTGTGATTGATTCTCTGATTCTAAATGCAGTGACTGTGTCAGCAGTGGTAACAGAAGGTTTGGGCTTGGGGCTGCTTTCAGTTACCCCAGATGACAGGCCAGGAGCAGCCTGTGACCCTTAGGTACAGCTTTTCCTTTCTAGCCATGTAACCAACACCTTGCAGTGCCAGGTTTGGACACGAAAGGGCTTTTTCTATGCTATATATGGATATGCTGCTCACACAAAGACCAGATAAAAGATCTATAAAACCAATTCCAGTAGGTCAGGACAGATTTTCATTATTGTCCCTTCTGCAATGTATGTGCTATAAATCTATGATTCTCCAATGTGAAGGAATGTTTTAAGAGAGACGGCCTCAGTTCAGGCATGGAGCAGAAAGCCAGCAGCACTCAGAGATCCAAAGCCTATTTCTAATAGTGACCTTCCATGCAACACAGTTCCAGACTTTACTTCTGTGGTATATCGCTTACCCATCCCACAGCATGAGCGTTATCTGCTATGCTCATGGAAGCTTTAAACTGATCTCTGGGAAATTGATGGGACATTTCCCACTGGCTTTGACAGAACTACAAACAGATCCAAGTTTATTCCTATTCTATGTCCTTCTCATTCACAGCTGCACTGCTTTCTGTGCATAGATCAAAAGATACAGGAATGTTAGTGT
The DNA here is from genome assembly GCF_004027225.2 of Strigops habroptila. Classification (NCBI taxonomy): domain Eukaryota; kingdom Metazoa; phylum Chordata; class Aves; order Psittaciformes; family Psittacidae; genus Strigops; species Strigops habroptila. Next base: position 14,680,526 of record NC_044281.2, on the reverse strand, counting down.
GTGCACTAAGTTGTTTCCACAGCATAAAAAGCTTTGCCACTAGATCTTTTAAGTAAAACATACTCTGATGTGACCTCCTGTAATTTAAATGACTCAGGAATTCAAGTCAGAAACCTCTTTGATACAGTTCAGGGTGTGTAAACCCTCTGAAACCTTTCACAGAGAAATGTCATACTATTTCCCTTTTTTTTTTACAGAGGTTCCATAAGAGAAAATAATTATAAGGAACCAGTTATGGTCCCTCAGAGTTGGTCTCAATAACCAAGCTACTGTGCTTGAAAAGTGAAAGCTCACCCAAGTAGCAACAATACAGATTGTATCTGTCTCAAGTCTTCACAGGAGTTTGTTTTGATTTTCGAGCCCACTTTGCTTACAGCTTTGTGCAGCATTAGCAAGTCACTGGTTGAGTTTTCAGCTCTGTCCCCAGACGCACGCAGCCATAGGCAGCTCCCAGGGCTTCTGCATTGTCTGCGAGTCACTGGAAGCTGCTGGCACAAAACAGACAGCAGAATTTTGGCCTCTGGCCAGTGCACAACTGTGAAAGGCTCAACCCACTGTACAAACAAAAAGGATCCAGTCCCATCCAAGAGCACCTTAAATGCGCATTATCATGCAAATATCCAGATACTGCTTTTACAAAAACCAAACAAACAGCAGAGAGAAACTCAGCTGTGAAATATAACTGTGTTCTTGACTGAATGTCTCTCTCTTTCCCTCTCCACAACTGTAAGCACAGCAACAGTAACATTAAGGCCAAGGCAAGCAATTTGAGTAAAAAAGCAGAGGTGAGACTTTGTTTGAGGTTTAGGGTATGACTAAAAATCCCACGAGGAATGCAGGTTTTGAGGAAAGTGTCCACTGTGTTGAAAGGCCTAGGTCCTGAGATTGTTTAGATCAAGTGTTCACAAACGTCTGGGTTCTTGTGGACAATTCCAAGTGATCTGCAGCACCAGAGCATTTCAACCAAGAAGAAGGATGTGTGGTGGCCAAGACACTGTTTAGCAGGACTGCCCTCACCCACACCACAGCCCCTGTATGCACAGGAGGGCAGCAGTGGAGGAGCTGAGTAGGAGAACACAGGTTTGCTTGTGTGTGTCTTGTAATGGAGATCAGAAAATAGCATCCGGGGGGGAGATTCTGAAATCTCATCTGTAATTTTTCTCTCTTCCTCCTCTAAAGACTGCCAAGGAATGAAGCACAACCAGTTCAGTGGAAGGTTGACGTCTAATTCCCTTATCCTATAATAAAATAACCTGAACAGCTTTTTGCAAACAACCACAAAAATATAGAGCAACACCCTTTTATTTGCCATATACAATGAAGCATGTTCTACAGGTACACACGCAGCAGTTACCATCATGTAGTACAACTGAGGCATAGAGATAGGCTGAGACTTTCGTAAGTAGGTGCACAGTTCCTCTGAATTAAATGTGAGCTCTAAATTCTTATTTAGACACAAATATTAATGACCTAGTTTTTAAGGGTTTTCCTATGACGTCAGTGAAAAAGCTTGTGGTGTTCAGCAGCCTGGAAATTTAGGCCCTAAATATTCAGGTGCTTACTACTCTGGGACTTCCAAAGGAATTAAGCACGTAACTGTTTTTGAGGAATTTGGATTGGGATCTTAATTTCAAGTCCCTGTTTGACCATGTATCTTACAGACAATCTAAAGAGAACTCTTGGCTAGCAACTCATTTATCTTCCGGATACAGTTAAAAATTAGAGATCAACAGAGCTATGGGTTTGTTTTCAATCAGCACTTCTTTCAACAGCCTACAAGTAACGTGCCTGAACCTTGCAACTAACATCAAGACTGTATGGAGGCCTGCCAGGGTAAATATGGATGTGCAGCTCCTGCACTGGTGTGTGCTGGCTGCAGAACTGTGTAGGCAAGTGAGCGGTGTGACCCTGTGTGGTTATTTGCAGTGCCCTGTCACCTAAGTGACTGGCACGTTTGTGTCTGTCTGAATGAATCAGGCACCCACCAGCACTATATGTAAGCGCCACAATCCCTTCAGTTTCACCCTTTCAGGTGTATGTAAGGACCAGGAGGGGCAGAGGCTCGGATAAGACTGTGTAGTCCTGTGCATGGGGCACTGAACAGGCTCTCCAGAGACCTCAGTTCTTTTCTTACAAATGTTATTCATGTGCTACGTGACCTTTGGAGTGTCCCTGCTCTCCTCTGCACTTCTACTTCCCCTCCCAGGTCTGCTTTTTCTCACTGCAAATTCCTTACAGCAAAAAGTTTCCCCCTTTTTTTATCCTCCAGTCTCATACAGAGGTGATGAAAACAAAAAAATTAATAGCAACTAAGAAAGCCAAAAGAATATAAATTCATTTTTAGTTCATGGATGTTATAATTTTGTCCACAAGGATGAGATGCAGCACTATATTCTTGCAATTGTCTCTTTCAGGTATGCCAGGAAAATGCGAGCCAGGTCTTTGGCTGAATTGCTGTATACATTATTAAGAAAAAACCCCAAACCCTTAAACAAATCTCACATCACAGACCCGCATCCCTCTTGAAATCGGTGTGCCTTCCTTATTTTAGCCTCCCACTGGGACAAAATAGAGTGTCTGCTTGCCAAAGAAAACTTTGACTCCTTGAGGAACCAACACATGAAAAACAAACGCGATAATTTTGATGGCTGGCTTTCCATTTTTCGCTGAAAACCCTACCAAAACTCCTGGAGCAGCACTACCCATTAGCCCTATGCTTCCTGGCTGACTCTGTGTATCTGTGGGGGCAGGCGAAGTACGTCGCGGCTGTAGGAGAGCTGTGGGTCCGCTCTGCGCTGCGGTGGCGCTGAGCGGGGCGCTGTGGCTGTGCGGGGCCGGAGCAGGAGCAGGGGTGCCGCACGTCTCCTCCAGATGTCAGCAGAGGCCAGCGCAGCTCCCCCGAGCCCTCCGCCGGGGCGCTGCGGGGATGGGCGGGCGGCCCCGCTCCCCTCTCTGCTACATTTGTTTTTCTAATTTCTTTTTTCTTGAAGGTTTACCAGCTGCTCTATTACCAGGCTGAGCTTTCCTTCCAGTCTCTCCCTCTCTCCTCCTCCTTCCCCGTTTTTGTTCCTCGAGACAATCACTGTCTCTGGTCCCAGCTGCCACTGCTGATTTTTCATTACAGTTTAATTTAAAACTGGGATTGGAATGGAAATGTCTTTTTGCCATTTGGGGTTTGCAAGGCCTGTGGTTTTATTGCCAAAGGCACAAATGTTAGCTACTACTGGTTTTCCAGAGTACAAGTGTAAGGGGCCTGCCAAAGGGGGGCAAAAGGGTCGGGAGGCTCGTGGGGAACGGTGCGGGGGGGAATAAATCCACCTCACAGAGAGAAAATAACCCGATTCTTTGCTTATGCATTTATGCTGGTACATGTGCTGGTGTGTTAGAAGGAGGTGGGGTTGTAACATGTCTCTGGGCACTGCACTCATGAAGCAGATGTAAAAACAGACCAAAGCTCTGCTTGCTTCCTCAGGGGGCATCAACGGGGAACACAGAAAACAGGCTAACTACTTTTCATTTAAAGCTCCCTGGCTCTCTTGCTTTATATAGCAAGCTGAGTGTTATATAGCACCCTGCTCAGTAATAGCACTTCAAGGAAAAACAAAACTGCAGTGAAGATGTGTGAGAAAAAAAAGGAGACCTGCTAGTCACTGCCTTCAGTTCTTTTTTCTTTTTCTACACCAGAGAGTAGGACGCTACAGACATCACTACAAGCTCTCCCAGGAGGTCAACAGCACACCCTCCTAAATCGGTGTCCCCCTGCACGTCCCCAGCTGGCAAAGCCTCTGTTGCTCCTTCTGGTCTGCTTTATCCAGTCTCCTCCATTCATCTAGAAGGAAATGATCAGACAAAGAAGAAAGAAGTAGAACAATTTCCAAGTTCAAAATTAACTTAAGCTGGCTGGAAATTTAATCCTTTCTCTCTAGAGATAAATGGAGGAGGATGTTGTGGACAGTTGCAGTCTTCAATTTAAATATTTAGCCTGAGCACAGGAAGCTACTGTTTCCAGCATGGCAGGTTACAGATGAGAGTGCCTAATCTCGGATCTGGTATGCTAAAAAACAATTATTGTCTCTTCTGCTAGGGAGAGCCTTATCTTTTCCTGGCTACAGCATTTCAGATGTCAGACAAATTTCTGCATTATCTCGGTGTCTCATACTGACTCTTCACACAACCAACATTTCAACTTCCTTCCCTATTTGCCTTGGGATGCTCTGCATGTGGAGCTTGTCCGGTATCGATACGGCATTTCACTGTCAGACCACCAGAGCAAAAGCACGTGCTGCTCTGCAGAGATGCACAGAGCCTGTTCTCCTCCAGCATTTTTCATGTCTCCACTGCCAAACAGGTTCCCAGTTACCTAGAAGCACTGACAATACATTCAGTGGGACAGCTTCTGGCCACATGCAGTTTAGCCTGCTTTCTTCCCTCCTCTCCAGACCTCTAAAGATACTACAGGGCTTTCTGACATACTGATTCTTCTCCCACACTCAAAGACAGCCATTTCTACACCCTCCTGCAGTGCTGAGTGCCCCTCCGGTTCTACTTTCCCCTTGCGCTAGGTTGTAATGTATATAGTTCTAAAGACAGTTTAGGGGTTGTGCTGGAAGAGCAGTAGATGATATATCCACCATGCTTGCCTTGAGGTAGATGTGCTGAGGGGGGACTCCATGGCAGAGCTGTGTGCAACTAGCAGGGGAGGACAAAAACACTGAATCTGACAATAGAAGGAACTGATTAAGACTCTTGAGAAAGGAAGAAACCTGATCAGAAACAGCAGGAAAAGATTTTAGCTGTGAAGAAAGCTCAGACAAAAAAGCTGATCCACAGAGATGAACCAAGATGCAATAAATACTGAAAGACATTGTGCTCAGTCCCTGATCCACTCTCAAAGGTTTTTCAGACAGTTTCAGACAGAAAGGATGGTTTCCAGAATCACTGCAAACAAAGAAGTAACAGGATTTGGCAGGAGCACAAATGTGGTAAAGGCTGAACAGAGAAATGCTGAAGGCTGAGTGTCATCTTCTTCCACTTACGGTGCATAGGTTTCTCTGTCCACTGGCTGTGACCATCCAGGAAACACTTTTTTTGTACAGTGATCTTCCTGTATCCTTGTCAGCCTGCAAATTTCATTTTCAGCATCTGTTTTCTTTGCTGCCTCTCTGTTTCCAAGCTGGATCTGTGTGCCAAGGGATAGTGACAGAAGGCTAACGATGGGGGTTAGTTAGTCTTGGTGATGCCCTGTTCACTTACAGACAGCCTTGGACAAAGATCGGGCTACTGTCCATGGGAAAACTCAAACAAAACAAGCCTGAAACAAACAAACAAAAACCCAACCAAAGAACAACTTCCCATAGCTTTTTTTCCCCGTCTCTGTACCAACAGAGTCTATTGAGGTCACTGAATCATTAAGGAATAGACCAGTTAGCAGAGACTTGGATTAATTGCAATGGTAGACCAAAGGTAAGCTGGCCAAAGGCTTTACTAGAGAAGGGAAACTCTCATCTGCCAATTCAGAGAGGGATAGAAATGTCCAGACAGGTTCCATGTTCCTGAGGAGCAGCCATGTCTAGGAGGGAAGGGAAATGTCTCAGGCACATTAGAAGAAATCATCTGTTTCCACAAAGAGTGGGGGAATACCAAAGCCTACCCCAAACTAGCTAACCCAAAAAACATGTCCACAAGGAGAAGCTTTCCCAAGGCTCAACTGGAGACACTAGCCCAGGGCTCAAGCTTGCATCACTCTGTGGTGTCTCATGGTCCCATCCCTGCTGGCAGTACCAGGAACATCTCCCATGCACCTCAGTGGGAGGCTGCATTTGGTTCCTCATGCACTATTTGCATTTTGCAGCGTTGTGGGACACATTCTGTGAGACTGCACCCACCGTGTCTGGCTTTGGGCCTGCTCCCTGCCTGGGATTGCTCCTCAGTGTTTCACCTCATGGTCTTTCCAGCCAGCTACAGCACTGAGTGTTCTGTGCCACTTCAATGACCTGGTCCTCTGCCTGCCACAGGAGAAACCTGCTCCTCTTACAGTCGCAGGGCAGTTCAGAAGGTGTGAATAGACTGCTAATTCTGGCATACTGATTCAGTCTCTTAATTCTGAGATTCAGCTTTTCTCCCATCGCAAACATACTGCTGTTCCCTTGGCTTCAGCTTCTGAGCTGCTGCCCATCCTCACTGAAGTCACTGCATAGCTTGGCCAAGGAGGCATGACAAACATGCAATGGTACAGCTCTCATAGGGAAACGTATGCCCATATCTTTCTCCTACACTACCCACTGACACAATTTCACGCTGGCCTTCCTGGCTGCCCTTGTGATTTTTATGGACTACTGTTTCACAGGGTTCTCCAGATTTGCCAATCATCACAGCATCCTTTACCTCCTAGAATTTCTCTTTCTCTCGTTCTGTCTCCCCCCTGACAGAGCTATAGGCTGCTCTTAATTGCCCAGATCTTTATTACTTATTTCTGGGAAAGCCATATAGGAATAGATAAATCTTCAGGGCCAGCTCAGACTGTAATATTGGGTGACTCAACAAAATGTCTCCCACATAAATAGCTACAGTTTGCCCTCACACTTTGCTGCATTCATCTTTCTCATTGAATTTTTTCTTCGGCAGTAACACTTCTCATTTCTTGAGCACTTTCCACATGAAGACCGCATAGGAGGCTACCGACAGAAATTAATGAAGCTACTCAGAATCTCAGAGACAAAAGAAACTATGCTTATGTGGCAAGTTATCTACTGCTAATTTTAAAGCTTCTAGCATCTATAGGGGCTCAAGGTCACCCCAAAATTTTAAAGCAGGCTCCACAAGTGTCTCAAATGAACAGCAATTCTCTGTTGTGCTCTTAGGGGTAATTGCTGGCTTCTACACTGATGACATTTCTTAGGGGAATGTCAGAAGGTCTGAAGAGCCCTCCTAATGGCATTTGAGGCTGTGTTCAAAACATGGAAATGGCTACGGAAGACACAATCTTCTGAATGCCAGCACGGAAACTGCATGGATACCAAGAGACACAGATGCTGCTTCGGTCTTTGTTCCCAGTTTGCTTTGGGAGAGACTCTTTGTCAGGAGTTCTAGCTCAAAATTCCCCAAATGCTACTTCTACCAGCCGAAGCCCTTAAAGCCACACGTGCAAAATCCCTCAGCACATCTGCACTCCAGGCAACCATTGGGAGAAACATGTTGCTTTTAGTTTTCAGACCTAGCCTACTGATCCTCCTCCTATGCAATGGTAAATAGAATTCCAGTGGTTTGACCTTTCTCGCAGAATTGATGTCAGCACATGAAAACAATAACATTTCTTATCCCTGCTGTTCAGAACACACTTAATATGAACAGGGAAAAAAACAAACCAAACCCAGCCTCCTCAGGCTTTTTACGGTCCAATACAATGCATTTCCATCCCAGTAAGGATTAAATACCAGTGCTATGGCAACACTGGAACATCTGTTGAAGGCATCACCAAGTCCATCAAATTACTGTGAGGTCTGTGTACACTGTACAAAAAGCAAGGCATGTGGTCTACCTGCAACATATCAATACAAAAGCATCTAGGAAGACTGTAAAAACTTGCATCTCCAAAAGATGCACTAAAAGGTAAATATTTTCTGAACTATTTCATGCCTTGTCTTGCTGAGAAGCTGATTAAAACTGTAAGTGTCTTACTGCTCAGGAATACTAGAGGCTGTCATCTGGGTTTTTTACAGAGTGGGAATCCTATCCAAGTTTGTTAGCCTGTATTTATAGACTCCACTATAGAAGAAAACACAGCCTCAATGTTAACTGTCCAGTTTAACAAGAAAATGGATTTTTGATCTCATTTGCTGCTATAGAAATTTTCTCAGAAATCTCATGGAAAATCTTACAAAGCCCAGGTTAGCTGCTACATACGGGACCCATCAACTCCTCATTTCTGCTGGTACTTAGCAAATATTTGTCTGGTGACTACACGTGAACTTTCTGTGTTTTTGTTTTGTTTCACACTGCAGAGCACTCTGTTGACTTGGTTTGGTTTTGGAAAGCACTAAGCATAGAACACAGCCCCAGTACATCCGAGAGAATAAGTTAGTTATGTTAAATCGCATGGAACCACAGTTAGATTCTTTGGCAGGGAGAAGAGTCTGATTTTTCCCTTTCCTGGGATTTCAGTGTTGGCCATTGTTGCACTGAAAGCTTTACCCCACGCAATGCAAAGGCACACCCGAGGATTGTGCATTTGGATATGAATTGTATCTCATCCTCCAGCGAGTAAGGGGGGAAAATGAATCACTCATTTCTAATGTGGTCTCTGAAATAGACATATGTCTGTGTGTGTGTTTGCACACACGTGTATACAGGGAGCTTCACTGCCCGTTTCTGAAGGTGATATCATGTCACACACCTATTCTGGTGCGTTTGGCATATGCCTATTGGAAAGGGCAGCTCATCCACACCAGCTGAGTACCTCACTATCATCCTGATGGAAAACAGGAAGACACTACAAACAGCTACACAGACTTTCTCCCTTGGCTTCCAGAATCCAGAAGTTCTGGGGATCTAAACAGCTCCCAAACCCTCTATGTTGTGGGGGAGAGGAAGCAAAAAACCTCACCTTAACAGACAGTTATATTCCTGGGTTTGAGCCATTTATTTTGAACAGCCAGAAGGCAAGCCCTGTCAAGGTCATCTGTGGAAATGACTTTTCTAAGTCATAAAGCAACACTATGGGTCATCAGCAGACGGCTGCCTGTGTAGCGTTCTTCCCTTCTGCCCAGCACGCTCCTCCTGCCCCTGCCATCCCCCAAACACATCCTGACGCAAAGGAAAGGCTGCTGCTCCAGCACAGCCCAGCTTCGCGACAGCAGGGCTGCTTCGAAAGGAGCTGAGCTGCATTGGCAGGGAAAAGTGGGGAAAGCTGTACAGCATTTGACAACACCAAATTTATTCAAGCTGGTGTGATTAGCACTTCTTTTTCTTAACCTGCCTGTTTCTCAGAAGTGTAAATTATCAGAGGCTAGAGGGATTTTTTTGGTCTCTGCTTTCTGTTTGGATGAAGGGGGCTTTGTGGACTGAATGCGCTTAACAGACAAAGATGCACACCTTGTATTCATGTTTATGGCTCTAAAATGCTCCCCTCAAACCATTGGAAAAAGGGTTTGTGTATTTAACCCTCCTCTGGGGAATGAACTACAGGAAAGGAAAGGCAAAACCTGCCAGACATTGAAGGTCTTATAAACTTGGGGCTATTTTTAGTTTTCTAATGTAAAAAGTCACTGAGATGAAGAGTGATCTGTTTCCAGCAGAAAAACATCTGAATCTTCATTAATAATTCCTCATAGATGGCTGTGTGCCTTTATCTGACAGACTGACAAGCCATCCTAAACAACAGTTACTGCACAAATGGAAAAGATATAATCTCACTACTCAGACTCATGGTGCTTCCATTGTCATGCTACAATATGGCTGGAGTCTCCACCTTCCCAGAGAGACATGGCAGCAGGGTTATTTTATAAGGACTTGCACAAATGTGCTCATGATGGATGAAGTTTGGTGCTTTGACACGGAAATGTATTTGGAAACTAGAGCTGACACAAGATATAAAGAAGGGGAGGGAAGAGAAAAAACAAGAACTCAGATGTGTAATCTTACCCTTGATCTGCCTGTCAGTGACAATTAGAAAAAGCCTGTATCAAAAGCTGAGCTGCAAACTGCCCAGAGGATGGGATTTCATAGTTCCCAGTTAAATGTCCTAGCTGGCTTTTACAAAGCCGGGTTAGTGGAAGTCGTTGACACAAGTTCTGTTCCTGGCCTTGGCTCTCTTGCAAAATCGATGGCTTCTCCTTGCAGTGGCTATGAGGCAATGGAAATGCAGACTCTTCCCTTTTGCCACACCCTCACATCTGAGAACAGAGTAAGTTGGATCATCTTATTCTCCTGGGTGGTGCTGAAACCAAGCCAAAACTTATCCAGCCTTCAGACTGGCTCAGGATGGAGTCCCAGCTAAAGGTATTGAATCCATCCCAGCTGCTGGTGGAAATGGTGTGACCTCATATGCAGCACCAAGTCTGTGAGAGTAACACTGCAAGGGAAAGAACAGTTCCTAAAGCTGCTAGCCTGGGGCAATTTTAAAATGACAAACACACCCTAAGCTACTGGACTGTTTACTTTCCTCCCTCTTCCTGATGTTATCAATATTTCCTAAACCCTGCCTGTCAGGCATGCTTTGTTAACAGCCTTCCAGTATTCTCAGAGCAAAGGTTGCCCAACAGCTTTCTCATCTTCCTGCTGCCTGTCAGGAGAGGAAATCACAGCTTTCAGGAGAACCTGACACAGAGGGAACTGGATAGCACACTGGGGTCAAGGGTAAGAATGCACGAAGAAGTGAGAAAGCACAGGCACTCCAGCTGGCTGCACAGGAAAAGCTTTGCCTCTGCTTTCCCTTGTTTACTGCGTCGGGATGTTCCAGGAAGAAACTCAACAGGCTTCACATCTGAAGCAGCCAGTCAAGCACAAATCACTGCTCAAAGGAAGGAGAAAAGTAACAACTAACAATCTTGGCTTAAGTCTGTGACAACTTAGGTCTTCCCTCTTAAACCAAGGAGTCTGAAAGTGTTGTGGACAATGCTACCAGCTTTTGCACAACTGTTTTATTCCCTCTTGTCTAAACTGCCATCTGTGAAAAGTCCTACTCAAACCAGAAGTATCCAAAGTGCTGTCAGAATACATCTATCCACTCCTTCAGCAAAGGAAAACTTTCCCGAGTGGCTTTCCTAAGACCATTAGCTGGACGAAGAAAGACTGAAGCAAGGTTTAGAGAGGAAAGTGCTTTAGGATATGCTCCTACATTAAAAACATACTTAGTGGGATCCTCTGGATGTTCAGCTACCATACAGGGCCATTTAGATCATGTCTACAAATGTGGGACAGACCAAACCTCTACATGTTCTCTCCATACCTCCTGGGCCTCCAGTCTCCCCACTTCTGCAGTCCTGAGCCTGAGGAAAGGTCTTTTGACTCTACCAGCTCTGCAACCGCCCAGTGCAACTGCCTTCTGTGAGTAAAGAAGATTATGTCCAGCTGTCCTCAGCCATGCAGAGATGAACATGCTCTCTGCACTTCATACAGATGTCCACATTGCTATGCTGGGCCCAGAAAAAAATATCCCAGGTATGGCTAGCTGTGAGAAAAATCCTTTCAACCTTTGTACTTCTAATAGCCTAGTGCATGGATCCTTTGCTCCCAAGCAGCTCAAAATGTGCCAGCTCATCAAAAGAGTTCACTAGAAAAATAACTCTTAGATTTGCTGCTGTTTGTGCTAAATCCACCTCAAGGTCTTTGTTCCTGCATGGGAATGGTCTTGACTACTGATGACAACGCTACTTCCTATAGCTATGACTCTGTCCTCCCTGCTCTCTTCCATCAGTGTAATGAAAAGAAAGAATATTCCACCAGAAAGAGACCAGAGAACCAAAAAATCACCAGGGCTGTAGTCAGCTGAAGTAAGAACAGACTCTAACCACATTGCATTTAGAAGTCTCAGTGAGGGATACAATATATTCCCCATCATTTGAAGGTGTTAAAACAAGTCCTGGCATCTTCCTAGGATGAACTGTAGCTCCATCGGAAGATATCAGCCTGCTGAAGTTCTGTAAGTGACATGTGTTAGGAGAGCAGTAGGACCTGAAGCCACAACAGTCTTTTCTCTGGAAAACCTCTGGAAAGTCTTCTTTGATGTCTTCTGACAGTAGGAACCCCTTCATGTCTGCCCCCACATCACTTCAGTCAGCTCTAATTTAGGCAGACTGTCTCAGCATAAATGAGATGCCCGGTCACCATCCTTTTAAAATAAAATCACCCTGTATTTTGTGAGTTAAATGGAGTTTTGCTGGAGAATTAAAAGGAACACTGAAGTGCAGCACTGTGCAATTCACAGGGTACTTTTTCCACACAGTGGTCAAGAAAACCAGATAGGATTGAGCATGAAGGAGTGAGGAATGGTTGTGTTTCAAATGATCTCAGTTCAGATTTGCTAACAGTTGTCAAAACAAAACACTGGAGAGAATTTGTATTTTCTCTTCATGAAGAATTTTCATTAAAGTGACAATGTAAAGACATAGTTGATAACAGATATTTGTTGTAAAAGGCTGTAACATTTCTGCTGGAAAAAGTGAGTATTATTCCACAACATAACTGAATTCCACAGAACAACAAAAATCTAACTAACCATTATGTAAAACAATATTCACCATCTGTACAATCACTGGAATGTCACCCACTTGACAGAATTAAAAATAACTTCCTCTTAGAATTCTCCTTGTCATGAGATTCCAGAACAGATAAGGAGGGTTTTACTGATGAGGAAACTGAGGCATGGACAGGAGAAGTGGTAATGAGCAGATGCTGGTCAGCTTGCATAAAGTTTGATACTGGTTTGTTGGGGGTGGAGGGCAGGGGGACAATGTTTTGTGGAACAAACTGAAATCGGAGTGGATGAGAAGAGAAAGAAGAAAGAAAGAAAAGAATGAGCCAGTCAGCACTGGGATATACCTGAGTACCAGACAGATCCCTCCCAGGGATTCCAAAAGCACTGAGTGATTTTGATCTTCCTGTTAATTGTTTCGTATTTGTTTTTCAGACAGCACAAGAAAGCCAAGGCAGTACCCAGGGGAGTGGCTGGCAGCTGTTCAAAGATCAGTCTCTGGAATATCAGACAATGTCAAGCACAAGTGTCCAGGAAAAAGAAAAATAAGCAGAAACAGGGAGCAGTCTACAGAGAAGCAAACTACAAAACAATCAGCCACCCCACACTGAAAGACATACTGGGCATGCTTTCCAAGAGCACTCCCAACCTTTGCCTTAACTGCTGCACTTTACCTTCTCCCTGCAAGGATGGCTTCTCCTCATAGAAGCCATCTGCATTTGCTACACCCCAAGCTGAGGCTGGGTGCATGCAGAAGCAAGTACTGCAGATCAAGACCAAAAGAACAAACCCAAAAATGTTGTCTGAAAAGTAATTAGAAATATACCGAATGGATCAGGGTGGTAAGACAAGCCAAAAAAGCAATTGAGAGACCGAAATAAACAAGTAAATATGCTTGATTCCCTTCGAAAGGAAATTAATGCCATAAAGAAAAAAGTAAGCTTCGGTTATAGGAGCAGGAATTTATGCCCTTTTGACTTCAAAATGTTCTTTAAATTGCCACTGTCTTGGAGAAACAATTTTCTAGAAAATCGGTGGCTTGGATTTGAAAATGTCATCAGACATAACTCAAGATGCCAAGAAAATACAAAGAATAAAGCAGATGGGGTAGGTAATAAAATGCCAAACCTCCCCCAGTTAATTAGACAAGCCTACCAGATGGTAACGGTGCAGAACCAGGGTCCTGAAAGGGGAGCTCAGCTACACCGTCTCCTTAAGCCCCTGATTAGGGATATGGCAGGGAGGTACCAGAGGAAAGGTTACTCTGTACACTTCAGCTTTCTTTTCCTCTTTTCTGTCTCTCAGAGCCAAGACTGCAGGACTGACCAGTTTTGAGGAGTTGTTTTTAGGAGCAGAAGCATGACTGAGGGCTCAGGATTAGGACAAAGGCAGCATAGCTTGTGGCAGACACTGCTTTAAAACAGAAAAAGAAGATAAAAAATCCCTGTAGATTAGGGAGACTGTTTTGTGTTTTCCATGGAGAAAGATACTTAAAAAATGGCTATGATTAAAAATGCTGAAATACTGGCAGCGGTGCCCCAATTAGTCACAAGTTGTGGAGCCTTTGCTGTACCCAGCCCAGAGTCTGGGTTTCCTGACTCACACCACAAAAACTGCTGGTGGACAGTTAATCCTTCACTTGAGATAAAACCAACATGAAGCATTGCCAACATTCCTACATTTATTAAGTTTAAAAATCAGACTTTGCTACTTCACATGATTTGTGGTATGTAACTAGTTTTGCTGGATTTAGTCTTCCTTCTAAGCTAGTAAGAAATATATAAAGTATACTTTCTTTGTCCTGTGTTATTCATCAGATTGTTTTTTACTGAGTCCATTTCAGCCTTTTAATCTGTGGCAAATTGCCTCAGTTATCTGTTGAAAATTCACCACTTTCATGGTATCACTGATTGCTGAATTGCACAGCATTGGCTTTTTGATGAAATGACCACCAAAGTCTAAAGCAAGATGCCCACTAGTAGGCCGTAGAAATGAGACTCAGCCAAATCATTGTAAGATCAGGTCTTCCTTGTCTATGGGCTAGTGGTAGGCACATTCAGAGGAGCTGCAAACATCCCAGTGAAAAGGCTCTTTTTCTCCCATGACAGCCTCCCACTCTTGTAATAGTCTTGTACAAAGATCCAGAACCAGGGGCTCTTACATGCCTATACACAAGTGCATATAGTCCCTGATCTAAAGCACTGACAATCTAACTACACAATCTAAACAGAGCAGAAGACTCTTCATTCTATAAAAGCAAGCTGAGGCCCACAGAGGTGTCATGAATTGCTCATACAAGAGTTGGACTCTTATCTCTTGGTTTTCTCCCTCCCTACCCACCAAATCTCCATTAACCACATAGCAGCACCTCTCTTTAGCAGCATTTAAGGGCTGCTCAATAGCTTTTAAATGCAGAAGCAATTTCTACTCATCTACTGCTGGTATGTATGACAGTTTTCCCTTCCAGAAAACCTCAGTGATAGAAACTGTAGGAAGTGCATACATACTAAGCAGGACTTCACCATCCAAATCAAGACAGATAATTAGTGTAACAAGGTACAGGAGGAAGGTCTCAAAACCGTGGGACTACACAAGGTGATTATAAAAACAGAGCAGTTGGCAGAATGCAGTCATGTAAGAGTCAAGGCCTGGATTAGCTATTTCTGCTGAATGATGTCAGGACTACCCCAAAAAATAGCATTTTCCACTGAAAAATCCTCCCTCAGCATGGAGCATGTACTCCTTTCAGGCCAGGAAATCATGCAGAAAGAAATCCCTCCAGAGAAACAGACTGCAGCATTCCCAGAAGATGGAAGCCAAATTGCCCAGACTCTTACTGAAAATCTTGCGAGGAAGAGGCTATTCCTGTTGAAGGCTGAGATCTTTGCATAAGACTTTGAGGGACAGAGCAAACAAGCAGTCAAATTGCCAGGTAGGTAGATGGATGCTTGTTCTTCCAGGGCAAAATCAACATTAACTCCTTTGCTAAATTAGCCTTGTGCTTATCAGTTCCTCACAAACCCCACAGATTTTTCAGGGTAAAATAACTCTTTCTAAAGGAGCCTGAGAACATGCTGAGGGATATAGTCTTCTTAATACTCTGCTTGGAAGGGCCAAGTTATCTTGCAAACCAAGGACACTCCATTTCAGATCTCAGCTTCCTCTTAGGGCACAAACTAGCTGCCACAATCTCACATTCTCCAAGGTGAATGCAGCATAACTGTGGGAACTGCTGATGGGTGAGAAACAGCCTGCTTCACAAACAGATGAAAAAGACCTAAAAAGCCAGAGCAAAAGGTCTTCCTGACTCTCAGACATAAGACAAGCTCTCCAATAAAAATGCCATTTGTGCCAGGATCCAAGGACAGCACCAAACCCCACCCTAAACTGCCCTCTCCTTTCCTCTTCCTTCTTTTGCACGCTTCAGTGGGCCTCCCAGGTTAACAAACTCCAGCTGCATCCACTCACCAGACACTTAACCCCTCAGCTGTCTGCTTCCAGCCTTGTGGACCTGACAGGAAGGTAGAGTTTTGGCCTTGGTTCAGATGCTGCAGTGATAAGGGCTGTGGAAATACCTTTAGTTAAAATAAACAACATTGCACCAACCTTTTCCACTGGAGGATATTGAAGTCACTAGATCCAAAGTTTTAGCCTCTTTCTTTTCTCCCTGTCCCACTGTAAGAGCTAGGTTGCACCCCAGCTAGGTTAATGGCCTAGGATGAGGAACCTCCCTGGGTGGCTGGAGCATGATCTGGTGTTTTCAAGGTCTTTTGGAAATGAGGAAATAGCATATTTACAAGCCTTCTGGAAAGTAATCCTGTGAGTGTGCTACATACAGCAGCAGTGCTGTAGGTTGCAGTGAGGTTAGATGTACATTCAAACTGCTCCTAGGGCACTCCAGAACTCGGGTGCTTGCCGTGGAAACCTCGTCAACAGCCAGCAGCTGCCCTTGAGACTGCTCCTCCATCAGAAAACACTTCCCTTTTTCGCAGCAACCACTGGCAGATCTTAACATGCAAATGTGCCACACAAACCAGCTGGCAGTTCATGCTCTTCATCAAAGTGGTGAATGATATCTGAGAACACATGAAAGCAAAGAAAAACGCAAACCTCTCTGACTTCAACTCCTCTTACCCTTTTTCTATTCTCTACCTCATCTTGGAAAATTAGGAGTAAGTGCAGCAGGAGGTTGTTTTTTGTGATATCCTCATCATTGGGAAGGATAATTTGTCATTCCTTGGTCTGATGGAAACTATGTTTAGGGAACAAGCCGCTGCTGACACTGTTTTTCATTCCACATAAACTGTCAAAAAGCTTAGTTGAGGCCATCCAGCAACCACATAGATCAAATGAGATCAGCACAACTCAGAGCCCAGTAGTTCCTGCAGGAACTTAGAGAAAGCTCTTCTGCCTCTCCCAGCACACAGGGACTTAGGATGTGTCCAGATATGTGATTTAAATCCACAAACAGGATAATGAAAACTGATAAATAAGTAGTTGCATCTGTGTGACCCGGTACTGACTCAGCAAAATGAGCACCTCCAGACTGACATTAATAATTTAATCCCTGCAAAGTGCAAGGCCTGTTGAAATGCAGAGTGGCATTATTTTGACACTAGTAACACGATAGTGGCAGAAGTTAGAGATATTTGAAATACTTTTTTAATTTCCTTTCAGCTTTTCTCAGACTTAACCTTTTCTCCTCTGCTGGGGAGGGACTCTACCTGCTGCTGTTGCGTTTCTGTGTGCAGCTAAAAAGGCAGAAGGATAAGAACTGCAGTGTGAGATACTTGCACTCCTCTCTCTGGATGAGGCACTGACAAAGTCATTTTGTCTCTTCTTGTAATGGGACTGAATTGTTCTTGCTAATTCCTGAAAGGGATTATACCAGTCCTCAGGCCCAAAGAGCTTTGTGGCTTCAGCAGCAGCAGCAGCAGGACTGCCGAAACGAATGGCTCATGGGTCTAAACCTGCAAGTGCTTAAGTGAAGAAACAGGCAAAGAGAAATCAATGGGGGAAAGTCTCAAGTGTAGGAAACACTTCTGGTTGCGAAGCTGACACCAGTTTCACCCTTGGGAGCAGAAAAGTGTGCAGAGAAAATGGATGGCTCAGAGTTTCAGCAAAATCTGAAGATTAGCTGGAAAAAGGAAGTTAGATGCTGATACGGTGCTTTAAAACTTGTGTTGACTTACATGGTTTTTGTAAACTGTGTTCTCTTCATGTCACTGCACCTGTTTTCTGTAGTTCTCATCAGCATGTGATTGTGGCTCAGGCTGTGTTTCTTTATATTCTCTCTTGGCTCTCATGGAGATGCCTGATTTTGGGCAAATCATCCTACTGTTCTGCCTGTTTATCGTTTTCATCATGTCCTGAGAATTGCTCCTACACAGTTTATAAGGAGTAGATGTAAGAATCAAGAAACACAAGAGTTTGCCTTTCCAAAGCAGTATGAACCTTCTCTTCAAAGATTTTCAAAGTATTCGGAGTATGTTTTACAGTTCTCCTCTGATACTTCACTGACATTTGGTTTTGGGCCGCTGACTCTAATCAGCCTTGTCATATCTCAATGAGTATAAAAATAACAAAGTGAAAGCCAGTAATATGAATATGTTGAATATATGAATATATTGCTCTTATAGAAGTGAATACTGAGTGACTGGAAATTTAAATATAATCCAGAAGTCTCTGCTTCAAACACTTCTCAGATCATGCCTTTTAGATATTGGTGAAAGTCACAAATTCAGATGCAGCTGCTGAGCTGCAAAGGTTTGGCTTGACACAGTGTCAGGAGATGGACCATTTGCAAATCACTGATGCAAACCAGGATTAGTGTAGCTCCAAAGTAGGCCACTGTTAGAATGCTTATTTTCCTCTCTTCCTTAAATGTGACAAATCTTAGTGGGAGCTGTGGCTTTTCTACAACTTGCTTGTTGCTGTCCTCAGCAATTACTTTCCCCATAATTCCTTTGGGAAAAAAAGTCCATCACTGGAATTGTATCTGCTTTTATCCTGAAGGTTAATAACTATTTTCTTTGCAAGGAAGGAACTGTCTTGCCTTTTTTTTTTTATTCTTTTTTTTTTTTTTTTTTTTTTTTTGCTGTAATCCTAAATGTGATAAAGAAAAGAGTTTTCATACGCTGGATATTTGAAGGGCTTTGAAAATTTCACTTCACAGAACAAGTAATTTCAAAGTTTCTGACAGATGGGTTTTATGTGGTCTGAGGAAGAAAGGGCAGAAAGGCAGCAGCAAAAGGTACTGTATGTAGGGAGCGATCTAGTTGTGTTGATGAAACACGTACAGCGAAGGGGGGAAAAGCTATCTGTGAGGGTCTGGCTGATTCAGTAAGAGCAGATCACCATTATGGGCAGCATGCCAAGAAGGAACAAGAAAGGAGGTATGTTTGGCTGCAGAATGGAGCTAAGGAATTATATTTTCCTAGCATTGCTAAGTAGGTGTTTACTCCTTAAGAAAGTATACATCAAAAGATACTACTGGTAGTTACAGCTTTTAGAACTAAAGGATTGTCATTTCTGCTCCCTGGTTTTGCACATTCAAACCCTCCAGTCCAAGACAAAAATAAAAAGATGATGAAGGATTGATTGCAAGGTTGGCTTGACAGTGGGTAAAAGGTTCACAAGTAATTGGTGGGAAAAGCAATAGGAAATAATGGTTGTCCGTGTTCAATACAGTCTAAATGTCTGACATATGGGAGACAGACATCCTCTGCCACAGAACTATGATGGCTAATGACAGCCTAAAATGTTGTGGGCAGTCTTCTCCTAAACAGGAGGGCCAGCCAAACGTTGCTCTGGACTGGAAGACAAAGACACCAAAGGTCAGGATTTGGGGCTGTCCCATCCTAAGGGAATGAATAAGCCAAAAAAATCCCTTGCTTTGTTTAGGATTCAAGACAGATCCTAAATTCATCAGAACTTTGAGTCCTCAGAACAAATATCACCAGTAATAAAAACGCGTTCAGAAGTTGAGGCAAAGCTGCTAGCTGAATTTGTTTGCTACTTCAGTAGCTTTTTAATTAAATAAAAAGTATTCATTCTTCCCTGTCCATTCAAGCTGTGCAAGAGGTGGCATGCAAGCAAGCATTGGTAGAGAAGCTGCAATGCTTTTCCAGAACAGCATCATTGCACCCGCTATCGCTGAGCTGACTGCTGATGCTGCTTGCTGTTACTCCCCAAAAGATCATTTTGAAGAGGTAGTTTTGTGTAAGGACATGGTGGTTTGTCCCACCCCAGGTGAAGTTATCAGTAAGTTAGGCAGCAGCACATGGGGAAAAAAAGACTTCAGACATCTAAAATAACTCAGAGAAACTATTATTCTTTCAAGGCAAAAATAGCCGTGTTAGGTTGTACCGATCCTACTTTCGTTCCGATAGATCAGCTGCAACCAGAGAAGCAGGATCTTCTGCCAAAGTCTCTGATATTTGGGGGAATGATCATCCAAGGTGACAATAGTGTAGTCCTGACCAAGTGAGGTGGCAGAAGGTAAAAAGCTGCATTCCCATTAACATGTTCTTATCTGCACTGTCATCCTTAACCATAGGGAGATATGGTCAGACCTCTCTTCCATCAGCAGCTCAGCCAATCTTGCTGAATAGTGTCTTCTGAAGTTTGAAAGCTTTTGTCTACAGTGGCTTGACCCTTGACTAACAGCTGAAAGCTGGGCTAGAAAAAGATCAAGCCTTGAATTTCCAACTGGAAAGTGAATGTGAGCTTTTTACCTTGTCGCTTCTCAGAGCACACAATATTCAAAGATCAAGCCAGAGACATGGGAGGCATGTGAAGGATGAAGAGAGAAGAGCTTTTCACTTTTGAAAAATGAAGTAATTAGTTTAGTAAGTGCAGGAGGAGGACAGAAAGGAAAGGGAGATCCTTTTGTTAGGCGTTTATAATACAATCCTCTGTCCTGGCCAGGTGTGCTTGCAAGATGTTGCCAGATTGCACACACTGATGAATTTAAGGAGTAGGGCACCACTAAATTACTTTCAAAGGCACCCATCTGGGGAATCCTCATTTCTAAAAGCAGGAGATGCTCTGTCTGTGCGCAGTGGGACTGCCAGTCATAGTGGATACTACCAGTTTCCCTTTAGCAAGCAAATGTTACTCCTCTGGTTGTAAGTAACAAACAGAACCTTTAGTTACAATGGGCAGTTTCCAAGGCTTTTAGGGCTGCTATGAATAGGACTTTGAAGGGGAAGAGGCAAGGATTGAGGAGCTGGTAAGCACTGAAACAAACCAAAAGCCCTATAGATATAGAAGTTCCCATGAAGCAGTCCTTTGCATGTTGGATAATCTTTGGTTAAACGAATCTTCTATCAAAAGAAATCTTCAATGTATTTAGTGAATGCTTAGAATAAAAATTGCCTATGTTCTTACTGTCCAGGAGCATAAACAAACAAACAAACAAACAGCCAATTCACATTTCCCCTATTACTTTTAGCAAAAGCCCCTTTTAAAATGAAGTCTCTCAGGCCCTGGTTGCAGCTTGAATTTCAATATTAAAAGACAGATCTAGACTGTGAAAAGGGGAAAAGACTTATGAGTAACTATTATATAAGCTCCTTCCCTTTGAACCTTGCCTCACACACTGTTCACCAGTCACACAGCCTTGCCTCTGAGCTTCTTTGTCAGAATATAATGGGCAGAAGTTGGAAGCACACCTCAGTTCATTGTAAGCACTGTGTAAACCTCCAGGGTAATTGAAATGATACATATTGCAGGAGTTGTTGGAATAAAAGAATATCCAAAAAGAAGAGAAAAGAGCAGAGCCAGTGTAAATTGCTCTGAAAGCAAAGGTGAACGTGTTGTCATGAAACCTTGAGGCCTGAAAGAAGAAACCTACTCTTCAGGGAAGCTTAAAACCTCTTGGGAAATTTCCTTATAGGAAGCCACATCACATGGGGGAGGAGGAGACCAGGGGAGTCTGTCTGAGCCAAACACAGGGCCCTGCTGTGAGGCACAGGTAAATGCACAGAGACACCAGGAAGTAATTACACTTGGAGCCACTTTTGCTGCAAGAAGCAAAATGAACTGTTCATGAAGACGAAGAGAAAAGGAGCCTCACCGATTCCTGGAGTGTGGGGGGCACAAGAAAGGGTAAAAAAATGAAAAGAGATGGGAGAAAAGGATCCTCACTGCATCTACAGATCTTCTCCATTGCTTTAGCTGCTCCCTCAGTCTGCCTTCCTGTAGCTTTCTCCACATAAAGGTACTATCTGTTCTACCTATCAGGCCTCTCACATATACTTATGCCACATGCCCTCATACTCTCCTTTTTACAGTTTCCCACCATAAAAAACTTCTTAGTATTTTTGTTATCACTCCCACTGTTATCTTCCATCTCACGCCCCCGCTGTTTTCCAACTCCTCTTCCCCTGCATCGTTAAACTTGTGGAAGTCCCCACTTGCAGCTGAGGCCTGAAGTCAAAACAAGTTAAAGCAACTTCAACAAAAGCTCAATTTGCCAAAGAAAAGGTATTTCGGGTGGCTCCAAACTGTGAGCTTGTGTGGAATACTTTGACAAACTAGTTTCATCTGTACAAAACTGGAAAAAAGAAGAGGAAAGTTTCTTTTAAAAAACCCAGCATTTTAAAAACAATGCTCCCTCCTTTTCCTTTTTGTCTGAAATTGTTTGCTATCTGTTCTGCCTAAGTTCAGGGTACATACCTGATATTACTTTGCTTTGAAAATGTCAGATATATTGTCAACTTCTATTTCAAGTATTGTACTTCAGGTATGTATTTGAACTTATTTGGAATGAGACTTTGCATCTCCCTGTACTTCAAGACTCCGTCACTTCCTTCTCTTCGATTTCTCTAGAATTATCCCCATCCTGCCCATGGTCCAAGTGGTGTCTAAGACTGGGATCTTTGCCTCGATGTCCAACCCAGCCCACACACAAGCTTTACATATAGCTTTCAGCACATCATCTCTAAACATTTCCTTTTCAGTCAAAGGTTTCATGCTGACTCTCATGATTTCTCATCTCCACCACCGAAACATCCTTTGCCCCAACCTGTACAAACGGCATCTTGTCCCGTCAACACCCACTCAGAATAGTGTAGCAAAAACCCCTTTTTGACAGGATCCAGGGGAGGTATGTGCTGTAAGGGCCTCTGATGCTGTTTCAGATAACTACAGAAACCAAGCTCTGAAGAAATCACTGTAAAATGAGTGCAAGACTGGTTAAAAATCACTCACAAAGAATACATATTGTTAGTGGATCTCTCTCCTGCTGGTGGGATACCTGAAGCAGGATCCAGAACTGATCTGTCCAGGCTCATCTTTTATTTCATTAGTGGCGTGGGTGAGATAATAGAGCATACACTAAGAAAATGCGCATGACATTGACTTGACTTGTTTTAATTTTCCAGGTGTTTTTAAAAATCTTTGAGAAGCCAGAATACAGAGCTGAAATACACTAATCTCTTCTTTTTGGTTCATCCAGAAATTTGAGAATGTTTTATTCCTGGTAACCTTAAGAGAAACTGTATGATTAGTATGCTGATGGCTGCAAACCAGAATTTGGGGTTAATCAAACAGCACTCTACATTTCTTTCTCTCTCTCAGCTCAGTTCTCCAGCATATTCCCTTCTGCCAGATGTACCTGCACTGAGTTGTATTTCATATCCCAGCAATAAAGCAAAATGAAAATATATATCCTTCTCTATAACTGTGCTTCTCCAGATCTAGTCATGGAGGTATTTCACAATAATAACAGAAGGGCAGGATGTCATACGTGCAAAACATTGGCTTTGAAAGATCTGGCACTCAAAGCTACAAAGTTAAATCCTGCCCAATTCCCTGTACTGTATATTAAGGTCCCTGTCCTTTAGCGATAGTTGAAGACATAGGTTTGCCATAGAGCCTTTAAAAAAATAGTTACTGATTTGCACTTCTGTTAAGTTTACATATGTAAGAAGCTTTAAACATTTTAATTTCCTTTTAAACGCACAAAAGGGTTCCGTTTGGTTTGATTTGGTTTTTTCTTCTCCTTCCCATTCTGATTGTAGAGGTCATCTTAACTTAATCCAAAATATATTGCATGTCTCAGGTCACTAGCTCTCAAATGACACAAGCTCCATAAAAACCTCATGAAGTCTTTCCTGGGAAAGCCATTCATTGAGACAGACTTGGGAAATTAGAATAGAGATTTAATTTTCAAAGTACATCTAGTGTGCAGGGAGGCTGCTGGTCAGCAGACCCCAAGGCTGCAATCCCCCATCCACACACTGGCACACTGAAAAGCAGCTGTGCAGGGTCCTGGCTCAACCCTGCCAATGTGTGTGTCTTACTGTGGAGCACAAAAGTGATTCAGCATTAGCATCGCTTCTCATGCAGAGCTGTAGTGCCCATCTACTGAGGTACGTAACTGGCTATTTTATGCTACTACTCCATGGGCTATTGTGGCTCAAAGCACACAGTTGATGGCTTTTGTAGATCAGGGAGGAAGTAGTCAGCATCTATTCCTGAGGAAAAGCTCCAAGGGAGCAAGCTAACTAAAGCCCATGTTTGGGAGACAGGTATTCAGTGACAGACTAAGCCTACCCATAGCTTTCAAGTTGGCCTTCTCAGGGCAATAATTACTTGGTTGCAAGAAAAGGTGAAATGCTGTCAATCCATTCCCAATTCCCATTTCATTTATCAGTTCCTTGAGCCTCTCAGCTCCCCTCAGGCATCCTTTTTTCTGACATTTCTGCCCTCAGCAACTTCAATATGCCCCCCAGGCACTCTTCATTGCTATAGTAATGGCAGGGTATCCTTTCCTCTTAAGTCACCAGCTTGCTTTGCCTTCACTCCCAGGCCCAGGCTTTGGAGTGCTTCCTTCAAAATCTCTTTACCCAACACAAGCTTTACATCCCTCTTGATTCTGCTCTTCTGCTCTCCCCACCACTGAACTTCTAAGCTGTTAATAATGCATTGTCAGGTGCCCTCTGCGTTTCTGGGAAGCTGAGCACAACATCTTTAGTGCCTTATCTAAATATTTTATATGCTAAACTACAACCTCTTCTCAAAACATCACCAAGTCCTTCAGATTGCAGCTGAGCCTCTGGTGATGTTTTTAGCGGCACCCTTCCTCCCCCCAAGACTGCTATTTATGTCACCTGCTGCTCAAAAATAAATTCTGCTCTTGTGCTGCCTGCTTCCCATAGCAAGTGACAAGCTTTACTGTTAGCAGTGAGCATGTAATCACACGCTGTACATTTCAGCTTCAGCTGTAATGATTTCTTAAAGACTTTTAAATTGTCTAAGTAGTGAATATTTGGGCATATGGACTGCCTTGTAATCCTGTTTGTTCTCAGTACATCACTGCTAAATTATATCTGCAGAACTAAGGCTACCATTGTAATTACAGCCTCCATAAGGCTGTAACTGTCCAACAAAGGGAATTCATTCAGGTCAAAACAGTATTTGAATGCCATTATGGCTACAGGGGGCTGGCTGGTAGTGCTGTGCTGACTTGCTGTTGTGTTAATTGGTAGTCACAGATGCGGGTATTGAAAAAGAGCGGCTGGAAGTTGGGTGAAAGACAAGCTGACATAATTAGTGGGAGTTGGTGAGGAGATGGACACAGACTTGCAGGCAAAAGAAGCTCCCCACTTGCCAGCTATAAGCATCTCTGTCTCTGGCTGCAGGGGTTGCTTGCTGAATCTCGCTTCCATCTGCTTGGGAGATGGCTCTCCAAAGGTGGCAGACCAAATCCCATGCTCAGACAAAACACATCTCCTCTGTAGCACAAAGAGGAAGCTCTGAACAGAGGGAGGAAACAACTGTGAAATCTAATCTCAACCAAGCACAAACACTTGAGCCAGAGGAGTCCTCGGTGTTGAGACACCCATGCGGACAGCTTGTTAAAGCAATTGCCCTGAATGCCAGCAGAGTCTGCTCTGGTGGCACAAGATGACATCTGCTCCCTGGGAGACTTCACAGTGGGGCTCCACCTCCAGCCCCCCTTCACTAGGTGCCACATCTGGGCACTGCTGTGCAACCAAACCAAGTCCCAGGCTAGGCCAGCTGCTTCATGTGGACAAAGCTGAGACTTGGGGGCAAACCGTGGCCTATGCTTATGATAAGACATTGCGGTGGGAAGAGAAATGGAGATATTCCCCGTGGACACTCACCCCTATTGCTTTGCCTGAGGAGGCCAAGTGCATCCTGGCACAGAGCAGGTTGCAAAGTGCAGATCAACCCTCGGAGTCCCGTTCCTTTACACTTCAGACATCCTTTCTTCTCACCTGAAAAACTGGGCTGCCAGACATGGGGCAATGCATCCTGTCTGTATCCAGTTACCTCTCTCAGAGGCTGTGCAGATCCTGTTTCCCAAAGCGAAGAGGCTTATCCTAACTTTGGCACAGTAGTTGAATTCAGTGTCTATTACTGAATAGTGTCACATATTCAGTGAATATGCATGTTCGGTTAGAATACAGCCTTCTTTCCGGAGGAGAGAGTGTCCCTCCAATTATTCTCAAATTAAGCCAACCTAGCTGGACTCCTCTGGTATACACTGTTTCTTAGGGAATTCTTCGTTACTTTTCCCCATGCTCCACTTTTCTCAATCTCTGGTTTGTTTGGGGTTTTTTACTTCCTTGAGAGATGCTTTAAAGAAGCAGCACAGTCCATGAAGAATTTTAATCAAAAGCCCCATCCTGGTGCAAGTTTGCAATTTCAATCAATAAGATTTGTGAGCCATTATACGTGTTACGTGCTATGGGTTTATGAGGATTTATTAATAAGCATGGGAAGTGGAGCATTAAGACCTCTGAAGATGTCCTTGTTTACCTCCCACTCCTCCTAAAACAGGAAAATCTCTTCCCTATGAGAGAATTCCATGCCTCACAGACAAGAGCCTCCGGTTTTACCCTGTATTCCAGTAGCCTTACAGTGCAAAAGGTTCTCCTAATCATGACTTAAATCTCAAGCTCCATTTAAGCCCATTGCTTCTCTTCATCTCTATTTATGGGCAAGGAAAATAGATAATTCCCTTTTCTTTGAAGAAAGCTTTTTTCTGCTTGTAGATTTATCGTATCTTCCCTAAGTATATTCTGGTAGACTGAACAACCTTAAATCCTTTAGTATGTCTTCACCAGCCACGTTTTCTGAGTTTCTGATGGTTGCTGTCAGTGCTCCCCACCCAGGCAATCCATACCTTGAATTACAGTACCCCAAACTGGATACTTAGTTCAAGTACTAAATACAGCAAAAAAGTGTTGTCCCTAATTTATAGAGATTATATATATGTTTTTATATATATGCTAGCACTTCTGCTTTTGTTATAACATCGTCATATTTTTGACTCCTGGCTCTGCAAAGTTTCTATTTCTTTGTTCCCCATCTGACACTTTTGCAACAGACTACCCCTAATAAGATACAGACATTTATACCTTGTTCTTGCAGAATTTAATTCTCTTGTTTTTCAGATCAGCTTTCCAAACTGGAAATATCTTTTTGCATTCTCTTCCTGCTGAGCAGTGTGCCTGCAGGCCCTATGTGCCTGGTGCCACCTGCAATTTAGCCAGCAGATGCATTCTTGCATCAGCTGTGTCGTTAAGCAGAGATACAAGCCTCATCCCCTCCAGAACCCACTGACACAGCACAGCCCCACTGTAATAGGTGCTGTCCAAGCACAGCACTAAAACTGACCCTGCGCCAGCAGAGCTTGCGAAGTCAGTAGCCTTGCTTTAGCACTGTGTAACTCTCCAGCTAACCTCCACCCCATCTGCATCACTCTGACACAGGGCCCTGATCCCACAAAGTGCTCTTTTGACAAGAAGCCCCAAAGCACAGGTGAGTCTCCAGAGACCTGGCAAACCAGGGTAGAGTTCTAGTTGATGGTAATTGCCCAGAAGTTGTGCTGCCAAAGTTCATTAGAACTTTAGTATCTACAGATCTGTAAGTGGCCTTCCTCCTTACATCATTCCCAAGTATACAAAATTCAGTCACTGCAAATGCCTATCTACGCAAACATCCCTTTAGCTATAAGCAGTCCAAGGACATCATTTCACTGGTGTCACTGGAAGAGTACATTTCTCTAGATTTTAGTACAATAAGGTCTTGAGCTTTATCTATGCCTCTGATACCAAGGCACACTAATCACCTCCGTATAGAAAATATGCAGACATGATTTATGTGTTTGGTAAAATTTTATCAATTTACAGCAATCAAATTAATTAGCTAAATTAATTCCTGTTAATGTATTTACATTGCCTAGGAATATTTCTTGCATGGATAGCTCCATTAACTGCAATATTATGTTTCAGAGAAACATCAAAGTAGAGTTGTTCACTTGTAGATGATGTTTAGGCTGTGACCTCAAGCCATATTGGCTTTGGCCAACTCTGAAATCTTGGAAGTTGTTATCTCACAAGTGATTCACTCTCTCAGAATTTCAGTCAGCTCAGGACATGAGTGCTCCCCTTGAAAAGCCAGTCTTAAAGCACACAAGAACTAAAAAGAGAGGCCCTTTGACCCAACCAGGGACAAGAAAAGTACAAACATAAGCAAGTCTGGCAGATCAAAGTTAACCCTTAAAGCCCTACTTGCCTCAAGCTTGGCTACCCACTAGTATTTTTGTGCAGAAAATACTCCAGATTTTGTCTCCTAACAACTTAATAACTTAAGTAAAAGCAAGTTAGTTTGCTAGTCTTTCTTCTGCAAGAGGGCTTATGGAATGCCTTCTCCCATTGAGGGAAAAAGACGTTATGTCACTCTGTTGGTCTTGGCTTTGTACAAGTTTTCCCTCTCCTTCCCTCCCTCTCTCCCTCTCTCACCTTTACACACTTATTTTCCTTGAGTGCTTCATGGAAGCTTTTATAAATAACTGGACATACTCATTCTAACAAGCACTTTGGCCAGTCAGATTCATTTCTGTATAACCCCTTGCAGTGCTATTCAATAAAATGCGAATAATTACCATAGCAACTGCAGCATGTGGTACATATGGTGCCTCTGAGAAACAAAGCATTTTCTTTCTTTTCTTTCCCTTAAAAAAAAGAGCCACATACATCAGCTTTTAATACAAAATGATGTCTTACAGTGTTTATTAGAGGGAAAAGAGGTTTTCAAATGAAGAGCCATCTCTCACTCTTAGAAGCTCAGATAATCAATTCTTCATACATCACCATCCTTTAATCTCCCATTTCTTCACATTATCAATGTCTACTTTTTTGCAAAATGGAAACAATAGGTACTTAGACAACAAAGTACCCTGATTACCTCTGCCTGTGCTCTTACTGGCTGGATGCTCCAATAGACAGCGCAAAGTGAAGGCTGTTGACTCATAGAAGGACTAGATTAAACCTGAAGAGTAGCAGCCCTTCAGATCTACCTTGCATATCCCCTGGAGGCTTCCTCCCCCTTGACAGGAACAGCTGAACAGTAGAAATGAAACTGCACCCAAAGTGCTGCAGTGTACGTCTCATGTCCTGAACACACTGGTAACATCTTGTTATTAACACTGAGCTGCAAAACTCAGCATTGCAGTTGTTCCCCATGCAGTTCCACATACGGCAGCACCGTGCAGGAGTGAGGCTGAGGACCGTTTGGAAGCAGCAACAGTGTTAGTCTTGTGCTTGTGAGTCTAGGTCCTAAAATATTTCACCAAGATGAAGGTGTGGTAGCTTTTGAGCCTGACTGGTTGTCTCTAAAGGTGTCCTCTTGTTGACCATACAGTTAGAATCGCACGCTCATACATGCGTGACATGGACATTGAGTTTTCTGACAGTAGAAGAACAGTGCATTCTAGGAGGCCAGTTTCTCAAGCCCACAGCTCCAAAAGTCAAATTAGAACAGAGCCATCATGTTCCAAAAAAGAGCTCTGAAGTGGCATAATTTTTTTGCACCCAGTTAGAAACTGAAACGGAGGAGAGCCAGCGGATGGAGGAGGGATAGTGCTCTTGTTGACTCAGGCTGCAAGTTGTGAATCCCTAGTAGTGCTTTCCTGAGCCTGCAAGTGTTGCGATCCTGTTGAATTCAGAGGGGCTGAGCAAATACTACCCTGTGTTAGCAAGAACAAACCAGCTTATATCCTCCATTCCATCATCCTGCAGCAGGACATCTTGCCCAAACACACTATGTCAAGTCTTTAATTGAACTCTCCAGGCTGTAAGTCTTAGTGCCTAAAATAAGCAGATCCCAAGGGACTCCTAAGGGACAAGGACCATCTCTTCAAAGCCTCAGAACTTCTGTACCAGCCTTTGTTTCTAGTTAAACCTTTTTCTCATCTCTCTTTGTTGTCATCCTCCCCACAGGACCAATATCAGAAAAAGGTTTCCTGGATGTGCAGACACCTTCAAGACAGAAGTTTAGGAGATTGAAAAGATGTGGCATGTGTGCCTCTGCCTCTGCCCCACCTTCCCCTGCTGACACATCCTCCCTGAGCTGCACAGAGCCTGGTTCTGCAGGGGGTGAAGTGGTGTGGGGAGGGGTGGTAAACCTGCAAAGAAAACCCTTTTCCTGGGTGCCCTTCCTTGCCTGAAAGAATGACTTGTATGGGAAAGATCCCCCTTTATTAGCTCCTATACCACTGGGACAGTCCCAGATGGTTGGATTCTTGGGGGGGGGGGGGGGGGGAGGAGTGTGTGTTAAGATTCCTTTTAACAACATTATCTATAGGTATCTGTATGGCATGAAAGAGAAAGTTAGTTATACCTTGCTGTACCTATCATTGTACACATGTTGCACTCAGAAATGGCCACTCGAGGTATGTAAATGTGGACCTGGTTTTGTCTGTTTCCAAGCTTTGTTGTGGTGATCGTTTAAGCTCTGTTGTTAGATCTCTAGCAGGTAACCAGCAATGCATGTTCACGCTACAATCTTCAACCACCAAACCCACTAAAGAAAGCACAGCCCTAGAAGTGCTGATCACCAAATGCAATTTGGAACCGAGATAAACATTACTTTTCAGAACTGAATTATTGGTTGCCATTTTATACTTGATGGAATAAGGCTACAAACATGATGAAAATGAGCTCACAGTTTAACTAATAATGACTCCAATAAATACAAAAGAACCCCTTAGTCTTTTCGGGAATATATTATTTCACCAAAACAAATCTTGGACTGGCATAACACGACTTATCTGAATATAACTTCCTGTCATAATCGCCCTTCTCCGCATTTAGATTAATCTATTTTGAGCTGTTCTACCACCCCCAGCAGGAATTTTTCAGACAAAAAGCCACTAGAGAGCGCCTCTTCCACAGCGATGGGACAAGCCCTGGAAACCCGCTTGTGTGAGAGACTGTTTTGCTGAGAAGAGGAGAATTCAGTGACATGGGGAATTATTATGCACCATTCATTTCCTTGTAATTTAACTCTCAGTAACAAAAGCATAATGTATAGTCTGGTTTACTGGGCTGATTTACAACACTTTAAGTGAAAAGACGATTTCCTTTTTTTCCATGCTGACATCAGCAGATACAAAGTGTGCATCTTGTAACATGACATTGTGTAGACACAGCGATGCAGAGAAAAGCCCAAAGAGGTTGTGGCACAGTGAACAGCAGCTCAGGAGCAAAGCAGCATGTCCAAAACAAGAAGACAGTGCCTTACATAAGAAGATATGTGTGCAGGAGTCTTCCAGCCCAATAGCTCACTTCAGATAGCAAAGCAAATGTGTAGACATACCCCAGAAATGGTCAATGAGTTTCCCTGCTTCGGTTTTATCAGGTACATTGATGATTCAACATTGGTGAATCACACAACAAGAGGAGCAGCTGGTTAGTTTGGGAGCACAGGGGGTCCCCGTGCACTGAGTCCTTGTACCCTGACCTTGCCACTACCTCAGCCTGTAGGCAAATCTGTAGGAACAACATGTTATAGCAAACGGCTGGATTTGAAGTAAGTCATTCACCTTAACATGAATTATCAGGGCCATTACAAAGCAGCTGGGATGTCTGGTTCATGTTTTGGTCAGCTCATTGGGACCTACCTGTAGCGTCCTCCCAGCAGATAGAAGCAGCAACATAGCACAGAGCTCTGTGACTGGGAGCTTAGCCACATCCACTGCACCTTTGCTGGAAAGAAGTGCAAATCTGGTATAAGCAGGTGCAAATTTCACTGAAACCAAAATTGCGCTCTTGACGCTCAGCATCTCTGGCAACCTCAGTTATGGTCTACTGAAGTTCTTACTCCCACAGTTTTTGTGGGATTGGCTGTCAGTCTACATCAAACATGGGCAAGATTCCTGCTTTAATACCTTCCTGATAGCTAGTGAGGAAGCTGGGACCATGCCAGCTTAGCTTAAAAGGTTGCAAGCACTGGACCGCAGTTACCATGCTCAGAAAATCATGTAGTTTCTTGCAATAGACTCTCCAGTTTATCACCTGGATAAACTTCAGTAAAGCTGGATAACTTCAGTAAACTCTCAGATATGTTTGTGTTCACACTGAAACAAGAAACAAAACCAAACCTTACTGCATTCCCCTGGGAGCTACTAACAAGGCTTCATGAAAGTTACAAACGCCCTGAGCACTGATGGTAAAGTACGCCCTTACTAAACAGGCCAGCAAATACGTTCTGCAGTTCTTCTGAGTTATGATCATGAGAAAAGCCCCACAAAATAAAACTTTTTTATCGCTCCCAGTGTACCTAAATTCTAATGAATTCCCTGATGACAAATTTGGTAAAAGGTAAAGGTGGGTTGAAAATATGTTCTCCCTTAAAATAGCACCAGTATGCACAGTCCTAATGTTTAAAAGAAAAAGAAAAATCAACTCCAAGGTGTACAGGAAGTCCCTACACTGTTGTTACAAGCAGAGATTTGGCAGCTCCAGCCAAGCTTTCAATATGTGGTGGCATTACTAAACTCTTACATCCCAGCTAAAACCCACATCGTGACTTGTTAGCCACCAAAGGTACGTGATGATTTTTCCCAGGTTATATGAGGCAAGTTACAGAAGTAACATAGACCTGCCCAAGTAAGATGTTCTGTACTTCAATATTTGCCTGTTATTAGACCCATATTAATTGTACAGCTCAAGTTGTGCAATTCAACTTATATACCTGTTAGTTACATGCTTCACAGCATGAAGGCACAGTTAATTCTAACATTTCCAACTGACATGATTTGAAATCTTAGTATTTTTCCATGAACTCACTGGAAAATAATTCCAAATAATGAATTAATGTGAGAATTTCACAACTCTTTGTGAATAGGGGGAAAAAAAATTAAATAAGAGAATTGTTAAATGAATTATTTATTGATAATGATTCCCTTCTGTCTCCCAAGAAGCCTTCTAAAAGCCATAATGTGTTCAGCAAGGGAAGCTGTAGAAGTGTTTGGTAAAGTTACAGCACGGGGGTTTGGGCTTATTTTTGGCTAAGAGACCTGTTCAGTTTCTGGGTAGAGCAGTTATCACATGGATTTCCTCACAACTACCAGCACTGCAAACTGAGCCTGGGGATCAGGGAGTCCTGCTGGATTCCTTCCCTTCTGTTTAGCATCCAGGCAAGCAACAAAAGCTTCACAGCCCCAGTGACAGCCTCGTTAAAGCACAGGGAGCTGCACTGCCTTCAGTTTATGAAATAGATTTGCACAGGTGCTAAAATGACAATGAACTGGCAAAACTATTCTGATTGTCACACAGAGGAAGGAGTTAGAGGCAATCCTCTTCCCTGGCTGTTCCAATGCTGCTCATGGGAATATCAGGAAACACAAAGTATACTTGTCAGAAAAGGCAGCAAATACAATGAACAGATCTCTTGAGCAAGACTCTAGCTTTGCCCACCCACTTCTCAGAGTCAGATCAATGTGAAGCTTCAGGTGATACCTGACACTTTTCTCGAATTTTATGTTTTTAGGGCTTCTGAATGATCCATTTCTATTAAGATGGCTTTAAAAGGCAATATATTCTCAGTCTTATCCATTCAGAAATGTTTGCATGGAAATCGTTTAAACTCGGCTAGAATAAATAATTCCAGCTTTCCCTTTTTATTACATACTAAGAATACCCTCATGTAAATGACAATTGTAATGTCCTTGTAAGGTGAAATCTTTGACCATACCAATCCATAGCTATGTTTGCGATGCTTTTAAGGTGGTGTGTAACCTGTTCATGCACTCTGTGTTTTCTCACCACCTGAAAAAATGGGCTCAATGGAGATGTTCCTTGTTGCAGATTTTATTTGTTTCGCCTGTGTTACATATTGACTCTTGATAGAATTTTAGCTATATGGTGTAAACTGTGAAATAAATCAGTAAATGGACAAGAGTAGCCCCGATAGACCTGAACACAAGAGATCAGAGGCATAAGGAGTGTGGGGATTCTTCCTCTACAGATGGCTCTGGAAAACTCGCAGCATTGTTTCATGTGCAATGGGTAGTTGGACCCATGCTTTTGATTCTTTAACATCTTGAACATCAAAAAGTGCTTGGATTAGCTTTGCTACAGCCAAAGAGGGGAACCAATGAGGAAAATTCAGTCTTCCCATAATCACGGGTGGGAATGGTTGTGAACTTGCTTTTCCTCTCATCAGCCTCCACTTAGCGATTTGCCCCAACATCATTTCCTACTTGGTATTTCTTGTTTCAGCCTTATTTTTGCGACCATCTTTTCTTTCCCAACACAAGCACTGAACTGGGAGAATGATGGAAAGTTTTCCACCCAGTTTTATAGGGACTCTGAATAACTTGTCTGTTTATTTTACATGACAGGGCTGATAAATAATGACTAGAAACACAGAACTAGATACCTGTGGAAACCCCAAATAATGACTAGAAGCACAGATACCTGTGGAAACCCCAAAATGTTGCTGCAATTGGTCCATGTGAATCACATCCCAGACCAAAGGAGAGGGTTCCCTAGCTCTGTCCTTCTCAGCCTCTCACCAAGATTTTAGGGTCAGTCTGAACTGAACTTGTGAAGGTTCAAATATTTTTCATAGAATTTTCTTGATTCTACCCAGGATCTGAAGAAAATATGAGAAGGAAGGGGAGGGAAGAGGAGGGAGAAGATCTGAAGGTCAGGATGGTTCAAGGATGGCTTGGTTAAGCTGTGAAACACTTACAATTTTTCCAACATCACAAAAACAAAGTTCTTGCCACAATTTATGTTTTTACTCAATTAGCTTTCAAAATAATTATTGCTTTAAGTATGGCACAGCTGCTCCTGTGTAGTTCTCTCCCTCCAGAGGAAGGCAGTGAGCCTTAGGAACTCTTCAAGTCCTCCAGCTCTCCTGCACCTTCACCCACAGACAAGGACCCTATGCCTTAACACTCCAAACCACACCATGCACCCGCAGAGCAAAAGGTGCTGCCTACAAGCACAAATAGCAGAGGCATCGCAGATCTTCGGTGTAGCTGCCCTCACTGGCACCAGAGGGGGAGGGAGAGGCAGGAATGCTTAGGAAAAGCTGGAGCTAGCCAAACAGCTCAGCTTCAGCGTGCCTCAGGGGCAATTCACCTCACTGTGAATTTACCACAGCCCTTCCTAAGCCTCGGCTACTACTGTTGACCTCTATTTTCTTGTTTTGTTGTTGGTAGTAGTAGGTATAATTCAGATAAAATGCAGAAAACATACTGACCAAAACCATGGTAAAACTATTTGGTCTTTCTTTTGTTTTCAGAAGGCATGACTTGAGTTTCAGCAGCTTTCCAATAACACTGCACAAACACTGATGGGTCGCAATAATTTCACAGTACAAGAACAAAGCATGACTAGTGTTCAGCACTGTGAAAACCAAGATGTTTCATGTAGCCTTTTGCATTGGTTAGCTAGTTCATGCCAGATTTGAGGCCAAGTACACAATTTCTGAGCTGAAGCTTGCTCTGTTTCTGATTTCTGAGGAATTTCATCAGCTGAATTTTTTTCCCTAATGCAAATAAAAAGTAATTTGAAAACTCCAGCCTGCTCCCTATTTCTCCAGCCTATATGCTGCTGTATTGTAACTGCTTCAGAGTATTCACAGAAGTAGGCAGTACCTTAGCCCCATACTCCAGGGGTCTGTCTGTACCCCAGGAGTTCTCACTTAGAAGGCACATGTGCTACAGTCCCTCAAGCCTCCTGCTCTGAGTGCAGGTGTCAGCAGTTCTTCCTCACCTTCCCACAGCTGCACCCAGAGACTTCCTAGGGGTTTTTCTGGCTCCAAGGCACACGACAACCATGTAAGCATCACCTATGAGCTGGGCAGTGGAAGGGAGAATGACCCCACACACATTCCACTGTCCCCTGTGACTCTCTCTATGCTGAATGGGGACTATAAAGTCCCCATTATGTACATATATTGCACAGCAACAGCCAAGCACATCGTCATGACTAGATCCTGACTAAGGTCCCACTGTGGACGGGTGATATAGTCAGGAGGACTGTGCCAGCGTATCAACAGCAGGATTCCATTTTCAAGGGACAGAATCCTTCAGAATCATCCTTCTTCCCATTAAACAGGAACGACAGTAGCATCTTTTCCTCTGCCTCTTGTGGACACTGATCCAGCATGCATTTAGGCAGATTTAGGAAGTTAAACACAGAAGTAATCTCCCTGAGTGCTTAAATAGCGCTCAGGCATTTAAATGCCTTCATGAAGAAAGGTTTAGACCTCATGGGTAGAACCATCTCTCACTCTGAGTATAAAATACCTGGCAGAGTAACACTTACTACCTTAATGACAAACAGGAGATGGAGAAATTTGGGCCATAGCTTGTGTGAGTAAACCGTTTTCGTTTGCTGTCTGGCACCTTTCAGGATCACTTTGAAGATTAAAAAGGAAAAAAATAAAAGTGACTTGGCCAGCTGAATTCTGCCCAGTTCAACAGCTACATTTGGACTAACTCCATTGATGTCAGTGAAGTAACCTTCTCTTTATACTGCTTTAACAGAGAAGTTTTTGCCTGGGATCATCTCTAAAATTGTATCCTTTTCCGAGTTAAAAGCATGAAAAATATTTGGGAGGACAGGGATTTTAAAAGTAAACAAAAAAAGGAGAAGAGAACATTTGGGGTAACAGAAAGTGGGAAAAGGATGAAAGAACATGGAGACTTTTGAAAAGACTTCCAATTGGATTAAAATGATGATAAATGGAGGTGCAGCACAAGGGTCAGGCTCCTCTCGATAACAGGATCTGAGCGCTCTCAAACAGTTGGTGTCTGTCAGTTATATGGGAGCCTCTTTGGTCTCTTGTGACTGGAGTTTTTCATCGTGCATTTCTGACAGGATAAAGCAGAGCAGCTAAACAGGATAATTCCCACATTCTGCTGGGTGAGTCATTTCCCTCATGCTTTTGAAAAACCTTGCAGGCAAAGGGGAGCTGTGCTGACAAAGCAGAGGAAATGCACTTTTTTGGATTTCACAGGGTGCCTTGTTCAAACATGTGTCGCCGTGACAGAGAACACCTGCAGCATAGTTCAGCGGCAGTCTGGCAAACACAGCGACCGGCTCGGCTGGGGCTCTGCACCACACGTGGCCTACAGGACTTTATTCTTTATTTTCATGTTATTTATTTAAACCTTCTGGACAGTGGGAGGAAACCTTCAGCCAGTGCGCTTTTCTCTCTCATTATATGGCAAGATGCAATGACCGAATTAACGAAGCTGCCCAGTGGAGGAATAGTCTCTACAGCAGAGCCCCATGGTGTGAAGGAGAATATGTATAACTTAATGCTGTTCGGCAAGGCTGAGCTCAACTGGAGCATCACAGCATTAACAGGGTTCCTTAATGCCAGTTTAGCATTATGAAGGTAAAAGGGCTGCCGTTGAGAGCAATCTGAGCGGCTGGTGAGGTTGCTGAACCTGGTGATTAGCAGAGTAATTACCCCCTGTGGCTCACAACTCATTAATCAACCATTAAAATAATCATTTCCAAGAACAGTCTCAGATATATCAGGAGGAAAAGGCTGGGATAGGCTGTAGCCACTTTGGGGCAATTTTTTATTCAGTTGTTCTAGCAGCCAGGAATGATATGTTTGAACTGTTAAGTGCCTCTGCCCCTGCCTCAGAACTCTGCAAAGCTTCTGAGTGAAAAACACCTTTGGCCAATGTAATCTCACAGCTTCCTCTTTCTTCCTGGCTCTGGTCATCCTTCCCACCAGGACACACACCCCATTTCCCTGCCCCAGCCCCCATAGCACTAGTCATTCAGGTGGAAGTTCACATCCACCTGGCTCTTGGGCTGATGGGCTAACAGCAGTTGCAGCTGAGCAATGAGCAGATCAGAGCCCGAATGTGCCCGGTCCAAATTGAACCACACTGACCCCTTCATGCAAACCTGTCCAGCCTAACCCTGTGCCAAATAAGGGAGAAAACAGAAGGCAGAATAAGGTTTCACTCAAACCATGGCTCAGCTACACTCACACTACCTCCTCAGGTACCATGATGGGAGGTCATATGAGTGGGCTCTGGGGCAGAGATGCTGGGTAAAAGCTCTTGCCAGTGACACACACCACCAAAACACACCAATGGACCCCAGCTGCCACCAGACAGCATATGGAAGGAGACTCATCCTTCTGTTCCCTGCTTGTTTTAACAACTTCAACTCAGCCCATGACTTGCAATTCCAGCTCTGCACACAGTGGCCAGGTAGCAGTCCAAGTGATGTCTTCTTCACTACTTGTTCCTTTGTCTAGTCTTCATACCTGCCTCTTCTATTGCTTTAGAGAACATCCGTGTGAGAAGGCAGGCCAGCTAAAACACTGTCCTCTTTTGACTCCTGCTTTAAAATCCCCCCTGCTGGAATGCCTGCAAAACATTTGATAACAGCCAGAGCATGCTCAAGAGGACGCTTTCATCTTTTAAGCTAATGAAGGATGTTTCATTGTTTAACCTGCCTTCTGTCTGGCCAGAGTCTTCTGCTTAGTCTCACTTATCTGTATGTACAGCTAATCAGGTCTTCAGTGAAAGAACTATCTTTATTACTTGTGTCCAGCACTTAGCACGACAACGTCCTGAACACATGCTGAGGCTGCACTACCCAGTAGTGGGATAATTCACATATTTTCAGATCAGCTGGGCTTAATGAAAGTCCCAGGATATTTAAAGAATTGGCTGAAGATGAGTCTGTGCACCGAGACCCCCAAAAGGAAGGATAAGGCTTCAGAAAACTGCAAAAGGAAGAAAAATGGCTGCATTTTTTTATATATATTTTTATTTTTTTAAGGAAAGGAGGAAGAGACAAGGAATAATAAAGCTAAAATTCTAAAATTCAATTCCTGGGGAAATGTTGGAACAAATAAACAAATTATTTGAATACCTAGAAGAAAACAAAAGATGAGTAATAGACAACATGGATTTGTCACAAAGACACCATATCAAACCAGTCTAACTTCCTTCTACAACAGGGAAGTAGCTTTAGGGGATAAAGAGAAAATGTCATGTGTCTTGACTTCAGTAAGGGTTTTGACACCGACATAATACTTTGAAAAAGAAGATAAGGAAATGCGGCCAGACAAAAGTACTCTAAGGGTCAGGCAGTGCAGGCTTGCTTGGAAAATCATTCACTGTCAAAAGGAAAAGATGGGCCTGGTGAGGTTCCGTAGGGATGATTTAATGTTCTCACTGGGGCCTAGATGATGGACTAGTGAGGACACCCAGCAAATCTACAAACGATGCAGAGCTCAGGCAGCAACAATCAACTGTGCAAGCAGAGACAAGGTTGGGTAGCAGTTCTGTAAGAAAGGATCACAAGCTGAACATGAGTTGACAGCACAATAGCATATCTGTATGACAAAAAAAGAGAAAAAAAGGCCATGGATCATCCTGTACAAATGAGAGTGTAATGTGCATATCATATGAAATAACGTTTCCAAACTACTATTAAGGCCTCCACTGGAACAATACCTATTTAAAAAATACATTCCAAGCAGGAGGCAACAGGTGATTGACAAGAAAAGACAGCATGAAGGCTGTAAAAACTAGTGTTGCTAGTGAAGATAACAAGGAGGGGAGCTGTGCTGAGTCCTGAAATGCAGAAAGAACAGCTTCAGAGAGAAAGGGACAAGTTTACTCTCCCACTGGTGGTGGGCAGGATGAGTTGTAATAGACTGAAATTACCATAAATGCTAGGTTAATCATAAAAAACTGTAATGGGAGTACACTGCAAGAGTACATCTCCTGGGGAGGCTATCAAATCACCATCACTGAAGGTTTTTAAGGATGTTAGACAGAATGTCTTCAAAGAACAATATAGGTTTATGTGAAAATGCCTTAGTGCAGGGAGCCGGACTGCATATTCATGCTGAAAAAAGAGTGTCAAACTAGATTGGCTTCACCCTCAAATTCAAAACCACAAGAGTTCTGGTTCCTCCTAATCTCTAATGTAGTCATGGAAGATTTTGTTCTTGCACGGTATACTTTTCTCTGGTTCTCTTCTGCCTATAAAGTCAAAATGAAGGCAGATATTACTATACTACATTAAGAATATACACCCTATTTGCACAGGTGTAAGCAGAGAACAAATCCTTGTATTTACAGTCAATGTTGCATTAGACAGTAAGACATGAAGGTCAGAGTTGTTTCTGGGTTAGAAGGAAAAAAGCACAATCCAATTGCCTTTTGGATACTGCATTTCAGCCCTTGCTTCTCCTGAGAGGGGCATGAATACGCCTGTACACCAAATTGCAACCCTTTTCCCACACTCTTGCTAACACAGCATCTGATTACGTTCCACTGGTATAGCAGCAGTTCTAAGGTGCTATTGAAAGAAACAGGACAGAATCCCAACCTGTGATATATGAGAGGAGTTCTCAGTGTAACTTACATATCAGTACACTTATTTCATGCCTACAGTCACATCATGTGGTGTGATCTTCTCAGATATTATAACTAGGACTAAACTCCATTAACACTTGACTAGGAGACTTTAAAAGAAAATCTAAGGGCTGGGAGAAATGTTTGGCAAAGCTTTAAACCAGGTCCTCAGCATGGTGCTTGAGGTCTCTAGAAAATAAAAAGGTCATGTTTCGTGCAAAATGCAGCTCAGTGGTTACAAATCTGCAGAAAGGAAAGAAGAGGAAAGGAAAGGAGAGGAGAGGAAAAAGGAAAAGGAGAAAAGGGAAAGAACAGCAAGGGAGAAAAGAAAAGCAGTTGCTATAAAATGAAAGAAATTTCTCCAAGAAAACATTGGCTATGCCACACACGAAAGTAAAACCTCATATTTTTCATTTAGAAAAACAGATTTTAATATGCCAGCATTTTCAATGATTTTTTTTCTGCAGAATTACTATTCTCTTCAAAACCAATAGTTCACATGTCAGCATTTTGTCCTAAGCAGGAATGAGAAAGTCCCAAAACGCTGAAGTTTTCCACAGGACAGAAACCCCAAGTATTGCTCATTTCTATTTCCACCTTTTTTTTCCCCTTTTCTTTTTTGTCAGTTACATACCTCTGTCATTTCACAGCCAAGGGGGGCTGTGGAGATGACTTATTCTGGGAGAGCTGTCAAGAAGGCCCCAGCTGTCCATCCTCTCCACCTGGGGACTCCTGCTCTGACTGCAGGTACTGTTGAACTGCTTGGGAACTAAATCCTGGCAGTGACTTGGGTTTTCTTTAACAGTTTTGAGCTATAATTTACAGCAGTTCTCGAGTTTCTTCACAGACAAGGAAACCAGTGGTGGGGGCAGGAATGTTTAAGACAAGATAACTCGGTGCAGAGCATGGAAGAGTCCAAAATCAAAATTACATCTGTAAGGTCCCTACCCCAAAATCTTGCCACTGAACATTGCTACATCCACTTCAGCAGTCTAAGCCCATCTTGCCTAGGGTGCAAACTTCACTTCCCTGGACAACTTCCAGCTGGAGCCAGCATGCTACTTGTAACTTCAAATAGATGCTGTTTCCATGGAGGCTTCTGGCTTCTAAAGGTTGACTTCAGAGCTGGATGACCAGCAGGTGGGGGAAATATATACAGTACTGCAGTTCTACAGGCTGCTAGGGTTTCTAGGGGAGTTTAGGATCCTTTCAGCCAAAAAACACAGAAAGGTTCTTTCACTGGTCCTCTTTGACTTGTTCCTATAAGCCCATGTGTGCCAGGCCTCTGTTTGTAGAGAGACCTGGGCTGCCTTCACTTGTATGCTGTAAAGCCTATTGTGCCTTCTGACCAACACTGACACTGTTTTATTCTAGATGATTACAGAGATTAAAAGCTGGAGGGAAGGGAGGAAGAATCATGCACAATTTCAGGCATTAAACTTCTAGATTCACTTATCAGTTGGCTATATGGGAGGGGAAGAGACCATCAGTTTAACAGTGGGACTATCAATTTAACCCATAGAGAATGCTAGATTTTAACAAGTAGTCATCACAGACTAGCAAGACCCTTCCTTGACCAAAACTGCCTTCATCTGCAATTTCCCAGAGGTGACAAACATGGCTTGTGCTACACCCTTACCTCCCTCCCACCAGCTATTTATAAGGGAGGCATCAGCTTTTTGAAACTGAAGTATTAGAAAAAAGAGCTTTGATTTTCCTATAAAGACGTTTCAGAAAGAGAATATGCAGTGTAGAGTTCCCAGAGAAAGCATGCCCGGGGGAAGGTGGTGTGTAATGGGGCCTGAGCTCCCACAGGTCCCACTAAAGCTCCGGGGCTGGATCCACATTCCATTCAGCTGAGGAAGAGAAATGCTTAATGTCCTTTTGTTTAGAGATCAGTGAAACAATAGAAGTCAATGCCCGAAGGCTATGAAGGCGGGGAAATCCCTAGGGTT
Organism: Strigops habroptila; assembly: GCF_004027225.2. Lineage (NCBI taxonomy): Eukaryota > Metazoa > Chordata > Aves > Psittaciformes > Psittacidae > Strigops > Strigops habroptila. The sequence goes on along the minus strand of NC_044281.2, from coordinate 14,638,693 downwards.
CATCAGGGGCCTGAAAAAAAGGGATTCATGCAGAACAAAAGCTGGCAAGTAAAGTACAACCAAAAGACAAGGGCTCTGACAGGTGAGATACGGTACATCTTGTTTCTGCTGTGGTGGCACAAGGCTCTCTTCTCAATGTAACACGCCCATGTCTCACTCATTCCAGTTCACACTCTGTTCTAGTAACTCAAAAGTCAACAGCAGGCTGTTTTGCACTCAGGAGCTGGTGTGGGCATGGGCACGCCTCCTGTTCTCCTATGGGGCTCTAAGGAGCTAACATCTTCAAGCGATGCAACAGTTTGTTCTGTGAATGTGGGTCTTTACAAGCATAAGTTATTCAACTGAGATTCATGATCATAGAATCATAGAGTTGTTCAGGTTGGAAAAGGCCCTGAAGATCAATGAGTCCCATTGTTAACCTAACACTACCAAGTCCACCACTAAAACAAGTCACTAAGCTCCACCTCAAGAAGTCTTTTAAATACCTCCAGGGATGGTGACTCCATCACTTGCCTGGGCAGCCTGTTCCAATGCTTGAGAACCCTTTTGGTGAATAAATGTTTCCTATTCTCCAATCTAAACCTCCGTTGGCACAACTTGGCTGTTTCCTCTCTTGTCCTATTACTTGCTACTTAGAAGAAAAGGACGCTCACCTTACTACAACCTCCTTTTGCGGTCTCTCTTGAACCTCCTTTTCTCCAGATTCAACAACCCAAATTCCCTCAGCCGCTCCTCATAAGACATGTTCTCCAGATCCTTCACCAGCTTTGTTGCCCTTCTTTTGACTTGCTCCAACACCTCAATATCTTTCTTGTTATGGGAGGCCCAAAACTGAACACAGGATTCAAGGTGCAGCCTCACCAGTACCAAGTACAACGGGACGATCACTTCCCTGATGGTCTAAAATCTCCAACATCTACAAGGTTGAATTTATGATTCCAGTTTAGATCTATGATTAAATGCAGTCAGTCTTTATGAAGCTTCCACAAACAAAAATGAGAGGCTTTAAATCTCTCAGAGCCTAACAAATAACACTGCAGCAAAGCAAAAGTAACTACTTTTCATCAGTGAAATACTTTGAAGAAGACAGCTCTGGTGCTGGGTTGAGGATGACAGTGCTAACAACATAGTTAAGTCTCCTGTGAACAATAGACGTTTCCAGGAGCTAGACCAGGCTGACTGTCTGCTCATCCACCGAAAGCCTTTTTTGTACCTTTTCTTGAGAAATCCAAGTGCTGATAAAACACTTCCAGCAAGAGTGCAATACACATCATTACAAAACAAACAGAAGCCAAATAAGCATTTGCTGTGGGTATGTGGTCATCAGCACTGGAAAGCTTCCCAGAAACACCATGTTTCCAGCAGCCCCTTCATGGATGAGAGGGAGGCTGTCCATCAGGTAGGCATCAGCATTTTATTATCACTGTACTGATTAGCTGGGATCCAGCCCAAGGAAGAGATGCCTTGGAGTGATGTGCTCTAATTGATTTAACCAGCACAGCAGGCAGTCTGGTGAGTACTTTTTGGATCTGTTCATAAAGAGGCAGAAGCTTTCAGGAACACCAGGATGAACTAATAATCAGTCAACTTGAGATAGACACTTGAGCCAGGAGCACAAGAGGAAGCACCTTCCACTGGTGGCACAGTGAAAGTGGTTAAGCTACAACCATCTTGGCGGAGTGAGGCAAGGACTCATTATCAGTCAGAACCTTGAAAGGTTTTCATTGAGCTGGGAACTTGTAGTACTCCTGTAGTCACAAAATTGCTATAGTGGTGTGTCAGCACAAGAGTGTGGAGGGAAGCGCACAGTACTCTAAAAGTGCATCTGGGAGCGGGACAGGAATTGAGGACATGCTGAACAGTCCAGCTAAGAGGGGAGGGGCTTGCTCCAAAAGTGAATGTTCTGGCCATGGATGAAGGTGTGACCATCTTAGAAGGCAAAAGCAGTATTTGTAATAGGCAGGGCAGAAAACCAACCAAAATCCCTTCCATGAGGCTTTCTTCAGCAGAGGGGGAGGCCTGGCAGACCCCTCTTGGCAAAAAGATGAAAAGGCAAGGTAAGAGAAACCATGCTGGGCTGCAGAGTGTAACAAAGCCTAGTGCCGGGCCTCAGAGGGGGACTCATCTCTTTCAGAGGGGATCTCAAGTTTTCCAAGAATTAAGTCACATCACATCCCATTTTTGCTTTGAGAGAAGTTAGGTATCAAATCAGAATATTTCATCTAAGCCTTGCAGATAATTTCTTCATCAACATGCTTTATTAACAAAGAGATTTGAAAAAACCCTGACCTTTTATAGGTCAGTTTTTTCTTCCTGGCCAACCAGATCTCTCTCTTCCCTGAGGTCCTAATCAATTATCAGCCCATTTATTTCACTTGATATGAAGACTGTGCCCAATGAATTCAGAGATGCATTAAAGTGAAAGGTTTTACAATTGAAATGAATGTTTCTTACTTTCTGTCATGTCCTGCTCTGGGAAATTAAGTTTAAATAAATGTTAACGGAATTGTCAATAATGCATTGCACAAAGGTCATGGTGGTCAGGCTTTAATACAAGGGATGTTTGTATTTCTTTATTATTAGAGTTGTGTTTTTTTCTATCTAGTAACAGAGGAGATGCATACAGCTATCACATCTGTGATGCAGTTGAAGCTTCATTGCAATGAATTGTGATTTGATACCTTCTCAACCATAACTGTGTCCTGCCTCCCGTCTTCTGCCATAATTAATGCAAAGTTAAATAGGCTCTCCATTTGGCATACACCAGGTGGACTGAACTTTGTATTGGTTAAACAGCTCATTAGCAAGATTGGTTGAAGTAGAACCAAGATCTGTGATACTACAGCAAAAGTCTTCACCCACTGGAAAATACAGTAATCTTTCAGGTAGGTAAAACAGACAAAGTTTTTTAAATGGTAAATAATGTGCCAGCTGCACCTGCATTCCTGCTTATAAATTTCTTTCTTTCAGCTCAGTTTAGTGGAACAAGTTTTGCCTCTTCTGTTGCTAAGAAGCAGTACTGCCAGGTTTTCCTGGGTTTCTTCTCTGGGTGGATGGAGTATGTGGAAACCCTTGTCCACTCTACCTTTGCAAAAGCCTTGGGTACAGGGACTCCACATACTTCCTGGCAGGCTTACCAGTAATCAGCACTCAGCCTAAGAGCCAGGCAGCTGCCTAACCAAGCAGAATGCACAATGTATAATGTGGTCTGTTAATGCTTAGCAAGGAACTTTTTGCATTTTTGGGAAGACCTAAGGATACCTATGAATGCTGAGTAACTCCAATACTCACGTGTCTCTACAAATCTTGTGCTGGGCATGCCCGGTTTTGCGCCAATCAGGAATGAACTTGATATCTCCTTAGTATTATTCCAAGGCTTCAATGTCATGGACATCCTCTCTCTGGGCTGCCTTGGGACTTCAGAAAGTAGAGTTGTGCCAACACACCATTTCTCTCTGCTTGTTCTGCTGGCGAGTGTTACAACAGAGATGAGCAGTCGGCAGCTGCACTGAACACTGAACAGCTCCTTATCTCACCGTACATGAGCACCCAGTCCTTCCACCTCTCCAGGGCAGGCATTGAGTTTTATCACACAATACAGGCTAATTTCCACACCAGTCTGTTGCACATTGACTAAATGTGTCTGGAGAGGTGGGTTTGGCAGTTGCTTTAGGTTTAGACAGAAATAATTTAGAAGTGCTTTACTGACTGGAACTGTACTTAATACTTCTGCTGTTACTCCCTGCTAGATCAAGTAAGAGAAAGTACAGTTACAAGTGTGGAAAAGGAAGAAAAAAGCTGGTGGCAGGTGGAATATGTGCCTTCCACTTCAACTGCCAACAGTTGAAAAATGGATTGGTTTAAACCTGGGAGCTTGCACACATAAAATGTGTGCTTTGCACACAATGGCTTTGCTGATGCAGGGAAAAGCATCTTGTTCTTCCTCTGATGGCTCAATTGGGAATTGCTGCAGGAAACATGCCATGTGGAGGAAGAGGGCTAAAATTCAGCTCCCCAGTGTTACCCATTTGTCTTCTACAATGTGGCTACAATTAATGGTATTTTCATTGTTTCAATAATCTGTACAGAATGAGCCAGGGTCCCCTCTGGTTTCAAAAAGTCCCTGGTCAACAAATATATTGCTTTAAAAATCTGGGTAGAGGCTCGGAAACAGAGACTTTAACTCCCTGGGAAAACCTCTGCTGCTTTCTTCAGTTTCCTGAACTTTAGTGACAGCACTCACAACGTAAAATCATCCTCAGAATGGGGTACAAGTTTCTGAGGTTAGAGATGTTGTCTATATATAAAGTGGAAGCAGTTTAGAATCAAGAAAAGTACTCATTTTGCAACCAGTTTGTCTTTCTGAAGGAAGATGTAAAGAATGCTCAGGCCTTCCTCAGATTTTTTTAATCTCCGCTTTCTTCTGTTTTCTGCAAGTGGAAAAAAAGACCCTAACAACAAACAAATAAAAAATTCCAAAACCAAAACAAAACCAACCTCAACCAAATGTGAAAACATAACTCAAATGTAACCAGTTCATTTTCTGCTGGAGTTTGCAGAGAGCCTAAAGCATCAGATCTGAGATGCATGATCTGCTCTTTTCATTTCAAAGATTTATTTGAAAGCAAGTCAGTTTGGGTTTGAACTGTGGTACCTTTAATTCTACCATTGTTATGTCCTTCACAGTCCTCAGTGTTTAAGAATGGTGAAGGAGTATAGCATCACAAAGATCTGAAGTATGGTTAGGCCCTTCACAACATGAGGCAGCACAGGAGATGTATGATTTGCTTTAGAGAGGAAGAGAACTCTTGTAAGTTTGAAAAATATTACTCCAAGATATGGAGCATCCTGAGTTCCCACTGAGCCCCAAGTAATTAGGTAATGGAGCTTATTTTCAGCCTTTTTCCTGTGCTTTTCTTAAAGCTTTAAGCCAAAATACATCATCACTCATTCTGAGCTGCTTCCCACCCTGTGAAGCTGAACCAGCGCTTACTACCAAGTCTGTCTCTGGTTTCAAATTCATTGCTTGATATCACACCCCAGGAATGGGGCCAGTAGGGTTTTAGGGATTTATTTGCAAGTCCTCATTAGCACGGATTCATTTGCCACAATGATTGGTATTTTTTTTAAAAAGTGTACTTATTCCTTGAACTACCTTAATTTACATTTATTTTTAAACATCAAACAAAATAACTGGAACTTTGTGGAAATATGGATTCAATCAGTGATCATTGGCTATTTTTTCCTGCCTTGGTTATGAAAGGAGATGAGGTGTTTAAATTACTAGATTTCACATGTGGAAGGAATAAATCTGAAGGAAATAGCAAAGGATTCTTTCCAAGCTTGAATTACAAATTATCCCAGGACCCAGGAGAGGAGCAGAGCAGAGCAGAAAACAAGATTTCAGGAGATTCTTTGTCAAGTTAGTTTCTCAATCAGCCTTGAAAGGCACCTTGAGGACCCAATTTCTTCCTTATGTTGCATTCCTCCACTGGTGTAGAAGCTTAAGGACTCCAGTTGGTACCTTTTCCAATAGCTGTTTATATGATGTGCTGAAGTATTTATCTCACAATAATGCATGTTAATGTCAATTTTGCAAGAAATATGAACTAACAGACGAACTACTTCCCCCAAAGAGCTTACTTGTTAGCATGAATCTTGCAGGTACATACTACTCACATATTACTAACCTACACGCTCAAAGGGACTCTTTAAAAAACCCTTTGATATATGGATATTATTAAACTGTTCAGATCCCAGACAGGTAGAAATTCACATGTTTCTTTAAGTCCTTTGAGGAAAGCAAGAAGAGTTATCTCCATCCATTCTCTTCCTCTTCCACGCCAAGTTTCTTTTCCTAAATAAGTAGTTCTTTCAGGCAGGCAAGTAAATGACTACTCAGATTACTAGCCAGGGTACTATAATCAGCCATGTGCCAGTGGGTCCTGTTCCTGCTCTGACTGCCCACAAACCTAGAGAGAGATCTCTCCCTAGAGGTTATTGTTCCTCTGGCATCAAGATAGAGGAAGATAATTTCCCTTTCTGGTGCAATGCAGCTCCCATGTCGATTGGTGCCAAGAGCATTCTGCAGAGAAGTAGCAGTAAAGGGAAAACCAGCAGCCAAGCTGCTGTATCATGTTTTAAATTTAATGTTTAATTTCTTGTTTAATAATTGACCTGTCAAGATAATTACTGCAGATTGCGAGACAATGTCTGTAGCACATTTGGGAAAAAAGGAACCATTTGAGGGAGGATACATATTTTCAAAGTGTTTGCTGCCTGGAATGGAATGCAATTTCATCATCATCTTAAAGGCAAGTGTTAGGGAACAGGGGCAGGGGGCAGATGAGGAGCATGGGGCAGGGGGGCTGTGGCTTTTTTAATTTTCATTTTTGTTAGGCTTTGGAGAGTTAAAAATCCAGTGGCGGATGAGCTTGCCCTGCAAAGGCTACTATTGAAATTAGTGCAAGGAGACTTTTATTGGAGATGAGTGCAACGCAACAGATGTTCTCAGTGACAGGCTAAGGCTAAGGCTAATGCCGTGCCTTGCATTATCCAGTGTAGTTTGAATAGTCTTTAACTACAAAGCCTGGTCTATTTTGTTTAACTTTTATGCTTGCTTCCAATGGGACTTGTTTACACTCTGCTCGCCCCCTCCGACTTCTCTCCTCCAAATACTCTCCAGGCACCACTAGCTAGAGCATCTCTGCAGGCTGTTACACAGCAGCATGCTGCAAATTCAAGCCATTAACATGACAGCACATCTGATCCCAACATTACTGTCCACCACTCCCTAGCTCTCCTAGGGGAACAACTGCTTTTAAATGGCAGATACCAGTGTCTCATGCTTTGATATTCAAAAGCTTAGTGGACCGTGCTCTATGCACTGGGAAGAGAAATATAAACTGAATCTGCCTGAGAAGAATTCTGCTGCACAATTTATCTTTCTCAGTTGTTTTAATGCAGCACTGACCAGATAATAAAATCCTTAGTATTGAATATGAGCTTCTGAAGCCACAAATGTCATCAGTTTAAAGCGGAAGCAGACACCATCCATTCTAGTATAAAAGAAGCCTAAATCATGGCTTCTTTGAAATCAATATGAAAGCACTTCTTAGCCTGAGTGGGCCAGAAAATGGTCATAATTATCATAGAACACAAAATTTCACTTCCCAAAAGGGAAGGCAAGTTCTTTTCTGGGAAGAGGGCAGGGGGGCGGGGGGGGACACACCAGCCATATGTCTCAGTTGTACACCAGGCTCTCACTTTCCATTTTTAAACACGCTTCTAGGTGTAACAATTGACAAGTGAACTGTGAGAAAGCAACGTAAGTATCACCACTTACAAGATCATCCTGAGTCTGCAGATAGCCTGAAATGCCAGCTTTGAATTTTTCCTTTCCTATCCAATTTGATTCCAATTCCAAACTCTATTACTAACTGCTTCACTGCTGAAAAGCTTTTGAAAAGAAGAGGAAGTACCACTGTGAAAATAAAGTACTTCCAGGGGTGGGTGACCAGTGACGGAGCTGGGAGATGGGGTAGTGCTTTAATTCTTCTCAGAACTTTAGGTTTTAAACACTTGGACAATACATTCCTGACTGCTGCCTAGACCTACAGCTTAGACCTATCCTTCTATATTTTATAGTTGACCCTGCATTTAATAAGAGACAAATCATCCTCTTTTATTCATTAATAGGTAAGACTGAATGCTTGACTTTCCCAGGATGACAATGATGCCACTGTCTGAGAAGCTGAAATTGATCACTGCTGAATGAACTGGGAAAAAATGGCTATGCAAGAACAAGTAGTAGAGGAATAGGAGCAGGATGAAAATGCAGCAGGCCACAGCTTGAAATAAAGGAGAAATATTTCAACCTTGACTTGATATCCCCAAGGACAAGAAAGCCCTCATGGCCATTGCTCTAAGACCAACCAAATAAAGAAAAGAAACTTTCAGCTATTCTAATCTCTATTCTTTGTGCTTCGTTTTGTTTAATATATCTATCCAAACCCCAGCTACCATACTGTGTAGTACTGGTTTCTGGTGCCTGGCAGGCTGTGCTGTTGTAACGGTGCTAGTACATTGCAGGACCTTCACATCGATAACGGAACCCAAATTTCGCTGCGGAAAGGAAAAGGAATCGATCTGCTCTGAGTCACAAGTACAGATTCAGCTCCAGAGCACTCTGAAAGCTGCCACAAGGCATTCCCAGCAGGAATTAGTGTCTAGCTGGGACCAAGCAACAGTGACTGCCTGACTTCAAAAGCCATTAAAATATGGAAGCACCACTTAACACTGGAAGAAAATGCATTTTTTTTTTCCCCCTCCCTATCTCGCCCCTGCTTCTTAAATCACCACTCAGTATTATTTAAAAAGGGCTCCTTAAGAAGCTTCAGTTTGGGTTTTTAGGAAGTACTAAATGAGAGATCAAGGCCAAATATGACCAGAAATCAGCTTTGGTGTCAAGTGCTAATATTGAAACAGAGCACTTCACACCTGAAGGCATGTTCATTGCTCAGGCAGAAAGGAATAGAGGAGGCAGGGAGTTGGAGCAGAGATGAGAAATACAGATGTTACTGCCTACCTGAAGCTCTGTGTTCAGTTTACCATTCACCATCCACAACGCTTGAGCTGGAGTTAAACAGAACAGAGGATGAAAAAAAAGCCCAATACTGCTTTGTATTTCTCCTGATTTTGTTTCCTTTACCCAAAAGCTCAAAGGCTTTCTTGGCCATTGGTTCTGGAAAGAGGTTTGTAGGTATGCAAGTCTCTAGAGTAGACCTACAGGAATTCATGCTCTGCCAGGAGGGGCTGTGGCTACCTGGGTATCCAAACAGCCCTGATGCACTAGGGTTGAAATTCTTAGTACCCATGTGCTATAATATTGGACAAGGCAAATCTCACCTACTCTAAGTGCCTGAGTCACTACGCCACCGTACTAGAGCTTGTATATATCTAGGGCCCCATGTATTTCCCTGGATTGGCCTCTTCTCTGACCCACTAAAGAACACATGAGATTACAGGCATGGGTGAGCCCCACTACAAAATCCACTACCTATGGTTTAACACCACAGCATTTCTTTTGGAACATAAGTGGACATGGCCTACTGCCTCAGCCATAGGCCTGCACTGTGAGCCCTCTCATAGAAGCCAGCATATGAGGGAACAGGCAAATAAAGAGACCTGAAACGCCTTTGCACATAAGAGATTAATTCAAGATATTCAGTGCCTTTTAATGGTGGACATTAGCCCTCTCTGAGGTCACTGCACAGGAAAGAACCAGAGACAGAGCAGAACAGATGTGCCCTTGCTTAAGTCACCCTGAAGTCTGGAGTAAAGAGAAGAAGAACAGGACTTCTGCCTTTCTGCTGGGTTTTCATCAGGAGGTATTGGAGAGAACATGTTGTTCCCCTAGCAAGCTCAAAGCAGCTGCCTCCTTCTAAGTACCTATTTGTACTAGCTTGCAAGAAAAGAGAAAAACCCTGACTAGACGTCTGATTTTCCAAACCTGTTGCTAGTTTAAAACCCAACCATCACATGAGAAAACAGGGAGATCCTGTCAACTCCATTACTTACAACTGCAGATAAACTCTTATGACACAATATTTTTCCCAAGTGATATTGTGACCTGGGGCAATCAAAGTGCTTCAGTTCTTTCTTTCCACCTGGATACATCCTTCTTGGCATGTTTGCTACTATAGTGTATTGCTTGGTAAGAAATTAGAATTGCAAGAGCAGAGATATCTCAGTCCTCTGACTCCAAGAAACACATGAACCAGACAGTTCCCATTTCGTATGCATGGAAGAAGCATAAATGCCTTTTATGGCTGAATGTAGATGATGAAATACTATATTTGTTGATGAGAGGAAAGAGAATGTCCTCCATTATAATCTAATTATTTACTTCTCCTATCTCTGCCTTGCTGCATTTACAGTAAGTTTCTTCCTTCAGCAGCAGGTAGGTTCATCGATGGTTTCACAGAGGTCACAGGAGGATTTTCCTTCCCTCTTGGAAAGTATCCAGTCCTCTTTCTCTTTAAGGAAAGGGCAATCCCTCCTTCCCACCCCAAGAGCAGAGAGCTGGAAACCTGCCACATATGACTGTCGCATCAGTTTAATTTTACCGGTAACAATAAAGAGGGTCAATACTCAGTTCTGGAGCCAGTGGCATGCATAGTAAAACTACTGATTTTCCAGCCCCTATCCCTTCAACAAAATCGCAATGAGCTGTAGCATTAGAACTGCCTGCAGCACACTGTAGCCAGGGGTTTGCCAGGGAGCCAAATGCAGCAGGCACACACCTCCTTGCTTGGAAAAACTCAGACTTACAGCTTCTGCTTCAGACAGGAAGCAGTGAATAAGTCCTGAGACCCTACCAGGCAGACATGCAGTCTGTATGACGATATAGCACCTCATTTTACGCTTTTCTGCCCTCCCCCAATATTTCTTTTTTTGGCCTACATGGGTGTGAGAAGGATAAGTCCCAAAACAAATATGTCCTCTTGGGATGGTAGCCAAGGAAGCCACGGTTTACCAATCACATCAGTATTTCCCCACCACGCCCCCTGTGAAGTCATACTGCCTTCCCCAGCTCATGTGTATCAACTGGGATGTTCACATGAGCATGAGGAACATGCTCAGCCTCAGTCAAAACTAGCTAGGTGAGGAAATACAGCTTAAATGACAGGCTTTCACTGACCCTCTTCATTTTCCTGACTGAAATGTGATAGCTAACACTCACAAGAACAGCTTTGCTAGCAGATTAAACAGGAAACTATCTTCTGCCAAGAGCTGGTGACAAGTAGCCAGTCAACTTGTGTGTCAACGCAAGTGCAGATAGAAAAGGATGTACCACAGATGCGAAAGCACAGTCTCAGTCTAAAATCCCATTAAATCTCTGAGCCTAGTGGTTAGTCAGTTCTAGAGAGCTAAAGCCAACCAAAGGGAAAGAACAGGTACAGAACACACTTGTGTATTTCAGAGTTGAGGGCTAAGATACACATTTACCTCTTGTCTTAGGCAGAAGATATCCATTGCAGTAGCATTGCCATCACAGCATTTTCCCTGCGGTTTTCCTGCCCCTAAAACTCTTCTAAAGCTGTTTTAATGCTGTTAAAAGACTTGCACATTGTTTTTCTTCCCCCAGCATTCTTGTTTACAGCCTACAGGTATAAAAGCAGACCTGCTGAAAACAATAAAAAAGATTTTACAGTGTGTCCCATGAAACAATATCATGTATGTAGCACTGCAGAAGTATTCACTTCAGAAATCTGGACAATGTGAACACCGGATCCTTAAACTTACTCTCAAGGCTAAGACAGCAGTGTATGTATGTGAAGTTGTGATCCTGCAAAAGTCATACTGGATATTATTGGCATGCAAAAGAACAGAGCACATTTAAATACCATCTAGTTGCTCCTCCCCTCAGCATTACAGATTTTTAAAATATACATTATCTTATCAGGCTTGAAAGAGCCTGATCTGTTGCTTTCTGTAAAGTTGTATCTTTACTACACACTGGAATACCAGTGTATACTACACATTGTGTAGTATAATAAGAAATGATCCTGCTATAGATTACACTCGTGAAACAATCCACAATGGCCAGCATAGTTTTGGCTGAAATGTGTTACAAGCTCATGTTGTCAAGGATGATGTGTCCAAACAATGTAACTGTGGCAAAAGTCTATTGTGTAACCCTGATATGAGCCCTTCGGGCACAAAAACTCAACTGAAAGTTCTTAAGGGGAAAAATGAGAGAAGAGAAAGGCTTCACAAAATTCATGTGTTTTATTACAAAGATCCAAACTAGTGCTACTTCAAGCCCTTTGTAGCTGAAACTGTCCACAGACTTCTAAAGATATCTATGCCTCCAAACCCAGCAAAATGCAGACTGGACCATGAATAAATCTGGTCTACCAGACTACCAGAGTAATTCCAAAATATTAGCTTATCTTGGTGGGATGCCAAGTTTCTAGAAAGCTGCCTCATCTCCTGTGTTTCTCTAGCTGTAACTTTCCAGAACATCTGATTTCTTCCTGGAGTCAACCAACTTGTAGGACTTATGAATGTGTTTAGGTTGGAGTAACTCCCCTTACATGATCCTAAATGCAAAAGTAAACCAGTCTATCCCTGTATTCCAGTCAGCTAACAGTAACACTGCTTTCAAATGACTTAGCTTGAAATAGGAAGAAAGGATTTGAACCTCACACACATTTTTGTTCTGTTCCATTAAGACCTTGGCAGGTTTAATAAGGCAGCTGGGTCCTAAATTAGCTGTAACTACTCCGGAAAAAAAAGACCTAGGTATCTTTGAGACAATCTCAGTGGAAAACATATGGTCATTGCTCAGAAAGAGAAAGTAACATTAATGATGAATGAGAAACAGGACAGAAAGAAAATGGTTTGGGTTTTTTTTTGTAATGCCACTCTATAAATTAATGATATATTTTAGTGTGGAACTCTGTTCATTCCTGGTCACCCATCCTGGGCATAAAGTGCAGTGAGAGGGAAAAGCAAAGTCATGTGTGTTCTGCTCTGTGTTTGCCAACACCACCTTCATCTGCTGTCACATATTTTACTCCTCCATGTCATTTTTACTCCTTAGCCAGATCCTTCCTTATGTGAAAGGACTTTTCCGGACTTGTATTGTCTACTTCTTGGAAAAAATCCTTGTCTTAAAATGAAATGCCAACTCAACTATTAAGTTTTTGGTATCCCTGTGGTTGCTGAACTCCAAGCTATTGAGGGTCTTTTACTTAATGGCTTACATGCTTCTTTTTAAATAAACTCTCATTAGAAGTCTTTCACGCTAATTAGAGTCACCCCTCCTCTTGGATGAGCTAGCAGGAACAACTGCTTTGCACCCTGGGAAACTGCTGCTCTAAACCTCTGTCCTTTTGTCATGCTCAAATAGCTCATGTATGTTTGGTTGCAATGGCCCTGTTATTACTGCTTCACTGACGTTTTTCTCTGAGATCTCCCTTAGCAGCATGTATGGAGTATCTATTGGTGAAAAATCTGTTCACACAAACCTGTTAGTCCACCTCTAGTCACTCTGTGGGAGATTTCTATCCACACAGACTGTCACATACACTTCACTAAAATTTTACCTCATTGGTTTACTCGGAGTCATTTCTTTCTGTAAAGCTACAGTATTCTCACACCTCCATGACCTAAGCTGTCCTTTGGATATAGTTCATAGCCAGGAATTACAGTATCTTATTGATTTTTGTCATTGCATCATATTTCAAGCTGTCTATTGAATAACATCTATGCTATCAAGGTCCTCTTCTCATACTAAGCAGGAGTGTCTAGGGCTGTCAATCTCACTGCCATTCATAAGCACTAACATCCACTAAAAATAAATTAGGAAAAAAGTGATCTGACAATGAAAAGCTGTAATTTGAAGATATTGAGGAAAAAGGCTTTTGTCAAATTTTACTCATATGGAATGTGTCATATAACATGACCCAAACTGTTTGACAAGAACAAATTATCGCAACACTCCCTATCAAAATAAGACAAAGCGATTAAAATATACAAATAAATCCCAGCTCAAGTAGGAGAGTAGCGTGCTACATTACAGGAAGCAATGTTTACTAGATGACACTATTAGATTAAAAAATAGTAAATGTCATTATCGATAATTAATCAAGAGCTCCTTATTATTCGTAATAGAGATATTTTTGTATCTCAAACTGAAATCAACTTCAAAAGTAGATTTTGTAATTCCATAGGGTTAATACCATATCAAATAAAACAGAGATGCAAAAGCTGAAAAAAACCTGACACCAACAAAATGTAGATGAACTACAGAAACAGACAAAAGGCCGCAGCAGCAGATCAAAGAGAGAGCAGGTTGGCAAAGTATGATGAAGCATTACCATAATGAATTTTGTGAGTAAGCAGTGTCCTTTAAAATAATTCTTTTGATCTCTTAAGAAGGCATTTACTGTAATCAAGAAAGGGTTTACTTAGCAAAAAATAAAAAATGAAATTAAAAAAGAAATAGACTTATCTAGGATTTAACTTTAACCCATTTCCAGTACCTCCATCATGATGTTTCATAGATTTCTAACAGGCTTACCCTGATTATCTAGTCTGGCCTTCTGAAATCCAGCCAAAACAACTTCCCCCAGTGGTTCCTGACTTGTATGCTCTAAGAGCAATTTCCTCCTGTTTCCTTTCAGGATTAAGAGTGAAAGTGAGACAGTAGTCAGACATTTCAATTTAACTAGATTTCACATCAGGTGCCTGAATTAGAAGGAAAACCAGCACATCAAAAGGCTCAGTCAAGAGCCAACTCAAAGCTACCCTGTAACACAGGTAAAATTGAACCCTCCCAACCCAAGGACAGCCAGCCAGGTTTGGGATGCTCTTAGGCAGCTAAGGTAGGATAGAAAATCCTGCAGATCTGGGTTTGCTGTTCCCATTGCTGCTGGCTGCACAGGAGCTGGGACAGCAAACAGTGGTGCCGTTAGAGCCCATTCTGCCATTCCCATTTCTCTCCATCCCACAGAAAGAGACAACCCCATCCCCCCAGCTTTCAGCAAAAGCAGAAGCCATCAGCAGTGAGAGCTGTAGCTTTGCAGAGGACTGCAATCTAGCAAAACCACGAGATTACAGTTGCCATGGGCAACTGCTGGCTGTGCCTCTTCCTGGACCCGGCCTCTTCTGGGCTGTGCCGGGCCTGCAGTGAGCAGGCAGAGCTATAGTACCTCACAGCAAGAGTCTAAAAGACTGAAGGGAACCTGCCTCTTTCTGTTCAGGTTTTGATCCAAACTAGACTAGCAAGTCTACAGGAATCACGGAGCAGACTGTTGCCTGCCTAGGCATCCAGCTGCATGCTGGTGCCATCTGACAGGCCAGGCCATGCACCAGCAGATCAAAGGGAACCATAACTGTCATTATAGCTAACATAATGAAGACATGGTGCTAATAATTGTTTGGAGCAGGAGTCCGCTCTTTTAGAAATTTCCCTGAATGCTGTTAAAGGGGCCCTGGTTGTTTTCAAAGGAGCAAGTGAAATCTAAGGCACTCAGATCTGCTAACAATTATCCTCAGAGCCACTCTTGCTGCTCCTTTCCTCACTCTGTCCATCACATGGCTGCCTCAGAGCAGGAGCTGCATGGCAGGTTGAGCGCTCTGTGGGGCGGGAAGCCATTACGCCTTATTAACTTTGAGTGACTAAGCCTTTTGTGCAGGAGCTGAGTATAATTAAAACACATTTTCATTGCTAAGCTATTAGAGCAAAGAGGAGCTGGGCTTGGGCTTTTCTTTTTGTCCTACCTGTCTAGTGAGTTTGTGAAAAATAGCAAGACTGAAGTAAAGAAAAATCCAAAATGATTAGTTGGCATAACAATATTGACAACAAAAAATAGAAGATAAAAGAACAATGACTGCGCATTATTTAAGTCACACAGACATCTGACGCAGAAGGTAGGTATCTATCATTTCTGAAAAGAAGAGGATTACTCAAAGCGCGGAGACAATTGTTTACACAACCTCAGGCAAGTCCCTTTTCATACTTAATATGGCTGTGGACTTTGGAAGATTCCATTTTTCAGTCTTGACTTAAGCTACAGAAACTGCCAGAGACATCTCAAATTGTTTAAAAGAGGCTTCAACAAGCTGGAAATCCCTTCCACCCTTGTGGGAATTCCTGCAAGGAGCTGAGCAGGCTGAAATATGCCAAAAAACAATGTTTGGCATAAGTAAGTAACTGTGGCTGCTGCTGCTACAGTAATTTAAGACAGGCAGCAGCTGGGAAAGACTGTTTCTCATGGTAACCCTTTCCATGTGTGTCCTCCACCCAGATGTAAAGTCAAAGACCCTCCTCTCAAAGGAGCAGCTTTGAAGCTCTTAAATGGTATTTAACTCCAACAACACAACCCCTTTATCCTTGTTATAAAGCAACCAGTAAAATAAGATACCACACCTCAAAGACTGCAGGACTTCGAAGAGAAGGGTTAAAGCAGAGGAAGGAGGCACAACCTTGCTTTGCTCAGGAATCCTAAGAATTGTGCTACATTTTAACACCATTATTTGAAGTTGGAGAATGCAAAGCCACTTAGCCAGATATTTATCTCCTGGACTCAAACAACAGTGGTAATAGAGACTCCACCATCTGAGTCTGCCTATGACCTGATTTTTGGCTGCTTCTCTGAGATACTTTTGAATTCATATGCTTTTAATTTCTGAAAGAAAAAGTGTTTGGGAAAGGAAATGAGTATGAAAAATATATCTGCAATCTGGGAGCTACAGTTAATAGAAGAGAGTTGTCTGTTTCTTATTTATATATATAAACACAGAGAGTGATGATGAAGGACTCTAGATTTTCTGTGAGTTGCTCAGAGCATAATGAAAAAAGCAGCCCCCAGAATCTTACAGTATGGCTTGTCACATACAAATCGATGTTATTCCCCCATGGAGGAGAAGCAATGGGGTCTATAGCATGCTCTTTCCCCACTCCCAAAGAGTCATGCCTGGAACCTTGTGGTACCGGCGTGAGGAGGAGCTCCACAGCCTCTTCAAGCAGCCCTTCTTATTACATTAATGAAAAACATTTGGATCACACAGCTGAATGGTAGAAATGCATCTATTTAACACTGTCAGTATTTTTTCTGGATAGAGCAGGGTCAAGTATCTAATACCTCTGTACTTCTTGAATGAAAGCTGGAGGAGAAAGGGGGAGGATGTGTGTTTGAACAAGCAGGCTTATTTTTAGTTGTAGTTCCATTTCCAACCAAATACTCTTTTATTATTCTGCAAACATTCACACTAGCTGCTTTATAGCTAAAAAGAAAAAAAATGTTCAAAACGCTCAAGCATGGCTTATATCTCCATGTGTATGTGGATATATTGTATTCACATGGCTATTTGTGGAGGAAGTGTTCAAGCAACAAACTGAAAAAGGGGCCCAAGAGCTCAAAGGGAATGTCATAAGACTTGGGCAATGAAGCACACAGAGTACAACAGTCTGCTTTCAAAGCAGAGCAGCAAACAATTAATGAGAAACGTATTGGGTGACAACTCTTATCAGCCACTTCTGAAATAATTGCAAGTATGTTTACAAAACTCTGAGCATACTCAATGACAATTTGAAAAGTGAGTATGAAACTCAATTCGTTAAATAGGTTAATCACTTCAAATAGTTCAACCACTTCCTGTAAATCACAGGCTGAAGGAAGCCGCCCTGAAAAAGCATTTCTATTCAGCATGGCTTATCACCATTGCCTTTCCTATATTGGTAAATAATGCCTTCTGATTTATGTAGGTTGTGAGATGGCTCCAGTACTTTTCTCCATATAGTTGCTCATTGCTTTGTGAAGGATTTATAATGGTATTAAAATGGACCATTCAAACCCACAGCAAAGCAACAAACAGAAGTTTTTTCTCATTTTATCAATATCACAGAAGCATAGAACATAAAGGGCTTGTATAGATCAGCTTTACACCCCTGAAGGACTCCCCAAAGATGATTGCCATTTGGACCATCCAAGGGTCCTCTGAGGCTGCCACACACCACCCAGGAATTACCTGGCTTCTTCCTGCTGCACCATCAGCTACCCAGCACCAGCAGCCATCTCCTCAGAGGGGCATTAGCATCCATTTCCTCATCAAGGCAGTGCCCATCTCCTTGGCAGGCGCCAACCACCATTTCCTCAGCAGGCACTGGCAGCCATCTCCTCAGAGAGCCACTAGCATCCATT
The DNA here is from genome assembly GCF_004027225.2 of Strigops habroptila. NCBI lineage: Eukaryota > Metazoa > Chordata > Aves > Psittaciformes > Psittacidae > Strigops > Strigops habroptila. The sequence goes on along the minus strand of NC_044281.2, from coordinate 14,620,976 downwards.
TTTTTTTTTCAGCAAGGCAGCATCCTGTCACCTCAGCAGGCACATTTCCATTTCCTCATGGAAAAAGTCATCCTTTCCTCATGGGTGAGGCAGCATACATCTCCTAAGCAAGCACCAGAGGCTGTCTCCTTAGCAGGCACTGGCACTAATGTCCTCAATAGAGCACAAGCCCTACCTCCACAGTATGGCACAGGCACACATCTCCTCAGCTGGCACTGGCAGCCATCTCCTCAGCAGGCACTGGCAGCCGTCTCGGCAGAGCACAGACATCCATCTCCTCAGCAGGGCACAGGCACTCACCTCTTCACCACCCTCTGTGGTGCCAAGCACTTCCCAACAACCCCTCAGGCGACGGGCGAGGGTGCTTGCCTGGGGGCCCTGAGGTAACTGGCTGCCTGGTTGCCAGCTGAACTGTATGTTTGTGTCCCATGTCAGGGGCAGAGCAGCTTCAAAGAAAGCCGACGCAGCCAGCACAGCAAAAGGCGGGAAATGTCAGTGTTTCTCAAGCCTCTGTTGCCCAGGGAGGCTGCAAGATGGCAGCAGGGCCACGCACAGGGGCACGTCACAATGGTGTCCCCACACGAGGGAACCAGAGCCCTGGGCAGCATTCCTGACCTGGTTTGGAAAGCCCCAACCCTAGAAACCATGATGACTGAGCTGTGCTGGAGTGCAAGTGAGAGACTTTCACACAACAGCACTTTGTCCAGCTGCAGACATCACCCTCGCCCTTGCTGCAGCCCCTTGCTACCACCTGCACTCTGCAAGATGCCTGCAAGACACAAAGAGGACGCTTGAATTCCTGCAGCAGTGTGGGAGCCCTGCAGCTTTACATCTCTACATGGCCTGGTCCTCTGCACACTCGTGCTGCGAGCAGACAGCTGAAATGGAAGAGGCACTTCTTCCTTTCATGCTTGATGGTGAGGATGCATCTTTCTTTCTGAGGAATCCCCAGAGGAATGACAAAGAAGAAAGCTGAAGATGGCCAGGGGCCCACAAGCCAGGTAAAGCGGCTCTTGTCTTGCTTTCTCCTCAGGCCTTGGGTTTGTACTGTCTCCTAAGTACCAGGAAAATGACAGACACAGTGGAATACCTTAAATGCAGTAGTGGACATAATTTTGGGAAAGGGTCCTTTGAATGCACAGCCCTGAGGAAAATGCGTGTTAACATCTGCTGAATCATCCCAGAGTATTAGCCATTGCTTCTCTCAGTGAATGAGAGTTTGCAGGATCAGGCCAATGCCCCTTGTTATCCCACTCGGCTCCCAGGTACAGAGACTCAAATAACAGCAATAGCAAACTTGAAAGTTTGCAGATTTTGCCAGTTCAAGCTTATGCCCAGATATCTTCATAGACTGAATTTTTTAGAAAACCTTAAAACTACTACACTTCTAAATACCTGCAGATTTGGGCAAGAGCATTGTTATTAAAACAAACTATGCTTACTAGACAAAACAGTCTAGGAAAAAAAAAAATCAATCAATATACATCACTACTTACTAGAAAACTCTCACTGAACACATTTGTAATTTGAATGATCTGAACAATGAGGGAGTCAAAAGAATGAAAATCATGGTGGGGTGAAAACTTGAAGCATTTCTATTCATGTCACTTAATTTTTGAGTACTTTTATTTACATTAATGTAACTGGAACATTATTAATTTCCACTTAATGTTTAAAATCTATTCTACCATAAGCTTCTTAGAGCAGTCAGTTAAAATCCAGGGTGCTGTATGCATCCAGCAGTCTGCTTACTGCCTATGCTGTCTTTTTTAAATTCAAACAAGAGTTTCACCTCTTCACAGTTCATTGCATTTTCTCATTCTCTTGCACTAGCATAGTATGTTGCAAACTGAAATGCAGGATTTTTAGGATCATTTAAATGGAAAATATAACTAAAAACACACATTAAAAAATCTCCTGTGCATCTTTAGATTTGGATCACCTGGCACTGTCTTTTACATTCCTTTATTCCCTAACTCCAATCCATACCCCCAAATTACTTGACAGTGTACTCTGAAATATCTAGCAAGACTTTGTATAAAGTGGGTGTTTGTGGCATTTATTAGTTAACAGGAAATAATTTCTGCTAAATTCATTCTGGGGATATGCATTAGATTGCTGCTACGTGGTACCTGTTGTGGGTTCATACGCCATATAATCTGTGTGCTTTACAACCTATAAAAGATTAATCATAAAGGCAAGCTGTAACTTCATCGCAATCAAGGGAAAAAACCTGCTTTTATGGTTGCTTGTATTTTATTACCTACAGATTTTATAGTAACTATTAGATCTAAGTTATAAAACTTAATTTATGTATGTTCAAAAAGTTTAAATGCTGTCTGGAAAAACTTTGCAGCCACAAGAACACACACAATAAATGCAAGTAGGCATCAGTGTATAGGCAACATTACTCAACACAGAAGACAAGCTGAGAATGTGCTTTTTAGGACTGACTTTTTTGGACTGTGGGTGCTAGAAAATAAGTTTTGGGTTTGCATTTGGGGTTAATTTGCTTAGTTCATTATGCTGATCTTACCACCAGGGTAGACTGTTTCACAGCAAAAAACTCTACCTTGTCCAAAAGCTGTTTGGGTACATTTAACCTACTGCTCTGCCAACAGGATCTAATAATTAGTAGATTTCTCAGGAATGGAGGTGAAACCAGAAATGTTCTGAAAAATGAGCAGTAGAGGAAGGCCTCATATGCTTTTAATTATATGCAAAGATGTTTAAGTAGTTGTTTGTCTTAGGGTGTTTGCAATGTGAGCAGTATCAATCCTATTTTTGCTTGAGAGGAGATGGATAAGAAGTGAGCCTCTTGGAAACCCTGTGTAGAGAAGGAACTCTCAACCAATAAGCAAAAGAAGGGTACTAACAAACAATTGATTTATCAAGGAGCTTTTTTTGGTATGTTACTAGGCTATTGGGGTAGACAAAATGCACAGTGATGTAGCTTTGTGTTCTTTCTTATGATATAAAAGGGTCTGAAAAATGTTTGCTTTCTCTAAAGAGTAACCCTACTTCCAACCACAGTTTTTCCATATGTTAGAATTTCAGGTACCTTCATCCCAGGAAAATTATACAATTACTAAGGTTACCAAAATCATCACAGTATAAAAACCACAAGGCTTTTATACTGTGATGGGCAATCTGCAGGTGATGAGGTTTATCCTCAGCTTGTTTAAAACTATTTGCCATTTGTTTTTTCCTCATAAAAACACTGACTTTTAGTGCTAAAGATTCAGTACAGATGCAATGATCAACATCCTGAAGGGCTTTCTACAAAACTACAGAAGAGAGCTGCCAGTCCTGATACTTCTCATTTAAAAACCAAGTTGAAATAATTTAATTCTTAAAAATATATACAATGTTTCAGGCTTTCATTATAGAAAAGAAGCAAAGCAGAAACATAGCTTTTAAAAATCATGCCTGTGTTTCTTGTTAACTTGTACTAAATTTCCCTTTGCTGTTTTTTGGATGTTGGTCGTGCTTGTTGTAACGCCACCATACCACAAATGTTTTTTCTGCACAAACCTCTCAAGAAAAGCAAGGCAAGAGCAGAATCTTCCAAACAGATACCCCATTTCAGTAATTTTCAAGTGGCATTCATTATGAAAAGGAGAACTGTATAGAAAAAGAGGAGTGTTTCCAGTAATATCTTTGAAGGTGAATACAGAAGATCTTTTTAATAATTCCTCCAATACCCATCCTTTCTTTGCTAACCAAGTATTTCTGTATTCAGTTGATTCCACCTCTCCATGATCAGTTGGATGTTCCTATCCCTCCATGGTTATCACTAAGAGATTTGATTCTGGGCAAGCTGACAGAAATACACCATGGCAGCAGCATCTTCAAATTATGAACGGTACAGGATTTCTGTGTAAACATCAATTTTTCCAGATTGCTACTGCCTGAAAGCTTTAGAAACTATGCTCACAACTTGTATCTAGGCTAATAAATCTTGTGAATGTTTACCAGCAAAAATGTAGCTAGTGCTGATTGTAACAGCTCTGCTAGGGCAGGCTAGAACCCGAAGCTTGACAAACCTGAGTAATGCTGAAGTGTTGGCAACTATTCGCCTTAACGCTAATGAATTCTTACATCCTTAGGCCATCACAGAGTATACACTCATACTGCTGCAAAAATCTTCCTGAGCATTGGAGATAACTATGCCACTGTTGGAAAATAGGCACTAAATAGCCTGCATTAAGACTGTCAAACTGGCAATCCACCTCCATCTGGATCCTGAATGATTTTCCATCATCATATAACAGTATACAGTTCATTTGCCATCTGGCTCCTGAATCAACTGCTGTCATCCAAGCAGCACCCAGCTGGTCCAGGGTCATGATTAATTTGTTATTTGAGGTATCTCCATTTTTAGGTGCCGGGCTTGAGTAATTTTCCTTGCTGACTGGTTATCAAAGGTGGTTGCAAGCACTTGTTGTTACTGGGATACTAGGAAACTTTAGCAAACCCTCTGACAGTACTCACTGGGGTCAGTGTTGCAGCAAGAGTCAGAAGAGAGCTGGAGCAGGCATTGTTGCAGTAACTAGGCCTGGGATGTCTGCATACCTTTATAGTTCATGGGCTTATTTGGAGCTCAAGCGCTTCTGTCTTTCTTAGTGGTTTTGGCTGGTGGCATTAGGAGCAAGAAATACTAAACTGAAAAAAAGGACCATCTTTAAATGCATTACATTTGAGACCCAACTGTTAAAGTACTGAAATCTGATCATTGCTTTTGAAAACTTTTGCCTATTTGCTTTAACCTTTTGGTGGTCATCAATCCTTTCACATTCTCAGTTGTTTAACCTTTTCCCTGAACATATCTGGTTCAAAGGTATAATGAGGGCAACTCATTCAATGAAGGAGTCTCCTTGCCCCAAGGAAACTGTGAGGTGGAGCAGTACTTTGCCATAAGCACTCCATGAACAAGTGCTAAAAGAGCCATTGGTTGTGGAGATCTCTAGCTACTGGAACACTTCATTTCTCATTTTTCATTCTTATTTCTTTTAAAACCATTTGTAATAAAGCTACAGCCTGAAGTGGAAGAACTCACCTTAGCTGTGAAGCTTCATTGCAAGGCAGCAAATTGCACTGTATCATAATATCAACCTTATCTAAGATTCATGGAATGAATTATACATATTGCATTGCCTTAAAAATGAAACCTGGTGAAATATTACTGTAATTTAAAAATCTAAGTGGATTTGTACAGTGAGATTTAAAATTTAAACCTGTTTAAATATTGAGCTGATTAGGAAAAACACTTTTGAGAAATGGTATTCTATAGGAAAAGAACCTCCATTCAGAGAAAAGACAGCCCCAAACTAATTTTATCATAAGAACCAACCATAAAGAAACATATTCACTGGGCAACTTCCATCTCGGAAAGCACATAAAATCACAGTCACCTGAACGTGTTAATGTCCCTTAGTGCAAATTTATGCTGAATTAGGAATTTGAGGGAATGGAAGGTAATTTACCCTGCAGGATGACAACAGAGACATTTTGGGCAATATGGATTGTGCTAACTTTATTTTATTGATTTATTTTGATCAAATAACAGCAAACAATTACTACTGGTAGCTGATGCAACTTTTTGTATGTCTTTTTGAGAGCACAGTCCTTAGTGGCAACCACATCCCAGCCTCTTGATTGCTGATACCTGTTCTCAAGTGAAGTAGAGTTTTAGTCCACATCCTCCAGCAATCATTACCTCTTGTCATAGCAAAAGGGACACCTCTGCGAGAGCAAGGTGTCAGATTCTGTGACCAGATCAAGGAACAAACTAGCAAGATGATCTTTCATCTTATTAACACAGTGCTGCCCGAGTGTCATTTTACCTCTTCCTCTGTGAGGAAGTATTGAAGGATTTTATTGGTACCATTTTCCTGCTTAATAATGGTTGAGCATCCTGCTGCTTACATACCAGCATTGTTTTGCTCTAATAAGGGTGGCGGTAGAACGGTTTTAGCTAGCAGAACGGAGAAATTTGCCCAAACACTGTAGCACAAATGCACTTACATTAGTGAGGTCATCTTGAAACTGATCTGAAATCAGGCATGAGTTTTAACCTCAGCATTACTTGGTATGCTTCATACACCATGTGTCCTCTAAACAATTATGCAATAAAGCAGGCTGGTAAAGTTAACCAGACAGATGGCTGAACTCCTACATGTGAGATGGATTGGTAAACGGATAGGTAAGGACACGGATGGGTGTTTCAAAAGGCAGAGAAAAGGGTAGTTGATTACAAGGCTAGATAGAAAATGGAAGGTATTATAAAAAGAAATATGGGATAATATAAACAGAACCCTAATCCAGTTGACTGTAAATCCCTTTTTCTTAATTGGTTTAGAAACTGTGGGCTGTAATGTGAGACAGAGGGCTTTCAGCTGCTTTTCTTCTTTGCTGTCTGGAATCACATTAAGTGGGAAACAATAGCAGAGCTGACAGCTCCTTGTCTGTAGGGGCACTTGGAGCTAATCTGCTATTGAGACTAATACAATTATATGGGATTATAGGATTGCCTCTGATATACAGATTAGCGAACTCCCAGAGGGAGTTTCATATCAGGGTATTACAAAGGGGGAAAATATACAAGGGTCCTGATTATCGAGAAGTAAAGGGGGAAAGCTACAAAGACATATTTGGGTTTTACCCCCCCCGACCCTTACAAAATACCACTTGCACCCATACACAAGGATGTTGGCACACCAGTAGGAGAATAATGCAATAGACATTAATATACATTGTTTACTCCATACACAATGCTCCAGTGTTGTCAAAAGCAATCTGAGGTCAGAGACAAAAACGCTCATTTCAAATTGCTCTCTTGCAAGGGTCCCACTTCAGTGTAGTAATTTGAAATGAAGGCACAACCTAGATCCAGATTTCATATAGCAGCTAGCTGTCCTTGCGTTCTCCCTTCCTGTGCATGCACAGCACAAAGACACCGGCCCCTAAACAGAATGATGTAAAGTCACTTGGGTGAGTTTTGAATACCAATAAATACCACAGTTGTGACCCCGGTCCTTGCCTCCTCTTACAGCTTTACTCCATACTCCCAGAAGAATGAGCACAGAGCTGGGTTATCACAGCACACTATGAATGCTATAGGCATTGAGCTGACATTCCTGCTATCAGCTTCTGGGTTCCTCAAGCCTTCAGTGAATTACACTCTTAACAGCACCATAAGGTGCATAATTACAAATGTCTTAATTTTAAACCTTATTAACCAGCTCACTACAAGTCACATAAGAAGTCTGCATTAGTGTAGTTAATCAACTGTAGCTATCCCAAGTCTCAAGTTAGTAGGCCATGTTTCACACATATCCATTTAAATTCATATATTTCATACACATTCTTTTTCCCTGGTCAGTTGGCAGCAAAATGTAAATATGCTGTTCCAATTACTCTTATTCCCAACTCCAGGACAAACAGCTGTGATGCTGTTTAACAGCATTTGCTCATATGGCAATAGCAAGTAGAGATTTTCAACAAAGCTTCCCGCCTCCTATTCTAAGTTTCATGCAGGCATCTAATAAGAGATATTCCCAGCTCCTGTGTTCTAGAGCAGGAAGCAAAACAGAAACATAAAAATGAATCACGATTATCTCACAGCAATGACTCATGGTAAAGGTAGGAATAAAATTTGATTGACAACAAAGCCCGGTACTCACTGGACCACACTACTGTAATTCAGATCTGGCAGTTACTAACTGCAGTGAAGAAGAGGACTGGTTTTCTCATTCCAAACTTTAAAAGATCTTTCCATGCATACAGGATGAAATTGCAACAGAACTGATGCATTTTTTTAACCTAGTGTGGTTTTTATAATAGTAGACTCCCAAAATAGTAGTCTCTACTCCCTAATAATCTTCCCAAAACCCACATTCTTTAAAACCTGACCTGGAGGACCCTTGGCCTTCAAAGATCATAATCAAGAGTTACAAACAGGCCTAAGCATTCTTGGGAATTCATCCTTCATTTTCTTTTAGCCAAAGCATAAAATAAAGCAGCCTTCAGATCTTGAACCTGCATCAGACGCTACTCAAGTGCAAAGACAGTTTTAAGATTAAAGGAATTGGGTGGGTTTTCGGCCTCCAGCTTCATCCATCTCTTGGTTCTTGAGTAGAGCATGAGATCTGGTCTTCCTTGGTGGTGCCTGAGGGTAGGTTTCCAGAATTGGGCTCCTATTGTCTAGCATCATCCTTTAACAAACAAAAGCCTCTTCCTGAACCCGAACCAAACTGCACACACTGAGCATTGTGTTATACATGGATCTGGAGCCTGAAGCACTGCCTGGGGGGCTGACATGAATTACTTTCCTAGAGAGAACATACTGCTTCCAATTTTAGTTGTCTTCTGAGAAACATCCAGCTACTACAAGATGAAGAAGAGTAGTCAGGAGATGATTCTGAGAAGCAGTTCATTGATGAAGAAGGAAAGAGGACAAATTCCCTGAAGCAATTTGATTCTAGCCATGGTCCCTGCGTGAATAAATCAAGGGCTCTCTAATTCCTACAGACCTTCTCTTATATTGACAGGAAGTGTTCAACAAGATGAAAGTTGGCCTTTCTGTAGCAATTCTAGTATTTATTAGTTGAATTGGTCACCAGACTACTGACTTAGAAGGAAAACAGCTTCCCCTGGCCAGACTGCTGAGGTTGGGCCCAATAATTGCTCCATCCTCTATTGCTTTTCCCTCCGATCTGAATTTTTCTCTCTTTGCAACAACTTCCAGCAGCTAAAATGAACCAGTTCCTGCTGAGGCTAATAGACTATTGTGAAGCTGGAGAATTAGCACCTTGACATACTCAATGCAGACAGAATTTGAGCTCAAATATAGGTCAGGCTGTGTGCATATTTGGAAAAAGCTTTTGCATCCAAAGCCTTGCCTATTTTTTTTTCCTTGCTACATTACGTGACTCATTACAAAATAATACCTCTCCCTCTAGATCCAGGCTTGGAAACATGGTATATTCATAACTTTTCCTTTTTTTCTTTTGTTTTTTTTCCAGCAACCATGGAGCTATAATTTATTTTTATTTGTAAGAAAGCTCAGGTTCTGAAAGCACTCTCTCTAGGAGATGGATTGTCCAAGCTTATTCAGCAGGCTAAGAGTCTGTACCCAAAAATTAGATTAAACTGAGATTAGCTTCAATCAGTCTTTATTTTTGTCTAGAGTACCAAATTTGAAAAAGGGGACTGAGTGGGTGAAAACAGAGAGCATGGGTCTGCCAAACCCCTTGGATGTAATATCTAACCTCACTTACAGCCAAGAGCTTTGTGGTGGAACTATCTGATAATAAGACCAGACTCTGCATGCAGGTTCCTGTGTGTGTGATAGAGATGGATAGAGCTTCCCATCTGGCTGGGCACTGGGGGCAGACAGGAAGAGAGAGACGCAGGTGCAGCCGGGAATGGAAAAGGCAGTTAATGTGCAGTATGAAACAAGAGCACTACATAAAGCACTTTAAAGTGGGACAAGTGACAAAGTGTCTTGTTTTTTAGGTGAAAAGCATCTTGTTAGGGATTTGAAGAGGTTCAGAGAATAAACCTTACTGAGGAATTTATGTGAGGGAAAGTGCAGTTTGGAAGGAGAGAACTAGAGAGTGAGCAGCCCCAGGAAACTAAGTCAGAGAAAGCAGACTGCCATGCAGAGAGCTGCTGATGCAAACTCTCAAAAGAGGACTGTCTGGAAATGAGGCCACCAGTTACGCATGTATGTGAAGCCTGGATGGCTGCCGCAGACCTATTTACTTAAAATTCACAACCTGTATGGATGAAGTACTTAAAACAAACAACGATCAGAGAGCTTTGCTCCTGAAGCCCTGCAGAGTGTTAGATCCAGTGCCTCTCTTCCAGGGCTGCCACAAGGATCCGTGCTGTAACCTAGTTGGTTGTCAGCATAATAGACAACTATTAAGTTGGTTGTCAACATGATAGAGCCCACAGCAAACCTTGTGAGAGGGTCCATGGCTTTGATTCCACCCCTTCCCACAGGACCTGAAGTAGCAATGAGTGCTGCAGCCAGCAATAGCCTTGAAAACATGTGGGCAGATGAGATAAGTTTATCCTTAGTTAGCAATGCTGTGCTTTCAAGTGATGATCAGGGAGTTCGAACGCAGCAGCCGTTACAGCACATCCATGCATCACCTGCAGTAAGTAAATCCACATATTTGCCTGGGCAGACCTGTGGGATCCACCACAAAGCTGAACACAGCTGTGTGTGTAGGAGTATGTGTGGGATTCAGAAAACAAATGAGCTTGAAGTAGTACAGTGCAGATTAGATTATTATATACCTAAGCAAAAGATCACAGATACTATACAGTATACCATGGTGGGAAGTTGACTCAATGGCCTTTCTTTCCACATGGTCTATTGTACAACTTCTAATTGTAACACAAGTGAAAGAGAATTACTTTTAATAACATGGAAGCAATCAGCAGCTACGTTTGTTCACAGACATAACCTGGGTTTCTCAGGTATTCAAGTACAATAGCCAGCTGCCGGGAAAAAAAAAAAATAGTTGTTGCAGTTTTGGTTTACATATTTATGCGGGGGTTTTAAAAGTGAAAATTATGAATTATTGTTCAGTCATTACTGAAGAAATATATTTACAACTCTAAAGTGGGCAAAAATACCACTTCGCTGCCAGATTTATATACACAGCTTTAATCTTGGTTATATATGAGAAGGGCTGAATATTTATGGTTATCTAACCAAGGGACTATAAACTTTGAGAATAGATGGAGACAGAAAAATAATATAATTCAAATGAGTATAGAGGGTCAATCAGAATTAAGAGAAAAGAGAGGAGAGAAACTGATTTAATTTAAGCAGCATTAGGGGGCTAGATATTCAAAATGTTATTTCCCTGGTGCTTGACTGAAAACCGCCTTGTAGACATTCCAGGCTATTTCTCATAATCACAGAAGATGTTAACGTGCATGGAATGGCAATTAAAATTCACTAGGACCAAGATTTCTAAGAGTAAACTGTAATTTTGGGGTGTTTCTACCATGGGGTGTTCAGCTTAGGACCCACAAAGGGCTCAGCAGTCTCTCTTTGAATGACTCTTCAAATGTCTCTTTGGTGAAAAGTTGGATGTTAGAAATCAGAGACCCCCAACATCATTAGTCATGTATTGATAGCCTTGTACTGTAACAAGAGAGGAGAACCCAGCATTTTCTGTATAAAACTCTCACAGAGTGCTTTGGGATCTTAAACATCGAAGATATATTAAGGAATAATCCCAAAACATTTTACAAGACAGTATATCTGTCAAGAAGCATCACCACAGATGAGTGCATTCTGAAATTCAGCAACTGCACAGAAGTGTTCAACACCACAACACAGTAGTGCAGAACGGGAAGTAGAACTGTGGGGATAAAGTTTGGATCGCAGAAAGTAATATAGCACATTGCAGCCTGATTAGACCAGTGTTTTGGGACTCACCAAGAGCTCACTGGAATTTTTAATGACCAAAAACTTTTCATTAATACAGGCATCCACTGCCAGTTCACATGGCTCTGGCTATTCTATCTAGTTTCCAGCTACAGCTCCAGAAGACTAAGGTTAGAGACCCACACCTTTCACAGCAACAGTGAAGTCCAGGCAGGATGTTCAAGAGCATCTGAGATAGTACTAGATGCCTGTGTTCCGGCACCTGAATCCCAGCCCACATCTCACCTAAAAGAAAGTAAAAGCATATACACTGTGAAGAGACAAACAGGAATTATCACAAGGCAGGCTGTTATTTTAATGAAACAGAACAGACTAGGAAGCAGTAGACCACAGTTTTGCCACATCCATGAGTGCTGGAGTAGTCACAGAACGCTTCAAGCAATCAAAAGTAGAGGCATCTCAGTGTGATGAACCCCTGTTTACCCCAGACATGTCACTTCTTTGACATTACCCAAAAGAAGGAAGGAAAGATGCAGAAGAAAATTTTCAACCACCCACCCAAGAGCTGAAGCAAAGAGCATGTGGGGGAATACACAGTCAATGTTTGCCTGAAGATTATTTTTTGGTTTAGTGAGATATGGGAATCAATGTGTTAAAAACAAAGCATGTTCATGTTTTACACTTGCATGCTTCTAAACAATATTAACAAGATTAATTCAGACCCTTTACAGCATAGAATCAAAGAGTATTTAGAAACTTCTAAAGCTGCACACTGAGAACCTAACAGTCTGTAACTGCTTTGTTAAAATATAAAACTTTTCAAGCTCACATAATGGATTCATGGATAGTAAGGTCTGGAGGGATGGATCATTATGCTCATCAACTCTGACCTCCTGCATATGACACAGTCCAGAGCATTTCACCCAGCAATACCACCATCAAGCCCAATAATTTATAGCTAAACGTGCCATCTTTTTCAGAAGGAAGGACATCCAATCTTGATTTAAAGACTCTAGGCGATTAATTTACCACATCCCTTTACCATCTGTTCCAGTGGTTAATTATCTTCAGTTAAATGCGTATCCTATTTGCAGTCTGATCTTCAACGACTTTAGACTTTTATCTGCCTATCTGTGTGGACATGATGGCTCATAATACTTTGTTACTTCCCATGCATTAGGACTGAAATGTGATGCCTAGACTGGAAATTTCAGGTTTGGAGTTTTGTTTTGGTTTCTTTTGTTGAAACCTTAACATAAAGACTTTCAAGGCATTGGCACAACACACTGTAATATTTCATTTTGGAGCAATTTCAATGACTGAGTGTTAATGGCATATAGTATTCCAGATTTTGAGGAGTAAAAATATTATGTGCACTTCATCTGTTTGTTTAAAGTGTTTTTTCCTAATGAAGGCTGTACTGTGCTGAAGCTTGGAAGCAGGAGTTTGATCTAGTGGCAAGAATAAGAAGTATTGAGAGTTTTAATTCTTCTGCCCTTATCCCAGTTCTGCCAGTGCAATTTGATTTGTGGGCCAGGGGAATTCACCTTACTCAATTGTAAATGGTTATGGAGGCTGTGCTACAAAGTGCACAGAGATTTTTGGAGCTGGGCTGATTGAACCACATTAAAAAACAGTGTCTGCCTTACACTGTAATTTTGAAAGCTTTGTAACTTTAATTAAAAGTGATTTCAAAATCCAGTCCCTACCCCAAACTTTTGAGTTTTAGGTGTGTCATACCACTATGAAAAGTATTTTATCTACCAATATATAAATACATTTTCATGAGCAACCAGACACATACTCCTTTTGTACCTGCCATGTGCAGATGTAAAAGCTGATTTTGGTGCTAACATTGTTTTATTGTTTAACCTCAGTTACTGTTATTGCCATGTCTCCTTTATAACGTTATTCTATATCAAGTTTACTTGAATAACCCCACTGTCTTTTAAACCCAAAACTGCATTCATTCTCCGATATTGTACTTTGACTGTTTTTCCTTAAAATGCTTTCCTCTTGCTGAATAGTCTAAGTTCCTGGAGGATGACCATTTCAGATTACTCATTTCTCAGAAACATTATTACCTCTATGAAATGCAGCTGTAAGGCCTTAGTCTTGTTTCTGACAATACAGAATTCAACCTTTTTCCTCTCTCTACAAAAAATTAAATAAGGCTTTTTCAGGTTACTGATTTCTTAGCAGATTTGATCATCTGAATATAGAGAGTTCCTCAAATATGTGGTATTTTCACTACCCAAATCTCTCTCTTCCCCGTGCCACCAAAGTCTTCAAATTTTTCTGTTCATGAAGCAATTGGCAATGAATTCTGGCAGGGTACCATAGACAGCCAGAAAATCAGAACCTAGGGAGTTAATTCCTTTCTAATCCTCCTCTTTTTCAACAATCATGGAATGCTCCTAGATCTTCTTCAATCAGGAGCCCTAATTAAGAGAATCCTTTCTTGAGCCTAATTAAAACCTAAGAGCCAAAGCCCAATCAGGTAGCTTTAGAGAGATGCTCCCAAGATGACAGGAAGAATTTTTTGACAGAAAAGGACCTTCAAGCAACCGCAAAATTATTACTCTAGTGTAAATGCAAATGGACACTTCAAGGAAGTCCACAAAATTCCTCTCGATTTTAATCCTCCTCTCCTTTGAACTGGTATAATCTCAAGCTTTATTTCCCTGACCTTAGCTTTTCTCAAACCAGTTGGCATGTTCTGGATACTAGTCATGTTAGCTGAATCAAGATAAACAACTGGAGGCAACGGCCACACAGAGCTACACAGATTATCTGAAGGGGCAGCAGTTCTGCTAAGTCATGAAATAAGTGAGAGATGCAACTATTAAGAATTTTTCCTCTCTTTTACCTCTGTTTTACTCTTGATGGATAATGAATTCCCAAGATACACAAGGCATTGTGATCCTCAGCAGTATTTGTGCTTACATTGTTCAGACAATAACAAAAGGTGAAAAATGCATTGGTCTCTCTACATGAAACACAACATGAAAAAGCACTTCCCTGGAAAGATCTATTTACTCAACTGAGGTTGGCAACTACTAGCTCAGACACATTGAGAGGGCTAGAAACCTACGTCTAGGGAAGCACGCTGTGAACCTAACAAGGAGTGACACTGCAAAGTAGGATTATCTGCAGCAGAGTTAATGGAAAACGAAGTACTTCTGTAACAGAGTGGTCAGCAAGGGCTCAGTCCTGGGCAATATGAGCACACTGGCCACCCAAATGACCCTTTTAGTTTGTACTCTGATGTTTTGCGGCAGGAGACCTGGCTCAGGACACAGAGCAATGGTCTTCTTATCAGAAAGGAGCAGAAATAGCTTAGAAATAGCACTGTACTTCTGTGTTGCATTGAATTGTGTGAAGCTCACAGAAGTCAGGCCAAGATATCTGGCTGTTATGCTGTACTGAGAATAAAATTTCCTTTGATCCATATTAAATTTGTGCCTTTTTATTTCATCAAGAGCTGACTTGTGTTTAGGCCATGGGACAGAAGGAAATTCATTATCTCTTGTCTCTTATCTTCTCTATTACTTTGCACTTCTCAAATTAAGTCATCCTAGTCTTTTTTTAAACTTCATCTGGCATAGGCTCTCCCATTCCTCCATGCTGTGTCTTTAATAATTTTGTTGCGCTCTTGTCTGGCTTCATCTCTGCAGTGGCCATTTGGAAATGAAGCAACCAGAACTGAGTGCAGTAGTTTAGCTGGAGCTATAAAACCAATCGATGTAATCCTACTTTAATACATTCTACATTATTCATCTTCCCTCTTTCATACAATCTGTCATTTTTGCTGTTGTGTTGGTTTTTTTCCCCACCAGCTCTGCACATAGAGATGATGCCTTCATTGACATGTTTTTTTTCCCCCAAAGAGGTTGCAGCCAAGTAAAACATAATCCCCACATGTACATACAACATTGTTGTGTGTAGTTTAAGTAGTTCTTTCCAAAGTGCGTTGCTTTGCGGTGCTAAATCCTCAGACCTCATATCAGCAATTTACTCTGGAACTTGGGACTTAAAGGAGGTCTCTTGTCACTTTCTTCCACTTCTGCTTTCCTTCTCTCCCTTACCTTTTTGCAAAATTTGATACTAGGGATTTGTCTAACCTAGGATTCCCAGTCCCTCCCTCAATCCCAGCTCCCAGCCAGGCAGTATCAGCAAGAGGCCAAGAAAAATGTGGCCCAATTGTTCTGTTCCAAAGCAGAGTGGTGAGAATAAGCAGAGAGCTGGCATATATGGGCACAAGGGAAAAGCAAAGGGATTGCCATTATTAGGTAAGCATAAAAATAAGCTGAAGGTAGTCAAGATAATAAAATAGTTATAAAGGAACAAAAAAAAGTATGTAGATATGACATGCACTAATGGCTCAACTTGAAGTAAGGGCAAGTTAAAGTAGTATCGTTTTCTAACATTAGAAATGGTGGAGCAGTCAGATGGATTAAATGGATAGGTCTGGGAGTCCCTCTAATAGGGTATTCACTGTCCAAGGCGCAGATGGTTCTGACTCTTGCTCACCTGCTTGGTGACACTAATAGATGGATCTTCTCCTTCCTCTGTCCCCTGCCAACCGCTGTTTACACTGCAGAGTGAGGACTGTCTCTGCAGCACTAACTATAACAAGGTTTCTATCTTACTTCAGTCTGGTAAGTATTAGCATAGCACAACTAATAGGCAGGAATCAACACTGAGAGGCAGGTAGTAACATTGAGAATTACTTCTGACTGCATATTGATGTCGAAAGGAACAGCAGAATGTTACTTCTGCACCACAGTAACATCTTTAAGTATAGTAGTATCCGTAAGTATCTTTTACATGTGAAGTAACTCATGCTTTAGAATTTACACATATACATTTATATCTAAAATAGATATTAAATATATAAATATGAGTATAGAAGTATATCAGTATATGTGAAGTATAGGTCTTCTGAGAGAAAAAATAAACTCAGTCAAGTGACTGGTAATGGCTATCATCAGGATTAATGATTTAGGTGTGGATGCCAGAGACCTACACTGAAACCAAAGCCCTGGAAGCAGACAGATCTGGACACAACCTTCCTTTTAACCTTAATTCAAGGCTGGGTCTACCAGGAACAGATTAATACAAGGCAGATAGTCTTGTTATGTATACTAGCAAAGCTCTTCCAAGTCTGTAGCCAAGCCTATATAGAGACATATCAGCCACTTCTATTAAACACACAGTGTAGGATGTGATAAAACCTTGTTTCAGTGCTCATGAAAGAAATCTAAAAAATGCTTTAGAAGCAAATTTTTTGTTGCCCACTTTCAAGGCTTCTTTAGCTCCTTATCCTCAGCCAGCTACCCACTGTCTCCACCTCAGAGGCCTATGCCACATCCTCACCTGAAAAGTGCAGATCCCACTGCTGTTGTGCAAACTACTGAGCCTGAGTGCCCTGTATGTGCGCTACGTGTATCAGCTATTCAGGAGTAACAGCCTGTGTGCAAGATCTTAACATTCAGTAATTGTAGTGCCATTCAAGGTCACATACTCTACTCTGAAAGAAGAGTAAATTACCTCAGCTCAATCATAGGGGAACAAGGCACAGCCTGAGAACAGTCATGGTGGAGCTGCTGACCTGAGGTAATCTGATGCAAGGAAAGCTCTAAGCCCAAGGAACCTGTTATTAGGTTCTGCCGATACAAAGCAAACTAGGAAAAGGTAAATGAAGCAAGTGTTGTTAATTAAAAACATTCATGACTAAACACATGTTTGAGTTCCAAAGCTTCCTGGGATCTATTAGTTTTTTGAGCTGTTAGAGTCTTGTAAACCTTGATTACAATCCCTCATGAAGAAATTCACCTACAGCTCCTCACAGAAAGGTGGGAAAACAGCTTTGATGGAACAAAAGAGAATGTGCTATTCTGCATTTACTATGCAGATATTCTCTTCTAATAATTCCTGTTTCATTTCAGAATTCTAACTCAAATCCCACTGATTCTGAGATTTTCCAAGTAGTAGCTGTAATATTCCCTGATAAACACAGCAAAACCAGTTCACAGGAGCGTATTTCAGGAGTTAGGGGATTATGACATCTGCATGATCTTTCTCAAAGGAATATAAATTGGGGATAAAAATGGTAACACAACACACTTGGTTACTGCCTCCTCCACTTCTTCTAAAAAGCAGCCAAAAAAAAAAAAAAAAGAAATATCACACAGGCGATAACCCATTTAATGACATAGAAACAATTCCTTCAGTGATGGATTCAATCAACAATGAGCACACAGAGATGGTTCCTGCTGTGCAAAGCCTATCCAAAGGTATGGATGTTTCAGGGGTTTCTTGATAGACTATTGTTCTTAGGCCATACACTCTCTTTTGCCATGCTGTTTATTAGGAAGACTGCCCGATATTCACAGTGGTGTGCTGATACGCTTTTCAGTATATGACGATCTACTTGGGAGTACAACTAATCATTGGAATTGTTTGCTCGTGGAATTGTAGGGCATTCAAGTTTCTCAGTGCTTAAATCTACGCAGATTGCTCTGGAGATCCCAAAGAATTGGCTGCTGTTTACACATGTACAGTTAAAATCCCTTTAAAAGAAGTGAGCCTCTGAGTTGGGAACTGCCTTGCCAGGCATGAGATTCCCAAGAAGACAGATCGTCTCACATATTGATACAACATCACAATGCAAATATCATATTGCAGTGTCGGGACAACAAGCAACAAGTGTTTTGTGGCTCTCTCAAAATCCATTTGATGTGATCCATCCCTCCCCTCATTCCTTCTGTCTGTGCACAGAAAATGTGGTTTGTTTCTTCTCTCTGGCTGGATGCTTGGAAAAATAAGAGATGAAGGCTTGAAAAACATGCCGCATACCAGCTACATTAGCTGCCCTCAAGAGCCACAAATAGCCCTATTATTCTTCCAGAATATTTATATTACAGTAGTGCCTGGAGGCTCCAGATAACAGCAGGGCTGTACAAAACCAGGCTGTGTGCCAGCCACGGTATAAATGCATGTTAACACACAGCCCGTTCTCTCACTGCAACCTCTCATATATACCACAAAATTAAAGATGTTTTCCCCTCGAGTGCTCCTGTGAGACAGGGAGGCTCTAAATACCTGCAGGTCCCTCACTCATACTCTTTCTTGAAATAGATGTTTTCTATAGATGTGTATATTTTGCAGAAGCAGGCTGTTTTGATAATTAGCTCAGGTCATGTTGGAAGTGGACGTGTGTTTACAATATATACTAAAATTATTATGTATTTCAAGCTAAGGTGTTAGCAAGAAATCAGGGGGTTTTCTGCAGCTGTGAAGATTAGGTATACAAGTGGGGATGACTTGTACTAACAAACCCACCTCTCAACATCAGTAGTTTGAAGAATCTCTTCATGTGACAGACCAAGAATCAGGAATGCAAAGTGCAGCGTTGCTGAAATGTTGCAATAAAGGCTACTCACTTCAGCTGATACACCATCCTTTTATGAGATAAAAAACCCCATGTCAACTGAACAGCAGCTTGCATTGCATTCCTCACAAGGTACCCTGCCAGCAGTAACAACCTCTTCACATACTGCAGGGTCTAAAGGTCTCAGGATCAGATGAATAAGGTCAATGCTAATTAATGCTTTAACTAATCGCACAGTAAGTGCTTCCAGCCACAGGCAACATACTATAGTGGCTTAATCTGCCATATATATGGTTTAGAACTACTGTGATTGTAGTAATTTTTCAAAATTATATGTGTGTATATATTTGTGCATAGAATAGTGAACTCGATATTAAACTTCCAAGTCAGGTGTGTTTTTTAGGACTGATCTTCAGTGCTGGATATTGCCATTTAATCAGTTTATACAGACAAGCACCTAAATGCCCCCAGCATCCCAAGTTTACAGTTTGCTGCCTGCTCAGTGCCTAAACAAGTACAGCACTACAACAAGCTGGCACTCAAAAGGAGTGACCACTGGTTTGCTACTGGGTACACAGAAAGCTGCATCCATAACTCAAGGCCTTTCTCTTGCTGGACAGTGTGTGGGCCAGAGGTATAGCAACAGAGTTAGTAGAAGTGCTGGGATAAGACCAACAGAGCAAAACCAAAACCTCAAAAGAAACAGCAAAAAACGGGAGGATGCAAAGAACAAGAAAAGTGAAACCCTTTCACCTCCAAGTCATAAACATCTCTTTTGATCTCTATATCTCCTATTTCTGATCTGACAAGTATTACAAATGCCAAGCCCACACCCCGATTCCCTCCAGTGATTAATGCACTACGGTCTTTCTGAAAGCTTAAAGAGCTCTCCCTCCAGGCCACAACATTTGATAAAGAAATGAAGCTTGGCGATTAATAATTCCTTGGGCTGAGTTTTTGTTTAATAACTATTCTGTCAGTGATAGATCTAAAGGGCGAGGGTGTGGATGTGCATGCATGCAGAGGGAGTAATTTGATTGTGGCCAGGAGATTTGGCAGGCTGGCATTACAAAGCAGCTCTTTAGCAATGGCTGGAAAACCAGCATGACAAATCACTCCGTTCTCTGCTTCCCCAGCCTACCCCCTCTGCAGCAGAGCTATCTCATTAGGCTCAAGCCAGCCAATCCAAGCCTATGATTTGGGAAATATTTCCTTTTTGACATTCAAGAGAACAATTCCTTACCCAGGGAAAATTACATTTAAAAATAAATGGAAAAGCATCAATCAGCTAGGAAAATATATTCAGCTTTCTGGATCTCTGGAGAGAAAGTGATTTTTTTATTTTATTACATTTAAATAGGACTGAAGGCCATGGTTTGATTTTTTACGAAACTGAGATAACTAAAAAGATAGCACTGTAACATTTGCATATAAACTGTTACCTTTTCTTTATATAGAGACAGTCTTTTCATTCAAGCTAAATCTTGAATATTTACAGACCTGTAGAGATATGCTAGCACATACCTGTTAGTAGAGACATATGCTACATAGTATGAGAAACTGCAAGGCCTATTCTGGAGTGATTTGTATGTGTTTTTTTAAACCAGCAAGCCAACTGTGTTTCCAGGTGAGCTCTTTTAGAATTCTCAAGCCTCCTTTCAAGATTATAAAGATCAAATTAAAACAGGTTTCCTTTTAAAGCAGTTGTCTCTGCTGAACAGTATCTTGTTTGCTTTTGCTTCCTTAGTCCAGAAGAACATGAGAGTCAGCCAAGCCACTAAAGAGTAATTTTTTCATGTGTAGTAGCTCCAAAATTGGCCCATGCAGGCCATTCTTCTTTATAACATCTCAACTTACGCACTGAGCCAAAAGAATAGAACAATCACATTAGTGACAGCTTTCCTGGAGCATCCATAAATCCTTGCTGAGTTCAGGGATGGATCCTGCACATGTAACACTCTGTCTCAAGGAGCTGCTATTTACACCTCTGGACATCTGCCCTTTCCTAACCATAGCTACTACTACTGAGGCTTCTACACAGCCATGCATCACCAGTCCCACTGAAGATTACCTCCCTGTCAGACAGGCTAAATGGCTCCAACACATTTCACCCAGAAGGAGCTGGGTTGGCTTAGGCAGCTTAAGTGAGTCCTTACTACACCAACTGACCTGTGACAGATGGAATCGGAAGATTCACAGGAAAGAGTCTCAGCAGCCATGGGGGCTCACCAAGCATCGTACAGCAGCAGAATCAGGAATAAGTGCCAGGTATTCTGGCTCCTAGTCCAGCTTCCCTGTTGATGAAGCTCACTGCCTTTACAACTCCAACAAAAAATACATTCAGCAAAACCTTCTAATGAGATTCCCCACAAATGTATCTAAGGAGATATTTTCATATTATGAAAGAGATTATGAATTTTATCCAGGGGGTAAATAACCCAGCAAATTAAATGTCACTGCTAGGCCAGGAAAGAAGAATTCATTACATCCCCTTTTCCTAATGGGACATTATAACTGATCGTGTTTTATTTCTGCAGTCCTGCAAGCTCTACCATGTCCCATAATTCACTGCAGTGCTGGAATTCAGGCTTTGCCCATATCATTTCATGAAGATGAAGCGCTGGTGCTGCTCTGAATTACATTTCTATTCATTTTACTCATTTTTTTTTTTTTTTTAAGTATTTGCTGCCTATACATAAATTGTTACTGTTATATAAAGCTTCGCTAAGGCGCCTTGCTGACAATTTTTCCTGTCTTTTCCCCTGAATTAATAACAAAATGCAAATCAGTAGCAGTGGGTTTTTTTTCCTTCCACTTAATACAATGCTTGAATAACAGAGCATTTAAAGATTTACAATACATATTAATGGCATTTAAGCACCCTTCACAGTAAATGCACCTTTAGTTTTCATCTTCTTCTATATTCACCTTTTCCTGTATTATGCCTGCTCTCTGCACCTAAAACAAGGCCACCTTATCACATTTTTTCTTCTCTGCCCCTGCATTTTCAGTTGGCAGCAAAAACTCTCTCACTACTTAAAAATGACCACTCATCCCCTCCACCACCCCCCACACTGCAGAGTGAGAGCTCAATATATCTGGTCACCTCGATAAATCCAGGCAGCATTGTCAAGGCTGAATGTCAGGACGCAGTCACAAAGGCTGCTGCTCTATTAAATTCTTTAGCTGATAAAACACTGGTGTGGCAGATTTAGTCTGTGTCATTACAATCCAAACAACTGACTGTTGGTTATAGATGAACAGCAGCTTCTAAGACTGTGCCAGATTTTTACCTCCTTTACTCAATTAAAGCTCTCAGTTGTAGATACAGTTTCTGCTTTGTCAGTGTCACTACTTAGTTATTACTTTTTATGCAATAGTGAAATGATAGACATCTAAAAAAATCCCAAAGAAAACTAAACACTTTAAAAAAAAAAAAAAAAAATCAAAACAATTGCCAAAATTATCTACCTCAGATTTTATGTGAAAAGAATATAATAAAATATATTTTAACTGTCATGGTTTAAGCCATGACTGCTACAGCTGAACCCAGGACATTAACAAAACAGCATCTTTTCTCCCAGCAGCAGTTTAGCCTTGTAATAGAAGGATTGTTTTGTGGACATCATGAGTCATTTGAATGACAACTGTCATTTGCACCGCCATCTTCCACCATCTCCCCGGAACAGCCCAGCTTCACACCACTGTTAACCATTCTTGCTTTCCCAAGAAAATATTCCTTCCTCCCCTTCACCTTGGGGGTTCAAGCAGTTTTGTGGTACCTTTAGCAACTGTCACCTCTCCCTAGCTGTTAGCTGTTTGTTACAAAGATGATACACACTGATCCCAGTTAGAAAACTATTGCCAACTTTAGCATCATTTTGTGGATGTATTTGGTTTGGATCCACCACCATGCTGAGAGATTGTGCAGCTCTGATCATTCCTAAGCTGTTCTGAAAAAACAAAAGCAGAAATAATAGCCTTCCTTCTTGCTTAAGGCTCACTAAACCCAGAAGCTAGACCAGTCTGTCACCTGCTGAGTGTGCAACACCCAAGAGCCATTGCCTGTTCTCTGATCCCACAGTACTCAAGAAGGAATCTGAAGTTGTCACACGTTTCTCCAAAGGCAGCCCATTTTAAAACATTGCTTATTTCTAACAGGACCTGAATATCTGTTTCAGTAACTCAGAGGAAGGAATATTCCAACAGGGTCCAGGGAGAACCAGTCCAGGACATGCCGGGTACCAGCTGCATTGCTGGAGCACATTAGCCTCTCTGAGTGCCAGAAACCAGCACTGGGTGGCAGGCTAGGACAGCTCTTAGTAGTGACTCCCAGTCCTGGTGCATCACTCCTTAGCTTCCTTCATTGTCACCTGCAAAAATTCTACAAACCTTTAGTAGGGTGGTAGAGCAGGAGAAGCTCATGCACCCAGCACTGGCAACTGTCTTGCTCTATTAGGTGTACCTAAGAAACCAGGCAGAGCTCTCCCTCTCCCTGAAGCCACAGGAGGCTGCATATATTGGCTCCCTCTTTTCTCTGTTTAAACCTGAAATACAAACAACAACGCCTTTGAGAGGGAAAAGTGCGACTGGAATTTGTCCAGGCAACTAATCTTGTGGGTGTAATTTTAGAATGGAGCAGTCTGGTAGTCATACATTAACAAGCATATCTTTCACTGCATTCCTGTGTGATGTAAAAACAACTTGGGAGCCGGCAGCCTTTTTCCCCATGAAAGCTGCCACTAAAATGTTCCCCCATCACCACTAGTAAGGGCAGGATTAACTTGCAAGGTGATCCCTGGCCACAGATCAGCCCTCCTCCATCCCTAGGAAAAGAAATAAGTCTGTGGAGCATATGTGCAAATGCCTTGGAGACAAAGTCAGCTGATGGGAACAGAGACATTTCTGTTCCCCACAACAAGCTACTGATGCTTCTCGTGCACTATTGCAATCTCTGTTGCACTGTTGCAGCCTTATTAGTACACTACTGCAATCTCCTTTCTATGTGTTTGGGTGCTGTGTTACAGACCAGTCTCCTCCTAGACCTACTATGATTCATACCAAGCATCTGCAAAACATTCAAACACCCAGGCTCTGTCTGAATGCATAAAATGCTAATCTCATTAGATTTCTCATTTTCAGTGTAATATTGTCACACTGCTATGCACCACTGCCACAGATTAGCAGGCTTGCCAGAACTGAGCCCCACTAATGAGTTAATCCAACTAACACTCAAATCCCAAATCAGATTTAAAGCCATCTAGACAGAGGACCCAGCAATGGTGGCTGATGGGTAGGAAGGGAGAGGGTCAGCCTTGTTTTTAGAGAAGTAGTTGTTGATTAAGTGAGAGGTGGGTATAAGGGAGAAGCAAGTATGCATTTTTTTTAAGTAGGAGAGGCTCAGTCAAACTCCAAGTTGCCAGGCATGGCCAATAGCCCAAATGGACTTGAGAAATAATTTGCAGTAACACGTATCTGTATGGACTGTCAGCTTCTGACTGAGAGACACTTAGCTATAAAAATCAGGAGCTAACAAAGCTTCTATTGCCATTATTTAAGCTACAGTGCTTGGAAGGTCTAAGCAGCTTATAGATCTGAGCTGATTCCTTCCAGCCAGGAACCTGGAGATGAGAGGAAGGTTTTCATGTATTACTTTCTTATTCTGCCAGTAACCCAACATGCTGAAGAGATGCACAGAGGCTCAAAGGAAAGGCACTGAGGGGAACACACATCTCTTATTGTCCACATTCCAAATAGGTTCTTAAAACATAGCTGCAGTCTGAAGGGGAGAGCTGGCAGGGACCTCTTTTTTTCTTTTCCCCCTTATCCTTTTAGATGAAATTGCTCTTTTAGTGGGAAAGTACTGAATTACTGAAGCTGAACATTTTCACAGGTACATACTGGCTACATTAGGCCTCCAGTAAGATATAGTTCACCTTAGATCTCAGAGAATCTAGCCAGAGCACAAAGCACCACCTCAGAACAGCCTGGCCAGCAGAATACTGTCCCAGAACAGGGGAAACCAAGGACACAACAGGGTCACTCACACCCCCAACAAGGGTCTAAACACTAGCTCTTCAGAATAACACTTTCATTTCTCTTTAATATTTTCCATAAAATACCCCTTGAAAGGCCTCAGCTTTGCTTCATGGACCACAAAACTTTTCGTGCAATGTCAGTGTATTTCCCTGGTCAGAAATATCATTTCCTGTCCAACAATTTACCAAAGAGTGCCCAGAAAACAGCAAGCACTGGTTTGCCAGTGCACTTATTTCCTCCTTGTGGATCCAGTTCTGTGTGTTTTACTCAGGAAAGTAGTCCACTGCCCACAATATGATTTTGGGGTTTTTTTGCCAATGGTAGGGTATAACTCTTCTATCCTTTAATGACAATCCAACAGCTTAGCATCAGAACCACACAGCTGCAGAGGATTGAAGTGAACTGCATTTTATGTTGTTGTGCATCATCAACAAATTTGCCTGCAAAGTTTTAATTCCTCAATCTGTCATTTGACTATTGATGGATAGAGCTAGAAAGAAGGTTTGACTCTCAGATGTGGAATTCAGATAAGCAAAGGTGCTGAAGGTATCCTATTTTGACCAGTAAATGTAGTCAATTTGTTATGGATCTCTCTCCCCCTCTCTCTAGGAACTTTTATGGAACAAGTGCTGTGTTAAGAAAACCTTTCTTCCCAGAAGCCATGCTTCTCAGCACATTTCTTACTGTTGCACCTTTTAACTATTGTGTCAAGCCCATTGGTCTGAGCCAGAATCCAGAGAAGTCAATGTGAATCTGTCTGTTGATTTCACAACATCTCGATCGAGGCTTTAAACTGCATTGCATGCAAACAGGATAGCTTGACTATGACCCTTTCCACCTCTCACTAAGCAAACAGATAAGTAGTAAGCAGTGCATTCAAAGAAAGAGGGTCCATTTTTGTTTATTGTGTTGTAACTCCATTAAATTGTCCTGCTGATAAAGCACACCAATACGCTGCCAATTTTTAAGCATAAGATGAATTTTCCAAATCCTTCATATCCTTTTGACCAGCAACAAATAGATCCCAATGTAAAGGACGTGAAATAGCCAGTAGCCCCAAACTTTCCAAATGTAGCGAAGCTGCCATGAACGTGCTTTTTGTGAGCCCAGATCCCGCCCCTTCCAGAGACAACTGCCCACAACAATCTCCTGCTCCATGCTAACAAGGTACTAACAACAATAGTAATCACAGTTTGCCTGCTCAGCTCACCCCAGGAGCATGGCAGCAAATTGATGATCATTTCTCATTGTGAATTATGACACAGGCACATCACCTCACCCCTGGAATAAAGCAGCACCTGCCAATCCCGTTAAAACAGCAAGGGGAAAAATGAAAGCCCTGCCGTAGCCAATCTGATTCCCTGCTGACTCTAATTACCCAGACGGGAATTTACAATTGCTTCCTCCACCAACTCCTGCTCTGCAGTCTGCAGACTTTGGCTAGTTCTTTCTTTTGTATGCCTACTGCCACTGAGTAGATTGGGTTCCTAATGAGTCTTGACACTAATGGTACAAGGAGACAGCAGAATTACATATCACCCTCCCATTCAGAGCAAACCTGGCAGGAAATGACCTGAGACCTCACACCCTTCTACCCCAAAGAATCCAGTTATAATGCCTCAGGAGCAGGGCCAGCTGGTGCACACTCCCCCCTCCAGCAGCCCTCACTTCACTTCCCTTTTCCATTGTTCAGGTGGCTGGAAACAGTTCTTTATGGCCTAATCCATGACTAGTGGGTTGAGGCTAATACAGAAGCCGGAGAAGCTTAAGCACATTTCAAGCTGAAGCCCATCAAGAAAGGAAAGGAAAAAAACCCCAACATTGTTTCACACATGTGCTGGAGAGCTCTAACACACAGTTGTTGTGTATTAGGTGTTTAACAACATGTGTAACTCAGACTGCTTTAAAGTAGAGAAGGGAGACATGTGCTGCTATGATTTCCATGTTGATTATTGTCCAGGTGTAAAAGAGACTGGAGCTACCTATTGAACTGTGAGCTAATTACAAGAAGAAACAGATGCTGTGTGCTAATGAGGCTGCAGATCCATGAGGAGCATCTTTGCTGAGGAGGAATAAATGTCTTCCACTCCTCAAGTCAGCAGTAGTCTACAAAAGCTGTCTTCTGTCTATGACCCCTGTTGCCACATCATTTGAACAACTTACAAACAATAGTATGTTTGCCTCTGTCAAAAGCCCTGCAAAAGAAGAAAGCACTAGCTCCAGCATACAGGTGGGAAGATGAGGCAGAAGACCAAGGACACACACAGAGTCTGATCAAAGTAGAAAACAGGCCTAAATCAGCTTATTCCAACTCAAGTGTTTTATATACAGATCTATTGTTTGCCTCATGCTAATAACTCTGAACCCAGCATTTCATGTATCCACCTCTTTTACTGCTTTACTGTGATAGCATAATCTACTTCTATCAACCTCACTACTCCTTCTCTTTCCCCTTGGGCCTGCAAGTCTTTTGCTTCACAGCTGTTTATCATGATGTATGGGACATTTCTCTCAGCCCTCAAAGAGTTCATCTGGCCTTCGAGATTCTTTGTCTTCCTTTTCACACACAGGTAGCCAGGACCTGCTGTAGTTCTCAGCTGCTCACCAACTTTTGTCTTGTTACCCTCCCCACACATATCCTGCCAATTTCTCTGTACAGCACGTACTTTCTCTCCTGGACAGCATGATCTGTGGTACTCTAAGGTTGCCATCAATGAGCGAAACCTTTAACTGCAATGCTTATGGAGTATTAGAGTTTAACACCAGGGGAAAAGATTTGAAAAATTGCCTCCAGTCTAGCTCCACTGGCAGCAGTTACAGCATGGATCATTTCAAGGATCACTTCTACCCTTTGCATCCACTTCTACTCCAAAATTTGGCCTAAAATGTATGTAATTTTAAGAAATTAAACAACTAATTTTAATCCCACTCATTGCTCTTTTCCTTATTGACAGGGGTGCTCCGAACCACATCATAGCCTGAGAAGTTTTGGGGAACAAGCTGTGCAGAGAAAGCATCACAATTATGCAGGTGTTGCTATTCTATAACTGCACAAAGCATTCCATACTTTCAAAACATGAAAAAGGATCAGTAATTTCAAGTGGCTCATGGAACTCCTAATGGAGTTTCTTTTTATTTTCCTCTCCAGTTTTAAAGCATTATTTATTATAGTATTCTATTAAGAACAAGAGTTCACTATAGCAACCACAGCACTGAGAGGTACTATTCACACACAGTCTCTGAAATACAAGCTTTTAAGCACCTTCTTAGAAACACTTTTTAATAAACCTATGGCATAGGAGAGTGCTATGTGGTTTATAAGGAGTGACTTGCACACTAAATGAAGTCTGCAGGAACGGTATTGCTTAAGGTCTTCCCCTTCCTCTGTGACTTTAACGTCTTAAAATTAGCACACTTGTTACTAGAGAACATCACTAAAAAACACCAAGACATCACCTTTGGACAAGGACTACAAAGATCTGTCATATGGCAGCTTTTCTCTCTGCCACTATGTGGCAGCAAAAGTTGCTTGTGATTCACTGCATCAGTATCTTCGTAGGCATTCCAGCTGTGACCTTGCCATCACTCATTCTGGGGACCCTCTCTCATTCAGCATCTGCCAGCTGCCAGCATGGGACTCCAGGGAAAATTATAGAAGATTTCTGGAAAATTACAAGGGGCAGCATAAGGCAGGATTTGATTTGTTTCCATTTTCTCCCTATAAGGGAGTTTGGGTGCCTGCAGTTTGCCAGCTTCCTGACTTTCACCTGGGTGTCTCTCCATTTTTCTGTAGTCTTCCACTTCACCACTTTAGTTTTTCTTGTGTTGCTCCATTTCACACACTTCCTCTTCCCATGATGTCATTTGCCTGCTCAAATCCATTCCACAAGAATGGGAGAGCAACAAAGAATCCTCTCCCCTTCTAATGTGGAGACTGGATGTTATTTAGACATATCAATGAGTATTGATCATTATCTTCATTGACAAGTTTTCCTTCCTTAATTGGCAGTTCCTTTACAAAGGCACCTTCCAGGCCCAGCAAAGCTGCAAATGGATGTGCACTGGGAAAACCCACAATTAACAACTGTGGTTAACCACAAACAGATACAACCATTTCAAACATGCCTGTCTTTGTCTAGACTAGATGCTAAGTGGTGTTTGAAGTACACTCGCTTTAGACGCTATGAGTAATTCTGTTTTCACATTCCCACCTGCTTCCTCTACTGGTTTTGAACATCATAACAAATATATTCATGGTTCATGTGGATTTGGTATTCAGGATTCTCACTCTTTATCGATTGAGGTACCATCGAATTCGAGCTGGCAGTGTTCCAAACTGCAGGACAGAAGTGCTGATCAGTGATCACTGCATCCTCATTTCTTATCTCACTATGGGCTACATTTTTAGGTAATGTTCTCTGTTGCGTTTTCCACTTCCTTCAAAAAATCCAGCTGCTGGCATGGTCAGATAAACACTTCACTACAAGGTAGCTATACTGATGCAGTAGCTGAAGCAGCTATTTTGTATTATTAGTAAAATGTGTTGGAGTTAAGACTGATACATGCACATAAAGTATTACTGTTCTTTCCAGAAAGCTATCTGCAAACATGTTCAAAACTACATTCTACCATGAATTTAGCAAAGAATATTTGATTTATATAAAAGCCAACCACTCCTTTAGATGGCAGCTCCTGGTTGTATCATTATCTAGGCTATGGCTGTAGAAAGCATGTGAGCACATGCACTCAATGACCTGATTGTCTGGAACATGGGGCTGCTGATTACAGCTGTTATTTCAAGAAGACTTAAGGGAAACACAGATGCACACCCAAGACTTGGCAGAAACAAACAGCTCTGAGCAGTGTGGTAAGTTGATCTACCCCTCCTCCCATCACAATTAGAACAACAGAAATTCCCCATAATCATTCCACTCTCTAGCGATGTTCAGTCCATGGTTTGCCCATCACCTCTCCCAGTTACTATCCTTATCTCAAAATCCTCATGCCCCAAGTTGGGCAGAATGTCATGGTTTAACCCCAGGCAGCAGCTAAGCCCCACACAGTGCTTGCTCACTCCTCCCCACTGTGACAGGGGAGAGAAACAGAAGAATAAAAATGAGAAAACTCATGGGTTAAGATAAAGACAGTTTAACAGGTAAAGCAAAACAAGGAATTCATTCACCACTTCTCACCAACAGGTGGTTGTTCAGCCATCTCAAGGAAAGCACGAGTCCATCATACATACAATTGCTTGATAAGACAAATGCCATCACTCCAAACATCCCTCCCTTCCTTCTTCTTCCTACAGCTTTATATGCTGAGCATGACATCACATGGTATGGAATATCCCTTTGGTCAGTTGGGGTCAGCTATCCTGGCTGTGTCCCCTCCCAACTCCTTGTGCCTCCCAGTCTACTCACTGATGTGGTGGTGTGAGAGGCAGAAAAGGCCTTGATGCTGCATAAGCACTGCTCAGCAAAAGCTAAAACATCCCTGTGTTATCAACACTGTTTCCAGTACAAATAATAAACACAGCCCCATACTAGCTACTGTGAAGAAAATTAACACTATCCCAGCTAAAACCAGCACAAGCACTCACACAATTGCAGCTGGAGAAATAGAACCTCTATGAACTATCGAACTGCTCATTAACTTCTGCTGCCAAGGTTAACACCTATATTTTAGCCCTATCACAGATGCACTATAAAATTCCCTTTATCAGCTTTGTTCCTCCTGCTGTAGGACCCAAATCAGGCCCTCATTAGACTGTTTTCAATCTCCCTTAAAAAGCCGTGGACAATTTTAAGTGAAATGATGTTGCACAAATTGTTTTAATTAAAAGAACCCTATTTTCTCCTTGACTAGAATCATACCCCAGGTAGCAACGACACTGATAAGAAAATCAACAGGTGGCCTGTTTGCAAATTACCTGAGCATCACAGCTGCTTTATTCAGCACATTGTCAGTAGGAGATGGTTACATTCACCCAGACTTTTGTAGCCCGATTTATTAATGACTCTCTTAATCCAGAAGTTAGAAATTTCACTGAATCACTTCAAAAAGATGTAAAGACAAGTTATACTCTTTGGCAGGCCAATGCCAAACAAGAAATATAGCCAGGGTCTCATTCATTAAGAATCACGCTATTCAGCTCCAGCATGTCCATTGGTTTTCTATCCTGGAAGGCATATTTTTATGCTGATACTTTCCCAAGTCCCACATTGCTACATATTTTGAATATTTTGTCCCAGTATGGTCTGATTATTGCTAAGTGGGAAACCACTGCCAAGAAATTTCATGCAGGCTGGATTTAATCTCAGAAAAGAGTGGGGGATTAATATTACCAAAGGCCTTCTACTGTGCCACCCTTCAGCTCAAACTATTTAGCAAGCCACAGGCAGACTTCGTACCCATGCTAAGATCCTTGTTGCTCTTATCACCAAGAAAGCTCTCTTCAGCATAAATTCAAAGCTCTGCTTCCCTAGCTGGGAGCTGTTCATTCCCTGTGGACTATGAAAGAAAATCCCCCAGGCTTAGACTCCCAAACAGACTCCTTGCACTGACTGAGCACTTGAACTCCCTTTGTGTTAGTGTCCCTAAGCTCTTGGTACTCCATTTTCAGGCACCCCCTGTAGCACCTTAGGGTTCTCCAATGCATTACTACAGGACTAGCTCTACAGAAAATGCAGCTTTAAGGTGCCTTCCTTTTATAGGGGAGAAAAATAAATTGTTTCCTCAGTGTTCAAAGCACTGACACAGGTTGCGGGGGCTCTGGATTCAGCTCCCTTCCTTGTTTGAGAGGTGTCAGGCTCTTGGCTCTCTAGTGGAATAGACTTAACCATCAGGCTAATTCCAGGAAAAGACTTTCACTGAAACTACAGGACTGCTGTGAGAGATGAGGAATGTGATCAGAAGGATAGTGAAGTCCTTTGAGATAGCAGATATGGGTTCTAGTTCTTTCCCCAAAGACTTTGTATTAAGACTTCCTATTAAGACATTGGTGGAAAAAAACCCCCACAACTAACAGCCTCAAATAGAGCTGAATCCAGGTCTCCCACTTATTCTTCAGGTAAGCCTCTTGTCCCCCAGTGCTTTCTTTGGCAGCTCCCACAGAAGGAACAAAAACCTCTCAGTAACATACATCTTCACTGTTAGAACCCACTCTGCATTTGAGGTATAGGTTCAAATCTCCTCAGAAAGCTGGTTGTTGGTGGGGGAATATGATCAGTCTAGATAAGATGTGTTTCGGAAGTAGGGTATCCTGAAAAAGAAAAGCTTATGCCCCAACTTTCAGGAAAGAGCAGTTGTTTCCAAAGCCTAAGTGGGCAGATGTCTTATTTGACAGTTCTGAATGTGGTAGCTCAGTTCTAGAAAAGGGCACAACTTTAAACATACACCTATCTTCAGCTTGCTGGCTTTTGTGAATCACCACGATGCTTATTTCTCCCTGGATACTGCAGAGAGAATCTAGGAACCTCAATCAGGTTTGTGATACTACAAGCTGTAAACATATATGTCTTTGTGGCTTTGTGTCCTAGGTGTTACAGGAGTTCATAGATTTTATGCTATTACATTCCTCAGCCACACTCTGATGGCTCCTACTCCACATGCTCAGGTTTGGAAAGCAGCTCCTGAGGAAGAGATGATGCCAGCCAAACTACCAGTGCTAGACATAACTGTGCTTTCAGCAGGGCAAAAAAAATAGGAAATCCAGGTTCATAATAGTCTAAAACTGACTAAGCTGGGAGACTACGATGCGTGGTCTGTCATAAACCCTCTAGATTATCAGCAGAGATGAGTTAAGTCACCTCTACTCTGCCTCACTGATGACTAGGCCAGAACAGCTCTGCAGAGCTGCAAGCAGAGAAGAGAAGACACTTTTGCTGTGGCACGATCAGCTCTAAGACCACCAGTAGGAAGAGGAATTGGAGTAACCACTTGGCACAAATCTAGTGGGACAGCCAGTGGTTTTCAAGGGCTTGCAAATAGTGATTTTTCAGCTCAGCAGCTGAACCAGAAAGAAAAGCATAAATATTTTATTTGGATTGAACCAAAGCCTTTGTTTTTAAACCCATATTCCTTCCATTGTGTTAAACAACTGCTCCATCTGAGCCAAAATAGGATATCTTGTTTTCAAGGACTCGTAAGAAAAGCAAAAGAAATGAAGGATTAGATTCACAGAGGTGGTAGAAAAGGCTGTCTCCAGCGTAACAGTCCCTCAGCAACGGTTGGTGAACTCACCTCAGATTTGGGAGGTCATCCCTTAAAAACTAATAATAGTGGCAGGGATTAAAACCGAGCTCCCTGCTGAGTGTTCTGTATGTTAGATTAGGAAGTTGTCTCTCTGAACCCACAAACACACAATCCCTTGAAGAGGATCCAAAGGCATCACACCTCTAGCTACCCCATTGCCTATAGCCAAGGCACACTTCTCTGTGAGGGCTCACTGGGGGAAGAGAGCAAATCCTCAGGCTGAGAAGTAATTGATCTGGATTCTGTCATGTATGAGAAGTTTTCACCATCTACTCCTCTCACATCCTGTTCTGCTGAAGTTACACAGTAAATTAGACTGACATCTACCAGTAATGAGGTAGTTACAGCAAATCCTGCCCTAGGATGACAGATGGCCTTCCCAGCATCCCTTCCAGCTCTCTCTTTCTATGATCCTGTGATCCTGATTGATGAAGAGTTCTTGGATAAAACAACCTCCTATTTACTGTTTGCTTTTGTAGCAAAACAAGTTACCTAACGGTGAGCAAAACAGGATAATGGCTAGCTCAGTAAATTGCAGAAATGGGTTTTCCTTGGAAAATCTCTAGCCATGCTGAATGTCCTACCATTATCCAGCAAATTGTCTGGGGCCAAAACAGAAGCAGCAAACAAAGGAACTGGGACAGGGTTTATTAGAAACTCCCTGGCTTTGAGAATTATTTTTGTTTATTGAAATATTCAGCAGAGTCAGTGTCAATTTTCCCTCTTTACTCAGAGGTTTTTTCTGCTCATATCCAACGGCAGTCCTCTTCCAAGCATTCACTCTCAGGATGGAAGCTCATTCCAGTAATTCTGATCCTTTCTCCTGCCGCAGTGACAGTCTGTGGCATAGCTTTGCTTCCCAATAGACTTCCTGAGGAAAGCCAACACTAATGCCAGGTTTGGAGACAATACTGTCCCTCCATGGACTGTAATATGAGGCTGCAAAGCAAACTTTGCTTTCAAACAGCCACAACAAAATAACAAATCCGCCCCTTCATTTTCTACACTCTATTTTCCTAATTAGGTGGGTGGGAGAACAAATGTCCACATGCAGAAAGTAGGTGGGCATAGGCTGGATAAATCCCATGCTCCCAATTCTTGGCATGGAACAGCGCAGCCATTATCCCTTCTAAATGTCAGGGAACTAGCTCCAACTCTATGAGGTGCCAGACACCTGCTCCCACTACTCCCAGCTTTGCCTTCTGCTGTTGCATCTCTCACTCACAGGCCTTGGTGTAATTCCACTCTGCACAAATTGAGCCATAAGTGCCAGGAAAGTAGGATTCTGAAAGCATTTCATAGAAAGGCACAGACCAGGGCAGCAACAGACCCACAAGGAGGGACACAGCTGCCACTTCCATGAAGAGGAACCACTCAGTACTGAGACTGCACATTGATAAAAAGCCAACAGAGGGTTAAAGCAAGATGCTTTCCCACAGGCAGATGAAGTGAAATGGATTTAGGGATGTTTTCACAACAAAAAGAGGTGGAAGAGCTACAAAAGGCTATTGAGAGAAGATACTGAGCTCTCCTAAGTGACACATGTTGACACAGAAGCAGTGGCAAGAGAACAAGGCTGTCGTGTTGAAAAAGCAGCTCTTCCAGCCACAGGCTGGCCTGCAGGGTAAATCATTTGCAGTGAAGTCCTCAAATACAGGGAAACCTATCCAACTTAGTGCAAGCAGATAGCAAGATGGGCAATGCCTGCCTCAGGAGATCATCACTTCTTGCTTATGATCAGGGCTCCCTGCACACTCCTATCTAACAGTTAAAGATGGGCAGAGCCAGTGGATCCATCAGCAACCATGATGTGTAGTAGAAGATAGAGCTGCAAGGAGGTGGGGTGGAGGATAAGGAGGTGAGAGTGCTTCTTGGTTTCTTTCCCTAGCTTCATGGAGGGGCTCACACTGCTCGTCTGGGGCAAGTGATCCCTAAAGGGCCATTCAGCAGCAACCCTAACACCCTTCCCATCCGCACCATACAGTGAAGTAGACCAATGGCCAGAAGAGGTGTCTGCTGCAGATCATTGCAGCATTCCAACATGATACAGCAAACCTATCACCATGCTTTGCAAGATGGAAGCATTTAACGCCCCAGGCAGCTGTCAGCCTTGTTGGAGAGGCACTGACAGCCCTGCCACAAGGACTGTGTGGTTCCTCACTCCCTGATCTGCACAGAATGTGCCATGGTGTTCACACAACTCATCAGCTGACCTGAGCAAAACCAGCTGGCTTAGTCTGGAACCAGTTGGAGATCATGCATGCAAGTGTGCTGCTCTGCCAGCACATTTGGGGGAAGGCAATGCCAACAGGCAAAGGGAGTAGCTTTTCCACTGGAGGTTTGGAAGCAAAGAGACATACCTTACCACACCAGAAGTACAGGATACATGGGTGGGAAGGAGGAGGAACATGTGCCACAGCCCAGGATGTAAACAATTGCCAACATCCCCACCTGAGTTAGACCACTATATACAGCATACATTTTTCTGTGACTGAAGGTGGATCAGTTCTAGATTCTTTGGCAAATAAGAACGCGGGGTGCCACTCCTGATGTACTCCTGCATGTTACACAAATTACTGATATGGGCAGGGTTATTTATCTGCTGACTGCTCCACATCACTTCACCACTCTACTTAGCTTGAGCCTTTTTGAGCAAACCTGCAGACTGCAGCCATGGCACCGCAAATCAAGCTAGCCGTTCAGCAGCAAACAAATGAAATGGGTAAGAAAGCAAGCTGGTAACTTGCTTCCTAGTTCATCATATGGCTTCACCATTTTCATGGAAATAGCAGAGCTGTATGGTGTTTGTGGCAGTAGCAATACTGTCACCATGACTTTCAGGCACTTCGAATTACTTGTTTTGTGAAAACCCTATGCACTGTTAACACATACTTAATGCACAATCCCAGGAACAGTGGTGCCACCTGAAAACAAAACATGTCTTGCATTTGAGGAATGTCTATTATCAAAAAAAAGTGTGACACTTTCCAGTGACACAACTCTTTCTGCCACACCATGATGCTCTGGCTCTGGGGGCTGCCCACTAAAGACACCACATAACACACCAAGCAAAATATTACTCTTCCTGTGACTACTGGGTGGTTTCTCTGGCAAAGAGCAGCGCTGCTCTCCCAGTACAAATCATTTGTCAGCCTAATGCTTCCACAAATGACGGACCAGTTCTCCCCACGAATCACCCTCAGAAAAGGGTCCTAATGCAGAGGAGGAAATGTATCGATTGGCATAGAAACAGAAGAATCTTCCCAGACTACTTTCCACCTCATTTCCAAACTCATATGACTCCCCCATATGTCAGCTCGAGTAGCAGTGTTAACTACTCCATTTTCTGTGGAATTGGTGAGAATCAGCTTGAAAGCTCTTATGTGGGAATTTAGTCTTTCCCTCTGAGAATCATAAACATTAATCAAACAATATACTGCAAGATAATAATTTTAATTGATATTGCATAGCACCTAGCAATTCCCAACCAACATACAGAAGTTTGAACAATGTTCAGATAAGGCAAATATAACATCCTTCAGGAAACAAGAGGCAAACAGGTGGAGAGGGAGCACAAGAAACTGAGAAATGATGTAGCTAGAAGTCACATTCTGAGTCTCATTTACTAGGGAACAAGTTGCTTTACAGTAGAGCATTTCTGTAGGGTTTTTTTTAAAGGAAAATCATTTGAAACTGCAAGATATGTGCCAAACATTTTTCTTACTGAATTTCTTATTTTCTAACCTCATGTAGTACTTCAAAATATATTGCTATGGGCAAATATCCTTCTAAAGGAAAACCTCTGAAAATCACTATTGAGAAGATTAACATCTAGCATATAAAATAAAACAAAAAGCAGCTGTACATGGAAAGGAGGAGAAATACTTGCCTACCCAGATGTCAGTAGGTCAAATTTTGATCCCATATAACCAGTCTGAAATAAATTCATTTACATGAGCACTAACCTGATGTCAGTGAGTTAAATGAGCTCAAAATCTGCCAGCCAAACACACAGCACACTTGAAATCTTGTTGTTTGGCTGATACGAGTCTCATTGTTGGAAGCCATGTGGATTTCCACTTCTGGAGTATTAACTTCTTTTCAGCCAGCAAAATCCACAGGATCTGTTTGTCTTGGAATCAGAAAGTGCCAGCTGTCTACTTCACCCACGATGAATAAATGCAGATTTACTGTTTCAAAAGACTTATAAAGAATAGTGGTTGTCTGAAGCCAGGAACAACCTTTTTAATCTCCACAGGCAATCTTCAGACATATTTTCCTTTTAAGCTACCTGTAGCCTAAACCCTGAAAACTGCATATGAAGATCCCTAAAGACCAGCCTTCAGAGAGAGAGAGATAGAGTCAGATTCTAGCTGGGGCTATTGAAAAAGTTTCTAGGTTATGTTTGCACTACATGCTGTCTTGGAGAAATGCCCAGTTTCAGCTTATACAGGAAGCGTTAGCATGGCCAATTGTGCTATAAACATCAGAAATAACACATGGTCCTTCCTGAGTTTGTGGCACAGCATCTAGCTTGAGAGAAGGCAAGAAGAGGGAAATCAGGGCAATGGAGAAGGAAGAGGAAGAGTCAGTGAGTTGTAAGGGGAAGGAAAGCGGATTACTACCTTCATTTTCAGGGAGGAAGCAAGACGGAGATGAGAGCATCTAAGTTCCATTAATGTTGTCTATTTCTCTTCCCACCTGTGCAAACCAATTCATGGAATTCAGCAGGCTAGTAGGTCTGTCTCACTCATAGCGCAAGTGCAAAACCAGCAACTATGGTTGCTATTGCAAGAGAAAAGCAAATATCTGAGAGGAGGGAAGGGAGAAAGAAGTATAATCTAGCTGTTTTTCTCCTCTCTTAAGTGCAATCCAATGCTAAAAATCTCAGCTTGCACTTGTTGTCCCTGACACAGAGGGCCAACACAACAACCACAAATCCTGACCCTATTCACATCATGGCAGGTTAAAAAACAAAAGGACTTAATTACCCCTGTTTGAAAACAACCTCAGATTTGGATACAAAGCCAGAAAGGCTCTAAACTTTTTGCCCAAAATAATCTAAAAGCCTTCCAAAAAGCTTGTTTTAAAAGCAAGATTCCGGCTCAAAAGACCCACCCATTCAAGATGGCACAAATATCACAAAAGACTGTGACTGGGATAGAAATCTCAAGAACATCTTGGACCGCTGCAGACCTGAACCGCACAGATCCATCAGTTCTCACACATGAAATACAGCATCTATTCCTGAGTCATATCCCAGCACTCTTCTCGCTCTGGGACCCTTCAGGGCCTTTGATTTTCCAGACTGCTGTATCTGGCAGGTACAGGTGTGCTGGGTTGGTCTGAACCCCAAGAATAGCTGCAAACACAGGTCAACATTTAAATCAGCCTGAATACCTTGACCTAGCTATAAATGTGCACCATCCAGACATCATTGTAGGAACAGTACTCAGAGGGACTCAGACAAACCTTGTTGCTCCACAGATCTCTCCTCTACACCTTAAAAACCACACTGTCAGTGTTCGGAAATGTTATTTTTTCACCTGTTTAAACTAATTTCACTTCTGCAAAGGCATTTTCTCTGTTCATTAGCAGGACTTTAACAGAAATAGCTTTGCTTCAGCTTATGTATTTTTATAATTTACTCAACCAGCATGTACTTGCTCATATCCCTTTCAACTAGCAGCACAACCATGAGAGTGAAATTCAGTGGATGAAGCAACTATGAAAAATTGTTTAACTGTGACCTTATGCAGCCTAGTTACGGCAGAAACCCTCTCCCATTAATCAGTTGCACTTTGACTATAGTATTGACTTTGTTCTCTTTATGGAGCCTTTCATTGCAGAAAAGCTGATGGATAGCTCAAGAATGTCAAAATCACATTCAGATTTCAGAGCACCAAAAAAGTAAACAGGAGGAGGAAAAAAAAGAATCTTGACAAAATTCTTCTGCAGCTTCCAGATGCTGCAACACATACTTTTGGATATGTGGTGTGGCATTTTCCCCGAGTTATTTGAGAAAGTGTGTAATCACCCAGTTGTTGGGCTTATCATACAAGAATTTGCCAGCAAATAACTGTTATCTCTCAACTAGGAGATTTGTGTGCCTGGCTGACATTGCTGATTAAAGAGCTCCTGTGGCGAGCGAGTGTGGAAAGGCAGCCATTTTAGCTGGCGGTATATTCCCATTCATATTATTTAAAGAAAAGGATGGTGCTTACACAAAGGACAAACAGCATCATAGCTGGAAAGGCAGAAGCAACCATAAGTCTATAGAAAAACAAGTTATAATTCAGCACCAACGCAAGATTGTTGATGAGATGTTACAGTGAGGCTGGTGGGCCACATTTTGTTTGATAGGTATGATATTCTTACTTATGCAGCTGCCTGCCAGAAGCTGTAGGGATCATCCTGACTAGAAAAAGGCAGTTCCAGGAACTTTTCTGTCCTCAATAATGTTCCACTCGTGAATCCTGAAAATTCCTGCAAGTCCTGGTCAGAAGGATACATGCAGCAGAGTACATGTCTACATGTCTCTTATTTCTCAACAAGCACTCCGGGGGTAGCCAAGATCCACAGGAGCATGAGATACCTGGATTTCTGCAAAGACATATTGAACAGTTAGACAGCAATCCTCCTGGGGGCAAAGACTGGCTTTGGAATCAGTGCCTGCGCAGCACCCAGTGCTGTTGTCTTAGTGGTAAATGGTTTAATAGAAAGAGACAACTCTGAAGTCAACATCACACATAGTTAGGGCTCGTAATCTGAACAGCCGTATCTGACCTTTCTCTTAGCTGTCAGGGAAGAAGAGTATCTTCTTTTTATACAGGCAAACCCCAGAAATAACATATGGAAATTGAACAAGGGAGACTGTGCACATGAAATGGAAGGGTTAACACATTTTTGCCTGAAAAAGGGTGTTACTCCCTCCATAATTGATACCAAAGCAGCTCTGGGCACAGTGAATCCCAACGAGAGAGCATGTGGCCTAATTTGGCATTTCTTCGACCAGCAGGAGGCTCTTCTGCAGGCTATTCACCATCCAACTGAGGTTGGCATCCTTGCCTGGTTGAAGCAGACATGCTGTGCCACATTATGAGTGGGAACAGGACCATCCTAACAGATTAGCATGAGCACAGGCTTGCCAGAATACCAGTATGTGGATAATACTTAAGTGTTAAAGGGGGTTTCTCTGTCCAAAAATGATGAAATGACAGTCTGTCTTCAGCTTGCCCAGCTACAGTTAGGAAATCTGTCAGAGTACCACAGCTGAGCTCGGCACACCTCAAAGACATGTCTGCAGCCCATGTCAAAGAAGAAACTCCATTT
The DNA here is from genome assembly GCF_004027225.2 of Strigops habroptila. Lineage (NCBI taxonomy): Eukaryota > Metazoa > Chordata > Aves > Psittaciformes > Psittacidae > Strigops > Strigops habroptila. Next base: position 14,580,540 of record NC_044281.2, on the reverse strand, counting down.
CAAGAATCAGGTTCTCTACAGGATATAGGTATGGGCAAGTCTTCAGAAATAAAGTGTAAGAGCCTCAGTAGAGTGGTTATTTTTCTTGCTGGTGTGTCTTGTTTGGCAGGGAAGCCCAATTAAGAATTTCTTCTGTTTTTTCCAGGGTAATTTATATACCTCTGTGCTTCATGGTAAATTTTGTAGTGAGGGAGAAAAGCTAGATTCAGACTGTGATGAAGCCTATGCAGATAGACAAAGTGGGGTTAAAGCAGGAGAAGCCTCTCCCTATTTCTTACTGCCTTGTGGGGTTAAAGCAATGCTAAGTGCACTAGCTCCATTTGCTCCTTGGAGAAGTACTCTGGCCATGTCAGCTGGCATGCTGCTGTGTCTCAGCAAGGATTGAGGCTGGGGACCTTCAAAGATGGCAGAATATGAAGTGAATTTCTGCAAGAAATTCTACTTATTACACAAAACCAGGAGCTGTGGTGTATAAGGCAAAGAAGAGTCACATGTGGTAGATCAGCATCAGCACAGTCCACTTGGCATCCTCCTTTACCTCTCAAAATTAAGGTTTTTCCTATCTGTAGAAGAGGGACCTACCATTTATGCTGAAGAGGTGATTTATGCAAAAAGTATACTTCAACACCCTTCACAAGCAATTAATGTCGCCTCTGAATACTCTTTTCAGAAGGTCTTCACAATAGAAGAGGGAAAAACCAACTATATTTGTGCAAACTGTGGCTAAAGTGTTTGACACTTTTCAAAGGTGTGTGTTGAAACACAGAAATACTTTTAACCCCAGATAAGATCTTGAGGAAATATTTACTGGGCCTCAGAGAAAATGTAAATCAAAACTGCCAAAATTGTGTCAAATTGTAGGTTTCATTACAGTTTACTTATTTAAATGGAGAATGAAAACAAGCAGAGTTCTGGGCAAGTTTATACTCCTCTATCTATTTTAGATCTCTCTGTTTACATTTTACAGTGTTTTAGGAATGGCACAAAAGTGGCAAGCTGCTGAATTCTAAATGTCCTTCAGTAGCTGGAGCAGAAAGCAAGGAAGGGAGAAAGGCCCTCTAAACCTGTGCAGTCTCCAAATCCTTTTAATATCAAACACAAAAGCTTTAGAGAGCAAAATCATCACTTCCCAGTGCACTGTCTTCCTGCTCCTGAGCAGGAACCTTGGTTGAGGGATATTTGGCCTCTCTGATCTATGCTTTCTCCCTTAACCCAAGGGCAGAGGAGGAACAGCAGCCAGCATTTGAATAGGCTGCTTAGCAGAGATGTGAAGAGCCTATGGATGCTTTATCAGGGCCACTGGGGACCCATTTTAGAAGGAACGAGAAAGCTGAAAGCGTTGCCAGCATTATGCTGAGCTGTTGTTCTCTGGAGTCCAGTCTTCAGCCAGATTGCGAAATCAGAGGTCTTGGAATTGAGACAAGGATAAACTCAAATGCAAAATAAGGTTTCTGCTCTATCACCTTGTTTTGCTAGTCTCCCTAGTGCATGGACACCACAACAGGTCATTGCCAGGTTCGTTATTCTAAAACATCTTTTCCTCAGCATTTTTTGAAGAGAAAAGTAGCATTCTGCTATGATAGCCAAAAATTAGCCCTGGTTATCTCAAACAGTATATCCAAGCCTCTCCTGCCTGACAGCTAAGACACAAGTCTGTTGCCATTGTGATGGATTAGCACTGTGGCAGCCTCTTCCTTCTCAGGTTAGTCCTAGTGATTACCCCAGCCATTGAGAGCCAAATCCTGCCATGGTTTCAGGCACTTAAACACCACATGGCAGTATAAACTCACCCTATACAGCGGTAATCTAGCCAAGAACAAGTTGACTTACCAGGCAGCATAGAAAGTAAAGAAACCTAGATCTTTTTTCCAGTACCTAAATAGCCGTGAAGTCAGATGAAATTTGGAGCGAACAAACTCATTCAAGCTTTTCTCACCATTTTTGCTCTTGGGCTATGAAGGAAGCAGTAGCAGCATTGATACTTTTCTAGCTAGGACAGACCTCAGAAGCCCAGAAGACTTTTTCTTGAAATAGATGGCATGACTCCCACTGCCCAGCCAGGGGATCATTCCTTCCAAGAGATAGCTTTAGGCCACTCATCTGTCTGGTCTTCCGTAATCTCATCTAATCCTTATCCCTATCTCGGAGGGGGAAGCCTTTCCCACACCAAAGCATTAGGAAGGTCTTGAGCATTGCCTCTGTGCTGTGCCCCACTCACAGGCATGGCTAAGCAGTTGACTGCCCTGGGAATGGGGGTAGGTCCTCTGCCTTTTGGTAGAAGGAATGGTGCTTCCTCCCTCAGGAGCCAACTCCTGGCTGTGCAGGCTTGTTATATACAGTGTGGAGAGGTGCATCTTGTGGTAGCCAGGCTAGTGAAGGGGGTTGTTTTGTTTAAGTAAGGGAAATATCTTATTGAGATATGGTGCTTTCAAATCTGTCCTCTGAGAAACTGAGATCACTGCAGCCTGGAGACCAGCCAGGACTCAAGGGAATTACAGTCCTAGACTAATAAATTTAGTCTGACCTAGAGCAACCATAAATCCGAAATAACCCTTCTTACTTCACTTATGTTACTCTAAGCTCACCATGGTGTTTCAGACTCTGAACATTGCCCATGCCCTCTTTTCCTGAGAGGAAAGTTTGATAAAAAAAAATTTGTGTCTAATGAAGCATTCCTGCTAACCTAAATCCTTCCTATTAATTCAAAATACAATCCAAAAAAATAGTTAGTCTCTTGTACTCTGGAGAAGATGACCAATCTTAATACATTCTGTTGTCTCCCCAAGCCTTTCAGCTTGAAAGCAAAAGTCCTTCTCATCTTTTCTTTGCTGGCCTAATCTCAGCAGCTCTGTCAGAAAACTGATGAAATCAAAGTGTAACCTGGGATCTCCAGCAGAACTTGAGCATGTCCATTTAAAGGCCGCCTACCTCCTGATAAAAGAATGACTCAGTGTCACACAAAAGTGTTCTGTTGTCCCCCAGCTCCCACCAAGCTTGGTAGAAATCACTGCAGCAAGAATGAATCCATTTACAGCAGTTAACCCTCAGCACTCCAGGGAAGCCAGGATTTTGAGCCAGGTAGGAGAAACTGGATACAGCACCTGAAGTACTTTACAGCATAGGCTGATTTGTACAGAAACGCTGGCACATAGTACACAAGGATGTTTAACCGATTCTGAAAATCTGATCCCAAAACTTAAAATCAGGTTTGAACCACAGGTAAAACAAAGACTTGATGCATTTTGTCCCTAGTCCTGCAGAACAAGCAGAACTAACTTTCAGTTCTTAAGGCTTCCAAAGGCAATTCTCCACTCTAAACCCACATTGACCTCCTACATTCAAAGAGGCTGTTTGTCCATTGCTAACACGCACTCACTTGTGATTCACACAAACCACTCCATGGCTTGCATCATCATCAAGGCACACTTGAGCATCAAAATCAAAACTTCGACTCCTGCATTCCCACATATGCCATGATTGCTTGCCTACCAGGAGAGCCCTGATATTCTCATCTACCTTCATGAAGGATCACCTGTCACATCAAGCCCTCTAGCCACCTGGAACATGGAAATTCCATTTACTAAATTCGGGTTGTCTCTCAGAAGAGGAGGAAATGCATTCTTCAGTCTGATGCAGAACACCAGGTTAAACATGCAGAATAAACCTAAGGGATTCGGTACAATCAGAGAGGTTTTAGAGAGACAATAAGCTACTCTGAAAATAACTTGGCACGCAAATTGATAGCTAGTTTTTCCTCTCTTTGATACAGACTTTCACAAAAGTCCCCCCTACCCAAGAGTCAAGCTCTTTAAAACCACTGGCACCTTAGGGAACTTCCTAGCTGCCTTCTACCACGGAATGGATTACTTAAGGATTCCAGCCTCGGATTACACTCCTTGGGCATTTTCAAATATTGCATTTCCACACCAAACAGCATCCAAATCAGTTGTTGGCATAAACAACAGTCAAGCTGCCTTCTCTTTTTGCCAGAAGAGCTAGGTCCAATGGGACTTAGTAATCATAATTTTTTCTGCCATAGCTTCTTTTGTGGGTTCCAGCTCTAGAATGATCTCCAAGAGGCTCAGGCAGGCAAGGGTATGGGTCCAATTCCAGTCTGGAACATGGCAGACAATTCTCAGAAATCTGCAGGAATTCTGTTTGTTTAAACCAGAGCTGGATTTGACCCTTATCAAATTCTAATGCAACTGGCAGAACTTGCACATTACAGCCTTCTTCTCTTCATTTAGTTCATAGTTCAAAAACTAATATTCCCCATCTATCCACATTTCACGATGAGTTATTTGTTTAGTAGCAAAGAAAAGTGATTAAAATATACAACATGGTGAAAATCACATTCTCATCCTCTGCACTGCTGTATAATTCATGCTGAAGAACAAATGAGATTACAGCCCTGGGACTGTCTCCAGAATGAGTTACATTTGTCCTGTTTCCCATTCTTGTTATAATCTTTGTCAAGACAGTAGAATGATACGTCCCATTTGCGGTCCCCTTCACAATATTTGTCATAGTACTGCAATAATAGAGTTGTTGGTTGCCCATATACACATCATGAATTATTTGTTGATGTAAAGGAAGTTTTGTTGCATTCTATTCGAGTAATTCATCCTTCCCTTTAAATCCAGAAGCAGGTCCTGATTATTATTATTCCTTTTTTGGCTTTTAGGATGAGATCTGCTACTCTCCACCTTTTGTTTAGAAGGGGTGGAGGAGGAGGGGTGAGCAGCAGAATGACAGACACAGTGTATCACTTTGCTAATTGCAAAGAGAGATCCAGGTGTTGGCAGAGATCAAACCTACTAATATAATACCATCAGCCCTAAAGGGCAAATAATTGCAACAGATCAATCACCGTTCAATAAACACACCATTAGAGCAGCCATCTACCCTTAAGCAAACAGCTTCGAGAAAACTTATCTTCTTATGCAAGCATTTGTGCAGGATTGATAGTCATCAAGTAGCAACATTTATTTAAGCTAACTTCAAAAATGGGTACGATCTGGTTGCTGCTGAGTAAATGCAAATAGGAAAAGGAAAAAAAAATGATGAATACATGGTAAGTGAATGCAATACTTCAAAATTAATGGAAAAGGAGGAAACGAATATTACTCTGTTTTGCTCACGCTACTGTGAATGCCTCACACAGCAGAATACTGAAAGAGGGTCAAGTGATTATCCAAAGCCAGCAATTCCCTCTTGTTTTAGAGGTTCATTTTAAAGACTTACCTGCCCCTCCTTGGTTGGAAACTGTGAGTCCAGCCCAGAGGTCCATCAAAAGCAGTTCAGTCAGACCCAGCCTTGTCAGTACTAGCAGCAGACATGCAGATCATACTGGAGCTAGCAACGGGCATAGACCACATAGCAATGCAACCATGCAGAGCGAGCACAAGAACATGCTGCCCCCTTAACAGCAGGAAAAAGTGAAATGACCTGCCTTCACTGGAGAGGAGAGGTAAATGTTCCAGCTGCAAGCCCACTAGGAGAAGACAATCTCTCAATGAGCACCAATTAGATCCATGAGCATCAATTAGATACACCTGCTTGTGAAGAGGGTGAAGGAAGAGAATTTACCACTGATACGTCCTGAATAGCAAAAGCATTTGTTCTTCCCAAGTCAGAGCCAGGGGGCTCACTGTAGTGTATATTTCTGTAAACAAGCAATTAATATCACATGACAGATAGAAATTAACAACAGAAACTTTCCCCTCCTCAGAGGGAGACAGAGGCAGCTAACAGCATGGTGGCCAGGGCAGCCACAGAGGCAGAATGGGTTGTGGACCTGATGTGACCTACACACATAGCAACTCAAGTGCTTATGCTCTGACGTAAATGATCCAGACTCATTTAACTTTGTCCTAAACTGGATGTCATGAGCCAGCTGTGCAGTCGCTGCATCTTTCTTTAGGTTTGCAAGCTTAAGAATCCTAAATGACAAAGAAATCAAAATAGGGAGGCTGCCATTCACGCCACTTACACAAAAAACCGAACTTTTCTCAACATAGAAACAGAAGCAGCAATATGGCAGTCAGTTTTGTATTTAGAAATGAAATTAGCAAGAATGTTGTCAGGTTTTTTTAGAGATGATACATTCTTCGTGGATACTTTTCATTTGACTGTTTGAAATACGCATTTCCAAATGTGAAATAGAGGTGTGAACATTATGTACCAGTTAAAAAAAAAAAAAACCAAAAGCTAAAACAACAAAACCAACCAACAAAATACATAAAACTGTGGCAGTGAATAGATGCCTAGAGAGAATGGGAACAGAGAAAGCATAAGTACACTCCTTCATCCCACTAATACCACTCTCCCAGCATCCAGCTTTTTTCAGCTCAAGATATGTGCTCCCTATGCTAACATTTTCCTTCCCTTACTCATAAGATTTCAGTCAGCTTGTTCAGGTGAGAGCAAGATTATAGTCAGCTGTCAATGGTTTTCAGCAATGATCTAGAAGGATTTCTGGTTTTAGACTAAGATGGGATATTTCACACTGGTTAAACTTGCCATGAACTAAAACGAAAAACAACAAAACACACACACTCCAAAAAAAACCCCAAACATGTCAGTCTTATCAGAGGCAAAATGCTACCTCAGTTTTCACACACATCAGTCAACCAACAAAGTGGGAGAAGGAAACAGTGACCATAGATTCCCCAGTGAGAGCCAGTTTTGCATTTGCTGCTGTTTACAAAAGGTGTGTAGGCTCAAGTCCCTTTCATACACCCTGAAAGCAAGACATTTTATATATATATAATTGTCAGATCTTTATTTTTGGGTATATATTGCATTCGCCTCAATAATTTATTATCCCTTTTTAACTACAGCAGTTATGTTTATGCTGAACCAGAAGAAGGTATGAATACTCGGGAACCATCATGGGGTTTCACAATGTACTGTAGAAGGGAAGCAAGCAGTTGCGTAATTATTCCAGCATGACATGTTCATGCATAAAATTAGGCCTTCTCTCCAAGCACTGTCTGTCAATAAGCCCTGTAAATCTATAGGAGAGCTGTTCATAATGCATTCAATTTTGCCTATCAGTATGATGTCCAATTACTTGGGAAAGGGTGAAAGACTTTATGCCACATCTAAACATGACAGACATAACCTTTAAGAACTGGCAAATGCCAAGATGTTGCTGGCAGTAGCCATTCCGAACATGTTTGTGTTTTCCTTTGTACATGCTTTTCCCCTTTTTTTATATAAATGCAAATTGTTAAGTATTTTAAAACCCTGCATTATTGCACCCCCAAGGAGCAAGTTTGGAAAGTGGAAGGAAGTTTTACACTACCTAACCTTCCCTACTACATTTAACATAATGTAGCGTTTGTTACTGCCACAGGTACTAAAGTAGCAATTCCCTGACCGCTGGTTTCAGCATACAAGTATCAAGTTGTAAGTTCAGCATTAGGACCAATCACTGACCCCTGCACAAAAGCAAAAAAAAGTAAAATAATTTTGTTGTATTGTCCAAAGTAAAATACATCAAAAGCCTCTGCTCCATCTCCAAATGGTAAAGCTGATCTGTACCTCAAAGCCTTTTGAAAGGCCAGCATGTTTTTCTTCTTAATACCTCCCAGCAGGGAGCACAACAGCAGGTCTAGTTTATCTTAATTATCTCTCTTTATCTCCACAGGAGGAAGAGATTACTGCTAGTGTGTTGCTGGCTAGAACAGAAGTTGAAGAGCACAAGTTATCTCCATTTCTCCACAACTACTCCCATGGCTCAGGTAAGTGCAATAGGAAAACCTGAGGAACAGAGCGGAGACCAAGGGAATGGTATTTCCATTGTTCTGGGTTACATGTTATAACTGGAAGTGGACAGTCAGAGGCACAGTGAATGTAGAACAGAGAAAGAATGTTTCTTTGGGTAAAGGAGGATGTGTTTTATCCTTACTTGCTACGCAGGAAAACAACAAAGAGAAAGCTGCTTGCAATGACTGAGACAGCATGCTCTAGTACAGATAGAACTTTAGGAAACACAGTCTCTGAATTAACCAGAAAACAAAGATAGTGAATACTAGGCATACTTACAATGCTGAGTGCCCTTAAGTCAAAAAGAGACTGTCAGAGTTTCTGTTTTATAGGACAGCATGTGTATGGTTGCCCATTATGCGTAAGTGAAGTTACCTTCTTGTCAGTTCTTGGCTCCTTGTGCAGAACTATTGCTGCTTCTCTTTTGGCTAGCTTAAGGTGCAGGTATCTTGGGGTTTATATTCCTGACAAGATGTCATGGTCTTTCATTTGAAGCCTATGGCTTACTGGAAATCGTGTTTTCATTGCTTTGTGGCAATTTTGGCTGCATCTTTAATAGTGTCATGACTGATTTTAATGTGTCCTTGCTTTTGGCTCTTTGTTATCAGAGGAGTCCCATTGTGTTTTCAGCAGGGTATCATAAGGATGCTCTGCCTTAGGATTCTGATACACTGCCCAGAGAAGTTGATGGGGACTAGAACAAGATTCTCATGTCTGTCTTAGGGCCTCATTAATGAAGCAAAATTAAGATTTTAACATAAATCTGAGCTACCACTTTCTCATGTGCTTTGTTCATCTGTGGTGATCTTTCCAAGACTGCCTTTGTCTTAACTTTTTGGGACCCTGAGAAACAAACTTTTTGCATCATTTACATCCTAATTGGAACTAATAATTTAGCAGTAATTTCCAGAAATGTTAATGAAAATATTTAGCATATAAGTCTCAGCAGAACCACTTTGCAGAGGTAAAACAGAAAATTATAAGTCTGCCAGTTCATACCAAAAACTTTGACTGACCTTGTATCTGCTCTACATGTCGAATAACCATAAACACAAAATCACTGCCTTACTGACCTAAGCTAGGTTATTATTATGAACCTTCCTCTGTTGAATATTGTGTATGAGATACTAAAACTCAGTTCAATCACCTTTTGTTCCTATTCCACTGATAGCTACTGATGGTGAATAATTTTTCTTTGATGTTAAGAGCTGGATTATTTGCTGGTGAATGGCAAAGTCCGTCAGATCAGCTTCAGGGATTGTAGCAACCTGCAGGTCTCTGTTATATGGTAGGTTATGGATAGGGCTTTTTGCCCTCATTTTAACGCTTATGTAAAGGCACAGTCAGCAGGCTAGGTCATCACTAAAAAGGAAGCTCTGGGTGTAAGATTCCCCAGTTCAAAGGGAAATCTTAAGCAGACCATAAAGCTAAATAGATGTTGATGAGTAGCCTCTCCTTTATCTTCATGCAGCGAAGGGTGGATTTACAGGACTGAAGTCAGCAGGAAATCCTTTCAAGCAGCTTTGAAAATTTTAGCCAAGAAACCTTTTCTAGCAGACTTTTGGCAGCATATGTGCACCCTTCTGGTTTTCTTTTTGATGAGGATCATGCTATTCACATAGTGAAGGATTAAAAATCGAAATACAAGTAATAATACTATATTAATTTTAAAAGCTGGCAAGTTTTCTTCCTCCAGATCAGGAAGCGCCCTTGAGCCAGCTGGACAGACTGAATACTGGCTATCAATGCTATTTTCTGAGACACAAGTCATTTGATAACCTCTTTCAAGCATAAATCTTTATCTCTTTGAAACATGATCTGCATCTTCTGGCTGTCTATAAAAAATTAAGACCCTGATTCTGACAGGGGCCTTTAGGACAATACAGCTGATAAATCCAAGTGATGATGAAGATGGTGACTGCTTTAATAAGTTGTAAAACTCCTACTGTTGGTCTGTAGCCAGCAAGTGAATTGGTTGCCTGTTTTACTGTTCTGAGAATCTCACAACAGTCTGACAAATCTAAACCTTATTCCAAGGCCTGTATTTGAAGTTACAGCCATACAGGCCTCCAGGACTAGCAGCCCAGTGTCTGAGCATGGCTTTTATGTCAGAAAGCATAGGGAGGCTTCATAGCAGCAACAATAATGAAAGCTTCTGACTCGAAAAATATCCATATCCAAAATACTTACCCACCTGCAGTTTACCAGTGATTGGCCAAACAAATTACGGCTTGCTGAGCTTTTCTCCTACGAAAAATGCAAAACCATGGTAGAAAAGACTGGCTCAAGCATTGGCGGCACTTTTATTGTGGAGAAATGGGATGGGGATAGCATATGTACATATCTGTTCGGCAAACCTGGGCTGATGTGGGGATCTGTGCTTGGTGAATTGTAGAAAAGGAAAGACTCCATTTTGTACTATGCTTGTGCAGCCCCTTGTTCTGTAAAAAGACAAACCATGTCTCACTTGTGTACATGCTTCATGCTCAAGACTGTTAGATAACTGTTTATGTTTGTGCCATATTCACTTTTGTTGCTGACAGTCCTTTGTTATTATAGATACTGCAATGAGATTGTTTTAATTTTTACTAAGAGCTGGAGACATCCACCTAGACATAACCATCAAGAACCATTTCCTCAGCCTACTCTCCTACAAACGGGAACCATTTTACAATCCAGGAGAAAAAACTATCCATGCTTTACAGTTCTTCCTTTTCTCTCCCTGGAAGGCCTGTTTTCTTCCATAACTGGCTCGGTGGCATTACCAAACAGCCGAATGTTTTCACCCTTTCGAGATAGATTTTTCTAAGCAATCGGAACTCTGCTGCAGCATTACATTAAAAATAAATAAATAAATAGAACGAGCATTTCAACTACAAGCAGTCTTTGCTCTTTCACTGCAGCATGGCTCCCATCCAAAGCCAATTATGTAAAACAACAGCACCTCAGCACCATTACCACCAGCCATCTAAAGGGAAGAATTGCACCTACTCAAAGCTGAAAACATTTTCAAGAAATTTAATTATTTTCTTACTTTCTCACCTCAAGCGTGCTTTTTACCTTACTTCACTCTAAAACGCCTTGGGTGTTATTCATCTAGAACATATGGAGCACTATATAAATCCAAGTTGTTGCTAATTTTACTTAAAAGTCAGGTTTTATTTTCTGTTTTTGCTTCTGCCTGTTTACACCCCTTGAAACATCTTTTGCATTGCCCCAGATGTCGCTTCTCACAGTGCTTCATCTTTTGTACATGTTAATCTTACCTCCTTAGCACTTGTGATATTTTTGCTTCATACAGTGACGGAGAGAAATGTAATGCCAAAAACTAATTGTCAAAGAAAATGGCAAAATGATTTGAGTTCGTGCCTTTAAATTCAGTATCAATTAAGTTTAATGGTCAGAATCCTTTCATCGATTTATGGAGCTATGTAGATCATGATTTCTAAAGGAAGAAGTGACTCTGAGACAGGTCTATCTAATAGAGAGATTTCTCTTTATTTTACAGCTTACTGCCTTAACTTTAACATACTGTGGAAGTAATTTGTAGCCTTTGTTCTCATATTGGGCTTTTGATGATCTTGGTCAAGAATTCCAAGTATGCTGATAACAGCTGCTGGCAAAGCATGTTCCCTGTGCTGCAGTGAGCTATAAGATGGAATAATCGAAGCATGATTTACTTTCAAATATGGCACCAGTGGGCTCTCTACATCAGCTGTCAGTTATACCCTGGAGGTACAGCGAGTTGTTAAACATTGGCCAATGTTGTGATGGTCTTCTAGCACGTTTTTCATTTAACAACTGGAATGCCCAGCAGGCTGTACTCATTTCCAGAAAGAGTTCTTCAAAAGGAAGTCATCTTAATTAAGATGTATAATGTTTCACATATAAACAACACATATCTTAACATATTGATGCTGGTTCATGTATGCATTCATCATACTTCCTAAATGAAAAATTATTAGAATGTTTTGTCCATGACACTAATTGGCAAGTGATCTCTCCCTGTCCTTATCTCAACCCATGAGCCTTTTGTTACATTTTCTTCCCACTGTCCAGCTGAGGAGGGCAGTGACAGAGTGGCTTTGGTGGTACCTGGTGTCCAGCCAGGGTCAACCTCATCACAGGCATAAAAAGTTCCATGTGGCTCTGTTGTGGGGAACTTCAGAAAGCTCAGTAAGATCCTGTGTCAGTGTAGTATTATGCTCAGCAGTACCTGTTGTTGCAGGTAATATGCTGTTTGCTTGCTGTCCCTGTTTGAAGATCTGTGTGTGCAATGCTGTTAAGGCCCTGGAGAGCTCCACCAAGGAAAAGAGCAGTTCCTTAGCTTAAAAAACCCTGAGAAGCCTTAAGAAATCTTGTTGGTTCTGCACAAACACAGCAGCATTAAATTATAACCCAAGATTTTTACCAGGCTCACTCAAGTACAGCAAATACCAGCTGGAGGGTAAGGAGGGATTTGCTTTCCAAACAGCTAGGAGAGGCATTCATTTCACTAAATTAAACAAATATTAGCCAGTTGATGACAGTAAAAGTCAGCTGGACATCATGACCTGTAACTTGTACTGTGGGCTGTTCAGGACTTGGCTTCCAAGGAGGAGCTGAAGGGAGTATAGTAAAGCTACAGAAAATTGCAGGAGATTGGTGGGTTATGGGTCAGCAAGATCCAGGCACCATGCCGTGAAGATGGAGGGCAGGTTTCTTCCATGCACCAAAACCAACGTTGATAGTGCTGCTCTGTTCGTTCCTGGTCTCCTGGGAGACCATCTGCCTGCAGAAGAAATGCAACATACACTGAGATTCTGCCCAGGAGAAAACAATCTCTATTCCACCTTTACTTGAGGTTGTTGAAATGATTGGGGACACCAGAAGAGAACAGTCCCTGGGCCACAGAGAAATAGGAAAGGAAGAAAGAGGGAGGCTGCATTTAGAGGAGAAAGACTTTCTGCATCCTCTCTGCAACATGCTTTTTAAAGTCCCAGGAAGGGCTGCTTACAGTCTGGCCAGAAGTGGGCAGGTATCATTCCCAATACAGTTTGGACTCCCTTCAGCCCCAGTGGTATCAAAATTCCTAGAGAGGCAGCCTTTCTTCCCTGCAAATATACTGGCTTAGTCTCGGTTAAGAGTGCTGCCCAATGCCTGACCACAGGCACAGAAACTGCCCCACTAGAAAAGAGGAACCGGGACCAGTTCATCCCCTGTGTGTAGGGATGCAAAGAGCACTCATACCATCCTAAGAGAACTCATACCGTACTTTCCGTAAGCCTGCAGCACTGTGTATATCACTAACCCCTATCAGTCTTCTTACTCCTTATTGTCTAGATGACGGCTGCAGGTGATCTTGAATCTCTCTGTCATGCAACTTCACAGGGACACCAGTTATCCATAATACAAGAAAAGGGAACCCCAACACACTGAGTGATAACGAGGATTTCCAGCAATTATTTCCATCAACTAGTTATTCTTAATGAGGCCTGAGTTTGGGCATTTTGTTGCCAGCCACTCAAATACTGAATATTCAGTCAACCTGCAGAATGATACTGTGACCCTCTTCGCTGTGAGCAATCTAGGAGGCAATAGGGCATTCTATCCCAAAGATCAAGTGGGAAGGTCCCCCTTGATTTGTCATCTCCAACTGATTTCAGGGGGGCTGGATTCCCCCCCCCAACTCTTTTGCCCTGTATTCTTACATTCCCTGCTTTCCAGTACTAACACATGCTTTTTGTGGAATTTAAGGCCTTGTTAAATTTTTTTTTTTTTTTTTTTTTTTTTTTTTTTTTTTTTTTTAAGTTTAGCTGTCCTTTGTGAAAATGCAGACAGCCTTGAAAATACAAATCAGAACACACATACCACCAGGAACAAGATAAACTTTCTGATTAAAGAATTGTTGCTCCAGGCTTGTATTCTTCAGTGAATTCAGACCTTAAAGAAACCTTACCTGAGGTTTGCAGGAAGTCTCTGGTAAGGGCAGCATTTCAGTACTGCTCTTGAATCCCAGCCTGGTGGTTCTTTCTGAGGACTTTCATTTTGCCGGTGGCATTAATGCTTGTGTGGTTGTGAGAGAGAAATGGGAGTGAACTGGCCAATGCTAATATCAGTACACACACATGCAGACTTCCAAAAAAATAAAAGAAATTTGACTTACCTAACAGTACCTCAGAAAATCTGATTTCTTATTTGTTCCAATGATGAGAGGCATTTTCTTTGTCTCAATCTATTTCTCAGCAGGAGTCCTACACTGATGAAGTATCATCAAATTGTCAGCTCCCACTGAGAGAGACACCCACACCGCTCACTGATTGGAGAGATGAGAACAGTGACAGGTGTTTCTAAAAACTGTTGGGTTTTAAAATTAAAGGGGAAAAAAATTCCCTTTGTGGAAGACATTTCTAAAATAGAACTACTCCTGAAGTTAGGCCATGAAAATTACGTTGGGATAGACTGAAGAAGACAAATGAGACTAGTTAGTGTAGCGAGGAACTAGGTGACAAATGTTTAGGGAAGTCAACCTCGGTGCAAAGGACTTCATTCTAGGTTAGCTGAAGTCCTGAGTAAAGTGAGGCTGCTGTTTGGGTTCATCAGTTGATGGGATTCCGAAAATGGGTTAATTATTCTTATGAATAGTGAGGGTACCTGCACTTACATGAGCTAGGATGAAAATGCAGAATTTACGCAGTACCGGTAGCGCCACTTATTATTAAAACTGAACAGCTCTCTTCATGGCAAAAAACATTTCATTTGCTCAATTAACAATTTCAGAGAGAGCAATGGAAATTCTCATAGAAATTGTTCCTCGGCAATCTCCTCAGCTAAATGGGGGTAATGCCAAGCCCTCCTTTTACACAGATGAAAACAGTGGTTTAATTTATGTGAGGTCCACAGCTGCTGAAGTCAGGAATGTGACAAGAATGTCTGTGATAAGATGAGCAATCCTACCTTCAGCATGAAGTGGATAGTGTTCAGTAAATAAGCCTGGGACCACACAAACAGAGAGGAGAAAGGAAAATACAGAACAGCTTCTTGTGTAGTGGATCTTGTCTGTCCCCTGCATTGTGAAACTCAGGCCCTCTGGGGAGAAATAATATATGCTCATGCAATTAGTGCGTGCAGACAGGAGGGTTAATTAAGGTCACACGATTCTGACATCTCCTAACTGTGTGTTTGAGTTTGCAGTCTTGGCATTGTGGTGTTTTTCAAGTGATTGTTTTTAACTTTTGTGTTTGTCCAACAGAATATAAACAGTATTTGCGTTCTAACACCAACCATTCAGTGCCCCGTCTTGCCTAACCACATTGAAGCCCCCTCTTCCCATCAATGCAGCATCCCTCTTACAGATTAGATCATGATCAAATCTCTTTAGCATCAGTTTATAGGAGAATGAACAACAATAAATAAATATTTTCTATTTCTTTCTGCCACTCTCCTGAAAAACAACAGTAAAGCTGAGCAGCCATAGAAAAACTCAAAATCAAGTTTTACCTTTCAGGTAGGGATACACTCAAAACAGGACTGATGTGAGAAGGCAATTGAGTGAGAAGGAATTAATTTATGTGGGCATAGAAAGCGTTCATAGTAGGCTACTGTGCAGTTCTTTTGTGTAGAACACAACTGAAAGGTCCCATATACATTGGATAGATGCATGCCAACTGAGCAACGATGTCTGATCCCTTCTGTGCTCAAAATATTTCACCTTGTCTGTCATGTAAGGACCAGATGCTTCCTCTGAACCCCCTGGGTAAAAGGGCTTTTCACAGGCTATGAAGAGCACCAGTCTGGCAACTCCACCAACTGTCTGGTTGGTTGCTGCCACTGCTGCAGCTGAGGGGGCTACTGCTGTAACCAGGGACTTTGTACTCCACCCATCACTATTAGGCAGATAAAGGAGTTTAATTGCATATCTGCTGGGCACTGTTCTGTTGTTTCTCTGTTTTTATCCCCATTAGCCTTCTTTTGAACACACCTGACCCCTTTATCATGGAGCTGAATAGTTCCACTATGTTTAAGCCTCTCAAGACAGCTTTCAGTAGTAAATTTAGGCCAGGCATTTTCCTGTCTCTCTCCGGTAATTTTTCCTCCCACCATTCTTCTCATCTCATGTGCAAACCCCCCTGGGAAAGTCCTGCAGAAGTTAAGAGAGATAAAGCCCGTAAAAGTCTATAGAAGTGTAACAGTCCTCTATTCTGGAATTGAAATAGAATGCTGTCTTCTGCAACCTTTTTGAGCCATCCTACCGGATTATATTATTTGACAAAGATGTTAATTGTATTCTATTCTATGGGATCTTCAAAATGTAAGGAAAGGTTATCATTGTCTCTTAAATTCTACAGGGTTTTACCACAGAAAACGACATCACAGACTGTATAATGCAGTCGCCACATGAAGTATGCCCATGTCTCTTTTGTTAGGTGTCTTTTTTATTTTTCGTATGAATTATTTATTACTCATTAATACTGGGGGAAGTGAAATGTGCTCCTGTAGATGACCAAGAGAATGACAGAGGCAACGTGGAAACAATTACAGGAGTGTCTGAGTTCTCTAAATGTCTGTAAAAATGATTTAGTTGGTTGTAGAGGAAAAAGGGGGATGCTTAATGTCTGGTTTTGTAGGAAGCTCAAATACCTTGGTGATGAGTGCTGTATAAGTACCATGACACAGTATGTAAACCTCATTTTGTGTACTCATAATGAGTAATACACAAACAGCACTGTAGTCTGCCATAGTGACATCTAGTCTTAGATGTCTAAGAATTTGGTGGGATGAAATAATTGTGGCATCTGTATGTGAGGATCTGAGCACAGAGCAGCACAGCTGCCCACCTGCTCACCAGTAAATCCACTGTGAAATGAGGAAGGGATCTCAAGGCACCAGATTCTTGCTCCAGGCTGTGCTCCCCCTGCAGAATATTTGAGCACCATCCCATAGGCAGGACCTTAAAATTTACTTTGCTTTTGTGGTTCTCATAGTTTTTTGTAGTTTTAATCTGTCTTGGGCACTGCTACAATACTTAGACCTAGCTGATTTTCATGCATCAGGGATACAATGCACTCAGCACACCCCTCGTAATTATCTTGACCTTTTCTGGCAGGTGACCCCCACAGGCTAGCACCAATGAATTTAGTAGTGAACTCTCTCCTTTTAAGATAACCCAGTGTCTTCATTTCCCTTCTGTAAGCAGTTTTACATTTTTTGGCCCTATCTTTGAAGGGCTGTTAGTATAATTAGTTGCTAAAATAAGTCATTCTTATAAATGCAGGAGTAAAACAACAGAGCAGTAGAAAATAGGTGCATCTTGAGGAGCTGTCACTGAAGAGAGGATGTGGCTGATCATCTGAGTGACATGAACAGACAAAAGGGTTATGGGGGGTTATTTTCAATAGAAAAAGAGCAAATGTCTTTGCACTCTAAATAGCTCCTGGTTTGGATTAAAGGAAGCAGAGAAAGAGGGTGAAGGGGAGTTTGAACCAAGTAGGTGGAGCTACGAAGCAATCACGCTTGACTTCCTATGGGGCTTATAGAGGGCTCCTCCCACTTTGTTCATGTCATGGTTAGCTCTGCATTGTAAAGCACCAATAGATATCAGTAGAGAGCTACTGGTGCTACTGGCAGCAATGGGAAGTAGAAAAATGAAGAGAGCTGTGTGTGTAAGCGCACATGTGTGCACAGATGATTTGTGCTGTGACAATGACTGTGATGGACTTAGCTCAGAAGGAGCATTCCCTGAGGAATGGCTGCAGGATCGCTTTAAGCTTTAATGGCACAGTATGTAAAAAAGCCCCACAAACCGCAGACAGAGATTTACATATTTAGCCTGTACCATTAAAGGCACAAACAGCCAGTGTCAGCAGCAGAAATGGGGAGAGAGGAGATGGGAGACTGGAAGATTATGTCAGTAATGCTTAAACCTCCCAAGCGGCCACAGAAAAAAAAACCTCTGTGCTACTTCCCCTACAGCCCTGTGCTCATCTCTGCACAGGCACCATCTGATCTTGAAATAGTTCTAAAATGTCTGATGAGCAGATTCAGTGAAGAGATTGCTGGTGCGGCTTCAATGGGAGACCAGTTCCTATTGCATACAATACTGTATAGGTTTGTCACTGAGTGCAGAGAAAACTAATACCTCACTATTAACACGAGGTTCTGAATTCTTTTGCTAAAAACAAAAGCAAGGTGGACTCCTCACACTCTTCCCCTGCTCCAGTGTGGGGTCCCTCCCACAGGAGACAGTCCTCCATAAACATCTCCAACGTGAGAGTTTTCCAGAGGCTAGTGGTTTTCATGAACTGCTCCAGTGTGGGTCCATTCCCCAGCATGCAGCCCTTCAGGAACAGTCTGCTCCAGCGTGGGTCTTCCATGGGGTCACAAGTCCTGCCAGCAAACCTGCTCCAGCCTGGGCTCCTCTCAGCATGGGGCCACAGATCCTGCCAGAAGCCTGCTCCAGTGCGGGCTTCCCATGGGATCACAGTCTCTACTGAGTATCCACTTGCTCCAATGTGGGGTCATCCATATGGGCTGCAGGTGGATATCTGCTCCCCCATTGACCTCCATGGGCTGCAGGGACACAGCCTGCCTCACGATGGGCTGCACCATGGGCTGCAGGGGAATCTGCTCCAGTGTCTGGAGCACCTCCTCCCCTCCTTCTGCACTGATCTGGGTGCCTGCAAGGCTGTTGCTCTCACATACTCTCACTCCTCTCTCCAGCTGCAAAATGCACAGGTTTTTTCCCCCCTTCTCAAATATGTTATCCCAGAGGTGCTACCACCATCACTGATGGTGTCCCTTGGCCAGCCTTGCTGACTGGCATGGGCTCTGTCAGATATAGTGGAAGCTTCTAGCAGCTTCTTACAAAAGCCAGCCCTGTAGCTTCCCTTCCCCCCAAAACCTTGCCGTGCAAACCCAATACAGGCACTTAAAACAGCAGATGTGTAACAGGAACGCACACTTAAGTTTCTTTTTTTTGGGTTTGTAATTTTTCAGTTCTGTTGGATGACAGGTTTTCAGGCTTTCTACCCCACCAAAAGATGCAGACAGCATTTTTTTAAGAGAAAGCTAAGATTCCCACAGACCCAGAGTTTGGAGCTTCTAGAAAAAATCACCAAATATGGCAAGAAACCATGAGCTGGAGATGTTGAAACACTATTATTATTATCTGTTCTCATCTTGTCTTTCCCAACAGGCTTCACACCAAAAAGAGAACAGAGAAAATGCTCTCACCTGAGATGGGATGAATAAGCTGGTTACATTTTAAGAAGTGCCAGGCACCCGCAGCTCTGCTATCAGTGGGAAATGCAGGTGCTCTGAGAATAAGATCTGGTTGTCAGTTTTTTCCTGCTGTTGACTTGCCTTCTTGTTCTCTCTTCAGGCAGGACACAGTCCTGTTGCTTTTCTGTGTCATAATAATGGAGATATGAGGCTGTTCTCTTCCAGCTTTATCTACGGGCTTAGACAGGGTCATTCAGCCTCTTGGGCAAGACATAAACTGTGCATTCTATGCTTGTGGTCTGAAAGATAGCGGTCAGGTTTAAACACCTTTTTACTTACTTTTACCAGTTTATTTCCCCTCAACAACCAGGGTGTAGGAGGATGTGTATGCTTGCGTCTTGCCCCAGCACAGAGTTGGGATTTTCCTGGGTGAATGTACTGAGCAGTAAAGCATTACTTTCAGTTTTTTGTGATGATCTTACTGGAAACAGCAGTCTGTGTTATGAGGTTTGGGTTCAGTGGTGGGGTGCCAGACTGTGCAGTTGGTTGCCTAAGCAGTTCTCTGAATTGTACCCCACAAAAAGCTCTTTGGTCCCTCAGAGGAGTGTGCCATGGTCTGACTGAAGCTGGCTGTGGCAGAGCTAATGGCACTAGTTCTCTGACTGACCTGCCTGAAAGCTTTCCTTCACTGCCAAATGCTAAGCAAGGATTCCTGCTACTCTGTGATGGAACAAAAATGAGTCATCTGATAGAAGGCAATAGTACCACAAATGTACCCCTGGTGGATACAAAAAGAGGCTTGAGGAAAGAGCATAGAGTAAGCAATAGGATCACTGTGATCAACAGTGATCACTGACAGAGGCGCACGTATTTCCATGCTAGAAAGGGGGATGGAGAGACCATGCCTTCTCCTTTGCTAGACCTGCCCTGTTAATATATCCTCAGTAGTTTCACAACTTGCCAACACCTGTGAACTAGCAAAAGCTGAAAAGAAACATGGATTTCTCTCCCTGCTGGTCTTGCATTGATTGCAATTAAGGAGGAGGAACTGAAAGTAAGGCTTGTATGAATGCATATCCCCCCCAGTCCAGATGAGTTCTTGCTATCTGATATTTTTTTTCCTTCCTTGTCACTTCACTCTGCTTGTTAAAGGTGCCAATTGTATAATTTTGCGCTACGATGTGAGAATACTATTCACACCCATGGTAACGATGTTCCATTTTGCTGGGCTGCAGAGCTTTTAATTTCAAGTTAATACAGTATAGAGGTTTTGTGTCCAATGTTCTAAATGCCACAGCATGTTGATGAAAAGAAATTACATTGATGAAACAGTTAGGCAGTGACTAATATGATCCATAACTCAGAGTGATGTAACGGCCCAAGCTTTCTATCCTACACAAAATGATGTCCAGTTACTTGCTATTGATCAGATATTGCATTGCACCAAACGGGATGCCAGCATCAATTCATTTCATCATATTGAATTTTGGCCAATATCAATGGATATTTGGCACATGTTTTGCTGAAACATTTGTCTGCCATCACAGAGCTGATGAACAGGTTGGCAGGTTTTGTTTGCAAAAGGGGTGGGGAGGGGATAGGGAAGAAAAAGAAAAGAAATGTGCTAAATCCTGCTTGTGAATTTGTCCTCATACCTGGCACTGACAGGACAGGAACAGCTCCATGCATATGCACATTTGTTTCACGCAAGTGGCTGCATGCCTCTTTCAGATATGTTAACATTCTGTACCGCTCACTGCTTATTTTTTATTGATAATCAAGTGAATAATTAAAGCCCAACAGCTACATAAAAAACACATAAATCATCTTCAATATGTGAGTAATGCACCTCTGCTCAGGCATAGCTCCCATTATAAATGATGGCCTAGAAAACCATGATTCATAACAGTGTGTATCCCTTCCTCACTCTGCATTTGCCTGTAGGAGACATGGGTGCCAGCCAAAGCTCAGGGAAATGGGATGGAGGTAAATAGGGTGGCCTTAAGATGTCTCTTTCAGCCTACTTTCTCATGAAATTATCTTCTTGCTTTTATGCCTCTTCTTGGCTGTTGGTGTGCTGTTTTCCCAGCTGACATGCCATTAGCTCTGAGCTTCCCTTTGCCTTATTTTGATAATTCTTTGGTTGTTTCTGCTGTTATTGGTTCACTTATAACATTTGTTCCACTCTTATTTGAAAGGAAGCCCTCTCATTGGAGTGCCCATCCCTATTAGCCTCTCTGGCTAAGATCACCAGTCGTGTGACTGCCACATGGAGCACTGCTAGGCCAAATGTAACAACATCTGCTGTGCATTCAACAACTTCCTTTTGGATTCTTCACACTCTATTTTCACTTCCAGCTCAGAGCACGAGTGAGATATGTTCTGCTGTCTTTCGGATGCCAAAGTGCTGGGAATGTGCCATCCTTCCACTGCGAACTGGGCGAGTTTCGGAGACATCCAAATTAAGCCAAGCACTAGAATAAAAGTGGAGATGAGCTGTCCTCAGCTTATTTCTGTTGACCCTCCAGGCATCTTCTGCCACAGAACTTCTTTCCAGATCCTTGAAAAATACAGTAGCTGCAAAATTACCAATTATGGAGCTGTAGCTCTGCAAATGTTTACATATCTGCTCAATTTTATGCGCTTCCACGGTCCCTGGGGCTGCTTGAGGGTGTAAAATTAAGCATACATGAAAGTTTTTATAGACTCCAGCTTTCCACCTTACAGAGCAGATGGCATCTCTGTAAGCTTTGTGGAACATTATATTTAGAAACAATTCCATTTGTTATTCTAATTATTTGTTTATTGAGCACTGACAGCATAGTCGGTATGTTGCAGATGTTGAGAATTGGCCCTCTTTTCCAAGAAGCTTGTGACTTCAGTGGAGAGTGACTACAGGGACCTGAGCAGGACAGCCTACCTGAGCTTCTTTCTTGAGAATCTGGTTGGTGTTACCCAATGGCATAATTTTCTTTTCAAGATACTCCACTCGATTACATGGTAAACTACTGTAGTGCCTGTAGCAAGATCAGAATCTATTCTAGCACACAGGCATTCCTTGTGCTTTAGAAGTCTTAGGACAGACCAGCTTGATCATGTTACTCAAACTTGAGATCAAGTATAATGAGAAAAAAATAGATGAGATTACAAAAAAGAAAAAAAGAAAGAAAATTTGAATTTCTTTTCATCCCATGAGCACTTACATTTTTCTTAATCAGTTCTAGTGCATAGCAATAGTTGACTGCTAAGAGTAGAATAATAATCGCAGCTGTCCACCCAGCATTGAACTTCTAAAACCCAAAACATTTTTCATCCTTACCCTCTTTTAGACTATTTTTCCAAGTGCAATTTCAAGTTCATGAGCAATTATAACTCAGTGTGTGTCTGGAAAGAGAAATATTCTTCTGCAATAATTCAGCGGATAAAGGATTTAAGGGACAATTCCCCTGGCAATACTTGCTGTACTGTGGACGCTGGTCTCCACCTGATGCTTGCACTTGTGTTACATCACTCGGAGACAGTTTTTCAGAGGAGTAATCCTCATCATTTCCCCCAAATCAGACCCCTTTGTAGTGTTTCAGAATATGTACAGAGAAAACTGAACTATCCCAAATCAGGAGACACTTCTGATTTTGTAGGTTTATATACTTACTTAATGAAAAGTATCCCCTCTATTTTGACTCAAACGCCCAATACAGGGTTAAGTTCCACAGTTATTCATAACTTGATTATAATACTTGGATATTCATCTCTGTGCACTTCAACATGCTTTCTACCACTTACAAACTCATTAAAAGAGAATCTGTGATGTGAGATAGTCAGCTTTAGTCAAAAAGAATCATAGAGTCAACTAGGTTGGAAAAAACTTTTAAGATCATCAAGTCCAACCATTACCCCAGGACTGCCAAGACCACCACTAAACCATGTCTCAAAGAGCCTCATCTACATGGTTTTGGGCTCTTTAGGCTCTGCCATCCAGCCAGTTTCCAACCCAGTGAAGAATCCATCTATCCAGGCCATGAGCAGCCAGTGTCTCTAGGAGAATGCTGTGGGACACAGTGTCAAATGCTTTATTAAAGTTCAAATAGACAATGTCAACAGCCTTTCCCTCATCAGCCAGGCTGGTCACCTTGTTGTAGAAAGAGATCAGGTTGGTCAAGCAGGACCTGCCCTTCCTTGGCCCTCCTTTTGTTGGTGACATATTTGTAAAAGAATTTTTTAAGATGAAAGTCTGAGGGTTTTGGCAAGAATTCTGTTTGGCTTATTACTACTTTTGAATCTTTGTTTTATACTAGGAAGGTGGGCTTTTTTTAATCTCTGTTGACAGCAAACGGGTGAATGAATGAAGGGGAATAAATATAGCTACTGATTACTCTTAACCAGACTTTCAAAAATGAAATGTAAACCTGTAAAAGCCAATTCACATCTAAAACTCCTAACATCTTCACTCTTCTCCTCTCCTAGGGTCAGTTTCATGTGTGGTGGTTTAAATGAGCAAATATACAAGGCAAGCACTGGAAACTTACCCAGGCACTGTGTATTGCAATGTTGAAGCTTCAGCTTCATCTTTGGTTAAAGTGATGTTCACATCTCACGCATAAGAAGCTATTGTAGGTGATTGTCTAACATGCTGTGCAGTGTATGGCTAGGGCTGGTCCCAGAGCTTGCGTCTACTTAAGGGGGAGGATTTGAGCTCAAGGAATACATAACATAATATTGCCAACGAGGTCCTGAAAAATGATGAAATCAGCTCCCCTCCCAGAATTTTAAATGGCTTTAAAGCTGGAAATTGTCATTTTAAATTGTAATTCTGGTATCCTGCATTGCAGGAGGGCTGAGGTTGGAAGGCATCTCTGGAGATTGCCCAGTCCCACCCCCTGCTGAAGGCAGGGTCAGCTGGAGCAGGCAGCTCCAGGCCCTGTCTAGTCAGGTGTTTGAGCATCTCTAAGGATGCAGGCTCCAGAGCCTCTCTGGGCAGCCTGTGCCAGTGCTCAGCCACCCTCATGGGGAGGGGGGGGGGAGGGAGGAGAAGGGGGGAGGAAGATTAAAAAAACCCAGATATTTTTTATGTTCAAATGAAATTTCCTGTATTTCAGTTTGTGCCCACTGGCTCTTCTGCTGCTACTGGGCACCGCTGGGAAGAGTCAGGACCTATACTCCCTGCCCCCCTCAGGAGTTTATCCACAGTGACAAGGTCTCTCTGAGCCTTCTGTTCTCCAGGCTAAATAATCCCAGCTCTCTCAGGCATTTCTCATAGGGCAGATGTTCTGATTCCTCTGCCATCTTTCTGTCCTTTTGCTGGGCTCATTCCAGTATGTCTATGTCTCTTTGTACTGGGGAGCCTAGAACTGGGCACAGCTGTTCTTTCACTGGTGCTGTGGAGAGGGAGGTCACCTCTTTCTGTCTGCTGGGGAGATCTTCTTCCTAATATTAATGAGCCTTTTGTTTTCAAACTAGGTCCGTTTAGTTCTTGTTTTCAAGCTTTCTTCCATAACTATGAAGAATAAATGAGGGCAAAAGGCAAGCAAGCAGAGAATGTCAGACAAGCCCTTGGATCCCGAGGCCAGAGCTCTAAGAGTAAATGTCACACTGCCACAAGACTTGTAATAACTTAGAGAGCTGGCACTGCAGACATTGTCATTCAGCCACCCTGGCTTTGGTTGCGCCATTTCTCCTGTGGGGAAGCATCAGGCATTTGAGACACAGCTGGCACCAGCTATGCTGGTTCCTGGTTTCTCTCTGCACTCCAAACTTTCCCTTAGCCTACAAAAGTCCAGAGTCAGTTCTTTGGCTCCTAAGGTATTTGAGCCTGTAGCATTTGCTCTAGGTTGGCATAAGGTAATCTGAGAAAAAGAAGTTGGCCTTAAGCTGTAGGTGGAAAGCTGTATGTCTGTGTGTGTGTGTGTCGTGGAGAAATTGAAGGATAGATGTTGCAATGCCTTGATCGCTTCATACAGGGAACTAATCAAATAAGGAAGTGTTGTGGGGAAAAAATGCTTTAGCCAACGCATGATCGACTATGGCAAGAAAAACTTCACAATTTCAAGAGACTTTCCAGTATTTATAAAAATGCAATAATAGGCTTAAGTGAAGAAAGGCATGAGGGTAGGCATCATGTGATGTCTGTGATAAGAGAAATGTGTAATTGAGCTGGAGTGAAGGTGAAGGTTCTCCCTGCACGTACAGTGATATTACATTCTTTTCCACTTGGATACCCTCTCCAAGCACACTAATCCATGGATCTGGAGAAGGATAATCTACTGACATCCAATTTTCTGAGATTTTTTTTTTCCTGGATGAGCCAATTTGTTCACTGAGAGGTGTGGGTGTTAACTCTTCCCTGGCTAAATGGACCTCAAGGATTAAAGGTGGGTTTGTTCACAAGCAATAAGCAAGCTTTTGCTTCCATCTGTCCTTCTGATGACATGAATAGGTTCCCCAAGCTAGGGAGGACATTAAAGACATTAGAGTTTAGGTCACCACTGCTGTTAGCATATTGGTAAGGGAAGAAGTGTAGGCCCTCAAAATTGCCTGAAGCAAAGAGAGAGGAGTAAGCTAAAATATTTTGACTGTGATCCATGTTCAGCTCTGTTCCCTGGAGGTCAAACACAGAATGCTGGGCAAAGCCCAATTCTATCATAGATATTCCTTGCTCTTACGAGATGAATGCATTTCTTTTTCCAACCACAAATGCCTTGAAGCTAGGATGAAAAAGGCTATTGTGCTTTGCTAGTGCTCACTCCTCCTAGTGCTGACAAAGCCCCATTGTTCTCCCCAGGAGGAGGAGGAGGAAAGCTAGGGAGCAGGGTGTGGTAAGCACAGCCTCACAGGGAGCTCTGCGGGTTGTTGCATCCCATCACTTCTTTGCAAGCCACAAGGAAAATTCTGCAGCTGCTATTGTAGTGGAGAGAGTTTGGATGGTAGCTGGTGTATTAGTACATTCTGCATCCTTACAAAGGGTACTGGAAAACAACTTTGTCATTGAAAATGGCTTGATGTATTTAGTGGAGGGATCTGTGTGGTGGTGTTGCCCAGCAAGCAGGGGCTTGGATCAGTGACTTGGTTCTTTGAGGCCCTGCTCAGTTCTTGGCAGGTCTCCTTTCTCAAGTAAGCCCCCTGTGGACATCCTACTGCACTGCCTTCTAGAAGGGACATGTAAATGCAGCCTGAGGGAAAGGGTGGGTTCTCCCTCTTCTGCAAAGTCAGTTATGTGCAGATGGCATACCCTTGACACACAGAAAAAGCCCAAGAAGCCTTCCTGCCTCTGGTCAGGCCTGATGAAGGACTGCTCAAGGTCAGCGGGGAAGTCTGTCAGGTGATGTGCATGGCAATGTTTTGCCTATCTTCCTCAGAAACTTCACACCTCTGTGTCAAAGATTAGTATGTGTAGACAAGGTTTCTCCCCCAGTGAATCTCCACAGGAAGAAAGGCATTTTTAAGGGGAGGAGAAGCAAAAAGAGTGATGAGATAAAGGAAGGCAAGGGTATGGTGGAGGCTTTTTGTTACAAGTACAGAGGAACTTATTTTGGCACTGGCTGATCTGATGACCTCTGGGCTCTGGACATCCTTAGCCACACTGGTCTTCAGGCATTGCATGGACATGACCATCCCCACCAGGGAAGGGCAGTGCTTGTGGAGGAGACTTCTCTTTTGACCTCTATCTCTAGCAGTGCTGGGTTAATTTTGTATAGAGGGACAGTCTCCAAGAACCTAATTACTCATTAAAATCTCATGTAGCAAGTTTTTCCCCAAGGGAAAGTAGCATTTTTATAACTCTCTCTCTCTTCCCATGCAAACACATGCACATACCTCCTGTTTTGTTAATGTCTGGCTGGGTGTTCCCCTTGTAGGTTGACCCTGGTCACTAGATAAAAGGCAATGTCAGATGAGAATTAATGAGTCCCGCTTCCTTGCACTGAATCCAGGCACAGCAATTCCAGTAATGGTTTGCAAAATGGTTGTTATTTTAATTTGTAGACTAAGGACACTGACTTGCATTGCCAAAGGGCCTGTATCTCACCCCCTTGGGATGTACTTTTCCCTTCCATTTCGGAGCGGCCCAAATCCCAGTATAGACAACCATAACAGGACAAACTGCACCCCCACCTCCTGGCTTCCTGTGCAGAGATTGGGCTGGATTTTTCTGTTGCTAGTTGGTTTATAATCTCTTTCCTGTCTCTCAGAAGACCTGTCCTCCCTCTAGCCATAGCAGAGCCAAACCCATGGTTTTTCTCCAGCTCTTGGATCATGATTTTATGATGGATCACTCTTGGGCCCTGGAGATTCTCCCCATTTCAGTTCACACCACTTCCTGCTTGAGGTCCCTAGGCCAAAGACACAGTCATCTCATTCCTGAAGATCCGCTGCCTCAGAGGCTGATCAATTTGTGCCGAGAGCAGATAAAAGTCATAAAAGATACAAGCATTGGTGCTTCACCTAGCATTTGGAGTCATCAAGAGTCAAAAAAGGGGCAAATGGGGGAAAGGGGCAAGTCATGTTTGTGGAGTTTTTTTCTTTGCCACGAGGAGTGGACGCAGCCCTTTGTGGCGTGTCTGCTTTCTCTTGACCAGGGAGTGAAAGAGAAGGCTGAAATTTTAATGCCAAGTCCATCCCATGACTTAAGCTGTGCTAGCTCTTGCTGGGGGAGTGACTCATAATTCTTACCAGCCCAGAGTTCCTCGTTCTGCTCGTTTTAAATTAAATGCCTCATTTCCCAGCATGCTTACATGATGGCTTTGTGTCCCACAGAGCTTACTGCTCATTCCCTACCTCCAGCCCTGCACAGGAGACACATACACATTGGTTTGCTTAACATAAAATCCTAGCTAGAGAAATTGCTGTCAGATCAGGCAGATGGACACAAGAAAGCATTTGCTGCTCTTTGCTGCTTCCCCTGTCTGTCTGTGTGCTACCCTGCCTGGCTTGGGAGGGCAGAGGCAGCTGCTGGTGGAAAGAATGAGATGGATGTTCTTTATTATTCCATTAAGGCAGGAGACAGAGAAGCACTTGACACAAGAGAGCATCCCTTGAGGTGGCCGAGACCTGTCTGGGCTGTCACGGTCATGCTTTCCATGAGGGTGCCTATTGCCTTGCTGAGGGAGCATCCCCAGTGAGCAGGGAAGCACAGAGTGGAGCAGTAATAGGGTTGGTGGCTGTTGTAGCAGTTGATGAAGTAAAAGGCTTAGCCTGCTGTTTCCTTTCTCATCATTTCCATACTCATTTGTTAAGGTGGATGGCAACATGTCAATTTGCCTCCAGTCGCTACAGGGTTTCTTGTATTCCAAGAGCAGCCATGTCCAGCAGCATCTGGAAAGACACGGTGGCTGCAGTTGTGATTCTTTGTCTTTACGTGGCAGAGTTTTCAGGGAAAGGAGCTGGGGTCAGGAACCTGACATCAGATATGTCCGTTGCAAAAAATCGGTATTGAAATCAAAGGAGCTATGCCAGATTTGTGCTGCTTATCTGAGATCAAAATACGGACATTCATTCTGAATAGAAAAAAAAAAATCAGACTCTCTTTCTGGTAAGCCAGCCAGCTGGTCAAAATTGCATAAACACATTGCAATCAAAACATACCTCAATAGCTGTGATTTCCGTCCCTGTGGCCATGACTGGATGTCACCTCTAAGGGGCAGTGTGTGTGTGTGCATTACACGTCAGGGATCAGGCGGGCAGAGATAACATACTGCTGAGATCATGCTGCAGTGGCAAGTTGTTTTTCTGGCTGCGAAACAAGACATAATATATAAAGTTGCTTTAAGGACAAGAATAACAAACATGCTGCATAAGTAATGTAAAGTAAGAAGAAAATCCAGCGTTGTTTAGAATATTTTATGAGGAATTTATTGCTGTTAATTGAAGGCGAGAGATTGATCACTAAGGAATCTAGCTCATTACTTAACAAAACCTGGATAAATGGTGTGTCATTTCTCTGTTCTGCCTAGCATTATCCTTCTGAAGCCTTTCTGTTTATGGAAAAAAAACAGTATTTCAAACCAGATACAAAGTGATGGCCCAGGTTCCCCCCTCCCACTATTCTCACATAAACTCATTATAAAATAGACACAGGCAGGATATCATTCTCTCTCTTTCCTTTCCTTTCCTCCTCCCCGACATTTTGAAATGCCTGTTGAACCTCAGCATATACAAACAAGAGGGACCAGAAATGGAGGGAGAGAGGAATCCAGTGTGCTTCGCCCTATATTCCCCTCTCTGGGGGCTTCCCATGGCTGCATGTGGCAGAGAATTAGGATGCTGAGTGTTCCAAGTGGCAGGTTGCAATGCCACTGTCAGCTTCTTTGCCGAGGAGCCCTGCCAGCTATCGATCCGGCGGTGGGAGTCACCTCAATGCAACCGTGCTCAGGGCCTCATTCTTACGAGCAAGACAGTTTAGATAACAAGGGTGCCTATGTGAGGTGCTTTAAAAGGTCTTTGCTGTTAATTTGATAGGGAAAGAGGCAGGGGGAGGTGAAAAGCCAGCACATTATGCTCTTTTTTTTTTTCTGCGTTCATTTTGGATGTAGTCTGCAGCCTTTGAATAGACGCCCATAATGAGCTGGCTTTAAACAGAAATATTACCAGAATTAAAATAAGACAAGACTAACTTGGACATGCATGGGGATGCTGATTATATCAAACCCACTGCAGCCATCCTCTGCTGCCTGGGTAATATTCATTTTCCAATTATCAGCACCAGGCGAGTGAAATTAAAGGGCACCGGGTAGGTATTAGAGTCTAACCTGCATTTTTCATGCTGAAGTTGAGGGAGTTGCTCAGCTGAGAACTGCTGAATCCAGTCTCAGCAGTCACAGAAACATGCGGGAGGGTCCCATCACCCAGCAAACCATCTGCAAGCCATTCAAACAACACTGTGATTGCAGTGAGCAGGACCTGGGCAGGACCAAAATGGATGGATACATCAGCCCTGGACTGGACCACACATGTCCCTGGGTGACCATTACATGACCTGATCTCATAGAAGCAAGATAATTTTGAAATAAATCTTGGTTTTAACAGCTGTGTTAAAAAAAAAAAAAAAAAAAGTATCCCTAAAACACAAACTATCATCATTTGGTCATTTTTTCTAATGAAACATTTTGTTTTTCAATTGTCAGCATGACATTTCTATTTTTGAACTTGTTTACACAATGTACAGATCAGCAAAACTGCTTGAATCCAGATTTTCATTCAACCTAAAGCAAAATATCTTGCACTCCTCAGTTCACCAATGCTTTATATATGATGCCAGACTGAATATATTTTCACCCCATTTTTTCCCCTGTAACTGCTAATACATCAAAGTTTAGCTAAAGTTTCAGTGAACCCTTCCCTCTAGTCACTGAAGCAGAGCTAATGTTTTGCAGGGTTCAGGTTTTATAAGATCCTTAGGACAGACCCTCTCTGGACATCTAGCACCAGGGGCTCCCAGCACTAGGCAGGGCACCACACAAAAAGGAGAATTGTGATTTCTTTTTAAACAGCATTGAATCATCGTTCTTTAGATTTGTCAGTGCTCTGCAATGTAGTCCATTAACTGCTTGCTAAAACATTTGAGAGGCGACTGCCTATTTGTGTGGATAATAATGTGTGAAGTTTAGTTATGGGCAGATTTTTGAGGTTCTAGCTTTCTTGTCTATTCTTTCTTTCTTTTTTGAATTTCTATAGGGCTTTAATGAAAATCAGGCCTAATGAAGTGTGAGATTTTTTTGTCTGTGCCTTGGTCACTTCACAGTTGGCTCTTTGAATCCAGCCCCAGTTGACTCGTGATGGCACCATAGCACTGACATTTTATTCTGTTTTTTAGAAATAGGTTTAGTCAAATGGTCACAAATAATTGTGAAACTTTGGAAACTGTGAACTTTGGAAAGCAAAATCCCTTTTTTCTGTGGGCCCACTGCAAGAGAAAGCAAGTGATTCATGATATGACATTATACTCTTCATTTGCTGAGTGCTGCAAAGATTAGATTAAGCTGCTTGTGTACAGTATGTGTGGCTGAGCCAAAGTGCTGCCATGGAAAATCTGGTCCCTTCTGCTGCAGTAATGAGCACACAGCTCCTTACTTTGGCAACCCTAATGGTGCCGAGGGTCAAGCCAGTCACTGGTAGTCAGCTATGGGTCAGTGTTCATGACTCTCTATTTGCAGGTCTCTGTGTATCCCTTGGGTGCATTAATCTTACGTCTAATAGGATGGTCCTTCTGTGTCCTCGTATGTTTGCAGACAGTGACACAGAGCTGTGATATTCCCTTCCTCCACCTCCACTCAGTACTGAAATTGAGAGAATTGTAACAGAGTGGTTTCCAGCAGAGAACAGGAATCAAGAGCAAGGGACTGAACCCTCACATGTATTCATGACCACGCACACTTTTATGGACCCAATAGTACTGTCAAGCATTTCATGGGGTTTTCTATCAAGGCCACTATATAACAATAAGTTGTATTGTGCTGCACTTTCAGTGAATATATGAGGTAATTGGTGTGCAGTTCCCTGGACTAATACTCCAAGACAGGCACCTGTAGACAGGGAAAATGAAGTTTAAAAATCTCTTCGCTGACTGAGTTCCCCCAGCTGGGAGAGCAAAGCACAGCCAGTAGCAGTCTTAGGCCACTTGTTCTTAACCCCCTCCAAGCCTGGGTTACATCTCTCTGCTACCTCCCTGTCTTACTAGGATGGAGCTGGGGGTTGGTTTCATTCAGCAGTGGAGGGAGGTTTGTATGCTTGCACCCCCTGCCCCTTTCTAAGCCCAGGAAGAAGAGGCTTGCCCCCTTTCCACAGTGCTGAGCTGAGACCTAAGCCTCAGGGCACTAGGTGTTTAGCACGCAGAAGCTAACCACCTGCAGTCATGGTCCAGGCTGCTGTGAAACGCTGGCTGCTCCCAAGCAGGTTGTCCCCCCATAGCTCTCAAGGGCTGTGTAAGATGCACTGTCATGGCAGCCAAGAGCCTCAAGGACAGAAAAAGCCAAACCTGCAGCTCTCCTCCGAGCAGCTTCCACCATGGGTAACGCAGGAAATATGGCCTGCAGGCAGAGAGCCACCCCCTGCTTTCTCTGTAGCTGCATTCAAAGAAGATGGTCATCATAGAAGCCATAAATGATCTCTCTTCCCATTCAAGGCCTGATCTGTTGATGGCCACAGTCACCTGGACTGTCCAGGTTAGCTCTTCTGGGCACGGTGTAAGTTCTTCTTGAACCAGCCCTGGCGCACTGATTCTCAAACGTCAGGAATGTGATTAGGTTGAGTCATCCTTTCATATAGATTTCTTTATTATTATTCCTAACATTTACCCACTTAACCGTGAAAAATAATATGTATGGGGAGCATGTCCGGCCATACATAAATATTGCTGGTGATATGCTCAGAGACAACTACTTGCTAGGCAGCAGGACATTAAAAATATAGGCAGTGTTTTAAAGCCTGCACATGGTGATTTATCTCCTGGCTTAATCTCCAGAGGAGGAGGCCACGCTGGCAGTTCTGCCATGCTCACAGTGGCCAAAGACCAGCTTACAGTGTTAGTAGCGCTGTGTACTGTGGTAAAACTGCGCTCAAGGCAATCTGCCACCCATTGTTGCCAGGGCTAGTTATGGATTCAGATCACCTACCCATCCATGGGAATGTCAACTTGCACATCACTGGAGACACCAGGGCTTTATTTCCACCACATTTCCACCACTGTGTATGCAAGCCAGTCAGAGAATGTCATCCTCTGACCAAGAGGCAGAGCAAGTGCAAAGCACAAAGGAAAGTGACTTGGAAAAGGAGACCTGTGACTCTCAGAGATTTGTCCCTCATAATGCAACAATGAAAAACGCAGCAGCAGGATTTTCAAAGAAACATGCTGAGAAAAAATGAAAAAGTTCTGTGGACATCCCCCATCAGATGTAGCACTTCATGGCAGAGCAAGAAAAGACATCAGACTGTAAACTCTCTGAAGGCAAGGGCAGTCTTTGTAGTCTGTGTTTGTGTAGCACCTTGCAAAATAGAGAGCCAGTCCACGACCCAACTCCCTGGGTGCTACTCTAAAGCAAATGCTACTAATAGGTTAGGTAAATAGTAAGCAGAAGAAAATATGTTTGTCAGTCTGCCTCCCTATAACAAGGTTGTATAGTTGCCCACTAGCAATATAGCAACTGTGTCGTGATTTAAAAAAAAATATATACACAATATTTGGCATCAAAACTTTTTTTAACGTAGCTGCAGTATTACAGTCTGAATCTCTCTTTACACCGTATTGACTATCATGCTCTTCCATGGTACTGTTTAACCGTGTCTGAAGACAAATGTTTTATATTAATTCTAATTTCCCTTAAATTGTCTTATTTCATGGTATCAAGCAAATTAATCCACTGAATCAAGGTCAATTCTTTCTGTTGGGCAGCTCATCTTGCTCATTATTCATTTCTGAAGGAGTGAAACCCCTTTATGTTAACTTCATGCTTCTCTTGTTTGCAGTACTCTCTGTAAATACAAGGAGCTGTTTTCCTTCAGACATATGCAATTGGGTTGGGAGCTGGCTGGAAACTGCCAGTTTAACAAAGGAAGAGAGAGATGTGTTTAACCGAAATCCAGAAGGAATCTAAAGCCCGTTTTGCAGGGAAGTTTGCTCTAGGATTGCTTTGGGCCTGGGGAAGCCAGCGCATACGCTTCTTGTGTATGCCCAGGAGCTATGCTCTGTCTGCCTTGAACTTTGTGAACCTTTTCTCAACAGAGTATAACCTAATTCAAAATCTGCTGCTGGGCAGAATGTCCTGAGTAAAGCTGCAATGTTTGGTGAGGACTGGCTGGTTCCCTGGGAATCTGGAAGTCCAATTGCAGCAGGATTGAATCTTTTTCACCTTGATTTTTTTAGAAATAATAATCTTGAACACCAGGTTCCAAACTCTCAAGGATTATTATTAGGTATTACAATATCTAATATAGTATGCACTTTCTAGATAATTTTTGGGGTCCCAGTGTAAGTCATTCCCAATGTACCCACTGTTTTCTCCCAGTGCACGTGTTTAAGAGGCAGGCTTAGCACTGCTCAGGTGTTGGGGTTGCAAAGTGGATTCAGCCCTGCAGACGGAATGGATTACAGGCAGAGAGGCCAGAAGCTTGGCTAGCCCTTATCCCACACATCCACTAATGCACAGCAGATGATGGCACAAGGAAGAAAGGCTTTTGTGCCACCATCCAACTGATTTCAAAAGCACTCAGAGGCGGTGGATTGTCTGTGGATGCTGCAACCACACAGACATCTATGCATGGTTTTGTCTGATGTGGAGGCTTTTGGTGCGGTGGATGACAGAAGGTGCCCTCCTGAGTGGGGAGTGAGTGACAGGCAGAATGAAGCCTTATTGCTTCTCCTAGAGATAGAAAAACTTTCGAAGAGCCAACCTAATTTCTTATCTTTTTATTTGTTTTAACGAGACGTAGTTGCATTTTCATCCTTGTAGACTGATCTTGATCATTCAAAATTGTTCATTCAACAGGAAAGTAAACAGCTCTTTGAGCTATACTTCTCTCCCCCACTTCCTTGGCAAGAGAGATCTGTAAAAGAAGAAGACAAATAACGTGTCAAACATGGTCTGGAGAGGATTCAGCTGAGCAATTTCTGGCTTCCCCTGCCTGTCCTCCAGCTGTTGTGCCCCTAATAACTTCAATGGCTGTGCACAAGCTTGGCCTGGCTGCAGTTTCATTCAGTTGGAGCTATGCTTCTAAATATTTTTCCAATGTAACAATCTCAGTCTGGCCAGGGCCTCAATCCTCTCCCTATGTGGACTGGGAAAAATGTATAGTAACTAGTTATGCACTCTGCTATGAACAGACACTCAATACCTGTAAGGAAAAGATTTCAGTTAGGCACTGGGTCAGCAAACTGCTTCTGTGGGTACTGGAGTCCTGTGTATCGGGTTCATATGTACCTCATCCCATGGTATGGGTTCCCCAGGTAGGGAGATATTATGCTCTAACAGCATCAATCAAATCTTTATGTGGTGGCTGCCAGAGCTGCTCCACAAAGCTACGCTGAAAACGCCTTTATGAAAGAAAATGCCATTCAAACAAAGCTGAAATGTGTCTGCTTTCAACAGAAATTTCCTGTTATTTGTCAAAAAGAAGTATAAAAGCAAATCACAACTGTCTTGATTCTAAAATTCTGATGTGATGTCCCACACCAAACCTGATGTTCTCTAGCTCACCCTGGGCTGGGATCATGCTTGTAACAGCAGCAGCGCCATGTCCCCACAGCAGAACCAGCAGGAAAGATGGCAGCAGAACACCATGAGACCTGGGACATAGCCATGGTGCCATAGGGAAGAGAAGAACAGAGTGGGAGATATTTAAACCACAAATGCCAAAGAGGTATTTTAGAATGCAAATACTAAAGGGTTGATTTTTTTTGCCAAAAACTTGAAACTTCTCTGAAAAAGAAAAAGGGGAAGGTTCTTAAAATCTTCTATGGGAAAAAGATTAATTCCAGTCGTCTTTACTGGCTATATATATATAAATGATGAGTATGTTCTGTTCACCTAATTACAATTTAGAAAATGGATTGCACGTTCTGATCAGTTGCTTTGCTATGTACACCTCAAGCACAAAATACTAAAGATCACCTGCATTTTCCAAACTACTAGGGAGTAATAGGCACTCTGTGTGTGTGGTAGAAGATATGGGACCTTAGCTGGAGCTCTGAGTAAATCTGGTGATCTGTGATTTTCCAAAGCTGTTTACTCATTCATGTTAACCTGTATTTAGTGACTCTCCCTGTCTTTTGCACAAGAAATCTCCTCCCTATAAATCCAGTGACTAAAGATTTGAGGTCAGTTATAAGCGTGGCACAAGAGATGTGGCTTCTCCATAAACTCCACAATAACAATAAATAATGCTTGATGCGTGAAATCTGTAGGACGCCGGTTAACATCCTCCTCTCAGCTATTTAGTGAATGTCATCAGTTATAATATTCTACTCTCAGGATAAGCAGATAACACCATTCACATCAGCTGAAG
This sequence comes from Strigops habroptila, assembly GCF_004027225.2. Taxonomy (NCBI): domain Eukaryota; kingdom Metazoa; phylum Chordata; class Aves; order Psittaciformes; family Psittacidae; genus Strigops; species Strigops habroptila. The sequence continues at coordinate 14,544,582 of NC_044281.2, read as the reverse complement.
ATCGTACGTGCACAGAAAGCAAAATATCAGAACCAGCATTAGCTGGGAGCAGAGATGTTGCCAAAACTTAGAAATGTCCATTTCAACGAGGGAGCTAAGCAGGACAGTTACAGCAGATTGTGTCATGAATGACAATCAGACATTTAAAGGGAAGACAAGGTAGCTTTTTGGTTTTGTTTTTTTTTTTAGATGCAAAGTAGAATCTGTTTCTCTCTAGCTGGCACTCTTGAGGGAGAAAGACATTTTTTTTTTTTTTTAAACTCATGTTGATTAAATTAAAAGCTTAATTTTTGGAGAAGCATTTGATGTGAAACCACTTGCACTTGGAGAATTTTCCATTTCATAAGGACAAAACACAATCCTTTCCACAACTGTTTTATGGATTGATTACAGTACATCAAAAAAGGCAACTAGATTGATTTATAGCTGTTTGCATGCTTGTGCTTACAAGCCACATACTGCATTTGCTGTTAATATGATTTATAATAATATGTTGATAGTATTAACTGATGCAAGAAGCTTTGCAACACACGGACCTGACTCAAACAGTTTAGAGAATAGCCAGGCACTGATTGAAGAGTGGATGTGGTACACTGTGATGTGCTGTGGCTGACTAGGGCAGTTTTCCATGTGTTTCCCTTAAATGGTAATTTTTGGGATTTCTTTTTTAATGGGTGTTCTTCAATCTTGTGATTTGCTTGCACTGCTCTGGAGGCAGACTCGGTGCTTTTGGGAAATTGGTGCTTCAGAGTTGTGGTTTACAAAGCTAAAGATTTAAGAGCAGAGGAGGCAAGGTTGAAAGCTTGGAGGCAAATGCAAAAGAAGTTACAGCTGAGGTGGAAGAAGGTGGCACTGCTGGTAAACTTTGCAGATTAAATAAACATCTCTGGCATGATAAGTGATGCTAATAAGGACAGAGTATTCCTACGGCAAGATATGGATTGCTTGGTAAGCTGGATTCTTTTAGAAAGCTGTTGTATACATACAGCCGCTGGGAAGGTCACATATACACAAACCAAGAATGCAGGTTGTATTTTCAGTTTCAGACTGAGAACAAGAAAGTGGAAATTCTGAAAACGATGTAGGGTCTATTTTGGATGGACATATAAATGTGAATTTCCAGTGTGAAACTGGTGCTACAGGGGCTGATGCAATCCTTGGGCAAGTAAACAAAAGGATTTAGTGGGGTGAGGAGGGAGTAATGTCACTTTTTGATATGGGATTGCTGAGGGATCTGCTGAATTCTGTGTCCAGTGCTCATGCTCAGACATCCAGAAAGGATGCAGAAAACTGGAAAAGTAGTACATAAACAACCGAAAGCATGATTCCTGGCCCTGGAAATTCTTCCTTGCAATGAGAGACATAAAAAGCTCTTGCAAGTCTTTTCTAGCTTATCCAAAAGAAGGTTAAGAAGTAATTTGACTGAGATGTATAACCATCAATATCACAAGAAAATTTCTGATGCTAATCTTCCATCTGGGAAAGAAACTGCAGCAGAAAGGAAGACATATAGACAAGGTACCAGGAAAAATAGATTACCTTATACAGCTGCTCTGCAGTAGCAGTTTGTCCCCTCTCCACAAGTGCATGTTTACCCTTCTTACTCAGGGAGACAGGCTGCCCTAATAAATCATCTTACCATTATTGTAGTTTGCTGTAGGTAAGAACATGAATAGGGGCGATTATCACAGGGAAGCTGACCCACAGTAATTTTTTCCCTTGAGGTGAACTGTTCAAATGCTAAAGTCCATGAAAGGTCCAAGGGCTGTCAGCTGAGGCTAGCCACATTTGGATGAAAGATATGATGCATTTACTTTTAACAGGGAGGGTTAAATCTTTAGGTCAAGCTATCTAGGGATGTAGTGAGTTCTCCATTAGTTGCAGTCTTTTAATCAAGACTAGATGCCTTTGTAAAAGACATACAAATCGTTCAAACAGACGTTACAGGTTCAACACAGAAATTCCTGGATGAAATTCTGTGGCCTGTTAGGCTAAATGGTCATAATGAACCTTTCCTAGCCTTTCACTCTATTAATCTGGGAAAAAATGAGCAGGGAACTGAGCAGTAACCAGGAGCTATGCAGTTCAGATTGTGGATAGCAAGGACAAGGAGATTAAATCTGATGGAAAAAGTAAAAGGAAGTTAAAGAGAAACGTGCCAGTGAAATGAGCAGAGAGTTGGGTTTGGCTGCAGTAACTCAGGGTGCACTGGAAGCCCTTGTGGGACGATCTGGGATGTTCAAACAAACAGGAGCAAGCAAGGGAGGTATAGGTGATGCAAGTGGCAGAGACTGTGCAATGTAGAGACAGGCAGCTCTTGAAAGAGGAAAATAGACCCGCAGTGGAGGAAGTGTCACTGCCGATTTAGGAGGTTAGAGTGGGAAATGTTTTACCAGCTCTGACAGAGGAGGAAGGAAAGAGTGATTTGGGCAGAAAGGTGAGACAGCCTCGGGGAGAGAGGGTGCAGAGACAAAAAGTCTGGACACTGCAGAGAAGAAATGAGACAGACAGGACTGAAGATGCTTGCTTTGGAGAGATACAGAAGTCAGCAGAGCATGTGCCTTCATTCGTATAGCACACAAGTGACTCTCATAGCAGGATTACCTGATGGCATTACACCCATGCTACAGAGGGAAAAACTAGGCCCCTTATATGGTATAAAAGTAGTGCATTCAATTTTAACCACTCCATGGCCAAAAATAAATTGTACAGTCATTCTATTCCAGAATACCAGATTGATGGCTGAATAGTTAGAACTCAGCAAGTTAGGTAATTTTGCACTGAATATAAATGAGAGTTGCAAGATAAATGACATTTAGTGACATTAATTAACTGATTAAATTAAACCTGATATTTTAATCAGAATTTGTTTATGCAAAGCTCTGGATAAAAAGAAATTGAGTTTAACCTAGTTACTTTTAAAATTTCAGTTACCATAACAACTTCTTGTGAGATTAATTAAAGGTGGTCTTTTTTTACATTATTTTTAGAACTTGAGTTACCATAACAACAGAACGCTGATTCATTTGCAAAGAGTTAAAACACGTTGTTGTTCTTTGAGAAACAATCAAAATACAAGTGGCATGCCAGGAATTAATACTCCAGCATGGCTGCACAAACAGCATTTTTCAAACACCTCACTTGTGGCACAAGAGACTGATGGATCTTCTCCAGTGTGACAGGCTCAAGATGTTCCTTGGTTGCTCAAATCAGAAAGAGATTATTCATCAATTGGAGAAGAGTGGGGCTGTCAGGCACCAGAGGTATTATGGGCTGTCAGATCTGCAAGGAAAAATGATGCAATAGCAGATAAATTCACCTGGCCCTCAAGCGCTTCCGGAGGGCAGGCAGGAGAGTGTCTCTCAGAGGCAAGGCAGTAACCCCAAGTCTTCTCCCCAGAGATCTCTGGTGGTAAGAGAAAAATGCTGACAGATCATTTCAAGGACTTGCTCTCGACTGTGCTGGGCCCCCTTGGAGGTCAGTGTTAGCATCCTTCTGTTCTACCCGTGGCTGTTCGTCTCCTGCGAGGGGTTTTCCCATGCGCAGGGGCAACACCTGCTGAAAGAGAGCAGCTTTGATATGAACTGTCTACAGAGAGGACTGGATGAACTTAGTCTCTTGGCTCAGCTCCACAAGAACCTCCATGAGGCAAAAGCATGGGTAAGATTACAAGCCAGATATGTCACAGTGGCCAAGATGCATAAAGGGCACCACAAACATGCACACACACGTGTTTGTGTATATTCACCACAAAATTAGCTAAGGTCTAACACTTGTATCACTGTGGTCCAGGCCTGATTTTAACATAACTACTGCTCTAACTTACCTCCAAAGGGGAGGTAAATGACAGCTTTTGGGGTGTACCCTCTGCAGGTTCTCTACAGATGGAGCTTTCTTCTTTTTGTAGAGGTGGATATTATGGATCCCATTTACTTGTGTGTAGAGCAAGATGTGGTCTTTACATGTTTAGAGGCTCTTGAACCAACATGGAACATACCTTGAAGCAAACAGCAGCCCATGAAGTGCTCGAGTAAGATGCTTCTTGCAGCCATCTACAGTCCAGATCTAGTCTAGGAAAGATAAGTGAGGTGAACATCAACTTCTGGACTTGCTGCACTGCTAGGCATTGCTATTCATTAGAGGACACTGCAATACAAATGCAGTCCTTCTTACTTTAGCTGCGGCTTCTAGTGGATCTGTGGGATCAGAGATACTTTAGGCTGTTATCAAACTTGAGAAGAAAGTGGCATGTCTGAAAGCACAAACTACTTTCCCCCCTCCCTGTTTGCTCACTTTTCCCCACACACACTTGCACATTGACTGCAGAGGATAAGGAAACTCATATTGGATTTCTGTTGTTGCCTTTTGAGACAAAAGGCAGCCATAGCCATCTTGCATTGTTCTGCAGTGACCTTTTGTCCAGTCAAAGATGTGCAGATGACAGCATACAAGTAGGAGAGGTAACCCTGCATTCCTGGTTTGATTGTGGCCCTCTTACTTAATGAATTTTTAAAAGGGAGAGGAGGAGGAGGGTACACAGGGGAATTTGCAAGTGCTCTTGTGTCTGAGGCTTATTTAATGAAAAGGCAATAAAAATGTCAGCTGCTGCAGGTTGCAGCCAGGACCCCCCTTCCACCACCCTCATCTCCCTTCCTCTTTCTTCTTTCAAAGCAAATAGATAAGTGATGTGGAGGAGTGAGGTCGAAGGGGTAGAATGGCTGCAAAATTACAGCTTTTACTGAGTTATGCTGGGCTAGCTGTGAGAGGGCTCAAGGCAGAATCCTTCTCCTCTCAGCAGCAGCTCCAAAGTCACAGCATGTTTGTCTCTTGCAGCAGTCCACTAGATGTGATTTTGGGGCAGCTTCCTTCCCAGGAGGGACGGCTCAAAAACAGTCTCTTCTAGTGGCATCCACCCTGGAGTCAACTCCAGCTGCTTTTCATAACTGCTCTGACACAGTCTACCTCCTTGCATCTGCTGGTGGCTGTCTTCTGTGAATGCTCCTTGCCCATTTAGGCCAAAATGGGCTGTCTTGGTAAAGGCTTTAACATGTGTGACATTGGGAACAGCTCATTTTTCAATGTACACTAAGGTATGCTCACACAGAAAGCTCATCTGGCCAGACTTTGTGTGCTGGTCATCAGCAGAAGGGAGAGAGCCAGAAAGAACTGGGATTGAGATGGATCCAACGTGGTGCAGGGGGACAAGGCAGCATGAACTTGCCAGAGAGGTTGCCTTTAACCTTCTGAATTTATAGAAGAGTAGAGGAAAGCTTTATATCCACCTCCCATTGCTCAAGACCATCGTGTGTTAGCCCCCTTACCCAGCTGAGCCACACTGAACCTGTGATTCTACATGCAATTTTATTACTTGAAGAGAAACAGAAGCATTGTCTCAGGTTTCTTTTACCAGTCAGTTATCCTTCACTCAGCAAGCCTATGTTCTGTGTAGTTTGTGCTGGGGGGCAGACAGTGCTTTGAGAAAGGCTAAGTGCGGGTGTAAGTTCCAGAAGTGACTAGCTTGTATCCCTGCACTCATCCAACATGCTTGGAGTCCCAGAGAGCTGCCTATGATCCAGAGGCCCCCCCTTTTTGTCTGAATACACTGTTCCTATTTGAATGGCAGCCACCCTGCCTGGGGCAAGTCAGGGTTTGCACATGCTGAAGCTGGTGCACTCTTTTCCTTGTGGTGATGTGTCGTGGTTCAGAGCTGGCTGGCTGGGAATCCTAGCAGGGAGCAGGGGTACCCTCAGAGGGACTGAGCATGCAGCCTCTGCTGAGTCCTTTCCCAGCCTCCGTGCAGAGCTGGATGCTCAGAGATCCCAGCTCCCCGAAACTGACTTAGTTGTCATGGTGGTGTTAGCAATAGTGCTCGTAATATTAATTTGTATGACATCCATTCTGAATAGGATCTCGCAATGTGCTAATCTCCACAGCTCCTGAGTAACTTTCCTTTTGCATCCTCTCATCAGCTCCTCGGAAAGCTAGCTGTATGGAGAGTGCATTGTTTTACTACTGCAAAAAGGAAAAGTGTAAGAAAATGGAAATAAATGTATTGACAAGTGAGACAAATAAATGTTCCTCTTGCCTGCACTATATAGAGGTGTTTGACATACCAAATTATGACATAACTGTAGGAGTAATGGTTGCAGCTGTTGCCTTTGTAAAATGATCTGCAATACCACATGCTAATAAGTAAGACAACATGTCTAAGTCATTTTATACAGTGCCAGAAGACTAATCCCATGCCATGCATGCACAGTGCCAAAAGTGGTCATATCACAGCAGTAGGATCAGTCCTGGAATAATCACATCCTTATGAAAAAATCCTCTGTGTAATACAATGAAATCCCACTTAAACAAGTCAACCTTGTGAATCTATTAGAGCAGCATCCCCGGAGTACTGCTACTGTAGCATGCTTCTAGCACAAAGTGGAACACTCATGTGTAAAAATGAAGACAGGAGCAGAATATTTACTCAGGTAAAAATAGGCTTCTTTGGGGAATCCTAATGGGGAGAGAGGCAGAAGACCTGCAGTTGCCGTAAGGAGGATAGCAAAACTTAAACTCTTGTATGCAACCAACCTGTCAGCACGGTTCTGCGCCCCTAATCCACACAGAGCTCCCCTTGTCTTCTGCAGGAATCTTCTTTGAGCTAAGATGGGGGATCATCCCCCTAATCTAAAGAAGTTCAAGCCCTTGCTGCATTTTACAATTCATACATTCATCCTGAATAGGAACAAGATGTCAGAAAGGCCTGAGACCGCTTTGCAAATCTCATCCTTTAGACCTACAAAATCTGGATTATTTTTTCCCCTGCGTACTTTGTATTAGCTCTAAACACCACCTTTGAAAAAAATGCTTTTGACAACTTGGTTCTAAGTATCATCACAAGTATATATCTGAGAAATACCTAAAAGCTGCCTATTTATTGGATAATGAGACCACGCTAGCTAATTCAGCTGTGCAACACAGACAGATATGATATCCCTAATACCTGGGGCTTAATACTTGCAGTATGTTAAGGCACATCTAAGCTTCCAAATCACAGCAGGTTTTTGAATACCCATGCAGAGCATTATCCAAGTGTATCTATTCCTTGCTTTTCTTTCACAGAATGGTATTTGTTACATCTATTTTCTGTCACAAAGCATAGGAGGAAGTTTATAAATAAGCATGTTGGTCCGACATCCTCAGGGTCTCTTATTTAAAGAGCTGCTGTGCTTTCCACTTCTAAGGAAAGCTGGGGGATTTGAACAGGCTGGAGCCAGAACACTCGTGAGACTCCTCTGCTTTCCTGGCAGGGGGAAAACATGACCTTGTATAGTTTCCTAGGCACAGATGAGCATGCATCCACCAACACTTGGAAACCCATCCTCTACTGCTGGCTGCTGCCAGCCCGTTGCTTGGCAGTTGGTGGTTTGTAGTTCAGCCTTGGGGCAGTAGCAGTGGGAGAAGGTACTGCCACCAAAAGACAGCTGAATTCTTCTCTCATTCCAATCTAGTTTCAGGCTGGGCAATGAACAGTGTGCTGTTGTGGAATATACACACTTAGGGACTTTGAAAATATCATAGGATCAGCACTTGGACTGATGGTCCTACCCTTGGCTTTCCTTTCCTCTGGTGCTCTCAAGTCCTGGTTGATTGCCATATAAACCATGCAGATCTGGACAGATCTCTGAGGCAGGAACCTTATTAGGTCTGGCCATTTTTCCTACTTTGAGAAGTACAGCCTCTGTATCTATGGTCTGTCTGCAGGGATTTCACAGGAGATTCATCCCAGTTCAGTGAACAGTTGATGGACAAACACATTCTCTCTTTTTCCCCCAGTACGCTTACTGATCACAAGAACCTGCCAGCCTGTCCTAGTAGGGTTGCGCAGGGTATGAAGGCAGGTGAGGCAGGTTTCCAAGGAAAGAAGCATGGAAGGCAAATGCATCCCTACAGAGCTTCAGCACATGCTGTTTCCAGAAAGGGTTTGGTAACATGCTCTAAAGTAACAGGTGATTTAGGACAAGAGGTTTAGGAAAGTTCCCTATGTAGGCAGCGATGACATGTTTGCCCACTGAGTTGCACAAAATCTTTTTTGCCCAAGCAGCTCTCAAATCATCTATACAGCTGTACGTAGAGTATGATGGAGAATTCAGGCCTCTTGGTAGTCCTACTGCAGAGATGACACTGCTATTCCAGAAATTCCCCATAACAGATGGCCTCTACAGACCAGAAGTCCTATAAATGCATTGGAAGTATGTTAATCGGTTTTGCATGCAGTAAATAAGAATTTTTTCAGGATGGAACATTTTGAGGCTTAGTCACTGAAAACAGCTTGAAATTATTTATTGGAGAAGATTTTTGTTTGGGGGCCAGGACAATGGCTGAGAAAGATCGGATCATTTTCAAAAGCAAATAAATCTACCCATACGGATTTTCTTTCTTCCTATCCCTCTTTCCCTCATTACTCATTTTGCTGTCACTTTGTCTGTTGTCTTGATTTACCATAGCTTTTCCCAAAGCAAATTTCCTAAGAGAATGTCAGCTAATTAATTATTGTTTCAACATCATTTTTATTCCAGACCTTTGACCTCTTGGCAGCTCTGCAAAGCATTCTGATGTATTTCACATTAGCTTAGTAAATATTTCTTTCAAACAATAAATTAAGAAATAAGAGAAAGAATGTACTGTCTTAAAAAAAAGAAAAAATAAACAGTAGAGGGTGTATAGATAGATAGATAGATAGAAAACACAAGCTAAAATCACTAATAAGAGACTTGGAGGCTAAACACAGATCACTGCATTAGGTCCCATGAAAAAATGAAGTGGCAGGATCTGTACCTAGTACAGGGTAGAAAGAAACATGTCAAGTAATATTACTCAACCATTTTTTTTATAACTCACTTTATTTTATTGGCTTTTATGCCTTGATTCCCCATGTGAGTGTACACGCTTTCTCTGGAGCGGCATCATTTATCTTTACCCTCCTGAGGAGGGGATCACTCCTTGCTGAGGCTGACACGCCAGTGAAGCACTGCAAATTACTGGTAACTGCTATTCACCAAGTGATGCACCTGACACTTCCCTTTGGAGGCCTGATCAGCATCCCTCTGCCTGCTTGCCTCTCTGCCTGCCTTCAAGCCCTGGCCAGAGAGTGCAAACTCCCAGCACAGAGCTCTCTTCTTGCGGAATGCAAAGGGAATCAGCTCTCTGCAGTCATGGCAACATCAGTGCCAGGAAAGAGGGGAGAATCCAGCTACAGGCCTGGGGACTATATTCTGGTTTCTGAGCATCGCTTTATGTCCTTGACCCACTTTGATGAGAGAGTGAGACACTTCTCAAAAGCCTCTAGTGATGGCCGCACGCAAAGAGTTGTGGTAAATGGCTCGATGTCCAGTTGGAAACCTGTAACGAGTGGTGTCCCTCAGGGATCGGTGTTGGGACCGGTCCTGTTCAACATCTTTGTCGGTGACATGGACAGTGGGATTGAGTGCGCCCTCAGCAAGTTTGCCGATGACACCAAGCTGTGTGGTTCGGTTGATACGCTGGAGGGAAGGGATGCCATCCAGAGGGACCTTGACACGCTTGTGAGGTGGGCCGATGCCAACCTTATGAAATTTAACCAAGGCAAGTGCAAGGTCCTACATCTGGGTCGGGGCAACCCCAGGCACTGCTACAGGCTGGGCAGAGAAGAGATTCAGAGCAGCCCTGCAGAAAAGGACTTGGGGGTGTTGGTTGACGAGAAGCTTAACATGAGCCGGCAGTGTGCGCTTGCAGCCCAGAAAGCCAACCGTATCCTGGGCTGCATCAAAAGAAGCGTGGCCAGCAGGTCGAAGGAGGTGATCCTGCCCCTCTACTCTGCTCTTGTGAGACCCCACTTGGAGTACTGCGTACAGTTCTGGTGTCCTCAACATAAAAAGGACATGGAGCTGTTGGAGCGAGTCCAGAGGAGGGCCACGAGGATGATAAGAGGGCTGGAGCACCTCCCATATGAAGACAGGCTGAGAAAGTTGGGGCTGTTCAGCCTGGAGAAGAGAAGGCTGCGTGGTGACCTCATAGCAGCCTTCCAGTATCTGAAGGGGGTCTACAAGGATGCTGGGGAGGGACTCTTCCTTAGGGACTGTAGTGGTAGGACAAGGGGTAATGGGTTCAAACTTAAACAGAGGAAGTTTAGATTAGATATAAGGAAGAAGTTCTTTACAGTGAGGGTGGTGAAGCACTGGAATGGGTTGCCCAGGGAGGTTGTGGATGCTCCATCCCTGGCGGTGTTCAAGGCCAGGTTGGACAGAGCCTTGAGCCACATGGTTTAGGGCAAGGTGTCCCTGCCCATGGCAGGGGGGTTGGAACTAGATGATCTTAAGGTCCTTTCCAACCCTTACGATTCTATGATTCTATGTGAGTAAGGCACTGTGTGATAGGGAGCAGGAGGCATCAAGTCAGGACACTGGCATCTGTCTGAATGCAGCCCTGAAGGCAAAGTCCCAATTTCTTTGTGAAGATGAATGTACTGCCTTGGCTGCATTTTATCCAGATTAAGGGCTTGGTGCCACTCCAGCTTTCCTCCAGCTGCTGGTCCCATACTCATCCTCATACCCACCAAGCAGGTGTCTGGCCTTGTTCTGTCAGACCATCCCAGATCAGTGTGATTGTTTCTTCAGAGAGAATATTTACTTCTGATTTTAGAAGTTCCTTAGAAACCCGCTGAGACTGGGGCTATCTACCTTGCCTTATTGCTATAGGCCCTGGTTTCCCATGCCCTTGAATTGGATCCAGCACCCCTCTGGCAAGCTGCAGACATCTTTAGCTTTATATTTTTTCTGGAAACTGTGGGGAGGGGGGAAGGCATGAGAAGACAAGGCAAGGTTTCACAAGCTGTGGTCACAGTGGTCAGGCAGTATGCAGAAAATAATCTCTCAGCCAAAGCACAGGGCCCTGAGCCAAGCTTTCTGGATCCTTTTTGTGAGTTCTCCTACACATTTCCTGGAGGATTTTGAAGGAATCATTTAAGCTAAATTGGGCATTTGCATCCAAAAGAGCAACTAAAGTAGCTTGATTTTCAGAGGTGCTGAAAGCTTACAGCTTCTGTTCAAAAGAAGAGAGGTTATGAGTTTTTCTAGAGGGCACGAAGTGCCTGCCCTTAGAGCCCCAGTTTCCTCATATGGTCTTCATCTTTCTTTGCCTTTGCTTTCCACATCTGTAGACTAAGGAGAGCAACAGCTACCTCGGAGAGAGTTAATTCAGTAATGCTTGCAAAGTGCTCTGAGATCTCAGATGGAAGGCACTATATAAATGCAAAGTATTATTTTATGAAGATCAGTTAGTAGCACTTCATCATTTCAAATGGCACCAATTATACACAATGTACATTGATATATACACTCTATTTTCATAAAGTGCTGCTGCATTTGATTCAAACTTATTTGCAGCCTGATAACTACACAGATATTAATAATGGCAGGAAGAAAAGAGGTTTGCATAGTCATTTGTAAAATTTTTTCTAAGCATTATTTTGTAAGCACTGAATGCCAGATTCACTGGCCTGTGCACAGGGCCCCTGTGCTGTTCTGGTGACACAAAGCCACCATAAACTCTTGTATCTGTTTTGTGTCACCAAAGTAGGGGTGTAATAGCTAAAATGTGTTTGCCAGTGAAGCTGGCTCTGGACAGGTTCAGTCTGTGAGTAGTGATAGCTGAGATCTTCTTATGTCTTTTTAAACATGCCAATTTTTCCTTAAAGAAGAAACTTAAAGCTTTCTGTAAATACAAATCCTCAACAGATACTTCAAGTTAAGACCATGTGTATTATCTCCTGTCCATTTTGAGTACACAATAACGTAATTTTCTCAGGTCCAATAAAAATACCTAGGGATGCCTCCCCACCCCCACCCACCAAAAAAAAAATTATCACTGTTTCTGTAGCTTTGCCAGTCCTTTCTTTTTCAGACTGTGCATATGGCATCACTAAAAAAAGCTACCAAATCATATGGCTAAACTCAGAAGCAGTGTGCAGTTTTGAATGTCCAACATTAATTTCTCTAACAAAACACTGGAAGGCAAACCATGAGTTTTCTTTCATCCCCTCACCTCTGTCTCTGTGGGTTGCATCTATATTCCCCCATTGTATTCTCAGCCTCTGTGATCTTTTTAGAAGACTTATAGTATTTGGTGCTCTTTCTTTTTGTCCCTTGGTTGGCACACTGCAGAGAGAAAAACCCTCAGGCATCATGGATGCTGAACAGCTTGAGAACTTGAGCTGATGTGTCCCAGCGGCTTCTGAGTGGACATAGGTAGGAAACATTAATCTGCAGTTAACCATGCAGACACATGTGGTGTGGTCTCTGCTGTGCTCACAGCCTTTAAACCAGAGACAAATGGCACCTGAGAACAGAGGTGAGCCAGCCCTGCCCATCACCTGTCAGAATTTTCTTATGGTTAAGAGCCATTAGACCTACCCCCTGTCCTTAAAAAGCAGGGAGATGCTCAGGATGGGGCTTACGGAAGTGTTCAAGTCCTACTATTCCTTCACATACCTCTCAGTTCTTTGCTCGCCTAGCAATGGCTTCTGGCCAATTTCTTCCCAGACCAGGGCTTCAAGCAACCCAGCACATTGTGGTCTCACCGCAGGTGAGAGCTGCCCCTCAACTCCCACAAGATACGTTTAGCTGCAGAACCACAGTGCAGCCCCTCTGCCTGGTGCGTGCTGACAGTACTGTGCATCGGGGCCATGGAGGAGAGAGGTGAGGTGCCTGGAGAGGGTCCTGTGGAGTCATGCACAGGTTTTGCAACTAGGCACTATCCCTTGCTAGTGTAGAAGGCAGTGAGAAGATGATGTGCATATGTCTCTGCTGGAAGTCTTTGACTCTGTGTTCTTAAAGACACAGACAGCAAGCACAGAGGGCACTGGCACCCTGCTGATTCGAATTTGCAGTTCACTTGAGCTCAGTTTCAAAAAAGCTTTTCATTTGAGTACATAACATATCAACTTCCCCACTACCTTGCATGCAATATAAGAAAAAATATTCACAGCTCTGTAACCTCTCACAGTCGTTCAGATGGTTCTAGGCTTCAGAAAATATCTGGAAACATACACAGAAATTATATTTTCAAATGAATGTATTTTCATCAGGTTCTCTCTGCATCTGAGAGCTGTGCTGTTTGTGAGCCCGAGCTATTTGAGGACAGCTGCATAATTTAAGTTATTGATGGAAGTATCTATAGGATAAAGATTTTGGGGTTTCCCATTTTTTTCTCAGCCATATTTCACTCCTCCTACTGAGTCCATGCCAACACAATGGGTTTAAATATTTGATTTCATTTAGTTTATAGTTGAGCATTAGACTTTTCTAGCAAGAGAACTACAAAAATCATCTTAACGCAAGATCTAGAGGACAAGGGGTTTATGTGCAATCGCACAACATGACAGAATGTTGAGATCATAGAAGTGAAGGGTCGCTGTTGACACAGCGGCAGCAAAGTGAAGTTCAAGGCATAAACCAAGAGCAAATTGCAGCATGGCAGATGCAGGCTGTGCATGAGAAGGGGGTGGGTTGTGTGTTGAAACGGACACCTCTGAAAGCCTGACAAATTCATCTGTGATTTCACATCTACAAGAAAATCTGCCGTAGTTCCTAGGAATGGCACAGGGTTCTTGCAGCTTTTTCAAAGTGGGACACCCTGACTTGCTTCAGGCTGAGGTGCTGGAGATGCTCCTGGCCCTAAGGTGCCCGCGCAAAAGCAGTGTGGTTTTCCAAAGGTCTGGGTGGCCACAGTGGTATTTGCAGATCTTCAGCATTTTTTTATTCCTTGTTATGGAGAAGAGAGTACCCAGACCAGGTGTGATATTGTTTCAGTACTCATGTGCACAGATACCGTCTTGCACCATATTTTATTTTATTATTTTATTTTATCATAGAATCATAGAATCGTAAGGGTTGGAAAGGACCTTAAGATCATCTAGTTCCAACCCCCCTGCCATGGGCAGGGACACCTTGCCCTAAACCATGTGGCTCAAGGCTCTGTCCAACCTGGCCTTGAACACCGCCAGGGATGGAGCATCCACAACCTCCCTGGGCAACCCATTCCAGTGCTTCACCACCCTCACTGTAAAGAACTTCTTCCTTATATCTAATCTAAACTTCCTCTGTTTAAGTTTGAACCTATTACCCCTTGTCCTACCACTACAGTCCCTAAGGAAGAGTCCCTCCCCAGCATCCTTGTAGACCCCCTTCAGATACTGGAAGGCTGCTATGAGGTCACCACGCAGCCTTCTCTTCTCCAGGCTGAACAGCCCCAACTCTCTCAGCCTGTCTTCATATGGGAGGTGCTCCAGCCCTCTTATCATCCTCGTGGCCCTCCTCTGGACTCGCTCCAACAGCTCCATGTCCTTTTTATGTTGAGGACACCAGAACTGTACGCAGTACTCCAAGTGGGGTCTCACAAGAGCAGAGAAGAGGGGCAGGATCACCTCCTTCGACCTGCTGGTGACGCTTCTTTTGATGCAGCCCAGGATACGGTTGGCTTTCTGGGCTGCAAGCGCACACTGCCGGCTCATGTTAAGCTTCTCGTCAACCAACACCCCCAAGTCCTTTTCTGCAGGGCTGCTCTGAATCTCTTCTCTGCCCAGCCTGTAGCAGTGCCTGGGGTTGCCCCGACCCAGGTGTAGGACCTTGCACTTGCCTTGGTTAAACTTCATAAGGTTGGCATCGGCCCACCTCACAAGCGTGTCAAGGTCCCTCTGGATGGCATCCCTTCCCTCCAGCGTATCAACCAAACCACACAGCTTGGTGTCGTCGGCAAACTTGCTGAGGGCGCACTCAATCCCACTGTCCATGTTGCCGACAAAGATGTTGAACAGGACCGGTCCCAACACCGATCCCTGAGGGACACCACTCGTTACAGGTTTCCAACTGGACATCGAGCCATTTACCACAACTCTTTGCGTGCGGCCATCGAGCCAGTTTTTTATCCACCGAGTGGTCCATCTATCAAATTGATGTCTCTCCAATTTAGAGACAAGGATGTCATGTGGGACAGTGTCAAATGCTTTGCACAAGTCCAGGTAGATGACATCAACTGCTCTGCCGCTGTCCATCAGTTCCGTGGCTCCATCATAGAAGGCCACCAAATTGGTCAGGCAGGATTTCCCCTTAGTGAAGCCATGTTGGCTGTCACCAACCACCTCGTTGTTTTTCATGTGCCTTAGCATGTTTTCCAGGAGAAACTGTTCCAAGATTTTGCCAGGCACAGAGGTGAGACTGACTGGTCTGTAGTTCCCCGGGTCTTCCACCTTCCCCTTCTTGAAAATGGGGGTTATATTACCCTTCTTCCAGTCATCGGGAACTTCACCTGACTGCCAGGATTTTTCGAATATGATGGACAGTGGCTTAGCAACTTCATTCGCCAGCTCCTTCTTTATTTTATTTTATTTATTCTGGATGTACTACAATTCTAAACACTATAATCTAGCATCTTCTGAATAAAAGTGTTCCAGAAAAGGGAAAAAACAGTGTGCAAAGTTCATTTCTCAGGCCTTCCCCTCTGCTCACCTAAGATATAACTCATGGGTAGACAACAAATGTATAACTTAAGCTTAGATTTTAATGGGTACACCTCTACACAGAAAAATTTACCATGCAGAACACTTGCTTACTTAAAAGAGGCCCAATGTAGAATACTGGGATAGGGCAACACACAAATTAACGGAATAAAAATGCCTTTTGCCATGTTTGCTTATTACACACTTTGATCAAGCCAATCCTATTAGTTTGCTTCCAATCTTTTAATGAAGCTACTGTGTGTAAAGCTTTAGCAGGAGGTACTTGATGCATTTCAAAATAGAGATCTTTTGGTTGGGCAGAGCCCAGAAGCAGGGGCCTGTCACGCTGAGTTAAGGCAGTAATTCCCAATGGGAAGCACAGAAGCAAGAACTCATAATTTTTTTCTCTAGCTGGCATTGGCTGCTAGAGAAAAGGCAAAGGATGCAGGCACAGGGGCAGCTGCAAACAGCTGTGGCACTTGAAGATGTAAGTACATTCCAGCTGCTTGTTACTGCCCTTCAGCTGGAGGTTAGCAAGCAGGACAGAGAACTGGAGGCAGGGCAGAAGCACGTCATCCCCTGCTCTATACTTAACAGTCAGCAAGCTCAGTTTGTCTTAATTCCACCCCTGCAACAGCAATTTTGGCAGCAGAGTTATGACAATTGTTTGGTGACTATGCAAAATGAGAAAAACTTAACAGCCTTGATGTGAAGAAACCCCTGATTCATATCTAAAAACTTGACCATG
Source organism: Strigops habroptila (assembly GCF_004027225.2). Lineage (NCBI taxonomy): Eukaryota > Metazoa > Chordata > Aves > Psittaciformes > Psittacidae > Strigops > Strigops habroptila. Next base: position 14,528,311 of record NC_044281.2, on the reverse strand, counting down.
GAACTTGGAATTGAGTATGTGCAAGCTGGGTTGCCAGGGTCAGTGGTATGGCCTCAAACAGCATGCCTTTGGGTCCTCAGCCGGTGTGTGCAGCATCTTCAGCAGCTGTGGAGATGACCTCACCAGAAGTTTCCACCTCTGTTCAGGTGAAAGCTTGGTCTTCCAGGCTGAACTACTGAGTGAACAGGAATCAGAGGGAACAATTCCCTTATTTGTTTAAAGGAACTTCAAATCATAGAAATGTCATGAATCATGGCAAGACCCAGATCAGAATTCGAATGCACACAGCCCATTTCTCAGGCTTTAAATGCTTTTCTTCTTTAATTGTACTTACTGTGGTTTCAGTTTATTTGAATAAAGATGTGTTTGGATTTATTCTAGCTTGAATAATGCCATGTGATATTCCTGGGATTCAGAGAGAACTGTGGAATTCTCATAGGTATTTTAAGCTGAGTTTAATGGGAAAGGTGACATGGATTGTCACACAAACGGAAATTGCCATGGCTACCAATAATACTAATCCAGTGCCTTGACTGACTAATCCTGACCTCATTGTGCTCAATAAAGAACTAAGCAAAGATTTCTGCAGGTTGGTTCATTTTCCAGCTATACCAGCAGCTATCTAACCCGATACAGCTTGAGGAATTTGCATGGATAATGGGCACGGATTGAACAGTATCCCAGAAAGCTACTTTTATAAATAATGCCTTTTGAAGATCACTAACAGAGTGCTGCATAAGGCTAGAGCTCATCTGAGCTCTGGGATAAAATGGAGATCTCATGCTCCCCTCTTTCATACAAGAGCACAGGGACAAGATCAACATATCAATTACTGCAGGAGGTATTGCATCAACTCTCAAGTTAATGAAATTAAACAAGTCCCTGGAGCCAGCTGATTTTACTGCTTCATTAGTGGACCTTTTGTTCAGATTGTTCTCCCATAGCTCCATAAGATCCTGAACTCAGGAGCTACCAGCCATGGAGCCACCTTAGCACAGCGATTTGGAGTAGCTGCAGGTCAGGCCTAAAATCCAAGCAGCTGAGGGGCTTTGCGGGTTACATGGCTAGATGCTGTACAGTGCTCTGTGTGCGCAAGTGCAGAGAAGGAAATGATGAGCAGGGCAGGGAATTCAGCAAGCAGCAATGAAACCACTGCTGTGCGGAGGCCAAGCAGCTTGTCCTTAGCAGCAGGAGTAAGGCCAAAGCTGGGTCTGCAGGGCTCAGAAGTTCATTTGCATTCTGCCAATCCACTTAAAAGCTGTTGCCTCTTCAGGGAGACAGTCCCTGCAACTGTATTCCCCTGGACTCCGGGTTGTGAAAGAAGGCCAGAACAAGCCCTACATGCTCCCAGAGTCCCTTGAGGCTTGCAGGAAGGCTCTTGCAAAAGCATTTGCCTGGTTGCCTTGGCCCTTCGCACAGGGATTAATTTCACAAGGACCTTGAGACTTCTTTAGTTTCAGCTCTTGGAGTTATGCCTACTGGTGAGTGCTGGCTCTGCTCAGAGATGGCCTCTGCTCTCCTCGCAGTCTCTGAATTTGTGCAATTTCCATTTCTCTCTTTCACTTTAAAACACAGTACCAGTTTGCAGGCTGCAAATGAACCGGAACACATCAACGTCACAGGCAGAGAGTGCTCCCATACAAAATAAAATCTTTCACTTTGAGTAAGCTTTAAACATAGTTCTGTAAAACACATCTCTTACAAAAACGCTCCCTATTTTTACCAGCCATTTCTCTAATACCGCTTCTTGCACAGCAAATGTGGAAAGGTGTCAGGCAGCTGCACAATATTCAGGGGCTCTCTGAGTTCTAGTAGGATTTGAAGGGAAAATGAAACCCAAAGGTTTTCCTCTCATTCCTGGTTCCTAGTGTAGCCTTTCACTTGCTCTCTTCCTCTATACACCAAAGCTGCTAATACTCTTACACTGAAAGAGAGTGCCCAAGTGTCACTGTAAACACACCCTACATGCTTTAAGACATCAGTAAAAAAGAAAGTGTGGGATCCTCATGTGCTGTTGGCTGATTCCTAATCAACACATCAAGGCTCTTCCCAAGTCCACAGAGGATCTTTTCTCTTTGTGACTCCTAAAATAGCCACAAAAATAATTAATGAAATTGTCTGCTGTCTCTGTTTCTTAAGCCCAGTCCAGCATGTTAATCCCAGAGCCATCTTTAACCTACACCACCTTCCTTCATTTTCATTCATCTCCTTTGGCTGCTACCATGCTGGCTGGAAAATGATCTGACCCTGAACAAAGCTGATTTGGGTTATTGCCATATGGAAGAATATGGGGACTTGCCCCTGGAAGCCATTCTCATCTTTTTTGTAAATATCCAGCATTTCCATGCAGAAAGATAATGATGTATTTAAATTATGGGTTTGGGGTTTTATTTTTCCAGAGCACAAGGACAATGGAATTATCCTGAGGCTGTCTACACAAGTCAGGCAGGGCCAGTGGGCCAGTGGACAGACATCTGAGCTACTGAAATAACGCTCAAGAGGTAAGTGTTGAGCATCTGTCCAGGTGTGGAGCTGACACAGGCAGTCTCTCAGTCCAACACATTTCTCAATGGCACTTTCATTCCTCTATATTTTTTTTTCCTGCTAGCCTGAGGAGAGCCATCTCTGTGCTCAACTCTTGTCAGAAAAGATGAGCTACACTGCTGATTATTTGCTGCTGGGAAAGTCATTCTAGTGAACTGTAAGAGAAATCATCTGCCCAGGAGTGCTGTCGACTGCAGAAATGCATAGATCTAAACCAAAGACACACACACACCTTGACCAAACCTGCTGGTGTGGGATAGTGGATGATTTCCAAGGGATGTAGGGGTGGGCGTTCCAGTAGCCATGGAAGATATATTGGAATTAGGTGCCTAATTATAACATCTTTTATGAAAATCCCAGCCAGCATCTGGAGTTCTGTGCTTGTTCAGAATTATGCCACCAATATACTTGTCTTTTGATGCATAAAATACTTGAACATAGCTGCCAAGACTATTCCTCTTACCTACCTCCTATGCAGCTCCCTGGAAATCAATCAGTGCCCAGGCCAGGCTGTGTGAAAGATGGAGTAATCAGTCAAAGAAGACCTCTCTGTTCAGGCGCTTGGATCTCAGCCTGTTTGGTGGAAATGTGCTGCTTGGTCATGCCTGTGAAATGCCACTTGTTGTGGGGGAATAATTGGCTCATTGAAAGGGGACTTGGATGACACTTTAATAAGGTGGCAGGAGGGTTTGCCCAGAGGTGTTGAATAGTGCTTTTAACTCAGAACAGGGACTGTATCATCTGTTCTGAGCATGAGATGCAAGAGCTCTTTTAAAGCCAAGGGGGGAAAGCAAAGGGAGAATATGAAAAGGGATAGTAAGCAAGAAATCAACCCATGAGGCCAGAACAGATGGAGACCCATCCACAAACATGAACTAACAGTTTGTGGTGGCTCAGGGAGGCAGTCAACCACAGCCTGCAGGTGATACCTAGGGTTCCCAGTGACAATGTGAAGCACAAATAGTTTAGGAAGTCCCACTTTAAAGCAGTCATCCTCCCTTTTTGCAGTGGTTCTCTGCAGACATTGGAATCAACATGGGCTTGATTTCAACATCTGTTTGGTTTCTTTTGTGTGCCTTTCCTGAGACTATAGCTCAGACCTTTCAAAGTGAGGACTTGATTTTTCTGAGTGCTCATCTCTTCCGAAGATCAGGTCCATCTTGTGTAAGCATGTGGTTCTTTTTATTTGTCGCGAAACTAAAAAGAAGTTTTGATGGAAAACAAGTTTTCTATCTTCTCTTTCATACAGACAACATGTAGAACTCCCCTTGGGGCTTTGAATACATTTACATCCTTTCACAATTAACCCTAATGGGACAAATGTGGCTTTTTTATTTTTTCTTCTCTGAGCAGATACACTGAAAGCTGCAAAACACCCAGTGTTTAAATAGATCTCATTATATCAGCTACACCAAATCTCTCCTCTTTATATACAGAGGATTAGACTTCTTTTCACTGTCATGCAACATTAAAATAGGAAGGCATACACAAGGCTGACATGGATTTGACAAAAAATTAATGATTTGTACATCACTTTAATGTTTTAAATCTGCAATTCATGTATGCTAATTAGGTCATAATGGGGCTGTTTGAGAACAGAACTGTCATCAGGCTGCTCTGGCGGCTTCTGGGAGCCGAGATAGAGCCCTGCCTCCCCCTGGTTGGCTCCTAGAGTCTGTGCTGTAACCTGGCAGATCTATGACACCATTTTTTCTTGCACAATTGTTTCCTGGATGTGGTGCTTTAATCCATCAGAGTTATGATGGCATATCTCAAATAGCGAGCTCCTGGATCCTGCAATACATCCTGGTGGAAATGGCATCCAGACGCTATATCTCAGTGATTGATTCCTTGATTTTAAACTGTCACACTCTATCTCATAGGGCAGCTGTCAGCTTCCCAGATGCATGAAGTTGTATTTATGCAGTGTGCTATGAAAAAAAAATATATATGATGATTTTATTTACAGATAAGTAAGGTTGTAAAACTTAGGAAAAACAAAAGGGGATTCAAAAACATGTCTATTTTTTTTTTTTTTTTTAAAGCTTGGCATATCTCTCTGTTGCAGGAGAACAAAACTGCTCCCTTGTTCAGAGATCTCTTTAGTTTTGCACCAGTGGTGCAAAGACAAAAGCTGTCACAACAGAGAGGGAGAAAGCCAGAAAGCACCTTCACAAATGGGACAATGGGAAGCAGCACATCTTGCAAAATGATAACAGTGCAGAGCATTGTGCTGTGTGATAGCATGAGCTGCTGTCTTTGCTGACAGCTGTTCTTTACAGGTTCTACCAAAGCCCAAAGCTGCTTTACAGTCTGAAAAAGGATACTTTGTATGGGAATTCCACAAAGGAGATGCAGTAACAGAGGACAAAGCGATGCCTTCCTGGAAGTTTCTTCAGAGAGTGTTATAGATAGGTGTCATGGAGCTGATCTGAACTGCCTAAGGACAAATCGATCTTTCATTCTGATCATAAAGAAGTATTTACAGGAGATGCACCACATTCCTTGTTAAGTATAGGTGACTGATTAAAGATTATTTGATTTTAACAATGGTTCTGAAAGGGAAGATGTATTTTGACAATCTGGGATGCAACAGGCCCAGGTAGCAACTGGGTTCTTCTGCCTGTGGGATCACTCCTGACTTGTCTTTTGGCACGTTGTCTTTGGTCTTATTTTCTCTCTTCTTTCTTCTCTGTCTATACACACATGTGCACACAGAGATATCCGTTCATTCACATTTGTGGTCAGAACCATACTTGTGGTGAGTGTGCATCTTCTACAGCCAATGAAACCGCATCCCATCAGGATATCTTCGGTCAGGTTTTTCCTTGCAGGTATGGAGTGTTTTCATCACATTAACAGTAATAACACTGTTCCTTATCCATTTGTTAACTGTCATTTTTAAGAAATATGGTCATAAAAGTTCATTTTCTTTGGCACTTTGAATGGTCATGTGTAGAAGAAGCAGCCTTCTTATGGAATGTCTGTTCTTTTTCAGAAAAGCACATTCAAAGTGTATGTTCAAGCCAAGCAGCCCCTTTCATAATCTGACTTTTCATGTACAGTCAACAATCAAAATGAAAATATAGCAGGTCTGCTAGGCAGCATGTCTTGCCTACTCTGTAGACAGAGTGCTAGGGTGCATGCTGGATGATCTGAGAAATGCTGACATCACAAATATTGAAGTAGTAGCCCATTTTGACCACTCTGCAAGACTTTTGTGCAAAGTGGTAATGTAGACATTATGGACTACAGAATAGCTGTAGGTTTTGTACCGTGCCTCTGGGTCCTAACAGAGATTAAAGCTCTCCTGTGGTTGGTGCTGCATACTCATCGTAAGAGACGATCCCCCTCCCAAAGCTTGCAGTCAAACAGACAAGACAGATGAAAGACAGGAAGTAGAAGAGGCGCACAGAAGTGAAGTGATTTGCCTGAGGTCACACAGCAGGTCAGTGACAGAGCCAAGAATAAGAAGCCTTGCTACTTCTTGCCAGCATGATGTCCGTTGCCTAAAGCTATGTACAGAATTTCTCTGAGGCTGAAATGCTTTGTCTTCTGGAGAGCTGCTGCCAGCAGCAGAATGCAGCTGCACTGTGGAATGATGGGGTTTACTTTCTGCAAGGGAGCACTGTGCACGGCCTTTGTGGGGCTTGAGCACAGGGCACTGCAGTGTTACTTTGTGCGGCTGCCCCCGCTCTGGCTCTTCTCTGGTCTGGCAGCATAATTGTAACACCGTGGGGTAAGCACAGTCCTGCTGCGAGACATAGTCCATGTGCACAAGAGATGTTCTTCAAGTCATCACTACTAAACACAGTATTTGCCAACAGTGAGATGTGATGAGCTCCTTTCTCCTTCCCCCTTATCTGGACTAGCTGTGTTTTATTCATTGGCAAAATTCTTTCTTGTGTTGTTCTTCCGTACTTATTCATGATGCAAAGAGTATCTTTCCTTTCCACAGGGAGGCCAGAGACCACATGTGAACTTGAAATATGTTTGTGTAGGACCATCTTTCAAGACCTTATAGTTAAGATGCTCTGCCACTGCTAATCCAGGCCAGAACTGGACTTCCTGTTGGAGTAAAATAAGCAAAGCCAAATGCCTCTGTAGCCTCACAAATATAATTCATCAGAACACTGAGCAGGACAGAGACAACCTGTCTAATGACTTCTCCAGCTTTTGCTGGCTTATCTGAACGAAGTCTGCTCCTGACAGGACAAGCAGCTGGAGCCAGGCCAAAGGAAGCAACAGGGAATCCAGACAGAAAGCATTTATCATAAACATAGTTCAGATTGCCTTTGACTAGTATGCTGAGATTTTATACATATCATAATTGATTTAAGCCCTGGACCTTCTTGTCCTCGCTTAGAAGTTGCATGTCATGTTGTACACTAGACCACTGCAGGAGTACGTAATGACTACATGGAAAGTACAACGTGTAAAGTGAGAGCAGATAACAATATTAAGGTGTGACAGCATGTGATTAGTAATAGTCCTAACCCGAGAAAATAGGGTAAATGCAATCTTTAGTGTGTGTTTTGTTTTCTTTAGGTAGAAATTGCCTCCTGATTCTCTGGATACAGCAGATTTGTCAGCAAGCACATTAATGCCAGATCGATTTTTCCAGCAGTCTTTGTCCCACTCATCATTTCATGTATAAACATAGTGAGAGAGAAAATCCCCACCTTTCCAGTGAAAGGCATCAGCTCTTTCTGAAGAGACTTGTGGTACTTGCTGAAGTTCGCCATGCAGGACAGGAAATCCATTGCTGAGGAGGCAGGGTGCAAAAATACTGGCCCAGTTTCCGTTCGGTTGTCCTCAGCATCATCACTGGTGTCCTCAGAGTCAGCAGTGTTGCATTCCTTGTGGCAAAAGGTGAACTCGCCTTCTCCCAGAATTACTCAGGTGCTTGGTATCCAACTGGAGGCACCCTGGGTCTGAGTCCCATAGGCAGCAAACACCCATAGCCGAAGGAGCTGTGCCACAGCAAATGCTGTGGCAAATGACACTGCGTGTCAGGAGCAGCTGCCCAGCACCTGAGACACCCACACTGAGTAGCACTTCCACCTGAGCTCCTGAACCTTCTGTGCGCCCAATTCCAGCTTTTTTAGAGCTGCCTTTCCCTGCTCAAGGAAACCAAGGTCCTTTTAAAACATGTCTGGCACTCCGCTTTCTCCTTCCCTTCAGCTGACTCCCATTTCTGCACCTCTGTCAAGCAGCTTCCTCCATATGCATGTTGCCTGTCATATTACTCAGAAAATGCAACTATAAAGCATAATTAGTATTAATGATGTGAGAGACTGAGTTTCTTATTTGTATTAATTGCTGATTAATGCTTTAAATGTCTCTAGCACTTACAAGGATTTTAAATTAGAAGTATTTCTTTCTGTAGTGTCTTCTCGGAGGGGGGCTCTCACTGACTGGCACTGACTAACCCAGAGTGTGCCATGAGGTTGTTTATATGTTCAGGTCTGTTACCACAAAACAGGGAAAACACTGACAGAGCTTGCTTAAGGGGAAGAATTATTTCACAGCTAGTGCTGCACTGAGCTGCGTGTTTGGATTTCAAATAAAAATCATTGCTGCCCAGCTGGAGGGGCTTTAATTGAGCCCCTTCATACCATTGCCAGTCCTACAGGTGGAGGAGGGTCTCAGCTTTTGTTTTACCTCTGTGTGTGGGTAAGGAAGTTGGTGCCCTTTTCTCTGTTAAGGGAACCTCTGTAAATCAGTCCCAAGGGCTACCAGAGAGGAGTGCTTAGCTCTGCTTTGACAGTTGAAGGCTGGGACAGCTTTCCTATACATAGTATTGACATATAGTTTAAGCATTTAACTTTGTCATGTGTGTCAATGTATCATCTTGGAAAAAGTGTCCCTAGTTCTCAGCCCAGCCCTGTGAACAGCAATGACTGCTAAGGAGTCCAGCCAGTGACCTCTTTAGGAGGCAGAAGTGGTCACAGAGACCAGCACAAGCAATGCCCATGTTCTCAAAACCTGGCCCGTACATGTGAATTAGATATGTAGGATAAGGAAGGATTCTGGCTGAGGGAGTATGTGGGTATGTCGATGTACCCATTCCACAGGAACGCTTTCCTAAAGAGATAGGGGAATATACTGCCTGTGAAAGGTACCTCTGAATTGTATGAATTCATCCATCAGAGGTGTTATATTGACTTCACTATTTCAGAAAAGCAATCAACGTGAAAGCTCTTAGACTGGCTGGGCCTGCACCTAGAAACAGTCGCGCCGTATTCTGTGTAGGCATTGCTTTGGTACTGCTGCTTTGCAGTTTAATTCAGTTTCTGCACTCTGCTGTCAATGTGCAGATCTCAGCCAGAAGAAGTGAATGCTGTGACTCACGTTGGTGGGCTGGGCTGGTTTAAGAGGTGATCATCTTTCATTTTTTCTTATTACACCGCAGCAGTTGACAGCTGGGTTGGCAGAAGGGAACATGTGCTGTCAGAGCAGCAGGGGCAGGGCTGTGTGACACTGCTGAGTCAAAGAATGAAATGGTGAGGCAGAGGCTGGTGCTCCTTTCCAGGTATTCCAGAGCTTCTTGTGAGCCAGGCATCCTGACTTCAATTGCAGTTCTCCACTGAGGTCAGGAAAGTAAGTTTAAACTTTCCATCCTGTAGGTCCTAGGGTGAGACTGCATTTGCTGAACGTACCCCAGAGAGAGGGTGACAGCCTACAGGAAGGAGCAATCTCTCACTCTTTGCCCTCAGCTGGGATGAGAGGTTTGCAGGACTGTGGAGGTGGCTGCAGGCAGCCACCATCCACGTAACTTTCTGTTATCCACATAAGACGAGCTGTGGCCTGCAGGGGTGGACCTTCCCCAGAGGGGTTGGGTTTATATGCATGTCTTTCTGCAGGCAAAGGCTTCCCATTTTGGTGAGAGGACAGCCTGGCTGTTATTGCATGCTAATGTTGCTACCATGAAACTGCCCTTCCACACCCTCTGTAATAACTCCAAGAGGAGCAGGGTAAGGGGTGAGTTTCACTCTGAGGGTGCAAAGTGTACTGGAGTGCCTCACCCCTCTGCTTGTCCTAAGCAGTGTGCTTTCATTGGCAACAAGTGGGCTCATGAGCTTTCATATGAAAGATACTACATTAAACCAAAATATTTATCCTGAGGTTTTGTTTTGGAAGCTTGTACGGCCTTTAACTTAGCTCCTCAGTGACATCTCAGTCTCTGTTTCAGATTTGTGGACTTTCTGGGAAGATTCTAAACTCTGGTTTCAACTTACCTAAGAAGAGTTTCTTCTTTTTGATCTGATTCAGGCCACTCATGTAGAAAGAGATGTCCCTTTTACCAGAAGTTGTGGCACATTTATTTCAGCTCTACAAAAATATGGTTCTGACAGGCCCACAGTGGAGAAGGCATCCTGGGAGTGCAAAGTGAGACAGTGGTCAGGTGGTGGGCTGCCTGAGTGGTTATAGGTTAGACAGCACTTTGGTCGCCTGTGCTCCTCAGCCCCTGCTCCCAGCTCTCAGAGATGCAATGTAGCCCTTCTTGCTTATATGATTCCTCACAAAAACTAAAATGACACATTTTCCAACCCATTTAACTTTTTACTTCACAGAATGTTTTAAAATAGTAAGGTTTTGGCAAGCTCACAGATTTTAAGTTCAATAAATAAATCTTCCTTTTTTTTAAGGCTTTCGTAAAGGTGACAAATGGACCAGAAACCATAGGCAGTTAAGAGGGGTCTCAGATCTACAGTGTGCATGATATTTAACTACAGGAGCAACACAGTGTACACAGATGTGTTTTAAGACGGAGTTAAGATCCCAGAGTTCCTTATGCTGAGTTGCATCTGGTCTTTCTCTCGCAGTCCTGGGACAGTGGCTGTCCCCTGCTTCCTACATGGGGATGGACCCAAGATCACCACTAAACCCTGCACCAGAAATGATGCAGCCACACTCCTTCTCTACGTGGCCAGAGTACTTCAGCCCCTCTGGGTGGGCTTTTGTCTGCACATGGCAGTCTGTGGCCCTGGGCACACGCAGCACATCCTCCCCCAGAGCTAGTCATGGTCCTCTAGGAGCTATTAGAGAACACTGGAGAACCACTCCACAATACCGCAAGTCCAGCCTTTCATTGTGCAATGCTGATATCACCGGTGTAAGGAAAGCAGGAAATTCCACACCCAACACTGGGGGAAAAAAAAGGAAGAAGTTGGATGACAATTTTCAGGCTATTTAACAACAGATTTATGACCTATTTTTTCTCAAACAGTGGCTGGTAGGTGGGGGGTTGCTTTTGTTTGCCATTACAACTATTCAGGAGTTTCTTTCTTTTCATTGAGCATGTGTATATGTGTTAGTGTTTTAGAGATCCACTAAGGCTTTCCATGGGCCCATTTTTTCAGTCCCTCCCTTTTGCATGGTGGCTAGAATTCTAATTCTGCAATGAATTGCTGAAAACCCAGACATGCCTACCCAGTGCTGACTCCATCGGTATTCTGTATTTCCATTGGTAAGCCCAGTGCAGCCTGCCCACAATTTTAGCCCGGCTACTACAAAGGAAGAGGAGAGGAAATGCCAGCCAGTCCAAATACAGAATATTGAAAAGGTCAACATAGTAGAGCATGCTGCTATGATTCATAGAGACTTTAAGAGTCTAATATTTCATCTCATGACAAAGATTGTAATGAGAACTGAAAATGGCACAACATTAATTCATCTTTGTGACAAACACCATAATGAGAGTGGAAGTGTACAAGCTTTAAATATTCGTGTTACTGATCTGTGGTCCTCATTCTGTAACAGGACACAAACCCCAACTGCTCACTTAGAAACAGAAATCTAAAATCAACAACTTCTACAGCTACTCTGAACAGCCTATTACATGTTCTGATGCTAATGCAAGCAGAGAGCAGCACAAGCCTGCCAAAGTCAACCAAATATGCCGTGTGCTGCCCAAGCACATTAGCACACAGTCTGGCTGCCATGGCATGACCACGCTGAACTGCCTACGTGCATGTGTATTTGTACAGTTGTAAAACAAACATGCTGTTTGCATAGACTTATGTCCACAATGGTAGAAACTCCCTGTAGATTCTGAGAGTTGGCTGGGGGCAAAGACGTTAGGCAGGATAGCAGCAAGAAGTCCCTCACTTTCTGCCTCTGACTAGTCCTTACATAAATGAAGGGAGAGAAGGTACGTGTGCATAGAAAGTTCTTTCACTTACCACATTTTTAGTTGGCATTTTCCATGTTATCCTCAGGGTCACAGCAACCTAAGCAGAACATGAATTGCAAGTCTAATTTTATTTTCTGTGGATTTGCTATAAAAGAAGAGGAAAAAGAGAAAGGGAGAGAGAGAGAAAAGACATGGCATATGGACTGTGGCAGCAGTTCTTGGAAATGCTCAGATTCATTAAACGAACAGACATATATTCTTAACTATTGTGATGCAAGAGGCTGCAATATCATACTTCACTTTCTGGCCACTGGGCAGAGCCTCTGGCTTCAGCTCCACAAGCTGCTCTAAGAAGGCAAGTCGTCTGCCCTCATAAAGTGTTACTGTTGATCCACCCCATCCGGAGGTATCCAGGAGACCTATCACTTTGTGTACCTCAGTCGATGGCTAATGATCTTGATCCCTTCCCCTGAAGAGACTTAATTATGATTATGTGCCAAGCATCCCGAAAAGCTTTGGATGTCTGATACAAAGCAAAGAACCGGCACTTTTCAGAGGTCTGGTCCAAAACGCAGCTTTCACTAGCGGGACCCAGCCATTAACAGCACCTAAAACACTGCTAGGAAAGTAAGGCTTTCTTACTACCTTACCTTCTTACTACCCTTCAAGCAGGGTAGTTTTTCTGTCTGAGAGCAGGAATTTGCTATGGCATGGATCACATTAACTAGAGGGATCACATTAACCAGAGAGATCACATTAACCAGAGATTCTCGTTGATCCTCCTTTCCCTTCCTTTTCCCCCTTGCTTGCAATTGCAGAATTTCCTTCAGGCAATGGAAGCAATTTACTTGCTTAAGTAACATCATGAAGGTATTTAACGTATATTTAACCAGTGTCACAGTGCAATTTAGCAGCTGGAAACAAGTATCAAATGAGCACCATGTGACATACCAGCTCGTAATGTGCCATCTACAAGCACTCCGTGGAGCGTGGTTTAAGAATCCAGTGTCTTATCCCATGTTTTGAAGAAATCCATATTAATAAAATACACCGTCTCTCCGACACACATATACAGACACACAGAGATGTATGTGTCACATTGCAAACTATATAGACAGAAGATGTGCTAGCCACTAATGAAATGGAGCTCTGGGGAAGACTGCAGCTGTTTAAAAGCACACAGTCACACTACACAGCATGCTGGAGAGGGAAGTGAAGAGAAATATTGTATCAGGTTGTAAGTACAGGAGGAATTTAGATAAGCAGAAGGCATTTAGAAAAGCAGAATGTGATCACCCACACTGAAATTTAATTAGACCTCCAGAGCTTCCACCCTCTTACAAAAGGTGTCATAGGATTGCCAGCAAAGGCGAGCAGTTGCTATTCTTGTGCTTGGCAATGTACAAACACGCAAGATGATATAATTTATATCCTGAAGACTTAACAGTTTAAAGCCCCCAATTAGAGTGTCAGGAAGGAAAGTGGAGTGGAGACAAGTGGGGAGAGGTGGGTTGGGAGGAGGGAAGAGCATGTTTGGTTAAACGATGGTTTTGGCCTTAGTGATACTAGCTGCAATGCGTAAGGTGTAAATGTGTGTCTGTGTTTTCAGGGTCAGAGCTTCCCTGAAACAAGCTTGATGAGCTAAAATGGGGAGGGAAAGGATGGTCAGAGGATGTTGGAGAAGAAATATGTATACATGAAGCGTAGGTTTTCTGTAATTTTGAGATTTTAATTCATCTGAAAAAAAAGTTTAATGTTAAAGAGGCAACAGTCCCATGATTGCTGAATCCTCTCCTAAGGAAAGAGGTAGAAATGCAGAAGGGTAGAAGCAGAACTCTGGTGTCTCACTGAAATGAGCTGGAGGTGAGTGGAGATCTGCAGTCACATATTCACTTATTCGCAGTTTTCATAATGTGTTACACTGGAAAGGTGGATTATACTCCTTAACACTGTGCTGAAGCACCAGTAGCTCCAAGATTTTGCTTTCCTTAGAGGTCTGCTGTCCAAGCTGGGGAAAACATACTATGAAGTCAAAGTATTTTTGGTTGAAAACCTGGCCCTAACTGAAGCCGGTTTTAAAGATCTCTTTGACTTCATTGAAGGCCAAGTTTCACCACTGGTGCTTTTATGAGCCATTTTAAACTTCTCTGACATTTTAAACTGATTATTTTGCAATTGGTTCCCAAGCATCTCTTTCCTGCTGGAATGTCACATTAATTTATACTTAATTGATCCATACACTCCAAATTTTCCAAATCCAAACAAGTCTAAAACTCGAGTAGTCAAGATAATATCTTAAAGTTGATAACCAGAGATATAGTTGCTATGGTTTAGTTTCCCTTGCAGAGGTAAGAAGCAGCAGCTTTTTGTTCAAAAAAAAAAAAAAAAAAAAAAAGAAAGAAAAAAGTAAAAAAGCCTTGAAAGAAAGGTATGTTCCCTGAATTGTACTATTTTTCCTAAGAAAGTTCTCTTAACCGTGGTTATTCACTGCATTTGATCTCAGAGGGTGTAAAGATGACTAAATACTGTGGTTACTTGATTTCTGCAAGCTGTAGTTGCTTACAAAAATATAGCTGGAAGGACTGCTATTTAGTAAGACTGTTGTTAGATGTTAGAACAATGTGAAATATCATAGAATCATAGAATGGTTTGGGTCGGAAAGGACCTTAAGATTATCTAGTTCCAACCCCCCTGCCATGGGCAGGGACACCTCACCCTAGACCATGTCGCCCAAGGCTCTGTCCAACCTGGCCTTGAACACCGCCAGGGATGGAGCATTTATCACTTCTTTGGGCAACCTGTTCCAGTGCCTCACCACCCTCACAGTAAAGAACTTCATTATATCTAACCTGAACTTCCCCTGTCTAAGTTTAAACCCATTACCCCTTGTCACTACAGTCCCTGATGAAGAGTCCCTCCCCAGCATCCTTGTAGGCCTCCTTCAGATACTGGAAGGCTGCTATGAGGTCTCCATGCAGCCTTCTCTTCTCCAGGCTGAACAGCCCCAGCCACCTCCTTATTTTTCATGTGCCTTAGCATGGTTTCCAGGAGAATCTGCTCCATGATCCTGCCAGGCACAGAGGTGAGACTGACTGGTCAGTCATCTGTCAGGATGCAACGCTGCCCATATGATTATGTTCGTACTGATTAAATATATACAAGCTAATACTGCACAGCAGATATAAATTATAATTTATATTCTCATTTGAAATTAAGTTTTAGTGGAAAATGCCTATCAGTCTTACTTATGGAAAAGAAAGATTCTTTCTACAGCTTTGTAACTGTAACAATATGCAGATACATTTTACTTCTCATTCTAGGGAAATGGGGCTTAAAATGTAGAGGGTGTTTTGAATTTGCAGAGTCTGAAAGGATAAGCTCTTGGCTTATTTTGTGTCAGTAATGAACAGAAAAAATTGCTTCTCATACTTCCATTTGGCACTTATTTTGTATTTTCTGCAATTAAAGTGGGGTTATAGTCAAAGCGACTCTAAAAATGACACATTTATCCTCTCACAGTGACTCCTGTATCAAATTTCCTCTGATTATACATCAAGAGATGATTTCTCTAGCTGTCAGCACTGCAAATTCATCCTGGGATCTCAAACTGCAAGCTGCATTCTTTATGCTTATTACAACATCATTGGTAACAAAGACTCAGGAAAGTGGATGTGATTGACTCTGCAAGTTGTAGAGAATAATCCAGCTCATTCCCCCATGGCATAGCTGGGAGCACAGCGACACAAGGGAAATGGCCTGACACAGCTCTGAGCTTACATGCTCACCCATATTACTCTTTTCTAAGTGTGTCGGTGTAACGCCCTCACTTGGACTTTCTAGCCCAGAATAAACTGTCCAGGCTGGACAGCACCAAAGTCGTATGAATATCCCTTCCCATACCAAATAACCTGCTGTGACTCAGGTGCAGTCCTACTCTGCAAAATGCAGATCTTCATCAAAACAGAGATGCCCAAGCTTTCAGTTCAGTTCAGCTCTGTTTTATCTTTAACCAGAATGAAGAGATCCCAGTGTCTGTTTTGCCAGTTCTCATGTCTCTAAATACTTGCCCAGCTTTTCATTTTGACTTTTTTCTGTCAGACCAACCTTCTGTTGCTCAGCTTTACCCAGCAAAACAAAGCTGCAGCTGTAGATGCTGGAGGCACAATCATGATGCAGGCAGTATTATGGCATGGTGCAGCAGCCCAGAAATGTTCACAAGTGCAGAAAGTGGGGTATTCCCTTTGCTAGCAAGATCTTTGCTAGCAGAGGCATACCTCTCTTGCTATTAGCCGTCTTTCTTTTTATACCTTCATTTTCCAGTATCATGAGCACCACAGGGACTCTGGTACATTTGGCTCCAGAGGGCAGGGCAGTTATTCCCCCAGTCACCTGTCCCACCATGAGGTGGCAATCTATGTGGCAGGTTTAGCAACATGAAGTGGTCCCCAGGCTGCCACTGCTCCCTCCAGCCTCTTACCTTGAATCATCAGCAAAAGGAGATATGCTCTCGCTTGCCAAACTCTAAGCTGGAATTGCTGAAGACCTTGTGTCTGCTCCACTCTTCTGAATCTGCTACGGGGAAAGGAAGCACCTTGTATCAAAGATTTGGGGATCACTGACATCTTTACAGGCTCCTGTCGTTGATTAAGAAACTCTGCCCACAGGCGCAGGAGTTGGAGCACCTACACTGCTTCTCCCAAATTCCAGTCCATAGCCAGTGAACTCAAACTGAACTCAAAATGTTAAGAGATGAGCAACTGTATTGTGTCAAGCTTATTTATCACCAGCTCCAGGTGTGGCAGTCATTTAGCTTCACATTTTACGTAGCAATTTAGCGTGCTGCCACCTCACCAGCCTGCTGAGACATCTTCTAGCTAATTATGCTCATTCATTAAGTGCACGCTGCCATGAATGTCATCTCTGTGCTAGAGCGAGTGTAGTGCAAACTTAGCTGGCAAGTGAAATACAAAAATGGTTGTTGTTGCAGTAGTGCTGGCACAAGAGAGAGATGTTAACTTGCATACAGACTCAGTAATAAATGAAACGTTTGACAGAGAAAAATGAATTGGCGACATTCCTCCATCTTTCTAAGGAACTGACAGTGTATCCTACAGCCATGGGGTCCACATGCTGACAGTTACAAAGAGGTTTTGTGAACAAACTAATATAGACTGTCTCAGCCTGCCATTAATTCTAGAGTTCTTTTTCTGGGCAGTTTTTAAAATCTAATCAATGGGACATTTTTCAAAAATCTATGAAAATTGTGAGCCTGTAATTGTGCCTTCCTAAAATAATAACAGGGAATCTGGCAAAGGAAGGTGAAAGCTACACAATGTGCCTTTCTTCCTGGCTGCTGCTGGAATGTGTCCTGCAAGCACAAGCTTTTCCCATTATGCAATAGTCTGATGCAAAATCTTCAGTGATATAATGCTACTTGGAGCAATCAGAAACTTCAGATCTACTTTCCCTTCTCTATCCTGCAATATATATGGTGTTAGTATAAAGTTAATATCATGGCTTTCCCCTTGCTTTTCCCCCCATAGTTTAACTGTTTATTTATACTTTTTCCTTTTATCTCAAATTGTATCCAGGCTCTACACATCTGAAGATGGGCTGGTTCCAGCCTCCCCATGCTTGAACTGCCTCTTGAACTTTCTCTGATTACATCATTATATATAATGATACATTATTAGTGCCATTAAGGCATGCAGAGTTGGTCACAGTGGTTACACTCTAAATCTGACAGAAGCGAAAAAGAGGGCAATAGTTTAAATAAAAGGGGAAGTGGATATGACATTGAGGAGGAAATTGATTGCAGAAAGCTTTATAAAATGAGCACTTAGATGAAAGAGGGCTCTGAAGGAGAGAAAAGGGCCTGTTGGACTAAAAGTTGGGGCTGTTCCAAAATGAGGCCCCTACTCAAGAAAGCATTTCTTTTCAGGATAGTGTTTAGGCATGAAGTCAGGCAATTGTTGGACTGGGGCACATAGAGCTTAGGGAAACATATATAAAGACATGATGAGAAGGAAGAATGAGTAGGAATGTAAGTACAGGAGAGCAAGGAGGCCTCATAACTTGTGTTCAACAGGGTCAAAGTCAGCAAGGTAATGAAATGTGGGGGGAGTTATATCATAAGTTCATATCAGAGGTTCAGGAGAAATTGGGTACTTGAGTGAGAAGACTTCCAGGGAGAAGTGCTGTCTTCTACTAAATAAAGCAGTATGCTGATGGGGAGGGGGCAGATGAACTTTTGATTGCACAAACTTTTCTTCAGGGCTTTAGTAGCACTGTTTGGAGACCTGGCCAAAAAGAAAAACAAATAAATAGGGTTTCTACTCTCATAGGCTTTGAACTCTTCACTTCCTTACATAAATGGCTTACTGCTTGCACCGAAGTTGTAGAGCATGGACTTGAACATGAGGTTTTGCACTCCAGAGGAATGTTGAAGCTCTGTTTAGAAAGAGGAGAGTGATAGTGGCAGACATGTCTTTATCTACAAACACCACCACAAGTTTAAGAGATCTTGAAAACCCAAGCCTCTCATTTGATTTTGCTTATTTCTGCTTAACTGAATTGGGGCTTTCCAGTGAGCCTTATTGTGTTGTACAGCTACACAAAGAAGAGGAACAAAACCGGGATAAAAACACAAGACCACAAGGCTGACTATTAGGAGGAAGAAGGCAGTGTTGATAGGAATAAAAGAGCAGAGAACAGAGATCACCTGATGGGCATACAGCTAATTTAACATAAAGGAGACAATCTGCTTTAGATTCTTTTACCATACGCTTATAGGTTGACGGTGGAGTTTGAATACACAACATCTGCTATACTAGCATTAACTGTTATATTTTTATCTGTCTTCTGACTGCTGTATAATATCAGGATTATTTGATTTTTAAAAAGATGGATGATACAGAAGTAGAGTGTTGTAGGCCATGGAATAGACACAGGACTCTGTTGGTGGCTATGGCCTCGATACTCTTAGCATGTAACAGATAGTGCCTGTTTCGAGGGCATTGTAGAATAAATATGTAGGGAAAATAGCTCTGAGTACCGCCTTTCCTCCCCAGAAAACAAACAAACAAACAAACAAAAAAACAAAACTAAAAACCAACTCAGCCTTTAAAACTTCTGACAAGCTGTCATTTACCTCAGGGCATAGTCAGAGAAAACATCTCCTCTTGTCCCAGTCTGGCCCAATCAGAGTATATTGCACACACACAGATGTGTGTGCTTCCTATGGTATATCTGTTCTCCACTTGCTCAAGGTGCAGTGACATGATTGAGCACCCTCTATATTCAGTATGAACAATTATTTTATCTTAATATTCCACTGAATAAATGCAAATAAGGGATAGTCTCATCACATAAAAATCAGCTCCTGTAAAGTTGACTTTGATCCCCAGCTGAGTAACGGCACCTACACCTGCAGCTGCTAAACTGCGGCATGGTTGGGTGTGCACGTCTAGCCCTGCCCGTGCAGAAGGATCCTAAGTTGGCCTACACTGTGCAAAGCAATGCAAATTAGTGTACTCGTTTCAGTTCAAACCACCATTGTGCACACTGATGGCTGGTAGGCGGTAACATATAGCACCACATTTTAACCTTTCCGCTTGAAAGCAACCTTGCAATAAAGTTTTACTGAAAAATAGAAGTTGCCTCAGTAACAGTGGGAGGTAGAAGAGAGTTTAACAAAAGAAACAGTAGGCTAGCGAATAAAGTGTTAGTGGAGGTGTGAGTTACTGTGTCTTCGCCTGCACTGTTTGAATCATCTGGCTTTCTTAAAATAAAATGGCTATTTATTTCAGGCTGCGTCTTAGAGCTACCTTAGCTGTCAGAAGTCATACATTAAAATATCCTTTCCTCTAGAGAGAGCCATTCATCACTCAACCAGTAAATATTACTCACTCCATTGATTATACTGTGATTATATTTTCTCTTTAAATGGCGGTTGGAATTGGGTATAAAAGACCCATTTGTTTCTACTATAGATAGTTTCTGTCTTTAAATGCTTCATTGTTTTGAATTCGTCATTGCAGTTTGCACAGCAGAAATGCCAAATGTGATGCCTTTCTGGGTAAAGTCTGGGAGCTGTCTCAGCTTTTCTCCTCTTCCTTTTTGGCCCTTCCAAGGGAACCTCCAAATCCTACACAATCAGTTTAGAAGTTGTTACTGCCACCCTCTAGTACAGAGGTGGAACTCGACTTTCTGTAGCACCAGAAGTTCTGAAATAATTCTCCACAACAAAAGGGCCTCAGCTCAATTTTTATCAGGTAAATAGGGTGTCACAAGACCTGAGTCCCACATACAACTCTTCCCTGCCTTGCTTTCTTCCAGCATTTCATGTGCTGTCAGATGAGGGTGGTGAAACCCAACATAAAGTGCTTTAAAATTTGCAGGTGGCAGTAAAAACTCCCTCTAATCTAGCTTGTTCCTCCAGGTCTCTGTACTCTCTCTAGATACAAACTGCCAGGCAAAACCTCCTTATGAACATTGTGCAGCCCATGCACATTATCAACCCACAGACTACCTGGCATGTGGTTAATTAATTAGAATGAACCCTAATTAATTAAGGGGCATCCTCAGTGATTCTGCCCAAAGCCAGCTCAGATGGAGCCTGGCTCGGCAGCACTTGCACAGCCCAAGGCCTAAGCTTGCTGCCTGCCTTCACACAACACTGAGACAACATGCAAGGAAGCCATCAAAACGCCGGGAGCAATCCTGAGTGTGCTATATAGGGCTTTTTAACACTACTCTGTAGAGCAGAGTGCTGGCTGAGTGTAGGTCTGGCAGCCCAGCACAAAGACTATGGACTTCTTTGTTCATTGGCCACCTCTGTTGTTCCCAGACCCCTCTCTCTTTCCCTCCCCTACTCCTCTAACACTACAAAGCTCTCCCACCAGCCAGCTGAAGTTTTACTGATTCCTTTGAGGATGCTCTCAATATCCTGCAGACCAGCAGGGGACTTTCCAGCTGCAGGCAGCCTCAGAGACCCTTGCTGTACACCAGCCTTCCCATCACTACGCTCATCATCTGCAGCACAGAGGCTTTTGACGGAACTGGAGCTTGTCTTGCAAATGGCCGGTCCATGTGGGAAGAGGTTGTTCAGGCCACATAAGGGTAGGAGACTGTCCTCATGTCTTTCCTTTCAAAGACACTTCTTAGGCTCATTGCTGTGTGAGAAGGCAATTCTAGCAAGTCTGTCTTTGGAAATTCAAGTTTCTTTGGCCTGGAGAGGAGGAGGAAATGTTTAACACTTTCCAAATGTCCAAGTTCTTATCTGCTGTTATGTGTGTGAGTGAACAATAGTCCTATGGTCACAACAAAATGCAGCACGTTACAGGTTAACCAGTGAGCTAATTTTAAGCAGTTTTAATGGCTCTGAAATTGATCTGTGTCATTTATTAAAAGACAAACACGCACTGCGTTCTGTTATAGATACGCTACGTCATGGCTGCAAGAGAAAAACTACACTGAGCTTAAAATAAAATCTTCAGAGGTACAAGAAAAACATTAAATGAGATAATCTGAGGCTCTGAAGTTATACTGAGATTCACTTACCCATTATCTTCAAATTAGGAACCACCTGTTCTTCATAACCGTCTGTTTGTATGAATGAGGAACTCTGAGTTTAATTAAGTAGCATGTGTGGGTGGAACTGGCTTCCTGACAGCAGTGAGATTATTAATGGACATCTATATTGAAGTTCTTTGCATTTTTGAAAGGCTAATTACAATGTAAATTTAGTTTTAAATTATTGCTTTGCTGTGGGATGGGAGTTGTCATTTATTATTAAGCTTTTTTTTTTTTTCAGATCCCAGGAAAACATTGGTTTGACTGTATAAGCACTCTGTAGTCTCTATTTTTCCCTAATTTACACTTTTTGCTCATGGTTCAGTGTGCTGTAAAATATGCCCCCATCTCTAGTTTCATTATTTTTATAGGTTTTTGTTTTGTTTCTGCCCTGCAACATTCTAAGGTTTTGAGGAAATGAAAGCCAAGCTTTTCAAAAGCAGGCCTGAAGCTGAAATCTGGAAAAGGTGAACTTGCCTGAAGAAAAAAGCCTCCACTGACTTCCTGGTACCCTAACGTTAGAACTGCTGGTTTATTACATGTACTTAGTGATGTTTGCAACATAAACTCAAATATGCTGGTTGCTAGACCATGTTCTGTTGTAGTGAACCCAGAATAATTCATATATAGTTTGTCAGTGCCCACAAGGAAAAACAAGCTTTAGCTGGTAGATAAGCCTGCACTATGTCCAGCTCATGCCCTGCTGTCCAAACTATGTGAAAGACAGTTTTGGCCCATGCTTTGAGCCAAGGTAATGCATGATTTAAGTTCTCCCTATTTCCTTGCTGGGGAAGTTAGAACAGGTTTGAGGTGTGAGCCTGAGAGGAGCAGGCAGTGTAGTGAGTACAGACTCTCACAGACAGCAGAGGGTCTCTTGCGTCAAGCAAGCTGTGCCCACACAGTGTTTACAGGTAGAGGGAAGAGAAAGGGAGTGTAGTAGCACACCTCAGGAGATATTACTTGACCTGTTTCTGCAGTAACATGGGAAAGCAGTTGGCAGAACATCAGCAATGCTTTAGTTTGGTATTTTGTGTGATGGGGGTTATTAGATGAAAGAGTGTTCTCCGGAGTGAGCTGCAGCCTGCCTGGCATTGGCCACAGGGTCACTTTGAGGCTAGTAGGAAATAGAAACATCTGATTGCACACAGACTACATTAAAGCCCTATCTGCTTTGGCACTGATGGATAACCTAAAGTTTACAGATGGGAACAACAGGAAAAGATACAATATCTGGTCACATCTGAAAGACCTGCAGAGCTTGGTAACTCAATTGTACACAGTAAGCGCTTCGTTCGCATTGCCACTGATAGAATTCAATTAAAAGCTATTAGCATAACAAGCCATACAAGGGTTGCCAAAGTGCAAGGAAACCATAAAGCATCTGCCTGGGACTAGGAGGGTACTGATTTGACAATTTTGGTCTTTCCTGCTCCTTCCTCATTAAATAGTGGAGCAGCAACAAAGTGCTGATCTGCCCAGTGGCATTTTTAATTTACCTATTTCTTAAGAACTACCTCGTAGAGATTTCTGAGGCCTACATCCATAATCTGTCTGCCTTAAGGCTCTCTTGAAAGAAAAGCAGCACTATATAGCTCTTGTTATGAAAGTTGCACAGTTCATGTATTGCTGGGGGAAGGTACCCACAGCAGGAACTGTTTGATTGTTGTGGGAGGTCAAATTAGGTATTTGTTGAAGTCTCCTTGGCCTTATACTGTGTGACTGACTACAATTTCTTTTCAGAGCATTGAAAATAAAACACGGCTGTGAATTAGAGTCAATTCCTACCTTCTCTAGTACTCCCTGAAGCAAAATTCTTGTGGATATTGAGGAACCCTTCTAAGAGCCCTGATGATGCATGAAATACAGGAGCAGTGTGTCTCCAAAGGACTTGCCACTCCCTGTGTGTTGCCCTCATTTTGGCTCACTCACTCTTACTCCAGGTGTGGGGAGGTTTCCTGTAAAGCTGCGTGCCCCAGTGCAGAGCTCCTTCCCTCTGGCTATGGGCCTGTGCTGTCACAGGCTACAGGGGTGAAAAGAGTCTGTGCTAGTGCTGTGTCTGCCCACATCCATTACTGTGACTGGAGTTTTTTAAGAAGACTCAAGGAAGTGATAATTAGATATCTTTAAATTATTAGAAAAATAATAAATTACAGCTAAATGGCTAAAAGCTTAAACAAAACTGATGTAAAAATAACCTATCACTTGAAAACTATGACTACCCCAGGGTGGGACTATTATTACTATTGTTATTACTACTATTGGATTTGTTGGGGGTTTTGTACGGCTGATTAAGTGTTCTCATTTTGCCATAAATTGGAAGGCAGTGGCTAGACATGGGAAAGCGCTTTTGCAGCTGAGTCTCTGGACTCTCCCAGCAGGTCGAGGGAGGTGATTTCCCCCCTCTATTCAGCTTTTGTGAGACCCCACTTGCAGCACTGCATTCAGCTCTGGGGCCCCCAACATAAGAAGGTCATGGACCTGTTGGAGCAAGTCCAGAGGAGGGCCATGAAGATGATCAGAGGACAGGAGCATCTCTCCTATGAAGCCAGGCTGAGAGAGTTGGGCTTGTTCAGCCTGGAGAAGAGAAGGCTCAAGGGAGATCTTAGAGCAACTTCCAGTGCCTAAAGAGGGCCTGAAAGAAATCTGGAGAGGGACTTTTTACAAGGGCATTAGTGACAGGACAAGGGGGCATGGCTTTAAACTGCAAGAGGGAAGATTTAGATTAGAAATTCTTCACTGAGGTGAGGCACTGGCACAGGTTGCCCAGAGAAGTTGTGGCTGCCCCATCCCTGGCAGTGTTCAAGGCCAGGTTGGACTAGGCTTGGAGCTATGTGGTGTAGCTGCGTCCCTGCCCGTGGCAACATAAACTTGATCCTTTCCAACCCAAACCATTCTATGATGACATGGGCATTTCAATACAGGAGAGATGCTTTGCTTCACGTTGTTTCCCAAGGTGACCCTCTGCCTCTTGGGGACAATAATGCTTATCAATGCCACAAAGACATTGTGTCACTGCCAAACTTCTTTATGAGTTCCTGAGATGAAAGCTTGTATAATAATACAAAATAAGATTCATGTTTATTTTATTCCATAATCCAGCTAAGGGCATGTTTTGTGAAACGGCAGAACACAGTATGAGCTTTTTATTTTGACTAGTTCTTTCTTAAAGTATCCTTTGTCTGTTTTTCATATGTACAATAAGGTTTCCTTCTTTGCTCAGTAGCTGTGTAGTCATTCCTTTTTGTGTTATTAAAACTGAGAAAGAATGCCTCCAGGTAAAAAGAGACTTATCAGTGTGTTAGGTCTTGCTCTCAGGAATAGATCCTGATTTATGTATTACAATTTGGGAATTATATTAACTGAAATTTCCTTTGTAGGATAAGAAGGCATATGTAAATTACAGAAAAATAACTGTGATTTAACAAAATAAAGCTATTTTGTTTTATCTACACTCTCTCTGAAGTAGAAATAGCAGTAATATTATTAAATTATCCCAAACCCATAGATTAATATAAACTGTTCACTGGCTGCAGCATTTTGGAGAGAATTACTAAAAAAGCAATTGGTGTTATTCTAACTGAGTTCATCCAGCTTTGTGTTCACGTGTCTCAATCCAATACAATGCCATAGTTTATTTAGGGACAACTTTACAGACTCACTTTGCAGTCTTAAGGTTTGCCCACAGAGAGCTCAAAATGTCCCAGTTATTCTCATTTTGCTGGGCTACACATTTGTGTGCAGGTCAGGGGTGGGTAGCATTATTTCATGTGTGATACTGCAAGAGGATGTGTATCACATTTTCTAATGCTTTTGGATTTGAAGTTTTGATTTGATTATCTTGTTGTGGGGTGGAGTCAAATGAATGTTTTCAATTTCGCAGTGAATTGTTACAATCTGAAATGGCTTTTGTGAGCTTCTTGGCATCGATAAGTGTAAGCGATTGTGGTTTTGAACCCAAGACTCATAACGATGGCCATAACATAGCAATTCTTCCCTCTCCGCACATTCCCTCCCAGGTTCTGACGGTGGAATATTCTGAGTTAGCCAAAAGATGCACATGGAAAAATTGCTTTGTTTTGAATAAATGTGCAAAGAGACACACAAATGCAGTTTTTCTTCCTGTAGGCTAATTTTTTCAGGCTTAGTTACATACTTGGATTCACGTATTTTAGTTCCTGAATCTAATCCAGTTTTCCAATGAAGTTACAACATTCTCAGCAGCTCTGTAGGCATGACAAAGGATCAGGATGCTGATTTAGACAGTTAAATTTGCACCTGTAAATTTATTAGAACACTGTAACTTTAGAAAATGATGAGTTCAAAAAATGTCTTCGTGATGAGGGCCAAATGAATAATTGATTTTTGGTTTAATTTTATCTTCCATTTTTTTAATTGGTTTAGATCAGACTTACTGTCTGCTTAACAGAATTACTTCTTCTCCCTTCCCCAAATTTTTGCTTAATTCAATTAAAAGAAAAAAAAAAAAAATCTGTAAAAGGAGGAGACAAAGGCTGAGATGCAGGAAACTGTTTGAGGATGCAGTGCTGCTGTTATTCTCCTCTTGTTCAGTAGCTCAGTGTGTAAGAACACTTCTCTGAATGTCAAGAGACTGGTTCAAATTCCACTCAGAACTGGTAAACTTTAAACAGGAACCTCTTTTAGGTGAGTTTTCTAACCAGGCTATAAGCACTCGGAACATGAACTCACTCCCTTCTTATGGGATTGCATCTGTATTTTGTACTTGGGGCTGCTGAAGTATTTCATGTAGAGGATGATTCCAGAGTCTCTTGATTAGAGCTTGCCCCAGAGAGTATTTGTTCCACTGAATGTAATAAAAAAATATCAGTGGAAAAGGGACTATGCAGACAAATTATCTCCTCCAACGGCAGTTGCTTCCTTGGGACATGAGGCTTGTGGTGTCCAAGCTTTTCTGGCAAAGAAGGGAATACATTGCGCATAACTTACATCCTTTTGGAAAAGGGAACAAAACTGCGTTCCTTCCTCACCCGGGCTTCCCCTTCTCTTCCCCTTCTCTCATCAGGTATTATTTGTGGCACATTTTATGTTAACTTGCAAAACTAAAAATAAATGGAGGATGTGAAGGTGAAGTTATACTTTCAGCTGCTTTACGATTTGTTAGCAGAATTGTAAAACCCCTCTGTTCTGTTACTCTCTGCTGCTCTTTTCTCAACTTGACTAACAGATCACCCTTTTTGCCAAAACACACCCTGCAGCCAATTGTCACACCAGTGTATATCTGGTAGCTATCTTAGTGCACCCTTGGAGAGATGAGCAATGGGTATAGCATATTTTGGCATGAATATTAGCTGTTTAGATTTTCACATGTAGTGTTTGGGGAATGTGTAAAGGCTCCTACCCACACCTTGAAACAGTTAAGAAATGGCATAAGGCCAGGTAAGAAGTCTAATTGATATATCACATGAAGGAAAAGAATTTGGAGCACAGCGGTATCACTACATAACAAGTCCACTGGATAACTGTGGAAAATAGTCAGAAGGAATATAAGGTGAGAGGAAGAAGTATTTAGTTCAAGGAACAAACTGAATGTAAAATACTCAGATTCAATTCTGTGTTTATAGTAAGGCAACAGCACAGAGCTAACCCTCCTCCAGTTCTTGTGGTTGACAATTCAGTCTAGCACAGTTGTCTAAAACTGCAGGAAACGTGACAAAGCTGGGGACTCCACGGTTGTAAGGAGCAAGCTGCCACACAAAGACGATGCTGTGCTGTCCCTTCATCCTGCTGCTGTCTAGGGATGAGGAATCACACGAGACAGGCTGAAGCCTTCAACATTGCATGCTGCTCTAACAGGGATTTTTAAAAGCCAAACAAAAAAAAAATGCTGGCTACGTCAGATGTACATTTTGAGTAGCTAAGCAGCAACCAAGAGAATCCCTAGATGAATGTGCACCTTGTTGACAAGCCTGGTGTGACGTACACAGCTACTTCAAATGCAGGCAATCATTCCTTCATCAGTAACAAAACTGTTTGATGTGGGCCTGATCTGAGAAAGCCATTAAGCCCATCTTTAAATACATGCATAACAATCTGAAACAAAGAGGCTTTCTGAATCTGGGTCACCCATGGAGATGCATCTAACAGGAATTATTAAACACAGCCTAGAAACCAGTGCTTGCAAAAATAGAGCGCCAAAGCTGGGCTCCCAGGAGCCTCAGGCTTCAAAATGGCTGAGTTGCTTAGTGCTGGAGGAAGCTGCTTGGGGGCACATACCTTTACACTTAAAGCTGCTCAGCACAAGTATTTCTGCATTGGTCTTTTGGGAGGGGCAGGAAGGGGGGAATGTGTTTTTTCTTGAAGTGTTAGTTTTGTGTAACATTTAATCTGTGCAGGCATCAGGGCACAGAAAGGAAGGCAGGACTCACTGTAAGAAATGCACCAGTTTAGCAGTGACAAATCCAAGGCTGCTGGGCTCAATTTGGACAGTGTGAGTAGCTCATCTGCTGCCCTGGAGCCCACTATATGTTCTTTCTTTTCTAGACACAACCAAACCAGCAGGCAATAGGGTATATGAACTACTCCAGCTGCTCACAGCCTACCTTCTCCCCTCACTGTCTAGATTGAAAGCTGCCAGGTATACCCCTGTGGCTCTACCTGCATCCCGATGCATGCCATGCCGAGGCTGGGCAGGACACATCTCAACCTTTGCTCACCAGGGCAGAAGTTAACAATACTCTAATTGGTTACAGAGTCAATTATGGCCCTGAGAGAAAGGCAGGGCATTGCCATGTTGGGCAAAATAAGCATGCCTGGAAACAACCTTCTTTCAGGGCTGCATGCCCTGCACAAGGTCACTTATCTTGTGAGGGAACCGTACCCAGTTGTTCTGAGCTCACCCCACAAGCTATTTGTTTCAGTTAGGCATTTTCTCCTTGAATAAGCAGGACAAAAGGGATGTGATATGCTGAATCACTTAAGGAAAAAATCACCCTGTCAAGTGGATTACCATCAGCTAAGCAAGGCTCTGGAGGCCAAAACCTTAGCCTCTAAATTATACATGCTGGATGCCTATTTTTTTACTGTATTGTTGAGGCAAAGCCTGCATTGTGTGTTTCTGGGATGGTAAAGCATGAAAGTGAAGTTATATTACAGGTTGTATTTGCCCAGCGATTCTACTTTATCCTTGGGAACAGTAGACACACCGAGGCTCTAGCAGGGAGGGAGGGGATGCCCAGTGCCTTGTTTTGTAATTGTTGTCAGAAATGCCTCTGGGTCACTCGGCTGCTAAAACATTAAAGCATATAAAAGCAGGATATGGGAACTGCAAATCTCTGAGAAGAATGCACATGGGAGGGAACAGATGCATTTTTGGGAGGTGGGTGTCACTCTTGCTCGTGCTACTCACTTCTCTGATGTATCCTCTGTTTACTGTCTACCTTTTTCTCTTGATTTCACGACCTGCGCACATTAGCAGATGGTCGACTTTCTGGCTATATTCTCTTTCTGGGAGGTGTTCAGAATCAAGTTTTAAGTGAAAACACCCCTTCATTTGGCTTACCACCTGACATTGTCTGGTTTACTTCAGGTTTGAACGTGATACTAGCCAAATTGCACAAATACTTTTCATATTGGAAATTGCCCACTGCAATTGCATTTCACTCACAGGGATTATATCCCAAGCCAGCTATTTTCCATTGAATTATGTTACTCTAACCCAAAACTTTGGATATTAAATTAACAGTTTCTTATACAGGCATTTTAGAGGAGTGGGGATATGAGATTCTGGTGTGCATTTCAGGAAAAAAACTGTAGCTTTCCCCTTCTCACTAGGCACAGCTGGCTATCTAAGATCATCTGTGCAGACTGCTCTGATCTCCCTGGACTTTTTCTGCAATGAGTTTCTTTGCTTTTCCCATGGAAATGCTGCTTTTGTGACCATTTCTGTGGCAATTACTGTCTACAGTGGTAACCACCATTCACTGCGCATTAATACAGTCTCTGAATAGAGCATTTTGTTACATGCCATTCAGAGGAAATGCTCTCACCTGAAGAAACATTTGGAAAATTACCTGTGAAGCATAGGGGAGGGAGCAGGGCCTTCATCCTGCATTTCCTTCCTTGCAGCTTGGTCACATGGTGCTTTGCATGGATACACTGGGAAGCACAAAGCCGCATCAGTCGTGAGCATCACTTTCCTGGACTGCAGGTAGCAGCATAGCGGGAAAAGCTGCACCCAAGCAATGCTACATCCTCTTTTTGTTTGTGAGCATGTACTCAACTGGGTGAGCTATATCAAATAAAGCCTTACATCCTACACCCAAGACAGGTAAAAGGTTCCTGTACTCTGCCCCTTAGGACTACACTGTAAATAGATAGGCTTATGATATTGAGCTTTTACTCAAATAGAAGAAGGCCAGTGTAGGCCTGAGTGTGCATGCACAAGATGCACGCGTGAGCATGACATGCATGAGTTTTACACCTCTAGGTAATAACTGGCATTAGGATCTCTACAGCAACTCCGATCTGCTCCAGGACTGTGATAATAAGCTGTCCCCTTACTCTGAGCAATAATATGATTGAGTCCCCATTTAAAAACTGTATTGATTTTGATGGGAGTTGTGATAGAGTATGGGTGTTGAAGGGCTGCCAGATTTGGCTGTTAATCTTCAGGATTGCTTCTTTCTGCTTGGTTGAGCATATACCTCATGTTTGCTGTCCCCATTGTGAAGGATTTAGAAGCTGTCAATATCTCTGTTGATATATGAAGCACTAAACACAGCAAGAGACACGTTTGGGTCACCCCTGCTAAGGCCTCGCATTTATACTGGAGGAATTTAACAAGTCCCCACCTCCTGTCCCCCTGTAAGAGCCTATTGCCCCAGGAATGCAAGCTGTCAAATCTTTTGGGTGCCTACTCCTTTGTTGGCAGTGCTGCAGCTCCACACTCAAGCAGAGTGTGAGAGGTAGGGTGGTTTCAGTTCATACACACTCACCACTTTATCTCCTGCCTTTGCTGTGTGGGGTGGTCCCCATGCCGGTCCCACTGTCCCTGACCTGGAGCTGCTCTTAGAGGTGCTCTGCAGAGTGGTGGTTGCTTGAGCCCATATCGGGTAGGCAGCAGCAAGGTGAGGTCTGAATTTCAGTGGCGCTGAGGACCCACCTTTGCTATCAGTCCTTCTGGAGCGCTCCCCGCTCCTGAAAGCTAACTCCCGTACACTGTAAGGCCAGGCAACCTGCACGGGAGCGTTCATTGGAAACTGTGTTGCATGTGCCTATCATCATAAATTTACCACAGATGCCCTATTTCAGTGAGAATGAGTCACTTCTGAAATGGCCTGGTGCTTAGACTGCAATGGATTCTGCTAGATGTCTGTAAAGACTGCAAAGTGTTGTGGCTAAAGTAACAGGTTCATCAGAAATATGAAGCATATATGAATATGAGGCAAGCAAGACTTTTAGAGGGTGTGGCTCCTTTTTATTTATTTTGGCATCTTGTCACAACCTACGGCTGACAAAGCATTTTCTGGTCATGTTGCCTCAAGACAGCACAGAAGATTAATGTTTGGAATACGCTAAGCTCTCGAAAAAAATGTAAAGATAATATCAGAAAAGTAATTCAACATGTCCCTGAAGCTCTTAACCACAAATGATGACATTCTAATCTTTGGGGAAATGCAGGACAAGCGCTGTCAGCCTTTCAAAGCGGAGTGTGTCGCAGTGCAGAGGGTGCAAATCCAAGGCTGAATTTGGAAAAGGATCAATGTGCTTGCATGGAGTTCTCAAAAAAGCAGAAAATCCATCAGCACACCAAAGAAAGTTCTTCTTTTGGCTAAGCCTGTGGGTGTCAGCTGGGTGTGGGAAGCGTTCCTAACTGTTCCTTAGAAGTTTCCATATCACCTTGGGGCATAAACATCCTGTTCTTACATCATATAAATGGGCACGTGAGCAATCTTTTCTACTTGTGGACTGTTTCGTTTGTTGGCTCTGAGGGAGCCTGGAAGTGTGCCCCACAGACAGAAGCAGAGAGAGACTCTGAATTTGTATAAATGCTAATTTGTATGAATGCTGGGCTCACACTTAGGTGCTCTACCCTCATCTGTATGCAAACACACAGGAAAACAACATGTGCAAATGCAGTTCATTTGGCAAGTTGGGAGAGTGGGCACAGTTCAGTCACAGCCCTTACTGTGTGGCTGGTTACCACCTTGTACAGTGGCCTTGGTGCTCCCACTGCTGCATAGCCATGAACCGAGAACCACGCAGACAGCGCTGAAGTCAATAATGGGAGAAACTCGCTTTTCTTTCTTTTAAACCCACATGTGCTATAGAGGGGAAACAGCTGTAACAATTAACTGCAAAGTCAAGAGGCCTCAAAAAACAAAGCTGGTGATTTGTGTTACAGCAGAGCAGTTTCTGATATCCTTGCTGAAGCTAATGAGAACTTGGCTACAGCAAAGCCTGTAGGAGGATCAGGCCCAGAGTCTGTGTTCTTTAGAGTTGAGGCAGGAAAGCTAAGCAAGGCCAGGACAGCAGAGGTGGGAAGGTCCTTGCCCACAGGAGTGTCATCCCCTATAGATGCAACCCTTCTGGAAACTGCTGATCTGCACTGGGTTGGTGGAAAGGGGGTGGCAGGTTTTGTTTCATTTCTGACAAACTGAGCCTTATTTATGTTACAGTGAAAGAGAAGTGGCTCTCACTGACTTTAACTTTAGGACCAAAGCCGCAGAAGGATGAGAAGGTCCATGTAGCTTGGCACAGGTTGATTTCGACTATTGGCAGAGAGGAGGCAGATGCTGGTGCACTGCTGCTAGTGTTGTTCCATTATGCTGTTCCACAACAAAGCCTTTAGCTGTCATCTAGGCATGCATAAATAGATTGGTTTATTTATAAATCTCCACTTTCTATAGTAACTCATTATTTTGTCTGACTTTCTTGACATGATGACTCTCTTGAAACAAATGAATAAGTTTAAAAAAGAAAAAAAGAAGGAAAAAAGCAAGCCAAAAAGGCCCCTGCCAAGCAAAAGAATGCTACAGTTCTAAAGTTGAGTAAGCTAATCCTGAGAAATGGAAAATGTCCTAAAATTCAAATTTAAAAAAGGAAATATATTCTTTTGGATCCTGAGCCCATACTGCACAGTAAAAACAGATGACTTAAGAAGTTTTTGGCCTTAATACTTGCAAGTCTTGCTTTCTAGCTTCTTTAACCAATGAAAACTGAAATGTTTGTGTGTAAGTTGACTCCATCTGCTGGGCTTTACACATGATATTAAGTATCATGAGATTCAATTTTGCCCATTTGCAGTTTTATCTTAAGTTGAGCTTGCCAGCCAACAAGGGAGAAGTTTACATTAGCTGTGAGCTTAGGACCATAAAACCGTGACTAACTCAAGGAAAGAAAATAACCTGACAACATTTGAAATATACCCACTGGGTCAGGAATACTGTATACCATCAATCACAAAAGAATACTTCAGTTTCAAAGCTATCCCTGTGGTTTCATAAGCAGTTGCCTCTACCAGAAATGCAAGAAGTAATAAAAGAAGACATGGTTCTAAATGCTATAATGGATCCAAAGGGAGCGCAGATCGGGTAGATGATTATGGCACTGAACTCCCCGCTATGGAAATGGACATATCTGAATAGAAATTTCCCTTCAAAACTTTACAATGAGGTTGCAGCCCTTGAGACTGCATAGTGCTGACCAGTACTACTTTTCTGGCACCGTTTTCTTTAGTAACTTCAATAAATGTAGTACCTTTCTTTCCGAGACTCTCTAGGCTTCAGGCTCCAAGTTGTTCACAGTTGTCCCCATGTATGTCAGGACAACTTTGTGGTTAAGCCCTTCTTCTAAGGATCTCTTGAGATCCGAGCATCCTATGAGGAAGAGCGCTAAGGAGTCTGTTAAAGCTTGGAGTGCGTCAGCCATTAATGTGGAAATTCTTTCTGCAAAGAGAGTAGCCTGATTGAAAATCTTCAAGTGGGTGGTTTTAAATTATTCAAAATATTTTATTACAATTCCAGCTGAGTCAATTCAAATTTCAACAAAAAATTCAAAGGACCATCAATTATCTGCCTGGCATTACATAAATTACCAAAATCTTACTGACTAAAAAAACCCATGTTTCTCTGTAAAACTGTCAGATAAATTAGAAAAAGCTAAGCCTCTTCCATAGCATGTTTCAACTGTTGCAGGAGACATTAAAAGCCTCAAAAATATGATAGAGTTCTTCATCTTTCACATTTTGCGGCACCCGAAATGTAAAATGTCTCTTCTTGTTCTTTTTATGTATTGCTTCTAAATCTCTAATCATTACATTCTGACTCTTTGTGTGCTTAATCACTGCTCATTAACACCCTTTTTCTACGCAGCTCTGCTAAAAATGTTTGTTTGCAGATGCCCTTGTGCACTGAACTGTGCTGTTTCCCACGCATAACTTCCTATGCAGAGAGGCACAGCATTAGTACCCTGCTCAGGTAATTCGGAGAACACAGTGACACACTGGCATAATTAAATAAAGTCATCAGTCTCTGAAGTGTACTCCCTACGGTGATGCACCGCATGAGAAACCTCCTAATATGACACCTATGGATTTCTTACACAAAACTGACTTTACTGTAATGTATTCCATTAGGAGAGCTGAGGTTTAATGGAGAAATCATTATTTTATTTTATTGGTATTTCATGGGTAACGTGGTATGAAGCTTCTGCCCACTGGATCCTGTCAGACTTTTTTGCAGCTCAATGAAAGAGCTGTCTCTTCTGTCTTTGCCACGCAGGTGCTAGACCACAATGGTCCAGCCTCTTGAGTGTAATGAGTTTAGGTCGCCTCTGACTACAATGCAAGTTTTGCGCTGCAGAAGTTCTTCTGAGCTCTCTTCTAAAGCCTTCACTGTGTTTAACAGCTGTTTTGAAGTGTGGGCATACCAAACATGACACAGTGTTCAAGTCACACTGTCCTCTAACATTAAATTGTACCTGTCTCTGATACGTCCGTCCCATAGCTGTAAGCATTTCTCCCATCACAGCCACCAGGCAATATGAGATCCCAGTTCTGAGGAAAATGGTTGGGAGAGGGGTCTCTGCAGCATTGCAGCTACTCCAACATTGGGTAATGGGCAGTATGTACCACACTAGTTGTGACAGCAGGGCCAAGGCTTCAGCTCTAACATCCATTGCCCTTGTCATGTGCTCCTGCTGTCTCAGAAAATGAGGGGAAATGCAGAGAAAGCTGGGATATGGGACCATTGCCCCAGGGTGTCATATGCAGCTTCACTTAGCAACTTCTCTGGGCTTTCATTTCTTGCCAAGCTTTCTGCCCGCTTTCTGACCTCCATGTCTCCTGCTCTTCCTGTTCCTGCTGTGTTATACAGGAGCTTTTGCTTTCCTACCTTATATCACCTCTTGCAGTCAGGCGTGCTCTGTTCTACCCATTCCTCACTCTGACTCCTTGCCTCTCCTGCACTATTTATTTATCTATTTAACACTGTTCTCATAATTATGGAATTTGGGCTCCAAGCAACTCAAATAAACTGTCTATTTCATTGGCTCAAACTGTTCTCATTTATGTGGGTTGCCTGGTAACAGCTGTTGTAACTGAAGTTACAACATTTTCAGTGAAAAAAGAATCCTGTGCTCCCAAACAGCCTGAACGTGAATAAAACTGCAAACAACGGAGCTGGAATTTTCCATGCTTTGGGGCTCTTCCAAGCTGATCTCTTGCTGTCAGCTTGGAAAACTTCAAACACCAGCAAGTCAGTATCCTTAAAGTCCTGTGGGGCAAGTGCAGAAAGCCCCGCTTGTGGCCCTGCTGCCTTCACTCCAGTTCTTGCTGTGCTCACATGAATGCAAATCATTACCTGAGCCCTGCAGCTGGCTGAAGGCTGCCAGAAAAGCTCACTCTTGGCTGGAGGGTGTTCCTGACTTGTGAAATAGCAACAGAGGGTTTGTCTCTGTTCGTCTCCGCCAGTGGTTTCCACCCTGCAGGATTCAGTTTTGAAGCTAAAAGATGTTTCTAATTACAAGCATTGCAGAGGCAGCCTGGGAGCTGGGAGGCTGTGTGATTTTAGCTGTGCTGAAGAGAGCAGTCAGAGGGTGTTGGCAGTCAGGAATGTACCCCACTTGCTACAGGGGATGAAACCTTTGCAGCTATGTGCTGCAGATATGGATAGTGCAGGTAGCACTGCCTCCTACATGGCCTGCCCGTGGCCCAGGGCCTGTAGCACACTTTGCCTTCATGGATTGGGAAATCAGAGTGAGGACAGAGTGATAAGAGGGTAATTCTACTGCTGGAAGAAGCAGCTTCAGTTCAAAGCCCTTTGAGTAGTAGCAGGGCACTGCAAAGACAGCAGCAACTCTTGGGTGCACCCTTCTTTGTCGGCTCCTACCAGCCCCTGCCCACCAGCGGTGCTGGGATGCCTTCCCTTGGAGCTGCCACAAAACACTGTTAAATCTTCTCCCCAAATTACTCCAAAATTCTACAGTATCTTGTAAAAGCCCTAAAATCCTCCTGCTAAGCAGGGAGGTGTTCAGCCCCTTGCCGAAAGCACCTAGACCATAGAATCATAGAATCATAGAATCACAGAATGGTTTGGGTTGGAAGGGACCTTCAAAGGACATCTAGTCCAACCCCCCTGCAATGAGCAGGGACATCCTAGCTCAGGTTGCCCAGAACCACATCCAGCCTGGCCTTGAATCTCTCCAGGGATGGCACATCCACCACCTCCCTGGGCAACCTGTGCCAGGATTTTACCATCGTCATTGTAAAGAATTTCTTCCTTACATCCAGCCGGAATCTCCCCTCTTTTAGTTTAAAACAATATCACCCCTCATCCTGTCACAAAAAGCCCTGCTAAAAAGTCTCTCCCTATTTTTCTCATAGGCCCTTTTTAAGCACTGAAAGGCTGCAATAAGGTCTCCTAGAGTCTTCTCCAGGCTGAACAACTCCAACTCGCTCAGCCTTTCTTCATAGGAACCATCCCTCTGGTCATTTTGGTGGCATGCCTCTGGACCACAGAGGAACCTTGTGGGAACAGACTTTCATGTGACCATAAAGTAAACTTCAGGGCCAAAATTGTAACAGCTGCAGGAAACTGTGTGGAAACAGATTAAAAACTGTTAACCTTATAATGAAAAATCCATACTACAGACATCACGGAGAAAGAGCAAAAGATTTCATGGGCCAGTTACAGTAAAAATAAGAAATTTCATGCTTTGTTGCATTAATTGAAAAGCATCTGAAACCACCAACAACATTACTTCATCGTATTAATAATGATTATTTGGTGTTCAAAGTTATTTAATGATGAATTCAAATACAAACAAAATTAATATGACCAGAACATAATCTATTTTTAGAAATACGAATGAGCTGTTGAAACAGCAAGCAAAAGAAATCAGCATGTGTTTGTTTGTTTGTTTGCTTTTTTCCTTATGGAATTAGTGGGTGTATTTCATTCCCAAAGCCTAGCAGAGGGCAAAAAGAGCGTTTTGCCATCCATTTAATTCGAGTTCTGGAGGGGTGAGAAGCTGCTCTTAATGCCAATATGAAAACTTCCCCTCTGTGTTTGTAAATATGTGCACAGATAACAGCAAAGGATAGTGTGTGTAGTATTTAACTGCTGAGTTTTTCAGGGTAATTTTCTCATCACAGGGAGAAATCACAGAGATTTTCAAGCCTCAAGGAAAACCAAATTTAGCTGCTTTGGGGAAGCGGCAGATACGCACTGGTGCTTCCCAAACTTTGTCCATGGTAACTGGCTTTGAGGTTTCTGAAAACTAGGCTCCTCCCATGTGGATTAAAGAAGAGAAGCTAAGGAGCATGATGTTAGTGGATAACACAAACCATATTTGCTTAAACTGTCATGTCCCTTAATTACTGCTTAAATATAATAAAACTGTATCATGTGTAAGATTTTATTTTTGATCCTTATTGATCTCTGCAATGTGCATAAACATGTTGGGGCAAAATAATTTCAGCTGAAAAATATTATTTATTATTAAAGAGTGTGTCTTATTTTAAATATCAATATTATGGCCTCCAGC
Organism: Strigops habroptila; assembly: GCF_004027225.2. NCBI lineage: Eukaryota > Metazoa > Chordata > Aves > Psittaciformes > Psittacidae > Strigops > Strigops habroptila. Next base: position 14,491,032 of record NC_044281.2, on the reverse strand, counting down.
ATTAGCTTTGCATTGACTAGAACTATAAAGGTTGGTTTTTCCTATTTTTCAGACAGATCTAGTACTCAGTAAATACTTAACATTGTCTAAACAGATAAAATCTTGGTTTATTTTCTGAAAATCGCTTTGGCTTTGCATGTAACTAATGAGAACATTACTTGCACTTTACCCCCAAATTTCAGATTCCTCTTTCTCATCCTGATTAAATGACTGCAAAGGTAAAATTTTGTTTCCCTCAAATGTAACATGTAATAGAATGGAATGGAAAGTAGGTTTGCTTTGTGGAGTACTGCTGTTCTCTTTTCTTTTATTATTTTTTTTCCCTCTCTTCCCAAGTGTCTGGCTTTGCTCGCTTGCCTGCTCTGTTGTGTGGCAGCACCTGAGCTGGCTGCCTTAGGCCTTGCAGAAGCTGATTTGGCTCAGGTGTTTCCCCAGCAGACATGTGGTGAGCCAGCAGCATGGGAACCTCTGCAATGGAAGTTTTGGAAAAGTCCAAGACAAACCAAATTCCCATTTGAAGCCAGTGATTTCAATACGAAACAATTTTCTTCCCTAGCAAAGGAAAGATCAGTTTGTTACTGGAACAAGAGGAGAAGCTCTCTGTAGAAGTATTTATGTCTTGGTTCTATTTATTTACAGCTGTGGGATTACGTAGCTATTATGTACATATATTATGCAGGTGTATTAGGTACTTGCTTGTCCTATGGGTGTGATAACTCAAGAAAGCCCTGAGTGCGCAGCTACAGATAGATGTCAGACTATGGACTGTGCCTGTCCTGGGTTCAGCTACAGCAGTCATTTTTCTCCTTCTTAGTAGCTGGTGCAGTGCTGTGTTTTTGACATTCAGCCTGGGAACAACGCTGATAACACCGATGTTTTTAGTTGTTGCTAAGTAATGTTTACTCTGACCAAGGACTTTCTCAGTCTCATGCTCTGCCAGGGAGGAGGGGAAGCCGGGAGGAAGCAGAGACAGGACACCTGACCCAAACTGGCCAAAGGGGTATTCCATACCACAGCACATCATGCCCAGTATATAAACCAGGGGGAGTTACCCAGAAGGCCCAGATCACTGCTCGGGTCGGGCTGGGTATTGGTCACTGGGTGGTGAGCAATTGTATCCTCTCCCCTTGTTATTTCCCTTATCATTATTATCATTGGTAGTAGCAGTAGTGGTTTTGTATTATATCTTAGTTACTGGACTGCTCTTATGTCAACCTGTGGGAGTTACATTCTTTTGACTCTCCTCCCCATCCCTCCGGGAGTGGGGGGGAGGAAGAAGGGGGAGAGTGAGCGGGTGGCTGCATGGTTCTGAGCTACCAGCTGGGCTTAAACCCAACAGTGCCCCATAGGTCAGAAAAATGAACTATTTATTTAGGTCCCAAGAAGTCCTTAGGTACCTACCAGACATGGCTGAGGTTTATCCTCTTTTCTCCACACTTACTAATCAGCAGAAATATAGTACTACTGTGCAGCCATCTGATTAATGAAGGGTTAATTTCTTCTGTCCAGCTCAGAACCTTCAAAGAACCAGCATTCCTCCCTACATGGTCTGTGTTGCAGGTTTAAATCAAGCCCTGGGCACTGCATGTCTCATAAGCACAGTGTAACCCCTGGTGATGGGATACTACACAGTGTCCCTGCATTCCTGGTATCTTCCATAAACCGCGTGGCTATTCAAGGATGTGGCTGGCTTGGGTGGCCTCTTCAGCGTTGTATGTACTAGCTGCCAGCTCTTGCTGAAAGGCCTGGGAGATGGGGAGGTGGATGGTTAGAGTGGATGTAACCAAGGAGAGGCTGAATGTAAACTGTTGAGCAGATGAGGGAGTTTGCCTTGCCTGCTAGCTCCGTGTTCACACGGGGGGAGTAGGAGCTGGGCTCGCAGCAGGCACTAGTGGCAGGGAGAAGCTGCAGCAGTAAGTGGCAGGCAGAGGAAACTCGGGGCACAGCGCCAGGCACTCTGAGAGGAGCTGGAAAATCTTTTCCTGTTTGCCACACAGCTAAGCTTAGGCGGACTGAGTTTGTTGCTGCAGCCTGTGGAAAGCTGAGAAATCCCCTAGGAGGAAGGGTGTGATAAAATGACTGAGGGTTTTACACAAAGGCTGGCAAGGTGTGACCAGAATGAGAGGGAAGTCAAATTCTCGTCTGTTCCACCTCCGAATCCCCACTGAAGTCAGTATGGGAAGGTCTAAATGACAGGAATATCTGAAAACCGCTTGCAGTTTAATTATTGTCAGAAGGCTCTAAGAAAAATTTGAGTGGCTGAGTTACTCAGTCTGAATATTTATCATGAGAGTAAAATCCCATTAGAAGCAGATGAAACTACGAGAAGGTGATAGCTGGGCTACAGAATAAAACCCTATTCAAAGACTGATGTAATGCATTTTTCCACTATAGAGCAAGAGTGAAACTTCGAGCTGTTGTTTGAAGAGAGAAAGAAACTCTGGCCCTCGAGGCTGCAGTAGGAAAGATACTTAAAAAAAACATCATTAAAGAAAAATCGCTCTTGAAGACTTTGATGTCTATTGATGCAAGTTGCTATTTGTTCTCCTACTAAAGACAGATCTGAAAGACTCTGCAATTACTAATAAATCACTTGCAATATTGTGCAATTACCAACAATGCAATCATAAAGCAGTGCAATAACTAAATAATTATACGCTTGTTAGGAGAATACGTTATTGGGCACCGTAGAAAGAGAGGGGAAGGAGGTGAGAACACAAAAGACAGGATATTGGATACCACACAAATAGCAACAAAATATGCTTTGCAGCCAGAATGCTAAGAAGTTGTACATGCTCAGGGCCAAACCCTAGCCCTAGAGGAAATAAGGGGAGGTTTTAACTATTGATAGGAAATGTTTTAATAGGAAGATTAATCCATCATTCAAAGCACTGAATATGATAGCTGGAAAAGACCTCTTCTGCCTGCTGGCCATGTTCCATTCAAAACCAGTCCTGAGAGCACCAGCTATCTCAGTAGTACTTGTTTTATTACTCATCCTAATGATAATACGCTGCCACCTCAACCGGGGCCCCAGCTGAGGGCGAGGAGCTCAGAGGAGAGTACTGCACTGCAGAGTCAGAAAGGCATGTCCGTGCTGGTTACCATGACCCAGCTGGAGCCAGAGGAAGCAGATTCCCACACTTTAGAGGCAGCTGAAATCCCTGTTGATGCATGGAGGCCACCCTTTCCATACCTGGCAGTGAAGGGATTGAGAGTGCTTGGGCTGGAGGAGTTCTGCACTGGTATCAAGCAAAAAGGTGGGATAAGTAAAAAAATGGTGAATGGGAAGCTGAGGTTTCATCAGTAAAGCTGATTATGATGGTAGGGAGTGAGAACATTGCTGTTGCTCAGATTTCCTCCTCAATGAATTTGGAATTATTCCAGAAACATCTGCAGAAAACATCTGCATGAATGAACTGCTTCTTGGAAGGAAAGGTGTGTATCGGTTGCCACAAATCAGACTGATAAGCAGTTGGCTTGGCTCACTGTTCAGCTGTTGCCTTGGGTGTGAAAGCTGGAATATAGTGGAAAAGAATGAAGATTTTGAAATACTGTTGGGAAATACTATGAAGTGGTGTAGAAGAAGAATGTACACAATGTGTGGTATACACTAAAGAAAAATACCTGTCATTGAGGAGATCAAGAAATCATAGCTGGAGGATTTTGGATATGTACAAGGATTAGGGACCATCTGGAAAAAAGATCATGTGAGGGAGCGTCCGTGGTAAAATATTAAAGGAAAGGCGAGGTGCTTAACATGCCTGACCCAGATAGCTTTGTAGGCATCGTCTGCATAAGCAGAGTACAATTTATGGGGCAGTCTGGAGACTTTGATATTCCTGCAAAGCACAAAGCCATCCCTGGAGCATCAAGCAAACCTTTTCAATAGTGATGGCAAAGTACGAGGGGAAGGCAAATAGGAGTAGATTGGGACTAGTGGGTGAGCCCAGACCCCTGTAGCCAAGGGTTTATGCTCCCTTCCTCCTCCTGAAGAGAGGAGAGGAGGGAGGGCTCTGCTCTAATCATCATTCTGGCATCCATTTTAAGTAAATCCTTTGTGGTCAAGGGAGGGGAACAGCCACTTATACACCCTCCTTCTGCAGCTGCTGAAGGTAATGCAGCTGGCAGCAACTCTTTCCACTGAGTCTACTCCCCTCCCTGCCTTGTTGCTAGAGAGGTTGATTTGTGATCTCTGGGGCCGAAATTTACTCTCTGAGTTCCCCCCAGGCTGCTCTGGCCTGGGAGCCCGCAGCTTTTCCATGTTTAGAGCAAATCCTTCAGCTTTGGGGAATGAATGGGTAAAAACTTTTAGCATCAGTAGCTTATATTACTGGACAGTATAAAATATCCTGGAAGGATAAAAGGGAGAAGGCAAACAAAAGCAAACAGAAAACTGGGAATTGGTGAGAAGGTTTTTAAAAACCTTCAGCTGTGATGTAGATGGTCTTTTCATGGGTTTTGTGCTAAAAAAGACATTTGAAAATCATGTATATTAATTAAAATTATATATACTGGCCTGGTTATAGCAAACATAGATGTTGCTGTTAGCCACAAACAACGGCTGCAAACAGACCATCTAATGAAACTCAAAGTAAAAGAAATCAGTGCTAAAAGCTAGAAGTAAACAGAATCTGGAAATGACATACTATAAAACAGAAACCAGTGATGGCCCTTGAAAACTTGCCTTGTTCTCTGAAATAATCAAAGGCCATATTGTACCTCTAGGCAGAGCTTTGTGCAAGGAGAGATGAATAAATTGCATTGCCACAGGAGTAGCCCTAGGGTGGGAAGAACAGAGAGTCAGTTTAAGATCCCAGTTGCTCAGATCAGTAGGCAAATGTAGGGCTCTGCTGTGCAGGAGCTGTCGGCTGTCCTTGGGAGCCCTCCTGAGGAAGGGGGTCAATGTCTGGCCTCATGGTCAGGAGAGCAAATCACCACTGCAAAGCTGTCATGTGGCATGAGAGCATCCCGTGGACGTGGGCTCTGAAATATTAATTTAACACACACTGCACTGCATCAGAACTAATTTGACAGACGCCAGCATCTTAACTTGAATCTCCTTGGGCAGTGGTGTAGTAAAAAGGCAGGACCTTCATTTTCCTCTCAAGAGGAGGGTTCCTCATGTACAACCGCTAAAGATTTTTGTCCAAAAATCCCTGTGAGGTAAAAGTTAAGCTTGACTGATTTTCAAGGCAGCCTGTGTGCTTCTGCGTAACCTCAATTTACTATTTACGCTGTTTGTACATTGAGCTACCTGGAGATGAGCAAGATCACCATGGAGGGGTGGCTCAGACCAAATCCCAGGCGATAATACACAGCTGACATTATCACATAGTTTATAAAGAAACCTCCAGTTCATAGTTTAGCCTTACTATGGACAATCAGGGAGAGCCCAGGGCTGGACAGGCTTTCTACCATCTCACTACCTGATAATGTTCACTAACACAAGACACCTCTTCCACAAAGTGCTGCATCTTTCTGTGCTGTTGCAGAGCAGAAGAGTACCTTGTTCCCTTCCTGGATGTCTTGGGGAAACATCCTGCCATCCTGGCACAGAGGTTGATCCTGGCCAAGGTTGACCACAGACGGAACAAGAATGAAACTCTGACAAAGTGATAAATGGGACCTTAGTGTTGGTCATGGACCAGAAAATCACCCTTCATACAGAATGAGGTTGAGATTGGAGTGAAGCAGACTTCAGTAGTCAAAGTGAAAACAACAGCAAGTAAGAATTATTGAGATATGTGTACAGAAAGAAGAAAGAAATCTGGGGTTGTATCCACCTATGCTTCTAAGTTAGCTTCAAAAGGCTTTTCTTTCTCTCTCTTTCTGTAAGTCCTAGTAATTGTATCACTAAGGTATTTATATAACTTTGTGGCTGAGGACCATTTTAAAGGTATCTTTAAACATGTAACTTTTATACATAAATCTCCCCTGAGGCTCGATTTAGATTTTCCTTCCCGTCTGGATTTCTCTGAACATACCTTTGGTGGTTGTATTGGGGTTTTTTTTGAGGGTCCAATTTCTGCACCTGCCAAACTTTTAAGAACATTAATATCCTTTGGACCTATTTAGACAGAGCAGTCTCCTGCCCACACTGCAAACAGAGCTTGTTATCAACAGCTCTTATGCTTAATTAACTGTAAACAAATCATTATCCGATTGTGAGCAAAACATTCCTTCCCACACGGCAGGGTGGGGTTTGGCCCTCAGTGTTCAGCTCTTGTGCACTCAGCCTTTTCTTTCACAGGCATGCACACATTGACAGGTATACCTGGTGCCAGTAGAACCTGGAAGGTTGCATAGGTTGTTAGTGAATGGGTTATTGCAGCCTGGCTGGCTGCTGAGAGAGCTCTACCAGCCTTCCCTTACATTTCGGGCAGAAGGGAGAAGGGACACTTGCTTATCTGAAGGGGGAAGGAGAGGTATGATTCCACCTAGACTAAGTGAAACTGGATTTCTCCCAGCTGGTTCCACACTTCTATTTTGATATTACAGGGGGTATAGTACCAGCTATTCAAGACCATTCTTCTTTCAGATCCTTATAGAATACAGATATTTAAAACCCCCCAAAAATCCTTTGTTGAGATAAATCAATATAGTTATATGAGCAGAAAGAGGATCCAAAGTGAACTAAGGATGGCGTCATGAATGGAAAATGAGAACCATCTTGCTTTGCAAGTCTATCTCGCAATTTCTTTATTTTTTATTTCAACTTTAAATTAGGTTCCAATTAAACTTTTGCAGGAATTGGATTTCATATTGATTGTAAGCAGATTTTTTTAATATTGTATTTTTTAAAATTCTACTGCAGTTCCCAAGAATGTTTGTTAGTTTGCTTTCCCTTTATTCACCAACACTGTACCACTGAGACTTGGCAGGGAAAGTGGTTTTATTGATTTTCATTATCCGAGCTGGGAGAAATGCAAAATACAAACAGCAGGAATTATGACCTTTTTTGCCTTTAGTAATTGAAGGTTTTACTGGTAACAACATTCAGTAAGTAGCAAACAAATACATTTTACTGTGTTAACAGGAAAAAAGTTTGAAAAAAAACACAAATCAGATCTCCAGGGATTATGAGATTGATTCAAACTATAATGTCTGTTCTTTTCTTTTTATCTGGTTCAACTTTATTCCCAAATCCATTCCAGTCTGAAGCCCAGGACAAAACATACCTGTACTAATAACTTCATTATGCTTTTTTAGGACTTTTGGAAGGAACCTGAACTCAGACTGTATTCCTTTTACATGGCTCATTAATGGTAGAAAAGAGGCTGAGCTTTAAGAGCATCTTCTTTGGCAGCCGTGGCTACTGATGGCAAATAGTTAAATGCCTAACAGGTGATAGTGTAGGAAAGAGGCACTGCTCAGAGCCAAAAACTAAAGGTCAAAACTTGTGTTGTCTTGTTAGCAGCAAAACCAGGAAAAACTCCTTTGTGTTTTCAGGCAAGTTGCTTAACCAGTCCATGTCTGCTGGCACAATACTTGTGAATTTTCACTGACATTTGCTGACTATTTTGGGATCTTTAGATAAAGCCTCATAGGTATAAAAGCAAAGTGCTGATTATCCTTATTGCAGATTCCAGTTATAACAAAGAAACTGTAAGAGCCACTCAACTTAGAAAAAGATTAATTCAGAAGTCTTAAATTCCTCTGGCTGGTGCTGTGCTAACGCAATACCACTGTGGGAAAGGCCAGGAGAGAGGGCTGGGATGCCAGTGGGGCTGCATTACTGGTACAACATCTGTGCAGCAGGAGACTCCCAGCAGTACCAGTGTGACCTGGGTAAGGCACAGAGGTGACACCACATCACTGCCCTGTGAAACAGTGCAGACAAGTGATGATGGTGGTGTAAAATGAGCTTATACCTGGTCAGCACCTTGTGTTGTGGATGTAGCTTTCTGATTTGGTTCACAGGAGCTCAGGAACGGACCAGATGGTCCTGACAGCCACCGCCTATGTGGAGAGGAGCCAGAGGAGGCAACAGTCAAGTCAGTTGTAGTACAAAGTGACATGGAAAGTGCAGTAGATTAGCTAAGGCAGACATTTGGGCAAATGACTTATTGCAATTGATGAAAGTGGGGGTCTGGTCCATTCCCCTTCCTGCTCCCAGGCCCTGCCTTCACGATCCAGCCTGCTCTGGGATGTGTCAGACCCTTCCCCAGCGGCCTTAACTTGCCAACAAAGCAGAAAGCAATCCTTTTCTTTTTGGAGTGTCCATTTTCTACCAGACTGATGAGCTGAAATCGCTTATGGAGATATCCAAGAAGCATCAGGTGGGAAAGGGCAATGGGAGGGCAGGATGGCAACAGTAGTAACCTTCAGTGAAAATGAGCTGTCAAATCTGCTCACCCCCTCTCATAAAACTGATACATAAATGTTATTAATATTATCTCATGGATATGTATTTGTGTCTGAAATTCTCTATAACTAGGCTGCCTGCAATGCACTGTAAGCTGGTATAAACCAAAAAAGGCTGCTGTCCTGCTGTGCCATGCCCTCCCTTGGGCCAGCACAGGCTTTAAACCCCATTACAGAACTGAGCTCTGATTTCTCCTGATTTTCTGGTTTTTGCAGAACAGATTTGGCTGAAAGCTAATCTGGCAAAAAAACTAATTTCCACAGTATCTCATTGCACAGACCTACAACTGTGCATGCTGGCACACGAAAGGGAATGGATGGGAACAAACAGCTGGGGCAAGGAGGGAGCAGAAGTCTTCCTCTAGGGGGCAAAGCCAGTTTATGCTGCTTACAGCATTAACTGGATGATCTTCTTAAAATGAAATATGGTTTAGATTTCTGTGAAGAAACCAAGCAGGCAGCCCCTCTTCAATGCACAGTGGTATAGTAAAATGAAATCTCATTCTTAATCAGTTTTAAAAGCTGTCGTATTCTACTCTGAGTAAGTTTAAAGTGGGCGTACGGATGACAATGACAACCCTATTCTTGGAAGTTTTGCGTGCCCAACAAGAAGAGGTGTATGTGACTCTGCAGCTGCTTTGGGGGTTAGAAGCCTTCGGCTCTCAAAGGTTCTTGGGGTATTTTTTTTCCAGGAAATTATTTTTGGGTCACCATTCATGATGATCCCATGCAGAAGCAAATGATGTAGAAATCTGATGAGTAAAACTTACCTTCAGCTCTCTTTCACCCTATTGCAACACAGGCTGTAAGTTTCTTAAGAAGTATTTTATGGGGATTCCACTTCAACCATCTTGGTCCTCCCATACTTGGCTTCTCAGCCATGCCAATATGAGAGCTTTTCTTGCTGCACTTTTAGCTGCATTGGAAGAACTTACTTTTGGAAAAAAGTGCTGTGTCTGTCTCACTCCCCACCCCAAGAAGACAAACATCATGGCCAGGTCTTTGATAAAGGAAAGGATTTCTATTCAGAAAGTTGCGCAGACTGAAGCTTCAGAGATAGTTACCGGTAAAACCCTGATATGTAGGTGTTAATTGTTACCAGCTGGCTTCAAAGGCTTTCAGACTGTTCCAGCATAAACAAACATGTAGTGCACCCAGAACACAGTAATGTCTTATTTGCAATACCGTGCATAACTTTCAAACAAACACCACCAGACAGTAAACACACTGGTGATTCCTCTGCAACCTTTCCTCCCTCCCCCTTGTTGACGTGTGATAATGAAATACAATCTCAGTCTCTGTAAGATAAGAATGTGCATGTAAGATAAGCATGCATATTTAAATAAAACCTTTTCTTTCTGTAAGTCCTTATAGTGTAACCATTGGCACTGCATTGAATCTGCTGCTTATGCTTCAGGTATGGCGCTGGGGCCAAAACTGTTATAACTTTTCCCAGACGCATCAGTTGGTCTAACACAAGACACCATCTCCACCAACAAGCTCCACCCAGCTCCAGTTACAGTGCACATCACCTGCGCTTTCAGAACTTGAGAAAAAAATAATAATCATACCACATGTTTTCCCAAATGTGTCAGACCTTGCCCATAAACAGAGAGAGAGGGGGAAAGGGAGGGGAAAACAGAGAGAAAGAGAGAGCGAAGCCTTTATGTTCACAGTCAATTATTAACCTAAATCCCCCGCACGCTGTAGCCAAAGCCATATGAGCACAGGGAGCCAGGCTTCCCACCAGCACATCAGCAGCTGAGACAGAGGAGAGCCTTTGAACTCCTCCTGCCTCCTGCTCCCACTGACTCAGCTCTGAGCCTGCTGCGTGGGACTGCTCCCCCTCACCATTTCTCAAGAGTAAAGAAAGGTGTGAGGAGCTGTTGCCTCCCTGCCCCAGGTCCCGCTGCTGCTCCCTCCTCACAAACCCAGCTTACAGAATCACTAGGAGCTATACCAAGTCTTTCCTTTTCCCCCTCTTTGGTTATTTTTCATGTGAATCATTTCCATAGCCCAGCTGACCTGCTGGTCCCTCCGGCAGTGGGGAGGAATAATTACGTAGCGTGATGAATGCCTTACAGTGGCGCTGACCCACAAAAAACCACTGGGCCCTGCTCTGCTGTTGGGAGCCAGCAGTGAGCTGGCTTGGGGCTGAGCCAGCATGGACCCAGCAGTGGGTTGGGATGGCCACATGTGTTGACTCCAGGGAACCTTTTAGTTGCCCTTAGCACATCCAGCACTGCCCTGCCTGCCCTGGAGGTGTTTCTGGCCTGCTACCTTACTCACCGTGTTTCCTGAAGAAACAGAATATTCCTATTCCTTTGCATTGCTGCTTTGCTTTGGAGAGAAAAAGTAGTCTTTTTTTTTCTGGTTCAAAGCATATGGGATGCACATTTGTGCACTTGCACATGCAAGCACAAGTACATACCCAGGGAAAGCAGTTCTATATATGGTTTAATAGACGATTTCTCTGTGATTTGCTCTGAAATGCTGTGGGCTGGTGGCAGACACGTCCAGATTTGAAAAGGCAAGGAAGAATTGTTCACCACTGCAGCAGTTCCACACTCTGCCTGTGCCTGCTCCTGAGGAACCAGCATAAACTTTCTGCTTGCTGGAGTTTACGTGGCGTTATCCACATCTCATTCCGAAAGTTCACTATTCACTTTAACCACCAGTTTAGGCATTACACTATAACTCTCTGGTACTATCATTTAGTTGTGTTTTACACAGCCCAGGGCCTGAATGGCCTTTTTGAATGCTAATCTGAGTTGTTGGGGCATTTATTTTTACTGCAGCAATTCTCCTTGTGCTGTATGATGTCATGCTGTGGTTTCGAGGTTTTCATACAGCCTTTTCTTTGCTTTGTGGTGATTTTCAGTTGTACACATCTCCATGTGCACATTGACCTGTCATCACTGTAATGGGGTAGGGCTGCCTCATGTATTTGCACTATGTTGTATGTGATCTGGTGGTAAGTGAGATGCAGGGGGCACTACTCAGTACCACATGGTACAGAAAGATGTACTCTGGGGAGTGCTGCAGAGCCCCTCATCTTATTGTGCAGCTTGTGTGGCTTTACCATACCACATGTTGAAGGGTATGGGCTGTCACTGTCTTGGGCTGATGCATTTCTATGCGTGTTGCTATATGCTGCAGGGTAGTTGTGGTGCTTGGGAGTGCCTACAAGTTGTGTGGTGCGGCAAGGCATGCGTGAGGTCTTGTATTACTGTCTCAGTAGATCAGGGGTGGGCAGCACACAGCGTCCTGTGGCCCTGGTCATCGCACTACAGCGTGGGTCACTGTGCATCACTTCTCTCTAGCTGTGTTGTGCACGACCAAGGGCCTGCTCTGTGTGTGCATGCCCTGCGCTGTGTCAGGAGGCCACGCAGCGAGGGCTGTGCTGTGCCTGCAGTGGCACAACCCGGTGCTGTGCAAACAGGGAGGGCTGTAGGGCACTTGAGGGGTCATTCCCTCCCAGGGCTGTGTGTTACAGCGCGATGCCTCTGTAAAGGGCTGTTACAGGTCACTGCCCGCAAGGACTGGACAGAGCGCTCTTGCAGTGTTGGTGCCCCGCTCTGCACAGCGGGTGCGGCGGGCACCTGTGCCCAGGCTGCACCGGGAGGGCGCGGGCTCTGCGAGGCAGCGGCTCCTTTAAGCGCGGCGCGGCTCGGCACGACCTGCCCCGAGCCACCGGCGCTGCCGCCGCTACGGGCCGCTCCCCCCGCCGCGCGGGGCCGCCCCGCCCGGTCCGTCCCGTCCCGCGCCTCCCCGGAGAGCCGGGCGGGGAGGGGCGGGCACAGCGGCCCGCGCGGCGGAAGGAGGCCGCGGCCTCGCTCCCGGCGCTGCCCGCGCACGGTGAGGCGCAGGCTCCGCGCGCACCTGCCGGCCCGCCCCCGCCGCGCCGCGGGGCCGGGGACAGGGACAGGCACCTGCCGGCGCCGCTGGGCCGGACGCACCTGCGCCGCCGTGCACCCCGCGCACACACACGCATACACAGCGCCGGCCGGGCCGCGCAGCGCCGCGGCGGAGGGCGCCGTTTCTGGGCGGGCAGGGCAGGGCAGGGCATGGCGGTCCGCTGAGATGAAAGTGACCGTGTGCTTCGGGAGGACGGGCATCGTGGTGCCCTGCAAGGACGGGCAGCTCCGCGTGCGGGACCTGACCCAGCAGGCCCTGCAGCGCTACCGCAAGGCCCAAGAAAAGGTGAGGGCGCGGGGCCGGCCTCCCGGGTGAGGGGCGGCGGGTAACGGCCGGCGAGAGGGGGTGGCCTGAGGGAAGGCCCGGGGCCGGTGCGGGGCGCGGCCGGGGGTCGGTTACCGGGCAGCAGGAGGGCTGGTCTGGAAGGGGTCCGGCGGCTCCGAGGGGCGGGCTGGTGGGCCCCGCGGCCCCACGGGGGGTGGTCCTGGTGGCGCCTGTCTCTCGTGGGCCCGTGCTGTGGATCCCCCCGCCACATACTTGGTGTGAGCAGCTGATGCTGGCGGGCCGAGAGCGCGTTCCGCTCAGTTAACAAGCTAGCGTGGCTGATTTTACGTGTTTTGAGGTTTCTTACGTTGTTGCTGTGTGTGTTGACTAACAAACTTCATACAGACACAAGTGTAACTTGGTGAAAGCTTGTGTTTTCTGGCATTAACTGATCGTTGTGGTGCTGTCTGCATGGGTAGATGACTTCCTTTATATGAAAGGAACTTGAGTTTTTCTTAGGTTGTGCCTAATTGAGCATAAAAATACTTTTTTCTGTTTCCTCCAAGAGGCAGGTGCTGGAGGCTAATGGGATGCTGTTTAATATTGATGAAAGGCCTGATGTTGCAAATACTGCATTGTGAAAAAGATGCTGGTTACAAGCCCTGAAGTAGGGGCTTGCAGGATTGTCCATCCTCATAAGACATCTGAATAAAAAGTACAGCCGTCAGCTTACGAGATCTGTTCTGTGGCCTGTGCTGGTTTCTTCTGTGCCACATCAGTTCTGTGATATCCTGAGTGCAAAACTGGAAGTAAAATTCTTGTTCTTGCAGGTTTGTTTCGAGAGAAACTTGCTACTGTTACGTGAAATCCATCATGAACAGCCAGGACTGCTCTGTGGTAGAGGTTATCACGGTCACTGTGTTAGTCTTTCTGAGCAAATGTCCTGCTTTGACCTGTCTTAAGAGTCATAGAGCTTGACAAATATTTTGCATGAAAAATCTTTTTCCTAATGAGTATTGTGCGTGTGTCACAACTGCAAAATACTTGTAAAATTCGTGGTGTTGTTACAGCCAACAGTCAGTGAGATCTTTTGCACTGAAGTGCGGTTCAGAGGACTAAAATATGCTTAAGGTCTTTGTTCAAGAGTGGGGTTTGTCAGAAACAGAGTTAACTCTCAGGTTGACTTGAACTTAGAGATTTTAAATTTGATTTCAGCTTTGATTTGTGGTTGTGAAGATGTTGGAGTTAGTGTCATGATGATGGCTGAAAGATGGCCTACTTTGTATAAACACTTCAAATGCCTTTCCTTCTTTCCTTTTTTTTGGGGGGGGGGGATTCCTTTAGAAAGGAGAAGGATGTCTGCATTTCTAGGTAGGCCGCTGACTGTTCTAGAAGACTCAATAAGCAATTTATAGGAGGGCAGTTACAGCATGAGAAGGGTTCAGATAAATGCCAGACTTTTAAGATGTGCTACAGTCCAATAGTTTCTCATTTTATACCCGATTTGCTATTTAGGTAATAGTTGAAGAAAATTGTTTTTAGGCTAAGCAGTCATCTTCTATGCCCCCTTCAGTGTGAGGTCAGAATCATCCACCCTATTCTATGGGACAGCCAGAGGTCAGAGTTCACATTTCTGACCATGTTGTTTCTCTTGCGTTTGTAAACAAAACTTTTCTCTATTTCCTTATAGAAGTCTCGAGTTCCCTATTCTGCATAGTAGATGGACAAAGTGGATACGGGCCTCTTTGATAAAGATTTGCTGGTCACCTTGAGGAATGGTGATTCAGTGCTTGTGCAAGGACATGTGAAGAGGCAGGGTGGGGGAAGCAACCAGAGGACTTGAAAAATAGAGAAGAGGTTTTCATTCAGGTCACTGAAGAAAGTTTTATGACTTCTGCACCTCTCTCCCCCCTGTTCACTGGAAATTTAAACAGTTCCCTTGCAGTGCTTTGATTAATTAGAGTTCAGTCTACATGATTTGCAGTGGAACTAGCCAAAAAGAGGGATGAATTTCCTCTTATCTTGACAAGCATCATTCAGAGTTAGTGCTCTTTCGCGAGGGAAAGTTTGGGGTAGTAAAGTAAATCATACAGAAGTCACAAACAACTAATTTTATTACCTTGCAGAGAGTTTTTGTCCAATCTAACAAGGATGGATGGGGTGTTTTGCCATTTTCCTTCTATGGGCTCTTTCTAAAATTAACTTTCTTTACAGAAGTGCAGAATCTTATAGAGAATGGGCTGATTATCTCAAGATAATCAGCACCTAAAATCTGCTGTGAGGTGTGGGCACGTAAACAGATTTGTTTTAACTGAAGATTTGTTTTTCTTTTCAGAATATCTAGAATGCTTGGAATACTTCCTGTGGCAGAATGCTAATGCTGCAGTGTCTGTTGGCATGTCAAGTGTTCTTTAATTTTGTTTCAAGTGTTAAAAGCTTTTAAAAGAAGGAAGTGGAGAATGGGATTGTTACAAGTGCCTGAAGTATTTATAGAAGGGAGGAAAGTTCATGCGAGGAATATCATCCATAGTTGCAGAATGGAAACTGAGAAAGGTATCTAGAATACAAGTTTTAGGAAATTTGTATTCATTATGGTACCGCCAAATACCACAAAAGTGTGTGCAAGAGGCTCTCTGTTCTGGGGGTTGTTCTGGAAGCCTATTTTGCTATTATACTGCAGCCACTTGTCTGATAAAGTGGAAGATATGAGGTTAGAATATTAATCAGTATACATGCATACTGTAAAATATTTGAACTTGTGTACAAAATCAGCACATTTTAAAATTGGTTTAAAGTACTCAGCAATGCTTTATACTTGTAACGAGAGAAAAGTTGATGCAGTAAATGACTAAGTCTGACATTTCTATGAGACTTTTGGTAAATAGCTGAGAATTCAGTTGCTGATTGTAGCCTGCTGTGTTTTCTTAGCAAGTTTGATTTGGTTTCTTGGCTGGGCTGTGTTGGCAAGGTTTGGTCATGAAGGCTCAATCGCTCTGTTAACTGAAACAAAATGTTGGGCCAGTTTCAGCTGAAAAATCAAGACAGTGATTATTTTTTGATGCTGTTGAGTTTAGCAGTGGGTTTTAGAGGTACTGTTGCAGTTCTGAAAGGGCAGATCTTGTCTGATTCACTGGAGGATACAAGTCACTGTCTGGACTTAACTATTTTCTGTATTACAGTATCAATTAGGAGATTTCTGTGTTCTGGGATTTTGTGATATGAATAGTCTTACATGTTTAAGAAAACATTTTATTGATCAGGTGTGAGAATTGTAAATAAATGTTCAGGGAAGTGACTGTCATCTCAGAAAGTAACTTGTGTTTCAGTGGTACAGTGGATGCTTGGTGGTACTTTGCTGTGGCACAGGATCTGCTTTTGTTGTAGTTTAGTACTGTTGTGTGTTAAGGCTTCCTGCTGACAGGTGGATGCAGTAGGATTAATGATTCCTTATTGTCAGCCCAGTCCCTTAGTAGTACTTGTAACTCGTGGTTTTGGTGCCGTGGGGAGCACTTGCGTGTCATCTGTTGTATTTAGGATTCTTTGCTTGAGTGAGAGCAGATGTACTGCAAAATACTTGGGTTGCTGTGCCTGTTGCTGCATTTGCTTCTCTGTGGCCATAAGGCATAGCCCATGGATGCAAGACAAGGTACCTTGTTGGTTGTTTTCCAGTGAGTTCTGAGAGACCTTTTGTTTGTTTGTTTGCTTTTCCCTGAGTATGTGGATGAGAGAGGGAGAAATTGGGGTTCTAGGTCAGCACTGAGGGGTTCCATGTGCTCTTTAGTGCTTGGGTCTGCGTGGTCCTCTTGAAAGCAATTCCTCAACGCATATGGGGCTAAATGGATTCATGCTAAATGCACCATTTGGCTCATACTTCTGCCCTTTGAAATGTGGCTTCCCCCAATTAGGAGGCAATATTTGGATTTCTAGCTTTGTAGCGAAGCCGTTGGTTCAGCTGGAGGTGCTAGTTTGCTGACTGAAAAGTCTTTAATGCTGGTGGTACAGAAAGTGATGTATGCCCAGGGAGAAGAATGGCTGAGACTAGCAAGTGAAGTCCCCAATGACTTTTCTTTAAGCAGCAGTGAAACTTTTCCCAGGATAATACATAAAACATCTTGCTGCTCCTAGATGTTCTTTATCTCTCTGCAGGAGCCAGAGATGCAGAAGTGTTATCATCTGTGTATTATTTTACTCATGTTTGCATGCATGGCACTTAACCTAGATAACTTGTCTGAAATGAGTACTTTGGCCGTCTGAAGTCTTGTTCATAGAAGCCAGTTGAGTTGATGGGACATGGAAGCCACGTAGCAAAGTTAATGAGCACTGCAATTTCTTGGTTTAATAGCAGCTTTAAATTCGTCATTTTAAGCACAGTTGATTTCTTGAGTGGCTCACTTAGCCTTTGTGGGCTTCTCTTTGGGAATGCTGACACACACGATCAAATATTAGTTAACTATCTTACAGGGACTTGATCTCCAGTTGTTACGGGCTTTAGAGTGTGTGTTTCTGCTGATGTGAATGTACAGAAACCAGCAGTTGATTCTGGAATGGTAATGGTAATTTTGATTGGCAGTCAGACAGAGTATGACGCAATAATATAGTGACTAAGTTGATTCAAGAATGGTGCATATTTGATTAGAGCAAAAACAGTGGGTTGTTTTGGGTGTATTGGCGATCTTTCCCGAGCTAGATGCCTTTAAAGAGCAAATGCTGCAGATTGCCTGTATATAATTTTATATATATATTTATATAATTCCTACTAATAAAATACTTTTTCCTTTTCTTTCTGTTCTTGCCTGCCCCACAACATGACAGTTAGTTTTCTGGAATTCTGTATTGCTATTGTAAATCAGCCAGCAAGCAGAAGGAGTACTGAATGTTCTTGTAGTTTCTCTAAAAACACTGGGGGTAGGGAAGATGACAATTTACTTTGACTCCAAAATCTATGCTTATAAAAAAAATATTTGTAAAAACATAACAGATATCTTCAGAAGATGCATGTGGAAGTTTTGAAAGAAATCCTTTGTTATAAACATTTTTCCATTTTGGGCAAATTGTAAGTATTAAGCCCTTATAAAGGCAGAGTAATACAGTTGTGTTTGTGTGGCACTTTTGTCTTGGACCAGGTTTCTAGGCTTTTTTGTGTGGGTTTTTTCTTTTCTTGTCTTTTTTTGCCTATCCCAGTTTGTTTTAGAATGTTGGGGTTTTTTTAACCCCTCCCCAGTAGAGCGTAAGATAATCCATAAGCTTTGTTTTGCCAGGAGAATTCTGAGCTCTGTTTTTATGTGCTGTTTTTCTAGGAAATATTTTAACTATTCATTCTCATATTTGTCTTAGTATTACTCAATCAGCTACAGCATGTTAGTGAGCTTTTACATTGTCTAGGAAACTGGTGTATTTCAATGAACAGCTTGGTTATCACTTTGCATTCAGCCTTCAGATTTGTCCACTATGATATCATACTAAAAAAGGAGAATATAGCTTCATACACTGCTTTTCCATTACTGTCATATGAGTTTATGGGTAACTGACTCATATATAGAAAGATAGGCTGTGTTAGGGAGTAAAGAAAAGGGAAGGAGACAATTGATTTAAAAAAATCTGTATAAAACAAACTCTGTTCTGACTTAATAACACTCGTGGTGATATTTCATGGAGACTGGAAATAGCTTTTCAAGTGGCAGAGTTTTGTGTCTCTTACAGAATTTTCAGTGTCACTTTTGCAGTTAAGAAGTGCCTGCCTTTTTATCGCTTTTGCATAAAATGTCTGTAGCCACTAGTGATATGTAATGAGATTTTTGGTAGATTTCCAGTCTCCTTTTCTCTAACAGGTGTTTATAATCCAAAGAGAAAAACTGTCATTGGACTTTGTCAGACTTGTCATACAAAATGTCTTACAGGACATTATGTCCTTATATAACCTGAAAAAGAATGTTTTGGATCCTTTTGTTCTTTTTAAGAAGTAGTCTAATGCCAGTAACTTGGGCTTTTGGCTGAATATTGAGTTGCCTGATGTTAATGTGTTTCAGTTGAAGGGTAGAGCTGGATAAAACTGGTGGAAATTCAGTAGGCAAAATGAGGAGAATGATCTTGGAAATACTGCAGCTCAGACTTGAGTGTTTGTGTTGTGCTAATACAGTTTTCATTTTTGCTTCCCAGATCATATTTATCAAGTTCCGAGTACTACTCAGTTGTCATTACAAAATCTTTGCTGTCTCTCAAGTAATAACTGAGTGTTAAGATAGTCATAGAAGGGAACCATTGAAGAGCAGTACAGAGTTCTCAGTAGTGACTGCTTCCTGTTGCTCTTTGCCCTGTTGAAGACAAGCCCTGAGTAGTCTTGTATGAATTTGTGAAGAAGGAATTTAAACCCCAAATGGTATTTTTTTGTGTGTTTATTTCCAATTTGGGAAGCAGCATGTAGTATGGGAGTCTTAATGTAAAAAAAAAAACAACCATATAAATTCCTTCTGGAACCAGGAGGTGCTTTTTCTTGCTGCATAAAATGCAGCTTTAATATTTTTTTTCCCCTAAGTATTTCAAAAAGGAGGATTGTGTTGAATTGGTATTTTCTTAAAAACTTAATGTTTTTAACAGATACAGCTATTTGGAAATAATGGTTCATGTTATGTGATGATACTTTCCTCCTTACTTGTTCAGCATGATAGGTCAGTTGAATTGCACCACGCTGTGCATCCTGCTACTGAAACAGCATATTTCCTCCCCCATTGAGCAGAACATTCTTTAGGCTTTTGTAATGATGCTAATGTCATAACTGCAGCTTTTCTAGGCATGAAGACCTATTGCTTCATTATTGAAAACTCCCTCTAGCCCTGTATTAAGATGCCTGTGTTTTATCCTTAATGAATATGATAACGCTAAACATCTTGAGCAATTAGTATTTTTGAAAACAGATTCTGCTTTGTATTTTTATATGTTATTCTGGAGTCTTGCTTATGCATAAAGATATACCCGTTTTATGTCATGGAACTGACTAAACAGAAATGATGGGCTCATGTGAATGACTTGTCAGTAGAAGTAGACTTGTGAATTCCACTGACCTGGATACATTGGTAAAGTGAGAAAGCTGCTTCATATGAAGAATTTGGAAAATTGGCATGTTACAAGAACTTTTGGAAAAAAAAGTCCATGCAGTACTTCCATAGCGTCTTCCTCAATATAAGCATTCTTTGTTCCGCTCAGGGTATATATTGGTGTGGTAGTTCTGTAAGTCTTATCAATACTTTTATTTCTTACATATTACTTCAGTACCTTACATGTAAAGAAAACTGTGTGGTAAGAAATTACTGATTCTACAGCATAGGACTTTTTTGGGACCGCTGTCCTCACTTTAAAGAGGAAATATGTAAGACCTGATTCTGTAAATGTTTTTTTCTTGTGCCTAGTGATTGTGCTATAGACACCTCCATTAAATGAACTGTTGTAATGTTTTAATGTCGTCAACATCTGTCTTGCTTTCTAGTGTAAACCTGTAATTTTTATGCCACCAGTACCTCCATTCAGAACTAATGACTTTGCTTTGTTGTGGCAGGTGCCACAGCACTACTCCAGTGCTTAAATTTGCTCTTGGGAATGCTTCCGAATTGGGAGGTTTAGACAAGTTGCTCGTTGGTTTCATGAGGATGCACTGGCAGCATTTATTGCCAGTGAGACCTCTTACTTCAGTGCTTTTCTTTATTGGTTGATATATGCATGAAAAAGAAAACCACAGAATGCTTGAATGAACATGCTTCTTAGAGCTGATAATAAGGGTAGCATTTGTATGAATGGTAGATAGGAAGATGAATGATTGTAGTCTAACAAAGACTGATATTTGGAATCACAGAATTCAGTCTGTTGGGTAGAGGCTAACAGCTGGCTCTGTTGGGGCTCTTATTTTGTTTTTTCCATTTTCTGGCTAGTGATTCAACTTCAAAGATAAGACTCCATTGAGCCAAATGGTTTTGCAGTACAGCTTATCTGATAGAATGTTTTCCAGATTCCCAATAAAATACTAGCTATTGGCGAATTTTAGCATGCACCCTCCCTATAATTTTCCTTCAGAAAAATGCAGTAATTTCTCAATCAGTAGAAGAAATGGAGTGCTCAGACTAAAGGGGAATTTGACACAATTGGAAGAAGATCTGAGACTTGTATTCCTGGAAAATTGTCCAGCTTTATTTTTCCTTTGAGTAATCAGTTTTTCCGTTCATCTCTCTTCCCTAAAACCTTAGAAGACAGTCAGATTGTTAGAGAAGATACTATCTCATTCTCCTCAATCTGTCAACAGTTGAGCTGATTTTTATTGGCAAATTCAAGTACCTTGAGTTATAGATTTTTCTGAGAGGAGGAAAAAAAAAAGCATATAATCATTTCATGTTTCTTTTAATTTGGGTGTCAGTGTACAGGTCAACTAAGAGTAGTTTAGAATAATCTTTTAGCTCCAAAGAGTTTAGAATCCAGTATGTCTCTGTTTGGACCTTTGAAGGAGAGACATGTTGTAAATCCTTATATAACCCCCTGTTTATGGTGGATTTGTCCTTTATCCAAACTTTGGAATGCACCTTGAGCACCCACCTGTAGACCATCATACAGTTGAGGGTTATTTCTTCTAGTTTGGGTATGGATTCATGCCTTCCTGTTATCTGTGAAAGGTAGTGGTAAAGTAGTGTTTTCACACTTCCCTGAAAGTTACCATTGCAGGGTTCTTTCCTTCCTATAAGTAGATGGGTGATCTTCAGCTGCTGTAAAGGTGACTGGTCGAAAAGATGCATGTACTCCTCTGCAGCTGTTCTCTTGGCTGGTGTGCCTGTGGGGCAGGCAGAATTAAACATATCTTTATACATTTTGGTGATGTTCATATAGAAGTAGCTTCTTATTTATATTTTTCCTCAAATTAGAAGTTTTGAGGGCATATAGTCTTTCCTGGCCTTTTTTCTTTCTTTCTTTTTTTTGTTACTCTTGCAGTGCTGCATGTCATTAGTGGGATAAGGCCAGAATTTCATGTAAAGGGTTTGGGATATAATTGTGCCATTTTTCTATGTTTTAAGGAGTCCAACTACTACTGAATGTAGATACCATTCACTTCAGTCCCTGTAGGTGGCATTTTTTGTTGAATGCAGTTCTCAGTGCACAGTTTGCCTGCTGTGACTTTTGCCTAAACTGACTGTGATAATTTTTTTAATAATCCCCTATGATACTCATTTGGTGCTGAATTTGATGGATGGTATTTTGAGTGTTACAAAGCTTTCCACTAACATTCTCTGCTTGCCAACTTTTTCTTTCTGAGCACCGGCCAGAATTGAAAGCAGACTGCAAACTTAAGACTTTGGTGTTAGTGGCGGTGTTGTCTATAGACTGATTTGAATACAGACCTTCTGTAAGTGATGGGTTTTATGAATAAGGAAGATAGTATGTGGCCTGCATAACTTAACTAACTTGTTCCTCCATAGCTTGTTGTAAGTGCATTTGCTGCCAAACCCTGCAACTCCTGCCTGGAGGTCAGTTGCAAAATGTCTTTCCTGCGGATCCCTGGTTGAGCAGCTTTTGAAATTATCATTCTGCCGGCTGTAACCTTTTCTATAAGGCTTTCTTAACTAGTTCAGGAAGGATTTTGATGGAGGATTCTCATCTCGGAAGTTTTGTTGGATTTATCCTAGATGCTAAACATCACAAAGGTGGGACAGAAATACAGTAGTGCACAATTAGAAGAAGCAATAAACAAGGCTACTTATGAGAGTGTGTTTGTAGCTCTTCCAAAAATAGAAGTAATTTGGGGGTTCTACAAATCTGATCAAGGTGAGGTTGCTGTTTTGCAGCAGTTTAAGCCTTGAAAGGCTTAGTCAGACCTCTTCTTTTTCATGGGTAGTAAGGCCTGTGTAGTTGTGTAGTGAAAACTGTTCCTCAGTCTATCCAGGGCAAAACCAAGTAGGTAACTTCCTCTGTTGATACTCTGGCCTGTGTCATACTTTGTTATCAGTAAGTTGGGGGATCATACTGCATCTTGCCTGCACATTTTTTAACTGAAACAAGCTTCTGCTTTGAAAATAAATAATCTTGAAGTCTTCCATTCACTACTTGGGTTATTTCTTTAAAGAAGTTCTTAATTAATTATCTTGCTTTTTGCTTGAACTACTTGAACTGTGAGTTAGTCTACATGAAAGCCTGTATGGAAATCAGAAGTCGTACAGGAAGTTGTTTTTTTTCCTTAGTAAAGACTCTTGCATTTAGGAAAAAAATATCAGTATTTGTTAACCTTGCAGGAAGAAAGAGGCAAATACGTTATTGCATCAATCAAATGTCTCTGTATTGTGAATACTATGAAAATACAGTTTACCTCCAACCATATTCCTTTCACTCACATTAAGTCAAAAATTTGTTGTCTATTACAAGGAATTTTATTAAGGTACAATTTTTTTCCCTAATAAATAAAATAATTGGCTACAGTAAGGGTTTGTCAGCAATCTCTTGGATTGTTTTTTACAAGCTGGTTTATTTCATACTGAATAAGGACTTCTGAATTTGAGGAAATATCTGGTTTGCTCTAGCGTACCAAAAATGTGGCATACTTTGCTTTGACTCATTGTCTTCAATTGTATTTTCTTTAGGTTACTCAATCTACTGAGATTTTATACAGAAATTGCCTTTGTCTTTTCTGCTAGGTTGTTCCCTCCCTGTTCCCATTCAGTAGGATAGGGTACAACAGCATGCTAATATCAAATTCACTTTATTGGCATGTTTTTCAGAAGTCTGTTTCTAGCAGTTGCCTTATTTAACAAATATGGCATATGTTTGGGCTTTTTTTTTTCCCTAGCGGATGTTGGAAATTTGGCTGTCATCTTCTGCTTCTGGCACCTCCCAACCTGTTCTTTCTCTGCCCAAAGAATAGAAACTCAGAAAGGAGATTGCTCCCTTGAATTGAATCATCCCCTGTCTTGTGTGGGGTAGAAAGACTTGTTGAAAATTTTGAAGGACTGAAGAGAGTTCACATGTTCAGCTCCCACAGAATGAGGCTCATTTGAAAAACCTAGCTGCTGCCAATTCACAATTAATTTTCCCCTGCTGGCTGTAATGAATGTATTCTGAACAAATGTTCCAGGAGTTCTGGCATTATAAGCTACAAAAAGAAAACTCCCTGAAGAGCTGGAAACCTGAAATAGTTGTGTTGGGCAACAAAAAGGAGAAGGTTCATTGACATTTTGACATTGTGTGTAGAGAAAGACCAACGTTTGCATAGTAGTGCAGCAGTCATGGTGCAGGCGTTGTTTAGACTGCTGTGAAGAAAGAAGATAGATTATGTTTTGGAGGGGGGAAGTAGATGTGTGTGTGTGGGGAAAAAAAATATAATCTAACATTAGGGTCTGTCCTGGCAAATGATAAATGATGGCTCCTTTATGTTAGGCAAGAAGATTAGCACTCAAAATCCAGAATATCTTCTGTATTAATGTTTTGGGAACAGTTACTTGGATAGCTCTCATTCAGCTGCTGACTGATGGCAGGTCCTAACTGTACCTGAAAAATCCTAATAGAAACCACTCCACTGGCTTAACAAATAGCAAAATTAAGGATGATTTTTTTTGCTCAAAATACTCAGAAATGCTTAAAAGAACACTCATGGCCTGTGCATTTTAAGTATATTACTTTGGAGTTTTTTTTTCCTCCTTATGATTACTGTTGTATTCAATCCACTTATTGTTCAAAACTGTCAACAGAGCAAAATTGCTCTAAACTCTTACCCTTTTCACATACTTCCACTTGAAGTAAGATGGATCACATGGGAGTGTGCCAGTGTTGACCCCTTAATCCTTGAGTCTGGAAGAATGTTGGTTTAGGCCATCTTCCATTTAAAGCAGATTTTGTGTGTTGTGGGGGAGTAATTGCAGCAAGTCAGAAACTGAAAGGAGTAGATGGTTTGCTTTTGTACACGCAATGTGCTTTTCCTTACTAGACCTTTCAAGAAGTATTAAAAATGTAGTGTTAAAGTTGGACTGTCATCCTTCTCACTTTTCTCATCCCACATCTCTGCTAGCTGTACTTGCAATGTGTTTGTTTTGCAGCAACGTTCATTACCGTTTAACTCTGAATAGAGGCTGAATACCTTCTTTGGTTGTGGTTTTTCATATATCATGACTTTTGCAGTTACGTATATTGCCATCATATTCTCTCTTGTCTTGAAGAATAAAATATACATTTGCTGCTATCATCATTTTATTAAATAAGCCATATTCGAAGACACTAGGACACCACCAGGTCTTTTTTGGTAACTTCAGATGTTTCAAATGTAACATACATCTGGCAGTATACACATATTGTTTATCTGACACAACCACCTCTTGAATTCGATGAAAGTGGAGGAGTCTGGCTTATTGTTCATACTGCAGTTCATTAATGGCTGTATATATGAGATGAGCATCTCGCTAAATGGAAGTCTTGGTCAACCTCTGACTCTTGCCTTAAGGGTTTGAGAATAGACAATATGAAAAAAATACCAGCTTCTTTCCAGATGGCTAAATGCTTGATGTGTCTTTATGTTTAGCTGTCATTCAAATGTGAATGCTGTGGTGATTATAAGTGTCTTCCATTTTTCTGGTTTGAAATGATCCCTTTTATGCATTGTGTGTTTAGAGATTAACAGTTTGGCTTATCAATAGGGGGTTTAGAGAAAAGAAAAGAAAAAACAAAACCCAAAACAACAAACCCAACTTGATGGTATAGCAAAATCCAGGATGTTAGTGTTCATAAGCAGACTTGACAGTGCAGGTCTTAGCTCCTTGTACTATACTGCAGACAGTAACTGTTTTGAAACGGGGTATAGTGGACTATTAACATTCTGCAAAGATGTTTTTATTTCAGTTTTGAAACATTTTGTGTGTGAT
The DNA here is from genome assembly GCF_004027225.2 of Strigops habroptila. Taxonomy (NCBI): domain Eukaryota; kingdom Metazoa; phylum Chordata; class Aves; order Psittaciformes; family Psittacidae; genus Strigops; species Strigops habroptila. Next base: position 14,465,611 of record NC_044281.2, on the reverse strand, counting down.
AAGTTTCATACAATTGTTTTTTCTTAGTGAAAATTGTTCTGCAATCTAGGGGGTGGGGATGTTCGATAGAGGAGGCTTTATGGGAAGGAGTTTCTTTTAATTGGGAAGAAAAAAGTTACCATTAGTTTTTAGACTGAGTGTGAATCATACTTTTTACGTGATGCTTTTAGATAAACATGAGTTAATACTCAAAGATGCAAGCTACAATTTAATGATCAAACTGTTTAATACTGTTTGTAATCTTGCTAAGGCTTACTTCATGAATTTTGAAGTTTCTTGTTGGTTTTTGTTTTGGGGCCTAACTTCATAGTCACTTTAAGAGATACCTCTAATAATGCAGCCAAAGCTGTTGCAGGTTCTGTAGGAGGCCAAATTGCTTACCTTATGTGACCATTATACCAGCAAATTCTGATGTTATCATTTTTCTATTAACTGACAATGGCTGTTTCCTTTCTTAGTAGCCATTTAAAGAAGAGAATCAACTGCTTCATTGCGTGTGCTGGTTTCCTTTTTCAGGCACCGCAGAGAGCGATAAAATTTAGTGAAAGCAGATCCAATTACTTTGTTGAAAAGCCTTCAGCATCTCGTGGCTGAACTCATCAGTGAATGGCTCTTTACCGGTGTTTGTGTATGTGAGTTGGGAAACTGAGATCTAATCACCTATGTTAATGGGAAGGTAACATTAGACTGGAAGTCCTATTGACAGCGCATTGTGATAAAGCATTCCTGTAACCTGGTTAGCCTTGGGCATTCTTGTGAATAACAGCTATGTTATGTTGTGTTTGCTGTAGGCATTTCCAATAGGTTTTTGTTTAATTTTACAGTGAAATCTTCTGTCAGTGCTCGTGCCTGGCATAATATGGAGCCAATGTATATGGATACAGTTGTGGAGCCTGAGGAGAATGAATGAGGTAGCTGAGTGAAAAGTAAATGATGAGTGATGGATGGCATCAAACTGCAAATGAAGAGGAAGGTTGTAATGGCATCTCGAGACTGTTGCAAAATGTATGCAAATACAGCATTTAATCAAGTTTGCTTACCAGCTGTTGTTTTTCATTTGAAGCGGCTTGTGGGGTTGTACTGACTGGATTAAAATTGTGTGAGGAAAGTTTCCATGTAGCCCTCCTGCAAGCTCTGGAAAGAAATTCCTGGTCAGAGGGTTGGAGGAAGTTGCCACTAAACAGTAACTGGTACATGTTCCGCAGATGTCATTTTCCGTATTTGAGCAGAATGCTCTACTTGCCTGTCTGTTAGCTGTTTTGCAGTGACTTTCATTTGTTTTGCCGCCTTCTCTTTTCCTTTAAATCTCTGAAGCTGTTCCTTCCTAACTTTTTTTGTGAATCTGTTTTCCTGAAGACACTTGGAGTAGCAGGAGAAAGCAGATTTGTGCTTTGGGATAAGGGGCAGGGTGGGGTGAACCCTTCTGCTCATTAGTGGTATTGAATTTCAGTGAAAAAGTGAATAACCTCATTCTCCTCTTTGTTGTCTTCTATCTGGCCAAAATCCAATTCATGAGATGTGGTTAGGCATACGGCATAAAGTTTTGATGATGTGTTAATTCGGACATGTTCTGTATTATCAGTCAGGAGAAGAATTGTCTTTGGGTTTCTTCCAGTCCATCATTTGGCTCTGCCAATATGATTACAGGTAGAGGTTGTTTGGGCTATTCACGGGTGTATTGCTGTATCTCAAAAGTCAAATACTAAAACTTAACAATGTAGTACTGTGATCGTATAAATTTTATTAATACAACACAAAATGTGAGAGAGAGATTATATAATAATTCCCATGGTGTAATATTATGTTGGTAAATGTTTTTATTACCTTTTAAACTTCCTGCTCATTTTCTTTCAAACAGTAGCCAGAACCAGTGAAGCAGACTCATGTTTATGGCATTAGGCAGTGCTTGCTTGTTAGTTGTGCCTTCAGAAGGCTTTAACCCATGCTCAATGCAATTCTAAAGAGAGCAATGAGCAGTAACTGCTACTAGGTTGTTGGAGGGCGTGGAAAGAACTGATTAGGGTTGATGTGGGAAGTGGAACTGGTGCCATTGGTGCGTGGTGCAATTACTGCAACACAGCAGCCTTGGAACTGTGAGAAGACAGTGGTGATCTGGGGTCTGACTGGTCTTGATGATACAAGTCTGCCCACCTTCTGGCAATATTCCTCCCCAACCTCTGCCTGGGGGTTGATCCATACAGGAAGTAGATGGTACTGCACCAGAAAAGTCTGACTTCTCTGTGAAATAAGTGAAATACTTTCATGTGATTGAGGGAGGGGATTGGGTTTTTTTCTTTCAAAAAATATGTAATGGTTTTCTGTGTGGAAATATAGGATATACCTCTGTAATTTACTACTGTTCTTTCTTACTTGAGCTTTGTCTAAAGCTCAGTTTTGTTACAAGGATTTTTTTACAGGATTTCAGCATACCTGATCTGCATGATCTTACAGGCATTTGTGTTCTGTTTTGTGGGAATTCTGAGTCTGCTGTTACTCAGTCACATGTTTGAACCTCTCAGCTGCTTCTGATAAGCAGTCCTGTGTCAGCTGCAAATACATGAATCACTTTGTCAAAGGAAGGACCAAACAGTTGTAAATAGAATATCTTAGTTTCTAGATGCAGGACTGAAGTAGTGGCTGTTCTTACTGTAGATGCTGAGGCATTTATCATGTTTTTGTTCAAGGTCTGGTGTACTTCAGTGCTAAGTTTGCTACAAACTGCATTGTGTGGATTTACAGCTAGTCTGTGTTTTTGTTAATGTAGCTGTATTGAATGGTTTGAATTTAAGGTACCTTCAATTTTAATTGGCAAAATAAATGTGGTGTTCACTCAACCTGGACTTTGCTTTTGAAATACAGTAGTCCTGTGCGACTGTGTGAAAACAGTTTCTGTGTGAAAACCAGGTGGAAATTTGAAGGAGTAGCTTTATAGTTCTGTGTGCTTACTTTAAGTTGGATTTTAAGAAATCATGACTGTGGTCCCTTGACCCCCCAGTGTTACCTTCAGATACCAAGCAAAAATCCAGACTCAATGCTAATTAGTTATTTGCCAGCTGTGCAGCAGTTTTCTTATTAGCATAACAATACTACTCTGAATATTGTAGCTAGTATTTGGCATGGAGAACGTGGGATATGGAAGTTAAAGCTTAAAATGTTGTGGGTTTACTTAGAGATGTTTTGTTCTGTAGCTATTGTGTTCACTTACAAAGGGGTAGTTTAGTGTTTCTACATTATTTGAAGCCATCTAGTCTAATAGGCTTGATGAGCTAAAGGATATTCTTAGTTTATAACCGAAGATCAGTTTATGCTTGCTTTCTTGCATTTATGTAGTTACCTTGGATTCAGAGCCTGGCATACAGTGCACTCCAGTTTCAATTGAGGCTTCAAGGGAGTTTGCTTTGTAGGTGTTACAACTGCAGTGTGGACCTCTTTGCCTCATGTGTGTCTCCAGCTATCTTTGCCTGTTCTGGTTTTAGATACTTGTTCTTCTCTGGAATATTCTTCTTAAATGTCCAATGTTGGAGTATAATGATGGGCTATGTGATCCCTCTCCTGCTGTTTTCTCTACACTGTATTTTATTCAGGTAATATTCAGATAGTGGGCCATATTTGGAGGGCAGTTCTCACTCATTCACATTCAATACAAAATCCCAATGCTCTTATTTTTGAAGGGTTCCAGTGCTGCAAATCGAAGCCACACTGAGTGTAATTTTAAATATTCTGGGTCATTTTGGGTTTACATATTTCTGCTCTGACTATTGGAAAATCCATGCTAGGGATATCTCAGCAGTTTTCTCTGTTTTCCTCCTCAGACCTGTGGGAGATGTGGGAGATGACTATTTTTTCCCCTGCATATTCAATATATTATTGAATAATTACCACAATAAGCCAACTTTCTCTTCTTTCTCTTCTCTAGTAATAGTAGAGTTCACTAGGTGAGATGAATAACTATCTTCCCTTTCCTTGTGAAAAATGGAAAGACTTGCTATTTATTAGTACATAGTCCATTAGTACATACTAATTTCTCAAAACGTAATCATTTAAAGATGGCTAAAGAACAAGAAATATTATAGTCTCTTTGCAAACACTGTCTCTGAGGGACAGAAGAGATTGCACTGTCTTTCTGTTCTGCTGTGGCCTACAGTATGTAGGTGTCAAGTGACTCTAGTGGAGGAAACCTATTCACCACACGTCCTTCGCTATACCTTATAACCTATCTGAAGGACTGTCAGTGTGTTTGTGTTCCATTGTTTGTCTTCCAGGAGCTCAGAGCAGGATCATTATCCTAAAATGCGAACTGGGACATTTTTAAAAGAATTAAACTGGTGGTGTGTATATGACCTGTATGTCAGGTTGCTTGTAGAAAGCATTTTCCTTCACCTTGAGAGACCGCCCAGGATGGAAGCTCTCTGATGTCTAAGCCTGTCTTGCTGTAAGGAGGTGGCTATTATAGCTTGTGGATGCTTGTTTTTCCATCTACTCAAGAAAAACGATATGTTAATTGTACGTGAAAATAAATAGGGGTAGGAAAGAGGAGGAAAGAGTAGGAGAAGGATGAGTTTCATTCATCCAAAATGAAGTTTGATATATGGTGGTGTGAAAAGGGTAGGTGAAGGAGAGAGAAAGAGGTGATTATCAGTCGTTGCTGTTGTGTTTGACTCATAGTCATAGTAGTAATTAGTCCTATTTTCTCAGAGCATAATAATTTGGAAGTGGCTAATGGTCAAGAAATATTTTAGGCTCTCTGGTGACCAGTGTTTGGTCTGGATTGACTAGTGTGTTTTTTGGCCATTTAGCATGTTGAATATAAAGCTGTTAGTGAGCTGTGCTTATGCTGTGTTTGTCTCATTCCAAACACTAAAAAGAAACTCTGCTTTGTGGTGGTTGTCTCTGTCTGCCTTCACTCAATAGTCCCCTTGACTTCAAAGAAAAACAAGGGAAGATTTTTCTGCCCTTTCCCAGATGGGTAACAGTTTTTCTGTCACAAGTCTGTGGTACTCCACAGGCCTTATGCATTAATTTTTTGGTTGCCTTTGTTTGTTTTGCTCTTTCCACTCCCATCCTTAAAAGCCAGCAAGGCAAACAGCACGAGCAGACTTCACAAAAACTGCAGATGTGCTGAGATAAAACCCACCTTAGTGACAAAGATAAATCTGTTTCTGTACTGACCTGATCTGATTAGAGTCCCCGTTTTGACACCACGTTTTTAGCACTTTCAAAGACAGAAACTTATCGCGTCTTCAAAGTGACCTTATGCAAAATATTATCTTTTTTTCCAGGACTTCTTTCCTACTTTGTAGTTGCACCATTTGGCTATATCACATCCAATGATGACTAAACACCACCACCCCCTATCCCCCCCCAAACTGGGGAAGGTTAAGTTTTCACAACTAGCCTTAAAAGATGAAGTGGATGAATCTAAACAAAAATTTTGTATGTGTGAAAATAAATAAAATGAGATAACTTTTTTTACAGTAGTTTGCTTCACTCGAATAGTTTCCCCTGCTATAGTCTGAAAGGAGATCTGCCAAAAGACAGGGCAAATGGTGGTGTTCCTGAAAAAAGAAATCTTTGGTTCAGCTCATATTTGAATGTTTAATTTTTTTTGTTAGGAGGAATAAAAATTCTTCTCTGTTGTCTTACTGTATGAAGAAAACTTCTTAACTTCTCTGAAAATCAAAATGTGTGCTCTGGCCAGAAGCAAGCATCATGGATGTGTTATTTAGACTGGCTTTACTTCTGCGACCTCTCATTCTATTTGCTGTATCGAAATCAGGACACATAAGCTGACATAAACCAGGCACAAACAGATCAGATGTGTCTTTACCCAGTAAGCATCCATGTTAACACGTACTTTCATCTTTGGAGAGATTCAATTTTTTTGTGGTCGATGTGTTTTTAATCCTTGTGAGAAGGTGGTCCTTGATACTCATTTGCAGGTAACGTTTTTCTTCTTTTAAAGCATGTGCTGATTTAAGGATTCTTCAGTTACCTTATTTCCTATATGTTCCTCATGCATGAAGATACTTACAGTTTTTGTTCGTTTTGAGTCTAACTTGAACTTGGAAACAGTTCAGTATACTGTAACTTTCGTGTGTGAATTAATAAGGGAAGCTTACTAAGGAGAAGTTTTAGATAGGAGTTGGCTGCTAGTGTTTTTAGGATGATACCATGCTCAATAGTTACATTGTAATCTAGTATTGTTTTAATTTTCTGGAGGTAGTTTGTCTAAGATTGCTTAAATTACTATTGGGGAAAAATCATTTTAAGAAGCCCTCTTGTAGCAGCCAGGGTTATTCTATCTTAACCTGATGGAATGTGCAAGATCTTTGCGATTGCTTAAGCTACATACTTAAATATGTTGCGGTTGTGATATAGCCTATAATATCTAAGGCCTTTGCTCAAGTAGTTTGTTTAGTTGGACCTCTTGCAGAAAGGGAAACATGAGAGATCAGCTCTTGTTGAGTCACAAGTGTTAAAACTGTGAGGTAGGTCTCTTCATTGGCAGATGCCTTCCTAGTAGGAAGCTGACAGATACAAACACTGCTCAAAGTGATGTCACTGTCAATATGGTTGGCTTTTATTTTTGTTTGTGTGGGGTTTTTTGTGTTGTTGTGGTTTTTTGTGTGTCTGTCTGTTTGTTGTTGTGTTGGTTTTGGTTTGGTTTATTTTTGTGTGGGTGTTTTTGTTGTGGGGTTCACTTTATGCCTACGGTAAAGAACACTTCAGGGCTACGTGCCTGTAGCTGCATCAGCTGAACTGAAAACACCCATGCTATTTGCAAATACGATGGAAAGGGAGGCAAAGTTGTGTTTTGGTACAGGGGTTGGAAGCTTGTTAGTTAGCCCTGCTAAATTTACTGTTAAAAGTGAAGAACTTTGTCTTGTCAAAGACAAACTTGTCAAACTCAGGAGTTTGATTGTTTGGATTTTTTCCTGTTCTCCATCACTCCCTGGTTAAGGCAGAAAACAGCTTTCTTGGGTGGCTTTGTTTTTAGAGTACTTCTCTTTATAGCCACCTTTCCAGGACTATTTCTACTGTGTGGCTTTCTCTGTTTTCCATAGTTTTATTGCTGGGTGCTTAAAAGCAGTTTCTTTCTGAGCACTCTTCCTGCTGTCCTTTGCCCTCATCTCACCTTTAATTCCTGTCTTTGAGCTCAAGCAGTATAGAATACTACTGACTTGAGAGAATGTGTCACTTCACCTGGTAGAAGGATATAAAGAAGCTTTATCTCCTCTCTAGCATCTTAAAGCATATTCATTTCTAATGCAAGAAGATGCAGTGTTTTGGTAGAGAAGAACAAATACTAAAGGATACATGAGGAATTTTTTTTTTGTTGTCTCACTGTGCTGTAACATGTTTCTAGTCCTTCTATGATCTTGAAGGCTTCTGCTGCTTTTGAATTTCTAGCTAGAAATGATTCAAAATGTCTTGTTTGATTTTATGCAGTTGAACTACAGAGCTATAAAGATAATATAGTTAATTCCAGGTAAGAATTTGTTTTCAATAATGAGATCTAAAAATGTGGGTTTATAACTTTATTGTACTGTAATACAAACTAAACTCTGGAAGCTTCATGAGCAGTGAAACCTAAATGTTGCGTCTTCTCTATTTTTGGAAGTTTCTGAAAAGAAGACCTAATTTATACTCAGTTGGTCTTTATACACAGAGGCTTATTTAGGTCTGGTCAGTGCTGAACTCAGTAAATGTCTGGAAATCTGTTGTGCAGAAAGCTGTTCATCTTCGATTTTTACATAAGCTTCTTGTGTTTGCTTTTATTCCGTAAAACTGTAATCTCTACAACATAAACATTGTTACAGAAATGTTACAGTTCTGCTACTGTAGCTGGCTTCACATGTATGGATGTAGTTCTTTGCCTGCTGGGAGGACAGGGTATGACACATTTTTATTTGGGTTTCTCTTGGGTTCTATAAGTGCATGTACCTTGTGCTGTGATTGAGGAATATTTAACAACCAACAGTGACAATATGTAGTATTACAAACATTTGCTTCCTATCAGCTGTTGATTTGGGGAACTTAATGTTCATACTCCCATAAAACCAGAGCCCCCCCTCTACTACAGCTGATGATGGCAGCCCAGTTGCTGGCAGTTGAAACGCAGTCTGAGTGGAAGTACCGCTTCAGGCTTGCTTGGAGGTGGTTATGGTAAACAAACCAAAAATGCTGGAGTCCGTTCTAATTTAGTGATAAATTTTGGGAAGGATTTAGAGATAGATTTTGAGGCTGTGACCAATCTCATCCATCTGTTCCTTTCCAACTCTCTTTTTGTGCTCCACTCCACAAGCTGTGGTTTGAGAGTAACTAATACTTTTAGTGCTATTTGGTGTTGGGTAGTGATATATCATTATGCTTTGAATGCTTAGAGAAATCATTAAACATTGCTTCTATATTGGGATGTAATGGATCACACTGTAATATACAATCGAAAAATAATTAAGTGGTAGAATCTCTCCCTTACTGACTTTAACCTAAAATATCCCCACAGCTCCGAGTGAGCCTTTATTCTGTTGCTGCAGATGTGGGACAGGCATATGTGATTTCTGTCTTTTAAATACATCATTTTTCATGCTGTATTTCATTGAAGTCTGTCTGCTCTAGTGTAGCAATCATGTGGAGGTGCTCGTAAAATACCAGCCTGAGAAGTAATGTGGGAGGTGTCTTACTAAGTCATTCCTACTCTGAATGTTTCAATGTATCCTATCTTTACTATATTTAAATGAAAATTTCCAGGATAGGGATTGCTATTGATCTTACGCATTCTGCACAGCAGAACAAACAACAGCACCAAACAGTAATTAATTCTGAAATCATTAAACGGTGGTGTTTATTTTGTTGACGGGTCAGCTGAAGTATGTTTAAATATGTTAGAATGTTGGGGTTCTCTTGCTCACTAACAGTCTGAAATACACTATGTGAATTGTAACATTTATGAAGTATGTTTCTTCAGTTTTCAGAAAAGTAGATTGATACTTTCCTATTTGAGTTTGGAACTAAAGCAATCAAGATCATGCTCTAAGTTTTTGATACATTAAAAATGTTTAAATATATATAAAATAATAAATGGGAATGTTTTTAAATTATAGACTGATTGGTCTTTCACTTGAATTTGTTTGACTGGAAATAAATGCATAGAAGAAGTCTTGAACCTATTTTAGACTATTTGAACACTGAAGGTGTTTCATTAGGTGGTGACAGTTAGGTTAGGATTCTGTGACAACATGAAGGAGGGCAAGAAGGAGGACTCTGGTGGGAACCACAGGCCAGTCAGCCTCACCTCAGGCCCTGGAAAGGTGATGGAGTGGCTCATCTTGGAGGCCATCTCTAAGCATTTGGAAGATAAGTAGGCGATCAGGAGTAGTAAGCATGGATTCACCAAGGGGAAATCATGCTTAACCAACCTGATTGCCTTCTACGATGAGACAACTTGCTGGATAGATGAGGGGAGAGCAGTGGATGTTGTCTGCCTGCTCTTCAGCAAGGCTTTTGGTACTGTCTCCAATGACATCCTCATAGGCAAGCTCAGAAATGTGAGCTGGACAAGTGGACAGTGATGAAAGACTGAGGGAGCTAGGTCTGTTGGGCCTACAGAAGAGAAGGCTCAGGGGATATCTGATCAATGCGTGTAAGTACCTGAAGGGAGGGTGTCACGAAGATGGAGCCAGACTTCTTGGTGGTGCCAGCAGATAGGATGAGAGGCAATAGGCATTAACTAAAACCAGAGGAAGTTCCACCTAAACACAAGGAGGAACGAACTGCTTTACTGTGAGGGTGACTGAGCATTGGGATAGGTTGCCCAGAGAGGTTGTGAAGTCTCCTTCCCTGGAGACAATCAAGAGCCATCTGGATGCAGTTCAGAGTAATGTGCCCTTCGGTGACGCTGCTTGATCGGGGGGTTGAACTGGGTGACCCCCAGTGGTCCCTTCCAACCTCAACCATTCTGTGATTCTGTGCACGTCAAACCACTTTAAATTTATGACACTTCTCTGCCTACGTCGCACTTGTGCATTCATGTGACCTGGCTTTAATTTAACATTTGGTAAATATTTGCATAGTAATTCCTAAAGTGTTCTCCCACATATAAAGGAAATGATGATAAACAGTTTTTAAGTGGCTTGATGTTAAACACAAACATGACTTGCAGCCCTAAGGTAAAGTGCACATTAGAGTAACTGTTCAATATTCATTTGGGAAGTGCTGGTATGCATTATACCAGGTAACTTATTTGTACTTTTTCTTTACATATTTAGATGTTTGTTATGTATACCTCAGCTAAACTTCTGCACAAGGGTTATATGCCATGCTGTAAGAGAACTTCTCCCCACTTGTGCTGTTAGGATATTTTGGAACTGTTTCGAAGAAAGCCTGTAGATGTATTTTCTCCTAAATAAACCTGCTACCAGGAGAGCATTTAGGAGCGCAGATAGACAGTAGCCAAACTTGAAAGCTGCCCGGAGCTTCTAGGCTGCTGTTAGTGTTTTATTTTTACAAGAGACTAATTTTGTTTTTCAAAACGAGTTCTTTCTTCTTGGGTATGTGAACTTCCAGTGATGATGGTTGAGAAGATACTGGGAGGAATCATTCTAGACACTGTCACTCATTGGAAGAGGACTTTAATCTCAAACTAGAATATCTGCATTTCAGTATACAGTTCTTAGACTTTTTTGCTTTATATTTCATAGTTTCTCAGCAAGTGCCTTCTGGAGTAAATATGTCCTTAATCAATGTGTTCCCTGAGTGAAAATGGGATCTCGTCTTCTTTTATATTGTTTATAAACTTAGACATTCAGCATTTTCTGCTTTCAACAGGGAAGCAGCGTTGTTTCATTGAAGCAAGCATATGCTGGGATCAACCCTTCACATGTGGAACACTGCAACAACCTATGACCTCTGTTACTGGGTTCCAACTTTCAGACCTTTCAGGACGCACTGTAGAAGCAGAAAAGCTGTCTGTTTTGCGAGGACTCCAGTGATAATACTTTGATAAAGTTACCCTGTTACTTTGGAAATGCAGTCTCCTGCCTGGCAGTTTTATAATATATGGAAAGCTGAAGTGTTCTGGAAGTTGTTGTGATTGTTGTATCTTACTAAAACATAAGAAACTTAAATGAAGACCATTTCTTTTTAAAGAAAGGTTTGATTTCTCTGATGATTATTCTACCTTTATGTACCACAGTTATTTTTCAGACCTGTTCTACTCCTTTTGAGCTTTAAATAACATCTAAAACAGAGTGTGTGTTTGTACATGTGCATACACATTCATTTTTCCTCTTATTATTGTCCATCCCCTACTCATCATGGGATGAAAATGCTACCTGGGACTTAAGATATTCAGCTCTTATTTCTGTTATTTCTGCTGGTAGTTAATGGCTTGTTTCATATGGCAAGTTAGCAAAAATATTGGTGTTTTATTTAGTGGAGCTGTTTGGTCTCTTGGTGGGAGTAAAGAAGCACAGAAGAAATTGCTATATAGATTTTTAGGGTTTTTTTATGTGTAGACACTTTGTATCCTGTGCATGGAAGTGTTTGGAGTTCATCCAAAGAACAGAAAATGTTCTTTGACTTTGAAATCACATTGGAATGGGTGAGTGATTTTTGCTGGTCAGATGAACTGTTGTTACTTCTGTGACTGTGCAGGGGGAATTTCCTCCACCTAGGCTATCTAGCAGTAGTTACTATTTGCTTCATCAAACAAGTGTATAAAAAGAAGCATATCTCTCTCTCTGCTTAGAAGCTGGGGCTTTTTTAACTTCCAGGGATGAAGTTCTGGTGAAGTTAATAGAAGCCAGTTTCACATTTGTATCTCTGACGCAGCAGATGTTCAGTCTTGTAGTCTTTGGTGGTTACTGTAATTGGGAAGTGTTGAGATCAAAAGGTCATAGTGGCTTCACACTGTGTGTACCTGAGTCATATTGTTTGTGGGAGCGGTATCTAAACTGTTAGGAAGTATTTTTCTGCTAAGGAAACTATGTGAATCCTGTTCTGCTTTAATTCTTGTATTTCAGTGTGAATTGTCATTCCTTTCTTTTAAAGTTAACATCGGCTCCACTTGCTGCAAAAGATTGGTGAGGAAAGGCATCTTCTGCTCTTTCAGACTGATTTAGAAACTACTTTCTCTTGATATGGCCACTGACAAACCCTTTAAATTACTGTATTTGTCATGGCCCAGAGTAAAAAGAAGGCTAGGAATTTAAGCTTCATGTAGTTTAGGGTGGCTGTGTGTCTTGATCTTGTCTCCTGCCAACTTGCTGCATTCAGCTGGGACAGTAGAGCTTTTACACTCCTTTTTTTCTTTGTTTCTTTTTCCATGACACATCTGGGTTGGTGCAGCTACTGAATCACAAATAGAAGGGAACATTGAAAGCAAAATATTCCCATCAGCTGTTCATTTTTTTTCACATCAACTTTATTCTGTCAACAGGACGCTTAAACAGCATGATAAGTGTAACAGGTTTTAATATATCTTCAGGCAAAACTCTGTTAGCTGCAGAAGTTTGTCTAATTAAGAGGAGTGGTTTTCAAATATGCTGTTTTAATGTCACTAACTCTGAAAACCTTTTGTGATGGCATTAGTTAAAAGGTTCAGGAGGAACGTTTGTAGCTACTGACGCATTCCAGTTTGAGAGAATCATATTTTGCAAGTTTATTGGTAGGGTCAAACGACACTCTTTCACAAGGTTTCTGCGTTAGGTAAATTGTTTGAGCTAAGTTAACATGCTTGCTTGTTGCACAGAGGTTCATTTCTTCTCTTCCTTTTCATCTTAGAATTTTGTGGTTGTGGTAAAAATGCTTAAACCAGCAGCTTTAAACTAGAGCTTTGAGCTGTAATAGTTATCTGCACTTCAGCACTTTGCAGGGACAAAAGCATGTTCGTTGATTTTCTTAAACTTTGTAATTTTGAACACCTGAAACTTACAACAAACAAACATTTGCTATTTTACATATGGGTGGTTTTGGTGCAAGATGAAATAACTGTAGGTAGAGGTAAATTACAGATTAAATAGGTATGTTACAAATAGAGATACTTCTATGTGCTTGCTTGGGTGGTTGTCATTAAACTGTAGTGTGCTTTAGATATACTTAATCTTTAGAGAAGTGTAAGGGGGTAAAAAGACTGCGGGTTAAGCTAAGGCAGCTAAGCCCCACAAAGCTGCTTGCTCACTCCTTGCCCAGTGGGTTGGGGAGGAGAATCGTAAGGGTACAAGTGGGAAAACTCGTGGGCTGAGATAAAGACAGTTTAGTAAGTAAAACAAAATTCCGTGGTATGGAGCATGCCTTTGGCCGGTTGGGTCAGCTGTTGTGGCTGTGCTCCCTCCCAACTGCTCATGCACCACCAGCCTACTCAACTGGTGGAGTGGTGTGAGAGGCAGACAAGGCCTTGACTCTGTGTAAGCACTGCTCAGCAATAGCTAAAACGTCCCTGTGTTATCAACACTGTTCCCAGCACAAATCTGAAACTAGCTGCTATGAGGAAAATTAACTTTATCCCAGCCAAAACCAGTACGTGTCAGTGGAGAAACTGAAACTGAACTGTTGAAGCTGGATGGGCCAGAACAGGAAAAACATTTTGTTTAGAGTTCATGCAGCAAAGTTGCTAGTGGCATGATGGGCTGACCTGTTGGTAATGCCAGGGTTGTTGTGGTGTGAGGCTTTTAGGTTTGTTTTTTGACTGCTGCCTATTGATGACATAACCCAATTGATCCACCTGTGATGGAATTATCCTGATTTATCTGCTCTCTGCATCACTTAATGGCTACAGCTATAGAATGCCCATAAATAAATATGAAGTGGAATATCTGTGCTTCTCAGGGACGTCATTACGTGGGGAATATCCAAATCTAGTGAAAAGGGATTTGCTAGTCTATACAGTGTTTCTGTTGTGCTTCACTTTGTTTCTGAGAACTGGGATCTATTTAGACTTGACAAGGAAGAAGAAATTGGAGATACAGATGTAATATAAACAGGAATTATTGGGATTGCGTATTGCACATCAGCAGTGCTCTTCTTTGTCCATTTCTGAAACCCTTCTCAAAGCTACATGTGTGCATGCCACTCTCATGACCATTAATTTTATCATATTCTGGCCAGTCTCCACAATATTTGTTGGAACACTAAAATACGCTTTGGAGTCTTAACTAAGCATGTTTTCTTTCTTCAGCGTGCTGTCAAAAATGTGCCAATTCAACACTTAACAGTGCTGATATCATGGAGTACTCAAACTTGTTGCTATGACTGGATGAGCTGCCACGTGCTTGTTAAACCTCAATAGCTGGCCCTAATAGGAGAAATGTTCAAGTGTTAACTAAGGCAATTCAAACATAACTACTACTTAGCCTGCCCCCCTCGGAAGTTGGTATACACAGGTAGGTGGTATGGTTTGTGGGCAGTGGTTACAGATGCTGTGTCTGCTCCCTGATTTGTATTTCATGTCAGGGAGAATTTGCTGCTGACCATTGTATTTTGAGCCTTTTTGCTTCAGGGTCAGTGGAACGATGGCTAAGCTCCCGTTATTGAAGTGAAGTAACTAATAATATATGAGGAAAACATTAGTTTGGAAAACTAACTTGATTACTGTTTGTATGGTACACAATGTTGTATTAGAATTTGAGAGCATTTATTTGTGAAAACAAATTGTGATTTATTCTATTCATTTATATTTTGCCACAGTAGCCTGACCTACTTCCTCAGAGAAATAAATGATGGGAGTTTTAAATACATATAAATACAGGCATACACTCCTCCCTCCATAAGCTGTCAGGAGTAGTGCATTTCCATACATATATGTATTTACATTAACTGTTTAATTTAAATAAAGAATGATAAGGAAATATACATTTTTAAGATCTTTTGCATAGTATTCTATAGGTAGTGTCTTGTTATGTGTCTGTAGTTTTTGTTCTGTTTGCATTTTGGGTAGTGGCTCCAAGCTTCTACCCCACGATTAAAGAGGGAAATAGGTGGGAAGCAGATAGGATACAAAGCTGCTTTGTCTGACAACATTAAAACCATGCAAGGTTAGATTAAGAAGTCTTGTGTCTGTCTTACAGGATCCAGCTTCCTGGGTAAATATTCACCACCTGGAGTATACAGATGGAGGAATTCTGGACCCAGATGATGTGCTGGCAGATGTTGTGGAAGACAAAGATAAGGTAGAGCTTGGATGAAAATACTGCTTTTGTTTTTTGGTGTGTCTCTTCAAAGAACTAATGCTACTTTCTTGTTTCTCAGACATCTGGCAAGTGAAGTGGGTGTTAAATATTCCTAAATGAAACACATCTGCCCATAGGTGCTATAGCTCTCTGTTTCAGGAGTACAACTGGGTGGGGGGGGGTGGGAAGAGACAGACACGGAATGGGGGACACACCTTTTCAAGCAGTTCTGTGTTTCTTGCTGTATGAAAACAGAGTGGTAGAGGAATGTGAGTTTTGTAAGACATCTTTTTTTAATGCCACTTAAAATATCTTTTATAGTCTTTTTCCTTTGCTTAGAATTGTTTTTGAGAATCATTCAAATGTCATGGTTAAACATGTGACAAAATAAACAGACAAATCCTGTGATGACAAGAACAGCTGCCTCAACTGTGTTGAATTTCAGGAGCAATTCCTGTGATTTGCTACTGAAAGTCTAAGCAGGCCAGTTATAAATTTTAGAAGCTATGAGCCTCTAACTTTCAATTCAGATAAGATAGATGTCCCTTCTGGGTAGAGAAGTAGCAGCTGCAAAGAGGTCGCTTTTACATTTTTTATAATTATCAGGAAAATTTCATTTTGGGAAACTAATTGGTGAGTTATTTCAGCATGGAGGTGGAGGGGTATTATGTGTAATACTTTGCTGCTTTTTTTCTCCTCGTCTTTTTTTGTCGTAAAATCAGAGGGGGAAAAATATATTTCAGTTTCAAATATATCAAAAATATATTTGAAACTGAAGATCTAAACATGGGATATGCCTGTACTTTCAGGCAAATCACTGTATTCACAGTGCCATATGCTTGGTGACTTAAAATAATTTTGTATATTGCAAACAGAGATGCTAGTTCTGTATGCTGTTGATTCTTCAGTGACTTAATAGTAAGTGAGTCATTTTGCTTATGAGTAATGGGATACTGCTCAGTACCTTAGAAAATTGTCTAAAGTGTACTTCAGTGTCATTTTATGGTGGCTTGTGTGGGAATTCTTAAAAACAATGGAGCTCTGTTTGGCATATGTTCTTTTGATCAAACTTGTGCTTCTTGCTTGTCCATATTTACTGAAAGTGTACTTAAAACACCCTAAGACTTTTTCCAGTAGTGTTTGGAAACTAAATATTGGATTCTGAGGATTGACACAGCTGTATAAAAAGGATAAGACCGTAAGATGTCATAAGACCTTAAGCATAAGATGTCATAAAAGGAGATATTGCATCAAAGGGAAATGCATTCCTGGTCTCATCAGTTAATAAAAGCTAACACGTCCACCCAGGATTCCTCTGTTTGAAGTGCTGATACAGGAATACTTATGCAAATACGAGTAGTAGTTTGCAGAATATTTGACATACCATCTAGTTTTTAACTTGTTGTCAGACCCTTTGCTATACTGGGTGTCACTGGTTGAGTATATGTTGCTGATGAAGTTTCTAGTTCACATACAACTGTAGGCTTAAGCATCTTCTGCTGTAACGGTGCTAGGTGGGACTCTGGTTCTGAGGCTACCTTGAGATAAAAACACTGGAAAACCAGTATCTTACTTGCTGAAGTAGTCTGGGTTGGTTCAGGAATATGGCAAATTCCTCTTACTGTGATGTCTAAATTACATGCAAGGCATCACCGCCATCTTTTCTTCAGAAGGCCTTGGTGAAACAATTATAAGACTTACTGAACAGCAGCATCTGCAGTGACAGATCAGGTTTTTTGATTTAAACTAGGAGATGATCATGTAATCATGTAAGGGGACTGGTAGTTGACACATCAAACAATTGTTGAGAGCAGAATTAGGCCATAGCATGTGTGAGGAGCTACCTACTATGTCCTACCTACTTAAAATGTTTGGTGTGGTGTGATTAACAAAGACTCAGCCCTATAAAAGGCTTACAAATATTTTAAATAGTTCTGTTGTGGCCTGTCAGCCTTTGAGCCTTTGCAGGTGCTGTTTCACACTGACAATATTGGCTAGGGGGTCTTTCAGCTTTGCAAAAAAGCAGAGGAGATACTTGGATCTAATTGACCTGGTATCTAATTTGGTATTTAAAGTCCCTAAACAGTGAAAAGAATTTTTGGTATATGTATCTGTGCACCAATTCGCTTTGGCTGTGATTATCTGTATACATGATAAATGAATAGGCCGCAGCTTTGCGGTTCTCTTGTCCTTCTGTGCTTCCAAGTCAGTAATGCAGTCTCCCATGAAATCAGTCACTCTATATAAAAATAAGTGTTGCAATTAACCTCAGTGCCTTTAACCAAAGGTGTGTTTGGCATTGGTGACCATCAAGCTGCTCTTTAGTGACAGAGGAAACTAGCTGATGCTTTTTTAAGGGTTTAATCTGCTCTAGATAGTACTTTGATAGCAGTAAATTAGCACAGTTTCTTGAAAGGAAAACGTGCTTGCTAAGCTATTGAAATTCTTTAACTGTAGCAACAAAACAGTGACTCTGAGAGAGCTATCAGGTACAGTTTACTTGGAATTTCAAAAGCTTTTGACAATCCTTAACAATAGACTGTTAAGGAGGCAAAACTACTGATGAAGTAAGTAGCAAGTGCTGTCTTGGGTCGGTGAATGATTGGAAGGGAACAAAAAATGGAATAAATGGTCCATTTCCAACACTGAAATGGTGGCACTGGGATACATAATGCACTTTATTGGGAGTGCCAGTGTTTTTGAGCTCTGCTTATGTTAACTTCATGGTTTTCTCTTGAACTCAAAATTAGTCAAAATTCAGCAAATGGGCATAACTAGATGATATTAATAGCTGTCAACTGCACGGTTATGCATGTTGTAGAAGGTGGCTTGTTATATTTGCATGTAACACAGGTCTAAATTAGTATTATATGTGTTTGGTAGCATCATGAAAATGCTCTGGAAATTCTTTTTGGTGAGACCCCCTCTTGTTGCTGCCATTTCAACAGTTCAGAACAGTTCTGTTCCCTGAATGCGTGTAAAAGTCTACAGGGAAGATACAGTTTCTATCCAATATGTTCATAGTTTGACACGTTTAAGTAGAAGTGAAACATGCTTATGGGTATGCTTTTATCAGCAGAGCCCTTCTGAAGGAGGGGGTGATGGTCTGCTGTGGGGGTGCTGGGTTTTTTTGTTTGATTGGGGTTTTTTGGTAAGACACTGCTTGCAAGGCAGTAACTGCAGTATCTATAACTTGGCCAACAAAGCTGTTGAACGTTTATGTAATACAATTTCCTGGTCAGTGCTGCTGGCAAATGATCGAGGCTTGTCACCCTAGAAGGTGGTGTAGGTTAATCTCTCCAGAGGCTTGTTAGCAGTTCCACTGCTTTAAGTATATGGTGGGAGTGTTTCGTGGGTGTTCGGTGGTTTGGGTTGTGTGGTGGGTTTTGTTTTTCAGGAGTGGAAGGAAACAAGGGGTATGTGATTGTGATGGACATGGTGCTGATAATGAACTAGCAGAATGCCGATGTGGTCTTAGAAATAGTTTCTGCTTGGATATCTCCTTTGTTAAATATAGGTGACTTGTGTTTTTTAACAGCAGCAGAAGCTTTAGAAGGACATAAAGCAATATCACTAAAATGCTGAAACAGTGACATTGTTTCAAGATTTGTAGAGACTGTAACTGTCATTGAAGTGTTTTTAATGATGCTAACAAGTAGATGGTATGAATTAAGTGTAGTTCAGATACTTATTTTAGCTAAGTATTTAATGAAATATTAAATAGTAAAGTCAATGAATTCTTCCTTCTCTGTTCACTACCAGCAGAAGTGCAATATCGAGAAAACATGTCTCCTGGAATGTCTCCAAATGCTAGAGAAATTATCTGCTGGATGTTCAGAATGGTTATTGGGCCCGCGCATGCTCCTCATAAGAAGCTGAAGATCTGGCTGAAGTGGTTTTATTTTGTAAAGGATGCTATGTAACTCTCCTAAACCTTACTTCAGGCAGAGGTCTTTGCATGTGCCTGTAGTTTCAGTGACAGAGTTGTGAGTGTGAGGCTGGCTTGGAAGAGTTGTCTCAGCAAAATGACAAAAACATTTGGATTCAGAAGTGGATATAAACTTCAAGATTGATGTAATTATACAAAGGAGATGTCTCTCCAAGTACTTGACAGGCATGTTTTCTGTCAGTGGATTCTGAACTTTTTCCATTGTTTCCAGGCAGGTTTAGTCACTGCGAGTGCTGCTGGCTGGGTATAGTACTTGTACAGCAGTTATTTTCTGTTCTGGATTTGACTCTGTAGGCCTTTAGGGCTGTCATTCCAGCTGTGAAATTGACGGCACACTCTAATGTGCAATGTGTATTTAAATTAAGTTATAATGAAGTAATTCCACCTTTGAACAGTTTCTGTTCACTCCAACCGTTGAATTCCTCATGAAATGTAGAATGAAATCGGAGCTAAAGTCACCTTTAGGTAAGAAGAGAAGGTATGGCTGAAGGGTATGAGGTGGTAAGGAAAATCATTTCTACAGGCAGGTCGAAAAGCAGTAAAATGAAGTCAAAATAACAAAGCAAGTGGGCAAGAGTTTAAAAAAGAAAGGGCTGTGGAATTCTGAGGGCATTTCTCTTAATGGGGAGATACAGTATCGCTGCTTTAAAATCTTCCCCTGTAAATCAGTAGCAGAGGCCTCTCTGCTGGCTTGTTTCAGTTACCTTCCAATGGGTCAGCAGAGCCTGAAAATGTCACGCTTTACAGATCTTTCTGTCATGTGGTTTGATTCTGAAATATACAATTCATGCCAGTAATGCATACTGAAGTTAGAGAAATGTGGTTCAAACTCTAGAATTCTGTGTAATTGAGCTTCCTAGTATTTTCTCTAGGGTTTTGTAACTTTCTGATAACTGGAATGGAGAGTAGAGTTTTTTATTCTTCAGTTTGTTGTACAACAGTAGATTACACTTGTTCAGGAAAAACAAAGCAAGATGTGTAAAACTTAGTTATAGCGGAGATTTTTTTACTTCTTGAAGTATATGCTGCAGTGGTTTATTGTGTAGGCTGCTCTACAAGTTGTTGCATATTGGTCAACTTTTCCCTGGAGAAATTGAAAAAAACCCCATAAAAATCACTTTGATGTAAAGCATAAGCAATGTAAGAGATGTTTGGTAGCACAGAAAGCAATTTAATGATGTTAGTTTCATATAACATGGAGGTATCATTTTAAGTGTGCCATAGACATAGGATAGTTCATGCTGGTATATTATAACTTGGATGCTCTGTGTCTTTCATAAAATCTGCACCAAAAAAGGCATTCATCAAAGAAAAAAATACTTTAGCTTCCCCTGGCCTCTCCCCCTCCCAAGGTGGTGAATGTTGCTCTGGACTAGGGTTTTGACACTCAATGTTTTATGACATCTAGTTGATTAGTACCATGGTCAAGTTACTGGTTTAATGTGTGTGCTTTTACTGACTATTAAACTGGTTGCAGCAAATACATGCTTCAGACTTTTGATACTTAGTGCTTCTGGCAGAGTGTTGGTTACACTTCTGTAAGTTTGAATGCCTTGTGTGAGAGGACTGTTGTCCCAAGGCAGGCAGTTCTTATGTTTAGTTCCTTGCTGTTAATGAGGTAAAATGGGGACTAGTAGATCAAAAAGCCTGGTATGCTCAACATGGATAAATGAAGTTGAAGAAATTTGGCAAAACTGGTATGTAAGGGCTGTTGTTCTTTTGATTTGGATTTAGTGTTTGGGGTTTTTTTCCCTAAGTATAATTTTTAGGCTGTGGTTAGTATTTCTGCCAGATTATGTGTAGGTATTTGTCTCTGTGACTCTTCCTTATTGCTTCTGGTTTTGCATTTATATTTTGTGGTTTCAGTAATGAGATCTTGCAGATGAGTGGAAATCTTAACATTTGATAAGCAAAAAGGTTAACTAATAATTCATTCTTCTTTCAAATGCTAAATTCATAAACATTAAAATGGCTGTAACTTTTATTTTGAATAACATGTTTACATCCATAACATCCAAAAGCATGATAGTGTTCTCATCTTTGTTATATTCAGAGTACTCTGTTTCTTCCTTGTACAAATGATTTGTAGTATGTTTCAGCTGTAATTTCCCATAATCAAAGTTATTGGGATATGAAATTGTTACTGCTGACAGTATTTGTTTACTTAAATATTCATAGCTACTTCTGGGCAATGAAGATATAAATATACAACACTACTGTGAATAAAACCTTTGTGTAACTTCTGTTCTATGAAGGAAGTCCCAGTATAAATATTCTTCAGGTGTCTGATAATTAGCTGTGCATCGTGTGTCTACAAGCAGGGAAGTATTAAAAAGAGCATGTCTTAAATATTACCTTTATCCTTTTCAACACCTTGAAATGTGGAGAAGGGATGTGAGACACAAGAAAATGGAGTATCTATCCTTTTGCATTGACTGATGGTGGCTTTTCTCCTCATCTTGAGTCACAGGCTTTTGAACTTGTTGAAAAGGACAGTGCCAGTGCTTGCTAAAAACCTCTGTGGAGTTTATCTGGGCTCTACCTGTAGTTTAAAAACAAACAGAGAAAGCTTTGAAGATGGGAGACATGGTTACAGAAAAACTGTAGGCCTTGATTTGCTGGCCCTTTGATGAGCGAAGATGGAGTTTTGGTTTTGCTGTTGCTGAAATAGTATGCAAGCCAGTCAAGCTGCAGCCTATTTTAAAAAAATAGGTTTTCACACTTTTCAGGAAGAAAAGGTTTTATGCCATTTTGAGCCAGTGCTTGTTTAGGAAACAGATGTCTGATTTCACTCTTGTGTAGTAGGGTATGCTGTGAGCCACCATATATATATATATATAAAAAGATATTTTGATAGGAGTTAGTCTGTTTATTTTTGAAGTGGGATCTGAACTGTGAGTACCAGAGGGAGGGGGAGGAAAAAAATCCCCATCATTAGTACTTACTAAGCAACACTTTATTTCAGTAATGCAGTTTCTTTTAGAATACAGATTATGAAGCTTTGCATTTTTATGAAATTTGTTTTAATTTCGTGCTGTAGAGGTGCCATGCATTATTCAAGATTATAAAATGATTTGGATTTCAGGAGCATTTGGATTTGCTGATGAGGATTTCAAGCTGTGTAATTATGAAACTGTATGCACATAGGTTGGAAGTTCAGAACTCATTAGCGTAATCATTAAAATAACCATTTTTAAAGTGTGGTATTACATTCTGGGGTGTGCAATTACACTATCATGTGCTTCTGGTTACTGGAAACATTCTCGTAATAAACTTCAGGTCTAGCAATGTGCTTCGAGATAAGTTCATAGCTGTAAGAAGAGACACGTGGTCAAATGTTGCTTAGCTTATTAAAGAAAATCCAGTTTTATAGATTTAGAGCCATAACACAGTGCCTGTATGCATAAATTAACCTATTTATTCTAGAAGAAAAATAAGCTTTTACATACTTAGTGCTGCGTAATGTAATTTTTCATAAAATAGATATTGTCTTGGAACATATTGCAAGGGTTACTTATTTCACCTCTACCTTCTTTAAAAGTAAAAATCTGGTTATA
Source organism: Strigops habroptila (assembly GCF_004027225.2). NCBI lineage: Eukaryota > Metazoa > Chordata > Aves > Psittaciformes > Psittacidae > Strigops > Strigops habroptila. Next base: position 14,442,938 of record NC_044281.2, on the reverse strand, counting down.
AAGGTTCTTACCAGATGGACTCCAAACTTGTCATTTTTCCAGCGTGGTGTTTGTGTTTGAACATTCTGAACTGTGAACTCTTTCTCTGAACATCTGTAACCACCAGAGTTTTCCATTTATGATAATAAATACTCCATTACTTTCTTCAGAGGGAAAAAAAAAATTAAAAATTGACTGTGACTGTGGATCTGTGACACTAATAAAATTCCTGATAGTTTTGGAATAAGATTGCCTATTTAAATGCAGAAAGGGGGATTTTAAAGTTAAAATCCTTTTCATGTAAGATAGATAAAAGTCTGAAATTTGTGCTTTTCTAATTTGATCTTCTGTTGATCCCTCTATGTAATTTGTATTGGGCATTTTAAGGAGTATTAAAAACATGCAGCAGGTAGAAGCTTTGGAACCTGGGTTACTTGGGTTTTGGGGAGTATTCAGCTTTACAACCATAACACTTCCTCTCAACCTGAAAACGTGTTTTGTCATCTGGGCACTAATTGGTGGTCTGACAGCTGAAGCTGTTCGAGTTGCTGTTCCTTAAACAATGAGAAGGATGGAGGGAGGGAGGTCATTCTAAGTACATCTGGTTACAAGTGGTGGGTTGAATGAGCATTCAAATGTCCTGATGAAAAGGAGCTTAACATCCCATTGTGTAAGCATAACCTGGTGGAAGACTTATTCCTTCTTAAGGATTTTCCTTGATGTAACAAATACTTGGAATTCTATGTACACATGTGGATGCTTAAGTGCATATAAGCACGCACGTTAATGTTTACCAAGGGAGTGATATGCATTGTGAAAATAATGTAACCCTGTTGTGTAAAGATAATTTGTTGGGTTGTCTTGCTATAAAGTAAGCCAAGCTTTTAAATACTTCCACATAATGGTTTATTTGTAATATGCCTTGGAGCCTGAGAGAGTTGGGGTTGTTTAGCCTGGAGAAGAGAGGGCTTTGGGGTGACCTATTGCAGCCTTTCAGTACTTTAAGGGGGCTTATGAGGAAGACGGGGACAAACTTTCTAACAGGGCTTGTTGCAATAGGATGAGGGGTAATGGTTTTGAGCATACTGTCTTTGTTTGACTAGATATGAGGAAGAAATTTTTTTTATGAGAGTGGTGAAACACTGGACCAGGTTGCCCAGGTACACCTGTCATACACTAAATATCTTTTGACAATGTGTATGAACATGCCTTCATCTTTTTTTGTGAGTTTAGAAGTATCTTCTGCCAGGATCTAGAAAGGGTGACTGTTTTCATAACCTGCCTACAAGTCTTGTGGTGAGTTGCTTAGCCTGGAGAAAAGGAGGCTCAGGAGAGACCTCATCACTCGCTATAACTTGGTGGGGTGGGTTTCTGCCTCTTTTCCGAAGTAACAAGCAATAGGAAAAGAGCAAGCAGCTTCAAGTTGGGCCAGGGGAGGTTTAGGCTGGATATCAGGAAAAATTTCTTCATCAAAAGGGTTGTCAAGTGCTGGAACAGGCTGCTTAGGGAAGTGGTTGAGTTGCCATCCCTAGAGGTATTTAAAAGATGTGTAGATGTGGCACCTGGGGACATGTTTAGTGATGGACTTGGTAGTGTTAGGTTAAGAGTGGGACTCAATGAGCTTAAGGGTCTTTTCCAACCTAAATGATTCTATAACTGTTCAGTATTAATGCTTTCCTGTTGTTCATTCTGTTATCATTCTGAAAAGATGGCATTAATACTAAAATTCAGTTACAGTAATTTGAAGACTCAGGTCTTGAGGACTGTCAGTTTTCCTCCCTTTCTTCAAAGGCAGATGGAACAATAGTTCAACAACTTTGGTAAAAAACAAACAAACAAAAACAAACACAAAAAACTACCTCACATTCAATAAATGCACATTTGAAGGTCAGGCTGCAGTGCTGCTTCTGTGTATTTTAAGTTAGCTAATTAGCCAAGCAAGAATGAAGCTTTAAAAAATCCTTCACTGAAAATGTGCAATTGGGAAAATGTTATAATGACCTCCAGGACTAAGTAGTCTATCTGAAAAAAATGAAATCATGTTAAAATATTCTGAATTTTCTAGCATGAGAATGTATTTGCTGTGCTGCTGCCTTCTACAAGCCCTTGACTGAATCCATTCAATGCTGACTCCGTATGCAGCAGTTCCTTTGTGTGTGGGTTTTTTTGGTTGGTTGATTTTTGTGTGTGTGGTTTTTGTTTATTTGTTTTAATCATGATGAAGCTGTTAGAGTTGTTTCTTGCTGTTATAGTGCTAGTAATCTGATTCTTGCTCCTATACCCCAAACTCCATTCAGGCTCTTAATTGCACCGTTGTTCGTAAAGATTCCTTCCCTGTTAGGAGATAAGCAAGGTAATCCAGAAGTCAAAGCTGAGGAAGAATAGCTGACAGTAAGGAGGGGAAGATGAGTGACACTAGAATTGATTATTGACTTGTGTTGCTTATTGGTACTTTTGCAATAGTAGGTACTACTTTTTTCAAATAAAATAAAAGCTAACTTTCTGATGAACTCAAATTCTACTTTTTATATGATTATTTAGCAGGCTAGAGTGATTAGTGTGGCTTTTTAAAAGTGGTACACTTTTTCCAGTGCATTTTTAATTTTAAGGTATAGTTCTCAAGAGGATAATAAAATACACTATGGTAGATCATGCAATCAAGTTAGTGTAATCAAGTTGCTAATCATTTTCTTGGAAGAACCTCCATTAAAGAAGTTGAAGACTTGCTTTTCTTTTGCTGAAGAAACGTCCTCATTTGCTGTTGATTAAGGTCCTTCCTAAGCTTAAACTGCTAGGTTTAGCTTGACCCAGGTCATATTAGTGGCACTTTCAAGTTATGATTGCGTGTCTTCCTGGGAGTACACAGAGACTGATAAGAAATCAAAGAGCTGAATTTCAGAGTACTAAGATTTTTCCCGATCTTAATGTTTTACGTGCTTAAAATCTGAGGATTCTTTCATATGGGTCTAATGCATTTTATATTAACGCTTCTGAAAAGTTTTTCCTTAGATGGCATGTTTCTTACATCATTTTATGTTCAGCTTTTAAGGAAGATTTTCCTAAACTTTCACTTATATCTAATATCTACCTCATAGCAGTCAAAGCTGTAAGGATAAAACCTGTATGATCAAGAAGTTCCCACAGGTCAGTATAGAATAATGATAGTGAAATGAACAAACAATACAGCAACAGGAACTAAGTGTACTTTATGTTTGTGACATTGAAGCTAAACTGCTGAGGGTAGGTATGAAACGTATTATGTGAGGGGCATTGATCACCATGTGTGGTGTATTTAGTTTCAACTTATCAGATCTATATGAAGCTAGAACTACCCACTGGCTTTATTTATAATCCTTGTATGGAACTATAGTTCTTACTTTTGGCCCCCATCCCTGCAAACTGGTTGTAGTAACTGATGAATAAAGGGATGAAGAATTTTAATTTTTCCTCCTAGATGAGAGCTTATATTTTGTTATTATGTATAGCAGCGTTCACTTAATGGAAATTCAAGTAACATCTTCATAGCTAGACTTCTATTGAGTCTCGTGTGTAAACACGAAGCGGAAAGGTAAGTTCATTTGGACACAGTAGCAGTTAATCTGAGAAATCGAATATAAAGTGCACTTCAACAAAGGCTTTTTCTTTTTTTCACCTGCTAAAAGGTATTTTTTTTTTTTTTTTTTTTTGCTTTTGTGAAGATGAAAGCTGACAAAGATACAACATTTTCATGTTCAGAATCCCTTCTTCAGAAACCTTCCCTGCGCCTTCCAGCCCCAGTGAGGCTGGCTTGACAATACAGCAAAGGATGTGTAACTATGTGTGGTCTTTTTACCGTCTTATATGAGTTATTCACATTCCCATTTCCCTAAAACTATTTTAGAATGCTGTCCTGGTCTTCCTGTGTGAAAGGGAAAATGGTAGCAGTTGCGTACAACTGTATTTATATAGCATAATAGGTTGCCCATGTCTCTGGAAGAGGGGCTTCTACTTAAGTGTATGAAGGTCCTGCTTCCAGTCTCTTAGGGCCACTAAAAGACAATAAATGTTTTTCAGACTTAGTTTTGCCTTGGTTGTGGTTTCTGGTTTCCTGGCAGCCTTGAGCTGGCCTAAGTGTGCAATTGCTTTCAAAAGAGGGTGGTGTCTGCCTCCACCCAGTCCTGCTGCTCTTGCCCTTTGAACTGTACAGGAACTGATCTGTGTTTAAGCTAGTCTGACACAAATAAAAAACACTGTTTTTACCAAAGTAATTCCGTTTGTGGGTTCTGTGCCTGTCAAAAGAGGTAAGAAGCAGCAGCTGTTCTGGGTAGGGGGGAGGCGGTGCTGCCAGTGTTCATGTGGTATAAAAGGAGTTGAGGCTCCTGTTCTTTGTTGGCAACCACTACATGAATAACATTAGTTTCAAATTCTGTTACTAGGCAATAGTACACCAGAATGGGACCAAAAAATGTCCTTAGGAAATTAGGACCATCATTCACTGCACTGCTTTGTTGAACTGGACACTCTCTGTTGTGTAGTAGTTCACAAGATTCAGAGATTTTCCTGCCATTTCGAAGTCTAATTTTTGTCACTGTCCTGTGTTCAAAGAGATTCTATTTGTTTGTTGCTGGTAGGGAATATGGGAATAAATACTTACAACATCTTTAGTTAAGATCCCTAAGAACTGTCCTATACCACTTCATGCACCTTCCTACTCTGGGGTGTTATTCTTGTACCCAACTTGCTCGTGTTGGAGTCCTCTCTGCTCCCCTGGGAGAATGTGACTGTTGGACAGTTCCTCTTGTCCTGTCTCACCGGTACAGCTCTTGAAGCAGGTTTTAGGATGGGGGGGGGGGGGTGTGTGTGTGTGTGTGTTTATTTTTTTTTTTTGTGTTTATACTCTGCTTCATCTAAATGCAGATTGGCAACCAACAGGCTATTTTTCATGAAGTACAAAATATTGCAGAAGAGTTGGTTTTCACCTCCTTAGACAAAAAAAAAATAATTGTGTGGAAAAGGATTATGGTGCAGCATAAAGGGTTTTGTAGCTACACTGATTAGCCGTGCCACTTCAAAGTTTAGAAAACTTGATGATTGGCCACATGCAGGAGAGGAAAACCTGATAATTGCAGCATTTGGAACCCCAGCCTTTCTTCATTAAAACTAATGAGGATATGAATAATTCTGCAGTTTGGAGGTTTTAAAACTAGTATAAAAGCTGAAAATTGAGATTGTAGGCTGACTGTAGAGAATATCCTTGTGCTGTGATACTTAATTGATCAATGGCTGTTTCAAAAACCAAAATCGTACATAACTCAGCAGGCACTAGGAGAGTTATGTCAAAAGGTTCAGAATGATCTGGATCATTACAAAGATTAGCTATAAGGTGTTTGTGGGTTTCTTGCTTGTCTGCTTTAACTATATTCTGGTAGTAGAACAGGGCTTGGAAGTTAATGTGCACAAACGTTGTAGCAGACCTACCTGGCTGGTAACCTTAGCAGAAGAGGAGAGGTGAGTATTACCATGTTCAGCTTCCTGGTAGCCAAAGTATGGCACATAATTTAGTTCTAGATGTAATCCTCTATCCTTGTATTAATAGAGATAGCAGCATATGCTATTAAACTCTTCTGGAGATTAAAGAAGTGGGATTTTTTTCTCGCTTATTACTTTAAAAGTAAAAATTAAAAGGGGTAAGTCGGTCCCTTTTGAAATTGTCCCAAATCTGTAGAGCGCGTGAATAAATGCTCCCAACTCTTCCTTTTTCTGATGTCTGTGTAATTAGTAACGCTAGCCACTCTGTGGGGGATAGCTGAGAATATAAACATGCTTTAAATATCTTCAAATCCATATGAGGTAGAACTGAGGAAGAATCACAAGCAGCTTTTGAAGTAGCTTTATCTTGTGTTAACGTTTGGTTGCCTTGTAAATGGTGGGTGTGATTGGGACTTCCAGTACTTGGCTTTTTCCCCAGTTATGTTCCTTACTCTTAAGAAATGAAAAAAACCCCAACAACCCAGAATTGTACTGGGAACACGTTATAAACACTGTCATAGTTGCCTGGTGAATGTATTCTGCAGTACAATTTAAAGTAGTGGAAAATAGTTTTATCCAGTTAATAGAAGACACATTATTGACTGTATCTGATACAGAGAAAATCAAACTATCTGTTAAAGGCGGTGAACTATTTCCAATATATTGTTCTGAAAGTGTAAACATTTGAAAACCGCTAGACTGCTCATCTCCTAAGAAAAACCAAAGCATCTTTTAGCCCTCTGTGATCTTCATGTGCCGTTGCCTGTTGTCCCTAATTGTCAAGGCTGCATGTTACCGTTCCTGTCTGACCTAGCTCCCATTCCTTCTTTTTAATTTGTATTTTAATCTGAATTGCTTAGGTATGATCTTCTGAATCAGATGAACTGGTTTATTTAAAAAATATATATAAAAAATCACCTGGAGATGCATTTAAATATTTAAAAAATCCCAAAACCCCCAAAATGCAACAGCCCACTACACACAAAACCCCCAAGCACTTGTCCCAAGCAGTTGAAACCTGTCAAAGAAATATGCAACTGTTCTTAATGGTATTTTGTTTTTTTTTTTTAATCTGTGAGGTTTCAGGCAGCCTTAATAGTTGGCAGTGCTGTGACTTCCACTTGCTACCCATCCAGTGGATAGTCTAGAGTATATGGACTACTTCTATACAGAGTATATAGCCTGCTAGAAGTCCTTCCACTTGATAGAAGGTGTAATTTTAAAATGTCTAGCAAATATTTTTAGATCCGGGATGATCATCTTCATATGTTTAAACCTGTTCTCAAGGACTAGATTTAATGTGTAATTGGGATCTATGGTTTTCAGTTTAAGGAAGTAGCGATGCTAATGTACTGCAGTGTGACCTGGCAGCCTGGTACAGTGAACCCTGGGGTCTTGATCAGAATTAGACCTGTAGTTCTAATGGGGGCCACTTACAAGCCAGGCGAAATACTACTCATTCTGGCACATAGCTGAACAATTTACTGTACTTTCTATGGGAAATTAGTAACAAGATACAGAACTTTGCCTTGTATGGAGAGGGTAGTGCATAGAATATTTTCCACTCACTACCCTCTATTTATCTATTTATCCCTACTATTTAGGGATGAAAGCAGATCTTCTCTTTGTCTCTTATTTCTTCTTTGGTTAGACAGAGGAATCTGTTTTTTCTCATGAGGGATGACTTGGAATTTGAAAAGTGATTGACACAAGTGCACACAGTATAAGATCTAGGAAAGCTACGGTGTAATGAAACAGGGTGCTCTTCACTGGCAATAAGTTTTGAGAATTTAGCAAAAAGCTGTTTGAGGCAATAGGTAAAAAGATGTGTTTAAGGTGAAGGAGAAAGAGTAAGCAACTTCCTGACCCTTTTAAAACCAACCAAATAAAAAACCCCACCAAACCCCCTAAAAAAACTGGAACAAACCTACCAAAACCCAACCAACCAAAAAAAAAAAAAAAAACCCAACAGACAAGCTGCTTCTTTTTTTGTCCATACCTAGAAACCAGACAATGTACTGACAGCACACAGCTGGCTTCTCCAATGTCCTGTCTCCTCACCAAATTACTAATTCTTGATCTGTCTTTCTCTGGCCCTGGCTAGGCTTGCCTCTTATGAGAAGCTACATCTTGCTGGCTTTGTTGTAACATCTGTGGTCTCACTTTTTGGAGAGAGGGGAAAAAACAAACCACCAACAAAAACCCCAAGCAAAAACCCCAAACCACTGCTGCATTATGTAAGTAGTAGTAATACTTATTTAGCTGGCCTAGGGAACAATGGCTTGCAGATTTTCTGCATCATAATCTTATGATCCCCAAAACTTTCCCCCCTGTATTCTGCTACGTATGCAAGTACCAGACAATTCTTATGGTTTGGAATTTGGAAAAGGATGTGTTAATCTCAGCAAAGGACAGGTTACTGTCACTTTTCAAAACAGGTTACTTCACCTAGAGTTTGAATGTGTCCAGGGTCAGCTTTCAGTGTTGATTCTTGTTTGGTAAGCGTTTCTTAGTGTTATCAGCTCTGAACTTTTGGAGAAGCCGAACAGGCTAAACTCCTCAGATCACTCACTGGAAAGCTTCCCTCTATTCTGGCCTGTGACTGTTTTCTGTTTCTCTCTTCATTCTGTGTGTGCATGCATTTATATTCAGACTTACCCTTACACAGTTTAGTATGACATTCAGAACTGTATGCGTTGTACTTATCTTACTGACACTATAAATTAGATTAATTGCATCATATACTGATTTTCTACTCTTTTATGCAGCCAAAGACTAAAAGATTAGATGGTCCTTATGATATGAACTACAAGTACGGAGAAGCTGTAGTCTCTTTTAACTGGTCTGTTACCATAGCTAAATCCCTTTGAATCATGCTTTCCAGAGAACTCCCAAATGTGCAAACAACATTCCTTATTCCTGTTCATTTTTTCGTTTTGATTTCCTTGTTTCCAGCTGCTGTCTTGCCAGGAAAAATACGTACAGGATAGTTGGTTGGATGAACATATTGCAGACAAGACAATTTCTTTAATAAAGTCTAACACAAAGTCTGAGAGGCTCTGTCAGTGTGGCAAACAACTACTTATCCAAGCTGAGATTGCCAAGTTTTAGAGGAGATTGCTTTATTTTGGCAAAGTACTGAAGCACATAAGGAACATCTTAAATATCTTTTTTTTTGGCACTTCACAAACAACAGATTTATTAAACTTTGTCACCTGTGCTTTATGGAAGACTGTAGGTGTAGGGCTGAATGAAGTGCAAGAGGCAGACAGTGTTTGAAAATGGCTACAGCCAGTTCAGAAGTGTTTGTAATAGTAGAATTTACGGTGATTGGAGAAGGTAAGCCAGAAATACGGCTGCAGGACTGTGGGTCTGTATGCCAGAGTCCTCTTTCATTATGCAGGCGGGCACTGCTGATAGTAAAGGGAGGCTCCAGATGAATGTGCTGCTAACAAGTGTTTAGTGTTTGTGTTCTTGCTGATGGTGCTTTTCACAGGTTTGTTTCTGACTTTGGGAACTTGGCACTGTAATCGGTAGGTGCTCAAGAAATAACGGCAGATCTAAACATCAGGTGTCAATTGTCTTGGAGTGGCCAAGTTGCTGACCTGGTAAAACTGGAAGCAAAATCTCCATAGGACAGAAGCCACAAGACAGACAGGGTGCCTTGCAGAGAGCTGAGGAGAGAGGAGTGGTTTACAGGAAGGAGACTGTGGATGGTACTGTTCTTCCCATCCCTCGGTAGCGTGCAGTAGGACCTGTTGTTGGTAATGACATTGTACTGTCATTAGCAGTGGGTGATTAGCAATGGCAATACTGTGGCAAGGTTTTGTCATCTTCTAAATCCAGAGTACAGATTTCACTGGCGTACACTGGTCCATCATTGTAAGTCTTTGAACTACATCAGCTCTGCTGCTGATTATGTGATGAAGTCTCCTTGTAAAAAGTGTGTGTATGGGCTTGTGCTGTTGCTTTGTGTGTCTTATGAACGGTTGGGGCCATCATTTCTTCTTTTCCAGCTGGTTGCTGGTCCCATGTTCTCTTCCCTCTCTTTTGTAAAGTAGTGTGGCATTTGTGTGCTAGTGAACTCATAGTTCTTGCCCCCTTAGTCATTAGCTCACTGTGTTAGTGATAATATAGTACTCCTGGCAGAAGCCTGGTGCATTGTATTTTAAAATGGTTTTGTACATGTAGTGTATCCAAAAGGAAATTTTTGTGAAAGGTGGCTTGGAAACCCAGTTAAGTGGTAGAATAATAATGAGCATATTGAATGCACTGACATTTTAAGCAATTAAACATTTCCAGGAGAAGAAAGAAAAGCTATTGGTTTCAAGTCATCTAACACTTTTTATTATTTCTAATAGCTGGGGTTTTGTTAGCTTTTTAGTACTGAGAAATTTGTAACAAAGTTCTTTTTTTTATAGTAAGTCTGAGACATGTCTTGTACAGAAATTCCCTTTGCTATTAATTAGGTATTGATCTCTTCTTCCCAGTTCTTAATTGCAGAAGATTTTTAAAGTATTTGTATTTAGTTCAGTTGTTTGTTACTGCATGCATTGGCTTGCAGCAGTGCAAAATGTAAATAGACTTAACAGTTAAGTAGTGTGATCACATACCTCTTATTTTTTTAGATAGTGTTGTCTTTTGGGGGGTTTTTGATCAGATTTTGTAGCAAGATTGTCTCCAGTGTTTTTCAGTTGTTGAACTTCAGTGTTTTGGAGAAAGATGCTGAGTCTGCAGTGTAATTATATAGTTTGTGCTATATATTTTGATTGAAGGCTTTGCTTCAGCTAAGAATGGAACTGAATTTACACAGCTAAGAGAGCTTTTTTAAAGACACGTGGATAGATCATTTGTATTTCAAAAATACAGAATCATGTGGAGGAGAAGTAAGTCAGTGAATGGTTCTTTTGAAAAGTGAAATTTTTTTAAGGTGAATTGAAATCTTTTGTTTGCTAGATGTGATAAGATTTGAACACTGAATCAGTCAGTCCTTGTTTGTCATGCCTTTAGACAATGTCTGTGGATTATTTGTTTTTGGAAAGCTGCTTGTGCTGGATGTTTTACTTCAGCACGTGTTCTTTTTCCCATAGATTTTAAATATACTATTGTTGAATACACATTGTTAATTCTTATGTTCTGGAGCAAATTGTAGGTTTGAAAGAAGTTGTATAACAACATAACTTTCAAAGCTTTTAAGGGCTGTATGTAACTGAATGGCTGCACTAATAAAGGCTCCTGAAACATTTTTGATGGTGGAGTAAGAAAGGATGAGGGCAGATTTGAACGAAATACGAGTTTCTGTTATAGAATCATAGAATGGTTCGGGTTGGAAAGGACCTTAAGATCATCTAGTTCCAACCCCCTGCTATGGGCAGGCACACCACACACTAAACTGTGTTGCCCAAGGCTCCATCCAGCCTGGCCTTTAACACTGCCAGGGATGGAGCATTCACAACTTCCTTGGGCAACCTGTTCCAGTGCCTCACCACCCTCACTGTAAAGAACTTCTTTGTTATATCTAACCTAAATTTCCCCTGTTTAAATTTGAACCCGTTACCCCTTGTCCTGCCACTACAGTCCCTAATGAAGAGTCCGTCCCCAGCATCCTTATAGGACCTCTTCAGATACTGGAAGGCTGCTCTGAGGTCTCCATGCAGCCTTCTGTTCTCCAGGCTGAACAGCCCCAACTTTCCCAGCCTGTCTTCATACGGGAAGTGCTCCGGCCCCTGTATCATACTCATGGCCTCCTCTGGACTTGTTCCAACAGCTCCATGTCCTTTTTATGGACACCTTTGAGGACACCAGAACTGTACACAATACTCCAAGTGAGGTCTCACAAGAGCAGAGTAGAGGGGCAGGATCACCTCCTTCGACCTGCTGGTGACACTTCTTTTGATGCAGCCCAGGATGCGGTTGGCTTTCTGGGCTACAAGCGCACACTGCCGGCTCATGTAAAGTTTCTCATCAACTGGCACCCCCAAGTCCTTCTCTGCAGGGCTGCTCTGAATCTCTTCTCTGCCCAACCTGTAGCAGTGCCTGGGATTGCCCTGACCCAGGTGTAGGACCTTACACTTGGCTTGGTTAAACTTCATAAAGTTGTCATCGGCTCACCTTTCCAGTGTGTCAGGGTCCCTCTGGATGGCATCCCTTCCCTCCAGCGTATCAACCGAACCACACAGCTTGGTGTCGTCGGCAAACTTGCTGAGGGCGCACTCAATCCCACTGTCCATGTCGCCGACAAAGATGTTGAACAGGACCGGTCCCAACACCGATCCCTGAGGGACACCACTTGTTACTGGTTTCCAACTGGACATTGAGCCGTTGATCGCAACTCTTTGCATGTGGCCATCCAGCCAGTTCTTTCTCCACCGAGTGGTCCATCCATTGAATTGATGTTTCTCCAACTTAGAGACAAGGATGTCATGCGGGACAGTCTCGAATGCTTTGCACAAGTCCAGGTACATGATGTCAACTGCTCTGCCCCTCGTCCATCAGTTCCGTAGCCCCATCATAGAAGGCCACCAAATTGGTCAGACAATTATCTTGATGCATGGCTGAAGAGTGGCCTCCCAAGTGCTATTGCTCCCAGTTCCTAGTAATTTAAACCTGTTAAATTAAGTGTTAAACAGCTGTTAAGGTGCTCTTTCCCTTTTGTATGATGTTGAAGCAACTTCAGAAGATTGCATGGGTTTATGTGTAGAAGAATACATGACATGTATATTCTGATTGTGGGAAAATGGATAATTAAACTGGTAAGGCTTGTGGGGAGTTCTCCAGATATGAATAACATACAAATTTTGATATTCACAGGTTTGGCTTCATATGAAATCTAAAGTATGGATGCATAGCCTTTAAATCACAGTTTGCAGGTCTCTGGCTCAGTAAACCTTGTTTAAAAGTACTGTTTTTTTTTCTCTTTGAGCTTGGCTATCTTCTCCTTCCTCTTGCTTCTCTTTTCCTTATTCCTTTCCCAGAACAAAACCAGTGAAAAGTCCCAACTTTCTGTTGAATGATTCTAAAGTTGGCAGATTTTAAGTCTTCTGTCATCAACTTTCTGAATGAGCAATGCTGCGTTAGGTGCTGTGAGTGTTGGTTGGAGCAAAACTTAAGTAAGTGGAAAAAACGGTCTTTGAATGCTTTTGTAAATGCATGGGTTTGATCTGTTTTGTTGGATTTGGAAGAAGCAATGAGGTTTCTGTGCATCCTTTAGCTCAGACTCCTCTGCTGTATTCCTTTAGCCGGGTCTCTGTGGGCTGTGGAATGGCTGTCCATGTGGCATGGCGAGGGTCAAACTGAGGTACGGCTATCTCAAGGACAGTGTGTGTTTGTGTCTTACTTGTTCTTGGGAGAAGGAAAAGGACAGAAGGAAAGAGGAAAGAGACTTTCAGTGTGTATAAAATTCCTTAGAGCTTTACAGTGTCCTCATGATAAGCGCAGAAGTGAACAATTTTGAGTATGTTTTGTGGTTTTCTTTAAAAATCTGTTGAAAAATGAAATAAACGTTTTAAGAAGCTAATTTTTAATTTGATATCCACTTGATAGGTCTGTACTGTACTGCTCCTGTCATTGATTTTACATTTTAAAACACTGTTTTACAGCCTACTTAAAAATGATTTTCCTACATGTGGGAAATAGTGAAGTAATTAAACACATTTGGGTCTGTGCATAAATTTTCTAAAATTAACTGTCTCTTTCACACTAATCTTTCTTGTCTTTAATTGGGTTGAAATGTGTGAAAGGAAAAAAGGTTTGATAGGGAACTATTTCTCAGAGAGTAGTTTAACTACAGAGCACGTAAAGGAGTTGTTAGATATGCTTGGGCCAGGGAGGCAAGAACCTCCGGTTACAAGGGGAAATATTTTTGTATTGGTTTCTGCTGTGTTGTTTTTTGAGTAAGTCACCTGCTGTTTCTATGCTTTTATACCTTTGGCTCTGGTGGAGAAATTCAGGTGTGCTGCAGTTAGGAACAAAATATCCTATCACTTCAAGAATTAAAAATCCTAAATCGTGAAATTGTACTTGTCACTTACCACATTATTATGGGTACGTTAATGTTAATTAGTTTGCATTTTCCTTTTGTTCTGTTTCCCCAGCACAGTTTGCTAACATACCCACTAACAGCAGCGCTGGCTTAAACTTTTCAGTCTTCAAACATGTCTAATAAGTAAACAAATGCATGACCCACTTGCACAAAAACTAAGAAATCATTCTGAAAGGTGCCTAATGGTAGGATGCATTTCAGTGAGAAATGGAAATGGAGGTGAAAAATATTTAGGTGTGTATCCTGCTGTAGTAGAATTGATGTAAAATAGTGGAATAAAAAGTTGAAATACTTTGATTGTAGCTGTGACACCCTTATTTTTTTTGGCTTTATTTACAGCTGAATTCTTACTTCCTCCTTTCTTCTCAGTAGAAATGTTTCCTGTTTGGAAATTCTTTTCCAGTGCTGAGTAGGAAGCTAACTCGCTTTAGGCATATGTATATAAATTCTAACCCCAAAGCAAACATTTCTGCCCTAGGGAACTTTTTACCTTCAACTTTGTCATCTTTGTTTTCAAAGTACATTTGCTGTTATAATAAACTAATCTGTAAGTTAACTGGAATTTATGAGGCATATCTTGAGATCAGCATTCAGTCTTTCACCTGCTATAACAAATTTGAGACACATGGTTATGTGTTTTGTATTCAACTTTTCACTTTTGAGTAAGTGACTAATCTTTCTCCTTGTCATGTTTTGTGTCACAGTAGCACTGTCATTTTCTCCCTGTGACAGCCTGACACTGTTTAAACATCAGTCTAATTTTGTGCATAAGCCAGTTTAAGAGAAGGGAGGGGAAAAAAAATCACGTGAGGCATGTCACAACTTATTTTCAGAAGCAGCAGGCTTGCAGAAGGCACAACTTGCTCTGTTCTGTCTTGATTTCTGCTGACAGCAGGCTGTGGTGTTAAGCACATAGAACAATCGGGAGTATTTCAGACAACAGAAGTATGGGAGAGGACATATCTTACTGTGAAATGAAAAGGCAAAGCTGGTTGGAGGGAGAAGGTGGTGGAGCCCATATATGATTGATTTGTACTGGTATATATTTTTTTAGAGAAAACATCTGCTTTATGCCATGTGGTGTAAGAATTATGGTTTTGATAATATGCTATAGTTCTTGATACAAGTCTTGCCCCTCACCTTCAACATTTGAGTCTTCACCTTTAGAATGACATTTAAATATGCTGATTTTATCCTGTTTTGTAGTTCACAGTGAGTCATGTGGAGGTCATGTCTAAAACAGGAATAAGTGATCAGTTATGAATGGCTTCTGTCTTACATGTTTGAAATCGTTTATGTGCTTTTCCTATTTTGTCATCTTAGGTACATTTGTATGGCAAATTCTTCCTTTTTTTTTTTTCTGTCCCCCAAGAACCAGCATTTCATGACAAAATGGGAATCTACTAATGTCTTATTTCCTTTTTAAACAAGTTGCACAAGAATCTGTGCAACATCTGTGATGGGTCAAACCCGTAACTTGTATTTCAACTTGATAACAGTTTTCATATGTAACTGTGTATAACCTCAGTATTCCTGAAAGTGTGTAAGCATGCCTAGAAGAATGGTATACAACCAATACATACGGTATGTTGTGCTGCTGTAATGAGAGAGCAGTTTAAGAAATACCATTGTATCTGGATGTTTCCGTCAGGGTCTTCATGAGAACAAGAGAAGACAGAAAAAGCAGAAAGCCTTTCAGGTAACTTTTGGCCATGCAGGGTGTTAAATGTTGTTGTTCTGTATATTTTGTACAAGTTATGCTCCTCTTGAACAGTTGTCTGTCTTCACTAGAAAGCAGTGGGTTAAACAACCTCTTCCTGCTTTCTTGAATTCAAATAAAGGGGGGAAAAAAGAAAATCACTTGGGTGTCTTCACCAGGGTGACATATAGGATAGGAAGTGTTCGTTACATCAGGGTCTTATCAGTTTGCCATAGATGTTTGTATCTGTTTGTCAGATAATCGCTTTCAGGCTTCTATGATTTTTATTTTTCTCTCAGTAGTGGCACAAGTGTACGCTTACTATGGAAATTACTTACCCTATCCCGTGTTAAGCAGCAATACCATTAAGGTCTGAGAATTGGGTTTCAGGGATAATTATTGCTGTGTCTACCTGAAAGACTCTCCCTGCACAAAGCTCATGATCTCAAATTTTATTTTGGGTTTTGGTTGTACCAAACAACATCTCTGGAACTTTGAAATATTTTCACCTCTCTGTCACTCCTCCCCTAAACAAGGAAATCAACTGATCAGACAGAAGTACTAAAGTTGTATTGAAATATTAACTGAAGCACTTCAGTTAAAAATAGCACCTCTGTTTTGCTCTGTCTTCTGAGGACGCAGAAAGTTTCTTGTGCTGTTCCCAGAGCACTGTGATGCACCCGGTTGTGCACTTCTCTGTGTGGCCTGTGCTGGCCTTACACTGTGTCCCCTTGTCCCCTCATTTGTTATAGTTGGCCTTTCACAACATGTGTGGTGGCGTAAACATCACTGCCTACAAGATCAGAATGTGCAAAACTGTTTTTATTGCACAGACTTAATGGAATGTCTATATAAAATGAATAGTATTCAGTCACTGAGAATAGCTTTTTCACTCTTGCCTTTATCCTCAAGGAATGCAAATTTCAGTGGGCAAAGATCACCCAGGGAGCAAAATTCTGAGAACTTGAAAACATTCTGCTAACTATGAGGAACAGAGAGCTGTCTCATGGGGCTATACCTCAACGTCTGTGTAGTCAAGGTCAGCAAAATGAAATAGCTTTTCCAGTTCTCTGCCCTCTTTTGACAGGTGAGAATTTAATGGAAACTTGAAAATCAAATGGTAACTTTACCTAGAGCACGTCTTCCTGTACTGCATGAAATGAGCTGGGCAATTACCTGGAAGCAAATATTAATACTTATTTTGCTATTAATTTATAGACCAAGTACTATCAGTATTGGTACTGTCAGCTGCAAATGATGATGTAGTGTCAAAGTTTAAGTCATTTGGCTGCAGGACATGCTTTCTGTGCTTTCAGAGACTTCTAAGGTGGTTTATTGCAGTCTTGACAATCATCAGGGAGACAATGGGTTTTTCTCCCGTTAGCTGTGCAGCAGGGAGATAAGTACGTGTTCCCATTGTTTTAAGGCATCAGGGGGCAAAGAGGGAAAAGCTACTTTAACAAGGTGTGTTTTACCAATTGCTGTGTCACTGGCAGTGTAGGAAGCCTTTGTCCTTCTAGGGTACATCACAGGAGTCTTGCCTGAACTGAAAAATAAAAACCAAACGCAAACCCCCAAACCCAATCAACAACGTTAATTTCTCTGGGCTGAAGTGGAGCACTGCTATGCTGTCATGAGCAGATTAAGCTTTTCTTCTGAGTTTGATCTAGTATTTTTTCCTTTCTCATCTGCCAGAATGAGCACTTTTTTTTTTAGTGTCACTCTTGTATGTTGCCAAGCTTGGAGCCTGGAGTAATTTCTTGCAGGATCATCTAATTCAAGTAAATGCTTAAGGATGCTTAAAGAAAATTGCTTATGTGGATTCAGGTGTGGGTGGTTTTTTTTCTCCCTTCCTTCTGGATTTTCCTTCCTTCCATCTATACACTCTTCTTTCATCTGCAGATCAGAGGAATAAAGTGTTGCCACTGAAAAGAGGGGCACATACATCTCCTTTGAATCAGAAATAAGACTTTCCTTCTTCCTTCTCTGAGACTCTTCAGTATTAGTTGATCTCTCTGCTTCCTACTTCTTTGGGTTGGCCTGATCCAGTCTGTTACTTTGTCCACTCAGCACTTGTAGCCCTAACTGAAAGTGTTGTCATGAGGAACTTTTGACCCTTAACTGGAGTTTGTTACTAAAGCGGGTTTGTATTATGCTGAACTTGGGTTATTTGCCAGAAAGATTTCTTACGAACTTTCAAGGAAAATGCATGAGCTAATGAATGTCTTTGATCTCTTCTGTACAGAAGCTAACTGATGTTTGGGTTGCTCATAATTAATTTCATCCTTCCAATTAATTTTCACGAGCTTTAGAAATTACTAGTGTAGTAGTAGTTCATAACTCTGGCCTTTCTAGTGAGCACTGATCTTAATTATAGCTTTGGGAAATTCTGTTTATGATAGAGGGCTGCATACTGCCATTGAGTGGAAGAGTCCGCTGGCTTGCTACTGTTACCTGTTTAGTGTCCCTATCTGGTGGTGACTTCATTGAGCAGCTAGCTCTTCTCATGTCCACTCTCAAAGATACTATCTAGCTTATCACAGCATGTATGCAAATACATGTCTAAAGAACACTTGCTTAAAAAAGGTTGTTTTTTTTGGCTTATACGGCCTTCGCTGATTCATTTTATAGGCTTAAAACACTTTCGCAGTGACAGGATGACAAGAGCATCGGGCTCACTTACCTTTAAGACTATTATTACTATGCTACAAGTGAGCAGTCTATTCCCGTGAGTTCCAGATCTACCTCTTTTGCAAGAAAAAGAGGTGTCAGATTTCATGAAAGTAGAAATAGATGTTTAACTGAATTTCAATGTAGGTACTTTATAAAATCCAAAGATTTAATCCTTGGATCATATTTTAAATAAAAAGATGAAATGAGTTTTAAAAGCTCTTCTGTTATATTATTCTCATGTGAACTCTCCTACTTGTCTTGAGTTAGCACCTTAGGATGTTGGGCAGAGTTATTTGGTGGGGTTTTTTTGCTGTTTCTGAGGAGTTTTTTTTCATGATTTTTGATCCTACCTGTGCTGAACTGTGAATTATGATCTTCTTTGTTTAGTATACCTGTGTGTGTGTCTGTGTGTGTGTGTGTGTGTGTGCACTCTATAAAGAGAGTCATTTGGATTGCTCACAATTAATGAAATTTATTATAAGGGAAAGCCTGGTAGGAACCCGTTTTAGATCAAGTGGACTAATGAGTCAGCACTTGTGTAACTAATGCTTAAAAATAGTATTGTTACAATATCTCCTTTTTCAATTAAATAGTTCTGTGAGACACAGCAGTTGACTGCTTCTGTGTTGCGTGGAGCATTTCTCCAACTTTGAAAAATCTGTTGAAATACTTGGAAATGTTCCCTATTGTATTTGTATTTAAAAAATATTAATGTGGTAGAAAGGACTTTTACTGTTAGATAACTTGGAGCTGTGGGTTCAGTTGCACTGATATCACATCGTTCTCTAATTCCTTGTGGAGAAAATGTGGAGTTTGTCTGTTGTACCAAGTGGAAATATTTCCTATTGAATGAGACAGCTAACTATTCCATAGGAAACTTCCTTTTATATGTAGGGCTTTGAAGTACAATGTTAGTGAAGGAAGAATAGGAAAAAGGGAGATTTGTTTTGTCTTTTGTAATGCAGTGAGTATCTTACACTAGTTACAGACCAGAAAGCCATGCTGTACATGGTCTCATCTTCTCTACCCCATCCGCTCCTGGGATGCTTCAAAATGACAGTAGTGATCTTCTACTTTTATATTTTTTTCCCCATTTTTCATAGACTCCCATTTCTGTTGAAAATAAAAGCACTGAAAAGTTGTATTTACTTCTAGAAGAAGCGAGAGCTTCTTGACAGTTGTCCCGAGGCAGCAGTGAAACTAATAATGAAAGAAATAGTTCAATGTCTGTAAAATATCTGGTCTAAAATGAATACATCTCTCTGCCCTTCTTGGAGGTATGCTGGTTAATAGCATTTCAACAGGCTGGTAAGTATTGTGGATCACATCTGTTATGTAAGAATACTAGATATTACTGCAGTGTGAACAATTTAATATTGGTGTTATCCCTAGGCATCATTTACATGTACAGTAAGTAATGAACTCAGGAGCAAAAAGACAAAGTAGCTCAAGTGATTCACATATTTTCCTTTGCTTTGTATAAAACGCAATAAATCTGCTCTTGCAGAGTGACCCAGAACTTTCAGGTTGCTTGATGACACCAGATCTTTTCTCAGAAGAACTTAAAATGTGACTTAAGCTGATGGAAAAGACAATTTAGGTGTAACAATGCAGCAGGACAGAGATCGCAGAGAGGTAGAAGTTACTGGAGTTTAGAATTGCTCTCATATTGTTTTATGAAAGACTTCTGATTTGTTCCTCTCTCCAAACTAGCAAGCTAGAAATAATTTATTGGATTGTGTTTCGATAGCCAATGTTTGCTTGATGTACATCTTCAGACAATAGTAAAAGAGAAGGCAGGCTCATCTTCAAAACAAGCATGTTAATGTTAGAAACAAAGCTATCTAGAGCTGTCTGAGAGTAGTGTATTCTCAATGTAATCAGGCAATAAAAAATGTGGGCTTGATGTCTAATTCCACAGACTGTAGCTTGCATTCAATAATTTATACCTTTTTTTGTCATTATTAATCTGTAGAACAAAAAAGTAAAGACTAATGAGGCAGGTAAACTTCCGAGAACAGGTTGAGAATTTTTTAAGCTTCATGATGCATCAGACTATGTTATGATGATAAAACACCAGCAGACATTGGATGACACGGTTGATTATTACACAGAGGGGGAAGGCTGAATTTTGGTAGGAGCTGGGTGAACCTCTGTTCCAATCAAAGGGTAGGTTGTTTGCAGATAGCTGTCTACAGCTCCAGCCTTGGATGACTGATGATGCATGTAATTTAGAAAGCCTGGAGTTTACTGAAATATTTATGCTTTCCTCGACTGCCTTGTTCCATGTGTACAAGGAAACTTCAAGGTTAGTCTGAGAAGCTGGCCAAACTACATGTGTGTTAGCTGAAACGCTTACTTTCTACAGGGGAGTGAGACAAGGGGCTGCTACTTTAATATCCTTGAAATAAGACTGTAGTAGTTAGGAAAATTCCATGTATATGTACAAGATTGTCTGTATTTGGGTTTATTTAATGCTTATTTTATGGCTATCAGATGCTCGGTCCTCCAACTTTTTCCTGAAGTAGTGAATATAATGGTGTCTTTAACACAATCTGCTATGAGAAACAGTGGATGATGATTTTCCACTTCTTGAACCATGCTAATTAAAGCAAACACACATCACAGAAAACATGAGAATTCTAGTTTAAAAAAAGCTAATTTACAACTTTTGGCACTGTATGATTTTTTGCACTTTATTAAAGATGTGAATTGTAATGTTTTCGTTGGGGAGTAGGGGGAGAAAACCTACGATAGAGGTAGGAAATGAAATAATGTAAAATAAATCAATTCTTAAATAAATGACTAGAATTAGGTAGGATTTGTAGATGAGAGCAGCCATAGTGCTCACAAGGAATATCAGAGTTGTGTCTGCATGCGTGAGAAAACCCAACCACAGTTACATGTCTTTGCTGCAATGGCTGTTGAAATAGCTACAGTATTTTATAGATCTCTTTAATTTCAAAATGATCTGCTTTCCCTCATCTCGTGTGTTGATTTCACTGTGTTTGCTACCAAGCTTTGGAGTATCTGTGTCCCTTTTGGCTAGGTGCAGCATGTGCTTTTTTTGGAAGCGGGAGAAAGGACTGTGCCAGCATTGCTGCCAGGAGACTAGCCCCGTGATAAGAGGGTTGTTCTCTTATTACACTTAAGTGTGGCTTGCTGGTTAATTACAGTTTGTTACAGGACCATTAATTATTGCTGCTTGATTTGAAAGGATACTATTTCAAGGTTGTTGGGTTTTGGGGTTTTTTTTATACCTCTCCACAGCTGTGGGTTTCTGCTGTTATCCTTTAGTGCTGTTTGTGAGAGCAACGCCATTTAATGTGCAGAGCTATTTGGATGGACCTTTCTGGTGACAACATAATTTCAAAACAATTTCACTTAGAAATTGTGTTAATGCTATTTTGCCTTTAGCAAGTTAGCATAAAAAGTGTTTGTGTCATGTGTTCCTTGTCGCCCCTCACCTCCTGCTCCACCTTTTAGATGAAATACGTGACCATTTTGGCATTGTTCTTCCCCTCCCTCACTATTTCGTAAAACAATTTTTTTTTAACAATGATTGTAAAGCAGATGTAATAATGTATTTATGGCTATGTTCTAGAAAAACAAAACCAACAAAACAAACCCCCCCAAAAAACCCACACAAACAAAAAACCCCCAAAACCCCCCAACCAAAAACCAAACAAAAACCTAAAACAAAATCCCCCCAAAAAACCCAAACAAAACCCCCTTTGTGAATGTGTTGTAATTTATGGGGGGGGGGGGAGGAATCAACTTCTCTGCAGGATTTGGCATCATGAGTCTTTTCTTCTGAAACTGCATGAAATGTGGATCTGTACTTTTCTTTGTTGTGTAAATGCCAGTAGTGCTTTGTTTTCTTCAGGCTTTTCTGTTGCATTTTGAGGGTTAAATAACTTTTTCTATTTTTTTCTTGCTCTATTGCTGTAACCACAGTAACCATTTTAACTGTGTTTGATTTAGTCCCAGTAGGCAAGCAAAAAAATTAATATTTAGAGCAATTCATAGGTAAAGCAGACTTATCTCTTCATCCCAGAGGATTTAAGAAATGAATTAATTAATTATTGTTGGCTTCAAAATTGGTGTAGTATTGACAGGTTAAAAGTTGTTTTGTTGTGTTTTCAGTTTTTTAACTGGCTTTTTATTCTTTCAGCCTAAGAAATAGAAAAACCAGAAAACTTCCAAAACCTAAACCAACCCAACGAAACCCAAACAAAAAGCCCCTAATTCCCCTACTCTCCACTCACAAGAGTTCACTTGGCCTTGGCTTGATTGCATTGCTGGAGATGTGAGAAGCCAAAATATGATAATATCCAGCAACAGGTAAATGTAGCGTCACTGCAGTTAGCATTCCTTTTTAAACCTGCAAGTTCTGAATTTTGACTATTAGGCACGTATTTGAGCTCTTGCATGTATTTGTATGTTGTTTGCAGCTCTATAATTTCATTTCTAGGATCAAAACACAAACATGAAAGCATGCTTCTCTTCCTGCAATTCCTCTAAGCTATATAATATTGTATTAGATATAAATACATATATAATGTAGAAATATACATTGTCACTAATATATATCTTTATATAAACATATATAGTTATATAATAAATATTAGTTATACATTATAGCTCTGTATAGCACAGATATATTAGACAATCTTATCAGAGATATATCTGATGTACTAAGTATGATTATATATTATCATATAATACATTCTATATCTCAGGGTATATATATTCAAATAAGTACATATTTCTCTGTGCATATCTGTATCATATCTCCAGCGGTCAGATTGATCCACATGCAGGCAGAAGTTTGGCATGTGTAAGAGTAAAGCCCTTTAAGTGGGGTGGAAGTTCTTAGCTTTTAAACTTCTACCTTCTTAAATGTTTTCTACAACATTTCCTTCCTAAGCAAATATCAACATGTAATATTTGGAAGTGGTTAATGGTAATTACCTTTCTGTACTGTGTTGTGCAGTTAAGAGCAGAATAAAGAAAAACGTAAGAAAGAAATTGAAAATCAAAATGCCAACGGGAGAGCAGCAATTCAGAGAGGTACAAGTGCATTGTATTTTGTTTTAATATGTTAGATCTTTTAACAGATACTGTCACATGCTTTGGTCTGCTGATATATTTTGATTTCTACCTAGTCTAGCAGTTAGTTGCTAAGTGCTCTGCACAGTACAGATACTGCTTTGGTTTGCCATCTTCAGTGAACTTCACAGCAAGGCTAATGCAAACTCACACGCATTTGGGAGGAGTCAGAGAGGAAAGGTGGGAGAAAAAAGAGGTACCTCCAAAGTGTCATCACCC
Source organism: Strigops habroptila (assembly GCF_004027225.2). NCBI lineage: Eukaryota > Metazoa > Chordata > Aves > Psittaciformes > Psittacidae > Strigops > Strigops habroptila. The sequence goes on along the minus strand of NC_044281.2, from coordinate 14,419,707 downwards.
GACCTGGTGGTGCCATGGTGGGAACTCTGCCATGCCGGTTGCTGCTGTGGGCTGTGGCTAGCTGGGCAGCCACAGATTGGCGTGGTTCTCCTACCAGAATGCAAAGATACAACCTGAATTCACAGTTTAATCTGAAAATCTGAAGTTGTTTTGTTTGCTGTTTCAATAGGTAACGGGTGTAGTGTGGGATCCTGTGCTTTACCAGGAACTTGGTCTTAACCTAATTAGTCATTAAAGGTTGTCAGCATACTGTGGTGGAGCTTATTGTGAGAGACTGCACAGAGCTCTGACCCTTTCATGAGTAACTATAGAAACCTCAGCAACAGTAGTTATTATCTTAAATTACGGAGTTCATATTTTTAAAGCATGTTGGCCAGAGTCAATGGCTAATAATTTGGTGTCTAAAATGATGAAGAAAGATTGTAAAACTAAAATTCTGGTTATTTGAGTAACAATGTGCTAAATGGACTAGGAGTTTTCACCAGGTCTCTCCCATACTTTTCAAGAATTACAGAATACTTATAACAGCAAAAACCAACAACCACCCAAACAAATAACTTTTCTGACATTATTGTACACAAAACATTTTATGTTCATGCCCTTTCTATCAGATTCACAATCTAAGAGTGAAATTTGCTGAAATAGAAAATAAAATGTCTTCTGGATTTTTGTTCTATTTTCAGTATACTTCTAATATATATTATTTCTTAATATTAGACTTGATTTACACTGATAAATGAGGTTCCGAATGAAATTCTGTCTCAGTTTGCAAAACAGCGTTAGGTGCAAGTGTCTGGTGAAACAGAAGGGAAAAAGAAGAAATGTAAAATGTGAATGTTACTGCAGAACATTAAAGCCTGTAGGTATAGCAGGTTTGAAATTGAGTATTTGTACAGCTAAGGAGATAATTGAGTTGATGCCAGCCTGTGTTGTGGAAGAGAGTTTGAACTTAGTCCTTTGTGAATTCAATTGTTTTATAATTTTTTTGAAGAATAGAAGGAAACCTGATTAAAGAGTGAGAGTATTGAAAGATCCTTTTACCATTTCATGTTACATATGGCATAGGCCAGTGTGGGGAGATATGTTATTGGATTATATGAACAGAGCAAATGCAGTATGGAAATCCTGATGTTTTCTGTGCTGCTAGAGCTTTGAAATGAGAATGTACCATAAGGTACTAATAAGAAATAAAGATGCTGCTCAAATGTGTTAGGATGGATTTTGGCCTTCTTGAGAGAAGGAGAAGCCACTTCAGCAGTGGTGCTGTTTTTAAAGAAATAAATTGCAAGCTGTTGTGTTCTGGACCAGATCAATGGAGTTGAGCAAGACCATCCTCTCTGTGAGTAACTAGGATACAAAGAGCAAGCCAGTGGGTAGAAATGAAACTTGTTTTGATGACAGGATCAAAAAGTTGAAATTAGCCACTGTGAAGAAATGCCAATGTTAAGTTGGCATAAATGTTGTCCCAGTTTTGAGTCATTGAGCTGTTCAAGTAATTAATGCTGTCATTGTTCTGTTTTTCTGCTCTTCTCTCTGTGTATATTGTGTATTACATTGTGGATGTTCGGTCTGCAGGTGTTTTTCTGGCAGGATGCCTCTGGCTTACTGAGACAGGACTGTCTGCTGACACACCAGTCCCTTTAGCTGGTGTGTGTCTGATGTGCAGTCTCCAGGGTACCTTCACATAAATACTTTGTATAAAATGGTTACCTCCTTGAACTAATGTCGAGGGAGACAAACTTAATTATTATGCATATATTAATCTCATAGTGATGTTTTAATGACTGGGACCTCTATAAATGTGCGATGGGATGTTGAGTTGGACAAAGCTTGCAGGTAATAATATTTTTCATCACTGACAGCATTTTACGGGGAATCTGTCTATCAGAACTGTGGATCTTGAAATCTGTGCTTTTATTGTAATGGAAACTAGAATAGCGAAGGTGCTTAAAAGGAATAAATATAAATACGGAGTGTGGAACAATGTGGAGAGGGCTGGTAGAGCAGTTCCCCAAACCCCCTTCTGCTGTGCCCAGCTCTTGGGTTTGTTTTCAGTTCAACAGCCCTTAATGGCTTCTTGGGTAACACCAAATACTCTGGAATCTTACTGATATCAAAGAAAAGTTTTCATGCCACCTTCAAGGCCTGTTTGTGTATGTCCTCCCTGCTTTCCTTGGGAAGGCTCAGCTTCTGGACCGTAGCAGAGACTGTGTGGGGGCAGGGGGAGAGGGGAGAAGGGCAGTTCCTGTGTCAGCTGCTTGCCCTCTCCTGTGTTCTGCACAGCTCACCTGCAGCTCGGTATGCTCAGAGGCTCCCAAAACCAAAATGTATTGGCTGTGAGAGGCCACCTGGGAGCCTTTCATCCTGCTGACCTGTCATACCCTTCTGAAGGATAATGATGTATAGTAATTGCAAATCTCTAGGTATTATCTATTATAATGTGCATGGATGCTTTATTTTGTGTGTGCTTACTTGTGAAATCATGTGACTGATTTCTTACGTACCTTTTAACTCTTGAATCTGCCCTTATGAAAATCCACATACTCAAACCACCAAGTTTTCAGACATTGTTGCTGCTTATTTTGCAAATGTTTATGTCCTTGAGTCCTGGGGTTGAAGATGGCATCAGTTGATTAGCACTTGTGTGTATGTTAAATGTTCCATAGCATTTAGGCATTGGACTGCTGTTAGAATTGTGCAAAAATTTATTATGTTGTGACTCTCTTTAAAAGGTGCCTTAAAAAAACAAACAAAAAACCCCAAATGCCAACAGTACCTTCTCTTTATTATAGCATATGCTGTGCTCTCAGTTCAGCCTTTGGATCATCAGGTTGATTGACAAAACAGTCATAATCTGATGTCTGAAAACTTGAATCCAGTACGTATTTTACATACAGCATTAGTAATAAATATATTTTCCTGTAAATATACTTTCTAAGTAACAGAAACAAGACATTAAAGATTTTGGCACTCACCGTTTGTGAGTCTCTTGGAGAACCACACTTGAGGAGCTTGACCCAAATCCAAACTATGCAAAAGCCTGTGCAGTGCTTGGGAAACGAATGGTGCAGAAACAAGAACTGGTTTTCTTGAGTTGAAGTAGGCTTATTAGTTGTTTATGTCGCTTGTTAGTTATTTGCAGTGGTCTGTTAATGGAATAACCATATCCTAAGCTTTTTAAAAAGATTTTAGATATTGAGGTAAGTGTTAAATCTTGTTCTCTGAAGACTACAATATAAATCTGTGAAACCTGATCTGTGTTTTTATGTGCCCTTTTTTTTTTTCCAAAGAGATATTGAGGGGTAGTTACCGTATGTAAGTGATCAGTAGTCCTCAAAATAATCTCACGAGTGAGTTCATCAATCCTATTCAGAATGTGGTGGTGTGGGGAGACAAAAAAATAGCACTGAAGAATAATTAGCAGAATGAAATTGAGTTAGTAGGTGTGACATCCAATTATTTTCTGCCCTGGAGATAAATCTCAAGTGAAGGTTGGATATTACAGCTTCAGTGTAGCACCTCTGCTTCTGAATCAGGCGGAGTGAGAAGTAGCCATGTTGTGTGAAGAAGAAAGATCATGTCTTAGACTGTTGTGGCTAGCACATGGTTTGGTTCAGGAATGGTTTAGCCTCTTGTGATCGCTGCTTTAAAGAGGACTTTTCTTCAAAAAAAAAAAAAAAAAAAAGCATTGGTTTGTGGCTTGCTACGTGGTAAGTTTAATTTTGATCGTCTTCTGCAGAATAAATAAAAACCATTCTGGGTAGTGGTTAATGCAGAACAGTTGAATGCTGTGCTTGTGGAGCTTTTTGAAAGACTTTTGTATTCTGGCATGGCATCTTTGAGGGCTGAGACTAAAGCACAGGATTGCTCACACACCTCGAGGATTTCTTCTAGGATTCCCTACTAAGAAGGCAGCTTTAAATAGTTGCACTTCATGTTGGGACTGACTGAGCTAATATGACTGTTTGATAACTGGATCCCCAATCCATTGAAGGGTTGACATGGGGTGAAAAAGCTGGACATGACAGACTATATCAGATTAGCCATAACATTATAATGGAAACTAGAATAAGTTTAGTAAGTGCTTAATAGACCTTACCCCATGAATTGCAACCAAATGCAGTCTTCTGCAATGCTTTAGGCTGTTGTGGACATGGTTTCACCTGTGAAATGTGAGAGCTTTTCTTTCCCCTTCATTAAAAAAGAAGAAAAAAGTGTATTTTAAAACCCTGTTGAACTTTAATTGAACCTTGTTTGGAAATACTCTATCACTGCCTCAAGTTGATACCACACTTACATTGCATCCTTGCAGCATTGTTTTAATTTCACTGTTACCTTGAGGTGTATTTGATACATTTAGTTTTTGCTAGGAAAGAGCGCACACGGTTTTAGTTGTTTTTTTCCCCCATGAGACTACAGGTATATATTTTTTTTTTTCTACCTTCTTGGTTGCTTAGTGCAGTCCAATTCATTCTCGGACTTCTGACAAAAGAAGCTCATAGTCCACTAAGAAAAACTCAACTGTTTAGATAGTTGTCAAAACCAATGTCACAAGTACTTTTATGTCCACGTAAATTACGGTATATGGAAAACTTAGGTATTGTTGGAGAAAAGTTTTATTAATAAACTGATGTATAACTGAGTTAGGAATTGTGTATAGGTTGTATAATTATCTGATGGAAATGAACAAATATTGCTGTTAAGAGGTTTTTATATCATGTGAAAATAGCCTATTTCTCAGAAGCTGGTTATTTTTCCGCTCCGTGTTTTAACTTCATGTTGAATTTACCGTTTTCCCCATCTATTTTTATTTGAACTTCTACAGTATATAACTTACATAGCCAGCACCTTTTTGCATCAGAGAGTGGTATATTGGTGTGTTTGTATAGCTGTAAGATTTTAATGATACTGATGAGATGCTTATATCTGTTTCTTAATGTAGTTCAGGTATTCCTTCTAATAAAGTACTCCACTGCTCAGGCTCGGTCCTCAAATTGTATTGCATTAAATGCAGATGTGTGATGCAGACAAATGTTTTTTGGAATGAGATTGGAGATGATGGTAGTATCATAGAAACGTTTAGGTTGGAGAAGTCCTTCAAGATCATCAAAAGTCCAGTCGTTAACCTAACACTGCCAAGTCTACCACTAAACCATGTCCTCAGGTGCCACATATACACATCTTTTAAATACCTTCAGGGATGGCAACTCAGCCACTTCCCTGAGCAGCCTGTTCTAGCACTTGACAACTCTTCTAGTGAAGAAATTTTTCCTGACATCCAATCTAAACCTCCCCTGGTGCAATTATTTGAGGCTATTTCCTCTTGTCCTATTACTTCTTACTTGGGAAAAGAGATGGAGACCCACCTCACTACATCCTCGTTTCAGGTAGTTGTAGAGAGTGATGAGGTCTCTCCCGAGCCTTTTTTCTCCAGGCTAAGCAACCCCAGTTCCGTGCAGCTGCACCTCCTAAGACTTGTGTTCTAGACCCTTTACCAGCTTTGTTACCCTTCTTTGGGCTTGCTCCAACACCTCAATGAAACATAGTTCACTTGATTAGGGTGTAGCACAGTCATTCAGATCTGAACAACAAAGAGACTTGATTCTAAGCAGTAAAACTGTAGAGGTGAAGGGGCACTGATATGGTGGTGAGAAACCTGGCATAATTTATTTGAAGGAGAAAAGCTTCTAGATAAATGGAAAAAAAACCAAAGCAACCTCCCCACATAAGCAATCTTGACAATGTGTGGATGCTTTAATGAAATTTAAGGGGATGGATTTCATATTTGGTTGGTTTGGGTGCAATTTTCAGTTCTTATAGCTTTCATTTTCCATATATTTGGGTCATTAGTTTTACTAGTAAGTATCTTAAGTGGTTGGAAATAAACACAAGTTTAAAGAAGTAATTCTGTGGGACTTTAATAAATGTGAACGAAGCAATGATCCATGCTTAGTGTTGTTGAAATGTTACTGTATCTATAACTAATGCAAGCAGTCTGACATTAATGGTGTCTTGGAATATTTTTTCAGGCTTCTCTGTGTAGTTGGAATGAACACAGGGAGTGTGGGAAATTCAGTAAGTGCTCACTGTTGTGCAGGAAATGAGGTTACTATACACTTGTTTGTCTGTGCAAATGAAATGCCATGCATGTTTTCAAGCTGAGTGTTGTAAAATCCTGTTCTGTAGTGTATACATTTTTATATGGAGAATTGACATGTAGGTGAGAATTGACTTTTTTAACTTATTGGCAGGGGGTAAAAGACAGTTCTGATGAATGTTAATATTTCTCCTCACTGTAAAATGTTGTGGGTAATCACATGCATTTGAATTTTTTCATAACAGGGTGTATGGCACTCAGTTGTGTACAAGTACCTCTAGAGACAGTGGAGTTCTTTCTGGTCAAAATGGGTGTGTATATTATCTTGAGAATATAAAGACTTCACTGTATGACACTTTTATTTGGTAGATTATAAATGACTCATCACAGATGATTTTTACTTGAGAATGACCCATTTTTTTGCAGTTTCAGCAGACTTCATGGCCAGATACTTTCAAGTGTTTCAGTGTATAATTTCAAATTTCATTGTACCTGTATTTTTAAGAAAGTCAACAATAAACATTTTTAAGGGCTTTGCTTTGTTTAAAATGCATTACGTAAGTGTGACTGGTGCTAAAGATTTCTTTTGTTATATGATCACGCGGTGTTTTTCAAAAACTGAGAACAGTGCATTTTGGAGTATATCTTGAATATAGAAAAGCTTTAAAAATGTGTCTTTGGCTAGCCTTGTAGCTTCCTTGCTTTTCCACCTACCGTGAATGGGAACTTGAGGAAGTGGCTTTCCACCTTTATACTGTCTGCTATGTTGTCAGTCCAGCTATGTAGCCACTCACACAGCCAAGCAGGGTCTCTTAAAGGTGATCCGAATGCTGATCTTTGTAAGACAACGGTCAGTTTATACCTGCCATTATATTTATATCTGTAAGAGTAATTTTTAGCTGTCTTTTTTCAGCTAATCAGCTACAGAATTTGTGGTAGATGTACTACTCTGCTTTTAAGCCCTCTAAACTATGGCTCCTGTCTTTCAGTGAGAACATTGGATTTCATTGTGTTTGCACAGATAGCATTCTGAGTAGATCGTAAGCCTATTGGTAGGGGCTGGCCAGAGTAAGGATTTTGGGATGGTCCCATAAATAGCTGGAGTCTTCTCGACAGGGCTGCTGTTTTAACAACAGAGGAGATAGCTATTTGCTTTTTCTGGGAGGGTACAAGCTCTCTGACACTCTATAATTACAGTGAGTCTCATCCCATTCTGTGTAGTTTGTTTGGGTTTTTTGGTTTGGTTTTTTTTTGTTTTTGTTTTTGGGGGCTTTTTTTGGATTTTGGGGTTGTTGGGGTTTTTTTTGTTTGTTTGGGTTTTTTGTTTGTTTGGTTGGTTGGTTTTTTACAAAGGCCAAGAAAAAAAAGAGCAATTGCCTTAAGATGACAAATCAGCCAGAAGTAAAGGCCCAATGACGTATAATACTCTAGTGTGAGGTGTCCATGCCCATGGCCGGGGGTTGAAACTAGGTGATCTTAAGGTCTTTTCCAACCCAAACCATTCTCATGATTTTCTGAAACCTTGAGTAGACCTTTAGTTGTGGAAGAAGGACATACTGTTCTTTCTACATTTTCACACTCACCCAGTGCAGTAAGCACTAATCAGCAGTTGCAGGAAAGACTAATTCATTAGTAATATAGTTTTTATGTCCAGTCATGTTTTTGCCTGAGACAACATGAATTCAGGGTCATGCTTACTTGCTGTTTAAACACAGCTCCTTGGTGTTAATGCTCTGCATGTAGAAAAATTTTCTCCTTGAAGTAAATCTACAGTGTGAAGAAAGGGGGGAGGATGGCTGAGTGGGCCCTTATCACATTTCATACAGTTTAATGTTTAAAGTATAATCCACCCTAACATTTAAAAATATTAAGACTATTGACTAAAAATTTAATTATAGTGTAACATGCATGTATTGTGTAAGTATTGGCATAAGAATACTGACAAGTCAGTATGGAGTCATTTAAATAATTACTAAATACTGTATTGTCAAGAACTTGGAAGGGTTTTGAAAAGAACTTCCCAGTTTAGACAAGAGACGTTTTTCTTTCTGGATTTAAGCAGATGTGGCAGGTCTCAGTATTGAGACTTCATAGAGAAAGCAGAGTAAAGAGCAGCGTGAAGACTTAAGAAGAAGGAGGGAGTATGGCAGTAAAGTGAGACAGATGTCTAAAACAAGCCAACAGCACTGGTGTGTTGTGTCCACCACCTCTCAGAACACCCAAATTAAAGGTCTCGCCTCTAGCCTGTTAGCTAATAGAGTTTAGAAATGCAGTGTTCTTTCACTTCCAGTAAAACCAGAAATCTGTAATCTGGCACTCGGTTTTACAGATTTTTGGCACCCTTTCTACACAGGGAACATGACTTTTCCGAATTAAAGCAATCTTAAATCCTGCAGCACGTAAGAACACATGAATCCTGAGACAAGGAATTTTCTAGCTCTGAAGTTGTCATCCTCCAAAAGGAACTCGCCTCTTATTTTTCTTTAATTCTGAAATTATTGCTGAGAATATTATTACCTCTTTTAAAAGGTTAGGAGATCTATGTCATGTTGACCAAATAAGCCTATAGTCAGCATAAGAAGAGGTTCATTCTAGTAGCTGGTAGTCTCATAATTGGAATCAACCTTAATAGTGGCACATTTTTCCTCATAGGCAATTTCATGTGTATCTTCAAGCCACAGGAAAAGCGGCAGCATAGGAACTAAGGAAAACTTGGAAACAAGTGGTGATTGTTCTTCTATTTATAACTTGGAATTTCTGACGAGACTTTGTTGGCATTCCTTTGCCTCTCAGTTGTCTTTAAAGATTCATCTTAGAAGAATCCAGCTTAGTTCTTGCCTTCTGGGTTGAAAATCATGCTCTTTTCCCCTATATTCCTTTTAATTAAGTTGATACAAAGTAGTTCTACTAGATTTTTAGTATTATTAGTGTTGATAGACTTTAAATGCATAACCTTAGCTCAAAAATATCATTTTACCAATAACTTGTTACCAGACCCCAGCCTGTTCAATATCATAGCTGGGGTATGTAAAATGCAGTGGTGGTTAAATGCTTTGTCCAATTGCTCAAAGGCTCACCATCCTTTCACAGAGTAGCAAAATACTGTTGGGTTAGGAAATGAAACAGCAGTTTCTTGTCTTTATTAAATTTTATCTTAGTTTTTTTTCTTTAGCTCTTCTTCCCAGTTGTAGATAATCATGTGGTTAGTCCTTAACATGTGCAGATGTTATCGCTAAAACATTGTTGTAATAGGTGGGGAGAAAGCATAACAGATAGTGTGCTTTGATAAAAGGGGAAAAGCACGATGTACAGATACATTGTAATTTATTGTTTGGCTCTTTGCTGGTTTTTAATATTCTGGCTTTTTATGCAGTATGCATCAGTCTTAGCAAGGGAGCTACTTTAGGCTGTCAGTTTGACAAATGATACAGTTTAGTTTTTAAAGCTTATTTGTAGCTTTATACTGCCTTTGAATATATATATATATATTTTTCTGCAGTGTGCCTAAGGTACTCAACATCACTTGAAATCTTTGAATATTCACAAATATTTTTTATTAGTTCAGGTAATTTCAGTGTAATGCTCTTAAACATCTTTAGAGAAAAAGCTAACATGACAGAGCACTATAGGCTCTTTTTCTTCCCTAAGGGTTAGGTTTTAATACATTCTTACAGAATTTTGAAAATCTGTACTTTTAGTGCACTATTCTTTGGCTTCTCACTATGGTTGGTTATTAAAACGCAAGTAACTATTCAGATTGATCTTAGAGGTATCTGCTTTAGTAGATGAAAGGACTCTGCTCCCCTATGGGGAATTAGTTTCTAAAATCAGCTTAAAAGAAAAAAGTGTCCATCTTTAAACTATGTTCTTTTATGTTTTAGCAGTCACCAGGCCCTTCTTCCTGATCTTGTTCGTTGCAGAACCTGTAGCCTGTTAACACTGAAAACAGTTGTGATGGAGTGCCAGTTTCCAAATACCCATCTTGCCCAGTGGCTTCTGTGGTTCTGTGATCACAATATGAAAGGAAATCAGTTGAAATTAAGTCACTCCCAAAGTTTAGCATGGGAAGGGGCTGTAAAAATTCAGATATGGTGAATGCCAGACATGGTTTATTTTATGATTTATGGAATGTTCCTGAAAATAGTTCCCCCAGCCCCCACCCCATCTGATGCGTTTGGATCCTGTTTTGGGATTTTTTTGTTGAACCATTATAGAGAGAATATTTAGTTTGTATATTCCTCCCCTAGTAATACAGGGGAATAATTAAAAATATTATTTTTGCATGGTTATAATTGCCTTTGTAGTTCATCTCTATTATTGCACCTTCTTTGCCTTTTTCTGGTAACATCCGTGAGTATCAGGTTATGGCTGTGTATATCTGACAGCACGTGAGAAGCTGGTGTGTGTTCGTTTCCAGCTGTTGAGGGCTCTGCTGAGTTTCTTTCTAATGCTTCTTAGCATGTATGATGTTTCCTATAAAGCCAGTCACCTCTTGCTGTGCCTGTGCACTTCCAGATCAGGACTAACTTGTGCTCTGATGGATCAGAGCATATGGAGAATTGATAGGTGCTTCTCAACCTCTGGCTTCTTAAACTTCAGCTGAGGAGTTTGCAAATGCAGGTATCCAAAGGATACTGTTTTTGTAAAAACAAGCAAGCAAACCACCAAAACATCTGGGGAAGAGGAGGGGGAAGGAGTTGTCTTAAACTTTTTTAACATTTGAGGCTGCTTTCTTGCCACTTCCCGGCTGCTACACTCTGGTTTCCTAAGAGGGCAGCGCTGAAGATCCTGGTTGGTTGATGTCCTGCAGGATGGCTGAGTTAATAAGGGTGTGATGTATTTCACATCATCAGCTCCTGTGGAAACAGAAGCTTGCAAGTACACTTAATCATCCTCCTTATTGCTGATGGAGGCTTTTTTTTGTTACATTGTTTAATTATCACATTTTTCTTTATCAAAATACGAAAGCCATATTAAAGTATTGTTAACAAGAAATACTTGGGTAATCTCATCAGCCTGTGCTGCTTCTAGTTCAGGATCCTGGTCATGAATTTAATGTGTATCTCGTATCTGCAAGAAAAACTTGAAGCAGTATTTTTATGAGTGTTCTCAGATTGGAAGGCCAGATAGCGTGTTATCTACTCATACCAACAGTGTGCTTTTTTATTTTTACACCTTTACAAATTTTCTTCAAGAGTTGAAATACTGTGTTCCACTCTATAGCATTAAAATATCATCACAGAATCATGAAATGGTTTGGGTTGGAAGGGACCTTAAAGATCATCTAGTTTCAACCCCCCTGCCAGTGGCAGGATCACCTTCCACTAGACCAGATAGCTCAAAGCTCCATCCAGCCTAGCCTTGAACACTTCCAGGGATGGGGCAGCCCCAGCTTCCCTGAGCTCTTCATGAGGTTAGCATTGGCTGACCTCTTGAGCCTGTCCAGGTCCCTCTGGACGGCATCCCTTCCCTCCCGTGTGTCAACCCCACCACAGAGCTTGGAGTCATCGGCGAACTTGCTGAGGGCGCACTTGATCCCACTGTCCATATTGCCAACAAAGATGTTGAACAGGATCTGCCCCAACACCGACCCCTGAGGGACACCACTCGTCATTGACCTTCAGTTGGACATTGAGCCATTAACCACAACTCTTTGAATGTGACCATCCATCCAATTCTTTATCCACCGAGTGGTCCATCCATCAAACTCACACCTCTCTAGTTTAAAGACAAGGATGTCGTGTAGGACAGTGTCAAATGCTTTGCACGAGCCCGAGTAGATGTCATCAGTTGCTTTTCCCTTATCCACCAATGCTGTAACCCTGTCATAGGCAGCCCCCAGATTTGTCAGGCACAATTTGCCCTTAGTGAAGCCGTGCTGGCTGTCACCAATCACCTCCTTATTGTCCATCTGCCTTAACGTCGTTTCCAGGAGGATCTGCCCCATGATCTTGCTGGCACCTAAGTGAGACTGACTGGCCTGTAGTTCCCTGGGTCTTCCTCTTTTCCCTTCTTTAAAATGGGGTTAGTTATGTTTCCCCTTTTCCAGTCAGTGGGAACTTCGTTGGACTGCCACGACTTCTCAGGTATAATGGATAGCAGCATAGCTACTTCATCCAACAGTTCCCTTGGGACCTGCAGATGCGTCTCATCAGGTCTTGTGCATCTTCAGGTTCCTTAGATGGTCTCAAACCTTATCTTCTACAGTGGGCAGTATCCTGAGTTTTAATTGCCAAGAACATGGGAATTTTTATGCTATATTATGTCATCTCAAATGATACTGCTCCAAGGACAAAGGCAAAAAAACTGAATGAGGAAAAATAATATATCCCTTTCATTAGATGGTAGGAAAGCTTTGCAATCTGTCAGAATCCATGTGCCTATCTTCTGTGTATGTTTGAAGTATAGGGAGAATACAAAGAAAAGAGTTTTTTAAGAACTTCAGTGAACTTTCTTGTGTTACAAGCTCTTTTCATTTCTTCTTCTAATAGTAAGTAATCTGATGCTTTCCCAGTGATACTTTTCCCTTCCCCAGCTGCCTCACTCCCTCTAGATCAGAGTTAACGCTTGCATTGAATTAAATGCTTCAGTGAAGAGCATGAGTTTAAGACTTGGTGAGTGATAAAAATTGATTTAGAAAGACCAGCAATGCTGCACAGGAGGCAGCTGGATTGGAGTTCTGATGGGTCAGTCTTTACTGCTACACAAGGGACTAAATGAAATTCAATAGTGGACATTTTGGTGAGATCCGCCTCTAGGTCTGTGTAACGTTCATAACCTGCAAAGTTCTTTTCTGTTTTTCCACTCATACATTAAATAGATAAATAGTTTTCCAGTTAATTTGGTTAAGAATTGTTAAATACCTTTCAAGCAAGCTTGGCAAGGAAGAAGTAAACTCTGATTTCAAAATGTATCGGTTGTGCTTTCAAAAGCGATGGAAGATCAAAAAGTCACTTCTGTTAAACTTACCTGTGTTTCTGTATATACTGTGAACATCTTATGGAAGCAATTACATTAATTTTTGGGTAAACTCAATGCTCATGCTACAGAACAGACAACTATAAAAAATAGTGCAAAACCGAATGGTGAAGTGCTGTTTGGGTAAGATTAAGTAAACCTTGTGTGTTTTTCTAGCAGCTTCAAAACTCATTCTAAAACTTACTCAAATTCTAACTTCAGTCTTTATCCAGCAGACACGTTTGTACAGCATTAAGCATGAATTAAGCCACATTTATTTCAGCGAGAGCACTCTTGAGCTTGCAGTTCTTTTGCTCCTGAATTTGTTATCTTGTTTTAGCTTTTGCTCATTAGATTTTGCTCTGATGCTTCTGCTTGAAAGACTTGTGCTCAGAATTGGATATTGTCAATATGGATGATTTTAAGATATGATGGCATTATAACTTTTACCTTGGGAAATTTAAGCAGGTTTCACAGTACTGTTGTGTTTCCAGGATGCCACTAATATTAGCAGTAGCCTCAACATGTACGTGCAATTTGTATGTGCTAGTCAGTGGTAGTACTATGGCAGGTATCAGTAACATAGCTGCACTAATGAATTTTCCAATGTTGTTTGTATGAACACTTGGGAGGGGTGATATTTCTCTTCATTAATGTTTTTGGGGGGTTGGGTTTTTTTGTTAGTGTTAAGGGGCCTACTGGGAATGAATACTTCCATGCAAATAGATTTCTGAAGATATTATGACTGTGAAGCCAGGTGTGCGTAGGTGACCTCTTAACTTTTTAGCACATCTGAGGGGATGTGTTTGACCATGGCTCCAATCTGTTGTAATAGAATTGTGTGGAGTTACTTGCCTGATAGCACCTGGCTTCAGACGGGCATCCTCTCCCGCCTTTCAAAGGCTGCCAGACTAGTTAAAGGCCCAACCTTAGGTTGTCGTTATCAGTTTCAGTCCATTCAGAGAGTTAGAATGCTGTACAGAGAACCTTATTTCCACTTAAATTCCTTTGATTTTAGTGGAGCAACATTAATAATAAAATACAGTAATTTTAGAAATTAACTTCCTAATATTCTGAAGTTATTAGGAATAATGCATAAAGCACAGTGAGGTATGTGGAATTTAAATAAGTGAAGTAATATAATTTAAGATGCTGCATTTCCAGAGGTCATGTTAATTTCATAGGAAATTTAATATCTGAATAACTCACTATGAAGACTGAAAATATGTAGAAATTATTACTTCAGAAAGTTTTATGGTATAGTGTGAGGGTTGCAGAGAGATTCCTTGCCACGATCATCATAATTCAGAAATGTAAATAATAGAGTATTTATTTTTCTAAAGGCCTTTTAAACTTTGCCTCTAGAGTTATAAAACAGGAGTCAGAACCTCTGGGTGGCTACTTAATTTTTTACATTAACAATGTCAGCACAGAAAGAAGAGGCCTGAAAGCTTATATCTATCTGATTTATATGCTGTGGAATTAAATGTAGATCTAGTTGTTTTGCCTTTTTTCCTTTAAAAACAAACTGAAGCAATATTCTTCTAAGTGGACAAAATTGAATTATAATGCTTGAGAGAGTGCAGTTTATTGACAGCTTGTGTAGAAAGCTATTTCAAATTGTATGATGGATTGCTGATGGAAGATTTTTAGGAGAAAGCAAAAAAAAAATCCAGCTACCAAGTTCAAGATCTCAAGAGCAGGTAAAGAATGCAACGCTAGGGGCTGCTCTTTTGTTCTTGCTATTCATTTGGTTAATATGAAAGAGAATAATCGTTCACCAAATGAATAAATCCTTGCTGTGAAAAATGCCTTTTGTTATTATTGTTGCCGTATTGAGGAGAACACAACCACATGATACTGGGATTTACCTGAGTAATTTAGCAGTGCTGTGTGTACAGGCCACTTGGTTTGATGCTGCTTTTAGTTCTAGACTGTCCAAAAAGAAAAACAAACCAACCAACCCAGGGTAAGCCTGTGGTGTTCTGGTGTGGAGAAACTACTAAGCTAAAGTAGTAGAAATGTCAGAAAAAAAATAAGATGGCAATAAGATGCTTTAGAAGCTCGGGAGTAAGAGTGCTGAAGACACTTTTCAGTGGCAGACATTACTGTTCTTGTTTTACACGTGGGAAGATGAGACCAGGTTAGTGATCTGCATATGGTAGGACATGGTGTGAAGTGGTTACATGTTTGTTAGATGTCATGACTTTCTGGCTGTTTCAGTGCCTCTTGTCTCTGGCTAAATTCTGGGCTGTCTAAGATAGAGTATTGAGGATCTTCAGCATAGTGAAGCTTAAAACTATGAAAAGGAACTTTGTAATGATGGAAACCTTCACCAGTTTTAGGTTAATAGAGTGAGTCCTTTCTTAGCTGGGACAAGCAAATACTTTTAATATTTTTGGCAGATCTGAAAGGATCAATGTTGGATATTGTAATTTACGGTTTGGTTTTGTTTTTTATTTTAAAAAGTAATTAAAGATATAATAAGGGTTCTTGAAACTCTTCAAGAAGGACTTTTACACATTTAGGCCTCAAGAAGAATTTTTTCTAATGTTATTGGCTTATTAACTGAGTAGTTGGTTAAAGACAAGTAGTATTTGCATAAAGGATTTTGCTTCCGGGATTTGTGGCTCAGAACAGTGTTGTGTGTGTGGATATGGGCGAGTTTCTTACTATTACTTCTGTATGAAACCAGACAGAAGGCTGGCTCAGGGACAGCTGGCATAGCAAGGGTCTCTTGGGACTATGTATAAGTCGTGGTTCCTTGGCTCGAGAGCAGTTCATTCAGCATGCCGTCCCTTTGCAGCACACACTAAAAGCCTGAGCTGCCGAATTGCTGTGGAGGCAAGCTGGGTTAAAAAGGGGAGGCAAGTTTTTGAGCATCATGACAATTTTTCTAATCTAACTCTAATTATGCTTTTAGCCTGATATAATCACTCTGCAGCTTCTAAAATGTCCTGTGTATAATTCAGATCTACTCAGCACAAAATTTGAAGCACATTTCAGTGCCAACTGAATTTTAAGACGGAACTTAAAAAGTGCAGTATCAGTTAACTCAATAAAATGTGATGCTGTGGTGCAGTGAGACAAGATGTGTCCAGCACCTTTCAACTATCTTTCTACATCTCATTTTCCAACTCCAAACTCCACTTGCAAGTCAGAAAGGCAAGTTATCAGTAAGATTTAAGATGGCTTTTGTGACCTTGGGTCATGAAGAGATAGTACATTTCCATAAAGGCTTTGTTGCCAAGTGATCCCCATTATTTGTACCATACAGACACTGGAAAGAGAGAAATTATGAAACGATTTGGTTAATTTTTAATTATGTCATGTTGAAAAGTTGGAATAGAACCTGCAATCTTAAAATGTAGCACTAGGCTCAGTTTTGAAACAGTTTTTGATTAGGCTGACTTTGAATAATAGGATTCCTGTGTGAAATGAATTGGAAATTTCAATTCAGTTGTTCCTATGTAAGCATTCCCGGTGTGCTTTCTGTCTTCCATTACATTTGACATGCTTTTTGACAGTCTTAGAGAAACGCAGCTCAGTAGACAGAGAACCTGAACTAGATTTCTTTATTCTTCTAATGAGTGATAAACCAGGGTGATTATGAAAATAATAAGCTGGCAACAGTGAAGAAAAACACAGCACTCAAAATTGCAACTGCGTGGAAGCAGTGAACTTCTGTGCATTCTGTTCAACTGGCTTTCTGAAACTTAAAGCGGGGTCTCTCCTTTGGCATTAGTGCTGTTTTTAGTTGACATCACTGTCCCTACATAGAGGGTTTACATAGGGTTTCTAGTCAGTTGTGCAAAGCCTCACTAAAACTGGGCCATTAATTTTTATAATTGCAATTCTTAAAAAGTAAAAGCAAAAGAGCTTTACTGCAGAAGGTACCACACACAGTTTGTGAGAGAGCAGCTGAAGTGCCATAAAAAGTCATTGTTAGTCTGAAATTGTTTGAACCTGGCAAATCTTTGTAGCACTCTGACCCACACACATTGTTTTAAAAACTGAAATCTTGAAAATTAACTCGTTATCAAAGAGTGGTAAGAGCAGAAGAGAGAAAGGTGAAGCTGGAGCAGAACCTCTTTTCAAGAATAAGGAATTAATGAACGACAATTGACTTAACGATCCCCAGAAATTCTCTGCTTAGGGTTACATTTCCCAGAAGGCAAAGTCAATTTGCCTTTGGCTTGTGCCTTAATGTAGCAGGGACAAGTAGTAATTTTGCAGACAGACAGTCCCCTAGAGGATCCTAATTCTTAATTGTATCAAAGTTCTAATTGTTCCATTTTTAAGTGCTAAGTTACTTAAGTTGTGCATATAACTTAATTGCGGTGTGAACATCCTGGATGAATTTAAGTGAAGCAAGTAAGTCTCACTAATATTACTTTAAAAATTAAGGACATGTTAAGAAAGCATGGGATGAAGGGTTTCGTATGCTGAATTTTTTTAAATAGTCCTGTTACCACAATGTTTACAAGTTCCTTCAGCAGTTGTACTATGCTTTTCCTCCTGAGATTGCATCAGCAGTCACTTAACAAGGCTTCAATTTGATAAATTCTCCAAGGAACATTAGCGCAAAGTTGTTAAGCTAAGTGATGCTCTTCATTATTGAAAACGATGCCCCAGCAAGGTATTCAGATACATCATCTAGCTGATGATGGCTGGTCAGAGACTGTCATACTGCAAGTCCAGGAATAAAAGATTGAAAAGTAACATGAAAGCTGAGGCCAAAGGAGATGCCGTGGTTTCAAGCTTGTATTCTTTTCACATCTGCTCTTGTGTGATTCTTTGTAGAAAGCTGGTTTAGGCAGAGCGGCCTGTGTTTTGGGCCTCCTTACGTATGCTTTAGAACTGGTGTTCTGTGGAGTGCTGACTTGCTGGGAAGGATAATGCTCTGGTTTAGATTGTCCCATATCTCTGCAAGATAAGTCCTTCAATTGGAAAACATTTGTTACTTCATGTTAATGAAAATGGTGGCTTTTAAGGTCTATTGACAATGCCTGGTAGTAAGGGTGAAGCACTGTGGGCTTTTGGCAGAATGATTGGAGGATTATTGTTTCAAGCTGTTTGCTGGATTCTGTACCACTTAAATCCCCGAACTAGTTTTTAACAGCGCTTTTGAGCAAAGAAATATCTTGTGCTCTCTTGTTTTATGTTTGTAATGGAGGCTAAGTGGTGAATTCCCAGCAATCATAGTCTGTCTTACAGTCTAATTTCTTCAACTACTAACTGAAAAAATGTATCTGTTTCTAAATTAAGTATCAGAAGCAGAAGAAAGAAGTGTCGAGCAGAGGGTCTGCATGTCTGGGGAAATAGGAACCTGCCTGGAAAAATCTTACCTTGAGTAAAACCAGCAATGAAAGACTGATAAAACACATGCCTTGCCTTTCCTTCAAACTGTGGGAAAATACTCATTCTATCAGCTTTTCCACTCGTGCCTACCTCCAACTGGAGTCCAGAGTCTTTGAGGTTGTTTTGAAAATGATTGCTTTTTTATGTTTGTCACATGGTGTGAGCGAGTAGAAGAGAGTGTCCTTTTCTGTGAGAAGTTACTCTTCTGCATAGATCTGCAAAATTCATGAGGCAATATATGAGGAAGAGAGATGAAATGCGTATGGTAATCACCTTTTGTAGGGTTTCTTCCACACTATCTCCCTTCCCGAGTGTCAGGAATATACTTTCATTTTGATGGTAGAAGAACTACAGATGCATGTTTCTTACATGCTTTATTTTTCTTGAGAAGATAGCAAAGCTTTATGTAGTATCAAAACTGCTTCAGAAATTCAGAACTTGGAATTGATGTAGAAGCTTACAAAGACTCAAAGCAGGGAAATCCGAAGGTTTTCTGACACCTGCTTATGATGATGTTAATGTTATTGAGAGAAAAGCAGCATTTATTAATAGCTTTTGTTGTTGTTACTAACTGTAGATTATATGTTTAGCTTAAAGGGATATTGAAAATGTTTTCTCACAGTGTATTCTTCGTAACTGCTTCCCAGTGGAACAGACACACTGTAAGAATTAAACAGCTTGGTTAAGACCATTTAATCAACAGCTTAACATGGAAGGTACCTAAAAAAAAGTAGTGTTGAATGAGGAATGAGTGATAACTACTTAGACATGTCTTAAATTGAATAGAATTTCCAAAATCACTAGAAATAGAAGTATTAAGGGAATAACCACCATTTAAAACATAAAGAAGTGTTCTCCCTGTTGTTATTCCAGGAAGAAAACACTAACTTTGAATTAAAAAAAAGAAAAAAGAAAGAAACAAGTAGAAGAAATATTAACAGTTCATTCAAACAGAAAAACACACATGTTAGTAGAATATATTTGCAGTTTGGTCTATGCTTTGGTGATGTTGATAACTTTCTTGACACACTGTTAGTCTTACTAAATAATGGATATATACAACTCCTGATGATTCTTTGGTTTTGATCGGATTATAGATGAACTACACATTGTCTACAAATAGTGAATTCTTTGGGGTGATTCCAAACACACATTGGTTAACACTGTATTTACTAGGCAAGAAGAAAGAAGAAAAAAACTTGATCAGCGTATCTGGACTACTCTTACAGCGTGGAAAATGTCCCATTTCATTGCAGTTATTGATTTCTAATTGGAAAAGATATACTTCCAAATAGTGAAACAACTGCAAGATATTTCATCTCCTGGATAAATTTAGTATAATTTTAGCGTATCCAAAGCCAGCTTATAACATGTTTTGTGTATCTTAATAGCCCTGATGCAAAATTGGTTTTGAAATGGGTTTCAGTGCACAACTTGAACACCTTATAGGAAATTTACACAACTAAGTAATTAAGGCCAGTGGTCTCTAGTAGCGAGTTCATTGTATTAGGAACAAAATTCTAATATCACTGTTCTATTATTGCTTTCAGAAGAAAAAAACATGGCCAAGTTTTTAGCATAGCCAGCATGATTTTGTTCCTGGGGGGAAAAAATAGAAGAAAAATGCAAAGTCTAGTATAGATTGTATTGCTTGAATGACTAACGATCTAGCAGGTTTTTTTTATCACAACCCAAGCTATGTCACAACCCAAGCTCTTTAATGTAAGACAGACCGAACCAATTAGGCATGGGAAGTCACAAATGCACTGTTTAGTTAAACCAAACCAAAAAAAAAATCCCCCAAACAACAACAACGCTCCCCTCCACCTCCCCCAGGCTATTTATTATGCTAGGCAGGTGACTGAAAGCTGGCTCCCATCCCTAGATGCAGGGAACTGTTCAGCTGAGCTTCAGAAACATCACTTAGTAGAAGGATTTGTGGACACCAATTTCTCTCCTTCGCAGCACTTCAACAACCATTCCTTTGTTTGAAGTAGTTATAAACATCCTCTCTGGATGGCAGGACAAGACAAGACAATTACTAATCTTGGGTTCGCTAAATTGGACCTCTTAAAATAACTTTAATTGCTCACTAAGATGTCTCCACAGTCTGGCTGTGCTCAGTTGTTTTATTTACAGGCTTTTGAGATCCCTCTGTGGTTGCTCTGCAGTTTGCCAATAACGCTACTGAAATGAATTATATGGGACCCCTGTTTTCAGTAACTCTAAGATTCAGACAGTGACCTGAGCAATTGGAAAAAAAAAATAGTTATGTTTAGTTTTATTTAGTAGTAAACTCATACATTATTTTTCAGGTTCATTTAGAGTTGCATAGCTATAGCAACTTGTTTGATTAAAATTCCAAATGTTACAGTTGTGATACAGAAGAAGCATTAGAGAAAGAAATGCAAAAGATTGTGGTTAAGGAAGATGAACCTGATTTGCTCCTACCCTTTCAGACTCAGGAAATGTGCTAGTGCATTAACTGTGTGTAGACACAGTTATCATGGATCCATTACAACAGATTACCACTTTTTTTCTAAGGGCTTCAGTTATGCTCTTGAGTATCTGGAATTTAGACAGATAAAACTGTTATTTCTCACAAATGAGTCAGATGCTTGACAGTCACTTAAAACTTAATTCGTGTGGGGGATATAGAGAGTGAACGTGACAGAATTCCAGATTTTACTGTTAACTTACTCTGTGACTCTTGATGAGCATCTCAGCTGATGAGCCCCACAAAAGGAGACGGGCTGCTGATGCAGACATGAGATAAAGTCATTGTCTTATGGGAGCTAAAACAAACTGCCCTAGAGCATAATCCACAGCAAAGCCAAAAATTTCCTTGCTTTAAGGAGTTTCCTAGTAGCCTTAGGGAGGATATTAGCAGAACTTCTCAAGCTTAACCTTGTTGCAAGCCTGTAATGTGGCCATTGTTTGTTCTTAAAAGTCAGGAATTTTAAGCAGGTTAATGTGAAGGCTAATGCAGCCCAGCCTGAATCAGGATTTATGCTGGTGTCAGTGTCTAGTTAATTCTTATGTAAAAGTTGTTTGTTTTGGTAAAAGGTACATTAAACCTCACCAGTAGTTTTAGTCAAATACTTGTCCTTATGCAAAAAAACCAAACAACCGAACAACAACAACAAAGAAAAAAAAACCCCAAAGCTCTGGCAAAATAAAGCTGTATAAATTCTTTTGAGATCTTTGGCATTATAAAAAACTTACAGGCTTTCAGTGAACATTGTCTCTATTCATTGTGATGGTTTGGTTTTTTCTTTTGAACTCAGAAATAACAACTCTGCTGTTTGATCTGGGCAGTGTTTGAACATTGTTCTCACCTCTGCAGGGTTTTTAGGGTGCACAGAGGTGGAGGAGAGGGGCAGCATGGTCTCAGGGTGAAGAGAACTGCGAAATACGGACTAGCAGACAGCATTGAGGGAAGGGAACACTGCTGCAAGATGCCACAGGCTGTTGGACAAGAAGTTGCTGCATGACCTGTTGAAGAAATGGACTGATTCTATTGAAGCACGTAGCTTGTGCTCTTGCAGTGCACAGGACTTGCAAAGAGTCATGAGAATAGAAACTGAAATTAAGGAAGTTGTAGCAGGGGAAAATGTTTATTTTAGATCTTGAATATAAATGTTGTTTATAAATAAAAAGTAATGATAATAAAAATAGTTACTCAACATTATTGGGTAATGTTGTTGCATCATTTTTTTTTTTTTTATTTTTTATTTTTTTTCTCCCAATTGTGATGTTGGGGAAGGGGAAGACTTAACTTTTGTGGTGCTTTTGGAGTGGTTATATACAGTTAGCCAACAGTGAATCTCTTCTGCGTGGGAATGTTCTTACATGACTTGCTCTCTGCCACTATTGCTTTGGTCATTGCAATGTAAACCCAGCTGAAGTGTAAGAAGGCTTTAGCAAATAAGGGATTGTTTTTGATAGTGACTCTGTCATTCAAAGCACTTTCCTAGGGAGTAAGAAAACAATATGATTCTCTGTATGTCTTCTCTTATTTATCTTGTGTATTTTCTAGCTGGGTCCCATTAGGTTTTGCTATACAGCAGATCCACACTGATATTTTATATTACTGCTGGCGACATGTGTTCTTTTTTCTGTGCTAACAGATAAGAAAAAACTAACTTAAGATATCAGATATGAAGTGGAATAAATATTGACATTTTAATCGATGTATGATGTTTAACATTCTAATGCTAAGCAGAAACACACAGTGCTTAAAGCACTCGGGCATTTTTCTAGTACCTTCAGCTGCATATGGTGACAAGCAGTAGCTTAGCTGAGACAGGTGAAATCTTGCAAGTGAAGAAGGCTGAAAGTCTACTCTGTAGGTGTCTTTCTAGAGTCGCGGGAAAAAAAGAGATTATAAAGTATGGAAAGATTTTTTTCACTCTGCAAGGTGAGAATATATATATGATTGTCTTTGAGGTAGGTTCTTGTGTCTTTCAGAAACTATATATGGAAGATTAAAAGGAAAGTTGTATTCATGTTTGCAGTATTGATGACTGTGGAAAAATGAAATTTAACCAGAGCACTGTAATTTATTAAAACGTTTGTAACTGTGTGTGGAACTGGATGAACTGGGCTATGAAGATGTTGTGGGAGAGGCTTTCTGTAACTGGGTCTGGGATATATGGTCAGAGATCAGAAACTTTTGGATAACAGATTTCGGTTTCCTTCCTTTTCTGCTTTTGTTCCAAAGGGTACAAATAGTAACGTGGTCAGGCTTCCCTGTTCCTCATCCGTGACTGAGAAACAGCATCAGTAGCAGTATCTTATTCTAGAAGCCTGGTTACAGTTCTGGGTATAAAACAGACTGTATTTTCAGTAAATATTTTTTTGTTTCCTCAGTTTTGCTTGGACTGGTGATGTGGAAGAAGTTGTTCTCATCTGCGTAAAGAATTTCTGAAAAATGAGACAAAGATGAACTGATCACCTCTAGGTGCTTATGAGATCCCGCTGGGACACTAGAATGTTTCAGTGTGTTTCCTGTAGGACTTAAAGTGGTTCTGTGCAGGCAGTGGCCTTGTGATGGTCAAGTTGCTGTTGTTTAGCCCAGTCTGTCTTGATAAAGATGCTGGCTCCTTGGATGTTGAAGAATTCTCATCCAGGCATCTGTTGTGAGCTTTACAGTGCAATTAATTTCAGTGGTGTCAGCTCATTCTCAGAATTTTTAAAGATTGGTATTTCTTTTATTGGGCTCAGCCAAACTGCAATCTTGAAGTGTTTTTCTTGTCATGAGAGCATTTCATGAAGATACTGTAGAGATCTGTTAAGTTTCCATTGCCCATGCAAGAAGGAGGTTTATTTTTTCACTGATTTTCAGGCAGAGTTCCTTTCCTGGTGCCAGAGGGTAAGGCGCAAAGCTGTATTGGCTCAAGAGGGATCCCACTTCTTCCACATCCTGAAATTGTCCTGTAGTCTGTGTTTCTGCTGACATGTTGTGTTCTTAGCGTGTGTGTTTTTCAAAAAAACCCTGTACAAAACCAACCAAAACACAACCAACCAACCAACCACAACAAAAAGAAAACAATAGAAAACCTCACCAAAAAAGCCTCACCAAAACCGGCAAACACCACTATGAAAAAGCAACAGCGGGAAAGAACTCTCCCCCAAACAACATCTACACAAAACCACAATAAAACAAACAGGGAAAATCCCAACCCCACACCAGAACAACCAGAAAACCCCCACAAGAGCAGTGTAGTTCAGCAGATTGTGCTGCTGCTCTGCAGCGAGCCTCATGACGCTCGGTAGAATCACCTTCCCCAGGTGAGCTTCCTTCGTCAGTGTGGCTGTCTCCTGATGAAGGTGATGGTTCTGTCTGCACCTTGCTACAAAATACTTCAGAGAATAGCTGTGATGCTGAAAACTGAGGTGGAAGTTCAGTGAAAAATCTTTACATTTTTAGAAAGTGAGCACTTAGATATTGAAGACTGACACTAGTTAATAAGGATGTTAATAGCAGGCTCAGTTATTGATGGAAACTTTGGCCATCCCTTTGTGTGGTGGCCTTGAAAAGGCAAGTAAAATTCTGTCTTGGGCTTGAATGTTCATAGAATCATAGAATAGTTAGAGTTGGAAAGGACCTTAAGATCATCCAGTTCCAAACCTCCTGCCATGGGCAGGGACACCTCGCACTAAACCATTTCACCCAAGACTCTGTCCAGCCTGGCCTTGAACATTGCCGGGGATGGAGCATTCACAGGTTCCGTGGGCAACTCACTCCAGTGCCTCACCACCCTCACAGTAAAGAAGTTCCTGCCTAGCAATTGTTTTTCTTTTAGCCACAGCATCTTGGAAGCATGAGAAATATCAAAATCATAAGTACTGTACAAAAGAGCCTAATTACATACTAAAAAGACTTTTCTTTGTTTAACAATGTGAAGATTACTGATTTTCAGTGTATTCCTCTTAAGATTTTATGTGTAATTCTGTCACAGTTGTCAGATATCATCAGTTTAATCTGTAACGAAAACCTTTTGACAAATAGGGATTGTATTGGTATTGTAACATGTAAGGTTGTTACTCCAGTTATGAGAAAATAAGCTGTAGATTTGGGGTAGTTACGTGAAATTCAGAATAGTGCTGGAGATTTTCTTTTTTAAAAGGGACTGAACTTCCTAAATAAAATTGGCAACATGTTACTGTCTGCTGCTGCTTTGTGATCATTCAGCAATCTGTTGCACAAAAGGAGGAGCAGGATGAATATCGGCATGTGCTACTGATGGAGAATCCTAAAGAAATTGTAGTTATAAGATGCCATAGAAACTCATTCTGGTAATCTGAAAAAATCACAAGAGTTGTCGTGGAAGCTGTTGGTTTCTTCTTTCTAAGTTACGTTTCTTCTTCTTTTGTTAAGATTTAATAGCAGTTATGAAGCAGGATACTTTATGAAGATTTGCTCAAAACCACACAGCTTGCTCTTTTTGAAAAGAATTGAAACTATGCATATCAATAAATGAAGAAGAGATTTAGTTTTGTGTATGTATAGTCTCTGAAGCTGTTGTATTGTTTTGAGGCATAGTTGGGAAAAGTCCAGTTACCTGCAATGTGTCCTACTGAAAATTAGCAGAGTTCTATTCCTTTTTTAAACCAAGCTAATCTTTTGTAGTATTTTATTCTGATCTCAAATTGGAGTTCTGGATTTATGATGGATATAGTTTTTCCTGTGGCAAGAGAATCGGATAGAAGTACATACTGTGATGACTTGTTGAAGAATCTTTAATGGAAAACCAGTCAAATTTATGCTGTTAATTAAATAAGCATCAACATAAATTGAGGAAAAATATTGACAGAATCTATTTTATAAATATTCTTATTTAAGTGTTCAAATGTTGCATGTGTTTTCAGTCCAGCGTCAAAATGATAGTACTTTAGATGAGGCACAGAAGGTGTGAATTACTTTAGCCATAAAAGAGTTAACCTTCTTTCACAGAGGGATGGGATTAATGACCTGGTCTTTGCCTTACTATTCTTTTGTCCCGATATAAATGAGTATATACCCCTTTGTTTAACAGTATTGAGCAGGTATCTACTGAAATTGTGTATTACCCCCCGCAAGTGATGCTCTTCGTAGGACCTGTTTGAATCTCTTCCTGCTGTTGGAGGCTGCAGCTGCTTTGAAAGATGTCTCATGAGCTGTAGGACAGAGCCTGTGATCAGCCAGGTGCATCTGTTTCCATGTCACTGGGATCTCTGGGGAAATCTAGATCACTTATATCTGGTGACAACCTATAATGTCTACTGTAAAGTAGTGTGGCCATGGGAGGTGTGTTAGGTCCAACAACAGGCAGTCTACAACAACAGGCAGTCTACAACCCCTTTGTTTCATTTGTTGACAGTGCACTCATTCCACTAAATGAACTACATAGCTGAGGAGAGGGTGGTCACAGTGGAGAATAGATAGGTCTACACAAAATTGGTTAAATAATTTACCTTTAAAAATTATCAGAACTGTGCATGTTAAGAACTGGAATATCTGCAGCTAGTATTATCCACCACCACAAAGGTGTATCTGGTGGCTGAGATTTCTTGGGTTTAGGTTGCAGTTTCTTAGATGTCCCAGTGATTTCCATCGTGCAGAGCTAGATGGAGCTATAAGATCTTCTGTAAATAGGTACAGTGCTAGGGACTCCTATTCCAAGTTCTGTTCTTTCTGTATTTCACTTTCGGCTGACTTTGTCCATTGTAGAATTATGATGAGTAAGCATGTGTTATAACCCAGAAATGCTGGATTAGTGAAGAGGCACTGTTTAACCAAGTCTTGGTAAGTAAGCATGCCATAGCCAACAGGCACTATTTGGAGGGCACAAAGTTTTATTTGCCTCTTTTGAGAATGAAGGTGGTATTAAAGTTGACAGCTGAGGTATCGTGAAGGCATTGTGCATAAGCCTGTCAATGATACTGGAATGGATTGTAAACGCAACTGACCTGGCAAATCTGCTGAAGATCTTGCAATCATACAAGGGTTGGGGTAGCCTGCATGATTATCCTGAATAAGTGTAGGAATGCGATAGCTAGTTTTTAGTAGTACCTGAGTGTGTTAATATGTAAGTATGCTGTCCCCATTATCTCCTCTTCTTGTCATAGCTGTGTTGTTGTTTTGTGATGCCAAAGAATGAAATAAGAAAATAACATGAGATGCTAAATGTTTTGTTTATTGCTTAAATAAGAATCCTGTGTATTGGTAAGATAGCTTAATAAAGGTCACCTTTGAAGTAGTTAATTGCAGTAAATTACTGTGTTGGATACTTTAACTGGATTGCTCAGGTCCTTAGCTGTTAACGTATGCAGGTAATCACGATGGTGAGCACCACAATTAGTTAAGTTTTCAAACACCACTGAAATCGATTAGATATTTTGCAGACTGCTTAAGCTCTCAAAATATTCTTATTTCTCCTTATTTTAATTTTTTCTTTTATCTAGCTGTCATTTTGACTTTGGGGCGGGGAGGGGGGGGACGATGGCAGGCATGTGGACTGCACGTCCTTTGCAAAGGAATAGAAAAAATACCTTCTTCATTCCAAATTTATGTGGTTTGAATATTGCAAAAGATGCTGTCTTGGCAGGCCCAGAGGCTGACTTTCTGTAGAAAACAGACAGCACCCTAGGGAATGGTAGTGCAAAGTTTTATCTTTGTCGCATCATGCTCGTCAGCCCTGGAAGTGACCATCTTGAAAGAGGTAGCTCAGTCTCCAGGAGGTCTACTGGCAGTAGACCATCCGCATTGACATCCTTATGTGTATACTCATCTGGAACACTAAATTGGCATCATTAGTTGCTCAGGAAGATTGGAATTGCTCTCTCCTGGATCAGCTGTCTTGTTTCTGTCTTAATTTTTGGACAGTGTTCACATGAGTACAGCATCTAATGGTTTTTTTCCTGATGCTGCTGCACTGTGGCAACATACTGCTCATATTTTACAGGCACAAAATACTGTTGAGCAGGTGATGTTTGGAGTTGCATAAGACGTCACGTAACAGAATGCTGAAAAAAAGCCAGCATTCTGGGATCCTGTTTTATATCCTGATCCTAATCAAGCAATTCTTTCTTCCTAGTTTTAGATTAAAGTGTTTGTAATATTATGCAGATAGTGGTTGGCTTGTGTCATAACTTACAAAGTATTTATTACATGTTTTAATTCTTCAATGGAGCAACAGATTTTATATCCCACTTTAAAGTTCCACTGCAATTTTGTACATATGAGAAGTGTCAGCTACTCTCATGTTTTCTGTTGTGTGAATAAAAGCCATCCAAGAAGCTCAGGTGTGAATTTCAACATGGCAGTATATACCAGCGTGTTTTGAAAGATCTTTTGTAGTGGATACTTGAATCCATAACCACAAATAAAATTTGAATTTTCTGTGGTTGAAGTGTCAGAAACCTGAGCACTGTTCTAGGTTGTTGGAGATTGAGGTGGCTGTCTCTGTGCTTCAGAGGCGTGTGTTGAGTTGTGCTCGGGTGTACTGATTCTGTCGCTTTTTAGATGAGGTTTTAGTTGGTCTGTGTAGTTCTGTCTGGCTGATCAAGTACCTGGGTAAGAACCAGGCCTGCGGAGTACCTTGTCAGGTATATACGTCTTGACCTGTAGACAAAAGCTGGGACCTCTGATATGAATGGACACCATTTGCTGTTATTTAAAGTATGTAACTGCTTCAAAATGCATTTACAGTGGTGTCTCATAGGAACAAGTGTTTGTGTTCACGGAAGAATGAGCAGTTTTCTAAGTGCCTGTAAGAAGCCTAGTAAATTAGGTACTCAGAAAAGGTCACTGGAATAGTTGGTTACTTTTGTCAGAGATCTTAACCTTAGTGATTAAAATGTGATAAATTATGAAGTATATAACTTGATTTTTTACCTTTGAAGTACTCAGAAAAGTGCATCTTCCTCAATAAGATTGGCCAAGCCCTTAGAATATGGCTAGCTCAAGTTAACCACCAGATTCCCTATTTAAGCACCTAAATATGATTTTATATTTTTGTAAAGGGAGGGAGCAGCAGTGGGGCTTGTGGGTTTTTTTCAGGCGCTTGAGTCTTTTGAGCTCTGAGGATTTGCCAGGTGTGGTTACAGGTAACTGACTTTAGCCCCAGATTATTTCAAAAGCTTGACATAGTCATTAAGACTCATCTTATGACCTCTCGTTCTTACCTATTGAAGGTGGTTGTGTGATCCCTTTCTGTGATAGGAAAGATATTATAAGGAAGTTTTCAAAGAAATGTACAGTGGGATGAGGGTTTTTAGAAAAGAAAAACATTTATAGTCCTTCTTCCTTTATAATAAATGGGCACTCTAATCTGAGTAGAAAACAGTAATTGGTGGGTGCTGACTGTGTCTTCTGTTGTTCCTGCCCTGTTCACATCTGTGTGTAAGAATACAGGAGTAGAAGGTTTACAGCATGCAATTTTCATTGCACCAAAAAATGTAATTTAGTTGTTTGTAAAGAAGGAGAGGAAGTGGAATCTGATAGCACTACACAATCATGTTCTCTCAAGTGTAAAAATAGCAAAATTTAGCAAATTTGAGTAAGATTTTTCATACATTGCTTAGAAAAGAGAATCTGTACACACCCATACAGATAATTTTGAGTTCTAGAGTTTGTCATCAGAGTTTTCAGAAGTACAGCTCTACAGTAAAGAGGTTTTGCCAGGATGATTGTTTAGTAGCTTCTAGTGGGCTTCAGTGTGTTTGGGCTTTAGCCCCAGACTTCTTTTTTGAGCTTTACAGTCATGATGAATGGGCTTCTCTTTGTGCTTAAAAGACAAGTTAGATTAAAACAAAACCAGCCAATCAAAAATAATTTGTAAACTGCCTCGACTTTACTAGCTACACTGGATGTTGAAAGGGATCTTAAATGTTGTCCAGGCAGAAGTCTTCCAAAATATCTTTTACTTGGCTTTTTCTTAGCTTCCTATCATTAAAATTGAGATATCTCAAGTATAAAAGTTAGCTTAATGGGCCCATGGGGCTCTGCTTGTTTGCTTACTTGTCATCCACACCATAATGATATTTTCTGGTTTCCTTTCTGTACTAAACCAGAATTCTTGTGCTTTTATTTTGACACTCCACCCCCAATTCTTAAATGATTCATTGCTTCAAAATCCACTTTGGATAGTTTAGAGATGAAAAGCTGCAATTTAGGAAGATTCTCTTGTGAAGGATGGCTGTGTGTGGAGCAGAGCACCAGCAGAAGAACTGCCTCTGGAGCGGCAGCAGCTATGGGTGATAATGAAGCCCCAGCTGCTTTGTTTCCTAACAGCAGAATCTGGGCAGATGTGTGGTTTGGGCACAAAATACAGAAGGATATAAGATGATGTAAAGCTGTGTTTCCTCACTTCTTTATTGATATCCTAAGTGGCACTTGTCTGAGAAAGGTAGAACATTAAGCCTGGCATTTTAGACATTTTCTGTCTGTGTATCCTGAAGTTTGGTTTTTTGCAAGTTTTCTTCATGCTGGAGCAAAATTTCTGATATGATGTCACATAGTTTTCCAAGGTTTCTTAGAGGAGCACAGCTGGTCACTGCACTGTCTGAAAAAGCAAGAAGATCGAGATGCTGGTAGGGACTTGGGGGTAGGGTGGTGTATATGTGCAGAGTGGAAGTGTGTAGTGGGTCTTTTAATGTCTATTAATGAAGGAAATTCGTTGTATCATTTTTAGCAAGACACTTAAGCTTGTTTTTCTTTAAACACTGAGGCTAGAAAAGAAGAAAATTGGAACTTGTTTGTTGGCTATTTGTTTCCATTATGGAAGAGAAATCATAAAGAACTGATAAAAATAGATAATGAGCAAAGTGATTTACTGTTGCATGAGTACTCCTAGATTAATGTAGTGATAATGTGCTGTGTAGAGCTGGGAAGATGCTCAGAGGAAGAGTTAATGATACTTTATTAATAGTTAGCTTTTATTCTGTATACTTCCACTGTCAAGCTTCATTGTCACCATGATTATTTGTGCTATATATTTCTTTCAGAGTTGGGGAAATCTGCTCATCTGCTGAAGTCTTTCTAGTGCATATGTGTGTGTACACATACCTCTGCGTCCCTCTGTCACTCAGTCTTAACTTCCATCCTCATAAAATATTCTGTCATCTACTCTTAAAGTTTTCTGTTTCCAGCAATGGATCCCTCCATTGATCATGAGATTGACTTGCCTTTAAATGATATTTGAAGAAGAAGAAAGCAGTGTCTTTATTTGCTTTGGAATTTTGCTGATTGATGGGGTGTAGCTTCATGATTTGAAGCATTTCTCCAGACTGCAAAAAGTGACAAACTTCGTTCAAGTCAAAGCTGAAATTTTTATCTCCTAAAACGTGTCCCACAGCTGCAGTTTGAAGATAAGATCAATAATTGTGAGATATGCACTAGTGTGTTTTGAGAGCTGGCAACTCCTTGAATAAAAGACTCCCTTCTGCCTCTTATGACAGTTTTCTGGGGGAGGGAGGAACTGGGTGGGAATCTAAAAAACTTCCTATCTTTGGTGAAGCATCCTAAAATGGAAAATAAAAACTCTTAAATTACATAGAGTTTTTAAAATCTCAAATGTTGTCGCTGCTTATTGGGCTCTGTTTTTCTGGTATTTGAATATTAGCCATATTAGATCTGACACTGCATATTGTTCAAATGCATACAAGAAATTGTCTCTGTTATGGTTTCATAATTTGGTTAAAATCATCTTTTATAAAGGCATTCAAGAGAGGCAAGTGAACAGAGATTTGTTGGAATGGATCAACCAACTTGTTTTAGGTAAGGAAACAGGTTTGTTTCTCCCTGCACTGTGTGTATCTCCAGAAGGGAGGATTGCTGGCTTGTAAAAAGGCTGGAAAGACCATCTGATGGGTATCCAGGTGTACCAGTAGGTTCTCATTGATGAAATCTTGATAGAATCTATAATGTGCTTCTGATTATCTGATTATCTCTGCACTGAAGAGCTTTCTCTATGAATTTTTAAGGATGGAAGACAAGAAATCTGCCTGGAGACTGCTGCGCGTTGTGAGATTTGGGAACCTGAGTTCTAGAGCATGGCTGTCACCGGGCTGCTTGGTTGCCAGTACCAGATGAATTAGAGAAGAATCTCTGCCAGCCATATACAAAGGCCAGGCATGATGCATGTTTAATTGGACACATACT
Source organism: Strigops habroptila (assembly GCF_004027225.2). Taxonomy (NCBI): domain Eukaryota; kingdom Metazoa; phylum Chordata; class Aves; order Psittaciformes; family Psittacidae; genus Strigops; species Strigops habroptila. The sequence continues at coordinate 14,387,644 of NC_044281.2, read as the reverse complement.
GATGTTGAGCAGGGATTTTGGTTTGCAGAGGGAGTGACAAGTCTATGTGCTTAGAACAACTGGTTAAACTGCAGTGTTTTCTTTGCCTTAATAGGAAAAGATGTGGTGATTGTGTAACTATTTGGATGTGTTTCACTTCTTATGTGCAGTAGAAAATCCCAGCTGGAGATAAATTCTTCTCTCTGCAGAAAGGAAGGGTGTGGACTATTACCTCCCTTTACCAAGCTGCTAGCTGCCTTTCCTCTCTGCATAACTTCCAGCTGAGGCTTTTTTTTTTTCCTGAATGCTCCCCTGCTACTTTAGTGCAGGGCATTGAGTGGTGTAAAAATGAAAGCTGGTGGTGTTATTGTGAGGTAGAGACTTAGAAAAGATTTTAAGATGCTTAATGTAGCTATAAGACACCAATGTAGTTGAATGTGCCTCTGTCTTCTTCAACTAGTTGCCTGAGTGTTCCATGCAACGTTTTTGGGAGAGAGCAAAATGCATTATTTTTCAGCAACTGATAGCCAGTGAGTGACTGCACACCAGTTACTTTTCCATGGGCAAGTTATCTTTAAAAATAAATAAATAATTTTGCCTAACTCTGTAGGGAGTAGGATAACCCATGTAATAATTACTTAGGAGCAGAGCCAGCATCCTGCAATTACTTTAAAGCACATGTCTGCAATGTCTCTCTGTATTGATATGTTTCTTGTGACATCCTTCTTCTGACACATTCAATTAATGTTTTATTATCTTCTTCCTATTTAAAAAAAAAAAAGAAAAAATCAAACCCTGTGACTGAGCTAGAAGCAAAATAGGCTGTTCACTTACTTAACAAGAATGGTTAAGTGGTTTTTTGAACCACACTGGAAGTATCTTTGCCGCATGAGTTGACCTCGTATCATTGCAAGTTATTGATTATACATATGCCTGTGCTTGGCTGAGAGCAAACAGGTTGTAGCGTTTCCTTCAGTGAGGAAGACATAACGAGATGGATGTGGTATTGATCAGAATTTTCAAATCTGTCGAGTACCATCATCTGCATTCCCCACGCAGCGCATGTGGCAACTGAGAGCCCACGGCAGGGGCGTTCCTTGTCTTCCTCTTGAACTTGTTTTGTTTGAAATACTCTAAACAGATGACAGTGCAAAACGCTGCTACGTTAATAGAATCTATATTTCCATCTGTATTGCATCTCTTGCTGATTTCCTGTAATTTATGATCTGCTCTAAAGATGCCATTTCCTTCATTGTTTAAATTGTTGCATTTGTTTTAGTCACTTTTAAAGAGCTATCTGTCACGAAGGAAGAAGATGATGAAGCTGTAAAACTATGGCATGAGCCAGTTTCCACTGGGTTTAGAACTATGGTGTGTATAAAAAGTTAGCGGCTTTCCCAAAACATCTGTTGTAGGGGGATCATGAACTGTTCCTGAGCTCCGGCTGCTGCACTAGCTGTTGAGGTCCGTAACCCCTTGAAAACTGCCTTCACACTCTTCGAAGCTATATAGTATCTTGAAGCAATGTACAGATGAGAAACTGTAGCCAGATGGCTTGTATGTGTAACTATCTTCATGACTGCAGCCAGAAATGAACCCAGTGTGCTGCACACATGTACACATGTGAGTGTGCTCAGAACGATACCCAACAGTACGGCTGGGAAGGTGCCACGCGGAGCATGTTGGGCGGACGTGTTCATGTGGCTGTGTAGAAGGTGCTCACCTCAGCTTGGTGTGTAGAACTTTATTCGGCTTGTTCAAGGAGCGGAGTTTACAATAAGAGCAGTATGACAATTCCAGTTCTGTGTTGTAGTTGTGGTAATTAATATTTAGCATGGTATCTAGTAATTTTCAGCTTCAGTGCACTTTACAAACATTAATTAATTGTCACAGCACCCCTGTGCAGTAGGTAAATGCTTTCTTTACTGCCATTTTATAGAGCAGCCTGGAGCCCTGAGACGTGCAGGCTCACTGGGTCTCACTTGGTGATCTGTAGCTTAATTTTTTGAAAAGTTCTTTACGAAATTAAGATAATTTGTTATTAATTCTGGGTAAAAACAAGGTTGTCGTTAGATTATTATTGCATCAACTTCTGCAATACTATGTCTGCTCTAGACCCCACAAATTACATTAGATAGTAAAAAATTCAGAGCCTAATTATTTCAACTGTATTTCACCTATTCTTTGGATGCTATGCCACCTTTATCTTCTGGCTTTTGAAACAGGTTGCCCGTTGCCATGTCCTGCGGAACTTGTAAGTGGCAGTGTAGGTGATCTGTATGGACGAAGGCAGGCGTGCTTGCTGCATTGGTTTTGTAAATGCTCTCCCAGTTTATACAGGGAATAAAGCCATTCATGCCTAAGCGTTGCTTCTGTGTAAATCTTGGCATGCAGACCGTTATGGCTGTGCTTCTAGCTGTTACCTTTTCCTTTCCACTGTATTGGTCTCAAGTAGAACATTTGACTGAAAACTTTCAGCTGCTGCTGCAAGACTTTACCCTAGTAACTGTTTCTACTTAGAGCTGCTGACAACTCATGAAAGCATTGAAAAACATTTTGCTTACAGGAACAATTCTGCTGACATATTTTTTCTTCCTATCTTTTTATTACTAGTAAAATTTGCATGAAAACAGGTCTCTGTTTATTAAGAGTTCACAATCCTCAGCTTGACAGTGTAATTAGAGCAGCGTTCAACTTGCACAATGGAGTTAGAAGAAATTCGCTTGATTTCCCTGTGAACCTGAAACTTCAGGCCCTGTTTAATGATTAAAACAAATTTGGCTTAATCCGTGCTTTGCAGTGTAACTGAGGCAAGATTCAAAATGAAGTGAGGTGGTCACTGAAAGGTTTTGTATGCAGCATGGCAAAACTAAGAATCACATGAGAGGACCTTCCCCGCGTCTCCCCCCATCCTAATGGAAAATGTCAGGTTGTGCCCAGTTCTAATCCTAATGACTGTGAACCTAATCATCTCCGTGGCCCTAATTATGATGCCGTGATAGGCTGAGATATTAGGTGAGGAATAAGCAGCAGGAGTAGATCAGCACTTCAGCAGCAAATGTCTCATTATGCTCAAGTGATTGGTATTAAAAATAAAGGGGAGAGAAGAAGCTAAAATATAATCCAGAGTAGTAGAATTTTCCTGCATTTATATTTATTTCTTATTCATTGTGTGAAGCATGCAGCTACCTTGGCAGTGCAGCATTTTCATCATTCCTTCCTCCTCTACAGGCTTTTTCGCAGCACATCTGTCCAGTTGTTTACCTGGGAATGAGGTGTGTGAGGCTGGGCTCTGGAGTTCACAGCAGACCTATGGCCCTTCTCTTTTTACAAAACAGATATTTAACAGTGTGCAACTGGGTTTCATCAGCTCTTTACTGAAAGGATTTATGAATTCAGGCATATATATTGTCTTCACTTGAACAGTTTCTCTATGTTACTGCTCTTCTGAGGTCTGTCAGTTTTTTTGCTTCTCTAGGCCAAATGAATAGCGGCTGGCTGTAGTTTGTTTACTGCTCCAGCAATTTGGAAGCATTTATGTAGAAAATTAAGAACACAGTCTAATTTTTTTATATTAAAAGTTTCTGTTGACATGTTTTAAGGTTAACTTTTATAGCTTCTGAATAATCTTCTGGATTTTTATAATCATATTGTATTTAACTTAAGCAGTAGTGAACCCAAACAGACTTTACTAAGTTTTAGTTTTGCTTAGAGGGTTGTTTTTTTTTTTGAGAGGATGATTCAGATGGAGTAAGTTAAGTGCTTTGAAATCAGTAATACTACTTCTGTAACAGCACTAGCGTATACATCTAAAAAATAGTCATATGTTATTTTCTTGAACAGTATCAAGTATATTCAGTAAACATGTTAAATATTTATGGCTGTGTCTATGGATGCTATGGTAGGGTTTTTTAAGCAATGTTCTAGAATATTTTTCCTCTCCTTGCTATGTTTTCATTTAAAGCAGCAGCTTTTGTAACATATACAGAACACCTGCTGTACTCACTTTGCAGTAAATCAGCCAAGTGGAATCTGGTCCACCAAAACAAGTCATTTGCCATACGGTTTGTTTCCTGCTTTCCCAGGACTTGCAGGAGCTGCTGGCCAGGCGAGTTATGCTGGCCAGCAACTCCCTTCTGCTTGTTTTGATATGGTCACCATAGCCCTTTCCTAAATTACCTTCTTACGCGATGGGGTTTGCTGCCAGCTCTGGTCAAGCAGTAGACGTATGCTGGTCATCAGATCAGAGGGGACTGAAATGTGTGCCATCAGTACAGAGCAACCTGTCTCAGCCAACTTGGTCAAAAAGGTGCCCTGCTTGAGGAGGCTCATCTGCATGCACGGTAGCTGGGATGGTAACTCCATATGAAAAACATCCATTGATCCAGGTGTTATCTTCGTGAAAGTTGTTTGACCTAGACATGGAATAACCTATTTCTATGCCGTTATGGGCTGATAGACTGAGTCCTCCGTGACTTGCACTGCTGGACCGTTCAGAGAGTACTAATGGTTAGAATTCACCCCTTTCTCATTTTGTGGAGTCTCAAAGAAGTGTGCATGCGGAGGTCCGGAGAAAATGCTGTGTAAATGTTGATTTCGTTACAAAGAACTCTCTTCGAGTGAAAGAAAGAAAATATCTTTGAAAAGAATAATCTATTAAAAAATTTTGTTAATTGATATTTTCAGGCAGAGAATTAAAAATTAAAGCTAGATCAGAGAGTGTTCAAAACCAATTTTAAATTTACATTTTCTGCTATCTTTATCAGTCCGTTTTGGGACAAGGAAAAGAAATTTTCTTAGGCTAGTTTTTAGCACTATATATTAAGATGGAGTATGACTTCATTAAATAATAGACCTATAAATGAGCTGGAATGCTTTTAACAGCTCTGTAATATATAAAGTATTCTTCAGTGATAGATACAGTTTATATCTTGGTTTACTAGCTGTAAATGAGATTAATAGAGCTTTAGAAATAATGTTAGTTGCTTGTGGAGATGAAAGAGAATTCAAAAAGATAATGACTACTTAAAGTTAAATTTCTTTGTACAGGAATACTACAGTAGACAGTGATTAACTGTGAAAGAGTCTTACTGTAATAAAATTTGCAGAGCTCTAATGTTTACAAAGACGTTTTTTAATTGCAAAGTTATCTGTATGTCTTTTAAGAAAGTTCTGTAAGGATTGACCAGGCAAATGTCTGTTACTCAGTGTCCTGCTGTTACCCTGAGGCACTCTTGGGGTGTTCTCAGATAGTATGCTCTAATTGCCTCTTAGAAGTGAAGCAAGACCACTAGCCTCATTTCTCATTCAAGGTTGTTCTTGTGCTATCCTGGATTGAATTCTTACTTGATGGCCTTTAACAAAACTATGCAGTGCTCCTTGTGTATTGCTTGTGATTTGCTGGCAGTTCTGTTATTTCCTGTGGCAGCGGTGCCCATGAGTATTTAAAAAAGGGGGAAAGGGAGAAAAAGCAGTATTAAATACCTATATATCAGCTTCATCTCCCTGCAGCTCCATTTGTTTGATTTAGTATTACGGTGGGCATGACAGGGCAATATATCAGAAGTAATCGATCTGATTAGTATGGAGATGATACAAACACAGATTGTATTGATGTTTAATAGTATGAGCACCCAGGTTCTGTAAACATAGATTTTGCATAGGCTATGTGAAAGGTCTCTATAATGAAAACAGCAAATACAGCAGATTTTTGAGTTATTTTTCTGCCAAATTTCACAGCAAGTTACGGATAGTTTGGCTTTGCAGTGTTGGAGATGGCGGTCAGATGGGCTGGCACAAATTGTTTTAATTGTTTTTTGAAATACGCAATTTTCCCCCTAAGGCAGATACAAATCCTAGTTTCTTAGACTGCCTTATGTTAAGTCAATTACAACACTGTGTTAAATATTACAATATTATTAGACATGAAAACAAACACTTTTTTTGTGTTTCTGTTTTTGATAATAAGGTTATCTACATCTATTATTAAAATGTTGATCTCTGGGTAGTTGGACCTGATACAGAATTATTCATTTTCAGTAACTTAACGCGAGAAGAAAAATGAATAAGTAGCAGTAGAAAGTGCATTTTTGCCTACTACTCGAATGGCTGGAAGAAAACTACCATGAATGAGGGAGCAGAATGCAGTATGGCAGCCACATAAGGAAGAAAGTAATTATGTCAAGCTTCCTGCATTTCAGAAATGACCATTATGCTGTATCTGTTTCAGTGCAAGCCCCTGGATTGCTTAAGGTCTGTCTCGAGGAGATCTCCAAGCCTCAAACCTTGTAAGAGGTTAGGTGTCAGTGCTCAGCCATGGTGCTCCCTCAGCTGGGAGGGTGGCTGGGGCTGGGCTGTGCCTCTGGACAAGGTGAGCTGCTGCTGCATCTCTAGAGCTTCCTGGGCAATGCTGGGTTGTGGGGCTCAGTGTCATCCTGCCTATCCTGCAGCCTTTTGGAGCGGGCACTTAATTTGGAAATAAAAATATTGAAAGACAAATATTGAAAATACTGAAAATATTGAAAGACAGAAGTTGCATCTTGAAAGCAAAACCCAACATGTCCACCACTTTCTTGGTTCAAGTCCTGAGCTTGTCACAACTAACAAGGTTCTGGCAGTGCCTTCCTCCAGTGGCTTGCCTGGATCTATGAGAGTAGCTTGTTATCTGCTGCATGGAGCTCATCTTGCTTTACTCCAGCTGGTATCACCAGCAAATGAGTAACCCAAACAAGTTATGTAGACTAAGACTTCACTCTTAAAGTGCTACAGCAGAGAGGATGGGTAGGGGGAAAAAGCAGCTGGTCATAAGCTGTAGAACTAGCCCTAGAACCTGGATGAGGTTTTCTAAATTGATGGTTATGTGGAAGACAAAGAAAAAAGTGATGGTTGAGTCCAATGCTTCAGACCTTTGTGAATGTAACATGGTTTCAGATTAAATAAGCTTTCTTTCTAATGATTGGTCTTCCTGTGTTCAAGGTCAAGAACCAGAGCTTCTTAATTGTGGATTTTCCTCATTTTGTGTGTTGTGTGATAGAGCAAAAAGGAATAGCTGTTTCTCTTCTCATGGTATTATTTCCAGACTGAATTTGCTTGTTTAATTTGATCAGTTAAACAGAAAAGCATTCTTCCCTGTCTGCATGGTGTAGTTCAGTTACACAAAAAATGAAGTACTGTTGAGAATTTTCCTTTTTTAATATGAAACATTTTGGATCAGATCACAACCTGATTTGTGCCAGCCGTCTGGTATCAAATTCAATTTGTGATGGAGGAGAAGAGTTTGATTTACCCACCTGCCTTAATATCATGGAATGTATTTCATAAAATATGGAAAAATATGCACTGCCTTGCACCTGTTTACACATGCAGCAGTAACTGCTGATGGTGGGTATTGCTGGGGATTAACAACGTGACAGAATTGAATTTTCAGTTCACAGCAAGAATACGAAACAAAGTGTATGCATGCAAAGGAGTTGGTCATTCCTATGAACAGAAAATGTTCTATTTCTAAGATGTATACCCCGGTAGAAGAGCCTGTTCCGTTGACGACTGCTTCATTTCTTTGGCCTTACAGAAGGAAAAATACATTTTGAGATGCTCTGTGTCTACATGGTTTTCCTGATACTGATGCAGCTCAGTGCTGTATTCCTCAGATGCCTACTGCAGTTCTTACATGTTGTCTTGGGACCCCATCTTTACTAGAAAAACTGCCTTTAGTAAAAAACTTTGGAAATTGATATGTCCAATTTCTGTATTCACTTCAGTTACGTTTGTGACCATTTCCATTTTAAAATATTATTTATAACATGTCAAAAGAAAGGTTCAAAGGGGGTTTTGAAAATCTAGGTTCTGCTTCTGTTTTCTGCTTTCGTCATAGGCTGGAATACAGGCTCAGATTCCAAAATTGTTGCTTGCTTGCATTTAGGTTTTCTAATCTCTGAACTCTTCAGTAATACTAGTAGCTACTGCAGTGGTGTCCCTCTTGTCTTTGGCAGTCAGTGTGGCTCGGCTCACGTGACATGAAAGCCACCTGTTGAAATTGACAAATCTGTGTAAAGCTCTAGTCAGTGGGGTTCTTCTCAAATTGGTCTCCAGTAACCGTCTTCAAAGACAATTGACAGTGCTGGGTTTTGTAATGTCAAAAGCTTGAAGGAGAGTGGGGTGTATTTGTAATCTGCACATATTGGTTCAGTATTTACTAGTACAATACATAGTAGTTAAGCAGCTTATGTCCCCATTCAGTCATGGTTCTGCAGGATTTTCACAAGTGTCTTTTTCCCATTTTCTTCACCTAAAGCAACTTGTTAAAACTTAGTTACAGAGTGTTCAGGAAGGTGATTACATTATTAAAAGTGTGTTTTGGGTTTTTTCATTTGGTTGGTTGGGTTTTTTTTTAAATCTACCTTCAAGAATCAGTGCCATAAAACTTGTGATTTCCCAAACAGTATTTAAAGGGGTGATTACAACACAGAAAGTAAAAATTAAACTGAGAAGGACTGTTAGAAATCTAAATGTTAAATTTTATGAATGAGAAATAATTGCTTTTAGTGTGGCTTGTAAGTTTAGATATGTAAAGCTGTCTCCTAAGCTTAACAACATCATGAATATTTTTAAAGGCTAGTGGTACCATGCTGTGCCACCTTGCAGTGGAAGTGTCTCCTGGCTGTGCTGTAATCACTCTTCAACACCCTCATGTTGGTTCTGGTGTTAAAAGTCAAGAGACTTGTACTGACGCTGCCCAGAAAGCCATGTAAGCGAGTGTTCAGCATTGTGAGTTGTCTCCAGACCAAAGGGATTTTGTTCATATGCCTGAAGCTGAGCATGTGTTTAGATGCCCTGGCAGTGATAAGTAACTCATGAGTCTGACTCCAGGTTTTTTCACAGATCTCAGTAAATTGTTGTAAAACTGTGTGTGTGTCTGAGTGCGTTTCCAATTTAGTAATTCTTGTAGCATTTGGCTGAGCGTGAAGACTGCAGCCGTGCTTCTTGCATACTTCCCCCCCCCCCCCCCCCCGACTAAATGCTAGACTTGTGGTGCTGGAAGTGTGTAATTGTTCAGCACTTACTTCCTCCTCCTTTCTTTAATTTGAGGATTTGTTTTGACAGCTAAAATTCTGGTGGTTTTCTGGTTCTCTGCTGCAGTAGAACCTACGAACAGATGTCGTAGCAGAATGTTTGTGTCCCCTTTTAAATAGTGAAAATTCAGTTTCTCCATTAACTCACAGTTTTCCCACCCAGATATTGTACATTTTTTTTTTGGGGTTGTGTATCATCTCCTGTCACAAATCTTAGTCCTGTGGTTTAATGGTTTACTTAAAGCTCAAATTCTTAATATATTTTTAGTTGCTTAACAATTATTTTCATTATTAAACAGATAGTTACGATGATTGATCTAATACATATTTTGTATGTCTCGGGTAGATTTTTTTTTTTTTTTGAGTTGGTATGATTAGTCTTTGTTTCAGAGCAGATTGTTTTCCTGTACAAAGAACTAATAAAATACTCTGTACTTGAAATACTGGGTGCACCTTGCTTGTCATAGTCTGTCACAGTTATTGTTCTCTGGGTAGCTTCTGAACCCACATTTTCTTTGTGTCTTTGGTTTTAAATAATTCTGCTTGACCCTATTCATGGGCTAAAATGAAAATCTGAGCAAGGGATAACTTTTCTGTGGATTTGCTGCTGGCTCTATTTAACCAGGTTTTCATGCTGCCAGCACCTTTCTCACTGAACTTTACACTGGTGTGCAAATTTTTAATGTAAAATAAAGTTGAGATGATGTTCTTCCTGGGGTGAATGTGGGTGAGATGCCATATTTTGTGGAAGCTAGCATGGTGATTAGGCTTTATTTAGCTATTTAGGTTTTAAAACCCAAATTCCTTAAAGCTGTAAATTAAAATCCCGTGGCTTGTGTTAATTCTTAATGGGCTGCCTTAAATGGTTTGTTGTGATTCCGGCTTACAGGGCCGGTGCTGGCAGGTTGTTTAATGAGCTCTCTTGCTGCTGCTGGGCTGTTGGCTGGTTCTCGCCGGGCTGCACAGATGTGAGGTCTCAACTGGTGTGTCTGGGAGTCTTGGCTGCTTTTGGTCCTCTCCTCCGCTCGCCTTGCTCCACACTGCAGAGTGGGAAGGGGGAGTTGGGGAAGAGGGATTTGGGGAAGGCGGTTTGTGATCACATGTGATTTATGTTCTTGTGTGGTCTTCCAACAGGCTCTTGAAGTATTAGGTGCATCTAATCGTTATTGGCAGTAAAGGGCAGAGAAATCATTGTCAATGCTGTAGGATAAATCCTACAAACTGGGCTTTCATTATTTTATTTGGCTCGGGTTCCTAGTTTTGGTTTTTGTTTGTTTGGTTGTTATTTTTTTAAATCTGAGGCCAGTCAAGCTGCTTTTATTTACTATATAAACTGGTGTTACTATAAAAAAAATTGGGGTTTTTTATCTAAAGGTGCCTATGGTTAGTTTTTTAAGTTTCAGTGGAAGGCAAAATAAACTACTTGGATTTTGGGTTCTGTTTTGAGAAGTGCTGATGTTTAGGACCCTGTTAACAGAATTCTCACAGTCCAGTAAGCAAAAAATCTCACCTTGTTACTGCAGGTTCAGTATTTGTTTCTGAAGAAACAGCTGTTGACAGATATATTTAAAAAGAAAAAAACAGAAAAAACCCTCAATTTCTCAGATCTCCAGTGAGTTTAAAAAGAACAATTTCCTGAAACCCTTGACATCACTAACCTGTGACAAAACAGAAATGCATAGCTTTACCTAAGCAGCTCAGATTGTGAGGATGTTAAGTGATTGAGAATTGGAATTATATTTGCTCAGAATATATAAGCAAAACTTCCTTAGATATTGAAGTGATTCATCTGCGTTACAATATGTTGAGTGTTCTTCAGCAGTTTGTAACTGGCAGAAGGCTGTTAGAGTACCAGTGTGGGTTTTTTGACAATTTAAACATCCCAGGTATTTCATGTGATTTCTCAGGTACATCTTAGCTGTCTTCTAAGTTTCTATCTAAAACTGAAAGTGTGTTTTGGCCAATGTTTTCTCTTGATAAATTATAATAAAGCTTTTGAAAGAGTACATAGGTAGCTTTAAGGATTTCTACAAGAATGGCTCCATTTTTATAAATAACCAGTATTATCCTTTAGGACAACATATGTTTTACAAGATGTTTTAGCTCATTGCAGTGAGTGCAATAAGTAGTGTTGGAAACCAGCTTATCCAAAGTTTGCAGGTGCCCACTGTGTTCTCAGGAGCGACTGATCTACAGTTACATTCACAAGCTAATAGTTGTTCATGAATTGTTCACATTGGTATTTTGACTGCTGCAATGGAATAATGGGATAGTGTAAGTAATACAATAGAGTCTGTCCTTGACTTCAGTAGCAGCAAGTAATGCTATTGCACAACTTAAGGCTGGGAGTTTTAAGGGATAGACAGATGGGCGTTGCGTCCTTCATGGCATCTGATTGCTATAAGGATGTTCATCTCTCCCTCATTCTTTTCTTGTAGATGAGATTGATTATATAGGACTTGTTAATGGACTAATTGTACAGGAACCCATGGCAGACAAAACCATGTGCTTGTGCTGAGAGCATTTTCCAATGTACTTTGTTTCTGGCATGCTGTTTATCATCAATCTAAACCCCAGTATGAATTTAATCTGTCTGATTGCTGTTGGCCAAGATGATTTGACTTTTGAGAACACTACTGTTAGAAGCAGTAATATTCCTTCTTCTGGGGAGACGGGTGGGGAAATGTGTAGTGTTTTCTCTGGGTTTTTATTTTTAAACAAGTATTCTGAATGTCTCTGTATTAGGCACTGGAAGAAGTTACTTAAATACGTTTTATGACATATATATTTGTGTTAAAGATAACTTTTGATAGACTTACCATTTAAAGGATTTTTATCTGAAGTATCTGATTGTGCCTGGGAAATACTTCTGTATTCCAGATTTGTGAAGTGGAATTACTAAGTTAGTTATTTTAAGTTATATATTGGATGATTATAGTTATGAAGGCACTTTGTCTCTGGTTCTGTATCTGCTCAATTGCTCCAAGCAGGTAAAAAACCCAAACAGTTAAGAATACTGCTTTCTATAGAATAAAGAGATTACTTAGCTTATTTTCTGAAAAATGCATCGAGTTTTTATTTGTGTTTTTGGAGTATTCAAATGTAATTTAAAAACAGTTATGTTTGGCTTTCTCTGTATTTGTCTGATACTGCTGCTTTAACCTCTGTGGAACACTGCTGTTTTCAGTTGTCTTAATTGCTTCTCAAGAGACAGGACCTTTTTCTTCACTCAGAAGACTCAGGGAAGATGCTGTCCCATGGTACAGGGAGATTGGAAAGCATAAACCTTGCCAATTAATAGCGAAGTTATGCTGCTGTTTGGATCTAAGCTGACAAAAGCAGAGAAATCAAAAGGTATTGCTGGCACTCTGCTCACAGTTCTGTTTTGCCTAACTTATTTTGCATGCTTATTGTAGTGGAGAGTGGTGCAACATCACTTTCTGTTTGAAGTTTAGATATAACATGAAAAGTGAAGATAGAAAGCTTTAACTTAGAATTTCCTTGCTTTTTTTTTATTTTGTCAGCTAATGTTTCACTTTTAATGCTAAATATTTGTTTTGGCTGCCATTTTGTCTGTCAGTTTGTCTGAAACATGTGCTTTCAATGACAAATACTCCATGGCAGTCATTAGTTAGCTAATACTTTATGTAAAGAGATGTTTGCAAAAGAAATGAGAGAAACAATTTCTTTGTCATTAATTTTGTATTTGTGCATTTTTTAAAAGAACTGTCATGTTGCCTTCGGGAGAATAAATTCTGAATTCTTCTGCTGGAAGTGCCTAAGAGTTTTAAGGCGTTTGCATTGAAGGCAAAATGATTAATCTATGCAGGTCACCTTTGAGATCATAATGCTAGACCTATAGGAAGTAAATAAGTTGGGGAAAATGGGAAAAATGAGATATTTAGTACTTGGGGAAGCTTTATGCATTCAGTAAGCACCTCCTTACTGAGTGTTTTTGTGTCATTTCTCTTACTGCGCTGGGCCAGCTGCAGTATTTTCTGGGAATGAGGAGCAGGGGATAAAGGGAGTAGCTCCAGCTACAGCAAAATGTAGGAGACTGTTTGAGGCAAGCTTCATAGCTACCAGTTTTTTTTACTTATTTACTTACTTTCTTGCTCATGTCATCGTGCCTCTTGGTGTGAAACAGCACAGTTACACATGAGCTTCCTTTAGGCTCGCTGATATGGGAAATAACTTTGGTGAAGGTGTAGCAGCAGGCAGCTGGCACACTTTGCATGGAGGCTTAGAGGCCTTATTTGGCCAGGGTAGGGTGCTGGTCCCAGCCATTCCTGGTCCCTTGTGACCTGCACCTGCGCTGGCTGGGTTAGAGGAGGATGAGTGTACTGGCCTCTACCACACTTCATCGTCCTTTGCAGGGCAGACCTGCCTGAAGCGACCCCATGAGGAAGAAGCTAATACTTTGTAATTTTATTTCTGAGATGTTTTTCTTGCTGTTTGGTGCTTTGGAATTTGGCTGCTATCAGATACCAAAGCGTCCTGGACACTGGGCTTAAACCACAACACAAAGGATAAAATCATTGTTCTGTACCTTAAGTGTGAGTTCTTAAAAAAAGACATGGTGCCGTGTTCATACCCCCCTGAGGCCACGTTACATCTTTAACTTCTAGAGTACCAGGGACTTATTAGCCTCCAAACTTGCCTGAAGCTGGGATGATTTGGGTCTCTTTATCTTTTACATAATCAGTGGGGGTTATGCTGAGTTTTGGTTTCAGATACACACGTAGTTTCCCTGCTTGCTTTTCCCCAACTATCACTAATGGCATCTATTTAATATCATTGCCACTTGAAGTGCTGAAGAAATGTGAGGGAAGATAGTGGGTGCTCTCAGTGATGGGTAATGGTGGGTAAGTAGTGGCTCTTATGGTGAATATAGAGAAATTTATTTTTGAGTTGGCCCTGAGAGAAGGTTAAAACAGTTTGGGATCCTACTGTTGCCATTAGTCCTTTCTGCCCTCAATGAGCTTCAAATTCATGTTGCAACTCAAGCCTGGGTGCACTTGGGTGAGCATTTATGGCACTTGGATGCTGTACATGCCTTCTTACGGCATCAGTGAGCAGCACTAGCAGCCTGCTCTGCTTTGCTTCCTGGGCGAGCAGCAAGGGTCTAGTGTCCTCTCCAGAAAGTCACGTGCCAATATGCTTTTACTTGTCTTCATCTACGCTGGCAGGTGTGAGATCTGCTTTGTTAGGCAATCGGCTAAGCTGTGCTGCACTGTTACTGTGAATTACACTGGTCTTTTTGCTAGGGTGGCATTGGCAGCACCCTGCAAAGCTTTAGTTCCCAGCAGTTTTTGATGGAGCCCTTAGGGCAATTCCCCAAATTTAATTGAATAGGCGAAATACTGCAGGTCTGAGCCCTAGTCTGTGCCTAGCTGGACTTATATAGAAATTTTTGATTTTATGACATTTTTGGATTTAGATATTTAAATATTTCTGCAGTTACTTGAACTTGTGGATTAGGAATGAAAATAAAGTACCTGGACTGCAATTCTGCACTTGTTTGCAGCTGAGTTTAATCAGTGCCTCTCCTGAAGTTTGAAAAAAGGATGAAGAGCTCAGAACAGTTTCTTAACAAGTGAGATGTACCAGACAAGTACAGAGTGAAACAGATTAAAGGGATAAAAGGAGAAAGGAAGTAAAGAATGGTTAATTTAATTCTCATCTTACCTGTTCCTAAGTGCTTGTTCCAGCATTACTGTATTATCTATGATCTGCTCCTTGTCTCAGCCCTGTGGGCTAAAGTTACTCTCTTACAATAGTGCAGATGAAAAGATAATAGGGAAATGTTTTACAAAACTGTATTTTAATTGAGCACCAAATGCTCAATCAAGATATTACAGCTGGTCGTGCTTTTTATCCTGGCCAGTTGTGAAATTCTCAGTGACAGTGGGACTGTGCAGTTATCTGGCTCATGCCTTCTTGTGATAGTAGCTGTAGGTGTTTTAAGAAAAGGCGTTTTTTTTTAACATACCTGTTCAGTTAGATGTTTCGTTTTCTTTAGCTATGTGCCTTAAAAGTAACAAAACCGCAGAAACTGCTCCAGGGTACAGTACAACAGGTTTAATCGTAAGCCAGGCTTTTATGGCATAGTTGTGGGCTGTAATACAGCATTTCCGTAGTGTAGCAGGTAGTTTAAAATGAAAAGGTATTTATGCTGAAGAGCGTACTTCTAACATGCTTTAAAAGGCCAGTTAAGTGGTGTGAAGTAGCTTATCATTAGCAGGCATTATCCTGTATGGGGATTTAGTGAGGCACTAAGTATTTCCTATAACTTTCATGTCACCCGGTTGCATCAGGCTTTTTATTTTTATCTCCCTGTTATGATTATACTCTGAGTTCACGCAGGCCACGCAAACTTGTATATATGCACGTTTTACTTAAGGCTTGAAATTGGCTGAAAAGTTGGAATTAGATTTTAAGATTTTAGATATAGAGGTCATTTAATAATGATTTTTTCTTCCCTCTGGTTGTATTGCCACTGATGCATACTATGCAGCCTTTTAAATTGCCTCTCTCAAAGCTTTGTAAAAATCAGATATGAAAGAATTAAAAATTCATTTGAAGTTATGGTTGTGAATTGGACCGATTAAACGTTGAGTGGTCGGTTCATAAATGTTCTTCGACATCCTGACCTTGTGGCTTCCCCAGAGTCGCTTGTGCCCTCTTCTGGGCATCAGGTGTTGGTATCATAAAGTGCATGAAGATTGTCTTCAATCAAAAGGTTGGGTAAAATTCAATGATGGAAAAGCGAAGCAGGCTGAAAACTGGCAGAGAACCTGGAGTAATGGCTAATCCTAAAACCTTACTACTTGCACTTCTGTATTGTTAAAAAAAAATCCAACCAACCAACCAAAAACCAGAAAAAGATGTTATTTCTAGATGATAATGTAGCGAATATTCCACTGTGGGAATGTTACAGGATTGATTTGATTGTGTTCTGAAGATGCAGGACACTAGGAAAAGCACACTGTATTTCCATAACATGTAATTTTTCAGTAGGATTCCATATACGAACAGGTAGGAGATCAATCATGCCAGTAGTACTGCTTACCTATCTTTCTCGGAGGTGTTTAAGCAATGGCCATCTTTGGCTATCTTCCTGCATAGCCAGCAAGATGCCTGGATTTGAAAGGGCTGGCTCCACAAGCATAAGGGTGGCGTACTTAAGTTTAGATGGGGGAAGAGAACCAGAAAGAATCTTGCAGAAATTCGCAAGTAAGCCCCAGCTGGCCTTGCCACATTTATAATCTGTGGATTTGCAACAGAAGGTGTTAAACAGGACGTATGTGTGCGTTGAATTGTGTATATTAAATTGGATACAAAATACTTAATTTGTAGACCAAAAAGAAAATATTTTAGTTAAAATAATGCATATTAAAAAACATCTAATGGTAAGAGGTATGTGACAAAGGTACAAATTCAAGCCAGGGCAGGGGCGTTGGGGCTAGATGATCCTAAGATCCTTTCCAGCCCTAGCCATTCTATGATTCAGGGCTAATAGTTTTCTGAAAATAGGTTTATTGCAATTGCTTCTCCAACGTGAACTAAAAGCTGTCTATTCTAAAGTATCTCACAGATTTCAAACCAGTTAGAGGTGAGGCTTTCCTTCTTCATGCTTTCTTCACCACTCCACACAAGTGCTGTCTGGAGACAGAGGAGGGTGGTTTTGGAGAAGCCATCAGTCCTGGTCTTAAATGGTCTGGACTAAGTTTGCAGCTCTGACACAAAACATGTTCTGCCACAGGCTTCTTGCATGCTTGTCAGCAAGATGCCTCATCTCTGTCACTCTTGTATAAACCGTAGCAAATGGTGGGAGAATGCTGCTAGTGACTGGCTTTTATTTTGATGCTAGCTTTCTGGAGTAGGCATCAACTTTTAACCTATTTCTGGGGCACGATGGCCACCTGATCTCCTGGAGTCATTTTAGGCTGCTATAGTGTAAACATGTAACAAGTGGTGGGACCAGCTCTTTTCACTGGGTTTTGGGACAGCCTGTCCAGTATTCAGGACTGCATGTGAACGGACTGTACCCTAAGCACTTTATGGCCAAGGTACGTATCTAAGGATAAATGAGATTTTAATAGATCTGCAGTGGTCAGTCAAAATGTAGAATGCCAGAAGGTGAAAATCCAGCCTCTGTGCTGGTGCTGACGGTTGTCTTTGCTGCTGCTCATGGACATTTACAATTTCATGGTGGTGTTCCATGCCTTTTTATTAAGATATGCATCACTTTTTTCTTTCAGTACCAGGAAATTCATTATTTTCTGGTCTGATCTCACCTATTGGCAATTGCCAAACATGGCGATCATTGCACTGTTTTTCTGAAAGGCCGATATTTCTCTCATCTCCTTATTATAACAGTGATCTCAGTTGAGCAAATTACTGTAGCCATATTGCTATTGAACTGTTAGCTGCTGGCTCTACATGGTGATTCAGGAAGAACATCTTGGAAAGCACTGCAGACTGAACTGCAGGATGTTGCAGAGCTCATTTACCCTGAAAAGGATTTCCAAGGCAGACTGCTGTTAATGGCCACACCTGTGGCAGCTATTATGTGAACATCTCCCCATTCTAGAGCCTGTTCTTGCCCCAGGGATTGGGCCCTTCGAATTTACTTCCACTTCCCCTGTCCCCCTCCCGTAACTCTTCCTGGCATCCTTTTCATAGACATAGTAATAGCATCTCTTGCATGTGAGATTTTCATTTTGTTTTATATGGCTTCTGAGCGTTTGATCTCAACCTTCCTGTTGTTTTAACATTGTGTGTCTTTAGTAAACACAGTAACTACTACTATAATGTATCCTTGCATTAATCACTCTTATCAAAGGCTCGATCCAGTGTGTGATTTCATGTAAGAAATTATTCTGTTAGATTAAATGCAAAAATCTGTTTTTTCTTTTCCCTCTCTTTTGTTTCTTTTTCTTCCTTCCCACTGTGCATTGTATAGGCTTTTTATTTACTCTGCCAGATTGACAAGATTATAAATGAGAGCTGCGTGTGGAAGCCTCTAATTTTTCATAAGTAAATGAATTAATTTATCATAGCTGTTGTGTTTTATTGCTGTCTCCATGCCAGACTGGCCAGCTTCTTTATTCCCCCTTTTACCTTCTAAATACTGAGTCCATGTCATTGTGTTTGACAGCTTTCTGATTCCCCTGTCAGATGCAATTTGGTGCTAATCACATTTTCTTTGCTTAGTGTCAATGATACAGGCCATGCATAATATTCCTGTATGTCCACTTATTTACTTGAAACACAGCCGAAATGTCTTGGGCATTAATCTGATGGAGCTACTATATTGAATGCAAAAATAATGCTTGAGTAGGAAGATAATGCGGTGTGGCAGATGTGCAGTAGATAACATTGAGGCTAAACTACTGATCTTTAGCAAGCTCTGATGCATTTTATTTGCTGGTTTTGCATACCTTTTCATAAAATAAAGATTGTAATCAGTTCTGGTTCATTAGAATGGTGTCACTTGTAATTTAATTCATTCTCTGTGATCAAAATATGAGAAAGTACATTATTTCTCTCTCTCCCCATTTTAAAATACAGGCTATATGTGTTTTTAAAGTTGTGGGCCACATTTTATGTATGCCTACTTTTAATGTGAGTAATCATGTCTTTCGGTTACTTATGGTCTGGAATTCTTTAACTTCTTGGTTTTTCTTTCATATGTCTCTGCAGTTTCCAGAGCTGCTGTTAAGCGAGTCCTGATTATTTAAAATTTCTCTAAGTTCAGTAGTCTCCATTACTGAAAGCAAGAGCATGCTCTAGGTGTTCATCTCTCAATTCCTACAAAGGTTGTTTGCAGCACTTTTACCTAAACTGTATTGCAACTATATTTCATCGTCTGTGTTTTCTCCAGTTACCCTTTTAATGGTTTGTGTTTCAAAATCCCTCTTTCACAGCAAAGAAAAAGGAATGTTTCTAGAGGATGTAAAGTCCTTGAAACTTAGGTCTCTATAGCGTATATCAAGAATTTGATCATATGTTTTTGTTAGTACTTACCTGCTTTGGTTCCTGCCTGTTTTTGTCTACTCTGAAATACTGCTATCTACTCTTCCACTACTTACAGAAACAGTGATGATGGCTTGCAAAAGACCAAACTGCTTTATAGGCTGTTGAAATTTATTCCCTCTTTGTAAAAGTGCACTTAAGTGAGAGATTTGGGAAAGGATGTAGTGTATATCTGTCACAAAACGGATGAATTTTGAGAAATGCATATTTTTATGAAGAAATTCACGCTTACGTGCTTGTCAGCCACAAAGACAATTAAGGATTTATTCTCCTCCAACCCCCAACAGCACTTTCTACATACAAGTGTTGCAGCTGAGTGTCTTTGTTTTAGAGTATATGCTGATGTTAGGTGTAAGAGCTTCTGCAGCGTGAATCAGCAGTTCTAAACTTCCCATCTCTTGGTTTGGGAATTATGTTCCCACACAAAGAGATCCCAAGCTGGAAAACATGCTTTATGGGAGAGCACATGGTTTCTGCTTAATGATATTTGCATGTCTCTGCAGATATGACTATAAACGCTCCCAATAAAGCATTTCAACAAGTAATTAAAGTGCGAGTAATTACATGGTGGGGTTTCTAATGATGTTATTTCTTACAAAGGTGCTGTTTTGTGTATTCCGTGAGAGCTCGGGGCTCTTGAAAAACCAAGGTTCACCTGAAACCCTGAATAAAGACTTCTAATTTCAAATGCCTTTCTGTTTATGTGGATGCTGCTCACTTGTGCTTGAAACAAACTGGATCTGTGACGCTGAAGTTCTTTTTCCTTTTAAAAAGAACAGGTTAAAATTGTGTACAGCTCTTTGCAGCAGGGGTGCTCACATTGACCCACAGGGCTGTTGTGGCCTAATATGCACACGGAGCAGACCTTTGGTTCTGAGATGTTTCATTGGTTTTGTGGGCAGTCATGGGTAAGTGATTTGACATAGCACGTCAGTTCTCCTGGATGTAAAATTAAGATCAAGATTTTGTAAAGCATGTTAACTATTGACAAAAAATGTTGGTAAGGGGGGGGAAAAAAAGGTAGTTTCATGGTTGTAGTTTGGGACTTGAGGAAAAGTAGGCTTAACTCCAGGTTTGTCATGGATATCCTGTACTATCTTGGATAAGTCAGCTTCATTGTGCCTTTATGTCTGTTTGTGAAGATATGTCTGTGTGATAGTTCTGCCGTGCTTCACAAGTGTTCATTAAATATATATGTACACATACAGAGAGTATGCTCTTTGTACTTGGTTTTTAGCGTGACCTTCCATTGTCAGTGCATTAGCTATGTTGTGTGCTGCTGGCATCAAATATGCTTAATGAAACCAATGCAGTTTGTCTGCTGGAGATGTAGGATTTAGGTAATTTACCTAAAATTAAGGAATTGGAATGTAGCTGTTACGTACTTTTTATTTGTTGAAATATTAAATGTTTAACTAATGACATTAATGTATTTTCACTAAGAATATGAAGAAATTCTTCATATTGTCTGAATACACTGTTTATAGTAAAATTTAAGAAAGTGTTTGATTAAAAAAATAATCAAATGCTTTGTAATTCTTGTTTAGTAGCAGAGCTGCTAATTTTTAGTTCATGTTTCTTTATGATACTTTAACAATATTTGTATATGCTTTAAATTTTATAGATTATCAGTTTACCTTGTTAAAGGCATCAGAATCTATATAACGGCAGTGGAGCTGGAACTGGGATTTTGTGATACCTTAAAATCAATTTACCTTGCTGTTACAGGGAATTTGTAGTGTGGACAAAAATGCTTTAATTTTTCACTTGTATTTTGTTTTTGGTTTAGAAGAAATTGAAAGGGTTCCAAAGTAAGATTGAAGTGAGTATATTCAACCCTTAGCCTCTGTGCTGAGACTCCCTGTGGTGGTGATTAATTGGTAATGTGAACATCTGTGAGGGAATAGTGGAACAGTGGAAGTGCCAGACTTTTCAGAGGGGCTATGGTTGGTAGGCTTCATTTCATAAGATGTGGAAAAAAATACCTGCCATATAGATAAATCTCCCTCTATTGGCGACTCAGATGATACAACTTGTGAGGTTTTTTTAACAATACCAGAGGAAATACTGACTGACTTATTAAATATTGGTGAGCCTATGAACTAGGTGGATGTACGGTACATATTAGCGCAATTCTAATAATGTTTTGGGTAATCTTCTTTTGGGGAGATTTGTAGACTAATCAAGTTGGTCAACAGATGTCCAAGATGAGGCACAATAATGGTAGACTTGTGCAGGGGGTAGCGGGAATATGACTACAACAGTGATGTGCTGTGAATTTACGTGGTTCCTGTTTACATGGTACTGAATTGAGAGTCTTGGGCTTGTGGATTTGGAAAAGAAAGAATGCAAGTCGTGTTGAAAATCTATTTATACAGGATTTACCTTTCACCCATGTTCATCTAGGAATGAAGTTGCTTCTCAGGTGGGAAGCGCAGCTTGTATGCCTGTAACTGAAGTGTAGCTGTTTGCTTGGGATCCTCCTTCCTGTATGAAATGGCGAGCTACTTTGTTCCCACTAACAGGATGACATACCATTATATGCAGTACAGGAAAGTTTTCATGGTACAGGGTACACTGGGGCAGGTAGTGGAAGATGTTCCAAGCACCCACTTGAGATAGGCTCTTCCATCTGCTATTAGGCTCATGGCTGGCTGCTGGCGCATTGGTGTGGTTGAAACTGAGACATGCTCCTTATACAAAAATGCTGTTATTCTTCTCCCCAAAAATGCCACACGATGGCTTTAAAAAACCTTAAAGGAGACCATCTAGAGACTTGGCAAAAATGACTGCTTGGTTTTCAAAGCTTGCTAAAAGTACTGAGATGGGGCAGACCCTGTCATGGTTGTCTTTCAATAACATGTACTTACGTACCTGATGGGAAATGAAAGTTGAAGCAGTGTGTGTGTGGTGCTCTTGCATACAGAAATTTTCAGGAAGGGTTAGGTGCATAATCACATCAGCAGTTGTTGCCTCTTTTGTTCACTTTTAATGCAGCTGCTAATGGATTTGTTCTTCTCTTTTTTTTTTTTTTTAATTTAACAAAACATGGGTTAATGTGAGAATTAATATCTGATAATGGGGACCAAGAAATCTTTGAATGTTAATGGTATTATGCGTGCTCTCTCTCCCCTTTATATTTGCGTTCTAATAGGATCGGAATATTTTAGTGGCATTTAAAAAACTCCTGTAAAGAGATTGAGTGTGGGTAAACCCACCGTGATGTACTTTTGGATGAGAAATTTGGGTTGCCAGTTGATTTCAGAGTCAGCATAACAACTGTGTTGATTGCAGAAGGGAAAGATGCTTTAGTCGTTACTGGGGTTATGTCCTGAGATCCTGTTTCCTAACCAGAGAATGAGTGAACTGACTGCAGTCTTAAGTGATTGAAAGTAAACAAAAATGTATTTAAAGTAATTGGATTTGAATTAAATATATTTCTACATCTATTTAAAAGGATCATTGATTTTCAGTGATTGATCACCACTAAAATGTTGATGTACAATTAAATGTCTTAAATTTAAACACTTTTTATAAGGAGGAAAATGCATTATATGCATATTTATGCAATGATACTTGGCACACATTTATTCAGAGTCTTAATTTTTACATTTAGCCTAGAAAATGCTGAGTGACAGTTCTTATTTAGTAGAATATTAATTTCTTCTTCATGGCTTGTGTCAAGCTAGTTTTAGTAATTGAAGTTCAATTAAAGCTGTGGAGAACTAAAATGAATTCCAGTTAAGAAAAAATGAGAAACATTCTGGATGTGTATTGGGAAGTGTTTGTATTTAAAGATGATACATTGAACAGAAGCAGTTTGCAGATGATGCATGATAGACTATGCAGCTGATAAAGCAAATGAGACCAGGAGTCATCTTTCGGGGTCTTGAACTTAATAGTGCTCAGCTCTTGCATTTAGTTTTTATTCAGAGGCTGTAAGAAAGGAAGACTAGAAAGCTTTCCCTGCTTTTCAGTTCTCAGCTGTGTTTTCATTTTGAATGAACTTCTTGTTCATTCAGTTGCCTGGATAAACGAGAATATACTTTTTGCCAAGAAGTGGCAGCTATGGCTGTCAGGAGCTTGTTATTTTATCTCTCCAGGAAGCTCTAGCTCCATGTGGTTAGCTCTAGGTTTTCCCCTCTTCAGTAGTTTGAGTTTCCTTAAAATGTAGCACAGGAACATGCTACTTGTGAGCAATCCTGTGGAGGGTAGGATTTGGCTGTGGAATCCTGCTGCTTCTTTTAGTCTAATTTACCTCACAGATTACACAGCAGCCTACCTCACTCCATGTTGCCAAGTTGCGGTTGAAGAGTAGATCAGAATCTATTAGTATAAATGATTATAATTCCTGGTGGAGTGGGATGACGTGTCCAAAGACTAAGAGCTCTGCTGGGTCAACAGAGGCTCTAAAGTCTCTTCATAGAGTCTGAAAGCACGTAAGGAGAGAAGTAGCAAGCAGAAGCCTTCTAGTGATTATTGCAATGACTTTGGACTAGAAGAGGGAAGAAGATCGGATCAGCTTATGGATAGGAATCAAGGAGTCTCGGTTGGTGCGATATTGCCGCCGGTGCACTGTTGTGGTCGCAATTGGCACTTGTTGTTCTTCGGCCTTCAGCAACCCCACAACAGAAGGATCCTCCGAGAGACCGGGTAAGGTGGACAGCTGCTTAATTTCCTCTGTCTCCAAGGCAGCGATACCAAAAGCCCATCTATACCCTTTTGAGTCTTTGAAGTACCCTCTCCTGAGATAGTCTATGCCAAGGATGCATGGAGCCCCTGGACCAGTTACAATGGGGTGCTTTTGCCACTTCCTCCCAGTCAGGCTGATTTCAGCTTCCAGCATAGTTAACGCTTGGGATCCTCTTGTCACTCCAGAAATATAAATGGGTTTCACCCCTTGATACCTTGATGGCATCAGAGTACACTGTGCACCGGTATCTACTAGAGCCTTATACTTCTGTGGGACTGATGTGCCAGGCCATCTGATCCACACAGAAGTATAAGGCCCTGGGAAGAGGATGGAGCAGTCTTTCTTGTCTCTTCCCTGTCTAAAGCCTTGAAGGTTGACAGGCCAAGGACTAATTAGTTATTAGTGGACTACTGACATAGGGAAGGATCAGCAGACTGGAAGCACAGCTCTGCAAACTTCATTTTGATTAAAAACCTATGTATTTTACCCAGGTAACCTGAACAGCATGTATAGGAGAAGACAAAGAAAAAAAAATTACTACAAACTTGGCCAGAACTGCCGTTTAGAGTGCATACCCCTTGTCACATTTCTATAATGTCTTTGTGTTTGACTTGTGTTAGCCTAGTTCATTTAAAATTATTTTTAAGTTCAAATGCAACTATGAAGAAACAACCCCAGTCTTTTATTGACCCACAATGACCAATTCTGGTTTGATATCCTGTACAATAGATATTTGGTAGGTTCTCCTCTTAATGTCTCTGAAGAGTAGATGAAATTTGGTTGTTTTCTGTTCCTCAGATTTTCTGAAATCCCTGAAGCTCTGTGCAGGGAAAAGCTGGAGGGTGCACTTCTGAGCACTGACCTTCTGGAGGCTGATGGAAATGCCATTCTGGCATGGTGTTGGTGTTAGATCACATTGCTCCCAGTAAGAGCAGCCAAACTGGCCCTGGCCTTTAGGCATCAGTCTGCAGCCTCAGACTGTGCGGTACCCTGATTTAACTTCTAGATTAAAGTTAAAACTGAGAGAAGTGAGACAGGACTGGCATTTTTTGCCTCTTAAACATACATCTCCTCAGTTTGTGTCTAAGTAGATAGTGGGCATCTTTGGGTTTGCTTTGCCACCTGTGGCTCCCATTTATCACTACAGAGTGTGTGTTGTTTTGTGTTTGATTCTTGATTTGGTTTTGTTTTGGTGGGTTTGTTTTGTTTTGTTTTTTCTTAAGTAGTTTTGGCACCCAGATCTTTAAATCAGGAGTGCAGTTATTTCTGGGGACCTTCCTCTAAACCAGCATCAAGACACCACATGCAGTGTGTGTGTCTGCTGAATTACTAGTAAAAGTTATTTAACTTACACTGGATAGGAACCCCTGAGACGATTTCAGCTAAGTGTGAAGAAACACTCTTAGCCTCTTGGAAGGAAAATGATTTGACTGGAAGATTAGTATTCAAGGCAGCATGAATCTGTTTGTTACCTCTTCTGTTTTTTTTTTTTGTGGATTCCTACCTATCCTCCTCTTGGGTTTTATAAAGCCTAGAAAGCCTCAAAAAGCAGTGTGCCATTATGAATGTGGCTTACCTGGAGGGGACTGAGCACTTGGTGTGGTGTAGCCACAGAATGGAAAGCTGTGTGTGTGGAGCAACTGGTTCAGAGGAGCAAGAATGTCACTCTCATAAATAGAGTGGTATTGGTGGTACTATTATTATTAGTAATAGTATAAAAACATGTTAAAAAAATCTTCCATAAAAGAACTGAATCAATGTTGTTAGCATGTTCTACCAACTTACAATAATGTCAGGTAAGAAGGTGATGTGGCAGTGAAGAAGGCAAATATGGTTCTACTGTGAATCCATTCAGGTACTAATAGTAAAGCTGCGAAAACACGAATTCCCTTCTACAGGGTCTGGTGAGTCCTCAGTGCAGATAGGTCGAGGAATAGCCGTGTGCATTTTTCTGGAGGAGGCTAAAATACTTAGCTAGGTGTGTGGCTTCATTTTTGATGACTCTTGCTCATACTCAAGATACTCGAAGATTCATGACAACTGAAACATTTTGGGAGAATTTTCTATTAGCTGAAGGTATTTTACTCCTCTCGCATTGCATGGTTTATTGAGTAGTTTAGCCTACTTCTGAAAGCGGAGCCTGGTATATCATTCACTTTGAGTTGTTTTTATTAAAAATGCTTTGCTTTATGAATAGGTCCCTTTTTAAATTGAAATGAGGAGTGGAAAATGAATGAACAAGCTTCTCTCTGAAAAAATCACATTTGAAATTTCTGAGTAATGATCTGAATGGTCTGAAGTCATTTATTCCCAAGACATATCGCTGTTTTGCAGAATATTAAAATACTGTAACCAAAATTAAAGTATGCCCTAAGTGCGAAGATTTGTTTTCTTTTTCCAAAAAGAAAGCTTCAGATCGAATTAAAACAATATTTCAGAGCAATAGGAACCTGTTAGTTGAATTCAACTTTTTGGTTAAGTATATTCTTAAGTGGTTTTTATTACCTAATAAAAAGCATTAGTTGAATTAGTGTAGGTAAGAAACCATGCTCAGTATGTTGCAGTACATTCAATACAACAGAGAAGCTTCCTTTATTTCAATTATTACAGAAGATAGTCTTCCTAAGAAATGTTAAGATATTTTTAATCTTTATTCAGAGGTCAAACTTGTAGTTTTTATAGCTACATGTTGTGAAATTCTACATCAAGTAAATGTTCAACACGGTGCTTAATAGGGCATTGAAATTCAGCCTTGAAAATGAGGTTCCTGACAAAATCCATCTAATGAGCACTTACAGTATCACGGTAAACGTACTTTGGTTTTATTTTTTGGAAGGACAAGAACATTCCTAGTGTTGTAATGTTTTGAATGGCGGTTATATTGTGTCTTCTGCTTTAATACGATGTGTTCACATTCGAATAACATGTACCAATGCGTGGGTAGCAGAAGGTACATGTGAGATCTTGTTTGCTTGCAAACACATTCATGTCCAACGGTGCCTAACTTACATATATACATACATACATAGCTGCTACTAACTTTGCAAATACCATTTTCTCAGTTGTATTCTGAATTCTGAGTCTTAAAATAGTATGTTTATTTTTACTGTGGATCTTGAACATGATGTCAGCATTTAATTTGTTTACTAAGAAATTAAGAAACTTAACTATGCAATTATACTGTGGGCAGCTAATGTGAGGGTAAAAAATGACTGAAATTTATAACTTGTAGATCATTCTTTTAAGGAGTGTAATGAGCAAGGCAGCAGTAGGATGTCTGTTATGAACTGATTGCTGAAATGAGTAATTGTCACTGAAGGGTTTTTTGTTATTGCCAGAGCTGTGACTATCTCTGGAAATTTTACTTTTAGTTTCATTGTTTTCACAGTAATGGTGCATTAAGATGTCAAGTCAAAATATTTTTTTTTCTAGTCCTTCTGTTCTGGTAGTTCATTTGGGAATGTATATTTCTGGAACTGCAGCGCTTGGAACAACCACACTTCTTTTAAAGTTTCTGAATGTTTGTGTATTCCTGATCTTCTGAGAGCATAACTTTACAGGTTTCTTCTTTAGTTGTTGTAGGCTTCTTAAACTGGTTTGCCTTTAAAAAAACACAACATAGTTCTTCTGCGGGTGACGATGACTTTGTAGTCTTCTATTAATGAGTATGATAAAATAAGCCATGTGAAACTAGCCAATCACTAAATACATTCTGAGAATTTGGGTGACATTCCCATTCCATTTCTGTTAAACTTCTCTCCCATCTTCTTCTGTTCTTTTCTGTCTCAAATTTATGCATAAAAGGATCATTACATTTAGGTGCTTTCTTTAGGGACATGGTTGCTCAATGTCAGCTGACTTATGGCGCTGCAGCACATAGGGTCATGGCTCTAGTGAAAATGAGGTCACTGTGTGAAAGGCAATGTCTTTATTTTCAATTTTTTTCAAAGGGGTATATATGCTTTATTATAATGCACTGGAAACTCCCTGGGAATACTGTTTATTGACAGAATTAATAACAAACTAGTAGAGACTGATAGCATTAGTTTATCATTAGGGACAGACCTTTCCTCATCAAGGTGACAACCAGTTTTCTAAGCTTACTCTTGCCTTTCTAGAGCCTGACATATAAACTGTCAGAGACAGGGCAAATAATGCAGTCTCACTAAGCTAGGCATCAGTAAGAATAGGACTCTTGGCAGTTATAAATACTGAAATGTTTTTCTGCACAGACAGAAACACAGTGTGAGAACTGTATGACGTGTGGCAACATCCCAAGATTTATCAAGCCTGTCTGTACTAATGAAAGTTGTTGTGTATGTTATGGTGTGCAGATGGCTTTACACTTTCTGATGGGTTTTACAATTCAAGTATTTTTGTGCTGCCTTTTTTTTTACTTCTGAAGTTCCATTCTCCATCCAATAATGTCCTCAAAGCCATTTAAAACCAAATAAACAGCTAATTCATATGCTGTCATTGAGTAATTGTGGCCAAAGCAAAAACTTAGTTTTGCACATGATACATACTGTCAAATCAATGAGAGGGAAAAACAATAGAGCGACTTGAGAGAAGTTGATCTGGGTTTGTTTTAGCTTTCCAGCTAAGAAGGCTAAATGCACATTCAGGTGGTTAGCAGGAGTGTAGCTGTCAAGTCACCGGAAGCAATTCCTCCCCTCTATTTAGCACTTGTGAGGCCACAGATAGACTATTGTGTCCGGTTTGCTCTCCTTGTGTGCAAGAAAGATACTGACATAGTTGGACCAAGCTCAGCACAGAGTCACCAACATGATTGAACATGACATAGGGTGTGAAGGGTGAGTGAACTTCATAGAATAAGGGGAGTCTTATTGCTGTCTGCAACTACTTAATGACGGTGTGTAGAGGAGACAACACCCTACTTTCCCGAAAGACTGCAGTGAGAAGACGAGAGTTAATGGACATTAAGTGGTCATGAGGAAGACTCTAATAAGATATGAGAGGCTTTTTTTTTTTAGCACCATGAAGGTGCGAAGTGAAGCACTGAAACGGGTGCCCAGAGACTTGTGAAATCTTTATCCTTGGAGATGCAGGAAACTGGGTTGGATTCTGAGCAACCTGACCCAACTTCAAAGTTTGAGTTAAGTGCCAGTGTGTTCCTACTTTGAGTGAAGGGCTGGACCAATGACTTCCAGAGGTCCCTTCCGACCTAAGTTGTTCTGTGGGCCCTACTCGTTAAACTGGAATCTGGAAAAGATAGGAAAGTTGAAGTGCTTAATTACAAAGTTCTTTTTAACATCATAAATGATTGCCTAGAGTATGAAAAGCCATTCAAATTCCTAAGATTTTCTTTTATACCCTCTGATCTTACTGAAATGGTATAAGATCTCTTCAGCACAGTTTACTTTGATTTAAATTTCTGCAAATTTTTGCATGTCTATATAATCTGAAGGTTAACAAGCTGCCTTGGAGGACTGCTTTCTTAAATTGAAACACTAGAAAAGAGTGAACAAGTAAAAATTGTTGGTACTGCAAGTACATTTGGCAATGTAGTGAAGGCCAGTGTTTTCTTCAAGCATTTGTAGCTGAGGAGGCTCAGAAGCAGAGCAGAAGTGGTGACGAGCTCTTTAAATTCATTTTTCTCAGCTCCCTTTCAGCCCTATGAGCTTCCTATATCCAGATCAGATGTGACAGAAATGGGGAAGGCTAGCAGGGAGCAGCTTCTGCCCATTTAGTGCAAAGCTGTGCAATGTTTCAGCCACTTGATCAGACGGTTAATGTGGGTTTGTGAGAGTCCACAAACATGCACGTGGATGGGCTGAAAAGTAGCACAGGGTATGAGTGCAGTGGGAAGCAAACTACTGGAAAGGAGGGCTGAGGGTACTGTGGGTGCTGCAGGTATACCCGCTACCACATTGCACATGACTTTGTCCTGGCTGGACTGGTGCTTGTTTGTTCCCGCTTTGGGTTCCTCAGGATCACTGTTAAAAAGCCCTGGCAATGAGAAGCTTGCGAGTCCAAGAATTGCTCGGTTTCTTCTTGCAGTTCCGTCTGTAGCTAAGTGCTCAGCAGCAGTCCACTTAAACATTTCTTAAATCAGGACTGCTCATCAGTCTGGATGTTTTGCAACCCATCAGCTTTTCCAGGACTTCAAAAGCATCCAGAAAGGGGTGAGAAGGTAGGGAGAAGACATCAATGCGATTTGCTTGTGCCTGCTAAAGTAGGAGTGGGCTGCAGGAATGCCTTGTGCTACGGTAGGAATTGCGAGCAGCTTGAACTCTCCTTGCCTGACTTTCTCTCTTTGCTTCTGCCTCACTTCACCATTTGTGGCTCAGGGTGTCCTGCGTTCTCTGACAAAGATGCTCATTCTGTCAGGTGGGTTTTGTGTTACTGGCTTGTTTTATTGTGTGTTCCGTAGGAGACTTGCCAATGGAATTGCATGAAACTGTTAATTTAGCATTAAACTAGTATTTTAAGATAAGATAATTCATATTATGGAATCAGTATAATTCATATTATGAAAATGAACGTTTTTTTGATGCTCACCTACAATACAATAACTAAGATGTTACTTTCATTTCCGAGGATAAACTGTCTTATTTCAGATACCCATTGCACAATGAATTTTTCCTTTTCAATGGCTGATTACAGTAAGTGCATTTGACAAGCACAGTTCTAGTAAGTAATACAGTCTTTGATATTAGAATCTACATATTTTATAGTGCCATTTTAAATGGACTCTCCAAAATTAGCTTATCTTCTGTAAAGCCCATACGGGTGAAGGTACTCAGTTTCAAGGTAAATAGAAAGGAAATAATCAGTCTTTCATTTTACAGTCCTCCTTTCATTTGTTTTTTCACTTGGATAGAGGAAGAATAAAAACAAAGGGCATTTGTTATCTAGCAAAACTCAGAAGCTATTTCACATGAAAACATAATGAGTGTGACAGGCTACAAATAGCATTGGGCATGAATCTCTTACAGAAGAAAGGAGGAATGTCCTTTGGTATATTTACTTCAATCAGCCCTAATAAGGCTTGCTTTACGTGTTTTATGCATCCGCCATCATAATTATAAATCCTTGACATTTTAGCACTGGCATTTATATCTGCCAGGGAAGCTACCCAGAGTCAACCCTCAAGGAATATCTGTATTGTTACTATGGATCTCCATAACAGCTCTCAAGTAGTTACTAAGTGGCTTAAAAAATTACATATCAGTCATGCTTGAAGGGCTCATCAAACTTTGCCACAAATATCAATGTTAAGTACCCAATCAGCTGCATTGTTTGAAGTACAGTCACGTGCGCCCATGAAGGAATAGGTTGGACAGGAAGAAGTATATGAGGTCTCATCAATCAAGTAGTTTTGTGGGGTTTTCTTGCCATGGCCTTTCAAAAAAGATAAAACCCCAACCCCAAAACCTGCCAGTTTAGCTACAGGGGAAGTAAGCTACAGGGAAGGTAAGGATATCTTTTTATTTTGATCGCACACAAAAACAACAGTTAGACTTTCTGAAAAGCATGCACAAAAGGGTTTTCTCAGGCACGATTTCCTAGTAATATTTTAAAAATTTAGGTTTTTTTAAATTTATTTTTAACCTAGAGTAGTTAGAATAGTAGAATGGTTGAGGACCTTCCCAAAATAGCAGTTAAAAAAACCCCAAAACAAGAAGAACCACCACAACCCCCCAAGCCCTTAACAAACGAACACCGCAAGAAAAGCCACAAGAGAAATTACAGCAGGCTGTAAGGAACTCTGGTTCATAAATTTAGCTAGTTACCCAAATTCAGTGACAAGAAGAGAGCTAAATGCAAGACTCGTAGTAACAAAGCAGTCTGGAAGTTTTGATCTCCCAGAAGTAATGGAGAGTTCAAACCCCTTCCCATGGCTGTTGATGTCAGTAATGACAAACGTAGTAAATCCCGGGAAGCGCAGTCAGCATAGGTCTTCAGCAAACAAAAACTCTGTTGGGTGCCTGGTAATGCCACAGCACAGGCACAGCAGGAGGGCTGGGGAAGAAGCTCCAGAGGTTTAACATGCAGCCCTTTTCTTTACATACTGCTGTCTCTAACTAATTCTCTCTTAGATATAGTAAGTGATAGGCAAGGAGAGGAACTCCAAATTTCTTGGGAAGTAGATGTGCTGATTAAAATGCGAAGACTGGAAACAATTCATATCTCATCGTTTGGATAAGCTTTTACAGCTTACTGATAGTTTGAAAATCTCAGCTTAATTTATGAAGGAAATTAGTATTTGAAGTATTACCTACTTGCCATGGTGTCCATTTACAGTGAAATACAAATGTTTGAAGCATTTGGCAGTATTGAGGACCTTCAGTGGCCCTGTGCATTTAAACCAAAATAAACCCTGCAGGGCTCTACCGGTATGGGCCTCATATTCCACCCTCCGTTCTTCATTTTGTTCCCTGCTCTGTCGCTTGGGTTGTGCCAGAACAGCTGCACTGTCACTTGGGTAAGGATCCCTCCCTGCCCCTGGCACACTCCTTTCCCTTCCTCCATAAATAGCTGGGACTTGGCCTGGGTCTGGTCTCTCTTTTTTGGGCATGCTGGTTCTCTTCCTGTGTGATATTTTCCTTGTATCCTTGAAAAGTTCTGAGAGCAGAGGCTTCCAGTGTTTATACTGTGTGCAGTAGGATTCTGTTCTTGGCTAGTTTTAGACAGTACCAAAATAAATCTGAATCATAAGGGTAGGAAAAGTGTCAGGTGGTCTTTGGGAAAGATACTTTGGTGTATGTAATTTTGGCATGTAGGTAAACAAGATGATCTAATCACCATAGCTTTCATGTAATGTATCTGTAATTTGTTTTCATATGTAGGTGTGAAGGAAGGCTGCCATATGGTGTGTATATTGGTATTTTTCCTTGACAGCCTTTATTTTAAGTTAAAGGAATTCCAAGGCAAACTATTATGCAAGAATACCATTTCAAATACTTATCAGTATATACCAGAAGAATACCTTGAAAGAATATTGAAGAAAGGTTGTAGAGCTCCAGGAAGGTTTTAAATTGAAAAATTAAAGAACACTTTCATCCATTTTTGAGGTACCCTAATTACCTTAGTTCTGTCTATGTTGCACTGTTACCAGTCTTTCATCTTTTAACCATTTGAACAGGAGTCTTTCATAAGTAATATATGAAATCTTATTTTACATTAATGAGTTTGTGGAGTTCTGAGACAACTTCCACAGTGGCTTTATGAAGTGAGTTTTTTTGCTCAATGTATGATACACTTTACTCTTGGTCTTCTTGCCTCGATCTAAAGTGTTTTTGTCTCCTTGTGGGAATAATTTAAAATTATACCCTATCCCTGTAGAAGAGTTTCTGTTAGAAAGATGAACTCCTTGAAAGAAGTGCAGAAGCGCTCTTGCTGTTTTGTTCAGACTTCATGACACGTGCACAGCACTCTAGTGTGCTGCCACCGGAGGAAGGGAACAAACATTGGTCCACCTTCATTAAAAGAGACAGAGATATGTCACTACTGCAAGATTACCAACAATAGCAGTCTTAAGGAGATGTCAGCTGAGTGATGTGTTGAGAGAAATTTGCTTTGAGTGGTTCACAGAGCTGAGCAGCTGGAGGATGGAGAGTTGCTTTTCTTCCTGGGTTAGTTCCCTGAACTGACCCACCATGGATCCAGCAAGTTGTAGCACTTGCGCGAAGGAGCAGTAGAAACTAGTGGTTGGGGAAAGAGGAAAGTCAGACCACAGTAGCCTCAAAGTAAACATCAGATTTTGAACTTAAGATAGCCTGGTGCAAACTGCTGGCTAAAGAGGTAACTTTACCTTTATCTTGTGTTAGCGCTAGTGCTCAAGTGTCTGAGATGGCTGGAGTAAAGAACTGATCTGGCCAAACACGTAATCTTGCTGAAAGAAACAGGGAAAAGAAGAAAGGATCCGTTTTACCTTTTTTTATTGGTCATATATGGGTTGCTGTCAGCTGCGGTCTTTCTCCTGTGTCTGGTTGTGTGCAGGTACAAGCACCTGGGGAGAATTGATGATTTTTTTCTTTTCTTACTTTGATCTTTGGTGTATTCTGGTATCAGTCACGTGTGTCTTTCTACATCTGTTATGTATGTGTACATACATAAATACAACATTAATCCTACAGATCCCAAATTGGGGGATCAGAGAGCAAGGTAATGTGATGCTATGATGAACATAATTTTCTGCTGTAGCTTGGGCCATTGCTTCTCCTTATGACACAAAGTTCAGTGGAATAGTCGCTAAGCTATTTATTCACCCCTCCTGACAGCTCTTTGTTAAGATGCGAGCACTTTATATGCAAAGTCTCTACTAATTGACCCAAAAAAGAGAGAATTTTTTTGCTGTGTCATTTTTTAAGTAACTAATAATCACTCCCACAGGAGCACGGGCAGTCAGAAGTATAGAAATGGTTAAAAAAAAAACCCCAAAACAAATAGGCTTTTGCTTAAATGAGCATTTGAAGTCACATACAGGGAGCATCCGAACAGGATACAAACATGTATTGAAAAAAAGGGTAATTTTGCTACGTTTCATTGTCCATAGTGAGAGAAGAATGTAAATAAAGTTTTGAATGTGAAAGAATTAAAAGGAAGAATATCCATCCAGCTTGGATGAAAAATGTAATATAAGTTGAGCATTTAATTCCTTTTTGTGATTTTGAATATATCATTCCAGCTGTTGAAAATTGCATCTTTTCAATCACATACTGATGTTAGCCTATGACTGAGAACTTCTCTTAGTGATTTTACCCTGACAGTAATTGAAAGCTGATTAATCTAATTGCAAGCAAGCTTTTATTTTGCCATTTCTTCCTTAGTACCTTGTGTACATGCCTGGTGTTTGGGGTCAGAAAGGAAATAGTGGTGTCTATTTTCTAATTCAGTGCAAAAATGCTACTAAAATATACAGGTTTTAACCTTATTAACAGTAATTTAGTTGTCACAAGTGTAGTTTGAAGAGAGAAATAATTATGAAACCTTTTATTTAAAATGGTGTGTAGGGTAATGGAAAGTCAGCGGTTTCTGGTTTAACAGACAAGTGCCTTACAGCAAGATCTGTAAAGTTCTGCTATTTGTTCAAAGGTGAGGATGTTTTTGTTTGAAATTCTGAAGTGGAACAAAATTGTTTATATTTAATTGAGCTTAATTAGCAAGCGCTAAACCAAAACCGATGCAATTGTAATTTGGAAGGCCTTCTTTTTACTGCTGCTTGTGTGTGTAGTGTATATGCCAGTACACAGTGAAGGATGGCTGCAGTGTACATGTATGAGCCGTGAGCTTG
Source organism: Strigops habroptila (assembly GCF_004027225.2). NCBI lineage: Eukaryota > Metazoa > Chordata > Aves > Psittaciformes > Psittacidae > Strigops > Strigops habroptila. Next base: position 14,352,600 of record NC_044281.2, on the reverse strand, counting down.
AACATGGCTCTGCAGCCCCCTGCAAACAGAGCGACAAGAAAGCTGCTGCAGCTTGGCTTTACAGAGTCGAGTGCTATTCGTTTTGAAAGGACTGAGCCCCTGGAAAATGTAACGTTTCACAGGGCAACAGGACTAGGGGAACACTTAGTCTTGTGTGTGTTTTTAAATGAAACATTGCATCAGTTTTCTGTATCTTGGTGGCCAGTAGTTCCCTGGGGTAAAACGTGCTGCTGCTTTGTACTGGGTCCCTTTCAATCAGTCACATCATTGTCTACTATTGGTATTTAACCACCTTTTCGTATATGAGGGTTGATGTTAATCAAATGTGTATGTTGCTGTGTTTGGGAATATAGTAATATAATTTTTTGCATAATCTTGTTTTACTTCTCTGCAAGTTTTGCAATTTAAATGTCAGTAAACTATTGAAAGAGCTGTGCCGTAGGACATCATACAAAGATTTTGAATTAAATTTGGCCATACTACGTTGCTTTGTTTTTGAGTTTGCCACTTACAATCCACAAAAATGCTAATAAAATAGAACTGTTCGTTATTGTTGCCTTCTGTTGTGACTATGTCAGTATCAGTAGGGGGGAGTTTAGTCATCAAAAATTGTAGAAAAGCGCTAAATCTTGATAATTTATTGATTGCCAAGGTAACTGGTAGGTTGTTAATAGAGATTACAGTAATACTGATGTAGAACCATTTTACCTGTACAGAACTACATAGATATCTTTCACAGTAAATATTCAGGTTCTTTAAATAACCTTTAAAAAAATGAGATGCTTAAGTACAGCAAAGCGTACAAAACCACAACAGAGCACTAGCGTAACTTCTCCAGCTTACAAGTGTCTGGAGCAATATTTTTGGTGTGTTGGAAAAAAAATCTGCTGACCTACTGAACTCTCAATATTTATAAATATTGAACTGGGAAAGAATAAACCAGTTTTGCAAACAGTGTTGTTGTTTTCGTGATATGTTTGTGGAGGATTTCTTAATACATGCTGAAGTTCTTTTCTGTCAGAAGAGGTTGGCAGTCTGTTCCAATTAAAGAATTTTCCATACTGGAAATGAGAAGTCAATTATTTTTTAATAGTTAATTTACATAATCTTAATTGTATTCATTCCATTTGAAAGGCTGAAGCAGATATTTATAATACTTTGATTAGCAGTGTATTTATCATGTTAGGGTTGCTACCAATAAGGTACTTCTGCAGTCGTGAAGGAGTTCTCTCCCATATAAACATTATAGAAAACAAATGGCTGTTTATTTCACTGGTGAGGAGAGGCACTGCATCTTTGCTACCTCCACATGCAGTACTGAGGTATCTCCTTTCCACACCTTTCAAAAAAAAAAGGGGGGGGGGAGGGAATTTAACTCTAGATCATGTTAATTTGTTAATGGTGTTTTCCATACTGTAAAGAAATATGTTTTGCTCTTTAAAAAACCAAAACTGTCAAAATAGTGCGAGGGTGTAGATTGTGAACTGCGGGCTTTTCAGTGAAGTTGTTCAAAGTTGCTTTTCACTGAAGTCGTCATAATTACATCATCAATGTACTTCTGGTTTGTCTTTCTGGGGTTTGGGGACTTTTGAGTCTGAGGTAGTGCTTGCATGTTTCCACTTAACAGTTCCCACTGGTTTTCTCCATCAGTTTGTCTTAACTTTTTGGAGCCACTTTTCTTACTTTCAGCTGTAATAAACTTCCCCACTGACAGCAGGGCGTGAGGCCTTTGTGGTTTAGCTCAGATGAAATCATCTTCCTGCCATTTGCTGGGCTGTATCGCAGGTGTTTGCCTGCTGTTGGCCTGCACCATGGTGCCCTGCCTGCTCCAGCGCCGAGTATGGAAGTGGAGTGATGGCATGGATACGGTTGGGAAGCAGGGTGGTGGCAGAGGCGTCTTTTTTCTCCTGACTCTGCTGCGGGAGTTGGGAGGAGCTGATGTGTCTCCATCTGCTGAGCCTTCTTGGTAGGTAAATGAAAGCGGCAGCCACCCTAAGATACAGAACTGATATAATCATCAAGCCATTTGCAATCCTTCCATATAATTAAGTGGGTGAAGACCTGGGGGGTTTATCCACTGTGTTTTCTGTATGTCACTTTGCCTGAACCCAACCCATTTCTGACGAGTTGTCAAGGCAGTTGTTTGAATTGTAACCTGTTAGCTCTTGGGAAGTGTCACACAACACTAGGGCAGGTGCTTAAGGGTCCTCAATGGACCAACACCACAAAAAAGTTGTTGTTACAATCAAAACTTTATTTTAACCTGGACCCTCTGCAGGTCGGGTCCTCTTACAAAACTAACACCCAAACCCCTGTGCAGATGGGGTTGTTCGCTGATGTCCTAGAGCCGGTCCTTTGGACACCTCAGCCATAACCCGAGCTGTGGGCGCTCACACTGAGCCCCTCAGCCGGCCAGGTGGTGGCACGGGCAGGGCCCGCCTGCCCTCAGCTGTTCCTGTGCTGCCTGATGGGCCCGGGACCCCGTTAAGAGGAGCAGCGGTAGGGGACTGGCTGGCGGCGGATCATGGCCGCCTGCCCCAGGAGATGGCGCACCGGCGGTGGGAGCGGGAGCGCCGGTCCCGGGAAGGCAGTGGAATTGCTGTGGTAAAAACTGTAGTTGTAACGCAGTTTGCCTTCCTGGGCTGACTGGTAGGTAAGCTACCATATATTATAGCTGTCAGAGTCTGCCCGTGACCTTATTTGTCTGTTAAAATAACTTTAGTAGAAATGGTAATATAAAATTTCATTTGAACTTCAGGGGAATAAAGGAAACGTGTAGTGTTTAGAAACCTGAGTATGTGATAATACCAATGTGTGTGAGCCTGCAAGAGTGGGCAGTGCAGGGCCAGACTGTGGCTCTGGGCTCTGCTAATGACCACTGGAAAATACTTGAAGAAAGTATATAGAAATAGGGTAATTACAACATCAGTGTCCTCCTGGTTTGTCTGTCTGGGTTTTACTACTGTATGTTTGGGAGGCTTTTGAGTCTGAAGTAGTGCTTGCATGGTTCCACTTAACAGTTCCTGCTGGTCTCCTCCGTCGGTTTGTCTGATTTTTTGGAGCCACTTCTACTTACAGCCTTCACAATACCCTGGAGCAGTAAGTGTAGAGTATTACAGCATGATAAGACATTTAATATGCTAGGGTGTGAAAACATGGAGAAACTCATCTTGGCCCATTTGAGGAATTTGCTTGTTTATTCCCATCAGATCACATCTGAGCTCCATTTGCTCTATGGCAGGGGGATTGGAACTAGATGATCTTAAGGTCCTTTCCAACCCTAACTATTTTATGATTGTATATTGCAAATGCTCAAGTGAACTTCATATCCTACTACTGCCTACAGTGTTTTCAGTGCCATGGTCCTACACAATCTCCAATTTTCTCTTCATCAGTAACAGCCTCTTTCTTAGAAATCAAGTTTCCACAGCAAAAGTGAGATTGAGAAAGCAAATCTTCAGTGGGCAACAGTGGAACTTCCCCATGATGAACTTCCATAATAACATGAACATGAATGGTCATTTTAGAAACAAAAGAAACACACCGTAGGTTTGTGGGGTTTTTTCTTGGTACTGGAGAAAATTGCCATAATCTTTTGATGTATGGCTCTAAGGCAGCCTTTTTGGCTGTATGTAGTTGAGGGGCATAGTGATGAATGCAGTGTGAACACCTTTGTGGTTTCCCTAAAACACAGGAGTAAGGTACAGAGTTGTCTTTGTTACTGGAATGAATCCTCCCTATATATTTTGGTCAAATATAAATTTTATGTTGTAAAAGCTGGTTGTATGGCTGTGGAAAGGAAATATGCTCCGTGTGGAAAAGGAGAGCAAATTTTCTACATAATTATTTAAGGTGTTTTGTGTGTTGCTGAAATGCGCATTGGTAAATGTGAGCTGACACGTTTCTAGCAACCAAATTATAAATGAGTGGAAGACCTGAAAATGTCAGTTTCTTCCTTAGAAGCACTTCAGGATTTCTCTTTTAATTTCTTTTTTCCTTTTCTCTCTTGTGCATTCACTTCTTCCCATAGGCAAATGAGCTCCTTTAAATGTTTGTGTTCTGTTTATCATAGGATGTAATTTTTGACACTTACTGGAGGTGTAGGAGGAGATTCAATGTACTAACATTTTTATAAAGAGAATGTGTATGTATACCTTAAAATAAGAGAGAGAAAGTAATAAATCAATCCTTTAAACTTGTTTCTTTGTATATCTTGATGCTGCCTAGCCAGTTGTGTGTGTTGTGGTCTTTTTCAGGATTAGTTAGGAAAATCTTCAGGGTAGTCCTAAGGAGTTCAGGAAAAAGTGAAATAAATTAACACCTTAAGATATCTTGTACGATGCTTATTAGACAAAGCATGGCATGAGAACTATGCAATGTCAGGTAGTGGGGCAGGAAGAGTGCTTGCACTGCTGCCCTTACCTCCTCTGCTTTTGGAGAGGGCTCTGGGGTGTCAAGCATCCTGTTGGTTGAGAACAGTGAATCTTCTGATTTGCTTAGGTTCATTGGGAATTATGTGGGTTTGGGTTTGTTTTCCCAGAACTGTAACATAGGTAACTTTTCCTGAAACTGTAACACAGTTTACACTCAGCCACATGCATCTGGGTCACTTGATGAAGCTGTATACACCTTGTCTGACTACTTTGTGTTTGTAGGGACCTAAAGGTTTTTTCTGGTGATTTCGTTTTTGGATCATGTCAACATTAATGTGAGTTTGTAGTCTGTTGTTTGTTAATCTTGACCTTCCTGTACGCCTGAATCAATGTATGTGGTATAAGCTTGCAGGAGGAGGTTATAGGTACATGGTAGGTAGAGGTGTGTGTATGTGTACCTGCTGGAGTAAGAAACTTTGATCTGTACAGAGGCATAGGTTGTGCAACTAAGGGAACTTCACACTCTTGTCACTGTGCCAGATGTATCTTGTCCTTATAATGTAATTATTATGTACTTATAAATAAAACATGTGTCTGCTTGCTCAGTACATCTTCCATGGTTGTGTTACCTTGGTGTGTAGTGTGTCAGTCAGTAGCACGAAATTTTTTAAATATAATAACACCCTCCACCCCCAAGAATTAAATGTTGTTCTGTGTTTATAAGCATGTTCAGCCCTAAATGTTTTGGAGCAATGTAAAATGCTCACTAATGGTAGCCTGCTAACTCTGAGAAAAACATGTCAGCACAGGGCAGTGCTGAAGCGTGTGTTGAAGTCATATTGAACTTGATGTATTTAAACACAAATATATGCATTTTCCTGAATCTGTGTATTTATTACTGGCTTTTCTGAAATAAGATTGATATTATTGTAATCCCAATGAAGAATAAGTTTTATTTAAGAAAATAAAAATAACAGGGCGGGGGGGGAGCGATGTTTGGGAATACTTTAAATATACAAATTGTGTTATCTTTTGTTTTGATAGTTGATCGCTGTTTACGATGAGCAAGAAACTCACCATAAGACTGATGGCACCAATGGCAATTTGACAGACAGAAATAGCCCAGACTCTTTCGAAACAGAGGTAGCGGCTCAGCTGGCTGCCTTTCAGCCAATTGGTGGTGAGATTGAAGTGACTCCTTCTGCCCTAAAACTGGGTACGTATATCCTGTATGTTTGTTTGTTTAGGGGAGGGGGGACGGTTGGTTTAGTTTGCTTGGGTTTTTATATTTAGTTTTTACCAATATATAGTACTGCTTTATTTCTTTTCTGGGTATGTCTATAGTCTGATTTTGTGTATTTGAAGATTTTTTTAATTGTTTGCAATTTGCAGTTCAGTGAAGACAATTGTAATGACAAAAGTTGGGCTTTTGAACAATTGGTACTGAAGACTGCAACTGAGCATGGCAAATTTGCACCTGAGCCTTGTACCCTGCTGTATGTTGTACCCATCAGTACAGCTGATATCTATGTTTTTCTCCTTTCTTTGAGGGGATGTGTTTCTTGCAATCCTTCATTGTATTATTCGAAGAGCAGAAGAGATGAAACCTAAGCAAAGTATTTTCAAATTACAAAGTCGTCGAGGAACGTGGTTCAATGAGTAAAACTGCTGTGTGCAAATAGTTTTATTGATTATCTGAGCTAGTGCCCTGGTTTGGGTTGGAAGGTGGAATGAAGGAGATTCTGGCTACAAACAGTTCAGCTCTTTGCCTTTGAAGAAGTTGCACAGCAGGGTCTGTCTGTCTGTTTGACTTTCAGGTGAGCAAACTGTGATTAGGAGAGGCTTCTGCTTAATTCCCTCTTATATCAGAGAGTACTACGTGAAGTGCTGCAACTCTGGTCCCCTGTGTTGTTTCAGCGTGCCTGGAAGGCCAGGAGCTCAGAGACTGGTTTCCAATTAGAAAGAGATAGTCTTGTACGTTGAACACAAAGCAGTTTGAAGTATTTCCTTGGATTGAGAGCAGGCTCAGCTGTCACCTAGATACTAGATATAGAAGCTTTCAAAAACAGATTGAAGGTGAATCCTCTTACTGTCTGTCTGTAAAGCTGAAGTACACTGATAGCGTTTAGCAAATGAATAATGCTCAGGAGAGACTTCTCTGAATTCCACCCAAGCTCATTGCCCAATTCACCCTGTGTTCTTGAGTACTGCTGCCAGTCTCCTAATGGTGTGCAGTAAAATTTCAGAGTGTAAGCAGGAGGAGTAAGGATAGAAATAGTACCTTTAGTTGTACTAGAGCAGTACTAGTACTGCTAGTACTCGCGGAGCAGTCTGATTACATCTTCAGAAATTGAATGTTTACTTGTATGTTTATTTTAATCACTTTTTTAAAGGAAAAGGCTGGTAAACAAAACCAGTGAGCTAAAATAAAATTTCTAATACAGCTCACTGGATGAAATCTGTGCTGGTTTTTGTGCTTGATGTAGGAAAATATTGAAATTCAAGCTATTTTCTAGAACACAGAAAAATCTTTATTTAATGACACTCAGGAATTTCTCATGCCTAAAAATCTTGGGAAAAGGCTTATTCTTGCCATAACTTGTATGTATTTGAGCTGTGGTTTTGGTAAGCATGAGATACAGTAAAATTTGTAGCTAAAGGTTCAGTGATTGAATGGTTTGCCTCTTCATTTATTGCACATTTTTAAATAATACCATGTAAACACATTTAAGCATGTTTCAGAAAGCAGAGATTGTTCTCCATATCATTCTGAGCTATATTAAAAAAAAATAATCATTTTGAGTGGTTTTTCTAGCATACTATTGTATGTAAGTTGAGGGTTGGAGAGAAGAGCATTTCAGCCTCATACAATTTTATGTAAAACACTTAACGCTGGAGCTCTTGAGCTCTCCAGTAAGCTACCAGGTAGTTCAGCTATCATAGCATTTATAGAATCCTTCTACTATAGAGTATAAAGGAGATGAAATATAACATGTTCATAACAAGCCAGTTAGGGTTCCATTTGGTATTCAATGGCAACTAATACATATTTGAAGTTAAAATATATGCTTGCTTCTTAAAACAAGAGAACCTAAATATAATGTGTCTGTCTCAATGGTAAATGAAAGATTTTCTACCTGTCAGTCCTATAAACTCAGTCTACACTCTGAAATGCAATTGTTTCCTCTTCTGTTTTTTGTATCATGGATTACAGTTCTTTAGACTTAATTTTTGCTTGTATCTTTCATGTAGAAGTCCTTGGACCTTAAATTATGTCCCTATTTCCACTACAGGCAAATTGAAAAGTAAATGAAGAAATAGAAGGACATTTTGGTTGCATCAATACCATTGATGCGTGAACCACAGTAGTCTGGTTCCTTGTCCAATTAGTGAATTGACTCACATTTTCTAGCAGAAATAAACAGAAATCATTTTTAAAAGCTGGTTTTATTTTGAGAGCAAGAACGTGATGAAATATATATTTAGCAAGCAAGTGCTGCTTTCCGTGGTAGAGCCCTGCTTCAGGAACAGTCATGTACTAACCTTTTGGAGTATTTTTGCAGAATGGCTTTAGGGGTGAACTGCAGGGAATTCATTGTTCTATCAATTGTCGGGTTGTGGAACAATTTTGCCTGTTCATTTCTGTTGGATGTTTTGTGTTCTGTGAAACCAGATCCATGGTTTTAGATAGAAACAATGTCCATTTAGTGATCTGCTGAAAGAATTGTTAAGAGCTTGGTGCTTAATAAGCAGGTGAAACTAAACACTGCTGCTCCAGTTCCCTTTCTATTTTTTATCTATAATTCAAGTATAGTGCAAAAGAATATCAAGGCTGGCAGGGGTTTGTTAACTTTTGTTAACTGTACACAGTTTCTTCTTTCAAAATATAAAAGAACGTTTAATATAGAAAATCTTGGTGTACATCTTTCAGTTGACAATGAAATAAATATAGATCTGTTGTAAAAAAAAAAATAAAATCCCCATTTGACAGAAAATGTGGTTGGGTAGAGAACATATTTCATGCTACAATACAAATGGTAATAAAGCAGCTGTTAATATATATTACAAGATTTAAAGAAACACAACCATTTAATGTGTTCAGTCAGCTGTTTGAAACGGTGAAGAAATGATCTACAGATTTTGGTATTTCTGTGGGTAAGTAGAGAACATTGGGACACTGTTGCTGAACTGGCTGCAGAGAGAGCTTGTCTGGTGAGACTGTTCCTTGTGAGCAGAAATTCCCAAAGTACACTGGTGGTTTGGACATTACAGCAATTTTCAAAGAATGATACAGGCAACTGAATGCCTACATAGATGATTTACATTTGAAAAATTAGATGGAGGTAAACTTCAGCATCTCTAACCCTAAATGCGTCATAAATTCTTTATTACCTTCTTTTCCCTTGCTCCTTAGGTATAAAACTGTGGATAGACAAAACCTTACAACGAATAGTGAATTTGCAGTAGGTTGAATACTTTTTAGCTGCATGACTTTAGCCATGGTGAATGTAAGGCAAGATTTACGACAGTAAAAGAGTTTGATCTAAAGTTCTGTGTCAGAGATGGTCTTCTGGCTGTTTGACTCCTCAGCCCTTCTGCCTGGCGTGAATGCTGCTGTATATTAAGCATCACTTTTGAACTTGTGTACCCTTAGAAGACTAAACATAGTCATTTCACGGGAGCAGGACCGTGACTGACAATTAGTTGTTTTCCCATTGTTTCCACAAGCTCTTGATGCTGTCTGGGAGTAGATGTCATCTCTATCAGTGTTTCATTTCTGTATTGTTCTTGCATCTCTTTTGGTCTGAGCTTACATGATCAGACAATTATTTTGAACGGATAATTGAAAGTTAGGATGCAGTAATATTTCTTTAAAATTGGTATATCAAAGTCATTTAAGAAACACATTTCCTTTATTCTGCACAGATGGTGGGTTTTGCTTTCTACAAATGCTGCTTAGATGAATACATTTTACCTAGTCACTGTTGTTGATCATTGATCTTTGTAGCAGGAAAAGGTATTATGTTGGATTTTTGGCAAATTGTGTATAAGTCTATTCATTGATGCAACAACTAGTAAGCTAACAAGTGTTTAGGATGATGAAACATTTGGAGATCCTTGTATGTAGGTGGTAGAGTAATTACTGGGTTAACTAGCACTGTTTTTTGTTGGCATTGGGTTTGGGTGTGTGTTTTGTTTGGTTTTTTGCATATATCATGTTTTAATATTTCTCTTTGACCAGAGATCGTAGCTGAGAAAGCTTTGCAGAGGGGGGACTTACCTTTGCAGACCTTGTTGACTGATTGCCTTTATTCCCTGTTCCAAACTGCTGTTTGTTGCTGATGTATGATTAAAAAGTCATTCTCTCATCTTCAGGATAGCTTTTCTGGGGTAGTGGATGACATTCTTGTGCAGTGTGTTAAGATCTTTAGAGAGCCCATGATGGATGGGGTTATGTATATTAGGGGTACTAACAGAATGTGAAAATAGCTCTGTCTGGGGTTCTCTAATAGTTTGAGGGTTTTTGATACATACATGTTTATTGTTAGAATTATTAAATGTGAACTAGCCATGTAGAGTGTTGAAACACAACTTCATGGTAGCAACTAATGGGCTATGTGTAAATTGATGTGATCTTATAGAATCATAGAATAGTTAGGGTTGGAAAGGACCTTAAGATCATCTAGTTCCAATCCCCCTGCCATGAGCAGGGACACCTCACACTAAACCATGTCACCCAAGGCTCTGTCCAACCTGGCCTTGAACACCACCAGGGATGGAGCATTCACAACTTCCTTGGGCAACCCATTCCAGTGCCTCACCACCCTCACAGTAAAGAACTTCCTCCTTGTATCTAATCCAAACTTCCCCTGTTTCAATTTGAACCCATTACACCTTGTCCTACCACTACAGTCCCTAACGGAGAGTCCCTCCCCAGCATCCTTATAGACCCCCTTCAGATACTGGAAGGCTGCTATGAGGTCTCCACGCAGCCTTCTCTTCTCCAGGCTGAACAGCCCCAACTCTCTCAACCTGTCTTCATACGGGAGGTGCTCCAGCCCCCTTATCATCCTCGTGGCCCTCCTCTGGACTCGCTCCAACAGCTGCATGTCCTTTTTATGTTGAGGACACCAGAACTGTACACAATACTCCAAGTGGGTCTCACGAGTGCAGAGTAGAGGGGCAGGATCACCTCCTTTGACCTGCTGGTGATGCTGCTTTTGATGCAGCCCAGGATGCGGTTGGCTTTGTGGGCTGTGAGCACACATTGGCGGCTCATGTTAAACTTCTCATCAACCAACACCCCCAGGTCCTTCTCCTCAGGGCTGCTCTGAATCTCTTCTCTGCCCAACCTATCTTCCCTCTGATTCTGTGATTCCTAAAATATTTTCATAATGTTTTTTTGTAGATGTTTACAAACTTTGGACTAGAGGTTTTTAATAAATCTTTCCCAGAGAAATGGTTACCCCCCAGTAATCTTCTGTGCATGAAAGTGGTGTGGCCATGATATTTTAAGCAGTGACCTGTCTATAAGGAATGCTTTGTGTGATCATTAGTTCCAACTGCAAACTTCAACTACTATTCCTGTAGAGCATGAGACATAGTCACTTCAGAAATGTTTGGTTTTGTTTTCTGTTAAAGCACTAGCGTGTCATTATAACATTTCAAGCGTGTAGCATGCCAGTAGAGGCACTTTGATTTGAGTAGGAGAGCCTTCAAATTCCTAGAAGGCTTTTCACTTAAACTAGCTGAACCGTCTTCAGTTTTTAATGTTTGTAGTTCTCAATTTAATGTTTGTTGGCCCTCATAAGAAGCCATCTTGTAATTTTCTGTGCACCCATGAGCACACTACTGGCCCTTCTGGTTTTCTTTTGTGCCTAATAGTTTTGTGTTCTTTTTCTAGTGGTTTTCCCTGCATGGTAGCTAGTAGAACAGGAAAGGGGGAGTAGGAGGTTTAGCCTTTTGGGGTTTTTTCCATGATAGCAGTTTGTTTTTACCTTTTCAGCCCATACAGGCAGGAAGGACTGCACTGATTTATTCATGGAGGATCTATTTTATGGACACATTACTCTGAGCTGAAAATGCTTTCATGACTGGCTCAGTGTTCTGTTTGCTTTATTTGATAGATGATGGCTGAGTGCACATAACCTTAGTTGTTGCTTTTCTCTTGCTCCTTTCCTTGGTGTTAAGTAGTCAAGTTTTTGCCTGGAGGAAGACAGACAGTATTTGGTGATACTTGTCACTTCTGAATGCTAAGGTAGGGGAGAAGAGTGAGGTGTGTGTAGGTATCTCCGTGATGGCTTTTGTTTTGTTTTAATTATTCTTTCCTCTTTTTCCTTTTCTTTGGGAATCAAGTTGAAGATTCCCGAAGCTGCTTTCTGAGTACAAGTATCACAGGAAGCAGATACAATTATGTTACTTTGGCTATTACACTAAAATATAGCTTCTTAATGAGTTTCTATCTTTACTAGTGGTTAGGTAAAATTGAGGTTAGATGAATAAATAATTGCTTGTAACAGTTATTGATAGCAGGTTATAAAACTGTCTTGTAAACTACAGTTTAACTCCACTCTTTGGAAGCTTTCACTGCTAAGTAGGGCAGGTGTCTTGCTTTTCTCACTGAAAGTTCTTACTTTGGTATTTCAAAATTTGCATGTCTTTGCTTTATTTATTTATTTATTTTCTTCTTTTATATATGTATATAACCCTCAGCCCCCCAGTCTGATCAATGTTCTAGGCAAGTGGAAGACTTCGGTGCAGATGATGGTTGGAATGGCTGATTATAGTCTCTCTCATAAAATAAACTTACAAATGGCAATGGTAGCTGAAGTTCAAGTGATATTGAGGCAATTGTGCTTTTGAACAGTCAGTTATTTCAGTTCTGCTTATTTTATGTAGTGCCTTTGCAGTGGACACTTGTTTCCTGAAAACAGTGATTACTGTCTGGTAATGCTCCAACCCCTCCATAGGTCTAGTACACGATAATAACAGTCCTAGCCTGGAAAGTTTTGATTTTCCATTTTGATGGAGTTTTTGGTGTTGTGGCCGTGTCTTTTTTAACATTTGTGAAAGGTTACTTGCACTCTTCTGGAATTTCCTTGAAGGTGTTTTGGGGGTTTCAGATATAGAATATACTTAATCAGCTTAATATATTCCTGTGGGTTTGGGCTTGCTCTAGCTTAAATTGTGCTTCATGGGATTGTTCAAAACACTTGTTTAGTTTGAATGGCCCTCTGTGTTTGGGTTGCTAAGTCAGTCAACAAAGATGTTTCCATTGGCAGTGTCTTAGTTTGAAGTCCAAGGGAACTAAAGGCGAGTTTTCTTCTAGGGGTTTTTGAAAGTTTCTCCCTTGATAGGCCTGACAGGGCTTAAATTGTTACCTCCAGGGTACAGATGTTGTCCATTTCTGTGTGACTTTAGAGCTTGGAAAGAATTCCTTCTCTTTCTCGTGCACTTTGAAGTGGAAGTATTGTAAGTAGGCTTGCGGGCATTTTAAAGAGCATATATTTGGTTAGTTCTCTTTCAAGTTGGTGTTGAGATACACAGCATATTTTTAAAGGCAGAGGAAGCCACATGATTATGCTTTCTAAAACATTACAAAAACATATAAACTGAAACAATTTGACGAACAAAAATGTTGCTAATGCTTGTATACAGCATACATGCTGCATCAGAGTAAGTCGGAAAGACACTTTTTTCTTATGTAAAAGCTGTCCTGTTCATCTTAACTTTGCAATGTCAGTTTATTGGCTGAGTGTTACAATGTCTGTCAGTACACCGAGTGTACTACATGCATATAACAAGTCTCTCCTGTATGATTCAGGGAAAATTAACATTTTGAAATTGGTAAGTTTCAAAAGAAATGCATTATTAGAAGCAGATGCTGCCTTCTGAGATTTGAGGCAATACTGCTTATTTCCTTAAGCAAATATAACTTTATTCTCTTTCTCTGAACTGGAAGGCTGCCCTTACAGTGATATCAAATATTGTTCTGTGCTGTTTGTCATAGGTGTTGTGAGAATGGCACTGTTGATAGATTTTTCTCCTCTGCAGCATTCAGTTTAATCTGCTTTTAAAGAAATGTGATGATGAATTAAAGTCTACTTGTGCTCCTAAAACAAATGGTTTCTGTTCTCAGGCAAGCTAAAGGTTTGAAGATAACTTTTCATTTCAGTCAGAGTGCAAGCTTGGCATATTTTGACCCTATGACTTAAGCTTGGTATTATTTAGTTGTCCTTGATTCATGGAAATAAGCTTTGCACCAGCATAGCTAAAGTTTATCTTTATATTGCAGCAAAAGAATACAGTAATGCTTTCTGTAAATATATACACACACACATATATAAAAAAATTCCATGTGTTTCTTTGGGTTGCTCATTTGGGAAACAAGCCAGTCTTTCCTTCCTTTCCCAGTACCCAAGAATTTAGCAGTAATATAGGTAATAAATTTATGGACATAGTTGGTTACCAAAGAACCGCTTTTCTTTTTAACAGCCCCTTTGCCTCTGATTTCCCCCAAGATTCTTTCTCATCAGTTATTCCCCTTGTCCCTATTCCCATTGCACTTGATTTAATAAGCCTTACTTTGGGGCAGGTGGTATCTCCATGAAAATATGTTAAGTAAGAAGAAAAATATTTTTCCATCACAAGTTACACATTTTTCTGCAGTAGCTTTCTAGCTGAGATGTTAATTTCCAGCCTTTTATTGCCTCAGGGAAGGTTCTGGGGAAGGTGATGAATGGGACTTAGAATGATGGAATAAATTTTATAATAAAAGTCTCTGCTGCTTTTTGACACACTTTTCTTGATATCAGTGTTTTTCCTCAGATTTTTGTCCGTACTACTAATTTTGTGATGTTGCTGGGTTTTGTGAGTATTTGTATATTGTTATGATGCATAGCTAGTTTCAAAGCTAGTAGCTCTTAAAAAGAAACAGACCAACCCATTTAGTAAGCTAAATGTTTGCAACTGAAGGTTTTGGAAGGCTATAGTATAATATCATACTGGAAGGGTATAGTGCAGTCTCTGTCAGTAAGTACGCTCTAGTGCTAGGTGAGACAAAGGAGTGTGTACATGCGTTTATAAATCTCTATGTGCTGTTTAGCTCTGAGCCAATATGGCAAAATGTGTATTTCAGTTTGAGCCTGCTAAGCTTGGCTGATTGGTAGTTTGACATTTTTTTATTTAACTTGAAGAAACACCTCATCTAAAGGTCTTGAGGTAGTAGATTTCCCTTCTTCTTAAGAACCAAACTACTAGTTTTACACTTTTTTTTGCAGTGTTTGTTTGGTAATGATTGTTTACCGTTTGCTGCCATATGAACGTGTTCCAGTATATAGATGAACCCATCCTTACAAAAGTCATCATTAGAGAGTCACAAGTAGCAGATAAATGATTCGGTTTGCCTGTTGCTATTTAGTTCTTCTCATCACTTACTGTTTAATACACCTTTTCAAGAGCCGTAGTTGATAGTTATTTTTTTGTCTCTTTACTTCGAAGTGCCACTTCAGATTTTGATTGTTTCTTACAATAGATATCTAGAATCCCAGCCAAGTTAAATGGAGAGTTGTGTATTTGCTGCACCTGAACATAGTTGGCAAAAGATGCACCTCCCTCCCAGTATGTTGCACAATTTTCTCACACACTGGCTGTTGATTTATGTTTTGCTTTCTTCCTAACTCATTACTTCATTAGAGGAAAGTCTGTTTACTGTAGACATTTAAGTAGAAGCAGGATGTACTATGTTCAGTAGAGAGATGAATCCCACAGAATATTTTGGTCATCTCTTCGAAACCCTTCCACAGAAAAGAACAAATGACCCTCTGTGAGTCCTTTAAAACTTTCCTACAAAAATAGTCATCTTGCCATTTAAACATTCAGAGACATTAGCAGAGAATGATTATTTGCTTCCCTCACCACATAAAAAGTAGGAGTATCAAGCAAGATTATGTTCAACAGACTAGAAAGCAAAACAACCTAAAACTAACTTTTTCATGAAGCATTCAACTACACTGTGTAACTTGGTGTTACAGGCCAAAAATGGATGAGTTATAATAGAATTAAACAAACTCATAGGAAATGAGTCATCAGTAACTGTTAAAATAAGGTGGTCTAGATGCTACTCTGATTTGGAAATCTTTCAAACATTAGTTTTTCCAAGCTGGTAGGATATAACACTTTGTTGTGCCTTCTCCCTGAGTAATTGCTGCCACTTATAGATGCAGGATAACAGGTGAGGTGGATCCAATATAGCTGCTCTTGTGATCTTGTTCCTTGAAACCTCACAGAAGGTTTCAAGTTCAGGAGGTTTCACTGTTTTATCTTAATGTCTTATAAAATTAGCAGGAAGAAGTTTGAAGTTTGAGACTAGAACTAGTTCACCATGACCAGAATAGAAAATAATCGTAATAGGATTTCTTTTGTAAGGAAAGGTCAAACCAGAAAAGGTTTTTAATTTAGATCAGATATATAAATACGTAGGTCATTTAAATATTACAAACCCCTATACTAATGCCTTAATTTATGATACTCCTTTAAAATACCATTAAAATATATTAAAAAATATAATTTACTATTCTACTAGTAGTAATAAAATGCTACCAAAGTGATATTCAAGCTGCACAGTTTAGCTGCCAAAGTTTTAAAGAAAATGGAACCGTTGAACTGTGGAAAAGTGACTGCATAAGCACCTGTAACTGATGTTAGCTGAAGTGCTAAACAAGCTTTTGGCAGTCTGGCCTCTTTTGCAGGTGCACAGACTGTTGAGGTTTTTTTCTGTCAGTTTATTCAACTAGTACAGTTGGTTAAGTATTTCATTTGAAGTTGAGAAATGGGCTGGGAATTGAAATAGCAGAAATACTTATTTTCACCTTTCAATCCGTGAATAAAAATGAGGTGCGAGAGTCTGAGATCTATTAGTTTTAAAATCTTATAGGATATATTAGCCTAAAATGATTGATTTAAATTCAGTAACTACAGATAATATGCTGCTTAAAAAACCCCAGTCTAATAAGATGTATGTGTTTTGCTGTCTCCAGCAAGTTGGATGACTAAGATGACTGGTGTTTTTACGTATATCTAAAGTTTAGTTTCCATTGACATCTGAATGCCATTTGAATGAGATTACATTAAAGGAAAAAACACTAAAAACCCCCCTAAACACCAGGAAAAAACCCCAAACACCCCCTTTGCTCCAACCAAAAAACTTCACGTGTGTAAGGAAATTCTAATACAACACAAATTAAATTTTTTTTCTAAATGATAGTTTAAAACCAAAATGTTTGAAGCTGCTGTAATTTTTAATCCTGTGTCTGAAGCTGGAGTTTGGAGGTTTTGCACCCACTGACTGATTCACAAAGATGGTTCACTTGGACAAGAATAAGAGAAAGCCTAGCCTGTAATCACAAGTGCTGATTTTTGTTGGTAATAGCCAAATAGTTCTCACAAAGCTCCTCATCAGTCTGCCCAGCAAGGATCAGAGTTGTACATTTTGCTAGAGCTCAGGTTGGGGAAAAAAAAATCACAGCTCCCTGTTGTGAGGTGATTAATCCTCTCACCAGGAGGATTGTGCTGCAGCTCCTTCACCTCTGCTGGGTCTCTTCCACATTGTACCTGCAGTCAAGACTGCAGAATTGTGGTGCTCCCAGCACTCCAGTAACTTTGTGTGCTCCATGGCTGTCTTATGAGGAGCTGAAAATAGGAGCATTGTGTTGATAGAGGTGAGAAGATTCTGAAATTACTCAAGATCTGATGTGTGCTATGACCTTAAGTGTAAGAAGACAATACTCAGTTAAGATCCAATCTAAAGTCTTGTCCTACGGCTGGAAACTTCCTTGAGAGAAATTTTGAAACTGGGAGAAAGTAGCAGCATTACTTGTACATTTTCTGTAGGTACGTATGTATCCTAATGCCTTAAGATGAGAATGATTAACTTCTTTTCATATGGATGTGGATTTTGATCCTGAAAATGGGATCTAGATTAACTTCATTATTGAGAAAAATGTACATAGGTGATTCCTACATGTCCATCCATCTTTGAAACTCCTGAAGCTATAAATGTAAATATTACGTGATTGCTTCGTTAGGCAATGACTACACCAAAGATATTTCATTCTGGTCATAAAAATGGTGAGAACAGTTCCTGTGTTTTGTAACTGAAACCTGACTTAATATGAGAGAAAATAATTCTTTTGAAATTTATGGCTCCAAAGAACACCACCCCAAAACAATCTCTGTTTAAAGCCTTCACTGGGTTTTACTTGTAGGCAATTGCTTTTATTTGTCATTGTAAGAAACATTACTCCTCATTTAGAGCAATAGGGAAATACTTTATTCTGCACAGGGCCAATATATAAAAGAGAGAGCTTGTTGGAAATCTATTTCCATCTGTTTATAGATTTAAGTCAATTGTATTAACTATTGCATCATCCTGGTTTATTAATTTAATCTTGTATCCATGGGAGTTTTAAAATTGCAGTACTCACTTTTGAAAGAACAGATAGCTACAGATCTGAAATTGTATTGATAGGTGCTATTATGAACAATTTGAGTTAGCTTAAACATAAAAGTCACATCGTCAGAGCATTACATATAAAAAAAAAATAAAGAATTGGCACAATCCTGTCATGAGGTAGAACATACAAGCTAATGTCAGCTACATTTTAAGTACATGGCAGAACCATTATGTGATGCCTCAGGTGGTGGTAAGCAATAAATCTGAGGGTGACCAAATTTACCCGCCCTGATTGCTTTGTGCTCTCAAAAAGTGCTGACCAGCAGAACTGTCTGTATGCCTGTTAACGTGGAAATTCTTTGATAGAAGAAGAAAAATAGGCATATATTAATGACCTTTCCTATATTTAAATAGAAATTAATGTCCTGCTTGTCCCCTCCTGATCGGAAATGCTCATTTTTTGATCTGCCAAAGGGCTAAAGTGAAGAAAGGCTGAGTGCACTCCTATTTAGGGTATGTGTTAATGGCTCTCTACAGCTTTTTAGTGAAATTTAAAAAACAAAACAAGAAGATGGGATTACATCTGGCATGGAGATGTTTCTTTTGCCATTGCGTTGATGCAAGTTTTCAGTTTTTAATTGTGCAGAAATAGCAGAGTTCTTTTTTTTTTTTAATAGATTTTTCCCCCCCTAATGTAACCAATTTAAATCTAAGTGTGGTTTCTTCCATATGCTTGTTTCAACCATATTTGCAGCTAAAAAAAAAATGTTTCCAAAACATGAGTTCAGGGAAAATACACTGTTAACCATGAATCTGTATAAATACTAATTTTTGAGGGTGATGCTAGCAAAAGGGAAAGATTGATGTACATGGCTTGAAACCAAATGATACAGAGTTTACTTAAAGGAAGGGAAAACTGCAGGAATTCTTGTAATTGTCTTTGTCATAGATTTTGTAGTGTGAATAAGGCTGATTCATCCCCTTGTGCTTAGGAGGTGCTATGGTACCGTAATAGAAGGTACGCTGCAAATTTTGAAAGAAGGGGAAATACACCCTGAAGCAACTGAGGGTAAAAGCTGTCACCATGAGAAGAATTTTAGTCTTGGGCATGTGTTTGAATTTTCGTTGTCTGTAGATTACCAACGCAGTGCAGCAAGATGAGGATAACTAGTTTTTTAAACTGAGTTCCAAAGTTACAAAGTGCTACTCTGTCACAAAACAGTAGTGCTAGTAAATGACATGTTTGTCCTGGTATGCAAAAAGGAACTCTTCTGTATATCATCATTTGAGGGAAAAGGTGAATTTTCTGTTTGAGCTTATGCTGTTACGAATGTTCAGCATGAACGTAAGAGCATGAGTACAATAACATGAAAACCACAGCACGACAAAAGGAAAGCAGCAAGGAAAAAGGCAACTTCCTGTTTCCTGGCAGAAGAAAATCGATGACAATCTCTTTAAGTAAATGTGTATAACTGTCTATAGTATGTCTGTAGTAAATGGAATCAGTGATGGTTTTTCATTACATTTTATCCATGTCTAAGGAAGACAGTGATGGACAAATTTAAGGTATGTGTGTATAATAGACATGGTCTGAATCACAAGTCAGATTGAGTCCTGCACAGTGGGATTCGGGGATGTTTCTCTCTTCCAGAGTGCAAGGGGGCATGCTTGGTTTTCAAGATCTCTGTGTGTACAGTACAGAAGAGGCAGGGAGAGGCTGAAAAAAGAAAGGAGCCTGCAGGAGAAACTTGGGCTGGGATGCAGTGAGTGGCAGAGAAGGTGTTCTTATGGCAGGAAGCAGCCTGAGCCTTAGAAAGGATGAGGGGAAATGGAGGAGAGTTGGTTAGCTCAGGGAGCTGCTGAGAATTGCTATCTCCTGAAAGAGAATAAGGTGTTCTCCCTGCAAAAAGGGACCTTCTTGCTTCTTCTCAAGTCTTTAATCTTCTTGCTTACTATTTGTTTTGCCCTACTAGAGAGGGCATTTTGGTTCAATTTACTTTTGTCTAATAAAAAGTTGTTTTCGTGCTCCTAGTGTCTTTGTGGTGTACGCATGGAAAACCATAAAGGCCAGAGGGACTGTTTTGGATTATTTCAGCTAAAGACTGCAGCTGACTTGGTTCACAGAGATGTTATGTTTTGTGATATCTCTGTATGAGAAATGGTATTATATGTTCATAAATATATTTTTAAAAAATTAAGAAAATAGACTCTAGTTTTCTCTTCAACAAGAAAATGATCTGTAGGACCTTAAAATTTTCAACAAGTTGGGAGAAAAGAGAAAGCCTTGTAGACAATGGTCAAAAAGTCCAGTTGTTTCTGTGCAAGGAGGGAAGCATTCCAGATGAGCACCATAAATTTCATAGCCTCATGGCAATGAGCAAAACTTTGCAGGAATAGAAAGAAAACAAATAGCTGCAAGGCCATCTTCGCAAATTGGAAAACAGTATTTTCTCTAATCCCGCTGCTCCTGCAAACTTTGGTTTCAGAGTTTAGACAGCTGTAAACCAAGAATTGGATCATGTAATTTTGCTTCAGGTTTTCTGGAAAACAGTGGCAGAAAGCAAGTGAAAGGAGGTCTTCAAAATTGAGAAGGGGATGTGGTAAAAACAGCACCTTGCACCTGACAATACAGGGAGCAGGCAGAAGTGCTGAAGTACGGTCCTGTCTTACTAGACAAGCCTTATGTGAATGGTGCGGCACAGGAGACATCTTCTTTCAACTGCTGTGGGAGCTGGAAGGCCTTGGAACGAAGAGGGTCCTGCCTCCCAGCAGTCACAGTGATGGGAGATTTCATCTTTCTCTCAGCCGGAGGAATGAGAGAGAAATGAGGAGTTGGTTGTAGAAGACAGGAAAAGGAGAAATCTAATTTCAGAGTGTTGACTTTGGGAGGAGAAGCACGTGTGGATTTTTGGGATGTGGTGTCATCCCTGCCCACATGCCCCCCGCCATCTTTGGCTTCTTTAGTTGACTGGGGGGTATTTTTTTTTTACCTTCTTTGAATTACTGGTGATTTTCCCCTGTGGAAAAAGGAGTACAGAAATGAGAAAAGGGGCTGGGATAATGGCCTTGAAGAATACAAGCAGCAGTATGTTTTATTTTGAAATTGGGCTATGGCTCACTAAGTTACAGAGGTTTTACAGATAAACATACCAATGTAAAGCACTTTCTGGTAGTTTAGCAAGAGTATTTCTGTGTGCTGTTCATGTTTCTGTCAAAGGAGTTGGAGACTAAATTAGGCTGAATTACACAATAGTGTCTCAAGCATCTGTTTTCAAACTGTTGTGTTGAAGAGAGACTGAAAATTGGATACAGGTCACTGGAAACACTTTGGTCATTCACAATAAACACAGGAAAAATTATTTTAAGGAATAATTATTTACCTTACAGAAGGGAATAACTTTAAAAATCCAACACTTTGGCTTCAGCTTGTACACACCTTCTTATCAAATGTGCTTAGAGAGAGAAAATTTCTCTTCAACACCATGTGAAGAGCAGGAATATTTTAGTGGAGAGATTCAGTTCCTTTTGACCTACTGCCCCCGTTTGAAAATCACACAAAATAGATAAAGTTGGTGATCGATCCGTTTCTTCAGAATCTCCTTATAAAAACATGCATAGCTCTTGGCATCAGGATGATAATCACTTGGAACAAAACCCAGTATTCACCTTTTGATATTTGAACATTCCCTCAATACCAGGACACAAATTTAAGTCTTACTTTTGCTTTTCTTATTGATTTTCTGTATAAGTGGACATAGAAGGGATTAGCTGCATATAAAAACTGTTGCTCACTATGAGGAGGGGTAAGAGCATTAGATTCTCTGGTTGTTCCTCAGCATCAGGTGCTGGTATTTATCCCAGCTATAATTAGGAAGTTGTGCTGAGAGTGAATGTGGTACAGTGACTCCAGCTTTGTTAGCACATCTCTAATGAGGAAACTGTTGCACATTCAAACTTCTATTATAGATCTAGTAATTATGGCTGCCGTCGGTCCCAGCCACTATAATTAATATTATAACTGACAGTTATAATCTTATTTTCACTCGCAACATTTGAAAAACGACTGTCTCAGACCAATGTTCTCTTCATTTTTTTGTGTTTGCCTGTGCATAAATTATTTTGAAAAGACTAGGGAAAGTCGTTTGTGTTCAGTTCTGTTTTGGATAATGTGAGAAATTCCTTTCTCATATTACTGAAGATGTTTTCCCTCTCACTCCACCTGGAAGTTCTGCAGGGAGTGTTCTGTAGCGTATTCTGCTAACTGGACGGCTGTGTTGCTAGAAGTTGCTGAGTGGGCTTTGAGGGTGTTCCCAGACAGCGTGTGAATAGACGTGAATAGCTGGTGAGTCTAATTGCAGATGCCTGCAAGAGAAAGCTGTTTAGTCTACAGCTTCTCTGAAACAACTGCAACTGCCTATGTCTCTTCTTTGGGAATCTTGAGAGTTGGTAGTGGGAGGCAGATCTGCTGTGAATAAAATCTTTTCCCTCTCTTCTCCTTATCTCCTTATTTAGGCTCTCTCTGCAGAGCCAGCCCAAGGCATGTTAGATACTAAATACAGGGAGTTGTCCAGGTACCCTTCAACTGCCTGTACCCAAAAACCTGAGGTATATAAATAACAGATTATTTATATATTATATAAATATTTATATACCTCAGGTTGGGACAGTACAGGAGTACTGGTGGTAGACTGCTGCATCTTGGGAGCTTATGGAAATAAGATTTATAACTGTACATATGTCATGCCATCATCTTCAGAGCAACCTTCCATACAGTTTAAGTGTGGGCTTGTGTAATTGATTGGTATGGGAGAGACAAGCAGTTACTCAGTAAGCTTTTGGGCACACACTAGGAGAAAGTAAGGAACAGTTAAAGATGAGATTGTGAGATCCCAGTTTGGTGGGTTAATGCAGAACAGCACAGTGAGACCTGTCCTTAGTGTGGAACGAAAGGCTTTAGACCGTTTAGTTTGGTTTAGTTAAGTAACCACTACCAGCTGCTGGAACAAACAGTAGCAGTCCAGTTCTTCCTGTGTTTACAGTTATTCCTTAGACCAAGCATATGATTTCTCTGTCAGAACTTGATGGTGCATATGGTCACAGATACATGCAAATACTCACTTGTTTTTCTGAGAAGGTGCCTTTTACTACTGTTCGGCAGCAGTTTTCACCTAATTTAGCAAGTCATCGATGAAAGTCTGTATAACGGCTTAAAATATTCTCATTTCTTTAGCTTAGTAAATAATAAATGGAACAATCTCACTAGATCTAGTGATTTACCGAGTGGATATTGCCACAGATACTTATATTTAATCACTGTATGTGTCTTAGTTAAACCACATGAAGCTTTGCCTTGTGTTCCTGTAGCACCCTTGAACCATTGCTTTTCATTTTGTCTCTTAGGTACACCACTTCTAGTTCGAAGGAGCAGTGATCCAGCTTTGGGCCCACCTGCTGACTTCCACCCCGGTGCTTCTCATCCCAGCGACCACAGTCTCAAGCATGTTGTGGCAGTAGGTGTCATGTAACTCACCTTTTTCTTGAGGGCAAAACATGTTCTTACCTTTTGGTATATAACAGTTTTATAAGTGATATCTGTATCTGAACCAGGTGCATCATACTCATTTTCTGTAAAGGAGAGAATTTCTTCTGGACAAATGGCTGTTTTAGATGATACGGTCAATTAATAGTGGTTCTCTTTTTTTAAAGTAAGACATTCACATTGATGACGTAAGGCAGTAGAATATGAACTGAGCTTTTAGCTATCATATATTTGTTCAGTATCATTTTGTCCAGTTTACCATTGCTTAGTGGAAAAAATGTACTTCCCTGTTAATATGCTTCATCAGTCTTGCACCCTTTTCCACTTCCCTTGTTTTCTCACAGTATTTCTATCTTCCTTTAGCACCCTGCTACTATTCTCCATGGTCTCTTCTTTCTCTCGCTCTTCTAGTTTGCAACCTGACTCTTCCTTTTGGAGGAGAAATTTGTTTTGAACATAGTTATCACTAAGTATTAGTGCAAAGATACCATTAGTGAGGATGTAGTAACTCTTAATCAGATGTTATTGCAAGCTTCATTAAATATTCTAAAAGTCATAATGTCTTGGTCACACTTGGGGCACATTTTTTATTTGTCAGTTTTAAGGCCTGAGGCTTTGTGTGTGGGGAAGGTGTTGCTACATTACTTATAAAAAGATGAAATTCTTTAGACTCTCTTAATGTCAGCTGGGATACATAAGTGCATCAAGCAGAATAGAGCGTTATCATAGACCTGGTGTTCGCCTAGAAAGCTCTGCGGGCTGCTTCTGCGCTAGATCACAACTAGTTTATAGCAAGATTCCGCAGATGGCTGTGTTGGCGCATTAGGGAGCAGGAGGAAAAAACTGGGGATCAGCAATACATGCTGGAGGTGGAAACCTTTTCAGCTGAAGATATATTAAGGATCATCCTTCCGGTTAAGTTCGTGTAAGTGAAGTAAGTAAATAGAATGTCAGATTGTATATAAATGATGTTCTATGGATCTCAGTCTTAACTGTTCTTCTGAAGGCCAACACAGAATTTTAGTTGACTGTCATTTCTGTTTACATGGCCAAATATATGTGCATCTAAATATTTAGTGTGCCTCTTATTTTACAATGGCTTTTGTTATTTGCTAAGTGGTGTAATTTTAAAACTGCTAGTGACTCTCACAGTACATTATGGTGTTACAGGGGGCTGAACTTTATCCAAGTCCCATGTCATTTGTCAGACCTGTTTGAGCTGAGAGGTTTTTCTTGATGTTTGCTGAAAGCACTTACATATTAATGAAATACTGACTTAGTCTGATAAATGAAAGTACAAAGAAGAATTCAGACCTTACACTCTTTGCAGAGTTGAGATGTGTAAAGTGAGTATGTCAGTGTGTAATGCTGACCTCTGGTATATTATAACCATAAAAAAAAATGGAAAAATCGGTGAAATTTGTTGCGTTCCAGGACGCGTTTCGAATGTTTTATTTTTGGCCATCAAGGAGAAGAAGATAGGTTTTTGTTGGTTTGTTGGGTTTTCTTTAAATATAATATTAGTGGTGACAAGTGCATTTTATGCCATTATATGAAGATTGCAATTAGACTTGGAGGCTAAACCCTCACCATGCTTCACTGACTTGCATCAGTACACAGGATTCCTCTAGGCTGAAAGGAATTCTCTATGCCTAAAATACAGAGTATCCTTTTGTCAGCTGCAGGGTAACAGTCAAAGCTGGACAGGTAACAGTGGACAGGTAACAGTGGAGAAGGCTCTCAGGTCTTTTTAAAATGCCATGTAAGGGCTGGGGGGAAGGCCCAGAATGTTGAAAGTTTTCATTGTTAAAGTGAAAATCTGTTACAGCAAAATATATTACACCAGCTCTTATTTTTGCGACAGTACCATTTATAAAACCTCATTGTCAATCATGCTGAAATATGCTTTGGCATAATGTTTTGGGAAACGTAGAAAGCTTAAACAACGTAGGTTAAATTAGGTACAGATTGTTTTAAAACACAGGGAAAAACCGATATCTGACAAATGAAAAAACATGGCACAAACAACTGAGCACTGCATTTTGAATATAGCTATGCTCTTTCATGCAATTGTTAAAGCAATATTTAGAAAGAATTAGTTTGTTCCATATATTGCTGCTGAAAATGTAAAATTAATACTGCATTTCCTTTGCCACAAACATGGGGTTTCTTTCACATTAAACTGCTTCCTTGCAGTCACATGCAAGTTGGAAAAACCAGAGCTGTTGGTAGACGAAACAATTTTCAGTGTGTGTAGTAAAAATGAAGTCTCTGTATTTATGCCCCAATTATCTTAGCAATCATTTTGTAATTGAAATTGACTTCCATAGTTGCCTTAATTGTTTTGGCACTTCTGGCATTTTGGTGTTTGGCACATGTAGAACTGGCAGTTTGGTTCTATGTAGAAATACTCGCAGTTAGGTTGTATGCTGTCTTATACGGTATGTACTGGTATTCCAGTAGTTGATCAGATTTTTGAGAGGTGATTATCATCTGAATCTCTGAAGACAGCACTGATTTATTTCTATGAGAGTATGATAAGTAATGCCTGAAATAGAACAGCAAACATGCAGTAATACAAGACCATTGCTATACAGTTCGGGTGAACAGGGTGAACCTGATGAACCATTTGAACCATTCACAGTATTTATAGAATCTAAGCAGAGCACATACTCTGTTTTTAAAATGTTGTCCCATTCATTCAAAGGAAAATTTTGTTATTTTTTTTTCATGCCATGTAATGATTACCAAAATTACAAAATCTTTTCTGAATGACCAGGTAGCTTGAGAAGAATTTCAGCTATTCCTTCCTGTCTTCTCTGATGCTTATTTTGTCTTAGCTGTAGTTTTTAGCCCCAATTAACAAAATACTTCTAGATCAATCAAAAACTGATAGTGAAGTCCAGCATCTGTTCTCTCAGATTGAAAGTCATTTAACAGATGGTACAAAATTGGAGTCTCTTTTTTCTTCCAAACCTCTCTTTCTTACCATGATAGCTGCTGCTGAAAAACTTAGAGACTATAATCAAAGAAAAATAGGGATAACAAATATCTGAATTTGTTATTGAAGAAAAGGTATTTGTTAGTGAATTTATTAATTTATGAAGGCAACTGTTAAGCTCTTCTGTCTACTTATAATCACAGAGCCCTGGCCAGGCTTTCAAAGCAGAAACTTCCCTCCCTGGGCCTCCAGAGAGGACCTCAGGGAAGCATGACTAGTTTAAAACGCTTTGAAATGTTGGGTGGCCATGGCTTTGCTATGGCAATAGCCAAGTGCTGGCCCAGCTGCTTTTTGGCTGTGAATGGCCTGGCTTCAGAAAGTGGGGTTAGCAATAGGCATGAAGTCTTCAACTGGGGATCTCCCCTGGAGCGAGGCCGTGCTTCGTGGTTGAAAGGGTCAAAGCCTTTCAGGGGAAAAAAGCATTCTTTGGCCACTTAACACTTGCTTGGCCCTTGTCCCCAGCTTGCTGAGAGGAGCTGCAGTTTCAGGTTTTCAGCACCGACTCAGAAGTTTCTAGCTGGATCCCTCTACCCGGGCTCTAAACTGATAAAGATGAGATATGCAGCAAAGCAGAAAGTCTGAATTGTGAGGTTCTGTTGGTTTGTTTTTTGAACTTTTTAGGGAGCAGAGTACATTTTGCTGCTTTTGCTTAAGCCAGTTCATCCAGGTAGTAATCGCTAAGCTAGAATAAAAACATCTGAACTTTCTTTCTGGAGATGATTCTTCTGCTTCTCTCTCTTTGCCCAGGGACAGACTTCCCTACTATCATAAGACATGATCAGATGTTTTAGATGGAGAGTTGTGGTTGATGGGAGTTTTGCATTAATTCTGCCGGGACTAAGGTTTTACCCCCTCTTGTTAACTTGCTGATTATTATGGGGATGCTATGTTCTGCATGACTTTCTTTTCTAGTTGCATCTTTTCTGGATAAATACTTAGTTTAACTTGGAGTTAATCAATGGTAATGCCTCATCGAATTGAATTTATCCATGTTTAAGATACAATGAGATGCTGGATCAATTGAAGAGCTGCTCCAGTGGCTCAATATGGTTTCAATTTTTACCTAGATGTGTCTTGAAATTGACTGTGTTTTATGCATTGTGGACATATAATTTGCAATTTTGGATAAGGTTCATATATAATCAGAACATTTTTATGCTTCAAGCCCTTGTTAAAAAAGGTTGAAACCTCCTCTGGTTCTTCTGGCTGTTAATTGTGTTTGTAATGTATTAGCCTTCCTGATTAAGTGTCTGCAGATTAGCATAATGTGAGCGTGTGCGAGGATGCAGCTTCATGGTTTGTTCCTTCCACATGGTATTCTATGTACATATGTAAACATAAATGCTACAATCAGAGCTTGGTTTTGAGAGAAAGATTATCAGTTGGACTTTCAAAGTGTGTGGGTTTTTATTACATGAAAAAGGCAGAAATATTAATTCATCTAATGAGGCTATTTAAAAGCAGGACAGAGCACAAAAGGTCTTTTTTGATACAGTGATAGGATAATGCTGTAGAGTCTATAATTTGTGTTGATCCGGTAGGTTTCTGCTAAGGCTTGAGCTAAGAGACTGCACTGCCGTGAGGGTTGTATTGTCTGTCTGATTTTAGAAGCTAAAACTTTCGTCCAGTACTGTTTACTCACCCTGACTAGGTCAGGTAGTTCTAATTTCTGGTCCCTTTGCATGTGTTAGAATTTCAACATAAAATTCTCCCAAGGTAATGTGATAGAATCACAAAATAGTTTGGGTTGGAAGGGACCTTTAAAGGTCATGTAGTCTAACCTCACTGCAATGACCAGGAACATCTTCACAATGATCAACTAGATCAGGTTGCCCAGGAGCACACTGAACCTGGCCTTGAATGTCTCCAAGGATGGGGCATCTGCCACCTCTCTGGGCAACCTGTGCGAGTGTTTTACTACCCTCATTGTAAAGAATTTCTTCTTCATGTCCAGCCTGAATCTACCCTTTTTTAATTTAAAACCATTACCCTTCATCCTGTCGCAACAGACCCTGCTCAAAAGTCTCTCCCCGTCTTTTTTATAAGCCCCCTTTGAGTATTCCAGGAGGTGGGGTATGAGAAGGAAACCAGAATTTGAGAGAAATGCAGTAACTCTTCAGGAACTAGCAGTGCTGGAAGGACATAAAATATAAATAATATATAAACATAAATGTAATATAAATAAAGTAGAGATGGAAACTCATCTTGGGTATTACAATGTGTGTTGCAGGGTAGAGGCAAGAATGCTCCCCTGAGGTCGTGTGGTCACAGACTGTCATTCAGAATAGCAAGCTTTTTAAATTCTGAAAGACATTTATTTATTTCTGGTTAAAGTTTTCCTATTAATAATTTAACTCCTGCTCTTGAAATACTGCTGTGTGGAACTGAGCAGAAGATCTGGGGAGACTTAAAAGAGTTTTCTGTCATTCAGATGGGGAGTTCCAAGCAGTTTGAGTTTTTTAAAAGGGAATTCTTATGTGGGTGAATCCATTTTTAAAGCAACTACTCTGTGTCTGTTTACGCTGTGGAACATATATAGAACACTCTTAATCAGTGCAGGAGCTTGTCAGTGTATTGCTTTTGATGTCTGATTAGATGATCATAGGGACATCTGCAGTGAGTTAGTTTTGAAGTTGTTGGTGTGAGGCACTGCAGGAACCAGAGCTGTGTGGCACTCTTACACCATGAAAAACTGCTGCTCTTAAAGAGCCTTTTATAAATCCAACTATGCAGCTAGCTGAGGGCTGTCAAATTAACAAAAGCCATTCCTTCTTGATTCTTTCTGTTGCTTTTCAACCCTGCACTGCTTTTTTCCTCTTCCTTGTACTGTGTGCTGTGGCATTCTGTGTCAAAAAGAAATTACTTTATATTGTAGAGGAAAAGCTAAGAAATGTAAATGAAATATTTGTAATACTTCAGAATACTGAATTGATCATCTGAAAAGGGACAGAAGTGCCCTGTAGTAATTTCCTCTTTTGAGGGTGCAAAGAGGTACGGGGGGGTGAGGAGGAGGAAGTCCTCTTTGTGTTCCTTGCACAGCCTACATTTCAGGACGAGTGTATTGTTTTACCTGTATTGTTTAAGATGAGCAGTGAGTGCAATTTACATATTTTTATTTGAGAAGGATAAATAGACTTTTTGTGATTTATTTGAATAAGAGCTAATAATGAATGTTCCTGATGATAATATATAAATTATTAGTAAAAAGGCTACAGTCAGTAAAAATAATTAAAAAAAAAAAAAAAAAAAAATTTTTTTAATGTGTTGCTTTCTAAAGCCTGTTTCCAGTGAGAGAAGTGCAGGCTTTTTACTAACTATTCATGAGAGAAAGTATCTATTATGAAACCATTGAAGTTCTCCACCATTCTGGAACTTATGTTAGTAGGGGGCTGGGTTTTGTTTCCTCTTTAGAGTAGATTTTGGGCCTTGGCTGTCATTTTGAAGACTCTTGATTGTTTTTAGACCTTCCTCCTTTGTCCTCTGCCTTGTTTAGTCAGGTAGATGTGATTGCAGGTGATGGAAGATGGCCAAGAGACTTAAAACTCTTGCTTTTTCCCATGTGGCCTATATTTTAAAGAACATGGAAAAATTATAGGGTGGAAATAAGAACTGCAGTCAAAAAAATAGGAAAAAAAAGGGAAAAGGTCATGCTTTCAATGCTGTTGACACGTTCCTCTCTTAGCTACATCTTTGGGGTCCTACAAAATACTGTCATTCCATCTGGAACAGCTTTTTGCAGGCAGCTTACGCAACAGGCTCATGGCACTGAAATTGGAATGAAACATTAGCAAGTTACTTTACTTGTATGTCTGACAGTCAAATTAAAAGTGGAAGATGACAGTCAACATGGCTCATGCATATCATTTACTGTCAAGCTCTAGAAACATTTAGCTAAAATAAAATAGGTTTTCAGTCAGTGTCCTACTGAAATGCCTACTGCTAAATAAATAACATTTTGCATAACACAGAGCAATCCAGTGAACAACTGGGGATAATGGCAGAGCTATTGGATACTTACTTACATCCAGATGTTGCTGTGACGTTAGGAAAAAACTCACTTTAGATTTTTTTAAGATGTCATCTCGCAGAGACTCTGCTCTTGTTCTGGTTAATATTTCTGTGTCTGTGAAAGTGAGACGTGTGGCTTTGTTTCTCTTGCAGGTTTGACAGGGAGGTTTGATTTTTTTATTACGAGAGGCCCCTTAGATACTAAACTACCCATCTCATTGGAGACACTTTATCTGGGGATTTGTTCTTTTCCTGTGTAGTTGGTGTCTCAGCTAATCTGGATTTACAGGTTTTTGAGTTGTAATAATAACACAGTGCTCTTTGAAACTTACACATTCAAGTTTTTTTTATGGCAGCACGTCCTGATTACTGTGAAGCAATTTCTTACAATGACACCTGGAATAAAGGGAGGAATATTTTATTGTTTCTATGTTACTACGTGCTTTTGCTGTTACATGTGTTTGACATAGAATCATAGAATAGTTAGGATTGGAAAGGACATGTTGGTGTTGGGAATAATAAAGTGAGACCACTGTGAATATAGACTAAAATGGTAAGTGAGACTCAAGATATTGACTAAACATCTCACCTTTTGTTTTTTGTTAGTAATTGCAATGGTTTCTTCTGGCCTGTAAGTGTAATATAACCTTTTGTCATAACCCAGCAAGTAGAAATTCTCTGAAATAACTTTAAATAAATAAAACCTAATAAATAAACAATTTGGTAAATAAGTAAATCTTCAGTTAAAAGGAAGTTATTAGACTCTAACTGAGCTGATGCAAGAGCAAATTGTTGTCACTGTTCCTCTGTGCTATGAGGGACAATAATTACCTGTTTGTGAGGCACCCTGGTTTTCCTGCCCTGATCACCCGAAAACAGACGTACCTGTGGTCTGATCTGGCACAGTTGTTCTTAGGATGTATTTCAGATTCTAAAGAAGTATATTTGCCAAAGTTTTACACATCCCAAGCAGTATCATAAAAAAGAAAAACCAAAACACTAAACCAATCAAACCAACAAACCACACACACACAAAAAAAAAGGCAAAACCAAACAACAAGAACAACCCAAAACCCAAAAAAACACCCATACAATCAACCAAACAAAACCAAACCACAGACTTTGGCCCCAAGAGAGATCTTACAGGAACAGTTGCTCCTGTAAGATTTTTTTAACTTTTTTTTTTTCCTTGACAATCGAGTTTTGTGGCTTGTGCTTTTAAAAATTACTTGTCTATTTTTGAAATATTAGTAACAATAAGTTTTGCCTTCAATTCATCTTGGTTTAAGCCTTGGTTTACTGTAGGTTTCAGTTAGAACATACAGATTCTCGAGCTCCTTTCTAAAATACAAGTAAGACAGGTTTCTTCTTTGCATCAGTCCCAAGGGATGCTCACTGTGCCATACTAATTGTATTTGAACTGCAGCATGTAGCATGGCTGGGCTGAGATCATATCACTGTATCTTAGAGCTAGCAGAATTACTTTCTGTGTTGACGTTCATGTTGTTGAGACATATTTAGCAGCTGGCTTAGAGTGACATGAACTTGGACCTTAAATAAAAGAGCTGCTGTGTTTCTTGTAGCATGGTTGCTCCATTGACCTAATAGTGGTGCATCCGAGATGATTATACATTTAACACATGAGGAGATAAAGTGGCCTCCTCTTTTTCTGTTCTTCTTTTTTTGGAATTACCAAGTACAATAAATTTCATGGTGTATCTGTCAGCTTTACAGAAAGAAAAGGAAACCCCTTCTTTTCAGCTGGCCATATCAGTCTAAGAAATATGGTGAAAGATCCTCAGATCTGGAGTTCACTTCTAGGCCCACACCTCCCTTTAATGATCTGCATAAATCTTTCTGTCCTTCAAGCAGCAGAATGGGAATCAGAAATACATTGTTTTGTAAAGTAAGTTCTGTGAGCAGCACTACTGAGCATGGGCCAGTTATTCTTCATCTCCTCATCTTTTTGACACTTTCCATAAGAGCCCTGATGAATTCCGTTTCTGATGCAGGAGAGACATATTCCAAGGGGAATTTTATGAAACACTCACATGAGGAGTTGCAAGCACTCTAAAAGGAGGAGAGGCCAGGAAACAAAAAATCACCGATTAAATGGATTTCAAATCACAAAGAGGAAAAAATCCTATTTATCATCAGGAAGAAAAACATCCCCTTCAATTTGCTTTCAAAGGATGCAGCGAAATTGGGGATGTTTCATCTTAAAAATAAATCAAGTCTGTAAAAAGCTGCAGTTCTTAGTGACAAGCTTTGTTTTTCAGAAGTTCCTGTAGTTACAGTCTCTTTAGCCAGAGAATTAATGCCTGAACTATATTTTTGGTTTAAAAGAACATAGGAAGATTTTCATCAGATCTGAGGCATCCACCATAGCTGCCTCTGCAGCTCAGGTGTTCCGGTGTGCTTCTGCAAAGATGTGGTGAAAATCTTGTGACACAAAGACCAGGTACAAGACTAGTATGGCAAACGTATGCTGCCTGGATAAATATATCCACATTTCCTCCATGCGTAGCATCTGCTGCCTTGGATGCTCTCAGATTTCCGTTTGAGAGGATGAATTCAGTAATGTTATATATCTGTGGGAATAATGTTCTACAAAAGATATCCTGAAAATATTGATGACTGGAGTGGTCTGTTGTACAGTGGTAAGAATAGCTAGAATCAGAAAGTTTTGCTCCTTGTGGAAAAAAGGCAAAAGGCTATTATTAACCTTATATTACAAGTCCTCCTCTTATTACTACCAGGGTGGCTCAGAGGAGTAGAGAGTCAGAATGGGCTAGAAAAGTTTTTACACAATATTTTTATTATTTAGAAATTACCCTGTAAACTTTTAAATAGCAGAATTAACTCTTGGGGTAGAAGAAGTCAGTTCCACCTCAGTCATCAGGCTATCTGGTCCATCCTTGATTCCCTGTTGTTAAGCATGGGAAAATGCTCCATCCTGTCATGCAGAAGAGAAGAAGGGAAATTGTCTGGATTGCTGTTTATAGATAGATTCAAATATTGCTAGCCGGAATGCTTTGAGATGGATACTGCATTATGGTCAAATTGATAGTCCAGTTAATACACAAAAGAGTATCTCTGGTGTTTGGTTTTGGTTTTTTTTTCTTTAAAGCACCTGAGAACTAGAAATTTTCAAGAGTAGAAATACTTTTAGATTAGGGATTACCATTTTAATAATAACAAAGCTATCCTTGGGTTTACAAAACACTGAACCAAATGATTGCTTAATGCCCGTTGTGATTTTCTGCCTTTTTACTTTTCAATGTCTCGTTGGTGTGTAGTTGTCATTTTCAAATTGCTGTTTTGAGAGGCAAGTTGATGATGCTATTGTGTTAATGTCATCAATCAGACAAACACTGATATTACCAGGTAAAGTTAGTTCATTAGAACCAGATGTGTGTACTCCTAAATAAAATTATTATTTTAAATATTATTGACATGATGCCAAAAGATTATAACACTTTCGGGAAATTAGTCTGCCAATTATATGTATTTATAATGCTATACGAGTGTATAAAGCATAAAATTATTGATGTGAGTTCTGTTAAAATTACTTTTATATAGTGTCTGGTGCCGGTTACCTATTAAGCACAGGTCTAACATCAGGCTCTAGGTTTATAGTGATTTAATTTTTGTTAAAATGATTCAGTATTTAAATTCATTGCATATTATGTATTCATAAGATTATGATGATGTCTACCACAGAAATACTTGTTTTTTCATTTATTTAATAAATAAGATTATTTTAGGTCTAGCTTTCTGTCTACTGCTGCTAGTATTTCACTCTGTAATGACAAACATGCACATTTAGTGCTGGTTGGCAACTCTTTAGTTTGCACCTCAAAAATCAAATGGAAAATATACTCTCTGATTTATATATACAAATCATAAGCTGTTTATTTTGCTTTTGAAATAGCTGCAATAATCAATCTAGGCTTTTGATAAATGTAAGTAAAATGTAGTACGTAAAATGGTACAAGTTAAAGTTAGAAAGCAAGTTTGTGGCATTCACCAGCTTTTCAAGGGGGGGAATAAAGCCCTACTTTTTTTGAGCTGAAGACCAAAGTGTCTCTGAGCCTACAAAAAGGTCTTTTTAGCAGGAAAGAATGTCTTTGGAAAGTAACAGAAAGTAATGCTACCCACTTATTGACATATATCGCATATATGTTCATGTGTTGCCCTTTGTGAACAAGGAGTTTTAAGAGAATTGAGATTGCGCCTCAGATACGTTGTTATGAAAAGAACAGGAACTAGGTAAATATTGTAGTTCACAGATAATGAAAGGTTGTTTGTGCAAAGGAGTCTGAGAATACAACTCACCAGAGTAATATTTATTTTCCAGAAACATTGAAATTTGAGAAGGACTCGACTACTTACCACTGATTTTTACTGGTACTGTTGGGATCAGACCCTTAACCCTCTCTAACTTCCCACTTAAATGGGACCATATTTAGTAACGTGCTTGTCTTGCCATGACATCTGGGCTTTTCTGAATTGGGGAATTGGGAGCCACTTGGCAGGCTTGGAGTCCTCCTGTGCACGGGGCTGTTTCCCCTGCTATAGGGAGGCCACCCTGTTCCTGCAAGGGACTGAGGGTTATTGAGGATGGGCTAGCCCTGCCACTTGGACCTTTCTGGCAGCCTCATGTGTTTGCAGTTGCTCCTGCTCCCCAGGACTGTGCCTGGATGGGCTACCCTGGTTCATGCTGGGGCAGGTGGATCGTGTGCCCTGGGCTGGTGGGAGTCCCCCTGTGGGGCTCCCATTGCTGGGGTGGCTTTCTTCCTTCCTGCCCAACCAGTGGCAGGCCGCAGGCAGGGGACATCTCCTGCAGGCTCAGCTTTGCTCTGTGATGTAGTTTTTCTAATTTGGACTTTAAGTAGCTTCAAGTCAAATAAGAAATGCTAGCCAACAGAATTGTGGGGATTCTTATTGATAATTTTCCTGTGCTTTTGGAGTCAGGCTTGACTGTACACCGCAACTGGGAAACAAGAGACTCCTACTGAAGAAGACAAATTGTGTCAGAAGTGCTCAGCCTCCAGTTGAATATATATTTCCTACTGCAGATAGCACTTCTGGGTTCATTATAGCTTGCTCTCATAAGTCGTCATTTTTGTCTCAAGGCTGTTGTGCTTTCCAATGTAAAGCAGATTGATGCTGGCACATTTTTTCTATTTTAATTCTACAAAGTTGTCACACTGAAACTGTGCCTCATATTGGAAGTGCTTTGAAGTGAAGAGATAAACAAAGAGCTAAAATAAAATTAAAAAGAAGCACGAACAACATTTCATCTTGGTTTGTCTTTTTAAAAAATAAGCTGAATGGATGTAGTACTCTCGTGCCACTGTAGTAAGTCTGCAAATATAAGGAGATCAATCTAAATTGAGTTAGTGTATATGCAGTAAGCAGAAACAGGTGAAAATTAGGTTATCTGTGCCCAACTCTTTCTATTCGGTACGAACAGTGAGATATAAACTAGGTTTTAGACCTGATTAGTTTTGTTTATTTTCAGAGAGGGGCAGAGGCAGAACATGTGCTGTATCTACCATAGTTATTAAACCAAGAAACTGTATGAAGTCACTAGCTCAGTTGTGACATTTGCAGATAAAGGTAGAAAGCCCTGCTATAAATAAATCTGAAGTGAATCCAGGAGGAAAACCAGCAGCAATCGTTAGTACATCTCAGTTTTATCTTCATGAAAAACAAAAAAACCCATGAACTTTCTGTCCTTTCACTAGCAAAAAAAGAGAGAAGTGATTGTCTCTGCCAGTGTCAGAAATGCCAACCAATTTATAATCTGAAGTATGGTTTATAACTTCACTTTTTCTGGTTTGTGGACTCCCAGAAGTTTTCCAATGAAGACTGTAAGCTAGATCTTCGTAGTTACCTTTTATGAAGTTGTAAAAGTAGTCAAGGAATTTAGAAGTCTGTTGACCACAGATTGAAGCTATTGTCTGCACCAATAAAATGAGGAAGTACTAGTGGCAGATGTGTTCTCACTGGTACAATTATTGGGTGCACCATTACTATCAGTCTTTGATTTAAAGGCGAATGACAAGTCCCTAGACCAGCTTTGAAAACATATAGTATATAACAGCTTTTACACCTGTAGAAGCCTTTTCTGCACATTTATGCACCCTTCCTTACTGTTGAGAAGCAGCAATTGCACATAAAAGCCATGATTTCTCCCAAGTGGCAAGGTGAGGTCCTTTCCTGGGATCGCAGTCTTACCTGTGCAGCAGTGGTTCGTATTCCTCTTTCTCAGCAGAAAGGTAATTGCCATTTTCTTTTTCCTGTGCCAAGAGGTATCCCCACCACTGTAGAATGTAAGTAAAGACCCAGGAGAGCTGGCTGTGGGCTTCCAGTTCCATTGTTAATCCAACTTGAGAAACTACTTGCTCCTAGAACCCAGCATTTATTTTCAAGACAGTACCTCAACTGTGTCCTGAATTGTGTTGTAGGGCTCTGCAAATCAAGCCAAACACGGAACTGGAAATCCAGTGTTGGTCTTTCCACTACTTTGAAACGGGCTTGTAAGTAGTAATCTTCTCGTACTGATACCTTAAAACTTCTATGCCTGTTCAGCCAGGATGCTGAAGAATCAAAGGTATCCTCTGAATAAAGACAGCTCATGTTTTCTTTGACAGAGGTTCCTTGTCACTCATGTTTACTAGAGAATTGTTTTAAAAAATGGAAGTTAATTAGTTCACAAAATATTAACAGCTTCTGCAAGCTAATTGAGAATCCACAAGAGTCATTCCCAGTGCTATTTGCCAGAGCTCTGAGCCCTTCTGAACTGAACTGCTGATAGCCTTTGCTTTTTCCCTAGAGGAGGTTGTAAGAAGAGGGTTTTACTGTTAGGTTTTTCTGGCATTTAGCACCACCAATGATCAAATGTGCCTGTTCTGCCTTCAAGAGGCTTGTGAGGATGAATGAAATATACTCTGAAGTGTTCAGGACCAAACTTCAAGGTCTACAACTGTTTCTGTGTCATCTCTCACTTCAAAGGTATCTGCCCTTTGACTTTTAAGTTGAGCTGTTATTGTTGGGGCCCCTTCGGGTTGCCTTAGGCTATCAGATGTCCAAATAGCCATAACAACAGAAATAATATTTGCTTTCATATGGTAAACAGTTCCTGTTTGACTGTTAAAAAGATGTAAGGCAGTTCAGGCTTGAAAGAAAAAAATCCTCAGCAAACACAAATAACCACCACCACCCCAAAAAACCCAAACCAAACAAAAACAAAACCAAACCATCCACAAACAAACCCAGACAAACACCCCCCCCCAAGCCAAACAAACAAAACACAAAACCAAAAAACCCCAACTGTTCAAAATTTATTTCAGTTTGTATTCAGCTCCCTCCATCCTTGTATTTGTCTTTTCCAGGCTTGATGATGCTTGTAGCTGTTGGAATTGGATACAGCAGTGGGCATTCTTGCACAAGGAAAATAAGTTATTATTCCTGAAGCTATCCTGGTTTATCCTGGTTGGGTTCCCATTTAAGTTCCAGTGAAGATTTGCTAACTAAGCTTGTTGTTATTGACGTTTATAACCATTTAAACAGGAAAGGGTTATTTGCTGGGAGAGGACATAGCAGATAGAAAGCCTTATTCCTGTTCCTCTTCAAACCTGGACTCCTTCAGTGCTCAAAACACTGTGCTGTAGGCAGTTCACGCTTGAGGGAAACGAACTGTTCAGACTGTTTTTGAGTTGGAGTTCAGCTCTCCAGGCCCTTGCATTTCTGATCTCTGGGCTTCTTTGCTCCATTACTGCTGTACAAGAGTTGAATGTGTATTGGGGAAGTTCTGAGTAGCTTAAAATGCAGCAGTGCATTGGTTTAGCAACACAGATCAGTATTATCTTGTTATTCCACTGTTTTGTTTCATGTATCCAGTACTTCCTATTAAAATACTAAGCCCAATTCAGCATGCTTTTTTTGTTGAGATTTAAAGCCCTGCATGAGATTATGCACAGATACTTGAAAAAATCCCATTCCCTCCATGATCCTTTTGTCTGCTGGGAGCTACTTTTGTCTAGGATGTATTGCTTGTGCCTGCAGGATGTACCAGGTCCTAGACTAAGCTCATTTTCAGAAGAAAGCACTGAATGCTTCTGTCAGTTGCTTTTGAATTTGGTAAAGTTCATCTCTGAATGAGAAGCCTTTCTTTAGGAAGTCTACCTTGTTCTTTCCTTCACAAAGTAACTCACTGATGCTTTTTCTTCCTACCTTTTCTATCTAGAAGAAAAGATCCTGTCTTTTTGAATACCTAGAACACATTACAGTGATATGGAGCCATTAAATATGCAGATTAGTAGTGCTGAAAATGGGAAAGATGCAAGCAAAGTCTAGGAGCTTGCAGCGATTTGGACTTTTAGAATACAATTATAAAGTCTTCAGAAAAAGCTTTGCTTTTCTGTGTGATAGCATAAGAAACATCACTATATAAAATACTTATAAATTTGCTTTTCTAAATAATATATTTCAGGCACAGGTAATCTTTCCTTAAAGAGTCAAACAAGAAAAACCCTACAGAAAACAACTACCCCTTCACCCCTGACATTCTGCCAGTCTTGCAGCATTTCTGGTTGTGAAGTATTTCTAATTATAATCTGACCTGGATAATTCATATTGGGCTTATTCATAAGTAATAATATTTGAAATATTTAACTGGTAAATAAAAGTGCACTGTGCTTTGAATCTAAGCATATTGTACTGAAGTTTTATAGCTTAAATAATGCACAAACATCAAAAAGCTTTTTAACTTACTGTTAAGGTCACTCAAATTTTCTGTCAACACATTTCTTAAAATCAAGGAAATTGTAGATTAAGGCAATGCTGGTGTTTAAATCAATCTCACTTCACATACCTTAGCTCAGAAGCACCAGAAAGTACTCGGACATACTGAACCTTGTCACTCTTTTGTTTTGGTTTGGGGTCTTCTTTTGTGTGTGTGGTTGGTTGGTTGGTTTTGAATAGGCTACTTTTGCTTTACATGTAAAACAGATCTGTTAGCTGCCTTATTTCCAAGAACACCTTCTCTGTGTTGCTTCTGGGTCGGCTCATGAAACAGCTTTTCACTACAATTTGCTTCACCTTCATCTGTTTTGTACCATTGTCTGAGAAACAGACTCAAATCGGTAACAAAGAGCAAACAGAGAATTATTTGCTCGTGTCACCTGTCATGCTCACCTAAGCAACAGTAATGTGTTCTCTGACCGTTGTTCTTGCAATTAAAGATGCTGCTATTCACCAACAACTGTAGTGCAATGAAGTCCACCTGTAACCTTAAAAAAGCAGTTTCTGTTGATAAATGTAACTTTGTAGCATGCAAATGAAGTAACTCCTCTGATTTCCTGTGTTAATTTTTCTATAAATGGTTTTAAAACAATCCATGGATGTGAGAGTTCTAACTAAGATTGTTCCCCTCATAATCTGATCAGTAGGTAAAATTGTGCTTGTTATAATATCTTGTGCTTAATTCATCTATATGGCTTTATTATTTCTGTTCTATTTTATTCCCAACAAATATGCTGATACATGTTTGCTTAAGATACTTCGTTCACCCCGCTTTCTTTCAACCATGTGATAAATTCTGTTTTCTTCCACTGCAATTTTTAGTGCTGTCAAATTATTTACTAGCCGGTGCTGTTATTTCAAGATGTAGTTAATAATTAACATGAAACCAGATCATTTTCTGAAAGGTTATTTTCTGATGACTTTTAAAAATCTTAGGAGAGATTGAAAATACCATTATGATTCATAAGGATTTGTTGGAAATAACAATATACTCTCAGGTGATCAGTCTCTAGTTTAAATTGCCTGCTAGCTTTAAGATAAGCCAGTGATAGTAATGTGTTGGCTCACAGGAGTCAACTCAGGTTTATTAATAATACCTACTTATAAGTTCAGGGTAACACTGTGCCTGTACTTTCAGATCCTAAAATAAGGTTTTGTATACAGTTCAACAGAATTAAAATGCTACCCAGTTGCCTTAATTTCCATTGAGAATTGGGATCAAGATCAAGGGCTTTATGTAGGGCAGTGTGTTTTCTTCCATTTTGAGGCAGGCAACTAAATTCCTTGAAGAGATTCAGACAAAATTTTAACCCTTATTTACTTGTTTGATACTGTCTAGGTTAAGATGTTCTCATGGGCCCTTAGAGACATCTTCAAGTCTGATGGCCTGTTTTTCCTCTGACAAGTTCTTTCTTAGAGTTAGGTTTAAAGTATGCCAACAGAGACATTTAGGAGTGTCTCTAGTTCAGGGTTTACCTGTCCAATAGAGGCCTGGCAAGACCAACTTGTGTTAGGCCATCATGATGGCTCCCCGGCCACACTGTTGGGGGATTTTGTTAAGAAATTAGGTTGCCAGTTTAGTTTGGAGAATGCTAAGAGCCAAGGAGAGAGTAGAATTTCTAAGAGAAGTAGAGAAGAGAACAGACTGGTGTCTGCTGGAGTGATGGAAGATGCTTCACTGCTCACCTGACACCGGCTGCTCCCAACCTGAGCAACACAAACAGGTTATGGGAGCACTCTTCAAGTGCATCACTACAAAGTTGGCCACAGCAGCTAAAATCACCCTTTTTCACAGCTCAGGAGCCATGAATGTGTCCTTCTTGATGGGTAGTCTGGAGGTAAGACTGGTGAGGGCTCCTTGGTGGGAACCTTTTGTTCTAGTGAACAGGAAGGTTTTGGTGGAACTAAACCATGAGGGGACAGTGTCTGGTGTGAATGAGCCTTGCCCATCTGGGAAATGGGAGAACTGCTGGGGGAAGTGAATATCTTCCTGTACTGAGATACGTTGCGAGACTTCCATAGTATCTTTGTGACCAGATATGATTTTGGAAGAACTTCACCTGCAACTTACAGATGCACACACATATTTATGATGTATATATATATGTATAAAAAAAAATTACAAAAATTTAACATCTCTTAAAAGTTTGGAGAAAATGGTTAAATATTAGATGTCTACAGGATGGTGCTCAGACTATTACCAATAAGCCCCTTAGACTGAAGTCAGCTGATAAGTCTTTCATTAACTCATTGCCTGAATCTTCTGAAAAGTAAGCAAATTTGCAGCCCACAAAGTTAAGGGGGAATTCTTCACTCCCAGCAAAAATGAAGGTGCCTTTAATCTGAATAGGCAATGCAATTTTTAGTACCTTGCCTTCAAGGGCTGCATTCTAAGCTGAGGGAGCTGTACACTAATAAACTGTGGTTCCCCAAGATGTTGCAGAAGCATCTCGGGAAGGGAAAACACTGGGTGAGTGTGGGTGTCTGAGAGCATTCAAGTCCTTGTCATGCCATAGATTGGGTCTCTCATGGGACCCTGCTCTTTGATTTATGTGAAGATTTCTGATTTCATGGAATATTCCGGGCATATTTTCTACCGTTAATTTTTACCAAATCATTTTCTCTGTAACCTTTTACATTCTTGTTTAGCCTTTATCCTTTCAAACAGAATGCAGCAGAAGCTATATTTCAGTACCTCCTGACTGCACCATATTTTCAAGAAATTAATTCTTGTCTCGTCTCTTGATATCCATATGCATTACTGGCTAGTCTGTATACCACCATTAGACAGAAGAAGGGGTCTTTGGCTATTGCATTAGTGGCTAAAGGGGGTCGTATATTGAAACACGAGATGTGTCTGGCAGTTTGGTATTCATGTTTTTTAATTGCTGATGTCAGTTCAGTATTCGACCTTTGACAAGGGCAAGCAGTGAAGGA
This sequence comes from Strigops habroptila, assembly GCF_004027225.2. Lineage (NCBI taxonomy): Eukaryota > Metazoa > Chordata > Aves > Psittaciformes > Psittacidae > Strigops > Strigops habroptila. The sequence goes on along the minus strand of NC_044281.2, from coordinate 14,310,475 downwards.
TGTGCACCTCAGACATCTGGAGAAAGAGCTTCTGTGCATACTGGACTACAGGAAATGATGTAGCTGTTCTACAAACCTGTTTAAAGCTAAAATATTCATCTAGCTGCACCATCTGTCTTGTGTTCACTCCCCTCTACACATTCTTCAGGCTTCTGCATCGCTTGCACGCAAGCATAAAGTCACATTCTGATTGTTGTCTCTGAGGATATTCTAAATATTTTAATGTTATGTATCTATCATGCTAGGTGGCTGTGCATTATTAGAAATCCTGGGCTTTAAGCACACTGTCATCCATTGTTCAGTAAACACAATTACATTGCCCTGTCTTTCATCTCTTCTCTAATGAATCCATGCTAATAGATTAATCAGTGCTGTTGCTTCACTATGATAATCCCATATGAGGAATAGTATAACATAGCTAGCAATTACTAACATATGCTGTACTCTGCGGAAAAAACACTGCAAGTGGCAACCCGGATCAGGAGGAGCGCAGTGGTGCCTCAGCCAGGCCTTGTGTTCCACGGCACAGCTCTGTCTGCTGGAAGGAGAGGTGGGCCTGATTCTAGGTGGTCTTTGGATGTGAGCAGGGTCCAGGGATCACTGCTACAAGGAATCTTCCAGGCTATCACTGACTAATGTTGTGCTACAAAAAGGCATATCTGAGAAGATGTGGGCAATAATGATCACTGAAAGGCTTTTTCAAAGTTTCATCTGCTGTTGGTTACTGAAGTGACTGTCTTGATTTAAATGTGGCTATGACAGTGACTTCTAAAGCTAGATAGAGCATTCTTACACCATTACAGCATATTACTGATGTTACTGTTAATTTCCAAAGCAATGAATAGAGATCTCTGATCTAAGACAAAGCTTAAAGTTGGCTCTGGCAGGCTGTGAGCAGTCCTTAGCAGGCTGATGTAACAATTTGGTTTTCCTTGCTGTTACGGAAACAACAAAACTATGGATTCCTGTTGACCAGCCTAGCTTGTTTAAGGCATCACATTATATGCTCCATTCATAAAGAGAATTAGCAGTAAAATATTAAATATAATCTTTAGTGAATTCTGGTTTTGTAACCTTGAAAATGGGTGTGTGTTTTAAATTTTAGAAACTACCGTTGTTCACTCGCACTGTCACTGGTGGCAATGGTGAAGATACACAATAATTTTCATATGGATGAAGGAGACAGCTAAACTCGATTAAGGGATTTTGGCAGTTTTGGTTTGGTAGTGCAATTACATATGAAAAGGATTGGGTTGTTGGGGTTTTTTTTTCCTCTTTTCTGTATTGTGCATTAGTGTGTGTCTTGGGTTTGGTGGTGGTTTGGGGTTTTTATTTGTTTGGGGGTTTTGTTGTTGTTGTTTTGGGTTTGGGTTTGTTAAGGTTTTTTAAGTGCCCAGAATTAGAAGAAGATCCAAGTTCTATTTTTGGGGACGCGGTGATGTGACATCATACCTGAGACTGTCTAGATAAGATTTAGATGTTCACTAAGTAATACTTTCATGAAGAAATTATCCTGATGTAATGTATATTGGTTTCAGAGATTTTTCATTTAGTTTTAAAAAGGAATACAACCAGTTCCTCTTTACACAAATGAGAAAGAAGTCAAACCACAGATTTGTAGTTTGCAAATCTCTTGTAAAAGATTTTGTCAACTAAAGATCCTGGAAGTTTTAAAGAACTGAGTCAAGCTGGGAAAGATAATGCTGATTTTCTGCTGAGAAAATTTGGTGGATATTCTTGTAGGAATACTAACTTCTTTCCTATCTTTGCAGTATTACTTGCCCAGTGGCAGTTTCCAGACAAGAGAAGGGATTAGTGCTGCATTTGTAGAGCTAGTGATAGTGCACTTCTTAAATAATGCTTGTTGCCATGGGAATGCTAACAAGTAGTTTATATAGTAACTCAAATGTCCAAAGGTGGTGCGCTTTCTTTAAGCACAGACTTTTGTCTCCAAGTGAACGATGCAGAAGAAGTCCTAGCTTGGAAACACCTGCTTCTTCACTGTCTTGTGTTGCTGATCGCACTGGTAAATACTCTCTATAAATAAGAGAGCAGTCATGGATTTCTGGACAGTAAATTTAGCAATAGTCCTTAAAATATAATTAAAAACTTAAAAGGTAAATAAAATATATTAATATCCTAGCAGAATCTCAGGATCTATATACATTACCTCTAATACCTACACATAAGAGTTGCCATGCTTCAAATCAGGCAGAATCTTTTTAAATGCTCTTAGCATGGGTGATCTTAAATTAATAATCTTACTGAGATGCAAACTACTGGCTCAGACACACTGACCTCATAATATTGCTTCGTAGTGTCCACTTGGCTTGCAGTGCAAGCAGAGGACTCGAAGGCAATTAAATCAGCATGATAAATGGGGGAGAGGGCTAATAAATATAGCCTCTGTTGTAAAAAAGATGCCAATGGTTATATGGCTGGGCCACGTACTCCATCCTTTCAGTAATTATTCCAGTAGTGACAGCTTCTAAAAGTTGCAAACACTTAGCGTATTACTTATGTTTCCAGTAGGTTTTTGGTTGGTGTTGGTGTGTGGTTTTTGGTGGGTGGTTTGTTTTTTTTCTTCCCCCTACTGAAACATTTCCTTTTACTTCAAAAATTGGTTCTTGGCCAGTAGAGGTGCTAAATGCAAATATTTATCAATATGCTATCAATGCTTTTAAAAGCAGCTTTCTAGTGCTTTGGAAAAGACATTGCTCACACCTCACCCTGGAAATTCTTAAAATGTTGGGCTGAAGTCCAGAGTTTTATGTGCAGGAAAGCTGCTTCTGGAGATTTTAAACTGAGACAACTTTTCCATTTTTCTTTTCCTCTGAGCCGTTCACTAAGGGAAGTACTTAAGCACTCAAGCTGCACCTCTTCATTCCCTTCACCCATGCAAAACAACTGCCAAGAAAGGTGCGAACTCTAGTACTCGTGGAATTTGGGGGGGAGTTTTCCCCCTTTCTCGGTGCTTGAGATCTGAGGACTCCTGGAAAGTTTCATGACCAAAATTATATGTAACAATTTTTATATTTGGGCCTAAAATAACCCTTGCTGCTCTTAAAAATAAAGAACTTACTGTGTGCATAGGACTTCAAGAAACAGAGCATGGCTGTTTCCATGCAGAGAACGCTCCTTAGGTAGATTTTTGAATAGTTAGCAGTGGAAATAAATTGGGATTAGGTAAAGCAGGGAGCATTGAGGAGAACATTTTGAAGGTTGGTATTGGCAAGGTGTAGAAGTTGAGCGTTTCCAGGAGAGCTCAGTGGGAGTTAAGAGGTAAGAAACTGGCTGGTGTAACTTATGTCTTTGAAGAACTGAAGCTCCTCTGGTTTTGGTTCCAGCTGACTCCTGTTCTCCATGGGAGCTGTGTTTGATATTTAGCAGTATCTTACCTGTGTAGAAAGCAGGGGCTTCAACAGGCTTGCTGACTTTGGACCAGTGCTAATTAGGAGGGAGAAGACATTTTCTCCTGTGCTTAACCCCACAATGTACTGTTCCTCCCCCGGCTTCTCTGTGAGCGCACCCTGTTTACTACTGAGACTTTGCCCTCGTATCCTTCTGTCAGAAGTTGTTGACCACTGAGCTAAGGCGTAAGCAATTATTTTGAAAATACATGTGTGTGTATAAGATGTTCCTAACCCACTTTTCATGATGATACTGAGTGCTTCAGTTGAATTGCGTGTGAGATACAGTTGTTTCTAATCTGCTTCAGCGCAAAGTTGCCCAGAGTAGTTGGACCTGCCAGGGAAGGGGTTTTCAGCCAGCTTGATTTTTGCATTGAACAGCGCAGTGTATCTATCCAGCAGTGCAGTTCAGCTGTGATGATAACCCTCAACAGAGTGTTGTTTAGCAAACAATTTGGGGGAATAATTTCTTACTAAAGATTGATTCCCAGGAGAGTGTCTATTTATGCCCTTGGTTTTAAAATACCTTTTTAAGTGCTGAGACCACAGCTCACTACAGTACTCAAGAAATCCATCGGTAGTTGAGAGGGAGAAAATGTTGCTATTGTGGTTTCTGAAAATGTCATGTAATTGCTAAAAGCCATACTATATTATGGCTTTTCTTTGTGCTGTGCTAATTAAACATGAATCCACTTACATATTATTAAAAGTATCTGAAGATGTACAGCTATTCATACATTGAAAAATATCTTTTGCCAGTCCAGTAGAATTTGTCCATTTCAATTGACAACCTTGAGAGGAGGTGCATAGTTCTTATTTTTGTATTTATTACCTGCCTAAAAATCATCTTTAACAAATGATTAATTGCATTTGTGGATAATGCACAATTGCATCAATTATCCATTTCAAATGGATTTCATTCTGAATAGTTGAGAGGATGATGTAGTTTAATAAGTAAGTGAAATGAAGTGTTGTAAGCTGTTTAAAATTACTTATCACGTTTTCTGGAGGCAGAGTGATTTAAATCAAGCAGACTGCTGGAAAAATAAGAAATACGCAGTAACAAACACTAATATTTTTTTCTTTCAGTTTAGCAGCATTTTATTAGCCTGTTTTGCATTGGCTTTCATCCTTGATATATTGGTGATAGCAATACTGTGGGCATGTTAGATGGTTAGGAATTTTTTAATTGAGATAAATAAGTTGTGGTTATAAATACACTTGTTTAAGTATGTCAGCTTGCATGTCTGTTGATCAGCATCTTCTCTTTCGGACATGCTCTGTAATGTTTAGAAGCATACTGAGCAACTTACTCCATTTTCTATTATTAGTTGGTTTTAAAAGGATATTTGATACTTAGCCTATTTTGAATAATAAAAAAAGGAAAGTTGTTAAATTAAGATTAATCTGGACATTTTTTGAGGCATTATTATGCATGCTTTTGCAATACTAAAGCATTCTGAAATATGTTTCAGGAAGTGGTAAAGCTGTGTGGGCAGGAAGATAGTCTTGTATTAGCTTGGTAATGAAAGGTTAGCTAAGCAGATGAAACCATATATTGACACCAACTTTGTTTTCATACCTAATATTTTAATGACTTTGACTTTTGTGTTGGTATTTCACAATGTGTAATGCTTAACTTATTCAGAGCCTCTGCTTTTAACACTTTTCCTCAGAAAATTATTTCTTCTGCAGAGGTGTTCTAAGAACAGGTTTTGGCTAACTGATTACTTGTTATATATTTCACTTGTCAGAGTGTTCTCTGGCCTTGCGATAGCCTGACTCTGTAAGTAATAACAATAAAATAACTGTTTTCCTAGTGTAGGATTTTAGGGCCACACCTTTGATAAGGTCCATTGCAGATTTAAGGCCAAATGGGGGAATCTAGGAACCAGTTTTTAGTCTAAAACCTTGTCATTTGCTGCATTCTTCTTTTTACAGTTTGAGGGTGACAGGAGTATCATAATGAAGGGCACTGGTTATTGTGGTCAAACAAAGTTTCTTAGCCATTTCAGAAACACACACACACAGGCAACTTATCTTTTGTCCCAGCAGGCTGAAGTAACCCATGGAGAAGCCTTTCTGAGGCACAGTCAAGTACAACAGTCTAGAACTTGGGAACAGCACCCTATCCAACTGCTGGATGTTACATCAAGATGTATATAACTGATTCAAATAGGGCTATCATATGTTTACCCATGCTTGGTTATATTATTATTGAATGAAAAAGGGCCGTTATGTGCATTCCTTGAGCTATATGGTCCTGTATGCAGTGACAGCTGTTGCATTTGTTACTGTAACTACAGGTAAACGCCTTTACTTTGTAACATGGACTAATTGGTTTGAGAATATTTATGAAAGTGCTGAATTTTAAAGCTGAAAATAGTACTATGGCTTTTTAAGCTCGCGCTGACTGTCAGAAATGCTCACATGATCCTGAAAGTGTTGCTAAAAATGTTCAATTTTAAAATATGGTAATTAAAATTGTCTGTTGTGAGAGCAAGATGAGACATTTCCTGCATTTGTAAACGAAGTATTCCTTTCCCCCCCAGGTTTCCTTGCATCTGACTGTTTGTTATGTTGGTAGGATCTGAACTCCTACTGAACCTTCTTGGAAGAAGGTTTACTGTTGGCCAAGTAGGGGAGCGAGCTCTGCAGCCTGCCACCCTGCTCTGTGACCTTCTGCTTTAGGGTTTGGATGCCTTTCCTTTGTTTTAAAAAGCTGATGCCCTCGGGGAATACAATACTGTAAACTGGAACTTCAGACATATATTTTCACTTTTAACTTTGTCATTAAAAGAAAGTTTCAGATAGAGATACTTTCCCTTGGGTGTACTGGACTGCCCCATTCCTAATTTGAATAGATTCCATGTGTATTCCTTCTATTAATAGATCTTATTTATTTCCTTCAAGTTTATTGTTAGTGTTTGACCATTTTATACTCCAAGTATACCTTGCACTCAGGATTTTCTCCAGTTTATGTCGACTTCCTTTTCTGTAAATCTGTCTGAGGTTTGTCTTATGTTATTGTTCAATAAGAATTCTTCTTCCAAGTAGAAGAGGATTTTTTTTTGCAACATAGCTTTTCTAAGAAGTGATATATTTGCAGTTTTGTACTTCCTGCAAACTTACAAGAAGTAAGTCTTATGAATAGTATTCTGAGCCTACAAGGGAGAAGTGAGGTGATTTAGAGCCGTTTTAGGGCCCCTGGTGTCCTGTGAATATTTCTAAAGGTCTCTTACTGGACTAGGTGGTATTGTCCACTCTTGGGTGAACATGCAAAATTTTGCTGTGGAACCACCTCAACAAAAGATTTCTTTTTAGCTAAAATGTAATGTAAAACTACACTAGAACCAGAGCTTAGTTAGAAAACAGATCTGGTGCAGGGTTTGGGTTTTTTTTTCTTCTTAATGTGAAAATCCAGGTTTTCTGGGTTTTGATGATAGTGAGAAAACAGAGCAAGGGGCTGGTCAGTAGCTGGTCAGTAGCCTGGGTGTCAGGGCAGCCATATGCTGTGTTACCTGCTCAAGGCTGTGCCCTTTGTTTCAAATAAGAACAGTTGGTTTGACCATTTTCAGCCCTTTCTCTCCCTGTCTCTTTTTCTAGACAGAAACTTTCATAGTCTTGGGGTAACAGTTGGACTTGATGATCTTACAGGTTTTGTCCAACCTAGTTGATTCTGTGATTCTATTCTATGCTTCTGTGCATTTGTTCAAAGTGCCACTATTGCTTCCCAGCCTATCTCCCCCTGACATTTGGGGGTTTTTTATGAAATAAGCATTTTCAAAAATTAAGTAAGAAATGAGAATTTCCCTAACCACAATAAGACCCATGACTGAATCCAGCATATTTATTGTGGGGGCTAATATAGATCCATACTGGCTGTTGAACTGAGAAGACTCTGCATGTTCACAGGGTAGAAAATGTGACTGGTATGTACTCTTCACTCATTCCACTGTCACATGCACACGTTTACCTAATTTAAGAGCTGTCACATAATGAATGTAAGACTATTCCAAGCATTTGGTTTACAGTTGTTTGCAGAGGGCTGTTACTTAATGGGATCCCTCTCTTTTGCTTCAGTCCTAATTTGAAGAACGTGCTTTTTGCAGCACCAAGAAAAGTTGCCTAATTCAAAATATCCCTATGTAAATAAACTTTAAAACTTCCCGTGTTCTTAGATGCATATGCTTTATTGGCTTTTGTTTTTACCACACCATTTTGCTTTTTATTCTTATTTCTTAAGTAAAAACTGCAATACTGTTGCTATAAATCTATTACACTGTCAGCTGAATTTGAGGCAAGTTTTGGGAGTCAGGGTCATTAATCCTGCTGCTATTGAAAAACTGACAATCAGCCTGTAAAATATGAACAAGAGATTGAGGTTTCTACTTGAGGTTGAGTTCCTGATTTATGAGGTTAGTATGGAACATGCTTCATGTAACAAGAATTGTTCCTTGACATGTGGTTCCACTGTGAAAAGTGATTGGAAGAGATGGCACATGCTCAGTATACATTTCTTAGAATAGCTCTTCCATTAGTGACAGCAGTTCGCTTTCAATGAGCTATATTTGGCTTGCAGTGGAAGCCAAGTCTGTTGGCTTGTGCTCTGATTAACACACAAAGAGAACCACTACCAATATTGTGGGTTCAAAAGCAGTGTGTGAACCAAAGGGGGATCCAGCTTGATTTATATTGTAAGGGTTTCCTTGCAAGGTTGGTCATGATTCTTTTTTTAAAACACAAAGCAACCCACTCTTGCCCACAACTCTCTTGGTACTTATAAACTGAAAACAAGTTCTGCAGGTCTTTGAAGGACTGAAAGCACCAAACCTTTAAAGCCATCTTTCTGAGTAGAGCCACCTTTTGAGAGACATTGGAAGTTTTAATATACGGTGTAGAACTTTTATTGAAAATTAAATTACCTATCTAGCTGGCTTTGTTCTTTGGAATTAATCTATAACATTGCTACCTTTTGCCTTGAGACAACGTGATATGGCAAGTATATACACTGGAAAACTGTACCACTGCAACAACAAAAAAATAATTATTAACTTTAGGCTTTATCTGGTTAAGATCAAGCTCTGAATTGAATTCTCTTAGTGTGTTGACAGCTGAAGATTTATGTCTTCCAGCTATACTCCTGTTGTGGAGTTGACAGAAGTGACCTCTCCGAAGAAGGTCTTTGTTACGGATTTTGCTCTGTTTACATTATTGCCATAAGGGTTGTAACGAAGTACAGTACGTTAAAGCTAATATATCACCTGCTGACAGTGGTCTTATCTCATTGGTACCTCTTTCCCTCTCCCAGTATGAAAAAAAGTGCGAACATTGAGAGTCTAAGGATTACAAAAAGCCAGAAAATAGTTTTCAAGAGCTTTAGCGTTAATGCCTAATAGCGTTCCTGTGTGCACTGTATTTTTGTGTCTGGCCAACTTGTTACGTAATTTCTTTTTCTGTGAAGTAACTGTGAAAATATGTCTTTGCCAGATAAATGCTTCTAAGGGATAGAATGAGGAGGAAAAAAAGCCATTGGGTTTATCTACGGTCTGTGGAATCTGTTGCAGAAAGAAGGTGGCTCAGGATGGGAAAGAATGACATTCAGGTTAGATAGACAAGGAAGCAGTACGGTGAGCTTCTGCAGTGGAAGCATGGTGGGGCTCTGGTGTGAAGAGCAGGATTTTAGATCCCCTCCTGTTTCTCCGAATGCTGTGTCACATACATTGCATACAGAATGGGTCTTTCAGTCCTCACTGTCAGTGAGATGATGTTACTTGTGACTTGTTTTCTCTCCCAAATATTGCCTCCAAAATATGTATTCATAAATATATAAATAGACTAAAAATATGCTTTGGAATCTCTCAACAGGGTGCTTCCCAGGTATCATTTCAGGATGGGGAGATGAACCTCACTGGACCCACAGAACTGTTGTTGGCTCAGAGGGGCCGGCTCCCTGTCAGGTAGGAGCATCTTCTGTTCAGTGCTAACTCAAATGTGGTTTGTCAACACGCATGATAAGACAGACTTCTCATTCCAGCTGCATCTGTGAATCTGCATTGTTCTCATCATCGTCATGATCTCTTCCTCCTTGTCCCTTTCCCATCCTAAAAATGCACTCAATTCACATACTGAAGCACATATTTGAGCATGAGTCTTTTACCTTATTGATGAATATGAATTATTTTCTTGTGTTCTTTGTAGTATAAGGCTAAGGGGGAAATATGCTGCTACTGTGTACTCTGGTTTTGCTTTCTACTCAGTCCTGCAAGTATTAATGTCAAGATAGAGGATATTCCTAGGTAATATATCTTAATAAATAACAACTCAGCTGAACCATATAATCCTAAAGTGATCTTTTTCAGTTAAAATGTCACCTCTGTTTTTGAGTGGTAAGGTTATTACTTTGCTATATCCTGTAGTAGATTTTATATCTATGTTTATACACTGTGAAAACTATAGCCAATATTTGCAATATTTCCCTGTGCATTGCCTCACTAGAGTAGTCAGATAGAATGCATCCTTTTTCTCTCTTCATTTATAATAAAACAGAGATGGCCATTGCTGTGAAAACTGAAGGTGGTAGTGGTTGCATTGGTAGTTTGAGGAATAACTTATTTTGATGAGTCTAAATTGTGAGTGAAACTTAGGCAAATATAATCTGCATTGGAAGCTAATACAGTAAAATTTGAGAGCTGCATAGCTGAAACAAGAGGAAACTGGGTTTCCCAAGAGGTTTAATAGTGAGCTTTGGTCTTTATTGTTCCTGAAATCACAGGGAGAACTCTAAATGGCGCTTGGCCTTGTTGAACCTCATACCATTTGCCACAGCCCATTGATCCAGCCTGTCCAGATCCCTCTGCAGAGCCTCCCTATCCTCCAGCAGATCAGCACTCCCAGCCAACTTGGTGTTATCTGCAAATTTACTGAGGGTGCACTTGATCCTCTCATCCAGATCATCAATGAAGTTGTTAAACAACACTGGCCCTAACACCAAGCCCTGAGGGACACCACTAATGACTGGTCGCCAACTAGATGTCACGCCATTTACCACCGCTCTTTGGGCTCTGCCATCCCACCAGTTTCCAACACGGCGAAGAAAACACCTATCCAGGTCATGAGCAGACAGTGTCTCCAGGAGAGCGCTGTGGGAGACAGTGTCAAATGCTTTACTAAAGTCCAAATAGACAATGTCCACAGCCTTTCCCTTGTCAACCGGGCAGGTCACCTTATCGTATCATGTTGGTCCAGATCAGGTTGGTCCAGCAGGACCTGCCCTTCATGAAGCCGTGCTGACTGGGCATGATCCCCCCATTTCCCCCACACGTGTTTTGTGATCTCACTTAGGATGATCTGCTCTATGACTTTCCCCAGCACTGAGGTCAGGGTGACAGGCTGTAGTTTCTGGGGTATTCCTTCCCGCCTTTTTTGTAGAGAGGTGTCATGTTGGCCTCCAATCCTCAGGGACCTGCCCACTAGGCCAGGACTGCTGATAGATGATGGAGAGTGACTTGGCAAGCTCCTCCGCCAGCTCCTTCAGCACTCTTGGGTAGAAAAATGAAATAAGCAGCATCTGCATGCCGTAATCTTCGAGCATTTATCCTCACAAACACCTGATTTAAGAACAGATATTGATATTCCCATTTTACCTGGATGAAGTCTGGGAAGGAGGCATGAAGTCACATACCCAAAGCCTGTGGGGAAGTTCACAACAGCAGGGACTCCAACCCTGGTGGTCTTCTGGGCCATACCAGGACTTCGGTAGAAGGATCACCTTTCCTGTTAGAACATGTTAAAAATTAATCTTTTTCATGCGAGGGAGCTAATGTCTTAGTTGTTCTTTGAGTTATCGTTTCTTTTATGTGAGACTCTTTTGTCTTGGTATGGTTGTGCTTTTCAACTCATCTGTCTGTATTTTTCTTCCCATTTGGAGGCCTCCTTGTCACCTCCTTTATATGCCATTTTGTAGTTTCTTCTCTTGCCTGCTGGTACTGATACATATTTTTAGCATGGTCTCATAATGAAAAGGAATTGGAATGCTCTTCCAGATTTCTCTGCACCTGCCAGACCTCTAAGTTACACACTGGCTGATTAGTGTTCATCATGCAGGTATAGAACTTTGTCGGCTTAGTTGCTAATGCTTATTTTCTCTTTATGGAATGTCGCTAAAGACTTCTACAGCTTGTTTCACCTGAGGTAATTATTATGCATCACCAAATATATGCACTCATTTGTCTCTTGATCCGTTAATTTGTAATGGGGATTAATCAAGCTCTGCGCATGCTATGCTCATATTTACTGTTGTCTTTATGCTTTTACTGGGGTATTTTAGATCATCTAAGTCCTCTTGGGAATTTTCTGAGAACGTATTATTGTTTATTGAGTTAAACAAGTCATTGCTTGCATGTGGGATTCTTCAGAAGAAGGTTGTGATGCTCATTTGCTTTTAATCTTCATAACCTGATTTTGGTGGCTGTTGGAAGCATTGACAATGAAAAAGACCGCTGTGATACTCTTCAGAGGTATTCAGTTTTCTGAAATGGCCATTTTGCTGGCATGTCACAAAACAGTCAATAATAAGCATGGATTTCTGTAAATCTTTTGGGATTTTTGCAGAATATCTGCAAACTGTCTTGACACAGGAGCATGGAAGGAAAAGTGATGAAGAATATAGGTCAGGGTCCACTCAGTTGATGCCTGAGCATCAAAGTGTTGAACAGACAGGGAGCAGAAGGAAAACTGGCCAGAACAAGATATTCCTAAGAACCTTTCTGCATAGTTTATAAATATATATTTTAGGTAAAATTAATTGCCTTAACCTAGTGCATTGTCTTAATCTTACTGCATTGAAACTGATGCATTAAGGAGAAACATTAGCAAAAAAACCCCAACAAAACAAGTACACACCTCTCCCCCCACCCCTCAAAATGAAGAAAAAGAGAAGGGAGCAGTGTTTCTTTAAATGTAGAGTCCCAATAAAACAATTCTACCAAAATACGTCTTGGTTGTGTTTCCTGTGTCCTAAGGAGATTTTTAAAAATGTTATTTTGCCTGCAAGCGTTGAGATGGGGAGTATGAGGATTTTTTTTTCCCCTCAAAATTATGAATTCTATTCAAGTATTTATATTATAGTCCAATTTCTTCAAACAGTCAACTTAAAAGGAATTTGAAATACATTATTTTGTAAAGCAAAGTTAATATTTTTTTGAAATTCACTGGAATTTCAAAAGTCGAAGAATTTAAATTAAGGCAATTATTTTGATTTTTGTTTGGCTTTTTCCTTAAATGTGAAGAGGTGTTTTGAGGTTTTTTAAACTATTTTCCCAAAACTTTTTTCTTCAAGAGTAATAGGTTTATAAAGAAAAATAATGAGTCACTAGAGACCATTTATCTATCTTACTGATACCTTAGTTTGATTGAATATAAGGAAGTTATATTAATAAAATAGTATTAAATAATAAAACATCTTTTTTCCACAAGTAGTAAATCTGGCATCTTAATATCTAATTTGACTCCTTTTACATTGCTCTCTCTGAAAGAAAGTATTATTTATATGAATAAATTCTGATTTGTGCAGGTGTCTGTCTTGTGGTATTTCAAAGATGAAATACCATGGGCCATGAAGAACCACCAAATCATGATAAGCCTTCATTTAAATAAGCCTTGTTAAGTGATGTTAATAAGGCTAATATTTCAGCCTAATTGTGAGCCACTCCATAATATCGAAGAAAGAAATCTGCTATTGTCCTTGCTCCCTTCACTAGAATATATTCCTTCCTGTCTCTGAGTTTGGTAATCATTATGACCTTAGAGCACTTAGGCAGAACGGTAGCTAGTCACCCAAAAAAATTATCTGAGCCTTCTCATCAGAGCACCAAACTGTTTGAGGTCAATGTCCCTTCTCTAACTACAGCCAATTTCACAAGGAAGCAGAAAAAAAGAATACCATGATTAATATTTTATGATTCTGAAGCCTAGTCACTTGAAGTTAAAGGCTTCAGACTTGGCTTGTTTTATATTTCTCACTCAAGTAGGAAAACTGTTCCATTTGAAAAAAATCAGTTCACTGATTTAAGCAGGTAAAATTAGTTGCACATTTGGTAAATGAAATGAATGGCAGCATGGAGGAGTTTCAGCTTCTCTATTCAGAGCCAATAGGAAGGAAATTCTTTGCCTGGATTCTCTGAAAACATTTCACTGTAAAAGTACTGGGAAACTTTTCAAGACTGTGTCCCTCAGGATATTTTAATTTTAATTTGACCTTTTGAGAATTGAACTTTGGTAGAAGAGAGACTTGAAACATTGGGTCATTGGCACAGTTTTTAATGGAATAAATAAAGACAGGACTAATGACAATCCTCTTGTAATTTCTGAAGGTGGTTTTTTTTTATTTGGTAGTAAAGATGATGCTGAGAGCAAGGGAAGACTAGCTAATGCCATCAGTGTATAAAAGTCAGTGTTTTTTCCTTGCTTCCCTTCATGTTCTGGACTAGGAGTGAAAGATTTTTAAAGTAACAGCAGGATCTGGATACTGTATAGAAGTCAGATAGAAATTTGTCACAACCTTTAACGTTGAATCCCTTCGCACTCTATACATAGAAATATTGGTGTTGAAAACCTTGCTTTTCCTCATAAAAATGACTGTTAAGGAATAGTAAACATGAGTCTGCTTGGACGTGGATGTTTAGTTTAATAGCAGTGGATTAGTTGGAACTCAAAGGGTAATTTATGCATAGATAATTCATGTGTTTTCATTATGTTCCATTTTGCTGTCTTCCCACTTCTTTTTAGCAAAGGTCAGGGTCAGTTCCTTGGTTTAAGCACTGTAGATACATAATTAAAGCATAACTGCAGCGTTTCTTTTCCTTCTCAGTATTTTTTTTTTTTTTTTAACCTGCTGTGTCTTTCATTAGTCTAATAACACACAATTGGAACAACTGGATTTAGAGACAAAAAGACACAAAAAGCTGGTGCATGCAGGCTGTCTGGTTTCTCTCTAAACCTTTAGACAGTTAATCTCATGGGAACTAACTAATATTAGTGGGGGAAAAAATCTGGATTACAGTACATCTTTACTAGATTAACACATTTTAGTTAGGAGACGGTGATTGATTACCTCCTCAAACCTGAAACTGGAAGATTCTGACATTATTTCATAGCAAATATTTAAGCTTTGTGGATAGTTTTTTCAGGTTTGTGTAGAATGGAGCAGCTGAAATGTGCCTGTCTCTTCTAAAAGAAAGTGAGCAGTTTCCTTAAGTGTGCCTGGAAAGCTTCTCCTTGACTCTGCATGCTCAGTTGCTTTCTTCTCTCCTTGTAGGGTGCTCTCCATCCCTATATAGATATTGCTCAGATTTTCATCATTTGAGTGCGTTCACGCCATTTAACATCTTGAGCTCCAGTTTCTTCTGTAGGGCTTTCAAGATATTTTCATCAGAGCTTTGAGCATCTAGTTTAAAAGAGGGAAGTTAAAATGTGGAAAAGGGTTAGGAGGTGGGTGGAAATTTGCTATCTGACAGCTTGAGTTGAGCTGGCTACTCTGGAAGCTTCTCTGAAAGAATGGGTACAGATACTTTAGTACCATCAACTACTGTACTGTTTTATATGCAGAAGTAGTAGTACATGGACAGAGCCACCACCCTCTTTCTTTGGATAAACCTGTGCATGCTTCCTCTTTAAAATTCCATTTAGTATCTTGGAATAGATACAGGTGATTAGAAATCTTGGAATAGATACAGGTGATTAGAAATCAATCATTTATTAATGGATGCTCTCCCCCGCCCCGGAATGGCAGCATTGGCTTGGGGTCTGAAGTGCAAGTGAAGAACAAGCAAGGAAGTGCAGCTTCATAACTTCATCTGTGAGCACTCTGCATCTGAGTGACATTTCCTTTTTCTTTTACTTGGCTGTGGTCAGCACCACCACAAAGCACATTGACAATATCAACTGTGCTTTTCTGATTACAAGGGAAATGTTGACATCCTGAACTAAGAGATTTTTTTCTTTTCAGAGGCAGCAGCTTAATAATGTGTACCTTTTCTTAACGCATATGAGGAGTTCAATGATCTATGCAAAGGTTTTCACTTTGCCATGTTGTGCCTGGGTTGAAGACTTATGTGCAAGTGTTGAATAAGCCTGAAATGGCAAAAGCATATGCCATTGGAATGATAGATGCTTGATTTGTGTTTACTCAGGCAGTAGATTCTTGTGACATGCCTATGACGACAAGTTTTGCCCAGTAACCCATGCAGAATGCAGCTTTTCCCAAGGTACTGTCTTCAGTACGTTGCAAAACAGTTAATCTGCTCTAGGCTGCATCTACTGTATTCTCCAAGAGAAATCCTACAAAGATTTTCCTCATGTTTGTCATTGGGGAAGGTCAGAGTGCCTTAGCAAACGAGGTCCTGTTGCAGAGCTGCAAAACGTTTATTTCTGGAGAGAGGTCTTTCCACATCTGTGTGCTCAGTGGTTGAGATCAGTTCTTCAGTATTATTGGATAGTGCAGAGAAGGTTTCAGCTAACAGATCTTTTCCCATTGCATAACTGACAAACTGCTAATTCTGGATACAGTTTTCAGGAGAGGGAGCTACAGTATTCAACAGCAAGGGCACTGCCAATTGGAACATCAGACTGATTCACCACTGGATATGTGCAGCACTCCATTTAAGTTTTGCTTTCCACGTTACAAATGGACTTCTGTGCATGCTCACTATGCACATACGTACATCTCTTTGCTAAACTGTACGCATCAACATGTTTAATAATATGCATGGCAAGCCTTCCTGACAAATGTGATAGACTGCAAAGAATCTGGCAGAAATCAATAAACATCAAGCAATGAAGAATTTAAATAGTAAATGATGACAGTTTCTTCAGGTTAAAAATCAATAGTACAATATTGAATGTGGTCTTGGATGCCACAGTCAGGTCATGCTAGGCAGGTGTTCTCCCTTTGCTGAGGCCTCTGGGGCACCTCTAGTGCAGTGAGGGGAAGGGAGATGTCAGCATGCATATGAAAAAGCCTGAATGCGATGTTTCTAGTTTGGGTGAACCCTGCAGTTCTGATAAATTTCACTGAGATAAATGATTTTTAAAAGTTCACTTATTTTGATTGCTGTAAGAATATATCTGTATGTATTATCCTCTTTGTTGTTAGTATCACAGCTATCAGCCAGCAGTGGAAAGCCATTCTGCATTCTGCCACCCCCTTCTTTCAGTTTTTGAACTTGCCTGTGTCAAACTGAAGAGTCCCAGCATTTTGCTGTCCCTTGTGCCTGTGGTGTTTAGTAATTAGAATTCTTAACAGCTCACCCTGTTTATGATCTCCTTCAGCCATGCCCTATTCCTGCATACTTTCTCCAGTGTAGTGTAAACTGCAACCAGTGTGGAATAGTACGCTGCTGGAATTAGCTGTTCTTGTGGGCAGATTAAACCTGCTGAAAGATGGACAGCATGAGTGAATAATCTCAAATTTTTCCAAGTCTCTGATCTTTGAGGTTCCTAAAAAACAAATAGTTATAAAAACAATGTGTCCTCAAAGATCTATTAAAGCTATGTAGGACAGTTTTCTCTCAGATGCAACTAAGAATCATGTTTGTCCTGAGAAGTCATCCTGACTTATAGATATTTTTAAATTAAAATATAATTCTAAAGTATCTTTTATATATGTATATATACATAGTGTGCTTTTATTTTGGTTATATAGTGCTTTCTTACATCCATAACTTTTAGGTTGTGCTGCAATGTTTTTAAAACTAATACACAATGTGCATGTGGGCTATTTGCTTTCACAAAGAAACCGATCTTTCTTAGTGTGTAGATTTCATGTTAGATTTAAAACTAAACTTGCATGTTGTATTTGGCTTTGAGCCTTTTTATAGCTGCAAGTGCATTGATTTAATATGACAGCTAACCTGTCTGTCTTGATAGCCCTCAAAAAAATTCCCAGCTCTATTTTACAGTTATTTAGGAAGACAACTTCCCTGAAGTACTTAGGCAACATGGGGTTATGTGGGGAGAAGAGTAACTTACTTAGATTTTTCCTGTTCAGATGAAAGCCCATTCACTACTTCTGATTATTTTCTGGATCTATAGGATTTGACTACTTAATTTGCTTGTATGTTTTAATTCTGTAGAAGTTCAAAAGGCAATAAAAGTAGCTTTTTAACATTTTTTTTGTCTTTTAAGAGAATTGGAGGAAGTAGAAGATGGCACTGAAAGAAGATTTCATTTCCTATGCATGCATTTTTGAGTTTTTGGTAACAACCCTCATTAGCTTTTCTGACCAGTTTCACTAGAAAACAAATGTCTTCTAAAAAAAACTTACAGGAAGGTTTTGTCAGGATTTCCTTTTTTGATTTATGAAGAGGGGGAAATACAGGAAAAAAGAAGATCAGCAAATAGAAATGCCTGTTGATTGTGCCTGATATAAATACAGCAACATGAAAATCTGTTATGTTGGCATCAGTGGTAGCTTCTTGTTCAGGGTCTGTCCATTTCAATTTTATGGAAAATCATTTCATTCCAGTGTCAGACTTCTGGGAAGAATAATGAACCAAAAAAAAAAAAAGCAGCCCCTCCCCAAAACAAGCCCCACACCTCCCCAAACTCCAAAACCAGAAGAAAATCATATAAATTTATTTTACAGTCTTATTCCACATTAAGCTAATTATTGTATCTGGGGCAAGTTACTTCTCAATAATCATTATGAAACTGGCTAAAGATTCATTACAAAAAAATAAAAAAAAATTCTTGCATTATGAGGGAGCAGTGCCAGAATTTGTCTAAGATCATTTGCAGTAATTGTTCTCCTTGTCAGAGGGCTGAGCTCTGCCATGTGTGTTTATGTTGTAGCTAATCCAGTGTAACTGTGTGTTGCCACTTCCAAGGCTGGTCACAGATTCCTCCCTTCTAATGTAGGTTTCTGCTGATTTTTGCATCACATCCAACAATCATAAGCCCATGGGTCAGTGAGATCAGTCAGCTGATCCCAGAGGAAGTTGTACTAGGAAAAAACATCATCTGGGGGGAAGGGTGGGGTGATGCAGAAGAGTCAGCTTGGTCATCTTTCTCATCTTGCAAATGTGGGCTCTCTAGATCTGTTGCATGGTTTTTGGAGAAAGGTCAGAAGTCGTCTTTTCAACAGCAGCCTACACTTATATCAGACTGAGTCTTTAACTCGTGGCAGGATATAAAGTGGCTGTTTGGTTCAATTTTACGTGTTCTGTAAAGAACTGGTGTACAAGCATAGAGCTTCTTACAGCTTGAGGTTGTTAGGGTGTTCTAATGGCAATGCAAAACCCCAGTAGTTTTCCACTGGTCGCTAATCCTGAGTGTTGATGGTGTTCAGTACAATTTGAGGGGAGGGGATTTTAAAGAGGATGTAGAGTAGTATAGAAAGAAGGAACATGACCTGCTTGAATACAGACCTTACACCCATTTCTTTCCTTTTTTTTTTTTTCAGTGTTCTAGCTAATTCAGGTACCTTCCTTTTCAAGTTATAATCACCCAGAATAGAGTTAAGGTCACTGGAAGGCTCGCAGTGTAAAATACTCAATGGGAAATGAAACGGCACATAGCCATGAAACAGCAAAAGTCTGTCAGAGACAATACAGAAGTTTCTGATAATGGCGTTTGAGGAAGGAAACTTCCTGATAAAATGAGCTGAATTGCACTTTGGATTTCAGTTTGTTTTGCTTTTTGTCAGTGAGGCTTTTTGCAACTGGTAGCAGAAATCAAGGTATTTAAATATGATTTGACTAATTTGCTTATTGGCTTGATGTCTATAATGTGTGATCTTTGTGTTTATAATGTATCCCTATGGGGAAACTGCCTGAAGCAGCTCACATGGAGCTTAAATTAAGAACATGTAGAATAACCCTTGGTTTTTTTTTAATGATGAAGTCTCTCCTGACTTAAAAGCTTATTCTTTAATATTCTGGTTAATCTAATTAAGGGTTGACTTAGGAAAATGTCTAATACTTGGTGTCTTTCAAAGTACACAAATGCTAATCTAAAAAGTTAAAGAATTTGGTAGCCATTTTACATTTCATCATAGTTTTACATATTTGAGACCTCAGAGTTGAATATTTTTTCTATCCTTTCCCCTATCTAAATAATCAGGAGTTTATTTTTAACATAGAGAATTCTGTGAAGAAGCATATGAGATATGTTTCCCTGTGCTCTTTTTTAGTGAAATGACAAAAACAGTGGAGATTTCTGGGGAAGGTGGACCCTTGGGAATACATGTAGTACCCTTTTTTTCATCATTGAGTGGAAGGTAAGGTATTTTCTGCATTACTTAGAAGTATATTAAAGGATTTAAGCTGTGGTTCTCTTAAAATACCTATGATTTAACCATAAGGAAAATAAATGGTCAGAGAAAACTGGTCTATGACACACCAAAATATTTACTAGTCTAAGTTATGTGTAAGCCAATACCAACCCCTATGTTCCTATATGTCATTTTACTTGCCTCTGGTTTTATTCTCTGAATGGTAAACTAGAGTCTCTGTAGAATAATGTAATACAAAAGGTGGAGGGCTAGGGAGTTAGTTGTTTTCTCTGGTATTGGGTTGGTTTTGTGGGTGTGCGGTTTGAGTTTAGTTGTGTGGGGGTTTTTTAGGGTGGAGGGAGAGGTTGGTTTCCTTTTTATTGTTTGTTCCCATCCCCAGTTGGGTTTCTCTGCATAGGCCCTTCCTTAGTGACATATCAGACAAGAAAAATAAAAAAAACCTTTTCTTGTCTGGTCGTGCCTTATATTTTTCAAGCCACCTTTCAGATCTGGTTGTATAGCATTTATAGAATGTGCACTATACCATGAACTTTTCTTTGTCACAATACAATTACTTTAATTATAAATGATTTAACATAGTCTGTTGAGATCACAAAAGCCTATTATAGCAGCATGCTCTTATTGATGCACTGTAGTTAAGACAGTGTCAGCATTTTATTCTAACTGTTTTCCAAGCTATGTTACTCAGATGTTAAGAAAAAAATATATAAAAAATTCTAGGCTGAAATTTGACATGCAGAGGCTTAACCAGAGAGTTAATTTGACACTTGCAACCCTGAATAAGAGATGAAAAATTGCCAGAGCCGTAAATGACACTACCTGATAGCAAAATGGCTGCCTGTAACACAAAGACAATTATTGCAAAAGTAAAAATTGTCTAATTCTTAAGTGTTTCTTTACTTGTCAACTTTCATGTAGGACAGAGAATGTGAAAGACTAAATTGCCTTGAAAAAGTCTGTGTGTGTAAATGTTTTCTTGGCAAGACCTGAGTCTGTAAGTGGACCCAAATTCATTCGGAACGTTTTCTTTAACAAAAGGGAAAATAGACATCCACCTGCTGCCTGTAAAAATGTCATCACTGTCTCAAGAAGAAAGTTGGTCTTCAATGGGAACTGCAGGAAATCTGAGTTGCGTCCTTGGCTGTGCAGCCTGCCTGTTTGTCTTGAAAGGCACTTGTGTTTGTTACCCCTTCATGAAATGCAGACAATAGTTCTTTGTAATAGGTATGCCGTAAAGGTTGTAGTGGTTACGCTGTTACTTCAAGATCATTAGGTAAAAATGTGATGAAATTGCAAGCTGTTACAATCAGTAATTATTATGACTGTAATACAATTCTGTACTGAAGTGCCAGTGTGTTAAGGTCCGCTTTTAAAGACCTCCATGAAGAAAAAATGGAGTTCCTTGGTCTACGTTGCATGCGTGCTAATATGTCCTTATTCACAAATGCTTTTGGGGATCCCCTGGAGCAAAGGGGTTTTTGACAGATGGACTACTGGTTTAGACAGTTGTCTTGAAATCTTAATGACCTTTGGCAGAAGCATACCGATATCTTTCTAAAAGCACTAGAGTGACTTAAATTGCTTGTCCCTATTATTTAATCAAGCCTGAGACTAGTGTATTAATTTTAACTCATCATAACAGGAGAAAGTACAGAAGAGCATCTTTTATTTCTGTTAATCACAAGATACAATTTATGGGGGCACACTGGCCATGACTAGCTTGGTCTGGTGTTTCAATTGTAGAGTTATCTTCTATTAAGGTAATGCTGGCTTTAGCCTAGTGCTGCTGCAGAGCAAACTTCTTCTAGAGGTTGTTAAAACATTGTATTAATTTAGAAAGTCTTAGTTTCTACAGGAACTACAAAACTAATGGAAATAATTTTTTTCCCTTTCTTTTGCACTTAGATATCATTAAAAAAAGGAAATTAAAATTTAATGGTGTATTAGAATAATGCTAAAATTGAGGCTGTGGAAAAAGGTAATGGAATAATGAATTTAAGCTGCCACAGCATATGTAACTCAAGCTACTTGCACACATGAGTTTTAGATAAGTGGGCAATCCTATTGCATTGTATGGGTGCAGTATCTAAGCACCACACGATTAGTGAGCATCTGACTTAATGTGTAATTTCTTTTATTTCTCTACTTTTGCTGGTTTACATCTTAACATAATTATATTTTATTAGTTCCTAGGGTTTCGGTGGTTGATTGTCACTACTTGGATGTTTGTCATCAATAGGGCTGCGGCCCCTTTGCCACCACTGCCCCTTTAAGTCCTTTAGTGAAGGGTAACACTGGTTGCAAGAGAATCTTTATGCGGTAGATTGAATCTCTTTTTGTGTGTTAGATGTTTTGAAGAAGTAATACTAGGAACAAAGTTTTTACTTAAAGTACATTGATGTGATATAAATTCTTAAATCTTCATACAGTAAATCTAAAATCAGGTGTACAGTGAATATAATAGCATCATTTGAAATAGTTAATGGCATCTGTTGAATAGACTTAAATATGAGGGGCAGTCATGAGAAGTCTGAGAAAAAAATACAAGACTTCCATTTTGTGGTTGGAGTGCTGGCATGTTGGAAATTGCACATTAATATTTTATGGAGTATAACCAGTAGAAAATGGTCTCTAAAGGTCATCTCCCTTCAATGCTCATGTGGTATGGAAATTTAGTGGATAAAACTTTATTATAAAAGGTGTTCACAAACATGCAGTTGTCGGGTTTTTTGGACATTATGCTGGTATCACTGGATAAATCTATGTTGAGTTGTAGTCCGCAGTACAGAGATGCTCCAGGTAGGACAGAAAGAGCCTAGTGTTCCGAGCAGTTAGCCACACTGGAATTTTGCACCAACCCATACTTGTTCGTTTACCACATTATCAGAAGTTTCCGTACGGCACCTCAGTTTTCAAATTGCAAGTAACTTGGTAACAAACAACATAGGTTTTGATGTTCTGTTGCTCTCCTGCCCCACAAATAAATAGTATTGCTGTCATGTATCAAAACAAGTGAATTTGGTAACTAAAAAGTTTCAGAGATAGAAATAGTGGTTATTTTTTTATCTTATTCTGATGCCCATTTAGTTTATTGTAGTTGAGTTAGAAAATTTCTTTTTATCTGGTTGCTTTTCTTTGGAGCATTTTAATCTTTCCTAGTTGCAGTAGAATATTGCTTAAGCTATGTTCAAGTTTTTAACTGGATAGGGAGATCTAGGTGTTTTCCTCTGTTTCTCCAAGTATGACTTACAGGACTATGTTTCCTGAAGTTCTAGCAAGCAGCAGAGCATTAGTGTCCAGCAGTTTTTCTTGGTGTTTCTTGAAATCCCCTGCCTTTTAGGTAAAGAGCAAGCTGGAAATCATTTCTCTAGGTTAAGCACTTCATAATGGTCGACTCTTATCTCATCTGATACACAGTAGAGATTAAGATCTATTTTTAGTTGCTATAAATTCATAGAATCAGAATAAGAATAGTTTTTACCTTTTTTTTTTTTTGTCTTTTAGGATGCTGGGACTCTTCATCCGTGGTATTGAAGAAAACAGCAGATCCAGGCGTGATGGTCTTTTCCATGAAAATGAATGCATTGTGAAGATTAACCATGTGGACCTTACAGATAAAACCTTTGCACAGTAAGTGCTAGTTTGCAGATACTTTTAACTAGCCAGGATTTTATATGATGCTGTGTTTATTAAGTGATTCATGCAAAGGGATTAATATTTATTTCAGATAAAATGCCTGTAAAATTGATACCTGGCAGAGACTTTGTAATTTTCTTTCTGAAACCTTCAAATAAGGTGAAATCTGAGGAGAGGATTCTACTTGGAGTCTTAGTGAACCTCTTGTGCTTACTTAATTTAAGTAGCTCTAAGTTCTTAATAGTTATCTTTGCTTTCTTCTGTTATTTCTTTCCATATTTTCTTTGTAATTTTTTCCTCATAAGACTTTCAGAATGAGTCAACATTGCAGCGTGTTTCTTACGTGCTTTTGCAAATGAAATAAGATTTATTTTGGGTTTTTTTGGTGCTGCAGCTTTTTGAGCATTTAATTTTTTAAAAATACTTCAACTGTCAAACTATGCTTAGTTGAGCTAAATGGGAAGTCTCGCCTCTTATGACTTTTATTACAAATCTGTTGACATTTATTATCTATCTCAAATTAAGTAACAGGTTGTTTTGATTGGCTGTGAATTAATGTGACATTGTTGCACAAAAGAATAGCCTCTCAAATTTCACAGATATTTGCTGTAGTAATTAAACAGTAATTTGTTTTTACTTTTAATCCATATGTTTAGACAGCTGAGTGATTGTTTATAATATAGCAAAAACCTATTGAGATGTCAAGGGAGTTGAAGCTTAACTTTCTAAACAGTTCAAGGTTTCTAGACTGAAATCCAATAAGTAATTTCACTGTTAGGGATAAATATTTGCAAAGTAGGTTTTCATAAAACAAGCATAGTTCTGTAGCGTGAGTATTTACCTTGGTTTTCAGGCTGTGCTTTTTGCTGCTTAATAGCTTAAGTTACTGCTTTCTGCATATTTGGTGGTAAACGTATTGTGCTGCAGTACAGTACTTGCCATTCTCTTCCACCCATGAAAATTCCTACATGAGATACCAACTTTATCAGACCATAAATGTTGGTATGCTATTAAAATGTTTATTGCCTCGCCTGTGCAGTTGTGTAATGAAGTTTTATCCTTCTCAAGTGAGATTTTGCCTGAATCAAAACCTCTTTTCAAAATTTTATGTAATCTTTTCTTTACAAATTTGTTGTCTCCTTTGTGTTCTCTTCAGAATGTATCTAGATCTCCAGAGACTTTACACCCGTGGAGAAGTATGTGGAGCGAAGGACTCCATATATTTTTCTCTAAGGTTCCTAGATTTTGGGACAGTTAGAAATACTGCAGTAAACTTTCCAGTTCTCCATCAGGCATTTCCTTCAAAATGAGAAATGCAGGACACTTAGTTTTCTCCAAGTTGTAAAGTTTTGGGAGTTGGAAAAGATATTTACAAAGACAGTTGCTAGTTTAGAGAGGCCAGTATTGTTGGACAATCTCTCTCTCTCTGTGATGAGGAGAGTTAGAAAAGTAACTAAAAGGTGATTCAGAGCAGAATGTAATTTAATTGGTCTAAATCACCTTGTGTTACAGTAACAAGTACTGTGGTTACAGTGGCATTGAATCTAAGGAGGAAAAACTGGGGGCAGTGAGGACTCAACATCCTTTAGGGGCTGGGAGGAGTATTTTGGACAAGGTTTAGCCTGGTCCCATGTGCTGTAATGTTGTTCTGCTGAATTGCTTTCCCAGAACGGCCTTCTGGCATCATCTGTCTTCCCTGGCTGTTGAGAATGGCTAAGAATGCAGCTTTCCAGGTTGAAACTCTCAGTGAATACATCTTCTAGTTTTCATCTGGCATGACATAGCTGTACTAACCTGACAGAAGTCCAAGACACAGAAATGCAGTAACTGTAATGGATGTGACGAGTATTGTCCCAATGATTATTGACCCAGAAACAGTCATCAGATTCTCCTTTGAGAGGAAAATCTGTTTGCTAGTTTCAAATTGACATTTCATCGTAACCCCTGTAAAAGCTGTTTTAACACTTAGCAGAGACTGTTACATACTGTCTCTTTCCGTTTTCAGCAGAGACTTTCTAGTATTGCTCCTGATGATTGCTGCTTCTGCAGCTGTAATAGCAGCCTACTTTCTGTATTCCCATGTTTATAATAGTTTTATTTATTGGGACTCTTGGGTCTGCTTTTTCATTTGCTGTTAATCCATTCAATTACATTCTGTTGTGTTGCGGAGTTTCTAGCACCTCTTTTAATTGACTCCCTTATTTCTTTTAAAGTATGCATTTGGGGTCTCAAGAAATGTAAATTCCTCCATACATTATTTTTTCTCTTTGAAGTACAGCCAGTTATTTTGCCCCTCCAGAGCTTTCCCACAGGATGTCTAGTGTTATTTCCACTATTTTTTGTTTGAAGATCATCTTATATTTTCTCTTTCATATATTTAAAATATTCATCTCCTGAAACCGAGTTATTAAATTACCTTACAACATATGACCAAGTGGCTACTTGCAAGGATGAAGTTGGGGTGTGAAAGAAACCCGGTTATGACTTTATATCCTTGTGCTGGGAGCATGTCTTAGTTTCTACTATTAGAGTAAGGTCTGTCCTTGGAAACCTTCACAGGCCACAGATGAGCAGGTAACCTATAACCTCTGCAGGCACACTGAGGGACAGAGCTGTTCACAAACCTAACCCTTGAGAGTGATGCTTGAAGAATACCTTCCTACAGCACTCTCTGTGCTACCTTTCTTTTCCAAGTTTGAGGTTTCTCTTCTGGCAGCTTCCTGTCAATGAATTATTCTGACTCTTGGTGCCCATACACTCAGTATAGACAAGATGGTACTTTCCCACAGCAGTATCCATTGGGACTGCCCCTTGACTGCAAAAAACCTTCTTGAAACAAACTCTTCCTTCCACTACCTATAGCTGCAAGGTGGAGATACCATGCGGCTTTGTTCACCTGGGAAAGCAATAGGTGTATATTCAAGATGTTAACATTTGCAGTGGCTTCTTTTCTGTATCAGTGTAAAAAACTGTTTATTTTGGAAGTACTTTCAAGATTAACTCCTGTTGCATAATGGAGTGTAAATCTGTAGTGAAGAGTTCAGTGAAATACTGACTTTGACTGACAGACATGCTACAGAAAGGTGGGAGATATGTAAATTGTTTTCAAAAGGACGCCATGATTTATTTAAAAATTAATGTGGCCATTACTTCCTCTCTTGAGCTAGTTGTGCTAAGCAGGAGTACATGATTTTTCATTCTCAAAATGTACTTCAGCTACTACTTCTGTTTATACTTGAGTTGTCTTATGCAATATGGAAGAAAATCAGTGCTCTTCATCAGAAGGTAGGAGAGGAAAGCATAGAGAGAGAGAATTTTCTTTTGTTCCTTTAGAACAAATTCTTTGTTCCTTTAGAATCCAGGGTTTGTAAAATGTCTTGATTGTCCGGATCTATGGGTTACTCAAAATCCAGGGAAGTCTTTATGAACAGTTGCTTTGGCTGACTTGTCTTAATTGCCTTGAAATGCATGGGAACCTGAAGTCTGTATTGTTACCATGTCACCAGTTCAAGGGGAGTAGTTTCATTAAATGCTCTGACACAGTTTCTGATGTTGCAATTGAGCACATCTATAAAGGCATTGATTAAGTCTATATACTCACCTTAGCAAGAGGTTACTGCTTGGAAGATGTGAGTAATATTTACCTATTTATTTATCCATTTATGTAGAGCCACACAAATAGTTGCACCTTTTTGGTCACCAGTTTTTTTTATGATGTTTATATATCCCATACCATCATCCTTTTGTATTGCAACATTTACGGTCTCAATATTTCTTTTGAAATATATCCCATATATCCCATACCCTCATCCTTTTTTATTGCTGTAGAATCAGCCAGCATTAGGTGAAGATGAAAAGATGAAGGAATCTGAGGGGCAGTAAGGCTGTAGTCGGAATAAATGGAGTCTTGAGCTTGCTCAGAGTAGTTGTATCCACCAGAGCAATTGGTCATAAGTGCTCAGTGTGCTTCTATGCCAACAAGAAAATATGTAACAGACAAACACTTAAAAAAAGTAGCAACCTATGACTGCAGGAGTCTTTTGGTGAGTTTTTGCCATCAGAGCTCCCACTGCTGATGCTCTGCATGAAGAATTGTGTTCATTAGTTTATTCTGGCTGATGTCAGGAATTCTGACAGATGTGTTGTTCCTACTTGAAAAGTAAAGTAGTTTAGAAATATTATTTCATGCATACTTAAAAAAAAAGGTAGATGTGAAGATAAGTTATTTCTTCATGTTGAAGATAAATTGTTGTCTTATTATCTGTAAACAGCTTCAAACTTTGCCCAAGGTTTCCAGTTTGTGATGTGAATTTTCGTACCTTTCATTTAAAGGGCTCAGGACGTCTTCCGTCAGGCAATGAAGTTTCAAAGTGTCATCTTAGAAATCCTTCCTCCATATAATCGAGAACAATATGAGAAGTCTGCTATTGCTCCTCTTTGTTTTCTGGATAATGAAGAAGGAGTTCCAAAAACAAAGATTCCACCTCCTGTTCATCCAAAACCTGCTCTGAAAACAGTTAATCTTTCTGGAGCAAACAGCTTTGAGGCAGGTGTACAGGCAACACTACAACAAGTGAAGAGCCCCAATCTCCCACGTCTGGGTAGAAAGTCATCTTCTCCCTCCCTGTCTCCCCTTATGGGCTTTGGCAATAAAAAAAATGCAAAGAAAATAAAGATAGACCTGAAAAAAGGTAAGTCTTTGGAGATGATATGATTAATTCTACATCATGTTCTCTATAGTGATATCTTTTAACTAAACTAGCAACATTAAAAGTATAAGCAAGTTATTTGCAGTTAAAAAGTTCCAAAACTTCCGAAAGGTAGAGGTCTGTTAACAATAATTTTCTTACCAGACAGCTTTCTCATAAATTTCGGGTGCATGTTAACTAGAATTACTGATCTTTAGAACATCAGATATAATTATGTGGAAGGTATTTCATTAGCAACATGCAGTATTAAGAGATGCTTCAGACTTTTCACAAGTACAGAATAAAAATGTGAACTGTCTGCTGATGACTTGTTATTTTTCTTCATACCTGCTGATTGACCACAGCACTGTTACAAGATTCTTTTAAAGATCTGTTTAAAAATATATTCTGCTCTGTTTCGTGTTATCCAAGGAGCTGATCATAGGTTTACCTGTCTTTCCCTTTTTTTCTGCAGTTTCTTCCCATCTGTATTTATTCAGCTGTCAGCAGGCTGAATTTTGCGTTTATGTCTTTAATTGCTGCTCAATGCAGATGTCTTCCTTTGCATGGAGTAACAAGTTTATGCACATGTAGTAAAATGTGCTTAAGCAGATCCCAATTAGCATTTATATTTTCTGTTTAATTTCTGTCTCTGATTTGGCTGAGAGTTAAATTTGATGCCAGAAGTGGCCCTTTTAAAAACTGTCTGTAACTTTATTCTTTTAACGTGTAATGAATGTAATCAAGCTGTCATTTCTTAATTTTTGTTATTTCTTAACTTAAATCACTCATTTTCACTTCTGAACTCTTCAGCTTTTCGTTAACAAAACCTGCTTCAGTATTTTCCTTATTTTAGATGTAATGCTTTTGATTTTGTAACAGTAATTTGTATTTTTAGAAATTATAGGAATGAGATACTGAGATGATGTTATCTCTGGGTAGCAATCCTGCCCAATATAAAAAGATTTTTGTGGACCCTGCTATTCCTGGGTGATTTTGGTGGCTTATAAGCAGTACGCTAATATTGATTTTTTACTCCCTAATTATTTGTTAAAACATTTATCTGTGAATGCCTGAGGTTGTTTATTTCCAAGCAGCAAACAACTCCACTAATGGAAGCTTTGAAACACTACTTTGTCTTTTCTTAACAGCATGTTTTCAGCAGTTTTTGCATTCGAATCATGTGACATTTTCCACTTCTCACGGAGTTTCAATAAAACCTGCTAAGTTATATTTATGCTCATAAATAAACGATTCTGATTGCTCTGATTTATTTCAAAGACTTGACATTAATGTGAAGGTTGATACTAAAACCACCTAGAGAAAATGTAAACACTTTAAAATGAAAGTTCTCGCTTGTTTTGTATGATCATGGAGTATCCAAAAGTATTTGGATTTGTAGTTTCTGCAGGAGGATTTGAGTGTGTGTTCTGACATTGATAGAATTCTTCTATAGATTGTGCAGAAAATACTCATGTTTACAGCTTTTTGTTTGCTTTCTTTTTTCAGAGCTAACCTGAATGAGTGCCTGTGATATGTTGCTGACATTGTTGACTTACTTTTAATGATCATCGTTTTGTTGTTGAATTTTATGTTGAGAGTTTTTTATCTGACCTCCTAGGTCCAGAAGGACTTGGTTTCACTGTGGTTACCAGAGACTCTTCAGTGCATGGTCCTGGTCCGATTTTTGTGAAGAATATTTTACCAAAAGGTGCAGCGGTAAAAGATGGTCGTTTGCAGTCAGGAGACAGAATCCTGGAGGTTAGGATAGACATCCATTGTATTTGCATTGCTATGTATTGGTTGCTGGTTTGGGCATAAATGTTTTATTTCCTTATACGTGCTACTGATGTATGGCATTACAATTCTTGACCTTGACTTAAAAAAATGTCTCATGGCTTTTGTATTGTTTGTCAACAAGTATTTGACACTGTGATTTGGAAAAAGGTGCTTTTCACAAGGATCAGTGGCTGCTTGAACAGGGGGATATTAATAGCATCATGGTTCTTCAAGCAAATAAATGTATCAGTTTAGAACCAAACATGTCTTGTTTTGCTTTTCACAAGGATCTGTGGCTGTTTGAACAAGGGGAAATTAATAACATCATGGTTCTTAGAGCAGATAAATGTATCAGTTTAGAAACAAAACATGGTCTTCAGCCATGTCCAAAAATCTCAGATTAATATCAAGGTGGTTAAGTGCTCATTTGA
The DNA here is from genome assembly GCF_004027225.2 of Strigops habroptila. Classification (NCBI taxonomy): domain Eukaryota; kingdom Metazoa; phylum Chordata; class Aves; order Psittaciformes; family Psittacidae; genus Strigops; species Strigops habroptila. The sequence goes on along the minus strand of NC_044281.2, from coordinate 14,280,240 downwards.
AAGCAGTTTTGCTCAAATCTCTCTGTTTAACATTTTTAGATACCTTGTGACTTACAGTCTCCTCTAATGGGTTGTTTTACTTACTAACCTCAAAAAGCTCTTAAAGTAAACAGTTTCAATATTCAGGTCTTGTTTCTGTACTTTTCATCTTCAAAGTGCTTTACAAACTAATTAAGCCTCACAAACCCCCTGCAAGGTGGGTAAGTACTACAGAGCTGCTTTAACAGATGGTGAAAATGAGGGGGAAAAAGGTTAAGTGATTTGTGCAGGGCCAGAGAGGGAGAGAGTGTGGGAGCTGTTGCTAATTCTTCTTTGCTCTCAGTCACTGAATGACACCTGTGTTAGGTGAGGGGCAAATGATGGAAGACAGTCATACAGATATGACATCCTCTATTCTTTTGTGTCTGGTAGGTGAATGGACAGGACATCACTGGCAGGACCCAAGAAGAGCTTGTGGCTATGCTGAGGAGCACAAAGCAAGGGGAAACTGTCTGTCTAATGGTGGCTCGTCAGGAGGAGGCCTTTCTACCTCGTGAGCTGGTAAACTTGTTATTTTTTCCTGACATGTGATATTGAAACAATTACATGTTTTAAAACTAGACCAAGAAACAGAAATTAACTGTTGTTGGCTAAGAAAAGGGTAGCTGGTTATCCAGCTAGTTACCTAGCAAAGGATAACTGTGTAAAGCTTGTATTTGAGAAGTATTTACACTTATATTTGATTTTGAGGGATATTTAATTTTATCTGCTTTAGATGCATTTCCATGCAAGCTGATTTTTCATCCCCAAAATGACATCATAAGCATAACTCACAGGGGAATATTGTAAACTAATTTTGTAACTGTGAGGTCAAGCATGACTGAAAATGGATAATTCTCTTTCAAAAGACTTTAAACCAGAAGTAAAACAAAGTTTAAACTTGAATTTTAAAGTGCATGCAATAAGTCTTGCAGCTTATCAGTAACAAACTAGTGAGGGTGGCTGCCCTCAGCAGATGCATCTTCTAAGCCTGTTGGCAAACTGCAGGAACGGTGACAAATAGAACTCCATTGCATTCCTCACAGATTTTGGAAGCAAGCTTTTACTTGGCTGCTGGTCTTTGACTTAATAGGCTCTTGCATGTCTGATTTTGTTCTATCTCAAGTGGTTAATTTTTACTTCTTTTTTTAACGCCAGCATGAAACTGTTCTCTTTTCTCTCACATACAACAGAGGAGGACTACATCAGTATAAGAGTGCTATCTGATACATACGTGTTTCCTCTCAAAGAAGGTCATCTCTTTGGTTGCCTCTTCCTTATCTTGATTGATGGCTGTACTTGACCTTTCATTAAGAAGTTCTCAGGATAAGGGAAGGACAGCATTTCCTGCTTTTGTCTCACTTTATCTCCTTTAAAGGACACAAACCGCCTTCGTCCTTCTCTTAAGATGCTGCCTTCTTGCCTTTCCTTTTGCTTTAGACCGTTAGCAGGATCTTCTACAGAAGTCCTTTATGATATTTCCTCACAAAACATTGCTGACAGTTTTTCTCTTTTTCCTTGTTACCAGTTGGACCTTGTTGAGGTAAGGGTGTCTGTTGCCTATGGTAGGATAAGAAGCTGGAGGGGAGTTCAGATTCTCTCATGTGAGCCTTTCCTCTTGTGCTACTGGTGCCCAGTTTTTTCTGTAGTACAGCAATTCTGAAGTGTCCTAACCAAACTGGTTTTGTTTTCATTTTGCTTTTTTATAATGGCAAAATATTTTCTGCCCTTTAATTGGACATTCATTGTCAGATTCCCAAAGCACCGAAGCTGGTCATTGTAATACTTTGTTTAGTAAGCCCCAAGCTGGAGATTCAGTATCTATGTGGAGGGAAATTTCTTAGTCTGAAAGTACTAAATTATCTATTATATTTGAGGTTTTTTCCTTCCACCAGCTCTTCTAAACAAGAGATTAGTTTTTGAAAAGGCTACCCATCAACAGTTTTTTCTTGCAGATTTAACTTATAAAACACCTTACTTGGAAAACATACTTTTAAAAAAAGTATGTATTCTTCTTTTCTCTCTCCTATCCCCCAACATTATATGTTATTCTTTATTGTCATAGTACAAATTCTCTTAGAAATTACTGTACCAGTGCGTGGGTATAGAAGACTGGAGGAATCTGAAAGATATTTATAATTTTTACCTGCCACAATTGTATTACCTGCTATTACCTGCTATTAAATTCTAGCCCCTACAGCAAGGATTAACTACCTTTCAAAAGGTGACTTACTTATGACTGGCATGATTGAAATCCAGAAAGTAGCCACATTTATCCTGCTGGCTTGACCTTCGCTTAGATTGCTTTCTCTGCAAAAGAATGATGCATAAGTGATGGCCCTCACTGTAAGGGAGATGACGTGTGAATTCTAATACTGTTCTGTGTTCCTTGTTATCCCAATCAAGAACAATATAGTACAAATGTGAGTTACTGAAATATGCTAGGTAATTTTATGGAACCAGCCCTTTAAAATTAAAGCGCCTTTCAGCAACATCTGTTTGGTAGCTCACAGTAAAAGTGTGGATTACCATACCCCTAAGCTACCAGATGTTGATAATAACGTGATGCTTGTTAGAATTCATGAGATGTCTGAGAATAGTCTCAACAAAGATTAAAAAAAATAGATTAAAATTGGTTTAGCTTTTTTGTTTGTGTTTAGCTTTAGCCATGATACTCATTGGACTAATCCTCTACTACCTCAGAAGTTACAGTGCTGTTTTGATCAAAGAGGAGAAAAAAGCCAGCACTTTAAATGTTTGGTTTTGGGGGGAAAGGCAGTGGATAATCCAATATTTTTCAAGGACAGCTGTAACTGAATGCTCTGGCTATGTAACATGCATGCAGAGTTTACCTAAACACTTGGGGGTTTTGTTAATGCCTGGCAATAAGAGAGTAATTGCTTTATATCAGAATTCTTGTTAGTTTGAGCAGTTCTCCAGGGTCTGCAACCTGAGAAGATATTTTCTTTAGGTTCCCTGTTACCTGTTATAAGGGAAAGGAGAAGGACTGCCTAGTAAAAGTGCTCATTCCCCACAGCTTCCTGGGACAAAGATGCCTCTGGAAGTTGGACCTGCTAGAGGCCGTGCACAAAACCACTCTGAACATGTTGCTCCACGAGAACTGGATTCCTAGATTAATTTCTGGAGGGGATTTGATAGTTGCATGGGCACAAAGCAAATAATGTAACAGAGTAAGTGGTGGCATTTGGTTGCCTTGGTCTCTAATAATACAATTTGACTTTTCCGTGTAACAAAGCTGTGGTTTGGAGAAAGCTTGGTCCCACGAATATTTTCTCTTCAGCAAACTGGATGGGAGCGGAGTTGGCGGGTTTTGTTACTGTGACCTATGCTGATGAGTTGCTAGCACGTAGGAAAATATACTCGGAGTAGCAAACCTTTACCACAGCAGCCAAGAGAAATGTATGTGGGTGAGGATGAATCAGTGTTGCAAACAGGCATTATTAAATTGTAGGCAATTGGGCCTTCAGTTACACTAGCCTATGCAACGTCTGAGAGTTGTACAGTTACATTGCTTGTGCGTAATGAGGGAATAAAATAGAAAACCCAATCTTTGTAGTGTTGTTACTGCTTTAAATAAAGAAAAGGGGGATCTAATGAGGTTTGGAGGTTTTTGGTTGTTTTTGAGATTTTTTTTTTGTAATTGAAACAGACCAGTGAAGTAGAATTTGGACCAACCACAGGCTGTTGTCCTTATTATCCAGTTAGCCAAATGTTCCCAGTAATTCGTGCCAGCTGTTGACAGTGTAGCAGCTGAGTAAGGAGCTGATTTCAAAACTCAGGGGAAGATCCTGATTCACTTAATTACCGCACTCTACAGAGTGGCCGGTGATTAGTGCATTCTTTAAGGTGCATTTGGGCTTTAAACTATGTAACACTGATTGTTTTCTGAAGGATGGTGAATATTACAGAGAGAAACTGGCTTAACTGGACAGATTTGGATTTTCCAGCTCTTATCAAAGAAAATGAAATACACATAAAACTGGCTATCATCCTATTGTGTTTTGAAAATACAATGTTTTGATCATGTGTATTTGTTGCATCATGTGTTTTCTCCAGGGAAACTGTGTGATCTGAAGGTGCCATTTTTTTTAAATAATGATGTAAAGATCACTTACTCCCCTTGTGTGTCTTTATCCCTGTGTTGGTAAAACAGGCAAAGCTACTTGAATGAGAACAGCTCTGGTGTAACCCATTCCACACCATGACCCTATGCAATTCTTTTTTGTTATTTTTCATGAGCCTTCAGGATAGAGGATATGATGCACATAAGCAGAGGAATGTGCCTGTTCTGCAGTTGCTAGAAATAGTATAGCACTGACAATGTTTCAGTGCATTTTGCTTTAAGTTAGAGCACATATATAGTACATGTTTTGCATATATTTCTTTTTTTTTTTTTTTTAAGATAGCTTTGACAGTCTCAAATGTAATCACTATTTCTATGGTTTTTGGCATATTCTTGATCCCTGAAGAATGGAGGAAAAGGAGCAAACCAGCATTTTTACAACAAAAACTAATAGAACAACAGCAATGTATATAATGTAGTAGTTGATCTTTACCTCTGAGTCTTTTTTGGCTTTGTAGTACACATGTACTATACAGGATAGAAGGAAGCAGGATGAGTGGCAAGTTCAATTAAACATTTTTTTCTGCTTTACCATGTGATTAACTTTTATGTTTCAGTCTTCCCCTAGTTAAACTTGTTTGCCTGAAGTGTTGTCCTTTTTGGTTTTAATATTCAAAGCTTAATTTCTGTTGCTTCCTTTTGATTGTTTCTTGCCTTTTTATGTGCAGGAAATGGTAGGTGGAATTTCAACCTAGACTTAACCTTTTTTGCACCTGTTTTGGTAGGTCAAACCAGTGATTATAGTGCTCAATTGAGCAGAAACAGTCAAATAATTTCAGTCAGAAAGTGATTCCAGCAGGTACTAATTCTCTATTAGTACTTGCTGGATAACACTAGATATACTGGATGACACTTGCTGGATAACACTAATTTTGTTATCTCTATTCAAATGCAGGAGAATCTGATGGGGGTGAGGGTGAAGGTCAATATACATGTTGGATTTCAATAACACATACAAGATTAAGTTCTTGAATTGTTCTGCATGATGAACAGAAGGAAATTGTGAACACACATGACATGTTTCATCTTGAATAATTTTATGAACTGTGTAGACTTTAAGGAGTCCTGGGGTTCTTGTTTGTTGTGGGGTTTTTTTTCAAGAACTTTTGAAGGAGAGTGTTTAATTTGGGGTAGGTTCTCTTCATCTGGAATAGTCGAGAAATTAGTGTAGGTTGTATCTACACAAATGTATCTTTGTAGAGTGAAAACATTGTGTAGTACAGCTCCTTCAAAGGTTTTCGGCTTTCATTACGTTTTTCAGAAGATGGTTACTAGTTGATTATAGCTTAGAGTACTGGAAACTGTGCACTGAGGTTTGTTGTTTAGTTACTGTGCTCGTTATGAAAGTCAGTGAAAGATCACTGTCTGGAAGGAATGTGACAGTCCTTCTTGTCACAGCTAACAGAAAGCGTGACATAGAGTATCCCTTTGTCCCAGGTTTTGGTGGGACTCCCTAACTTACCAAAGAGGAATAAATCACTTAATTCATGCATCTTTAAAAAGTGACCTTTTTTTTTTTTTTTTTAATTTGAACTAAATCCAACACTTTTGAAATGCAGAATGAGCTCTCATGTGCTGTGAAGTGCCAATATAGCTACCAATACAGCAAACACGTTTAACGTGCTTTTCTGTGTGACAGTGGTAGTCAACCTTTTCAAGGTTGCAGAGATCTTGCTGCATCTGGTCTGCTATTGCTTTCGCTGTCAAGCTCATCATTGTTACGATCTAGCAATGATTTGTCTTTCACACCTCACTCTTCCTATTTTCCAGCCAATACAATGAACCTTAAAAGGATAGTTTAAAAGTTCTGGTCATAGCACTTATTGCCTGCAAGAACTTCTAATGGTGCTCTGCCTGCTGGTAAAGAAAAAGAGTGGAGACAAGTAAGGAGAAAGCGTAATGTTACTCGTACCATGAGATACTGTATTTGCTTACAGGATTATTGCCAAAACCTCCTAATTTGAGGAATCCTACCTCAGAGCATTGCGAAATGAAAACTGTTTACTTGATAGCATCAGTCTCAGCTCCGTTATTGTCCAAAATTTTTTGGCAGCGCACTTTATGAAATCAGAAGTATGTATACATTAGAATGGAGGCATATAAAACCCGTCTCTTAACAGAAATTGCGTCTCCATACATTTCAGATGCGTTATCCAGATTTACAGTATTTACGTTCAATAAAACCAAAGTATTTGGGCAATTCTTAAATCTTACTGGCAACTCTAGTATCTTGCCATTTACAAGGGTCACCAGCTTTATTCCGTATACCATATGAATATTATTTAAAGTCTCTCTGCCTTAGAATCCATGAAAAAGGTTTTCTTAGGCTGACTTAATGTGAAATGTGTGCTTGTGATGTTTGAAGTAGACATAAAAGAATTAAACACTGCTTATTGCTTTGTTTGCTCTCCCTTTAAAATAGTAACCAGTAAATCAACTAGAGTTGGATTTGTACATCAGTATTGTGACATGCTTGCCAGAAATATATTCTGAAAGTATACAGTAACAGCAATCCTAAATTCATCCTGAAAATACCATGCAGTCTTCCATCTTCATGAGTGATAAGACTTTAGGAGCTAAGTGGCAAGGTATATTAACTGCATAAGGCTCCAGCTCAGTAGGGTGCTTAAGCACATAGTTAACCCCACACATGGGATGAAAATGGGTGTTTTCACAGTAGGGCATACCTCGATTGGGGACTGAACAAGTTAACTGTTCTTCCTCTGTTTCCTACAGTTATGTAAATTAAAAGGTTAAGTGAGACTGCATTTTATAAGTTGAAGAGCAGTGCCACATCAAATTACAAAACACTTTTGCAAAGACACACCATTTCCGTGGGTAAAACTTGCTATGGGATCTCAAATAGGCATGTCAAGCAAACTTGAGAATCTCCGTTTTTGAAGTGTCCTGTGACATCGAATAGTAAACAGTGAAATGTAATGTATCTGTCTTGGATGAAGTGCTATATATAGTCTTGTCAGTTTTCAAAGGTGTAATTCCAGGGAGTCTACATAATTCAAACCAGAACCATTCTATCTAATATGACACAAATCTGTAGTGTACTGTGTTAATGTAAAAAGTATCCAAGTACAGTATAATATATCTCCATGGATTTGCTGTTGGCTTTTTTGTCTTAGCAGGGTGTGCCATTACTGACGATTTAGTTTTTCTTGCAGTATGGAATACAGATGATTTTAAAGAAGCCAATATGAAAGCATCTGTCAGAAATGCTAAAGATGGATACATGCAGCAATGACTTCGGTTATTTACTAGATTGTGACAAGATTACAGCAGTACATTACCTTTGAGTATTATTTCCAAGAGCATTGATATATATCTGTTGCAAATACAGTGTAGATTTTATAGTGAGTAAATGACTGAGCTGTCAGCAAAGTATTTCTTAATTGTGGCTAAGATCTTGGAAAGAGCATAGAGAATAGTGCAGGTAAGGATGTATCATCTTTTCTGCTTTTCTGCAGAAAAAACTTCTTTTTCAAGCTTTTCTGCCAGTAATTGTTATGTGGTGCCGCAATTTAAATGCTGCTCTCTAACTTTTACAGATACTTTTTTCTTTTTTTTTTTTTTTTTATTTTCAGAAATAATTGCAAAAGCATGTAAATGTCTTATTTCCTTCATAAGCCTTTGAAAATAACCCTCTTGGGTCTCTTGCCTTTTGCTCTTGGCTCTGAATGGCACTCCAGGGAGTTGGCATCTCTTATCAGAAATGAGCAGCCAGGCAAGGGGCAGCCAGCATATTGAGACACCATAATAGTGTGTTGGTCAAGGGCAGCAGACAGGTACTGAAAGGTCTCTTGTTGTGTTAAACAAATGCTATTTCCTTCCTGCCTTAAGTGAGAGGTAATTTTTTTGTAAGCTTCTCTTTTGGCAAAAGAACAATGGGGATAAATAAGGCAACCTTTCCAGTGAGAGATATGCATTAGATTATCATAAATCCACAGATCAAAAGTACCGTGGTCAATGAGAACAGGCGTTGTAAGATTAAATAAAAGGACTAATTGAAAGTGGTGTCCCAGGGTAGACAGAGGATTGACACAATATGGAGTAGATATAACCAGGGACTAAGTAGAAAGGGAAAGAAAACAATGCACAGTACTTTTTTCAAAGGTTACAATTCTGTTTGTACTGGTGACTGAGCAGTTTTTGTGTGCTGTGGGAATAAGAGAAGGCTAAAAGTATTTTATGACTGTTCTTTAAAATACTGAGAATTTGTTGGTGAAACTTAATTATATACCAGTAAAATTTTAGGTTGTTTTAAGAATCTTTTATTATAGCCTTTTAATTAAGAAATTGGAGACCTGAGGTCTAGATGTGTGTCTAAAAGTTAAATAAAATCATTGGCAGAACATCAATTAATCGAATGTATCCTGAGGCCCATGAATAAAGACTGAATAAATTCAGTCTGCGTTGCTGAATGTTATTTAGCACATATCGTAGGGCTTTCTGTTCCCAAATCTAGCAAACTCTGTATTCTTTCACCTTCATATAAACTCTTCTGAGCTTTTCTGTCTGGTTTGTGGTGATTCAGTAAACATCAGAATTGATGTTACTGAAGTACCATGCAGGTATCTTGGTAGATGAAAACATTCCTGTCCTGATTTTCTTTGTGAGGAATGGTGCCTGTTTGGTTGTTTGCTCCATTCTGTTTATCAGCTGAGTCTGGACGGCAAGCAGGCAGATTGCCTCTGACTTCTTCTGACTGCTGCATTTGGACCAGGAGAAACTGCCTGGAGAAAAAGAGGAGATTGTCTTCCGCAAGCAGTTGAAGGAGCGCAGGAACTATCTAGATAGAATGCTGGATGGTGCATCCAGGAGGGAGCTTTGCAGCAGGAGCTGGGGCTGGCAGACCCCTATAAATAGTAGGGAACAAACATCACTAAGTTGCAGAGGCAACTGTGAAGAGAAACATGCATATCTAGAGGGGACTCTTCAGAGCTTGTTGCAGCTGAGGAAGCCACTGAAAGATGACAGGCTAAGATTAGTAAAGCTGAAGGAAGAACCTACCCAACAAGGACAAAGTGAGCAGTAGCAAGGACTGATTTTTCAAGTGTTTGGTGTGGGTTTGTGGGGAGGATTTGGTTTTGTGTGTGTGTGGTTTTGTTCTTTTTTTGGTTTGGTTTTTTCTTCACCTGTTTTGCTGTTAAGTATGTTTTATTAATACTTAAGGGTTTAAAATCCATTTTGCTGTCTTCAGTGTACCCATCTTAAAGTAGAAGTACAGGCCAGGCCATCTCAAAATTCTAACCATCTCAAGGTCTTACCACTTGGCTGTCTGGACTTTGTTTTATGCCAAGATTTCTCATTCAGTATAGCACCATTGAGTTACTTACCTATGTCTGCAGTAGGGAATAACTTCAGTGATAGACTGTCATTTAATTCCTGAAGTGCTGAAATGTGATACATTTGTCACAGAAAATACACAATGTGGTTGTTGACTGGATAATTTACAACATTAAACTGTGTTTCCTGAGCTAGAAACATATTTTTGTTGCAGCTGCTTTCATTCATTCTGTGTTTGAGTGAATTCAGATTCTAGGGCAATCTTGGGGTAAGAAATATTTCTAATAGAATTCAAGCATTAGTGCGTTGGAGAGGACTTCCCTTTACCAGACAATAATTCAGCTGATGATGGTTTCTCTATTGTAAAGTATTGATGTCTTGGGATAATGTTTTAACAAAGTCAGGGAAATAGAGACAGTGGGAATCCAGTTGTATGAGTCACTGGCAGCATTTAATATTCATACCTGCATATTCTAGGAACAGGGACCATCACTCATTAAATTAGTTGCCCAAATGAAGCAGTTAATTGATGAGCTGTTAACTTAAGGATGTCTGGAGCTCTTTTGGCCATCAGTAAAAAGGCTTTCCTTGGGAAGAGCACTATCATCAGGATAATAATTTGAAACCATTTAGCAAGTATAGGATGAAATTAAGCTTTTCTAGGTTCTGTTCATCCCTTTTTATTTCTCATCTGGTTTTCTTCCTTTCTGCTGCGTCTCCCATACTCCCATAAAGAAAAGTTTTCAATCTTGTGTTTGCACCAGTGAGTCTTGATGTTGTAGACTGACTACCAGGCATTTGCTATCAGATGCCATATAATGAGTAGCAAATGAAAATGTTGAGGGAATAAAGACAGAGTTTACTTGGTCTGATAATGAATTCATCAATGATTTGTAGATGTGCGTCTCCTTTCCTTTTACCCATCCCTGCGAAATCATTAAAACGTCATTCACCTCCCTCACGGGTAACAATTTTTTTTAAGTACTATTCATCATTATTTTTAAATGAGCTTTTTCTGAATCTTATGGTAAGGTTTGAATATAAAGAAAAAAAAAGACTTTTAGGGTAATTGGACTATGTTGAACTACATGTATGTCCTGTGATAATAAGCCTTATCACTGCTTTCCTTGTAGTACTGGGAAAGACAAAACCACAATATTGGCATACAGAAGGGGCAAGAGTCTGGTGCAGGTGTCATGGATTAAAGTGGAAAAATAGTAGCAGCGCACAGGAACTGCTTGCCTAGGGCACCAGAAAAGTAATACAAACTAGACTGTCCTGAAGGGCTGCAGGAGACATTGCATGTTGGGGACACTGAGAAAAACTTCTGTCCAAATCTGGACAGGATGTTCCATTTGAGTAGAGTTCTGATCTAAGAGTTGTGAATTGGCTGTCAAGGATATGTCTGTTTTGATAAACAGAAGATCGGGCAGAAAATCTTTCTTCTAAAACCTTGAGAAAGTTAAATGCAAAGTGCTTTCGTTAGAAGGCCAGTAAATAGTGAGGTTTTTTTCCTTACACTGATTCTTTTGAAGGAAGTCAGAGCAGGAGTGTTTACAAATTATCATTCTGTATTGTTCACAGTAGTTATGAATTTGTAGGTTTTGGGGGGATTGTGTTCAGGATGTCTCTATATCCACAGCTAAGAAATAAAAGTGACAGATTTGTAACTGAGAATTGTCTACTTCTGGTGAACAAAGACAAAAGCACAAATGAATAACAGATACTGGAGACAAGTGCTGGCATCAAGACAATTGTCAGTGTTGGTGCTATGTCATTTTTATATTTCACAGTTAGGCGAATTGTGTTGACTTAATATGCAGTTACATTCCAGGAAGAATGTGAGCATGATGTGAATTGGGATTGAGGTTTTATAGTCCTAGCACTCTGGCTCACGCGATTCCTATTGTCAGTGGCTGCTTCTCATCAGTGAAAGGGCATCTGAAATAAATGAAAGTTTACTTAGTGGTTACTGTTTCTATTTTTTTTTTTTTTTGTTGCTTCAGGACATTAATTTCTGCTTTCAGTTCTGTGATCTTATTTCTTGTTGATCAGACCACATAATAGATGAACATAGGGGGCTACTCTGGCTACTGAGAAAATATCTGAACTGCTGGCACCTTTGCTGACAATTGCATTGATACTGTATGTACTGCAGCTTAGGCCCTGGAAACAATCCTTCATTAGGTAAAAGGAGGATTGGCCCAGCTACCTCGCTCCTCCTTGTGTGTGGCCTCTACCTTGATAATTTAACATAAGACTTTGATGCCTTTTCAAGCAGCCCCCAGTCGTCATCTTCAGCTTGCACTTGTCTCTGTATTTCCGTTTCATGTTGTTTTTTCCTGTTAATCTTTTAACACTCCTGTTACAAAGAATAAAAAATATCCAAATGACAGGAAACATAAACTAATTAATTGTCTTCAATTTATATGGACAAGGAAGAGCGCAGTAAAACTGGGTGTGATGCATAAGGTTTCTTTCTAGTAATACCTTCCGTGAGCACTTTACTCCATAGTAGGTCTCCTGTCCTAGTTTTTTCTGTAGAGTGCCAGTATGAATATTTCAGGCAAGAATTTGATTTTGTTTATTTTCATTATTCCAGCCTGTTTTAAAAAAACAAAACAGGCAAACCTCCACGCCCTCAACAACGTACAACCCTACAAAACTGCAGATATAGGGTACAGTAAGAGAAAGCTCTTTCTGATCTTCCCTAGCTACGGATACTTGACTTGGCAGTCTTGTAAACAGCAATCTAATCTAGGAAAAATTGTGGGATCGGCCTATACCAGGAGGAAAAAAACCCCAAGAAACCTCTATGGATTAAAAGTATGTACGAAGGGAATTAGTGCAGAATAAGTTACTGCGTTTTCAATTCTCGTCCTCGCTTTTGTTACACCAGCTTCCCTCTGTAGACAGGTTTCAGGGAAGGATAATTTTTTAAGGATGAATCTCAATTTTCAGAGGGGAGTGGGATTTAACAGTACAACTATCGTTACAGTTTGTGAGCTGCATGTAAAGATGTTGAGATTTTTATAGCTTACATTTTTAATGCAGCTGTGTTTAAAATAAATATCTTTTCTATATTCTGCTGCAACATCAGTTTTATATCATGTGGAGCTAAGCTATTTTACCTTCTCTTTAGCCATACTTGTAGGTATCATTAAAAATAACAGTTTAAGACAGATCGTGACAAAACGTCAGCTAAATGCGTTGGTTTTTATAAGGCCGTTTCTTCAAGCTACTTTCTGAAAAAGAGGACTATTTCTTGTCTTAGGAACCTATAGATACAACTCATTTATCCATTGTCTCTGCCCACTTTAACACATGTTTTCATCCTTGTTTTCTCCAACAGAAAGGAGAGCCAAACTGCAGTATTCTTTCTCCAGAAACCACAGAGCAGCTGACCTTTGAGATTCCTCTGAATGATTCTGGATCTGCTGGACTTGGTGTGAGCTTGAAAGGCAACAAATCACGGGAGACTGGAGCTGATCTTGGGATTTTCATCAAATCAGTTATTCATGGAGGTGCTGCTTTTAAGGTATGGAAGAAACCCATCAGATGATGACTGCATTGGATTTCTGATGTTTCTATATTGAGTACTGAATGTCACTTGATCCTAGGAATTAATAACTTTCTTCACTCATTCCTTTAGGTGAACTGCAAATCTACTATTTTGTCCCAAGATTCTGGTGGTGTGCGTGGTAGGGTTTGCCCCAAGGAAAGTGAATTGGTGGAAATTTTGCAGGGCGTTTGGATGCTCTAGGAAATGGGGAAGGGGTGAAGGATAAGGGGGTGAGTGTATGAGGAAAGGCTGCCTCCCAGCTTCCCCACAGCTTTCAGAGGCGCATGGGAAAGTTTGTGTGCTGTGAGGCTCAATGGCAGATATCTACATTTATTGTCTATCTGCACTGGTTTTAGCCCTCCCAAAGTGATACAGACAGACCCACAAAAAACAATCAAAAGATAAACTTCTTCACAAAAATTAGAAATTGACAATTCTGTGAGGTTAAGGAACATGAATTTAATTTGTGCTGTAAATTAAAAGCTAGCTCATCATTTTCTTGCTTTTTTATTCGAAATATTTTTCACCACTGTGGTAAAAATGTGACTTGGCTGAGCCTGGCATCCATTATGCAGGTTACCAATTGTTCCTGAGGTGGATTGAATTGGTAATATTAAATCGGTAAATGAAAGTGTTTGAATTGTTCTGCTGCCTCTAAGGACTATACAAGGACTGTTGTGCATTTTTATGATTTAAAAAGTATTTGAATTATTTTCTAATTTTTAGGAAAAACCATTGACTGTGGGTTTTTTCCCAAATAATACTTGAAAAAGGGAACTTTCTTGAAATTAGAAACAAGAGTGTTAATCTTTCAGGGCTAGTATGTTTAACTTTTGTGGATCATAGTGTAATTTTTTTTCTCTTGTGTTATCTCAGCAATTCCTCACTGTTCTCTTTTCTGTAAAAATACCTTTTAATTCATTGTATTGTAAATTCCTCTACTGACATCAGCCTGCTGAGTAAGACAGTTCACAGCATTAAAACTTTCATGATCATCTATTTACAGCAGCTAGTAAATAGCAGTAATCAAGATTTAGCTTTGATATGAATGTTTAATACTTCCCTGCCTCTATTATTTACCTGTCCTAGTCCCACAGTTATTTCAAAGCTCAGATCTTCTCAAGTATAACTGAGCTTAGTACATGCAGTTCAGAATACTGGCTGTGGTTAACTCAGGGCTAAAAGACAACTGAAATAAGCTCATCTACTTGGTGTCTATCAGAAATTAGGGCTGGATAAACTCAATTTATGTGCATGTCTGCTATGGACTGCAACTCATTTTACTGTGAAAATGTGACTGCCCTCCTTGCTTTCCCAGGTTTGTGTTTCCTGAGCGATTGTCCACACCAGTTGCTGTGACAATCTGTATTGCCACAGATAAACTTATTGTTTTGAATAGCAAAGCTTGTGGAGCCATATTCTGACAGCACTAGTGGGCTGGCTTCCTAACGTGTTACATCATAGACATATAAAACAACCTTTTCTAGCTCTGTATGTTTACTATTCTCTGTTCTTCCATAGTTACTCACTCCAAAGCTTGGCTTGAGGGATCTGCATACTAATAAAGCAAGATTTCTGTGCTCACACCAAAGTAAACAGGCAACTGGCACAGATAGTCACCATGTCCAGAAGATTATTTTGTCTTGTGATAACCTGTGGTCCTGTGACCTATTCTCTGTTCTACCTTGTTATAACCCTTTCACCTCTTACAGCTATGTAGCAATAGATCTGAATGTAGGCTCCAGAGCAAATGAGGTAGTAGCTGAGGCTCTAGCTTCAGCCAGAACTGCTGAGAGAATCTTTCTGATGTGTTTTATACAAGTACTCACAGAATACAGTCATTCTGGCAATGTCTTAAGAACCACAGTTAACTGTTGCATATGGATGGAGAACAGCTGTCTTTGTCCTGTCTAATGACCTTTATATAGAACATAATCAGTGAGTATTAACAACTAATAAAATTTCTTGTATCAAGTTAAAAAATGTGCACATATTTGTGCATAAATATTTAAAGATGTCCTTACTGTCCTTATTTTAAATATGTTCTTCTAGCAAGTTGTTTGTTTTTTTTAAAAAAGCCTTTCTTTCCAGCTGGTAGTTGTCCAGAGCATTTTCCCATGCTGTTCATTGTAACTCTTTGAAATAGGGTATTATGGATTTAGACATGTGCATTTGCTTTTCAATGTACATAGTTTTCTTGGGAAACTATCACAGGAGGAAATCATAATGGTCACTGACATGAGAATTCTCTCACTTTTTCTCACTTCTGCATTTAGAGTTTGCTGATTGAACCATTATGTCCCTTTTTAACCTCTTTTTGCAATTTTGAAGTGTCTATTTTTTTAACATCCCTAAGATAAAGAGGTTACTAGAATACTTTATATTTATAATTATGCAGAGCCTTTCATGTGAAGAAAACAAACATTTGACTGAGTTTAAATGCATCGTCTTTCCCCATAACTTTAGGGATTTCAGCCTTCATGTTCATCTTGAGACATCTTGGCTTTTCACTTGTGATGCATTCCTGATGATGAGGTACTTGGTGCCTACTGCAGCTGAAATGCAGCAGGGCATTTATTAGAAAAAATAATGGAATATTTTGTGTGTGCATTTGTTCAAATCAAACATGGTGTAGCTTGAACCTCCTTGGGGCTTTTGAGTGCTGTTGCTTGTTGTGTGCAGTGTGTGGGGAATTGGATGATTCCAATAAATGCCATCAAGGAATTTCTTCTAAGAGAAACATCATTGATGTGATGAGGGAAATAACTAGGTGCGCTTCAATTAAAAACAGAAGTCCACAAGGAATGCGGCATTATATCTCCCTGCTCTACTGTAAAAAGTGAGAGTCTTGTGACTGACTGCCTGAATATGGTAGCCACGTGGTGTATGGTTCTACCCATTGCTGTGAGTCTCCATTAAAATAATGATTCTTTTGAATAAGCAGGGGGAACAGTAACTTCACCCTTTAATAGATTAGCTCACTTGCAGTGTCAAAGATGGCATTTGAAAACTGTTTTGCTGAAGTGCCAAATGTTTTTCTACTTGGAAGCCACAAAGAAACCTACCTTTCAGAGACGAAAGAAAAAAACATGTTAAAACAACATTTACTTTGTTTTGAGCCAAGCAGATTGTCTTACAGTTCAGGCTTCTAAACCAGGCCGTAACACCAGTGATGTGAAAATCTGTGAGTGGAAACTGTCTAGACATTAGGATTATTTTTTCTTTTCAGTCTTTAAAATATCATGTGTGAGCATGCATGCAAACAGTGTTCAACTGTCTTCCAACCTACCTCGTACAGGTGACTTGGCCAGTGTAGCTGATCAGCATTTATAAAGCATGCATCCTTTTTTTTTTTTAACTCCGATCATAGCTGAAGTGTTGAATTCCAGTTGAATTTTGCATTAAAATGAAGCATGTAATAGAGTGGGAAGAAGGGAGATGCATCTAAAGAAGTTCTTCAAGAACTGACATTGTTTAAATATAAATAAACACGAAGTCTTGTACAAAAGTATTCCAAGGCTAATTAAAAGTCAGGCCAGTTCTGAGCTTTCTGAGACTGCAGTGATTCATTTAAAAACACATATTGTGTTCAGGACAGTTGCGTTGTCAATAGAGGTAGTCATGGCAAGATGCATTTGACATTGTATTTATATATACTTTAGTAAGAAGCTTTAACGTATATTCATACATGGGAGTTCATCCATAGAAAGGAAAAAAAGTAATCTGATAACCTGTGAGACTGTAGGAGGAGGATATGAGGACCTGTAAAATTTTGAAAGTCTTACAGAAACTCACAAAGAATAAATTCTTTTTTCCTTAAACTCCTGTTGCCATGAATGGCTCCATTCATTTCAGCAAATTTTGATAGAACACAAAGGAATTGCAACATGTGCAAATAATAAAACTCCCTGTTCAACAATGTTAACTCTACTCTCCTTAAACTTTAGCATGTGTGATGGCATCATTTTGTATGTAGAGAAAGGGTGGGGTTAACCTATTGACTTTGGCTGTGTGTAAATTTAAGTTGGCATGAAATATTCAGCAAAGAGATGGGAGAGGTTTCAGTATCTTTTCCAAATGGCATTGCTGTTTCCTATCCTCCATTCCCATACCCTCCTGAGAAAAGTTTTATTTCTCTTCATTTTCCTTCCCTTACTGACTCATCTTCCAGTTCTGTCTTTCCATCTTCTTGTCCCTCACAGTTTATTTTGGATTCTGGTATATGCTGTTCTTCTTCAGCTCTGTGGCTGTTCATACTCTGCCATAGTAATGATGATATCCAGTTCCAACAAAAATATCACTTACTAAAGCTGGGTTTGTCACTGCTGCCGTAACTTACTTGAGCACAAATGACTTAGACTTGGCAGCAATAGCCGAAGAGATAATTGAACATCTTAGTGATAGAAAAAATAAAAATCAAAAAGTATATGTGGTTTTGATTACTTAGCTGCATGAAATATGTAAATAGTTCAGACAAATACTTTATGAAGAGTATGTAGTGAACTTATGAGCGAATCAGATTCGTTTTAACTAAGCAATATATTTCTGTCCAAGTTCTTTCCCTGCCATTCTTTCTTTACTGCCCTTCTGTACTAGATATCTCCAGTTTCTTACTCTTTCTCTTCCTTCTTTGTCTTATGCCAACCTTATAATTGTGAACTTGACTAGCCTTAAAAAGAAATTCTTGTCTCTTAATTAAATAGACCTTATCCTCTTGTTAAAGAGAGAGAAGTCCATGGCACATGCATTTATGAAAAGAAACAAATCACAGATAATAATGGCAACAGCAGTAGGATTCCTAAATCACAAAATAGCAGTGCCCACAATTTTATTACACCCACAAATGTCAGTTAACCTTGGCAATGAAACTGAATGACTTTTTTTCAAAGCATAGGCTACTTGATATGGCTCAACCGCAATTTTGTTATTGACAGCAGGTTTAGATGTTAAAATACTTGGATGGCATTAATTAAAATAAGGATGCTTAAGCCTTAACCATTCTGAACTGAGAACACTACCCCATATGGTGGCATGGTGATTGTGACAAGATAGGCACTAGTGAGACTATAAGACAAAATTTTTGGAGCTGATTCTTGCCAGACCCTAATAGCAGATAATAATGCATGGAAAATAACATTGCAGTACTCCTTCGTGTTTGCGCTGGAGATACTAACAGGTACCATGTGGGTCCTTTTAACTAACTAAATGCTTCTTTTCCTGTTTTATTTTTAGAACTGACACAAATTAAATTGTACATGCAAGAAAAACAGCAGTGTGTGCATGCACTTCTGTGTTTGTAATTGCCCTATGAACTCTTCCTGAAGTAGAGTAGAAGAAGGAAAAAAAAAAAAGGCCAATTAATGGCCACAGGTTTTTCTGGTACTATGCAGTCTCTTGTTTCTTAAGTTTTAGAAAGTAATGTCTGATTGCCTGCATCTTGCTTTCCTGTACATAACTCCTCTGCCTAATAATGTATAATTTTTTAACATTTTGGTTTTGTTTTTTGCTTGTAGGATGGTCGTTTGCGAGTAAATGATCAGCTTGTTGCAGTAAATGGGGAGTCACTTCTGGGCAAGTCAAATCATGAGGCTATGGAAACACTGAGGCGCTCCATGTCCATGGAGGGGAACATTCGTGGGAGGATCCAGCTGGTAGTTCTCAGGAGACTAGAGGTGCAGACAGAGGTGAAGCAGTAAATGCATTTATTAGATAAATGTCTTTCCTGGTGCCAGTGTTTCTTCGTACAAGAGATGATGGCTAAATCTTGGTCACACAGAGCTCATCCTGTGTGATTCACTCCGCAGAGTGAATTCTTGACTTCCTGGTCTTGCTGTTTCTGTTGAGATCAGGCTAAAAGTTGCCTGTTATTTTTGTGTGTATGTGTGTTCTTCTGGTCCTGTCCCCCCACCTTTTTTCCATTTTTTTGGGTTTGTTTTTTTTTCTTTTTTCTTTTGACCATCAAGGAATTCATATTTTACTTTCTCTGGTCAGGTAAAGTCACCCCTTCAGGATGGGTTTCTGAGTTGATTAACATAAAACTTGCGTAAGTTAGGTAACAAAATAAGAGAAGAAAGAAATTTTAATGGTTATGTTTTCTAGACCTCATAGAAATGTGCACACTCTTCGTCTCACATAGACATATGTGTGTAAATATAATGACTGCCCCACCCCAGTTTTAATTTTGACCCTAGCATAAAATTTTAGTAGTTTTTCAACATCTGTGCAGTTCCTTAAAATAAAAATACATGAGAGTGGATTTGGATTTTTAAAAGGTTGTAATAAATCCCTTTATAGAATTCCAAGAGATGATTTCAAGATTCTTATTTAATAAGCATAGCTGGAACATTTTAAGATATTAAGAACAATCATGTTTGTGGGTACATCTGCATAAAATATCAGACAGGAAAAAAGAATGTAGGTCTATTTTGGTATCATTAACTTTTAATATTTTCCTGGTAATTTTCTATTTGATTTCCTACCATCATCTATTGATTGACTGAGAAATAAATTTAGAAGTATATTACTTTCCAAACTTTGGGAGGACACTCTGCAAAGGCCTCACTGATGTCAATCATGCCAGGAAAATATGAAAAATATTCATTAGGAATTTTGGAATCTGTTAGAGGAAGATACATTTTTGCTTTCCTTTTCTATGTGACATAGCATTATGCTGTAAGGAAAAATTATGAGGTGTATGTTATATTTATTGTGCAGTCTTGTGACATAAGAAAGATCGCTCACCTTCAAATAAAGCTCACTCCTGCAGGTTTTCTTCATTTAACAAAAGCCAAAATTTAAAAAAGAGAAACTTGCTCTCAAACATCAGATTGACCTTATGAAAGTTGAGACTGCTTTTTATAGTTAAGTGTATAGTTTTGTATATTATCCAGATATATGAAAAAGGTAAATAATCTTGACTCATGCCCCATGAAGAATGCGTAATGAAGTCTTGATTGAATAGAATTCATTTAATTTTTATAGGGTAGTCTTTAGGTTCAATTGTAATTCCATTTGAGTCTGGAGACCATAGCAGAAATGGATTGTTGCCCATTCTTCCCTTTCCCCAAAACAGCTTCCTGAGTACTGCATCTCAGCTTGGTAGAAGGAGAATATGTTTAGAAATGCATTATTGTTTTTATTGGTCAGGACACTAATGGAGGTTTTCCATGACAGTTGTGTTTTATAAGCTGAACACTCTAATTAGGCTGGTTACTGATCAGTTGTTAGGATATTGATTGTGTCATTTATCAAAGAGCTGGAAAAGCAGATTTGTTGTTGATGTTAATTTAAGGCTCCCTATCCCACTGGGTACAAGTCTTCAGTGTAGTAGTGGTTGAGATGTGGCAAGGCTTAATTTAGCTATCAGTATCTTATGTAAACTACAGAATTTCCAGTAACGAGAAGAAACATGATTGTCAGTGGCTGTGTGGTGTGTGTGTGTTTCTCTACGGAAGTTCAAAATAGTTTTTTCAAATACCTCATGCTGCACTGAAAAGGAGGAGAAAATGTTGCATGTGCTCTGTCCACTAGGACTACATTTGTAGCCATATTGTCACCATGAGTATCGCAGCATTAATTTGTGTTCTGAGGTGCATTTTTTGCCCATTTTATTATTATTTTCAGTTGTTCTTATCCCATTATTATTATTGTTGTTTCTATTATTATTATTATTCAGCTTAAAAGGCAGGTTGCAAGGTGATGTAACACACTGTCCTTATGCGTTGGTTTGCAGGCCATCACTTGCTAAAAGATTAAACCATTTGTATCATTTTACAAAGAAATTGTAAGGGTTAGATACGTGCATTTCTTCTGGAGATGTGACTGAGATTTAAGGAATTATATATTTAGCATAACTTTGCTGGCATAATGAACGTGCAGTTTAAAAATAGAAGCCAGTTGGAGGCCCCTTCAAAAAGCAGATACAAAATCACAGAAATTACAAAGGTTATTTTGAAAACTAGCCACAATATTCCCCTCTGTGGGTTTTCTGTTTTTCCCGAATAACAAGTACAGAAACATCTTTCTGGGTCTGTCCCAGTTTTAGAATCTGTGATTTTTCCCCCCCTCCTTTTTTCTTTTGAGCAACTGCTCAGGAGAATAAATTAGGCGATATGGCATGTATTGGGGGTGGGAAATGTCTCAAAAGAAAAGCTGACTAGAGGTGTGACAGGAGTTTGTTTAGCTGCTAGCCAGAAGACCTGCGTTTGGGAGTTTGGTGTAACTTTACTTGCAAAACTGCTCTAGTGTGTGATCATCAGAACATATGCACTCAGTCTCTGAGAGAAGGGAACCAGCTGGCTGGCAGAAAAATACCATTGGCATTGCCCGTATTCTTGTGTTGACAATGTCACAAGCTGCCCTCCCAGATGGAGAATTTGAATGAAGCCAGTTGTGGGTCATAAAAAAAAACCAATCCAGTCTTCATTTTTGTACATCATCCTTAATGATTGTTATTGCTTAGATATTGTCTTATTTCATGGTCAGCAAAACAGTAATTTTGAAGATATCTTTCAAGTTTCTCATTTGAAAGGAAGCAGTGTACAGTGAACACATTACAGTGTGTATCTGCACTGTCTGTAGTGATGGCTGATCTTCTGCATTGTTGAACATTTAGGTATTTTTGTTACAATGTGTGGTTCTGTTTTTCCCTTAGGAACGCTCAGACCAGGGAGTCTTTCAAAAATCAGCCTTTGATGGGAGTCATAACTTCACAGCTGCTTCCCGACGCAATGATACTATTCTTCAGCCGTTTGTAACATGCAGTCCTCAGGAAAGAATAAAAGGTAGTCTCTAGATATCCTTCTCTGCGCTAAAAGAAAGTGCTTTGTGGTTTTGGTTTTTGAAATCCACAGCCTCTAGAAAAGCAGTTAATTAGAGTTAAGTGCATGCTATGTTACTTTGAGGCTTGAAGATCCAGTGAGGGTGGGAGAGCTGACTCAGAAGTTGTGAATTAGATTCCTGGCACAAATTCCAGTTTAAGTAACAGTTTCTAGCTCGTTGCCCCAACACGTAAGGTTGGATAAAAAACAAATGATGAGTGCAAAATATATGTTGTCAAAATGTTTATTTTCTATATATCTTTAATGAGCGCAGTGATTTTTGCATTGAATTCTTAGATTATGTCCCAGGTTATTATAAGCTAAATGAATTTATACAAAGGCGTGATGATCATAAAGTACACTTGCTTATTTTAGACTTAAGGTAAAATTTGTTCAAAGGTTAGAAACATTTCCTTAATTTACAAATTGGAATTATATTAATGAACTCATTAAGAAAAATTAGGTAGATGTGTACATTGTGCAAAGAAAACCTGCATGTATGAGCATATGCAAACATATAAATAAGAGCTTTTAATACCACTTATTTTCCTGTCATCTTTCATTTCTGATGGTGTACTGTACTATCTGTCCAGTTTGCACCTGACTCAGCAAGGTACTAGTTATCTGAAAAGTCAAGTATTTGAGATGGTCTTGACCCCTTTCCTTTTAAGCGTGCTCTTATCCTTCAAGCCAAGCACATACTTAAATACCTTCCAGTAAGAAAAAAAAATACTCTCTTTGATGTAGTTGAATTAATGCATGATTTTTCCCACTTCTCTAGACAACTGTGGAATCTGGGTGGCCTGCAAAAAGTAATTTCATAGGCTGCTGCGATGACTGTGTGGGGTACTTTTAACCAAAACCAAAGAGCCTGTATCTGTAAAGCTCAAGAGAAACACCCATATAATTTAGGAGTAAATAATTTGTGTTGACTTAGGTATTTTTGACGGTGTGACTCCAGGCAAAGAATTAGATATAGGCATTGTATTAGAGATAGATATTAGATATAGGTATTGTAAATATCCACAGATCAGATCCTTCTGTTTAGATCTACCTTATATTTATTTTATACGGAATTTACACTGATTCTGTAGTTATAGGAGAAAAGGGACATCCTCAGAGCTAGCCTGCCCTGTAGAATTAGTCATTGCCAAAGGATCAGAAAGCAGCAAACACCTTTAACTGCTTCCTTAAAAAACATATAATCAACTGCTCTGGAGCCTTTGATTCAGCTGAATGGCAACAGGTAACCTATCAAATAAAGTTCAAAACAAAATACATGGAAGAGCTGTGCATTCAGATGACTATTCTCCAACTGCAATCCGAAAATCGGGATGACTACTTTGCAGCTCATTTGTGAAATCGTTTGCTGGAGACATCTTTTTAACTAAAAAATGATGGTAAGATGGCATTATAGCAAAAAAATATGATGGCCTCAGAAGAGAATGTGCATTGGATGTTGAAAGCACATTTTGGAGTGCTGCTGAGGGCTGTTGTCAGGGAGGATTGAGCTAATACTCGTTCTAGTTTCCGTATGAGTTTGTTACTTATTTCCATTTGCGGGTTCAAGTATTTTTTTGCATTGTTTCTTATTGTCCTCAGGCTTTCAAGACACCTGTAAAGGCAAAACACTACACCTGTGCACTACCCTCACTCAACTCAGTTATGAACTTTAGATTGTGTCTCTAGTTAAGGATGTGAGTCACAGTTACAGTGAGCTTCTTGTGACAGGCAGGAACATTCCCTTGTACATTCTTATGGTATATTATGCAGATCTTGTATGTAGAAGTATGGTTGATGTATTTTTACAAAGAATAATGAAAGATACAAGAGATTTTTAACATAATACAGGATCTAATGTAAGAATTTAATGACAGGAGCTGTATGATATTTAATAAAATGTCACTTTCTCAATTAATGTTTTCTAATAAGTTATTTCCTGTATCATTTACTGCTCCTACCAATAAAATTCTTATGAAAAAGCTCAGCAAAAAACACACTGAAGCTTGGCCTGCTAATATTGCTGTCTAAGAGTCTTTTTTATTATACATGAGCAAGAACAAATGTCTGGGGAAAAGTGCTTATAGCCAAAACATTACATTTTGTCTTGCCTGTGGATATTTAAATAAAGGGGGAGGGGATACTGATCTGATATTGAAATGCCAGTGGTTGTTCTATTTTTGCATGAATAATACTTGCTGCCTTCAGGTCCTCACTTCTTTTGCTGCCAAGCTGTTGCACAGATTCAGTGGTTTTTAGAACAACCTCTTTGAGAATTGATACTTCAGTGCCAACAGCTTTACGTTTCTGGTGTTGAAAGATTACTGGAATGTGTTTCATTAGACGTTCTTATATATCTCTTATAACCCTACATTTTAAATGGTTATAGGGGAAATGCTGTCATGTCTCTGGTTAAGTAGTAGAATAATCATAAACTCTCTCTAGTACCATAGACTGCCAAGCCTTCATCGTTGTGCAGGCATCTTTGTTTTCATACATGTGTAGTAATGCCAAGATAGAAAATTAAGAAGTGAAATTTTAAATTAATGTTTAAATTTTGCATGTTAACATTACATTATCTTATACAGAGATTCAACTGTTTACTCTCCTAAACTGTTTAATCTGAAAATTCAGTACATTTTGTTTAGTAGCTTAGCTGTTTCTCTGATCTCTCTGGATCCATTAAGATAATTTCCTAAGGCCTTGAACATGGAGCCAGTGACTGCCTCTTAGGTTAAATTCATTCTTCTGCTCCTGCTCCCATTTTGCTGGAAGCTGTAGTCCTTGTGATCACTTCCAATTCACTCAGGAAGTCCAACATTCCTCTGTGTGTCCCATTTGTGTACTGCAAGAAAAATGCCAGTGGTAACCCATCACCAGGCAGCCTTTGTGAAATGATGTGTCAGTTACTGTGAATCAGAGTGCATGTAACTATGTGCCATGCTCAATCTCTTGCTATGGCTATCGGAGGCTGCTCAAAGAGGGTACAGCACAGGGGTGGGTAGGATGCGGTGTGACGATGTGTGATTTTTTTCTTTTACCTCTTCTCCTTCCATCAGGCATGTTTCCTACTCTGGGTAGTCAGTGGTTTAGGAACTCCCTAAATCAGAGGTTCTGTCTGGACCATTGTGCCATTGTTAGCTCTCCAACTTTCATTCCATTTCTTAATATTTTTTAAAAATTTGGTTTCCAAAACATCATCTTGGCAATCTGTTCCCTGATTTAATTACACAGGAAAAAATACTACGTTGTGTTTGTCCACGCTACTTGATATTTTCGGTGGGTGCCATCTAGTTACTGTGTTACCGTGTTATACTCTCAGTCAATGAGAGCTTCCTTTTCACCTTCTGCATAGCTTTTACAATTTCATTGACCCCTCTTGTATCCCTTTTTATTGCTTCTTACTCTAATCCAAAGAATTCTAGTCTGTGTTCCTTGTTTCTACATGTGTCCAACTGCCCTTGACACCTTTTCAATACATTTCTGAATTATATTACATCTTTTTTTCAGATAGGAAGAATGAAACCTTAGATGCTGTTTAAAAATGAGGCACACCTTTAACTCTTGAGTTCTACATGAGTGCTTGGACTTTTCTCTAAATGCCCATTTCCTTTTGACTTCACGAAGTATATATTCAAAGAATGATCCCATGCACTTCTAGTGTATTGTTCCAGAGTGGTAGTCACTAAAGTAATAGCCTTTGTGTATGTGTCAAGAGTTTTCCCCTGCTCCCATGTGCATCACCTTGCAGTCACTGACAGGGAATTTCACCTGCATTTCCTGTTTAGTTAATGTCCTGCAATCTTTTTGCAGAGCTTCATAGTCTGCTTGGTTTTGGTAGTTCTGAGTGTTTTTACGTGAGTAAGTCTTTTCATCTTCTGATTCATCTTTCAAATCAGTTAATTACATTGAATTCTTTTTACTGTGGGAACTTCCCATTTACTCCTCGTCTCCATTTATTTATTTATTTTATTTATTTTATTATTTTATTTATTTTATTATTTTATTTATTTTATTATTTTATTTATTTATTTATTTATTTATTTGTAGTTAAACTTCAACCTGAAAGAATGTGATCATAATGCACGAAACCAGTGTGCATGTATGTCAGGTTCCATACCTGTTTTCTGCATCTGACTGCAATTAATATTTTCTTAAGGTCTTGTTTGAATTTTTCTCCTCATCTGCTTACCTTCACTTACTTCTTCTGACGTTCTCACTTTTCCTGAGATACAGGGTTTGGACTGTTTCTTACCTTTCACCCAAACTATTCTATGGTTCTTTGATCTTCAGGAGGTTTTTCAGCCAATAGGGGCTTTATAGGATTCCTGAGCTAATAGTGTGGTTTTCTTTGGGGTATTTTGTTTGCTTTTTGGCAACTACGTCAGTGCTCTTACCTAATAAATATAATCTATTGCTGTCTGCCTTGATCCCCTCCTTGTATACCCTTTTTGTCTCAAGTTAGATTAATACTTTCATGTGCAAAAAAGACTAGCAACATTCAGTGCAAGGGAACAGGTCACATGAAAGTGTGGTACATCAGTATTGTTACATTGCTTACCTGCCATTGAAAGCCAAGAACTGTTGAGTGCCTGTGTTTCTCGTTAAGTTTCAGAGAGGTGAAGACATGTTCTACATTTCAAAATGTGGTGACTTTTTATAAGATTAGACCTTAGATTGAGAGATGAATTTACAGGACAATAACAAACTGGTCCTCAGCAGGCACAGCAGTTATATTAAATACTGCAGGTATGTTAATGTTGCTTAGCAAACCACTGAACGGTTTAACTGAGTAGTTCATGTTTCTCTTGGTCCAAAGTACTTTTCTGGTGTGAGCTGAATGCCTTTTGTAAAGGTAAAGAAGGAATTAGCATAATGGTAGGAAAATGAAGACCGTAATTCAGAAATGCCTCTTTATTCTCTTGCCATGGGGTAACAGAAATTTTTTTCTTTTGAACTGTTTGCTGAGAATGTGGTTCTTTTCTGTACAGGAAAAGTGGTAAATGCTCCCCATCAGAGTGAATAAAGGCATGAACCTACAATCAGTTAGGATGCAGCTATGTATAAGTGAAAATCCGCTCAAATGGAGTAAAGCAATTTGTGCCTTATACTCAACTTCACTATAAGCACAAAGTTTCCCTATATTTACCTTTAATTATGCATATGCAAATCAGAAAATCAGCTCTTCAGGAAATCCCAAGGGGTATATTTTCTGCTTCGTGTGATTTTAATTCTAGTTTAGTTAGTTTAGGGATTTGAATAATTTGTGACTCACTTCAGCATTGCTTGAGGCCTTCTAGTCCAGTCATTGATCAGTGAAATGGTGTAATGTACTTGTTTCTGCAGCTTATTTAACCCTTTTTTATATTTTATTTCAGAGTTGCCAGTGTCTGATCGTGGCAGTGGTGAAAACGAAATCCCCCCACCTCTCCCACCACATCCCAGTGAGGATCTTCTGAATGAGGATTATAATCATAGGTTGGACTTTGGCTATACTTAGTAGTTACAGTACTAATTGGTCATTAATGGTTGTGATAGTAGTTCTAATTTATTCTAAAATCACTTTTTATTTTGTAAAAATTTGTGCCACTGCTTTTAGTGGGAATTTTACTTTAGCATTTAATGCATGGTTCATTTCAGTTGTCCATAAGCTGTGGTATGCCCGCTGTCCACGTTACATGGATCACACCAGTGGGTGTCATGTGTAGATGCAGTTCCTGAAGTCTCTTAAAAGTCCTAGCCAAATCGAATTTTCTTATGCAGATTGTTGGCCAAAGACATTGTTGAGGTTACAAAATGGAGCTTTAGGAATTTTAAACGTTGAAATGTGTAGGGGAAAAACTAATGGATGCATTACCAGTTGGAAACACATTGGGTAGATTTTTCAGATATTTTAGGAATACCTTTTGTAAAGGCTGGTGTGCTTGATGGCAGCTACAAGCTTTAATTTCCTTAGTGAATACAGAAGTTTGCAAGTGCAGAAAAAAAGTGTAAACATGTTGAAGTTCATAGAATTACAGAATGATTTGGGTTGGAAAGGACCTTAAGATCATCTAGTTCCAACCCCCTTGCCATGGGCAGGGACACCTCCCACTGGACCAGGTTGCTCAAGGCCCTGTCCAACCTGGCCTTGAACACTGCCATGAATGGAGCATTCACCACTTCTTTGGGCATCCTGTTCCAGTGCCTCCCCACCCAAACAGTAAAGAATTTCTTCCTAATGTCTAATATAAATCTACCCTGTTTAAGTTTAAACCCATTACCCCTTGTCCTATCGCTACAGTCACTGGTAGGCCCCCTTCAGATACTGGAAGGCTGCTCTGAGGTCTCCACGCAGCCTTCTCTTCTCCAGGCTGAACAGCCCCATCTTTCTCAGCTTGTCTTCATATGGGAGGTGCTCCAGCCCTCTTATCATCCTCGTGGCCCTCCTCTGGACTTGCTCCAACAGCTCCATGTCCTTCTTATGTTGGGGACACCAGAACTGTATGCAGTACTCCAAGTGGGGTATCATGAGAGCAGATGATGACATATACTGTGTCATGATGACATAAACTTTGTCTGTCTCAAGTAGCATAGGGTTCAAAGCAAAGCATCATTTCAACCTGTCAAAATTCTGATGCTGAAAATTCAATCCTAGAATGGTTTGGGTTGGAAAACGAAAAAAAACAAAACACCCCAAACACAATTCCTTGGAATTCTTCAGAATGTTATGGCACCTTTAAGACGTCCAGCCTCTGCACCCTGCAGAAGTGGTGCAAGGCTGTAAAATAACTTTATATTAGCAGATGAAGTAGAATTGAGCCAGGTACATTGACAGTATTTTTCCAACTTTCTGTAGCATGTTATTTGGAAATGCAGTGGTTAAATAGATTAGCAAAGGGGAGGGGGACACCAAGCCAAAAACAACGAGTGAGCAGGCAGTGGTATGTTCCTCTTCTTCTGCTAAATAAAAGGTGAATTGTTTAAAACCTATTAAGCATTTATATTTGTATTTGCATCTGTGATAAAAAACTAGGGACTGGAGGTGTTATGTCTCAGAAAAGAAAGTTGAGGATCAATAACTGATTTTAAAATGCATGGCTGTAAACAACTGGAAGAAGAAACACATGTTTATCTGCACATGCTTTAATTAGTTCACTTGTGTTCTGAACTGGTGCCTAAATATCTTACATGTCCTTTTCTTATTTTTCTCCCACAGCCCTATCATAAATTCAGCAATGCATTTAACAGATCAGCACATCAGCTTCAGATCCTTGACACCAGCCAAGCAGTCCGAATCAATTAATCTGAAAGCCTCAAAAAGCATGGATCTTGGTAAGAAGGGGTGGGGTGACATACAGGTCAGCTTTTTAGCCTTAGCCCATCTGCACCATCTCTGTTTCTTGCTTTTGTTTCTTAAACACAAACATCAGGGAGTAAGTTCTGCAGAGGAGCTACAGTGATGGAGACAGTGGTCAGCCTCCTATAGCATGTTAATTGCAAATACCCTTTTTCTTGACGTTGAAGAAAGGGTTTGGTTTTTTCCTTCCTTAGAGGCCATTCTATCCTATGTATTGAAATCTAAGCTGAAAAAAGAGCTTGTAAAAATGAGCAGAAAGAATTGCTGTAGAAGTTTTATGTGTCTGAAAAATATAGCAAAACAGCAATAACGAAAGCCATTTCCATATAGAATATAAATGGTTGCAAAACTACACTGGACAAAGGCTATAACTTTCCTAAGATAAATTGTGTATTCATTCACAATGACAAACACAGGCAGTCGAAGTGTTGTAGTAGATCTTTATAAATGCTTGAAGAGTGGTAAGGTTATGGTCAACGTTGTGCAGAAAAGCTTGCAGGGTGGGTGAAGCAGGAAAGTAAGGGGTTCTTTCAATATTGGGAAGGCATTTGCAGGTGGAAGATTGAAGTTGCTGTGGTTGAAAACAGAGTCATGTTTTAATGAGAGCTCAAGGAAAAATTCACGAAGTTCTTAAGCTTTGAAGAAAACCGAATAAGCTTTTCTTTTTCTTTTTATTTCTTCTTTTTGGCACTCGTTATCTGGTTTTTTTTCAAATTCAAGTGTTGATAGAGTAACTTTGAGACCTCCCATTAGGATGTCTTTAACCATAGATTTGTGTGTTTTGTTGGATCAAATTTTGTACACCAGCAACAGAAAATTCTTTAATTTCATGTATAGTGTCAAGGTAGGTTTTTGGTGGCGCTGATTTTTCCCTCCCTCTACAAAATGTTCTAGATTGGTCTTAGATTTTGTATTGTTAATTTCTGTTGTCATCTTAATGTAATATTTTAATGTAACCTAATATATGTGTAATCTAATGGACTGTAAGAAAAATAAAACAGTTCTTAATGCAGGATAAGAATGGATGAGAATTCATTTAGGGTAGTTCTTAAGGCAGAATTTTAAAGCTGCTGCATGACCAGACCAGATACTCATTCTTTTGCAGTTCTGTTCCGCTATTTTGACAGAGACTAACATATTTTTTTAAGAAAGGAAATGCTCCTCAACAAAGGAATGAGTTTTACAGACTTCAGTCAAAATGTATATTGTATGTGGTCTACTGGAAAAAATAATGTTCAACTTTACTGAGTCTTCTTTTAGAAAGATTTCTCTACAGTTCTTAAAGAAGTCACTAGAAAGAATGCTCACAAGCACCAATGTAAAATTAGGCAAAGGGAATGAGCTTGAGAGCATATCCATAGCTACCAGGTAATTTGTACTTCCTTTTGTCCTGGTCTGTATTCATTTATTTTTTGAGATTCAAGTTTGTATAAGCAAACTGATCTTGACACTCAGAAACAATGCTTTAAGAATGTATATGAGTCACTAAATCATAGTGGTTTAAAACTAAAATGAAATTATGTGCAAAAAAAATAAGTAAGAATTGGGTACAAAGATGTTTTTAAGAGCTTTCAAAAATTCTTGCTAATAGAAGGTAGCTGTCGAAAATGCCCCTTCTACTATGAAAGTAAAAAACAAAAGGGATAATAATCAGTCTGATTGGAAGCATTGATGTTTTATCCCTGTCATAGGTAGTGATGTGAAGGTATATCTATTACCTGAGATAGTCATGTAAAGAACTGGAGGGACTATGAACAAACTGCAATCATCCTGTCTTACAGAAATAACAATAGATGAAGTAAAATTGCTTGCACGTAGCTTGGCAAATAAAGAAACTGAGGAAGATGAAAGTTACAACCTTTTGCAGTCATTTTCTAGCAAGCAGTGAAGTACCATGTTTAACTTTCCACATTTTGAAAGATTTTAAGCAGAAGCTTCTGACTAGAAAAGGAAAAGGAACATGAAAATCTTATGTGAAGTAACTGCAATATAAAATGCTTCTAATGCAAATAAAAATCCCAATAACTTGGTATATAAAACTGTGCTTCCACATAGAACATTCATGTAGTGCACACTCCAAAATGAATTTTTGGGGAAGGAAAGTTATTTCGTTGTTTGTTTTTATATTTTGCTTATTACTTAACTGCAGTCAAGACCCATAGTAACTTCACATCCCAACATGAAGCTGTGTATCCATTATTGATTTGGTGCATTGTTTGCCACCAAAATAAGAAAAGTGCAGCTGTCTTCATGTTCCAAACGCAGAGTTGAGCTTGTCAGAGAGATTTGTTCAGCATCACAGAGGATCTGTGGAGCATATTTGGTAACAAAGAGGAGGTGAACACCATCTAAAAATGCTTGTATAACTGCTAGGCCCTCTTTTTCCAGTCCTCACAGGATGCTGTCCTCTTACTACTTTTTTATTGTTCTCAAGTTATGCCGATGCCTTCCAAAATAAATCTAACATCATGAACAGAAAAATCAAGGAATTGGAGTTCAGGAGGAGAGCTGTGAGGCTTACAAATGTGGTTTAGGTGCAGTTTCTTTTCCTTTTAAAGCAGATTGTCTCTGAACCAGGTGTGATACAGAATTAGTGTGATACAGGGCATCAGTGTGAAATCTGTACTGCTGTTTGCTTTACGAAACATTTTACTTCACCTTGAAATGTATATAATGCATCTATTGCCTAATTATATGATTTCAAAGGCATGGATTACATAATGGCATCATCATCAGAAGGGTCATCAAAGGTAGGTAACAGAAAATTTTAAACACTAGAGACCCCAGAATCCAAACAATTTCTACAAATTTGGAACCTTATGAGTAAATAGTAAATTCATTAAATTAGGGAGCTAACGAAATCGTATAGTAAGGGTCTTTCTGGCTTTAATGAGGGTTAATGTATACACAAGAAGCAAAACTCTTAAGTAAAGACTAGTCTATAATTACATAGGTTCACAGTGGAAACCCATGTAACATTGATGTTTATCTTTTCAGATTTTTTTATAATCTAGGCCCAGAAACCTTTGAATGCCTAATCTGTTTTCCAGTCATATTTACTGGAAAATTTACATATTTATTTACAAAATAATTATTCTAAATTAATATCCTCAGTGAATAATATCAGGAAATAAGGCTGGGTGATCAAAAAGTATTCAGCACTGCTTACATGTTGCATCAATTTGTCATTGTCAGTCTCCAGAGCAAATCTTGCAATGAGAGGAACTTGGCACATGCAGCAAAGTCTGTAGGTTACTTGCCAGTAGGGCAGATATGGTTTAATTTATTAACTTTTGGTGCATTTCTGGATTGTTGATTGGACAGCTGGACAGGAGCAACAGGCGTGAACCACTGCCAACTGGTTGTTTAGGCAGGGCTCTATGCTACTGTGCACGTGCCATGAGTCATATGAACTGACACAAGTTTTAACTGCAAAGTCCACAAATAGCATGAATCTAAAAGTACCATTGTCTAGAGGTGGTGTATTTGAAGAACTCAAGTTATTTGCAGATGAGGTAGGTTTTGCTTGAATTTACTTTAAAATAAATTAAATACATAATCTGTGGCAAGTGTGAGTTACTGAGTTACAATTGTAGAAATAAACACTAAAACACCCCAAACATCAAAAAGGCAAATATAGTGATAGTGATGATGTTCTTGTGCAAAGCATATGGAGATAGGGTGGTCAGTTCCCTGCTTTAGCATCCATGATTTCCACAGTGGTCAAAGGCTTCTCAAAATTTACAGCTTCATTCAGAGTAATAGGGTACAGATCAGTTCCATATCAGCTATAAGTCTAATGTTCTTTCCTGCTGCTGTATTGAGGTAATGACAGCACTTTCAGGA
Source organism: Strigops habroptila (assembly GCF_004027225.2). Taxonomy (NCBI): domain Eukaryota; kingdom Metazoa; phylum Chordata; class Aves; order Psittaciformes; family Psittacidae; genus Strigops; species Strigops habroptila. The sequence goes on along the minus strand of NC_044281.2, from coordinate 14,247,214 downwards.
TCACTGGTAGAGTTCGTATCCTGTGTCATACAGTATATTTTTCTTTGTCTTGCCTACTTTTATTTTGAACTGGTGGTGATAAAAGAGCACAGCCACCCCGCTCCTTCTGCTGATCCTGGCACCTGACATGTCCACTCAGTTGCATATTTTTTTTCGTTATGGATTGATGATGTTTGAATGTGTTAGCAAAGATTCTCCTTGTACTGTAATTTCAAGAATTTGTGCAGGGCCAAACGAAGTCTGACTTAGAGTGCATGCCTGTACTGACCAGTTGAGATTGTATGCCAAGTTTGGACTTGTGCTTATAGCATAGTGTTAAAAATAAGAAAAATTCAGAAATGCTACAAATATATGTCGTGTTGTCCCTTCCCAATGAAGCGGTACACTTTTTCTCAAACTTAATGACGGATTGAAAATGAAGAAGAAATCAGTGGCTTCTATACAAGTCATTGGAAGGATGATTTTCCATTTACCAACGTGCTATACGCACACATTTTCCTATACATTACCACAGTTGTCTAGAGAAGAATTTCTGTATAATAATTCATCAGAATACATTTTCAGTAGTGTTTGTTCTTTTTTTTAACTATTAAAAAGGTAATTTTCGTGGAGAGTGAATGGCAATATGGATTTATTTTTTTTTTAAATGTTGTATTGAAAGGTGAAAATCAGTGTGCTATTAAGAAAAAGAAAGGAAAGAAGGTGTTTTATTATTTATCTCCAACACCCCTATTTTCCATAAATCTTTATGCACAGGAGTGGTTTAGGCTGTGCGTTAATGTACTGTAAAAACCACAGCCATGGAAATTGTATGCAAACACGTGAAAGTGTGGCTTGTTTTAACCTGAAGCAATGTGAAATCGAATCGTATGAGTATATAGTAATTTTGTTGTGTATCAATTCAGGCAAAGTACTGTGTACATTTATATTTGTGGATGTTGGTATAATAATCCATGGCCGCTATCCCAAGGTACTGCTCAACTTCCCTTCCTTTCCTGATAAAAAGCAAAAACCCATAGATCTTAACTGATTAAGCTCTACAGCCTGAAGAAATTGAAATATCCTTTACTTGGTTTTGAATGTGGATAAAATATTATTTGCTGAAACCTCATTAGGTGTAGAGTCCTCTAACCTTAGGGCTTATTTATGAAAGATATTGGCTAACTTATTTATGTATTTAGGAATAATTAGCAAATGAATGTGCAAGATTCAAGGTATGGAGTATTCTGCAAGGAAGCCAATATTTAACTAAATGCTAATTTCTTTGTTAGTGAAGAGATGTATTTGATTACAGTTTATACTTTTAGAACACCTTAAAACAAAGAGAAACCAGGGTTTCACATCCAGAAGTATGTGGAAAATGCAATTAAGATGCTATTAGCTACTTTGTGGTTTGCCTTGAGCCGAGTTATTCTTATTCTGAGTGTAATTTTCAATATTGAAATAAAATATCTCAAAACGTAACCAAATGAGGGCCAGGCAGAACTGATTGAGATTAATCTAATCAATATTTTGATTCAGATACAATTAAAAGAATACATTTTGGAGAGTCCCTAATGAGAATTATGGTATTAGTGGAACAGAAAGTCATTTGGTATTTTAAAATCATTATTTTGTTAAACATGTTGTATGTATGGAATATTTATCACATTGCTTTGGGTTGAAATCAATTTCAGAACTGCATTTAGGAGCCAGTTAAGCTCACTAGAACATTAATAAGGAAGTGGAGAAGATGGCTCCAAGTTCTAACAGACTTTTCAATTTTACTGGCTTATAACAGTAATTTAACAAATCATCTCTTGAAGAGAAGGACTTTTCAAAACCAAAACTGTCACGGGTTTAGGAAAATCTCTATTGCTTGTAGCTGTGATTGTCTTTGGGATCAAGGGCCAAGAGAGATTTCAAAATCATTATAGCTTATCTCATGAGTAACTTTCTAGTACTTCAGATTAGATGTATATTTTCTGAGGCCACTCTGCAGAATAAATTTTCATAAATGAACACAACATAGTTTTCTTAGTTAAAGTGACTTTCAAATTCTTGTTTGTAGGATCCATAAGTAGGGAATGAAACAATCATTTATTAAGTGATAGAGACACTGTGAATTGAATTGAAATGAGACTAAAATCAGGTTTATTCTCTGTGAAAAGGAAGACTTTTAGCAAGGTCGGTTCTATTACTCAGGTTTACCCCAAGCCTGCGTTGATGCAACTGGGGGCAAGGTGAGCTGTGCCATGAAGACAGAGTGGGCAGGAAGGAATATCAGCTTTCTGGACTGGTTTTGTAGAAAAGGAAGCTTGCTGTGAAGCAGGCTTGGAGCATCACGTGAGCTATGATCATAGAGCTGAGAAAATGGTAACACATGGTTGAGGTGGTATTTTCTTACGTTGCTTTAGTGTAAGTTTTAAGTGAGTTAATCTGCAGTTAGATTAATGGAGTGGTGGGGAGAAAGGGCAATTAAGTCAATGTATAGCTACTATAAGAACGAAAATACAGATGATAATGAAGTAACATTTAAAAACAAATTTATATATTTGTTACCTACACTATGTCTTAAATCTCTTCCCTATCAGTATTTTCAGCCAGTGAATGACAGATTAGATTAGGAATTTGTGGTTTAACCCTAAGAGGTGGGAAGAAGTGTTAATGACATGCAGGAGATGTGTAGCGGAGGAGTTAGATCAGTTTTAGCCTGGTACAGTTCCTCTGGAACAGAGGTGAAAGAGGATTAGAGAAGACAACAGAAGTGTAAAAGAAGCTGTGATGGCCTCAATTAGCAATGTAACCTTCAAGAATGAGTAGTTGTGCCACTAAAAGAAAGTGAAGAAATTTATACCACACTGGCTGGGAAATTGTAAAACAATGTTATTTTCTGCTGGGAGAAAACCCTTCCAGTGGACAGCATCAACTGTACTACTGGTTCTTCAACAACGAGTAGTAGTAATAGTGAATGCAAGCTTAGGCATTTTCATTCTCATGTGCTGACACAGAAGATGTATCCCTCGGGGATCTTCTCTGAGTACAATTGAATTGAAGTACTAAATCAATTCTAACAAAATTCCTGTGAAAAATCTAATTAGAGAAAACCTTGTACAGGTGAAAAACAAATCCAGAATCTTTAGTTTGGATGTGATTTATTCGTGTCTTTGTGCTGAGCAGGGTATCCCAAATGTTGCGATACGTGCCATTTTGGAAAAGGTTTGTCTTTTTTTACCACCAAAGTATAATTTATCCTTGGTCCTTGGGCAAGCTTTTTGTTAGTCTCACTGCTTTTCAATATTAAAGTGAACAGGAATCTGTCAAGGACTCAGTCTTTCAAGACTGAGTAGCTAATGGATAACCAGGTGACCCCACAAAAGGAGAGACAGGCCCTTACATGAAGTTTCACTGTTGCTGGAGAGGAGGGGAAATTACTGAAAGAGATACTTCAAGACAGTGCAAGTTTACCCTTCCTAATACATTTTATTGCTTATGTAGATTTTAGTGTAAAAGCCTGTGGTCTTCATATGCAGTACTACAGGGCAAACCTAGAATGGCAAGCAGCATTTTCTAAGTGATGGTTGTGAGCCAACATTTGACAGAATTTCTCCGAGTGATTTATGCTGCTTGTAGATGGGGAAATGCTTCACCAAGAAAATAAAAATAGCAGAATTATGTCATTGGCACTATCATTGACTAAAATTAATTGATGATACTGTGCCTTCATTATAATGAAAGGGCTGAGTAAGGATACAGTTAATCAGAAAAAACAGTGATCAATTTGTAGCTTTATTTTCATGTGTTTATACCATAGAGACTGGATTATAAAAAGCACAGAAGCATCATTTATATATGTGGTTTGGAAATACAGCCCTTGTTAATTGATTAATGTAGAATAAAAAAATTTATATTGGGCTTCTTATAGACTAATAAAAAGGTATCAGGAAATTTGTTTTCTAGGTAATTCTTTGATGTTTCAGTGTTTCTTTTTATTATTTCTCATTAATTGTAATTTTAATCCTTTTTACTTCTTTCCTGAGTGCAGAACTGCAGCTGGTCTTCAAAGGTACGTGTCATTTTGTCCAGCAGAAATATAAGTAACTTTCATACATTTAGAAGATTTTAAGTAGCTGTTAGTCCATGTGCAAAACTGACTCTTCGGAAAAGAGGTGCTATGTTGAATAGTAGTACCCTGCGTCTTGTGAATAGTGGTAACTCCTTGTTTGGGGAAAAATAATATAATGGTACAGTGATTGAACTGGGCATAATTGCCCGCAGCATAGATTCGAGCTTTTGTAAATCGTAGTTAGGAAGTAGTTTGACCTTTAAGTAAACTTCGAGGCAGTACAGAAGGCTTGTTGTATACTGAACCATTGAAAATCATACGATTCAAATAAAATGGCTACGTTGGTTATCCTGAGTAGGGTACAGAAATGGCAATCAAAGATTATGTGGAAGCACATGGATGCATTGCAGGGTGCTTCTACTGTTTTCTTAAAGCAGAACAGCACTCCAGAATATTACCATAGGAAATTCTAATACATCTGATTATTCATGGCGTAGAGGGTTGGGTTTTTTTACCATTTGTTGTGGTTGTTGAAAAAAAATAACTACCGGTTGGTTGCTATCAGCGGGAGAGATTTGTTTGTTCTAGTAATATTCCACCTTCCCTAATCTGCGGTCTTGCTAGTCCCCCAAATGTCCATGCTTTTATTAAATAGCTGTAGAACTTCTGCTACTTTTATTTCAGCAATTACTTTGAGACATGACAGTGAATATGTAACTGACTTCTGTGGTGAAAATGCAGTTTCTAAATTACAGAGGTTTCTTTAAAAGAGCTAGGGTGTTTTATACTGACAGACATTAATAACTTCATGAACTACCATCCCCGGGAGTTCCAGGGACGTTTCAAAATGTGAAGTATTTATCCAATTTACAACTTAAGAAGTATCTTCTTGTTTGTGAATGTATTTACTCCCTTTCATTGATCCTTGCCAGAATTCTGTCTGAGGTTTGTGTCTTTAGTCCCCAGATTAGGTGGTTTCCTTTTTCTCTTTTTTTTAATGTTTTGGATTTAACAATTCTAGGTCAAGAATATATCATGTTTCTAGTGTCTGCATAAAAATAGTTGATTGAAGTTTTTTTTATAAATGTTTTCCTGATATATTCCGTATATGAGCTGAAGTTTTCATAGGTGCAATGTAATTACTTTTTGATGTTGCAATATAAAAATAATTAGAATTTTTTTTTTACTTTAGTTTTAAGAGTAGAGAGTATTTTTTCCCAGTTTAAAATCTTTTAGGGGCCTTTCTGCAAAGATAGAGAACAGTAGCAGAATCTTAGAAAATAAATTTACACTTAGCTTATGCTTTTTTCAGAAGCTGAGGAAGATAGCCAGAGAAATACTATTTTTGTCGTAACTGAATGATTGCATGAATTTTTAACACCATGCAGAGCAGTGTTTTCAAATGCTATTTTGTGAAACAGGACATCCTATATGCTTCCTAAATGAGATTTTCAGCTACAAAGTTTTCAACTTTAGCATATAAAGTATTTATCTCGCGTTAGCCTTTCTGTTCTTTACTGTCATCTTCTTGTTCCCAGAGGAAACAAGAGAAGGAATGGGATTTTCATCCACTGGACTTGTCTGTGCCACTCCTGTTCAGTCTAATGAAAGATGGCCAGCCTAGAAGTTACTGCCCAAGCATAATGTCCCATGAAATGAAAATTACCCCTTGGAGGAGCACACATATTTTGCTCAAACTTTGATATAAAACTTTAAGTTTTGCATTTCCCAGTTTTTCTCTGTGTGTACTTAAGCTCATAATGCTGACTTTGTATTCTGGTAAGATTATTTTTCATTTTCTAATCATTTTAGTCTTGCTTTTTTCCCTCCAGTATTAAAATCTAATTTTTGTGTGTGAAGCTGGTGTGTAAAGTATGATTAAGTTAAATGGATTTATTCCTTTTAATAATGTAAAACTTAGTTTCAGGCAAACCAAGTCATCAGCATAGTTTTAAAAAAATGCTGTGAACCTTGGTATCTATTTTTTTAAAGCTTGTATGTACTGTAACATAACCTACTCTAAGTAATTATCATATATTATTATCATATATTAACAGTGGTTGCCATTAGTGACTGCTATAATTAAGGTTGCAAATCAGCTTCCATTATAATCCCTTGTTTTCACACAATCATAACTTGTCAAAACACTAACCTTTGGGACTAAAGTTTTCCGTGGTTGTTATGCTTAGAGGTAAATTTGGGAGGAGAGAGGAGGAAAAGGAGTTTGAACTATCCTTCTAGCAAAAGTCTGGTCTTTTTATGTTACAGGATTGAGCTGCATAGCAAGGAGCTTTATAGTTGTATCCAGGGACTAGAAAAACCTAGAAGAGAGGTTAAAGGATAAGGAGTACAGAACCGCCTTGAATTTTAATTGCACTTCTAATTTTGACTAGCCCCACTGTTATTTTGTTTTGCAGTATTTCTGCATAATGCTGCAAACAGTATGAGTCTTCCTTGATTAGCATTGATGTCCCACAACAAAACTACTCTATGTCAATTCTACCAATAATCGGATGACAATCAGATTACAAAGGTAGAGAAGAGATACCATGGGCAGTTGTGGATTCAGGATTCTAGTTGTGAATCCCCGTCCTCAATCTGATGCTGGTTTGGGGCGGGAACAGCTTCCCAAAAAGTGGGTAGACAATATAAGAAAATATTTACTGTGATTATTTTTCTAGCAGCAACTCCTAAATGTCAATAACCACTGCACTGCTTTCTTCTGGGTAGAAAATCACACATTCCTGTATCATTGCAGGTAACCCTGTGTGTAAACTTTTTATGGTGACCACTATTCAAAGCTTGTCTAAGTTCTCATTTATAGTATTTCTGGTATGACTTGACAATTTTATTTTATCGTATAAAGAGATCACATTTTAAGGCACGGTATAAGGGAGTGCTTGGGCAGGCAGAGTTGAAGAATAAGCTTTCAACCCTAACATTCATTTCCTGTGCTTGTTTTATCATCCCTAACATTACATTAGCACCGGTTTTTTGCATGGAATTCATTGTAAGAAATGGTGATTGGTTCTTCCCTCAGCCCTCTGGGAGAGTATTTTAATTAGTTTCTTGAGATATATGATAATAAACTGAAGTACAGTTGCTAAAGAAAAATTACAATTTTTGTTACATTCAGAATTTGCTCCTCCACTCGTCTGTCTGCAAACTGTTGCTAATGTAAACATCTTCCTTTATAAGATGTTGTGAAATACTACAAAGGTACAATTTACAGGTAAAATAAATTGTAACATGGACGAAAGTGTGAACCTTCCAAAGGATCAGGTTTTGGGAGACCTCATTGTCTGGAGAGGGTCCTGTGAGTCAGTGAGATGTCTTGCAGATGGTTTTCACATCTGGATTCTTTTTACGGTTGAGGTCTTTGATCTGAAAATGTTACAACTCTCCTATGCCCTGTGATTTGTCTGGCAAGATGAGTTATTTACAAATGCAATTGCTCTTCTGACAACTCAGTTTTGAGTGTGTAACTGCTGAGGTCCTGATCTGTAACCCACGAGGACTGGTGGTAGTCCTTTTATTGGTTTCAGTGGGCTTCGATTCAGATATTTGGACTTTGAAGAAACCCCCAGGTGGTTTAGGTAAAAAAAGGCTTTTTACAAACAATTATAAGTTAAAGATTTAGGATGTGGTGTGTCTGAAATAATTTGACAGTATTTCAAAGGCTTTTGAATTTAAATAAGTCTCTGATCTTTGTGTCTTTTCTTTTATTCCTCCAGTGGCAGATGAAAGCAAAGTTGGTTTGTTGGCCGGACACAAATTGGGTAAGCACTTCTCCTATTTTGGAGGAAAAGTCAGCAACTTGGAGATAGTACGGGCAGTAAATTAAATCAGCTTACAGAAACTGTGGTGACCGAAAGAGTTGCAAATTAAGGCATTACTTTGTATGCACTGACTCTGAGTTGTACAGTGATGAATTAGGGATTGTTCTTTGCCAGCCAAACAGTGCATGTAGCTGAGTCATTTGCAGGAAGAGCTGTAACTTTATTTTTCAGTGCAGGTGTTGTAAACTGAAGAAGATGCCTTTTCAAATAAGTGCAAGTGCAATGTGTCTTATGGAGTGTGGAGACAAACAATATACATTTTGAAAAATATAAATATTTCTTGCTTTTTCTTCTTACTCTGAGTTCCACTTCCATTACCAGGAATATTGAAGATAACATTAAAAAAAACTACAGTTTGCAAAAAAGAATGTCAAAGCTTTTCCTTTCATCATACTTGTGCAGTAGAAATAACTTGTTTCTTCTTAAACTTTTCAGGCCATAGTAATAAAAAAAAATTAGTCTATACTGCTGTCATTACTGTACCTACATATTAAATAAGGTCTGCAAACCACACCATGGTACTGTTCAACTTGCAGTTTGTGTATTAAAAGAACTTTCAAGGAAGTGTCACTTAAGATTGTAATTTTTCACAAGCCACAGATAAGGTGACATAAGAAACCTTAAACTTTCTAGACAACTCAAGTTATTCAGCAGTCTCTTCTGATGCTTGAAAACCGTGAAGTTTCAGGCTGCCCCTTTGTAGCGTGATTGCACATTGCCTTTTTCCACTCCTTTGATAGAACTAAAAAGGTGAATTCATGTAAAGGAAGGTCAACTGTAAGATTCCTGAATGTTTATGGTATTCCTTCTCTGTGCAACTGGGTGTACTTCTTTAGTTCTCTGGTGTGGATTTTCCTTATCTGAAGACCTTTTCATGAACTTAGCAGACAAATTCTTTCTTTCTGGCATCTTTCTACGTCAGTGAACTTCTTGGGTTTTCTTTCTGAATCGGGGGTAGTGCAGATGTCTTGTAACATTATCACTGCTGGGGAGAAAAAGTTAATTCAACCTTTTGTTTTGAGAATGTAAAAACTTCAGATGATCTTGTCAACTTGAAGAAGCTACAGGATGGCCCTTGGTTTTCTCCTGTGCAGAAAAATTACTGCAAACATTGCAATATCATGAAGTTTTCTAAAGATCAGTAGAATTCACTGCTATCAAAGAATATTGTAGGGAAACCTGGTGAGATCATAACTCTTTGGCAATCGCTTGTTATGGGTACATTAAGCTTTATAATAGCACTTTTAGGTTCATTTGATCTTTCTTCTGCACGCTTTTCCAGGTTCTTGAAAACCATGGCTTTGAAAGTTTTCTATTTGAAGACAACTACAAATTTTATGTGAAAATATGGATCCATGCTTATTGAACTTTCGCTTGTTTCCTTTACTTACCCTTCATAGACCTCTTACATGTACCTAGGATCTTTTTTCATTGACGAAATTCAGTGGTCAATAGATCACCTAAGGAATAGATACAAAGATCCTACAGGTTGGATTCTTTTCCCCCCTTCAGAATAAAAAGAGTTAGCTAACTTCTGAGAAGGTTGGATTGTAAATGATTTTTCTTGGTTCTGTCCACTTTAAATGCTGTTCAGTTACTTTTGAAAAATGTTCTCCCCTCTCTGTGTTCCATTTCCTAACCCTTCATAAAGAGAAATCAAACTGCAGCTTCAGCTCTCTCATTGTTCCATTCAAATGTTTATTTTAAAGGTTTGTTCAAGAACATGATATTCTTTTTCTCTGGTCCCTTTTTACTGTATGTTTTTTGGAATTACATATCATATACGCATTTTGCTGGCATTCAGTCACATCACAGAACCCGTGTTTTAACATTGTTCATTGTGCTGCCTTCCTATAGGTACCTTTTCCAAGAACACTCTAAGGGAGACATTGCAGCTTCTAGTGCTGGGAGCAAAACACCACTAATTTCTCATTATAGAACAGAGAGTTTCCACCCTATCCTAGACTTCAGGAAATTAAACTTATTTCTCTACAGAATTAATTATCACCTACCAACAATCAATGCAATTATCCCTTCTCTCCTTCAACATGACTTGTTCTATGAAATACGCAGTTGAGTAGTTCTCTCTAGGGAAATATCCTTTCTGTTCCTTCTGGGACAGTGGCTTTTCAAGCATATAGTCTCAGCTTTTGGTATAGCTACTGTATCCCTCGTATATTACATGTTATTCAGCAGCAGCAGGAGTTAGTAGTGTGTATTCATTTCAAAAAGTGTTATCACAATACTGCAGAAGACTAAGGCATTTGAAGGATCTATAGCTGAAGCCCCATCTATCTTCTTATGTATTGCACTCACAATCGCAGGAGGATTTATTTTTTTTGTTCCTTAAAAGGTTAATTTGATCTTTAGAAACATGTCTGGACACATCCTGAGCTTGTAAGCATGTTCTGTGGGAAGACGGCTGGAGACTTGTTCCTGTATTTTACCCTCACAGAAATGCATCTCTGACTTCTGGTTCTCCTAGCTGCCCTGTCCTTCATCCTGCTGGGTGGCAAACTCCAGCAGTGCTTACAGGTGTTCTTAGTGTAGCAAATGTTTTCCACAATCATAGAATCATAGAGTAGTTGGGGTTGGAAAGGACGTTAAGATCATTTAGTTCCAACCCCCCCGCCATGAGCAGGGATACCACACACTAAACCATGTCACCCAAGGCTCTGTCCAACCTGGCCTTTAACACTGCCAGGGATAGAGCATTCACAACTTCCTTGGGCAACCCATTCCAGTGCCTCACCACCCTCACAGTAAAGAACTTCTTCGCTATATCTAACCTAAACTTCCCCTGTTTAAGTTTGAAGCCATTACCCCTTGTCCTATCACTACAGTCCCTAATGAAGAGTCCCTCCCCAGCATCCTTGTAGGCCCCCTTCAGATACTGGAAGGCTGCTATGAGGTCACCACGCAGCCTTCTCTTCTCCAGGCTGAACAGCCCCAACTCTCTCAGCCTGTCTTCATACGGGAGGTGCTCCAGCCCTCTTATCATCCTCGTGGCCCTCCTCTGGACTTGCTCCAACAGCTCCATGTCCTTTTTATGTTGAGGACACCAGAACTGTATGCAGTACTCCAAGTGGGGTCTCACGAGAGCAGAGTAGAGGGGCAGGATCACCTCCTTCGACCTTCTGATCACGTTCCTTTTGATGCAGCCCAGGATAAGGTTGGCTTTCTGGACTGCAATACCACTGACAAAAGCACTGGAGTGCTGTATTGATGTAGCCTAGATGGCTGTTTCTGGAAAAGACCAGAGTTCAAGTATTTATGTGCAAGGCATCTTCTCCGAATCCTCTGAGGAGGGCTTTGTCCTCTGCAAACCTTCCTGTGTGCTCAGCAGTGGTGTTTCTGCATTCCCTAAACTCAGTTCCTGATATGAGAATTAGGAGCAGACAAATGGTGCCTCTATCATGAAGCAAAGAAGATCCCTGAAAATTCACAAAGGTGAAAAATCAGCAAACTTTAACTTAGTTTCTCAGGAACTCTTAGCTTTTTAGAAAAGCAGTTCAGGGCAGCTAGGAAGATATCATCAATAAGGAAGGGCAAGACTGTCTTAACTTAAATATAACCCGATTTGTATCAAATACTGAAATCAAGTACTGAATTCTTTGTGGCTATTTTTAATTTTTTTTTCCCTGAAAATCTTTTTTTGTGTTCTGATTTACTGCTTAGAATGCTTTTAGTATGTATTGACTGTCTGCTGAGGTCTCTGCTGACCCAGCTCTTTCAGATGATGCAGTGCTGGAGAAAAGCTGATGAGTCTTTCTTTATGAGCTCTGACATATTAATTAGCAAAATGGGCAAAAAAAGCTTTCCTATTTTTATTTTAATGTCACTAGACCATGCTTTTGGCTGGGGTTATGTTTCGAGACAGTTTTGAGACAAGATGAGTTGAAGATCTTATTTTCTTGCTGGCTGCTCCATGAGGAACATGTGACGGGGCTATGGATTAGTACTTCAAGATTGAATGATACAGGGGTACCTCTGTTACCAAGCTGAATTTGAATTAATGCTATATGGCAAGAGATAGGCTTAGGACCAGAGCAGGAAAAAAGCCCACTGGGATAGCTTGAAGGATGCTTCTGGTCAAGTTCTGCCCCTTACTGTTAATTTTGCTGACAGTGTGGTTACCAGGTTAATGTCCAGCCTGTGGGTAGCTTTAGTGTTCTGAGAAAGCTTGAAAGGTAGGTGTACAGCTAAAGCCTGCAAAGGTAAGGGCTTTGATGAGGTCTGAGTGCTGACATATCTGGTAGGCCTCAAGTCTGTACTGCTTCATGTATGGATAACTGAATTGTGGTTAAGGTGGGATTCAGATTGGGACTGGAGATATTTTGAATAAGGTAAGTTAAAGCTCTTGGTGTATCTCTGCATCATTTAATACCAGGATGTATTCTGCGTTAAATAAATTTTACTGAGGTTTTGTTAAGGCTAGGATGAGATTAAGATGATGTCTTAGGACCCAGGAGTGTTTGAAAAATTAGGGTTATTGGTAGATTTTTTTCTATGACCCACTGGAACAGGATATGGAAAATTCAACAGATAAAGCTTTATCATTACCTTCAGGAAGGGCTCTCCAGCTTATTGCAAGAGCCATAGTTGCAATGTAAGTCTGAGACGTTAAGGCTGCACTTACACAAGTGTAAGCTGAATGTCCCTTTTGGCTTTAAAATTGAGTGGCACAGGATGATCCTCATCTGTGCTCTGAGCCTCTATTGTAAGATGACTTCAGGCTGCCTCTGGAAGCTGTGTCTGCTACATCCTAACTCTTGAACCATTTCTAGGAAGTGTTTGTGAGAGCAGAATAGCTCTTATAATGCTTTTATAGTGCAGATGATTACATTCTAGTAAATTCAGGTGTACCCAGACGCTGCTAAATTTGCAAATATAAACATAACCAGGGAGGTTGGAACTAGATGACCTTAAGGTTCTTTCCAACTATTCTATGATTTTAAGAACTCCAGCTTAATTTTTGTGGGGACAGAGTAGGGTCTGGTGCAGGCAGAATCCAGCATGTTAAAGTTTGTTCTGGTAAAAGAGCAGACAGCAGACAAAACTGAAGAACTTTTTTTGTCCTTTTTTTTTTTTTTAGGTTTGTGGGGTTTTTTTGGGTTTTTTTTTTTGTCTTTTTTTTTAGCTGGAGGAATCGTGCAAATGTTGAGCTATTGGAACATCAGCAAAATCCAGTGGCTTATGTGTGCTTATGTAGCACAAAAGGCTCTTTTAATGAAGGATTTTGTTGGGGATTAATAGTTGGGTTAGGAAGGACTACAGAAAGCTTAGTGGATGCTGCTAGGCTTGTTTGAGACCAGTGCCATTATAGCAAGTTTGACTTCTGTTTTGCTTTTGATTTGCAGGTAGCACAATTACATTGAAGAGGTGTGTAGGGAAGTGGTGTTCTCCTCTCCTCATGCCAGATCTCATAATTTTGTTAAACAAGCCTTCTCACTGCTGTAGATGTCATTAAAGCTGAGCTTTCCAAAGGGGGCATTGGATTTAGTACTGAGTTCATAAGGATTTACATAGTGACTAGATCCACAGTAGAAAAGACTCCTGTAAATGGCTGAGCTGCCTGGCGTATGCAGGTGAAGTGCCTGTCCAAACAAGGACCTTGAACTGAAAGCATGTACTGTAGAGAACCTGACACTTATCTTTGCACTTCTGAGAGGAGAAAAAAGGTTGATTTTTAGTTCATTTCTCTTTGATGATAAGAGTGTAATACTTGGCTGCATCAGTCATTCTTGCAAGTGTGAAGAGGAATTGCCTACCTTACAGACTGCAGCATATGTTAGCAATACCCGTGTAGCCTAACCTAACCTATGTCTTGGGTTAGGTACTGGAAGCAGGCAAACTGGCGGCACTGGAAGCTGTGCTTGAGATTTTCCCTTAGTTCAGCCAATGTGGTGCTCAGTGCTATTTCAGTTTGACACAAAAACAAGTGCAAGTATCTTTCTGTGATGCTGCAATACCCCATATTATCCATAATTCATGACTCTTTAAGCTTTGAATCATTAAGCTATGGGTTAAGTTTGATGCTTGATTGCTGGGAATATTTTTGCAAGATTTTTCATCTTTTACTGTTACCTTCACTTTAGGCTTCTCTCCCTGGATTATTCTTTTCTTGTGATGGAGGTGGTGGTATTATTATTATTGATATTATCATAATCATCATCAACAACTTTGGTTGTCCAAGCAAAGTGTTTCTTTGAGCATATAGTTCCAAATAAATTGCTGTCATCTGAGAATCTGTATTGACCCACACAGCAAGAGTCCTTTTTTTCTGCAGGTCACTTACAGAGTTAATGTTTTCTTCTATACTTATGTCTGGTAAGGTCTAAAGTCAAAGATGTTACATTCAATCTATTATTTTATTGTGGCTTGTAAGGATTTCTATTCCAAAAGTTAAAATGCTTAACTTTCATTGAATCTCTGCCTTCTGTTGTACATTTTCTTATCTTCAAACACAGCTTGTTTAGTGAAATTAGGATGATACGTTAATTTACTTAGTACTCTATGCCAGTATGGCTTTACTACCTTGTTTTTAGTGCACTTTTTATTTTTTAATGTGTTAATAGTTTTCATGTTATAGATTGTTCTAACCATCTACATTGGTTAGAGGTGGGGGTGGCAAGGGGCCTCGTTTAACATTGCCTACTTGCACAAGAACCAAAACTGTGTTTTGACCAAGCCTGTGGGACAGGACAGCACAATACTGAACTGCTGGGCTGCAGGATTTTTTCATGTCCGAATGGTCAAAGTCTGGAAGTCTGTAGGAATAAATCCTGAGCCTCAGCTTTCATGAGCTGCCTCTTAAGAATTAGTGTTGAGATAAATGGTCTTTTGATTTTTCTAGTATTTAGAGTGCTAAATATAATGTATGAATGTTTAGTTGGAAAACCTAAAAAAGTATGAATGTTTAGTTGGAAAACCTTTCATTTTTCTGTTGGAACTTCATGTATTTTAACCTGTCAGAGATAGGAAAGTGTATTGAAACAAGATGAAAACAAAATTAGAACTTGAGCAAGAGAAGCTCAAACTGGACATCCTGGATATTGATTATTTTTAAGAGGCTATTAAAAATGGGACTGATGCAGCAATCATATCCCGCCCCCACTGTCAAATGATGTGTATTTCTGCATGTGTAGTTTGATGTTACACCGCCTCAGGAAAAGGAAGGCTGGACACTTCAGCTCCTATGCTTCAAACAATTATTCTGAATTAACAGAACTTGCTGTATTGTTGAATTTGAGGAAAGAGCAGTTTGTTGATCAAAATCTCTTCTGAATGCCAGGCTAGTGGTCTTTACAGACCCCCTTGCCTGCCAGGCCTGTGTGGTTGATAAACAACTCTCATGGATAAACCTAGTTAGATAGTTCTCCTCTATGGAGAGAAACAAGCTCTCAGTTTTACTCTGAGAAGAATCGCTTTATGCCCCCACTAACTCGCCAGCTGTAACTACTCTTTTGACGGCTTTTTTTCCCTTGTTTTTGAAGACTTTATTAGCTGTGTGATGATGATTGTTGTGACCCCTTTTTTGTTAGGTCCTGAGAAAGTCATGTGTTGATAAAAATCCCTCACTTGAGGGTGCAGTTTGATGTTACTATGTTGATCTAAATCAGCTTGCTGCTGCCGAAAAAAGCAGTCTTAGTCACCATACCTCCTACCCACAGCTGCCTGGTTCCCATTACTTCTGTTATTCCAGTCCCACAGCTTAGCTGGTGAGGCGGTTGAGAGAGCTAAAGCAGCCAAACACTAAAACAAGACAGACAAAAGTGAATAGTGCTGGGCTTACCTCCTGGAACCACTCATTTGAGAGAGGCAAGCTTCTGTGCCAGTATTGGAGAAACTCAGCAAGTGGATGGATGGACATGAGAACTATGGCTTTTAGGGGCAGCTGTCTATTAAACCACTTTATCTGCTATGTCAAACCATACCCTTATTAAATTCAAATGCCAAACTTACACTGATTTTATTTGGTTTTTTTAAAGACTTTTAGTTGCCATGGATAAAATTACTTCCCAGTGGCAGGAGCAGGGAATAAAAAAAAGGCAATAAATTCTGCAAACTGAAGAAGAGCATCCCTGCTGTCTCATCCTCAAATTGCAAGAATCTTTTCTTAAATCACTTATTCACTTTGATTTTATGAACTCTTTGTGTTCTGTGACTGACTCTTAGTGTGCATTGTATTAAGTGATGGCAGAGCAGTGCCCATTGATCCTTCTTTGAACTACAGTTAAAGTGAATAGATCTGATCTGCTGAGAACAATAACAAACTTGCAGAAGAAACCTATTTCCCTCAAATGTTCTTGTGTGAGATTTAAGATCTAGAGCAGATCTGAACATAGACCAACTGCAGTACGGATGCAAATTCAAGGGTCTGTGGTTGAGATTTTATAACATAGCATAGTTGATTTAATGTTTTCCTGTCTCCTGAAGAAGATCCTATGACTCCCTTGTATTCACAAATGCCTAGCCACATGTTTCTGCCTCCTTTCTGTCTATGCCAGCATTATTATTGTTATAATTCTGAGATGAGCTGTTAGGGGGAGCTAACCTAGCAGGAAAATAATTCTGAAAAAAAGAATAGTATTCTTCTGGTTTAACCAAGGGAGCAAGAAAAAGGAAGTTCAGGAGAAGAGAAAAATGATTTTGTAACTGGCAGTTTTTGATCCTGGGATCAGCCTGAGCTGAAGGAAGTTCGCCAGGGTGGAGGGGGTAGAGAGACACATCTGAGGAAGAAAGCGTGGATGAAAGAAGATTTGCAGATCTTCAGAGATGTCTTTGTGCTGAAAGAAAGGAAGTGGGGGAGCAAGTTTGAGTGTCTCTTTCTTATCCTGAAGACTAAACTGAAAGTGAGTTTCTGAGAGGTCTATTTAATGGCCAGTGAAACTTGGGTTTGTATTTTTGACTGTGTGGTATTACTTGCTGTTAAAGGGCTATGGCTATCTTTTAGCTTTTCTGAGGCTGCAAAACACTGGGTCTGGTCCTGTCCTAAGGAATGAGGAAAGATTGAGAGCAGTCCTTGGGAGCAGCTGAGTCTGACAAGCAGGGTGAAGTTTTCATAAGTGCCAGATTGAGTGAACAGGCAGCTATGACAGAAAGGACAATTTTCCTGAAGAACCACAGGGACTGGCTAAGGTTTCTTTCAGTCCAGCTGATCATGGAAAGCTGCTCAACCAGAGAACAAATGATCTTGTAAAAGCATAAGTTGAGTAGAAGCTTTTATTTCATTCTGCGTCACCCAGCAAATGTGAATTTTCTGTGCTACCCAAGTGTGGTAAAACAACCGACAGGGGCTTCAACAGGAAAACCCTTCCCATATTCCCACTCAAAAGTGCATGTACATCTACCCAGAAGTCCTGAACGATTTGGACTTCTCTGTGAAGGAGGCTTGTGCCCTAAAAGTGTACCAAAGATTGATATTTCAGTTTGACCCTCCTGAAATAAAAATTAAGAATTCCTGCAGATGGGAAGTATACAGAGCGCTCCTGTGAATGCATAGCTACAGAAATGGCTGCTAAAGCTGTGACATTAAGATTATTACAGCAAGATGCTGGAGAGTGATTCTGGGTGTCAGGGATGCCTCATTTTTACGTGTGGGTAAACTTGGAGTGGAAAGTCTGGATGGCAGTAATGATGGCCTTTTCTCGGAGGAGAAGGCCTGGTCTGGCAGATATCCAATCTGAAGTCTTCAAAAATAAACAACAGAGGTGAAAGATTTACTTCTTTTCCATCACATCCCAGCAATATGGGAATTATGCATTATCCAGTATGAGTTGTTGGCATCCAGGGATTGCAAATCAACAGCCTTTTTCCTTGGGGAGTATTCTTTGCTCCAGGAGCAGAGAAAGGGGCAGGAACTTTGTTTAATGTGACCTGGGAAATGTCATGCTCAGCACTTACCCAGTGTTACAGCTTCCTTATGATGGAGAAGTGACTAGGAAAAAAAAAAAAAATCCAACACAAGGTTTTTTCCCAGCCACGATACTCATACATTCATATTTCTTCCACCTCCTGTTTTTTTTTTTCTCTTTAATTTCCTGAAGTGATTCTGGGAATTTTTTTATATTAGCTGAGGTGTGGGGGTGAGGGGTGTTAATGCTCACACTTCATAGTTGCTGTTTATCCCCCTGGTCAGTATTGCTGAATATTGCTCTGTGCAGAATTCAGTGAAGCAAGTCAAGAGAGTATTAAAAACCCTAGAATGTTCAAGTAGTATGAAATGAAAAAGTGCAGACTTCTAATAGTTACAATGAATGCATCCACTTACCATAAGGCCTTCTAGTATTTGAAATAAGTGGTCATCTTTCTGTGGTAAATAACTTTGTGTCTGCAGAAGTCTGTATCTATTGCATGCTGACATACTCTCTCTAGTAAATGGTGTGGTGCTGGCATGAGTTATCAGTTGTAGGCTGTTTGGGGCATGCATTCTCTTCCTGAGACCTGGTGATGCTTTTGGCTGTGCAAAAAGCGAAATTCTACTTTGAGTCTGCCACGTTTCTTGTCTTTGCTGAAAGTTTCTGCTTTGAGCTGGAGCTTCCTCCTGCCTCGTATTCCAGGTTGTTCCTGACATGAGGGTAGGAGAACTTGTAAATATAGTGGATGTGTCTATATGAGGAGTACAGTATTGGGCAGAAATAAGGCTTTCTCTTTCTTCTGCAGAAGTGGTTATTAGGATGTGAGATCTTGGCATCTCTGGGTCCTGGAATGCCCAATAAGAATCCTTACTAAATTTGATTGGAGATGGCAAAAAAAAAAAAAACACAACTAGAAAGCTGGCATTAACCCTAATGAAAGCATAAGAAACAGTAAGTTTGAAGAATGTAAAGAATTTGGTTTGCTTTTTATTGAAACTGTGGAGATTCAAACTAAGGCACAGAAACCAGGAAAAGAAGTTTAATGTTTAAAATCCTGGGGGCTTCTTGCTGAAAGGTGATCTTTATATCAGAGAGCTTCTCTGGTGATGGTGCCTGAACAGATGGCTCATGAAAGTGCCTGCATGACTGATAGTAAGCTGGTTTCCCTCATGGAACATCCCCTTTGGCCCGAAGAAGAAAGCTGAAAACAGCAAGTGGATCCATTCGGTCTCCTGCTTGTCTAAGGCTCTTTAGTCATCAGCCCTTTAGCTGGTGACAGCCAGACTGCATCCATTTCAGAAAGCAAAATGAGTTGCCTCAGACTGCATCTTCTATAATTGAGGAGAAACTGCTGGTGTGACCCTAATGCCCCTGGGTAACATTTACCTCCCTCTGCAGTTGGAACTGGAGTCACAGCCTTCCTGCCAGTCTTTTCTCTGACTATTGGTTTCATGTTCCTTCAAATAGTACCTGTGTATTTTTTAAGGTTTGTAGTGAATGATCTGCAGATGTTCAGGAAAGGCCTTCAGAGTACTAGGTACTAAAAAGTTGGCTGTGATCAGTGTTGGCAGCTACTGTGGTTCTTTTAGTTGCTTGTTGTGATCAAAGAGACCAACAGCCACTGCCGAATGCTTCATTTTATTAATCCTTTCCCTCCAGGAGCTGGGTTTTTGCTGAACTTAATATTCAGTGCTGGCAGTGGGTATCCTGAAGTCATTGGTGCCAAGGAGTTAATGAATTTGGAAAACTTCCCAGATAATACATCTGGCTGAGTAACTTACATTTTGGAGTATGAAGTATGAGGTGTAGAAAGAAGAGCACTGAGCTAAATGAGCTACTGGCTGAAGAGGGGAAAGGGACACTTTTTTTTAAACTAGTTGACTGAAAGTTAAAAATGACGAAGCACCACAGATATAACTGTCATGGTTTGGGGTTTTTTTGTTTTGTGTGTGTTTATGGGGGTTTTACATTTTGTAACGCTGTGTATTTGCCAGTTGCATTACCTTCTGAGGCTTGGATATAGACAGGGAAGCATTTGTAATTCTCCACTTTGAGTGATTCTTCTTCATTTTTTTATTTTGAAGTCTCATCATGTTGCCATGTCAATAAGAAGGATTTTGAAGGTAGCTACCAGTAATTGCTATTTCTAGTCCAGCTCACTTCTGGAATAGTACCTTGTACAGTGTTTGCCTTCCATAACATATGAAATCAGGTTTTATTATATAAAGTGGGTTGCTGGCGCTATTTATTAATACACATCTTTGTGTAATAAAAGCTGTGCAGAGCAATATGGTTCAGAAATTAACTTTGAAGAAAAGAATTGCATTGCTATTTGTATATCTTATGAAACAGCATTATTTTTAGTGGGTCTTTCAATACAGCAATGCTACTTAGCACTTACCTACATAGCACTCAGAAAGTATCCAGAATATCATCCCTAATTAAGTGTCCTACTGAAATGCTTTTTTCTGACCTAAGAGCAGAGCGGGAGAGTGTTTCTGTACATAGCAGTGGCAACCCAAATGGAAAGCATTTCATAGAAGAATAGAAAGCACTTCTTGAGTTAGCTCTGACTACTAGCAGGTACTTCCCTCATATCTCAGGGAATGGCACCATGCTGCCCTTTCAAAATATATCAGCTTTTTGCAGTGTTTACCCCGTTTTTTTCTGCCTAATAGTCTGTCTTGGTAAATAAGATTTCTGATTGGCTTTAATTTAGTCTTGCATGGAGTGATGTAATGTCCAATAATTTTGTTTTGCCTTCAAGTAATAAGCATAATGATTGGTATCTTAACCCTATGAGTGCACAGAAGATCCCTATTGAACGAAGAACAAACTTATTTATGTTTGAGTTTTTTAAAGAAACTTAAATGCTGATTTTTTTATTTTCTTTTTCCCCAAGTAATCTGACACCTCTACTGAGGCTAATCTGTATCTGACTCCTGGCCTTTGGTTATTCACCTTCTGTTGTGAAAATTTTTTCTTTAATCCTTCCCTCCTCTTCAAGCTGGCTCTTACATCTAGAAGAAACCTTTGTGGATTGGGTATCTGTTTGGTAGGGGAGCAAATCTGTGACCTGAAAGCTTCACCTCCAGATTTTCAAGGACATTAACAGACTTCGCCCCATTATATCTTCATAATCTGTATTTAATCGCGTTCTTTTGGACGTTGTGATACTAGTTCACACAGAGCCTTCTGCCTACTGTTCTGCTTATGATTCTCTTCTGTCCTCCAGGACCAGGAGAGCACACAGGGCATAGTCTTCTGCTGGGGACAGTTGCTTGCACAGTATGTTTTAGTATTAGCATTGAGTTTTTTTCTGTGAGACCATCTCCTTCTCCTGTTCTGTTGTTGCTTGCTTGCTAAGTTCACAGACTGAAGGGAGTAGGAAGGAGCCATTCTACCTAGTGTGAATAGCAGGCTCAGGGCAAAGCAGTGAATTCACAGGAGAGAGGCAGACTCTAATTCTACAATTTGCCCTATTTCAAATGCTGGTTTCCTTAGTTCCATGATAGCAGCGACACCCTGACTGCCACACTGAAAGCTTAAACAGGGATCAACTCCCTTCTAGTGCCATGGTCAGGACCTGGCAAACAGAGGAACAAACAGAACAGGACTAGAATTTGGCGCTAGAAGCTTACATCCATTACAGAAGGGTAATTTCTGTTACATAGGTTGCAAACAAAAACCTCAGTTAACTTGCTGTGGCAGTTTTCAAGCCTCTCAGTGCAATAGGACCAGAACAGAGGATCTGGCATTGATTTGTTTGGGTTTTTCATGTAATTACAATTTTTGTTGCTATCTGCACTTGGCAGAAATTCCTGTGTTCAAAAAAGGGGTTGGTTTTTTTTTTTTGGTTGCCAGTTGTAATACTGCTGTTGACAAACAGAGATGTTATGAAAGAGAAATCCAATATAGTGTGGTTATTCAGATGCCTCTTTTTTATTGCTTTATAATTGGCTCAGATGCCTAATTCTGAAAACAAAATAACAAAATTGTTCAATCGAAGCTTCTAGAGTTTCATTCTTTTCTAAAAAATAGCACATGGGCTTTAATTTTAAAGGTACAAAAAAGAATGAGCATTACAATCAGGACTAGATTTTGTTAGCTGTTGCATCAAATAGCTCACTGCTTGTTACCGAAATGTGCATCATAAAATAGCTACAAAGAATAATTCTCAGTCTGAGTTTATACCCAAAGAGCAAACACATTAAAAAAAAAAAATGCAGGAGAAAAATTATTTCTTCCAGTAATTTGTTTTCTGCCATCCTGTAGGAAATACCGGTAAATCATTAAGACTTAGGAAAAACCTTTACTCTCCTTCGCATGGTTTGCTTTTTCTTTTCTCTTTTTGTGTATAAAGTACGGGTGTAGTGTGCAATAGTCACTATGTTATCACCTGTTAAGTGTCATGCATGACACATCCCATTACAGATCCTGTGAAATTGGAGCTGTTTGAAGTAAAACTTTCCATTCAAGTGTCAATTGAAGCCTGGGTTTTATTTGCTTTTTTTTTTGACAGAGGTTGTTCTTTTACTGTCTCCTAAAATAACTCTGGTATTTGTTTTTGTTTAGGAGAGGAAAAAGTAAGAATACATGGCTAGAGGCTGGGAAGATAGCAAGTAAGTGGGGGTTGGAGGGGAGCTAGAAAAGGATGCTGGGGATAGGGGAAAAGGGAGATTGGGCGTGTGGCTAGGTGAGAAGATTCAGTGTGGGATGTAGTATGGGATGCAGTGTGGCTGGCAACAGAGGGAGGGGGAGGCTGGCTTGTTCTGATCTAGCAGAGTGGATCTGAAAACCACAAGGGAAAGAAAAGGGTGGCAGCCAGCCTTGCAATAAAGAAAATTGCCTTTTCTTTTTTTTTTTTTTTTTAAACAAACAAAACCAGACAATAAAAATAATCTAGGAAACTATCAAACTCTATTAAAAGAATATAAGTTTGAAGGTTTAAGGTGTCAGAAGTAGGCAAACACTGGCTGTAAGGATGTCTTCTCCAAAGGCAAACCAGACCCTTTTTGTGAATGCTGATTGTGTGAGCCTACATAACCAAAACCTAATTCTTCCCAAAGACTATACTTTCAGCGCACAAGAGAAATCTGCTTAAGGGTAATGAAGGCTGTCGTATAAGGCCCAACCCTTGCCTTATTTATTGTTGGTGGTCAAAGTGTTGCGTTTACTATGGTTGGAGGATGTGATGTTAGTGGTGTAGATTATCTCAGGGGAAAAGAAACATTGTTTCTGTTTTCTAGCCATTAATGCTGCTCAAATTATTTTCTAGCTCTGCCTGTACCTCAGAATTACTGGAGGCCCTGAGGTGTCTTCAAACCACACACAACGAGATAGTCAGTCTGTTCTTCACCTTACTGGTGCTTGACCTGCATGTGTGCTGATCTGCAGAAGTGCTTTATGCATTCAGGCTGCAACCAAGGCACATGACAATAGTACTGTGAGCCCAGGAAATGCTACATGTTAAGTATTCAGAAGAGGGAGTGGAGGACAGGAGAATCAGGCCTTGAGAGTCTTAAAATCCTTCTGTTTCAATTCATTGTCTCTGAGATGCAGACAGTATATGTTTGTCTTAAAATGATCTCATTAGTTTTTTAAACAAAGCTTACTACCCTCTGAGGTGTTTCAGAGAAAGACACATGTAGGACTGCTTAATGCTGATGTCAGGGCAGATATTAAAGCATGTGTTAACTAAGAAATGGCAGTAATTGCTGTACATGTGGAAGAAGATATTTGTAGGTCTTTCCTGAAAGAAGGAAGCTGGAGTTTTGTAAATAAAATTGTCATAATGTGTTTAGGACATAATTAAAGTCTCTTACAGTCACTTAGAGGTAAGTTAACCATGGGCATCTCTGCTGCGGCATTCTCCAAGCCGAAGCACTTTTCTTTGCAATGTTAATAGTACTCTTTTAAGGTCATTTTTTGTATATAATTTTAATACATAGTCTGTTGCTTTAACCACTTTCATTAAAATTTTATGAGCCTTTTCAGAAAATCAGACAGGAAAATGCAAATAAATTATGCATTTTATTTAGTATGTAGTAGATACAGTAATACTGTATGTGTAAACAAATAAAAATGTTTCTTTATTAATATAGCAAACACTATGTAGAAAGATCCTGCTGTAGTCTAAACCACATATGCTTTAAAGAATCACTTTGAATTTAAGTAGCTAGTGCTGGCTGGGCCTAAACCTCAGGATTTGGAACAATATAGAGTGATAGTATAAAAAGATTAAGTATCTTAGCTATTATAAATAAAGTGGGGGGAGTTGTGAGTTATAGGGCACAAGATCGAAGCTGAAACCTCACAGCATTCATTTTCTGAGAGCAAGTACTTAATATTTTATAAAATCCTATCCCTATATAGACTCTCTGCTTGTCTGGTTTCTTTTTTCCTTTTCTACTTTATTTTTCCTGTTGTGGAAGTAGTCTTTTAAAATTCTGACCTGAGCACTCACCCATCAGCTCACTGGTATTTGTCTGTGATTAGCTTACCTGTCTTTTATAATGCTCCTTCACCCTGCAAGGTGCCAAAGCAACAGGGTATGTGTAGGTAGTGAATGTTATTAGTGGTAAGAGATGTGAATATATACTTGATTGCTTCAAGCCAAAATAGCATGTTCATTTAACTTCTATTTGATAAGAAAAACCCCCAGCTTCCTAGCACCATATATACAAATCACCACAACCATTTTTCCATCTCTTTGTTTGGGGATTTTGGGTTTGGTATTTTTTTGGTTACTTAGTTGGGGTTTTTTGTAAGGTATTTTTTGGTTGGTGGTGTTTGGTTGGGGTTGGGGGTTTTTTTTGATGTTTTGCTTTTTTTAGGGGAATCTTGGCCAGGTTCTGAGACCCTTTTTTATGTTTAGTACTTCATGTCAACTGGGGATGCAAGAATCTCCTGATACTCACCTAGAGAAAAAGAAGCAATAAAATGATCAAATGTAGAGCAAATTCTGCCCTTGTTTGTTCTGAGAAGTTAATTACCTTGTTAGGTAGTCCTGCTCATTTCAGTGTTCCTCAAACCTCAGCAACAATAAATGCTTCTGCAACACTAACTCCTTTCAGACCTACGTGAATTGGCATTAAAAGCTCCTCCTCTTTCCTTTTATCTTCTATCTTGTTACAGCAAATACTTTAAGATCCAAACTGGAGGAAGGAAACTTAGACATTTTTAAGGAAGTTTTTATAGCTAAAGAAGCAGAGGCAGTAATTCTTCTCTCAGTTTAATGATGAGTTACACTTACAGTGTATGAAGAGTCTTCACTTGCACTGTAATTTGCATTAGCAGAACAGAGTGCCCATTTTGTTAGTGATTTTTAGAAAATGGAAACCAGGAATGACTGCTCGAGTAAGTAGAATCAATAAACAGCAAAAGAGCCAACAATACTAGAACGACTAATACTGAAATATGCTTTTGCATTTTGAGCTTTCATGTGTTGTTATCTTTGGTAGGGAACTGTACTTAAACTTCAAGTAGAATTTCTTAGTACCTTCATATAAATCAATTGCCTGTAGTTTTCAGTTAAGCAGTTTAATTGCTTAATCAGACTAAGAAAACCTAGTGATTAAAATTTAACAGTCATATGGTGTAAGGCAATTTCAGTATTAGTTCTTACTCTGGGTAGCTGGTTTAGCTCAAACTGAATGAACTAGAAAGTGGTATGCCTGTAATGTGCTTTAGCATACAGGAATATCATTTAAGTCTTCTCTGAGGGTTAAGAGCACAGACATAGAAGAATGACAGAGTCAGCAATAAGACCATATTAAAGCTGCCACAAAACACCAACTCCAAATCAGAGGGCTTCTGCACTAAAACAGATGTAAGGGTGGTTTGGGGTTTTTTATAATCTATTTTGAAAAAAATTAACCCATTCTGTGAACAGCATCTAAGCAAGAAGGGACCGTACTGTCAGAACTGACTTAAACAAATATCAAAAACAGTTCAAGAAAACATAAGGAAATTCTGTGTTCAGCTCTTCTATATTGGTGTTCAGAAGAAATGAACCACTAACGTTGTCTTTAAAAGATTGGAAGGAACTTGTATTAGCTCTGTTACGGGCTGCTGCTTGCAACATTCATCTGAAATACTGTACTTACCTTAACAATTCAGGTTCAATATGAATGTGAAATTTGAGTAAATTAATATTGTGCCAAAACATCTGTTTTTTCTGTTTAAAATGGAAAACATCTGAGGCATAGGAGCATAAAGGGAATGTAGCAGGAGATAAACTGTACTTTACAAAGTGTTTACAAATTGTAAGGAAATCAGTGCAGAAACAGAGATCCAAGGCATGGCCACTCAAAATTTCAGGTGGTATTGCAGAAATACAGGTTGTATTGATCAAAAACTATTAGAGGTACTGAATAGAATTCTGTTTTCAGTTGATGTAATACCAAGTGCAGTGAGGTTTTGGCCCATGATTAGAGAGGTTCTGTGTGCTTTCATAATGCAGGTAATGAAGAATTGATAAGAACAGGAAGCAATGTCATCTTTATTTTGGAGGGGGTTTTGTTTGTTGTTCTGGACACTTTTCATTAGTTTCACATCACAAGAAGATAACAGTGGTCATGCTGGATCAGACAAAAAGTCTATATAGCCCTTGTCCTCTTTCTGATACCACCAAATGCCAATGCGCAATGAGAAATATAAAGATATGATAAGTTTATATCTTATTTCTCCAAGAGCTCTCCTTGCCTTCAAATATTCAGACTTAAAGATTGAAGGTAAGAATAGTTTGTATTCATCTGCTAAGCTTCGACAGATTTTGCTTCTCCTGAGTTTTCTTGCTTCCCTTTGAAAACTGTAAACTCTTAGTATCCACACAAAAAAAAAAAAAAACCCTAAATAAAATTATTCACATGACTGTTTATCAGGGTTGTTGCTGTGAATAGAAATTATGATTGATTATCCCTTACTTGCTTTTTCTCTTACGGCAAGATATGAGCACAACTAGTAGATTCCTGCTTCTTCCTGTGGGACTGCTTTTTCGCAGGGAGGCCAATTAAGCATATAGTAGAAGAACCATTAATTTTTTTATTCTAATAACATTAACCTCAGTGTTTCAAATTCTCATTTTTAGTTTTACACTCTGAAGTAAATTCCATAGTATGTATCACAATCCAATATGAGGATTGACATACTCATTAAAGGTTGAGGGAAGAAGCTGCCGGGCAGCTCCGATTAACCATGTGATAATATGCGTGAAGTTTGAAGAATTATATAAATATTGAAGTAATTGATTGCCATAAGTCTATACTCAGCCACATTGACTTGTTTTGCATTATCTTGAGGAAATGGAATGGCATGCGTTTCACAGATTAACCAAATTTCCCTCTTAATGTGGAGAAAATACTGGCCTGCAGTCAGAGAAGGAATAAATAAGGCAAAAATATTTGGCAAAAAATAAGATACGGGGCAGAATACAGATGTAAGTGTTCACTCTTGATACAGAGGAAAGAAGAAGTTAGAATACTCGTATAGATGCTAGAAGTTTTTTATATAAGGTAATCACTGAACATGAGAACTATTTTCTTATGCAGTTAGTCAACTTGAAAAAG
Organism: Strigops habroptila; assembly: GCF_004027225.2. NCBI lineage: Eukaryota > Metazoa > Chordata > Aves > Psittaciformes > Psittacidae > Strigops > Strigops habroptila. Next base: position 14,219,901 of record NC_044281.2, on the reverse strand, counting down.
TTAAACTGCAGCACTAGCCACTGTAAAAAGGCAAATGAAGATGTTCTGATATTGCTAGAGAAATCTGACAGTTACTTAATATCCTCGAAATTGTTCAACATGTTTTTGTGCATTTGTTCTTAATGCATATGAGACTGGCTTTTATTGTAGTTGGAGCAAAAGTTTATAATTTCAAGAATATTAGTGGTAGTCATTATTTACTTTTATATCTACTAAAGGGCTAGTAACACAAATAGTCGTATCTAATTTTTATATTGTCAGAGCATTTAGAAATGCAACTAGGAAGCAACATGATTGCAAAGACTGAAGTTTTATACGTTTATGTGGTATGACTGTGTATATATAGCCAAATATATTTGCCTTCATGTGTAAGTAAACTGTGTTTATGGGCAATATGTGGATTTTGAAGGCAAAGAGAGATCGATGTGCCTTCCTTTTAGTATTAAATAAGCCAAATATAAAATTCAAAATGAGATTACTAGAAAGAAAGACATTTATTGTTGCAAATGATTCAGGGTATTGAATAGCAACGTTATTCGCAATATCACATTAGCTTGAAAATTTTATACCGGCTAACTCTCAAATTGACATAACATAAAAAGGTTACAAAAATAAATTTTCTTTTTATTTATTTATTAGTGCTATATATCTGACAGCATTTCTTTGTACACAGGTTTATTTCCTGGTTGGCTGATGATCAACAGTAACTCCTGCTTTGCACATTAATCCAATTACTTTGTCTCCACAAAGGTGTTCTGACTACAGGTCAGGCCCTCCTAAAGTTAGCCATCAATCTCAAGCAAAACCAAAGCTGTAATTAAGTATCTGCAGATTAGTATTTCAGAAGTTAGCATTGTCCAGCATATTTTGGGTGGATTCCACCAATCTTCATGAAAGACCCAGCAAAACATCAACAGAGGAGGAAACCGTTACTTAAAATAAGAAAAAGAACAACATAAAACACGTTACTTGGAAAATGTTCTTTTAAAAATATGTAAATACTTGTTATTTTTTCTAAATGCTGTAGAACTATAAAAAGAATGCAGTGAGAACTGCCTGTTCCTGTAGAACAGTTGCCTTTGCAATACCAGATTTTGAAATTTCATCTAAGAATCCTACCACCGTATAGCTGAAGTAGATCAAATTTGGCACTGAGTTTTGTACCTGATTTATGGTAATGTATCAGTTTTCTGATACAGTTGATTAAAAGTCTGATTATCCAAGAGCATCCTGATCTAACTAGACTTTGGTTCATGCTTCAAGAGTGCATGGAGGCACTGAGCAGAATGACGTGTTTCCCGGTAATATTGAGTCCCTGCTTAGAGGAAACCTTTGTTTTTCTAAGATAAGCCATCTTGGATTTGTCTGTATTAAAATGTAATTTAATTGTGCTTAACCTGTATCAAGTTATCTTGGTTGCAGTATCACTGTGGCTGCTGCTTACCATCCTGTTAAACCTGGAGAATTTTGGAATTTTTTTATCATAACTTGGGATAGTGCTTTGACTAACCAGAAATGTCCCCATTGCTTGATAAGGGATGTTGCCAAGAAGAATTGGAATGACGCTTCCTTCTCTTGGCTCTACGTTTCTGCAGTCTGGTACTGTATTTGAAACATATTTGTATATACTTTTCATTTATTGGGCAAATGAAAGGGAACAAGGTAGTGTGATTTATACATAGGCAAGAAAAATGGATAAGAAAAATCTAAAGAAAAGTTTGTATTCATTTGCTACATTTAAATCATTTTCTAAGTTATTCCATGCAGCAATTCCATTTGCTTTTCTAATTTGCCATTTGAACACATTGTAGCAATGCAAAACTGCATATTGAAAAGGTTCTAAATACGTAACTCAGTAATTAATAGAGCAACATCTTTAGTATACTAAAATTTGCTGCAGGAGAAACAGAATTTAGAGATTTGGAGAGGTTCCCTTTTCTATGGGGAATATTAAAGGCTAAGTGCACTTTTGCTAAACATCTAAGAATGTAATGAGGTTTTAAAAAAATACGTATTTGCAAAACCAGTTTTATTTGATATCTTATTCATATCCTTGCCTTTTTTTTTTTTTTTCTTTTTAATAACCTTTTCATTAAAATGACACATGATGATGCATCTAGCAAGGGAGCTGCAGACCTCTCAAGGAAGGGTTGTACTATTCATGGCCAAACAAACGTAAAGCAGTAAATCATACAGACTAGGTCTCAAACCAGTAAAACTAAAGTAGTATTTTGATTTTATTCTTAAGCAAGGCTGGGATTGTAATCCACTTGTGAATCGTGTATGTTAAAAACCCAGAAGACAGCCAGATGTCATTGAGTGCGAGTCTGTGTCTTTGCACACTACAGAACAGTTTTGCAAAATCCTTTGCTGCAGCTGTTCAGAAGGAACGTTCCTTGCTATTTGTTCCATGAATTGGACATGATTTTTCTAAGAATTCAGTTTTGTGGCAGAAAGCCCTGATAATACTTTTCATGTTTTAAGACCTTCTCAGTACTAAAGTTTTTATCTTACTTATATGCTCTGCTCACATGACCCTCTGCCTTCTTGGGTTTCTTACTAAGCTTTGCAACTTATTTAAACACATAGGCTAAGGAGCATGTCTGAATATTCCTTTCTAGCTTCTGGTGTGTCAGTAGATGGAATCATTGTCGTTGCTGAAAATGTGCACATGGAGTATCATTCTATGCTCATGTACCTGTGGGAGTGCATATGTATTTCTGCTTACCCAGATCCAACTAATGTTGGACATGTTAAAATTAAACTTTCCTTCCGTAAATGCTGAGGGAAGGCCCTAGTTCACAGCATATTTGCACGCAAAGTTTGAAAGGTTTCCTTTCAGTCCTTTTTGAATTATTGGTGAATAGGGGAAAAAAAAAAAAAGTATTACCCTGCTGGAAGAATATAGTTTTCCCACTCCTCAGTTATTCAGATATGGGAAGAGGGATGTATATTTTTTGGGGTTTTTTGTTTTTCTAAAAACAATCATCATCTCTAGAATGTGAGACCAAGTGAAGAAGTTTCAGTACAAAACATAGTTTAGGGGAAGGTAAGAAAAAATAAACAGTTGAACCATGTTAAATAAAGCTCGGTTAAAGACCTGATCTCACTACGACTATGGATTCAGGTGTGAGGGATCTATAATAAAATAATGTTATTAAATTCTTAAGCATTCAAATGATCTTAAAAAAATCTCACTACGAAATAAAAAGGAACCTTTGCTGAGGACTTTTGCTGAAAACCTACATAATCCTTTCAAATTCTGTAGGGATTTTGAGTCAGAGCTGAGCCGGATAACTGTTTCTCTTAGTTACTAGTACGTTTGATAAAATGCTGCATATCCCCATTAAGAGTTGGATTTTGACAGCAGCTTTTCAAAACTTTTCAAGACAAATATTATTAAACTTGCAAACAAAGCGATTTCAAAAATATGAGTGCCTTTGGGAATGGCCTCTGTGTGTGTGTGTATGTAGCTAGATTGATTGCAGGTGTATATGTGCCTTTTTTGTAGGTTATCTGCTGACAACTTCAAGCAAAATGTGCATTAATTTCTTAAACTCAAAATTAACTTATGCACTTTCTATTTAAATATGTACAAATAAACTGAAGAAAATAGGTTTTCATAACTTCTTCTGGAAATCAATCTCTAAACTCAACCAAATGTAAATTAGGAGCAAAAGATGGGAGTTCACTACTTCTTTTGGACTGCTTTATTTTAAAGTGCTCTAAGGAACAAGAGATATTACATTTCTGTGCTAATAGGACACACTAATCACTGGAAAAGGTGATTCTGGTTTTGTTCAGGGTTTATGAAGAAAGGATTATTATTGGAAATGGCTCATTTACTCTGTGCCTGAGACAGAAAGTCTGAGTCCTCTGAAGCTTTTGTAAATACACGTAGCAGAATCTTCCCAGACTGAGATGTTTGCCTGTTTGTAGTTGGCTCATCCAGAAGTGTTTGCCTGATAAGGTTAATGCCCAGTTAATTGCTCCTAGCCTTGACATACAGTTTAATTGCTACTTGGCCAACATATGTTTGTTGCTTGCTCTGTGTAGAATTCTAGTGGATGTAGTGATGCAAACCACGGACTGGTGGAGGGCAAACAAAATAAATACAGTATTTTATGTTCTTTTAATTCAGGGCCAAGTGGATTTGGATGAAGTGTTTATTTAGTTTGCTGGCTGCTTCAGATGCTGTGGCATATTGATTCCTTTTATTACTAGCAGCCATTTAACCTGACCTCTCTCAGATCCAGTATTTTAAAAGCCATAAATTTCAACTTTACTTATGAGCAAGGACTGAAATGCTCTGAAAGCCTTTTTATTAGCAGAGCTTTGCCTTGCTCCATGTTCATGTGTCACCCATGGCAACAATATTTAGAGCATCTTAAATTAGAGCGGCTGTTGGGCAGTTTGGTGGTGGTGGGGTTAGCAATAAAGATAGCTCATAAATATCTCAAGCATGTAAGATACATTGATCAGAGTGTGGGCAGGTGTACAAAAGCAATGCCATTATTAGCAAAAGGTATCCTTTTTCCAGGTCATTCTATTAAAAATCTAACCTTTTTTCTTAGTCTTAATATTCACAGATAAGGAAAAACACACATAGTGGAAGTGACTTATATAATTTAATTTTTAAGTGCAAGTTGGATTGGCAAAACAAATGCATTTTTCTTTGTTGCCTTGGTTTAACTTTTCTTTTACAGTAATCATCTTCCTTGTTGTTGCAATAGCCTAAAATAATCCCTGAATGATGCTCAAAACAATTTTTAACATGCAGCTTATATGAGTGTTTGTAAAAATGTGTTCAGGCCAAAACCTGATGCATAAAAATGACAGGCCACTTTAAAAGAATGCAAAAAAGAACTTTGTGTTAACAAAGAAAACAGAAAGCTTAATAGGAATTTTTTGCATCCTTTTAATTTGTTACTTCTGATTTAAATAAGTCATTTTTTAAAAATATTATTTCAGGCTTGATGTCTAACATTGAGTAATTATTCAGCAGCCTATTTCAGAATAAGCTTAAGGCTTAACAAAACAGATAGATCATAACCATGAATGTAGTGTAAGTATTGGCTTGCTTTTTTCTGTTCTGCTACTGAAGAAGTTTCCTCTTTTGTCCCACAGGTCAAAGGTAATGCTCTAGATGTTAGCCTCATACCATTAAATTGACTTTGTTTAAATATTAGTGCAGGGACTCTCACTTCGTGTTAAACTTTGGCCTGGGAACAAAAATGTTGGTTCAGTTTGAGAAGTGTAATTTATATCAATTAATCTCACAAAGTGTCACATTTCCCAATCTTTTAAAGCCAGATTGAAATGTTTGACCTTATCAGAGGGTGGGTGTGGAAGTAAAAGTAAAGCAATCACAGGGCTCTGGAATTTTTTACTACAACTCAATTCCAGACTGATCAATTTACAAGGTGCCTGAAATGTCTGGGGAATCATATTTTTTAAAAAGTGGACTTTTTCCTGTCTGCATTGCTTTTCCTATAGCTGTTTTCCTCTAGCAGGTTGTAACTGCTATATCTAAAATCAATTTGATATATATAAATATCCTTGAGGAGAAAGCTCTTGCTTTGTAGAAGGTCAGGTAGCTTAATTTATACTGGGACCTGTTCGAAGGGCAAGTGCTTCAGCTTGCACCAACTAGAGAGAGAACACTAGCCTGCTGGAGGGAGGAGGAGGGATTCAAATGCCTAGGAAAACTTTTCACTAAATGCAGAGCTGTACTGTGAAGTGAAAGGTTATGCGAGAGGTTAAACCTGTGTAACTAAATGAAGAAAGCTAATTATTTTAACAGATACCATCAGACATTCTTCTATGCAAAGACAGACTTGGTTGCGTTTTGTCCAGTATTCAGTATTAACCTAGCAATGTGTGTTCCATTTCTGAGTGCTTTTGCTTGAACATCTTTCTTCTTTTGCTCCTAATTCTTAGGTTTTATACTGTTGCACTGTGAAAGCTATTAGTATTTTGAGACCCTTAATGCTTTACATACTATTCTTTTTGAAATATTAACATGTTGTTTTGCAGTGTTGTTGTTTGTTAGTGATAAAACTATAGAAAACAGTGACACCAGCATACATTTCTAAGACAACAGTAGTGCATTTTTACCTCTTGTCTAATGACTGCCTTATTCCAAGCATTTCCTCCTCATCTGGCTAAAGCTCAGCATACCTTCTGGGCTACAAATTGTGAACTACCATTATTCATAGTTGAAATTGCAGTCTGTGCAAATATGGGCTAAATTGCAATCATTATATGTGGTAAAATAGATTGAAATATCTGTAAATCTGAAGATGGTAAATCTGTAGCTGGTTCTTTTAATCAGGGAACTTGTTACATTCTCCCATGCTTTGATTTCTCTTTCTTAGATTTTTTTATTTTTTTCCTGTCAGGTGTGGGGTTGTTCTGTGTTCAGTGTTCCTGCTTCTAATTTGGGATGCTTAGTTTGATGTATAAAATGAGCAAAACGATACATGTTGTCTTTAATATGTGAGTGCAAGATAGTGATTTTTCTCTTGCTTTTTATCAAGCCCCTTCATAATCTTTTCTAGGCTACCTGTATAAACTAGTGTTGACGAAAAGGCTACAGTATGATCTAAGGTTATTCTACAGAATTGTCCTATTAAAGCTCTTCATTTGAAAATCACAAGCTAAATGATGTAATGACTTTCAAATTCCTCCTTACTAAACCATTCTCTGCGTTGAATTGATTGATTATTGAGGAAATATCTGGATATAAAAAACATAAGCTATTTGCATATCTCACTCTGAGTCCTACCACAAAAGTAGTCAGCCTTGGTGTTTCATGAACAAATAGTTGTTTGCCTGCTAAAAGCACTTGAGTGCTATCTCCAGCATCCCAGTATCCACAGGGTAGAAGATGCATTGTTTTCATAACTGTTTTTCTTCCCTAGCAACACATGCACCTCCATCATGTGCAGTGCAGTAGGAACCAGGAATGTGAGTGTTTAGGGCTCCAGTAAATACAGAGCCAGACTATTTATAATCTGTTGCAACTTTGTGTTTATTCTAGTTTCTCAGTCTCAGTGACACTTTCCCTTCTTTTTTTCTTCATAACTGGTTTTTACCTCACTGTATTTTTCAATAAGTAGATAGTAAATTAGTCTAGCTCACACAAATATGTGCCTCTAAATATTATCCTTTAGGTATATTCCTATAGTTTTGGTTTTCAAGAAGAATCATTATCTAAAAGTAAAATTAATGATAAATATATAAAATGTTTACTCTGTAGGGTGTCTTAGGAGTAGTATTTCATTTAGAGTGGCAGTGATTCATGGCTTCTCTTCAATTTCACTCTCTCTACACGTGCCTTTGGGGTGGCTTGCATTGCCCACAATGCTGTGTCATTTGTTTCCCTTTGATTTTCATGACTGACAGCTTGCTTTTAGCATGTTTCCTTCTGCTGGGCTAAAAAAAAAAGAAGAAAGGAATGTGCAGATGTGGGAAAAGAGAAGCCTAGAAAGTCTTGAAACTAATAATAATAGTAATAAAAGAACAGAAAGAAGGTTTACTTTTACTAATACATAAAGAAAAAACATCTGTGGTAGCCATATTGGCATTGAGCAAAAAATTAAGGTATGTGTAATACGCATCGTACAGTTAAAGGATGATCAGTCACACGTATCATCTAGGAACCAGCAAGTTGGTTTCAGCCAGTTGTAGGCAGGTACTGATGTCAGTTGTTGTTTTCTGTCCTAAATTCAGTAGAGATGCTTAAAGTAATTTATAAAGCATTTATGAAAAAAAAAAAAAGATAAAGTAGATACTTCATACTTCAGTTGACTTTTTATTATTGTACTACAAAGAAGCACTAAAATGAGGGCTCAAGAATTTAAAATCCATGGAAGGAAACTTTTTTACAAGTGAACAATTAAATTTCTCATTGCCAAACTATATTCTTGTATTCAAAATATGGGGAGGGCTAGATATGTACGCACACACATGCACACACCACGCACTTCCAGAAATACCTGTTAATAATTTGTAAAAGATGAGAGGGGGGTTTTGTGGTTTATTTGGTGGGGGAGTTGGTTTGTTGGGGGTTCTTTTTAACCCATGAGGAAAAATTCATGTTTTCAGGCTTGGTGCAGTCCTAAAGGTCTGCAGAAATGGAACTGAAGCGGAGGGGGGATTTCCCTATTTGGGGTCTGGTAGTTTTTCATTGTGGGGTCTTGTGCATTTCTCTATAAAGCATCCAGTAATAGATGCTGGCTGTGAAAGGAAGGGGACTGGTCTCCCTGCTTAGGAAAGCTCCTCAGGTCCGCTCCTGAATCTTTAGTTGTGCATTCATATGTGATTGCTACAGCCTTACAATGTAAGAAAAAAGGAATAAAACCTGAATTGCAAGAATATGAAGTTCTCACTGGTTAGAACGTACAAGGATGTAAAGTCCTAGACTTAATGTTCCCTTCTTAACAAGGTTGCATTGCTACTACTGTAACACCAATAAGAAAAAAGAATAAACTATTTTTCACCTGGGTTCAGCTGCTTCTTCACAGGTGGATTTTGATGGTAACAGTAAGAAACTTCCAATGTTGCCAGTGAAATTTCAGACTAAATTATTACAGTCTTAGAAAGAGGCAGCTAAATGCTTAATACTAATCTGTCACTAAAGGCTCTCATAAGATTTTTGAATAAATTAGGCCACTTTTTAAATGGTAGAACACAGATAAAATTTAACTTTCTTTGCTAGTGAGGGAGAAATGCGGTTAATCTTTGCCATTTTATACTGTCCTTTAAGGTAACACAATATGCTTCGATGTTAGGCAATGAAGTGACCATAAGCCAGTTACTTCTTTTGGGAGCATTAGAAAAAAATAAATCAGTTTTCCAAGGTAGTGGGGTTCTGAATTTACTTGGAAGCTGAAAAGTGCCCCATTTAGTTTCCTTTTTCCTCTTCTTAGTAGCAAACTGAAAATATGACATGAAAGTCATTCTAAGTGTTCTCTTTAAAATAGCAAAAAGCAAGAACTTATTGCTAGTTATTACTGAAATTAATCCCTCAGGTGGACTTTCATGTTAGGACAAAATAGTAAAATAAAGACTATTTATACAGAAAGAAACATACTTTCCCAATACTCTCAAGTTTCCCATCCAAGTGTTTAAGGCAAGTACTGGACAAAGAACTTTCTCTTGGTGAAATTGGCTAAACTAGTTCATATATGACCAGGTGCCTAAAAACTGCCTCACTGCGTGTGCAGGGGAAACTGTAGTGAGGCTGGGCAGACAGCTTGCTTCCTGGCACATGTGCCATTTGAGTGTGTCACGCCAAACCACTTTAGGTGTTGGCTTGGATTTTCTTAGGAATGGCCTTCACATATTAAGAGTAGTCTTCCAGTCTGAGTAATTGGCTTAGCTTTATGTAAGACAGACTCTAACTGGCATTTAACCTGAGACCTTTTTCTTTTTTTCCCCAGGTAATACAGCTCAGGGCACTATTTTAATGTAGTACAGCTTGTTCTGGGATGTGTATATAAACTTCTTTGCACTGCCTTTTGACACAGTTGTTTCAGGTAGCTGAGTAGTTGGAAATGAGCATTGGCTGCAAAACCTCCCGAGCCATGGGTACTAGCAGATCCCTGCACCCCGCAGTCCCTGGCTGTGCAGGGCCATGGCCCTTTGCACTGTCTGCTTACAGATATGGGGCTGTGGCCGTTGCTTCCTTGCAGATGCTGTAGTTGCCTTTACACCATTGCCCACGGGACACCACTCCTCAGAGGCTCCGCAGGCAGCACACTGCATGTCTTTGCCCACGTCGGCCCAGAGCTCAGCTTTGCCTGGGCCGCTGCAGCCTGCTGTGCTCTGCCAGGTTTACCACTGTGCCCTATCTCCTGCAAAAGCAACCCATCAGTGCTGTTTTCTGACTGAAACACAAGAAAGCTTTTTCTCTGCTGATGAGAGCGGCTTTCACTTTGCTGCTTTTCATGGTGATTATGCTTCCCTTGGTTTTGCTCCTCAGCTTGAGATAGGCACCACAGTGCCTTTCACTAAAGCACAAGTTCTTAGTGATTTTAAGCACCTTTATGTGTATGCAAGTCATTGCTCTAACTCTGGTTTAGCACTTGCTAATTTGGCAATAATGGTAGTCTCCAGAATGGCAATTAGTGAACAAAGAAGGTTGCAGTGTGTGACCTAGCAACGAGGCTTCCCTTAAATTTGTTTGTCTCCACACCACACACACATATCTAACATTCAGTCTGCAGGTAGTGGAAGTGTAAATTGCTTTATGTAGACACTACTGATGAGTCTATATTTGGTGCCAATTCTTAGCGTTTTTCCTTTTAAGAATTCACTGATGACACTGGTTTAGTTCAGAAATACCTGCACTCTAGGATTGCTAGAATCACAGCATATGGTATTAACATAGCCATCTTTCTGTGATCCTCGAATCCCTTCAGGTGTGAAAGTATATGGACATGTATATGAAGGTCTTCTGTTCTCATATTATCCTGTTGCTTGCATTAGTATCACTTAAAAAGTTGTCTCAAAGACAGAAGGCATACTGTAAGGCAAAGTCACTTCCTCGGTGTCTGTCACATTCGCTGTTCTGCCATATAAAAAATAAGCAGATACTGCAAAGGCTTTTAAATTAAGCTGTGAATTTCTTCACTGATTGGTATGCATTGAACTTTTTTGTTTACCTATTCTTCTGTCATTATATTAATACTCATTAACACTACTGCTGCCACAAAGTAATGCGTTTCGAAGGTCAGATAGTCAAGCATTTGACCAGAGGAAAGATTTGGGAGTCTTGAGATGTTATTTGCTCTTTTTTGTATGAAGTGCTTTCTTATACCTATACACAAGGAAACAGGCAGCAGCAACATTTATGTTAAGCAGTACTTTGCTGGAAATACTTGTTTCTTGAAAAACCTGCTGTGTATGTTGATATCATAGCACTAGTTTTAGCTTCAAGAAAAAGGTTGGATCAGACTGGGAGAGAACTAATAATATCTTCACACAGGAGAAATGTGTTTGAAAATATCAACTGTTCATACAGCATGATTCATTCTAAAACCCAAAACTCTTGTTGTGTAGCAGTGTTTGGTTTTGTGAGTCTAAGGATAATGTTCTCCTTGAGGCTGTTGGCAGTGTCCAGTTGGACACTGCTGTCAAAGGGGGAAGAAGTAACCCTATCCTTATCACTGGTGAAGGCTTCAAAGTAATGCAGAGCGAGCCACCTATTACCCGTCACTGTTGTCAGGTCTGTAAATTATGTGCCATTCCCTCCAAGTCTGAACAGGGATATCTACTGAGCTAGGTATAACTTGATGTATCTTTAGAACAAATTACATTGATTGCATACTATTTCAAAGGCCCCAAGTAATAAAGTACACAGTTAAATGTATCTGTCTGACTAGTTTCATTTCTCTGTGTGATTTTGGTATAAAAACTTAACTATTTGTTTTCCAGACTCTTCTGGCAGAGATTTTGGTCCTACTCTGGGATTGAAGAAGTCCAGTTCTCTTGAGAGTCTTCAGACTGCTGTGGCTGAAGTTAGGAAGAATGAACTCCCTTTTCACAGACCCAGGCCTCACGTGGTCCGTGGTCGGGGGTGTAACGAGAGTTTCCGAGCTGCCATTGACAAGTCTTATGATGCACCTGAAGATGGAGAAGAGGGTATGTTGCTAATGGCACTTATTGAGGGGGAGCCACCTTCACTTAGCACTGCTGACTTTGTAAAGCACATAAGCAAGTGATTTAGTCCAATTGAAGTTGATTATATTTTAAAAGCTGTTCATGTCTTGCACTGGATAGAGCTGTCTTTGCAGTACCCCATCCAACCTTGACAGGGTTTAGTGTGAAGTCTTTCACTGATCTCCTTCGGGGCAGGGGTGGGTTGGAGGATTTAGAACTCAATCCTTAAATAATTATATTTTTCAACTTCAAGGAGCAGCTGCCTTCTTCAGATTACATTAAAAATTATCTAGCTTGTTTTACAGAGCTGTCTACAATTCCCCCTTCTCCAACCAGGAAATTTGTTTCCTGTTATAGACAAGGCAGAGTGTATTGATAGCACCCTGCTGCTCATTCTGTCACCATGGGCTTACAGACCCCAGCCTGGAAATATGTCTCCTTTAACATGGAGCATAAAACCGTGCTTGGATCCTGAGCCCCCCAAATAGAAACAACACAGCTTTTCTCCAACCAGACAGAACAGTTATCTATTTCTTTTTCAGCCATTAAAATAGAAAGATTTTGTTACGTAGGTTGGTTATGTCAGTTGCCAGAATCTCGTGTTGAAGTAAGCTCTCAGTGTTTGCATCCCAGAATGTCAGTTTTCTCAAGCTGATGGAGGTTAACAAGCTAGATTTCAAACAGAATAGTGTTTTACCATGTCAGGATTTTTTGTCTCAGGAATAGTAACTAGAAAACAAGTCAGTAAAATAACTCTGTGTTTAATTTACAATAGAAATCTGCTTGAATTCACTAAATATGTTTAGTCTGCTTTTTAAATTATTTAATTAGATGAGTAAGTGTTGTGAGTCATTTGAGCACTTTGTAGACACTCATGCCTGTATTCCACGTGTTTGCATTTTGGTGACCCCTAGCCATCCTCACTGCTTCTTTTTCATCCTGTGCAGATGGTTTCTCTGATAAGAGCTCTCACTCTGGTCAAGAAGTTCAAAACATGGAATCTGCCCCTCCAGAGAACCCTGAAACAGAAGATACGGAAGGCAAAGCAAAAAAAGACAAAAAAATTAGAGAGAAAGAGAAGAAAAAGGAAAAGGGCAAATCTAAAATCAAAGAGAAAAAGAGGAAGGAAGAAAATGAAGATCCAGAAAAGAAAAAGAAGAAAGGCTTTGGTGTCATGTTGAGGTACAGCATTTTACAAAGCAGAACAGCCACCCATTCTCATTGTAATGTAGGGAACAACTGATACTCTCATAAAGTGGAAAAATTATTTCACTTGGACTCAAAGTAATGTTTATGTTATTTAAAAAGAAAGCAGTTTATACTTTTACACCAAACTTGTAGCTGAGGCAAAAGACGTTTGGCAGACAAAATGTCTTTTTGTGCCTTTGAAATTCATTCCCATATGTCAGAAAAGATTCAAGGTTTCAGTCTAAAAACTATCGTGTGTCGGTGAGGAAGGCTTTGTGGGGAATATTTCTGAGTAATACGTGACCCACTCGCATGTTCAGACCTTCGCCTTCTCTTTCTTTGCTTATTTGCTTCCTTCACAAGCTTTGGAGAGAGCAGGATCGCTCATGTGGCTGTGAACAGTCCAGTAACATTTGCAGATGCTGAAAAGCACTAGCTATGATAAAATCTTTGCTTCACAGCTTTAGCCATTGCCTGCAGTGGACAAAAGCTTTCCGTCCTGCCTGCCCAGCATGCAAATGTTTGGATTTCTTCTGTGGCTATTGGTTGGGTTTGCATCTCTGGAGTTATTAGATATTAGACAAAGTTCTCCAAGTCATTTTCTTGCTATTGCTGGAGCCTTTGGTGCTCTAGGGACGCTGGTTGCTGTTATCTCTGCCTCTGGTACCTGTTTGCTCTATTGAGGATTAAAGTGTTTCCATTTAAATAGATCTTTGCAATTAATATATGGTATTTGAATGAAATTTAATGGTCACCTGGAGATTAGTCTGTATGACCATGTGGTTACTTCTGGGACTGAACACTTAATGTTAGCTTTAGGAGGCTATTGGTGTTTCTTAGCATGTTGTATTGTAGACAAGCCAGAAACATACAAAACCAGAATCATTGCTTAGGCAAAGATACATTTAACTAGTCAACTAAGAAATTCACTTGCAAGATTATTCACTTACAATGACATTCATTAGGACAGTGATATATGAACTTGCATTGTAGCTTTTGGTTGATATGTCCTCTGCAGTCAAATGGCTTGTGTTACATTAACATGAAAGGTTTTACCTGACTTTCTTCCATGTATCATCAAGAGGAATCCTCAAAGTTGTCCTATCAGCTTCTGAACACTGTAGAGGTACTGGCAAAGCCATACAGGCATGCTTATGTGCCATATTTGCATGTTTTCAGCAGTCATTAGTGTTCATAATATGAAGGTGCATGTGTATACCAGTCTGCATTTAAATGGGGCTCTTTAGGAATGCTGGAGGCACACACTCACACCTGTGCATTGCACGTGCATTTGTGTTCATACCGTTTAAAGAAATAGGGCTTAACATGGAAGAGTAGTCAAAACACTGAATAATTAGGAGGGTGACTTCAACAAGTCTCATGTATCTTAAGCTTTATGTCTATTTTCATTATTCTTTTTAACTCTGTGGCATGAATAGGGCTGTTGGAAGAGAAGGGGAGTGACACAGAGGTCTGACAAAAGGATAAGTATTCTGTTTCATGTATCACTAGCAGATTCGAAGTTTGAAGTGCAAAGTCTTTACTTGTGGGGGCGTGATGCCTGAGCCAGAAAGAACATGGGATGACATCAGAATCCAAAAAAGGCAATTGTAGTCGACAAAGAAAAATCTGATGATGATCAATATGCAAAGCTGTGAACAATAGGTTACCATTCTTAGTGATTCCCTTTTCAGAATGTATCTCGCATTTTGGTTGTACACGAGCTTTATACATCTGTTCTTTTCATAAGCTTGCTTTTTGTTTAGATTGATAGTCTTCCCAGCAGACAGCAATTGTTAATAATATTTATTTATCTGTATGGCAGCACAGAATGGGAATTTCTATCCCACACCACTGAAAATCTCTCCAAAGCCACAAAGATGGAAGCAACAGGTTATAATAATCAGAGGAGTTGTTTGTAGGAGCTAACAGTTCAGCTGGGAGGTTTTTAGAGGTTGTGTGTTCTCATCAGTGTTTCTTCCTAGAATTTATAAAATTGTTCTTGAAAAGAAATTCTTTCCTGAGAAAGTGAGAGTCCTAGGGAATCCCAGCCATGATAGAAGTGAAAGAAGGGTGATGACCTGTAAAGATTGAACAAGAGTAAACTGTGTGAGTTTACAAAAGAACTGGGGACCATATGTCCTCCTCAGGATGAACAAAACCAGTCTGGTATGTTTTCGGGGAGAAACTGTGCTTAACATGAAAAACAAAACCAATTAATCTGAATGTTTTTAAGAAGAATAATAGGAAACTAATGGGGGAACTTAGGAGGGATCAAATACTGATTAAATACTAGATTTAAGAGGTATTTTTGAAACCAGAATTCTGCTTTGATGTGAACAGAGAGGAGTGAATGTCAGGAGGGCTAGGGAGGAGGAGACTGCAGTAAGAAGGTTTGAATGATCAAGTATTTCAGCAACACAGATGGAAAGAAACAGCCAGACTTTTTATGACATTGTGGAGATGAAACTGGCATGTTTTATTGGTAGAATATCTGTGAAAGGAAAGAGAGAATCTGAAGATGACAAAGTTGTGAGCTTCTGCAGCACTCAAGGTGACTATTAATTCTTGGTAGCTTAAGAGAAAGAAGTAGAGAAAAGTATTTTAGAAACAGAGATGAGTTCAGCTTTTGACATGTGTTTAAATTCAAAAGGGAACCTGCCACAGGAGTCATTAGAAATGTAAACACCATAAGGGAACAGAAAGCTGGATGGAGAAGGAAATCTGTGGTGTGCCTTTTGTGGATATGGTGGTGGTTGTACTATGATCCTCCATGCGGGAGACCACCAAAATGAAGAACAAAGAACAGAGCACCTGCTAGACTGACAGGAGAGAAAGACCCAAGAGTAATGAAGTTAAGAAAGCAACTGGCAGGAGTGGGAAGAGGATATATCTGCCTGCGTCTGGCCAATGCCATGTATTTTTTAAACTAGTCCAGTCACTGCAGCCATGTAACTAACTGATCCTGCCAAGAGCTGGAACACCACACTGATATGTTCATAGTGTTTGTAATTTGTGGGCTGCTTTGTTCAGAGTTATTTCAGCTGTGCCTGCATAGTTCTGCTGTGTAGATGCATCCGAACAGGGACACAAACTTGCTGAACTCATGTCAGGATTGAGTTGAGATAAGGAGGAAATGATCGTCTGTGGTTAAAGCTCCAGGACCACAAGGACAATGAAAATATTTCTAAGATCTTGCCAGAAAGCTCAGTGCTAATTCAGACACATGCACTTTCTGGTGAATGACTAGAGCTCAGGTGTAAAGGACAGAGGAAAGTAGAATTTGAGGCTAAAGCAGCTGCTGGGAAAGTCGCACTTACCTACGGTGGGATTTTTGTGCTGTACTTGCTGGGTCACTTATGCAGCTATAGCAAGTTTTATCTTAATAGTATGTCCATGTGAATTGGCTTGTTTCTGCCTTATAATCAATAACAAAGCATTTCAAGATATTAAAACCAAACCCAAGTATTTATCTGTAATACAAGAAGCATTGAGCTTTAGTCTTTTGCATCTGAGATTTTTGAACATATTGGAATTGCTACTGCATTGGGTTTTTACTTACTTTTTTTTTTTTTTTTTTAATTTAACAACAGAAAATAGCAAAGCTGTTAGCAGTTGCTAACAGATTTCACTTAGTGCCTCATCTGTTGCTCAGCTGCTATTTACTTGTAGTTCCTGGTCTTTTTTTACACCTATCAAAAAAAAAAAAAGAGAATGATTGCTTTCCTGCTAAGCTTTTCCTGGATTGAAACTTTATTTATGTGAGTGTGATTCAGGGAGACCATCAAGAATTATACTTTTATTTTTGTAATCATTGTTTTAAAAAAAGTCCTGCTGTTTCACCCAGTATTAACTGGAACTCTTGGCTGCAGCATTTTAAGGGCTGTGGCACTTGGTGCAAAGTAGGTTGCTTCTACTGGAGATTTGAAATGCAAATGACACTGGTTATTACTGATCAGTTAAATTTTTATAATCCCAAGTACTATTTTACTGTGGTGCAGACTGCACAGTGTTTGTTTTCTTGTTTGGTTGGTTCTGATGCATCTGTTGCCAGCCTCAGTACTGGATATGTGTATGTGCTGCCCAAAGAACAGCAGAAGTTCACTGTGTTAACTGTTTGTACGTAACACCAGCTAAAGAGCATTATATTTTACTTCTTTATGTTTTCTGGCACATTACAGCATCATAGCTCACTAAATAACCCAGTGCTAGATGACAATGAAGTAAATTGATACTGTATATCAGGAAAACAACTACAATAAATATTTTTATTATTGTGCCTACGTATATACTGCAGTCTTAGGAAAAAGCCAGTGTCTAGCATCTATGCTGAAGCTCTTTTGGAACAGAAATAATACTCAGCTCTCTGTAGATACATAACAGCTGCCAGATTACACAATGCCACATTCAATTCTTGGTTCATCCCTTTTCTTACATTGAGCTGACTGATTCTTTCATGGCACGGTGAGTCTTGAGGACACTTCTGGACCTCAAATTAGCTTCCGTGCACTCCTTTTTGAAGGTGTTTTGTATTTTCATGAGAAACACTGTAGAGAAACAGCATATTTGTGCCTTTGAATAAAGGTAGTGTGTAATGTCATTGCTTTAGAACTGTCAAAAGCCTTGTGAGGTGGCTCTGTAGGCTGTTTGGAAGGGTTAATTAACCTGTTGGTGCGGGGTGTTAGAAATCCTTGATGCCAAGCACTAATGCAAAATGCATTATCACTTAGCACTGAGAATGCAAAGCTGATCTAAGCAAGAGGTTAATTAAAAAAAAAAAGTATTCCTCAGTTTGCTAGGTGATGAACTGCAGATTTTGAATTTGTGATCTATAGTTATTGCCATGGTTTGAAATACTATCAAAATGTTATTTTCTTACAAAGGTAGGCTTTGTGTTGGTTTCTAAATTAAGTTAGAGAAAGACTGAACCTTTAAATCACCAGGGAAATGTGACCTCTGCTGTGTGGTGCTGCTCTGTATCCTAATCCCATAGCAGTTGTTACAGTCCTGGCATATAATAAACATAAGTCTATGGTACTCTCACTACCTTTTCCAGACAGTGACTGTTAAAAATTCTGGGCAGCCCTTCCAGCTTTATGGGTATGAAGGTAAGTTAGCTAATGGCCTGCAGCCACACGAATGGCATTTTAATAGGTAGCTCCCCCAGGCAGAGACCAGTAGGCTGAAGTCATAATTTTTTTTTGTGGTATAAAAATCCAAGAGCAAGTATGTAATTGGTGACTCAGAGTAGAGAGTTTTGCCGAACTGGAGTGTGGTGGGAGAGCAACCTCTCAATCAGTCCTTATTTCTAGGCTGAATTCAGGAAAAAAACCACCCCAACCTTCTTTGTGTAAGGCAGCTCTTGTCAAGTTGACTTCACTAGTTCACTAGCAAATATTTCAAAATTAGTATAGGTGAGAAAATGTCTGTTACTCACAAATATCGCACATCAACCATGACTTGTATATTTGAGTGTATATACCTGCAACTGCAAGCCCAGGAAGCAGGAACATATATGTGTGTATTAGTTACATTTGCTTTTTCCTCTTCAGAAAGATTGCACTTTCTCACATAATAGTTCATCTTAAATTATTTACCTTCCATTTCACAATATGAGCCATGAATATTTTATTTTTGTCCCCTTAATTTGCCAATTTTCCTTTGAGCTAAGTGCCTTAGTGATTTTAATTTTTCATTCTTGTTGGAAGACAGAAACGACCCTTTTTTCATTATTGCTATTACAGGCCTTGTGCTCAGAATGATACTTTTTACAACCAGAACTGTTGAGCCTGTAATGGTATTGCAGAGTAGATAGCATAATATACAGATATTGACTTCCATTAAGTATAGCACTATGATAACTTATGCAGAGATTTTTTTTCTGGTCTGTGTTGCCCTTTGAAGTTGAGCATGTGGAAGGAAAGTTAGCAGTATAATGAGGAATGAACAAATAGTAAAGATGTGATTTGCTGGAGAGAGGCAGTGTGTTGAAGTTGTTAATGTATTTTTGTGTACATATATACGATGCTGGAAATCAGTATGGCCATGGATAGATTAAAAAAAAGACTAGATTAAATTCTATTTTAACTCTCTGTCCTCAATGACAAAATGATCTGAAATCATGCCTGTGTCTTTGATAGACAGCACCAGTTAAGGAGGCAGATGAGTTATTTAGAGGCCTTGATTTCCTTTTGCTTAATGAAATTACCACTTTCAAATAGATAAATTAGTAAATAAAACTCCTGTTTCCTTTAAAGACCACAAGAGCACGAGGGAGAGGAGATACTTAATCAATTTAGTGTATCTTGAGTTTGTTAAGTATTTTAAACTAAAAAAGACAAACATTTCAGTTTACATGTATGACTTTTTCTTTTCCTCCACTGCATTGCTTCCTCCTTGGCTGCATTCATAGTCACACTAAAACAGAGAAAATAAGGGGGTTTTGTACAAAAAATGATCATGTGGACTGCCTACTAAAGGCTTATTTGTTTAATTAAGCATCTGTTCTCCTCTTAATATGCATGCATAAATCTCATTAACGTTAGATGTATGCAAGTGCAATGAAGAATAGACCCCTCACTCTCATTACTGAACTTGGATAACAAGATTTATATTTACTTAACAGATCAGAGCAGGAAGTTCCCTCTGACTATTTAAAAGGACTGGAAATTACAAACTGTTTGCAAGGATCATGCTTTTTGTGAAATAGTTGCATGCTCATTTCAAGTTGAAATATCATTCAAGCCATTACTAAGCAAAAAGAAAAAAAAAAGCCAGTGTGCTTTGTCTGTAAGGATTAACTTTGTGCACTAAGTTCTATGACATGTCCACTTAAATGCATACTTGCCTGTTTCATGCTGACCCTCTGTGTATGCCACACCTGCTAAAATAAAAAGTAAACTCCAGGTCTTTTCTGGAGGTGGCATATTTCTTCTAAGTAAGTATCTGTTTCCTCTCGCCCAAGAAATGCCTTCTGCAAGAAAAAGTCCTAGAAAGCGAAGTGTATTCTTGATGAATACTGAACACTGTGGTGGTGTATTTAGCCTTCATTCACTGTAGCTGGCTGTTGTTCTAAACCCCACCTCTTATCTGAGGGGTAAAACTTGAATTCAAGACATTCCGTATAAGTTATGGTACATTGGGTGTTTCTGTGTTAATTATTATGAGCAGAGATCCTTGAGGGTTTGAAGTCATGCCCGCAAGAATTTGATTACAGCTTCCTGAGCTGCATTTTAACCAATAAATACATATTTTGCTCAGGCATACGGTGCAGAGTACAAGTTCTACCTTGAGACAAAAAAAAGGCAGCTTTGCAGATTTTCTATTTCAGCAGTTCTTGTAACATGAACTTGGTAAATGGGGAGGGGGGGTAAGGGGAGAGACAACAATTAACAGAGAAATCATACAGAGGGGGGCTCCTGACAGATTCCTTAACTACAAAGTGCTGGCAGGTGCCAGTTTAATAGGTATTGCCATTAACAGCCATCTGTAGAGAAAATGAAATGTACTCATCTCACTGAATTATGATTTATGCCAGACAAAGCAGTCAGACCAAAGTAATATTTATATTATAATGCAGAGTCATTGATTAAATGCACATGGCATCTCAAATCCAGTTGACATTTTAAGTTGAAATGATTGCAGACATGTAGCCATTTATTTAACTATTACTTTAAAAAATGTGTCTCTACTTGTTATTAATAGAAGAAAGTCAGACCTGACCAATATTTCAATAGGCTGACCTTTTGTTTTGCTGACATATAAAAGGAACAAAGCTCCTTTTGGGGTAGTCACAATTTCAGAGCATATGAAGTATGTTAGCTTCAGAAAAACTGACCCCATTGAACCACTCTGTCTCTTTCTTCCCTCTTCTTTTCCGCACAGGGTTTTTGAAAGAAAATGGACAATAAATGGTTTAGGAGATGGGAAAATAGTCTGAGAGAGGATTTGTTCAGGTGCCTGCTCTGCTACTATTTTCTTGGGTGACATTGGTATAACTCACTTCGCTCCTCTGAGCCACACTTGTCCTTATGCAAAAGTTATCCTCCGTGCTTATAAAAAATAAAAATAACAGCATTTCCCTGTTCTATATGATCATTGTTCAGATAAATCTGTTAAAAAACCCAAACATCTAAAACCTAGTATGGCTACTCCTGTAAAAGTGTAGCCGGCAAATAGGTTTATTTTGAAGAAAATGAAAGTTAAAAAGTAGTAAGCTTTTGTGTGATTTTCTCAAAATAATTTTCCTCTCATCTCTAGGATTTTTTCCTTCTGTCTCTGAGGACTTCTTACTGTCTTTTACTTTTTTACCAGCTACTCCAATTTTTCTCATTTGTTAATCTCCTGTTGCCCATTGTCTTTGTAACCTTGTCCATTATTGCTTACCTTCCCATCCATTTTTAGCAAATTTTGATATGTCCTCTCTTTGGAAAAATAAAAATAGGAAGCAAGCCTAGCCCAGTTTGCAAGCTCAACCTTCTGCTGTTGCACTGTTATTGAAAACTGGCAGAAAATACTGGGTTGAAATACTGGGTTGCTCGCCCTTACTATAGGGTTACTAAGGGTTGCTTACCCTTCTTGCTACGGCTAGTGCATGAAGTGACAAGATGGGGCTTCTTCCTCCTCCTCTCTGTACTACCTCCTAGGTACAGATACTCTTACGTTCAGAAATGTGGTTTGGAATATCATGCCTCAGAATTATAGTTGACCTTCTATCTTTTTCTCTGATTTATGCCTTCTTGATAGAAAAAAAAAAAAAAAACGAAAAAATGATTTGTCATTTCAAATTTAACATGGGCAAACTAATTTTTTCTCTGCAGATTGTTCCTCTTTGTCTTTTTCTGTCATCGTGGAAACTAGCAGCATGTTCCCCCTTTTACAAAAGCACATACACAGGATATCATCATTTGGTAAACCTTAAACCCACTCAGTGGGGCAGTGTCTAAGCTTTGCTCACTTCTTACACAACACGCTCAAGATCTGACCACACCAGTTTCTTCCTTTTTGGCTTGGATTCCTGTTGCTTCCAGATTATGCCAGGCTTTCTTATGGATCACACTGCTGGGTTGTTGTTCTGACTACTCTTGTCTGCCCTTGTCCGCGCAGCACCAAGTTTGTCTCCTTCCCAGTTTGCTCTGCGTTAACAGGCCAGTGTGGTAACATTGCTCTGAGCAGCCATGAACGCTTGACAGCCAGCCTGTCTCAGCAGCACGCTTTCTACTGCAACGTGTTGCAGCATGTCTGGGCAGTAAGTATTTTATATAGCCCTTCCCTAAGATTTGCCTCTGCTGCAAAACTTCCATGATATGTATGAACGTTGGCAGGACTAAAGGAGTGATGAAGTAAGGCTTTATATCCTTTCCACCCCAGCTCCTGCTTTTTATCTCTGTCCATCAGTAGTAAGAAAGAAAAGCTCTTTACAGCTTCCTGCTCTGCACCACATTTGGCTGTGTCCCGTTTCAGCTCCACCGCTCCTCATTTTGATAGGAATCTGTTAGGATGTGAAGGCAAAGGTGCAGGATTGATCCTTCCCCAGCAGTTCCTGCTTGTTCAGCAGTTAACTCCACTAACCGGAGTTAACTCCATCTTCTTATCACATCCAGCCCTCCATCCTCTGGTGGTGCTTTTTTGTCACCAGGTTTCTGCCATTGTTACTTTCTCCTCTTTTCTCTACCCCACTCTGGTGCTCCCCCCCTGTCTCCTAGGTGCTCTCTTGTCCTAGCTGTCACCCAGCTTATGCAGACCCTTGACAAACAAGCCTAGTAGAGATTGGCTTCTGCCCTCTTGTGTGTGTAGCTTCTACTATGCACCTTGTCAAGAGGAACAAAAGCTCCGATTTCTCAGTGGTCATGATGCTGCATGGCATTTCCCATAGAAGTTAATAATGCTATTGAGTGCTTCCCTCACAGAAATATTTAAATTCAAAAAACCTTCACCTGCTTGTTTCCTTCATTGAGTGGAAATGATGTCTCTCGGGTCTTGGCTTGGACCTGGTGCATTTGAGAGAATTTGATCTTACTCTTTAGAAAAGTTTCTGAATAAGTGTTAGTGGTGAAAATGAAGATGTCTTCTTCTTTTTCCCTTTGTGTTCCTGCAACTCCATTTCTGACCTATTTCATTTTTTTTTTTTTTTTTTTTAATTGTTGAGAAGAAGCAGTAAAGAATTAATAAAAAGGAACCTGGGCAAATACAAGTGTTAGCCCAGCACTGACATGAAAAGAAAGCATAATCCTCTGTGTGCGTGTACGTATTACATGGACTATGAAGTATGTGTCACCACTGGTTAGGAATTTAAAAAAAAAATAAATTCAAGTCTTAAAAATTGTCTGTGTTTGTGTGTATATGTAGCACAAGATACACAGGCCACTAAGAATCTGCTATAGATCTTTAACTTCAGTATTAGGTTTGAAGTGATGAACTGTATGCCTGTGCCATTCATTGTCCCTTATTTGAAAGTAGTGAATACCTGGCCTCACACTAACCCCAGATTATCAGATTGGTTGGTAACAGTGTGTAAATAGAATCGTAAAGCTATTTTCTGGTGACGGAAGGCCACAACTCTTGTCTGCTATTTTCTTTCTAGCCAAAGAACCCTAGTGAGAAATGAGTCAGGCACTGTTCATTCTACCTCTGTTGTCTTTTTGTTTAGCTTTTTATCCTTAGTACGGTAGCTTAGTATAACAGACATCCTAATGTCCTGGTTTTAATTAAAATTAGATTGAGGAAATAAACAATTCAAAGAAGTTAGCTTTCCTTTTCTTTCCTCTCCCTCCACCCTAAATGTGCTTTCCATATCCTCTTCTGCATTTGGAAGGGTTTGTTTCTATTCGC
Organism: Strigops habroptila; assembly: GCF_004027225.2. Classification (NCBI taxonomy): domain Eukaryota; kingdom Metazoa; phylum Chordata; class Aves; order Psittaciformes; family Psittacidae; genus Strigops; species Strigops habroptila. The sequence goes on along the minus strand of NC_044281.2, from coordinate 14,196,216 downwards.
ATGCTTTTGAATCGTTCAGCCTCCCTAACATATAGCAAGGAAGAGCTGTCAAGAAAGCTCACTTTCTTTCATTTAGTCTCCTTAGCAATACATGGTTTTAAATTATTGATTTGTCTGTTTTGATGCCGTCTGCACTGTAAACTGTAAAATACAATTTTTAATATAAAAACTTGGACAAAATGTGAAGATTTCACGAAGGCAAACTGCATAGCCCTTGAGAAAAAATTTTCCACTATACAGCTGCAGATCATTTTTGCTATGACTAGAATACATACATACACACTGGAGAGTAAGTGACTTGATCTAAATTACTCAGAAATTAGCAATTATTTCTTTCTTTTAAAAAGGCAGATTATTATGGGTAGTACTGCAATAGGTTAATGTGCCTCTTCATCTCTGCAGACCTCAGCCCCATCTTTTTCTTAATGAATTCGTATTTAGGCTATTTTAGCTTGGTTGTCATTTGTTGCTTCCCAAACCATCAGTCATCTGCAGCAATGGAGAGTGGTGTAGGCAGGCTCCAGGAGCTCTGGGCTGAAATGGTTTGAGAGGATATGTAGAGAAATTTCTAGGTGTAGATCAGCTTTGAATTCTCTCTGCTTGTAGCAGTAGTGATAGCTGCTTTGTTGCTACATGTGAGATGTTTGCTAATTTCAGTAATGACAAAGTGGAAGTTGTATTTATGTAGCTGTAGTATGAATGCTGACGATGTTCTGTAAGACCACAATGAGACCTGTAAATCCTATGGTGCTGGTTCTTTCTAAACTGCATAATTTGTTGATTTGCTTGTGAAGTATGTTGCATCCAGTGAGTGGTGAAAACTGATTTGGCATGCAAGCGTGCTAATTCCAAGTGGATAACTGGCTTTAGTCCCCAGTGCTGTAATAAAGCAAATTTGCCTTTATTGTATTTCCTGCATGGAAATTACTATTAAAGATCTGTGTTGTAGAGATATTTCAGAGTTTTACAAAGATGTACGTGTTTCTGCATGCTTGAAGGGAAGGAAGGAAGCCACAATCGTACAAAAATATGTGCTCTAGTGGTCTAATTAGAAGCACACCAAGTTTTAGGCAGTATGGAGTGTGCTAACGAAAGTATTCCAATAGCAGTATATTTATTTAATCCATCCTTAACATTTATTCTGGCTTAAATACCAGTTTCCTCTATCTTGTGGGGGTATTCACATTGGAGAGAATGAGTTTAATCTTTTTTGGTTTTAGGCTAGATTTTAAAGAAATTGAAATATGATGTTCCTGCCATAGTGGGAAGAAAGATCACTGTTGGCCCTAGACCTGCTGCAAAAAACTTACATTTTACCATAAACTGCTGTCCATGCACTTGTATGCAATTTAGAGTGGAGCACACACAAGATAATCTTTCACTGGGGAAGATTTAAAAAAAAAGAGAAAGAAAAGTGAAGTAACCAACAATCCTAGAATAGAGGGGGGAAAAAGTGAGGCTCTAGGTACAGAATAACTAAATAGTTAAGATTTACCTCAGCAATTTAATAACTTCTTGAGGCCTCAATTCAGCAGAACAAAGCAATAAACTACAGCTATATTATATATGCTTCTGTCTTCTTTGCTCTAGACCTTTATTAAAACAATGCATTCACACCATAGTAAAAGGCTACAGTGGAGCTAAAATTAAAATAGGTAACTTTTGAGAAGTGTGTTGATTATGTGTATAAATTGTGTATGTATAATTCACACATCACACACAGGAACTCAGGTTTTTCTGCCTTTGATATTTTAACCTGTTACCTGTATTCTTCTATTTTTATGGAACTGGTGGGATTAGCACATAAATCTTTTGAAGTATTGTATGACTAATTTCCAGAATATCAAGTTGAGGCTCGGTCTCTTTTCTCTGACAGGCTATTTCTGTCTCTATAATGAGAACAGCAAAAGGTTAGGAGAGGAGGTGGTGGGTTTACATGTTTGAGCACTATAAATACTCTAAGGAAGGGAAGCAAGGAGGTGCTTAAGGGCTACATAAGCTAAAAGGAGCTTCTTTACAGTAGAGTAGTCTCGTCACATAACTATATATTTCACTTGTCTTCTCAAGGACACAGAGGCCCTCAAACATGTTGAAACAGCCCACGTCTGGAGAAAAGCATGTTTAATAGAGTATTGTATTAATGGCTTCATGGGATACCAAGACCATTTGTTGATCTTGGCTGTCAGTTTATTGTCTTTCTCAGTCTTTGTTTATTTTGTGTACATCAGCCATTCACTGAGTACCTTGGGACACAAATTGCCTATAATAGATCAAATTTACTGGTCAAAGGTTAAGTCACTCTCATGAGGCTGCTTGCATGTGATAGCATTCGTTTCTACTGGCTTTGATACCATATTCATTGCAGCAATATTGTAATGTCTTTGTAGAATCGTTATAGCTCAACAGCAAGTTCTAGTGTGGCTGTTCCAGGTAGACGACAGATTGGTGAATCTGGGCTGTCATTAACTCAGGCACATTTCTTTGTGAGGAATCTTATGTGTTGTATTTAGAAAATGCCAGTCAGATTGAAATGGGGACCCATCTCTTCTGCAGAGAGAAATCCTTGTCTAGAGGAACAAATATTTTATGTTGTCTAGCAGGGTTTAGATGAGCTCCACTATTACATTTCCACAAAGCTAAATGGAAAATTATGTTTAACATTTAGCTTTTTGTTTAATAACCACCGTGCAAGGCAGATACAACCTGAAAGAAGCCTACAAATTTAAAGGTTGATATGGAAATCTGTAATATAAATCAGAGAAAAATTCGTATACAGTAGCGATCAGAGGAGGAGGAAAAATAGAAAATTAAATTGCTTGCAATAAATGTCATGCTAATTTATAAGCTAAAAGGAGAAGATTGTAAATGAAGCACTGAAGTATGAGGTTTTCACTGTGTTTGTAAATATTGACTCAAAATGAGCTTTAAAAAACAATTTAAAAAAAATAAACCCAAATTATGGTAGGTAGCCTTCTCAAGGACCCAGTTTCAAAGGCTGACCAAGCAGAAGAGAGGGAGACCAAAATGAAATATCAGAGAGGAGGAAAAAAACCAACCCAAAAGGCAACTTAAATTGATATAGTGTCTACATACAGATAATTGAAGCCATGAGATTTAATTAAAATTACCAAGTGGATGCTGCTATCAGGAATGAGACAGTGAGGCTTAAACAGAATTTCTCTGAATGTATATGGGGAATTTTGGAAGCAAGATAAGAAAAGGAACAATTTTACTATCAGCTATAGAGAAGGGTATTCACTGAAGAACAGCTCAAGCTGTGGGCATTTTCCAGGACCCCTGGATGCCAAATTTCAAGGATAACCAAATGCTCTATAAAAGCATCTTGTGATCAATTGTATTGAATGGCACAGACAAGTTGCATTGAATCAACACAGATAACAATCCATTTGCCTGAGCAGAAAAAGATCGTTATAGAGCTTTAATACGGAAGTTTCGGTTCAGGATCTGTCCATTTTGGAACTTGGACTTGTAATAATTGCATCGGTCTCTTGAAAAAACAGAACTTCATTAAAGTCAATATACTGTAGCAGTTCTGAAACACAGAATAAAGCAAGCGGGGAGACTACGGTAACAGGCAGGTTTTATAACCTGTTTCTTTTGAAGCACAGCTAACATTTGTGCATTTAAATGACAACAGAAAAATTCCAGAAGCTCAGACTGAATTTGCATGACCAGCAATGAGGTTGAGGGTAAAAATGTTTATTGTTTCATCGCAAAAGTGGAAGGAATAGGGATCAGCTGCACAAGTGGTCAGATCTGATTGCAGAAAATGAAATAGAAATACCAACTGAGGCAGAGCAGAGTGATCAGAGGGAAGGCTTTGAGGAACCTAAATAACTAACAGTTGTTTGAAAATAGTGGAGAGCATCCTGAAGCCTTTCAGTTTTCCTGAACTAAAAAATAGCGGATGTTGGATTGATCTTAAACCACTGAAATACAAACATGTAGTGGCTTTGTGGCAAAATTTTCCAGGCCTGAGCCAAAGCTTGCTGAAATTCGTGGAAGTCTTGTACTGGATGAGACCCACAGAGTGTTTCCTGGGTGCGTAGGCCTGTGAGATTGAAGTAAGTCCCTGTGATGTTGTGACTAATGCTTTTTTTCTTTTGGGATGTAAGGGTGGAGGAGAATTAATTCCCAGTTCTGCTTAGACTTCAGTGATTAATGTTTTTTCAGACTTGCTGGGGAGATCCTAGCTTGAAATTGAGAGCTTATAAGGTCCATCTCCTCCCTGAATAGTGAACTTAAAAATGGTATGTTGAGGTTCTGTGTTTCTTTCAGTGACTCAATATCAGGTTATTTTTTTCCCCTAGAAATACCTTTTAATTGATTATCCTGAAAACTGCAGCCTAAAGTTGAAGATATTTCTGATACTAGTTTATTTTCACTGGTATACAAAGATTTCTGAGACCAAATTCTTCCTTTTGCTGCATCTTTGCAATCTCATTCTTTGATTTGTGTTTCACAGGAATAATTGCAGATGGAATTTCGCCTTGTAATTAATTTTTGTCTGTTAGCTTTGTTGGTTGTTCAGGGCTAAAAGGAGTAAAAAGTGGGAGAAACTAATTTTATTTACTTAATAATACATAGCAGAGGAAGCAGATCTGTGAAGTACATTTTCTGCCATGTAGCACTCAGTACTGGGGAGGGGAGGAAACAGATTTTTTATCTCTGAGAACTTTTAGATTTTCATACAATATCTTGCCTGGGCTGAGACAATGGTTCCAAGACTCAAATGTTTCTCACAAGATAATTAAGAAAAAGGTTGGGTCAGTTAAAAATACTTATTTTTATTCTCACTTTTTAATTTTAGGGCCTTTTAATAAGGACTAAGATGGGTTTTAATCTGAGAGTTGCTTTGTTTAAAATCCCTAATAGCTTATTGTGAAAATACAAGAAAACTTGACAATTTAAAAACTTGCGACAGGATTTGACACTATGTCACCGTGTGTCATAGTGTCATTCAGAGAAAAATTGCTTGCCAAACAAAAACCTGATAACCTTTTACAGCCTGCTTGCTTAGTAAAATCTGCCATCCTGGAAAATGGAAATGGGCTTCTATAGTACTTTAGGAAAAGGACCATAGTGATCACTGAACCCAAGGTTTAACATCATAAAAAAGTGTGCACGATGTGACTGAAAAAAATTTTTTTATACTTTTGTATAGTCATTACTGCTATTAATTCTAGAAATCTGGCTTGAGTGATTACTAAAACATGGAGCAGAGCTAAAAAGAATTCTTAAGTGAAATCAACTCATGATCCAAAAATGTATGTGGTAGCAATAACAAACTTCTGATAAGGCACTGACTGTGAGGAACAGATGGTGATGGCCCAGGAGGTTCTGGTAGGATTTAGTGTGACACTGAAAATATTCTGAGGAAGGTAAGAAGCCTGCTCAAAACAAACCCAGGTATCATGGACTAATAGAGAGACTCATAAGAAAGCCACTCGGCAGATTCAGCTGAAAGGTTATAGTATGAAAATGAGTAATAAAGAATAATGGCAACTCTCCAGGAATGGAGAGGGAATATTAAACGTGAAAATCATGGCATATCGTTGCCGTTCTTTATGCCTCTTATTTTGTTAAAAGTGGACCTGACACTGTGTGTCTTCTTCCTTTAGACAGAAGAATGCTGATTTAAGACCTTCCCTAGTAGTGCTCTTCTCTCTGGACCCCCTTGGTCCCATCCTGTGTTCAGAATGGTAACAATGCTCTATCATGTTGGGTAAGGGACAGGGAGAAAAGTGTAGCCACCCTAAAGTAGCCCTTGCCAGTCACTACAAAGAAGTCCACCATATAATGTGGATGAATGAACAAAGTAAATACAGTTAGAGATAAAATAATCACCTTTGATTTCCCTTCTTTGAGCCCTGTAGCAGTTACTTTCCAGATTTCCCCCACCTGTGCCAGCCAAAACTGTCCTTTCTTCGCAGTCTGCTCCATAAGAAGTCCTGATGCAGGACTTCCCTTTGTCTGAACTGGTTATGATTTGCGTCCACATACAGATGCCCTTCGCAGCTTGTTTCCAAAATGAAAGTTGGCATTATGCTTGTTATTGTTCAGCTATACATAAAGTGAAACAGATTTTCAAAAATCATTTACAGAAGATTTGCTGTGACTATTGACGTTTTCCAACAATGTAATTTTTCTTGTAGACCTTCCCCTCTCCTCCTACTTCTCCCCTCCTCCCAATTCCTACCCTGCAAACAGCAGAAATGTATTTGGGAAAATGAAAAGGTTATGAATCAAACTTTCAAGGTATTTTTTAATTGACCCCAGGTAGACACTTAGATGGAGCTGATAGAAAGGTTGCAGGTGTTTTATATTATGAAGTCCCTTTATATTAGATGATGCTGTGCCCTGCATCTAATGATTGAGTAGTCTCCTGTGGAAATGTGCATTTAGCCATACTACATAGAGAGCAGTTTCAGTTATGTACATATTTCATCTGTCACTGAATTAACCTGAAAAGTCTATGGGTAACCAGATCCCTTGGATGGAAGAGCTTGGTGCTTGTTTGATAAAGAACTTTTTTTTTAGTACTAAAGCTTAACAGGTTTGTTCTGAAATGAAACCACTGGTGTTTAACATGGAATTGTAGGCTGCATAGACTTAAAAGCTCAGCATGTAATGCAGAGACTTTGTTCCAGTTACATTTTTCGTGGCATGCACCATGCAATGTAGTCTGGTTTGGGGCAGGGGTGTTCCTGGGTGGGTTTTTTGTGTGTTTTTTATTTAAATCCTGACCAAGAATGATATTAAGCAAAATCAACTATAGGCATTTGCAGTTTTATTAAAATGGGCAATGCTGTCAGAGACAAATAGCAAGAAATTCTAGCGACTCCTGTTAAATAATACTGATATTTTCAGCATTTGGAGTAAACCAGTATGAACTGGGATTGAGTTGCAGGCTAGAGAAGTGCTAAGTTTAAATCTAACTCAATTTGAGAGCTTCATCACAAGCTGACCCTTACAGTATAGCAGAGAATCAATAATACTGTATATTGTTTCACTCACATTATATGAAAACATGATCATTTGCCTTTAAAAAAAAAACCAAACACCAAACCTACCTTCATTTTTAATGTTGTAATCTTTTAATAATGACTGGCTGAATTATCTCTGTAATTCATTACTCTCTCAGATGAATGGGGTAAGTTATGGTTTGACATTATTCTCCATGGTGGCAAGGAGAACAGGCTGGGGATTTAAATCGCCTTCCACTGCATGGGCTATAGACATGCTGATGACTTGCTGTGAGATTGCATTTAGTTCCAGGATCTCTGGTGCTCCAGAGTGTAATGCATTCAGTTGCCATGAAGAACAAAAGCTTCCAATGGTTTATGTAGGCATACTAGAAGTAAAATGAAAGAGAAAGAGCAAAGAATAAAAGTAAAACGTTGCTGTCTTTTACAAGCAACTAGTTGAATACAGAAGAAAAAGTAATAAATTTGTCGGGAGGGAAACAAATATGGTAGTTGAAATATTATACAGACATCTCTACATGACTCTGTGTATAGATATATGATGTGAAATAGATACAATCTTAACGTCGTTATGTACATACTTATGACTGCACTGGCTCATTACCCATTGCATCAAGGATGCTCAAGTGTTTATTATGCTATTTACCAAATTATAGCTATTTCCTGAACAGCCGGCCTCTGCTGAATATTCTTGTATTCTGTCCATCTTTAATAATGAAGCCTGCACTTTGGGGCAGAAACACAGTCTGGCAATGAGCAGCAGGAAATAAGAGATAAATTGGTAATCTCTTTAGCTTTACTGTTTTATGTTGTTTATTTGCCTCTCCCAAGTATTCGTTTAGGGAACTTGGGCAGCACAGGTCAGGCAGCTGAGTTTCTTAGTGTATATTAGGAAGTGGGATGAAGAGCAAACAAATCTCTAGTAAGTTTTATAAACTATTTTGGTTTTCAACCACATCTATGATTTAGCTAATCTATCTTGGGGAGAGTGTTGTAATAATTTTAATGAAAAATATCAGTATACCGTTTTATAAACAGCAGTTACTTATTTCAATGTCTGAGTAAAAACGTAAGATGGATTATCTAAAAATAAAACAGTGCTAGGAGGTAGACGAATTCAAAGGAGTTTTTGAATATTCAGGCTGTTCGATACCAAGTGGCCTGGGAGCAGTTTTGGCCTGGTATTTTAGCAAGGAAATCTTCCCCCAGGGATAGGGCGATTACCTTTTGAGGATAGACTCTGCCATTGCCACCTTATAGAATCAAAGAATCATTAGGGTTGGAAAGGACCTTAAGATCATCTAGTTCCAACCCCCCTGCCATGGGCAGGGACATCTCACACTAAACCATGTCACCCAAGACTCCGTCCAACCTGGCCTTGAACACTGCCAGGGATGGAGCATTCACAACTTCCTTGGGCAACCCATTCCAGTGCCTCACCACTCTCACAGTAAAGAACTTCTTCCTTATATCTAACCTAAACTTCCCCTGTGTGAGTTTGAACCCATTACCCCTTGTCCTACCACTACAGTCCCTAAGGAAGAGTCCCTCCCCAGCATCCTTGTAGGCCCCTTGTTGACCTTGAGGGTAGCTTGGATGATAGTGTATGTCCATGTTCTTGTCTGGGACTAACATTTTCCCCATGTAAGGACCAGGGCAGATGGGTGCTGCCCATCTCTTGCTAAGGTAAGAGGCAAACCTGCCTAAGGTAGCAAGGGAGATGTAGTTGTGCAGTTCAGAAGAGGTCAGGACAGATAGCTGTGCTGATGGTTGATTCATTCTAGCTGCCAGTGTTATGGGTTTTGGGGTTGGTTTTTTTTGTGGTGGTGTGGTTTAGAGTTTTTTTGGTCTGTTTTTTTGTTAACTTTCTGCAGACCGGGGGAATTAAATACAGGGGGGGAGGAAGAGCCAGTCATGGTGTCTACATCTGCAGTTGCTTTCCAAAAGCAGCCTGATAGGGATAAGTACCTCATCTTAGCGACAGGAATTTATTAGTCAGTGGATTTAAGAGACCTTGAGCTGTGGGAAGATAGAGACCTGCGACCAAGTTAAAACATGTAGGTTCCTGGTTGTATGTTCCATCACAGGTTATTTTACACAGAAAAGATTTTTGGTCCCCCTTTTAGTAAATAAGGCTTGAGTAATTGGTGAGATTCCTGAAAAAAAACACTATGTGGTCATTGCATCTCTCTCTGTCAATCATGTTTAAAAAAATAAGAAGAATTATCTGGGTTTCTAAAAATACATTACAATAATACTCAACATGTTAAAATATTCAAAAAAAGCCAAAACCACATTTACTTTTTACCATTTAAAGTAGTGTAATTTTTACCTTTTTCCAAATACACAAGTCAATTGCTCATACTGTTCCTCTTGATTTGTAGCATTGCTCCAAAGTTTGACTTACTCCCTAAAGCAGTGCTTAATCATAAATCTGATTTTATTTCATTTTAACATTCAGAAAAATATCCTCAATAAGGTTTAGGAAAACTATTTGGAATATAAATGTTGGCATATAATCCCTTCAATTATTGAAAAAAAATAGTCCAATCAATCTCTAAGTTGGCTTTGTAGCTCAAAATGCCTTAATGTGACAGGAATGCACTATAATCTATGAAAGGAACGTCTTAATTTATCACAGAGCCCATTACTTCTTGAGTTATGTTTCGTGCTCTGAGTAGCTGTGCTTAATTCTTCACAGATAACATAAAATGAAGTCTTGCCCACGATGTGTTTTAGGAAATGGAGCTTATTGTTTTCTTTTCCAAAGAAAATAATGGTTTTTTCTTAGTATGGGGGTACATGCAGTGCCTTGTAACTTTTTGGAACATGCTTGTAGTTCTACAAAATGAATGTTCTCAAGATCTTAAGTCAGCTGTGGAAGCTGAGCATTTCTTTGCAGGTAAAATGCAGCTGGATCCTCTTCAACTTTTGCATTTCCCCCTCCAGCACTAAGGTCAGTACTTCATACTCATTTCTCATGTATGAGAGAATACAAGGCTGGATTAGTTTGTTAAATACTTGAGTTTGAGTTAAAAGTACGCTGAAGACAGACATGTGTTCAACATTATTCTGTGTGTTTGGACTTTGAAGAAGCTCCAAATCTATTTAGGATTTTGTATGATGAAGAGTTGAATTCTGTTTTAAGGTACCAAGTCTTACTGCCAATTTTTGTGGCAAACAGAGATGCTCTCGAGCTTCTAACTTAGTGCATCTGTATTTGATAAGATTGGCAGATGGCTTTGATTAGAGTGTTTTTTTGGAGTGGCCACTCAGAGGCAACCTTCTTCTATACTCTACTGTGTCTCATAAAGAAAGGTTTTCACATTAGTGAAGCACTTAATTACATCAGAGCAGCATAGTTGCGTTGCGTTTTAGACTTATTTGGACTGTGAAAGTGAAACATAACGAATGTTACCACATCTGCTTTTCTCATCCCCCCTCCCATCCGTTCTTTCCCTCTCTCTGCCCCAACAGACTTTCTTCCTCCGTTTCATCCTTATTGTCTGATGCAAAATCTTGTCAGGGTACTTAAGGCATGTAGTAGCTTGAAGGCATGAAGCAGGAGATCAGCTTTTCCCAGACAAGATTCCACACTTGTTCTGTGAATTGAGGGTTTCTATAAAGGTTAGCCAGAGCTATAACGGTACCTTTTTTTCTCCCTGGAAAGTAAACTTGACACATCTATCACGTCTGAGGACTGGAAATTTCTGGCTTCATAGAAGAAAATGTGTCACTGTGGTGTATGTCATCTGACCTAACTATCCTAGAGATTTTTGTTCCATTTATCTCCTACACGCTTTATATAATGAAGGAAGTCTCCCTAGGCATGATCAACCACAGAGAGTGAGTGAAACACAATGGTTTCAATCAAGGTTTCTGCTAACCCAAGTTAGTTGTTACTCTTCAGTCAAAGGTGCTAGCTCTCACCTTGGAAACCAGTAATAATTATTCTATTCACAGACATTTTGTAGATTTTCACTAGCCACTGGTCACAACCTTGTCCTTAAATTTGTAAGATGCTTTTTTAAATTTCGAATCCTAATATTTTATCCCTTTCAGAAAAATAACCTTCCTGTGACCTGAATTTCTGGAGTTCCATGATGATCTCTGATGTGAATATCTTGATAGGAAATGCTGCAATTTCTTCATATTAGCCAGAATGTTTTTCAAGCATGCACGCGACTCAGTTCGAGCAAACTGGGGTTACTGCTTTTCCTGTAAGAAATCTGTTCATGGCATGAAAAAGCTACCAAAAGAATTGAAGCAGAAAGCCTTAAAACTCCTGTGTTGCCTGGTTTATTATTACTAAATTATGTTCAAGAGGCCTTCATTTCATCTTCAGGCAGGATACAAGAATTGGAACCCAACTAAAGGTATTTCAGGGAGGGATGAGGAAGGTACTCAAAAGCATTAGTGGTTTTTTTGAAAGCTCAGTTTAGTTTCCCTGAACACCCAGTCTTGACACTGAGATTGTTTTCTAGAGAGCCCAGAGTACTCCAAGTGGTCAGCTGCTGCGGAGGTAAGGAACCTGGGAGCCCTGGCTTGTGCCAGCAGGCTGCAGCTCCTGCAGAGAAACAGCAGTGCTGCTAGCAGTGGAGCAGAGTGAAAGGAGGATTGTTGGGTTTCCTCCCAGCTCCCTTGGGCAGCTCCCCAAGCAGACTGCTCAGGGGCTGCTCTGGATGGCTACTTCCAAGGCTCCGGGACCCAGGAGAGCAGAAATGCTGGGCTGCCCTGGAGCTACAGATAGTAAGGTCAGGCTTCTTCACAGGAAGTCGGGTGAGCTCCTGAGAGGCATAGAGGAGGCCTTTCTTATTGATGTTAGATTGATGTCAGCCAGGATTTTTCACTACAAGGTGTTTATTCTCTTACAAAACTTTGTTAGAATCTTTTTTCCCTCTAGTTTTATGTGGGGCTGCATACCCTATCTTACCTTCATCATGAAAGTTGCCAAGCAATAACCAACCACACCATAAAAACTGATCACTTAAAGCATATCTTTGCCCAGTGTACGATCATTGCAAGCATTTTTGATTTTTAGTGTCTTGCATCTCTGTAAACAAGTTTCATGTGGTTGAGGCATGACCCTGAAGGTAATTACCTTTGCAGTTTTAGTTGGATTGCTACTACTGACAGAAAAAGAAATGCATTGTGTCTCATCTAAGCAGGTAGGAATAGGTACTTCTGCAGAGTTTTGTCTTCCTTTGCCTGCTTCTGGTAGTAGTAATTTGGCAATTATCTGGATGGTCCAGGAGCCCCGCATAAAACTAGAAGGGAAACAACAGGGGTGAAGAGAACCTAATTTTCTCCTGGGACTTTTTCATCCTGCATCTACCTTTCTCAGACTGGAATATCATTATAGAAATTTGTTGTAGATGCACATTTAGCTGTACTTATTTAGCTAAGCATAAAGTGTAAGACCGATTTTTCCCTATCTTTGTGAGGAGAGCAAGTGAGAGGGTATACTACTATATGCTACATGATTGTTATTCTTTGGTAAAGAACTGATAATAAATGCACTGCTCGTTAAAGAGGATTCACAGTAGTGCAGGCCTGCAGCATTGGTCTGGTCAAAGATTCTGCTTTGCAAACAAAACTTGTGTTATCTGTCATAGATTACAAGCTGCTTTTGTATCTTCATGTTGGCAATAAACATGTGAAACATCTTCCTTCTTACTTGAATACTTTTACTTTTCTTTGCTCCTTCAGTGATGAAAGGGACTTGAAATCAAATAGTGTCTAAATATTTCACTCTGGAAAATCTTACTTTTTTACATATATAGAGGTAAGAGCTACTAGCACAAAAGAGGATAAATAAGCAAAGGTAAAAATGTGCATTTTATAAACCTAGAACAGCAAGGCCTACAAAGTAAGAGCTGTGATTATGAGAATCTCAACAAATATACAGATGTTTTATAATATGGCTCTTACCGGATGACAGTGTAACCCAGCTGACTTTTTAGAGATGAACTGTAAATTCTTCCATTCTTTCTCCTGCTTAGTCTGCTCCATCCCACACATGCAGGTTTTACAGTATTACTTTGAAACTATCTTTAGAGATGACCGTAGTTCATCTCCCGGGGGCTGTGTAAAACCCATATAAACAGAATGGGAAAGTGTTAGAGGCATTAATAATCATTCTCTGAGAGGACTAGGACTCAGTGTGGAGATGGAGAATATGTCTAAGGTATGAAAAGCTTAATTGATGGCCTTAAAAAAAAACAGCAACGAGTAACGTGATAAATGGCACAGATTGTTAATTAGATGTCTAAATTTACCAATTGTGTCAGGAAAATTAGGACAGTGGGAACAATATGTCCCTAAGCTGCTCACTAAACAACTGCCATACTACTTATTTATGTTTATCTGATGAAAAAGTACGTGCTGAAAGGAGCACAGGAGGAAATCTCTCTCTCACTAACTTGAAGTTCCCAGACCTCTCTTCTCACAAGACCTCTGTGTCCTGATATTCCCTTGTCTGAACTAATCATTGTAATATCTGGCTTCAGGAAGTATAAAGCCGTTAGAGAATTTTGATAGTGTCTGTACAGGGGGGAGCTGGGGGGCATTTCTGATGCTCAGTGAAGATGATTTACAAATTCCTATTTGTATTTTCAGGAATTGGGTTGGGCGCACATTGATGAGAGAAAGACAGAAGTTAGTCTCTTACTCAGGAGTCTCATTTAAGTATGTATATCTTTAAGTAAGTGTGTATTGCAAAAAGGGGGGTATTTACCTGTGGGTATGATTATGTGCATATTTAAATATAGCTAAGTAGGCAAACATTTACATAGGTACCTGAGAAAAGTGCCAGATCCTCCCCACAGAGGACCCTGGTTCCCAGACAGCTGGCTGCCCTGTGCTGTGGTGGTGGGAGCCTGGCTGGGAAAAGGTCAGGAGGTACTTCCTGCAGCACCTCTAGCCAGCGAGCAGCTCCCAGCCATGGGGAACACCACGGCTCACTTCCCATTCCTCCTGCTTCTGTTGCCTTATGGTGTTCTGCATCTGTGAAGGTCAGGGGAGATTATAATTTGAGTAGTCACTAACTGACTCTTCATTAGACAGGCAGAAGTGACTAACTCTTTAATAAACCACCCTTTACCATCCTTCCCTGTGTACTTGATACTAGGCAGGGCTAACTAACCGAGAGATAATAATGGTGTTTTGAAAGATAGCTGTTTTGTTTCTGACACTTGATAACTTGTATTCTCTCCAGAGCCTGCTTTGGGCTAGTTGGTTTGGTTTTAATTCAGAACGGATTTGAGAGGGATGCATTTGCAGCTGGGCTGTGTGGGTCCTGCTTGGTTTGAGGTGCCTGTATATGCACTGCTGTTGGTTGGAGCTGATAGAGCTGGTCACTGGCTGTAGCCACACTGTGTGTGCTTGGCTGGCAGCCATGCTCTCCTGTGCTTGCTCATGCAAGTGCTACTGTGCTAGTCCCGATTTCTGGAGTGCTGAGCCATGTTTTGGCTGAAGCTGTGCAGAATGGCTTGATGTATGTGTCAGGCAGGTGGTCATTTGAATCCTTTGAGGGGAAGGTCAAGTACTTGATGCAAGCTTCAATAATAATTAGAGGAACTCGCAAGTGTTACTGGCTGCAGAGCTGAGATGTAAAGGGAAGATACTGGGATTATAGTAATGGAAGATCTGGATGGGTTTGGGGTTTTTTTGCAACTGTGGCAGTGGCAAAGCGCAGTGATATCTGAGGTAGCTGCAAGGAATATGTTCCTAGGACAGCACTGGTACAGAGATCCCCAGCAGTGGCTACTGCTGATCCCCTTTATCCAACTGCAGCTGATTCTCTGCAGCTCTTGAAAAATCTACACCATCAGTGAGTTAGTAACAGGAGAAAATACTAGCTAGATTTATAGAACATAGTCAAGTCTGCCTGCCCTGCTTCATTATCAGACAGATCATTATGAACTTCTAGATTTGTATAGGGACAATTTTGGCATTGCATATAAGTGGAGTGATTCCACTGTGTTTCCACTGTGAACACATTCTGCCTAGGAGAGGGTTGCTGAAAAGAAACCTGGGCAGCAGCCTTGCAGCATCCTTTTTTCAATGTGTTAATGTACAAGATATGGTCTTGCATGTGTGGTTGGGGTTTTATTTAAGAGTTCAGATGAGAAGTTCTAAGGATTTCATGAAGTAAAAGTAAGTGGGAACAAAAAGGTTATGACTATATTATATTCACTTTTCAACTTTGGCATGCACAATTTGCTCATTGCACAAAACAACCTCTACTGTACAATTAATAGTAGATCAGAATAGTCTTGTTTATTCTGATCTTAGTTTCACTTGTTCAAATACTGATTTATACAGAGCTCTAGGCTTGCCTCTCCTAACCCTGTGGGCTGTCACATTCTTCTCATGGTGAGGGAGCTAGCTGAACCTTGTTGTGCAAGCAACAGTGCTGAGTTTTCTTTTTGTTTTTAATTTGTTCTGGGAGAGGATGATGGGTAGAAACAGGAGGAAGTCAGAATCACAACTGTGAGAATCCAGGCAGCTAAATATGTTTCTGCCATCGGTTCTTGTCTTTTTTGCTGCTTTGCTGATGAGGCTTCTTCCCAAGTGCAGAAGAATCTGTTGCTATAGGGTTTTATCCATTCCAGTTCAGAAGTGCCACTGTTTTCTTAATAATTGCTTTTCTAAGACTTTGCAGGAGAAAATTCATTCTTGCTTTGGTGCAAAAGCTTAAGAGGCATGTAGGGCAGCAGGGGAGAACTTTTGCAGCTTTGGGGAGGCCAAACTTTGTGCATTTGGGAATCACCCTATACAAGCAAAATTAAGAAGGATTGCGGGGAAGAGCATGTTTCACACTGGTAGCAAAAGCCTGTTGAAAGTATTGGTTTTTCCTAGTTTTGCAGGCTTTAGTGAGCTTCAGAGAGTCATAGAAATTGATACAGTAACTTATTCACGAGGATTAAACTTTTGGTCTGTTGGCAGAGTGAGATCACACAGTTTACATGATGGTGAATTCCTGAGAGAAGCCAGACTGGTTCTTATTCAACAGTGAGTTACCCACTGAGTTCATCCTTCTTTTCTGTCTTAGTGTTTGATGACTTTCCAGGAAATAAGGAGCTTGCACTTTTAAAATTAGTGCTGTTTTAAAGCACTTACCTTGTTATACAGTTCGTCTTAGAAATTTTACAAAGCTTTGAACCTCTTTATAGTTGTTATCATGTGCTTTCTGACTGTAATATCAATCTGCATCAGCTCCCTTTTCTCTCCCCTCTCTATCTCCTACCACGTACACAAAAATGCAAAGGCAAATGTTGAAGAAAATACTCTTTTCTGAACGTAACTCAACTCTGGGTCTGATAGTTCTCCAAGTTCAGTGCGTTTCACAGATGTTGGTCCTCAAGTAAGAAAATGTTCCAGTCAGTCCCAAAGTGGAGGATCCCAGCTGTTCTTAGCGTGATGAACACGTATGAAGTGAAGAGCGTTCTAGTTGGACAGCCATGATTCCAGCCTGAAACAGTTGCCAGTGGCCTGAAGGGTACATGTGAGAATAGGGGTGAGCAAACTGTATGCCAGCTGACTGTTATAGATGCTGTGCAAGGACAAGAATGCGTTGCAGTGACATGGCTTAGACATGGCAAAGGTTTAGGTGAGAGAATTTTAATATTAGATTATGGTTTGAATCTGAAAGGGAGAGCTCAGAGAACAGCACTGCTTGCTGGCTATCGAAGGGCCCAGAGGCTAATGGTTAAGGATAGTAAGCAAAGGAATTTAAGTAGGACTTTAGACATCTTGTGAATATGGGTTGCTGAGTTATTTTGCAGTCCTGATTTGGGGTTAGGTATAAGGTTCAGAAAAGGAGGACTGTGTCAGTTTCTTGCAAAGGGCTATGATTCAGGAGAGAAGGGGTCTACTAAGAGCTTGCTTTATTTCAGGAGATATGATAAAGATGGGTTAAAAAATTAGGTCATTAATAGCATAAATGATCTGGCTAAGTTTAATCCTGTGCTTAAGTTATTATTTAATGATGATAAGAGAAGCCTTTCCTGATTTATCTCAATGGATTTCCTTTTAGAAAGACTTCTCCATGTCTTGATAAAGTTGCAATGAGATTATTTTCAACCAGTTTTCTCTATGTGTTTGCTATTTGGGAAGACAATGCATCTGAGAAATATCTTGTTGAAAGGAGACACGGAGTTTCTCGGGCACAATAGCTTGAATACCACAAGACATACACAGTGTTTGCATTTGGTTGGAGCAGCTGTTCTGTAAAATGGTAAACACTGCATCTACTGGGGGAATTAAAAAGATGGGTTAGAATGAAATAGACCTTTCTCTGTTGCTTCTACCTCAGGGAAATGACCATTCCTTAGCACGTGCTGTGATTGGAATCACAAGGACATGGAAAGCCTGTGCTTTGTCTCCTAGGCAATGCTCAAATTCAGGACAGTAACTACTGGAAAGAGGAGAAGAAATTTCCCGGGTGGGGTGTTGTTCAAGCCTCGGTGTATTCTCTTTTTTTTTGACTAGTTGTGCTGATAAGACGAACTGGAATGTGGTGTCCACTAAAGAGGCTTTTAAGAAGTGTAGCTAACAGAAAAAAAATTAACTTGCAGATGAAGATACTTAATGCACAGACGTTAGTGATATTGGACATTTAGCTCAATTCTAGTGATTTCTCTTCCCTAGCAATCTTCCTCCGCAGCAGAAGTCAAACAGATATTTGGTGTTTGTTCATCCCATATGTATATTTATGTTGTCTTTTTTTCCATAAGCCTAAATAAATCTGAGTTCTTTTTTATTCAAATCAACAAAAAGCAAATATTTTGCACCTTAGTGCGGTTAAATCTATTGTCTACTTTCTTCCCTTTGCAGGCATTCTGCTTCTCAGACTCCATTCCACCTTCTGCATATTTCTTGAGCAAGATGAGAACCATTAGGTATCTCCATTTCTTTACCTTTCCCTTTTCATTTCAGTTTCAAACAGTATTAGCCACATTATAAGAGACAAAATTCTCTCTGTCCTCTGGAACTAAATTTCAACGAGTCTGCTAAATGCTAGTGATTTTTGTTAAAGATTTCCAATAGCGGCACTGGGGCATTAACTGGTTTTCACTACTCTGCTTATTTAGAGAATATGCCAAGTAATTGCTAGAGGAAGTATGTCTAATAGCACGAAAGATGTAGTTCTTAATTCCAGCTATTGCGGGGACTTTGGGAATGCTTTTTCCAGGTGTACAGCTTTCCAGTTATTGAAATTGGACCTTGGATTTGACCATGATTTTTGCTTTACATTCTCATATCCTGTTATTTCTTTTTTCCAAGGATCAGTGGACTATATTTGTAGTGATACTCATGTATTCAGCAGCAGCAGCTGGAAAAGAGACCGTGGTACAAGTGAATAGCTATGTACAAGTGAGGCAGAAGATGGCAGGAAATTTTGTGACCAGAGGGAATGGGGTAAAAGGGTTTCATTTACCCACATGAGAAGAAAAGCAAAATTGAAGCCAGGCAACTAGGCTTTTTAGTTATAAGACCATGACCAAATAACAGCATCATGGCACTGTAAATCAATAATGCAGCTTCATCTAGAACTATGTACATCTTTGGTCCCATTGTCTAGATGCACAACAATAACACAAGAGTTCAGAGACAACTCAATTATCATGACAAAAAATCTGTTCTAAATGTTCTATCTAATAAATTGAAAGTAGTAGTGGTATAAAAAGATCAAATAATAAGTGGTATATAGTTGATAAATTAGGCATTCTTTCCACTCTTTCCCATGATACAAGACCAAGGATACAGCCAGAGAAATTGAAATGCAGATGCTTAAGTTGTTTCACAGTCAGGTCTCTAGTTTGTTTTACAGATGAAATACTTTCAGCTAAATGTAATTCATCAACTGTGAGCACTTGTGTGGTGAAGTTTGTGTTCATACAGCTGTGGGGGTTTTTTATGCAGTAAATTTTTGGGCCTGTGGCCAAAACATGTTTTTCAAGAAGTGCAGAGTGGCTTCTCCTCCCCTCTGCTTGTGAAGGTAGTTTTTAAACAATGAGTTATCAAGTTAAGAAATAGAAACAATATGTGAGATCAGTTGCAGTTAATGACAAATAAGCAGAATGTTCTTTGTAATGAATAATGATTGTGTTCAGTTCATGGGATAGCCTGTGAGCCAGGGTTTTTTTCCCTACAAATTATTTAATGGATGATGGCTAATACCTAATACATTCAGGAAAAACTGTGATTGAATCAGGCACAGTTTGGAAACAAAAAAAAGAGTTAATTGACTGACTGCACACCCTGGAGTAGTTTTTTATCAACACCATTTAGTTTTTATTCATGCAGTGGTACTGTTTTCTCCTGCCAGCTCCTGTGGCAGAAGTTTTAATGAAATGAGTGACAGTCTTCATCTGTGTTCTTCAGCCTTCTATGCTGCTGTGGGCTTTGAATTTAGCATTTGTTTTATCACCCCCATAATTAAGTTCCTTTTCAGACTAACTTTTTTATGCTGAGATGGTAACATGCAGAATTCGTAAGATATCTGTGCTCATTTTGGTCACTAGGTAAAATTAGTGCCAGTGGCTTAGTATTGCAAATAGTTGAATAAGTGAATATAACCTTAGGACATGGAGCTCTGGGGGTAGTGGGAAGAGAAATCAAAGCCTTTGTGTGATGAGCAAAGCATTGCTGTACAAGAAAGTGGAGAGATTTTCCCCTGCGTTGTCACATGAAAATTAACAGGCTGGCAATATGAACACCAATACCAGATAATTCTTCTAAATGTAGTGCATAAATATCTGTGGTAGGGAGTCAATTGTGAAAGGCAAGAAATATGTAAGGAGGAAAAAGTTTGGGAATCTGGGCTGTTTATGTTGTTTGTGCAACTTTAAGCTATGTGGTTGTAATAGCCAGTAAAATAAAATTACTTCATGGTTTGAAGCACTATTCTGGCAATTTTCTCTGGCCTTATCCAGTAAAATGTATTTCTCTATCTGATTGCACCAGAATTACTGCTTTTAAGATTCAAGAAACAGAAGTGGTTGCCAGGTCTTCATTGAAACCTTATAAAGTAAGTTTCTGGCACATAGTTCATGAGCAATACTATCGAAAGCAGATATGACAGAGCTGTGTAGTTCATGTAATTGGCTAAAAATTTCGGTCAGTTCTGATATTTATTCTTTATTTATAAAGTGGTACTGAGGAAAGGTTTCTAATATGTTCAGTCTAGTCTCCTAGCCTGATGAGAGAGTCTGTCGTGTAGCAACTGGGTGAAATCTTCCTCATGCTGAAATCTTGTCCTTCAGCTGCCAGAGCCACATTTTGTGAGTATAGTGGAGTCTTTTACTTTTTCTTGTATTGGTTAGTCACTTTCTTGGCATGAAATTAGCAGCAGAGTCCTGGAGGGTTTAGCAGTCTTGCTGACTTGTTTTTATACATGCCATCTTAGATTACTTCTACTGAAAATAACCAGTAACCAAAAACCACAATATATGAGTTGAAAATACTTTCTTAAATCATTCTTAAAGCTTAAACTCAGCTATAACTAATCAATTTTATTTCTAATAGCTATTTACAAAACCCACAAATCCTGGTGGTAAAAGATCCTAGCAAAGGCAGGCTAAAGTTCATCTGCCCTCAACATCGCCACTTCCCAGCTCCTGCTCCTGACATTTTGCTTTGTGTCAGTTTTGCTCTTCCAGGAAGAACAGGGAAGAGCTTCCTCTTGAGATTTGTGGCAGAGGTTTTTGCTTAATTAACTGGCAGAGAGGCTGCCTGAGTGACAGACAGTGCCTCCTTCAGTCCCCGAGTGAGTGGTGTTAATTTCCTGCAAAATATGGGGAATATATTCCCATCAGTATGTCCACACAACTCTTACTGATGCTAATGAGAGCTGGGTGCTTGTATCAAAGGGGAAATTGCTTTCTGTGTGCCAGGGCTGCATCCCGAATCAGTGAACAGTGGAATTGCATCGTCTCACTAGTTCTTTTTTGATGCATCATGTCTTTCAGCAACTTCATTTTTTTTTCTCCTGTTGCTATAACTATCTTAAGCCAAGTTTTCCTAAGAAAATCACAGAATAATCTAGTACCAGTTTTGTCAGCATGCCACATAAAATGCCCTATAGCTGGGATTCTGGAAGAATAACAGAGGGAATTTTGGCAGGTCAAGTTGCTTCTTCCGGATTTGCTCAAAAATAGTGGTGAATTTGTTTCATGTGGACAGCTGTTTGCTTGAAAGCTTCCTTGAGTACAATATGAAAGTGATTCAGCTCCCTAATCCATCACTGGAAATCTCTGCTACCATCCAAGACACTTAAAGGAATCACATTTACAGTTCTAATTGATAGCCACTGTTTTGACAGGCAAACAGATTTCTCCTCCCCGTGGCTTCATGCAGTTGGCCTCCAGCAGACCTTACCATTAGCACAATTCTACTGAAAACAATATACAAGCTAATAATAAATCTGTAGGGAAGGATGTTAACCACAAACTGCTGTGTCTAATTAGTAATGTACAATAGCCAAGGCCAGGGAAGGAAGGTATTATTTATCTGAAGGACTGATTTTGATGGTTTAAAAATGCAAAACCATCTCTTATTTATTATGTAGAAACACATCTTTCAAAATACTTTACATATAACTCAACTCTTACTTTGGCAATGTTTTGAATGTTACTGCTTTGTAAATATGTCAGCTGTAGTACAGGTGCAGAAGTTGAATTTGTGATGCTTTAACCTTAGAAGTTTGTTGGGAAAAACAAGTCATCCTAGGCTTTGTCTTTGCCTTTACAACCTCCCTTTCCTGTTCAAGAACCATGTCTCTCCCGAAGTCTCCCTTCGAAAGAGTCTCTTCACCGTGTACTGTCTCTTAGTTCAGTTTCTCAAGCACTCTGAGCAGCGCAGAGCTCAAATACAGGCCGATGCATCCTGCTGAGAGCGGAGGCTGGTTTTGGTAGCTCAGCAGCTGTAGAGATCTCTGCATGTCTCTACTGCGTATTTCTGCATAGCATCTCGAGGCAAGAGTGCTGGTTCCCAAGCCACATTCCTTTTGTGCAGTCTCCAGCAGAAATACCCAGGAAGAGGTATTTCTGTAGCGGTGCAGCAGCAGAGCATACGAAAGGAGTATGGAGCAAGGAGGGGGAGAGTGTGTTAGGAGAGGAGGAAGAAATGAATGAGGAGACAACTTAAAGGAGATGGTGGGGAAATAGTCAAGGGGAAAAAGCATCATAGCAAACTGCCTGGAAAATGAGGCAAGTAGATATGCAGTGATAATGTAATCATAGCACTGAAGTGATCAGAGAAAGAGAACAGGACCTTTCAAACTATGCAGGAAATTTTTACCCTTCATGCCTCAGTTTCTTCATTTGGAGAGTCGATATGATGATATATGCTCAACATTAATTGGTCGTTAAAGAATCACTACATTGCCACGGAGAATGGAGCTGCTTGTCTCAACTGAAACATCGTGGAGTCCTCTGTATTCCTGCTATTTTTTGAGGGCCATGTTTTTCCTGGAGATCTCACTGGAACCTGCAGTAAGCAGTTTGACTTCATGAAAGTCAGATAAGCCCAAACAAATCCCCACTGCAGCATGTAAGGAGAGGAAGGCATGTGGTTTGGTTAAGAAGGTGAATACTGCAGTGGTGAGATGATTAGCAAGTCTGACACCTCAGCGTATCATGGCTCTGGTGCAAATGTAGCAGGTTTTCAGGGTTTTTTTGCAAATGTCATGTATGTAATTTGCTCCATGAGTTTCGTATCTGCAGTTCTGATAATGTCACAGTTGCACGTTGTTTTTCCATAGCCAAGAGGGCTATGGAAAGTTTTGTAGCATGACTGGAGATTCTCATATAGTGCCTTGGTAGCTGAAATGCTAAGAAAAGCACAAAATAGCATGAGAGTTACGAGATGAGAAAAATGAAAAGTCTTTCCCGTTATAAACATGCATAATACAGACATACATAACATGTAGCTGATACTTCAGTGAATTCTAGGGTCATGTGGCTAGTAATAGGGGAAAGAGACACACAACAGATGAGGAGAAAGCCTGAAATAGAAAAGAAAAAACTCATCAGCCTGTTCTTGACAAGTTTGGCACCCAAAGAGCTATCTTTTAGCTTTCAGTTGGTCTTTTCCCTGTCCCACCTTCAGGTGGCTCTCGGTTACCTGCAGAGGGCTGGAGGTGCAGGTGGGACACCAGGGCATGCTGACTCTCACTTGACTGCAGAATTTCCAAACCCACACCTGAGAAAACCACAAAGTCAGCAGGTAGTTCTGGAGGGGCAGCTGGCAACATCCACAGACTGCACAGGGAGTCTGTGCCTCCTACTTTGTCTTACTGACTGAACCTTAGAGGAAATCCTGCCTGACCAATTTGGTGGCCTTCTATGATGGAGCCACGGAACTGATGGACAGCGGCAGAGCAGTTGATGTCATCTACCTGGACTTGTGCAAAGCATTCGACACTGTCCCACATGACATCCTTGTCTCTAAATTGGAGAGACATCAATTTGATAGATGGACCACTCGGTGGATAAAAAACTGGCTCGATGGCCGCACGCAAAGAGTTGTGGTAAATGGCTCGATGTCCAGTTGGAAACCTGTAACGAGTGGTGTTCCTCAGGGATCGGTGTTGGGACCGGTCCTGTTCAACATCTTTGTCGGTGACATGGACAGTGGGATTGAGTGCGCCCTCAGCAAGTTTGCCGACGACACCAAGCTGTGTGGTTCGGTTGATACGCTGGAGGGAAGGGATGCCATCCAGAGGGACCTTGACACGCTTGTGAGGTGGGCCAATGCCAACCTTATGAAGTTTAACCAAGGCAAGTGCAAGGTCCTACACCTGGGTCGGGGCAACCCCAGGCACTGCTACAGGCTGGGCAGAGAAGAGATTCAGAGCAGCCCTGCAGAAAAGGACTTGGGGGTGTTGGTTGACGAGAAGCTTAACATGAGCCGGCAGTGTGCGCTTGCAGCCCAGAAAGCCAACCGTATCCTGGGCTGCATCAAAAGAAGCGTGACCAGCAGGTCGAAGGAGGTGATCCTGCCCCTCTACTCTGCTCTTGTGAGACCCCACTTGGAGTACTGCGTACAGTTCTGGTGTCCTCAACATAAAAAGGACATGGAGCTGTTGGAGCGAGTCCAGAGGAGGGCCACGAGGATGATAAGAGGGCTGGAGCACCTCCCATATGAAGACAGGCTGAGAAAGTTGGGGCTGTTCAGCCTGGAGAAGAGAAGGCTGCGTGGTGACCTCATAGCAGCCTTCCAGTATCTGAAGGGGGTCTACAAGGATGCTGGGGAGGGACTCTTCCTTAGGGACTGTAGTAGTAGGACAAGGGGTAATGGCTTCAAACTTAAACAGAGGAAGTTTAGATTAGATATAAGGAAGAAGTTCTTTACAGTGAGGGTGGTGAAGCACTGGAATGGGTTGCCCAGGGAGGTTGTGGATGCTCCATCCCTGGCGGTGTTCAAGGCCAGGTTGGACAGAGCCTTGAGCCACATGGTTTAGGGCAAGGTGTCCCTGCCCATGGCAGGGGGGTTGGAACTAGATGATCTTAAGGTCCTTTCCAACCCTTACGATTCTATGATTCTATGATTCTATGAATAGGTTCAGTCAGAAACTGCATTTGTTGTTTTCCTGCATGACAGGGAATAGCATTCCTGGAAAAATTAGTAGCTAGCCTAACTGCCTGCTTCTCTCTTTTCTTTTCATGGAGCTGAGAAAATGGATGACTTTGATATGGGAATTAAGAAAGCAGTGTCAAGGGCTTAATACTCTGGTCCTTTTCCTTTGCTTTGCGTATGGAGTTACCATGCCACAGGTGTGATTGTCATGTTCCCATGGGGTTGGCAGGTTGGCATTTGCAGACTCCATGCAGAGTAGGCATAGCTGTTCCTATGCACTGGCTGGGACAGGATTAGTATTCACCTCAGCAGAAATTACTTGCCTGTAAGGTGGAACCAAGAGGGCGAAATGGCTGATGCTGTATGAAGTAGGGAAAAATAAGAATTTATGGGAATAATTCCTTACTTGGGTGGAGGGTAATTCCACAGTCTGGTGGACAAGATGGCAGGGCTTGTTGTATTGTACAGACTATAAATCAATTTTTTCCTTCTAATGAAGCTGTAAATCACAGCTGTGCTCTATTACAGCAGTTTTTTCTTTCCTGATGCATGTGATGTGGAATGCAGAATTCTTGTACTGGTGACTGAAGACTAGCAACACAGTCATCAGATGATTGAAGAATCATTTCATGGAAATAGATACATAGCTGCCATTCAACACCATCATTTTCCTGATCAGATAATAGTAGTGGTGACCCCTCTTCCTGAATGCTATCTCCAACACTCAGACTACCTCAGCATGTTTCTCAAAAATAAGTTCCTTGAAGCATGAAGGATGATGACTCTTCATAGCTGCCTTCTGTTGTCTGTCTGTATATAGTAGCTGATGAGAGTTATTCCATTGGTTCAGTAGATGGACTTCTTGGGTTTACAGCAACCACTTCAGGTGGCCCAAGACTTAGGGTACCATCACAGTCCTTGGGTTTTTTTCTTTGCTCATATGCCTCAGAAGTAAGATTTGACATATGGTACAGATTAACAGAACTGCCCCATTGGTAAGGATTTCCTAATACCTAATTACCAGTATGATTTACAATGACTCACGTCTATCTAAATTAAGACCAACTTCTATATTTTTTTAAAAGGGTATGAGGCTTAAAGGCTTTGGGAAGATGATGGGTGAAAATATTTTGGGGTGATTACTTAGCTTGCCTGTGGTCTGCAATTTCTAGGCACAAGAGCAACATCTCACATTTCACATGGTAAACATTTTTCTGATACTGAAACAGAGATAACATCCAATACAATGATACCAGCAATGAAGATTTCCTTTTATTGCTGCCCACATGGTTGATACTCTCAGAGTAAACTTCACTCTGTAATTTAGGGCTTCTGTTTGACATTTCGTTTCTGCATGTGACCCTCTCCACTGAAGATTATAGATTATTTACCTGCGAGGTGTTACAGCAAGCAGCTTCTCAGATTTCGTGCTGGGAATTCTTTCATTAGCCATAAGTCTGGGAACAATGTGATGATCCAAGCATTAATACAAATGTGATTAACTGTCTTTTCTCAGCTTTGTTTGCTTTGTTCTACTGATGCCTACAAGTTACATAATGAGTAGCATGTACAGGGTATGCTTTAAAGGCAGTTCTCCATTGTAGCAGGCTTTATGGCAAATTTATTTTCCTTTTAGCAAAACTTCAGTGAGGAAAAAAACTGCGCTGTTGATTTATTCTGAATGAACTCCTGGAAGGCTTACTAAGTATGCCATGTGGAAAGCTCCTTGAAGTGCTGAGGGTTAATACTCTCTGCTCTTAATTTCAAATTCCAGATAAATATGGTTTCAGCTTTGATCTTATCTGGACTAATTCTTTGTCACTGTACTAATTAATTCAGCATGCTGCAGAAAAGATGCTAATTTGGGCATCAAAGAAATAAACGGGTGGGGGGAGGTTGTGTTTAATCAGAGTTGTTAAAAAGATAAGTTTTACTCCCATTAGGCTGGATCTGGAAGCGCAGTCATTTTAGCCTAGCTCCAGCAGCCTGATACAGTAATTAAAATAAAATGAAAAGAAAAAAAGGCACTTGTTCACTTAATGTTGACATAACAGGAGCAACATATATTGGTGTTAGTAATGTGCATTTCTTTATATTTGCATTTTCTACATAACCTTCTCTTTTCCTGCTGACCATAACCAGTTTAACCCTGATCGCAGCATTAGAATAATGTGGATTATCCTCCAAAATAATTTGAAGATGGCTAAATATGAGGATACTCACATTCATTAAATTTAGCTACATTTGTGACACACAAATAATAGTTGTAGCACAGGATGTTTTAATACATTCTTGTGTTACCTCCATTGATACAATAAATCAGAGGTTAGATCATCTTTCCCTCTTCATGGGAGCTATCTTTGCCTAAACTGCCCGTTGTTCACTATGGAAAGCTGCTGCTCTTGCTGCCTGCCTTTCACTTGGTGCTGCCCTGGGAGTGAGCCTCAGCAGGTGGGCAAGCAGGGAGGCACCAGGCTGGCCATGTAGATTTTTCCTGCAAGCAAACCTCAGGAGGAGCAGGAAGAGAGCAGAAGGGGCTGAAATGGCCGTTTCCTGTGTTTATCATCTTATCTGGGTTTTTTTTCTCACCTTGCCAAAGCAGGGAGGCTCCTGGGCAAGGCTTTGTCATGAGGAGGCCTTGCTGCAATACGTGGTGTACACTGGGGCATCTCCATGTTGCTGGGGCTTAATCCCTCCACAGAGGGAATGGGATCAACTCACTGGGAGCAGGGGGCTGGCAGTGAGGCAAGGAAAAGAGATGCTCACCCTACCTGGCTCACAGGCCTCCGTGCAGAGCTGCATGGAAGTACTTTCACCTTTTTGGATACTGGGGAAGATTCGAATAGTGTTGCCCAGCCCTTGCTGTGTGTGCTACATTCTTAAATTCTCAAAACATGTTTTACTGCAGCATGTTCTCTTCTTTCTTTTCCTCTTTCAGCTGTTGAAAAGCTCTTGGTCCCATTGGTAATAGCATGCTCAGTGGTAAAACTCAATGGCATACTTTGGCCCAATAAGTAAACATTCAGTAACAAACCTTTTAGGTATTTAAAGAGACACTAAAAATGTGAAAGACGTATTTCATTAATGCTTCTATTAACATAAATGTACAATGAGCCTGGCCTGTAATCACCAACAAGTCTGACTCACTAAAGATCTTTACAGCAATGTTTAATACTCTGTAAAAGTGTATGTATAAAAGTGATTAATCAAAGCACAGTACTGCTTCTAGAGTATTTCTTCTGCTGTAAAGCTGAGTGATAAAATAACTTAAAACACACGGCAATAGTGGCAGTTAATAAGCTTTTTATAGTCCCTGTGTGGACTTGAAAATCATACCTTATTAGTATCTTTATCTTTCTTGCTCACTCATTCATTCTTACCCACATTTAAATTTAATTTTAAGGGTTATTTCTAGTCTTTCATAAGGGACCTGCTTTAATAATCTTGGCATTTTTCCCCATTTGCTGTGAAATGACTAGGAGTCAGAGCTTTTGTTATATGTACTTTACAAATCACTCTTTTTTTACAGATCATTTCTGGAGATGTCAAGATTTTATGACATTGTTAGGCTTCGTATCTTGTTTGACTGTGTCATAGGCCCTCTGGAATTATTTCCCTGCAGATGTTTGCAATTCCATTGTGTACCCTGTCAGCTGCAGTGGCACCTATTGATCTAGGGCAACTGAATTGACTAAGAAATCCAAATTGCTGAATTTAGTCAGCTAGCTGCTTGGGATTCCATCCACCAGATGTTTTGCCTCCTTAGAAGTCTGGGACTTTATAGACCTGCCTGCTTTTTTAATCCTTGAAGCAAATATCAACACGTTTGAGATCTGGAAGCTCACGGCTCCACATGGAAACGAAGTGTTGCCATGACCACAGCTTTAGGTCTTGCATATAAGACGTTTATCCCAAGTATAACAGAGCAGGTCTATAGGAGGTTTGTTTTAATTTTTATCTCTTGGAAGCCTTGCAAAGAAGCGTACATATGCCAATAGAATGGTAATAAATACTGCACAAAGACGACACACATTTGGTATTCAAACTTCATTTAATGCTTCTAAGAGGAAAAATTTTAGTTATTTGCAGGGCATCCTTTGAAATTAATAGAAATAGAATAGCTCCTCACTCTTGCACAGCATGTTGTCAGCTGTTGCATATGGACTTCTCCCATAAGGATGAAGCACTCAGAGATCCAATCACATAAAGAAAATCCCTTTATGCTTTTGTTTACAGGAGGACTATGCTCTGAGTAGTTGGAATATTAATTTTCTCAACTGAAAAGTATACTGAGGTTATTAGGGCTTTAACTTCTTTAACAGTACTTCCCAGGCATTTACAGTGGATAATCAAAGAGCTGGAGCAGATACGGTTTTATTTCCTTACTGTCATTATGATTACAAGTGGCTTCATTTGACATAAATTGATTATAGATGGATATAGAATGAGAGGATACAGCTGATGCATTTATTTTCAGGTTTTCTAGTTATATTTCTCCATTTGCTACTTAGGGTTTTTAGAGTAACAATTCCATCAGATATTAAGTTGAAGAGAATTTTGCTGTGCACAGTATGGCAAAACAGACCTTTAAAAAATCTGTGTGCCATACATTTTTTCATTAATATTTTTATTCTCCTGGTGATAGTATTATTGTGGAAGGGAGGTTTTACCACAATCCAATTATTTGTTGCCTGAAGAATTGGAAATTCAAATCCTAAAGCCGTTCAGTTTTCATAGAATTTTATATGGATTTGGTTAATTCCATAAGATAATTTTGACAATAGATTTTTATCCTGTCCTTGTTGAAAGCACTGGAGGGCCTCACACTGATATCAGTGAGAACATGATCAAAGCCAGTTGGGCAGCAAGTACTTCTATTTTTTTAATTCTTTTTTCTCAGTAGAGAACCATTAAGCCTGTAGTGCACAAACCCATGCAAAATTACAATGGGCAGAAGTTATATCATTGGAAGCCCATGGCAATTAGAATGCGTCAGTGAACAGACCATAAATTTTTTAGGACAGGGTGTAAATTCAGAGAGAGATGATACTGGATCTTCTGGTTTAATACTGTCTACTCTGTATTGCCTTTAACAGTGTTAAATTTTTTGCTGCTTTTACTTTTTAATGTTTGTGCAAGATTTTGGTTAAGCTGAAAGACATATTACAGTAATAATAAAATAGAATGGATTTTCATGGTATAGCAATGTGCAAAAAAGGCCAAAAATCTGAACACTTCCCTAGCCTTGGGCTATATGCTGTATACTTAGTGTAACAGGTAAAATTGTAAGCCTGCACAAATCCCATCTGAAGCAAAAAATAGCAAAAAAACCAAAAGCTGTTTTCATCAAAACCAACTCACTATTCCCGATTTATAATTACACTGGAACTTGCCAATTTTATGGCAAGAGCAGCTCTACTAGCAAACAGCACTATTTTTGCTGAGTGTTGTCATTGGCAGTTATTACAATCAAAATTGTCACTTTATTTTATTTAAAATGTATTTCCCCAGTAAGCAAGAAATAATACCTTGACTTGAAAGGGATGTATGTTAAAGTTGGTTTTTTTTCTTTACTTTTCTCTTGAGTATGCAACATATCCAACTTCAACTCCCTGCAGCAATACAAAATGCTCAAGAATAATGTTTTCAAAATCAATACATACTGCAGTCAAATATGAGACTCCACAAACCCGTAATTGAAACTGTGGCAGAAAAGTAGGCAGCCTGAATATAAACAAAGTACCAGAGTTGGATTATGACCAAGATGCAAGTGCTAATACACCCTCTCTTGAGAAAACTGTCATGAGACCTTCCCAGCATGTGCGAGTGTTAGAAAGCAGGGGTGTTTCAGGTGCAGCCTGCTGGTGCTCATCCTCAGGCAATTTATTGTTTGGCTGCCTGACATCTCTGTAGAGAGCAATATATACAGAGTTTCATCTAGCTTTTCCTTTTCACTTGGGTTGTCTCTAAATCTGTGAGCCCTTCTCACTTTGTATCTTCTCACTCTGTATGTACAACCTCTGTCTCTGTTGCGTTTCCCAACTGCTGCTTTCACTGCCACCACCATTCTCTGATGGCGTTTGTGGCTCCACGGTCTTGGGACTGCTAGAACTCAAAAAGCTGCAGTGGAATCAGCGTGCTGCTCTATACTCAGGAAAACTAAAGCATGGAAAGTATCTGCTGTCTTTCTGCAGGCACTGAAATGGGTAGGGACCATGAAAAAGAACTGAAGATTGTTTATAGATGAGGCGTATGTATAGCTTCATCAAAGGATCCCTCAAAGAATGTAAGACACAATCTATCTCATTGCCACGCAGAAGAAAAACAAAGAGAAAACCATACACTGAGATATGACTCTTCCTACTCCCCAGCACAGCCCATGGCAGAGCCAGGATAAAGCATTTCATGTTATTACTTGTAGTATTTTCTCTTCTTCTCATTAGCACCACATGCTACATGTCTGTCTCTCGCAGCCATCATTCTCTTTCTAACCAAGTTCTCATTGACTGGAAGACTTGCTGCAGAGTCCCCAAGAACTTCATTCGACCACAAACTCAGAATTACTGATTAAAGTAACAAAAAATTTAGATCATTAACTTATGAGCCTGACAGAGTATTTGCAAGATTTCTGCTTTTTTCTGCTTTTGTCTGAGGAGAAACCTAAAGTCAGTGATTTACAGTTTAAGTATATGCATAGTAGTTCAGCTATTCCTACTTGAGTCAGTTTGGCCTGACACGAAAAATAAAAAGGGTAAAAGAAAAATCACCGAGGTAGTGCTGCAGACTTTCACAGGAGAGTTTGCAGCTTGGAATCAGAGTACGTAGTTTGCAATGTGGTATATTTAATGAAGAAATCAGTATTTTTCTATACATTGTTGTCATGCTTGCAAGGACACGTTAATTTGTGTGGGAAGACACAGATTGATCATTTACTTGCGGAACTGAAAATTTCAAATTGGAGAAGAAAGGGGATGGTTTTATACTTTTTGGCCCATAATTCATGAGCATATTTGACATGCTTGACCCCAGTATTCTGTCTAGCTCTGTCAGAAATGAAATGCAGCTCCCCAGTTCAGTCACCTTTTATAGGCTGCATAAAGCAGACTTACTTTATGCATATTTGTACAGGGTATAGAACAGTGGGACCCCCGAACTGATTGGGGGGGTCTGGAGGACTTTCACAGCATAAATATTAAATGATAGTATATTACTAGGCAGAAAGAAAAATCCAGAAGTACTTTTAAAAAGCGCTCTTATGAACTAGCTAGTTTTGTACTGTCAGAACATAGTAAGATTTTATTCTTTCAAATTGCATCCTTATTTAAACAAAGATTAAATCCTTAAATTAAGGCCACACATGAATGAGAGGCAATAGTTACAGATAAGAGCAGAACACATAGTCCAGTCTGGGTGCTGACACCACAGCCACTGCGGGCTGCTTTCACGTAGCTGTCCTGACATAAGAAGAACCTTCAGCCACTTTAAAATGTGCCATATTAATAGTCCAGCCGTACAGTGCCTTACATTTCAGGTTTGGTGGGGCTTTTCAACTTTGTTTCAAGCAATAGCTTTTGAAAGTATGGGGTCCGAATCAATTTGTAACCAGTCCTTTCTATTGCATATAATCCATTTTATACTGTTATTTTGCAATGTGGGAAATTGATGAATGACTAAGATTAAAACTCACAGTGTTCTGATTGCCTAAAATTTCTGTGTTTTATGATAGATAAGTACTGTTTTTTTCTTCTAGTAATTTATTTCCTCCCAACTCCTTCCTTGATATCTTAAACAGATTTGGAAAGAAAAAAGAAGATAAAAGTGGGAAAACAGATCAGAAGGGGAATCCAAAGCAAGGCATGCTTAAAGAGGAGGAGCTGGAGAAAATGAAAGATGAACGCGAAAGGTGGGTAAATGGTGGCAGCATCTTTGTTCATCAGATGAAAAAACTTCAAAGCAGGGGATTCCTTGAGGACAGCCTGGCTGGAGAAGTCCCAGTCCATGCCTGCTGGCAGTCAGGTCCAGGCAACGCAGAGCTTTAGGCTGGTCTGCTGGTGGAGTCATGGCTGCTGTATGACAGGAGCTTGTCTGTCTCCTGCAGTTTCTGTGCGCTTCACTATGGTAGCTACTATTCAGATCCCAACTTCTGCTAATCTGGTGAACATCAGTTCCTTCAAAACCTGTTTCACCTCTGCCTATTCCCAAGACCAGGTGACTTAGTAATTTTTTCCTCTACTTCTCTAAAGCAAGAACCTCCTCCCTTCTCTCGTGACAGCCTCTGCTGTGTTTTCCAACACTTCAGACTTCTTCAATTAAGCTGGCTCTGCCATTGACTGGTAGTATTTGTATTTAGGTATGTTCTTTTCTGTTTGCTCATTAGCCACTTGTTGCAGAAATATCTACACAACAAATGCTGAGTATGCCAAGAGACACCAGGAATAAAGCAAGTTCAAATGGTTAAAATCAGTCTGATGAGGCGGTAGGGTGGGTGAGATGGGCAAGGCGAGAAGCTAGCTCTGTGCCAGCTGTGAGTTGCCATATTTCTGAGGTAAGGCTCTGAGACTGAAATGAAAGGAACCACTGATGTAAGTCCAGTTCTCTGTCCCATTCATAAGATACTCCTTTTTTTCATGCCCAATCTTAGCAACTTCATTATCTTTGCAGACAAAGAGAAATCATAGTTTTGCGATTTCTCACATGTCTGCCCTTAAGGAACTGGGGACAGTTTGTAAGTGCTGACAAGTCTCAGAGAACTCCTTTCTCCCTTTCACCAACTCATCCAGATGTACTTCATGAAATGCTGAAGAAGGTCTTTGTTTCCCTCTGATGGCTACTATCAGAAAAGTAAAAGAGCCCATACTTGCTGGTTCTCAAGAGGCGTCTGCAGTTGCTGTAAAACTTTCCAAGTTGTAATAATATGGGTCGTCAGGGCATTCGGAAAGCTTTCAGAGGTCTTTTTCCTTCACTGGAGTATCCTGCTCCTGGGAGACAGAATGAGAGCAGGTATGGTTCCTTTTGGGCAGGCAGGGTCTTTCCGTATGGGCCAGCCTTTGTGGTGCTGGTCAGTCCCCGGGGAAAAAAACACCCCGCTTTCATTGGAGTCATGCAGTGTGTGGTCAGCTGTATAAGTAGTAGCTAACGGGTTTGACGGGGGAAAAAATAAACCCAAACCCCAACTCCTGAAGTCTGCTGCTTATATTTACTGTTTTAATAGCTCGTAAGGTATCCAGTTGCTACGGTGCTGCTACTGGATATGCTTAGCTAGTGTTTAAGTATTTAGTTCATCTAAGTTAAGTAGTGTCAGGAGAAACTTTGTACCATTTGTTTTAAAATTTCTGTGCCGTGTCCTTGATTTTGCCAGATTGATGAGTGCCTTTATTTTAAACTGCTGACTCCCAATTTGGATACTGGCAATTTGAGAGGTATGTGTCCTTCATTTTAAAGAAGCCAGTGTCTTTTATTAGGATCCTGGCAAGCTAAGAAGCATGTATCCCATCTGTTAAAGGGCCAGTGTCATTTACTAAAATGTTGGCAGGCTGCAAGGAATGAACCCTTCTGTCTAGAGGTCTAACGTTCCAATTGGACACAAGATAATTGTTGTTAATATTTCTTTAGTATTGTATGCTATTTTTTCTTAAATCACAGTTGCTGATTGACAGTAACTTGGTAAGGCTGCATTAGAAACTGGCAGCTCAATGTCTTCATCATTCTGGTTTCTCTAGTAATGATTTCAGTTTTGACCTGGAAGAGTTTGCAACTGAAATGGAGAACAGCAGGTGTGTTGAGAAGTGGATGAACCAAGATGATATTTTTAACTTACTTATTTGATTCTTCTTCCATAATGCACAAGAATAGAAATATCACACTTTTTCATCAGGTAATACATCTTATGTGTTTGGGGAATTAAAATTATAAAATAAAAAATTAACAAACCAGGAGTGAAATAAATTTTCCCTAATGTTACCCCCAAAGCCATGCAACACATGCTGTAAAAACCATTGAACTTTCCAAACATGTAAGAACATGGCTGTATATGTTTGCCTACATAAGACACATAAGACTCATGTGTCTTATGTGTCTTGTGTCTTATGTAGTCGGACTACAGGCTGACTACTGAACTCTTCTTGAGTTGATCATAAAATAGAAGAGACTTCATCTTTTCCAGAGTAAAAATGTATAAGGAAGCCAGTTCTCAAATATGGGTAAGAAAGAACTGTTTGGGAAATTGATTAAAATCAGTAGGAAGAAACATTACCTGACCTGAAGGTAATTCAGGCTTTTTGCTTAGTTGCTGACTGTTCACCTAGTGATGATACTCAGTAAGACAGTAAAGACAAGTTTTATAGCTCTGTCCCAAGATTTAGTAATTCTATAATGTAATTCAAGTCCAAGATTTTAATGCATATATTGGCAAAGAAAACCTTGTAGCACATCCACACCATAGATCTTCTGCTTCTATGACTTCACTAGCTGCAATCCTGCGTACTTGGTCTCATTTTTATAAAACCAGGCTTCACTGAAATTTACTAGAACATAGGTATATTTTTTTCCAACCTCTTCTTCTTGAGAGCGAAATAAATATATGTTAAAATGACTAATGATGTAGTAGTAGAACAGACTATAGAACTATTGTTAAATCTAGCATGGTTTATTCCCTGATACCTGTGAACAAATCCCGTATTTAACAGCTTTAACAAAATAAAAATTGCTTTTCCAACATTTAACCTATCTGGAATTAACTAAACACTCACCTAATTTTACCTTTCCAAGATTAGCTATACAAGTAATTCTTGTTCAGATCCTCAATCCCATTATTACAGTATTAAAGTCAGGGGGTTTTGCTTAAATATCAGTTTTCTTTAATGCTGACTGCCTAAATATTTCAGGATCTGTCATACTAACTGATACTATGATTTTTCATCTGACAGGCTTTTTTCAGAGGCTGAGCTGTCCATTTTGGATGCTAGTGGAAGAGGTCAGAGTAGTTGATTTTTGCGCTGGGTGTGACAGGATTAATGATCAAGTGCTTTTCAGCATCTTAGCAGCTGTGGACCTTGCATGGTTTTGGATGTTGGTTTTGCATGCAATATATGCTTGGCAGCTCTCCAAAAAACCAGAATTCTGTTCCAAGATCTCAGCTGAGAAATATTTTTCAGTAGGAAGTATATTTCCAGTTTACAGGAGCAGGGCATCTCTCAAGAGTTTTGCAGAGTATTTTGGTTGGTATTGGATGAGTGCAAATATTTCATGAAATTCCAGGGGTAGGCTTTCTTTAAAGGATGTAGCCTTCTTACAGAAATTTTGGCAGGTTTAACAGATGTGCAGAGATGTCAGATGTGTCCTCTGCACGATTATGGGTTGGCTGTGCAGTGACTCTGGCTCTGAGAAGAAACATCAGCTCTTACGTAGGTGTGCTGCATGAGCTTAAGTCCATCATGCTCAGAATAGGTTGGATTTCCTGCTTGCACAGAGAAGGAATTGTACAGTGCATGTGCAACAAGTCTGGCACATCCAGAATGTGTTACAGCTAGTAGGCGTATGCAGACAGAGTATATACCACTCATTCTGTAGTGCAGATGCTTCGCAAAAGGATTGCATTTGCTTGCACATTGGTCCTCAGCATAGATTTGCCTGGCAACTCCTTTTATGGGCTGCCAAGTTTCAGATTTGAACCTCAAAGAGCGAAAATAAATTTAGTATTTCTCTAGCCTAGTAATTTCTATTTCCATTCCACATTGTTCTAGTCTCAGTTTTCAGTACAACACTCTGTGCTGCCTTGTAGCTGCAGTTCTCTGAGGCAGCTCCACATCCTGCACTGAAATGCTGACATCATTATTTTTTTACTGCTCGTATTCCCTAGCAGTCCCCACCAAGATCAAGGTTTCGGTGTGCTTGTTGCTGTTAGGGGAAGCTTGGGCCTGACCCCAAGCACTTGCAGTTGAGGTAGAAGAGAGAAGAAAATCTGGCAGGAAAAAAATGCATCCTGTGGGTGTGAATCTGACATGCAGGCAGTGCAGCTGCTTGTCCAGGTTCCTAAAAAGTCTCTGTCAGGCTTGGAATTTGTTCCAGACCCTCAGCCCCAGGCCTCCTTCCTTTTCAAAGCCAGTGCTTTATTATACAACTACTACTTCTGCAAGCTTCAAGTGGTTAACAGGAACTTAGGATGTTAGGCATTATTTCTTTAGTAACAGCCTTCACGTGTGTCCAGTTGAATACGAATTTGACACCTCCTCATAATTTCACTGTTTTCTTCTTCTGACCTTACCTCCCTTAGCTTTCCTTGTGCCACAGCGATGCAATGTCGCTGAAACCTGACTGGAGAAAGCCAGAAGTTCATGGCACAGTTCAGGAGGACAGATTTAACTAGTGATATAGTTCTGAGGTAGTGGTTTGTCCTTCCTGACACAAGGCAAGTGGTTCATTGGACTGAGGCCCTATTTTAAATAAACTCATCATTTTGTTCATGCTTCAAAGAGTTTGGCTGTAATAAAGCATGTGCTCCAAAGGTCTAGGATCTGCCCATAAAAGGAAAAAGCAAATGCTATGTCTGAGGTTTATTTTGATCAAGCTGACTCAAATCTGTATTTTTAGTGTGTTCTGTGTAAATTACTCAGAATTTATCATTTTAACAACAAGATGTTCACTACGTTATTAAATACTGGAAGAGATCCTCTCATCTTCTTTCTTTCCCTTAAAACAAGATTTCTCTTCCTCCCTTTCTCCATTTTTTTTCCCACTTATTTGGGATTGTCTTTTAATTTTCTAACATTTGAAACAAAATTGGGTAAGTTGTGAAACAAAACTGAATAAGTATATTAGGCACTTGAGTTTTACACATAATAATTTGTTTGCCTTTCAAATGTAAATAAAGTGACTATCACTTGAAATAAAACTATTTTTCCTGTTTGTTTAGGATTATTTTGTTGGAATATTCCTGCTGAAACCAAAGTCTCTCTTCCAACAGAGTTGAACATTTCCTTGATATTTGAATGAATTTCACAAAAGGAAGCACCTTGTTGAAAATTGGGTGATTTTTAAAAGTAGCTTGAGTTGCTGGAAAAGGAGGCACTCTATGTAAAAAACTAATGCTCTGCACTTGTTCATAGAAGCAGCTTGTTCTTTTGTTAAAACAGTCTCGGTTTTGTAGTTCTTGTTGGAAAATAATTGAGGACTTTTTTAAAATAATATAGAGTATTTGAGTAGAGTGTTACAGAAGCAGAAGGAATATCTGGCCCTTGGTTTCTGAACGTCTGAACTGAATGCTTAAGTTACAGTAAATCACAAATTTGGGTAAAATCAAATTGTTTCAGTTTCTATATTAAAGACTGAATTTCCTTTACTTTTGAGGAACCTTCCAGCAACTGAAGAGCATTTCTCTCTTGTCTTAGCAGCTCTGATGCTTGTTGTCTATTCCCATAGTTAAAAAATCAATACATATGTTTTTGATATTTGGCAAACAGAGGTTTAATTTTGCAGCTGCAAGATCCCTGTACGAAGGGAATGCATTTTACAGAAATAAAAACATTTAGATACCACTTATATGAGGGAATACTTGTGTATGAAACTCCATTCCATTTCTGTCAGCATTTGTTTCGTTATATTTAATTACAAAAGATTTGTATGTTACTGGAAATCAAAATGAAAACAAGAATAGCTTCATGCATGGCAGTATGGTAGAAAAGCCAAATTGTTTTGAATCAAAAGTTGAAACTCAGATTGTTACAGAAATCAAAGTATTATATTTTCAGATGCGTAGTACATCTTAGAGTGTGCTCATACGCACACATTGTTGCCGACCCCATGTAGCTTTTTTGCCTGTTTTATCCACTTGCTAAGACTAAAAGCATTATTATGGCTGTTTATAGTTCATATTGATCTCTGATAAAATGTTGGTAACTGCTCTTCTCACCATTAAGCTCTTTGCTGAACCACATGGTTTTCTGGGACTCCTGAGCTTGAGCATCATTATTTCTTAAGGGTTAATCCAACATGGTATATCTGTTCATTGAATATTCCTGACTTTGCAGCACAGCTAGGTCCTGTGGTTTAGACAAAATAAAGTGTTGGATGTGATCCCAGTTTTAATACTCCCAATTTATTATAACCATTGAACCCTGATCAGATCACGTATTGGATTAGATCCCAGTTTTTTAAATGTCCCAATTTATTGCTGGCTTGCAACCCTGATAAGAATACATATTTGATTAAGGCTTCAGTTTTCAAAAATTCCAGTTAATTACTTTTAGATTCTTATTAGATCATAGCTGTGTAGTATGCTATGTTGAAGTTATGAAAAAATTACAGGATGATGTTGCACAGGTCAAGGTCATAGTTTCATTTTGTGCTGACAGTATGAAGTTATCAGATTTCTGTTTATTACTGTGGCAGCACTTGCACTGGACAGGGGGACAGATGAATCCCAACCCATTGATTCTGAATGATTCTCATTTTAGATCTGCTGCTGCTCTGCATACCAGAACATGTAATAAAAGCCTACCATGGAACACTGAGAGATTGATGTTTGGTTATGAATAGCTGAGGTAGATGGGCCTCACCTACCTTTTGCAGGTTGCGTTATGGCATTTAGAGCCAAATAGCAATTTTTGAGCTGCTTCACATGGCTAATCCACCGCTGGAGGACATTTTTAAGACAACATTAGGCTGAGAGTTGATCCGAGATCATCCTAGCTCAAGAACATTAAGAATTCAGGATAACAGTGGCACATGGCATTGGCCTTTAACTATCACAGTACTATTCTAGGTATTGGAGACTGATGGAAATAGTGCTTTCCAGGTATCACAGCTGTGCCCTCAAAATTTAAGCACCCCAATTCTCATCTAAGCCATTGGTTTCATTGAGGCACTGATTTCACTTTGCTCTGGAGACAAGTTTCCCCAGGCTGTGCCACTGGCCCACCTAAAAGGTCACAGCAGATCAGGTGCAATAGCCTGGCTCTTTCTTGCATAAATGGGCCAATGTGTGTTGTTCTTTTCTGTATATATTGGAGTTTTATAACTTGATGGTTTTTTAAAATGACACTGTAAAGCAGAAATACTGCTGTTAGAAACTTTTACAGGCCAAACTAACAAATTGAAACTGGTTGATGTACTCAACAACATGGGTAATAGAGTGCTTTCTAGGAGACAGGCTAATCTGGCCTAGAGATTTCTTTGATGCAGTACTGAATGTAGGTCAGCTCTTGCCTACCCCAAAATCAATAAGGGCATAAGAATGACTTGGAAGCTGCATTTCATTCCTTGCCCTTCCATATGTGATTTATGACAGTCTATCATTAATCTTTGGCATGCACTTTGCAGTAGTGCCACGGCACAGAATTCCTGTTCTCAGATTCGTTTACCTACAGGATCAAAATGAGAATACAACTCATGGGGATAGGCAGGCAGGAAATCAGTTTGCCTGTGTAATTCGCAATAGTGGTCTTAAACCAAAATACCTGAAAGTGTTAAAGCTTTATCTGCACAAAGCTGAGTTTTGCTTTCTAATTCAGGACTGTTAATTAGAAAAAACCTGTGAATCCCAGGCTGGAAGATGGATGGAGCCTCTTCCTGATCTTGAAAAGAGGGATTCTGTTCAATAGGTGCCACGTTCAGTGTCGTATGTGTAGAATAAAGAAATATGCATGGAATATCATATCACACTGAGCTAGCTTGCTCCTTCCACTCCTGGGATTCCATTCAAATGAAAGCATAATGTTTATGCAGTTGCAGAGTTGGTTGTGTGAACTCATGAGGTCTCACTAGTTAAGTGGAACTGTGAGATGTTCCAAGAATACCCACTTACTGAAGGAGGAGGCCCTGGGGACTCGGTAGCTGTCAGCCTTTCTGGGTCTCTTCTGAGGCATTACCTCATGTGTTTGTGGATGTTGGGTTTTCATGAGGTGTCAGATCAATGTTGTGTCTTCCCATGGTCATTACAGTGTCTCTGGTATTTTT
Organism: Strigops habroptila; assembly: GCF_004027225.2. NCBI lineage: Eukaryota > Metazoa > Chordata > Aves > Psittaciformes > Psittacidae > Strigops > Strigops habroptila. Next base: position 14,155,672 of record NC_044281.2, on the reverse strand, counting down.
CTTCAGTGTTAGAATCCTCAGTGGTTTTGACTGATACCTACTACAGCAGTTGCTGGAGCCGAATTGGTCAGTGGCAATGAATAGACTGAAGTCTCCGTCTCCCCATAGTATTTCTGCAGGTATACTGCAATTACTTTGTACTTGTTCACTGTTTATCTGATGAACTTCTCTGACTGATGTTTCGGTTGGAGAGGTGAATCTGTGGCTTTGGACGACAATTGGTATTGTTTCCATTCCTGACATTAAGTTCCCAATGACTAAAATATAAGCAAAGTTAAATCTTGCTTTCTAGAAGTATTCTGTTATTTTGATTCTCTTTTCGTGATTACTTATTGCAGAATGAGCTAATGTTAGCAAAAGGGACTCCTTGGGTATGATGTGCACAGCACCTTACTTTTTAATGGAAAAGTACAAATTACAGGAGCCTGAGAATTCCTTTAAGTCAGTGTTGAGAACTAGGCCTGCAACTTATCTATGGTCTGCAAAGTTCTTGCAGACTCATGGCCATTTGAATGGAGGAGCTTGGGGCTTTAAAGGCATTGGAATATCTCAGGTGTAAGATGCCAAAGTAATTTTGACAAACCTGGAATGATTCCACTGCCAATCCACATTGTCACAAAACAAGGAACATCCTGTTGACAGGAGACTGAGCAACTTGATCTGTGCAGTCAGCCTTGCTTTCAGCAGGAGATTGAGCAGAGTGACCTTCAGAGGGTTCCTTCCAATTTTTCTGATACTGTCATTTCAAAAAATAATTCAGTGAGTAAAGAAAATTACATAATGTAGCAAAATACTTGGCTTTTCCAATAGGTATATTCTGCTGCATTTCACTCAGTGTACAACTAATGTGGACAAAAGAGACAGAAAAACTTCCTCAGATTTAACAAAAAAGGTAAAATCCTGTTCTCACTGAAGTTTACAGTGTGGGAAAAAATGCACTGACCTCATTAGAGCCAGGATTTTCTTCAGAGGGCAGGATCCTGTGTAAGGTGTAATCACTCCCTGTCACCTTTGAAATAAATGGAAGAACATTAGGACCTCAGTCTTGTATGTCCAAAGCTCATGCTCCTTATTTTATGGTATGAAAAGGCTATGTTTCATCTCCAGTTTGTCACAATCTTAAATTTTAAGGTCACTGTAGTTCTGTCTCCTTCTTAGGTTTTTCCTTCCTCTGTTTCTTTACTTACAACCCTCCAAAGGCAGCTTCCTTGGTCACTTCAGTATTACAAGGGTATGGGCTAGTTATCTAGAACAGGCAATATTTTATGTTTAGCCCCAGTGGTTTTTATTGTTGGGCTGGTTAATGCTGTTTCAAGATCTGTTGTGTTTAGCCCGACTTACGGTCTCTTACTGCCTTGAATTTGTGGCTTTGCCTTATTTCTGAGACTGTTTCTGTTCTTGTTTACAATTACAGATACTAATTATGTGGGAGATGATGTTCAAATCCAGCACAATAGAATGAGCTGGAATGAAGAAACGCTTGCATAGCTTATGGGGAAGATATTTGACAAATATGCTTCCAGCAGAATACCCTGAAAGATAATACTAAATTAGATATTGTTTGAGTCTTGATGAGTCCATATCAGATGTCCTCAATTTACTGGCAAGAGGTGGATTTTTCTTTCTTTATTTATTTATTTAGCTATGAGACTTGCCTGCCTCTAGAGTTTTCCTACGTGATGGTTGAAAAAATACGAATCAATCTTTTCCTGAGAAAAGATGCAAGTTTGAATAACATTGTTAATGTCATTACAGACCATGTGTGTCTGAAAAATGATAATGAAATAAATAAATAAATAAAAGCACTGTACTGAAATTATCTCCTCAGATATTCAAGCGAAATATACCCATTCCCATCAGTGATTATGGCTTATGAATATCTGAAGGCAGGATGTATTCAGTCCACTATTATGTAAATGAATGAAAAGACAAGATTTTAGTTACCAAAATATATTTTGCTAGCAGCTAGAAAGGAATTAAAACATTAAACCCAATGGAAATCTAAGTGACCTCCTGCAGAAATAGGCTGCTTTCCTCTAGACAACCCGTTACTCAATGTGTGTACGAATTAGGTAAATGAGAGACAAAAGCAGAAATGTTATGTAAAATCACAGTTGAAGTATTAAGATACTAAATCAGATGTAAATTGAGTAATCATTGCAGTATGTAGATCTTGGGGAGAGTCACATGAGTGGGGAAAAAAGCAGTGCAGCAGCTTTTATTCTGCTGTTCACAAGGAACAACCAAATGAGTGGAAGAATGTTTAGCATCTCAGTGATCTCAAAAGACTTAAAGGATCAAGTCCTTTTTCAGAGCATAGGTAGACCTCAAACTGAGTGTACACGCACTTGTTTACCTGCTCTTATTCTGCTCCTCTTTCTGTGAACAGAATGGAAATTATCCCAACAGACCTATGGCTCGGTTTCTGTTACACATTTTGTCTTTGCTTGTTATTCATATGTCTTCCCTGGGAACATCTCTCACTGACTTAGCCAGCATCTTGCTCATTTATGTACCTGTTTGTGCTTCCACAAAGACTGTCGCCTTCAATCTGCCATACAAGAGATGTTGCTCTATTCATGTGAAGTATAAACAAGGTCCCTTCGTGAAATGCGCTGTTTTGGTTAGCCACTGCAGTTTCTGTCCAGTGTTTGACTACTCAATAGGCACCTTATGGCTCAAATCGTGTTGTTCTTTGTGCTCTGCTCAGTACTAAGCACATGGTCAATAAAAAAACATTGCATTGCTTTTACACTTTCCCTGGAAAGTCAGAAGAAACATGATGGACCAAAGCTCATGGTGGGAGTGCAAGGGAGGAGGAGTTTATACACCTCAGGAAAGGTTATACTTTTTTGTTGTGGGCCTATTTTGGTCAATTTTCCCGATCCAAAACAGTTCTGCAGCTCTCCGAGTAAGACAGCCCACAGTCTCTCCTGGGCCAAGCTTGCCACCTGTAGTTTTTGCACTGTGGCCAGATATAGTGTCCATTGGTGCCACTGAGTTGCTTCTCACATCTCACGTTGGGCAGCAGATGCCCCATCCCTCGCTTGGGGGTGGCAGAGCATGAGGACATGCTACTTGGAGTTTGTCCTGATCCAAGGTGATGGCTTATTAGACTGTGTTTTTTCTGTGCAGAGCTCCTTTTGAGCTGATGCTGGGCTTCCAGAACTGCAGGCTGGGCTGCATCCAGTGTCTTGCTGTTTGTTCCCCATTGAAGGCAGTCTTTCCATGGCTTTTGATGACCCTGGCCGCCCTTGGGCTACTGTGCTGGTAAAATTAAGTCCTTTGTTTTAATTTTCAGAAAGGCTTAGAGGACTGGTTTTGGAAGCTTCACCGATTTCTTGTTCTCCACTTGCAACCCAGACTCCCACTCAGCTTCTGCCTGTGGACCAAGAGATGATGAGTCTCTCTTGCTGCTTTTCCTAGTGCTCCCATTTCCAAAAGCATTTCTGGGTCTGCTCCAAAAGTCACTTCTGCTCAGCTCTTCTGGAGTTTTCTTGAGGTGGTCCACATCCCTTCCTGCAGCTGCCTCACAATGTGTTTGCTACAGTCTTCTAATCCAGCTTTTGCCTGTCAGTGTCTCTGTCACTGATATCAGGCTAAAGTGTTTTACATTGTGTTTGTCACAGGTGGCGAATACATATGTGGTCATTGACAGTAGCTCAGCAGAAAGACAATAACTTGTTAAGCCACAGTAACTCAATCCTGTGTCTGAGCTGCAGCTGGAAGGAGCTGTTTGGGCTGTTAACCCCTTTATGGCTGCTGCACTCTAGCTTTGTGCATCCTTTCATGTGTTAGTACATGAAAAATCACCATATATGATTTGTGTGGAGACGTCAGGTAGAAAGATTGTTTGAAGGATAAATGAGAGCATTTCCTTGATTTATAACTCGTGGGGTGTGCTACTGAGCAGCATGTGAGGTGTAGTGAAGCATTTTCAAAATATACCACATCCCACTTCCAGCAGTACATTAGGTATATAGGATCCTGTCTTCATTTGACTTCTACAAATAGGATGTATTGGAAAATGTTACCTATAGTTTATTGAGGTTATATATTTTATCAAACTGTATTTCTTTTTCTGAAATTATTTGTTGTAGAGGAAGGTTCTAGTGATAGCTAGCAGGGATAGAGAAGATAAGGGTAGAATAGGTGTTTGCGTGCTATTGAGAGAAAGACTGGTTACAGGAGGCGAAAAAAAGGGCATTGCTTGATGCTACACTTCTGTTGCCTGTCCTCTGGCTGCTTGTGTGTAAAGGTTGTGTTTTTACAGAAACATAGCTAAGGGAAGTTGATGTAATTGTTGTGCAGTGATTTAACTGGAGAGCATGGTGTTCAGGTGGTGGAAGAGAGCAAGCAGGATTGATATGGGATACCCAAAAGGAAATATATCTAACTTCCCTTCATTCACTGTGAGTTTTTCTTTTCCCTTTCCCTCATCAGGAAGTTTGTAGAAACTTTAGTGCTACACTAAATTGTTCAGATGGTGACCTGTGCCTCTCCTCATCTCTGATTTCACTGCCAGCATTGTGGTGCTGAGTGACATTTTATCTTTTGTCACAAATTTGCACCAGTTGTTTAACCAGACCCATCCTGTGCTGTGAGCTTGGGTCTCTCTTGTTTGTTCAATAAGCTGGTTGCTGTGTTAGTTGTGTTGATTTGGAAGATTGGGGGTTTTCTTATTTTTTTTATATTATTTTTTGAGATTGGGAGTAAAGATACTGCTGTTTCAGACAGGGAGAAAAGCAGAGGGAGGTGCAGAAATGGTAAATTACTAGAGTGGGTTGTAGCAGAAGCAGCCTGCTTAGCAGGGTTGGCAGAGTGTTATATGAGTGATGTAAGGAACAGCACATTCATTTTTTGTACCTTGGTAAAGAATTCCTGGGCACCTGCTGGGATATGCTATGGAAAAGATTGCTTTAAAACTTGGTGAAAACCTGATCCTGAAATACAGTGAAGATATTTAAAACTTCACAAAAATATGTGAGGAACCTTCAAAGGTGAAAAACATAAGTGAAAGCATGGAAGGACAGGTAAATAGAAAGAAAGAAGGAAGGGAGGGAGGAAGGAAGAAAGGAAAGAAGAAAGAAAGAAGGAAGGAAAGAAGGGAGGGAGGGAGGAAGGAAGAAAGGAAAGAAGAAAGAAAGAAACCACCAGCCATCTGATAGTATGCTTCCCTATATTTGGACATTTGGATTGAAATGAAAAAGAGATCACTGAGCAGATTTTATAGATTTATGTGGAAGAGTAAAAACGAAACAAGAAATATTAATGCAATTATAATAGCTGTATTGAAAAGATGAAACATTGATCATGAAGAATTTCACATAACCTGGTATTGACTGGTCTGTGAAATATAGAACGGGAATAATTGTTCTTGAGCAGGTTCGACTTATAATAGTGACAGCAATTGAAGATTGCATTCAGAAGGAGAAGTTGAAGAAGCTAGGCTTATTCACAGGAACAAAAGAAATTTGTGGTGACCTAATTCCAGCTTTTGTTGTGCAGAATATACCAGTTATTGATAGCAGGACAAATTACTCTCACTGTCAGACTTGAAAGCAAGATTCACGTGATGCTGCTGTGCTGCACTACTGTTGCTTTCGAATAGGTTTTAAATACCTATGGGGTAGGTGATGTATTGGTCCAGAGAACGTTATGGCTCATCATTTTCTGAGAAACTGCTGTGACTCTTCTTGGGACTATGTGCCATGCCTTCTACACTACCATGTGATAAGACCATTCCTTGAAATACAGTGTCCTCCCATTTTTCTGCTTGTATCATCTCATAGGGACCTGCGTGTGCCATGAAACTGGTACCTCATATGATGTATTCCTGCACTAAATTCTGTGTTTAGGCTTTTTCAGTCACTAATTGAGGGTAAAACCCTCCACAGTTCTCAGGTTAAGAACATTTGGTGCTTTTTCAGACTTGATCTGGAAGACAGCGACAGTCTCAAAGTGCGTTATGCATTTTAGTGCAGGATAATCAGAGGCAAAGTCTACTACCAGATTGACAGTTATTTGGTGCAGGAGCTAACGGTTACTTATGTGATTATACTTTTTTTTATTATTATTATTTTCTTAAATAACAGTAATGCCTTCATTTTTATATTTCTGACGTAATCCCATGTGGGACGTGAAATATTAATTGTTCTGCAAGAGGGTTTCTCTTGAAGTGCCTGTATGTATAAAAGATGGAAAACAGCAGCATAGACCTCCCTCCCTGCTTCATTGATGTTGGAAGCCTTATTTGCAATGGAAATCCACCCCTCTCCTTGCAGTAGGACAAGTGCTTTCGGACGATGAGCTACCTGAAAAGGCTGGGTTTTACGTGAATGAACCAAGTAATAACTTTCCTCCGAATTCCTTTAAGCGAATGATGACTGTGGTTCATTCATGGACACAGGCAGACTGTCTCCCTTCACCACTCCCTGCTGCATAATCTCTCTTTTATCTCTATTCACAAACCCTTGGGAAGATTTTGCATACTTCCAGGTGCTATCCAGTTATTACTTATTTGCTAGCAATGCTTTGTGGTTTAGATAGAAATGCAAGCTGACCACTCCTTTTTAGTATCTGTTTTCGTATACATCTCAGTGTTGACTTTCTCCCCATGCCATTGTCCATTGCTTTATGAATAAAAGCATGACTTTTACCAAGGTCTATACCAATGTCACCACCAGTTTTACAAAGAATAAGTTGTATGTCCCATAGTTCTGCAAATGCCATTCAACTCTCACTATCCCAAGAAGCCATCAGCCACCTAAGCTAGTGCAATTGGCAGTAAAATCAGAGAATATGTGCCTTACTAACTAACTTCTCACATACTGACACCAGATTATGCCCTCCATAAGATTCTCCAATAAAATCTCCCTTGTGCATAGAGTCAGAATTGTGCAGAATCAAAGGCTTGTTTTGAAGTGTGCAACTTCTTCAAGACACTGCCCTACCTTGGCTGAGGTTGCATTTGAGGATAGTGCCTATCCTGAGCCAGGCTGCCGTTTCAGTTCAAAATAGGAGTGTGTGTGGTATTAAATCTGAAGCAAAAGAGAAACGGAGTGGAGGTTACAGGAGGAGGAGATGATTGTGCAGGGAAGAGAAGCTCCATGAAGAAAATAAGGGTTGTAGCTTATTTCTTCTCATCATCCTTTCATCTCTAAGAAATACTGTAGTAAATTACACTAAGGCTGTGAGTGCATTTAATTATATCTTTAAAAAAATTAAAGAAAATGAACTAGCAGGGCTGGAATCAGGACCTTGAGGAAATGTAGAAATAGTGTGTTAGGAAGATGTTATTCCCTTACATGGTCTTTATAGTAAAATATTTCACAGAATTTCTCAAGTTGGAAGACACCCATACAGATCATCAAGTCTACTTCCCTGCTTCTCAAAGGACTACCTAAAACTAAACCAACTAAGAATGTTGTCAAGATGCTGCTTGAACTCTGGCAGGCTTGGTGCCATGACCACTTCCCTGGGGAGCCTGTTCCAGTGACCGACCACCCTCTCAGTGAAGAACCTTTCCTTACTGTCCAATCTGAACGTCCCCTGACACAGCTTCTTTCTGTTTCCTTGTGTCCTGTCACTAGTCAACAGAGAAGTCATCTACACCTCCCTCTCCGCTGTCCTCCTTGAGGAAGCTGTAGGCTGCAATGTCACCCCTTGGCCTTCTCTTCGCCAAGCTGAACAAACCAAGTGACCTCACCATTCCTCCTAAGTCTTGCTTTCGAGGCCTTTCACCATCTTGGTCACTTTCCTCTGGACACACTCTAATAGTTCGATGTCCTTATATTGAGGCACTCAAAACTTCACACGGTACTCAAGGTGAGGCACACAGTACGAGGGAGGAGAAAGGTCATCTCCTTCACTGTGGGAAGACAGAATGGATAGTGGGCATCACCCCAACCATCAAGGACTGTATTGTATGCAAGGCTCATCCAGCTGTAAAGTATGGCTACATTTTAAATGTTAAAAACTAGCATCTTAAGTATGTTCTAACACAGTTAATGGAGAGGTGGAACTGGAAAGCATGTGTGATACACATTGACGTACTCAAGTTTATGGGTAGAAAGGCATGTTGTTCTCATCATTTTTGAGCCTTTTTAGTTACAAATTATTTGTAAAGTGTTAGCATTTATTTTCATAGTATCATAGAATCAACTAGTTTGGAAAAGACCTTTAAGATCATCAAGTCCAACCGTTTCCTCAGGACTGCCAAGTTCACCACTAAACCATGTCATTAAAGGCCTCGTCTACATGGTTTTTTAATATTTGCAGGGATTTTTCAGAGTGCAGTGTCCTGAGGCCATTATGCTTTACTCGGGTAACCAGGTCTGCTAGACCCTTTTTACTTATTCTCCTGTGGTACAAATTATGCTGTTCTTTCTATGCTGCTGCTGTACTTCAGATACAGTCAACAGCAAATGTTGATTTCTTCTGTCAGGCATTGTATTTCTGTATCTGTTCTGTGTTTCTTCCTCCATGCTACCTTATTTTCTGTAAATGCTATTTATTACATACTGTGGTCAGCATTCTGCCAGATCCATCTCACTGCATTTAATTACACTGTGTTGAAGAGTAGCTGAACAGAAGTTGCATTCTCGCAGAGCCTTGCTATAGTTTTTTTATTCTTCAGGATGAATGTTGAACCATTGAACATCAGCTGAGTTTGAAATTTACCTGAATATGTTTTACTATTGCAAAGAGATTACACAATGGCCCTGATTAGCAGCAACATTTTGTAATACCACTTAAAAAGCTTTATCACAGTGGAGTACTGCCAGTAATAGTCTTTAATTCACTTATATGTACCAATTCATCTCTGTCAGGTTTCTATTAATTTCTTTGCTGTTTTACTTTGTCCCTATCCCCTATATAATAAGGCATGATTTCCACATTTATGTAGCCAAAATAAAATAAAATAATTAAATCTTCACCAAATTAATTGTGATCCTTTGATTTGAGACAACTGTGCCATCTTTCCATTTACGTTCACATTTAATCCACTTTTCACAAGTTAATGTATTTAGGAGAATCTGGGTGGGTAAAGTGACGAAGGAGCAGTAACAATTTTACTGGCTAATTTAGATAAAAAGTTTCAGGATTGGGTTAGGTATATTAACTGCAAAGTGGAGGGTAAGTGTGGAATTAAAACTGTACTTGTTCATGCATACACATACTTGTGAAAAGCCACGCTATGTTCAGCATTAATGTTTTTTATTTTGTAAGCAACCTTGGTTACAAAGCTGATTGCCAGAGATAAACAACAGAATTGCTGCATGCACCATTTTGTTTTATCTGGCACCAGTTTCACAGTGTACTGGAAGATCTAAACAGTTGGGCTTGGGGTTGGTGCTCCAGATTTGTATGACGAATTGGTGTCTGTGGTTACTGTTGAACCAACTGTATATTTGTGCTTTCTTTTTCATCATTAGGATTGGTGCAAAGCATCAGGAGTTACGGCAAAAGCAACTGAGGGGTCTGAGTGATTATTCTATGGGTCCTGGAGGACCTGACATTGATGACGATGAGGTGGATCCAAATTATGCCAGAGTAAACCACTTCCGCGAGGCTTACCCAGCAGCAAGCTTCTACAGGCCATCATCACCAGCAGTAGGAGAAACCTTTGTATATCCACGTGATTCTCCTTCAACACCAATGGAGAGGGAGCATTTGGAAGGACTGTATGCAAAAATAAACAAGCAGCACTACCCACAGATTCCTGGTGACAGGTAATATTGCCATCTGGCATTGCAAACTATGATACCCTGGGGGGCGGGAGCCCGGGGCTAAGTTGGGGGGCTGTTCAGATGCCCCAAACCCCTGTATTTACTGAACAGAAAGCCATGGATTTCGTCTTCACCAAAACCATGATTTGCTGCAGCACTACCCCCAAAGCATCTGAGCAAGGCAGCAGTCAAACAGAAATCATTAAAGAAAAGTCCATATTTCACAAACAGAATGAATGAACTGACGCTAGTCCAATTCCAGCACTGCTGAGAGAGTGTTTTTTCCCTCTTTCAATCGGGAAAAGTTCTTACCCTGTAGCAAAAATAATCTCTGTTTTCAGATCCCTTTCGATTCTGCTGATCATCAAGTGCCTATTAGTAACAGGTTTTGTATGATAGCATGATATATTGCATATGTTTATGGTTCAGTTTTCCCCAGCTGTGTGGTATTACGCACTTTCATTAGGTTGTGGAAAGGACTGGGAATCATGGCATTTTTATGCAGACTGTGAAGTGTGGCTTCACAAGACTGATTGACTTTCACAGCCTTTCCAATAACCAACTGGGAAGGAAAGAGCAATTTTTAATCCTTACTGTCAAGCTTCCAGGTTGATAGCATTAAAGAAAGATGGTCAAGTTTTTCCCTGGGTTAAAAGGAAAACAGAAATTCCTTTGAGTTGATGGTGTACCCACCATTGTGATGATTTTAAAACTGGTTGTTTCTGGACTTTGGAGCTAAAAGAATGTAAGACTTCATTACTATCATGGAGTTAATAAATCCATGTTGGGTTTTTCAGACCAATCTATTAGTGTCTAGGAAAGATACACAAGTCTATGTGAAAAGAAGAGCTGACAGAGTAAGCCATGAGGGACTTGAGGAATTGTTCACGCTTTGAGTTCATATTGCAATCTGTAGTGTCTCCCCATAGCCTCAGACTGTGCTATGTGATACCACACTTGTTAATTTTGGAGAAATATGTGAGCACAGATATAGGAGTGTTTTCAGTTTGTGGCATCACAGCACTTTAAAAACATCTACTGAGTCATTGTTATAAATAGCAATAAAACACTTCTGACATAAAGCTAAGTTCGTAGCAGAGAATGGGCCAAGTATCTCTTTTTCACCTAAATACAGTATGGTAGAGATCTTCCCAAACATAATGATATTGCTAATGTTTTTCTTGCATATTTTTAACTCTTTCCCTAATGCATAAGCGTGAAGAGGGTGAAATTAGAGGTAGTGATCGCAGCTTTTTGCCATCTAACAGGTTTTGCTTTACTAGAAAAGTCTTGAGGGTATTATCACTGAATTCATACAAACATGTAACGAAGGGATCAGAAATAGAGCTCATGCTAACTCAATATACCAAGATCTGAGAATTCCCAGCATGGAGGAGTCTAAATTCAGGTTTATCTATTTTTCAAATATAAATATATACAGATGTAACTCAGTTGGAGTAAGACGTTGTAAAGGTTGCTTTGTAATTTCAGTTTTGACAGGACTTCATAGCTTTACATTTTAAAAATGCAATCTGTTTTGAAGTGAGGTCTATACATCGTTTTTCTATGCAGCAAAAAGAAATGCTCAAGTCTTTCCCTCTGGCCTCTTTTATTTGATTGCTTGTATTGTAGTTGTAACTACACTGAATGAACTCTTGACTTACTATGTGGACAAGATTGAAGTCGCAATCAGGTTTGGATTTGGTGTTGGCATCATGGATTTCAGTGTGGATTTAGTTGTAATTGCATGATAGCTCAGTGAAAAGCTAAAACCAAAACATCTAACAGGCAAGAAAAGTTACCTCATATCTGAGCCAGTGATCAGAAGTCACGCTGAGAGGCTGTTCTGTCTGTGTTGATTCTGTACTGAAAGACAAAGAGTCCACAACAACTTTGCTTTGTTGGATTTCTCAGGGTTGTAGAGGCTGTTTAACCAGATTAGGGAAAAATAGGAAATGTAGGATTCTTATTAGGCTGCCTTTGTTCTTTTTCTCAATCTTTCTTTCCTTTGTCTGAGACAAAAAGGTTATTGTTATTCACCAGCAGAAATGTGCCAAACATGAATAATTTTATGTGAATTTATGCAATGGGTTGTGAGGTCTCAGCCAGCAGTTGTTGGATGTAATGGCAACTTCAGGCAAGGAAATGTTTCTGTGCTAGAGGGAGAGTATTGAAAGAAGAAAGAGATGGGGAAAGAAAAATCCCTTGATAACATGTTAATTACAAAAACAAATCTGCTTTCAAGGGTCAAGTATGAAAACTACCTTGTCTGCCTCAAAACGATGGGAAAGGGATATAATGGATGCTTATTAGCCAAACCAAAGTTATTTTGTGTTTTCAGGGCTGAACATTTATCAACACATTTGTCATGTAATAGCTCATGCATGGTCTTGCTAACGCATACAAGCTCTCTCTCAAAGTTTTGCTATTAATTTTACTTTAGATGAATGGCTTTTACTCCCACCTCTGACTCTCAACTTGTAATATAGTGTGTGGAGGCTTGGTCAGTGCCTAAATTAAATGGGGTTTGGAGTAGAAGGGGGACTTGGGCACAGAGAGAATAGATGATTTCATTTTGGTCTGGGAATTCCAGTTATGTGTCCTTATGATGGAGAATTAAAACTCATCATTTGGAAAAAGAAGCTTTTTTTTTTTCTTCCCCCATGAAGAATGTATTAACACAGCTAATGCCTTTTAAAATTTGGAGGCCATTTTTAAAGTAAGAAGCTTAGTGGTAAGATAAGTGCTCTTCACAATTTGCAAACACGTGTCTTCCCTTTTCTCATCACCAGAATTCATGGAGGGTTCCTGGTTCATTCTTCTCAGCAGAAGAATGTTTAAACTGATAGTCTCCCTCAGTATGCAGAAAAGCAGTAGGCTGCACATGTATGAAGTCTCTTGCTTTAATCTTTATGAAGTATGTTTGCTGCCTCCACACACTGCTCCTCAGGGCACACACAGGCCTGCTTCACATTGCTGTTTGCATACTAACACCCCTTTTACCTACACTTGCATCTGGCATCTCAGGGTTTTTTTGCTTTGGGTTTTTGGGGGGTTTGCTTTGTGTCTTATTTGCAACTGTTGTGTAATGTTCTTCTGCACTGCTTCACAATTGTTGATTTTCATTCCAATGATGACTATATTCAGTGAAATAGATGTAATTTTTTGTGTATATTTTGCTGAAAGCTTTGGAATTTTTAACTAAGAGAGGTGCTATATAAATGTAAATTGTCCTTATTAATGAATATAGCGAAAGCATTAGCATGATCAATGTATTCTGTGAATGTTAAGTTAAAGAGAGTGAAAAAAAAAAAAGCTGGCAAAATCACACATTTCTTTGTAAATCAAGCATTTTTCTGTTTATTTCTAATTAGCCACAATTTTCTGTAATGCAAATGGCATCCCGAAGGATGGTGCAGCCTGCACAGCCACCTTCTGCAGCTGGGGAACTTTCAGGGTCTTTGCCTGAGACGCTGTACATTTCCCCAGCCTGCGGCAGAGGCTGGTGATCTGTGGCCCATATGTTCCTGAAACAAGTGGTAAGTCACATATCTCCAAGTTTAGTCATCAAGGCTGTACCTTGACAGTGCTAAGTTGCACCATGGCAGAGCCGAGGTGTCAGACCAAAGCCAAAAGAGCATATGCACAACACTATTATCACTTAAATGTCAGGCATGTCACATGGTGCAACCCTTTCTCACGTTTCAATAAGCAATTTCCTCTTTTTTCCTCCCTTGAACATGGTGCTGTCAAGTATATCCAAACACCCTGAGTACATCTCCAGAAAGGTTCTAGAGACTTTGCTCAACTTATTTCCTCAGCCCAAAACTATGAAACGTTTAAGGTCTGATGCCAAACTCATTGCCAAGTATAATTCTTCATTTATTTATATGTCTTGTCTTGGGGAATTTCAAAGTGCTGGTCTCACAAAAATGAATACAACTTTCCTTTGTTTAGTGAGAATAAATTCAGAGCTGTATCTTGTTGCAGTTTTAAAAAAATACTAATAAAAAACCCAACACTGTTTTATTACATAGGAGTAGAGTCCAAAGCCCCAGTCTGATTCAGCTTTCCATTTTTGGAGATGCTATGTTGGGACCCACTGTGCAAGATCTTATACTCTGCAAAGTTAATTAATTAATTGAAAAATGGATCTTCCTTATTTCAGAGCGAAAGTTTCCTTTATGGAAACTTCTACTTTTCCTGACTCTTTTATCTAGCAGCATGCAAAGTTGAAAATGGGGAAATGAAACCCATACCTCTGCACAACCCTAACTCTGCCCCTGGCATCCTGCCCTCAGAGCTGGCCAGAGTCATGAGAGTGAGGGGCAAGACGCTGAGCAATCTGCCTCTCCCTGGAAAAGATCAAAGGAAGAAGTTGCTGTGTGTGTCCTGAGAAACCAAATGGCAAATGTAAGCTATGTGTCAGCCTGAGAGGAGAGTAAAAAGGGTCTGGAGCTTTGACGTTTAGCAAAGGGAACTTTTTCAATTAAAAAGCAGGCTAAATGCTTGTCTGTTGGGCAGGTGTAGGTCGTTCCTATCCTGCTCAATTCAAGGCCATAGGTATCCAGAGCTGCACAGGGAAGGCTTTGCTCAAAAAGGGCAAGTTAGGATTGTCCAGGTATGTTACTTGGCCCTGTGTGTCTCCTAAGCCAGAAACTGAAGTTTTCTTGTTCTCAGTTCGAAGTACTGTGGGCACTGCTCATTGTGCATCCATTTACAACACCTTTTATCACTGACTACCAAAAAAGCAATCCACTGCTGTAGGAGTAGATGGTCCTTTACTCAGGAATGATCATTTTCTAAGATGAATATCATGGAGGCAAGGTAGAAACTGAAATAAGGCTGTGTAATATCCTTTGCCTTGGATATGTATGCCTTCTTACAGTGGAAAGAGAACGATGATCATGCATTGGAATATTTTGATTTACAAAGTGACAAGTACAAGTAAGGCATTTACTCTCCCTTACCATATAGCCTCTTATGCTTGGTGTCCTGAAATCATCTATGCTGTTTCCCTGTCCTGTACTAGCCTACATCCCTGAGACTCTCCTCTGATTCCTCTGGCATTTATTCTTCCTGAAGCATACCACACAGCCTTCTGAACCTTTGTCTGGACACTGTTCTCCATAATGTTAAAACTAGAAACTAAATGTTTGGCAACTTACTGTCCTTCTTGACTGATAGATTTCTGACAACAGTTAATTCAAAGTGGCATTGGCAGGTACAGCAGAAGCTCAGTAGAGTTGTCCTGCTCGTGGAAGCAGCGCAGTCCAGAAACCCCTTTGGCCACCAGTTGCATGGGGGGGGGGATGTGCCATGGAAGTTACACTTGTACTGTGTTTTTTGGCCCCCTGATACTATTTGTGATTTTCTTCCTCAGAAAGGACAAATGGGTGCTGCATACTCCCTGTGCCAGCTAGGGAAAATGTTGAGTAACAGGACCTCCTGGGGCACGTTTTAATGAGCCTTGGTTTTATTTCCCACTTATATGGGAAAAATAAATCTACTTGTAGCATTCAAGAAAAACTACTTTTCAGAGTTCAAAGTGTTATTTCCCAGGAATGCCTCATCCAGATAGATCCCTCCAATTTTGGGACCCTAGCCCAATCTTTCACTTCCATGGAAACCCCAGATTTCATGGAACGTGGGTGACCCTGGGCGTTTTAGAGCGTGTCTAAACAGAAGGAAGTTGTCAAACTTTAGCCCCAGAGCAGAGCTGCTGCTGCCATGTGATGTGTGGATGCTTGTTCAAGGCCATGCATTCTTCAGCAGAAATAACTTCTGTCAGGAATTGTCACAAATGTGCCTGCATGCATCCTGACTGCTAGGGTTTGCATTTGGATCACCTCACATATTGACAGATGTGTAAAATTTTATATACTGCACTCCCACAACTCCCTTGTGACCGTGCTGCTGCAGATGCTGGTGAGCCTGAGTTATGGCAGCTGTGTTAAGCATTCAGATTTGGATTAGGTTTTTTCTCCTCCAGCCCTGTCTTTTCGTGTGATATATTGTTGCATGGAATTATTTTATGTTAATTCTGACTATTTATTGGTAACGTCCCATTCTTTCAGTCGTTTGGATGCAAATGCAAGAGCTAGGTCCCCAGAGAAAGAGCAGGTCTGTTACTGAAAGATGAGACCATACCAGAGGATACAGAGTGAAGTGCAGATGGTGGTGTCAGCTTCTTAAATGTACAAATAAAGACAAAATGAGATCGTTCTTGCAGCTGGAATGAAATCATATGGCCTTGCATGTGTTCCTGCCATTGCGTATTTCCTGGTGTGAGCAAGAGATGCTGAATTCTGTCTTATGCAGGATGCTGTTTGACCAAAAGCTCATACTTGCTCCTTGAATCAGCAGCAGAATGTGTCTATGTATTAACTTCTCTCTGCACAATGTTTTTTTAACAAAACACCATTTAAATGCTAATATGTGAGTGTGGTTAATTAAGAAGCCAGAATTGACTATAAGCTTGTAGGCTTCAAGAAAGAGAGAGGAAGATCATTACACTTCTGCTCATAGATAGCTATTTGTGAACCAGCTGATAATGTGCAAAATTAAGATTTTGTAAGTGGCATTTTAAATGAATGGTTAATGGCTGAAGATTAATTAAACAGAGTTGTTCAAAAGAGAAGCTGTTAAAATCTTGTTTATAGACCAGTCACTTCCATATTTAAAGTGCAAACCTTAATAGAATGTGGTATTTCCATTTAGCAGGCAAGCAATGTAACTAGGATATTTTCCTTGAACAAGAAAGTCTACCTTACTGGATATGTAGGATGGATGTAGCATTGTGTACTGTGTTTTCTTCTTCCCAATTAATAGTTGTCTGGTAGCAGTACAGGCAAAGAAATGCATTTCCTTTGAGAATTTGG
Organism: Strigops habroptila; assembly: GCF_004027225.2. NCBI lineage: Eukaryota > Metazoa > Chordata > Aves > Psittaciformes > Psittacidae > Strigops > Strigops habroptila. The sequence goes on along the minus strand of NC_044281.2, from coordinate 14,139,060 downwards.
TCAACTTAAAATTGCGAAATCTTATTTTAAATAAACTGTAAGGGACATGGTTAAGTCTGATGTGATTCTGTTTTCCCGCTACTCTCCAGTATACTGTCCTATTTCATAGACTTCAGGGTTTTCAAAATGCCCAGCTTTTCGCTGCTCCAGGTTGTCTTCTGTCAAAATGAGTCTCTTTGGCCCCATCATTAGCCTTGCAGAGTTGTTCTAGCTAAGTATGTTTTCAGTCAGGTTTGTTCTGTACTGCAGTTCTGGTTAAGTGACAAATGTTAACCTAGTCCCATTTCCCTGATTGAAGAGAAACAACAAGCAGAAGGTTATTATGCTGTTCACAGTTGTGAGGCTTATTCTTCCAGCAAGTCCTTTGCCAAGAAACTGTTTGTTTTTCTTTTGTTTTCCCTTCCAGTCCAGTTCCCAATTTTTTTGTTAACTATCTGCTGTTTTTTTCCCCAGCTTCTTGACACAGTCATTTTTGCCTTACAGTCTCCTGGTTTCTGGATATGCAAGTAGTTCCAGAGAAAGCCCTAGTGACTTGGCCTTGTGCAAGCTTTGCTGTGTAGCCCAGTGTAAGATGAATCTACATTGCTGACCTCAGGGAGCTCACACTCTATCCACAACCATGACTTTCAAAAAAATCCTCTTCTAAGTTTTTTGCTAGCTGCTACTAGTTAAATGGAAGAAAGGGATTCTTTCTTTCATTGTAGAGATAATCTTTGTTTAGTAAAACTGACCAGTAGATGAGGGTATGGGATTTTGTTGTGCTAGGCTTTTAACTCTGCATACTACAAATCTGTCTCTTTTGGAGGTGGAAGAGGATGGACATGAGGAGCACAGACCAGCTCATGTGTATGAGCATCTGTATGTTCAGACTCCAGGTGATGACGTGAGCTCACAGCAAGCTAAAAAACAGTCAAAGTTTAGTGGGAGACAAAAAATCATTTCCTAGAAGTCTTAAAGTAGTGGACAAAGGGTTAAGTTTGGAGGAAGGGGAAGAAGGGCCATCACTGGACTGCTGCAAAAAGTTGAGCAGTTGCAGTTAAGAGAGCAGTGATACATGTCTAGTAAGGATGGAGAAGTAACTCTTGCATGTGACAGGGAAAATGGACATAGACTGACTGGAGCCATAAGAAATATTTTCAGTGTCTTCACTTCTGTTTGAGGTTATCAAGGTCAGTGGGATCTGTGCTAGCAGATTCCTCTGAGCTACAGGTAAAGCAATCCCCAGCCCTCCTCATTAAGCAGTGAGAAGCATAACTGAGTCCTGAGAGTCTTCAAGCAGTATCCCGCTATTTCTCATACATTCTCAAAATAAACCACTCAGTTTTCTCGGTTCACCAGGAAAAGCTCTTACACCTGTTGAGATGACTGCAGCACAGGGAACCATGTGGCACACCTCAGACCTACCAGCATTGCCAGGTGATGCTGTCACCAGGAACAGCACAGTAACTATGATAGGATTTTCCAGCGTGACTGCTCATTTCTAGGCACAGTGCTTAGATCTGAATGGTACTCATATAGCTCAACTATGTAGTGGAAACCTTACAGCACAAACTGTTATCTCTAAGCATCCATGAGATGTAGGGAATTCTTGCCGTACACTGATTTTTCTGCAGTCCCAGTTTACCTGGGGTTTACAGTGGCAGATCTTTAAGATTTCTCTGCTAATCTTAATTCTTCTGTTCCACTGAGTGACTTAGCTCTCCACATAACAAGATATAAAAGATCTAACAGGGCCACAGATCCAACCTCAGAGTGAGTTGATGGGGACCTTCTTATGCAGAGTTCAAGCATCTGATAGCAGGATAAAACAACAGCTCCAGCCTACACTCCTAAGAAGAGTCCAGAACTTTGCTCCCTGCTTCTGTCAAGATACCAGTGGTGAAGTACCACCACTTCACATTTAGTAAGCAGCTATTGCTTGAAACAAGTATAGGCAGACTCATGAACCAGATCTTTGGGTTAGAAGAAAACTGTAAAAATTGATGATATTTGAAAAGCTGAAAATCACTCAATATTGTGCTTGCAAAAATATTGGGAAGACTGAAGAAATGTGATGAAAATGGCTTAATAGACAACAGAATGCTGAATAAAAAGAGAATAATTGCAATTATTGTCTGACAGCTGTGCAGAGCATACAGTCGATGACAAACTCTAAAACGTTCTATTTTTCAGTCCATGATCACAAGTCCACTGTCACGGACAGTAATCCAAGGGGTCATAGTAAGCCAAGAAATATCTGATTGTTTCATCAGCTCGGGTTTTCTGATGTAGTTAACTTGGTATATACTCTGAACCTCTGTGACTGTCCTTACATTCCCTCAAGGAGACCTGACACCATATCGAGTCCATGTGTACTGTGGCTAAAGAGCAGTTTCTCTGGCAGGTCATGCAGCAGTAGAGCATTTGTTGACATTGATCAAGGTATCAGTATTGATCTTGGGATGGTCTAAGAGAATTGTGACTATTTTGTGGAGAGCGATGTTAGACTGTCATAGTAAATGAAAGAAATAGCTTGTCTTAAACTACATTGTGGCCTGCATCTGAGAGAAAGTGAGGTCTTTCATTAGGACAGAGGGATGTGAGAAAATGGTGTTGCTTCAGATAACCGCACTGGTTATCTTTTATCACTAACTTGTCCTTGATGTCTGGAGGCCGTTTTTAGAAAGCAGTGGAGAGTGGTTGCGTGAAAGATGCTATACTCTTCAGTTGCCTGCAAAGCAGATTGTAGCCTTCATCTTTTCATTCCACCATGCTGAAGTGGAGGAAAACAAAACACAACTCATGATAAAAAAGGTGAAAGAGGAGTGAGTGCGAGATACCTCTAGAAAGTGCTAAAAATGAAATGAATGTAACATTCTTGTAGAGCAATAAATGTCCTCTTTATTTTTTCCTCCTTCTTGTTTCACTGGAGTTTTCTACTTGTGTAGCTGTAGGTCAGTGTCACAGCTTTTCAGTCTCACAGTCCTCTGTTGGATCTGCACTCTGGGAGGCTGTTGGCTCTTTCCCTCCAGTGACTTGGAAGCTGTAAAGAGAAGCGAGAAAGAACCTACTGATGTTTTAACATTTCAAACAACATCTTATCATTCAGTCTTTGACCCATATTTATGGTTTAATTTCTTCACTTAATTTTAATCTTAAATAATTTTTTTCAGTATAATAGTATCTTAGAGGCATTTCTTCTCAAACCAGTATTAGCTAGAACATGTCATTCAGCAGTGGAGTTTTATCTTGTATAAACACTTCTGCCTTTAGGCTTTGATGTCTACTTAGTTCCGAATATGGTTATTACCTTGTAAATGGGAATCAACTGCAAATGATCATTATGTTATTTACATAAAATCCATGGAAAGCAATTACTTTGAGACTGGCCTGTGAGTTTAAGCATAGAACATGTTTCTAATGCAAGTGTCGTACATGGCCTGGCAACTGAAAAGTAAGCAACAACGCATCTTCAGAGGTATGAAAACATGTTCAAAATGTGGTACATCTTGCAGGAAGGTGGGGAGAGGGCTACTATTTTCTATCCCTGAGTCACCGTAATGCTCCGTAATTGTCCGAACTGACTCCTTTAGTTGAGCACTTGTATGCTGTAAGCGTACTGCTAACCAAGGGACCTGGATTGCTTCTGCTCTGCTCTCGAGTAATGACAGAGGCAGCCTTCTGCGGCTGGAGTCCCTGCTTTACCTGTCAGCGGGTACTTCCATAACTGACAAAGGGGTGTGAGGTTGTGGAGGCGGGTTGGGGGACACCATCAGAGCAATAAACCTGCTCCTAATTGTTAGTGATTGTTAGTACACAAATTACAGACAGACAGTCTGCAGCCCTTCGCCTGAATAAGGTGTTGTTTTCTTCCTGTAACATATTTTGCTGTGCCTGCCCTGATTTGGGGGAAAAAAAAAAATCAGAAAAAAAGAAAAAACAAAACCCAAAACCAAAACAGGAGGCAATTATTTTGTGCTTCTTTATACAATGGCAATGTTTAAGCAGCAGCTGCCTCAGAGAGGGGAGAGTAAAGGGGACTGGGGGGAAGGGATTGATCTTTTCCTCCTTTTCTCTGTAAATACCAGTCTTCATCAGTGGTGATGCTTTGACCTCTTTGCTACAGAGCTTGAAAAGTCTCTTGCACTTAGTGACATGTTCTGGCTCCAAAACTGAATAGGCAGGAGTCTAATTCTCTTTCTTTGAGTGTTGCTGCAAATAGATTATCAGTCTGAATATGGTAAGCACTTGAGAATTCCTCCCAAAATTTAGACTCATTAGTCTGAGTAGTGGTATTTTTTTACATGGCTGTGTGGCTTCTGAAATGATTAACAGTATCCATTCATACCTTTTCACCTTTAATCTGCTCTCTGCCCACTATCTCATTACTATTAGCTATGGCAAATATACCAGATGTCTGAGCAGCTCCATTGTTCTGTTGTTTTTTTTCTTTTCAAGGCTCTAGTGCATAGATAGATGTTAAATTCTCTTTTGTGTGAAAACCTGCCTCTGACGAATAAGATTATCGGTGTTCAGTCTTGGGCCAGTAGAGATACTGAGGTCTCATATCTTCTGAGTGCTTCGTGTCAGTTAGCATTTCTGCTAGCTTGGTGCATTTATAGTGGAGGTCTGTTCTGTAATGCCCATGGAACCTTAAATTAATGTCTTCTGACTCTAGGAAAACAATTTTAACATGTTTTCTAAATGTTTTCTTTATTCCCAGGGTTGAGAAATGATACACAAAGACACCTGCTCTTCCAAGTGGGTGGAAATTGAAAATTGTGCCAAGAAAAATGCTGTTTCTCAGAAAAGATTCAAAGTATGCATTGTTTAAAGTGTAGCATGAACAAAATAGGTTATGTAAGGTTCGTGGGCCCTTGTTTGGGATGAGATCACTCACTCGTGGGTCTGTAGCTTCTCTACTAACAAAACTTTGTGCTTACACCTAAAAAGCAATGCACGAGCTACTGGTTTCCCCATTGACTTTGAAAAAGATAGGTAGGAAGCTACTGGCATTGAATCAGCACAGCTCCCTTCAGTCCTATATGAGAGCCACTGTTGTGCTTGAGTAGCACAGTGGTGGCTCCAGACCTCTAAGAAAACACATTTCTTTAAAATGGGTCAGGAAGCAACTGACTGATTTACAGGTAACAAATGTGAATGTGTGTTTACTGGGAAGAAAAGTGACAGTTCACATCTGAATTTTTATATAAACACATAAATTTGGTAATGGATGCTTCATTTCTGTAGACGAAGGTAGTAACGTGATAGTCACTGTATGTAATAAGATCGCAGCAGATGCCACAGTACATAAAAGGATGCAAGAATAGATGAAGTCATTAATGCTTTTATACTGTATCCTGTCTTATTTCCAGTAACATAGTATGCCTGGTACTTAATGGGGCATATCTTTGAAAGAATCAGCAGGTATGATGTTCTGGAAAACGTGAAAATCTGCAGCCTTGCTTCAGAGGCCAGATCAGTATCTCAACAGTATAAATTGTATCATTGCTATAGTTACATAAACTAGAAAATATAAGTGTTGCACGATCTGCAGAGCAAACCGTAGCATGTGGATTTGTATCTGCTGCTCAGAAGGAAGACTGATGTGCAAGTCCTGTTGCCATCAAAGTGGCAAAATTTCTGTTGATTGAGGTGAGAAATTGGAACAGATTCCCCTGCCTGATTCTCCCTGAAAGAATGATGAAGTGATGTTTGCTTTTCTGTTTTATACTTATTAGTTTCACAGCCAGATTACTGTAACTTGAGCTTTTTTGCCATACTTCTGCATGACTGTTTTTGTTAACCACTTTTATTACATTTTGGCCTGTTCTTTGCATCATGCTATTGACAAAAATGACTTTTACATTTTATTTTTTTTTTCACCCCAAACTTTAGAGCATAGAATACGGAAGAAATCCATACAAAAAAAGTCTGAAACATTAATTGGACTAGACTACAGCATTTAAAGTAACCTATTCTATCGTCCATTTACCTCCCACATGAAATGAAAACTCTATTTTGATCTGAACTGTCACAGATAATTTCTGCACATAAAACACATCCTGAGACAGCTTTCAAATGGAGTTGTCATGTCTTATTTAGCAGGCTGGGGACTCTCTATTGTTGTCAAACCCTCTTCGCAAAAGCATCACTAACACACTGATTTGCACAGTTCTATGCAAGAGGAGGAATGGTTGCACAGCCTCCATCAAACAAAAAATGGTATGTAGATGCTGGAGTTCTCTGCAACTGAACTTACCTACTGCTTAGGAGAAAATTGCCTTTTTTAATACTATTTTTAAGCAGATTTTCGTACTGTGTGCTGGGGAGCGGGAGGGGTTGTTTTTAGTGTAACAAGGTTTTAGTGTGAATGGTGATGATTAACATTTAAAAGCTAGTAACCAACATTCTGTTATTTTCCCTGACCTCTATGGGGCTAGAAGTTTGGCTTTAATCTCTTCACAAATTTCAGGAATTCTTAAGCAAGTGCACTGGGAATATCTCTGAACTACAAGTACAGAACTGCTGTTTCAGAGTGTATTCTAGCCAAGATGCTGAGGCAAGGCTGTAGGGCACTTGTTTCCAGACTGCTATTCCGGTGGTGGCCAACATGGCCATCTGGTGAGGCTGGCTGGAAGACCCAGCTATGGCATCGCAGAAGACAGCAGCTTAAAAGTTGAGACTTTATTTTTGTAACATTAAATTTTCCCTTGAACATGATATATTTTCATAAAATAAACTTGCCTTCAGGTCTCAGTTGTATTCTCATAAATTTATGCTATTGAAATATGCAGTTAAGTAGTAGTAGTGTATGATTTTTATTTCGTTTTCCTCTCAAGGTTGGAAAATTGACCAGGATTAGAGGTTGAAGAATTTGGTTAGTGTGATGAGTTGTCCTTTATTGCTGTCTCCACGACTACTCTACGCAGGATTAAAAAGCAAAACACAAGCTGGAAGAGTGCTTTTCTGACCTAATTCTGCACCACAACACAGATAGCAGACTATCTGCTGATCTACCTGATAAGCATGACTTTGTCAAATCCAGATGTATGTGAAAGGAGTGAAACACAGATGAGGCCTGGGAGCCAGGGTCTTGCATTTTCTCCAGCTGCCTAAATCCTTTAGATATCTTCACTGCTGCAGCTGGGGTTGGGGGCAGGACTGGAGGAAGCGGCCTGTTGCAGCATAGAGTCCAAAGAAAAAACTAAAAGCTAGAGCCTGAAACATTACTGGTCATTGCCTATTTTAAGGCCCATATCTTCTTCAATGAAGCAAGAGATGCAGACTGGAAATGACATTCTGATTTCTAAGCTGTATGACAGAAGATTTGAGGGTTCTTTGTTCAATGAGTCTCAAACTCCCTACTGGAGAGGGACATGATGGGGAGGGGGTTTCTCTTTTCCCACTTTTGCCTGTAAATGTAGTGTATTCATGAATCAATTTTAATGGCTATCCCATGGGGAACAGTGAATTAGATGGGGGGAAGGTAATTTTGTGCATTAATGGAGTATGTTCTTGAACGGAGAAAAATGAGGGAAGGAAAAAAATGTTATGGTCACTGTGATGAAATCAGTGATAATGCACGTCCATGGGGTTTTAAACCTTGGCCATTGCATAGAAAATACAGCAGATAAAAGTGATCTTTTCTCCTCCTTCTCCCAAATATTGGTGGGCTGGCTTGCTCTACAGATGGGATAAGCGTACAGAGCTGGACTGGATACAGCATATCCATCTCTCTCCTGTTCCAGGAGTGGAGGACGTGGTCCACGTTTGTGCTCAGTTGGCAAGCTTTTAAGTTGAGGCATCCTGTGGACCAGTATTGTTTCCATATTATCTTGTGCCCCTAAACCTGCTTTTACTGTTTCCATCGTTCTGCTGGCGGGCGGAACAGGACTGTCTTTTTATTACACATCTGTGCAGAGGCTATTGCTTGGAGAGTTGTATCTGATGGAGATGTTGCAGTGGTGTTTTGTGTGCAGGTGTTTCTGTGGCAGTATTGAAAGATTTGGAGGCCATCTCAAAACTATGCGGAGGTAAGGAGGATACCTGTCAGAAGGGCCACTCCAGCTTACATTGTCTAGCCCGGCCCTCACCACAGAAGCTGGGTAGGTCTGTACTCTCATGTGTTTGCCTGACCTTTCAGAGGCAGCATATGCATGTTCCTCACCTGTGCTCCAAACCAGCTAGCAAATGGCCTGCTCCAGTCCAAAGGTGATATGCTAAGGTCAATATTGGTGTGTCCTTCCGAGAGCATGGTACCATCCAAAAAAAAAACCTCAAAGCTTGCTTTTCTGCAGGTCTGCCTTCAAAACATGAAGCAAACACATCCTGCAGCAATGCCTGTTACTGACTTTTGAGAATATCCCTAAGTAATGGTCACACCCTCATTTCAAAGGCAATATATGGGGCCATTATCTGAGCAAATACAGTGCATGTCACTGAAAATCCATTGATGATGATGAATTCTGGTTCCCATTGACTGCAGCCAGATACAGGACAGTGAGTAAGGGGTAAAACATTAGCCCTTGAGCTCTGTGGGTTTTTCTCTGTAAACAGGTCAGGGTTTCGTAAGAGCTCAAGCAAAATAAAAAAGAAAAGCTGGAGGAGACAAGTCTCAGGAAGAGATGGGGAAATAAGGAGTCGAGGAAAGAAGGAATAACAAGACTAAAAAAGCATCCTTTGGGGGAAGGGGGAAATTGGAGAAAAGATTTTTTAGAAGGGAAAAAAAATAAGGATTTGAACAGTGCCAGGAGCGTCTCTTTGCAGACTGGCAAAATGATGTTTGTGTATTGAAGAGTTAATTCAGGTTTGAAAAAGTCCCAAGAGTTACAGGGAAAGCTGAATTGCTTGATTATTTTGAAACCTTCAAGGAGAAACATATAGAAAAACCATGGAAAAAAAAACACTGCTAGAAATATTCTTGATTTGCTCTGGGATGAGTGTGTTTGTGTCTGAAAACACTATCATGGCAATATTGGTTTAGTGTCCTGAATTTCATTGTGAAGTGGGGTTAACTTGTATGAACCTGAAACATTTAGAGATTTGTATTTTTAAAGTAACTTCTGTTCGTGTGATGTGACGCTGCTGTATGCCTCCTTCCAGTAAAAAATGTAGAATTCCAGAGGTGTGCTGTCTGTAGATCAAGCTTTGATAAAGTTACCCTTCACTAATACGGATACCCCTTTTTGGAAATAGAGGCAGTTTCAGCTCCTCTCATTTCCATAAATTGGTGTTAGCATGATGTATTTTTTATACTTACAGTAGAAACCTAACACTAGAAGCAGAACACATTTTGATTTGCAGGATGCGAATGGGAGGTATTTCCCTTATCTGTTTCCCTGCTTGGTAGTACCAAATGAGAGATTATCCCTTGCTAGTGTGTGCCGTCACTGACCACAGTGAGTAGAGCTAGCACCCTTCAATAGTCAAAAGAGGCCCCTGCAGTGGGCGTGCAGGGGGGCTGCAGTTGGGGTCCTGCCTTGCGCTGCCTGCTGGTGCAGTGCCTCCCTCCGCTGTCACCAGTAGGCCTGGTGACTGGAACCTTGGCCAACATCCTCCCAACAGGGAATTTCAGGAGTGATCTGGGGCCATGGTATGCAAATATAAATAAAAGATCCCATCACCATCCTCAGCGTTGGTGATGGGATCTTTTATTTATTCATCCTCTTCATGTTACGAAATAGAGGCAATGGAATTGTTTTCTTGCTCTTGACTCAGAATACTTTGCCATTCACTTCTCTTCCCCAACCTTTTCTGTAGTATTCAGTTGTCAGCTTTGTCCATGTTCCCCAGGGTGAGATTTCTCCTTGTTTTATAATGAGCAGCAGGACTTTCAGGTTTTAATGTGTTGCCACCAAACCCAATGTTACAGCTGGACTCAGGAGCAACAATGGCAACATGCAATAATAACCATCCCACATGAGATTTAGATTAAGTGCTTTTCTATTTAGTTCATATAATGCCTCAACAGCATGATGTGATTTGCTGTTTTCATGTAATCTATCACTAACTGTCTGAGCTAGGAAACTAGGTCTTTCTGTAGCAGATAGAGAGAGATGGGCTCCCCTACATTCAGAGTGGAACTTCACTTTCTCTGGCTGCAGCTATGTCACTTTAGCCATCTGGTTTGTATTTTAAACGTGGTTTGCTTTTTCAGGCATGAGGATTTGTGGGAGCAGTAATGCTTCTATTAGAAGTGTTGCCTTTGAGACTGCTTTTAAGCATAGGGGGAAATAAGTAGTAGTCAGTGGCTGCAAACCCCCAGCACTGGTGGTGAAGGGGGAGAGGAGGAGTGGGTGTTCCGACAGCATGCACAGACTGTCTCCTCCTCCATCTGAGGAAGCTGCTGTTCTGGCTGCCAGAGGAAGCTTTTGGGCTTGTAGGGGACAGCTGTGACACCCACATGTCTCCTGTCAGTGGTGGCAGCAACAGGAATAGGAGCCATATTCTCAGCACTCTCCTTCCCCAGGGAGTGCAGGAGAGCAAGTAGGGGCAGCTCTCTGGGGAGGCAGAATTGTTTCCAGGGCTTGTGGAAGGGAGTAGAGGGCTAGGGAGCTGCACAGAGGCAGGGAAGGCTGGCTGTCTCCCTCCATTCCCATGCATGAAAGGTGCAGGAGCTCTGTACCGCCTCTTTCCCAATCTGTCAGTCCTTTGCTTATGGTTTTCCCACACCTAAAACTTTCTGGTCCTTTGCTGCGCACAACCTACTGAAATCTTTCCTGCCTCCCCCTAAACCTTGCTCTGCCATTGCGGAATCGCATTTTACCACCCTAAAATGAGAACAAAATAAACTACTTTATCTCAATCATTTGGGTAGCAAAATGCAATTTGCTTATGTTGCTGTATATCTTTGAGCCAACTCTAGACTGGGCATTTTTATCACTTTGCAATCTAATCTGCTGAATATCTCAGATCTCTTGCATTGGAAGAAAAAAAATTTTAAGACAAATATTTTTTTAAAAGCCAGCTGTGTGCTTATGCATGCACAAACCCACAGTGATATACATGTCCTCATATATCTTTGTATGTGTGTATGTATATGTATAATAAATAAGGAATACATATAACACTTTGAAAGTCTACACCTAACTTGCTAATGTCAGCTACAGTTGATAGACAGCTAAGTCAGACTCTTTTTATAGTCCATTTCTAAAATGAAACCATAAATTTTAAAGCAAGGCTTCATCATTGCAGAGAAAAAAGCTTTTCCAACCTATTGATGAAATATAACATTTGATAGGATTTATGGGGCCCAGATTCAGGAGGATAATTTGCAGAGCACTTAAAGCTCCTTTTTCCTGCCCTTTGCCTTCCCTCCTCCCAAATACACATACCAAAAAAAGCCATTAGTAATGAAAAATTATTAAGGAAGATTTTTCTTTATTCCATACAAATGCCAATTTGAGAGACAAGAAGAGGAAGAAAACAGTTACAGGAGTCCTTACAGTAAAGGGGTCTGAGAAGAGCCAGGCTGATTATATGAGTGGAATACTGACTTTTACTAATAAATACACACTGATTATTTGCTGAAATACAGTAATTTGCAATGTGTGTATATGTATTTTTAATAGTACCAGGTGGAATGTATTTTTTGATCACATTGAGATATTCACAAACCAGCCACATAAAGTTAAAAATAAAAATGATAACCAGCTTCTTGGTATCTTGATAAAGTTTCCTTCTGGCTTGTATTACCAGAGTGATAATTTCAGAGGAAAAACATCTTCTGTAACTTGCGATCACAGTATCTGTCAAATGGTAGGAAATGAAGAAAACTGCCAGACAGTGTTAGATTTATTAACAGCTCTAAGAAAACCAAAATTAATGTATTTTCTCGTCTTTGATGAGTTTAAATGTCCATGTGCTGTACTTACCTTAATGGACAAGTGAAGGAAGTAGCACTCATCAATTAAGTCTGTTATTAAGCTGACTACAGCTTAATTTGGAGCACATGCAGGAGTACTATGTGCTTACCAGGCTGTACCTCAAAGGTGTTGCAGTTGTTAAGGAGCGCTCATCCCACAGATGCCAGGAGCAAACCAGCCTTACGCTGCCTTCAGGAACATGCAGCCAGGTGCTGGACCAAGGAGCATGAAGTTCTAGAGGGCAGAGAGGGGGACAGCCATACAAACTCCAACTGCACCAGTTGCGTGAGGGAGGTTGCTGGCCTGACTTCCATTGGAAAAGTGTGTTTTCACCTGTTAATAACCAGTCTTCAACCATTTGGGTTGAAAATGCCTATGTAGGAGGTGTGCTGAATCTTAATTTTTATGGAACACAGTGACAGCTGGTTTTGGGGGGCCTGAAGGGACAAGGGGTTGTTTTGTCTGTGGAAAAGTAAAAATAAGCATATGATTTGTTCAATAAGAAGCTGTAGTCTTTCCATACTCTGCATGGGGGCTTTATATTTAGGACAGGAACACAGCCTAGTCTTATACCAGACTGTGCCTTTTGCCACCCCTTGAACATTGACAATTTGACTAAATTGTAAGATTTAGAGTACTTCCCACACACATGATAGAAACTTGGCTGCTCACTTCATCAAAAGTGCTTGTCCTGAACTGCCAGAGCTTAGACATGTTTTTCCATTAGTAGGTTCTCCTGGCTGCAGGAACCAGAGAGGTTCCTGGTGGACGAATGAAGGATGAGGTGAATGGGGTGTGATCCATGTCCTTTGCCCTTATGCCCCACCTTCCAGGGGGAAAGGGTGAGCTGATTTGAATGTAAAATCCTAAGAAATGCCATGGAGGGGCAGGACAAGAACAGGAACAGAGAAGAGGCAGAATTGCTGGAACAGCTCGAGGATGGGGAGAATAAAGGAGGGGTTCTGGGTCAGGGAAGAATTGTGGACAGTAAGGTGCTTAGAGAGCAGAGAGAAGTTTACCAGTACTGCAAGTTTAATGCTCTCTTAATGTGTTAGACATGACACTCATTTGAACCAGTGCAGAAGGGAAGAAATGCCATTGGGTGTCCCACATCAACTGCAGCCTCATCATTACTGGCAGGCTGCTTTGTGAAATGATTCTGGGAGATGGGTCTCAAGGAGTGCTGGCAGGAGAGTTGCTGACCTAGGTGCATCAGGAGTGATGTTTGTGTGCTGAAGTAGCCTGTGAAACAGGGCTGTGCTTGTATGGAAAACCAATAAATGGGTGGAAGAAATTAGCACCCTTGGCTGAAAGGTATGAAGGGCAAGACTTCTGAATATGAATGGAGCAAGAGAAAAACAGATGTGAAATGGTTTTTAAGGTGTGTCTCTAAACAAGAATGACAAGAGTCATTCTGTAGAGATAGAGATGGGCCTGAAGCAAAACACTTGTTTTGGTATTTCTGGGACGTCCCAGCTATATGCTGAAAGATAGGCTTGGTCTTCCTCTTCCGGGTGAGATACACCAGGAAATGACTGTGTGTAGTTTGAAGTATCCATTACTTCGTTCTTTACACTTTAGCTTAACATTTTGCAAAACGATTACCAAAAAGAAGTAGTGGTTACCTTTGATCTTAAACACTTGAAATTCAGCTCTGACTTCTCCAAGTGGGGAAGTGGGAGTAATTTCAGAGGTGCAGTGGAGCCGAAGCCTTAAGAAGGAGGAGTTAGAAAGGCGGTGCGTGTCTGGAAGTCCAGGAGCGTCTATTGCCTGCCATAATAAAAAGTAATAAAGTTACACTGCTAACTTTAGGGCCCTGAGTTCAGAAATATTTCTTCAAAATCCAGTTCAGCTTATAACGTGTTTAATTCTGTTGATGGGGAGCTTGTGGTGGAGGAATGTGCACTCCCTGGTCTTTGTGAATGCGAGCAAAATAACTATGCTCCAAGGAGCCCAGCTGCACAGCGGAGAGGTGCCCAGGGAGGGAGGCTGCTGGAAGGATAGGCAGGGTGGCCTTGAAGGCAGCAGAACTTTGCAAAATCCATCAACTGCTCCAGCATCTGGCAGGGTTTCTGTTGAGCGATAACCACAAGCTAAATTTGCCATATATAATTCCTGAGAGAAGCTAGTGGTAACTGATGTTTTGACTTTCGAGCGTGTTCCTGTGAAACTGTTCCGATCTCAGTTGTACTTTGGAAATGCTGCCCTCTCAGAGAACTAAACTGAATTTACTTTCAGGGGTTGTCACCATGTTAAGATTGTCATAAAATTTTTTGCCCCTTGCACTCTTACACAGTGTAGAAAGTATAATTAAGCCTGTTTTTTCCTGCACATCTGTTAAATGCTTCGTGTGTCATTTTACTATATATTCAGAAGAAGTGAACTTCGGATCATTACATTGGAGTTAGGATATTCCAGAGAGCGTGTATGGATTATACACCCCTTTGTGAGAAGCTCCATGTGTTGTAAGAGTCACTCGAGCGTGCTCAGCGGTGCTTTCATGTTGCTGTGCGTTGTACTCGCAGCTAGTAAAATCCGTTAGAAATAATTTCATTTGTTGTCTTTGCTTTTCTTTGGCTTGTAGTTGGAACGCTAAATGCTTTCCTTATAAGGCTTACATGCTTCACCTTGCATGTGCCAGTGGCTTAATAAGAACATCTGCTGTCTTTCTGTAGCAAATCTGATGATTTTTCTGTGCACGTATATTTAGTTGTACATATAAATAGAATCCAGGCACTGTTAGATGCGTATGAAAGTGTACGTCAGATTGAAATGGTAACATATGAGGTTTTCTGCAGTTCCATTTATGAAGTATCAAGTTAAAAACGAAGCTGTGAAGTAGCCAGAAAACTTTTTATTTCTGCAGCCAAAGGCATATGCTTGTGCAGCCTAACCTAATTAGGGCTCTGATATATTCTTAGAATGGTCAGTATTTCGTGTGTTGTATCTTAGTCTGCGAGTTGCTTTTTCATTATAGTTGGGCTTTTAGGGAGCAGAATGTAGGAGAACATTGCTCCAGATGTCTGGCTCCTTTCACCGATTTTGTTGCTGTCTACAGCAAAATTTAAGTTTTAACTCTACGGTGCAAATTCTCTTTGAATCTTTGGATGCTCTTAAACAGCGTAGTGCTGGAATCTGTGTAAATGTCTACAAAAGTATGGTGATTGGAGTGGCTGGTTTAAGAGGAGTTATAAAACGGTTCCAGCTGGAGTACATTCTTGAGGTAAGCTCAAAATACACTCCAAATTGTCAGCACACTACTCAGGAAAAGCACAAGAAACAAATCATCTTTAGCGTGCATTGCTTCCCTTAATGCACATAAGGATAGTGTAAATGGAAGCTGGTCAATTTTCAACAGTTTGTGTAAAATTGTCCCTAGGTTTTGCTTCTGTACTTCAGCTTTTGTGAATAAATGCATCACACTGAGTTTTAAGTATATCTGTGTGTATTTCTGTGGACATAAAGCCATCTATATTTCAATAAGTATTGTGTATCTGTCCATTAATATTTATATGGAACTCAGAGCTTTGGTTCTTGCAATTTTTAATAAACATTGATGGTGTTACTAGTTTATAGAGAGCATTCAATATGCTCCATCAAAATGGCAGCTCTAATTAGGTTCCTTGAATTAGCTAATGGATTTTGAGAAAGATAGCTTACAAAGCTCTTACAGCTGTCCAAGATATTCCTGCCATGGCAGAAAGACAAAAGGTCGCTGGAAGCTTCAGACTTTAAAGCTTTAGAAATGCAGCTGACAGTTTAAAAAGATAAATTACATTTGTATTTTTTTCCCGTAAAAGTCCTAATGCTAGATTAATGTAATCCTTGGAGTGACCATTCATTAAAAACACCCAAAAAAAGCCAACTTTATAGTAAGGATGCCTTTTGGCTATGAGATCTGTGCTTATCCCTGATGCTTTGCACATGGTATAAATTAGTATTTTTTTTAATGTAAACTACATCTGTAACAGGATTACAGACACAGATACTTCTCTTTTTTTTGAGTTGAGGTTGAGATTTCTACCTCATTTCTGCCTAGGCCAGGTGTTATAAAAACAAACCACACAGAAGATTAGTTGCTGCCACTCTGCCAGTGGCATGCATATAACGAAGAGCAGGTTGTAGTCTCTAGTGTGAAACCTGGAGAGGTAATTTCAGGGAAAAAGCAGATAGTTACTCCGGGCTTTGTACTTTTCAATAAAGTATGTTTTAGAACATGGGCAGCAGCATCTACTGTGAGTGAATTCTTAGATCCTCGATTCTTCCCTCACAAAGGAGCACAGAAATTAAGACTGCGCTGAATTGTCACCTTTTCTCCCTCCTGCCTTTGCGTTGTGTGTGCTAAAGGGAATTCCTGAGGGACTCTTGAATGGCCAATTCATTGGAAGTCTGTAAAGTACTTATTATTTCAGCTTTAGTGATAAGTTTAATAAACTGTAGTGCAAAAAGCAATAGTCTGCAAGTGAAAAAACTAGCTGCCAGTCGCAGGCAGCTGTGATAGCCATTAAGAAATAGAGCTACATTTCCACACAAGAGTTTAGCATTCAGCATTTGCTTTGTTGAATTGTTAAAGCTGCTGTAAATGGAGTTTGGAGGGCTGAAAATCTGCTTTGTGTTGATGTGACCTATCAATTGTAAATATGCCAGCTGCTTTACATCAGTAAAGTAAAATACCCCCTCCCAAACCATGTTGTAATACTAAGTGCCAAAAAAGGCAATTTAAGTACTTTGCCATGTAAATCCAGAAGAAATTACCTTGGAGAGAAGGCCCTCAATTATGCCTCACACGTGACTTCTGCATGACGGATAAAAGGCATAATTGATATCATCTTTAGTGAAGAAACCAGAAACTGTTGCATTGTCTAGAGGCTACTGAAAATACCAGGAAAATCTGTTTTTCATTATTTCCATTGTGTATTGTTTATAGAGAGTTTGGTTGTTGTCAGCAGCCGAGTCCCTAATCTTTCTGCTTTCCTAGCCCCTTGGAGACACGTGCACATCTCGGATCAACAAGACAGCAGTAAACTGGTCACATGCCAGAAACAGATATTGCCATTAACCAGCCTGAACTGTAAGGCATCTTTTTTCTACTATTAGTTAAAATCTGGTGGTTGCCTTCCTTGATGAGGCACAATACATTGGGTAGAAAAAAGGAAAAAAAGTCTTTTTTTTTTTGAAGTAAAGATGACAAGCTGGCTACAAAAGAAAATGTTGCCTTTTTTTATTGTCTTCCTAACTGATTGCAAATAACCTGTTTCTGTTAGAGTAGCACATGTCATATCTGCTGTTACAGTGAAGTTAAACCTCAGTGTGCCAATTTTGTTTCCATAAAGCAACAAATTAAGCTGTACCTCCCAGTATTTCTGGCCAGCTGTAGTCAACTGTAAGTTATAAAGGAGACTAATGGAGATGAGAAGTGGCCTCGATTGAAAAGATGATGCTCATCTGAATGTCTAGGCCATCTGCCGTGATAAACAGGAAAAGGTGTTGTATGTCATGTGAAAGGAGGGAAGCATAAAAGGACACTTTATGTCAAGCCACTGAGAGATTTTATAAACAGTTTGGAAAAACTGAAAGTGATACAAATCTGTTGGTCTCAATCTTCAAATCATTCTTTTGAGGCTTCTGTAAACATATTATGAGCTATTTGGGGAAAGAAAAGGTTAATGACACTGCTAATTCATATCGTGCAAGGTTCTCTTTCCTTCTTTCTTCCTAATGAGTCTGTAGGAACCTGAGAATATCATCTTCTCTCTTTCTGCTAAGCTCCTAATGTCAAGAGGTCAGTAGTGATGTTATGGGGTCAATAGGTCTCAATTTACATCCAGACAAATGGTAGTCATGTGCTGCCCTAGGAGTCTTTGACCTTTTGGACAGAAGTGGTTGTACTGCTTTTATGTTAGCCTAAAGAATTGAAAGGTGACAGTGTGTGTTCCATTGAAATGCGGTTATGACTTTTTTAAATATTGTAAAGCAGATTAAGACTCGGTGACTTTAGTATAAGAGTTCAAATAAGCATAAATAGCTTCTTCAGTGTAGTTTGTTTTCCTGCAGTTTATTTATGATTCTTGACTTTATACGTATTTATGTACATATGGATAGAAAGAAACATATCCATCTAAAGCTTCTCATGCCAGCCCATCTATACAAATCCTTTCAGGATTTCCTGACTAAATGGAACTGGGCTCAAAATCTTCCTCCTGGTCACTTTGCACAGGTTTCCAAATCAAGTGTCCTATTGGGGCCCCTCTCCATTGATAAAGATGGTAATTGTGTATACATAAGGTATAGTCGTACCCAGAGCAAGAAAGCAAATGCCATAGAGACCAATAAAACCATTTGCATGGATCTAGTAGCTAGGAAGACATCGTGCTCAAGTTAGGTCCTCAGCATAGGGTGTGTATAGCTAGAACCCAGGCTGGCTTTGGCTGCACATCAAAGATGATTCCTGAGCCTGCAAGGCAGTTATCAGTGATGTCAGCAAGGTATTTCTGACAAGTCTTTCATAGCAACATTGTTCATTTACTCAAGTGCATATGAAAACAACAAATGTTCCTTTCTCTCTAAACACTCTTGGTGGTTGACAAAAGTGAAAGCTGAAATATTGTAAAATGATGTTCTTATCATTGATTTTCTTTTTATCTCTTCTCACCATTCTTTTTATTTCCTCTCACTATTGAGGCTGCAGAAATATCTTCATAAGCAGTGTAATACTTCAGGGTAGAAAGACAAGGGCTGGAGTAATGTACTCACGTATTTATTTGTTATAGCTTCAAAATGAAAGTTTTATCCTAAGTGAAAGATACTCTTACATGCTCTGTTGGACTCCCTTATACTGTATATCTTTGCAGACCACTATGTTCTTTTCAGTCTGTAAAATTAGTTCTGTTTATAGCAGATTGTAAATGAAAGATTGTCCATTCTCTTGACTCTGTGGATCATGTTTTGTCTTGGATTTGTTTGTTAATAGAAAATTCACCAGAAGAATCACTTTTTCTTTTCTTTTGTTTTCTCTTTTTTATTTTTTTTTCACTTGGAAGCACCAGTTTGTTGAGAGGCTGACAGTCAGCTGGGTAAAATCAGTGTTTGAAAGAAGTGGTTGGCAAAAAAGCTCTGTGCAATATTAATGTGTCTAGGAAAACCACTGGAAACAAAATGTTTATTGCCTCTTTAAATGCATGTTTATATACAGCTTGAAGTGGTTCATCTTACTGTGTACGTGCAGCACTTGTTTTTAATTTTGTATTATCTGGAGAGCTGCAGTAAGAAGTCACTAATTTAAAAAATGGCATTTGTAACCTGAAGGATTGAAATCCAGATTAGCAACTCAGAGGAAGAACAGAGGGGAGATTTTATTGCAAAAAAACCTGAGCCATATGTATTAAATACTGATGATGATGTTTTGATTCTTTGAAAAAAATAACTTGTCTGTCATATTGGGTATATAATGTTATTGCTATGACGCTTGTTCATCTATCTCTTCAGAGATGGTGGGACCAAATTTCACAGTCATATTCTACATACTGTTAGAGATAGCTTGAAGGTAAGTCTGTGCCAAATAATGGTTTCCTTTTTGGTTTGGGATGCCTGTTCCAACTGTATTGATTGAGCGGCTGTTTCATAGCAGGTCCCTTTACAGTTGCAGTGGGCAAGGTGGAACCTGTCAGGTGCCTCTGACAGATTCAGGCACAGGACAGAAGATGGTGGTTTCTGGTGTTTATCTAGTAGTAGAACAGCCCCAGGAGCATGGCTTAGAACAATCACCCAGACTTTTTTTTGTCTTTCTCTCAGGCCAGGAGAAAGCTTTGGGTTGTAAGAATTGTATCTAGCAAAGCTGCAGAAAGGCTGATGGGAATCTGCTCATTTTACCTCTTTTGAATGTTACGTAAGATTATTATTTATTTTTTTCCATTTCCCTGAAAAATCCTTGCAATATGTGCAGCTTATTCAAAGAACTGTTAAACTTCTCTTAAGATGATTTTTGGCTTGGGATTTTGGACAGGTTTTGTTACTGTTTTTTGCAATCAGCATCTGAGTCTTCACTAAACTCTTTGTAAAGTTTTTTGGAGATTTTTCCCTCGTCTAGACATTATTTGAAAACTTCAGGTTCTATTCAAGTATCTGCTGCTTCTGAATCACTCTGCTTACATGTAGCACAACTTTAGGAAATTGGTGTGAAATTAATTGCAAAATGCAGAGTGGATGGTTCTCTTAGCCTTGTGACAACGGACAAGTCCATGGTTAGATTAAATGTTAGAGCCCAGGAATACGTGCTGGTGGAGGGGAATGGTTGCACAGTTCTCTGAAGAGCATAGAGTGCAGGAAGCCGTGTCAGGGAACTGAGTTGTGCACAAAATTGTAGATATGATGAGGACCATAATATATCTCCTTAAGGAGGGAGCACTACATTAAATGTAAAGCTACTGTAGAAAAATCTATCTGCTTACTTACTAGGCTTGGTGAAAAGCTCCAGTAAGTCTCCTAATATAAATTGACTTTGATTGGAGTATTGTTTTTGTATTTCTTCTGTAAGTTCAGGTTCCTTTTCAGTATAAATAGTCCTGCAGCCAAAATATTTGAACTGGTATTCATCTGCTGTTTCCCTGTCTGAGAACTGCTATCTGATCAAACCTATATTTTTTAATTATGTACTTACAGGCAGATGGGAGAATAGTTTACAGTCAATGTATGATCTTCCCTGCAAATCTTGGAAAATTGTGTTGTTTTTTTTAATATTGCCTTATCAGTTTCTTTTTTTTATTACTGATGACTTCATTCTGTTTGAATTCAATGCTTCAGTTTCTTTGGGGTAAACTAATAGATTATGTATGCGATATTTGCACAGTGCTGATTGAATTCATCTGGTGAGTTTGAATGTGGTTCATATATTCACATAATTGTCAGGAGCCAACTTGAAATTCAGAACTGTTTCATGAGCATTGCACAGGGCATCATATTCATCTCGCATTGCTCAGGAGTGGGTAAAACTTTCATGGTAAGCTAGAATGCAGCTTTCAAAAGCCAATGTCTTTTACATTTGTGCCTATAAACAGTGATGGAGGGGGGAAAAAAAGATAAAAGAGCTGTGGAGCTTTAATTGTTTCCTGAAGAAATGAAGGTGATGTACTGACTGACCCTCTTTCAACCTGTTCTCCACACCTTTCTTACAATTCTGAACCTGCTGGCCATTTCTGACCTGACTTGACAGGTGATTCAATGTTCCAAAGATACTTGATCACTAAGTTTCAAGAAAATAAGCAGTCTGCTAGAGACGCCCAGATGAATGCCCTTCTTGGAGAGAAACACTGCAGTGTGAACTCAGTCCCTTATCGGACACCAGAGAACCCACAGGAGAGAAGAACAGGAAATCAGACTTCACGGAGCTGCTTGTTTCCACAGAGATTATGCTTGTGTTTTCACACTAATCCAGATGGATAGCTTCCCATGTGCTGCTATCTTTCATTCAAACGTTCCTACTCATTCTCATGGTTAGGATTTGTATTTTAATATGGTGTGGCAGAGGTTTGCTAAAGAAAAAGCTGTCAGGCCCAGTCTTTTAATGTATATATAATAATCCTTTTCTCTGCAACACCTTCTTCTACTTGCTGTCTAGATGAGTTTAAGCAGAAGGAAGTTCATTATGGAAGATCTGCAATAAATGGAGCACAGGCTGCTGTTGCTGCCTTTTATGATACATCGGTATCAGATTCCATTTTTAAAAGGGGGGGAAAAAAAGAATACATAGTATTTTCAGATCACCTCTTCAGCCAGAATACCTGGAGGTGGAAACTGTGTATGTGGCCATTAGGGCACTGGTGACAGGTGCTAACACAGTTTGCAGAGAGCTGTAGGGAGCCAGAAGGGCTGGAATCAAACCAGACCTGTTGCCTGTATTTCCACATTTTCCTGTCTTAGCTAGTGCTGCTTTGGGTAATGATGTTTGCAAAGCAACAGGGACAATGCTTTGGACCTTATCTGTATGTTAGCAGCCCTAATTAGACTCTTTATCTGTACTCACAAGTAAAGTCAGGGGATTTCACAGGTGGTGTATTGCTCATGGACCAAGCTTCACTGTTCTAATTGATAGCACCCATTAGCTAGTCCTCAATTCCAGAGTTTTGCAAACTGGAAATGGTTCTCTCCTATTTGACAAGAATTCATGCAAGGAACAGGGTATTTATCTGTGGAAGGAATCAAGGGGAAAAGGGAGTGTACTTTTTTTTTCCTTAACAGTCCACTGTGTTTATGCAAGCTTTCTGTACTGCCTTGGCAGATCATGAGAAAAATTGTGTATGCTCTGGAAGAGTTCAGTAAGTCAGCCAGAGAAGCCTGAAACCTCTGGGACTTCGTAAGAGTAGAGGGGCTGGATAATTTAGGATCCAGGGAAGGCAAGTGATTTAAGTGTTTGATTTTTCATGGAAACATACCAATACTGCAAGTAAACATTTCCAATCCTAACTGCATATTCAGTTGCATTTGCACTCTATATGGAATTTGCCTTAATTGGTAATTAATTTCCAACTAATCTAGATTGGTATTAGATACTAGAAAGTACTTCTTATTGAACTATTAGGTTTATGTCCAATCTTTTGTATGTATTCTCCAAATTCTTTTTTCTATGCAAGTCCTATAAAATGCTTCCCCAGATTCTGGCATACCTGTGTTGGAGGGGAGTGTGACAAGCTGCACCACAGAGTCTGTGCTCATGTGAATAAATCTGTATTTCTCTAGCCCATTGTTGATGAGGCAGAGTTAAGGTTGCAGATTAAGAGAATATATGACGATGCTCTGCAATAACGATTGTGTGAGTTTAGGAATGGCCACAAATAAATTGTATGACAATTCCCTGTGAATGCCAGTAAATGCTGCTGAGCCATACAGTCAGTATTCACCCCAGTGCTAACTACAACAGGGCTGAAATAGCTGCAGGAAACTTTTAATTTATCAATTTTAAATGTGGCTGTATTTATTTTTTTTTTAATTCTTAGTCATTTTCATGATTCTTTTTTTAATCCTTCCATGTGTACCTTGAGCTTCCACAGTTGTCCAAGTCCAGCTGTAAGGTTTTGGAAGGCTCACCAGGGTCAAAATCTGCAAAGACTGATACGTGTTTAACTTGATAAACTAAGCAACTCCACTAGCATTACCATGGCAGTTTGCAGTGTATGCAGTTCAGCATACAAGTGAGTCTTTGTGGATTACTAAGTGGATTACTGTTTAATTACCACTTTGAAAAATGGTGTCAAGATTTGGTAGTCTGCTTTCCCATCTCTCTTCTCCCTTGTATTTTCATGGCTGATGTTTTAGTTCTTCATATAATTGGGAGGAAGATTGGTTTTTGTAAGATAAAACTTCTTTTTGTGCTTCTCTGTGAATATAGCTTATTCTTTACCTTGAACAAATGTAATTTTAGGGAAATACCACATTTAGCGTGGGAGCAAAAGGAAACATTTTTTTGGCAGCTTATCATCATCATCATCATTATTATTAAAATATGATAGCCATTTATAGCTGCTCATAGGAATGTTAAAAGTTTCCTTGTGCTCCCCCATCTGTCTGCATCCATCTGTTGTCTCTTGTCTTGTACTGGAATTGTTAAGTTCTTTGGACAGGGACAGCTTTTTAAAAAATGGGGCTCAAGTTCACAATTAGCAGCTTTATTAATATAAGAAAGCAAAAATAAGGGTGATGTGGGCCAGCGGGCACTGCGCAAGTCAGGACAATTCAAAATCCATTTGTCCCAGGTGAGGCAACTCCATGGGTGTGCTCTTATGGGTACCTGGTGTTAGATACGTCTGTACATCTGAGTTTTATTTAGCATTTTTATTTTCTCTCAGTGGCTGCACAGGTGGTGGGAATGCTGATCGTATCCAGAAGTTACGGAAGGAGTACCACCAGGCCAGGCGAGAAGGCTTGCCTTTCTATGAGGATGACGAAGGAAGAACGCAACCCTCTGATTACGACCAGCGTTGGGTAGGTCCAGAATGTGATGCAAAGTGCTTTTGCAGGGTTCAGGATTAGCAGAAGGTGCTGATTGGTTTGTGATTTCCCGAAATCCTGTGTCATCTTAACATGAATTTTGGGAGGGTGTAGAAATGGAGAAATCCTTAATGCCAGCCCATCAAAGAAAATATGAGTAACATGAAAACTTGGCTAAAAATAACTTGTCTGTTCACCGTGTTTGATTTAGGCCCAGGTTTCCTCTCTTTAGGCCCGAGATATGAAGTCATTGCCAAATGTTGTCACATGTGGTAGAATCAAGGCTTTTCAGCAGGATTTATGGTACTCTGGCAGTTCATCCAGTGATTCCCTGGGTTAACAAGAGCGTTAGAAAAGCAGACTCTCACTGTGCTTATCTGCAAAGTGAGAGGAGGAAACAGAGGCATGTCTGCTCCTGCCTTTCTTTCTGCACACTGGACAGTAGCAATCTGGCCACAATACATCCTCAGTAACATTTATAAAGTAAAATATGGAATAATTCACTCCTCTCCCACCAAAAGATGTAAAATATTATGCCAGCACTATAGAAGTGTTACAGACATGCTGTATTCCCTGTTCTACACCACACAGAGACGTATTATCTACCCCACTACCAAAGGTTCTTTGGTAGAACCAGAGATTAAATCAACAGTGCTGGATTTTCAAATGTGTTAAATAAATGCAACAGCTATAGTCTATAGGATCACAACTGTGGTACTCAAGAGCTCCACCTGAGCAGGTTTCAGAGTTGGACTCCGTCTCTTTAAAAGTAATTATAATCAACCAGCATTCACAAATGTAACTTTGATAAGATGCAGTTTATGCTAAATTTAAAATTTTAGTTTAAAAAGAGACAGAATTATGTTAAAATCTTAAGAATCTATATACACCTGAAGTTTGAACTAATGTTGGTTTTAATGTCGTAGAATCATAAAATAGTTAGGATGTCCCCCAAACTATCAGTGTGAATTTTTTGTAGTCCAAAAAAATCCTGTGAGACTAGACTATTGCAGTCACAGAATGGTTAGTAAAAACGGTGTTTTTACGTAAGTTATCGTACATATTTGTTCATTAACCCCCCAAATGTTGTTGTATGTAGTATTCTCATTCAGTTGCCAAAAGTGCTGCCTTCAGCAAAATAATTCTTTCCTTAGAGCAGTTAACTTTTATCTACTGCCTTATATTTTGTGACCCAAATTTGGGAATATATGTAGCTGCCATTCTTCTTCTGAATAGCTTTTGTAAACTAAAATTAGAATATGCATCAAATGTGTCTTTCTCTTGAAATTGTGTGGCGTGATAAGCCTGACAGAAGCCCCAGACTGGGCCAGTGGTACCTCTTCAGCAGCCTGAGGTTTTCTACTTCTTATCTGAAACTGATAAAGCTTTATTAATCCTCAGAGGAGGTTGAGATTTATGGTCCAGTGTAGTTTCCTGAGATTCACAAAGGTTTCTTCTAGGTAATCCTTTCTAAGCCTTTCCTATTAGGTATAATGCCCAGAGATTACTGATTTCCAAAGCTTTGCTTTTCCTGTGAGGCAAGTTGTCCTTGATCAGAGCACCTGAAAAGGAGCTTTAAGTATCTCAATCTTGAACTGATTCACGATAGTGGCACCAGGATTTTTATTTTTGTCCTTCCAATGCAGAATATTTTAAATGTTTCTGTTGTGAGGAATGGCAGTCCAATCAAAAATCAGAGTTTACCTTAAGGGCTTTAATACTCTGAAGTTTGTTGCTGCAACAGTTCCTTTTGTTGAAGTGGTTTACAAATTTCAAAGATTTCTGGTCTCTTCACTGCAACAATATAATCCATTGATCCATCCAGCCTTACTTTCATAAGCGCTGTCTTTCAGTCTGGAAAATACTGTGGCCACAGCTTGCTCCCTTTGGACTCTTGGCTGAAATTTCTACTCTTACATGTAGTTTTACCTGTAAAATACATACATTACATCAGTCCAGACAGAAAAGAAGGAACAAAAATAGAATCAAAAATGTTAGCAATAAAACAAATGTCTCAAAGAATCTTGCCAGGAGAGTCCTCAAGATATTTTTTCAGCGATGTCACCTTTCCCACCTCGAACTGCTGACCCTCAGCAGTACTGTGGTAACACAGATTGAACAACAGCTGATGTTTTCCACCTTTACTCATCAGTGAAGAGACATGCTGATGACTAATTGCATAATTATAAATAAATAAAAACTTACTCTAATCTTCAGGATGTCGGGTCTTTATTTAAAGACAGGCAGCTGAGGAAGAGGAAAACCTTCTGGTATAAGTTTTCTTCTTTCCCACAGGAGGTTATGGCACCAGGGAAGCTGCAGCTGGAAAGGAGATCTCCCTATGTATTTTTAATACTCGATTAGTTTTTTCTGTGCTTTTGTCAGTCAGCTGTTTTACCTAAGCCAGCTTTCCTATAAGATATCTTTCTAATGTACAGCAGCTGCTGTAATCACTTCCCACCATCTCATGAAACATGCAGATAAGTTGGGAAATAACAGAGGATAGTTTGAGAAGACACTATCCATCACAAATCAACAGCTTCAGAAACGGACTCTGGGTCTTGTCCTCCCCAAAAAGTATCTGAGAACTCATGAGGCAAATTTCTATCTGATAAAGCTGACATTGACAAGTGGCCTTTAGCTGACACTGTAGTGGGGCAGAATTTCTAATAGGAGGGGTATTTCTAACAATCTACTTTTTTTTTAAAGTGGGATAAATCAAGTTAAAGTGCAGAGCCGGCTGAAAAGCTAGCATTGTAAGAGAAAATGATCTCATGACAGGCAATTGGGATCCATAAATGTTTTAAAAATAAGGTCAAAAATTCATTTTAAATAGGCCTGCTATTCTCTCATCATCCATTTCCCACACACACCCCCCCGCATCCATTTTCCAATTTTCCTCTGTTCTTCTCATCTGTTGCAGGATTAATTTTTTGCTCTCTTGCGCCTTCATTCTGCTCTCCCTTCCCCACAGTCTGTTCTTTTTCTTTTTGTAAGTAACTGAATAATTCAGTTTAGTGTGTCTCTATAAACAGACACATGTATATAGCACTGTCTGTGCTATAGAGCCAGATCCTTTGAAATTTTCCAGTTCCTTTGTGCTTTGGTTTGTTGTTGAGTTTTGCATCCTTTGGACTCATCCCCACCCCTGCCAACCCTCTTTCAGGGATAAATGATAAGCCAAATGCTATAGGGTGGATCACAAGGCTGAAAGTAAACCTCAGCTAGTTAACCAAAGGACAGGCTGGTGATAAGTGTAAATATTGTCTAGGAAAATGAATGCCTGTTGTCAGTGTAATGTGAGATTACTCTGAAATTTTCTGACACCTAGGGTATATCGGGAAGTCTCAGCTCAAGACAGAGTTTAGGCATGTGCATACATACTCATGTCTTAGTGGGACATGAGATAGTGAAAGCGCTCATGAACTTATCCTGTACAAGCGTAATCCAAGTCTACGGAAAGAGGTATAATATGTTTATATAGTATTATCATATACTGCAGTATCAGTCAGGCCCTGAGAGAACTATGTAAGCAGTAAGCTGCAAGAACTTAGTCTCCCTAGGAGTTGGAGGGCTTTTTCATGGGGCACATTTTTTCAGGGCTTTATAGTCACAGACTAATAGCAAATCATGAGAAATAGCAAAGGAGCTGTCGAGGCAAAGCTGTGAAGTTAGCATCTGCACTTGTATTTAAGGGCATTTAAATAACGAGGAATTAATCATCTATTTGAGGATTTACTTGGATTGTCTTACAGACTTTGTACAAATCCAGTTACTTAAAACATCAATTCTTTCCTTCAGAGTGGCAGTAAATCCTTGAAACTTTATCTTTTTAATGTACGTCCAAGGACTGCATGTAACACCAGCCAAATTGCAAATAGATCTTCACCTGTTAGTGATCACATCAGCTTCACTTTATGAAACCTTGTGTTAACTGGGTCTAAAAGCTATTTCCTTATTTGCAGATCAGATTTGCAAGCTGATAAATAACCTAAAGATATAAGAAAAGCTGTCTCTGGATACTAGCTGTGAACATTTAGATTGAAACAAATCTGTAATGTACTGAGTTTTGTCAGTTCCCAGTTGAGAGTATGAAAGAAGAATCATGCCTGTCTGTGTTAAAGGCCAAGTACTTTATTGTGTGCCTGGCAGGGATCCAAGCCTAAAAATCAACCAGAACAAAAAAAGGAGCGTTAAGAACTGCATTATTTTTCCATAATGTGTCAAAGGGTTCTACACTTGCTTCAGGATGAATAAGGAGCTGTTTATACTTTTCATGATCAATTAATTCCAGGTTCAGGATGTTGCATTTCAAATAGCTTAGGTTCCCAAAATGCACAGACGTTTGTGTTGGACCACGGTTAGAAACCAGAATTCCAGTTTCTAGAATAATAACATTCCTGTCTTCTAGCGCAATGGGAGAAGCTGACAATTTTATGTACTATGTGAAACCATATAGCAGAAACCGCTGTGAATTCCAGACTTTCTGAGCCCACATACTAATAGTAGAAAACATTGAATTAAAAATATATATATATTAATGTACTTAAAGTATAGGTGCTTTAAAAACCATGGATCAAAAGTATTTGTATAGATGTTATTAAAATAGTAATTAAGATAGTATGTAGAACATTTTATTAGGATGTATGATTAACTTGCCAATCAAGGACTTTTTATGGTCACTTCTTATCTCTATATAATGAAGGTTTCAGATCGGGATGTATTCTAAAAAGCCGTTCAAACTAAGCAGAGGGATTTTGAAATTTACAGGCTGGCTTTTGGGGGTAAGTTTTGGGGGAAATTATTTTGGAGAAATCCCTGCCAAACCTCATGTGAAAAATAAACTATTCCAAATGGCACATGCAAGGAGAGCCAAATTCAATTCCATTAATTCTAGTAATAAAGAGTGACTCTTAAAACTCATTTGGAGTCATTCCTACTTACACAAAGGTTGAATTTGGCATAGGTTATCTGAACCAGAGGGGAGCCTGAAATGCTCATGTCTTCCTGCTTAACAGTATGTACACGCTCTTATTTACCAAGGGAAATAGTTCTGGTGCCGTATGTCATCTTATCAAAGCCCACTGATACTGTTTATACCCTACAATAATATGTGAGTTCCAGAATTACATTGTGCCATCTATGCCACAAGGTACCTCGTCATACAACTGCTTTTTGTTGTATTTGAACACAGGGGGATAATTCTGAGGAGGACAAACACTAAGCGTTTCTCTTACTTCATCTAAGTAGTTGAAGGAAATCAGACAGAAACATGTGGTGGTGCTGGGCTGTGGCCATCTTTGCAGGTTCACAGCACTGAGAGGTTCCACATTAACACTTGTGCCAGTGGTCATGTCCCTTGCAGTTAGGAGAGGTTCTTCTGACATTGCCCAAGTGGAGAACTTGAGTGGGGAGATCACGGAGATCATGACAGCTGCCACAGATCATGTTGATATGATATGCAGGGCCCTAGAGGTTTTCTGTTGTATGTATTTTTCCTATTTTCCCACTATGGTTAGGGAGGCAAGAAGCAAACCTCCAGCTGGTAATTATATTGATGAGGGGAGGTTGTGGACATGTAATCCATTCTATATAGTATGCTGAACAGTTACTATATTTGTGCACACAGAGAGGCCACAGCTCTGCAGCTTTTATCCTTTGGAGCACAGTTGCATGGGCACAGATATAGTTTTTTCCGAGCTAGGCTGTAATCTGGTTTCACTGCAGTTCTGAGTAGCATGGTAGCTGGATCTTCACAATTTACTTCATTTTTGGCAAGCTTCTGCCAGTATAGTCTTTAACAGTTTTCTGTCTACTTGTTGATCACTCCATAGATAGGTGGCTGTGTGGCCACTTTCTCTGAGCATGTGTGCACGCACACTCTGTTAAATCTCATCCCAGCATCACATGCAGAAGGTGAAAGAGGATTGAGATTTTAACATGGAGCCTGCACATGTGGGGTTGCTGAAGCTAATACTTTACACTTTGAACCTTCGTTACCCTCAGTGATATGTACTACTCCATGACAGCTTGGTCCCGACCCCTAGCAAGTCAGTGCCCCACATACCTTAGAATCAAATACAGCTGCTCATGGGCCGGACAAGGTGGAGAGCCTGACTTACAAGGTGGGGGGGGGGGGGGGGGGGGAAGTAGGTTTCCTTTTAAAATTGACCTCCTCTTCCTCAGGCCATTAGTAAGAGGTATGCTTCACCTTCTGGGAAAGGGCCCTGGTTACAACAACGCTCATTGTTTAGTCACAAGACAAGACTGTAATGCCATTGAAATTCATGTCTGAAGCTAAGCGTGCGCTTCAGTATTTTTTAGACCAGCCTGAAATCAGGCCTCAAACTTGACCCCTTCTTAGGCACAAGCTTTTGCCTTTACTACCAGCTATCTGGTGCATTTATCAAATAGATGCTGACACGAATGACTTCTTTTTGAATTCTCACAGCTTAATCTCCCTAGGTTTTGTTCTTGTTCAGTGTGTTGCTGATTAAAAAGAAATCTCTTCCCTAAAAAATACTGATGATCCACAGAGTTGCCTAGCTACTGTTGTCCCAGACAGCACCCTGTTTCCTAGAGGTGCTGGTCACTGTTCAGCTTTGCCTGCTAGGGATAACATCCCACTAAAGCAGATGGCAGTTTTGACAAAGGACTGCAAAATTTGTCCATTTAACATAATGGAAAGCAGAATGACCTCAGTGAGGCAAACGGCAATGGTTGCCCAGCATGTGCAGAACAGGGTCAAGCTTGAAAGAAGCTGGGTCAAGCAATACAACTATGTCATTGAGGCTGTTACAGAGTACAGATCCTTTATTTGTTAAAGTTAAGTATGTGACTGAAGCCAACTGAAATAATGGACTTTTGATTACTTTTGATTTCTGGATTAAGTTCTTCTATTGTATATCTATGCAACACTTTTCATTATTGCAGCACAAGATCTGAGGTGGAGGCCTTGGGGCTTCTTCAGTTTTGCTGAAGTTCCTCACTGCAAAATGCATTAGCAGAGCTGCTTGTTAAATTTCATCCTAGGCGTGGTTTCAGCAGTCAGGGTGTCAGTGCTCTGGCTATATTGTCTTGCAGTTAAAAAACACTAAAAAGTTCAAGATTTCTTCACAGCCAAGGTGTGAAAAGTAATTAGAATGTATCACTGGATGCTGGGTATGGCAATTATCTGTGAATATATAAAGGCTCTATTTTTCTCAACAAACAGGCGACATTGTTATAATTATTTAAAATGAAAAAGAAAGTCACTGACTCAGACATGGAGAGATTGGGCGGATAACTTTATTAGTTCCCAGTCTAAGGTCTGCAGTGCAGATGCTAATCTAATATCAAGACTGCATTAAAATAAAGTGCAAAATATGGGAAAAGAGAACTCCATTTACCCTGTAAGTCTGGTGCTATACATGATTTTGGCTTTTCTGCTCAAGTCCAGCTCTTTTCAACTTTCAACCTCAACTCTAGCTGTTAAAGAACAATGGGAAAAAGGAGTGCTAGCCCCTTCTTGCTTGCTCAGTATGGGATCCAACTGAACACATTCCTTCTATTGAATGTGCTGAGATTTGAGAAGTTCTGCAAAAGTTAGTATCAATTTCATTTTTGTTTGCAATTGTTTTTTTAAACCTTCTTTAAGTTTCTTGCTTTGTTTAGTAAAATGGAACTTGCAAGCAGGAATTTCCCAATGCAAAAGGGAGTCTGATAAAATACTGGCACTGTGCAACCTGATCTGAAGGGTTGATTTTGATTTGATTTGTTTTTAACAATAAGAAAGCAAGAGGGACAAATACTGCTGTCTGTGGTTTTGCTGCTTTTTCCTCATCAAATGTCCTGGCTGCTGTGTTAAGTGTCATGTTGCCCAATATTAAGTAGAGCCATTCCAGCTGAACTGTATGTTGTAAGTCTTGCATGATAGGGGATATTGAGTCTTTTGTAATCCAGGTGATATTGGGATGTCTGCCTTCCAAGCAGAAATATGAGTTCTGGCCTTGCTGTGCCTCCAAGGGGGTCATGCTATTCAAGGCAGATAATATGTGAATAATCCAGGGTCCCAGAGTAGCATAGATTTCATAAAGCAGCATATCGAATTCAGCATGTATGTTGGAATGCATACAACTAAACAAGAGGACAGATAGCGGTCTCTCTTCTAAAATGCAGTCTGGTCACCAGTTATAAGATTTTTCTGATTTTCTTGGTAGGCTGGAAGTAATGATTGTCAAAATTACTATTGCAAAGAATGCACTCTTGTGTTAGGAAGACCAGTGCTGCACATGACAACAAATAACAGCAGTGGAATAACGGCAGTGGCTCTCAAGGAACATGGATTCTGGGGAGGCCCAGCCCGGGTGCTTTTATACCATCAGGTATTCCAAGAAAAGTTAGAGTAGGAGATACCTAGAGTGATATTGTGACTTTGAAGTTATGGTATGACTCAAAACAAAGTGAACAAATTGGGATTCTGAGGAGATCCAAAAGTTTCTTGTATTGTAGTAAGTGTGGTTGTATTAAATTATATCCTGTATAATTTGATGGTAACTCCTTCAAGTTAAGATAAAAATTTATAATTTGAAATACATTCCTGTGCCTTCCATCCCTGGTCTGTCATCATCAAAACAAAGTAATTCTGACAATCTAAATTCAATCTTTCCTGTGGAATCATCATAGGGGAATTTAGCAAAATATTATCTAGTGGTCCCCACCAGTGGATCAGTATGAACATTTACATTTGCATTTGAAGCTGATTTTCAAAGTATTTCTCTTAATTTGCTGGGAAGATACCTGTCAAGTTAGCAATTAAACTGTAATTCGGTCACTGGGGTGTTTACACAGATTAATAGATCTCTCTCTTAAGCGTATGCTCCTGGGTTTGAAATAATAGCTATACTGCGTGGTAGCATGACCCCACTTGAGTTTCACACACACATGCACAAAATCAAATTCCATCACATTTTAATGCAAATTTTACCTTTGCAAATGATGGCCTGAAAAGAATGAGTTTCCATGGTAACCTTAGGGAACACATAACCTGTTTATCATAACTTCTCCATGAAGCAAGACAGGGGGTGGGGAACATGCTTTGATGTCAGCTATATTTTTCTGTAGACAGCATTCTCCTCCAGCACATATAGAGAATTTGCCAAAATGCTCCCGTTCTGTCCTAAATGAACTTTTTTTCCTTTCTTAGAAACAGAAGCAGTCATATGGAATAACATAGGAGGGAACTGCAATAAGCACTGTTCAAAACCATTAACTGACCTTTCAGCTCCTGTCTGTATTTTGACAACTAGGTCAACATTTTGAAAGACCAATCACAAATTAATACTTGACAGATCTCTTCCATCACTTTCTCTCTCCTTGCTTTCCCTCCATGCCTTGCATTTGGCCTTCAGGTATGCCTGCTGCCTTTCAAAGGCACTTTTTTTGTTTTCTTGTTCTTCCACTTCACTGCTGAAAGTAGTTTGAAAAATGCCTTGATATGTCTCTGAACTCCTACATTGTGGAGCTACCACAGAAAAAAAATATATTGATTATACTTCACATTCAGGGCTGACTTTCAGAGTTGAGGTGGTGGCTTCTGGAGCTGCCATTAGCAAGGAGTGAGTTTGATGGCTGCAAGCATCTGCAAGGTTGTACTGTGCAGATGCACAGTAACTCCTGGCTGAAGGAAAGTATGTCTGCATCATTTTTTTAAGGTCATTAGGAGTAAGGAACAGATGTTGAAGTTTTTCAGAATGGTGCTTTGAAGTGCTTTTTAGGAGTCAACTGACAAGACTGGCCCTATAGGCAGTGATTTTTGGGACTGGAACACAGAGGAACCATTGCCCACAGTTACCCATCTGGTATCCATCTGGTACCAGCAAACAACAGACAGTACCAAATCACAAAGAAACTGTACCAACTGCTAAATTGGTATCAGCAAGCAAAGAAGGTCGCCACCCAACAGCAGTTGCAAGCAGGAGAAACAATGTCTGTAACATTTACAGACTGGTATCTGAAGATCCGGAGGAACCTGATGCCACAGCATATGGAAAGCAATTCCTCTCTCTAAGCCTGCTTATGCTGATGTTGTTTGTTCAGTATTAATCCAGGTTTGGGACTTTTCTTTTGCTGCTTTTTTTTTTCCTTAGCCATATTGAATTTGCAGTGTGAAGAGCTTTTGTCATGATGCCATTGAAAGAGCGCCTCTCTTTAGTGGCATCTATGTTTAACAGGATTAAGGTGGATTTAATACCCTGTGCTACAGACTAACCATTCAAATTCTAGGAGTACTGTTCCACAGTGGTGTCAGATCACAATGGAAGGAGTTGAGGTTAACTTCTAACTCCGTGACGACTTGCTTTTTGCTGTTTTTCTTTGATGTGAAGTATTCTTGGGGAGAGCTGTGGTAGGGGGTTGCTTCCCAATTTTATTGCCATCTTCCTCTTCTTCCTTTTGTTCATTTTCTCCCTTCTTCCTCCTTTTCTTCTCTTGAAGCAGTGTGCTAGTTTGTACAGTAGCTAAGTGTTTAGAATGTAATAATACAACAGTGAGAGATTTACTGCCTCTAGGCGCTACCCCTTCTACTCTTGAGGACCTCCAGCAAGGCATGATTTTATAGACAATGAAAGGCTCGCTCTCCCCTGTGAAGCTGCCTGCCTGCAGGAAGCTTTTCACTGTCTATTTCCACTACTTGCTCTGCAATTTAGTTCCATGCCCTGCTATTTCCCCCTTCCCTCCCTCTTTTCTTCTCTGACATAGACATGCACATACCCCCCGTGTACACATTCAGCATCAACACCAGATGTAGGTAGATACAGAGAAATAGCATTATCGCAATGTGTGTGTTAAAAACCTTGAAAATACCACAAACATTTTTGTTTCGCCATCCTCATCATAAATGGAAATATTGATCTGTTCCCTATTTGCTTTCCAGGTACTGACACTGTCATTTCATTTTCCCTAAAAAGAACACAAACTCATAGCTGGGCTGCAAAGCATGGCCATTACATCCTGGCATTGGTGCCAAGAACTCTGCTGACTTAGCTAGAGAAAGATGCTGAAAGCCCCTGACTTTGAGAGAAAATTCAATTCAATTTAGTTCATACAGTGTCTCTCACGAAGTATTTCAAAATGCCTTATATCAGGAGATAACATAATGAGAAAACGCTTTAGAGAACTGGGTATTCAGATAGCAAGACAAAATGATACACAACAATGAACTGGAGTAAAAGAAAAGACGACTGTCATTTAAAAGCAGTAATCATCTGGATAAGTAGTCTTGTAAACTAATTACAGTGAGAAGAGAAGAATGCAAGACTGGGAAGAACAAGAAGCAGCATAGTTTCAAACAGGCTAAGGCAGAAGTCTGGTTTCGGGGGGGAGGAATTGTGCACAGTACTGTGGAACAACTACAGATCTGCTTTAGAAATGTATTCACATGTGTGCATTATGTATGCTGTATATTGCATCACAAGTGTATCTCAGTGACAAGTTAAGTTATTCTCTCTAGTGGCAGGGAAGAGATTAATTACATTGGCCTGGTTCACTGGAAGAGCAATTGAAATGGCCCCTTGTAGTTGGAAAGAATCAGTGCTGATGGGTGCTGAGGGTTTTTTGTTTTGCTGCTTTTAAGTTTTGCTCTCAGCTCAAGGGCCTTTATTTGCCTCTACTCAGAGAATAGGTTTGCAAGTGAGGGTGTCACAAATCTGGTGCTCATTAAAGACAATTAAGAGGTAGAATTAACCAAAACATATTATATGACTAATGGAAAAAGAAGCCACCCACAGAGACAGACACAGGCCAGGAAATGATCTCATTTTGCATGGTCACAGGAAACCATAGTCCTCCAGCACCAGGGATCGGGGGATCTCAGAGCTGGGGTTCAGAAAGCAGAATATTATCTTTGTGGGGCTGTGCAAAAACACTTTGCAGTTTTGGCTTCACCTCCATCTTCACTATTTTCTCTCTTCTTAGTGTTGCAAGATACAGCAAATGCTGAAAGCTTGTTTTCTACTAAGCTAAGGCAATTGCCATGTTTTTAAACTGTTATGGGAACAGCCTGTTTCCCTTTTAAAGTTCCCATCTGTGTTTGTATTTCCCTCAGTCTATTGCCTTTATAGAGAATTTTCTGCTCTCTCTATATCTAAACCATTAGTTTCACCTCCTTGAACAAGAGGTAGGGCATTACTGAGGAGGAAAAGTAAATCCTGAGATAATCAGCCCTGCTTAATTCCAGCATGGGAGCACTGCCATCATCAGTGTTCTTGGTGTTCACTGCAAAGGGAGAAGGGACAATGACTGTAAGTATGTACATTTGTGTGTGTGTATGTGTACATATGTGTATATATGTGTCGAGAGAGGCAGGCAGAAGGGGAGCATATAATTGCCTAGCAGTCTGACCAACCAAGTAGTGTTCTGATTGCATACAGCTGATTTTCTACGTGAAAATGTTCAAAACTACTCACCAGCAAAACCAAGATCATCAGTGACACTGGAGTGTGTGTCTGTTTCTTACAGGGAAGAGGAAGAATGGTTTGATTACTATCTCTTTTTTCCTTAAGACAAGGATGTTTTTCTCACCCAAGGGAAATGCATTCTAGCAGCATGAACATAACTATTAATCAACACTTAAGCAATAATCAGTGAATGAAAAGTGATGACCAGAAACTGAAAATGTACTTGCATCGCTACTTCGGTGCTTTTCCTTTGAGATCATGCCCTTGCATTTTAATACGAACAATTCTTATGAAATTAGTGCTGATATATTCCAAAAGGCAGTGATTTAAAAAGCCGGCACTTATTTTTCACTTAAAAAAAAAACCTAACAGTGAATGATACATTAAGATCTGCATAAGTAATGTTATAAAGCTACCTCAGTAGTTTCTGAGATAGATCCTCAGTTGATGTGAACCAGTAATATCTTATGGGGTTACTTCAGAAATGGAGATGCCAAGATCATCATCACTAGAATGCTGCGTTCAAATGTGTGAAGACGTGTTCAGGATACAGAGATATAAATGTTTTTCCTGTGTATTTTCACCCAAAAAGGAGATACAGCCACTGAGAGATGCAGGTGTATGTCAGCTTTGGGAATGCCTCCAAGAGGAATCAAATGCTATTGAAATTAAAACAAACCACCCTCATCAGTATTTAGCGTGCTTTCCTGAATCAGGGCCAAGGTATGTGGTAGCACCCATCAGAAACCAAGGCTGTGAGACTCTACTAGGAGTGCAGCAATACCTTCCTTTAGTTCTTCAAGATGTTTTTTGACAAACTTAATCACGGTTCTAATAGCATGAGTGTTCTTTGGAATAACCTCAAAACCAGACTAGTATAAAATGCTGAAAGTGAGCGCGTACTGAACAGAAGGAAGGCTCAATGTTCCCTGTGTCTGAGCCTAGAACTTCAAGAGTCTATGAGATCGCGACTTTGTCATGATTAGGCTGTGAGCAGGCACCTGTAGCCATTTGTTGATTCACCTTTCCAAATTATCTACCCTGTATATTCTGTTGACAAGAAAATACAGAAGTTTATGTTAGTTGCCACACTACCCAAAACAAACTTTGAAGGCGTTAGCCCCTGATTTGAGAACCTCTAACAATTACCGTGCCAAGATGTCTGTAAAATGGAATGGGAGCAGAACTGAAAGGTATCTCAGGACCTGCTGGGAAGATACTTCTTCCTTCCTTGTTCTTGAGAACTATCCTACAAGCAAGTTTGTAATAGGGAAGTTGAAAGTGTTCTCTTTCCAGTGGTGGAAGTGGTTTTGAGAGTTCCCACGGAATATCATCTTGGTTTGCTATTGCAGCCATTTAGCGAAGAAAAGCACTACTACAATTATCAAAAAGAAGTATTAAAGGTGCTGTCTTATATCTAAACAATGGTAAAGAAGTACTGATGGGCTCATATAACATTAGACTCTTCTTTGAGGACTGCTTCTGTCGTTAAAATCAATGCAACTTAATTAAAGCAAATTATAGATAGATACATCTATAAATAAGATATTAAAGTGCGCTGCTGAATATGATAATTGCTGCATATTTAGCAATCAGCATGTGTGTTCTGCTTTTGCCAGGAGGGATTTCTTTCAGTGGAATCAATGGAGCTTTATTAAAAACCATCCAAATTAGAGGGAGAAATGATGAGTGTTATAATAACGCAAAATCACTGTTTCAACTTTCATTGCAAAACCAGGAAAGCAAAATACATCCCTCTTTGTGTATGTAAGGAAAACATCAGGAAAATTCTTTTGAATTGTGGACACTGGTAGAATTTTTAATTTTTACTCTTTGATGCAAAACATTAAAAAGCTGGATGGAGGAAAACATGTTTTCTGTGGAAATGCTGGAGGTCTTGGAGGGTGGGATAATTAGGATATCACAGCAGTAAACGCTTAAGAAGACCTCTTCTATCAACTTCCTCCATTTCACATGGAGCATCCAGTTCACTGCCTTACATAACCCACCTCTGTTTAAACAGCTAAAGAAAGTGTTGGTGAGTCAAATCGTGCTCTTAAATTGCACTTGCAGTCCCTACAACCAGGCAGACTGTTGAAATGCAAAAAAAATGAAATGGGTGAATTTTGGTGCTTCACCTGTGCATGAAACACTGAGGCTGGGATGGGGAACAAATCCACTTTTACCTTGCTCAGTTTTTCTTCAGTTTTCACTTAATTGAAAACAAAAACCAACTGTGTCTCAGCAGAGGGGAGACCTGAAGGTTAAAGGGCAAATTCCGTTATACCACAGCTCTTTTTGGCATGCTGAATCTCAACCCATGTGATTAGAAACGCTCACAGACAAAAGAAGAGCTTTGAGAACAGAGGTCAAACCAGCATCTGAATCAAGTCCTTTTGCAGATGATCACAAGACTATTGAAAAATGTACTAAGCAATGCAGCAGTTCTGTCTGCCGTGTTTATACACAGACTTTCAGGCAAAAATTAGAACTGGGTGGCATTTTCAAAACACTTGGGTGATGGCAGAGCACATGCCTCACTCTGCAGACTCTTGTCTTTTAGTGCATGTCAGTTACGTAAAATACAACGGTAGAATCACACCATTTTTTATGGTGAGAAAACCACAATGCACAAGCTCAAGCGTCTCTTCTATGTGTACACAGTGAAAAAGTGAAAGTTAGGGGTCCCAGGACTTCCGTCTTCATAAGCTCTTCCTGATCTCCCATAGTTTTAAGTCAGGTATGACTCAAGTGGAGTCAGCAGTAGTTTGCACGGGGTCTACAAATGCATAGCTAAAATCACATCAGTCTTGATGAAGTTAAGCTGTTGCTACTTACCTCACTTTCCTTCTGATCTTAATGGTAATTGAAATGCTGGAGGAGGCTTATTGTTCAGAAGTGAGGAAAACAAAGGTTTAGAAGGAAAAATTAAAAGGGCAAAGGAGATGTTTAGCCTGTAAGTGAAAAATGAATAACCCTGAATGCAACACCCACTCTGTATTATTCCTTTTTAAGAGTGTGAAACTTTTGACTCTGAGCTGTGGTTTTTCTATAGCTAGTTAAGAAGCTTTAAACAATTTTTTTTAACAAACTGATCTCTGCAAAGATGATTGAAATTTTCTATGTGCAGCTTTAAATAAAATAGCTGCAGGAGAGGGAACGGTGACTGCAGCTTTCTGAGACAGCCACCCTGGAAATGGCTCTGCATTGCTTTCCTTATGAGCAGTATCCATGGTCTTGGGTCTTCAGTGCCAACTTCACTTGGGATGGATCTGGAGCAGGGAGCTCCAGTGGTTCAGGTTGGAATTTGTGGCAGGAGGTAGGGTGAAAGCACACTGTTACAGAATCATAGAATCATAGAATAGTTAGAGTTGGAAAGGACCTTAAGGTCATCTAGTTCCAACCCCTCTGCCATGGGCAGGGACACCTGTCCTTGCCGAGTGTGTCTCCACTACTAGGGGTAAGGAGTTGCTACTGGCTTCCATTTGCAGTGGGGTAGCTCTCACCTTGAGCTATGTGCAATTGCACAAGAAAAAGTTGATTCTGGCTTCATGAAGCTAAAACTTCAAAAAAGATCACTGTAGTTGTTACTGTTCATACTGCAATGGCTGCTCGACCCCAGACACCTTGATCCATATGAAAGGGGCAAGGGAGGCTTTCCTGCTAGCAGCTAGTCTTTTAGCTTTTAACAAATGCTCCAGGAGGAAGGCAGTATAAGGCAGGTGAGGAGGAATGAGATGCAGAGTCTCCCGGGGAAAAAACACGGCCTCTTGCACTGTTCTGCAGTTTTCAGGGTAGTCTCAAGCTTCAGGATGAAGTAAATCCCTTCTCTGCTCTTAAGGAATTGTTCTTCTGCAGCCCCAGAATTTTCCTCTAGGCAAATCTTAGACTTATTTCAAGATACCTGCTTGCAGGTATGCTCCACTTAAGCCTTATAATTTACTTGCAAATATTTGAACGCTCTAAGATACTTACTTGGTCTGGCTTGAACTACAAGTGCATGTTCACATCACCTGCTTTTTTTTTTTTCCTGGGAAATTTTCCTAGGGAGAATTGGCAGGATAGAGATATTTGCTGCTAGCTTATCACTTCTGTGTATTAGAAAACTCCTCAAAGTGCCCTGCAGTTGCTGTGTTTGTCAGGGACATAGCTTGCACTGGCACCCGCACAGCTTTTGTGTTCTCTTTTTCTTTATAGTTGCTTTCCCTTTCTGTATGTTTCGGATCTGCATGTGAAATGTGACACTATGAATCCTTCTGTGGTTTTCTGTCATGAAACAAATGTGGATTCCATTCCATTTGTCCAGGGAAGAGGAGGGAGCTCAGCCTCAACTCGTTTTTCTCTGTCTTTTGACCTGT
Source organism: Strigops habroptila (assembly GCF_004027225.2). Lineage (NCBI taxonomy): Eukaryota > Metazoa > Chordata > Aves > Psittaciformes > Psittacidae > Strigops > Strigops habroptila. The sequence continues at coordinate 14,098,443 of NC_044281.2, read as the reverse complement.
CACATTGGTCCCCTGCTGAAGGCTGTGGAGTTGGAGAGCAGCACACAGTGCCCATGCCACAATTCAATCTGTGCTTCCCCCAGCCTGGTCCTGCCACTGGGGACTGGCAGGGGGTTCATTAAAGATGCAGAGGTGTCATAGGGTTTTTTCTGAAGTGATATATTTCTATCACAGAAATCTTGTTTGCTAATGGAAATTATTGGTTTTTAACAAAAGAGACTTGAACAATAAAAATGTTACTAGCTATGTTGAAAAAATGCCTTTCTGGCACACAGAAAATCCTGACCCTGAAGACATTGAGTTATGTGGATGCAGTGTCTTGCCTGTTTGTCTTGTGTGACCGCTGCTGCGTGCTTCAGAAAACTCATCGGGATTCCCAAAGGGGCGATTAGGAGAGTGACTTGCTGGTACAGAGGTTTCTGCCTGCTCTCCCTTTCAGGGCATGGCTGACTCTTCGAGGCTTTACCTCTCTTCTGCTTGTCAAAGGCTTTACTGTCTTCTGCTAACCTGATGCTAGTTGTTTTGATTCATACGTGTGTCCAGTTTATTAATTTCCTATTCTACAGAAGGCTTGGCCATACCGACACTTTGCAACAGTTAAGTTTCATGAATTGTTGTTGGTTTTTGATAAAGATAACATTTCCTTTCCTCAGTTTAAGCATGCTGCTCTTTTAATTGCACTGATGGGATGATGGCTGTTTCTCTGTTTATCTCTACCCCATTATTTTTGCATATTCATGTTTTGCTTGTTAGTTGAGGCCGCTTTAGACTGAGATGATCTCTTCATAATGATGGCTCATATTTAAGTTGATGTCGTTAATTTAAACCCTAAAAATACAGGAGCAGGTTTTGGATCATTCTTTCTGTTGTGCATTACCATACATGAAACGTGTATTTCATCTGCTGTCATGTCTTCTCTTTACTGATTGGGGTGTTGGTCTCAAAAGCTTTTCCAGCCACCTCCATTATGGACTCAGATAAGTAATGCACCTTCCATCAGCTCCCATGCCTTGATGGTCACCTCATGGTCAGTGTCCATTTGGCTTTGATAGGACTTCCAGGTTTTAATCCTTTTTTATTAAGATTACTGTGTGCTTGTCTACATATTTTGTGATTATTAGCTATGTGGTTAAGACCTCTACACCTGGACTGAGGGCCAGCTGCAGACACCCTGTTTCAGGGAAGGAGGAGAATTTTGATCTTGTTAATTAGTACCTTTCACACTGGTTTTCAGTTTAGTTTGTTGTAAAAGACAGCAAGGAACCCTTTGCTTTGACTCTTCTGAAACATAAATAACTTGTATGAAGGAGGTATTTCCATTCTCACAATTTCTCCTTTCATCGGGGTAGTATTTTATTCTGGGCACCATTTTGTTGGTGGTTGAGTGATGATACATTTGTACTGTCGCATGGACAGATGGAGAAGGGAAAGGAGAAGAAATGGCGGAGTCTTTAATTAGCTGTGCAGCGCCAGAGCATGCTTTTCCAGTGCGTCTGGGGTTTTATATAGGGTGTGGAGACTCAGCCGCTCGATGGATCCAAATTAGCAAAATTGTGTATCCACCGCCAGGGCGTTTCTATGGTAACTGTCTCTCAAATCATATATACAAACAGACCTGGCAGGGGGTATCACCATCTATTTGGTCTGTAGGAAGCCATCGGAAAAGAGGTGTTTTCAGGCTGCAAAAAGGGCTTGCGATGTAAATATTTTTTACTTTCTGGTAACTGGTGTAAGTTTTGGGATCAGTGCTGGGTGCTGGCTCAGTTCCGAATCTGTTTGTGTTTCTGCACATTGACTGGCAGCTGTTACTCCTGATAGGTGTGAGAGTGATCACCAGGAAACTCGCACGAGTTGCAAGTGCACAGTTAGCAGGCGCATCCTTTAGCTCAGAAACATCTTGCCGCTGCACATCATTAACACAGCCTATCTACAGCCGTGCAGGTAGACTGTATGCTACGTGGCTTTTGTGCTGAGCAAACCAAATTATGTGTTCATTTCTTTTCCGCTCATTCTTCTTCATAAAACAGCAGAAATCTGGAGGGTCTTCTCTCACTGGTGTACCTGGTGAATTAAGGGAAATCATCAACCTGATCAAATTATCAGCGTAAGAACAGCCGAAGTGGCTGTGACTCTTCACCTAGGTGACTCTATCTTTATAAATTCTCTCTACATGTCGCTTTTTCTGGTGAAAAAAAAGTGAATGAATGATCCATTTAGCTTACTGCCCTCTTTTTGAAATGTGGGGCAATTATCGTTATTTTTTGCTTGTCCAAAGTCAGGCACTGCTGAAGCATGGGTCATTTCAAATGGGAGGTGGTTAGTTCTTGGGGCCATCAGTTCCATGAGAGCTCCTTTCTGGTTTGAGTCTGATAAAGGGGAGTTAGCAAGAGGCCTGCACTAAATAATCTTTTTCACTTACAAGTATCTTAGATATTGCATGGTGTTGGTTGAGTGGCAAGGTGTACAATGGTGCTTGACTAGAATAATTCCTCAGCTTGCTTAGTAGCTTCAAGGGGTAGTGCCTCTCTTTGCAGTGGACCTTGGCTTATGTAATGGGTCTACAAGAGATTGTACACAGAAATGCTATGTGAAGGTAGGTAAGACTATGCCTGAGTGCACAACCTTTTCCATTGTAGAAGCTTATACATATCTTCAGTGAAAATGGAGTATTGTGCATAAATTACAGGACTGACAGGAATGTACTCTAACCTGTAGAATGTGAAAAACATGTTAATTTTTGTTTGTTTTCTCTTTTTACAGCCAGGCATTTGCCGAAAGCTTTGTGTGATTTATTCTTTTCTTTTTAATGAATTGTTAAAAATGTTTGAAAAGGCATTAAATCTTCCTTTCTGCTATTAATCTGTAAAAGGGGAAGGGGATTTTAAATGGCCTCTTAGTATATTGCTTTATAAAACTGCTGATTCTAGCAGCACCGGAATAGGAATACATACTAATGTAGGAAACACTGAAGGCAGTCAGAGCCCTCTGCATTTATGGAGGAAAAGACTAATAGCTCCATTTTAACAAGGCTCTTAACACTTTGGGCCATCAGCAGGCATTGAGTGAGTGAAATTGGGAGAGCTCCTGTGTGCTAAAAGCATTGAAGTTCACCATTTTGTACCCCAGTTGGAGCCTTCCTGATAGAATTGCACTCTCCAGCCAACTCCAGTTGCCATCTTGAAAACAAACCAAGCAGCAAGCTGGCATTTTGACTGAGTGCACTAATGCTTCACTTTTGAAATGGCACCAGAGCATGATAAATGCACTTAACTCCCAGCTGGATACTTAGCTTTGCAGTGGCGTTAGGGAAAGTTTCTACATGTGTGTTAAGAATGAAAGCAAAGCCTGTTTATATAACGTTTTATATTTGAGCAAAACACAGAAGAGGGGAAAAATCTGCAAAGATACTAAGATGCTAGCTTTGATTCAAGTAATTACACCACAGAAATCAGAAGGGGTGTGCTTAATTAGATTATGTCCTCATGTTACTGAATTCTAAGAGGAAGGCCAGCCAGGGAAGGAGTATCCCAGCTAGGACACAGACGAGGAAAAGGCTCTTAAGATTGTACCTGTTCTAAATAGCTCTTTGATAGGGAAGCCATTCTTGTTAGCAGTTATAAGATTATGTATGGGATTTGGATCTTCTTTGAGCCCCTGCCTTTCTTTTGTTGATTTTGGCGTGTCGCGGCATCATGTGTTCTCTGCTTATCATTTTGAGATGCATTGTTAGTAGCCGGGCTGCATAATTGATCTTCATCTCTAATTACTCTCCTCTCCACAGGTGCCTGGAAAAGGTCCAGATGGGAGCTCATACAATCTCCACTTCGAGGGGATGGAAAGGCAGTATGCATCCTTACCCAGGTACGGCACCGAGCCTCATACGCAGACTCTGATTCACCCTCCCTCCAGTGGGTGGGGAAATCAGCCCACAGCTATATCTGGCTCCAACATGAGAGATTATTTTGCAGTTTTGTCTTGCCACCTTATGCTGCTGATTTAGTGCCATCTTTATAACTGTACTCTTAATTTGGACTTTTGAATTCTTTTTTTTTTTTTTTAAAGGTTTTTCATTGAACATGTCAGCAAGAGTCATGATCCGCAGGTAGAGAACATGACATTGAGGAAGCTGGCTTTGCAGGAGTTATAACAGGTCATAGCAGCGCATAAATGACTGAGTTTAAATGCTCCATCCCTGGCAGTGTTCAAGGCCAGGTTGGATAGAGCCTTGGGTGACAAGGTTTAGTGTGAGGTGTCCCTGCCCATGGCAGGGGGGTTGGAACTAGATGATCTTAAGGTCCTTTCCAACCCAGACCATTCTATGATTCTGTGATGCAATCCTAGCTGCCATTGACAGAGTACTGCTGTGGAAAGCCTCCGCTACAGCAGCCGCAGGACTGAAGTCCCACTGCTGCTGCAAGGACTGACTAACTAGCAGTCCTGTTCCAGTAGAGCATCTCTGTGCTTTAACTGAACACTGTGGAAATGAGAGAGAATTCTCTGAGGGCTTTTTTTAATTTTTAATCCTTATCAACTCGATGAAGAGTAATTCTAGTCTGAAACCAGTGGGGCATAACAGAAAGGAAGCATTTCAGAGATTTCAGTCCCGTTTCTATGGAAGTTCTAATAGCCGAGTGTAAGATTTAGCAAGCCAGAAAGGGGAGCAAGAGAATGCTAGAAAATATAGTGGGAGGAAAACAAAAATAGAAAAATACTCCCCCTTTAGAATTAGAGGCCTGTAGAAGACCTTAGAGGGGTTGCCCAGTCCACTTCCTGAGCCTACAAACAAGGTAATTTGTAAAAGCTAAGCAAAAATAGCTATTTACAAGCAAGAAGAGATTCTTCATTGTGAAATAGTGCTGGCATTTAGGAAATCAGTGAATAGTTCCTTTTTCCTTCATTTTCCACTGTTTGCATTCGAAGGTGTCGCTGAAGAGATTGCTTGATAACTGTGTAATGCTGTGTCCAATTCCAGATGAAAATACAAAGATGTTTTTGGAAACCAATATATAGAGGCTGTCTCACAAGGCATCATTGGATGTTTGTAGGTATTTTTTAATGTATGTGGTTTCTAAACTAAAGGACGTGTCTGTAGTTTAGTTACTGCCTTCAAACAATGTTTGTGTCAGCCATTATTTTGGAAATTCATCCTGTGCAGTAGCTGGCTTTTCTAATAGAAGCCTGCTTTCAGGCAGTGTCTTGTACATATTTTCTAACTGACTGTGGGTATTCTTGCTCTCCTGGGTAAATAGCCATCTTTTTTCATAGTTCTCCAGTACTCAGGCCTCCTCTCATGTTTTTAGCAGTGATTTTTTCAGGTTAGTTAGGTGTAGTTTAATTATGCACACTCTTTTTTATCTATTTTAAATTTCAATTTTATCGAGTACTTCCTTGTGAATTACAGGAATAAATTAGCAATTGGTGCCCAGTGTAACTCTCTACAGCAATTTTCATATTCCTGTATCATGTCTCTTTTTATTCGTTTTCCCTTCAAGCTAATCAACCTTATTTTTTCAGTCTTTATAGAATGGAAATTTTCCAGTGAAGTCTTAACTCCCATCACCCGGAATACTTTTTATTTCACTGGTAGTCCTTTCAAGGATGACCAGAAGTGAGCACAACAATGCAGACGTAGATGTGTCCTTGCTTTACACAGCAGTGTTCTCTGTATTCCTTCTATCCTGTTCCTTTTCAAACCTCTGCATTCTTGGCATGTCTCCTAGGTGTGTGTACCTAGGGGGTACTCTGCACCCTGTGTTTTCACTGGGGGGGGGTTAGGTTTGTTTGGGATTTTGAGGCTTTTGTTTCAAATAGGTCTGTCTGAATCAGATCGTGAATTTCAGAGCGTTCTTCCCAAAACCAAGACTTGCTGGAAACATGACTCTAGCTTTTCTAACAGGTTTGAGTATTTAGCTGTCTGGGTCTCACCCTTTAGGAAGTCATCCAAACATTCAATAAGCTTTTGAAGATTGGTGTGAAAAGTGTCATTTCTCTCAGTGCCAAAGAAGATCATGCTGGAGAGTGAGGGCCTGCACGTCAGCAGGGCTGTGTGTGCTTTCTGACCTGAGCACTTGCACTGCTGCGCACAGGCCATGCATTGCTGGGTCTCCAGAGGGTTTCCTCCCTGGTAGGAGCAGAGCTTTTGGACAGTGCACCCTCGGGTGTGCCTGCAGTCCAGCAATCCACTGCTGCCTTTTATACTTAGGTTTTGTAAGTTTTGCAGTTTCATGTTACTGCAGTAATTAAGCCCTGGCAGTCACAAATGACTAGATTGCTACAGTGAAGTCTAAATCCAGAAGAAGAGGATGTAGTCTCATTGCCAGCCACTAATGGAAATGAGTGATTTCTTTTCTTCTGATGGCTGACTGCCCAGGAGTAGTAAAGGAATACAGGTAAAAACTACCCATTTTCCAACTTATTCTCAGTGGAGGATCCATGAATACTACTCTAATGGGCAGCATTATAAAAATAAGAGAAAGAAATAGGAAGTTAGAAAGAAACACAGAGGTAATAGTTCCTCGAAGAGCTGCTTTCTTCTCCCCAGCATTGTCCTATTAGCTCATGGTTTCCTGCCCGTGGGTTTATTCCTCTCCTTGTCTTGTCCTGTCCTGTCCTTATCTTGATCATAGAGTCATAGAATAGTTAGGGTTGGAAAGGACCTTAAGATCATCTAGTTCCAACCCCCCTGCTATGGGCAAGCATGCCTCACACTAGACCATGTTGCCCAAGGCTCTGTCCAACCTGGCACAAGTCAGGTAGATGATGTCAACTGCTCTGCCCCATCCATCAGTTCCGTAGGCCCATCATAGAAGGCCACCAAATTGGTCAGGCAGGATTTCTCCTTAGTGAAGCCATGTTGGCTATCACCAACCACCTCATTGTTTTTCATGTGCCTTAGCATGCTTTCCAGGAGAATCTGCTCCATGATCCTGCCAGGCACAGAGGTGAGACTGACTCCTCTGTAGTTCCCTGGGTCTTCCATTTTCCCTTTCTTGAAAAAGGGAGTTATATTACCCTTTTTCCAGGCACCGGAAACTTCACCTGACTGCCATGATTTTTCAAATATGATGGACAGTGGTTTAGCAACTGCATCTGTCCGCTCCCTCAGGACCCGTGGATGGATTTCATCAGGTCCCGAAAACCACTGAGCTACATTTGATGTGGACGTGGTATATAATTGTCTGCATACTTAGCCATTTAAGTCCAGTTTAATAAGAGGTACTTAAAGAGGCTTCAGATCAGAGTTGTAGATGCTGGGAGACAGATTCTTATTGCAATACTGTGTTGAGTCCAAGAGAATAGGACCTTTGCCTGCTGCTCTGGTGTGGCACACACAAGGAAAGAGAGGCAAGCGTTTGGACTGCAGCCAGGTTTCGCTGGATGAGGAAGGAGGAGGGGATCTGTGCTATGTCAGGAGTAGCCGGGACCTACACAGCAAAACTGTTCTGCTTACCTGGAAGCCAGCAGGAGATATGTCGGTGCGTGGATATGGACAAATTGAGTATGAGAGCTTTGGTTTTCCTCCCCACTGGGCAAGAAGGAGGAATGATCACCTGCCAAATAGCTTTATGAATGTCTGGTGCCGTTAAGGCACTACCCTGTTCCTGTGCGGAGGCACACCTCCTGCATGAGGGGGGATTGCCAGCAGCATCCAAACATATCTGCTCATAGGTTGTAAAAATCTAAGCTTTGAAACATCATTGCTGCTTTGCCCTTTCCCTTTTGTTTTGTATTCTGTTTTTCTCTGAAGCTGCTAATTTAAGCCTAGATATTAGGGGACAGATTCAGGTAATGTGTCTGTATTAACTGTGTCAAGTGTGCTTGCCTTTTCAGTAGATGCAGCAGCAAATCCACTGTCCCAGTCTCATTGAGCTCAGTGACACCCTTTTTGCCTCTCAGTGCAGGATCTACTCCTGTGTAAGGCTACATTTTTAATTAAAAGCTGAAAACAGGAGGCAGCAGCCTTTGGAGGAAGGCTTTGTATGTGACTGGCTTAATGAGTGGACAGCTGAGTTATGTAGTTAGGTTTCTGGGTAAAATAAAGCCAGTCTGTAGACTTCGTTTGGAAATGTCTAGAGAGGCAAACATCTGAATTAGATGATAAGTGGCTGTGGCAGGAGAGTGGCAGGTCTTCATCTCACACTGCATTGTGCTGCTCTGTCTGCAGAAAAGCAGCTAAGTGGGAAAGACAGAATGGAAGGCTTTGCAAGAGAGATATACTTCTCTGCACTCAATACTTACGTGTTGCCCTGGGGCTACGGCTAAGTACTGCTGAGTAGTAGTATTAAGCAATGTTAAATCCTCCTGCTTAGGAGAATGGCTTGATTCTTATATCTCTTAGCCTCTTCTTTTGGGAAGAGGAGCAGGGCAAGGGTATGAGAGACAAAAAAAATTTGTATTTTTTAAACTATTTTTAATGCCTGTTTTCTTGATGTAATACAGAATATTTTCCTGATGGAGCCATGGAACAGATATGATGCTGAAGCTGCTCTGTTTGTTCATAGTTTTATTTTTGAGCTTGCTTTTATGGAAGTCTGTCTTAATGTAAATCACAGTCTTGCCAATGGCAGCCTTGTTTGGAGAAATGTCGCGTTCGAGGACACGTTCTTTTCTGCGTTGATGGAAAAGCTGGCTGTGACCAAAAGCAGGCTGTCAGACACTGAGACAGGACACTGGTGACATGACGAGTGTAGATGAGAAAGCTCAGCCATCTTCCTGGTAAGAAATGCTGATTCCAAGGGAAAGCTAATGCTCCAGACTTTCTCTGGAATCCTCCTGTTATTGAAAAACATGCATCTTTGTCAAGAAAAGGGGTGGGGCTGGAAGGGCAGTAAGAGCATTAGAAAATAACTGCTAGCATGGAAAAATGAGTTCAGGCTGTGTAGATGAGTTCAGCTCTATTGCTGTGGCTGGGAGGAGACCACTAAGCAAACTGGTAATTGGTTCACAGGAATATGCTTCTTAAACATAACACGCATCGTAAAACTGGGAAATTTGCAAATGTATTAAGGAACTAGCCTTGCAGGACAGTGGCAGCACATAGTCTTGCCATGCTGGAAGCTTCTCTTCAGATTGACCATGCAACTTGCGCTTCTTAAGGCAGCAGCTAAATGCAGCGCATCCTCCATTCCTAGGTATGAAGCCAGAAAGGACAATTTTGATCACCTTATCTGAGCCCCTCAAGACCTTAATTTCTGCATCAATTTCTGTATTTTTGCATCAGACTAAATTTCAATTTTGATCTACAACATTACTTTCGTAAATGTATTTACAAAAGCATCTAACCTAGAGTTGAAATATCACATTGTGGAGAATTCATTGCATTCTACAGCAGTTAATTATTTTACTGTTTAAAAAGATTATGTTGGGTTTTTTTTCCCCAAGTCTGAAATAACCCAATTTCAGTTTCTAGATATTATGGTAAATATTTTCCTGCTAGGTTTTAAGAGCCAAGCCTGCAAAATGCCTCCCTTTCAGTATTTCTATGCAGAGGTCATTTATGTTATCTCTTAACCTCCCTTTCAATAAATTAAACAGATTGAGCACTTAGGTCTTACCCTATAAAGCATGAAAGCAGCATTGACTCAAGGGGCTGGAGTCCCCATGCAGTCAATTTATGAGGTCGCCTCTAGAGCTGAGTCAAAAATATTTCCAACTCTTTGGATCAAAAGCAAAGTTTCTGTAACATCTATTTCATGAAAAGATAAGGCTCCTCAAACAGAAGGAATGAATTGCTTAGCAAGTTTCATCAGCTATTTTTTGCATTTGAGTGCTTTTATTTTACTAACCAAGTTTATTTCAAAATGCAGGATTTCTGTAATTTAATTGAATCCCCAAAATGTCATCAGAAAGTGACTTGACACAAATCACAAGGAATTGTCTATTAAATAAGTCATCATTCACCATTGTCTAGCAGAATCTGAAATTAATATACTGACATTACTTAAATATGTATATAGTGTATTCTCCTGGTTAACAAAAAGATATCACAATTTTAGCACAGACTATAATTAGCTGTAAATCAACTTGTCAGAGCATTCCCAACCTATGGGAATTGACTAGGTGAAAAAGCAAGGTTTAAAATCAATTATTTAAATGAAAATTCCCTGCTTGTTGCTTTAAATCACAATTAATTTTTTTGCTGTAAATCCCTTTGATTTAACTTACTCCATCCCATATTGCAAAAAAAATCTATTCATTTTCTCATTTTGTATATTTGATTTACATTCCTCCTTGACATCCAACAGTATGTTACACAGCATTGACCCAGCAGTGCAGTCATGGTTATTGCCATCTGCTGAGGGATGTGATATCCTGATTGTTTTTTGATGTTGACCCTTCTGCACTGACAAGTGCCATGTGGTGGCACAGTGGTTCTCAGTAATGGTGACAGTGTTGCTCTGCCCCATAATACTGCTGCTGTTCTGCCAAGTTATCTTCCAGGGACCATCTTGGTGTTCAAACACTTAGTAACAGACTGCCACTCAGTTTTCCACTGTTCCTCCCTTCAGTTGACTTCATTACATGGCTCTACTAAATTTGGGGGGTTTTTTTCCTTTTTTTAGCCCAAAACTGTGCTTTATGTCAGGCAGAGAGTGGCGAGTGGCAATGCTGACACAGACTGCAGGTATCACAGGGAATGACATTGCTGCCTGTAGCACTGTTTAAATTGGAGATTCATTCACCTGGTTAAAAAGAGCATCTGCAGATATATTTTCATAAAGGGAGAGGGGAGAGATTGCCAAAACTCTAATGGCAGTGAAATAATTTATCATCCCAGTCCAGAATCACCAAAGTCATAGTCTGTCAGTGAAACCATGTTATTAGACATATATTATACAGTTACAAGGCAAACCTATTAACTTTTGATGCATAATATAATATACAGTATTTTTAGTAATGCCCAGATTTTCCCTCCAAAGTGGTGGAAAACAGTGAAGGGCAGGGTGATGGGAAAATGTTTTGTAATTCAGGTACCTAAAAAAAGCCTGTATTTTCCCCATTCCTCATATTGATTAAAATTAAGAGAAGAGGCTCAAGAGAAAGATTTACGAACCAATTGTAAGTGGTCTTTTTTTTTCATTTTCAATGTAATTTTTTTTTTTTTTTTAATATTCCCATGACATAACTGCAAAACTAAAAAGACTTGATAATTTGGAGTCTTAAATAGGATTAGAACTAAGTATGGTGCAAAAATGAATGGCTCACCTTATTTCATCATCCTAGTTGTGAAATATAAGTAATATTCCAACAGTATATTCTATGGTATACTTGATTATTAACTTTCTTTTCTGTTTTAATCATCTGAAGTAATATCAGTAACTCAGGGATATTTTTAAAATATTATTGACAGCTGTACTTTCATTGAAAATGCAGCAAAACCCATGTCTGTCTGTATCTTCCAATGTGGTCTCATTTTAAACGAAATATGTGTATGGTTTTAATTGGGTTTTAAGTCCAGGCAGATGAATTTAGAATCAGTTTTAATGGAAATACTGGTCCTACTCAAGGACCTCCAAAATATGTTGCAATAAACCAGGCAAGATGAAATACAAAGAAAAAAGAGGATTCTTATGTCCTAGAGCACAAGCTTGGGAACCAAGCTGATGGGCTCATTAAAAGATTAGCTTAAATCCAATATCAAACAGTTTAAGATTTGCTTAACTAACTTTACTTAACTCTGAAAGATAATAAAACTGATTGCTGTGGAAACTGCCCAGGGTCTCTGAGATGTCAGGGAAGTCATTGTCCTACAAGGACAGAGTCCAAATCCATAGCAGGACACCAGATTTGTGATACGTACGTGCAGCTGAAAGCTGGAAGTGCTCTATTGCAGCTTGTTCTGTTTCAGTTTCAGTTACGCTGCTGCAGTATGCCATGGTGTAAATATCACCCCCGTGTCATATGTGAACTCTGAAGGCTGTTTTTGTGTATGGTGTCAAGACGTGTTTGTCCAAAAATGTGCAGAGGTCATAAATAACCCGTGTATACCTTCTACAGAAAAAGTCTCAGGCACTAAAAGCAGAGCAAGTAAGAGAGGGTCAGTGTACTGAAGATGTTTCAAAAAATAGTCTTAGTGTCTTTCCCTAAGAATTAGCTGAAAGGAGGAAAGAAAACTGTAAACGGGATCACAATTACAGAAATCTCTACGGTGAATTCAAAAGGGAGGAGATGTGGTTGTAAAACATATGTCCAGCTTTCTAATAAAATAGAAATATCACTTGAAATGAACAGGATGCCTCTATCCAAGCCAAATTAAGTCTGAATACTGAAAAAGTATACTTCAGAAAGTCAGAAAGGTCAAGGTTCATGGCTGGCGGGCCACCTCTATAATTTCCATGGGAATACCTAAAGAAAATTTTCCAAAGAAAATGTCTGCAACAACTGGGACATAGCTTGAAAAAAACCACTAAAAGCCAGATGTCCCAGAAGAATACTTTGAGAGTGTAGAAGGAGGCAGACAGGGATGGGTTTTGTCAATTTTTCTAATAAGTCAGTCAACTCCTCATAGCGAAAAGCCAGTCAATGAAATATGGAATAGTTTAAAAGTCAATTAATATTTTGAAACTAAACAGCCAGCCTTTTGCAAGGAGATACTGCTGGAGAAAATAAAAACACTTTCAAGTGTCACATTTACAAAAAACATGGATCTGGTGTGGATTTTAGTGTATAACCAGGCATAAGGACATACCACTCAAACTGAGGGCACCAAATTCAGCTTAAAAATACAGGAGATGGAGAAAAATACTGCCTTTGAATAAAAGGGCTTGAATTAATATTATAAAATTTAATGAAGTCTTGGAGACATTGCTTCAGAAAAGAAAGCTGTATTAGCTATGCCTCCAGTGAGTAAAAGAACAAAACAACTGTTAGGGAAGAAAATATTAATGAAAGAAAGAAGTGTCAGTACAAAATGGTTAGGTTGAGATGGAGGATCTGCGGAAAAAAGATAAGTGAATGCAAATTAAAAAGAAGCTGATCAAATTCAAAACCAAAAGCATATAGCCCATAGAATGCATCAACAGAGTGATGTGCTGAGTGAAACCTGGGGAATAAGATGCGTGCTACAAAATGCAAATACGTCCATTGCATTGTTGAGATGGATATTGAAACTGCTCAGGAGACCAACAGGCAGGGAAGCTCAGTTGGCTGCTTTATAGGTATGAATATTTGGAATAAAAATGTTGCTGCTTATGTTAGGTTATAATTCAGAATTGATCAAAAAGTGTGAACTCTAGGCTGCAAAGGTGAGGAAATAAGATTTTCTTTCTGTGAGAAAGTGCACTGTAAAATAAGACAACTTCACTGCAGTTCTTGACTTCGGCTTTCCCTTGATAAATAGGCCTGGAAGTGTGGCTGAAAGACATTTGTCAGGGAACATGCTTTCAAAACAGCTAACAAAGGAGAAATGTAGGAAGCCAACAGCATCAGGCATAAATATGTATGTTTTTTGAGGATGTTGGATCAGGATTATCAGGATTTTTTGAGTGAGCTTCCTGCAGTGCTTATAGCATTGTGCATGCACCTCCTGTATGTCCTATCACTGCTCAGCTAGCCTCCTGTAAGCAAACAGCAGCTTTGAGATCACACCAATCACTCAGAGGCAGGCTGCAGTTAGTTCTTCACAATCCAGCCAATTCCTTTGTCTCCATCCAATCTTTGCAAAGCAGGCTCAGAAGAGAAACAAACAAACAAACAAACAAAACCAAACGAACAGGAAAGATGTTAAAAAGAACAAGGAAGTTGCACTATCACAATAGCAAGTTTCAAGTTTCTAATAACAAACCATTTGAAGGGAGTCAGTTATAGGAAACAGGAAAGGAGATAATGATGGTAAAGTAGGAAAGTGAATTGTATGTGGACAGTCTGCATGCTGCAAGGTAATGGCACGCTGTGAAATCTTAAGACCTCAAATATAGTTCTGGGTTCTTTAACAAACACACAGGGACAGGGTTGTGAGCACTCAGTGTGCCACCCACCAAGGAATAAGAAACAGGGCGGGAGAGACGGGAGCCATACAGGAACACAAGGGCAGTGCTTTAAGCAGACCTGCTGTTGTTTGTTATCCTTGGTGAAACCCTGCCTTGTGAGGAGAGAGCTTGTATATAACTTGGTGATTAGAGGAAAGAGGTATCTAATTTGGGATTAAGAGAATCACTGAAGAATTTAATAGTAAAAACAGTTGCTAGAACAGCTGTTTCAACACAGCTCATACAATTGGCAGCCAAACTGCTTCCATTTTTTAAGTAGGTGACATATTTAATTTCTCCGCACAGAAGTTTCTTAAACATGTATCAAGAGAATATTCTAAATTCTAAAAGGTTTTGTCCAGCTTTCTGTGCCCATATATTCACCTAAGGCTTTTATGTTGCTTTTCAACTGTAACACTTTAGAAAGTCGTGCTTTGTCTATGTTAATCCATGTTGAGTAAGACCTTACTCTGCAAATACAAGCTACTACGAGTCTGATCCATGGAGCAATCCATGGTTGTCTTCCTACCAACTGTAATCAGCAGTAGCTTTAGACTGAAATGCAATCACTGTTAAAGGATATTCCTTAATTTCTTTCCTGTCTGTGTCAGTCTGATAGTAATTTCGTAAACTATGATTAGGACTTCTTCCCCCCAGGAACTCTACCCACCAATGTTAGCAGTCTCTCCATATTTTGGAGATCCTAGAAAAAGGAATATATGCTCTATATGTTCTCCAGCCCATCTCATCTTACCACAGATATAAGTGAAATAAAAGTAGGACTTTAAAATGAGTGTAATTCAAGGCTGTTGAAGAATTGCAAATGTTCAGATCACTAGCAGTTATGGACCAGTAACTTTAGAGCAAGCATGGAGCTAAAACTGCTGTTGTACCTTATTAGAAAAAATTAAGTCCTGCTTTCTTAAGAATCTTTACCCTCATCTCAGGCTTGGAAAGGTTGCATTGTTCTAGCATTCAATAGTTATGTAAATTAGTGCTAATCTTGTCACTTAGCACCTATTCGAAATTTTCTACTAGAACAGCTCTTTAAAATATGGCATAAACAAAGCACAGGATGCACAGTGATACTATTCTTTTGTTGATGCTTATTTGGGAAAATCTGCATAAGCTACTGAGCGTCTTTACTACAGGTAAAGGTTTTCCTGGATATGCCAGAAACATGCCAGCAAAACTTTGTAGGCATGTGATAGGTGTTAGTGCATAGGCCACTAGTCAGACTTTCAGCAAGTTTTATTTTGAAAATATATTAAATACCCCAGTGCATATGCTAAAAACTTAACCACACCTTTATGGTAATGGTCTTTGCTCTACTCAAAAACTTTGTCTGCCAAATGTAACTTAATCTGGCTACAGAGATATTGATAGAACTCATACCTTCTGCTGGCTTCTGTCTGGTATTGCTGTGGCCTCTGCTAGTTCTGCGCGAGCAGATGGGATCCTACAGCTGTTTGAATAAATATTAGTTTTAAAGAGTTATTCTGCACTGATTAACCATTCAATGAGGGGGGAAATGGCAGGGGAGAGAGTGCCTCAGGAATCTCTCTGTTTCAGGCCTTTTGCCCAACAGGATTCATTTAAACGTTTAAGCGATGATGAGGTGAGGAGCCATGTAAACTGGAAGCTGTTCCTCAACTCACCATCTTTTGTCCATGCACAGAGTAATTGATAGCTTATGCGCCTGCAACAGCTGAAAAAACGGAGCAGAACATGCAAGCACGTCCACTGTATAACATACGTGGGAAGCAAGAGGAGGAGAGTGTTAACTTTAATACAAAGTGAATTATCTGGCATTTTTGTTCCACTCCAGATGTAATTCAGCAAGGAGATTGGATCTGTGCATTAAATAGTCTGAGACAGCACCTTGGAAATTGGCAGCCAGTTCCAGCCATGGAGGATGGTAAATGTGGTGAACAAAACCCAGCCCAGGTTATCAAGTAAAACCCCGAGCCTATAGGGGTCCTCGGGTGCAGAGTAGCTGGCACTTTTCTTCATTTAAAGAAGAAAAATAGTCTTAGTTTTCCAGGTGAAGGGAAGTACTTTGAGAGAGTACACTCTGTTGTAGATCATGACAAAATCTGGCAAGCAGAACCAATCTCAGCAGGATTTCACAGTTGAAAATCCATCTGAATGGCTTTTTGCTTGGATCTAGGTGTTAGCGTATTGTTGTACATACCCATGTGTCACCAGGCTTTGGTCCCTCATTTAGCATTTTTGTTATGAATTTTGGCTCGATCTGAGATGCTGTGTTTACTGAGAACTGAGATGTCTTCGGTATAAAAAGAATGTGTTTTTAGAAGCATGGTATTATCAGTTTTTCCCCTTTGTTTTGCTTTCTTAAAGAGGTAGTAGTGATATGCTTTTGAACTGCAGTCAACCACCCAAAACAATAGCTGGGATAAAGTGAGTGGATTGAAGGACATAATAAATCTTTTTTTCCAAAGATCCTCAAACAACAAACACTCCTTATACGTTCAGCAATTAAAGATTTCCAAAATCAGTTAAAAGCTTTAAGGATTCCAATAGCTGCGCTCAGAAAGCACGACTTTGCCGCGCGTACTGTTTCTTACTGGGTGATTCTGGTAGTCCTCTAATTAGCTTTGTAGGGGTGTCTGAAGGCATCTGGATTTCTCACTGTCTAGGGAATTAGGCTGAATTTCAGCTGCCTGAATACACCCATGCTGGTTTAGAGCATTTTCCATAAGGATCTCTTCACTGTGTGGTGTGCAGCCTCCTCTGGAATGGCGAGTGGAAGCAGCTCGGAAGTGCAGGCTGTGCTGCGGTACTGACTGTGCCATGCTTTGTGGCAGAAAGCACGGAGCAGATTGGTTTGTAACGAAAGGGAATTAAAAAAGCCGAATTCAATTAGTCAGTTGAAATTGAGTTGGGGTTTACAACTTGAATTTTTAGGCCCAGATCCATCAGAGCACTTAAGCACCTGCTTTACCTTGAATACATTTTGCTTTTCAATAGCAGTCATTTGCCTAGCTATCAGAGGCCTCCAGGAAACCTGGACTTCAACATGCAGTGTAAAGCATGGGGGAAGGACGGCAGACAGTCAGTGGTACTTAGAGAAATTTCACTTTTTCACTCACTGCACTTTCTGTGGTTTAAATAATGCCTCTTTCATGCTTCCTTAATGCAATGGTTTTTGTTAAATACCCTGTAAATAATAGCAAGAAAGGTTATTTAATGAATAATCTGACTTTTTCTTTGAAGAGACTTGTTACTGATCTTAACCTGGAATCTCTTTAGTATTACTGAGGGGAATAACAACCTTAATGTCATTTTGGTTTGATTTCTTTGTGTGAAAGGCTGATAGCTATCCCTTCTCTCTCGTCACCAAACATCTGAAAAAAGCTTTGTTATTGAGAGATTACTGCAGTGTTTCTTGGTTTTACAGAGATTTCATCAGAAACATTTCGCTTGTAATGGACAATGGGAAACGTTCAGCTGTCCATTATTACACTTCTTTGTACACAGTCTAAAAATATAAATGGAAATTATAATTACATCTGTAATTCTGGGTCCCAGCTGAAATCACTTTAATCCCAGTGGTGGGGGGGATCAATACAGAACCCTTAACCCTGATCTTTTCCTCCTTAGACATTTCATTTTCAGTTGTACTAGTTCCTACCACAAGTTTTGTAAGTTTTTCAAGGGACTTTAGTATACAGAGACCATTTTGCACCCTCAGAATGGTATTGCTGCTTTGTGCTTTTCTTAGAAACTGTAATGTTCTTCTTGAGTAATGGTTTATATTGTAGGTGTTTGTTATGATATGAAATTTCTCCCTTTTACTTTTTGATCATGAAAAAAGAGCAGGTTTTGAAATGTTACAAAGTTCTTAAAAAGAAGATCCCATTTTCCTGGAAGTAGAATTACACATATTTTTGTTAAAGAGGAACCCAAGTCAGCATTGAAGTTTTAACATTCAGGTTTGTAAAAGACATCTTTCTCAACTAACCACAGGCTCTCTGTACTATATTGTGCTTTTTGCCTATGGGATTCAAATATTAGGCCTGTCAAGGTAAATATTATTGTTGTTGGGGGGTTTTTTTATATCAACATCTTAAGACATGCCATCGAGTGTTTTCTGTTTCTGAAACCTGCACCCTTGTGCAAACCTGGATTTAGACCAATACTCAAATTAGTTTGAGTTAGTTTCTGGGGAGAGGAAAGGAGAGATTGCTTTTATGCTGTAAGGCCTATGCAAACTATTAATTGTCCACTAATTACAGGTTCCTCTGAAGCATCTGGTTCTGGTAGCAGTCAAAGACATGATGCTGCAATTCAGGGCACACTCTGCTACATTGCCCCAGTTGCCACACTATTAGTGAATGTAGATGTGACATCCATGTAGCAGAGGTGTGCTATTCAGCTGGTAGAATGTCTTGTTTCTTAGTAATTGCATATACGTACCCCTCTCTAGATCATGATCACTCAAAAAGTGGCAAACTAACTGCATTTTGGTCAGTCTTTTCTCTGAATACCTGAAAGACACAATTGAAAAGGAATGTTTCCACATGGAGTGAGGCATTTCGGCAATCCACATCTAGTACTCAAGCTATTTATTTGCTCTATAAGGCTGTCAGGCCTTAACTTCCTGACTTCATTCCAGGATACAGATGTCTCATTCTCTCTGTGCCCTCACCTCGCCTTTTGGATACCATTCTCCAATACAAGAGCCTAATCCAAAGCTCATTGAAATGCTTCCATTGACATCCAGAGGCTTTGGCTGAGGCCGGATGAGTCTGGGGCACAAAGTTCCTCACTGCATGGAGTTATTCCCTCTTGTCAGTTTGGTATCTAGGCAGAGCATGAATCTCTTTCCATCTTCATTTCCCTCTGAAAAGTATCTTGATGGTTTTTTATGAACATGCCACTTCAAGTCTATTACACTGCACACTGTGCAAATACTTAGAATGATAGTGTAGTAGTGACCTTTATTGTTCATTAGTGAATCAGCAGCCTAGCTTACTGTGGCTTTACATGAGCTTTATAAATTGGTTGTTATTTTCAATGATGATTCCCTTGATTTGAACATACTAGAGCAAAGATAATTGGTTGATTCATTATGTAAAAGATTGTTTCAAGTTAGAGGGTGTATTTATTTAATTTTTCTTCCCCCGTGAAACAAATTGAGACATGCTGTCTGGAATCTTTGCCAGGTTCTCACCAGGTTCAGATCAGGAAGTGCTATTGCTTCTCTTTTTTCTCAACTGATAGCATGTAGTAGACTTACTAGGCCGAGCAGAGGTACATCTCTGAATGTCCTGGTGTCCATCATAATGTAAGCTGAAGCTACTGACAACATCATGTCTTGCACAAAAGATTCTGCTGCACATGGTAGTCTTTGACACATGATGTATATATGTGTTCAAAAGAAATCAAAGTCTATACTTGGTGGTGCTGTCCAAAGCCTCTCTTTATCTCAGTATTGGCTTGCCCTTATCTTCCTACTGCTGTGCTGTCACCTCTCACAAAGGTATCACTAATTGCCAGCTGTTGGCATTGCTTTCCCATTGCTCAAGGATGCAGTGTTTTGGTGTGTCTTAAAAGCATTCTTTTTTTCTGTCTTCTGCTGTGTGCTCTCTCTTCCAGCTTCAGCATCCTGATATCTTCTGTTCTGGGTACATGACTAAGCTGATATAACTGTGTTGTCACAGGCTGTGCTTGCTCTCTCTAGAAGGTTGGTGTGCTCCAAGAACTTTGCTGTTGCAAATTATATCTTGTCGTCTGGCGTGCAGCATGGTGTGCAGATGGCACAGAAGAAATTTGTTTAGAAGCTACATATCTCCTCTATTACAAGTGTTGGGGGGGATGCACACAGATCTGGGGTATTGATGATTGCATCAGTTCCCAAAGAGCAAAGGACACTGCATGCTCAGTGACCTTGCTAGTAAGTCCTGCTGGATGCATGGCGCTGCCCCTGACCAGAAATGTTTGGAGGAAAATCACATAGATCTGATGGTGATGGTTTTAAACTAAAAGAAGGGAGATTCAGGCTGGACATGAGGAAGAAATTCTTTACAATGAGGGTGGTAAAATACTGGACCAGGTCACCCAGAGAGGTGGTGGATGTGCCATCCCTGGAGACATTCAAGGTCAGGCTGATGTGGTTCTGAGCAACCTGATCTAGTGGAAGATGTCCCTGTTGTTCATTGCAAGGAGGTTGGACTAGATGACTTTGAAGGTCTCTTCCAACCCAAACCATTCTGTAATTCTTTGATGGTGTCTCGTGTCATTTTGGACTCCTTGCAGGCACTGCCAGGGCTGATGCTGCTGGGGAAGAAAGCAAAGAAGAGCCAGGCTAGGTGGGGAAAGTGGCAAAAAAAGTTCTGGGAGCCATGGTCTGCAGGAAACCAAACCTGGGCCTTGTGGAGGGAGGCAAAGGACAGCAGGGGATGTGGCATTTTGCCCCATTGCCATGTCCTTCCATCTGCAGCCTGTTGTCTATCATGAAGTCCACTGACTTCCAGATTTGCTTTTCCTAAGGAAACAAAGTGCAGCAAATGGGAAGGTGAAGAACCAAGCACGGAAGTGTGTGAAAGGCCTTGTTTTCATCTGTGACTGGACCACATAGCTTGTGTGTATACATATAAAGGCATTAAAGTTAGTGCTCTGTGTGAGTAAAATCTCTACCTATATCTGTGAGCCTGGGTTACAGCGGTTGGGAGCTATATTGTGCGTTTGCTCAATGCTGCATGGTTCAGCTCTCAGAGCAAAATTACAGTGACGTATTTGATACCAGTGGTGTGTGTGTGTGTCTCATTCACACACAGCTATTCTGCAGGGCATGTTGAGGGGGTGTTTGAGGAACCGATGAGATTCACGGCTGTGTCTCACTTCCCCAGAATCTGCTTCTGCTACCAGAATCTGGTGCGCTAAACCCTCTTCATCTGAACAAGTCAACAGCCTGTCCCAGGCTGCCGCCTCAGAGAATGGCAGGGACTTTGTAAATAAAGGAAACAATTGAATGATAAGTTCACACTTCAGCACGCTGCTTAACAACCTGATAACAGTTAATTACATACAGTATTTTTAAATGCAGCAACAGGGAGATAACTCATGCAGAGGTGGAGCACAGGCTCTTGGGCCTCATGACTGAAGGTTAACCTCTTACTACCCGTGCCCCTAAAGAGCCCAGTGCCCCTCAGCTCCAAACCTCACCAGCTTTCACCATTTACTGGCTAGCAGTGACTTCAGAGCCATCCACGTAGCATTTCCTCAGCTGCAGGTAGAGGCACAGAGAAGCTGAGCTCAACCCTGCAACTTGCATGGCCCCGCTTTGAAAGAACAACCTGTGTGCTGGCGGGTGGGAGATGCAGGGTGGTGAAACAGGGGTTGTCTCCACCACAGGCAGCAGGTAGAGCATGTCCAGCCGGTGGCCGCTCCGCTTGCTGCAGCTGCACTGATGTTCGTGTAACTGTAGAAGCTCTGAAGGAAGAAGCCAGCATAAACACAGCTGGAACGGGCTGCAGTTGCAGGGCGCTCGCGGCCGTCTGTGAACCACGGCAGCTGCAGTCAGTGCTACTGCTCTCTGGGCACCGGGTGGGACGTTTCCGTCTCTCCCAGCCCGGTGGGATTGAGGGGTTTGACCCTGGTTATTTAAAGCTCAACTTCAGGACATCTGCTGTCAGAGCACCCGCAAAGTTTGTGACTTAATGCAAGTCTGATTAACTGATTTGCCTATCCAAATCTGGAGATTTACACACTTCTGTAGAGGCAGCTGTAAAGTTATAACTTCAGCTGTTTATCATGCCCTGAGCCTTTAAATCTCAATTATTAAAGGTGGTGTTTAATGGCTGGCTGGAAAAGGGGTGGTTACCACAGTGTTAATGGAGTGTGGCAAGCCAGGAAATGTATAATCTAATGCCTGTATAGAAATGAATGGTTCTAACAAAAGAAAATATAGGGGGGAGGACATACTTACAGGCTGTTTGCAGTGTTTAGGAGCAAATCAGTATGTGAGCAGTAGGGGAACAACAGACACTGAAATACTGAAAATGAGCTGCTTGTCTTTAAGATATCCCTTGCTCCCAAAAAACAGCCATCATTTTCCTCTGGATCTTGAGCTTTGCCCTTGTTGCAAAGGGGAAAAAAGGCAATGGCACATTCCCGTGAGTTTAACAGAATGTCTGGACCCAGAAAGAAATTAAATGGAAGGAAAAATAACCAGCTACAATCAGTTTCAAAAATCATTTCCTTTTTTATTGAAGCATGGTTTTACTATCCAGTTTGTGCCATGAGAGGCAGAATTGACAGCCATGCTTCATCATGGCAGGGGGGGAAAATGCTGCAAGGAATACTTTAATTTAAATGAGAGATGCTTTGGAGGACAAAAGAAAAAAAACAAAACCCAAACCTAAAAGCTTGATAATAACATTAATAACCACTTCTCACAGGTTTTTACCAGCACACTAAAGATCAGACAGCATGTCAAGATTGCAGCAGCTGAATAGTAAAGACCTGGGCCTGGGTTGTTACTATTTAGGAAGATTCTTTTAATGATTCCTGTTACTTGTTGAAAACCATTTGAACAGCACAGCTGAATAAGCACCATGCTTTAAGTTCATTCCAGGTGAAAAAATGAGAACAGGATAGAAATTGGGTTTACGTGTTTTTGAAAGCACTTTACAAAACAGCATGGATAGCAGTAGTGCTATGACTGGATAGGCAAAAGGAGGAGGCTTCCTTGCTCGGGAGGAGCTCTCCTGGAGCCTGAGCGGTGTGTTTGTTTCCTTCTGAAGAGGAATTTTGACTATGGCAATGGAATTTCATTTATATCAAATTAAAATCTCCTGAACCACCACAGGACCTTTAATTCATACCCTAATAGCCTCAAAAAAAAGGTAGAGATCTGTAGTAGAGGTTAGGGTGAGGCAAAGAGATGTGGATAGTGTTTCTGGCTTCTGTGCTGGGCCAGCACTGGGGTCTCACCTTCTCTGCATCTCTCTCCCTTCTCATTGCCTGCTCTTGAGGGAAGTAGCTGGCTCTTCTCATGGCAGCAATAGTGGAGTCCTCATGTCCATTGGAGCTACTGCACAGTAATGCAGTACAAATATTACCATAAGGGAGATTTCACTTTAGCATCTTGCCCCAGTGCTGGGAGTTCTGCATGCATTCAGTACTTCTTTATATTAGTTTGAGTCTGCATTGAAATGCAAAGTTCGTCTGAGAAACATAAACATTTGCTTCTCTTGCTGGCTTAAGATGCATACATCCTTTAAAAAGAAGTTTTCTCCCCTCCAATATAACTTGGCCAGCATTGTCTCAGAAATGTGACGCAGGAGAGGAAAGGCCAAGAACTCTTTTAGTCTATAGGAGGAACTTTCAGCCCCTGCTGATCTGCAGAACAAAAGACCAAAGGGACCTTAAAATCTCAGCGAGGTCTCTTCCCAACAGAGCATGGGGCTTCCTGAGCAACAAGCATGACTGCTTAGCATTGAGAGTAGGTTACCAATGCCAAGAGGTTAATGACTCACACGGTATTATGTTGTGTTGAATAATGAGTAACATATGAAATGACACATGTTGTAATGACTCGCTACTTAAAGTACCAATCTACTTAAGATCCCTCTAAGCTTGAAGAGATCACAGAATAGCGATGTCTTGTTCAATAGGTGCTACTTTATTTTATGCCTCCTGGTAGAAGAGATGTACCATGCCTGAGAGCATATGAACAAAACAAGTGAGGAATTGAGTAGGAAGGATTATTGGGCTAGTTGTTTTGAATGCTTAATGGACATTTATAGAGCACCGGCTAGCATATTTGGGGTTTTGTTGCTCTTGCTTTGAGGGTTTTAATCCTGATTATTGTAGTTGGTATATTTGTAGGTTGAATGTAAAGAAGGAAAGAAAGGGGAGCTTTGCCTGCAGGATGGGATTATCAGAAGCTGGTCTGATATCTGCTGTGGAAAATAAACTAATGCTGAGGCAAAGGAGCAACACAATGTTTTATGGCTTTGTTGCTGATGGGAGGGGGTTTAATTAAATAGCACTCTGAATTCTGATGTTAGCCAATCTGTGACATAGTTTGCTCCATTAGGGATTGAGAACAATCAATTTGGTTGTGTGCAAATGAGACTGTTCACGCTGTCATAAGAAATCTTATATAATCTTACAGTAAAGGTTTAAACCTGTCAGACTACTGTTTTCCTATCTTACTATCTTACAGCTGTTTCTGCAGTCTGCTTCTCTGCATGGAAAGCTAGTATCTGACTAAGCTTTATGCTTGGTCCTACATGCCAAAACAAGTGGGACGCCTAAATGTCTCCAACTGCTAAGAACTGCCCAGGCCGAACTGCTGGGGCACAATATCTCTCAATATGTGGCCCTGCACATTTGTTCTCTAGCTGCTTTAAGGCTAGACTTCAACTAGAGCAACATAAACCTGTCTGTGCACTTACCTTCCAGGATTGTGGTGCTTTTGCCGTTTGTTTCTAAATATCCCAAGCCGTAATACTGTAGAGAGAGAAAAACTACACATGTAAGCTCTCATGTACAGGCCAGTCCAGGCCACTGTTAAATTTTGCAAAACTGCTTGCAAGGGAAGAGCATTGGGCCTGCCTGCACTGCATCTGAAATGTACTCTTGCTTGAATTTCAAACAAACTTGTATGGATCCCTCCTTCTCCAAATCCAAAACAAATATGAATTCTTTTAAAAAGGGAAGAGAGAGATTTTTCTGCTCTTTCCTCCCCCTGCCCCAGAAACGCAGGTCATGAAATGATCGTTATTTTTATGGGTCTGCAAAGCCTGTAGAAGTCAAAGCTATGTTATATACATTGCAGAGTGTTCTGCTAATCCAGTCCAACCGCAGTCGTGCCTGGCCCAAGGATGAGGGTCTGGTAACTGGAAACCTGACACTGAAGGAATTCCAAACACAGTCCTCAAACTAAAAACAGCTCTCTCCTCATGGCATGTGCTACGTGAGAGCCAGGGATTGTATTCGTTTACGTTATCTGATTTTTTAGCCTTGTATTGTTGATAAAAGAACAGGAGAAGAAAGCACCTTCACCAGCTCAGCCCATAAATAATCAGTGTGTGGTGTGTTTGAGGTTAGTATGACATTGTTAGACATCTGCCGCCTTCTGAGAGGTACAAGCCTCTCACACAGACAGCAGCCACTGAGCACTTCCTTGTGCTGTAGATTCTTTGCAGCACTGAGATATCAAATTTGATTTCCAGTGGCTTTTTAAGTGCAAAACCCATCGTTGGCTATGGGAAGTATTGGTTTGAAACGGCAAAGAATATTTGTTAAAGGAGTATCTCTCCTATCAAGATACAGAGGCGGACTTTAATGAAGCTCAGAGTCATGCAGTGATTTGTTTTTTAAACCTGCAGTGATTTAATTTTTTGTATTTTTTTTTAGTTATGTGCACACTGAATATTAAGCAACAGAAGTTCTTAGTGCTACTGACTACAAACAGCCCTGCGGTGTCTTTAATACTGTATCTGAAGAGATAAGGACTACATGGTCTTTTCAGTCAGTTGTTTTTAGCATATGTTGAATAAAGCTTTATAAAGACACAATGTAATGTATTTGATACTGTAAGACTGTTTGTTTGCATAATTTAATTCTTACATCAGCTTCTCCTTTCTTCTTTAAAAGTAGATCCTCCTGGCGGAGAACAAACAGCATGCAATCACGATGCATACAATAGAGTTCTTCAGTGAGAATTTGGACACAAGATAGGACCTTATTGCTTTCTCCAGTTCTTTAATCACAGCCTGAGCTGCCTGATGCCATCACCCAGAGTCTCTGTATGTCTTGCTCAGACATGAAAGAGGCTGCAACCAAATGTGGGCTTTCCATTTGCCACTTAGTCTGTAGCTGTCTTTGAAGTTCATTTCAAGAAGTACTCCCTGACAAAATAAGAATGCAGGTTTTCATGTGAGATTATATCAATTGCAAAATGTTCTCTCAGCAGTGAGAAGGAGACAGTGATGTAAGAAGAGAGCATTCCCTTCCTTGCTTTTTACCATGTACTAAGAGGGTGACCTCTGTGATTCTCCCTATAGAACAGAGGCAAGAAAAACTCTTTGTCATGATGAAATCCAAACCCCCAATGTGATGGGGCACAGCGTGAACAACCAGACTGTCATTTTGCTTTCCTTTCAGATAACCCAAGCATGTGTCTCATGGCTGATGTTAAAGGTGACCTGCAAATGGGGGTTAACAATGAAACACAGTAAACCTGAAATGAAATGATTTTTTCTGGTTGTTTTTTGAAGCATCAGGTATTTAGGCCAATCTGCCCTGTGAGATTCTCCACAACTGAAGAATTACTGAAATTGGAGCTTAAAATAAAAAAAAAAAGAGAACTGCAGAAAGCAAAAAGTGGTTTAGTTGGGTTTTTGAAACCTACAGACACTGGTTTAACTTCAATGACTAAATAACATTTTGGGTAAAAGAAGCCTTTCTTAAGTGTTCCGAATCCTTTGGTTCAGTTTTAAATAAACTCAGAAGCTCTTAAAAATTCTGCAGCAAAGCGAGAAAATATTAGATTTTATATTCTTTGTGCTTGGAAGATAAATAAAGCAGGGATAGGAAAGTTTACCTCAACAAATTCAGGCTTTACTTGTCCTAAAGAAAATAACAACACATGTACTGTTAATTGAACATCAGTCGCAAGTTAGGTGCTTTATTTGGACAAGGCTACTTTGTGCTCTTAAAGCTCAAAACCAATCTTACTTGGTGAATCATTTAGAAGATAAGCCAGTAGAGCTGCTAACCAGCAGATGAAATTATGTAGCAAAACACATGTGAGCTGTAATTTCTCTGCAGGGGAAAGTGAGATTTAGCTTCCTCACAATAAAATGAACATTTTAAGGGGCACCCTGCCCATGACGTTTTTGAGGAGTGCGTTTTCACACTGTCCCATCAGTTTCACTCCTTTCTTGAACCTGGTGCTTCTGCCTCCCACCCTTCCATTGCTTCCTTCAGCAGCAGCCTCACTTTTAGCTAGACCCACATCAGTGATGCCTCTTCCAGTGGGAGCCAGCATAACTAACCATCAGCAAAACCGCTTTTTGAGCTCTGAGATCAGTTCCTTCCCAGGATGTTGTGTCAGCTTCCCTACCTTCTGCCTGCCATTAATTTCACTGGGCCCCCAGGTCAGACAACTGGCCAAAATCTGGAAAACAGCTGATGGTCAGAGCAGCTCCTACTCAGCATGTCCTCTCAGAGGGCACGCTCCTGGCCTGGTCCTTTTGAGTGGCTGGACCTGCTTGACCCAATTTGTGGATTTTTGATCACTCCCCTGGGTCACTGATTTTCCACTTGAGGTTATTGGTTTGACCCCCAAACCATGGGTCACTTGGGAGGTGTGATGCAGCCCTGTGAACTCTGAACTCATCAGGAGCCAACAAAAACAGCGAGGGAGGGGAGAAGAATTTCATTAGGCCCTCCTCAGAGGTGGCAATGTCTGCCGAGTGAAAAGGCGAGGGCTGTTTTGCTTCTTGTAGAAACAAGCACAGCATCTACAAGGGGCTGCCAAGTAGAAAGTGTTTGCTTTGAGTTGTTGTGGCAATTTCTTTAAGGATAAACAACAGCATATACTTTTACACCATGAGCTATCAAGCGAAAATGGTGTTGTTTCAGAGCAGCCCTGCTCTTCCTGCCAGGAGCTGCCCCCTATGTCCCAGACTTAACTCCTAATGGTGACAGCATTTCTACAGCCAGAGCTTGGTATCTGTAGGTTTTTCTTCTGCCTTAAAAAGGCTGACTTGCTCGTGGTTAATTTGACTCACCTGGGGAGGGAAGGGCTGTTTTTCCTGTGTTTTAAGACTTGTCAGATGGTGGTTCATGTCAGAGGTTCGTGGAGACTCCCCAGGCTGGTTGGTTGCACTGTGAACAGTTCTCTAAGAACAGACTTCACTGGGTATGGCTGGTAACTCTCTACCAGAGAAGAAGAGTGAATCCTCAGGAAGTAACTTGGCTTGAACATGCAGTGCTGGTCACAAAAGGGAAGAAAAGTGTTGTCACTGTAGCATATGTATCTGCACACATGACACCTGCTGGGATCACCAGGGAAGTGAGCTGGAGAATGTGGTACAGCCACGAGGGTATCTGTCATGAAATTTCCTTTAGTTTTGGGCAGTTACCAGGGTTTCCTGAGGTTTTACTAATGCAGGAGTTGTGGCAATCATTGGTTAGATCACTGCTTGTATTATCGCCAAGATTCCTAAAAACCTCACATACCTTCTGTCTTTCCAGGGCTTTCCTAAAGGATCCATGTAAAGCTGATTCAAGCCTTGTCTCCATGTACAACCTCTCCTCCCAGCTGCTAAGCCCTGACTTAGACACTCAAGAATGATACCACCTATAGGTGTTTCACACTCAGAGAAGGGAAACTGGTGCTGAGAGTCAACAGCTTGAACATATACTTTTTAGAGACAGATTTTGCCCTTCCTGCATGTTCCTCTGCAGTTTATCTACACAATCAAGCGTATTTGCTCTAAGTGAACCAGTGGTGGATTTAGCTTTGTAGCGTAGGTAACGGCAATGAAGATCTGATGGCACAAGCTCAAGCAGCTTGGGTATATGGCTCAGGTCTAGCATGCTTGTGCTCTGATTGCTCAGGTTCATCTTCACTGCACAGTCCTAGGTCAAAGCTGACTGAGTGCGCTGCCCTCTGCACAGTCACAGTGTCTCCTAGAACTGGACCGACTGAGCTTTCCTGGAAACAGCTCTTTTGGCTGGATGGCAAAACACTGCAACGTCCAGACCTCCTCTGTGAGTTGAGGGATGAGCTGTGTGCTGAAGCCTCAGTAGATGATGCTGGTGGCTCAGTCCTATTCTCCAGTCATTTTCGTACCAATTAATCTCGAATTTGTTATTTTAGAGTAATTCAATTTTGCAGTCCAAAAGCTACCTGGCTCTTCAGTGAATTCTGGATCAGGTTCCAAGCTCAGTCCCTTTTTAATGTGATCCACAAGAATTTGATTGACTATAGCTGACAATGAGAACTTCTTATAAAATCTAATATATGGGATTTTGAGCATTATCCTGATATTAAAAGGTGGTGGGTGTAGGTTTGACACTTGTTTCTGTTGGTTTGCTGCTTGACACAAAGCAGTTCCTACCATCGCAGAAGCCTTTTATGATTGGAAGTGCATTTTTGCACACAGAGGAATTAAAAGCTCAGTGTGATGGGACTGAGTAGGGAACAGGTCTTCGTATAGGAATACATGGAGCAACTCTCTGGCCTGCTGTGGAAATTAGGCTTTGTTGCAAGGCGTAGGTGTGTGAGCAGAGACAGCAGTTGTCTCAATACATACGGTTAAGAGTCCTTTTAGTATCTCAGAGGGTGGCTTCAGGCCCTTCAGCACTTTGTCTGGACTGTCTCACCAGGAGGGGGGGGAAGGGGAAGCTGGGAGTGCCTGTCTTTTATAATGTTCTGTTTTTAAAGCAAAAAGTCTCTTGGGAGCATAGGGTCCTAGAAGTCCAAGGCCTGGAATTCTTCCTTTTGCTCTTTCCATTTTAAACAGGAAACATTTGCACTAAGTTATTCCAGGGGGAGAACTGTAGGTTCATTTCAAGGCAGATAATGTTTGTTCATTGCCTATGTCCATGATTTACCCCATGGGCTTAAACGAGTGCAGCAGAAAACCACATGTTTTGTTTTACTTCATGCAAAACAAGTTCCAGTGAGTCTGGGAGCCCAGATTAGGGAAGGGGGAGCATGCTTGTAAAATCTCTGCATGAACAAGAGAGTCATTGATGAACTGTGAACACCTGATCTGCTGGACCAGAATGATGACTTTTATAATAAATCTATGCAAAGAATATTTAAACAGTTGATGAGTTCAGTCTCAAAGCCACAGAGCAGGTGTAATTGATTTATACTTTTAGCTCCGATTTGGGTCAAAACCCTGTTGTCTTCCTTCAGCTCTCACTCAGAGAGAAGCTTCCTCTGCAGTCAGTGGGAGGCTTTGCCCAAAGTGCAAAGACATTTGCAATCAGACTGGCAAAAACTCCTAATTGAGTTGAACTTTTGGGGATGCTCTGGTGACATGTCTGTGAGAACAATTATTTTTGCCATTTCAGAAGTATCGCAAGTTAAGGTGTACTAGGAAAAAATATCAATGCTTCATTAGTGCAAATCATGGAATTAAGATGCAGAAAGATACAAAGAGGGCTCCATGGCACATCCTCAGGGATGGCATGCTCACATGTTGCTTTCCTCGTGAACTAGAGCTTGTCAGATCCACACTGATGCAGACAAGTTACAGGGCTGTTGTAATATCAGGCCTTCTATATCACAGGAGATTTTTTTAAATCCCATTGGCAGCTTGCCCATTAAACACAGGTATTGTAACCTGACATCCCTAGTGTTTCTTCCAGGAGTTCCAGTTTTTCCAACTGTGGTGTTTGGGAAGTTGTACAGTCTGACATGTTAGGAGGAAAAAATAGTGGGAAATGGCTGGGAAAGCGTGAATATTTGTGCATGTAAAGCTTATGGGATTTGCAGACTTGCAGACCCAACTCATCTGTTTATCCTCAGGCTAGATAAGATTCAGTCAAACATGCATTGTTTAAAGGAGCTTTGTTTCCATTATGGCAAATGGATCAGAGGAGGCTGACTTTGGGCGCTGAAGGGCTCCAGTGCTCCCCCATTGTAAAAGGGCTGTGATGTGCGCTGGACCCTTCTCCAGCGTCCTGGGTGTTACAAACTTTCGTAGCATGCAGGTGGGAGGCTTGTTATCCTTCAGAAGTTCTTTTGATTCATCTGGACTTGTCATGCTTGAGGTGGCATTTCCTTTCCCAAAGTAAACATAGATTGCGAGTACAATAATGTGTCGCTGGGCTAGTAGACTGCCTTTTTATGTGCTTTATCATGTTTTCCCTCCTCAGGCGTGGACCTGCAGAGCCACTGGAATATTTAACGGGGCCACGAGTAATATACAAAGAGAGAGATCTTCCTTACTACCAAGGAGGACAGCCTGTCGTCCACCCATCTAAAGGGAACTACATCTGTGCGCCAGACACAAGAGTGGCAGAATTGAGGTACCCCCAGTACTACCCAGCCCAGCCTGTCACAAACCAGCATAAAGGACCCCTCCGGCAGGATGTGCCACCTTCCCCTCCTCAGTCCCACCGAGCACCAGCCTATAATGAAATTGTCCGACACCGTGGGACCAGTCCAGAACAGTACCAGTACAGGCAACAGGATCCCAGGCAGAAGAACCCCATGACTGCAGCTGTATAGCTACACACTGGACTTGCTAGCACAGCTCGGGAGGAATTGCATCGGACATCATATCCTTGTAGAGTTGTTTCTAAGCATAGCTGCCTGTAAGAGTGGCACACGAGACCTGGAGTCGTTCTTACTGAGCTGGGCTCAGCGTAGGTGCTTTCTAACAGGCGAACTTAAGCCACGTGAGGTACGATGTGTTTTGAGTACGTGAGGTACCAGACAGTTGAGTGTTTTTTAATTCCTTTTAAAAATAGACAGTGGCTGCTGGAAATGAAGCGCAACACTTAATACACCTCAGGGCTATTTACTGAATCCAGTTACACCTATACAGTATGCAGCTGTCTGTATAAGGGCAGTGATGTCGCCAGAGTTTACTTCAGAGTGCTGTTGTAGAGCCTTTAAGTGGGAACACAGCATGCAATAAGGACTTTGTGCAAAGCTGGGAATCTTGTGTAATCCAGCATGAGTTGACAAGGGACTGCCACAGAGGTAGTGGCCACATTCCAGGCACATTCAGACCAGCAGCTCTGTGCTAGAAGGATGCTGCAGATTTGTAATCATCTGGCCTGTCTTCCTCTTTCTGTTTGGTGGTGGCAGCATTTATCTTGTAGTCTTCATTTTTTGCAGTTTGCGTAGCAAGATTCTCCCCTTGCAGCTGCTGCATTTAGAGTAAGGCAGAAAGCTTTATCCACCATGCTTGGGCAGGCTCACAGAGGACAGGGCAGCCAGCCACCTGAGAAGCGTGTGCCTGTACATGTGTGTGCTCATGGCTGTTTCTTAGTTATATGGTATGCACTCTTCAAATGTAAACCCTGGAGATCAGATCCTCAGCTGCTGCCAGCAAGTGTTGCTCTTGGGCTTTCAGTGGAGCTGGCCCACAAGAAATGCCTGAGGAGGTGACGGCGGGCATGGGCTCCATGATTCATATTAAGTTAATGCATCAGGCACTGCCTTGGCTCCAGCAGGAGCCCCTCCACAGCCAGGTTACAGCACAGTGCCAGCAGCAAGCATATCCTGGCGCCCCAGGAAGGAGCCTGTCGGTGCGGGGCCACCCTCAGTCCCCCAAGTAGAGCTCAGCCTCAGCCAGTGCCAAGTGCCAAACTACTCCAGTTCCTGCAGCCCGGGGCCATCAGGCCAGCAGGGAGAGTTATGTGCAGCAGTGCATAGGGAGAGAGAAGGTGTGGATGGGAAGAGGGGCCAGCAGCACAGCAGAGCTGGAGGGAGGCACAGGGCAATGGGATTCATGCCAGCTCTTTACCCCACGCAGCCTGAGCTTGCTCTGCAGCCAGCCAGCCTGGGGGGAGGTCAGGAATGCACGTCCCCAGCCACAGGGACCTGTGCGACCCGACCTGACAGGGCCATGGCTGCGCTGAGATTTGTCTCAAGGATCTTGTCACAGGGAAACCATACGGTCTTGTCACCTAGAAATACATTTTGTGAAGTTTCCAAGTGCCCTTAATTGCTCGACTTCTGCCTTGATAGCAAAGTGCTATTAAGCCATTTGGGCTCCTCTCGTCAGGGAGAGACTGTGACCTGGCCACGGATTAAGCACAAGGATTTCTTTGATGTCTTCTTGACACCTTTGGTATGCAACAGATTAAATCACGTAGGTCACTTCCCAGGTATTAAATATCACCAGTAAGGTTTGTCCTGCTAGCATCGTGTCCCTTTCCTAGATACCCCTGGGAAAAGGACTTTAACAAGAGGTCTGGAAGGCCCAGGGCATGGTGGGTCTGTGTGCTCCTGCTTTGCAGGAGCCACCACCAGTATGTGATGGCCCTGATGAGAAGCAGTGTTTAAACCCAGCCAACATTTCTTCTGCACTGCTAATGCTGGTGGGAGACTGGCATAACCCTGAGGCCTGGGGAGTGCTTGCAGCTGCCCAGCAGACTCTGGCATTTGCATTCACACCTATCTCTACCCACCAGCCAGGCTGGGAAGCAGGGGAGAGGAGTCAGCTTTGCAGTGGTGGGAGAACATATCCATGATTCAGATACAGGGCTGGACTCCCTGGGGCAGGGGCAGGCGCAGCTCTAAATCCAGTCAGGAGGAAGCATTGGTGGGAGGGAGGGAGAGAAAGTAATGCAACTGATTATGAAGCAAGTGTTTTCACTTCTTGTTCCATGTCTTTCTGCCCTCTTCCCTAGTAATGTAGGAGGGAAAAACCTCTGGAGGGAGGGTTGAATGTAAGGCTGGATGTCTCTCAGTACCCTCCATAAATGAGGCACACTCTCCAAGGAAACTCTGCCTCTCGTGTACGTGCTGTACACAGCCTTGTTCTTCTCTCTCAGAGTTTTAGATGCTGTAGGATACTGAGCCAGGACTTGGCAGCCACAGGGTAGCCGCTGGTGTTATGAAGGCCCACTGAAAGTGAAGCGAAAACAAATTAAAATACTTTCCTTTCCCTCCTTGAAATACAACCCTTGATACATTTGATCCAGCTGTAAAAAAAATAATAGGTTTGTGACAGTGGCTTTATCAAGCCAGGCCACAATTAAGAACAGCTCTGAATATAAACTACTGCCTTTGTAAATCACTCTCAACTAACCCTTCAAATGGCATCACAGTGAACACTACTTACTTACAGTGTTTCAAGAGCCAGGGCCAAATAAAATCTGGATGGAAACAGCTCCTGGGTTATTTTTAGCCTTTGAAGGACCTGCACAATTGTCTCCCCGTAACCTGAATCTCTCCTTAAGAGCTCCCCTTGACCGCATCAGCTCCACTTGCTTGAGGTGGACAGATCAAACGAACACCACCTGAGCTGTAAATCTTACCCAACAGATTATTAAATGGTGCTTCTGCTGTTAGATCAGTACAGAGCTTCTTCCAAAAAAAGGTGGAAAAAAAAAAAAAGGAAGTGCTACATGTATGATATATGGATGCATCCTACAGGTGAGGAGCGAAGAGCAGTCTGACCTAACTGGGGGAACAAGACCAAAAAGTATTAGAGAGCATCTCATCAATCTCTAGTGCCATTGTTCTGGGAGAAAATTGCCATTTGCTGGTTTAATATCTGGTAGAGGTATGGTATTTTCAAAAGTATAATGTGTAACTACAGTATATATAGTCAGCTTCTCTGCAGTGTAAAATGTATGATTTTAGCACCATATTGTGGAAAAATATGTACCGTGCAGAATTCACGAGGTGCTACAACTGACGGTTGAAAATACACACTTGCAAAATCCAAAAGAGCCGTTAAGTAACAAGTTGTTCTTTTCCCCATATGTCCATATGTTTGGGAAAAATTATGAGTCTGAAATGCTCTTGACACGTAATTGCCTCGCGCTCCCTCATCCAAAATGTGCCAGTCCAGCAGTGAAGTTACTGACGTAGTGGGTGTGAAGGGAGAGTTTGGGTTTGCCCCAGGAGCAGTGTGCAGTAAGCGTGCGTGCGAGCAGGAGTCGGGACAAGGGGAGAGCGGCCTGCTCTCACATGAACCTGCAAGCTTTGGTTTCCTGAGCTGGTGGCGTGCAGCCTGCCTTTCTGGCTCTGGCACGGGGCCAGCCGGGCCCAGCAGTTGAAAGATTAAGAGATAGAAAAAGAGCCTGTGGATTTTCTGAGTGACCACCCACTAGTGAGCCGTGATCTTGGCTTGCAAGCTGACATTACCACTGTGATATATTATGATGCGGAAGTCTCTAGGCACCCCTCGAATGCATAAAGAAATATCAATTGCCCTTTGCGGGGGAAAAAAAAAAGGGGGGGGGGAACTAAGCATTAAACAAAAAATAAAGGCTTCTGCCTTTTAAAAGTGCATGCAGCCCTGAATTCCAATTCACTCCAGCTTCCTGATCTACAAATAGCTTCACGTGCTGCCTAATTTTTTTACAGATGAATTGTGCTACCTCCTCCTCCCAGCCATCACAGATTTGTTTATCAGAGAGTTAGTGCTGTGAGTGAATCCTGCCGGCTGCTCTGCCAGGGCCACATCCTGACACTGCTCTGAGCAGGGGCTGCTTTGCACTTCCAGAAGGCCCTCCACCTTTCCATCACAGTAGTTATGTAGAGTCTCTAAGCCTTAGGTGCAGAATTGGAAGCACTATTCACTATCTGCACAGGAGAGAAGGCTTTTTAAGACATTGTTCTGTTATTGTGAGGGAGAGAGTGGTGTTTGTGATCCTGACAATATCTGTATGTTTAAGTGAAACTGATTTTAAAATCATGTGTGATTGTTTTGGGGGAGAAATTCAACACAAAATTTGAGAGGTTTTTTTCTAGTACCACATCAGAGATTTTAATCTTTTGTTACATATGGCTATATAAATTTTACCTGGTTTATTTTGCATTAAAATAAAGGCTTTAAGACTATGTATGATTTAGTATTTGTGTGTAGAGTCTTTCTCACCTTTGTATCTAAAAAGTCATCCCTACCCCTGGACACGATTTGATACGAGAAGATCACGTGTGATCAGGCTGGATCAGAATTGGTAAGGTGACTTCTTAAAAAAAACATCAAAAACCAGCCATGTAGACTAAAAACATCACTGGGCTTAACCTGATTCCCTCTCAGATCTGCATTGTCTTTAGTCGTAGAGCTGGAGTCCCAAAGTCATAGCCCTTTGAAGGAAAAGCAAGAGAGAAGTCCTCTTCCGCCTTGGTGAATTTCAGCTCAGGAGACTGCATGTTCATGGCTAAAGCTCTTGCTGTCAGTAAGAACCGAGGTGTTCTGTGGCCGTGTAGCAGGTACCAGGTCCAACCAGCTGAAGCTGTATTTCAGCGAGGTGGCTGCAGCACTGTCTTGCCAGAGATTTAGGACTCCTTGAAAGTTTTACACGGGTACTTCACTTGAGGTATGTGGGTCATTTCTCTGAAGCTGATGACACTACTTTTCATACTCCAGATTATGTGCCAGCATAAATCTTTGTAGGAGCACTGAGATTCAGGCAATTATGTTAGATGAAGTAATTTTCAAAGTAGCAAATACTTAGTGAAAAGTCACCAAAATAGGGAGAAGGAAGAATATAGCCCATCTGAGATTAAGTATTTTTTACTACAAAGGGGAAGGGTGAAAGAAGAAAACAGAAGGGCAGAAAAGTGTAGAAGGCTTACAACACAAGATATAGCAGAAATTGCAGTAATGATTCAGTGAAAATATATGTGTCCTGCACTCCAAAACATTTTGAATGCAGATCTTGGTATTTATGGCCAAGTTCATGGGCAACTCTGAGTCAATTTTAGCAGGTATTAAATTATAATCCATATATATGCCAATTTGAAAAGTCACTGCATCATAACTTGCACTCATAGCTAAAAACTGGACAAATCAAACACCTATAGCTCAGTTTCTCCTTCTGCTGAAGTTGTACAAATAGTGGCAAAAGTCAAACAAGGGGTGTATTAAAAGCTGGAAACTCAGCGAGCACAGTTTCAGAAGGTGCTCCTTCTGCCTTAGCGGAGGTCTCCCATGGTTTCTTCACAGCGGCACTCACTTCCCTGGGACCTGGGCTCAAGTTAAGATCTGTTTTGCAGTCACTGCTGTGTCTGCATAAAGAAGTATGTGGGTCCATTTGACTGTTAATTAATTTTAATGAACCATACTACACCCTCATGAGACCTGTGTCCTGCTGTAACAGCACAGGATGTGGTGCCTTTCTGCACAGAGTGTCTCAGAGCTGGGTTACTCACCCTAACAGAAATGCAGTGACCTGCTGCAATGTGGCAGCAGTTGAGCACTACCCAGGGGCAGAGCATAGCAGCCTCTCAGGGGTGAGGAGCTGTGCTACTTGGGAGGCTTTCTGGGAGTAAAATGCCATTACCAAGATTGGACTGGAGCTGGGCTGCTCCTGCAGCCTCCCAGAAGGTATTGATTGAGCTAGAGGCTTCTGGCTCAAAGGCTCTGGAGGCCTTCTGAGGAGGTTGCTCAGGCTCCCTGTGCTTGGTGTGCTCATCCCTCCAGAGCATGTGGAGACGCATTGAGGCATGGCTTGGGAAAGCATGGTAACAAATGAGACTGAGAAGGGATCTTTCTTCCCTGTCACACGATCTGCTCTGGGGAGAGTTGTTCTGCTGCTGGTTTTCCCCGTGGGCTGGAAAGGAGTGCCTGATACAGGCAACCAGAGAGACAGGATTGCTCTGGGAATGGGGAAGGAGAGATAAGGGGGATGAGTGAGAAATGACAGAAACAGGCAACTGGAGCAAAGAAAGAGGGATGAGAAATTAAAAGAGGTTGGGAAGGAGAAGTGGAGAGGGCGAGAGGGGTGTTAGACCTAAGGAGGAAATAAGTGGTGGAGAGAAGAGGGGTTTGTCCCCCGTGTGTGAACTTCGCATACCAACAAGGAAGGTGGCACTTTCTGATACCACTGCTCCCCAATTACCATTTTGCATTCCAGGCTTGTGACACCCCTCCACAGAGGCCAGAGTCAGGACCTGCTTGCAGTGCAGAGCTACCCGTGCCTGAGGGAGGAAGCAGAGGGCAAGTAGGAATTGTGAGGAAACACATCAACTAGCATGGGGAGAGAGGGAGACACCCCTCACTTGTCACCACCCCCTCCCCTAGTTCACATCTTGCCACCCAAATCTCACAGCCCACTCCCCACACACCTCCCTTCACCTCCCTGGGTACCACTGAC
Source organism: Strigops habroptila (assembly GCF_004027225.2). Lineage (NCBI taxonomy): Eukaryota > Metazoa > Chordata > Aves > Psittaciformes > Psittacidae > Strigops > Strigops habroptila. The sequence goes on along the minus strand of NC_044281.2, from coordinate 14,060,680 downwards.
ACCACAAAGTCCACTTCCCTAACTGCCTCTTTCATCCCTGGTTCCCCTGATCTCTGATGTCCCCAAAGCCATGTTGACCTTCAGAAACAACTTTTGCCTTCACTGCTGAGAAGCCTCGAGCCATCTGTGCGGGTAGGTAACCAACACCAGAGTTTTACTGGCACCTGAAAGTGATACAGAGTCAAAGCATGTGGCCTCCAGGGCTGGTGTTCCTGCGCAGTGTGGGCTGGGGCTCTGCCTGGCTCACACAGAGTCCCTGTTACAGACAGGGACAAGTTGCAGCCGCTTTTGAATCAGTTGCTTTGTGGGTATAGATTGCAAGAAAGACACAGATTTTATCTCCACTGTCCTTTTGCTTGTCTAGAACAAGCCTTTGACGTGTGCAAAAGCTGTTTTATTGCTGGCCTGGCACAAAAATCCCAAACTGGTTTCAGGGGCCAAAAAGGTGATGCTAGTCTTTAAAACAGAATTAATTCTCAAACCATTCCTAAAATATGCCTGACAAACTAACCCAAGCCAGACGAGTTGGCTGTGCTCACGGCAAAAAAAAAAAACCACCCTCAGTGCAGAGGAAACAGCCCTGCTTTGCTTTTCCAGAAGAATATCTGCATCTGAAAGAAAATAATTTATTGGGAAATATGTACAGTAGAGTAAAATTGCAAAATAAGACATTCAATGAGGATTCTTTATAAAACCGTGCCCTTTGCCTCCACCAGGTAATGAATAAAAATGATATAAAGGAGCAATGAACATTCAATGTTTTATATTTAAAATACATTTTGTGAGGAAAACAATGTGGCATAGAAACAGGACTGAAAGGGTTCTCCAAGATAATGCCAGAAGCTGCAAGATGTTAGCAGCATTGTCATATAAGTTTCAAGGTGCAGGTTTTTAATTTTCTCTTATGAATCACAGAAACAGTTGTGAAAGCTGTCATTAAAATTCATTACAAGAAAAGTAAACTTGCATTAAAACCTACCCCATTCTTCTCGGAATTCTTGGTACTGGTTAGGAAGCAATGTCTGCTTCTCTGCCAAAACCTTACCTACGTGATGTGATTTAATCTCTAGGCTCAGTTAAATTGGAGTTTTCATACATCACATCCTTCAATCCAGAGTGGGGAAAGAAAAAGAAGATAAAAAATTGCAGCCTAGACTTTCAAATCAGCAAGCTACAATTTTAAGAGACTTCATCTGCCATAATTTCTCTAGGAATGAAAAGAAAATAAAAAAAGGAGCAAATATGAAGCAACTAGTTTATAAGTAAATAAAAGTAAATAAACCAGCCCTCCCTTCCAGCTTCCTTTCCTTTTCCCTTCCCTTCCCCCTAGGTATATATATGCACATACATACGTATATATATACTTAGGTATTGCTGCTTTTGATCTAAAAGCAAGTTTGCTTTCCAAATCATTTCAAGATATTCCCTCTCTCCAAAAGAGAGTCAGTAGTTACAGGAATGTATGCATGTAAAAAAGTGATAAAAACTGTGACGTCCTAGTTCATGAGTGGACGGATGCACAGAGCAACTGGGACTGAGCCACGCACAGCAAAGCGAGGAGGAAGTTTTCAGGCAGAGCAGCATTTCCACATGCTACGTGTCAACCTGCATCTCTGTAAATGATGGTTTCCAGAGGTGGGCTGAGTGTGCAGGGAGGTCCCAGCTCCGGCTGTAGAAAGGATTTGCCACAATGGGTGAGCACTCCGGGATAGGCACCAGGGCCATGGCACAGCAGCAGTGTGCTCCCTGGCCTGGCCGGGATGGGAAGGGCAGGTGACATGTCTAGAGAGATTGAAACCAGAGCATAAATTAGAGCAATTGTGAGGCTGATCTAAGATTATGTTAAGCAGCCTGACAGCCTGCTGGTTATTTCAGCAAGCAGAGGAAATCAAAGACAGTCTTAAAATGTCCAGTTGCTAGCTCTGCATTCGGATTTGGCCAAATCAATCACAACTAACTCACGGGAGTGTTAGGTACAAGAAGGGTGTTTTGGGGTCTGTTCACAGAGGTACATGCACACATCCTTTTTATCATGGAGAATGTGTTTCCATGCTTCCCTCCTTCCTTGTTCCTCCCTCCCCTCTGTTGCAATTAAGCCCTGCAGGCCAGTCATTTTTCTTTATATATAGCAAGAGGACAGTGAAGCCTCAGTGCAATGTGCATGTAACACAAGCAATGTGCTGCAAGTCTCCCCCTCCTGCTCCACATCCCCCCCCGCTACACTTGGTCCCACTCCCTCCCCCATGTCCTTTCTCCTTCCCCAATTCTAGGGATTTTCATTGCTGTGAGAGGACAAAGGTAACTGAGCTGCTATTGAAGAAAAAAGACTTGTTTTTCTTTGCTGGGCTGTTCTTGACATGGATCATTTCCCAACTTAGTCCCCCAAATTGCTTTGATGGCACAACAGAGTGGATAGAGCAGAGATGGGAACAAGGCTGGGGGGTGAGGAAGGGCTGGAGAGTGGTTAGACTGCCGTTGCTACAAAACAGAAAAGGAAAAGAAAGGCAAGAACGCTAAATCACAGCCAAAGTGGAGTGTATTTAGGGGCTTGGATTTGAAAAGCCAAGCACCATCTTCTGCAACGGTTACATTCCTCTGGATGTTTACTTCTAGCCAAGTTTCCTGAGAGCAGAGGCAGCATTCACCACGTTTGAATTCCTGAGGCTCTCGCCTGTGGATTTTCTTCTGTATTTAGCATTAGGAAAAAAGGGGAAATTGTGAGGCTTCACTTAGGTTGTGACTTTTCCCCTTCCTGGGATGACTTATGCATGAAGGCATCAGGGAGACCTTGGAACCCTCTTCCCCTTGCAGACCAGGGGTATCGCACATATCAACTCAATAGCCTGGGGACAAGAGGAGAGGCAGTGTAATTGTGGGCTCAGCTTTGCAGGGCACGCTGAGGTCCCCACCTACCTGGGCTTCCTCAGCGCAGGATGGCTGCTGCCCACGGATTTCTGCATGAGGGGTACAGGGGACAGGGAGGTGGCAACCAGAGCAGCAGGTCCAAAAACATGGCCAGGGTGGTCACTGCCATGGCAGGGCTGTATCGCAGTGGTTTTCCTCTAGGACTTTTTTGTTCCCTTGGCATGAGCTGGCTAAGGGATGCCAGCAAATGATTCAGGTCACCCTGCATCGTGGTTTATATCAGTCACGGGTTTGGCCAGCAGCAGTGACATTTGGCTGGTGCTCCATGGGCCCCAGAGGCGAAAGAGGAGCCTATCTGCCAGCTGAGCTCCGGGTCCTCCCTGGCCCTGAAGACTCTGGGAGAATAATGGGAGCCTTTGGCCGGGCATGAGCAGTGTTTGGGGCAGTGTTTCAAGGAGGGCGGCTCTTGTTTTAGCTGTTTGGTTACACATCTCCTCTTGGATGTTTATGCTGAACAAGAGACACTTGTTCTTTCACTGACTTCAATGAGGTTGAGTCCAGCTGGATCTGTGCTTTAGGTGTAGAGAGCCAACTTTATGCCCATCAGCTGCCCATCCTTGGAGAGCCTGGGTGCAGTGCTGCCCTGGGCACGCACGCTTGTCCTTGTGCTCTCAGGAGCAGCAATGAACACACGCTTTGCAACCAGCCTCACCTGAGCAGCATCTGGGCACCAAGCCCAGAGGGAAGCTCTCAGGGTCCTCTGCTTTGGGGAATGCTTGGATGCTTCATATACCCAGGATGTTCAGGTTTATCCTCTAGCTGCCAAGTTACCTGTTTGTCTGCTTTAATTTGCTAAGCCTTTATATATATATATACATATAGATATATAAAATCCTTTATTGATTTAAAAAAATTAACTTCAAACCAGTTCACTCTGCTCCTTTCACCTCTATCTTGCCCTTCTCCCCACACCTCCTGTAGCCAAAGCCTTGGCTCACAAGCCAGAACACCAATTGGTATGAAAACATAAAATAGGCCAAACAAAGGCCGAGCACAGACAGGCGCATTGCATGTGCCCCCAGGCAGGGCAGGAAGCCTCCAGATATGGTGATTCAGCTACATGCAGTTCCCTGCCGCATCCCAGACAGTCTGTGTACATGGAAAGGTGTTTGGAGTGCCAGGGGCTGTGCGGTACGTCCCTGAGCCCAGGGATCCTGGCCACAGGGCTGCCCTGGTGTTTCAGGCCAGCACAAGCTGATGGTTAAGCAGGGCATGGGCTCAGTTTACTTTTCCCCCTGCTGTGAGGCTTCTTAAGCTAAGATGTTTTAAGTTGTCCTTATCCTCAGATTAATAAATGCTGCACTGTGAGAGTGTAAACACAGGAAAAGAACCGGACAAAAAAAGAAAAACAAAAACAGAAAACACCCAAAGAGCTCAGGCTGGTGCTGTGCAGTCAGGACGTTTCTTTTCCTAACAGGATATGGGATCAGAGGAAAAAAGTGTGCGCTATGTAACGTGTGTTGGGGGGGTCAGCAGACAAGTTAAGCACATTATTGGCTGAGCTGGAGAGCCCGAGAAACAGGACAATTCAGGAGCAGGTCCCTGCAGTGGTGTGTCCCCAGAGCCAGGGCTGCAGGCAGGTGAGGAGGCACCTCAGGGTCTGGTCTTGTTTCAGCACCCGTGGGGCTCACCAGCACTGAAAGGGCAAGCAGCAGCAGAGACAGCTGGTGGGGTGAGAGTCCCAGTCAGAGCTGCTGCCCCACATGCACGGGATGACATGGCTTCTCAGCCTCAGGGGAAAGCTGAATGGGATGGGCTTGCATGTCATGCCCCATGGCCAATGTGTCTGGGCAAGGATGGGAAACACCACGGTTGTGGGCCATCCTCTCCCTCACTCGTGTGTCCCAGTGACACAGCATCTTCTCCAAATGCAAACCTCTTCTTGGGACGTGGGTGGTTTTCTCCCCTGGCAAAGGTTGGTCGTGGAGAGTGAAACCCTGGGGTGGGTGCGTTTTCCCTCCTGACTGCTGGGGTCCCCTCCTTGCAGGCACAACACACACAGGACCAGGCTGCTGAGAGAGCGGCTGGCTGCCCCATGCACCCCCCCACCCCGGCCACACCAGAGGAGAGGTGGGATGCAGGCTGCAGGGCTGCAGACAAAGCCAGGAAGCTGTTGCTGGTCAGGCATTTCAGGGGAGGGCATGATTTCCACAACAATAAACGCATCTGATTATTTGATTAGAGGGAAGATAAGGTCCCCAGGAGGAGGGCCTCACACACAAAAGAGGAATAACTCATGCCCCCGCTGGCAGTGACAGGGCAGGAAGATGAGGGCAATGTCCTATTGAGGCTTTGATCAGCCGGGGTCAAGCATGCGGGCTGCTAACATGGCTGAAAACCAACTAGGAGAAGGAGGCTCCCGCCTGGCCACCTCCCAGCCTTCCACTCCTCTTTTCCACAGCCCTTCACCCCCTGTCTGGGAGCAAGCTGGGAGCCTTCCTGGGCAGGTCCTGCCTCCTGGCCTCTCCTGGCTCCAGCAGGGCCACGTCCACTCCGAGCCCCACAGTGCCAGGAATCACAGCAAATCCCTCTACTCCTGCTGCTTTTCCATCTGCACCTCTTGTGACAAGCCAGGGAAAGGGGTTCCTTGTGTCCCCTTGTGTCCCTCTTGCCCTTGTGTCCACTTGTGTCCTTGTGTCCCTCTTGCGATCGTGCACGTGGAGAGATGCTGGAGTGTTGGCAGCAGTGGGGAGGCAGGGGAGTGATGATCCTCAGGGCAGAGAGGATCATCTTCTAGTTCCACGTCTCCTGGGCACTTGCATAGCCTGATCATAGTCATGTGCACTCTGGAAAAAAACCCAGGACGGGTTTTCCTGTCCACTAGAGGGTTGAGCACGTCTGCAATGAGAGGCCCTGGGGACTTGACTGCATTTCATGGGATGGTTTTCCTCAGCGGTGCCAGCAACTGATGATCCTGTGATTAACTGATGATCCAGAGGGAAGCTGGGTAGTGTTTAGTATAGCTGTTTTACAAATGTTCTGTGCCTTCCAAAGACAGGTGGCCCCAAAGCCTTGGAACTCCAATAGCTTGACCCATGTGAGTCCCACCTGCAGAAGAGTCCCAGAGCACAAAGGCACCCTGTGTGTATAGAAAGTGCTTGGAGATCTGAGCTGCACCTTTATTCTCCCTTGGCCTGAGCTACAGTACGTGTAAAAGTAACTTGTATTTGGCCCACATAATCGTAGTACTTGGAAGTGAGAGCAAGAAAGAGACAACTTGGCACTCAGAGGTTCAAGCTCTCCAAGATCTTTGCAAACGGCACAATTAACCCTTTCAAGGGAGAGAAGCCCTTTCTTGTCTTCTGCACAGAAGGGAGCGCTGGCTGCACACAGAAACCACTGGTACTTCTAAAAGAAAGGTAAGCAAAACACCAAACCAACAAACAAAAAGCAGCTGTTATTTCAAATACAGGTCTCTACAGAGTTGTATTGCATGGGTGCAGTATACAGATTACTACTGTAATCTGTACAGGGCAAGCCCTGAGATTTTCATCCCAGGTTATATCTAAGCATTTATGTAATACCAAAACCAAAATAAAAGTAATAATCTGCTTCTCCCTTCAATGCGTGTATGCTCTGTGAGGGTTCCCGTGTGGACACAGAGTGGAATAGGCTGGGGCAGTGGAAGTTTGTGCTGTGCATGCTTCATAGGCTCTCTCTCTCCCAAGCTCTTTCCAAGCCGACTGAGCAGCCAAAGCCACAAGGAAAAGTTTGCCACAGTCTGTTTGTCATCTCACACCCTCAGTAAATCATCCCAGTATCATCTGCCCCAGAGCTCCTAGGAATGTGGACAACCTTGACAGAAAATGTGGCTAATGGACTGGGAAATCCAGCGGAAGGGTTTTGGGGAACATGAGACGGTAAGATACGACTCTTCCCTGATCTGCCTCAAGACCTTAGGTCTCTGCCTAAGAGTGCAGCTAGAAAGCAGCCCTTTAAATGGGCACTACTTCAGAGATATTGACTTACCAGTGGCCTGGGTACAATTCCCCATGAAACTTCAACCTGGGATATGCATGTCGCTAAGAGACAAACAATACCATCTGCAGCCTGCCCCTTCGAGATGTCATCTCTGTTTATAGAAAAGAAGGGGGTGGCGAGCGTCTGTTAAAACTTACTACTTCCCAACGTCATCTTTGAGGAGTCATATATTTTAGTGGGACTAGTCAGTCAAAACTCTCTGATGGCACAACGGTCAGTGCTTCTTAGCTTCATCCTTGCTGTGGCTGCGGCAGAGGAACAGGGATGCTAAAAGCAACATTTCTGTCCCTAAATATCTCTAACTTATTTGAGGGAGGGTGTATGTGTAGAGGGAGCACTAATATTTCACCTGGCTGGTGCCCTATGACCTGTGCATCCCTGGGGAAGCAGAGCTCTCTGGAGATCTGCAGAGAGAGAAGATGAGTGACACCACAAGCTCAGGAAACAGGGAAAGTTCTGCGTAGCAAAAAGAGATGTTTATGTCACCTTCCCATAACTATAGGCTCTGAGGCGATTACTGAAAGAATCAATAAGTTCAGCTTAAGCTAATGAAAAAAACCCAGGAAAGAAAGGTGCCCTCCCCAGCCTGCACCCACATTCTCATTTACCTTGGGCAAAAAGCAAAATAAAACATGCCTAGATATGAATTCTGTACCAGAAACAGTATTTTATACCCACTCACAGAGAGTAAGTGACTTCATGTGGTAGAGAGCAGTGGGAATTCAGGCATGTAATGTAATAACAAGAAAGGATTTTTAGGTTTGTCTCAGGAACCCTGTTAGCTCAGACGTTATAAAAAATAATCCCAAACCTTCATGTCCATTTACATCTTAAAAAGAGTGAAATACATCCTCAGTTTGAGCCTACTTCTTTATTTTGACAAATTGCTGCAGGAAACATGGGCAAACAGCACCTCACATCTGAACGGCACATTACCATCCCTCAGCTCTTTACTAGTGTAATTAAATGCTACAGAGCAACTGCTTAACCAGCTTCTCTGCTGAGTAAATCTTGCACTAGTCTTTTGCATGGGATGTGGCAGCCCCAGATCCATGCCTGGATCAGGGCTTCCAAGCAAATCTACAAGGCCGTAATAAGGAGAAGTCTTCTAGTGCTGCTTCTGGGGGTGAAACAGCAACACAATGCAGCAGACCAGGACAGGACATGAAAAATACAGTATGCACTTAGAGCTAACAGCCATAATGTAATGTGACCCCAGTCACATTGGTATTTGATTAGCGAACACGAAGGGATTGGGAAACAGCCCTGCTCTTAGGAGAAAGAAATCTTTCATATCCCCTATAGTCAAGCCCTCGGCTTTGTTTTATCTGGGAGATGGTATCTGAATGCTTTAGCAGAACAGACTGTTCTACCGCAGCGCGTTAGTCCCTGTATGTGCCCATGCACAGGACTTTCCCTCGGGGGGTCTCAGCTGAAGAAGTGGCTTGTCTGTGAGGCGGTCTGTGGCAGGCTCCGTGGTGGTTTGTGAGCCTCTCTCGTGCCCACTGTGAGCAAGGCTGTGGCTGTCACGGTGCGGGTATGGAGAGCTTGTGAATTTGTGTGAGATGCTTTTAAGTTCGGTTACTAGGAGCTGCCTGGGGGGGTGAGAGGGAGGCCAACTTTGTATGCTGCAGCAGGGTTACAGGCTCGAGGCATGAGTGTCTGCCTGCCTCTGTGGGATCTTGCAGATGGGTAGCTAACAAGTCCTCCTCCAGCTCCTCCTCCCAAGGCTGAAGGTGTCTGGGTTCATCCTGCACATGAGCTTGGGCAGCTGCTGGCCTCTCCAGAGAAGAGCTGAGCACAGCCAACCATCATGAAAGAACCTTTCAAAGGGGTAAAATCAGAGGCTCCAGCTTTCCTCTTCCCCCTTCTGACCCCTCTCCCCACACTGCACCGCATGTCTGTGATATTTTATTTCAGTCAGCTCAGTGTTGCTCCTGAAACCTGCCTCCCTCTGTCTCAACATTTCATTTCCCTTGGAGCAAGGTAAAGAAGTAAATAACGGTAGACAAAACCCTGTGTGTGTACTGAAGCCTGGAGTGCCAGGAAGCAACTGGTGTGCCTGATTTTCCACTGAAAGTCCAGGTGCAATCTCGGCAGTGAGGCTACTGTCTGCCTTTCAAGCAGATGTCTTCATCTAAAGCTCCCGCCGCCACCCCACTCCCTTTGTGTATCGGTGCAGGGAGGATGAGAGCGGGAGACAATATAAATTAATATCCATTGGAATGACAGCAGCTGGTGCCTTGCATAGCTGCGAACACGTGTCTTAGAAGTAGAGTGATTAGTGGTAAAACTGTAGAGCTGAATGTTTATGCTTGATCAATTACAGGAAAACAATAGATGGGTTTTTTTTGAAGTAGGAGGAGTGAGGGGAGGGAGGCTTCAGCCCTGAGATGATTTTCTCTTTTTTTTTTGGTAATGATAGCTGCAAAGAACATGGTGCCTCTATACCAAAGGGACTGGCAAACACAGCTTCTGGAAAACCCACTGGTTGCTGGCTCTTGGCAGCACTTCTGACAAACAAGAACTGTGAGGGGTTTAGACTGCAAACTTCTTAACATTTAAGAGGGATGGACTCAACTGCCCAAAGCGAGGAGCATGTGGAAATGAATGAGGCAAATCTTTCTAGTTTATGAGCATGCATGTTTTATGGGTAGAGGCTTTCAGCTTTAAGAAGTCATTTTGGTTTGCTTCATTACCTAGAACCTCTCCTACTTCTCTGGTTAAGCAAAAGTGGTCCTGTCAGAGGAGCGTCCCATTAGTGGCTGCAGTGTGGCACAAGAGTGTGCCTACAGTTTCAGTTCCAATTCCTTAGCAGCTCTAATTGCAAACACAGCCTGTGTCCCTCTCCACATCCGCCAAGGAAAAAAAAGAGAGAAATTGAGTTACATTTTGCAATAATTCTAATGGAAATGCTAATGGGATGAACAGCGATACGAAGCCAGTGAATGACCCAGCAATTTCATCTGTGCTGGCAACAGATGACCATCTAAACCATGTTCGGGTAATTCTTCCTCTCATTAGCAGCACAATAACTCATACGCACAAATCCATAGGCATTTGCTATAATTTTTTAACATGGTTGGAAATAGAAATAAGCACATGCAGTATGTGAGCATTACAGCATGTGTTAGCTGTAAATCTGTCTGGAAGTGGCCTGATCCTGTTCCTGGTTAAACTAGTGGGAATTTTGCCATTGACTTCAATGGAAGCAGGATGGGATTTTTTTGGACTTATTTTAAAGCGGGACTTTGTTTCTCTGGAACAAAGCTTTCAGATTCGCAGCTATGTTTCAGTACTTGGCTTGAACTCCTGTCAATTCACCTTTCATGTGTTTAACAGATGGGGCTTCTTTGCTGCTCACCTTCTGTTTGGCGTCAGCACTGTAACCAGTCTCTTCTGGGTGACAGCCACCCAGGACTGGCACATATGGGACCCATGGCTGTGCTGTGGGACTGAGCCGAAAGCAGGAGGGAGCTCACATTGCCTTCCCTGGGTACCTTCTGTCCAAATGTGTTAGAGCACTTGGAAGAGAAAGCCACTGCCTCCATGTTTTTCAGGAGGTGAAAGGCCAAAATGTTTCTTAGAGCAGAGAGGAGAGAGGTGAGTGGTGGTGTGGGGCACAGGGACCTCTGCTCTGCCCAGAATGGGTCTCATAACTCTGTGTTGTGTCATGTCAACCAGAGGTAATTGCAGTCACTTTCCTAAACTACCTGAAGCACTTTGGGATAGCACTGAGTTGCAAGTATTGAGATATACATACATACTTGTAGCTTAAGTTTGTAGGGAAAAGAAGAGGCTTATGTACGGTGTACAACGGTGTGTTTCTCTGCTGCTGCCACAGTAACTTTTGAAGTACTGGGCAATTTAATCAAGAAACACAAATCTCCTGCAAGATTTGTAAAAACAGCTGGGGAGGCAGGGCTAAGAGACCATGATAGTGTCATCACAACAGGAAAAACCTGAGCTTAACCTTTATCATACGCTGGTGGATCCAACCACATGATAAGCACCTCTAGAAAGCAGTGCTCATTTGTCCCATTGGTCACAGAGCTAATTGCTTCATTGATATTCATTTTTAGTGGCTGCAGTATGATGAATCCAGCTCTTTTTTTCTCTCCAAAGAGTATGCTCTCACGCTGCTCCTTTCTAGCATTGTCCCTGCTCCCACCTGGCTTCCTTGCTGAGCATTTTCAGATCCCCCTTCCCAGCTCTCCCTCTGCCCTGCTCCCCCAAAGAGCCCCCAGCTCCTCTGCCAATTGTCTTTTCACTTTCCAGGGGGACGTACCTTCTCCTTCACACTCTGCTAGCAGTATGCCATCTAAGCCCCCTCTCTCATTACTCACTCAGGGCACACCCTCTCAGCTGTTGATTCTTTACAGCTCGTCCTTCCACACACCCCCCATCCGAAATTTCCACCACAACAAAAAATTCAGGAATGAGGCAATTAATATGTATTATTTCAATAGGAGGCTTAAAAACAAAAAGCTTTTGCAACAACTTCCCAGTCAGAACCACGGAGGCTATTGTAAGGCAGAAAAACGTAAGAAACGGCAGCTGTAAAATATATTTAAAAGCCTTTATTCTTTCCTATCACAATGTGGCAAAAGAGACTAAATACAGCTTTCCATTTGTTTAACTAAAAGCTGCCATTCCTCAGTCTCTTTGATGATAATGATACCCACAGTTACAATCAAACTCCAGCACACACATGGAAAACTTTGAGCTCTGTACCAACTTTGCACAATGTATTATTAATAGCAAGATTTGCGAACCCAAATGCTCTGAGGTGCTGAGAACAAGGGAAAGCCTGACTGTGCTGGCCTCATGGTTGCTGCTGATAAACGTAGCACACTGAGGAAGAAAACGAAAAACCTTCAACTGATGTTTGTTTGTATCGCAGTAGCTGCCGGACCCACTGTGCTGCGCTTGGGGAGAGACCATTCAGGAGCTCAAAACAGAGGGGAGGAGTCAGGCAAGGGGTGGGAGAGAAAAGGTATTGGTAGTTCCGTTTTGCTAATGTGAAAATGAAACAAAGTATGGTGAAGGTCCAGTACTGCCCACAGGCTTACACTGGGTTGGGTCCTGGGTCACTTGCACAGCTCAGGAAGACCAAAAGATCCTAATGATTCTGCTAATCTGTGGCTATATGGCCGCAAAACCACCCCTCATTTCACAGTGTCTGATAGTCACTATTCTAGCACATCTCTCTACTTTCTCAGATTCTTGGTGCTAAGCTGGAGGTTTGAATTTCTGAGCAGCACAGCCTGAATCTGCGAAGGGCCACAGGCTTCTAATGTCCTGTGAAGGCAGCTGAGCACAAGAGTGAAAACACTGCTCTGCCGAAGGAGCTGCCCAGAAAATGGGCAGCTTTCTGACTACTGGTCTGCAGGTCCCAAGTTCCCTGGAGGACCATCCAGCATAGTTATTTGAGGCATGGGCCTCAGTGCCATCCTATTGACTGTGAAGCAGCCTTAGCACTATTGATTTCCACAAGAAGTTACACTAAAAAATCAATGGGGTCTCTTTGCAGGATCCTGAGAAGAGAGGAAAGACACCTCTTGGGAAAAATGCTACTCTGCAATGATAAGGAAACAGCCCCATGCCCAGAGGGAACAGGTGATGACTGTGACTCAAAATGTTCACAGAAAGGGAAAGGAAGCAGGGTAGAGCTCCTCTGAGATTATGGATTTCTTGTCTAGGAAGCAGCGTAAATGTGAGGTCTGACTTGAGATGTGCACATACGTCAAAGGGAGGATTACGAAGACGGTCTTCAGCCTGGTACATCCAGCATAACTGTCTCCAGCAGGATCACAGCATCACTATGAAATTTTTAGGAAGGTAAGCATGTGCTTAAGTTCTGTGCCAAACATGCTTTGAAATGTTCTCAAAACACAGGAGTGTTTGGCTATGATGAAAACACAGTTCAGCCTTGCTTCCAGCTATCAGCTGGAATCCTCTAGATCTGTTCCCTTTCCTGTCCTCATCTGTCTTTCATTAGTAGAATATACACGTCCTTTTCTGTTATGAGATTGATTTTTGGGGTCACTGATACATGCTTGGTGACGTCAGGTGAAAAGCAATGGTTCCCTTAGGAATCACTGACTTTCTGGGACATCTTCACCCAAGTGCTCCGTGTTGAAAACCCATCTCCAAACAACTGGCTATCCAGCAGCATCAGAAGAAAGCTCCTACCTCTGATATTGCACAGGCATAGTTAAATGGCAATCTCTCCCTCAACAGTTTACAACTTAACTAAATGCAAAAGTAATCCACAGGCTTGTCATCTATGTTGTATCTGGCTCTTGGTTTTTGTCTGCTTTGTCTCTTCAGATTGTAAACTGTTTGAGGCAAGAACCGTCTTTGACTCTGTGTTTGGACAGCAGAAGGGTCCCAGTCCTTGCAGAGCCAGGTACCGTAATACAAATAAGGCACAATAATTTATTTTAAAATGAACATCAAAGAAAATTAAAGATTAAAAGGGAAAGAAAACCTTCCACAGCTCAAGGCTTCCCCCCATGACAGTGCTGCAGAAGAATGTGCTATCTGCTGGAGGGAGTGTCTAACCCCAGCTGCTGGGAGGGCTGTACCACCACGGGAGCCAATGCCGGAATGTGCCTGGGCACGGGGGGAGAGGAGAGAGGTCAAAAGCTAAAGCATGATAAGCAAAGGAGAAAGCCCTTTAAAATATACACATGCATTTTCTTGCCAGGACCTATCAAGCCAGGAACCAAAAGCATGGTAATTGCATTTTGTTTATAAGGAAAAAGAAGTCACTTCTGGCCTAAGAATTCGTTTGCCAAGTTTCAGGCGAGGGGGGCTCTAAATGACTTGTTGGTTTAAGAATTTGTGTATTTTTAAGGAGGTGTTTTAATAAGATTGCTGGCTTGGCCCTTTATAACACCAAGCACACAGCCCTGTAAGCACTTACTACAGAGCATGACACTTACACCGTGGAAGCCAGCCTGGCGGAAGTCGATGGCCGTACTCACAGTTAAAGACGTCATGCTGGCTTTGCAGGGCTCAGCCACTTGGGTCACATCCAGATGTCTGTGAAGTTGATGGATGAACTCCCACCAGCCTCAGCACACTTTAAATGAGGCTCTTGGTTTGTGACTGTAACTGGGTAGGGGTCCACAAATGTGCCCCTCTAATTCAGTCTGTGGAAAATTTACTGCTGAGCCTACCCGGAGTGAGGTCCAACTGGAGCTTCTCCAGCGTGCAGCTGACCAGATGCTGCTCTGTGAGTAGGGAACTGCAGAGACCGTGGTCAGTGGGCCATTTTGGGTGCTTTTAGCAGATGAACATGCAGAGCTTGGGTCATCTCACACTAGCAAGAGGCTATTTGATTTTTCAAGAGCCTGAACTGCACCCCACAGTTACAGTGGGGTAAGAAACTCAAGCCCAGTTCAAAGCCCTCCGTAGCAAAGCCAACAGAATTGCCAGGGTCTGTCGGAGGGACAGATGGCCTTTACAGCTCTGTGGATGACTCTTTGCAGGTGAGAAGCTGTGGGAGATCGGCGCCTTCCTCGCAAGCTGGGGGCCAGCACAAGTGGCTGCATGAAGAAGGAGAATACCAAAGCAAAGCAGGAACCAAGCAGGTTATTGGCAGAGATGGGGTTGGGAGGGGTGGCTCCCTGCAGGCCGGGGGTTTTGCTGCAGTGGCTTCTGCTGCCGTTAGCAAAGGGCCAGGCCCATGGGCATGCTACAGTCACTCAGGATCTGTCCTCTCCAGCCTCGGTTGCTGTGTGACCCCCCTCCCCTCCTCCATTTCCCCTTCCAGGTCCATTCACTGTGCCAAACAACGGCATGCAATCATCTTGTGGGGGTTATTTCTGCCTAAGGTACCCACCCACTGGGATTTCAACGAACATTAAAGAGGTAGATGGAGCCTTTAATGAAGTTAACCTGCTGAAACCAGGAGAGCGTTTGGTTGAAGTACACCTGAAAGCCCTGGATTACACAGCAGCTGCTTCAAAAGAAACCCATTGCCTCCTTTCATACCGCTGCCGTATTGAGAAATAATACAGCGCCTTTATATTCAGCCTAATTTAGTCAGCCTGCTGAAGTCTGAAAGCTTTTTTTTATTAACTCTGAAGATGCAGGGGCTTTCCTCCCGCAGCCGGCACCACCGACCCCCCCGCAGAGGCTGCTGCTGGAGCAGCCCCCAGCAGCACGCCTGCGCCCCTCCCGCGGCTGAGCACCTCCCCAGCCGAGCCGGCAGGAACCGCTCTCCTTCTCCTGCTAATCCGATGATGGATTTTAACTCCATTAGTTTGCTTCCTCTGTTCTCTTCCCTGTTTTCTGCTCTTTATTCATTTCCCCCATCCCCTTGTTCTGCCTCTTTGTTTCTTTCGCCACCTCCCTTCTCTGCTCTTCTCTTCTTTTTCCTCTTGTTTTTAACTCCCTTCTTTTCATTTCTCCTTTCCACACTGCCTCAGCGCTCCCCTTGTTTCCCCTGCAGTGGTGCTGCTCCCCAGCTCTCCCCGCAGCCCTCTGCCAGCTCCTGGCACCACGGCAAGGCAGTACTGGCCCAGGGCCCACCATGGCCACTTAAACTCCAGGCCACACTGCAGTTGGGCAGTGTGAACGCTGGAGAATCTGTTGCATGCCAGCAATGCTCCTCCTGTACATAATACCTGTGAGCAGCAGAGGCATGGGGAGAACGCAGCTTCCTGCTGCCCTGCAGTGGGGCTGGCAGCTGGAAAAATGGGAGGGGGAACATGTTAGGAGGAGGTGAGCAGTAACGGGGTGGGCAGGAAAGGGATGGGTGGGCAAGCACTGACCTGCTACAGCAACCACTGGGCCAAAGGGGTAGCCCCTGGGCTCGCCCTGCAGCCGCGGCTTCCAACCGCAGATTAGCAGCCATGGTACTCCTCATGAAAGATTAACTGGGCAGCTTGCTAATTAAGCCACCTCTACCCTGGAAGTTTATGGACTTGAATGCAACGTGCCAAACCACTTTCTGCAAGTTGGGGTATTGGCCTGCTTTTTATATGGGCGAACTCCAGAGCAAACAGTCTGGCTGAAGACTAGGGCTAATGGGATGCTAAGGTAATTATTGGCTATTTGTAGCTATAAAATGAGATCTCATAATCATGCACCTGATAGACTAATAAAAACATTTTATGTGATGCACTTAGAGCTTTTTAGCTGAGGATCTCAAAGCACTGTCTGGAGGAGGAAAACTGCAGCAAGAAGTCTGTCCTCCTGTGCGGAGTTGGGGAAACAACTCATGCCGTCTGCCCTCATGCCCCACACTCCCACTCCTCGGGTATCCTGCCAAAAATGTTTGAGTCCCTGCTCTCCTGCTGACTGACAATTCTTATGGTTTTATCTAGGCCGGGTATCATTTTTCCCCGCTCTCATTCCTAACTGTGTTTCAGCCCTGCCGTGTTGTTTTCTCTGGAAGGCTGTCAAGTTCTGCGTTGGAAGTAGTGCGTTTTGACATAAATCTGGGGGAGAGACCCTGTTTGTCCAGCTCCTCTGGAGTCCAGAGAAGGTTACAGGAGTACATGATGCCTTGGTTTTAATCTTATTTTCTTTTAAATCAGGATTGAGAAAGGCCCTAAGGAAAAGCTGGGAGGTTTCCTGCTTTACAGACACCTCCTGACGGTCAGTTCATGTGGTGAGAACGACTCATTTAGAAAAAGGAAGCTGTGATTGAAAATAAATGAGTCTGTATGATCAATGTTGAAAAGGAGCTGCAATTAGAAGGAAGAGCAGGGAAAACCCTAAGTACACGGGCCCTCGGGTCAGCAGCAGGGAACTAGGCAGTGTTTGAGAAGAAGGCTTTCTGCTTGAGGGGAGGAGAGAGATGGGGGAAATTTCACTGCATCACAGCTCTGACTAACGCTTGGGCTGCAAAATTCCTTCAAGCAAATTCAATGCAGATGGTATGTTAAATATTACAGTACCATTAAATTACATATTGTCTCATTTTCAGTGAGGTTTTGTGGATGTTTCTGACATACAGATATGGAAAAATGCTGCAGTTCCCGATGGGTTTGGCAAGTGCTTACTCTTGGGTTTTAAATACCCACAGGAGGACTGAACAGAGACCAAGAGCACCGAGCCCTTTTGCAGAAGCGGCAGTTCCTTGGCATGGAAAGACGATGAGGTCCAGCCTTGTATGGGGTGTGGAGCAACACCCACAGCAGCAGCAGCAGCTGCCCCTGGAAACAGGCAGAGGTAAGTTCAAGGTGCATAGCATCACCTTGTGCTCAGTTCCTTCAAACCTGAGAGAGGATCTGAGTCTTAAATGCTCCCAAAATAAGTATTTTTGACACTTTTGTACCTGAGCTGGACTAGCAGCTGTTACTGGCTCGGCTGTCATGCTGTCCTGAACACAGGCAGTGGTAGAAGTTACAGTAGCACTGCTTGGTCTTTTAGTTGTGCTTTCCTTTCCTGACAGTGGTATGTTGTGGAGAGGAGACTTGAGATCTGACACGAAACACAGGTCTGGATTTGTGGAGAGCTATTGAAACGCAGCTGAGAGAAACCTCTGTGGAGCAGCAGGTAACTCTATTTCCCATCACCATTTTCTTTCCTAGGGTTATCTTCTTTTCACTCAGTAGCAGATCAGAGCTGGCATCAGTTCAAGATCATGTTTGCACTCTTCTATTGACCCTAACTAGGGGAAATTCTGACTGAATGTAGTGTAAGGAAAATTGCCCCTGAGCTGTATGGTGGGTGAGATGGGGCTGTCTCTGATTAGGGCTTGGTAACCTCTTCCTTTCCCATGCACATCTCAAGAGAGGAATGATTCATGCTGTGGGCTTATATTACACTCCGATATCTGTGGTATGGTTTGCGAGGGCTAGTTATACACACAAAAAATCCCACTCTTCTAACTTAATAGTAGTCTAACTATAAGCAAGTAGTAAATAATAGTTGCATAATTTCACATCAAAATACATTAAATAAGGCAGTACACCCAGTTGCCACTGGCTTTACATTGGCTTCAACAGGTGCTGAACCAGATTTGAGACACAGAAGAGGCAAAATCAGGTATCAAAACACACAGAAGGAAGAGGGATGCTACAGCATCCCTCAGGGGAGCGGCTGAAATACCAGATCTATTGGTCAGGCCAAAGCTGTTGCTGTCAATGAACATCCACTGGCCTCAGTGGAACTCGGTGCTTGTGTGTTGTGCGAGTGCACTCAGACAGGTTGAGATCGTGATTTCATTGACGTGAGCTGGTGGTGCTGCCCGTAACTGATAGACAGCAGAGTACAAAATAATTAGTCTCATCACCCGAAATGAATAGCAGTGAAACGTTTGTACTTTCCCTCTCCTCACCCACACAGTGATGTGTCTCACTTCTGCCACATGCCAGTATGCCTTCACTAATTACCAACTTTAAAATAAAATGAGTAATGTAGTTTTAATCTCTTTGTCTACTGCATATTTGGAAGTTGGAATCTGTAATTAGGGACTGATCAACAACATAATTTGGTTTTACTTGGCACCTTTTTGGTGCGGGGGTTTAGGGCTCATTTCACTTTGAATTTCACCTCTCTAACCGGATAGAGGTGTGGGTTAGCCCCTGTTTGCCAGATACCGGCTTTTAAGCCTGTTGCGGTCTGCGAATTGAAGCGGCGAATGATGAACGCAAGGTGCTGGCGGTACCAGCCCAGGCGGGGACTCCTCACCCGCGCAGGGGCAGGGGCGGACAAACTTGCTGCGCAGTCCTGAGCTGACTGCGTGAACGCTGCTCCCGGCTTGTGCATTCAAAGAGCATTCTGGCGAAAAACCGTTGGGCGCCTGGAAGCCGAATGTGGCTCCCGAGGGGTTTTACATTTGTCCCTTGTGGCAGCCTTGACACCGCGTCACGGGTGTCAGCAGCGAGGGAGCGCGCACACCTCGCTCCCGGTCCCCGGCCGAGGCACGGCGCTCCTGGGTCTCGGCCAGCAGCGGCGAAGCCCACGAGCAGGGACAATCCTTGTCCTGACGCTCCCCCATCTGACAATTTCTGGGTGTCTCCCTTCGCACAGCCCTGCTCTTTTCGCAATCGTTTCAACCGGGCTTTTCGGTTCCTGCCTGCGCTGCCAGGCCCTGAGCGTCCGGGGACGGGGCTGGGGACGGGGCTGGGGACTGGGACGGGGACGGGCGGCACCCGCGGCTCCGCGCCGCACCGGGGATGCAACCCAGCCCCGCGGAGCGGCCCCGTGGCGGCCTCCGCGTGTCCCCGCGCCTGCGGGCGGGGCGGGGCGGGGCGCGGCCCGGCGGGGCGGGGCGCGGGCGCGGGGCGGGGGGTGCGCGGGGGGCGGTGCCGGCGCTCGGCGCTGACAGCCACATGCCGCCCTGCCTGAAAAGGCTGCGAGGCGCCGGCGGGGAGCGAGAGGAGGTGCAGACGGCGCCCCAGCCCGCACCGCCGCCGCGCCCCGGGGGATGCCGAGGCGCCGGCCCCGCGGGTCGCCCTAAGGGAGAGGTGCTCCGCCGGCACCGACCGCCCCGCAGCCCCGGCCCGGGGAAGGCCGCCGCCCCGCGCTGAGCCCCGCCGGAGCCGCTCGCCAGTGGGGCGCCCACGCCGGGCGCGGCGCACCCGGGGTAGGGAGACGAAGCCCGGCCCCGCCGCCTCGGGTGTTGGTTCTGTTGGTTCTGGTTTTAATTCCTTCCGAAGTATGGATACGTTTCTTCTCGCGTGGGGATTTCTAGGGCTGTGCTTGCCCGGCTCCGGAGGCACGGCGGAGACAGGTAAGGTGCCCTCCGGGACCGGGATGCCCCCGGCCGCGCACGGGCGAGGGAGCCCTCCCGCCCGACCAACTTTCAGGTGCCCGGGCGCACGCATCGGGGCTCTGCCTGTCGTCGGGCATTGCACCGGGAGTAGATGAGGGACCGCCAGATTTCGCGGTGCGGGTTTTAGGAGGCTGGGGGATGTCGTGCGTGTGGCGGGGCGAGGATGGCGCAGCTCCCCCACCCCCAGCAAGGCGCGCAGCGGGTGTAGCCGCGCAGCTCCCATCGCCCGGCGTGAAGGGGCGAGGGGACGGAGCCGCATTGGAAAGTTGCGTGCTGGTTTTTTTGGGGGGTGGCACAGGGAAGGAATGGGAAGCGGTAGGGACCGGCCGCATCCCAGACACCCGCATCCGGATGCCCGCGGCCCCGTGCCGGGTTGAAACCTCGGGAAACTTTAGGTGGGAAATTAAAATTGGCAGGGCGCAGGCAGGCGGGAGCCGTGCAGGGCGGCGGTGGCAGCAGGCGAGGCTGGGCGGCGGTGGCGGCACCCCCGGGCAAGCCTACCCGCGGTACGTGCGGACCGCACTTACTTTACAAGCGCCAGGTTGTCCCGGGACCTGGCGGGTTCGTGGCAGGATTTGGAGTGCGAGTGTGTTTTCCCGGTCTTCGCTTAAGAGCAAGGCTGGGCTGTCAGGAAGCGCTCGGATGAAGCGCCGGTGCTTGCGCTGCTTTGGCTTGGAGAGGGACAAGGGTGGGCTGAGGCTGGGCCCTGTGCTGGGTTTGGGTCTGGCTAACGGGGTGCGGGGTCCCCATGTGGAGGAAAAGGATATGCCTCACCCCGCCGTCACCGCTCTCCCGGGGCTCCTGCGGTCAGCAGCCCGGGAGCTGCCTGGCAGGACGGTGGTGCCAAGCCAGCAGCTGCTGAGCTGCGGGTTTCCCTTCCCGCCCGTCGGTCGTGGCCTCGGGCCGTGCCTCCGGCGGCCCGCGGGACCGCAGCGCCCTGAGCCGCGGCCTGGCCCCGGCAGCGTTAGAGGCAAGGCGCGGTGTTCGCCTTTCCCCTGCCCTGTGCCCTCCCTGCCCTGCAGCGGCCTGGCCACCAGCTGCCCTTGGAAAGGGAAGTGGGAGAGTCTCTGCCGGCTGAGAAAGTCCCTCATTTTGCAGGAGAGAAGCACAGACGTTCCCTGCAAACGCACTCCGTGTACATTCAGTTGCCGACTGGCATCGCCTCCTGCCTTATGGTTAGAAAGAAAAGGGGAAAAAAAATAATTCCCATCTTTTGTTCAAATAGGAAAACAAATGAATAGGCACTCGATGGGGTGAAGAGAAAGGGCAAAGTCCCGGGAAGCCCCTGCTGAGTGCAACAATCTTTTCGGATGATGACTGTTGCAGAGGCAGTGTCTTGTCTCCCGGAGTGGGTATTGTGCTGAGGCAGATCAGGCTGTGAGATGAGGAGGGTGCGCTGGCCAGCCTGGCCACGATCCCTGTGGCTGCTAAGCCCAAGTGTGTGCCTGGATCTGCATGTGCGCCTCCGTCCATCCAGGAGTGGGCTAAGGATCGGGATTTATAAGTGGGAAGGGGTTTATGAGCCACCCGTGTCTCCAAGGCCATTCAGTCGCTGTAAGAAATGTTCATTTGAACATGGGGGTTTTCCCGGCTAAGCAGAGCATCACATGGTGGTGGAGCCAGCAAGGAAGTTGTCTCCCTGTGGCTGACACCAGCGGCTGTTTGCCGAGATGTTGTTGTGGTGCTGCAAACCCCATCAAATGACTTTATTGCTAGCCCAGCGCACAAAGGTATGGGGTAATGGGATGTGACCCTTAATCGGCCTGTGCTCGGCTCCAGTGAATTAGCCAGCCTAGTAAGAAAAAACATGCCAGAGGTAGATGGATTTATGTTTCAGTCTGGTATATCTGAAAGCCTTTCCCCATTATGAAAGTCCCTGTTAAGATTCCCTAAGGGAGGTTAGTAGAGAGGGGAGATGTTTTTAATAGACAATAATATGATAATCCACATGGAAAAAACCCCGTGTACAATATTTCTACAGTAAGAGATAAACAGTGCAGCTGCCAATTTGTATGTAGCCAAGCAAACCCTGAGATATAACCATGGAGGGGAGTGGGTGGGAGACCCTGGAAGATAAATCTGAAGGCTGGCTGGCTGTGTGTTTTTTAAATCTTCCCGTAAAAAGCAATCAAGTAAGAAAGTAACAGATCCGAGTGACCCAAGTGCTGAGCCGTTCGGATGATGTTTATGCAGCTCCGAGCAAAGCTCACTCTTGAAGCCTTCCAAATAGTTTGCTTAAAAGCTAGTATTTTTAGTAATGACTTAGGGGATGTAGCAAGGTGGGGAGGGGGATCAAAACAAATTGCTGCCAAGCAGGCGCACAGCCACACACATACAAACATGCACACGCGCACCCACGCAAGCCTGGAGTGTAGTGCCTTTTGCCCGTTGCGCTGTTAACTCGGCTCTTACTGGGAACAAAAGCTTTTTTAACCTAGGAATCAGACAGTTGTCAACAGTATCACTGAAAACGACTGACACAAGTTCACTGCGGGGTTCTGACCCAGGTTAGGATGCTGCATTTTGTTTTCCTAACTTCCCTGACACAGAAAAATCATGCTGTGTGGTGTGTGGAGTGACAGTTGGACACATTAGTCCCAAGGGGCTCTACAAAGGTGCTTTCCATCTCACTGCCCTGCTCCTTCTTCCATCCAGCCCCCTTCAGAGTATTTACTCTGTGTTTGGTACCTCATGTGTCGCTTTGAAGGTTAAAATGCAAAAGCAACCTACTTTGCTGGGCTGGAGAAGGCAGCGCTCCCTGTCCCAGCAGCATGCCGCTCTGGTCTGGTGGGTGGGTTGGTTTCCTAGCAGAAACCTCCGGTGCTGATGGGTTCCAGGACATGGTGGCCTTGTATCGCAGATAGCCTGAGAGGAGAAAGCATCCTTCATGTGGTTTAGGAAGCTGTCAGGTTCAGATAAGGCTGGGATCCTATCCTGTGGGACCCCCAGTTGTATTAATAAGGAAAAATTAATTTTTAAGCACTGGGATTGCTGCCAAATTATATGACCTCTGACAGACCAGCTGTGCTAGGAAAATAAATCGTCTATATCTGAGACCCGTGATCCTATCTGAAATCGAAATAGAGAAAGCCGGCATTTAGCCACGATGGTGGGGGCAGATTGCAGCAGCCTGAGAGCAAACTGGAAGCTACTAAACTTGCTCTCCATTGTGCGGTGAAGTCACCGCCACCGCGTCCCCATGGGGTCTCAGGAATACAGTTGTCTGATCCGGGAAGTGTGGAGAGCTGATGTGCTTGTACACACCCAAGCTGGGGGTGATGGTGTCAGCACGGAGGTGGGGGCAGAAGTGGGGTGTGAACGTTTCCAGCTCTACCCTCGCTCTGTAACAGCCCTTTGACACATTTCTAATTATAATACACACACAGACAAAGAGGTAGCTGGGCTATTTTCGAAATCCCTGTCTACACCCTGGTGGAAACCGCAATACTAGCAACAACATAAATCAGGGCTGTTGCTAGCAGTGTTGTGCACAGCTTAGCGCTACAGTAGCATGGTTTTAATCATGCTCAGAATCAAAGGGTCAGCCTTCTCCCTGCCTGAGCCAAATCGCAATCTCGGAAGGCCAGATCCTGAGCCAGGATTGATGCCTGCGCAGTAAAAAGACACAAGCGCAGACACGGAGGAGAGGTTTGTCAGCACGAGGTCGGCAGGCACAGGGCCAAACACTTGAAATCACAACTCGGAGCTGTAACCCTTTCTATGTGCAAGCAGTGCCTGTGGATCTCATTGGGGAGGATGGCTAGGGTAATGCTGCGGGGCTGGGGTTCCAACTGCAGCCTTGGTCATGCAGGCTCTTCCCAAACGGGTTGGGGGAAAGGGTACAAGCAGTGAGTCGGCATGCAGAACAGCCTGAAGTACTACTTGCAGGGATGGATGGCTGCAGAGACTTTCTGTCTGAATGCTTCTCCCCCTCTCTTCATCCTTGATGAGTCAAATAAAATGGGCTCCAGAGATGAAGTGCTGGGCTCCGGGTCTTTGAAACCTGTCCTGATTTATCCCCGTGCATTTGAGACAAAGGCAAGACATCTGCCCCAGCTGTTCTAGTGGGTCACCCCTAGCTGTGAAGTGATGTCTGTGTGGGGCTTGAATGCCTGCCTTTTTCTACATCCCTCCTAGGAAGATGGTGAAATCAAAAGGACACTGTCCTTTTGCTCTGCTTACATTTTGTTGAAAGGCTCCTTTTGGACCCTGGATTTTAGGGGATGCCTGTGGGGAAAGGAGGGAGGAAAACCCCAACCTCTTGTGCATGCAGACACATACGCACACACTTATCTCCCTGGTTCCTCCTCTCTCTTCGCAAGCACACAAATCTCTACCTTTTCTCTCACACAGAGAGCCCCTCCGGACACCCCAACTTTGCTGCCTGCCACACGTGCACGCCTACGTCCTTCCCTTCCCTGTGCTCTCCGTTGCACACTCAGGGCCCCTTGGCAACTTTCTCCCTCTTGCACACCCCAAGCTTACTCCTGCTTTCCTCCATTTCTGTTTGACTGCTGAATATGTGCTCAGCAGGAAACAATGTGTTTAAGGCACTCGCCAGAATGTGTAATTACTTCAGCACTAGTAGTGCAGCTCCGCAGTAGCTGGATTTGAGCAAACCATCATAAAGGCGGAAGCTGCCACTGCTCGGCAGCATGCACAGAGGGAGCTGCAGCAGGGCATCTTCCCGGGTGACTCCAGAGGCACTGCCTCCCTTCCCATCCCGTCCGTGGGGCTGCCTCTTGCCAAGGCACCGGGCTTTGCTCTGCAGCTCAAACAGGGGCCCTGGGAGGGAGGGCTGCCGGGGGTGTTGTGGGATTCAGAGAGGCTCTGGCAGCCACTTTGGGAAGAGGCAAGAATAAACTGCCATTGCCCTGTGGGGAAAGCCAGGATTTGGTTTTGGAATGGACCCTGACAGGTGGGCTCCAAAGGTGTGAGCAAACTGGGAGGGTGCAGGAGGAGATGAGAGATGAGATAGGCTTTTTTTTCTTCTTCTTGGAATTGTCGTAATAACAATACTAATTAGTATTTCAGAGGCATCGAACACCTTTCATCAAGCCTGAAGCTCTTTAGAGAGGAATCCTAGGTGAATCCATGGCTCTCTTTTCAATATGTGGAATTAAAATGTCTCCTGCTTTTCCTCGATGGCCCTCGAACCAGCCTGTTATTGATAGCATTCATGGGGGTGGCACAGCAAATTGTTTCCAGGCAAATCCTCATATTATTTCCTAGTGTAGCCTATAGGTAAGGTGGCAGGCTGCCATGTAGGAAGCCTGTGCTTTATTCCTGCCTCCGCTCTGAGCTTCCAGGTGTCCCCACACCTCTATTTCCCTGCCTGTGGAACCAGTGAGGTTTCCTCAGAAACTGCCCGATCTGCAGCTTGAAGGTCTCCTGATGCCACCTATTCCTGGGAGATGGCAGTGTGTTTCCACAAGACTTCAAACCCTTGGGAGTCTATCATAGAGGCAGGAGAAACAGGCATGATTCCTGCAAGTTCAGTATGCAGTTATCCCGCTCCCATGCATGTGCACACACACTCACACTCTCTCTCAAATGATTACTGGAGTTGCCAGGAGTTGTAATTCCAGATCCACCGATTACATTTGCAGGCAAGCTGGGAGAATTGTGTGCACATATATCTGTATAAAGACTAACACTATTAAGCTGGTTGCCCTATTGGAATTGCATTTGCCTGTGATATAAGATGACAAGTAACAAAGTTAGAGGAGGTGGCACCATGTAAAACCAGGATATAAAATCTCATCAAAGATACAAGGCTGGTGGGGGGAACTACCAAAACCCCAAAATGGCAACATTTAAAGGTCAAGGTTGCCACTGAATAAAGTCCTACAAAGTGATGCCAGCCCCCGAAAGGTGGCTATCTGGAACTGCAGGGGTGGAAATCAGCTGAACTCCAGTGATTTCAAAGCAGATTACCTGGATTTGCATGCAGGATTTGGCCCTTTCATTTTCCACAGTGAAGTTTGAGTAGGTCTCTATTTCAGGTTTCCACTTAATTCGTCTGTGGATTAACATGGCAAAGAAAGTGCAGGCATCAGATATCTTCAAATCACTTTCTGTTCCTTCCTCCAACACTCCCTTCGTATTTAAAAATAATTTAAAAAGATCTCTTTTTTTTGCTAAGGCTCACAGCTAAAATGTTCCATTTGCTGAGCTTTCTGGTGTTCCCCTCTCACTGCTGTCCAGCGCTATAAAGTGAATATATTGCATCCCTCCCAGTTGCCTTAGGAAGTGGTCAAACGGCCGCATTCCTCAACTGATGGATTGGCGCGTTCCCCTCTTGCTTAAGCCCAGACAGTGTTTTTATGAGCCTGTCTCGTGACACACTTGAAACACTTGAATCAAACAAAACCCTAGTTCAGATCACAAAAGCAGTCTTTAAATTCTGCTTTGCCGTGCTTTTACTCTTAAGTGAAAATTTAGTTAAACTGGTAAAGGTCCTCGATGAAATGTTGAGGGGACTTTCCCTGGCTGTGTGAAATCCCAAGACGTGGATGTGGGTACCGCTCTGGGATGAAATGTGCATGTAAGTGCTTTGTGTTGTTTGGGTGTGTTTGTCCATTAATTTGTTCAGGAAGCCTTTGAAGCTTTATCTCGCAATCCAAAGCAAACATGCTTCTGCTAAAATGATCTACGCTACTGGGGATAAAATATCTAATCTTATTAGCTTCCTCTGCATTATGTCTCTCTTCTTGGCTGATGGCTAAGCTGTATCATTTAAATCCCAAGAGTTTGCATTTATGTTCCTGCCCGATGCGAAAGTTGTGCTGCACGGTTTGGCGTGAGAGCCCCTGCCACATTAGCCATACCCAGACTCTCTCCCAGGCTGGGGAATGAGGCAGGATGAACGTTAACAGCAATGAATCCTCAGCAGGAGAGATCTGTTTATCCCTTCCATACCAGGGTTTGGCAAAGTGCTTGGATGCGCATGAACCCTGAAAAACTTCACTTCTTGAAGAGCTGTTTTAATGGAGCTGAAATTCAGGGTTTGCAGCCCAATGGCTTGTGCCAAGTTCAGCAGCTCTGAGAGCAGTAGATTGTGTGAGCCAGGACCTGTGTATTGCTGCACTGTTGGATGGTTGGCAGGGTGGATCTCCTTTGCCCAGCGCTGAATCCCGGGACATAGAAATCTTCTTCAGGAATTGGATGAGAGTGTGGAGCTGGTTTGTGAGGGCCTCATGTGGGGAAGGGAAATAAGTGATGAGATGAGGCATTGCATCTCTGCTATGGAACTCCAGGGATCTTTCTCCCTTGCTCCCTTACTGCCCTCAAAGGCTGCTCTTTCTGAGTAGCACAGACAGGGATGCTGTTGCTTGCCTCTAAGGCAACAAGAATGCCTTAAATTTTCTGCATAGCCCTGCATTACATCCCCAAAGTAAACTCTACCCAGGAGATCAAAACATGTGATAGTTTTCTGCTGGACACTACAAGCTCTGAGAGGCTGGTTTATGTGTGTTTGTTGTGAAACGGGCCTCTCTGGTGATGATTATTTTTGTTACAGGCAGAGTTGGCTTCTGTGTTGAAGGTCCAACAATAACAGTGAGCCCTGCTCTCCTGGGGTGAGGGAAATCCAGAGGGGTTTAATCGCCAGGAAATTCAAGTAGGAGAACGCTCTGCTCCCGGCCTGAGGTTTCAGCCTGTGCTGATGAGCTGAAGTGCTGAAAAGCCCCAAGTCTGGGTGGAGGTTTCCGAGGCGTGGCTGTTATTTTTGGGTCCCCTGACTGATGGTTGCTCTTTGCAGCCTTGGGGAGGCAGGAGAAGACTTCATCTGCCTGGGTATCTCCAGCAGGTCAGGGCAGGGAGAGAGGAGTCTACCCACTGCAAAGGGTGAGGAACTCAGCTCCTGATGCCCATCTCTGTGGGAAGCTGGAGTTGCCTGCTGTATGCTGTGGCATTTGCAGAAGAGTTTGTCTTCCAGGTCTTCCTTTCCCATCCCTATGGCATGGTTGCCATCCTCTGGTGTACTTCTCCGGTTGGAGTGGTCCTCCAAGCAGAGGGTTGCAGGGATAATCTTAAATCACGTGGTGGGCTGTAAAAACGAGGGGATCTGGGGATCTCCCATCCAGAACACAACCTGTTCCAACACTGCCGGGGAGTGCCGACTTCCATAGACTCCATTGAGGAGCCCGGCTGCCCTCCCGCAGCCTCCCTGCACTGGCCCCTCTGCCATGCAGGCTGGCGGGGCCCCAGCAGTTTGCTTTCAATGCCTGCATTTTGCTTACTGAGCAATGGGATGTCCCACACACCTGGAGACTTGGCTTATACTTCAGAATTTCATTTTAGTTTTATTAAGTGAATTCAGGGCTTGCAAAAGCTGCCAGAGCCCATTAGCTGCGGAGCACATCTTGCTTCCAAAGCATGCAGCCTAGGCAGTAGCTATGCCACTCACCTTCTTTCTTTCTTTCTTTCTTCTTTTGAATTTTTACTTTTTTTTTTTTGCATGGATTCAATGCATGAGTTTGAAAGGACACATTTGTGTCAAAGCTTGACTCTCTACTGTGTACAAACCAGGCCTGATCCTATACAGAAAGCCACTGGTTGGCATGTCTACTGAGACAAACCCTTTGCCTGTCAGTGGGCACAGCGATAGATTTTTTTGTTGCAGGCATTCTGGTGAATCAAAAGAGAAGAAGTTCAACAGAACAATTATAAAGATATTAAAGTCATTTGCCCCTTCAGATAACTCTTAAGAAGCCCCGGGTTCATGGTACGCTATTGCCCATCACATGGCCTGATGCTGTGTGTAGACAAGGTAGCACTGTACTGGATTAGCCCCCTTCCTTTCCCTGGACCTTCCTGGGGAGGGATGGATGAGAAGACAAAATCTGTTCCTCTGAACAACACCTACAAGCTTTCATGCAGGTGGAAGGCTTTCTCTGCTGCAGAAAGACAGTGAGTCTTTCCTGGTGGTATCTGGACACCTGAGGGATGTGGCTGGTGCTCCTTTCCGCTCAGTGGTTTCACCTGTTTGTCCCATTTTACTGCAGAGAACTGGGCTGCAGCCCCTCTCACTCAGCTGCTGGTGCTCACCAGCACCAGCAGTTTAGCTTGGGCACCAAACTGACCTGAAATCAGGATTAAGCCCAGGGATGGATTTCCTTAGCTTGGTCTTGCTGACCTGCAATGGCCTCACAGGGCAATGGAAAAGTTTTAAGATCGGGATAAATCTGGGTTTCTGTTCCTGAGCTCATTTGTCAGGGGAGAGCCAGAGCAAGCTGGAGCCTGACATCCCTGTTCACATTGCAGTTCCCCTCCAACCCATTGAGTTGCAACGGCTTGGAGAGTATTCATAGTATCCGGCATGAGTAAGGGGCTAGCAGCTTCTGAGTGGTGGGTGATGTTGGTGGTATCAGCCTAGCGGGTAGCATGTGTGTGAAAGCTGGAGAGACAGGGAGGGGATGACGAGGTGTGGAAGGATTGACTGTATTTTCATTGTTTGGAGACTTTGCCCTTTCCAAGAAAAATAATCTGCAGCTTGAATATTTCTCTTTGCTGGAGGGGGTGGACATGTGTGCAAACGAGGTGTGAATTTTTATGAGAAGGTGTGAAAGTGCGTACATGAGTGAAGTGTGAATTACACGTCTATTTGTACATTGATGTCAACAAGTCGGTGAATTTCTTCCTTCCACGTGAATGTCTCTCTCTCTCCCCTCCCCCCCCCAACCCACATAGACACGTGTGGGCAAATATGCCTTACTGAGAGAAGAGATCTGTGCAAGAACGTAGGTTTGTAAATGTTTGTGTGTTGAGCAAGCTCTCCCGTGGAACAAAACCAGATGTTTTTTGGTATTCTCAGCTCTTCTATGGCAGTGTTGCGATTTTTCCCCTCGTATTTTTCAGGATACTTACAGGTTTATTTTAAGAAAAAAGAGAAGGCTGCAGAGCTGCCTTTGGGTGTGTGAGAAGAAAGTTATTTTGAAGAATGGATGTGTTAGAGGGCATGAAAAACAGGGGAGAAAGTGAGACAATTCTTTTTTGTGGTGAAGGAAGCTTTGCTCCCTGACGAAGGGCCCTCCTGCTTCCTTGTTCCCGCAGAGGGCACGTGCGCTTTCTGCAGGCAGCGTGCAGGCAGCAGGTTGTTTATTCAACGTGCTTTTTCCCAGGAAGCATTACCACCGAGGGGTCCTGCCTTGCTCCTACTGCTTGTGTTGGCTCTGGCAACAGGGCAGTTTGAAGGCGACTGGGATGTCCCCACCAAGAGCAGGCAGACTTGTGACGCCTCTGTGGCTGAGGGACAGAGTCAGACCCACGGTGTAGGGTTGAGCCCACACAAGCCTCAGGGCTTTGCAGTGACTGCTGCTGCAGATGGGACAGAAGAACCTTCAGGACCAAGGCAGTGGGGAGCATGGCAGATACCCTCAGCCCACAGAGCTGATGGGCTGTGGAACGTGTGGTTGCTCTTGTATCAGGGAGGGGAAAGCCCTTCTGCAGTGCGGGTCTGGGTTCCACCCTGTATCCGTGCCAGCCTGCCCTGTGGAGGGGTTTAGGATTTTGCTGGGTTTTGCTCATATTGCTGTTTTTTTGCTCGTTTGCTGGGTGCAAGGAGGCAATGCTGTCTTCTGAGGGCAGCTGTGGCAGCCCATGGGGCCGTAGTGTTGGAATGGGGTGGTGGCAACAGAGAAGGGGCAGCAAAACACACGCAATAGGGGCTCTGTGGAGAAAGGGACTTTGCTGGGACTTGTAGTGCGTTATCAATTGAGCATGTGATGCAGATTTTCCTCCCAGCAAGTAATGCAATAATAAATTTGATTTGCAGTGTTCATGAGATTAAATGTTTTTTTTGAAGATGAAATCACCCTCTAGGGCCTGTTCTAACCCAAAGCTGAGAGTGCTTCCTCTGTTCACCACGCAGCCATTGCCAGCCATTTGTGGGCTAGCCCCACAAAACCACCACTGCTGATTGTCTGTGCCTGCAATTCCAGTGGCTGGGGTTAGCTTGAAAGGTTTCAGGAGGTGGGAAGACAATGTGCTGAGATAAGGTCATGAGGGTAGGCAGGGTTGGGCAGGGAGAGCACAGCAGGCAGGGAAGGGCTGTTGTGGGGCTGCAGGCTGGAGCCATCAGTCCCGCCATGCCTCAGCTTCCTTCATTGGGAGCAGGAAAACTTTGTACACTCCTGCAGATGTATTTGTAGTGTCCAAATTCTCGTGTCTCCCGAGGCAGCTGTGGGAGACTGCCACAGAGCAGCTTGCAAAGGAGGTAAAATAAGGGATAAAATGAGGCGGCTCCAGATGATCTGATATCAATCTGTCTCTTGCTTTATGGCTCTGTAATTGCCTCGGCAAGAGCATTTATTTCTTTTTTCTGGTCTGTGTGAAATGTGGTATGTAAGTGTGGCAGGAGGTGGAGGGGAAAAGAAGTAGGTTTGTTGTGTAGCATAATTGCCCTTGCACAGAGATTAATATGAAATATTAGAGTACCGAATGGATGTCAACGGCCTTTATCAGACCACCCCTAGTAGTGGCCCGGAGGGACTGGCTCTGTGCGCGCAATGCCCAGAACCTGTTTCAATGCTTTGTTGCCTTCTGTGTCTCTGCAGCTCAGCCGTGTGGGGGCCGCCTGAATTCCAAGGATGCCGGGTACATCACCTCTCCGGGGTACCCCAATGACTACCCTTCCCACCAGAACTGTGAGTGGGTCATCTACGCCCCTGAACCCAACCAGAAGATTATCCTCAACTTCAACCCACACTTTGAAATTGAAAAACACGACTGCAAGTAAGAGACTTCCTCTTCCTCTCTAGTACATAGTCCCTTCTCTTCCCAATTTTGCCTTGCCTAGTGATATGGGCCTCATGCTTCCTTGTGTGTGAAAACAAGCATTGTCCTGAGGCCACACAGATCTGCATCTTGTTGCTTTCCAGGGGCAAGTGTGCCCTTACCCGCTGGGTGGTTATAAGATGCATCTTTGAACAAATAGGATGAGCCCACTCTGCACTGAAATGTTGGTTCTTAACTCAGCCTTGTATCAATTTGAAAGCAAGAGCTAACTGTCTTTGAACCCAAGCTTGACTTCTGTTAAAAGGCAGCTTGTTTTTCTCAGTGTGGAAGTGGCCACGCTGTCCTTTTAAACCATGGTGCGAGAGCAGAGCAATTTCCTGGTGTGTAACTAGCCAGAGGTATGGCATATAGAGCCCTTGGGCTGGAGACCCAGGCTTGGGCCATGTGAAGCTGGGGGCTTGGCAGTCTGAGCTGTTTGGGCTGCATCTGGCTTTCCACGGTGCTTATTCTGCTGCTTTTGGTAAACTGGGGTTTTGGTTTTGTTTGCCTTTTTTTCTTCTTCTTCTTCTAAGATGGGGCTCAGAAACTAGATGCCCAGGAAAAACAATTAACAACTAGTAAAGAATAATTAACAGCATCAAAGGGCACCATAAAAGGCTGAGTTAATAACATAGTCTCAGCAGACACATAAACCTGTGTGTTTAATCTGGAATCCACAGCCAGCTACAGGGATGCCTGAGCTGCGAAGGAGCTTGGGGCCTGACACAGCAGTCTTGCCAGACATGCTGGTCCTGTTGATTAAAAAGGGGGTTATATATGGAGAAGGGAACTCTGTTTTCAAAAAGGACAGAGGGACAGGGGAAGCTTTTATGGGGCTGTAGAATCAGTCCTATGGAGAACAAAGAATTCAGCATGGGTTTGATGATGTACGGAAGGTTATGAAGTGTAGAGCTGGACCCTCAGCCACCATAAATCAGCTCCTCTGATTCTAATGAAGGTGTGCTGATTGATGTCATTTGGGATCTCATAACCCCCTACCAATAAAGCCTGGGCTAATAAGGCTTAGAGCACCATGAACTCTCCCTGAAGTCACTGTGTGTGCAAGGCATTTAGCACTTTGCAGGATCAGGCCTGTGTTTAGAGAGAGGAGAAGTTAGAGAAAGGCTTATAGTGAGCATAGATGAACACAACAAGCCTCGGCAGTGCGCATGAGAATGATGGTTGCTATCAGATTTTGTTATTGCTTGCACAGGCTGAACTGCATAGCCTTCTCATAGCCAGTGCAGTTGCCCCATATTCACAGTAATAAAAGCTTTATAGGCCTATATTCACAGTCTGCAGAGTATGTGATAGGTATTAGGCAAGGCAATGTTGTGTGCAAGACAGAGGTTGAACTGGGCAGGAGGGACTCCTGATTCTGCCTCTCCAAGGTCTCAGGCAAGCAAAGCCACGTTGGTCAGAGAGCCAGAAACCACCATGGGCACCTGTTTTTACCTCCACTTGTAAGAAGCTGTCAGTTTTAGATCTGAGCACCTTGGGCAACTTTTGCCATGTTTTGCTGCCTGTGAGAGCACAGGTTCTGGTCCCAGGCTGCAGGTGGTGTGTGATGGAGGGGCTGCCTGAGTGCTGAAGGTGTTGTCCCTTTGCTGCTTTTACTTTACTATGGCAGATCTTCTGAGTGGCTGCTATGTGGTCTCATCTTTTACCTTTCTGTGTGTGTGCACAAAGGAGACTTTAGTTAAAGCAGAAAGGTTTGAGTTGAAGGGTTTTGGTCCTCCATGTGGGACATGAATGGTGAAGGGTTTGTCAGGGTCTCTGATTCATTTCAGCTCCTGCAGCAACATTGCTCTCTAGAAATCAGGTATTAACATCAAACCTCTGCTGACAGTGAAGTTTGACTGTACCTCTCTATCCCCTCAACTGCCACCTGTGTGCAAGTGAAACAGGGTTCATTCATCCACAGTGCACTTGGGCTTCTGCTGGCCACAGGTATGAGCTGAGACCCAAGCAGATCTTGGGTGCCTGCTCCCCAGAGCCACCACTACGAAGGAGTGTGTTTGAAAGATCGTCATGGACAGTGCTTGATAGGAAGCATAACAAAACAAATGAAATCAGTGTGTGATAAACACTGCTTGAAAGAAATTGATAGGAGGGAGATTTTTTTTTTTCTGAGTAAGTGACCTACCAGAAGGAGACGAGTATAAACACTGTGTAATGCTTGGATATTAAGCAGTTCTAATAAGTGACCAGCTAGTAATAAATCTCGTCTGAGCATCAGAGGGTATTTTATGAAGAAGCAAAGGCCTCATTACAGCTGCAGGTGGGAACCTTAACAGGAACAGGAGTTCAGCATCAAAGAAACAGTCTCTGGGCAGAGCCCTTCTTTTGACATCTGATCATTAATATAGAGCACATTCACACAAAGGTGACAGGCTGATGAACCCCATTGTGGTCCTCTGTCTCTGGGCAGACAAGGTTTCCCCTACTCTTGTTCCAGCTGCCAGAGGTAAACACCATACCCCCTTCCTCTGTTGTTTCTTGCTTCGACATTTCGTTTTACCTTATTAGGCTAAAGTTTCTCCCTCATAAAGCATAACGTTTACATTCCTAAAACCCATTCTAAGGCCTACAAAATTATCTGCAAAAGTCTTTCTAGTTTTACTGTGTCCTTTCTGGCCTTCCTTGTATCTGCTTTAGATTTCCCTTTGGGACGGGAGGCGTTTCCTCCTGTGTTTTGTGCAGTGACTGGCACCCTAGGGACGTCTGCGGAAAGGTCAGTGATTTCCCCTTGGTCAGCAGCTGGCCGGAAAGGGCCCGTCTACCTGCTGCGGTCCAGATAGGGAGTGAGAGCTGGCTGCAGGAGCAGCTTCACAGCTGGCCCTCCCTGCCCGGAGGGTGGGAGCATCAGCCAGGGATGGATGCCCAGGGGTGGCAGCCGGGGTGGCAGCCAGGGCAGCTGCTTGGTGCTGGGTGTTGCTGTTGTCTTTCTGGAGGCACATCTGGGCTTTTATTTTTCGCCTGCGTTCACCACCATCATGAAAGGAGTAATTGGGTGGAACTGAAATTCCAGAACTTATTTTTCTCTCCATCTCCCCGTGCTTTATCTGCGCTTTGAGGAAGCACCTTACTTTGGGAAGGCACTTCAGGTTGAGAAAATTGGAGCACAGCAGGGATTCCTGTTGTGGGAGGTAGGGCACGCTGTGATGGGGAGTATGAACCTAGGCTGTTCTTCACGCTGTCCTGCAGCTGTAGGACAGAGCCAAAAGGGAAGTTTGATGCTCTGATAAAAGACTTGCTGAACTATTCAGAAATAACTGTAATAGCCTGTCTGCTCACCATTTCTTCCCCTCTGGGCTGCTAGTGCAGCTGTTGCTCGGGCACTGTGGACCTGCACCATCGTATCTGCTTTCTGAACAGGGAAGTGGCATCCAGTGGAAACACCGATGCTGCTGCGGTGAAATGTTTCCACTCCCTGTGTGGCGTGGCGGTACCTGGGCAGCCTTGTGCATGCCAGGGTTCATTTGTGATCCCAGGAGTGACATGAGCCATCTGCCATAG
Organism: Strigops habroptila; assembly: GCF_004027225.2. NCBI lineage: Eukaryota > Metazoa > Chordata > Aves > Psittaciformes > Psittacidae > Strigops > Strigops habroptila. The sequence continues at coordinate 14,025,735 of NC_044281.2, read as the reverse complement.
GTGTGTAACGGGGGTGGCTGTCCAGTCAGGAGGGGTAGCTCAGCTTGTGCAGTCACATAGCTGAGCTGCCGGCTCCTTCCTAATTGCCATTTTGCTGTTCTGTCTGCACTGCTTGCTTGGAAAATCCAAGTCAGAAACCTCAGCTCTGAGTGAATCGCATTTATAACCAACCACCTTTTGCATTTGTGCCTCCCTCCTGCTGCTGGGCTTCTTTTTGGACCATTAAAAGGCCCCTCCTGAGGCTGGCTACTGACTGGCGTCCCTGGCCACACTCGTCTGAGGATTAGGCTGGGCAGAGCTCCGGTTGAGTGCCGGGACGTTGCTGTACACACACGGCAGAGGCATGCTCCCTCCACACTGCAGTCGTTGGGCTTGTGCTCCCTCTGCAAGCAGGAGACCTTTTAGCTGAGTCATAACATCTGCACCAGGGGAACGTTATTTCTTAACAAAAGCCCGACTGATCATCAGGCCATGCCAGTGGGTTTTTCTGCAGCCCTTTCCAACACATGCCACTACTGATGGGTGGGATCCCCGCCCGGGGAGGATTTGGGGGACCGCAGCCGTGGCTCGCAGCCCCCTCTGGTGGCACACGCCAAATGCTGGGAAAGGTTCCTGGAGACACGGGACCAGGACTCCAAAATGGGCAGGAGCCAGGAAATTGGAGACAGCCCGGAGCTGCACAGTCAGGATCTTCCTCCTGACTTTGGCTCCTCATGTCAAGCCCAAGGGTTTCCAGAAACAGGAATTGGGGCCACCTTAGAGAGGAAATTTTTGCAGTTGTCACTGTGACCTCAAAAGTGCCACAATGGTGCCAAGAGAGTTGAACCAAGTTCAGCATCCTGATGTGTGCTGGGTACTGGGCAGGTATGGCAGGAGATGCCCCTGCTTCCAGCCTGAAAGACAGAGGAACAAGGTTTGGCAAGGGAATACACCATGCTTCCAGTGCCTGTCCTGCAGAGCACTGACTGCCAGGGGATGCTGGCAGTAACATATTGGTGTTCCCAGGCCACACTACAAAGGACTAAGCACAAGACCTCTTATGGCAGCGTGGCCATCTCCTGTGCTTCCAGGAAGCTGGGCACTGGAACAAAGCAGCTCTGCATCCTTCCTAGAGAGCAGCAGAGACACTGGCCCAAGTCCCTTGCTCAGGCGGCTGGGGGAGCGGCAGCCAGCCCCACTGCCCATGGGCAGGCAGCTGGTGGTTGCAGTATTCAGCCTGGCTCTCTTGACCATCTCCTTCAAACAAGAGCATAATACTGCAAGAAGCTGTCCTCCCATCAGCGAAGGTTAAGAGCAGGCAAAGCAGCAGTTATGGACATCTAATCAGTAAATGCTTTGAAAAGTATGCATAATTAGCTTATTAGTAAACATTTTAGAAACAATGCAGTTCATTTGAGATTGGAGAAAACGCTTTGAAAAGAGAGATACGTTTGGAGCACAACGCCAGAGCTGGGGGGGGTGAGGGGTGTTCTATGCTGGGACGCAAGGGGAAGTGACTGCATCTCCTGCAACACTGGGAGAGTGAAGCTTTAACTTTGCAGAGAGGGGAAGTCGAAGATGAGTCGTTAAGGAAAGCATTCGCTTGCTCATACATTTGTGGCATGGGTAGCCAGAAGTAACATTTCTAACGTACAGGAAATAATTCAGTCTGGGTAACATGACACTGCAGCTCAACTTGTCTTTGAATGAGCTTCTGCTGTTTTTTAACTCCATCCAGCATCCGCTGCATGGTTCATAATTCCTGGCAAGACCAGGTCATTTTCCAAAATGAAACAGCAGTGAATGGGTTAGCCGTGATGGTGTTAGACCAGTGCATGAGTTAACAGTTCAAGATTCTTCACATCTCTCTTCTCTGTTGCCCATCTGCAGAGCTAAGAGAGCTCCGCTTGCTCTGCGGCTGTGCTTCCCCATGCCCAGAGCCTCTCCTAGGAGGGACAGACAAGGTCCAGGCTCCACAGAAGGTGATGGCCCCAAAGGCATTCTCGTGGGGTCTCCTATGTCCCGCCAGCTCACCAACATCCCGTGCGTAGGAGCCGGATCTGGTTTTGCACCTTGTTTCCTGTTGGAATGATGACAAACTAAGGGCCAGCTGGTGACACTGGGAACAATAGCACTAGAGATAGAGACCTCTCCCCCTCCTTCCTGCTAGCTTCTTACTCAGCCTCTCTGGCCAAGGAGGGAGGGAGCAGGACCCGTGGGTCCCCAGCAGCATCTGGGGAGGGAGCGAGCAGAGGGCTGGCTGTGGTGGCTCCTCACTAACTGGGTTCGGGATCTAGCTGAGATTGCCAGAAGCATGAGCCTTTTGTGAGTGTGCAGTGCAAGCCACGCTCCCGCTCTAAGCCCCTTGCATCTTTGCTGACCCTGCTTAGCACAGATGCCATAGCACAGTAGTAGAGCAATTCCACTGGAACAGCCACAGCACTGAGATGCTCATGCTTTCAGCGAAGAGCCCAAGGTCTTTGGCTGTCTTTGCACCAATTCTCTGGCTCACTGGGTGACACCAAGTGACACAATTCACAGAGGCTCATCCCAAGCAGGTGGGTCTCAGGAGCCTAAATGTCTGTGAGGATATGAGTCTTGGTCACTTTTTTGCATCACACAGTGGGGCTAGCAGTGCTCTTCCATGTCACAGGTTCATTGTCTGGAATCAGGAGTTAGAAGGTTTAGTGAATGTAAGGAGAGTGCCAGAATGATATTAAAAAAAAATACCCCTTTTTCGTTAAGGATCAGACTCAAAGCCTAGTAAAGGCAGCAGGAGGTTTTACCTTGATTTCCATAGGAACTGGTTTAAGCTTTTAATGAGCAACTGTTTGCTTTAGCTACACACAGCCTTTTTAATGGATATCATCCCTATCGTCAGGCTGAAACAGGGGAGTGGCAGACTCGCCAGCAATATCGGGTCTGGGAGCTGTGAGATTAGGGTTCTTTCTCTTTCCTGTTAGTGATTTACTGGTCCTGCTTTGGCAAATCACTTTAAATTCCTTGTCTTGTAAAGAAGAGAACATCTGGGTATCTGCAGGCACAAAACTCAGTCTAGATAGCAACAGTGCATTGCACGCTCCCCTCCAAAGGCTGCTGCGTAGCAGCATCACACAGGAGCAGTTCAGAGCACTGCAGACGACAACTAGTTTGTTCCCAGCCTTTTCTGGCTGGGTGTGAATTCTGCAATTAAATATGAATGCAAAATAAAAAGAACAGACTGCTATGAGCAGACTGAAAACAGAAGAAATTTCTGGTTGCTCTTGGCCAGAGCTCAGCAGAGAGCTCATATGAAAGAATTGGGGGAGGTTAGTTTTAAGTCTGACACTTAGTTCTCTGTTTTCTTTAAATCAAGCGTCTGCACACCACCACTGAATGGCAATGTAATAATATGTTGCAAACCACAGTCTGGTGGTCCTGGAATTCCTTATAAGTTAATAGCAGTCATGGTCCACTAATCACAGCTAGGATGTTTTAAGCAACTGTCTTTGATATATCAGTTCAAACACACCATAGAAAGCTTTCCTTATGCTGGCTTAGTGAGTAGATCAGTAGATTATTAGAAAGAGTGAGTAACCTGTGGGGTTTTGTTTGGTTTCCTCCCCCGAATCCCAAGGAATTCTTGGGACCTTTGTACAGCGTTGCTGAGCAATCACAGTCCAGTAGTATGATGGTGGTTTTAAAGTAGCAGTGTGTCAGACATGTAGATAATAGTGTTTAATAAACTGCTAGAAGCAGAGTCTGAATCAGTGGGGGCTGACAGCAGAAATCCTATGCCACAGACTTAGTCCTATTACAAATGGCACAGAAACTGGCAGGATGGCTACTCTGTGTGTGCGCTGTGGCTGCCCCAAATGTCACTTCTTCCAGAGATACAGAAGACACTGTGGTTGGTGTGAGGAAGGGCACACCCCTGTTCTTTGAGGGGGGGGTCCCCTCTTTGCAGAGACAGTTGGCACTCACTGACTGGTGGTGAGAGAGCCCCTGTGCTCAGCCCCGTGCCGGCCGAGGCCGTGCCGCGTGCAGGGTGTTTGCATGGGAAGTGCTCAATGTATTAGAAACCTCCAGGGAACCCTCAGAGATGGGGTTGTTGACGGATGTCCAACAAGGAATAGGACCCCCCCCCCCCCGCAGCACAAGAGTTTGAGGCATGTGCTCAGCTTCCTTCCTCTTTTGTGAGTGTTGGTGTGAGGTTTCATTTACATTGTTATTTTGCAATGAAAAGGGAAGGTGTAATTCCTGGCTCTCCCATGATGTGCCTTTGGTAATGCTGATGTTTGGCTGATAATCATGAGCAGGAACAAGGTCTGGGATCTCCATCAGCAGAGGGGATTGACTCACCATTGATCTCTCTTCACTGCATCTTGTTCAAGTTTTTTGACCCATTTGATTTCTTCAGTTTTCTTTTGTGAAAACCCTCTGATTTTTCTGCAGTTCAGGAGCAAAACATCTTTCTGTGTCTTTAAATATGGCAGATGGGGATTTCTTCAGATGTCCAACAACTCAATTGAAGGAGACCTCAGGAGACCTCTCCCCTTCCCTGTCCCCCTTCCAGCCTGTCTTTTCATCTGCAATCTGGAGATGTAAGGGCTATAGTAATAGAGTGTCAGAGGAAGTAATTGATTCATCACACGCCGAGAGAGGAGTCTGTTGCCTTCAGTGTCAATGGAGCTGAACCACAGCCTGGAAGGGTGAGGGAGGCTTGTAAACACTCCATGGCTGAGCTGGCAGGACAAAGCAGACGCACTGCCACGGCTGAGCGAGAGGGTGACACAAAGGGTTGCTTCAAAGAAAATCTTTCTGAACAAAGCATTGGCAAGGCCCTTGTTTGTAGAAACAGGGACACTCCCATCCCCCCGGTTCCTTAATGTTCCAGAGCACATTAAGGAGAAAAGCTACCAACCAGCCTCATGCAGCAGCCCCCTCCATTGTCTCTGTCTCCCTCTTCCGTCTTGGCATGGCTGCCTCTCTGACCTGCTGTCCCAGGCAGGGCTGAGCTCACCTCAGGGGTACCAATCAGTCCCTGCAAGCTGCTAATTCCCCCCACACACCCAGGTAGATACTGCTGCCTCTGAGGCCTGGGTGGGAGGCCACTGCTGCTGTGAACATGCAGCAAGGTGTGATGTGTGCATGGCACAGCGCTTGCCCTCATCCAGGCATTGATTGTTTTCAGACCTTTGGCAAGGCTCGGTTCAGTTGGCTGTTGAGCTGCAAGTGCCCATATTTTGTGGGCAGAAGGGCATACTTAAGAGATGCTGTGCTACCTACATAGTATCCAAGGAGAGATCAGGCAGGTTTGGTGTGCTGTTTGTCCCAGAAACCGCTCTTATTACAAGCTGGCATGGTCGGGTTGTTGTGGAAGCGCCCAATAGCAGAGGCTGCAGGCCAGCCTTGGCTGCAAAGCTTTGCTTGCTTGTGCATCAGCTAAGGCAGGAGCTGGGCTGCGAACAGGCTGTGTCTAAGAAACTGTGGGGTCAGAAGACCGTGCTGTGGTGGGCTGGTCCCGAAGTGACCATCCATCATTAACAAGGGATATAGACAGCCAGGAGCACAGTGGGCTGGTCAGGGCTCTGTTCTTGCAACCTCCTTTATACAACTGGTGCTTAATGAGGTGTTTGTTTTGGTTTTGTGCTGAAAAAACCCAGTGCAAATGAGTGATACGTGGAAAGCTGAGCTGCAAAGCTCCCATCTGATCCCAGTTATTACCAGCTCTTCCGTACTTCACAGCATGTTGTGTCTAAGGCCATGAGTGATACTGTGCCATCAAGGTGCAATGGGACGTCGCTCACTGTGGCTCCGTGGAGGGCGTTCTCCATAGGGCTGGCACAGCAGAGCATGTGAGCATTCCCTAATCCTCATCAGCACCTGCCAGCCAGTCCCTAGACCTTGAGCCACCAGGGCCAGCCTGGCCCAAACCAGTCTCTATTGCCTGAGCTGTTGGGCACTGGATCCCATCAGGAGATGGGAGCCTGTTCCCCCCTCTGCAAAGCAAGCAAAGTGATCATTTGCCCCCTGCCTTCTGCCTGCTCTGCTGCTTTTTGGCAGTAGATTTCCTCTTGTGGTTATCTTTTATTATATTTTTTTTTTTGCTTTCTGTTAGTGATCAAGTGCCTGTGAGTGGTGACAGTAAAATGACATAGAAACTGAAGTCTAATTTTTTCCACAGATGGATTGTAGCAGAAGGAAAAAAGTGCAAATGCATTTTCTCAAGTGTCCTGCATTTTGGTGTATGAAAGGGTTGTGAGTTGCTTCAGTTCCCACAGAGCAGCAACAGAAGGCAGAATGCCATGGAAAGGGGGCTTATTCTTAACATGCTTTATATATTTTACTCCTGGTTTTGCCATGACTTTTTCCCCCAAAGAATAACAAAGACATCTTGCAACAAAAGACCCCTGTAGCTAAAGATAGAAGGGTGAGGAATTTATAGAGATGGTTTTGGAGGCAGAAATAAAATTAAACAGCCATGTGTAACTCCTGAACAACAGCCTGCAGAAAACCCCTAAAGTGCACATTAGCACATCTTGTTTTCTTATATAATGAACGGTTTTCCAGACATGCCCCAGATGAGAGCACTTCTCTACTCCAACGCGCCTTTCTGCAGCGATCTGGCAACACAGCTTGAAGAAGGCAGCCCGAGGATGAACGACAAAGCATGGGGGAGCCTTTGCTCTCCCGTCTCAGGGGGGGCAGCAGTATGCAGCATAATAGGAGCTGAAATTCCCTCCTGAGTCAGAACTTGCTACAGGAGCAGTTGGCTACCCTTATTCCTGCCCCTCCCCAGTTACCAGTAACTGCTGAAAGACTCTTCCCATCAGTGGTGCCTGTACGGGGGTGAAAACAACCCAAAGAGTATAAATAGAGGCTATTTTGTAGTTTCCATTTTTTGTCTTCAAGGCATTTTTGAAGAACTTTTCCAATCTGTTAGGGTTATTTTCTCTCCCTCTCTGTCTCCCTTTTTTTCCTTCTTTTTATCTTTTTAGAGGGTTTTTTTTTTTTGTCTGTATGACTGGATTTTTCTCATTTCTCAGAAATTCTGGTCAGATTTTTGAGGAGATAAGTAAATATTCCAGAACACAGTGGAATGATTACAAAACCCCACAATACCGTGATTACACAAGATGTAACTGGATGCAACAAATTCTAAAACAAACTTCCGAGAAATCCTAAGCAGCTATGCCCCCCCACCCTCAGGCCTGGTTTTTCCCCTGCTGCCATTGGATTTTGGTCATTTTAATCACCGATATCCAGTGAAATCACTTCAGATTCAGAGCAATGATAGCCTATTTCTCTCTGCTGTTGCCAGGGGCAGTTATTTCCATCACGGCAGAACAAGAGCAAGCTCTGCCTACTCTGTGAGCATCTTTTGCCTCAGCATGGGTAAAAATGGCCCCAAAAGCTGCCAAGTGAGACCAGGTTCATCTCTCCAACATTCAGCCTCCCAAAGTCCGGGTCCAGTCAGCAGGAGTGATTTAAACTACCTCTGTCATCAGTGCAGAACAACTAATCCCATCCCAAGCTGGGTGTGAGGAATTTGCTTCCACTGAGAGCAAAGGATGTTTAGTTGGCTGAAGTTAGATATGACACAAGTTTTTTTTAGGTCTGTAAACAAATCTATATGAGGATTTGTGTCTATGAGGACAGATTCTCTTCTCACCCCAGGATAAATTAGGAGTGATTACCCTTAAAATGATGAGCTACACATGTGTAAAACCAGTTCAAGTCAAAGGAGAATCCAATTCATCTGCTGTATTTATAATTAATTACTCTGATTAAGGGCTGGCAGCTAAGATCAAACTTCATTGCTCTTGCTTCACCAGACAACAGTAGTGCTTGCCTCTGCTATCATGGCTATAAAAAAAAATTCATCTAAAAGTCCCCTAGCTTCTGCAGTAGTTTGACCTTTGAAGGGTATGTCCTGCAGTTGCTCAAGGTTGTATAAGCATCACAGAAAAGCTTTCTTGTCTTTCACAACATAACTACCCATGAAATAAGGATTTGGTTTGAAGGTGGTGTATGAAAGAGCATGAAGATGGGTGGTGACACAGAAAAATTGACTAAGCCAGCTAACATGGAATGGACATTAATTCGAGCTGCTCCTTGATTGCAAAACAAGCAGAGAGCTGCTGGTTCACCATTTCTTAACCATCTCTATACTGCAGCTGCTATTTAATTTCTAAGAAACAGCCTTTTCTTAGAGGATGTTTAAAAAAAACCCCCTGCATGCTTTTTATAACAATCTCAGAGAAACAAACCACCTACCACGTTTTGAAAGGGAACAGTTGCATTTGCTAGCTGCTGTTGTGGCTAAGCAGGCTCCCCATGCCTTCCTCCAGCTACCTGCAGAATATTGATGCCTGCTGAATTTCACTAGCATTGCAGTTTCTCTCCTGTTCAAGACACCATGACATATGGTTCAAGCAGACCAGGGGTCTCAAAGACTCAAGTCAGCACTGGGCATTCCCAAATTTAGGGTGTTTGGCATGCAGTCAGCACCTATTTGTCTTGCTGTCTATCTAGGCCAGCCTCCTCCAATATAATATAATCTGTCTAATCAAGGCTGGCTTCCATTCTTGGCTGTGCTGCAAACTTCTTGGGTGACCTTAGGCCAGGCAGTGCTCCTCTCTGCCCTCGTACCTCCCAGGGTCTTGTGAGCATCCCCGTCATTACTGTTTGCCAGGTGCGGTCACGAGCCCCATGGAAAATGTCTATGAATAATAGCTCCAAATTAAACACTGGGGAAGTTCAGGTTAGAGCCTTGTGACTCTCGCTGGCCCTGGCAAGCACTGGAAACTGGGCTTAGCTGCGTGTGAGCCCTCACTTACTTCAAATTATAGCTCTAGGAAGAGACAGAGAAAGCTGCCAGCTAGATCAGAGCTTGGTTTGGGGAGCCAGCCCTCCCTGGGCTTTGAAGTCAGGCTTGCACAAGTTTATGTATTGGGAGGACTCACATTATGCCTATGAACATATAAAAAATTGTATTGTTTGTATTTCTCTCCATCCTAAGCTAACGTCCCTGTAACATCCTTGAGGTATATTTCAGTGGTGAAGAAATCAGTATTTCTTAGGACCTGGGGCAATAGGTTTGTTGATTATGTCTGGAGCAGTATGAGTCCCAAAACTGCTTTGTGCTGAGTTGTGAGCCTCAGGAGAAGAGGTGCAAGCTTTCTGGTGCTGCTCCTTCAGGTGAGTCATAGCATTCCTGAAGCTCATGAGTGCCTGAGTGGGTACCTGGGAGGACTGTGCTGGTGGAGCACAGCTCAATGGCCAGGGAGTAGATTAGCTATTTCACAACAGAAAAGGACTGAAAAGGTGGAGGTCTTCTCATAATTACTGCAACTGGGTCTCATTTGCCTTTATTGTGCCTTGCAGACTTGTTTGGAGAGCCAGCAGCAAAGTGACTTAGGGAAAATAGAGAAAAAGAAAATACTGGGAAGCAGAGAGGGTTGAGAGGAGGAAAAAGCAAGCAAGCAAGCAAGCATGAGTAATACAGGCATTAGAAGTGCTTTATAATTAGTTTATAAAAGCTCTCTTAGCATCAGCAAAGCACTTTCTACTAAAAATCCTTAATAAAAACGCAGCAATATTTGTAAGCATTGTATGTTTTCTGTTTAATTCTGTTAAACAGCTCCACGAGGAGTGTCTGAGCAATGCATTTCCCTCCTTTCTCAACCTCCCCCACCCCGCCACACACACACATTGTCTGGACAGTTAAAAGCACTTCAGCTTTGCCTCCCTGCCTTAAAACTCCCTGATGGAAACCTCTATTTGAGGTGGTTTCAAACCAACTGGCTGGCTTTCCCACTCAAGCAGCAGCTGAAAATATCTTGCCACTGGAAGAGCAGCCAACTGCGGTCACCTTCCCTGCAAGAAGAGTTGGTTAATCCATTGACTATCCTTGTGGGCTATAGATTCTGCACTCTGCCCTCACATATTTATGGTTGGCTTATTGGAGCAATGCCTAGATGGGGAGAAGTGGCTATGAAATGTGCTTGGAGATGGCGGCTTGCCCAGTGGAGGTAATGCCAGAGAGGTCAGCCGACAAGGATGTTGGTGTTCCTTGACTGAAACAATGGATTTGGTTATATGAGTGAAATGCAAATTGCTGGGCACTGGTCAAGACAGTTCTGGATGCCATCACTGCATAAATGTGTCCCACCCAGCTGTGCCCTAGTCTGTAATTATCTGGAAATGAAATAGAGTAGAAAGTATCCCCAGGGTTGGGTTTTCTTCCTTCCAATTTTTCTTCTTGTTTTTCACACGGGAAGAAAAAAGTCTGGAAACGATGCTTAAGCTTAGGTCTGGAAGCAAAGAAGCAAAGGTCTGGCCAAACTAGATTGTAACATGGCTAGTGACCCAGTGTGAGGAGAATGGGGTTTATCAGCTTGTTTGATTGTGGGCCAAAGCATGGATATGACTAAAGCACACGATGCCAGGAGAGTCTGTGGTGGGATTAGCCAGTGTTCTTGCTGAAGTTTGAAAGTTTCACGGTTTGGACCGGATGCCTTTGGTGTTTCATTTTGAAAGCCTAAAGCTTAATTGCTTTGTTGGAGAGGAAGTAGATGCTCCTGCTCGTATCTTCTGAGTGTAATGCTCTCTCAATTCACGCTGTTTATATGATCTGAAGAAAGGGAGTTTTGCCTCATGAGGAGCAGAGGGCTTGGGCCAAGATTTTTTAACCAGGGAAGAAAACCCTTATGCATTTTTATTCTACATTTGCCAAAAAAGATTCCCCTGACCTCCTCCTAGGGGCTTTTTTTAGTTGTTTGTAACGTTTGATTTATTAAGGATTAGCTTCAGTAGGAGAAAGCTCAGTTAGATGCTTGGATGAAGCCAAACAGGGTTTAATTCAGACACAAATATTTCCTGATGATTTACTTACTAGATTCATTCTTTTAATTTTCCATTTTCAGATTGCCCATGAGCAGATTGTAATATTCCCAAATTGTATGTATTATTGGAAGTTATTCACCCATTCAATAAGCAAATATTTCTTGGTCCAGAATTTCCTTCTGAAATTGCCAGGTCTCCTACAGCACTGGGTGGTTTGAGGAGCCATGTGGACAGTGCTAGGATATTTGGTGTGTTGGCTACCACAGAAGCTGTGATCATTACAGTCAAGTAGTTGAAATCATGTGCTGTGTTGGCGAGTTATAACCCCACGAGGACACAAACAGATGAGATTCTCTGGGATGCAGCTAAACTCTCCTTGTGCCATGCAAATAGCAGCTTTTGCAATCTACTCCATTAACTGTGTTTTGCCAACATTCATGTTTCACCAAATTAATTTTTTGCCACATATTCACAATTTCATTTGTAGCCAGTAGTCCTGCAGCACAGATGTGTACTTCGGATGTGGAAGGGCTGTAAGCAAGCTGAGAGCAACTCGTTATTTAAAGAACAAAATATCTCTGCTGTTTGCTCAGCACTGCTTTAAACAGATAGAAAAACAGGGAGGAAAAAGTTCTACTTACAAGAAGCACTAACACTGCCCTCTATGTTCCTTCTCCCTGGGGAAATGGTGGGATCAAGCCACACATGATGGACATTAGTGGGGTCACACAGGGTGCTGCTGGACGGTGTCAGGGTAATAAGGGGTCACAGGGTGAGGAGAGAGCATAGAGAACAGATCTTCATTTACATCGCTGTGTGTCCACCCACCAGTTAAGCAAATGCTCTTCCTGTGCACATCATGCCTCTTCTCAAGACCATTTGGATTTCACCTTGGCCAAGCCAATTGAGTGTAATGAAGTTAAAGGCTGGATGATTGCAGCTAGCTGAGTGCTTGGTCTGGCGTAGGCAGGATTTTATCTGCGGGCATTTTTCTACTGGCTCTCAGCCTGATTTAGTCCCAGAAAGGAGTGAAACGAAAGCTGTCCGGGCCATCTTCCTTTGTGGAGGAGCACACTGAGTCCCTCTAAGTTTGTTTTGAGGTTGTTGCCTGCCGATGTGTGCTTTGCAGAACAGGAATGAGTCACATGAGGATCATTCTGTATCCAGCAAGCTACTTCTCCTTTCAGCTCTCCATTCCCAAATAGATCTTGTGACAAAGAAGAAAGGCAGATTCCTGGCAGCCTGGAAGTGCTTTCTCCCTCCCTGGCCCCGTGAGAGGAGCTGTAGCATGTTGTTCAAACAGGTTGATACACAGCGAATAAACAGTTGAAGAGAGATGGGCAGTTTCTGTAAATAGCAGTGTGCTGGCCAGAGAGAGGAGAAGAGGGGCGGGAGAGCGGGGGTGTTAGAAAGCAGCCGAAGAACAAGATGTTCACGTAAAAGCTGTTTGTTTCTTCATAGCACTCAGAGCCTGATACTACCTTGCCATCAGTCATGGCCTAGAAAATATGGAGGAATCTGTGGGAGTTTCACCTGTTAGCCAGACTTTGCAATAAGCTTTTGTCTCTGCACCAGGAGGCAATTCTTCCAACCCTACACATTCCTCCCCCAGACCATTCAGATGCTCAGGAGCTATGCCAGTGGGCAAGTGGGAGATCTCCAGGTAGGGTTTAGCAAAGGCAGGTTGTGGTTACAGGGTGTACAAGGATAGTGAATGTGGTTACCCAGCTCTTTCACAACACTTCTCATCCACAGAGAATCTTTATTAGCACGTAACAGAAGAGGATCAGTATTACTGTTGAAGTGCTAAGTGTACTGACCATGCTTGTTAAAGGGTCAGTGTGGTGTCAGACAGTGCACAAAATAGCTACCCACTCACATGGATTGAACATTGACTGTTTAATGCTTGGTGTGTACTTAGGTTTATTCCTACCTGGATAGCGGAATAAACTGAGCTGTGCTAAGTAGCACAATGGCACTTAAAGAGCGAGGTAAGGGAAGGAGAGCAGCCCCAGGAGAGTTGTGTCTGTGCTTCTCCCATGCTGAAGGAATCTTGTGGAAATGGAGGTAAATTGTGTCCTAAATTTTGCATGTTGGCTCTGACATTAAAGTGGATGGGGGTGCGATAAATTCATGATGCGAGGAACAACAGAGGAAGGAACTTAACTGTAGTCAGACAGACAAAAGGGGAAAAAAAGTGAGGGGAGGGAGGTGTGGTGTGAATGACAGAGTCCCAGGTACCTGTCTGGAAGATGTTCTGTGAAATATGCAGACATAAAGTAGTGGGGTTTGTTTGTCCCTGGCATCCCGAAGGGTCTCCCTGACAGATGGTTTCACTGCCATTTCACCTGCCTCCACAGGTACGACTACATCGAGATCCGAGATGGGGACAGTGAAGCGGCAGACCTGCTAGGCAAGCACTGTGGGAACATAGCACCTCCTACCATTATCTCTTCTGGTCCCTCTCTCTATATCAAGTTCACCTCTGACTACGCACGGCAAGGTGCCGGCTTCTCCCTGCGCTACGAGATCTACAAGACAGGTGAGTGTCTGAGTCAGTGCCTGTCTCTCAGGCACTGTTTGCCACGATGATCTTCACAAGATGTCTTTGGCCACCTTTTCAATATGATTTTTAGCATGTTCACCAGAGATAAAGGGCTTTTTTTGTTTGTTTGTTTGATAGACAAGTCTGTTGCATCACATTTCTAAGAAGGTGAAGATGTTAGTAGCACATGATGGTGCATTTTTGGATCACAGTGTGGCATCAAAAGCAGGGTTCCTCCTTAAATGATTTCTTGTATTCAAGGACTTGAAAAATCTTTTCTCCTGGGCATGTGTGGCACTTGTTAGGGCTAAGAGGGGATTGTCCCTCTATTAGGAACGCATGGAGCTCCCCCTCCTGTGGAGTTGCGATTCAGGGCTGATCAATGACGCTGTGTTTTCTCTTCCTGGAAGCGGGGTTTGTGACTGGGCAGCTCTGGTTTTCAAGGGACTGCTGTCAGCAGTGCTGTCACGGGCAGAGGCAGTGCCTTTCCAGGCAGATATAAGAGGAACTATTCATCATACTCTTTAATACTGAATTATTCTTGAGGAAAGGAAAAGCTGCTCAAAGGCCTTTTAATAGTGTTTCTGTCTAAATATTTGCCAGAATTGTGTGTCTGTGAAGAAGGCGGCTTGAGAAAATAAAACCCACTCTGTGTGTGCGGGTGAGAGAGGTGTGCCTGCGTGCCGAGGCAACAAGAGTGTGTTTTGCATGGGGATGTGGGAGCCTGCCCTGTGCCTACATCCCTTTGGTGTTGCGTTGGAAGAAAACACACACAGCTTTCACTGCATTGCATCCAGCACAGAAAAACCCACCATGCCTGGTGAAGAACCAAAAAGGAGCACAACACGGCTGCTTCCCCTGCCTCTTCGAAGGGAAGGCAAGGAACACGGGCACCAGTGCCTGGGGATGCTGGCCCAGCTGTATGATGGGCAGAAGTGCGCAGACATCTCTCAACCCAGTCACAAGTAGATGTGAATATGGAGACAGCTGCAAGAGAATGGGAGTGGGACTCACCAAATTCATTGTGAAATGGTGAGGACAGGAGGTGTCTGGAAGTTCGGACGGGTGAGGAAAGTGCTATTGCTGGTGGTTGCCTGAGCTGTATAAGTGGCCCTTGAGCTGTTGTGGTGCTAGCAGCTCACCACTGGTATTTGTGAATGGTTAGGGTGCAGATTAGTCCTGAAAGAGTTTAGTGGCTCATCTGGATATTGGGGTTTGCTGAGGCCAGTTGCCGGAATGGAGGATGGCAAAGAATGCCTCTGTTCAGGTGGGAAGACTGCGGACCTACCTCCCTTGCCTCTCACTGCCTGTACACACAACCCTCTGAGCGCAGCAGACTGGGCTGGGCTGTGCCTGTCCTCACATCAGGTCCATGCCCCAAGTCGGGGCATAGGGTAGTGTGGAATGGTCCAGCTGGCTGAGGTGGCCAGGCCAGGCTGAGTGTGGCTGTGGGAAAGGATGGCAGGCAGGAACCCTGTCTGCCTGGGTGGGAGCCAGCAAGGAGCCAAATTCATAGGAAAAAGGAGATTTTATTGCTGCTGGGAGGGAAGGAGAGGAAGAAAGGGCTGATCTGGGAGCTAGCAGATATTGGATGGGGGCTGGAGCTGAGTTTGTGTCCTTCAACATAGGTCCCTGCAGAGCTGCCCTCAGATCTGAAGTGCTTTTGGGGCTCCATTTGCTACCATCACCCCCCCGAAGGCAGACATCCTCTCTAGAAATAGCCACGCTTTCTTCCAGCCACAGCCCACGGAATCCGGCCTGGCAAGGCAGGTTTTGGCACAGAGATGGTGATGATCCTGGAGCACCCCCAGCACACCTCATCTGCCCGACCCCTGTTCCCTCCTGGGGTGCCCAGGGAGGGCAGTGGGCCAATGCAGTACAAGCAAACCCTGCCTTTGTTTGCAGACAGGCAGGCACGGGCAAAGTTTCTGTTTGAACTGTCAGGGTAGCCAGCAAAGGTGTCACCACCTTTAAAGGTCATTGGATTGTCATTGTCCACATTGGTAAAGGCAGCGTGGCTGCAGCTTCTTTCTTTCTTAAAGGTGACCTAAAAACCACAATTCTTTTCAACTAAGCGTTTATTTCCACATTTTGTGCTAAATTTCCCTTATCACAGTGTGGGAGAGGAGCAATCTGCATATAAGCAACTGCATACCAGTGTTTGAATCCCCTGATGGGTATCAGTCAGCGGTCTGTGGGCTGAGAAAAGAGCCGCCTGCCCTGGCTGGTCCAGCCTCCCCACTGTTCACTTTGTGAGTCAGCTTGGCAGGGCTGGTCTGAGATCTCCATCCCTGGCCGTCAAAGTCTCCTCTCAGGCTGGTCCGCGCTGCCGAAGCCAGCATGACTCCTGTTGATTATCTGCAGCTTCCTTATAAAAAGCTGATCGTTGTGTTTGCTGCTATCAGCCAAACTGTAGACAAAGATGCCAAATGTGGAAGAGCCCCACATGAGGAAACTGTCATTGTCTAATGCAGTGACATAGTTATGTCTCTCTCATGTCTCTAGAGGACAGTTCCTGACTCTAGAGACAGGAGAGATACTGACTCTGCGTGTAGTATTTGTTTTTCCCCCCTAGCTCAGAGCTCCTGTTATTTTCCCTGTTTATCTGTCTTTCAAGCTGTTTGGAACGAAGTACATCCTTATTCCTGTTCACAGCGTTATGATGTGATTTGTGTTTGGCCTTATTTTTTGCTTCTGCATTTTACCCCACAGGTTCACACCAGAAAAGCTGGCTGCTTCATTAGGTAGTCAATTAAGAGCCTCTCCTGAGTAGCTCTCCAGCTAGGCACTGCATAATGCGGTGCTGGGATCCTGCTATTACTGCGGGCTGCTGGCCTGACTCCTGTAGGTTAATGCTGAATTGAATAACAAGCCTCCCATTAGTCCCAGGAAGGCTCGTGCTGCCTGGAAGAGCTGGAGTACAAGGGCTGGTAGAGGAGGAGGGTGTCCCAGTAAAACTGAAGCAGAAACCTTTGCCAGTGTTAACGCCGGGTTGCAGCAGCGGCCAGCAGCCTCTCTAACGTCCCCTATTGCCTCTGATAGCTCCAGGCTGCAGATTTCTGTTGCCTATTGTCCTGTCTCCACAGCGAAGGGTTTCAAAGTCACCGTGGTATGAATATGACACAAATTCCCCTTTCCTCGGCCACCCTGAGGCACCTTGGCTGTGTGAGAGGGGGCACCGAGCTGGCCCAGCTGCAGCCGAGGCCAGTGCTGAGGTCAGCAATAAATAAGAGGCAACATTGTCTGCCCTCCTCGCCGTGCAAAGGTCTTCCTTAAGGATAGAAATAACTTGCATTTCTGGTGCGGGCAGCTCAGCCTGTGAGAAAGAAGGCTCTGTTCCTCCTCTTGGCAGAGACCCCCCCTGCCACGGCCCCTGCCCTTGCTGTGGCCACGTTGTGGGGACGTAAGCTGGAGCTGGCCATTGTCCCTTGCATGGGTCTCAGGGGCCACAGGCTAAATGTGTGCTTCCCCGGGGGTTCCAGCTAACAGCGGAGACATTGGCACCTTCCCCCGGGCCCCTTCACTGTGTAAATATTTGTGTTCCTGGTATTCTCGAGAGGAAACTGAGGCACAGATATCGGTGCCGGAGGGATAGAGGTTGCAGGAGACCAGCCCCTGGGGACAGCTTTTCCCAAAAGCTGACATCCTCATTACTCCTCTCTGCCCCTTCCCCAGCAGCCCCTTCCCCAAACACGGGCTCCTCCATCCGACCTGGAGCTGATGCCAGCGTGGCTGGAGGGTGGCTGCCGCAGCAGTGAGGACCACGTACAGCAGCCCCTGCATGCTGGCTGGCCCCGCCATGGGCTCTGGGGCACCGGACACAGGTCTCCTGGAAGGTCCGTGTTTAGGGGCTCGGCTCACAGGGGATAGGGCCAGCAGGGGAAGCCCAGCACAGCTCGGTGTGGCCTCCCTTCCCCATGAGAGCCACAACCACCAGCGTGGGGGACACGGCAGGGTGCTGGCCTGCCAAATTGCCACTGTGGCTCTGGGTGGGATCACTCTCCTAGCCCTGTTTTTGGATGGGGGATCAGCAGAGGTGTACAGGTTACATTTGGAGAGCTGTCTGAGGGGTTTAGAACCATGCTGTCCACTCCAATGAACACATGGACCTTTTCTCTCCACCTGTGGAAAGCTTTGAAAATCATCCTGTCTTGGCCCTTGCAGGAATTCATGCAGCTCTTGGATTACAAGACATTTCCAGAAGTGAATTCATAACTTCTGGGAGCTCAAAATGGGGTTTCCACAGTGTCAGGCTGTTGGCATTAAGCTGCATTGTTGCTAAGGCTGTGGGGTTTTTCCTGCCACTACAGGCTCTGAGGACTGCTCCAGAAACTTCACCTCCTCCAACGGCACTATCGAGTCTCCAGGTTTCCCTGACAAGTATCCACACAACCTGGACTGCGTCTTCACCATCATAGCCAAGCCAAAGACAGAAATCCTCCTCCACTTTCTGCTCTTTGACCTTGAGCATGACCCATTGCAGGCAGGAGAAGGAGACTGCAAGTATGATTGGCTGGACATCTGGGATGGCATCCCTCAGGGTAAGCCATGGGGTACTCTGTTTCTGTCCTCTAATTCTCTTGGTGATTCACAAAGCTCCAAAGCTGTGCAGTCTGTGTCTGAACACCAAAGGTGCCTAACCTCAGACATGGCTGCAGCATGCAGCCTGCTATTGGGGCGCTCCGTGGCCAGCTGTGGGGACAGTGTGCTTGCAGAAGGCTGCATGCATTAAACCCCAGACTGCTGCTCTGTTGTAACCACTGATCTGAAAAGCCTTATGGGCACTCCAAGATACAACCGGCCATCCCTCAGGGAAAGGCGGTGGGTTCATGCAGTGCTGGGAGGACCTCCCTTCCCTGTTCCAACAGTGAGAAACAGAGCAGTTTGGAGCATTTCCCAGCAATTGCAGAGCAACGCCTGCTGCAGTGGATATTTCTGTACAACATACTGCATGGCACCAGGCCAGCGGATGTAAAAAATAGCCCATCCCCAAAGCCTTTCTTTTATCCCATCAGTCCTGCTGAGGCATCCCTGCTGAGTGATGCCAATCTGCCTGTGACCCAGCAGGCTGGTGCAAAACCTTTACTGCTCTTTCTTTTGCAGTTGGCCCCTTGATAGGCAGGTACTGCGGCACTAAGATGCCATCGGACATCCGCTCCACCACCGGCGTCCTCTCGCTTACCTTCCACACGGATCTGGCAGTGGCTAAAGATGGTTTCTCTGCTCAGTACTACTTGATCCAGCAGGAAGTCCCAGAAAGTAAGTTGGAAATATGTGCGTATGACTTAGTCGTGTGACCTGTTTTTCCCCAAGTCTGTCTTTCAGTTGGCGCAGGCAGGAGCGTGTCAAGGGACTGGTCCCCCACCAGCAGTGCAGACATCAGTTACACTAAGTGTGTTCTCTGTTTCTCACGGAAGTGAGATTTCAGTAAGAATCACACTTTCTGACCTTTCTTTGACTTTCTGCTTGCTCATGAAGTCTTCTCAATACCTTTGGGATAGAATCCTTCATGTCTGTGCTCACCCCAAAGGGTTTAGGGGAAGACTTCAGCCCAGTGGGTGCAGCAGATTCATTAAAGCATGGGGGAAAACACTGTCTCCCTCTCTCTGGTTTTCCAAAAATTCACAGCCCCAAACTACAAATTTGAATTTCGTGACTAATTAAAAAATGCCTAAAGCTCTAAGAATTTCAAACCAAAATTTGTTTTACATCCCTTATTAAGGGAGGTAAATTGATGTGGAGTGAGGAAGTAAGTTGTGTGTTTTGAGAATGAAGAGCATTTTAATTCTTTGTGATAAGGCTTGAAGGCAAGGGAAGATTCAGTTTGTTTTCCCATGGTAATTTTACATCAGAGCTACAGTTTTCGACCTCTGTTCGCAGTGAACCTGTGATAAACAGAAGAAGCCTTCAGGACACCCCTGAGTCCCAGAGAAAGAGAAGGAGTCCCTGACCTGACACTGAAAGCCCATGACAGACAGCAGGGTAGAGTAGGGGTTGTGCAGCGCTAGGGCAGCTGGGTTACATGCTCTTGCTCTGTGGTTGAGTTAGGGATGTTCTGCTGAGGCTGTGAATATTACAGACAAGCGTGAACTCTTCACTGTTACTTATCTCCACACTCAGTTGATCTGTTCTTTAGCCCTCTTTCTATTTTGTTCTTCAAAATGATGGGGAAATAAAATGTTAATGACACACAAAGCTTGAGAAATCAAGCACAAGAGCTGTAAAAGGGCTAGGCCTGTTTTGATTTGTGCTGATGTAAATTGAAACTTTAGTAATATCACTGAGATCTTAACATGGCCCATCGTTTCCACCAGGGTTTGACTTGGCCACATTAAAAACACAGGCACTTTGGTAAAGCCCCATCGGTTTACAGCAGCGGCTTGCTTTGGCCAATGCAGTATTTCCTATCAATGTTTTCTTTGCTATTGTTTTTACAGGACAGCTGCCATAAAATGTATGAGATATGCAGTAAGATTGAGCTATTTGTGACTTTTAAAGCTTTAGAAGTGAGGAAACCCAAATGAAAGCTTATCAGGGTCTTTCATATTCTTGGTTGGTTAATTCCTATGGGCCTGATACCACATATAGTGCATGCACATATACACACACACATGCATCCATACTTTCACACACACACAAAACCTTTAGACCTGCCCATTCGAGGTCAGCAGCACAGCAGTAAGCATCCTCCTGCTGTGCCTGCCCATACTCCTTGTCTTGGCAGTGCTTAGATTTCACCTCCAGCCTTCAAGAAGATGGGGAACTTTGTGGCAAGGGGACTTGGAACATCTTGGTGGAGACGAAGGGAATGAAGGGACAGAATTGTGCCTAAACTATGCAAAGGTGAAGGAGATAGAGAAAGGGAGAAAGATCTGGACTGTATTAGTTTTCAAAGAGCCATGCAAACATAAAGCTGCCCTATCTTTTATTTTTCAGTGCCATCTGTGCACACACAATTTGCAGGATGGTACAGAGCTGTTGAGGTTTCCAGGCAGGCAGCTTTGTTCAGGGTTAGCTGGGGAGGATAGTTCAGGGCTGCCTACCACTTGGGAATAAAGTACTGAGACTGTAAGCTGATCTGTGTGTGTGTGTCTCTCTGTCTGTCTGTGTCCGCTCCAGACTTCCAGTGCAATGTGCCGCTGGGGATGGAGTCTGGTAGGATCTCCAACATGCAGATCAGTGCTTCTTCCACCTACTCAGATGGGCGATGGACCCCTCAACAGAGCCGGCTCAACAGTGATGACAATGGCTGGACCCCCAATGTAGACAGCAACAAAGAGTACCTCCAGGTACACATGCTTTCCAGCTCCCTCATCTCTTCCCCCACCAAATGGAGTGTCACGCTGTTAAACTGACCCTTGACCATACGGCATGTTGAATTTTTTGTTGCCTGTGTGGCTCATGGGGAGCGAGCAGCAGGGGAGCTGCAGTGCCTCTGTGAAATGTGACAGGCTGGCTCTCCCATTAGCCTGCCTGCACAAGGGCTGACTTGACCTGCTGTCCCTCTCCCGATCCCTCTTTCCTGCCCAAAACCTTGATGGACTTTCCAGCATACTGACAGAGACTGAGGGTCCTCTGCCACTTACAAGGGCCACTGACTCCGCCACTGGCCTGAGGACCAAAGTGTCCAGGCAGCACGTGGGAAAACAACTAGAGTAATATTTATCTCATCAGTGATGCAGGAAGCATGAGCAGGCTAAAGTCATATGGGGCTGACAGAGCAAAGGCTTTCCCTGGGAGCTGGTTAGAGCCACAGTCTGTCCACACAGGGCTTCTGGCTGTGTCACACTGCCATGAGACCCTGCTTGCTAAAGGGCACTGGGAATGGGAAGTGGTGAATGTCATTGCCTGTAGCAGACATCTCATTCTTCATTCATGGCAGTGCTAGCAAGCCAGCTCTGCTGACCTTCCTCAACTTGTAAAAAAACCCCATCAAAACCAAAACCAAAGCAACAACAAAAAAATCAAGGGAAAACCAAGAACTGCAGCGCTTGCTAATTGGACATCATGCTTTTCTTTTACATGGAAAAAGTCAGCCTCTGTTCCTGCTTTAACGGACGTGAGCTTCAGTGCAGATCCTGTTGCTTGGTCTGAGGCAGCAAGAAGGCTTTGTGATGGTCCTATGTGGACAGACATCAAGATCCTTTGTTACTCTTGTCCCGTGGTCCTATCTGCAAGCATCCTGCTGAAGTCAGCCTGGGGGGTTTGTGACCATTGAAATGTGTGCCCACAGATAGAATGAGGCAGACTAATTCAAGCCTTTTTTCAGGGATGGAGGGAGGAACTAACTAGCCAGCCTGGGCTCTCAGGTGGTCACCACTCTCTCTTGTCCTTTTTTCTCCTGGAAAGGTGGACCTCCACTTCCTGACTGTGCTCACAGCCATTGCCACACAGGGTGCCATCTCTAGAGAAACCCAGAATGGCTACTATGTCCGTACCTACAAGCTGGAGGTCAGCACCAATGGGGAGGACTGGATGATGTACCGACATGGGAAAAACCACAAGGTAAAGGCCTTCTTGTCTCTTTTGCATGCACCTTGGTGAGTCTTGCAGCCAACAGGAGGGGAAAAAATGAAAGATTTTACAGGCCCAGAGGGTTTAACCTGTGAGGGACCTTTTTTCTGATGAGTGCCAAAAGACTGATGATGGTCTGAGCAGAAATACTCCCTTGTTCTCTGCACAGCAATGAGGAAACACTATTCCTTGGAAAACCTGGCTGCTGTTGCGTCTTTCGTGGTGGCAAGAGTATGTTCTTTGACTGCAAATGAAGGAGAAAATGCTTTCACAGCCTGTGTTTTGCCATACAAGATTCATTGAGCTTTTATGGCTGTAGCCCTGTCTGCATGCTGGGTTAACAATCGCAAAACCACATGAAACTGTAGTTCAGGAGTTATTGAGGCCTGGAAATGAAAGGGCACAAATCCTAAGAGGCGATCACACCATCCCAGAGAACAAAATGAACAATAAATAATGAGGAGCAATTCAGGCTGCCAGAGCTGTGGGATCTGCACTACCAGGCGTGATCAGCAAGGGTGCATTGAGGCCTGGGAGCTGCTGCACGCTCTCGCTGTGTTTTTGGGAGGCACACACAGATGGGAGCAACGGGGAGGGAGAGTAAATATGGGTGTTCAGACGTTCAAAGCCTTGCAGGTGCTGCTGTGTGGCCAGGCAAGGCAAGCTTGAGGTGGTCTTCATGGGAGCTTTGACATGTGGGGAATGGGGTTAAGGCAGCTGTGGTTCCAGGCTGGTCCTGCTCTGTCACTTGCCTTGGTCGCGTGGTTGTCCACAGGTTAAGGGTACTTTGGGAAAGCCCTTCCCTGTTCTTCTGTGGTGCCCACCAGCACTACTGCTGCAGCTCAGGTCCTCCCCGTTGATGTGCCACGGTCTGTCTACATAAACTCAGTGGCTGGGGTTCCACACACTTCCCCCAACACACACGTCCCAGCAATTTCTGATAGCTCAGCACTCTTGTTAAATTAGCTGTCCCCTCCATTTGCTGGCACAGGCACTGCTGGCATGAAATGCAGTAGCCTGCCTTGTCCAGGATTCATCCAGACATTTCCTTCCCTTCCGGGCTGTGTGATTTCCTCTTCCCCTCAAGTGTGTCTCACAGTTCAAATTCACTCTGTTTCCCAGAATGAGTCCTCTCTGTGCAGAGGCCCCTAGCAGGGTCTCATACCTCCAACATTTGGAGTATTTGAGCTCCTTGCGTGCCAGTGAGGTGGTGTTAGTACTATTTTAGAGGTAGGGAAAGAGAGGCACAGGGCAGTCTAGCATCTCATAGGAGAGTCAGCAGTGGGGCTCTCCCAAACCTGAGGCAGGCTGGCTCCAGTGCTGCAGCTCATGGCAGAGCTCACATATAACCTAACGGGGTGGCTGTGCACTGGTGTGGAGGCTCTGTGCGCTCTCAGAACCCACTGACCACAGAAGACCTTTCATGACATCACTCCAGCAAGAGCCTAACGCCTGGCTGATGTCAACCCAAATCAGTCCCATAGCCGTGTTAGTTGCCTTCATTTCAGGATTTGGCCCTGGAGTCCTATCAGGTTTTTTCTGCTGTTTTCTCTCTTCATAAAAGGGAGGAAAAATCAAACCTCTCCCTTTTGTCTCCTTTATTCCAGTCTAGCTTCGTTCCCATGTTCTGGCCTCAATTTAGCAGACACTTCCCAAGCCTGGAGGATAAGTAATTGCTTTTTGGTGGCTCGCCTTGCATCTGGGTGACTGCTTTCCCTCCCCACTGAACGACTGGCCACCAGCCCACTGAGCCATAGCGGGGCCAGGGCAAAGCCCCTTGCTCACAGGCCTGGTGCTGGGGGGCTCTGGCCTCACATTCCCCAAGCAAGTTAATCCCTGCCATTCCTGTGTTAGGAAAGCTCCCAGATGTCTGTACTCAAGGTGCAGATTCCTCCCTGCGTCAGTGAGGCACTCTGCACAGTTCAGGCTGCAACGGTGGAGTGAACCATGCCAAATAGATTTGTCAAGTCTGCCGCAGCTTGATTTGGTGCCATGAGGAGTAGGGAGGGAGGGAAGGGGGTGGACAGACAGGGACTCTCTATTCCTCTATATACGTGCAGATATATATGTATATATATACACACACATACATATATATACACACATGCATATATATATATATGCACATGCACACATAGGCATATGGGGTGTATCAAACACTGCTCTGAATTTCTGCTAGCTGTGTAGGCCAAAAGCAAAGCTCTGCCATGTTATAGGTAGGTCAGCTAACATTTACATCTTCATCAGGGAACTAAAGAAAGAGAAAATCAGTGAGTGCAGGAGGGGTGGGGAGGGGATGATACTCTGCAGAGGATGGGGAGCTCTGACCTCCTCTCTTTCGCCCCCCTGCTTCCCCTCCCTCTAGTGTTTCTGAGGAGAGTGGAGCCAGGCTTTTTCCCTGTGGAACGTGATGGCTCACCTTTGAGGCCCCAGCTGCTGGCATTCACAGCACGGGAAGCAGGAAAGGCAGGATGAAGCAGAGGAAAAGAAGATTAATACGAGCTTGCAGCAGACAAGGCTGGCTGGGCTGTTACCGTGCCAAGCGCTGCTGCGTTTCTGGGGTGGGAGGGAGTGGGAAGGCAGGAGCCCCACACTCACACCTTTCCCTTCCTGCCCCGTCCCTGACGGGCTTTCCCCCTGCCTGGCAGCCTACTCCCACAAAGCCAAGCCCAGCACACCCCGGATATCCCTCTGTTGAGAGGGTGATGCTCTGTCCTTGGCTGGGGCATGGGACCAGGGGGAGAGGCCAACTCAGTGACCTGGCCAGCGGTGCAGAGCTGTCTGCCTGTGTGTCCCTGAGAGAGGAGATGGGGAGGAGAGCAGCCACCACATGTTGCTCCATACTCACCCCTTACTACCCAATAGCACATCTTTAGGGGACAGGTCCAAACAGCTCCTGCCCCAGAAAGGCTGGTCTGGCTCTTGCCCTCCCTGCTGCATCCCCCACTGTGTCATGCGGGGTTGATGGCCCCAGAGGTTATCTTCCTGGTGCAGACACTGATGTGTGTGTGCCAAGATCTTATCTAGTGGTTTGCAAATGTCTTTAAAAAACAACCACTCATTCCTGAACCCAAGGAAGGAAAAGAGCACCTGGCAGGATCTGACCTTTTAGTTTTGGCCATTTTCTTCACCTGGCAGGATCTGACCTTTTGGTTTTGGCTATTTTCTTCAGACAGATGCAACTATGAGGATTTTATCAGAAAACAAAGCGCTCATCCATTCTGATCCACTTCCTTCTTTGCAGGGTCTTGGGTTCCAGCTCCTTTGTTATTTGAGCCACTCCATCTTAGTAACTGTGGAGATCATGTCCCGGGGATCATGTAGGGTGGTGAGGGACTGGATGGGTTTCAGGATATGTGTTGGGTTGGGACTGTGATGGGTGCTCTCGCTGCCTCCATTGCTCTGTGTGTAAAATGGGAGGATGCAACTGAAACATTTGTTTTGAGAACCTGTAGGTTCCCAAAGGCCCCAAGATCCAGCTGATGCACATTTTCCATTTTCTACTTATTTTGATGGCTTTGTGCTTGTTATCAGCTAACCTTCCTGGGTGATACTCCAGGTGGATTCAAGAAGGCAGGTTGAATTGCAGCAAAGAACTGAATATCTCAGCTGTGCATGGAGTTGGGGATGTCAGAGGTGTTTGGTGCTGGCAGGGGATATTGAGTATGATTCTTCAGAGACCCTTGTGCTTTCCCTTAGGACTATTCCTCTATCCTTTCAGTTCTTAATGAGGTCGCCTGTGTTCATCCACCTGGGGAGGGAGAGAGAAGCTTTATCTTCTTTATCTGAAAAACTCAGGAAAAACTTGCATGATCAGCCAGAAGGCCACAAGATCTTCTGCACAGAGACATCATAGCGCAAAAGCTTTACCCAGAAGCATTCATAGGTCCCAGCCTGTTTCTGCTGCTTTTGCAGGCAAGACAAAGATGTCAGGCTTTGGGAAAAGCAGCCCTGCATATTCACCCTTGGTGCAGTACCAGGGGAGAATTACAGCCCTGGCTCTCCTAGTGAGGCTGCAGCTTTGTATTTCTGGGCCTGATATCTCCTTTGCAGGCTAACAGAGTGGCACTCCTCCTGTCCCTGGCGACTCCCAGATGTGAGTGGAGCCTCTCAAAGACACAGCACTGGCAAGCCCAGCCCAGCATGCTGTGCTGTGCCCAGACGGCTGTGCTTCGTTGTGTGTTGCCAAGTATCATTTTTCTTTTAGCTCCTTGTTCTTGGATTTAATAAATCCAGAACTATCCGCCCTCCACTCAAGCCAGAATCCTCCCACCATCAAACATGCCCCATTTTATGCCTTCCCTATCTGACAAGGAAAATAATCTCCCCTACTTTTCTCCTTCATGCTTCTCTTTCTAAATCCTGAAGCCCTAATCCTGTTAGCATGCTCTGTTTCAGGGCTCTGTCTCCACAGGAGTAACATAATCCTGCAATAAATCTAGTAGGTCCAGAGAGACGCATACATATGGATGAAGGCAGGGCTGCTGCCATCCTTGGCCTTCTCCTCTGCCTCCCCCAGCCACTTTCTCTAGCTCCCCAAGAAATTACATAGTGGGCAAGCAGCACAATAAATAAAGCTGGAGAGCAGTTACCTCCTGCCCCTCCCCGACTCACTGCCTCTTTGAATTCACAGTGCTTTTTGTCTCCTTGTCCTTCACTCCCTTCACTCCAAACTGCTGTTGGCACAACTCCCATACCCACTGGAACTAGTGCAGCCTCAGAAATCCCCTGGTCACCCCGCAGCAGTTCCAACCTGTCAGAAATACAACTTGTAAGTGTTGGTGTAGAGACGGCATGTGTGCGCACATGGAAAACTTGCCCAATCCTCCCCTAGCCTAGACATCATCTCCCACCACTTGCTTTCTGCAGCAAATTAATTAAGCAGGTCAGCTTTCATTGATTATCAATTTAATTTTACATGTAGACTCTGCCATCTGGACTAAAACGGAAGTAAACATAAAGTATATGGGGAGGGGATAGGCAGCTTTTTGATGCAGCAGTAAAAATTAGTTCTTTGACTGCTTCTTGGAAGGTGCTTTTAATTTGTTAATGGTTTTCCCATTCATCTTCTAGCTCTGTTACCCTTCAGCGCGTGTGCATGCGCATGTGTGCTCTCTGCTGAGTGTGTCTGTCTGTCTATCTATCTATCTCTCTCTCTATCTATCTTATCTATCTCCCTAAATCACAGCCAGATTTTTTTTTCTTCCTGCTGGTGTAAATTACTGTGACTTCTTATACTTCGATGGTGATATGTTGATTTACACCATTCGAAGACTTGGCTCAAAATATGTGCTGAGTGGGATGGGAAGCAGATAGGATGGGAGGAATAGCAATGTTCTATTTTGGTAAGGGGGAAGAAATCTTTGCTTTCTTGGCTCTCCCAATTTCACACATTTTCCTGCTAGTTCTTCCCATGCTGTGAGTGCTAATTTGAGGCAGGATATAGAGCCTATTCAAGTCAATGGGACTCTCTCCACAGTGTGCTCGGGCTCTGGGGTCGGTATTTCCAGTGCTGAGAAACTATACACTCAGCAGCATCAGGACCTGCGGGCTCGCGATGCATTTCCACTTGGGAAGGAGGCTGAAAGGACAGGCACACGGGAGGACCTCACTTCTCTAACAGCACTAAGCACCTGCCCTCTGAAAATGGCCTTTTTCTGTAACGCTGAACAGGGTGTGAAGCAGTGACTTGTTATGATCAGTTGGGACTTCTCAGAAACAGGGTTCACTGTGGCAGATCCTGCCAATGCAGCTTATCCTAGAGCTGGAAGTCAGGTGCCGTTTCTGCCCTCATAACTGGCAGTCCGGAGTGTCAAGGCCCCAGTTCAGAGTTATGTAGCTTGTCGAGTGTGATTTAGTCTGGGGAAATTACTGGGCCCCAAATCTAAAGCAGAATTGAGGTTGCTCTCCCTGGAAGCAGGTGGTTGGGACTAAGGTCGTGTAAGAGATGCTTTCAGCTATGCATGTGGTAGTGATAAAGTTTTTGGGCTCAGTCCTGCTTCTGCTTTCTGTCAAGCTTGACTTTGCAGAAGTCAGCAACAAATTACACTGGTGTAAACTTGGATTCTGGCCCCTGATGCTCGTATGTGCGAAGTGAGCTATAAAAGAACAAAACTGGAAATATGTTAAACCAAAAAGAACAGCAAACCTCGTCAGTGACTGTTAAAGATGCTGGTCCATATGCAACCTTTGGCTCATGGAGTCTTCAAACTGCTGATAGTGGGAAGCAAAGAGAGGTTGCCAGGAGAAGTCTCCCCTGGGGCTTGCTAACCCCAGGCATCTGCTGGGTTCTCCATCAGGAGCCACCCCTGGGACAGAGGGACCTTTGGGCTGACCTGAAGTGCTGCTCCTTGTGCTAAAATAGTTGCACTGGCTCAGATAAACATTTCCTGTCCTCCGGTGTTAGGTTCAGAGGTAAGGTGTTGTGTGTCAGCTTCTGTGTTGACATAAAGCTGGAGGCTTTGCCGTGGTGTGGAAATACATCCTTTCAGCCTCTGTGTGCATGTGTTCCCATAGGTTTACAAGACACACACACATGCACACATGCCTGGGGAGTGTTCCACAGTAACCACTCTCCTTATAGCCCTCCTGCTGGAAAAAAGGGTATTTGGTGTCTGCTGAGCAAGGAAAAGGATGGGAAGTGGGGTCAGACAGGGTAAAATAGGATATTAAAAACACATAAACCATACTGTGTTGCTAAACAGTATCAGCATGATATATATTCTCCAGATTAGCATTTCTGCTCAAGCACATCAACCCCAAATCCCAATTACCAGCCAGATTTGCAACCAAGGCCCTCTGTGGGGTGCTGCTTCCTGCCCTGGCAGGAGTGCCACCATCCTAGGCTGGATGGTGATGTGCAGAGGCAGCCCAGAGCTAGTTGGTGGTGCTGCAAACGGCAGCTGGCCCTCTCTGCAAACACCTTCTGCGCTGGATCCTGGGAGAAGAGCAGTAACATGTGCTGTCTGCAGGCCTAGAGTGGTGGGATGCTTATAAAATACATCTTAACTGCTATTGAAGGTGAGACGTCAGGATACCTCACCCCTTTTTCTGTCCCAGATCACAGGGATCTGCAGTTGAATTGTTTGACTCTTGCCTCCAACAGATCGGTGCCAGAGATTACACTCTCCTGCTTCACTCTGAGATAAACTTACTGGGAGCTCCTGTGCTTAGCACAGCATATGCAGGGTAGGAGCCTGCAGAAGAGCCCAGCCAACATCTCAGTGAGGATGCAGCTCCTGGCTGAGACTGGAGGATACTCTAGCCCTGTCCTGAGAGCCTGCATGCTTGGAGGGAAAGCAGGCAATGCCTGCAGCCTTGGTCTGTGAGCTTTAGTGCTTTATGCTGGGGGCACAGAAAGGGTTGAAAATTACCCTCGGGTTGTGTATTTCCTCTTTCCCTGCTATGGCTCTGCTGCCTGAAACAGAAACACAAGTATCCAGTCCTTGTCCAGCCTATTAAAATGGGCAGGAGGGGTGGATTTAACATCCATCTGGTAGTTATTGATTACAGCCATCTGGTAAAGCAGCAGCCTTTTCATATCATGTCGGATCATAAACTCTCCTGAAAAGCTGTCTCTGTGTGGCAGGCTGCATGTGTGTAGGAGAGGCAGGGGCGAGGGGCTGGCTGGGACAGCAGCTTGTTGCCCCAGGCAGAGGAGGCATCCTTCCTGCTCTTGCTGCTGCTTGCACACCATGTGTCCCGGCGGTGCTCTGTGCAAGGATGTCTCAGAATATCAGCCCATTTACCCATGGAGAGGAGGCAAGATCTCACACAGCATTCAGGGACATCTGGCCTTTTGCATTTGAGCGGCTCTAGGTTTGGGGGTGAGCTTAAAGCATCTGTGGCCTGATAGTCCAGTTTACTATGAGGGCAGCAAGCTTCTGGGTCTCCTGCCTGATGGAGGAGTCCATCCACCATGCTGTCCTGCCAGCACCTCAGCACTGCCTGCCTGCCCCTGGGTGCTTGCCCTGGCTGGAGGCTGGCTATTCCCAGAAAGCCTCTCCTTGGTTTTCCCTGCTGAGATTATTTTGGCTGCTGATCTGGTTATTTCTTTCTGCCTGGAGAAGACGTAACCATATTTATGCCCCCTCTCCCTTGCAGACATTTCAGGCCAACGAGGATGCCACAGAGGTGGTTCTCAACAAGATTCACAGCCCGGTGCTCACACGCTTCGTGCGCATCCGTCCCCAGAGCTGGCACAATGGCATCGCCCTGAGGCTGGAATTGTATGGCTGCCGCATCACCGGTGAGGGTCCCCTTGTCTCCTCGGCCTCAGCACTCCTCTGTGTCCCTCCAGCAGCCTGTCCCGGGGTGCTGTCTCCACAGTTGTCATGGTTGCTTGGGGTGGGAACAGTGACACTAGGAGGCACCCATCCCAAGGGATGCACTTGGGGGACAGGCACCAAGGCCCTGGAGGCAAAGGGGAAGTGCTTAAACCTGCGGGGAAGACCACAAGCACTCCCTTGCCGCTGCTCCGGCTGTTCATGCCCTTTCCTCTCCTGCAGATTCGCCCTGCTCCAACTTGCTGGGAATGCTTTCTGGCCTCATCCCTGACTCTCAGATCTCAGCCTCTTCCACCAGAGGCTACGACTGGTCTCCCAGCATGGCTCGCCTGGTGAGCAGCCGCTCAGGCTGGTTTCCCCGTGTCCCCCAAGCCCAGCCCGGGGAGGAGTGGCTGCAGGTGGACCTTGGTGTCCCGAAGAATGTCAAAGGCGTCATTATCCAGGGGGCTCGTGGAGGGGACAGCGTGACCACCACAGAGTCCCGCTCCTTTGTGAAGAAGTTTAAGGTGGCTTACAGCATGAATGGAAAGGACTGGGACTTCATCCAGGACCCCAAAACAATGCAAGCCAAGGTAGGCACTGCCTGGAACAGCTGTAAAACGAGCTGTGTTTCTGGCTATATTCAGTTTGCCTGACGTGGTCTTGGGAAACTGGCTGTGTCTCCCCAGAAGACACTCTGGGAGTTTGGGTTGTCACCATGAAATCCCAGGTTGTGTCCTCCAGTCCTGCTTCTCAGCTATACTAGAGGCTGTAGTTCCACCTTGCACCAGGGATAGCAATTTTCCTTCGTATCTTGTTGTGGACCAGGCCTGGGGATGTGGACATCACCTTATGGTCCTCCCAGCTCCTGCAGATCAGAGCCCAAAAGGTTTTGTCTTCAATTCTGTTTGGCACAAACTAATTACGCTTTTTAAGGGGAAAGGTATTGCTGTTGTGGCTTGCACCTCTGGAAGAGGAAGATGAATCACAACTTCTCTTTGGAAAATTTGCTATATCTAAAGTCCCTTTTGCCGTACTGGCATGACCCTTAAATTCCCCATATCGTTGGAGTTCCCCATAATCTTTCCACTTAGCAGTCTGCGAGTGGCAGGGGGCTTGAGGAATAGATGAATTCTCCGCTACTGCCTGTTCTGTTCTTGTGCAAACTCATCTGCTTCTGAAAATTTGGGTAAGTTTTAATTTTTCCTGATCCTACAAATGAGTCTTAGAAGGTCTGATGCTATCTGTAGCCCTCTGCATAGACTTGAGTTCACGCATGTAAGCTAAAAAGCAGCAGTACTTGGACTGTGAGGAAAACTGAGTGTTCACACTATCCTAGAACATGCAGTAGCTTCTGTATTTGCCAAAGGACAAATGTGATCTTATTTATTTGTGAAGTCAGTGGATATTCCCCAGGCTTCCCCTGCATGGCTTGGATCAGAATCTGACCCCTGGATATAAAGCAGAGGCCAAGAGATTGTGCAAGTTTCTTAGAAACAGCCTGTCTGGTTCTCTTGAAACTGAGGAGGAACAGCCCAATATCTGCTTAGCTGGACTCAATGGCCTGGAGTCAGACAGCTGAAATATTTCAAACTGGCTGTGTCCTGCCAGACCCAAATATCCAAGTCTAGTGGAGAGCATGTGGGATGCACAGATCACCTGCTTTTTCTCTCTCTCTCTTGATAGCTTTTTGAAGGCAACATCCACTATGATATCCCTGAAGTCCGGAGGTTTGACCCTGTTCCTGCCCAGTACATCCGAGTGCACCCAGAGAGGTGGTCCCCAGCAGGAATAGGAATGCGTCTGGAGGTGCTGGGCTGCGACTGGACAGGTAGGAGCCCCTGCCTACTGGCTCCATTGGGGATGCAGCAGGCACTAAACCAGCAATTTGCAAGTGTAAGGTTATTTCTCTCCCTGCTGTTCCATCTCAGGGCCATGCCATGGCAAGGAGATTGCAGCCATGAAGGCAGGACCTGCAGTGTGGCCTGACCTCATCTTTTTACTTCTGCCTTAAAAAGAACTGGCCTTGATGCAGGATGTAGCAGCATTGTTTGGACCCCAATCCAAGCTTTCACACAGAACCCTATACACAATTTGTTCCCAACTCCCTCCTTTCACATCTTTCACAACTGGATGTTGTGTGGGCTTTTCCCAGTCTCTGTGTCAGATAACATTCAGGCTTCTTAATCCAAATGGACAAGACAAAAAGTAGGAAGAGAAGCAGAGGTGCACAACAGGCATGCAGTGACCAGTACAGGTATCTTGAGCTGCCACAATAAGTCTTTGCTATAAAAACAGCCGTCCCTCTTGTCGAACCACATGTGGAAATCTTTTTGCAGACAAAGTTGGGGATTTAACTCTATGATGTCTCTACAGCATCCC
This sequence comes from Strigops habroptila, assembly GCF_004027225.2. Lineage (NCBI taxonomy): Eukaryota > Metazoa > Chordata > Aves > Psittaciformes > Psittacidae > Strigops > Strigops habroptila. The sequence goes on along the minus strand of NC_044281.2, from coordinate 13,993,221 downwards.
TAGGACCAGGGAAGCTTGTTCACTTTTGCCCACCTGTTTTTCATGAGTGGTAATGCATTGCAGCCACCATCATTTTTAATACAGAGGTGAAAATTGTCTAGCACACTCACTGGGATCAGTAGAGGTTGTGCCTCTGGCCCTCTGAGGATCAACAGTGATTGACTGCTCCATAGTTTCATTCCCAAAAGCTAAAAATGCACCCAACAGCTCATTGGGTCTGGTGCTAGCTTTTCAGTGCCAGGGGCTAGTTGTCCCTTTTTTTAATCTATTTTATTTTTCAATAATCTGCTTAAATCTGAATCTGGTGTCCAGATGTCAGTGATAAAGAGGTAAGATTTCCATTTTATAAACACATCTGTAGAAGGAATTTTCTTGTAAGAACTCCCATTCTAGGAAGCTTAAAAGACACAAAGTTTTTTTTCTACCCTTTTGTAGAGTCTTTACTACCCTCTGCTCCTCTGGTGTGCTGTGAGATGCATTACAAACAACAGCAAATCACACACAACACACCTACACACAATTACTAATGATCATTTGTCACCTTTGAAGTCAATGGCAAATATCCCCCTGGACTGGGAATCCACTGTAGATGATCTAAACTTTAAATCAAGATTAGATCTTAATTTAAATCTTACAGCATCTTTGGGATGTTGTAGGAGAAGCAGGCACCGTGGCTTTCATGCAAGCAGCGGGAGACAAGGCTCCATGCAGAAGTGATCTCCATGCAGAAGTGGTCAGGCAGCTCCCACATTGCTGCTTTCCATATTGCAGCTCCCAGGAGTCTCTGCTGCCAGATCTCTGCAGAACATTGCTGGCTGGTGCATCACAGTGCTGCATCACTGCTACAAAGGGAGGCGGTTGCCTCCAGCCATGTATATGTCAGCCCCTCCATTGCATTCCTCCAAATTAGAGAAGAAGAGGGGCTTGGCATCCTCAACTTGTTCTATTTTTGGTCCAAATTTTCTTTTACAGCGATGTTCCCACTCAGTTTCAATATCAGCAGCAACAGCCCATGTTTTTTCCAGGCAGGGTGCTTTATGGTCATTTCCCAGTCTGGCTAATCATTTGCACATTGTAATGTTTAAAACTCAACTGCCAAGTCATAAATATTCGTAGCTTTATTGATCTACAGGCATTCAGCTTTGTAATCAGAGCTGGGCTTGTAATCTTGTGGCTTCACCATGTTATAAAAAGCATTTATATCCCTGATGCAACCTGGGGAGCAGAGATAGCCCATGGCATTATCTGCATGCTAAATCCAGGCTGGCTACGTGCAGCAGTCGTTGACAACGCCAAGATACAGCCCTCCTTTTCTGGGAGGACCCAGGCACATCACAGAACTGGCTCCAAAAACCCAATTGCTCTTGCTTGGGAACAAGATAAAGAGATGGATTAAAACAAGCTGATTTAATCATTTTCAAGTGAGGGCCTAAGCCTATGTTTACCCTTCCGAGCTGTTTCTATTTCTTATCAGCAACGAAGCATCTTAATTACTGAGTCAAACAGGTAACTTAACAGCAACTGTGCTTACAAACTAGATGGCTAGTAACTCAAAAATTGGGAAGCAGGCAGTCAGCAATCGGCTTCTTTCAAAGACCTGCCAAAATTTTCCCTCTGAAGAGTGGAGATTGATGAATGTTCACTTGCAGCTGGTTTTCTCTCTTTTGAAGTTCTAAACATCTGGTTTCAATTGCTCAGTGACTTTGCATTTTGATCAGCAGTAAGCACCAGTTGCACAGACACTTGCAGAGCCAGGGAGAGAGAAAGCGAGCAAGCAAGACCTCTCTTTTTCACTTTCCATTTCACACATGATGTTGTCCTGCCTGCTATGTTCATTATCTCTTGTAACCATCATGTTGCAGCTCTGCCATGGTAACTGATTCTTCAAGATATATTTCTGCAGCTTGTCTAGGGCAATGCAACACTGTTGATTTACATCCGCTCAGCATCTGTGTCCGTATGGGACTTGGCATTCAAGGTCCTTCCACATTGTCACATTTCAGCTATAAATCTCAGTATACAAGAGGAACAACCTAAAAAAATTGCAGCTTTTGATATGCTGCCTTCACCTGCTGCTCTTCCTTTTTCTTTTCTTTTTTATGACATTTTTCTGTGCCTGGCTGCTTGCAATTTGCTTCTTTGTTGAATTTGGAGTTTTATGGGTTTGTAACAAATTTGAACTTACAATTAAAAGACTTTGATGTTGTTTGGTATTTTATCCTGAAAAAAAGACAGCCACTGGGAAAAAAAAAAAAAAAAAAGTAAAAAAAAAACCCTGAGAGTTTATGTGCAACATGTTTAATAACAGGAAAATAAAAGGGCAGAAAGGAGCCTATGGAAAATATTCAATGTATTTAGCCATTTCCTCCTGCTTCTGGCTTTATTAAATGATATCCTGAAGGGTGCCAACAAAGAAACACAATCACACACAACTGAGCAAAGCAGCCTCTTTTTAAAAACGGAAAGAATCAAGCCTGCTGTACTCCAGTTAATGCACCCATAAAAGGAGAGCCTGCTGGAACCTAATGTCGTTTACTGTTGATCTTAATATCCTTCCCTTTCTTGCTTAAATTTCCCTTGACACCTGCTTGGAGGTTGTTTCACACAGGCCGCGTTGGAGAGAGGGAAATTGGACAGAGACCCTTTGAAAGTGCAGTCAGGAGCCCGGAGTGTGAAACCAGATGCTTTCTGCAGCGAGCCAGAGCGCACTAGGGGATCCTCGGGGTCCGTTTGCGGTTACGTCATTTGTGGGTTTGAGTGACTTGTTTTATAAATTGGCACAATTGGTGGGAATGTTGTGTGTGGGTTTTTTAATGTGTCATGTGCCTTTCTGAAACAAAAAGGCGTTTTGCCTGTGATCGCTCTTACCCAGCAATGACAGCTAAGCGGATTGCCAACACCCATATACATTAAAAAATTAAGAGGAAAAAGTATGTCTAGAAGAGAGGCTTGCCCAAAGGGAACTCTAAATCAAAGGAACTCCCATATGGAAACAGCCGGTTCACTTGAAGTTCAAACTGTGCTGACATTTCTAGCACGTGGAAATTTCATGGTATTCTTGTTCTATCTCTTCCTGCCATTATAAGAACACAAGAAAAAGATTTTTTGCTTTGTTTCCTCCTACCTAGGCTTTTTGTACTGTCTATTGCAGATAGCGTCTCTACTCCTTTTTTTTCAGATGTAAAGCCCACTGCAGAGACACTGGTGCCCACTTTGAAGAGTGAAGAGACCACCACCCCATATCCAACTTATGAAGAAGCAACTGAGTGTGGTGATAGCTGTGGAGAAGACGAGGGTATGTATCAGAACAGCACATCTTTATCTCAGTAGATGATGAGTTAAGAGCTAAGCAAATACTCTTATCTTCCCATTAGCTCCTATACATGGGGCTGATTCCTGGAAAGCTTAGAGTAATATTGTTAGTGACAGGCCAAGATTAAAAAAAATCACAAACAAAACCTGCCAGAATCTGATAAGTTATATCAAGGAAGGATGCAAGAGCAAGAGATAGCAGCTAATTCAGTCCATAGGGTACAAGACTTGAAGAGCTGCTCTCCCAGCCTCCTTATGTGACCTAAAGAAACTCACTTAGTGCTCTGTTTAGAACCACCTCCATTCCAGATCCCCTTGGCTGGGTGTCATAAATTCAGAATGTGATTCAGGGGAGAGATTCAGACTGCCTGGTATGTAGGGCTCTTTTTGCAGTGGTCACAACTGTGGGAGTAAATCACAACATGTAGAGAAGGCTGATGTCCTGAATATCTGTATGTTAAGGAGCATCTTCCCTAATAACAGCTGTTTAAAATTCAGGAGGACAGTGTGGGCTCCTTGTGCAGGCAGCAGAGAGAGGGGAACACTAACTTCAGACAGGAGATTGTCCTCTCAGCCTTAGATGGCTGTCAGGTATACAGGGAGTGGTTTGGTATCTGTGGTGCTTGCCTGCCTCTTCTGACTGTAGAAGAGGCTGAATATTAGTTTATACTACATGCTAAGAGCCAATGCTGTGGGGAACTGATCTTCTCTGCCTCAGATTCCTACCTGTAGAAGCAGACATTATATTCTTCTGCTCCTTGCAAGGGGGATGTGAGCATCTAAAGCTTGTGAAATGTGCAGATTAAGGGGAGAGGGTTTAGCAGAGCCGTGCAGGGCTAGTTGTACAGTGCATTGTGTAGGAGGTGCATGCTTCTGGGCAGGACAGCAGAGCCTGGGCCTCAGCACTGAGCTTGGGGCATTTACACTGGGACTTCAGCAAGAAATCTCATGAGGAAAGGCTACCCTTTGAGATAGCTCCTAGGACTTTGTCGTTTCAGCTTCCAGTCCCAGAGGAAGAAAAAAAAAAAAAATGATTTTTAAATAAATAAATTTTTAAAAGGACGATAATTGGCTTTTTCACACCTCCCATCAGGATTCTGCTGTAGTTCACTTCTGGAAATGCAAGTTGCAAAAGTAGCTTAAAGGGCCTGATTCCTATTGCTTTGCCTCAGCAGTAAGCCTATGCAACCCGGCTACCATTGAGGCACTTGGGAAACTGCCAAGAGGATGTTTAGGCCAGTAATATTTTCTGCAACAACACGATTCCTGGGTGCAGTCCAGGGCAAGAGAGCGAGTAGAGTATGCCGTGGAGCGTGGAACCAGCCTCCCCATCAGCTTCCCTCAGATTTAGCAACAATTTTCATTCTCATACTCCATAAACAATGAGTGTGTTTCTCTGGACAATCAGATTTATGACAGCCAAACAGAAACAATGCTTTTCTCCAGGGTATGAGATTAGATTGGAATAAAAGGATCCATGATCTCCATTGTTTTATTTCAGAGTTGGAGCATGTAAAGAAAGCCCTCTGCTCCTCACAGCAAAGTTCCCCTGATGCCTATCGCCTGAGTCACTCACCTCCTTCTGGCTATCGCTCACTATGTGGGCACTGTGATTTAAAACTTCCTCTTTGCTCAGGAAAAACCCAGCCTGTAATTGGACTGTGACATGCATGTCTACTGAGTGCTTGGAATGGTCTCAGACCATTTCTGTGCCTTATGGCTTCTTCCTCAACCAAAGGAGCTAGCAGCTGCCTTGCTGCTACATGCAGCCGTTGGCATGTGCCCTCCTGCCTACAGACCTGTCTGTGCGGGAAGGCTGTCCAGAGCTTTTAAAGCTGTTGACACTGGGGAATTAGCTCTGCTCCTGTTTCACAGATGAAAAGTTAAATGACTCGCCCAAAGACCATGTACTGAATCCATAGTGGAGCTAGAAATAGAGGCTGGCTTCTTTCACTCAGAATCCAAAACCTTGAGCTCATGGTGGCCTCACATTTCCCCTGGTGGCATTTCCACAAGAAGGTAGGAAGTGGTGAGTGACAGCTCACCACGTTGACAGACAGCTCCTGTCTGGTGCAAGTGGCTAGATCTGTCACTCAGGAGCTGGGTTTTTGGAGCACTTGAGATTCTCCTTTTGGAGCCAAAGCAGGAACTGATGAGCACAGGGCACTCAGGAAGCACTCTTCCCTGACATTTAAGAAGGCATTTAATATTTGACCACTCTAGGGGATGAAGAGAAGATGCTGATTAGAGTCTGGAAGCGTTTGGTACTTGCTTTTGTATTTGCTTAGTTTGGTGGATTAGCCGCAGGACGTTGGGTGAGCATTTTGATGATGCAGAACTTAAGGCTGATCCCTGGAGCTGACGAAATGTGAGATAGGTTAAAAGCATCAGTGTGAATGAGATTTCATGCTTTCTTCAGTATTTATGGCTTGCAAGCTATTTTAGGTTTGGGTTGTTTTTTTAATAGCAACTCTTCATGGGTAGGTCATTTTTTAATCCAACTTTATTTTGCTTCTATTTCTTCTTATAAGATTTCCATCTCCCTGCAAACTTCAACTGCAACTTTGATCTTCCTGAAGACCTCTGTGGTTGGTCACACGACTTGGCAACGGGTTATACATGGTCTTTACAGCCTACAAGCACCTGGACTGGCAACTCTGAACCAAGCCCTGAGACTGTGCCTGGTAAGATGATTAATATCAAAGCAGGGAAGAGGGAGCTAATGGGGCTTTTTCCATCTGAACAGTATGACTGATTATTGCACAGCTATCAAGAGTTGTGAAGGCTGTGCAGAGCTGAACATTTTCTTTTGTGGAAGCTTTCAGATTCCTTGCTATATGGTTCATGACTTATTTATAGGAGTGTGACCACTGGCACTGAATTATACTTACTATCCTCTTGAGATAGTCTTGAGTCAAATGCTGGGCTTTGAATCCCCTGTGACTCTGAAGGTAAGCCGGTGCTTTGTTCCACATAGGACCCAAGGCTTTTTCCCCAGAATGCATTTCCTCCTTCTTTAGAGATGCATTTCTTCCTCCCATATGTTGCTCGGATTGCTTATAGTCTTCAGCTATTCTGCGCTCTGGGCTTGCATAGGCTGGATTTCAGCCTCCTCCAAGTGAAGGATGAGCTAAGCCCTAAAAATGCTGTAATATGCCAGCTTCTTGCTGTTTGATTTTTGCTCTTTTTTTCTTCTGTACTTTGGAAGCAGAAGATTTGCCTAATTTATGGCGGACCTCACTGAGATATGCCTTTGGCAGTCTCAGTGTGGTTGATAGATCAAGTTCTTCAGCTTCACATCTTGGAACTTGCCTTGGGACTAGTGCCCTTTCTTTACCCGCACTGACTTTGTGGCACGGGTGGCATGAAGAACATTTGCCAGTTTCCTTATAACAGTAGGCTGTGTCACCACAGCATCACTTTTCTTCACTATCAGTAATTGCTTATGAAACTCAAGGCTTCCTTAAGGAGAGCTGGCTGCTCTTACCTATCTTCAGCTCTGCCCCGATGCCTGGTGACTCCAGTGTCTGCATGCCATGTGCCCAGGGAGGCGTGAATGCTGTGGGCTCCTCCATGCCCTCCCCCAGTAAGGCTGAGTCTTGAGATGAAAACATGCAGGCGAACCTGTTAGCCACCTGGCAGAGGCGCTGGCCAGATTGGCAGTGCCGCCAGCCAGTTGGAAAGCTGTGCAGCCAACACCTGGTAGGCAGTGCTAAAGAGGAAAATATGTATTCCAGAAACATATGGGAAGAGGAGAATCTGCTACATCTCCACACACAAATCACCCCCACACAAATGCACACATCATTTCTCTCTTCAGCTCCTGAGGTGCTCGGCATTTTTCTAAGAGACACGGTAATGCTGCAAGTGCAGCCTATATGGACATCTGACAAATTCTTTGGCATGACACAGGGACACAGTGTCTGCTATGGAGAAAAATATTTTCATATTTCAAGTGTTTATCTCTTCAGCATTTGAGTGCTTTAGAAGATTAATATCTGGAGCTCAGTGAAGCCTCAGGCAACAGGAGAGAACACTTACAGCCAGGCCCAGACTTAATAACCCTCCCCATCTCATTCGCTGTAATAATGTTTAATTAATATAAGCCTCCTGCAAGTAGGATAAAAATTACTTATTTTTATAACTCAGACTCAATTTTTCATTTCATTTCCTCTCCCCCGAGTCTCCATACAATTAGCTGGCCATAGTTTCTTAGAAGACTGTGTACGTGCACATGTGTATGCACAGCCCGGGAGAGGCTGGTGCTGCCTCAGACAGCTCAGCATGCAATTCTGGATTTTACCCTTCTTATACCATTTCTTCTCTTTCCTAGTTAGTTATGAATTGCAAAACCTCATCACTGCAGCCGGGGAACATTTTCCTACTGAGTTCAGTGATCTGGTTTTGTGCCAGATCTCCCTTACAGTGCTGTGCTGAGCTGGGCACTGAAGCACCGATGAGGTTCAAGCACTGAGGCCCTGCCTGGCAAGTCACGGGCTGTATGGGTAGAGAAGGAGGAGGTAGCAGCTCCAGGGGGCTGAAGTAACTTGCCCATGGTGGTGGAAGCAGTCAGCAGCAGACACCAGCATAGGCTGAAGGATGGCTGCTGGCACTGCCATGGTGCAGCCTTGCCCACACAGAGCAGGGCTGCAGAAGGGCTGACATGCAAAGGCATCACTGCTGTGCCTCGCTTTGGTCTGCTCTTAGAAATTAAGGAGATGTGACACAAAAGGAAACAACTATTTGCTTTTTTCCTCCCCACACAGCTTTTAAAAGCAACTTGAGAAACATGAAAAAGAGGCAATGCCAGCCCCTCGGCGGGGACAGAATCGAAGCATTGTTCAGTTCACACTCCCCCATTCTTCCCCTGCCTTTCCCTCGCACTCCCTCCAGCACTTTGTTTCTACTTAGAAAATTCATCCTCAGACTCCAGGGAGCAAAGAATGAAAAGCCCTTGTTCGGGGTGGTCTTTTCTTGTGAATTCCCCACCCTGGGGTGAGCAGTTGGGTGAAGGAGAGCAGCTGTGCTTGGTTTAGGGGCAGGGCAAAAGCTAACGGGAACTCAAAGCTGCTGGAGCCCAATTTACTCTGATTTAAAGGTGCTGGCCTGGGCTAGAGGCCGTGGCTGCTCCGTGGTAGCAAGGAAATGTGCTGTGCCTTTAAGAGCCATGTGGGAGGTGTTTCTATTTCTTCTGAAAATGGCAAAACAAAAATCGAAATTAAAAGGGGGAAAAAATAATAATAATGAAAGGAGGAGCCTGGCTCAGTCTGCATGAGAGAAAGGGGGGAGGAAATGACCATGGTGAAATATCCTCTGTGAGGCACTTGATTAGAAAAGTCTGCTGAGAGTCAGGCCTGAATTCCTCAGATATCTCCCAATTTCATTTTATGCACTGCATGCAATTCCTCCTCATCTCTGGCATGGAGAACTTCTCGAGACTGACAAGACACCCACTGCTCTCATTCCACTATTTTTATTTCCAAGATACTCTTTCAGGCAGCTCTGCATTTCTTTTTTTAGCCCTGTGTTCCTTGGGCTCTTCGCACCATGGATTAGCTCCACGTCCTCTCCTCCAGGCTCCCGTTACATGTCTGGGGACCCCGTTGGTGGAAGTGGACCAAAAGTGCTCAACTCAGCAGAAACCCAGCATGGTTCCAGCTGTTACCCCGCTTTTTGCAAGCCCAGAAAATACTGTTGCTCCCTTTTGCATGCCCCTGCAAGATTGCCAGGATTTTTCCCTCTCTGGATTTTCAGATGCTTCCCGTCTGTAGAAAGATTCCCCTTAGCTGCACCTAGCACGCCTCAAGGAGCAACAAGTTCAGGTTTCAATGAAGCTTCATCCCCCCATCCTGCTGCACGCAATGGCAATGTGCCATTGGTGTCAAGATAGAGGTCTTACGACCCGAAAATAAATCTGGGTTGGCAAGTTGAGCACCTCAACTCTTCACCGGGGTCTTGATCCTGAGGGGAGTAAAAATCCTGGCTCATATCCTTAGCTGGTAGGTGCGTCTGCATTGCTCTCACTGATGCTACGCTACTAGGCCAGCACTGTAAAACTGGAATTGCTGTGTTTTGCCCATTTTTTTTCCCCTCCCCTTTTCTTGCAGTCATTAAGTAAATACCCTGTGGTCCTAGGAGAGCACTGTGAGGTTGCACCTCTACCACACACTGCTTCTCGATCGGGTGAGCACGGTGTCAGGGTCAGGGCCCTGGCAGCATTGTGAACCCTGTGTTGTTTGGATGTTGGCAGCTGTACATGCACACAGAAAAGGAAGCAGTTTTAACCTTGCAGCTCTCCTGACCATATAGCTCTTGGGCTGGGCTTCAAAACCCACTGAGAGCTTCTGCTGTGGGCCATGGCCTCGCTGGCTTTGAGGGCCAGGAATGCTGCTCATTCGGGTTGCAGGCGGTGCAGGGAAAGGTTTATTTGTTTCAAAGCGTTTCCAGCAGAGGAATGTTTGTAGTGCTCTGAAGTTTCATAAGACCTTATTTTTTAAGGAAAACAAATGTTGAGCTGTTTTTACACTGATGGTAACCCTTTACCATTCCGGTGTTTTTCCCATGGGATCTTTAAAAGGGAAACTTTCATATTTTTCCTGCAATTCCTGAGAACTTCTGCCTAAGGGCCTTGATCCTACTCTGTCCAAACCAGCAGAAAGGTTTTCATGGTGTTAATGGACCAGGGTTGGACTGAACTGGGTCTGCACTTACTCTCATGAGACTTACTCTTAGGGCTTGTGCCTTGAGGACGCATTTTGACCTCTAGGGTCAATCCTGCCTCTTTTGAAGTAGGAGGGAGCTTTGCATGTGGGGCGGTGTGAAAGTCAAGCACTTCTGCGCAATCAGTGAGCAGCTGCACGCTGTGGGAAGGAGACCACATACCCAGCAGTCTGCACCACACCACATGTGTGGTTCGGACTGCCTCTCGGCACAGCTGTACATGGCTCTCCTGACCATGGTTTGCACAGTGGAGGAACAGCAAACCCTGAAGTCAGTCATGCTTTGGCTGCCTGCAGCATGGTGGAGCTCAGATGCCCCAGCACTCAGATCAGGGGAAGTTTGCTGAACATCGGCTGGGCTTTGCGAGTGCCCTGGCTGCAGACTAGGGCCGGGATGTGGCCAGGCTGTGGCCATCCTCATGCCCATACTGCCTGTTATGAGTGAAGGTGTATGGCCCCAGCCTATTCCCGCATTGCCAGCAAAGCTCCCACTCTCTTGGGCTGGGCTGTAGGCAGAGAGTCGCTTTTTGGACCCAAACACGAGTGACCCACACTGCCTATAAAACCCGGCTGGAATGCTCTCTGCAAAGCAAGACGCTGTCTCGCGGATCTTAGCATGTGCATCACTCCATCGCTTCACAGCAGTGACTTAGCAGCCTGTGAGTCACAGAGCCCAGCTCAGGAAAGCATGTGTGCACACGGGCAAGCCACATTGCACGCTGGAAGCACTGCCTCGGTTAATGCCATTAATTGTGCATGCAAGATGCTGGGTGCGGGTGGGTCTGCACGCACCCTTTCATGTAGGGGCATGCAGGGTGCCCGCCGGGCTGGCGGTGGATGCGGCACAGTGGCAAGAAGCTCACTTAGCATAAATGTCAGGCTCTAATTGGCATTTGGTTTGTCAGGGACACTGTGCCCTCCCTGCACTCCCGGGGGGAGGCAGTAGGACTCACAACTGTGCCACGCTGTTGAAGATGTGAGGCTTAATTAAGAGAGAGGATGTAATGGCTCGTCCATTAGAAAGGCTCCAGAGAGCAAGCGGAGGGCTTGGTTCTGGGCAGGTGTGGGGTTTTATGCCTTTTCACAGACTGATTTAGAGAGTGAAATGGCAAGGACTTGGCAGGCTAATTAACACATAATCAAAATTGAGGGGATTTTCCAGCAGATGCAGTGATCTAGTTAATATAAATATTAGTTCTATGGGGGATTGATTTCCCTTCATAAATGAAAGTCTGTCATTGAGGAGAGGCCTGTCACTGAAATTATTGTGGCAGCCTTTTGAGGTGAATTTGCATGACTTGCCAAAAAATTAGAAATATAACTGTCCAATTTCAATCTGCATATTCATGCAGCTGCCATCCCCCTGCTAACAGAGCATCCTGTAGTCATGAGGGGATCTGAGCTGATCCACACCCAGGCAAAGGCAAGGGCTGATGCAACCTCCAGGTCACATGCTCCAGAAAATGGCAGGATCAGGCCCTGCTTGGTCCTGATACAGCATGGTCGGGGTGGCATTTGGGACTGTGCAGGCAGCAGAGAGGGCCCAGGGCAGAGGTGTCACCTATGGGATTTGGTAGACAAGAGGTGGCTGCCATTGGGATGTGGTGCTGCCACTAAAACACACCATGAAACAAAGTTCGCTATGAAGAAGAGTGCAGTGACCTTTGGAGAGACGTAACTGAAGACAACTCAGTGTGGGTCCTCCACAGGAGCAGCAGCAGCTGTAACTCAATGATATCGAGTGAGGGGGAGATGCAGGGGGAATCTCAGTAATTACTTGTGTACATCGTGCCCGACATGTTTTGCTGGAAGACCTCCAGATGTGCTGCTGAGATCAATGAGGGAAGGTGCTTTTCTTGGGAGAGGGGTTGAGACATGCAGGACCCAAGCATAGGCGGGCTGACCTTGCAGAGGGGGCAGCTGCCATAGCTCATGCTTGCAGCCTGACCCAGACCACAAGACTTCATCCCCCGCTGCCCCTAATGTCCTCTCAGATGGCTTGCTAGCAGGAGGGTAAGGGTATGCCAAGAGGAAACCACATGGGCCAGATGGTTTGTTTGCAGAGCCCGGCTGGTGATTTATCTGGGACTCGCTGCCATGCACATACAAGTGACTCTGCCATCGTCTGGCTGGGGTGGTTGCGTGTTCACGCTCCTCTGGCTCTCCTACATCCAGCTGATCCTATAAATCTTCCATGAGATTTATGCCGTAGCATCAGTTGCAAAAACAGTGGTAGGTTAAAATGCCTGAGGCAGGTTTGTCCTGCCTTTTTTGAGCCAGCACTTTGAACTGCCAGTGCCAGTTCGGTGGGGGATGTAGCTGCAGTGTTATCTGGAATAGAGGCTGCAAAGCAAAGTTCTGGGAAAGAGATTAAAATGTATTTCTGATCCTGGAAGAATTGATCAGCTCATCGTTGCAAGACTCTCTTCAAGTGTTTTAGCAGGGGAAATCAGCCTTTCAGGTGCTTTCTGTGCCAATCACTTCCATTTACTGTATCAAACAGAGCAGCTACTGGAACCACCGGGCTCCCACATGCTGTTCCAACAATTAGCTCCACAGTGCCCTTGTTCAGTCAGTCTCAGCAAATTTGCAGGGCTTTTCAGAAGGTCCAGCTAGCCATTAGAGTGATCCAGCCAGTTCATCTTCAAATGATGCAGAAAGACATGTCTGCTTGCACTCAAGTTCTCCACTCCAGAAACTGGTACCAGGAGCGGGAGCATGTGGTGCCCAGACCTTCACTGCTACTTGCAGGGGAGCAGCTGGGTTCATCACCCGAAGACTGAGCCTCCCCACAGCCCTTAGGACTGCCAGTAGGTCCTGGAGAGCTCTATGGGCCCCAGCAAGCTCTGGGAAGGGAGCACAGGAGATGCAGGACGTGGCAGGGCTCCCGTGGCTCTGAAAGATTCTGTGCAATTGAGGGGGGCATCAGTTTTGGCTGCGGTTAGGAGTTTCTTCGACATCACAGCCTGATAGGAGTGGGAACACACAGGAGGTCAGTGCCATCCCTGGTGAGAGGGATGTGGCTCAGAGGCACAAAAGCTCTTTTCCTGAAGTGGTGGAGGCAACAACACTGGGTACCAGCAGCTCCCAGTGAGAGGTGAGGATTGTGGGGCATGTCCAGCTGCAAAATAAACACAGTCCCCTGGGGTCAGCTGTCGGCTTTGGGTGGATCCAAGGATGGCTCACATCCCTGCACCCAGTCAGGCTGCCTAAATACTGGCACTAAGGGTCGGTCCTGAACTTTGAGGATCTGGATTTGATCATTCTTGAGCCTGGGTGGTGCTTTTATTAAAGATTTGCCTGTGAGACCATTTCAGCTGTGAGATAATTGTACGATCGCAGTCTGATTTGCTCTTCCACCTTGTTTGTTGTTGCTTCTTTTTTCTTTGAAGAGGCTTGTAGTGAATTACAAAAAGAGGATTTTAATTCAGGAGACCTTGATGACTTATTATGCCTTATCACTGCTTAAGCGTGGAGTACAGCTTGTTCTTTTTTTTTTTGCCTTCTCCACTTGTTTATCATCTCCCACATCTCCTCCACCACTACCACTCTGAGGTAAATCACAAGAACACTCCTCCATTAGAGAACGGCATGGTACTTTTTCAAGTGATTCACTTGAGCAGGAGTGGGCAAAACGCTTTCATCTCTTTTTCTGCTACTGGTTGTTGGCATAAAGTGCCAAGTGGCCCAGGTACATTTGATAGGTCCTGGAAAATATTGCTGGAAAATGTTGCTCGCTCTTTATGCGGCCGGTCAGAGACAGATTTGTCCTTCACGCAGCACAATCACTGAAAGTTCATATGGAGTGGATACGCTTTTGAAATATCTTGATCATACATCCCAGGAGTAGAGTGATGGCAAATCTTTCTGCTGTCCTGTCCTAAATTCATCTTAGAAAGCTGTGTAGCTCACGGTGGCTGGTTTCAGCCCAGCTCTCTGGCAGTGACAAACTTGCGGCAGGGCCAGTGGCTGTGCAACCACTCATACACTTCCCTTGGTCTGGGATGTTACGGGACTGCTGAGCAGCAGTGAGGTCAGCTGCTGTTTTCTGTGTGGGACCTGTCTTTCCGTGCTCAGGAACTGGGCTCTATGTTCAGGTCTCTCTGGTTTTGGAGGTGTTTGGGTGCACTTTGCAGAATTCTCAGTTCAGACACTGCTCTTCTGCCATTGCTGTGGGCACTGAAGCCATGGAGGGAGCAGGGCAAGCAGGAGGCAAACTGCTGCTCAGAGCTTTGTCCATCAAGTGCAGCAAGCTAAGATGTGAGGAAAGGAAGTGACAGACCCTTCGGTGTGGTCCTGGGGCAGACATACCCCCCACTGGCTACAGGAGAGCTGGCATGAAGCACCAGTGACATTTGCCAACTGTGTAGCAAGAGAAGCACATTCATCCATTTTTTGAGTGAAATGCAAAATACAGCAGTATCTTGCTGGCCTGTCTCTGTTGCCTAGTGCTGCAGGCACTGCAGATGGAGCAACCCCAGGGACTCCAATTGGCCATTGGACATGATGGGGGGGACAGGTAAGGATCACATCAGCTACACGCTTGGCTTTCAGTCTGTGTTAAGGGACTTCAGGCATTCAAGCTGCAAATGGGAAACTCCTTGAGGAGGCTTCTCATTGGAGAGGGCTGGAAACCACTGATTCCTGCCCAGGGATTTGTATCTATGGGCTTTTGCTGCTATTGGTATTCATATCAAGTATCTCCAATTCCAGTCTCAGCCTTGAACTTCTCCTGAGATATCAAACGTACTGAATCTCCTCCCTGAGTGAGGACTGCCAAAAAGCATGGCACAACTTAATGTAATATTAAAGCAAGTGAATCCCTGCAGTATGTATTTCAGCTACCTTCTGGTTTGCAGCTACCCAGTTGTCACCTGCGTACTTCACTCACTGGGACCACGTTCTTCCTCTGTGCTGTGCTTTAGGGGCTGTTTTGCTACACTGCAGAAAAACTGAGAGCCAGGTTTTCATTTTGTCATGCATATCCTCAAAATTGTCAGCTAGATCCTGATTGTGGAGTATTTACTGCTGGGGATGAAAAGAGGCAGGATGAACACAGCTTGAGATCCCCATCCCAGGATGAGTTTTCAGTGCCGGCAGTTAGAAAAACCCACCTCAGGCTTGTTCACTGAGCGAGCTCCCAGCAGAATAAATACACCCCCCTGCCAATGTCATTATCATGGCACTGCTTCTTCTGACAATAACTACTCTTTAATTTCTCCTAATTATGTCGCTCTTTGGCTTACTGCTTTCTGGTATTGCTGTTGGTCTCCTACTGGGACAGACACGCTGGTGAGGGAAGCGTGCTCCTCGATGCCCTGCTCGGGGCGCAGCTTGCTGTGCACACAGTAGATGCCAGCATGAGACCCCATTCCTGCAGGCATGGGTGTGAGAGCACTGCCAAAGCTACCTGGCAGGAGGTGAGACACTTGTTGCAAGTGGCCACAGAAAATAATATAATGGCATTTTCCTCTTTGTACAGATGGCAAGAATTACCTGCAGCTGCAGAGCAGTGGAAGGAGGGAAAGCCAGCGAGCCCGGCTCATCAGCCCCACCATCTATCTGCCCCGGAGTGCTGTCTGCATGGTCTTCCAGTACCAGGCATGGGGCAGCAATGGAGTGATGCTACGGGTCTGGCGGGAAGCCAGCCAGGAGCACAAGGCGCTGTGGGTCATCATGGAGGACCAAGGGGAGGAGTGGAGGGAAGGCCGCATCATCTTGCCGAGCTACGACATGGAGTACCGGGTAAGATGCTCAGGGAAGGTGTCTTGGACCAGGCAGGCATCTCCAGCATCTTTATTTCAGTGTTTCAGAGCCAGGGCCCATTCATCATTAGGGAATGTGGCTGTTTTCATTATGTTTCTCAAGTTACCATAGTAACTAAACGACACTGTTTGTTATTCAGAGAGTGCCTGTCTTCTGCACAGACTTGGGCCTTTGTTCAGCCTGTTGCCTTTTATATTCCTCAAGTCTCCCACTTTGCAAATATTTCCCTTCCTTTTTTTGTTTCAATTTGTTCTGTGCATTTCCCACCCCCCCAGCTGATGGTCATCAGATAGTCTGACCAGAGGCACAGCTCCAGGGAGCAAACCCAAACCCTGCAGCCAGGAGAAGTGGGAAGCTAGGAGGGAGCATGGCCAGCTCCTAAGGGTAGGCAGCAAACAGCCCTTCCCTAGCCTCCATGAATCCATTTCTCAGATACCTTATTAGATCAGATCAGAGGGCTGGGTGCAGCGCTGTCAGGAGATCAGTGGAAGGGAAGGGATGAGCTGGAGGGAGCTGTGCTGCTTGCTGGAGCCGCCTGAGTCCCTCTGGCACGGCTGTGCCAGCACCCCATTGAGAGGCTGCTGCTTCCAGGAGTGCCTTTGGCATGGTTAGCCCTTCCGGGCAGCGTGCCGTTTGCTGGGGAGCCAGGGCTACTGTTGTCACTTGCTAATGAGCATCAGCACGGCATCCAGCACCCTCCGAAGCAGAAGGAAACACACTTTCAGGCTTGAGGTAGCACTTCAATGACCAGCCCTGCAGGGATCCTTGCTCCAGCCAGCTTCCAGCCCTGACCGTGACCCAGGGAGCTGCTGCTCTCAGGCCACTGACACCTTCAAGCTTCTGCCTCCCATGTGGGTTGATGGCTCAAGCTTGGGACCAACAGCTCTAACACTCTGTCCCCTGCACAGTCAGATAGTGATAGGGAGGTGTCCTGGGCTGCCCAGGCATCCCAGATGGAATGGGTCACCTAATATGGGGAGAGGAGGTTTGTGAAATTATTTGGACCCTCGAGAGTAGGCAGGGAGATATACAGCAAAAGCTTTGCATTGGAGCTGCACGACTAGTTTGCATGTGTGTGTTTGGCTTTTTAATAAAATACCAGTAAACACAATATGCCTACAGATAAGAATGATGGGCACTGGCTGACTAGTTTGTGCGTTAAATGTGAATATGCCGGCATTAGCTAAATAACAGCATCATTATGTAAATATGCAAGTCTCTCCACTCAGCAGTTCTTAGAGCTAACGACTCTATTTATTTTTGTAAATATATTTTGCCTGTGATTAAGTAGGAATAAATTGACCCTTCTCCTCTAACATTTCAATACTTCTTATGTAATATTAATGGGAACAACACTTTACAGTTAATGCAGCCATGCATTTTGGGTCCTTCCCTTCCTTTTTCTGATCATAGTCCAGTTAATATCACAGGCCAAATCTGCTGCTGCTGTAAGTCAGTGTTATGCACCACTTGCATTGTTTGTGCAAGGGCTGGGGGGTGGCCTGCAATGCAGATCATTGATTCACTGCGTCTCTGTTCCATGCAAGGGGCACTTAACTGAACAAAATGCAAGCCACATGCTGCCAGGCCAGGTTACAATCTCTCTGCAGAACCTACCCCTGCAAAACAGCTTTCCCTGGGGAAGGGGTGGCAGAGGCACAGCAAGGAAGTAGGACTAGTCTCAGGTCATCCCCAGGTGTGCAGGGAAAGCCAGGAGCAGGTTTCCTGCCCTTTCCCTCAGGAGTAGCAGCCACTCTGTGCCTCCCAGCTTAGCACTGACATTTCTGTCCCCGTTTCTCACAGATTGTGTTTGAGGGATTTATACGCAACGGCTACTCGGGAGAGCTCGCCCTCGATGACATCCGGCTAGGCACTGACATCCCTCTGGAGAACTGCATGGGTACGTGCTGCATCAAGCCACGGGGGCCAGGGGTGGCTGGTGGGGCTGGAGAGCCTTCCCGTGCAGGCTCCATGGGCCACCTCTCCCCTGCTTTGGTAGTGGAGTTTCTGGATCTCAGCTGGGACTTTGCTTGCTCATGAAAGAAATGAGGAGGACTCGGTCTCTGTGGGATGGGGGCCGTTGGTGTGAGAGGCAGGAAGCACATGCCTCTGCCATGCAAAGCTGGAAGAGCAGCTGAGGGTTACCGAGGACTATTCTACGTGAGAAGGACATACACCAAATTTAAAAGGAAAGTGCTGGACAAAAGAAACCAGCTGTCAGTCAGTATTACACGCTTAGAGGGGGCAATAAGTTCAAAAGGAGTCTTCTCTAATAAGAAAGAAAATAGCAGAGGGGTTTTACAGTAATGTTAACAGAATAACAAAAGAAATTTTTGTCCTAGAATTCACCGAACCAGGCCAAAAGCCAGGTGGATTCATTCAATGTGAAAGACAGAGAGGACTTTAAAATATTAAAAAAAAAAAAAAAGAGCAAAAAACGTGTGTTTTAGCAGTTTGCTGGTGGAGCCGCTGACCTACCCTGTTCCTCTAACTGGCACATCCATCCATGCACTCTGATGGCTCTGGTCACCATCTAGCTTGGATGTGGATTTAGAGCCATCCCTGTTGAGCATGGGACCAGCAGCATTCCATTAGTGAGATCTGTGCTGATAGCTGCCCACAGTAGCAAGGCCCTGCACTTCTGCGTGACCTGGGAGAGGCAAGTTGCAGTGTTAAACACCCGCAAAGTGTCTGACCCATCCTGAAGTCAGTGAAAAAAGTCAGGTAGAGCAGAGTCTCTCTCCCTTTTGGGTTTTGAAAGGGCCCATTCAGTGAAGCTCCTCATCCCCACCAAGGGAGGGGAGGATCCCAGTGTCTCCTAACCCAAGAGGGACAGATGCTCTCTTCCAAGGGTTGTATCTTGGGCAAGGAGGTACAAGACAAATTGTGCCTGGCAAGGGCTGGTCGCATCTCTTGCCACCCTGTGCAGGCAGGTGATGGTGAAGATGGTGCAGGAACCAGTATTAATAATAGAACAAAGGACCGGGACTGCCCCAGGGTTGCTCTTGAGCACTGTTAGTCGCAGGTTCTTTGATGCTTTGAACTCTGTTGGTCTCCCATCTGCCAAAGGAGCTAATGCTCCATATGTCAAATTCCCTGTATTTAAGATGTGACAGTGGTGTTTTAATGCCTTGCCTTCTATGGCATTAAAGAGAAGCAAGACTGGTGATTAGCACTAAGAACATTTCCTATCTACCTTCTTTTGAGCTCAGCAGTTCACCTAGCTCCAGTGCTTGTGTATCTTGGGCCTCATGAACCTAAAGCTTAACATTTCAAAACAAAGCGCTAGTAAATTATAAAGTTTCAAGCATTGCTAAAAATAACACCAAACTGCTGCGCAAAATTATTTGTCCCATTTCAGAAAGTTGAATGGGAATCTTAAAGCCCATAAGGACAGTTTATTTCACATCATTTCTAACAAAGGGCTCCCACTGCAAACTTTAATATAACTCATGGGTCATTTCCAATGTAACCAAAATAATAATGAAACGGTGGAGATACAGTGCTACTCCCTCTCTCTCAGAGCCATGAGAATAGCTGACTCCAGCACAGGCTACTACTGTTTTTTCAGATCTAATCCTGGGAAGTAATCTGATTCCTTTTTAGTGTGAAAGAACGCTAATAAGTCACAATAATTTTTTCCTCTGACAAATGTGTCATTCGCATTCTGAACTTGAGTGATGATTTCATAGCACTCAGTAGAGCCAGAGTCTGCTTCTGTGACTCACAGGCATAATGCAGAAGTAATCTAAAAATAATCAGAAGTCTATTACTTCTGCAAGAAAGTAATCAGTAATAAGTGCCAATTATTGCTTTTCAGATCCAGTAATTTGTAATAGATTACTTCTTCAAAGAAAGAAGAAAAAAATCGCTTGCCTTTGTTTCTTGTTGCTGTGAGATGGAGAGGAGCATGGCATCGATGCCCAGGAGTAACACAGTTCCCATGTGAATAACACGGCCAGAGTTGAGCCAGAAACAAAATTGCTCTTGGAAACTTAGGGGGTTTCAGGGTTTCATCAGTGGGCTGGGTGGGGCTTTATCTTTGGATGACTCAGGCCAGCCAGCTGAATCCAAATTACCCTCAACCTCAGACGTGTTTTTCTCTGAAGTTTGTGCCTGAGTCGAAGCTTATTACGTGTCTGAGGGCGGGTTTCTCCCCGTCCTGGTGAGATTGGCTAGCACCCCGCTCTGTTCCCAGCTAGTGGCTTCTGTGGGGCACAGCCACAGGCCTGCTCCGCTTGGCCACTGCAAATTGAGAGACATGAACTGTACCCTTGTAATATCGTCCTCTCTGATACTAGGTTGTGTTTTTTCCCTTTGCAGAACCCCTCACAGCTTTCCCAGGTGAGAACTTCTACTTTCCAGGTAAAACTGCATTTCTCTCAGTGGTTTCTTTCTGCTGGCATGGGCTTTTACATCGAAGGAAAGCAATGTGTGTGCGTGTACAAACAGCAAATGTTCTGAGCATTGAAATGGCAAGTGTGTGCTAAACCTCCTCTGCCGCAGGAGGTGGCACCCTCTGACTCCTGCTAGGTGATAGGGAGCAGGCAAACAGACAAGTCACTTTGTCTTGGGGCTCAATAGCATTAGGAAACCCGCCATCATGAGGCACCCAGCCTCCTGAAGAGCAGCTGAGCCCAAAATGGGAAGGCTGAGGAGTAAAAAGTAGTTATCAACTGACTTAAACAAAAAGCCAGTAACCAATTAAAAGTGAAATGAGATGGCAATGACTTACGTTCCTTTGGGGGGAGGTTGTGCTCTGGCAGCGGTGGTGTTTGAGCTGCTGGCAAAGGAGGGCGGGAATGGTGTGCTTGGAAGGGGAAGGCAGTTGGGAGTTAGAAGTGGGAGAGCAAACTGCCATGAGGAGCTCTGAAGGTGACAGTCAATAAAAGGAAAACAAGGTGAAATGGTGCATTTAATAGCTTAATACTAGCCTGGAGGATAGAAACCGGCATTTGTCTGATCAAACCTACAGAGTAAGAGAAAAGGTGAGGAACTCAGAAAAACTGCCTCTCTCTTTGAGCAGTCAGCGGGGATGCTGTTTGTCTTGCTCTGGGGTGGGAAAAGCTGTCTGCTTTTGCAGGGAAGATCAGTTTAGTCTGTTTGAGGTTTTTTCCCCATGTTTTGATTTTGGATTTTGTTTTCCTGCCTGCCTTTTCAGGAGTGTGTCTGGGGGTTGTGTTGTGATGAAGAGCAAACTTAGGGCTCCCCTTAACTTCGTACTCACTTGTACTCTTCCTATCCCCTACTCTGCTCTAAGATATGGCTGCGCTCTACCCCAGAAACGGCTGCATTTCTGTGTGGGGCAAAGCTGTCTCTGGTGGGTATGTGCGTTGAAAGCTGTGGTAGTAAAAGAAAAGTAGACACTGAGACTGAAGTCACGTACATGACTCCATTCTTGGCGTGTGAGGCAGGCTGTGGAGCATTACCAATGGGAGGGACATCCGCCGGGTGTAACATGGTGTTTTACAGTCATACCCGTACTGTAACAAAGAGGAATTTGGGTTTGCTTGTTCGTAGGCTGCTTATTTATCTGCTACTCAGGCTTGTGGTGTTACTGAAAAGCTGCTGCAATATTCTCAGCTGACAAAGCCTCATGACCCTTCCTTACTCACACCATCACTCTATGTTTTCCTGGGTCTGGTCTGGTGCCTATTTCGCAGACACCATATCCTCGCCTTTTGGGACTTGTAACTTGTGTGTTATCTTCAGTCTGAACCTTCCTTTGGGTCTATCCCTAAGTCCTGCTAACTTGTGTCATTTCTTTTTCTCTTCACCCCATGCCCTGCTGCCTTGATGCCTCCATTTCCATGCTGTATTCCCCAGGGCCCACTGGTTTGGTAGGGACAGTGTTTGCTGTGCCCAGCACAGCAGAGTCCCTGAGCACCAGAGCCAGATGCTGTTGCGGGTACACCTTCCCTTCACATAGGAGCTCACCAGCTTGTGCCAAAGGGCTCCTGCCCATTGCTAACTCCCTCGAGGACATCCTAGCACTGGCTGAGCTGGAAAGACTGTGCAGGAAGTATCGAGATGTTCTGTAGCCCCCACTCCTGCAACTACATGATAAGCAGAGAAAGTAAGATGCCATTAAAAATAATAGCAAATCCTTCCTCCCCTGGCTTGGGAGCAAAGCTGAAAATACACACCTTCCAGGCTCCAGGATCACAAGGCAAATAAGAAGAGAATTGTGTGGGTGGAATATCTTTCAGCTGGTGGGTTGGGATCTTACGAGACCAGTCAAGTGTGCTTAAACTGTGCTGCATTTGAGAGTTGATGCATCTCACCCTTAAAGAGAAGGTATAACAAGTGGCTGGAAGCAAGGAGTTAGCTAAATACCCGGTTAAAAATCAGAGATATATACCAAAAAGCACAGAGGCAAACTGGGGAGAATTTGCCTTTGGGATTGTCCCACATTGAGTATCCCGAAATCGAGACAGGGATATCTTCCTGGAGAAATGACAGGCAGCAATTAAGGGGTTGAGGTTGACAGTGGTTTTGTGGCATTCAGATTAAATGAGCGTAATACTTGCTTTCATCTGTGCCATCTATGAAAATTCCAGCTGTGTTGCTTGTCCACAGCAGTTAATGTCAGTGATTTCAGAGAGAAATATGAGCAATGGCAGAGCAAGGCAGGCAGCCCTCTAGGAGGCTCTCTGGAAAGCATTTTCTCCTTTTTTCTTTCCCAGATGATTTTTGCTCTGTCTTCTTTTGGGTTTTTATTTCTGCTGTGCGGCTCTAAAAGTGGCTCCTGTGGAGTCTTCCCTGTTGGGAAGAAGAGGGGGCTGTTCCTGGCCAGGTTGGAGGTGTAAGTGCAGCAGTGCACCCAGATGAAATTGTGCACCCTTTCGGAATTGGGCAGGCTGAGCAGTCTCCCAAGCCACACATAAACAAAGCACCCACAAACTCGACAGCAGCAGCAGAAGGCATTTTTTTATTAAGACAAGAGTCCTAGTGAATAAACAAGGAAGGGCAAGTGTGTGCGTGTGTGTGGCGGAAGGCAAAGGGGAGTGGAAAAATTATTAAGTTAAGAAGATGGATTTTTTTTTTTCCATCTCCCTGAGCAGGGAACTTTTCCACTGATACAAGAGAAAACTTCCAGAAAGCAGCAGAGCCAGTAAAAACAGAGCAGATAACATCAGCGCTGTGCGCTGAGTGGATGGGCAGCTATATTTAGTGGCTGACAGTGTAAGGAAGAACAATCATTAGTGTTGGGAATTGGGTTCGTTAGGGCTCAGAGACAACTGAGTGTGATTCCTTAATGACTTCAGTTGCTAAATGAACTCTCCAGACTTCTGCTATCTCCTCAGCAGGGCCGCGAAGTGCGGAAACAGGGGCCAAGGAGGGGCTCTGCACTAGCCCTCATGCTTGCAGCCCTGGCTGCTGCACAGGGACATCTGGAGTAGGTCAGAGCCAAGCAGAGGTTGTCCTGAATCTGCAACCGCCTTGAGATCCCCCAGGGATCCTTCCCATAAGCGGGATCATCTGGGGCACATCATACTGCCTCCCTTCATCCCAAGACAGGCAGAGGTGTGTGGGGAAGGGGCAAGGAGCGCAGGCTCAGCACCATGGCATGTGTTCCTCTATTGCCAGACCCACCCTTTTTACTCCCAGCCCTGCGCTGGGCAATGTACAGCCATTAGAAAGCCATGGAAACCTTCCTCCCCTGTATTCTTCAGAGGGGAATGCTGCTCCCCTAGAGGCTCCAGAGCTGTTGGTATCCCTGACACCTGCCCCCCCTCTCCCCATCCCAGTTTCCACCAGCGGGGCCAGTGCATATCAATGGTGTGAGTGGCTCTTTGCCTGTAAATCTCTCAATGGGCTGAGCTGCTACGTAAGCAGCGCCTGTCACTGAGTGTAAACGTGAGTGGCCTCTGCACAGTGAGCAGCCCTGTGCTCTTCCTGGGGGTCAGCCCTGTGCCCCAGCACTGTCAGGCGCAGGCGAGGTGTTGTTGATCCATAGGGGATGGCGGCGCGCTGCGTACGGGTCTGGGGCAGCTTGGCCAGCGGGATCTGTGGTGGGAGACAGCAGCAGGTTATCGGTGATGGTCAGGGCAGTGTTGAACGTGCTCACACTGGTGGGGGCTGGCAGCAGACCCCAGGGGGTGTCCCACACTACCACCCTCATGTAGGAATGTGCCTCTTTGTTCCCCCACACCAGGGTGGCTGGTGGAGATAGAGGAGGAGGTCATAGGGCTGCCTGCTCCCTGCTTTTGCCACCCCAACATACAGCCCAGCCTGTATCCCCCTCTCTTAGGCGCCGCCGGGGGGGCAGGAGCGACAGAACCACCCCCGTTCCTGGCAGTGAGGGGTGGCTAGGGTGAGACAGGGTGAGGGCGGTGTATCTGGCAGGTAGGCTTCTCCTGAGACATCCAAATTTCTTGCCTACAATGACAAATATGTGGGTGGTTCCCAGCCTGCTGCTCTGTAAAAGCAGGATTTGGCTTGGCTGTGTGGGGTTTTTTGCTTGGTTTTGAGGTTTTTTTTCTGTTGTAGCTGTGTATCTGGGTGCCGTATTCATTCTTATTTTTACTCCATGTGCTCAGGTTTTGGGGGATGGGGAGGGGAGGAAAGCCTTTTGACTGCAGAGTAACCAGCATTTTCCCTCATCTCCTGTGCCACCAGCAGCAAAAAAGCTGTCACCATCCCAAGTTTGCAAGCCAGTGGCTCTGCTGGTAGGGCAGTGATTGGAAGGGATGGCAGAGACTGTGCTGCGAGATGCCCTTGCTGCTAGCAAAGTGGGCGCATCCTGCACTGTTCTGCTTTTTCTCCTTGACATCCTCCAAGTCTGCGCAGGAGACCAACCTGCAGTTTGGTTAGAGCAGAGCTCAACGATATGCTGACACCAAACAGCAGGAGCCTCAAAATTCTGCTTGCCAGCACCTACAGGCTGTGCCCCCCGCCAGCATGCCAAGGGCAAGAGGAGAAGACAAGCGGAGTGGGGAGGTCCAGTGCCAGAGCAAACCTTTTGAGAGCTTCCCTGGGGCTTCAGCCCCCTTGAAGTAGCCAGTGAATAAATGTGATGTAAAAGTGCATCTCTCTGGAGATGGTTACAGCTCGCTCACACAAGCGGAGCTGGGGAGGTGGGAGCAGCGTGTGCAGGAGGAGCAGCACAGAGCTGCTCTTGCGCTGTGGGGGTGAGCACAGACACTGGTGCTCCGTGCCAGCCGAGGTACATGTGTGCGTGCTTGTGCAGACTGGCAGTGAGGTCCTGTGGCGTCTGATCACCAGATGTGCACGGAGCTGTCCCGGGATGACCTGGGAAGGGAGAGCAGCGCCTTGCAGCCCAGCCCTGCAACACAGTGCAGCTGCAGGAGTAGGAAGGGTTAGCCATCGCTGGGCTGAGCTTGGGCACTGCCTGCCCTTGAATTCAAGGAAGGCAGGTGCTTTTCCAGCCCTCCCTAGGGTGTGTTTGCTTTATCAGCATGAATGCATAGTCCTGGCTTGCTTTAGCTGCAGAGAGCATGAGTTTCTTATGTGAGCGTTGAGTTGAATTTCCAGCCTGTGCTGTGTAAATAATCACAACCATTCTTGCTTTAAAAAATAATAAGGAAATCTCTAAGTGTATGAATGGGCACCTAGTGAGAGCAGGTCTGTGTGCAGAGCACTTTCAGAGAGAGATCTTCTTCTCTGTCTTTTCTGTTAGAACAGCAACTGTTTCTCCCTGTAATTTCTTTCCCAGTCTCCTGCGGTAACTTCCTTGCCCATCTGAGATTACGCTCTTGCTCCAATTAGGAAAGTGATGTGTTCTGTCACTGCTTGACAACATCTGCCATGTGGAGGCAAAACCAGGCGGCTGATCTGGAGACAGCCAAAAAAAAAGGGGGGGGGGAAGAAAACATTTGTTGATGCCAGAAATAACAGTAATAATAATGTGCATATGGAATATGTATTGAAATCCAGGCAGCCTGATGAATTAAGAGGGAAGAAACAGGCCCTTTTAATATGTGGGCTCAGCAAACGCCAGGCTGTGCTCCCCACCAGGAGCACGCCTTGTACCCGGAGGCAGCCCTGGCACCTCGTGTTACTCCGTGCTGTACTCTTGAAAGCATGTGTGTTTCTGTTTGAGCGTCTGCATGCCTCCCACCTAGCAACCCTGTTCTGTGTCTCCTCCCCAGGGGCAACCCTCCTGCCAGGGACCGAGCCCACAGTGGACACGGTGTCAGTGCAGCCCATCCCAGCCTACTGGTATTACGTTATTGCCGCCGGAGGTGCTGTTGTGGTGCTGGTCTCCGTCGCGCTGGCCCTTGTGCTCCACTACCACCGGTTCCGCTATGCGGCCAAGAAGAGCGATCACTCCATCACCTACAAAACCTCCCACTATGCCAACGGGGCCCCTGTGGCCGTGGAGCCCACCCTAACCATAAAACTAGAGCAAGACCCCAGCTCGCGCTGCTGAGAGCCGAACAGGAACGAGCGAACAAACAAAACACAAAACAGACAGACAGACAGAAACTAAGACTTCAAATACGTTGCCTCAGTTTTGCACTTTTTTCCTTACCTAGCATACGTGTGAACTCTTAGACATCTCCGTCCCTTCTATGTCCCCCCACAGCCCTCCCTGAATCTTTTACAAACTCTAAACTAATGCTGCATCTTGGATCGCCAGAAGAGACACAACGCCCCTTCACTTCAGAAGTGAACGCTCCCTTTCGATTACTTTTCGAGGAGTATTGGGGTGTCGGGTGGGGTTTTTTGTTCTGTTGTGTTTGTTTGTTTGGGGAATATTTTTTGGTTGATAGGCTTGTTTGGTTTGGGGTTTTTTTTCCTCCTCCCAGTAGGCAACCTGCAAGGAAACTTGATGGCGAGCCTGGAAGCTTGTGTGTTTGGCTCATGTGCGAGTGTGCTAAATCTGTGTATGCAAGTGTGCATGAGAATGTGCGTGTCTGACTGACTGAATGTATATTTAGAAACAGCCCCTTTTTAATTTGCTTGTTGTTGCTTCTACTTGCACAGGGAATGTTTGTTATTTTTTGTTCTTAATTTTTCCCCCTTCCCGCCTCCCCTCTGGAAGGTCTGGGTCATGTTTATGGTAAATACCCTGATTTGTTTACTTGGGAAAGAGAGCAATGCTTTTTTGTTGCCTTATCTAGCTTTGGCTGGGTTTCTTGTTTGATAGTGTTAATGTCTCGGGTGCAAAATGAGAAGAAGAGGCCAGGCTGGACAGTAGGAGTGTCCACCTCAGATGGCTAGAAGAATCCAGAGAGGTTCATAGACATCCAAAAAGTAAGATCTCTCCATCTTATTCTTTCTGCAGCCAACATGATAACACAGCCATTGTTTGGAAGGGGGGGGGGGGAAATCCTCCTTCCCCCACCTGCAAGTGAATCTATTTAAAGTTGCCTTATATCAGAGAAGCTCATAATGAATGTTTTGTTTGTATCTGTTAAAGCCAGCCTTAGGGTAACACGTAGACTTCAGGAGGTCTAAGGTGGATGCTAAATACTGTAGTTTCTTGAGGATTGAAGGTTTATTTATTTTATAAGTATCCTTGCTCTGGGTGCTGATGGTTTTGCTTTTACACAAGGAAAGGGGAGAAGGCTCCTCCTTGTCTTTCTGCTAGAAACGTTCAAGGGACAAGGATAATTCCCCTTTCTGGGTTTTAGGTTTGGTTTTTTTTTTCCTCTGCCCAATTCATAGCTGCTGAATCATAAAAATTGCCAGTTGACTTTCTAGAATGTCAGTTAGTTTTGCGTTTGCTAATGTTCTGCTTCTTAAAGTGTCAGTAGCATCTAGCAAGCAAAGCCTAGCGGGCACGCCTTGCGGGGCCCAGCTATTGCTGCTGCTTTAACCAGGGAGGTGAGATGGAGCCTCTAACATGCCTCCGACTGTTGAATGGCCCAGCATATTGTAGTGGAAATGCCTTATATAAATTACTGAATGATGACATGCAAAAGTGGTTTGAATCCTTAACTGTAATCTGTTTGCAGGCGAGAAAAGTACCTCTAGTGAGCAAGGTTTGTGTTCATTTGTGCTGAGTGATCAGATTCCCTCCCCCCTCCTAAACTTGCTAGTGCTCCCCACCCATCCTTTGCCCATGAATATTGCATAGAATGAATCGAGACGAGCAGCTCTGTTAACTTCCCTGCAGTCTTGAGCTTCCTTTTGGTCTGGGGAAAAAGTGGAAACAAATGGTGCTGTGCGTACGTGATATTGGCCCCTCTTGCAGTGGAGCCCTCTGCCCAGGGGATCTCTGTCGATGGGGTGTCACTCTCCCCTCCCTTCTGCCTTTATTCATGCAGCCTATTTCAGCTCACATGCTGTTTACTCAACAGATTTCAGTGGGACCCCCTCAGCTGCAGCAGCGTCTAAAGCGTGCAGAAAGCGCAGAAAAGCCCAGGGTGGTTTGGCATGGTGAGCACGTTAGGGGTGGTGAGTGCTTGGGGCAGCATCCCACCAAGGTCTGGCTCCCACGAGCTTTTCAAGGGCGGCAGGGATGTCCCTGTCCCAGCAGAGATGGAAGGGACCCAGGTGAGCTCCTGTCACCTTGCAGGTAGTGCTGCCTAGAGAGGGCCAGAGTGCTTTCTTCGGAAGCCTCCTCATCATGCAGCACTGTGTTGCAGTGCATATGGTTGGTGATGTGAAACCCCAGCCTCTCCCTCAGCCAGCTCCAGATTAAAACGAATGTGAAATAGTGGCATGTGCTTGCTGCATTTTCAGGTCAGCCCAAGCCATGTCAGCAGATGATAGCGTCACGTTTCCAGTCAGTTCAATCTCCCTAGGTCAGACAATCCCCT
This sequence comes from Strigops habroptila, assembly GCF_004027225.2. NCBI lineage: Eukaryota > Metazoa > Chordata > Aves > Psittaciformes > Psittacidae > Strigops > Strigops habroptila. The sequence goes on along the minus strand of NC_044281.2, from coordinate 13,964,690 downwards.
CGCTTCAACCAGGTTCACCCCCATGGACGTAGCAAGTGTGCATCGGTGTGTCAGGGAGGAGAATGTGGCACCCTGTCTTTCAAACCAAAATCACCAAAGACAAAACAGAAGGTCACTTCGAGATTTTTATTCCCAGTTCTCCCCTGCTCCTCGAGCCCTGACATCCCCAGCATTGCCCAGTTGCCTGTGTGTGAAAAATATCTTGTGGAACTTTGAAACTCTTTGAAGATGTATTGTGTGGAATGTAATAAAATGATGATATTTTTATACAAATATCTGGGGGTTTTCTTCCTTCTTCTTTCTTTGCTAACGAGAACGCTGTCGGTTGAAGCAAAGCGGTGCTTCAAAACTCCGTGTTTTCTTTTAGAGCATCAGGGCTGTTTGCTTTAGTGAAGTGAAGCTCCTGTTCCTGCTGCGTGCAGACCCAGCTCCTGGCAGCGCAGCTTGTGTGCGCACCCTGCCTTGCCGCACTCAGGATCGGGCCATTAACAGCGGCTTTTAGATCCATTACATTTGTACCAGTCCGTAGTGGGAGTTTTGGGTGGCTGAACTGACACTGGGGGTTGTCTGGGGATTTCGATAGCGTTTCTTAAGTGCTAAATGGCTTGGTGTGATTATGCAGAATTTCTCCAGCGTGGCCCCTGGAGACAGGACATCCAACTTCCCAGGGCCCCACGGGCCAGCTTGGCTGCCAGCTCAGCCGAGCCGTGCGCTCTGTCATGAGCACAATAAACACCGGGTAAGCCATTACCAAAATGAATAGTGAAAATGGCAATGCATTCCTCTCCTGTGAAACCCTTGTCGGGCCTCTGCATGTCAGGCTGCATAGGAGAGCGGTGTGGGAGCAGCCCAGGCAGTACAGCACCAAGTGTTTGGGGAGCTGTGTGTCCCATGCCTTCCCTCCACCTGGGTCCTCCCAGCTTGTGACAGGGATCTCTGCTGCAGCATATCTCCTCCTCATCTTCTCTAGGTGTGCCTTTCGCCCCTTCGGAGGAGTCAGCAGCATCACATTTCATGTGAAAAACATTTTGCTGCCAATTTGAGAGGTTTTCTTTCTCTTCTGCATTTATTTTCCTTCTATCATACTCTTTACCCTGGCATGCAGCTCATCTTTGCAGTGAAACTTCCTGGCTTTACTAGGAATTCAGGCCATCAACAAAAAATAATTCAAATGTGATCCCTCAGTTTGGCTGTTCAAACACAAATGAAGCTGAGGAACCATGCCACCTTTTCTTTAGCTTTTTTTTCCCCCATCTAATTGTACAGCAAAGCCCATACACTTGTAATTTGCATTTTGTACACTTCAGTGACTGTCCAAGCAAAATTCAAAACAAATATGCACATGCGAAAAGCGGGGAGGGAGAGACTGGCTGATGGCTTCCCAACAAGGAAGAAAAAAATTCTGTGAAGTAAACAGACAAAAAGGGAGAAATCATTTGGGGTTTAATTATTCCTTATGTGTGCCATAGCCAGATTGACCGGGGAGTTGGGTGCTGCTCAGGCTGTTGCTCATCGTAGGGAAGAAAGCAGCTAAAATGAGCACACTTACTTTAAGAAAAATACAACTTGGTGTGATTTTAATGCAACCTTTCTGCAGGTAACGTCAGGCATTTAAGAGGATACAAGAAAAAGGGGTAAATGGGGTGGCAGGAGGGGCTCTGTATTTCAGAGTGTTGTTAAGGGTGAAAGCCTGCTGTCTCCTGCATGCCACGGGGAGCATGCAGACGTGGGTCCCCTGGTGGTATGTGGGGTGATGGTGTCTTTCTCTCTCTGCAGTTGCTGCCATGTTGTAGGGAAAGTGACTCTGTGTGGCTGCAGGCAAGGACCCAAGGGCACTCTGTAAGCAGTGGCGCAAAGCCGGTGGCTAACAAGGGTGTGACAGAGGGAGTGATGGCCTGGCAAAGCAAAGGGCACCACAGGAAGGGCTGTGCTATGCCTTGCCCAGGCAATGTCAGCATGCCTGAGATGGATGGTGGGTCAGGAGTGCTCATTCACCCAGCCTGGAGACTGGACGCGCAGCCAGGTCAGCCTCCTGCCGGGGCCAGCACCTGTGAGAGGACACTTGGCACAGGGAACCCTGAGCTGCTTGCCCCCAGGCTGAAAGGGCAACATTGGCTTTTCCTGCGTAGGGCTGAAATGCCCTTGCTGGTGAATGAAAGGGAATAAGGTAGAAACCAGGTTGTGCACAGGGGCACATTGGGATTTTTGCCCCTCCGGAAACCCTGTGAAAACCTACTGCCTTTATCAGGGCTGGCCCCATCCTACCCCATGTCAGGGCAGCAGAGTGAGGCTCACAGACACCAGGCAAGGGCCCCGAGGCGAGCTTGGACAGCCTGTTGGCTTTCTGCCACAGCTCCTCCATCAGTGGCTTTGGCGGCTCTTAGCAGCGATTGCAGGCGTGACTGCCAGTTTGAGGAATAGTGTCGTTAGCCATTGCTGCTGTAAAAACAAACAGCAACAACAGCGAGGGTGATAAACGTATCAGGATGCTGCAGAGCTGCCAGCTTCTCCCCCAGCTCCCAGCCCTTGCGCGGCGCTGATGGGCTGCCAGTGCTGCCCTTGCGCTGAGGAGCTGCTTGGTTTGGGACTGGTGAGCTCCAGCATGGAGCACCAAACCCAAATGGTGGCTCATTACCTGGGTAGTCCAGCACTAAGAGGGGAAGAGGAAAACCATGCTGTATAATGCCACTGTAATGCCCTACGCGCGCATGCTGCCACCACTGTTTCCCTGGTCTGATGCTGGTGCTGAGGAGATGTGCAAGAGCAGGACACGCCAGGGAAAGGTTTGGGCTGCAACAGAGGATGTGATGCTGGAGGGAGGGTTTGGCAGGGTCCCGAGTTTGGGCAGCTGCCTTGGCCATCCGCCATGCGTGCAGTGAGGGCAGGGTGCCACGCGTTGGAGGGCAGCGCCGGGGCTGGGAATAGCTGCCTGCTCGCGTTTGCCTCCACACCCAGCACCCAGCCTGGCTTCACATCTCCGAGTGCTTTCAGTGGGGGTCTTCACCTGGCAAGCCACGCTTCCCCATCCTCTTTGCATATGAGAACCCAAGGAGCACAAGGGGCTCCTCAGTGCCCCTCATTTTGATGATGGTTCTGCAGTGTGCACCATGCACTGCTGCTGAAGCAACCCCAAGGCAATCTGAGGATAAGGTCTGGGGGTTCCTGTGCTGCAGAGGCCAAGGAGAAGCTGCTTGTTTGCTTTCTTTACTGCTCAGCTGTAGCAAAAGCACTGTTTTAATTTGAAATTTGGCAGGGATTTACCCTTTTGTAAACTAAAGTCATTCTGTGTTTCTGGAGGAGTGGGGGAGAGAGAAATGAGGCTGATTTTGGGCTGGAAATAGAGCGGTGGGGGATTCAGAGGGAGTGTTTCTGCCTGGTGCCTGTGCTGCTGCTTTGAGAAGCACTTCCCTGTTCACGGAGGGTGGGAAGTGTTGCTCCCCCAGCCCCCTGGGCTCCCAGCCGAAGGAGCAGCGCGGCGCTGCTGCCGCCAAACAGAGTGGAGTCAAGGCGAGGCCACAGCGGCTGCTCCGCTGTGTCAAAACAAAGTGATGTGAGTTGGAGTCACACTATTGCTGCGGAGAGAAAAGGGCTGGGAATGAGCAAAGGGAGAAAAGCGAGCATGAGCGCAGAGCTGGAGCTCTGTCTGCCGACGCTGGGGAGCGGTAATTTCTGACCGCGTTCTCCTGGACTTAGCTGTATTTAATGTTTCAGGCCTTCCTGGGTGCTATTTGGCAGCAGAGCAGCTGTGCACCTCCAGTGCTTGCCGGGCAGGATAGAACCATCCAAGATGGATGTTGTAGCAGCAGGAGAGAGGGGTGAGCATGTAGGAGGACACTTGCGGTTTTCAAGGAAGTGAGTTGTTTCCCCACGGTGGAAAGGACCAGAGGGCAGCCAGCTACCCTTCTTTTGTACCAAGAGGCACAACTCAGTTGTTATTGGGGAGTGAGAACAGTAGGTAGCAGACCCCACAAGCCACCATGACCTGGTGCATCTCCTTTGTCTCTAGAGCCCATGGATACTTCTGGGAAGTGGGGAGCAGGACAACAGAAGAGCATCTGGGGTGCTCTCTGCCCTGTGCCAAGCAGGCAACAAAGCAGGCTGGAAATTACTGCGAGTTTGATATATCATTTGGGGAAGGCACCTTCTGCTGAGGGGCTCATTTTGTTCACCCAGAAAGAGCCTGAGCAGCACTGCAGCCACCATCGGCAAATGCCTGTGTGTAGAGTGATGCATGATGATGAGCAGAGCTTTGCCCTGGGATGGAGGGACCCAGCGGGATGGAAGGGCCCGGCAGGATGCAGCACTTGGTGCCCGGATGTAAACCAGACAAAGTTGGTCTAGGAAGAAATAGCATTTTTTCTTGATGGTGGTCATTTGCCTTGGAGGAATGCATCTAGGTTGGGACTGGACATCCTCTCCAGAACGGTAGCTCTTGGCTTGGTGCAAAGGTCTCTGCCTGAGGCAGTGGGCACTGCTGGTAAGCCCCTGCAAGCAGGCTGGCATTGAGCATGTGTGGTGGTGTGAAGTCCATATGATCTCAGCTTTGCAGAGCTGGGCTGCCTTGGGTAGCTTTGGAAAGCTTTCCTGCAAGAGGTGCATGTACGTCTGTGGTGGGACACCAGAGAACCTTGCTCTTGTGTATTCTTGTGCCTCCCGTGCCACCCTGGCAAGGTACATTGAGCTACACGTCACCCCCTTCCAGTAATCCCCTCCCTGACCCAATCCCTCCCACCCCTGCTGCTATTTTAAACCAGACGTACATTGAAATTCCTTAATCTCTGGAAATACTAATTTTCTCCTCTCCCTCCATGTGAGTTCATATGAACGTGGTACTTAAGTCGCTCCTTGTCTTTGATTAGAATCTTATCTTTCTTTTTTCAGGTCTCATAAATTAGCCTTTTAGCTGGCAGTGCTTTCAGATCCAGCAGATAACAGCCTTTCTCGGCATCTGGCCATTTCCAAAGGCATCGCTAACATCAGCTTTGGGGCATGACTGGCTAGGTGCTCACAGCTATAATTCGGCACATGTGCTTTGAAAAAGGCCTTTCACTTAGTAGAAAGCATTCCTCATGTTTAACTACAGTTTCCCTTAATTTTCTTGCCTACCCTTCTCTAGTATATTATTTTTTTCATTTTAAAATGCAAAGTAAATTGCACCTGAAAGCTGCCCTTTAAGGAAGCAGCTCTCCACAGCACAGGGCAAGGCATGTTTCTCCCATTCTACCCAGCAGCTTGCAGGGCTTTTCTGGGGACTGCTTTCCAGGGGGGTGACTTTCCACGGCCTGCTCCACTTGTGACAATATTGCTGAGACTTGTCACAAAGGAGACTAATTGGTGACAAATAGCAGGCTAGTCTCTGTGACAGGAAATCATCTCCACTAGGAACTGCGATGAGACCACCAGCTTCAATTCCCACAGACAGCCACACAGCCAGAGCTGATTTGTTAATGAGTAGAGAAACCCAAGGATGGAAACAGAAATGTTGAGTCCTATTTTTCCAAAGCCAGACTAGAGCCCTGCATGACAACATACAATCGAATAGCAGTGAAATGGCATGCAGGGAACAGAAGAATGAGGGCCTACCACAGGCCTGAGGAGGAAGGAGAATGGGCAAGGAGCAAGATATCTTTTAAGCAGGACTTGGAGTCATATTAGCATGGGGAATTGAGAAAATTGCTAGAAAAGTAAATAGATTTTGGGCTTGGATTTTTGTATAAATGTTCTCTCTTTTCAAGTTTTCCCAGGGCTCCTTCCTTTCAGGCTGGAAGAACTGGTGTTCTTTTGAAAGTGTTGATTAACCGGTACTTTGTTTTTTCTGGCTTTTCCCGCAAGGCTACCCTGGGAAATAAAAGAGCACCAAATTGCTAGCTTGTTCTCACACAAAATTTAGAGGAGCTACAGTATGGAAAGGCAAAAGACTTCAACAGTCTTTCCCCACACATGGGCTCCTTGGGCAGACTGTGGTCCAGTTTTGACCTCTGTTCGTGTTCGAGCAACCTACAGTTTCCATAGAGTTGTGTGGGTGACACGGCTGGCAAATGTCATTGCTTGTCTTCTGATGGAAGACTAGCAGAGCAGACGTCTCTGCATGTGAACTGCTTTGCAAGTTATTTTTCCACATGTTCGGCTCTAAATGTTTGCAAGAGGCCCTCAGGCAGTTCTCCCAGCCCTAAGATGTTGCCATCTGGGCCTGTCAGTTCTGGAAGTGTTGAGAAATCATGTGAACTCACTGCTAAAGTGAGGATTTACAGAAAATGGTGTGCACCTATGTTTCTTCAACAACCTACCAGCAGCCTTGAGTCAGCTGAATTACCTGGCTCACTAGACACAGACCTCATCCTCAAGAGGGCCAAGTGTTATTCCTGTTGCCAGGTTCGCTTGAAAATTCAAAGAAATCCCTTAATCTTTTGAGTGCGGAGGGCAAAAGACAGCTCTGCTCGAGGAACGGGTGTTTGTGAAGGTATCATTAGTACCAGCACAGAGGATCATTGCAGTCAGGTGTAAGGTGGTGCTGGGGCAGCACAGCATTCAGCAGAGCCCCCTGCTCTGGAAGTGAACCTTGAAATGTCGCTGGTGGGGATTGTCTGATACCATTGCCTGGGATAGCAAAAAAAGTTGATTTGACAATTCAGGAGGGCTTTTCAAGTCCTAAATCTCTGTGAAAATGTGCACAAATATTCTTTTATTTTTTGGGGTTTTGAATAATTTCTTTGCACGTAGCTTTTTAGGCACAAGTTACATTCTTTGGGTTTTGTTGTTCATAAGCAACTCTTTAAACACTTCTTGCTATTTTCACACAAGATGTGAAGTAGCCTTGGTTTTCCACCATAACTATTTCAAGAGTGTGACTTCTAGCGCTTTCTAGTAGTCCCTCATTTTCTGCATTCCTGATCATTTCAAGGTGCCTTCTCAGTTGAGCACCCCAAGCTACTGTCAGCTTTGAAAAATCTAAGCAGATAGAAATGAAAGGGCATTTTCTCTTTGGAAAACTGAAAAAAGAGCCATGGTAACTATACATAGAAATAATGCGAGAAAGGCTGCACAGGAAAATAACTTTTGCTTGGATTACAGCATGTGCATTTGGTCACTAGTGCTTGATCTGTGCTGAACAATAAAAAGAAATGTCACCACTAAAAGGAATTTGGATCAGAGAAATGTTAACATAAATGCCTAGATATGGACACCCATTTGCTGCTCTCCCCATTTCAACCAGCTTTTGCATTAAAACATATAATGATGATACATGACTTCCTCAAATTACGGTGAATTTATCTGAAACCCAAAGAGAAAGCGGGTCATTGAAGCTCTGCGTCCAGTAAGATGTATAGGAAAAGATGAAAAGTAGAGTGTGCTAAATGGATCTAGCATTAGTGGCAAGTAATGACAGGCACTAAGATCCTATTCAGAGTTGTAAGGATAATACCCATGAGCATGTTAATAGTGAATTATGGCCATTATGCAGGCACCAATGACAATATTTTAGTGCTATTCAAGTTATCTGGTTTCTTTGCTTTTCACTCACTCTCATTTATTCTTAAAAGCTGGTCATTTGGTGGTCATGAAATGTGATGGAGTGGGAAGATCCTGTTCTCTGAAGTCTGCAAGAGTCTTCATTGACTTTGGTCAAAGGAAGAAGAGGAAGAGTTCTTCCTCCTTCCATGAGGAAGAGCCTTGCTGTAGTTAAACTATTGCTTTCTTCCGGCCAGTCTTGCAATCCAGTGACTAGTGACAATAATGTCCCCAAAAATCCTCTTTAAACAAATGGTGCTTCCCATTTTGTTGTTCTAGTAAATTTCCCAAGAATGGAGGATGACTTTCCAATCTCTGAGCAAGACTTTGAAGACAATGATGATTCAGGTTGGTACCCAAATGCCACATTGGCAATTTATCTGGGGGAGCTTGTGTTTCACTATCAGATGCTACAATTAATTACTCACAAACTTCAGCTTTAGTGGGGGTTATAAGCTAGTACATGCTTGAGAAAATACACTGAAGTAAGTGGCGACTTAGTGTCTGGACAAAGACATTAGGTTCTTTTCTTGTTTTCCTTTTTCAACAGCCAGCAACCTTTAAAAGTCAATATATTGTATTTGTGTTAGGACAAGTGGAACTGATCTTTCAAGCATTAATTGCTGCTTGCATGGCATTTTGACTTGTAAATGGAGAAAATTAAATCTGGGTGCTGTGACAGATTGTTTCCATAGTTTTGAACCCAATGGCACTTGAAAGGCCAGAGTTTCAGTGAGTGTAAAATGCTAGCACGCTATTTAGATAGCCTAAGATGTAAAAGGGAATTAGGATGCCTATCTTTCTTAGTAGTTCAATGCTTCACATTACTTCTAGACCTGGGTTAGTGAATCCTGTGGAAATATACCCATGGTGGGGCTTATACTCTTGTAAAGCCATCATAACCCAAGTGAGATATGCATAAAGGTGATGAGGGAAAAAGTGATCCCTGGATAATAAGAAGTGCCCATTCCACTGCAGATTACTTTGGATCGGATAGGAACGACACACTGTTCTCTACTAACTCTCCAGGAACCCCAAAGCTGGACAAAGAAAAAAGCTGGCTGTACACCCTGGATCCCATCCTGGTGACCATCATAGCGATGAGCTCTCTTGGTGTCCTCCTTGGGGCCATCTGCGCTGGTCTGCTCCTCTACTGCACATGCTCATACGCCGGGCTGTCCTCGCGGAGCTCCACCACACTGGAGAACTACAACTTCGAGCTGTACGATGGCATCAAGCACAAGGTCAAGATGAACCACCAGAAGTGCTGCTCGGAGGCCTGATGGGTGCCCTGGGGATCACCCTCGGCGTTGTGCCCGGTGAGGTGGGCTGGCAGGGGGGTTCTTTATTTGCTGTTTTCTATGGGAACTGAATGCCATAACGGGGAACGAGGGGTGCGGGAGGAGCGAGGGGAGGCGCTGCTCCTGACGCCAGGTCCCGCTGGTGGCTCCGCCAGGGCTGAGCGGGCTTTCCCGCAACCTGGACTGTGCTGGGCGAGGGGGGACCAAGACCCTTGTTTATTGGTTCATCTTCATTTTCTGCTGATGTGAGTGGCTGGAATGTGGCAAGGGAGACTGGTTTACCTTTTGGATGTGAAAACTAAGTGTTGATTGTTATTTTCCACCTCCTTTCTCTGGTGAGTTGCTAAGAAGGCTGAGGGATTTCTTTAGAAATAACACACACACACACGGAGACCCTGTCCATTTTAGACCCCGTCCAGATATCGTTTTGGCTGTAGGGATTTGTGCATTTCACACTAAGTCCAGAGAGCTGCAGTTTCCAGTCCTGAAAATGGAAGTGTGTTGTTACCTTCAACTTTCCTTCTCCTGGTAGGGTGGAAAGGTGTGATACTGGCTTTAGTGTCAACGGTAGCAACAGTGCTTCCCAAAATCATTAAGAAATAAAATAGAAAGGAAACCCCTATGTGTAGAAGCACCTCTTTCTTTGAGAGAAGCTGAAGAGCCTTAAAGTGATTTGTGAATAAGAGCCATTTATTAAATCCAGATCTTGGATTGCAACAGCTGAGGCCTTCATCAGGAAGGTCTTTGAATCTCCCACCCCTCTAGATCCTGCCCTTTTTGCTATAATGCAAAAATTGCAGCAAACAAAAGTAGAGCCTGTCAGGCTGCTGGCACTCAGGCGACAGCTTCAGGAAGGGGGCTTCAATCGGGGTTTGACTTGAGGCACGCTGCTGAGGCCTCTCCAAAGTGCCAGGGAGGGAAAATGAACAGGGGAGGAGGCTGGAGCCATGCCCATGTCCCTGGGAGCCCGGTCATGGCACCCACCCCACCCTTCGCCGGCCCCCTCTCTTTCATGGTGCTCCACTTCCTTCTGGAGCTGGGGGGCACAAGCTGGCGCTGTCGGCACCGATGGACCAAACGGCTGCCACCGTATCCCTTCGGAGCAAAGCTGTGCTGTTTCCAATCAGTAGCAAAAACCTGAAGTTTTATTTATGATGAGCTGTGTTTTGTTTTACTTTGAACAAGTGCCTTAGAAGAAGTATTTTTCCTCCATCTGATGATCAGTGCTGTATGAAACATCAAGTGAGGCCTTCATCCTTCCCCAGCAAAACACTCTTCTTCACCGCTCTCTAGCGGGTAGAGCCCGGGAGAAGTCTGGTCCTTTTACTTTCAAGTGGTCTGGCTACATTGTCTGGCAGCTGATGCCTCTCCATTTACCACTGTGCCGTGGGAGAGGAGTGTTATGAAAACAAATTTAATGGAAAAACAAGAATTCAAATGCTGGGCCTCAAACCAATGCTTTTGTTTCCAGTTCGGCACAGACTGATTGCCCCTATCAGCTTGCACATATATAAGCAAGAAACCTTTCCAGTACGTTGCGTTTGCTTTTCCAGGGGCTCTTTGGAAATACCCGACGTGTCCAGATTTTACATTTTGCCTAGCAAATAGTTTGGGTTGGGGATGGATTTTTTCCCTCACTAACCACAGAACGCCAAAGGTGTGATGTGCTGTGAAGCTCAGTTTGCACAGCCCCTGCAAACACATCCTGCAGGAGGCCAGGTGTTTGGGGAGACGAGCAACATCTGCAGAGGAGATGAGCACGGACAGTGCCACAGCTGCTCCTCGGTGTGGTGGGAATAGGAACATTTATCTAGTGTTTCATGAAAAGCTCCATCAGACGCTAGGGCTTTAGGGGGAAAAAAAAGACTCCTCCACTGGAAGAAAGATGCATGGGTTACTGGGGAAGCTGATACCAGCAGCTGTGTCATCAAAACATCCACGGTTCATACACAGACATGCAGAGATGGGCAGACACAAAGGCCTTCACTTTTTTAATTCACACCGTGTGCCCAACAGAAACAGCAGTAAATGTATCTCAGATTCTCCTTTCAAATCACCTTATTTCTTTTGGCGTTCTTCGTGGACAAATTCCACAGGGGTGTTATTTTACTGCACAGAAATAGGCAGTAAGAGGAAATGTACCAGACCATTTCAAAGCTGGATTGCTGCTGCTGAATGATTTTATCCTCTTCAAATCACAGGAGAGGGGAAGGATGAATGGAAAAAGACCATACAGTAGAAAAGTTGACTTAGGCAAACAATAGGTGAAAATATATAAATTAAAAAGGTGATGTTATGGTGTCTAGTAGGCGTACAGAGAAAAGAGTTCATGTATACATATATTCAGAAATAGTGTGTTTGCACACGCACGTGAATTCTCTGTATGTATCGTGTATGTGACTTATTCCGTGGGACTGACTCGTGTTAATATATCTCTTGATCTGGGGCAGGAGAGTACTGCTGATCTTGGCACTAACTTGGGCCCAGCAAAGCGCCTGCCCCGTGTGTCCTGCTTGCCCCTTCCCAACGGGGCAGGGCCCACGTGCATGTGCTTGCTGGGCAGGAGCAGGCCGATAATGCTGCAAAGCCGATACCTCACTTACCTCTGCTGGGTGCTTTACTGTTCTACAGAAAACTGTGTTTGATTGTAACTTCAACAGGGGAAAGAAAAACAAAGTTGTCAGTGCATTCGATTCATTGCATCCTCCTCTGCAAATAGATTAGGATTTCTGATCACAATTCCCTCTGTGAAATTCAGAAAAGAGAGGAAAAAAAAAAAAAGAAATTGGTGTTAATGCCTTTGCTGAAATGAGCTGTTGCCTCCACGCTCTTCCCATGGTGAGGACGTGTTGCTAACGGGCGGGCTGTAGTGCTGGGTGATTTAATTTTGTGGGAAGGTGCCGGGGCTGAGCATGGAAATTAAAGCATTAAGAAATTATATGCAGAAATGGAACTTCTCCAAGGTTTGCAGTTCAAGGTGTTTGACCGTTCACTGGCTGAGCCAGGACTTATGGACTTAAAAGAGCTTTTACTGTGATTCTTCGGTGTAAAAGAAAAATACAAACAAAAAAAAGAAAAAAAAGAAAAAAAAGAAAAAATCAAACTGTGTTTATATGATTTGTATAAAAACCTTTTAAAATTACTATTTAATAAACATTATGGTAGAGATTATGTTTCAGTGAGGTTTTTATTTATGGAAGAGCAGCAACAAGGAAACAAAACTGAGAGGGCTATGGGCAGCCAGAAACCTCAGGGAAACCGAGGCACAGCTGGACGCGTGCAGGGCCATCCCCACTGCCCTTCTGTGCTGTGCACTGCCCGTCCCTTCGGGTCACCCCGCAGTGACACAGGGCTTTAACAGAGCCCCCGTGCCCACATGCATCCTCTCACTCAGACACAGCCTCTCCTCCCAGAGCCAGGCACTGCTGGAAGCTGCTCTGGCCCAAGAGCAGCACCCGAGTGCAAACCCGAAAGTGGACGCAAATCCGTTCTTGCCACCCTGCACCACTGCTGCTGGTGATCCCGCAGAGGAGTGCAGTTTTAGGCTAACAAAAACATCATTTAGGACTAAAACAGCTCAGTGCTGAGCAGGAAGGTGCAGTCAAGGCTTTTCAGTGCAACCACAAAGTGCAGTAATGGCCAGCCGGGGGATGGGGGTTTAAGAGGAGGACAGTGACTGCATGCAGTGCACGGGGTAACACAGGCACCATGCAGGGAGCAGCCTGTGCCCTCTCTGCCTCCTTCCAGCCATCCTCAGGGGTGCGCAGGGGGCCAGACTGTCCCAGCTTAGCCACCTCACTGTCGTGCAGGAGCTGGGTGCCAGCTTATCCCTGTCCTGGTCCCACGGCCCTGTGGTGGAGGGTAGTGACAGGGATGCTGTGGTTCCCTGTGGTTTGACATCACCAAGGAGGTCACTAGGGCATCTGGCAGTGGGGACTCCCAGCAAACCCGAAAGCCAAGCCTGATCCCATGCACTTGTCTTCTCCATCCTCTCTCCTTATCACCCTGAGGATGGCCCTGGCCCAGGAGGACTGTCACATCTTGAGGGGTCCCAGCACCCTGCACTGGGCGGCCAGCAGCCAGCATGGGGCTGCAGGGAGCTGGCTGGAAGAGCAGTGGGGCTGAACCTACATCATGAGAGCTCTTGTTTATTTATGGGCACCCTGACAAATGAGAGCCAATCCATCGAGCCCTGGGCGCCTTGAGAGCAAATGAAATTTTGCTGCCATCTCCTTACCTCCAACGCGGTGGCCCCCTCCCAAAGCATGCGTGTGTTAAAGAGGGTCTTTAAGTGATGAAGGGCAGCTAGCAGCTTAGATGAAGATGACAGTGTAGCTGCAACCTTGACAGCTCTTCCCTCACCCAGGAATAAAGAACTGATGTGCAGATTGATACCTGGGGGAGAGGCTGTCAGAGAGCAGGACAGAGACGGCAGATAAGCGACTCAATCAGTGTCAGACCTGTCCTGCCATAACACCGCCTGTAAATCACTGCGGTTAAAGAGGCGCCTCCACTAAAGCGAAGAGCAGAAAGCAGGTAATAGAGAAATGGGGGGCAAAGCAGATACCTGCACTGCCTGGGTTAAAAGCCTGAGAGCTGGACTGCAGCTACAACCTGGCCACAAAGAGAATGCAGGCACCTACTTCAGGAAATTGGAATCTTTAGGGTTTTTTTTTTTTAGCATGAGCTGGGGTTGCTTTTGGGTGGGCTGCTGGCAGGCTGGAGTAGGACCTGGGGGTGCCTGTGTGCATTTGCCATGCAATGGGGGACATGGAGGTGTTTCATGTGGCACAAGAGTAATCAGCAGCTGAGCGGGCTAATGAAATCGATTTCACCATTCTCAAGCTGCTCCAAGATGGGGATCCAGCCGCTCCAGCACATCCTCAAGAGCTGATTGCAATCGTGCACACACCCTCACTGTCTCTCCTGCCCCATCGTCTTTGAAATATTCCTTTGCTTTCATATTTAATGGGAAATCTTTTCAAATAATGGCTTGCTCCCTGGCCAGCTGGGGGCTTGGCAGTGAGGGGAGCCATGGGGCTGAGCTAATAAGTGGATTCGTAATTAATTAATTGCAGGCAGGTGCAAGTGGAGCTTCCCATTGCCTCTGTCTCTGAAGAGCTCCTCTATCTCCTGGAGCCTGGTGTTACCACCAACCATCCAAGGGGACTGAGCAAAACCTGGTGCTGGCTTTACTGTGGACAGTGACTTGGGCAGACACAGAAGCTGGTGCTCTCATCCCCTCCCCACTGAGATGACAGGCAGCCTCCCGTTGTGGCACTTTGCCTTCACGTCTCTGTATCTGCCAGGCTTCCTGTGCTCAGACCGTGATGACTAGAACCCATAGAAGCTTCTCCTTCTCCCCGCAGGGCAGCTCCCCACTGCCTCTCCCTGGGGAAGTTCACTGTGTTCGCTGTAGGTGCACTGAAATAATTCACATCCCACCAGATGGGCCAAACCCACCTGGACATGAGAAGTGTCGGTGAACTCCAAGCGCTGACTCCTGGTGAGCTGAGCATCAGGGATGCTGCTGCAGCCGGTGCCACCACTGCTGTGGTCCTTTCAGCCCTGCTTTGGCTGCTCCGGTGGGTTCAGCAGAGCCCTGTGGATGTAAGTACAGAGGGTGACAGAGCCTTGGTCTGCATACATCCATAGCAAAATTCTCATTGAATTCAATAGGTCCTTATTGTCACTTACACTTATCCGGTAGGATTAAGGCTTTCCTGTCAGTGCCTGTTACACACAGCAACCCATTTAAGGCAACACACTCACCATGACTAAAGCAGTTTAATAGGAAAATAACTAATCCTTAATGTGTTGAGAGGGAATGACGCCTCTCTAGGCTCCTGTATCATAACTCAGCCACACCACTAATATCCAAAATGGAAAGCACTGAATTAAACACTCAGCAGCTATACCCCGGCCTTGGCCCGGGTGCCAAAAATCAAGGGAAGAAATACAGCCCTGCTTCCTTGTGCTGCCGAGTTGGGTGTAGGGCTGCGATGAGCTGGCGTGGGCTGGCAGCTTGGGACTGTTGCAGAAGAGTCTGCTAACATGTCCTCAGTTAAATGTTTACATGCCAGAGGAAAGAGCTGCCCCAGATGTTGCTGATGATTTCCTATCAGGTCCCTCCTGGCATGGCGCGGGGATGCTTTGTCACCCTTCAGATCAGCCACCAATCTCATGCATAATAGTGGAGGTGACTGACTTCTGTACAAACGCTGTCAAAATCTCTAGCAGTGTTTTTGCCCTCCTGGTCCCTCGGGTTTATACAGACAGTAACACTGCACTGGCTTCAAGCACAGCACTTTTTGCAGCCCTCCAAGCAGAGTATCCTTCAGCCAAGGCACAGGGCAGCCCTTCCAGTGCCTCACCACCTGGCTGATGGGTTGTGTTGGACAAGCAGAGGCAGCCCTGGGCTGTGCTGCCCCTTGGGAAGCACTTCCCTGAGGTGTCCTGCTCCAATACAACAGCAAAGGGAGCGAGCTCGTCCAGCAGCCTTCAGGGACAGCCATTGCCAATGCATTTCAACCTCATATTTTAAGAAGACATTCAATGTGCTTACCAGAGCTGGGGAGCCCTTTACACTGCACCAATAATCCAGCGCTCGGCCATGAAATCCTCAGCAGTGTCACATCCATCCCTTACAGCAGGGAAGTTTTATTAACTTAGGATGTGAAAAGTTTTGGAGAGCAAAGAAGTCTCTCTCCCTGTGAGAAAAATAAGGATGATTTAAGCAGTCTGGGTGTATTTGAGATGGAGAGTGAGTCCCCAGCTGACACATCAGAGGGAAAAACTGTAAGCCGAGGCTGCGTTTGTTAAAGAAGGAAGCTGGGGCTGTGCAAAGCCAACCTTTTTAAGCACTCCACGAGAGCATTTTAATAAAAAGCACAACAAGACCGCAACAAATCACGTCTTGGAAGCACAGAAAGTGTCAATTCCTGTCAAGGTTTGAGGAATTGTCTGAGCTTAAGGAAAAGTGAATTCCTGCTCTGCTCCCCTCCCCGGCCCTCCGCTCCCATGCACAGAGCAAAGCCACCCCAAATGCCGCCTGTGACATGCCACAAATCACAGTGGGGAGCAGGGGGGAGCCACCGACCCAGCCACGGAAAGGCCCACGGAAGGATTGAAGCTTAAAGAAAATGGAATTTATAGTTGGAACATTAGAATATTAAAAGGCCTTAAAGAACAGCCGTGAATCTGATCTGGGGGGGTGGAAAAGGCAAGTCTGTCATCAGGCAGAGACAAATAGCTGCTGGACTTGACAACTCACATAAATCTGGCAGAGAAGAAGAAATAAAGCCCAATCAGACCCAAAAAGGAAAAAAAAAAGGTGATGAAAAGATTTTACAGCATAAAGAATGAAAAGGAGAGGGAAAGCTAAAGGAGATAAGGAGTTGAAAGCAGAAAGCGATTATAAAAATAGCAGCAGAAGTACAGATGGAGGTAAAGGAGAGAAATTATTAAAAATGGCCAGAAGTGCCCCAGTGGCACAGGTATTTTTGACAATCTTGCCTCTGACCACTTGTGTTTCTTGCTCAGAAAGAATTCACTGGGTGGGCTTCAACAACTTGGACCTTGCGTGGACATCAGGAGGAGCAGCCCCTACCATGCAGAGCACCAGCTTGAAACCACCCCAGTTGTATGGGACCCCCATACAACCCCAGCATCCCCAGGCATGCCGGAGTGAACCCCCTCCATTTCCAGAGGCAGAGCAGCACTTGCCAGGCAAAGCCACACAAGCTGCTCCTCATGAGCAGCACAACCTAGTCCTGAACTGGGGATCGGCTCTCCCAAGACATGACTCTGGGCTGACCCCAGAGTTTCCACGAGAGCTGTGGCTGGTTGCACAACATGGCCAGGCTTCAGATGCACTGTTGTGCAAGAACTCAGTGGGAAGGGCCTGCCCAGCCCCACACTTCTCGCCCCACATCACTGAGGACCGTGGTGGCAGCCATGCCCTGCTGAGACTGGGACAGCTTGGGGGTGCTGCCCCACTGTGCTGGGGAGAGACTGTGAATCCAGCCGGGAGCCAAAGCCAAGACCCACCATAAGTTGGGAAATGGTGCAGCAAGAGCTAGCTTTATGAAATGCTGTCTGTAAGCCAGCCCTCCCTCTGAAACACTAAACAAAAAACAACATTCAGATACATTTCGGAGGAGAACGCGAAGCATCTGGTTCCCTTCGCTGGTGTACATAGCAAGAGAAAAGTTGGCAGTACATTTGATTACCATAAAAGAGAGAGCTATGCAGGAAAAAGCCACATTAGAGTAACATTGCCCAAAACAAAGTTAAATGTCTGCCTTGTTTTGAACGTGCTCATGGTGGAAATGTGAGCAAAGGTCAGCCCAAATTAATGAGAACTGCAAATGAATTGGCTGGGCTGGGACTGGCACCCTGCCACCACGTCTTGCCCGGCGATTCTTATTTATCAATTTATTTATATAAATATGTTGCTGGATGAGGAGACATCCTGCAAATGTGTGGAAAACCAGGCCTGGTGCTTCCTATGGGTGACGTGCTGTTTCAGCCAGGGTGACAGGGAGACAGGGGCTTGCACGCACCCATCTCCGTGCATCCCTCTCCTGCACCCATGCAGGGGGGTGATAGGAGCCCACCCCTCTGTCAGGGGCCTCCCCTGCATGCTGTGGCCCTGCCTAAATGCCTCCTGCCCAATGCTGAGACTGAGCCAAACACCACACTGGGGCCATCCATCTCTCATGGCCTGGACAAGGATGAGGATGGGGACAGGCAGGGAGATGTGCAGCCTCCCACCACAGGCTGCCCGGTCACTGCTGCCCATTGCTGGCACTACAAGACAATCCCAGTGCCTAGAAGGTGCCACTTTCCTGCCAACAGCTGTGTCAACGAGGGTGATGGATGTGTCTCAGGTTTATGGAGCAAAGGGGGTTTTCCATGGCTCTTTCTGACACTTCACCAGTGATTACCCACTGAAGCAGCTAAAAGCTTGGTTATGTTTTGGTTTAGGGGGAAGGAAGAGGAAGAAAAGCCCAGCCCCGGCTCTGGCTTTCCTCCTGGAAAGGAAAAGCCATCTCGGCAACTCTCACTTTTCTGAACTTCAAATACACAAACACCGTAGTGCCAATCCAAGCAGCTCCTTCCAGCTCCAACAGCAACACAAACCAAAGGGCTGGGGGAAACACAGAGGGAAACATGCTGAAGTGGCCAAAGGCAAAGTTGGCAGCACTGTTAACCCTCCCCACGGGCACCCTGGTGGGGCTCTGAGTCTTGGGAGTTCAGGGAGAGGGGGGATGCAAAGCACATTAACCCATCTCCCGGGGACTGGGAGCCCTGGCCTCAGCGGAAGCCAGATGCAGACACAGGTACCAGCGAGGAGCATCCTCATTTGGCCTGGTGGTGTTACAGAGTGAGTCTCAGAGCCCCACTTGGACACTGTTTCAAAAATAGCCATTTTTTGTTTTTTTCAAAGGAAGAAGTTTAACTTTGAGGTTAGAAACAGTGTTGGCCTCAGTTTAAGGGGGAGAGCTGGGTAAGAACAGGCCCCTTTAAGCACTGTTTCTAAGGCAGTTTCAGATCTCAGCTCTGCTATCGGCATTGCCCCAGCTGGGGCTGCAGGCAGGCATGGGGCTCTGGGCGCACACCAGATTAATTAGCCCTGCTGACCGCTGTCAAACAGCCGGGTCTGTGCTGCCAACGCAATCTCCAAAGCTCATTAAACCAGAGCAGAGCCACACTTGGGAGCGAGCCGGTGCAATGCTTTGGGTGTCATGATAAAACCATTAACATAGCAATCTGCAGTCCCTGGCAGGTCCTACTGCACAGCAGTGCCAGGCTGCGGTACATGAACAGGGGACCATAAGGTGACCTGAAGCTGAGCAGCTCTAAACTGGGATCTATTTCAAGGGCTAAGCAGGACAGTAAGGCTGGGTTAGACAGTGGAGGGTTCAGCAGGTGATCTGGGGAGATGGAAAGGGCTGCTGTAGCTTGTATTTCTGGATATCGATGGCATCACAAACAGGACATTGCTCAATGACTTAAAAAATGAACACCTCCGCCTGAGGTTATCAGCCTCGGGATAATGACAAGGTTGTGAACGCAGCAATGTTGCTGGAATTGAAGAGATTCAGCATCCTGATTCAGGAATAAGTTATGATGGTTCCTGCAGATACGGGAGATGAAGGTGAGATAATGCTGATGGAGCACAGGGGTGGAGTGACAGCGCAGCCACAGTGACTCATGGCAGCTGCCCAGGCAGCTTGGCAGGCTGGGAAAGTCTTTGCACAAGTTTTAGCAAGCCCTGTCCATGCTCCTCCTGATGCCCAAAGGATGCCCTGACCGATTTGGACGGCAGCAGCAGGGTGCTGGGCTCCTCTGACTGGGCAAGCAGAGTGCAGAGGTGTCCTCTGGGCATACAGGGATTTTCACATCCTGAAATCCTCTCGTCAGGTGACACAAGCTGTACCATCCCTGACAAAAAAAGCACTTCTTTCTCAAACAAGGAAATTATGAATTATAAACTAATTATAAAACACCATCTCTTGATGCCCCCTTCTAGCCTAGTCAGGACACACTTGGGCTCAGTCTGCAAACACAGACAGCGCTGCCAGCCCTGCACCAGGCTTGGCATCCTGTGCTTTCTCCCTGAGCATAGATAACTATGGAATTTGATCAACTGCAGGAAGAGCTCCTCTTGGCTATCCCCATGTGCAGGGGCTTCAGGGGCACAGCCCAGGACACCCACCTGCATCCACGTGGCAAGTCACAACCTGCTCACGAGCATCCTCGTATGGAGAAGGAGGCACCGGGCACTTGGTACATCATTTGCTGTGAATGGGTGGTGGGGCTGGAGATGAAGTCTGCTGGAGTCACTGCCTAATGGTGGGTCAGCAATGTTAGCCAGGGTCTTAAAAGAAAAATTTTGTTAAACCGTATCTTTATATACATATTAAAAAAAAAAAAAAAAAAAACCAAAGGGAAAAGAAAAAAAAAGAAGAAAAGCACGGAGATAAATACAATTCAATTAAAATATAAATAAAATAAAATGAAGGCTGGAACTGTGTTTTGGTGGCACTGAGTGGCAAAGCCTTTGCTGGGGATGTGCCACAGGAGCCAGAGCCCTGCACAAGCTCTCCCTCCACAGCCGGCAGGGGTGGTGTGATTAGCCAAGGCAGCTTCAGCTACGGGCTGAACAAAAAGGGAAGAGCAAAGACCTGGCCCTTCCTAGATGCCCAGTGTCAAGTGGCTACAGACTGGCTGCAGCACTTACAAAAGCCCAGGCACTGCCGGGTGCTAGTGCAGGCAGTGAGGCTCTGTGGGCACCCCGCAATGGACTGCACATGTGGCAAATGGGCCAGACACATGCCCCCGGCCAGCTCCGTGCCCCTTGGGGACACGTGGCAGCAGCAGGAACACCATGGTCCCTCTGTATGGGTTTTTGGCATGCTGCTGGCACTCCTGCTCTCCTGGCGCAATGCAGGGTGAACTCACTGGGACACAGGCATGGGTACCGGAGCAGAGCAGAGCAGGCTGCCTGCCCAGAGGCATCCCGTGTGCCGTGCCATGCTGTGTGGCACATTGCTGCTAAGGTGCATGGGCTGCTGTTAGTTGTGCCACACTCATACACATGTGTCTAACCCACAGCCTGGCCTTTCCCCTCCCCGCACCACCCCTGCAGCCCCGTGGTCCTACCTTTAACTTGTATCCACAAGAGCTGATCCCTGTGCTGTGCATAATCCATCGTAACCTCGCTCTGCAGAGGGCCCTCGCCCTGCTGATGCTGGCTGCAGCCCTGCTCGCCATGAGGCCATCCCCTTCCCATCCACTCCATGCCCGATTTTCCTGACTGGCTCTTGCCAGAGCCCCACACTCCAGCCGTGGAGGGCACTGGCGAGGCAGGATGCCGTCTTTATACTGCTCCTTTGTTGCTCTGCTTTGCAGTGGAGATTAATTTAGGGGAAAAAAAGCATTATTTAAAAAACCCCTCACCCCGCTCTCTTCTCCACCCTCCCCAAGCGGTGATGGGGGATAATGAACTGCTGGGCCTGTCATCCAAAGAGTGCTTAATGACAGTATTCACTCTGTGTGTGTGTAGCATTTGCCGGTCTCAGAGCTCTCATTATGAATAGTTTTCAAGCTGTTTTGACTATTTTCTGTTACAAAGAGGAACTCACTGTTAGCTGCCTATTTCCATCACTGAAGCTGGCCAACGTAATCCGCACAGAGCTGTGACACCATGGCCGATGGCTAACATTCCTGCTCTCTCCTCCGTCTTTATGGCAAGTGGAGAAGAGCCGGGCTCTCCTTACCTGTCCTTTGCCTCCTTCTCACCACCAGGCTCCATTTTTGGGCTCATGCTCTGTTTTTCCAGGTGATGCTTCTCTAAACTGGCCAGTTGCAGTGTCCTGAGTTTCATCCCAGACCTACAGGTGCAACTGCTGAGCCTGCATCTCTGACCGTCCACTTTTGGGTGCTAGAAGTCCCCAGTGCAGGCTTGGCAAGGGGAAAGGGACCCAGCCTGAGCTTCATCTGTGCCTCAGAGACACCGCTAAGATGCACTAAAACAATCTGTTCTCCCATCTTTTCCTGGACCCTTTGCTGAGAGATACAATATTTTGGAGGGGCAGCTGAAATCTTGCTGGTGTTAATTTAGTTTCGGTCTGCTCGCTGTTAACTTTGGGCATGCTGTGCTTTTTGCAGCTCCTTTTCCTTAAAGAACACTTATTTCTCTTAAAACAGGGCGAGAAGCAGCTTGGCGCCACAGACACTTTAAAGATGTTTGAACATTTGCAAGAGGAAGCAAACACATTTTAAAAATATTATGAAAAGCACCTTGAACAACAGCTTCTCAGCACGAGCCCTCCGCAGGCTCCGTCCTTGCTGGAGGAGCCCAACGCTCAGCTTGGGGGCATCCGAGGCTCAGCATGTCCTTCCACACTTTCGTGCTGCATCTCAAACTCCCGCTTCCAGCACGCCGTCCCACAGGGCTGGGGCAGGGACATCAGGCACCGAGTGGGAAATGAGCTCTGCCAAATCACAGCATTATTAAATATGATGAGGGCCAACCCAAGCAGCTCCTCTGCAGCCATGCTCACCTGCCAGCCCTTCAGGAGTGGCTCATAAAGATAAAGAGACAAATAAGTTTACAATGTACTTCAGCATTGCCAGCTGAGCAGTGTGGCTCCTGAGCCACTCCTGAGTCTCGCTGGGGTTTTCAGGTAGCATTCTTACATGAAGAGTACATTCTTACATGTACCCTTCTTACATGAAATTTGGATATGGCTTATTGTTTTCTTTCCCCAAATGAGGTTTTCATATTGAAACCTTGATTTTCTGGTCAATATAAAACTTGAGAGGTGGTTTTATTTTTAACGAATTGTGTGAAAAATGAGGGATGACTACACACAAAATGTACGTGTCTGCTAAATATCCACAGAGTTCATCTTTTTGTTAACAAAAAGCCATTTTCTGGCTAAAAGCCTTCCCTTTCTGATATTTTGACTCTCACCACACGCCTGTCAGTCTTGGCCTGTCTTCTTGTCCCTGCCACCACAGTGCCACATCCTTTGCATTTCCTTGCCTATTTTTCTTGGTAGAGCCGCATCCCCATCAGCCGGCCACAGGCACACAAATCACAGTGCTGGCTGTGGGAGGACCGGCAGCCAGCAGAGACCATTAGATCATCTCGCCTGACCTCTCCCTGACACAGGGCCGAGTCTGGCATCCAATTACTCCTGTACCGAGCCCGGTAACTCCTGCTTGGCTAAGGTGTATGGCACAGAAATGCATCCTGTCTGGGTCTAAATATATCAAAGGCGAGGGAATGCACCGCTCTCCTGGGTAGTTTAATCTTTATTAACACTCACTTTTTAAAAGGTCTGTTTGATTCCCAATTTGAATTTGTCTGGCTTCAGCTTCCAGGCGCGGGCTCATGTGATGCCTTTCTCCTCTAGATTAAACAGCCCTTTAATACCTGCCTTTCTCTCCCCGTGAAGGTTCCTCACACAGCACAATTAAGTCACCTCTTGATCTTCTTTTTAATAAGCTAAACAGGCTGAGCTCCTCCAGTTTCGCACTGTAAGACATTTCCCCCAGCACCTCCCAAGGATCAAATCTCTAATACCACCTGATCCTGGAGGGGGGGGATGCTTGGTGAAGCAGCCCTCTGCAGCTGATGAAATTAAAGCAGCTTGCTGGGAGACCTCAGCCCTTCTCCTCCACCTGCTCCCCAGTCAGCTCATATTTTGGGGGAGGCTGCTTAGGGGTATCTGGCGAGGTTTCACATCTCTCCCAGCACTTCTGCAGCTCACATGCCCCAGCTGCTGAATGATGGGGTGGCAGTATCACAGCTGTCCCGACCAGACATCCGGAGATGCCGGATGAGTTACAAAATTTAGGGCTATTTCCTAGTGCAGGGGCCTCGGGTGTGCCCAGAGCCACCTGATGCTCTACAGCCAGCCTTGGAAAGGAGCCACGCTGCCACACCAAGCCATGCCCATCAACTTTAGCCATACCTAAAATTCACAGCTCCCTCTGATTTTAAGTGGTGTCTGTCCTGTCACTCACCCCATCTCTGGGAAAGGAGGCTCAGGATACACAGTCACAGATGGCAGGCAGCAGCCACCCCGGGCACCCACTGCATTTACCACCCAAAACAAGCAACTGGACAAGGTTTTTCCTCATTCAACATTTACCTGGAGGAACAATAAATCTCAGCATTGGCCAAAAAATGGAAGTCTTTGCAGATGTGATGCTGCATACACGTTATTGGAAAGAGTCATCACTTCTGATCCAGTTTTCAATACTTTTCCTTCTGAACTGGAACCTGGATGCTCCAGCCAATGCATGCAGGGACAGGCCTATTTTGGGCGATGTGGTTTTACAGCCAGCCAACCCACAACCTGGGTTTTAGCCATGGGCTTCAGCAATACCATTTCACACACCGTTATATCGGTTTAGCCAGGAGAGCACGCAGAGCCCCTCACGCTCTCCACCGGGTATTTGTCCTGCCTGTGAATCAATTACAGCAGAGACACTGTGCGCGTTAGGATTGCTGCTTGGCGCGTATTTCAGCCATGATATATGTTGCTCTGCTGCACAATGAACGACCAGGAGGTCATGTCTGTCAGCAAGGTTTTTATTAGGTGAACAGTGTCCATTCTCACAGCGGTAAGGGCTACCTGGCAGAAAATTGTAAGCTGTTTCCCTCAGAGGGGGCGAGCCCTAAATGAGTTTCCTGGTCTCACTTGGGGAACACGCTCAGATATTAAAGGGACCAGAGAGTATCATTACTGCCAGGTGATAAAAACAACCACTATTTGGGAAGACTGATGGCCTTTGTAAAAGCTCCCTACAGAAGCTTCATTCTGCACAGTGGATAATAACAGCCGTCTTGGGCTGAAATCCCAAAGCAGCTGCATTTTCCAAGGCTACAGAAGTGCTTCAGGATTCCTGGTGCCATGTTACTTAAGCATCGCTTTTTGGCAGTCATAAAGCTCAAGACTGGTTAATATTCTTCAATGATCACAGCTTAAAGATGTCGTCTGCTCTCTCCATGTTTGCGGCTCTGCTTTCTGGATTGCCTCCCTGGCTCAGCAAGGGTGAGCAGAGGCTACTTCAGGCAGGAAAGCCAGCAAGCAAAGCTCCTCCTTTTATCTTCCCCCTTGCAATGGGGAGTGCAAAGTTTAAGCCTCACGCTCTGACACTAAAATAACTGCCAACTTGCATTATAGCATCATGGAGATATCATTGCATCACACTGCAGACATGACCTTGCACAACAGCTCGTTGTGCTCGGGGAGCTGCACTTCCAGCACCATTTCCAGCCCATTTTCACTGTGTCTGGCAATCACAGTCCCCTGACAGCACTGAGGCTGGCCCTGGGGCGAGGCGCTGGCTGGGGCATCCTCATTTACCTGCTGCTTTCTTGGCCACAGCCGCATCCAGCGGGTATGTGTCCCAGCTGAGAAACGGCCACCCCGCTTGGGAGCCACTGGGATCTTTCCAGCATTTGGCCAGTCCCTGGTGCAGGGCTCCACAGCAAGCACAGAGCTGCCACCAGCTCACCTGGGAGCCAGTCAGATCCCCACTGATCTACCGACCAGCTTAAAAACCAGTTATCTTCTGTGCCCATTTCCTGCACCCATCCCCGTTCCTGTGTCATGCACCCAGTGGTGACCTCATGAGAGCCCAGAGGGAAGGTGGAGCAGCGTAGGGATGTGGCAAGGCCATGATGTGCCATCATGCCACCCATGGAGCTGTCCACCGTGGCAGACCCAGCAGCCCAGAGCAGGGACTAAGCCTCTCACCAGTCTCTCTGCCCCGGGGGCAGAGGCTGAAATAAGTGGTGGCACATTCACCAGAGGGTGACTGAAAAAGCAACAGCGCATTTGAGCTCTGCTTTTTGCTTTAACACCACCACCATTTGTGGCCCCCCACCCCACCAGCACAGGGGCAGGGGTGTGTGAGGGCAGCAGTGCCAGCCAGCCCCTTGCATGCCCAGTGCTCCTGCAGCAGTTACCCATGCAGGGGACTGGCTTTGGCTCACTTCACGGCAAGGTGCCCCGCTGCCAGTGTTGCTTGCATTCAGCCCTGATACCTATGATTCTATTCATCCAGCTCAAGTGCTTTTTTCTACGCAGGTTTTCTTGGCTGTTTTCTCTAGATGAAGATTTTCTGAAGACTGCTGGTTCCCTTTGTAACCTTTTAAGAGTCCTCTCTGTATGAAGTTCTCTTCACATCATCTCCAACAGATGCAGGTAATAAAGTCGCAGCAGATTTATGAGTTTGAGAATCTCATTATATCTATCTATCCATCAGGAAAAGGAGCTGTTTTTAAGAAGCAGGGGATGGATTTTGCCTTTATTTATTGTTTAAAAAGGGGAAGAAAAAGAAAATCTCTTCAACCCTTCCCAGCCCCAGCTGTGTAAAAACATCCTTTGAACTCACCAAGCACAGTGTTTGTTCATGCCAACATCAGGACGTGGTACTGTGGCTCTCTGGAGAGGCAAAAGTACGCAGCTCCACACCTGTGCGCCCCAGCTGAAGTATCTCAGCTGGCACCAACTTCAGGTCCAGCCATGGTGTTGCTGTGGATGACAATCAGTCCAGGAGAGCTGTGCCCTTAGAGACCTGTTAGAGATAAGTTAGGACAACTCATGAAGGACTATGACAGGTCACTGCTGCTGCCAGCCCATGAAGGTGAACATCCTCAGCAAGCAGTGGGGTGGGACAGGAAGGTCCCTGTGTGATGCCCATGACCTTAAGGGTCCCCAAAGCTATGCTGCCATGCCCAGAAAGCGCAGGGTTTGAAGCGCTGGAGCCCAAACAGGACCTCCATCCATCCCAGCACATCGCACACCACAGCCCACCCACCCTGGCAGCAGTTTGCCATGAAGGACAAAGGCTGCAAGCAAAGGATCAGGCAGCAGAAAAAGAGCCAGGGGACTAACAGCCTTCAGAAGCAGTCATGTGTCAAGAAAGAAGTGACAATCTTCTATCCCACCCGAAGCACCATGACCCTGGTGAGCTCTCACGTCAAGCAGTCGCTCTTGGGCTCTCCATGGGAGCAGTGGAGCCAGCTCCTCACCCGTTCCCATGCTCTCCACTGCTGCTTTCCCAGCAGCCGGGCCAGCCAGGCTCCTCCAGGGAGCTCCCATCTGCCTGTGCCTGTGGGGATGGGGGGTTTTGCACCAGGAAAGGCTGATGCTGGCGATGCTCAGAGGCAGAAGCTTCTGGGTGGTGTCAGAGAGGGTTAGACAAGCACATCAGCAGGATCCAGCCTGGCGGATCATGGTAACGGGTCATGTGTTTGCCATGTCCTTCGACCACATCAGTCAGGGACTCATAACTGCTGAAGTCCCCACTTGGGAAATACATTTTCCAGGCGTGGTTCCAGCCAAAAGGCGGCTCTTCAGGCCTATTGTCAGGATAATTTTACATCTTATTTGCAAATGGTCAGAGACCTGACTAGCATCAATCCCAACACAGCTCATTCCCAAATCGCCCAGCAGCCCCTGCTCTGCTCAGGCTTGGAGGACGAGAAGCCCTCAGGCTCATCCTGCAGGAGAAAGGCCCAGAGCTGTACGGAGTTATATTGCCCTGGGCAGGTCAGAGACTGGGAGGAAGGACCAGGACATGACAGACACCTAGCATGAAATCATGGCTTCGGCAAGGTCAACAGGACTTTGGTCACCCACCTACAGCCACAATTTCAGCCCCAAAATGCTGGCGTCTGGGGCCTTCAGTCACTCCCTGCTCAGTTTTCTGATATGGAGCCTCTTTCTCTGCAAACATAACAAATCAGTTTTGATCTTTCCCATCAGCCTCTTTTGCAAACACACATCCCGCACAACATCTCTGCTCGTACATCAAAACACTTGGCAAAACCAAGCAGAAACCTGTTCTCCCTGTCAACTAAAAAATTAATTAGGACAGAACCCTGATTCTGAACAAACAGATGAAAACCCTATCTCCTTCCAGCTCTTTAAGCAAAAATCTCTATGCAAGGATTAACCACTGGTGAGCAGTCACAGCCATTTCATTTGAAAGGTGACTGGTCTGTAGATGAAATGTCAGAGTTTACTTTGCAAACACTTTTTGTTTTTACAAAAGAACAGAGAAAAAACCCCACTCTCTGCCATTACTGTTACAAATCATCACTGTTCTATGAAGCAAAACGCTGCGTCCCCTCTAAAAGTGTTTGTTCGTGATGGTAAGTATTTTGTCCCATGCTGATCTAATTTGTGAGCCGTGGCGAGGCACAGCCTGTGT
Organism: Strigops habroptila; assembly: GCF_004027225.2. Classification (NCBI taxonomy): domain Eukaryota; kingdom Metazoa; phylum Chordata; class Aves; order Psittaciformes; family Psittacidae; genus Strigops; species Strigops habroptila. Next base: position 13,937,130 of record NC_044281.2, on the reverse strand, counting down.
TCTAAGAGTTTAATAAGTCACTGTAAGTGTAGTACTAAATTAAGGCCCTGATGAGGCAAGACCTGCCCTTCCCCAGTGCCCCTGGCCCCAGTGCTGGGCTGGGGGCACAGCCTTGCTCTTGCACTGCCCAGGCCCTGCAGCTCAGTGCATCTGCCTGGCTTTCGGGCTGTGTGCATCTACAAGGCCCTTTTCAGGGGCTTTTATCCCTGCAAACATCTTGTTAACAACAGCGGTGCTGAGAGCATGAGGATGGGCTTTGGAGGTGCTCTGCAGGAGCAAGTGGCTTGTCCAAACCCAAGTGCAATGCAGCCCATGTCTCCCACACCATGCCAGCAAAGGGCCCAGAGCCAGGGTGTGGGGTTCCACAGCGTCCCCTTGGTCTTGGTGGAATGGGGCAGCAGTGACAGCGATGGAGCATCTCACTGGCTCCAAGCTGGAAGAAGGCAGGGAGATCCAGCTCCACTGCAGGCTACAGTGACCACCACCAGCATACCAGCTCCTGCCTCCTCCCATAGCACAGCACAAAATACAGCTGATTGAGGAGTTTTAGAGCAATCTACAGACAGATCTTAGTGCGAGAGTCAGCAAAAATCTCTTCTGCTTGAAATAAAAAAGCCAGTCAGGAGCAGAGACAAAGTCTGATTTAGAATGGGGGGGGGACACACCAATCCACAAAGAAAAGAATTTTGGCCAGCGCACCATGGTCTCCATTAAATAAAACAACCTGTCATTTGCATTCACTTGGCAAGTGACTAGACCTGAACTTGGCTGCACACTTGATGATCCACCATGACTTTCCAGAGAGGAGGTTGAAATATTCTTATTCCTATTCATTAGGCCAAAGTAATTCTCTTAATGCCACTGAACCAGCCATGGACAAGATCTTGCACATAATGTCATTGGCAGTGCTGCTAAATGAAATCCCTCTGCAAGCAGCCTTGGGAATCAATACTTGCAGTAATTTGCCCTTCCAAGTTTTCCTCCCACGCCACCTATTTGTGGCACCAGTCTGTGCCAGCTCCATCTACCTCAGCCGTGCATGGGGCAAGGTGGGTCCTGAGGCCAAGTTGGTTCCCCCATGCAGTGCTCTACCTCTGCTGCCCTCCTCCATTTGGGAGCTGCTTCCCAGCCCCTTGGAGGGTGGGCAGGTTTTGCTGGAAGTCTGATAAGGAGCTCAAAGAGAAGGATGAGGTGCTCTCCCCCCTGGCTCCGTGGAGTATGAAGGGCTGACTTTATAACACATAGCAGAAAAGAATCATGGCTTTTTCCAGTAACTGGAAATACAGCAAAGCCTTCATTAAATTATTAGCCAGAAATTCAGCTTCTGTTAGGTGAGGCTGCCACACCATGGCAAACACGTCAGGCCATCGGCTAGCAGGGGGCCCAGGGACAACCCGGCTCTCACACATTAGCTAGAGTAAATCTTTATTGCTTCCTGAGCCCTTGCTTTGGACCACATTAAACATCAATATTGCAGCACTCAACGTCACCCAATATTATATCAAATCATTAGCGGAGGGTTAATCATTACAAAAAGAGGAGGTCTTGGTTGAAAATTCACTCATTTCCCACATGAAAGCAGTATTATTACCACAGCCCCACAAAGATTTGGGCTCAGCTGCACTGCTCACTACTTGAATGCATCACCACAACCTGTAGGTTCGTTACAGCAGTGGGGTGGAGGGAGAAGGTGATCCCATTTGTCCGCAGCCAAAAGGGACATGTCCAGAGGCCGGGCAAGCTCTGTCCAAATCCCTGTCCCTCCCAGCCAGCACAGGAGCTGAATGGTGGCAGAACCAGCCACCGAAGCCAAGAGCTGTGTTTATGGGGGGATTAGCCCTGAAATGAGGTCCTGGTCGCAGCCGCCACTGTCCATGGTGCAGTGAGCCAGGCGCCCTGCAGACCCGGGGAGGTCTGCCCAGCGGGCTGTGTGTGTGTATGTGTGCGTGTGTGTGTCCCTTTAGTGCTCTGGCCTGTCATAAAGAAATATATATTACCAAGTTCAAATCCTTGTGTTTCTTTTCTGCTGGCATAATAACTTTGAAATGTACTATTGCTGAGAGACTCGCCTCTCTCTGCCAACTACTCCCTGGAGAGAAGCACTAGCAGAAGAAAAGAACTTTTTACAGCTTCTTCATAAAAGAAGTCAGCAATCCGCTGGACCTAATCAACTTTTCCTAGAGATGATGGGGACAGAGCCTCAGCTGCAGCAAAGTGGTGTAACTTCATTGGTATGCCATTGAGGTGGGTTTTTTTACACCAGCAGACAATTTGGCCCTCTAATTCAGGAGCAATGCTCCAGATGTGCTCTGTACCTTTGCTGTTCTCTTTCACCGAGGCAAAAATTGTGTTGTTTCCTCCTCTGCCAGCTGTGTTAGGAAAGGGTGAAGGACAGACACTGCAGCCTAGGAAGAACTAATAGAAGAAGAGAAGCATTTAAGTAAAACCATTCACTAACACTATAGATCTCCTTATTGGTTTGCCCTGCCAATGTACCAGCACAGCTGGATGGTGTGCACGAAGAGAACCCACAGCTGATTTAGGATAACAGCCTAAATCAGGTGGTTTTTAGGCTGCTCTTTTCACTCAGCCATAGAATGCCAGTGCCAGAAATTTCAGCAAGAGCCACATTAGTGTCTGGTCTTCCCACCACCAGAAGCTGTGCCGTCTGCAGGAAAAGACTTCCATTTCAGAAAGCACCTCGCAGCGTCCGAGCTGATTTTCCCAGCTCCCAGCGATAAAGGCAGCCACAGATGTGGTTACAAATTTGATTACTTTTATTTTTTTTAAATCATTTGAGAAAGCATCTTGCCAGAGAACAGTTGGAAATGACAGTCCTAAGCAGCGGCAGCTCAGCTGGCAGTCTTCAAAATAAGGCCATTTTATTAAGCGTTTAAACTAGAAAAGCTAACGATTTGGCAGAGAGCAGTAGAACAGAAACTGATTCTGTCCTGCAGGTGGGTCTGAGCCAGCCTAGCACACTGCTCAGCTCTGCAGGGTGAGGGCTAACTCAGGCAGGGTGCTCCTGCCATGGGCACCTCTGATCCTGCCAGCAGCACCTCCATGTCACTTTGCTTTGCTGCACCATCGTTCCCTCCACCCATGACCAGGGACATCTGCACATCTCTCACCCAGCAGTATGTTCAGACACAGAGTGGGAGAGAGCATCCTGGTCGGCAGGTCAGGCATCTTGAAGCACGTGTCAAAACCTGGGTGCCGTTGTTCATGGGGTGCATGCTGCCTGCAGCAGTGGTGGGTGGCTGCAGCCACCCCAGGTATGACGCAGTGGTTTGGGGCAGACAATGGGGGACTGCTTCTTCCCTTCCTTCAATTCCTAGTGGAGAAATAGAAAGGCAATTGCAATCAATTTGGCATGTATCTATTTACTATGAGCACATACAAAAGACTCACAACAGATCTCCTCCCCCAACTTGGCAGCCAGCCTACATGTTGGCAAGCAAAAGATGTTATCTTAAGGATACACTGCAATATCCTGAGTCATGCTGGAAGTCTGAATCCACCAAGAAGCCTGCTGAAGTCAAGGACCTAGCGCAGGGATGCTGCCTTCTTACGTATTGCTTATGGTGATGTTCACCAGGGTGAATCCTCCGCGTCACCAGCACCGAGAGGCCTGACAGACAGCAATGCTTCACCTGCCTGGTCCAAAGGGCAGGAGGTATGAGAGTCCAGTCCCAGCCCTAGGATGGAGATGACAAGAGCATCGCTCCACCAAAGCTCTGCCACAGCTGACTGGGCTTTAACTGGCATCTCCATCTAAACCTCACCTTCCTACGCAGGGCCCGTGGGGGCAAACAAGGTTGCTGCGGTGGCTGCCTCAGGGTGCCAGGCTGCGGGGAGGCGGCGTGAGCCGGGGTATGTGACAGAAGGGTGAAGGCAGCGGAGCTAAACTGATTTACATCAGCTGAGGAACTACTGCACGGTTGGGCGGCAGAGCATAGCAATTCAGGGGAGGAATAGCAAATTCAAAGCCCAACATTAACACAACGCTCAACTGAGCAACTCAAGGACTCCGAGGAGAAGAAATTCAAACCACACAGCAGACTTAAATCAGGAGGATTTGGCAGCCAAGAGCTTTAGGTTCATGCCTCCATCAGGCAAATTTGGACGTGGGCAACAGAAACCTGAACATTTCCCAGGGGCAAGAGCGGCCTCCTTCTCCCAGACTGTAGTTTTCCGTAAAAGCAAATATTGGTTCCCACTATTTCACTCTGCGATCACTCTGTGACCAGTGATGGTCACTCTAAAGAATAGCCACAGCTCAGCAGAAATAAAGCCATACAGCCTCTGCAGATGATGACGTATACCTTAGAAGTCCTCAGCAAACAGCAGAGCCCAGACTGCAAAACATGCTTTCATCAACTTATGCAGCAGCAAGCCTTCAGCCATCCCTGGACAGAAAACCAGTGCGGGAAAATGCTGCACCACTCTAACCCATTGAGAGAAAAGGAGGGCTCAAGGGCCACCCTGCCTTGGCACAGCAGTCCTGGCTGTACATCAGGACCATGTTTTGGGGTGAGGAAGGCATGAAGTGTATCATGTCATGGTCATCTACCAACTACCAGATGGATTTAGCAGGTTTGCAGCAGCTGTTAGCTATTGCAAGGAGATGTATAGATCTTAAGGCCAAAGGATCAGATAAAATCATTTAATATGAACTCCTTGCAAGACACAAGCCACAGAATCACAAGTCCATAATTTCTGTGTGACCCCAGGCATGTCTTTCAGAAAGATCTGCCATCTGGATTTAAAGATATCTAAGGATGGAAACTCTTCCATCCTCGAGTACATTAGTAGATAACTTCAAGCATTAACAAGGGAGACACCCTTTTTTTCTTTTTTGCCTGTCTTCATCTTTCAGACATTTTATGTTGTTATTCCTTCGCCCTCCAAATTCAACAGCCCTGCACTCCCAGAAGTCTCATTCCTAAATAAGTACTTAGAGATGATGATCCAGTCACCTCTTAACCTTTCCTTTGTTATGCTAAATTAGTTTAAACTTCCTTCATGCTCCCTCCAGGGAAAGTTTTCCAGTCTCTGAACCTTCTTCTTTCCCGGCAGCTCCTCAGAGCCCCTCCGGCCACGCTGCCCCACAAGAGGAGCTGGCTGATTGAGCAGGAAGTCAAGGCTGATTAAGCAAATCACTCTGGAAGCAAAGGAAACATGCTCTTGGTCACATCACTGGTGATCAGAGGCCTCCACAAAACCTCCTTCTCCCAGCCTGGACATACTGAAACCCAACCATCTGTCTCTCCATGAGCGTTGTGCCAATGGCAGGGCTGCCCTCAGCCGCTGCTGCTGCTGTTATGCCAGCCCATTCCCCTGGCTTTCCAAGCACCCATGGCACCAGGCATGTTGGGGTGTGCGCAACCAAGTCTGCAAAGCAAGTAATTAACAGCGATAATTAATCTTTTTGATTACTTTTGTCCAGTACCATCAAAATTCTCGGGCGTGCTTGTTTACTTGCTGTGTGAGAACCGCTTGATAGGTTTATATGAAGTAAATTACTCAATAGGCAGTACCCATGGCAAGAAATAATTGGGAGGACTTAATGCCACCGATTAAATTATCCACCTGAAAACCAAGAGTTCTAGCAAAGCTTTTCTGTTTTCTCCTACATTCACACACCAGAGCTCTGCGCCTGCCCGGCCACCTCTCCGTGCGCCCTCACATCTCTCCTGACGAGAGCTCACCTTCACCACCGCGTTTCCCTCTGCCGTCCAACACCCGCCTCCTGCCCGCTCCTTGGGGTGCCCGCCACCAGTCCCCCCGCTTCCCCGTTCAGCTCCTCGGAGCAGGGATTGCCCGGGCGCCCCGCAGGCGCCCGGCTGTGCCCGCACACGGGGTGGCTCTGCCCGGACACCGCCGCCCGCAGCCTCCGGTGCCGGCGGGCGGAGCGCGGACCCGGGCCGGTGCGTGAGCCCCGAGCTCCCCCTAGCGGGGCCGAGCCGGGCCCTGCGCCGAGCCGAGCCGCACGGGGCGGGGGGACCGGCGTCACCCCTTCCTCGGCGAGGGAATGCCGGGCTCTGCCCCTGCCGGGACCTGTGAGCACTCTCCCGGGCCTCCCGCCACCGCTGTAAATCAGGAAGCACCACTCGACTGCACACAGGGCCCGTGTCTGCAAAGACCGGACCGGAACCAGGCACAGAGTCGGGGGGTTTAATCTCGGCGATGATGCCATAAATACAGGCAAGAGAGCCCATGCTGGCAAAAAGGGAGCTGGGGGAAACTCGGCCAGGGAGGTTTCATAGAATCATAGAATCACAGAATGGTTTGGGTTGGAAGGGACCTTCAAAGTCATCTAGTCCAATCCTCCTGCAATGAGCAGGGACATCCTCAACTAGATCAGGTTGCCCAGAACCACATCCAGCCTGGCCTTGAATGTCCCCAGGGATGGTGCATCCACCACCTCCCTGGGCAACCTGTGCCAGTGTTTCACCACCCTCATTGCAAGTAATTTCTTCCTCATGCCCAGCCTGAATCTCCCCTCATTTAGTTTAAAACCATCACCCCTTGTCCTATCACAACAGGCCCTGCTAAAAAGTCTTTCCCCATCTTTCTTATAGGCCCTTTTTAAGTACTGAAAGGCTGCAATAAGGTCTCCCCAGAGTCTTCTCTTCTCCAAGTTGAACAACCACGACTCTCTCAGCCTTTCCTCATAGGAGAGGTGCTCTGCTCATTTCTGTGGTGCTCCTATGGACCGTCTCCAACAGGTCGATGTCTTTCCTGTACTGAGAACTTCAGAGCAGGATGCAGTACTCCAAGTGGGGTCTCACCTGAGCAGAGTAGAGGGGCAGAATCACCTCCCTTGATCTCCTGGCCTTTGGATGCAGCCAAAGACACAATTGGCCTTCTGGGCTGCAAGCGCACACTGCCGGCTCATATCCAATCTTTCATCCCAAGTCCTTCTCCTCCAGAGTACTCTCAATCCCTTCATCCCCCAGCCTGTATTGATGTTTGTTTGAGCTGGCAATGGACTGTCTCTGCATGCCCGACCAGAGAAGGAATAGCCTCTAAAAGACAAACCACACACTGTCTGGGCACACATGCACGGTGCACAGTGTGCGCTGTGGGGCCTTGCAGGGCAGAGCTGACATCAGGGCTGGTGTGGTAAAGTAGGAGACCAACCCAGGCAGCTCATGTGCCTTGGGCAGAGTGAGCAAGTCCGTGGGTCAGAGTTTGGCCAAGGAATCCAGTGGGGTGAGGGATGAGTGCATCTTCCCTCCTTTCTAACCCACAGTGCAATAGTGACATAAAGCCAGCATCAATACCAGCTGCAGCCTTTGTAAATCATGCTGCCTCTCTTCTCTCTGGCTCCTATCTTTCTTTCAAAGATTCCTCACTAAAGCATGAATGGAAAAGTTCACAGGTTTCTTCCATGAGTTCATAAGTTACTTACGATCTGCAGGCTGTGCAAGTATAGTTCCCTAAACTTCTCTGTAAGGGGGACACAGACAGATTCAAGACCTAGGTGGCATCTTCAGACACTGTTCTGGTCTGGAAATCACAGCTTTTGAGCTGTGCACCCCATTCCTCATGGATAATTAACATGTCTCTCCCACCAGCAAGGAAAGGTGAGATAGTCATTACTCCTTGCCCAAGGGCTGCAGTATTCGGTGTTCATGTGGGATCCTGAGTGCATGCTCTGCATGGGGTGAGAGGAGCTGCTACCCAAACCTAGTACTCAGGTGGTGCTCCAAGCCCATATTTCAATGGTGGTCAATGATGGAGGTGGGTTAGCTCTCTATCTGGTTGGGTCTCCTTACCCCACCATCTACTATCAAAAACCAAGGTTCCAACCCAGAACATCACAAGATTTGCTGTAAAAAGTTAAAGAAAACAAAAAATGGGTTTCCTTACCCTCTTTGAGTCTGTGGGGCAAGAGTTTCACTTTTTCTCTGCAGCACTTTTCTCCTTCCTAAGAGAGAGCAGGGTTTCTTGCTGAGGCTTTAGGGAAGGACTGGCAGCAGAGGGGCCTGGTTTCCTGCAGGATGGAGAAGAGATGCAACCAGGCTCCGTGTTTCTCCAGTTTTGTGCTGACATTTTTATTCTGCATTGCTCCTTATCAGCTCAGGGCCAGCCTGGCCCACAGGCAGCTGATGACATTTCCAGTCATCGGCATTTTTCCACTTGAGCTGAGATTAAGCCGGGGTCTTCTGATAAGGACTTGTACATTAGACGGCTGAAAGAGTGCTAACAGCCTCATCAGCCACCCAGGCTTTCCTGTGGCCTCACAGCACTCTTGCTGTCATGTGCAGTGTGTTTCCGAGCTGGTGCCACATGCCGTGTCTGTCCCTGGAAAGGGCCCAAGCAGGGCTGGTGGCTGAGCTAGCAGGGTGCTGCACTGGCACACAGACCTCGGGTGCTGCAGAAACTTTGGCTGGTTGCTTCCACCTTGTCAGTCAGCTGAATCCAGACATCACCCAGCTCCTCCATGTACCTGTGTGCCAGGGAAGACAGCAGCAAATGTAAATCAGAGTCTGCAAAGAGCTTCATCAATTGTGCTCCTGCCAGCACCATGGCTGCCCGTCTGCCACAGCAGTGCTGGCTCTGACCTTGTTTTATGGAGGCTGCATCACAGATCCCTCCACTTACACATCACTCCTGGTCTGAGGCTCAGCCCCACGCCAGCTAAGTCACTACAGTGTCTTGCCTTGCTACTAAGGGACCCTGACCCTGGTTACCCTTGTCTGTGTGATCTGGGGTGTGGATGTAAATGTACGTTCACCCTCTCTATGAAGAGCATTGGGCACCTGATTCCAAAATCGCTTTGACACTCCAGGGCAGGAGTCCCATGCCGAGAATGCCAAATAGTCTTGGTCAGTTTTTCTGCACCTGAAAACACCACCACTTTAAAGTCTTTTAGCTCTGACTTTCCATGGATGTATCAGGAACTTGACACAAACACACCCAGCCCACAGTCCTGTGAGACAACAAGGCTCAGGCATCCAAAAGGTAATGGGGAAACGCATTTCTCCATGTACCGGAGCTTGATTTTACCTGATCTGGGCATTGCACTAAGAAAGAGCAAGATGGTTAAGAAATTACATTCTGTCTTACAGATGTGCACACATACACCTCCACACGCCTGGCCCACTTCATGCTTGAGGAGCCCTCTGTGAACATCCCTACACTGGCATGCACACAAGACTGTGGCTTGCCGAGATATGTACCCACAGATTCAGTGCAGATAAAATAGGTGCTGGCATTTAGGAAGGCAGAAAAAATAGCCTGTGTGTCTTGGCAGGTGTCCATAATAACAAATAGCAGTAATAATATCAACAATTACGACAATAATAATAAGAAACACTGATAAAGGACCTTGCGCAGTGCTGGCTGGACTGAAGTTCCTGAGCAGAGCAGCTCATGAGTTCTCCCTGCTCCGATGGCAGAGTGCCACAACATCAAACAGCTCCTTATCTGGAGAGAGCCAAGGAGCGTGGGCTGCTCCCCCTGGTCTCATCCCCAACAAACCCTTCTGCCAGCAATGAACAAATCACTCACATCATATGCATTCACCAGAAATCAAAGCCCTGGCAAGTTATTATTGCCCTGACGCTCTCCCCAAGAGGAGGCTAATGCTGAGCTCTTTATCCCTCCTGTGTTCCTGCTTTCCCTGACACGCTTCAATTCTTTTGCATTTGCAGGTAATTCTGCTCTGTTTGATCGTGGCTCGATCGCCTGTCTAATGGTTTCGCATCGTCCGTCTGTCCTGCGGGGCAGCCGCCTCCGCCCGTCCCACCTGCGCGTTCAGCCCAGTGCTTGCTCAGCAATCCAGCTTCGGAAACACATTTTGTCTTTATCCAGTGCAAGGGCTGGGCCATGGGGCTGTGAAGCCAGCATTGCACAGCACTGCCAATGGCCAGACCGTGGAGAAAATGGCAGCCTCAGCCCTTGCCCATAGATGAGGAAGTCGGGGCAGGAGAAGGAGTGCAGCTGGCATCCCTTGCCAAGCACAGGGCTGCTCTGCTAAGGAACATCACCAGCCTCAGCTACAGGAGGAACCACAGGCAGCCCTTCAACCGTACCCCTACAGGATGGAGGGCAGGAGGTTCAGTATTTAAGCAGATGCTCCAGCAACCATTAGGATTAGGATTTGCTGTATGCTGCTCTCCACGTGTTCATAACACCAAAGAGGCAATGTTGGTGTCGTGCCCTGCCGGCCCCCACGCTGAGCCCTGGAAACAGCCATGTTCCTGAAGCTTCAAGCTCCCAGCAGGGCAGCAGAAAGCCCAAGGGACGGGATAGTGCCATGAGCCTCCAACTTTCAGCCACCCACAAAGCAACCCGGCAGACAAGGTGCCTAAAACCTCAATTTGGATTCAAAGAACCACTGCTGAGAGCTCAAGGGCTGCTACGGGCATGGTTGCACCAAGCTGCTACCTTGACCAGCAACACAACTCCTTCCTCTCCCCACTGCTGAAACTCCCCTTTCCCCACTCTTCAAGGAAGCTGCTGTTGTTGCTGCCCATCTTCAAGGGACATAGAATCATAGAACAGTTTGTGTTGGAAGGAACCTTCAAAATCACCTAGTCCAACCTCCCTCCAATGAGCAGGGAAATCCTCAACTAGACCAGGTTGCCCAGAACCACATCCAGCCTGGCCTTGAATGTCCCCAGGGGTGGCGCATCCACCACCTCTCTGGGCAACCTGTGCCAGTGTTTTACCACCCTCACTGTAAAGAATTTCTTCCTCACATCCAGCCTGAATCTCCCCTCTTTTAGTTTAAAACCATCACCCCTCATCCTATCTCAACAGGCCCTGCTAAAAAAGTTTCTCCACGTATGGGGTCAAGGAGCAACATTCACCCATATTCCCCAGCATGAGGTCCTGCTGGCCAGTCTGTGAAGGTGTTGCAGTTGCCCGAGCCCCTGCCAGTCTGGAAGCCTCATGGGAGAGCTCTGCCTGCTGCCTCGAGCCCCAGGACATGACAGAAAGCTGTATGCGCTCACAGCGAGTGCAGCAATGGCATTCCTGTGTGCTGCTGGGATGAGGGTTTGGAACTGTTATGTTTTCTGTATACATTGAGATCAAAATATGAGCTTTCAAAATGACTTGAGATTAGCTGGAGGGAAACAACAGAGAGAGGAAAAGTAGCACATCGCTGCTTGATTTAACTGCCTGCACACCATGCACATACTGCCTTTCTGCAAAGCTGAGGCAATGTAGAGGGTTTGGAAAACTGCACCCTTGGCTGAAGGCATGTGGGTCCTCTTCGTAAGTGGCCAAGGCTGTGCTGGGCTCAGTGAGAGGGTCAGGCAGGTCTTCTGGACCTGAACCTCACCTTCTGGCTGTGGTGCGGGATCTCAGCTGGGCTAGGGTATGCTGGTGCGAGGTGAGTCCCTAACCCGCGTCCTCAGCAACATCAGCTGTGCTGAAGGAAATTGCAGAGAGCTGTTCCCAAAGCCACTGGAAGACAGGGGAAGAGGACGTGCAGAGAAGCCATTTCAGTCAGGCTGTGCACAGCCACACCAGCGTGCCTGGCTGCCAACTCGAGCAGGTCTGCAAAAGCAAATTCCAGCTGTTTACATGCTTCAGATATGCAGATGCATAAGGCACAGGCCTCAAATACCAAAATATCTGATTTTACTTGCAAATGAAGCAGCTCAGTATCTGAGCGCATGTAATTTGCAGGTGCCATTAATTTTCCCCAGAGCTTGGTGCCTGGTTTTAACCAGAGGCAAAAGAGTTGTCAACAGGAGAGCACACCTGTGGGTGTGAGGCTGCCTTAAAAGCAGCGACAAAACAGCTCCAAAACCTAGGACCAAACTGAGGCAAGCTAGCGAAGCCTGTAGAAGAGCCACACCAGCAGGACACAGCAGCTGGTATGGGCACAGTTGCCATGTCCCTAAAAGGACCACAAGACGCACTTACCTGACAGCACATTGATACTGAATATGCTGCCAGCCACTCCCCCTTCTCTCCTGAAGCAGGGCCCAGCTGATGAATACTCACCAGGAGCTTATTCATCACAAAAGAGGAAAAAATGATCAGCAAGCAGTACGCTCATCTAGTAATGCTTCTTTCTCACCAGACTGTCATGGGAAACTGCCAGAAATGTTCAGAGTTGAAGATGAGACAAGGAGAAGCTTAGAGAGGTTTATTACACCTGGAAATGAGATACGTGTTCAGAGCAGCAGTTAGGAAGGGAATAACATCAACATGTGTCTGCAGGATTCCAGCGAATAAACGCATCTTACCCCATGACACTAGTTAAGGAAGGGGAAACTTTGCTATAAGCCATGTCAATCTTGGTTGCTGTATGGTGAAAGGGAAGAGCCAGGAGGCTTTTACTTCCCTAGAGAGACTGGGGGGTGCCATGGACTGCTGTTCTCCAGGTTGTCACCTAGAGGTGATGGGAACTGAAAACAAGGGGAAACACTCTGCTTGCAAACGCGATTTCTGCAGCAGACAGATGACTGTGTCAGGACAGCCCCTAGGACAGGTGGGGCAGTTTGCAGTCATGACCCTTACACAGGTAAAATAAAGCAGTGTTGAAGAAAAAATGAGCTTACTCAGGTCTATGATTCAAATTCAAGATTGTCATTAATTGTAAGTAGTTCCTTGTGTTGGTAGAGTGTTTTCTTCTTATGAGCAGGTCTACATTTCCATCTGTGCTGCCTCCCCCTCACATGGTATGGGAACTCCTCTCAGTCACACGCTTTCTCTTCAAGCTGTCCCTGAGAGGTAGGAGGGTGCTGTTAGCAGCCTACAGCATCAAGCAGCATGTGCAGGAGCACAGGACATTTCTGCTTTAGCCATGAGATAACCAGGTATCTCAGCATGGGGCCACCCTCCCTCTGGAGCTGAGCCTCCCAACATGTCAGAGGACACCACAAAGCGCTGGGAAATGACTGGTAAGAAGTTGCTGGAGTTACTGATCAAACCAGCACAGCAAGGGCTGTGCCAGCTCCTCCAGCTGCTGCTGGGCTCGGGGGCTCAAGGACCACGAGGTGTGGGAAAGGGGACACCCATCTTCCTACGTGCACAAGCAATAGCACAGAGGAGGAATGAGAGCGATGTTCAGACCATCGAAGTTTGGCTCGTGTATTTGGTTGTAAGTGAAAGCTCTCATGACAGCTTTCTGCAAGATAATCTGTGGGTTTTCCTCTGGATAGGTCAAGTGGATCTTAGATTAGAAAGTGCTGAGGAGTGCTCCCTGTAGTTTATCTTTGCTAATGCTTTCTTTAAGGTCCTGTTCCAGACAACACAAGCGATGGCTCCTTTTATTAAAACTTGGCCATAAAAGTTACATTAACACAGGAATTGGTAATACAAGTTCACCAATAGGGATCTCTGTGAGCCTGCAAAGCAACGCATTACCTTGTCAGAGAGGGGATGGCAAGCCAGGTTTTTGTAAACCTTCAGGGTCAGCATTGTAAATAGTGTCCTGACACCCAGCCTCCATTGGAAAAGGTGAGAAAAGTCCCAAATAAAAGGTCCACTCTAGGAAGGATATGATAGATGACAGGCAGGGAAGTCTCAAGGAAGAAAAGTGTTCTGCAGAGACTGTAGGAGCTTCACCCAGAGAGTCTGGAGCTGTCAAAATCCAGGTTGTCAGGATAATAGAAGAAAAGCAATTTCCTAAAGTGTAATGAGCTAAAGTGAAGGAAATGTATTTCCTCAGCTCTGGAAACAGGATATACTGAATTACCACATAGTGGAAGAACCTAGTGAGACATTTTGACATACGTCACTCAGGCATTAAAGAGCTGCAGCCTCTTTAGGAAATTAAGTAATGAGGGTGAATAGGGATAAAGGAAAGTGTCTGTTTGGAGCAGATGAAAGGACTCCAGATGTGTGCGTGGCTGTGACTGCTTCATATTGTTTGGGACTTTCAGCCCTGAAAGCAAAAGAGACAATCCTGATGAAATATGTAAGCCTTCACTTGAATGCTATCAAGACAGAATCAAACCTAATGTTAAAGCACAAATACAGAAAGGAAACACAAGAGGAAATGAAAAGTGAAAGAGAATCTCCCCTTGAAAAAAAGTAATAAAGACATTCCTGTTCCCCATGCTTTCCCTTATCTCGCGCTGTTCGGGGAGCATCAGTTCTGCACATGTGAGCCTCTGCACAGACTATACCACATATTACAGGATATAATGTCTGGGTTTGAAAAGAACAATTGGAACTGAGGGACCTGTCCTGCTTTGAGCATCCCCTGCACAGCCCCAGCCCCACAGCTCTCCCACTGTGACTATCATTTCCATCAGGCACTCACTGGCAGTGCTGTTGTGGCCACTCTAGAAAAAACCCAGTGCAGGTCAGGAATGACTTTGGGTTGATTATTAAAAACTCAGGCAATACTTTTATTATAAAAACCTCTCACAATGGCCTGCTGCTCCTTGAAGAGTTTGGGCAATGAAATAAAACCAGGAATGCAAAACTAAAGCTGATGGACCAAGTAGGTCAAGTGACCCTCTGCGGCAAGCTGCAGCACCTTTGTCCTGCCCTTGGCTGCCTGCCTGCTGCTTGCAGGTTCTCACTGTTTGCTCCTTTCCAGGGCCTGAGACCATGTTCAGCAGTTCCCACATGCTTGCTGGGGAGCACACTGCAAATCAAGTCCCAAATAGCTGGTGGAAAAACAGGAGGCAGAAGAAAAACAAGGTTGAATTATGAATTACATGAATGAGTGGATTACATTTTATGGCATTAGAGATGACCAAAGTTAAAAGAGGATTTTCTCTTATAGTTTTGATGTATTTAAGAATTATACACCACAGGCTGTGTTTCAATTATAGGACCAGAGAGTAACATGGAGGGGTTATGATGTTTAAAAACCACCAGTTTTCCAGCCAGGGAGTTTTAGACCTGGTTGTTGGCCCATATAGGATAGGATGAGCAATGTGGGCTGGGGGGGATGACAAGGCAGCAGGAAGATGAAAAGTACTGTCTGTCATAGATACGCATAGCTACTAGAAGATCCATGCGTTGTTTGTCTCTTACAGACTTTGCTAAGAGCAGCCCACGGATTCTGGCATTGGTTGAGAACACCAGTCACAGAATCCAAGAAGGAGCAGGAAGAGATAAATATGCTGTGTTACTGGGGGTGAATGAAGGAAAAGAGAGCCTGCAGGTATTCGATTCATTAAGAAAGAGTTAGGCTGCCACCCACCAGCCCCACTATCTGTAACCTGGCAAAGACAGATGGCAGCAGTGCTGCCTGTGGGCAAAGTCTGCCCCAAAGCAGGGACAGCTCAAAGAGATGCAGCCATGGTCTTTGTGAAACACTCTGCTCCCTGTAGCACAGGCTGAGTGAAAGCAGCCAGCATCACAGTGGACTAGGAACCGATATGAGCAGGACTGCTAGCTTTTTAAGCATGTTTAATGGAAAACAGTGTCTGATAGAGGCATCATCTTTTTGGCATGTCATCACAGGAAATTTGCTACAGGCAGCCAGCTTTGCAAGGCACACAAAATATCACAGAATCAACTAGGTTGAAAAAGACCTTTAAGATCATCGAGTCCAACCATTACCCCAGGACTGCCAAGTCCACCACTAAACCAGGTCACTGGGGGCCTCATCTGCACATTTTTGAACACTTCCAGGGACAGTGACTCCACCACTGCCCTGGGCAGCCTGTTCCAATACCTGAGCACCCTCTCTGTGAAGAAATCTTTCCTAATATCCAATCTAAACCTTCCCTGGTGCTGCTTGAGGCCATTACCCCTTGTCCTATCACTTGTTACTGGGTAGAAGAGACCAACCCCCACCTCACTACAACTTCCTTTCAGGTACTTGTAGAGAGTGATAAGGTCCCCCCCCCTTCTCTTCTCCAGACTCATCACAGCAGCTTTGCTGAATTTTTCTAAGAGATGTTATTTGTCAAGATCCTCATCTCCATCATCTTTCAAAGGGCCTACCTCAGACAACGTGTATGTCTGTACGAGACCTTGACTGATTCTAATTTATTAGGGGTATTAGGAGTAGTTCTGCCAAGCAAGGCCTTGTACCTGGGCAGAGCTGGTAGAGATAAAGGAGCCAAGTGAAGAGGATAAGGTCTGACAAGGAACAATTCTGAGTTCTAAAAATCTAATTTTGCTTACCACAATCACTTCAGCAACAATTTTAGTTGCAGTCTGAGGGGAAAGGAGATGGAGAAGGAAAAAAACAACAAAAACATTGTCTGGAATGGGCAAAACACTGGGCAAAAAAGGAGGGGGGAAAAAACCCCAAAACCCAACAAACAAAAGCTATATTAAACAGTAGGACCCAAGGGAGAGCAGCAAAGATGAGATTAGTAATAGAGAAAACTGGCTGGCTCCACTGAGCAAATGCTGGCTAACTGAAAAATTAAATTCTGCAGGATTAAACAAGGCATTAAACTGGTTGAGGGGAAAAAAAACCCACAGCAAAAAACAACCAACAACCAAGTGCTCTCATATATAAGTCAAGTGGCTTTACTTTGAACACTCAGCTAGGCTGGAAAAGCTCTTTACCAAAGCAGCCATAGCAAATACATGCAAACTGCTGAAAGCACAAATGAGAGAAGACTACACACTTAGAGAGGCATCCTCTGCTGATGATAATCCATGCCTCTTGATTCAGGCAGCAAGTTTAAATGTCTGCACCAACAGGCAGCAGGAATGTGCAGAGAACCCCAGATGCCTCATGTATCTTGGATTTAACCCATCTGTATGCTTCTAGGCACTTAATCACTCCTTAAACCTCTCCCCCCATCCCAGTTGGGTTCATCCTAATGGGGTGATGGCAAAGAACATTTTTCATTAGCAAATGGAAAATAAAACCCAACAAAGGCATTGTTTTGAAGACCTGCCCAGAACTGATTGTAAGAACTTTAAGGCCCCTAGACTTGGGCAGCTCTCCCAGCACTGGAAGGGATCAGCACCACCACAGACAGACACAGGGAAGCTGTGCCCCATGTAGAAAATGGTGACTTTGGGAAATACCTATGAACACTTCCAGGGCCCAGTTCTGCACAAATTCCACTGGCACAAATGTGGACCAGTGCTGATGTGGCAGTATTGTAACTGAGACTCACAGCTCGAAATAAAACTTTGGCAGAGTACAAGCCCAAATTTGACATAAATCAGCCTCTCTACACTTGCTGATGCTTTGGCACTAGCTGGGTGAGGCAGGGTTGCTGCTACCCCTTCAGATGGAGTTTGGGCTCAGTGCATTTCTTTACGAGTGCTGCCCCTCTCAGCCCCTGTGCAAGAAAGCCACAGCTTGAAGAGAAATGCTGCAACACACACAAACCCCAAGAGAAACCAAGGGGTTTTTTTCCATCTGTGAAGCTCTTTTCAGGATGAGCCGTATTACGTACCACACAGCTCTCTAACGAAGGACTATACAGACCGGGAAGGTGCTGCACCAGATGCCAGCTGTGCTCCTCACAAGCCTTACTGCCCTCCCTGGGGTCACAGCACAGGCTCACAGCACCAGCCTGCAGCTGGGAAGACCCTCTCTCCTCTCTCTCACCACAGCATTTTCTCTCCTGCTGCAAAGGGCCACCGCTGCATCCAACATGGCTACAATGGGGAAGCTAGAAGTGGCTGAAGTCCATGGAACACAAGGTACCTGTTGAGAAAATACTGGTCAGTGTGACAGCATTTACATCTGTATCAGCAGCCTAACCAGCATCAGCTACCTGGTAGGCATCACAGTAGAGGACCCCACAGATCAGGTTTGCAAGAGCCCTTGGGATGGTTGCTGGCTGGTTACAGAGGGTTTCTTCCACCAAGAACCGCACAGTGTGAAAGCAAAGGCTTTACATTTTAAATTTAAACAGGCAAGAAGCTGAAGCTGGTGCACAAGCTGAGCAGAAACAGGCATCAGAGCCAGACTGAGTTCACAATACAGGACTCTCCACACCAGTCACTATGACAGCCATCACAAGCAAGGTGCAAGGGGTGAACAGGACACACAAACCTCTTGGTCCTAAGGACAACTGCCGTGGGATTTACTGGATGTGGGCATAGAAAGTTGGTACTGCTGTTCCCCTATAGAAACGCAAGAATGCATCTGAATATCAAAGCTACTTTGCTTTCAGGGACATTTTTAGCACAACACTTCAGTTTTCTAACTAGATTCAGCGGTACCAAAACTCTTCACTGGCACCTTCCACTAGTCATAAATTAGCAATAGCAGTAAACCAAGGCAGCCATTCCTGGGCTGAACCTCACACCAGTAAACACGACAATCAACTTTTAGCCCCTGAAGAAAAGCATCCTGTATCTCCAATTCACACCCAACATCTGCAGAGTACCAACCCTGCGCTTTGGGGTGTAGGCTCCAGGGGGGAGTGTGGAAGATATCCCCTATTGTTTCCTGCAGAGGGGACAAGTCCCCTTGAAGTTGTCTTCACCTCTGCAGGACGCCACCTCCCAAATTTAATAAAGGTTTATCCTTTCTATTGCTTCACCGCATACAAGAGCAATACTTGCTCTTGTAACAAAATGTCACCTGCTTTTCCAGTACAAACTAAAGGAGCTTTCCTGAGAAAATAATTGCCAACTATTAAAAGACTACTGTTGGAGCTCGAGAGAACTGTTAAAATACAGAGAAAGATAAACCACATTCTTCCTGAACTGATACTCCAAACAAAGCCTATTTGTGTTTCGAAATGTGGCACTAGAACAATGGCCGGTTGTTTTTGTAAAGTTTCAGGCTGAGAGCCACGCAATCATTTTCTAAGAGCAGCATTTCTTTGTTCTTCATGGAAATGCTGGAAAGAAACCCAGGTGATTCAGCTGGTTTCTATCTTAGTCAGCAGAAGAGTCTCAGCCCAACTCTAGGGAAGAACCCCCATTTTCATAACTTCCACCTTCTTACTCTTCACTGTGGCCTCAAATCTTACATGAAATAGCAACTTACTTTTGCTGTTTTGTTAAAAGCTGGTTTTTAACAACTATCATAGAATCATAGAACAGTTTGGGTTGGAAAGGACCTTCGAAGGTCATCTGGTCCAACCCCACTGCAATGAACAGGGACATCTTCAACTAGATCAACTATTTTCACCACTCTCCCACCTCTCACCATTTTGACTTTGAGGACTACTTGAGATATGAGCACTCTGAAGGATAAACTTTGCAACATCCACAGAGAGAGTCAGAATTGCATCAGTAACAGCCCAGAACAGCTCATCACTATAACCCCTATAGTGTCCAAATGTCTCAGGCCCACAACCTTGAAAATTCCCTAGAATGGAGAAGCTTGGAGTAGATTTTCTCCAGCCATACTGCATTGAGCTTATGCTGCTGCACTCTCCTTTTGTTTACTTTGTCTCATTTTTTCTGTGACCACTCTGTCCTGACAAATGCCTGGATTCAGCACTTTCAGTGTACTCCCATCTCTCAGGAAGGCAAGGCATTAAAGCACAATCCAGTTTTGTCCTTTGCCACAAAATCTTTGCAGCATGTGTTAGCATGTAAGACTGCATCATTCACTGACACCGCTTACCCCTCAGCCTGAATTACAACCAAGCACTGTGAAATGCTGCTCTAATTACGCTGTGTAGAATGGCTGATCCACTGTTCATTAAAAAGAGAAGCCAGATTACTGAATCTCATCAATCTCTGTTCACAGTTCTTCTGATGATCAGGTCAGCATTAAGTGAGACTGTTTATGAAACACAGAACCTGGAAGATGGTCTCACCTAGGACATGACTGCTTTTCCCTTGCAAGCCACAACCTCAAACATATTGGAGATGGGAGACTAGCAAAGCAAGGATCAGCTGAAGCACATACCCTTGATAACAGAAAGCAAAGGGGAAAACTTCACAAAACGAATGGTGAGAGGAAGATGCAGCAGCCATTTACTCACCGCAAAGCATCCAAGGCATAGTTCTGCCTGAAGAGAGGTGGAAAAGCTGCTCTCGGAGAGCAAACCTAGCACTGTAAGGTTAGCGCCAGCCAAAGCACTCTAGTTTGCACCAGCCACAGCAAGGTGGCAGAACAGCAGCTTTACCCCAGTGCGCAGCTGTCCGTGTCCAAGCAAGGCAGTGGAGATTCCCAACATCTGGACGATCCAGGTAGTCACCACATGCACACCCTGGCCTTGCAATCCTGCCAAAGACCTGACCAGAACTACACAGCAACCGTCATTTCTCATCCATACACCAATCCTCAAAATAATGCCAAACTCCGACTTACCAGTTTCGGTGATGAAGCAGGTGTGCATTTTTTAGATCTCAGAAAACGTAACAACATATAAGAAAAAAATGCTATTCCATACCCCTTAAATTGTATTATTTCAAGCACAGTTCCGCAAACCCAAACCAGAAAATAAGATGAGGAGGATCTGGTCTTCAGGCCAGTGATCCAGAGCTAGAAAGCACTATAATTAGAATCAGGACTGAGACTGAAGACACTAGTTGGTTTGCAGAACTAATTAGCTAATGTCATTAGAAAGCAATAAGCAAGAGTAGAATGAGACTCTACAGCTATCTAAGTAAAGGATGGTTTAATAACTGTACTTAGGATATCTTTTAAAAGAAAAAAGAAATCACTTTATGGATTAGATTTCAGCCTGGGCAATATTCATACATCTCAGACTTGGCAAAATGGCTTGAGGAAGAGGGTTTCAATATAGTAAACACAGCTACTTCACAGCAAGATTTATTAATACATCCAAAAGAAAGAAAGAAAATCATTTTGTCACACTATATACAGATAATACATACAGTGTTTTATACACATATTACATCAGTTTTTACACAAGAAAAATATACATAAAAATGTAAACTTTTGTATACAAAAACCCTTAAACAAATTAAACAAGGACCAGATAACAAAAGGAGACCAATCTATTATCATTTCATTGATTTTTTTTTTCTTTTTTTAAAATGGTAATACAGTACATTCATTGAGAAGTATGAGGAACATGAGAGCCAACCTTTCCTATTTAAAGGGAAAGTACAAACGCGAGCTTCCCTACCCGCCCCTGGAATGCTGTCCGTGAGCCTCCAGCACTAGAAGCAGTAGTGTGAGTTGGTATCGCTGCCGGGCACCCGCAGGAAGGGACCCTTCTTCTCGGGCATCCTCCTCATGCACCACACTCTCCAAAAGCGATACATCCACAGAAGAAACCTGGACTGGGCTTTTTGTGAGTATTAGCTAGTCTTCCAGCTAATACCATGAGACGGGATGCAGCAATGCAAGTTTGTATGTTCCCTTTAAGCAGTCATTAAGTGGATTTAGCTTTGCTGGAGTAAGTTGTTTATTTTTCCCAATGTACGGTATGCTGAACACGTGTCGGGGATGAGAGGGAAGAAGGAAGGGGTGTAAGAGACTGCTAATCCTTGCTACCATGCAGTTACTTCAAAATCAGGTACGTTTGCAAGCTACAGTTCACTGGTTCAAAATACACTGCCTCACCTTTGCTTTCCCACTGCAACTTGTTTACTTTTTAAACTCTAGTGGCCAAACAACTGTATGAGGCTCTTTGTTACAAGGCTGTTTCTGATATCAAAATGTGATCAAGCTACCTTTAAAATGACACCAAACACAAACTTCTCTGAGACAGCCTTAAAAAGAGTGAGCATTCCCTCTAAGCGCTTTGGATTGTCCATTTGCCACCTTCTCTTTTATTAAATCTGGGATAAAGATATTTACCCTTAACTGCAAGAAGGATATTGGTTGAGATCCTGACATCTGTTTTGCTGCACTTGCAGAAAAACATTTTGTAGAATTGGAGGGAAAAAACCCAACAACAAAACCCAAACCCACAACAATAAACCCAAACCCTAAAACCTCAGGAATCAAATAAGAAGGGAACTACTTAATATCTTGATGAAAAAACAGTTGCAGAAACTCATTGGAAACAAACGAACTATAGATTCCAATGAAGGCTTCTCACATTAAATAAGTTAAAGACTTGTTACAGACATCTTCAATAAGAACATCCATCCTCCACAAAGTATGTTAAAATGTAACACAATAGTGATGCTCTGGTATTTCTCCCAAAAAGGACAGAAGGACATGAAACCTCCTTAGTGCTATCAGTACTACCGAACGTAGGAGGTGAACAATGATTTACAAAAGTAAAGTAATGAGGGAAAAAGCTCTGTAAAAGAAACCATGAATCATTAATTATAATTGGACAAAAGGGGGATGGGGCAGAATGCAATTACAGTATGCCTCAGAAACCTCTGAAGGAAATAAATACATAGAAACTTTTGTTTCCATTTCTTTCTTATGTCCATAGAAGCGATGGTGGGAGTAAGGGCTTGTCTGCTTGCTTTTGTTTTTTTGTTTTCCTTTTTTTTTTTACCTTTTTTTTTCACTTTTTTTTTTAAATAACAACCCTTCTAGTAAAAATTCAAAAGACAATTAGATGGCTTTAGATAATTAATAAGAGTCTCCTTTTTAAAATAAAACTTTGATAACACATTTCTCCATTTCTTCTATATAATGCAGCTTCAGTGAGAATATGTCGTTAAGGGAGAGCAATTTGCAAAGAGTGGGGAAAAAAATTGCCAACCGAGGTTCATAACATATACACATGTATATGCAGGACATCTACACTCTATATACATATTTAATATACGTATGCATGAGTATATATCAGGAGAGAACCAACAGGTACGTTCTCCACATACATAAACTGAAATAGCGTAATATACGTGTGTGTATAAATACGTATTATACGCACACAGTACAGACATACCCATACACACGCCCCAACATATGTATTATAGAAATCGTCGCGTATGATTGCATGAAAGCTCAGGTGGAACAGCACATCAATTACCTTTTTCTAATAGAAATGCAAAGAAGACAAAACTCCATGGCTGAATTGTGGCCAAGAAAAAATCGTGCCATATCCATACGGAAAACGTGGAATGCAGTACGACTCGATGACAGAACTGGAGCAGCATTCTCCATTGAAACTGAAGCCTAAGTTAGCCAGGAGTTTCAACAGTGCTTAAATGTGACTGAGCAGGTTCTGACAGCTGCTTTCTGCTAAAAGGATATAGAAGCTCCACTTAGCCAGGAAACAGAAAATAAAATACTTAAAACCACAATGCACTTACATAAGCAAGATCATTCAATACACAATTGGATGCAAAGTGCTAGCACGTTAATGGTCAACTCTGCAACTCATTTCAAAATCTGTTCAATGGTAAAATATAACAAGCTGTGTTTCTCTTGATATGCTTGATGACAACCCCACTGCTCAGAACAGAGCACAGCGCTGCCTTGTGCTTACTGCCTGCACTATGGGAAACACAATCCAAACTCTCTTTTTCTCCCTGGAGCTGAAAATTGAAGATAATTTTTGGTGGGTGCATTGTTCTAATTTTGAGCATTTACCTCTAAAATACAATGCCAGGTTAACCTTTTAGTATGCTAGGAAGCTTTGCATCAGGTTCTAAGAAAAGTTTGTGTTCATTCGCAAATCACAGTCATACTCAAGCACAACTGAATAGCTGGAAAATTCTGCATAAGTTCAAGCAAGTGCTTAGGGCCCAATTCAGCTTCCACTACAGTCACCAAGAGAATTTTCCTAATGCATAAGCAGAGCTGGATTGGGCCATTAAACCTGATTGCTGCTTGCAAGGGAAACAGTAGGGATGCAGGGACAAGGAGGAGCTGGAATGGAGGCAATGGAGCAGAGAAGCAGAAGAGGTCAGCATTGCAAGAGGCCTCAGTTGAGTACTAATATAGAATAAATGAAAGCAGAAACGTACCAAGGCAACTCCACTGTGAGGGCTGAGGTAACACAAATCAATGGTAACCAAGCTCAGATCAGTCACTGATGTCATCCAAATCCCTCAGAAGAATTAAAACAATCTTGTTTGGCACAAGTGCTTACCTGTTACACATGTTACGTGGACAGTCTCTCTCTTTAGCTCACACACTCACTCATGTTACAACTAATGCACGTGTGTGTGATACAGCATATACCCCATCTATACATCTGTATGCACGTATATATAGATTTAGATTGATTGCATTCATACGTATTTATTGTACATCATGAGGGCAAGTCCACATTCAGCAAAGTGCTACCAACATCTCATATACAGATAGATCTCTCTGTACAGGTATACACAAAAATGGGTATATTCTTCTCCATAAAGGCATAAAGATTTATGCTCGTAACGCCCATTACCACCAAATAAGCAGAAGGAAAGGCCTCTGACAACTTCCACCTCCCTGCCCTTTCACTTGTATGTGTATGTGCCAGAAACAAATTGTGGGGAAGAGGAAAGGGGGAGGGATGCCTGAGGGGGTGTCAACATACTGATAGGGAGGGGGATATTAAAAAAAAAAAAATAAAAATTGAAAATTATGATTTGATTTGCAACTGCTTAAAAAATGCCTTCAAAAAATTCAAGTGTCTGTGCAATACTGGAAGCTCTGTTTTTCTAAACAGATTTCTAAAGTCACCAGGATCATCATCATTAAAAGTGATACTGTATGAATAAATAACAATTAGGTTGCTTTCTCCAGCCTAAATAGAACAGTATGAAGAATAAGCCAATCTGTAAGAATGTTTCTGACTTCTCACAATTGCAAGTGAGAACTCTCCATAAAGAAATCTTCCTTCTCCAATTACAGGGGGGAGGGAGAGGAGGGAAAAGTTAAATGGCCATAATTAAATTCAGAATTTCACAGCACAAGTGAAACTCGCTGGATTGAAAGTATTTTGTTCTGCAATGCCACAACAGCAATTTTGGGACAAAATTAATATCCACAAAAACCCTCGCGAAAGAAAATAATCTACTTTGAAGACGAGATCCTTTTACAGAACACAAACAGTGCCCCTTACAACCTAATTTGAAAACACAAGCACACCGATTGACAACATTTTCCAAGTCAGACCACAGGAGATTTGGGTATTAATTTGCAAAGATACAGCAATTCCCATGCCTCCCCATCCACCGAATGCAAACCTTCCCATTTCAATTTCTCCTGACAAACATCACTCATTTCTCCCATCTCTCCTCCTCCCCCATTAGTTTTATTTCAAGGCTGTCTTTGGGAGCTTGGTATTTTCATGGCATTTTAAATAGGGCTCAATGCAACTCATTTAAAAAACAGTAAAATTGACATGATATCAGAGTTAGCCTTATAACAGAAGATTATGTAGTAGAGAGTTTCAGTTATTTATACAACAGTGAGGACATAACAACCCCCTACTAAATAATCACATTTCTACAATACATTCCATCACCTCTTGACTACTTTTCTCTTTACAAAACTATGACCTACATACAATATACACATTCGTATCGCACATACATCCCCCCCCAATGCATATTTTTTGTGTGTATATATAATACATACATGCACACAAGCAGTCTAATTCTATTTATAAGTCACAGTGGGAATTCCTTTGTGAGGAAAGGAGGGGAAAAATTCCTGAATAAGACACTGTAGATTCCTAATGTTCTGACTTTTCAAATTCCAACTCACAGAGCTAACTGGAAATAAATACATTAAAAAAAAAAAAGAAAGAAAGAAAGAAAAGGTCTTACAAACTTGGTTCACAACTTCCAGCTACAGTAGTTGGATTTTTTTAATTTGATCTATTTACCCTGTAACTAAATTTCTAATCATAGGTACAAACCACAGATAAATTATTGCAGAATGTAACACTTAAAATTTAAAAAGAGTTATAGGAACAGTAATATAAGGGTTAAAAAGAGTTCTATGCTTGTTGATACAGGATACCATTTTATTTCATTTATATATATATCTATATATAGATATAGATATCTGCAAGGTAGCAAAGAATAGCTGTACACCTTGACACGGCAAAGATCCAGTGTAAAAAGGTGCTTCACTAGTTTGTTTTTCCAAAAAAGCTTGTATATAATTTTATAGCTATTAAAAACACATATGCAACATAATTCATTACACTCAATACAGCTTTAGTATAAAACTTATAATTTATGAGGTGATGTTAATAGCATAAATTAATATACCATTTCTCTTAAAATCTACAATAAGTATTCTGAAAGCTCATTGGGGAAGGGTATCTTTAAATAAAAAGTTTAAAGCTGAGCGTGATGAAAACGATTCTGTATGTTGAACTTGAGATGAGAGCCCCGAGAAGAGAAAGAGTCCCTAAGCCAGACACTGTGGACTATGAAACTGAACAAAGATTTCTCCTTCTTGCGCTCTCACTTAGGTGACGCTCTACCTTAAATTATTATTTACTTTTAAAACTATTTACTTTTTTTTTCTTTTTCCTTTTTTTTTTTTTTTTTCTGTTTTGTTTTGTTTTTTGTTAACTGCCCTTATTTCTACAAGGAATCCCTGAGACATACCCAAAACTGTACAGTGAAGGTCATCACTGTTCAGATAAACTGGTTCAACCCCTTCTGGTAGGATGTAGCTATTTTGCATGAGAATCGAACTGTCCATCACTTCAGAATGAATCTATTTGCACGGGAACCAACCACACTGTTTAAGACGCAGGTTAGAGAGTCATTTCAGGGTAAATCAGTCCACTCCAAGGCAGAAGCCAATGCCATCGCAGTTAGCTACATCAGAGCAATCTGCACCAAAGTTAAAGTTTTCCAGAGGATATCTGGGAGAGTTACCTATCCAGAGTTCACCTCTGTGGGCACCGGCTGACGGCGACAGAAAGCAGGTAAAACATTAGCATTACTCGACCAAGGTCAACACACGTATGTGGTCGATACACGGGTACTCTGGGCATCTCACTGTGTGTGTGTTTGGGGGACTAGCAGGGAGAAGGAGTAGGAAGAATGCATTTTTCTACATCAAGTAAGTACAGTTTTAAGGTCAAAAGCCCAAGTTTCCTCCTGTTCACTTCCAAACCGAATTCTATGAGCCAGAGTAGACTGAAAGATGCCTACACTTACTTCAAGGAGACAGAAAAAGAAAGCCTTCTCCAACTCTTGCTATCGATCTACAGCCAAGCACACTTTCTCCTTTCATGCTTCCAGTATGTTACCTTATTCCATAGTAGCCAGAGAATGAGTATGCAAAAGCAAAACACAACAGGAGAAAGCAAAGAACCCAACAACCATGAGAAGTAGCAGAACAGCAAGGGAAAAGCTCCCAGAACAGTCACTAATGTGGGTTTTTTTTTTCCTTTTTTAAAAAAGGGCTGAAAACATGAGTAACAAAACTGTTAAAAGACATGTCTTTCGTAACTCCTTCTCCTCCACCAAACTCTTCTTTCCCAACAACAGTGTTTTTGTCTAGTTTAGTTTTAAAGACAAAAGCAAAACTTCACCTGATAGAGCTAAAGGTCTCTCATGAGCAGGCCTCTCCTCCTAAAGTCTAAGTTTAATAAACAGAAATGTAGATTTTTCCACCAACTCTCCTTACTTTTATTTGGGCTTGTGCGTATTAAGAAGAATAATTTACATTTTTCCTCTTGACTTTCTACCGATGCACTTCTCAAAAGAAGAGGAACTTGTGAGAAGGTAAACTCTTGCTAAAAATACTTGCACGTTCACTGCTAGCATGTGCACTCCCATAAACAATGTTGTACCCACAGCATCTAGTGCATGACATATTAGTGTGCTGTGAAGCATCATCTTACTCATTGATTTGAGAAATACTTTGATCCATTGCACTGTCTTTCTAGCATCTGAAATGTATGTTATGAATCTCTCCTTTTCATTTTACAGCCAGATTTGCTCAGGACCACAGAAGACGTACCAGTCGGCATTACTTAGATTGGAGAACTATCTCAGAATGGGAGAATAAAAGAATGATGAAGAATGTAGAGGGAAACGAAACAAAGGAAGTACAAGAATCCCACAACACCCCATCACTAAATGTTGCCCAAAAGATCAGAAAGACCTAAAGATCTGGCCAGCACATTAGCCCAAGACTATTCCTTCAGTTAATATTGCCACCACCACTGGACCTTGCAACAGGCCTGCACTAAGAAGCCTTCACAGGAAATGGTAAAAATACAAAACCAAAACTAAACATCCTACCAGGGAAGCTGCCCAGACACCCACACCAGCGCCTCACTGTAGATCAGTGCACGTACACTTTCTACTGTTTGTCTGCTGAAAACACCTCCTGCCACCAAACATATGACCTACAAGTCCTGAAAGATTCAACTGCAGATAGCTGGCTCTAAGAATTCTTCTCTCCTCCCTGCCCCAAGGCTCATCCTGTTGGAGAACTCACCAGTTTGCTGCAGCACAGCGAGAAACACCCCTGGAGCCCTGCTGATGCCTACAGGGAAACACAGCAGCCATGATGCTGCAGCAGCTCACGGAGGAGCTAGAGTTCAGAAGCTGACCAAAACCACATGTACGTAACCATCAGGGCCATGTTCTCAGTAAAGACATCTGTCCACTGTTGATTACACTCCTTCACGAGACTTCTTTCCTGGCAAGCAGATTCAATCCCAAACTGTACTTTGCTGTACTGTACACGGCAAAATAAACCTTCAAACTGAATTTGGCAACTGGTTTGCGGGTTCAGTCCTAGGCCCTTTGCCCTGGCCATGCCCCTGAAGCCAGTAGCATCACACTGTGCCTAACAACTCACAACAAAACTTCCCAATTATTCAATACCCATCTCCTGCTAGGAGGACAAAACCAAAAAAAGCCTATGGCTTTTCTTCGCTTGGCTTCTCTTTGCTATTATGGATGACTCTCCTCTGGTATTTTTTCCCTTACATTTGTACTTCCAATACCATCTCTGCACTTTGCCTAGCTGGCGATAAGCTTCTCGGGGTCTTCCAATGCCTTCTGAATGAGAACTGCAAATCCTCATTTCACTAACCTGCTGAATGAAATGGGCAATCTAGCTGTTGCCATCTTCTCCACAGTGCCAGAGGCAGACCTGCTACCTATAGACCTAACTATGCTACCTCTCAGCATTATCAATTTAAAGCTTTATGCCAACCATAGAGAGAAGAATGCTACTAACAAGAAGGGAATTAAGCAAAAGCCTGGAGGAACTAGAAGGCAGGAAGAGACAAAATGATGCATCTTTTCCATCTTCTTGCATCAGACATACATCTTCTTGTATCATAGTAACTACGAGGCTAAAGAACAAATCAACTTTGAGGTACCTAAGCGCATACGGCTCCCCTCAAACTTGGCATACAGTCTTCCTAAGTGAAAGGAAACATGAAAGTGTCTCTTACACAATGCCTTAAACACCAGAAGAGCATGAGGCTGTTCCTATACATTGTCAAAGTTCATCCTGTGTTAAGCACTTTTGTACAAAGACTAATTGAGGTGCTATTATTACAAAAAATGATGTTACTGGTGTTTTATTATAAATCTATCTTTTTTTCTTTCTCCAGTTCTTTAAAACTCAAATTTTATGTCAAGAAATTAACTTTTAGGTTAAACTACCTTTATTCCATTTGTTAACACATAAAGGGCACGACAGGCATTGACCATTTCAAATCAATGGACTGAAATTGCTACACTGGCTCTTTGGTGAAAGGGTGATTAGAGTGCTAATTGCTATATGAGATGATACTCAGAAACCTTTGCGAGAGAGCATGGATTCTACTCAGGAACCACATAAATAACGGCCTCAAGGACCACCTTAACCAGAGCTGCAGTATTTCCTAGAGGAAGAGGCGTGAAACATCTCTGGCTGCACATTACCTTTTAGACTGGATCTCTCACATCCAACAATAAGACACTGATTCACTGAAATCAACAGGTTGTGTGGGTGCAGAAGCCCACCTGGAATGATCCACCATGTAAAGCTAAGATCAAGACCCGTAACTGCTTAAAAGGCTGTAACCATGAAATCAGCGGCAGTGAAAAAACAGGAGGTGAACCAGGAAAAGGCAAGAGTGGTGGCCCATTTCAGAACTCTGTGTCAGACAGGAGAGAGGGATTCCTATTTCAAATGTATACAACCCAAAGTCTATTTTTAAAAGTGCAGCTTTATTGCAAACTTAGTTTGCTCATTGAAAAATGTTACGTAGTCACTTTTCAGGGAAGAGTCATCAAGATTATACAAAAATTGAAGTCTAAGTGGGTGAAGAGAGTTGATATCCTAGGCTGCCTTAAAGGAATGCAGGTACGTAACAGCTATTGATTTCAAATGGGAATTACAGACCTGCAGAGCTTTTGCAGATTTTGAAATTCGCTGTCTAAACCAATGCTCAGATTAGGAGCTGGGTTCTGTTCCCAGTTAGACCAGTACAACCTCACGATGACCTTAGACCAAAGAGCTCCTCCATAACTTATACCAATGCGACCAAGCAGAACTAGACTCTGTTCCTCTCTTCCCTTCCCCTCACCCCCTGCATTTGCTAAGAAAGAGAAATGTGATGTGGGGTAAATATACTCTGCACTAGCTGCA
Organism: Strigops habroptila; assembly: GCF_004027225.2. Classification (NCBI taxonomy): domain Eukaryota; kingdom Metazoa; phylum Chordata; class Aves; order Psittaciformes; family Psittacidae; genus Strigops; species Strigops habroptila. The sequence goes on along the minus strand of NC_044281.2, from coordinate 13,906,859 downwards.
GCTTCATTAAAGTTTGGTGGGCACAAGAATGATTTCAAGACCAAAGTCCTGAAACCAATTTACAGAAATTAACATCCTCTAAAATGACATGAATACAGAGGCAGATTAAAGAATTAACCATTTGGTATACTAATTCTCCACTCTTTTTCAGCCAGTCATCAAAACACATGTAAGAAGGTATACGGACACAACAAAATTCATTTGCAAATCAAACAATTGTCTCCTCAACAAAGTATGGGGAACATAATACAAAAATAAATAAATGCCTTGTCAGATTTGCCTCATTTCACAATACCACTGGGCATTCCTCAATCAGCAGGACAATCACAAGCAGGATTTCATAGGCTTCAATTCAACTTTTTACATGATTTAAAAACATTTAAATGTTACAAACATATTTAAATCACCACTTAAAAATATTCAGCTTATATTATTAAGATCTATTTTACCAAGTATGAAATAAGGACTTCATAACAACAGAAGCATGAAAATCATTTTTGTTTCCTCCACCCACATAACACTTGCAATTTCAGAAAGAACATATGCATCATCCATACTCCTTTGTATTTAAGTAGGACAAATCTTTCAAGAAAAGAGGGACAGAATGATTGCTATGATAGTAAGAAGACACAAGACCTATCCCATTTAAATTCTGTTCCTTAGCAAGATGGAAGGAGAGGTTTGGGTTAGAGATTCTGGTGTGGGCCTGACTGCTAACAAAATGAATTTCTATAGCAACTAAACGTCGTTCGATGATCCCTTGCTCAAATGATTTATTAGGCCTCTCTGTTACATGTGCTTGGTATCTCTTAATTTCCTGAATTAGACTTAGAATACATGCAGGTAGGATGTTCTACTGTAAGGTAGAATGAAATCTGTCAGTAAAAGACTGAAATGTGGGATTTTCCATTCTCTCTCATCTGCATCTCAGAAACAAACAAAGAAGAGTAGAGACTTGTTATATTAAGTAGGAGCTACTTTTACAGTCAAAGTCAGAGTACAGTAGCAAGTTTGAGCCCTATAAAGTCACAAGCAAGTTCCCCTTCCCGAATAAAGAGATGCAATTAAACACACCTACAAATTTCTGCTGCTGTTATCTCTTGGATTAAAAAACATAAAATAAAATAAAAATCTAAAAGCTACTGGACTGCTTTTTTTAAGAACTGAAGCTACTACCAAAGAGTCTGAATACTACCTTTAGCAGGTGGGCAGTAAAGGCAAAACTGTGCTGCAGACAGAAGGGGTTCTTATCTCTCTATTTTGCTTTAGTGATTTCTCTTTTGGTTAGCCATGACCGCTGATAGGTACTTGCTAGTTCCTTACATACATTCAGCTTCCCATACAGAGCATCAAATCCTACAAGCATTGGAAAAATTATATGGCTCCCAGTGGGAGGAAAACTATCCAACAAAGTTTCAGTAGCTAGATATAACTTCAGAAATGCATCCATCTGAAACTTACCAAGCGTCTGACCTAGACTTGTGTGGATGGGCAGAACACCAACCAAATTCTTCCAGTTTCAGCTGGGAAATACCTGTCAGCCTGTCAGGCAAGGAGTTCTTGGACAAAGCCACACTTGAGAAGGCAAATTATCAATGCTACAAGGCCACAGTAATTCAGCAAAGGTGGGAATTTCTGCACAGGAATCTTCACTAATCTTCACTCATGATCTGTTTCAATCCTTCTGGTTTAGTTTCTTTTTTTCCCCTGGGCTAACTTTGTAACAGCCTTCAGATTTCTGGGCAACCAGTCAACTGCTCCTCTTGCTGCTCAATGAATTAAAAATAATCACAATAAAACAAAACAAAACAAAAAACAAAACACCCCCCCTCCCCCCCCCAAACCAACAAAAATCAGCATGCAAGAACAGTGACCAGTTCCGGAAGGGGACAACTCCCACTTCTTCACCAAAGGAAGAATAGGAACTGCTGCTCCCTGCACCCCAAACACACACACGCACACAGAGGAGGTCAAGAGACTATTTTAAGAAACTGCCAAACTCATCTTGAACCATGACCTTGATTTAGGACTTCAGTGCAGCATTCTCAAATCAATGCGTGCAGCCAAGTTTTCCATGCCAGATGCTACCTTTGGAAAAGGGTAAATTAAAACCAAAAAAATAAAAGAAACTTCTGCCCACTGGAAAACTTTCTACCAGATGCTAAAGGGATGGCAAGCACTGATCCAAACCCTAGGGAACAGTAACATGCATCGGTAATCTGAGGTATCTTTCCATTTCTAGGTCTTACTGCTAAGATCAATTGCATCCAGTAACTGTGCTGTATCCTTAAGGAATTTTTGGGAACGGTGAACCTGCCTGCAATAAATGAGCACCGGTGCATAACAAGCACATGTGAACGCTACAGCAAGGTTCACAGAGGGCTAACCCTGGTCAGTACTGAAGCAGGGGTTTTCTTCTCAACCCCCTCTTAAAAAACAAAAAGGAAGGGAGGACAGAAAAAAAAAAAAAAAAGGAAAAAAAAGGAAATATAGAAAACACAGGTCCCCCATCTACCTGCACAGAGCCAGGCAGACAAGCTCAGTTGGAGGTGGTGAAGGGCGCAGATGCGTTATTGGTACTGGTAGCGGTGGCACCGGTCACTGCGAAGCCCGTGGGAGGAGCTATGGAGCTGTGGCTGGGCTGCAGGTCCTTGGGGATGCCACTGTGGGAGCTCAGCTGGTGCCCAAAGGCTGCGCTGAACTGAGGGAGCTGTTGTTTAGGGGAGGTGGAGGCCATGAGTTCAGCGGAGGCAGGACCCATGCCACTAAAACTGGTCTGCGGTAACCCCGGAAGCACACTGGAGCTGTTGGGGGTCACAGTGGCGAAGGCAGGCTGTGTGGTCTCTGAGTGCGAGGTGGTAGGTGGTGTGGACAGGGAGGTGGACAGGAGGTGTCCATCTGCACCAAGAAGGTTGCTAAACGGAGAGGGGTCCCCAAGATTGACAGGAAGATTTCCCCAGTGAGTTCTGGGGTTGACCACCCCACTAAGTGGCACATCCAGCTGAGTTGGGAGCAAGTGCTGTGCCATCATGGGCATCTCTGCTGAGAAGGTAGCTGCCAGGTTATCACCAGAAAAGGATGTGGTGTGAGGGGATGTGATATGGTCACTGTAGGGAGACGGCACATGCTCACTATCATAATGGCTTCCATGGGGTGAGGAGTGTGAATGGTCACTGCTGTATTGCTGTCGTGAGGTGATCAGGTCATCTGCCTTGCTCAGCAGCTGGGCAGGGTGGGGCCTCTGGGAGGCATGGCTGCCATCATGAAGTCCATGAAACTGTCCTGGGAAGGCTCTCTCCCCAAGGCCACTCTGGCTTATCAGAGTGGCAGAAGTAAGGCCAACGTTGGCTGGGGCTGAGAATTGCCCCTGGATCTGCCCTGCCAGGGGCGTAGGTGGGTTGGACAAGGTAGCAGAACGGAGCAAGTTCTCATCCAGCTCCAGACCAGAGAAATTATCATGTACTATACGCCCATTCAACAGCTCCCCCAGATCCGTGTTAACCTCTCGACTCAAGGACTGCATTCCTGGAGCTCCAGCACCTGTAGAGAACACCCCTATCCCTCTATCTGACAGCTCCTGAACTGGCACACCATCTGTCTGTGTAAGTACTCCAATGGTACTCAGGCACTCAAGAGAAGTTACAGCCTGTAGGGCCCGTTCCAGTTCCTCTGCCTCTTCTGTGGTTGGAAGGAGATCTCCGTTTTTACCTGCAGAAACAGGGACACCAGAAGTTAGCACGCTCCTCTCAGGTGAGCCCAGCACTGGCACTCTGAGGCTGCAGATGTACAGACAGTTCAGTACAGAGCAGCAGAGTATGATAACCTTCCAGAGTGGCTTGTGGTACACAGGAAATTTCATTCACTAGTGTCAACTAGATAAGCAAAGTAAAAAATGAGAAATTACACCTTCCTTTTCAACGGAACTCCCTCTCTCCACCTTCCTCTTTCAATACAATACAAGATGCCTCCCAAACATACTAGACCTAATGTGAAAGCACTTGAATAAGATTTTCTTCAATGCTGCAATAACACAAATAGTCTACTTACCACATTACAGACTGGACCTGAAAGTCACACAGTCAGTATAATTTAGGTTAATTTCAACTCAAACACAGTCTGATGTCACCTCATATCAGAAAATGACCAAAGAAATCACATACCCTAACACTGGGTTGTTCTAATTTCTTTGTTGTATGTGATAGATACTAAGCTTTAGAATACATAAATTCAAGTACAGTTCTGATCAAAAGCTACTTTCAAAAAATGTATTTAAAGATTTTATTCTCACTCTCTTCTCCCTTTATCAAAGGCCAACATTGACTGTGATTCCAGCCCCACTCGATGGCAGAAAGATGCCATTACGGAGAATACTCTTGATTAAACTGCAACACTGACAGGCAGCAAAAATGTAAAATGAATTATTAAAATCCTAAACCAATTAGGATTTTCAGAGCAGTAGTTCTAAGAGCAAGCAAGAACTGCACACACCAGCCTTCTTAATGTTGGCTTTACTTCAGAGCTCACAAACAAACAATAAAGCAAATGCACACTTCCTTGTCTAGAATTTATAACCTCTGTAGGAAAGCAAGCAACCCCTCAAAATGCATTTTAGAAACACTCCCTTCTTCTGTTCACTGACTGTGTTCATGTTAGCATAAAACAAAATAAAACAGTACCTTCAAAGAAATCAAAATCTTGCAAGTCATCAGGCAGCCGTGGCAGGACATCAGAGAAGTCCTCCTGATTCAATTCCAAGTCATGTGGAATGTCTGTGATTTCATTGGCGATGTCATCAGGCAGCTCATCGGCACTCAGCTCTGGTGTTGAGGGGCTCCTAGACAGAAAGTAACGTTAGTCCCCATTGTTCGATTCTGATTCCTCCAAACAACAACTACTAGGAATGCATATCCATCTATAACGGCTGCTTCCTCACACCTTTTTGTTTTGTTTTGTTTTCCCCTTTTTCTAGGAAAGAAATGCTTTTAGAAGGTTTCTTTAGGAAGCTTCTCAGGCTATTGATTAAATACATAGAAAGCAGCATCAAGAGCAAGACATTTTATCCAACAAACCAAACAACTGCTTAAATCTGAAACATTGACAACATTGAAGCTAGCAGTGGGAAACTGGGGCAGGGCTACCACTGACCGTATGTGTGGCATCTCTACTGGCAGTGAGACACTGGCAGGCATGGTGAGGTTCCCTTGGGGCACTGCAGGAGGAATGGGTTTCTGGGGCCGGCGTGGGCCTCGCCTTCTCTTCTTCTTGTGTTTTTTGGTAAGTGCAGGTGGCTTCGTTTTTTTCCTGGGTTTCCTCTGCTGCTGGTGCTGAACTTTACGGGAGCTGTCCCCTCTCAAGAAATTGTCCTTTGGGAATAAAACAGTAACAATGGGAGCATATCCAGAACATGTATTACTTTCCTTGCTTTTTCCCCCTGCTCATTCCACAGACATTCACGTGTAATGCTAGCTTACACCCAGGCATGGTTACAAAAATTAAGCTGTTTCCTTTCTCATCGATCCCAATGGCAAAAATCATAGATCAAATTATGAGGTTATGCTAAATAGGAGATCATGCAGCGTCACTTTAAAAATAACCATAGCAAACCCTAACTAAATCAGTGCAAAACTGTAACCTTTGGCAGCATTCCTGTAAGTTCTGAAGACAGAACACCCTTGTGAGGTGGCAATAATGGGGAGAGTGTGCAGCAGCTAAAGCCAGCATCCTCAATTGCCCACTGCCATAAAGAGGGACAGCACTGAGCAAACAGAATTAATACTGTAGGACTAGGGTAAGGATGTGGGTAAACAACTAAGGCTTCATTGTTTTTGAACAGCAATCATTAACCAATGAAAAAACAAATCAAACTATCTACAGTCTTCAGTCGCCATCACACTGGTAATGGCAGAGGACTGTATATGCTAGAGACGTAAACTTTGAAAGACACGCTGAAGATTGGCTCAGAGAGGGGTAAAATCCTATATAAATCTGTGTAGCACAGACTCTCACATTTTAATCCAGAAAACTCCATAATTCACAAGTATTGGAGAGGCTGGACAAAAACAGTAACAAAAACCCCATAACAACCCAACAACAGAACAAAAAAAAAAAAAAGGACAGTTTTATGCCTAATGCCTTGCAGGAGGGGCTACACAGAAGTGGGTTTGTGAGTTATTCTAGAAGTTTTGTTCTGGAAAATGGGAGGCATAAAATGAGTCCAGAGAACATCACCTTAATTTACACATTCTCTCAACTTCTTGTAGGCCACTGCTTTTCCTCTGGGATCCACAGATCCCTGAAGGAGGTTAAAGATAAATTCTAATAGTCACCAATAGGTAAATAAAGTAGCCAAACTTTATGTGTATGCTTGCAATTGCTGTCTACACTTCCTCTAGAAAATATTTTGCGCCCCATTACTGAGACTGCTTGAGATGCAGTGTTCTTATCCATACCACACTCATACTATATTCAGATCCAGTGGTCAGGAGTGAGACCAAATAAAATGACCACAGGATCTCTCTCAATGATTTTCTATTTCTCAATTCAAGAGAGGAATAAGATTTCTTCCAGTGAAGGATATTCTCACGCACGCTTTATTATATCCTCAAAAGTATGTGAAAGATTTTCACAACATACTTTATACTAAATAGGAAATGTTTGGCATGTTTTACCCTCTTAGGAGAAATAAAAGGAAACAAGCTTGTAAGTTGATAAACTTGCTAGTTGTCAAGCAAGAGTTCACAGACTGGGGTTAAAACTCCTGATCATCCCAATATACAAACATATAAATTACAGTTTTGGCTTTGTACTTACCATTTTTTTGGCATGTTCTTCGCACAGAGGTGTCTGATGTGTAATGTCAAAAACTGGCACAGAGCACTGTTGACCATCTGCAAACTTGGCTGTGCAACTTGAGAAGAGCTGCTGAGAACGGTTCAATAAGATATCTGTACATTTCTGAATCAGGAATAACACAGAAGGCAACGATGGAGGAATGCCCTTTGATTTATCAATCTGATAAAGATCAGAGCCTTCAACTCTACCTGTCCATACATGCAATTTTTAATGAGTACCTTAACTTTGTTATGCAAGTTCAAAGCTAGGTAAAGCTCAAACCCAACTTTTAAAGTGAGAAACTGCATAAATGCAGAATCTCTAATGATTTTATTATATATTGAGATAGTTTTACAGAAGCAGTCATTTCACTAATGAGTTCTTAGCAAAAAGAAGGCTTTTCCTGGAGTCTTAATCAATACATCAATAGAAGCAGTTGGAACAATGTAGTCAACAGGACTATTTCCTTACAGACTAATGACAATCCATACTGAAACATTAAAGAAAGAGTATTTCTTAATTCAATCTTTTAAGGTACATTTTTGGCATTTCTCTTTAGAGCACAGACAAAGAAGTTTCAAGATCCTTCCTGCTTCTCTGAAAAAAAGATGTGTGCAATCAGACAGAAAGGTCAAGTAAATCCAAATGTAAGCTTGCTGAGATTTCCTTCAGAACAATCCCTTGCAGGAGTGAAAATGTTTCCAGGCTTACAGCAAATCAAACAGATATTTCATTGTGCTTTTTCAAACAACATTAGCAGCACTCCTTCCATCTTGAACATTTCTCACACCTCAACGTCACTTTGTATGTTCATAAAATGTTAAAATGCAAAAGAAAGGACAAAGAAAATGAAAACCCTGCAAAACAGCCCAGATGTCAGACTTGTACTGATGGGTCAGAAATAAGAGCCTGTTTGTTTTAGGAGAAACAGTTTCCATTGAGAAGAAAGTGCAGATGGGAAAAATATCGGCACAAATGCAAAATCACTAGTCCTGACTTCTCTGCTTTATGCACACGAACAAGCAAGGCCACTTAAACAAACACAAAAAACCAAACCAAAAAAATCAGAATCAGGAGGCAAATCCCAAACAGCTGCACACCATGGTGCTCTCTCATAGGGAGGTTTTGAGCTGCCCTGCAGCCTACTTCTAAGGGGCTTGCAAAAATCAACCAAGAAAAACAAGGCATCTGCAAATCAAAAAGGTTGAAAAGGTGCTGCAGTCTGATAGCTACTGGAACAGATCAGCACTAGTCACTTAAAAGCTCCAACAAAAGAAGTCACTCCAACAAAAGCACAATTCTTCAGCTAAAACCAAAAAAGACAGTCTGCAGAACTCTTAAGTATTCCAGGTCAGAAGCCTGCCTGCTTATAGTCTTCAGAATCAAGCCTCACATCTAATGTGCACCCACTAAAAACAGGTTACAAAGGTAAAATGATGTGACTATAATAGGTGCCATTGGCAAACTACTTATCTCCACTGTCTACAAACCCAAATCAGGAGACAAATTAAAAGTGAAGTAGCTGACGAGACACTAACAAACAAGTATTTCTTTGTGAAAACATGTTTGGCAATGCAAAAACCTAACAAACAGAAAACCCTAAATCAGAACAGCTCCCATGCCTGAATGCAACTCCCAAATTGAGTTAAGAGGATACGCTGAAAACAATGCCTGGTAAATGGAAGGGCCTTGTTAGTGCACTGTTCTCCCTTCGAAGTTCCACTACAGGTTGTTGGTTCTGCATCTCTCTGCCTCACTTGGCTTGTGCTGGAAAGAAAAAAAATATAGAAGAGTTTAGAGACAAAACCCCAGCCTTGGGTGGTTACTTAGCAAAACTATTGCACTGAATGTGGCACAGAAGGATGAAAAATTGTAACACACGTGTGTGTGTCATGATTCAGATGGGTGCACACTATTACCAGATTCTACACAGGGACAGATGTCAATGACAGGTGAAGGCGTGACTGCAGTAACAGGATTATTATTTATTTCACAGGGCCTTAATTGTAATGAGAAGTGCTGTGTGCTACTACCATGTAAATAGTACAACACCCTGCAGCAGAGCCAAGGACAGCAAAAGGTGAGTGTCAACACAGGTGACCCTTAAAATGAGGTCAATCTCTAGAATACCATGTATTGGGTATGCCTAGATGGGCAGTCAAGTGTACTTCCAAGCCTGTTCATAAATCAAAACATGCCGAGCATCCCCAGAGCTTACATGCAAGCATGTGCTCAGACAAACTTAGACTGATCTCTGGAGCGGTAGAGCCTGAGCGTGCTCAACATGGGTAAAAGCTCTCCTTCAACAACGTGCTACAGCCCAATCCACCAGCAGGTGCCCAGAGCTGAGTGCTTCCTCAGCACAGCCTCAATGCTTTGAGCCTGAGCTGCAAGCAGGCGACCAGACAGCAGTGTGGATGAGTACTGTAAGCGTTACACAGCTTGCTTGGTGTTGGCCTGCTCTCAAGGCATTTGTCACCTTCATGTAGATAAAGCTGGCGATTCCAGGGCTGACTTTCACCTCTGTACACGTTGTTTTCTAGGTTGACAAAAAGCTGTCTGTAGCTGACTGTTTTCCTTCAGCCATTTCTGTCATCAACTGCACTTTGACTGAGCAAAGTTTTAGTTAGCAATTTTACTCCTGTGAAAAATTTCATAACTGAAAAGACTGTGGTTACTCAGAATAACCAGAGCAGTGATGACAGGCATACCTGGCTTTGTCAGTCTACCAAAACAACGTCATCTTTTTGTGTAACAAAAGGCAAAATAATGGGGAAAAAAAAAACCCACACAAAAAACCCAAACCAAACAGCAAGAGCTTGCCAGTTCTGGCAAGGTTTTGCTGTAGTTTAAGTTTGAAGGCATTTACACAACTTTGTAAACTAGCAATATACCTCTATATTACACCTCTGAGCAACTCTTCAACATCATCCCGCCTCCCCAACAATAAACCCTCCAACTTTCATGAACTACAGCCCGCTGTCCAGGAACAAAAGCATCCCATAACCAGAATATACTCTCAGTACCCTATTCCAGCCTGCCTCTCATGTTAGGCTCTTCTACCCCTACAGTCACACATCCTGTAAAGCAAAACCGCAACAGCAAAAGTATGCTACTGATACCCCAGACATAACGCCAGGGTTCAGACTTACTCTGTTTCTGCACAAATATGAATCAACCAACTCTCAGTATGCTGAGAGCTGGAGGGATGTTGACATTATTTAGAAAGAATTCCCACAGAAGGTAACCTTCAGAGTTGTTAGAAGATATTTATTCTGTTGCCAGGTTTCATTTAATGTTAGATTGAGTTAAATCTAACAAAAAGCATGAACCTAAGTTTGATTTGCTGGGAAGATAATTAAGAGGAGGTACAGACTTTTCAGAAAAAGCTGTCTGAAAAACAAAATCTGAATTGAAGCAGTGAACTGCAAACCAGACTGCACACCCTCTAAAGAACTGGGCTTATTAGTGAAGTACCACGTATTTGAAGGCAGCTGAAATACACAGATTAATTCGTAAGAATAAATTTTAGCAGGTCACTAATTTCTTTTGTGACACTGAACCACTTGGACCCTGACACTGCTGAACAAACAATCCACATATTAAAACACAATGCTGAAGAACGCCTCTCTTCATGGAAAACACTGTATGCCATGTTTATTTTACTCCAGCGATAGACATTTACATGGTTTTTCTGCCTTACGCATGCCTACCAGTTTCAGAGTTCAGCATTTCAGCTGCCGGATGTTCTGCCCATCTCCACCCTGACCAGACCCCAGGTTACTGCGGTCACAGGGGAAGGTCTAACCTGGTATGAGCACACGTAGCTCTTCGGAGTTCTTGTATCAGTTGCCCAGTACGCTCCGGCTCTCTGCTGGCCGCCTGCAGCAAGGCTTTCCGGAGTGTGTGCCGGCATTTCTTCTGACGAGATTCTGCCCGCTCCAGGCGGCAGAGGTGCTTGTATTTCTGCTGAAAGTAAGTGCAAAGTCTGGTCACCCTGGAACTCCTGTCATCTGCATTGTCATCACTGCACCTAAAGAAGGGAAAACAAAAACAAATAGGCTTTAAGTACTTTTTAATTTTTTTCCAAGGAAACTAATTTGTCATTTTAATAGAATTGTTAAGTTGGCATCCATCTTCTAGCCCCACAAACACCCAAAGGCTGCAATCAGGCAGGGATGCTTGAGAAATGGTAACAGCAGGATTCCTTTTGAATTCTAAAGGTACTTGCCCTTCTTAGTATGTCATTATTAGAGATTACATCAATTCATCATGAAGTCTGACACATTTAAATGTCTGGAGCCTGCTGTTCAAAAAAAAATCTATACTGTTAACCTTTATTTACTGTAAATGTCTCAGCAAATGAGACAAACTCTTAAATCAAAGTGCAATTAATGGAGAGGACAAGGGTGGGGAACTGTGTAGTGGAAATTTATTGAAGAAAGGTCATGCTGGAAAACATGGTCAAATATTAACAAGTACCAAACCTTTTACTCCTCCAGGTAGTGTATTCCTTTCTAAACCAATAGACACACTTAACACACCTAGCAGTTGATACTGCTTTCCCCTTGCTGCAGAGTTACAGCTGAGTTACAATACAGCCATGGAGAAGAAACTCGCATATAACCCCAAAGGTACTGAGGGAAAAAATCAGAGCATGGCTAAGCAACAATCAGATGGACCAATCCAATTCTTTCCTTGCTTAAGAAAGCCTTTTCCCATTTATCTTGGCTTTCTGACGTCCAGGTACATATCAACCAGACCACCAAACCATGTCAACGCAGATGAAGTAAAAATCATGAAACAATAAAATCATCACTGGGACTTGTTAAAACAACAAGGCCCATGAAGATACCCAGAAGTCCTCCACAACAAGCACTAGTTTGTAGAATGATCTATTTTGCTCATAGAGCAACAAAGACCATGTAGTGAATCTAAGCAAAGCAGACTTTGTTCAGTTTTTCCTTAAGTTTTTCCTTACAGATCAGAGAAACGTTCTGCTAACTTCCCTATCTGTGAAACAAAGGAATGGCAGGGAGAAAAAACCGAGTCCAAACAAATGAAGCAGATTAAAAGCTCCCATGGTTCAGACTGCAGAGCTTGGCCAGTGAGACTGCATGAGCTGACATCCAAACCTGTGCACAGCAAAGTGGACCTCAACCAGCTGACGATAGAAGAGATGCAAAATACCAGCCATGATATTTACTAAATAAAGCAAGATCCACAAATGGAGGCAGCATAGCTGTCCCTGAAAGGCAGTATGACTAAGACCTACTTTCCTTTCTGGAAACTCTTATTCTATTTACATGCAGGCCAAATATAAGAGACTGCATCCATCTCCACTAAGGCTGCCCACAAAGACTCTATAGGAGCAAACACTGCCTTGACACAAATACATTTTTATAAAATGTTATCTAAAGTCAACCATACTACATATTTTGTTTGTTAAAACAGAATACAGATTATTTCATAAAAGCATAAATTACAAGTAATTAACCTCTGCAGTTACATGCCTAGCAACAAATACAACTTGTAAAAAATATTTAACATACGTAATGTTTAAAATAGTTTAACATTGTCAATGGAAAGATCTGCGATAGCAAGAATGCCCACTGGGAAAAACCACCTGTTTAGAGAAAAATCTAATGGTGTGCTATTGAAAAGATTATTCTAATATATTAATAGAAAACAGGAACACATGGATGGGATCAATCAGATATAGGTAGGTTTAAGGTCTCAGATTCTGGGCCAAGATTTTTAAACAAAGTTGCAGACATACTGATTTAATTTTAAATACGGTTTCAAATTAGCTTTTTTAAAAGACAGGAATATTCCTTAGTGTTTCTTTTGGGTGGAAAGATGTTTTTTTAATGCAAGTGTCCATATATTTGAGGCTTTTTACTTCCCTCCCGTTGAAACAGACAGAAAAAAGTCATTGTACGTTAAAATATTTTGAACTGCAGTTTACCAGATCATTTTTAAGAAAGCAGATGAAGACGTATATACAAGACATAGAAAGAAATCATGCCTGCAATGGGCAAAGGCTTATTTTGAGGCAGTTTCTAAAAGCTTATTCAGAATTCTGTTTCCAGGCCAGCAAGATTAACCAAAACATATTTATATGTTCAAAGAAACCTAAAAATATCACAATAATACTGCCTTTTTTTTTTCTTCATTAGGCAAGTACTGAAACCGAAAGGTACTTTTATTGCTGTCTTTTCATAAACAAGTTTACCAACTTCTATTCAGTTTATTCTCTTAAGCTGCAGACAAAACTTCAGAAGTTCAACTTAATGTGTGGCATTTCATTTTTAAAAGATTTCTGAAAGTGCACGCAAACCATTTGATAATCCAAAATGCTCCCTCCCAACCCTTCCCTTTAAGATTGTCATATGTAAACATCGGGGGAATTATCGCTGCGTGTTCATGAAGAAAATTAAGGCAGCATGAAGCAGCAGAAAAGAAGAGCAAAAGGGTAGCAGGGAACAGCCAGGCACCACCAGGGAACCAGGAGAACACACTCTCTACTCTGAGACACCTCAACAACTGTACTTCAAAACCCTCTGTAAGGAGGGATTTGAAGAACCTTCCCTTCCTCCTTTTAGTTCTCCTAGTTACAGACAGCTACTAAATCAAACTTTGACAATACAGTGGTGGTATTTGCTCCTTTGAGTGAGCTAGTATGAGGCAGGACTCCAATCCTCACACTCCCTTTTCAAACTCGCTACTTGAAATGCTCACTTTATCTGTATTTCAGTGTCAGAAGTGAAAAACTACTTTGTTTTAAAGTCATCTGTTTTCCAGCACTTTCTAAGCTACAAGACCCAGTAACCGAATCATCTGGGGGGAAGCTTCACTAATCTGTGGCTGGGAACAGCCCCTGCTTTCCCTCCAAATCACAGCTCCTGCAAGGAATTCCTGCCTGCACCGTGTTCAGTGCCAACTCCTGTGCTACTATTTGAACTCAAAACACTTGTGCTTGCCTTGAAGCACTGCATCCTGGAATCCTGTGACACAGGAACCCCAATTTTTCAAAATTAAAGGACAGAATAATAAAAGCAAACGTTTGCCCTGTGTTTACACAGATGATTGCAACAACATGAATTTTACAGATTAAAAGGCCAGAATGCAGGTGAACTCAAAAATGTATTACTGTTAAGACATTAATTTTAAAGCAATCTGGTGAATTTTTAAGAGCTTAAGAGCAGCTAGAGTATCACACAAGAAGTTCAACAGAAAGTTGGAAGATTCCCCCCAACAATTACGCAACCAGAAATGCTGAGAACAAGCTGTCCAGTAACAAAGAAATTGATTTTTGGCTTTCTTTTACTAATCTGTTCTGAGAAGCATCACTCCTACTGTGTTCCATGAAGTCAAATGGAAAAGGACAGAATGGAGTTAGCTGCAGGAGAATTCTCTCTCTCTCGCACAGGGACCAGGAGCTCAAACACAAATGAAGAGAGGAAAAAATAGCTTTCATTTTACTCTGAAAAACAGAAAGTAAACTCCCTTAAGTTAAATATGTGATTTCAGAATCTAAAGGTTTTGGGAAACAATCTCCATTGGTTTTCTGGTAAAATTAGCCTCCAAAATTCAGAGTCATAACAAGTCATTGGCTTACCAAATTAGGAGCCACCATGCCAGATTAGCAAGACAGAGTCATTTTGACAAATCAAATCACCCAAGAAATAGCCTGAACTAATTCATTTTTGGCAGCAGCCAGACCACACTGCAAAAATGTCAAAGTGAAACACTAAAGGTAATAGATGCTGCTACAGAAGCTTGCAGAATAGGAATTAAAGTTTAAGGCGGCTGACATCAAGTGAATGCATCAATGTTTATCTATAAACAAAATTAGGAAAGTAGTTAAAGAGCTAACACTGGCAGGCTAATGGGAAGTACAAAACCAGCTAGTACCAAACAAAAAATTATCCATCATGATTAGTTAAGACAGTGTTAGAGTGTTTAACTGAGGTGCATAAAATGCTAGAATGGAACAGAAAACGTCAAGGCAACCTATTATTTTCTCTCAGTATGTGAAAAGAGTAGGAAGAATCTGAAGGAAGTTAAGACAAATAGAAGACAGAACACATAGAGATGACCTTTATAAATTTACAAAAAAAAAAAAAAAAGGGATCTATGGGAAAACCAGATCAAATGTCAAAGAGAGATGAGTGCAAGTGAAGTTATTTAACAGATATATCTGCTTTGAAAATTATGTATGATTTAAAAGTCTGAAAGTCTGTTCATGTTTTCCCAAAACAGTTCATTTAAAAGTTGCCTTTTAAGTTAAAATTAATGTTTGTGAAAGCTCGCTGTCTCTCTGACTGCTGATGCCCTAAAAAACAATGGCCATTCATAACAGGAAAAAAACCCTTTCTCTTTAAAAAAGGGAAGTCTATACAGCTTTGATTCACTGAAGGCTCTCTGTACCTAGCATCCTGGGGTCTGTCCTCACGAGAGAGATAGAGCTAAGTTGTTCACGTTGTGGACAGTCTTTAGAGATAGTAAGAAGTGCTGGTAAGTTTCAGTATTTCCATGTAACAACAAAATAACATTTCATTAACATCATTACTCTAACTGTGATATTTAAAAATTAAATAAAGGGGAGCGAGTTGTAGTCTTAAAAAGTCCAGTTTCATACTGAAAGAGAATCATGTTACAAAAAGCATAATCAAATTTTTTTGTGACCCCAATTTCCTTTTTTATCAACATGCTTCAGTTCTGCTAAAATACTATGCTTGGGATGCTTTGCGTTAACTTTGCACCTTAAAATGTTTACATTAATAAACATATGTTATCATATTCTGCTATAAGTTTAGATTTATGACGTAGCAGCATATGGAGAACACTACAAGTCTTTCTGCACCAGCTCTGCTTATCCCTTCAATCACATCACTTCCTCTCAATGCTCCCAACTATTTGACAGAGGTTTATTCAACACTTTAATTATGAAAAGTGCCTTGCCCTTTAAAAAAACACATTAAAACATCATCCTGCACAATTACTGTACAGATTAATGAGTAAAATGTAGTAAGTTTACTAACAAAGTTATTCACACAGAGTAGGAAAGACAAGAAACCAATAGCAACTACTTTCATTTGGTTCTAATTCAGGAATTACCTCTACTCAGCAAGGCACACATGTTAATGAATAAATCCAACCAAACTGAATTAAATTTAGGCAAATAAGCTTGAATTATTTCCTGATGCATCCTTCTGATAGCAGACTGCACAAAGGTCTCTAAAGTTAGGTGGAAACTGGGACAGAAGGTGACAAGCTGTTTCATAGCTCTTACAAACAAATGAGTTCAAACAATCCTTTGTTTCAGCAAAGCACTTGAATAAGTGCTTAAGTTCCACTAACTCCACTTGAAGTGAAGCTCACATTTACATGATTTATTCCACCAGTACCAACATGAACACTAAAGAATTACTGGTACTCACCCATGTCTATCATAGCCGAGGGTTTCTCGGATAGACCATGCAACCTGGTAAGGGGAGGTTTGCTCTGAATCCTCCAACTCTTCTCCACTGTCTTCAGACCAATCCAGCCCTAAGAGAATTGAGAACATGAAAGCTGGATGAAAAGTGCATCCACCTCATAAAAGTCTCTGAGCAAACTACGGTACAAACGATGAATGTGTACTATAGTCACAAGCACAATTATGTTTGATTAAGTCATATAATATTCTCAATTACACGGGAAAAGTTACAGTAACAGCTCACTACAGTGTGCAAATAGCATGCACTGATTTTTGTCAAATTTGAAGTTTCCTTTTAAAATCCTTATTGGCTTCTTTATCCATAAGCAGTGGAAGCAAAATCACCAGCTTCCTCAACTACAGAAAAATATTCCAGCTTTCATACCAAGCACATGGGATCTTTAGAAACGAGATAACAGAGAAGTTCCTGTCATGAAGAACTGACTGCTTGGTAATTTTTAATACTATATGATCTAAATAGGCCACTTTCATTTCTGCTCATATTCTGACCCCTGCTCTGTGCCAGAATAGAGGGAGAATAGGAAAACTGCAAAACAGAACAGCATGGACAGAGATAGACACGAAGCTACACAGAATGTTCCTCTGCTCAGCCTCTGTAATTGTCTGCCAAATGCATACATTAGCATGAAAAGAGAGCTAAAGGGAGAGATGCAAATGCTCTTGCACTTTTGCTAAGCAGCATGCTTTTGCTTAATGATGATGCAGTAGGATCAACTTATTGTATGCACCAGCAGCCTCAGTTAGTCAAGCTAAACAGAACTGAACAGGACAGCCAGAAACAGAGTCCAGCAAGTTCTCAGGCGGAACAGTTTATCTGGAGCTTCATCTTTTGCAGTTTTTCCTACTCTCTCCCCCACAACCAGCGGAATTCTTGCCAATTCCTTGCAGCGGGTGGGACGAAATCTCATAACTGCATTTACAAACCAGCATTATTACGTTTTGACTTTTTTGGGTGCTCCTTGAAAATGGAGCAGCAGTTGGGATCGAGTTAAGGAGCACTTTATTTTTGCTAAAAATAAACTAAACAACTCTATCTGAGATGATTCTGAAGCCAGATGCTTTGAATTTGGGAAATGCATCAGTACTTGGTCACCTACTTTCAGAGTTAGACACACACACTTGGAATACCACTCATCATCAGGAGAACCTTTATCATTTAGAAGCAACACTTTAACATAAACCAGCAGTATCACAAACCGTATTTTTCAGGAACTTCAGCATCCTGAAAATTTTATTCTTCATTCCTATTTTCAAGATACTAATTTGAACTAAATTAAGATATATTAAGACATTTAATAAAATGCCAGAATTATACCTTCAACTTAACCGTTTCTTTTAACTCCTACCCCTTCCATAAAGGAATGAATAAAACAACTTAATAACTGGATAAAGACGTCCACAATTATTTACCCAAAGTTCAAAAATAAAATCAGAGGTTTCACTGTTTTGTTTCTAATGGGCACTGCAGAAATGAAGGAATAAAATCTAATCCAGATTCAGCTATACTCACACTGAAGACTGCAGCTACGTTAATATCCAACTACTTGGCTCTGACGTAGGTACACAGAAAATTGCCTGCATCTTTTTAAAGATTCTGTGCAGTCATCTCTAGTGCTACTCTGTCATAAAAAAGAAATCCTGAAATTCTCTGAACCAGCACAACCAAGTTCTTAATATTAAGGCATATCATGAATAAATAAGAAATGTATTTTCCACTCTCACATAATTAATATGTGAATTCTGTTACTTTGCCAAATATAAAATGTTCTAATTGCGCAAACATACAGTTATGCAGATGCATGTGTTTATAGGTCTAATCAGTTTTTGTACTATGCTTCTTTTTCAGGAAAATGTATTCTCTTCACCACTTGAGAATGTAAAACATTAAACACAGACAGTGATGTTTCTACAGTCTCTCAAAACATGGGTCACTTTCTAAGCTAGTGGGGTCTGTGACACTCAGAAGTGCCTCCGGAGTTGCCATTCCCCAAAAGACCTGCATCATATATAGGACTATCAAAGCAGTTTTCTGAAGAACAACCTCCTTTGGAGACATGCTATGGGATGCTAATTATCTTCTGAACAAATAGCCAAGCTATCCCATGAGTGCCAAAGGACAGATCTTAACAGCAAATTAAAAAAGGTTAATTGAAATAGCAAAAATTACAGATGTTTGCAATTAAATAAGATGTTGTATGAAGAATGTCCAGATTTATTTGAAGTTTTGTTTTTTTTTTTTTAAAGAAAAGCCCATCATAAATGGCATTCCTGCTTTAAGATCACCCACTGATTCCTGTTCGTCTTATCACTATCAGTATTTTACTTGTTGGAAAAGTACAATCTAAAACTAAGCAGAAAAGTAAGGTGACTTTGGAGGGTGAGGGAGAAAACAAGTTTGGCTAGGTCTACCTAGGTCTGTATTCATAATCAGACAAATAAGCCACAAGATCAGCTGCCTTTTTAAAGCTTTAGAGAGCACTACTACCCTAGTAGCAAGTTGGTTATATTAACTTACATTTTCTCAAGCAGCAAATGGTTGTAATGATTTCTAAACAATAAGAAGGAAACTATTCCTGCTCTGGAATGTGGACAAGACTCCACCTCTCCAATTATATTCTGTAACGGTGCTGCCCTCCTGCAGTACAAAAGCCCTTTGCTTTTGTTCACCCATATGCTGTACACCAATAGGCCCAGTCAAGAAAAATTCTCTTGTGCTCCAATTTTCCCAGTCAACTGGAAATTTGGATCTGCAGAGAACGATGGACAAATCTCCAAACTTTTACTTTCACTCATTTTGTAATGTGCACTTGTCACACAGCTAATACTCAATCTAACCTTGCTCACTTGTGTAGGTACAGCTGGCACCAGCTTTGCTACTTGAGTTGCAAACCTTCTATACGTCTGTATCATCCAAACAATGTATTCTACACTTCAGTTTGATTTCCCAAATGGTTAACAGAACATTACGAAACAACCAAAATGCCGTAAACCATATTGGATGGCTCCAGGCATTCCCTGAGCACTTTAGGGCTAAAGAAAACTTCGAGAGATTACCTAGTCAGGGTTATTTGTCAGGGCAACGCACAAACGCAGGACAGACCTAGGAAGACCTCTCCCTTTTGTCTTTTGGTTTCAAGTTAAAAAAATGAAGCAGCAGTGCATCTATTCTCTACCCACCTAAATGTGGAAACAGATCAGTGTCCAGCTGCTGTTTTCGAGTGCACAGTTTCACCAGTCTCTGTAGCCGGCTCATGCAGGACGAGTGCGGAGAGAAGGCTGTGGCTTTCATGAGGACCCGATCAGTCCTTGGAGGGTCCGTGACAGGAGCCCTAGCGGGTGGCAGGAGAGGCAGAGGTCTCTTGTTGGACAACTGCCGGGCTTGTGCTATAGTGTGTGTGGTGGGTGCCACTCCCTGCATTGGTAGGCTGGTGTTCGGAGGTTGAGGTGACTTGCAGACTACGCCCTGCGGTAGCCCTGTCGGCTTTAACGAAGCTGATGAAGGTGGCAGATGGGAGTGCTGCTGCTGCAGAGGCTGCTGCTGCAAAGGTGCAGGAAGGGGGCTAAAGTGCTCTTGGCGAACTTTTAAAATCTCTGTCTCTCTCTGGCGCTGCCGGTTTTGAGCCAACTTGCTCTGCAACTTTTTCCTCACCGTTGCCCCTTTCTTTAGGTCATCATCCTCCTCATTGAAAGCAAAGGGGTCTTCTAATTCTGCCTCCAGGTAGTGGAGAGGAAGCCTAGCCCCTGGAGGGGAGAGGGACATCCCATCCAGTCCATTGGGCATCTTCAAGGCCAGGGTGGGCACTGTCAGACTGAAGGCCATAGCATCCATCTGATGCCTGACCTTTACGTCCTCTATGGGATCATTCTTTTTCTTCCTCTCCTTTTTCGGTATAAAGCCAAGTACCTGCAGGTGGCTGTTGCAGTACCTTTGAAAAGTAAAAGCAATCAGTGATTAACTCAACTTCTGTAAGTAAAATCTGAAGAAAACAGACATCACTAAACAGAAACACCCCATTTCATGTAAATATAGATCGAAACACAAGAGGTTTTATAAGAAGTGTACATAACTGCTTCTAATACAAAAGATAACTGTGGTGTTCCCAACCTGTAACAAAACCCAAGAACTTATACAAGTGACAATTTGTAATCTTAAGATACAAAAGTCTTCATTCCTTACTTATAGGAAATTCCCACACAACCATTCAAAATATTTACTCTCTAATAGGATAAATACAAAACAAAGTGAACAAAACAAATGGACTGTCTGACACATAAACCAGCAAGAACTCAAGCCATTAACTCCGATCATTTGAAAAGCTCCCCAGAAAAAGTACATTGAAGACTACTTCCTTCCATTTGGCTGTACTTTCACTGGAAGTAGCTAATATTTTCATCAATAAACACATTATTATTATTACGAATTCCACTGTAGTAGGGAGCAGTTTCTTATTAATCTTTGTTTGATTAAAACAAGCAGTTAATAGAAATGTAGAAACCATGATCTGATCCTTTTCCTGTTTCGCACAGGCAGGCCCTCCTGCCTCTGTAGAATGCCACCAGCAATCAGACTCCTGCCCTTGCAGGATCCCATCTGTAACATGCAGCTTATAGATGAAAACAAAGATATGGGGAAAGAGTGATATCTACATCAATGTATTTATGGACAAGGTAAGGAAATACCCAGGAAGGTATTCTTTAAAATCCAGTCAGTATAAATCCAAGAAAAGTAATGGGGGTTTTTTTGAACAAATAGGTTAAAATGAAATTATTCCTGGTCTTCATGGAGAACAAATGGCAGAAAAGCCCAAACCAACCCCCTCACAAGGTTTAACACTTCAGTTTAGTGACTTCCAATTTGTTGAACCACCCCTAAAGAAACAATGTGGGAATTGCTTCTAAAGGGTCCATAAAAGGTAAAAAACGAAAAAGCAAATTCATATATGCTCCTTAACAATCTCCATATATGTAGCTTCTCAAGGGATCCACACCCATACGGACTCATAAATCAGAAAAGGCTGAAAAGTACAGCTACTTATTATTGTCTAAATAATTAAGTTTTAAGTATAAATAAATCTAGATGAGGCGAGCTGAAAGCCAGTGATGTGTGGAGTGCTTATTAGAACACACTGGAATACTGTAAATTCATAGTGAGATAAACACTTCTAAAAATAAAATTATATGATGAGGGTTCAACAAAGCTTTCCTTAAAGTCAACAGCACTATTCCCATAATTAAAATTAAGCACTTTTACAGTATTTTGTTTGAACACTACTGAGATCAGTTGCAACTGCACTTTTAGTATGACAGAAGAAAAAACAATAAACAGACAAAACAAACACAAGGAAATTTTTTTCCTCTCCAATTCCAACAAAAAGAGGCTTGCTCCATGTGAATGCTTCCCTTCTATTGTTCAGAACTTAAATATTGCCACCTCGTGCTTGTGCCAATGTGAGAAGGTAAAACTAGTTAGTGTGTTTTCATTGTGAAAAACAAAGAGAAAGCAAATAATAGCAAAGGTGAATAAACAGGTAAGAAGCTTGATAACATTCTCTGAGTTTTAGGATAGTAAGGGTTTTGCTTGTTCATTTAACTGCAAGAGAATCATTTTTATATGGCACGGAATAAAGCTTTGGCTCTTACAACTGACCATACTGCATCACTGCATCAACTGTATCTTACACGATACACCTCTGGACACAAACTCATAGATGCCAGGCTACAACATAATGAAAATATAGATTACAAGCACCTTGCAGACTCCAGTACACATTGACTTGGCTCTGTGCTTTAGGCTCTATCATCTCCCTGCCTTTCAGCATAACCGAGGCTGATACACCTTGGAGTAAAAGAAGCAAGAAGAAACTGGGAAGACCGCTTAGGTCTTTCTCTGGTCAGAGAAGACTATGCACAGGCAGTTTTGGCTAGACATAATTTATTAGCACCTACCCAACCCTGGCCTTGTCAGGCTCTAGCTAGTCCCATGCAAGGCCAGGCAGGCACACACAGCCACATCCCCATCCTTCAAGTTCTAGGATGGCTTTTTAGTTGGCCCTGGCCCAAACAGGCTTCGACTTTACACAGTGCTGCAGACATTAACTGACTCTGCTGGAACCAGTCTATAGCCAGCTGACCTAAGGCAATAAACTCTTTGGATCAGATGTAATGCCAGAAAAGGCGTTAGCAGTTTTCCTGGTTTCAGCTGGGATAGAGTTAATTTTCTTCCATGTAGCTGGTACGACGCTGTGTTTTGGCTGGGTTTAAACCACAGCCATGGAAGACAGATTACTGGGAAGACTGGAATAGCACCTGTAACTAGCACAGGCCCTTTCACGCAGCTCTGAGTGTGAAACCTGCTATGGTCGAGCTGGCCCTCTGAGAGCCAATTCTGATGTGGCTGTCTTAGTGGCTCAATTTGTCACTTCTATGACCTGCCTGTGAGTTATTCTCAACTAACAGTATTACATTGAAAATCTAATAGTTTTTCCCACCCCTTCCTTACTCAGTGACAGAGGCACTTATTCTGTGCAGGTGAGGTTGAATGCAGTCAGCATATATGGTAAGAGCAGTGGGTCGATATCCATTAAAACTATCATAACATGAGGCACACAAAAGGTAACAGGCTCTGAAAGCTTCAGCTGGACAGTTTCCCACGTACAACTGCATTCTGCTCCCCAGTACATCCCAGGGCATGGCTTTCCACACACAACTCCATTCTGCTTCCCAGTACATCACAGGGCATGGCTTTCCACACGCAACTCCATTCTGCTTCCTAGTACATCCCAGACTAGTATCAAGTTCTGCCCCTTATTTAAAGGAAGATCCAAATAAACTGGAGAGCATCTTGCATACTAACAAAATATTTTAAAGATTCTCTTGAAAGAGGAGAATTAAAGATAAAATGGCATTTAACCCAGCTAAATTGTAATAACCCTATACTTAAAAGTAAAGCTGAACTTCAGTATCTATGCATATATTTGGATAAGAAAGAATTAAGAAACATATTCAGAGGGCATACAGATCAGAACCCATGTCTGTATCATCCCATACAGATTGTTTAAAAAAAGCAAGAGAGTGAATAGAGAAACTAGACTTCAAATAAGGCAGCGAAGTCATGCACTATTAATAGATTTAATTTGCAGAATGTTAATGGTTAATAAGAAATCTAATAATATGGGAGCATATTAAACATCTTTGTGGCTGGTAGTGTCTCATTTGTCTGGGGTCAAGTGATAATTTTTTTTAATTATCTGTGGACAGAAGCTTTTGGCATATAATGCATGTGTCCTGTTAAGACTCTTCTTTTTATAATCTTTAAAAGTATACAAAAAGATAGCTGTCAGAGCATCATACAGCCTGCTTCTGATCATGTACAGTTACATGTCTAAAACTGTGACAAAATGACCATCTGACAGCAATTTTGTACACAGAAATTAAAAGCTACGAGTGAAGACCTCAGACATAGCAAAGATCTTTATATCAAATGGAGCGTGAAAAAAGTCACCTAAGAAACAGATACAGGTTTGCCTGCCAAAAAAAAAAGAAATTTAGAGCAGGCACAGTCTTATCACCAGCATTCATTAAATTTTATTGTTAAAATGAAGCTCTGCCCTAAGAAGCAGTTGTCTAAAATATTCTTTCAAACTATCACATCCTCTCATTTGAAATTAAAAGTTTATTTTCTCCTTCAGACACCTGCTGTCCTCTTCAAGTACTGTAATATGACACTCGACATGCAATTGAATTATTCTAATATAACATACACCAGATGTCATGACCACACTTCACTTTAACTTGAGAAAAATCAAAAAGAACAAAGTGTGAACTCAATTCAAGGTGTAAAGAAAAATCTCAAATTCCATGGCAACATATGAGACGTAAAAAAGTGTCATTAAGTAGTATTATTTCTATTGTTTTTAAGTGTGACCCTTGGTAAACAGCAACTCTGCTTCAGTCAGCTCCTGCATCTGAAATTACAGCATACCATTTGTGCTAACATTTCCATGATCATTTCTGCAAGCTTATTTCCAAAGAGCCTCAATTGTACAACAGCAAAGAAACAGTCACCGACTGTCAAATTACAGCTTAAAGTTATTCATCTTGTGCCATTTGAGCATTTGCCCTACAGCTTTTGACAAACATTCATGTTTTTTTCTCACTTCATCAGTCTCCTCAACTGAAATGGCAGGTGAAGTGCAAGTTAATTTAGAGCACAGTCCAACTGTTGTTTCAGACAAGAGAGGGAGCTGTGAGCTGAGAAGGAAGTTATATGTAGGGCACAGTGGGAACACTGCTAATAATGCAAAAGGTTAGTGAATAGCAGCTCATAATGTGAAAGGTCAGTGAATAGTGCTTGACTCTTTTTTGGTGTATTTTGTTTATATTTTAGGTTAAAAAATCGTTTCTAACAGAACAAGCCTCAGATAGTTACCATACATATTAATTAAATACTGTGTTACTGCCAAAGACTGCAACAATGACTCTGAAAAATTGAGGTCATATATACCTGGCAGCCAAGACAAGACAAATTCTACTATTTCAACCCAAGCAACACCAATGACACTGGTGTTCATGAAATCTTAAAAAGCAAGGAAGAATGCTCTTGTGGTTACAGTATGGGCTGCAATTCAGTACCTTTGGTTTGAATTCCCTGCTCTCCAACAACTGCAAGTACTATCTCTTGCAAGGCATTTAATACCTGGGCACCTTGGCCATCTGTATTTGGAAAGAGAGGGGAAGAGGAAGGGGGGAAGCAAAGAAGAAATGAGAGTGGACAGCACCTTCCCAGCTGGTTCATCTGTTAGCAAGAAATATTTATTTTATTCCAGTAATACAACACTACATATCAATACCTAATCACAAACACCGAGTTGTAATTCTGAATTTGCCCCCATGTGTCACTGCTCCCTAAGCCCAGAAGGTATGCATTTTCAACTGTTTGTCATGAAAAAGCAGATGGAAGTGTGCGTTTGGCACAGCTGGCCAAACAAGCAGGCCTTTCTAAGAGCATATACTGTGAGTGACAGAGCAAATTAATTAGAACAGCAGGTAGTGCATAGCAGGTTTGATCCACAGTTTACAGTGAATTTGAGAAAAGCAAAAAACTCCCATAAACTTCCCTGGGAGCACGTTACTGTCTCCTGAGTACTTGGCTTCCACAGAAAATAAAATACAGTTTACTAGTGTTAAAACAAAACCCTCAAAGGAACATCCATCCTGGAATTCAATCCACCCAGGCCAGTTCCTCCCTCACTCTGAAACCAGGCAGCATCTTAAAAGAAAGCTCACGCCTATGTATCTCTCAGCCACTTACCACTTCATAACCGGTAACCACAACTCACCTACGGTCCTCAGATTTGGGGATGGGGTTGGTGCAGCGTTGGCTGTTATACTTGGCCACATATTCACATTGCTTGAAGGGGGCAGTCTTGTCCTCCAGAACGTGTCTGATACAGAAGGCGTAGCCGTTAAGTCGCCTCTGCTTGCACAGTTTGGGGCTATATGAGCACAAGGGCTTATTGTCAACCTCAGAGAAGTGTATGTGTTTGCCTTCATACATCACGTGACTCTATTCCTTGTGAACATCAGCTGAAAGAACCAAAATATTAAGACAAATCACATAAGGAAAAAAAAAAGGCATTCATTTCTAGATTGTGTGTTTCATTTTGGTGGGAAAGAGGGACCCAAACCAATACCTGATTTTAAATCTTCTGTACCATATCAGTGTTAAGAGAGAGCCCCAAGGACACCTCTATCCTGGAATGATGATGAATCAAGATGAAGCAGATTGTCTAAGGAAAATACCAAAAAGGTCAAAGTCAGACAGAATAAAATAGATATTATTACTGCTTAATAACTAAGTGGCCAGGTGCAGTCACTAAACCTGTGGTTCAGCTACCACCCAATAAGCCAAATCCGCTAGCACAACAGTTTTCAATCAGTAGTCACAGATCTTTGGAAACTATGAAATGAAATTATTGGCGGGGGGGGATAATGCTCCTTTCACTGCACTTAAAACTGTTAAACAAAACTCTACTCATCTACGAGAAAGTGACTGGAAGCTACAAGTTGAAAAAGGTTAAGCGTCAGATTAGATCACTTGCTTTCAGGAGTCAAGTTGAATGATAATTAACCCATTTCAATGCAGAGGTTTTACTTTAAGTATCTGCTTACAAAAAGGCTGGTGACTATCCCTACTCTGTGAAATTTTAATTTCATCACGCAGTGCAAGAAAGCTTTTTTTTTTTTTAAAGCTTTCTTTACCATGAAGACCATTACTGATAAACAGTCTTCAGATTTTGCGGTTGCCCACAGCTTCTGCAAGCATCAATACACAGTCTTTCCTGAGGTCATCATGGCTCTTCAGAGTTTCTCCTACCTCTTTGTACTAATTTTAGGTAAATGTGAGCATTAATAATGTCAGAGGAAGTACTCCCATCAATGCCAGGAAAGCTGAAATATTTAAGGAAGAGGCTGGGGTTTTTTCCCCACTCTAAAATAGACTCCTACGGTGCAAACCCATGCAATCATAAGGCACTTTTCATTTCCCAATGCTATGGAGTCTTTGGCAATCATCTTTAAAAAAAACAAACAAACAAGCAAACAAACAAAAAGCCAAACAAAGAAAACAAACAAACCCAAAGTAGCTTCAAATAAAAGTAACAGTACACATATTCTGCAGTTACTCAGCTACACTCAGCTTAGCCTTCAAAAGGCAGCTCTTATTCAGAAAGGCCATCCTGAAAGCACTGGAATAAACTCTTTTAAACATGGTATATTCACTGGAATAAACTCTTTTAAACACGGTATATTCATCACTCAGTTCAGTTTCACGTGGCATATACCAAGCAAATGAACGTACATAGAAGTGATAATCAGGAAATACATTATAAATCAGAGGCATGTGACAAATGTACAGATTACCACCTTAACCAACGTACTTATTCCCAAGGCCTGAAATGTCAAGGACATGAGTGCAAGGAGGGAACCTACACAGACTTTTCGGGAAAGATGCAGTTTCCTCTTGTGAAGGTATAAGGCTTCACTTTCCACTGTATAAATGTACCGTGAGAAAATGAAAAGTACTATGGCAGTGGAGGATCTACAAAAGCTACTTTAAGTCACCAGGGCAAAACAAAACACCCTATCACACCTCTTAACAGTGAACTGTATAAACCAGGCCTTTCATTAGCATGTATCTAGCTGTAGGAGCAGAAGAACGGAAGACTACTAAAAATTTAAAAACACACTTAAAATTACTGAAACAGTTGTATATGCACATGTGCAGCATGCACAGCACACAGAATGGAGACACACTACAAAACGTAACTACTGCAAGTGACCTGATTAATCATTTGACAATAATAAGGATCATTTCGTGTTTCCTCTATATACAAAGTTCCCTTTCCATGCACACATGCAAGCACACACGCCCAGGGGTAGAGGCCTCCCGCTTTGTTTACACTGGATAGCCACAACACAAGCACGGACATCCAATCCAGTTCCAATCACCTTCCCCAACTTCCCTCAATGCGTGCAAGCATTATAAGTACATGAAAGTATGGAGCACATACTATATATATTTGAAATCAATCACTGGAGTATGACCCAGCACAACACATCAGTCTTAAGAACAATAAAGTCCACTGTTGGTCATGCTCTTCATATGGACAGAATGGAAAGAGGGAACACTCTCTTCTTTGGCATGCTAGGAACCAAACAATCCTTTCAGACACCTTTGTTAAGGCAGATACTGACATACACTTCAGCAACAACATGAAAGAAAAACGTAAATCCCATCGTGATGTGCTCAGTACAGGAGCTGTGATCTGGGTTTGGGTCCCTATGTTTGAGACACAGCCTCCTCCATTACTATGGCAGCAAAAAGGTTGTCTTAGTCTTAATTGTACCCCATACACACAACTGAAGCTTGTATTTGGTGGCATACTGGACAGGATGAAAAATTTGACAGAACAAGTGCATCTTGCAGTTGGAGTGACTCACATGCTGCTATTTCTGTTTTATTTACCACCTTCTTTTAAGCTACTACCATGCTTTGCAGAGTTTTTGACAGATCAATGACCTTCTCCTCTTCTGCACAACCCAGCAACGTCTCTTTTCTGAAGGTTATCAAGCAGCAGACCAAAGAAAAAGAGTACCTCAGAACATTCCAAAGCAACCAGCAAGAAACGTATTCCTGATGTGCCTCTGTTAAGCTTCTGCAAAGAAACTGCTCCACGCTTCCCAGCCACTATAATCCTGGATTTATTCTTGTGCCCCCAGTCTTACTTTTGGATTTAACTCATAATTAAGTCTTACTTTTGCATTTAACTTGACTGTGTCAAGGCAGGCATAGTATTTTAGTTCTTGTTTGTCTGAAAGATACAGGGCGCAAGTACAATGCCATATGAAACATTTAAGCAAAAATACTGGCAATAATCCTCAGGGAAATCAATGAGCTTGAACATCAATTTTTGGGTCTATATATACACTAAGAGAAGCTCATGCAAATATAACCATGTTAAAAATCCTGATAGGAATCAATTAGTGCAATAAACAAAGGAAAGCTAATACACCTAGCAGCCAATGTTATATTAAAAAAGCCTACAGCAACTCTCCCAAACTTGCAATTATATCTTTATTGGTAGATCCCTACATAGACTTCCCAAAAGACAGCGGTGCTATGTGGATACACTGCCAGGATCAAAGACTGAGGTTGTACATAATCTAAAAGAATAGCTTTATTTATTTATTAATTCCATAGCATATGCTATATATATGTATTTTTATATATAAATAAAAAAGATTTTTTAATTCTACTGATTCTGATTTAATCTCCTGGCATATTTTATTTTGAACAAAATACATAGGAGTTCTTAACTGAGCTTTTTGCTGCTACATAAAAAAGTAGCACAAGCATGGAATAGACACATGTCGCTTAACTGAAGAGAACTGAAACTACACTTAGCTAAACAGTGGGTGGGGGAGAAACTATTTTTGTCCCACAGGATTCAGTAAGAGATGACGGAAACATGGACTTCCCCTGGAAAAATCAAATGCTTAAGCAGCTGTACTTCACTGCAAAAGTATCAGGGTACAAAACTTTCCGGAAGCTGTTTTGGGTTTTGTATTTATACTCTACATTGAAGCTGTAGAAAGGTTCAACAGAAACATAACTTACGCCTGCACAGAAACATAACTTATGCCTGCATGTGCTCAAACTAGCTTTAGCCACAACCCATGAATGAGAAACCAAAGGCTGCTTCTTGAGGAACCTCGGTTTTCCTTAAAGAACTGATTCTGAATAAAAGATTCTGAGCTGGTCAGAAGCAACAGGGCAAAGGACAGAGGAGAAACAAAAAATGTATGTGTGCCATTGCCAAATCATGTAAGACATGACTGAGGTTTAAAAAATCCTGGTAGGGGATAATGTCAATATAGAACAACTGCATACCATATCACACAATATTAGAACTACGGGTACTTCATAAAGCTAGTAAAGAGATTGACTCAAAACATTAAAGTAGTACTTCATTTTTACCACTTACGGGTAGTGAACTGCTAGGCCCTGCTGCCACAAGAGGCTATAGAAGTATCAACAGGTTCAAAAAGACAGTAGAAAAATTCATAGACAATGGGAACATAAGTGATGTACCTGCTAGCCTAATTTAACAAATATGGATGGTGGAGAAGAAAACAAAGTGGCTGGGCCTTCATGCTCTTCCTAAATAGCATCACTTACTACAACTACTCAAGACAGAACACTAGGCTGGATCAACCCGATCTGACCCAGCAGTGTATTTCTTATGTTCTTATGAGGTTACCACTAACATTTGTAATTTTATAACACATTCATTTCTCCCCTTCTCCCATTATTTATTCCCAAGCAGCTGACTGGAAGAAAATCTTATCTCTCCGGCGAAAGTCCTATCTGGACATGCGAAGAGCAACAAACTTAGCATCCCAGCAAGACTTTACAGCAAGGACAGACAGGACACAGAGCAAAGCCACACTCTGTGACACCATCACTTAGAGCAGAGCTACTTGTCTTGCTGAGCGCAGCCAGTGGTGGTCCGTAAGACAACAGAAGGTGGTTTGCAAAGTGACTGTAAAAAGAGAAATGGAAGACTTAAATACACACAGGTACACACCTGCGTTACCGTCTGTACCTGCTGTCAGGCATAGGAAGAAGCCAGCTCCCAACTGCTTTTAGTACTGGCAAGCAGGCATAATCAGTTCCCTTGCAGCGCACATCAGCTCCAAGACAACAAAGCTGTAGCTCTGCACTCCACATACCCTCTCCCAAAACAGTTAAACAGTCCTTCAGAGAGGCTGGAAAATAGCACAGCAGCAAACTCTGGGGGGCAAACTTTGCTAAACTATACTGAGTATCAGCATTACGTCATACAGAAATCTGGTACCTGACATTATCTGTACTCTACAGAGAAGTTAATGGCTTAGCCACTATTAGAAAGCCCAAAGTATTACAGCCCCAAAACTCAATCTGTAATTTTGAGGAAACACTGTGCTGAGAATATTAGAACATTTTAAATCGTGGGTTGGATACATTCTTAAATGTATGCTCAGAACTTGACATTCAATGTACGCAAGACCCTTTTAGGCAATGGAATCCCCAAATGCATTGTAAATTGCAAGGCAATTATATGTTGGTGGTTAAAAGATGTATAATTAAGAGGACTGAGCTCTGAGCTTCACATATTGCATCCAAACAAAAGCCACGATTACAGAAGTCTTACTGTGTTGTTTTGCATTTGCTAATACTAGCACAAATTTCATGTTAAATTGCGCGGTGTCTTCATGACATCTCACAGACAAGGTACAATCACCTACATATGCTTCCAAAACCATCAGCTTGGGGCCAGAAGTGGAACATGGATCTCCAAGAACCTCAGCTTTTCCACAAACATGAACAGTATAAGTAGCAGTTTTGTCAATTCCTCAACTTGACCAAGAAAGAACAATTCCCTGCATTGTAATTTTCTGACCCTTTGGCTGAAATTAACAGTAAATACACAGATTTTAAGATGTTTGGGCAACATGGAATTTCATCCACTCATCAGAGATGAACAGAGACCATAAAAATCATTGCAAAAAGACAAGCATTTAAAGCTACTTTACAGTAAAACCTTTCTGTCAGTATTAGTAAAAACTGTATTATGAGAGAGAGAGAAAAAACATTCCTTTTTTCTATTTCATACTAAGAGACTTTAGGCGACTAGTACCTCTCTGTGAAGTGCTCTGTTCTATCAAGAGAAGCTGTACCACATTGAATTGTGGTTGGCATCAACACCACAAAGTTGTAACTTTTGTCCCTGTTCTATGATCTAACCATAACTTTGGCTTAAGCCAAAGTCATTTAACAGGTCAATTCTCTACTATGCCAAGCTACCAAAGCAAGCCTGCTACAATTCTGGAAATGAGAGTCTTTTTGTTAGTAAAAGCATCCAAATTGAGACAGAAAACACTGGGAAGCAACCGAAGTCAACTACAAGAGTTCCTGTAGGGAACACTTTTATTAACTAGAGCACAATCGTTACTGAAGAAGACCTCTGAAGAGCCTCACACAAGTCAAGATACCACACACACATGCAAGCGCCCTGACATATCAGGGCACTGTAACATGTTAAGATCTTACTAGACATTCTTAGTTACTACCTGGAATCATGTTTTGGACTACTTCTTTTCACATGTTAAAATCTACCTAGGAAGATAGAAGCAGCAACGTTGTCCTCATTCTGCCTTTTTAGAAAACTTACTACCTCAACTGTGCAAAAAGGCACAGTTTATATTGCTTAAGGATGTCAGATATATTAACAGAAAAGCAGCAGTGTATTTTAGGCAATACTGCTAACATAGATTACACTTCAGAATACAATGCAATAAATACAGAATTAAATTTAAGTATTAATCCTAATAACAGTAACGGCTAGAAAACTTACAGACTTGTAACAAGTTTCAATCAACATTAGAAAACATAACCAAGAGGAGGGAAAAATAACTCTTTTTGTTCCAAAAATGAACAGATTCTTCTTTGTTTTCCTACACAAAACTTAAGCAGGAATTTTAATTTCAGCTGATTCACTCATCTGATGAACGGTACCTTATAGAAAATATGACAACGACAGCCCAAAGCCTAAAAAACCATTCACCATTTAAGACTCTAGGAATTCTAGAAAATTCAAAGGATTTCTAAAGAGAAAAGATGTTAAGTAAGAAGATTCATAACTGTCGCTAAGAGCAAATTTCTATAGATTTCAATAAAATAATTTCCTATACATGGCTATTCCTGACCTAAGGTTCAAGACGGGCTCTATATCTTTGAAGTCTTTCGAACAAGGATTTCTCTATGTGAGCAGAAGGTCTCAGGCCCCGGTCCTGCAATCACATCCTCACAGGCAGATTCTCGTGCTTGCACAGAAGCACACTTATTTCAGTGTGGCTATAAACAGGCCCAGGTTTTGCCAGGGTGAGAGGGGCTGCAGAAAGGTGGCCTTCAATCAGGTACAGCAACAAACAGAACATTTAGGCCATTGCAACATTGCAGAAATGCACTTTAAAACGTTATCTCAAAGTATCAAAACCATGATCCTGAGAGAAAGCAGAGACTAAACATACCACAGCATACTTTACATCTGTACTTGAACAAAAAAAAGGCTGTAAGTCCAAGTCTTTTATTTATTCAAATAACAGACAATCTGCACTTACATATGAGGTTAAATAAAATGCCTTAGTCTTATTTTTAGACCAAATATTGCGAAGACAAACAAGTTCATTTTCACACAATACAGGAATATCATTCTTGCTTCAGTAGGAATACTCAATAAATAAAGGAGCAGAGCTCCTCACCAAGCAGCCTTTTAGAGTTATAAGCTATCAAAGTTTCAATATGGTATTACAATAAATTTGTGCCTCCTGAGGATTTACCACCCTGCGAGAACACAGTACACACAACTCTGTGGGACCAGGCCCTACGTACAGATTAATTCACTCATCGTAACAATATTGAAACATCAAAATAACTCCCACCAAGTAAATTTTGGGTTGCTTGCTGTAGATAATTTACAATTAATAAAACTTGTCTGATATATGTATATATCACAAACAAATCACATAAAAGGCTGAAGATGGCTGTGGAAATGTTACCAGGTTGTTAAGTGACAACACAGAACACAGGTGCTCTGCTTCAGCCATCTGCAGTGGTACCTGCTGGGTACGGACAGCCCTAGTGTGAAACACTGCCAGTACAGGGGTGTCCATAGGGGAGGGCACTCAACTACAGGGGACTGATGCGTTGCCCTAAATTTGCCAATCTTCCTTTTAAGTCTACCAGTCCTCAAGGATTGAGAACAGCCTTAAAATAAACCTTTACTGTATGTTGTTAAGTAACAAAGTTAGAAGAAACTATAGATCTACATATTTTAATCAGATGATATAATTCAAGGATTTAAGGTAAGCGTTACTGTAATTTCCAAAACTCCCTAGAGGCTACCTGTACAAAGCCATTAGCATTTTGAGCCAAAAGACATAGTAAAGAGCATTTGACCAAAAGCAGACACCTCCCACACTATAAACCGGAGCTATTTCACCTGTGCGGGGTGAAGCGCGTTGGTGGGCTTTCCAGTGGACTCACTTCACAACTACCAGACGTTCTTTTCCCTGAAAATAAACAAAAAACCAGGATCCTTTCATTTTCAGTCCTGGCGGGGCAGTGGCACCTCACAGGGACCCCCCCACCCCAGTGGGACCCGGGCCTGCGGGCACAGCTAGGGTCCCCCAGCGGGGGGCATGACAGGGGGCCAGGGCCCAAGTCCAGACACAGCCTTTGCTGTGTAGGGGCCGCTGAGGTGATCTCTTCCCGTGGCTGTGGGGCCAGCGGGCTGTTGGCCCTGTCCTGCTGATGCCAACCGGTCCCGGGGCGGCGCGGGTGGCTCAGGGACCCCGGCCGCGCCGAGGGGGCTGCCAGCCCCGCACGTGGCGGGTCGCAAAGGCGAGGCCGAGGCAGCCCCTCGCTAACGGGGGCTGGTCCGGGGCCCCCATGTGCCGGCAGCTTACGGGGCGGGGGGGGCGCTCTGACGGCCTCCCCACACCCCCAAAACCACCTCCCCACCCCCTCCCCAAAAAGTTGTGAGGTGAATCAGGCCGGCACCGGCCTGGGCGAGGGGGTTCACCGACGGGGAGGGATGGGGGGGGACGGACACGGACGGGACGGGACGGGCGGGGGGGTTGGAGGGGCAGCCGCGGCCGCGTCCCGGGGCGCCCCCGCTCCGCCGGCTCCGTCCCCACGGCCGCGGGGCGGCCGGCGGCGGCGGGGGGAAGCACCCTAAAAACGCCGCGAAACTTTCCAGGCCGCGGCCGGCGCGGCCCCGCACGCCCCGCGGGACCGGCACCGCCTCCGCCGCGGCGGCCCCGGGCCGGGCTGGGGGAAGGGGTGCACCCCCCCACCCCCCTCCGGCCACCGCCGCTCATTAAAAGTCGTTTCGGCAAATTAATGCCGCCCCCAGCCCCCCCCCGCCCCGTCCCCCGTCCCCCGTCCCGCGGCGCCCCTCGCCCCGCCGCCCCGCGCCGGAGGGGTGGGGGGGGAAGCGGCCCCGGCCGAAGCGCCCCCGCCGCCTCCCCCCAGTCGCCGAGCTCCGGCGGCGGCAGGGCTCGGCCAGCTTTGGGCCCGGGGCCCGGCGCGGGGGGCCCGGCAGGGCGGGGAGCGGAGCTGCCGGGCCGCGCCGCGCTGCGCTGAGGCCTAGCGCCCCCCCGCCTCCGTTCTCCCCCGCAGCCCTTCACCTCCCGGGCAAAGGCGCCACCCCGCCGCACCCCGACCCTCCCGCTGGGCTCCGGCGACGGTCTCACCCCCATTCGGCACTCCTCTCGGCGGCCGAAAGCCTCAAAACTCCCCCCGGCTCCCCTCACCCCCCGCTGCGGCCTACACCGCCCCGGCCGATCCCCGGCCTCGCGTAGCCCGCCTCCCCGCCCGCCCTGCACCCTTCGCACCGCCTGCCGCGCTACGCGAGCCCGGGGATGCAGGCCGGGCCTGGCTTACCTTTCCAGCTGCTTTTTTTTTCTCCTCTCTCTCCTCTCCCCCCTTTCCCTCTGTTGGGCTGACAGATCAGAGTTTCCTCCCCAGCAGAGGGACTGGGAATGGGCTCGGGCTCTGTGCTGAGGAGCTGCTGCCCCCCTGGCTCTGAGAAGATCCTGCTTTTTGTGGGGAGGAAGCTTTGGGGGCTCTTTATTATTTTAAAACTACAAAGTGCTCAGAGGGTAGGTGATTATTAAGGGGAATCCCTGAATATATTCTCCAGCAAAGAAGGCAGGGCTGCTGGGGCTGCTCAAGAAGAGAGCCAGCAGCCTCCTACAGCACCACTACAGGCACTGAGAGGACATAACATCAGAGAGCGGCTCCTCTGCCCTCCAAAACAACAACTTTCCTACCATCTTGGAGGTAGTAAAGAGGGAGAGAGGGAGGGGGAAAAAAAGTACGGAAGGTTTTTATAAAGTGTCAATTTGCGGGAGGGAGCCAAATGGCCAAAACCAATTTTTTTTTATCATTTATGTGGCTTTTTATTTTAAATAAAAATAAATACAAAGGTATGTGGCTGAAGAAGTAATTTTCTTTGTAACCTGTTAAGATCAGCTTTCTGGGGAAAACAAAAAAATTAAAGGAGGTACGGTAAAAAATATATTTTTAGTAACTTTGTTCTTTAAAAATTAAAAATTCGTATTTTTTTCTGTAATGCAGAAAGTTGATAACTTTGTTGTGTGATTTAAAATTAATGTGTAATTGTAAAAGTGTAACTTTTTTGGTGGCTTTTCAGTAGAACAGCTGAGATTGACGTGGGATAATTTCGCATAACTGTACTATTATGTCTTTCTCTTAAGGCATTGTAAATGAAACTGAATGTACTGGTAGGAAAAAACTAGCAGGGGTTTACTTTGGGGTTTTTTTTGGGGGGGGGGGGAATGTTGTTTGGGTGTTTCTGTTGACTTGTGGGTTTTGGGGGGCGGGGGTTATTCCTAGAACAGGCCATGTGGAGAAGCTATGGGGGATTTAATGTGAGTGGAACCTTTGATATGTTAGATGAGAAATTCTGCTAACCTGCTAATAAATGTAGCATTGTCTGTCCTTCAGGATGGAATGTGAAAAAATAAAGCTCATAGCAAGAAATTTGGTTGAGTTTTGGTTTTAATGCTTTCAAAGCGCTTTGCAGCCTTCTGAAATCAGTTTTGGTTCTTTTTAAGTTACTGTTTTGATTTGGGCGCTTTGTTCCTGGTATTTATGAATAATATTATTCCTGACTTCTTTACAGATTTGAGAAATGCTCTAAATTTATACTCCAATATCTTGTAATATAAAATAGTCGTGTTTTTCTTTGTTGTGGATGTTTTTATTAGACTGTAAAGAGTATAAGAAATGCTGTCTCAACAGTGTGAGATGCTGTGGTGTATCTATAGGTGAAGACATTGATCACTGTATTCAGCAGCCCTGTGATAATGTTTCTTGCAATAAGATTATGCACAGCCCTGCTCAGAGGTGAACTGCAAAGATTATTTGTCCTGAAGGAAAAGGAAATAATTAGAGAACAAATAAGATACACGTTAAAAAAAGAAAGTATTTTAAGTTTTTTCCATTGTAAAGATTGTTCAGGTTGTACAGACTAATTGAACTGCAGTCAGGCTAAGGTGGAAGGAATGAAGGTATTGAATTACTACTGTGTGTTATCAACCTCTCCCCCTCTTCTGCCAAATCTGAAATATGTTGGTTTAGCTCAGTTACTGTAATCTTTAAACAAAAAATAAACCCCCTGAATTTAGATACATTTCCTTTTCAAAACGTTCTTTCTGGGTTTGCCTAGCTGGTATGGTGGATGTAGTTTGTGTGTTTATAGTGGGGGTTTCATTTAGATAAATGAGCTTTAACTATACTTGAATTCCAGTCAGCTGGTCTTTGTGTGAAACTGTGTAGAACCATAGAATGGTTTGGATTGGAAGGGATCTTAAAGATCATCTCTTTCTAACCCCCCTGCCACGGGCAGGGGTGAGATTGCAAGATCACCATCAGTAAAATATATATAAATTACACATTAAACTTTGGCCAAGACTTTCAACAATTAAACAGATTTCTACGGATACCTCCCCTCAAACATCCTGACTTAACTGTTCAGTAGGTACACAACTAGATGTGCAGAACCTCACCACTTTACTTCCAAGTATTCCAAGTCTGGAAACTCTTTAAAATAATTGTGTTTTCTTCAGAGTTTTTGTTCAACAGGAATTTTTTAAAATTATCGTCAGTCTACCTACCCCATTTTAATGTTCTGGAGTGCTGCATTCCGTGAAATTCTTGCATAGCAGGTGTTTTTCTGTATCAGATTATTAATCCATTAAATGCATTATTCCGCTCTGACATTAGAAAACCAAAAAATAATCAAATATGTCGTTTCTAGATTGTATTTTAAAAGATTTTGTGTTTTGTATAGAACTAATGTGATAATTAGGGTACTTCATAATCCTACCAGTCATTACAGTGTGCTTTGGAGCATGAAGTATAATGATTCTTTTTGTAAGATATTTAAACAAAAAATACTTTTATATTCTATATCTAAAATTCATTACAGGAATGACAGGGATTACAAATGTTGGTCTTATATGGGATGATTAAAAAACACACTTTTGAAATACTCAAATTATTTCAATTGATTTAGAAATTCAACAAATGCAGCATAAACTAATATTTCATTTTGGTTTATTCTAACAAAGGACCAAATTCTCAGATCCCAGTTTTGCAATTGCTTGCAGGCCTGATTAATAATTCAGAAGTGTTTGAAGAGTCACTCAATACTTGTGTAAAACTATTACAAAGTTGGTAGGGTTTTGCTAGAGCACCAAGTTCAAGTTTCCACGCTATGTGATTTCTTGTATCTGGCATTACACTAAACAACAGGATTGCTTCTTTTAACTGTAGCTCAGTATAATTCGGCAATAATTCAAGTTCTCTTTATTGCAGTATTTTTAGTGTTTTGGGAAAAGAGGCATACCATGAACAACGAGCCTATACTGAATCTTTCTGTGGTACTCTTGAGAATATCTGTACAGCACTGAGGGGCATCTTAGTATTTCTATTTTTTTTTCATAATGGGATGTAGATGATCCAACACGTTAAGAGAAATGGCAATGAAAGCACTTGAGAACCTGAACACAGAAACAATATTAAACCCTGTCTCTGGCTTATGTGTTTGACTTTGCAGATGCTGACTTTAATCGGATTACTTTGCATGCCTAAATTTAAACATGCATCATAGTAGCATTACACATTTTGGTGACATCCTGAGATCTATTTGATGTATGTTAATTGCAAAGCCAGAAGCTTAATGCTAAGGGAAAGGAGAAACATTTTGAATCTACTTTGGAATAGAAAATAGAATAGAAAAGCTGAAATGGGGTATTTTTTAGTGTCTTTAAAAAAACCCAACTTTTTAAGGAGGACAAAGTAAAGAGAAAAAAATTACTATATCTGAGTTACATGGACTATTGTGTAATCATTCAACAGAGAAATTAAAATCTGTATGTTACAGATGGATGAGTTTATTTAACAAAACTTTGTTTATTTACCTGAGGATTAAAAGGATTTGCTTTTCAGTAATTCACTAAAAAATGCAAATATTACTTTAATTGTTTTGCTGGCAATAAAATGTTACACTGTAACACCCTACAGGAGCATAGTCTGCTGGTTTTATTAATGCAGAATTAAAAGAAGATTTAAGAAAAGGTTTGTTTACCTTTATTGACAAGACTCTTAAATAGGGAGATGCATCATTTTGATAGAGTAGAGCAGTGCTCTGAAATAACGCTGGAGAACGAATTGGGCTCTGAGACCCCTGTTGTACAAGGATGGCATGTAATACCAAAGCAAGAACCATTCCCTGTACAACACAGAGAATTGTATTCTGGAAATTCTGTCTGTTTACCTTGACTTTAAAGCGGCCACATCCCTGGACCAACTGCTCCAGCCAGTAAACATATTGCACACGAGCACAGAGTAGTCAAAGAATATTGATGTTCCCTAAATCACTAGTTTCTGGCCAATGAGGCATACTTTGCTGGTGTGTCTCACCGGTATTAATAGTGAGACAGAGGGCAGTGACATAATGAATAAGCTTCGTGAGTCTAATAAAAATAATGGAAGAGATGCTTTAGGTTGTATACCAGTTACTGGAGGAAGCTGCATCAAGAAATGAACCTTGACTCTCTCCCAAGGTCATATGCACCCTAAGTGTAGACCTCAGGAATTTCTGGAGCATGACTTAAGACTCTGCATGTGATGAAGAGTCTGGGGTTTTCAGCAAATAGTGTTATAACGTCAGCATCTTGGTATTATTCCTCGAAAGACACGTACATTCTGAGGAACAGTTCCAATGCCTTCAAATGCTTGTGAAAGGGATCAGCAATTTATTTAAAATGCAGATGAATATTGTGAAAGGGAGGAACCAACTCTGTGTAGATGTTCATTAGAGACTTTGATACATAGAGACACATTTGTATAGAAGATCTTGTCGTATTTAAACACTGAAAGGGTGACAAATAAAAAGCAAGATTATAGATACGTTCTTCTAAGCAGCGTCTTGAGCAGCAGCTTTTATGTGGTATTGGTTGGTTTGGTTGTGGTAATTTCTGGAGTCAAGCTAACCAGTAAAGCCCAGCATAGTAGTATTACTGAAAAATGCTTATTCTTACTTTTCAACAGTTCTTTAATATGATCATTTTATTGCAGTGGTTGTCTCTAGCACATCTCAATCTATGTATTTGATAACCAGCTGTGGATTTCAGTAGGAGTGTAGTGCAGAACTAAATAGTTCTAAATATACTAAATAGTTGAATAACCAATTGGGAGCAGACGTATGCTAGCTATTGCACGATAATGTCATTAACTGATAGGGAACTGTACTGAAAATAGTAATTAACTAAGACTTACTAATCTGTTAATCATCAATGTGTATTTTACTCTACATTAAATAAATGGTATTGTCTTCCTAAAGCTCAGCAAAATAGTAAGACTGTTATTTGTGGGAAGGTTGTCCAGGGTATGTGAAAGGCATCTGTAGATGAAGACTTCTTTAATTAGAAGTCGAATGGAATAAACTGTCCCAGCAGAATACTCTAATACAGTCCCATTTTACTGGAAAACCCGCTGTTAATTCAAATATGTTACTGTAGTTTTACTATCTATCTGCTTCTGTCTATTGGTATTTCATTAGCTGTAATTGCAGCAGTTAAGAAGCTGCACACTTCATCACCAGTCCTTCTTTCTGCTATTAGTTCAGTTACTCATTTACATTCAGGTTATAGTGGGTCTTGGTCATCACTGCAAATTGGAAAGATGAGAATTCCCACTGTGGACTAAATCAACGATCCCTTAGTCTTCTGAGAGTAGCCAGTATAAGATGCTTTCAAGGAAGGTGTGGAATATCCTGTGATGGATAATTCAGACATGAAAAGCATGCAGGACAGGGCTTTTTCAAAAATGGTTGGTGTTGAGTTAACATCAAAGCATAAGGCTTAATTAGTGTCGAGGGTCATGAGATTCCAGGGGATTTTGGACGTTATTTGTTACACATGAAGCTTTTTGCTTTTAGTATATTTCTTTTTGATGCATGGTTCTTCTCTCTGATCCATTTCAAACATAGTCACAGGTGTACAGAAGGTGACAAGAAGGAATAAAATTATTTCTTTGAAATATTAGTTAAGTATATTCAAAATTCAGTATTAGCACCAGGGGGAGGAGATGCCTCTACTAAATAGTATGTCTTGCTACACAGAGAGGCCTCTAAATCTCAGTAGGCTTTTCAGCATTAGACACTGTGAACTGATGCTTGCCTGTAGCCGGTGGGAAACATTAACAGTGTTTAGTATAGCAGGCTTTGCTGATGATGGAGTTTGAATTGCAGGGGTTTGTGTACATTGCTTACAACTCTGTGCCATTTCTCTGTGATGCTCAGCTGTGGATTGCTGAGGATACCCAGGTACTTTGGGACACATTGCTGACATCATTCAGTCAGCTAATATGTGTTATTGTAAAGTGGCTTTTGGAGGAAGACACAACAGACAGGACTCTGACTTGTATGACCTCCCCTCCCAGTGAAGGATTCAGTGTTTGTTTAACAGAGTTTTCCATGTGACTTTCTAAACTTCAGTGCCAAAGGTACCTGAGCCCATTCGATAATTAATAATTATATGATAATACATGTTC
This sequence comes from Strigops habroptila, assembly GCF_004027225.2. Classification (NCBI taxonomy): domain Eukaryota; kingdom Metazoa; phylum Chordata; class Aves; order Psittaciformes; family Psittacidae; genus Strigops; species Strigops habroptila. The sequence continues at coordinate 13,865,274 of NC_044281.2, read as the reverse complement.
ATATATTAGGGTTTTTTTTTAATGGGAATTTAAAAACTGCTTCTTAAGCAAGGCAACTTTTTGGGTAACTCGGGGAGAACTTACCCCATAGAACGTGTTCTTGTACTCCTGATACAAAGCTTGCTTCAGTTGTCAGTGAAATCATTAACTTTTAGCTGCTCTCCATAATACCACGCTTACTTATTGCTGATTTTTTTCCCATGATTGTAGTCACAATCAGGTCCTGTTCTATCAGTTTGCTTGTTAGCACTTTCTCTGTTCATGTCGTGTCAGTGCCTTGAAAGAGTCAGTCTTTCAATCCTTCATTAATGGAGGTGACTTCATCTAATTGCATTATTCTAAGGACAACACAACAAATCATTATTAAGAGACGGTCTTGTTTTGGGAGAGGATGTTTTGGCTTAGCCATTGTTTGGAGCGTTTCGTGGGGACAGGGATGGAGATGAGGTTTTATTACCTTTTCTCTTTGGATTAAGGCTGATGCCAGGCTGCCACTCTACTTTTTCTTTAGCTCTGTGAATCTGAGCTGCTTTTCTATAGGCTTCAACAGTAATACACAACAATGCCCCAACCAAGAAGAGAGCAGACACTGTCTTGCAAGATTTTAACAGCCTCAGAAGAGGCATTGATCCCAAATCTTCTACTTCCTGGGGAAATCCTGCAGACACTTCCTTTTCTGCCTTGAGCTATGCTTCAAAATACATTTAAAAAAATGTCAGTTATAACTTTTAATGAATGGCCTAGTTTTGTTGGCTGTCTTGAGTCTTGCTGAGAACATACTCCAGTTTGACTTGACTTCCATTTAGGACCACATCTTCTTTTTATTTCTTTTTATTGAAGCAGCTCACTGAATCAGCCAGGATTTAAAGCAGCCTCCCTCTGGGACTGCAGGGATGTACCCATGGGATGCTGGTGCTTCCAGAAAGGTGGCTGTTGAACAGGGGTTTTAAATTTTTGTTTTAAAATCATATCTTTAGACTGAGATGCTTAAACCTGCCTGCAATATTTTGACAAAGTTTGTTTCTCTTTAATCTGACTACTGGTGTTAACCTGCCCTAAACTTGCTTGGAAATTTAAGTGCATAGTATGGTTTTACCTTGAATCAACATACCCTTTTCCTTTTCCACTCGCACAGCCTTCTGCAGAAGACAAGGCTACATAAAGGCAACATTTAATCTAAACCATGTTTGGGGTTAATTGCTTGTATATAAAGAGCAATGTTTACAGAGTGCTTTGTTGAGAGGATACTTAATGACTAAAGCTACCCATCTCTCTCCCGGACATATACCAGTTCTTTGTCATGCTGTCTGTGCAAGCAGAAGTGTACAGGAAGCAGAGATGAAGGTTACTGAACCATAACGGGCGATGCAGCCAGAGACATTCTGCCAGTTGGCCACCAGGTGGTACTAGGACTGCATTTGGGGAATTGGATCTCCTTCAGATCTGGGTTTAGCTTTAAAATAAAGTGAGGTAAACTTCCTGCCCACCCCCAACAGTCTGGATAAATGCACTCACCAACACTGCATCGCGAGGTTAGCTGCATCAGCAGAACTGACCCTTCAGGCAATGCTAATAAGCCCTTACTTTAACAGTCAAGAATGTCTTGAGCATATTCATCTCACATCATCCCGGCTTTATTGCCACCTTCTCATAATACTCTGCTTTAATCTGAGGTTGCAGCTTCAGAATCAGCAAGTACTAGCACTAACTGTAAACTTTTTAATAAACGGAACTAAGTTGCATGAATAACCCTGTTTCTGTAACTTTTGCTCCAATACTTTGCTCCAATACTTTATCCATCTCACTTCCTTTGCAGACCCCTACTATCCTTTTATTGGTAGCTGGACAAAAGTCCACATGTACACTGACTGTCCAGCCACCAGAGCAAACAGAAGAGATAAGGAAAGGTCTACACAGTAAACTCAGTTGATAAGGACGCTATTTGAGATTTCTCATTACTATCTAGTTTCCAACAGTCAAATTTGTAGGCAGCCTTGTTATTACCCAGTTCAGCTGAAAAGAAAGCTCTATACTCAGTAACTAGGTAGGTAAAAGGGTAGAAGCAGGACAGACAGCATCACATGTACTACTTATCTTTCTTGTCTTTCAAGATAAGGGCTGGAAACTTTCTGAATAGAAATAAGGATCTCCTATACACACGAACTGAAGGGTGCAGAGCTTTCAAAAAAAACCCCAAAAAGTCGTATGTGCCAGAGCTCCTGGAGCTAAGTAACACTGTAAGATGTAAGGCAAAAAAAAAAGATTCTCTAACAGTTTTGAACCTTCATAAATTTTGAAATATAGAAGTGATAACTGACTTGTTGCACAGCTGAAATTATTCCTCTGTTTGTACAACATGGATTTTCAGGAAGAAGCCCAAGGTTTTCATCATAAGTAACCTGGGAACCAAATGTTTTACTGAATATAGGATTCAGCTACACCCTTTCCTCTTAAACCTACCATCTGTTAGAAGAGCCAACTGCCTTGCTTTTGGCATCTGTTCTCACACATATTCTTTTGCTATGTCCCTGCCATAAACCCCTCTTCCTTCTAAAGAAGTAATGTTCCACAGGGACAACATGCGGTTTTTTGCGGTATTTGGTCACACGTGGACATACACGCTAGGGGGTCCTGTGAACTGCCATTAAAAATAGATTACAGTATTTCTAAATCTCTTAGTAACATGCATAGTAGTATCTTTGAATAAAGTGAATAGTTGTCTTTGTACCACCAAGAGAACTGATGCTGCTGGTAACTGGAAGATGGGAGGCTGAGTCGGCGTCCAACATTTAAGACTTAGTCAGCTAGTGTAGGAACACCAGACAATACCAGCAGTTTTCTTCCTGGGCAAAAGGAAGACAATTTTTTTAAAAAATTACTTGTTTGTTACTGAAAAATCTGAAGCACAGAAGAAAAACTGAATTTTATAAAGCTGAGGCTTCTGCAGTAGCACTCTCGTGCACTCGGTATTGTTCTACACTGAAAAATGTGGCTTCTCCTCGTGCAACTTTTTTTTTTTTTTAATAAAGTTGGAAGTGATGGCTTTATGATACTGTTCCCATTTGCATGATTCCTGATTCCATGATTGCCCTAAACCTTATTACCCTGGTAGCCTGTTGAAGAGGAAGCTATCCTTCTTCCAGACTTAAATTAGCTAACATAATAGAGGAGTTGCTGTTCTGAAGTCATTCTAAAGCTTAAGAAAAAAAAACCCTAACCAAACCCCCCAAAACCATAAACAACCAAAAAACCACCACAAGCAATCCCTTCCCTCACTTTGCTATAAGATCAGTGCACAGAGAAACTATTTTGTGATCTAGTCTATATTTGAACTGGTGTAGCTAAAGGCTTTATGCTTTTGCTGAATTTTTAAAGCAGTTCAATCTGAGGAAGCTGTGTGAAAACTGCTTTTCTTTTTCATGACATCAAAATAATTTTTATTTCCTCCATGAGTAATTTCTCAACTGAAACAAAATGGAGAAACAAGTATCTTAAGCAGTGGTAGGTCTGAACACTGACGAAAACCAGGTATGTTTGACACAAAAGAGGCACAGCTTGCTCTGAAAGCACATTACAAAAATAGTATGTTCACACCCTCACCAATGCTTACAGTTAAGATACTAGATACTCTGGAAGAAGGTTAAAATCTAGGATTTTTGCCATGTAGACTTGTTCCTAACAAACAAGACTCCCCGAGTCTGAGTTGCTTACGGAGTTCTTTTCATGCAAGAAGTGTGAGCTATATGAATTACATAGGTAATGGATTGTTTGGTATTATAATTTATTTGTATACAATCATCATGTACTCTGTGTACAGTATCTTGAGTGCTGCGCGTTCTCTCTGACACAATAGTCCTATAATATTATGGGACTATTTTAACTGATGAAAATGTGAATGAAGAGAAATAAAATGACCAAGCAGATAGATTTTTGAAAAATAAAAATATCAGTCACAGCAGTTAACTGCAACAAATACTTGGATGGAGGTGGTAGCAGTCTGATTAGTCTCTAGCAGCTGGCTGGCTCTTCTACTGCATGAGCACCTTCAACAACAGCTTTCACACACTTGGCCATTGTCTGGGATGCTCTACTGATTGAATCTGAAAAAAAGAAATCCAAGCACATGTCAGTGTGTTATAACTGTTCATTTTCAAAATGACACAATATAAGAGAGATTTAGAAGACTGCATAAAGAGAATAAAGGAAAAGCAGTTAGTTGAAAATACAGTCCGACAGCCTGTACTTTATTCCAGATCATTTTACTAGAAAAATTTTGTTTCTTCAGAAGACCCAAATCCTCCGTATCTTAGAGGAAAGCTTTAAATGCCTCCTAAGAACCTTACTGTAAAGCTAAGTAAAATGTATAGCGGATTTCAGAATGGAAAGGCTATTCTATACATACCTGTCATATAAAAGTCTTTTATTGTGAGCTGAGGTGGAACGAGAGGATCAGCAAGAAGCTGTTGCTTCACTAACTGTGGCAGGAAAGGAAAAAAAAGTCAGCTTTATGATAGGAACTCACATTTGCTTAGTGAATTCTGCATTCAGCGCAGGTCAGAGAATGCTTGTAGTACTTATTACATATGAAGAAGGCCCATTTCTTCAAAAAGCATCAAGCTATGTAACAGCACTAAATCATGCCCAGATGCTTCAGTTTCAATTACCTTTGACAATTCATTTGCCTGGTTGAAGTAGTTAGCTTCCTCCACATCATCATATCGAACCAGATTAGGAGATACTTCTTCTAAACGCTTCCGTATTTGATCAAGGTTCTCATAAGGCAAGGTCAAACCAGCCAACTAAGAGATTCACAGAAAGAAATGCCATCAAGTCTAGGGATTTAATTCACAGTGGTTCAGATTACCAAGCCATTAACATACCTAAAGTAAAATCAGGAAAAATCTACACTCCTGAAAACACAGGTAATTATAATGTACAAACTGAAGCAAAGTCACAGTATTCTGTTGGAATTGTGATGCCTACAGTTAAAACTTCCCCATGTTAAAAACTAGGCTGTTCTGTTTGCTATATAAAGGAAAAAAAAAGTAGTACTTTTCTCCTTCCATACATATGTCACTTGTACTTTCTCTAGCTTACCACCAAAAGATAAAAGTTGATGCAATTATCAGTGCATCTTGTTCCCAGTCATTATTAAGCACATAGTTGACCTTATCTACTATCAGATCTTGTCCTCACAGTTCATGTTGTTTTCTTTCTAAAATGCAAGTCACTGCATCCATCCCCCAGACTCCTCTAAGACACTTCATGAAGACCTGCCGAATTTGCAGACAAAACTTCACCCATTATGCATTCCAATAGCATACAGCAGCTACAATATTAGTGCTATCCTCAAAAGAGAATTTAACTCAGTATAATTTAACTCACAGAATTACCAAAGGACTCAATACAAAACATTACTTCATAAGACTACAGTCAGGAATTTCCCTGAGAATGTACCTCTTTTTTGGAAACACTATATAAAAGGAACTTAACCTCTCAGTATACTTTTATTAGAAGCAATTTATAACAGCAACAGTACCTCAGAGACAGCTCTAATAATTTTCCAGTCTTCCCTTGCCATTCCGGGAGGTGTAACTGCAACTCTTGTCTGCTGGGCCCTACCCTCAGTATTCACATACGTGGCAGCCTTCTCTGTATATGCTGCTCCTGGGAAAATAACATCAGCCATGGGAGCTCCCACATCCCCATGATGTCCTAAATACATGGAAAGAGGAAACAGTACACAGCCATGGAAGACCTAAGTAAGTCAGAATAAACAGAAATGCTTTAGTTACACAATACAGAATTTCTGTGTTCCTGGCAAAAAGGAGTTTCTGAGGTTTGCTTAACCAGTAATATAAAGGCTATTAGGCTGACTGCTCTGGGGAGAACGAATGGACTAGAAGCAGTAGTGCGTGCTACTTCAGTCTCTAAAGTCACTCACCTTTGGGGGTTCCTGGCACACGGATACTTCAGGAATTAAGACAAGACCACGGTTTGGTATGATAGAACAGCTGGGAACCAGTGCTGTTTTGATGCCAGGTTTGAAGCCATGCTCCCAAAGACCTAACTGGTTTATAGTCCCTTACTACTCATCAACAGTTTCTCATTTTTACCCAAGAAATAAGTAATCAGTATCTCAAGTTACGTGTTGCAAGTTCCACTTCTTGGCAGAAAATAAAGGCTAGAATTTATCAAAGGGTCAGATGTGTTTATAAGAATATGCCACTGTTTCAGCTTTCTCTCCAACTATTAGACAGCAACATTTCTTAATTTACATCTACTAATTACCTTGATAGATGATAAAACAATCCTTTGGCAAATCCTGACGTGTTATACAACCCGAATCTGCTCCCAGGAGATACAATACTTTGGGAGGATTTTTCCTAATTGCTTCCACTCCTGGTTTGAAACCCAGATCCAGAGCAGCTACCTGGCTTGCAACCCTGTTGGAACAAACACATTATGACTTTAAGTTATTTCAGAATTCTCTCTCTACCATCAGAACAGAACTCACTTCTTTTTTTAACTAAATATTTGAAAGGGATGTAAGAGATCTCTCACATGAACAGGACAAAAAAGAAGCATAAAGGCAGCTGACAATTCCTGACAGAGAATTTAACAGAATACCAGGTTGGTTTTGCATTTTGACAAAGTAATGCCATTTGAAGTTTTCACAGCGAATCTCACCTATTTAAGATAGGATAGCAAAATAAAGGCAAACATTCCAGGTCAGCGCCTAGTGGCAGGCAGCTCACTTGTCATCTGGAACATCAAGGTTCACATTTCAGTTATCAATCGAACTCAACAGGCCTTTAATTTAGGGCACTCACATAGAAGATGAAAGACCAGCTACCAGACCATCAGCTACGCTGAAGCATCTAAGATTTAAGACCACTATTTTATCACTATTAATTTATTCACACATAAAAATACTTTTAAAAAAATGAAATAATAATTCTTATTTTTCTGGCAATCTCTTTATTTTCCAAAGAAAGTTTTGCATAATCCTAAATAATCAGGTGCCGGACTTCCAATTGTATTTAAAAGAGATTCTCTCTGTAGAGTGCATATCTTTCAATGCTACTCATGTTTGTCTGACTAGTCAGACATATAGGTGCCAGTAAGTTAAGCTGCTTTTTACATTTAAGGTAGAGAGGATGGTACACCAAAAGCATGGAAGTCAGTAATATGAAAGACTGCCAAACCCCATGTAAAAATGGAATCACGGGGCTCTAACTCATGAGTTAGAGTTAGTGTAGCTCTTGCTATACTAGTTTCATGTCAATGAAGCTGACTTTGGCAGAAGGACTGGGTTGAGTCTCTGAATCTGAGCACCACTACAGTTGCTGAAATAATTTTTCCTTACAGATTGTCAATCTGACAGACAAGACTTTTAGAAAGAGTGGGGAAGGACTGTCCCAAGAGAAGCTTGCCTATTAAAAGGAATAATATCCCAGTAAACTGAGAAACTAAGATCACAAGCCCTAAAATTAAAAGCTTTGAAGCTTCTCTAGTAACTATTCAGTTAAGAAATTGCACAGTAAAAGGAATACTGTAAGAAACCATATTATTTAAATACTCTTGCCATTTTGTTTTTCTTGAGATAAAAAGCAATCATTTATCAAGTGATCCTGGTGCATTCTGCTGAGCACTGTGCTATGTTATTAAGCTCTCTTGTATTCTCTACCTCTGAATTTAAATTCTACATTTAAATGTAATAGATTAATAAAAACTCATTGAAAGCCTGAAAACTTTGCCAGGTCAAGGAACACATTTTTATTAAGAAGTTGCTGCAATTTTGTACTTCTGGGTTTTATACTTCCTACAGGTTCTAACCTGAAAAGCACTTTGTGTGTAAACCAAGAAATCTGCACACATAGATTATGGTAACTTGTTAAGGCCCAGCGTAAACGAAAGCCCAAAAGGCTTTAAAGCAAACCTGTGGAGGATGTTCATGACTTTCCAATCAGGATCAACACCGCTCTTAGTCCTGGCATTCTGCGCAATGGTGGAAACTGCAGCATGGATAGCTGCCCCGTCACCACGCTGCAGTGCTGCGCTGCCCACCACCACCATTGGCTTTTTGGCCTCGCTAAGGACCTGTGCGAGTAAAGAATCAAGAAATTCATTCCATGGCTCTGAAGACAATTCTCGGTGCAGATAAAGTAATAAACCCCATAATTGCTACGTAAGTCTTCCATACAAAGCTACGGTTCTGAAACGGTCATTATTTCATTTAGAGATAAAGCCAAGAGAAACTGCTATAAGCGGTACGCTACCATGTCAATACAGAACGATACTCTTGATAACCAGACATTTAAGTAGAAACAGCAGCAGCTGAAACAGCCTGGTTTATGTCAAGAAATATTCCAGGAGTTTCCTGCACTGCAAAGTTTTACACACCTGAACATAATAAATAGTTCACACATACTTGGTGCACGCTAATCAGTACCTCATCTCTGCATCTGATGAAAAGCAAAGAGCCCCATATACAACATGGTACTTCTCTTCAAATTTATCTCTGTGGGGAATCCAAGTTATTATCTAATAAATCTGAAATTTATCAGTCACACTCTTTTTTAAGTTGTGTGTACCTTGCAGAATGCATGTTTTCCAGAAGCAATGTCCTGGAGTATCTGCGGGGACTCTCCTAGATGCTCATATGTGTAGGTCAGATTCACAGGAGAGCCAACAAGGGCCACTTGCAAGTCATTGTGAAGCCAGCTGGAAACACAGCAAACATTTTATAAACATTTTATAAAAATCAAAGAAACACAGAGTTTTACTAAACCAAACCCACTAATTATGATTTTAGCAATAACTTGAAATAGGATGCAAATTCTTTCTAAGGAATTTAAATGGCATTCATTGGTTTGGTAACATGCAGTTTAGCATTATTCTAGCTTTTAAGAAAACTTAAGGTTTTTTTTCACAAGGCCTATTTCTCTCTGTACATTCTGGAGCCAGTGCAGCAATACAATTTACATGAGAAGTTCATAACTCAATTCCCTCCTATCCTCAAACTTTTGCCAATTCAGTGAAAGAAAAAGTTGTACAAAATGAGGTGCTACAACCTTAAACAATCTTGTCCAGTGTTAGGCAAAAACAAACTAAACCCCACACCTACAGCTACTATTAAGTGTATTTAGCTTGACTTAACTCTTAGTTAATTCAGAATTGAGGTTAAAGCTATCTGTATGAGGAAAGGATTCCAAATTTGACAGTGCTCACAGTTTTAGGAATCCATTTATTTCTTAGTTGAACAGAGAAATTCAGCTGGTTAGAAATGTCTCCTTTTTTGCAGCTTCTCATAGCACAGACTTATAAAAAAAAAATGTATGAATTGTTCATAAATTTAATTGCATTTTTTCCTCTCAAAATTTTAAGGCCACTATTGTTTAAAATTATGTATTTTGGAAGATCCCAGCATTAGGAAGGACAGGGCTTTTATGAACCTCTTTGTCTCCTGCTGATATATCTTGTTAAAGTTGAATTAGCTATGTTCAGAAGACTGGGAAAGCCACATTACTTGTCAAAGCATTAAACTTGAATAATTGCTTATAAAATCACCAAGTTTGGTTTGTTACAACAATACAAAAAGCAATAAACTGATGCTGAAAAATTATTCTTTAAGGAATATGCTTTAACGAATTTCTTTTAAGATCTGAGGTGTCTGCGTGATGTAACGAAGGAATAAATGTCTGAGTATATGAACTTAGTGAAATGTCAAAGTAAGAGTTTACAAAACATAGCTATAAACTAAAGAGAGAAGGGACCCTCTTTTTCTACACATGTATCACCATTCCATTTACTAAAAGGTGAACTAAATCCAGTGAGTCCATCTGGATGAATGCTCTCCATTTACTGCCTGCGGCTCCACCTGAGCATTGCATCAAATCCAGATGGATTTGCATGCTTACTCACCGCCAAGGAATACAAACCTCTTTCGAATTCTAGCATTAAAAAGTGGTGCCTCAAAGCGTGGGTTGGTGCCAACCAGAAGCAGGACATCTGCCTCCTCCACTCCGGCAATCTTGGTATTAAGCAGGTAGTTGGAGCGTAAATCTGTGCTATAACAAGAAGATATAAGAAAGAAAAAGGATGAGAATTCAGTAAAGTGAAGGAATGAATATGCAATAAAGATTCTAGATGACAAAATATTTCTTCATTTTGGAAGAGATTTCTCAATCCAAATTACTAACCCAAATAAAAAGTAAGAGCTTCTCTCTTTCATGAATATCAAGACAGCAAAGCATTAAAGGAATTACAATGTGCGTATTTCCTACATTTACAGTTACTGACAGCCTTCATAAACTTCATGTGCTACTACACAGTTTTCAAGATCATAATTGTAGTACATTTTTCACAACACAAAGAAATTATCCAACTTACGAAAGAGCATAACTGGCTTTCAGTAGCCTACTGTTAAACTGCAGCAGCCTCACCACACAGTAGTGTGCAACCCTTGCTGTAATAGAGACTGTATCAATTAACAATCCATAAATACTCTCTATAAATGAATATTGTAAATTAAAACAAAACCTGCTAATGCATCAGCAATTACTATTCTTAGTCATTTCAGAATCTTTCTTACCATGAGATCATTTGCAGGCTGGCAAGTTTATTGACATACTAATTACAGCCAAACTTTGCCTGGACTCTTACCCAGCTCCGGCAGTAGGGAAGACCTCTTCAGTACAGAGTGTATCACAATTTACTCTATTCAGTAAGTCTTTCAGAGCTATTAGTGCTTCTGCATCCACCAGTCCTCCTACAATTGCTGCTACTTCGTTACCTTTTACAGCCTGAAGCTGGAGAGAGAAAATACAAACATAAGCAAAAGAAACCATTGAAATAAATTCCTATTTGGCCCCGTGCTTGTTACATTAGGATGTGCCAAAGCCAGCAGTGCAACCGCTGGCCTGGAGCGGCACAAACTGATCAGCAGTGTCTGACTTCTCCAGGATGGCAACTCCAGCTCCTTCAGAGTTCATGATAAGCAATGAACAGCTCTCTGTATTCTATGCAGGTCTCTCCCACTTGATTTATTACTCAGATGTGGCCAATTCTCATTTGGTGTGGTGAGGTAAGGAAGATCCTTGAGTGCTTTTATTTTAATGAATATAAACTGCAGACAGAATACAAACTTCCATAACACAAGCTCAGGTAGTAAACTCAACTCAAAGGTATTATCCAAGAAGCAATAGCTTTTGTAACAAGCCCTGCTACTGCACCATGGGCAAAAACATCCTTGAGGAAAGTTCAATTACAGTTATTCAATTCTAGTTTGTCCCACATAAAATTTTTAATCAAAATCCAGCGCAGTCATGCAGCACTTCATTTGAAAGCAGCATCAATCACCACACAGAGAAAGCACTGAGGCAAGCACAATTCAGATATAAGTAATATAGAATTAATGGCTTTGATAGCAAAAGTGGTGATAGCACGGTTCAAATAAATTTAAAGAAGTCTTCAGATAGGTCAGAGTAATTCAGGACTAAGTTGCTTCCTCCTAACATTGAGGGAACAGTTCAGTTTCCTATTTAAATAAAAGTATTTTCTCTCCCAATGCCCCAAATAAAATCATGATAACACAAAGTTTTTCAGATGGTCCAATCCAGGAAACAGGAAATAATATTCAAAAGAAAAAATGAAGTGGAAATACAATGGATTAGAAGTCAAATGCTCTCCTCTAACTTTAAAGCCCTCTTCTATATAACTTCTCATGTTAATCATTGTAATATGCTCAGTTTAGAAATTAATTTTACACTACGTATATTGAAAATTGTTCTTACCACACCAGCAACACGAGTTAATACATCCTCCCATGAGGCATAAACAAAGAGTCCTTTCTCATTTTTGATCATTGGCTGAGTAAGTCTCTGACGCTTCAGACCATCATAAGCAAACCTAAGTGAACACCACTAACATTACTAAAGAGCAAAGGTAATTGTCATACTAAGTATTTCTTACGACTGAGTTTTTTAACAGCTTGCAATGATGAGGAACGAGAAACAAAAGAAGTATTTCCCCTGAAAGTTTAACTTTTCCTTCTCAAAACCAAGTAAAAAATCTGTGATACAAATTAAAAAATTACTGTAAAAAACCAAAATGCTGCAAAACTAAAAACATTAGAAAACTTGGTAACTTCAGTTATAGCATTAAAAGCATGCTTTACCCATTATCCTTCGCTAGAGCTTTACAATATTAACAGTGAAATCCAGAAGTCGGTGCTATTGTCCACGTTTCTGGTTCTGCAAAGTGTGCCTTTAACATGTGCATAAACGTGCACGTGGGTACAGACACCTCCCACACACCTTGTTTTGTCAGATATCCATTCCTCATTGATATCTTCATGCAGCCTTGGCAAAATCCTCATCACTTCTCCAGTTCTCGTGCTCACGATGATGTTGCTTCCAACTGCATCGAGAACATCAATTGACTCCACCTTCCTGTTTAGAAGAACAAATAAAACCATTTGCAGTTTTCTACATATAAGCAGCAATAGCATCCTGGTTTTGGCTGGGATAGAATTCGTTTTCCACCTAGCAGCTAGTACAGTGCTGTGTTTTGAATTTAGGATGAGAATAATGTTGATAACACATTGATGTTTCAGTTGTTGCTAAGTAGCGTTTACACTAAGCCAAAGAATTTCCAGCTTCTCACCCCACCCCACCAGTGAGCAGGCTGGGGGGCACAAGAAGCTGGGAAGAGACACAGCCAGGACAGCTGATCCCAACTGGCCAAAGGGATATTCCATAACAAATGACACCATGCAGGATATATAATCTAGGGGTGAAGCTGGCTGGGGGCCACTGCTCGGGAACTTGCTGGGCATCAGTCAGTGCGTGGTGAGCAACTGCACCGTACATCAGTTGGTTTGTATATTCTAATTATTTTAACATTATCGTTTTCCCCTCCTTTTCTGTCCTATTAAACTCTCTTTATCTCAACCCACAAGTTTTACTTTTTTCCCCCCGATTCTCTCCCCCATCCCGCTTGGGAGGCAGAGGGAGTGAGCAAGCAGCTGTGTGCTCTTCAGCTGCCTGCTGGCTTAAACCACAACAGTCCTTTTTGATACCCATCATGGAGCACAAAGAGTTGAGATAACAACAGATCTGACCAGACCATGTTAAAACGAGTTTGTTAAAAACATTCATTATATTTAATAGTTGCTAGTCACAATGTTGGTTTATTTGCTCTCAGAGTTGCTGTGAGTGTTCTCAGACTTGCATTATGTCACACCTTACTTGCTATGTATCTTCCCTAGCTTTTGATACGATAAAATTGCTGGTTGCGAGACTAATCTGGTATTTGTATGCAGCACTGTCATCATCTCCATACTTTGGGAGCCACCTATTGGAAACTATTAATAATTACAACTTTTACCTTTTCTCCTCGGAGAGCCCATCTATGGGGGAGATACCTTCTTCCACTTTTCCTCCAGGAAAATTAGAATAGGTCTCGAGAATTTTCACTATTCTTAGGATGTTCAAAACCAGCATGTTCCTACTGCTGTCTCCTGAATGTTTCAGGTCCTGGTTATATTTAAGAATACGACCCTGAGATCTGCTGTGAGGCTGGACAAGGTATGTGTGGCAAGGTATGTGGGCTAGCATGAGCAAGTGCCTATGACAGCAGTTTTTTCCACATAAGAGTGAATTATTTGTAGCCCAATGGGCCCATGACACCTATGCCCATCCAGGAAGAGATTCAGCATATAGGTGGACTCATGATCAAGGGGTGCACTTAACCACTGGACACTATAGCCCAGGTTATCCATGAATGTGAAACATATGCTGCAAACAAGTGGTTAAAGCCTCTCCGTATGGAGGATGATGGCTGCAATATAAACATGGGGGTCCTGGCAGGCTGATCATATCACACTCCACAAACCCACCAAGGTAAGCACCATGTTCTTACAATGGTGGAAACAAAAGCGCTGTAGTTTTAGCTTTAGATATACATATAGGAGCTTAGTTTCACATGATAGTTTAAATAATATCCTCAACAATTACTGAGTTAATGAATTTGAATTTTCCTTTATATGCTTTTTACTGGGCTACCACCACAACCTACAAGTCCAAAATATTTCAGGGCAAAAAATAAGGGAATAATAGTCTACAAACTATAACATCCTTCCTTTTCTTGAACAAGATGTGAGTAAATAACAGACTTTCTGTTAGATTCAGTCTATGGAAAAGTCTACAACGAAAATCAGAGATAACCCTTCGTATCATAGATGGACACATTCTGAGATAAAGCGTAGAACAGAAACAGAGAATGCTGCATCTTCAGTATGATTTAAGATACACACCTTGTCTCCCATGGGCGTGCAGTAAAGGCATATGGCTTGGAAGTAAGAGCACCAACTGGACAGATGTCAATAATATTCCCTGATAACTCAGACATGAACATTTTTTCAACATAAGTACCAACTTGCATATCGTTTCCTCTTCCAGTTGTTCCCAAGTCATCTACCCCCGCAACCTCACTAGCAAACCTGGTAGGTGCAAAAAGAATGAAAAACAATCTGGAATATGCAACAGCAACACAGCGCATTTTTCAACCCTTATCTCATTTTCTTAAGATAAAAACATTAGCCTTAGTTCATACAGCTGAAAGAAGAAAACAATTGTTTAGAGGCATTGGTCAGGGCCATCACATGCAGGACTACACATCTGCAGAATTTCATTCAATGGGACTACATAAACTTGGTGGGGTTAAATAAAAAGCCAGATCAGTTCAGTGTTCATTGCATTTCACAGTCTGAGTCCAAGATTAGTCCTAACTAACAAGGTCTTTCTAGAAATAGGAGAGTACATTGTATTCTTTTCCCTCTGGCTCAAGTTAGCCAGTACTGAATCTCAGAACTACAGAAGAGCATAAATACAGCTACCAGAGGCTGCCAAGAACAACTAAATCTTGCAGTTGTGGCTGAAGAACTCACTGAATGTTTTAAAATCCATCCTGGCACTAACACCATGGGACCACTTCTGCCCTGTAGTATTCTGATTTCACTTCCATGTTTTGGCCATGTCTCTCTCTTTCCTGTATGCAGCTGTCTAGTAGCTCTGGGACACCAGGTATCAGTCCCCACCAGAAAGAAAATCCTTACATACAGTCAGAAAAAGTTTTAATAAATTGACTGCCCCTCATGGTTTTTCTTTCACAAGTAAGAGATATAAATCAGCCTGCTCAGTACTCTATCCACTGAAAAATAAAGGACATTACCTGATACATCGAGTGCACTGTATACACCGAGTCATGATTGTTTTGACTAATGGGCCAATGTTCTTGTCCTCCACAGCACGTTTGCCCTCTCTAAATCTACTCCTATCACTGCCAAACATCATCGATTGATCCTAGAACAGACAACAGAGAACAGACATATCCAGGCTGCTGGAAAGCACAATTGCACCTAGGACAAGAGTATTAGTCTACAAAATTTAATTGTATGTTGTACCTGTAGATCACATTCTCCACCCTGATCACAGATAGGACAGTCCAATGGGTGATTTGCCAGCAGGAACTCCATTACACCCTCTCTGTTGGGTTCAGGAATTCAAGTTAGTATCAAGTTTACATCATTTAGCAGACAGTACACTAATCAGCTATAGGAGGCTAAAGGAAAGGTACCTTGCTTTCCTGGACTTCTCAGAGTTTGTCAGTATGTTCCAGCCCTTCATAACTGGCATGGCACAAGCAGCGACTGGCTGCAATCAACACAAAAAGCAGGCATGAACACAAAATATTTCTTCTCAATATGGGCACAAACCTCAACCTCTCCCTCCTCAAAAATTCTTACACAGGCATCTGTTATTAATTTAACTTGTTATAAAAAGATATAAGCAAGGAAGAAAAGAAAAGAAGAAAATCTAACCACTCAAGTCACTAGAACCCACATTTATTAATAATCTGCTATTCATTAGGACTTATTTATTTTTAAAGTTGAAAATTTTACACTTTCGGGTTCCAATTCAAGTAGTTACAGAAAGAAGAAAGTCAGGTGTAACAGATATAAATCAAATCAAAGATATTCAGCAGATATCTGGAAAACCTCTAGAACTAAAGTTCAGAGTACGCATCATCATTCACAAGACATTTATTTGGACAAAGCCTATACAGAGAGTCTTGGAATAAAATTCTTTACAAGATTACTGCAATTTTAACAAGTCTCCTGCTCAGAAAACAAATCTCTTCTGCTTTTTGGTCACATCATGACATTGATCATCGTAACTTCCATCTGTAGTGGTAACCCACCATTTCCAGAGACAGAAAGGTCAAACTATGAAATGCAAGTTGAGGTGAGCTAAAGAGTTTTACATGTGAATATAAATGTATAATCCAAGACTGAACTCCAAAAGAATGCCTCAGCTATCTGCATAGATTTCTTACTATTGCTGAAGACAGCGTTCAATCCAGAAGTCTATTATTTTACAACAGACATCAACGGTACATAATGCATTAAAATATAAACTAGTAAGTAACTGCAATATCTATTTAGCTAGAACAAACCTGCAGACACTAATTGCACAGCTGAATTCCTATAGTATCTGAAGTTTATGATTTGTGTAGTATCAGCTGAAAATGTGCAGCTGAAGCCTGACTTACAGAACATAAAAATACATCTGACTGAAAGCACACACCAATGAAATGCTCACGTCCAGGAGCAAAATAATCTAAAGAACCCAAGAACTGACTTTGATCCATAGGCAATCAGTGCAATCCAGTGGGGAGAAAGAAAAAAGCTGCTTCAAGCAGCTGAATGACAACAATTTGTGTGCTAATGAGAGTACAAACAATTATTTACAAGACTTAACTAGGCCCTAAGCACAGCAGAAAATTGCAGTTCCAGTGAAGCACACACAATACCTTTGGAGCTTTCTCGATTTCCACAAGACACATCCTACAGTTTCCAGCAACAGAGAGACGATCATGGTAACAAAACCGAGGTATCTGAATTCCAGCCTTTTCACAGGCCTATAATGAATAAAAACCAAAGGAAAACCAAATTCCAGTTAGACCTTTCAGTTCCACCTCATGACACATTATGCAGTTATTCAAAGAATAATGGTGTTAGTGCTCAGGAATATAGTGCCTTTGACCTTTCACTTTACTAAGTGACCATAAATAAAAGACTGTGATCAAGCAGAAACATGTCAGATTATCAATTACAAATATATTTTTTCCAAAATGTGTAACTGATTGAGGAAATGAGACCTGACGTCCCTTTCATTCTTTCCTCCAGAATAGAGAGAATTCTCTCTATTAGATAGCACACTAGCAATACAAGTAAGCTTTTAAAGAACATATGCATTATTCAAAGGAAAGTGCCTAAAATGAAAATCTGAAAAATATAAAGGAAACGAGAATGAGTTCTGATAATTCAGCAACATGACACTCTCTACAAAGGTACTTGAGCACAGTCACTCTTCAACTTCAAGAGAATCCCAAACTCAAAGAAACATTCTTCCACAACATGACTGAAGAAGAGATAGGAGGAGAGAGACAACAGAGACAACAGGAGAGAGAGCAGCTAAAGATATCCTTTCCGGCATAAAACCCCCACAGCTGGTGGGGTCTATGCCATAGCACTAGCTATGCCTGCCGGAAGAAATACCACTGAATTCGATAAAAAAGAACTAACAAGATCTAATTTTTCTGATTATTTCTAAAAAAACCCACTAAAATAACCACCAACCCCCCCAAAAAACCCCAAACAAAACACATGTAAGCAAAACTAAAAAATAAATCAGCATTTAAGAAAATTTCACACTAGACTCCTGCTGGGGGCATTCTAATGCCTTAACAAATTAGTAACTTGTACCCAAAGCATGATATATTTTGTACACTGGGTACTTTAATGTTGTAACTCAGTACACTATGTCTCCATTTAATGGCTGCTGAAAGAGAACTTAGACTGGAAAAATATCGACTTGAAATTTCGGCCTGAAAAGCAGCGGTGCTGAGTACGGGCTGGAAGATTCAGGTTTCATTTCTTCCCACACCAAGAATAAAAGCAGCAAAGGATCAACATTCTGAATCATAAGAACTAATATCCAAAAGGAGACAAGCCTTCAATTACCTGAGAAACCAAGTTAACAAGATACAAAATGAACAGGTTCTGAAAGGCTATCAGGTCACACAGAGTTCAAAGCTAGAATTTCAATCAGAATTTATCAAAGTCTGTTACTGCATTGCATAGATCTTCGCAGTTACGATTCATGCTACATGCACCTTCTTTCAGGCAATCGCGGCTGATGCATCTTTTTCAAACACTGAACTCCCCAAAGGATTTCTGCCACATGAAATTACATCACACTCAGTGAAAACACCACTGAACGACTGCAAGGAGCAATGCAAAAGGTTTTTGTTTCGGTTTTTGCTTTTTTTCCCATATAGAATAAAACATGCTGCCAAGAAGTGAGATGAGGCAGTCCAAGAACAATTCAATGTGTAACTCCCCACACCTGAAGTACTGTGGTTCCAGGGTTCACCAGTACAGGATGCCCATCCACAAACACCTCTATTTGGTTGCTGGCTGCTGTTGCAGTTGTACGCCCTGAGAGAAATGGAAAAAGAAAACAAAAACCTTCAGTTACTACTAGACACAAACCATCAGACCCCATCCTCCTTATCTTATACAATACTGATGGAATTCCAGTTCTAGAAACAGCACAACACAGAATTCCAGAGTTGCAAGTGAAGTACGCATACATACCCTTCAAGAAGTCAAATACATACGTTAATTTTAGCACCATACACACACACAAAGAGACACTTACCACATAGTTTGGAGGGCTGGGTGACACCAACTAAGGTCCTCTGGATAGCAAGCAGTCGAAGCATGGTGCTTTGGTAAGAGAGAAAACAGCATTAAGGTTTAAACGTTTGCTGACAGATGTTAACACACGCAGAGCAAAACCTTCTAGATCGGTTGCCAAAAAGCAAGTATGCGCCTATATAAGAGAATAAGAAGTTACTTTCTTGAACTGCAAGATATGGTTCTCTTTTTATACGTCGCACATACGTATGCCACCTCACGTTAAAACCGGTGAATGTCAGGATGACAAACAGCCGACAGCCAAGCTCCAGGCACTACCTCTGCAAGAGCCGCCATACGAACGGGTGACAGCTTCACCGCAACCGGTTCGCGTTTACAAACAACCGCAAAGGCGCACCACAAGCGCTCCGCTCCCGAGGGGCAGCGGCGCCAAGAGCCGAGCCCCGCTCCTCAGGGACCGCGCCACGGCCTCGTCCCCGGGGCCGAGGTCACGGCCGGCGGCAGCGCTGCCCAGCGCGGGGGTCACCTTGGAGGCGCCTCCGCCGCTGCCCGCCGGGCAGCCCCCGGCCCGCCGCCGAGCCCGTCAAGGGCACCGGGAGCGGCGACAGGAGAAAGGAGACGGGAGGAGGGCGCCCGTGGCGGCGCCGCCGCATCCCGCCGAGCCCGCGCTGTGGAGGCGCCACAGCCGTCCCCGCCGCGGCGCCCGCCATTACCTGGCGCGGGACGGGCGGCGGAGGGGCCTCGGCCTTCCCCGCCGCTGAACGGGCTGCCCTTAGCCTCGGCCTCTATGGCTGCGGCCTCGGGTATTTCCGCCACTTCTCGGAGCCTCCTTCGGCAATCTCCGGAGCGAGCAGCCTCAGAGAACGCGTGTCGCGCGCTGACGTATAGCGTTCGGCAATCTTCGGAACGCACCGCTTCGGGCATTTCCGTCAAATCCTTGGCGAACGATCGAACTCGGCAATTTCCGCCTTTCTCCCAGCGCCTTCTCGGCCACCGTCGGGCACGCTGCGCTCGGCGGTTTCCGTCTCCTTCCGCTTCTTTTTTCGTCCAACTCCGGCCCCTTCCGCTTGGTGCCGGCGGGGGGGGGCAGGACACGGCGGTACAGCGAGTGCCACCATACCCTTGTAACAGCGTCCTTAACTTCACGCTCGTTACTCCGATCCCTCCCCGCGCCGTGGGTGCCCCGGTGCGCTGCACGCCCTGCGCTGCAGCAGCCAACCCGTGAGGAACTACTTCGCGGTTCACTCTTGCGGAGGGCTACCTACGCGGAGGGATTCCATGCGCTATATAAGGGCCGCGCGGTGGCTGCCGGGCCTCTTTGCGCGGCGGTCGGGGTCGGGGCGTGGGGGTGCGCGCTGCTGCCGCCATGGGCTTCGGGGACCTGAAGTCCGCCGCTGGCCTCCGCGTCCTCAATGATTTCCTGGCTGACAGGAGCTATATCGAGGGGTGAGAGGCGGCTGGGGCAGTGCTGGGGCTGGGGGGGGGCGGGCCTGGCCTGGGCTGGCCGCGGTGAGGCCCGCTGGGCTGGCGGGATGGGGGTCAGCACGCGTGTGCCTCAGTCCCATTGGGTAACTGGTGCCGCTGTAGCCGCTACAGCACGCCTGGCTGCAGGCACTTAACGCGGCGCTCGTTGCTGGGCCCAGCAGCAGCCCGGGGGACGCACAGAGCTGCTGCTCGGGGGCTGCTGCTTCACATCGTGCTGCGCGCACCGAGGGAGGGAGTTAATCGTAGGTTTGTTCTCTGCAGGTACGTCCCGTCTCAGGCTGATATAGCCGTCTTTGAAGCAATCAGTGCTCCGCCTCCTGCGGACTTGTTTCATGCTCTTCGGTGGTACAATCATATTAAGTCGTACGAAAAGCAAAAGGCAAGGTATGTCTCATATGCAGAGTTTAAGTATCTGTGCAAACTGGCCCACGAAGTGTTGCATTTGTTTGTTCGAGTTCGAACAAACCGTTGTTTTTCACTGGTACCATGTAGCTTTTTCTGTTGCTGTTGGAACAGGAACAACTGTAGCAGAGCAGGCCTCTTCTGTCAGTTCCTTACAGTCCTCACTTAGCATTTAGGCAACGTGATTCTGTCTGTGTTCAGTTGTTGAGATTTCTGCTAAAGCTTATAAGAAAGCCTTGAGTGTTGTTGCTGCCATTTACACAGAGATAACTGCTGAAAGCTGGAAAATATTTGACAGTAATCGACCCCGTAAAGGTGACACCAGAATGGATTAGAAAGTATTACAGGAGTCTGGAGAGATAAATATACAGTATGTAGATGATAGATAAGGAAAATGCTTCGTTAAAGTTTTTAGTCCTAGAAGGTGAAACAAAACTGATTTGTAATGCAGAAGCACATACAAAGAAGGGGAGATATGAAAGCAAATGCTATCTTTTTTAGTGATTTTAGTGTTCATGAAAGGTGCTGTATTGACATCCATGGAGACTGCAGGCCTCTCTAAAAAGGTACAGGATAGGTAGTGTCAGTATTGCTGCACTGCCTCCTCTACGTGACTCAGTCTGGTTTGGAGGGAACTCTTGTAAAGTTTCTGAAGCTCTTACAATGCTAAAGGGGACTGAGATTATAAAGTTGTTTCACAAAGTCTGCTCTATGGAAACTACTTACGGTTTTTGAAACTAAAGCTGGTTTTATGGTTCTCGTAACAGCGGTTCACAGAAATAGTAGAACTACAAGCTTATTCTAAAACTACAGAACTATATGAGCTGTAGGAGAACAATTAATTTGCAGGGTTCTGATCCCTCCTGTGCTGTTGAGACCCAGCTTTGAGAGTAAAGCATTCACTAAAACTTCCAAAGTTTGCAACAAGGTGTTTTCTGTCACTGTTTGTTTTTAAACAAAATTTTTTTAGGAAACCATAAACAGGAAGGTGATCAGCTTTTCCTACCCAGAACATACTGCAGATAAATGATTCCAATAAGAAGGTGTTTTCTATCCATACACTTTGGTGGAGCAGCAGTGTTGGGCAGGATCATGTCAGTTCAGATGAACAGTTTTCAGATATGGGACTTGCTGTAGTCTCAGCATTATGTCAGGAGCATCAGGAGTCATCTTTGGGGAGGTTCTGTTTTCAAGTAGCAGAATTGGATTTAAATATCTTTTGAGTAGCATTTGATTCCGAGTGCACTTGCAGGTTCACTGACAGATTGTTGGTATTGGTATTGACACTTGAGTAGGTTCCTAATACCTGCTCCTTTCTTTCAGCTTGCCAGGAGTAAAGAAGGCTTTGGGGAAATACGGTCCTGCTGATGTGGAGGACACAACAGGGGCAGCCACAGATAGTAAAGATGATGATGACATTGATCTTTTTGGATCTGATGATGAGGAGGTACCTGTGACCTTTTTGTATTACTGTTTGGGGTTTTGTAAATACCCAGGTATAAGGATCTTTTCCTTAACTAGTTTAAGTTACTTAAATTACCTTGATACCAGATCCTACTTGGAATTCTCAAATTCAGCTGTTTCTGCAGAACAGAACAGCTTGGAAGGTAAAAAGACTTAGAAAGGAATGGGTTGCAATGGGGTGAACTGCCTGCTTTGACTGGCTACATGATGAATAAAACAAAAAAATCACCATCTTTCGGCTGATGGTTGTGATGATTTGTTTTTGCCTGAGGAGATGCCGGTCAGTTTGGTTATGCTTTAAAGATGCAGGGTTTTGGTGCTTTTCTGAACTTTAGATTTCTCTTTCAGGAAAGTGAAGAAGCAAAGAAACTGAGGGAAGAACGTCTGGCCCAGTATGAATCAAAGAAGTCCAAAAGTATGTCTAGCAGGAACTTTTTAATCTTATGGGTTAATTTTCATACATTTGAACAGGGGCACTAGAAACACTAATTAACTGTAACATATAAGCTTGACTGGAATGAGATGGGGAGTAATCAGCTTTACTTGAATGGCCTGTGAGCTTAGCCTTTCCCATAGCAAATAGGAACTTTAACATAGCTCTTGTCCTGTTAATACCCTCTTGTTTGATTTAATCCAGAAGCTGAGCTTTCTATTTAAACGGAGATAACCTCAGGATTTTCTTTAAAAGTTTATAGAAAAGGCTGCACTATGCGGGTCCCTCCACAGCTACTGGTCTGCAACTGCTCAGAATTGTAGCAGTTGCAGTATTCCCTCTGTGGAAAATAAACTGTTACACAGGATTAAGCTCCTTCTCAGATCCTCTGAAAAGGACTTCCTATGTAACAACATCAGCTTCTTAATCTGTGTTTTCTTAAGAGACCGTTTCTGAAGAGCATATGTGCATCTTCTACATATGTAGAGCTGAAATATCTAGGAAATATGTTGGTACAAGAGGAGGTTCTTGTTGGTGAAATTGGAAAAGTTGCACTTAAAAAGCTAGTTTGCAAGTATATTAATGAGTTCTTGGAAATTTCCTAGTTTTTAATGAATTTCCTCGTTTTTTTTGCCCCAGAACCGGCTGTTGTTGCCAAATCATCGATCTTGCTTGATGTGAAACCTTGGGATGATGAGACAGACATGGCCAAGCTAGAGGAGTGCGTTCGAAGCATTCAAGCAGATGGATTGGTCTGGGGATCCTGTAAGTAGGAGAAGATTTCAAGGCAGGGAGAGGGAGATGGTGCAGTCCCTTAACATACAGTGTAAGAATGGGTAGAGTTGTGGTTGCTGTTTGCTGATCTGTCAAAATGTAGGTAGCTGCAACAGCGCAGGAATTGCAGTCCTGCATTATATCTTGACATAGTCAAAAAGGGGTATTAGTGCAGCAGCCAGGTTAAGATCCAAATGCAGGTTCCTAATGCAGCAAGCAGACACGTATACATCCACATCACTGGTTTGGCTGGGGGGGACACCTACAAAAAGAAACCCTTTTCAGCTACCTTGTGGTGAATGCTGTGTTGTTGATCAGGCAGTCTATAATTTGGAACAAATTATGCTGTTTATGTATTCCTGCAAACTACTCTAGTCAGTTCAATCTTAGATCTGCATTTTTAAGAGATCCCACCAATCAAAGAGTATTAATGCTTTTTTCTTCCTTTGTTTTTGCAGCCAAACTGGTACCAGTTGGCTATGGTATCAAAAAGCTTCAGATCCAGTGTGTCGTTGAAGATGATAAAGTTGGAACAGATATGCTGGAAGAGAGAATAACAGCTTTTGAAGATTATGTACAATCAATGGATGTAGCTGCTTTCAATAAGATTTAAGTCTTGAGATATCTAGAATAAATGCAATTGCAAAAATCGGGCTGTGTTTGTGGTTAATTTGTGTGCTCCAACTCTTAAAATCTGGTTGAGGGGTAAAGTAGAAGCTAGAACTGAATTTCAGGGTTGCTCCAACATGCCACTGTAGTACCCAAGACCATGAGCCAAAGAAAGAGAAAATACACTGCCAGTCCAGGTTTAACATCTACTTGGCTTGAAAAACCTGAAATGCTCCTTTGCCTGTTTGCTCTTGGGGGAAGCTGCATCTTTGGACATTTCTGTAATCCCTCCTAAAAGGAGGGATGCTTTCAAGGGGAAAGCACAGGGCTTGGGCAAAGTGCAGGTAACTTCTTTCAGCAGTTAAACAGAAGTATAAATTATTTATTAAAGGTGATGACTAACCATATATACTGTAGCTTTTGTTGAAAGCTGTAACTGCTTCACTGAGGGAGTGGAGGTGAGGGTAAGTTAGAAGCCACGGCCCTGCACTGATAACAAGGCGTGTAGTGAAACAGACATTTTTATTGGACTGGAGAACAAAAGTGTGGTACCTTGTGTCCTGTGGTGTGGACTTGGAGCTCTTTGAGGTGTGAAAACACTTGCAGTGAAAGTACTGTAAATTTTGCATCTTTCCCGGGGCTTTTTAATTAGTACAGCAAAGAAGGGTGTTGGTAGAAGCTCCTGCTTTGATCCGCATTCAAAGGTCCTTGTGCATCCTGCACCTTAAACAGCCCGGGCAGGCACTGGTTCGGCCGGGGAGCTGGGTTGTGCTTGAAAGGCGCTGCAACTCGGAGGCGACTAGAGGGCAGCATGCACCTTCCACCAGGAGTCCGGGCACCAGCTCCTCTGCGGGGCAGTGCGGGCATGAACAGGCTGCAGTGACCGAGGCTGCAGCTAATGCAGGTGGGTAGTTGTATAATAAACGAAGCATGCTCCGGGCTAAAACCAACAAAAATATAAGTGTTCAATTAAAATGCAAAGATAAAGTAGTGTAACTAACACCAGCTTCAGATGCTTACTTTGCTCCAGCTTGGTTTCTAGATTGAATTTTGACATTATTTCAAAGCTTGAAGAACCTATCAGAACTAAACTGTTCTCCATTCCTTACCCATAGGAATGATACAAATGTAAAGGTTGTCAAAACTGTGAAGCTTCTAAATAAAATCACATTTCTAGACCTTCTGTTGGACTGAGAAATTGTGACCATGAAATAGGAGCCTTTTATGTGCCACGTTGGTCACTCTGAGAGGAAGATGTTCAGTGCTGAAGCTTGACAGCAGCAGCTAAAATAACTTTTTGCTCTCTTTTCCACAGAGCATGTGTGTGTGGTTATCTAGGGCAGCAGGTCCTGTTTCTCTCATCGGAACGTCTGGCAGCTTCACATTATGTAAGAGCTTTGTTTTATAATTTGTCTCAGGGAAAAAAAAATCTGCCTCCTAGAGGTTTAAAGCATGATTCAAGAA
This sequence comes from Strigops habroptila, assembly GCF_004027225.2. Lineage (NCBI taxonomy): Eukaryota > Metazoa > Chordata > Aves > Psittaciformes > Psittacidae > Strigops > Strigops habroptila. The sequence goes on along the minus strand of NC_044281.2, from coordinate 13,839,853 downwards.
TTGAAAGTAAGTATAATTACAGGCTTCAGTCCCACCTCCCATAAACTTAACTCTTAAAGGACTGGCTTCACCCTGTGTGTAACTAATGCACAGTACCCTGTCTGTGTAAATTTTCTAGCTGCTGCTTCTGCTAAATCATGTAGCTCAGTTTTTAGTAATTCTGTCATGGTGCTGTTAAAAGCAAGAAATTGGCAAATGCCACATCAGAAAAGAATTAAATAAATTCTGCCATAAAAATATAATTTTTATTGTCCTTGGCCATCACTCTTTCTGACCTCCCATTCAATGTGCTTCTTACCTTTAAACTCTTTCCTTGACCTTGAAATTAAAGTTCTAGGTAGACAAAATAGTTTGGTTTATAGGGTAACTTTGCTTAAATACAGCCCTGTGAGCCATCCATCTGACCTGCCAGGCTGGATTTCTCTGTGTATATGTTTCATTTAGGCTAAGCGTGCATGTACAAACTCTTCAGTTGTTGGGATTTCTTTTGTGGGTTTCTTTTCCTTGATCTTAGAAGGAAACTTGCTGCACAGAAACAAAAACAAAACCTAGAGAGCCCAGTCTCTAGATGAAAAAGAGATAGGCATGTGGGCAAGAGAACTCCACAGAATCAACATATCTTTATGTTAGAGGGTTTTGTGTAGTATTTGGGTATGTGCTGGTACATTACTGTGTCATTGTGCCTGTGAAAAATCAGCATCTTAGAGTAAACGAGACACACTTCCATCTCAAGTGTCTTAAGAGAAAGATCAGCAGAAAGTTCTGTAATTTAAATATGTGATATACAGGAATACTGGGAAAACAGCTACAACAAAAGCAATGGTTACAAACTGATCTACATAACAACGTTCAGAAGTACAAACTGCTCAGGAAGCAGATAAGAGTAAGTAACCAGAACCTGTCTATTATGAAGCATGCCAATAGCTATTATTCTTGAATGAATGGTTGATCACAGAGCTATTTCCTATGAAGTGTTTTTCTACAGTATCTTGTAGCATGATAAGATAGATCCCCTTCTTCTGGCTGCTTTTTCCATTGTGTTGGGTTGAATGAGCGTTCCTTAGTCCAAGCTGCAGAGAATTGTTGATATTGTTTTGGATTCTCTTTGGAAACAGAAACTTAGAGCATTATCAGTTTTGTTGAGGTATCTTCCATTACTCTTGCAGAAAACATCTGGAGACAATTCTGTAGCTGATCTTGGTGCGAATAAGGTAGTAGTTATATTGCAAAATTATTAATCCACTTAATTCCATACACAGGGCTGACTTTGGCTGTATTCAATTCTGTATCTCTGTTTTCTAATTCAGGGGAGGCTTTCTGATAAATTATGTAAGACAGCATGTTTCCCCATTTGCAAATCAATCTCTTTATAGCAGTATGTGTGCTCACATAGCTGACACACAGGTGGAAAGCTGACATAAACCTTATTCCTGTACTAGAAATGGTCAGGGAAGGGTCTTTGGGAAGGAGCTGTTCTAATGGGCAGTCACTGCATACTGCTGCCGAGAAAAGCAAATAACCACACTCTTTGGAAACAACATTTTATTACTTCACTTGGAGTACAGTCAGGAGAGTGGTACTACTGCATCGCTCTTAGAAGTATGTCAGGGAACATGTGAAGGAAAACCGCGAAATGTTTGATTTTGGCACATTCAGCAGCACAGTGCCAAATACTATGATGAGTCGGTATGTACCAGGCAGCAAATGACTCAACGGAACAGTGCTGCTTACCAACTTTCCAGCCCAAAGTGAAACACATCGAAATTCCACTGATCCTGCTGACTCCTGAACTCTGAAACCAGAGCTCAAAGAAACAGTTTTGGACCACAGTCAGACTATTTGTATTTGTACAGCTACCAGTACTGGATGTGCTCATGCATGCAGATGTATGTATTTTCTACAAAAGCAAATATATTTACATGTAAGGCCTCAGTTACAGTATAAATGCTACTTACATACGTTGTCAGGCCATAGAAAGTAGGTAGACTATCTGAAAGGCAGTTTTATTCTATGTACCTAGGCCAATAACAATTCCTTTCCTTTTTTCCAACAAGGAAAAAACAGTTTCCGTTTACCCAAACCTTTATGTTTTCACTCTTAGTGGAGTTTTATCCCACGTTCAACTTTTTAATTAAGTGGTATTGCATCAGAAATTGGTCCACTCCACTTAGCATATATATTTGCATTGGTGCATGTGTGATTCTACAGCAAGCAACAAGTTGGAACAGAACACAGTGTAGCTGGGATTCTGTAATCTTTCTTAAGAAATTGGACTCCATTTCCTGGGTGTACCATCTTGCTTCTCATTTGGTAAAGAAGTCTAAATTTTGCTACAGACCCGTTACAGAACACTGTTGAATTCACTGCCCATTTTTTGAAGATTGGCATTAAGGCAAACAAAATGTTCTTTTCCTTTGTTTGACAGAGCAAAAGAACTGATAGTTGTAACCCTCTTTGAGCCTGAAAGTTTAAACAGAAAAAGAACAAGTGTGGCACAGGGTCTTTAATCTCATCTTCTGTAAGAAACATTTCCACTAATTCTTTGCACATTTCAAATGATCCTAAAACCTAGATGAAACATCTGCTCACTATTTTGCATCCAACTGGCCCTAAAAGTATAATAAGAAGTGACCAGAAAACACAGAATCTCCTGCCTTAGAGTGTAAGACAAAGAGTGCTGGGAGAAAACAGATTTTATTCTCTGTCTCAGGATTCTTCTCCAACTGTGGAACAGAGCCACCAATAGCTTCGCTTAGCTGGGATGTAGCCAGGTGATTCCTACTTAAGGCAATACTAGGCAATCAGGAGACTTGAGCCATTGATGTACGGCCATGCCCTCTTGGATAAGAATGCTTGATCAAGAGTGTCGTCAGTGATTGCAAGGAGGAACATTTTTATTATGTGCTTTTTTGATATCAAAGAGGTACGGAACCACAACACAACAGGATTACAACAGCATTCCTGATCAAAAATCCAGTTGGAGCAATTCCACTTATGCTGACAGCTTTCAGTTCAGGCTGTGTGTACACTGCAAGTCCACCACACCCAAACGATGTGTCCTTTAAAACCCTTTCAAGGAGAGCAGCAAGTGCAATGAAGCCAGCTGTTTACATACAACTGTAGATGCAAAGATGCACATCTGACTGACAGATGCAAAGTCAAGAACACCTCCAAATCTCCTGCCAGCTGTTTTGGAGAGGGATGGTGACAGGAGCAGTCACTGAGCAGTTTCACAGTAGTGCACAGGCGCATGGGTGTTGTCCGAGCTCCACAGCTGCTCGCTGACAGTTCCAGAGCGGCTCACCTCCCACAGTGCCAACTTCAGCACCTCAGAGACTGTAGTCTTCACCTCGGCCTGGAACTTTTTGCTAATCAGAACATAAAGGATTGGATTGAGGCAACTGTTGATGAAACCAAGGCTGGTAGAGAGGGGAATGCCATCCTGCAGTAAGTCGTGCAAGTTTTCATCATGGTGAGCTGACAGCTCCACAATGCTGAATATGTGATATGGTGTCCAGCAAACAAAAAAAGCTACAACTACAGCAATGATGGTCCAGAAAAGCCTGCTGGAAGTCAATACAGTTCTCCTCTTCACTTTGACAATCAGCAATGAGTAGCAAATGACCATGGTCACTAGAGGAAAGAGGTAACCAAATGCAAGCCTCACCCAAATGAGAATGTGATGTGTCAGCAAAATAAGTTCCCTGTTATGGACGTGGAAGTTGTTGTAGCAAATGGTGACATTGTTGAGAACTGTAGCTGTATCTCTGAAGTATAAGGCAGGGCCACCAATAATTGCAGCTGACATCCAAATGATCCCACTAAGTATGAGCGTGTTCCTTACAGTCCGATACTTGTAGGAAAAGACTGGATGGACAAGGCGGATGTAGCGGTCAAGGCTGATGAATGTCAGGAAGAAAACACTGGCAAACATATTAAGCAGCGCAATGAACGAGTTCATTTTGCAGAGCCACTTCCCAAAAGGCCAGTGGAAGCCCATTGCCACATATGTAATATAGAGGGGCAGGAAGAGAACAAAAATGAAATCTGCAATGGCCAGATTGAGGAACCAGAGTGTAGAAACAGATTTATCCCACTTAAAGCCCATAAACCAGATGACGATGGCATTACCTGGCACTCCCAGCAGAAATGCCACACTGTACAAGGAAAGGGAAATTATATGGGCAATGCTGAGGGAGGACTGGGGTGTTTCATCTTCCTCAGACAGGTCGTAGAAATAAGAGTAGTTCTCAAAATCTTCAAATGTCATGTTGCTTTCTATGGAAGAAAATAAATAGAACAGTCAAAGGGAAAATGTTTTACTGCACTGCAAATAGTAACTTGTAATTCCTTTAAGTTCTTGGTCCTAAAAAACCCCAAAAGATTGACTTAGTTTCACATGTCTATCACTTCTTAGCTGCCAGTTGCTAGCACAAAGCTTGTGGAGTATTTTGGTCACAGGCATTTAAAGAAAAGCTCAAATCAAGACAACACTTGAAATCTTCAGGAACTGTTTTCCTTGCATTTATTTCTTAATACAGAGCATTGAGCACAGTATCACTGATAAATTTCTGGGAGACAAGATGCAAAGTTTTACTGAAGTATGATTTTTCTATTCTTTTTTAGTTGGATTTCATATTTTACTGCTCTGTTCCGCTTTGAAGCAAGTTTAGGGATTATATCTATCAGAAACCAGAGAAGCACCTAGCCTCTATGTAGGAAAAAAAGCGCAGTTAAAATGCCAGGAAGCCGTTTTTTATAAAATTACTACCCACACACACCTCAAATTACAGTTCACAAAATCATAGACAGTAATTTCATTGCTCCAGCAACTGAAAGTTCATGGATTTATTCCTCTGCATCATGTATCTAGCTTTGTATAAAGGAATGCTGATTTACATGTACATTCAATGCATTAGGTTTCCATAACGCAGCAAAGGAGGTAGAGAACTAAACATATAGAACATATTTCAGGGACAACACATACAACTGTGGTATTCTTCCACTAGTGAGCTGAGAAACAAGAAAGAGATGAAAGAAAATAAAGCTTCCCAGGAGAATAAGACACACTGTAAGAGATGAGAATGCATGTGTCTGGTTTGTTAGGGTTTTTTTAAGACAGAACGATCATCTCTGTTTTCTTCTGTTGCAAAAGCTCCTGGAACTTACAAGCACAACGTGATATTTCATATAGGAATTTCCTTGTAAAACTCCAAAGGAAGAGTGTGGGAGAGAGAGAAGGGGGGGAGAGGGGGAAAGGAAGGAGGGAATAAAAACCAAGCGAAAAACCCAGAAAAAAATAAATGAATGGGAAAATAAATAGCAAATTGACGTTGAACAGGAAAAAGCAGAGACTTTATGTGTTCATTCCAACACACCACAGATGGCCAGAGTCTTACAAAAGTATCTGCAATGCTCAGAACAAATATTCTCCTAAATTCTGTTATCATTTAAAGCGATATTGTCTGGCTGGACTCAGCTACACTAAAAACCTGTCCCTGAGACCAGGATATGACCAGCCCATTGTACTACGGATGAGCTCACCAGTACGTTTCTGGGTGCTAACTCCATTCAGAAGCTGAAAATCAGCCCCTGCTTTTGGAACTCAGCCCTGCATTCCTGCAATTCCATTGATTTTAGCCTGCTAAGGACAACAGGAGAGAGGTCTCCAGAGTACGCTGCCTGCAGAAACACATCTGCAAGTTTGTATTCATGTACATACCTTTCCTCCAAGAGTAGCTCGCTTACTTGGAAAGGATTACTCCTGCAAGTGAAGCTACGCATGTGCACACACATTAGCAGGATTAGATTTCTCATTCGTAGATGGATAGGCAAGGGTGGAGAGGGGGAGAAAGTTGTGTAATTTTCTATCTCTTGATTGAAGAAAATATGTAGTAAGAGTCAATACAGCCTGTTCTGTCAAGAGGCTATGATAACATTTGCCCTTCATAATTTTCATCAGGCTGAAGGAATGTTCTTTGGTTGCTGTCCTGATAAAATGATACATACTGGGCTGCATTCATGTAATTACATGCCCCTTGGGGGTAGATTCTGCGCCAAATACCAGTACCACCCATCTGAGTAATTTTTTCAAATAGCTTAACAGCTGCTGAGAAATAGCATAAACAAGGAGCAGTACCACTAACATCTGCAACAACTGTACATTTGGACAGTTTCAGAGGACAGTCAGATTAATAATTGGATTTTTAAGTGCCTTTACCTATATACAGAACTATACCTTCAAATTGAATTACGCAATTAAACAACAATTTAAAAAATCCAATTTTTATACTCTTGCTGATTAAAATCCCATATTCCAGTCTCTAATCAATTTTGCTTTTAAGTTTCTCAAGAGCTAGCACAACACAACAATACTTGGATTCAAACATTTCCTCCCAGACTTCTGTTTTTCCTAATAGTGCTAAAAAAACCATAATGACAATAACAAATGTTTGCCTAGTGCCCAACAATGTTGATTATATATATATAGAATTTCAAACATGATGTATAGCAGGAGAAAGAAAATGCACCTAAATAAATACTAAATATTTACCGAGCCTCCTGTAGTTTAAACCTCCTCCATTGAAAGAGCGTGCCTTTAGAATGCAATTATTTCTCAAAGCTTGTATTTTTCCTTATCTCCAACTCGTAGTCTTCCCATGCAGTAACTATTTAGCAGTGTAGGGGAAAACAGCAGGAGGAACATTGCTTACCATTGCTCCCAGTGCAGATGCTGAAACTAGACTCTGGCTAGGGCTCAGAAAAGACTGACAATTACCTTTGCAAAGCCTAGAAACTTTTACCTCTGGCATCCACATATGCAGCACTTCTACAACAGGACTCGTGGTGTTAAGTCCTGCCCTGAATAAGGTAAGCAGTAGGGAATTGCCAGTGGAACTATGCTGGTTACCATCACTAAGGACACAGATTTTTTTTTTTCTGGGATAACTGTTAACCATCATTCTGAAGAGATATTTCTTTGTGTTCTTGAAACACACGCAGCCTCATATACATGAGTTTGCTGGGGGTTTTATTTATTAATAAACTTTAGAGTCAGAACTGTCCTGCAGTTCAAGTCTAGGTCTTGAAAGTGAAGAAATTTAATATTACTCCTTATTCTGTCATTGATTTCCTGTATGATCTTTGATAAATTGCCTAATTTCCAGGGTGGAAAAGCCTCTCATGAACCTGTCTGCAAACAAAGGCTCAGCAGAGAAAACAAGACTTTCTGCCAGCAGTTTCCTCTTGGGTTTCAGGCCAACTGCTAGAAAGGGTAAGGGAGGTTTGGTGTAGTTCTCTGGCTCAGTCCCTGCTGGTCCAGGGTTGCAAGAAGGAGCCAGAGCAAAGAAAGTATTTTTCAATAAACAGGAAAGTGTGGTTAGAGACTTGCCAATAGGACTTGGGGGCAGCCACAGGTTACAGAACAGCCTTGTACTGCATGTGGATGAATATAACAAGTTTAGCTTCATCCTGTCTTTTTCTTTCTTTCTTTCTTTTAATAGTAAACAGCCTGTGTAAAGTATACACTGAGCAGTTGTTTGACTGGAGCCTGTTGCTGAGGTCACAAGCACTCTGAAAACTGAGCCTCCTTGATTCAGTTTCTTCATTATGAATATAGTTGCTTAATTTTACGCAAATAGGTTCCAGAACGTTTGACCAGGAGGTTTCATTTCCTGTCCCCTTCTATAAAACAGAAGTTAATTATGAAATTACTTCATAGGAATATCACAAGTGGTGATACACACCAAGTGGCACTTGGTGCTGGTACCTTTTACATCCTGGGACAGAAAACAGAATACCAAGAAACACAGATTGTTAAGAAATATTTCTAAGACACAGAGCCACAGAACTGCTGTGAAAAGACTTTCACCATGTGCTGTATGAGCCATCTTTCTCTGCATTTCAGCAGGGAATCACAGAATTGCATCTCAATTGATATATGCATAGCTTTTTATTACAATTACATAGAGCTCATTTTTCTCTGCTACTATTAAAGTAATTCATAAAGTTGAGCCATAATGACAACTTGGACAAACAATTTGCTTGCTTAAAATAGAACAGCTTTTGTCACACTAAGAATGGCCTTATGGTTATGACATGGGACCAGTACTTTAGACTCTATTCATGGCTAATGCCACATGCATCCTGTTTGAGTAGGGGAAGTCGTTTGACCTCTTCATGCCCCAGCTCTGAGGTCAGTGGAATGGCTTTTGAATTAAATTACATTGGGTTTTCAGTCTAAAATAGGAGAAAACAAACAAAACAGTTGTAATTTCCACTCACTTCACTTGATGCTGTCTTCCTGGGGGTTTGAAGCTCTCTAAGCAGCACACAAGTTAGGTTCCAACATTATTACACTGGTAGTATATGCTACATGTTTGGGCTACAGACCACACAACCCTTCTCTCACATTTGGTCATTACTTATGAAATTTACAGAGAGGTCCCATGGAAGAGCTTATTCATTCTCTGTGTTGGTTAAAAGTTAACACAAATATTTGAGTGGTAGTCCTGAGATCTATTCGTTCAGTGTGATAAACAGTGCTCAGAGCTAAACTGATTTCAGAGGTCACAATAGTGGGTCCTGACTTAATAGGAAAAATATGGTTTGCAGAGTTGGCTATCTCAACAGTTAACTTCATGTATTACGAAGGAAATATATTACACAAACCCACCTTTTAATGTCTTTATGAGTAATTCTGAACATATCGCATTCCATGTGTATCATCTATGGCTAAATAAAAGCTTATTTGATTGATTCACTTCAACCTCTGTCATTTCCAAGAGCCAAACATTGGAGAAAAACTAGTTTCTCAAAAGATCACCTAAAGCCTGCTTGTCATTCTGTGTCTCAGCAAGTTTGTCTGGATATTGAAATATAAGTCCTCAAAAAAATATCTTAAAACATTTAAGATGCTAAATTTTGAATTTATCTAGCTTCAAAAACATAAAAATAACCCAGTAATTTATCTGTAAAGTTCAAAACACAGAAGGCTGAGTAAGTTTATTAGAGGTATATACATATTTCTGGTAAGTATTTTACAAAGATGTAAAATCTTAAAAAATCATTAGGAATACTGGTGAGATTACAAACTGTCATAGACTCATACTTCTGCCTCAAAAGAACAAAGCTAAGATGACCACTTGCCTCCATGTAGAAACATTCCTATAGTGGGAAGTGCCTGATACACTCATACTACAAAATTAAATCATAGCTATGCTATGATTTAAGCCTAAAGCTGGCCCTGCAGACAAAGCTACTAGGGAAAAAAACCAGCATTTTAAGCTAGTCTACATAAAAGCAGAATCAAGGCTTGTGTGGATGTTTTCTCTTTCATAGACACGTACACAAATGTCTACCTCTTGACTACCATTTTAATTGTCATTAGACATATGGTAACAATAACTTTATAAGCTATCCTGAATTCAGCAACTAGAATGGGTTATAATAGAAAGCGTATGTGACCAGAAACATTTTCAAGTCATGATACAGACATGTTTGTTCTAGCAGACAAGACAAGAATGCAAATAACCATCATTCTCCATTATGTCTCTCAGTGAAGCGGTGTTAGAAATGTAGATACAACGTACTAGCTAAAACTCTCCTACAACTTATGCCAAAAACAACTAACTTTGAGCAAGGCCAAACATGACCTTGTTAGTCATAACACACTACTTCATCTGTGGTATTGAAGTCATTTGACCCAATAATAGCCTCATAACATTTTATGCAGTGAGTGTTACAGAGAGATTAGCAAACCCTTACAGAGCAGTCCCAGTTAATATTGGTACAGCAATGATTTCAGACCTGCACTTTTGCTGCCACAGAGATGTTAAACAACAAATGGAGAAAACAGCTTTATATCTAAATAATGCTGCTGTAATAGGGAAAGAATCTACAGTAGGTCTGGCCTGAATATAACAAATCATCCAGACAACTGCTGCAATTGAGCAGCGTACCAATCGGGTAATTCAAACGTCTGCAACCAGCAACTGCGTATCATCAAAACTGATCTATTTTCATGCTGTTCCCAAGCACCAAGACTTCCATCCCCAAAGAAGACAAAGAAATTCAGATGTCCTAGGGATATGCAGTGGCTGGGGGGAAGGTGTAGAGAAGACACTTGGTAACTGTGTAGTTAATGCTTGCTCCTGCTCTTATTCCCTTCCGTTAATACAGCTAAAAGTAGAAATATATTTTTCAATGTTCCTTCTGAATATAACGATTCGCTGTAACCACTGCAAGTCTGTCATGTGACCACAAACATATTCCATGAAGTCAATAAAATGACAAGCGGTATCTGTGAAACACTTAAAGTGGTTCCATTCTGAAAAAAATAAAAAAGGAAGGAAAAAAAAAAGATCTAAGCATTCTTCCAAGTAGGTAAAAATAGAAGTTTAGGTAAACAGTACCACTTGAGATTTAAAGTAGGGTCCTATATTGCATGTGTCAGCACTGCTGAAGTATTTACATAACCACTCATAAAGACCTCAGTATTCATAATCCTTAGTGAAAGTGGGCTCAAGTGAGAAGTATCATCAGTCTGTTTACAGACGAGAAGGCTGAGGATGACCTACAGGAAGTCTCTAATCAAACCAGGTGCTAAACCTAGAGTCCCTGCCTAGTGGTTCAACCGCAGTCATATCCTCCTGCCTTAAACATAACACTGTCCCCTCACTCATGACGGACCAGAGAAACCACAGCTTCACCTCTGGCAGACCTTGCCCTTCCTGAAGACGGGCTCTCCTCTGTGCCATCATGCCCTTTGTGTTGGAGGAAGCCAGCACCTACCTGGGCAGCCCTTGCAGATTCTGGTCTGTTTTCTCTATACTGAAGAGAAAAGGACCCTGGATCTCCACAATTTGCTTGTCATATACATTAATCTGTCTCTGCAGGCACAGAACGTACCTCTGAGCCACTAAGCACAGCTCTCAGATGACAAAGCCCAGCATGTACATGATCTATCATTCTGGCTGTGCCCTCAGCATGTAAGATACGCACACTAATGTTCCACAGAACTTTTACATGTTCTCTATTCCTCCACAAATGCCAGCAGTATTTTCTTTGGTGATAAATCACCATAATAACTACATACCTCAAGTAATGGAGATACCTGATTTAAAATTTTCAAGTGCCTCAGCTTCACAGTGACTGGATTGATAAGAACATGGATGTCTGTATTTCTAATCAAGCATGGCTTTTGATGTTTCTCATGCAAAATTTGTTTGAAATTTTAGCTTTGCAACTGTTTCACGTATTTGTGACAAAAGAAAATTTTGAGTAGCATTCATATGATCATTACTTTAGCATGCAGTTCTGAGCATGTTTTATAAGTGGTTGTACTCCTCCAGCAAATACATGCTTTAACCACAACTCCCTCCTAACAGGAAGTAGCAAAGTGAGAGCAGAGAATAAAGAGCGAAAGCAGAGATTTCTTTGAGACTATCAGCTGTTGTCTCAGCAGACTGATTAAGGCCAATTAACATATGTTAGAAAACAACCATTCTAAAGTTACTGCAGGGTAACAATAGATCATTACGGAAAAATGAAAATAACCCTTTCCAGCAAGATACAAAATCTCTATCAAATAACAGATAAAGAATAGCTTACAATATATTATACTTGGTCATTTTAACAAGAAGAGTTAGAAGCTAACCCCAAAGAAAACTAGCAACAGAACTCATTCCTCAAATATGCCTTCTTATTCCACTTCATATATTAATTTCTCAGTCACTCCTAACAGTATACTTGGTCATGTACTGCCTTCTAAATTGATCTCTGTTCTAGGTTTATTCTACTGTTCATTAAATCAACATCAGCAGTTTCTTCTAGCATGACTGTAATATTGTTATGGTTCTATTACTCTAGACAACACTCTTGCATGGGTATATCAGAACATCCAATTCCAAAATTGGCTAGTATATAACCAAAACATCCCAGCTGATAACATACTTTATTTTGTTTTCACAGTTAATATACTAGGTTCACTGTGTACAATAGATTAAAGGTGTCTACTTCTGTATCAGTGTTACTCTAATATTCCTACTCATACAAAGCCAACTCTTTAATGTACTGTAAGGTCAAGTCTAAAATAAGCACTGCCTGTATTCCTGCAAAACTAAAAAAAACACATTTTAACACAATTTCAGGAGGGCTGGATGTTTATCTATCTCCCTAATATGGCACTGGGAACACTCCCTAGCACTGACAAGAATAGATGGTGCCTATGATTAAGGTGTTAAATTAGGAGTTTGGAAATACTGGTTTTACAGGCTTCCCATATTACCTTTGCAAATCACTTCTCATTTGACTCATTTGAACAGATATGGTACAACACCCTCAGTTCAAGAGTTTAGGACCTCAACACCACTTTACTCAGTTTTCTTAAATCAACAATGGTTCTTAACATTTCTAAAATGCCTCTTGAAAATTATGTGGGGCTAAGCTCATTAAAGGAGGATTACTAGAAAGGAGAAATGGGAATGTAGAAAGTGATATTACATTGATGGTACAGGACTTACTGCTCATCACTGTCTCTCATCACGGCTTCAGAAGAGAATAAAACTCTGTGCCAGGCTCACACTTGCTGAAAACAGCAAATATTTTATGTTGGGAAAGTACCCGAAGGCCCTAGCCTTTGAGATCAAAGCCTCAATGGATCTAGACATTACAAGCATGTAATGAGAGACAATTCCCACTTTGTTTATAATTAAACAAAATAAACAGACACAAGAAGATTAGGGAAAGGAACATAACTATCTTGCCCAAAGCCAAACAGTAGATTCAAACATAGAGTTGGAAGCAGGATTCAGACCTTGACAAAACCATGAAGAGGCAAATATCTTTTGTGGATAGAGGGAAAAGGTGCCAGTTCTTCATACTTGTGCCTCGTGATTCTCGAAATACATTCTTCAAGTATCAAAATGGGACAAGACAGCCTGGGCTGAAGAAGCAGGAGGTGGCTGCAAACCCTTTGCTAGCTCATGTTCCTGGCAAGGACTGGAGACTTCTAGAGTGCTGGCCTTTGCAAATAATCCTTGCAATCAAACCTGACTCGTAGCAATGGGTTTTGATAGTTCCCCTTTGAGCCCACTTATGAAAAAGTATTGTATCTGCAGCAGGTCTGTTCAGTTCATCCATAGAAAGTAATGCAGTAAAATGGTGGGCCAGGTCTAAGAGAGCTGCAACAAGCTAGCAAAAATTCTCTCTGGAAAAGAACAGCCGTGGGCTTATACAGGGCTTTTTGCTCCTGTTTCCAGACCCTCAATGTCTGGAACATATTGAAGATACAAAGAGCAAAAAACTAGCTGAGCTCCCCTGGAAGTACTATATGCTGCTTTTGAGAAGAAATATTTTTTTCTTTTTGTCTCAAGATGCTCAAGCACACTGTAAAAGTAGTAGCAAGTTTGGGAGAGTTGATCTGTGCATGATGGCATCTTCCCTTCTAAACCCAAGTGCCTCTTGGACACCACCCACCCCAGTAACAGCAATCCCTTCAACAGGCCATGAGTTCCTCCCACTCAGCTGTCTTCTGCAAAGCCAGCAACAACACAGCCCTGCACTGTTGTGAAACTGCTAGCTTTAGGCCCGAATGAACACAAATCAAACCATTACTAGAAATAATGAGTGAAAATTAGCCAGACAACCAGCCACCACAGTAAGAGACAGCTGAACTGTTGCCACATTTTGTAAGACAAAATGAATAAATAAGCTAACAAGACAACCATTCAACAGACTACATTTATCTGCAGAGCTAGCTGCTTAGTGCTTGGAATAGCAGTTATTAATAACAAATTAATATCTAAGAACAGATCACAAATTCCAAGTGGCTTTTAAGAAACACAAGGAGAAGAAAATTCTTTAAGCAAGCTGGCTTTAGTAGGAAACAGAGAAGTAAATTTTCCTCTTGAATCAATCTATCACAGATAAACACAAATCTGACCATTTCAGAATGGTCATTTCATTAGGTTGTCTGCAGAGAAAGAAATTCTTAAAATGAAAAGGAAGTATTTATAATCTATGATCTTGTTGGCATCATGGAGATGTGGTGGTATAGCTCCTGTAACTGGAGTGAAGGCATATGGAAAATGAGGGAATGATTGGTAACGGCCAACAAGGCTTCACTAAGGGCAAATTGTTCCTGACAAATTTGGTGGCCTTCTACAATGGGGTGACAGGGTTGGTGGATAAGGGAAGAAATGACTGACACCATCTACTTGGACTTGTGCAAAGGATTTGACACTGTCCTGCACAACATCCTTGTCTCTAAACTGGAGAGGCATGGATTTGACAGATGGATCACTCGGTGGATAAGGAATTGCCTAGGTGGTTGCACTCAGAGTTGTGGTCAACAGCTTGACGTCCAAGCGGAGAGCAGTGACAAGTGGCATTCCTCAGAGGTCATGGGACTGGAGCCATTGAACATCTCTGTCAGCAACATGGACAGTGGGATTGAGTGTACCTTCTGTCACGAAGTTTGTCAACAACACCAAGCTACGTGGCGTGGTCAACATGCCATCCACAGATGCCATCCAGAAGGACCTTGACAGACTCGAGAAGTGGGCCAGTGCAAACCTCATGATGTTCAACAAGGCCAAGTGCATGGTCCTGCACCTGGGTCAGGGCAATCCCAAGCACAAACACAGGCTGGGCAGAGATGACTGAGAGCAGCCATGCGGAGAAGGACTTGGGGGTATCAATTGACGAGAAGCTCAAGATGAGCCAGCAGTGTGCACTCAACAGCCCAGAACGCCAACCACATCCTGGACTGCATCAAAAGGAGCAGAGCCAGCAGGTCAATTCTCCCCCCTCTACTCGGATCTCATGAGACCCCATCTGCAGTACTGCATTCAGCTCTGGGAGCCCCAACATAAGAAGGACATGGGACTGTGGAAGTGAGTCCAGAGGAGGGCCATGAAAATGATCAGAGGACAGGAGCACCTATCCTATGAAGACAGGCTGAGAGAGTTGGGCTTGTTCAGCCTGGAGAAGAGAAGGTTTCAGGGAGATGTTATTGCAGCCTTCCAGTGCCTAAAGGGGGCTACAAGAAATCTGGAGAGGGACTTTTTACAAGGGCATGTAGTGATAGTGGAGGGCTAATAGCTTTAAACTGAAAGAGGGAAGATTTAGATTGAATATTAGGAGTAAATTATTTACTGTGAGGGTAGTGAGCCACTAGTACAGGTTGCCCAGAGAAGCTGTGGCTGCCCCATCCCTGGCAGTGTTCAAGGCCAGGCTGGACAGGGCTTTGAGCAATCTGGTCTAGTGGAAGGTGTTCCAACCCCCCCATGGCAGGGGGTTGGAACCAGATGATCTTTAAGGTCCTTTGCAACCCAAACCATCCTGTGATTCTGTGTAGCACATACAAATTGCATTACTGTCATCAAGAGTTTTCCTCTGCCCCCACCAGTGCAGTAAAAATCTGTAGTGAGATCCTGCCTAGGAATCCTTACATAGAGTTTCCCTGACTTACGATCCCTTTCTACAAAGGCAACTAGAGAATCCAAACCATAAATTCATTCTCCAGAGTCAAATAACTTCCACTATGCTACACTCAAAGAGATTCTAAGTGCAATAAAAGTGGACTCTAATATCACTCGTAGCATATATAAAATCCCTACCACTAAAGTAAACTTGGTAGGACCTCTATCCTGTCTGCCTGGCGTAAATGGCTGATAATGTTTTAAATTCAGGCAGAAGCTGCAGTGACATTCAACAAAAGTAAATTGGGTTTTCAAAATATTTGCTTTTCCTAGTTCAGCTGAGGCAAAATAATAATATGAAGCTAATGAAAGTAAGGTGTCATAACCAGTTAATCATTAGATCAGCTTCTACAAACCTGGTCTGACAAATTCCTTTACTCTGATGTACCCTCACTCACTTCTCCTTAGCTATGAATTAATAAACATTTAAAATTACTCAGTAATACAATTTTATTCAGCTGGAAAGCAAATGTGTTTTAATTCATAGACAATCTATATAACTCCTGTAAATCTGCAGAAACAGGTCTGGGATATTGTTTGGCTTTGCAAGGTCACATTTAGAAAGGCCATAGGTGACAATGACATTGTTATCACCAAGTCTGAACCGGAGTTGGAATCTAGCCCTGCCTCACTGTGCAGTAGTATAAAAGGCTTCAAATCTTCCTGTCACCTCCTAGGAAAAACATTCCCATGCACTTAATGACAGCTAGATCCATATTCTACCTCATTCCATGATGGTTAGGGAAAATTCACTCACCTCCCAGGTCAGATCACAGAAGCCTTTTTTAATTCTGCATGACTAATTCTTCAGAATTTTTTTGTTATTCTGCTACTTAAGTTGAAATGATTTCCAGTTTCTGTTCTATAATTTGTTCTGATCAGAACTGATGTACTTATTTCTAATAATACTGGTAATTGCTATAGGTGACGTACTATCTGTAAGCAAACAAAAAAAAACCCCAAAAATTATAACCAACACACAAGAGTGGTGAATTGGGGGGAGAAAGATATTTAAGTCAAGGTCACTTACCATTCTCCAACAGGATAAAAGACTCCTTGAAGTGTGTACAAGCACATTCAAAAGTCAATAAAAATTAAATTCACACATACTTCCATATCTTCTCTTGCTGAAATAAGTATCACACACTTTCTCCTGAGAAGCTCTTTTAGTCAGTATATGCTACACTACCTTACAGGGTTTGCCTACAAGTGTCGTAGCTATAGAAACACATTATTTAGGGAAGAGGGAGAGAAAGATTTAAAATATAACAGAGAGATTGACCTACCTTGTTTAGTTCTTTGGAATGAAACACACTGTAAATCAAGGATGTGAGCTCTGTAGCAGAAGGAAGAATGAAGTGATCTGCAGAGTTCAGAGTGACTTCAGTGTGATCCCAGCTGCTTCACTTGGCTACTGCCTTCCTCCTAATAAAGCTGCAGAATGATACTCTGTGTTTGTCTTCAGCTGAGGAAGTTGGTTCCAGTTTTGAAATACTGGCTTTCTGTATAATCCCAGTATTTCACCAGAAATAAGTTCATGAATCATTTTGGTCAGTGTCCAAGCAAGCAACAGATGTGGTGACTGATGAATAGAAAGAGACCTTACAGTTGTAGGCTGCTTTTTGTTATACAGAGATGAGGTTGAACAGTATTCCTTTGTAAGCACTCTGGTTTATAGAAAATAATGTTGAATGAGCAGACAGATTCTTAAAAAGTCACACTGAAAGCATAATTTTGTAACTGTATGGCAAGATAAATTCATTTTGTATTCACAATTAGTAGATCAATCTTGTGCGTAAGACAGAAGTGAGCTCCTCAAAACGTCACTACTTAGTGCCTCTGACTGTCACTGCAACACCAGTCAGAAATTTTAACTGGGTTTTGGGAGACAGGGCTTGGTTCTCAGTTCCATAAAGAACCTGCTGAGTTTTTGTGGCCAGGCCTCATGATCTCAATGTCACTTAGTTTCTCAGTCAGTAAAATGGGAATATTATTCCACTAGTGTCTACATACCATAGCTTCACCCAACTCGGATGGTACCACACTCATCATACCATTGTAAATCAGTTAAGGACCTGTAAGTCCACCCTCATTGAAAATCAGATCTTCTAGGAGAAGAAATAATCCAATAGTAGTACTCACCTGTCATTAATGCAAAACATGTAAAATGGTCAGCACTGATTGAATCTAGTCAATTCCAAGTTTTCCGGATATCAACTTTATTGATTCCAGAGAAAATTAGAAAAACAAACAAAAAACCAAAACCAAAAAACCAAACACAGAAGAGAGAAGTGCTTAGTGAAAAGCAGCAAAACTGAACTTCACCATCTGGTTAGCAAGGATATCAGTTTTAAGCACCTCTCTTACGGTCCACAAATCCTCTTTACAGGAACCAGACCTCCTTCCAGCCAAACTACCCTGTGTTGTCTTTCCTCCATGACACCTTGTTCTGTTCTGCCAGTATAACTTAAAATGCTGATAGCTTGTACATGAGGGAGGAAAGCTACGAATGAAAGGAGGATGAAGATTATGGAACAGTGCGACAGAGTCCCTGGACCATGAGGAAAGGGCAGGGAGGTATGATTCTTGTTAATACATGATGAGGAGGGGGTTGCCTTAAGAAAGAGTATGGAAAGACTCAAGGACCTCATGATTCGGCACCTCACTTATTTCTTGCATTTTGAAGATTTTCTGTTTTCTTTAGGTAACTGATTGGTGAGCCTTCACTGATAAAAGCTGTTTTCATAGTAGTTCTCATCTTTTGTAAATATTCAGATAAGGTAAATTTAGGCACCATTTAACAGCAGATTTACTGAGGTTTTTTTGCTTGTAATGGCACATGAGTCTGTCTCTAGGTACTTTGCCAAATCCAGTTACTGTAAGGCAGTTAATTCAAGGGCTTGCTCAGTACTATTTCAGTAGGACAAAAGACAAAATTACTGGGTAGATAACCCTCATGCATGATCTACAGTAAAAGCAAAAAACTTCAGCAAGCAAACTAGAGCTACACATTTGCCAAATGTTGTTCACCTTCTCAGAGAAGAGAGCATTCTGGAGAGTGCAATGGATTCTAGCAGTTAGTGAGGAATTGTCCTTAAGGGGCTGTTTCCTTCACCATAAACCAAAGCAGGCTTGGGACTACTTTAACATGTACTGGGAAGAATCATTCAGTTCCTTCATCCTTCAGAATCAAGGGAGGATTAAACCTCACACAGCAATTTTCCTCATCCTTTCTACCACTGTACCAAATAAGAAATCACAACACCTAAGGACCCAGAAGACATTTTGTGGCAACAAGTTTCAATAGAAAATGAGGGGGTTTTCCCCTCAAGAACAGATTACTGCATTTAAAAGAGTTTTTTTCCACCTATCTGTCCTACCTAGATTTGCTCCTTTTCAATTGAAAAGGACTTTTGCTCTAATGAACAATTATCCAATTTGCACAGAATAACCAGCATATGTAACTGGGAGGAAAGAAAAAAGGTAACAGAATTTTGCATTTAATCTAAAAGGATTTTGTTCTGTTTGTTTTCTGTGTAGAGCTAAATACAGCATTTTATTCTTCTACAGTTCTGATTAAACACAGCAGGAATCTTGAGTCCCTGAAGAATGTAATCTTGGGCCCTGAAGTTTTCCTTGGTTTAGTTCCGTCTAAGCTCAGACACAGTAAAACTGGAATGGCAAGTCCCAAATTACCTGGCTTTTTAATATACACTTTCATGCAACCCATTAACCACTGACATAATTTTATGAGTGTGATCTCTTCAGATAATTTGATGAAAGTTATATGCTTGGAAGAAAATTAATTAAGAAAAAAATGTAGTTTGTTTGCTTTCATGCCTTCTCCTTTTTCTGCTTGGAATTTGCATTTTATTTTGCCATGTCATTTGTGCTTTTTCAACAGGGTAAGTTAATGAAGTCTTGGAGTTTTTACTCTACGTTAAGTGTGGCAATATGCCAGAGCTATACTGAAGAGGGACATGCATTCATGAACATACAGTGCATGCAGGACTTGCAAAGCAGAGAAATACTACTTTATACCTGATGGAAAAACAACAAAGGAGACCATTGTTACACAAATAATAGGTATTGGGTTGTCCAGCAGGAATAAACTAGATCTATTGAAAAGTAAATTTTAAAAGCACTTTTGATTCTTTGTGGGTTTTTTAATCCTATTGAACAAAGCAAAGGCAGAGGATGTATGGAAAAAACTTTCAGAAATACTTTACCGGTATTGACCAAAGCACAAATTAAAAAGCAATAAACAAAACCAAAGTAGCTTTAATTTACCTGCATTACCAAAAATTGCCTGATAGTTCTAACAATTATTTCCCACTGCTGGGATCTTATCAAGCTGCCTATTAGTATGTGCAGATAATCTCAGCACTAATGAAACACCCCAGTCTGAATTCAACGTGCACTAATTCAATGAAGTTGTACCAACCATGTATTTGCAAATTAAGTCAGACAAAAGAGATTTAGTTTTTTCTCAGGGTTAATTTAGGATGATCAACACAAGAATGAAATTACTTACCTTTTGAGGATTCAGCTGTTTTTACAGTTCTGTTTAAAAAACAAACAAAAAAAACCCCCAAACTTCACTGCTCCTTTGTCCACACTGTTTGAACTAACAGCTCATCGATTAGCTCGGGAAAGACAGAGTTTAACTACCAGAAAATCAGGAAAACGGTAATTTCCTCCCTTCCTGTGAAACTAATGACTATTCATGCCTATCCTTTTGGTAAAGCTGTAATGTTTGCTTGTGGCTTAACTGCGCACCGTATGCTATAGTCAGCAACTATGACAAAATTCTCCAGCAACACATTTAAAACAAACCACCTCGTGAAGGTTTGGCTCATTCAGGCAAGTCCACATCCTCTTTCTATGCTGATATTAGAAATCTGAAGAATTTAATGTATAACGTGTTGAAGAAATTCAGTAATTCTGCAGAAGGCAAAAATCCTTCATCTAATTATTACTTTAGTCAGGTCAAAACACACAAGCATATAAATGAATTGCTGTATTTTTTCATATATATATGTACATACATACAAGTTTGAGCAGAATCTTTGAAAGCAGCACTTGCATGTAACTCCTGCAAACAAAGTGAACAGCGTGCTATATTCTAAGTAATTGTGAATATTGGACAGTAATTTACAAGGAAGGGAAAAAAAGATGTATTTTTTTTTTAATCATGAAGAATGATACCTGGAAAAATACTACCAGAAATAGCCTTTTCTTTTTTTCCCCTCATAGATTTTGCTTTTATACTTGCGTTCTTTCTCATTTTCCACAAATAAGTAGGAGTGATTTTCTACACCATTTTCAGACTACAGCTATTCAAATTTTGTATTCATAGGACAATCAAATAAGAGATTATACCTGCCACTCCAACGACACTTGAAATCCCTAGAATTTTCTGAGGGTGTCTTAATAACAAACCTTCTGGTATGTATTTGAGTGCTAAAGATTGTAGTCACTGAAGAGATAAACAGTCAACTTGACAACAGTATTTTTCCATTTTAGCAAAAGTGCTGTCTCCTCCCATACGAAGGAATGCCAGTGTTTGTAAAACTAATCTCCGAGAACTACAGAGATTACAGAAACAGAAATAAGGCTACGCAAACTAGTTGTTTCACTATGCATTTCACAATCTTTAGTACTGCTATAGGGGTTAACCAACTTCTACTTTTTCACATCACATAAATTACTAGGAACTAGAGAGTCACTTAGAGACGTCTTAGAAGAGAAGCATAGCTGCCTACACCTATTCTTTCAAAGACCTGAGATGTTATTTTCCATTTAAAGTATAAACTCTGAAGATTCAGTCATCCACCTTTTATGTAATAGGTATTTTGATTAAAACCCTAAATCCACAGCTCAAATAGGATTATACTACAGCATTACATACAACAGACATGACTCAGTGACCCAAAAAGTATTCATGTTCTGCATCTATTAACAATCCACAGCTAAATTGTTGAAGCCTGTTGTGGTGAGTAACAATGCACAAAAGCAGCAGATCCAAGGCAGAAGACATTACAAGTTCCAGCCCCTCACTATTCTGCAGCTAGACTATTTCTCTGGGCTACTGTGCTCACTGTCATGGAGGTGGTCTTAAACACTAACAAACTTCAAACAGAGAAATTGAAAAGGAGTTCCAATTCCCTGCAAAAGACACAGAGAAAATCAGAGGGTTAATACAAAATACATGCTAACAGACAGGGTACCTATACAGGCCTCATGTGATCAAGCAAGGTTGTTGCTTTGCAGCACTACTACTCAAAAATCTTAACTAAGAGAAATATCTATGCACATGTGGAATTGTGGAGCCTGCTGGTTACTCTGTAAGACTGACCAGCCATTGACATTCCCTAGGATTTATGGAGATGCAAAGGTTTTAAATTAGGCAGTAGCTCCTTGCAATAGAGAATGGTTCCCGAACATCAGAGCAAAGCTGGTGCAAATCAAATCCAAATCCAAATCAATCAACTACGGATGTTCTGAGAAGCAGTGGTCAGTGATTTAAGCACATATTCATTTGTATTTTTAAAGTTGCTTTTTATAGTCAGCTACATTTGTCAGGGGTTTTTTTTGCTGCTTAGTGGATGCAAACATATTCTGTGAAAGGTGCCAAGCGGCCTTGACTCCATGGGGATTTAAGTTATTTATCCATAGAAAGGACCATGAAACAGGGAAAACCAATGCAACTTTCTGCCTACTGCTCTTCATTTGCCCTCTCCTCTGATCCCTCTTACGGGGAGAACACAGTTTTGCTTCTAAACCCTACCCATTCCTCAGCCTCTCTAATGAGATGGAAACTGATAAATCCCAATAAACCTGCTGCTTGTGATACAGGCAAAGCATTTTATTAGAAGCTCTGAAAAATTGTTTGCTTGTTAAGGAGTCAGTCTATCAAGTCGGTATTAACTCTTCCATTGCCTTCAATGAAAGCAAAACTGGGCTCAGGGAAGGAAGCATAGGAAGTCAGTCTAAGGAAGGAGGCAGCTAAAACTCCGAGTATTTATTTGCCCATTCTAGTTCTACTCCTTAAGCAGTACCAACACACATAAAGGTTTATTTTAAACCCTTCTTTCTTTGAATTTTATTTTTTTATTGGACCAGAAAAGAGACTAAACTGTGGTCCAAAGAACCACTACAGTTCAAGTAATAGTATATGAAATGCTGAAGAAAATCAAAAGCTTTTTGTTCAAAAGTTCTTTTTCCCACTTTCTTTAAAAAATTTTCCATGAAAAGGTCTCTATATTTTCAAGCTATAAGAGAAAGTGGTTTTTTTCAAAGGCAGATGTTTTTGCTTATCAGCATTCCTGGCCTAAAATTAAGTCTTGTCCTTGGAAAAAACCCACAGAACTTCTCTTGTTTAATTTTATGGTTTTTTTCTGAATAGGATAAAGAAATCTTTCTTTAAATTATTCTCAGGGTAAAGCAGGCTAGAGAGTCTGCTGGCTCTCAGATGTAAGAAAATATCTTATGCGGTTTGTTGTGGGAACATTAAAAAAATGTAGCAGCATTTAGAACAGCCAGTGCAGAGGAAAATAACGCATACTGAACTACCTTGGGAATACATTCTAACCCCACCTTAAATTGACTGCAGAACATCCAGTGACTCAACATATTAGTAGATGTATTTGGAACTCCCTGACGAGGAAGCTGCCGAGGTATTTTACATTCAGTATCATCTTACATCCATCTGCATCTATTTAAAACCAGAACAGTTTCATTGAAATGGATGGATATAACCATTTAATTTGGAATATTCTGAGAGGTCAGGCAGGTTCTCAAGTTCTGGGAGCTTGAAAATTCTTCTAAAAAACAGAATGAATAACCTTCCAGGAAGCTTTGGAAAATTGCCTCTTTGTATCAGAAATACATTATTCCTTGCTTGAGTAATGGAATTAGTATTTACTTTTGCAAAAATACCTTGGAGTTCCTATTCTGAATGAATCTAATAGAGGTAGGTTAGAAGGGACAAATAGTGATCTCCTATACTTATTTAAAACATCAACTCTCACATTAGCATCTGATTAAAAAAGTCCACATCCATTTTGTCCCTTCTCTATAATAATAAAAAGAAGAATAGTTTAAAACATGCTAATCAAAATATGTTGCCATGCAAATGAGAATAATTCTGTTCTGAATATAAGTGCATTTCAATCATGTTATATGCCTGGTTAATACAAGAATCTGTTGGTCTTTGTTCTCTTCATAGTTGAAGACTCTTTTTGTAGAACTGCTTTCAGCATGGGGAAATGGAGTCACCTTATGGCTTTCTACCGTATTTTCCAGCATGTACATGTTGGAAATTATAACATATTTCCAAGTAATTTGGTAATGAACAATTATACTTGAAAACTTTGCCAGTTCTCAAGGGCTGATTTGACTATATCAGTCAGGCAATTTTGAAATTGCTGGTTTTTAAAAAATAAATGAGAAACAATGTCAAATAGAATTGAGAAACTCTAAGAGACTATTTTTGAATCTCAAAAAAATTCCATGCATGACATGAAGGTCAAAGAATATCCTGTAATTCATAAGCATTCACCTACAGGCAACCCCTGGCCTACTTCCTGAGCTAGCCCTTTTACTCGTGTCACTTCCCTAAAAAAATAGGCATAGTTATTTCAGAGAGATGAACAGATTGAACAATCATTCACAGAAGACAGAAATGACTGTGAATGTAACAGTAAACTTTGCAGCATTTTATGATGAAAGATGTACTCTCTGAAAGCAGAATGCTCTGTCAGGTTACAAACAGGAAAAGGATCTGGAGACGAGTTTCTCTTTAACTCAAGTGAATTTTACTGTGCTCCACCAGTGGGCTCTCTGGACACTAAGACCACATTTTCTCCATGTTGTCTTAGGGACAGATGGCTAGCCTTCATCCAGCACAGTTAATGCAGTGTTAGAGCCATGGTGTACAAACCTCCCAACTGCAGATTTAATTTCTTTGCTGTTTCTTTTAGCGCAGAAAGTCATAAAACCACGTTAATTTAAGCTAACGGACAGATCCAAAACAACTGCAGCAATGCTAGGGTATGGATTTGGAATGTAATATAAGAACACTAGTAGCCCGTCATGCAGAAACTTTCTGGAAACACTGAATTTGGACAAATTTTGTAGCCATATTGTTTAAAGTAACACATTTCGAGTTGTCTCATCAGCTGTTCCTTCTGAATGACCTGCCAGCAAATACCAAGAGCAGCTGTAACAGCAATAATAAAATGCCCTGGGATCAGCATGAATATCTCAGAATTTTGCTAAGCACTTATTAAAATCAAAATCTCTGTATTCTCCAAAGTACATGTATACAGACATGTATTACTGAAAGTAATTTTAGTGCACAAAAAGAAGTGCAAACCCACAAACTCTGAAAACATAAGCCCATGAAAGCAGCAGCGCTGCCTTCAAATAATAGCCAAAACTAGAATTAGGGAGGATTTTTTTCTAATAAGATATGCAAAAAGATTCAAACTGCAAAGTACTTCAAGTAACCTTTTAAAAATGAATGACCTGATGACCTGAAAGTAAAATATTTTTAAGAGAAATTTCTTGGTCCATGCATTTCAAAAACCATTTTTATAACCCTCCCAGTTTTAAAAGGCATTTTAAAGTTCCTTGGTCACTATGCAAGGTCGCTATGCTAAGCTTTTTGGTTGTTTAAATGATTAAGCAATTAAAATGATGATTTAATTTGCAATTTTTTTCAATCTTAAGAAAGTAGTTCTGGCAAGGGAATGAAAAATAGAAATAACAACCTTAAGTTGTTATTGTTGTTGACTATGTTATGACTATCCCTTAAGTTTGAGGTTAAGCTAATATCGCATATAGTGAGGATGTTCTTATTGTTAACTCAAATAAAGCTGTTATTATAAAATTTACAAAACGTTGAGATCAACATAAAAAATGCAGCTCAGTTTTGGATAATAAGAATATGCACAGAATGTCCATAAGAAGTTTGCCTTCTTGAAAAATAGGAGTCTATTAAAAAAAAAAAAAATTATTTTTCTTTTTGGTTTGCATTTAATTCTAATGCCAAAGTGGTATTATCATTAATAGTTAAAAAACCACAGAGGTGGAATTCTTTTCTTTTACTTTGAAACCCCTTATTATTAAATATAACTAAATTGATATTAAAGGGGAAAAAAAAAAAATCATAGAAGATAGGCTCATTGCTCCATTTAGCCTGGTATGAGATACCGCACTGTGGCCATCAACAGAACATTCAGAGAAAGACAATAAAATACTGCTAAGAGAATTTTACACTTCTTGTAATTAAACATTTTAATGTAGCGCCAGGCATTATGGAACATCCATTCTGCTATAAAATTGAAAAATCCTCCTTTCCAAAGCTTAGTCAGAATGTGAAGTGCTCCAAAATCTACACATGTACTCGGACTGCCCTGAAAGTTGCAGTGCTTGTTAGAATCCAGGCTAGATCTAGTAATCCATCTTTGTGGACGTTTGGCAACAGTATTCTCTCTATGGCCCCAACCCCAGCCCTCAACTGCTGACAGTGAGTCACTGCTTAGCTCAGATCCTTTGACAAGGATCAACTGACAATTACCAAAACAACAATTTAAGGATAAATTAGGCTTTTAAAATTAGAATATACAAAGCACATATGCAGCAAACTAAAAACCTAGGTGAGTTTCCTGCCAGCTAGTTTTGCCAACCTTGATTTTCTTTGGTCATGATCTCCCTTTACAATGTGAAGCCAACCGTTGGAAGAAATCTGAGACTCTGTCTAGGAAAATAGCTGTGGTTCACCTTTGTCAATTTTTCTTCATGTTTTTCATAGGTATAACCTTGACATATATTTAGCTAAGGGGAGTGGAGAAACAGCAAATCAAAACAAAAGGAGAAAGCAAAGCAGTGAAAAGTGTAAGGGATGTTTTATGGAAATTGAATAGATGAGTATAGGTATCAGCAAAGAGAAGAAAGTCTAATGCTTAGACCAGGAGAAGAATTTTCAAAAGGGGAAAGGAAGTTTGTCAGCCCTGCTCGGTGTTCATGCACATTTGTGGAGGAGGTTCCTAGGAGGGGAAGAGACTGAGGGAAAAGGGTATCTCTCAATACCTTACCTGAGCTTCGATCAGGGTGCAACCTCATGTTCATAAATACAGAAAGATCTGAAAGCCAATAAATACTTGGCAACACAAGCCTAAGTTCTGCTATCTTTGAGTGACTGTCCGAAAGATAAAATATTACATTCTATCCTTGCAAAAATATTCAGGAACATTCCAAGGACAAGTTATATGGCATTATAAGGCAGATTCTATAGCCTTCTCTTTGAAAAGAAGGACTTCTGTTTTACATGAGTCATTCTGGAAAAGAAATGTCAGTACCTCAGGTATGTAACCAGGCTTACTTTGTTTCAATAAGTTATGAAGAGTTAGCTGAACCACAGTAATTCACTAAGCCTGTTATAAACCATCATAAAGGTAAACTATTTTAGACCAACATAACGTGTTTCAAAGTGGTTTTGCCACGTTTAAACGACGCAGCTCTGCTGACATGCAATAATGTGCATGCTTGAGCTTTCACACATGTAAACCTTCTCCACAGAAATAATGCATCTGCAAAATTTTATGATTGCTTCTTATAAAACTCCACTCTTACCCATAAGATCCCATCTAAAACTAGGTTTTCACTTGTCCAGCACTGAAGTCAAAAATCCTTTCCATGTTACCAAAGTGATTGATTCTCCCACATATACTTGTATTGAGACTTTGTATCTGCCAAGATGCCGCAACCAAACCAGCATTTTATTCAGTTATCCCAACACAATAAACATAGCTATGTGTAGAATGATTAGGGGATCCTCTCAGCCTTAAAGGCAGTATCATTATGCTCTACATAACTAAACAGTTAAAAAGCTGTATTCTCCTCTGCTCTTTTTTTCTTAGTAAGTTCCAATTTTGCCAAGCTCTGTACTACACAAGACCACAAAACATCACCAGGGAATTTTAGTTCTGTATTAAGTACTTCTTTTGGGCAACGAAAACATATTCGTATCTATGCATGTAGCAAAAGAATTCAACAGCAACTAAGGTAGTCCCCTCCTTAAGAACAGCCTCCTCGTGCTGTGCTGCCATTTGAGATTTGTGTTCAATTACTAGTTCAGTGTGGGTGGACATTCCTAAGCTATGGTTTCATAATCACACAAAGTCTTCTTACAGAAGCCTCTGTTTAAACTTTCTGTAATATGAGGTATTCACAATCCCCCACCACCACTGCACAATCCAAGCCTGTATCTGCACCTGTCTTTGCACAAGAGTGTTGACTGTGCCTACAGAGATTGCTTAAAAATCCTGCTGCTTCAGCAGGAGAGAAATATGCACGAGCTGGTTTCCCATGGGAAATTAGATAAACATTAAAAATACTCTGCAATTGAAAACAAAAGAGAACCTGAACTAAGGTCATATTCTTAAGCCCGTTTCTGAGAAAAAGAAATGCAGCTCTATTATTAACTATCAAAAAGCCAAACTAAGACCTTCCACTTTCTGATAAAATATACGATAAACAAGGTGCACCATGGAAAGCATTTTTAATGACAGAAAATGAACAACAAACCAAAAGCATAAATCCTACAGCCCGCTCTCAAGCATATGATGTTTTTGAAGGAAAAGTTGTTGACGTAAGACTTATCAAAGACGCTACCTCCCAAAACACAAAAACCCCGACCAGAGCAGGACAAAAAGACGCTCCGGGGGTTTCGGGCTGGGGGCACCACGGCTTTCCGGACTCCGCTCAGGCTGTGGTAACACAGCCACAGGGCAAGAAAGCCGCCCGGGCGGAAAGCGCGGCATGCTGCGCCGGGCAGCTCCCCGCTCTCCTCAGGCAGCCATTAGAGAGCTGCCACCCGGTACAGGGCGGCGGGACGGGCGGCGCCGGGGCGTCCTCCCACACCACAGGCGCGGCTGGCCCGGGAGAGGAGCGCGGCGGAACCCGAGAGACCCGGGAGAATGGAAGTGGATTCCCGAAGGCGGGGAGCGAGCGGCAGCACAGCCCCTCAGCCCGGAGGGGAACAAACACAAAACCCTCCTCCTCCTCCTCCCACAGCGCAGCCCTGAGCCCCGCCCGCGCCGCGCCGACCCGGAGCAGGAAGCAGAGGATGGCGTCCCTTGACCTCAGCGTGGCACGGAACGGCTCACGGGGAAGTGATGGAGGTGAGGCGGCGCCGGGAGCGGCGGGGAAGGGGAGCGGGAGGGGCCGTTGTGGCGGGGTGCGTGGGCGGTAACGCGTGTGGGTGCCGCCGGCGCCCCGCAGCCCCGCCGCGGCGCAGCGGGACCTGGCCCCTCACGGCTGCCGGCGGCCCCGCGGTGGGACGGGGCGAGCGGGGAGCCGCGGGCGCGCCGCCCGGAGGGGTTCGTGGCGCAGCAGGGACGGGTCTCGTGGAGCTGGTGGCGTGCGGCCATGGGGCAAAAGCAGCTCCTGAAATGAGTTCCCGCCTCCCTGTTTGTGGTAGCGCTGCTGGCAGACAGATAACTTTGTTTAAGGGAGAGCTTTCCCTCTTGTTTACCCAGCACAGGCTCTCTCAGGTGGCGAGGCAGTCGAATTTTTTGTGAGGTGATTTTGGAGGAGCAGTTTTGATTGGCCTTTTTGCTCCTTTTTATTTATATATAACCCGTTGCAGTGCAAGAGTGACACTGTCTGGAGAGTTTCTTTGACGCTTTTGATACTTCCACATAGTATCAGAATGCACCACTAATTTATTTATTTATTATTGATTTATGCGTACAGTTCATGCCTTTTGGTTGCCTCTTTATGGATTTCTCTTGTTAAGTAGGGTTATTTGAGGCTTTTCATGCTCTGGC
Organism: Strigops habroptila; assembly: GCF_004027225.2. Classification (NCBI taxonomy): domain Eukaryota; kingdom Metazoa; phylum Chordata; class Aves; order Psittaciformes; family Psittacidae; genus Strigops; species Strigops habroptila. The sequence goes on along the minus strand of NC_044281.2, from coordinate 13,810,533 downwards.
TGCTGTACACAGAGTAATTCGATAAAACCAAAAAGAAACATTGGTGTTCAAGACAGTGGAAGTAGAAACTGGTTAGAAACTTACCAAATCAAACTTTTATGTATCTAGCCAGTTGTTTTTATATTTGTTACAATTCACAGGATTTTGCAGTGGTAAAAGCTATCACTTGTACAGATATAACTTTTTTAATCCAGCTGTTTAAAATATTTACAGTTTGAAGCATCTTAACTAAGACCCAATGTCACAGGCTTTGCATGGACATCTGGAAAATCCTTTGTGGATTTATAGCTGCAGTTTCTGTTTCAATAAAGTCAGGACTGCAGTTAGGCTGTCCAGATTTTGGCAGCATAAATAAGGTATCTGCACATCCTTTACATTCCTAGCCTGTGCTTTGAACTTGACTTCAGACAATAAGCAAGCTGTATATCGTTTTGAGTTCAGGTTTGTATCTTTCTTTGGGGGTTTTTTGTGCTGTATATTGTTTTGAGTTCAGGTTTGTTTGTTTGTTTGTCCTGTATGCTAGTGTTCCTTATAAAGCACCCAGGTAAAAGAATAGGTATTCATCTCTTGTAAGCTTTGTAGGTAAGTATCTCCTCTTAATGTTTTCTGTCAGTTACTAAGCAATAACTAGGCTTTTGCAAGTTTTACCTAACATGCCCCTCCTCCAGTGAGAAAATCTGGTCCATGGAATCTCCTCAAATTGTAGAAGGATGATGAGGAGATCCAGACTGGAGTAATTCATTATAGTTATAGGATATAGTCCTGTCCTGTTTAAAGTTACTATGCTCTTTGCTTGGTTTGAATGTGCATGAGTCTGTGTCTTGACCTAGGGGTGTAACTTACAGAATTGTACTTGCAGATGTGTGAACTCTCTGTAGTGCACCATCATTGGAATTATTCCTTGAAATAAGGTAGTAACGAACTGTTGTGGTAGTTGTCCTCCAACATATTGCAGTTGCGGTTGCCTGCCATCTCTGAGGTGAAACTAGATATTTGTATGTCACGGTGCTTTAATTCGGTTGTGGTGTCCCCTGCTGACAGTGGAAACGCTGTATGACCGCCCTGTCAATGGTGTAGTCTCGTCTCTGGTTGCTACACTCTTGTCACACTCCACATTTGTAGCTTTCTCTTAAGTACATATATCTATAGTAAGACCTTAGAAAATTGGTAAGTTGACTTCGAGCATGCGGAACAAATTATTTGCTGTAAAGCATCATTCATGAAAGATAGTCTTGTGGGCTTTCCCCTCACTTTCTTTTGGGTCCTGGCTGTGTACAGCACACAGAACAGGGTGACTGAGATCAGTTTATCTATAAAGAAATTTTTTCTCAGTTGCCTGATAAGAATCTTTATAAGAACAGCTGGTTTTTGTTTTGTTTTTGTTTGTTTAATATTTCATGAATTGATGCACTGTGGGAAGGAGGAGTCTCGTGGTTTGGTTGTGTGGTTTGTTAGTGGTTTTTTTTGGGGAGTGAGTGTTCTTTTGTGGGTTTTTTTGAGTTGAGATATTAAGGTATTTCTTCTGACTACAACTGCTATAACAGCTCTGCTATTTTATAATGACCAGTGCATAGCTAGGGAAAGAACAAAACAAATTTAAAGAAAACAAAAAACAAACCACACGTGTGTCAAGCCTGATGGTATGTAGCTTCATATAGGAGCATCCTGAGAACAGGAGTTGAGGAGGGAAGGAATGATTCTTGTAAAAACAGTTTATAAAGCATAAAAAGTAAAAACGGTTGATTTGAAACCTTGTTTGTGATCCCACGTTACATAAATGGTAAGCCAAGAGCAGATCTATGATTTGTGAAGCCCTGAGTATTGAGATAGGATACGGTACTTTCACTGTGATGCTGGTGATAGTGATTGTGCAAATTATTGTGGCCTTTCTGTTTTCCTGTCTGTAATGCTAATGATAATATTTCATTGAGTATATAATGATTAATTTAGAAAATGCTTTGAACATCCAACCTACTCTGAAATTTCCAGTTAATGTATTATTGCAATATCTAAATAGCTTATGTAACATAAGCAAGACAAAACATTGTTTTTCTGAGCAGGTTCATGAACACTGCTCAAAATAGATTCATTTCAATTTGGTTGATGTTGAGGAATTTGTTTTCTGTTATTGTAGAGTATATTAGTATATATTGTATTATATACCTCATATCTTGAGTGCTGGCATCCAAAATTATAACAATATTTAATACATAGGGACTATGAGAAAGAAAGAAAAAAGTTACTCCAGAAACTTTTGTTTTGGTTTTTGTTAATTATCCAGAAAGAATAATTAAATTTGTGTAGGAAAGACTGTCAAAACGACTTCCATAATAAAAAAGAAGGATGTACCGCAGACTTTAAAAGAGGTTTATCCATTTTATCGACTGACTTGTTTGCAAAGTGGTACAGAAAAATTTACATGCCCTAGGGCATGGAAAATATGCATTATTAACTCTGTTTTAAAAGGCTCTTTAACTTCATTGTTGCCAGATGGGATGAGAAGAGAGAAGTGTCCTGCACTGCAAATGGCCTCCTGCTCGGCATTTGTTGTTTGCTAGTCTGGAGTCAGCTTTGGTGGATAAAGAAGGCTGATGACTCTAAGGTTTGTACTAGAAGCCTGATTTTAGGCTTGTATTCCATAATGTGAAAGGAATGTGTAAAGCTTGGAAGCCCTTTGTGTTTGGGCACACTAAAGCATGTAACTGTAGGTTGCTGCAGTCATATGTTAATTAAAAACTGTGGGATTCAATATTGTTTTGCAGGTCTTTTGAGCAATAAGGATTACTTTTTCAGCCTGGGTAATTATTTTGTTTGGTCTAGGTATATATAATACCTAGATTTTATTAGCATACATCTTTCCTCTTTATTGTAAAGGCAACTCAGGAAATGAATTAATTAAATGAATTTGACAAGGTTATTGTTTAATAACCTAATGGTCTAAGTTGTATTCATAAGTACAGTATTTGACTTCATTAATTAGAACAGCAATTAGCCCCTTCTACCAAAGCCAGTATGCATTATTAAATATAATATTAGGGTAACCTAGTAAAGCAGAAGTTTATTTTTACAGTGCAGCTTCATATAAGTCAAGTCTTGGCAACAGCCAAAACAGTATAGTGCTTCTGAACAGTTTGGACTGAAGGATGAACTTGAGGATGGGCTTTACTGTGAGTTTTAAAATACTGTTTATTCTCAGTTGTTTTCTTTTTTACTTACAGATGTTTGACAGAATCAAAGCATCTGATGAAGCTTCTGCTTCTTCAGCACAAGGTGAGAAGTTTAGAAGTAAATGGTTTTGTTGCAGTTATTCTGTTTTTTTTTTTTTAACTCTAATAATAGTAGAAGCATCAGTTCACCTTGTAGTTTCAGTTGCATACTTTGATTTCCTGAGTTTTGTTATGGAACTTAGGTGGAAGAAGTGAATTCTGAATCGTCCACGGAGTTTTTATGTCAGTGTAATTTTCTTGTCCTGTAATAAGCTGTTTAAGACATGTTACATTTTATCTCAGTGATCATGGATATGGCAGTATGAATGCAGATCGCTTAGTCTTGGTCCCAGAGAAATCAGTAGAAAAAAAATTCCCACTCACCTCAACCATGAAAGAGTAAAGCTTATTTTATGAAGCTCTCGGAGGAACTTTGAGGACAAAAGGATCTCTCTAAACATGCTTTCTTTTTTAATCTTCCTTTAAAATAGTAGGTTTGACAAATGCAATGTAAGCAAAGTAATTAATTGCAGGTGAAACTCTATTCCAACTCTTTGATATTCTGTTTTGGTTTGTTTTCCCTATAGGAACCGAAAGACATGGTGTCGAAGGCTCTGTACGACAGGACAGCAGTAGCAGGTAAGTTAGGTCATGATCTAACTGGCATCCAGCTTACTGCTTACACAAAATAAACCAGAAAGAATATGTTTTTCAACCTTACCTGTTATCTTATATAATCATAGAATCAACTAGGTTGGAAGAGACCTTTAAGATCATCAAGTCCAACCATTATCCCAGGACTGCCAAGTTCACCACTAAACCATGTCACTAAGGGCTTCATCTAAGCATTTTTTGAACACTTTCAGGGACGGTGATTCCACCACTTCCCTGGGAAGCCTGTTCCAATACCCGATGAGCCTCTAGGTGAAGAAATTTTTCCTAATATCCAGACTAAACCTCCCCTGGCACAGCTTGAGCCCGTTGCCTCGTCCTATCAGTTGTTACTTGGGAGAAAAGACCAGCCACCTCCTCTCTCCATCCTCCTTGGATGGCACGTAGGACTGCATATTTTAAGGTATTCCCAAGCAAATTTCACTGGAGAAATTTTTTCTTAAATGCAGAACAAAGGATAACAGGTTGCCAATACAACTCTGAAATAGAAACATTGATCTTGCGAATTTGTTCCAGTTCTATAGTAAGACAGCTATGTAGAATTTCCATGTTAAGAACATGAATTAAACATCCCAATATGTCTTGGTAATATTACCTGCTTCTTTCAGTTTACACACAAGACGGCAAGAACATTCTTGGCCTGGAGTATCCACAGTGCAAAATAGACAAGGATACTGCAACTGTTGCCACGTACACTACAGTAATCTGGAACAGGTAAGAAGGCTTCTGCACGATTCAGCAACAGATAGCAAAGAGTACGAGAAGGCTTTATCATCTTATGAAATATCAGTCTTTACACTGAACAACGAATACTGAATGAAAATTAATCAATTTGTGAATTACGCCGTGTATGCACTGAGAAGCTGATACCTGACTTATCTATTACCTGTTAAAAAGGTACTGGTGGAGTGGCATGGCTACTGCAGTCTGCTTTTCTGAAGTGGCACACTGCTGTGCATTGCATCCAGTAGGTTTATTTCTGTGGCTTTAATCTTGACATCTGTATATATTGTAAAGTATTAGGGTTAATATGTTAGGTATCAAGGCTGAAGACATTTGATCAACTATTTTCTGTTCTTTAGCTCTGACAGTCTCCTGTCTTGTAGACCTTTTAAATTAGAAAATGGAAGCCTATTTAAATCTTCTATGCTCATGAAAATTCTCCTTAATTCAAGTGAATTATAGGATGTTTCTCATATGAAGTTCAAGAATATTTTCATAGTAATTTATAGATACATTTGGAATATTTGTGTTAGTTACAAGAGACATGTGAGCAACTGTCAGAGCTGCTAATTTGGGTTCCAACTCAAAGATATTTCAGTACATTTTAGTATTATTTGAGACTTTCTACGCATGCTTAAAAATCTCATTGGGTCAAGGCCTTAAAGAAGAAGAGGCTGAAAATTTTTCTTTTTATTTAAATATTTTCATAGCAACAGTGTAATATTTAATTTGGGAAGTAATTTTTAGGAACAGGCCAGTGTGTTAACAGTAGTATTGAACTAGTCATCTCTTCTATGTTTCACCAGCATGTTTTCAGCTCCCAGCACAGACATTTTACCACTTACTGCAGGAATCATATGGGTACTAGTAGCTTGATGGAGCGTTTCTTGCAAGATGTTTTGCAGCATCATCCCCACAGATACCATGACAACAGGTATAATACAGCTGGCTTTTTTTTGTTTTCAAGTATGTGTTGGTAGAATACATGTATTATGAGTTCTTATTTCTGTTCCACTGCTGAGCAGTAAATTTGGCCATTTGAGGTGAAGCTTTCATATTGAAGAAAATTTAGAAAGGAGTGTATCTATAGAAACAATATCCAAATATAGTGCTTTTGCGTTCTCTCTGTACTTTTAAGCTTTGTTTCACTACTTGAGGATTTGATACAACACTTGATAGCAATTAACTGTGAAGACCTGAAAATAGAAGGAACATATGGGTCATGGGTATAATGGCAGACTGTCCAGTCTGACATGCATTTACAAATTCTTGTAATTCGGGCTCTGTGTACATATATTATTATAATTCTGGGCTTTATATATAGCAGTATGTTTTATGGTATGTTTTCAAAGGGTTCATAGTTCTGGTTCGTTGCTTGTGGATAATATCAGGTGAATATTTCTATGCTTATTTTTTCATTATCCTTGCATTTCACACATTCGGTTAATACTTACATGGATTACATTAATTGGCCAATTCATGACTGCTCAGATTTTCAAAAGTGTTCTCTTTATTTATCATAAGAGGGTCGATGTGTAAATTTTTCCTTGTAGATGAAGGGAAATCAATTAAATCTCATCCCTTGTTTGTTATGTTCTGCAAGGCAGACAAAAATCCCAGTCTGACCCAGTACAGCGTATCTTGATACATAACTCTGCTGTTGATCTGACAAACAAGTAAAAGGGTATTTTGTCTGGAGGCAGTCATATTGATATTATCAGGGATGTGACAGAACAAGAGAATAGGCATGTCTATGACAAATTAGCCCAGGACATGTACACATCACTGCAAATAAATAACCTTCCATCTTAAATAAATAAATTAAATCCTGCTAGTTTAAGAACGTGTATTTTTTTGCCATGGAGAAAATATAAGATTCACTATAAGGCAACAGCCAAATAAAAAAAAGCCCTGTCTTGATGTGTCACTAATAGAAGGTTATTTCTTTGGTGAACAAAACTTAATAACTAGGAGAAACAAGCTACCCATGTTCCTCTAAGTTGTTGGAAGATGGGATGGAATCAGAAAAATAATTTAGGTGTACCAAATCTAAGTGAAGTTAGAGGGAGAAGGGGGAGGAGTAATCCCAAATCTAGGCAGAGTTTGGAGGAAGAAAAGCAAAGATGGAAAAGAAAGTGTGAATAGATTTATGTTGCAATCCTGCCTTGAAACAAACAAAAACCCCCACGTTCATAACTGACATCTGAAGTAAGAACTGAGTTCTTTCATTCATAAAAACACTTGGATTGTTACATGGTTTCGTACAGTTCTTAAATACCTGTTTTTATTTTTTAGCTGAATTCACACAAGGGATCTTAAGAGTGTCGTTTAAAAGGATTATAGAAATATTTGAGAGACTTTATTTGTTTTGTAGAACCAGTATACCTAGTAGTGATGTGGAGAAACTAAACTCACCAGAGCTTTGCCTTATACTGAATTTTAGAGGATATTGGTGTTCTGCCTCTCCCACAGTGAAAGAAAAAACCCAACAAAACAAAATCAAACCAAACCAAAACTAATCAACCAAACAAAAAAACCCCCACACAAATCACCAAATCATACCTTCCTGCAAACTCTTGGTGTAAAAGCTTTTATGTAAAGAAATAATGAGCATTTAAGAGAGTAAATCTTCACTCTGCTTTTGGAGGTAATTTGTAGCAGAACTGTCAGAAGTTCCTAACTATATAGAACTGTAGTTGTGTTACTGTTACCGCAAAAGATGGTCAAAGAAACTCTCTAAGACATGATTCGGAGTTCCAGAAAGCAGGCATTCTTTATTGCAGCGATGAGCGCACACGTGAATCATTTCTTAAAGGTGAGCACACCTGGGGTCTACAAGCAGCATCCATATATCCAACAAACTTATGCATATTTACAACCTTTCTGGGAAATGTTTTACATATTCATTAGATTTCCTGGCTCTAATTATAATATTTGTATTTTAATTACCCATGAGCTTTCTTGCTGAGTGGTGGTCTTGAGGGGTCTCTCTGGTCGTCTTTGATAGTCTTCCTCACTGTTTCCACTGATTGACCTCTGTGCTTGCACATGTGCAAAAGACTTGTGAATTACTTAACAATTGTGTCCATGTTTTAGGTCAGTTTGTTCTGATTTGTTCCTTATCTTGGAGAACCAGCTGGTCTGTCTTGCTTGTTCCTTTCTGATCTTCACACCAGGTTAACTACGGAGGGGTGAACCACCCCGCCCCATCATTACTCTTTCCTTATCTTCAAAGGCTACCCTTGTTTTATACATACCCCAAGGCCACACCGGCCCATCTTGTTCTCAACAGAGCAGTCCCAATTTACAGCTCAGGATTTTAGCTTACATTACCTCCACCCCAGAGACATTTGTTTATAAGTAATTCTTGAAAATTGAATACAGACTGTTAAGCAAGCTAGAAGCCTAGGAATTTGATATAGTTTATCTGTACCAAAATCCATTTAGTCCTATATTCAGTCTTCCAGCAGTATCCAGATGCCATGTGTTTAGCGCAAAGGTAGAAAAACTCTGAAGTAAGAAAGTTAAAAGATTTCTACTGCCTTTAGCCTTCCCTTTCAGTCTAATTCTGATTTGAACAAAGGTGCTTTATCTCAGAGCTTAGGCGGACAAGAATGCACGCAGCAGTGGGGCACAGCGGTTCAGCTGACAGGCATTGTTTGATCATCTGATAGTAGAAACAATCTTGGGTTTGGGTATTTTTTTTTTTAATGTTTCTTTATATGAGGTTTTTCTTTTTGCTTATTCAGTCCTATAACCCATATCAGTACTCTGATGAATTCAATCCTCTGTACTTAGATAACCAGAATTCCACTGTATTCTAAAAGGTGATACACCTTTGAGGAAAATGTTACTTTTTTTGGAGTACACAAAGAATATTGCAGGTTATGTTATAAAGTTTTACTAATTTTTTCAGGGAGAGGGCTTTATACTGCTGCTGGTGCATCAGTGCGGTTTGGTAGGGTCATGCAAAGTGCACTTTAAGTTTTATCCCTTGTTTATCAAAATTTGACTGAACATCCCTACTTTTTATGTATCGCTTTTTATGTAGCCAGTGTGATTTCCCCCATCCCACCCCCCGCATTATGAGTTGCAGTGATTTGAGGTGACTTTATTTCCTTAGAAGGCTTCTTTATTTCGTTTGATGGACAGTGCTTCAGGCCCTGCATTGTGAAGAAGACCCTTGTAGATCTTGGTCTTCTGATAACTTTCATTTCCATGTTGTTTTGCATAAAAAAGTTGCTTTGTTTGTGACTGTTCTTGGCTCTGTAGTTCTCCTCACATGACCTCAGTAAATAGGGATTTCAGCACTCATGATACTTAGTACTCTGTGAAGCAGTCTGGGAGCTGCTAGTAATTATTTTTCAGGGGCCACAGAGAATATGTGGTCTTTCAGAAGGACTGGGGAGAAAAATAAATGTAGCAATTGTCAATTATCATTGAGGGCAGAGAAGAGGATCTGCCTCCGGACTTCTTTGCTTAGATGACAGTGTTTCCATGAGAACTGAATAACCAGATTCTTCATAACAACCTGGAAGACAATGAAATGATGAGTAATGGTCACTGCTGCTTTAGTCAAGAAAAATTACATCAGGTCATCCTAAATTCCTTCTCTGGCAGGATAATGGACCTTATGAATAGAGTGGAATCATCTATCTATCATCTCTCGTGTTGCATCTATCATGACATCTTTCAGAAGCCCAGCTTTTGGCATGTTCTTTTATGAGGCTTATAAGCAAGCTAAGGAAAATTTGGTTTATTATTAAATGTTGATGAAACAAATACAAAAAAATCTGGCTGGAAAACTGTGTTCTTAATTGTTAGTGGCTCAGAGAGGGAGAGAACAAAATCTAATGGTGGATCATGAGCTCTGTCACTGAGACCTGTCCCTATCAATAAGCCCTATCCTGAGGTTTGAAGTAGGTGCTTTGCAATATAAAGGAGGGGAGGCAGGAATTTGGTTTGGTTTGGTGGTGATTCTATGAAGTATGCTTTTCTGGACTAAATCTTGTTAACTCTATAGAGTTCAAATGTCAGTTTTAAATTTTTTAATTTTTTTTTAAACATTGGCAAAATCTTATCATTTTTTTTCAACTGTAAAATAGGTCTTCCAAGCTAACAATTCTTCTTTATCTGTCATCTCTCTGGAAAAGGCTGAAACATAGCTATATTCAGCTAAGTTCTCCTGTATTGTTTTTCAGTGTTAAGTAGTTAGTTAGAAATACTTGCTGCAGGGTTGCTTGGTATCAGCTGTCTTTATCAATAACTGATGCCCAAGTCCTTCAAGGACTTGTGCAGATGTTGCCTATTAAGCATTCTAATTCTCTTGGCTCCTGATTTTTATTTTTTTTAAACTTTAAATAAATGTGGAAGCTGAATGTTTGTAACCAACGAAATTACTGTACAATAAAATCTATTTGCAATACTTTTAGCAGATGAATGCACCTTAAGAGGTGCATGGATGTCTGCCATGTATTAAAGTAATTACCACTTGGGTCTCACAAGGTCTGGTTGTAACTTTCAAATGAAACGTAATATTCTCTCATAATAGTATTAATAATATATATTAATGATAGTTTTACCAGTGAAATAACCTTTTTATAAGCTCACAACTTCAAACAAAAGAAATATCTTTACTTTTTCTTGCTTTGCTGTATTTATAAAATGATTGTAATGTATGTTTGCCTGTTCTTAATGGGTGGTTGCATGAAGAGGGTAACCAACTAATTGTTATCTTTAGCTTTATGGAACATTTGCCTTTCACCCTCTGCCCTTTTTACAGATGGACTATCTCTGCAAAAGTAAGCAGAGCTGGTAACTTGAGTTTGTTCATTAGATGTGATGCAGTCTAGGTAATTAGTCTTAAAAAAAAACCCCAATCCACTATTGTTTGAAAAACCTTAATTGTGTTTATAGTATTTATATGAGGTGTTTTTTTCCCTTTCCCTTTAGACCAAGCTATGATGACATGCCACTCCTCATCACTCCAGAACCTGCTAGAACTGCTTGCCTGTCCCCGGAAGAGATGGACAGAAAGAGGAACAGAGAGAGACAGGAGATTTCCAGCAAAGACCAGGAGTCCGCTGGTGAAGTACGATCGTCTGCTCCATGCCTGTCTCGTAAGGGCACAAAGAAAACAGCTGTGACACAAGCATTTATTCAAAAACTAGAAAGAGGGCAGCAACATGCTGTAAGAACATCCAAGCACTCTGTGGGCATTTGTAGCAATGAGAAACGGGACACCCTGAAAGATGCTCAGGTTGCAAATCGTAGCCATGAAGGTCAGTTTACAGCTGTGAGTCCTGTACCTCAGCGATTTTCTGTCAGTCCTTTAATCCATAGTTCTTCTGTTAATCCTAAAACAGGAAAAAATGTTAGGAATTTGGCAGCAGCATCAAATCTGATTTCGCATAGTGGTTGTGATAAAACGGGAATGGAGGTACACAGTGATGTGTTATCGAAACCATATTTGAATCCTGGTCCGGCACTGGTTCACCCAAAACGCCCTTCCATTTCTCATCGGAATACTCTGTGCAGCAACAGCAATCCTTTATGTATTACCTCAGGTCAATCACTCTCAAAACGAGATGGTTTACGAACTCAGGATGAAACTTTGGTGTCTGATTTCCATCTCAGGGATACTGTGGGTATCAGCAGCTCCCTAGATCCTGGGACATCCCCACAACTAGCAAGATGCAAAAAATTGAAGATGAACAGAGGTGGTGAAAGTTCAGTGGATGAAACTATTGAAGATGTTATTTTGAAATACTGTCATGGAAGAAGTACATCTGAAGAAATTTATTTCAAAGAAGAGAAGAATCCCTGTTTAACTTTTTCATCACTTCTGGACCATACTCATTTAGAGGGCTCTGAAATGAGTTTTGACTGTGATGCACCTATTCAGGCAGGAACAGACTTACCCAAGGCAGCTATAAAAGATATAGAAATCCTAAAAGAGGTCCAGATAAGTTTGCAAGATAAAGCCTATGGAACACAGCTCTCTTCTGTCTTAAAAAGTGAGTCAGTAGAGAAAGTAGAAGCAGTGAAACAGGGTGTCGTAGTTCATACAGAAGAGCCTGTCCTTCCAGCTCTGCCTCATGTGCCTCCTTCTTTTGTGGGAAAGACTTGGTCTCAAATAATGTATGAAGATGATATAAAAATTGAAGAACTTGTGCGTGATTTCAGGGAAGGTCGTTTTCGCTGCTACTTTGATAGTGAATCCTCAGCCAACTGTACAGGGAAGAGAACGAAGAAAAAAAAGCAGAAGGATGAAAAAAAGAACAATATTGTTGAGAGTAATAGAAGAGAGAGTGCATCAGTTAAAGCATTGCCAGAATTTAATGATGCTCTAAGTGATGGCTCTGGTTTTCATAACCAATCTGTAGCCTCAGATAGACTATGCAACCCACAGATGCTTAAAATGCCTAGGAAAAGGACATGGCGCCTGGCTTCAAGGTGCCAGGTGGTTAAAGTCAGTCATGGCACCCAAACAAGTCTATTGAACTACCCTGTAGCAAAAAGAAAGATGTCTAGAAGGGAATCTGATCCAGCTGATCAGAAATCAAGCATTGTATGGCCAGAGAATGAAAAAACCCCCAACATGAAAACTAGACTATGTGCCCTTAAGCTTCCGGAGTCCTATAGCAAGATTATGAGTCCTGTGCAGCCCAAGACAGTCGTGTATGTACTTTCATGCCCAGAGATAAAACAGTGTAAAAGTAAACCTATGGATATTCCCAAAATGAGGAAAAATCGTAACTCCATCGATAGCAAAGACTCCGTAAGGTATAAATACAAACAGTGTTCTTTGAAGTATTATGACCCACTAACAAATCGAATTCTGAAAATGCCTCCAAAGAGTACAGGTGGAGAAAAGGCCAAAAAGCCCTCTCACATTCGACAGCTTTTCAGAAGTCTCAGCTTTGATGCAAACATGAGGAAACTAGCTGATGCACAGAGAGAAAGCACACCATCAAAGTCACTCAATTGGTCAGACTTGCATAGTACATCTTCGGCATCTTTCCTGCCAGATCCAGGTAAAGGGAATGATGCAGCCTCAAGTCAAAAGGCTGATGGGTCTTCTGTTTCCACAGAAAGAACAGATTGTCTGGTATCTGGTCACTCTGAGAACTCTTTTAAACACCTGATGATTTCACCTTTGAACTCCTGCCAGTCTGCAGTGGAAGGAGATGGTAGATTAACTCTGTTTAACAGCAGAGTTACCAAAACTCCTCTGATCTCCGTCAGGAGTGAGCGGTTGGAGAGGGAGAGTCCAAAAGCAATATGGAAGAGAAAAGAAGGCACTAATAAGGAACCAGTTTTTTCCAGAAAGGCTGCAGGACCAAAGTCTGTCAGATGTACTGTTGGTAGGAGAGGAAACAGAGTAGTGGCGGGCAAACAAACTTCCAGACCTAAAAACCAGCAAAAAGAGGGGATAAGAAGGAAACTTCATCCTCATGCCCAGAAATCTGCTTTGTCCATCCATAGGTGCCAGACAAGAAAAACTACAGTGGGAAAGCACCCTAAGAAAGAAAAGCCTGATGCTAAAAAATTAAAGGTGAGGAGGAAACCAAAAAGGACTTTTCTGAACTCAACAGTTGTCACGGGGATTCCTGAAAAGAGGCAGAAACTCACGTCGGAATCTTTTCCTAAGAAGCCAGAGCAGGCTTCTTCCAAAGCCAGGAAGTGGGAAGTAAGTGGAGATCGGGGTCACCCTAGCACTGTGAACCGACCCTCTAGAAGAACTTCTGCTGTACCAGTACTTCGAAACTGTCTTGTTCCTCCAGGTGAGAGCTAGCTACCAAAATAACTTTTGTGTTTTTTTTAATAACCAGCACCTGGAAAAAGATTGAAGAAAAGGAAATGGAACAAAAGGAGATCATAAACAAAGCAGTTGAAGTGCTAGAGCTGCAGAAAGTGCAAAGCCAGTCTAATGTGAAACAGGTACAGCTGTATAAACTCAGCTCTTGTTCCTGGAATATGGGGACATAATGTATTGCACTGTTCTACTGTGTAAAGCTGCAGAAGGTGTGCATTTGAGTTAAAAAGCACTTAGAATCCTCATTACTAGACTTCACCTGTACATCAGAAAATGAGCTCGAATAGTATCATATTGTTTTTATGGTATTACCAGTGCGTACTAGTGCACTATAATAAGGTAAATTAGAAGCTGTATCAATTGTGCCTATTCTCATTTTTCCATAGAATTCTAAAGTGCAAAAAATGACTCGATTGTTATGCTAGAAATTAAAATGGAGATACATTAATTTGGGCTGAATTCTGTGTATGTATTTGTGTAAATACACGCCTCCTTCAACACATAATGCATACTTGCCTACGGAGTGGCATTGAAATTAATACAGTATGATACAATTCAGATCAATTCAGTGCTTTCTTGAAATGAAGTATAATTGTACATGTTTTTATATTGACTCTTTTCCTGAAACTACGTCCAAAGCAGTTATTTTGGACAAAAAGTCACTGTGGGTTCTTGTCAAGCAATAATGGACCATGCTGGTAAGGAAATACGTCTCTCTAGGGCACTATTCAAATCAAATCGTGGTGGCTAAAGTGAAATCTCAAATTCCAAAAGAAATACAGGCTTAGGGTCTGGTGGGCTTTTTTTTATTATGATGATGATTTTATTTTATTATATATTTGTGTGGTTTTTGGTTTGTTTCTTAATAGCTTATTGATCAAGTTTATAGATGAATGTCACATTCCTTAACGAGGGGGATGGAAAAGTTATAATGCGAACAAATAGCAGTGTGTTGTTCCAGAATGTCACCCTTAAATTTTAGTTTCTGTGCTTTTTAAACTTTAATTTGGTGTACCATTTGTTATATATTTATTACTGTAGTTGAAACTTTAGACTTTCAGTAAAATATTTAAATAAATCTAAAGCAGCATCTAGCTAAATGTATTAGAGTTCCAATATCTGTTTAAACAGATATTGAATAATCTGTTGAAAATATTTGGTTGGATTAAAGTCATATTCCATAGTGATTCATGTTTGGCCACCAATGCTCGAACTACTATGATTTTATGGCAAAAAAGACCATAGTGTTTTGTATTTTGTTTTAGGTTTTGGGTTTGTTGTCAGTTTTGGTTGGCTGTGGGGTTTTTTTGTGTTTTGTTTTGGGTTTTTTTTGTATAGTTATTATGATGACAGCTTATTTAATATGTTCAGGAAACAAAAACCCCAGTCTTGCAGGTGATTCTATGCTTTAAAATCCAAGATTAATTGTTCCTTTGTGTTAAGTTAAGCATATAGTTAAACATCATCACAATCAGGGCTCTGGTTTGTAAATCTGCAATTCGGTATATTATATAATCTATCTTACTTCAGAGGTCTTTGTAAATTCTGTAGTTGTGCAATAAATCTTTCAGAATGCAAGAAAATTACAGCAAAGACCAGACCCTGCTCTCTTTGCCATTGAGCACAGTATCTGTGCATTTTCCCTGAAAAAACAATCGTTCTTGATCCATTTTTATGAAGTGCCAAAGGTCACTGGTTTGGATTGAGATAAAGGTGGACTTTGAAATATTTTATTTCAATATACACTATTTGAAGGAAATGGAAAAGCTGTCATCATAAACCACTGGTTCAAAAAATATATTCGGTTTGGGGTTTTTTTTTAATGTATGTGCATATTTCCCAGCATAAATAAAAGATGTGCATGTACTTAAGCCAGCTGGGTACTAAGCTCCTTTAGAGGTCAAGAATGATTTGACAGATTTTTTATTTTTGATTTTTTTTTTTTTAATTTATTTTTTAAATAAAAGCTGATTTCTATGGATGAGTTTTCCTATGGTTGTCAGTAGACACAGAATCTTATGACTGTATTGCAAGTCACTGGAAAATGAAGGGTTATAATATGAGTTCTCATAGCCCTCTTAACTAATTGTGCCTGTATAATTTAATATTTTGTCTAATATAAAGCTAATTTTTTAAAGCAAAGTTTTAAAGGAATGGTTTTTATAGAAAGGTTAATTTTTAGATAAAGCAAAAGAAGATTTTTAAATAAAGTTTGTTTTAAAGCAAAGCTTTAAATTAACCCTATTGATAAGTCCCATTCTAACGTATTTTTATGATACAAGAATGTTTTCCTATCTAACTTCTTTCACCTTATTTTTCACAGTATTGTACACATGAAGAGCATGAATTGTTTTGTGTGTGAATAAGGTTTAATGCACACTGTACTTTTAAGATCACTAGTGCATATTTGTTTACAGCCAAAAATACTGTTCTCCGCATTCAT
This sequence comes from Strigops habroptila, assembly GCF_004027225.2. Taxonomy (NCBI): domain Eukaryota; kingdom Metazoa; phylum Chordata; class Aves; order Psittaciformes; family Psittacidae; genus Strigops; species Strigops habroptila. The sequence goes on along the minus strand of NC_044281.2, from coordinate 13,794,671 downwards.
TCATTGCAAGCATGTGTTTCTCCAGCACACAGCTTTTCCTTGAAACCTTGAGTAATAAAACTATCTTGAGGCCTATAGAATGACTAATATTTTTAACTTATAATGTTGTGGGGTTTTTTGTTGGTTTTTTTTTAATTTTAATAATAGACCCCCTTTTCAGGGCAGGTTTTTTAAAAGAAAAAAGAATTCTATTTAAATAAAAGTGTAAGAAGCTATATATTTTCCTTAAAAAACAAAAAACCAAAAAACAAACCAACAAGTGTTAAATGTAACAATTTTTTAGAAGAATAAGACTTGGGATACAAGTCTGGAAACTTTTCTGTGGTTGACAGTGTCAAAATAAGATTTGCTGTAAGCTTGGATGCCTCACTTCTGACTGTACAGAAACCTGTTCCCCGTGCTGAGTGACTACTAGGAAAAAGAGGGGATATTGCGATATGAGAAGTAAATGCAGAAACTGCCTTGGAAAGAAAGCGTAAAAAATTGCATAGGCACTCAAAATACCATGTGCATGAAAGAGAAAAGAGAAGCTTTCTGGGATCTTAAGGAATTAGTCAAACACTTTTCCAGTGAGAGAAATAATACAGGTTCTGTTGCCATTATTGAATAGCACATTGTTTGATTAGCAGCATGGCTGAAACTTCGAAACATGATGGTGAAGTCTACGCTACATGGAAAACTTGAGAGCTGAAATGCTTTCTCAGTGAAATTGATGGGAGGATTGGTTGGGGGAGTAGTTTGGGGTTTTCTGGTTTTAACATTAGTGGGCAAAGATGTTTTATGTCTTAATGTTGAAGCAAGAAAAAGTAACCTGATTAAAGAGGAATAAAGTCATGCTTTTTTAATCTAATTAGCAGTTAGATAAAGGATAATTTATTAGAGTTGAGGAAAATGTTATCGTTGTTTCTTCTATAAATATAAAATGTTGACCTTCTGCAAGTTCATAATTAGGGGGTTTTAATACATCTCATAATTTAAAAAAAGTTGTTCCCTCCCCCCCTTCCTCCCCCAGTACTCACTGAGCCATTTAAAAGAATCTCATTCTAAGCAGCTTGGGGTTTATTATTCACCTTTATTGTGAACCCTGAGTGTGACCCAGACTCACAGTGTGCTAGATGTTAACCAAGCATAGACATCTAATGTTTTGAGGACTTGCTATTCTAACACTTAGACCTAGCAGTTCTTCAGTTTATTTTCTAGTAGAATTCTTTGCTTTCTAGTTCTTTCTGACAAGTTTGCATCCAATGTTCTTGTAATTGTATGGAAGTGCTTTTCTCTGGACTCTGACAAAATGAGGTATTTAGTTGTATGTATAATGAAACTATGACTTAATCCGAAGTTGTGTTTAAATTTCATGCTAAATTTCTGCCCAAATGAGAATACGTGTGTGGTTTTAATGTTCTCGTAATTGATAATGTATCTTGCAATACTCTAGCTTGATGCTGTAATTTTTTAATCTGCTTCTCTGTCATTTCTGTCTGTGGTCATTTGACACAATGTGAATTTTTAAGAATATAGTGATATTACAAACTTGTCCAGTGCCATTGTTAGATGTTCTTTCTTTGTATCTGCCACTCATTTTATTTTGTATTTATTGTTTCCATGTTTCTCCTCAGTCCTGTATTTGGAATTCTTTTTTTTTATATTGTGTATTGCAGGATAGGATATTCTGTTTAGAAGTAAATCACTGTAACAGAAGTGGATGGTGTAGTGATCTGAAGTGTAGAGGGCAAGCTGGTATATGTGCTCCTGTGCTTGGGAGTCTGCTTACTTCACTGAGTAGTGCGAAACAGGAGTGGGATGATGATTCTTGATCTCTTTAGCTGTCGTCTTTTCTTTTTCCCCTGGGGTAACTCCCTGAGAATGAAGTAATCTGAATTCATACTTATTCTGGAAATAGAACAGTGTTTCAACTGTTGATGTTTTGGGGACAGATAGGAAAAGTGTATCTCACTTGCTAATGCAATTAAAATCCCAGAATTTTTGTCTTTAATGATTTATCTGCTATGAATTGCAGCACTCCCCATCATCTTTTTCAGAAAACTTTGTAGTAGCAGAGGTTTGAGCATGCCCAAAAGTAAAGGTTTTGTTCTTTGTTTATGTTTTGCAGTTATGAATTTATTCATTCCTTCAGCAGAACAAATCTTGTTTTAATAAAATGAAGACTGATTAATTTTTTTGTAGTTTCTTTATTCTTAAAGTGGAATTTAACTTGAAATCATTTGCTATAATTTGCTGTGGAAAGAACGTCGCAAAATGCTATGGAATAAGCTACTACTTTGAAGAAAGCCAGTTGTAATTTAAACAGCTGTTTACAACTGTATGATATCTTGACCCAGTGAAGTCTTCTGTTGATTTCAGTGGAGCCAAGATTCATCCTATCCTGTGGTAACTGAAGCAATTACGTCCTAGGATGGCATTGAAAAAGTGTCAGATGTAGTTGAGATGTCTAACTGCATTTTGGCAGCAGGAAGCCAAGCACCAACCACATGGCAAACCAGATCCCTGCAGAACTTACTCATGAACAGCTGTTTTCAGAAAGTGCACTTAATAAATCAGGGTAGTGGCTGGAAGTATCATAATGTTAGGTAGCTTTCTACTTTACGCGAAAGGGATTGGCTTCTCTGTGATCATAGACCAAATCAGTCTTGATTATGATCTTAAAATGCCTGCAGAACTGCCTTCAAAGCTGTGTGCAAAAATACTTCTAGGAGGGTTTTTTTTTTTCTGGTAAATAGTATACTAGTATACCTTGAACAGTAGAATACCCTGTGTAGAATACCTTTTTCTTTAAATTTAGAAGTCATTCACTGTTTGTAACAGTGCCGTTTAAACCAGCATGATCTCTTGCAGGAGTGATGCACACACATGTCAGTTTGGATCAGTAAGTGGCTGAAAGGCATAAGCATGTTGTTTCTTGAGACTTCAATACATCATAAAGTTTCAGGACGCACTCTGCAGTTTTCAAGCCATACTTGAAGATAGCTGTGTGTTATGTAGTTGGCTGAATAAGGTTACTATTGTGCTGTCAAATATTGTGCTTCAATTCATTGAAGACATATCGTTCAACCATGTAAACCTGGAGTTACAAACATGGTAATGTAACAAAATTTTAAGTCTGGTGATTGCATCTTTCTTTGGAAATACAAGCAATTAATGACATACTTATGGAGTGCCAAGTACAGTGGGGGTCCAGTTCAAGATGGAATATTTGAGAATTATGATTAAATTAATAGCAAAGTTTAGTTGGCTTTGTATTCATTGGAGTCATTAGTCATTTGATGCATGAAATTACTGTGTTTCTGTGGTCCTGGAAGTCCTAATGATTTTCTTGAAGTGCAGAAGCATTGTTTTTGGTGAAATGTATGAACACAGATAATTACTACAGCTTATGTCATTTCACAGTGTCAGCAATTCTAAACCTACAGTTTTTCTTTGTCAGTGTTCCTTCCCTAAAGAAAACTGAGAAACAGTTCTTCCCAAATGTTAGCATTCATAAACAGGTTTTTAAATCTCTTGCATCCCCAAAAATGTGCTTTAGCGTATTAAAGCTGGTCAGTTTTTCAGATTTGCTGCATTGTACTTCTTTAATGTTGGCACTGGTACAAGTGAAAATGTTGGTTATAGCTTACTTAGTACAATTAATATTGTACAATCAATGTTGCAGAATCAAAATACAAAAATACACCCTTGCTAGCTCATGCTGAGAGCTTAGACACTGCTGGCCTGGAGATTGTGCTGTAAGAATTAATAGTGAAGGGTGTAGGTGTAGTCGTCATGTACAAGTTGCATCCCTTGCAGATGCAAAGCATGTCCATGACTTTCTTTTTATTACACTAAAGTTTTAAGCTAGCAAGGTAGAAGGGAGGAGTAAGACTTAAAGATGTAATATAGATTGGAGCTAGACTACTGAATGTTCAGGTTTGGTTCTTTTTTTTTAGTATTTATCTCCTTTTTGTCTGAAACTCTGTAAACGGTTGTCAAAATCCATCTACTTCCTGTGGTAGTTCAGTTTGGATTTCATTTTTCTTCTGGTATGTTACTTTTATTTGCTTAATACGTAGATAATATTTCTCTTTGCTGCTTGTTTTGATCCTTAGCTACTGCTAAGAGAGGAAAAATATTATAACAAACATTGACCACATGAGAAGAGTTGAGAGGCAAAAGAGAAAGTTATAAATTGAGGGGCTGAAGAGAAAAATTGTAAGGCAGTTTGTGGTTTCTCCATTCAGCAGGTTTCTCCATACACCAAAAGGAGCTCTGTTAAAATTCTGGTCTAATGATGACTAATCAATCAGTTGCCCAAATGATGACAGAAACAATTGTCTGTTTTGCTTTAATCGCGTTAGACTCAATCTGCATACAGTTAAAAATAAATATACCAGCTTCTTGGTAACATGTATTTTATGGATGTCCAAATGTGTCTTAATGCTTTAATTTTGCAGTCTGTTTTAGCAAATTGCCATTTTCTGATTGAATCTGGGGTCAGGATAATGTTGGAGTCAAAGTCAGTGTATTTTCACCTGCCACGATTTGTTAATGTTCATACAGCACTTTTTGTGGATATAAAGAACTTTAAGTGTTTGATATTATCAAAACTTCTATATTCTTCTTACTTTAGACACTAGTGTTTAAATTTTTTTGTGAAATGCATTGGTAAGTGCAATATTTTTTCTTTTTAAAGCTTAGAAGACAACACACTAATGAAATTGTATTTTACATGGTTTTGTTTCCAGCTTTACAGAGGAGACTCTTCACTTTTCCTGTGCTTAGCAAATTCCCTTTTTTCTCCCTCACACTCCTCCATTTTAAAATAAGAATTCATCTGCAATGCAGAGTTCTCCATCTTTATTTTCTCAGAGTAGGGTGTGATGAGTGTCATTTTGCTGTATCATGAATATAGTTTTATATAATTATGTAGTTACTGCCTGTGCCTTTATAGACATCTCTGCCTTTTTACGGAATCTGAAAAGGGGAGCCAAGCATCCACACCTGTCTGTCTCTAGTCCTTGGGTCTTGTTATATTGCCTACCTCATCTTTTTCAAGCTCCTTAATGCAGCCATTCAATCAGCGCCTCTATTTTCCTTTATATAACTCTAGAGTATGTTGGAAAATAAAAACTTTTAAATCACAGAAAAAAATGGGTTGAAAGTCCATTTTCAACCAGTTTTTCCCCATAAGAGATTCGCATTGTAGTGTGTGGGGAAACAACAATTTGACAGTTGTGTTTTGTCAAGCCTTGTGTTCTCGCCATTTCCTCTAAGCTCACGGAACTGTAATAAGGGTTAAGGTTGGCAGGCACCAGCTTTGGTTCTGAAGACCATCTAGTCCAACCGCCTGCTCACAGCAGGTTCAGCTAGAGCAGGATGTTGAGGGCCACATCCCATGGGATTTTGACTATCTCCAAGCATGGACACTCTACAGCCTCTCTGGGCAACCTGTTCCAGCATTTGACCACCCTCAAAAAACATAAGGTTAAAAAGGTTATCATATCTCTGTTTAAATAGCATTTCATGTATTTCAGTTTGTGCTTGGAACATCTTGTCCTTTCACCACGCACCACTGAGAACAGTCTGCCCGCGGCAGCTGGACCACTGCTTGTGCTGTACATCCCCTGGTGTGCTGGCATGGTCTGCGGTGGCTATGGGGAATAGCTGGCACTGAAAACCTTGCCCAGCTGTGCCAGAGGAGAGTATCTTCTTGTGGGGAGCCCAGCCCATAAAGGAGAAGGTGGCCGCAGCAAACAGCAGTGCCAATGAGGACCTGCAGTGGCTTTGGTTTTCCTGTGGTTTACCTGGCTTCTGTAGCACAATGAGTCCTCTAAACCAACTTCCTAAGGCTTAACCCTCCCTTCTTTTTATCCTACAAGAGTTGAAGTTGCCGGATTGGGTTTTGGTTTTTTTTTCACCAATGGAAGATTTTTCCTTGTTTCTCTTTTGAGTATTTCAAGTTATATGGGTTTGCTGACTGTCATAGCTGTTTGTTACAATTACAAATTTGTTACACGTCTATATAGTTCTTATGTATTTCCTTTTCATGGCTTTTTTTCCTGTGTGCTTTTAGCTCTGTTTGCTGTTGCTTGAGACTTATGTGTAGGTTAACTTTATGTCTAATATTTTGTTATAACTGGCTTAGTATTAATTTGATTTAATAAATATTTTACAAATGGAGTATTCGGGTTAACTTGCTGTGGCTTATTTCTTTCGGGCTTCTTTGGGCTGTGAGTTCTTTATTCTGGCTTTGCTTGTTTCCTTTGTAGGGTCTCTCTTGCTTGTGTTTATGAGAAGGTTGTGTTTGGTTTCCCGCTGCTGATAATTAGCTTAAATAGCTTTTGATGAGAAGGGTTGAGGGAACAGGAGTTAAAACAGCCCTGCCATTGCTTTCTCCAAAGCAGGGTAGCGGTGGTGTGCAAAAACCCACGTGGTATTAAGTGACATTTTTATACTTCATTGCTGTATCTCCTTTCTTAAGCATCAGCGATGTCTACTCTGTAAATCATAGGTATGTAGATTAAAAAGGGTATAAAACAGCTAAGCCAGTAATACTAGACAGAAAGCACATTTTGCCATTGTCTCTTCTAAATTTGCTATGAACAAAACTTGATGAATTTATGTTAGAGAGCTGAAGTCACAAACATTCTCAGTGTGTGAGCTTGCATTGTTTATCCCTCCTTTTATAAGGAGATATATCTTCAAGATCACATTTTGTTTTCATTTTCTTTTTGTTTGAATACTGTGGCACATCTCTCTCATTAGTTTAAGTTCTTTCTTGTGTCCATCTTAGGATGATCTGCTGTAATTTTTTTTCTTTGTAAATGTACTTATTTGTCTCAAGATTATGAGGGGAGAGAATTAACGTTTGTCAAAACGTGACTTGTGAATCTGAGCTCCGTTATCATCAGTTTATATGAACCTTACTAAATTCTTGAATTACATCTGAAGACAGGGGAAAGACATAAGCCTGCAAGTTCACTCAACACTCCTGAAAATTTTGTGTAAAGTATTTAAGTTGTGGTGGGTTTTTTGTTGTTTGGATTTTTTTTCTCTTTTTTCTTCAGCAGTGTTTTAAAGAGCTACCTTGTGCTTTTATCAATGTCTTGACATTGTCAAAATGCTCAGGCTGTAAGTAGATTTGAAAGGACTGAGTGGTGAAATTCAAGCATATGTTGACTCTAACTTTCATTTTCATGTTTCTAACAGAACTGAAAAGGACCAGCACTTATATCACACTCTCAGGTTTGTACTTTCAAGGAAATTTTTTTCTAAATGATGAATTCTGAAGGTATTTGTATGCTAAGTGTGGATGTCTCTGTGAGGAAAGGTTGTGGTGGGTTTTATTTTAATTTAAAGTAAATGTTTAAACTTAATGTATTTGATGTAAGGGAAGGTCATACAGCATCTCAGATGTCTAGAGATCATTTTGTAAGCAGTGTGTGGGAGGATACCTGCTCTATTTCAGCCCCTTAGTATTATGTCACTTAATGCACATAGAATTTTTCTCTTGTGATTGCAAGATATGTATGTCTAGTACACGGAAAGTTAATGTTGGAAGAAGTATTAAGAAAAGGGGCAGGAAACACTGTTATTGATTAAGAAAAAAATTGTTGCATGTAGCATGAAAAACCTTTATGGCATTCACTGTGTGATATCAGGCTCTTACCCATTCATATTTATTAGGAAAAAATTTCTTCACTGAAAGGGTGGAACTGGTGGAATCACCATCCCTGGAAGTGTTCAGAAAACATGTAGATGAGGCCCTCAGTGATATGGTCTAGTGGTGGTCTTGGTAGTCGTGGGGTAACAGTTGGACTTGATGTCTTGAAGGTCTTTTCCAACCTAGCTGGTTCTGTGGTTCTGTATTTGTGTATACACTGGGCTTACTTGTCAGCTAGAAAGTGTTTCATTGAAAGACCGATTTGAAACAAGTTACTATGTTGAGGTTACTGAGATTTTGGAAAGCTTGGATGTGGATCCTAATTTTGCAGTTTGAATATCTGAATTTAACAAACACAAGCTTTAGAATTGCTGTTTAGAATGTCTGTTCCACTCAAGGGAGGGCAATAGGCCATGAATCCAGTAAGTCAGAGCTCAAATCGTCTAAGAGAACAAGCAAGCTTCTGTCAGTTCAAGGGGACCGACTTCTGAGCTTCAACTGAAATGCTCAATGTTTTGTGCTGACTCAGAGCGAGAATGCTGCAGGTATCACAGAATATTCATCCACGTGGTTGGGCTGAAATCAGCTGCTGTCAATGCAAAAACCTCCAGTGGCAGAAACGAGCCTAGATCAGGCTCCAGACAGAATGTGCCATTCTAGGGGGTATCCATTCCACTGTTCATACTCCAAGAATATTTGTGCCACTCATTTGACTTAAATATATGAATTATTTTGATATACAGTTATCGATGGTGAAAAAGCCTTATGACTATAGGAAATGGTAATTTCCACAGGAGTCTACCTGCCTTGTACCAAAACACCCAAGAAAGTCAGCTGCATTAGAGTTTCTTACCTGCTGCTTCCAATTAAAAGTCTGTTTAGCTTGCTTTTCTTCAATGGCTTACATGTTGGATAACATAAAATCAAAGACCGCTTTCTATCTCTCTGCCTCAAGCCAAAATGCTAATTCTTCCTGTGTTCTTAACTGGTGTTTTGATAGCATGTATCACAACACAGGCGACTGCAGGGCTAGGCTGCCAGTGTACGTTCTTCTTCCAGCTGCACAGCTGCCTCAGGCAAGCTAACTATAGCTTTGTTTTTGTGAGTGGTATGTCAAAGCCGTCTATTTATAAACCAAATTAGAAAATGCCTTGGAACTGTAATTTTTCTTTCAGGCTTCACTTTCAGCTATCCAGAAGCTCAGTATTCCATATTCATGGATTTGGTTATAAAATTTAACTTGTCTGAAGAATAAAAATAATATAGGAAACAAAAGAAGACAACCCTGTTAAATGATTAAAATTTTGGAATGTAGATACCAGTCATAGAACACTGTTTATAAAAAAAATATGTTTATACCTTTACCTGCAAGATGAAATGTGAAGGATGTGGGTCTGCACTAATCAAGTAAACAAAACTCATATGTTTATTTTTTCTATAACTTCCAATTAGTTGTGATTCTTGAAAACAATTCTTAATGATAAACTGGTATTATGCTTGTTTTGAAGGTTGGAAAAGTGAGGCAAGATGCTTAATACAAACATTTTAAACATATTCACTAGTTTTGACCTTATTTAGTTACAAACCGAGATGCACACTAATTAATAGAGGTTTGAATGGTCTGGATGCTCGAACAAATCTTTGCTAGATATTTATGAGGATCAGGACCCAGGTAACCAAAATGGGTATCAATAAAAATGGCATTCGGCATAAATGGAGATCCTTGATAACGTGGGGATAAGCAACCTTCCAGAATCCACAAAAGAAACACAAACCCTCAAATTCTTACAAATTTCAATAAACTGTATTATAGGGGCTTGACTTTCTGACGACTTTCTGGGGCCTGGGTGAAGTGGTGGAGTTTAGATTTTGATCATAAGTACCAAACTGTATTAACTTCCTGTGACTAATATTTTAGTCTGTAAGTAGCCAGCCTTTTCTGAGTGGAGCCAGTGTCTAAACATGAGAATAGACAGCACGAGGAATGAATAGCCTGTAGTTACCCATAGGTAGGTGATAGTAGTCTATGTGAATGATTTTGGAAGTGTTTTCTTTATTAAATAATAGTCCTCTCTCACAGATTAATCTCCTATAACTAAGCACTTTCTCTAAATATAAATGGCTCTGTGCCACTTTTAGAACACTTTGTTAAATTATTAACCAGTTTTTACCATCAGTAGGGGAGTTTTTATAGAAATGAGAACAGGATCTTACTCACTGGTTATTTTTAAAATGTGCCAATGTGAAGGCTTGTACTTGTGACAAGGCTCATGAAGCATAACAGAGATGTTGTGTGAATTTTAAAGGAATTACAAAAATCAGAGGTAGAAAAAATTCTTTTTAGGCATAAAGCTCCATCCAGGTTTGGTCCTTACAGTGTATTTTATGTTCTGCTTCTGAAATCGGTGGATGCTGAGGCTGCTCAGCAGCTCTCGATAAGTTTTCATCGTGTATCGGGATCCAACTGGTAGGCTATGAATATTGAAACAAGGGGAAGCCAGTATTTAAGGCTTAATTTACTGGTCAGCATTTTCTGCCTTGACATAAGACATGGGTTGGCAGTAGGTTATGTGTAATCTCTCTCTCCTGTTTCTTCTATTACATGCATTAGAGAAGCACTGAGGTCTTTTTTTTGCTTGAAGGCCTGACAGGGGAAGGTCCACCTGGTGTATTGCTGTGGATTAAATATTTGGAAGTCCTTACTCCCCAGGTCTCCATGATTTACCTGGAGGATACCAATGTACCTGCTACCCAGCAATTCCAAATCCCGGGCAAGTGGAATGGGTCGAGAGTGGAGAAGTCTCTGTAATGATGTCTGGTGGCTTCTGATCAGCTCAGTTTCTGGGGGGGAGAGACAGGCTCTTCCAGAGCTGGAGTTTTGTCCTTGGTAGGAAACTGAAGTTTGTTTTGCTCCAGGCTGCAATGAAACGTAGCACAAGAATATACCAAAATCCACCAGAAAATTGAATTACCTTTCTGCAGAGTACAACTTATCTGCTATAACTGAAAATACTTTGGTGTGAAGGATGGTGTAGCAAATGAGAGCTGAGAGAACAAGGGTGTCTCTTCCTCCTAGGCCCTACAGCATTACTTTCTCTAAATAAATCTCAAAGTCTCTGTTTTAAATCTCACATGCCTGTTCCAATTTTCCTATTCAGCCTGTTAATCACGTAAGTATTTGCTGAGCAAGAATGGATGTTATGAAGGTGATTTGTGAAATCTCTGAAAACTTGCATTTCATGGACATTTTTACCTGCTAGTGTCAGTGTGCCTAAAGTTAAAATTTAAGATTCAATAATATCACTTCCTGTGTCTTGCTGAGCTGTGATGCATTTCCACTTCTTCTTTTTGCACTACTCAAAACCAGATTTTATTTTCAATGGAAAATTTACTAAATTTCAAAATTCTACATGGGTTTATGCTTTGTGCAGTTTATACAGCAAAATGCTCTTCTGACATTGGCAAGGCATATTCAGCAGATGGCTGGGGAGAGTCTAATCCTGGCACAAGGTATGCTAATTACTATGTGCCTTGAGCAAAGAGGCTTGTAGATATTCAGCTGCCTTTCATATTGGGGCAGAAATGTCTGCTGAGGAAGGTGATGGAAAGATCTCAATGTAAATTCCTTGAGGATGTCTTTACTGTAAAAATGAAAAAAATGTAAGAAATCTCTACTACCTCCAGATGTCAGTTGGAAAAGTAACAGGGCTTGCTGTCAGCCTAATTCAGATCCCCCCCAGGGATTTGTGCTGGGTGGAGATCAGGTTTGGCAGGATAAGTGGAAAGAGATTACAGCTGCTTCCATCAAAACAGAGTCAATTTTCAGGGGAGGCAGCAAAGGACCTCTCTCTGTCTCCTCCTGACACAGCAATCTGAGACCTGGGAAAGACGTGGTATGAGGGTCACTGGATGAGCATTTGGCACTTCTTGTCTCATTACTTGCAGTTCCATTGAAGTGACAATGTAATATCGCAGCAGAGGAGCCAGAAAAAGGCCAGGAAAAATGCCGCTTGCCTGACGTGGGGAAAATCACTCTATGAACCTGAGACACTCCACCGTGAAAGCAACCCAGATTGCTCCCACGCTTCCAGAGCTGCTCAAAGAGACACCCCTAATGCTGACCCAAAGTCTTTGTTTGCAGTTTCCTCAATTCCAACAGCGACATGGCAGGAAGCCAAGGGATGGAAAAGATAAAAGGATGTGGTGCTTGCCCTGGCGCTTACAGAGACCTTGCTGCCCTTACCCAATTGCTGTGGCCACCGAGCCCTTCTCTGCCCCTGCACCCTCCTCCCCAGCAGGGCAGTGAGTGTTAAGGGTGGCCTGGCTGCAGCAGCAAGTCTGCGGTGGGGGCTGCTGGTTCCTGATCTGGCTGGCAGCAGGGAGCTGGGGAATTTGGAGAGATGCTGACCAGTGTCTTCGCCTGACAGTGAGGTTTCCTCCAAAGAAAAGCCTGCAGATGGCAGCGGGGATGGAGAAGTAGCTCAGTGCCCAAAGGGAAGATTATTATTTACCCAGTATCTGTCCTTTTTAGAAGTTAAAGTGTTACCACCTGCTATTTGCCATCTTAATACTCTAATATTATATCAGCTGCTAAAGCTTCTGTGCTGACTCATTTCGCTTGCCACTAGTAGGTCCTATTTCCACTCATTGTGACACTGGTGGAGAAACTCCTGGGATCCATCACTCTGGGCCTGCGTCACTGCTGCTGGGGGTCCTGCGAGGTCCAGTACCAGAACTGAGGTGGGAGCAGCCGAGAGGCAGAAGGGGCAGTCTGAGCCACAGTAGCAAGCTGGTAAATATGCTATCTGCACACTCAGACAGTGTTCCCCTGCTGTGTGAGCATGTTATTTCCTCAGTGACCTAGTTTTATGAGTGAAAAGAAGTCTTCCCTATTCATAACTACAGCAACAGAGACTTTTGTTAATGTTTGCCACTATAAAGAAAAGGTTACTGTGTCTTAATTTTACTAGGTTGCTTTAAAACCTATAAGATCTTTATGGAAGTTTGGAGATGGCTTGTGATCAACTGTCAGTCCTATGTGCATGCTGCTTCTAGAAATGAGTCTGTAAGGATGACTCAGGCTTGGCAGCCCAACAAAAGATGTTCCCTCTGTAAAACAGTTACATCTGAAATGTAAGACTGTTTCTTCATTGCTCTCTTGGAGGAGTAGGGGGGAGATTGCTAGCATGATCATGAATATTTTAAATTTAAGCTCTGCAGTTCACTGCATGACAGCTCATATAAGCCAAATAACATTTTATACCCGGACTGGATAAGCACATTAGTGCTTCCAGTACAGATTCTAGTTTTGGCTCTGCAAATTGTTGCCTTTACACATATGTCTGGGATCAAAAAAGGCTTCCAGAAACCAGCATTTAAATATCACTTTAAGCCTATTTGTATGCTTATCTAAGCCTAGGCTGAGGGATATTACCATATGCCCACATCTGCAAAGGCTGTTCTTGAACTAGAAATTACTAAGTATGCTTGGAAACCAGGGAGAGGTTTCAAGCATGGTACCTCCTAGATGATAACTAGTGCTATTTTACACTGGCCTGGCTGCTGCACTGCAGTGTAGAGTGGGAAAGTCAAGTTTGAAACAATTAGGGTCAATAAAATAGAGTCATTCTTTAGCTGTCATAAAACAGGTTGATATTTTGAACTGTGCAGTTGAGTGGCCACCCTTCCTGAAGCAGGAATAGAATTGCATGGGTTTCTTGTGGCTCTTACTTGGCAAAATAATGCAAAAGAGATGATATAACTGATTACGCTGCCTTCATTCTAAGCATTTTTTTTATTACTGTGATGTTCCTTGTCCCATTCTACTATTGTCATTTCTCCCACAAAGATTGTAGGTGGTATAATGTTGTGAAAGACTGTTGTATTGCTTAAACAGTCACTGAATCAATGGATGGTTGTGGTTGTTGAGAAGCAGTTTTCTCTTCTACAAGAAAAGTCAATTTATCTAGAGGTAGAATGAGGAAAATGAGACATTTTGTGCTCAGCAGGATCTCTTTGGTAAATGGAAGTTCATTGACTATGCCACTGTATTAGAGAGCAACATAATTTTGGGATGGGGCTAAATAATATGAAAAAATAAAGGCAGGAAAACACTGTCCAGTGGGAAGGGCCTTGAATTGCCTTTGCCTTGCAGAGGTCAGATTGTCCTTTTGACTGTGCAGTTAATCTGCTTTGTACCTTTGGGCATGTTCCCCTGCTGTTTAATGCTTTGATCCACCAAGTTCTACCAGTTGAAGCACATTTGTTTATTTAAGGAATTATTTTGCACTCCAAGCTCCACATGCAGTATCAGCACATGAGAACAGTAATAAAAATAATAAAAAATATAAATAATTCAAGTTTCTACAACTAAATTCTTTATTTTGCAGCCCCATGATCCAAGCTTCGTGTATGCATTTGTTATGGTAAGAGGGTTTGATCTGAAACCAAATTTAACCTGAGGTGAGATTTCTTTTGATTTTGAGTCTTGCTCAGGCACTTGATGCTTGAAATGCTTTGATTATCAGCAAACTGGTCCCTTTCAGCTACAAATAGAAAGGAGTACCTAATTTTCTGTTGTTGCTTACAAGAAGCAGATACTTTCTGCTGCAAGTTAATTCATTCCTACGATTTTCTTAGTATTTATGTGAAATTTAACTGTGACATAGTGTAGTTGGTGCAACTCAACCTTAATTGGATGTGTGAGCTGCTTTTGGCAATGTATCACTTCACACAGTAGCTGGTATGTGTATGCATACAGACAACTTTGCCATGCACTTTAGCTCATCTGCAGCAAGAAATTGTTTTGACATCACTGTTCATTGAAGCCTTTGGTTTCTCAAGGCAGCAGTCTTGAGAAAGGAAGTGATGCCCTTCTTTATTTATGGGACTTCTGGTGCTCACATGTAAAAACTAGGATGAAGAGGATGAAAAAATGAAGGATGGTTAAAGTTACAGCATTTCTTAGCCAAAAGATATGGATGGAATTTGAGAGAAAAGCAAAGTAGTTAATTCCCTGTAAGAAGCAATTTTGTAAGTAATGATGGAAAAAGTTATTTCTGAAGTATGGGTTTTGAATAAACCCCCCTTGGCAGGGGGTAGTATAGAAAAACTGCTGCCTTTTCAATCATGTATGCTACAAAGGTACTCCACACAGGATAAAATAATGCTGCTTTAATTTCCAAGGAAGTCTTAAAAAAAAAAAAAAAAGCTACATTTCCATAGTAACAACAAATAATAATGTGTGTTTAAACTTATAGTTAACTAGTGGGATAAGCAACTCCAGAAAATCATGGGGAACATATGCATATAGAGAAATAATAAGATCTTTGAAGGGTGACTAAGTGTGAGCTCATGTGGGCGAGGGGAAGAATGGAAGCAGTGGGGTAAAGGGCATAATTTCACAACCCTCGAATGAAATTTGGGTCTTATTTACCTTTGTACAAAGCTGACAAAGCAGAAGTCGTAATGCCCTGAAGTATCTGCTGCATTATGGCACTGCTGTTCGAGTTTAGTAAGCTAGTAAAATATTATTTGGCTGTGATTCTTTCTCGGTTTTAGAAGATCAAGAATTTACTGTAGCCTCCTTAGATGGCAAGAATGTGCTCAAGGAATTAACAGCAAAAATTATGCAAAGCATTCACTGGGATCTGTGCATAATTTTGTTGCCATCTTACAAAACAAATATGTTGACATTACCAGATGATGTCTTTGGCAGATGGGTCATGAGAATCGCCAAATCTGTGACTGTCCTCTTTACAATTTGGGAATCCATAGGAACAGATTGATTGGTGGGGAGAAGCTGAAAGTGGAATTTCTTTGGTTATGTATTGAACTTGTACGGAAATTAGTGTAGAAGGTCTTTGGTGCGGGGGATGATAACACACCAATCTGTGATCCACATCCAATACTGAAAGTTATTTATATGACAAAAAATATATTTTAGTGTCGGGGACACCCTATGACTTCAGTGCAACACTTTAATAATACTTTGCACTGATTTTTCTTAAAAATTCAGACCATTTCTCTAGAGAAATTATGGTTAAATGTTTTAGGCTTTTTAGAGGCATCAGTGTAAAATCTTAGATACATCCTCAAATAGGAATCTTTCAGGATAGTGTTTTATGTCTGATTCATCCCTAATTAGGGAAGAAGCAGGGAAGCTGGTCCAAATTTGTCTATGGACATCTAATTGGATATAGCAGTTTCTTTTTTTTTTTTTCTTTCTTTCTTTTTTTCCCCCCCCTATCTTGTAGAGCTGCATTTTATGAAAACGCCAGGATTTGCCCTCTCTGACTAACATTGCTGCTTCTCAGCATTTTTGCCTACCTTTGATAACATGGGAGGACAGTAGCAATGGCAGCAGCATCAGCACAGGAGTCACTGCTGAATGCAAGACTGTGTAGAAGGCAAGGCTGTGTTTAAGTCTGTTACCTAAGCAGCAGCCTCAGTGCCTGCAAACTTTTGGAGGAAGAATTTTTTTATTTTTATTTTTTGGTCAACATAAGAAAATCAGGTATAACACCTTTAAATGCTTCATGTCCATGCCTAGCCAACCAGCTTCCAACTAGTAGTAGCTGTAGCTAGTAAGTTCCTTTTCCCAGTGAGATTTAGTAGCTCAGGCATGTGCTACACTGGCATGGCCATGTTCCTTCTGCTTCTCATGCTAATGCAGTCCTTGCTATTTGGGGCATCTCTGTGCTGAATGTAAAACATCCTTAATGTTTTCAACTACAGTCTTATGAAATTTTCACCTATCGCTTGGGCTTAGATGCTGTAACCATTAAGAGTCTGGTCATTTCTACCAGCAGGGGGAATGAGCTATTAATGCTAGCACTGGCACAAAAACAAATGGGTTTCTGTTAGGCATGAATAAATTTAGGCTGCAAAGTAGGAGGATTTACTTAGTGATTCTAACAATCAGCTTCTGGAACAGCCTTCCAGTGGTTGTTGAAGGGCAAAAACCCTAACTACTTTTAAATGCAACGTATAAAAGGAGCTGTGGAATGGAACAGCCAGTGGTAGCTGGGGGCTGGACTTGGTGACTCCAGAGATCCCTTGCAGGCCTTTTCTCCCCTGGACATAAGCAAGTGGGGCAGGGAAAGAGTTATAATGTCTTCCCTCTCCTTTGCAAAGTTGCACTGGAATAGCTGCAATCTGGCTTTTTTAGGACCTGCCACTTGGAAGTGTTTGATCAGCTATGGCAAGTTCTTGGGATGTGAACTCCATGTATTTAGTTTGAAGGAAATGTAAATCAAAGTACCTGTTTAAGTTAGGCTTCCTCTGCCATCCCATCTTACTTTCTTGACACTGTTTTTACAATTTAACTCCCAAAAGTGAAACGAGCTAGCAAGGATCAGGTGATGTCATAGCCACAGTTGGAAGTGCTTGCTTATTAGAAGACCAGCATTACTTTTTTTCTGCTGGTGGCATATGTTTTACTTGCTAAATATATCTGTATCAGAAGAGCTAACATATGTGTTCTTGGTAGCCTCATTGACCAGCATGTTTCTGCTGCTGCTTTGTCTCTTATTAATAAATTGGACAATGTGGTGAATGATTGGAGATTTTTGTATCATAATATTTCCACTGATGGCAAAAACACCTCACTGTAGTATCTTGTCTACAGTGACTTACATGCAGTTGTTCAAACACTGCTGAGGAATCCTACTAAACAACTTGTAAAATCCTTTGGCTATGAATGCTTAATGAATTATACAAGGGTACACAGTGAGTTAATTCTGAAACTAGTCTGGTGTGCTATTCAAAATAAATTTCTCCTGCAGTCAGAAGTAGATTACTGAGGCTAAGTTTCACCTGGATACAAATTGAACTGCAATTAATAAAACCTCTGACTCATTTACTATTAGCAGCTGTGTTCTCTTTCATTCCTTGCTGAACATTAGTAAGGTATATTCTTTTGATGATCTTGTTTTCTTCACCTGACCTTACATTAACATTTCATAATGTTGATGAGAGGGGGCGGGCAAGTATATCCTAATACTGCATATATTCTAACCTGGAGTGCTGGAACATACGGTACTCTCAAAAGAGTTCATTTGTGTACCACTGGTGAGAGGAGTAGTTAATGATGATGTGCACACAGATCTTGGTAAATGAGTGACAGTTCTGACGGGAAAGTGGCATTTTTACTGTATTCTATTTTATAGTATTACTGTGTTTAAAATCGTGTTGTGCCCAATATTGTACATTGTTCCACTGTTGTACATGGAGGAGAAAGCTGTTTTTATGGCTCTGTTGAACTACAAACTAAATAACAGAAGAAAGCTCTTCCTCTGAAGAGTATGAGGTTGCGATAAGGAAGACGGAAAAGTGAAGAGCAATGGAAACCCTGTTCTGTTAGACCTACAGTTTGGAAAACAATGCTTGCTTCAAAAAAATCTAGAACCAGTGCTCTGTTTTCTGAATATGTCTAATGTGTGTGTCACATTACTGCAAGACTTACACTCCACCTCCCTCACCCCCTAGGTGCTAAAAAGTATTTAAAGAAGCTAAAAGAAACAGAATAAATGAAAATTACTTATTTTTCTGACTAAATGCTGGGTTGCTGCTGTGCTGTTAGGTGGTGGGATGTGTAGCAAGAGGTGGTCACATAAAAAAATAAATTGTAACAGCCCTTCATATAGAAACATTTTCTTATATTCTCTTTCATACTAATGACTGAGGAGCTCTTTGAGAATAGCTGAACATGGAGAATCAGTGAGTATTCAAACATGTAGAATTAAAAAAAAGTTATACTAATGCAGTGCATTGTTCATTGCAATTACCAGGTTTCTTCTAAGTAGAAATTATCTATACTTACACTGCATATGATATAACATAGGAGTAGCATGACGTTTCAGTACAGCTTTGTCTTAGCTGTTAACCCCTGCTGAGAAACAGAATGGCTACCACCTTCTTTTGCATGCAAATTACAGATTGTGTGGATTAGTTATGTGCCAGCTAATGAGGTGCTATTGTTATTCAATGTCCCCTGTGTAATTACTGCTTTTTAGACCTGCAGTGTGCTTGGTAGCCCTCCCAGAGCTGTTCTGTTTCTTTTGTTATTTACAGCACTGTCTGTGTTATTTGCTATTGCAAATCAAAAGGAAATTTCTCTAATGGGTCTGTCATTTTGTCCTG
Source organism: Strigops habroptila (assembly GCF_004027225.2). Classification (NCBI taxonomy): domain Eukaryota; kingdom Metazoa; phylum Chordata; class Aves; order Psittaciformes; family Psittacidae; genus Strigops; species Strigops habroptila. Next base: position 13,775,875 of record NC_044281.2, on the reverse strand, counting down.
TGACTGTATAGCACAGAGCACAGTGGGACCTTGGCCTGCAGCTGAGCCTGCGAGTACTACAGTAATATGAATAAATCATAATCATACTTGACTACTGCACTCTTTGAGAGCAGAGTTCAGCAATGGCTGCTCCTACTCTGCTATTTGTGCTGCATGTTTCCTATGGTGTTATATCCTTTATCACCCAAGGCCGCTCCTGAGCTGCCCAGTTGGTATCATCTGTTATTACCAAAGTAACTATGCTAGTCTTCCTATGCTTAACTTCCTGTTAAACTGAATATTTGATATTGTGGTTTCCTCTTCTGTAATTATCGTCACTATCATAAACTCGGTAGACAGTGTTCTTATGGCATCCTTGCAAAGACCTTTTGATACATTAGTCATCCATGTTTACATCTCCTGAACTTGTCTCTTTCCTATTCCATCTGCAACAGAAATATTCTTCTTTCTAATAAAGCAGTAAACAGTTTGTCTCTGTGAGGAATATCCAGGAATGTCCCACCTGTTCATTTGTTACAGGACCTAACTGAATTCTTGAAATAAGTGTTAGATAAGACACTACTGTTGAAATCCATAATTTTGCTTTATTTCCTAGTAAGATGCAGTCTTATTGTGCTCACTCGGCAAGATCAATTTTATGCCTTGGTAAGGAGCAAGTTCTTTAAAAATGTATCCTACATAGAGGCTTTCCCAGGTTAAGTGATATGCTAACTTTTTTATCTCTTCAGGTGATATCAGAAAAGGCATTTGATCATTTTGGAAGGTTGTATCTTTACCACTGGGTTAACAGAGCCTGGACTAACATTTCCCAGCTGGCTGTCAATATGAGCAGCCAAGACTACGATCATCAGTTTTGCATCTGAAGCCTTTTTGATTTGAATTGTAGCATTACAAAGTTGCATCCCATATGCTCACTGACCCCCATCCTGATAAGGGAGGAATGAATTTAAAGGCTCCGGGCAATCACCCAGAGATGTGGTCTAAAGTCTATTTATCACCGAGATTGTGAAATGTGATGTATATACCTTGCACAGTGTGCATTTGCTCCGTAGCCAGTCCTGAAGCACTGGCTATCAGCAGTTTCCTGTGTGCCTCTGACTTAGACATTTCAATTTCATTTGGTACAGATGCTGGTAAAATAATCCACACTTCTGGTATTTTGTTTTCAGACATCTGCATTGCAATCTATCTGGGATTATTTAATAGTGTCTTTCAAAGATGAAAGTAAGTTTAAAAAAACACAACAAAACCAGCTGTCATTCCTGGTGGGGTATTTCATCTTGAGCTGATTACGCTCTGTGACCTGCACATGGCATCTGAAGGTTTGTAGGTTTATGAAACACAGTGACATATCCATCAGGGACTGGGAAACCAGGACCGTCTGCTTCGGATGGTTATTCAGGTGATTATTTCTGCTGCGGACTTGCACATGAGCTAAAAGAACTTCAGAAAATCTTTGCTCTAGACAACCTTTGTAGAAAGGGGCAATCATTATTTTCTTCCCTCAAAATCTGGATAGCAAAAATAAGAATCACAGAATCATAGAATAGTTTGGGTTGGAAGGGACCTTCAAATGTCATCTAGTTCAACCCCCCCCAATGGCCAGGGACATCGTCATCTAGATCAGGTGGCACAGACCCACTGATGGTTTCAGAGAGCAGGTGTTTCTAATATTCATTATTGCTAGACTTCTTGGGGTTTTTTGTTGTGTGGTGGAAGTTAGTTTCTGGATTATTTTTGTTGTTGTTGTTTAAATTGTATGGTCATTTGACTTTTTTGTTCTTTGCTCCTAAAATATTTTTTTAATTTTATTTATTTATTTTAGATCTAGATGCACCAACATAACTAGTCCTTTGATCTGTTTATATATTTATGGGGAGGAAAGAGCTGCTGTTGGTTTAAATATTCTAGTGGTACTTAATGATGAGGAACAGCTAGGCTTAGCTGGGCTGCATGGAAAGTATCTGGGAGCATAAGCATCAAGGAAGACCATTTTATATAGAAAACTGGTACAGCTTTCTCCCTCGACCCAAGCAACAGAGAAGTCCTAAGGCATGTTCTCTGTTCTTTTTCACACCTGGTCATCCCATGGGTCTTCTATGTGTTTGTCTGCTGCTACATGTTTCGATTTTGAGCTTCCACAAGTAGCACCTATTTGACCAGAATGAGAATTCAGAATTTTTTTTTTTTCCTTTTAAAGTAATAGCACTACTGCTATGAAGTAGTCTGCATGGTAATGATTTGTAAAACTGCTTATACTGTCTAAATTAATAATGATAATGAATTCAGGCTAGAATCTAAAGAAAATTCTGTGAAGCAGAAAAAATTCCTATCTTTCTGGAAATCCATGTGGTACATAGACTTGGATTAGAATGAATAAGCTGACAAACAAAAAGCAATATCCAGCCAAAAAGGAGAAACATCTTTTTTTCCTCAGCAGTAAGACCCGCACCAAAATAAAACATAGCTGTTCTTGGGTATTAGAAGTCTGCTGGGCAAAATGTGCACTAAGAACGCAATAACTAAACTTGTCTCTGAACTCAGCTTCCAGCTTTTCTGACTCCTGAAGCCATGGAATGAATACAAAACAGCAGATTAATCTTCTCGTATCTCTGTGAAGCTATTTTTATCTTTGCAAATATTCTTCATATTAGTGGTTCACCCCAGGCAGGCTGAAGTATGAGAGATACTACTCACTGTACAGAAATGTGCTAATACTTCTGTTTGTGGTCCAGACTGTCTGCTGGCAAACACACTATGCCAGAGTGGATTTATACCAGGTCACCATCGTGCACCTTTGTGCAGCGCTACTCTCTGTTTATCATACACATGTCCATTTTCTTTGTCAATATGCATTCACTCTTTCGGTAACCTTTGGTTTTCACCTCCATAAACCACTTCACTGCAAGTTGCCTGCAGTCAGTAGGGATGAGTGGGTTGCAGGGCCTGAAGAAGAGAACGTAAGGGGTGAAATGCAAGGAACAAATGTGTTTGCTGTAGGTGTTTGGAGGGAGCAGAAGCAACATGAAGCTCTAGAACCACGCTTGGAGCAGGCAGAGGGTTCATGAGGGAGACGAGGGCTGCAAGTTGTGAAATGGCCCCTTTGCCTTTCCTGCGCAGGAGAGCAGGAGCTTCCTGCCTCCGGCTCAGGGCAACAAACTGGCCTGTGGCTGCTGCTTTGCTCATCCAAAGTCTCTCCCAAGCCCTGCCCGAGGCTGCCAGTTTCCAAAGCAATTCCCCCCTCTGTGAAGTTCTTAAAATGAGTTGAGTATTCCCAAACTCGCCTCCTTGCAGCTGTGCGCGCTGCAAGGGCGGGTGCCTGTGCGTTACTCCGCTCTGTGCCACACAGCCATAGCTCTCAGTAGAACACCTCAAATGTTGCCGTGGGACGCATGTGTCGCAGGTGCGGCCGTTAGTTTTAACGTTAGGTCTCGACGCTGCGTTAAGCCGAGCGGGAAAGGATCGCCTTTCCCGTTGATTTTACACGAGGTTTTAATGGGGCGCGGTACCCTCTGTACTGACGGGAGCAGCAAAACGGGGGGTTGGGGGGGTTACGCGTCCGCCCCTCGGCGGCAGCACAACGGACAGCGCCCGCCCCGCCCGCCGCGGGGACGCGCCTGCCGCGAGCGCGCGGGCGCCCTCCCTCCCTCACGCTGAGGTAACGGTCTCCCGTAACGGCGGAGAGAGGAGGCAGACGGGCGGGTGCCGCCTCAGGGAGCCGCCTCCCTCCCTCCGCCACCGCCCGGGCAGCCCGGCCTCGCGGGTGCAGTCCGCCGCCGGGTGAGGGTACCGCGCTGCCCCTCGGCCGGCCGCCCCCCTCCGCCCCTTCACCCACCAGCCCCCCCCCCCACCGGGGCGCTATGAGCCATGAAGCCGCCCGGCAGCATCTCCCTGCGGCAGCCGCGCTGCGGCCGCCGCCTCCCCGCCGCCGCCGCCTGCCGCCTCACGCTCCTGCCGCTCCTCGGCCGCCTCGTCTCGCTGCTCCTGCTCCTCCATGGCTCCTCCTGCCCGCGGGCCCGCGCGGCTGCGGCGGCCGCCGGTGGGTATGACGGGGTGTGTGTGTGTGTGTGTGTGTGTGTGTGTGTGTGCTCGTGTGCGTGAGGCGGCTGCTGCTCCCCGGCCCCCCTGCCTCCGCCCCGGGCGAGAAACCCCGAATGCATCCATTTCCCCTGAACGATTTCTTCCTCTGCCCCTTCCATATTTGTGTACGTGTCTGTTTCGGCTTGCTTGCTTACGAAAAGGAGAGAAATGTGAGGTTTTCCCCCCTCTGATCTTCTGAAGCCAGTGCTGCAGTGTTTCAGGTAGAGAATGCTGGGCGTAGAAATAACGCTGGTGAGGTATGCGACAAAAAAAGGCTTAGGTGGGTTTTTGTGTGTGTGTTAGGATGCATGTGTACGGGGATCTGACTGGGAAGCCGATTTGGAGTTGGATTTTTGTGTGTGCTTTTTGTTTATTTGCTTTTGATTATGTATAGTTTACATGTGGAATGCTGAATATAGTCAACTTGTGCCTTATGTTATTACTGTTCTTATTACCTTGCTTGTTGATTGACTGTATCCTGAAATTTTAATGAGGAAAGATGCAGGATTTCATCTGAAAAGCTGCCACTGAAGAAAAGGGCTCTTGTAAAAGTTAAAAGAGAGAGGTACAAAACTTGCTATTATGTAAAGGGTCTTGCTTACCATTCAGTGTGCATGGACTCTGAATTCAGCTTGTCTTAGGAACATGGGGAATTAGTCTTTTGTAGGTGTACATTTGTTTTTTGTGTGTGTCTTAGAGAAGAGAACTTGGCTATCAAAGAGAGTAACTACATGTCCATTAAGTGTTGGGGTTTTTTCCTTCTTGGAGGTTGAGAGGCATTAAAATATTTATAATCTATGAATGCATATGAAAATGTATATGCGTTTAAATAAATAATGTTATTTCTGAAACCTTTTTACATGTGAAAAAATGAATCAGGTCTAGTTCAATGACTAAGCTATCTTTTTGTTTGCTTGAGTGACTAATAAAATATTAGAATACTGCAAGCTAAATATGTAGCTTTTTTCTTTCTTTTTTTTTTTTTTATTTTATTTTAAACAAAATAAACACATTTTGCCATCTAATTTATGGCTGGCATATCTTTTTTCCTCAGACCTGCATTGGAATGAAACAGCAGGCGGTACAGGGGGAGTACTGGCAGATGAAGAGAATACGTTTCAACAGAATAAAAGCAGCAACAGTAAAAATAACACCTACAGCAATGCAATCCAGAAAGAAATCACACTGCCTTCAAGACTAATCTATTACATCAACAGAGACCCTGAAACCCCTTACCATGTCCTGGATACTAGGGCAAGGCACCAGCAGAAACATGACAAGGTAGGATGAAAAGAGGCTTATCTGCAGAATTTTCGTAATGGTAGTTATCTGATGTGGAACTGAGTTTGCATGTTTTATTCCACAGACCTTTGAGACTTAATGGTGGTCCTTACCACCATTTTTAGAAATTAAAGGAGGACATGTAATTAAACAAGACTGTAATTTCCCTTGTGTTAATTTAAATATAATTATTTTGAATTTCAGCATAGTTCAAAAGCTCAACTGTAGGTAAAACGAATGGGAATTATGCAAAGTTGACTTGTCTAATCGGTGTAGTTCTGGTGTCTTGACTTATGGTATACCATCATCAACAACATGCTTCTTCCAAAATAGCTCTAGACTGCAGAAACGTCTGCACAGGGAATTTCTTTAGAATCCTGAACTGCAGCATGAACGTGCCTGTCATGCACTGCCTAATAAATGCAGTATTGGTTTCCTGCTAGTGTATGACCAGTGAAGACCACTGTAAAGTATTACCAGATTTTGTCAAATAATACCTGTGTTTTTCATTTTCAGTGACAAGAGATAATATTTCATTTTGTATAGATGCAGATAGTAAATTTTTTTCTGAAATTGCATGGGATTGGACAAACTTTAATGTTATGAAAAAACTTGCTAAACAAGTAAACCTACTCTAAACCATATTGCTTAGGAGGTACCCTTTAAAATGATTCTATTCCATTTTTATAAATTTTTATTTAAAAAACTAATTTCTTCCCATGAGTTAAAAAGGTAAAGTTGAAGGTAACTATAGTTTGTATAGGAAGTGATTGTCACAGTAGAGAAGAAAGGCAGCAAAGCAGATCAGTGTGTATAATATTACTGAAGGGCTTGGCTATAATAGAGTTTCTACCTATTGAATTGCATTTCTTTTGAAATTTTAGAAAGGGAATTTATTATACACTATATGTGCTTTTGTTGATATTGATTATATGCCATTTCAGATATGGAATTAATATGGAAGCACTGTATAACCCTTTGTTGTGGTTTAAACCCTTGGAAAAAAGATGAGTTGTATCGTTTTGGTATTTTAATGGTAAGAAAGATTGCTTCCTAGCTTATTGAGCTTGGATACCAGTATGTGCCTTTGGAGGCATCTAAATACACCAGTATGTTACGGGTAGCACAAAAAAACTGTTTAGATGTTAGAAACTGGAGCTAGTTAAGAGCATACTACATTCAGAACTAATATTCCTTTAAAGTGAGACCTCTCTTTTAAATAAACTTGACCAACAGGGGCTTTCTCTTCCCCTCTTTGGAGAGGAGAGTGGAAAGAAAGAGATCTTGCAAGTGCTTGCAGACCTGCCTTTGGGAATAGTGCTTCCTTCATGTTTCTTTCTCCATGAGGTTTTTTTCTTGGGAATCCACAGAGGAGAATGCCTGTCAATCCTCTTCAGTTACCCAGCACTGCCCACAAGAACATTGCTGCCGTTGCCTATCCTTCCTATGCCCTGCCTGATCTCTGCCTGTTGGGGGTAAAGCTCTGCAGAAATCAGTGCTAACAGAATTGGTATTGATTTCCTTGAGTGTGCTTGCTGCTGAGTATTGCGTAAAGTGGATCTGCTTTCTACTCATTGTGTCCCTTTTAAGAGTAGGGAATGCTCACACTGCAGGTTTTCTCACGTAAGGGTTCTTTAAGCTTGGAGTTCCATAGAAAATGACATTATGTTGACTTCATCCTTCTGGCATGAATCTTCAATTGCTTTGATCCATTTAATTGAAGGAAAGTGTTGTTTATGTTCCTTTTCTGCATTGATTTTTGCATGTCTTGCTTTCAGAGCACGTTAGAGGGTCCTGTGTTCCCCCACACTCCCACCCCCAACTTGCCTCTTGTGTCTTTCCTTGCATGAAGTCATTTGTTTGCCCTTCCATCTATTTTACCAATAATATGGTAGCAAATATTTAGTAACTTTGTTCTGTTTAACATTAACTGGTCTCTGTAGAGCAATAATTGGGGGGGAGGGGAGAATTCTGCCTAGAATATATAAGGGTTTTGATTTTTGGGAGGGGGAGGATTTTTAGTACTTGCTTTTATCCTTTCCCAGAATTAAAATAAATGCTATATTGTAATAAATAATACTTTCATGATTTTGCTCTCCCCACATTGGTAATTAAAAGAAATAACCAAAATACCTTTATAGTTAGGTAAAGAAAGAAATCTATATTTAGGATTGAGTTTTAACATGTGAAAAAAGTAAAGACAAATATGAGGACCTTTTGTTTGTACACAATGGACAATTGAGGAACAAAAATACTATTTATTCTTTTTTTACTGGTCTTGGAACCATACATCCTTTAACCTGTATTTTCTTGTCAGTCTTAATATAACATTTATAGGCATATGATGTAGATGTACTCCCTAACTATGGAACTATGGATGTTATTCAGTAAACCCCTTTCTGTGAAGCTTCGCTGTAGTGGCCAGAAGAATATAAGTCATATGGATTATTTGGGAGATTAGGCCTGAGTACCTCAGAAATGCTGAGTCACTATAAAGAGAGGGGAAGAGTAGAGGAAATTGTGTGCATGTAGGAAGAAAGAGGTAAAGATAGAGAAATACAATTATGTAAAATGACTTAAAATATTTTATTTTTTAAAATCTCTTCCTAAAAGTAGGGGTCTGCAACCTTATTAATGAATATGTAGAAATGAAGGGATGAAGAAGGAAACAGTGTACCAGAGAACAAAAAATTTGAGTAATAAATTGCTTTCTTAGCACTGATCCTCTTTATCCCCATTGGATGTGGTAAAATGCCATCATAATGAGAGGGTGTATGTGATTTCAGTTGTTTGTAGAACTTCTCTAATTCCTTTTTTTATTGTTCCAAGAAGCTTTTTCTCACTGGTGGGGGAAAAAAAAAAAAAGGGTATGCTAGTTTTGGCTAAGTGGTCTATCTCCAAGGTGGACAGAGTTCTAGTGTACAATCTATTTTCTTTTTATGATCTAAAAAAAAGCATATTTTAAATACCTGGTACTTGACTCTAAAATCTGTATACCTGTTTCCTCATAGTCAAATTAAGGCTAGCTGGTTTTGAGTTCTTGGGTTATTTTTGGTGTGAAATGCTCAAAAATGAACATCTGTTTACAAAAACACAGTGATGAAACTTACAAGAACCTTTAAACAAGCTGAAGAGGTCTGAGTCATGTGTGCCCTGTCTTTCTAAACTTCTGCAGATGGAAGTAGAGTTCTGAATGAACTGATGATCTCTTTACTGAACCAGATTACTGCTGTGGTTCATTTTTGTAGACTATGTATACAAGATCATTAGGACGTAGCAGGAAGACTGCTATGTGACGCAACTTGTCACAAAAGGCTAGGACCAAGTCCTTACAGTAGCTGGCAGAGGGAAAAATCTTGCAACACAAGATGTGGTCTCAAATAAAAGGATATCCAGAGAAACACAACTGTCTTTAAATCATTGAATCATAAGTTCTCTGAAGTTGTAAAGAAGCAAAGTGCATAATTCTAAACTGTTAGTGTAATTTTTGGCAGGAGGGAGGCATTAAAAAAACTGTTTTGCAGACCCTAATGACTGGAAAAAAAAAATAGTGCGATAGTGAAGACTGTTCCACCCCCCAGAAAAAGCCCCTATATTCATTTTGGGCTATTTTCTTGGGGTGAAAACTGCAGGTGTTTGGCATGCAGGTGCTTCCAGGTGCTCATCTGTTTGTCATTTAAATAATGAAAATATGGCCAGGCTGAACATTGTTTTCTGCTATGTTGCCCTGCTTTAGAGGTTGAAATATAGTGCTGTTTCAGTCCTTTGTGCAACTTTGGTATATAGCATATAAAAGTTCAGAGGGAAAGCATCTTTAAGATGAAAGGAAAACAGCTGTATCATGGCCATTGCAAAGGAAATGGTATTGAAGAAAAAACAGGCCTGTTTTGTAAAATATGAAATGTTGGTTAAGAATCTCTTGAGGTGGCATCAAGTGAATTCTTGCTAAAATCCAGATAAAAATCCTATTTGCTAATTATTGTTTTCCCTTCCCTTGCCTATCTTAGGTCAGGTCTTCACTTTTAATCCCCATATAATGAAAACTGATCAAACTAATGAATGAACTTCATGTGGTTTATCTGTATGAGTTTAAGACTGTTAGAGAACCATTGTAGTATTTCAGCTGGCTTTGCTTTTTTGTTTGCCTTTTTTTTTTCCTTCCCCTGAAATTTCTGTGGTGCAGATTCAATTTACACTACTTGCAAATTAATGATTTTGTGAATTTTGTCTCTCTATTCTATTTGAACTCCTATTAACGTAAAAGGCTGATCTGGACTTTGTGTCTTCAGTAGTTACTGATTAACAGGAGGATTGAAATTGGTCTTCCTATCTTCTTTGGTTTCTGGGAGTAGAAAGTCATCTTCCTTATGCCAACTTGTCCTCAAGTAGATCTACATCTTGGTTTCCTAGCTGAAAGGTGGGTCATGATATTTCTAAAATGTTTCCAATTGTCACTTCAAGTGAAAACCTATAAAATGTTTCAGTTCCTCAGCATTAGGTAGTGCAACAATTGCACTTGCTAGGCCTTGTTCTGAAATAAAAAAAAAAGTTTATAGGTTTTATAGCATTTGTGGGAAGCTGGGTACTGCAGGAATGGTGGGTTCTGGCCCCTAGCGTTAAAAGAGCAACAGTAGGATTGCTTTCAGGGGTAGGCCTGAGTCTTCGCCCACATGCCAACAACCATTCTTTCAGAGAACAGCCTTCAAAGCTTGAGGGTCAAGTGCATCAAAGTAACTTTTCTATTGTTAATCATTAAAGACCAGAAATAAATAATCAATGGGAACTTTTCTGAAGTCCCATATGTTTTAAGCATGAGTTTTAACATGCTGCTCTGATACTTAGGTATGTTGTTCAGTATGAAATGCTTTATTTCCAGTGAATAGTGGAAGGTTATAGAATCACAGAATCACAAAATGGTTTGAGTTGAAAGGTACCTTAAAGATCACCTAGTTCCAACCCCGCTGTCATGGGCAGGGACACCTTCCACTAGACCAGGTTACTTCCAGGGATGAGGCATCCGCAACTTCTCTGACAACTTGTACCAGTGCCTCACCACTACCACAGTAAAGGCTTTTTCCTAATGTCTAATCTAAATCTCCCCTCTGTCAGCTTACAGCCATTCCTTCTTGTCTTGTCACTTGTAAAAAGTGTCCCTTTTAAAAAGTCCCTCTCCAGATTTCTTGTAGGCCCCCTTAAGGTACTGGAAGGCTGCTCTAAGATCTCTTCTCCAGGCTGATCAAACCTAGCACTCTCAGCCTATCTTCATAGGCTCCTGCCTTCTGATCATCTTCATGGCCCTCCTCTGGATTCACTCCAACAATTGTTTTTTTAATTTCAAATGCCATTGAAAAATACTTAGTTTTCAGATCTGTAATAATTCTATACTTCGGCTCTCTTCTGAGCACAGTTATCTTGGCATATGTGCAATGTAGTAGATGTTTTCCAAACACTAAAGAAGGATGGCTTCTGCATGAAGTCTGAGGATAGGCAAACAAGCTGACAGAAAACTAAGGAACAAATGTATAGTAGGTCACATTCATTTGTGACAAAACTTGTACTATTTTCAGAATGAAGGCCTAGCTCAAAAAATGTTTTAATGGTGTAAAATCCATCTAAATCTGACTTATGTTTCTAATTCCAAAACGGGAGTGATGAAACCCCTTGCTCAGGTACTGAGAGCAGCAGCTCTTGGCCATTATTTTAGTCAGCAGAACTACATGCAGAAATAGACTATTAATAGCCATGATGGTCATTTGGAGATCATATCTGTATGAATATAGCAAAAGATCCAAAAGTACTATCAGTCAGTTAAATAACACTGTTACTTTGGTTTAAAGACTTGTGACAGACCTTGGTATTTTTGAAGAGATAACAGATCATTGCATTTGGCATAGTTCTACTGTGAAGAAAGTAAAACCAATATAGTACTTTTGGTGGTGATGGTTGTAAAGTTTCTGAAAGTCTGGACAAAGCAAATTATGGACAAAAGATGCCCAAATGCAACAATAAAAACAATGGAAGCGTTCAAGTTGTGACATGGATCGGTAGAACTGAGATTTCAATTACAGCCTTCTAGTCTAATTTGATCTTGAAATTTACAGTAAGCTAATGACCGACTTGAAAGAAACTGTAATTCTTTATATATATGGATTTTTAGCTTGTAATGCCCCTGAGAACTACTCCTTTCCACAAGTAGTTACAGCACGCTTGGAATGTCCCTAGTATGAAGAATCTCTTATTACAGTGACTATGCTAGTAATCTAATCTTCCAGAACAGTAATAAAAGACCTTTTTTTTTCCCTCTCAAATTCAGGTTTGGTAGCAGGAAAAATGATACTCGCACCCTCCTTCAGCCCACTCCTCTATGTATCATCAGTAAGTCTTTGCTGCAGAAAAACTTTATGTAATTTTGCAGCTTTGCTGTTGGAGTAGTTTACAGCTGTCAAAGCAGGAACCTCTGCAGAGGATTTTAAATTATAAACATGTACAGAGGAGCTTGGCCTTCTGTTCTTGTGAGCAAAGAATGCTCATGCAGATGTGAACCATGTATGCCAGTCATACAAGAAGGTGATGTTTAATCGCCTGTGAAAAGGCATGGTAAGATATGTAACTTCAAAATATAATATTCTTGTTTGAATTTATATTCCTATGCCAATTAGAACACCACGTTTCAGATTACACTTTAGGCATTGTATTACACAGTAACTGGTAAGAGACTACTGTGAAATAATAAGCTGTATCACAGGATTTCAGGCACTTTTCTGAAATATTTCCTCCCATCATGGTGGTACATGAGGGTTGTTAACGGCTAAAACACCTGGTGACAACTCACTGGTAGCTTTCTGTGCTAACTTGTTACAAGAAAAATGTCAGTTTCAGAATTAAACACTTTAGTCTCACTACCTTCACCTGATTTCTGGCTCATGGCTTTTACAGGTGCTTATCTATTATTCAACTAGCTTTGCAAAATCTGTATTTTGTTGCAGCAGTGGTGTATCATATTCATCGGAATTCAAAACTGGTTTTGCTAAACTGCGGAGATCTAAAATCCAGTGTTCTTTTCGTAACCAGTAGTTTGAGCCGAGTTTGGTGGAGAACATGCCCTATGGCAGGGCAGCAAGTTAGTGTCAGCTGCCTTGCAGCAATTGCTTATGTGTCCAGGCTGCATCTGTTAAGTGAGGCACACTAATAGATAGCAAGTGGTGTTTTTAGATACAGGGGTAATTGTTTTCAGAAACAGCAATGATACTGTATCTCATCCTACAAGATGAACTTTTTCTTATGGTATCGTAGACCAAGAATACAAGTTACTTTTATTTTAAATTACAGAAAGATAAAGAATACATGGTTGCTGGTTTAGAAACTTAAAGGATGTTTTACAGGTATCATTGGATATGCTTGTCTGGACAAAAGAAAAGCTATAGCAGATCAGACTAGATGTTCATCTGGGTATCCCTGAGATCAGGCAGTAGCAGATGCTTAGGGAGGGATATAGTAGTGTAACAGTCATGGGGTGCTACTTCCTAGACCCCAGACTAGCAATTTGTGGCTCAGGGTCTTCTGGGAACCAGAACTTGTGTTTTGGATTTAATAGCCCTTGATGGGAGTTCCTGATCTGGAGGTTATCCAGGGATTTCTTTTTATTTTATTTTTTTATATATATGCATACATTTTTAGTGTCTGTAAAGTCTTGTACTGAAGCTTTGGGATTTTGGCATGATTCAGTACAGCATGATTGATTCAGTACAGCATGATTGCTTTTGAAGTGTGTTTTATTATGGCATATGTCATCCTCCACACTTAAGCATTTTCTTAATCAGTTAAGTAGCTGAATATGTTGAATATGTTGAAAGATATTCAACAGTTTGCCTTACTTAGTTGGTTTGGAATTGTCAATCTGAACAACAGTAGTGACAAAAACAAAACAAAATTTGAAGTGGAAAACCAAAATATTTGGTTCTCTCTCTTGCAGGTGACTATTTAGCCTTGATGCTGCTCTTGTTCCAAAAACTGTTTCAAAGAATATACATTTTAAGTAATGAATAGTTTGGTAGGAGAAGTGAAAGAAAGGCTGCACCTTTATCAAACTGAAAAGAAAGCATATTTTTAGTTCTAAACTAACCGTTGAAAAATTATATAGTCAGTGTTGATGTTATATTTTTGCTCAACTTGGCTCCCTAGAGTGTTTGGGAACACTGGTAGTTAGTATTGTTTCTAAAACAACTTGTAAACATTGTTGATAAATTACATTGAATAAATCCTGATTGGGCAGTCAGGTTTTGCCATGTTACATGTGTGGGCGTGTTATGCAATAGATCTATAAATGATAATCTTATCTTAAAGGAAAGACTCTATCTTCATGGTTTGTATGTAAGAGTGCAATATAGTCAAAATCACTATGCTTATCTTCGAGCAGGAGATATTTTGGAAAACTTCCAAACATATTTACAAAAAATATAATAAAAACTAGAGCAATTCTGTAGTTATAATTTCTCATGTTTCAGAATGATCTTAATAGAATAGTACATGCTCTTTTAAACTTTCCAGATAGTTAATATTGAAGTCTTGTTTGTAGCATATATTTGAAGACACAGAAATTTAGGTAAACATTACATGGGGAGAAGACTCAAAGCAATTGTTTCTGTAACTCTAAGTGAATCTTTATGGGATAAAACTAACTGCAACCCTTGTCCTGCAACAAAGTTTCACGCTTTTTTAAAAAATCAAATAAATTAATACATGTGCATGTTGAAAACATGAGATCTTGGTAACAAACAGGTGCTTGAAAAACTCCTTGTGACACTTGTTCCCTGGTTTCACTGTGCAAAAATGCTAGGCATGCATTTAAACTGAGATCCTATTCCTTTGTCTTTTAATATATATGCCAGCTTTCATCCATTCAGATTCTCTTCATCAAGTCACCTGTTTGTCTTTATACTTCAAGTGTTTCACTCTGGTGATTCAGAGCAGCTGGAAACAATTTGCCAGGTCAGTGTGACCTCAGCAAATTGGTGGACTGGTAAGACAGCTGTTAATATTTACCAAAAATTGTAACAGAGAGAAAGCTTGATGCTGGTTTGCATCCATCTTATTTTAGGTATCACCTAGAATACAGTTTTTAAAATTCTTGTTTAAAGTTATTGTATTTGTTGAATAAACAAAAAACAGGCTTTATGTAAGAGACTGTTTAATGATATTAAACATCTTTAAAATACTTTAGAACTACACATTTGTTTTAAAGAAGCTTGATAGCAAAGCTCTGTGCCCCTGTTAACAGAGAGATGATCATTCTGGGGGCAAAGAATGCTAAACTAACACAGGAAACATCACAGCTGGCTTTAGTCACCATAGCAACTTTAGAAATAGTTTTTTAAAATTCTGTTGAAAGGTTTTATGAAAGATGATGCATACCTTTGCTGAGAAATAAGATGAAAACCAGTGCTGTTCTGTGTAGTGCAAGAATGGAAGAGGAACATAAAGAATTTATTCTTTGTGGAAAAATTTTCAAAACAGAACAAAATTGTAGGCCTTATGGGTCATAAAAGCTAACCTTCATATTATTGAAGTTATGTCATAAACTAGCTATGTCATAAACTAGCTATGTCATAAACTAGCTTCAGCTATGTCACAAAAACTTTATATAGTTTTTGTGACATACCTGAAGATTCATTGTGGTGTTTAATCGAAAGAAAAAAATAAATACTGTTTTTCTTTAAAGGGCTTAGTAATATTCCAACTTTATGTAATTATTAATGCTGTAGCAAATTAGTATATAAGTAAGCATGGTTTGATTAGAACATTATCAGGGAAGATGTTCTATGAAATTCAGATCTAATCTCTTCTACTCTGTTGGAATAGTGTCTTCACAAAAACAAAATTCTTGGGTCATCTCTCTTCTCATTTTTTCTAGAAAACAGATGTTCTAAATGTCTTTGGCTTGAGCTACACCAGTATAGAAAAGAATAAAGAATACAATTTATATATCTGGCAAAAATTGAATATCCTGAAAGTTAAAGTTAACTCCATATGCAAGACAAGCTAATGTTTTGGGGATTTTTTTATTGTTGTGTGTTGAGTTGATGAGTTGTATGTTGTATGCACAGTGTTCTGTACACTGGCTTGGCTACAATGCCAAGTACAAGCCTCTAATTGTGAAGGGATTACTCTGACAGAGTCTTTTGTAACATGTAATACAAGTCGTGCCATGACCTTCTTGTTTGAAGGTGTGCATTTTAGATGTTTTAATTATTTTAGGCCTTTTAAAGTGAACGATGCAGTAACTTAATTAAAAGAACAGTATACTACATAACTTATGCTTTTGTTACATAGTCATCTAGTTATGGAAAAAATATAGAATTTAGGTGAATAATGTTTTTTCCTTCTCTTGAGGAATGAGTGTGTATTTGAAAGCATGCTTTTCAGGTACCATTTGCTTCTTTCTTCTTTTACCTTCTAAAAAGGCAAATCCTTTTGAATCAAAATTTGGTACCAGGACAAAGCTTTTCATATATGCCTATGAGATTCATGAAAATACGCAGGTTTTCCGGAACTTTGTTTGTCACAGGTGTTTATTACACATTTACATATAAAGCTCAGTGATTCTTTTGACAACTTTAAATGTTTTGCAAAACTGTATAGTACTCCTGTGTGTTCGTGTTTACAGGCTGTACATCTGGCCCAGGCAAGTTTCCAGATTGAGGCCTTTGGCTCCAAATTCATCCTTGACCTCACACTGAATAAGTAAGTGCACAATTTGAGGTTTCTTTCTTTCCTGCTCTTGTTGTCTTTAACTTATGATACAAGGTCAGGGCACATGGAATCCCAAGATCTGTGGAAAAATATGCTGTTATCCAAGTTTATTAATACAAAGTAACATTTAGGCTTTTTTAAACAAGGTAACTGTCACCCTTGCTGACACCCATAACATATATACCTTTAAATTTTATCATTCATGACAAATAAATGATGACGGAGATTTCAGTACCAGTTGTGATTGAAATGTGTGGCTTTTCTTGTGCTTTTTTTTATTTGATAAACTATCATGCAGATGTTATTTTACATGCTAAAGTTGGTGTATAGGAATATTGTAAATACTGGCTCAACTTTAATGATCTGGAAAACAGGCTATTGCCACTATTATCGTGAAGTGGGAATCCTAATAGTTTTCCTGTACGGAAAGGTGCTGCTAGAGTCTGTTTACCAGCAAGATAGACAATTTTACATAATTGTCAGGTCTAGAAGATCTGACTTGTAATACAGGTTAATAGCAGTTTAGTTGTTTGTGTCACATCTATTTATATCCCAGCTGAAGGTATAAAACTAGGTGTTTTTCTAAAAATTCTTGTGAAGTTTTTTTGCTATTGAAAGTTTACACTGAGAAAGTTTAAGGTAGAAGTATAAAATCAGTACTAAATACTGGACAGTATGGCTTAAAAGTGCACTTGCCCCTTCTGCTGCCCTTGAGGTTTTCAGCATGTTTAAAGGAGAAAAAATTTACAGAAACAATTGCATACTGGTTTAAAAAAAAAAAAGAAAATGTGTTCCTCTGGTCCATGTGAGGTCTTATTTTGGTCTTAACTGTCATGTAATGAAAGTTTTATTAGGGAGAATAATGTAAGCTTATTAAATCTAATAGCTTTTCAAAGCAGTAGGCTATGGATTTGTAAAATTTGATGAACTGTTATATTAGCATATTTTGCTGCCTAGCTACTAGTTATTGGATGTTTTGCTCTAAAGGTGAAGTGGAAATATTTTCCTTCATCAGTGCATGATTCTGAAGTTAGGTTGTTCTTGCAGTTATGTCTTAAAGTGTGACATGAAGTCTTGAGTGGCTGGCAAAAGATGTGTTGGTATCAAGCAGGGAATGGCATGCAGAATGGAAGGAGAAAGAAGGCTTGAAGATAACTGGGTGTTCTCTAGCATCTGGAAGAACTATAGTGTAGTGCAAGACTGGTGTTTTATGAGTGTTGGAGTTGGACCCATGCAGAGTAATTTCCTGTGGGGTAATCATGGCATTTGTGAAGGGAACCGTTATCTAGTGGTCTCTAAGCCACAGGGAATTTCTCCTCTTGGTCTGCTTTGCCACTGTTCCTGTTTGCATGTCCAGCCAGTAGCAAGGCTGAGCACACATTCCCAAGATGGCACTATGCTTAGGATATGGATGGTCACACAGACCATCACAGAGAAAAAACATTGCCTTTACTGGCACCACTTATAAATGCAAACAGGACTCAGGTGAACAAGAATACAAACAGCCTGATAAGGTTCTTCTCCAGCTGATGGGAATTGGAAGTTTTCTAGTGAAACACATGCACCAGTCCTTTCCTGGTTTGCAAGTGTGCCCACATTCAGAGACTCAAATGTTAACGCAGGCTTTAAGTTCATTAAACATTAATGTCTGGGTCTGGGGTCTCTCACTTGGTCACTTAGACCCTAGTCTTTCCAGGTGCAGGTTTTTTCATAGTTGTTGACTGACTCTGAAGTTTGCTTGCACATCACACCTATGCAGAATAGAGAGCAAAGTCACACAAAAAAATACTACAAGTAGGACTCAATAAAAGCATAGGACAGACTGCAGTGATCAGGTGCAGGGCTGGGCCAAACAAACCTACTGTCTTGCAGCTTGCGCTGACTCCTTTTCATGCCACTTCCGCTCCGTTTTACTGCATTTGTTCTGTCCTGATTCACCTTCCTTACCTTTGGCACTTCACCTGAACATCCCATAACAATGTTTGCACGTTTCCACAAGCCCCTACACGCATCCTGTAATAAGTTTGTTCTTTCCTGGGAAACCCATGATGACATTGTTCACCACTTCTTATCTGTTCTAAAGTTCTGGTTGAACCTCTTCAAAGCCATGCCTGAATGGCTCCTTCCCTGGCCCATCAGTCAGTGACCTACGAGAGGTATCAGCAAAGACCAGAACTCTTATCTCCTTTTAATTAGGATTTGTGTGTTTGGATGTTGGTTGCTTTTCCTGTCGTAGTCTCTTATGTTGAATGGCTGTTAACCAAATCCATCACAAAACCAATACCCTCACATTCCCTGTATCCTTGCAGTGTTACCTGTTGTCCAGCTCTGGTCTTCATTCTTGCTTATATATAGCAACAAATGGTCCATAAAGAAAGTAAGTGTATATATAAGTAAGTGTATATATATTTTTCCAAATGAGGTTGCTTTGTCAGCAATCAAGAAATGCAATGTCTTTCATGTCAAAAAGAGAGAGGGAGATCACTTTTGTGCACCTTATGCTAGTAAGTTCTGCTCTTGGGGTATCAAGAATTTTCTTACTGGCTACATGTAAGGTGCAGGGTGTTCAAGTGCCTTGCTGGTTTTGATGGTTTGATTACCAGTTTGACTTTTTATACGTCGGGTCTTCTAGCTTCCTAAGTGATTTTTGACTCACAAACATTTGACTCTCTATCTGGTTCTGCTCCAGAACATTACTTCAAAAACCTGTCCTACTTTTTGACCTGACATAACACTCTAAAACTGTAAGTCATAAAACTTGTAGCATCATAGATTGGAAATACTCGCAGGCAATGATTTGGAAAAGACTCATTCTTATATCTGTTACATTTGTGTTTGGCAGAATGCTGCCTTTTGCTGCTATGTTGGATTATAAAGAATTTTAGTTGGCTTGCTGGTGTTACTAATATTTAGTCAGAAGGAAAGGCAGAAGAACAACAGAGCCACAGATTTGAGCTATTACATGCTATTGGCCAAAATAATCCATTTGCATGTGGAATACGTATTCAGAATCTGGAATACCCTTGAATATATTGAATATCTACTTGTATTAGTTACTTTAAGGTGAGTTAATGTCACCTAGTCTGTGTATTCTGGTTTTGTCCCTGCCTTTTTTAGGAAAGTTCTTTGAATATATAAAGCTAAAATAAAGATGGTTGTTGCCTACAAACAGGTTCTAGATTGAAGTTTTCTTTATTGGAATCCCTGTCTTTGCCTGCCTTCTGTGTTCCAGCTGCTCTTTTGTTTCACAGCAAGTTTTATAACCAGGAGGTGAAGAAAATTGGATATTCACTGGCATTAATAACTGTCAAGATTTTGTAAGAAGAGCAGGTGGCAATCTGAGAGTTTGAGGCATGTTAATGTAAATTTTGTACTTGATGTTTTGTATCTTGCTATAGTGCGATGGCACAAACAGCTTGAAGGAACTATAAGCCAATCAAACCTCTTGAATCCGGTGTGCAGGGATAATTCAAATGTAAGATTTCTACGGAGTTTGAATGGGTAATGAACTTTTCAGTTGCACAAGGTCTACAGGTGTTAAAACTGATGAAATATAATTTGTTATCCTAGAGGTTGGCAGCTTTTTCTGACAAGACCAGGGAAAAAGTTTAGAGAGTTTGCTTTTAGTACAAAAATGAAAGATTATATGGTACTAATGGGGTAATCCCGTTTGAAAAGTTAGGGATATTTTTAATAATTCAGCTCTGATTGTCCAAACTCGATAAATTCCCTATGCAACAAGTAATGTGTAACATTGTCTTAAAGCCCAATTTATATGAAAAGCCTTTAAAAGCGTTAATGAATTTCAGTGAATTCATATTTTTGTCCTCAAACAATACTTTAAATTCATTTGGGTAACAATGTAATTGAGTCGTCAGTGATCCTGATAGATTGGAACAATTTCTAATTTTTCATTTATGTATTACATACAGAAATGTGTGCAAGGTGCTAAGAAATTACCTTTTCCACCAAAAAGTAAAAGGCTTTTAAGTTGTCCTTCTATGGACGGACAAGTGTTTCTGCAGGTAACTCTTATGTCCTGTTTAAAGCTACCAGTCTTTATGTTCCAGTGTAATACTAAAACACATGAGAGAGCAATACTACCATAAGCAGTGAGTTAAAAATGTCTGCTTGCTGGTTTTTTTTTAGTGATGAGGTAAGTTGGCTATATTGCCTGTCAGTTTTCAGTCGATGGTCTAGAATCAGTCTCTAAATAAAGGAGTCTCCTCCAGCACTGGAGCATGCTAGAGCTTTCCCCCACAGGGACTGTGGTGGCTGGGGCAGATACAAGGATTGGGGAATTCGGTACCTGAGCTGGACAGAAACAGGAGGTAAAAACCAAAGACAAAACCTTTTCTCTCTTTCTGCTGAAAACTTCCCTCAAAATTTAGGATTTTGGGGAAGGGGGTGCGGGGTGCGGAATCGCCAAAACCAGCCTGTACTTCTCAGCTTTGTAATTTTTCTTGTAGAAGTCCACCTTTCCAGGAAAATGGATTCTTCCTTTCAATGAAGAGATAATATGAAAAAAAAAAAAATTATATCTTTGGCATAAACTGAAAAAAACCTCAACACCCACGACTTTTGACTGTAACATGACTTAAATATTTGAGATATTAGAATATGATAACCGTTGTAAAAAGTTAATTTTTATGTGAAGCGCAGTATTACAGCCAGTTTATTTATCAGTTTAAAGCTTGTAATTGTTGAGTAGTCTTTGTGGTCTATATTCCTGTAGATCTGACTTTAATTTGAGAACAGTCCCAGAGGTGATTCCATTCTTGGCATAATTTAGAAAACAATACGGCAGTAACTGGTTACTTGAGAATCTATTTGATTTTTGGTTTTTTTCAAAGTTATCTTTTAATGGAAATGGGAAAACTAGTCACAGTTTTCCAGAAGGAAACTTCAAATATTTATAACATTTTCTTAAATGAAAGCTTGAACCTTTAGGATGCTAAATGGATCCTATAAGATACACAGGCTGTGTAAAGTAGATGTGATAATATTACCGTAGCAAGTCTAACTCTAGTTTGCTTTTGAAAATTTGTTACAATGAGATGCAAAGAACTTAGTGTTAGGATTTTACAACAATGTGTGTGTACTCCTGTGTGTACAACAATGTGTGTGTACTGTGAGTAAGTGTGAATAAGCCTTGAGCATCTCAGCTGTAGATAACAGAGCTTTACTGCCTCACTTGCTGCTCCTAGGACTGGAGGCAACCTATTAAAAGTCACCGTTTGCTTCAGTGGGCATTTCACATGCAAAAAGGCTTAGACTAAACACAGATACTAAAACATCTCCCTATTTTTCAAGACATATTAATGTGTTAAAAAAAAAAAGCTTTCTTTTGTAATTAAAAAAATTATAAAAACCTGATGGTGAAGAAGCTTCCTCTTAATTACTGCGTTCACCTGTAAATTAGAAGCATTTGTTATAAACAATATTTCAATTATTCTGTCTTCTCTTAGTATTTTGTTTCTGTAATTTTAATTGCTTAGTACAATTCTCTTCAGGTGTTCTTTTCCATCCTGTCACTAAGGTTATGAGTAAAATGTGTATTTTATAATATAATATTACAGTTATTTAATATTATTATTTATAATTTTGTGTATGCATGCACATTTGTATGTTCATAAAGTGCACTGTCTAGTTTTACTCATTCGCTCTTCTAGGAGTACAGTAGAAGGCAGCACCAATCCTGCCATTGACCAAGGACTTGCACTCAGCTCAATGTCTCCAATAGTTCTCAGCAGTATTTCTAGCTCCTTGTCATCTACTTTCATTTGTGCTGCAACTTTCCAGATCAGTCCTTTTAATTTTTTTCTTCTTTTTTTGATCTCCTTTTTCTTCATCTCATCCCCTTCTCTTCAGCAAACATTTATAGAATAAGAAGTGTGTATGTGTGTTTCTATGTATGTTTTATAGGGGATAACTTTAAACTATAGCCATAGAGATTAATGTTGCAGTCTCTGACTTTCAAGCACTCAAGTTTTGGATTCCTCTGTAGTAATTAAGTGATGTTGTTATGCCTGCTGTGCAATGCATGAGTGGAGTTGTGCTCCATAGAATCACTATCAATATAATCACTGACAGCAGAGCTTATTTCAACAAGACTGTAAGAAACTCAGCATAGGCTAATTTGTTTGAAATTCCACTTTTTCTTTTTTGTGCTAATGTAAGAGCTCTTGGGACGTATGTGCCTGCATGAGATCTGGGAGCCTCTGGTAAAAAAACCCTAACCCAGCCCAAAATTAAACAAAACCAAATGACACCCCCATTCCCCAAAGCAAACAAACAAAAAACCACCCTAAAACCTGAGACATGCTGTTTGTCTTAAAATGCAGATGTTGTTGTGAATGTTTAGCCCTCTTGTCAGACCCCTTGCTTATGGAGTGAAAAGACTCTTCTGCACAATCCTGATCCTGGATTTAATGAAGTGTGGATCTGTCACCCTTCTGAACAGGGTTCTGGAAGCCTGTCAGCTGAGATGCAACCACAGCCATTGGTTTGGTGGATCATTAGGGACAGCAAGCTCAGGGCAAATACACATCTGGGACAGTATGACAATGCTATAAAATTCCATGTGGCAGGATAAGGATGTTTATTGCCTCCTTCCATGTAACAACTACAGGTATCAAATACAGGAGGAAGTTTGAAAGGAGGTGCTTCTTACAGAAAAAATGAAAATGCAAATCTTCTTGTCACAGGATATTGTATATATTAAACTATTTACAGGAGTTAAAGGATTGGAAGAACTTACAGAAATCTACTGAAGGCCATTGAAAACAGTTATACTAACTGGTTTATGAGATCCTGGTGTCACAGATCCCAGGGTGCTGGGAAAACTCCCTGAAAAATTGCTACATGTGTGTATTTGCTGTGAGGCAACACACTAAGCAGCTGTCTTGCCTGATGCATCTTTTCTTAGGTTATGTTGCTTGCTCACATGTAACCACTGTAATGTGCAGTGGTTAAGAACTGTTCCTTTTCTAATCTAGTAGATTTTTCTGAGATGGTCCAGTCTTGTCAATAGCAAGATCTTAATGCTGAAGTGAATTACTGGGATCTCAGATTCTGTTATAGCCAGGTTGAAATATTTGCATTTGGAGCTAGTATAAAGCTTGTGCATGCTTGACATATCAAGCGTATCATCAAAATAGCTTCTAAGAGCCCACACCACAGAGTTTAACTTGATTCAATGACAGAACTATGTCAGTCAAATGGACAAAGGCATCAGATGGGCATTCTGTTAAGTAATTAAATTAAGCTGTGTTGCTCAGATGCTGGTACTGAGCTCGAATAATTTCAGAATACTTAAAGTTAGTTATTGCTTGGTAGTAGGTTAGTATAAAGATGATCTAAGAAGTACGCAAGAAAGATAATTCAGCTGTAGTCCTATTTTCTGCAGGCTGTGTACTAGGTTCCTGGAAGCTAACTTGGTTGCCTGTATCTTTTAGTCATTTCATAGGCTTTACCTACCTAAATCAATTCTTTTCATCAAGATAGTTAGATACCAGCTGAGGTAAGCCAGTGTTCACACTGCAGCTCTCCTGTTAATAAAAACAGCAGCAGTGAAATACGTGCTGGGGAAGTGGATGCGAGTTCTTCAGAAAGCATCTGCTGCTTAGCAGCTGGCCTGTGTCTTCAAGGCAGCAACTACTGGGAATGGCATATCCCTTTGCTGCTTATTTTGCATCTCTGCAATGTAACTCATATAGAAGAGCTGGTGATGCAGGACAGCTTAATAAAAACAATTTCCTAAGACAAGGCAGGGTGAGAGGAACTGTAGGAAAGGACACAGCAGACTAAAATTTTCACGAGTTCATTCAACATGTTGCCATTTGATATGTTCATTGTAAAGCATCATACTAATGTGTCACCAGCCTAAATATGCTCATGGCAGGGGGATTGGAACTAGATGATCTTAAGGTCCTTTCCAACCCTAACTGTTGTATGATTCTATGTCTGATGTCATCATGACTTACACAATTGTTTCAATTAAAGCTTGCAGTGTTCCTAGTGCTCATAGTATTGAAAAACAAATTTGTACTGGATGCATTTCTGCTAAATCAAAATGTAAATGGATCAACTGAAAGGTGACAGAACACAGTCCAGTGTAGATGAAACATAAATGCATTTTCTAAAATTGGGTTGCCTTTCAGAGGTAAATTTGGGCATTCTGTGAATGATAATGAAGGAAGAAGAGTTACTTTGTGATCTGGAGAACCCTACTTTGTGCGTGAGTTCTGTATCTCATTCTTCAGGCGCTTGTACTTCTACACGAGCTCTTAGTCTGTTCTAGGCTTTCCTTTTTGATGCTACTTGCATAAAGCATCCCATTGCACCTACCAGTGACAGTACAGTGCTCTTCTGTGTATCTGTCTTTCATATTAGAAAAAAATGTTTGAAGTTATTTTGGTTAAATGTTTGTTGTTGTTGTATGTTCTGTTTATTTGTGGTTTTGTTTGTTTGTTTTTCCCCTTAAATAATTTCTCCTGTCTATTGTTAGATTTGTCAGCATTAATAACAGGTAAAAGTTTTGGTAGAGGAATTTGGCAGTAGCGGTTTTATGCTTATTTTTACAGCTGTTGTTATTCCTGGAGCTTTAGCGAAATACAGAACAAACTTCCTTACCCAAATTCTGGCTTTTTCTTTGTGGCAGTAGTGGAACATCTTTGTTCCACTACTGAAGTTTCCAGTCCTAGGCTACTCTTTGCACTATCACATTTCAATACTAACCATTTATAAACACAGTTTAGTTTGTGCTGATTTTGCTGTGAATATAGAGAACAGGACTGAGATTAACTTTATTATAGAGACAACTGGTTGCATGAACTAGCAGATCCATGTTGGAAAATGCCTGCAAACCTACTGTCCGCATCCCATTCCCCAATTTTCCCCTGAATAAGGTGGTGATTGTCTTAGATTAACAGTATATATTGAGGGATTTCTGGATGATTTGAAGTAAGTTCTTTAGAATGTTTGCTAGTGTAGACAGATACTTGAAATAAGAGTAATTGATACAAGGTACCTGGCAAAAATCAGGTACCTACCAAGGTAAAGGCATACAGTTTAAGGAGAAGCTGACAGTTCAATGGAAAGTTCAAAATTCTTGCTGCCCTGTGGGAAATCTTAGAGAAAAATGCCCTTGCAGTATGTTGGTGGTTATGCATGAGAAGCTTAAGAACATAATAATGATCAGAAATTAGTGTTAAATACCCTGTTAACAGTATAATATGAGAATGGGTTTGTAAAAGACAATAGCCCTGTAAAAGATTTTTCTACTCCCACTTCTAGGTGGTAGATACTGTGTTACATTTGGCAAAAGGGTGCACAAACTGTAAGTGTGTTTTGTTTACAGCATGCCGATTGGGAAGTATATAATGAATCACAGGCCTCTGTCTTCTTTAGAGGGAATTTGTCAGTATGGAGGATTTCATTGACGTGCCTTGTATCAAGCAGATCCCACAGGACAGTAGCATTAGAAAGTCAGCAATGAGAAAAGTGGAGTCTACTGGAAAAGCCCCTGTCTGCTGCATCTTTGCTTTGTACTTCTAATATATATAGGAATATTCCATCATAAGCATGTCATGTTAGTTACCCTGTCATGTGGGACACTCTATTTACTACCCGAATCAGGAATCCCTTTGCAGTTGTAAGTAATGAGAAGCTAAAGAACGGAAAATGTTGGTAGATGAAGGAAACAACTGGGTTACAACAGAAGGTCAATGAAAATTCAAAAAAGGGGAAATCAACTCTGGAAAGATGCTGCAAAAGGTGGACTAAAGAAATTTTGAGCAGCTTTTACATCACGTGAATGTCATGTAATCTGACAATTAGTTGTGAAATGGTAGACATAGTGGGAAGTCTTATGAGATGCCAAACACACTAGTTGGCACTGAAAGTTCTGAGATCAGTTGTGTAAGATTACTAGAAGAGGGCCAAAAAAGAAGGTGTGAGAGTGTGAGCTTGATTTGGAAATGGGTAGATAAATGCTGATCCCGAAATTGGTTTGAGGAAACCAGATGGTCTCTGTGAATTCAGGTTGAAGTGTCTGTAAAAATCTGAATCTGGTCAAGGCCCTTTCATGTTGAGCATAGTTCCAGTGTTTAATCATCTTCATTGATTTTTGTAAACTTATATCTAGTCAGAATTTTCCATTTTCCTACTTGTGTCAGTTACCTCTAGCCTTGTCTATACCATCCCATTAAGTAGTGAGGACGGCAGTCCTTATGCTTCATAATAAGTATGAAAAATGTGAAGAAGAAAAGAACATTATCGACACTTTAAAGTTTAAATCCTCTATATATGTAATCCTCTTTAGAAGCTTCAAACCTTGCCACATTGAAGAAGTGATTGTTTGTATTTTAGTCAAGCACTTGCACTAATTATAAAGTATATGTATTCTCTTGCAGAGAAAATGTATAGCTTACTATGATGCAAATAGAGAAAACTATTTTATGCAACTGAATTTATTTTTAAATCTGCACTTAAAAAGATATCAATTAAATATTGCTATCAAAATTAAGGTTAAGACAAACGATGAGACTTCAGTAATTATTCATGGCTATTAGTGCCCATAATGTGGTCTGTCAGTTCCATGAAAAAGGACTTTTAAGAGAACCACTGCTAACTGGCTTCTGCAGGATTGTCTCTGATAAGTGTAGTGCCTGATAAGTGTAGCATGAAGAATTGATTTTATGAGCCAATAGCCCCAGAGTTAAAGTGTGACCAGGATTGCTTCTAGTCTAATCTGAGTTTTAGGTGCCCATTATTGTGCTTGTTGTTAGCCATGAATTCCCATCAGAGCTATTTTGTCAGACTAGGCTTCCATAACGGTGGTGGTTTTTATTCATAGCAACCATATTTTTATTTTTATATATGTACCACTATCAGACCCTTTTTTTTTTTTGGTGGAGGGGGGAGGAGAGGCGGAAGGATACAGGCTATTAGAGGCTTGAAAAATGCTGAGAGATCTGGATCACATTAAGTAGAATGCTTATCTTGCATATATGATGGGCCCACTTCACATATTTAACTGCTTTGCTCTGAGCCTCTATGCTGCAATCCTGATTATAACTGGGGGGGAAAGGTGAATGGGGCATTGACATTATCCCAGGATATATACAGGCCAGCTAATCCTGTTGGAAAGGGGGGGGGGGGGGAAGGAAATTTGAACTGTAAATTATACAGTATGGGAAATGTTTATGCTTCAGAAATCTGTCTTGCCAGGGCTATGAGAAAAATAAACGTAAGAAAAGAATCTGAGAAGAAAAAGTGAAAACAGCATGATTTTTTGTGTGTGTGGCTTTGGATTTTTGTTTGGGGGGGGGTTCTTTTGTATTTGGGTTTTTTTCTGGTTTCTTGGTTTTTGGTTTTTTTTCCCTAGGGGGGAGGGTGTTTTGGTGTTTTGTTTGTTTTGGTTTTTTGGGTTTTCTTCTCTCTCTTTTTTTTTTTTTTTTTTTTTTTTTTTTTTTTTTTTTTTAACATTACCACTTTTGGAAAAAATTGAGTACATTTTGTCAGTACCAGTTACTGGCGGCAAAGGAAGTTCTAAAGCCATGGGATATTTTTTGCATATTCAAAAGGCTGATAATCTAATTATACAGCTAAAATACAGGGGATTAGATTGCAGAATGAAATTCCCCCTTCTGTAACACTCTCTGGCTGGCAGTGCACCAACAAAGCATATACTGGATACAAGTTGCTTGTTTTTTTTTTTTTTTTTTTTTTTTTTTTTAAAACTAATTTACAAGGAAAGAAAAAATTGGTTGAAAATTCTAAGCAAAAAACCCAACCCTACCCATAGCAGTATAAAGAATACTCAGATTTTTCTCATCTTGATTTTTCCTTTCTTTGACAGTGACTTGTTATCTTCCAATTATGTGGAGATTCACTATGAAGATGGGAAACCAAAGTTTTCTAAGGTATTGTGCTCTTAAAATGTGTCAGAATTGTCTTTCTGAGGGAACAATGCCAATAAAATGCTAAGAAAAGAAAGAAGTTTTGCAAGACATAAAACCACCAGAAGCCTTTTTCCACATATACAAGGTAACTGTGGTCTGCTCCTGTGAGGATACCTCAGTAATACAAGAATTGTACAAAAAAGGAAAGCTGTATATTGGGGTGAGGGGTCGGCAGTGGTTGGTGGTGAAGATGATCCAGGTACTGCCCAAACAATCACATCTTGTAAAATGTAGGGGGTGGAGTGATTGAAGTCACCATTGGTATAGTCTTCATTAATTATTTACGTGTCCTTAGCACAAAGTGCAAGAGGAAGGTATAATGGTAATATAAGACATTCAAACAAACAAAAATCTTGCAAGAATTACACAGTCATGAAGTGGAAAATGGAAGACTTAACTCCAGAGGTTAAAGTTTCAGCTGTTACCAAACCAGCATATTGCTTGACATCCAATTAATTACATTTGTCAAACTAGCTCCCAAATTTAATTCAGTGCCATAGGCTATTGATCCAATGACAAAGAGATTAAAGTTATGCAAGATAGTTCAGCCTTGGCTAAGAGAACCAGTTCTATCTCGTTTGTGTGGTAGCAAAATGAGGGCTGGCAGGTTCCTAGGAAGGTTATAAACTAAGTTTTTAGACAGTGACTTTTTTCATATTTGGTATGAATGCTGGAATATTTGTTGTGACCTTATTACATGTGAAAGATAAATCTCTGTTTAGAGTGGAGGAAAGCAAGCATTCAAGTTGCATTTATACCTTCAGCAAGTTGACTGTTGTTTGGCCAAGAATTAGATGTCCAGTTTATTATTTTGTCCTTGTTACAGAGAGTCTGTAATAAAACAATATATTGCTGATTACGGCAGAATTAAACAACTACATTGCAATATAATTATTGCAATATACTGTTTTGTTTTCTGCCAGTGAAGAAGAAAAATAGTTTCACATAAAATAATGAGGAAGTTGTTTCATTAAAACTCAGGACTCTGCAGAATAGGCAAAAATGCTAAATGATGCAAGAAAACAATTCCCTCTGGCATTTAGACAAGCTCATGCAATTGTCAGCTGCAGCACTAGCATTGAGCACTGCGGTTGCTGAATCATGAATCTGACTGGAAAATTATATCAGAACTTTAGACTCAGCAAATGGCCTAGCTTTGCATGCTGCAGTAGCTTGATCCAAACTTCCTAGGGGATGTTTTTTTGAACTGATTTATTTAGAAACAATGATAGAGCTCCTGAGGTCACATGAATCTATAAAAGGCTTCATTATAAGTTCAGAAAATATATACAGAATTTGTGTAGGAGATCAAATAAGGACTGTATCCTGGTCTTTTGCAGTATCTTATAATCCTCTTTAGACCTGAGTAAGTAAAATATTGTTTTGTTTCCTGATGTGGATGTACAGAAGTGTGATCTTGATGAAAATACTGTATTTTCTAGAAAGGGGTAGTTTATTACAAGGGTGAAAACACTGAAGAACGAACAGCAATTTCTTTAGTTCGATGACTGTCTTCTAAAAAAATTCTTGAAAAGCTACTTGTGCGAGAGAGAGAATCACAATTTAGTTGTTAAAAAGCATGGCTTATGCATTCTCACTGATGGAAAAGAAAATATGTAGTGTTTACTTTCTGTGTAGTACTTTGATTTAATTATGCACGATAGTCTTAGGAATTTCATTCAGAATCTGAATAACTCATTTAATAAGATGCAAAATGGAAATAACGCTTGTGCATACTTGAACAAAGAGCATTTACGTTTTTGGTACTTATGTGAGTTAGGATTGCAGAAGCAATGGGTCTAATATGCTTGTTGGAGTTCAAATGACACATGACACCAGAATAAAAAATATTTGGATGATGAATGGTATGTTTTTCAAACAATGTGTGAGACAGACAACCACACTTAAGGGTTTTTAATAAAACTTTTTGAGAATGCTTTTTATACTTTTTATATTTAGTTTAGCTGGGGTTACTGTTGACAGGCATTAAAGACCTACGACTTAAATGAGGTAAATTACTATCACCCAGTTTTTCTCATTTTAGTTTCACTGACGTATAGCATCGGAATTTCTTCTATTTAACAGCTTCTAAATTTACTGGTCATTTTTCTTTAGAAAAGTCAAAGTGCTGCCTCAGATAAAGTAATGTTTCTTGGCTTCTTTCTAAACATTCATAGCTTGAACAGTCTGTTAATGTTGCTACAACACAGTTGTAGGTAATTTAGATGTTACTATTTTTTGCATGAAAGGCAGGACCTTGTCAAAAACACAAAACATGATTGTTGACTTCCTTAGAAAAAAAACCCACAAAAATCCTGCTATTTTTGGAATAATTTGGGATTTGCATCTATTTGGAGTCCTATGCAGTTAAAATCAAGAGTTGACTCCTAGTACCCTTTGGAATGTACAGTAAAAATGTGACTGTATGCTTCAGTGTTGCTAAACTGGGATTAACTTTCTGGCTCATTCATCAATAGTAATATTGGTATCTACAGTCTAATGATGTAACATTTTAGTTGATAAATTTTTAGTGAGACAAAATTGGTAGAATCCAGATCTAATCCAAATACATGCCAGGTGATTGAAAACCATTCACTTGTAATTTTAACAGACCTGAAAGTTTTCAAGAAACAGTTCAAAGCTCGCGTAACCTGCATTGCATAGCATTTTTACAGAATCAGTTCACAGCAAAGAAATGCATTTAAAAGATCAAGAATGCTGTGACTTCAACAGAAAAATAACCCATGTTATGGCTTGAAGACTTACGTAAATTAGTCTTTAATGGGGACAGTTTTTCTCTTAAAAGCAGTTAGGGCTAGTCATTGGTATTTACTATAGCAATCACTGCTTTCTCTGAAATTTTACCTAATGTAAGGTGTTAGATTTTTTTTTTTTTTTTCCTTAGTTTTAAGCAGCAGACGGTAAGTCAGAGTAATTTTGTGTGTGTGTGATTGGTTTTTTTTTAAATCCTATTAGGGTGGAGAGCATTGTTACTACCATGGAAATATCAGAGGTATCAAGGATTCCAAAGTGGCTCTTTCAACTTGTAATGGACTTCAGTAAGTGCACATTCTCATTTTTCAAACAAGGCTATTAACTAATTATTACCCTTTAATAGTATCTCTTAATATGGGAGGGACTGAAACTCTGCAGGTCCAAAGATTTTTGATGTTATGAAATGCCAGTACCAGCTACGCCAAGCTGCTAACATTTTTTTTTAGTGTCACTGGGATTAAAGTCTTTTGGTGGTGTCTCATGAAACCTTTGAATGTGGTAAGTGCAAATAAATATTTAACCAGATGACTTACTATGGTAAAAAAAAATTGTACTTTAGCAGTTTTCATACTCAATATTCATGTATGATTCTGTCAGCCTATAGATCTCTTTGATAGATTGTAAAAGAAAAAAATCTAAGACATTAGCCCTTACTAGGATTAGTTACTGTTAAGTGCAACTCAGCTGTTCACTGTATTCTGCATACTAATGCATGTCTTAGGACTTTCTCTTTCCAAGGTCAAATCTTTACTCTTTTTGATGCTTTATCATTACATTGCCATTACGTTCAGTGTTAGTTCATTAAAATGTACCTGATCTCTTAAAAAAAATTCTTAGCTTTAGCCACATGTGGTAGTAATGAACATATATGGAGTTTATTTTAATATTAATATTCAGCCATAATTTTCATTTTGTCTCATCAAAAATCATATCCTGCAGTCAAATTAATTGCCATCTAATCTGAAATATCACTTCTTTTTCTCCATGTTCCAGTGGCATGTTTGAGGATAGTACTTATTTGTACTTGATAGAACCGATGGATTTGATCCATAGTGCAGTAAGTTTATTTTTATCTACTTTATTTGGTTTGAGAGAGTGCTTAAAGAATAGCAAATGAATGTATTAGCATTAATCAGTAGATGAGTGACCTCTCTCATGCATTCATATGAAAATTGAAGTATTTTAAAACGTGGAATTTATTTAAGGCAAGAAATGTCTAAGTATGAGTTACCTGAGATTTTTCTCTACTTTTCATTAATCTTTCTTTTCCTAGTTATTGTTCATCATTTAGATATTGGGAGTACTAATAAGACTGTTTCCATAGCAAATGATTATGGACTGTCAAAAAGTGTTTATCAATTTGCTCTATTACTTGAGCTAAAGGATTTATAAATTCATAGAAGGGATGTGTGGGAGTCGTTTATTCATCCCTCTCTAGTTGGATCACATTGCTTCTGATCTACCATATTTTCACAAAGTTTTTAGTGAAATAGATAATTACATCCGGGTATCTTGCGCTTTATATTTGTTAAGTCAGTGGTCACTGTATAGATTCAGTGATGTTGATCCAGCATATTCAAATATATGACTAAGCCGGATCAGCATGTAGGACTGCATTTATGCAAACATCTTGCTAACTCTTTGTATTATAATACAGCTGCTACTAAAACTTTAGCTGTTTGTTTATGAAACTGATTCAGTTTCATAGACAGTAGTAAAACCATGTGGATTTCTACCTCTTGAATAGCTCAAAGATTTGAGTGATCTTCAGAGAAATGATTCTGCAACATTGAGACATAAAATGCTTAAGGTTTGTATCCTGCTTAGTCTGTAGGATATATTCCAGATGCTGTATCACAGCTCTCAAGCCTGCCTCGCTCTGGTGCTTAGCACTATATGACATACAATATAATGCTGAAGATGCTACAGATACTGTATAAAACTGCCTCCCCCCAACAAATAAACAAACAAAACCCAGCAAAAAATGTGCATTATTTTTCTTTAGTGTGTTATGTATTTCTTTTGGAACTTCCAGAACAGTAACATCCTGCCCTTCGAAAAGAATTGCTTGTTTTGGCAGGCTCTGCAGAGGAGGTGTTACGGAAGATAGTTGTTTTCTAGAACAGATACCAATATGTGATAATTTGGGGCATGTCAGAATTCTAAAGAAAATGCACATTAAAAGTCTTCTCTTTTTTAAGTGTTGTATACACCAATAAAACAGGGTGAAATAATCCTCTTAAAGATAGTGTATCGATTAGTTTCTTGCATTTTGCTGCAATTAGAAAGATACATTTTTGTCATAAATAGTAATAGTTGCTTTTTTATCTGCAGGAAGATTTCAACTAGAAATGCACTCTGTGATTTATTGGAATAAATGGTCTGTGTGCTCTAACACTAAGGCTTTTAAAGGACTTTTTTTAAGTAATCTCAAAGACATCTGTGATACTTATGTTTTGTAGGCCACTAAACGTGCTGAAGCAGAGAGGTTCCATCATTTTCTCAGGATTGCAAATAGATTGCTTCACATTAATATTATGCCAAACTGGTACTATGTTTGCTTGTATTTTATGGAAAAATAATAAATACTGAAAGAAATGCCTGACTTGTCACTTGACATTATTAATTAGAAGGAAATGTCATATATTTTTTTCTTATCAGGAAAGTAAAAGTAGGCCACATATCATCCAAAGAGCACAAGCCACCAAGCAGTTGCAGGACCTCGGTATGTTTTTGCTTGTTATAAGTTTTTCAGTATTGAAAATAATTGTGTATATAACTTGAAAAATTTGAATATTAGGCTAACAGTCTATATAGAATTGCTGATTATTTAGAAAAACTTGAAGAATAGATACTAACCTGACTTTTTTCACAATTATTG
This sequence comes from Strigops habroptila, assembly GCF_004027225.2. Lineage (NCBI taxonomy): Eukaryota > Metazoa > Chordata > Aves > Psittaciformes > Psittacidae > Strigops > Strigops habroptila. Next base: position 13,742,143 of record NC_044281.2, on the reverse strand, counting down.
CAATGGAATTTAGAGTTGTCAAGAAACAGGAAAACCTGTATTTAGCTTTCTTCTGCAAATCGTGTAATTATCATCAGTGATATTAATGCTACTGAAGTCATGAGATGGAAGAAAACATATATTCTAAGCCGAGGTTGCAATCTTTTTACCTCCCCTTGCATGCTTTAATTCTAAATTACTTGAGTTTTGTTATGAAGTATTTTACATTTTGTGGACTTAAAAAATGAATTTTTCAATAGCAGAGGTTCTTCTAATTTTAGTTTGGACTACTTTTGGTTTGGACAGTGTACGTAAGTAGTTTAAAATAATGCCATGAAATTCTTAAATTGTAATTTGTACAGAGACTGAATCTAGTTCTGAATGGCCCTATCTGTCTGAACTACAGTGGCTGAGGAGAAAGAGAAGAAAGAGAGCAGTGAGTAGAAGTGACCCTGAGTTAAGACCATTTATAAAACCAAAAGCAAACCCACTAATTTCCAGATTTTTAATGTTGAGAGAATATAGGCTTTAGAAAACAAATATTTTTGGTAACTTAATATTGTCATATAATACAGTTATCAAATGATAAAACAATTCTTTATAAATAGAGTATTTGGAGAAATGTGGATAACCTTTCTAAAGTGACAGCGATACTATACATCAGCTGAATGGAAGTTTAGTAGTGAAAATGAGTTTAGCATTTTGAGTCCGCTTGAGGATAAAGAATAATTTTGAATGAAATCTTGCTACTTTGTAGCTACCTGACTTTATGTTCATTTGGTTTGTTAAGTAGCATGATTAAATTAAAATTCCAAATGAAGACACCCAGAACTGGGTTATTGAGAGAACAGAAGTGGACAGTCCTCATGATCTGCACATACATATGTGTCAGTTAAGGGAATAATTGAGTTAATGAAGATTAATCTGGATTTTTTCACTGAGTTGCACAATCCACAGCATATTTTTTGAGGACACATCTATTTTTAGTAACTTCCTTCCTCATTAAATTTGTACACCAAGAGTGTTTAGTGTTTAAGATTTTTCTCCTTTGTGAAAATAAGAGGAGGGAAGCAGTGGTGGCTTCTGGGCTGAACAACAAAGAATAGACTGTAAATGTTCTTAATGATATGACTCAGATTCTCAGCCAGTGTCTATCATAACTTACTAAGTTACTGAAGCTATGATTATTTACCTTAGTTGAATGCCTGACGCAGTTTTTACAGGTTTACACATCCTATGTAATATTTATGGGTAACCCTATTAAACCAGCTACAGTTATTTTTGAAAACCACTACGTTTTCATGATTTCTCAAGGAACTTCTTTAATCTATCAGGTATCTCGTGGTGTCTTTGAAGAAATAAAATATCTGGAGCTCATGATAGTCAATGACCATAAAATGGTAAGTTTGTCAATTTAGTGGTACTCTTGATTATAATTTGTAGTTTGATGTACAGCATACTGCAGCATCAGCTACTCTTGGGACAAATATTTAATCAGCAGCTGTTAACATTTGTACTGTTAGGCACAGTGTAGGACATAATACCTAATAATGCTTAATGTTACCTAAGATTTTTTACAGCAATTACCTATTCAGTATACGTCTGAAACACTTTGGTATCATATAGATGGATAATATGCCCAAAATCAACAAAGTAAAGCAACAGAACATTTATGTCTGGAACACATACATTAAACATGCTAAAATTATATCCTCTCCTTAAAGTAATAAAGAGGTCAGAACTTGTAACTTGAGTTTAGTTTTACTAACTTAAATTTTAATGCAGTAAAGCATATAGACAAACCTATCTGGTTGTTTTTCCTGGCTATTCCACACTTATAAACATGATTCATAATGAAGTGCAAGGTAAGTTGTTTGTTCGATTCAGAAAGTGTCATCTGATGGAAAAAAAGGGGAGCCCACTTTCTTTTCCTTTTTGTCTTGAGGGATGACTGGAAAGAAATCAGACATAAGTGACATTTGTTATTTAAATGTTACTGCTTTTACTCGTTATGCCAAATAAGGCTATCAAAGTGTCCATGTGTTACCCTTGTGAAAAATGAGGAGAGGGAGGTCTGGAGAGTAATAAGTCTTGTAAACCTAAACAACTGTGTTATAGACTCTCTTTAAAAAGAACACAAATTTGAGTCCAATAGCTACATTTTAACTAGAGCATATCTTACAGAAAAATACTCCGTGTAGGTTAAAAAGTTTTCTAGTAACAAAGAATATACTGCAACTGACAGCAAGTTACTCTAAAAACAACTCGATTATGCCTTGTTCTGAGCCCTGGGCTCGCTTAGCTTTCTCTGCTGTTCATTGACTAAGAGGCAAATAAGGATCATCACCTTTTCATATGACTTTGCTTCTGTGTGAGCAAGACCTTTCTTTAAAAATCAAATTCTGTTGATAAAACAGTTTCTGCTTCTTTTGTGTGCAAGTAACATAAACTTCTAAGTTTCTTTTAGAGCTCCTTACATCTCTCCTCTAATGCATGTTTTCCCAATGCTTAAGTTGTGGGCTCTTTTGTCAACACTGAAGGATAATTTTAAAGAGCCAGAAATAGCATTTATTGGAACAGGATGCAGTATTCCGTACTTGTTCCAGTGCTGAATAGACAAATAATACAACCTTCCCTCATCTGTTTAATAAATCAGAAATAGTCTAAGCAAAAATAACCTATATTGAATCTGTGTCGATTCAGCAATGTGGGGGAATTTGAATGGGTGGAAGGGTAGGACAGAAATTTCTTTAACTGTTTTCACTCGTAAAGCCACCTGGTAGCAAACGGTGCTAAGAGCAGGCATGTGTGTGAGTTGTTTAGGGGTAGGGCATGGCATCTGAAGTTAGGGACATTTTGTTGTCTTGTTTGAGGTCTCTGGTTGTTGTTCCTTATGAAGAGATAATATTTCTACGTCTGTTTCCTCTGGCTTCTCGTATTACAGATGTGCTTAAAGGACAACCATCCTGTTCATTACTCTCGTACAGGCACTAACTGTTGTCTTTTCCCTGGCTTTGTTAGAACTTTGGACCACAAGCATTCAAGATTTTTTGCTTCAGAGTTGTCAGTGGCTCAGAAGCAGATAATAATTGTTTTCAAGGAATAAAATAGATACACTTAAGGAAGTGTTCGCAATTACGAGTTTTAAAGTCTGACAGTCCAAGAACTCATGAAATGTACTTTTTGAGGTTTTCTGCTTACCGGTAGAGGGCAGATTTCTCCTGCAGCAGTAATCTGTGTTTGAAGAAGTATCTTAAACCTCTTTGGCCATTGTGTTATTAAGTGGTTAGTACTATATATTTTCACAGAATTTTCCTCTCCTGTAACACTAAAGACACAGCTAAACGTATCTAATTAGGTTGCTGCACTTTTTACTGACTTACTCAGTTTAATTTCTGCTTTAGAAGCTGTGTATAAACACATTATGTTGTATATTGCTATTGATTTTGGCTTTTAAATACTTTAATGAAAACCAAGAACATTTTCCAAAGCACATTGTTTTACCATTCTACTTCTGGGAAGGCTTTGGATTAACTCAAAACAAAAACACAAAGTCACCCTTCTCCTTTCCCCCATTATTTTGCTGTAGTATCATGGTTTTCTAGGGAGCAGAGTCCCGTGATACAGATGCTCTTCTCAGGGTATATCCTAAGTGCCTACTAGCACTGTAGCTGAAAATGCTTTGTTTTGAGAATAGTTAATGGGGAGGGGGTCTCTGCAAACCTATGTTGTACTATCTTTGGTATCAGCAGTATTTGCTGCAGATGTACTGAAGCATTCTGGAACTTAACAGTGAATAACTGCATATGTAAAAAAATCAATTTTCATGCTGTCGAATGAGTGGCATCATTGAGTCTGATGAAGTTTTTGTTATCTCTGTGGCATTTTGTCCATATAAAACTGGATTGCTTGTGCAAAAATAATTGGAATTTAAAGGAATGTAAAAATTGTTATATAATAATAAAGCGTGTGTCACTTCTGACTTTCAATCTGAGAAAGATTATTTAATTTTAAAAGCATACATACCTTTCAGTTTTACTTTAACCTTCACACCAAACATAATTCTGGAAAACAGGGCATTTTTCTGTAATTCCAATTTGGGTAGGTAGTGAATTGTCTAACTTATTTGATGAGACTAGCTACTCAGGTGCTCAGGGAAGAGTCAGACTCTCTAGTTTCAAGGCCTCTTTTTGGGTACTGTATTTTGGAGTGGGAATAGCTGAGACTTCCGTGGAACTTGATAATGTTTGCTCATGAGGTGATGAGGTTTGTTGCTTTTAACCAGTAGCTCAAATTAGTCAGAGGTTTTTAGTGAAGACTTTTTACCGTCTTTGTTCTCTGCAATTTTGTGTTCCTTTTCTGTGAAATTCTGAAGGCTTATTTTCATGCTTGTAAATCATAGAATGCAATTTTGGTTTATAATTGTACAGTTTTTTCTGAAAGTCCTGGATTCATGTTTAGATACCATAGCAGCATCTTTGAAAAATCTGAGTTGGAACAGAGGGGGCTTGGGCAGGATGAGGAAAGACAGGAAACAGTTGTAATGACATGCACAGAAATTAGGAAAGCAGAAATTAGGAAGCAGAATGTGGAATTAGGAAGCAGCACATCTAAGTCTCTAGAAATGGAAAATATATGAAGTTAAAACTTAAGATGCTCAGCTTAACTCTTTCCACATTCAAACATACATTTACTTTTACCATGCACTCACTCTCTTTTCTTTTTTTTTCCTTTTGTTATAACTAATGCTACTTGTCTTAAAAGTCTTGTCCTATAGTACAGAAAGGATGCCTTTGCTGTACGTAGGACATGTGGTAAATACTTCATCTTCACATCTCGTAATTATAGTCATGGAACGTGGCTAGTACAGCCTGATATTTAACTCATCAGGTTAAGCCCGCATCAGGTACAGCATTCTCTCCATTTTGAACTCATGTTTATATTCATGTTTACCTGTAATTTTGTCTCAAATGTTTGAATTCTGATTCTAAATAGGATATTTCTTGTGGCTAAATGCTCCTTTTATGGATGTGAAAGCCTGTCTAGCATACATGGCTTTCTTTATCTTCCAGGGATTCTTGAATATGAAGAGATATAGGCTGTGATCTGAAAAGCTTTTTGAGTTTTTCCCTTACTCTTTCATAAAATATTAATTTTCCTTTCTTGCTTTAAAAATAAAGAATTAGTAATAAATATTTAACTTTTCACTGTGTTCTACTTTTTCTTCTCCTTTTAGTTCAAAAAGCACCGTTCTTCAAATGCATACACAAACAATTTTGCAAAGTCTGTGGTAAACCTCGTAGATGCTGTAAGTATCAATGTTCCTTCTGAAAACTGTATAACTGACTTTGTTAGTTTAGCACTGTATTTAGAAAGTGAACATTAGCATATACCAGGATTAGAAAAATAAGCAGCTATAAAAATTACATTTAAAAACTAATTTCCAATTCTTCTGCAGAAGAGTAGCCTGAGGTGAATGCTAGTCACTGCTGGCTTATTCAGTATCGATATCTCTCATAACAGCAGGAGGATATTTTCAATTAATGTTGTGTATTGTAGGCATAATTGGCAAAAAGATAATAAAAGCATATATTTAATATGTTGCCTCATGGAAGTGACCAAATAACTTGCCTTTTGTGTATTTGATGCATTAGGCAGCCAATATATTAATTATCCAGTGCTTTTAGATCATAACTCTGTATGATCAGTAAGTGTCCTTTATGTCCCATGTAAGACTTTTGATGGGCAGACTGTCTATTGCAGATAAGGAATATATCTTTTGTACATCTGCAAGTTCTGAATAACCGTAGTTAATAAAATTTGGTAATTTATGACCTGAACCTAAAGAGAGCACCAGTTTTATTTCAGAATCAAGTACCATGCACAAAGTTAAAATTGATATTTTAAAGCTGTTGTGTAATTATTAGGGCCTGATTGTCCTTTCCTTGTCTATTGCTACAAAGACATTAAAATGAGTAGAAAAGTTAATATTCTTACCTAATTCTCACATTACTTGAGTTGCATTAGGTGATCATAGTATAAATGAAAATTAAGCATTATATGAATTAAATTTTATATATATTGGAGAAATGAGAAATAATTTAATCTTGACTTAAGAATTGGCTTTGGCTATTCTCTGTATTTGAGATCTTTTCTTTTTCTTTGAGATCACCCAGTGTACCTTGACATTTCTTGCTGATTTTTGTGCAGGTTTTCTGTAAAACTCAGTGGTGAAATTATTTGACATGAGAATTTTAAAGAAAAGAGAATAGCTCAATAAAAGAGCAGCAAGGGTTTTTTGACCGCTAAAATATAAAATTTAAATTGATCAGAATATTAACTTTTAGGAAGTCCATGGTATTACCAGCTAATTGTTTCCCCATGTTTCCCTCCTGCTTTATCCCTCTTGTCCTTCCGCTTTACTCTTACTGGCTAACTGTGCATGTTTGACCCAGTGTTCTACTCCTGTGCCTGTCCTGTCTCTGCCTTCAGATATACAAGGAACAGCTGAACACCAGGGTGGTTCTTGTTGCTGTGGAAACTTGGACAGACAGAGATCATATTCATATTCACCCTGACCCTCTGAAGATGCTTCATGATTTCTCCAAATATCGACAGCACTACATCAAACAGCATGCTGATGCTGTGCACCTGCTCTCGTATGTAGCATTATACAATGGTTCAAACTATTACAGTTTTATATACTTTTTTGTCTACTGCTTTTGTCTACCTTTTTGTCTCTTCTTGCTTACTTCTTTTGCTTGGTATTCATCTGCCTGCCTTAGGAAGCGTAATATATTTTTTTAACACCTTAGTCTATTTTTAATAGGTGTAGTATATACCATGGTCACGTTGATATATATCTATAATGAAATTTGAATGTCTTTGCAACTTGGAGACTTTCCATATTTGAAGTGTCTTCTCATGAGCCCTTGAGGATGCACAATTTTGCTAATCAGGTGTGTGCCATGTAGTGCTTTCCCAGTAAAGAGCAGGAGAGGGCAGAGCTGACAGTAAGTTATATGTGTTGCCACAAGAGCATTCCAGTTGCTGTATTGATTTACACATGTAGCTGCACTGACGATTTGTTAATGGAAGGTCTCCTCCTCTAAAGTTGTAATGAACTGTTTTCTGAGACACAATGCATTTTGAGGGGAAGTTCTACTTGTATCATTAGGCACAACATCAACATTGAGCAACAGTATTTTTTTACTTGACAGCATTGTAAACAAATAGGAGGAAGAGTGCATTCCCCTGTGCAGCATGAACATCATAGAATTATAGAATCAGAATGGTTTGGGTTGGAAGGGACCTTAAAAATCATTTAGTTCCAGCCCCCCTGCCATGGGCAGGGACACCTTCCGCTAGACCAGGTTGCTCAAAGCCCCATCTGTCAGAATGTTGTGAAATAATAAATATATACCTGAATGAGTATCATGTATTTTAAAACACCAAAAAGGATATCGGTTCTGCTATTGTGAAAGGATTTAATTTTTTCAAAGACTAGAGGCATTTACATGCCCAAGGCTGAGTAGATTTATTATTATGCATATGAAGTTAAAATAGGTATCATTCATAATAGTTTATAGACATTTTATAGAATAATTTATATCCAGATTACATTAACTTAATTAAATTATTTGGGGCTTATTAATAATAAGTGAAAGGAGGCAGGGTTAAAGAGCAGTACTAAATTACTTTCCCTTTAGGTATGCTGCTCAGTGTTCTCATTTAGAGTTGAAATTAGAACTTGAATTGGTTTGGAGAAGAGCATAATTAGAAAACTTCTCAATACTGGTACATTTCAGGACAGAATTCCTTCCTGACAGATTATAAATTGGAATATATTGTTATATTTTTAGAGGAAATGTTATGATTGTATTTTCTTAGGAATCTGGTACTCTGTCTTCCTCTGTTTGGTTTGTTTGTGGGTTGGGACTGATTCTGATTCTACAAGATAAAAATAATATTTTTGTCAAAGGTTGTATCTCATCAACTCTTTTGATGTTGGTGTTCTGTTTGTAAACTTGCAGTCGCTTTTGATGTGAGATGAAGATTAATGTGCATGCAGTATATCATAGCATGTGTGAAAATGTGATCTTTCAATAAGTTCTTAGTGCCCAATGTCAATTTGTTATTTTCTCTATTTCTATTTGTAAGGAATGTGACATTTCATTACAAAAGGAGCAGCTTAAGTTACTTCGGAGGGGTTTGCTCTGTGACCAGAGGAGTAGGAGTGAATGAGGTAATTTTTTTTCACTACTGAAATGAAATAAAATAGAAACTGTATATTAAAACCTCAGAGTTTAAGTTTCAGTGTTCAGGGCATTACAGATAAAAACTAACTTAACTAAAAAGTTAGAATTCTCACAGCCAACCTTCTTGTATCATCATTAAACTACTGCTCACTGTGCTTTTCTTTTTCAAAAGCTTTTTCCTGTCTGCATTATTCTCTTAATAAGATCTTAAATTGGCTTTCTGTATACATGTCAGAAATTGAGACCAAAATTGTCAGACAGGAATATTTGAAATACAGCACTAAACATCCCTTTGAGTCTTCTCACTGCGAGAGGCTTGATCTTCTGATCTGCTGATGACATGTAATTTTTACTGGGTTTTTTAACATTAAAACTAGAAAAAGCTAGTCCCTTTGTGTGATGATAATGATGATGATGATTATTTTCTTCAGTGCAGTGTTAAATCAATAATGAAAATCTCCTGTTTTAACAAAGGATAATCATATGATACAAAACTATTACATATATATATTACATTATTACATTATATATCAAGCAGACTCCTTTCTGTTGGTGAACCAATGGGGAGGGATTCCCTAAGGTTAAGAGAGGAAATTTTTTCTGTTGCATACTTCATTGTGTTTATTTTCCTTATACGCACGTAGAATTATGCTTGGCTGTACAGGATTACTGAAGTAGTAGGTCTGTGGTAAGCCAGAATGAGCCGGCGTAGTGTTCATTAGAATAACTTACATTTGTTTTTGTTTTGTTTGTTGGTTTTTTGTTTTGATTTTTGTTGGTTTTGTTGTTGTTTTTGGTTTTTAATTTTCACCGCACTCTTCCTGAAACGCAGTATGGCCTCCCTTTGGCCATGGCACAGGAACTAGCACAAAGTCTTGCTCAGAACCTTGGAATACAATGGGAGCCAGCTGCCAGGAAACCGAGTATGTACACGGACATGGAGTCTTCTTTTGTCCTCCTTAGCTAAATATATAAACTCCTCCTTTGTGATATTTGAAACAAATACCAAACTTACTGTATCTGTAGAACAAAAATTACTGCTTTTGGAAACATATGTACAAAAATTTGAGGTTAACCAAAATGAGAGCCACCAGTTTAGCACTGATTTTGCAATGACCTTAGTGATGTCCTGTGTCTGGAGTTTAGATTCATAACCAACTTTCAAAGGTGTAATGGTAAAAATACCATTAATTTAGCTTAGAACTCCTATCATAATGAAATCTGTATTTCCTCTAGAACTATCACTGACTTCTTAAAATACAAAAATACCTGATTTATAATTGAAGAAATGGTAAGAAGCTGTAACCTAGTTCATGGTGACATTAGCTCAATTTGTTACCATGCTGCTTCATAGCCAGAAGATCAGACTGATGTGGCCTTAGCACATTTAGAGTGTAGGTACAAAAGCTGCTGCAAACGCCCTTTTTGGGGCTAAAGAGTGTTGTTGGGTTTTTCCACTTGCATCTTGTAAGCATCTTGAAACAGTATGGATTTGCAGTAGGAACTAGAATACAGAACCTTTCTTTGAGAAAATACTACTTCTTTGGTAGATTATTTTTATAGGTAATTTGTAACTTATGTTTTACCAACCATGAGATGTTGATCTTATGTTTTTATTTCATGAATCTGGTCACTGTTGACTTACATGCTGTAGCTGTAAGTAAACTGTAAATCCATTTTCATTCAACTACGTTTTCTAATGAATGTTTGATTGGCTGATTCATATATTACTATGAATAACTCTATGCCAAAGGGAAAAAACGTGGCCTGTCCAGTAACAATTTGCCTTCAGAGTGTTCTGTACATGTTTTAGGGAGGAAGAATTGTGAACATTTCTAATCATCTTTATCGTGTACTGCACATACCCTTGTGCTGCCTGTTTTGAGAGCAGGGAAGAACCTTGCCAGCTATTTTTACGCTGCCTGAAACTTTGTGTTGAGTCTAAGAATGTGCACATACGGTAATTTGAAAGCACTACTTTTATATTAAGTGGTGCTTAATATAACATTTATAATAATTAGCATCTCTTCCAGTGGGCTGGTTTCCTTTTTAGGGCTAGAATCTGTAAGCCAAGCAACCATCTAATCTCTGTATAATGAGTCAAGGTCCATTTTTATAGTGAGTACCTTATATTCATTGTAAGCATATTTATAACTGCTTTCCTTTTCTGTTGTATTTTGGTCTTGTCTGAGAAGAGTGTGACTGCACTGAATCCTGGGGTGGTTGCATCATGGAGGAAACGGGGTATGTCATAACTATCAGTAATTGAGGGCTCTGGAATGAGTTCATAGTATACATAAATATTTATGTATTGGGTTTTGTTCGTGTGTTTTTGTGCTAAGAAATGAAAAACTAGAAGCAGTTGGAACAACCCAAATATACAGATGAATTACTTCAATTTTCAGCAATTCATTCCCTTTGCTATTCACATTTTAGGGACTTGTTCATAAATCTTATATTTTGAAGTGCAGTGCAGTGTATTCACTAATGCTTTGCTACACTTATAATGATTGAAAAGTAACAAATGTGTATTTTTCATTAAATAAATCCAGTTATACTTTTTACATGCAGCTGAAAAAGCGTTAGAATACAGTTTTGATGATATTTATATTTTCCTCCTAAATTTTAGATTCCCTGCCCCATTCCTTCAAAATTCTAAATTAGAGTGAACAGATCTTTCTGCTTCTGTTCCAGTGAATAGAAGGAGATACCTGAAGCTTTCAGCAATTGTTCTCGATCCTTAGCTAAACGGTCAGTGAAGTCCGAGGGGGAACCACATCTATATGGGAGGAAACCAGGTTTCATTGCCCTTTGCCCTCACACTGTGCCAGAGATTCTTTTCTGTATACTGTAAGCAGTTGATTATAAAAGGTTAGCTTCTGAAACATAGCTTTTTGAGTCTTATAAATCCCTTTCTGACAGAATACTTGCATACTGTGGAAGCTTGATTGCAAAAATCATAGAGAAAATTGGTTATAAATAAGACAGAAGGTGCCTACTTTCTTCATACTGAGAAGTCTGAAGAAACTGGTTCTTAAGTAGAACTGCCATGCAGCTTTCCTGCAGACTTGTCAGCCACTGTAAGAATGCAACTGAAAATTATTCAGAAGTTTGCTTCTGGAATCCAAAGTAAGGCATTGACCAGAATACACACTAGCTTCCTTCCTATGGTGAACTCATCAAAGTATCAGTCTTGGGTAGAAATACCAGTAGAAGAGGTTGTGGAACAAACCTCTTCTGTAGCTAATGTGAGGGGAGAAAAAAAAAAGCCAGGAGCAGGTGATAGTCACCCAGAAGCTGAAAAAGGTCTGACTGCTGAACTAACCGAATAATTAGCTGCAGCGTAAAGCCTTTTCACTTAATCAGTGCCAGCAGATAATATTTATATATAGAATAATGGGGAAATGTCAGCTCAGTATCAGTGAGCTGCTAGGAAAGGAATGAAGAAACTCCTTATGGCATGGTTACCTCATCTTTAATAATGTGAATAGTTCTCATTCCCAGATCTCAAAACATGGCTAATAAAAACATCAGACAGTTTCTGTGTGAGAAATTACCGATAAAGTATGTTTTCATCAGGCTGAGAGAAAGATGGCAATGAGTAAATGTGAGTGAAGTTTGTAACATTGTGAACAGTGTAGCAAATGATTACTATTTCTTGCAGTGTAAGAAGTAACCAGACAGGAAATGAGACTAGCAAACAGATGACAGAAAAAACAGGATGAAATTGTTCTTCTGTCAGTCTGTAATTAAGCTGTGAAACTTCTTGCTATAACACCTTGTAGATGCTAAAAGATTTTGGGCAAATTCATGGAAGAAAATATAATGAAGATTATTAAGACGAAATAAATCTTCCTGCGAAAGTCATTGAGCTGAGAATTTTTGGAAGCTGGAAAAACATTCTGCAATGTACTATTGGAGTAGTACAGTACTCTGTTCTCTGCTCTTCTCTGGGCGTATTCTCAGGGCTAGATGGGATTTGGGTAAAGTAGATTTTTATTCTGACCCTGTACAACTGTTCTTGTGGCTACAGTTACTTTTACTTTAAAAATTCACCTTATTAACAGGATCAGATGACTTGAACAGTTTTAAAGCCCTGGCATAAAATCAGGAAATCCATCTCTTAAACTGACACTGCAGGGAAGATAAACCCAAGAGAACACTGGTTTATGCATGCAATTGAGAGGGCGCGTAGCAGCTATTACAATAATGTGGCTTCACCTTATTAAGAAGACAGCTACAATTCCATATACTGTAGATCCGTATAATAGAAATATAAAAATGCAAAATGTTTAGAAACTTTCTCTTCTGATTTTGTTTGAGAATAAGATTGAGCTGACATACTGTTGCACATAGTGGTTGTAAGAAACTGGGATTTACAGTATTAAAAAAATGTTGTGACCCCTCTGCCCCCTTCCAGTAACTGTTGGTGTTGCAAGGCATTTACTCAGCTAATTCTTTGCCGTTTCAGGGTATACCATTCCAGGAAATTCTCCAAATGCAGCATTGCAGAATACAAAGAGTTCTTACTTCGTGGAGGAGGTGCTTGTCTTTTCAACAGGCCAACAAAGGTAATAAATATGTTTGTAGTCAGCACCTCTGCTAAACATTGTGATGAAGATGTAATGATTTCACTAACACCCATCTGTTGTCAAATTTATTCAAATGTCTAGGTGGGTATTTTCTTGACATTCCTTGTAATTAGCTGACTGTTCATTCCACTAACATTTAAAATTAATTTCAAGAGGAATGCAACTTGTTTTCCATCAATTCTTCATGCTCAAATAATGACGAATATTACAGTTGATTTTTTGCACAGCCAGGCACACCCCCATTCAGCATAAATGCACTACTTAAGCAGGAAGTAGTACAAAACGAGTCCAGCAATGAGGTCATAGTGCATGCTCCACATATACTCCAATTCTTGGACTTTTTGCCTGAGGCTATGAAAAAGAATGTCAGTTACCACACTAAGAATTAGAAATCAGCAGTTTATATAGACAGTAGTAGCTTGTGGTTGTTCTCAAAGTTAACTTCATTTCAGATGTGCATCTAGCAAGCTCTATAATTTATAACTGTTTCCTTATACCATCCACTGCTTTTTTCACCTAAAAACATATCAAGGTCATAATTTTTGCTAAGGCAATATTAGCATGACATCCTTCTAAAGCTGAGTAATATAAAAATATTCAATGTGCCTCTTTTTGCAAAGTAAGACCAATCCAAAGTATTAATATTCCATTTAATTGCAGTGTCAAACTTGCTGTCCTTGTAAAATGTAGTACCATGTGCGACTATTAGGCTGTTCTGTTTACTGAATCCCTTGGTAGACCACCACCTTGCCCAATTAACCAGAGGAATTTTGCTTGTTAGAGTGTTTTTTTAATCTTTTCCCAGGGTAGCAAGCTTTGCTTATGGAATAAGAATGTAAGAATTCTTACAGAAAAGAGTGAGTAAAGGAGAAAGAAAAACACGGCTTAATTTTTTGATAATGGTTATCCAGCAAGATAATGTGAACAAATTGTCAAATTGACTGTATTTAGAATAAGAATCTGGTTTACTTTGTGAAAATGGTCCCAGGAGAATGGTTGAATTGTTACCTCTGTCAGTTTTTCACAGCTTTGAAGCTAAAGTACTTGAGGGGTGGGGAGTGGGGATCATACAGTATTTAGAATCTTATTATTTGGAGGTTGGGAGGTTAAGTAGAAAATGGTGTGTTTAATCTTCAGGTAAATAAAATGGAGTTGTGTTAAGCAGTCACCATGATGTAACTTTTAATCATAACCTTTTGGTTATGCTCTGACATGTATATGAACATTTGATGGTACCTAATTGTCCTGGGTTCAGCTGTAACAGGTATTTTTCTCCTTCTTAGTAGCTGGTGCAGTGCCATAGGAAATTTGTATGTTCTGTTATTTTCTTGTATATCTCTGGTTGACCCTGTTTGTTGTTTTCTTCTGGGCTGCAGGTCAGGTAACCAGGTCTGTCTGATGGCAAATTGAATTTCAGGTTCAGAATAAGAGATCTTGCTGTTTCCACTGAAGCATTGTAATGACAGTGGCTTATAGAGAAGAAAAAAAAATCAGTTTTCTGAACAAGATTGCTAGTGAAGAAGAGTACATATGGGTGTTACTTCAGTGTAGTTTTGCTTCTGGCACCCAAAATTGTAGGTGCTATTGATTACCTGGGCAGTTTATGCAACAAAAGTAAAATGTTTTCTTTTTGATTAAGGGTCATGATTTCTCCCCCCTGCCCAAAGTACCAAAGAAGAATTTTATCCAAGTTTATAGTAATTTGTATTGTATTATATGTTATGTTTCATAGCTTGATGATCCTCAACAGCTGTACTGCCACTAAGCCCATGCAGAAAGAATATGTTTACTCGCATCTTTCACCCTTATTTAGCTGCAGATTTATCTGTTCTCATTTTAACTTGTTAACTTTTAACTTCTCATTTCAACCATGTGCTAGTGATGAACGTGTTCGTGTTGCTAACAGCTCAGTTAAGATGGAGATTCCTGATATTCTTACAGGATTTTAAAGCAGAATTTTTATATTGAAAACAGGCAAAGTTTTTGCAAAATTATTTCTGACAAGACTGAAAAATATCTTAAATCACCATTAATCAAAATTATGATATGTGAAACCAGAACAGAATCTATACCATCCAGAACTCTAGGACTTATCTGTATTGTATATATCTGGTTCTAGGATTAACTGTTTAGCACTATCTGCATGTGGTTGTTATTCTAATTTACTAATAAGGCACATAGAACTTACTTTTGGCAGCGTTTCTTCATGTTTATTACTTTCATGCACATGTTACACTGGAATAGGCAGTAGCTAATTGCATGAGCATGTACGGGTACCTGCACAGATCCCAGAGATCACATTGCTGACTGGTTTCTTGAAGGAATTGTCAAAGAAATGGGAGTCCATAGAATAGGAACAAAGTTCAAATGTTAACTCCTTGAGTATTATTTTATTGGCTTTCTGATTATCATAATTTTCTGAGTTCAGTATTCTCCTAAAGAGGGTTAGCTTCAGTTGTACAACTTTCATGACTGAACAGTTCTGACTAGCTGCACTTGAAAAACATTCTGCCTTCCCCATTGCAGTATCATGGCATATATATTCTCTGTGAGAGCGCGTTTCCATGGCACTACGGAAACGGGCTATGTGTGACAGAAAAGTCATTTGATACTAGTTTTAATCTTACAAACTGGGGGGGCTTTTTTGCTTTCAGCTTTTTGAAACCACTGAGTGTGGAAACGGATATGTAGAAGCAGGAGAAGAATGTGACTGCGGTTTCCGAATGGCAAGTAGAGTTATATATTACTCCATAAGTCTTTTCTTACGAAATATATTAAGATAAATTATATGATGATTGGTAAGGGAAAAAAGAGGAAGATTATGGAAATGAATTGGTTTTGCTTATTGTTTGGGAACAACTTCATGAAAGGACTGTGTTAAAACATTTTCCCAAGTGAGAATGAGTGCAAAGACAGAGTCCTCTGAACAGTTCCTGTTATACAGGTGACAAGATGTAGCTGTTTCCCTGCAGGTTTTGAATTGCTGCTTACACCTTTATTTCTGTGCCTGGAGTGGTAGATTCCTTATCTATGCTTTGGAGATAGATGCCTGGGTTTGGACAGAATAAGTAAACTGTTGGGTTATTCTCTATTTTGGAAATATTCCAATTTTTAAAATCTGCCCTGTAGATTTGAGTCCTAGTTCTAGTATTTCAGTAGAATTGCACCCATAATTAGTTTTCTTAATCTTTTTTTGTGCATTCAATGCAATTTGACTAAGGAGCGTGCATTTGGCACAGGCTATTCGCACCTGTTAGAGGCTTCAGAAGGTGTGAATGCCCTTGTTGCTATAGCATATACGTCACTGTTTTCCCTTTAGCATCTGAGCATTGCAAATGTTCTTCCAGGTGATAATTTCAGCTCATCAGTGCTGAACTGAATCTTTTGTCTGCTGGTACATAATAGTTTGTTGGAAAGAGTGTGAAGAAAAATGTTACTTAGAATGGAAAACTAAATTTTCCTTAATATTTTCTTCAGGAGTGCTATGCAGACTGTTGTAAGAAGTGCTCTCTTTCTAATGGAGCTCACTGTAGTGATGGACCCTGCTGTAATACATCATGTCTTGTGAGTGTTGCTGCAGTATATCTGTTGTTCTGTCAGTTGTCCATGGAAGTCCTATGCAGCCTGTTGTAGTTCAAAGTGTGTTTTATGTAGAATGCAAAGGAACACCTTATGTAGACCTAATCTTAGACCTGAACTATATTCTTCATTTTCTAGTTTTTCCCACGAGGCTATGACTGTCGATACGCAGTGAATGAATGTGATATTGCCGAATTCTGCACTGGAGATTCTGGCCAGGTATGTACACAGAAGCTTTCTCTGCTTCACTGTTGATGTTTGTTTGCACTCATTTTTATATCAGTTTAAGAAGAAAATCCGGATTAGCAAACTGCACACTCATATACCCAAAATAACTGCAGGGGGTTATTTTTTAATCCTAACAAAACCTTTTAAACATAAGAATAAAATATAATAACTCAAAATTAATCTAACTGGACTCAAAAAATGACTTCTGTAGGTTTATTTGGTTTTTAAAACTTGTGGGGGTTTGTGTAGCTGTGTAGTATTTGTGTCAGACATCCTCCTTTACTCTTTGCCTGGTCTATAGCATAGTACGAAGTACTAAGAATATATTGCAAATGTGAATGGAATCAAAGGGAATAACAGTAAGATTTTATGAAATAAAATAGTTTAAAATATGAACATAGAAAATTACAACTGAGTGTATAATCATTTAAGTTGGAAAAGATACTTAAGATCAAGTCCCAGGGTCCACCACTAAACCGTCACTAAGCTCCACCTCAATGTGTCTTTTAAATACCTCCAGGGATGGTGACCCAGCCACTTCCCTGAGCAGCCTGTTCCAATGTTTGACAATCCTTTCAGTGAAGGAACTTTTCCTAATCTAAACCTCCCCCGGCCGTTTCCTCTCATCCTAACACTTGCTACTTGGGAGAAGAGACCGACCCCCGCCTCTACACAACCTCCTTTTAGGTAGTTGTAGAAAGTGATGAGGTCTCCCCTGAGCCTCCTTTTCTCCAGGCTAAACAACCCCAGTTCCCCCAGCCATTCCTCGTAACACTTGTATAAAGTGTTCTGGTTTTTAAGAGTGTGCACAGGTATGAGAATTTTAAGACTCTTACACATTTCTCTTAAACATTTGGCTAATACTCAAAAGTATAGGAATAAACAGCAACCAAAATACTGCTTTGAGTTCTTTTGAATAGACAACTTTCTGTACATCTTCCATTTTCACAGCAATTTTAATTTAGGTGATATACATTCCTTTTCAATACTATTTAGCTTCAGGGCTATATAAGAACTTCATAGCTCTGCTGCAGTCATTTACTGCATCAAGTTCTTAGCTTTGAAGAAATAAGATTCAGGATAGATCGCATGTCTCTTTCTGTGCTTTGGCTGTAATTATAGATGCCAATAAATTAACAGTAACCTTTTTTTATATTACCCTCTGAGACATCCACATTTACAGATAAGTAGCTATTGCTGATATTTTATTTTAAAACTTTCATTCTGTACGTGGAGCATTCTTAATGGGAGGGAGAAGGGCTTTCTTCAGCTAGAAAGGCTGCCCTCAAAGTATTGACTAGCAGCATACCCTTTCCAAATCTTCACAGGTCCCTTTTGATGAGGAGAAGCTTTGAGAATAGTCTGCTCGTAGCTTTAGTAATCTGACTTGTTCATAACAAAAAAGTTTCCAGTGCCAAGAGAACATGACAGTTAACATCATAAAACCCCCCACACCTCTATAAGCAATAGACTGGTAGGCTACAACTAGGTGCTCACTTACTTTCTTAGTGGAACTGAGATGAATGCAGCACTATTAGCTGCCAAATATCCTGTTACTTAACACATCTGTCATTTTGCCTGACCTCCTTAATTTCTACTTGGAATATGCAGAAAGTTAAATCAAACCTTGTATTTCATGGCTGATGATGTTCATTTTTTCATTTGCATTTGTAGCTATAAAGATTCCTGCACTATCATGCAGTTGTCTTCTAAAACCAGGAAAATGCCACATGTAATCCTTTGATGTATTATTACAGTACACGATAAAAACAAATGTTACTGTTTTTCAGTGTCCACCAAATCTTCATAAACAAGATGGGTATGCCTGTGATTCTAATCAGGTATGCAGTGTTTAAAAATCCATGCACAGCAGTAAATAGAAATCAACCACACAAGTTTTTGGTTTTGATTTTGTGTTTGGTTTTGTTGTTTTTGTGGTTTGGTTTTTTTTTTTTTTTTTGGGGGGGGGGGGAGGGGTTTTTTTTTCCTTTTCTTTTTTTTTTTTTCTTTCTTTCTTTTAATCCTGTCTTCAATAGTTCTTTAAATTTTGTCTTTTGGACATCACTGTTGCTTGTGCTTTATGCAGTGAATACTGACTAATAACTTCTACTTAGTGTAAAATTTTCTTGGCATGTTTACATTCACATATTTATCTTTTATTACACTCCATGTTAATAAGTCAAGTTCTTTACAACTACAGAAATGAGGAATATAAAGCAGTTGTTGAAATGTCATATTTCAGCATTTCACATATTAGGCACCAACTGACTTTGAGAATCATGCATGTGAAGGGTCAAAATGAGCCATTTGTTGAGGGAGGGGAAGGAATGAAATAGTGTTCAATTCTCACTGCTAACATGTTGTGTTTTGTTTAGGGTCGTTGCTATAATGGTGAATGCAAGACCAGAGATAATCAGTGCAAATACATCTGGGGATCTAGTAGGTTGACTTTAACTACCTTAAATGTATTTTATTTCTGGTTCATTCCTTTGTTTTGTGTTTTTAGGATGTTGTTTTTTGTTCCTGTCACTGTAGGTTAAACTTTTCTGCTCATTAGACTGTAGTGAGATAGTGTGGCTTGACGGCCAAGTGAAATTTCATGTTTGTTTGGGAGTGATGACGGTGAGATTGTTCTGACATGATGTCATTGCAGACATAGGTAGAGCAGCAAATGCTGGACTTTGGTGGAATTGGGTGAGAAAACATACAAAATATTGGCAACTTTTAGTTATTGTTACCAGGGAAAAAAAAAAGACTGGTTTGAGGATTTTTTTGTTTACTTCAAAACAGATGTTTTGGGTTTTTTTAATGACAGTTATCAATTCCATTATCCCAGCAGTGGTTCAAGCAAAAGCTGCTTCTCTCTTTGCTATACCATCTTATAAGTCAAGAAAATTAATTCATTGGCGTGAATTTAAATATACACAGCATGAATTTAAGCCCAGAGGTGCTGTGTAAAATAGAATTGCAGTTGCAATGGATTTTTGCTTGCAGCTGAGAGGGGATAAATTTTCTGCATAATGACTTTGAGACACTTCAGCAGAGCAGAACTATCAGGATGTCCTGTCCTCTAGCACTTAATGTTTTCTTGTGCTTTTTGTCTAATCATAACTGCCATTGCTGGCACTGCCTATTTGAGGCAGAATCATTCCATTCTAGGGAAGATGGGAGGAGAGTGATACAGTTTTACCATTTATTGTTTGTCTTGTACGATACAAAAGATACTTTCTGACTGTAAAATTGGATGGAGACAACATTTTCTTTGTCTTCCTATGTCTTTTTGAGCTTTATGCTGCCACCTTACAATTTTTGGTAATATTAGGCAATAAAAGGCAATAGCTGTTTTTATTAACTCATTTCTTTATATCTTGCACTATTATGTTTTAAAATACTTGGTTTGTCTTCTGTACAGGTGATTTTACTGAGTCTTATTTACCTTTAATATTTGATCTTCCTCTATAATTGTGCTTTTCTTTTTAACTGATTTTTAGAAAAACAAACAGATGGGCTTGTTAGTAAATAATTGTGGTTTAAACTATTAGTTCAGCTTTCTACTCCTAAAGAGCAGTAGAAGTTATACTCTGACTGTTCAACCTTGTTTTTCTCTGTGAAGTCCTATAAAAAGAAGATAAAATAAACATTTATTTGATGTTAGAACATATGCTTATGATACATGTAATTTATAAAATCTTTGGTCTCCTGAAATACAAATCAGGAGTAATTGCAGTGAAAACAACTAGATTAAATGTATATGCAGCTGTTCTGAGGTAAACAAATTATACCACAGATAAATTCCAGTGCAGGAGACAATACAGACACTGTGCAGACTGCTCTTTTTTTAAAGTTCAGAGCAAATTTTGAACATTAAGCATCATTTCAGAGAAGCCATCTGTAGGTATTGCAGTTCAGTCTGCTGGGTTCCCACTGGAGTCACTGGAAAATACCATCTATGAACATACATATGTGCTTAGATGCATGTTTTGTATTAAAAAAAATACAGAGAACTGCTGCAATAAATCACGCAGATTTTCAAAGCTGTGATGTTGTCAGTGGAAATTATCTTCCTTTTTCACCAACAGAGTCTTCAGGATCTGACAAATTTTGTTATGAAAAGCTTAATACAGAAGGCACAAAAAAAGGAAACTGTGGAAAGGATGGAGACCGATGGATTCAGTGTAGCAAACAGTAAGTTATCCTGGTAGAGATTATTTGTGTATTAAATAGATTAATACTGGTTTAATATTGGCTATTTTTTCATGAATGTGTCAGCAGTTTGTTTTGCCTTATTTTGGATCTTCTTTCCCTCACAAGGTTTGCATCTTGAAAAAGTTCCATTCTGACAAATCCATGGGTGACTCTGCAAACACACTCATAAAGAATTCCAGGTTTTCAGATGAATGTACTGTGACTTTCTTTCCAAGGACTTGGGGCAGAGGGCAGCAAAACATCACATGTTCATAATATACAAACACTTCAGATCTGGTAGGGATAAATTACACTGCAAATACACATACTGTTTTCATTTGCTCTGGGATTAATACGAGATTATGCTATTTCAAGTTTGTTCCAACCTTTGTTTTTGACCAGAGAGGACCATTAGGCATTTGGATGCTTTAGAGAAAATGGCTCATTCATTCGCATGTGAGCATGTACTAGATAGTATTTGATTAAATTTACTTTTCAAGTTAAGGGTCATTAGTGGATAGACTAAATTTACTTTTCAAGTTAAGGGTCATTAGTGGATAGACTTAAATTTCTCCTGCTTCACTTACTGGTTTGTAAGTTTTAGGTATGCATGTAACAGTTGCAGTCTCAGAATGGTGTTTTCCTTCTTTGTTTGTCAAGTGGCTTTTTATATTCATTTATTACATGATTCACGTTTCAGATAGGACCATAAGGAAAAGAGTTGTTTAATGGGGTTTTTTTATATTTAGTGTTGTTCTGATATGTATGTTAAAAATCTAATTTGTATAAAACTTTTGCTTGGTCAGTAGAGAGATGCAGAAAAACAGTCTTGGTGAAGGGCCATTTAAAATGTTTTGCAGTTTTAACAAATACAGTTTCCAGCATTCATCCAGCTTCTTCTGTCACTTGGGACAATTAGAGTAGGAGATGGAATTTTTAACCTGATATCCTTCTACTGAAGATCACACATATAAAATAACATCAAACAAAGCTGATTCTTTACCAAAATTCAGGCACACACACTGCATGCTGGTGATTTTTGTCATGGTTCTGTAGCCCTGCAAGGGAAATAAAAATAAGACACATTTGAATAAAAATTCAAACTTAACATTAATGTACAGCATCTGTACTGATAGAGAGAGAAAAATGTAATTTAGCCTGATATGACAAAGTTTTGTACGGTTTAACACCTCTTAATTGTACTATAGTGTAATTAGAGCACAGATAAATTTTTGGTTTGTATGAACATTCAGTGGTGCATTAGAGTGAGCAATTGCTTCTTTTTGCCTCTTGTCATTTATATCGAATAATATTTAATTTCTAGATTTGTACTCTGGAAATCTATCGTGGTTTATTGTAATATATTACTTAATGCAGTCAGCAACCCTCATTGCCAGTCTTTCTTTTTTGTACATTTATTTCATATTATTCCAGTAACTTTTTGATTTATGTTTTCATTTTACAGTGATGTTTTCTGTGGCTTTTTGCTCTGTACTAATCTTACTCGAGTTCCACGAGTTGGTCAAGTTCAAGGAGAAATTATCCCAAATTCTTTTTATCATCAAGGACGAATAGTGGATTGCAGGTAAAAGATAATGCAGAGTTCTGACATTTTACTCTGTCAGACATAATTAAGATAAACATAAATGTAAAATTCTATGATTTTTAGGTAATTAATATCTTACAGCAAAATCATTATTCTGAATGGTATTGATTAAAATGAAGCCTAATATTTCACATTTAAAGAGGGAGAAATATGTGTTGTCCTCTTGATTATCTGATCTCTCCAGTACAGTCTGAGTTTAATGCTCAGCATTGTATTTTTCTGGGAGGAAAAAAAAGGACTGTCATTTCAGAGACCCATATATTGAACATAATGATTTTGTGTATTACATACTCAGGAAAATAGTTGTAGGGAACTCGAGGCTGAGAGAGGAGGGAACTGAAGACTTGTCACAGGATAAGATGTTAAACTACAGTTCAGTTAAAGGCCAGTAAATGCATTTTAGTCTCCTGTGCGCAATACTGGATTTGTGTTTTAAAGACATTGGCAACACTGCTGTCATACTAAGAATATTCTTTTACATAGTTAGGTCCTAAGTGAACTATGATTCTTAACTTTCCTATTATTCCACTAGTGTTTTCATTTAAATGTCATCAGTTTTGGGGTGGTTTTTTTTGTTTGTTTGTTGAGTTGGTTTTTTTTTAAACATTTTTCTAGCAATAGTATTTCACAGCATTTGAGAGGAGAAAAATGGCGCAAAACAGGCTATTAAAAACACCCCAAAGTCTAAGGTGCCCTTTTTGAGTATTTAAGTCATTATCAGGACTTTTTTGTTGACTGCTGGAACACAGTGTCAGTGCTGTGCACAGACAGAAAAACTTTATAATTTTGTTCAATCTGTCTGTATGCTTGAATGAGAGATGGGTCTGAGGCTTTTAGTATCTACTGCCATGTTTCATATTTTCAAAAGACTCCAGTCATAATACTAACAGTATCTTAAAACTTTTCTCCTAGTGGTGCTCATGTTCTTCTAGATGATGATACAGATTTAGGTTATGTGGAGGATGGAGCTCCATGTGGACCTCAGATGATGTGTCTGGACAAAAAGTGCCTGCCAATTCAGTCCTTGAACATAAGCAGCTGTCCCATTGGTTCTAATGGAAAAGTCTGTTCTGGTCATGGGGTGAGTCGGTACTAGGAGTTAGCAGCTAAGCTTCTCCAGCTATCTTTGCTCTATCTGATCTTAATGCACCCTGCGGAGTTCTCTACCTGAAAGTGTTCCTAAGACCTGTTGATCTGCAAACACAAATGTTAGATTCAGGGGAAGACTGCCATTCTGTGAAGCACAGGTAAGATTGTAGATGGCAAAGTTGTCAAATTAGTTCTGCGATTATACCCAGTGTTGTTTTCGTTTCTAGCAAGAAAAAAGCGTTGACATCAGTTACTGAAAGACTTCTGTAATGTACTACCCATATTTCAAAGTATTTGCCATCTTCAGTTAGACTTTTTCCTGCATACTGACACTTCTATAAAATTGGTCCTGTGTTGGAGTTATACCCCATGACTTAATTAAACTTCTAAACTGTTGGATCTCAACAGAGATGAAGTGCTCTTGAACAGATGCAAAGTGTATCATTTTGCATTCAGGCTCATTATATTCTGGTTTTCTACCTGTAAGTTCCTTTGTCTAAGACGTTAGATATGTTTTAATGATCTGTGTCTCAGCCGTAATATTGATAAAACCTTTCCACTGTAGGACTCAGTGGACAGATACTTGCCTGAGGGGCTAGACTTCATACAAGAAGGCATTCTTTTTCCTTCTTATGTGTCATTGAAGATGATTTTGAGTGCTTCAGAGAAGAGGGTTACATTCAAAAATCAAGAAGAAAAAAAGTTATAATTGAAAAGTAAAGGATCTAGGAGATCTAGAAATCATCTTCGTACATTTGGAGAGTGGCATGACTGGCAAGAGAACTGTGTCACCTTTTTTGGTTTTCTTTGGATTATTCTGGTTCATAATTTAAAAGACTGCTTGAGTTGATCAAAGCCACCACAGGATGTATTTCTCTTCAGCTTCCTAGATAAAATTCTTCAGTGAATACTTTAAGCAGCAGAATGAGGTAAAAGTTAAACTGAAAGAAAAAAAAAATCACAGGTAGTACTTGCTTATAATCATTAATTCGTAGGCAATTTTCTGCTTTATCTTGACATTCTATTCCAGTGTCCAAAAGACATTATTAGCTGATACCTACTGATTGGCTTCATTTCTAGTCCCATAATCAAAACTTCATTCTTTGTTTTGTGTCTGTTTCTCATGTCATGCTTCTTTCCTTAGTAACCTCTTCTAGCAACACATTACATGTTCTTTTTCATATGGAAAGTTTATAGCTCTTAACTCTCACTATTGATTTGATACTTCAGGGTTTATCAGTTGGTTAGGTTTTCCTGTATCTGATAAACGTACTGCAAATTTTAGTGAGTCCTAAGTCCTTTTTTAGAGGTCATTCAACTAAATACAGACTTAGGAAGAACTATTTCCTCTTTCTAGAAGATAAGCAAGCACATCACATTGCTGCTTAGGAAAAAAAAAAAAATACTGACAAAACCAATGAAAATCTTACTGGTTTTAATACATGGGAGCAAGCTGTAAATGAGAGGCTGTAAAGCTGTCCTGGGTTCAGCCAGATAGCTGGTGAGTGAAGATCTAACTACACTGGATAGGGGGTTTTTGGATGAGAATTTGTTATTTTTTTAGATCCTATGCAGGTGTGTAATGCACATGATGATGAAACCACTGGGGACACTTCTGCTTTTCCTAGCATCTGAGTGTATTTAGAGGGTTAAAGCAAACTCAGGTTATTGATGTATTATACTCATGCTAAACACTCAGTGCTATTTTTGCAATATATGGATAAGTAAAAATGGATAAGTTTTATACTGTGAATTCAATACTTAACTACATGTTAAATAAACTTAATAAAATGTAGTTAAAAAACAACTGCTGTCATTTATTTTCCTTTCCAGATTTGTAGTAATGAAGCCACTTGCATTTGTAATTTCTCCTGGGCTGGGACAGACTGCAGTATTGATGATCCTATCAGGGATACTGGTAGCAAGAAGGATGAAGGACCCAAGGGTTTGTGTGATTTCAGTTTTGATGTTCTTTCAAGTATTTATGACATTTTTCTGTTGCTACATGGTAATAGATTGTCATATAACACCACAATACTATTGTACAGTCCTTTTTAGACCCAGACAGTAAAATTCTGCTTTGTGTAGATGAAATAGGTCTTTCTGCTTTGGGAACGGATGAAACATTTTTCTAACCAAAATTTGGGGAAGATTTGAATAGGTAATGGTACGTACTTTCTGTTTTTTCTTCATCCCTTATTCTCTATTTTTATGATCATTTTGTGATTGGAATTTAAGCATAACTCTTATTATTTCTGTAATTGAGTATTTATGTTTTACTAGACATTTCCAGTTCCCTTAAGTGTTCTCAGCTAATTCAGAGAGCTGTGGCATAAAAGAGAGAAAGGTAGAATGTCCCTGGTGAAAAAAGCTTTGGTTCCTTGAAATCAGATTTCAATGGGAGGAAAAATAAATAAATAAAGATTTTTAAGGACTTAAATTCTTCTTGCTATCATGACTGTTTTCTCTTATATATTTAGTAGGTATTTCAACTGCATATGATGTATAAATACAAAGAGGAGCTATTGAGGAAATAATTCATCAAAATAGTTTTTCAAAGAGGAAGAAAAGCACTTGAGATTCTCTCTGATTTCTCTGCCAAAGAATTTCTTTAGATTGTGCTGTCCAGTTCTTTTATGTCTTTCCTGTCATCAGGACGTTGTTCAACATCAGACTATATTTATCCAGTGTTATGCATTTACAGATAAAGTTCCCAATAAACAACTGAGAAAGCCAAATTTTTTTCTGCTATGTCCCAGTTCCAGGTTCTTGTGTCTCTTATACAAGGCTGATGTAAAGAGGACAGAGAGGATTTAAAAATGTAGTCCTCAGAGCTCAGACTCTAATGGATTACTCTTTAAAATATCCAAGGTTTCAAGGGAGGGCAAGATTTTGATACCTCCCTCAAAATGGCTCTACTATTGTCTTGTAAGTCTTGTGTGCCTTATTCTTTTGTCCTGTAGCAGAATGGTTCCAGCAGACCTTTACCAAGAACTGTTGAAGAGAGAATCTTAAAATGAGTTACTGCTGTGAAGGAGGCTCTCTAGAACAGTCCAGATTTGTATTAGGGAATCTGAGCAGGTGCTTCCTGGACTCCTCACCTGTTCAGTATAGAGCTGCCTGGTTTCTACCCTGCCTTGCAATGCTACTTGTCTTCCCATTTTCCATAAAATATTTCCTAACCAGGGAATGCTGCTTACAGATTTTTAAAAATATTGTGGTTAGCAGCACTACAGAGCTCATTACTTCTGTGTGTGTGTGGATGAGGAGAGCAGTATTTACAGTTGTGACACTGAAAGTACATGTATTTTATATTGCTTGCTTCCAAATCCTGTAGGTAAGAAATAATGCCCTCCTCTATAAAAAGTTCTATAGGAAAGGCTACACAGAAGGTACTCTTATCTTGGTTAGATTTTTGTAATTTAAATTAACTCATCTAATTCAGAATAAAAATACCTTTACGAAAATTAGTATGTCAATGCTGAAATATTCTGGGAAAATG
This sequence comes from Strigops habroptila, assembly GCF_004027225.2. Lineage (NCBI taxonomy): Eukaryota > Metazoa > Chordata > Aves > Psittaciformes > Psittacidae > Strigops > Strigops habroptila. The sequence goes on along the minus strand of NC_044281.2, from coordinate 13,715,125 downwards.
TCTTAAATGAATAGTATGTGCATGGATTTCTGCCAGTAGGTACAGACAGGAAGCTTAGACTGCATTTTTCAGTGGAGCCCTCTGCAAAAAGGCAGGATATGTTTTTGTACAAGATGGTTCACTGATTTCAAAAGATGGATTATTTTTACTTTTGTTGTTACAGTAATTTATCGATGTTGAATTACCTAGAATTTAGGAGCCAGAACACTGACAGCTACTATAATCTCTTTCAGTGTGCTGATAGAGGAATTCCTTTGTGAGAAGATGCCAGAAGAGTACAGAAGTAGTTTTCTGTATTGTAAAGATCCAACATACTCAAGTAGTTTCCATTAAGTTTTTTCCCCTTATTACCAGTACTTCCTATGTCATGCCGGTTTACAAGCCTGAGACAGAAACCAAAATACTTGGTTTTCCTTAGCCCTAAATTTCAGTTTTGTTACATTTCAGAAACAGAACACTCATGATATGAAAATTAACCTAATAGATTTAAGATTTTTCACACCACAACTCCAAGCATTTTTCTTAGTACAGTTAGAGCATGTATAACTAGGAAGTATTGCTATTTATTTATATATTGTTACGACTGACAATTTACTGCTACTCCTGCTGACTTTTCAGATCTATCAACCATCAATTGCTCTAGGCTCCATGCCATGTTTCAGGATTAAAAAGAATTAGTGGTTCTTAATTACGTTGGTATTGATACATGAGTCTTGAGTTACTCTAAACTCAGCAACCTACTGTATCCTGTACTAGCAGACCTACCCAGCATGCTGGCAGTTTGGGGAAGACAAAGAGTTCTTGCTGTTAATTTTTGGCTACTGCAGAAACTTGGAATTACTTTAGAGTGTTGGCTAGGAGTTTTGAAATCAGTAGGACTCCATATGCTCATAAGATTCTTGCTTTTCCATTTCATTTGCAGAATTAGGCCTTTGCTTGACTAGTGGAATAGTGTATGTTTGTTTGTTTGGCATAAAACTTATGTCTCAAGTGTGTATGTGTGTTTGTGTGTGTATTTATGAGATAGGAGAAAGTTACGAAACCATTTCAAAACAGGCTTAATCAGCATGACTACTGAAGTTTTGTCCTTGGAAAAGTTCCCATTAGATAGGGTTTTCAGCTGCTTGCTTGTGGTCTATTACAGCTCAATGTATCTATCAAGCTTTTAATCTTTAACCTAGGAAATGTGTAGATCTTTTTTCTTACAAGAGTTCCCTTAAAATGAAAAATAAGGCCTCAATGTCTTGAGAGAGACCGTCTGCACATACCAAAGTTTCCAGAGTGTTACCTCTAGCATTTCTGGAGTAGGTTTTTTTCTTTTAAAAGGTCTCACCTGTCTTTAGGCTATATAGGTAAATAGTCTTATTGATAAATGCAGTAACAAATGAAAATATTACTAACTGGTTTTTGCTCTTCCTGTGATGGAGCTGTTGCCAAACAGTTATAATTTGCTTAGTTATATTATGGATACAGTAAGTTTCTGGTGATCAAATTAAAGTTTTCTTATTGGCGATTTATTTACATTTTGGCTGCCTAAAAAAAAAAAAAAAGGGCAGTAGGTTGAAGATGTTCCCTTTTAAACTAAATAATAGAATTACAAGCTAAAAGGAATACTCTTACATTTACAGGAAGACTTTTCATTGTAATATTTGCAAGCATTCATAGAAAACCAACTATTTGGTTTCAGAATTTTTTAGCTACAGTATTTGGTAAATAAAGGTTTCTTAGGTGGTTTGAACTGTTTATCCAACAATGGACTATAGAGTAAATTATTCCTTTCAGGAATTATTTAATGTTTTCATTTCAGACATATGTGATTATTTCCTTAAAAAATCTTCCCTTTTCCCTCCACACAGTGAGCATGGCCACTAACAGGCTAATAGGTGCAGTGGCAGGGACCATTCTGGCCTTGGGGGTGATTTTTGGAGGCACAGGGTGGGGAATAGAGTAAGCATTTTTCTTAGTTTGAGTTTTATGTCTGGTGCCTAGTGTGTGAGGTAACCGTATGCACCTGAGCCCTCTGTGTATTACCCCATTAGCTTTGTCATGTGGTGACCGTATTTGTCATGTGATTTGACTGTGTCTGTGTCATGTGGTTTGCTCATGCAGTGTTGAACCTTCTCCTGTCTGGGATAATGTGGGGCATAAACCAATAACTTTGTGAATTTTTACATTGTCACAGTAAAATTAAATGTCTAAATGTTTCCATTACACCAAATTATAAAAATAATGGGGACAAATGGAAGCTTGTGATTATTCTGCAGAACAGAGTAACATGGACTATTTCAGAAAATGCAGGAATGGTTTATTGCAGTCTGTGGGGCTTTCAGTCTAATAATAGGTCACACAATCTAGCTAGGAAGATGAAAGCTGACGATGGTATAGACAGCTAGTTTTACAGTAAGGCTTCTGAACATTCTATTGCTAGGATTCTGTTACCTCAAGGCAGTAGAATGCTCAGAATGTACAACTGATCTATAAAAATAAAAAGCAATTTTTATTGTCTTTTCTAGTTTTAGGAAACTTAAGTGTTAGCCCACTACTTCAATTTTAATAGAGGCTATGATCTATATATGTGTATGTATACGTATGCATACACATATAAAAATGTCCATTTAAGAACTCTCTTCATTCTGCATTCACTGTGAAAACTACAGAATAGGTCACTGTTATTCTGCTCTTCTGAGATTTCCAACTCTGCTGTGTTTCTAGTACTATGCATTACCTCTGTCGTGTGACAGTGCCATCTCCCTGAAGGGGGAATCATAAGACAATTTGTGATTTCTAATCAGGCTGTGTGAAAAAGCATTCACATGCAGTTCTAATTAAGGCTGCACAGGCAGCCTACTGGTAGGCAGCATTTGTGTGTGAGTTTGCAGCTCTAGACACAACGTTTTTAGCTTTTGCTGAACTGGACTGGTACATGAACCTTATCTTAGATTCTCAGAAGAAGAGAGACTTGGATATTTGGCTTTGATAACTTAAACCGGAGGATTTGGCTGGCAGAGTGACAGGCAAGTAAAGAAAACATCAAAGCACCACAGTGCATTCTTACCTGCAGGACAATTTGCTCTCTCTAGCAATTAGCCTAGTTCTCACGGGCATTTGATTGTCAGGGGGCTTTGGTGTTAAAAATGGAATAGTTTCTTTAGTCGTAGAATCAACTAGGTTGGAAAAGACCTTTAGGATCAAAAGTCATGGACACTTTATAAAATTGGCTCAGATCTGAAAAGCGTTTTTAATCAGGACTTATTATTTAGCATAATTTTAGTAACTTCTAACTGAACCTAATTGCTTTGTATATTATCCTTTTCTGTTTAAATTTGGATTGAGTTATTCCATATTTATAGTAAATAAAACGATTTTTTATTGAAAGAACAAACTGCTGTTTGTTGAATGGATGTGCACTATGAAATAGATTCCCCCCCAACTTTTGACAAGCAGGGAACACAGTAAGAGGAAGGATGTAGAAAAGTGGTGATTTGGTACTTCCTTATCTAAGTTAGTTATGACTGTGTTACTATCAGTTAATCATTGTATCTCTTTTGTGGAAAGAAAGCATTCTATGGCTAGAAAAAGAATCAGCTTTAGAATTTTTCAAGGCTTCTAGAATGTATTACAGATAAATCATTTGCTTTGTTTTCAGTCTTCTGTTATGTGCAATAATTTCATAACAAGCAAGCCACAGATCTGAGTAAGATGCAGTAGCTCATTGGGCTGCTGGGCCTTAGTTGGGAATATAATGCCTGTAGAATGGCATTCATTTCCTTCCCACACCATGCTCACTCCTGTTGATTTGAGCCAGGTGTGAATTTTAAAGGTAAATCCAAACAAGATTTATTCTTCTAAATTGTGAAAAATTACCTTTTCATAACATGCACTGCTCATATTGGCAAAGCTCACTATTTCTTTTTAGTCTGAGCCTTTTGTTCATATTGCTGAATAATCTGTGCAGGAATTGCAGGAAGCAATTCTTAAAACTTAGTTTTCTTTAAGCAATCTGATCTCCAGAAGCACCGATACAGGAAACATGTAATGGGTGCAGTGAAGTTAGGGCACTGCAGGGAGTGTAAAACATAGGCACGTACTTACTGTAGTGTATGGGACTAGATAGATTTTGTGATACCAACCTAACAGCTTAAGGCTTTCAGTTGTTGCAGCTGCCCTTGCTCTTTCCTTTGCTGATCTCTGGCTGCTCCTATTTCTTCCTTACATTAGCTGTCAGACAGTTTTCCAAACTCATTTAAAACATTTAAAATAAGAAAATTTCAGTTGCTGTGTAGAAGTGTTGGTTTGGGGAGAGTGGGATGGGAGGCAAAAACTCTCGTTGAAGGCTATTCCTGAATATGTACATGTTTAACCAAAAAGTGTGCAATAGGCTGCAGAACTGTTACGTTGGCTTCATTTGCCTTCAGCTCAGATGCAGTTAGCTTTACATCAAAGACTGCTCAACAGGAAATTTTTTGTACAGAGCAATTAAAATGTTACTCGAGCTTATTGTCAGTTTTCCTCCACCCTGTGGAAATAGAGCACTTAAGGGTCAATTATGAGTATGTTGTTGAGGTGTTCCCTTGCCCTCTTCAGAAAATTGCACAGATATATTTTGTGCTGCTTCTTTTAGTTGCTCTTTTCCTGCTCCACCCTTCCCCACTTTGTTGTTAAGTAGCTTCTTGAGGAGGATCAAGAGATGCTTTGATGTTTGGAAAGCTTAATGCTTTTATTTCAACTTTAGTTCCTTATTATATACTACTTTGCTTTTGTCAAACAATTGTTTGTAAATTTAGCATTGACGTAACTGTAAGGAGTCTGGACTCTGATTAACAAGTGGTGCTAGATGCTCTCAGTTCAAATTAAAATATCCACCACCCGTCAGGATCTCCATAAAAAGAGTTGGGCTTTTTTGATATATTTTTTTTTCCCCTTTCTCATTTGCTGTAGTCATAAAACATAGAGCATTCATTCTTTTTCCTTTCAGTTAAGGAATTATTCACAAATATCTTAGTGTCCTCGGCTGGCAGTTCCTTTACCAGATAATGGAGTGAGTCACAATGGAATTTACTGTCTGTTACTAGATTTTTGTCTATGGCAGAAGTCAATATAGTACAATGCAGAGACCAACAGCTTTGTTCATTCTTACTGTTAAAGAAAAGTAAGTTGGGCTTACGGAAATTGTCTAGAGACATCACCTTGTGTGCTGTCAATATTCCTTGGAATTGTTTGACTACCCTTCAGTTGCTTCACTTAATGTGAATAAAGTCGTTGGTTCTTATGTCTTTCTTACCATAATCCTTTATCACAGGTCCTAGTGCCACCAATCTTATTATAGGCTCCATCGCTGGTGCCATCCTGGTAGCAGCTATTGTCCTTGGGGGGACAGGATGGGGCTTTAAGTAAGCAATGCCGCATGTCTTCTCTTCAGTGGCTATGGCATTTCTATTTCTTGCTTACATCACTAAATTTTGAGTTCCTGCTACATGATTTCCAAGTCAACCCCCCCCCCCCGCTTCTTCCCCCAACCTATAACAAACCGATTTAAACAGAAAGAATTACACATGTGCTGAACAAGAGGAGGAAATGGATTTGAAACTAGTGAATGTTATCAGGATGCAAAGTTGAAGAACAATAAAAGAATGATTTTAACTTTCCTGACTTCACCCTAACACTTAAGGAACAAGGTCTTTTTCATCTTCAGTTAGTAGCATTGTTCTCAGAAGTTGACTACAGTGACTAAAAACCCTCAAAGATACATCTTGAGGGGTGCTTGTTTTGATTAATAGTACTTTTAAGCTGTTGAACTTTTTTATATGAAAGACTTTGTGTAAATGGTAAGTTGGGGCAGTAACAGCAGTTTTCAGTAACAAAAGCGTAGACACAGTTGATACAGAAGTACCTGAGCTAACTTTTGTTGTGGGTACTGGTTTTTTCCTTAATTCACAATTAAAAATAAAATCAAATTTAGAGAGAACATTTTGAAATCTCAAAATGTCTCCTGAAAGATGAAAACATTTATCACCCAATTCTAGTTCTGTGCAGTTTATAACTATGAAGAGTGACATACTAGTCATTCTGCTTGTGACTGTTAAGCAAAGAGAGAGAGTCTTGTGCAAAGGTATTTAATTCCTGCCTTTTTTTGTAGCCTCAAGTCCACCTACATCCATGGTCCATATTTGGTAGAAAGGATCTGAATTTAGAAACCATATTTAGATCCTTGCAAATCATAGAAGTAATTTCTCATGTATTCAAGTTACTATTCCATTTCAATAATATGAATCAAGATTAAGCCACGATACAATAAGCTATAACTATTCATTCAGGTTTTTATAATAATTCAAAGAATGTTTTATATGACCTATATTCATGTTCCATGTCTGAGTTGAGAGAAAATAATTATTCCTAATATTATAAAATAAATATTCCTAATAATTATTCCTAATTAAAGTGACTATAAAAGTAGAATATAGTGATCAGGTGATACTTATCTGTTAATTCACTTTCAAAGGTCACCTGAAAGTATGACTCCTTCCTGTTGCACTGCCTGCTACTATTGGTGTTTTCAGGAAGACACCATGTTCTGAGGTTTTTCCCCTGCACTTCACTGCAGTTAGATTTTCCAATAAATAAGCTAAATTTCCTGTAAGGCTTCTGTTAACATTTCTGGTGAAAGTTTTGAGTTCTTGAGAACAACAATGTGGGCACATTAAAAGCGATAATGTTATAAACATGGAGGGGGCTAGAAACACTGATATTGCAAGTTCAATATCAACCAAACAACATTTTGTTGGAAAAAAATATCAGATTATTTGAACCAGTTTTCTGCTGTCAGACATACGTCTAGTACTTAGCAATTCATATACTTTCCAGACACAGAGTACATGTCCCTAAATAATGTATTTGGATTGCAGAAAATAACTTCTTGAAAACCCAGTGCATGTCATTAACATAGAAAAACCTGAGGTGGTTTCTTCCTTTGAGTCTTTTTAAGGTGTCTTGTGCCATAACCACCTTTGCTCTTTGGCATCAGTGCTGCAGCACCCACCAGCAGCTCTGTGAGGAGTCCAGCTGGAGACACCTTCACTCAAGTATTCACATGAACACAGGTCTGTAGAAGAATCCCTCTGAAACAATGGAGTACTTAATTGACTGTTCCACAGCTCTCAAACTACACTCAAGTGTTCAGCTTTGCATCCGGGTGTCATTTGCTTGCCCAAATTTAGACAGACACTTGTTGGCACTACAGAGGATCTGTATTGGAAATGCCTCTTGAAGCTCTTACTCTCAAAAGAGCAAGATACAAATGTCTATTCTGTAGCAGAACCTCAAAGACACTGGCCTGGCCTAGCTCACAGCTTGAAGTGCATGTTTCTTCTGGGGTCAGAGGGGAACGGAAAAGGCTTTCCAGCTTGCATACAGAAGAGGGCTAGCACATGTAGACCCTCTGATACTTTGCTTCAGATGTATGTGGAGGGACAGATGAGGATAATTAAGAGGATTTTAACTTCTCCTTTTTAAGCAACTGATGTGTTTAGTCTCTGCAAATACGAGAGAAGGTAGCTAATGCTTTACAAACTGGGAGATGTGATTTCTGTTTCACAGGTTATCAGATGTTCATATGAACATACGGTACTGTGGTGTCAAGTCCATATCAAACGTAAGCTGCAACTAAGCAAACTTTGTTCATGAACTGAGGTGGGGGGTGGGGGCTGGAGGGGAAGTGTAAAAGAAGGCTTGATGCAAGTTTGGAAAGACAAAGTAAAAAAACCCAAACAAACAACTTCCAGTTTCAAGAGTGAATCCTAGGTTAATTCTTCTAGTTAAGTTAATGTGTGAATAAGGAAAGAAAAACAGTTATCTGCTGATTTTAGGGGGCATAGAGCCTCTACGCACATTTCAGGTGGCTTAGAGCTAAAGGCTGTGTGTGGAAACCTTGTTAAGAAGTAGACTTCACTTCACTTGAGCCTTGGATAGTACTTTTAGAGCTGTTGGTGTTTAGTCTCCAGGAAGGGAGTCCTATGTATTTCTACCTGAACTCTGCTGGGTAACGTACAGGAAATATGAAGTTCATTTTGATGTAGCAAGTCTCTGCAATATAAAATGTTTAATATAGGACCAATACAGGAAAGCCATTTTTACGATTAGAGTAGTCCTGTGCACTGGGTGCAGGCACAGTCTCAGAGGCCTTCACTCACCTTTTTTTGTAGCACATATTCACTTATTTTTGCAAAGCTACTGCAGTAATATTAGCCAATTAAATGCTTCTCATGCTGACTTTAACATTATTAAAGCACTTTCTGGTAATAACACTGCTAAGAGGCAGTGCTAGTAGGAGTGATGTGGAAATACACATGAAAAGCTGCTTCTTGCTATATCAGAATGCAAAAGCAGCTGACAGAAGAGTTGGTTGTAGGCACAACTCTATTTCCAGCAGTTGTTTCTTAGCTGCAGGGTTTTCTGTCCCTCTAACAGAGGATTAATGGATGGACTAAATACCCAGATGCAAGAGATGCCAAGTTTTTAACTGGTCTGTGTAGGTGTATCTAGACCCCAAAATTTATGCAAGATAAGGCAGTGGAATGCTAATGGGAATGTTGTGAGGAAGGAGGTTTCAGCCCCTTACCAGCATTTCTGTAAAGCATGTGTTGGGGACCTAAAGACAGTCACCACTACACAAACATCAGCCTTAGGATCAAATGTGAGATATTTTCTCACCTTTTTTCCAAACTACTAGAATAAAGTGCAGGTCAACATCTTACTTTAAGATGCTAATTTTAGTCCCTTATATTGTTAATTAGAATCAGTTTTGTAGCAAAAGGTCATTTCACCTGTAATTTTGCTTTTTGTTAGAGACTCTTTCTGGTTGGATTACAGACTGAAAGGCTGACCCCCACTTTTTAAAGAGGCATTGAAACATTAAATACAAAGTTAATGTTCCACGTAAATCAACAAAGAACAGGAAACAGCATCATTCTCCTATGTATCCCTCCATAGAGGACTCTTCTGCCCCCCACCTTCCCGTTTTACTGACACGCACTGAAAGGAACCCTGTACTGCTGTTAACACATAGCTATAAAGGAGTGCAAACATCCAGGACCTGATACTCACTTGGCCTCCTTGCTTTCTAGTGTTATTTTCTAGGGGAAGAGAGGGGCTTGTTCTATCTGGCGATTTAAGTAAGACTACTGTCTTCATTTTAGTATTAAAATGGTTGGAGATTCAGGATGAAGTTGTTAAAGCAGGTCAGGGAATCAGAATAGCATTCCAGTTCCTGCAGGGTAACACCTGACTGCTTACCTCTGTGAAGTGCTGTGGTCACAGCAGAAAGCTCTGGCGGTGACCGTATATGCTTTGTGTTCCCTTACTGACACTGTACCTGATGGTCCATATTTCAAAGACTATTTCAGGTTCCTACGTTAAATGTTCTTTTAGTTCTTCACGTTTCTCTCTCATATAACACTGTCCTAATATCCTAAGTGAAGAAAGGCAGTGGTTTGGTTAGTATCTTATTCCTTGAAGTGTGATTTCTGCTGGATAAAACTAGGAGATGAGTAAACACACAGTATAGTCAGATCACAGAAGGCATGGCGAGGGCACAGCAGACATGGCTGTTGCCCCACAGTGCAGGTGCTGGCTGAGCTGCCATACAGCCAAATAGTCCTTACTGGACCACTACGCTGATGGAGATAAAAGTCAAACCAGTTTTGTTATAGGAGTTGTTCTGGGAAGCCAGCATAGCACCTGTCTTCTGTACCTTGTCCTAAGACTTAGAAGGTCCATTTTAAGTAAAATCAGCTCAGGTAACAGGATGTAATTCAGTGTGCATTTTAACAACTTGTCCTCTTCAAGTGAACTGGAATAAGGTACTTTCCCTACAGTAGGAGGACAAGTTACATCATCTGGATTTTTCACATACATTGATGGTTTAAGGGGACTGACAGACTAGTTGCTCATCAGTAGTGCTTGAATTCAAGTATGCTAGACAGTATTTTAAGATGGGGTGGGACAGGGGGAAAGAATCGGCTTTCCCCATTTAAACCGGCAAAGCCATTTTAACTCGCATTTAATCAAGTTACATTCTGTTCATACTTCCTATGATGCAATTCTGCAAGTTGGCCTGAAAAAATAATTTGCTCATCTCAAATTTAGCTGCAGTACAGAGGAGGAGGAGGGATCAAGACATTGAAGTAATGTCAGCTTAATTCAAGAGGGGTATTAGTGCAGTGCTCCTAGAGGGGAAATAATGAATACAGTGATCTTTCAGAAACTATCAACTCTTAAGCATTCACTTTGCACTAGGCACTGGTATCCAAGAGAAAAGCAAAACAAAATAAACGATGCCCAAGAACTACCCCTCTCTGGAGGTCTTCTCAAAAAAGGAGTTGCCTTTGCATGCATTCATTAGTCTTAAACCACCAGAAAACCTTGTGTATTTATAAATATTGTAGCAGTGGTAGTACTTAGCAGGGCTGCAGAAAAGAGAAAATCCTAGGGCTGGTATGTAGCTTTAGGGCATTTATGAACTCCTGTTCTGTATTTTTGCATGTTGGTTTGGTGGTGATAGTGGTGCCTATGCCCAACGTTAAAACTAAATGCATGAGCCCCTTGCTTGATGCCCCACATAAAGCCAGATACTGGGGAGGTTGCACCCAACTTTTGTTGTTGCTTCCTAATGTCTTGCTGTTTGACATAGGATATCAGTATCGCAGGAGACTGGATATCACTGACTGGCTTGCTACCCACTGTTTACATTAAATTCTAATCACACGACTTGCAAAACTGTCCAGTCTCCTTCGAATGCAATGTCTTTGCTATATTTTGCACCTTACTAATTCACAGCAGTTATGGTCACTAGTGTGGTAAGGGCTCACAGGGGCACTCACTACTTCATCACACTGGAACACGTAAACTAAATTCTGGTACAGCCAGAGACGGGCACTTGTCCTGAGAACTTGAGTATCTGTGCTTATGCATTTCCAGTACTGGCACATCCGACCCATTCCCTTTGGATACGTGCATGCTTTCTTCAGTTACTGTGGGCTGAAGGTTTCTACAAATTCAGAGCACCACTTGAAGTGTTACAGAAATAATTGAGTTCTGTATGCCAGCAAGATCTTTAAGCTGCATAAGGAAACCGGTACTCAGTACTATGCTACAGAAAGCATGCAGCCAAATTCCTTGTTACCCCTTTGCAAAGTTACTTGTTGAATTGTCTCAATGTGAGCCTTTTACTTTACTATGACCTTGGCAATAGCTTTGTTCCTGTTGTATTTAACTAATGTCTTGCATTTTTCTCTTTTCATCTCCTTTTGGTGCAACCTGGAAGAAATGTCAAAAAACGAAGGTTCGATCCAAGTCAACAAGGCCCTATCTGAAGAAATGTGTTTCCAAGAGCTGCTTCTTACACTACTGGATTTTGGGTATGGTGTTTTTGCTGTAGCTGCACATGAACTAACTCATTAAGGAAGAACATGAGAAACACTAACTATAAACACAGTGTTGGGATGTTAGGCTTTGAGGCAGTAGAAGACTCTCCTTTTTGGAGATAAGTTCGAAATACTTCCTCTATTCACTTTTCTCCTGTTAACATTAACTGACAAGTGTTACAAGCAAACTGTTTCAGAATCAGGTGGGGTTTTTTTCTTTTCTCAAGCAAAGGAGGACACACACAGACCAAGTGCAATAAGAGAACTGTTCCAAAATAATGAAATAGCAGAAGATTTTTCCCCCAGCCTGCTGGCACTCTAACTTCACTTGAGTTCGCATGACTTCCTTTTTCTTACCAAACTCCAGTGGCATGAGGAGCTAGTTCTGAAAGGGTAACCTGCATGGCTCACATACAGACAACCAAGCTCGCAAGCTGACCCCAAGCAGAATCTGCAGCCCAATAAATGCAAACCACTGGGAGGCCGGTACCAGGCTCCGATAGCTTTTCCAACTGCACAGTGCATTCCACCACTGGACTCCAGTGTTCCCTGCTCTGGGAGCTCGCTCTCTACCTTGGTTTGGTCTCCTGGGCCAGGAGTCTGTTGGGAATGGAAGCCACCGAGTGGTGGATGTAATTCTTCCAAGAAGGAAAAAGTGTAAATATGGAAATAAGATTTTGATGTATCATTTTCACAGATTATATATAAATATATATATATGAGAAAAGGATTTCCATATAAAAAATTCTATTCTTTATGTAAATCTATTTTTGATGTTGGGTTTGGTTTTGGGTTTTTTTGCTCCCCCCCTTTTTTTTTTGGTAGCATGTTGTACAGCAGATGTTCTGGGCTTGCTCCAAAAAGGCAGATAATAGCATGCAGATGCAGGGAGTTCTGACACCAAAACAGATGTGATCTGAAGTTTGTATGCTTGAAACCAAAAACAATTAAAATGTATAAATACATATCTATGTATTGACTATAAGTCTGGATTACTTTTTTTTTGGCTGTTATACAGATTTTCCATAAGATAATGTAAGATAAGTGACACCCTCTCAAACTAATCACAGAAGTGCCAAGCTTTTTTTTATTGTTATTATTTTTAACTATAGCTACTTTTTTTCCTAAATCCTGTGAACTAAAAACTTAAATAAGCCTTAAAATACTCACAAAAAGTCAAAAGCTTGGACGGAGTTCTTCCTCTCCTGCCTTCTGCCCACCCACCCATAATGGGCTTGCAAAGGTGACTGACGTTTCTGACCCACTCCCTGTATCTCTTTGATGCATCTCGCTTTTCAAAGCATAATGCAAAATCAGTACTTTGACCCTTGGCTGCTGATGGCTAGTTACCATCACAGAGCGTGCAGAATCCCACGTAATCTCAGGGGGTCGTGCACCGTAATGACTCGTAGGCACACCGTGTGCACAAAGATAAGAGCTTTGCAGGAAGCGCTGGTACCCGCGCTGTTCCTCTGGGCCTGCCCAGCTTGAGAAAGGTAGGAAGGTGTCTAGTTTAGGCCTCCCTCCCAAGTGCAGAGCTGTGCAGTCTGGCTTACCCTCTTCACCTTGATTTAAAACTTAGGTAATTCGGTTTGCATAAGTGAAGTGACCTGATGAAAATCTCATTGCTGCATCTGATAATCAAGTTTAAAAGTTGTGTTGGGTATTAGTAACAACAGAAGTCCAGTTACAACTGCTTACTCCATCTTTGTTTAGTGGAAATCCATTTCCTGAGTTAACTTTAAGAGCCAAAACAGTAAGAAAATGCTGCAGATTTCCTGTGACTTAGAAATCTCATTTCAATTATATTTCTTATTATGATAATGTTCAATCCAACAGTTTCACAGAGAACTACAATACTGTCATAGTTTAAGCACCCGGGACAGATATATTGTTTTCGTTGACAGTTATTATTAAATGGTTTTAAACAGCTTTAACATAATCACATTAACACTTACTACGTTATGAGTTAAAGGTGCTGCACACAGGTAGTCACCAATGATATGTGTTATAAATCTTATCCTGAAAAATCCCTGCCTGGCTTCAAGCAGGAGGAAGTTAGTGACAATACTTTCATGGCAAACCAAAAATACTTGCAGCTGTATTATTGTCCTCAAAAAGTACTTTGCTTGGGAACATAATCCCCAAGTTTGTTAGGGTTCTGCTTCTAAAGCAAGAGTAACCCATAACAGAAACACTAGTGGTTACCAAAAATTAAAGTAAGTAAAATCAAGTGGCTATACATAAACTACCTGTGTAATAAACCTTTGAGAAGCGCTTCACAAACAGCATTGTTAGTGTGTGATGTGATGTTCTAAATCAGACCACAGTGGTCCCCAGCTACTATGTACATATGTTCAGTGCTGGAGTAACTTTTTGATTTACACCAGCGGTTTCATAAAGATTATGATTTCCTGACTGACTTTATGCTCCACTCATCCACTGTGGTGCGTATGTGAAAAAATACATTCGCCTTCTGCCCTGCTCGTACACGAGGCTGGTGGCAGCACTGCTTGAACAGACACAGGCATGAGCACTTTCTGTGGTGGCAGACAGGTAAAACATGGGGTTTGGTAGGCGTTGATTTCTACATCCTGCCTTTGCTGTGCTTTGGGAAGTCTGTGTAGTGTTCATCGCAAAGCATCATCAAAAGAAGAGCTGCTCAGCACTGCCTCCACTTCATCCACTCTGTTTGCTCCATTATTTACCTATTCACATGGACAAGAAACTGCGGTAACTATTGCTTGTTCCAGTTTGCTGCATGATCTCATTGATTTGACCCGATCCTCCTAAAAGAGAAGTCTGCCTGGCAACTAACAGCCGTATAGGTGCATGTTAAAAGAAACAGATTACTTATGGCTGGAGTTTAACCAATTTTTCTTACTATGCAAAGATGGGTATTGCACAAACAAATTTAAGACAAATGTCTGAGGAAATGCCATAGAATACTTGAAGTTATGTTTTAAGCCTACTCAGTCATGTTTTATATTCATTATTGCTTCCACTGTTACTCTTCCTTTTGAAAATGATTTGTAATTATTTTTTTAAGTGCACAACTTGATGTTATAAATCAAGTTTTTGTTTCAAGTTAATACTCATTCATATCTTGTTGGCTGCTAATGAATGGAAATTCAATAGTCCTTGTTCTGCATCTTAGCAAGATGAGTATTAAAAACGTCATGAACGTGGAATGGAGTAGTTTTTAATTTTCAATCATTTTTTCTTTATTTATTCTCTCCATTTTCTTTAATTTCTGTGCTCAAGACACCACCACCTTGCTAGTCGCGGAGATTGACCGGGGCTTTCTCTTATCAAAGATCTCTAAACTGTGTCCTGTCTCAGGGCAGGGATCTGTCCACAAGGGGACACTGCACTCGAGCTTCCCGGCGTGCACGGGACCTGCACTGCGGCACCCAGGGCATGTGGGAGGCGGGCAGGGGCCAGCTTCACTGGGTTGCAGGGGGGCTGCGCGCAGCTGTTGGCCGAGGGAAGCCTTTGGCAGTTCAGAAATCTGTACCATGGAATGGCAAAGAAATCTGGAGTCATTTAATTATTGAAAAATATTTTAAGAGCTTCATAATCACCCAAGAATGCAGCGTTTTACGGGGTGCTGAATGAAGCACAGGTTCCCTTTCTGGGTTTTTTGAACTCTAGTGAAGCCGGCCTGGGAAAGCAAAATGCCTGCATGACACAGCTACCAAATATAACTGCTGATGGTTTTTCGCTTGCTCCAGCTCCAGACACAGAAACGAAAATACGCTTTTGTCGTGCGCCCTCCAAAGGTTAGGTGTGAAAGCACGTGTCTCATTCAGAGCTGTAGAGTGAGGGAACGCCGTGACTAACAGATCCACCACTACTCCCTTTTATTTCCTGACATTCAAGTATAAGAGTATGTATCTGTAAACTCAGTATGAACATGCAACGATTTGGCTAGGATTAGAGTAGACAGTCCTTCCTAAAATAGGAGTTCAGCCTTTTGCAGTATATGAATACAAAAGCAACATACAGGTAGATGCATCACTGCTCTGGATTGTACAAGAAAGTCTTTGTTTTAAAAAACTTTCACAAACTACAGCACCGAGCACTGAAGAGTGATGTTGCTGAGGCACTTGCTGTTAAGAACAAAACCAATACAACACAATAGCAAGTCCTGTTGTACAAACCCAATAAAACCCTCTTTTTTTCTGGATGCAGTTACTACAGATCCCTACCCACAGGACCTGAGAATTTAACATCAATCGTCCATCAGAAATAGTGTAAGTTTAAGTGCCCTCAGAAAGCTGTTTAAGTGCCCTCAGAAAGCTTGAAGAAAAAAACCCCTAGAAATTTTAGTAGTAATGATGCTCAAACCACTACTACTGAAAGCAGGTCACAAAACCATTATCTTAAAGCTGCACATACTGTAATTCTGCTCAGAGATGTACTGTTCAGAGCTCAGCGAGCACATTACCACATCTTCACATCTTTATAGGTTTGTTGAACAAGTTCTTCAGTGGAACTGTGTAACACAAGAGGGCACATGGCCCCTAGGGAAGCACAAGGACTCCATGTCCAACCAGCAGACATCCACTTCACAGGTATTGCTTCTGAACAACCACAATCCGCTGACAGCGGCATCATGCAGCACACTCTAATTCGTAGAAACAGAGCAATCAAGCATCAGCTTATTCGCTCTTGTTAGCATTTTCTTTCGAAAGAGCTTGGCTTTGTCCTAAGCCACAGGACACCCTCAGCTTTACCACTCATATATACCACTACACGTAACAGGCCATGTTTCAGAGAGCACTTTCTGAGCCGCTACAAGAATTTCTCCATCAAAGCCAGTAACTCGAAGCATGAGGGAACTAACAGTGGTTTTTACCTGCTCTGGCGTGCAGGAGGTAGCTGTGCCCAGCACCCATGGGACAGCCTGCAGGGAAGCTGCTGCTCTCATCATTGACCTAACCAACACCTCGTTACCCCACAAAGGCTGGGTTTAGCCCGAAGCACTGACCCAGGAACTGGGCCTCTTTAGGATACACACTGTTATGGACACTTAACTGTGGAGAGGCAGAAACCAGAACAAATCTTCCAGTCCAAGTCAGGCTTCATAAGCACAACACTGCACCACTTCAAAAAATCCTCTAGCTGTTCATATGTCATACACTAAGAGATTTCCTCAGCCATCAGACCAATTTGAATTTGCTTTTGGGACTGTAAAACCATAGGTTTTCATGTGCACTGTCTGTTGCTTGAAGTCCTGAAGATACCCAGAGAAGCATAGGCTATTAAATCTCTGCTTTTAACAGATGACCAAGGCATGGGCATATTACAGACTGGTAACACACCGTGCTTCCATAACATCAGTTTTGCCTCTTCTGCAGAAAGGAAGCATTCCCACACATGAACACATGCTGCTTTGCTGCAGTCTAACCTGGACAGTGTCCAGCTAAATCATAACACAAGCAAATGGTACTTTTGACTGGCTAAGGTGATGACCAGTTTCTTCTCAAGAAGGAAAAGCATCTAGATACCTCAAACCCAGTGCTATTTGCATAAGCTTTAAATTAAGAGAAATTAAAAAATGGTAACTTCATGGCAGCTGTGCTAAACTTGCTTCCACATCAATTGCAAGAGGCACTGGACCAACAACTGACAGCTCCAAGTTTCCCCATTTGACTCCTTTGAAAGTATTTTTTGCATTCCCATGGTTATATAGAAACAACCATCAATATCCTTGTGCATGTTGCCCTCACACATTAGATCCTAGATAAAAATTTGACAGTTTGCCTTGGAAGCACTGACCTTATTAGTTCAGGACCGTTCTCTATCAATAGGGTCTTTGGACTGTAAAGGTTGAGGATTTAAATATCTACTATGTACCTGCTCTTCAGAGGGGACTCTTCAATACACATACTACTTAGGATGCTCTGGATTCACAGAACAGGGCAACACTCTTCATCAGTAGGTGAAAGCTTTGCTGTTCTCAGAAGGGAGCATTCAGTATTCTGAAAGACTGAACAGATCTACCCTTAGCGTCTAACCCAGGCAATGGGGGACCTGGATCCCTGTGGAGCTGCCACACCGCAAAATAACTCCCAGTACTGGTAACAGCAGAGGCATTTTCTTACAAGAGAGAAACAGTCCCCTCTTCCCCTCCCAGCCAGCAACAGAGCTACAGACCAGCACCAGTGGGAGTCCCCTCACCCAGGGGGTCACAGCAGAAAATGGCACTAGCAGCAGCAACCGATTTTGCTGTGGCCCTGCAGCTCTGGCTCACCACAGGCAATGTCCTATGGACCCTTGCACAGCGGTGACAGGAGCTGTGCTGAATGGCACCTTTCACTGTCAAGCCGAAGGAAGAGCCCTGATGGCGCTGGCACAACACCCACCCTGCCTTGAACTGGTCAGTGGGAAGTGTCAGTGTGCTGCGCTGCGCTGCATGGCAGCAGCACTACGGACACTTAAAGCTCCAACTGTCTTCACAGCACATGAAAACCTATGGGTTTACAGTCCCAAAAAAAGCACTTAAGTTTGACAAAGCCTGAACATCAGCCTTAGCGCAGTCACACAAAGTGTGCTTCCACTCATCTCTTCAGCTTCTGTAAACAGAGATGTTTCTCTTCTCAACAAGGACCTCTTCCCTAAACACAATTTATAGCAGTCTATTTTGCTCCAAAACACACCAATAGCTACAGAATTAGAGAATGACTGTACAGAACTTGCTGTAGCAGTGCTGATGGTTGCGTTGAGCCGTCTCAATGAGCGCTTTCAAAAAAAGAAGGCTCAAGTTACTTTTAAAATATAAGGACCATAGTCTAAGCTTCCATACTCCATTCATATATTTATGTAGGCATTTGACATATTCTGTCCATCCATTTCCTTCCCAGACGTATTCCCCCGTCAACACACCATGTTCTAAGTAAGGGTGGCACGACAATGAAATCAGATGGATGCAAAGTGCACAAGCAAGCCTGTTGGCTTTGGAGTCTGTCATTTCTCCCCTATTTCCTTTCAGGCACATCTGAACTCTGTACTGCTATTGAAAGACTTGCATTATGAAGTTACTCTGTAAGAGATTGTTAACAATAACATAGTTTACAGACAGTGCATGCTAGAATAGGATTTCCGTGCAATGAGAAAGCAGTTCCAAGAAAACTGGAACTATTATAGTGCCCTCCAACATCCACTGAAAAGCTTCAGGAAATTAAAGATTTTAAGTTCTCCTTTGTTTACTGAGAAGGCCCTTAACTCAGGGCTGAAAACTGCCTCATTCGCAGGAAGAGACAAACAATTCCCTTACACGGCAGCATCCTGACTGTGTGCTGTTGGATCAGAGGGCTGGGCGGGTAGGTAGAAGATGCGGGTCCCATTAAATTTTGCTCCCCTTTTCCTTCCTCTGGTTCGGCTGGGTAATTTTCACTTCAACCATAAGATCTCTAGGACAGGAACTGCTCTACTCAATCAAAGGTGACCTTTAGCACCCAGCCCAGGGAGCTCTGGTTTAGGCAGAGCTGGCTGGATGGTACATTTAGGACAACCCTGCACACAGCATTTAAAAATATTAAAGTTCTTCATGAAATATGCTGCTCTTCAGGCACACCTAAGAATAGAACAGGAGAGAAAGGACCTGCTTACATTACAGTCTCTCCAGAAGCTCTGATTTAAAGATAAACCTACTACACAGAATTTTCACTCTAGTATCACCTTTTTAGCATCTCCTTTGCTAACAGGTTTCAAACAGTACATTTGTGAAAGAAAAACGGCAGTTTCAAAGGCTGAGTGGTCTAAGCTATTAAAAAATAATAAGTTTTTAAAATAATAATTAAAATAATAATAATTAAAAAAAAAAAAAAAATCAATGCTCTGCCTGCCTCTATCACACTGTTCCTTACTGAAAACATATGGTGTTTGTCTGGTCTAAGTATAGTAAGTAACAGAGCTTGTACTACTTCACTTGAAAAAAATCATTCAAGGCGGCAGATTTCCCTGGCAGTAAGTTCTGCACAACAACATATCAACGCTTCTAACAAGATTTTGCATGGAAATAACCATTTTCCTCTGACAACCGCAGTAGTACTAGTGCATGTATAAAGGCATCACAACTCTGGGTTAGCAGGATGCAAGTACTTCATGAGTGCCGAGGAACCCTAGGCCAAAACTAGTAGCAGAACATAAAGCAGATCGTTTGCTGGACTATCTGAGAATCATCAGCTAAGTAACAAAAGCTGAAGATCCCACAGGTCCATCCCTTTCACGGGAGACAGAATGTCCTCATTACTCTCCAGAGCCTACTGTGACATGTTTCTTTGGCCCTAGATTTGCTGTGCCTCCCTCCAGTTTCTTCTTGCAGACTAGTTTCCCCAAAGAGCTTCAGCTCTGAAGGTGCAGGCTCCCAGGGTCAGGTCCCAGATGCTGCGGGGTGAGTGTGACAGTGGCCAGCACGCTTCCCTGGCTGGCTCTCTGGTGTGGCAGAGAAGCTGCCCTGAGGCAAGCATATACTCAAACACCCTTTTTCCTCAAGGGCTGCAAGAAACACCCTTAGAGCAAGAAAAGGTAGGAGACCACGTTACAATCCTACTCACCTTCAAAAAAGAACACACTGTGAAAGTGTTTTCCGTCCCCAGAAGATTTGGCTGTAAGACACTGGGATAAATTGATCCTGTAATAGGCTCGCTTTCCTAGGTGTTAATGGCAGTTTTATGAAAGCATGTTTCACTGAACTGCTCTTGTAACCATGACATACCCAGGGCGACTCTCACTTCTGCCCAGAGGGCCTGAAGGTGAGAAGGGTTTCTTTACTGCCTTTGAGTGCTCAAGGAAGGAGGGAGGTGTGGGGGGTGTCAGGAAGAACTGATGACTGTTCTTGAGCACAGTTATCAGCGCAGCACA
Organism: Strigops habroptila; assembly: GCF_004027225.2. Taxonomy (NCBI): domain Eukaryota; kingdom Metazoa; phylum Chordata; class Aves; order Psittaciformes; family Psittacidae; genus Strigops; species Strigops habroptila. The sequence goes on along the minus strand of NC_044281.2, from coordinate 13,694,837 downwards.
CAAATGGCCGTAAGTCCCTTCATTCAAAACCTAGTAGTTGTCTGAATAGGAATTTCCTACATGCCATTAAAATTAATCAGAATCTCTCCAAAAGCTGCACTGAATGGTTAAAGTGAGACAATCTGCCCACAGGACACAAAAAGTTAACTTTTTGTGTATATATTAATCAGTTTGGGGTTTTTTATTATTTTCTTGGAATGTTTCAGTCTGGATAGAAACATGGAAGGTTCACAGTCACATTCTTTGCAGACATCATTTGCATTTATAGTGTCACATTGTCACCAAATTACACTTTCAAAAATATATGACTTTCTAGCCAACATTGCTTAGTTTGCACTTGTAAAATACCTGCTCCAAATGTCACCTCAAAGCTTGTGTTAAATACATTTGCCACAAGAAACATTACTTCTTTCACAAATTAAATCAGCGTCAATGATGAAGCCACTTCAAATGCTTGATTAACAGCACCTACACTTACTCTTGAGAAAACACTCCAAATATCCCTAGTGACAGAATTGCTCTCATACAACAGCTAGTAGGCAAGAAGAGATAAGAAAACTTCATTAAAGACAGACAGATCTCTGCAGTTCCTCACAACTTCTAGCGGAAACAGAAACCTGTGGAGTTAAAAGAACACACACTTGACCCATTTACACAAAGGCAAAAAATACACCAGTGATTCAAAATCCCTTAATAAGGAAGGTCCCTACACACTGCTGAAACAGGGTGAGAAGATCTAGCAATAAGAATTAAACCTCTAAGTGCTAAGATCTAAAGATCTGCTACACAGTAGGGAATCCAGAACAGGAATATGACTCCTTTGATGGCAAGCGGGGAAACAAACAAAAGACATCGCATAGCTCGCATGCCACGGCACACAAGCAATCACCTAACATCAGATTTACCAACAAGACATTAATAACTAGAAATCCTAGGGGGAAAAAAAAAAACCATAGATGGGCTTTGGCCTGGTTTTCTTACATGAAATACTAACTGCAGCACCAGCTCACAGTGAAGATCTGTACACACATTTCTCTGAGTACACATCAATTACCAGTTAGTAGCAACTGGTAAAACCCAATGGTATTTCAGACAAATAACAGACACACTTGCTCCTAACTCAAGCTGTGTTTTAAACTTAAGCATCACAAAAATCTATGCCTTCAAGTCACCTAGAAACAAATCAAGAAATTAGACTTTACACTCTAGGCAGGTTTAAAGGTAAGACTTAACAGCAATGAAAACATTGCCTTTTAAAGTTATAGGCTAGGAGAATAGCTATAAATGCATCAGGAAAGAAATACCAGAATATTGCAACTTATACCCAGCTAAGGTTTAGCCAAAGAAGGTGACAAGTCAGAGGCACCACCATACTCTGGTAGGTGAGATGCTGAAGACCTTTAACCATGGTGGTGGTATATGCTCACACAGGGGCAAACAATAGGTGGCAACCACGATGGGCTCCTGCTACCTCATGAAGACAGGTTGAGGTAACTTGGCTTATTGGGCCTGGTAAACAGATGGCAAAAAAATGATCTAAAAAACATCTATAACTCCCTTTGAAATAATTGTGAAGATAATAGAGCCAAATTCTTCTTGGTAGAGCCATACAGGGGGCAATAGCCCAAATAAGGAAGCTCAAACTAGATAGTAGGAAAAAAACTTCCACCAGGATTCCAGCCACAGCTGATTCGATCTAGTATTCAGACTCGTGCTTCAAGCACAAGACCTGCAGAGGACTGTTTTCACCAACACTTCTCAAACTCCATGAGATCCAACAGGGCACAGAAGTATGTCCTGGCAGGGTAAAAGAGCAGCAGCAGAGCCCCACAAAGCTTGCCTAACTCATCAGGGGCTTGAGTCCACTTCTCAGGCACAGGCCAGAGACATCCCAGGGTGACCACAGGACACTGGCTCCTGGCTCAGAGATACACCTGTCTCCTGCCCGTCCCATGTCTCGTCTGCTAGCTCCATTGAAATGCTTCAGGTCATCACCGATGGTGTATAACACCGAGTCCTGACTCTAAGCCCTCTAAATATCATTTTAAAAATTCATAAAAAATACCCACAGACTTTGGATGAAGCATGAGTATTTTGTTTCCAAGAAGCTCTTAGGTATATTTGTCAGGGAGCCAATTTTAAGCAGTTTAATCTCCTACTTAAAAGAGACTTTGAAAAGATATAAATGGGAATACAGGAGTTTGATTCCTCACTTTGCCTGTGTGGATTTTGAAGGACAAAAGAAAAAAGAGGATTCAAATCTCTGCCACATACCAGGAATTTAAGAACTAAATGGGTTCCCTTCCATCTGAGGATCTCATGTTTTGCCTTTGCTGTCACTTAGCCAGGATTCACACAAAGCTGAGAATTTGGAACCCAATTCAGCAAAACACAAACTTTCAGCTAATATGCCTTGAAAGCATTTGGTTACAGGTTAAAGCTTAACCAGATGTCTGCTCATGCAGCTCACTTCACAGAGCTCAATGCTGGACCCAGGTGCTTATGGCAAGCTACAGGCACCATCACACACTGTGCTCTCTCGGTTCGAGTGCTGAATTTCATTGTTGTTTTAAATTTGCAAATGCTTACTTAGCTCAAGCAACCATAAGCCATTGCCTATTAACTGCTAATGTTAAACTACATCAGAGGGTTTGCAGGGAGCAAAGGCAGGAAGGAAACAACTCTGCACATAGTTGTTTATGCCTTTATTCAAAATACAACTACCAGTGAGATGACCTTCTACTTTTCTCTCCTTACATCCCCTACTCCTATAGGCTGACCATTTTAACACTAGCTTATATTTTTATATTTTTTTGGTAGAAATAATGTCATTTCTGTAGCATTACGTGATCTGAAATGTCTCTCTTATCTAAGAGCTAAAGAATCAACTTTTCTTTATAAAGACATCCTTTTCCAAACGACTCTGGATATGACCCTACAGCCCATCTGAATTAAATTCATTCATAAGATATGGAGACTCACTGAAGATGTGAACATTGGCTGTCAGGGGAATACATCATACAGTGCAATGAAAGAAAGACTGATAGTCTAAAAAGGGCACAGAAAGCTTTACTGAGGGAGAGTACACGGAACTGAAGGAGATGGCCAATCCTTCTACGTTTCTTCTCCACTCGGAGGTTGAGGTGATGAATCCAATTATCAAAAACCTCTTTCCCAGAAATAGAATATGAGTGCTCTGGTTCAGAGGGAACAGAGTGTAGTAGGCTCAGGAAGTGTTTGTGGAGCCGAGTATTTTATCTATAGCAGTATTTCCCTTGAGCAGTGACTCTCATTTCTCTGAGAACCCCTGGTTCAGCACCCTTGGGTCTATCGGAAGGATTCTGAGTGGAATGAAACCTATGATGTTCTTGATCCAAAACCAGATAAAGTGCTCCCCAGAAGGGGACTCAAACTAACTCATTCTTAACAATGAGCCCAGAAATGTTCCAGGTTGGCAGAAATGTATCAACTCACAAGAAATATTTTGCCTTTTCCAAGTTGCAGCCTTTTGCTCTACCCTTATGGGGCAGAATCTGAGAGCAACACACTAAAGATCCAGCAATGTCAGCAAAAAGCACCCCTGCTCTGATCTGGCTTCCTGCACCCAGGCCAACCATGAACACAAGCAGTCTCAGAGCCTTTTCTATGCAGGAGCTGCCTTTAGGTTATGTGACAACACCCACACCTTACAGGCACACTTTGCTTCTCTCCCTCACCCAGTTCAGCCCCAAACACAGAGACTAGGAGAAGCACACTGGTTACTGACATGCCAAGGAGACTCCAGAATAGCTCATGGGCCCAGAATCAGCTCCTACAGAGCAGACTTGAACAAAAATGCTTAAAGATCACTTTGGCCCTAGAACCAAGGTGGCAGCAGTCTACTGGAATAGCCTGTACTTGAAAGCACAGAGAAGAAATGTTGGAGAACCTACATGACACAAAAAGCTTCCCATTGTCATGTCACAAGGGCTCCTTGCAGGACATGGCACTCTTCAGTTCCTCACAAAGCCTGTTTCAGCAGTTGCTGCTCACTACTACCTCATTCCCAACCCCACGTTTCTTAAGTAACGGGAACACGTGCAAATTTGCCAGAGTCCTAACAAATAGTTACCTACGTTGGTTCTACCCAGATGTTCTCTCACCCCCCAGAAGTTCCTTTCACTTCTGCTAAGTAGTAACATTACTTACACAGAATACATTTTCATATGGATTGCTCATTGAGAAGAGGAAATAAAGCATCAGGAGAAAACAGTGTTTATTGTCATAGACTCATCCCAAAATCATGGGTTAGGAAAGGAACATGCTTCTCTATTTACATGGACTGGATGCACAGAAAGATGTAAAATTATAAGGATATAGATGACTGACAAAAAGAATCAGTGTTTCAAGCCAGCTTTCCAGCTGGTATAAATCAAGGTGGCCTCACTGACTTCAAGCCTGGTGCTACTGAAGTACAGGTGCTTCACGGAGAAAGGATGATGGTTCAAAGCGCTAAGACAGAAGGGAGCTGCCAGTGAAAGTCTCAAAAAGAGACTGGTATGAACTGGTGCAGCTGCACTGCCTGCAGACAGCCTGCAGTGTTACATGATTTGCCCTACAGACCACACACAGTTACAGAAAAAGAATGGTCACCCTCCCTAGCTTCACGTAGCTAGTGTTAAAAAAGTTAAGCCAACACTAGGTAGTAGCCTGTTCCCAGAGCCCTGGCTCTGTGAGTTGTATGTTTGAGGCAGAGTTGTCACTTGCAGACTTGAGCACAGGCTCTCCTCTCCACACTGCGTGTAACAGATGACCCTTTCACCAGTGGCTTCCTTCTACTTCTCTGCTAGCTTGGCCAATTTCCCTAATGTGTACAGAGGTTTTGCAGCTGTTCCAAGGAGGTGGCAGCAGAGGGGGGAGGCAGCTGAGCATCTCGCAGAGAAAAAGCACAATACTAGACCACCTTATTTTCTTTTTTTCCCTAAGGGAAAAAGCAGGCACGGCCCTCTCCTTTTGGATGGTGTGCAGCCCTCCAATGTAGCTCTCCTTTACCTAAAGCTTTATGAATTGAGCTGCAGTGAGCAGCTCAGCCCCATTGCTGCAGTTATTGCCCTTACTGGCTTTCTTCTGGGACTCTGCTCTTCCCTGGGCTTCTGCTTCAGGTCCCGGGAGAGCTGGACCTGCTGCTGTACAGGCTGAGCCCTAACCAGCAAATAGCCCTAGCTGTGCCACACAGACTCCTGCTCCGTGGTGAAGGACCTCCAACAGGCAAGCACAGCAAGCGAGATGCCTGGGGGCTGAGCCAGGTCCAGACAACCTGAGCTCCAAGGTAGGGACTTGCTTTTACCCCTGTTCTCCCCAGTTCAGCGCTGCTAGGAAAGGGGGCACACAGAGGGCTGCAATTTGCCAAGTGCCCAGGTCTGTTACTCTTCCGCCGCCCCAGTGCACAGCTTCCCCTCGGCCGGAGCCCACACCAGGCTGGCCCCAGAGGAGCCGGGGTCCGTGGGGAGGGGACAGGCGGGGCAGAGGAGCGGAGCACGCTTGCACAGGGTCAGCTCCGCAAGGGGAAGGAGGGGGCGCCGGGTGCCCGGGAGCCGCGGCCCGGGGGTGGGGGCTTCTCCCCGAGCCCTGACGTAAAAACTAAGCGGGGCTGCCCGCTCCGGCTTCTTAAGGAGCGCGGCGGCGGCGGGCGCGGAGAGCCGAGCCCTGCCCTGCCCTGCCCGCCCTGCACGCCGGACCGCCGAGGTAAGGGCTGCGGGCGGCGGGGCCGGAGGCGCCGGAGCGGGCGGGACGGGGCGGGAGCGGGGTCGGCTCGGGCGGGCGGGGAGCCCGGCTGAGTCCCGGACTGGCGGAGCTGCCCGCGGGCGCTCCGCAAACAGCGCTCGCCGCCGAGACGGGCGCCCGCTCCGGCTCCGCGGGACCGGGCTCGGCTTCCCCGGGGGCTAGGATCGAGTGACTAGTCACAGCCGATAGCCACAGCCAAGTAAAACGATGACAACAGAGGAACTAATTAACTTTTTAATGATTATTGCTATTGTAAGGCGCTGTTCGTGACGGGGAGTGGAAAGGAGGGGTAAACTGCCAGGAGAAGAGGGAAAACAAAAAGGAAAAAAGAACGAAGAAAAGTCAGAGCCAAGTACGAATAGCACACACACGAAGTTCAGTTTATGGGCAGAAAGATCTAAAAACTGGAGAGGGGAGTGGGAACAGGGAATTGCTGGAAGCATTCACCACAAGCTCAGGTAACAGATCAATGAAAATTGACATTCCCTGAGTATCCCCTCAGCTCTCAGCCATCTAAAAAATTGAATCTGAACTTTGTAAAAGACTAAGAGCAAAATGCTGCCAGGATTAGACTAGACCAGACCATAAGGACTAGTGGTCCTGACTACTGGCCCTGACCAATGCCATACACACCACACCTGAAATGGCACCCACCATTGTATTAACGCCCTGCCCAGGGCAGTCCCTTTGCTCACACCTCTGGCAAATCTAGAACCCTTACCCTTGTCCCACCCATTTTTGTAACGTAGAAAGTTTCCAAAGGGGCTGAGGGGCAGAAAAAGCAAAGCAACCTATTCAGTTGGTAACCAGTGCAAAATAGATGGCCCCGTCCAAGTGACACACTTAAAAGCCAGTTTTAGTATTACTCCCTTGAACTTTCTTGTTGGTGACTGTTTTTGTTTGGGGGTTTTTCTTCCCCATGGTCATATCTGAGATTGCTAAATTGCTTTGAAAACTAGAAGGTTGATAAAGTTAATTATGTCCCTTGAAAAAGTCTCAGTAAACAGATAAGTATGTACAAATTGCATAGCATATATGCCCAGGTGTCTGCTGCATAGTGGAAAAGGCTCCAATGAACAAACAAATAAGAATGAAGCATTGACTCACAGGACGTCTTCAATTTTGGTTCAGAGAAAGCAATCAAAACCTGCCTTGCGCACTATGGTACAAAAGAGCGATGCTTCCAGAGATCTTGGGAGCAGCACAGGGGCAACCTCATCACTACCACCACCACTGTCATAGGTGACATCCAAGTAAGCAGAGCAGCATGTGAAGAGTGTGCCACACCTCTTCTATTCGTTAACTTCAGGGTTCAGATCCAAGGCTGTCAAGCCAATTCTCCTCATGAGATCCCAACTCAGATTAAAAAGTGACTGCAAGCAGTTGGAGAGTAAAGTCTGAATACCTCCAAAACGTTCCCAGAACCTGACCAGGTAGCCAGATAGGGGGTTAGCTAAGAATATCACTGCCAGGACTGAAGTCTCTGAAGAGTGCTTTAGATCTACAATGAAATATGTTCCACAAGCAACTTGCCCCTCCCTGGGCTTGCACACTGGCTGTGGCGTGGCCACTTTTCACATACAATCTGTCTGCACACTTCTCCTGCCTTCAACATTTGTCTTCATGGAGCAGAGAAACATTTCTTGGGCTCTCGATGATCACTCATAGAAGTGAGTGATCTACACTCTACACAAAAAGCCAGTTGATTATTAACTTAAGCTCATGAGGAGAGGTAGCTTCTCCCCTGGCAACACCCTCCAACAATCAAACCAAACACATAAAAGCATGAATGCTCAAGAGATCAACACACACATTAAACAGAATTGTTTGTCCTAAAAGCTGATCTCAGATATCGTGGATTTCCACAAATGGGAGGTTCTCCACATGCCATGAGCTACACTAAAACCCACCCCCAAATCTGTTACACATTAGAAATGTGTATCAGAAATGTAATATGAGAAATACTAGAAGCATGTTAGAAAATGCACAATAGAAGGATGTACTAGAAAAGAAATCTGATAGAGACAGCTGTACCTTTGTCCAAAGGTTATTGTTCTCAGGATTTCTCCCACTATAGCTGCTACTTATCAAAATTCACAATTTTTCCTAACAGACAATTGTTACATCGATCTACAAAAGACATCTGTACTTTTTTTTATATATATGTTTTTATATATATATATATAAACCTGCTGCTATGCCATGGCTTTGCTACATCCTCCTTTCAGTTCTGCATTTTAGCAGGTAAAACACTCCTGTTTCAATGGATTATTTTGGAATCTACCCTTAATTCATTAGAAGACACTTTCAACAAGTAGTTTTCCACCTGCTGTCCACAGATCCCTGTGAGTCTGCAAACTATTTTAAAGGGCTTAAAGTTTTGAGGAAAGCAAGACTGCCTAAAGGCTTAAATTCTCTGTAAGAACGAATGTTTTTTTACTGTAAAAGGTTAGGGACCTGTAAATCAAGGACAAAAAGTTTCAATATGAAGAGTTCCACATAAAAAGAGTTCATCGGATGGATTTGAGGATGATTAACAAATTTTAACACATGCTTCTGCTGCACAGTGATGCGACTCCACTAGTATTTATATTCATACATGCAAAAAAACCATATACAGATCTTTAAAGATCACAGAAACAATTACCAACATCTGAAGCGCCTTCTATATAATGTGAGGTACCAGGGCTTTGTTCCTGCATCTAAGAGTGAGGAGTTTTTAATCTTTTTGGGTTTTTTACATTTCAGTGTACAATGGACCTTGGGAACAGAAGAAGAATCCACTGCAACATGAGACTCACCTACTCTCTGCTAATTATGGGAGCGTTCTGCATGACACCCTTCCTCTGCCATAGCCAAATTGATCCACTAGCTCTTGGACGAGCAGACCCCCAGTGTTGGGAATCCTCCTCAGCTGTCTTACTGGAGATGAGAAAGCCTCATATTTCTGACTCTGTCAGTGGCTTTTGGGACTTCATGGTCTTCCTGAAATCATCAGAGAACTTGAAACATGGGGCTTTGTTCTGGGACCTGGCTCAGCTCTTCTGGGATATCTATGTGGACTGCGTGCTCTCCAGAACCCATGGCCTAGGGAGAAGGCAGCTAGCAGAAACTGAACCAAAGATTGCTAGTCTACGTTCTCAATTCACAGGGAGAAAACAAGGTTACTACTCCTTTAATACATGTCTCATGGGCAATAACTAGAGTCTAGCAGGAAAGAAAAGAGATACAGGCTTATTGTGTTATGTGGTAATAGTACAGAAATAGAGAACATGCTGCACAGCCTCTCAATCAAGTACAGAGCTATGTTTAAAATGATCTCAGTAAAAATTTGACCTCCAGACAACCTGTACTCTAATGACAGCTTTTAAGTTTCAGTTTGGTGGGGGAGGAAGGGCAGCAGAAAGTGAAACATAGGAGGATTCAAACAAAGATGACAGCTCAGCAACTGAACATACAAATACATTCTTTATATATTTTTACCACTATTGTGCCATGGACAAGCTAGTTCTGAATCCCTCATTCCAAGAAGTGCATCACTCCAGGAATGCGTTGCACTGGCGCTGCTGGGGAGAGTGGCAGGCTTTCAGCAGAAGAGCAAGGCTGTTTACTTGCCATCTAGTAGTCAGCCTCTAGGTATTTCCATACTAGTAACTTTGTCCAGCACACAGTGGAAACAGACCTAGGACTCAGACACGTGCAGGCTTTCAGACACAGCTACAGCTTCAGGAGGAAGAACACTACCTATGACACGAAATGGTGCAGTTCCTAACCTCCAGGTTCCCAGCCCCAGAGCAGAATCCCCAGGCTTAAACTAGCAGTCTCCATATTTGGTGAGAGCTGGGACCTCACAGCAGGATTTGCAACAGGTATCATGTCAGTTAGCCTCCCCATTCCCAGTAGAAAGATACAGCATAGCTTTTCCTAAATCTCAGTCTCTTCCAAGGCTTCAGTTCTGATTCTTCTACCAAGATGTGCATCCTTCCCTTGAGGATGCACTTTCAGAAGGGGCAGGTGCTATAACGTGATGGCAGGGTAGAAGTGCTGCTGCCATCACCAACAGTGTAGTGCCTTGGGCTCACAGGGAGAAGGCAGAACTGCCATTCCACTTGAATGGATTCAGACCCTTACCTCCACTTCCTAGATCAGTGTCTTAGTTATAAGATGTCTGGGGGGAATACCCATGGAAGAATGAAGAACCTCTCTGGGCAGCTACCCATTAGAGTGTCTCTAAAAAAAGGGACTTGAACTCAGGATTCTTCTACCCCAGGGACATTATACCACTGGACAGTCCAGCTCTTGCCCACAGACCTTAAGATGTTTTGTGTATTGAAAGATAGGATTTGAGATAAAAAATATCTAGGTCCTTCACCCTCATTACCTACAGAGAGCATCCTAGCCATTAAGCCAGAAGATCAGAGTTGTGTTTGAATCAACCTCCTCAGACTGAAGAACTCTTCACACACACAGGGACAGTTTCCAAACTCTGACCCAGACCACCACTATCTGCATTTCAAAAGCAAAAAGGTGGATCCTGTCCTGCTCTGGAAAGAATCTGAGCTATCGCATAGCTTTGCAATCTTGACTGAGTTGAGATACATTGATGGCAAACAGCACAGAACCCCCTTCTGGTTCCCAAATAGCCTTAGACATCACAAAGGCAACAAGTTGCTCGCTCCTGACTAGACTGATGCACTTTTGGATGCAAACAACATGCAGCTTTAGACACATGAGACAGTAGTACTATCAAAAAGATGTCCACCAGACTAAAGCACCAGATGAATTTTTGTTTTCAGGATTGCAGTTTTGAATATCACTAAATTCATTCTCAGCCTTTTGTTTACAATCTGGCTCGTCATGTCTCTATCACACTGTGATTTTCCTAAACAAAGAGCTTTTGCTCCAGTTTTTTTTTTTTTTTGCTCTTGAGATTAAGAGTAACAGTCTGATGTATTCTGAAGAATCAAATTATGGGGCTTGTGATTAATACTGACTTTTGTTTACTCCTAAACAATTTTAAGCACTGGTAGGTATTCATACTTTAAGATAAACAAGGATTCCTCCCCTTCTGTATTCCTTTACCTCTTTGTTTTGTGAATTGTAATCAGTTAATCTGGTTTCCCTGTACAATTGATTAACATCGGTGAGTAGCAGGCAGCTTATAGCAGTGACCACCTAATTTTTATTTTTTGGAGTAGCTATCTAACCTCTTATCCAAGTCTCCCAGTTTCTTAACAAAGCCAACTAGTTTAATCTTGCTAACCCTTGACCTTACTGCTTTGTTCTATCGGTGAAAATAGAAGTCAGTTGTTAATAATCACAGATAAGAAATCACATTCTAGAAAATTATGAGGAATAGAGCTACTGCTTCTTATGCATAAAAGGTATGTACAAGCCTGTTTTCTTAGCCCAAAGAGCAGCACTAACAGCATTTGAATGACCTTGTGTACTTCACATCTACATGGGTGGGTATGAATAGCTCTCAGTAGGCTTGATCTTGAAGTCAAACAACAAAGCAAGATTTTTTTTTTGCTTTATACTATTACTTTTGCAACTGTTGATAACATCTTTATTGCTCCATACTGAAGTTTTAAATCTTACTCCTCTTAAATATTTATTTACTATTTTAATTTGCTGCGGTTTTTTTGTTTGTTTGGAGTTTTTTGTGTAGTTTTGGGTTTTTTAATTGCAAGTAGGATCATAAATCAGGAGCAAGCTGTAAGCTGCATTCACTGTACTCCTTAAACATATCGTGGAATTGGAAAAGCAAAACAGAGATCTGGACTTGGCACAGCAGTGTTGATGTTAAGGTGTTACTATTCTAGTGTCAGGTTTCAAAACTGAAGGGTAAATCCCATGAGGTCATTATGAAAACTGAGTATCAGGAACTGAGCTTTTCTAAGAACAAACACCACCAAACCAACCAACCAACCAACAAAACCCCCCCAGAAAACCCCCGCAAAACCAAAAAACAACAACATACAACAACCAGAAGTGCTCCAAGCCAAAAAAACCTCATGAGGGCCTTGGTAAAAGTTTCTCAGCAGTACTGAACAGAATACCTTGCTCTCCTAGGAAACAATTCTGAGTGCACACCAAGACAGTGATAGAAGTAGCCCAGGTCCAGACTATGGGGTTCAAACACTGTTTTCCAAACCAGTCTAGTCCTACCAGGCTCCTGACTGTAGTTACTAACAAGTCTCAAGATACTCTTCAAACTCTACACAATCCATGAAAAACACAATAAAATCAAAACAACCATACACAAGTTATCTGACAAACCACCTCCATCCAACTAAAATCCTCCTTAACCAGCAGCATTTCAACTTTCCCTGATATCCCACAAAAAAGCATTAGTCAGCTTTAAACTGAGACAACTAGGGAGAGTCCTTTACAGTTACCTTGCCAAGACATCATCCCTTTCCCCCAACAAAACGTGAACACCATGAAAAAACCCACATTTCAGAAAAATGTTTCCAACATATTACAACACTAGAGTTAGATACATTACAGTAGTAAGAACTCTTAATGAACCAAAACAAAGCTTAAAAACCACAAGAAGAATATAGCTTTTGTACTCACAGCAAATCTTCCTGAAGAGCAGCTGTACAAGAAGACTCACTTCAAGAAGCCATGTAGCACATCCCCTGCACAAACACTTGAAGAACAGAAACTCAAACCCCTCTCTACCTCTTTTCCCCTTCTTTTCTGCCTCTTTTCTCCTCACCCAGCAGTACCCCTGCTACCTCGCTACTCAGAGTGGCTGCAGCTGTGCAGCCTCACAGGTGCAGGTAATGGGGCTCAGATCAGCACCTCAGATCAGGTGCAAGGGAGGGTAGCAGGGCAAAGGCTGCTGTATTATGCATTTGAGGTCTGATAAATAAACAGATACTGTGTTAAACAGTTTTTAAGAAGACAAATGTGTGTAAAAGAAATAAAGCCAACTGTGGGCTTTTGGAGATCATTGCAAGGAAACTGCCCCATAGTTTCTCAAGGAAATAACAAATGTGCTACTAAACAGTGTGAGAGATCTCATCCACTGTGCAGGGAGGTTGATGACAAGCCAGTCAGTCAGTAAGACTGTGAGCAGGTCCAAGTGTTTAGACTCTGCTAATTACAAATGGAAGAACTTTATAGGAACACTGAAGGAAAAGGTCTGTGCTGGGGGAAAAGATCTAAGTAACTTGTCACTAAAAGGCAACTTGCAAATGGAGGGATAAGGCTATCACCAAAACAAGAGGTTTGAGGGCAATGCTGATAAAATGGGGACCAGCAGCTAAAGATAGAGGAAACATGGATGTAGGAAACTGAGTATTGAATTGGTCTTTGCTGTTTGGAAACTGATTACTTATATGCATTCTCATGTAATTTTTCAGGGATATTTCCTCATATTCAGAGGTCACCAGTTCTGAAGAAGAAAGACTCAATTGAAGATTTAATAAGCATCCACATGCATAAGAGCAGATCTATGTTACTTGGAAGAATCACTGAAGAGCTAGGGAAAAAGAAGAAATGACACATTTGGTCCAAGATCTTGATTTGTATATATTTTTAAGCTACTTCTATTTATTTATTTATTTATTTATTTATTTTGCATTTTAATCCCCATTGATGTCAATTTAGATGGTGGAAGAAGGCCTATAAGGATGAGCACTGTATCTCTGATTAACTGGACTTGTGGGTTTTTTTAATTGCTTATGAATTCAGACTCCTTAATAAACTGCATGATTTATAAGCAGTTGCCTACTTTAATCTGTGTGTATATCAATCAGGCTTGTTGTAATGCATGTGACCTATCCATTGTCTTTTGGGTGCCAAAACAAGAAATAACTGATCCTTCAATAAAATATAGACAAGCAGAGCAGGAAGTTGCCAAAACCCTCCACTGGCTCCAAGACAGGATTAGAGTCAAGATGGTGCTGTTTTATTGTATGCTTGGCTGTACACTTGTACAAAGCACCTGTTGCTGAAAGACATCATCCTACTAAAGAAAAGGAGTATATATTTTTATATTAAAAACACTTTAAAAAGATGGTTTTGGTTTTCCAGTAAAAGGGTTAACAGGTTTTACCAGCACCTTCTCGAGGTGCTTTAATATGCTGTTTTTTACAGTATTGTCCCTAAATTTTTAGTTACTAAAAACATCACTTAAAATGTTTAATCAAAAGAATTCTCATGCATAACTTGAATTTGCATCTTTTTTAGTTTGCAGTTTCTTTGTAGACAAATCAGTTTCCTCTGTGACTGCTACTGAGAACTCTAATAGGCAATCTGATATTAAACTAATGCAACTTAGCTTTGGGCAGGCAACATTTGATGCTTTGATAATGAAATATTTCTATAGCCTGGCTGGCTGAATGCAACTACAAAATTAAGCTTTCCAGGGCAATTACATTTAGTTGTTAATTCAAAGTTGCTTTCCTTAAGCATGTGGCAATATTTGGTTTGTTTAGTTTTGTGTTTGGGTTTTATTTGGTTTTTGGTTTTGGTTTGGGTTTTTTTTTTTCAAAATGCCCAAGGAAAAGTGATTTTCTGGGTGTTTATCAACTTGCAGAAATAGGTTCAAGTAGCAAAATGTGTAAACAAAATCTTAAAACAGTTACTGGGCCTGAATAAAATAAAGCTTAAACAGTTCCATTGTGTGAAATCCTGATCCTATGGAAGCAGCAAAAAACTTATAATAGGGTTATCATCTTCAATGGCACAGAATTTGTGCTTAAAGTTAACCATGCAACAAACCATTTAAATGTTCAAGAGAGGAGGGAACACTAAAGCAGGATGAACATAGGAACACACAGTTTAGTACACTCTGTGACATTCCCCCAGCTACCTCTGCCTGCAGCCACCACCTACGAGAGTGCTCTGCTACCAGAGCAGAGAGGGAGGCAAGAGCAGTGTTACAAGAGATCTCTCCACTCGTATACTACTGTTGTTAATTATCTAAATTATACAAATATATCTAAAAGCCCCATTGTGCACAATTTGTATTAACATAAGAGACACAGTCTTCACCCACAGTCCGTACGGCTATTAAGACCAGCAACTGACAAGGATCTTAAGGGCTGGATGCCTCAGCCAAGTAGGACTGGTACTGTAGTAGACCAGACGTTACCTGTTCCCATGTGCTCTCAAGCTCTAGAAAAAGTAAACCAGACAGATTATCTGAGTGGGTACTGTTTATCTTGGATGCTCTTCCACTTTGGAAGAGGCTAGTGCTTCCACTTCCTACCTATAACAACAGGATCCCCTAGGAAAGGGCTGCTGTCAGCTTTCTTCTTCCCTTCAGATAGCCACAGAAATGGTGAAATACCACTATGAGCCAAACTGATGTTCAGTTTAAACAAATTTGCAATACTTCTCTGCTTCAGCAGGCTTCTTAATTAACAGGCTGTAGCATCCTTTGGGGAAATGGGCAGGAAAGGATTGGAAAAGACAGAAAACGAATCTCTAGCATAGGTCACACATAGGTTCTCCATTGAACATATGGAAATTGCTGACATAAAGGAGACAATCTGTGTTATTAATTGTGCTGAAATAAAAAAGAGATGCAACTAATGACATGTAAACCTCTAAGTGATAAAGTTCCTAAAGAAATGCCTACCTCAGGGAATTTCTTCTCTCTGAAGGTCTCAGAGCATAATTCTATTTTATAATTTAGGTCTTGCTTGCTTTTATCCAGGTCTCAACAATTTGGCATTAAAACACAATCAGAAGATGCCGATGTTTTGCTACTGATTTACTCACTATAAATTGAGACCTTCTAGGGTGGCTGAGTTAAGAAGAAAGAAAAGTGCTGTGAGTGTGAGATGTAAGCAGATTTGCTGTACAGGAATAATTCCAAACGTCCCTGTGTTTAAAGACAGGATATCACCTCCTACCACTCTTCCCTTTAAACTTCATAGCAGATCTTGGGGTGAGCTAGGACTGCTTTTGCAGATACTGTTCCTGGCTTATTTTTTCTCAGTCTGAGTGTGTCAGAAGAACGATGGAAAGAACATGTCTAAAGTTGCTCCGTTGCCAGCTGAACTGAGTAACAACAAAATGAAGGCGTTGGGATTTTGTCCCTTTCATCTTATAGGGACCTGGTAGCTAAACAGCTGCTTAGTAGCATGGAAAAATGCTTCCTTGAGTCTTTATGTGCAGCCATGAAGTAAGAGTTCATGGTGGTTCAGGAATATCTATTTGTAAGAATTTGTGCTCCAGACCTGTTCTGTGTTGCATCAGACCAAACCAGTATTTGTTGGCTGTCAGTGCTTCCAACCAATTTTGGTTCACATGCACTCACACTTGAAGAAGACTTAAAGTCTCAACAGAAGCTGATGGATGCTTTCCCATAATCAACAGTTAAGTTCCTTGGATTGTTGTTTGTATCTCTTGGCACTGGTATATTGCTACTAAGCTTCTGTCTCAGACTATATGCCGTTTATGTGAGTGCATCCACTTTCTAGTGACCTCATCACTATTTGTTTTGTGGGGTCCTCTGCCTCAATTAGTTTCTTTACTTTTCACCTGCTTCACCCTTCCTTTGCTAGAGACAAGCTGCTTGTCAGCTTCCAGCTGCATACCATTATTTGTGGCTGTAATTTGTTGCTGTAATTATTTGTTGCTGTAAGGCCTCCTGTGAACAAAACTAGCAGAAAGAACCAGGAATGTTCATTACTATCACTACCACAGTGTAAGGTCTTTCAAGAAGGTGTCTGAGGTGCTACCAAGAGAAAACAAGATTTCTAGCCATTTTAATGAGTCAGTCGGTCCCTTTATCTTGGTGATTATAATTAGTTCTGAAAAAGACAAGACCAGGAAAATCAATGTGGAAAATTAAGCATTCTATACCAATGTTGTCCCAAATACATAAGTTAATCAGTAATGGAAAGGCTCTTCTAAACCAATCAAATTCCTTTAAGTGTTCAAAGTGTATTTTCATTTAATTCAGTAGTTTGGAAAAATATGATTATGTAAATATCAAGGATTGGGAAGTCTGACAATCAAGAACTCATTCCTTCCTTTAGCCTAAGAAACAATGATGTGATAGAAAATATATCACTGAAACCAGTTGACTGAAGCGAACTCATATATATTAAAAAAAAGTGCTCCTGAGAGACAAGCCATTACCAATTATACAGCAGTAAGAAGAGAGGACAGGGCAGGTGTCGTGGTTTAAGCCCAGCCAGTAACTCGGAACCACGCAGCCGCTCGCTCACTCCCCTCCTTCCTCCCCCCACTCGCGGAGGGATGGGAATGAGAATCAAAAGAATGTAACTCCCACAGGCTGACATAAGAGCAGTCCAGTAACTAACGTATAATACAAAACCACTACTGCTACCACCAATGATAATAATTATAAGGGAAATAACAAGGGGAGAGGATACAATTGCTCACCACCCAGTGACCAATACCCAGCCCGACCTGAGCAGTGATCTGGGCCTTCCAGGTGACTCCCCTTGGTTTATATACTGGGCATGATGTGCTGTGGTATGGAATACCCCTTTGGCCAGTTTGGGTCAGGTGTCCTGTCTCTGCTTCCTCCCGGCTTCCCCTCCTCCCTGGCAGAGCATGAGACTGAGAAAGTCCTTGGTCGGAGTAAACATTACTTAGCAACAACTAAAAACATCGGTGTTATCAGCGTTGTTCCCAGGCTGAATGTCAAAAACACAGCACTGCACCAGCTACTAAGAAGGAGAAAAATGACTGCTGTAGCTGAACCCAGGACAGTTGTTAAAGCCAGTGTAACATTAATGAATACATGCTGATTTTTATCAGCTGGGCTAACATCTACTGCACAGGAGCTGTAAGCCACCAATAGAAGCCACCAATAGTGTTAGGAATGTCAGTCTTTCACACTATTTATGGTTCCTGGTGAAGTCCGTAAATGCAGAAGTCTGTTATGCTGGGTTATTACAGTGAAACATCTGAGACACTTTTAAGAGTCTGACATGGCATCAATTACCTTCAATAGTTCAGTGAAGCTGTAAGGGCAAATGGTAGTTTCCATCATTTACAAGCTGGTGAAGTCACTTGGTTGATGAGGTCAGAAAAGGATCTGCTAACACGTTCAGCTGTAGAGAAGAATTCCTGCTGCAAAGCAGACTGTTGAACTGAAAAGTAGAACAGATTTTAAGACTTTCAGATGATTTAGATGGTGTCAGAGCCCTAAAAAACTCTTTATAAATCTCTAATTTTGTCAAAACAGCAGCTTTTGCAGTCATTCTTTTTATTACATCCTCATTATCAAAAGTGAGGGTTCCTGAGTGTTGAACAAAGCTCTGGTGTGTAAGACCACTGATCCTACAAAGGGATTTTGTACTGCTGGAAGTCTGCCTGGAACTAGATTCATAGTTACAGCGTCACAGAAGGGGCAACATAGAAGGCCTCCAGTGCCCTCACTTGTGTAAGTTTGCTCCTTTACTGACTGCTGAGACTGATTTCCTCTCATGTGCTTTGACTCATCCCGTTTCAAACTAGCCCAACATTAGGGGCTATATTCCACCTTACAGGAATACAGTCTACCTTCCACTATAGAGCTGGCATACTTCTACAATGGCAAAGGCAAGATTCTGGGTCTCCTCTGAGGGTTAAATGATTATGAACAATATTAGAAACTGGATGAAGGTGTGAAGACAGTGTCAAGTTACCTGGGAGAACTTATACCTGGTTGGGCTTGAAGAGACAATGCATCCTTTAGTTTCATCACTAGCTGCTGCAGTTCCACTTCCTCACTGACTTCTTTCTCATCAGGTGGTATCTGCACTGCAGTGGGAGTAAGAATTATATTCCTCATGATGCCCCTGAGGGAGTTTTTTGTCAATTCAGGAATGTATGTTTGATTCTCTTTTGGTTTTTTCTCCTGAGGTCTGTCGCTCTGCAGGGATGCTGACTCCAGTGAGTCTTCTGAGAAGGTGAAGTCCACTGCAGTGGGAACCTCAGGTGTCTCTAAAAGCTGCATTCTATTTTCAGAGTTGGAGGGATTCAAAGATTTCCAGTCTGCACATGTTCTGGAAGTAGGCCTTACTTGGGGAGGATTCAATCCCCCCTGCACTCTCCTTTCCAGCAGGACCTGAGGATTTCTTTGCATCATATATTGACACTGTCCAAAAGGATGCTCTGATGACTGGAACATTGTCTACAACAGACAAAACACAGAAACTATATTTTGAAAATCATTGATATTTTGGTTTGGTGGTAGTACTAAAATAGGTAGGAAAACAATTTTGGGTCATAGTAATTATTTTTTTTTAATATCTGATGAAACTAAACCAGTTCGTTTCACAAATAAAATATTTTCCTGCAATAAAAGAAAATAAAATTTGTTTGGACAAATCTATATGGCTGGTTTTTGCACAATTCCAATATGAAGACCCTCTATGCTTTAATGCCATTGAAAAGTGAGAATAATAATGTTCCAAGAGTAAATTTGCAGGAAAATTGTTCTAAAAGAATTGAACTAAGGGAAAAAATATATATGTATATTTAACACGTGTCAAACACCTCACACCTGTTAACATTTGGAATTCCAGAACTAGGTTGGTTGTCAGTGCCACAACTGTACTTGAGTTTTCTAGACAGAACTATGATGGCAAATACCATCCACTGCATGAACACTGAGTCTGGTGTAACTGGGATGCACTGAGCTGACTGTGCATGCACTGGACACTTAACTGCATGTGTGGAGCCAGTCCTGCAAGCTATGGACAGGCCAGTGTCACAGCATGCACATGGGATGGTATGACGTGCCAGGTCATACTGGACTCCATGTGCAAGTGCTATAAAGCTGGCCAAGTGTACACTGTAGATGTGTCTGGCTGTTCTCTGTGTTTGGCCATCCTTGAAAAACACATGAAAAATAGCATTGCAGAAAATGCTACAAACATGCTGCAGGTGGCAAACATGTATGCATTCCCTGTGAAATAAGGGCCTTTTTAGAACCTCACTGTGATGTTGAATGAACAAGAGTCAATACAATTTAAAAGAAATAAAACATTTTCTGTTTGAGGTCTGTATTGTATTCCAGCACAAGACAGCAATTAGGAATGATAAAAGACTATTATTTATTCAGTGCCAACACAGGATTCTTCTCTAAAGAAAAGACTGCAATGAAATATCTAACACTTCTGCTGGAAACAATTTTCTAACTCATCTTCTTACTATATTGGAATACCCCCTCACTATTTAAATTGCCATAGTATCTAAATATTCCAGACATGGGTACCTGTGCTTGATGCTAAATATATACAGAATGACAAGTAAATCCCTGCTACAAAGAGCTTAATTGCTTCCTCTGAAGACAAGAAATTAAGATGACAGAGCAGACAAGTGGAAGGTGCACAAAATAGTATCAAGAGTGCTGATCTGCAGGAGAAGGAGTAGTTAGTGTTCAGTAATTGCCCATAGCTGTGAATATTTTTGCTATACCTTTACTTCTTGCTTCATTTGCTGCAGCTTCATTTGTAAGTTTTCATGGCTTGCTCTCAGGCTTTGGAGCTTTTCCTCTATTTTGCAGCTTTTGTCTTCCTGACAGTTGTGAAGGAATTGCATTTTGCCCTTCCACTTGTAGAACTGCTTCTTCATGTACCTGCCAAGGGACACAGGAGGGTGGGAATTTTGCTAGATCACACATACACAAACATATGCAGTCACGGAAAAGAGCAAACACTGTAGCACAACCTTTCTCCTATTTGTCAGTTCAGGAAATTTTGTCAGCCTTGGGGTTAGAGGCCAGTATTACAGGAATTGGGCTGTACCCATGGTATTAGCAACAACAGGAGTGTTCTAGATGAGGAAAGATGTGAACTGAGTGGAACTATGGCCAGGACTGGACCTTGCATCTAGGGGTTTTACTTTTCCCATAAAGGTGGCTGCAACAGGAGAGACATTATAGCAGTCCCTCTGCCTAAAAGCAAACCACTTATGGCAACTCCCCAACCTGGAAGATTCCCATCATTTCCACCTGGGCAACAAAGGAGTAAAAGCAGCCTCTATCCCTTTGACTGAGTTCCTTCTGTGCAGCTTGTTTGATGACACAAATAGTTCCTGCACAGGCCACTTGTCCTCAGAAAGATCCCGCGATGTTTGCAGTGAGAAGTACCACCCTCCCACAGAAGATTTAGAAATTCCCTACTTGGAGCACAGTATGACAAAAATACCACCAAATCTCTGCTCTAGAATAAGGATTTCTCTAAGAAGTCAGGGTAGAGATACAGTTTTGTTTTCCCCATGGCTGAGGGGGAGACAGACAGAAAAGCTTGTTGACACTGTAGTACTAAACCAACTACTTCACAACACACAGCTGAAAAAGTTATCTGCCTTGCTTAGTTACATCCAGAAGTTCACCTGATTCTTTTGGGTATGTGTTGGCTCACAGACAAGAGTCACATCAATTTCACTGGAGTTATGCAAGTCAAACCTTTTAAAATTAAAATTAATATTACAGTGGTCCCTTAGAACAGCATTTAATGGGTCTTTACTGTAAAATGGTGACTACCTTCAACTAATTCAGCCCAGTTCTGTGAACAGGCACGTAAATGCTGGAAGTTGGTCCAGAAAAAGGAGCAAAGAGCTTCCCATGAGTAATGTGATTCATTCACCCAGTTATATGATAAGCTCTGGGTCAGAGGGTGATGCAGTGTTTCAGGAGCAGGCTTCCCAGATATCCTCTCAACTACTGCTAATCTAAATGAAAGCTGAAGATCTTTGTCATATCTGTCTTCTCATGTGAGAATAGAGAGGGGTAAAGACACAGACTTACAATGATAATGCAATTGTTTTGATCTAGTCTTGGGGTGCCCTTGTGTGAATTTGGAGCAATAATTGTACATTGACTCATGAGAATGAAACAAAACAGGAACAGAGGGAACTGAACATACCGTAGGAAATAGGGTAGATTCAGTCATCATACTACTGCATTTACCTACCTGCTCTCATGATGAATACTTCTAATGGATTCGTGCATTTTTAACACATCTGCTTCAAAAGAGGCTATTGCCTATAATTGAAAAGAGAAAAATATCTGTTCATAACTTTATCAGCAATAGCATTTCATTTTCTATGCAAATTTTGCTACAAGAGGGCATGGCAAATTTGGGATTTGGTGTGTCTTGCAGATTTACTAGCTAACTTTTTTTATTTAACTGATTGCAGTCATCTGATGCATTAAAGTATTTCTAAGGGCTATTAGAACTGACTGGAAAATTTACTCTATAAAGCAAATTTATTTCCTGTGACGAATTCTAAGTGTATGAGAATTTGTTTTGGTTTACATTAAAACAAAATCCTTATTCCCTGGAATTTCTGCTAAATGCAATATTCTGATTTGGGTAGTGAGACACTTAAACTGGTTGCCCACAGAAGTTTTGGCTGTCCCCTCCCTGGCAGTGTTCAAGGCCAGGCTGGATGGGGTTTTGAGCAACCTGGTCTAGTGGAAAGTGTCCCAGTCCATGGCAGAAGGTTTGGAACTAGATGATCTTTAAGGTCCCTTCCAACCCAAACCATTCTGTGATTCTATAATTCTGTGAAGTCCCACAACTGCTTTGGGACAAGGAGATGGAGGGAGAGACTGGATGTAGAAGAGAGAAGCTCCTGGTCTTTGGATGGAAGTAGCAGTCTCTGGACCATGCAGGGGACTGCAGCCCAGAAGTCAGGGAGACAAACACTGCTTTAGAGGTAAGCTGCTTTAGAAGCATGGTATAAGCTGGGCTGGAACCAAGGCTGCCAGGAAATTTTAAGACTAAGAGCTGGGGCCCCAGCACCTCCAAGCTTATGGATTCTATTATAAGCTATAATTTGACTTACGGTCTGCATCTTTTTAAGCAACGTTGAAATAATCTGCGCTACAAGATGTTGGAAATCAGTATAAAACTGCTCTAAAAGAATTCTCAGCCTAGAGAGAAAATGAACAAGAGAGCAATGCACGTGACAGAATCCCAATACAGGGATGCAAGTCCAATCTTGCTGTCTTCTAAAACAACAAATGCCAGCCAAATTATATGCTTAAGCAATGCCTGCCTACAGCTTCTCCTGCAGATATGTGCTGGCTGCCACTATAGCTTGAGCTGGGCAGCAGAGTCCTAAAAGAGAGGTCTTCCAATGGGCGTTACCGGAGTAGTAGCTTGAATGACCTGACATGCAGAGGCTAGTTCTCAGCTACTGCACCCTTGGCTTCCGGGAAGAACAAGACAAGTGGATGATACAAAGTGGTTTGAACACAACCCAGTGTTCCCTATATTCTGAGTATGTGCAGAGCTACCAACCTCTCAAATAAATATAGAAACAGAAAACTGCTCTGCACTTATTTTTACCTACACTGTTCTACTCTCTCCTCTAGCATTCTTTCTATGCAGGGAACCTGGAAATGGATTAGTGGAGAGCTTTTATGCATGAGTTATTTTAGTTGGAGTGGACACTACTCTGGATTTATCTTTAAGAAGGGCCCATTCTGTCCTCTAGCTATTGCCATGGTGACAAAAATGGCCTGAGTCTAACAAGAATTAGGATGTCCTTCCTTGACATTTGCCTGCAGTTGGAAGACAGGATGGCATTTTTTCTGTCAGAATAGAGAGAGGCCTCCAGTCTTAGCTAGTCTTTAATGTCATCTTTAACTAAGACCACTTGGGAAAAAATAAAAACTAACAGAGCAAATATTCTTACAAATACTTCTCAAGGTCACTGAAGTCAAAGAGTTAGTTACTAATCTTGGGAGGGTATCAAATTGAAGCTTCACAAAGTTTTCAGATTCCACATTTTTTTCCATACATGAAAAATTAACAGAAAGGTGAAGCTGCCCATTACATTTCTTTTTTGCTGATAATTAGAAGACAAATAGTTTACTTGGTAGGTCTTCTTCACAGCTTTAGCACTATTTCAGGTTCATGTTTTCCTCACCTGAGTTTCTGTCTTGCCTTGCTCTGGTGTCTTGCTGTTATTCTCACTCTTCTGCCCTACAGTTCTGTTTTCAGACATGAACTCTGGTGACTCCAGGACAGGTCTGTCCACTGGGAAAGACAGGTTTTCAGGCCAGGTAGTGGTGAAGCACTGAGTTCTGCAGGGGGACTGTATACCAACAAAGAAATAAAGAGTAGAGAAAGGATCAAGCATTATATGGTTTTGGTACCGAGAAAGATCAAAATAAAACTGATGCACTGTAAATAGACAGACAGCTGTGCTATTGAATAAGCAAGAAGTATAGTTTAGCCGTCTGATGGCATATTTTAGCTGAAAGAATGAAAACAAATTCCACTCTTTCAACGGAATCTCAGCAACAGGTTCTTTCCACCCATTTAGTATCAGTGCAATTTTCTGCTTCTCTTTTTTGCTTCCTTTAGCAGAGATATAAATATGTTGGGAAATTCAACTACAAAAAGATAGCAAAGGGTCAGATACCTGCTGTTCAGACCATTCTATGCTAGGAAAAGCCCAGATAGGTATCAGCCCCACTACCACCTGTAACAGCAACCCCAAACAAATTCTTCTTTCTCTCATTGCTACCAAAGCATTAGGTAAGCAAACCCACGCAGAATTACAGAGAAATCTTGATTGCTCCCAGAAGGATTAAATGACATTCAAAATGAAGAACTGAATACTAGTTGGGAAATGTTAGCAGTGAAAAATGTTTTGTGTTTCACCACAGTCTAAAAAACAAACACTGACATTATTTTCTCCATAAGCATCACTGTAACAATCATCCATTGGTCTTTATTGTATATAAAAAATTGGTGTCTAACAGCAATGTACTTACCTAGCAGTGTAGCACAATCGAGTTTTATAAACAGATTTTTCTCCTTCTTCATACAAGAATTAAATCAATTACTTTAGAGAGGAGCAATAATTTTTTCCCTATTTCAGTCTCACTGAAGCCTCATTTGGAGAACACATGCAAGATGCAAGAGAGTTGCTAGGTCTTTACACAACTAGGAAGGAATGTCACCCTTTGTATGTTCATAGTGCTTATCTCGTATAATCACTCCCTTCAGTTTTTACACCTAAATATCAACAAAAATCTCAGAGCAAGAAAGGAAAAACTGCAGGGGAAAGTTACAACATGACCTCCAATGCTCATTATTAACCATTGTGGCCAGTGGAAATACAGTAATTAATTTCAATGTTAACTAAAAGCACACAGAACTGATCTGAAAGAATTGGAATGGTGAGATCAGCTACTCCCTCTTGTGAGTAATCCCACAGGTTTGCAATTCAGTGGGACTTGGGCAGAATGATCCTACTGTGGGTCACATGTAGAAAGTAT
The DNA here is from genome assembly GCF_004027225.2 of Strigops habroptila. Lineage (NCBI taxonomy): Eukaryota > Metazoa > Chordata > Aves > Psittaciformes > Psittacidae > Strigops > Strigops habroptila. Next base: position 13,669,840 of record NC_044281.2, on the reverse strand, counting down.
TCACAGTTAATTTCCAATGAATTTGTCACAGAGGAGGTGCTTAAAACAGGTACTAAATATTTGCAATGCTTGCCCCTAGACCAAGCATGAGAAATGGCATGGAGAGAGAGATGACATAAGGAATGAGTGAAGTAAGACACAAGTATGTTATATTTTATAAGACGACTGGTCATTATGTTGTCAGCATGGTAATCATGGTTAAGCTACAGAACAATGTGCAGCAACTTCCCATTTACACTCTCCCTTTTTAATGGAAAAATTATGACATGGTGTCTGCGTATACTCAAAGGACATCATCGAGCAATATCCACAGCCTGACATACTACTCAGAGATCACAAACTCATTGGAAACAGAAACTCACAAAGTCTTTTTGTGAGTATGGAAGTGCATCTCCTCCACTACCTCCAGAGCCCTCCTTCTCTGAGACTCCTTTCTGCTGCAGCGTTCTTGAAACAGGTTATTTCTGATGGTGCGGAGAAAGTGCTTTGCATTCGCCTTTGCTGACATCTATTGGATTGAGGGATAATAAAAGAGTGAATTTTCAAACAGGCGCTGCCCAGAAGTAGACACAGTCCAAGGCAAAGGCAAGACATAAGAAAGCAAAGGTTCACCTCTTCAACAATTGAAGAGGCTCATGGCTGCTGTCTGAGCCCTGGAAGGGGAGCTGAGGTGGATGATAACGCAGCACCACAGGCAAGAATGGCTTCAGTTCTGTTAAGTAAGTGAAACACTCTGCCTGGGCCGAAATGAGGCAGCCTGGAAATGCCTAATCCAGGACTCTGGCAGTTACAGTGATCAAGCTCGTAGTCACAATGATAATTCTGCCTGAATTATCAAAGTACCCTCTTGATCAATGGGCAGAAGTACTTTTATACTTGTATGAAGTGTTAATAGGTACAGCCCTCTGTGCCACACGTCCTGCTCTCATACAGTGTAGTAAAACCCACACTTCCATTTGTCACAGCAGTGTCAGGCTCAGGTACAACAACTAAGCTCAGCAGCTGTATTATAGAAGGACACAAACCAATTCTGCTCCAGGAAGCGACTGCTGCAGAACACGGGGTGAGCCCTGACAGACTGAACAGGAAAACACAAAGAAAACATACAGCATGCCTCCTAGTAATTTCTCAACATGGTAATAACATTACCACAAGGTGTCAGCATGGAAAGGAAAAACGGTGCTGGTATCTCAAATCCCCGTTCAGCAGCCCCCTCTCTGGTAAAGACGATGTGAAAACTTACCCAGCCAAGGACAGCATCAGCTAAGAGTGGAAGGTATGGGAAAAGTGGTTTACTACTGGTTCTTTTATGTCCCACACAAAGGATATTGCTATCTATCATAGTGAATGAATAGCTTATCTTTTCAGTTTTGGTGTAGATTTTTGCCACAAAATAATATTTACAGGGTTAGTGTTAAGAGTAAGGCTTCATAAAGGAAACCTAAGTTCAGTGATCCAGTTGCAATATTGCAGCAATAATGTGGGAAAGCTCAATGTCAGACAGTATAGGAGAGGGAAGGGATTGCATTTTGAAACAAAACTGATCTTCCAAACACAAATTCACAGTGTTGAACTTTGCCACCAGTGTGACGACAGTACAAGTTGCCCCTGTAACAGAGCCTAAGTGACGTGAGCTTAGTTGGGCCCATGCTGCCTCTTTGTGCTGCATCCCTGACAGAAACAAATGAGTCTAAATAGTTTGCAATAAAGTGGAAAAGCTCTGAAATAAAGGACATTTCATGCAGGATTTTGTACAACTTTAGGATTAATAAATTTCTGAATGAGTACACATTGGGATTGAGAGGAAGGAGCACTGAGACACACTGAGTGCCTTTTCCACAGGTTTAAGGATGATCTGCAAATAGCAAACTTGCCATAAAACTCCTTGGGAAGAGGACTTGCACTATGACATTTCATGGCTCTATTCAGAACCAAACACTCCTTCTAAAGTTAGAAGCCCCCTTTTTCCTTTTCCTGACTCACTAATATGCCATGACCATTATGGGTAATACATAATTTCATAATCAACGTACTTCAAGAGGCTACTGCCTACTTGCCTACATGAAGAACCTGAATAGGGAAATGAATCAGTACAATGGGACTCCACCTGCACACAGTGTTCCATAACAGGATGTGACCTCTTATGTGGTTTGCTGAGACGGCCAGTGAAAAAGCAGACTTGGCAAAGGTCAAAATTGAGGCACTTCAGACAGCGATACCTGTGAGGGAAAACAGAAGGATTAAGTTACTTCCCCACAAGTAAGAACTTGGTGTAAGCGAGCTTGATTACTGGACATCCAGATCTCTGGGTTCAGAAACGCAGAGAAGCACCTTTGTTAGAATGATGACTTTCTTCAGCATTCTCTGAATTCATGAGTTATTTTGTCCAAATGAGAGTGGGCTATTCTCCAGAACCCACTAATGATATTTATTTCTGCATTAAAATTCAGTCCAAGGAAGAAACAGTTGTTCTAGGACCATTTCTGAGAATGCAGTTACATCTTCATATGTTTCTGAGGCCTCAACTTATTTCTATTTGCTGCTTTCATGGAACTGTAATATCATTACATTATTGACATAGGATTTGCAACTTTGAAAAAAACCCCAAAAATGCAAAAAACTAAACCTGCAGGCTTACTGTTAGTGAGAAGAGAGTAACAGTAAAATGCTTTTCTGAACATTCTGGTCAGTGTGTAATGGATAGTGTCCTTTTTATACCATTAGGCCATTTTGTGCCATTACTTAGATCAGTAAGATGCTAAGATGGATAAGTTAACTAGCCAGTTGATACACCTGATTATGGGATAAAGAACTAAGAAATGAGATACACAGGTTTAATAGGCTTTACTACTGAACTGCCAGTTTACTTTCAGTAAATCTCCGTAATTATGTCTGCTAGTGAACTAAAGAGAAGCAGGATGCAGGCTTGAGCACTAGGCTGTGATGGTTCTTTCCTTCCCTGTTTTACTTGTTAAGTTAGATTATGTCCAAAGATTTTTGCTTAATACAGCAGTTAGAGCCTGTAAGGTATGCAAACAGTAGTAAGAACTATTTATGTGGATGCTATAGACTGCAGTAATTACTCACGCACCTGAGGCCTGTAATGGGGAAAATTTTGCAGACTCTACATCTGGCTTGGTGTGAAACCATTGCTGTGGCTGATAATCTGTAACACGTAGGGAGCCACAGGAGAACAGCAGGCTCTGATCTTAGCCAAGACACGAATTTTTCTTCAACAATTGCTGAATTCAGAACCTGGAAAAAATACATGTCTCAAGTTCAGCCATTTACATCAAAAGAACTGGTGTCTCATCTATAGTTCTTAATAAAAGCTCTTATATTGGACTCTGCTAGCATAGATTTTCATGTAAAATGTTACTGGGTTCCAAAAGGTTTGGAATAAATGCAAGTCTTCAGCAGTCTTACTGAGCATCTTTTCTATAGCTATAAATCCTCCTATACTGTGAGACTGACGATCAGTCCTGCCCCTTAGAAGCAGATACTGGTGTATGTTATATGGTGATACACTTGCAATTTTAATCAACCAGCAACATTGACAATCATTTCACAGGACATCATAATTTCACTCACCCCATGGAAACAGCTGCGAGTTGCAATTTCCACACAAGACAGAGTGCAGCCTTCTCCCACAATGGCTGGTATCTGCATCAAGAAGAAAGGCTCAGAAACACCTCAATAAAAAACAGATGTTCCCAGCATGCTCTGCTGAGATGGTGACAGCACACAGATGGTGAAGTATCTATAGAAATGCCATTTTACACACTGTTCTGAAAAAGCCTGTTCATATTCATACCATCAGCATGCAATTTCATAGTTAAGTATGTGTCAGAATTATTTGCTTTCAGCTCACTTATTGAAATGGATCAACATGCTATGTTGCTATACTAGAATACTGAAGGACATTGGGTTTTAACCACAGGGGTCATTTTCAGATCCCATTTTCAGCACCAGTTCAGCTGGAAATACATGTATGCTAAGGCATTTTCTGCACTATTCGAGTGAGTTCAAACATCTGAAGTTTGGAGTCACTTTAGGAACAGCTGTGTGCAGCTGTTCCCAGGACATGTAAGCTCCAGTAAAAATGAATGCAAGTGGTGACACTGAGAAAAACTACAGAATTTGATTCTTTTACCTACTTCTCGTGGCAGCTCCCTATGCTTGCAGAGTGCCCGACTGACTTTAGCCTAATAATGTAACTGCATATAAAACGTAGCAACCATGTATTTTTTTTTTCCTAGATTAGGATACTCCTCCAAGGTCTGTTGTGTAACAGCACTGCAGTAGCATTACCTGATTTAAGTCTGTTAGTAGGCTTCTCAGGGCACTACGGGTAATCAAGGCTATCTTCCCATCAGAGACAGCATAAAACTGAAAGAAAGCTGAAAACAACCAAAGGAAAAAAACTGGAATCCTGGCAGAGCCTTAAGTGTCTTCTAGTTACTTATTCTCAAACTATCTACATGATGACTGCAGTCTACCAAATAAACCCCTCAGGAAAGTTCCCCTTTATTGTCTATCTAACAGGCATTCAGAGACTGCTGTGACAATAATTTCTTCCTACAGGCAGGGGAAAGAAAAGGAAAGCAAAGAAACTATGGCAATTCCTTATTCCTGGCAGTTAAGACAGGTAAGGATGAAGGAAAGATTATCATGGCTGTAAGAAAAATATTTAAATATGCTTATACAAGATAGGTCCTATTTAAATTGTGAATTGTTAATTCCAATTGTAATTTGGATGGAACTACACAATATGCAGTGGAGGAATATGAGGCCAATACGCCACTTGTGGTCCATTTGCTCTCCATTTCGAGCATTTAACCCAAGCAGAAGTCTTTGTGCTGCACATTGCACTGGGCTACCTTTATCTGTTTTACTCAGTCTTTTTAAGCATTTTTGTCTAATGTTAAAAAGCTTTCTGGATCAAATATATAAAACTGCTTTCTAATTCAATGACATTTAAAATTAGGGACTTTCTGTTCCTTTCTGCTAGGCAAAAAGAACTTGGCCTTCATTTTTAAGCTCTACTTACCTTAAACTTTACTATGACTTGTTCTGATCTTTATTCATCTTTATGCAAAGATGACTAAGGATATTGCTGGGAAAGTATTCTCCTGCATCAGCCTTTCTCTAAGCAGTCAACATAGTTTACTTTTTGTATGGCAGAACTGTATCCTCTTTTAAGGTAAAAAAATCACAATGGAGATTTTTCTCAATGTTCAGTATTTCAGGCAGTGTATAAAATCATACATTTCCCACCTCTGTATTTAGCCAGCAGAGTGTCTCCTGAAAGGGCAATTAGGGCAGCTGCAGCAGATCTAGCTTTGATATAACCTGTTCCACATCTAGGAAAATAAAGTAAGTTACGCTACAATCACTGAGAATGTAAAAACTAAAACCTCTGAAGAAAAAATATTGCTATGTTGGAAGAAAACTTCAAGACTCCTCTCCTTTTATATGTATACAACTGATGTCACATTTTAGTGATATTTTACGTCTAGGACCCTTTGTCACTGAATATAACTAGAGTTAAGTGTTCAAGATGCCATCCAATCACATAACAAAAAGAAACCATCTCCTTCAAAGACCTCACATTCCAAGTGAAATAATATTTTACATTTACAATACATGTCCTAAAAAAATCTGCTCTTAATCTGCGGAAAGCCTTCTGAAATATGAAAGCAGGATTACAATCCTCATTTTGTATTATAACATCAGGCAGCCCCAGATCTCCACAGAGCCACTCTTGGGTTGATTCCCTTTAATTTCACTGCAACTCAATTTAATCAAAAGGATATATGCAGGAGCAAGACTTCAGTTTTGATTGTTTGACCACAAAGAATGAGGCTTAATTTAGAACCCAAGTTTGCGAAATAGGCACCTAATGAAAAAAACGTTTCTTTACGTGAAGACAAAGAAACGAAAGACATGAACTGAAATCCTGGAATTCTATATTTAAGATACCAATTTTGCAGAGCAGTATTGTACTTCAAAATACTATCACAGAAAATTGTCTTCAAGAGTCTTTAGCTAAATTAAATTTTTCAGAGCATACTGCATAAAGCTGCAATACACTTCCTAGAGTATGGGCTGCATGGGGAATTGTTGGTCACAATTTTCTAGAACTTCAATTTATATATTGAGTTTTTCCATACTTTCATAGAAAAAAACATCCAAGATTAAAACTAAAGTATACAAACACAACCCCTCGTGATGGTTTATGGAAGTTTATTAAGTAAAATACCACAAAAATGGGGAAAAGCCCTTATGTGCTCTTGCCATGAAATACTTTCCAGTGTTGACAGAGGACAACAGCACTCTACAGAGATGCCCTGATTAGAAGAAAGTTATAATAAGCTTTTTCTATCCTATATACATGGCAAGAAACTTGTAACTCTTTTTAAAGTAATTACAGTAATGATAAAATTGCACACTGTCCAAGGAAACCAGAAAAAAGACCAAGATAGTCCTGTTAAGAAGATTCTTCTAATGATTTCCCTACAGTGCACACAAATTACAACATACTCTTGATGTTTCTAGCTTTGTTTCATAATACACCAGTTTATTCTTAACCTTAATTGCTTTTTTAAGTAAAAAAAAAATCATAACATAGGACCATAAGCAGTAGTAATCATATTATTAATGACCAGTGATTGAAAAAAAAGTCCTGCAGACCACTTACATCTCACTTTCTGTAAAAAACTTTGCTCTGAGGTAGAAGGGAATCAATTTCACCTGTGGTGAATAAATTATAAAATGAACTTAGCTTTTTCTTTTAAATGGGTCACAACCCAACCCACGTTTGGTCAATTAATTCATTATTCACAAACAATACACGAGGTAAGTACACTCTGTGAGCTGCTTCCTTATTATTCACAGAAACTATCTGCTCTTCACAGGGGTTAGCTGATCAGCTTAGTTATGAGACTGTACTTTTGTTTCATAATTAGTTGATGAACTTTTTATGCTGGAGAAAAGTGAATAATGAAAAGTGACTAGCAAATGCTTGACCTTTCTATGGATACTGTCATTCAAAGGCAAATCTGAATTCTTTTTCAGGAGTGTAAAAAAAAATCTTGGCAGCCAAAAGAAGAGCTACTCCCTGTAAAACTGTTCACAGAAAAAGCTAGTATGGACTGGCAGAAATATGGATTTCTAGGTAATTTTGGAAACATTTGACCACTTTTTCTAACAAAGCTTTGTGCCTCATATTCCCATAGATGAACTACTCCTATTGTGTGTACCAAGCAAAACACCATCAAAATGTGATAGTTTGATACCGAAATGGTATGAGAGTGGTAGAAACAGACTTAGCCTAGCACTACTTCATGATGGATTTACTTTTGTGCTTCCTCTCACCTGTCATACATGGCAGCTAGCAGGCTCAACGTGAACTCAGTGGCTCTTGGATCTACCTGGCCTGGTTTTTCTAATCTCACCCTTTGGAACAGTTCTGTCAGCATTCCAGAGATCTGCTGCACTTTCAGAGAAATCTGCTTTTCCCTCTGGCTCTGTTCGCTTGACAGGATGTGCTGAATCAGAGAAACATCAATCAAATCCACTGTGGGAAAATTAAGGGAGAAATGAATGAGAATCCTTGCCTTTTCATGAATGGAATCTCAACTATTTTTTTATTAGAAGTGTCTAGCTAAGACAAGTCTGTTACATGAAGTCTAAACCAGTATGCAATATTTAAAAAGGAATAATCTGGGAAAGGTATTGCTGTCCATAGATGTAGCAAAACTTGTGAGGCTACAAAGATAGAACAGTTGAACTAAAATTCCCTGGATGTGATTTTGGGATAGATAGGGAAGAAAATAGCATGATTAACTGCAACCAAATTATAGATGAAAATAGCATGATTAACTGCATCTAAATTGTAGACTTAACTTTAATTCTATGTATAGATAGATATTTTGTAGACTGCTGAAGAAGCAGAGAACCTAGAATATGTCACCTATGGTCTTTCCAGCACAGATGGGAAAAATCTCGGTGTGAAACACTGGTGAACCTCAATCTGGAAAGCCATGTGCAATTCTGGTCACTAGTGTTCAAGGAGGAGTAGAGTAACTGGGCTATGAGTCTACGAGCGCTTAGAGGAAACATGGAGGACTAAGCAACAGAACTAATGTAAACCAGTATCTGCGAGAATTCGTATCGTGACACTTAGCACCAGGCAGATTTACCACACCAGGCTGAGATCAAACTAAATATATTCATAGAAGGGCATGCCCAAATGCAAAAATACAGCCAAGGCCAACAGACTAGTCATCTTTTCAGGGCTACCCTGAAGACCTCACTTGCAGTGTTGTGCATTTTCGGCAACAGACTGTTTCAGGTGGAAAATTCAAGATTTCCATGCATTTTAGCTCAATGTGGAATTTACATCCAGTAATTTTAAAGAGAGCTAGGTGACAGAGAGAATGAGTGTGGGTTTTGTGGTCTATCATATTTTCTTCTCATTAATACTTCAAGTATTAAAAATAATTCATGTCAATGCATTTTTGATGATCCACAATCATTTCCAATAAACTGACTCCTAAGAAACACGAGAATTTGACATTTAACAAGAATAACAATATACAGATAATGATTCATAATTGCCAGTGATGCCTACATAGCAGTGTTGCAGATTGTAATAATAATTTGATTCTCTCACGCCTTTAGAATTTTACTAATGTATTTCCACTGACATTCAAGAGGGGGAAAAAAATCAATTTGAAGTACTATCTAGCTCTTAAGTGCTTGTAATACATTCTGAGGATCTCAGGTGGAAAATGAGGGAGCAAAGTAGTACAATAACTCATGGTGACAGCAATACAAGTTTTGTTACAGATTCTTCTCCCTGTCAAAGCACAGGATTCTCTTCAGCTACTAACACTGGCATAGACTTTGTACTGAGCGCAGTTTTAGGGCTGTTCTGTAGATGGAGCTCTGAACATCGTTGAAAGCCTCTGTGAAAGAAAATAAACACAAGTTACAATAGTGGTTTGTCAAAAAAACAAAACAAAATAAAGCAAAACAAACCCAAACAAATTGTTTAACTAAAAATCAAAATAACCAAATTTGCACTTGATCAAATAGCTTTGTGGGGAAAGTGGTCTTATGACCAGTGACATGATGGGTTGTAAAAATAGTATTTAACATATAGAGCACACCAGCTTCTTTGTGATTCAAGTCTATTCAGGGACCAGAAAAAAATTATATGCACTGTGCACACTTTTAGCCAAGATCATAATGAAATAATATTTCTTCAGGCAAAACTGTTTATCAGAGATGTTCTTCTACAAGGAGCAGTTTGTCTGCACAGCAGGGTTATTGCTTTGAATGCATATTGTTTCGAATGCATACTGTTTCAAGCATTAAACAAATTTTCTGTAAGATCAACATCTGGAGCTCTCGCAGAAGAAGAGCACTTTATCAGAGCAACAGGCTTTTGACATCTCTGCTTAGGAATCTCACCCAAACTGCTTGACTAAATCCCATACCCTTCCATGATTTCAGCTCATTTCTTTCACATCACTGAAGTATGTTTTCCTGAGTGGGAAGTAAGGGCTTCTGAACATGGCTTATACCTGTTACTTTACACACATACCTAGAACTTCAAGAAGACACACACACAAAAAGGGGGGAGGGAGGCAAAGGCTTAAAAAGCTTTGTTCACAAAGCTTTAGAAACTGGAAAGGGATTTATCAGTTATCCTCCTGTTCTAAGAGACTCTTTCTCCCTGTACTTCAGAGAAAAACAGTTACAGTCGATTAAGGTCAAAGATAAGCAACAAATACGCATAACTGAGTAGAAATAACTCAGAAACTCTGGACCTGTTTAGTCTGGAAAAAAGCCAATCTGTGTGCAATGGTTTCCCACAAATGTACCAGACTAATGTTAATAGTCAGCAAATTATGGGCTCTGCTGCTTCCCAGATGCTGCCTAAGATATAGAAATAAGCCAATATCTGCTATACCATCTGTTTAGTCCTGCTCTTGTCATAGTATGTTTTGTGATATTATTTGGAGATGTAGTGCAGCATGTCATACAATGTGAAAAATTGGTTTTGACTTCCATGCATCATCAGTTCTCTTTCTTCAGTAAACTGATCCAAAGCTCTTTTCAAAGTAACAGAAAGACTCCCACAGTAGGCTATGGATTAAATTGCAAATGCTTATTTTCAAATACAAATGCTAGAAACATACACATGATCCAACTCAAACACCTTCCATGTGCAAGATGACTAAGTGGAGGGAATCTGTTTCAGTAGCCATCTGCTACTTACTTCAAGTCCATCCTTACAGACAAAATGTGGCCTCAAAGTAGGGCATTCTGTGCCTGTCAAGCAGTTCCAGAATTAACTTGTGAGAACACACAAGTAAAACAGCAGACAAAGAAAAAAAAAAAAAAAGACCAAGTAAAATACAAAATATTTTAGGAATAGTTTTTATGAGAGGCTATTTAGGGACACTAAACTCTTTCATTTCTCATAGGAATGGATCTTCCCCTTTGGACAGAAAACCAGCATGTAATAACTCTGCAGTGGGTCAAATTTCACTTCAAGAGGCATAAATGCCCTTTGTTGAGAAGCTGGCAAAGGAATTCCTACACACGTAGAATGCATTGCTTCCCAACATCTCCTGCTGATTACCTGCTAGTTCTGCATTTTGCGCTACTTGTTATCTAGCAGATGCAGTGTCCACTAAGATTCTGTACTCAAGAAGGGAGTGTATGGCCATCCTTCATGCCTATTTGAGAATATGTGAAACAAAACCTTATCAGACATTATAAATTAGAAAGCATGGCTCCTGTGCACCTGACCATTCCACAAGCCAATATGATAATGGCAAGAAAGGTACCAAGACATATCCAAAAATATAGGTGGTACATCACGGTTGTGTAATTTGTCATTTATATGCTACAGCACAAAGATTCTGAAAGTTGCATGACTATAGTTCAGTAGTTTCTGAACAAACAGACACAGAAATATTTCTTGAGAAAAGTTGGGAAAAAATGATTAAAATCCTTACCCTGCAAGTCTGGATCCATTGGAAATGAACAGATGGCATTAGGCATTCTATAACAAAATAAACTAAAGTGTAAAACCACATTTTCTAGACAAAGACATATAGAACCGTTCAAATCAAACCTTTTAATCTGAACAATTACTGGAGGCATTCCAGAAAAGAAACTAAACAGAATTACATAAAATAACATAATCATTTTGGTGCCAAGTGCAGAGAAACTCCAGAAAATTGCATGCTGTCTGCTCAGGATAAAGTAGGAGTAATTCTAGTAACTGCAAAACAGTATGAGGGCAAAAACAGTCCCCAGAACAGTTTCAAGTACAGGAAATGGGATCTTTCATTATTGAAGTGTCCAGTGTTTACATACAGGATTACTACACAATCCATAGTGTATAATTTCAGGTCAGAGAGGGCACCTTTACACCAGACTCTTCCCAAGATTCATTGATTACAATTAGTCACTAATCTATTTTCTACAATTTTCAAACAGAATTGAAGTTTTCGGCTGAGCCAACATTATTTCTTTTTGAGCTGAGAAGGAAGGGAGAAAGGAAGCACACCCATGAATCTACTTCTTTACACAATCCTGAAAGCAAAAGAAATGCTGTCCCTGATAATAATAAAAACTGAATGTCTCCCTTCAGGATTTATTTCATTAGCATTTTAAGCTCCATTATATTTTTAAACATTAAAATATTAATATGAACTCAGTACAGTAACTATCTTTCAGTTAATGTTACAGTTAACAGAAAAACAGTTACAGAAAAACATTAGACATAACAGATCTAAGTTACGCAAGACTCCAAAGGCCACATATATGGCTTATAATGGGGAAAAAAAAAGAAAATTTGCTAGAATAAATAAAAATTAAATAGTTGAAAACTATCTTTAGCTTACATAATAAATCTGGTTTGGTATTAAAACTGAACTTCCTCAAATGTTCATTTTATTACATTCTTCCAGTAGAAGTCATTGATCATTTGTCATAAACATGACAGAATACTGGCAAATTATGAAGCATAAATATTCAATGGTCTACAATTATTGAGCCTGTCACAAATATGCTTCTCACCATTTTAATTAGTAATAGCTGCAACTCTGTGTTTCAGTTTCTAAACAACCTATAAATACTTAAAATGATGGGATACAGATTTGCTTTAATAACTTCTTCATTAAAGACTACAATTTTTCTTAAAGTCCTTTTTTGAAAGAACTACCACTATGTTTCTTTTTCACTATTCCTCTGTTTTCTTCCTTACTAAGGTTTAGACTCAACCCTGGATTGTGCAAGACTACAGTTCTGCCCAACATTTACATACACAGGTAGCTTTGCTGATACAATTACTGCTAAAATAGGTGCAGTAGTATATGCTTCTGCACAGCTTGATAGAAAAGTCAATGTAGGGAAATGAGTGAAATCAGAAGATTCTAAGCAATGAATTAAACATAAGTGTTCAGTGAAAGCTACATGTAACAACCTAAAAGATAGACTTACAAACACACAGCTTGTCTCATGTTTTCCTCCTTTTTTTCTCTCCACCAAAGCTACCTAAAACAAAGCAAGAGGATGAATGTGTAAAATACACAGGTTAAACTCACTTAAACTAGAACTCAGTCACTAGAATTTGCTCACTCAAATAAGAACAGATCCACTGACTTGACTGAGTTATACAGCATGCATAATCTATTTGTATTTGATACTTACGTTAAGATGACAAGTTCTCTATCCAGTACAGCACAATGCCTAAGCTTTAAATTACCCATACAGATAAACACACCATACTTTTGTACTACGGTATTCATGGTCTCAAAGTTTAGTGTTTACGTGTTTTACCAGACTGGCTGTCATTGTGCAACATAACATCATCTCCTATGAACCCTCCCCTCCAGAAAGTTATGAAAGACATTATTAACATAGGTAAAGTCTACATTTTTATATACAAAAGTCTATGAAGAGTCCAGATCTTGACTGCAGTAGCAGCGCTTGGGTGAAATGAACAGGATCTACTTCAGTGTTAACACATCTACTTTATAATGAACATGAAAGTAGAAGTAGTATCTGCCTGCCATCAACTACGAACTAACTCTGCTCATTGACAGACTATTTCAGTCAGCATGTTGTTGTATTTCATTTACATGTGCCCTTTAATAATTAAACCCACTTCCACAAAATGGAAATACTTTTAAAAGTAACTACAAATGGACAGGAAGTAAATTTTTACAATTATAAACCCTGATCCCACTAACACAAATACTCTCATGTGCAGAACAAGAGTAGCCTTATTTTTGAATCCTACTGGAATGTGCAAGAAAAGTAACATGTTTGATCACTTATATGTATTTTGTTTGCCTCAGAATATGTATTTTAGCAACTAAAATTAATTTTTAAGTATGTTACATAATTAAGTTACAGCACAGAAAAAGACAAACCAGATCAAGTAAGGAAGAAATCTTCCAATAGATCAATTGACTTGATCACAGAGGCCTTCCTTCTTTTGAAATCAGACAGCATACGATCAACATTTTAAACATGCATAAAATAAACTACAATTGCTTTTGTTTCCTGTGAAGGGTGAAAACATTCTATATTGCTCAAAGGCTGAAATTATTGCTTCTCTTAAATACAGTAACAGTGCTTACCTTTCTCTCAGCTACTTACTAAAGGCCCAGAAGTCAGACAACACCACCGGAGAAGGCCACTAGTTTTATAGCACTTTAAAGTTGACTTCAAGACACAGTTCTAAAGGTTTTGCTTTTCAATGAATGATGCTCACAACAAATGCCTGGCAAAGGCCCAGATCAAAGTATCAGGTAATTGTCTAAGCAGTCAAAACAGAGAACACTAATTAATTAGTAATAAATATCCTGAATTATTAAAGGTAAAACTCCTTTTATCTCTGTTTCAAAGCAATTTTTTCTTATGGTTAGAGTGCAATATTTCTAAATTGAAGGATCTTTACTAAGCATCTCCCAGTTGCTGAGAAACAGTGTTGCTATAGAGACTGAAAAGGAGGTGTAAGCTGGCACAATAATACAGAAAGCACAGTGTGCCGTAGCAAACAGTTGGTGCAACTACACAAAGAGGGAAAATAGTAAGAAAGTCCTAGTGGTAATGTCCTGGAGTAAGAATACCTTAGACCAAACATAAAGTTTACACAATCTTCAGTACATCCAAATGCTAGGGTTTATGCAGCATATATATAACATTTGTGAGATGTACATTTCTCTCAAAGCCCCTTTTCATACATTTTTCAACAGTTACTCTAGCGCCCAGGTAGTAAGATTCATCAATGCTATGAATGTCCTGCATACATACCATTACTCAGAAACTCGTGAGAAATGTGTACCGGAAATTACTTATTACTTACAGAAGCACCAAACTTAGCGATGACCAAGTCAGTCACTGTGCTACAACTGTAACCAACTGTGAATATTTTAGCTTTCCTATTATTTTTATTCTTTCTCTCCTAACCAAAAGACAGGTAAAGAAACTTTTCCATTCTATTATGCTTTCATGAGGAAAGACCTGAATTTCCCTGCAGGCCATGAGGCAAATCTAATTAGATTAATTTAGGATACAAGAGACATCCGAGACATTTGTTTTGACTTTCTCCTCCCAGCCTCTGAGAAGAAATTCTCTGCCTGTGGTTTTCAGGTAGTGACCCAGAAGTTTGGTATGGCTGCTTAGGTATTGCAAAAACAGTTCACCTCCTTCTCATTAAAAGCTATGCAGTGTTGGTGCTTGAATTGCAGTTTGTTTGAACTACTACCTCCAAAGAATTCAAAGAGTAAATGACTGCCAAATCATATTCCATACAGAAAAAAAAACCCCACAGAGGTAACAACTTACATCTATGATGTAACACATCAGAGAAGTTCGCTTTTCCTCTTCTGTTGTGGGAAGGAGCTATGGAACAAACCAGATAGTTTTTAAAGACTGCTGGTAGCATCCTTCCCTGCTATGCTCCCCTAAGACATCAGCCTCCAGATGGTCCTCAGAGACTCAGCCTATTTTCTGTGCATACACCACTAGAAACTAATTCTCTGAAGACTGCTTCTTCTTGAAATGAATGATTCCTAACCACTTTCTTCAAGACTTTTTTACAACACCTGTCTCTATAACTCCCATGTGAACTCTTCCATGAAGATACTTGTAACAATATATCAGTTACTGTACATGTTGCTTCTCCCATATACATTTCATATACAGTAAGGAACTATACTCTTCCAACTCCCTTGTAATACCCCAGCTTTCTGATCTCCTCTTTCTAAGAACAGTGAGACACCCCTTCTCATTCTGTCCACATCAGCTGATAAATAGCAAATAAACTCCTCTTGGTTTCCTCACGTAAGAAGTCTACTTGTGTTCAGAGTTTGAACCTCCATTTGAACAGAAATAATCCATTTATTCCAACTATATATACCTGATTCAAAGAAGAGGAAACCTTTTATTTTGCTTTAAACACTCACAACTGATAAAAAATTAGCAAGTACAATAATATTTTATTTAACAGTCTCCATCCTTTAAGACACCAAAGACATGCAAATGGACGTGCTTCATCAGTAATTCTGTTTAGATAAGGACTTAACTGATTCCATGTTTGACTTAAAACATATGAGGAGTCATTCATTTAATGAAACTCATTAAATAAATAAGAAACATAGAGACAAAACTGATCTTGTCACTAAGGAGTTGTATGCACTTAAATTTTTGTGTTAAATATCAATTTTGCCTGAGAATATGTATTCTTACACAGGACTGTGTTTCATTACATCTGAGACAAGAATCTGGAGTTATAAAACTGCTACTCTTATGTGTGACAATCTTGCTCTGAATTGTCAAAATATGAACATTTTAGGCATTAAACGATGTTTTCAGAATGATTTACTGGTCTGAAGAAGTAGAAATCCTAGGCTCATTCAAGTCTCCAGATAAAGAATGTTATATTCACACTGTTTTTGAAACATTTTTCTTCCTACAGATTTCCAGGTTTTCAACAAGGAAGACACTGTAAAAACTGTGACAATGTTTAGCCATTCTTTGTAGTTTGCTCTTTTGAGTGATGGAAACATCATTTTAGCACGGGACTTTCAGCACTTCTCCTCCAGACAGCTCTGGCTAAGATGAGCCAGCAGGCAAGGTTTCCATCTCTGCAAGAAGAGCAAAAACAGGACATATTTTTGCCAACCTCCTAAATACTTACACGTGGAAGGTGATAAGCAGGGCGCTTCAGTAAGTGAACTTGGCAGTAACATGTGGCCTATAGCTTTTCCACATACTTCTAAATATTAGGAAGGGATATCAGAGGTGTTCTATAGATTTTTAATTGTAATTTCTCATATCATTGTGCATTTCAAAAACTTAAGTCAAGATAAACTTGGTGTGTCATCAACAAACAAAGGAAATAGCTTCATAATTTATAATGTAGGGAAATCTAAAAGGTCTTTCATCTATTGTAACTGGAAGAAGTGGCAGATGTGACTGCCACTTACTGAGATTGCCTTCTCTACAGAAAGTAGGAATATACAATTTTTTAGCCTGCTGTCTCTGAGTGTCTCAACCTTTCCTTCTTCTGACAGGCTTATAGACTAAAGATATTGAATGAACTGTTTAGTACTGTAACAAAAAAAAAAAAAAGAGAAGTTTGAGTTCCAGTTTACAATTTTGGGTTTTTTTTCCTCTGTTAGCAATTCAATTCTTTATTTCTAGATAGTATAGAATAGTATAGTGAAAAATAGCTTCAAAAACATATAGTAGGACATATGACGAAAAGTGCTTTTCTAGTAAGAGTCACTCAGCTTAAAAAGATTTTATATTTACTAACAACCTAAGATAAAATGTGTAATGCTATATGTATTATTTATACTCAGATTTTATATTCATGATCTGTGAATGACACAATAGAAACTTAACAAAACAAGGCTGCTACCATGCAGGCTTGCCCTCACTATCACCATGTCCCAGGCATAGTCAGAATACATCAGACAAGCACTTTTTATAGAATCATAGAATCACAGAATCATAGAATCGTAAGGGTTGGAAAGGACCTTAAGATCATCTAGTTCCAACCCCCCTGCCATGGGCAGGGACACCTTGCCCTAAACCACGTGGCTCAAGGCTCTGTCCAACCTGGCCTTGAACACCGCCAGGGATGGAGCATCCACAACCTCCCTGGGCAACCAATTCCAGTGCTTCACCACCCTCACTGTAAAGAACTTCTTCCTTATATCTAGTCTAAACTTCCCCTGTTTAAGTTTGAACCCATTACCCCTTGTCCTACCACTACAGTCCCTAAGGAAGAGTCCCTCCCCAGCATCCTTGTAGACCCGCTTCAGATACTGGAAGGCTGCTCTGAGGTCTCCATGCAGCCTTCTCTTCTCCAGGCTGAACAGCCCCGACTTTCTCAGCCTGTCTTCATATGGGAGGTGCTCCAGCCCTCTTATCATCCTCGTGGCCCTCCTCTGGACTCGCTCCAACAGCTCCATGTCCTTTTTATGTTGAGGACACCAGAACTGTACACAATACTCCAAGTGAGGTCTCACGAGAGCAGAGTAGAGGGGCAGGATCACCTCCTTCGACCTGCTAGTCACGCTTCTTTTGATGCAGCCCAGGATACGGTTGGCTTTCTGGGCTGCAAGCGCACACTGCCGGCTCATGTTGAGCTTCTCGTCAACCAACTTTTTATTTATAGTAATTCCTGAAGGATTTTATATCCATTTTAAATGAAAAGGACAGAAAATAAGAATACATTACTTAAATTCACACTTAAAATCTCATCTGCTCTTTTATGGGGAGGAAAACTCACCTTGACACAAATATTTTTAACTAGGGATTTTATCCCCTCCGTACGGTTGCATTTCTTGTATTTCCTTTAGTGCAACAAGCTTTTCCTATTGAAAAAAAATAATGGAATGGAAGAGTGGAAAGAATAAAGAATGGAGAAAAAAAAAAAACAAACAACAAAAAAGAAAAACAAGCAAAAAATCCAAACAAGCAAACGCAACCCAAACCAAACAACACAGTTTTATTATCACCCATTCTTTTCATCCACTGTAATTCCTAGCACAAACTTGAAATATGTTAAAATCAAATGCTCCTTACATGTTATTAGCATGACTGAAGATCCCAAAATCTGAAAGAAGCTAGAATGTAGAGTTTGAGACCAGTCTTTTTAATATTTTATATTTAGTCAAATTACATTATTTTTGTCTCAGTAAGTGCCAAGAAGTTCATGATGAAATTATTTCTCGCCAATTTTGTATTTTCTGAAAAATCCCTAATTCTAGTAAAATCTGTCCTTCAATCATGCAGAGTCACAGCCATAAGATCCCAAAAGCTATGTCTTCTGGCACAGAACTACTCTGAATATTACACAAGCAAAAGCAACATCAGCAACATGGAATGTACAAACATTAAATTAAAGCTAATATTTCTGTTTTGCACAAAGCTTGCAGAACTTGGAGGTGCAAATTCTACACTCACATAGGTAAACGTCTTTTATCATCCCCTTTCTGGGCAACAGAACAGTCGTCTGTTCATTTCACTATATTAATAGTACCTTACACTTATAAATACCCGTCTTCATTATACATAAGTGCATGTGTGCAGTTTGCCAACATTTGGTGTTGAGGTCTCAGTATTCAAAGTTATACTGCGATGTACCCATAGGTGGCAGAATGGACATGCTATTAGATAGAAGAAATCGTCACCTGAATCAGCTCATGGGCTAAGCGCCCCAGAACTCCTTGGGTCTTTTCATTGATTGCTAATTCTGTCACGACTTCCCAGTTACCATTCTGGAACCTCACCGGCATAGAGAAGACAATACCTTCAGGAACACAAAACTGACCTGAAGAAAAGGGAAAATATTATTTCATATCCAAACATATTATTTCTGATTAAAAGACATATCCTCACCACTGTCAAAATTAATTCCTACAAAATTGCAAAAGTCTGCAACTGTAAGATCTTAGTATAAATGGACACTTGAGTTCCCTTTTTACTATAACTTCGTGTTTTAGTGAGATTTACATAAATCATAGAATCATAAAATAGTTTCGTTTGGAAGGGACGTTTAAAAGCCATATAGTCCAACTCCCTACAGCGACCAGGGATATCTTCAACTAGATCAGGGTGCTCAGAGACACATCCAACCTGACCTTGAATGTTTCCAGGGATGGGGCATCCACCACCTCTCTGGGCAACCTGTGCCAGTGTTTCACCACCCACACTGTAAAAAATTTCTTCCTTATATCTAGTTTACATCACCCCTCTTTTAGCTTAAAACCATCACCCCTTGTCCTGTTGCAACAGGCCCTACTAAAAAGTATGTCCCCATCTTTCTTATAAGCCCCTCTTAAGTACTGGCAGGCTGCTATCAGGTCTCCCCAGTGCCGTCTCTCATCCAGGCTGAACAACCCCAACTCTCTCCGCCTTTCTTCATGGGAGAGGTGTTCCATCCCTCTGGTCATTTTGGTGGCACTCCTCTGGACCAACTCCCACAGGTCCATATCTTTCCTGTGCTGTAACACAATTGCTGTAAATTTTACATCTTAAAAAGGGGGATTTTTTTTGTTCTTGTTTTATTTCATACAAGAGTTAAATGGCTGTTGTGAAACATTCCATTTATCAGGCCACATAACTACACAAGAAGAACACGCTTTTATAGCTTAGGTTTTAAGAACTATAAAGAGTCCTTGCACGAAACACATACACCAGAAAAGCACTTCAACTAAAAGACTAAGAGACAATCTGCAACAAGACAATATTAACCTAAGAGATGCTTGTAAGAAGAGAGTGTCAAATCACAAGCTCTGGAGAGCAAAATTGCTTAGATTTGGAAGTTCTTAGGCTGAAACAAACTCTCAGCCTTCTGCTATATCATGATTATTTTACAAGTTTTTATTAAATTAAAAATCTTGAATAAAAAATAACATTATACATACTGGGGAAAGCTACAAGAGAATATGTAGAGCAAAAGCAGATTTACCTTCAGTACGTACTCCCACAGAAATGATTTCCCCAGGAGGAGAGCCATGATACCAGTATCTTAGTACAGTGGCCACCGCGTGAGCAGGTAACATTCCTACGTAGTGACAGAGCCGGGAACTCAGTGAACTCTGTGCAGATTGCAATTCTGAATGGATCCATTCGCTAGCAACAAAAAAGGGAAGAAAAAAAAAAGGAAGAAAAAACTAAGGCAACTGCAGGAAGATTAGTTGTCTAGAGAAAAAAACAAAGATCTAATCCTGAGGGAAGAAAATAGTCGAAACTTATTCAAACTTCACTGCTGAAAGCAAAGCACCTAAAGACAAAAAAAAATAGGGTCTAACAAACAGTGGCTCAAAAGGTAACAATAAGCACTACTTACCTGTGAAAGTTACGTCATTTACTCAAGTCATAATCTATATCATTATTATTTATATGTATTGCTGTCCTCTGTAAGAACCCAGCCCTGAACCATAATCCTCCTGGGCTAGGCACAACACAAGTGTAGACCTAAAGAAACCACCGCTGTCCCGTAAATGCTAAGTTCAGATCAGAGTGGGAGCTCCATATAGCCAGGCCTCAGAGTATGTCGTGTCTGCTGTCTCTGACTACACCCATCCTTTCTCCGATACTTTCAACAGGAAGCTTTCTAGTGCCAGGTGTCCTCTTTACATATGTGAACAAATTATCTGTTTTGGGAAACTGACAATATTCATGTGCTCAGGTTACATGTTCGATGGAATTCAGGTACTTTAAGATGGAGATATATGTTTAGTATTATTTTGGAGTTTCTTCATGCATACTAGACATCCAAGTCTGGACTTCCATTACTTCTTATAGGTTGCTTGTGCTATGATAGAAGAGAAGCACACTTAATGTGTAGGAAAACACAGTTATAAACACAGCTGGCAGGAAAGTCAGAACTCAACTTCTCAACTTCTGTTGTAGACTGAGTACTTCAATTTGAGTTTTCCTTTATCACGTACAGCTCTAGTCAGTTTCAAATCTTAAAAAACACAAAACCTTTCTTGATGCTTATTATACAGTTCAGACAACCATGAATTAAAAGCAGGTATCTAGTTTTACCTTAATAAAAAAATAAAAATCTGTACAGTACCTATCATAAATCATATTCAACAAAGGACGTGAAAAATCAGCTGGGCCCCAAATAGCACAGTCATATCCATAAAGTTTTGCATGTGACAAATCAATGTAGTTAGAGCCAGTAATATTGCCCCAAACAATCACATTCTTAACTCCTGTAACAGAGGAAAATACATAGATTAATGAACACACAAATACTTTCACAACGTAGGCTGGACCAGACGACCTAAAGAAGTCCCTTTCAAGATGAATTATTCTTCAGTTCAGTGTCCTGCCTCAATAGCAGAAATTATTTGATCTGAAAACGCAACAGGGTTCTCCATAACATATGGAACCTCATCACATACTGAAAAAGGAACTTTTCCTGAAAAAAGAAATTTATATCATGTTATTGTACATAATGGACAAAACCTAGCAAATACTTAGCTGTTAAAAACCGAAACAAATATTGTGGCAAATATACAGCAATGTTACTTTTAAAATCCTGTAAATGCAAAAATAGAATGCTTAAGTAAAAAAAAAATTATTAAGAAAAAAAATATCTCCCTGCTTTGGTACAAGAGGAATTTCTCAAGTAACCTGCTGATAGGCTATGCAGCCTATTCACTTTTCTATTTTATTAGGCCCCAAAATATCTAGACTTGTCATTGATGACCAGTTCCTACCCCTGCAATATTGAAAGAATGCTGATGCTGAGCAGGGTGTTGCAGCACACTTTCGCTATGCAGTGCAGAACCATGTAAATATAACCAAGCCATAACAATTGACCTGAGGAAGAAAGCTAATTAACCCAGAAATAATACTACAACACAGTTCTACTATACTATCATTATCTGCACAGCAGTATGTTGTCGTGTTTATTCACAGCTACTCTGTGTGTCTCCAAAATAACAATGTGCTGTAGAACACAAATGCAATCTTGAAGTGCTAGTTCCTGACCTGAAACACAGCTCAGTCCTTCTTAGCATATTTCCAGTATGAAATATGCACCAGAATGGCAGGGCTGCATCCAAGAGTTAGCAAAAGAACTGGCATTCATGGGATCAGGCACAGATCCAGATAGGAGTAAGCACAGAGAATGGTAGTCACACCCTGGCATTCCCTAGAGTGGAATACAATTCAGTGGGTGCACTGCTGTGCTTGCATTCCTGCATGCGTATTAACTGTGTTCTGCAATGATGTACTCCCAAAGGTGTCCATCCACTGAATTCCCCAAATGCTACCAGAACACATAAATATTCACCTGCTACATTCGTGTTCAGCTTCCTGGCCAGTGTGGCTTTAGTTGCACTTTCCCAGGTTGTCGCAATGGCAATGACATTTTTAGGCTTAATGGATGGGCCGTACATCATAATCATCACCGCCTTAAGGTTTACAAAGGTTTTTCCTGATGAAATTACTCTGACCTCACTCTTGGCATTCTTC
The DNA here is from genome assembly GCF_004027225.2 of Strigops habroptila. NCBI lineage: Eukaryota > Metazoa > Chordata > Aves > Psittaciformes > Psittacidae > Strigops > Strigops habroptila. The sequence goes on along the minus strand of NC_044281.2, from coordinate 13,647,289 downwards.
TCAATCAAGGGAGCATACACTTGACAGATCTCACTCATTTCTCTGATGTAGTTCTCAAGGGACTGGACTTCACAGTTTAAGAGGACATCATCAAGAACAATGACAACATCTGCTTGGATAAAAGCCTCATCTATTTCAGTGTGCTCTGAAATACTGCGGAGGAGCGGGAGCGCCATGTCTTCAGCTTCCATTACAATACCACAAAGAACTTCCTTAGACTGGTCAGTGTCAAGCAAATGGATACTGATTTCTGTGGTCATCCCAAACACTTCTCCATTTGCCAACAGAGGGATCAGGCGATAACAGATTGGAGAGGATGCACTGATAGGAGAATAATATAGAAAAATTATAGTTAACAACTAACCACTGCTTGTTTGGAAGTAGTACAGAAATAAACCCAAAGATCTTTCTTTTGCATTTATGTTTAAATAGACCATTAGCTTGGATTACTCTTTCCGTCATTTTAACAGGCTAAAATTTAAAACAGTTGGGTCCTCCTTTCATTTGAAGGTTTTTCTATTCTATCCATTTCACACACCACTTAAAAATTGTTGTCTTTAAAGAACCACATTTTTTCTTAAGGGTGCTCTGTTAGAACTACCAGAAATACAGAAATTTCTGAAGCTACAACTGCAATAGACTCTTTACTTAAGTATTTCCCAAAACATTTAATGCAAGATAGTTGCATTACAAAATTCCTAGCTCACTTTGTAAATACTTGCTTTTCCCTAAGGTGATCTGGGGTCTAAATGTTGCCTGTTCGCATCCCTTACCTAACCCCGTGCAAAATGTAAGAAAAGGAGAAATGACTTCTAAATTATATACTGAATGCTCATAGTGAGGGGCGCAGAACCTGAATCAAATCAGCAAATTACAGATAACTTCAGATGATTACACCCATTATATGTGATAGGGAAAAGCGCGTTCTTCTGAAGCTGAGTGAAACTTCATAAATATTCTTTTTACTCTCACCTGGTGATCCAGATCTGTAAAGGCTTGATAAGACTTTTAATCTCTTCCTCCTCTTTTTCAATTTCAATATACTCCCGGAGGTTCTCCTCAGCAATGCTTAACATTTCCTCACTCAACATCCTTGAGGTGATGCCGTAATAGTGCTGGGAACAAAAAGGACAATCTCTAACCAAATGACAACCCAAACACAGCAAGGTAACATTAGAAGGATAGCACTATTTACATTTCAAGGAGGAATAAAGAACAACAGTGTTAGAAGAAACTCTAAAATACATGTTTACAGTATTAAAGGCAGCTCGTTACCTGAGCGTGTTCCAGAAAATCATTAAGTCCTCCCAGAAGCAGACCCTTCCCTCCGCGGTCCAACAGTTCTCTCCAAATGATAGGAGAACATCTGTGTTCCCATCCATTCTCTTCACAAATGTCATGAAGCCACTGCTAATGTAAACATCCCCACCAAAAGGTTTTCATACTTTTTCACATTTGGTAACATTTAAATGTGATGGTTATAAACATGCGTATTTCCTGTCAACACAGAATCATAGAATCAAGTGCTTCACAACTTACGTACCACTGTGTGAAAAGTGGGGGGATAACACAAAGCAAGGCATGGTGATCCACTGTGGTATCTCAGCAAAAGGTCTTACTTCTGCTTGATTTTACTGCTGTAATTTTGCTTAATTGTCTTAATGGTACTGAAAATAGCAATGTTGTGAAGCAGCAAGTAATCTGAAGATTCCTATTTAGCTGCAGAATGTAAATAAGGTGCAGAGTTAAACTGCTATTCAGTTAACTGTTTGAGTTCCTTGGCTTAGGTGTCAAGCAAAATATAAGAGGTAAGAAACATCATAGTTTCATACCGTTTTTTCAGTCCTCATAGGGAACTACAGCGTAGCCATGGCAACATGTCTACAACAAAAGTACTCAGAAAGGCTCATTCACATTGTAAACAAATATGTGAGGTTTGATTTCATACTTCCATTGTAATTCAAAGCCCTTGAATGTCAGAAATACTCTTGACAAGTAACAACTCTGAAGGCATACGCAATCACAATGTGCAAAACATTTACAGGCTGAGCAGCCATTTATACATAATAAAAACATAATAAACTTGAATTTCTTACTGACAAAACACAGCTCTAGGCTGGCCCACAATTTGTGCCCATTTTTTGTGGTAAGACTCACGAGAATACCAATCTCTCACAACATTCAAACCTTTCCCCTGGCTGGCTCTTGTATAGCCAAAGCTGCTTCTGCGGCACCTCTACCCATGTATCAAAACTCTAACACAGGAGAAGAGATGCCGCAGACAAGCACTGGGGCACCTACCAAGGACGTGACTTACAATCCCTTACCTCCCATTTGTCGGGATGCTGGGTGATCTTGTGAACCCTGAAGTTTGGCAAGTTAGCCTGGAGATAGTCTGCCAGGAGCTCAGCTTTGGCATAGTAAGGGCAGTTTGCCTTACCTGTGAACACAGCGACACCACCACAAATGCAAGATGTTGTGACATTGATAAGGGCTTAACAGGCCAAACGCTTTTAAATTGTATCGATTAATAGTTTTATATAACCCGCATCCTGTGAGCCTCAAGAAAGCAACAGGCAAGGAGCCAGCAAAGAAAGGGCAATTTCTGAGGTGAAACAGCCTCTTCGGCCACCGTTTGAGCGGCTGGGGGGTGCGGGGGGGGGGGGACCCCGCAGGCGAGCGGCAGCCGCCTCACGGAGGGGACAAGGCGGAGGGCGGGCGCGGCAAGGCCGCGGCTCTCGGGAGGGAGGACGCGGGCGTCAGGTTTCGGCTCCTCACCCGCCACCACCACCCGCGCCATGCGCGCGCGGTCGCTCCGGCGTTGCTCAGCAACGCGCCGCGCGCGCCGCGGCGGTTTGTCCCTCGGCCCGCGCCGTCCCTCTCGCGAGGCCTCGCGCGCGGGAAGGGGGGGTCAAGGGCCCCGGTGTCATGGCGGCGCCGTGTGAGAGGTAAACGGCGGCCGGGCGGCCGGGGTCTGGTGCGCGGCGCGGCCCGGCCCGGCTCAGCGCCGCGGCGGCGGGCAGCGGGCAGCATGGGCTGGGCCGGGCCGGGCCGGAGGGGTGCCCGGGTATTGCGACCCGGCGCGGAGCCGCAGAAGGGCCTCTGTCTCCTTGGCGCCGGGCCTTGGGCCCACACCTCCCCGTAGCGTACCCCCCTGGGCAGCGTTCCCGGTGCCCGCGGAAAGCGAGCCCGAAACCGAGAGGCTCTGTCCCGCTGGTGCCTCCGGCCGTGGGGGTGTTACCAGCGGGGCGGCGGCACGGGGCTGGGTCAGGCTGTTGGCTGTGGCCGCAGGCGGGCTGCGTTCTGTTAAGCGGAGCCGAAGGTGGGCAGTGACCCACCAGAGCGGGAGAAACGCCGGTTAGGAAAGGGCTTTCCCTCCCCGCATGGCTTCTGGTTAAAACAGCAACGAGTGTGGACACCCAGGATGAGTTTGTCTTGGGTTGAGATGTCTAAAGCAAAAGAGATCCAGTAGAAGTCCCGCTGCAAATCATTTTCTAGGGATCCTTTCCCAAATGTTTGTGGGTTTGGTTGGTTGGTTGTTTCCTGTAAAAGTTGTGCATAGATTTGGCAATTGAAACTTTAGTCATTGAAAGTCCGGACGCTAATCCGTAGTTTTCAATTGTTTTTACAGATAAGTGATGTTACACAGCTCCTCCAGCACCGATTTTCCTGGTAGAATTTCATCGGATCCCTCATGCTGAGTTGGCATTTCAAAGCTATTCATGAGACATTAGCAAAAATGAATAACAAAATAAGTTATTTGTTAAGCACTGTTAGGTGCATGCATAGGTGCAATTCTGTGCTTGCTCCCAAATCTTCAGCCACAACCAGAAAACACGTGTTATGGATTTGCAGGTACAGGGAGCCCCTGGAAAATGTGAACTTCGGACGATTACTTTTAAATACTTTTCCTCCTTTGCGTGGCCCATCTCTTCGATTTCTGTCTCAAAAGACAGATGTTTTTAGTACAGGTGCTAAAATAGAACCAGAGAAGAGTGCGGAGGCTTTGATAAGTGAGGAGACTCCCCAGAGCTCTTTGGAACTTGAAAAGTTAGATGATTCTGGGAGCTCCAAAGAGAAGCACAGAGCAGGTTGTAGTGAACTGTTCTATAGTAGTCTCCAGAAATGTACCTGTCCTAGTGATGCACTGGACTTGTCCGAGTCCGCTGTTTCCATCAAGCACTTCGCAAACTGTTTAACTATGGCGTGGAGGCTCTTCAAAAACCTGTCTGAAGAGCAGCAGCGTTACGAGAAGCAGCTGATCTTTGAGCACCCGGCTTTTGTGAAGCTCTGTCAGCAGCTGCTGCGGGATGCCCGAAGGATGACGCGAGGTGACCTGGTGTTCAGTCTGCATGCCGTGGTGAACCTGGGTGTTCCTCAGAACACTCTCCTGGTCCAGACTTTGGTGAGGGTGTGCCAAGTAAGTATCAAAACCCCTTGTCTCCTAAGTTTAGCCTGAAACCTCCGGGCTAATTCTGGGATGCAACATCAGAGAGAGTTGGGTTATATCCTTGTTTTAGTCTGATGTTCCATGGAAACAGAGCTCCCGTAGTTAATTTCTGTGTACTTCAAATTTCCTTCAGTTTTGAAACCACTGCCTGGTTTCAGACGGATTTAATACAGAGAAGTCTCAAAAATCATGACCCTTTGCAAATCAACGAAATTTGACTGATGTGAGATCTTGTAGGTCACTGCAGTGTTAAAGTTCATGAACTGACTTTTGGGGGGAAAGAAGATGGCAGGTGCATATGGATTAAGAGTGGTGTGTTTTTCTTTTCTGAAACTTTTACTGGTCTGAAATAATCTGACATTGTGAAAACTTTAACAGGAGAAGCTCAATCAACTTGATAACCGATGTGTCTCAGTTTTGGCAACTACTTTAGCAGGGATGGATAAAGACAAGAATGTGGGCGCTCTTCAAGCTGGATTACAGTGAGAAAAATACATCTTTCACATGTTCTTCATATTTAAATGTTTGAATATATGTCTTAGAAATCATGGGGGGAATATCTGCGCATAAAAGATGCTGTGGCTTTAGGATGTCAGTGGTCACATAACAGCTGTACAAGACAGTGATTTTTGGCATTGTCTTTGCAGTTTCAAGCAGAAAGGCTTCCGATGACACAGGGTGCTAGACTGCTCTGCAGAGGATTCATATTCTGACTGCAGCCCCAGCACTGTGGGTTTTTTGTGATGCTGATCACGTCACTTCGCATAGCTATGCCTGTGTTTATCTGTGTGTAGAAAGGAGGTAATGAGACTAGCTTGCTTTGTGAAGTATTTTGATTTGTCATGACGAAAAATGCTGTGTAACAGCCAGGGAATATTTTCTTTTAATTTAATTAGTAAAAATTAAAGATGAAGGCAAGTTTAGGCTTTATCTTTGCATCCAGCAAGGCCTGCTGTGGAGTGTTTTATCAGAATAACTTCTTTGGCTGTACTTATTTTTTTTCTGGGCCAAGGAACTTTGCATGGGTAACCAATCTGTGCACTCCTATGAAATTGTTTTTACTGAGGCTGTCACAAAACACGCCATGGATTAGTACCCTTGGTCCTCTGTCACATCCTGCTTTGAGAAGGTGGATGTGTTAGTGATATGCAGAAAACAGGTTCTCCTGGAAGCTTGGGTACACAGTTCGTGTAAGTGGGTGGAAAGCAGGAGATCCATCTACAGCTCTTTCTTGATGTCTGGAACTCTTGCCCATTTACAAGAAGCTGCATCTGCAGGGGTGAATTTCAGAGCATTGCACAGCCTTAGTGACACTTCATATTTTTGTAGCTGTGCAAGTATATTTAAGGGTGATTCAGACATTAAAATACCTCCTTCTGAGCTGGAAAAGGAGGTGCTGGCAGTGCAGAACTCCATCTTGTGCTTATGATCCCTCCATGTTACCATCTCCCCTGCTGTTTCTGCAGCCACAGCATTTGTGTTTTTTTCCTCACTTGCACCAAGTTGTTGGTGTCCATCCCCAAGTTCGCTAGCTGCTTCAGAACTTGCCTGCACAGAGATGATTCTGTGATAAAAATGTGCTGCTTAATTCCTTGAAGTTTAACAGCACTCATGTCTGTCTGCACAGTCAGATGTGCAATCTGGTCAGGTGCCCCTGCTGTTAATATATCAGTAACAACACTCATCTGTCATGAGAACATTAAGAAAGCATGTATCATTATTTCAATGTGCAAAATATCTGTGCTGCGGCCACATTGTGTAGAGTTAATGCCAGCCTGGAAAAAAAGGAGGTGGGAAAGGAGCAGGGAATAACAGCTTAATTTGGGAGTAAGACAGTGAGGGAGAATGGGGGTACCTACCTGTTTCTGCTGAAGGTGACAGCTCTATTAAACAGTTACTCTCTCTAGCTCAAGTCCTTGTATGTGTTTCCTCATCAGATTGCTAGTGGAGCAACGCATTCCAAGTATCAGAGACATCTTTATGCTGCAAAACCTGATGAAATGCATGGGAAGAGATGCCCCAATCTTTCTGAAAAAGAAATTAGAGGTAAATTTAGTTGGAGGCATATTTTTACTACCACAAAGCTTGTGTTTTTGCCTTGTTCATAAGTTGTGTATGGTTCTTTCCAGACACTTAAAGAGAAAATACAATAGAAAATTTGAATGCGTTTGCTCTACAAATCCTAGTCCAGCTATATCTGCAGGAAGAACTTGTATTTGGAGGCTGGGAATATCCCACCATTAAAAGGGGCAGAAAGCAATGGAGATGACGAGAGGAACCGAGGCAATAAAATATGAGTGCCTTCACCTCTTGTTTGGGTTGGCCACATGGTATTTTATAGAAGCACTTACAGGCTGTTCCCTGAATCCCTTGCCCAGCTTGTGGCTGGAAGATGAGAAGACAGAAAAGTAGTCTGTGATGGGGCTGTGTCCAGTAATGGTATACAGGAACAATAGTGGTTGGGAGGACCAACAGCAGTGAAGTGGCAGGAGAACTCACCTAGCTCATGGCCTTATCTTTCTGTGTATCTGAAAGGTTCCCATGGAAATACAGTGGTTGGGAGCAGGCTGGAGTTTTTATGGTAGGGTGTACTGGGCTTCTTCCCCTGATTTAAAGACATTTTTTGAAACCTTCTTTCAAACAGGGCCTGCTAGTGTTTTCGTCACATAGCTGAAGGGCTCTGAAGTCAGAGTTTGTAATAGCATTCATGAGGAAATGAGGGAAAATACCACTGATGGGAAACTGGCCAAGAATAGAGCAGTGCAGGGGGCTCATGCAATGTGTTAGGTGTAAGTAAATCATAAAACCTTGGGCAAGGTACCACTTTTTACAAGAGGGTGAGAAGCTGGCTGTCTTGGAATATGGAACTGAGAAGTAACATTTTTCCTTGTTAACAGAGGGGAGCACTTAATTTTGTGAGCCTACAGGGTGCTATTTTTAATACTGTGTAATTTCTATTGTAGACAGTTTTATATTTAACCTTTGATATGCATGCAGTAAGAATATTGTGGTTTAATAGCCAATATGCTTTGTAGTCTCATTTTTACTGTCATATCAATCTAATTACTGCTTCAATAAATGAGATCTCTTTTGTGGCATCAGCGCTGGCCTTCTGTGCCTCAGACCACATTTGTAGCTGGGTGTCTGTGTTAAGGATAGGCCACTCGGTGTGCTATTGGATCATTTTGAAGGCTTACAGCTTTCACACACATCCAGAACAGTATTTGGAGTGCTATTAAATCAGTCAGCTGTGCCAATTATATTTCTGCTACTTTTTCAAGAGTTGGTAAAAGATCCATATTCAAAGTAGTTGGAAATGAGCTTTACTGAGACTTCTTTTAAAAGAAACAGAAAGGCAGATCGCTGGGAACTTGCATAGTGACATGGCTCTAGAACACTTGAGCTGCTATAATTGTGTGTTAAGAAACTGAGAGTAATTACTTTATGCTTTTGCTGTTTGTTGCTCCTTTGTCTTTCATGTAAACCTGAACAGGCTAAGGAATTTGTGAAAGTTTTGGTGAAAATGTCTTCACCAGAAAGCAGTGATAATATACCTGAAGAATGAAGGATTAATAAACTCTAATTCACTTTAGATGGCAGTTTTGAAAGAGATAGACCATCTGACTTTCCCGAATGCTGTGCGTATGTTTTTGGCTCTTGTTGCAATGAATTATTGTTCCGTTCCAATCCTGAATGCCTGCAGTAAAAAGATCCAGGGTAAGAAAAGAATGTTTATTAAATTTCCCTTCCTTATACCAAATGCTTCCTAATTATTGGCTTATCTCCCTTTTCTGATTTCCTTTAAAACTCGGGGAACATTTTTGTTTTGCACTACAATTTAGCGATGTGGAGCTGTTTGACAAGCATCAAGACAGAAAATTACTGATGGACAATGAAAACAAATAGCTCTTGTTATCTCTGCCCTTCTTAACGTTTACCTGAATTGCATATTTTTCTTTGCATTTTTCTGTATGCAGAATTTAGGAAAAAGACTTGAATTCTAGGAAGAAAAAATAGATTTCAGATAAACTTTTAAAACAAATCTGAATTGGAAGTGGACATCTTACAAGATGGATTGGTGGCTTAGCATGATTAGTTGATAAGCTAAAGGGAACGTAGTGGTTCCCTGATTAACTGGATTCAGATATTGAATGCTGCTTAATAACTGACCTCATGCTGCAGCCCAGAAAATAGTTAAATGAAAGGTAATGCTTTCATCTCTCTCCATAGTTTTACAATACATTTCTTAAGTATATGTGGTCAGTATATATTGATTCACACTTAAAATACATCTGAGTTTGTATGTGAAAAACCATTAAGATAGGAAAAGAGCATTATTAACATAAATGAACCAGGAGTGTTTGGGCTGCATATACAGCCTTTATTTCTCCTGGTTCTTGTGTGTTAGGACATACTGGCTTCTCCCATAGGACTTTCACCACACTTAGCGCACAGGCTAGATGGCATACACACAATGAGCAGCTACTCTGTTATTTTCCACCCTAGCTTTCCCATGGCAGAGTCTCAGACATCCGATTCTTAGAAAAATAATAGAGTGCTACAGGAATAGGAACCTGTTGTTCTGGGAGGAACCCAGAACAAGGAAATTCCTAGGTTTTTATTCCTTTACAATCTGTTCACACGCCTCTTGGGCCAGCGGTGAATTTTGGTCTGGGTTCTTCTCATGCATCACTGGGTTCTTTCATTGTCTCCAGGCAGGGTGTAAATTGCTTCCTGTCTCTCCTGGTTGTTGCTAACAGGTGCAACTCCTGTATCTTCCATTTGCAGTGGTCTCAGGGCCTCTTTTTTCATAACTAAGTGCAGGCTGTAAATGAAGTTCAGCTTTATTTAGGTGGTAGTTAGCTGCTTGAGGCCTAAGGCTCTAGCAACTTCAGCTTCCCATGCTAAGCCACTACTCATACTAAGCAAAACCACTCAGTCAAAAGAACTCACTTAACAGAATTCAGTTAATTAAACTTAATTCACAACAATTTAGTACTTCTTTTTCTGCATATTTTTAGTGCAGGTTCTCAGGGCGAATGATGCTCTGGGGACAGAGTGATTAATTTCTGGACAGAAGTCACCCCTGTCAGAGGCTGGAGATGGAATAGGAAGAGGAGGGAAGAGCACACTTTGGGGCTGATGGGGCAAAGGAATTCTCTAGCAGGTTTTCCAGGTTCTGTCCTGTTGCTGGGGCTCTCAAGAAAGTGGCCTCCTCTCCCATATCTGGGGACCTGGCCAGAATTGTAATAACTTCGTAGGTACTTCCTGAATTAAATTTTGCAGCAGCAAGGGAGCAACCCAGTGGTGATGGTAATTTTCTAATTACACAGAAGAGAGATTAAGGTCAGAGTGACCAGTGATACGACATTCCATTAGCCTGTTTTCTTTAAGAATACGTAGCATTACAAATCACTTTATTTGATACACAGCTCTCATTGGCTTCCATCACAGTTGTCAGCACTCAGCACTTCAAGGAGGTAAGAGTGTTTTATGCTGAGCCTGGAAAATCACTGAGCACAACTCAAAGGAGTTAAATTTTCAGGAATTACTTTCCTGCTATCCTCTGGAGTCCTCTGGCAGAGGAGGAAATAAAGTCTAGTTCTGAGGAGTGCTGACCCTACTACTGTAACTGTGCTCTGTTCTCTTGCGTTCATTGTCTTTTATGCCATGTATGCCCCTCGTTGCAACAAACAGTTGTTCAAGAGAGAGCAAATATGTTTAAGAGACAGCACTGTTCTTCAGTACTTAATCCTTTTCATTTCAGGACTAGGTCCATCTTGTGTGGCAAATGAAGCAGCAGTCCTGTGCAGAAGTCTGTTGTCACCTGGCACTCAATCTGTGTCATCACTGCTTATATGCCAGGAGGTTGTGTTATGGTTCTATATTTTCCAGTTTGGCATACACTAACACTTTAGTGCTTGATGGCCTTTAGTGCTTTTTAGACATAGATTCATATTTGTGGTTTCTTGCTGGTTGTAAAACCAAATGGGGGGAAAAAAGTAAATTTTATCATGTGCTGGTATCTGACGAGTCAGCAGCTTTAGATCTGCCTCTTCGTTACTGCCTCAGCTGACATGGTGAGGTGGGCAGCCCAAAGGCTCAATCAGTGCTGAAGCGGCTAGCCTGAGGGTTTCCGTGCTGAGTGCAGGGAGGTGCTGGAAATCAAGAATCCTGCAACAGAAGTTCTGGGAAAACAATCTTCTTGCTGCTTTTGTTCATTTGTCCCCATTTGCTGATTTATCCTTTCTAGCTTGATCCAGACTCAGTTTCTTCATGTGTTTTAGCTCACTTGGCTTTCCCTAGGTAGTCCCAGTCTGTTCCACAGTTCCTTAGCTGATTTTGGTTTTTTCCTCATCATTCATCCCTCAAACAAACTGTTCCCACAATATCTCCACCCTACAGCTCCTGTTGCTTTGCTTCCTTTGTCCTTTTTTGCTCTTCTGTTACAGAGAATATCCATGATATTCAATTTCGGCAGATAATTGCCATTCTGGAAGCTTGCTGCAGTCTCCAGTACCGTGATGTAAAACTGTTTTCAGCATTAGCAGACTATATTAATTCTACTGCCTGCCTTTGGGACAAAAGACAGGTGAGTTTGAGACCAAATAATTTATAGTGGTACTAGTAGGATATATAGTGCTTTCGATCTTACCTTTCTTCATGTTTGTGTTTGATCTTTGGAGAACAGATTTTCTTAGGAATACCAATTCACGAAGTTGATACAGTTAAATTTTTAAAATGCTCTTCTATTTTTTGATGAATAAAGAAATGAAAAATAAAAGGGGTGTTATGGTTTGAAAAATTTGCTTTCATTAGTAATGCCTTTTATGAAATCAGCAGGTAGGATCCACTTCACTGGCTTTCTTGACCTTATAAAACTATCTTTTCTTTTAGATTATGCTTTTTCTTTCTGCCTGCGAGACACTTGTCTTTCAGCCTAGTGAGCTGATGGGTATTTTTGCTGAGAAGGTGACAGAAGACCCTGAATTCCTCAACTTGAAAAACCTTATGATTGTTCTCCGAGTGTATTCACGACTCAACTATGTTCCCAGAGACCAAAAGCATCCGTAGGTTTTCATTTAGAATGCATGATAATACACTATGTAGTCATTATAGAGTAATGTATGGCAACTAGTATTTGATTTCAGTTATGTAAAGGGTTAGTAATCCTGTTTTATTAATCTGTAAGTTAAATTTGCTGTGTCTTTTCACATTTTTTTTTCTACATAGGATTTTTTCTCTGTAATTGAAAATGGAGACATTGGTTCTAGGCTGACCAGGCTACTAAATCTGTTGATAGGTAGCTGTATCCCCAAAGAATAATCAAAAGCTAACATTAAGATTACACAACATATGATTATACAAGATAACAAAGATTTCTAGCTTGTATTTTTGTTTGAAATCTGTATTTTGTATAGCCTTATTTGTGTATTTAGATACTTTTCTTCTTCTTTTGGAAAAGGTTTTTTGAGACTCTTCATAGCTGCTTGAATAAGTACCTCCCTCAGATTTCCAACGCAGAACTGCTGAAGGCAGCGTATTCATTTTGCATCTTAGGATATCTTCCTCATCATGCACTTGATACACTGTTGCAGAAGGACAGCAGGAATGAACTTCTACTGTCAGGTCAGGCTTTACTTTGTCATCTTCTTGTTTCAAAAGGGATATTCTGCCTCCATGCGTAATTTGTTGTAATCGTGTTAAAAGTTTAGAAATTAAAGAATGCAAACATGATTAATAGTAAATTTGAAGTCCTCAAGGCAAGGCTAACATAGTGGTGGTGATCTAAGTGATCTGTTTCTGCATGAGGGCATCAGGCAGTGCAGAAACTGATTATTTCAGTTTCTGCCCCATGATTTCAACAGCTGAACAGTAGGTGTGCACATGGAGAGAGTTGAATACGAGATCCATGGAAATAGAAATGTGTAAGAGCCAGGGGTTTCTGTGCATTTTTAAAAGCACAGGAAGTCTCAACCTTTGTAAACCAACTTGAGTACCTGAAATCATGAGTAAAATTTGGTTTTTTTAATTGTTCTGAGTTATAATGAGGAACTTGGAATGGTTTGTAGTAGAATTTGGTTTCCACATTACAATCCTCTACAGCCGGTAGATTAGTTCAGCAGAGTAGAAATTCAGTGTAGAGTAAAACACCGTGTCTTGCTGTTGAGTGTGCTGTGACTGAACGTGAAAGCTGTAAAGCTGTAATTGCTTAGAGTGTGTGCAGCTTAGTACTCTTAAAGTACAGTTTCTAAATTATGGCCAAGTCCGATACCCCTTCTTTGTTTTATAAATAGCCATCTGGTTGTTTGGGTTTTATAAATTGTTTTTATTCATGCGCTCTGATTCCATGTTCTCCTTAAGTCTCTTGTAATAACTGATAGCATGCAGAGAGCTGTATACAGTAGTGAGGAAAGACTGGACAATGGGCAGGTCCTAGCCCTAGACTTCAATATTATAATTACTGAATTGATTATGTATATTTAATAATAATTTGAAGATACTGAATAATATTCTGTGAAGAAACAATTGGGGTTTGATTCTGATATTGAAATTCATTTGCTGTGCTAAAACAGAATGATGCTAAAACAAAAAATTCTATGAGATGATATACTGGATGTAATATTTTCTTGCATCCTTTTTCAGATGATCTTCACAAAGAACAAAAGGAAATGATGCTTCGCTGTGTGAAAGTGTGTATGGAACTTGATAGCCCTTCCTTCACAAAGCCTGCGTTTGTGCTGACTGAGAATTCCTCTTCATTAGTATCTCTTAATCTCAGAAAGGCTCGGGAGGCACTGATAGAACTTCTGGGAGATGAGAACATGTTTCAGCAAAATGTTCAGCTGCCATATAAATATCATATTGGTATGAAGCCAAATTACTGTTACATTCTTTTTAATGTAGATTTATAATCCCCAGAATAATAAGGTGGTAATAAATTTGCATAGGGTGCAAGTGATTAAAAGTGTAGACACAGTCATTTTAACAAATGATGTTGTTGATTGGTGAATTTACTTTCTAGATGCTTCTGTTAAAGCATTGAAGTCCGTTTACTAAAACTTTATGATTGCTCTCACTTACAAAACTGCTTTGGACTTTCTGTTAAGCATCAGTGAGCAGATGTTAATTGTGCATGAATCCAATATGGCCAACTGTTTTACAGAGTTGACATGTCAGTACTAAATCACATTAGAAACAAAGCCGAACAGCAGCTGCCTTTTGGTCTCTAAGTTCTGGCTAAGGTTTGGGTTCTACTTTCATTTATGAAATGGGATACGACTTTCAACAGGTAATCATTCCATAACGTTTGCTTTCTATTATATTTTTATATTGCTTAGGTTTTTTGCCAGGTTACTAGTTTCTCTGTATTTGTAATACTTTTCTTCCTAAATATTTCTAATGAGGAATGAGATTATAGGAAAATCTGAGTAAGTATGACAGACTGCAATACTTTCTTTGGACTGTGATTTCACTCCCATAAAGTTACATCAACAGGGGTTTTTTTTGGAGATGTGCAAGCTATAGCTATTTATATTGGTTTCAGGGGGGAAAAGCCATCAGTAATACATAAATTACTGAAGAACAGCAATTAGAAACAGGGCAATGATGGCATCTATTAACTTTTCAAAGTTTTCATTTGAAAACATTTTGAACGATTAATGTTTTGTTGTTTTGTTTTTCAGATTTTGAAATCCAAATGGATTCAGACGGAAAGAAGGTGGTCCCAATACCTGCAACAGATGATCACACTGACTCAAGTGTTCAAAGGTGTCGTTTTTGACTGCATGTTTTTTCTAGCAGGCTAGTTTTATTTGTATGTATTCCATCCAGTTACTTCTTTAGTTCACTGATTAGCAGAAGCAAAGTAGATAACTTGTTAGTTGCACTCACTGAAATAGACAGAAATTGCCATGCCAGTTCAGAGCAACAACTCATCTAGCTCACTACCTTCTTCTAGCAGAGGCTAAAACTTAATGTTTCAGAGAAGGAGGCAGGAAACATCACAGTAATGTGATACTCGTACTTCAAAACCTGTATCCATTATGACTGAAATCCCTTCCAACAAATTGCTACATTATGGTTTTAAAATTCCAAGTATTTGTGTGTCCAATGAAGCATTCAGTTATTCTCTTAAGTCACTAAAATGTGCATCTCAGTGGTATGTTATGGCAATTAATTCAGCTACTGAAGTGTAATTTGATTAAAAGGGATCATCATACCACATTTTAGTGATTAATTTAATCTCGTGTAGAAGAATGACCTCTCAATAACTGAAGTGGGACATATATCATTTAAGTAACACTTAAGCAGAATTGGGTAATACACATTTACGTGCTGGATCACTGCACAGCAACATGTTTTGTAGAGTTTGCTTTTTGGGAGAAGAGAGCTAGTGAATTGAGTAACAGAAGCTCACTGTCAGGCTTCCAAGGCATTCAGCTTTCCTCACCCTTCCAAGCAGGTTTTTATGGCTGGAAGTAACTGATTCTGAGTATTAGCAAAGGATCAAAGTAAATGTAGAAGTTGTCAAAATAATGTAGAATTTTGAATGATCTATTTCCTTCTCATTGGGGGAGAAGTGAAGATCTGAGGAGAAAATTCTGTCGTAGATATGTGGGTAGATGCTGGTGCTTCTGTGAAGCTCACGGAAGAGAGGGTCTAAATTACTTAAGTCTGGAGAAGGAAAAGGATAATGAAATCTGTGCAGTTCTGATATTTTTGCCTACCAGAAAGACAGCTATATATTCTGCAGTGTTAAAGGACATCATTGAATCATAGTCTTAAAAATGCTTATTCTGCATTTGTACAATGGAGTCTTCCCTACTCTTCTTGGTTGTAGATTGGCTTTACTCTTCGTTCCTCCGTCTGCCTTCTGTTTGGGTTCAACACACCCCCAAGGGAAGCTGGCAATGAAGAAGCGACATCTAAATAAACTGGGCTATCATGTAATTCTGGTAAGAGTTACTCTCTCTGTTTCTGTCCTGTTATCAGCACAGTGATGAGTATGTTTGGTAGAACAGGCTTTGTAGGGAATGGTGAGCCTCATCCAGAGCGGTAATTGTGTATCATCTCTACTTAAAAGGTAACGGTGGTGTCACTAGGGAGAAGGGACAGAAAAACTCTAAAAGATAAGCTACCACTTATCATAATCAGCAAAATAATCAGTTCAGGGGAGGGAAAAAAAAAGGTCAAGCCACTGAATTGCTTTGTACCTAAAAAATGTGTGCATCTTTGGCTTCTTTCCCTGACTTCTATAGAATTAAGGATTCAAATCAACTTGTTTTCAAAATACAGTGACTCTCTATGGCCTTCCCATCACTGAGCGCTTGGTTTGAGGGACAGTGTAGTTTGCTAAAGACAATAGAACTAATATACTCTTTCCTTTTCCTCTCTTCCAGGTCTTGAACAAGAAGTTTCAGGAAATGACAAATCAAGATGCTATTGAGTTTTTGAAAGGAAAAATTTATTCAGAAAATCCTTTCCCTCTTTCTGAAGTGACTGTGCAAGACAATAATTAAAATAAACATTTTTGGGTCTCTGATCTCTCTTTTTCCTGTGTAATTAATGTAAGGTTTTAACAGAAGAGATAAGCAGTTTTATACACAACTGCCTACTGCAAAGTATCACAGATTGAGAAAAGCTTGTAAAGAGAACAGTGTCTGCTGATAGTGGGGGTTTTCTTTAGTGGAAGGAACTACTTGATTAATCCAAAAGCATCCTGACATGTATTGCTGTTGAAATTTCTTAATTTTATCTTCACTTTGCTTCCCCTCCCCATGCCCCAAGTCAAATTTCTCTCTTCTGGGTCAGGGAAAGGAAAAGACTACTTCAAGTGGTATTGGAACCTGGCCTACAAACACTGGAAGGATTCCCCTCGATATCCTGCACCACCATCTGCTGTGTTCTTTATGCAGCATTACAGATAGTAAAGCAGTAAATAACTCAGCCTAAGGGGTATATTAAAAAAATCCAAAGGTTTTTCCAGAAAATCCAAAGATTTTTCAGAAAATTTTCTGAACAAATCAATCTCAGCCAGTTTTCAGAAGTTTGGGCTAATAATGGTTGTTAGCTGCATGCTCACTCTTTTGAACCTCTTGCTTCACTGTAGATCCTGAGACTTCTTGCTGCAAGAACACAGGTCTGTCTTTGTAAACTGACTCTTGCTCTCTGTGGAAGAACTAACATCAGAATCTACTATTGAAAGAGGCGTTGCAATACTCAAATTGTTCATTACCTACTGTGATGCATCTCCACTGGCCTCTTATGTAGTGGTGGAATTGATGGCAGTCCTAGAAGTTTAAAGCGGCTTTGGGCCTTTGAGCTGGAGGAGCAGAGAGAACTGGTTCATGTTTTCCATTCTTGGTAACGTTTACTGGTAAAATCCATTTGTTGTGCTGGACTTGCTGAAGTCCTTAGTAAGAGCATTGGAATGCTCAAATTACATACATTTGCCAACAACAGCTTGCTTGTTTCTGCGGTGTAATTGGATCTTCAGTCACAATTTTGCTGTACCACAGCCACAGCCCAATCGGCATGAAGGGAAACAGCAATTACTTCCTACAGTGACTGTGTGCTACCTAACCGTGGTGCCCTTGCTTCACTTGCTAAGCTCCAAGCACTACGTTCTTTGTCTTTCTGAAGTAGCGTGGACACATGGTTATGGTATTACAATGATAAAACCGGTATTACAGTGATAAGGTGAAAAGAAAATAATGTGCTTAGAAAAAATTCACTGCCCAACTTCTTGTAGAACCTGCAAATAGAATATGGTTCACATTTATGAAGGAAACTGCAAGTAAAGCAGCATTGTCTCAGCAGTCTGGCATAAAGAGCAGAGAGCGCTGTTCAGCATTTCAGTCTCTGAAATGCAGCACATGCAGTAAAGCAGATTTGATGCAGTTGTAAAACTGAACAACCAGAGCAGGGTTCATCTGCTTGGCTTGAGAAGTTTGTTGTGCACTCTTTTTGGATCCACTGCTTTAAGAAAGCATTACCTGTACAGCAGACTGGTCAGACCCATCTTGATGTTCTGAGCTGGCCAACTGACACGGTCCTGGCCTGCGCTGGAGGAGATCTGAAATACTCTGTGCCGGAGAGCCTGGTAGCGCTCAGAGCTGTGTTTGAGAAAGCATTTGGTGCTGGTCAAAGATGAAGCCCTGCAAACAGAGCTAATGCAGTGTCAGCTGCGGCTCTTGTCTGGGCTGGGGAACTGCTTCCTCCGCATTGAGCTTTTCAGTCAGGTCCTCAGTAGCAGGTATGTAGCTCCCATCTCTTTAGGGACAAAACACCAGGCAGGGAAGTATGCTGTCCTCCTGGGTGCTGGCAGCCTCCACAGAATTAGCCACCGGTGGGCACAAAATGGCATAGCATGTTGTATTAAATTAGCTGATCACCATCTTTTCTTTCTTTTTTTTTAAACACCTTACAAGTAGGTGGAAATTTATACAAGCAGTATGGAAGTGTAGTAGTCTGCCATAATGATCACCTTGCTTATTAAAATATCTTACTTTATGCTTCCTGAATAATTTAAGTCATTACTATGTCACCTACACTGATTCATAGTTCCAAGCAGTATGTAGCTGCTGCCAGAGAGACGTCAGAGCTGTGGGTTTCTTGAATCTTCACATCTGCTAAAAAACAACTCTGCTGCAACGTCTGAAATAAACCTGGAGTTCTCAGGTGTCCAGTTCATGTAGTAAGTGAGATCTAATCCCCTGTTTCGTGCATTACAATCTGTATTTAGAATACTATTCTCTCTCTCCTGAATCATACTTATTAAAATTAGTGGGATACTCACAATGAAGATCAGTAATAATTATTTTGCTCCTGTAATTGTGGGTTTTGTCACTGCATGGATTGCTCAGTGCCAAAAGTGCAAAATCCCCTTTTTAAGTGAAAGCGATAATAAACAGATGTTTTTAGCTGGCCTGCCAGTGAGGCTAACAGGAGATGGAAGCTGTATCTTTCTCTATCATTTGCACAGTCTGCCTGCAGGCTCAGGAACATGTGTAACCTTTATTCACACTTGGAATGCTTTGCAAGTGCAGTGGCTAGAAATTTTTTCTGAAGAAGGAGCGAGGAACCAGGAAGCTGAATATGGCTTTATTTCATACAGCCCATGGGAGTATCTTATTAACAGATGGAACCCAGACATTTGCTGTGGTGTTTGACTCACTAAAGGTATTTCAAGGGTGTACACAATCTGTAGCAGGACCAAGGTTCTCAACGTTATGTAAAGTGAAAATAGGTAATTCATTAAGTAAACTAAATTGCTGAGGGAGGGGAAGACATTCAATGAATTGAAGGCTTATTAAAGAAGATAAAGCAAGTATAGAGCTTAGAGTAATTATGTAGCTATGACTTAAAGATAGTGGACTCAGCTGCACAGAACAACCATATATTTGACCAGATTCTTGTATGAAGGCAGCATATTTTATTCCTGGGCCACAAAAACGTCTGAAAAGTAGATTCATAGAAATCTTTCCTTCATTCTGAGCTATGAAATACTAGAATAAGTATTTGTCCTGCTAATCTCAAAGAGAGAGATACTGCCTTTTCCCATTCCTGCCTTTTACATGCTGCTTGCTGTTAGACATTTTTTGATCCACAAGTCTTCTTACAAAACAGTAAAATGCCACCGTAAAGCTGGCTTATCCTGTAAATTTTTCCTTAAGAATAATGCATATGCTGTCCATCCTTTGAATTCTCCAGGTCATCTGAAGGATATCGACATACAAAAGGGTCAGGAGCTCAGATCATTGTCGTGTTTCACACAATCAACACGAAAACATTGTGAGAAGGATTTACAAATGTGAGTTCTATGGCAAACTTCCCTGGCCCAAGGATGATGTTAAGCGTTGCAGGATGTGTGAACAGATCTAAACTGAGAGCAAGAAACAGGAAGGCAGAAGACGTGGGCTGCAAGGGTCAGGAAGGCTTTTGTGTGAACAGAAAATAAACTAGTACCATCTGAGCAAAAATGAAACAAAGCTTGTGAAGTAATGCAGAATGAGAACAGGGAGTGTTTGGAAAAACAAATTGTTTCCATAAGCAGCTGGGTTTGCAGGCCCTGACAACCTGTAGCTCTCTCCTGCTTGGATTTGCTTATGTCTAAATCACTTTTGAACCCTAACTCCAGCCTTCTCAGGGTATGAAATATTCCAGCCACTCCAGAAACACCCAGGAACATTCTTTTAAACTTCAAACTTGCTTTGAAATTGACCTAGACATTCCAAAGTGACTGGAAAAGAGGGACTAAATGTACGTTGCAAGGGTTTGATTTTTGTTAAGAAATCAGAATCTAAATAAACTGGAGCTTGGAGTAAGAGAACGAAGGTCTGTTTCTCAGGTGTTGCAACTGTTTCTGCAAAGGCAAGAGGTTGATTAATGCTTTCTATGCAGAGAGCTAGAAATGTGGCTCTGGTCAATTGCTGAAGTGAAGAAATATTCTCTCTGATATTCCCATCCACCCCCCGGCTGTTGCAGTAGGTATTATTTTATATTCCATTTGGTAATATTAAGCTATTCTCTGCACAGAAGTCTCAGAGCACATCAGATTGCATGAATGAGGTTCCAGTTTCTTTACTGACACTAGAATACCTGAATTAAAAAAGAATTGCAGGTTTTGTAGATCTTAAAAAAGGTGGAACATTCACTCCTAGGTGAAATATGCTGAAATTAGTTATTACAGAACAAAAGCAGAACCATGGTTATCTGTTGTTCTCTATATGCATACCTTTAAAGCAATTATGGTACTTAAGCATAGGTTTTACTGAACATGCAACCCTGCGATTTTGTTCTTTGCTAGTAAGCACTGTGGTTTTAGTAGTTCTGCATTGTTCTTCTAAGTGATGCAGATATAATGGAACTCTGAACTATGTTTAAGATCTGTCCTAGTTGTTGCAGGTTTTTCCGTTTTTTATTATTTCTGGACAACTGCAGTGACAGTATGAATGTGATGGCACCTGTAAATAGCCACTTGGGAACAAGAAGGAGAATCTGCCTTTGGGTCTGCAGCAAAAGTCCTTGTGTCCACAGATAAGCAGTGAGCTGTCTGTTTCATCCTGTTCCATCTCTCCAAAAATGCTCCTATGCTGTACTCCAGCAACATTGTTGCCATGGCACCCATCAAAACCCAGATATGCTCTTGCTTTCTGTAGCAAGATGCAAATTTTTACAAACAGGAGAATTTCTTTTCTCTTTTCACTGCTATAGGTAAGAGATGACCCATGCCTCCAGACAGAGGCAATTTACTGAACACTCTTTGTCGTTCCTGAGTATGTGCCATAGCTGACTCTTCTCCGTTCAATCCACGAAGGGCATTTGCTGAATTTTCTGTATTTGCCTGTTTGATTTCCATGGTACAGATTCTGCTGCACATAAGATGTCATCTGTACTCGACCACCCTTTGGAAAGGTGGGGAAGTGTGTGGGAGGGTGGGGAAAGGGGGAGCGGTTCATCCGCTGGTTTACATTAAAGTCAGGACACTACAGCGATGTGCACCAGCTGAGGCTGTGGCTCCACTGCTTCAAAGGACAAAACTTGAACTGTTGTGTGAGCCCAGTTTCCTCCCTCTGTTGCAGGGAACAGGTCGTGCATTGGACTCTGACTGCACAGAGACTGGTGTAAATGGCGAGAATTGTCAGTGAGGTCTTGATGTGTACTGGTACAGGTGAGATGAGATTCAGGAAGCATACAGTGGCTTGTTGTGGAGGAGATCATGTATCTGTATGTTAAGACGCTACTGCACACAATAGCTAGGGAGGGAGGAGAGACCAAGCTTGGAGCTCACGTTTGAAATGTTAGTCACATGATAAAAGGCTACTTAATCCTTTTAAACATGCATATTGAAGACCAACACTGGGCTGTCACTTGACCTTTGTGCTGGCTCAGCAGTTAGCAGCTTTAGCAGAACAGCAGGCAGTTTCTTGGCATGGGGAATTCTCTGGAAAATCCAAAGGCAACCTAACCTGCTGTACACCGCAGTGTATGAGACAAAAAGAGGGTAAAGGCTGCTGATGCATTTGTCTCTGTTATTTTAGAATATGCTCCATTTTGCTAGTGAATGACTTATCCCAGGGATGCATTATCTTCTAAATAAACCTTCAGTCTGGGTCACTTCTGTATAAACGTGAAGCAAATGATAGAGATCTGAAAAGTTAAGCAGGCAAGAACTATGTGTGTGTATGTGTGTTTAGAGATTTGCTCTATATCAGTCTATGCTCAAGGAACACTAGAAAAGATGAATGCTTCACTGATGTCAAGGAGAAGACTTCCTTCTCAGTAAGCAGTGCTCCCCACAAAAGGTAGTGCTGAAGGATGAGGCTGGTTTGATTTCTGCTGATGCTAAATAAAAAGAGAACTTTCCAAACTTTCTGCTGCTGCTGGTAGGTTTGATATTCATTTGCCGAATCTAATAACTTAGTATTTGAAGGGGAGGATGTAAAGAGAATAACAAGGAAGGTATCAAAACCACTCTCTGACCAGAGAATAAGATGATCTGGCATTAAGGCATTAGACAGAGACATGGAGAATCTGAGTTCAGCTCCCTGCTTGCCGCCGCTTACCTGTGCTCAATGGCAAGTCACTCAGGAGATCCCTCTGAAGCACCCAGAGTGCTAGTGTTTGCACCCATCTCACTAGTGCTGTGACCCCAAGGAATGCCCTGCTTGGTAGCAGAGGCACAGTCCCAGCACAGCCAGGTGTCTGTGTTCCCTGGCTGCATAATGGGGATGTTCCCATTTGAATGGCTTGGATTTGTAAGCTGTCCCAGGCAGAGCTGGCTGATGTTTCAGATCCAGTCCTTGTACAAAGAGTAGTAACAGTTCAGTCGAGAGAGTGGAGAAAGTCTTGGCTAAATGTAAAAGAAACAGCTCCCCTTCCTGGAGAACCCCAAAACTTGTGACCACTGCAAGCCATGTCAATAAGCCCTACTGCAAACCTACCCAGCCCTGTCCCAGCAAGCGCTTCCAAGTTACACTACCCAATCTCTTCCCCAGATAATATTAGCTGCAACGATTGTTTACAAAATCAGACACCAGAATACCAGCAGTTACTACTGCATGTCACACGCATACACACATAGCACACCTCGAACCTGGCTTATTAACTCTTGAAGGCTCATTTGCAAAAATACACAGGAAATTCTACCTAGTATAAGTGGATTTGTTTGGCTCAGATGAGATCTGCTTTGAGATCCTTTATCACATACTATTTGTTTCATTAATAATCACTGAGATTCCTCAGGGACAGCATAACCATTTTTAACAGACCCTCCTGCTGGTTGAGAGATTTGGATGGGTGTACATACACAGCTGCATGCATGCAAGCATGCTCTTATACTCTTACGGTGTTAAATGGAAAGCTAAGTATGTGTATCACTGTTGATAGAGCAGAGGCCAAAGGTTAATACAAACACGTTTTACAGCTGCAAGAGCTAATTACTTAAGTTAACGTGAATATAGTGTATATTGTTTGGGTCTAAGAAATCATATGCAAGCATATTTGCATCTAATCATAAAGTATTTTAGTGCTTGTAATAGAACTCAATAAAAATAATGTTGGTTATTCTAGAATACAGTGCAGTAAGCTTTTTTTTTCCTAACCATTCAGCAATTATAGAGACTTATGTGCCATCCTTTACAGTTCTGCTAGTATCGATAAAGTAATACTAGTTTATTTACTTACAAAGGTAATTATCTTATTTAAAAATACAAAATAGACTTTTAATGTTACGTGACATCTTCTTTCAAAAGGCCTAATTAAAACAACATATTGCTTTGACAGCTAAAGGTTTGCAAGAAGTTTTGTTTCTTCACAAAATCAAGGATTCTCTCCTAATTCTTGCCCACTCAGAACATCAGTATAGGATCAAACACTTCTGAAAATCCTTTTCCCCAGAGCAATACCTTTGAAATCATAAGTTCTAATCATGTCATCAGAAGGTATTCTTATGAGGGAAAGTTTTCAGGACTGGAGAAGGTGAGTGAGAAAATCTAACTGGTCCTTCTGTCGGCGGATTCAGGCACATTAAGAACTGTCAGCAAATTGAATCTTTCCTTTGATCAAACTACAAGGGCAACATTTTGCAGCCAGCTCGTATGTGTGGACTTCGGGTTCTGCAATTTACCATCGCACCTGAAATCTACTACTAGCAGGTTTTTTAAGTTAAATTGCACAATCCTGACAGAGGCAAATTTCCCACAGTAATTGTGTTTACATAAGGACTATAGGATTTTGTGCACAACTCCTCATGAAGGTGATCACCCTTAACTCCTAGAACTGGACCAATAGTGTTTGTTATCTTGTAGTAACAGGTGGTAAGTATCATTTTGAATTCAGATTGTATGTTAAAGGACCAACCTCAGGTTCTTTAGCAGTGACGTTTTGCTGCCTGAAGGATGAAGGAAAAATAACCACCTTTACTAGTAACAAATTCCTGGTTAAAGAAAATGGTGTCTGAAGAAGCTGCTCTGCCAGCCTAATTAAACCAATATAGATCTTGTCAGCCTGCTTCAGCCCCCTTGCATAAGGAACTGCTTAGTGAACATCTACTTGAAGCTCTTTGACAACAAAGCTGTCTAACAACTGCACCACAGGACTTGTGGAGAAAAGGCATGTGTTATTTCCCACCCTGACACAACACTCTGATATTTCCAGTTTGAGCTCAAAATATGTGAGTGTGCACGTGCATAAATGCTGTAAAAACTATGGAGAAATCTTTGAAAGCATCTGTAAATGTGTATCTCTTGAAATTACTAGATCATGTACCAATCATCAAATTAGGTCCACTAAGCTAAAGCTTGAGTATCCTTCGTCACTTGATGATCTGCAGGACACTTAAGGCTGGCTTAATGGAACTAATTTTAGGGTTCCGTAGTAATATCATTCTAATGTAGTGTATGTTGGCTGGAATTCTTCCTGGTTTAAGACTATTTTAAAATCCCAAATGGAGGGTTAATAGGATGTTTTCAGTGTAATTTCAGAGAAAAAGAGAGAAAAAACTCAGCAAAATGATTCTAGAAGAGTTGTCATAACTCCGCATAGCTTCCAGTATATTCCCACTAATGCTAGGATTGTTGCTGGAGCTAATGGGACTTGAGAACAGTTAGCACTGTCAAATCACAATGGAGTCCAGAGAATTTCAGAAGAACCTTTCTCTAACAAAACTGTGAAAGCTGAAGACTTGGCATGCTGAGAGGAACAAGGATTCACATTGCAAACCACACAACATATTGCTGAATATTCATATGCTACAGAATTAAGACCATATACTTAATATTGTAGAAAGAGTTGGAATATTTTGAACACTGCTCAGAAAGACAAATATCTTTTAGCACTCATAGAACAAGGCAATACCTATAGAATATTCTATCTCCTATGAAAAGTCAATTGGAAACAGAACTGTCAGTTCTTTGTGTGCTTCCTCCAAGTAAAGCCACAGTGATAACCTGAGGATATTTTAGTAAGACAGCTGAATTATCCACCCTGGTTCTCCAGTGGAACAGAAAACTAGGATTTAAGGCACATTAGTCAGCATACTGCTGTATTGACCCTACTGGGTGGTGATTCTGTCTTGTGCACGTACTGTGAGTTTCTGCAGCAAAAGAGAAGGGAATTTACTGGAGGGTGATGTTCTCAGAAACAAGGTGATGATTTAAAACATGATGATGATGTTGAATTTCATCTAGTTCTAGTTTGGCTTTTAGTTCAGATGGAGTCAGTGCAGGATTTAGCTGTGGAACTGGGAAAGCTTAACATGATGAACTGATGTTTGTGGAGACACACAAGTGTGTAAGTTTTTTGTCTGTTTAATAAGCTCTTTGTCCTTGAAAGTTACATGCAGCTCAGTAGGAAATCTGGGTGCAGGCAGCTACCAGGATCAAACTCACTGCTATATGATAGTTGTTTAAAACATGTGGTATGCTTCAGTATGGAATCTTTAAACAAAACAGTTCTAGCTTGCGGCTGTCGTTACATGGACTGTATGCAGATAAGTCACAAATAGCTGAGCATATGTGTGGTGCAAGGTTAAAACAATAACAAGCAGGTCGAATCATTCAAACACTGGAAATCACTTTGACTCCAGGCCAACGGCTTAGCTTGAGATGGTATCAGTATGGGATAAAAAGTGGATAAACTAACAGGCTTAGCAGCCCACTTGGAGTCAGCATATAGTATCTATACTTCCAGCAGGAGAGCAGATGGTCATATATTTAAGGAAGCACCAGACAGGGAGTCAGGACATCTGAATTCTATTCCTAGCTCTGCAGCAGCCTTCCTATGTCACCTTGGGGAGTAATTTTTTTCCCCTTTTTTCTTAATCTTTTAAGTAGTGGAAATAATATTTGCTTGTCTTACAGGGCAGTTGAGAAGCTAAACTGATGCTGAAAAAAATCCTCTGAAGCTTTAAGAAGAATGTATGGAAGAACTGCAAAGTAAACTGGAAGAAAGGACACTGCATGGCTTCAGCTGGCACGTTTGTGCCAGACTTTTACAACCCTTCCTCTCCCTGAGATGTCCCATGTCTTTCTGCACAGTTTTCAAAGAGGGAATAAATGGATTAAGCTGCCTTCCACGTTTGCTGGAAAGATAAGCAGCTGACAGTAAGAACCTGACCAAAGAACAGACTTTATTACTGAGACATTATGTATGCCCAAGAGGGCAATAGGCTTGTTGACATTAACTGCTCATCCCAAGATATTTTTGTGTTGGTGGCAGAATAATGTCTCCAATAGCTTTTATTCTGAATTCAGCAGTGCTGCTTGCAAGCTGAACGTTAAGTACTTAAGACATACTTAAGTATTGTCTTTTATGAACATACCTTCTGCTGCAGTTCCAAAACAAGTCCATTTTTTAAATCATTGAGAAATGTGCATGATTATTTGCACAGGACTTTCATCTGAAGCCCATTAAAATCAACAAGACTTCAAAGGAATCTGAATCAAAGACCTAGCAAGCAACTGCCATTTCTTCTGAATCCTATGCCCATTAAGCAAAATGACCCAATCTATCTTCATAACTATTTGACATCATAGGAGTAACATTTTCACCACACAATAAATAGCTTCTGCTTTCAGAGTGGAGGTGTAAGCTTTGGACTGGAGTAGAATTTTAAGACGTATCACGATTTTCTCCATTTTTGCATATCTTTTTTGCAAGAGAAAAAGAAATAAAAAATGAAGCCTTTTGGGTTTTTTCCTCTATGCCTCCATTTTTCTCATTCCTGTATTCTGAGTCCCTGTAAAGGGATTGAACCGCAGCTCGAAGCCAGCTCTGGTAAAAGAGCACAGACAACACTACAGAAGACTTCAAAACATTAGTCCACCTCATAGCAGTGGTGGAGACAAAGGAAGCAAAAGCAAAGGTTATCTGAGAAGATGTCCTGAGTGTCAATATGGAATATGGTTTTCCAATATGAGTTTGTTTTTCTGATTCCTCATAAATGGATCTGTATGTAATCTGGGCTTCCTTCAGCTCTTCTGGAAGTCATTGTGGGTTGGATATCTACATGGAGGGAAATAATCACTGATTTCAGGTTCAGGCTGTTAAGCAGGTTATAGTGCACGGCAATAAAATGGGGAGGGTGGTGTGATTTATGAAGGAGAACATCCTCTCTTGCATACAGCCTGGTTTTGTGAGAATACAGTTTTGGGTTAAGTTGCTCTTTTATACTGGGACAGTTCTGCTGCCTGTTTTCTTGATGAGGGACAGCCTTGGTAGTACTGTAAGAGGACTTCATACTTTGCTATACAAAGATACCATAATTACAGTAATGTCCATTGCATGTGTACACAAACAAACTGACTTACTGGACTCTCTTTACCCCAAATTCATGCAGTTTTCTGCATTAAATCACCATGGGATAGCTTTAATTCAAGAGAGAAGCTGAGTGAAACAATTTCTTTCTGAAGAAATGTGCTATATGTCTAACTATAGCCTATTAAGCAGGAGTATCAATTATTCTTGATATATGAACTAAGCAAGAAATTAAATGTTTGAACCAGCCCACTAACAAAACCACTCCTTATGACAGTGTAAAGTTGATAGCCAGAGACTGATCTGCTCCAAGTGAAAGTGGTTTAGACGAGACTCTGATGTCCCAAACATTCCCTTTACAGGAATGTGAGTTGTTACTTTCATGTCCTTTTTTTGGCTAGAGAAGTGACAGAACTGCACTCAAGAGGTCAGAGAAGTGCTCCACAAAGACACAAATGCAGGAGGGAAGGGAGCTTTTCTCAAGTTCTTCCCATCCCTATGATTTTTTGAAGCTAGACTTCACTAGTTGCTGTGGACCTTGCAGGTAACATTTTTTCCAATGACTACCAACTTTGTCACATAACATTTTCAAAGATTTGAAAGTGACATATAGAAAAATCTTCTTCTTAGAAGTGCTTCAGTGAGAATGTGCTATTTGTATGTGTTTGTGTTTTGGGATGTGGAAGAGAGCTTGGAGAATCAAGAAAAAATAGAACTATTTAGAAGTTAAGTTAATGATTCAACAAGGGCAGGTGCCCTTCCAGGAGAAGTCTGGTTATATATTATGATTGTACAAATAAAATGTTCAGTCCTTCTCATCTCTAGTGCTGCATTGTCGCATCTAGTGCTGCACTTGTTGCCACAAAGATGTGGCTTTTCCTTGGGCTCATCTTTTCTCTGGGGATGCTAATGCCTGGAAAACTCAGCTTGAAATTGCAATATGATGGGTGAGTGTGAAGGGGGTGTCATGAAGAATTGTGCATGCAGTGAAATTCCCACAAACTGTGTAAGATTAATAATAATTATGAACTGAAAATCTGGAGATAAGGTTACTAAGTTGTAAGCTTTGTAAGGTTTGGAAAGAAAACATAAAGATGGGAAATGAAGAAAGAGGGAACCAAATCCAAGCCAAGAAAGATATGTTTGCAGCCATAGGAGACATAGAATGCCCCTCAAATGCACCTCAGGATGCTCTGCCTCCATTAGCTGAAATTCATTTGGCTTAGCCTCTTTCGTAATGAACTTTGTAATCAAATGCCATAGGAATAAAATACCTTTTCTCAGTATAAAGTGTGGGGGATGGCTGAGCAAAATTATATCCATTAATAAAAGACAGCTGAGGTTACGTGAAAAAGACTGTGTCTCAAAAGCAGCTCAGATACTGAACCCCTGTTGGAAATCTGTATCAATAACTGAAAAAAACTTGGATTTTGTCCAGACAATCCTTACCCCAAGGTGTCCTGAGAATGACATTATCATTTTTTTTTTAACTGATTAATGTTTTTGAAAAGTATGAAACGTCTGTTTTTGCTTTATTCTCCACTCTTCGTACTGTTTCAAAAGAAAATGAGGGATATGAAATGATGCTGTTTGCCTATCTAAGCTATTTTGTTTCATTCACCCCCAACTTCACAAGGAATGATAGGTTACAGCAGTTGGGATTTGCGGGAGGGCACAAATACAGTGTGGAGGCCAGCTATCCACATAGAATTTTATGCACAGAATTTTCTAAAGTAAACAGAGAAAGCACCTGAATGAAAGTGCTAAATGCTTCTAGGCTGATTATATCCCCAGAATATAGTTTTTAAAAGGAGAGAAAATAAAGCAATACCTACTGCAAAGAAGTTCATTCATAGTATACTCATTCAACAATTCTGACAAAGCTCCTGGCAGAATATACAGTCTCATTACTTCTCTCTTTAAAATGTATTATTTTCCTTTGATAATATTTAGTCTTTAGATTTGTACCAAGGTTGCAGTCAGAGCCTGTTGATTTCACTGATATAATTCAATGGATCCTTGGTTATGTAGTGTTCATTTTTGTTTCTGATTGCTGTCCAGGACTGAATCTCTTGAGTACTTGTATGGCATTTAAAAACACTCTTAATCAAGTGGTCACTATGCCTTAGATGAAATGACTAGTAAAGCCCATTTTCGTTGTCATTTGCTCTGTTCGACAACTTAAATGAAATATCCAATCTATGAGCATTGAAGGAAATGCAGCTTATGCTGAGAACAGTCCTTCAACTTGGTAAGACAGCTTAACTGTAGCATTTTAAAAACTGTTGTTCTCACATGGTCACGTGAGCTGACTTTGCACTTCTCCACTGAGGGTTCTAGTCCATAATCATAAATGAGTGTGTGCTTTCTAATCTTAGTTTACTATTAAAAATGATTTGTCTCCGCACTGGCTATTGTAAAAGGTTTATCAGTAAATAAGAGCTGGCCATCTGGCAGCAATCTGACTGTCTGGCATTTCTTTCATTTGGTGTAATTAAGACATAATGTCAATGAGGATAGAAAGATATTACAGGATATTGTTTCCTTTCCTGATAGACAAAGAGCAAAGCAAGCCCAGGCATTTAGAAAGAATAAACTCTGAACTGCAGCTGAGATGTTTATTCTCCTAGCAAAGATGTTTATCCTGCATCTACAACGTTTATCACAAAGTTATCACAACTGTTGTACCAAACTGTTAGCAATGCAAATGTAATAATTTTGCCCCATATATGAAGGCCCTATATGCTAACAGCATCTCCTGAACCACTAGTATACAGCCCATTTTAACCATCGAATTCTATGTTTCTCTATCAGCAAAGGTGATATTTTCAAGAGAGATGTAAAAAAAGCCCCAAATCCCCCTATTTTTCAGTGGATAATGTGAATGAATAGTGAATGCTATTTGCATGTATATTAAGCAGACAACTGTACATTTGTATAAGGAAGTGCAAATGATAAAAGTTGCAGTTCGGATGATGACAGCACATTATATTGATGACCATAATGACCATGTCCATGCAAGGCTTTTGCAACAAGAATTTCTGTTACGAAAGCTTTAACACGTAAAATGTTCTTTTTTTGTACTTGTTCTGTAGAGGCTCCAAGCCCCATTGAAGTCAGTGAAGGAGACTGTAAAGCAGTAGTTATTGGTTGCTAACAAATACGAATACTTCTCAGGTTCCTCATTCTATCACATCAGTAGTGGATAACTGCTGTCTTACCTTTGAGTGGTGTAATGTAGCCATCCAAATCCACTCCTCATTCTGAAACCTTTTCATTAGAAATGTCACACTTGCTGTCGGGCCTGGAAAGTTGATCTGATGGAACACTGAAAAAAAAAAAAAGAAAGAAAAAGAATTACAAAGAGGTTTTTAATAGAAGATACAGATTTGTTTTTTCTGCACTTCCAACTATTTTAAGTTGTTCTTTCTAAAATCTGAATATTTTTTTTCAGATTAAGACTGTAGGAAGTGGAAGGTTCATGGGGCCTCACAAAAATATACACTCAGACACTGGATCTGTGTGTCTTTGCTAGAAATATAAAATGATAGATCCTGTACTAGAAATTTTTGTTTTCTGCAAATTGGGTAAGAATATGCAAATCTCAGAGCACACTAGTCACTATTTGTGGAATAAATTGGCTACTCTTGTGACAAGTAGTTTCTGAACATCTCAAGCTCTTATAAATGTTCAGTTACCATGATTATCTAATGGTTTTGCATACTGAAGTAGAAAAGCGAAGCACCAAATCTATCTGGAACATCTTATCAAATAAATAGTTCATTATATATTACAAATGATCTTGTTTTGGCCCTGGTCCTGCAAAGGCAGAAATACACACCAGAGCTCATGTGAGCAGTTGGTTTCAGTGGAGCTGGTAAGGTGAATAAATAATTGCCACTGGCAAGGAAGCAGAGTTAACACTCAAGTAACAGAAAACTCACATCACTTAGTCCTGTTTGCAGCTAAAACGTTCCAGGAATTCATCACCCAGACATGTTTTTGTTGGAAGAGCACTCAGTTACATGCTCTGTCTTCCTTCTACATAACAAAATATCTCCTTTTGACTTATGGAATCATGGATACTTTAACAGACATTAAAACTGATCTTGTTTCTCTGCTGAATTTCCAGGGATCAGGTTTTGCGTATTGTGCCAGAAACATATAAGCAAGTCCAGCTTCTTCAGCATCTTTGCAGCAGTTTACTGGTGAGTATGAATAACCATGTGTACCCAAAAAGCAGAGTGGGGTCTTGGGGTATAAAACAGATCTGCATGTAACTTTGGACAGGAATGAAGGTTAAAGTAAATTCGAAAAAGGTTTAACTAACTTTTCGTAGTGTAGGGTGGAAGTGCTCTTCTACTACCTGAAGGAATTTATGGGAAGAAGTTAGTTTCCTTGCATGGCTCTGTGAAGGTGCTGCTCCTTATGAGTGGTGCCTGAGCCAATGGAAACACTAAGCCTGTGCTGCATGCTTTATAAACAGATGGCTGGAGAATGGTTAAGGGGAGAATGTGAAGGAAAACTTCTTTCATTTATTGATATGCAGCTACTCTATTTTAAATATATTTTCTCATTCCAAAACCAGCTTGATTGTGCATTCCTTTCTTCTCTGCACAGCTGGATTTGTGGAAGCCACTGCTGCCTGAAGACATTGGGGCTGGAGAAGACCTGCACATAAGGGTTCCAGCCCCTCTGGTGCAGGAGGTGAAAGACAGCTTAGATCAGCATATGATCTCTTACAGGTACAACCTCTAATTTCCCAATGGGAAAGGCTGGCTCTAACAATCTTCCTTGCTATCACAAAATGACCTCGCCCTTTCCAGTGAAGAGTCAGCAAGCACTGATGATAGGAGCCAACCTTTGTTCCAAGTGCCTCCAATTTACCTTGACCTGCCCAATGCACAGATTCTATATATACACCTCTGAGTTTTAAAAGCACATTCCCCTATGCCCTGTTTATTCACCTTCAACTAGCCTGGTCTGTGAATTTGGAACTGGGATCTGTGACAGCCCAATCTGTCTTGTTTCTTGCTGTTGCCTTCTCAGTGGCAGAGGATGGCAATCAGAGGTATGACTCTTTTTTTAGCCTAAAGTCAGGGAGCCAAACCTGGTACAACTATTACTTACAGGAGCATGCTTTGCTTTTCGAAAGCACTGATATTTGAACACGAGGTCCTCCCTATTTTGGAGTCCCCAAAGGTTTAATTAGTGTCACTGTAGAGAAACAGTCTCTGTAGCTCTCCCCTTCCCTGTCTTTTGTTGCTCCTTTGGTTTGGAGAAAAGCCCTTACGAAGTGAATATTCAGCCAGTTTCTTCCAAGCTGTAGTTCCCTACTCCTATCTCCCTCCAGGCTGGTGAGAATTTCCTGGCACCATCCTGCCAGACAGAGACATTCCAGCCTGGGATGAAGGTCTCAGTGTCAGGTGCCCACTGTGCACACAGTTGGGAGCCACGAGCTGCAAATGGCCCATGATGCTTTATCACACCTACCTAGACACGTATCTGCACTGATTACCAGCTTCTGCTTTAAACCAGAAGATCATCTAATCCAGATGCAAAGAGTATTTATAAAGCCAAATGGCTTGACATAAGATCTATTCCTCACACAGACCCATTCCCATTTGGAAGGGACTTTTTCAGGTAACCAGTAGCTAGCTCTATTTCATATAAACAATCCCGTAGTCATTCAGGGCTGGTGACAAACGGCCTATGGACATACACATACATAGAATCATAGAATCATAGAATCGTAAGGGTTGGAAAGGACCTTAAGATCATCTAGTTCCAACCCCCCTGCCATGGGCAGGGACACCTTGCCCTAAACCATGTGGCTCAAGGCTCTGTCCAACCTGGCCTTGAACACCACCAGGGATGGAGCATCCACAACCTCCCTGGGCAACCAATTCCAGTGCTTCACCACCCTCACTGTAAAGAACTTCTTCCTTATATCTAATCTAAACTTCCCCTGTTTAAGTTTGAACCCATTACCCCTTGTCCTACCACTACAGTCCCTAAGGAAGAGTCCCTCCCCAGCATCCTTGTAGACCCCCTTCAGATACTGGAAGGCTGCTATGAGGTCACCACGCAGCCTTCTCTTCTCCAGGCTGAACAGCCCCAACTCTCTCAGCCTGTCTTCATATGGGAGGTGCTCCAGCCCTCTTATCATCCTCGTGGCCCTCCTCTGGACTCGCTCCAACAGCTCCATGTCCTTTTTATGTTGAGGACACCAGAACTGTATGCAGTACTCCAACTGGGGTCTCACAAGAGCAGAGTAGAGGGGCAGGATCACCTCCTTCGACCTGCTGGTCACGCTTCTTTTGATGCAGCCCAGGATACGGTTGGCTTTCTGGGCTGCAAGCGCACACTGCCGGCTCATGTTAAGCTTCTCGTCAACCAACACCCCTAAGTCCTTTTCTGCAGGGCTGCTCTGAATCTCTTCTCTGCCCAGCCTGTAGCAGTGCCTGGGGTTGCCCCGACCAAGGTGTAGGACCTTGCACTTGCCTTGGTTAAACTTCATAAGGTTGGCATCGGCCCACCTCACAAGCGTGTCAAGGTCCCTCTGGATGGCATCCCTTCCCTCCAGCGTATCAACCAAACCACACAGCTTGGTGTCGTCGGCAAACTTGCTGAGGGCGCACTCAATCCCACTGTCCATGTCACCGACAAAGATGTTGAACAGGACCGGTCCCAACACTGATCCCTGAGGGACACCACTCGTTACAGGTTTCCAACTGGACATCGAGCCATTTACCACAACTCTTTGCGTGCGGCCATCGAGCCAGTTTTTTATCCACCGAGTGGTCCATCTATCAAATTGATGTCTCTCCAATTTAGAGACAAGGATGTCATGTGGGACAGTGTCGAATGCTTTGCACAAGTCCAGGTAGATGACACCAACTGCTCTGCCGCTGTCCATCAGTTCCGTGGCTCCATCATAGAAGGCCACCAAATTGGTCAGGCAGGATTTCCCCTTAGTGAAGCCATGTTGGCTGTCACCAACCACCTCGTTGTTGTACATATTTACCAATCAAAGATAAGTTAAAGGATGATTGGTGCCACTTCAGAGCTGTTTAGTGTTAAAGCTGATCTTGACATCCTGCATCTTGCCTCATTAATTCTTTTTAGTAAGTGTGATGCCCTGACAACCAGAGACGGAGAGAGATAAGTTGAGAGCCAGTACAAATTATCTAACATCAGATTTAGGCATTCAGGACTTAAGACAACATTCCAGAAGATATTTAACCTCTTATTTGTATCAATGCTCTTCATATTCTAATGGTTTCAACTGATTCTAGTGAAAATTTAAAAACTAAACTCAAGTTAGTAGCTTAGTCTTTTATTTTGTTCTTTTTCTTGCATTAGAGCCAGAACTGTACCCACTTTGCATAGAGATCTAAAGAAAGAGGTGGATAATTTGACAGTGAAGCTGAAATTTGGCTTCGTATTGCAAAGGGCGTGAGACG
Source organism: Strigops habroptila (assembly GCF_004027225.2). Taxonomy (NCBI): domain Eukaryota; kingdom Metazoa; phylum Chordata; class Aves; order Psittaciformes; family Psittacidae; genus Strigops; species Strigops habroptila. Next base: position 13,612,612 of record NC_044281.2, on the reverse strand, counting down.
AGTATGGCAATGTTAGCGTTAAAGTTCCTATAACACATTCAAAGCAGGAACCACCTTTTAAAAGGCAGTTGACATGCAAGGAAGGTAACATGCCAGTTAGGTATGTAATGATAGAGACATAAATGACAAATTATAATCAGGACATCAATATTCTGACTGTGTCAGACTCTGGGATTTCAATTCTCCAGACTCTGATAAGGCATTTTGCGTGTGTGGTTGCAGTTCAAGGGAATTTACACTGGCTGAATTTTAGTTTGAAGTTCAGATGTGAATAAACATCAAAGCTTAGAGTGAAAATCAGCTGTAACTACTCGTAAAAGTTTCTTATTTCCAGAAATGCGGCTCAGTGCTACTGTCAGCAGAATAGCCCATTAGCATTTACAGTGGTTGAAATCAACAGTGTTTAAGCTACCTTTGCAATTGTCTTATCACAAGTGTTTACAAAGAGCACAGATTTGTAACAGTGTTCAAGGGCCCAATTGCAGTGAGAAAGCACAGTGTATGATGCAAAGTCCCCTGAAGCCAAGGAAAAGGTTTTAGTGACTCCCTTAACCATGGAATCACACCTGTGCTATACTCATTTCTGAACTCATTTGTAGCTAAAAGGCAAGAAGAGCTTTTTGAAGGAAAGAGGCGGTTTGTTCTGATTCTGGCAAGTTGCTATGAATACTTCTGTGAAGTCTTTGCAAATTGAAAATGTATCCATGAAATACAGTGAAACACTAATCGTAAATTTTTCACTTTCCCCTCCTTTTCCCAAAAGGTGTTATTTTAGAGTTTAGTCCAAAAGTACCAGTGGTGTAGAAAAGAAAGATATTAAACACTTTTTTTTTTGGTATGAAATTGTCACTTTCAAAAAAAAAAAAAAGAAAAAAATCTGGTAAAATGATTACTTTGTTTAAATCCAGCAAAAATCTCAGTACTTAGAATTTCCTCTTACATTGAAGTAATTATTATGCTGATGGTGGTGAATTTGCCAGGCAGTCTGCAACAGATGAAGCTAAATCCTCTCATTTGTTGGTGTAAGCAATGTACCCACCATGATAATTCTGCAGTAACTGTTAGGGATTGGTTTTTTTCCTATATCCCCCTTTCCTCTCCTCTCAGCGTCCTAATACCTGATGTGCAGGAACTTGTGGATCGCAGCATGCCAAGGGAAAGGAACAGCCCCAGGCAAGTCCCAGAAGGTTATGACTATACCCAGTATCACCCAATGGAAGAGGTAAAGATGAACACAAGACTGCTTGCTTGCTTTGTAGCTGCTATTTTGTAATTGCCACAACAAGCAACTCTGTGATTGCACAAAGCTCATCTGAAGTCAGTGGAGCTCTTTCTGGCTTTCTTCTTTGCAGAATTAGTCCTTACTCTTTGAATAGAATCTCGGCCTGGTTGAATTGAACACGAATCTGCCATTGATTTTGATTAAATCCTCAGTTCTTCCCTGACCAAAATTTAAATGCTTTGCATGAAGCAGCCGTATTGTTTTGCAGACAATCACCTGGGGTTCAGTTAATTGTTTTGCTACCTTTCTACCCTATCATGCTCGATAATTAACTCTATCATTTATTTGCTTAAGTATGTTTGATGCTGAGACAAATGTGAAGTGCAATGACTATGATGCTCTCTGGAATCCCAGTGAGGAAGAAGAGATGAACAGTGGGAGATCTGTAGAAAGAAGTAATTTAAGGACAGGGTTTTGACATTCTATCTTAAGGAGAGAATAATGTCACAAGGGTGGGTAGTGAAGAATTCTTGGTGCTGTGTTTCATAGACCAGTGGGTAAGATTGGACACCAGCAGAGCATGCTGGTATTCTTCCTCCTACCCACATAGCAAGAGCGAGAGAGCAGAGTCAATCCTCATGTACGTTTTTTTTGAGCTACCTATTGGGGATGACTGCTGCTGAACTCAGATGTGGAAAATCAGTACTGATAGGGAAGAGACTGTGGGGCTGTTTTGAAGATTTGATAGTGTGGCTTCATGTCTGATGAAGTCAACAGAAAGATGCCCATTACATGGGCATATGGAATGAGATTCAGAATGGAGCGTCAGTGTGATATTGCAGTGATGTTATCCTTTAACACCCAGCGAGATATGACCATGACTTTGGTCAGAGGCAAGTGAAAGGCCTTCCATGATTGTTAAGTGATACCACAGGTTGAAATAAGCTCTGAGGAAAACATTGCTTGTCTAAGCAAAAGAAAATGCTTTAATCTGGAAATGGAGGTGGAAAGAGAAGGAAACTCACACTCTATGACTGTTTAGATTTATCAATGGATGACTGAGATCCAGAACAGCAACAGTGAGCTGGTGACTCAGCACTACCTGGGGAATACAGTCGAAAATCGACCAATGTATTATCTGCAGGTAAGGGGGGAGCTTTCTTACAATGAATAAAAGGTATCTCCACAAAAAAACACACTGGAGAAGGCAGGATTCAGATTTTACCTAAGACACTGCTCATCCAAATTCATTGAAATAACAGATGGTTTTAGTCCTCTACAGTACAAGTAAGACTTGCCAATTTTCATATATATTATCACCATAACCTTGCTATTGGTATTATACAGTGAAAACAACAAATTTAACTGAAGTCTTGCTTAGAAATACAAATCAAGCTGAAATGAGCTTGGCAACAGCTGTGTGTGAGGATAAAGAGTTTTACTTTGTTGTTTCTATTACCTTTTACAGCATATAGCCTTTCTGCTAGGAGTATTCCATGACATTTTTTATTGGACATACTAGCAAAAACAACAGTCTTAATAATTGTATTAGTTATTGTCTAATCTGTTCCTACCACTGTGTAAATTAGATTCCCTGCCTTTTTGTGCTTCCCCTTCTTAAAAAAAAATTAAATAAATATCGAAGTAAGAACAACCGGTCCTGTGAATGGCTAATATAAATGAAAAAGAAACTGTTTCATTGATATTCCTGCTTCACAGATACTCTAAAACTCTTGTCCTGTGATACTACAGAGAGCAGGGTTATTAGGAAAGAGACATAGTCATAATGATGTCTGTAATAGTAATAATTTCAGATTGCTTAATGACATATCAAGGCACATCCTTTTCTTTCTGTATTATGCTAGGCTATTTTATTCTAATGTAACAGATTTCCAAATGATCATTTTTACACTCTCTCAGATCAGTCAACCATCAGATAAAACCAAAAAGATCATTTGGATGGACTGTGGGATTCATGCCAGAGAATGGATCGCTCCAGCTTTCTGCCAGTGGTTTGTGAAAGAAGTGAGTCCTTGCTTTTCCACTTAGATAATAAAAAAAACCCCTTATCATTTCAGATACTTCAGCTCTCTTCTCTGTTATGGTACCAAGAATTATGCTTTTCTATTAAAATGTTATTTTCAAAATCAGTACAAAATACAGATACCTGTGGAAATCTAAGTTCAAATCACGGTTTCAGATGAGATGTGGGACAATATTTGTTAGCTCATTGTTTCCTCCACCTGAATTGATTCAAAGACACTGAACTTGATAGCAACCTCTCAATTTCCCACAGTGGCTTTTGGATCAAACCCCTTTGCACCACAAACCTACAGTCCCCCTTGAATAAAGCAACCCTTTCCATATGCTATGGAAAGCATATGTTCCATGTGTATGGAAAGTACCTGGTGCACAGGTACGCTATCATGCAGCTTTCATACCTATAGCTATATGAAGTAGACTATATACTGTTCTTTAGTAAATGGCAAAAGGTGGATATATGAGGCATCCCCGCCCATAGCAGGGGGGTTGGAACTAGATGACCTTAAGGTCCTTTCCAACCTACACCATTCTATGATTCTATGATATGAACATATCTGGGGAACAAGGTGATCTTGGATACCATGGTGATATCCAGGAGTGGGTGATCCCTGACGACAGTTCTAAACTAGCTCTTTCCAGATTACCACTAGATTCTCTGCTCAGTACTCTGTATTTTTGTCTTTTCAGATTCTTCAGAATTACAAATCTGACCCAAACATAAGCAGATTTCTGCAGAATTTGGACCTCTACATCTTGCCAGTCCTCAATGTTGATGGCTACATCTATTCCTGGGAAACAGTAAGTAATGAAAATCCAGGAACCAGGTGGAAAGTTAGATGTGCGTAGCATATTTTGTTAATTCTAGATACAATCATAGCAATTATATTTAAACAAAGAACAGTGACAGAATCATTACTCACAAATCCTCTCATGGCAGAGAGATTTTGTTTCTTCCGGTAAATCAGCAGTCACTTGAGATTACAGGGCTAAAAATTCCTGGCCAACATCACGAGCCTTGGGAAAAGAGGACAAAACCACAGGATGAATTGCTTTTGGGTTTCTGGGGATGGACTTACTTCCCTGCTAACAGCTCAAGGCTTGGCTGCTGGGGTTAAGCATGTCTGGAGGAGTCAGCAATTCTTTGCAAGAGATCTCAACTAGCAGATGGGTCTAAGCAACTTTGTGGCATGGGACAGGGGGAGAATTGGTGAAATATTGGGCTATTTGGTTTTGAAGTAGGAGTGCCCTCCCAGCTAATCTTCCTTTTCTGATATGGAGAATAATGCAAAGTGTTGGTCTTCAGCAGCTCTCACCATGCTTCCAGGCTCCTGAGCCCAGTCAAAACACCCTTTAATGCATGACCTCAGCATAGCCCAACAAGCTCAGCCTACCACCATGTGGATCCTGCTTGCTCCCTGGCAGGTTTGGGGCACAACCACACCTTGCACATAGAGGCATTGGTAATTCAGCTGGGAAGCTCACACAGGCAGTGCCGTGAGCTTTCAGTGAAATAAGCACAGCAGTGAGTATAGCAGGGAACCAAGGAGCAGCAGCAAGATTAGCTGACAAAAAAAGCATTCATTTTCCTGAATCTGAAATAAACAGAAGTTGAGCTATCATCCCTTGGACTCAGACGTATCTCTCACAATGCCAAGTCCTTCTTGAAAGTGCAGCACTGTATGGAAGCAGTTGAGTACTCAGAAAAAGCATACTTTTAAAGCTCAGAAGGCTCATTTCAAGGTACAAGCAGGCTTGTGGAAGACGACAGCCTGGCTGTAGTAGATAAAATGTTCCATCACTAAGCTTTATCACCCTTGCACACAGAGTTGCACTCTTACAATGCAAGAGTTACTCAGAATGCAGAGGTCTAAAATAAAAGAGCCTTTACACCAAGTTATTACCAGGCCCTATGGATCATTGAGTTGTTATTATGCAACTGATGTTACTTTCATTTAGGATCGTTTATGGAGGAAAAATCGGTCTCCACATATGAATGGCACCTGCTACGGCACAGATCTGAACCGAAACTTCAATTCCTCCTGGGGCAGTAAGTTCCAACTATTTCAGATCAGCAACGCAAATGTAAAGCGAGAGTAATAACTAGTCTCTGAAATAAGATGAAGTCTTGTAAGAAAGGAATACTCATCCTGTTATCATCAAAACAGATGTAAAAATAAAAACCTGGTTTGTAAAAATATTTTCGTTGACTTTCAACTGGCATTTATTTTTGTGAGCAGAAAATTGCTGCTTATATAACTATACCTCTAATTCACGGCAGGAGCAAGCATCAGCTCCTAGGCAGCAATGTTGGGAGTTAGTCACTTAACAGCCAGTATTTATGTTTGCCATGAATTTCAAGGAGCCTCCCTGGCAGGTGGTATACTGTGGTGGTGTCAAAGTGTTTTCGTTGCAGTCAGCCTGTAAATGTGAGTTAAATATTTCAGTCTTGTAGCAAATTTTAGTTGCTACCAACAGAGTATAATGTTGAAGTCCCACTGAGCTATCTAGTCTCCCTGTCCATATAAACACATGCCTTAGCACTCCAAGGTAGATTTCCCTGCTTCCTCTGAACTGATGTTTATATGTCTCTCCTTTGATTCACTTTTTGTATTCCTCTCCAGGTGTTGGTGTTTCTTATAACTGCAGCAGTATCACCTTCTGTGGAACTGGACCAGAATCAGAGCCTGAGACAAAAGCTGTGGCTCAGTTAATTGAAAGGAAGAAGAGTGACATTTTGTGCTATTTAACAATTCACTCCTATGGACAGTACATCCTCATTCCATATGGTTCCACAACTGAACCTCCAAGTAACAGTGAAGAACTGGTAGGGCAAAACATTTATTGCCTACATTTGTAAAGAATGAGTACAGGCAGTAGCATGTGGCACAACTCTATCTGCCCTCTTGCCTTTCCTTCAGAGGAGCTGGGCTGACTCAGGGGCTTGGCTCCCAGAGGTACTGTTGCTCCATGCAGTATCAGCAAGATCTGTTTGCCTCAGAATTAATCCTAATCCTTCACCTTCAATCAGGAAAATTGAACTATTACAGATAGGGTTACTGCAGCACAATGCAAGTGGATAAGAGCACCAAGTTCTTGCTGCATACAAGAATCACAGAATCACAGACTTGTTTAGGTTGGAAAAGACCTTTAAGATCATCAAGTCCAACTGTTAACCCAGCACTGCCAAGTCCACCACTAAACCATGTCCCTAAGTGCTTTAGGATCTCAGCACATTATACGCACATGGTTGTCAGCGATTGTGTGCAGAAAGAGTATTCCAAATGAGAATGGAAGCAAAGTAGACGCTTACTTCTTGCTTACTTCCAACCCTCAGTTTCTGAGTGTTTTAATTTGAATCATTAATATATGTATTTATGAACTAGCTGGAGCACTAGTAAAGAGCACAAGGCACTTGGATTTGGACTTCATTTGAGTCACTGGACAATTCATTTAGTCTGTCTATGGCTCAGTTTCTAAAGATGGTGGGATGCAGAGTTTGTGGCAATATCACAAGTGTGAGAGATCAATCACTGCTGCAGTCAGTTTCAGTACAGCATAGAGACTAATTCTCCAAAATACAGCCCTCTAGTTTTACAACAAAGCAAATACCTTCTCTACCTAATTGCAGAGTAACTTTTAAAATTTTAGAATAATTTACATTTAAAAAGTCAAGAACAATTTGCCCAAATGTTTGCAATGGGTTTTGCTAAAGTCTTGAACTAATAATATTGAAACTGCAAGCTGATCATATATAAATGTAAAACTGAAAGAGACAAAAATTTTGGTCCACTCAAAATAATTGCCAAATGTACTGGCACTGATGACCATGCATTTCCTATTTTGAACCTCCAGATGTATGTTGGAGAGAAAGCAGCTGCTGCCCTGACGGAAAAGTATGGGACCAGCTATGAAGTAGGATCAACCTCTTTACTTTTATGTAAGTTTCTTTGTGTTTCCCCTTGATTGTTCTGGTTTTTCAAAGAGAAGAGTCATTCTTGTGTCACAAGCATCAGTAAGGACTGTTTTGCTGAGTTCCCTCTTTGAGTAATATTTAATGGGCTGGTTCAGTGGAACATCTAAGCAGCAGTCATTTTAATACAAGATAACACTGTAAATTATAAAGCTGACTGAGGGAACAAAGGAAGCATTGATCAGAAGCTAGTTCCTACATGAATTCCCCACAGATACATCATAGGGGCCAGAACGAGATCTGTGATAGATCATCCTGATACTGCTGAAGTCAGCAGCAAAACTCCTATTTGCTTTCACTGGAGTCAAGCAAAAAATAAAATCCCAATCAGGTCTGTAGTTACTCCCTCAGACATTATCACATGGCAGCTGCTTGCAGTTCTGTGTGAAATATGTTGGTTTCAGCCTTGTTCCTAATAGGCTGGGTAGCCACATCACAAACACACCATCATGGCTGATACTAGTTGACAGCCTTTACACAGAGGACCAGAGGGCCCTAGAGGCTACCTGGTAAACCCAATATCTTCCCAATAAGCAGTAAGTCAGTCCTGTCACTCAGAACAGTAAGTAGTTGGCTCCAGTACCCATGTGGTTTTGCATATTCACAGTGTCTGTCTGTGCTAGTCTCTGAGTCACACAAGTCATCTACTGCACGGGCAATGTATAAGGTAACTTGCCCAGGCCAAGGACTGCATTTTGCCAGGCTTTGTGTTTATCCTGAATAGGTAAGAAAAAAGATTTGTGACGCATACGAACAATGATACAGGGAATAGTCACAAATTTTTCACACTTGACCAATATTATGCTTAAAAAGAAATATACAAAGAAATTCCAGGCAGTGTCAGTGTAGGAAATGAAGTACCAGAGCAGACAAATGGCCAATCCATCTTGTATCACACACTAGTCACAGTAAAATGCTAAAAACACAGAATCCCTGGAACTCATGAATCTTATGAAGAATTGTTTCACTTAGGAAACTCCATGGAAGACTTTTAGTATAATTAAGAACTGCAACACCTAGAAATTCTGCTCTCCATGTCACAGTGATATGTGGTTATTGCTTAGTTCAGGGTTTCTAGTATAATCTTGCATTAACTATAGCAGAAAGTATTTCCAACAAACCATGCTTAATGCAGATCTCTCCTCTTTATTTTCCAATTCACAGACAGTAACTCAGGCTCCTCACGGGACTGGGCTCACATGATTGGCATTCCTTTCACCTACACATTTGAACTGCGAGACACGGGTACTCACGGGTTTGTTCTACCTGCTGACCAGATCCAGCCCACATGTGAGGAGACTATGTTGGCTGTGACAACTATCATAGACTATGTTGATCACAAGTACTTCCCAGGTGGGGCTGTGATGCTGTCCTCCAGCAGCCTGGGCCTGAGCCTTTGCCTCAGTGTTGTACTTACATGGACTGTTTCTTAAAAATGGCTTAGAGAACCCAGCAAGAGATTCCCATGCAAAGTACGCTATCCCTTTGAAAAGACAAAATTATATGAGCAGAGGAACTAAATGTCAAGTATTTCAATAAAGGCTCATCCCACAAAATGCAAGCATCCACTTGTGGTTTCGATAGCTATGTTTTAGGGAAAAAGGAAAGAATGAAAAGTTGAGGCAATTTCCCAAGCTTTACTTACTGGCTCTGCAAGAAACCAGCTTGAGTATACAGAGCCCTATTACTCACTGGTTCTTGAGCATGTTTTCAGGAACTCACCTGGGCCTATGCAGCCCTTCTGTCAGTGACAGTCCTGCTCTGTCACAACTGTCCCCACCGCCTGGCCCTGCTGATTCAGGCAGGTTAGTGAAGCTAGAACCTGCCCAAATCCTTCAAAAATACAAAAGGGAAAAGGAAGGTGAGGATGGGGTGCTATTCCTACAGAGCAGACTGAAGACTGATTTCTTTGCATCCTCAACTTCCCAAACTGTGTGGAGTGCCACAGGAAGGAAATGTTTCAGCCCATTTAGCAGGGACCCTCCGCCTGAGCCACTCAAAAGGAAATGCCAAGGAAAGAGCTTCTGTGTTGTTACAGCCAACATCAGAGGGTGCAGGGCATCCAGTGAAATAAGGAAGACCTATTTTAACCTGTATTCTTGTCTGGTTTTTAATACAGGAGTCCCACATCCCAGAAATATGTCTACCAGGCTTGGCTATTACAGATAACAGGATGGAATTTTTTTCCTGATAGAAAATGATGAGTCTGGGGGCAGAGGGGAGGGAAGAACGAAATGTCTGATTTTCTTGGCAAATTTCAAGACTCTGCTTGAAAATTGAAAGTGTTCTAACGAGAGATTTTCAACAAAATATTTCCAACTTGGGGAAGAGAATGCTTTTTTTCCTCTCTGACTAATTGAAGGCTAGTGATGGCAAATGCAGACCAAGAGCTTCTGCCAGAAAATTCACAGGTAAAGAACATAGAAAGGACTGAAAGATTAGTGTCCTCAAGTTATAAAGTACAACAAGAGTCAGTGACTTGACTAAGATCTCACAGAGGGTGTGTGGCAGAACCTGAAAAATTCTTTAGCCCAATTCTCTTGCAATGCTGTCAAGAGAAGGATGCATAGCACTTGACCATGGTACTGTTCAAAAAGAAATAAAAAGGATAAAACCTTGCAGTCACTTTTCCAAAGCACATCCTATTGTCATTTTGTTTGTTGACAGATCTTAGCTCCTGTGTTCATTGCCCACAGATTATTACCAACTGGTGTAGCTAAATCTGTCTAACTCCTGCAGGTTCCCCAGAGCATAGTCCTTCCAGACCAACCACTCATTTACAGTAAGACCCATCTGTTGCTGGGCTCCGTAGCAGAAGGTGTCACTAATTAGCACTTCTCCCCACAGGAGCATCACTCCCCAAACTTATGTTCAGTTTAGGATGTGACTTGTAAGTCTTTATATTTGTATTTGTATATTGTGTCTTTGGAACTTTAAGAAACAAAACAAGTCTATCTGGCCTACGACTGTGAGGTGTCTTTAACCAAGCAGGGTTTGACCATGAGTGTTTCACAGCCATTTGCTGGCAAACAGCAGTGAAGCTCTCCAGTGCCACCAGCAGCAGATGGCAGTGCCCTCTGGGAACTGATGCCCACACGTGCACCTTGCCAAAGCCAACCCAAGCTTGGGCTGCCTCTGAGTGCTTTCAAAACTAACCTTTGACTATACTGCAACAAAAATGCTGATGGCCACGGCTTCTTTACTGGATTCAGAGGCATTGCACAGCCTTTATGCCAAGAGCCAGATAAAAGGGAGCTTGTTTTGCTGATCTTGGGTATTGTTTGCTACAATTGTTTACCACTAAACAGATACCTAAACCAGATACAACCAGGTGTGTCCCAAAGTTAATTAGCAGGTTTCTGTGGACTGGCTCAGTCCCTCATTAGCTCCTCTTGTTGTAATAACCACCATCAGGCAGGGGAAGATGATCCTGCATGTGGCACCTTGCAGGGGGATGAGGGGAGATATTGTGTCCAGCATTCCCAGTATTGAAGAATCATAGAAGTGGAGAAGAAGACTTTGCAAAGAAAAAAGAAGAGAGAGAGAGAGAGATTTGGCAATTACCATTATCTAGAAGAATGTCTGCTGCTGTAAGCACACTGATCATGCCTGGGCTTACAGTTCCTTGGATCTGTCAGCAATGACTCAGTCACTTTGCATAGTGAAACCACAAACGAAGGTTGTATGGAAGCTGCAGCACCTTGCCCCCACTGCCGCTGCAGGGCAGATGTCCTGCAGTGAGTGCTTACAGCTCCTTTTAGGAACTACCATTGCACAAGCAAGCCACAACCACTAGAAGGCCAAAGCCGCAGCAAGTTGATCCTTACAAACATTACCTGGGCTCTATATTTCATACACCCTCCCAGTTTGCTGGCTTCTCTGAGTACCTTTTGCGCTGGTAGAATAGTGATATGTATGGCTGACAAAAATCACTGCAGAGAGGGTGTATTTCATCAACCATGTTTTGCAAAGGAAAATTTTAAAGAAAAACATAGTATGGATGTCTCTACCGAAATGCCCCTTACTTCATGAATCCATTGCCTGGCTTTCTCTCGCCTGCATTCCTTTGTTCCTTTCTCTGACCCTGGCCAGGTTTTCCTTCATGATGAAGTACGGAAAGAGCTGCATTCTGATCTATTTCATGTTAGAAGCAGCACAGCATTATCCTACCGACACAACAGTGTGACTTTTGACACATGCAAAACTATATGATTCTTTTTTCCATTGGGGTTGTTTCTTCCCAATAATTTTAGCAAGACCCATGCCCCTTCCCTTTCTTTCTCATGCTCAAATCATGCTTGCTTTATTATATAATTAGTATTGCAAAGGATTAATTACTTTTGGTCATTCAGGTTACTGAATAAAAACAAGGGCATCCCAGTTCTGAGTAACAGTGTTCTATATTATCCTTGTTAACATTTTGTCTGTCATACAAAAATAAAGATTGAAGACAAAGCCGTCAGTGATCTCATTCCATTTCATGCAAGGAGCTCCCCTCGCTGTTAATTTCTCCTCCACGCTATGTTAATTTGATTCAGTCCTCAGGCTCCTAACAAGTCAGCAACACTGTCCTCATTAAGGAAAGTGAAGATATCATGAGGGAACTATAATATTAAATGAACGTGTGTAGCCTCATTTCTTAGAGCATCACATGATAGAAGAGCAAAAACCTACAGTTTTGAGGGGAGTGTGGAAAACACCTCTGTCAGTTGACCTTCCTGGGGAAGCACTTGCAATGCAAGTAGTTGCTTCCTGGTAAACTGCTTATGCTCCAGAAATCCACTCAAACATTAATTCTTTTGTGCAGATTCTATGCCAAGTGAAAAACTCTCAGACTTGAACATTTTAGACTGTGTATGAAAACTGGAAGCAGTCTTAACTGGAACAAAACTGCTCAGAAAAACAGAAAGGTGTTCTCAGTGAGTTGCGGACGTTATTATAAATGGAAATGTATTGATTTATGACAGCCAAAGACCTAGCCATTTGTGTCCCAAATCCCTCTAGCCAAAACTCCCATTTTTCCAAAGTAGCCTGCGATCTACCTCAGACTGAAGAGACAGGCTCTGAACGGAAATCCAAGTATCCTGAGCAGGTCTTTGGTTCTCTCAGCCTGCAACCTGTAGGTATTCATGGTCTTGATAAGCTTTGTCTCCTTCCCTGTGTCTTCTGGCTTCATCCAGAGCTGAGTTTTCTAGACTAGATGGGATGTCCAGTTCTACCATGCACAAAAACCACAGCAGAACCCATTGCTTTGACGAGACATGCTGTGCTCACAATTTCCTTCCACATAAATGGCTGGCCAAGGCCGCCTTGTTTTCATTACCACTAAGCTGGAAGGGAACCAATAACAAGAAAAAATAAAGGAAGGTTGTAATTGGGCATTAGAATTAGCAAACTTGGTTACTCTTAATGAAAATCTTGTCTAAAAGGCATTTTATACTTCCTTCATCTTCCTTCCAATTAATCTGGATGGTATAAAATCATTGTTGGTATAAAATACAAAGAAACAATTTGATGACAACTTGTCATAACTTGCTCCTGTGTGCCAAATTTCACGGTGTCTGTGTATGTGCATGGTAGGCATTCATAAAACCAGCTTCTTTTCTGCAAGCTGGCAAACAATATGAGCGTGCTATTCACAAGGCAGCCAGTGGCGAGCAGAAAGAATAAATGCAGTGTCATGCTCATACCTTGTAATTCACCTCGGAATACTGACCCAAGGTACACCCCATCACAGCTGCATTCTGTTGTGTGGGAATGCTTCAAATGAAGGTAATGTAATTTAGGGAGAGGTGGTTAGAATTGTATAGTACCAATGGCAATGGAAAATCCCTAGAGAGGGAGAGCATCTGTGAAAATGATGGAAATTCATTGTGCTGAAAAAGATGTAAGTAACACTGGCTTTAGCAGTGGGAAAGAGGAAACGGTAGGTCACGGATTAATAATGCCATTTTTCCTAGCTTTAGCTTCTGCTGCATGAGTGTCTAAAAGAGAGACCCTTGTTTTGAAAATACAAACTCTGTTCTCAAATCCCCATACAGCTTCATGTGGGAGAGGGCTGAGGAGGAAAAGGATTAATGTTACTTAGCTCTGATTAGTGAGATGCAGGGCGGAAGAAGGACTAAACTTAATGAGGGAGATAGTGAGCACAGGCATAACCAGGCAGCACACTCTGTGATAATTGGGTGTAAAAGTCTATTTGCCAGACTCACATAACAGAAGTTTCCATCCTGAGATTGCAGTACAGGCTTTTATGTCATTTACTGCTAGTGCCAGGGCAGGTCAATGAATGGATTGTAGCAAGGCTCCCCCATCCACTGCCATCATCTAACACACAAAAAGTAAGTAAGTCTGTATTTAGTGCTGTGCTCCTAGTTTCTAAACAAAAGAGAAACACATGAATCTATGAGAAAGGCCTTTACTTCACATTCTCCAGTCACTGTTTCTGCATATTCTTTAGATTTGCATGTTGTGACTTTTTTGTCCCCCTCCAAGCTACCTAGTTAGAAACAAATAAAGATTCTGGGGGGTTTGGTGGGTTTAATTGGTTGGGGGGAGTGTGTTTAGCTTCTACTGGAAAAATGAATCTTCCTTGGGAAAAGCAATGTCCCATATGGTCGAACACTTGTGATATTGGAACTCTCTGAATTCACTGTTGTTTGCTTCAGCAATTACCTGTGACTTTGACCTGAAACAATTACAGTGTGATTTTGAAAACACTCAAAGAAATCATTTTACCTAGAGGTAAAAATCTGGGAAAGCCAGCTGTATGTCAAGCACTTGACTAGAAGTATTATAAAAGGGTCATGCTCAGGGATGACAAGCCATTCCACACCAGAATAATGTAATTCTGTGGGGAAATGATTGCACAAGAGTGCACAGCCAAAATACATTACTTGGCATTGCTCCCATCTCAGAGGCAGGTATCAAGCTACTTGTGCATGGAGAAATCTACCCAGCTGTCTTTTGTCTGCTACCTGCAGAATCCCATTAATTTCATAAACATGTTAGTTCCTTAAATCCACAAAATGTTATCCAAGGATATTCTTAGCATATGAGCAACTGGGAATCAATAATAGCCTTGGGAAGGGGCAAGAAGGAGAATAAGGGTTAATAACAATTATTCATGGAAAGTAATCTAAACCATCTTTTAATTTAATTTGGAGTGCCAAATTTAAAGGATTCTTGAATGCTAATGCCATTTTCATCATGCTGATCCTGTGTCTTAGTGAGTAGGACCAGAGTATTACTCATTTTTTGTGACCCTGAGTTATCAAGGACATGCTGGGCAAACAGCCAAGGTAATACAAGCTCAATAATAATAATCTATACTTAAAGTTAACATGATGGCTATTACATGATGGCTGTGCCAATTGGAGGAAGGTTAGGTCTTCCAGCTCTGGTAAATGCTTGACTTAGCACTTTCTTTAGTGCATGAGAAATGTTATAACATAAAGCATATATCTTACAAGTGGGAGAAAAGTCAGGCAATGTAAGCAGCAAAGAAATGGGAAGAGGTAGCAGAATGATGGGGGTGGAGAAGTAGTGAATTCAAAAGCAGTTTGGACATGTTTCTTAGAAAAAAAAAAAAAAAGGCAGTAAAACTCCCCTGGCTCCATCTGCACATAGGACTGTCATTGTGTGTGCCAGGAGAACAGATCAAGAGATTGATAGAAACCCTGTTCTATTTAAAGGACATGGAAATGTGTGGAATCGAAGAAGTTAGAAGTGACAAAAAAGGCCAGTGAAAGACTATCTGTCACCTAGGATTGCACTCCGGCGTACATTTCTAGGGATGGCTGTCAAGTTGAGTTATTAAAGTCTTAAGCCCTCCTCTTGTCTGTCCCCCTTCAAACTGTGCAGTTGTACTTTTACCTTCAGTTTTCAACCTTTTCCAATAGGTATAACTGTTCAGCACAGAAAATAGATACATTTCACAAATATATGTATTTCTTAATGTACATACTTGGATTTTTTTTAGCAAGTCTTACTTGTCTTAATTACTTCTGTGGATCTCATGGACTCTCAAGGATCTAGAGACAGCCACTGGCTTCACCCATTAATTGTCGATCTTGTGACCCACAGTGTTCCAGGGACTGAAAAAGAGTAAGTTCCAGAACCTGTCAGTTCCTTTAGACTGTATGGATAAGATGGTCATGAAGCTCTTTTTCAGCTTGTGGGTTTTGTCCAGGCTACCTGGAATCTGATGTTGTATCCATTGTATGCTTTCTTTATAGAATCAGCAGAAGATTAAGCTCTTTGATTATCTTCCAAGGAAAATCAGGAACTCCAGCTGAGTTCTCTAGCCTAAGATAGCTGTTAAGATAAGGCTTGTTCCAACCCCACATCTACTCCATGGTCAGGCTCACTCAAATTAGGCAGTCTGGCCACTTCCACTGATCTAGCTATATTATTCTTCAGTCCTCTGCCAGGTAAAGGCCCTCTCAGAGGGCTTATGTTGATGCTAAAGTGACCAGGAAAGCATAAGCTATTTATTTTTTGAATAGGCTAAACTGGCACTTTCCCATACTGTTAACTTTCAGGGATAGACACCATTTATCTCACCTCCCTGAATAATCAAATACAACGACACCTACTGCAGAACTATTTTGGAATTCTGTTGTTTTGAACAGCAGAAACATTAACTTTTATGTGACTATAGTATTTTCAGTCAGGCCAGCATACTGAGGCCCACATGGTTGTTGAAAATCTTACTCTTAGTAGCAAGAGAAAGTACTCAACAAGGCACATGTGAACTGAGGGGTAAGAAAACCAGCTTGTGTAAGTACACCTAGCAAGATGGACTGCACAACACAGAATGGGCCCAGATATTTGGAGTCTCAGTTGGTGGCATACTCACAACCCTGTTGCATTCAAACTGAGCCACGGAGCTTTTAAATGAAAAATGACTTCACAGCAAAGGAAATTGTTTCTAAGCACAGGTCTACTTTAAAAACACATAAGATCCTAGAGCTAATCAATATGTTTTGCCTATCACGTCTCTTCTTACACAGTATTTTTAGTAATGTAGTGCAAATATATCATTCTGCTTTTCTTACAGAAAAACCATGGAAAGCATTTAATAGTATGTTTAACAGGTATTCTAGTGAAATACACCCTGCTTAAAGGTCACACCTTTTTGAGAGAGACCTTAGATTTCTATGTAAAGTGCAGTAGGTTTTACTTAGAGGACTAAACCCAAATGTTGACATGGTGCTATAGTATTCTGTGAAATTACTGACTCCACCTCACCCTCAGCTTCAAAACACACAGATACGTTAGAGGAACCCTCCAGGAGCATTAATACGATGATGTGTCAGGAGCAGGCTGCAGCGAGGGGGTGAGGAGTTCTGACCTCACAGAAAGCCGGAGTGTCTCAGAGGGCTCTTCACTAAGCAGCAGCAGCGTTTTCCAAATGTGAGGGTGGAAACAGAAGCTGCTCAAAGGGAAATTACCCTCTATGTTGAGAAGTCATTTTTTCTAGGTGAAAAGGAAGAGCATTTGCAAACCCACAGCGTAAAGATGTAAATATATATATTTTATTTAATACATTTTAGGAGAAAAGGTAGTCGACGATAACTTAAATGGCAATGTTAAACTTGCTGTACAGACTATTACAAATTTAAGCTTGAAATGAGTCCAGCACACCAGCAACGTCTCAGAAATTTCTAAGGTTTCTGTTACCATGGTAGCTGAGTGGCAATGGGCTTAATCCTGCACTCACTGAGTCCATAGTCAAACTTCTCCTGGCCTTACTGATGCTGGATCTGACCCTGTAAATCCTAGCATGCTGGAGACCAGAGCGTGATTTCTAAAACCTTTTTACCCAGTTTCCCACGACAGCTTGGGTTGGGAATTCTGTGGAGACCATTCACTTGAAAGAGTTCTGGGGGAGGTTTCTTTCATTCAGCAACAAATCCCTGCCTGATTAAAATAACTATGTTGACAGCCCAACAGGAAGCCATGCCATCCACTCCTTGGGCAGCAGGTACTTTTGGCGCCATGTGCCAATTTAGAAGACAGGGAACAGTAAGGGAGGGGAATCAGGAGTCAGACAAGGTCCCTGGAAACTTCCAAAGTGCTTAAAAAAGAAGGAAATTGTTGCCTTGGTTAAATGCAGTTCCCAGTCTCTCACAGCCAACTAGACAAATTAACCATTATACTAAAACATTTCTATTGTCCTCAGAGGATGATGGTAAAATGTGTTGATTAGATAGTATGCAGGAGTATACACAGTAACCCCTCAGCAATATTACCAGCTCTGTGGAATAAAGATGCCTCTAAAAAGCCAGGTCCATAAAGATTTGGGCTCTAATCACCTTGTTTTATCTTCTCTTCTTGAAGAAATAAGGCCTGAGAGATCATACTGTCTATCTCTCAGCCTCCCCATAATAACTCATGAACCAGCTGGCTGCCTTCAGCCAAACTGGCAATGGGAAAGAGGTCACAAAAGTAAGAAGTTCCTGCAAGGTCTGTAGTACAGACCTTGTAGGAGTACAGACCCCACATTAGTGTCTTTAAGAGGGAAAGGGGTGTGCAATGAAGTCACTAAACAGGTATCATTTGAAAAGGGGTTGAGGGGGGCTCTGCAAGAGCAGAGCAGAGGAAATTGAGGGTGGTTTTTGGCACACTTACGATAGAAATAGAGAAGTGGGTTACAGACTGTGTGTGGGCAGGGAAACAATTTCAGAGGAAACCAGACTTCATTAATTCTGCTGCTTGGTCGTAGTATTGTTTTCTGTGAAAATGATGAGGATTATTAGACATAGCTGACTCAATTGCATTACCAACATGAAAAGGCCTGAGCCAAACCACAAGAGGATGATGAGAAAAGAAGCTTGAATGCTGAGAAACCATGCAATATGTAGTCATGCACAAGAAGAGCCAGTATCAACATATAACATACACTGCATGCTAATTAAAGTAATGTACAGGCTGAAAGCCCTTGGAAATAGGAAAGAACCTGCAGGGCATTTAGAGCAAGGATGGCACCTACATAAATCAGTATGTGTTTTTGGACATACATTCAGCCAAAGGGTGTTCTGAGGGTTCTTTGATGCTTTGGGAAGTTTGACAAACCAAAACACGTTGTTATAGCCCTTCCTGTGGAAGTGTTAACTTAGAACTGACTATTGCACTCTCTACACACTTGAACAACTTTGTTTTGTAGAAATATGCTTTAGAGCATCAGCATAAATGCCTAGATATAAAGCAAGTGTCAGCCCTAAAAACCCCACATCCCTCCGATAAGAGATCTCAAATGGGGCTTGTGTGGACAAATGAGGAAGCTAAAAGCTATGCAAGAGCTGCCTTGATGGAAGTGACTAAAAAGTCAGATTCTGCTTACATCTGTGGCTTGAAAAGCAAGAGCAATGTAAAAAGGCCAGGCTTTTTTCCCTATTTAAAGCTGATCTGGGAAAAAAAATCTGTGAATTTAGCTCCTGCTGAAAAGAGGACTGTTTCACTCTTCAATTATTAAAATACTGCTTCTTTAAAGGCAAGCAGAAGGCAGGGTGAGGAAGGAGTTTTGCTCTACAATTAGGAAGACCTGTTAAGCACATACCCCACGTCTTCATCAGGGGACAGGATGATAATCTTGAATAACTTTTTCTATTGAAGAAGTGTCACAAGGCTCAAGGGGAGTGCTAATTCCCTTTCCTACAATGACTCAGGCTGGGATTTCCCCTAGTTCTGTTATTAACCTAGTTGCTATTTTGCCTCCTGCCCATTTCATTGCTTAGGAGACTGCTGGTCATGAAAAATAAAACAACCCGCAAACAAAACAAAATAAAAAAACGCCCATGGCCCAGTCCTGCCACTGTGATCCCAAGTTATGGAATGCTGAATGCTCTTATGTCCTGGGACCTGCCCACAGAAAAGGAACATGCTTTGTTAGTATAGAGAGTTTTCAGGGATGTCGTTTTCCAGGCACAGCCATGGTGTGCTCTCCAAAAGCCAGGTAGCACAGATTTATTTATGTTTTTGGGGCAGTAACAGAAGTTTCTGCAGCAGAACAATGTAACTGGGCAATGATTTATGGGGCAGAGATTTGGTTAGATGACAGAGTCAATAGAACAGAGCAGCAACTTCCCTGCCATTACAACAGGACTGTGCAGTCCTATAATAATTAAAATTGCATCCCTGTGTAAATATAGGAATGAATTCATGGCCTTTATCTCCTGGGGAGGCTCTGCCAAGCCTATTTGTACACATTCTTATCCAGTGTGAATATGGTGCCCCATAATAACTGCTGGCTCTTCTGTACTGTTTTCTTCAGGAGATCTCAATCAGCTTCATAAATCTGGTCACCATAATTTCCTTTTTTCCCCTTACATTTTTATCCTCCATCCCCACCTTTCATTTTATAGAAGGTGAAACTGCAGCCAAGAGAACAGGTCAACAATAAGAGATGTTGAAAATTCCTGGACCCTGGTCCGGTCCTCTAATGGATGGGTATCACTCTAAAGAGGAAACAGTGTAAAGTGCTTTAAAATACTTCACACAGGCTAGAAAATGAGTTCTGCATAACAAGCTCTGTCTCTTGTTATTTTCTGGCTTTTCAGATGGACCAAATACATCATTTCTTTATGTGGGGTTGAAGCTCTTTGGATTTCATCCCTCTTGAAAGTTCTGCTGCTTATTTTTAGGATCTCAGCCACAGGTTTAACTTAATGTCAAGCTCCTGTGCTTGACATGCTGAATGTGTGGGTTTCTGGCACATGTATTTAAAAAGAGATGTGTTATAAATTGGCTTCCTAGGGCCTGAGGACTTTGGAAAAAGACATTAAAAGATATGCAGCATTAGAAAGCAGGACACCATCAAAAACTGCTGCTGTACAAGATGAGTCATAAGGTGATACCACTGATTTTGCTAGTAACACCAGAGGAAATTTCTGTCCTAGATTAAAAGCACTCAGATGTTGTGGACTTGTTCCTGGGGAAGACGTATGACACGCTTTATCAGGCTTGTTTTGTCAGCTGAATAAAATAACTGAGAAAGTAGGTAACACTAGCGTATTCAATGCAAGTGGTAGGCAATGAGAGGAGAAGTTCTCATATCTTGATCTTGCTCTTATTTGTAGACACTGACACATCTCCGCTGGACTTTAGGAAAGTAGGACTGACACCAATGTAGCTGTCCTTAATTTCATGCTTTCTCCTCCAGTCTGTTCCTCTTATCTCTCACTCCCTGCGACTGGTCTTTTTAGATTTGCTCTCCAGGAAGCTTGTTCATGTCTTTTTTCTGTTTGCCTAAGGCAGCAGAGTAGTCTATGTAGCTCTTCACCTTTATATAACATCTGCTTCCCGTCCAGTGGTATCTTTGCAAGAGCTGGCACTTTCATTGATACATCTGACGCAGGTACGAAATGATAGACCATTAATGCCCTTTCAAAATTACTGCCCTCCCACTGGCAGAGGCAAGAATGTAAGATTGGTATGTGAACCAAAATATATGATCAAGAAAGAACAAAGAGACAGAGGCACTTTCCCACTAGGATAAAACTGGTGAGGTTACATTCAAAAGATGGTAATACGTGTTCCACCATAGAACCAAAGAATCACAGAATCAACTAGGTTGGAAAAGACCTTTTAGATCATCAAGTCCAACCATTACCCCAGGACTGCCAAGCCCACCACTAAACCATGTCACTAGGGCCTCATCTACACAGTTTCTGAATACTTCCAGGGACGGTGACTCCACCACTGCCCTGGGCAGCCTGTTCCAATGCCTGATCACCCTTTCAGGGAAGAAATTTTCCTAATATCCAATCGAAACCTCCCCCGGCACAGCTTGAGGCCGTTACCTCTTGTTCTATCACTTGTTACTTGGGAGAAGAGACCGACCCCCACCTCACTACAACCTGCTTTCAGGTAGTCATAGAGAGCAATAAGGTCCCCCCTGAACCTTCCCCAGACTAAACCACCTCAGTTCTCTCAGCTGTTCCTCATCAGACTTGTGCTCCAGGCCCTTCACCAGCTTTGTTGCCCTTTTATGGACCTACTCTGGCAACTCAGTATCTCTTTTGTTGTGAGGCTTGAAGATTCCTGGGGAGGGTGGGAATATGCATCATGGGGTCATGACCAGCCCACCCTTCCTTTATTGTTAAGGTGGAAGGATTTATGTATTAATTTCTATTTCTGTAGCTCTTAAGACCAATACCAAGAGGTCAGGGCCATGCTGGACAAGGAGAGAGTGACACGTAAGAGGGAGACAAATGGGGGCCAAAACAAGAGGCAAGTCAGGGGCACTAGGGCAGGCTTGCTGCTCAGTCACAGGCAGAGGCAAACATCCTGACTGATGCCTGCTGCAAGCTAATTGGGTCATGCTGCCTGAGGGTGTGAAGACCATCTCATTTTCAGTGCCATCCTGCTGCTGTTACAGAGAGAAATAATAGCACAGTCCAGTTTATGTGAGTTCAGGATCTCCCAGATAACTGCCTGCAGCCTCAGTACGATCCCCTTGCCTCCATCAAGCGAAGGGCACCTCCGTCAAGTACAGGTGCTTTAATCCCCCATCATTTCAACATGAGGGAGAATAGCCAAATCAGATTTGAAAATGAGGTCCTCTGTTTCCAGCTCTTGAACTTTGAGTCTTGTCTGCCACCTCCCTCAGTTGGGAACCGGTCAGCTCAGCTGAGAACACCTCATTTTCTCCACCGATTTCCTTTGTAAACCTGTTGTGCATCATCTCCTTAGATAATAAGTTCTTCAGTATCCTCATTACAGCCTGTATGTACAGCACCACCCATGATATGGCACCAGCTCCCTCCTTGGAGTGTCCATACTTTACTAAAATCCAAACAGAGCCAGTGGAAGGGTAGAGTGAAGAGAAACAACTCCAAGAGGTTATGGGGAGCATTAAAAGGGTCAAATTTACCAGTGTCCCATTAGCTTCTGCCAGGAGGAAAGGGGCAACAGCATCTGTGGCAGCAGCTACCAGGAACATCCTTGGTGAGGGAGAGGGAGACTGTAATTGTGGTTGTTGGTTAACTACAGGGACCAGTATATCTCACAGCAACGTTCCTTTTCTATTCAGTTTAGCTTCTCTTTTGCAGCTTCTAGCTTTTTTCCTTTTATTTTAATCAAATAGAAGCAGTTGGAACTGGGGCCACTTCTGAATGCCTGATGCTTTGTTTTGAAAAGCTAGGGAACTACTGTGTCACCTCCATCTTGTCTGAATGGGATAAAAGACATCACAGACCTCTTGTAGGCTCCTGCATCCTTGTGGATTGTTATTGCAGGGTTAAGCCCTGTGTTTTAAAAATTGAGGAAAACTTGTATGAAAAGTGCCTGGGGGCTTTTGAACTGGTTTATAAAAATAGCTGCCTGAAGAAGAAGAGAAAAAGAAATCTGAAAAACAAATTCAACACCAAATAGTTTCTCGTGTACTCATCTATTCAACTAGTGTGGTATTAATAGAACACACAACAGCAGGGAGTGGGAAAAATAAACATATTTTCACTCACATAAAGGGACTGCCTATATGACTCACAAATGCAAAAATACAGAAATGGCTCCCCATGATAATCTGAAACTATATTATAACCACGGAAACAACTCAGCTTCTTAACTGTAACCTAACGTGTTAAATTCACTCAGTTTTATTTGAGGCCATGGACAGATTGAGTGATCAATCTCTATTATCCTGAGCTTTTTTTTTTTATCCCATCCTTACAGTGCCATTTTTCTTCTCACTAGACATTTCAGTTCATTTCCCTGAGCCTTCTTCAGCTTAATAGCTGAATATCAGACTTACAGAAAAATAAAGAGGCCCTCAAACTTTCAGAGGGAAGTGAGCTAGTCCGTGTGCATTGTGCATGAGAGAGGGAAATAGAGCAAAAAAGGGAGGAGAAAAAAAGGCAATTGTTAGTATTACATTTGCTGCACTTAGTGGATAAAAATTATGTATTCTAGCTTCATAACGGAGATGTTCAGGGTCAAACAGGTGCTGGCTTCAGATGCTGTAAAATCAAGAGGCAGGGGGTTTTTTTGTCTTGTAGAATTGGCAAACAGGTATTCCCCTAGAGAAATGGAATGAGGACACAGCAATTAAGTCTCCCGTTCCTGCAATCGGAGTGCTAATCACATCCTTAGCAACTGCGTGGTCACTATGGTACCGACACCATCTTATGCTGAAATCCTTTCTGATTCATTCTCCTGGTAGCTTTGGTGATGGTCAGAGCAGAGGTTACATACACTTGCTGACACTGTGCTGAATGGTTCCATCAATCTCCATTCTGCAATATTGGACTCTGTTGCAAGCGAAAATCAGCTGCAAGGCTAGAAAGAGAGCCTGTGAGTGTCCAGAGAATCTATGCTGTTTGCTTTTCAGAAACACTGTGCAAATGACAAACACAATGCTTCACTACAGCCTCTCTGCTCTAATAGTCTTAAATGTGAAGCTAATGAACTTTACCTTTCAACTCCATTGAACCTCATTATACTGTAAATACCTTTTGTGTAACATCTTCTTGTGACTCGGCTGCCAAAACCAGTAATGAAGCTATCAGAAAAGAAGAAAAAGCTATGGTCTTAAAACCAAGCCAATCAGATTCATATTTCCACAGCAAATATTTGTCCTGGGAGAAGCAGTGACAAATTATAGAGGCTGTAATGGAAAAATGCTACATGTTGAGACA
The DNA here is from genome assembly GCF_004027225.2 of Strigops habroptila. NCBI lineage: Eukaryota > Metazoa > Chordata > Aves > Psittaciformes > Psittacidae > Strigops > Strigops habroptila. The sequence continues at coordinate 13,588,737 of NC_044281.2, read as the reverse complement.
TTTGTGAATGCTAACAGAATGAGAAAATAGCATACAGCAAAAAGACTAATGCTCTGTCCCTGATGGAGTCGCTTAGAGTTGTCACTGAATCCCTCCTGTAAGAAGTTCTACCCCATGCATTGCAGACACAAATAACTGGAACCAGCTTTCATTCACTGAGTCGCTGACCTCTTAACTGCTTCGAGTGCTCCAGTGACACAGAAGAGTTGGAACTCCAGTCCTCGCTGTGTGGAGAGGGACTGCCAACTCCCTTGCCTTGCTGGTGGTATAGAGTGGTGAAGGAGAACTTACTCAAGGCTGCAGCCCTTTTTCAAATCTCAGTGTTTTGGTACACAGGAAGACTAACCTTAGCATCAATCTAGCAGAGAGAAGAAAACAAGTGTTTGCAGGAAGAAGACGGATGTCATGTAATTAAAGCATATGAAGTCTATTTCAGGATACTGTACAGTTACTGGGAATAGGAGAAAACATTCCCTGGGAGCATATTTTCAGTATCTCCTCAGCTGCAGGATTCTGTTCTCTGATAAAGTCAGTACTGATCATTTTTGGAGGCAGAACAGGTGGATGCTGTGTGGATCTAAGGTGACAAACATCTATTTTCACATGTGGGAGCTAATGTTAAAATGGAGGCATGGACACTGGGAGGTAGTCAACTGGAGTGGAGTTTCAAGTGGGACTGACAGAGAAGCAGATAAATGTGTGGCTTCAGAAAGATTTGCAGACTGGACATTTTCAATAATGCCAGCATTTATCATATACTTCTAATTGGAGGACCTCAGTTCTCCATTTTCCTAATTGATTCCTGTAACAAATATGCCTTGAGTGCTGTATACTGCTCACTGACTGCTGGGCAAACATTATTGGAGTGTCAATATTTGCTTTTTCCTAGAGCTAGCATTGTTTGAGAGGGTATAAGTCATTTTGGATAATGCTCTACTAGTGCTATATTAAACACACATGAAAAGCATCTTGTATGCTCGCTCTGGGTGGGGGGCTTTCTTCACTTTCTTAACATTGCAGTGAAAAGAACTGGTAGTCAGTTGATAAACCCAGAAGACAAGACAAGGTATTTCAAATGAACATGGTTTTACCTATCCTATTGGTATCCCATTCCTGGGGCCTTAGGTTCAGAAAGGGTGAGAATTCAAAATCTTTACCCATTTTACATTCTCAAACCTGGTCTCTATAACCATGCCTTCACTTAACTCCCCACCTCCTTTTACTCTGGGCCATGCTTTGTCTTAAATAGAAGTGAGCATCTTAACATCTTTACCGCAGATGGTTTCCTTCAGAAGTTTGTACAGCACCTAACGTAAGGGGTACCCTGCCCCTAATTAGTTCTTCTTGGTGCTACCATGACACAAACCTACATTTTCATGTTAAAGGTGAAGATTCTATTTCTTGAATGGGTGAAATAAAGCCTGACTGTGTATCTGGACAGAATGAGAAAAGTAGATGGTGGTTTCTTAATAAACAAGATGGAGGAATTATTTTCTGCTCTAGCCAACATATAACGAGGACTTCCAGTACTTCCAGGGGCTCATCTTTTCAAATACCACATAGATTTTCTCTGTAGCCCAAGAACTTGAGCAGTAATCAGTGTAGTGGAGCTGGAGATAACCTGATAATTGCAAGTTTGGGCAGCTTACCCAAAGCCTTCACCACAAACTTTATGAAAAACACTGCTCACTCTTTACACGAAAGTTGCAGTACACAGAGTATGATACTTTTGATAGGGTGACTGAGCTGCATAGCTGTGGAGTAATACTTCAGATGACCCTATTGGTCTTTTGGTCATTCAATATATATGTAACAGCGTTTCATATAAAACTCTCCCAAGATAGACAGAAGATCACTATGACTTCTGGTAAAATGTCTGGGGAGCCCACTGCTGAATCTGGAAAGAAGACAGAAGAAAAGTGGATTGCAAAACTCAAAATCCTGTGGTCTTGGCTCCCTGACATAGGTCAAGAAGAGGTTGTTTGGAAGCTGACCACATATTTCAGATCTAGAAACCCACACTACAGGACTTGAAGTTTTGAAAGGGTAGCTTTGTTACCATGGTTGTTTTGCTAACTTCAAGGTTTTTCCTTCATCCTGCTCTATAATCAGGTTAGAATTTAACCTCATATATAAAAAAATGCGCCCTTCAGTGGGTGTTCAGATTAGGTGGTTATTGTTGTGCAGGTCAGTTGGGAAGGTGTCTAAATTCACTACACGTCTTTTTATGCGTGCAGAAATTTGGTTTCATGAATAGGAACTCCAGGCATCTGGAGTAGATAAAAATCCACTGTAAGGATCTGAGAAGAAGCTTTTGCCTGTTCTGTGCTAGAACTTACGTTTAAATGAAACGTGCCAAGATCCTGCTGAATAGGATTTTGTCTTGCCATTAGACTGACTGACTGGTAACTGCTGTTCAGTGTAAGTCATGTTTTTCCTTTCTGCATAATCTGAAGAGAGTAAGAGCCTCTCACAGCTCCAGTTGCAGAGGATAAGTTCAAATATAAAAGCTCATGTTTTCAGCTCTCTGTACATTCCTGGGACATTCCCCAGTGGACCAGCTATTTCAATGGCCCTCACAACACCACAAAGCTCCTTGCTTCCTCTTTTTTCACTTCTGATGAAACTTCCTCCGTCACAGAACAGAGTTAATGGTCCAGACTTAATCAACAAAAGCATTTACATTTCAAAATAATGACACCCACTCAGCTGTTAAGTTGTTAATTAGTTCTCGGGCATTCTCCCTTTATCCTCATGTGCTGTAGCGCCAAATGGACGCGGCTGCAGCTGACAATCCTTCCAATTATAAGGGAGGTAACTTGAGCAAATGTCATCTCAGAGTCCTACCTTGCTACAGGCTCAGTTTACACCAACACGTGATTTCTGGAGTTCTCCTGATTTACCTAGGGGTAAATGTCTATATGTATCACACTGTCCTACTTTTAGCAAGTTTTTGCCTTTTCTTTTTGCATGCTGAATGCCTGCAAAGCAATTATATGCCTGAACTTAAGCCTCTCTGCCCCTTTATTTTTTAACAGTGCTATTCTTTCACTCTGGAGCTACTAATATTTGAGGTCAGAAAAGCTATTTATACCACTTTATAACTCAGTGCCATTTTTTTCTTCATTCTCACATGAAGGCCCTTCTACCCAGCTATAAAAAAGTACCGGAATATAAGTAAGAATCTGTCCTTTTTTATTTCTAGCACCCAGATACTTGCAAATGAGGATGAATGTAAAGAATCTGTTCCCAATTTCTGTTCCCTTACTAATAAAGACAGGAATACACACGCTGGGTTTCAGTGTCTTCCCCAGCAGATTCCTTAACAACTGGAAAGCTCCACCAATTAGTCCCCAGCACAGGATATGCTTCAGCTGCCCTGCTGGCAATCAGTTGCTCCAGAGCTTAGATTGATTTTGGCCTGTGATTATCAATGCTCTGGTTCTTGTCCGGACAGGACAGGCAAGATCTTAAAGACAAGAAGACATTTCAGGCAATAAAATCAGGATGTTCTACTCAGCACACAATTTCCTTCTATATCCCAATTTTGCAAGGCACATAAGTGTGTGCTTAACTTCAAGCACATGATTAATCACCTCTTTGGGAACAGGAAGTCTTTCACAAACTGGAGGCTATGTCTTCTCTTCTGCAGCTCTAAAGATAGCCGCCTTCTTTTTCCTGTTTTCTTTTTCTTCCTTCTTTCTCCCCCCCCTTTTCCCATTTCCTCTTTTTTGTTGTTGTTACCTTTCCCTGTTTCTTTTTTCCCTGTCATATCTAATGCAGTTGTGCAAAGTTCTTCTCTTTCCTAAATATGGTGTGTGGGCAGGGAGGCAATTATTTAAATAATAAGGTGTGGGGGGGAATAAGTTATAAAAAGAGCAGCATGTTCCCAACTTTTCAATGGGAATTTGTACTTCTGAACCAGTTCAATTTCTCTGGAAGCCTGAGGACTACGCACACGTAAGACTGAACCCGGCCTTTTTCTTGGTGTTCATCTTCTATAAATGAACCACTTAACTATGTTTTTGAAACTCATAAATTAGTAGCAAGAAGCTGCACAAATAGTAAGTAAAACAAAACAAATGAGTAAGAAAAACTGCATGCAAAACTTTATCCTTCCCAAGTCTCCAGGACATCTTTTGAATACCCTTCTAACATTAAGTGTTTGTGACCATGGCAAAAAATGTTTCCACATGTTGACAATGTAGAAAAATGTTGCAAATACTTTTAAAATATTTTAATAAATAAGTCTCATGTTTTAATCAGACACTTAGAGCCTGCATGTGTTTTCTGTAAAAAGCCAATGCAATGATTCTCATTTTCACAGAAATGTGATCCAGCCCTAGAGTTGGCAGAAGTTGTGGTTTTGGATCTGAGCTCCAAGGAACAAAATGCTAGAAATGTGATTCATGAGTTAAGAGGATCTCAGGTTGGGTGTATTTCACTTGAAATACTTGAAAGGATACTTTAAAGGACTTAACCACTTCCTGAAAGATCATCTCATGTGCTTATAAGGGTTACTCATGAAGGTTCACTCTATCACAAGGTTTCCAGCGTGGTAATTCATGGGCGGCATAAATCCTGAAGCATATCACTTGATAGCCAAACTTGTGACAAGCAGTGTACTAATTGCCTGTATCTGCAAAAACCTCATCTGGTTAAAATTCCCTTATTAAATAGATGGTTCCCTAGAACAAAGAAAGGAGGAACTGGGGGAGGGGGTTAATTAATTAAATATTCTTCATGCTACTACTATTTTTCTTCCTGACTCCTTTTTCTGTACTTCCAAAAAATATTCATCCTCCTAGAACTGTCTGTCAATAGCACAAGCAATCACAACAGATTATCCCAGAGGGGACTCTGATCCACTTTCACTGTTAAGACAAAACTTCCACTGATACCAATGACTTTGACCTTGAAATATGCATTTGTAGTTGACTTGTCATAGCTCAGCTTTGCTGCCCACTTGGCATGATGCACACCACACACCTATTTACTTAGGAAGCAGAATGAGAAGTGAGAGTTACAGAAAATCTGTTCTGAACTACTTCAATTTAATTTGGATATTTGTGGGATTCAGCAGAGAGTCAGAAGACTAACCTAGTTATGGAATAAGAATATTAGCCACTGCAAGTCTGGCTCTGGCCAAATTGTTTTTCACATAAAAACAATCTTTGTCATTACTATGAATATAAAGGGATTGTTTTTTACTTTCATGTGACATTTGGAGGCTCTGTTCCTACAAAGACTGGTGCATAAGCTAGACCTAAACCTCTGTGGAGTAGACACCACACACACACACACACACACTGTTCCCCTTTAATTCCTTGATTTCAGCATGTGCGAGGTATAAGGTTAAGCAGCTCAGGTATGTTTTGAGGCATTCTTGGTCTATCACCTGTACAATGGTGTAGGAGTCTCCTGCATATATTCACAGCAGCAAAACACCAGCTGGGCTATTGCTATAACAGTTTTGTGGGAGGAAGATATGATGGGGAACAGCAGAAAGAAGAATATCTTGGAAAATATTTCGGTGTAGCGTTAAGGTGTGAGGTGGGAAAGTAGAGAAGCAGGCATTAGATAATCTAGTCTTTAAAATCTACTGTATGTGGTTTGTGATCACTGTTACTCAGAAAAAACCTCCTTGCTCAGCCTAAGGCTCTCAATATCCTTACTCACAGTTCTGTGGCTTATTCACAAGCTTCTCTATTTGATTTGGTATTTTTTAATAAGAAAATGCCTCCTTTCCAAATCTTAATATTGGCAAGCTACTCTGGTATGCTTCTTACCCAGAGGAAGTTGCTCAGAGTTATGCTGCAGTCCTTTTATTTACTCCTAACATATATAGTTGTTTCTTGTCAGCCATTAATAGATAAGTATTTTACTATCTGGGGGTTTTTTTTCACCTACTAAAATCTTATCTATATAGTTCCAATGGTGTCTTGCAGCTGCAGAGTCCCCTTCCTCCCCCTCACTCTGTGACCTAACCTGTCCTTGCTCTAGAGATTATAGTAAGAATTACAATATCCCATTGATTTTTGACACTCCCTCATTCTTCAGAAATACCCATTACGTCAAGTTCTCCTTCCACTGTCATACACTCTGCTTTCACCTGTTATTATCTTTAAGCTTGTGGTATGCAGACATTGATAGTATTTTTGGCCATCTACCTATTTTTAAACAACTCCTCTGCCTAGCTCCCTACTTCAGCATATACCAGTGGTTTCAGTTTAGTTATCCGCAAGGTCATCTGTCATCCCCGTTCCCATCTTTTAGAACTGGATACACAGTCAGCATGCTGATGGGGGAAAAAGAAGGTATGTGGAAATGCAAGCACTCTTCTAGCCAAAGATTTGACTACTCACATCCAACCCAGTGCAGACAATGCGCTGCCTGATCCTGTATGGTGTGATGATGTCAGAGCAGTGTGGCTGCAAACCCCTTTCCATAATTAGATCAGGGCTGCATTTTCCCTTGGAAATGCTCCCTCTTTATCATCAAGACATTTCAAAGCTCACTTCTATTCCTTTTTTTTTTTTTTTTTAAGCAGTGGGAGAGCTGATTTTTCCTAGCAATTTTTTCCCAGTCAAAAAAAATGATAATGAAAACCAATTTCTGCTTTGAATTTTTTTCAGCTATTCCATTACTAATCTTTCCATTGGCTCATTGAAAACTGTGAGAGAGGGTTTGATTCTTTTCCATGGAAAGAACATGGAAAAACCTTGTTAGGCTTTTTGTAGAAAAAGAACAATTTTTCTTTTATCCAGCATTTTGCTTGCAATTTTCTGTAACGTTTCTTTGAAAATCCCTGTCCCAGTTTCCTTTTAAATTTCTTCATTCTGTTCTGCTATTGAAAAGGCTGCAGATGGACGGGGGGATCTAGGAACTCCCCGTGTCAATCAGCTCCGTTCACTCAATGGCTGTATTTATTAGTTTCATTAAAAACATATTGAGCAGCCCCGGTTGCTCGGTTCTGCACGCCTACACAATCCCCGCTGCCGTGCCATCCCCCTGTCAGTTAGTGCTCTATCCTGAGGCCTCTCTCAGCTTGAGATTCCACATGAAACATGAATCCAAGGGGATATCACACGTGTTTAGGTCTTGCTGGAAAGCTTCCACGCAGCTTGACGGGTGGGGAGGGGGCTGGGGGCAGTTTGATGAGAAAAAAGAAGTGCTTGAGGTATGCTGATAATGAACTTTTTTTTAATCTCTTAAAGGAGAAATGGAAAGAAAAGGTCTGTGTAAAGCCTGGAAAATCTCTCCATCATTACTGCCATTTGGTAAGCTGTGACATGAAGGTACATGTAACAGCTGACCAGCGTATTAGTCACAAACTATGGGTTGGTAGGAAATATGGCACACCGGGCTGTCATCATACAAAGGAGCAGTTCTTAGAGAGGACTGTTAATTTGCTACATTATTAATGCTGAGCTAAAGGCTGCTCCCCTGCAGAAAATGTTACATTCTCTTTATGCCACCTCCTGTTCTTATTAAAATCAGAGCTACGTGGAAGAGCAGAACCATGGCAGGAGTCTGCTCTTTTTGAGGCCAAAGGAATGGGTGCTGACAGAAACATTATAATTAGACTGGCTCCCTTTTAGCACTTTCGCTGGTGTTTTTTATAAAAAAACTATTTTTTTGTATGATAAAATAAAAAAAGTTTGGCATGAATCAAAAAATCTCCATACTCAGGAGTGAGCATTGAGGTCGCACTCTAAACTCTATTTCAGTTGGAAACCTGCCTAATAGCTTTAATGGTCTTTAGATCACACACCGGACTAGGGGTAACTTTTCAGAAAATGGCATTTTTTTCTGTATTCAGCTGTGATGAGTGCCCATAAAAAATCTATCTGCTCAGGCACATTGGAACTTAACATCTTCCTCTCTTTGGAGAGGACGTCTCTTTCCGAAAACATTAGACTGAATTAACTGCTACCTAAATACCATAATTTCCTTTTTCTACCCCTTTATATCTATGGACCAAGAACTTTAATGACTTATCTAAGAAAGGAAGAGACTGGAGTATGCACTGATGCTCTCAAGCACTCCCAAGGATGTATAGCACATAACCCCTTCCAGATGTATCTTCTGTTTTCCTAAGCAGGTCACAGTGTATTAGCATTGATCTCAGAGTTCCTTACAAAACCACAGTACACCTTTTGTCTTTTATGGCAATAGAGATTCAGGGATACAGCAAAAACAAAAAATCTGCTTACTACCGAACAAATAATACTCTTCACAGTTACTTCCCCCCCTCAAAACATTCTACCCTCACAGTCATCCTCGACAAGGAATTCTTAGTATTGCTTCCAGTTCCCAGGTGAGAGAGTAAAAGTGCACTGGCATCACAAAACACGTATCAGTATCACATAGCATACATCAGTATGGCCTCAGTCAAGACTCAAATACATATGCTCCCCTAAATTTACGTCTTTTTGTGTGAAAAGAAATAAGTCCTACCAAGATGGAGAACTCATCCAGTTCACAAGGCACATACTTGGCCCTTCCCAGAATACGCACAGCCACTGTGTCATGTATCACACCATTCCAATGAAGAATACAAGAGAGAACACAGGCAGGGAAGGAGGAGAACCATGGTAATGCAGTACTTTCATCTAGTGTATGTGAGTATCATGGTGTTGCCACTGAAGCTATCACTTCAATGGTTTGGCAGTCAGCTAAGGAGAAGTTGTTGTTTAACAGGATATAACTTGACTGCAGGTGCTGTTAACCAGGAACAATATGGTGTTATAAACAGATTAGCAGACAGGTGACCAGGGAAGGCAGTCTGAGGCCTCTGTCTCTTTGGAATCTGATACTCTCATGGAACTTGGAATGTGAATGATGTCATTAATGCAGGTACCCCTGTCTGGTAGGAGAATGCTATTATTCCTGGTTTAGGGAGGTTTTGGAAGGCTAAAGACTCCTGATACCAATAAAGATATTTAGGCATTGAATTCTACTTGTGAATTTGGATCAAAGTGATGGGTTTACAGTGCCACAGGAGTGTCCGGCTTGGCAGACAAGGCCTATTTACACCAGAGTATTACACTCAGAAGAGCTTTATTTGTCTCCTCTTCTCACATCGACTTAAGCATAGGGGTGGGGGTAGGAGAGTATTCTTAAGGATTTTATTAAGATAGCACCAAGAAAGTCAGGAGGGAATATAAGAACTTGAATATCCCTAAATACCTGTATGTATGCACATGTATAAATACAAATGCGTGTGGGACAACACATAAAGCAGTAACCACGCTGATGGTGATTACCTGTTCACTTTGAGTTGCCAGCACACAAACAGATGTTAGTCTAGTTCTTAATGGATCTACCTCCACAGCTGGCAATGCTTGGCACAGCTAAAGGCAGTTAGAATCAATAAGCCTTGAATTTCAGTGGTGCAGAGGCTGTTTTAGCCCTCCATTTCAAATAATTCTTCTGGGTCAGGTGTGTGTGGGGCACATGGCATGTGAAGGAGGAGCCAAAAACTTCCTTGATTTATGTAGTATTTTCACAAGCCATTATTTTTCCCCAAATAAAGTAAAACCAAAAACATTATGAGCTGAAAGCGATTTTGGCACCAGACTCTTCTTGTTTTCAGTCCCACATACTCTAAGATGATTGGCACTATAATCAGATGAATGAAAATTATGGCCCTGTCTGAGGGTCATAAACTTCTACTGGAATCATGGATTTTTCTGGAACTATTTACAAAATCTTTTCAGTAAAATCAACACACAGAGTAACGAGGAAATTGCCTTAGAGGAAATTGGTTGCTGCACTTACAACAAAGGGTATTGTAACCAATAGCTACAGTTACATGGTCAAGAAGACATGCCTTTCCCAACTTGGTGTCAAAGTCAACTCAAGTCCTCTGCACACTAGGCTGTAAATTCCCAAAATCTGGATTTAGCACAGAATTCAGTAATAACAAATGATAGTTCAAACTGTCCTCCTTGGGCTTGGCTACTGCCAATCAAAAGTCTCTCTCCATGAAAGAGGAAACCAACCTTTCACTACAGAATCACCTAGGCAAAATGTCTTACACACATATTAACACCTCTCTGTATGTCTGCTAGAGCCATGGAGAAGTGAATTCCATGGGCATACTATACTCATGCTACTTAGGAGCATACAGAGGAAAAAGGGGTGCACATCACTAAAACTGAGCCAATACAAGATGATGATATTCAGTTATATTTACCTAAAATGATTGTTGTGGTACAGGTACAATCTGGAACTTCCAAATCCCGGTACAGTTCCTCATCATATCTTGCTCTATTTAAAACCAAACCTGAGGTTTTCTTCACACGTTTTGTCTTCAGCATCCTCTTATCCTTCTCTGTAAAAAGAAAAAATAAATACAAATGAAGAAGGTATTTAAATTTGAGTGTATATTTCCTTATTAAATTGACACAAAGATACAGGGAATTTTTTCACAGTTGTTGACTGTTTTTCATATGTTCAAGCTGCTTCCAAGCAAGTCCTTCCCTGCACAGAAATGGGGCTCTTCTGAACGAGGGACAAGTGGCCAAACCCCTTTTCACACAGTGACTCACTGCCAGTGACTTCCAATTCATTGGGGGCACAGTCTCCCCTTGGCAGGTGTACAATATAATTCCTACTAATATAAAAGGGAAAACTGCCCTCCCTAGTTTGCCAGGCAGCAACTACCCAAGGGCTGGTCTTTCATTCAGAGTCTGCACAAAATGGCTCAGCCTGTAGATGTTTCTTTTGCCTGCCCACCATGGTGGGCCAGCTTCCCTCTGGAGCATGCACTTACCTCCCGCTGTACCACCAGGCACACACAGACAGCAGGGGAAGGAGGACGCCTGCCATCCCTGAGAGCACAGCCGCCATCTTGGGGCTTCTGCATCATGGTGGGCACCTGAGGCACCAAGCCTGTGTTCAGAGAGCAGCACAGCTCCTCCTCACCACACAGATCAGTTAATATCCGGCAACACCCGATCACAGTGACACAGCTCCCGTGAGCCCACAGTGCTCTCCTCACAGACAGCTGTGCTCATCAGAAGAGCCCAAGAGCAGCTGCTGGAGGGAAGGGTGCTGTGTGGGAGTGCCGGCGGTGCTCACTCACACAAGTAAACGCACCTGATGCTGACCGGCTCGGCATGGCTTGTGTCTCACACCACCAGAATCTATTACCTGTCCCCACACGATCTCCCCAAACAGTGCCCATGGTCCGGGCTGCCTTTGGGCGCCTGACAGCCCTGAGCTATACCCAGGTGGTGTTGTGGGGGGTATCTGACAGGACTATACCAGCAATTTAACAGTATGGACAACTAGGCTATGGCCCCCTTGAGTTTACTAATGAAAATGCAACCTGTGAATGCCTAGGTGCCTGGTTTTTACCCGTGCCATGACTCCGGAGGGCAGGCACCCAGCACCAGAGTTGCTGAGGGAAAAGCAGGCGAGGGGTTAATAGCAGTGCCCACTATGAAGAACATGGCGGCATTTTATAACTCTTTGTTTACCAACACTGTGGAAGTAAAACCCTCATGGCTGAGCAGAAAGCCTGGCCAGTTTTGAAAGAGGGTCCACAATACAGTGAAGTATGGGGTGGAGACAGAAGGATGGCAGAAACCCTGTATGGGGAGAGGGCGGCATGGCTTCCACGTGCCGGGAAAGGACCCCCCTGCCAGGAGGTGAACGTTTCATGCTGCACTTCACTTCAACCTTAACGCTCCTGCTGCCGCTGCCACAATTTCCTGCTCAGGCAGTGAGCAGGGCTGGTGCTTGCGGTCAATGCCAGAAGTGCCTGAGGGGACAGGCTGGCTGCTGCCAGGAGACCTGAGGGGAGAGGGGTGCCATTTGGAGGTGCCCCGTGCCTCTCCCAGGGCAGCAGGCTGTCCTCGGGGAGCAGGAGAAGGACATTCCACTCCCTCTCTCTTAACTCTGGCTGTGCCTGATTTTCTTAGGAATGGGGTCTCTGAGCAGTGGAGGACTATACTTGGCAAGTACATACGTTCACTGGCTGTCATACAGTGTCATACTGACTCACCATACATAGTTGTATTCCCTGAGGTGCACAGTGACACAGCCATGATTTTATTTCTTGGGTCTCTGAACAGTGATCGCTTTAGCTCCCTGTAATTCTTCCTTCACAATGAAGACAATTACAATTTATCATTTAGCAATGATTTAATCATTAAATATCAATCAGCTAAATGCAAAGGGGTGATGATGGTCTTGGGCTAAGAAGGGAAGCTGCCATCCGGCAGCATAAAAACCTGAAAAAGGAGAGAGATGAGGAGGTTTGGAGTGGGCTGAGAGGAATCAGGGAAATGTTTGCAAGATCAGCATCAGGAAAGCAGAATGGAAACAGTTAAGGGTTATTGATAACAGTTAGTTGGGATTTCAGGGTGTTTCAAGGCGATACCTTGGAGTTACTCACATCGCTTTACATGGATCTGTAGCTGAGACCTTCCCTTCTGTGCCACAGCTCTTGAATCGTATTTAGGTTATACTCTGGCAGCTCTCGCTGTTTCCCAGAGCGTTAGGCACTGTTCTGATTGAGAGCTGTGCCCTTCTTCCTCTTCCAAGTTACCTTCCTTGTAGCAGCTCTCTCTGCACCATCAGCTAGCCACTGTATTTCAGTGTCACAGGACAGAGGTGACAAAATATTTTTTTTAGGGAGTAAAATATTCACCTCGGAAAGCCAAGGTTCTCATCACCGAATTTTAGGAATTTGTGTTTATTTTGCAGCTATCTCTCAAAAGGGTAAGAGGCTTTTGGTGAAGGTCAGGAAAGCTCCTGTTTCCCAAAGATCCTTCCTGAATATCAAAAAAGAACTTTTAAATTGTATCACTTGACCATACTTCTCTTTACTTATGGGATTAGTACTGGCCCTAGGTTTGCTAACAGCAGCTAGACTGGAGCCTGAGGGCAAAAGTGCCTTCTCATTACCTCAGTAAATCAGAAATATTAGATAGGAGCCTCGGACCAGAAGGTATTTTCCTGGATTGGGACTCTGGTTTCTAGTCCCCACGCTCCGTATTATTTAACAGTTCAAGTCGAATTTGAGGTTGCACCTGCCTGAGATGCTTTTGTTCAGTCTGCACTCCCAAAAAGTCCAGCAGAAATCCAGCAGGTAGGGATAAATTTGACTGAGTTTGGAAGAGCCTCCAAAGCCCTGAGGAATTTTAAACTCAAGACTAATTGGGTACAGCGCAGCTTCATTTTATTGCCTCTCCATCACTGAACCATCTCCATCAACCAGCCAGAACATAAGCAGACAATGAACCTGGAACCACACACAGAGGTACATGAGGAAGGGTCTCTGAAAATAGGATGTGTTCGTTACGATTTAAAATGAAAGATCTCCAGAAAACTGAAGTCAATGGACGAGCCATGGACACAGAAGGCCCCTAGAAGCAATAGTGCCAATAACCCTCATCAGCTTTCAAGACCACAGAGGTACATGGTGAGGGACAGGAGCTCTCAGTCAGCAGGCATAGCTTGCAACTGGGCCTCTGAAAAGACTTCCAGCCAAGTAATCAGAAACTGTTTATGAAAAACTATTTATTTTGTGTCAAAACTGACTGACATTTTAAAAAATAACTAAACCCAGAAGTATTACAAAATTTGTAAAGAGCACTAAAATAGCGTAACTCTGGTGGCAAACCCTCACTTTCACTTACTTCTAATTCTGCCCTAGGAAAAGATGAGGTTAAGCCAAAACTAAACCAAACAAAGAAAACCACCACAAACCAAAACAACAAAATAAACAAACAAAAAGGGGGGGGAGGGAGAAAAATCTACATCTTGAGTTTAATAGGAAGCATTTTTCTCATTTTCAGCTCAAGTAGCTTGAAGAAGATACTTGAGGAAACGAATAGATCTTGCAACCTCCTCTGTTACAGTAAGCTGCCCACCAGGTAGCCACATGTTGCAGAGTTATGCCTGGACAGTGCTGAGCTTGCTGAGCCTCCCACAGGTGAGAAAGGGTGATGAGGGTGGTGAGAAAGGGGTAAGGACTCTTCAGCCCTTCTCTGCTTCAGCTGAGATGCGTTTGAAGGAAAGGATCTATGTCTGAAAAGTCATGCAAAGTTTGCACATGAGGAGTTCACATCAGATGAGCTCAATAGCATGGTCATATGCAGTCTAACCTTAGAAGTGAATGCATTTTTCTCTTCTTTCCTTAGAGAACTCCACACCCTGACAGCAGGAGTCGCCCAAGGTGTGTGATTGTGTGTTACTGAACATTTTCAGATGGAAGTTCTTTCACAGCATCTTTTTTCTCTGGCCTCCAGCTCAGGGAGACCTTATGGTTTAGGGAGAGAGAAAGTGAAGGAACCTGGACCTTGCCTTTACGAGAAGAAAGCTATAAAGGCAAAATTCTATTTGCAGAAAGAATTCTGTGTCATACATAACTCCATGCCTATGTCATACAAATATCTCAAGCTACAACAAGGACCATTTTTTTTTTTGGCCTTTTATTTTCATGGTAGGATGCCAAAAACTCTGTGACAACTCACTGCCTCACTCACACTCACCCTGTGACACCAAGATGCACCAAGGTACCACTGCCCCACTGAAGCAGACAGAGCACTGTGCCTTTTTGATGATTTGGAACACAAGCCCAAAATTTGATCTGTGCTGAGCCCTCTTCCAGTGCTCAAGAGCTGTTTGTTAACATACACCCAGACACTATTAGTTATGTCCATCATCAAATATCTGGTACAACCTGAGTGACCAGAGTAGCCATGGGTATCACTGGAACTTTTGTCTTCCAGCTTACTATGTGGCTTTCCAGAAATGCTTGACATTACCTCAGCTCCTTTTACATTCAACTCATCCCCTGGAGTGACTCACCTCTGGATGTGTCTCTCTTCATTAGCTACAGAAGGAGCATAAATGAGTAGGTTAGAGCGGTCATCTGGCTTCTAGAGGCAGATGTCAGGAGGGGAATCCTATCCTCCACCTATCTGACATAAACAGTCCTAGCACGTCTCCCAACAAGGCAAGTGGTGCATGTTGTCCCAGAAATAAAACCTAGCACGCTGGCATCAATGAGCACTATATAGGATGTTCATGTGCAAAGCCTATTAGGGCTGTGCAGTGTGTGAGCACAAAATGGCAAAAATCTAAAGGGCTACCAGCCTGACTTGAAAAAGTAATTTCATTTTATGCCATGACACTGCAAAGTAATTGTGCCCAGAATGACTGTTTTTACTGCCTAAATACATTTTTAGTACTTGAGCATCCAGGTGGATTCAATTGCTCTTGCAATTTTTCAGGCATTAAAGAGGGAGACTAAATGACTGAGGCGGGGGAAAGAGAACAATACTGCGCTCCTGTGAGACAGCCTGATACACGGACTAGAGCATAGCACTAGTCCTCAGGAGCCTCAAAGTCTAGTCCTATTCTGACCACTGACCGACCAGTGTTTTAATGCTAGGCATGGAAAACGCAATGCAAGTGTTCTCTGTGTCTTTTACAAAAATAACACTGGCTGAAATCTTCAACCAGCGTAAACTGTCAAGTAACACAAGCCACTGACTCCAGCAGAAGCAGCATTACAAGCCAAATGTGGTCAGCTTTTAAGCATAAGAACGTCCTTCTTGACCATCTTTTCCAAAAGCAACATGTGATATGGCATGAATATAAGCCACACTTGAACTGTGATAAAATACATAAAAAACAGGACATTATTTAAATCCAAAAATGTGATTCTGATTCAGTTAAGCATACTTAGAAATTATATCACCAATAACTGTTTATAGAACCATAGCCTTAACTGATACTCAAAAGCCTGTTCACAGAAGTTTTCATAAAGAAATAATATACAAGGCACACTAAACACTGTCGGGCCAAACACATTCTACTGTTTATTACACATATTACATTCTTAAATAAAAATGCGTCACATAACATTTTTGCATAGATATCTTACAATATACCAATTTAAAAAAGAATTATGAAACAGACCAGTAACAAAAATAAATTTTTTCTTCATTAATAATTTTGTAACATTAACATACCACCATCATATAATACAAATAATATTTTTAAATCTTAAGACTTTTTGTACAGCAAAAAAACTGACAAAGTAATATATTTATATATATATATATAAAAAGCTTAAAAAAAATAAAATGTCAAAAAAAGGCAGAACTGAGGGCTACAAGATTGGGTACTTCTGTGATATATTAGAAATACCAGAGTAGGCCTGAGAGAACGTGACCGAGGGCATCTCCAAAATGCACTTGTCAGACACATCTGGTAAAAGAAAAATTATAGTGCAAAATGAAAGTCCTTCAAGCAATGTTGTTTTCTTTTTTCTTTCTTTTAAATAGGGAGCATTCATACTTTTTTGTGTCATTGCCAAACAAAAAGAAAAATAAATCCCCCAAACAAAAATATACATGTAGTAAGTAGAGAGCAAGAAAGGTTCCAAAGGCCAAGAAAGAAAACAGGCCACTTTGCAAAGCGAGGAAAGAAAATCTCAGCCTGCATTATTATTTTTAACTAAATGAGTAGACATGCTAAGGCCTTGTTTCTAAGAGAAAAGCTGCACTGTGGTTTAGGTACTTAAATTGGTGCAAGACCCTTCCTGTAGAGGTATCTTAATTGGTTGAAGCATTTCTTACACTTCGGCTTAACTGCATAGGATGCCAATGCAAAGTCAATCCAGGCAATCAAGTAATAGGTGCAGCTACAAGGTGATTTTAACTCAACTGATAATTTAACTTAGGGCAACTTCCCTGGTAGAGACAGGGCCTTGGTAACAAAGTAGTGTTTAAACCAGTGTTTTGATCTACTTCCAGAATCTGACAGGCCTGGGGTTTAAAATACAGAGCGACGGGTAAAATGTATGTTGCAAAATATCAGGATCAGCCCTTCGGCCATCAGGCCTTCCAGGAACTGTGTGTTAGCTTTTCATTTCCCCGAGAGCCTAACAAAAAAAAGGCTAAACTTGTCACCTTTCTGTCCATTCTAGTTCACTTTTACTGTGTACATGCTAAGCCCTCATCCTCCTCCCTTCCCACCTCCCCTCCCAATCCCCAAATTTGCAGCCTACTCATTTGCAGTACACAGCAACATGTATTTCCCAGCACTGTTGAAAACTTTTCCTAGAGAAGCTGACATGATTCCTAAGATGCAGTGGCAACAGCAAGTGCCCTCCCAAATCAAAGCAATAGGCACGGTTGGCTACTACAAACTGTAAGTCAGTAGCTCAGTTTCCTCTTCTGTGTAGGTATATACAGTACACCGTTGTACATCCACACCCACACAGAGACAGGGTGGAGAACCTGTTTTCTGGCAGTATACAGAAGTTAGGATCAAAGCACTTAAAAAAAATCATCAAAGCTTTCATTTTGAAAATCGCAAAGAGTTCCAACTTCAATTATTACACCAAAAATGCCATAAACAAGCATTAAGGAAAACTATAAAACCCTGTTTGAAAAACGACGCCTGCATTTGAAAGTTTTCAGGTAGGGGAACCCATTCTTGAGGTGATAAAGGCAGCCTACCCCCCATCTCCACATTTTTATGTATATAATTTATATATATCATTATATATATAACTTATATAGCATGAGTATGCCTTGGACTTTTTCCTCTAAGGGAGGAGGAAAGTCTCAGCTTTACGAGACAGATCTTAGTACCTGGTGGGCCAGATTCTACAGATCTTACAGTGCTAAATCTTGCCACTGAAGCCAGTGTAGAGCTGTGGAGGAGAAAGACTGCAGTAGTCATCCCTAAACTATTAATGAAAAGAGACACAAAAGTGACAAAAGGAAGAAGAACATCCAAGCTTGGTCTGGAAATGATCATTCAAGAAGGCGTAGATTTAACGCTAGTGAAAGACAGACAAGACTTGTCAATGAGCAGTTGAAGTATCTTGTGAGGAAAT
The DNA here is from genome assembly GCF_004027225.2 of Strigops habroptila. Taxonomy (NCBI): domain Eukaryota; kingdom Metazoa; phylum Chordata; class Aves; order Psittaciformes; family Psittacidae; genus Strigops; species Strigops habroptila. The sequence goes on along the minus strand of NC_044281.2, from coordinate 13,570,862 downwards.
AATTCTAATTTTTCAATACAGAGTTAAATAGAGTTATTGTCAAGCATTGCTTTTATTCTCGGTATGTGGGGATCTTTGCAAGTGCAATTCTATCTGAAATCAGCAAAAAGTACTTTCAAAGAGTGTTGGGTTAGAGGCATCACCCAAGATATGAAAGCTTAAAAACAGTCTTACTGGATGGAGTGACAGGACATGCCAAGTCCTGAATGAAATCAAGAATAAAAGCCCTTGATCCACTGGGTGCTGGCCTAGTAACATTAAGTTATTTACAAAATTTTTCTTTTTTTTTTGTTTTTTAAATTTAAAGATTTTGACACACATTAAGGGAACAGGCAGAGCAAAGGAAACACTTAAGCAAGTTGGATTTTCATCAGTTTTGTCAAAAGCACCAATTATGACCTCTTTTGTACGCAGATAAATACACTATGTGTGTTAGAGACAGCTAAAAAGCCCAAATTGTCTAGGGCCAGGTAAAAATGAGGGAAAAAGCCTGATTCTGTAGATATCAGGAAGGTCACAGATAAGATACACTCCATCACTGCAACTATCATATTGATCAACTCCGTTTTAGCCATACACCCTGGTGAGTAGTTATCTTTTTACTCCTAAAGTTAAAACAGTTCCAGAAGGAAGGACCTGGGGGCTCCTCCTGGGGTCAGGTTCTTCTTCCCCATCTGTTTGGTCAGTTCTTTCCACATATGAAATGAAAATGTGCTAGCCTAAAAAAAAACCCAACACACCAGCAAACTCAATTCCAAAAAGTCTGAGGAAAATAAGAATTAATAATAATAATAAAATTAAAAAGGTTAACCTTTGTAGAAATATATACTGGCTTAGATTTCAGGTCTTGGAAACCATCTTTGAGACATCACATGGGTTTCTACGCTAGCAAACTTCTTTCCATACTATCTGGTTGGTCCCTGCAGCTGTGACACATCTCATGGTATAATATTGCTTCAAACCAGTTTGCTAAGGGTTTTGGGGTTTCTTTAAAGATTTCTTCCTCTCTAAGTCTCTCTCATGAAGAAGCCTTATGAAGTGTAATGAGGATGAAACTATGAGAGTTTGCGAGAAACCCTACAGACCTGTCCTACAGTCTGATCCGCCAGCACGAGACTGGGAAAAACCAGAACCAGTACACATTCAATCACTGAGAACTCTGAAATGAATCATAGAAACACAGAAAAATTAACGTTGGAAGGTACCTCTGGAGGTCACCTAATTCAACCCTCTGTTTAAAAAACAGTTTAGTTAGATCAGACTGCTCAGAGCCTTGTCCAAAACACTGAAAGAATCTAGGATTTCAGTTCATCCTTTCTCTTCCTCTTTTGCCAATTTATCCAGCTAATGTCATTTTCTAGACTGAGTACTGGCTGCTGTTCTGAAAAAGAACAACTCTGGGATAATGAAAAATACTGCAGACTCTGGAATGCCCTTTTCTGTTAGGCTAATCTTTATAAAATACATGTGATTGATAGTTTAGATTAGGAAAAAAAAAACAGAACAAAGATGCACTGAAGTGGTGTTTTGGTCTAAAAAGTGGCTAAAACACAGCATCATTTGTCTTTGTATTTGATATAGTATGAGTGAAACAATCCATTTTTTTAGTTTAAGGTAAACCAGCAATGATCACATTGGAAAACCAGAATTTTGCTTGCCAGGCCTCAAGCTGGCAGCATAGAAAGTGTATTTCTACAAGCATATTTCCATACACAGATCCAGCAAATCTGATTAGAAAAATCTTTATATGGGTGCTTCTTAAATGATTTTTCATAAGTCAGTTTAAAAATAGAATATTATCATAGAGGATAACTTGTCTCAATTAGATAATTGAAGAATCCAAAATAAGTAATTATATCAATGCTGTAACATATGAAGCACATCTTGATCTGGAATATTCTGTCTGGTTTTGGTCTCCCCATTACAAGAAAATTACTGACGTATCGGAGAACGTCCAGCAGAGAGCCACCATGGAGATCAGGTTCTGGAACACATGATGGATGAAGAGAGGCTGAAAGACATGGTTCAACCTTATGAAGAGAAAGGTGAGGGTAGATCTTATTGCTGTCTACAGATACCTAACAGAGGGTGTAGAGAAGAAGGCAGACTCTTCTTGGAGGTGCGCAGTGGACGAGGCAATGAAAACAAGCTGGAACATGGAAAATTCCCACCCTACACACGGGCTTTTAGATTTTTTTAAATTTTACCATGAAGGTAATCAAATATTGGACAAGCTTGTAGAAAAAGGTTGTAGAATTTCCACCCTTGGGGATATTTAAAACTCAGCTGGATATGGCCCTGAGCAACCAGCTCTAGTTGGAGGTTGGCCAAGACAGTTTGTGGAGGCCCCTTCCCACCTGCATGATTCTATCATTGACTGCTCTGCTCCAAAATATTATTTATTTACTCACAAAACTCACATTTGCTTTAGTTGCTTCCTCTATGTACACTATTTTCAGAGACTTTTGTCTCAATTTGTTCTCACCCTGTAGTTCCATGGCCTTGGAAACCACAATCTGACTTTCTTATAATGGCTTCTCTTTTGCAAATAGGCATAAATCTAGCATGAAGGAAGCAAGGTAAAGCTTCTCCTTCTTACAGCTGGATAACTCAGTCCTCAACTGCCACCAAATCATCTATTTCTGGGTTTGCTTCCAAGAAGCCCTACAGAGAGGATTAGTCTTTCCTCATTAGTCTGTTTCTACTCATAGTTTACAACATAGAGGACAACTGTACAACTTCAGCAAGGAGACACAGGCCCAAAAAGGATCTAGCTATAACAGATTACACAAGTTTGAAGTGCACATCTTAAAATATATGTGAAGAAACAAAAGTTGTCGTTGTAAAAAATGAATCCTGGAATGTTGAATCCCAATTATGCCTTTCCAAAATGGAGACTCCTTCTACAAAATACCAGCTGTGGTTCAAAACCTTAGTAATGACTAAGACACTTGCATATGAGCACCCAAAACCTGAAGTCTAGAGATTGGCTGAGTACACCACGTATACAAGTGAAAAATGTCTCCCTTTACAAGCAGAAGAGATGTTCCCAAAGTTCAAAATTTGGCTTCAGAGTTCATGACCTACTACAGAAAGAGCCTGAGAAATCTGAAATCTGGTTAAGTCTCTTACTCCCCTTTTATCTATGCTTTTAGGCTATCTGAATCCATGATTTACATGTAGGTCTGCCTCTAGAACAAAATCATCAGACATTTCAGCATGGTTTTTTTCCATGGGGCCCTTGTTCTGCCATATTCAAATAAGATGCCAACAAGACCATAAATGACAACTGGAAGTAAATAAAGAGTCTTGCTTGATTTTTTTCAGTTTTAAATAGAGTCTGGTACTTAAACTGTCACTTAATAATTAAGGTTTGTAGACTACTGATAGTGTGTCTAAAGGCAGGTGTGTTCAGAGGTCAAAAGAGGATATTTATACAGGTTGACAGCCAATGATTATCATAGTGGTGGATTTGAGAGCACACACTTTAAGACACTACAGTAATGAAATTCTAGGATTCTCTTATCCTGTTTTTAATCTAATACACTGACTGGATGCTCTACAGTTTCACACAGCTGAGGTTTCAGTTCCCATTAGACATCTGGCAGGATGCTCTATATATTCCAACACAAATTGGATTGTAGGGCCCTCAGTCCCAGTGGAACAGCTGGGTGGAATGGCCATTAAAAAGTATGCAAATACAGAGAAATACGAGATTGTCAGCAAGCAGTGCTCTGCAATTTTTAAATGTATACATATATATATAAGCATATATATATACACATATAGAGTATAGTTAGTTTAAAATCTTTGGAATAAACTCAATTTTTGTTCTCTCTGTCTTCCTTTCTTTTCTTTCACTCTCTTTCTCTCTCTCATGCTCTTATCACGAATGTTACATCATTGTCCCTAAAAGATGGTTAGATTTTGGTCCATATTTCATGCCATATGGGCCAGACATCGTATTTCCCCCCTGTCCCCAAAGTGTTCAATTGACAATCACAGTGTTTTGTGAAAACTGTGAAGAAAGCCAGCATCTTTTGAGTAAATTCAATCTCTCACTGGAACCGAAGGTTGCAAAGCGTGAGATTGCACTGTGAGGGTGGTAAGACACTGGAACAGGTTGCCCCTAGAAGTTGCGGATGCCCCATCCCTGGAAGTGTTCAAGGCCAGGTTAGATGGGGCTTTGGTCTAGCGGAGGTGTCCCTGCTCGTGGCAGGACGGTTGGAACTAGATGATCTTTAAGGTCCCTTCCAACCCGAACCATTCTATGATTCTATGATTCTATGAAAACACTGAGAATTCAAGTGCCAAGGATCCTGGTGACAGCTCTTAAACATCTATTGACTTTCCCGCTTCTTCTTTTTTCCCCTAAGAGTACAGTTTTACCTCCCCGAACATAAATTAAGGGAAATATTTAACAGTCAATGCGTCAAAACAGTCAAAGAAGGGCAGTTGGCTAATACAGTATAAAAGAGCAGCAACCATTTGTGGACCACACGCCATTTTGATTCATTTCTAGACACATCTTGTAGGGATGGGTCCCAGAATATACAAAATATACAACCAAATGACCACCTGCCTGCTTGCATAGGCCATTTTTATGGTCCTAAATGCAGTCTTTGGAGTCAGGGCCAGTGCCAAATAGTTTTAAATGCAGGTTATGGTAAGATACGGTTTTTTTTCTTTTGCAATGAAGACTTCAATCCTCTTTGAGCCAACAAAATCAAATTAGCAATAGGACTGAAGGGTAAGCATGAGACCTCCACTTCTTGATGGTTCACACAGGAGGCCAAAACGGACCTCTAAGTTAGTAATACTTTAGACCAATCATTTGGAAAGCCTCACTGCTGTATGTAAAATCCAACCCTTCCTTCACCGTTCACACTATTACACTTTTTCGTATAGGAGTGGACTACAGCATCAACTTGATGAATGGAAAAGGAGGACTTTGATAATTTCTTTAAAAGGCTAATGCTGAATGAAGCCATTGTACTTGGAAGAGGTTCTCGATTTCCCACTCAAAGACTGGAGCAGGATTTTTGGCTTGGGTTTTTTTTGTGTGTAAGATGCTCAACAAACATTAGCTTTAAATTAAAACGTCGGCAGGTACTCTTTACACAAACGAAAGTCCCATGGTTTAGATTGGTTAATAGAAGAACAGCAAGAAAAAGCAACATAATTCATCGCTAAGTCACTGTGGGTTGTGGCTAACATGCTCACATGATGTGGAAGGAATCCTGTAGTCATGCCTGTGTGGCCAGTCCCAGATGGATATCCAGGTGGAGACAAGGAGTTCTGAAGATCACTTGTTCGTGAAGAAAAGAGAAAAAATGTTTAAGCTTCCAAAAAAGCTTTTAAAGTTTTTTGTTCAACAAATAAACAAGAAGTCCTAGCTATGGCAATAAGGTGAGGCCTACAGAGATATTAGGTGCTGTTTCTCTGGGGTTTATCCCTTGGCCACTTAGCCATCATGGCAGCAGCTTCCAGAGTCCCTAGTGCATATGTTGTGCAATAGCCAAAACAAAAATTAAAATAAAAACAACCAACAAAAATATAGTCCTCCGTGAAGTCTACATAAAACTCAGGCCAAAAAGAGGATATTTGTGTCACAAGTGTCACTCCACAGTCTACTGCCATTAAGGCCACTGGTATTGACTTAAAAGGATCTCAATAGCTCAGTTCTAGGAAGAAGAACCAAAACCATGACAGGTCAAAGTGTCTGTGAGAAGTCTGACGCACTGAACATTAGGAATTCTCAGACAAAGAACAAATGAACCAAGAGGTTAATTTTGGCTACCAAACTAGGATTTGGTTTTCTAGGTCATTGTTCCTCCCCATCTATTTAAAAAGAAAGTTAGTGCTACAAATATGCAACTCCAAGACAACATATTCTCCTATTGAGTTGCATTGAGAAGCAAGTTAAATAAGCCCCTCCTACTGCCGTCCACCTGCAGGGAAGTCTCCTCTGTTTTCTTTGATTTCCATTGGCAAAACCAGGAAACAAATCCAAGGGACAAAGTACTGTAAGCAATTGTTTCTCCTCATTGACTTCACCTCTATACCATTTCCTCGCCTGCATCTTCTCCCATCCAGCTGGGGCAAGGCATGAAGAACTGATGTACGTATTGAAGTATGATCGGGTGCATGACAGTGTGAGCGTGTGGTCTCTGTACAGAGGATTACGCGTGATCAAGTTCTCTTCTCCTGCAAGGTAGCGCCTTGAAACTTGAGTCCCACTTTCATCTCACAACACTGAGCTCAGATGACATTCATGCCAAGCTGACTGATATTTAGATGTGTCTTTTCATGTGGAGGGCAAGGTGATCAGACCTGGAAAAACACCTGCAAAATAAAGCAAGTGGGAAATGACATAAATACAGGATATGGGAAAACAGGGTTCCTGTTCCTTCTTCATTATGTACAGGAGGAAATACATATCCAAGTTTAGAGACATTCCTTAGATTTCCATGGATCACCACCAAACCCTGTGTGATCGACCTCTGCAACCATATAGATGGCCAACTATCCTGGCACTTTGGCAGTTAAACAGACTGCTCTTCTCCTTTCTCTGTTCCTCTCCCTCTCTCTGCTTTCACTGAGTCAAATATCAGGGAAGAGTGCTCACCTGTGCACCTGTAGTACAAAATCAAATATTTAGTGTAAGTGTGTGTGTGTGCATATAAAAAACAAAGAAATAAAACAAGTCAGTTTTGTTCACAGTTTTCACTCAGCAAGACCAGTTTAAAAAACCACCAGCTTTCTCAACTGCCCAGTGCCTACAACAAGCACTGAAGTATGATGTCAGTTTTGAAAGCTGAAACCTTATTTCTAACTCCAAACTAAAAGGAAAGCTGGTTCAGAGTTTGGAGGGTGATAATCTGACAGGTTACATACTCTCTCCCTGCTGGCAATCTGGGTGGTAATACGTGGATGTTGATGAATGCCATCTCCTTGAAGGATGTTGAGAGAAGATAAGGCATTACGCCTAATTTGGAAGAATGAAAATTGAAAGACAGAGAAGGCAAGGAAACTGTAAATCACACAAGAAGTCTAGCAAAACAAAACAAAACAAAAGCCAGGAGTTCAGCTTTCAACTTCTGTTCTTTATCCACAAAGCCATTTTTCTCTGTCTCATATGAAAACATAATGTTTTGACACTCTGAACATGTAGGTGGATGCTGATGAGACAGACTTAGAGTGGCAGCCCTAGAGAACTAGTCGAGGTTTAGGGCTGGTCTAAACATGCAGTTAATTGAGAATAAGGTAGGGCATGAATCTTGATTGAGAATAAGGTAAGGCCTGTATTCTTGATTAACTCCCTCTCTAAAGGCTTACGACTGCCTTCTTCTGAAATTACTTAATCCACTTGGGAAGTGGGTTAAGATACTCAATAAAAAACACACCTGCTCCTGGAGAAGAGCAACCCTACAAAGAGTTAATCAGGAATTACTATTCTAAGCCAGCTGCCTCGTAACAGACATGCTGCAGGGCACTCACAGCAGCAGCAACAGCGGCCCATATTCAGGCACTTCATACCACCAAGATATTGTCATAGTGATCTGGGGAGTATGTTCTCAGGAAGACAAGTGCTTTTCTCCCCTGACATTGAATATATACCCTCCTTTATCAAGACTGCCAGTAAGCAAGAATATTTTCCTGACTTTATAGCCATTACAAAGGGATTGAAAGCACCAACCCATCTCACACCCACCACCACAGTGTCATTACAGATATATATGGCACCAAAGAGCAAAACCACAGGACAAGCGGGGAGTGCTTCTGGCTGCCTACCCCAAAGCCCTGACCTGGAGCTTGCCTGTCAGAGCAGCAGGACTCAGACACTCTCAGAAATCAAACCTGTACTAGATACTTCAAGTTGAGCACTAAAAAGCAGAAGGTTCACAAGTTCCTTGCAAATCCTGGTTTGCCTTCTTTCCACCCTAAGCCACAAGACACTGGCTTATTTATTTTTACTAACAGCAAAAAACACCTATTATAAGTATCACACAAAACCCCATATATCTGTGGCTTTTGGTTTTGTAGGCTCCAAAGGCACTAAGAAAAGCTACTTCCAGAACTGACTTGCCTGGAGTGTCTTTTCACTTACTGCCCCATAGAGTTAGAGTATAAAAGAACCACCGATACTGGTCCGAAGAACACCCAGATGGCTTGTTGTGAGAATGTGGACGGCTCATACGTGGGCACTGAATGTACTTTCGAAAAAGCAGTTTTTAGTTGAGTATTCCTCATTTTTCAGGAAGAAGAAGGTAAAGCAATGAATTTAACTACTCAGTAAAAAAAAAAACAAATGTCAAAGATAAAAAAAAGAAGAACACTCAATCTAAAGGCAAACACCCAGAGGATAAACACCCTAAGCAGTGAAAGGCTGAGAAAGAGAAGCACTATAAAAATGAAGAGATTTTAAATAGTTAGGGGATCTTTTCTGTCCTGCTGGCAGTATTCCCCTGCATGGGCAATCCATCTGCATCTACATGCAGAGATGAGTGATCAAGAGGTGCACTTTTAAGACAAAGAAACCTCATAAGAAGGCAACTTTTGCAATAAAAGCTAGATATTCATCTTCTGCGGATGAGCATAGCTCTACTCAAGTCAGCTGTTCTCTACTGATTTGTAGTGGCTTACAAGGGGGTTAATACCTTCAGAGTGGCAAAAATTAAAAAGAAAGCCTTCGGAACAGGATGGAGGCTGCATTCCTCCAAGCTCCTGCATGAAGCACAGCAAGACAGATGCGAATCTGACAATGGACACTTGGCTTTCAACACAGCAGGCTCAGCACAGCTAGAATTTTCTAGCCCTAGGGTGCCAAAATACACCCTTGGACCAACAACCCTCTCGTCAGTCTAAACTGAGAAAGTGGCATGCTCTGGCTACAAGGGATGCCAAAACAAAACAACAGCTTGAGTGGCTGCCAAAAAGACAGGCACCAGCTGGCACTTCAGTCTAGGACTAGTCATAAGACCACCACCCAAGCATGGCTTTTCCTCCCCGATTGTCTCTGTCATAGATGCAACTCAGGACAAAAGAATGCTGAGTCACAGCACAGCAAGATCTGTTAAAAATATGGATTCAATATGTTGTTTCACATCAGTAACCACAGTATTAGCATTTAGTATATTTTTCGGCCCTAGAATACGTTTATAGCTAATAAAATGGCTCCATATTTGCTAGTTTATAGCTAATAAAATGGTACAATACTAATTCTTCACATTCTCCTGCTGATTAATTTGGTTAGTTCTATCTCTTGGTAAGGCTGGTGGATGTGGGTATTTATTTTCAGCAGTAAAACAGTCCCTAAATCACACTGACGATTTTTTGCTACACATGAGTGGACACATTTTTTTAACTTCTGGGACCAGAGGCAGCGGTGGAAGAGGCTCCATAAGATAAGCTGTCAAGGGAAACTCCTTTCTTCACAAATTAGGAAACAGCAGCTTGCTGGTCTGCAGTCCTGACCAGGAGACAGACGATCCTGCTCCACACCTCTGGCTCTACACCTCTTCCAGTTCCAGACCAGCTCTGCACGTTGTACATGGGCCCATCACAACCTTCACCACCATCCCTCTCCCAGTCCAGCTCTTCCTGGCAAGGATAGTTTATGCTAGAATAAGATACCCTAATTCTGAAAGTCATACAGTGATGCACGATACGTAGATTCCCTACTCCCAAACACGACTTCTTCCTTTCTCTTCTTGCTTTATCTCCTTAGCAACACAGCACTGCTTGGCACTGAAGCCTCTGCAGGAGGAAGAGGGAAGGTAACTACGCTGAGAAGAAGATATATTGCTCAGCCATCTCTTACCAGCTGTGGATTCTCCACTATGGGATGTGTCCATTCCAGCTAAGTGTGCTCTTACCTTGCTGTCAAAAAGGAAACCGTGTGCACATGTACACATACACACACAGAGGAATATACCCCAACAGTCTGGCACTAAGCTGCTATCTCCTAAACACATATTTATGTAGAACAAGCAATTGCCACTACGCTGTCATCCTCTTGCCCCTTGAGTGCTGATGGCTTGCACTGTGTGAGGAACATAACCCTAGCTTTTGTTTCTGAAGAGCAAAATTCCTGAGGAATGCTAATAACCAGCACATCCCTGGTGCCTGGAAGGCAGTATGGATTTGTACACTGCTGTCTGCACCACTTTAGCTGATTCTCTTTTCTCCCCTGCTGCCACCAAACCACACACCATTTGCAGTATATATGGTGCTAGTCCAACCAGTGGTAGTTTACTAACAATGTCATCTGTGGGCTGCATGGTGTTGGAATAGAACTGGGACAGCAGGAGAAGAGAATCACGTCTTATCTCTTTTGTTTTAAAACTGACCGGTACACAGAAGACATTAATACCCCTTTGATGTCAGCCAGAAGGTTAGAGACACAAACACATCTCAAAACAGCCTGGAAAGGGAACTGCAGCCAGACTGTGTGCACAGCATTCCCCTTCTTTGCTTTCATGCTCTGATTGCCAAGGTATGGCCTTCACCTCTGAACAACAACAGGCATACGTTTTGTGCTATGTCAGTGTTGTTAGAAGAGCTCCAAAGGACTTCTTAAAGTTTAGCAAGCCAGATGTCAGAGAGAGTGACCACTCCTGTCAATAATGGTGCGTGCAATAAAAGGTGGCAGTTCAAATACGGAGACACTGTTCTCCAGCTGGGAACCCTGGCTCAGGAAGGAGCACCTTTAACATTAAAAGTCTGCCTAAATAACTAAGGACAGACCTAGGCACATGTTTCAGTGCTCGCTTGAGGTAGCATCTGCCATAGGAGGTAGTAGAGAGATCTGCAAATAGAAAAGAAGAGAAAATAGTGGTACGGCAGAGCAGGCCTAAAGAAGAACAGGCACTGCCACTCTACAAGCCTGCAACAACTGGGAGAGTAAAGACAGATCTGTCTCCTGCACCACACACAGATGGTATGTGCATGGAGTTGAACAGTGCACAATCCCCAGCACTCTTAACTTACTAATAAATATTTTTCAGCATCTACAGATTCAGCTGAAGAGCAGAAAATGCATTAGGTGATTGCAAAAATTTATCTCTTGACTGCAGTGACTGAGTTGGCTGCCAAAGAGAAAACCTGCGTAGGTAGGGATAAGACGTAAAGGGAGAAGTATGGATACTTAACAAAGGTTTGAAATAAGACTGTGTAGTTGTAGCTACTGACTGTATTTCTTTAGATTTCTACTAAAAATATTGTCTGCCTGACCCAGAAACCCTGGGGCTTTGCGTGTGTTTGTGGGGCCAGGATGGTTAGTTTGTTCTTCAGAGGAAAGAAAAGAAAAAGGCAATGCCTTACATTTAAAACATAGAACATAACTGTTCTCCTCCACAGAGAGGTGCTTATACAAAAGCAGAACTCCAGAGGTCCCTATTTGGCTTATTCTGTCCCTCATTCTGAGCAAACAAAAGATAATCCAGGGATAAAACAAAAGATAATCCAAGAGGAAGCCCTCTGTAGGGGAAGGGGGATGGGAAGAGGGGAGACAAGGGCAGAAGAGCACTTAAGGAGATGAAGCTCTTGGAAAGGCAGGATGCGAAAATGATCGAATTTCCTTCCCATAAAAGGATGGGGTCCCTTGTTTATGTCTCACACATCCTCTCTCCACGCATGTTCTGTGCTGGTCTGGTGTACCCAGAGGCTTCCTAGAGCCTTTATTGTATTACAAAATGCTTCCTTATCAGCGCAGAGAACCTTAGTCCTACATTAAAAAGATGGGTAATTTTCTTAAGCCTCTTTAAAAAATATATATAAATAGGATTAACTGGATAACATGTTCAGATGCAAGCACATTATTTGATTACTCAATAGTGGATCCAGGTTTCACCCAGGGCACTGCCAATCTCCAGCTGGGGGGGGGCGAGGGGGAGAAGTGCTCATTGTTCAATCCTGTCAGTGCTGTCAAGAGTCGTTACAAGGGTAATTGCTTTTGCTCCACCCTAATTTCTTATCAATTTGGATTGGGGATAGGGAGGAAGGTTTTTCTTTCGGTTTTGTTTCTAAATTCAAAGAACACAGCTTTCAAAAACACTCAGCACCAAGCAGGGATGACCGGGTTTTTCAATGAGCTCTTCATTCGTTCAAGCAGCTAAAGCAGCGAGGACTGTAAACAGGAATCTGCATGAGGAGCAGCAACCACAGCTCCCACTGGGAGCTGCTGGGTGCTCAGCTCACCAGGCAAAATGGTCCCTCGTTTTTAAGTGCCCAGAACTGTTGCATGACAGGCTCTTGAGAAACCCTGGCTCTGGGCGCCTGTCAGGCTTTTAAATCTGGGCCCACACAGAATGAAGGTGCAGAGTATTTCCCACATCAAACAGATGTCAAGCAAGGGTGAGATTTAAAACTGCAGGAAAAGATTCGCTAATGAGTAGGAATATGCAGAGATCACTGATCCTACACAAAACAACCCCATGAAATCGAATTGTAAGATGTGCCTAAATTACTCTTGTGCTTTTGAAAACTATGCCCTTGGCTGTCTTTTATTGACCTTCTCCTGTTGAATATGAGGAACATGGAGCCCTGGACTCAGCAGTAAGAGAAGACAGTGATTATACAGAAATTAAGTGCTTTTTTCCTAGAGGTTTCCTATAGATTTGGGCACCTGTGGCACAACAGCCACAAACACTTCCCATCTCCCCTGTTGTACACCCATGTGTTTGTGAGGCCCACCCTGCCAAAATGCAGGCAGCCAGCAATGGTACTTGGGGTAGTCCTTGAAGCTCTGCCTTTGTGAGGGCACCAGGCTCATAGGACCAGGAGATGGCAAGCTGTGGAGATGCTTTGTTGAGAGATCCATTGCTGAAGTGGTCCAGGGCCCTCTGGATGTCTTCTCTGCTTTAAGAGAAACCAGCAGGTTTCAGTCAGACCTACGCTTGGTCTCACATCTTTTTCTGTGCTGTGGTATGGAAACAGCTTAGGCTGTTTAGGAAGTATTCCCCCTCTGCCAGCCGGCCTGGCCACTTAGGCAGAGATGACAGCAGCAGAGTGGAGGGTCCCTCCTTGACTTGGGGACCAAGGCAGTGGGCCAGGAGGCCAGAAGGGGCCCCTCTGCTGGGAGCCAGGTCTCTTGTCTCAGGGAGCTGGTGGCTCTGCGCCATTCACAAAGTCCACATTGGTTGAACACCGTGTTAGGAGGCTGCATTACCTGTCACAATGGTTGCATTTAAAGGGCTTTGCACCCGTGTGCTTTCTGTAATGCCTCGTGAGCTCGTCGCTCCGTGCAAAACGCCACTCGCACCCTTCCCACGAGCACTTGTAAGGCTTCTCACCTGCAGAGGGGAGGAGAGAACAGTCAGTGTGGCAGCAGGATTACTGAGCACTCAACTTGCAAGCCCTGTGTCCTCCCACCTTCTCTGTCCCGCTCAGGCAGCTAAGCCTGCCACACAATTCGTGGCCAGTGTGGGATGGAAACAACTTAGGGCTTACGATACACTGTACCAAGGATGGATCCAGCCCAAATTTTACTACTGCTAAAATTATTGTACAATCTTAATTCCCCTTTCTAACAAAACCAGTCATTTACTCTTCAGAAAAGCCCTCAGAACATCCCCAAACGCCTGTGCTGCTGTGTGGCTTAAGCCTGATTTTCAGTCAGCATTTCAGCTCACTCTACCCCCACTGATGAATTCCTGTGGTACCTGTACTAACACCTAAACATAGTGCAGGTGTGCACCGCCCCAGCGACCACCACCAGCACATCACAGGCTTTACCCCAGCTGCCATTTACCCTTCATATGGCCAGGCTCACATCTGTTCCCTTCAACCTTTCATGCCCACTGCCCCCTAGGACTGCACCTTCTTTAGTTGCTTCTGACAACAAAAACTGTTCCTTGGTTCAAGAAATTACGTGTCAGGACAGCGAGTGCGAGAAGAGAAATGTTTTCTTCTTTAAATCAGCTGGTCATTCAGGCTTTGTGCACTACACCTTCACCAGCTGTTTTTCTGTCCCAAAATATTAACCATACCACTGAAGACAGTGAAACAGAGCAGCGATAAGACAGGAGAGATTCTGATCTGCTGTGTTCACATCTACCTATCTTCTAATCATAACCAGCCTCTATGGGTCAAAATCTGCCATGGTGTAACATCCACGGAGTCATTAGCACCTACTGATGATGTATTTCAAGGTTTCGTGCCCCCCTTTTCTTATTCAGTGCACGTGTATTCATGTGCATGCAAATTTATCATCTCCCCCCAGAACAAATGCTCTTGTGCATCTCCTCCTCTATAAACTCCATGTCACTATTCCCCACGCAGTCAGCACTGTATGGGTGCAATAGAAGAGGAGGGAGTTGAGATAAAATGCAGACAAGACATCACTTTCACACCTAGCCTCTAAGCTAGGAATTATAAACAGAGAAGGGCTTATTACTTATTTATTTGTTCTTAAAATTGCTAAGGAGGTGATCTTAAAAAATCCACCACTGCCCAAACTGAAGTCACAGTCTGTATGACCCCCCTATGCCAGTCACATGAAATAATCACTTGGCTCCAGCAGACAAATTTCTCAGTGCAGAGACACAGATTTCTATATTCAGCAAGTAAAGGAGTAAGATCTGATTATGGGAGATTTATGTATTTCAAGGTAACAAACTGGAGAGGCCAAAAGAGCAAGACAAGTGAAAAGGGCAAGAGAATGGCATAAAAATACATTTTTAAACAGCTGTTCTCTGGTGAGTGAGTTTCTGCAGACTTCTTACGGCACAGCAGCTCTGCTGCACAGTGGTCATGCACCCCAGAGAGAACAGCAGAGTGGGCTCAGGCGTTAACTGGAGCTGAGCCATTTTAACTGCCCTCTGAGAAGTTCCTCTGGCTCAGTAGCTCAACTAAAGGATTCACTGGGGTGAAGCAATGAAGAGGGGGCAGCAGCCAGCAAGACTTCGCCGAAATACCCATTTGTCCCTCAGTCCCTGAATGCAGAAAGGCCAGCCTGGCTGTCTCTGTTGTGTGCCACAGTCCTCCATGGGAAAATGCCCAACAGGACAATGGACTGAGCCAGCAATAACACCCCCCACTTAGACTGTGCCCGCCTGGTCATCTCTGCACACTTGCCTTTGTTCTTTTTTTCATTTAATAGGATTTCTTCAGGGAAAAAAAGGGGATGGGAGGGGTAAGAAACAACTTGTTAGTGTGCCAAGTGCTGGTGTCTTGTTTCTGGGCTTACTCAACTGTAATTCAAACACTGTCACCAGTGCTGGCCCCAGACACCGGAGCTGCAGCTGCAGCACTCTCCCCGCCTCAGCCCTTGACATCCTACCTGGCATGCTGCATCTGCTCTCTCCTTTGCAGAGCAAAGGGATTTCCCCAGCCCTGGCCATGTCTATGACAGCACACCGGGTTCGTCTGAACAGTTCAGGCATTATTTTTAAAAGCTGCCAGTAAACAAGCCTCAATTCAGCTTCCTCGGTTCTCTGACGCTCTCTAGTGCCTACCTCCAAGCGGAGACAGAAGGCAAACACACTGCCTTTGCTGCAAAGCAGATGCAGAAGAGGACTGCTTAGCCAAATCTGGTTGGGTACAGCCTGGCTGAAGGATACAGTCACCTACAGAGCAGAAGGATGAAGGAAAAACATCCTAGGCTTTCTACGAAACTATTAGGCTACCAGGACTGAATTGGAGTTCGGCTTGTTAACATTTGCCAAGAGCTTTGAAAATGTACAGTGCTATATATAGGTTACGAGAGACAGAAATGCCAAGCGTGGTTGCTGGTAAACCCATGGGATGCCACATATCTCTGTTACTTGCTGCAGGGGCTCCTCTCTCAAGTGTTCCTGGTCTGGCCTTGCACAGCCCGGAGCTGAGTTTTGTTTTCAGATGCTTTTCCTCTGCAACCCAAGCCCCATTCCACAAAATGTCAGACAGTACCTCCCTGAGCTCCAGACAGCACGCTGGCACAGTGCTCTGCGTAGCACAAGATAAATGCAGAGGAGCACAGTGACCTTTAAAGCCATGTCAGACAGCTCCTTGACCCAGAGACCTCAAAGAGGTTAGATTTCCTGCCTTCCTGCAGCTACTCAAAAATATGAGAGGGCAGGAGGCGAGAGACCTCCATATCTCTGCACGTGAAGACTAGGAACAAACTGCTTCTTTAATAGCTGCTTTCACCTTACCCGAAGACGGAATGAAAGCACATCTTGCCGAGATGCACATATGTAGGAAGCATGGGAATGGAGAACAGGGGGAGGGTCCTCCTATCTCACTACTGGCAACGGCAGGGAGAAGAAACGGGAAGGATCCTTTCCATGTGCCAGGCTGCTCTTCTGTTGTTACAGAGGATTAGCGAGAGTAAAAGGATAGATGGTGAAATCCTCCTCTGCTGAAGGCAATGGCAAAACTCCCACTCACTCCTACAGGGCCAGGATCTCCCCTTTTTAACAAATTAATTATGAGCTTCAAAATCCAATTAAAAATAGGAACATCACGGAGCTGTGTCACACTGACTTCTTTTCAGGCTTTAATTCCTCAAAATTAATAACTGCACTTAAAACTCATGCCTGTGAGCCACTCCCAGGAAGGAGGCTCTACTCCTTAACTCACCTTTATTCAACACAAGGATCCGTGCAGTGCTTAAACAAATCCATAAATCCACATGTTTACACATACACTCAAACAGAGGAGCCTACACACATCCGAAAAGAAGCCGATACCCAGGTATGCAGCTGTTAAATGCTCAAGTGTTTCAGCTCAGAACGTGATTCACACTGTGGGGCCGGTTCAGCTTTCACACATGCACAAGCGCACCTGGGAAGGGCAGGCAGCCAGCAACGCAGACATATGTTCGAGCAGTGAATTAAGCAATTTTCAGAGACGAGTACCAGTCTTAAAACAATACACCACTTGCTCACGGAAAATGTTCTAGAACCGACCCAGAGCAGTGGCTTTCAGCTTTCTCTAAGCTTTTCCCGGGGAGGTGCAGACCGCTACCTAGTGATTTCAAGCTTACTGACCACACTGCAGTTCCCTTGGGCAGCGTGCATCGGAGAGCAGTGCAGCACAGCACAGGCGAGCTGCAGAGTGAAGCAGTGGGTACTCAGGACCCAACATGCACACCACGTGCATGGGAAGGGTGTTATTTCTGGCTAGCCGCAGCCTGGTCCTGTGGCCTGTCCATAGGTGAAGCGTGCCAGTTGTGTGCTTGCAGAGCACCTCCTGGACAGGCCATCCAAAACCACATTTGTGCTCCAGCCAGGCTCAACCACTGAATGGGAGCAACCGGAAGCCTCACCTCAAAAGGGGATGCTTGATCACCAGAAAACACTCACTAGATACATCCTTAGTTGCCTGCTGAAGATCCCTAGAAGCAGCCTGCACATGTCTGCAAGCACACGAGCGCTGTGCTGAAACCTACTTTCTAGAAGGACCTTATCATCAGAAAAGTTAGTGGTACAGGAATACTATTAGCCTTATAGGTATAGTCTTATGGCTTTAATCCATCATGACTGCATACTTCCGTGAAGCAGCCTCTCTTCGCTGTGCTGGCTCTTATCCTGCAGCCCATAGCCCATTTTAATGCTCTTCCTGGAGCATATTTCCATACCCTTGAGACTGGGATGGTTGGGGAATAGGGTCTCTGTTCCACTTGTGTTTATGGCACCTCACACAACCTAGCTCTTCTCCTAAGAGTACCTCCAAAGCACACTTCAGCACAGTCTGGCCCTCTGTTCTCTCTACTTCATCCAGCCTGGTCCAATCTGGTAACTGGAGAACAAAGACCTTTGTAAATGTATTGGAAACATGCAATAGTGAAGCTAGAATTTATGAGTCATAACAAAAATCCATCAGACTTTGGCAGCCCCAAAATCAGGTCACTATTTCTTTGGTGACTAAGACAAGTGCAGGACTCTAAGTATTAGGCATCTAGCTACAAAATAAACAAATGACTGGTATAGCTTTCTCGTGAAAGTCAGCAGTTTATCATTTGAAAATATGAAAGAGCCAAGCACACAATCCAGCAACACCTCCATGGTAAACACACACCAGGTCCCCAGCAAAACATGATTGATAGAGCTGGGCTGGTCCTGTGATGGAGACACCACACTCTTCCTTGGGACTTCTCCCTCCATTTTCCAGCCTCTGGCAGTTTTGGTGAGTTTCATCTCATGCAACTTTAGGTATCAGAAACCACCATCTGAAATAACCACCTATAGCTCTTTTTCAAGTTAATGGAGAGGCAAAGGCATGTGCAGAGTGTGACACATCAGACCCCAGTAAGACTGGAATCAGAGGTGAATTTCCTCCTTTGATGGTATAGTGGGCTAGGCAAGCAGCTCACCTGCAGGCAGCTCTATCTTTACTCTCCAGGCACAAACCAGAGAACATCAGGTTTTCTCTTCAACACGTACTTAGATTGTAAACCCTATATGAGCCTTTGTAATAAATACTCCCTCACAAAACACAGCAGTGGGGATGTTGTCTCTTCTCAAAATCCAGAGACCTCCTGCCCTTGCTACCTACATCCCACAGGCACCCTCTAGGTCCTAGGGCTATTTGTTTTGTACAAGGCAGTGTTTGCTACAGACACCTCACACTGGGTGTTTCAACAGAGAGTGGTTAGTAAACACCTTAAGTTACAGGATGCAGAGGTACATAACCCAGATCAGCTGAGGACACTGTCATGATTACAAAACTACAGCACACAATGGACGCTGGGCATATTATATCTGCATTGTTTATTGCAACCCTAAGGGTTAAAATGTCAAGGGTCCAGTCTCCCAAAGAAATAATGAGATTTTAAAGAAGGAAATGATAATATTTAGAGATCATTTGCTTTCTGCTTTGTAGATAACCCGGGGCCATGATTTTAAACTTCCCTTTGCAGCTCTGCAGGCTAGAAATATGTATTACAAAATAGAGAGACAGGAGTTTGCACTCTATTCCCTGGGTTTCAAGAGCGAGGATTTTAAGAAGACAACCCACCAGATTTTGGGATGTGCACAATAAGATCACACAGTTGGCAATGCTGTGGGGTGAAATCCTGGCTCCATCAAAGTCATTGGAAAAATGCCCATTAAGGCTTAAGTTTCAGCCTGTACCTTCACACAATTAAAAGTAAACAAAGATATTATGCTTATCATAGAATCATACAATAGTTAGGGTTGGAAAGGACCTTAAGATCATCTAGTTCCAACCCCCCTGCCATGGGCAGGGATGCCTTACACTAGACCATGTCGTCCGAGGCATTATCCATCAGCATCTATTTCCACATCCACCCCCTGCCCACCATCTTAAATACCACACCACAAACAGATGTTGATTACAGTGCACTTACTAAAACAATCAAGCAGTTTTAACCCCCAGTCCTGCAATGAACTTTAGAGGAGAATCACAGCCAAAATCCTCGCTTGTATCTCTCCGTGCTAAAATGTGGTACAGTCACAGACTCCTTTTGCCAGTATGACTAATTTAGCAAAAAATCTTTAAAGAAACTGAGGAAAAAAAATAAATCCTGTCCGTATGTATGTTTTGAAGGCCATTCATATAAGTTATTCGTTGTAGTATGTTTTAAGAGCTCCTTAACATCATGTGACGTAACTACACAAAACTAGCATGCAGAAGTGTCCTTAAGAAAACAATAGAAACACCCCCTTAAAAATGACCATGTGCTCTAATCCATCACAAATTATTTACATACAGTTTCAGGAGAAGGAAAAAAAAGGTCTTATGAAAAAAAACACAAAACGTTTCCTTCCTTTTTAAAATCTGTGATTTAAAACCTATTCAAAACGAAACTAGTTCTAAGAGCCTCGATGTCCAAAAATATGTACTGAAAGACAGCTTTAGCTACGTTTGCTCCAAGACTGGTGTTCCTGGAGAACCACACAAACTGCAAATTACAACTGAAGAAGGAATTAAATGCAAGATTTCTCGCCTGGATTTCTCCTATGAGGAAGATCCGGGGGCCTGAGCCATGCAAAGAAATGTGTGAAGAACCAAGTAGTGCCACTGGCTTTTAAAGAGAGTGCTTTAATAGCTTTTCTTGCCACCCTTTCTGAGAAATCCTTTTGGGACTTGCTGTTCCTGGGCTTGTGATTATGCCATTGAAGCAACAACCCAGCAACCCAAGGCCTCCTTCAGAGGCCAGTGTCCATGGGGATGCTGCTAGTGCTCAGACATGCCAGCAGCCGGTGCAGTTCCCAGTGGGAAGCAGCCCCCCAGACAGCGTTGCAGAGAAGCGCCAGGCAGGCAGTTGTATTTGCTTTGCAGTTTATTACTGAAGTCTGCCACAGCACAATGGGATGCCTAATGTGGAACATCACATTAGCAATATTTTATATTTATGTAGCACTCTTCATCTCCAAGGGTCCCTGAGAGCTTTACAAGCTACATACATGGCATACCAATGAAGCTGAGCCATAACTCTTCTAATTAGCTGAACATCAGCACATGGCACAACAGAAAATGTTACCGGTCAGTCCTCTCTTCCTATGGCAAGAGCTGTGTGGTATTTAATAGAAGCATGATGCAAAAGGGCACTCAGTTTTAAGGATTCCTGGGAAAATGAAATCCAACCGGACAGGTCTCCTTAACACCCATGCCTGTTTTCCCTCATTACGTACACACACTTTGTCAGATATGAGACACAGGAGAGGAACAGCCCAAAAGTTGCTGCTTGTTAAATATCTCCATTTTCACACTAGATACAGCAAGTTACCATCGCATGGCTCAGGCAGCCGCTCTGCTGGTCAGCTTACTGAAAAGCCAGTGAGCAGCTGTTGTTCAGTGCACAACAACATCACCCTCTTTTTAAGATTAATAAGTTCATTTCTTTAGCAAAAAGGAAGAGCAGGCTATTTAATACACACATCCTCCAGAGATCAATGCTAACATCTAAGTGTATGTGCGTGCAACCCATCAACCAGTAAAACTAATTACAAAAATCAATTTCAGTTACTTTCCCGAGCCTTTCATTCCTCAATATACTCCTAATTGATTTTTGTTGGAGAATGGAAAGCCTAATTATTATTTTTATTATTACAAAGGAGTGCGGGGGGGGGGCAGTGGTCAGTGCTTAAGTGGCTCACCAACGCTTTCTATCCAAAAAGAGAAAAAAGAAGAAAAAAAGAAGGCATTTTATTCACAGTTTTGCCACCTGCTGGAAAGATGGAAAAGCCTTTAAAAGGGTGACAAAGCACAAGAGAAAACCTGGCGGGAGACAGGATGGGGCAGAAGAGGAATGTGACAGGATTGTGAAACACACAATGTGAGAAGGTTGTACCTATTTTTAGATGGGCAGGGATGATCAAGTGTAAAAGCAGTACATTTCCATGAACGATGTACAGCTCCTTTCATCCAAAAAGATCAGCAGTGCCCTTACAGAGAGATGGCTCTGATCATGTCTATATTAGAGATTGGGGAAAAGAGGTTAAGAACCAGACCCAATGTCCAATCAGTCTTTCTACAAACTTCTAAGCTCCGGATTAGTCCCTAAGGGCTTTGCCAAAGCTTGTCTATGGAGCCAGCAGCAGTCTTCGGCATGTAGCCATTCAGGGAACGAAAAGAAATGAATTTTTGCAGCATTATGTCTTACACACACACAAGCACCTAACACACAACCACAAAGCCCACCTGCCTAGCCGAAAAGCAGAGAAAAGCAAAGCATGGAGCAACATTCAAAGAAATGGAAATGTTCCATTTTCTACTCTACTTAAGAGGACACATTTAACGAACGCCCGTTGCCATACTGCTGAGCACTGAATGTGGGGCGGAATGCCACGCTTTAGCTCTCTGGGTCATCAAGAGGGATAAAGCCTTCGAAACACTGCTCCTCTTTCAAACCCCTTCTCTCTGGAGGACACTCCTGGCTGCCGGGGAGCAGGGCCGGGGGCCGGCGCCAGCCCGGGCGCACAACCCATACTAGTGCCCCATTAATTGCCAGCACATCCTCCCCCAGCGCCGGGCCCTGGGGACAGCAGCAGAGCGGCAGGCCCAGGCAGGCACCCGGAGCAGCACCGGCAGCAGCGCTACCCAATTAAGCCTCCGGAATAAGGGAGCGAGGGGACAGGAAAATTGAAAAGGAAAAAAAGAGAGAAAGAGAAGAATAAAATAAGGATGGAGTTGCTTGGCAACGGGAGGGCAGAAGCAGCTGTGCAGCAGGTCGGGCTGGTACCCAGGCGGCGAGCTGGCCCATTAGCACCCTGCATCTCATGCATTTTGTGCAGGGGTCTCCTAGTAACAGCCTGTGCACGCCGGGCTATTGCACGCTTCCCCTCCTCTCCTCCTGTTTCTCCCCACCATGCGAGGCATTGCTGTTTGCCCTAATTACACATTCTCTGCTGCTTCGAGCTGCCATTACTTTGGTCCCCAGAGGAGCAGCAAGAACTTTAAAAAAAATCTCCTCTAATAAGGGCTTTTAGCTTCAAATTCAGTGGAGCTCTGAGAGCTCCAAGATGCAAGGCAAGGTAGCGGCGGCAGGAGGAACAGATGAAAAAGGAGTTAAAAATGGGCAGTTCACTGGGTCAGGTTTTTCCAGAACCCTGAAATATATTTTTCCCTTTGTTTTTTGTACGTTATCCCAGAGGGTGAACAATGAATACAGCCCTTCATGGTACACAGGGTGTATTTACATAAGCCAGAGCAGCGCACTGAAGATGTGCTTGCTGGACCCCTGCGTTTTAGGCCAAGAGTTTCTGAGAAATTCCAGGAAAATATGAAGGCAAATATTCCAGGCAAAATATAAGACACATCTATCAGGGACTAGGAGCAATGAAAAAAAATAATTAAGAGGAATAGACACCCCTTTTTCCAAATGCTAACATTTTAAATGGTTTTGCTCCATATTTTTGCTAACGAATGTGAGGTTTTGCTTATTCAAGCTACAATCGTGCTGATGTTTTTCACCATTTACCTGTAACGTCATTTTCTCCCTTTTGCCATTGAAAAATCAGAGAAAGATGACCAAAAAATATGACAGACACTGGGAGAGACAGCACAGGAATAAAACACAAAGAACATACATTCTTTATGTATAGAAAAAGAAAGGAAAAAAAAAAGGAAAAGAACATACATTCCATTCTGTTTCCCAGTTTTGTCAACAACAGAAAGAAAAATGAAAGGAGACCGAGGATGGTTTCATTCATTCAGATACTGGATTTGATTTGGGGCTGGCGGTGGAAGGGAAATCATGTGCTTGGGTTTAAAAAGTACCCTGTCAAGTTCTCCCAGTGAAGGCTACCCTGGTGTGAGGGCAGGGCTGCCTATGTGACGGCAGGCATGTGATGTTTCTGACGGAGATCCCATTGCCCCTGATGCTTTCTCCTGTCCTAGGGCTGGGGGTGGCAGGTTGGGCTCAGCGGTGCAGGAGCTCCTTACATCTTCACACTGAGCAGGGCTCGATGAAATAGCCACGTCAACGCTGCTGGCAAACCTTGGTGAACCAAGCAGCCTGGTCTCAAGAGCACAAGGCAGCAAGTAAAGATAATTTTACTGACTAGGAAGTTTCCTCATCTGGATGTTGGAAAAGGCACAAATGATAACCTGTCCTTGGCTCTAAGAGACGTACAAACACCCAGTTGGAAACCACCGAGGTCATTCATGCTGCCAGATGAATGTAACTAAAGGAGGACACAAATGTAGTATGACATTAAATGCTGGGTGACACTGCATGAAACACATTACCTTAATTGTTGTGGTTTAACCCCAGGCAGCAACTAAGTACCACTCAGCCCAGCTCACTCCCCCAGTCCCAGTATGATGGAGAGGAGAATCAGGAAAAGGTAAAACCCATGGGCTGAGATAAGAATAGTTTAATAACTGAAGTAAAATATGACAACAATAATAATAGTAATTAAAAGGGGGGAGAGAGAAAGGAATAAAACCCAAGAGAATCAACTGATGCACAGTACCACTGCTCAGCACCTGCTGACCGATGCCCAGCCAGTCCCTGAGCAGCCATTGGTGCCTCCTGGCCAGCTTGCCCCAGTTTATATACTGGGCATGACATTCTATGGTATGGAATATCCCTTTGGCCAGTTTGGCTCAGCTGTCCTGGCTGTGCCTCCTCCTGGCTTCTTGTGCCCCTCCCCACTAGCGGAGCATGAGACTGAAAAGTCCTTGATCAGGGTAAGCACTAGTTAGCAACAACTAAAACATCGGTGTGTTATCAGTGTTGTTCTCAGACTAAAGCCAAAATCCAACACTGTACCAGCTATTAAGTAGAAAGTTAACTCTATCCCAGCTGAAACTAGGACACTAACACACATTCAAAGCTCAACAAAGCACAGGAAAAATAATTGCCTTTGGGATTATATGGGTTTTACAAAGAATTAATGATAAAATTTTATCACATGTATGACACTCATATGAAAGTCAATTTACAACAGATCATAGCTTAGTCCATTCAAATTAATTTTTACCCAGGTATTCAGATAAAAGTCTTCTACTTAAGGACTGTTTTCCACTACACAGGCCAAGTTTTTAGCGAAGTTTATTACACTGAGGACAGCTCTTTTCTCCCTGCCCCTCCCCAGCAGACACGCCACATTCTCCTAAAACCCAAGTATTTTTCCTCCAGCTTCTAAAATAACAAACAGTAACCACACTGGAAAAAGACCAAATGTGGAAAATTTCACTCTGAAGAAGGAAAAGCTTTGCAAAAGTTACAGGTGACCAACAAGAAGACATCCAAATGGAAGTTTATGCAAAATTAACCATAATACAGTTCCATGCAGTTACATATTGAACAAAGTATACGCAGATGTGCAGGCCTGTATTTTTATAACATTCATTTCCAAGAACTAATACAAGCTTCTAGCGCACTAATGATCACTTATGGTCATCATAAAAAAACTAGAATGACATTGCAAAATTGTCCAACTAATCTATTAAGTTCTCTCTGTCGATGGCACGAGTCCAGACGTACAGGAGGAAGGAATAAATCCCTGCTAAGCCTTTGAATGTGCACTGCCATACAGTGAGGACACCTTTCTGTCAGAACTCAGCTGGGGATCAGCTTTTATCTTGAAACACATGCTTGTCATGATTATCTTCGCTAGCACGCCTGCAAGTGTTTTTTTCCAGCAATCAGCTTTTGCAGCCCCAGTTTTCAGTCCTGGGTTTTGAAGGCCAGACACCTTCAGGAGCAAATCTGCCCAATGCAACATTTGGGTTCCTATCTGCTAATGGGGACTGCTGGGATTGCGAACTGGCCTGCAATATTTTAAAGGCTTTTAACTCTTATTAAGCCTTCTTATCTTGTATAAAGTTGACCAATGGAAAGATTTTGGTTCTGCAGTGACACAAAGGTTTTGGTCACTTTGAGAGAGCTGTGAATAAAGCAGGTCCCGCGCAGTATTTTGTCCTCCCCTTTCCAAAATGGCTGCACTAGTCCTTGAAATTGCCTTCACCTGACATCCTTGTCTCTCATTCATTTCAATCTACTGCAGCACGTTACCATTCACTGCTTGACATGTGGAAACCAACCGGCTTTTACAAGTGGTGGTAGATACAAGTTTTCTGTCCAATGCAGAGAGGTCCATCCAGGCTGCTGGCTGCTTTCCAGATGGAACCCAGACTCAAATGCCCATACCTAACTTAGGAAGAGCCTAACCTGCTTTCGAGATGAGAGGAAGCACACTTGGCTTTTCGTGCCCAGAGAACTTCAGCTCTCCCAACCTGCTCAGGCCCTTCTCATCCAGTAAGCCCACCTTAGCCTAAAACAGCATCTCTGAGCACACATCTCTGGTTCAGGCCTGCTATGACCTCAAATCAGAAATGCCAGTGCTTTGGACAAACGGGACAAGAAAATGATAGCTTCTCATCATTAACTTGCCATGTGTACCCAGTGTGGGGCAGCAGCAACACAAAGGGAAATCAGTAGAAGACGAGGGTTTTTTCTTCCAGTCTTTCTCTGTGATGCCTGTCATTCACCCCCTTGCCAGGTGCCTTATGGGGGGCTCATGGGTGGGTGGATATAAAGAAAACACTAGATGACAAACTAGAGATGGTTCCTTCATGCCTTACCAAGGCAGCCTGCCATAACATTTGGAGGTGCCTACACACTCCCTCCTGCAGCTGCTGAACAGACAGCAAACATCACTTTCCAGGTCTCCCTTGTGCCAAAAATCATCTCGCATGGCAAATAAACAAACAATACCTGTTTTCAAACCCAGACAGAAAACTGTCCTGTCCTATTGATTTGGCAAATGATGGAGCAGAAACATAGGACTAAGAATTCAGGTATTGGCAACTAAGCAACGGATGAACACCACCAGTGCTCTAAATGGCAACGGCTGCTTTTGGCAGGGCCCATCCTCCTGCCACCTGGGAGGTTCACAAAGCTCTTTCCTCCGCCTAAGCTCCCGCTGCAATAATGAAGTGAGGCTCTGGCCCTCACAGTGAAATCACAACATTCCCCTCCAAACTTGCCAAATGGCTAAAAGGCTTCAAAACCAGAAGGTTTGAAAGAGCTCATGATCAGGTTGGGCTTATTTTAATCTGCTTTGATAAACTCTTGTTACATTTATACCCCAAAAAACTTAAAAAAAAATAAATCCAACCACACAATAAAACACAACTTTCCAATTTGGCAATGCAACTGTATCCCAAAACAAAGCCAGCCATGAATAAAGGTCTCCCTCACTTCCCTGGCTCTTATTTCCAATGGCAAATTCACCTATTGCTTCAGCTACTGCCATGGGACCTTCAGCATCACCCGTGTCCCTCCATGTCCCTCTCTGCCCCCTTGCTGAGTTGCAGCCCTGCACACAGAGCTGGGGACTCACTACAAGGTGGTGGGTCTCTGTACAACAAAAAAAGGGCTTTCATTTCTCCTATGCTACCTACACTGTTCTCCCAAATGCTTTTCCCTAAGTCATTATTCAGAATCTTGCATCCTGCAGAATTGGTGCTGTGCCTGGCTATTTGCTTTTTCTTTCTCTTCATTAGCTTTCTGTTCACGGGTGCTACCACACTAACACAATACAGCAATGCAGCTTCTCATTCATGCGGTACCACAGACACAGATACTCTTTATTTCCTCCATTATTCCTTTACTTTGTATTAATCTTCTGTATCTATCACCCAGCCTGCTCTCCTCAATTTGGTCTTTTCCGATCATTTCCAAATTCTGAATGTTCCCTCTTCTATCTCCAGCACTTTGGGAAAGCTCTTCTCTGTTGTTTCAAATCCCATCTCAAAAACCTTCCGGTTCATTAATGCTCTTTCTAATCTCTTGTGTCTCTTCTCTTGTTCTTGCAAATGTAGTAATTTGTTTTCCTGCAGGGTGGATTTGTTTGTTTTAGTTACTCTCACCCAGCACTTTGGATCAAAGAACTATATAATTTAAATTAAGATGTCCTGACAATGTGAAACAAACTCCGCTTAGATAAGTACTATCTTAAGATCGCATGTAGACTCACAGCATCTATTTACATGGGTATTTCCCAATTGCTTAGGCTTTAGAAACCTAAATATAGATGTGAGGTGCCCAACTGCTGCTTTTCAGACTTGAGCTTAGATTGTAGCAGAACCTGGTTTTACATGGATAAAGAAAAAACCCCAAAACCTTCTGGTACTCATAAAACGCAAACCCCAGCAGAACCCCTAAAGGTCATTTTTTAGCACTATCCCAAATCTTAAGGATTTCCTGGTCAGTTTATACATGATGCTTTATCTCTGGCTAGAAAGCACCACGCCACCTCATACCTTCTCCTGTACATTACTGCAAGGAAGGCTGATACGGTTTTGTCAGGAGATCGAAATCTCCTCCAGCGGTCTTTGATCTGGGAGCACAGCCACGTCTCATAACTAATCTTCCCAGAGGTCACAGGCCACATCACCCTTAGACTTATTTGCATCCAGACACTTGCCAGCAATATCCTGTTTTCTAATTTAGGAAGTGCTGATGACTATACATGGGTTTGGGCTCATTCAAATTCCTTTCCTCTCCACTCTCCATTACATTAGCAATTCATCTCCATGCATGTGTGAAGGCTGGACCAAAATTTGTCTCTCAAAACAGACAAATGTCATTGTTTGCACTGACGTCTGCTCCACAAATAACTGTGAGAGAATGTGCTAGGGTTGGATTACCATGCCGGTCCTGGTTGCTCCTTCTTTAGATGTTTTTACCTCACCTTCACAATTTCAGTATGGTCTTTCCAAACCTACAGCTCACCTTTTCCTCCAGCTTACAGACCCAGTCACTATTTCTCCCCTGAGGGGCTTCTTTGTGGCCCTCTGACAGTCCCATCACTGCTCTCAGCTCCTTTACACGTCCTTCGCTCTAGATGTCCCAGCTTACTTCGAATTCAGTCAAATATTTTCATTTCCCTTTCCATCCACACAATGTTTTTCCCTTCCCCTTCCAGATTAAATTCTCTTGCACACAGATGATTGTTTTTCCCTCTCCAAAGGTCATCCAGAAGGTGGTTTCATAACCAGTTCACCCATTGATGGCCTTACAGCGCTGTCCGGATCCTCTTACGGATGAGATACGCACGAGCCATGTGAGGGATGCACCAAGTGCAATGGGGGGTCTGACTGTCTCTGGGCTCCCCAGCGAAGTAAGGCCCGAAGAGATCGTCTCCAACCCAGCAAGCTGCTATCAGTCTGTACTGCCTCCAGCCCAGGCTGGCTCATCACGCAGCAGCGAGGAACACCAGCCAGCGTCTGTCTGGTCAGCCTTACATATGAGAGAAAGGAATGCAACCTCCTTCCGCCGCCTTCCGTCCCCCAGCTCCCCAGCCCATGGTTTTCTTGTTTCCATGCACTGCAGTAAATCGCTTTGATCCAGCAAGTGGCCTTTGCACGTGCAAGTTGGGTGACCAGCCCGCATCTGCCTCCTTGCCTGCAAACTCCACACTGAGAGCTCTTTGTCTGTCAGGGCACTCACACCCTTTTACACAGAGCCCACACTGGCAGACTGCTCTTGCATGACATACTAACAAACTACCAGCCAAAGGAAAATATCTCGCAATCATTTCAGACCCTCTGGCTCAGCCACTGACTAAGCCAAGTGGCTACTAGCCATTGGCACTGCTGGGTGCATTCACAACCTACAGCACACTCAGCTCAGGCATGAAAAAAACAAAGCACCAAGAGAAAAGGGCTTCTTGTCCCTAGCCCTGAAGGCGTGCATGGGAAGGGAGGCAGCCCTGCCATTTATTATTCAGTCCTGAATTTCCTTAGCTATTCCTCTCTGTCCCTCTCTTTTACCAGGTCCCTGCGGGGGGACCTCACTGCAGAGGTCAGCATGAACAGATTTAATGTCTTGATTGCACCAGCTCTGATTTAAGGCATCCAACGGTCAGGCTTTTTTTTAAGGGAACAGAGCACTTAAACAGGATGAAGGGGTCAGAATGACTTTGTGCTCTGGACAAAACCAAGCTAGTTAGTGAAGCCTATCACACACACACACCCACCGCCCCCCTTGATTCACTTAGATTGCTCCCAAGGTGTAAATGTTCAAAGGTATTTAGGCATTTTGCTTTCCACAGAGAAAAATGGGAGCCAGGTGCCTACCTGCTCCCAGGTTCTGCATCAGAGACGGATTTTAAAAACAAGGCTGCATCCAGTCCTCATCACAAAACGAAACCATGCTTTCTACACAGCTAGGATGTTGTCATGTGCAGGGTGTTATATGGGTGCAAAGGCAGGAGAGCTCCTTATCCAGGTCTGTATTCCCTCTCATCTTTTGTCTTCCTGCTTTCCTAACAACCTGTGCTATCTGCTTAGGACTTGTTGGATGGAACAGGAACACTCCCATAAACTAGTACATGGTTTAGGGGCTGGTTAAACCACGGATGGTTCAACTGGCAAGATCAGAGGGGTAGCCCACTAGGTGTGGTGCTGGGAGTGGGAGGCATGAGCAACTGCAGTTTCACTATCTGACATAGGTCTTCCCCACCTGATAGCAAAGGTGGATTTGCCTTTCTCACCATGTTGGGCACTGCTGTGGATGGGCAGATACATACATGTCAATGGCACAATGTACAGCCTAAGGCTATTCAATAGAAGTATCACAGGGCCAGTGAGAAATGTTTCTCATCATGGATTAACTGTAAAACATCAGATTTCACAAAAAATTAAACCAGACCTAAGGCTGGGTTCAAAAGCATGGAAAATCTTGTGAAATTCTGACTCCAAAGGATGGCAGTGTTGAAAGAGTACTGTTTCTTCCAAGTGCTCTCTCAGGACTCCTTGTCCACATCCACACCTACTGGGTGACAAATCCAGAAAAACTCCACGAGTTCACCCTTCCTAGCGAGCATGTCACACCCCTAACGTTGGAAAGAGCTGTGTAAGACCCAGAACTTTCAGCTCCAGGAGGAACACAGGGGTCACATGTGAACAGATAAGGGCTCTCAAACTCTGCATTTGTGCCTTCATGGGGAGCCCCGCTGCCTGCTGGAAGGCCTGGCTGGGACATCCCCCCTGACAGCACTGGTGCTACGAGGGACCAGCCTCACAGCAGCACTGGTGCTATGAAGAGGCTCCTGACCACGTTGCTGCAGATTTGAAAATGACTGCACTACTTTCACTGGCTTTCAAATCACTGAATCACAAGTGAGGTCACTCCTGGCAAGGTGGCTATCCCCAGTAAAAGCACTAGAAAGCCCATATAAAAAGATCAAAACCAATGCTTTTTACGTCTTAATATGATTTATACTTCAGACTCTCTAACTTTTACAGGGCTGTCTAGTATTTGATGGATGCAGCTCTCTTAACAACCCACATATTTGTTTGATTTACTGCACTGGTCCAACATGTTATTTTCTACCTTGCAAGAACAACCTCGCTTGTAGCAGTCTGCCTGCATGATAAGACCATGAATTAAATGTGCAGTTATCATAAGAGACCACACATTTTACAGTAAAATTGGGAAAACTGATTACAGCAATCCCTCTGGAAACAAGAATAATCACATGATAAGACAGTGCTAATGGGAATTTATCATCTCTCATCACATGTGAAGCTTAGAACAAAGCAGCAAAGCACACGAACTGCACAGCTATTACTGCCGATAAATACGAGCTGAAAAGCTACTGGGGACTATGAAGAAATGACAGGAGAGTGGGGATCCTGAATAGGCAAACCTAAGCCAATCCAGTATGCTCCAAGAAGCTTACACAGTGGAGCTTATATGCAACACTAGTAAATATTACCCAAAATAGCAGTCTGACATCTTTCCATACATTCTATTCCCTCTCTACCTACATTGTTCCATTCAAACTCCATGTCATTCCTTCATTTGTTCTCACTGTATCTTATTACCAGAGAAGCCCAAGATGATGAGTATCCCAAGGGTACGTGCATCTCCACACCTACATGTCTGCATCTACACACATATTCTCTCATGTAGACATTAGTCCTGAACTGTGTATCTCAGATCTTGAGAACGTTTTCCTCTTTCCCCCACAAAAAAAGGCAACAAAACCTACCCACACTATTCTCCAGTTGAAGCAATTAACACTTGACTAAAATTAACATTTTTAAAGTTGTCTTGGGGAAGTGAGTGCCAAAAACCCAAACTGGCATGCCCACAGTTTTAACATGAACATCTATATCCCTTAGCTATCCTAAAATTACTTTGCCTCAAGCCCTATAAGACAATGAAATCCCAACAGGTTAATGGTAGACGTTGAACTCCTCTGTCCTACTGAATAATGGGTACATTTCCTGACCTAACTATTATTCCGCTACCCTGTTTCATAGACAGAAGCTTGGACTTTCAGAAGAGATTTCTTTTTTCCCCTTTCTAAATGAGAATAAAAGGAGATGGTTACAGTTAGGTGGCAGGAGGACAAGATGAAAGAAGCATCCTACATAAGTACCTGTATGAGTCCTCTGGTGAGCCTTTAAGTGGGAGCTCTTTGTATAAACCTTCCGGCACCCATTAAACTGACAGCGGTGAACCCTCTTCTTGTTTTCTGGGGATGCTTCTGCCCCTGTACCAACGTGCTCACTGTCACTTTGCCCAGTTTTTATCGTCCCCGCGGTCGCTGTCACTACACCCACTTTCACGGAGCTGAGGGAAGTTTTCTTGGCCACCAGTTTCAACGTCACCGTGCCATCCACCGCTGAGAGAGTCTGTGAGGTTTTTACAAGGTGGCGGCTGAGCTCTGGGGAGGAAGGGGGTGTTAATGAGGTTACTGCATTGAGTTGGGCCTGGTTGACGGCTGTGTAGCCTTCTGTGGAAGAGCTGGTGGACTGCAAACTGAGGCACGTCTCAGACAGCAGCTTGTCCCGTGAGAGGATAATGTCCACGTTGGTGCTTTTGTCACACGTACTCGTCTCCACAGGTAAAAGGATGGGGTCCAGCCGTCGGATATTGTCCTCTGCATCTGGGGCTGAGGCGGCATGAAGGAAACAGTCCAAATCCTCACCAAAGGTCTCAGAGATCTTCCGCGGTTCAGTCTGAAGGTATCGCTCCAACTCCAGGCATGTCTGCAGGAGGGAAAGCGAGAGGGGAGGGAGAGAAACCACCGTTAGACAGAGGTTACAGCACAGCTCCCACCTGGGGCCGAAGAACAATGTGGTCCAGAGCCATTCAGAGAGAGCACTCATGCACACCAGCACCTTCTTGTGAGATGGTCACATTTTGGGAGACATGAAGATTTGGCACTTGTTTGATGCTGCTCCAAGACAGAGTATAGGAATATCCACGTATGGTAGCAGATGTTATAGTAGGAGTGAAGATATGACAACCAGAAAGCACCACTACATTTTCTGTAGTGAAAAGCCTGTACATTGTCCCATGGATATCAGGCCCTTCCCAGTTTTAAGTGTAATCCGGCCAACAGTCACTTCCATATGAAACTATCCTAAAGGCTCCATTGCCTGGCCACGTACAGACAAAAAGTCACCTCTCCAAAGAACTGCTTCCTCTTCCTTCACAAACATTAACTTTCACTCCAAATTTAACTCAGTGTGGTTGGCTGGGGCCCAGTCTGTTCCTAAACCAGCAGAATTCTAAAGCGTAGCATTTTAAGATAGGAGACAAACTTCCAGTGATACCACAGCTTATTTAAAGGACCTGAGAGAAGGAAAGACTTGACACCAAAAAGGGGTCTATTGTCAGTCTTACAGGGTTTTCGGCATATCTGGTCAAATGGGGCTCACTGTGTACAGGACACCAGACTTGCACACAAACACATACAGGCACCTTATTAAAAAGTAGGTGAAGTTGCACTCAGAGAGGCTGCTACGTGGTCCTGCATTTCCACAGCAGTGATTACCAGCACGAGGATGGGGTAAGCCTCCTAACTTGAATGTACCTTACTTCAAGGTGCCCCAAGCTATCCCCAATAAGGTCTCCAGGCACTATCACACTGCCCAGTGTTCTCCATAACCAACATTATAAACTTTTATTGTTTATAGAAAACCATTCGCTGTAGTTTCAGGAGCTTTTAATGGAGTTTATTAGTGCTGTTTTTCATTTCTAGCTTCCTGAAAGGCTAGCTGGTGTAATATCACCACTGTGATTTTAGATGACTTGAAGAAAGAGACATTCTAGCCGATACCTTTTATAAACCTCTAAAAACTACTCCTCGGAGAACACTTCTAGAGATATAAAGAAAGTGATTTTAGGCAAAAAATGTCAGCCTATGGGGGCTAGCAACCCACCTACATCCCAACCTTGAGAGTCCAGCATCTGATCAAGAGACAAAAGCCTCATATGACTGGAGGAGACACAGACACTCCTGCCTTCTGGGTACAAACGTCCCACCAACACGGGTGTAAAGAGACCCCACTCGCAGCTCTCTATGAGCTGTCAGATAATTCAAGATTATTACTTTCAGCGTACTCAGGAAGCAGCACTGCTGGTGGCAGATATTATGCAGTGGGATGACTTTCAGAGTTCACAACAGAATTTGACAGACAGTTATCTGTTGTTTAAAATAATAGCTGATTATAGACCTGAGCTGTAGAGATGGACTTGGACAAAAAGCAATAGAACAGCAATATATGCAAGTGAGACGTGCTATACTTTAGCGTGTAGGTTATTTTCAGAGGCATGATACTGTGTGTGCGATGTGTCTGCTCACAGGCCTGGAGGTGGAACACTTACCAGTTAGTACTTGCCTTAAGCAACCTTTCCATTTTCTTTTTAAAGTGCATTTCTGGGATCATGAGGAATGGCTTTAGCTGAGGATCTGGTCTCTCCCCAGATCAATCCTAACAGGTTTTAGGAGCAGCTTCCCAATGTGTCCCACAGTCTTTCAGGAATAACCCCCCCCCCACCACCAGGAAAGGTGATGCTTTTGAATTCTCCACATAATGTAATTTGGGCTGCTTGGCCCACTTAGCCTTCACCCAGTGGGGCAGAAACAGGTTTAGTGGCCTAATAAATAAAAGGCTTCCAAAGGAAAGAGCAAGCATAATCACAAACTGGGGGTGGAAAGGGGGAGGGGGGAAGACAGGGACTCAAGGCCATTAAATCCGATGACAGTGACATGAAATTTCAATTGCTGTGGGATCAGAAAGCCGCGCGCTGGCTGCAGGCTGCCCATGGAGGGGAGGCAAGCAGGAGGTGCTGCTCCTTTAAGGCATCACTACCCCATGACAACAATAGTGGGCCTGACAGTTTCTTCCAGCTTCACCATTAATTTTCCATAAAGAGCAGTTTCTCGATGAGCCCTTTTCAGCAAAGCCTGATGCTTCAGAAACCTGTAATTATTCCTGGCTCCCCCCTCCCGCAGCCATTGCACCTGTGCCATTTCAAGACACCAGCTGGTCATGTCTTGCCTTCTGCCTCTGAAATCCAAAACCAGTGGATCAAGCCCATCTCCCCATAGAGGGGGGAAAAAAACAACTCAAAGAAACAATATAATGCAGTCCTTCCCTCCCGCCCCCTTCAGCCTCTCCACCAAGTCAATAGGGGGAAGAGCCTAGCAACGCTGAGCCAGAAAAGCCCTCCACCTAATCTGCATGGCAGACAAAGCCCGGCAAGGGGTTACAGCCACAGCCCTTCTTTAACCCCCCACCAGGGCCCTACCTGCTGCTGCATTTGCCAGAGCAGGCAATTGCCAGCAGAAACAAAGCATCTTTCCCCATATGCACTTCCCAGCTTCTGCCAAGTACCTCACGCGACCTTGCTGGCCCAAATCACCCAGGGAGTGCCCAAATCACCCTGGCAAAGCAACCTTCAGGGCAGCAAAGCCAAAACCCTCATCTTGAGCTCTGACCTGGAGAAACCAGCCAGGCTGACACCACCAAGGCCCCCACTCCAGCCCAGTGGACCATCAGGAGGGGCAGGAGAGTTCTTTGGTCTCCCTTCCCACAAAGTTCTTTGCCAGCAAGTGCATCAAAAACTACATTTTTGTGTGTGTGTTAGCAGCAGGATATTGATCACTACCCACAGAGATATGAACCCAAACTGCTGGATTCAGATGATGGTGAACCCCTGTAGATTTTCTACTTCCAATATCAGCGCGGTAGGAAAATGGTCCAAGGATATCTAAACAGGAGTGACCTGCTCTTGTCATGCTGTTGTCACAGTTCTGTTGGATGTCTAACTTCTTCT
Organism: Strigops habroptila; assembly: GCF_004027225.2. NCBI lineage: Eukaryota > Metazoa > Chordata > Aves > Psittaciformes > Psittacidae > Strigops > Strigops habroptila. The sequence goes on along the minus strand of NC_044281.2, from coordinate 13,535,374 downwards.
TAACCACTCATGCAAGAGATGGGGAGCTTTGTGTAATGGATGTAATACATATCACATGTGACATTAAGTCTGACTGTCCTTTGTTTGCTACACTGCAGGCAACTTGGTGGCTATTCAGCTTTTTCACCCAGTGCCTGTAGGACTTAGAGCAATAAACACTTCAAAAATTGCAATGGGAAGAGGAAGATGACTCCCTCCAGGAACAGAAGAAGATCCGTAAGATTGCTGTTTGCTGTCAAGACAGTTTTGCAGCCTAGGTATAAAAAGTGACCCACTACTTCAACCCATCTGCCCTTATTAAGGAGGGTCATTCTCCTTGCACCTTGCTCCTCAATTTAGCCAGTTAAAAGATGATGATTCCTGACTGATGAATTACACAATGTGACTTTGCGAGACCTCAGGTACTTGCAAGAAAGGATGGCAGCCTGGCATGTGGACAATCCCAACAAGGGATTTTTCAGTTTTGGACACAAGTGCAAAAAGATTCACTTTTCCAGCAGAGGCACATTGCCACAACCTGCAAGAAATGTTGTGTTTCCTGCTACACGCTGGTAACTCGTAACGTCTCTTTGCTCCCCACATTATACTGTCATCTCAGTCCTCTGGGACATATGTAGCAGCAGAGTACATGTAAACTGCACACTATGACACTTCCACATGCAGCGCTAGATCCTTCAGACAGTAAAAGACAACCAGTGTAGTGCTGTCCTATGCCTGGTAAGGACCTACTTCCCGTTAGTCCTTTCAGAGTTTGCAGTAGCATTGATCCAGGGAAGTTCAGTGTTCAGCATATCTGTCGATTCAGAAAGGTATGGCCTCTAAGTTACCTGTATTCTTACCTCTGGAGCCCATGTAAAGCTCACCAACTCAAAGTAAAGATTATTTACCAAACACATTAAGAATGCTCACCACTATGAAATACAATGCAAGAGAAACCCAGTGTGGGCTAGTAGAGATGCAATACATTTGTACCATTTTCAGCACAGATTAGCACTCACCTAATTTGCAGCCAGCAGAAATCAAGACAGTTTTGCTACTAACTGCAACAACAACGGACTTTCCAATCCCTCCTTGATTTGTAGATACTCTGTTTGGCTCAGCCAGCCTAAATTTTAAGATGCTTGTCAGCTGTGCAACTCAGAACATTCAAAATCCAAATATGAAGGAGATGGAGCTCTAGCTGGGACCATCACTGCCAACAAAGTGCCAAGGCTCAAGGCAGTGTGAGGAATGACATGCCCGTAGGCCAGGGGCCTCTGCAGGGACATAAAGTTTGGCATCTCGGTTCAGGTACAGACAGCTGTGGAAAACCTAATTCCAACTGATGACTCAAAATGAACTCTCAGTTCCCAGGGTATAAATCTAAACTTGCTCCAGTGAATTGCACAGCACTGGTCTCCATTGGCAACCATACTGAGTATCAGAATTTGACCCATACACCCAGGCTCTTGAGAAACCACAGGTCACTTCAGAAGCACTTGCCTATGTTCAAGTCTTTACACCACTCGAGCTCCCGGGCATTTTGCACAGCTAAAGACAGGAAAATACGGCAACAGCACAGTACAGTTCTGCCAAGCCAAAACAAAGGCCAACACTTAGAATGATTTGAGGACAGAAAGTCAGGGAGACACCTTATCAACATGTTCCCTGGGTTCCTCTGCTTTATTGATGCTGAAATATTTTTGTAACATCTTGATTTTGAATTTTTCTCGCAGATCATGGGAAGTTCTTAACTGGAAGTGCTAGTTACTTCTAAGTGCCATTTTACTACAGATATAATTGGACATCAAGCACCGATCTTGGAAGTTATCCAAAACTTAATTATGAAGTTGGATACTTAGATCAGGCTGTGACAGAGAATGAAAATGTTGAATGTGGTTGACAAGTAGGTCTGATCTACCAGCTCTGTTTACAATACTTGAAAATACTTTCTTTGCAACATAATTTACATGAGCAAAGCAGAAATACACATGCAATAGAGAAGGTCAAATACCAGCCTCCACCATGACCCCATTGCTTTCCACTGGCATGTAAAAAAAGGGGCTCATGTCTACCTTCAAATAATTGTGAAAGTCTCAAGACTGCAAAGGAAGAGAAAGCAGCTCAACCTGAAGGTAACCCAAACTAATTCTAAGGTCAGCACCACAGCAGTTCACTCAAGCTCAGCGCGAACAGCCACACCAGGTCCAGTGCCCGGTGACTATTTCACTCTTCAGCAGAACAGCGAAAGCTTTGAGCTGCAGTGGTGCTTGCATTGCAAGCAGCCCTAAGTTAAGAGGAGTAAGAGATATAAAGCTCACCTGCCTTCCCTGAAATGCCATGCTATTTTTGTCCTTAGCCCTAAAACAAGGTCTAAAAGATGCATCTTCTTCCCACTGCCAAAAGCCTTCATTACTTCCTGAACAACAACAAAACCCAATATTCTTGCCCATCTATTCCAACATTGTCATCTGTTCCCACCCAGCTGCCAAAACCCCCAGCTTTTCCTCTTGGCAACCTCTACTGGGCAGTTGCTAGTTGTCAAAAAGCTGCAGCACATCAGAAGCTTAACATTTGGGACAGCATAAAATAAACAGAATTTTAGTATTAAAATAAGTCGTTTTGCAAAATACACTTGGGAAAATGGGAAAACCACAGTATGAAATGAATGAATACTAAGAAAAAGTTTTGGTCAATAGCAAATAATTTCTATTGCAAAGCATTTAAGACAAAACTAGTCATGTGCCAGCACATCTCACCTATGTGTTAGAGAGCTCATTGAAAAAAAAAAGACAGCTAAATCAGGTACAACAATAAGACACTAATGACAGCTAACTTGCAGTAAAAATCTGCACGTATGTTCTTAATCCCTTGTATATATGAAGCAAATCAAGCTAACTGTATGCTCAACAAACAGGCTTTTGCCAAGAGCAAAAAGCAGACGCACACACAGTCAGCAAAGATCATCTGATAGGCAAAGACTTATTTTCCTGTGGTAACTTCACCACACGCCTGAGCCGTCAGGGTAGTCCTCTCTAACACCAGCTGAATGGGTCCCACCAGCAGTGGGCACAACTTAACTCCTGACTGCGCTACACAGGACTCGAGCCTCTGCTTGCAAACTTCTTCAACATACTAATGACCGGTGCCCATTCTCCTCCTTGGTCTCAGCCCAAAGAATGAAGCTTTAAGGAACTGTATTTAGCCAAACCAGCCCATACACTGCTACTCATGCACGACAGCACTCTAAATGAACACTCTCCTACCACGACCCAGATGGCTTTCTCCCTGGATGTTCTCCACAGTATTTTTCTTCAGAGCATAAAGGATGCTGAAATCAGAAGACTCAACCGCATCCAGTGAAGATTTACATTTTAACTTCTGTAAAACTTCAGCAGGTTTACTTAAAGGACAGAATCACTACCTTCACATAAACACAAGCCGTTTCCGTTGCTGATGTGACCTGATGTAACTAGGGTTACCACAGACTTTGCTCGGCCTCTAAAGCTCACAGGATCAAAACCAGTTTTTCCATAAATTAGTGATTTTCACCAGGAAATGGGTGGTAAAATAAATGTTTCAAACAGAAAAGAAGTGTGAACCCATAACTCTAACCAAGGAGTCAAAAATCAAGATCTGTTCCCAAATTCAGTGATAAATAAATATATCTTATTTAAGAAATACTCTTTTAAATGGACATGCCGATTTTGTTTACTAAAAATCTGTGCTATTTGGGCTGTAAGCATAGAGAATTTCAGCGTAGTGGTTGTGAGATACTGAACAAAGGACTGCAGCTAAGCGTGGCTGAATTTGATAGACATCTAGATAAAAAAAAAACAAAAAAGGATGAAAGAAATGTGCAAACACTGACCCAGGGCTTTGGAGGCCTTTTGTTGGGTTGTGACTGTTTAATAAAGATAGAAAAAATATCTGCCACCAGTCACAACAACAAAAAATATCATCAGCGTCAGCAAAGGATTAAGGATAGCCAAATCAAGAATGCAGGCAGCCCATTGTGCTAGTATCAAAATGTGATAAAACCCACATGTGCTTGTACACCAGCACATGCGCTGCGTGCTGCCACGCGAGTAGCCATACAATGACCATTTCAGAAATTATATATATGTAGCATAAGTGTGTTTCAAAATCTTCCTGAAAAGATCATTTATTTACACAACAACCTTGGATGGCTTTGAGTGCACTGGCCAGTGGACCTCACTGCAAGCTTTTCTCAAACTTCGTCAAGTGTGTATTTAACCTGTTGCCATCCAGTTTGGAATCAGCTTTGATCTAGCATTATAAATAGCAAAAAGACACAGCTCCTTGAATTGCCAGTCCTAGCTCCCACTGAAATCAAAGGATTGGGTTCAAAGCATGCCCCAGAGTGTGGTAAACTTCTCACAGGAAATGGATATGCAAGAGCAAATGCTGACGGCTGTGGAACGTACAAAGCAGAGCAATATTTTAGGTCTTGATCCTCAGTTAAAATTCATCCTTACAAAGTACTGCAGTGGGGTTACACAGCAGAATTGGGTTCCTTGTAATTACTCTGGATAGGATCATGAATGAAAAAATGTACTCTTCAGAGATGTGTCATTAGCTTCCAGAGATAGCTTTACATTTCCTCCTCAGCAGCTGACACAAATGTATACACCAGTTGTGTTCATGGACTCTCAGGCAATGGCATATTCATAAGCACAATTCTTCACAATTAGCTTATTAAATCAAACCTGGAGACAAGATGTGATCAATACACTCGATACATGGTACATTTCGTAAGAGTCCTGGGTTCAGAGTCATCATGTCTGCTCTGACCTAAAAACATATTAAACAAAAGGATGCATAACACTGAATTCCTAACCCAAAAACGTGCAATTCCTCATCTTGACTTTGCATGATCAACATTTTTTCACTGGGACTTACTGTATCTACCCTGTGCATGATGCCCATTCATTATCACATCTCATGGCTCAAAAAACCTTTTGTATGTTCCCTTTTGTATTATTTTTGGCTGCAGGGAGGAAGAGGTGGGGACCTGTCTGGGAAACAGGAAGCAGGAGGAAGGAGGGGAATGTGTTGTAGAATAAGGGCAGAACAAAAAAGAATAAAAGAGCATTTATGCAATTTCTAAATGATAATAAACATATAGGACCAAAGGCTGCCTCCAGCCATGCAGGGAGCAGCAGGCTGTTTGGCTGAAGTTTAAAGTTTAATGTGAGCACAGCAACTGTCCAAGCACATTTACAAAAAGCCATTTGCTGCTTTTTTCTTTGAGTTGGTTTTTTAAAAATCATTTGGGCAATTTGTTATCTTACAAGAGCAAGAAGATTCATGTGCTCCCGTGATAAATATGCCAGTCTGGGCAAGGAAAAGAGAAGACAACAGACTGGAGTTTCACCGCTGCACTGAGAGAAAAAACAGACTAGCAACAAAGCGATGGGAAGCACAACCGGATTCTCAGCTGGGGTAAATCAGCACACAGCAGCCCTGATTTCATGGTTCCTGTTTACATCAGCTGAGGACCTTGCCAACACTCAAACTCCATGAAATTCTGCTCTTAACTAGCACCATTTAACTCTGTGGCTTACGTGAAGTAGAATTTGACATGTTCTTTGAGGGCTGGAGATGGTTATTTTGTATTACAAATCTTGTCTACTTTATTAGGAACAATGTGACCCACATGGAAAAATGGGAAGAATTTAAAAACAACACTGACTTCAGACATCCCGATACTTGGATTTGTTTCCTTTTTCTTTTTTTTTTCTTAATTTGGTCAGTCTATATAGAAATATTCACAAACTGGTCCCTGCCACTTCTAAGCCAGAGTTTTTATCATCTATGCATAGGAACAACAGCCTCTGCACTTGAACGTCCCACTGCGGGTAAACTTGCCTCTTACTCAAAGCCAGTTGCCCTCCAAAGGATGCTCCTACATCCAACAGTGTTTTTCCATTACTTTTCTTTTCTACACTGCTCTGCCAAGGTGCTTGTTCCAAAACTCCAGCCACCGGGGATTCTGATCAGCCTCAAATCTCACAGGCAGTGCACTTGGGCTGCTCTGCACCCTGATAAAAGCAGCACAGTCCTCTTTGAGAGCAGTTTGCTAGAGCACTTTGGTAAAGCGCCTGCCGGTATTGGCCCAACTGCTCAGCAGCATCTGAGGAGACCTGTATCTCCAAACTGCATTAGATCAAACGAAGAGGAGATCCAGCAGGGCCTTTTGTGGGTATCATTAGCAACTCAAGGCGCACTGTCAGAACTGTATGAGGCACTGCTCGTTCTTTATGAAAGGATCACGAGATCAACCTCATGTCAGCACAGTTTCCAGCAGGCTGTACAGCTACCAGCTGCAGTATGGCACAGGAAGCTGGGAGATCCCATTAGGAGCCCTGCAACTTCTTGACTTGAGAAAGACAGGTCAGATCACCAGCTGCTCAGAGGCAGCACACCTCTGTGAGCCAGTTTACACAACCACGGCTCGCGCGCTGGCTCGCTTCCTTTGGTCTGTTGACTGTGGACACCCACCCAGTTGTTATGGATTTTAATATGCTGCAATATGAAAGTGCTATTTCAGGACAAAGTTATTTATAGCAAAGCAGCCAGAAAATAGCCTAGAGGGAATGCAATGTCTTGGTATTCCTGGAAGATCGATGACTTCCCAGCATCTAAGCAGCCACCATCGTTAATTCAAGATGTTTCTGCATACAATACTGTGTTTTGTTAGAGGAGCTATATGATAAGCCATCATGATGTGCCTTCATAGAAATGCCTTCTTACGAGTACCTGCAGACACCCAGGTCTGCAGAGACCACAATGCAGGAAGACCCAAAGGATGGTACTTGGTTACTCTAGGCAGTCTGGAGAAAAGCAGAGGCTGGGCGCTGTGATGAAACAGAAGCCAGGAGAAGGCCTACTCTTCTGAAGGAGGTGGAGGACAGGACAGGATCTGTCCGAGCCTTGCGCAGAAACCTGTCCGACTCCAGGACCGGAGAGAGGCTTTTCTTTTCAGCCTCTCTTAGCCTGCAAACACCCTCTCCTTCCCTTGTTTCTTTATCTCCTTTTCTTGCATCTCCTCAGCAACACTCTTTACTTGGCAAGGCAAGTCACTGTCCCTTTTCATACTCTCTCTTAAACCTTCTGTTTCTTCAGGCAAAATACCCATGGAAACATATTAGAGAATACTGTCCTGAGACCCTGCCTCAACTTTATGTTGGCACCTTTCCCCCTAAAATTAATTGGGAAGGTTCCCAAATTAATTCCAGGTACGTCACTGAACGCACCACTCAGCACCTCCTTGCAGAGTTGGTACCAGACGAAGGCATCTCTCTGCTGGCAAGGCTTTTAGCATCACTTCTGCCTGCACCCACACTGCTGAGAGGCTCTCTGGGAGGCCTTTGGCTTTCCAGCCCCATTCCCAAGTATCCTCCCTGAGCAAACCAAATGAAACTCAACACTGCATCTTTCCCTGAGATGAAAAGGCCCAAATGATGATAGTGGGAATGGGAAGATTTCACATTCATGGCACTACAGCCTTACCCATTGAACCGCCATAGACAGCTCCAGCCCAACATGCACTGAAGGGAGCTGTGGTCCCTCACCAGTCTCCAGAGAGGAAACAAACAAAACCCACTTACCAACAAGGAAAAGAGGAAACATATTGTACTCACTATAATCCCAACAGTGGACATGTGACCTGGCAGATTTCCAACTCAGACATTTAAAAAAATGTAGTTGGTTTACCTTAAGTGTCCTATTTTCCCCTATTTCCCTTTTCCACTGTATTTAAGCCTATATAGTATCTCCCGAGATAAGCCTGCCTTTGTAGGTTGGCTGTATACCACTTCTTCCCTCTATTGTCTTTCTGAGTTGGGATGGAAGTCTGCAATGTCACAGCTTGGAAGACCATGTCAGGCTCTCTTGGCTTGGTTTGTGGGAAGAGGAAAAGCAGGAACTGAGGAAGGACAGGCTCTCCCGCTGCAGGAGGGGCATCCTCTTCCTCATGGTACAACCAGTCCTCCCTGGCATTTTGTTTATCATCGATACTTCTTAAATAAAGCTGTTTTTAGTAGCCCCCAAAGGCAGAGTCTGTTGCCAGCTATCATCATCCCAAACACTTCAGACTTCTGTCACCATGCTTTGGTACAATCCCTGCAATAGCTAAACACAAACATTATGTTCCCCCAAGTACAAAATATAGCTTTCAGGAGCTGCAATTTTATTTTCGTTATAAACATACAAAGGTAACCTTTGTGCTGGGCAAGGAGGAGCCATGTGGGAGACCACAGGCTGAGCCTCTGCTTCGCAGGGAACATTCCTGGGAGCACTTTGCTTCGCCTCCAGCCGACTCTGCTTCCCAAGCGGCTGCACTTCCCAAGCAGCTGTGCTTCCCAAGCAGTTGCATGATATCAGAACTGAAGCGAGAGCCAAAATGCCTTGTGGTGGCTGGGGCTGCTGGAGGGATCTGCTTCAGACCCAGCAGTCCAGGAAGTGGGACTCAGAAAAAGGGAGAGAAATGCACTCAGACCGTGCTGCTTTAGCTACAGCTGGCACTGTTGGTAGCCTACACATTCAGGACAGAGTCTTCCAGGCATGAGTCGTGACTTGGTTGCCACCCTGGGCCCCTGTCACAGCTCTTCTGAACACGTCTCCACCATCTCCAGAGCAAGGTTCGGGGGGTTTCCTCCATTTCAAATCTCTCTAATCCTTCCCTGCTCTGCAGATTTCCCATTACTACCCTACACCAAGCTTGTGACACCTGTCAAAGAAGCATGATGTCAAATTGCCCCTGCAAGCCCCTAAATGCCCCTAGGCATTTCAGGCCTCTTGTCAAGACTGCTAATGTGGCCCTTCCCCATCACAAGTAATGATGCATTCCTGGAAGCAAAAACTGCATTAAAAGTCTTCTTTACATGCAAGCTAAGAGCTTTCTTTGCCTCATACCATTTTTACTCATAAATATAATATCAAGGTGATCGTGTTCTTCTCAGACTACTCAGAGTGTTCTGTAAGTAAAACCTGCAATTGGCAATTTATCAGATGGAAAAATAAAAGCCACATTTGGTTTCTCCCTACACTTAAAAATGACCACGTGCAGCCTCTGAAGCACACCGATCTTTTTAACAAGGTCAGGAATATCAGCCAGGAGGTGCGGGGGAACAAAACCACCCTGCACATGTTTTTCTTTCTATGCTGCTTTCTTACCAGTTTTGCTCACTTTCTAAGCAAAAAGGAAACCTCTCCTGTTCCCGTCACCCTGTGTTTATCCAAATTCCAGCAGCCAGCGGCTGCTCCTCCAGGCACTCTCCAAGGGCAAACAACTGGATCTCCCTGCAACACATATTTAAACTTGAGACTCATCCAGCTCTGAGTTGGAGTGAGAGCAGAAATGATAGAGGCAGCGTATGGTGGGACACCATGAAATCTTTTGAAAGCGCTGCTCCTGCAGGCTTAGACAAAAAGCACAACACACCCTTCGCCTAATGAAAGGACTGGAAAATGCACTTCAGAAGGCACAGCCTTAGGAGTCAGAATAAATCCTCCCAAATGTCCCTGGTGACAAAGCAGCCCAATTTGATCAATACAGCAGCATTATTAACACTGCGCTACCTTACACGAGGAGAGTCATATGTTCTTGCCTCTGCTGAGCATGGGGGAAGGGGTGCAAACTCCTACTGCAATTCACAGGGGAGATGTCTCTCTCAAAATCATTAAGATTGCACAAAGAATCTCTTGCCCATTTCCATGCAAGCTGCTTTTTTCAGGAGAGCTCTGCTTCATTAGTATTGATCAAGCTCATGTGGAACCCCAGAAATAGTATGTGCTTTATGGTTTTCTCAACAAGGAATTTTGGTTTTAATGACTTTAACATCCCCATCATCAGGCTTTATTTTCTGCAGCCATGAAGACTGTTTACTTTGGGGGCTGAGTACAGACACATAAATGTAGGTGGTTAACAACAGAAGGAAGGACTTTATGATTAGCAAATTTTGTAAAATGATTATGAGGATTAGGGGTTAAGTGCATTTGGATTCAAGCAGAAGTAATGGTAGTAAAAGGGTATATATCTCTGCTGCTCCCGAGGCCCAGCCAGAGTCATGGCCTTTCTGTGTTTGCCTCTTGACAAACACCGTTACAGACAATCCTGGTGAGCAATTTGGGAATCGGCAGGAGAATGGAAGGGGAAGAAACGCAAGTCCTAGCTGATCACCTGTTTAACTATGGCCAGCAAAGGTGAGAGTTCTGTAAAAACTAGGTCCTGTGTGTGCATCGTGACGAGCCTGAAGAAGGTTACAGAGGTACCGCCCTCATGCCTGGTGACTAAGTGTGGGAGAAAACACAGCAGAGAAGCTAAAGCCCAAGTGGCCTTTAGCCACTGATGGCACAGGAGGAAGGACTGACTGTAATAATAAACACAAGACCAGCAAATGGCCTTTTAAAACCAGGAGCAAGACCTTCTTATGCCCAGAGAGAGGTGTGCCATCCGTTGCTGGAAAGAAAAAACACCACAGAAATGCTGCACTGGCACCAGCCACCTTTCTCTAGCACTCAGCTCAGATAACACATTAAAAACAGGGAAAATGACAGACTCGCTCCTCCTCCACAGGGAAGAAATCCTAACACAAATCCCCTTTGCCGCCTCTCCACCAAAACCCACCGAGACTATCTGCAGCCCCTGCAGAGAGGGAGGTGAAATGGTAAGTTTGAGCACATCAGGCCACCTCCATGCTGTGCCTCATAAGCGTTTGTCACTAGATAAGCGTGGTGTTTCTCCAGAGCTGCTGGCACAAAGTCCTCTCAGAAAGGGATGCCTGTAAAAGTGTCTAGACAGACTAAAATTAAAAAGAACAAATTATATGACACTGCCCACTGTCTGCAAACCAGGGCCAGATTCTCAGGGGGAGGAGTAAATCACTAACTCCGTGATCATAGCTAGTGGAGTCATCCTAATTTACACTAAGCAAGGCCCAGAAAAATATTCCTGTTGAGTTTGCAGCCAAAAATTCCTCCACTAGACCACATTCCACCAGTTAAACTGCCAGGGAAGACAATTGCAGAAGGAATTTAATTAAAATGGAGATCAGGGAGTTGGTATCCTTTTCAAGCTCTCCACTTCCTCTTCAACAACTGAGCGCTTGGGGGTCCCAGTTTCCTAGCCTGTAAAATGGGCACGCTGAAGCTTCCCTGCTCTCTAAGGGCAATGGCTGTGAAGCATCTTACCTGTTCAAAGCCCAACCATCAAATCAGACAGACATCTGAACACTCTAAACCTCTGGGTCTCGGATGAAAGGATATGTATTTTTCTCTGCTGAAACAGCTCTGTCATTGCTCTTGGAAAATCGAGCTTCAAAAAAGCAACTTGCAAATTTTGCTTCCAAGGCTGTAGGTGTCAGATCTGACTCGCTGGGATACAGCTGAGGATTTCTGCTGCTTCACACTTCACAAACTTGCTGCCACAGTCCCTGGTACTGAAATAGAGGTAGGTACAGAGAGTACTGCTTTCCCACCACTTCCTCATTCATATTTTATTTCTGAACTTGAACTTTTGTACTGATTAAAATCTGGATGGACAGTGAATTTTCTGCATACCCCTCTATTTCCAGTAAGTCATTAGATAGAAGAATACACCCAGGATGTAGACCAGGGCAGTCACACCATCAAGTCATAAGGATGGTGCCACGTGGTGCCTCTCTGTAGCAGGTCCTTTCTTTGCTTTCACTCCTTAATTTCTGTTCAAACATTTGGGCTCTCTACATGCTCGTCTGCAGGACCATTAGCAACAGCACATGGTTTAGGACCTGTCTCTTTACAGTCCTCACATTCCACACAAAAACTGCTTATGGATACCTACACCTCAAGAGCTCCTGAATAAAGTGGAGAAAGTCAGCAGTTCCTCTGAGAAGTTCTCATGGAGGCAGAACCAGGCAAAAACCAGCAGAATCCTGCTGCCCACAGCCAGCTGTGCACCTCACGGCTGTTTGGCAAGGCCCCACTGTTCTGTTATAACCCCAGCAGACCCTGTATGAGGCGAGCAGAATTCCTCCTGCACAGGAAGGAAAGGGAATCACCCATCTTCTGAAACACAGGAATGTATTTATTTGCCATATGAGCAGCCCAGACTGACTCAAAGGAGCAGAGACGGTTAAAAACAGAACAGAAGACAATCACAGCAGGAAGGTCAAGAGCCCACCAAGCAAACCAAAGAGCGCCTTGCAGCCCAGAGCAGCTAACACTTCCCCAGCTCAGGCAGCTTCCTTTGCCTTTTGCTAGCAGCTTCGGCAAATCCTTCTTTAAGGCAGTGGGACCAAGGTGGCAGGGAGCCACCTTGCTCAAGGCCACCACAGCCACCCACCCCAGTGGTTGGCGGCAGAGGGGGGGACCTCCTGAGGGATGGTAGTGGGACCCCACCGCTGCCCCCATAGCATTTTGGGTAGGCCTGCTTCCTACCCATGTTGGAGCAGTTCCCTTGGCTGAAGAGAAGGGCAGAGCTGTGCGGGGTGGGCCCCAAAATTCAAGGAGACTTCACCCTTTAACAATGATCCTGGTTAAACACCCACCTCGCATCCATCAACCACAAAACCAGTGGTTTTCAACTAACTAACCAACCAGCATATAAATACTGTTTCCTGAACAAAGGGCATCAGCTCACAGCAGTCTTGCTTTTCCCAATACTAATACCACCACACAATTTTCAACCCCATAATTGTATTTGTATTTTTAGGCTCTTCAAAATGCTGAGATCTTCCATGACTTGCTGTCAATAGCCAACACTTAGAACCAGCTACCATCAAATCAAGTCACCAGCACCGATTTGACTTCATCCCATTTAAAGTATGATCTGTTTCATTAAACAAACAAACAAACGAACAAAAATTTGGCATCAAACTTTTTGTTTCTGTTTACTCTGATGGATCGCAGCCCTCCCCATAAAAACATGTTTAATAAAAACAAATCAGAAAACTAAGGAAACTGATTAAAAGCTTTCATGGTGAAGAAAAGCAGGGAAAAAGGCTTAAGTAGGAAATGCTAACATTTTTTGTGATGCCAGCAGAGAGAAGCAGTATATAAAGGAAACCATGCAGGGGCAGGAAATCAATCCTTGAGATTGAATTTGGAAAAATAGAAATTAATGCATTTATGGAAGAAACAGCAACACAACATGTACACTCAATACAAGGCAGAGATCCAGTAAGGCTGAAAAAGCGACCTAAACCAGATAAAACCAATATAGCTTCGAGGACACATTCTCAGCATCTGATATACAGGAAAATTGGAAGGAACACAGAGATGGAAAGTATGACAAAATTGAAAGAGACATGCACATTTATTACTATTTATCACACCTATTCCTCCGTCAGTGTTATAATCTCCAGTCAATGAGCAGGGGTCTCATTTCACGTTTAGATAAAAATCCTTGAAAGAGTTAATATAGATAAAGATGGGGAAAGTGTCACGGACTGTGCAGCTATGAACAGGGTGAACCCAACAAAGCAATGGACTTGCTCATGGAGAGGAGAAAAAATATGGGAGGGGAAGGAATTAGACTCGGGTAGGAGAGAGAACAGCCTGTAAGATACTCCTCGGGCGAACTGCCTGTTAGATATATAGTTTAGTGGTGGACTTGGCAGTCCTGGGGTAACAGTTGGACTTGATGATCTTAAAGGTCTTTTCCAACCCAGTTGATTGTATGATTGAACATTCCTCGAGAGAACAGCCTGTTAGATATTCCTCCCCTAAATTAGGTTTTAGCACACACTTCCAAGAAAAGCCAGGCCTCACACCAGGTGGATTTCAAATGAGACTGGAAAGCGCCCGTAAGGCACCTGGGCAGAAGGATTTAATGATGTAACAATGGTAATTTCCAAGCTTATTTGTTTCTGAACCAGACTGCTTATATACATGGTTTATTGTTGCTGGATGAAGGCAGTGACCAAATATGCCTTTTTACCATGTGTACCCTGCTCCTGAACCTGATCTGCCTTCAAAACTAGCCAACAAGACCCCTTTGCTGAAAACCAGGTGTTCCCTGAACCTTCTCTAACCTTAGAGGCCAACCTATAGTAGAATGTGGCCCCACACGCTCGACATGACATGACATGACATGACATGCCATGACATGGACTCGCTTTTGAGGAAGCCAGCACCTCCACAAACCTGGTATCTCCTCTCAGATCCATTTCTAACCTGACACACAGCACACGTGTGATGGATTCTCAAAATGAAACGTGCCTGGCTGCCCATATGTGCAGATGCAGGGACCCTTCATGATTCACATTTACACTAGAGCTTTTTGACATCATTACAGCAAAAAGGTCTAAGAGGACTTACTTACAGAAGTGGATTTTAAGGTCAAAAAGGGCCATTCTGATAATTTGGTCTAACCCCTGGACAACAGAGCCCACTGAACTACACAAAGGGCTCCTTTAGACACTCATTTACACCCACTTTCAGGTTGGTTTTTACTGCTGGATATGAAAGCTGGAGGGTAAATCAGAATGGGATTCTTCCCATGCACTAAGACTTTTCAGAAACCTCTATGATCTGTCTTCATTTCACAGAGGGGAATTACTATCCTGGGGGAAGCAATGCCCACACCAGACATCATCCCACCTTGCACTGTTGCGGAGAGCACATTTAGCGCTTAGAAACATCTCCACATTCCCTCCTACCCCCACATTTTCTTCATTTGAAAAACCAACAAAAACAAATCATGCTACATCTTTGTTTTATAAGGGCAGCTCAGGACCTCCCACTCTTTCATGGAAAGAAAATGTCTTTCCGGTACAGTTTCCATTATTTATTAGCTGAAGGTGGGGGGAGAAATGTTATTTATAGGATGCCTAAGGCCACGCTCACTATAAACCAGAAATAAGTCAATATAGCTGGAGCACAACTTAGTGGCCTATTGTGCAACATTTTAAAAAATGGACTCTGTCATTATGGCACTTGAGAATATCCCTTCCCCCCAACACCAGTGGAGATACATTTATGAGAGCCATCGAGCAGCAATACTGTTTTAATCAAACCATTAAAATGGGTGGGCTGTTTTCTGCCCACATCCTGATATTTATTCCACATCCTGACAAAATCTGGGGTGTGTATAGACCATTCTCCTGCAAGGTGTCAAGTGACTTTGTAGACACGGGGCCAGTGTAAATCCACATATCGCTACTGTGACTTTGGCAGACCTGCATCAGTTTGCATCAGCCCAGGATCTGACTCACTGACTGATCCGAAACCCCCAATGCAGTGTGGGTACTATTCTTCGTATTTACAAAGACAAAAAGCACTAAGAACTGAATGTCAAAGGTTTCCTTGACCTTCACCACTTAAAGAAATGGAAAGGAGACAGAAATTCCCATGGTGGGAGACAGTCCCACCACAGTGACCAGAGATACAGCTTGCTCAAACAAAACACTGCCTGAATTACAAGGCCTTGCATCTGGTATAGCACTCACTGCACGAAGATAATCCGTATGAGGCAGTCGCAGTGAGGAGTCGTCTTCCATCTAAGGCATGCACTCAGTGTCCAGCTTGACAAGCACTCAAGACTGGGAAGATGAGTACTCAGC
This sequence comes from Strigops habroptila, assembly GCF_004027225.2. Lineage (NCBI taxonomy): Eukaryota > Metazoa > Chordata > Aves > Psittaciformes > Psittacidae > Strigops > Strigops habroptila. The sequence goes on along the minus strand of NC_044281.2, from coordinate 13,519,826 downwards.
ATTTTCTATAAGTCACATGTGCTGGGGGTATTTGGGAGGAAGAAATCACCCACACCTTGCTTCCCTTGCTCCCCCTCAAATGTGTGCTTCAAAGACCTGTAACACAAATTTCTCATGCCAGAAAAAGAAATCCCAATGCAGCCTTCGTAGGGCTCTGTGCACCTACTGTTAATTCTTCTCAGCCCTGAGGAACTATTCTGGGAAGTCATTCATTTACCAAGACCTACACACCAGAAAGTAACTCTGCACTGGCATTCTTCTGTCCTTCCTCAAACAACTGGGACTTATTCGTGTTTTAAACAAACCACCAAAGCTCAGCTAGGCAGGCTCAGTAAAGAGTTTTGGATAGCCCAAACCTCATTTGCCAGCATCCAAGAACAATTAATAAAAGAGTCACCCTTGGAAAACACAAAACTGTCTTGTGTGAGCAGGAATCAGGTGCTGCCTGAAGAGAGATCATGAGCTTGGTGGCCAACTCAGAAGTACAGCGTGGTGCTATGGGACCAGGCTATTCTGGAGGCACACAACTAAGCAGAGCAAGGCCCCTGCATTACCTTCTTTAACCCCCAAACCACCCCAGCTCCTGAGGCACTGATTGAAGCAAATATCATCATCCAGAGAATCACTGGAGACAGAGATTCCAGCCTATGTCTCGAAGGTTTGATCCTGTAATCAATGGAAGAAACAGTCAAGCTCCTCCTGACCTTAACTGTACAATCAAACACCCAAGACCCATTCCCTCTAGGAAAAAACTCACAGATAAAATCAGGCCCTTCCATTTTCAAATGCAGTACACAACAATCTTTCTTTTCACTTTAAAAACACAGGAGAGCTAAGGAATATGCTGATAAGAAAAGTCTAAACTGTTTTCCTGTGGTAGACACTAGGAAATTACCCCAGGTGACATCCACTTACCCTGAAATTCTCAAACCTGCAAGAGAAGCTCCTTGTAAACTCTCTGACTGGGTCATGTCAGCACTTAACAGCAGTCTGCCTCTTCTTCCAAGATACTGGAGACCTCCAAAACTCTAAATGCTTCCTTCCTCCAGTCTGATGAGACAGAAACACCCCTTACTCTGTTTGACTGCAACTCCTACTGCTCTTTCACAGCTTTCTTAAAGCCCCAACTCTCAGAGGCTTCTGTTACATCACAACCACTTTCTCAGCGTCAAAACCAAGCTCCTGGTTTCCTCAATTGTGCAGGAAAGCCTACAATATGACTTTACACTATCCTGAAAGATCAGAAACTAAAAACAAACAGAAGGAACATGCACCTTCCTAAGAACCTGATTGATTCAGCAACCTTCAGACGTTCACAACCACTCTGAGGTGCTGGCACAGCTTATGAACAGCTGGGGATGGACTGCGACACCACCAGAGTGAACTGGCACAGCAGCGTCAGATGGAGACAGAAAAGAGCTATTTTGCCCAAACTGGCTGTCTTCTCAAATCAGTCAGCCCAGTGTCCTTCGCTTCTCCTTTATTATTTTAAAATGCAGACAAATTTAAAAATAAAAGCCAGAGACACCAAAGTTCACCCCGATCTGATCTAGTCACTAACGAGGGAGGTTTTTTTTCCCTGGCACTGATTTTCCATTAAGCAGCAAATGCAGCCTCTCCGCTGTCCACGTGTCGGAAACAAAGCCACTTCTGGCCTGATGCTTTCCATATGAAACACCAGCTCCCATCTTCCTTCTTTCCTCTCCCTTCCTCCTTTCCATACTTTATTACTCACATGGCAGCTGTAGTAGCTTGCAGATGAGTGGAATGTTTTCTTCAGAGCAGCATAAATTTTCCAGGCTGACAGGGGAGGCCAAAAGAGAGAAAAGCAAAAAACAACCCCCAAACCAGGATTATTTTGGATTTTTCACCAGCTAGAAGCAGGGAGCAGGCTCTGCGGGCTGGCACCCTTCAAACTACTGTGCAGCCACAGGAAAAGAACAAAGCCCCTAAAGGAGTCACCTCACCCTGCCCCCAGGGATGCGGGGCACCTCAGAGCCAATGATAAGCCAGAGGTGTCAAGGGAGGGTGAGTGCATGAGAGCACTGACTCCTCACCCACAAACCAGCACATCATCTCACCAGCAGCAGCTGAGCAGAGGACAGAGGAGTGACCAGCAGTTGTAAGAAGCTGAGGAAAACATGTGATTGCACCGCTCTTGTGCATCTCAGGCACGAACATGCCTTGCCAGATCCTTGCCCAGAGGGAGGGAGAGCAGGCACCCACATTAAGAGGCCAGAAGTAGCCACGCATTGCTTACAGCATCATGTACAGTGGTGGCTGCAGTTCTCAAAAGAGGCAAGAGAGTCACAGAGTGCAGAGAGTCTGGATACCTTTTACTAGCCAAAGCGCTAGAAGCTGGGAAAAAATTAATCATGTTTTAGGAGTGCAAGCCCTGAAATGGAAGGCTAAAATGGACAACAAAGCCAAAAATGTTAGCCAGACGAAGTCTCTCACATGGAAAATAGGGACAGCCCCTCAGGAAAACGAGAAAGTATAATTGGCTGAAACATTTCTACCAAACATTCTCCAAAAAAATTCCATTTTTGTCTAAAGTGTTTTATTGGAATATATTGGTTTGGGGGCCATCACATCATCACTGAAATTTCACACAGCCAAGATGTAATCTGGAATGGCAGACCTCAATCAAGCAAAGTAGCAACTCAAATCTGGGTCTCTAACACCACACCTAAGCACTGTGATGTGGCCAGTGTCCGTTTTGGGTGTAAAAAAGCAAGCAGACAGGAGCACCTCTCACCCCTTCCACTCTTCCACCCACTGAAGATTTTTCACCATGGCCTTTGCTCGCTGGAACCTTTGTTTTCCATCCAGCCCTGGTGGAGAATAAAGGCAGGCGATTAAAGGCAGTCCCCTACTTCACCCTCACCAGCACAAAGCAGTTCAGCACAATGCTGATTCCCCTCCAGGGCTGGAGTGAAGACAAGTCAGCAGAAATTGCAAATGTTTATAAACCCAAGAACGTTCCTTATGCTTGAAAGTGAACTTTGCCCACTCGAGAGTCAGGATTAAAACCAAATGCCTAATGGCAAAGTAGCCTATTAGTAGTGAAAGCATTTTGTAAATCTAATTTACTTGTCATACCACATGCATTTTTCCTCACCACTCAATCCAAACAAACGTTTTCACTTTGATTTCCAGTTGCTTCAGTTGCACGGGAAGAATGCTGCAGCATGAGAGCTGCAAAGGCAGCAGGTGGGCAAGACAATCCTGTCCAGAAAACACAGACCCTGTTTGCAGGGCTTTTTTAATTATATAGATGGAGACACTTCCACTGATTGCAGTTTCTGTCAGAACATGTTGGTTTACAAAGGTCCATCACGGTCAAATGTCAAACCTATGTCAGCATCCCTTTAAAACTGACCTTGGGAGGCTGCAGATTTAAGGGCAGGATTTGTAAATCAGGACACTAATTGGAATGTCTCAGAAGAGCTTCTCACAAGCCAGTGTCCTTCTCCTTTGCATCCTTCCCCATCCATCACACTGTCACCCAAGCTTGCCTCTGTCACTGCCTACTTCTCTATCCCTTGCAGAGTAGGAGCTGCTGACCCCCACATATGATTTAAACCCCAGCTTTGCACTCGGGTCCAAAATGCTGGGAAATAATCAAGAGGATTAGGACATGTGAGACATGGTCTATAAGTACCATGTTCAAAACCATTACGACACTTAAGTAAGTATGCACACTGGACCTTCAGCAAGCATCAATACGCAGTCTGTGCGTAAATGACTCAGACTCTTCAGTGTATGTTATAAAGTATACCACAGGCATCTTAATAGTTCTCTAAACAATAACACACGTAATGAATACACAGCTAGTTGCACTAAGTGGAAATGCTCTGGATGGGAAAGGATCCTTCACATGGAAGAACAGGGAGAAGATGAGTGCCTGCTTTAAAAGGATTTAAGAGCATCAGAGCAACTTAATGTATCAGAGCTGATACATTAGAAATTTTAAACAAAAAAAACCCCAAACAGACCCATGCCTCCTACACCCAACTCCAAGACTTATCAAAAACCTAGAGAAGGGATCAAATGAGCGCTATGCACAAGTTGACTCAAAGACAACCCAGCCCTCCGGGAAGGGGGATTTAAGCTTACCTTTGAGATCCTAATTTCCATTCTCCAGCGAGGCAAAGCCGCACCCGCCGAGGGCTCCCTCACAGGAGCTGTCCTGCGCTTTCAGCTCCCGCCGCCTGGTGCGGCAGGAGTTGGGCCGCAGCTCCCGAGGGGCTGGCTGCAAGCCCTCCGGCCCCAGCCGCTGTGCCTGAGCACCATGCATCCGTAACACGAACCCTGGCAGCAGCCCTATGAGAACGGAAGAGCTGCCAACTCATCTTGTAACCAAAGAAGTTGGGTGTCCTGATTAAATCCAAGATGTCTAACTACCTTTGAACATAAAGGCTGAAACAAGTTCTTCCAAGAAGGGACATGAAACACAATGCCTGCTCTCACAGCCAGCCTAACAACCTGAACAGCCAGGCAACCTCCCTTGGCAGCTGCTGCCAGAGCAGGGATGGCAAATACAGCCTGGTGAATGCAGCCTTACACGAGCTTTTCCTGATGTCCATACCTAGCTGTACTGCCAGCTCTCAAAACGCCACAATAGTGGCATTTTATTTATGCTGCTGGAATCAAATAAGTGATGGAAATCATAGGGGTTTTGAGAATAGAAGACAATAAAACAAACCTTCAGTGGCTCAGAAGCAAGGAAAAGAAAAAGAACATCAAATTAAAAAATAATTTGTGACTTCAAAGACAATCTCAGTGTCTTGAGAACCAGGCACATGATTTTTTAACTTGAAGTAACAATGCTGGGAAGGAGATACAGCCAAGAGAGCACAAAACTCAGACACTCAAGACACGTGTAGCGCCCATCAAGGCTGAAGCCCATGGAAGAAACTAGGACGGTCTCAAATACAACAGCACCAAACTGGGAAATATACCTGCGTAACATCTGTACTCCAAACCTGTTCTCTACCCAGGAAGATTTGGGAGGGAGACTCGTTCCCTGGCAAGTTTGTTTTGTCTGTTTGTTACAGAACCAGCTGAACCCTGCAGTTCAAGTGAATCCAGATTCACTGGGACCAAGGCAGAAGTACCCATAATACAAAGAGGACCTGCAGGAAGAAATCTAGCAATTTTGATGGGTGATTCCTGCAACTTGAGCCTGAAAGATACCACCAAAATGGCACTCCCAACCCCTGGGTGTTGCTGGGAGTTTGGAAGTGGTGGGGGCACTGTGGATAAATACATAAGAGAATGGGCGTGAGGCACTTGAGGGTCCAGGGAAACAGACAGGGAAGTAAGAGGGACTCAGCGCCATTCCTGAAAACACTTTTATTAACTCTCCAGAATTCCAGTTTACCATCTAAGAGGAAAACTGGCACCAATTACAATACCTGCGAATAACTTTTGAGTGTGGTGATCAATAGCCTACAAATTTTCTTTCCCTCTGTGGAAGGTGACAAACTTGACAGGAGATGGTGTACTATTACCCCACTACTTAATGTACTGAACACCAATGCTGCTCAGCCAGTGAGTAAGATTCCTTTGTTTTATAAAGACAATTGCAATCAAGGTTCACATGCAGCTAAAGAGTCAAACAGAAGCAGCTTCTTTCTCACTTCCCTATAACATGTTTCCCAGCGCAGAATGGAGAAGCAACACACTGATGTTTCTCAGTGGGCAGTCATTTCACAAGGCCTCAAACAAGACAGTATCCATTTGCTTCCACCCTGGAGAGCTTAAGTTTGAAATTACTGCCTGGAACTGAAGACCTTCTGCCATTTCCACATGGCACTATCACACTGCAGACTAGCTATATATCACGATTTTTACACAACCTCTCTAACCTATGCATTGCCTATTCAATAGGACATACAGAAACATGTAGGGGAGGGGAGGTTTAAGCATCCCAAACATATAAAATATTTTCTAGTTGAGTACCCACATTATGATTGTGCATTGCATAAAGATGTTTACCCCATTTCAAAATCACTTGACACAAGTCATAATCAGCTATTTTAAGACCTGTAATGTGGATTGTGGGGCTCTACACTTTCATAACGCCAAGACATAATCACTTATAACAACAGATTCTGTAATTAAGGAATCGTGAAACAATAGAGACAGCAGTTTCAAGTTCGTTTTTCCTCTCTTTCTCCATCTCATTCTGTACAGTGACTGGAGCATGCTTTCAGCACAGGGAGCAAGCAGAGAGCCTGCAGGTATAAATGGACCTGCGTTCAGAGTCTGAAATACACTGCACTACACATGTGGCTGTTCTTGGAAGTCAACCATTTCTGCAAGTTATTCTCAAGAGGCATGATGTACTACAAGCACTTAAGAAATGTGTTACACTGTGACTGGAACCAAGATGAAATAGCAATATTAAAAGAGATGGTTTAGTTTATGTAGTGGCCAACTATGCCATTAAACTCAAACAATGGGGATGATGAGGAGGCAGGAATGTTCTTCAGTGTGATTTATTCCTTTCCAGTAGCAGTGGAAATTTTTCCTACAGGCCTGAAAATGACCCTGTCTGCCAACACGAAGCCAGCATTAAGATGTAAGAGTTCTGCTAGATTAGTCACCTCAGGATACTCTGCTCTCACGCAGCACAGGGATCTCAAAGCCCTTTGCCAGAATGGGTCAAAAGCCCTGCAAAGACCATGCCTTAGCATCCTTGTTGTTGGTCACTTCAGAAAGAGGGAAACTGAGGCTTGAAGAATTGATTAAAAGTATGTAAAGAAGGCTCTACGTCAGAGTCGAGAGTGAAACAAAGGCTTCCTTGATCCTATGCTTTGCAGGAAATGTGCATCTTCCTTGGAAGGGTAATTGTTTACTGCAGCTGAGAGCAGCTGGGTCAGCCAAGGCAAAAGGAAATGTTACTGGGCAATGGCTATCAGGAAAACAATATAATGCCATTTCCACTTCTGCCAGCCAGTGTGACCTGTTCTGCCCGATGACACACATGGGAAAGGCTGGCTCCTTGAGAAGCAGCCAGGGTTTGGCACCTAAGCCCTGCGGATTTCATACACCTGCATCAGCTATACACATGGTGACCCTGTGCGTCTACCCGCTCTTTTGTGCTCCTGTGCTCTCACATTATGGCAATTGCCATACTAGAGGCTGCCCTATGGCCCCCATAGAATATGAAGAGAGGCTCAAAATGTCTCCTGATAAGACCTTTTCTCCATACAAGGACAATGAGTCCACAGTCCTCCAAGAAGCCTATGGAGAATAGGGATGGTTTGAAAGGAACAGACATGCCTGACTACAAAAGATGCCTTCTGCACACTGATCTTTTAATTACCCTCCAAATGACATTGTGAAATCCAAGCAGGAAGAACAGAATGAAGCCCCATGTCCATCCCTTCCCAATTGTCAGCCCTGCTCCCCACTCTTTACAGCCTGGCACACTGAGAGTGGGACCACGTGCAGCTGCACAGGCTACGCTCCTCACAGTCGCCTCCCCCAAAAACAGCCTCCTACCCACTTCCTTCCTCTGCAGAGTAACAAGGCGCTCTTCAGCCTCGTGCTGTCTCCCAGCAGTCTGGTTCCAATCTTGGGGATGCCACATCAGACAGCTAACCCTGAGCAACGGCATATGTGGCCAGAGGTCCTCCCGCTGCACCACAGCAGACACGCAGGTGCTGAAATCTCCCCCTACCCTGGTCCTAATCTGCAGTCAGCTCAAAGGGACAGAGAGCAACAAGGACTGTTCAATCAGAGCCAGCATGAAGCACCAGGCAGAAACACACAGATCCTGAGATACCAACCAGCTGACGTACAGCAAACGCCTCATTTTCCAATGCACAGAGCCCACCTCTTCCTTTAATCTCTCGGTGCTGTGGCAGCTCAACACTGCTGGAAAGCTAAGCAAAGACTAAACAAAGTTCTCTGTCTCCTGATGAAGTTGTGCTATGAATTACTCATTAGATCCTGACCTTCCCACTCCAAGACAAAATCCTACTGACCTCAAAGTGTTTTGCCTGAGGGAGTACACCCAAGGCTGACATAGTGAAGTTAAGCTTTTGCTGCCTAAAAAACAAGCCCTCCCTTCCCAACATGTGTTTTAAAATAAGGCGAAATACATCATGGATTCAATTCCAGCTTCCAGCTTCCACTTCAGGTATTTTCACTTTCACAATGTAAACTATGTTCAGGGTGCAGCGAGGGGGTTTTTGTTTGTTTTTTCCTCCTAAAAAAGAAACCTACACAGGAGATGACAATCTCTTCCTACACAAAATCTGTTTGTTTTGTTCATATTGCTGGGTTGCTCTCATTCAACTCCAATGCTAATTGTCAAAAGCAGAGATACCAAACTTGCTCACATTTCTCTTGCAGTGGGAAGGAAAAAAGGCAGAGATCAGCTGACTGCATGCAAGCATTTAGCAACCTGCCTGAGCTGTCAGTGCCCTCCGTGAGCGACGGGTGTTTCACAATCGGAAATATGAGAAACTGCCTCAGCTGTGTAGTCCTCAGCCAGCAGCTCCAAAAGCGTGGTCCAGACTCAGGAGGAAAGGAAGACAAGACTGTATAATAACTTTCACCCCAAGGCATGCTCTGATTTTCAGTGGGGCAAGTGCATCTTTTATGGTGCCACAGTAGATGCCATTTCTAGGAGCAGAAACTGGCATGGACTAACCTCTCCACATCAAGCACTAGAAGCTGCTAATCACAAAGAAACTGGAGCTTACAATGTGACAAGGAAGCCTGCTCCTGACCCACACAAATACTTCCCCCTTTTTAAGAGATTGAAGCAATCTCCCGGGGTGCTGCTTTGCTGCTGGGAGAAACACTGCTCTGGAGCCTCTGTGGAGCTTGGGTATGCTTCATGGGAGCAGAGGCAAGACCCATTCAAGTGCTTTCACTCAGAATTAAAGCTGTCGCTTCCCAATTCTGATGCTTCCCGCAGGGATCAGTCACTGCCCTGTCAGCTTTCTTCCCCGGGGTCTCAACTGCAGCCTGACAGTTTAAAGGGATACCTTTAGAAATACACACACATTCCTTGTCCCAAAGTTGCTACGGTTTGCCTAGAATAAATAAATCTCTAAGACCTGGCTACATTTGCAAGTGATTCAGAAGAATGAAATTGGGGTCTCTGTGTCAGTGGGTCTGCCAAGCCTGTGTGACAGCATGCACTGTACAGCCAGCTTCAGCGGCTCCCACCACCAATACACTGGTTTTGCTACCCACTGCTTGCAAGGAGAGTCCAGGCAGCAACAGGGGAATAAAAACAAACTGTAAATACAGGATGTATTATGAAACATCAGGCACCGGTTGCAGGATTTGAGGGGAAATGAGGGGAAATGTAATAAATTATTTTCAACTTCTCTTTTCAAGTATATGTGAAGAATCAGCGGGGTTTAAGCAGGAAAGTGTGAGTTTAAATTTCACAATAGTAACAGTGGGCTTGGGTAGGTACATTGTACTGTAAAAAACAAACTGCTGCTCTTCCACACATAAAAGAAGGCAGCAGGAGACAGAGTATCACACACGGTACTGCCTAAAGCATGCTGGCTGTGTCAACAGATTATCTCGCTTTGGACTGTCTGGACTGTTACTAATATGCAACTGAATATGCAACCAATCCAACAATAACAATGCTTTATTTTTTTAAATGAAATTATATTAACCTCTTCTGTTTAATTAGCACGTTAAAAATATAAAAGCAAAGCAGATGTGACCATCATGGATGTGCAAGCTGAATATTAATAACAAAAAGCATCTCCTCCCCCTTGGAGGATAAAGCAAAGTTGGATCAGTCATTTTGCAAATTAAATCCTGAAAGTGTTCGCACTGTAGCTGTCAATAAACCTCTGGTGTGTTTACATGTACACACACAAAGCTGAAGCCAAAACAATTTTACTAGGGTAAACCTTTAGAGATGCAGCCCCAGTCCAGCAGGATGACAATGCTACAGCCAAGTGCTCCCCTGCAGCCCTACTGTCCACATTTCTCCCCACACACACTTCTAAGGAAAAATTAAACGAACATCCCAAGCTGTCGCTTACTGGACACCCAACACACGCTACCCTCATGCTAGCCAAGACTAAGGTGAACGCTGGCAAGATGAAATCCGGTGGCTCGTTATTCTTATACCGACAGCGGCACGGGTCCGTGCGCTGCATTAGCACCACATGTCATCCCAACCACACTCCACTATTCCTATCCACCACGGGATTTTTTTCAGTTTTAAAGAGACACTAGTTTCCAGGATTTCACCTGGTATATTACCTCTGCCAGAAAATCACAGCAAGAAACAGGATTCACAACATCCTGCCATAAAAAGGAATCCTGCTTTTCCTTTTCCCTCAGTATCCTAGCTGGTAACTATTCATAGATCTATGCATTTGGGCTCACAGTTCATTTTATACAACTCTTTTCCTTGTAACCTACTCTTCTCCTTGGTTTTATTTATTCACACCACCAGTCATCCTTTTAATGCATTCATAACGCTTGCTTTCCATCTTTATCCTAATTCTGTCTGCATATGAACCCTACAGTGCCTCAAAACACACTGGTTTACTGGAACCAGCCTAAGGCGTTATTGTTTTAAGATGCAGCAAGAAGTGTGTGTTTCTGCCCACCTTCTAAACCAAAAAGGAATAAAAAAGAATGAAAGATAAGTCACCTCCCTAGTTACAGAATTTAGCCTAAAAGCTTTTGCTAGTGCTTTCACACACCTGCCCACCCTCCATCTCTGTTTTAAGCTACGATTTTTATTGACATACACTAATTACCTGAAAATAAGAATGATCTATTCCTTTTCCACCAGCTGCCAGATGTCAGCACTGGCTGGAAGTGATCAGCCTTGTTTAAAAGAACAAAAACAACAACAACAAAAAGATCTAAGCTCAAAAATAAAATGAAAACACGCTAAAAACAAAAGCCTAAAGAATGCCACCGGATCTCAGGTGCTGCCGGGTGTGCTCGGAAAGGACTGAAGGCAGACAGATATGAATGGACTGCTCAGTTTGTCATGGCAAAAAAAATTACACAGATTTAAAGATCTACCCACGCAGAAAAAAACACAAAAAGAACCACCAAAAAAACCCCCAACCCTGAATCAAAGAACAAAAATAAAGTCATAAACGCAGCCCCAATGCATCGACTGTCTGCGCTTAAGAGATTTACAGGAGTAATTTAAATGATTCACCTGCTGCCAGTTTTCCTCCAAGGATGGCAAAGCTGAGAAGTAGCCGGTGTCGTGGACAAGCTGGAGTTCCTGGAATATACTATAACTAGCCAAGACATCCATGCTGCTGCTGAGCAAGACCCTCTCTTTCTGCTTTTGTGTGTGTTTGTTTGCTCGGGTGGGGGGGTTGTTTTTGATCATAAAAAAAAAAAGGAGGAGGAAAATCAACCAATGATAGATCCAGCGTCCCTTTGGCTTTGTTTTGTTTCAGCCACACTTTAAAAAAAAAAAAAGAGAGAGAGAGGAGAGAGAATCAGCGCGGAGGGACGGCGAGGGCCGGGGGCCGGGCCGAGGAGAACGAGCGGCGCCGGCGCGCACCGAGCACCCCGCGGCCGCCGCACCGGGGCACGTCCCCGCCGCCGCGCACCGCGGCCATGCGCGATGGCGACCGCCCTCCCCGCCCCCTCCCCTCTTTATTTTCGGGAGATCACGTTCCCCCCTCCCCGTTCTCCTCTCACCCTCCCTCGGCAAACCCGGCCCGGCCCCCCCTCCGCCGTCGCCGCCGCTGCCGCCTCACGGCCGCCTCACGGCCGACCCGCCTCCGCCCCCCCCCCCCGTCGCGCAGCCGCGCGGCCCACTCAGGCAGCGCGTGACCATGTAGGGTAAACGGCGGGGCGGGAGGGGCGGGCCCGCGGCGCGCCTGAAGTCGCTGTGGACCAATGGAGTCGCCGCTCAGGGCGCGGGGGGCGGTGCCGCGGGTGGCAGGAGGCGGCGCTGATTGGTCTGCAGCGCGGCGCCCGCCTCCTGCCCGCGGCGCGCGAGGCGGTGCGCGGAGAGCTATTTTTAGGGCGCTATATAAAGGGGCGGCGGTGCGCGCGGCAGCGGCAGAGCGCGGCGCGCTGAGGGGCGGTACGGGGCGCCGCGGTCCGGCCGCGGCGTCGACGGGAAAGCGGTGCTGAACCGTCCGCCTCGCTCCCGGGCACGGGCACTTTGTGCCTGCCGAGCAGCCCGCGCTGTGTGCGGCCGTGTACTTGCCTCCAGCCACTAGCGCTCGAGTCCCCCGGGTCTGAGGGTGACCAGATGTAGGAAAGATTTGGGTTTTTCTGAGGCAGAACTGGCTGGGTTTCACTTAGGTGAAAAGGGGTGTTGGAAGGAAGCAGACTGGGAATATACCCTGTGCAGGAGCTGCCAGCATAAGGAGCACGTGCTCGGTGACTCTGTGTGGAGACCACAGCAACCCGGCTGCTAAGGCACAGCTGGTAGTGTTAGTCCAGCCAGGCTATCTCCAGAAATGCTTGTGTGCTTATTAAGGCATCTATTATGGCATTTAACCAGGCTTAGCTGTGTGCTGAGCCCTGTTTTGAGTGTTAGTTTGGGTTGGCTAATGAGCTGTTTGACCTTAAATGGTTAGCATGGTGCAGAGCTTCCCCAAAATCATGCTGCCAGCGATTCTGCTTTTGGAAGGGTTGCAGGGCTGAGTGTATTCATTTAAAGATGATGGGGGGAGCATCCAGTAATGGAAGAAATATGTTCTCTTTGTTGTGCTCAAATTTGGAGGGCCCTGAAGTCTCTTCGGTTGTCTTGCTAAGGCCCTGTCTAGCCACCAGGCTCCTGGATGAACATCCCCCACTGCCCTTGCCCTTGTGGGTTGTCAGCAGTGCGAGTTGGACTGGGTAGCGGGGCAAGCAGATGCTGCCAGGGGTTGTTAAACTGTCTGGTTTTAGAGCAGTTGCATGAGACTTTTCTTAAGTGACCAAGATGTCTCTACTTGCTATTGTCTTCCTCCTGCAACCAGATGAGAGTGCCTCAGCTGGTGTAAATTGGTGCAATGCCACTAGTACATGCACATCTCATCCCACGTGTCTCTGCTCAGATCGATGTGAAAGCATGAGGCAGCAAAACTCATCAGTGCTAATTAGTTCATGGTATGTTTCCTTTCTTTGTGATGAGGACAAATTGCGTTTTCCAAGGCTGGGTCCATGTTTACAATTTTGAAAGCCGTGTTTGAAGCAAGCTGCCCAGACAATGGCTGCACCAGCCCTACATTCTTGTAGGTGTTGGCAAGCAACACTGGTGTAACTTCAGAATAAAGCAGAGTAACCACCAAACTGTAGTTCAGGGAGTCAAAATTGAGAGAGAGAGGGAGAAATGAAGCTGTTGCTGAAGGAACTGCAGTAATCGGGAGAGACTGAATACAAGCAGCTTTCTCAAATAAATGGTCTCATCTCTGCAAAAGCACATTCTGGTTGGGTCTTGTGTTGCAGAAGCAGTGGGATGTCTCATGGGAGCTGTTGGTCAGGCTTTGGCCCTGAGGCTGCAGATCTGGATGATCCAGGGGCATTTTACTTGGAGATGGCTGTATCCTGTGAGCTGCTTGTGAAAACCATGCCTGTTTCCCAGCCTTCACCTAGGGGGAGGTCTCAAACAGGACCCTCTCCAGCATCTTTAGCTTAGCAGAAAAGCTCGGTGTGAGGCTGGATGTGAATAATAAACTGCTCTTTCTCATAAATATACCCATAAATGTGTAAATGTATGTGTTAGTGGGAAGATGAGGGAAGGTTAGCGCAGCGAGCACTGCTGGAGAGGTCTTACAGACTGTCATTACCAATTCCAAGCATGCCTCAGTCTGACAAAGTGACACTTTTCCTGTGCACCTTGGGAAGGGAAAACTTTTAAGGTAGGAGAGGACAGAGCTTGACTAAGGTGGTAAGACCTGGAAAGAAGCAGCACTTGGGTATCCTAACACAGCTCCCATACCGAGAGGGCTACGTTAAAAATACCTGTTTCAGAAAAAGCTTTCGGTAAGCATTTATTCTTAAGAGCTTGTCATATCAAGGCCATATGCATATGCAGAGGCTTTTTCTGACCTAGACGAGGAAATAGAGGACAAGAACAGCAAAGGTTTATGGTATGAACTAGTTAAACAGACGATTTTATCTTCAATCTCTAATTCTTATGGCTGAAAACATTTTGTCATTACACTTCTGGTCTTGTTTAGCATAACTACTGTTTTAATAGTAGAAAGTTCAGTGCTCTGTTGTCCAAGCTCCCTTCTAACACTATCATGAGAGAGACCTGTGCAAGTTGTGGGTTGCTCATGCTTTGGTTTATTGCAAAGCTTGGTTTATACAGGCAGCCCAGGAGTCCCCACTGCCATAATAGTTACCTCTGCTTGCTACTGAGTAGCTCTCATTTGAATCAATTAAAATCTCTACTTGTCTGTCTTATCCTGAACTTTCTGCTGAACATATATCCTGTAGGAACAGGCCCTTTTCCATCCTCGGGGCGAAGGTGGTTGTCAGTTACGGAGCTCAGCTGCTTTGCACCAATGAAGTGCCCAGGTTGCGCTGTAACTGGTGGCCAGATCCGGCGAGCAGATGCTGCTCTGCCTGCTCTGGCTGGCTTCGGGAGGAATTGTGTCTGAGGGCAGGATTTTGGCTGTGAGCCTTGAGGTGAAGAGCTGGGCTACAGATCTGGCCGCTTGCCTGGGTGGTTTCCAGGCAGACATTGCATTTTTATTGTCTTGGATATTCTGCTGTGGAGGTCAGTTGAGAAAGCAGAATGGGGCTGTCACTTGGCAGAGCAGAAAGGTCCAGACAAAATTGAATGTGGTGATACGGTGGCTATAATGCTGTCTGGGCGGCATCTTGGGTTAGCACAGGTAGATGCTACCTCGAGGTAACAGCAGGCTATTTCTGCCAAGCTCTCTTTTGTTTCCCAGGCTGTACTGACCTTACTCTTGGCAGATAGCCACTTTCCCTGCTCCGGCCCAACCACGCCACCCATCACAGAGAGCAACGCAATCAGGCGTGGAGGAGGAGCAATGCCTCCCCACTGCTACACAGCTGGGCTCAAGGGCACAGAGGACTACACAACAACTCAGGCAAAAGGTGCAGGCTGGACCTGCAGAGAGTGAGGATGGGTGTTTCAACCGTAGCACAGCTTTGTACTGTAATGGGTAAAGAGAATAGCCTGGGCAGGGAGAGGATTTTTTTAGGCCAGACCTGAATTTCATCATTCCTGCGATGTGCTGAAATGCTGGGAAGATGCAGGAAGGTGGTATGGCTGGTTGTGCAATAGCACAGATGGGTCTTGGCACCTGGGAAAAGGGAAGGGGGTGTATCTTTGGCATCAAGGGGCAGTAGGAGTGGTTAGTCCTACTGAAAGAAAACATTTCCTTGTTCCTTCTGCTCTTCTACAGAAAGAGGAAAAGTGACTTCACTTTTCTGGGAAGAGCTTGAATTTCTGGTTGCCTGCCACGGGACCTCTGGCGACAACCTCTTCTACCCTCTCCAAGTTGGGAGCACAGAATCACCCCCTGCACTTGGCTGGGTCCCTGCAAGCCGCTGGTGTGCACAGAATGACAATTTTGGTTGCTGTGGTTGCTTTCCCTTGGGATATTTTCATCCCTGCTGCCCCTAGGAGCGATGGTGAGGGATGCATAATGGGGAGTTGACAGGGAGGCTGATTTGCAGGGGACTTTGGGGTGTCTGGTTTCTGTTGCTCTGGTTTGGGCATTGACAAGGTAAAGCCATCGGGTAGTATATCAATGTATAGTTTAAACGTTTCACTGGATACACCTCCTTTGGTACCAATGAAACAGCTGCACTGAGATCCCTTATACACGGCTCTTGATGCAGTTTCCAACCCCGGTATTCTCTGTAGTTGACAGAAGTGCTAAAGCACTTTTTCCTGCAGGGGCAGGTTGGCCTAGGTGTCCAGGCTACCAGTTTCTTCTACCCTCACATCTGCATGTTAGGCTGTCAGCTGCATCTCCCCAGCTCAGACTGAGAGTTAATACAGCTCTTCTATGTTCACAGCCTGTGACAGGGGTGTTCAGAGGTGTTTGTTCTTCAGTTGGGGTCCCTCCTGGAAGGAAGAGGCTGTGCCTGCAGGTTGGTAGGGTTGAAGTTGCCACTGGTTGTAAAGCCTTGCAAAGAGCAAAGGGGAGGAAGAGCACTGAGAATGCTGGAGCATGCTTGGATCTTCAGCTGCACCCTCTCCAGGAGTGGATGCAGAAAGCTATTGCCGGGGGAGTGGTGGTGGTTTATGACCAGGCAGCATAGCACGGCTGGAAGAGGCTGCCAGAGGCACAGCGGGAGAGCTGAAAAGCCACCCTGCTGTTCAGAGTTGCCATTTCCTGATACCACAGTGTGTCTGTGCATCTGTGTCCATGTCTGGTGAGAACTAAAATCCCAACAAACATGAAGCAAAAGGGAGACAACTTCTTTTCCCAGTGTGAAACATCGCTCTGCAAGCCCCAGACATCCCCATTTCCCCTCCAGCTGCATCCCTTCCAACTTCTTGCCTCCTCCTCAGACCTCAGTTTCCTGGAGAAAGGCCTCTACTGTTGGCCCCATGGCTTTCTCCTGTCCCTGCACAGCAGCATTTCAGTGCTCTGGAGGGCAGTCTAGTATTTCATGCTTCCTTCTGGCAGGTGCAGCCCAGAAACAACATCCCAAGGGCACAGGCGATGGAGGTGGTTTCCTGTCTCCATGCTGGGGAGCAGCATGGCTGTAGCTCGCAGCCATCACCCACGCCAGTGCTTGGCTCTGCCTGGATGGGACACTATGAAACAGGATGATTCTTTGTGCTGGGCAGCTGTGGGTGGAGGTGCCTCCTAGCTCCAGTGAGCTGCAAGCTGCTCCCCAGATCTGCAGCGATGGAAAGGGACACCAGAGTCTGTGTGTCACAGCAGCTTTCTGTGCCTCCCCTCCTTCCTAAAAACAGGCACCATTTGGCTCCCCTTGCCTTTCAAATCAGTGCCCTGCGGACATTGCAGTGGGTTTAATTGCAGGGCAGCTAAAGAGCATGCTTCAGGATTATAGATAAATGGGTTGAACCATAATCATAGCTTAGAGCATCCAGAGTCTCAGTGGACTTTGCAAGTTGATCACTGGCCAGATGCAGAAGATCTTTGGTGGGAAAGCAGGATGTGCCATCCTGAAGTGGAATATTATCCAGCTGAGTTCTCTGGGCTGAGACAAAAACCAAAGCCCAGTGCTTCAAGGAGAGGTTAGAAATCATAACTGAATGGGCCTGATCCAGATCTGGCCTGGAGGCTTTTGACCCCCCCCCCCCCCCCCCCACTGAAAAGGCACTGAGCGCACTCAGCATGTAAAAGGATTGAGTTTCCACTTTGGGGAAGGAGTCTTCATCTGCTGTGGTTTGTTCACATGCTCTAGGGTTTTTGTATTTCTTGTAAGCATTTTTACCTTATGGCTGTGGCTGTTCACATTAGGATTGGTCTCTATCTCCTACTTTTCAAAGCCAGAATGCAAAGCAGTGCAGTTAGTTACTCTCAGAGCAGTATGTGAAGGGCGAAAGCTTCCAGAGGCGGGCAGGTACAACCTCAGTGTTACTGCTGGGAAACATGATTTCCTTTGGGTCTCACTGAGAGCTCTGAACCCATCTGCAACTTATTGGTCTCTCTGCTGTCTTTGGAGTCCTCCCTTCTGCCCGAAGTGATCTGTATGTTTCTGAACCTCTTGGCAAGGGCAGTTATCATTGCTATTCTATTGGTGTTCAGCTTCTGGTATAAACAGTCTCTGATCATATTAGTAGGCTCTTGGGTACTTCTATAGTACAAATAATAAATAATAATGAGCTGCAAGGAAGACTTCTGAGTCTTGGGCTCAGGCTGGACACACATGGCTTCCACACGAGGTGCCCACTTTGTAGCCCTTTCTGGGCTGCTGTTACTGGCAGTGCCACAATGCTGCTAGGGGGAGGCCTGAGAAGGGGGTCCGGCATCTTTGGAGATGCTGTCAGCAGACATGAGAAATACATATTTGTGTGCTGTGTCTCTGGGTTGGTGGCCTTGTAATACTGAGTTAGATTGCACTAAGGTAGTTTGTAGGAAACCTTACAATAAAATAGGACAATATTGGCATGGTTCAGCAATGGTGACCAGGGACTGGTTTGTGTTATTACACACATTACTCTGCACAAAGCACTGGTTTGTCTTTAGCCAGCAAGTGTCCTTTTAAGAAGAGCTGGCATCACAGCACTGGTAGCACAGGCAGCGAGGGGGACTTTGCTGTGTGCAGCTCTTCTGCAGCATCACAGCAAACACCGGTGGCACTTGGTGCCTGGGGGAAGGAGAGGCTCTCCATAAAGCAGGGGTTAGAGCAGTGTCGCTGGGTTTTTTCCCCAGACTTTTTGCAGATGAAGGAAATGCAGTGCATTGAAAGCAAAGCCTGTCTTCTGCTGGAAGCTGAAAGACTCTTACTGTTCTGTTTTCACATCCTCTTGGGGTTTCTCTCTTAGTCCTGTGCCTTACAAGAAGCTGCTGAAGACGTGGCTCTCGCAGTCATGTGCAGATGTGTGAATAAGGAAATGCTGGGGTGCAGGGAAGCAAGCTGAGGCTCAGAGCCTGGCAGAGCGAGCCGTGCTGGGCGCACGTGGATGTCCTGGATGTGCTGCTGCTCACTTGCTGGACAGCTTTTCATGTTCCCCAAAAGGCATGTGAAGAATAAACTACCTGGCTTGGCAAAAGCGCACACATACCCCACAGCAGTGGCCAGGCATCATACAAAGAGACTGGAGCCAAACTCAACCCCAGGCGAGAGTCCCTGCTGTGATTTATCAGTCAGGCTCTGCTGGTGTGACACAGGGACATCACCTGGGTATCGCAGCACTTTCCTCTCTAAAGAACATCTCTTCGCAGACTGTTGTTGTACAAAAAGAAAAATAAAAGATGGAAATGGCTTTTCCTTTGGGCAAAAAAAAAATAAAACTGCTCACAACCAAGCTCTTCAGGGACTCAGCCCTTGTCTGCTTGGCAACTGTGGACAGCTGAGAGGAAAATGGATGTTGTTCGAGAGTTTGTCTTTGGGCCTCTCTCCCACCACACTCTTTGTTCCTCGGCTTTGATTTCCGTTGAGGGTCTACATGGCTCTGTCTATAGCATGAGCAACACTTGGCAGAGCATCTCATACCCATTTGACCCATGTTGCACACTGTATCCCTGGGTGATGGATACCTGGCTGCTGGTAGAAAGATGGTAGCACCAAGAATGCTCCATCAATCCGGGGTTGTTGGTTACACAACACAAGAGCTCATGGGTTAAATGTGAGAGAGATAAAGCTTAGCCCAAAGTCACAAAGCAAGTCGGAACCCAAAATAAACCCCATATCTTCTCAAAGTGCAGATTAATGCACAGGGGCTGGCCTGAGGCTATAGTACCTGCTCCCTCCGTGGCTGGAGAAGGCTGCTGCCTTGGTTTGGGAGTTGAGGGAGCTCTGCTGAGCTCTCCTTTCCTCTTGGGCAATGCTCAGCAGGGTGGCCAGCAATTTGTCATCTCTGCCCTTTTTACCCATAGCAATTCCTGCCAACTATTAAAGCCACAGGGAACACTGCAAGATTATTTTCTAAGGGTTGGGGAGATCATTTTATAAAGTGGAGGTTGCCTGCAGAAGGTGACTGGGCAGTTGTTCTTTCTGAGGAAAGAAATTAAGAGGTAGCTGAGAAGATCTGAGTCTTGTTCTGCAATGCCCTGCCTTGAGAGCTGGTTTGTGGGTGGCCGAGGAGGGGAGCACCATCAATGATGATGGGCATCATCATTCCTGTCAGAGCTTTGCCAAGTAGAAGGTACGTGTCTATCGTGCCTGCTGATTTTCAAAATCAGGAGTTGAGAGGCGGAGAGGCAGAGCCTGGAGGAGTAAAGGAAGTGGAAGACACATGTCTTTCCAGAAACTCTTGTAGATTCTTGGAAGCAGGCAAATAGGGTCACGCTGCTTCAGTTTCTGACATCACTTTCTCTCCATAGCAATGCGTGAAGGCATCACTGGGTCTTTGACAGGGGAGTCACGAGGGCTTTTGTGGCCTGTATAGGTGAAGTACGACACTGCCTTCCCATTGCTGCCAGTACAGCTCTGCTGGGGAATGAGCCTGCTCCTGTTTGGATGAGAAGGAAAAGCCCTGGCCACAAACTTCCCACTGTTCAGCTCCCTCACCCTGGATAGACCCTGGTTCACCAGGGGCCACCCAGGGAGACCAACTGGGGAGGCCGAATATCTGCCCTTCTGCTTTTTTCAAGTGTGTAGTCGTGCTGCGGAGAATGCCCTGAGAAACCATGACTAATCCATTTCTGGGCAGAGCCACTGCATGCAGGTATATTTTTGTAATATTTTTTATGAATCTGTTCACTGGTTTATGCACAAATTTGTGTGTGTTTTTTGTAAGTTGCCATGATGAAAGTGAGCAAACTATTCCTGGAAAAGCTTTCACCCAGCGCTTGTGGTGTTAAGTGTGATCCTGACTTTGTAAACCGGAGGATTGCTCTTGCTGTGCCAAAACTGGGGATGCACAGTCCTTCTTAAGGAGAGCGACTGCTGCAGGAGCTCACTCCAGGTCCCTTTGAAGTCAATGGCAGATTTCCCATTGGCTTAAGTAGGAACATGTGTTTCAAGAAATTAATAATATAAGACTTGACTTGAAAAGCAAGGAGCGATATGATCAGGGCATGGCCTGGTTCAACCTGGAGATTCAACTTGTGTTTCACTGCTACATCTGCTTCCATCTCTCAGCTGTACAGTAAGCAGTGTAAGTTTGATTTGTGGAAGAGACTTATGTACTATGATTAGTAACCTACATTATTAGCATTAATTGGATTAGGACTGATAAACTATGGAGGTTTTTTTGTTTCATACCGGTAATTTCCACTTTAAATTGGGCTTGGACAGAGTGTGTGTCAGTGTGGATGGCCCCTGTATTTGTCATGCATGTTTTGTTGCTACTTTGGGAAAGCTGGTAGAAAAGTCTAGGAATACAAAATAAAGCTGTCTTTGGAAAGAACACTTTACATACAGGCTTGTTTAAATACAATTTCTTGTTCAGAGCAGAGCAGACAGTTAATAAAATTACATTGATGTTACTATGGTGAGTTGATCCTTATAGCTCACACAGTGCATATCCCTGGCTGCAGGGAACTGGGTGAAGATCCCTCAAGCCTCCAGATGAGCAGGCACCGTGGGAGGGTGTCAATACAACATGGTCCTCAGCTTAGCTCACGTGGTCACCCATGTGTCTGTGCAGGATAAACTCAGACCTTGGTTGCTATGGCACCAGGAGGCAGTGCTGGAGTCTCCAGCCAGGTCTAAGTTATCTAAGTGTTAGTTTTAATTCCTCGTAGGGTTTTATGAAATACCACTGTTACTGGTGCATTGCTCATTGCTTCTTAGTGGTAGCATCAAAGGGTGAACCTTGCTTTTTGTGGAGTGGGAGACAAACTTGCTTATATTTTACCTTAGAAACGGGGGACTGTTGAGTCCAGCCTCCACTGAGCAGAGGGAGTGTGTGGGTCTCAGGCAAGGGGGCTGAATACTTAACCAGAGGGACAGAGATGCTGAGTGTGACCAGAGGCACCTGCTATTCCAAGCCCTTGAGCAGGAATTGCTGCAAAGGTCTCCAGCAGAAATGAATTTTCATCCCAAGAACGTGCAGAGGTTTTTCAAAATGGAGGCATTTAATGGGAATGTGCCAATCTGGACAAAATTTTCAACAGGAAAGTCAAAGTGAATTCATTTGGGCCTTTCTGTTTTGTTTTGATAATGGTGAAATGTCTTGTTTTGACAGAGACACAATTGTCATTTCCATAATGCAAAAATGTTTTACTTCCACCTTCTTGTTTTGCTACATTTTCTGCTTGCTAGCTATAAATACACTGTTCATAACAGTTATTAATTTATCATTATCTTTTTATAGATTATATTTAATACTGTATCTAACTTTTTAGATCTCCTGTTGTGTTTTGACACCTAAGCCAAGTGTCTTTTTAGTTTAGTCAAATGAAACAAAATTAAATTATGATGCCAAGGCAAAAAAAATTCACTGAAAATAAATATTTTATTGGGTTTGTATTGGGTTTTTTTTCCTCAGCTTTCCACTTCCTGCTAGGGAATGCAACTATATTCTAGGTGTGAGGCTGTGGAAAGCAGCAGTTTCCAGTCAGTATGCTCTTGGGCACTCAAGTTAAATCAGTGCTGGCAATTAAAAAGCAAGGAAGCGGATTAAAACAGTATGAGCAAAAATAATTTCCCTTTTCAGTTAATGAGGTTTCACGTGACAGAAGAAAGAGAGGATGACAGGCTTTGATGTGATCTGTTGTGTAGCTCTTATCAGCAGTAGTGCCTAGGAAATGACTGTAGGATGTCCGTGTTTGCAGTCACCACCTCATCAGCTCCCAGGCTGGAGTTTATGAAGTTGTACCTAGAAGCTGGTGTGGCTTCCCAAGCTAGCGGGCAATACCTCTGCCTTGCACAAACATCTGCCTTTGGGTGCTGGGGTTTCTGTTATCGGTGTTGTTAACTTGTTGTATGATGCTTTCACATTGGGTTGTGATAATGGCACTTATACATCACACTTTGAAGATGCTTTTTATTGACTTAATGTGAATATTATTGTCATCGTTTATTTCAGGGAAGTATCTCATAGTAATTGAAATACAATATGGTGCCATTAATCACTCTGAATATGAAATGCTAACTTTAAACTGTTCATAGTATATTAAATGCTCCTCTAACCATAAAACAATTTGACTTGCAGCTAGTTAGTTTACAAATGGCCAATGTTTAGGATTCGCAGTGATTGACATTTATGTGGCGGTATTCACATGTGTATGTTCCCAAACAACCTATTTTATTTGGAGTTTCCATGAAGGTGCTGGGACTTGCAGCTTTCTGGTTCCCTGATACCAGGGGTAAAGGGATGCAAACTGCAGACATAACCATCATCTGTTTCACAGCATCTCCACTGCAAACCCAAGATAGATACAAGATACGTGTGGCAGCCTGAAGCACCCAGTAGGCTATGCACAGTCAGCTGCCCTCCTAAAACATCACTGGCCTTCTTTCTTTGTGACACTTAGTGAAGGAAAGTAGTAAAAAAGAGACAGAAAGTCAAATAATGAGGTTTTAGGTAGGGACTGTTGAAACAAAAGCCCATCTGCTTTCATGGGATGCTTTTCTAAATTCTCTCTCCCGTATTACTTTTAGAAAGAACAGGGGGTCCTGCTTTCAAAAGTGATTTTCAATTAAAAATTAATCCACTCACCAAAAAGGAGAAAATAATTTAAGCTGATAATCATGGTAAACTGTAACAGTGCTGTCCACAGTGCTTCGGTCAAGTGTGATAAAGCCCTTCCAGCTCTGCCCAGCTTCTGACCTCTCCTTATTGCCTGCACCCAGAGAAATGAGCAGAAGTGTTCAGGAGCAGCTCTAGCCCAGCTCCATCTGCCAGGGTAGCAAACCCGTCCACACTCAGTGCTCCTCAATTTTGGCCCGAAGCATCCTGCTGCCTGTGGCATAAGCCCCGTGTTTGCCCAGTGCCAGTGCGGCACTCACAGGAGTGGGCAGGGGTCCGTGTGCTGTGCGGCTGTGTGCACTGGCCACACGTGCATGCACAGCATGGCATGGCACTGCCCGGCTGGGAGTGGGGCAGGTTAGGCAAAATGCAGCATTTAGAAAGCTCAAACATTTGCTGCTGCAGCAGCTGTAGGAAGCACCTCTATTAAACCACTTTCAGGAGCCTCACTTTTTACTGCTTGGTTTTAAAAGCATACTTCAATGGCATTCACAGGAGGGGAGAAGATGTGTAAGGTTATTTCGCAGGGCATATGTTTAAAGATTTTCCCAGAACAGCAGAGCAACGTCTTTCTTCTGGGGAAGGAGGGGCTTTCTTTTTTTTAGCTGGAGCTTTATTGTCAATATGTATTTTTAATAAAAGGGAAGCGATAGAAGCAGAGGCAGGTGACAGAGCCCGCTGTTGTTCAGCTGCTGACATTTATGAGACAATGCAACGTCTCTTCTAAACAGACGCTTGCAACTACTGTATCGATGTACACATTTATTTTATAACTGACAGCATCGAGATGAAAATGATAATGCATGAAGAAATCCCAGAGGCACAACCTGGCAGTTTTGCAATGCAGCCCTTTGCCTTTGGCATCATTTGGAGGCTAACGGTCCTGGGTGAGTCAGTGTTAAACAGCACGGGCTGCTCTCTCATATGTACTCAGTGCTCGCTCCTTTTTCCTGTTTCTGGTGACACCAGCTGTGTATATCTTAATCATCTCAGTGTGTTTACATTTCTTTCTCAATTATCTACAAACAAACCTAGGCAGTTACATGGCAGGTGATGGCTGGAGAGCGCTGGTCAACTGTGAGGTTGTGTAACATGGGGGCACCAGAGAAGTGAAAAATTAAGTATACTGCAGGCTATAAATGAGGAGAGGTAACCTTCCAAACAGCATATTGGAGCTGAATAAATTTAGTGACAGGATCAATATAGACTGAGGGGGAGCAAATGAATAGTGGGTGCTGATCTGCAAGTGTCAATCCCCATGTTGCCAGCTTAGACCCCAGGTCTTTGCTGGGGAAGCACTTGGGTAAATGGGACTTGCACTGAAAGCCCCATGAGTAAGGGCTTCCCCTAGCTGGCACTTAAGTGCCTTCTGGCTTGGTCACACTGGGTTAGAGCCCAGCCCTGCAAAGCAGCTCTCCATCAAGCATTTCTGGTCATGTAAAAATAGTCCCTGTGGCAGCAGGCTGACCTTTGCCTGGGGAGGAAAGCTAATTCCTGGGGCATGTCTCGTAGGATGCTCCTTACCACAAAGCAATCAATACGGCAATATTATGGTAATGCTACACGTGAGCTTTTATTTCCAGATGAAAAATTAAAATAAAGAATACACCGTATCTATTGATTCTTTGAATTTACATATTTGGATATATACATATATATGATGTCTGCCTCCTGTGTGCAGCTGTTTGCCAAATGTGACAGGATTTGTTTTTTAAACCTGGGGGCGAGTTCTGCCCTGTGCATTTAAAATAAGATTTCTCTGAATTATTGAATATGTCAATAAATAAAGCAGAGGAAGCAGGCAGGGAAAAACCCAGAGGTCCTTGGTGAAAGGAAGTTGTAGGCGCTGCTAATAGGGTCTCACAGCAGTAAAAAGAGGGGGAAAAAGGGCAACGTAAAAAAATGGAAGGGACAAAGAGTCGAATTGAGTGTCTCTGCTTTGGTTTTCTCTGGGTTTGATGGTAACTACTGGCTCAGCCCTGGATTGCATTTCTTTTTTTTCTGTGAATTTAATTCCACCTTGTGTTAGAGGGTGAAGGATACAAGAAACATTTAAACAAATGCTGCAGCAAAGGGAGGAGAGATGTCTGAGATGTGTGGATGTCACAGACGCCCATGGGCTGGGGGAGCCCCGGAAGAGGTGCCAGCACCGTGGCACAAGGAGGGACAGTGCTGGGGAAACCCAAGGGGCTGGTGAGGAGCAGGGGGCACACACGTGGCCGGTGGCAGGGCTGGGGGCTGTCTGCGAGCCCCTCGGCCCCGACCCCACCACCCCACCAGCTCTTGGGGGAGCTGATGAATAAACCATCACATTTACAGAACATGTGTCGTCCCAGCCCCAACATTATAAAGTCCCTTACTCTCCTCTCGAGAGATCTTGCATGAGCAACCATTTAAATGAGTGTTACATTATTTACAAGTTTCACTATTATTAAATTAATGTTACATTCATCGGGGCTTTTGTTTTGTTTTGTTTTCAAGGCAGAGCTGTAATTTGAGCAACATATTCATCAAGTCTGAAATGGTGGCTCCAATTATTTTAACATTCATTTGCCCATTCAGCTTCCTCTGCATCTGCTGGTTTCCTCCCTTTGACAGCGTGTGGAAGCCGCGGACGTGTTTGTGCTGCTCGGCAGCGAAACCACCACAAGGGAGATGATGGGACGTATTTGATCACAACACAGCAGAGGCCAGTGGGGCTCTTCTGTGAGGGCAGTAAGATGCAGCATGTTCCCGTGCGTGGATTTCCTTTCTCTGCTGACAAACACTTCTCAGCGTCAAATCACGTGAAGGTGAGGCTAGCAACTTCCTAAATTCAGGATAACAAAAAGATTCTCCATCAATTTGCTGGCATGGGAGCATCAGTACGGCAGTCGTGTGTGTGTGCTATAGTGGTGCTCATCAAGGTGAGCGTGGGCTAATTGGTTCAAATCTGAAAGGATGCTCTTGAGTGCTGGGTAAGCAACCATAACAAAGCATCAGCCATTCAGCAAGTGCTGAAAATAAGCCAGAATAGCTAAAAAAACCCGAACGTTTCATTATTTATTTTAATGCTGTAAGCGTAAGCTTTCCTGACATGATTGTAAAATCTTATCATTTATTAATGCTCCTTGCTTTGAGGCTGCATCCTGTACCATCCCCACCTTTGTGCTATTCCTGCCATCTTCAGCCCAGTCCCACAGCTGAGCCCTGTGCCTGTGACACTGCCCATCCCACAGTGGGTGCCAGGACTCCCCTCTGCCCAGCCAAGGGCTCTCGTAAGGCAGTGGTGGGGAAGGAGTGGGCTTTAAAAACACAAAAAACAATAACCATGGTCTCTTCCTTTTGCTTTCTCAGCCTGTGAGATTCACTTGAGCTTTTCCCTGCAACCACAAGAGCTAGTGCTATGCTTTAGGGGGTTTTGTTTTGGTTTGTTTTTATAAATAAGACAGGAAGATCTTGTCTGATTATTTACCTACAGAAACTGGGGCCTCTGGGGTAAACACAACCCACAGATCACAGGGCTCCCCATAACACTGTGCAAGGAGGTGACTCTGATGTGCAAGAATCCTTGTTGGTCCGTGCTGACGTCCATGGGACGAACTCTGGGAGCCATCAGGGACCTTCATTTCCTGCCTTCCCTGGTGCACTCCCAGGGTTCTTCTGTTGCTGCACAGTGAGAGCCATGGGACCACATTTCTCAGGGACCAGCTGGAGCATCAGTAGGGCGCATGTCTGGAGGGGGAGCAGTGAGGGAGGCACAACAGCAGCACACAGAAAGATAATGAAATGTGGCCTTGGAAAGACCCTCAGCGATGGCTCCTCGGATGTGCCTGTTCATTAATCTGTGATAATTAGACTTATTTGCAGAGGTTAACAGTGGTGGCACATGGTAATTAACCACTCGTTCCTCGCCGAACAGCTCGTAAAACTCCTCACGTGCCGCAGGTCCGGCTGCAGGTAGTTTTGGTGCTGGTGGGTCGCAGTGCTGGGAGGTCAGGGACTCCCTCCCAGGGGGAGGTGCCCCCAGACCTTCCCATCTACCCTGGACCCACTGCAGGGACAGGCTGCAGGAAGGGGCAGGAGGAAAACAGATTAATACCCCTCTGCTGTTTGCTCCGCTCCCATCCCATCCCATCCCTCCTCGCTGGGCAGCTGGGAGCTGTAATTTCCCCAGGGAAAGGGCAATATTGCCCCAGCACCTGCAGGGCTGCTGCTGTGGGCAGGTATTTTGGCAGGGTGGGTGGGAAGGGACCAATGTGCCCCCCAGTTTTGTGGGGCATTGGATATGGCATTAGAGCCACCGAGCACCAGCCCTGCAGCAGGTCCTGCCAGGCAGTGTCAGCAGAGCCATGCTCAGCTTGACCAGCTCAAGGGTTAGGAAAGACGAAGCGGAAGGGTGGATTTTGGAGAAGATCCATCCCTCCCCTTTCATCCATTCTTCCCCTCTCTACCCCCACACCCCCCCCAGCGAAACCAAGCTAATTAGTCAAATAGATGAGGGTAGGCCAGGCGGGGAGAAGCCCCGTTGCGTGTCCTATATTAGTAACTCACGTGGGAGTAGCCAGATTGGAAGGAGATTGAAAGGGAAAATTGTAGGTGTACATCGGAAGATAAGTGGGCTAAGCCTTTCCCCAGCCCTGCGCCTGGCTCCCGACACACAAATGATGTCACCCTTCTCCGTGGCCGGCCAGCCGCCCCACATCAGCCCCCCGCAGCGTGATGGCCAGCGGGATGCTGCTCGGGGGGGTCAGCCCCGTGAATAAATGATGAGCTGCTGGGGGGGGGGAGGCAGGGCAGGCACCTCAAAGTGCATTAAAGCAATTAGCCGGGGGCAAGGAGGGAATGGCAAGGGTTTTAGCCCCCAAAAAGCTGCACAGGAGGCTGCATGGGGTGAGCCATGGGTTGGGGGAGCAGCCAGGGACAGTGGTTTCAATAGGTGCTGACTGCATCTGTGTTTCTAGGGCTGCCTGCCTCAGCTGCTTTGGGGAGCAGGTCTTTGTCCTGCTCCTGCCCATCTCAGGTGGAAGGGCCCCACTTGCCAAAATACAGCTTTGGTCTCCATGGGTTGATTTGCTTTGGGGGTCACAAAGCCTGAATCTCCCCACCTCTACATGGGGTTTATCACAGGAAACTTCTCTTCCCAGAAAGCTGCTCTGTGCCAAGACCAGCCCTTCTGCCTCAGCAGTTAGAAATCCTCTCTGCTGCCCTGACCCGCAAAGTCTAGTCCCATCCCAGAGCCCAGTGTACTGGGATCCCCAGATGTTCAAGAGTACTTTTGGAATGCACATCACAGAAACGCACATGGTGGCTGTGCAGCACATCCATTAGAAAGTGAGTTAAACAAAAGAGCCTGCCTTTTCCTGCCAGAGACAGCAGTGTGATTTTCTGGCTCACTAACGGGGTGAAATCGAGTATCTGGGGGCTCCGTGTGGTGATTTCTGTTCCCCTGTCTGTGACCAGTGACAGACCCTGTGTAGAGGAGGAGCATCACACCAACTGGTGTCCTGCCGCTCTGATGAAGTCAGTATTTGCCATTAGTGCTTTTGCTTTGGGCTTGGGAGTTTGCTTCAGTTATCAATAAGGCGAGTGCAGCTGGTGGCTGAGGAACCTGCAAGACCCAAATCATGCCCTCAGGATGATCCCCTTCAGGCTCTGCTGGAGGTGGGTGCAGCAGTGGGGCTGAGTACAGTGCCATGGCTTCAGGAGGGCAGGGGCTGCCTGTCCCACTCACTGGGTGGTGCTGGCAGCTTGCAGTTCCCATGCCAATGGCAAGTGAGGTGACAAGTCCAGTCCTTGGCTCTGTCAAACCTACTTTCCTGACCTACTTTCGTTTCATTCCGCAGTGGTGGAGCAATGCCCAGTGCATGCCCTGTGCTGGTGGCACCGCTGCATAAGGATGGCTCTGCTCCTGCTGACCGGGAGGGCATCTGGGCAGCAAAACCTTCCAGGAAAAAAAGAACATGGAGAAGGAAAAGAGCATCTCCTGCTGACACGGTGCAGCCAGCAGTGCCTGTTTCCCCAGCGAGACCCATCAGCTCTCTTGTTAAGGGCAAAACACAGCTGTGAGCCAAGGTGAGGGTACTGAAGGATGGCAGGTGAAGGAAGGGCTGCCCTGGTTGTTCCCATCACTGCATTCGTTGCTGTTGTCTTCAGCTTCAGGGTAAAAGCCAGGCAAAGATGCTTCCACTGTTTCCAGGGGTTTTTAACTCCCAGGCCAAAAGTCTATAGCCGAGTGGTCTAGTGAACCATGGCTTCACTGAAGTTGGTCACTCCTCATATGGCTGCCTCTCCTTGGTGGTGGTGGTGAGCAGAAAAGGCAGTGCCCGGCAGGCTCTGGACCTTAGAAAGAGAAAACAATGGTGAGGGGAAGCTGCCAACCTCCACCTTCACAAAGAAACATTTCCTTGCGCCTGGGAAAAATGGCATGGGGAAAATTGTCTTTGCTTACGACTCCAGGGCTGGTTTTGCTGGTGCATGGTCCTGCACCTCTCCCTCTCTTCTCCTCAGCCCCGTTCACCAGCTTGCTCTTTGCTTCCCTGCAGCCATTCCTCACAGCTTTTCTGTCTGCCTGCTCTTCTTGCCCCAGGACATCTTTGTAGGCACAACCCAGTGCCTTTGCTGCACCAGCTCCCATTGAATCTCTTGGGCAGCATAGGGGTTCATGCTGCCTTGTGTGTCTGTGGTTTGCGTACTCTGTTTATTTTTTCAACTCTTTGGGGTGTCAGATGAGTTCATCAACTTCTGCATCCTAAGTGACAGGACACAAGAACCGCCATGGGTCTAACGCGCAGCTTTTGGAGTGCACAGGCTTTCCAGTTCACAGGAGATGTCGTCGTACCCAGAAATTAAAAGCAAAAAATCCATCTGAATTAGACCAAAACTTAAAAACTAGCTGGATTTCCCCTCAACTGGAAGAATGTCATCAGTGAGCCTTGGAGGCTCACCAAATCCTGACTCTGGGCAGACCCGCCAGGAGCCCAGGCATGTCCTTGCAGATCTTTTTTTCTCCTTTTGGTTCAGTGACAGTTCATTGAACAGGAGATGAAACATTCCAGGCTGGCATTTGTCAGTGAATTCCTGACTAGATGCAAAAATGAATGCTTGCACCTGAATGGAAAAACATAGATAGGCACGTCTATAGTGATGGGAATAAGCATTTGTTCGGGAGGACAGTTCTCTCCCATCTTGTTGGCAGTGCTTGGGGTTCCAGTGGTCCAGGATCTCCTCTTACCACCTGTCTCAGCAATACAGACGATGCAGAACGCGGTGCGTGCAGCCCAAATGCAAGACCAAAGTGCTGTGCTAGTGCTGGCTTGCCAGAAAGGGGCATGTGCTGATGCCTTATCTGCATCCCTCCAGCTTGGGGTCTCCATTCAGATGTTGTCCTAGTGTGGCATGGCTCTGTCTGCAGGCTCTCAAGGGCTTTGTTTGGGGACCGCAGCTCTGCTGCTGCTGTAAAGCTCTGCCGCTGCAAAGCTCTGCTGCTGCATAGCAGTCAGCGCTGCTGTAGGTTAATAGTAATTTGGATGAGGGAGACTTTGTCTGTGGGACAACCTAACGCCTTATTATAGCAGCGAGGAAGTTTGCAGAAGGGTTCTGGAAATGATGCCAAATTACAAAAACATCGTTTGAGGGTGAACCGGAGACCTTCCTCTGAGTCACACTTCACCCCCTTCCTGGAGCTCGTCGCTACATCCAGCCAGACTCGGCATGCACAAAGGACAATCGTGTTTCTGGAAATGTTACTGGTGAGCTCTGTTTTCTGAGGTCTGAGCACATAACAGAACATTTGCATCTTTTACTTCCATCTCTTTCTCCCTTCTGTTTGGTTGGGTTTTTTTTCCCAGAGGCAGGTGGGCCATGAGAACCATAGTAACTACACCAGAACAGCAAAGGAAACATTTAGCACCATGAGTATTGACAATAGAAACCCATCTTCTGAGCCACAGTTCTAAAGAGTGATTTTCTGGAAAAAAACAAAAAAACCCAAAAAAACCAAAAAGACAAACACAAAAAATCCTATTCCTTTGTTGGGCCCAACAGAATGAAAATTGGTCCAGTGTTTCAGTTTTTATTTCATGAAAATGGTTTCCCCATTTTCCAACCAGCTATTGCGAAAGGATTTGCCATTAGTAACAGAAGAAGCCTCACATCTGGTCCCGGTTTCACCTTCAGACAAAGGGGAGGACGTCAGCAAGGCATTAAATGTAGATAATGGATTATCAACAGGGAGAACAGACCTTCGGGGGATGGGTGTGGGGAGGGACGAGGGGACGGGGCATCACAAGGCACAAAGAGAGACATCTGGGAGGGCTGTGAATAGCTCTAGCGGGGCTCCTGCTCCCTCCTTGGGCGACTGTGGCTGATCCCCAGATGCCTCCCAGACATGGCAGTCGGGAGGGTATCAAATATTAACTGGTTCCTTCTCCCAACCTGCATGAGGAGGAAGATAAGTGAAGCAGGAGGGAGACCGATGGAGCCAGAACAGTAGGAAGCCATGCAGAAGCCAAACACTAAATTATTAGTGAGCATGAGTAGCAAAGCTTTCAAAGGCAGCTTTGACAGAGACACTAGCAAAATCCCCAGGGTGAGGAAGAGCCTTTGTTAAAATTAGTGTAAAACCCAAGAAGCAGCTTCGGTGGATTTGGAAGAGCAGCCCTAGGACAGAAAAGGGTGAGCAGAAAGGAGCTGGGAGACAATGAAATGCCTGGAAGCAGCAGCCGGGAGACCTAGCAGAGCTGAACGAATCCAGGGAGGAGGAGGATTAGCAGCTAATTACGCTGCTGTCCTGCCCAGGAACCTCCAGCCTGGAGCAGGACCCCAGGCACGTGGCAAGCCCAGAGCCAAAGCCAGCAGCCTGGGCAGCAGATGCTGGGAACCCATGCCCAGCCAAGCACTGTGGTTGGCAAACACTGGTTCATGTGGAGCGCCTGGAGCAGCCGGGCTGAAGCATCAGCAAAGGCTCTGCCTGTCCCAGGGCTCTGAGCGCCTGTCCAGGCTGGATCCTGACTCTGGATGGGCATTCATGTACCCCCTGCTCCCTTCCCCTCCCTTTGTGCCCTCCTTCCTGGGGGAAAACAGCCAGGGAAGAGAGGCAGAACAGGCCCCCTGCACATTGCAGCTGGCATGGCCTCTGCCAGGGTGGCAGCGGACGAGGGTGCACTGAGCCCCAGTGCCACCAGGACTGGGGTGACGGGTGATCCTTCTGCTGGGGGACAGCTCACAAAAGTGAGCTGACACGATGGGCGATGAAGGAATTGCTTTTTGTCTGCAGAGCTTTATCTCATCTCTGACACTGTAGTAAGGACACAGACTGGGAGGGAGATGCTTAGATGCCTGACAGGAAGGGGGCACCCTGGGATACCTTGAACTGCTCGTTATTTGGCATTTGTGGTATTGCTCAGAGACATCTCTGGGATCATGGGGTCTTGCAATTTGTCTTTCCGGCATGTCCCACAGTGCGAATGCCAACCAGAGCTGGCCTGTAGCCTCTCAGCCCCCTTCAGTCCCCAGGTGCCAGCAGAGCCTGGTGGCGGTAACTTTGTCCCCTCTGGAAACCTTGCTGGAAGGGAAGACTTGGACGGATGATGGGTGTTGCTTGAGGAGCTGGGCAGAGGAAGCCCTGTCTTCTCAAGCAACAGTTTGGGCTTTCAGGCCAGGGAGTGTACCAGGTCCATTACCCACACCAGGAACCCAGGGGGCAAAGTGGTGGACAGGGCTGGCCACCTAAAGTGAGTGGATTTGGTTGACTCTATCTCTGGAGGATCCCTCAGGGCCACCCTGGCCCTTCACCCTGCTGTCTTCACTGCCATCGGCAGAAGCAGTGCGGTTTAAAAGCAGCTTTGGCTTCGCCTCCTCTGAAAGATGGGCCCTGGTCCAAATCCTACTGACGTCAAGAGGAGCCTGGCCCCAGCAGAGACTGCTTGAGATGGTTTTGGTCTGGTGAGAGCTCATAAGTCATACCAGAGCTCCAGAAACCCCAAACAAAGGGTGGCTTGGCCCTAAGTGTTTGTATGGCCACGTTGCCATAGCGTCCAGGAACCTCAGGCTTTAAACACAGCCATTGTCACAGCAGCCTGGACAGGGAGAGATGCGTGTCTGTGTCCCAGGCAGGGAAATGGAGGCACAGGGGCCATAAATCACTTGCCTGTGGCTGAAGGGAAGGAGAGCTCATGGGCTGTGAGCCTCCCAGGGCGCAGGGCAGGACGGTCCTTCCTGGCCTTTGCGTCCCATGTGCTTGCAAGTGTTGACAAAAGGCCAACGTCTGAGTGTCTCATGTTGCTGAAGGCCACGTTGGTGTCTGCGTGGTCCTTGCATGGACATACTGATGCCCACGACTGGGCAGTGTCATGGAATGGGGCAAAAAGGCAGGAACCATCACTGTGCTTGCTGGAGGAGAGGAGCTCAGGAGGAGGAACAGCAGCCTGTAAATAAGCTATGGCAGCAGCTTGCAAGGTCTGGAGGCTTTTTTTGGAGAAGGCCCAAGCATATTGCTTGGAACATTGAGCACGCAGCACACACTGAAGGGAGGCAGCCTGACCCGGGCGAGACGGGTGGCTGGAGGACACAGGGAAGGGAGCCATGGGCTGTAACAGGATCTGCAAGGATCAGGCGGTCGTATTGTGCAGAGATTGGTCTCTCAGTGCTAATGCTCTTGGTACCTCTCCAGCAGCTCTGTAGGAAACGGAGGGATTTGCAGGAGCGTCCGGCGGCCGTGACTCAGCACAGGCAGAGCTGCAGCAGCGTCCCCAGCCCTGCACCACTGCCCTCCTCCTGCCCGCCAGCACGCCTGGCACGCCACCCAGACACCACCACCGAGGGGCTCGCAGTGGCCTCAGCCCAGCAGCAGGGGCTGGAAAAGGCTGAGCATCACAAGGGAAACGTCAGTGCATGGGGAGTGTATTTCTATCAGTGATTGAATTCCCCGAATGTTTTTACTGTCAACTGTATAGGCATACATCCATGGTCAGAAATGATCCCAGCTCCTAACAGTGGCTCTGGAAATAAGAGAAAGGTCCATGCGGGGGTGACAGGGATACAGCTCTGAGGGCACAGCACACAGGTTGAGACAAAAGCCTGCACAAAGATGTGCAGGCTTCATACCAGCAGCCTCCGATGATACGACAGCCATGAATCCTATCCCAAAACGGGGTGCAAGGGGTGGCTGTGCTGAAGAAGGGATATATTCATGGGAGGACAGCACTTACCTTCACCCTGCTCAGGGAAGAGCAAAGAGCCTCACACAGCCAGGGCAGCCCTGAGGGCACCTGGGGACTTGGCTTTTCTTATTTGGGTTGCTGTTCCATAGGTATCTTTTCTGTATGATTAAAGTCTTGTAGGGGAAAAGCTATTAAATATTTTTTCTGTTTGCTCTTTTAGCTGATGGAAGTGATAGTCGATATGTTTTGCTGCAGCAGATGGAAGATGAGGCTACAGAAAGTGTACCATAGAAGGGGGAAGGATGCTGGGGCTTTAACAAAGGCATTTTATCCAAAATGTCGGTTGGTCATTGAAATTAAGCAATGTTAATAGCAAAACAAACAGAAACACTGGACAGCAAATAGCTTGCTGCGGTCACCTCTTAGCGGCTCAGCTCACACCATCTTCATTTCTGTAACTGCACAGTATGCGAGTCCTTTTACCTCCCCAGAGTCTTGAGGTAAAGCAAGGATCTACAATTCTAATGACAGGAAGTAGCTTTATGGAAATACCTGCTTCCAGGTCTTTTTATCCAGCACAGGGAAGTGAACACTAGGCAATGAGCCCAATTGTATTTTCCTTTGTGGGTCACCTTTAAGAATTGAACAAACGGAGGATCTCAACATTAAAATAGAATATGACTGGAAACTTCATCAGCGACTGAACTCCCCCTGGCATGCCTCCAACCCTCCTGCTGGCTCTGCTCCTTGGGATGCGGAAAACCTGGAGCTTCATGAAGCAATAATGTCCAGGAATCTGCACCAGTCGCTGGGAGAGGGGTCCAGGCATCCGCTCGTCGTGCCGGATGCACTGCACTGCTGAGATACACCCTGACCTTTACAACGCTGGGCCTTTGGGGGTTAGGAAAATCCTGGCCTAGCAGAGGGAAAATCCTTGTGCAGAAATAAACCTTGCGATGGCCGCCCCTCATTGCAGGGCTCTTGAACCAGCCGGAAGGCTCTTTCACCCTGCAGAAGGCACAGCCTCCAAGGGAAAGTGGGGATGGGGAGAGGGCTCTGGGAAAGGGGTGTGCAGCAGGAAAACATCCTTCCCACAGCACCCACCCCTTGTGCTGTTGGTGATGGGGATATCTGCTGGTGACTCTGGGGCTGCTGTGTGCTTGCTGGGTACCTGTGCGCATGAGCGGTTCAGTGACCAGGGCAGCAGGCAGCTCCCTCTGTGCTGCCCTCTCTCCCATAACTGAAAACCTGCTGGAACAGCTCCTTGCTGGTGTCTCTCCAGGTGCTGGAGGTTGAGCTTAAGCTGAGCACCCACTCGGAGGGAAGGGAAACCCAGAGCACCCCCACAGTGCCAGCAGGGGTGGAGGGGCTGCCCAGGCATCTTCTGGCTGGTGCCAGCAGATGCGGTCCATCCCTAGTGCTACATCTCATCCCTTCATGTAAAGGATGTGGCTTTTTTCCCTGCAGTATTTCAAGCCACACCACTGCAAACCATGGCAGCAGGGCTGTTCCTCACAGCAGAAGCTGGTGAGAGAGGCCTTTGGCATTCCAGCTGACAGTGGTGGGAAACGGTCCTTGGGCAATGGCCCTTTGGGCACCCGTGGGAAGGGGAGCCCACCTCTGAGCTTTTGTTACCTTCTACATGTTGTGCTACAGTAGCAGCCGGAGCCCTCAGCTTAAATCCCAGCAGGTAGGATTGTAGTGTACTGCAGGCTGGATGAAGCTGGGCAATGAGAGGGGAGAGACCTGCCTGGTGCCCTGGCTCTCTGGGCATCAGCCCAGTTCCACTCCCTCCCACCATGCGCTCCCATATCCATGCCCTTCTCCGATTTCCTCCTCCTACCAGCCCCTCCAACTCTGGTCCCAGGGATGGACAAGATGCACGTCTCCTGCCTTCACTCACAGCTGCAGCTTCCCCCAGTGCCTACAGCATGCTTACATCCAGAGAGAATGTTAAATAAATCCTGGTCATATCCAGATTTATAACTTAATTGGCTGGTTGTAAAATGTTATTTCCTTTTCCAGCCCTTGTGCAATATGCTTGCCCCTCCTCTCCTCGTTTATCTGTTACTAAGAATATTTGATGGTTGAATGTTATGAGAAGTTTAAATACCTAAATTTATTCTCTGGTACAGGCGCACTGGTGCCCTGCTGATGCTGGGAAGCTGCTTAGCAGCCTGGGGCTCGGGTGGGCTGGGGGAGCTGCAGGGGCACAGGGAGCCCCCACATGCCAGCATGGGCTGTGGGGTGAGACCCTGCAAAGGTGCAGGCAGTGGCTGAGCTTTGGAAGGCTTGGTGAGGGCAGGAGGTGGCTGCTCTGGGGTCATTCCTGCTGTCACCTCATGCCTTGGCGGCTCTTCCTTTCCTCCCTCCACTCTCCTTACCCCCCCGTGTGTCCCCATCCCTGTAGGGAGTGCACTTCTCTCCTGTCACCCTGCAGAGGGACAAAGGTCTCACAGCACCATCCCCATATGGCAGGTCAGCCAGTGGAAGCACATCCTGATGGACAGTGTTTGCACAGAGCAATGAGTCTGTAGGAGAAAGGGAAGAGTTTCCTATTTCTCACTTGGACCAGCTGCCAACTCTGCAGGTAGATGGCTGCTGTGGTCAGAGCCATGGGTTTGTGTTGAGGCTGGCTGGCTCTGAAACCCATTGTGAGCCACGAGAACAAAAAACCCTCGGTCCCAACTCCTCGTGTGCCTGGATTTACATGGATGTTTTCCCCCATCCCGCTCTGGCGCTGCCTGTGTAACACATCTCTCAGCAGTGCCACCGCGTTTTCTCCCCCTCCCCGCTGAGCACACACCGAGACCAGACAGCCCCTGTGGAGTGACACAAGCCCAGTCTCGAATTCAGCGCCGCACATTGCACATGCTGCACATGGAGGCAGGTTTCGCTGAGATCTGAGAGCATCCAGCTGACTCCATCCGGATTCATTATCGGCACCTAGGAAAAGAAAAATCACATTGAATTGGTTGGAATCCAGCTTGGTTTTTTCTCCCATTCTGGCTCCCTGCCCATGGAGTGGTGTGAAGCCAGCCACGCCTGCCCCTGCCTACACAAACCTGCCCTCACTCTTGTGCCCGTCAGGGAAGACTAAGTGGAGGGCATTAGAAGTACAGCAGCGCTTTATTACCATCCATCATGCTGTTATTGGGAAAACAGAGCTCGTAGCCAAAATAACAGGAGGAAAATGCCCTCTGGAGTGGCACATTTCACGCACCCCATTCCACCCTGTGTGGCTGTAATTTGCCAGGGTACAGGAGGTCCTGCAGGAGCCCAGCCTGTCCCTGTGCACAGGGACTTGCAGCTTGTGTCGCTGCCGCCTGCCCTGAGCACCGCTTGGAGGCTTCCAGGGCATAAATAATTCAAGAGCCATGAAGAGGATTTCTCCCCCTCTTCCTCCCTTCCCTGGCTTATAACAAATGTTAATTTAATCAATCGGCAGTAAATCTGGCTGGTTGCTGACTCACGGCAGATGGTGCCCCTGCGGGCTGTAGCAGCAGCTTCCCTCCCTCCTTTGGAGACGAACAATGCGGGAGCCCGTTTCCGTGCTTTTCACCTTTTCCCTCTTTTCCTCCAGTTGGTACCAAACAGAAGCAACTGCAAAATACATCCAAGGCTGCAGGCAGAAGTGCCGAGCTGTCAGCAGGAAGCTCTGGCTGCTGGACGCTGGCTTGTACATGGCTCTGGCTGTACATAATAAGGCCACAAGGCACATGGGGCTAAAAGGTGCAGCGCTGCCACTACCGACAATGACCAAGGGGCTATTGCAATATCCACAATTTGCAATATCCAAAAGCCCAGTGTGTGATGTTATTGTGATGCTATCCAGGGAATGGAGTGGCTTACCACACTGCTGACCCCATGTTTCCAAGCCGGAGGGAGTAGGACCATGCTGGGAGGTCTGCCCCCCATCCTGCTCGTCATCCCACACACCCCTGGCTGGGCAGGCAGGAAGAGGGCAAAGCTTGAGGGCACCAAGGCTTTTGGGAGCATGGGACAGGCAGCGTTTCACCAGGGGGATTGGTTTTAACAGGGGAATTACTTGCTGTTCATCACCCACAGTGATCGTGCTGGTGCCTGCTCACCCAAACACAGGTCTTACTCAGCGTTGGTGATGAGGTCATTTAGAAATGGGAAGAGGGAGCAGGACAAAGTTCCCTGTGATGAGCTTGGCATCAACACGTGGCTACCTGAGTGCGCGAGTCTCTTGGGCTGATGTAAAAAGAGGAAAACAGTGAGAAAAAAATGCCTGGAAACAAATATAAAAGTTGCAATTACTGCTAAAGCTCACTTCTTTGCGCTTACGTCCATCTCCAGTAACGTTTTGACCCGTGTAACAACAGGACAAGGAGGATGCGACAAGACCAAATTGGAAATTGTATGTTGAAACGTTTTCCTAAATGAAAATCGGTTTGCAATGAAATGGATTTTTTTTTTTCTGCTTGAACATGTCCATTTTTGCTTGCGAAAAAATCAATGACAGCTTAAAAAAACTGAAACATTTCTTTGAAAGTTTAATGGGGGAGGAAAAAAAAAGAGAAAAGCCCTTCCCTGATGAATGTACCATTTTCATCAGATAAAATCTATTAATATGAGCTAGAAAGCTTTTACTTAGCGGGTTAAAAAAAAATTACTCCAGTGGCCTTTTTTTGCTGAGATCAAGAGCTGTGTGTTTAATATCTGTTACAGCCTCTGTCAGGAGAATACCTCCTGCCTTGGCAGGGGATACACTCAATTATCTAATAGGTTCTTCCCGCGGCGGAGCATCCGGCTGCCACAGTGCTGCCAGGACTGGGGGGGAATAAGAACAAGGGTGCTGGTGGTGACCCCCATGGGTGCTGCAAAGGGGGGGCTGTGTCAGGGGTCCTGCAGGGTGCTGCTTCCCCCAGCATCGCCGTTGCCACCTGCTTCCCTTTGAGGAGGACCAAGACCTGGTTTTGAAACGCGCAGCACAAACCAGCTGCAGGTGGAAGCCCCTAGCATTGGGAGTATCTACAAAAATAAAGGGTGAATCCCAAGCTCCCAGGGTTTGGCTTTGGCTGGTTTTGGATTAAGATTCCTGACATAGGAGAGGAAGAGATCTTTACTCTTCATCCGTTGTTCCGTGTGTCCTCTCCCCCTTGTGCCAGGTACCTGCTCACGATTTTTTTGTAGACTTATTCCTAAAATGCATTTGCAGCTTCAGCCCAGGTTTGGTGCCTTGCACAGACTGCACATCAGAAACCTCCTCTCCTGGCCTTAGTTTTCTGTCTGTGCGTTGGTCCTCATGTCTGTGGGGAAGCGATGGGATCTTTTGTCTC
Organism: Strigops habroptila; assembly: GCF_004027225.2. Taxonomy (NCBI): domain Eukaryota; kingdom Metazoa; phylum Chordata; class Aves; order Psittaciformes; family Psittacidae; genus Strigops; species Strigops habroptila. The sequence goes on along the minus strand of NC_044281.2, from coordinate 13,480,131 downwards.
GAGTGCCATCCAGCCCAGGACCAGCAGATAATTAGCAATGGAAAACAACACCGTGACCGTTCTTTGGATGTCACTTACCTTGAAATGGGAAGCGTATAGGGGCTTGAATCAGCAGCACTTGCTGTGGGGAAGTGCTCTTTCAATACATTGATTTCGTATTGTGCAGCTCCCTAAACAGTGTGCAGTTTTTGCTCACAAAGCTTTGATTTGGCTAATCAGCAGGATTATCTGCTGTGCTGTGTCTTGGGGCTCTCGGAAATGAAAGGGATTATAAAAGTGTGTTAATATATTACAACATATATTTGCCCTCAGCTCCTGCACAGCGTGGGCCCTGGCACCTGCCACAGGGGATGCTGGCACTGCTCCCAGTGCCTTCAGCATCTCCCGCCTTCCCTGAAGGGTCCATGTCCACGCAGCGTTACAGTCACTCTGTACTGGGGGAGACTGCTGCTGTGATCCTGTTTATTATCACTCTAAGCGTTACCTGGTGTGTTTCTCTTCCCAGCCACAGGAGGAATGAACATCCCTTCCTCAAAGAACTCTGTGTCAATGCCACCAAACTGAAGGACAGCCTGGGTAATGGGAAGGAATATCCTGAGCTCCAGTTCTGTTTGTTTCTTCAATGTGACTTGAACTTCTGCAGCACCTCCGTAGGGCATATAAGAACCACCATGTGGGTTTGCACAACACCAATGGGTTTTCCATGTCCAGGTGCTAATCGTCAGCAGCTGAAGGTCTATCTTAAGGAGGCTCAACTCTGGGCTCCAGAGCATGTTTTAATGCATTTTAAATTGGCTGGTGCTTGCAGTTGGTTTCCCTGTCCTCCAGCATGACGGTTTCCAGGGCAAGTGCCACCCATTGAAGCAGAGTCTCTTTTCCACCCCTACATGTGGCCCTGATGTTGTGCAGTAACTAAGCACTTCCACACAGATGCAAGCCACTCTCGAGGCAAAGCACACACATGACATGGTTTCTATATGATTTACAAAACCTGCTTTTAAACCTTCTTGCAGAAACCTTGGATTTCTGCTAGACCATGATGCTCTGGAGGGGAGCTGCATGGCAATTAAAATGCTCCCGTTGTTCTGTTTCAATTATAGGTCCTCTTAATTGCCAAGTCTTCAACGTTTTAAAACTAGCCTCTGGTGAAAGGCTGCAGCAACATGGGGAGATAGATTGTATTCACATGTCATCTCACATGCCAGCAACCATCGGAACAGCTACTCCACTGCAACCACATCAGGCTATCACGGCTTGCTTCCTTATTTCTTTTGTCACTGTCGTTCATTACCAAAGAGCTCGGCTGCTGTTCAACAAAGCACTTAAGGCCTTGCTTCATTTGCAGTGAAGTCAATTCTCTTTTGCGGTGCTGCAGCAGCATGTCTACATTAAGGATTCTCATGGAAAGCACAGCAGATCGACACGTCTGTCACTCCTCCCAATCTAGGCAAGCTGGAAGTGATGCTTTACCTCCCAAAGCACTGGAGAGAGCAGAGCTGCTTGGAAAAACGTGTGCTTATTTCACACAAATTCTCCAAAATATTCCCATTTAATTGAATTTGTTCTTATTGAAAATTAGGATGAGTGTTTCCATGGAGATTCTTATGTTTATTTGGCCATTTAAGGACAGTAGGAAACTAGCATCCCAAAACTTGGTTTAACTGTTGACCTACCTTTATCAGGGCATTCCGACTTTAAAAGGAAAGGCATGCTGCATTTCTATGTTCATGCATCCTCAGCACATTGTCTGCTGCTGCTTTTCCCAGGGTCTCACCTGGAGGCAGTTGGATGCTATGGGCTCCCTGCACTCTGCCATGCTGGCATCGCCAGAGGATGGCTCCCCTGCTAGACACAGATGAGGGGAAACACCATTTGGTGCAAGGCTGAGCAGGAGGGTAAAGGGGAGAGGAGTCACAGATAAACTACAGTGAGGTGCAGCAACGACACCGGGTGCCCTGCTGCAGCTTCGGGCCTCAGGGCCCCCCTGGCACATCCCTCAGCGGCACATGGAGAACCTCCTCCCCACCAGGTCTTATCCTTTTGCAGAGCCTTCTCCTGGCCAGAGCAGCTAAGACACAGCAGTGGTTGTACCACCCATATCAAACACCTCTACCAAAAAGGAATAACTGCAGATTTCTTCATCTTGACTGTGAAAGGGGATGGAGGAAAGCACCTTCCTCTGGTGGTGCCACTATGCCACTGCACCTCAGTACATCCTTTCTAAAGGGGTGTGCAACTTTGGGCAACATGCTTTGGGGAGAAGAAGAACTGGACTGGTCTGGGTGACTACAGGAAAATTATGTCCACATGCACAGAGGTGCCTGCCTGTCCGGGAAGGGGATACAGAAAGGAATCAGTGCAGAGATCCTTGCAGCTTATGGTACACAGTGAGAACCGGTACGGGAGGAAGAGGAAGGAGGTTTTCAGAGATGAATTTGGGGAGCCTGATTTAAATAAATCCCACAGAAGGGTTTTCTCACAAGAAATATATTTGTCAGAACATGAAGGCAATAAACTGAGCAGATGATCCTTATCAAGGCTTCTGTGCTCAGGAGGAGCAGGGCCAAAGACAGCCATGATGATAACATGGATGACCCCAGTGTTGACTGGCTTTGAGTGAAGCGCTGAAGTTTTACATGCCTCTCAGCTGCCCTGTCATTCAGCCTCTCTCCTCACTATAAAACAAGTTAATTGATGCAAACCACATTTTTTCCACCAGCGTGTGCCAAAGCAGCCAGCGTATTGTACATACACAAAACAACAACCAGGCTTTTGCATGGCTTGAATTAGATGGATGACAAGAGCTACCAGGGGGAGTCAATTAAGCTGCAACCTTGGAGTCAAACTTGCAGATTTTATAACAGTGCCTAGTAAATAATGGGTACTTGCACATCTCCTTTCACTAAGAGGCAGTAGCATATGTCTTTGAATATGTTCTTCTGGTAATTGCACAGGGAGTGTACACATTTGGTCCTGTTGTCTACTATGAATAATGCATAGTGAGGAGGGGGGAGCTAAAAGTGCCGAGCTGCTCGGTTTTAGATGGACTTTTTTATCATTGTTATTTAGATGTCACAGCCGTTCTCCTAAAGAGTTGTTTGTCTCTTTTGTCACTGCAAAAGGGCGCTTATTTAGGAGAGGGGGGAACAAAAACTAAACCATGGAGTAAAGCTAATCTGAGATTATCCATGCAAATTGGCAGCTGAGATTCAGATGTGAAAATCTACCCCTGATAAAATGACTAAGAGGATTTCTGCTGAATTTCATTTTTTCTCCTGACTGACTAATCCATGCTGGGGGAAAATATTCCCATCTTGTTCAGGTTAAGTAACATGAATAATCTTAAGATGAGGACAGCAGGTACCGGGATCCATTTTAAGCTGCTGACTGCTGATGTGCTGCTCACAAAGCAGAGGCTTTGCTTCTCCCCTCGGTGTTTCCCACATTCCCCTTAAATCAGAATGGTTAGTCAGCACCGCCAGCTCCTCTGCTCTCAACCTGCTGGGGTTTTCTTCTTAAAACTCCCACACTCAAAAGGCAGAGTCAATTCAGAACCCAGGAAGCCTAAAGGCTAAGCAAGCTGCCCGGGGAAAATACAAAGAGTATGTGTTTGCAGGATAAGGTTTGACTATCTCGTAGGAGCCAGAGCTCCAGCTGTGTGTGGATTGTACCTTCGCAGTATTAGCACGCAGCAGGAGCATCTTTCAGAGGCTTTGCTGTGCTGGCTCTGGCCAGCGCCAGCAGCCGTGGCAGTGGGGATGCAGTGATGCCTCCCAGCCACGGAGGCAGTTTGGGTTGCCGTTTCCAAGAACATTTGATGCCGGTTTAAAATCCAGCTTGCTTGTTAGGTATTTACCATGCACTGGTTTGCATCGCACATCATGTAGTGTGAGAGTTACCTCCAGCAGCAGTGGTTAAACTTGTGCAAATGCATTTAAAGCAGCTGAGGTAGATGTTGCACACGTCAATGCTCGTGTATCCAGCATGCAATCATAATCCCTTGTAGCCATCTTTTAACTGCATCTTTATAGCACGTGCAATACAAATCGCTTGCTTCAGTTCAGTTAAGCTAAAGTAGATTGTTACTTATTAATACAAAGAGCTTTTTTTCTCCTGTGACAAACCTGCTTGAAGCCTTTTGGGGATTTTGAAACATGTGTGATGAGGTGCAGTTCCTCGTGGGGTTTCACTTGGGGCTTAGGATAAATACACACCAGCAGCTCTGTCTCTCAAAATGTTGCTTAAGACAGCTCAGCACACAGGGGAGCTGGACCAAAACCACTGGTTCCTTCCCTTGTAAAAGGACTGAGGATGCCATGCAGCTCTTGGTGTGGACAGAGAATAGTAATATAAATGCTCCTTATCACGGTACTTGATGGCAGGACACAGGGTGGGGGAAGATGCTCACACCAAACACCATCCGAGCACCCAACCATGATGGCCACACAGCATCATGGGGATGGGACAGCTGCCCTGGCATGGGGCTGGGAGCAAAAGCCAGGGCAGCCCACCCTCATCACCACCACACCCCCTTGGATGCCCGTCCCAGCCATGCGGCATGGGGGATGGAGAGGAGGGAAACAGCCGTTTGTGGTTTTTCTTGTATTTTTGAAGGGGGTTTGGGTCTGCTTGCATTTAATTTCATTAAAATCCCAGATACTTGGACACGTTCCATGGCTGACTGAGAAATGAGGGGGCTGGAAAGGATTATGTGAAAAAGTTGTCAACATATTCCTCTTCCCACACTCTGCTCTTCCCCCGGAGTGCCCCGAGAACTCCAAAAACGTCAATCAATAATAATTAGCCCATCAAACACAAGCAAGAAAACTCAGGCCTGGGAGCCACCACGTTCCCCGCTCCCGCAAGCGGCGGCACGGCACGCTGCGAGGCCGGTGGGTACCGCTGCCAGCATCGGAGCTGCTGGGGCCGTGGGAGGACTTGGACGCGGCAGCAGCCTCCGTGCCAGCTCCGGGCACCGGCAGCCTTGGCAGCAGCCGCCGTTTCTTGGGATGCTCGTGTCCCGCAGGGATGCGGAGGCTGAGGGGTGGCTGCGCGCAGACGTGCCCTGGGGACCTGGGTTCCCATGGAGGGACCCGCAGGGTGGTTGGGGGATGCAGGGGATGTGGGTCAGCAGCCAGCATTAGCATCCAGGCAAAGCTGTGATCAAGAAGTGTCTTGCTTGGACAACCTGGAAATGTCAGGGCTGTGTCTCACCTGCTCCCATAAGCACGGCTGTTGACAAAACAGCATCTTTTAATCCCACAAGGAAGCTAGTTCTCAGAAAAAGCTTAGAAAGAGCTGCCAAGGCTTGTGCCAAAGACATTTAGGAGGGAAAGAACATTTCTGCCCCCCCGCTGGTGAGTGCAGACCCCACCACTTGCTATTAATCACACATTGGTGGCGCCTGGCTCCTGTACAGGGCTTTTTCTCTAAAGAAATTCCCCTGAACTAATGAATGCGATTTAGCTGGGGTCTTTCAGAGGCCTCAATGTGCCCAGGGAAGTATCCCTGGGCAGAGGGGCTCTGCTCTGCCACAGAGACAGGGGGCACTTGGTTCAAAGTCTTCTTGATTTCATATTTAAATGACTGGGAAAAGTCTGTTTTCTGTAGGAAATCTGCCATTTTAGTGTCGTCACTAGATTTATGTACACACAAAAAAGGGCCCATCTTACAGGTTCAGCTCTTACAGTGGTCACCTTTTACCTGGCAGCAAACAGGTAAAATGTCTTTAGTCTTCCTCCATCATGGTGGGATTTCACTGGCCTTTGGACTCTCTCGGTGACTCTTGCTTATACCCAATGGGTGCATTGCTCAGCTTACAGTTCCTGGTGGATGTGAGTAGCTAAAACCACTCTGTTTTCCAGATGAAAGCTGGCATGCGCACATGTGGGCACGTCCCCACATGCAGTCACACACAAATGATGCAACCAATGCTGGAAATGCATCAGCGTCCCAGAGGGAGCCGCTGGCTACTGGTGCTCCTGGAGGCTGCCATCTCCAGCTCTCCACTGCAGCAAGATGCCACGGTCGGATCACTGTGCTTGGGGGACATCACGAAACCAGAGCAAGCGGTGTATCTAGTGGAGAAGCTGATATATTTCATTTTGAGGACTCAGAGAAGGTTTTCATGAGATTTTAATTATCCGATGTTTTAATTATTGACCAATCAGTCCCCCAGTGAAGCAGGATTGCCAAAAAGGGGATTTCAGGACAGAGTAAAGCCCATCTGCATCTCTCCAGGAGTTAGTTGTTTGAGGCACATACGGTAGGGCTGTTCCCCATGCACTAAAATAGAGGCAGTATACGGGCAGTTACTTAACACACTGCATCACCAGTCCATCAGGAGGGATGCCTTTAGCCTTCAGTGTATTTCCCATCTCATCAGACCGTCAGACAATATTCAGAGGCAAAGGTTGCTGTCTGTGACCCATGGCTGGCAGACCTCGGGCTACCTGCGCCCCAGCGCTGGCACACAGACCTTGACCACCTCTCTGCCCTTCTGCTGCTGCCTCCTGCTGCTCTTCTCACACCTCCTCCCTCCCTTTGCTGCCCCTTTTGCCCCCACAGAGCCCCGATCCCGGCAGTCCCTGCAGGCTGGCACCTGCAGAGACCTCAGTTTCGCAGGGGGATCAGCCATATGTGCTGAGGGAGGCAAAAAGCCCATCACCCATCATCAGGTGCCATTGGTACCTGCCCCACCGGGGCACTGAGGCCATCACTGCTGTGCTGGGGGCTGCCGGAGGGGCTGAACACGATGTGCAGCGACACACCTGCACCCGTGGTGCTGCCCAGAGCAGAGAGGAGCAGTTGTGCATCTGTGTCTGGCACACAGACAGAGAGATGGACAGGAACAGCACCCCAAAACCCCCTTGTTCCACAGGCAGCAAAGGCAGGGGGAGGTTTCATGCTGTGACAAGGGCAGGATGGCAAAATTGTCATGTAACAGCTTGGCCTTCTTATGAAAAGGTGGGGAAGAGGGGATGGGGTGAAGCACTGGTTCATTTATTCCCAACTTCCCAAGCACCCCCATCCTCCTCTCAGCAGGATCTGCAACACCAGGTTGCATCCTGCACCCTGAGGGTGCTGAGTCCCCCCACCCTGCCCTGCAGCAACCCCCTGCAAACAGGCGCTTGGGTTTAGCAGCACCAGGAGTCCCACTGGGGCTAATTATAACTCCTAGGATTTTATCAACAATTAGCTCAGCACGGATGGTCACATATCTGCACAGCACAAGCTGTTATTATCGGCTGGGCTGGTAACAATGCTAGCTACTAATTTTCACCAGCATTTCCCATTATAAAACCTTGCTTTTGGTCACTCATAGCATTGCTGAGCTTTTAACCATTTTGACAGAAAATCTCCACCCCAAGAATGTGTCTCCAAGGCGGGGGTTTTAATATGTGGAAAGATTTAATTCAGGCTAAGAGAAAGCAATTACTTTGCTCATAGAAAGCATGCTCTGGTTGTAGGCAGCTCTGGCCTTTCCCTACTTTGGCTTTAGCAACTGGATACTTTGCAAATGTGTTTTTTAGTGTATGTAGCCCATGTAATTCACTGCTGAGCAGCCTCAGGGGTTGGAGGGACTTCGTTTTGTTCCCTGACAGAGCAGGAAGTGGTCACAGCATCATGTCACCGTGGCTTCTGGCTTGTTGCTTCTCCCTGAAGTACTTGAGGTTCACTGCCATTGACTGCCATAATGCCCGGCTGCTCCATATAGCACAGTCTATGCTGGGAGAAACCCAGCCCTGCAGCTCAGTGTTTATACCTTGCGCGGGTCAGTGCGCACTGCTAACGCAGGAGAAAACACTGGCAAGGATCCCGCCTCTCAAAGAGTAACGAGGCGCATGGGCGCTGAAGGAGTCATGCAGCAAAGCCAGTGGTGTTGGGGCACAGCGGCTCTGCTCAGGAGGACCCCAGTGGTTCCTGGGTGGTGGGACCGGCTGGACCGCAGGGATGAGGGGAGATTGGGCAGGGAGGGTGGAATGAGCATCCCTGGGGAAAACACCTCCTGTGGAAGGTGCCAGGGAGAGAGAGGAGGGTTTGGGCTGAGCAGAGGTGAAGGCCAGAACATTTCTCAGCACCACATCACTGCAAGCACCTCCGGGGAGCAAAGGGGCGAAGATGCAGAGAAAACTGGTAAAGAAAGGGGAAGAGCTGATGGGCAGAGCTAGCAAGGAATGAAAGGACAGGGTGGAGACATAGGGCTGGCAGGATGATTAGCACCAGATGGCAGGTATCAATTATTTACCATTTATGTACAATAAAAAAATACACTTTAACGATGGGAAGAGCACAAAACAAGCTCGATAGCAATTCAAAAGCATATGGAAATAAAATGCGGCAATTTAAGGGGTTGTAATAAATGTGCATCGTTGGTTGTAATGCCCCTGCAAGAATTACAAGTGTTAAGCCTTAGTGAATTACACTTAAAAATAAATGTAACATAAAAAAAGAAATTAGGTACACAAATAACTTTACATTCAGGCATTTATAAAAGAAAATCTGTTTGCAGCATCTAATTAGAAAAAGGGCTCTAATGAGGCTCACTTCTCTTTACCTTAGAGACAAGGCTGAAATGTTAAATGTGGATATAGATATGGTGGGTGCCATTAAAAACTCAACTTCCCTAACTTTCAAGTGATTTCAGAAATGAGATATCTCTTTTGCGGAGATGGGAGCTGAAACCGTGGTGCTGTTATAGCTCCACTGTGTCTGGAGATGCCATCTGTACCTCTCTGCGGATTCCCGGATGCTGGCACCGCCTTCCTTTAGTATTACCACTATTACTCAATCGCTGTATCAATAAATTAATGTTGGCTGGTGCGAAAAGAGGTGACTACCTTAAGCTTGAAATGTGCAACTCCCAGTGAAGATCCTGCATTGCTGCAAGTGGTATTTTTTGGTTTGCTGTAGTGTGGGTACCATTCGAGTTGGAAGAATGATCTCACTGCAGTGAGCAGTGCCGGTGCCACCTGAGCAATGCACTTTGAGTAAAGCGGTATGTCCAGAACAAAACAAGGACGCCAAAACGTATTGCTCATTTCTAGTGGATTAGAAACTTTCCACTAAAATATCATTAAACTGATCACTTCCCACAGAGCATTTGCTTCTCACTGAACAGCAGCGCTGTAAAATGAAGGCAAATCAGCAGCGCTTTTTGGTCTGCTCCCTCCATCCCAAATTACCAGGAATGACTTTGAAGTTCTCCACAAATGACGTTTCACTGGGCAGAGGCCTGGGGAAGGTTTGGTCTTCACTTAAATTTCATTTTCCCCCCACCTTTGCTAAGGAGCACTGGTAACAACAGGAGCAATGGCCAAAAGGGGCTGGCCTTGTGCCCTGCAGTTTCTGTTGAGGAAAACTGTGTGGAGAGGGAAGAGATGTCCCACGGAGGCTGTGGGCAGCAATGCTGATGGGCAGGACGATGGGCAGCGCAATGGCAGGGCAACATCTCCCAGCCTGATCGAGGCTTGCCGGGCGAGCCTTGCCAGGCGAGGTGGCAGCGATAGGGCTGCAGGACACCGGTGTGGGTCACAACCCAGACACGTGGATGGAGCAGGGAGGCTCTGCTTGCCCCGGAGCCCCTGCATTCACCTCGCATGCCAGCGTCACTTCCGTATTTTTAAATATTTAATCTTTGCAGCCCGGTTGCCATGGGAACCTTCAAGCAGAAATCTGGACTTTGGGTTAATCAGAAGGACCCTTCCCATGGATGGGCAGGAGATGGGTTTTCCTCTGGTGCGGTGCCAGCACAGCGCCATCCCTCACCAAAGGGGTTAGTTCTGCCCCACTCATGCCCAAAGGTATTTTAGTGTCAGCCCCTGTCACTGAAGTCTTGGGAAATCCCTTCTCTAACACTCACATAATTCCTACTGGAAGTCGTGGGCTGCCTCAGAGTACTTACTGTGGATAAAGCTCTTTTCCAGGAGTAGCCTAGCACATGGCTGTGATGCCTGATTGGACGCCACTGGACATTTAGCGCATGGTGAGGGAGCTGAGGCCATGAGCTGCCTTTGCCTGTTGGCAGAAAAGGGCTCCAAATTCTCATCAGAGGTTGAAGGTGATCATTTCCTTGCTCATTTCAACATCTCTGGGAGCAGCAGGGAATTGGGCTGGAACACTGAATAAAGCACGCCAGTTATCAGCAGGGCTCAGCCTCTCCAATTTGGCCAGTACACACCTGTGTGTGTGCAAAGACAAGCTCACTTAGGAATGTAGTAGTCCTTTCACAGACCACCTTTTCTGTCCTTCTCTGTTTTGTGGTTTGGTGTGGAAGGTGCTTGGCGGGCAGTGGAGCACGAGCAGCCCCACCTCGTGCACACTGGCAATGAGATGCTTCCCTTGATTTGAGCTCCACTCCAGCAGACTCCCGCTCCGGTAATTCACCCTCCAGCCGAGCTGCTGGAAACCACAGCCTCACCAAAGTACAGACTTGCCATTCCATACAGTTAATCCCCAAAAGGTTCATCAAGGTGTCCAAGAGCAGGAGTTGCTGTCAGGAACACAGCAGTGGCCACAGCCACGCTGCCAGCAGCACAGGGGAGCAGAAACCAGCATTACGCAGTGTTTTACTGGGGTGCCTGTTAGCCAGATCGTTCTTATGGTCTCACCCGGAGCTTTTTTGTTTGGCATGGAGGATGTTACATTACTAAACCCTAATTGGGAGCAAGTCGGGGCTCTTGCTCTGCTTTCCTGGCCCTGATCCCCTTGTGCCAGGGAAGACAAGGTGTGAATGGTAACCCCTGCTCCCGATCCCTGCTACTGGCAGGGAGGAGAGGGCTCCCTCTGCATGGCCAGCATTGTTCCTTCCTTTTCTTCTATTTCTGGATGTCTCCTCCCACTCTAGTTTAAACATATTACCTAGATCCATAATATTTACCAGCTGGGGGTAGTAATGCCTGCTCCCAAGGTGCCTGCGGCATTTACACAAAATTAGGCAATGGAAGGAAACCATCTCAGCAATTATGTGAGAGACGATGGTGAGCCAGAAAGAAAAATGTATGCAAAAGGTGTGCTCTCCTGCCAGCAAATTAGGGCTAAATTACAGAGTCCGGGAGTCTTCCAATAAGTTATACATTGTATTACAAATTTAGTTTTAATTAACAAATTAAATAGGGAAATAACTCACTGCCTAGCAGCTACCACACCCGAGGCACTTCAGAGCGATGACCTTTTCTCCTGTCACCAAATGATACAGTTTAAAACAAAACCCCAAAACTAAGCCCATTTCCTCAGCTCCAAGCTGGCATGGGTGCCAGGGCTGATCAGCAGCGAGTGGAAGCCACAAGCCTCCCCCAGGTCCTCTGCGGTCCTGCCTGAGCCATGGCACATGCTGGTTATTCCTTGACCTTCCTGCCTCTCGGCCAGGGCCAAGGACCAAGACCCCACCGTGCTCAGCTCCACTTTAGACACACCACACTGACTGTGGGGAGTGGGACCGGGGCACAAATCACCCCCATGGGCTGGGTGCTGTGTCCGGCGGGAGCAGGTCCTCCCTGCCGCATCCCTTCCGACAGTGTTTCAGCAAACAACCCGCTGCCAACTGCCCTTTTTTATTACTTTACAGCACAGTTTTTCCTCAAATTTTATGGCATTTCATTAAAGCCGCCAGAAGGTGATACTGCCCCCTTCCAGAAGTGAAATAAATTCAAGTTTTATCGCTTCTGGAAATGCTGGAACAGCTGTCAGGACATTTGATGGATTTTCTCAATTACAGGACTTGTGGAGCATTTTATACTTACATCCGCACCGAAGTCTAATATACTGTATGAGATGTTTGTTCCCCCCCATTATCTCTTTGCATCTCCCTCCCTAATAATGGTCAATTTGTTTTCTCTTAATTCCTTTTTTGACTGTAACTTTTATTCTTCCCCGATAATCATCTCGCCTTTTCCTTCTTTATTTCCCAATAACACTTCACTTGTCTATAAAAGCAGGTGGTGACCCCAGAGCTGGTGAGTTCCCCTGTGACGGCTTAACCAAAAGAGCACACACACCCCATCCTGGCAGCTTTCAGGCTGGGGGGCATGGGCAGAGAGCCCAAGCGAGGAGGACGGACTCTCTGGGCTGCCCTGTGCCTTTGGGGCACAATTTCCTTGGAAATAAATCCCCTTTTTACCTCCTCCTTGATTTCTGGAGCTCCCCAACGTGGGCAGCATCCCAAACATAGCGACCTGTGCCCCCATCAGGTCCAGAAAGCACAGGAGGCAGCCCACAGCCATCTCCACCTTCTCCTAAAGACATCCCTGACAGATGAACGCTCATTTCCCAGCGCTCCCAAGGGAGCCCTTCTCATTCGGGCTGCCCGGGAGACTGTTTTCCAAGTGGTCTATATGAAATCATTTCTCAGGCTCTTCTCCGCCTCGTCGTATACCTGACAGGTTGTATCAGCTCACGCGCTGTCATGAACACATCCCATTTTGATGGAGGCATTTCTCCACATTGTCTCTTTCAGCTAGGATGCCCCACTGAGGCCTCGGGATTGATGGAAACACTTCTTTTGCCAGGGTGAAATTATCTCAGCTCACCAATAAAATGCCAAATTACACCTTTCCCTTCTTTCTGGCTGTAATCCAAAGCGGAGCAGCAGCTCAGGGCTTGCAGCTCCCTGAGGCAGCGAGCAGCACAGGGGTTCAGATAGGAACATCCCCTTACAAGCAGCCACATCCTCCCCACAAAGTGAGGCTGGCAGAGCTGAGCTGTTGCTTTGTGCCACTTAAAATAAGCGTTTTAAATCAGTACCTTCCTCTGAGTCACCGGGACAGGAAATCCTGCAGAAGCAAGCACCCCAGCACTGCATCTACCAATGGCCAATAAAAAAGAACATGCGTATTTTGAGGCTTGCCTCGTTTAACCCAAAACTTCACCCCTTTGAGAAGAAGGGAAGGAGGAGGTACGCACCCCCCATAGGAGCAGGAGTGAAACAGAGTTGAGACGAAGCCATGCCCCATCCTAGAGAAGGTCCAGCATTTGTTCCCTCCTGTCGCTAAGGCACTGCCTGGATTTCCCACCTCCCCGCACACCCCACGCGTGAGAGCTGACAGAGGGGTCTGAAGGAGCAGCTCCACGCAGAACACCACAGATCCTCAGCACAGTTCCACAAGCCAAGGTGTGAGCCCAGATTTATTCAAATTAGAACAATTAAGGCAATTAAACGCAAAGAAGTGCTCAGGGAAGGGGGGGAACTACAACCAAACAGAATTGCTATTACAGTCTATCAAATTGACACAAAAAGATTAAAAAGCTGATTTACATTAAAAAAAAAAAGGAAAAAAAAAGAAGTCTAGTATTCCCTAAAATAGATAATGCATCCTGCTGAGAAAATCACTCCAAGCATAAAAGAGAAGCCAAGGTGATTATATATAACAAAACTAATCTTCTCTATTGCTTTAATCACCTCAGACCATTTCACCTGCTTATTTGGAAACTGTTAACCTGAGGAAAAAATTATTGCGAGAACAGCCTCATTTCCAGCACTGCGCTCAAATGGGCTTGTTTTCCTAAACATCCATCCCCGGAGTCTTTAACAGCGGCCATTGCTCTGCAAGATAAATGTTTGCTTAAGACTATGCTGTAGTTAATACATATATTCATGACTTGAAAGCGATGCAGCAAGGGAAGAGGGTGCCAGGAAGGCGCAAGTGACCCACAGGGTCATGGCAGGAGTCTGTCTGTCCTGCCACTGCCACAGCCAGTGGTAAGTTTTGCCCAAATTTGAGGGAGCATAGCATGGAGGCCCGGTGTGTGGCCAGGGCAAAGGGTGCACAAAGGCAGCCCTGCACGTTTGCTTCCCAAAATCCTATCTCACAAGGTCACGATGGAGTTTACGTGGGACTGTTTGCAGAGCTAGTGATGTGAGCATCCGTGGGATGAGCAACACAATGGGTGATCATCTCTCCTTTCATAGCATGCGTTCCACCTCAGTGGCTCTGGGAGCTCCTTGTATGCCAAAGCCACCATCACTGGGACCCTGCAGCAGTCAGCAGCTCATACCCACACCCCACAGCAGGGCAGCACCAGAGAGGGACAGCATTGCATATTGTGAGTATTAAAAGAGGCTCTAGGTTGGCAGAGTGGACTCACTCCGCAGTGCTGCAGCCTGGGTTAGTCTGTTGGAGCAGTGCCTGGTGCATGTATGTGCACATGTGTAGATATGTGTGACTTAAAGCAGCACCCAGGTGAGCGCAGGGCCCCTCTGTGCCCTCGGCTGAGCCCCCTGCCCTGCGCACCAGCCTGACACAGCCTGCAAGCAGCCACAGCATGGCCAGCACTGGCCTCACAGCCTGGGAGCCAGGGCTTGCTGCTGCATTCCAGGAGATGGGAAGGTGCAGTGACTAGCACAGGCACAGGGAGGATGTGCTGTTAAAGTAAATGGGTTTCATACATCGATGCTCTGGAGTGAGCTGGGAAGAGCCCCAGCTTTGAGGTCCATGGGATTTATCCGTGGCTGATGCCTCCCCGCTGCCAACAAGAGCAGGAGCACCTCACCAGGCTGTGAGTACCTTAACACACTGCGTCCACAAAGATGAATGTGTTAGCCCCCTGCCATATGTGCTTGGTTGTCTCAATATTAATCGTATTTGATACTGAGAAGTAACACCTCTTTTGCTAAATCAGACATAGTACATTAAGCACCGGTTCTTTCGTTGCCCACATGGTAGCTTGTGGGATTTTATAGATGGTTTATTTTTATATGTCACAGCTTTGGTTCGAAGCCCACTGAAACCCACAGAAATCCACCAACGTGGGAAGCTTTGTGTCAGAGCTATAGCAAGTAAACACACGGAGAGGAGGCTCTCAAGCAGCAGCAGCCTGGGCTGGCACCACATGCCACTGCCATCAGTGGCAGCTCCATGTTGCAGCAGTAAATTCTTGCAGGTCTCCATAACCCACCCCAAACGCCTCGCTCCTTTTTCTTACAAATGCAGTTTCACCATGATCTCCAAATTTAGGGCTAGCATGAGTGACACTTGTTATCCTGGGGTGTCAGCAAGGACAGGTAGAAAAACTCCCTCTTCCAGTCACTGGTATACAAATCAGTTTAGGCAGGACATACCTGCACTGCCCTTGCAGAGCCTAATCACCTCCCAAACCCAGGATATTCAGAAGAGGAGAAGACATCGAGCCCAGGTGCAGAGAGGGAGCAGGAGGATGGTAAGCATCCACTCCTAGATGTAAATCACAGAAATCGAATTAGATCATCTCAAATTGAGGGACAAAAAGCCAGTTATAGATCCATTTTGCAACGCCAGCTGACATGGCTTCCATTTGTGACTTGCTGAGTGACATTACTTATCCTGAGTGCTTCTCTGACAATATAAGCACTTAATGTGAAGACATGTGTAAAATTACAGCAAAATGAATGAAACTCAGGAAATTAGGTAAAGTTTATGGGGTTGATATTTTTTTCCTTTTTTTTTTTTTCCCCTTTTTTTTGAGTCCTCCTCTCAATTTCTGCCTTCTAAATGAGGATCTGGGCAACGCATCACCTGACAGTGCCTTCCCACAGCAACAGGCTCTTCTGCTCTTGATGCATCTGAGCAACTTGAAACTAATACTGGTGTGTGCGGAACAGCATATAGACCTTCATGTTGATGAGGCAAATCTTGCGGCACTTAAAAGCGAGCTATGCTGAAGTGTCCCATGTATCTCCGTCTCCAAAGTGCAACACATTTACGGAAATTGCAGATGCTGTGGTGCTATTTGTCTGGAAGGAGACATTACAGATGACATATGAACCTGATTTCTCAAACAGATGAGGCTTGTGAAAGGATTAAGGAAACATCTATAAATTAAGATGCAGAATAAAGTTCCTGCTGTCTTCCTTGGTCTCTCTTGTTGGCTTGAGAGTCAAGTGCTTACGACTGCGTATTTGGCAGAACACCAGGCATGCCTTCCTTGCCTACTGCTATAAAATGGACACATCTCATGCTGTGATTCCCCTTCAGTAGAGCAGGCAAAATCTCAGCGCTCAGGGCTCTTGGCAGTGCCCCCTCCCCAGCCATCCACGGCCAGCTCCTCAGCCATCATCCCCTGCGAGCAAGGTGTCCAGCACGCAGAATGCATCTTTATCTTGAACTTCTTATTTTTCTAGCTTTGTACTGCAGACCAGTGGTGCCCATTCCTGAAGGCCATCAGAGGCAGCATGGAGATGTCCCTCTGGATGGGACAGTGGGTGAGCAGGCAGCTTGTGGGCCTGGGGATACAGCCCACAGTCCCCATATCAGATGGGGGATCCCTAGAAAAGGTGATCACCTCAGTTCAAGACACAGAGATTTCTGGGTTTCCCTCAGTGTTCTTTGTGCATGAGGCAGGGTTAAATGCAAGGGAAAAGAAGTTCATCTTTCTCTGCAGTGACCCCAGGAGCGAGGTAATTAAACCCATACCACAGCCCCACTCGCACTCCGCAGCAGCCCCTCTCACAGCTGCACTTCACAAGGAAACAACATGCGCTCAGGGAAACCAAATTCCTGCTGCCATCTTCAGCTCTGCCCTGATAATGCATGTGCAGTGGGGCTGCGCTGTGCTGGGGTAACACGCACACTGCAAAACTCCCACAAGCAGACCCCATCCTGCCTGCACCCAGTGCTGAGCCAGGGACCTGCGCTGGACTGACATCACCCCAAAATCAGTGCCCAAGAAGTAAGTGTCTGAAGTCCCAAGGTGTTTGTATGACTCTTATGGAGCACTCACAGTGACAAAGCAAATGGGAAAGCATCAAAATATTTTTTCTTCAAAACAGACTTTGTTGTTGTTGCATTGGATATAGATGGATTTTTTTAGAAAGGGTGAGGTAACTCGAAGCCACGAGGGTCTGTACCAGCCAAGCAATCTGGACTGATCTGAACTACATCCTTTTCCCTGACTTGGTCAGAAAACGTACTGTTTGTATGACTCTGCAGACGGTGTAAGACAAAACACAGAGTAAGAAATTACTCTTTTCTTTCTGAGCACAAATCTAGGTGGATAAGGTCAAAGGTAGGAAGGCAAATAACGGGAGCAAAGAGAGCCTGGTCTGACTGAGGTTAGAGGAGATGCCATTGCCAGTACTGTGGTTGGTTGAAGCAGACTGTCGGCCGGTGTTTTCCCTCAGGATAGTACTGTCCGCACAAGGAGTTAGGAGGGATCAAGAGGTGAGGGATCAAGAGGTGAAGGAGCTTACCTTTGTCCTTAGGGCCTCACCTTTCCTGACTACAGTGGAAGCAGGGCAGCAGGCACACAGCTGAGACCAAGCCTCAGAAAGCAGCCCCGGAGCATTCAGGCTGCGCTAGCAGCGTGAGTCACCCCGCAGAAGCCGGCTGCAAGCCATTTTCCTTTTTGCCAGCACAGTCTGCTTCACAGGAACAAGGAAAAGCTCCAAACCCGGAACATAAAAAAGGCATCAAGCAAAGACATGAAAGTATTTCCATTTGTTTCATTGCAGATAATCGGTGGCAGCTACCATTTTGAAATCAAGTCTTGCTCTGCTGAAGACCTCCAGCTGACACATCACCAGTCATTTACAAGCTGCCATTAAACATATACAGTCATTATAGCTCTTTTCTCTGCTAGTTGCAGCCTCAGGACTTTTTGCTTAGGCTGCACGTAAGTTCTTGTTTGGAAGATTTAAAAGGAGAATAAAAACAACAATCTTGGTCTCCCAGAAGCTGTCTTGTGGTGCTGGGGAGGGATGTCATGCCAGAGCCCCAGCAGGGCGGCAGCCCCATCCTTCTCGGCATTGGGCATTGCTTGCTTTCTTCCCAGGTTTAACTTCACCCCTGAATTCTCTGCCTCCTCCCCACAGCGGCACAGAGGGACAGGTAATGAGGGTTGCAATCAGTTCATCAGACATTGTCTCTGCTGCTCCTTCCTCCTCGAGGGAAGATTCCTCACACTCTTCCTCTGCTCCAGTGTAGGGTCCCTCCCATGGGAGACTGTCCCCCAAGAGCTTCTCCAGTGTGGGTTCTTCCCATGCGTTGCAGTTCTTCATGAACTGCTCTAGTGAGGGTCCCTTCCATGGGGGCAGTCCTTCAGGAACAGACTGCTCCAGTGTGGGCTCCTCTCTCTATCTGGCTACAGGTCCTGCCAGGAGCCTGCTCCAGTGCAAGCTTCCCACGGGATCACAGTCTCCATTGGGCACCCACCTGCTCCGGCGTGGGGTCCTCCAGGGGCTGCAGGTGGATATCTGCTCCCCCATTGACCTCCATGGGCTGCAGGGACACAGCCTGCCTCACGATGGGCTGCACCATGGGCTGCAGGGGAATCTGCTCCAGTGTCTGGAGCACCTCCTCCCCTCCTTCTGCACTGATCTGGGTGCCTGCAAGGCTGTTGCTCTCACATACTCTCACTCCTCTCTCCAGCTGCTGTCACACAGGAGGGTTTTCCCCCTTCTTAACTATGTTATCAGAGAGGTGCTACCACTGTCACTGATCATCTCAGCCTTGGCCAGTGGTAGAGCCAGCTGGCATTGATACTGTTGGACGCAGGGGAAGCTTCTCACAGAAGCCACCCTTGTAGCCCCCCTGTTACCAAAACCTTGCCACACAAACCCACTCTTGTCCCCCCAAAACCAAGGCCAGATCTGCAGGGAAAGGTGCAGCCCTCCTTTGCTGCTGCAGTAAAAGCAGATGGAGGAGTCTGGGGACCGCTGGTGTCACAGGGGCCATTTGGAAGCCACCTCTGCCCCACACTGCATGGCAGCATGGAGAAGGGCTCAGCCCAAAGTCTGTCTGTTTTTCCAACTGCATCCTTTGTTTAGATCAGAAATACCACCGCTCCCTACAAACCTTTCATCACTTGACACACCTCCCTACAGAGGTGACATGAGAGGAATGATGGGAAAAGAAATGATCAAAGAACACTATCATCAGGATATTTGGCAGCGGAGCTATCATTCCAATTGAGGCACAGCAGACACTGCTCCGAGGCACTGACAGGCCCATGCTGGGTGAGGTGTCCTTAGCAAGCAGGGATCCA
This sequence comes from Strigops habroptila, assembly GCF_004027225.2. Classification (NCBI taxonomy): domain Eukaryota; kingdom Metazoa; phylum Chordata; class Aves; order Psittaciformes; family Psittacidae; genus Strigops; species Strigops habroptila. The sequence goes on along the minus strand of NC_044281.2, from coordinate 13,461,177 downwards.
GAACAAAGAAATCAGTGTTAGGGAAAAAAAGACTTCTCCCCCAAGTTGTCTGACCCTGGGGTAGTTTGCGTGAGCTAGCCTAACAGAGCAGACACCATCATCCCAATTTTAATTTGGTTAAGTAACTGGCATCCAGCCCGGCTCCCTCTGGAGATGAAGCTAACCTCAGGTTATCTGGACTTCACAGCTGTTTAACCCGAGGTTATTCCTCTTGAACTGATGTTGGCGTGCTCTAATGGAGCTCTGTGATTACAGAAACAGCATGTTCCTGTTAACCAGGAGTTAGTGCCATAGCATGGTGCATTTTTGGGTTTCTGTGGCTCTCACACTTCTGCCTTGCTGAGATGTCTGTGTCAGGCAACCCATGAAAATTTGGCACTGAAAACATTCCGTGTTGCACTGTTTTCTCACTCTATAGCTCATGATCCCTCCTGTTCCTCACAAATCACCGCAATCATAAGGACTGCCAAGCCTTGAAGCCAAAAGCGGCTTTGGGATATTTATCTCACCTTCTTGTTTGACATGTTGGAGCTGATGTTGTAGCCACGTTGGAAGTGGTGGTGAAGGCAAGCCCAGAGAATGAGAGGAAGATGAAATTCAGTGCTCAGGAGCACAAAAAGCGCTGTAACTTGGAGCCAGTCTCATGTCAACTATGAGCATCTGTGGTGGGAGAGAGGTCAGACCTGTCTACGGCTTTGCAAACTACAAAGTTCCTACTGCATTTCTCTTTTATAGAAACCAAGATTCATCCAGATGCAGTTCACCGGAAATTCCAAATTTCAGCAAGAAACCTTGATAGACAGTGTCCAGTTTATTCCTTCTCTGCTGAAAACATCCATGAATGAAACCAAAGCATTGTATGGATCTCTACATTGCTTTTATTTGTTTGGTTACGCTCCCAGATTGCTAAGTGCATTTGGCAGATTGAGACAGGTGTGGTGGGCAGAGGGCTACAGATCACCCATGCCCTGGCACTAAATAAAAGTGAGGGAATGTTCTCTGCTGAGCCACCTCAGGTGGCAGGACATCCTTGCTGATGTCCTCCTTAACCTCTTCCTACAGATAGAAATGGGCAGAAGAGTTCCTCTCTTGGAATAACTTACTTTCCATCCAAGGCAGAGTCTTTCCAACATGACACTATTCAAATTAAACCACAAATCTTCTCTTCTAGGGATAACACTGTGCTGTCTTCCCAAATCTGTTCTCATTTTCTTTTGCCGTTTTGACACCATTAGCCTTCTGCAAGTGCTAACACACACACAGAGATAATACTGTTAATTTTATCGTGCTTGGAAAGGCACAGAACAGCCTAAACTCAGACAAATGCTTGGCTTTGCCTTCTCCCTATCGTGTAATAACCTTTTGTAGATAGCTCTGTGTGGCAACTCATTTATATGAAATCTTACCAGTTAAGGGAAGGAGAAAAGGGGGACAATCAATAGTTATCTTGCCAAAGAGATCTGAAGTCAATAGACTCCTGTTTTCCAGTGAGCAGGGTTGGTGTCAGAGCTCATGCGGGCGCAGACTGCCTGCTGCCCGGCCGGGGTGAGCGCATGGTGAAGCTCACTGCTCTGTGACCCAAAAGTTGGCCAGCAGATACCAACCCATGGAGAGCACGGTGCAGCCAGCCGACTGCAGAGCGCTTTGCAGCCGCCTGCTGCATTGCTGCTCTCTGGGAACCACGAGCACCTCAGCATCATATGTTGGTCATAGCTGTGGGGTGGAAACACAAAACATTTGCAGCCCTCGGGGCTTGGTGGAGCAGCAGAACGGGAGGGGAGTGTGCACTTCCACAGCTGTAAGAACAGGAAAACCAGGATGCTTTGTATTTAAGCCATGGGTGAGGAGCTGCTCTTCAGACACTAATTTCTCACACAGATTTTCATGCAGATGGTCCTGGGGCCAGTGAGCAGTGGCTCACTGGGGGCAGCCAACAAGGGGGGTGCACATTGCAGCATCAGGAGCCCCCATGCAACGCTGAAAATGCTGCTGAGCATGTTCCCAGCAGTGGCATGGGGGGGTCACTTCAGCGGGACCGAGGGACATTGTCCCAAAGGGGAGGACACCCTCAGGGGAGAGATGGAGGGAGAAAACAAACGTTTGTCCCCCAATCATCTGAACAAGATGTTTAAAATGAGCAGATCTCTTCTCTACACACAGTTTTTACTTCAAGCATGGTGTAGAAAAAAAATCGATATGTTTTTCTCGGTCCAATTCCCTTCTGTCTAATAGGTCCGTTGTAAATGCCAATTTCACTGTCATTTACACTGTGCCCATCTGAGCTATTTTATCAATAGTTAAATAAGAATACTTTAAAGTAATTTGATTTTTTATTTGAATTCCAATTTATGTTCAGATGGTTTGACACAAATCTAGTAAGGAAGGCTCACTATTTTCATAGAACAAATTAAGTTATATGTTATATAGCCACACAAGTAAATATGTTATCTAATTGGATAAATAAATACTTGTGATTAGATACAGTATCTCACTCTTACCTACACATAATAGCAAGGGTAGTGGAAGTATTGTACAAATCACTGTGCTTTAATAGTTAGCAGTCCATAAAAATCAACCTGAAAGACAATAGGCAAGAACAAGCACAAAAAAGAGGCTAAACCTAGTTATTTGAACCAAGGCTTCCTGCTGGCCGGTTTAAGTGTGATTCAAATCGGCTTAGAGTCATTTTCACTTAAGCCATTGCATCTGGGCAAAGAGGTCAAAATGTAATTAGTTGTGCAGAAGATGGCAGTGGTGGATGAAAGGCGATGATGGACCCTGCTAGTGGGATGGAGGATGGGGATGAGGATGGGCATGGATGATGTGGATAAAGATGGACAATGGGGATGGGGATAGATAATGGGGATGTGCCACCAGTTACAGGGCACAGTTAAAGCCTGCAGAGCCAAAGCCACTACCTGGACAACTAAATGGTTGAAATTGCCCATTTGTAGGGAGTTTGAGAGAAAGCACTGCTCTCAGTTCATGTTGTCACAGACAATGCTTTCCTTCTGAGTGTGGAAGAGAAAATCAGTTCTTTTTAAGCTGATAAACACAGCCCAGCTGGGACCCAATTTGTTGTTTGGATATTACAGGCAGAGAGACAGACCGGAGTCCTGGCATGTTTTAAAGAAATTGTGGCTCCCTCATGCAGCTAAATTAGTAATAGATAGCACACGCCTGCAATGGAAACCAAAGAAGGCTAATGGTAATCATTCCTCTCTTACACCCACCCTCCTTTTTGCCCACATTTTGCTTCAGATCAACCTACACTACTTTTTAAGTGATTTCACTGTTTCTTCTCTTCCGAACAACCTCCCCCTCCTTCCCACAACTTCAACCTGACTTTATAGTAAATGGACACGCTAAAATCGGAGCTGTTGAGCATACACAGACACTTGTTAAACCAGGGCAGTGAGATAGCTATCCTGAAACCAAGCACCACACACAGGCTCTCCTCTTTCTGCCACCACCAAAATTATTCACCAAATTAGTGTTTGCTAGCTTCTCACATGGAGGAAAGGCAGCTAAGAGGGTAAGATTTATTTTTTCAAAGTGTGAAAGTCAATCTAAGTAATATTTTCTATATGACAGGAATTGACTCAAAACCAGCAGGCTGTGCTGGCTGAAATGGGGTATGCATCAGCAGAGCAACATAGAATATACTACCATCCACCTTCAAGCTAAAATGTGGGCACTCAGGGCCAAAGTGGAAGGTATTTCCAAAAATTATTCCTAACAATTTCCCCTCCTCCTCCCCACTCCACTCTGACGGCAGTCACTGGGTTGGGTTTGGTTTTTCATTTCTGCTTTGACTGCTGCTGCACCTCACCCAATATTTTTTTCCTCCATGTGTGGCAGATGAAATCCCATTCCTATGTGAAAGAAAATCCTCTGTGACTGGTGGGTTACTGGGAAGCCCAAATACCTTGTCCCTCATGCACAGGCCGATGTGGCCTCATGACAGCAATGGGTTCATAGCGTGCAGGGTCCTGGGTGTACCCACAGCACTTATCTGTGCCAGGTCATTAAACCATTCATGTTATATTTGCCATGTCTGGTACTTTAACAAGTGCTGATAATGTTATCATTTTTTGTAGCTCTGAAAGCAACAGAAAGTTTTTGAGTATACCTAGGCCCACAAGCCATGAAGTATGTGATGAAAGGGCGAGAATAATAGACGAGAAAAAAGTCACCATTGTTTGGAGCATAACCAAGTATTTATAGCATGTTTAAGCCCCTCTCTGGTCAGCAATTCATTTTAGTTCTCCCTTCTGTGTGACAGTCTGTCATGTGAAAACACAAGATGCTCTTCAAAGCTTATGTGACCTTTAGAGGTTCAGCCCAAAGCAGTTTTACTGACATCTGGCACACGAGGGACTTGCCGTAAGATGAAATAACAACAATAACCAAGCTTTTGCAGGGCTGTCATCTGTCGATCCCAAGGCAGGGAAAGCAGCACAGAGGATGGAGGTGAAAAGGCCGTACCTGAGCTCGCACTGCAGCCCTGAGGCTTGTCACACCTACACTAAGCCATGGAGGGGATGGAAATAGGGTCAAAGGAAGCAACCTGGTAGGAAGGAGGTTTAGTGGGAACACAGTTCATGATTTATCTTTGGAGAAAGAGTGGCAGCCCCCAGAAGCCATTGGGACCACATCAGCCAGGATGTCCCTGCAATGAGAAAACACTGTGTGAAGAATTTGGTCTAAATTCACAGTTAACTCAGAACAAATTAACCTAAACCAAGAAATGGTCAAGCAGGGATTAAATAGGGGTCAAACAAAGTGAGAATAAATTCAGTTTAATGAGGAAGACAAAGAAAAGTGATGCTATAGTGGCAAGAAAACAATGACTATCAAGAGGCATTTTTCATGAAGTGAGGGGAAACCCTAGACTTCTCCTTAGTCTACATGTATCTGTTCAGACAGTGGGCCAGGCTGGGCTTGCTGCGGCGTGCTCGGGGAGCCAAAAGATTTCTTTTACTGGCTATGCTTAGAAAACACAGCGCATTGTCAAAGCATCAAAAAGCTGCTTGTGCTCATCTGTTCCTGCCCTCCTGCCCTTGAAACAGTCCCTCTGCGTCTAAGGGGGATGATATTGGATAACGCAGAAACGGGCTGATATTTAGCAGAGAACGTAACCAAAAGTGTCTGGGGCTCAGAAATTGCTCTGCTGGCTGGAGCAGACAAATCCTCCTGCAGCAGCGTGTGAGCCGAGGAACTCCTCTGCTCCACACAAGGTGAGGTGTGGTGGGGAACGGCGGTGTCCCTGGCTCCGGATGGAGGATTTCCATCCCCAGCTGCTCTGTCAGTGCAAGAAGCGTGATCCCGCTCCGGCAGGATGGTGCGGCAGCGGGGCTCCATATTTCAAACGGCAGGGGTTAAGCAAAGTGACCAATTTCCTTGGACTAATTGAGCATGCAATCTGCCTGCTTGTAAAGCCTGTATTTGGCCAGGAAGATTTATTACTTTTAGCAATGATGAATGTCCAAGAGCAGTGAGGGCGGACCTGAGCTGCAGTTCATTAACTTTAAGTGGGATGATGTTGAAAAAACATTTCTATTTTTGGTTACTTTGTTCTGCGTTAACTGTGAATTTAGTCCTTCTGTAATAAAGTGTCCAGCGAGTCCAGTGAATCTTGTTCTCTATGGCAGATACTAAACCTGTAGGATTTTGTCCTTATCCTGATGAGTAAGCAGTTTTAGCTGGTCCCGAGAGGCTGTACAATGATAGAAGACTGCTCTGCGCAGTAGTTTGAAGTTAAGCCTCCATCTATCTCAGAAGCAGAAACGGAAATGGAGGGCTGAGATGCCTTTGCCATTGGGTTTCAGAATAACACCTCTGTGGTGGGTTAACCCTGGCTGAACACCAGGTGCTCACCAAAGCTGCTCTATCACTCCCCTTCTTCATCACTCCCCTTCTTCATCTGGACAGGAGAGAGAGAATAAAATGAAAGGCTCATGGGTCGAGATAAGGACAGGGAGAGATCATTCACCAGTTACAGTGTCACGGACAAAACAGATTCAACTCAGAGAAATCACTTAAAGAATCAAATCAGAGTAGGGTAACAAGAAATAAAAGAAAATCTTAAAACACCTTCCCTCACCTCTCCTTTCTCCCTGGGCTAAATTTCACTCCTAATTTCTCTACCTCCTCGCCTCCAACGGCACAGGGGGCCAGGGAATGAGGGTTGTGGTCAGTTCATCACACAGTCTCTGGTGCTCCTTCCTCTTCCTCTGCTCCAACATAGGGTCGCTCTCACAGGAGACAGTCCTCCATAAACATTTCCAGTGTGAGTCTTTCCCAAAGGCTACTGTTCCTCAGGAACTCTCTACTGTGGGTCCATTCCCCAGGGTTCAGTCCATCTGGAACAGGCTGCTCCAGTGTGGGTCCCCTGTGGGGTCACAAGTCCTGCCAGCAAACCTCTGCGTCTAGGGGGATGATATTGGATAACGCAGAAACGGGCTGATATTTAGCAGAGAACGTAACCAAAAGTGTTCCAGTGTGGGCTTCTCTCTCCATTGGGGCCACAGGTCCTGCCAGGAGCCAGGCAGCGTGGGCTTCCTACAGGGTCAGAGCCTCCTTTGGGCATCACCCTGCCCTGCAAGGGCACAGCCTGCCTCAGCATGGGCTGCACCACGGGCTGCAGGGGAATCTCTGCTCTGCACCTAGCGCACCTCCTACCCTCCTTCTGCACTGACCTTGGGGTCTGCTCTCATGTATTCTCCTCTCTCCGGCTACAATTGCTCCTGCAGTATAACTTTTCCCCCTTCTTAAATATGTTAACACAGAGGCACTGCTGCCATCGCTGACTGCCTTGGCCTTGGCCTTGGCCAGTGGCAAGTCCATCTGGTAGCCCGCTGCCATTGGCTCTGTCAGACATAGAGGAAGCTTCCAGCAGCTCTTGGAAGCCACCCCTGTAGCTCCACTGCTACAGAAACCTTGCCACACAAACCCAATGCAACCTCTTTATTGCCTTCATCTTCTCCTCAAAAAGCCATCAGTTCAGTGCTCTGTCTGTGCTTCTGAATCGCCACGTCCATCACAGGGGATCATGGCACCCCCTACCTGCCCATACATCTGCTTTAAAATCAGTTGCTCTCTTTGCATAGGATGGAAAGTGCAGTGCAATACACACTGAAAAGTGCTGGACACTTTACTGCCCAATGTAACATCTGTCCCCCTCCACGTTTGTTATTTGAAAATACTGTCCTTTTCTCCCTTTCCTTGAAGGATGCCCACTAGTAAATGTAGCTGTGAATACCCAGAGCACATCCTGCCCTCTTTTCTCTCCAGCAATATTTGTGCTTAATGTCATACTTGTACAAAACACCCTGCGGTGCAAGACCACACTGCTCCTCTAGAAATTGCCAGTGAGTGTTTGATGCTGAAAGATCATTTTGTTATAAATCATCCCCAGAGGTGGCTATGGCCTTTAAAAAGCACTTTTGTGCTGCTCTCTTTACAGCTGTGTGTAGACTGAAAACACATGTGTGACTGTGTTTCCACAATAGTTATCCTGCATGCTACCAGTGTCAGCAGTGTCAACTGCTCCAGATTGCATTGTGTGCACTGTGGCTCTGCCACACCTTACAGCCAAATGCAAATCCTTCTTGATCTATATGTCACCCATTAGCCTCTGCGGACCCTGGGCCATGCACAATCAATCTGCAATGCTGCATGCAAGCAGTCCACCCCCCAGGGTAAACAACCTGAAGCTGCAAAGCTAATGAATTTGCCTCTGAGGCTTAACTGCAAGAAAAGTAATTAATCTTGCTGGGTTTCACTCATCATCAAGCAAACATTTGCTGATGAAGAAGAAAACTGCTGAGCATTCCAGCTCATTCCCCAAGTCAGCCCCTCCCTGTTGGACTTTGTGGGTAACTGGCACATCATTAGTATCCCATCCTCTACAGACTCCCCCAGAGGCAATAGTGAAAGAAGCAGGTAGATGTCAGTGAGGGAAGGGGGCTTCGCAGCTCAGACTTTCACTTGCGCTCCCAGAGAAGTTCCAGTTTTGCTTAGTGTCCCGATTTTGCTCAGATGTGGTGAGAGGGGAAAAAAAATAAACCAAAAACCACCAGCAATAACAGAAAACCCCAACCAGCCAACCAAACAAGCAAAACCGACCAGAAAACCTGTAAGGGAAGGGGGAATGTGCGAATCAGCTGTCAGAAGGTTTCACAGCAGTTGTGTATGAGAAGTTTGCCCAGCCCTGCCACTGAGCCAGTATGAATCAGGGATGAATCCAGCTGCTGTCCATGCATGACCTAATTCTCAACGATGGGGCACGAGATGAAGGTACCAAAGACACACAACACTGGTGTAACCTCAAACCACTTCAGGCATCTGGCCTATCCAAGGCATCTGTTTTAGTGAGATAAATTGCTCTCTTGAGTTGTCTGCTATATGTGGAGCCTACGCTGGCTGGCAGAGAAGTAGCCACCATTGCAAGATGCCCTTTGCAAACTCACCAGTGAGCTGACAGACTTTCAGAGTAGCTCTGAGGAGCTGGCCAGAGAGCTGTGAGTGAGAGCAGGGCTGGCAAGAATCAGCAGGGTACCAGAGTATTGGCCCTAAACGGGCAGCAGGATCAGAGGCACACAAGGAGCTGCCTGGCTGCATAAGGGCAGTCCTGGCTGGTCTGGGGGACCAGACGTAATTCAGTATCACCAGTGGCATCTTCTGAGTGATGAGATGTTTGCTGAGATCTGGTTTGTGCATTTTCGTTGGCTTTTGAAGACCAGAGTTTATTCCCTTAAAGGCTTATTGCTGTGATTCTTCAGGCTTGCTGCACAAGAGCAAGCAATCCAGTTCTGGGAGACATGCAGGGTGGAGAATGCATATGATTTTGGTCATTTGCAGGAGCAAGAGAAGATGATGCAACATAAACATTAACACAAAGGGTAGAGAGAAGGACGGGAAAACAGATGAAGAAATCCATGAGTCAAACAAGACACACGATGACTACATTTGTTCTGCTCATTCTAAGTATTTTCTCTCAAGTACTTTACTCCTCCTAAGAGGAGCACAAAGGCTGAATCCTTATGCTTTGATCTCAGAATCACTCCTTGAAACGCAGGAGTTTTACCAAACTTCAAAATCCACACAGCAAAATGTCCATGCTTTAGCTGAATGAAAACATATTTTTAATTACCTAGTTTGATTTAATCTGTATATGGTAAAATATATAATGCAAAATGCATAGAAGATAGTTTATTATACATACATTAAAATACTAAAACTCTATGCAACAGGGCTAGAGTTCAAATGTGAACTGAGGTAGAGGGCTGTTTTTTGACAGTGTTTTCACAGAGTGAAATGAGCAGGACTGTGTGACTGTGAGACAAGCCTTTCACACCTGTACTGGTGATTTGGAGTGAGAAGCATTTCCATTCACTGCCAATGAATAGACCAAATAAGAAACACTGCCTTTAGATTTCTCACCTGTCTCAAAAGCTTTAAATGGCAGAAAAATTCTGCTCACGACAGGAGTTGTAAAAGACTTATTTAGTGGGTTGAGCTTTCATATCCTAGCAGACTCTGAAAAGAGAAAATAATTTCCAAAACTTATGTCAGCTGTACGCTGCAGACAGGACACAGTATGAGCCAAAGGCACAGCACAGCTCCACACATGGAGGGGGAGAAGCGGGCATGGAGAAGGTGGCAGCCAGGGCTGTGCTCGGCTGCAACCTTGGGACTCCTGTCTGCAGGGAGCACAGAGGGAGGTGTGCAGCAGAGGCAGAAAATGAGCTGTGGCCCAAGCCATGGTGTGTGTTGTCAATAAAACAATGTTTTACCCCTTTAAGTTGAACTGCCTTTTTCTTTCTTTTTCCTATCAAAGGTGTTTTATTCAGTTTATCTTAGAATAACAGTAATCGCTAAAATCAAAGGCAAAGTAAACCTGTAATCGTTCTCTGCACCATAACTTGTATTTTTGGATAGAGTTAGTTGAAACTCAGAGTAAGTGAAATCAGTTCAACCTTCCTGAGAAAACAAGATAAGAGCAAAGCTAATCTAAACTGCACACTGGTGTCATCCGATGTGGCATCTGCAGCACTTACAGCCTCGCAGTGGGGTCTCACTGGCTGTGAGGCCAGCTGCAAAAATGAACCCGATTTGGAGCTTCAAAATCTTGTTATGCAGTGCCATCTTGAGGTTTTGTGAAACGAAAAGTAGTTTATTCAAGGCTACGTACAGTTTCTATCAGGTTGTAGTTCAAGCAGTTGATTCTTAAGGGTGTACAATGGGATGCATTGAACTGTGTGAACCAGAGGAGATGGGGCTGGGCTCCCTCGGCAGGAGCACCAGTGGCCCGTTCCCTGTCCCATGGTGGCATCAAGGCTTTGAAAAGCCTTTCCTAGAAAGCATTCACCTATCCGGCGTTTAAAACCCCAGCAACAGACATCACACTGCCACTGCAGATGAGGCAGTTGTGGGCCACAGCACATGGCTGCTCCTCTTCTCCGACAAGATACAAGCCCGTATCTTGGCCCCTGCCCTGTTGTGACAACATCTCTCCCCCCTGCAAAGTGGCAAAGCACAGGGCTGGCACAATGGCTGAAAAGTGCCACCTTGACCACAGCTGCTCTGGAAACTGTGGGGTTCCTGCTTCAGTGCCTGGTGTCCGCACCTCTGCCGGAACGGGTTTGTCCCTCCAAACACTGGAGAACAGTTGTTCAGGGCTAGGGGATTCCATGGGGATATTTGGTGTCAGTGCAGCAGCGGTCACCCTGAGCCTGGTTTTGGGCTGCCAGGGCTAGCCACAGGGCCAGAGGGCAAGGAGCAGGATGGGAGCCATAGCCTCGAGTGAAAACCAGGCGGTAGAGGAAGGCTTTGAGGAGCGACCTGAGCACTTCCCCATGTGGGGAGGGGACGCTGGGGACGACAGGCAGGCGGGAGGCGCCGGCGAGGGGCAGCGCGGCGCTGCTGCAGCACCTCACCCCGCCATGTTGTGCCTGTGCAGACAGGGGTGGCTGGTTCTTGGGATGAGAATCGGGGGTCTGAGGAAAGGGGGCTGCACGGCTGCCCCGGCAGTGGGGCACGCATGGAGAGGACCCCCTGGGGGCGGAAGCAGCCCTGCGGGGCTGGGGCCGACAGCTCCCCGAGGCGCCGGTGTGGGGACGCGATGGGTGACCGGGGGTGCCGGCGCCCTTGCGGGGGTCTGTGGGGCTGCCGGCTCCACGCTCAGCCACCCACCGCAGAGGCGGCTCGGCCATTTCCGTGAGCGCTCGTCACTTTCCGGTCGCCTCGGCCCCGCTCGCATGGGGGCGGGCATGGTGGGGGGAAGGGGGTGAGCGCGCCTTCCCTTCCCACCCACCCACACCCCCCCCCCCCGGGAACCCCACTCGGTGCTTTCCGCGCGGGCTGTCCCGAGCGGAAGCGCCGTTCGCGCCTTCCCGCGGCCGCTCGGCTCTTTCCGCCTCCGCTCCGGGGCGCTTCGTTCGTTTCCGCGGTCGCTCGGCTCTTTCCGCGGGGGCCGGCGGCGCGCTCGGCCGTTCCCGCCGCCTGCTGGGCGCTCGGCGTTTTCCGTGAGCGCTCGGCGTTTTCCGTGCGGGCCGCGGCGCGCTCGGCGCTTGCTCCCTGGCTGGCGCTCCTCAGTCGGCCGCTGCCTGCCTGTCGCCGGGCTGGGAGCGCCTGTGTGTGTGTGAGTGACGCGGCGGAGGTGTAGTTTGACGCGGTGTGTTACGTGGGGGAGAGAATAAAACTGCGGCGAGATCCTAGGCGCGAACGAAAGCAGTGACGGAGCAGCCTGGTAACCGGTAAGAGGAGGAAGGCGCCCAGCAAACAGGGGCGGGGGGGAGGGAAGGAAATGGAGCCCGGCGGGGACCAGGGGAGCCGCCGGGCGGCAGGACGCGGGGGCCCGGCCTTGCACCGCCCGCGGGAGGGGCGCCCGCTTTAAAGATGGAGCCGAGCCCTGCAACATCCCCGCCGCCGCCGCGCCGCGAACAAAGGATAATGGCGGATGGGAGCCGGCCCCGGCGGCGGCCGCCACGGCCGGGCGGCGGCGGCGGCGGCGACTCTGGCGGCAGCCAGCAGCGGCGCTCCCCGCGGCGGGGAAGGGGGATCGCGCCCCCCGGCCCCAGGAGGAGGCGGCGGAGGAGGAAGACGACGAGGGGGGAGCGGCCGCGCACCCACCCGCGCCCCCTCCCCGCGCCGCCCCTCCGTGTGCGCTGCTCCGGCTTGCTTCCCCGCCGCAAACCCCGCGTCCTCCCCCCCGGCGCTGCCCGCTTCGGTCGGCGGCGGCCCCGGGCACGGCCTCCCGGCCGGCGCGGCTACGCCGGGCTCCGGGGACGCGGGGCCGGCCGTGGCGGCGGCCGCGGGCCGGGCAGGCGGGCAGCCCTCCTGCCGGGCCGGCGCCCCGCTCCGCGCCCGGAGAGTTTCACTTCCCTGGTGACCCGAGTGCGCTGTATAAATAAATAAACAAACTCTTGGTGTGATGGAAACGAGGACGTGGGGTGCTCCTAGGCTCGGGAACACGCGCCTGGGCTCTGTAACGAGAAGTTCTTAATAAAATCTGTGCACAGAAGCTCTGGGCCAGCGCTTGGTCTGGTGGTTTGCTTTTATTTGCAGCGTGGGGCACGGCCGTCCGCAGGAGGCTGTGGAAGGGGTAATGGTGCTCGGACACCCAACACCGCGCTCCGCTCCGGGCAGAGATCGGAGGGGAGAGCTTTAAGCCCGATGCGCAGATCACGTAACAGAGATACGGTTCCCTTTTGCTGCGTTATTTCTTCCCTGTTAGTATTTTTAACCCAACGTGAACTTGAGCTTGTTCGTGGCTGGTAAATCTCGGTTTGGGATTTGCTTTTGCCGGTTGCCCACAGACTTTTAGGTGCTGCACAGCGAGCAGGATTTGACCTCTGTCGCTGCCTCAATAGCAAATGTCAACTCGGCTGCCTTTTCCCACCTTACACCAGCCTTACCGTGCTGCTGCTGTGGGGCTTTTTTTCCCGTATGTTGCCTTGTATAGAAGACATTGTTTTGACTTCATTTCTGCTTTCAAAACTCGGATACCTGCATTTTTATGTACAGTAATAAGTAAAAAATGATGCGGCAGTCTTTAAAAACTTCTTTTAACCAAAGATTCTTACACCTCTCAAATGTATACAAGGATAACATTTTTTTTATAGGTCATATGACTTTTCTTCCCAAAAGCATATTGATTTTGTTTTAATTTTTTTTCCCCCTGTTAAATATTGAAATGCCTGCACATAATCTGCTTCTGGAATAACACCTGTCATGATTTTTTCTTTTCCTGGGGTTAGAAACAAGTTTCCTATTCCTTAAACAAGGGACTGGAGACTTATTTAGGAATATTGCATATCTCCATTCAGTTCTCACTGTGACCACCAAACACCGTTTCAGAATACAGGAATTTTGAGACTCTACTTGCTTCCTTTTCCTGTATCAGTATGGGGTTTTCTTACAGTAAAATGTTAATTCACTCAAATAAGTTTTTATTCAAGATGGGTATTTGTGATTCACATGTGTAGATAGGCCTGTCCTTCCATGTGTGTGAATTTCTGTCACTTCCACCACTCCTTTTGAAATGAAGGCCAAAGGGTCTCTACATCACTTCACTCTGAATAATACCAACATGAAAAGAGGGTTTGTAAAGTTGAAATAGTTTAATAGACATCTGAGGGCTTAAGTAAGTAACGTAGCTGTTGGCAGTGATTAAAGAGAATGTAGTCATTGGTGTATTTCATTCATTCTTTGTTTGATGGAATATGCACTTAAAGTTTGACAGTAAATCCTTGCTTGTTTTTTGTAGCTTTAGAAACACAACATTCTATTTTATAATAGGGTGGAAGATTCTCAGATCCATATTTTCTAACATGGATTTCTGCATTTCCTCACCAGCTTTGTATCCTCACAGATTAGAGAGAAAAGGGAACAGAGAGGTGGTTGTGTATTTGCTAAGCATCAATTACAGGTGACCTAAAGTGAAATAATTTGCATGCAGGAAAGAAGAGTGTAATAATTTTTAGTGCTTTAATCTCATTGATAGAACATCAGATGTTTAGATTAGTACTCTCAGCTTTGTGTCTGGATCTGCAGTAAAGGTCTGCATCCATTCTTTACTTTTTTCCTCCCATATTTTTGTGTGTGTATATATATATATATGTTAAAAAGGGTCTCTGCTACCCTGGGTGGGGGAAAAAATAACCAAACCCCAAAGGTCTGAAAAGGGAAAAAGGGGTCTGCTGATACAGAGAATTCATAAACTTCTCATTTAGACTGTCAAGTCATCAATCTGTCTTTCCTGGAAGCCTGCACCAGCGTAGCTATTGCTGGTACTGATGTCAAATATAAAATATTCTGTAGTAGCTGATCTTATTCTGGAAAGTAGGTGTTCTGCTGCAGTAAGAAGCAAACAGCCTCTTGCCTAAGTGCAGCTACAGCTCTGTAGGTACAGATTTTGGTAGCAGATAAGGCCCTGACTAGGAATTTCTGTTGACACCCTTTTGAAACAAATGGGATACTCACACCTCATCTCTATTTTTGGATCTCTAGAAGCAAGTGGGGATCAGTTACTCATGCTGCACTTCTCAAGGCTTTTGTGCAGTGAGAAGGCTGTGCTGGCTGACACTAAAGTTAGTCCTACGGGGCATGACAGCAACCCTCATCTGCAGAGACAACCCTACTGAATCTGGTTTGAGCTCTCTGGTGCTCTGCCTGCATACAGTTGACGTTTCGTGACAAGGCAGTGATCTAACTCTGAATCAAAAATTGTGTTGCTTCATCTGCAATCTGTGCAGTCCTACTTCATAGTGATTATGAAAACCTGAGCAGTCTGCAGTTAATGATCTTCATACATCATCCAGCATGAAAACACTGATACCTGTTTTATTCTGCAAAACTTTTAGATCGCTTGGTTGTACTGCGATTAAAAAGGTTTCATTACTTTTCAGTTTGCCTCTGACACAAGACTACACTAGCTGCTTAAGACAAAGCTGCAGGAAGCCTCATAATGACCTATTTTGAAGCTACCTTCATGCAGGAAACAAAAATGTCTGCCCTTGATGTTCTCACACATTTTGGAGGGGAGAGTTCAAGTGATGTGTAAAAAATCTCTGATCCTCTAAAGTGTTGTTCCAGCTATAGCTTGCTTGGTCAATGAGGTTGTCAACAAAATGTTTTTTCCCTACATTTGGAAGAACTGGGTTGCATTTTCCTCTTTTGGTAGAAACTTTCCTAAACTTAGAAAAGACCGGTTTCTTTTCTGAGCAGACTAGGAAAAAGAAAAAGGTATCTTGAGAAATCCAGGAGTTTTGAGAGTTTATCTACTGCCCGATGGACTGAAACCATAGTTCCACATACAGGTTTTTGACAGAAATACTGGCTGAAGCATCCTCTGTCTGGTGATTTGTTCATGTCTTCTCCATTGCACTGGCACACGTTTGGGTTACTGCATGGCAGAGCTGGCTGGGGAAATGATCTCTCAGGGTGAGGGGTGGGAAGTTGGTTATTTTTCCGCTGGATCATTCCCTCCCTGGTTGCTGCATGGCTGCACATGAGCTGTACCAGCATATGCAGGGGAAGAGTGGGGCTGGAAGGAGCAGGAAGATGAGGGCAGCTCAAACAGCTGCTAAATAAGAAAATGCAACCTACATCAAAAATTTAAGCTATTGCTGTGTTTATAACTCAGCTGGATGGCACAGATCCTGTCGTGGCTCTTCCTGCTGCAGCACTGCATCATTTAGCTAAGCTCAAGTTTTTACATGTGCTAAATATGAGCAAATGAACACGAGCAGCAGCCATTCACAAACTTTAATATCACATGTACATACTGTTTGTTGTGCTGCTTATTTACTTGACTTAAACACCTTTTGTGTGTTTTGGGCGTTTTTTTAACAGCTGTAACATTCACTTCCTCAATACTGTTCTCACATGTTTTGTTCTGACTTTTAAACTCCTGTTTCTGTTCTCTGCAGCTCTTTGCTGCAATCTCTTTAATCATCTCTCCAGCAACCCTGCAACTCCTGTGACATTTTGGCTCCAATATCACATGCATTTTTTCTGATAGATGCTGCCCTAAATCTTCTTTGTTTTCTACTGCTGTTCCAATATCAATTGGTTTTTGCTTTCCCTTGCACCTTTCCTAGGCTTGAATGTAAAATCTTCTCTCATCTAGCTTAATATTTTATACCCCATGGAGTAATGGATGGGAAGCATTATTTTCTTGCCTTTTTCTGATGACTGTTCTTCTGGCTCTGTGTAGCTGGCCCAGACTCAAACTCCGTTGGTGCCTGTCCATTCCTCCAAGTGACATGCAGTGTGAGCAGGGTTTGTAAATTTACGTCTTTGTAGGTTGTAGAGTGCTTTCTCTTGAATAAAAGCCTAGGGCATTACTACAGAAGTAGGACCCCTGTCCCTCTTTGTGAAACTCATCCAAATTTTCTCCTTTGTGTTGATAGGAAAGTTCTGGGACATACCAAGATGTGAAAAAGGGCACTGTGTAGTAGTGCCACAGTATAATACCAGCAGAAGTCTTTTACTGTGGTTTCATCTGAGCTAATAAAACTGCGTGTGGCTCTCCAGAGACAGACATCTTGTCTCCTGCTCCTGGTTGTGTGGTGTTCAGCTACCCCTTACACTAGATGTAGTTTTGATTGTATGTAAAATCTAATGAGCCAGTTCAAATCACTAACCCAGGAGAAAACCGTGCTTTTTTTGTTAAGTTAGTTTCTTCTGTGTGAGTGAGCTGAATCAGTTGGTGATTGAGATGTTGTTAGCACCAACACTGGTGCACATTCACAAGGTGATGCAGGGAAAGGAAAGGGGGGCACAACTTTATCCCTTCAGCAGCAGAGAGCTGGGTCAGCAGACCCGTCTTGGGGAACTGCAGCACACCCATGATTCATAGTGAAAGAAGGAAGAGTCGGGCTCTGTCCATGGTGATCAGAGCAGCATCAGTTTGTCTTTGCTGCTAGGAAAGCTGGGACACAGTAAGGGCCTCAGTTGAAGGAAAAAAAAAACCAAAAAATGAGAGTTTCCCTCTTTTGAAAGCCTGCTGACACCTGTGTGATTGAACTGGCTACTCCTTATCAGAGGCAGGTTTCAGTCTTCTAAAGAGATTGGATCACTGTAACTCTTTGGTCCCAGTCAGATAGGGAGAATTACATATAACATGTCTTTAACCAAGCCCAAGTTGAAAGATGAAGTTCCAGAAGGGATCGAGGTCCAACACATTGGGGTAGATCCTGCCAATTGGCCCAAGGCACCTGGGCAGTGAGCTCGCTTTAGTTTCACTGTTACTACTAAACTGATAGATGCCTTCCTGATTTTAAGATAATAATTGTGGCTGAAACTGATAGCATGAAAGTTGTAGTTTAAGGTTAATGTGGTGTGTATAATCAGTGCACGTTATCCTGGGCTGGGTAGAGGAAGAAGTACGTTACCTGCTGCAAACAACTGCTTTGTCAGGATGTGCCCGTTTGAAAAATGAGTGTCTCTGCCCAATCCTCAGTAAGCTAATGTTGACTATATAAAAAATAATCATCCTGTTTCCAGCCTCCCACTCTTAAGCAGAATCATCAGTAAAACAATAATATCAAATTACAGAATATAGTTGTTTTCTTCTCTTCAGCATCTTTGTTGACTTCCTGCAGTCTTGTGACACTTACACCCGTGATTTTATCTACTTTGCTTTCATTGGCAGGCCTGGTGGCAGCAGGGTAGGCTCTGCTCCACCTTCCCTGTTCCTGCTCCTGTGCCAGTAGTACTGATACAGCTGCCTCTGAGGCAGTGATGTGAACTGGATTGGAGAACTGGTCTGGGATAAAAATCTGGTCTATCTATAGTGCAAATTGGTTGCCTAGTCCCATTTACTGCACAGCCTCACTGACAGCTCTAAAGGTGTAAATAAGAATGAATCTGGAGGAAAGCAGAGCCTGAGCTGGCAATGTTGCCAACAGAAATCCTTGTCAGACTGTAGTTGCAGAAAGCAAAACGGAGATCTTCTTTTGTGTGCAACACACTGATGCAAAACACAGGTTCTGTTTCTTTCTCTGGCCCTTTCTGGTTCATCAAGGGCTCCTATTGCTTAGTCAGGGTCAGTTCTGACCTTCACCATTGCTGGCAAAATACGTTTCTGTTCAATGGAGATAGCTGTGTTGCCCACAGGTAATGCAGGTCTTAAAACTCCAGTTAAGTATTTGAGAGCCAAGATAAATTATTCTCTGTTCTGGAGGTGATACTTTTGCATAGTAGATCTGCCAGGCAGGCATATGAGAGATCTTTCTCATTTGAGAAGCTCTCCACATCATCCAGGCAAATACAAAGATACATTAAAAATAAACCGGAATCCACTCAGTTGATAACATTAGTCTAAATAATTTTACTGCAGAATTTGGTCACTGTTTAATTTCAGTTGATTTTTAGGGAGAGAGTGGGTCATAGATGTAATTTTGGTGCATTAAACAAGATAATGTACCTGCTACTGCTTCAAGACTAATGCTAATTGACCAGCCAAAGATGATTTCTATATATCTAGTAAAGCCAGAGCAATTTTAGGATTTAAAATATTTCCATGTCTGGCTTGTGGTTTAAGCCCCAAATCTTTCAGTTTTAATGTTGCAATAAATTTTGTGAATAGGGTGCATTCAGAAGGCAAGGTTTGTAAGGAAGTGCTGTTTTTCTTGTGCATACCTGGGCATACTCTACCGTAGCATGCCAGCTGCAGAAATAATTCAAAGGTTTTCTCTGACTTGAGAGAGGATTGAAGGAAAAAATAGTCTATACTGCCTGTTAAGAAAGAAACAAAGCTATTAAATCATAACAAAAAGTATTTTGCTGATACAGGTACAGGTTATTTTGCATTTGTTTCAGACATTTGACTTTATATCTGGTAATTGTCCGCTTTGTATAAATAATTCTTTTAGATGACCATTTCTAAAGATGATCTGTTAATAAAACAGTGAAGGCATTGGCCTGAAACATCCATTTTGTTGTGTTTTCTTTCTGAACTCAATAGAAGTGTTGTGGATTTTTTTAAACAGGACTTTCCAATATTTACCGTGTTATATAACTTCATGCTCCTACACTATGGGTTGAACTCCAGAAATACCATGAACGTTCCAAGCATCAAACCGAATGAGCAGTGTTTGTTTTAGTAGTTTATGCCTGTAGAGCTTGCAGTGTAAATATATGAAGTGGCATTTTTTATACATTAATCCTTTAGCTACTGACATTCAGAAGTGGGTTAGAAACATTAGCAATGGAGCTGTCCCTTCTCGCCAACAGACAAAATCTGTTCTGGAATGCTACCTAAAATTCTGTTGTCAAGTTTAACCCTGGTGCTGATAATACCTAAAACTCCATTCTTGCCATGAATTTCTTAACTGATTTGATAGTTCTATGAAATAGAAAAATGATGAGAAAACGAGTGTGATCAGGATCACATTGGGATTCCGACATCTGACCCTTTTCAGTCTGCAGTATTTTACTGAGGTGTATTGCTGAGTATTTAAACCTCAGGCTTTTTTAATTTTTACATGAACAAAACAATGGATGTCGAAATTCAAATACATAATTTAATGTTTTAGACCAAATGGAAGAACTTAAAATACTCACAGTTGCTTTCCCTCGTTATAGGATGGGAAAGAAAACATTTAGTTTATTAATGGGAAAGTCCCCTGAATTCTGGGTCTTTCCAGAAGATTAAGTTTCAGAATATAAATTTACATTCATATTACATCAGAATGTCGTCTTTAATCAGAATCAGAACCTTCAGTCCAGTCTTACAGTACACTCTTCCAATAAATGTGATGTGTCTGTCAATATTTTCACATTGTAAAATTACCAGAGACTCTGGAAACAAATTACTTTGGAATAGAAAGATTTCAGGTAATAATAAGCATGCTTATATGGTTATTTGTCTTTATCACATTCCTGCATATGCTTCCATTAAATCATACCTGGTATGTAATTTAAATTACTACAATTAAAGAAACGCCTGTATGGAGGTGATTCTCTGTGACAGGTGTGAGATTACTATATGTTGTGTTCTTGGCCCTTGGGCTTGGAGCACTCACATTAACCAGACTGATGTGAGTCTGTGTAACGCTCAGGGTTTTATTTTTATTATTTAATAAGTTGTTCCTCATCTCCTCTGAGCACCAGAAGAGAGCTGGGTGTTCTGTGGGATTTCAAAGTAGCTTGAGCTTTGTTCACTTGAGCATTTGTCATGGACACAGTGATCAAGACTATGTGAATCTCTACCACATATATATAGAACAAAGCCTGTGCAGGAAGCACAGTTAGGAAATACCCTTGTCTTAATAACATCATAGTCCTGCTTCACTCTCTCTGGGAGAGTAGCTCTATTGAGCAGTCAGTCTTTGCTCCTGTAGTTGCTTACTGAGAACAAGTTTTAGTAGTTTCCCTGTCTCAGAGATAACTGTTTATTTCATACAAATGTGTATAGCGCCTCTCCCTGCAGAGCTGCATGCTGTCACAGGTTTGGGATTGCAGCAGTTCCTCCCGCTGATGCCTCTGACCTGAGGTGTTTAAAGGCTGCTTGGCACATGGACAGAGATCCTTACAACATGTCAGAAAGTATTTCATGCAGCATTTAGGTCGTTCTTACTCTGCCAGAATGAATGATGGGGCCGTAAAAGGCCATAAGATACAGAAATGTATATGGAGGAGAACAAATATGGTCCATCTGAATGATTCTGGCAGGTCAAGTGGAAATCTCAAGTCCTGATGGGTCTACCCAGTGGAAAAAAGGAACACATCCACCTTAGGTGGATCTTAACCTTGCTAACTTGGCATCATTTTCTGCTCTGAATACTCCTTTCATCGTTGGGAGGGATGCAGTCCTCTTCTTACATCATCTCCCATTTTCTCCCTGTCACTGGAGAAGAAGGCCTCTGTCCACCTGCAGAATTAACTCTCCTTTCCCTCACTCTGACTGCCTTACCTCTTCTACTGGAACACCTTCACATGCCAGTGTTTGCTATGGAAGGAGGTGGCCCAGAATGTTCTGCTTGTTGACCAGCACAACCTGATAAATTGTTTATTTGGCATATCTCGATAGCTGGGTGGTACCAGAGCACTGTTTCTGAATTGCTCATTGTGCCAGCCAGGTACAACCTAGCTCTTTACTCAGAGGTCATGTAGCTGGTTTCATGTGGCGCGGAGCCCAAGCTAACAACCTGTACGAAGAGGTAGGGTGTACCAGCTTGATCACAGGGCCTCGTTAGCAGAACAGAGATGTTAGTTTATTGTACCCATTGCTTGGATTCAGGCTGCATTAATACACCCTGTGGCTTTTAGATGGGTGCTGGTTCACGTCCAGCAAGTCTTCACCATTGGCTGAGCAGGTGCCATCCCCACCTCACCGTGTGAGGTACCTGCTGTTGGCAGAAGCAAGCACTGTTGGTGAACTGCAGTATCTGGTAGCATCACAGGGGCTCCCTTCTGTAGACACACACACACACAAAGATAACCTCACTACTCACAGAGTGGGTGTAATAATATCTTCCTTTTTCTATTAAAAATTGCCGTAAGACTAGTGTGTGGTCACAGTTCAGCACCAAAGTTAGAAGTGCAAATACAGGACGTGGCTGGCTTCGTGTCACTGTAATCAGTTGTACTGAGAGGTCAGCTTCAGATATCATGGAGTCATTTATTCTTCAGTTCTCTACCCACTGCTGCTTCAGTCAAAGGTAGATGAGAATTTGACTAGGGACAGAAATTAAACCTCGTCATGAGGAGCTATGCTGATTATTAATTTGCTGTACCAATTGCAAAGAGATTGTTCCCGGAGTTCAGGATGTATTCAGTTGGAGCATTAGCTACCAGATGCTGTCATAAAAAAATCATTTGATGCCCTCATTTTATGTTGTGCTAAAGATGTCTGGGTATAAAATGATACTGCTAGGATAATTTTTATTAAGTAACCAGCAGCTACACATTGCAGAGTGAGCCACAGTACTTCCAGCAGACACATGGGGAAAAGAGGCGTGTATTTTGACAATTTCACATGGTTTTCTTTTTGAGAAAGGAAAGCTACTTTCTACACTTAGTAGGAATTGCAAGAAATCAGCATAAGTTGAAAATTAGGTGCTTTTTATGTTCTAAAAATAATGTCAGAGAACAGATGGCAAGCTGTAGTAAAGTGTGGTCAGTTTATATGTAAATGCACCTCATAAATATGACACTGGCAACAAATGTGTAAGAACTATAAAATGTGCTGAATTCTTAGAAACAAGCAAGTTCTTATGAGGTCTCTGAGAACAGATTGTATATACTGCTCAGGACATCCTTAAAAATCTCCATTTTCTCTAAAATTCAGTCTGCAGACATCTTTCAGGGGTGTTTTTTGTTTAGCTTTTTTTTTACTATACATACTAAAGGTATTTATAAGTGGTTATGACAATTCTTTCACAAGTTAAGGATCACAGACATAAAGCATATGAATTAGTCTGTTAATACCCTAAGTGCATTATGAGGGCAGAGCATTTATAAATAGAACATATTTATGGATTATGTTTTCAATAATAATAGTTACCCAATGACTTTATAACCCTTCTGAGATTTATTTTGACATTTTGATTTGTGTAAGTGAAGTCTGACAGTATTTTAGGGGAATTTATAAATGCAAAGGGGATAAGACAGTGGAGAGGCATTTGTTTGCCTTTCACTGTTAATGCCTTAGGAAATGCTTGCTCTGTCCCCTGCCCTCAGGCTCTTCTACCAGCTCTTTGCAGAACTGGTATATTCACATATGAACTATCCCAGCTATTAGATAAGATTAGGAAAAAGGTTTTGGTTTGTGTGTTGTTTTGTTGGTGGTGGTTATTGTTCATTCGTTTGGCTGGTGGTTTTTCTTAATACATATATTATCAGTAGAATTAAAATATGTAGGGTTTTTTATTTTTAAGCTTTGTAGGAAGGTTCACCCTTACTTCTAGTGCCCAGTTCCCAGTCTTGAAGGGAAAGGTTGTAACTCGGTTAGGTCCCCTGATTCTCTATTGAGCTAGAAAAGGCAGTATAGATTAAACTTGAGTTAAATTTCACGCAGGTACCAAGTGCTCGCTGGATTCTCTTGTATTTGTTCATAGAATCTGTGATATAAAAAATAAAAAGCAGTTAGTTGCTGTCAGAGTATTTTTTACTTTTACAAAGCTTGAAGACAGAAACACTAGATACCTGGTACAGTGCCAAGAGCGTGGAGTCAAATCAAGAAAACCCAGCAGTGAAGAGTGTTTAAGCAACTTTCACTGAGACACCTTACCTGTGCATACTGATTCCCCATCTGCCTGCTAAATGTCAGCTTTCATGTGTTATGCTAACAGAAAACATTACATGATCGCTGATTTGGGTGCTGGCAGCTGTAGTTGTGATTTTTGGTCTTCTGACCTTGTTTTAAAATCTGCCACTGCTTTTTCTTCAGTGAAAAGGAGATTGAGTTTGCAATGCCCGTAATTTGTTCCAATACTGTCATCATTTACATATCTAAAGCAGTGAAATGTAAGAAATTTTCACCAACTTTAGAAGCGTAGCTACAGCTGCACTAGATGTTTTGCTGGAAAAGTCATGAGCCAGAAAAGTTTGTTACACATAATCAAGGCTCCTGGTTGCATTCCTTCTGTAATCTGTATGAAGATAGTACGTTGTTCACCTGTCTTGCATTGGCTGATACAGCATGTATTCAGCCAGCAGAAAGTTTTCAGACACTTCTCTGAATGTAATACTGATGGAGACACAAGCAGGACAACACGTATTACGTTCAGCTGATGGTCTGATTCTGCTTTGTGCAAGATCTCATTACAGTGAGATTAAATTTTGCATGTAAGTTCAAGACCAAATATTTTAACTTCAGTGACAAGAGGAATTTTACCAGCTTTCTGTTCTTCAGTTTGCCTAGCAGATTGCTGAGTGTGAATGCAAGTCATCTGAATGAAGACATTTTTGGCATTTTTAGTGGAGTCGGTTCTTGAGGCCATTCTTTTGCTTCCAGTTCTACCTGGTTTGCCTGGCCCTTGCACTGTCTTCACCCACAAGCTGTCCTGGTCATCGAGCGGCTATGTGGTGATTAGAGAAGTAGGCAAAAGTGGGTTTAAGATAAAGCAACAGACATAGGTTGTGTTCACAGTATTGTTCACAGTCCTGTTACCCCGAGGAGAGGGCAGGAGGAGCACATACCCGGGGGGCAGTGGCAGGGGCAGTGCCAGCTTGTGATGACAGAGAAGCTCTGGTGTAAATTGCTATCCCTGTGTCAACCCACTGTCATTAGTGACAGAGGGAGATAATTATGGGCCTGTCCTGTTGAACATTTATTACTGGTTATTTGGAGTCCCATGTGGTAGCTGTAAATAAAATTATTTTTCTCTGAATGTTTTCAGTCTGGCAGCCACTGAATGGAATCCATAAAGCGGCTGTTGAGGCCTAGCTGAAAGGGCTGCTGCACTGCAAGGTAACCGTGGAAGTGTTTACAGAGTTCATGCGAATGTGCTTAATACTTACACTGGAAAGATGAAAACAAATAATACCGTAACAGCGGTGTTTGATGACCTCTTCAGTGCTTTCATGATGGATCGTGGCTTTACAAAGCCACATATAGTAAATATGGAGTGAGTTCCTGGAACTTTGGGCAGTGGAGGGGTATTTACTTCCTGAACAATCGTACTGGCACTCCTGCTGTGAATAAATCTGAATACAGGGCTTGAGAAACAGGCATTGCCTGAATTTCCCTTTCCTCAGGCCTCTCGCTGCCCTGGTCCTTTGCTGCCTTGCTGGGTGGCTGGGTATTGAACTGGATCACGAGCCTAGTGTGGCAATAGAGGTGGCCTCTGCAGGTGATGACTGGGTGAATGTCTGGTGGATGGCTCAAAATGGGCATAGGTTTGTTGGATCTCTGCTCTGCACTGTTTTTGGAGGCTGTCATGTTGTCCTTCAAAATCTGGGTGTGTAATGAAACAAAAGCAGAAGTCATCATCTAGCTGCATAGGAGAAGGAAACTTTAAAGTATGTCAGTTGGTAAAGCTGTGCTTGCTTCTGAGTGAGCTGTGACAGTATATCTGAGGTGTAAAGCAAACCATGTAGCCTCAAGGTGTACTTACATTTATTGTATGGCCAATAACTGTCAGCATAAGCATTAACTGGTAACAGTGAATTGTCACCACGATGTTACTAAAGACAGGAAGAAAGGCTTTCAGGGAGAAGTAAAATGTTTTACTGTGCCAACTGTACAACTGAAAAGCATAGAAAGCTTTGGGGCATTCCGGACCTTCAAGTATGAAAGCGGATGGAAAGTTTTATCTGCTGTAACAGTCACAGTGAGGTATCTTGGCTCTTGGATTTAGTGGTGTTTGGGGAAGGACCTCCACCTTTTTTCTCCAGTCCATCCTGGGAGACAAAAAGCAGCTTTGTTTGCAAAGCAGGAAACCTAAGGCTTCTGTGAGCAAGCAGAAACCAAGGAGCAGAGCCTAACATTCAGGAGAGATGCTGGAGTTCACAGGGATATTTGGGATAGGAAAATGAAGAAGTAAGAAA
Organism: Strigops habroptila; assembly: GCF_004027225.2. NCBI lineage: Eukaryota > Metazoa > Chordata > Aves > Psittaciformes > Psittacidae > Strigops > Strigops habroptila. The sequence goes on along the minus strand of NC_044281.2, from coordinate 13,435,668 downwards.
GCAGGAAATAGCAGGGAGACTGCAGATATATCAATGGGTGGATACTGAAGAGTGAAGAAGATATGAAAGCTGTGGGAAGACTGAGTGATATCTTGAATCTGTGAGCAGGTGAGAGGGGAGGTAATGCTCATGGTCCAAATACACAGCGTTGATGCTCAACAAACAGACATTACAGGAGTTACCACTGTCCAGAGTGCACCTAGTTCAGCAATCGTGTCTTTACAGTACTGCAGATCAGTAGGTACCTCAAAAGAGTATTGGAGCCAGCAAGAATTACATGTGACATAACGTTCCCCTGTCATTAAAATCTTTATTGGATTTTTTAATAATTCGAGATTGATTTAAATCCTGACTCATGATCTTCCTCTCAGTTCTGAACTTTTTTGGTGTGAAATAACCATATTAATTCTGGATATTCTTGGATATTCTTGTTATCCATGTGCATGTCTAATCCCTGTTTGAATTCTGATAAATTGCCTAGCAGCAGCAGTGCTTTATTTGTGCCATACATAAAGTATCAATTTTCATAATTTTTTCTCTCATATATTTTTAAATTTTAATTTTTATACTTCTAAATTTTTCACCTTTCAGCTTCGCTGTTCTTACAATCAGGCAGTGAATATTTCTAGTTTACTTACTCTGTTACTAATTTAAATACAGTTTTTAGTGTTTGAAGCATTTCTCTCCTTTCTGGGGTGAATAACACAATTCTGTCCAGTCTCTTCATACAACAGGTTTTCTTTGTCCCAAATGCTTGCTTTCTCTAAACACCCAAATTCCACAGAACCCATTTTTAAGATGGGCTCCCAACCTCTGTGCTGTAGTCCGGCTGATGTATAGGGCCCATCTATACAAATATAATTTTTAAAGATCAACCTGTCTCCTATTACTGTTGCCATCTACCACTTTAGCTTTCCTTGTCATAGATGTTGTCCGCATGTTAAGCAGAAATCCAAAGTGAACTATGTGCAGTAGTGCCCAGGCCTCTGTTCCATGTTTTTGCAATTAACAAAACAGGTTTATTTGGATTTTTCTACAATGTCTGTAGTTCTGTTTCCCTGCACTCTGCAACTGTTTGTGTTTAATAGCATCCGTCTTCTGCTATACTGTCATGGTGTAAACTCAGTTAATACATTTAGTTATTTTCTCCTGAACTTCTTTCTCCCAGTCCTGATTTGGCTAAAATAAATTACTGGGTGTCAGCTGAATGTTTCGCTCTTTGGCTCTTCACCTCTGGAATTTCAGATCATTAGTAAGTATGTTATTAAGAAAGCATTAGTAAGTATAATACTAGCTCTTTTGCTCTAATAAAATTGTGTATTACATAAAAGCAAGAGTTAAACCTTCTCAAACCAGGTAATCTCATCAGCTTTCTTAAGCTGTGTTCAGAGTTCATAGCTGGGGTGTTCTAGGCAAGCAGACTCTGGTTTTCCAGCTCTGGTTGTTAATAGCTAACTGTTTTTTCAGTTATTTTCATTTGGAACACTTGGTTCAAGAAGAACTACAGCAATTACTAACTTTTTCTCGAAGTGGGGGGGTGAGTCCTCTCCTGACAAGATGGAAAGTAGTCTGGAAGCAGAGAGGAATGAGAAGCTGTCCTCCCTCTGCTCCCATTTGCCTACCCTGACCCGGACAGTTGCTCACCACCAGGACACTTTCAGACCCCCACCTGCAGTAGAGAAGTCCTGGTGTGCTGGCTGCCAGCGAAATCAGTGCCCGGGAGCAGGGTGAGCCACTGCAAATGGGGCAGGAGGACTAAAAGGGTAGGCTGGGCCTGAGCATCCGTCCACCCACAGGAGCAGAAAGGCACTGGGGTACTGGTCAGTAAAGCTTGTCTAGACGAGGGGTGTATGAGAGCTTAGAAAGGAGGTGTAAAGATTGGTGTTCATTTGTATGTGTGGGCAGGTTAAGGTTTCAAACCAAACATAATTTCATCTGTTACACTGTAAATTGCAAGAACTAATAGGAATTGACTACCTTAATTTCAGCCAGCATGGTCTTCTCTGTACATACAACTTAATAAGTATTTCTGTTCTAGATGCCTGGTCTTTTATATCTTTGTAATCTTAATCATACCGTACTGTTAAAGCAAACATCAGGCAATGTAGTAATCAGCGAATGTGGGATATGAATTTGTGATGCTCAAAAATACGATTCCTTTTTCTCACAGATTACTGTAAAAGGTAATAATGAAGATGTTCAAGTACAAATACTTAATGCATAAGTGCAAGGTAAATTGAACCAAATTCAAAAGTACTTAGAACCTGAAAATAACACAAGACTAAGAGCTTGTCCAGAAACCACAAGTCATGTGGGAAACTCGCTTAAACAGCATGCGTCAAAATGTAACTCTTGCAGGCAGCTGCCTGCATTGCTTGGTGCTTACTGTACGTTGTGAGGAGGTTCCTTTCAGGTGCTTGCAAGTCACAGTCAGAATTTGATTTCTGAAATGGTGGTGGTGTAGAGGAGGGAGCATCTCGAATAGTTAATGCTTTTGCTGATTACATATGCAAAAGATGATGCAAGTGTGGAAACTAAGCTTGTAAAACCAGAGGTCCTTTGCTGAATAGTGTGTAAGAGGACTGGAAATTCTTCCTAGGAAAACACTGCATTTATCAGCAGGAATTTGGCAACATCTACCTTTGTGCACATTGCTAAATACCTGAATCAAGAGACTCCTCTCTTGCACATTTCATCTGTTTCTAATCCATTTGTATAGAAATTGACTCCATAATGGAGTTAGGATTTCTATCAGCAAGCAAAAGCATTACTAGTTTTGCAAGACACTTTTTCTTGCAGGGAAATTCCTTTTTTAAAAGTTATTTTCAGATCCTTGGCTGGGAGATGTTGCTCATGCAACAGATCTGCTCCTGAAATGGTTCCGATGAGGTAGTCTTTTGGCTGGAGTCACCATGATACATGCATAGGAATTGGGAAAAAGTTGTTGGTTTGCTTACATTGGGCAAATGGGCTGATACTCACAAAAAAGGGATAAAACTAGATACCTCCTTTAAAGTGATAATAATCAAAAGCTACAGTACTCTAGTTTGTAGTTCACACTTCTGAAAATGCAGAATACTAAAAAAAATTGGGCATGTAACATGGAGGACTAAGACTTAAATATAACTCGTGTGTTGAAGTTGGGGTAGAAAACCACATTAATGAAGCCTTTCAGAACTGTTTGGTAACATACTAGAAATAGTAATAGTGCATGGGTTTTCTTTTGTGCTTTCTGGAAGATGAAATGCAACACGGAGAAGACTTGGTACTGTAGGGAAGAATGGGGTTATTATATTTGCATGGACACAGGCTATTCCTGCAATAAAAATTGTAATGTCTAGGCTACTTAAAATGTGATGAATTTACAGTTAATTTATTTCATGGCCAGTTGTCAAGTATGTACATATAGATAGAGTATTGTTCGTGTGTGAACATTTGTCAGGCTAATACCAGGTTTATGTGGGACAAAAATTATGGCAACAGGGAGAGGCATAGCAAAATTCCAGATGCTTAGAAGAATTTAATCTGTTCGTTTCCAAAAATTTGTATGTTTTCTTTCATTGTTTGTTTTTAAGGAAGATCAGGTTTAATTCTTTTCCTTCTTTTCATTTCCTAAGAGCTTCTAAACTGATGATGTGACTAAATATTCAGTAGTTAAACATTCCCATGTTCTGACACACACAAGCATATTTACACTCACTTTCAATACCGAAAATACAGATTTTGATTTACATACATTGACTTGCTTTCTTTTGATGCAAGATAAAACTACTGCTATATGAAATGCTGTTTTATCATTATTGAAAGCAGTCATTTACTCTAAGACAGAGTATTCATTCATATTATGCTCAGGGTTGAAGTGCGACTCTACTGCTTTGGGAAGCTCATCTCCAAAAAGTATTCTTTCCCATAATACTGAAGTATAGTTTGTGTTGAAATGGAAGTTTCCCTGGCTTTGTGTTTAAAATCAAATGTTTTGAATGTGGTCATGGTGCCACCGCCTGTATTGACACTTCTAAGTCTTTTCCACGGAGGGCCAGTAGAGTAAGGAGAGGGACATTTCTCCTTCTTTCCACCTTTCTGATCTGAGCATCCTCTGCCTCCAGGCCCTTTCCCAAGCAGAAATGCTCTACTCTGTGGTTTTGCTCCAGCTCTGAAGAGAGGGGTGCTGCTTTAGGGTAACCAGAGGCCTCAGTAGATTGGGCAGCACAGGATGGTACACAGAATCAGTATTACGGCTGTGGAGGTAATATCCATGCTTAATACTTGGTATTTGGAGTTCTGTATAATACAGTGCTATTGCTGTATCACCCTGGGGAGCATTTCCTTGTATTTTGAAGTTCGTCTTGGTATATTAAATATTTTCATAATCAGTATTTAAAGAAGAACTGAAAAGTAATTTTCACAGATCAGTGCAGAATTTAACATTCATTGCACTCTGCCTACATGCATGGTTTTGGAAGTTATGCAACCTCTTTTTATAGAGTTGCGTGTTATGGTGATCTAGGCTTGCTCAGTTATTGCTTAGAAATATAAGTGTGTTAGGAGCTATATATTATACAATACTTAGGTCATGACAAACTACTATGTACCTTTAAATGTAAAAATACTTATTTGCAGTAAGGTTAAGTAAAAATGTCTTCCATCATTACATCTACTGACTTTCAAACTACGGAGTAGAGAAGACTTAAGTTGCCATGACTCAGGGCCGGATGGTCTGGTTGTGGAAAGAATTTGGATGGAGATGTTGCATATTTAGTTCACACAGAAGGCGGCTGAAAACTAAGTACCCAACACAGAAGCAATTGCTAATGGTTGTCTGCAAACTGCAGTTGTGGGGGAGAAGGGGAGCTGTGGCAGGGCATATTGTCCCCTTGGCACCAAGGGAGTGCCCTTCCTGTTAGTGCTGGTCATTATCCCAAATTGTGGAGGTGCTAGGTCATCGTGGTGCATTTGCTCAGGCAATTTTTCAAGATGAGCTAACCACATTTTTTCTCATCTCATCACTGGAGGAGGCTGGACCTGTTTTTCAGAAACATGACACACAGAAAAACCAACCTGAGGCACACACCTGGCTTGAAAATATTTCGCCTGAATGCTGATAGTTTGGCAACATTTTAATAAGCAAATGAAAACAGTATGTAGTAATGGGAATTCAGCTGTAGTGATTGCTGCCAGATCCACCAAGAACAATGGACTTGCATACCAACCCAGACTTACAACCAATATTGTGATTGTAGGTAACTAAATGACCATGGAATCTGGAGCAGAGAACCAGCAGAGTGGAGATGCAGCCGTTACAGAGGCAGAAACCCAACAGATGACAGTACAGGCACAACCACAGATTGCAACGTTAGCCCAGGTATAAAATCATATGGTGTAATAGTTTAACCTATTGGATATTTTTTTTAAGAGGGATAATGTCTGCTTATGGGCCTGAGAAAAGGTTCCATTGATGAGATTCTGAAGGACGTGCAATGTATAGTTTTATTTATTATTTGTCTTCACATTTCTAAAGCAGTAAAGATTTTTATCTTCCCATCACACTAGGCTGTGTTAGCTCTGAAGAACTGTGTGTGTGTAAACTGAGTAATGTTAACGGAATGATGAATATTTCTAGCATTCTTTGCCATACCACTGAAAGGTATTTTTTTCAAAACATGTAATTTAGTATCTTTTTTATATTGACTGGATTGTTTTGCTGTTACGTTTTCTTTTTAGAAACTTGTCTGTAGCAATCAGCTTAATTCTGAGGTAAAAACCTGAAAATACAGATAAATAATGCAGCAAATACAGCATCTTATCAGATGGGATTAATATTATAAGCATTATAATCAAATGGAACAATGCAACAGCTTGTGTTATCCTGTTGCCTCCAGAATTTCACAGAATTGCTGGCTGTTGAGAGAGACAGCAGTAGATCATTTATTATCCCCAAATTATTTCAGAGAGACAAGAAATGTGAACCTATCTACATCTCTAATTTTGGAACCTGGTTTCATTCTTGGATACATTGATGGTTGGCAGAAGCAACTCCATTGTGTAAATGAGTACAGAATCTGTTCAGCTCTCTTCTGTAACCATTTAATTTTAAAACTATTTGCAGTCTGCAAAGAGCAAACAGGTTTTTTAAATCTCAGAGTTTGAGGAACTGAGTGTCTTCTAAGTGGCACAGGTGTTAAATCACATATTTTATAAATTATTAATGTCTTTTTAAAGTCATTACACCTTTTGGTAAGCCAGAGCTAGTACCCTTCCATTCAAGTGATAGTATAGGGTTTGGAGCTGTTAAAATGCAGAGGGTGATTTTGTTGTGTGAAGCTGTAGTGTGAATTTACAGGCCACCAGCTGCCCTGCACCAGCTTGCCTCTTTGGGCAGTTTTCTCACTGTCTAACTTAGGCACAGGATGTAGGTGGTGTGAATAACACTTCAGTGTGAACTGAGTGGAAGTAGTTGATTTCTCTTGCAAAACCAGTAAACTGCTTCTCACTTGGTATGCATTACGATTTAGTCCAGAAAAGCAAGAATGCTTTAAATTCATGTGCTAACACACTGACCTCCAGGTACCTGAACTTGCAACTATGTAGTGGGTTGAATGCATTTCACTCAGGCAGAATTACCCCAGTACTTGAATGATATTTTTTTCCAAGTAAGGAAAAGCTGTACAGCTATGGTTAAAATCTGTATGAATCACAAATATGTTATATTTTTCCTTATTTCCTCTGTTGTCATCCACTGTATTATTTGCACCTTAGCTTTTCCCCAAGCTTTATTTTTCTTCTGGAGGTGATATAACAGTCTAAACGTGATTCCTTGTCTTGTTCACATCAATGTTACATTATTATGGTATTTTTAACATCATCAGAGGCTTAGGCAAATCTAACTAACTATGTCAATTTAATTCTTTCATTATCTCTTGTAAGGTCACCCCTCTTGTAAGCTTAGTTTAATTGCTGTGTTTTTAGTAAGTTCAGGGTAGTTTTCAGAGTCAAAAGGAAACTTGTTCCAGTTCCACAAGGTATGAGTCAGAGACATCTGCGGAAGTTACACTCTGCTGTTGGCTTAATCCAGTCACAGAGTGGCCTCCAGTTGATCAGCTTTGCCGTCATTGCCAAGGACTGTTTAGTCAGACGTGCACTATTAAAAAAGGTTGCTTGGTAAAGCAATATAATTTGCTAGGGGAAAGTGTTCTCATGTTAGTCTCAGCCCCGGTTTCTCTCAGATGGGAGTTAAGTGCCACCATGTAATGCTGCGCCTGTTTTCCTGAAAAAGGAAGGTAGAAGCAAACGCAAGTTTATGGATTAGGGAGAGAGACAGCTGTGGAGGAGAGAGGTCTACATGTCATTCCCTTTAATTTTGTTGTTAAGCAAGATTTCCTTGTAGGTGGTGGATGTTTATGGAAATGCAGAGATGAGCTACTGCACCTTTTTGAGAACCACATGTTCATGGGGACAGCAGAGGATTTACTTCTGCATCCGGTACATAGCAGCTCTTTGAGATTAGGTAGGACAGCAGTGCAGCCCCTTCTCACATTGTAGCTACATGGGTCGAATTCCTTGAAAATGCTGTTGAACACTGGAGGATTGTTAAATTTTCCAAGCCTGGGTGTCTAGTAGAAGGCTGGCTAGTCAGTGACCCATAACCTGGCTGAGGTCTGCCAGAGCAGCTCACACATCATAGTCCTTCCCTGAGGGCTGTGATGGTGTGAGTCAGATGCAAACCGAGGGCCATGTACACTGGTACAGCAGCCCTGGCACCCTCCTGCCTTTCAGGAGCACCCCCAGCCCTGAACACATGTATCATGTCAGCAGGCAGTTGCTGAGTACTGGATGTGCTCCGGGGTATCTGCCGAGCCACGTAGCAACCTTGGTGCATGGCCCTTCAGCTGCCCATAATAGTTCCTGTGACCTGCCAGAGTCAGACTTCCCTGTGTGATGTGAACAGTTCTGTGCGGGTATTGCTGCTGTCAGAGCCTGAGCCCCTGCACAGGACATGAGTGCCTGTGCACGCAGTGCTGACATACCCTGCTGAAGTCATTAGTGTGTCCCTGTTGGCATAGCTGCTGTGTCTACAGGTCTGTGCTGGAGAGACAGAGTTGTGTTTAGGAGCTGAGTGTTTAAAATGTCAGTGATTTCTCCTCATAGAAATTAAGACTAGAATCTGTGTTGACCTGTTATGCTGAATCACAGTAACAGCCTACAAACCATTTGTTTCCCACTGCAGATCCATGTCTGACCACATGGTCAGCTTTCTTCATTTAAATGGACTTTGCCAGCCACTCAGTATGGTTTAGTCTCTAGAAAGTCCAGAAGATATGGCTCCCTAAAAATTTCAACTTCGTACATCTGGCAAACACTTTGCATTTTCTTGAGTGAGAACAAAAATAGCTCCACTCCCATATGCTTCTGCCTTTGACTCAGCAGTGTCTGTAGGAGTACACCCAAGTCCTAGCAGTATCTAACTGAAGTAAGCAAAAGGTAATAATGTGTTTTTATTAGGTTACCTCAGAATAGGGGCAGTTGTGTTCTTCTCATTTTATCAGTGGTTTTACAAGTGATGTTTTGAGCCTGCAGAAATTCTGCATTAGATTAATTCGTAAAGTAGGTCAGATGTTGGGTTTAGGCAATTCAGGGGAGTTTATATTGCACTGAAACATTTGGGTCATCTAACTGGGGTCTAAAAGACACATAATTCTTTGACCACTGTATATTCTTGGTAGTAAAATACAAAGATTTTGTAATAACCTAATTTATGCCCACTGTCTCTTCTTTGCAGGTATCTATGCCAGCAGCTCACGCAACATCTTCTGCACCCACGGTGACCTTAGTTCAGCTGCCCAATGGGCAGACGGTTCAAGTGCATGGAGTAATTCAGGCTGCTCAGCCATCAGTTATTCAGTCTCCACAGGTCCAGACAGTTCAGGTACTGATGGAAGAAATTCCTAATACGTGAATTGGGCCTTTCAAGTACTCCTGTCAGTTCACTAATTTCTAATGTGTTTGTGTCCTAGATTGTGGTTTTGCTTATATAAACTTTAAGAGCATATTGAAGGCAAAATCTGTGCAGTATTTGCTGCTCTGTGACTTTTTTTCTGTTCTGGTTTAACCACTTATCACTTTCAAACATTGCTGAGTTTCATTTCTCTTTAGAATTTGGTGGGTGAGTTTAACAGCTTCATGTTTTTTCTTACAGTATTACTCTACCTTTTCTCTCCATTGTATGTTCATACATTTTTATTGAGTAAGAGTTCATACTATTCTGAAGTGAGCAAAAGGTTTGGGGTTTTTTAATGTTTAATTATTAATGAGGCTGATATTCTGGAATGAGAGTCTTTGCTACTTCAAAAATACTTGCATTGATTTACAAAACAGGTGTCTGTGTTTTAATGGTCCTTAAAATAAACCTATCAGTCAGTCCTCTCATAAAAATGGGTTTAAAATTTGCTGTTGAATTTTGTTTGCCTCTAAAGCCTTAACATTTTCTCCTCTGTAAAGCAAGCCAGATAATACAGTATGATGAGGTAGCCTGAACACAGAGGAGACAAGTAGTCTGAGATCTGTAAAACCTGAAATTTTTTTTAATTATTTTTTTTTACTATTTTCAACTCAGTGTTACTGAATGCAGAAAGAGAAGTTGCTTAGCATACAGCAGCTACACAGGGCAAGGATTTGTACATCATTCCTTTGCTATTAGTACACTGAGCACAAAAAGTGTTTCATTTTTAAGAGCAGACGTTGTGACTACTCGATGCAGATATTTAGTTGAGTATTATTTTAAAAAATAAGACATCATAATTTAAAATTAGGTCATTCTGATAATAATCTTTTTTTACTCCTTGTCAGCTTTAGTGCTGAGTTTCTGGCAGGCTCTACCCCCCTCAGCCCTTGGAGTCAAAAGTTTAGAGTTTTTATCTATTGGAGGTGAGCAGTGTTCAGATAAGTGCACGAATTACTAGCCCAGAGGTGGAAGATAAGAGACTGACAATGAAACCATGCTTGGAATTCACCTGGCTCAGTGCAAAGCCAGCATGTTTGGGTATTTAAAGCCTGGTAGTTCACCATCAGCCTCAGACCTATTCAGGCCCTCTATCTGATAACTGAGATGTGGGCGCCAGCAACCTTTTTGAGCCTTTAGGAATCTTCCCTACAGTGCATAAAATGACAGGCTGTGAGATAGGTTTCTCACACAGGCATTTCTCTGTTCACTATCTATCATTAGCTTTTGTACATTTGTCACATGAGTGTAGTCTTCTGGAAAACAGTCTCTATTTTTATGTATCGAAGATGGTTTTACATTTTTGGCACACAAATGGGATTGATACAAACATTTTAGCTTTCCTTCATGAACCTTTGTACTTTTTTAGCACAGATGTTCAGAATTGCAGCACTGGATTATTTTTTCGCATCTTCGTGTTTGACATTTTCCTGACAATTTCCCCCCCAACGGCAGTCTCTATAATATTATCTACCCAATGATTTATAAATTGATGTTTCTCAACTTCCAGAGTATTTTGCTCTTTTGTTCCAAATGTTTCTGCTATCTTAATTTGGTTTTAGTTATTCTCTCTCTAAATTTTACTAAAACATCTTTCTTAGTTTACTTAAAATGGATGGAAACAAGGAATCATGGAACGCAAAAAGTGCATGGAATTACTGTTTATATTTTCTTATTAGAGTATTTAAATTGTAAAGAACATTCTCATGGATAACTGTCTGGTCATCAATCACTGGATCTGTTACTAAACAGCCTGTCTTTTCTGTTCATTGACTAGGTAGAAGCACTGTAGAATACTTGTATTGTAGTGTTTTTCACAGGATGTCAACATTTCCTTGAAATAAAGATATTGGAAGTGTCTTGTTAAGTCTGTTTGCTGTTCTTATTTACAGATCTCCACCATAGCAGAAAGTGAAGATTCACAGGAATCAGTAGACAGTGTCACAGACTCACAGAAACGAAGAGAAATCCTTTCCAGACGACCCTCCTACAGGTATGGAGGTTAAAAGCAGAAGCATTTTGCTTGATGGATGTGTTCCTCATGTGGTGAGACCAACAGTGTGATTGTATAGTTATGTCTAGATTTACCATTGCCTCTCTTCCTCAATGTGTTTTCCACGGAATAGGATGTAAAGAGATAATAGGAGGAGGAGGAAGAAGAAACCTCAGCTGTTACGCTCAGTTAAGACAGAAATGAGCTGAGAATAAGCTAATTGCCACATTTGTGAAACATTGAGGTATGGTTGTGCTAGATCCCTCAGAGATCGCTTTAATGGATAGTTAATACATAAAATACACTGAAGCTTTGCAAGCAGGTGGCTTCTGTATAATCTGTAGTCTGCAAAAAATCAACTCTATTGTTTTTCATCATTGTTGAAATGCTAGCAGCAGTCAAACTAAATTCCTTTCTCCCATGAGACTTTCGATGAACATGTGGTGTTCTGTGGCTTGGAATAAAATTTGGCTTGAGCAAAATTGGTTTAAAGAAGCTAGAGTATGAGTTGAATGTCGTGATAAGCATCTAGTATCTTTAGTTGTCATGGCAAATACTTCTGTGGTAAGAACAATTGATGTGCTCCTTCACATGGTGTTAGTCATGTCACTTTATTAATTAAGCCCTTGTACAGCTTTTTCCAGCTGTACTAAACCTCACTTTTCATTCTTAAAACATGCTAAATAGCATTAAGGAACAGCTGTGGAGTTCTGGTTTTAAGTGACTTGTGGATCCTGCTGCTTCAGCAAATTCACATGCTCCTTTCTTCTTCATGAGCATAACCTTAGAAATACAAGCTAGATTCTAGGCCTGAGCATATCTCAACCTTTTATTAGCACTTGCAGATTATTTTCTTCCACCAGCCTTCAAGGCTGTTCTGGTGCAGATAGTGAAAGTCATTGCTGAAGATCCCTAGCCTTAATAGATTTGTGAGGAGCAGTGTTGCTAACTTCAAGGCTGCCACAGACTTCCTCGCAGTCTGCTTCTGCAGTGAGACACTGGCTTTTACTGTATATTGAAGAATATCGTATATTGTATATCGTGAGACAACAGAGCTAAGCAAACAAGCAGCAAAGCTGAGAAGAGGGCGCTTGTGTATGCTCACTTCCCATTGAGATGGACTCCTTTGCGCACACTGATGCCACACCACAGCCTCTGTCTTCAAACCAGATTCTGGTGACTCAGCAAAACTTTGTAATTGTAAAACTTTTATATGCAGCTCAGACTCTTGGCCAGTGTAGGAGTCACATCAGAAGGGCTGAGCCAGACTGCTGCTGTGTTGATGAGTTCCTGGTTGGCATTCTTCAAGCTGCTGTATCTGGCCCGAGAGACAAGATGGGTTCACAGAGTAGAAGGCTCTTCATCTGTTTTGTCCACTAGTTTTTCTGGTCTAACACGTAATTGCAAACTATCTGGATGGGAATTTTTCATTTGTCCAAATGGTGCTTGGCACCGTGGAGTGCTTGTGCAGCGCTGGTGTTCTTGCATGCACACCATCAAACCAGCATCAGCAAAGCTGTGTTTGTCAAGTTGCTTAGCAGAGTGACTGCTGTCCCCAGATAGCTCCATACAGATGTTCTGGCTCGCAAAGCCTTAGGAGCCTTATTTAGGAAATCAGTGTTGCTTTGAAGCTTGGGGTCTACAGCTGTGTTCACTTCATCACACTGTGAGTTCTAGTGGCGGTCCACAGGAAAACATATGAGGAGAATTACAAAAGATGTTGCCCTTTACCTGAGTAGCATTTTGCAGTGACATGATAGAATATGCCAGCAGTGAAAAGGGCTTGATAGTTCTCTGAGGGACAGTGTTTGGTCTAAATGATGCAAATTACAGTAACTGCTATGGTCAGTCTTACAGTTATGCTCAGTGGGACCTGTAGCAGTGATGTTTAAGCAGTTTTTGGTTTGGATAATTAACCTGTGAAAGTAATTCAACCACATGTTCTTTTCTTTACCTATGCTACTGTCACAGCTTTCTCGGGCAGGGCACCTGTAAACATACCTGTGTGACTTGACTCAAACACACTCAGTATTGCCTCCCAGGCTGGTGTTACGCTATAAACTGGTTGCTCTGTACAAGCATTTCTGCTAACTTCCTTTGTACTCAGCTCTCTGGCTGAGAAGTTTGCAGTCTCTGAAATGGAGCAGTTCCCCTAATGTAAGTGAGGAGACAGGGTTTTATGTACTTTTGCTTTCCTCAAATCTTTATGTGGCTAAAAACAGGAAACAAGTAAAAATGCATGAGAGAGAAACATGCTTTTAAGAAAAAGGGAAGGTTGTGACAGCTGATACTTGGGTTGAGAAGAACCTATTGAGAGGCATCTTTGTCTTGTGTACTAAAACACAGCTGTTCTGTGCTGGCTCCCTTGCCCATCTGTGAATGGCACTTTGAACAGTCCTCTTCATAAGAGGTTGAAGATGGTGCAGGTTTTCCATTCTGCACTTGTACTTTCCTTGCTGGCGTACTGCACTTTTCAGTTTCCTGCAGCATTATGTATCAAATAGACTTTTTTTTTTCTTTTCCTCCAATTTTTATTAAAATCTCTACAACACACTGTCTTTGCCAGAAAAATTTTGAATGACTTGTCCTCAGACGCCCCAGGAGTGCCAAGGATCGAAGAAGAGAAGTCTGAAGAGGAAACAGCAGCACCTGCCATCGCCACTGTTACGGTGCCAACTCCCATTTACCAAACCAGCAGTGGGCAGTACAGTATGTAGTCTGAATTTCTCAGTGGTGCTAGTAAGTGGGGATGAGAAGATGAAGAACTATTATTTCTATAGCTGTTTGGACTAGGACAAAGCAGGAGGTGAAAATAAGATTGTTTTAATTTGACTGTTTGATAACCATGTCTTTTAAACACATTCCTATTGTAAGTATTTGAATGTTCAGTTAACATTCTGGGACTTCTTGCCAGTTAGTGCAGCTAATGCATCCAGAGGCAAAATATGGACTAGCCGTAATGCTGTTAAAAACTTTTTCACTTCAGGAACCAGATGAAGTAATTCAGAAGTTTCTTTTTTTCCTGGCAGATGATGAATACTGGTTCACAAAATTGTAACCTCATTAATAGAAAAAGCATTACAGTCTGCAGTTACATATTTAGAATGTCCTGGAAAAATAAGAACTTCAGCCACGTTATTAAAACTATGTAATAAATATATGATTCTGTGTTTATTCACTAGATTTCACACAGTGCTTTAACTTAAAGGACTGAGAATACAGCAGTAAAGCTAGAATTCACATGCTGTCTCACACAAACACAGAGTATTAAATATACCAAAGGGAGAAAGAACTTACTTGTTTGTACCTTTCTCTTAAAACCTCTTTAAAATTTTGTATCTGTTTACTCCTTAGCCACTTCGCCTAAAAGCCTGTTTAATTTTACTGAAACTGATGTGGTTAACTCTGCTTTCCTAGTGTAACTGTAAAATAACTGCTTGTGCAGATGCTTGAGATTTTGGTGTGTCTGTATATAGGAACACAGTGAAATTCTGTGGAATCACAAATGAGGTGTGATGTTTCAGCACACCTGCATGGCAGGATTGAGGGAAAGAAAGGGAAAAAACCCAGCAAAGTAAGAGTGCTTGAAGGGAAAAAAAAGTTGAAACTGGACCTTTATCAATGAAAACACTGCTAGGGAGGCTCTGAGGAAGTTGTAGGGAAGAGGGATACAATCAGAAGGAGAAAAAAAAAGCCAAAGCAAGAAGAAGGTGAAACACAAGGTGGATAGCAATAGCAGCAGGAAAGCGAAAGGCATAAAGCATGGAGAAGGAGAGGAATTTCACACGAGAAGAAAGAACGTGAGGAAAAGACCTAAACCAACCAAGAAGAAAATCTTAACTAAGAAATTAAAAAGTATTTCCTGGGGGAGGATTCTACCTCCCCAATGTGATACTATTTTATCAGAGAAACTAATCTGTTGTTTAGGCTGTGGGTTTTGCCCCCCCAAAAATACAGGTTTCATGAATAACTGACAGCTTGCTTTCAAAGCATGATTTCTTTAATGTACATTAAAGCCATGTGTCTGATTTGTGGGTGTATGAGAGTTCAAGGGGTTTAACTCAGATCATTATTCTGCCATATCTAGGTTTAATACTGTATGTTAATGAGAAAATCATTGTCTTAAATGCTGTTCATTTTTTTTTCTTCAGTTGCTATTACCCAAGGAGGAGCAATACAGTTGTCTAACAATGGCACAGATGGAGTACAAGGTCTCCAGACGTTGACTATGACCAATGCAGCTGCAACCCAACCTGGCACCACCATTTTGCAATATGCACAGACCACAGATGGGCAACAGATACTGGTACCCAGTAACCAAGTTGTTGTACAAGGTGAGAAGCTTCACAGCCAGTCATTCCGTATAACATTTTCTCTATGCAGATACAAGTTGCCAACCTAACTCCTTAAAATGTCAGGAAACAGAATTAACAGCTTTGGCACAGATAAGTCTCCAAAGTTATTAAGGGAAATTCTGGACAAAACTATTTGTCACATTTTCTTGGAGCCTTTCCCTTCAGCTTATAAAATTGTGGATATTTTGGGTTTACTTCTTAAAAATATACATTTATTTTTGGTTTTCCATGCTGTATTTCCTGTATTTTGTCCACACAATTTTATTTTAACATCTCTGCAAAAACTGATACCACTTTAGAATTCTTAGTTCTCCCAGGCAGTCAACAATAGTAAATTTAAAGCAAAGCATTAAAGTGAGTAAAGAAGGTGGTTTGATTTTTTTCTATAAGGACACTTTAACTTAGAAGTATCCTTTTCCCTTTTTCAATTACAAGTCATCATTTCTTCCTATTGTGGCTTTTGTGACTAGTCATGAAGTACTTAACCATTGAGTCTTAGAATCATAGAATAATTTAGGAAAGTACCTTAAAAGATCATTCGGTCTAGCCTTCCACTTAGAGCAAGCAGGGCTACTTCAACTTAGAGTAAGTTGGGGTTTTTTATTGTATTAAAATACATGGTTTGGTCTATTAAAAATTGGGGAGTTATCAAAAGCTGTTTATTAAAAATAACAGAAAAGTGTACCCCTGCTTTTAGGACTGTAAAGCAGGTGATTTGAAAGTTGTCCAGTGAAGAGGTCTCCAGGCATCAGTGAAAATACATAGCCAAGAAAAATACTATTGTTGCATTGATCTTCTGTTTTTTCTGTTCTTAAGAACATGTGATTTCTTTAGGTGATACCATATTTTCTTACACGCTCAGGCAAATATAACACACTCCTAGATAAATAAACAAAAGAAACCCAAGACTTTGTTCATTTTAGAGAAGTAGCTTAGTGCCTAGTTTGCACTGTCTCTTTCTTGTTGGAGTAAATGCTACATTTCTACACCCTTTTTTCTGTGCCAAGTACTTACACATGCAGTTACTCCTTTTGCACATAAGCATTTGGAGCATAGCTAGAAATACTGTTTGTCCCATCCTTCATCTTCCTAAAACTGCTAAAACTGCCCAGAAACTAGAGAAGTAAAAAGAAATATACTAAGAGAAAAAGTAGCACAGCAATACAGCAAGACAAATCAAGTTACCAAGCACAAGCGAAGACTTCTTCAGCAGGAATGCCCAAAACCTTGTATACGTTAATGAACTAAGACTGAGATAGCAATGATGACCCAGATGAGGATCATCCCTCCTGTACTGTAGCCCAGAGTACGTGATTAAATAGGTGACTAGATGCTCTTGGCACAGCATTTAACAGCACTTTCACTACACTGACGACATGTTCCCTTATGCCTTTCAGCTGCCTCAGGAGATGTGCAGACTTACCAGATTCGCACCGCCCCTACCAGCACCATTGCACCAGGCGTAGTCATGGCATCCTCGCCGGCTCTTCCAACCCAGCCAGCAGAAGAGGCCGCACGGAAGAGAGAAGTGCGTCTAATGAAGAACAGGCATGTATATTTAGATCACCCCTTATCCAGTCAGCTCTGCATAGAACTAGCGTTAAGTACTAAGAATCCCAATCTTTCTGAAGACTTTGCCTTTATTTAAAGGTGCAGAACAAAGAAGCACACCTGCTAATGCCAGGTGTTGTGACTATGAAACCTTAAGTAAAGGTGGCAGATTCATTCTGTGAGGTGTATGAATTTTTTGCCATAAGGAGAAAACTCACTGGTGAGGGACTTACATTACCTCAGTTACATTCTTACAAACACTAAGCCGAGTTGATTGTTTCTGAGTAGCTACGTTCATGTAGTTTCCTTTCCTGGATTTTTTACCTTAGCCTTCTGCATGCATTCTCCTTGCTGCTAACCTACCTGCACTCTTCATTGTCTCACTTGTTCTCTTCAGCTGTTTGCCCTTTGGCTTTTATGCTCCAGAGGCCAAAAGATTCAAAAAACTAAATGAGCAGCTTTGAAATCTTGTGGTGGCAGCAGGGGGGCTGAAAGAGAGAGAGGAGACATGACCCCATAAGATTTAGTGCGTGAGGAGGAAAAGCCAAGCCTTCTGAGGTGGGACTTCGTGGAGGCAGCAAAGGAAGGGAGCAGCAGAGAGAAGTTGGCCATGATGCTCCTTAAGCCTGCTGCTGCGGGAGAGGGAAGGGGTGGGCCTGAACTGACCCATCACACTAAGCTTGAACTCCCTTCCACAAGCCACAGATTTGAGCCTGTATGTTGCAGTGATTCCCTCCCCTCTGAGCGGGGGAAGCCCCATGAAATCACTGTTTACTTCATCTGTCAGTCTGAAAAAACTGTGTTGTACAGGTGCATTTATCTTCTGTAGATGGCTGAGCTGGGAACACAATAGGATATTACATGAGCAGACCCAATGCTTATCTGAGGGGCTTTAATGAAGTAAATAATGCTGAACAGGAGAGTTCAGTCTTTTAAAAGGTTTTTGTATAGAATGTCACCCATGTCCCCTTTTTATATATTTTTCTGATACCAGTGAATAGTAGATGTCACCCTTTCAGGCTCTGCATTTGAGAAAAACTTAATGAGCATTCTGAATCCCCTCATTTAGTCAGCAGTCTTCTTCCAGTAAAAGAAAGCTTTTGTGTTTGGGAAAGCCAAGAAAAACAATGGGGAATTACCCCACTTCAGTTAAATTGACAGCTTTTGCAACAGTATCATGTTGCATGTGGTGCTTTTAGCCTGCCTTCTTAATAGATATTTGCAAATCTGGGCTCCGTAGCAAAGCAGGGGAAAGGGAGAGAGAGAGGCAGATGGTGAGGTGGTTCTTATTGGAGGATTATAGTGTAAATATTCATAGATATTATTATGCAAATTTTCTGTGTAAATTTTACATTTTAAAAGCTCTCTTGTAATTCAGTATAACTCTAGCTGTTCATAATGAATAACTAAAGCACACAGACTTGAGGTGGCTTAATATGCAGCCCAAGCTGGCACAAAAATCACAAAAAGAAATAAAAAGTTGTCACCCAGGAAGACAGGTTAGTAGTTTGCACTGAGAGGCACTTCCTGATCCAATAATACTTAATCTTTTGGTGACACAAGGAACAGCCCAAAATTACTAAAAGTTGTGCAAGGCCCATATGCTGCAAGCAGGTGAAATTGTATTTGTAGGAGTGACAAATGGATCCCTGAGTCCTTTCAGGGCTTACAAACAAGGTTTTCTTCATCATGTCTCACTTGTGGAGCTGAATTTCAAAAATTACTTTTAGAGTCTTCTTACCAGGTAGATCCTGGAACAGACATTCTTCCTACCTAGTACTACAACTATTATTTATCTCATAAGCAGAAGAACCGGATTCAGTTTTGTCCTGTTATTTCCCAGAACATTGACTGTATCACCAATCTGTGTGGTATTTGCAGTGAAGGGACACTTAGCCTCTCCTTTTGAAGCTGCTCCGCTTCACATCTAAAGGTTCAGGGCAAAGCAGCAAGTACATTTATATCTCTCTGCAGCATGCTGCTTTGACAAGCTGGATTGCAGGAGGAGAGCCCTCTGCCTGGATTCCCATCCACCTTAGCATATGCTTGTGCTTACTTTGCCCATTGGTACCATTCTATAGCTGTGCAGGATAACTTCTGCCTTGTATTACTGCGTTCAGGATGCTCAGCAGCACATCTTCCAGGTATCTTTTGTTGGTGTCTTAGTATGTTACCAAGTTACCTACAGGCAGTTCAGTCTTTACAAGCAAGTTTACGAGATCTCCTTTAGCACATTAACACTGCCATGTTCTTGGCACAGCAGACAAGGACAAAGAATTATATGGTTGCTAGTGAGTGTTTATTTTTTGAGTTGTTTGTATTATCGTTGCAGTGATGCAGACATGATTAATAAAATTGAAGTACTGCTCAAGACCAAATACATGAAAGCTCTAAATACAGCTCTTTTTGGAACTGTTGAACATCCTGTAAGACTGCAGCAAAGGGACAAATTAAGACTATAAAAGAGATTAATAGATGGTCTTATCCATGTTTTTATTATTCATTTATTTATTGCAATAAAATCACTGAAATTACTGCAGCAGCATTCAACTCAGCCTCAAGGCTGTAATGTAAATCCTGCAAGCAGAATTTTGTCACTGAGTAGGATCCTTTTCTCACAGAAGCAGAATTTTATTAGTGCTGACTTACTGGCATCTGCATGTTGAAATGATTTGTGGATCTTGAGTGTGTGTGATTTGTGAGGAGCAACTGTTAAGAACTCAGTGTTTTTTCCTGACCTGCATTTCTTGACAACACCTCCGTGTTCTAAAAATGGCAATACTAGGTAAAGGTTTGACTTGAACGGTTAAGTAGCCCATGTCTGCAAGTGATCATTCTGGATTTGAATTGCCTTTTTTCCTTCGCAGAGAGGCAGCACGTGAATGTCGCAGGAAGAAAAAGGAGTATGTGAAATGTCTAGAAAATCGAGTGGCTGTGCTTGAAAACCAAAACAAGACACTGATTGAGGAGTTGAAAGCACTTAAGGACCTTTACTGCCACAAATCAGATTAATTTTGGATTCCCATTTTCACTTGTCCAGGTGGGATAGAGACTGGTTCTGGCTATATCCAGAAAGACAAAGTAAACTTTTTATTTTCTAAACATTTCTTTTTTTCTATGCGCAAAACTGCCTGAAGCAACTACAGAATATACTTCATCTGTGCTTTGCATCAAACTGTGAATGTTCAAGTACTTGCCTCCACTTCCCCCCCCCCACAAGATTATTTTCATCATCAATCTCTGCGTGAAGAACAGGCTTCTTTCTCGTCTCCCCATCCTCTTCAAGGAGTCACAGTGGTCGCTTGGGAAGTTACTGTGGGGAGAGTCCTTTTGTAATGATGTCAAGAATTTGTGCTGAGCTCTTTCCATTGCCTTAGAGACAGAACCACCCCAGCCTCTTGGTCCAGAGAACTGTGGGCCACATCCATGGAGCGTGCATGATGCAGTGAAGAAGCATTGGTTGCCAAATTGGTTTCCCATATTCATTATGAACTGTAAAAATACACGGCTAAGTGACATGCCAAATGAAAGGCGCTTCACAGTCCTGTTCTTGGTGTGGAGATAGCATACATTTTTCAAACTAGCCCAGGAGGGATTTTGATTTGTAATCTGTATTAAGCCCTCCTGGCCTAGTAAAAACTTCTCCATACCTCAGAAACAAACCGCATTGAAATGAGCTTCACTGGTCGGTTGTTGCTTCTCAAAGCTTATGTGTGTGCAAGTGTATTCAGCATTCTGAATGCACAAAAAGCAGACACCAACTTCACAGGATATTGTTTGGGAAATGGTATTTGGATAGGAAAGGTATTCAGAATAAAAAAAGGTACAAGAGTGGTGTTACGAAAATAGTCACGTAGTAAGCAAGGGGTAAGACATGAAAGCACTACCTATTTGTGTGCAGAGCAACTAAGCAGTTGAAGCATGGCCAACTCCACATAGATACTCCCTGGAGACAGTATAGCCTGTGTCCCAAGTCCTCTCAAACACTGAGGTTATTTCTGTTGCCCTACCACTGTCTTATGTAATGGAAATTACTGTACTCAATGGAAACATCAGCCTGGTTTGCTGGATCCTTTTTCAAACTTTGAGGCTGCATTTCATACATAAACTAAATTGTAGTATAACAGCTATATCAGAACAACCTCAAATATTGAAGAGGATTTCAGGCACAGATATTCCAACTTCTGCTTTGCAAGAGACAATGTTAGTTATTTGAACCTGGCCAGGCTAGCTAAATTAATTTATTCAGAGGATTTTTTTTCACGTAAAAGGTGAGATTTACCGAGTAATTTATTCCTGTGAGTAAAGTTACTCCTGTGCCTCGGATGTTTGCGAGATGATTTTTTTTGTGTGTGCACTGAGGAAATGCGATCTTTCCCAGATTTGCATTGTTAAAGAGGTAGTTTATGTTTAAGAACAACTCTGTACTAAGCATTAGGAATTTAAAGGAATCATGGTCAAAAAGAACCACAAAAGAATGTCAAGAAGTCATCATAAGAATGTGTCCAGAAGAATCATGTGCAGTTTGTTTACTGGCCCTCTGAAGCTTGTCTCTTGATAAATCAACTTGGGTCATTTGATGGAGTAAGTTTACTTTGGGCTTCTGGTCAAACTTTTATGTATAGGGATAAATGAATAAGACTGTGGTATGTACTAATGCCTTGCCTAGCAAAATACTGGCTAATATCTTTTTTCCCATTCACTCTACCTGGTTTTAAGACAAACTTCAAACATGAACTTCTAAAATGTTATACAATCAATGTGACACTATAGGAAAAACATTTGGAAGACTGGGCAGTTGAGTCTCAAACAGTTAAGCAGTATTAAAAATTCTAGTTTTCTCATTCGAGAGGGCATTCCGTTTCCAAGAGACTTTAAAAGGAGCAGGGTTAAACTTACAGCATTAGTGTTAAATCTAGAGTTATCAATAATTTCAAATTGCATTTGTATTTCAGGAAGAGAACTTGAGTATCGGAATTATTGAAGAATTCATTTTCATGAGTTTTGCGGGGATTTATAAATTGTCTATTTTTATCTGCCATAGAGAATTGATTTTCATGTTTTTATTTAATGGAAGATGAATTTATTAGTTTAACAATGCAAATTTAAAGAAGACCCTAAATTCACAGCAATGCTTTTATAAAAACTGTCAGAGAATGCAAATACATACAGCAGTTACCAGAACTAGTGCTGAAGTAGAAATGTTGATAACGCAGGAGTTGTTCTTGTAAAACGAAGCTCATGGGGGCCTAATTTGCACAGTCTTATGGAACGGTTCCTCCAGCTTTGAGAAACACAGAAAAGGCTGTACATGCCTATGTTAAGGCTATTTCTTTTGTTTGCAAAAACTTGAGGTTTTGCAGTGAACCTGAGTGAGGCTAGCTACAATCTGAGAGCTGTTCTCGTGGGTAATGAGCACTGTCCAGCACTTGCTGATGGTCACTTGGAACAAAGTCTCAGAGCTGGATGGACCAGGGAACCTAAAACGGTACCTGGACAGGGTTCTTCTAATACAGGGTTGGTGCAAATTCATGCAGCAGTAAGAGGAGAACTGTTACTGGTTTGGCTGTGCGTGGTCTGCAAGTAGTCTGTGTTACTAGTCTAGACCTCATTAGTAACCAGTGTTTCACTAAGGAAAAAAAGAACATTAATTTAAAATGCATAGGGATCTGCAAGAATCTTTATTTTTATTTATGCTGCACTGAGGATTTAGGGACTTGAATTTATTTAATGGAAATTTTAAATGACAGTAATAAAAATGTATTAGACCGAGTACAGGGCTGGCTAGGGTTATCCATACACGCTTTACTATTCATGTTGACTCAAAAAGGGAAAGAACGTGACACAGGAATCCTGTCATACTTTATCTACCAAGTAGTGAGGTTGGGGTAATCAGCTTCTATAAACTAAGGCCATTTGGAAGTAGGACAGAATTTATGCTGGCAGGGGGGAGGGTTAGTTTTATATCTCACAGTTGTGAGTTTTCAAGAATTGATAGCCTGTTTTACCTGAAGAGAGGGTTAGAAAGGGCTAGATCCATTATGTTCATAATAAACAAGAATTGATTTGAAATATAATTTTTGTAATGTCATTATTTTGCAAAACAACAGCACCAATCAGGCAGTTAAGATATTGTCAGAGGTGCTCTTTTAATTTAGATATTCTTGGAAAATACATATGTATAATATATGTACATATATATATATACACACAGTATATAATCTACAGCTCTGAGAGCTTTTAAGTCAGGAATGCTGAGTATTATAGTATATGGAGGTCAGAAAAGATTTTTACTTTTTCTGTGTGTGTCTGGGTGTGTGTGGATGTGTGCGTGTGTGAAAGCTTCCCCCGCCCCAGTACTTCTGGGCTGCATTATTCGAGCGCTTATTGCTGATTTGTTTTGTGCTGTTTCTCAGTTACTCGTTTCCAATAACTTCATCTTTCATGGCTTTCGTGAGGTTTGTTTTCGGTTTTTAATGACGGAGATTTTTAAAGTTATGTAAACAGTTGTTTTACAACCACCACCACCACCCCCAGAATAATTCACTTTCGTGCTTTTTTTCTCTTTGGCAGCTATATATCAAAGGCAAAACAATTGGAAAGGTTGTTAAGGTGTTGTGTTTGTTTTCTAAAGGAACCACTGGTAAGAGTTCTGTCTTTCCTCATGGGGTAGTGGCGATGCATTTTAATTTAAGCAGCGATTTCACCAGCATCAGGTAGTTACCAGCATCATTGCTTGTATCTGAAAGCACAATTTTAGCCTGTCATGCTCGTCAGGACTGTACAGACACCTGTAGGTTCTGACTCTTCTGTAGTTGGCGTTTGTGTTTAGACCAGTCTTCTCTGGTACTTGTACATTGATCAGAAAATTGGTGGGGTGTTTGGAATCATTAAGAGGCTCAGGAAAAAATATTAAAAAATAAGGAAAAACAGCCCTGATAGTTTCTGATCTAAATTTGTACTACATTTTTCTTTCAAATTTGGGCTTCCAGTAGCCTGCAGCTGCAAGTAGTCCTCTGTTAGCAAAAACCGGCCTCTGCTTTTCTATTTTGTGTCTTTTTAATTTATGACAGCCAGTGCTTTTTGTGGGTTAAAGACAAGTCTCCCCATCAAATCAAGTTCAGTATCAGTGCAAATCTATGACAATTCATCAAGGATTTCACTGGTTTTCAAAGACCCTGTTTTCATTGTCATTTTTCCACCCAGAAGCTGGTTAGTGATGTAACATTTGCCAATGATCTAACCAAAAGGTCATGTATTTATTTTTGTTACACTATATTCTTTGTAAATGTTTAATTAAAATGTGCACTTTTTAAAAAAAAAAAAAATTAAAAAAATAAAAATATAAAACACCACACACACAGAACAAAAGAGAAATTTAAGATCAATCGGGTTTGCTTGAGAAGCTTCTGCCTGGCACGGTTGTTGTAATCCTGCTGCCTGCACACAATTCACTCCTCTCCCCGCAGCAGTTGAATCCCTCGCAAATTTAACTTGCTGATTAGCACCTGGCATCCAGCAGGCATTACTTCAAAATGGCAGGAGATGTGAACTGGCAGCGCTGAGGACTGGAAAGTATTAAGTGTGTGGTGGCTCAGAGCAGTATGTACAGGATGGATGTGGAATTATTTTTAGAGTAGAACTAGTTCAGTGATCCCAAGTGGGAAAGGGAGGTTAATCTGGAAGGAAGCTAAACTGGTTTTCAGCCACTTTATTCCCCTTCTCTTAATTTGAAATTTGGCTCCAGATTTTACAAGCTGCAATCCAAGACAATAAATCAAAAGGCTTTCCAATTCTTTGACACCAGGAAGTAAAGGTACATTGTCAATGGGTCACCCTGCTTTAAAAAACATGAAAAAAGCACAACCACCTTTCTTTTGCAGGAGCAGTGATAATTTAGCTATAACCCTGAAATCTGTCACTGTGAGCAGGTTTTAAAAGCATACAGTGCACTGATGGTTCTCTCTGCTGTGCCTGGGAACTCATTTCCCTGAGCTTTTGAATTTGCTTGTTGTAAAAGACGCTGATTTTGCAGAAACCTGAGTGTATCATGAAGCTCAGTTGGTCTGGGAGAGGCCAGACTGATGAAGAGAAACAGGGTGCTTTAAATCCTATCTACTGCGTGCTTGTGACAGGTTCAGGTCTGTGGATGGATATGGCTTAAACCTGTACATCTTTGGAGGAAAGGGACCAGATCCAGTTGGTAAAGAGTTTGCATTTCAAGTGTTTTGCCTTGCAATGTGTTTTCTAAATGTATTTAAGCTCAGGCCCGCAAAGAGAGTAGCTTGGGCTAGTTAGTGTAGCACAAATTGAAGACAATGACCTGTTTGTGTTCTGGCAGTGGAAATGCAGTTCGTGAGTCGCTGTGTAAGTGGCAAGTTCAGGTCTCACTTTCATCAGTGAGAGGCAGCAGAAGTCAGCCGTCCTCAAGAGCTGTGTGCTGGCAGGGAAGGGGCCAGGGGCAGGCTGTAATGATCCACGGTTGGCACACTTCGTATGCTGACCACGTACTGTACTCATGGCTTGGGAGCAGCCGGTTCACCCAGTCTCAGCCTCAGTTATGTATTTCTCTAAATTAGGGGATACCTGAGCAAGAGCACAGGGAATGAAGGGCTTGAGCCAGTTAGTTACCTGGAAATGCCCACTCAAGAATAAAGGATGTTCAGGTGCTCTCCACAAGTAGTGTTTTATCCAGGTGCCACTCCATTTTTTTTGTGTGTGTAATGACATTTATTTATATTAAAACATTAATTCTAAGAAGTTCTAGAACTTTGAGTTTTGTATGAGATTTGAAACTGTGCTGCTTATAAGGACTTCTAGGAATGCAAAGGGGAACAGGGCAAGAAAAGGTGCTGTATGGCAGCCAACCCCTCCACAGACTTGTCCACAGATTGGTTGTTCGCTTAAAAAATTAGTTGTTTCTACTCTGGATTTGTAATTTGGAATTGTTTTGGAACAACGTTTTTCAGGGAAGCTTCCAGAGCGAGGGTTATTATTCTCCCTTTGTAATGTAAGCTGGTAAGAGTAAGTTCACCTCATCTGCATTTCTGATTCTTTACCCCCACCATGTCAGCACAGAACAGGGTATTTGAGCTCGACTCCCACACACTTGTGGAAGTTAAAAGACTAAATGAAAACCCATTACTGGGGGAAAATAAATTCTTATTTACATCTCCCCAAAAATCTAGAAACATCCCTGTTGTGTTTTGGTTTTGGTTTTTTGTTTGGGTTTTTTTTACTTTTTTTTTTTTTTTTGTGCTTTATCTGTGTTTTTTTAAATAAAATTGTACTGGGTTATAATGCATTTTATTAACACTATGTACATATTAGCTGCTTTGTGTTTCAGAATGGTAGTAATTGCTTTGTATATTAAAGTGATTCTTGTGAATTTGTGAATTATTGTCATAAAGAAGTGCTTTTTCTTACTGTAACCTTTGTGGTATAAACTGTCATAACTCCCTTTTTACACAAACATTTATGTGCAGTCACATAAACATGCTTTAAAAAACTCTACAAAGTCTCTTTTTTGAGCAGGATGTTCCATTTACACTTATTTAGTGTAAATTAGATAGGAATATGGGAAAAGGCGTATCTTGAGCAGACTGTGGAGTCCTCTCACGATCTGTGGCCTGCTGTAAGTATTCATGAGATTTTCCCCAAAGGGAAGGCTTTTTTAATCTTAACTAAATTGAATTAGACTAGTGAGAGGTTAGATCCTAAAGCGAGAGGTTAAGTCCTGAAAAACAAAGTTTCTCTTCCACTCCTGGTATTTTTAAACCTGCTTTCCAGAATCCATTCTGGTGGCAATTAGCTCCATTGTTTAATAATGCGTGGAAGACTCTTCCCTTTCACAGTTTAAATATGCTGTCTTTCTCACTTTTAAGCATTCATGTAAACCATGTACTACTGATGTTAATAACAGAGCAGAACAGAAGGCAGGAAACACTGCAAGGATCACGACCTGATTATGCAATCTGCAAGGCTGGATCCAAACACTGGGATGAAAGCCAGAGGAACAAATTCAGCACCGAGGTAAACACACCTCCAGTGAAATCAAGGGGAAGCAATAAGGTCAGCTCA
Source organism: Strigops habroptila (assembly GCF_004027225.2). Lineage (NCBI taxonomy): Eukaryota > Metazoa > Chordata > Aves > Psittaciformes > Psittacidae > Strigops > Strigops habroptila. The sequence continues at coordinate 13,408,694 of NC_044281.2, read as the reverse complement.
TTATGGCTAGGATTTTGTGGTTTTCACAACTAAGTGTTTTCATAATGCCATTCACGTACTACATCAAGTCTACATCTCGGTAATGGGGGAGAATCCCAAACAGTCCATGAGGTAAAAATGCAGTTTGGCTTGAGTTTCGCACTGAAAAGAACTGGGTAACACAGATCCCTGTGCAGTCAGTAGGTCAGCTGTTAAATGTCATTCTTCTGACACTGCTGTACCCTGAAGCTCGTCATCCATAAGATACAGAGCTGAAATTCATACTCTGTGTCCTGATACTAATCAAACATAAGTTCGGTTGCAATGACATTTTAGAGGAGTTTGTTCCCTTGCAGAATGGTGTGTTTCAGGGATAGTTTCACAATCTCACAGTATGTTCATGTCTTATCTGGTCACTTCCTTGTGACTTGGATCCTCTCCCTAGGGTGAATATTTATTTCTCAAGAGACTGTTTATGCATTGCCCCACTACTCAGGGACCCATGCCCAAACACATCCTCCCTACAGATGAGTTCATATCTGTTACAAAACAGGGCCAATGCAATGGAACCACCCAAAGGAGAATCACACCGACTTCTCTAGTGCTGGGATGAACAGGGTGACAGAAGGTGCTTGGGCAGGCTGTTAATGTCATTGCCAAACAGCCAGTGAAGCATCACCATGTGTCACCTCATACTAGAGCAGGAACTCACCAGGGACCAATGGATCGGGACAGCAGACTTTGCAGGTGTCATCCATTGCAGAGGGCTGCTCTCTGTGTGCTCACTCCTTGGGCAATTACTTGTGTCCTGCATGTCTGGCATGGTTTACTCCTGATGCCTCCCCGAAGCTAAGTGTGATGGGAATATAAAACAGCTGTGAAGCCCACCCCGGGACACAGAAGGCACTGCTCCCTGCCTGGTGTGGGAGCAGTGCCTTCAGTGGGAATGGGCTGTAGGTTTCAGCTGAGTTATGTTCTCACTAGTGCTGCGAGCCCCTGAACACTGTAGCTTAAAAAGCAGCCAGAACTAATGTGCTGGTGGTGGTGGCCTACCTAATTCCTGGGTCTGGTCCCCTGAATCTAAGGAGCACCTGCACCCCTGTGGGAGTCAGAGGGAAGGGCATCCCCTTCTCCCCAAAGTGCCACTTGCTGAGCTGGGGAGCAGCCACCGAGAGCTCAGTTCTGCAGTCAAGGCACTCACCTGAGGTGCCAGTGCCTTCTCATGCTTTTCTCCAGGAGTATTTTCTTATAGGCACTAGCACTGCTTCAGCCTTCAAACATGTTCCCTCGGATTTGCATACAGCTGCTCTGCAACAGCAACACAGCAAAAGAAGCCAAGCCTGGTCTCTTCTGGCACACGCCTGCTCTCGCAGGAAGGCTATGGGCTGTAACAACCGCAGTGGGAAAACAGACACTGAAAGCTGCTGAACAACTAGAAGGAGATGCAATTAAACTGATCTGTTTTAAAAGCATAAAACTTTTCCTATTGTTAAAGCAAGGCCCAGAGCAAAGCCGCCTTTGAAAAGTGTGTAGGTTACTCACTAGGCTTTATTCTGTGCTATTTAAGCAGTATTTCAAGTATGTTCCTCCTATGGCCACAGCTATGGCTCTCAGTACTGCAAGCTGCAGCCTCTTGAGAAGGCTGAGCACAGCCAAGTAGCAGGCTTTCCCCACAGACCAAGTCACATGCACTCACAAGCCCAAGCATCAGCACGCTGCTTTCTGCCATCTCCAGCCTGGGGGGAGCCTAATATACAGTGACCACAGGGCAACTCCGAGACAAGGAAACACCAGTGGGGAGGAAAAGGAAGAGGAGTGGTGAGAACTTACAGCCATGCTCCAAAAACTAGAGCCAGAGAAGAGACTGGGGAGAGCTGGTAATTTTTTATAACCGTTGCTCCCCCAGTAGATAGGGCAGAAGAAGTCAAGTCTGGCATATTAAAGCTCATATCGTGTTCTGGTTTTAATTAAAGGTGCTGTCTTCCTTCCCTCAAACGGACTTCAATGCTAGTTTCAGACTGCAAAGTCCCAGCCAGCCGCTTAAGTACTGTTCTAGTGACACCATGTGGTTTCTAAGGATACTGTTGTAAGCAAGTGTTTTAGAGCAGCAACGCTCTGCTGGCCAAGTCCAGAGCCAAGCGAGCAACTTAGCCGAAAACACATGAGAGACACAGCAGGGATAAAGCACAAGACCTTCGGGCTTTATTCGTGAGCTGTAATGATGAACGTGTCATTTCCATATACAGTCTGCATATCGCTTCTGGACCACAGACCCTCTGCATCTTTGCCAGTTGGAAGTTTGATGGAAGCAGAAGTGATAAAGAGCTTCTAATGTCCATGGCCCAAAGCAACTGCTGGTGTTTGCTGTTGCCACTGACACAGACAGGCAGATCCTTAAAGCCTGAACTTAACCTGGGGCTTTGTAAGTTAAGTTTAAAGAAAAAAGAAGTTCCACATCCACCAAAAAAAAAGGTACTATAGCAATTCCTGCACTTTAGAAGCGTAGCCATCTTCTGTTAGCCCATTGTTTTCACCAGGTTCCTTGTTCCACCGCTAGAAAAAGAAGGAAGGCTGCTGCTGGTGCGAGCCGGATTCCAGGATGCAGCATTTCTCACATAGGATCTTGCGGAATAAACACAGAGATGTTTTTACAAGCTCGAGGTATGAAATTGTTTACTTAAAACACTGTGCACAGAAAGCACGCCGAAATCTAGACACCGCTCCAAGGTCCCAAGTAATACAAGAGTAAGTACTCTCCAGCTACAAAAACTTACAGCAGCATCCCATTCTCCTAAATAGCAGCTCTTGGAGACAGAGTAAGCCACAAACAAAGGAAGACAGAACATGATTTAACAGTACTTTGAGAATCAAGGATTGAATTGATATTTAAAGAACAGTTTGAGTCTCCTTGTTTCACTTTCTGTGCTGGCACATGCCCATGTGTATATGCCTCAAGGAGCCTTGATCTGTGTGAAAGCAAGTTTTCTTGTTAGGAACAGCTCAAGAACCATGACTGCTTTGGTACGCTTGCAAGTCAGGTAAAAACACCACTGATTTCTAAGTTGGCTTACTCTGCAATATTTACACACACACACAGCCCCCTGATCTCGTTCTTTGTTTCCCTATGCCTCTTCAATTCAGCAGTAACAGCAATAGAACCACTTTATAGCAGCTGTCTTTGTTGGTTTTCTCCTTTAAGTAGCTTCTTTTGCCACAATCTTCAAGTTGCAGAATGCCTGAACTGTTAGAGCATTTAGAGCTGGTGTCTTAGCTTATATATTTCATCCATTTTTACTTTTCAGGAGTTAAGGAAGTCATAAGGGGAAAAAACCCACTCTAATCTCTTTTTAGGTATCCCACAGAAAGTAAGTGTGGTTTGATTTTTAAACAACAGATCTTTTGATGACTTTTTTTGATGCCTGGAGATTTCTGCCATTTACATCAGTTTCAGAAATTACATTTGATAAAAAGTCAGTGGAAGACCCTATACAACTCTACTGAGAAATGAAGTAGAGGGTAGATATGCAGAACAGAAGTACAATCCTTGCTGTGTCAGACCAAGTGATCAGACAAGACCATCAGAACAAGAAGCCAGTGAAATAACACAATTGCAATTACATGCTCAGGAACAAGTGTATCGAGTAGAAATAAGGGGAGGATAGAACAGCATCAGTGGTTTACTAACAAAGCAGAGAGTCACAAGTCGTCCTTGCGACTACCCCTCTGTGCTTTGTAGATATGAACCTCCTTATTGGAGTCATAGTGGACCTCATACACAGAGAAACGTCCTCTCAGCATCCTCAAAAATCTGTGATCCCGTTCATAGCGGATGCGACAGGAAAGAAGAATCACAGTTTGCTCTGAGCACAGGTGCTCCAGCGTCTGCAGCAGCTCCGCAAAAGTTTCCTCCAGATAAACGATGTCTGCACCCAGGATGAAGTCAAATGCTCCTGAGGGGAAGTTTCCCAGGTCTTTTCCCCAAGTCAGCTCCTTCACCACAGCTCTCGGACGTAGCTCAGAAGGTAAGTTAGCCTGAACATTTGACTCCAGGAACTCCAGTGCTGCCGCCCTGTCTGTGATGGTGACATGAGCACCTAAAGTGGTACAGGAGTATACATCTCAGGCAAAGATAGTCCATGTCCATAGATACAGCATTGGGACTACAATGCTCTTAAGTCAAGCAGGCGGCTTAGTTCCTGTTAAACATTAACGACTCCCTTGAGCTGCCTGAGTAAAACCAAGCAAAGAAAAGAAGAAAACAAGCAAAAAGACCACTATCTACATATATCCTACCCTTCATCAGTCACTTAAGAATATAAGGTGTACTCCACATAAAGTTTTAGGGAACAAAAAGTATTTTCTAGAGCTTTTTCTTAGTGCATGAAGTACAGGAGTTACTTTCTGCCTTTCCACAGGTGACAACAAAGTAAGTTACAGGGATCGTTACAATTAGCCTACTCCAATTCTTTATTTGCTCAGTAGGAGAGAGGCATCTAGAGAACCTCTTTCACAGGCCAAACAAAAGTTATACCTATATGATAGTTGCATGGCATGACTATGTTTTGTTGAACTACCTTGCTTTTTTTATTTCAATAGGCACCTTCCACAGCCACTAGAGCTTTGAATTACAAAGTTAGCCTGGAACAGTTAGCACAAGTTAGTGCCCAGTCCCTGCTTCAGCCACAGGCAGATTACAAGCAAATCACTTTATTTATCCAGACCTTGGTTTTCCTGTCTGCAAGATAGGCTAACAAGGCTTACACAAGCGCAGAGAGTGGTTTCTGTCTGTAGCTTTATCTGTGCTGCCTACAAGGACAAGTGGAAGACAAGCGCAGCACTTGCTCCCTGGGGGAGAATGGCTGCGGAACTGAATGCTGCTGAGCTGAGTAGCATGGTAACAGGCGTCAGCCCTAACAGGGTCCCACCATAAAGTAAACTGCAGTGGCACCATCTCTGCAATAAATAACGCAGCAGGCTCTGAAGTCCTAACAAGAAAGGAAGATGACTCAGACAGGAAACATCACAGTTCACATATGTAGCTTTGGTGCTAACTTCTGTCCCATGCACGTAGATGTAAAAGTGTCAGTTTTAGTACAGCTGTAAATTGCTTTAAGCAAGCAAATAGAAAAGCCCTTACCTAATAATGTGGCCACTATTCCCAGCAATCCAGTTCCAGCTCCCAGCTCAATCACAGACCGATCCCTGAGATCAATGCCTCCCATCTCCAGATAAGCACACAGGACAACAGCCTAAGCCAAGAGACAAGGGCAATTAAGCACAGGGCTCATTTCAGTCACACTGAATACAGGATTTCTGATTTACGCTGAGACAGAAGGTTATGGGAAGGGTCAGGCACTTGAGGTCTGCAGCAAGACTGTTCAGCCCTGCTCTGCCTCCTGTATGCATGTGTGGTCTTTTTATGAGTTTTATGGAAGACTCTTGCAGGCAAAAGGAAAAAAGAGCCACAGAGGCTACAACTCAGATGTGGTAACACTGCTTTATGAATCCCCAAACGTAACAGGAAGCAGAAAGAGTTGTATTTGGAAAGGAAAAGCTGGGGGGTGTCAAGCACTGGTCAATGAATGCAGAATTGCAAAAGTCCAGGAGAAGGTTTCATAGTATCTTGCACTGTATTTCAAAAGGTTTCTGCACAATATGGGCACAACATCAGAAAGGACATAGGGAAAGTAAAGTATCATTACCTCTATCTGTTTGTAAGAAAACAACCAAAACAAAGAAAGAAGTAAACTTCTATCTGTTTGTATCTAACGTGTTGTATTTTACTTGATAAGGAGCTCTCTCCATAGCAAGTTCTGTCAAAGCCAACGTTGGGAAACACCAACAGCCCTATGCACCAATTCATATCAGCAGTTTGCTAGAATTACGCTTGTTCTTTAAAACGAGAGGTAAAAGTGCAATCTGTGCGTGGACAGAGACCAGACCGATGGGAGCCCGCAATTCCTACAGCGGTACCACCATGGACTGCCCTGCAACCCTGAGCCCACCACAAACCCCTCCGTTCTGGATGGCTCTTATCCCCAAGATAAAGTCTATCAATCAGCAGCCCTTGACACTACAAGCAGCAGTGCTGTGCTCTGAGGGGGATTAAGCGAACACCATGGGCCACTGTTGAGAGGTGGGTGAGAGTTCTGTGAGTTACCAAGAGTATTTCCTGTATTGGGCACTGGGCGTGCAGGGTTTTGGGTGGCCTGTTTCCCTTAAAGTCCTCCAGGATCTCTTAAGAGGGGGAAAAAAAGCTAGAAAGATCAACTTTTTCGGGGACAAAAAAAGGAGGAAGAAGAGAAAAAAAAAGGGGGGGGGGGAAGCCTTCTCTTAGCAATTCAACACTGACTAGTTTTCTAAGGTGATTCTGAAAGCCAGGACAAGGCAACAGGAAGGCATCAGCTACGGAAACACTTGGCTCGGTGCGAACACCTACCGCATCCCAGACCACGGCCGCCACCCCGAGCCGCCGCCAGTCCTGCTTGATGCGGATGGTGCGGCTGACGAAGTGGTAAGTGGCCGAAGGGCTGTGCAGCTGCCGCGCTCCCCAGCCCGCTCCCTCCTCGTAGGGGACCAAAGCCATCCCGCGGCGCGGCGGGGCCCGGCGGCCCCGGCTCACCGCGGCCTCCGCGGCCGGCGGGCAGCGGCCACGCTGCGCCTCGGCCCGCCCTGGCCGCTGCCGGGCCCGGGCCCGCCGAGAGCAGGGGAAGGCCCGGCTCCGCGCTGGGCCCGGCCCCTCGCAGCCCGGCCCGCCCGCTACTCACGCGTGGCAGCCCCGCAGCCGCCGCGGAGCGCCCAAGCCGGCCCCCAGCGCCGCGGCCTGGGGCGGGCGCGGCCTCCCCAGGCCGCCTCCCGGCTGCGGAGCGGCGGCGCGGCCGGCGGGCGGGGGGCGATCAGATCGCGGGTGAAGAGGGACGAGGCCGGGGCTGGGAGGTGCCCGGAGCGCTCCTGCTCTCAGCCGCAGCTGGAGAGGGAGCGAGGAGTGGGCAGGACGCATGGCCCGGGGCTGGTGCGGGACAGCATAGCCTTAGCAGAGTGGATATGGCACTAGGAAGCCGCTGGCTGGGTAAGGGCTGCGGCATCCCAGAGGGAAAAAGCATGGCACTGCTTCCTGCAGGAGGCTGGGGCTGGGGGGCATCTCGCATTTTCAGAGCTACGTGCCACGCGTAAAGGTACAAGGTGAGAAACATCCTGTGGGATGTTGTCTGCTGACCCCACTGCCTTTCTGTGGTTCCAGCCCATGGCTTTTGTTTCAGGGGGGGTTTGGAAGTTAGTGCACAGGGAAGGCATTGGTCTAGCCGACCGGCCTCATCCACTATTGCCAGCATGGTGAATGTTATGAACATGAACGACATGGTGTGTCTGCAAGTGTTCATCGCCAGCCTGGAAGCGGTCCCTCAACAGCTGAGTAACCATTGCTGAAACACCACGCTACTTGTGCTCTGACCAAGTCAGTAAAGCTACAGTTGTTCTTGGCTGGTGGTGTGGCGGTAATGCTCCTGCAGCGTTGTTTGTGCATGGGCTTCTCTTCACCTTTGGCTCTGTTTAATCTCCTGTTTGGCAAAACAACACAGTGCACCTCTCCTTTGTGTGTCTTCATCTCCAGTTACTTGAGCTTGCTCCAAAGGCTGCTAAAGGCCATGGGAGGGCCGGGGAAGTGTCCTGGCAGCACTTGCGCTCTGGCTGCCTGGAGGTGTTCCTGCAGGTACCCCACAGAAAGGCACAGGACTCCCAGCCATAATCCTCAGCCCCTGATTGAAACCAGGCTTCATTTGTGAAGGACCACACATAGGGAAGCGGGGCAGGGGAGCAGCATGCCTTCCCTGCATCCGTCTCAGTGGCTGTGTGGTTTGGCAGCTCCCAGTGGCACCGCCAATGAGGCAAGACCAGCCCTCAATGTTGGGGAGCGTAACCAGCTCCAGAAATCCTCCCCGCTCTTTCCCACAGGGAGCAGCAAATCTGGCTGGCACACAAATGCGAATGTGGTTACATCTAAAGCTGTTGATTTCAACAGAGTGGCTCCAGATTCATGAAAGCCTTTGTGGAGGAGCATTGCAGGCTGCACAGGGGTAGCAGGAACTAAAGCTTGTTTTTAGGTTCTGCCACTATACGGGAATGGAAACCAGAATTTCACTTGCCCCAAACCAGTTCATACTTGTCTTATGGCAACTCAGATTTCTCCAAATAAACATGCCAGAGCGGGTGCGATGATTCAGCTTACTGTGGGTTTATGTCCTAAAGTGCTGCTCCCTTGCCACTGCTCCCGCTTTGGAGAGTTTGAAACTGCTTGTGATATTATCTCAATGATTTTTTTAATTATTTATATAGGCAGTGTGGGAAAAGCAATGGGAGTGATTACACCTGACATGAGAACTCTGCATGGATGAGTTTTTGAGTCTCTTACACTGTGCCTAAACTACACCATCAGGCAAATGGAGGGAAACTCCCAAATGGCACAAAGCTTTCGCCTCCACCTCCTGTACCACATGCCAGGCCTGAGATCTCCAACTGAGATGTGGAGGAGTATAGCGAGGCTCCAGTGCTCCCAACTGCCCCCCACTTTCCCCACTCACTCCCCCCATCAGTTGTCTTCCCTACAGTGTTTCACAAAACCAAGGGTCTGGCTGAATAGCAACTAGAGCGAAAAAAGGCTGTATGTGAAAACTTATACGTTTGTTCCCAAAGATGATAATGCAGCGAGTGCTTTTATTCCAAGAATATGTTCTTCTAACTCAGATATCCCTGAATATCTTTGGAGCCCAGCAAGTTCTCTACCAATCCTGCCCTGCTTCCCGGAAGTATTTCCCCTTCCTGACTTCCATGAGCCTTAGACAGGAGATCAGAAATTACTTTCTAGATCATAACTGGATAGTGAATCTTTTACAAAGGAAGCAGGTCCACTGGAAGTTCAGTAAGGGCCCTGATTCCCCATGTTCATTCCAAGCCTATATTTACCTGCTTTTCCCATTTCCATATCCATTTTCTAAGAAGACACAGTATCCGGGTATTACTGTGGTAGAGAAAGAGATTTGATTTCTTCCACCCTTCCTGACAGTAAGAGGATAACAACAAAGAATTATGGCTAAAACAGTTGACCAGCACTGAAATGCTTTTTCTCTCAGCAGAGCTAGAGCTTAGCTCAACAGTAAAGGTGCAAGAACATAGCCTGATTCATCTTTTAAACACCGCAGAAGGCTGTAAGGACACCTAAGCTGCAGATAAACTTGTAAAGCAGGAAACCGCTGATTTTAAGGTAAGCAAGGAAAGTGTAAAGAAACACCAATTCAAGTCCATTCTTACCTCATTCAGCTACTTGATAGAGCCGGCATAATGTGTCCAATTATAAGGAAATCCTGCTGTTTCAGATGCAGGTAAGCTGCTTGGGGTAGTTAAGAAAAAGTGTTTAAGAGCAATGGTCCTTGTAATACTTAGAAGATCAAAGAATCAAGTAGATGAGACAGGAATGAGAATAGATTATTGTGAAGCTGTACTAATACACCTTCCTTTCTGAAATCTTCTCTTTCCCGATTAATATTTAAAATCCTCTGTTAGAAATGAACGTGACACATCTTGAGATAGTTGTGCAGACACTGCATGTAGCATTGCATGGCTGCGCATGGATTTCGGAGCCATCCATGATGTGGGGAAGATACTGCATCCCTCACGCAGTCTCTGGTTACCAAGGCAAAGGCAGGTATAAATAGAAACAATCTGATTCTTATGTTTTTTTAAACTACATCTAGCAACTTGTGTTGTTGATAACCCTCTGTCAGCAACGCCTCATTCCAAATGGTTCTGTTCTGCATTGGTGTAGAAACTTCTGGTCGTACACGTTCAATCCTTCCCTCTGTAAATAAATAGCAGCTACTTCTGGTTGTCATTCCAGTGAAATACGAAAAATGTCTCTTTGAAGTAAGGTTTGGACAAACATCTATTTTGCTAAAAGCTTTCATCAACCAAACCAACACGAGCTAACACAAAGCTTGGTGGAAACCCCATAAAAGCCAGCGGTCTTTCTCCCTAACTGTCACCATAAGTGGCCATTCAAATCACTAGCAGTGGAATGATGAAACAATTCTTACAGTTTTGTCTTCAGCAGTAGCTTCCAGATTGTCCGCACCACTGAGATAGATGGGGCGGTAAATCACTCGCTGTTAAATACAAAGGGAATAACCCAGAGATTAATTTGGCTGATGACAGCTTGCAGTTGCAGAATGAAGACGGCCTCATCTTGAAGTGATCTGGATCATCTTTAAAAACAATGGGGTGAATTACAAATAAAACCTGAAGTTTCTGCAGAAAGTGATAGGTTATCAGTAGACTATATAACTTGCTGCTTCAGCAAGATCCTTGCAAAAAATGTTCAATATTGAAACAAATGTATGGTCTGATCTAGCGTGTCATTTCCTTTACACACAGAGTTCCATTAAACAGTGGAGGTAATGATCAAAAGTACAAAGATGTATAATTTCATAAGTGCTTGAGCTGAAATGCAGGAAGTTTCTGGACTCTCTGAAGAGGGAGTAGTTCCCGTCAGTAACATTACATTCACGCCTTCAACCTTGCCTCTTGATAAACTGTCATACATAATCACCACATTTATTAAAATGTCTTGTTACAGAAAGATCACTTAGCTTTTAGTGGAATTACGTGACTGATCTCTCGAAGGCCTTGCAGGTCTGAAAGCTGACATTATTCTGAAGCTTTAATTAAGGAACAAAAAGCAAAATGAGTAGGCTCTTCACAGACCTGCAGCCTTATCCCTGTCTCCAGATGCTGGAGTTCTAAGCCATAAGATGCCATGTGCTGGGTCTTGTGAACCCACCACAGGGAGACTGATGCAGGAGCAGGCATCATTGCACATTGGGCAGGGCTGCTCCAGCAGTGCTACTGTGAGCACAGGGCAGTGGTGTGGAAATGGCAGCACGGTGCTCTGATTGCCCTCCTCTGCCAGCAGCTTCTCTACTCCTTGAAGATGGTTGATGGTTGCAGGCCAGGGTAACACGTGTGGCTGGTGTGCGGGATACTGGGGAGGGGAAAAATGCTGCAAAACACTGAGTGCGGATGGGGTCTGAGTGTGGATCTAGAGGTTTAATGTTAGGTGGCCAAATTTCTGATGTGTTCTACAGGTACCATGTCAGATAATTGGAGAAGAAATTACAGTGCAAGCAATGCACTGTTATAATTTAAAACTAGTTAACAACTACTAAATTAAAAACGTTTAAAAACAATTATATAGACAGGCAGACAACAGCTATAGCATTCATATAGATGCAAAAGCATCTGCCTCAGTGCAGAGGTTACCTTTTTAAAACCAAGAAGAATCCAAGTTTAGGAAAAAACATGGAGGTTTTAGTGTTATTTGCAATGGTAGTGGCAGTGTTTCTCTTCTCCACTCCTTAGAAAGAAAGACAATGGAGAAGGAGGAAGAGACAAGCCTAAGCAATTTCAAAGCTAACAGAAAGGGTTCTTCAGAACCGCCTTGCAGGCTTTGATGGCCCAGGGTTGGAATTAAATCTTTAGAAGTTCACCCTAAACAAACTTACTGCAGGGTTTATGCATGCAATTTGGTGTTTCTGAATGAAGTCACACATCTATGTTAATGTTTGTGTTAAAATACTGGAAAGCATTTTCCTCTTCCTCACAGGAAATTTGTACCCATGACCTGCAGTTTCTTACATGGTACATCAGAACAGTAGTTCTGCCAGCCCTCTGTCCAAGAGCACACAAAGTACATCTTTGCAGGCCTCTGACTTTCTTGGCTTGAGCCCATCTCAAATTCTCTCCTCAGGTACTAAGTTTCCATTAACTCTACCTTAGCCTTTGATAACTGTGAAGCTGGTTTTATTTTGCCTTAAGACAAAATAAAGTTGGATCAGAAAAGAGAAGCTAAGGTAAAGAAACATTAACTCCCATATGTCTTTGCTGTTGGTATCCCTGCAGTGATCCAGATGCTTGCGTGCTAGCCAAGAAGTCTCTGCATTGCCTGTAATGACATCTTAGATTGCTGCAGAGGCAAAGGACGGATTTAATCAATGACACGAGCACTGCAGTCTCTTTATGCTATGAAACAGAGGCTCCTGGCCCTGATTTGCATGACTCACTGCTAGCCAAGGGTAGTACAGAGGATTTTAAAGCATGAAAATTTAGAGCTACTAAAAATCCATCTTGTGTGTTCTGAACGACCTCACTGGTTACTCTTTTTCCAAAAAACATTGGGATTTACTATTTCCCTAACTATTGTTTTGCTTCAGGCTTTTTCCCTTAAATGGCCATAGTCTTTATGTTACTTATCAGCTTCAAAAGACGATCAGGCGTGCAATATTTTTGTCCTGTCAGCTGGTAGTGGATTTCAAAACAGGATGCCTATTTTTTCCCCCCATTATTTGAAACAGTGAGACACAGAAGTCTGAGCTTTTGTTTGCAGTTGGTTATACAGGTTCAACCTGGTGATTCATTCTTCCTGCAGCTACATTTCCAGGAAAAGACAAAGTCCTGGCTCTTCTCCAAGTTATCCATAGACTGCTTGAGAGTAAGATCAGAAAGCACTCCTTCTCCCACAGCTGGGACACTTTCTAAGAAGAGAGGAATTGAGCGCAACACATCCCAGAGCTGGTGTTACGGCCTTGCAGAGGAGCAAGAAGGCACATGGCCTTGGAAAGGCATGTGCAGTACCAAGTCAAGGTGCAGATAACAGCATTATTTACATGATTTAAGATTCTTGGCCTAGTGAAGCACAACTGAACATTTGCAAGGAGTCACTCTCCATTTCTGGGACTGATGGTGAAGCTGGGTGGTTTGTGGAAAATCCTGCAATTTCATTTCTGGCATGTTAGGAGACTCAGCTTCTTGTTGCAGTTGATATGGGCAAGAACGTACCCCTGGATCTGGGAATTTTTCAAGAGTTGTTATTCAGTTAGGAGCTGGTAACTATGGTTTCAGACATCTCCTCTCGCGGATACTGCTGCTCACAGATGAAGGGAGGCCTCGTTTTCCATCATGAAGCAAGGGACTACAGGGTTGTGTGGTTATGAATGTAAACTCTAAGCTTTCAGAGAGGGAGTTAAATAAAAACATGCACAAATCTACCTCCAAGTAACCATCACAGAAAATGTAAAGACTTGTCTGAGAAGTGGAGTTCCTTTGAATGCAAGCAGACAGCGGCTCACATGTACAGGGCAAACAGGCCAAGTAAAGAGACAGAATTATCTTCCCCTGTAAGCCCACAAGCCAAAACACAGCTGGTAGCTAATATTAGTCCTGTCAAGCCTGACGGTCTTCATTTATTATGCACCCTGCAAATAATTATACATATACTTAAGCTTATAGCCCAGAAGCTGCAGTCAGTAGCTGGCAGGGTACGTTCCTCGCTGGTATAGATCCTTTGACCTTATTAGACTCAGGAGTGAATCTGGTCCTTTGTATTTCAGAATATATCATAGGTCTTTTTCATCTCCGCATCTCAGACATATAGATTGCTCCCCCCTTCAGCTGTCATCACAATCTGACTTTGGTTTTGTTTCTGGATCCCGCCTGGCCTTCCTTACAGGCTATGTGGAGTTCTCCTGACAATTACAGCAACTTCCCCAGAGGGCTTAAATTATGACTCGTTTCCCACATTTTGAATAGTTGCTTTCCTTTCTGTGAAAATTAAAGCAAACACACTCTCTCCCCACCATGCATTAGTAAGAGTTAAACACGAGCCATCACTTGGTGGAGGAATGCAGGCCTGTATGATGAGCTTGCTTTCTTTAGGGAATAGTGACATTAAGTGTCAAATTTATAAACTCCCATCTGCGCCAGCATTAACACACGCTGGAATCCATTCGGCAGTCAGTACCCTTGAGCTATTACTTTGTAGGTTACATGTAGGTCACATTTTCTTTGTGAATGCAAGAGAATTACTTTTTATCTTCGTAAAAGCAAGATTCAGGTTAAAAGATAAAAAAAAAGAAAGCAAACCTACAACGCCAGAACAAGTCAAAAGCTGCTCTGCTCCTCTCTTCCCTGGGAGAAAGATGCAGGATGCTTTTGAGGAACAGACATAAGGACTCCACTGAAGTTACTCCTACCCTTGTTTTCCACAGAGGTGCATCTCGCCCCTGACAGCTGTAGGACCTGTGTCCCTGTCTTGACAGCATCCATCCATGCTCTGGGTGCTGCACATCACTGGTCTGCCCACCGCAGCACGAAAACCTGCTGTAACCCCCTCGCCAGCAAGTGTTTGTCTGCACATCAAGGCATGTGAGGAATAGCTGCCAGGTGGGAGAAGGGATGCTCTGCCCGAGCCAAGCCGGCACAGTGCATGGCTGCCGGCTGCAGTGCGGCAGCAGCTCCTGCTGCATCACCCTGCTCTGTGCTCAGAACCTGGCCAGCACACTGTGAGGAACTTTATTGTTATGTGCCAACCATCAGGATACTGCTGAGAGCTGGTCCTTCTTTCCCTTAAGGGATTGAAACCTGTTAGGTATGCAACTGAAACAGGAAAAGAGAAAAAACTAAAAAACCCAAAATGCCTTCATTCAAGGCTCACACCTGACTAAAATCCAGGACTTTGGTCTGTGCCCTTGTTGCCTGAGTTATCCTAGTCAAATGCAGCACCAAGGCAGTGTTCAAATGAAACTAAACATAGCCCCTAACAGGTTAAAGGAGCATGAATGCTCAGCACTAATCCAAACTACAAATACTGCATGCATTTAAAGCTGAGCGGTAAACTATGTTCTCATCCCATAATACAAAGCTTTCACCATCTTAAGAAGTGTTTGCCCAGTGCAGAAGATGACACAAGTTCTTTCTGATTTGTTTGAATTTTGTCTGCAAACATGTAGGTTCAAGCCCCATTCAGAATAGGCCATAGCCTGTGATCAGGCCTCTTCACAAGTGCCTGCCACTGGCTCAAAGAGAGGAAGCAAATACACCCATGAAACCCGTTTCCATCACTTGCAAGTCTCTCTTTCGTGGTGGTTTTCACCCAGTACAACTTGAAGCTGGAGTGTCCTTCCCAAGGAAGATGCAGAAATGGCATGCTGCCATCGGTGGGACTGGCACTTCCCAGTGTAACCCTCCACTCTTCCCTGGGAATAGCATCAATTCTCACCCGTTATGTGGGACCATCTTATTGCTACTCTGCAACAGGACTTAGTAATCTTTAAAGGCCAGTCTTGTAATCAGGAGAGCTCAATAAAACTTACCTACCTCCCTTGCACCATCATCTGCATTAGGAATTGCCCTACTGTGGCCGCAGCCCTGGTGAACCAGGACAGCCCTGAAACCAGGTGTGGGGTGAGCGCTGCAACTAATGGGAAACATTGCTGGAAGAGTGGAAAACAGTTCAGTCCAACAGGTTATGTAAAAGCACAGTATTTGGTATCCGTGAGCGAGAAGGGGTGCTGCCCTCTGGGTGCCCTGCTCAAAGAGAAGGGGCAGCAACTGAGGGTCCCGCGGCACAGAGCTCTTCTTCCCAGAGCAGCAGGAAAAAGGGGTTGGATCCCAATGGTCTGTAGTAAGCTATTTTCAGCTTATGTATTTGTTATCGCCAAGATCCGCCATCCAAAACGCCTACTTATGCAAAATGCAGAACTAGGTATGTGCTGCCCATTGTACATCAAAGTAATTGATTCTTTTAGAATGGAAGCTGTCTGATGATTCACAGGGTAAATCAAGCAAAACAGTAGGAAGACAAGACAGAAAACAGGAAGAGAACCAGGACTAGTAATAAATCATGGTAGATGGTATTCAGTATATTGCTGGAGCAGTAAGTCAATGGAGTGCTAAGCTGCATGAATAAAAGATAATGTGTTTCATCTCTGCAGGGTGTTGCTCAGGCTATACCTATTAACAGGATCTACCTGGTTCTGCAGAAAATACGCACAGCAACAGGTTTTGTCATATCATCCTGATAAATCAGATCGGTATTAAGATTTTAAGAGTTAATTTGCCAAAATGTAGGGGGAAATGAATATTCCTCATTACCGCAGCTACAGGCAAACATGCACAGATATGGAAAAATACTCTTTACTGGTGTACTGAGGTATGTGGAAGCGGAAGCTTAAATTCTTCTGGAATGACGGGGAGGTGGGACGGTTTGCTGTTTCTGTGATTTCCAGGGATTAAAGTCAGCTTCCTCTTGCTTAAGACCTACATGAACAAGGCTACACAGGGAAACAGACTACTGATTTCTTTCCTCCCTCTGCATGTTTGTATAAATCCTAATACTCTACAACAGTGCTAGCATGGGGGAAGAGCAGCCCTTGTCTCTTCCCCTTTGCAGCATTGCACACTGAGAACAAGTATGAGACCCATGGGAAACTTCAGCCTGTGGGAGGCAGAGGAACTAAAACCTTCATGCCCAAATAGCAGTGAGACACGTCACATACTCCAGCCACTCCAAGTTCCCAGCATTTTTCATCTATTGGGACAATTATGTGGGATTTTGGCTGCTGGGGTTTTGGTCACGGTTCTCGGCCGCCTGGTGAGCCACTCATGCTCACTGCTTCTGCACCCTTGAACAAGGATTTTCCACTGCCCAAAACCACAGCTCTGGCAAAGGGCTCCCTGAGGCTGCTCCAAAGCACAGGCTTAGCAGAGGCGCTCGCTGTGGTGGTACCCCTCCACCACAGACAGGCAGCCCCATCGCATACACTGGCGTGGCTGCAGGGACCAGGATGGACACAGTTTAAGAGATGGGATGCTCAGTGTCATGGCTGTGTGGCTGGATGTGCGGATTTGCCTGTGATTCCTACCACCGCTCCGCGTGGAGCAGACTCTCCTCTGCCGGCACCGAGCTGCTGGACGGGGCTGGAGCACAGCAGGCGTGCAGCTTGCTCAGGCACTGCCACTTTTAACATAGACCCAGCCAGCTGCAGACAAGTAAGGGAGTTGCTTTTCTGGGGTAAGAGGGTAAATTACCCCAGTTTATATTAAATAGTGCAGTGCAAGCCAGCTCTTATTCCTGCTTGAGAACTAATTACTTCACTAAACCACACCAACTCTCCAGCTTTCTTCTCTTCCCCCACCATCCTCACCAAACATCAGTGGATGCGATGCCAGAGGGAAGAAAACACCAACTTCTGAATGGCTGTTTGGCATGAGGCCCCTTTTCTCCCTCTCTGACACAGGCGAGTCTCCATTTCCACTCAACCGTTGAGTCCCGTCCTTCCTACACCTGGGGGTACGACCTGCTGTCCTACAGCTTTGTTCCAAGCAGAGTACAGAGGGTATGGAGGGACGTTGGGCTGAAGTGGTTCAAAAAGCACTGAAAGCAAATCTCCTCCGAGGCCCTCATGTAATCCACAGCGAGGTTGGATTTCTATGGAGTAACAAGGCTTTACAGACTGTCAGCAGCGTGTAGAGAGGCTTAGCTAACGCAGTTTAGAGAACTTGCCAGAAGTGTAAAAGTGTAATTCGCCAGTCTGAAGGAATAATCCTCATAGAAGATTATAAATCATTTAGTTCCTCCCTTTATTGTGCCTGGGATTAAGTTGTACAGATTCTAGAAATGCAGCACCTATGACTTCCTCTCTTCAAAGAAACCAGGCATGGTTTTGTCTGAAAACTCTGCATCCACAATCACATGAGAGAGCCAATGTTAGGATTTGTTCTACAAAATAGAGTAAAACCCTGAGCCTGCCTATCTCTGGAATAGCTGCCAGCATGATAGCAGTGTTTTGTAATACTTTGTGTGTTCTTGAGTCTTCTGCAGAGCCATTCTTCTTATCAGGGGCCAGAGTTAAATTTCTGTAGCGATAGTGAGGTGATCCATTGCAGAACGACCTGTGTTCGTGTTTATCAGGGCCTGACTGCTGTGGGTATCTTGCCCTCTAATCCATCTTCCCTGGAGTGTATTTGCGCATTCCAGTCCTCTGAGCAGCTCTCAGGTAGCCGAGACTCACCAAGCAAAAACGCAGCTGCTGCTGGAGACTTTCCATACAGCGGAACAGAGTCCCCGGGAATCCCAGCGGCCACGTATAAGGTTTCGTCCCCAGGCTGCACGCGGGTAACGCACAGAGCAGCAAATGTAAGCCATAAGCGAGCAGCACTGCTTATGCTCAACCGTTTTGAGGAACTGTAAAGTTATAGAATCACAGAATCATAGAGTAGTTTGGAAGAGACCTTCAAAGTCACCTAGTCCAACCCCCTGCAGTGAGCAGGGACATCCTCAACTAGATCAGGTTGCCCAGAACCACATCCAGCCTGGCCTTGAATGTCCCCAGGGCTGGGGCATCCACCACCTCTCTGGGCAACCTGTGCCAGTGTTTTACCACCCTCATTGCAAAGAATTTCTTCCTTGCGTCCAGCTGGAATCTCCCGTCTTTTAGTTTAAAACCATCACCCCTCATCCTGTCACAACAGGCCCTGCTAAAAAGCATCTCCCCAACTTTCTTACAGGTTCCTTTTAAGTATTGAAAGGCCGCAATAAGCCATCAGAACTGATCACAGAGCTCCCAAGCGGCTGCTGCAGCCCCCAGATCAGCCTGGCACCCCATAGCAAAGGCCACCCGCTTAGCACACATGGGGATGGGTGGGCAAAACACCCCAGAACAACCCAGGAGCCCTTAAAAACCTTTAGTAAGTGGGGTAGGGAGCCAGCATGGTCACAAACAGCCTTTTAAACTTACAAGAGCAGCATGGTGGCTGCCTACATCCCGCACTGAGCCTCCCCGGACTGCTGTACACAACCATTGTGGAGGCAGCGCACAGCATGCAGGCACGGTATTGCTAATAGTATTATATGCATGTATCTGTTTTATTACACCATATTATTGCTTTTTATTATTTCTTGGGCGACACGGTTTAGTGTGAGGCGTCCCTGCCCATGGTAGGGGGTTGGAACTGGATGCTCTTAAGGTCCTTTCCAACCCGAACCATTCCATGATTCCATCCTATCGCTGTTACACTATTACTGTGCCTTAATGCTACTGCCGCCACGCGCGAGCCAGTCGCGCGGGGACCGCGACTGGGGGGCGTGGCCGGAGGGGGGCGTGGCCTAAGGGGGGCGGGGGGCCGGGTCCCCGGTCCAGCTCGCGGCGTGTGCGTGCGCGCGCGCGCGAGGCAGGAAGGGGGGCGGGCCGGCAGAGGCGCGGCGGTGGCGGCGGCGGCGTGACGAACGCCGCGCCCATTGGCGGAGCGGCGTCACGCGGCACCCCGGCGGGAGGCGATTGGGTGGGAGCGAGGCGGGGCTGGGCCGGGCCTCACCCCCCCCCAACCTCATCCCTTCCCCTTGGGGGCCCCCCCCCCCCTCCTCCCGCCGCCCCCCCCGCCCGGGGGCAGGTGGCCGCTGGCGCGAGGTCGGTGTGTCGCCGCGCGCAGGAGGCTCGCGCGGCCGCCGGGGCGGGCGGTGGCGGCGCTGAGCGCGCCCCGCCCTCGGCCCTCCCTCCCCCCGCCCTCCCGGCGCCTCGGCTCCCCCTCCCCCGCCACAGCCCGCGGGAGCCGCGCAGCCGGGGCCCGGCGGGGGAGCTCCGAGCTCCATGGGCAACACCGTCACCTGCTGCGTATCCCCGGACGCCAGCCCCAAGCTCAGCCGGGCCCGCGGCGGCGGGGCAGCGCCTGGGCCCGATCGCTGGGCGGACGCGTACCAGGCGGCGGCGGCGGCAGGCGGCGGCGGCGGCTGCTCGGGATCGGCGGAGGCCGAGTCGGGGGACTCGGATCCCGGCGGCGGCGGCCCGCACCTACAGCACATCAGCGACCGGGAGTTCCCGGATGGTGAGCGGTGGGGCCGGGAGGGCGGTGGGGGGCGCCGGCCACCGCATCCCCACCCCGCAGGCGGCTGTCCCCGTGGTGCCCCCCCCCGGCCCGCCCCGCCGCGGGTGAGGTGCCCGGGGCGCGGCGGTTCCGCGCCCGGGGCGCGCCCCCTTTGTCCCGGTGGTGGGGGGGAGCGTGCGGTCCGGCGAGCCCCTCGGGGGGGAGCGGCCTGCCGCCGGCCGGCCCCGCGCCGCGCCCCAAGCAAAGTTCCCCGCGGCTGTCACCGCGCTGACAGCGCAGCGCCCGGGTTTCCTGCGGGCGCGCCGCCGAGCTGCCGCCGACGGGGCGAACCGGCCGCGGGTCCGGGACCTCTGCCCGAAGTACCGCAGCGGCGCGGCCGCTGAACGAGTAACCCGGCCGAGGGCGGAGGAGCGGCCGGTTTCCCCCTGCCCCGTGGTGACCTCCCGCGGTCCCTGGCTGCCCCGCTGGCCGGTCCCGGCTCGCGGAGAACCCCAAAGAGCCATGGCAGAGCCCCGTTTGAGGTGGAAGTCTGGCTTCTTGTTTCTCCTTAACTATGCAGTCGTGACTCAGTCGTAATGCTCAGGCAGTTAGCAAAAGCTGCTGCATTTCCAGCCTCTGTTGAACAGGAGGAAGGAAGAGGGTGTGTGGGGAGTAAGGGAATTAAGAATTACAGAGATTGTGTTCATATGACATCATTGTGGCTGGACGGGGGTAATTTGTAATCTAGCTATGCAGGGTGCTCAGTTATAGCTGTGGACTCATTACACCGACATTCCTTGTCGTGCAGCTCTCAGTGTTCCCAGTTTGCTTTCCTCGAGCTCATGGGAAAGGACGTGTTTGCTGTTCAGGCTCCTTCCAGTTCTACCTGGAGCACTGGTGTCACACAGGCTTGCTCTGTAATACATCTCCTTTTGAGACATGCCTCTGAAGAGCTTGCAGGGTTGCGCTGCAGTGAGAGTTACAGAGACAGCATGTAACAGGTTTGGGGTGCTCCCGTCTGTCTGTATGTTCACGTGATACCGTAAGCACACAGTGCAATGTAATAGCTTATGATATTCAAAACTCAGTTTAATTAACAAGCTTCTTGCTATTCCTTTTCATAATTATGACCACACCTATATGAAATACGTTCAGTTGAAAAAAGATTGTCTGTCTGACGTCTTTAATGTACAAGGCATACAATAAGAATTCATGGGCCCTCCATACTCATCTTGAACTTAGGGAAAAACATTTTTCTTACCAGAGAGAAACTGGCTGCCAAAGAGTGTGGGGAAACCTTCAGAAATGGAATTATTAAACTCGCATGGTTCTGCACAGCACCATATGGTGCAGCTGTTACAGAAACGAGATGGAACGCTCAGCCCCTTGGATCTCCTTTGAGACAGCTGTGCAGTACAGCAGTAGGAGAAATTATATTTGCCATCTCGGAGAAATAAAACTTTATTTTTGTGAGAAGATACTACAGAAATCTGTTAACTCTCCCATACTTGTTAAGGGAGGAGGAGATAAACCCTGAAAATTCTAATAAGTCAAGCAAAAATGCCCAAGCTAAATAAATCTGCTCAGGAATAAGGGTTGTATTTGTTTGAATCTTTAGTATGTGGTCATGTCAGTAGCGCTGGGTAACTAGGCTTAATTGTGAATTCATCCAGATTTTAGGACTGGCCTTGAAGTAGGGAAGTATTTAAGTTTTTGAATTTGCATACGTGAATAATGGTGTGTAGTGAAGAATAAGACAGTAGCTGTCTGTCACAGATTATACTTTTGTGGCTATGGAAACTTTGGTCTTGAGGCAGGAGGTAATCCTAAAATTAGAACTGCGTAAGCAGTACGTGTTTTAGGTGATGTTAAAGATCGCTTTTACAGCGGTATGTGGTTCAGTGTTGCGTGGCCTCAGAATCATCTGCTACAGATGATTAATGCTACTTTTCTACAGTTTTCCAATTGATGTGACTGTTTAGGGCTGCAAAAAGTATCAAAGCTTGACATCTTTATGAAAATGCAATTCCATATGGTCAATATTAGGAGTAAAACTTCTTGCGTTCGTTTTTGAATGTTATAGAGCACTACTTGGGTAGGATGGTAGCAGTTAACTTCAAAACATAAAAATCATTATTTGCAAAGTCTGAAATTGAATGTTACGAAACAGACATTATAATGAGTTTTTAGGTGATACTGCTGTTTAATTTAAGACCTTCTATGAAAATAATAAATCTGAAAATGCAGCGCTTGCATATACCAGATAGCTAAACTTATCCGTCTTAACTCTGGGATATAAAAGCTGTCAGCATACCCAAACCATGCAAGCAGCCTGCATTAGTGTTAAGTAGTCCAGCAGTTTCACTTGAGGGATAAATATTCTATATCTTATTAGTGCATAATATCATAGGTTAGCTAAGATGCCAGTCTTGTCAATAATGGAAGGCTGGGGACCTCCTGGCTGGCCTTTTCTTGAGTGCTTTGGCAGGGGGAAAAGAGAAAGCTGCAGGGAAAAAGAGTCAAGATCATTTTGGCTATTTTTGTTCCATGCTGCTTGCTCAGTTCTGGGAGTTTCTAAGAACACAGCTAAATATATCAGAAAGCTAGCATCCAAATGTGATGGAGATGCTTCATTCCTTAAATTTTCATCTTTTAAGTTGTTTGTTGTTCTTAAGTCTGTCTTAATACTTTTGCACTTGTTTTGCTAAAATTGAATGTTTTGGTTGAGTCAGGAATGCAGAAGTTACCAACTGAGCCTTGGACTTTTTGTTTTGTAATGTTTTGTCGTGCTTTTTCTTAGGGAGCGGAATGTAGTCCTTGCAGGTCCGTGCTCTTAGATGAGGATTATGCAGTAGCTTCTCCAGCACACTACTTAACAGGCACTGCTTTCCAGTCAGCACCAGTTATATTGTCTGTATCAGATCAGAATTAAACAAGAAGAATCCCACTATCTTAAAATAGGAAGGTTTTAAAGTGGTATTTATGTACGACAAAAAGGGAGTGGTAAGTGGATTAGAAATAAAACACACTGTGAAAGTGTAATGTTTCAACAAAAGTTAATTCAGACGGGAAGGGATTGCCAGATCCACTGCTAAGACAGAATTTGAAGGATGACTTTGTATTTAATGGTTCTCAAGATCCTGAGCCATAACCTGTTCAATGCATGCTTTTCCAGAATGAGAAATAAGCCTGTATTTGTGGTATGATGTGCTAAGCCAAGTTGCATTATGTAAACAGGAATAAATATAACTTTGGAAATGATAGTTTCTTCCACATAGGTTCGTGCCTAGTATTAATGTTATCGAAAGCTGAAATAAACCTGAAGCTGATAGTTGGCTGTTCAGCTGCGCAGTAAGTGTTCCTTCTTCCAGTGTGCAAGCAACAGTCCGAAGCTGTCTGAACTGACCAAAAAGGCTTTCCTATCTAGTTTTAGAAACGGCAGCTCTTTGATCTTAACGTGCTATTTGAGCTGTGCTGGTTGCTGGTGTGGGTTCTTTTTTGTTGTTTTGGTGTTCCCCCCTGAAATGTGTGTCTGCTAATCTTTATTTTGGCCTTGGTTTTTTTCCTGTGGCTTTTTTTTTCTTGGTTGTTTGGGGGAGAACTTCTTTTGGCTGACACTTTCTTGCCTATCCCTATGTTTAAACATAGATTTAGCTTTTCATAAGTTCTTTGATCCTTGGATAAAACTAGAACACGGCCTTGCTTGGCAGACTTCTCTCACTTGTGCTTGAAAACATCTCCCTCCACCTCTGCTGTTTACTGTGTTCATGATTTTAAGCAGAGCTTTGCCTGATTCACATGAACCAAGGGAAAGATTGTTGACCTACTGAAGTGGTGGGACAAAATGAATTTATACCTTCACCTGGAGAACTAGAGGGTGGGCAGGGGGGTGGAGAACGACAAGGGAAAAGACCATCAGGAATGAGAGAGAATGGCAAATGGAATCAGGAGGGGTGCTGAGTGGGATGTGAGTGGGATGTGGTTATCACACAGAGGTTAGATGGGAAAACAAGCAGAAGGAGGTTTGAAGAGGAAGGTTAACAGAGAATGAAGTAAGTGAGGTGTACCTGAACAGGCTCAGAGTAGTGCCTAGAATAACTTCAAGCAACTTTTTGCACCTACTTTTCTCTTTTCAGCAGCCCCCTGGTTCTCTAGAGGCTGTGCCGTGCTGAAAGGGGCAAGCTTCAAGTTGCCTGCGTGCTGCAGTTATTAAACAATGTTGAGCAGATTCCTGAGTGTATTGATTGTGGTCTGATTTCACCAACAGCTTGTCTATAAACTGCCTTGCAGAAGGTCGAAATACTGTTCATTTGTTCCTCTCATATATAATGTCAGCTTACTTCAAGCATGTGGTTGGAGTTTTTTCTCCTGTTTTGTTTTGTTTTAAATCCTGGTTAAAATGTTAGTAAGTTAAATAATAATAATAATTTAAAAAAATACAAACACTTTGATGCAAGGATTTAGCTTTCTGAAGCCAGCAGTTTTCAGCACAGGAAAGTCTTAACCATCTCATATTGTTATTTTGCTTGTCTTTATTTGAAGATCTGTAGCTGTGTAAACTGACAAATACCATTGTCTAGTTAGACATATATGAAGTTGGAGGTGAAAACCATCTGATGCTCTGGCCCCTTTTCTGGTGTTCCCTATCCTTTCTTGTATTTGGTGAGTTTTTCACCTAACTTATGCTAACTTACTGAGAGTTTCCTGTAACTGACTAGGAATTAATTACAAAGATATTTGTAGCAGTTGCAAACAATATGTGGTCTTGACAAATGTGAAAGAATGGACTCTCTGTGAGCCTGAAACACCTTCCATGTTGCTGTCTTAAGATTGCCTAATCTTATGGCCTTTGTGAAATGATCTGTAAAGTGCCTGTAGTGAAAATGACTGAATCGCTAGGTCATTCAGAAAAATGCTGAAATTGATCTACAAATCTGGTAACTGGAAATTGAAATTATCATCACTTGTATAGCATCTATACTTCTGTTCTTATGCTTAGGCGCTACTGACAGCTAAGGAATCCTTTATCCTTTTCTCTCTTCACTAAATCTTGGAGACTTCTGCAGCGAGTAAGTTTGTGAGAGCCTTAGGTTTTTAAGAATAGTTGATATGGAACACACATACATGAAACTCATATGGAAGGAGACTGGTTTGTTTTGGTGCACATGTTTCTTCAGGCTTCCAGTATAACAGCTATAATAACTGAGAGATTTTCATGAAATGGGAAATATTGAAAGGAAATACATGGCGAACGCAAGGGGTTTGCCGAAACTTGCGGAACTAAGGAAATGGAATTAATTTTCATCTTGATTTTTTTGAAACTAACCTCTAGGATCCCTTCTTCGTCAGGCTTTCTTTAGGACACTTTCTCTTTTCCCTCCAACCAGTCAGGGTAGATGTAAAGCAACAGAAGTTTTGTGACTAGGAGTATCTGTTCTCTGAAGTGCGATCAGTGTGATGAGGTCATACTGAAAAGCTGACTAACAGGGGAATGAACTCTTGCACAAGCCAGCAAAACACAAAAACCTACTCCTCCCAAATTCGCATTACACATTAAATGAAGGTTTCTGACAGTGTTTCTTCCACATATACAGGAAGAAGTGACTCTGGGAGGCAGGAGGAAAATTCGACTAAACATTAAGAATCCATATGCTGGATCTTGTAGATCCTTGCCAACAAACTCTTCTTGAGATTTCTAAATATGTTTGGTTTTTCTTCATTACAGCTAGAGTTTGAATGTGCACTTTTATTTCACTCATTAGAAAACAGTGTTTTCAGAAGAAAACTTTGAATGTTTTGACTTGAAGGGACAAACAAGGATGCAACTAGCTTTAAAAGCTCGGTGCTATTTATTTAAATGTGTAGTAAAGCCAGATTAATAAAATTGAAGATCACACTTGCAGGTCATGCAAATATCAGGTTTACCTCAACAGCTTATGCAAAAGTCCCACTGTCAAGCAGGTAGTGTTCTGCAGTGTTTGATGAGCTGTGTGTGTATAGCACAGCTTTGCTTCTGTTTGGAGTTCTGAAAGGGTCTTGAGCCATTGCAGTAATCAAACATAGTTGTTGAGGTTTTTTCCAGTGTGAAAAGTAACACTGTCTTGTCATCAGATGTGTCAGTCGGAGTCAGATAATAAACTGCTGAATGCCAGCTTCTTTCAAAGACCAAAAAAAGCTTTTCTGTAAAATTGTTGGACATGTTTTGTTATGCAGATAGTTATTCTTCTTTTATAGAACAAACTGCAGGTAAGCTGGGAATCCACACAGCCACTGTAAAGAGTGACTGTTTGAGCTTGTGCCTAAAATGGCACACAACTTGATGGCACTGTTAACTTTCCTAAAAGCCCAAATTTCATTTGAAGTTTGCATTAACGTGAGCGATTGGAAGGGGAGAAAAAACTTAACATGTGCCAGACCCATCAGGTGGCATATGACACTTAGCACACAGTACAGTGCATCTTATTTTGGTTACCTGCAGACACTAGATGAAGGGAGCATGTGAGGAGTTGTTACGGGGAAGGCTTTCCTTACGCTTGCAGTTATCAGCATGAATCTAGGATTATAAAACTTGTTTGATCTTTAATGTGTACAGTTAGAAATTTTTGCTTTGGCATATCAATAAAAAAATTAGAGCTGTGCAGTTCTTCTTTAGCTTCTGATGGTAGTGAATTGTGTTACACATGAAGGTCTGTCTGGGGAATAAAAAGCAGAGAGCACATAACCAATTCTTTCTCCTTGTATTTTTGAATGGTCCTACATTAAATGCAGTACAGAAACACGTCTCCCGACAAAATATCAGTAACTTCTAAGATCTAGCTTGTGAACTGCTCTTTTCCTTCTAGTTCCAGGATAAAATCCTAGGGTCATCTAGTTTTCCTCCCTTTTAACTGGTCCTGCTTTCACTGTGGAATTTGGGGCACTTCTGACATCCTGCTGTTCTGCCTAGCTAAAATGTGTAGAAGTGATTATAACCCTGGCAGGTACATCGTGAAACACTTGGAAGCCTACTTATTTCCTTCAGTCCCAGGAAAGCTACTTATTCTGTATGGTGGAACAGATTTCTTCATCATGTTTCCCCAACAGGGGCTGTGAACCGAGGAATTTGCTATGGAGGCCGATGATAGTGGTGTGGATCCTCCTACGCTTTAAGAAATGCAGGATCCTGTATTGGTTTTTTAAGCCACAGAAATTAATTGATAACTTAAACCCTGGCTAGCCCACTGTGTTTAGTAGGTGATCTGCACTTTTGTTTTCTAAATTATTCTGATTTTAATAGCAAATTTGAAATGCTCACTTTGTCAGTTTCTTGTTGAAGCAGCCCAACTAAGGAGTGTGGTATAAAAGGGCAAATAATTCCTTCTTAACTAAGAGAGCTTGTTGTATATTGAAGTAAGTTCTGCAGCCTTCTAAAACATCACAGTGCACTTAGGTACGTGCTGGATATTGATAATGATACTGCTGTTATTGTAGTAGTGCCATAAAAAACAACTGTCAGATTTTAAACAGCTTTACAAAATACTTCTGTGTGTATTGTGTAAAGTCAGGATCTTTACAAATAAGGATGTAACAATGAGGGAGGTCAAACACTGGCACAGGTTGCCCAGAGAGGTCGTGAAGTCTCTGTCTGTGGAGATATTCAAAACCTGACTGACACAGGCCTGGACAGACCCTAGTTGAGCAGGGGGTTGTTGGACTTAGCTGATCTCGAGAGGCCTTTTCCAGGCTCAACAATCCTGCCTTTCTGCGAACAAAGGCCAACTGTGTGGATTGGTTTTAGTTGTTTTCTTTTTAAATAGACTTGATTTCCTCTAGGGAGTTAGGAAGGAGTGTTTTTAAGGGATCTGTGCATATGCAAGTGTTGGTTAAGATTGTTTTCACCAAGATTTTCCCTTAAAATAGAGTTCCTTTCTGAGAACAGGTTGTGTTTGAAAGCACTTTGTTACGCAACAGATCCAGTCCTTTATGTATTCAAATTTGCTTGTATTAGTTATGAAAACAGAGCAAGTTTTGTGTCTTTTGAGTCCATCCCATTCCCGAAGAGAGATGTGTTTTGTTGAAGATGAATAATCGGAATATCAAAGTGCTTTCATACTGTCCAGATCTGGTGAAGGAGCCACCCGTGGAGTCTTTAAAGGATAGACTAACCTGTGTGTAACTGAGGACATAACAGGAGAAGGCAAATGGAAAACCACCTCTGTGTGCTGGGTTCTGTGGTGAGTTTGAGGTGGCTGGTGAGGAGTAAACACAGGTTGAATTTAGAAACCAGAATTGTAACTTTTAGGAATGTTTGGGGGAATGGAAATAGAATAACATAATTTAAAGGACAAATAATTTTATATTAAGTTACTGTTAGGAATAACATACTTTCTGAAATGTATTGGCAAATTTGTTAGCCTAATTTGTTTTATTATTTTTTTAATCGTTATTGGGAGTGTTAAGTAACTCACATCTTTCACACTGTAAGGTAACGAAATATGAGGGAAGCTCAAATATTAATGAAAGCTAGTATCCCACTGAGCAAGGGAACTCTCTTTACAGTAAGAGATGATTTTATGATTTAATGCTTTAAATATATGCTGTATCAAAATGTTACTGCTGTCTGGTAAAGCAGAGGATGGAGCTAGACCTATTAACGAAATGCAATATTTTAGTGTTCTAAAGTAGTGAAATCGTCAAAGGGCTGCTATTTCGTAACAGTGACATCTTTGACTGTCGGCTTTATTCATGAGAAAATATATGTAGCATGATGCAGTGTATAAAATGTGTTCTTAATAGTTAGAAATCACCCGTGGAGGTGTGTAAAACAGCAGATAAGTAGCTAGCATTATAAATTCCTAAACCCCATGTCTTACATGGCATAGATGAGTAAAAAGTCTTCCTGCAGATCATGTGTTGAGGAAAGGACGTGAGATCTTGAGCTGGGGGCAGAGGTTTGCTTTTCAAAGTAATATGATCTGCCCCGTGGGGAACTGTGTGCTCTCATCAGCGCATGGAGCGTCCAGCAGCAGCAGAGGTAGCTGAGATTGCCTGAAGGGCAAGCAAGCTGCAAGGGATTCTCGAAAATCAGGATGGTGAGAGAGGGAAGTTCAGGCTTCTCTGTGCTCCAGCTGGAAATACGGTTGATCTCACAAGCTTGGTAGTACCACGGCATTGAGAGAAGCCAAGGAAATAAGGGGGAAAGTTGTTCTTAATACACACCTCTCAGAAGTGCAGGGCCATTGTAGCACAGCGGTGTTACTGTGCTGCTCCCACAGACTTAATTTGTGGTGGGAATCTTCCTTTCTCACCTCTCTATCACTAAGTGTGAGGCTCTGGTAGAAAATGTGTTTTGACTTCTATTGAGTTGATAGCCTCTGGAACAACAAATGTTTTGGACTTGTTTTCTTGCTTTTTATATCATTGTGTTGCTTCTCTCATTTCTCTCATTCTTGATTCTGCATGTTTTAATTCCTGTTATTTCTGTTCATCCCGTGGCCTACCATGCTGCTTTCTTTCCCTGCTTTCTGTTTAGCTTGAGCTTTCTGTCATATATCTTCTGATGTAGCTTCTAATCAAGACTTACCCTTATTTTCAGGGCTAGATATCTTGGGTTTGGACTTGTAAGTGCTACCACAGTGAAGTATTAGGAGTTATGCTTGGTTGCGAGTCAGATTATTTGCAGACAGATTTATGTCTTCCTCTGGGTTTTCTTTTGCTGAGTTTCCCATTACATTTTGCCTCTTCTCGTGTTCTTATCTGCCTCTTGCTTTATGCTTCCTTCATCAGCTGTATTGCTGTTACTTCTTGGTATTTCATGAGCAACACTGATGGTTTAGGAAGAGCAAATCATACAACTAATTTTTTCACCACTTGGAAAAAAGCATTGTCCAGTGAGAAGAGGCAGAAAGGATGGTTAAAATTCTCTGGCTGCTTAGAAGGGGAAAGCTAGAGGGAGGTGGTCTGCTAAATGCATCTTTCTTTCTTCACAGTCTCTTGCAAGACAAAAGCAGATGTACTGTTTCTGCTAATGCCACATTATTCTGGGATAGGAAGCCTACAGTTGGTCTTGATCACTTCTTGTGGGGTTTTGTATTGGCGCTGCACAGTGTCTTGATCTTCATTAGTGTGGTAACTCTGGTTGTATAATCTGTGTTGTGCTGTGGGTGCTGATACACCTGAGTTTGTCCAGCAGAAAGCATCTCGTGTCTGGCAGAGCCACTGTGGAACTGTAGCCAGCAAAGTCTCTTTTCCTTTCACTGCTGTTCTCCTCAAATGTGCAAGTCTGATTGGGTTCAGGGGAGCAAGTTTGGTTTGTGTGGCCATGTCAGTATTGTGCCCCTTTGTGCATCCTGCAGTGCTGCAGATCTTACACCCTTCTTGTCTGGGATGAAAGTTCATTATATTTGCACGTGTTTAATTCTTGTAGTGCTTTTAACCCTAGACCTGACTTCTAATATTGAAGCAGCATGGATATAGGGACTGGCAGAGCACAAAAAAAGACAAAACAATCTAAGAAATGAGCTTTAACAAGTTGTATAGCATCAAAACCTCAGGGGAGTCAAGATGTTAGTGTGGTTTTTTTGTGGGGTGAGGGAGGATGGGCATTATCCTGTACTGCCTCTTCTTGGAAAAAAAGCACCTGTCCTGCTTGCCATTCATCAGTGACCTGGAGGAGGCAATGGAGTGTGCCCAAATTGCAGGTGACACCCAATTGGGCAACAGTCAATATGCTGGAGGCTGCTCATTCAGAGGAACCCAGATAGGCTGCAGGACTGGGCCAACAGGAACCCTGTGAAACTCAACAAGGAGAAACACAAAGTCCTATGTTAAGAGTTACTGAATGCAGGAGTCCTTTTTCCTCTGTTTTCCTATGCTTGTTCCTTCCCAATCTTCCTTGCTGCCTTCCCCTGAATATCACACAAGTCTCATACAGTCCTACTTGCTCATCCCTACCATTCCATAGTGAGTCCCATAGCTCTGTAGGCATTAGTCCCCCTTGGTGGGAAAGGTGATCCGGGCTCTGTGGAATCTCATTGGGGGCTTACAAAACTCAACTGAGTAAAGCCTTGAGCAGCGTAGTTCTACTTGTAGCTGACCCTGTTTTCAGCGAGAGGTTGAACTGGAGACCACCTGAGGTCCTTTCTGACCTAACATCCAGTTATTCTCAAAGTTGCTGCCAAACTATAAATAAATAAATTCTGAATTGTTCACTCTGTTTGCATATAATGTGCTAACAATAATCTGTATTTTAAATCTGCATATTGCAGTCTTGTTCTGGCTGTTGATGATACTTTAGTTATTTGGTAGATGAGCAAAATACTTCCATTTCTGAATCACTCCTTTCTCAAATCTAGAGAGTTGTTTAATATTTGCCATTGTTAGTGAATTGTTTGGTCTGTGTCAGAGTTTGTTGTTAGGGTGGTGGTTTGGTCTTTTATTTATTTGTTTGTTTTAAATAGAGTGTTAGCATTAGAAACTAGAGTTGGTCTCTGTATTGTCTCTCAAAAATGATTTTGCTAAATCAGTGTAAGAGACTTGTCAACATTGTGGACAAATTTTAAACAACAGTTACACTATTTTGTTCAGACATTACAAACAGTGGTTAAAATGTGCCACTATGGCATACTATTGTGTGCTGGATTTCTTTATTTTTTCCTCCAGAGAATCAAATGTGTATTAGCGATACTTCAGGTATGAGCTGTAAGGCAAATTCTGTCCTACGGCTTCTAAACCAGGACTTCTTAAATTTCAACTATGTGATTAAATTCAGGAATCTGTTCACTGTGTGCTGTGAATGAACACATTATGGTTCTGGTTTCGTAAGTTAGCTTTTAAAAACTGCTTTAGATGTTCTGCTTTTATAGCTGACTCTGGCCTTATTTTCAGAGGGGGGGAAATTCCTGATTGAATAATATTTGTGTTCCTAAATAGACATTGGCTACCTTACTTACACAGTAGAGATTCAAAATCACAGTGGTCTGCATTCTGGACCAGTGTCAGAGCAATACTGTTGGACTGAGATCAGTAATGTTGTAAGTACTTGGAAAACATAGAGGTCTGGATACCAATGTTTTGCACCAGTGGGAGTCTGGAATGAGAAGTCTTGGAGACACACGTACTTTTGCAATTACGTTCACTTGCTGATGCATGAGGGCTGTGGCTGTGCTATGTGTAGGTGCAGTACCACAAAACATTCACATAGGTAAGACTTCCAGCACCAAGACAGTTTGTGCATACTATGGCTACTATTTAACCAGAGTTCTGTTGGTTGAGTGCATAAAAAGCTCTTTAAGATTATTTTTTTTTTAATTATTAAAAGTTGATGGTGATTCTGAGATGATTTTTAAGGGTGTGGCAACAGCACTGGCATACCAATGGGCTTGAAACACTAACGTGCAAATTTGTGAGCTTCCGTGCTATTATGGTCATCGTGGCATAAGTAGCACACAGGAAGATGAGAATGACAAATCATAGAATGGTTAGGGTTCGAAAGGACCTTAAGATCATCTAGTTCCAACGTAAATGGATCTGAATTTGCTCTTTCCAGGATGTACAGGACCACAGTACTTGATTATTCTGTTGATGTGTTCACATAAGTCAGTGTGTCTGTAGCGTGGCTTCCTCAGAACAGCTGTTTCTTCTGTCAAAGTCAGTGCAGCTCAAAATTTTATCATGATGTTTACATTTTCATCAACAAACTTTTTAGTCATCACTCCTATCTCAATACAGGATTAATATATCCTCATCTAATGTCATCACCGGTTCATTGTGGCAAAGGACTAAAGCAATCATTTTGTTCATCAATAGTGATATATTAGCTGTATAGGGTTTTACTTTGAAATTCCAGAAGAACAGAATAGTGCAAGAGCCGTGTTTTGATATTTATCAGTGCTGTAAAAGTTACTTATTAGGTTCTTTTATAAGACAACAGAGATTGTTTCCTTCCGTGTTGGGTATTTAAAGCACAGAGTGAAAGATCAGCAGTGTTTTCCCCCCCCGCCAAATGATGCTCTTGATAAAGTTCTCGCTTTCTGCCCTCTACTGAGCACAGGCTCCACACCCAATCACCCTAATAACATACAGGGCCGCATACTGACTTTTGAAGATGTATGTTGTTTTCTGCATTCTCTCTTTCCAGATTTTGTTTTGATGGAAACCATGAGATGCTTCAGAGCTTCATGGCAGTAGGACTAAGTCCACAGACTTTTTTATTCAGAGGGGAAAATGTCAGATTTTTATTTATCTTGACAAAAGTAAGGTTTCTTTAGAGAGACAGTCCATTCTGAGTGTTTCTGATCTGGTCTCCATCACTGTGCTTGAGCATTTTAAGGCTGGGTGGAAATCGTTGCCATAATCATCTTCTGTTAAAGGTCTCTCCTTTTTTTGTCCTTTCTGTTTCAGATTTAGCCTTGGAATCTAATCCATCTGATCATCCCAGAGCAAGCACAATTTTCCTGAGCAAGTCTCAAACAGATGGTAAGCTAAGTTTTTTCCAATTTAAAAAAAGGCAGGAGAAAATCTGGAAAAACAACTGTTTATTTTAATTATACGTCTCAAACATTTATATTACTTCAATTCTTTCAAGGCATAGGGATTAATAATTTGTGTGTTTACACAGAAATATATTTGTAGGCTGCTTTACTCAACACTTAAAATCACTCGTTCTTCTGAACACCTAAATATCGGGAGATTTCAGAGTCTGGATCCTAGTAGTCTGAGGGAGCAAGGCTTTCTTCACTAGTGTAATTCAAGCTTCAAGTAGTGGTTGTATTTTTATGACCAAGGACTGTTTTAAAAAATGCTTCAAATTTAAAAAAAATATATAAAAAATCAAAGGACAGTTTTCTGTAAGGAATAATAAGCCTAAGCCATCAGTCTATATCAGTTGCTTTTGACTATGTTGTTTTAAACTGTTTGAACAGGTTTCAGTAGCATAATTATTCTTGAATCTTGGTTTTAATTACATGGATGTATTGGGATTTTCAGTTTCTTTGCAGAGCCCTTGTTTACTTGATAAAGCAAATTTTGAACAATTACTATAGCTTGTGCATTCCAAAATGCTGCTAGAAAGTAGAGGCATTTCTGTATTGCACAAGTAAAAAAGAATTCTGACAACAGTAAATTTCAAAGTTGCAATTAAAAAGGAGTTTAAGATTATTTTTTAAAATGCTTCTGTTCCTTTTATAGTTGATTCTTGAAGAAATTTTTTCTAAGCTGTTTTTCTAAGACAGTGTTGCACTTGAGATTGAGCATATCGTGGAAAGCAGCAGAGCATCTTCTACCTTGGCATAGCTTTGCCCCAGAAAAGTAGAATTATTTTGACAGGTCTGTCAGTTGCAGTCCTGCTGTTCAGTTTTATGGCAAGTAGTAAAATTGTCAGTTGTATCAACTTCACAATGCTCAGATAATCTGTGAGCAGTGGAAATAAGCACTAGCATGATTTTCCAGAAGAGGTGGTATCAAAGAAATTTTAGTTCTCTTTCCTTGAGGCTTCTAAGGTCCGTCTTCAAACAGAGAGAGAATCTGACCTGCACATTTCAAACACCTCTTAGATGAGCACTGTTTAAGTTGCAGTTAGCCAGTTGACATAGTTGTTGAACACTGTAGTGCAGCTTTACTGTGCGGCCTTTCAGCCTCATTGCAAATAACATTCAAATTACATGAACATCCTTCTTGGGGGTGGTATTGCTTTTAAATATGATTTAGTATTCTTCAAATGTAGTACATTGAAATGTATACGCTTGTGTTCATGTACAAAAATGGTCTGCTAGGTGAGATGGTATCTATTGAACTATTCTCTGAAGTTTGTATTAGTTGGATGAATTGATTTTTACCAGTTATGTTTATGAACAACTCAGGCAGAATAATTTCTTTTCAAATTTCACTGGATCTTCTTTCGTTAACCTTCCGTAGAAGTAATAGAATTAATATAAGTAACTTCTCTCTCACTGAGATCTTATCAGGATTA
Source organism: Strigops habroptila (assembly GCF_004027225.2). Lineage (NCBI taxonomy): Eukaryota > Metazoa > Chordata > Aves > Psittaciformes > Psittacidae > Strigops > Strigops habroptila. Next base: position 13,374,085 of record NC_044281.2, on the reverse strand, counting down.
TGAGTTTTCATTTATGCAAAAAGAAGAATTTTGGATACTCTCTTCCAATTGTTAATTTTTCTAAGTATGTAAGAGAATGTGTCCTGCTATCAAGTGGTCATGATCTGAGATCAAACCTTTAGAGTAGTCACCTGTCCAGGCGGGTCACATATATACAGCTTTCCACGTTTGCAACTTTCAGTTCTCCTTTAAGAGCACTGGTTTACTGTTATAGCTGGAAGTTACACCTTACAGTCCTTTTGAAAAGCTGACACAGTTTACAATGACCAGATAACATGGTTGCATTTATATGATAAATAGGCATAGCTTGTGCCAGCATCTTCTGTAGAATGAAATAGGTTTTTACTTTTTGCTGTGTAATAGGAGTGAGAACATGTATATAATGTTGGCACCCCACTTCCTCCTTGTGTCTCTTTGGCAGGTTCAGTGTGTGATGTTTTTACTTCTGATGGCTAAGTGTTTGCTGTTGGATGTTGGACATCATTGTCTATTTGAATTACCTGAAATAATCCAGTTTTTCGTGATGCACAGCATCTTCAAAGCTGAGACATTTTTCTCTTAGTGGGATGGGTAGAAGTAGTTCTTAAATGTGCATGTAGACAGTTGGAGGTAGCATGTAGTTTACTAGCTTGATAAAACTCAGGTTTTTTTCCTCAAACTGCTTTTCCAGACACCTACGGTCAAATTTGAAACTTCTAATACTCGTGTACGTCAGAAGACTAGGTTAATAGAATGACTTCATAAATGTAAATTGGGGTTGTATCTTAGAAACCTTTCAGTTCACATTCTTTCTCCCTCTTTCTAGTGCGAGAGAAGAGGAAGAGTAACCACATCAATCATGTAAGTAAAACAAATTCTTAGTGTGCTATATAGATGATGTTACCATACTGGGAGAAAGACGATTCAAGAAAACAGCTGTGGCAGTTCTCGGTAGATAGTCCTACACATGCTCCAAATCCTCCTTAGCAAGATAAAACTGAATTACTTCTTTGTCTCTAAAAAATAAACAGGCAGGCACAGCATCACAGAGCATAGAATGGCTGATGTCAAAAGAGTAAGACCGATTTATTTTTTTTGTTGTATCAGTCTTGAGCATTTCATAACAGTAAAGGAGAAAATATAAGTCAAACTGCCTACTGTGGTTTTTTTAAACAAATTAAACTGGACTAATTTCTCACCTAAGATGACAAGTCTTAAATGACTTGCTGTTTGAGCATCACTGCAGGACTTATTGTGAGAAATGTATTCAGTGTGAAAAGAGAAGATGAACAAACATTATCATCAGCATGATAAACAAAAGATAACTTATTAGTTTTAAAATCTGAAATGTGCTCTAAGCTTCTTCTGCAAATACTAGTTGGTTTTGACACTTCATTTACAAAAAAAAAAACAATCCCAAAAATACCCACAAACAAAAAAAAAAAAAAAAACCCACCACAAAAAAGAGATGCAGTGTCATTAATAAGTGCATAAAAAAATTACTGACTAATAAAGAATGGAAGTTATTAACACAAAGCTTAAAAAATACTGCCTACCAAAGTGCTTACTGATAAGTTACTGGTAAGATAATGATACTTCAAGTCTGTTGTATTTAGTATGATTATGGGGGGGTGGATCCTATTTTTTATTCCTTTTCTTTCTATTTCAGTTCCAGTTCCAGCTTTAGTCTGCCAGCACCCAGGTGAAATGTGATTGCATTGTTTTTGCTGGCAAACTTCATCTGGAATGGGAAATATTCCCAGGCAGCCATTGCTGGGTAAAGGGTGCCACCATTTTCATTTGGAAGACTTTCAAGGTTTTAGACAAGGGATTTAAAAAGATTCTGGCAAAAACTAACAAATCATAAATTGCTTGATTAAAATCCTCCCTCAACTATGACGTGCTAGCTCTAGTGCAAGGCATTCTCTAAAAATGTTCAGGGAAGCCTGACTTAGCACTATATAGGAAGATTTCTTACAGTATAAAATCTACAGGATTAGGGTACATGATGGAACATATTGCTAGCTCTAAATAGTAAAAGTAAGGGTCATAGTAGTACATTATTTCCAGATTGCAGACACTAAACAAGACATGAGTGAAGAAGTTTGGGGGTTTTTTTACTAAAATATAACAAGACAAAACCCAAAATGCAAAAATATCTTTACATGGAACGATACTGGATAACCAGAAAATGTAAAGGTATAGGACATAAAAAGGGAGATGATGATTATGGAGTCACAGGGAAATCTAATATGATGTCATAATCATGACAGGGAAAACAGACTTGAACTGCAAGAATTGAATGGAGGAGAACTGGGAAAATTGGAGGACTTGCTACTTTAGCTGCAGCTATTTTCTCTGAAAATTACTTATCTAAAACCATCATGTTGTACGTTACAAGGGATATTTATAAACCCATCTTGCACAAAGGGTATCCTCAGGAACTTGATGGCTACAGGGTAGCTTACATAGCAGGAGCAATCATCTACAAAGACCTCCTCTCAGTAACTACTTGAGGTGTAAAGCCAGTATTCAGTGTGGTAAACCAAAGCTTACAGAATCCCTGTCCTTGAATGTATTTCTATTCTCTTTGTTTTTTCCTAAGGTTTCTCCTGGGCAGCTTACAAAAAAGTACAGCTCATGCTCAACAATATTTATAGATGACAGCACCGTCAGTCAACCTAACCTTAGAAGCACAATAAAGTGGTAAGAACCATTTGTCATCAACAAGGGGCTGAGTAGCATTGCAAGGTTTATTTGGGATTTTGTGGTGGTCTTGTCTGTTCCAAAGCCAGTTGCACACTTGAATGAGAGGAGCATGGCACTGCTTATTCAGGTTGGTCATGGAAGGGGTGTAGAGGTCTGGTTAATGATGACTGCTTATTTTAGTTACAGACCTAACGTACTGTTGTGTTTAAAAGTAGTTATTGTGCACTTAAGAATCTGAGGCAGTGCAGAAGTGTCAGCATTTTGGGGTTTAAAAGTGTATGTTGGGGTGGGGAGCTTAAAGGCTTTGCTTTGAAAGCCAAATCCAGAAACTCTCGATCTGGGAAAACTTTAAATGGATTTTGTATAGAGTTGCCAGGAAAGTTTGCAGGAGTGTGTTTGGTACTTGCCAGTGGTATTAGTCTGCCCTCTAGTTGCGGATAACAGTATGTTGCTGATTTTGGTTTTAGTTCTAGCCGGTCTACTTTTTCTTCATAAGTGAGTTTGATAATTATTTAGTCTTCTTGGTTCTCCAGTGGAAATGGCTGTTTGCCCTGTTGTTCTGGGTACCACACGGTCAGTTCTTTGTGCACAGACAATAACAGCCGAGAACTGAGAAGAGAATTCTACTGTGCTTGAAGGGAAAGGAAGGCAAAGTAGCTTCAGGCCCAGAAGGCTTTACTGTTTTAACAGTTAGTAAAGTTTGGAAATGTCTAAGTTGATTTGTAGCTTTAAAGTTTGGTTTCAAACACAGGTATCTAGCATGTCACTCCTTTTCTAGAGAAGAAAGAACTTAAAAGATGGTGCTTGTGCCATTTTGAAGTGGTCTACATCTGGTAACAGATCAGAGCTTGCCCATGATGGATTCCTGTGATGGCCATGTTCCTGTTATCACTGCCAGCAAAGAATCTGAAATTTGGCCACAGTAGATAAGCACCAATATGAAATCTGTTGCCTTACGTGACTCAGCAGAGACCGAGATGTGGTGTTCTTTCCTTCTTGCTCCACTAGAAGGATTATGCTGGCATAGTATCATCTTTATTATTTTCTTTTTTATTAGGCAGCCCTAAATTAGACAGCCAGGGATACAGAGTTAAAACATTAGCAGAATCTCTACAATTGTATATGTAACATCATACAGAACTTTTATTATATTTTAGTTGTGAATAGTCCATATTTTCAATAAATGTTGCCTAATCAGGCAATGAAGGTGTATGTTTAAAATGTGGCATAACATTTATTTTATGGCACAAGTATCTGCACAATGAACATATGAGCAGTTTGGCTAGCAAATTTGATTTGGCCAGTTTCTCTTCAGGCAGGTAAATGAATGTGGAAGTAAGCCAATACATAATGGATTCTGAACATTTTGCCCTGAATAACAGCTTTTGCAGTGAATAACGTGCTCAGAATATGCTTTGTTAAGTCTTTTCTTTCTTTCTCCTTTTTTAGTGTAACATTAGCAATATTCTACCATATAAAGAACAGGTGAGTGAACTTTTTTTTCTGAAATACAACAACTTTCTTTTTGAGCCAGGGATGGTAGGGTCTTGGTCACTTCAGTAACAGCTAGTTGAAAAATCTGGCACTTCATGTTGCATCTGCTTTCTCTTTGCATCTGCTATCCCTCTTCAGCTGATATGGAAGGGTCAGTAATACACCCATCCAATAGCACATGCTGCATTGAGAATGAAGCATAAAAAGACAAAACAGGAGGAGCACAGAAAATGCACGTAACTCACCACAAATCAGCCTTTGGACTTCGTTTAGCTTTTCCTGAATACAGAGGTATAGATTAGTATTGATGGGTGAAGGAACACTCAGTCCCATGCACAAATAACCCTTGCCATTATAGCTAGTTACAGTGTATGCTTCAAAATTACAGGTGCCTTTTTGAAATAAATGCTATTATTGAGCCAGTTTCACATTTTAAGGGAGAACTAAGCATAATATGAAAACATGGATAGCAATTCTTTGTTTAGCTTCTTACATATTCAGCTCTAAGATCTCATCATTAAATGCTTTGCAAAAATACAAGTTAACTTCATATCATATTACAGGAGAAGCTGAGCTATGAAATATATCTCTTTATCCACTTTAATGAATAATACTTTCTAGTGGAGCATAGCATTACCAAATAATTCTTGTTGCTAAAACAGAGATTTTTACTTTGTAGAGATTCTGACAGATCATTGGATATTTTTGATGAAAAATCTCATCCTCTCACAGTAAGTGTAATTTTTGATCCTCTGAATGTGTATCAACATACATATTTTTTAACATCTTGGATTTTTGTATTGTGTAAGTCATAAAAATGTCTTAGCACTAGGGCACAGTCAAATGGATCTTAAGTTGTGTCTGTATATGTAATACACAGTGCAAACAGTGTTCTCTGGACTGTTGATATCAACTAGATCATGAACAGGACCCAGTCCTTCTAAGTGTTGCAAAGTAAATTTGGTTTTCTATCCTTTGACTATAAATAGAAAGGAAGCACCTGATGATTCTTGCCTATTTTGTATCCAGACCTTCTTGTCTAAGTACTTTCTTCCCCTCTTCAACACTTCTTTAATTAAAAGTCTTTCCTATTTATTTAGGAAGACGTGGTTAATGTGTGTAACCTTTTAAATGACTGCAAACAAGAGAACATAGTACATGAAGCATCTTGCAAAGTCAGAGACAGTGAGTTTGGTCTTTTAGAAGACTGAAGGCAAAATTTTAAAGCTAGTATGATTCTAATGTGACTGTTCCTGGTGCACCTTTTAAGACAGTCTTTAAGATGCAAAACCTCAATATAGGCAAGCTCAAGTGTAGAGTGTCCAGTTTGATCACTACCAGCTTAATGACTGTCCTACAGAACCTTTGTTTTTCATTTGGAATTGATTTAGCAAAGGTCTAGTGGCTTCAAAAATTCGGTTTGCTCAGGGACTTACCTGAGTGAATGCAGCTTAATCTATCTATCTCACAGATTTAGCTTGTTATTTCAAGTGTGTTAGAGTTTCATCCCTAAAAGTGACCCATTGTGCTAGGAATTGTACACTGAATAAATACAACTCTTTACTCAATGAAAATAATGAGCTTCAGAAGAGCTATATGGAAGAGTTCCTGCATGGATTGTGGTGCTTCAAGAGAAAAGTCTGATCCAAAACTGTTTTGATTACCTGAATCTGTTGTTTCACATGGAAAATTGTTTATGTAAGATGAACTCCACTTCATCAGACAATTTCTTTTCTTTATTTACCAACCTGGTATCTTTTGACCCTATGACACAGCCTACCTCCTATTTAATGAGTATGACTATTGGAAAATCCTCATGTCCTTTAGGGAAACACTTAAAGGTCTCTTCTATCTTACTGCAATATACAGGCAGAAATGTAGTAGGGCTGTGTGTCATACTTCTGAGGGGAAAGATACAAATGGTTTGTTAGTTTCTCTAGCAATGGGGTTTTTGCTGGGTACCTACAGTTCCTTCAGAAAGGTTAATTACATGGAAGACGTCTTTGAACACCTTTAAAGATTCAGTCACAAGGAGTCCAAATCCAGGCTCTATTGACCCTAATACGAGAAGTAACAAATCCCAAGTTACCAGCATCACAGAGCTTAGTCACAAATACCAGTCCTTTCCTCCTCAGTTCCAGCCAGGAAATACATACTTCCAGCTTTTGTACTGCTCATAGTGCAGGAATTATGCAAGAGGGATCCTGATCATGTTATTCCTACTTCTATTCAGTGAGAAGAAGCAAGCATGTGTGGCTGTTGTTTAAAGTCAGTGTTAAGTAAGCTAGATTTTCAGTAATTGAGAGAACTTTCTTTCAGCGGGAAGAAGTTCCGGATGACTATTACAAGCATGACCCTGATCACAAGCACATCTACCGGTTTGTTCGGACACTTTTCAGTGCTGCACAGCTGACAGCTGAATGTGCAATAGTGACGCTGGTAAGAGATGACTGATTATTGAACTTGAGCTTTTGGAAGACTTTTATTTTCTTCCCCTCAATGAGTGAACTGGGCTGAACTGACATTTAAACTCTTACAATATCTCATGAAACCTTGTTAATAATGAAGACCTTCTACAAGTGAGTTTTAGAAGATTTCTAAGTAGTCACAGAAGTGGTTAATTAAAAAGGAACTTACTTTTCTGTATACGAATATGTAATGCTTAATTACTTGTCCATTCACACCGTTTCATAACGTGTAACTTGATGAAGAACCTTGAGAAAGGCAGAACAATGGAACACCATAAACAGTGGGGTATAATGAGATCAGACACAAAGACATCTTTCATTTCAGTTGTGTGGAATGGAAAAATGGGAGTTTGAGTTCATATTTACCAGAATAGTACAAGTAACGCTGTCTAAGGGGTTGAGGATCAGTAGTGTAGGAACTCCAGAAGGCAAACGTTCTCATTATTAAGGTCTTCAATTATTGCCACCTTTCTATCAAACTTTTTTTTACTCAAACAATGAGTCTGCAGCTTTTTTCGCCAGACGACACAGAGGCGCTTGGGACGTAAGAACAACAGTAAGAAAACAGTCTCATTACAGTTTGTTGTTTGGTTTTAGAAAGCAAGCTGGATATAAAAAAATTATTACAATACTGATTATGTATATACACACAAATATATGAATGCATATACAAATATGTATATGAAGGGAAGGAAAAAAACACAACCTGTATAATTGCTGCACTAAACAATCTTTTAAACTGCACTATGTGGCGTACTAGCCTTCAGTCTCCATTGTGGCTTCTTTCTGAGAAACAGTCTGAAAGGAGAACAGAAGAGAACTGTCACCAAAAGACAATGTGGAAATTAAGCAAACTCAGCTTGAAGGACTCTCTTTAATACGGAAACAAGTCATTGAAAAGGCCGAATAGTTAGAAACGCTAAAAGTACTTCGAGGATTTTGCTTTTGCAAAGACATGGATGCAATTTTAACAGAACAAGATGATAGCTAACCCCGGGCGATCTAGCCAGCTATTTACAAAAAAGAGAGTTAAAGTGGATTTTACCGCTAGATGGCTCTGTTACTATAGGAACACCTTTAGTTCACTTGAAGGCTACAAGCAGAGGATGGAAAGAAAAGTGCGGAGACCCTAGTAACAAAGATTGATCCTGCCCTTAGACCTGCACCCACTAGTTTATCTGGACTTAGTTGAGGGAACAGAACATTAAATTCAACTGTCCAGATTTGAAAGTGCAAATTACTGTGTTGTTCATTACAAAGGTGTGACATAGTGGAAGACTTTTAAGGAAGGGACTGATTCAGTGTCTGTGGGCTGATCTGAGATTACATGGGAGGAATAAGTAAAAGACCAAGATATATCTTTAGCCTTGGGTATCTTTCACTATCTAAGCAGTTGCTGATGTAGATGAAAGCAGAGGGTGACGCTGTTGTAGGTGAAGGATTGAAGTCTCTTGACAGAATGAAGTAGGAATAGCACTATAACACCTCTCATTGTGGAAAGATGATTAATGCAAATTAATGCATCTTTGTCCCATGCCTAGAGATCACAGTGCAGGTTTTAGCACTTCCTATTAAGCTACAAGTGCTGAACCTTAAACGTGATGAAAGGCAAGTGTGATGTTGAGTGATTTACTATCCCAGATAGGCCCTAATGAAAACTTGTCAATGACCGCATGACTTGGTGATGGAAAGAACTCTGTCAGTGTCTCCCTGAAACAGCAGTGCTCACTGCTTGCTCAGAACTGATTCTTCAGTATCTTTATTGTATACCTTGGTAGTCCAGTTCTTGTGTTATAATAAAAAAATGGAATCTGTAACTCCTGAAAGGTTGGATTCTAAAGTGGAAGTAGTAATCACTAATACTTACTTTGACATACTTAATGGTAATGGGATAAAATAGTAATACTGGACTGGCATGCTTGCTGCTCAGAACTCAGTTCCAGGTCCTAACTGCACACCTAAAGCTGTTTGTTGTTTGTTTTGGTTTTGGTTTTTTTTTTCCCTTTCTATAGGTTTATTTGGAAAGGCTTTTAACCTATGCAGAGATTGACATATGCCCTAGTAACTGGAAGAGGATAGTCCTAGGAGCTATTCTGCTGGCTTCTAAAGTCTGGGATGACCAAGCTGTGTGGAACGTGGATTATTGCCAAATATTGAAGGACATCACTGTTGAGGACATGTAAGTTGCAAGGTTTGGGTAATCTGCAGTGGTGGGGTTTGGGCGTTTGGGTTGTTTGGGTCAATGGGGTTTGATGGGGTTGGTTTCTTTTGAATGGCAGTTGTTGGGATCATACTGGAAAAATGTTTGTCTCTTGTGCTATGATATATGTACATGTTGTATATCTGGTGTCCAGGCTCATTCCCTTTTTTAACCTAGCAAACTTTGGATAACCCTACTTTGAGACAAATCTGTATTAGTATTTCTAATGACTTGGGTGAGTAACTTCGCAGTTAGTTTTCTGTTCCTTCTTTCCCCAAGTAATGAACCATGGGACTGGCTGCTTGTTTCCAGTATTTCTTTTGCATTGGTATAACTCTAAAGTGCCCAATTCATAGTCTTATCAACATTCTTCTGTCAAAGGAAAAAAGTGAACTAAATTTGTTCCCTGCCTTTTCTGGTTTAGAATTTGAAAAACTGCAAGGTAAGCCATAACTTGTGACTTTTGTGTCTGCTCTTGTGTCCAGCTAAGGCCTAAGTATCTCAAGGTCTGAATTCCTAGCTGCTGCTGGCAGGCAGGTGTCATTTGTGTTGGGATCTGTCACTGCATGTGTTACATCCAGCTGCTGCTACAGCTCATTCTCTTTGGATGAGTTCTTAGACATGCCTGAGAACAAAATCCTCAGTCTTACTACTGCTTGTTTATGTAAGGCTGATCCTTGTATATATTCCTGTCTCAGATGTAGATTTCAGCTTTTTAGGAATTTTGAATCTACTGTCTTGTCTTGGTGCCTTAAGCCCTGCAATTTCTGCAGTTTCAGAGGATGTTCATCCTTGTGGCTCTGGGCTCATACTACAGGCTGGAGGCATGTTTATGTAGTGTGGATTTGGCCATTAGATATTGTGTTAAATTCCTTCTTGCAAAGTTTCATGTCTGAGAGCTTTGAGATGTCAATATTATTGTTTTAATTCTATTTGCCAGCTTCTTCCCCTGTTTCCCTTGTTATCACAGTGGTAGAAGTGCTAGAAGGCTAGCTTACTATCAGGCTTTCTGGTCTTTATGATCTCTATGATAAGTTTTATGTAGTGTTGAGTTTTATCACGCAGCTGTGCTGTAACTGAGCATGTGTCCAGGCCTACGTAGTAACAGCCAGTTCTAGTACAGGAGCAGACTGAGGTGGCAGAGGTTTGCACACAGTGCTGTAAGGCTACCTATGTGAGAGGGTCTGTTCCTGCCCCAGGCTCTCTTCCCTGGATTCAGCCTAAAGCTAATGTTTAAAATATAGTAAGTAATTATTTATCTGGGACTCTTTAGGAGGAGGAATATCCAGTTTTCTTCCCTTTGGGGGAGGGGCAGCATTTCTAAAAATGCAGGAGTTACCTGCATTAAAACACTTTTTGTTATTCAAGTTATTTCATATCACAGACCGCAAACACAGTATCTTGTTTTATACATACCCCTTGCCTGGGAGTTCTTTGTCTCCAAATGCAGGGCTGTGCCAACCCTGCTTTCAGGAAAGCGTAATTAGTGTTTTTATACAACGTGCATCTTCACTCAACCTGGCTCAGAGTGCTCATCTGTCTGAGGAACATACTTGAAGCCTTGCTGCAAATAACTCTGAGATGGCTGAAGTGGGGTCAGCAATGCTAGGAGTGCTGGAGTATACATCTTGCTCTTTTTGATGTCTCCTCTTCTAGCCCTATTTGGGACAAATCAAATTGATAGCACTGAAAATATCTGTAACAAGCAGGATGTTTATTCTCTATTGCTGATGCTGGGTCTCCTGAAATTGTCAGTACTTACAGTTTCAAAGCAGTGATGGTGATAAGGAAAATAGATTGAATTTAGGCATATTTTTTCCTCCAATTTGAAGATGGGATTTTTGTAATCCTATCTCATTTGAAATTATTTAGACCTTTGAATTTAGGTATGGGCAGAAACTCTACAACCCCTTACTGACAGTGGACATTTGGTGTACATCCCAGGCCCCACACTGCTGCAGCTTGGCAGACTCCATTGCTCCTGGGTTGGATAACATCACCATAACTGGGACTTTGGAAAACTGCTTATAATACTCAGCAAGATTAAGTTGATAAGTTTACTTCCAATTAATAGCTAGTACTATAGTTAATTGTGAGTTTTTGCACTTCCAGTATTTTTTAAACTAGTCGATGATGAGCATTAGGTATTCTGAATACAAGTGTTACTGAGAGAAAACAACTGGCAAAGGAGTTCCTTCTAACATTGGAGATGGCTGGTGATGCTGCAAATAAAATCCACCCAAAACGCCAGCAGCTCCCCAGGTAAAGGTTGCTTGGCAGGACTCAACCAGGTATCACTCCCTGGGTGGACCATTCCTGTGCAGTAAAGGCCTGTCTGCAAGCACTGACAGCAAGTTTTGTTTGTGAACTTTCTGTGGCTCTCACAAAAACTGTTAGTGGGTTAAAGTTTATTAAAGGATACGTGATCCAGGCCTCACGACTGGCAGATGAGTTCATTTGCCTTCACCTCTTCCTACTCAACATAGGTAAAAAGTGTTCATCTTATTTTTTCTATCAATCACAAGCCCTTTCTTACGTAGTTGGTTTTTTTTACTGAAATGGGGTGGCTTTTTTTTGTTTTGGTTGGGTTTTTTTTCTTTGGGGGATGTCTCTGTTTTCATTTGTTTTACTTATTTCTAATGGGGAAAAAATCAAAGGAAATTAAATAGGTATTTGGAAGTCATCCTTTGTCAAAACTTGCTTGCTTTGATGAGAGTGAATCCATAATCACTGAAAAATTAACTGTGCAGCTGCTAATCTTGCTGTGATTGCCTGTAAGGAAACACACACGCTGTCCATTCTTTTGGCTACATATATTTGTAAATAAGGCACAGAAAACACATGGGCATTATCCTTTGCCAGGTTTTAAACCACTGTTAATAGACTTGTTAATCCAATGAAGAATTGTATTTTTAAAGAATTAAAATGTATTAGCCTAGTGAGTACAAAAGGGGCAGTGAAGAGCATTTATTCATAGGGTAAATCAAGCTCTGATCAGCTGATCATCAAAACATTATCTGATTTACATTTCTATAGGCTTATGACCATATGAACAGGAAATTAATTTTGGCACTAGGTTCAATGCTACTCCACTATGCTAGAAACAAGCACAAAGCTGCTATTCATATCGAGACCCGCCATCCAATACAGGACGCAACCTGTATTTAATAATAATTTTATAATTTCCTTATTTCCCCTCCTCTGATAGGTAAAACATCTATTCTAAAAGCTCCCCAAGAGCAAGAACAACCTTGGCACTGAATTTGTGCAGCTTATCTTCTGGTGTATTCACAGTTGGCCTATACAGCTGCTAAATTCTGTTGAGGCAGGTCTGCTACCAGTAGGAACAATTGTTGAGTTAGTGTTGAACTGAACTGCTTGGTTTGGGTACCACCCGTTTCTATTGGGTTAACATGTAAAACATTGGTTTTTCCTCTCTGGAACATCTCTGGTGTAACTAACCACAGTACAGTAGCTGAAGCAGCCTTTTTCATGTCATGGTGCTCTCCCCACTTTCCTCCAAATATTTTGCCCACTGAAAACAGACGAGTGAGTAAAAACTGGACAGTGCCCTTTGACATAGTACTTTGTTATCCTGCCTAATGCTATTGAGGAGAAAATTCCTTCTCCCACCTAATGCTGCTTATTTATTTATTTATTGGAGATGAATCCATGTTGCTTCAAGAGGCTTTTTTCTGTGAGATAATAGCAGCAGCTCTTCATAGATCCATTTGTTGCCGTGGTGATCTGCCTACTCCTTTTGTTAGTCCGCCTCTACTTCAATAAACCCCCTTCCTGTTATCAGCCTGGTGAAAATGTCTGCAAGTTCTTCAGAGCTAATAAACAGCATACATCATTCCTTTCATCTGATCACTATAGTGTGGGGCCGTACGAGAGTGAGAATGGCACATGAATTGTACAGCTGCACTAATGGAACTCCGAAGAATGAACCTCCCCGGTCAGCCGAGCGAGTGCACGACAGGGCACTACCTTTCTCTCTGAGCCGGAGGTGCCAGGACTCAAAAGCTGCACCTTGTTTTGAGCACTGCTCTCTCAAAACTAATAAGGCAGAGCTCTTGATGACTATTTCAAAGTTGCTGGTTTTAAAACCAAGCTTGAGGTCTCTTCAGTGTTTTCAGCCAGCTAAAACAATCTTTCTTTCCTTTGTCTTCTGTCCCTTACACCTCCTAGGAACGAGATGGAAAGACACTTCTTGGAGCTACTGCAGTTTAATATCAATGTTCCTGCCAGTGTTTACGCCAAATACTACTTTGATCTTCGCTCCTTAGCCGATGACAATAACCTGAGCTTTCTGCTGGAGCCTCTCAGTAAAGAGAGAGCACAGAAACTGGAGGTAATGGTCTGAGATTGGCTGAGCAGGGGACTCTGTATGAGTAGTAAGAGCATCTGTTGCTAATCATGTTAAGTGGCAGTTAGAAAAACTAAAAAGCTTTTAAATTAGTATATTACAGGCTAATTTAACCCCTTTATAACTACAGTTAGCATTTCTAAAACCATGCCTAGGCTAAGCTAGTATTCTGAGGAAAGGAAGGGACAGAGATTACGGAAGTGTAGCAGATCACAAAATAAAATGGATGTTATTTTGGGAACTGTAGCTCAGCTAGGCTACTTAAGATTGAAAGGATTAGTGTCATATGTAATGGATTGTCTGTCCTTCCCTGGTGACAGTCTGTATTCCAAGCACCTAGAGACAGTCACACTCAGACCTTTCTAAATACTACCAGCTGAAGGTTTCCCACTGCATCCCACTGCACAGCTGCTTTTAGATTTAGAAGGGAGCACTCTTAACTGCTCTCATGGTTTAATAAACCATTTGTCTGGGGACAGCTGCAGAAATAATATGTTTCTTTTCACAACTTTCAGAACCTCACCTTTCCAAAGAAATGTAGCTTTAAGATAAACTTTTGGAATAGCCCCTTCTTAGGAGTCCTTCAGAATGCCCAGAGGAGTGTAAATACACATTACTGGCCCTTTCTGCTCGATGGGAAAGGCTGCTCTTCTGTGAGTCCCCGCAGCCTTCTTTGGTATGAAGGCCCATTTTAAAATAACTTGTACTTTTGCAGAGTCAGTTCCTAGTTGCTGGAGATATGTAGGACATTTTGAAAACAGCTAAATTACCTGGGTTCCCCGGCAAAATTTCTTGTTGGATCAATGCAACCTTTCATCTGTCCAGGTTTAATTGATGACTCTGCATGTTGTTTTGTTGACCTTTCAACAAAGGCATTACCGCAGGCCCTGTGTACACTGATACCATAGCCTCTTTCAAAGAGGGGTGTGCTACGGTATTCTTGCCTTTTATTGTTCCATTGTCCACCCCCAATAATTCTGCCAAGTGCCAGGTTTTTTTATTTCATCAGAAGTGGCTGAACTTTGGGAATAAGTGTGATCCCTCCTGGTCCTTTGGAATGATAGGTATGATATGCCTACAAATTCCTCTATTTAAAGTTAAGCAATGCAGCTCTTCTGCTTTGTCTCACCCTTGTTACTTGCACTTTAAGCTAACACTGTCACTAATTGTAAATGTGGTTGTAGGGCAGTTCATATTCCACAGGAAATTGTTTACTGAACTGCTCAGTGCCCAGGCATAAGTGGATGATTTACAGATTGTGAGCCTGTTTTGTTTCTTCTTTGCTGGCATTTGGGGGCTTGGTATTTAAAACCAGAGTAATTTTCAGTACAGTGTGTGATTTGCCGTAAGGCACTTACTAATGCATGTAAATGGGAGATTTTTGGGGTTTGATTCTAAACATGCCAAATATTTAAAACCATTTGCTAAAATTTTCAATTCTGCCTTTTGGTTAGAAGCACACGAGCAGTTGATAGGAGCCTGTATGAAGCAGTGAATTAGTATTCCAGGGATTGAAAAGTGATTTACACCATATGGGTGACTGGGGCTAAATATGTCAACACAGGTTGCTTTATGATTGATGTCCTAGCATTAAAACAGGATGGAGAGTCTGTCTGGTCTTGCAGCGGGAGCTCATGCAGCCAGTGTCTTAAAGAATGCCACTCTCGAGCCAAATGCATGCCTCCAGAAGGTCGGCAGAAATAAATGTAAATAATTATTTTAAAATACACTTAGAAGTTTATTCATGCTCAGAGTGCTTTTCACCTTTTGAACTTCGAGAACACTGGGCTGTGCTGAATGGGTGCTGTCTTAAAGGGAAGGTGTAGGCTTGTAGCTGATCGCAGGACTCTGAAAGTTCATCTGGTGATAGGTGGTAAATTATTAATGGAAGTAAATGTTCAGGACTGAAATTCAGTTCAGCCTGTTATTACAGGTATCCTTATTTATTTGCATTGATAACGCCTGAAGGCTCCAATCAGAAATAGGCCTTGCAGGGGAGGATATATGGTGTTTTCTGGTCAACCACGTGTTATTAGGATTTAAATTAAATTCCGGCTCGACCAGAATAAAGGCTGCTTGACTAGCTAGGTAAGCAGAGCAGAGGCAAGCCAGTAAATGGTGAAAAAGCAGTTAAATACTAAGTTGCCCACATGTGCTGGTATTTAATAGCTGTATTAAAGTGCCATGGCTATTGCTGTCACATTGAGCAGTGAGCTGCCCTCTCTTCTCAGACCTCTTCAGGAACTTGATCATGTGAGTGATCCCAGGAAAAGCATATTGGGGGCAAGGTGTAGAGAAAGTAAAGGCAAAACAGGCATCTGAGTAGAACTTCATTTGCTAGGCTCATTTGCACTGAATGGCCAAGGGCACAGTGCCCGAGGAAGTGCACAAACCTTTTCAGTTTCAGCCTTTTCTCTTACAGAAATGGCTGTGTGTGCATTTTTGTATTGTCAAAATCTCTGTGCTGCTGTGTGCACCAGACCTAGCACCTAGGTGCAATTTTGAACATAGCTTCCACAGACTCATGGGTGTGAAATGGATCCAAATTTTCCCTTAGATAGTGAGACTGGTAAAAGAATGAAGATACCTGGAAATGGAAACCACTCACCTTCTTTATGTCTTGCTTCCTGATGGATAGGGTTTGTGTTAGAATGGGGACAGACCCCTTTAATATTTTCCCTCCAAAGTAGTTCTTGTTTACTCTCATTCTAGGTAAAAAAGATAGTAGTGTGACTGATAGAGTAGGCTATAGAGTGCCTCCTCTGTTGGCATTACACTTGTAAAAGCTCCCTTGAATTGCTCAAACTTTTCTAATGTATACTTTTCCTTTTGTGTCTGAACATGGTATCCAGGCTATCTCCCGGCTGTGTGAAGACAAATACAAAGACTTGTCAAAAGCTGCTATGAGACGATCTTTCAGTGCTGATAACTTAGTTGGTATCCGCCGTTCTAATGCCATCCTCTCCTGAGGAGAGAGAAAGGTGCAGCACCATGAACCAGCATCCATGTGAATCGGAGGAATACCACCACTCCATGCACACAAGCCAGTGGTGATGGTGTCTTCCAGCAAGAGGAGGAGAGGAGGGTAAACTAGCCAAGGGAGCCCAGAGCTTGAGGAGCATACTTGGTGCAAAAGACAAGACCTTTGTCAAATCAACTCTCTTCTCCTTCTAATGTATCCAGAGGTGCAAAAACAAACTTCTCTCCTTCTCTCACCCACAGATGTTTGCTTACTATGTAGGCCTATAGCTGTGAACTCTTGAGGTTTTTAATAATAAGTAGTTTTAAATTTTAGAATTTAAACATTAACCACATGACTATAGTTACAATGTTCTTCCCTCCTCTCCCTGTCATCCAGAGTCTCACTGCACTTGTATTTCAGGTCGATGCAGTGTTAACAAAAACAAAACATGGGACTCTTAAAGTATAAAGCCACTCTGGAGCTGAAAACAGTAGCATAGACACGTGTTGATGGCTTTTCCCTGGTTTGGCTACTAAAAGCTGCTATTATTGGTGATCTGTTCATAACCAAGAAGCTGCCCAGCAGGAAGGAATTCCAACTCTGCACCCACAACTTCACTCCAGTAGGGATTGTCAAAAGACTTTGAATGTTTTGACTGGGAGCAGAGATATGGGTTTATGTATTGTTAAAATGTATAGGGTCCATGCTGCATTTCTTGTGAATTATGGTGCTTCTCTCATTTTCTAATACTTGTATTGCTCTGGAAGAGGCGCAATCTGTATATTTTTCTGAGGCATTGAATGAGAAAGTTGGTCTGGAAACATCATCACCATCCCAAACAGTGTAGCAATCCAGTGGTGAATGGCGTGTGTGCAGCACTGCTTCGCTGAGTTCTACTGCAGATCTCTTGTGCTATATACAGTGGAGTTCCTAAAGCTGATATTGTGCATCCATCTGGCTCTCCTTGGGTTTTTGTTTCCTGGGAGGGATTTACATTCATAATGAGACAGTAATGAGTTTGAGAATCCTGGACTACCTAACGAGGTAGATGGGAAAATATTGTGTTCAATTGAGAATTATGAAAAGCTTTCTATAAACCCTATTTTTCAATTTTATTTTTTTTTCCAAAGTGAATTTTATCTTGTGCAGCTGCTCTAGAGGCTTGGGTTTTGCTCTTTCTGAGACTTTGGAATGGAGCTTACTCTCAGGCTCTGAAACTGAACTCTAAACAGGATAAGTATTATTAGACTCTTCCTGTCACAGGTCTTTGTAGTATCTTCCCTTCTTGGATCCAAATAGATTCTAGGCAGTTAGTCCTAGGAGCAGATCTCCCCCCGACTGGCACGGGTTTTGTGCACTTCCTCTTCCAGCCAAGGCCCAGAAACTTACACTGAACAGCAGCAAGTCCATGTGCCTTTGAGAGTGGGGCTGCCGGAGTGTAGTCATCAGTTTGGCTGCACCCAGCCGTTAAAGTGATGCACACAGCCTTTTGCGGTGTGCAAACAGGCCAGCCCCTGGCTCCCAAATCCATGGAACTTGGCACTTCAGGTATTGATCACAGTTCAATTTTGAAAATAACGCTACATCTTCAGGTGGTTTTCCTTTCTCATGTTTGTATTAAAAGAAAAGCTAATAAACTCTATTTTAATTAAGTCAAAGGTGGAATGTGTCTTCTGTAGAGTGTCTGATTTCAGTCCCCCTCACAAGCAGCCGGTGCTGGGCAGCTTCTCTCCAGTACGAAAACAGAAAGAAGAAACCTCAGTGGTGTGAGTTAAGGCCCCTCTACTCCTTGTACCAGCCCGTGGCCTTCATTTCATCACAGTGACTTGTGAATGTCTGGGGAGCCAGCAGCAGAGCTCATTCGGTGACCGGGAGCTGCTCAGTGGGCAGCGTGGGGCAGGATGGAGGGGTGGTGGATGTGCCTGGCTGTTCCACATGTCCTTGGGATTTAGAACTGGCTCGGGCTGCTCAAGCAACTACTCACTGACAGGTTCTTTGCACTCAAATGGCCTTCAAGGAGGGCCAGTCTTGCTGGAGGTGGTTTGATGTTTTTTAAGTCAAGTCCTCCCTTGAGGAACACAAAATGGGAAGCTACAAGTGACCTAATTGCCAATGAGTTTTTCTTCCCTTTGCACCACAATGTGCCTTCAACTTTGTGTGATCAGCCTGATGCACTTTGCTGTGGGCTGGCACATGGCCTCTGCAAATGGAGCCGTCAGCAGTGGGGTACCCAGCAGAAACATGGGGTTGTCATTGACCCTTTTTTGCCAAGTGCGATGGAGGCTATTCCTGCTGATCTGACGGCAGGTGAATGACAGCTCAAGCTGACAGCTGCTTCTGCAGTATATCCTGCAGGAGACTGCTGCGCTCAATTTTGCCTGGCTTTAGTTGTAGTGTAGCATAGCCCAGAGCACGTTGTCAATAGCATTTTGCTCTGTTCAGCAGACACTAAGCAGGGCTCCACTACACCTCAGCTTCTTGAGAGGGAAAACAGCAACCCCATTTAACACTCTGGTTCCCCCTCCCAAAAGAGTTAGATTCTGGAAAACACAGCTAGTGGATTTCTTAGGTAAACAATAAAAAGTAAACTATATGGCTCCCTTTTGAAGGGATGAGCCATTCTGAGTGTTTCAGAAGGAATTACATCTAGGGGGTTCTGCTGGAAGGTGAACTGTGGGACGGAGATGCCCGGCAACTTTCACTATTCTTTATATGGTGGCAGCACTGTTCTCAAAATGGCAAAAGAAAGACTACAATCATAGTTAGAATACTGGAATTACAGAGATAGGCACCTACCTCTGCTCCCAGGGAAGAGCAACCAGCTACAGGATCAATGTGCCTTGTTGCTCTTAATCCAACATCTGAGTGATATTTAATCTGTTGAGGTGACCTCTGCCTGCACTTGGTTCCAGGGCAGCACCCCCCATCCGGTAGTAAATACTGTTTGCAGAGACAATAGCTACGTTATGGCCCAACGCGAATAATGTGAGCACCAACAAGACTAACATGAGCATCGTGTCCACAGTCAGCA
This sequence comes from Strigops habroptila, assembly GCF_004027225.2. Taxonomy (NCBI): domain Eukaryota; kingdom Metazoa; phylum Chordata; class Aves; order Psittaciformes; family Psittacidae; genus Strigops; species Strigops habroptila. Next base: position 13,354,873 of record NC_044281.2, on the reverse strand, counting down.
GGGGCAGGAACCCAGGGATGGCTTTGTGGGCTACGTGATGCCCTTGGCCTTCAGCAGCCCTTTCCCTCTGTGTATGGGAACTGTGTATTCTGTTTCCAAGGGAATTTCATGAGAACCTCCTCAGCGTGGGTTTGGCAGGTAAGAGGACAGGCTCTTCAGGGGCAGAATAAACATCAAGACCAGGGCTTCTAGCTAAGAGTGTAGGCATCGAGCACAACCTGAGTGAGCAGAAGAGGACAGAAGAGCAATTGAGGCAAGGGCTTGCAGAGGGGTTGGCAGGCGTGTGTGGGGCAGGGCACGCTGGTGGGGTCAGTGCTTGGCATCAGGCGAGCTGCTGCCTCCCTCCTGCGCTGGTGTTTCCCACAGCACAACAGCGTTACGTAGGAATGACTTTCCATAGCGTTATCTGGGAAAACTCCACTTGCACCCAGTAAGTTGTTTGACAATATACAGCGAATTACAGGGTGCTGCCAAAGCGCCTGTAGTGCACTTACTAACACCACAACCCACAACTGACTGCCTGGGGAGAGAGCATTTGCCTGACTGAACATGGGCTTGTTTGTCTTAGGATTAGCAAAGTCTCAGGCTGCCTTTGTGGACAAGGCTTTTTTTAGGTGGAACAACCACTTTGTCTTCACCCTGTGCTATTAAAACCTATTTGAGAAGCCACATGGTTTCCCTATGCTATCACTGACATTCCCCATGCCACCCAGCCTGAAACTGCTGCATTTGCACTGGTCAACCCCAGGGAAGTCAGTGACTGCTTTGAGGATGGCCTAAGTTGACCAAATGGGACATGGACAGCACAGGAGCGACACAGCAGCACAGCATCAAGCTGTGCACAGACACACGTGCTCACAGGAGCAGAGTCCTACAGGTGCTTTGCAAACAGCTGCCTGTAGTAATGGCCCTTCCCCTCCTGTGAAAAGGTGGCTCAAGTGGATGGCAGCGGTGCCAAACTGCTGTTTGCTGAGGAGCTGAGGACACGGGCGCTTCCTGGGAGGAGAGGGTGATAACACGGCTGCCAGCGAGGTGCTGGAGTTTATCCAGGAGGCAGCAGGAGTGTCCACAGCTCCTGAGGAAGAACCTTGTGCTGAGATCATGCATGTCCCCTCCACACCCCAAAACAGTTGCCCCACATGGGATAGGATCAGCCCCTGACCATGTATTTTGCCTCTGCTTGAGCAGGGGGGGGCAGGTCACCCAGCACTGAGGAGTCAGGTGAGTCAGTCTGTGAAGCTGTCAGGTTTATCGCTGGGTGCTGGAATGCTGCTTCCAGGTAAGCGATCCTATCTAGTGGGACCTGGTGTGTGCCTACACACCTAACTAGATAGCAGAGTCCTGCACCATTAGTCACCATTAGAGCCAGCCTTAACCCCTTGCTGTCCTTCCTGAAGCGCTCCTCCCAACACAGAGAGCGCACAGCAGATGGCAACACGGACACTCGCATCGGCAGCAGCATCCTGCTCGGCTGAGAGCTGTCATCTGCTTGGCCTGAAGAGTACCAAAGGGCACCTCTCCAGGGCCTGCCTGACCTCCGCGTGGGGCAGGGGCTGATCCTGTGCAAACTGCAGAGCGCCAATAAAAGTTGATAGTTAACCCTCTTCTACCAGTGAGCTGTGACCTTGGCCTCTCATGGAAACACACTGTCAGCGAGGCCATGGGCACCAGTCAGCAGCGTGGCAGCCCCCAAGGATTAAGCCGATCTCATAGCCAGGCTCCTGCACCCAGGCTGTGACACACAGCATCCACACACACCAAACATGCTATTCCTGTGCCATATGGGTGCATCTGCCTCACCAGCCCCTCTCAATCCCTAGTGACAGCAGCCCTGCACAGCCCTCCAGCACATGCTGCCCTGTGTCCCCCCCCACCAAGTTGAGTTTTTATGGCAATTCATATTCCAGCAGAAGCAAAGAAAACCACACACACACTTGGTTTTGGTCCTCATAAATAGCTAATCTCCATACTTCTCTTTGAATAAAATTTCTTCAGCTTTTCACAAAATATAGTACAGTTATTTAAACAACATTGAACAGCATCGGTAACGGAAGAGGCAAAACCCAATGTGTAAATTGGCCACAGCATACAGGGCACACGACAACAGCTCCTTTCCCCCTCTTGCCACTTGTTGCTGAGAAGCCAGGCTCTCACACAAGTTGATTGTATTAACCTGCCATTAGATCAAAGCTGAAAATGCTCGTGCATTTTTCAATAGGCAACGGTTTGTAGCTAAGCCTGGATTTCTTTTTTTTTTTTTCCTTAAAAAAAAGCTTTACACAGTCAGTTGCACTTTGGAAATAAAACAAAAACAACAAAACACCACCTTTGACATGGTTTTGTTCATTGTATTGCATGATGTGTGTTTAGCTGTATCTACAAAAGGCACTATAGAAAGAGAGGAGTCCAGCCAGGCATGGATTGGAGCAGGTTGAAGTCATTTAATGCCCTGGATTACAACACGAGACTACCCACAGCACCTCTGCACCTGACCTGCCTCGCTGCCGAGAACACACCTGCCCCAAACCCGTATCAAAGGTCACTACAGCTTCTGTATGCACAACCCAGGCTATAATACAGCTATTTACAGTTTGTAGCAAAACGTGGTGCAATCCTGTCCACGACGAAGTACTGCAACACACTGGAGGGAGAGAGCTCTGTTGCAAGAGTGCTGATCTGTGCGGCTGAGCAGCCCCTGCACCGCTGCCCCTGCACCGCTGGCTCCTCTGGCCACAGTGCCCAGAGACATGCACACGGTACCTTGGCAGGACCTGTACCAGCAGATGTGCCACTCCAGCATCCCCTCGCTTCCCAGGGTTTGGCTTTAAAATGAGGTGGAAAACATCTTGACTGAAGTGGTCCAAGAGTGTTGACAACAACCCTGGATCTTTGCAGTCCCGCAGGAGCAAAGCCAGTGGTTGTTCCCCAGTGCTCAAGCAGCCAGGTCAGGGTGCCGCGCTTGAAGGAGGGCAGAAAGGACTTGAGTAATGGCTGAGTGGTTACATACAACATCACCACTGAGGGCAGGGGGGAGGAAAAAGAAACCAACCAGCCACCCTAAAAACAAACAAAACAAAGCAAAAAAACCCTCCACAACCCCCCAAAAAACCCCACACAAACCAAACGAGCGCTTTCACACGCAGGCTGAAGCCAGACACAGCCACCTCTCACCAGCCCTGCCCCATCCTGTGCTGCAGCGGGAGCCCCTCGTCTTTGCTGTGCTAGGTGAAGTTGACAGCAGTGTTCCCCCCACCCTGCCATCACTCTACTTATCAAAATCCAGCTGTCACCAGCGCTTAACACCAGGCACCATTTCTGTCAGTGCTCTGCCGCTATCTGACCTGGGGAAGCTGCAGGGAAGGGAGTACAAGCGTTCTGCTGAGTTTTCCTAAATCCACTGCTCGCTCCCGAAGCCGGCACTGCCTCCAACAGAGGAGCAGCTCTGGGAAAAGCAGCACCAAGTGTTGAAGCCGGCTGGCTGGCAAACCCAGTGGCTCCCCAGCACAGCCAGCCTGCCGCCCGGCTGGGAACCCCCATGCACACACCACTCGCTCGGTGGGGCAGGCCAGGGGCAGGGTGCTGGGGCTGCCTCACCCCACGTAACCTGCACAGCGCGAGGGGGGTGCGACAAACTCACCCCACTGCAGAGCAGAGGTGCGGAGCAGCATCGGCCCCTTCCCCGGCACAAGGTGTCTCAGGAGGAGGCTGCTCCTGGTGCCAAGGCCAGTGGTGCCCAGGGCTCCCTGTGACCCCCGTGCTGGTATAAGACCCTCGTCACCCGCACAGCCCTTCGGTGCTCCGGGGAGCTGCTCCAGGATGGTGGAGCCGGCTGCCCACCACAGAGCTGCGGGTAGAACCTGGGAGTCGGTGCCATAGCGCACCATCCCCTGCCCAGGGAGAGCCAGCATGCACTGCCCGGGGAGAGAAGGGACCTTGGGGTCGCCTGGTCCCCACCTGCGCTGCAGGCAGTTGGGACCCTGTCCCTGCCCGCCTCAAGGGCTGGGTGGCAGCTCCTTTCTGCAGCCCCTTCCTCCTGCCTCACCACTGCTCCCGAAGCCCCTGGTCACACAGCTCCCTCCGTCCTGCTCCTCCACAACACAGAGCTGTACCGGGACTCCAAGGGCCGTGAAGGCAGCATCCTGCTCTGCCTGGGGGTCCAGCTGCAGCCCAGCAGGGAGGCAGCCCACACTGCCAGCTCTCCCTGGCCCGCTCACCCCCCAGGCTCTGGTGAGCAGCTCGGTGCCAGTGCCAGCACCTGCCCTGCCTGCTGCAGCTCTCCCCTTCACCCAGCACCAGCAAGACCTGTCCAGAGGCTCCCTGTGGGACACAAATCAGTGCTCGAGGGCTACCTGCCACCTGACCGGCCCATGGGCAGCAGCACCCTCAGATCCCAGGCAGGACATGGGACCCCAAATGGAGCATACACAGTGGTGCCGGGCTCCCATCGTCCCTATCCCTCTACCCCTACATTGCTGGCAGCACCTCTCCCTGCCCTGCCTGGGGCCAGGGCTGCTCCATGCCCTGCGGGCACACACACTTGGTCCCGGGCAGCACTACCATGGTGGGGCTGAGGATGCCGGGGTGGCCCAGCTGCCAGCCCCTCTTCTGTGGCCCAGGGTCTCTGCAACCCTCTTCTCCCTGTGGCTGGGGTCACCGAGGCTCCCTTGGTCACACGTGGGACAGCGGGACCTGTTTGTGGTAAGAGGCCATGCTGGGCAGCATCGTCCTGCCCACCAGCGCCGGGCTGGCCTCACCGTACATCGAGGCACCCGCGGGCTTCCTGGTCCGGCAGCAGTGGGCTGTGAAGCGCCTCCAGGACTCAAGTGTCTTGCCAGACCAAATCCAGACACCGGAGGTGATGCCCACCACAAGGCACATGAAGTACTTGAGCATGAAGACGGCGTAGTCGGGCTTAGGGCGGTGGGGATCCCCCGGGCAGGAGCAGTTCTGCGCCTGCTCCCACGCCTCCCGGTTGTGCTGCTCATAGATGTAGCAGGCGATGACAATGGTGGCAGGCACAGTGTAGAGCATGGTGAAGATGCCAATGCGGATCATCAGCTTCTCCAGCTTGTCAGTCTTGGTGCCACCCTGCTTGATCACGCTGCGGATGCGAAAGAGCGAGACGAAGCCAGCCAGCAGGAAGAGGCTGCCGGTGAAGAGATAAACCACCAGTGGTGCCAGCACAAAGCCCCGCAGGTTCTCCAGGCTTTGGTTGCCCACGTAGCAAACCCCGGCCACTGGGTCACCATCCACGGAGCTGAGAGCCAGCACAGCGATGGATTTGGCACTGGGGATGAGCCAGGCAGCCAGGTGGAAGTACTGTGCGTAGCTAGCGATGGCCTCGTTGCCCCACTTCATGCCGGCTGCTAGGAACCAGGTGAGGGACAGGATGACCCACCAGATGGAGCTGGCCATGCCAAAGAAGTAAAGGAGAAGGAAAACCACGGTGCAGAGGGCAGGGCCTGTGGTCTCATAGTGGATGTGGTGATGCTCCGGGTTGCAAGCCACATTGGCATGCCCTGCCACCAGCCGCACGATGTAGCCCACAGAGACGAAGAGGTAGCAAGCAGAGAGGAAGATGATGGGGCGCTCGGGGTACTTGAAACGCTCCATATCAATGAGGAAGGTGGCCACGGTAGTGGATGTGGAGAGAAAGCAGAGGATGGACCACAGGCCGATCCAGAAGGTGGCGAAAGTCTTCTCGTCCTGGGTAAAGTAGGGCTGGTAGCAGGGGATGGCACAGTTTGGTACCTGCCCCGTCCTGATGCGGTTGTAGAGCGGATGGGACTCCTTGGAGATGGGGATCAGAGGCGCTTTGCACTTGCACGTCCGGCCACAGTCCAGCCCTGAGGGGCGCTGCCCATCAAGAGGCACCAGGTTTTTGGCTGCATCCTTGGCCGGGCGCGTGGGCTTCCCGAAGAAAGGTGGCAGGGTGGTGGCTTCCGTGTGGTTGTAGCCCATGCAGAGCACCTCGGTGTCCCCCAGCACGGGCAGGCTGTCGCAGCTCATCCTCTCGGGCCAGGCAAAGCCGTACTGCTGCATGATGGGCGAGCAGCCGGCCTTGGCCCGCTCGCAGACGGAGCGGCAGGGGGGCAGCGGCTTGGTGTAGTCGGGCAGGCAGATGGGGGTGTACATGCTGCAGAGGAAGAAGCGCAGGTCCGGGGAGCACTGGATCTCCACCAGCGGCCAGAACTGGTGCACCTCCAGCCCGGCCTCGTCCTGCGTGTCGTGGTTGAACTGGTTGGGCATGTAGGTGAGGTTGTAGCCGATGCCCTTGCACATCGGCACCGTGATCTCCTGGCACACCAGCGCCTTGGAGGCGGCGCGCCCCGCCGCCGGCAGCCCGAGCAGCAGCGGCAGCCCCAGCAGCAGCGGCAGCCCCCGGCCGCCCATCGCCGCCGCGCGTCCTACCGCCGCCGCATGCCCCGGCCACCTGCCGCCGCCGCGCCGGGAGCGGGGCCCCGCCGGCACCGGGACCGGCACCGGGACCTCCACCGCCGCCGCCGCCGCCACCTGCGCTCTGGGGCGGGCGGGCGGCCCCGCGCCGCGCCGCGCCCGCGCCCCGCCCCGCGGCACGCCCCCCGCCCCGGCCCCGCCCCGGGAGCGCCCGTGGGCCCGCCCCGCGCGGGGCTCCGCGTCCCGCCGCGCTCGGAACCCGCGGCGGCGCTGCTTGAGCACCGACCGCTCCGACCCCCGCCCTGGCCGCTGCAGGGCCCCGCTGCTGCCCCGGCTTCCCCCTGCCGGCGGGAAGAGCAGAGCGGGACGGGGGCAGCCGCTGGAGCAGGAGGCGGCGGCGTCTGCGGTGCTGCCGCTTCGGCCCCTCCTTGCCGGACCCTTCAGCCCCTCTCCGTGGGAAGGGGCCGGGGCCTCACCCCGCCGTAACGGGACGGGGGAAAAGGGGTAACCCTGGGCAGCGGGAGCCGCGCACGGGTCCTGCCCCGCCTTTGCCTTGCTCCGGTAACCGTACTTCAGCCCGGGTGCAAGGCTCGCGGCAGCATCTCCGGCTGGCTCCGCCTGCCGCTCCCCGCGCCCGCCTCCCAGAACGCGGAGGCTCCGCGGGAAGGAGGGGAACCGGCCCTGCCGCGCCGCCCCGGTGGCACGGAGCGGGCGGCGGCGCTGCCGCATTCCTGCGCTCCGGCCGGCTCGGGGCCGCGGGGGACGTTTCACCAACCAACCACCTTCCGCCCGAATGGGCGAACTCGGCGCTTTGGAGAGACTCTGTCCGGGGCAGAGACCCCTTCCCAGCGCCCCGGGACACGCGGGCTCCTGCCAGAGCTACCGCGGGGATCGCGCTCGGCTGCCTGATGTGGGGAATTTGAATTCCTGCACGACAAACACTGAAGTTACCAGCCCGGTTTTCAGCGACTTCCACGGCTCCTGAAGCCCGCGGCACATGCAGGGCAAAAGACTTGCTTCAGAACCCAGACTTGGGAGTCACAGGCTGCACCCGCTATGGCAGCACCCTTATTCTGGCTAAGCAGAAAGGCTGCTCGCAATCCCTTGCACAGGAACTCCTCACTCCTCCTCAGCAGATGGGGTTGGAAGGGTGAGTTAGACCAGAGTTCTCGTATACAGCACTGGATTTACTAGTCAAGCACATCACATACAGGGACAGCTCACATTCAGCGAGTGCTGGGGAACACCAATACCCCAAATATCCCCAGAGCACAGAAAGCAAAGACTGAGAGCAGGACTTAGCCCCCCCCTTCCACACAGAGGTAAAACCTGGCTTGCCTATTGCCCTTGCGCCTATGGTCAGAGCACTGACTGTTGCTACCACACACCAAAGTCCTCAGCGATTTTAAGGCCAGAGACCTCCTTACTGCCTCCAAAATCCTCTGCGTCTACAAGTCCACCCAGCCTAGATGTGCATATCATGTGACACTGTCCACCTGGATGCTTAACAACTTCTTTTGTTTAAAAAATAAAAGGCAAAAAAAAAAGGCTCAAGTCCCTACACCTCTTTGCTTTAAGCTGCAAGTTTTGCCTGTAATAAAACTGCAGAGAAGAGAATTACAAGTCACATGTTTCTTTGGAACACAGTGGCATATCCCTGTAGCAGGAGCTATAACTTTTAATTCTCCCCAACAATGAGTTTCTGTGAACTAGCAGCCCAGCAGAAAGCAATCACAGTTTCATTATGGCTTTCAGTTGATTATCCAAATTATAGCTGAGAGCAGAGGGCAGCCTTTTTATTATCATCATTGCTGTACAATTAGAAAATGCTGATGAAGCTCTACAAGAGCAGAAATTCTCTTTTTCTGCTGCTTGTTTTTCATTTTTCGAGCATTCCCTTGGGCAATACCTTGGTTTGATTTGACACACAATGAGGAAAAGGTATAGAGGTGGGAAGGGAGAAGATAAGAAGGGGAAATGGGGGTGCTCTTCGTTTCAGCTAATCTATCAACTCTTGTAGCCTGGTTCAGGTTTCACCACTCCTCCAGATGTATCTAATTCTTAGAGCCTGGCTATAAATAATGCTATATTTGCTACACTGGAGACACACAAAACCCAATTAAAAGCCAGGTAGACATCTGTTGGCTTGCTCTGTGCTTCTGCTTCCTTTTTGTTTTTATGAATACATAGCAGAGCAACCAGAACAGGATTAAATATGGTGTAAGTGCAAGTACAGTTGATCGGCTTGTTATTAATCTCTATATTTCAGTATGAGAGTACAGCGCTTTACGTGCATCCAGCACTATTAGTGACAGAAGCTCTGCCTGCACAAAACCTGTCGTACACAACCCTGGAAACAAAAGAGAAACTGTTTCCTGCCCCTAAAAACTTGCCGTTGTTGTTAAAAACTCTACAATTAGGAAATGGCTTTACCTTTCATCCATGTGCAGAGCGCTTCATGAAACTCCACCATGCTAGACAGGTCTGCTCAGAAGTCCAACTTGTCCCTGCTTGTGGCTCCAGCCCACAGGATATAGGTATGGGCTGAAAACATATGTGTCCTCACAGACATAAGTTCCACCTGTTGAGGCATTTCCAGCTGGGGGGCAGTGGTTCCTGGTAGAAGCAGAAAGTGAAAAAGTGGTAAATATTTCTGTATTTGGTTCTTTCACTGCTGTATTGTCAGCCTACACTGTTTACCTGGACAAACAGCCTTTGTGAGGGACACTGTGACTTCTGAAAGACTTTAGAAAAGGACTAAGCGAGCTCCTTTTGTAAAGACTAGCTATTGCCCTTGCTCTTGTTAGAGAACTCAGCAGACTTTTGCAAAGAGCTTTTCAGCCCAGGCTCTGGGCAGGGACAAAGCCAGGGAATGCTGCTCTTGCTCTTGGCTTTGCCTGTACCAAAGCAGGGCAGGAACCTCCTGCCCCTCTTGTTGTAGGACCAGCACGCTGCCCCTGGCCCTAGACCCTTCCTGCTTGGAGCTGCAAATCCCATTCTGTCTGTACTGCTGACAAGTCCCTGGCTCCCAGGAAGGGAGCATTGGGGGCCCAGCACAGGTGGCTGTGGGCTCCTGGCACTGGTGCCCGTCACCCCCGCTGGAGGCTGTGCTAGCTCAGGTGCTGCTCAAATCAGCAGCAACCCCTGATAACAAGCTGCTCGAGCGAGGGGTGCTGGGGACCACAGGGATGCTTGCAGCAGCACAAGACAGGCAGGGCTGTGCCTTACTGCCTGCCAGGGTGCAGGGACGGACAACCAGCACGTCTAGCATCATGGTGCAGCCCCCAGCCAGCTCCAGCACAGCAGACTCACCATATACTGGTACAAAAGGAGATGGATACTGCCCTTACACACAGGATGCGGTTGCATGCTGCACCAAGACAGCTGTGCCTCTATTTTCACCTTAACATTCCCACCTGAGAGTCATAAGGCAGCAGGTGGCCAGCATTGCAAATCCCGGCACTGAGACTGACCTCCTGTAACTGGACCTGGAGCAGGACTCCTGACTAAGAGACCAAAGTCCTTGCTGCCCTTCAGGCAGGAGGGACCTGGAAGGTAGGGAGATGGGGCAACTCTTAGCCCTTCGTGAGCACAGCAGAATGAGAATCACTAATGGCATCTGTAGAGGGACCCTGGCACCTGGATCCTACCAAAGAACAACAGTAGCAAGGACAAGCATTTTCTCATGTGCCCAAATGACTTAAAACATGTGGGCTGGGGACAGGAATTCAGATTTAAATCACTTGAATGCTTTTCACCATGGATGCCTTGTTGAAACTCCCCCAAAATTCCTAACCTACATCAATACTGTTTGGCTTTATACATACCTGTACAATTAGACACCTTAACGTACTGCAGGAAAACCAAACCACGCCAAACTAAAGTCATATTCAAAAAGCTACATGGAACCAGAGAGCTTCTCAGTGAATTAATGCAAAACTTAATTTCCAACAGTGACAGAGACTTTAGCAATGCCTGACACAAGTGCTGCAGCTTGTAAATATAAAGTTCAGATAAGTAAGAATGAAGTAAAATCAGGAAGAGCGACTGCATTTGAAACTCACCTTGCTGGACTTGTCAATTATTACTTAACAGTTGTACATACAAGTGCACACAAAATGTACATAATCTGTTTCTGTTGGTCTCCCTGGGCACCAGGACCCCTTCCTGCGAGGCTGGTACATCGAAGGGGTGTTCCTGTCCCGAGGTGCTACCACCACAGCACACAGAAGGCAGAGGCAGGATCAGGGCCCTGGCCCAAAGGCACAGGAGGAGTGGTGGGGATGAGGAGGGGTCTAATGCTGAGACTGGGAGGAGGCAGTGAACTTTACATTCGATTTTCTTGGGGGGCACATTGCAGCCTGAACCTTTTCAGTTCTGTAGTTTTTGAAACACATCACGTTGTGCTTTTTTTTCCTTTTCTTTTTCTTTTTGACACAGGCCCTTGAAAAGAAAACAGTCCCCATAGTGAAGCTGACATGATAAATTAGCATGGCCCTGGCAAAGCCCTCACTCTTCATTGGGCAAATACTTATTTACGGACTTTCAAATTGTGGCTTATGTAACAACAGGGTGAGTGACTTTCAACAAAACTCTGCCATGTATTGACCCGATAGAGCCTAATGGGTCCTTCAGAGCAATTAGGATTTATTGTGTTAGCGGCTATTGTGTATAGAGACCATTTTTAAAACATGTGTTATTTACCCAGAAGGCAGTAATGACTGTTTAAATACAGAGTCAGATTGTTTCTGAAATGCTTGCTGCTCTATACATTGCAAAGAAGTTACTCCAAGTATTTTCCAGAGTTAAAGACTTTGCTCCACTGGGATTTCCAAGCAGGGTAATTGTACCGCACATACATTTGTATGCTTATAGCTGTAAGTGAATTGCGCTCTCAGGAAAGCTGTCAAATGAGCAACCTTGAAGCACGAAATCTGAGATTTTTTTTTTTGACCAAGGAGCCAGTGCTTGCCCCTCTAGCGGTCTGAGCAGCTCAGGCCATTTCCCAGCTCAGAGAGCAGAGCATTTCCCAAGAACCACTCAAGTTTTGTCCCGTCTAATCTGAATGTCCAGCAAAGGTGACCTTAACAGCCATGAAGCTGTGGCTTCCACCATGGCCCATCTAACCCTCTACGTGCATGTGAGGTGGGACCATCATCACTTCCTTGTAACCTCCTGGGGACTGGCATACAAAAATGAAAGTGATGGCTTCTGAACATGGGCGCAGATTTGAGAAGCCCGACCCCTGGCCAGGCTCCTCAGCAGGCATGAAGGAGCTCAGCTTCACTGCCTGGCAAAGATTGGTGCTGGCTCACACCAGCTTCGGCTCTGAATGCGAGTAAAACAAAACCCCAGCTCACACGTGGGAGCTATCAACTGCCTCTATGAAATAATAACAACAATAACAATAATAATAACAAGAACAACAAAGACTAATTACTGCTTTATCTGCAAACCAATACTACTTTGATCAATGCCAACTCTAAATAGGTACTTCCCTTTTTCTGCCCTCTCCTTTGCTGTGAGACACCTTTGGGGTGAAACCGCTCAAAGCAGTTCAGCTTTGGCACAATGCTCTCCCTGCCCTGCCTCACGTCACAACCTTTGGAAACTTGTTTCTATTTGCTTGTTTTACACCAGAGTTAAACCAACATCTGTTACAGTTGCAGCACTTTACCTGCCCCATCCCTGGCAGTGCTCAAGGCTGGGTTGAACAGGGCTTTGAGCGAACTGGTCTAGTGGAAGGTGTCTCTGCCCATGGCAGGTTTCTGGAACTAGATGATCTTTAAGGTCCCTTCCTGTGATTCTATGATTTCCAGGGACAAAAGCATTAAGCAGTCTTCTAATCCAGCAAAGAGCGAAACCTCTGGCTGAAAACGTTATAGTGAATGCTTTGGAGTTCGGATGCAAATTTGTAATGGTCAGTGTGCAAAATCCTCTGGAGAAAACACTCAAGCAGCCTGGGCTGAAGCTGGCTGAAACTTGCAGTTCCCGTTTTGTGGAAAATTCCAACATTACAAACCAATGTAAAACACACCAGTTTGTGCCAAACGGGGCAAACTGCCCGTGCTTCTAAGAAATCCCGCAGCATCAGGAAAAGCTGGGAGGTTTCCTGTCACAACGTGGAGACGTCCTAGAAGCCTGGGAAAGCATTGGGAGCACAGGACAGGGATGGTCCTGGAATGGGGGACACAGAAATCCTGGGGTGCCAGGAGCCTGGGAAACCAGGCAGAGTTCAGCCAGGAACCAGCCCGATGAGCCCTTTCCCCTTAGGTCCTGCCTGGCTTTCAGAGAAAATAGACTGGTCAGTCAAAATAGAAATGTTTCCAAGAAACTTTCTGGCTGTGCTGAACTGGTGCTTTACGAAGAAGCTGCTATCAGCATGAGCATCTGCAGTTCATCCTGGGTGGTGCCTCCTGGCCTTTGAATTCTATGAATTGGTGAGTTTTTCATATGTCTTATATGAGAACAACTGCCACTATTAAGAGTGACTTTTGTCTGTGTTCAGAATAGTTCAAGTTCAGTCTGTCCTTTCCTGAACATACAAAGTTTCATACAGTCCAAATAGATTTCAAACACATAAGCCACTTTGACTACTAAAATTTCTTCACTACCCTCTTAAAGATGCTATAATCCAGATTTCCCAAGCGCAGTGATTCTGGACCCTCTTGAGGCAACCTTAGCAACCTTAAGGAATCTTCATTTCCAGAAATTGCTACAGACCTATCCCCTGGAAATTGGACTCCTTTACAATATGCCACATCTCCTGCTCAAGATCAGAGGCAATCAAAAATCACACAGTATCTGAAAGCTTCATCCTGTATGCACACTCATCTCTAGTACCCCAGAAGGAGGAAGTTCTGTGTTTTCAGGTTTTCATGAACCAGTAAGTATGAAGGCCAGAGACCTGCTGAAACAATGTCCTCCCCCTGACCTTTCAGGCATTCTTGCTAAGACCAGGCACTTCAGATTTTCCATATCTGCTTTTGACATCCTTGAAGTGCTTGACAGGGGGCTGGAGGGATATTTGGAGCTAAGGCTTAGTGAGTCATGTCATTCGCATCAAATGAACCAAATTATGTTGAAATACAGATTTAAATCCCTGCATAATCAACATTTATTGGACACAAGTAAAAAGAGACAGAAACAGATGAAAAGGTAATTAGCACTTGCTGGAATTACACATGTTTTGATTATTTCCTCCTGCAAGTCATGGGGTAATGTAATACACAGGTCAAAGGATGTTGCTGCAACCTTCACATTCAGGCATTAGCTAGACGTGAAGAATTAACACATACAAGTGATCCACAGAGCTCAATCTTAAATTGCAACAGCTTTAGCAAAGACTAGTGCTACAGCTTTGGAGCTCACCAAGAGATTTGCTGGGCAAAAGAAGAAATCCATTCTCTAAATCCTGTACTTCACTGCCATGTGCAGCACCATCAAGCACACAGCGATGTTACCCTGCTTGGGCTATGCCTTGGTGATACAAGAAAGTGCCCTTAAATATTTTCAATCCTTCCACAAGTGCTAGCACAGTGGTGCCAAAAATCCTTGATGATGAGGCTGTGTAGTCCTCTTACAGGCTCTTTTTACCAAACTGATAGAATCAAACTGATTTTATTAAGCAACAAGCTGACAAAAAAAGGTAGCACAACCACTGCAAAGATGGGGTTCACACAGGCCAGCACCTTCCTTTTGGCATGAAAATGGTGGAGTAGCCCTTCTCCATGCCTCCAGGAGGCTGGCACTGCCAGACCCCAGCCCTTACACTGTCATGACACAGACAGGACCCCATCGGGTGCACTTGGAAAAACTACTGTACAAGCTTCTGCCACGCCACCTCGTTATTTACCCCTCACTGTGTAGGTGCTGATGGCACCTGCAGTACAAGCAGCTCTCAGGTTGAGCAGCCAAGGAATGCAAAAAGTGGGAGAAAGAGCAGGTAATTCTTTCTGCTTTTGCAGATAGAAAAGTTCTGTGATTTGCCCTTATGGCCATACAGAGCTGGGAAATCAACCCTTCAGTTCTGAGCTGGAAAAAGACCATTCTGGCTCCCGCCGCAGACACTGCCCTCTGTTTCCATTCCACTAGAGCACATTAGGCTGACAACCTCCAGTGCTACGCTGCAGGGATGCGAGGCTGCACGTCCGTTCAGTCAGGGCCAGGCTGATTGTCCTGGAGACAAAACCCCTTTCTGGTAGAGGGGCAGGCTGGAGGGGAACAAGGCTGATTCCTTACCTGGACTAGCCAGGCTGCATCCCGACAGGACTAAACATCCCTCTTTGGGGGAGGAAGGGAGAGGGCAAGGTGAGAAGACAGTGTAATCCTTTCAGCTGAGGCTCTGCCAGGGATGTTGCTAATTAGCAGAGAGAGGATGTGTTGTGGCTGGTGAGAGACAGACACGTTCTGTGTTGCGAGACAGTGCCTTCAACCAGCTCTTATCTGTGAGACACGTACGCTGTGAGCTCCCTGATCGCGTTTGCATTGTGGGAGCTGTCCCAGCAACGCCAGCCGAGTCCTTGATGCCCGCTGTGCTGTCCTCAGCCTCGAGTGAAACCCATGATGGGATTTTGGACACACCAAAAGTCTTGGTTGTGAATCTTATTTTCACTGTTCTAATACAATCAAACCCATTTTGTATAGACATACAGAGTGGCTGCCACTTCCAGGTCATGGAAAAAGACTGGTACTGGAGAAGCAGCTGCATTTCTTACATTTCTCAGGTATCTTAGAGAGAGGAGAGTGTTGTACCTGTAGCTAACAGAGGAAATGATGAGGTATTTTCAGTCTCTACCAGAAGAGAGACAGCGGTCCAAAACTGTACCTCTGTGTGTGCGTGTGTATCATTTTCATGTGCTGCAGTTTGGAAACGTTTCCAGCACAGACTACTAAATTTGGTCAGTTGGTGTCTGGTCTAATTTATACTGAGCTGAATCCACAGGAGCCCAGTTTAAGTTGTGGGATTGTGTGTGGTCTCCTTGGAATCAGCACCTATTCCAGAACCCCTGCATCCAAGGATAGCCGAAACGCACATCCCTTAGCTGAGAAGAGCCAACAAACTCATCACCAGGCCTTGCAGCATCCTTCCATAGGTTTTATTCAGATTCCCTGACAACATAAAAGGAATAATTTTGTTCTCTGTGTACTTTTCACTTGGGCTAAGATACCCTGAATTTCTCCTCAATACTTAAGCACGTTTTTGTGAGGTCAAACCTGCCTTATGGATCTTTTAATTTGGCATATTCCTGAGACACAGCTAACTCTATTTGGTATGTAAGCTCCTGACTATGAGCAGTTCAGGAGATGAGCTGAGACTGAAAAAAGCAACTAGCTGATCTCTGCAGAAGCAGAGATTAAACATACTCAGCTGCACACTAATGCAGCTACCCAAGACAAACCCAAGCTGTGCTGGGTCAAAACGTGCTTTAAGAAATACCAATGAAGGCCTTAGCATGACTGAGAGCTGGCACAGAAACAAGGGGAAAAGGGTGAGTGTAAGTGCTGTTTGCACTGTGCAGACTTTTGTGGAGAAGGAAGGGCAAGGATTGGTCTTCAGCTATTAAGCTGACAGAGCTGCTATCAGGCCTTTCCCTAAACAGATCGTAAAAACCCATACAGGTGATTATTTTATGAGCAAAGAGGGGAACAACTGAAGCAGAAGAGAACAGCAGCCGTGACCTCCAAGGCTCTGCTGGGGGGAGAGGGACAGGCCACGGACAAACACAGCCCAGGTGTGTTGTGCCAGGCTGCTAAAAGGGACTGGACTGCTTTAAAGGTCCTTGACACAGGCACAGTGCTGATCCCAAAACCATACCCCTGCATGCTGGCTGCAGAGTGCCTCCTGTAATTGGCTACGAGCTTTAGAGAATGAAATCCAATTTACCTGCCACAAAGAAGAGCTAGATGAGGGCTCCCCAGAACATGGTGAGTAAAGGAGGGCTGCCAGTTCCCATCCCTGCGCTGATCACCTCTGGCCGGATCCAGAGGGAAGGGGGAAGGGGCAGCAGTGGCAGCAAGTGCAGGAACAATTCACTGGAGAGCCACGGCGCTCTTTGCAGTTTGCCCACTAATTACTATTAAGCCCTGGTTCCTTTTTGTGTTCCAAGGGGCGTCTTCAATGTGGCACTGCTTCTTGGGCCTTTCATGCGGCTGCGCTAACCCCTGAATAGCAGACTTCGCCCCCCTTCCTTCCCCACTACCTCGCTCTCCCTCCCTTTTTCTTTTCCCCTTTTGCTTTTCTGATAGTATTTTCTGTCCATGTTGTGTAAGGCCCTAAATGAATCTTGACTGCCCCTACAGCCGACTGGAGACGCACAAAAGCATCCCATTCCAGTGGCCACAGCGCCATTGTGTGCCCTAACAATGCACTAATTGGCGGTGACAATTGTGCGGCCCGGGAGGAAGAGGGGGCCGGGGGAGACATGGGTCTTTTCCAATCAGTGAGGAGGGTCAGTAAAAAGGAGTGTGAGGAGCCAGAAACACGCTCTGCTCCGCGTCTCTCCCGCGCACACGTCCCTGCCAGTTCCAAGCAGATTGCTCCAAGTTTCCCCCAGATTCCCGCGTAGAAGGGTAAAGTGAGTGATTTTAATGGGTGGCTTTGCAGAGCAAGAGATATGTAAACTAAATGGGTCATCTCCCAGGCTGTCTCAGCATCCCAAAGGCTGAAGAGCTCATGTGATGAGGATACCACTGAGATATTCATGAGAAAAGATCACACACAAAGCCAAGGGGATGCTGGTGCTGCAGCACTCTGCACTGGGTACACGTGTGTGAGAGAGCTCACCTTTTACAGAACTGAGCTTAAAATACCCTTTTTTTGCACAAGGACAGTGGGATGCAAGGACAGGGTGTCCTACAGTGCTCTGCTGGGGTAGGTGGTTGTCCTGTAGAGTAGAAGCGTGCAGAGCTGTTGCGAGTAGGGAAACACATCTGGACCACATCTCCAGCACCAGCTGAGCTGAGGATGGGAGGAATGAAAGGACATGTGCCACAGACTGAGGCTGTTTATTGCCACTGTGACACCTCTCAGGACTCAGAGGGAGGGACCAACCCAGTCTCACATTGAGATTCAGCTTGAGCGAGCCCAGAGCTGTCTGATTGTGAGGTTAGCCCTGGTGTTTGGGGGCTGATGTATCTCACTAGCAAGGGACAGGCTTCAGCTCTACTCATAAGCTTTTCAGATAAAATCTGGGACGGGAAATGGCATAGGCAATGTTTCTGAGAAAGAAATATGTAAGGTTTATCCAGTTGCCTAGGCTAAAAATCAATTCAGACAGTTGAGAGAAGTGGGGTCAGATGCTGAAGTGCTCAACACCTACCAACCTACTTTTTCCAAACAGCCCACATCGTCTCCCTCAGAGAACAGTGAAGACCTGCAGGTGTGGAGCATTCTGGTTCCTGGCAGAGAAAACAAGGCAAGCCAGGCTGGTGGCAACACTCAGGTTTATGAAGGGCTCTGAAATGTCCCTTCTTGAAAGAGATGATTCTCTTTTCAGAAGCTGGCTGATTTTTGAGAAGCATTGTCCAGAGTAGGGTCAGGAAGCAGGAAACTCTCCCACCCCTTGTAGGACAGCACTAGAACAGCTGTGGGACTGCTGTGCTGGAGAACGCTGCTGCTAAATGCATTGATTGAAAAGAATTACCTCCTGCATCTGGAAAGAGTAAAGAAAACACCTTCCCATGCAGTGGCATCTAGCCAGGGAACAACTACACAGGAACCACCTCTGGTGGAAGAGCAATACATAGGTCCCATGTATTAGCATGGTTTGAAGAAGAAATCTTGCCATAACTTCATGAAGAGCAGGGATGACAAACTGCAGACCCATGGGCACGCAGGCGCTGTGCCTAGATCTAAACTCCCTGGTGCTCTGACTGATTGGGACTGCCATTTCAGTTTGGTCCACTACATACAAACACTGAGCTCAGCTGCAAAGTCTGGTCCTGCAGCCAAAATGTTGAGGGGAAGCCTACTGTGAGCCCAGTGTGAGAAGTGGAGCTGCAACAGCCGAGAGCTGAAAGTGTGCCGAGTCCAGGACACGCTATGTAGAAACCCTGGGACTCTGTACTATTGCCCTTTTCACCTCATGGCCATTCTGATCACAATATTTTTCTTAATGTCATCTTAGTTTTTACGGGCCCTTGTCAGCATTCCTATGAAACACCACAGGACAATTCAGGTCAGATACATCCCTGATCCTGGTAGGAACCCTCATCTCTGTCCACTGATTACAAGGTAGACTTGTCAGCTGCATTAGGCTCCTAAAACTTGGTGGTGGCAATATCCTCCCTGAGCCAAAGTCACTAGTTACCTGCTCTAAACATAGTAAATGTGCTGCTTGTGCTCGCCCTCCCCTAGCAGGCCTCCACACAGCTCCTGCCAACAGCTATGGAAACATTCCCATGGATTACCACGGGTGCTGGAGGAGGGCCTTATATAGTGAGACTTCTCTGCCTCCCCTTTGCCCTAAGCCCTTCACAGAAGTACTTTATTGTTTTATGACAGCGCAGTAACACTTGACGTAAATCTCTAAGCACAGCTAACAATGTCAATACTGTGTAAATACCTACAGCAGTGACCCTTATTTTATTAGACTTTTGCCCTCTTTTACCTGTTATCACTCAGGGTTAACTCTGAGCTAGATGTACATGCATTTTACAAGGAATCTGCCAATTTTATACACTGCTACAGCTCGTGTCTCTGAACACCGAGAGCCCAGCTCTGGTTCTTCACAAACTACAGTTTTAATTGGAGTAAGCAGAGCTTGTACCTGCTTACAGGATCGATCATGCTGTCTGTTAAATCAGAGATGAGTGCTCTTCAAAAGAGCAGAGTCCAAGCTAGAATAGGACATTTTGCAATATGTACACAACAAACAACATCCACCAGTGTCACTAGCAATTGCGTGCTGATGTCTGATGACAGAATGTGCTGGGGTCTCAGTTTTTCCACCCTAACCTTGCTCCCACCAAAGTCGGTACACCCTGCTCTCAGAAATCATTGGGACTGCCTGCAGGGCAAGGCACAAGTCAGTGGAGAGACACTCAGCATGTTTCGTGACTTAGTTATTGCACTTTACATACCAGCCTGCAGTGTCAGTCACAAATGAGATGAATTTATGATCTTTAGTGCTACGAAAGCACTTTGGACTGAACTGCTCCATGCACACTGATTACAGTTACAGATTCAGTAACTTAGAATCATAGAATCGTTTAGGTTGGAAAAGATCATTGAGTCTAACTGTTAACCTAATACTGCCAAGTCCACCACTAAACCATGTCCCTAAGCACCATGTCAACACGTCTTTTAAATACCTCCAGGGATAGTGACTCAACCACTTCCCTGGGCAGCCTGTTCCAATGCTTGACATTTCAACTTGCACCTTCTTATTTTTAAACAATACTTTACTAACAATTCCTTCTTATTCACCTCTAAGAACATCATATTGTACCTACATAACAAACACCTGGGAACTTTCAAGTCAATGAAAGTTCAGCCCTTAATACAAGCTCTTACTTGACTTCTCTTGCTTACTAGATGAGCCTTACAACTTCATTTTTCATATGTGAGGCTAATGCCTTGAACTCAGTTATAGAAAATCAAGTCACTTACTATAAAGAGCAGACTGATTTTTTAGCATGTTTACAGCCGCAATGCTAAGTTTTATATTTGTCTATGCTTAAAATGGTTGGAATTTACTCCTGCTTCCCTTGGAGACTTTGTCTGGTTTTACTTGTGACACCTGATTATCTGAGATGCTTTTCACCACTTTCTCATAGTGGTAATATTCAGGCCTCTAGATGGGATCACTATTTTGGAGAGTATTTAGTTAAACAAGAACTCTAAAAAAGACAGTCCAGTGCTATGTACACACACAGAATGTTTTCATTTGCCCTCAGCGTGCCTTTCACTGGAAAAGGTATGGTAAGGTCCCTCTCTCTCCCTAAAGAAAGAAGGAGGAAACTAGCTCCATTTGGGTTAATCCATTACTGTACTGTAATCTGGACTGTATCATATGCAATATGGAAAATTTGAAAGAAAAAAAAGAATTGTTTCCTTGAGCTTGGAGCACAGTTCTGGACAAGGAGCTTGTACCATTTCACTTATTTTAGACAGTGACCTCAGGACTTCATAATCTCGTGGACACTGTCACTTATTCCCTGAAGAAGAGCTGCATTCCAGTTCTGCCACCTTTCAGAAAACTAGACAACTTCCTATATTATACCAAATGCTGTTAATTTTGGTCTAAGAGCTAGAAGAGTAATGAACTGCCCTCACCTTTAAGAGAAGAGCTGGAGCTTGACTGGGTATGCTCAGGTGATATGAACCATAATACCACTTACGGGACTTGGCCATAGGAGATAATCAACCCTCCTCCTCCCACCACTGTAGCTCCTGACTGGAACCAAAGGAAATGTTGCTTGAAACTCCAGCCCCAAGTCGCCCCTGACAGCTATTGGAGTATGTCTTTTCAGCAGCTGTTTCAGTGATGGTTCATAGACTCGAACAGAGCACAACAGGGAGGCTGGGAAGGGGCAAGGAGGATAGAAGAAACTGTGTAAATACAGCCACAGGAGGACATAAAAAAAACAACCAAAGTGCTCCTCCCAGGGCTCCCTAGACCCTGTGGTCTCTGCTCAGTGTTGATGTTTTTTCCTACTATCTCTTACAGGGTGAAGTGAGGAGTGGTGGCAGTGAATGGTGAAGGAGACATCATAATGGAATTTGCTCACCTTGTAAAGCAAATAAGGAGGAAGAGAAGGTCTTGCCCATGGTTTTCTTGTACAGCTTTTGTCGTCCTGGTCAAATATTAACTCCTTGCTTGTAGCTGGTTTCATCACAGGGATGCAGTCCAAAGGTTCCTGCAGGAGAGAGGATTGACATTCCTGGTGGACTTCTGGTCTTTCTGAGGAGGAGCAGGAAGACAGTGAGGGAGGGGATATTCCTTCTCTTTGAAGGCCACAGGAGCATGGGGCTAGGTGTGGATTTCTCTGGGGGCCCTCAGGCAGGGGGTTTAGGCCCATGAGCTCCACCATGGCTCAGTGCTGCAATCCTTAGTCACGAAAGCCACAGCTCTGAGCTGCATAAGTTCCTCAGCTGGTGCACTGGAAGAAGTAAGCCCAGAAGAGCAGGAATCATGCCTGCTCCTACATCTGTTGGCTGGAGAGCCCTTACGATGTGGGCGAAGTCATGCCCCTCACAGCCCTTCAGTCCAGCTGGATGATGCCTCCCTTGCTTAGGATTCAAGGCCCTGAGCTTGGACCCTTCTGGCAGAGGTCCACAGAGAGCCACACAGTGGGGAGTTGCCTCCCCTATGCCTCCCAGGAGCTCCGTATCCAAAGGCGCCTGACAACAACAGCTCCCACCCAGCAAGTTCCCCTGGAAGCTGTTGGCACTCAGCACCATTAAAAACCCTGGCATTTTTGGCTTTCAAAAAACAGTGAAGAGATGTAACTGGGAATACAGACCTACAGAGCTTGACGCAGTCATTGACAGTATCTCCAGAGACCTCCTGGCTCAGACCCAGGAACAGCAAATACCATCATTTGCTTAGATTTAGAAGACTTTCCACCAGCAGATTAGCATTCTTAAGGAAACCAGCATTCTTCCAAAGCTTGTCCTACCCGGGATGCAGTACCCATCAGGAGGCAAATTAAAAAAGGACGAGTAACTTTTTTTTTTAGTGTTTATTGAGAGTTGCCTTTATACACAAGGGACTGGTGCTCTGATGCTGTCACAAGTGAACCCAAATAAACCCTGCTCAAGTGTCAAGCAATTCGACCCACTGAATTTAAATTAGAACATTATTACACATCAAAAATAAATTAAGACTATTGCCTAGTAGTTGCAGATAATTAAATAAAAATCTTTGTCAAAAGTAAAAAAAAACAACCCAATGCAAACACAAGAGCAACGAAACACATATGATGATGTTACCAATAAGTTAACAGAGTAGCACATGCATGTAATGGTTTTCCAAAAGCTCAGGGTGCACTGCCAGTGGTGCTGAAATCCATTGCAAGTGCTGCAGGTGAGCTGGTGCCAGGGACAGCATCAGCTACTGTGCTCAAGCTGCTCAGGCCTGGCTCCCCCAGCTTCCAACTGCCCCAATTGAACTAAAGTTGGTTTGGAAGCTGCCTTTATCACTTAAAATCCTTCAAACACACGTTTTGCTTACGAATTCTTACTTCTGCTTAGCTCAAGTACAGGAGGGACTGGTATAAGCTAACCTGGTATCACAGGTATCAACGCCATTAAAAATCAGTCTGAAAGCACACTTCGGTTTAAGCAAGATGGACTTTGTAGGCAAGTGCATAAGCAAAACAGAAACAAATCATTTCTCCACCAAAACAATGCTGTGTATTCAAGGATTTATATTGGTTCAACGCATGGATTAGACACATGTAAATTAATCATCAAGCCACTGACACTTGTGCACATAGATGAGGCCTAACACACTTTGGTCCTAGAGAGCTGATAGCTTTCCAGGCCTGGATTCCTCTGATGCTGCCCACAAGCGACATCTTTGCGATTTGGACTAATGGCCACCCTAAGGAATTTGGCATTTTAAGATACGGCCCCAGTCAGTGTGTGCACACCCGGGTTTTCAAGTAAAGAAGGACTTTGCACATTATCATCCAGGCTGTCTCCTCACTACACTGCTAAAATGCAGTGACAGCACTGCCATTGTCAAACGTGATTCCTGCTACTGGCGTCAAATGCACACTTAAAAGATCACAGTCAGTATGGACATGCGCCCAGGGTTGACATGCCAGAAGTTAGCCATATACTTTAGCAAATCATGCTAAAATTTAAACAGGTTAAACCTTTCTCTAAGGTAAGGCTGACCAAACCCTCACTGGGTTAGCCCTCAGGGAAACCAGGCTGCATTACAATTAAGATTTGAGGAAATGCCTTCACTCCCACAGCCCTGGACCCAGCTGCGCACGCAGGTAGGGAGCACCGTATGGGAGTCCCTCACCACATGGCCTGGGCTGGCTAGTGGTTCCAAGAGAAGCACAATTGCATGTGACCTGACCCCATTTTAATGTCCAGTGCTTGCCATTATTATATGTGCACAGCTCCTGAAGGTCTTGCATAAGCACAACCGCATTCCTGGCTGAAGACAAACCCAGCTAGTCTCCAAAATATAGATAATAAAAACCAACGCTGTCTCCATGCTATCCTTTCATTTATTTCCTTCTCAAAGCATAGACAGTAAACACATTTTATGGTCACCACTCCTAACAAGATGGAAACTGCTATGAGCAAGGGGTTCGAGCTCCAACTCCAAACACGCTGCATCATAGCAGAGCATTCCTGACAAGATTTTTCACTTTTGAAAATTTAAGGCACCAAATTGATCAAAAGTGAGGGGTTTCCATGCAGCGTGGTGTCTTCAGAGCTGGTATACGCAGACTGTAGAGCTCACTTCATGAGGGCAGAACTCAGCTGCCCCTGCAAAACAGCATGCACAGCCATGGCAGAGTTTCAGTTTAAGTCTACAAGTTAATCGAACAGCAGATTCAATCAGGGAATCCAAAACAAGGAGATAGACACTAATGTACCGTACTGTAAGGCACTCCTACTGGGAAGGGAAAATTAGAAGGCAAATTAGGAAGGAGAGAATGATCAGACTCGACTGGTTCAAAAGCAACACAATGAGCTATGAAGCTCAAAGTCTAGCTGTAGGCTCAGCACTGTGAGCAAAGACAGGGACAGAGACAGCGAGAGAGGGGGGACTGGCTTGCAGCTGAGGAGCAAAGATTACGATGATTATTCAATTACATTTCTTTTATAGACATCAAGAGTCATCTGCAATCCAGGCCATGACGTTGGGAAGCCCAGGAAACTTGGTGGCTTCTGTTGCTACAGGGAAAAAGCAAAATACAACTGTGCAGCTTCCCCATTTCATTGTAAACAGACATCCTCTGCTTTTCGGAGTCTTTCAGGACATTATCACCAATCCATTATAATATACATGATCCTGATATTAAGAGAAGCCTTGACAAGAAGAGCACCAGAGGTACCCTGAGGATTCACTCCTAAAAGGCCATCAGAGCCTGTGGAGTACTGTGAAAAACTCAAGTTCCTCACCAAAAATTACCTTCTCTCACTTATGTAGGAAACCTTCAGAACTGCCAACTCCTATCCTTCCAGCAATAAGCTCATATTGATATGTGCCAGCCAGAATACTGTGTCACATCCCAAACCCATCATTTTTCATCACCTAAGACAGACCAAAGAAAAAGCAATAGAAAGATTTCTACATAAGAGAACAAAATTTCTCTTTTTATAGGTTGCTAATATACAAAGAAGCTGCGGTTTGCATTCACTAAGTAGGTCCTTCTTCCCATCAAAGGAACACTAGAGGATAAGATACTTGAATAAGGATCTCTATAGTGTCCTAGATTCAAATAATCTCAGACTAAGTAAACTGAGATGAGAAGTTTCTAAGTAGTTGTAGAGGGTCAGGTTACAGTCCACTGCAGCGAAGCACCCTATTTCTACACTGATTACAAGTTCTGTAGAAGCAAAAGCAGTAACTGGATGTACAGATCAATTTCTCCCCTGACACCTACGAAAGCACCTTCTCTGTGAAGGAGAAAAACAGAACATTTTATCCCGATTCACAATGAAATGCTATTGTTCCGATTTATTTCACGTGTGGGTAGGACAAGACTAGACATACCGATATGTAATTTCATCTGTGTGTGTGTGGGGAGAAAGTTGTGCAATCTGGAAAGACCTCAGGTACTTTTCCAGCTGATGCCCACCCGGAAATCTGCAGAACAGAGCGATGTGCAGGCTATGGGCTGCAGAAGGGGAAAAAAGAGTAGCTAGCAGTGGGTACCAGCATGCAGCACTATTAGTACCGCAGAAACAATCACGCAAGGGTACAGTGCTGTCTGAAACCCAAACCACCTACAGAACCCCAGGCTGAGTCTCCTGCTAGCAGATGGCTCTTGCAGGAAAACTGTTCTTTCAGAGTTGGGTCTTTTGAGAGTTAGTAATGGGAACAGTAGTTTCTGGGGTTTTTTTTGTCTTGCGGTCCAGAAAAATGAATAGGGCATGTTCCTACTGCACTGGCACCTTCTGAGGGCAGGATCAAGCCTTTTGTTATGCTTACGTAACTGTGACAGAAGAATTTATCTCACGCATTCACATGGAATAACTTATTTTGGGTAGAAGCTAGGCATCCCTGAGAGGAAAGCATCTTCCATATTACAGTCTGCTCCTATAGCTAACATAAGAAGCTGTATTACTTTTCCAAAGTAAAAATAAACGTGTTTTAGGAACTGGCTCGTTTCCAACAACACTGAATCTTAAAGAAATGAATTTGATCTGTATTGTACAGCATCTTTTTACGTAAAGCTTTGGGTGCTGCCAGCATATTGTAACGACATGCTTTTGCTCTTTGCTGTTTGCAATGGCAGCAGTTCCAGACCCACGACTAATTCCAGTGGTTTTGCTGACATCATACTTTTTTTGTTTTCTGTAAATCTCCATTAGCAAAGAAACTTATCTCTAACACCTGTACAAACCCAGAGTAACTCCAACGCTGTCTGTGCTCTTATTCCATAATTTAACTGGAATATCTAACCTCCCACAAAACTGGTACTTTGGAGATCAGGACGTCTGTCAAAGTAACTAGTAGTTTGTAATGTCTGAACCTTGATTCCTTGACTCCATAGGGTTTCTGACAATGCACATAAGCAGCCCTCTCTAAACTGGGCTGGACATGAACCAGCACTGTAAGGTGTCTTGAATACCAGAGCATGATGATATGAAAAGCACCATCTTTTTTGATTTGATTACCCACCATTATGTCTAGAGCTAATTCAAAATAGTACCTGCCAGATTCTGACAGTTTCAGAGCTCCTGGCTTTGCCACAGGACTAGTTGTGGTGATACATGCTGAAAAACATGGGAGCGTATTGTTTATTCAGCCAGTAGCACTGCAGTTCCTGTTTGCATGACTAATTCCACAATACTTCCCCAGTGTTTGCACTTGCGAACATGCAGGGAATTCTTCACATGGGAATGGACTTGCAAGGAACATTCTATCTTTAAGGATGATAGCCAAAAGCAACTCACTTCACATGAGGAATAGTGAGCTGAGATGGACATTGCTGTGTAGGCGAAGTATTAATTTTAGTGACAAAGGTGCATGATTCACCAGGTTTATTGAATATGGGAATCCCTACAGTACTTTGCCAAGAACATGGAAAAACCCTTACTTCCTTCCAAAGAATCCTACTGAGAGAAGGACTTCAGAAAAAGAAAGGCACTGGTTGTCTAATGTATACAGATATAAACATGCTTCTATATACATAGTAGTTGCACTCAAATTTGAGAAAGCTCAGCTTCACCTGCTTTCTTTGACTGGAGGCTGGAAAATGTAACCACGTATACTCCAGTACAAGACAATTCATTGTAGCATTCTATCTTTTAATGTAAGCATGATGTACCTTGTTCTTTTATTTAAAATGCTTGAGCAATTAGTGAGGTGCTTCAATGATCAAGACTGCTTTGTGCCTCAAATACAACAGCCTGCAGATTATATAGGAAGCAAAGTATTCTCCATTTTCACAAACCTATGACAGAGGAGAGGAAAAATACATATACGACTGGCTTCTTTCTCCTGAAACCATATTTTCTCTCTGTACATAGATGTGTGTGTGTACGTCAATGCTTTCACATGTATGTAATATACACATTATTGCACAGTCTGGAGAAAGATTTAAGAATGTGGACTGGAGGGAGGATGATCTCTAAGTGCTCACTGGAGGTGAAACTGCAATGAATTAAACATACTGTCAGTAACGACACATCTCCCCAGTTAAATCCATCATGTATTTCTCTTTTACGATATATGTAACTCACTGCTTTTAATACTTCCCTGTGTTACAGGTGTGTGGAGCAGAACCATACCTCAAGGAACTTCGTTCTCCACCATGGAAGTCACTACAGAAGTATAAAATCCCTTAGAGCTTGCAGAGAATGCAGGACACAAGTTGCACATGAACACCATAAACTAGTATTTCACAATTTTGGAGGTATTTTCTGATTACCATGGGCAGGACCACTTGCCTGACTATGAGTCTAACAGGTTCAGGTTAGAGAAACATTTAAAGTAAACTTCATGAAATAAAACCAAAACCAATGTGGACACCTAAAATGTCTTGAAATGTGAGACTAGCAGGAGGTCAGAACCAACATCATGTTAGTGGAGATGAAGACATGGTCTCACATAGCTCAAGAATAACCAGCATAAAACTCAATGGGCTTCAGTGACAGAGCTTAACTGATATACCCAGCCTGAAGAAGCAAGTCCCCTGCTTATCTGCATATGGAATAGATCACTGGGATGGCTATAAATATATAAATACAGCTGAAGAAATTATTCTGTACCTTATGATTGCAAGCACCCCAAATAAGGTTTGATGGGAGATACTTTTCTTTCCTCAGGGAGCGACATGTAAATGCACCGATCCTTTAAAAACAGCTCTCTGGAAACATGAGAAAATGGAACCACATGTCCACATCAGAAAGAGCAGGTGGGATTAAAATCATTCCTGCCCCACTGGCTTTTGTGAAACACCTCACCAGAACCTCTGCCAAGGCTAATAATAAATAAATAATACATATAAATAAGTAGATGGCTCATCAATTCTAAATTAACAACATAAAATTAATATGGTCGTGGCAGCAAGTATTTTCTGCCTTGAAGAAAAGTCTTCTCCAGAGGTGGAAGTGGAAAAGAAAAAGTTGGGTGCTTAATTAGCTAGACCTAAAGCATTTCAAGTAAACCACATTTCGTATGAGAGCTAGCGGCTGGACTTCAATGCAAAATGCAGTTTAGCCATTGGTATTTCAAAGCCAACAAGGCTTTACAGCCACTTTGGCAGCTGCTATTCACAGATGAAGAAGGTCAGATAATATTTTGCAAACAGATTTCTGCCTGGCTAAGCTGAGAAGTTGCTTCAGCTGGCAGCTAGGAAAGGGATTCTCTTCAGGCTGACCACTGCCTTAAGGAACTCATGTGTTCTGATATGACAACTCAAACATGTTGCAAGACTCTTCGAAGTTTTCATCCATATTCAGTCGCCTCCAGAAGGATTTCTGCTTCTTCTGCAATTCTTTACGCACACACCTGGGGCATGGTACAGCCTTCACTTTGCACTCAGAGTGGAAGACAGCACCACAGCTTTCACACCTGCAAACACAAATTAGTGTCAAAAATGAATGACAAAATAGGACCAACCAGAGCATGCAATGGACTTCACATGGATTGTGGGCAGCAGACATTCCCTCAAACAGTTCTGGTAGCTCAAAGCGTACTACGTTTCAAAAGAGCAGAGTTGTAAAAAACACTGGCTTGCCCACACCCCTGCTGGTGTAAAGCTACTCAGGACCACTAGAATAAGTTGACCCACATCCATTCCTGAGAATCTGTCCCAGCAATCTGCTTCACAGACAGAAATTTTTAGAAGCATCAATACTTATCTTCTTATTAACTAGCATTCAGGCCTATCACAGAACAGACAGGCTTTGTTTTATGAAACAAACAAGTTTTCTGCTTTGGTTTGTAAATGAAGAGTAACAATATTCATTTCCATTAAGATATATTTCAGCATTTGCAACAGCCAAAATAAGACGTTTTCCTCATTGATGTTCCAGTGGTCAGCTGTTCTGAAAAGAGTAAAGTACAGTTCACTTCAACAGCAGGAGAAGTCACTCCATGAAGTAAAAAGATCAAACAAAGGTGGGTAATGTCTTCTGCTCTGTGTCCTCTGGAAGACTGGACTAGAACAACACAATTTAAAGCTTCTGTCATTCAAAGCTGTGCTATTCCATTCTAAAATGTGATATTACAACTCCAAACAAACTGACTGCTCAAACAAGATGACTGGATTACTCTTGAGGCACTCTGATGCAATGGACGTAATGTCACAACAGACCAGGCTCCAGCTCCAGATAGCAGTGGAGCAACGAAACATCTGGTGATCATAGCGTGGGCTACAACTGAACGGTTGAACATTCTCAGGCTTTCAATGCAAATAACTATCTGTAGTGATGAGTTAAGTCACTACAGCTTTATAAGCAAATGAAATAAATAAAAGGATGACAGTGTCAGAAGTACAAAGTCTTAGATTCCAGCTGGATAATCAAATAATCAAAGCAACAAAACATCAAACTTCAGAGCAATTTTGAAACAGAAATGAGGGGCTCTGGCCACCCTGGTGATTCTGTAGGAAGTCTTGAAATGCCTTGCACTTTTCCTTTTTCACAGCTATTGTAGTCAAATGACTAAAGGAGAATCCAAGTGCTTGTTGTTTTATCTTCAGTGCGTTTTTTGCCTTTTTGCTTTGAGCTTTTTTGTAAGGTATTTTTCTTTGGACATTTTTGTTATTTTCTTTGGACTTTTTTTTTTTTGTTGTTGTTAGAAATAAGGTTCTTGTCTTCAAGGCTATGAAAAAAACTCCCAACACTGAGAAGCCATAACGCAAACTGTAGTATTTGGCATGCAGTCTGACAATACTGAGAAAAGGCCTATGGACTAATGCAACCTGTTAGCTGTATTAGCTGCATCTGCATCTCGCCTGTAACTTTTAAAAACTGGTTCCTGACCTGGCTGTGCTTTACTTTTTATGCATGGGTCCAAACATGATCTAAATTTCAGTATCTGCAGAGCTCTGAGAAGGCTATGCAGAGGTTACAGAGGCACATTTCTAGCTAGCATAGATTGATAAAACTCAAATAACAAGAAAAGGAAGGTTAAAGAGGCTAAGTATAATGCTGTATATCTACTAAATTCTATGCTCTCTTGCAGTAAAACTTGACTGTCATATTTCTAAATCCAGTCAGTGAGCCTAAATCTAGGTTTGAATCAAGAAACTGGCTCACACAGAGACATTTATCATATCTGTGCTCAGAGAGTGTGTGTTATGGCCCTGATCCAGTGAAGCATATAAACACATGCTTAGGACTCATATCCCAGTGATTTCCTTGGGATTACTGATCTGCTTACAATTAAACATGTACTTACGTGCTTTGCTGGATTGGGATCTCCATGAACAGACGTTAATGGATGAGGGAAAGATAGCAAGGACAACAGTGTCTTTAAAACTTTACACCAGTCTGAACTGACACTAATGGTGATTTTATCAAGCTAATTTTCCCTTGTTAGTCAGCAATTTACAGTGCCCTGAAAGTTGCTAGAGGGTAATGATTGATGAGAAGTGTAATTTTGTGTTCTTATATTGCCACTCCTTACCCTCGCTCAATATTTCTCCACAGTATACAGGGAGGTGATAAAACTTCTCAGAAATTGCTGCTGAAATGGATGGAGCAGGATGACAGAGGAGCCAGCACACCTACTCTTCCCAGTAGAGAATATCAAAGGCCATTAGCATTAAAAACAAAGATTGATGGTGTTTAAATGATGATTAATTCATTTTTCAGAAATAAGCTCAGTGGAAAAAATTAACAAACTTCTCTCATATTGCTCAGAACCAAAAGAGAAAAGAAATGTCTGAACTGTTATTTATCAGATTTAGTGCAATAGTTGAAGCTCTGACCAGGACCCTACATTGTCAGGCACTTACCATAGGCAGTCCAAACAGCCAGCCCTGGGTCTCACAGTCCAGTACACTGGCAGCCAGCATGACCACTGTTGGTCCATTCTGATGCCCCCACCCCTGACTGCTGCTCTGAAGACCTATTATCTGCTTTCCCCAGTGAAGCCTGATGTACCCCCAGCCGCAGTCGCGGGGTGCAGACAACAACAGCCTGGAAGAAAGGTGCTCCGAGGTGGAGAACAAAGCTGCCTCTTGCTCTCCATAGAGACAGGTAGAGGGGATACCTGGGTCAGCCTTCACTGTGTGCTTGTATCCCCTCACTGCTAAAGAAATTCAGTCACCAGGGCAGGGAGGGGGGAATGCTGATCTCACTCTGCCTTTGTGCAAACGGCAAGTTACTCCCTTTAAAGTGATGGAGCTATACCACCCCAAGCCATCTACAGCTTTGCTCTTCATCAGATCAAATACAGTCAGTTTTAACTGACCCTGGAAATGTCAGCTGGTTAACCATTCCTAATCTCACTGTGAGAAATTTTCCAGTGATGCCAAAAATCCCACCAAAATTATATTCCTTCTTAGAATATTACAAACAGGTTGCTTCTTATTTAAGCCTGACAATTAATTTCATCTCCACATGTGAGTTTCACAGCTTTTCTTTACTGTTGTTTTCAAGCCTCTGTATTCCAAAAAGTGTCTATTTCTGTGGAGAAAAAAGTACATTTTGTAGCCTATAGAAGGCTCACGTAATATTTCACTACACTTACGTTATCTTTCCCTTAACCCTTCTTGTTGTCACAGGTAATTCACAATTCAGGCACTACTTCTGAATCCTGATTTCTCTGGCTAGAAGCCAAAGCATCTTTTGTGAGACTTCTACTCACCACTGATAATAAGCTGATGAGTCCATAGCCGTTCAGGCGTTTCATGTTTCCTTCTTTAATGAATGATATTGAGATACTGCACATTAACAGCATCTTGCTATTTTTGAAATATTATTTGAAGAATTGGTGAATATTGCATGTTGTTTTCATACAATTTTCAGTCCTCTAAGAAGGCAACTGAAATACCTTCCTCTCTATTTCAGTCTTTTCTCCCTTTCCTCTACTTCCTGACCAACTCAATTTCTACCGAGACTATAAGAGGTGTTTTATGTTTTAAGGATGTCTTACTTGTTTGAATACCAGAGTAACAAAAACGTAGAGAATTATTCAATCCTCTAAATAATTTCTATTTCACTGAAAACTGTAAGAAAGAAAGGGCAAAGCTCTCCACAGCCAGACAGGCACTATAATGCTCTTATTATTATCATTACTAGTTACAAAAGAAAAGCTGTTCTACATTAAAGCATAAAATCATTCCTGTATGCTGAGGAAATACCAATGTTAGTATCACCCATTATGTCTGGGCATTTGAAACATTTACATATCAGTATTTGGTAAATTGTAAGTTCTGGCAAATTCTTTTTATGCTTCACACATGTATTTCACAGGCTTATGGCTTAAGCAATTGTAGATTCTGCACAACCAATTGACTATACTTGTATTTCTCCTCTGTACTGCACCACCATTTAGATGCCCATGGGTAAGATGAGGTATGCAAACAGGCAGGGGGCAACACAAAGAGGCCTCAAAGACCTTCCACATTAAGCAGACAAAATTATCCAGGGATGATCAACTGGTGGCCCAGGACCTCATCTGAAAGACAGGTTTCTTTGTCTCCTAGGAACTCTGTATGTTGGCAGACTGACCAGCATGACCATGTTGGAATTAAGCTGCTGAGACTGGCAGGGTTTATTAGAACAGCTTCTTCCTAGAACATTTAAAAACCCTACTTCCTCTGTGTCAGACCTTGCACACACTTGCTCAAGTAAGAAATCCCTTGAAAGGAATTTCAGTAATTGATTTAGGGCTGAACCTTCACTGACTAGAACTTTTCACGCCTTTCTCTTTCCCTCCATGCAGAGTAAAACCAAGATAAAACGGGATTGTTCATTATGTTTTCATTATGGTTTTTAGATGATGCTATACATTCACCAAGCATCCAAAATACCAAGCCACCTGTAACTTGGTTATTAAAAAACCCCAGTAGCTGAAGTAAGCCTTGCCTAGGGATTCCAGTGTGATCACCATCCCACACTATGCACATGTGCCTGTCTGCAAGTATTTCTGAACTGCCCAACTGTGAATATCACAGACACACCTTTCAAAACTCTCAGAGACTTTAGCAGAACACAAAGAGAAGGAAAATGGACTAGCCTGTGTTCACTTGCAACACAAAAAAAGCCCCAAAGGCAATCAATGCCTGACACACACGTGCAGCAATATTATTGCAGTTGCCTAGGAACCAGTGCAAGGAGCCTGCCTAAGGAGAGACGCCCATGTAGTAAATGAATGGAAGAAAGTTGGCACTAATATGACATTGATTTGTCCCTATAAGGAGCTTGTTAAGATAATACCTTGTATGACATATGGTTTTTACTAGACACGGTTGGGTTATTTTTAATACCATACTTAAAAACTGTTAATACTTCAGACTTGCTTTTGAAAACTTTGCCTCCGAAAAAGAGAATAAAAAAGCCCAAACAAAACCAGAACAGAGCCCACTTACCCAGCCCTCCAAATCGTTACATGTCTGAAATTCACTCTAAATGATCAATTCAGCGTTCGGGGAGCCAGCAGTGATTCAAATAATCATAGCTTTCCTTTCCATATACCTGCTAATCGGACAGGGCTTATCCTTGATATGCCAGCAGAGCTTGAAGACACCCCTCATTTATAATAGCATGGCTGAGTCCTGGGCTGGCCCTGGAGGGTTCTGAAACAGCAGATATAACTGTAACTGCCAACCATCAGCCCAGCTTGTGTGCTGGGAGAAACAATGCAGGGGGGCGAACTGGTTACAGGTGGCAGCTAGCAAGGGGTGTAACAGTGACCACAGGCTGCACTGATGGGACACACCACGTAGAGCACCTGCACTTCACACCTCTGGAACAGCCTCAAGGACCAACCCAAACGGTGCCTCCCTGTCTGAGCCATCTCTTGCCCCTTGTCCTGTCATGCCAGCACCCACTGCCCACTATAGATGTGCAAAGTGGTCCGAGATATTAAAGCCTCATGAATGAGAGGAAAAGCAGGCAGCTCACTGGAGGGGAGAGAAAACCAGCAGTGCTCTAGCGGTGCGGGAGGAGCTTCAGTCTCAACTCCTCCATTGCTACACACACAGAAGTTGCAGTGCATGCCTTCGTTTTGGGTGCTCACAGAACAATTTGTTACAGGGCAGAACAAGAACAGCTTGATTTAACCACCAGCTATTCTCCCATGACAGTTGCCTAAACAGGCTGTCACCACACCAGAGCACCGCAGCAGGGCCAAGCAGGAGCAAAGGGATCCTGCAGCCCCTAGACCTCTTTGCAGAGCTCCGTCACTCCTGATTAAGGAAGGAAGTGTCCTCAGCTCCCCTCCAGCTGTGGCTGCAGGGATTTATGCTACACTTATGCATATATATTCCCATACTTGCATCTATCAGGAGAACTAAAAACTGTCGACTTCAGTACTGCCCTTTGCAAGATGTCTAAGTTTAGAGACCTCAAACCAAGTAATGTGGCCTGTACAAAGCAGTTCCCAAGAAATCAGTAGAGGGACACTAAAATCAGTATTAAAACATTTAATCTGAAACTCCTGTGATTACACTTTAGTCAGTGGAGCTGAGTTACTCTGGAAAGGGGAAAAGCTCTACACATGGTAGATCCACTACCTGCAAACCACTGGAGAGGCTGTTATAATTTGACTGGATGACTCCACTATTCTGCATTCTTCTCTAAGTCTCGAGTCTGGAAATCCTGTGATTAAACGACAATTTATGCTTCTAATAAAAGAAAAAGGCAAAGTTACCTGGACTTCATAGCTCTGCTGTAATATTGAAGACATGCCTACCTGGACCCAGGACGGAAAAAAGGACCTTGACATCTAAAAAAATTAAGTTTATAAACAACAAGATTCTTAAGGTAATCTTAGAATTTCTGAGCACTTAGAGTAGGCAGTTCTGGCTTTTATGGGCTAAAAAGCAATTGAAAAGCTGTTGTCTGGCCTACCAGAAACCACATTTGGGAGATGAAGCCTATCCTCAAAGGGGAATTTGCATGAGGAAAGAGGAGGAAGAATTAAACGGCAAGTTGGAAATAATCTAGTGTGAGGAAGAAGGCACAGCAGGAAAGCTGCAAAATAGAAACTCAAAGTGAGATGGCTGCCATGGTCAGGTAAGAGCACAAGGCAGCACTGCAGAGACCTTCCTACCTGAAATAAGTATCTGCCTTTATGGTGAACGTTCTAGTTAAAACCAGTCTGACATGAGGCAGGTAAAGCCAACCTCTAAAGCTAATACACTTCTAAAATACAATGCTTGATGAAAAAGAGTATATTTTATCTCTTTCTTTTTATGTATTCTAGATAACATTACTGTGCTACCCTGCACAGACAAAAATCAAATCTGTGCCAGAAGATTTTGACCAGCTTTGACAGATTGAGGTGAAATTAAATTATCAAGAGAACTTAACATCTACTTAGGTGCCGAGGTTTCTTTAAAGAAAGTGCTGAGCAGATCATTTCAGGGTGCTTTGAACCAACTATCAACATCCGATAAGCTAAGCTCTTTCAAAAATTAGGTACTAAACTACTAGCACAGCTCAGGTGAACTGGGCTTGGGAAAAGGCTGACTAGCATGAAACAAACTAATCAAAGCAAGAGGAAAAATTACATACTTTGAGTGATGCCTTTGACCTGTGCCAAGGTATTTCCTGGGAATGTTCTATACTGTGTATTTCAGTCTCTCCACACAAAACCTATCTTTAACATTCTCCCAAATGCTCAAAACTGGTTTTGTCCAGTGACACAGCATCCATAACAGTGAGCTGTAATCATGCAAAGACTTTGGCATGCACGTAAAGCTAAGCACAGCCTCAGAGCCTTTAGTAAGACTTCTCACTATGTATAAAGTTAAGTACATTCATATGTCTTATCAGGATGGTGGCCAAAGATTATAGAGGCATCCAAGATTATAGAGGCATCCAAGCTGGTTGATATAGTCAAGCCTGTTCTGTGGCACGTCTATTTTAAACTTGGGTCTTCTGGTTTGTATCTTAAAAGGTCTACATGTCTTAACTGATCTGCAGAACAAATTAACTTTGCAAAGTGAAAACAGTTTAGCCTTGATAAATGAATACAAACACAAAAGAGCAATTCTCCGTGGTTCACATACATCTGTAGTCACCACATAAAGGCAAGGAATCCACTGAACCACTCTTAACCAACCAAGTAGCTTTACCAGCAAAACACAACAAATTGCCTGTGAAAGTAGTCACTAGGATGCTGACACTCAGGCAAGACCAAAACTTTATTAGCTGGGTAACATACAGTAATCTTAACCATAGCTATAATTACTTGATTATCTAATTGGACAGAAACCTCTTTTTAATGAATAATTCTGTTCTCATTCCAATGGTATTTTTCTCGGTATTCCTTAAGATTAAAACTTGTTAAAAATTGTTCTAGGTTATAAAACAAATCCAGCCACACTTTACAGACAATTGTACCACTACACAGGCATTTTCTTTACACTTCTGATTTTTCATTTTATTTTATTTTAGAGAAAGAAGCAATAACTTTTCACCACAGTAATGAAGAATGAGCAATATCAGAACAAGTTAAAGGGCAGTGCCTGGCGGCTAACATATGGGCAAGAATACCTCTAATAATACAATTTATACTCAGGGGTGTTTAAACTCATTTCACAACACTTGTAAAAGAATAAAATTAGTGATAGAATAATCTTATATGTGTATTTGCTAAACTTAAGCCTGGGGCAAATTTTGTCCAAGAAATAAAACAGAAGGTGGATGCTCAGGTCATTCAGGTTGCCAGAGCTCCAGCAAAAGCAGAGCTCTGAGAGTTTACATTAGCCGGCAATTTGCTCCATGAAATGTGCAATTAACTCAGGAGGCTTTAAATATAGTTCTCATGACTTAAAGGCCTTCAAAAAGATGCCAAAATTGTGGAATTTAGAAAGAGCCCTTATGAACAGTTATATAAATATGGGTAAGACAGAAAAGAGGAAATCGGGGGACAGAGGAATCAAACTGACTGGAAGAGGTATCCAAAAGGACGCAACTATTTTAAAGAAATTGTTTAACCACTGAACCACAGCTTTCATTAAGCTGTACAGAATGGCCACCTCCCAAGAAAAGCCACAGAAAGGAAATATCATTAGAAAGCTTATGACTTTGTGAGCCCATCCTTACATTCGAGGCAGCAAACTGTTGCACTGTATTGTTGAGCAGGATGTAAAGAGCCTGCCAAGCACAGCCCACAGACCCGCTAATTAAGTGAACTGATTGTGTTTGTTTTGGAACCGTTTGCCAACAAAGGAATGTGTCATGCTGATTAGTGAGAGAAGGGTATGTAATATATGTGCATTCAAACTCTGAGGAGTGCATAACCCAGGTATTCACTCTGTTTGCTCAAGGACTGACAAAAATTGCTCTCAAGCAAATAACCTGACCAAAGAGAAACTCCAGCCCTTAAGAGGGGCCCTCCTTTTCTCTCAGCTGCATCTATCTAAGGAAGACCCATCCTTCAAAAATTCCTACTGAAGACTGCTCCAGAAACTGCTGAGAATATTTTGGAGAGAAGCAATCTCCCCACCTCAAAGCTGACCTAAGAGACTATGAAGATGGAAAGGTAACAGCCAGCTGAGAACCACCTTGGAATTGTAAGGGCATCTCTGACAGCTGTCACTCTTCTCTTCAAAGAGCAAGAAAAGTCAGGGAGGTAGCCAGAGAAGCAAATGCCAGCTCAACACAGACATACACACTCCCACACACACAGAGACTTCGCTTTTCAAACATTCATCAGAAAGGTAAAGTTTGCAAAAGCTGTCATGCACCCACTTTTGAGTACTTCTAACAAAACAGCCCAGTTTGCTTGTAGAATTAGCAGCATGCTCAAAAGTGAATGAGCAACACTGAAAAGCAAGAAGGAAACACACGGTCTTCAGAGCTCAGCTGCTCTTCCCTCCTTAATTCAGCAGCTACAGCCAGGGTACTTGGCTGTCTACTACTGAGTACCAAATATGAATACTATGATGTAGATAGCAAATCCAGAAAACCAGGATGGAGAAAGAGAATCATAGTCCACTCTCACTGAACATAGTGGACTCAAAATAGTACAACTAAATGACAAATCTGAGCTAATTGTTTACTCAGAGCTCTATATAACAACTAACTAGGAAAGCTGAACATGTCATCAGAAATTTCAGGTATAATTTCAAGTCTTCACATAAACCCTTTGTGAGTTGCCATTCCATCTGCCAGAGGTTACTCTGTACATCTACCTATTGCTGACTAGCCTCCTCACCTTACACTTGTCATTGTAGTGGTCTGCACACCTACCTCAGAAATCTCTCTCATCTGTAAGATGTGGAAACAAACACAAAACCCCTCTATCTTGCCTTCTCCCTCACTGCTTTACGGATGGAGCTGCACAGCAAAACAGACAAGCTCCTCTGCTGGCATCACTTGCCTCCAGCCTAAAGGTGGAAAAGGACAAAAGTACGGAACTGAAATAATCTGGTTAGTTTCACAGAGGTGCATGTGCACACATCAGCAGTAATGAGACCAGAAAACTAACTAGGAAAGGAAATGGAAGATGCTGGGGATAAAATCAAGTGATAGGGAGCACAAAACGAGTAAGCAGGATGACCTCTGACAAAATAAGAATGAAAAATATTGGAGAACGTTTTGTGCTGATTGTGTTCTAGTTAAAATCACCAACAAAGACTGCTGTCTTTGGCATGACATCAACCACGACTCCATATTTGTGAAACAGGAACAAAAGTCCTTTCTGGCTTCTAATTCACATAAAACCAGGAGCAGCTTCTTTTGGCTTTTGCTGAACTGCTGACAAATATTAGATTCCAGAAGGTTTTAAACTCTGTAATTGCACGGTATTGTCTGATCTCAGCTGAAGGGCAGGGGAACAATGTACACCCAACAATGTTTTTGTGACCAAAAATCCTCCAGACAAATCAAATGCACAGACATTTCAAGTAAAGCTGTCTTCCTGTCTTCCCAAATGCTCTTACACGTTCTCATCAATCTTTTGGGAATATCTTCAATTGCCCCTTATACAGTCTCAATAGACATCTTATGTTTTATGTCATCTTAGTCTCTCTCTTTTTAACTCAGTGTTTTTAACTACCATGCACCCTAGATACATTCCTTCTTGAACACCATTTATAGAGCTCAGCTGCACACCTTGTTTAGCTTATGTCCACTGCTTTGTCAATGCATTTTTTAGAATGAGAGTCTGGGGAAAAAAAAAAGAATGTGCAAACAGTCTTTGAAACTCAGGTCAGGCTGAAAATCCCCAAAGAGTAGTGCTTGGTTACTTGTAATTTAACATCTTTGTGCACACAAGGGAATCAGATTCTTAATGAAGCCCTTTCAACAGGCTGGTCCTGATTGTTTCCAAAGGTGGCTCTTCAATATTTTTTCCCTTCAATGGAACGCTTTGGAGAACAAATTAAAATGACTGTATTTGAAACAGCCAGAAAACTACTGATCTATGGAGGAATGCTGTGCTGTCAGACAGACTGTCCTTCTAGTGAGTTCAAAAAAATCTCCTTTATTCAAAATACAAGACATTTTTGAAAAAGAGAAGTACACTGCTGCATTGCCAAGTCTGCTCCATTTTCCTGCATTTTGCTTCTAGGTTTTCCATGCAACTCCTGTCCATCATCTGGCATCCAGTACTCCATATAATGTGAAATAAAGGCTCTTTTGTTTACCTTACGACTGGCATACGCTTATATTTATTTTGTAGCCACCTGAGAATAGCAATGTCATTTATTAAAAATAAAACCTTACTTACATAGGCACAGAGGAGTATGCACACAGAAAGCAGAGAATTAGCCATAACATCATGGGTAAAACACTGCAGAACAGATAGTTATTTTTTTATAATGGATAATCCCAGTACATCATGGGCCCAGTGACATCAGATACCAGAAAGATGTCTGTGATCACTCTAGAGAATCCATTTGGCTTTTTAGGACATTTTGCAAACTCACAACAGCTTTGGATAACTCGCACTGTATCATGCTACTGGGATCATTTCCCTTTTTGAACAGCTTACAAGGTTTTGGGAAGCAGCTCTTTGTATCTATTTCCAAGTCTGCTCATGGTGGCCTCCCTGAACCTGTAATCTAGTGTAGCTGTCCAGAAATGTGCATTAGTGGGATCCAGTCCCCAGTTATTTAAATAAGAGGTCATGAGGCTGAGAATCTGCAAGAATATCATACGTGAGTCAAATATATGAATGACATTACAGTACCTGCTTGTAGAAATGTCCTCGAAGGGGTAAAGGATTTCTCCATTGTTGCAAATCTCACAGATGAAACCCTTTTGACTACACAGGCTGCAGCTGTACACATGAGAGGTGGCAAACTTGATCACCTTCCCCAAGAAAGGGGCCAGCTTTCCTTCAATAACCTGAAATGAGAAGACAATACTGAATGACAATCACATGCAAGGTTAGCAGTCATTTTAAGTACAACAATGTATTCATATACTAAGGCACAAAAAAGTAGATAAAGAGTTAAAGGCTTCCATCTTATCATCTAACTGACATAGCTGTCATAATGCCGTACATTTATGATTTTCAGTTCTTGTTAGTTTTTATGCGCAGATCACAGTTTTGTCTTTGTTTCTTTTCCTCCAAACCACAAGTTTTTCACTATTTTTTTGTGAACGGAACCCTGGATTTCCTCCTTTAGTAAGGTTGTGTTTCCCACTGAAAACCATTAAAATACAGTATTCCCATCATTGCCAAAATGAATAAATTCTCAGATAAAATCTTGAATAAGAACTGTTTTCCTCCTCTTCAGTGTCCGGCTCTCAAATCTAGAAGTCTCTCACTGCCAGACAATCCTGCCAAGACCATTAGAAGTGATTAGCACTCCCAGTGTTGGTGTGAAAAAACAGCCATGCAGTATAGATTAAACTGCTAGCCACAACACTCATCGAAATTTGTGACTTGGTGACAATGCCTCAATAAGGGGTGCTATTCAGGCAAAATACTTTCCATTCACATCAAACTTCCAGAGACTTTAAAGAATTCTGCTGGTGTAGGGAATAATGAAGATGGAATAAGGCCCTAAGCGTATATTCTTCTCTGCTAAGCTTCCTGTGGTCTGAATAGCTGCCCACAAGATTAGTGATAGAAATGTGTTACAGGATTTGATAGTGACCTCCTATAAAAAGGAAAAAGAATGCAATAATTGCTGATTGAAGACTTACACAGGGCCGTGCCCTAAAGCCTTAGAATGGGGAGATATACACTTAAACATGTGCCAGATTCAGTTCATGCACCCCTCCCCTAAACGTGGTAACGCACCACTTGTAATTTGGGTTTAGTGTAAACAAACCTAGTGAAAGCAAAGGTCAAGGCAGAGAAGAACAACAGAGATTTTGGAAGGACTCCTTCCCTGTGTAACATAGAACAGAAATAAACTTGTGTTCCAGGGTAGCCACTATTAAAGAGGACACATGGAAAAGGAGGTAGCATTGATGTTGATGGCATCGAATGGCATGGGCTGAAATGTGCCTCCACTTTGCTTTCAGCTTCAGCCTGCTAACAACATCTGCAACAACAGGAAGTGGCAATGTTATTGCTAGTACTGCAGATAGGATATCTGCTCCTGTCAGAGAAAAAATGACGTTCCTATTGCATCCTGGTATAGGAAGATCCCCTTCAACCAGAATATAAACAATGCAGACAAGCTGCTGCATGAAATATGAAGTCATAGTTCAAGGTAGTGGTATCACTACCCTTCCGACAGATAGTCAGAAGTTAGTTTAGCTCCCCTTGGCTGGGTTTTCTCTTTCATTTTGAAGAAAGAACTTTTCTGCTTCCAGACTCCAGTGTTACAGACGTTCTGAAAGCCAAACAAGTTGGGAGAAAGGGAAAGACACAGAAGCTGACAGCATTCAACAAATAGGAGGAAAGAAACAGTGAAGCCACCCAGTTAGTGACAGGGTGATAGTCACCCTCCAAAAAGCTATTTAGCACTAACAGATGAAGTATGCATACAAAGCTAATAAAAACATATTCCCCAAAGCATTTTCATGCTACAGCAACCAGCTCTGACAGGCCACAAGAACTCAGCTTAAAATGCCAGGCTGAAGACAGAGCTGCAAAAAAACTCTGAGTCTGTACTAACAACACTTTCAGCAAGGACTTTGGTTAAACTCTGAATTAAAATCATGGTTTATATAATATAATAAACAAAATTAACACAATATATTACCTTCCTAAGCAC
The DNA here is from genome assembly GCF_004027225.2 of Strigops habroptila. NCBI lineage: Eukaryota > Metazoa > Chordata > Aves > Psittaciformes > Psittacidae > Strigops > Strigops habroptila. The sequence continues at coordinate 13,312,522 of NC_044281.2, read as the reverse complement.
CAGGGGTGAATTTAAGTCTGTACAAGGCTTCCTGTGCTGAAGAGCTCATAACCTAAGCAAGACAGATTGAGATTGGGCAGCTGCCCCTGAGCTGGTGTTATTTGTGCCTATTGATTTATTTATTTGTATGACTCATTGTAGCACTGTAGAGGGTTGGTTTGTAACTCTGGCCACTGCAGACATACAACGAAGATGATATCTTCAAAGAGACGTGCATGCCAATTTTGCAATGTGAATTACAGGCCATTTTACTGTATTATAGGAGGAACACAAAATGCAACATCAAACTGGTGTTATCACTATTTTTAGCATCTGTAAATTTTTTGTCATTTTGTTTCATCAGAGACCTCAAGGCTGTGCACAGGATGTGACTTTTCCATGCAGCCTTCTCTCATTTGTGTTTGTGGCTAATAATAATAAAATCCTCATATCCATTGACCCTGGCAAGCAAAAAGGAAGATTTTTACTTGCTGTCCCCAAGAGGAGTTTCATGGTAACATTTCCACAGTGAGTGTTTTACGGCTTGGGAGAAGGAGCACAGGACATGTAATCAAAGGTGTCAAAACCTCTCCTGTGACTAAACACTCTCTTGTGACAGCCGGAGGCTCAGTGTCGGTCAGTTTAGACATCCCAGAACCATGATGTCAGAGTCCCAGGACGTTCTCCCAGCTAATGCTGGAATGCAATTTTGAGTTTTAAGGAAACCCAAGTGATTAAAGAAGTGTGTTAAATGAATGTAATGCATTATCCAGATATCAGGAAAATCATGGGGGGGGGGGTGTGGGTGTGGGGTGTGCATGTTACATACCTCAAGGGGACATCTTGGCAGAGCCAGTAACAACTATGTCATTCTTTACTGCTCTGTTACTAAAGCCTTTCAGTGACAGAGACTCCACAGCCCACATGCTGTCTAACCCAGCACACGATGTTCACACTGTTGGAGTCACTCCTAAGCTTTGACCCAAACCCTTCCTAAGGACATTTTAGTTTACAAAATAAGTTTACGAAACAGAGAAACTGTGAAATCACACACTACAAGCTGCAGAACAGTCCATCGCATTTCATACAAGATGTGAAAACTTAGCACAAAACATAAGTTAAGAATATGCCAAAGGAACAGAAACCAAAAATGTCGGCACTGACTTCTCCCTGTAACATAATACAGCCTCAATACCTGCAAAGGCTTAAAAATATACTGCCTAAAAAAAAAGAAAAGAAAAAGGAGCATTAGGCTTAAAACAAACTAAAATTTTGCTGAGTTCAGATTCTTTTCTACCTACAGCTCACATGAAGAGCAAGGTCTGTTTTCTAACCCAAATTCTTTGTAGTGAAAGCAATTGTTTCATTGAAAATTTCATTTTCATTTCAAGGATGAAAACTGGTTGGTCCTGGTCATCGACTGATGGAGGGTGGAATGCAACTGCTTCTTCCTAAATTGGTCAAGGAACCTATCCCTAAAGGATTCTGGACATGGGGCCACGTTTTTACAGTGAATTTACCACTGCTGCACCTGGAATATACTGGGGTACACTGCTTGGTTACAACAGGAAAAACAGTTGCGTTCAGAGGCCAAAAGCAAGTTGTGTCTCTGAATGGCTCCAGTGTTCAGATCAGAAACACTGTTCACCTCTGTAGATCTGGAAAAACACTTCTCTAAGCTACCACAGCACAGGAAGCCATGGCTTTGCATACTGCAGCTCCTAACTGCATGTCTCACATTAGGAATTGTATAGAAATACACACCCACATGCACACACATAAAAGACAGGGCCTGCCCTCAAAGCACTTATAATTTAAACCAACAAAACAAACACTACTTTTTACACTAACTGTCACATATGTCCCACCCTAACTGGGACAAACTGTGTTTTGGAAGAGCATCCCATACAGGCTCCCTGACCACACTGCGGAGAGCATCCCTCTGGCCAGAGCACCAGAGGAGAAGCCAGGAAAGCCAGCAGGAGCGGCAAGCTGTGCTGCTACACAGCCTCCTGCACCCAGATTATGAAAGCTGAGGTGGTATCAACAAGCAAGAGGGGAAGGCAGACACGTGTCTGCAGCAGTTGAAGAAAACTAAAGGGGTACACAATATCTGAACATACGCCAAAGGGGTGTTAAGACAATTATTTTAGATGGTTTCTGGAACAGAAGCTTTTCATACAAGTCAAAGTTATGAATAAAGGTAAATCTTTTTCTCCGTGTATCTTTGTGCTACCATTCAGTTGGGTAGCATTATAAATCCAAAGACACAGTTATGTTCTGTATGAGGTGGGGAGAAAATATGGGGACTGCCGAATTTTAGCATTCAAGCCAGTGCTGGCAATGGCGCCGAGAGCCTTGGCAGTGGGAAGACACAATGCACGTGCACTGGGTTATGTTTTTCCTGATTCAGCAGGAAGACAGAGAAGATGAAAGGCAGCAGGGGCTATGGAACAAGTTGAAATCCCTTTGGATACATCACACTAATATGATCATGAGAGCAATGTGTGATCAGTCAAAGTTTAACTACTTGTCAGGAGGGCGGCTGGCCCCCAGAGGGTTCCTGATCCTTTTATCCAAAGACTGCAAACTACTCATAGTACCCTCTTTTACCAAGGTGATATTTCGGAAGCAAGTGGGCAGCCAGCTATCTCCAGAGAATAAGAACTGGGAAGGACACAGACCACACAGCATCCTCCACAGGCAGAGAAATCCTACTCAGTGGCCTACTATGCACATAACAGGGTTACTGCTCACAGACAACTTCAAGGAGTAGTTGTACTGCCCAGGGGACCCACTGGTATCCCTGTGCCTTACCTTCATGACACATTTCTGAACCCATGACACTGCCCTGCACTGAAGGAGAAGGAGCCCCCTCACCTCTGACACATGCTGAGCTACAGCTCTGTCCTGACTCCAACTCCTTAACTCAGCTCTATGGACCAAGCACAATGCTCATACAAGTCCACCTCTGAAGGCCCCCACTCTCCAGCCCTAGCCTCACCCCTAAACCTCCTCCTCCCATGCAGCACAGTACAGGGGGGTCCAAAACCCCAGCCCAGAGCAGAGAGCAGTCAAGTCACTTTGTCTTCCCTTTCCAGTCAACAAAGACTCCTTGTATGAGAACATACTTACCAGCATGAAGGAGGGTTGCACAAACTAGTCCCACAGGAGAGCAATGCAGTGAGCACAGTGTTGCAATATATATGTTTTCATAAAAAAACAAACTAGAAAAGTGGCAAAGTGGCAGAACTTCTTGTCTCTGTTGAGAGTTCTAACCCAGAGAGATGGTAACCTAAACTTATAGCTTATAACTTTCTGCTTGAAAACAGAACAAGACATGTCACTGAAAAGTAATTTCATATTGATTGGACAAGGTAAGTATGGAAGTCCTCTCCAAATTTAGACTCTGTCATTCCTGAACAGGTGATATCACAAGGGCTTTAGGGGAACTAGAGGGGGAATGTGCAGAAACAGAAGGAAAAATGAGTCAGTTGTAATGCACTATTGCTTCAAGTAATGCCTCCATAGCTTTCTGCCCACCTACTACATCAGGTCCACAGAAATACCCAACCTTTGCATCATGGCCACATAAATCAACACTGAAATCTATCAGACATAATGAACTTTCTGGACAGGAAAGAAAAAAACAGTAGTTTTCAGCCATTTCTCAGGGCAGTGTTTGTTTTGAGGGCAGGGCTCCTGTCAGCAGTGCTAGCTAAAGAAGTAAAAGGTAAGCAGTCAGACTTCCATCACTGCAGGAGGCTATGTTGTGAATTTGAGTGAGGGTCACCAAACTCCTACCCCATCTGTGCATTCTTACCAACTTCTAAAAGTGCAGTAGAGAGAAGGAAGAGAAATCTACCCACATCTGGATATTCTGCCACTGTGGCACAAGTGACAGCCAACATCCACCGTCGCTTCACTGTGGCTAAGTGATCAGGAAATAAACACTAAGAAGGGAGCTAGAAATGTCTCCAGCTTTCCCGAGTCCTCTAATTCATCAGGTACCAGAAGCACAGGAGGAAACCCCGGGTTTTAACCTTACAGAGGAGTATCTGTTGCTACTGCTCTGCTCAAGAGTCCTGCAACCAGGGTTAAGTATTCCAGGTGAAGTGAGGAAAATATTGTAAAACTCCAGTTCTGTTTCACTGCCACTGTGAGACAAGCTAAATTTGCCAAATGGCTTTGTGACTCCACCCTTGTAAATCAGCTTGTTAATCATTATCATCATAGAGGTGATAAAGTTGTTTTATAAGCCAACACTGAAGCAGTAACATTAACTACTTATGTAGAGGCTGGTGTATTTCTCTGCAGATAACATTTATTTGAAGGCACTCTCTTTAAAGACACAGGTTTGCCTTGTAACCTTCTTCTGGAGCACTGAGCAATCTGATCCACTTATTCCTCCAGTCTGATTTACATGTCAGACACAAGTGACGCCTGGAGGGGATGGGTTAAGTGATATGAAATCCCTAAACCACCTTGAACTACAGGTTCAAATCTCAACTGGGTTGTCCTGGTCTCTTCTCCTGACAGTACAAAATTTATGATTATTTCTCAAGGCCAGACGCACACTTGGCTCTATCTGAGAGACAGACACAGACAGAATTTGCCAGGAGGCACTGACGCAATGCAGAAGAGACATGAAAAGGCCAAGAGGCACTGAGAAAACAGGAGGGGTGGTAGACATGAAGCTCATTCACCATCGCCAATTATATATATTGAAGGGATAGAAAGTACTTTAATTATTGGGATTAGTGTCAGATGCATGTCTGGCAGAAAGAAGCTATCTGAAGAAGCGGTCAACAGTTGTGCACAGCTTTCCACCATTCTAGAAAGACAAGGTTTCTGCCTCTTCCTGGTTGTTTTCTTTCTATCTCTTTAGAAACAGGTAGTCTGAAACAAGTCTTCTGCTAACAAGCTCAGAGGTAAGCTTCCACTTCACCTAGGCTTCAGAGTACCACAGAGAATGTGCTACCTCGAGCGAATGAAAGGGAACATGAAATCTCCTGAACAGGCTTGGATTCACCACTTGTGCCCGCTGCCCTCCAAATGCTCTGGTGGAAGCTTTGTGGAGGACTAAACACTCAATAACCTTTCTTCACCTTCAGGACAGATGAGAAATACACATTTGAAAGAACTACCAATGATATAAGAAAATGGGGCTAGAAAAAAACACTTCTAGAAACCTCCAGTTTATTCCTCACCCTGCAGCACAACCGACTGATGACTGACTTGCTTAAAAACTTCTCACCAGAGATCCCGCAACTCTCCAGTGCTCAAAACAGCTGGAAAGTTGTTCCTAATGCCTGCTCTTCTGCTGCAGTCAATTACCTTTGTTTCACACTCTACCTTGATCCTTACATGGCCCAATCTATTTCAGAAACCATTTTTGATGCGTTCTTATCTCTGTCACAGGTGATCTCTGTCACAAGCCAGGAAGAACAAAAGCAGTTTAGAGTGCAGGAAAGCTACAATGGTTGCCTTTACTGATTTACTAACTGGAGAACAAGCAGGTATTTTTCGCATGCACTAGGCATGGAAATTGGGCATTAAAGCGCAAAGGGTAAATAGAATCTCCACCCTGTGACAGATTTCAGCAGGGTTGGGATTTCTGTGATGAAAACACTGACTTCGAGACAAGCATGGTACAATATGCTTAGCTAAGGATAATGCAAGTTGCAGAGAAAAGAAAGGGAAAACATATTCCCTGGCTGGGAAGTTCCTCATCATTTATATTTAGGGAACAGACAATGCTTGTGGACTGCTAATTTCCTTGAGGATTTTTTCCCTTCCGTTCACCACATTCTCAACACTGTGAATTCTTGTTATGATTTCAATGCATAATTAATCTTTAGTTCAGAGGAAAAGGAAATGGAAGGAGGAAGGATGATCATGAGGTAAAAGCCCCAGGGAGGCAGATACCAGATCTCAGCTCTGCCCCATCTTTTGTGCAATATACTGGTCCGGTCAGCTTGCCTTGCTCCATTTTGACTCCCAGTCATCTCTTTCAGATTGCTTGTCTTGTTTATTTAAATTGCAAGTGACTTAAGGGAAGAATGATTTCTTAATATCTGTGTGCATGCACACCAGAATCACTGACTATGCATTGCTGTAAAACCAATTCAAAAAGAACACAGCAGTAACTTCAGGAGAGACCCATCTTTTGGTGCTACAGCCAATCTCAGTTCCCGACAGTAAGGGTGATACCACCCCATCCTCTCTGCCCTCTTCCCTTTACAGCTTTTGCAGGTCCCTGGCTGTCCCAGAGGCACGGTGGCAGCAGGGTGGACAGGAGCGGGTAAGGTCAGGGACTCATCCAATGCTGACACCAGTGCAAGGTGCTGGCTCTGACACACATGACAGCATTTTGCCATCGCTGACCTTGACACAGACAAAGCAACATCCCACAGCCATACATTGTGTTGTGCTAACTCATCCCCCACACAGGGCAGAGAACAACCTGAAAGGAAACATGGCAATAAACACTGCGAAGAACAAAAAAAAAAATCCCACAAAACCGACCACCAAATAAATCAAACCAAAGCAGAAATGAGTGAGAATTTGAATAAACAGAAATCACAAGCTCCCTTAGACTTCTTTGCACCAGGCAGTCCACACTGACAGCAGAGCCATTTGCTGGTTTTGGTCTTTTCAAACCAGACCACTCAACATGCTGCACTTTAATTTGGTCTTAAACTGATATTCCACAAATTAGCCAACAACTATAACAGGCACTGGGAACAGGAGGAAAAACAAAACAAGGTCAAGAGCAAGTACTGCTAATCTGTGACAAGCACATATAGGCAGGGGGCAAGGTGAGGATGGAGTTTTACATTGGCTGGGGGAGAGAAACAAACTGGTTGACAGTCCAAGTGAATTTATAGCAGGAGGCAGAGAGGATGACAAGGTCCCTCCAAGCCCTCCCCAACAGCTCTCATGGAAAGGAAGAAAAGCCTGAAATCTCAGCAAGCCTCTGGGTGCAAGCTGACACAAGTGAGAAAGAGATGGAATTGGCTCAGTACAAACAACATGCCTGGGAATCACTTGTGCCAGCTCCCCAGCCAGCCGTGCAACATGACTCCAGCCCCACAACTTCTGCCTTCACACTCACTGTCTTTCAATCACCTTTCCTCCATTCTCCTTCCCCCAAGGTTTCCAGGCAGCTACATGTCAATTCTGTCACACCCCAAGTTCTCCTAATCTTGTTGCAGGGATGAATTATAGGTTGTTTTAAGAAGCAGGTATTCAAGCAAAGGTTAAAGGCTGCTTTAATCAAACAAGGTTGAAAGAGTACCAGGAATTTGGCTGGTGGAGAACAGAAAGCACTTATCTTAGCTTAAAAACATACATGACTCCAAATACACACACAAGCAAATACGCATTCAGGCAGAGAGTACATATGTGCTTCGGATTTTCTTTTTTCCTTTTTTTTTTAAGATTAAGCAGGCAATTGCATGCAGAGCTGTTAACTGACTCTACATGCCCACTGAGTAAGATGTTATTTCATGAGTGATATCACAACATTAGAAACTTTTGCTTTGCACAGGACTGGATCAGGGCATTTTAAGGAGGAGTCCTCTGAAGGATTTTAGAACAAGAAAGCAACACGCCACGAAAAGGGCTAGGGTCACTGAAAAAAACCTCTGTGAATACAAAGTATATTTAAAAAAACATCCAAAAGAACCCCTTTTCTTCCCCTATTCAAGCAGGTTTTCCTGAGACAGTATTTTGTTTCCTTGGGAAATTTGTTTTCCTGCTATGTTATTCGTTGAGATATGTCCAAGTGAAGTACAGCAATGAGGTTAGAGCCCAATCTTTCACACTTCTAACCCTGATCTCCAGTATGGGGCCTTTCATTCTGCACAGCAAAAACCCCAGAGAACAGAAGAAACCTGGTTAGCACTATGGATTAGAAAAGGGGTAGCTTATACTGCTACTCCCTCTTCTAAGGGCTGAAAACATTGAAGTATCTATCTCTGGAGATTGCAACTCAGACTCCTGTGAGCCACTGACACCGCTGCTGGTTGTTTTAAACAGCTTAATCCTAAAAAGCCACTCTAAGCCCAAGCGGCCTAGATTACATACTCACATGGAAAAGCACCACACATATTTAATAACACCTGTTGAAAACTTTAATTTCAAGCAGCACAAAAAACAGTTCTGCTATTAAAAATATCTATCAACAATCTTGCTACATCTCCACACTTTGCCTTCAAGACTTAACGCACCTAACTCAGACGAACTTGTCACTTGCCAAAATGCTCCTGGCCAGCTGTTACTCAGGAGCCTGGCTGGCCCTGCCATGCTCTCCACCTGACCACAAGCCTTTCTGAATGACAGCAGCTCCCTTCCTGAGCTGTGCTGCTGTAAAAAGGCAACGCCAGTAAGATCACTGCCATTACCACTAATTGTAAGCAGAGCTGTCAGCACTTCGGGGAATTATACACACACCTGGAATATCAGCTAACCTGAAGTTTCCTGTTCTGCTGAAAGGCAGCTCAGTGCTAGCAAACTCCAGGGAGTGACAGAAATGAGTGATAAAGGAGCCATAGCCTGGGGAAAGTACACAAGCTGTTTAATTGCTCTTTTGCTATCAGACCTTTCAATATTTATGGAAATGTATAGTGTGTGGTTTTCCCATCCTATAACTATTTTCATATTCTTCTGCTAATACAGTGACCACAGTCATACAGGCACAGATCATGAAGGAAGGACATAAAGATGGCTATTAGCATTATGTCATTATGGTCCAAGATGCATGTTCACATAGTTCAAGTACAGAATTACCTACATGCCTCAAAATCTTCATGTATTTAAATTACACAATATATTTAATATAGGTCAGACAGACTAGCCCTCCAAAGTGCTGGTTTCCCTCTTTCGAACTTAGTTGTGCTTAGGATGTCTATTTTAAACATACACATAGTAAAATGGGACCCATTTCACCTTATTCCCATTAAAAATTACCTGTATTGTATGTCAGAGAAAGTCTGCAGCAGAGGAGGAAAGAGTCCAGTTCTCATGCGCCTTAGGATGAGAACTGGACCACTGGTACAAATTAACAATGTGTAAACCTCTCACCTGCTCATGCAAACATCTGTTTCTACCTACCTCCAACCAAATATTTAAGAGCTGGAGCTGTACCTGAAACACTGGTTAAAACCCACTGCTGTTTTAAACCAGCTCTACTCTGGAGCAACATCCTCCATCCTGTGGTCAGCTGAAAATAGTAATGCACTGCAGGACTTGCATCTCTGTCACACGTGGTTGGGAGGCTGGGGATGTAAATCCATGTTTTCACTATGGTGCTGAGCTCTGAACTGTGGCAGCTATGGCACTGATGTGCCTGCCATTTTGCTGCCCTTGTTGAGCACAGTGAACTCCCACAGAGAACTGTGACAGACAAATCTTCAGCCATCTCAGCACTGCCAGGCCTGCCAAAAACCTAATTCTCCTTCTCATTTGCCACCTCCTACCCCGCAAGCAAAAATGGGCTTGCCTGAACTTAAAAGGATCTGCTGGTACAGCTACATGGGTAAACCTCTTTGGTAAATAAAAGTTTAAGCTGATACAGCTTATATTGAATCACTGAACGAAACAAATGACTGCAAAAGACTTTCTCATTGATATAACAAGTTTGCACTAATGCATTTACAGGTATGGCTGTATCCATTACGAGGTGGGGTGGGCGGTGTTTGTCATGCACCTATTCCAGTAACACTTCTTAAACTACGGCAAGCTCAAATTAGGTGGAACTAATGTTTCATTGAAGTTAACTTTTATTCCCCAAATTTTTCTTAGGGAACCTTATTTGCACAGAATCTTGAACAGAAACATTGAGATTTTCATATTGGCAATGCTTCTGTTAGACCAACTCTTCACATAGCCCAAAACGCTATCGGACGCTGTAATCAGTACTATTTACGTCAGAGGAAGATGAAATCATTGATCCATCTGTCAATAGGGAAGTCATCTTCTTAATCCCCTCAGTAAATAATATGTCTATTCTGAACCCTTATAATCTCTTTATCTTACGTAGTATAACTGGGGACATTCTCATTATGGATACTTAATCCTCTCAAAAATGATAAACTTGTGGCCTCAGTAATATTACTGTGGCATTAAGTTCCTCCTGCTTGCTGTGTGCTCTGCAAAGAAGCATTTTTATTAAGGGTTTTTATGCATATCTCATATTCACTGTATGACTTGTGATATATTATTGCAAGAATAGGGCTCTCTTGTTCATCCTTTATCTCCACTGTTCTTCACATTGTTTTAGGTTCACCTACAGGTAGATAGTCAGGGAAGTTGATCTGAAGTAAATGGATGATTTAATTAAATTTCAACAGATTAGTTTATCTGCAATGTTAAAATGGATAAATTATACTACATTAAATCCCTGTATGGACAGACACATTCAGAATAAAAATAGCCTTAATATAATTTAGCTTGCTTTGCTTCCAAAGTAAATGGAGATAAGCCAAATGAAAGCCACTTATATTTTGAATAACAGTATTTACACAGTGATTCAATGTAATTCAACTCATCATTTTAAATTCCCATATTTTGTCACTTCATTTTTTTTCCTTAGTGTTGCCACGTAAACGAGTCTTCAAATAATTGCCTTCTTAAATCCTTTATCTTGTTCATGATTTCCATCCTTGACATCCAGTCATATTTGACATTATACGGATCCTTTTTATTTTACCATACCTTTTGGGGCCAGTACAACCAGGACGAAATAATTGCCATGATTAAGAGTCTTTCTACAGTAAAGACCATCACTACAATAAACTTTGTACATTTGTATGTCTTGCTATTTAACATAAAAAGCAAGATATTAGTTACCTTTCTGTGCGGATTAAGCACCTGAATTTTGAACAACAGCTATTTCAAGTCTTCTACTTTAAAAGGTCCCATTTATGTGGAATCTAGTGTAAGCAGCAAGAATTACTTTTCCTAAGAAATGCAAGAGTCTTGTCTGAGTCAGCTTCTGTCCAAACCAATGTTTAACAGTGTGAAAACTTAGTCTCAAAAAAGCAGCCCCATAGTCACACAAAATGAACAGATAGTTTTGAACACCAGCATGCACAAACTGTGTCCACATGTCCACAAAACCAGTGATACGTCCAGTAGTCATGTCAGCAGAGAACAGAGTTCATACCTCCAGTAGGTTTCAGGTGAAGCTGCCCTGGATTGTGACTGCAACATCAGGGCCTGTACTGCACATAAATAAGAGTGAATACTTGCTTCCTAACAACGGGAAGTCTCCCTCTTTAAAGCTTTAATTGATTGAAATAGCCTTGGACAAACTGGCTAAAAGAGATGCAGTGGTGCTATAGATGATGCAGGGCAGATTTCTCTCTGGGCAGATGACGCCAGGGAGGGTTGGAAAGGAAAGCACGTGTAGCCAATGGGGCAGAATAGGCAAGCTGTCACACTTTGAGTTTCTGCTTGTTACGTCTGAATGCACCTAATTAGCTATCTCATCTGTTAACACCTCCCACAACGACGACGACAAGAGGATTCTAAGAATATGTACCCCATGGGAATGCCCATAGATAGACTTGCTGTAAACTTTAATGCAGTCCCTGGGGCCCTGGTCTGCAGTGAGACCTTGCTGGGGTACATGCGTGTGTTTCTGCTCACTTTAAATAAACATGCACATGCAAATAAAGACCTTCACTTGCTGCCTCTTTGGTTAAAGGTCAAGCCCACTCACATCTGCACTACAAGCATTTGTTAATGAGTAAAGCACTAGCAAAACCACTACCTCACCAGGATTTGGTGAGTTTCCAAAATTAAGGACTTTTAATTAGATGTTTCAATTTTTTCCACTCTGCTTTTAACATCACAGTTGAAGTCTCCCCTAGTAGAGCCCTGTCCAAATAGATTCAAGTGACAACCATCCCCAGACCATCAGATAGCTTAAGTATATACCTGCAACATCCACGGTGTCTAGGCATGAAGCTCTGTTAAGCTCGGAAAGAGGTTTAAATCGAATTTAATTCTAGAATAGTATTATATGCTGCTTCCTCTACTGGCAAAAAGACATTTCAACTTTTTTGCACTTAAGAACAGATCCTCATACTACATTTTTGAAACTCAGCTGTTTGGTAAGAAACGACCCATGTTTTCTAGGATCTCTAAAGAGAACTTGGCTAGGAAACAAATCAGAACTGAGCTGCGACTAACCAGGGTAAAGGTTGCTTACATCTGCAGATTACCCCTCTCTGCTTTTCTAATTCACTCACCATGCCTTATCTTTCCATTAATCTTTAATAAACCTTTTAGTTAATTCCCCAAACACATGCAATCTACATGACAGCAGGACACAGTGCAAAAGCAGTCCATGAATATGAGAAAATAGGCAGCAGAGGAATCAAAAGGAGGGGAAACTTTTAGGATTAAAAAAACCACCCAAACTGCAGGTCACTAGAAAATGATGAACAACTGGGAGAAAGCAGTTGTAAGGGACAAACCAGGGAGGAGTCAGGAGCTGTAAGGGTATTAGTGTTTCCCTGGCTGTTGGATTAATTTTCTCAATGGACCTGCCCTCCTCTTTCCACTCTAGTTCCACTTTGACGAAAACAGGCAATCCAATTTCAAACTTGGAGCCTCTGAAATGTGGAAAACCCTCTCCAGGCTGACAAGGATATAGCTAGATTAAAACGTAAATGCAATTTAACCCACCCCAGCAGAAATGGTAATCAAATTATATTGCCTCTAAATATGATAAGTTTGGGGCTGGGGCCCTCAGGGGAAGAGAAGGTGTCTTGCAAACAGAAACACAAAGAAACATGCTAAAGGGAACTGCTGAATCAATGGATGAATTGTGACTTCTACCCTCCCTCCTTCCCAGAGGGTGCTTGATAAGCTGCTGATTGCTTCTAAAATATCTACTACCAATGTTAGGAACTGATTAAGCAGCTTACAAAGCACTGGGGGCTAATAGACAGACCCACCAGGGAGACTTCGGCTCTGGAGTTAAGTAGCTTGCTTTTTCATGGCTTGATTATTAAAGATGAGATAGCAGAACATGCTGAAAAGATGTGGAAACAGTTTTAGAGCTCAGATGACTGGCCTCTTTATTTTATGTATGGAATCGTTTCTACCCTGTGACTTCACCAGCCTACAAAAGCCATGTTTCCTGCAGTTCTGTAGTCTCAGCTCTGAGGGGCATCTGAACTACCTCAACTTAAATGAGTCACCTGAGCATCCAGAACTGACTATGCTACCCGTTATCCTGCAGAAAATGCGCCACTAGACAAGGGAAACATCAGTGGAAGAAGTTTAACATAATGTGTTTACCTATCACCGGCAATGGCATTAGAGTGTGAACGCAGATGTGCTCAGGTCAGCTAGTGCATCTTGCCTCATTGCTTTCCCCATTGTGCATCTGATCACTGCAGCACATTCACCTTAGATTCCCTATCCTCTCTTTTCAGCTCTTTCTGCCAAATTCTTCTTGTTTAATCCGGAAGGTAATGAAATTCTGCTCTTTAGGCCGACATACTTCAAAGGTGCTCACTTAGTTCTATCAATATCAATGCAAAGACACATTTTGCTGGCACGTTACCTCTTTTGTGGCCACGTCTGTCATAGTAACACTGCATGGCTTAACTCTGTGTAGCAGCCTTGCTGAGGTTTTTGTGGTTTGGGGTTTTTTTATTATTTTTTTTTTCCCTCTCTTGTGGTAATGCCTAGCAGACTTTTTAAATAAGCATGTTGTGCTAGGGACTGTACAAACTCATCAATCCCTGAACAACTATTCTTTCAAACAAAGAAATAAATTGGACTTGTTACCTGTAGGCTGAACCTTAAATGAGCCTTCACTGATCAGATGAAAAACCTCACAGCAAAGTTCTCTTTACAGATTATAGTTTTCTTTCCCAGCCTCTTTTCAGCCCCATTTCAACACTGACCTTCTAGGCTTTCCCTCTCTCATCCCTAACCAATGCCCCGCTAACCCATTTTATATTAAACTATAAACCACAGAGGTGGCTTGGAAGTAAAGCTATTTATGCTACGACTAGCTAGAAGGGGGAATGTACAATTAGCACTGAAGATGAAAACAGGCTTGATGTGTAACAGGTAGAATTAGTTGAAGAAACTTACTTACCTGCTGAAGGTCTGAGAGAGAATAAAGATGGATTTGCTGGAGCAGATACTCTCTGGGAAAAATCCTGGAAAAGAGAAAAATGGATGTGTCACACCTTTTTGACCGTGAAACTCAAAGGTTTCCTCTCCTCACCAAAAGACTGCAGAACAATAATGCTAGAGAGAGAGCTTGTCAGAAACTAGAATTATGTCATCCTGTAAGCACCAGCTACTTTTTTTGGGCACAGCAATTCCTCAACGAGAACAAATGCTGTGCAGTGTCATTCTCCAACTGTCAGGTAAGTATGTACCACGACATTACAGCCACTGAAAGCTCACTCTGAGCACAGAGGTGTTTCTTTAAACAATTAACCTAGTAACAAAACTAAATAATCCAAACTACATAACTGTAGTATTTCTTATGGTTTTTAGTACAAGATTGCTGGTCTCCCAGAAAGCTATGATTTATGGTTTTGTAACTGAAATAATTATACTGGGAAAAATGACATGCAGATACTTGTTCTTCCAATATAAAGTTGTTGGTATCAATTCCTTTTTGCATACGGAAATAAACGTACTGGTATAGACTTTATAATGACTTATTTGAGAAAGGCATATTTTCCTTACATAAACCAAGGTTTCAGGCAAGACCATTGATTATCAATTGGCAGACCTGTTCATTAAAGCTAAATTACAGAAACCTGAACAGAGAAGAGATGTCCTAATTAGAGTGTCTTGCAGTAAGATGAAAAACTGGGTTAAAGCAACACGACAGAGGAAAATGGACCTTGTAAAGGTAAGTGGATATTAGCAAGAAAAGTTTATGAAAACCTATGGATCTGCCATAAAGATGTCAGGAAGAGAAAAAGTGCATCTAGCTAAAATGTCTATCTTTGTGTGCACACACAGAGAAACAACCAGTCAACCAGCTTTATTTTCCAGCCAGAACAAATATAACACCACACTAACGTATCATGGGGAGCAGAGAATCACATCACTCTTGCAAAAATGCAACCAAATATCTCAAGAGGTGCAACTACTTTAACGTACATGTTGCTTAGAGAATAAATTGTAAACTCAGTTCCTACATTACAAACATGGTTTTAATGCAATACAGAAACAAAATTCTTGATATTATTAAATGCATGAACAAAGCTCTGGAAAAGACTAGTTTGCAATGGTAGAACTGGATGGCAGTGAACAGAAAGACCACTGGACATGTCCAAAAAACCAGATACTTGAAAGGCCTATATGATCATGCTACGAGACTACTGAGAAAGTACACAGGAACTCAAAAAAGACATTTTAGAAGCTGTGGCAACATAATTAGCTAAAACATAGATCAACAGGGATAACAGTACCAACTGCGACCTTTGACAGAACACTGAATCTCAGTAACAGTGGAAGCACCCCAGTTCATTCTATTCTTAGTTGTCTTAAACAACTATCTTAAACTGATGCTTTCAAAGCTGTCTTAGAGGGACTAGGACTTTTCACTGTTGTTACGGTGAGTGGTACAAAGTCTCACACTCTTTTTGTACTTTAGATAAAAATCTAAGCTTTATTGGGGTGGGAGGGGAAGAGTCCTGCAAGGAAGGCACTGACAACTGGGCACCACCAATCTTATGGCACTCTTCTGGAGCAGGACTGTGCCCTTGCTCCTCCTTACTTTCCAAGCATGCTCTACCCACCTAATTCTCAGCTGCAGTCTCACCGGGATACTGCATTTTCCCTTTTTAGTTCTGCAGGCTATATACCATTGCTCCTATTACAAGTGAATGTGCTTCAGTGGCTCTGCTGCATGGCACCTTCATAATACATTTGGCACAATGTCAAAGACACTAGAAAACAGTTAAAATCCAGATATCAGATAATATATGACATTCAGATTCCTCATTTGCACATAGGAGATTTATTAAAATTGATTGCTAAGGAGTCAACTCTGAGCAGCATTTTGAAGCCATTAGTATTTTTCAGCTCTGACAGAATTTGTCATTAAAATTTCCCCATCATTCTCCCCTGATCACATAAGCAGGCACTAAACGGTGCAGTAGCTTTGCCAGGAACTATTTTTTGCTGATGCCCTTACAGCACTGCTAAAGAAAATAATTAGCTAATGAAAGATTTGCTTTTTCAGGAAATAGCCTGAATAGCCCATAAGGCAGAAACTGTCAACGACGGATATCGATGACTAACATCACGTTCCCCTGCCGCCTTCAAGGACTGCATTTTACTTCCTGCAAGTTCTAACCCCTAATAAAAAGTGTGCAAATGAAAAGCAAACTCATGATCAAGGGACTTCCTTTGTCAGGGGGGTCTCAGCCAACACAGGCCCTGGTGACAGTCATCCTCTCCCTGTACCTGTCCCCCTCCCTGAGATACATTAGTCTGCAGCAGCAGCTCTGCAGTGCCAGCATCCAACACTCCTCCCTTCTAAATCTATTTCCAGGAAAAGAAGTAGGCACTGGACTACCCTCCCAGTCTTATGCAAGACACATCTATACATACATATACCCAGCATTCATGTGAAAGGAGTGTTTGTTTCTATTGCTATGGAAACTGAGGCACTAAAAACCCCCCAGTAAGTAAGGCTGGTCCGGCTTCAGATTTGCAGTCCTATTGACTTGCAAAATCCCAATTTGGTTGTAGTGGGCCACAGAAAAACAGCTGAGCGGCCAGAGCATGTACAACAGCATTCACAAAATTGGTTATGAAGCCACTGGACCACTTCCTGTACAGTCCCAATACATGCGGAGGTGCAAAAGGTGGAGAGCACACAGCTTCATGAGTGGGAAACCACTGAAACCACCTAAAAGTAGGCAGCTCAGTCCCTGTCATTTAAAATATAAATTATGCATGGTCACCACACCTGTGGTGAGCTGAGCGGCTATTTCAAAACCACATCTTGTTGTGCTGCATGCCTGCAATTAAGATCTCCTCCAAGAAAACTTCTGTTAGTCCCATTTGGAAACTCAACAGCTACCTGAACTTAACTTGTGAAGACAATTCCCCAAAATGCATGTTTATTGACAGTTTTGTCAGTCTTTAGTGGGTGGGAACAAGAAAATAAGAGGCACCAGAATATCAAACTCAAAAGACATTTTCAGAAGAACTCATCATAAAATGCAAGCAAAACAGGGCAGGAAATCAACACAGACCAAGTAGTCTAATGAGCAAGAAAATGAATGATGTCCAGTGGCTTGCTTGTCCACAGAGGTTCTCTTGAGCCTAAGGAGGTGATGGCTTATATGAAGTCTTTTTCAGGAGGGGGCACACAAGACTAATTCAGAGTCTCTTGCTTTTCAACCCAGACACTTCCCCTCATGTAACTAGTAGGAACATAATGTCTTTGCCATCTCCATCCCTCTGTCAACTGCAACTGAAACTGGCCAAAGGAATCCAAAGTCAGTAAAGTACAGCAGGCAAGATGGGGCTCATACAAACACCATGCTGCTGCATTAGCATCCAGACAAAGTACTACATGGCACCCAAATCAACCTAAAATCACATTCATGTCTAAAAATCCGACAGAGACCGCAGAGTAGGCCAAGACAACTGCACTTCGAAACATTTCACTAGAAAATAGGTATTTGCTTTCTACATGAGACGCAGCTCTAAGCATTCTTGGGTTAATACAAGGCCTTGATCCAAAAAGACCAAAGCATGTGCTTGCATGTTATTTTTCCCTTGATATAAAGGTCCTCTACAAACACCAAATGGGAAATCTCTGGTAATTTATTTGAAAGCAAAATAAAAGATGTCAGTTTTGTAAATATTTTGATCGATGTGCTATAAATAACTGGATTTTTTTTTTAAAGTTGGTCAACTGAAAGCAGTCAATAAACAGTGTCCTTTCAGTCAAATCTTAACACAGAAAAAAGCTGGAGTGAGCTAGACAGAGGTCAAACCCAATATGTTAAGACTCATCACAATAAAAACTCAAACCTCTGATGCTTCAGAATGTGACCTGTGACCCTTGAGAGGCAAATGGTATCAACTGCACATCCCACTAAAAGCACCTCCTAAGTTTTCACAGTTTGGAAACTCCCGGACCAGTTTCACCATCAGTGCAAAACAGAACAGTTGTGAGTCACAAGATTGCTGTGCTGTAAACCCTAGCCACCAGTCAGGGTTAAGCTTGCAATGAACAAACCAAGTTCAATGCTAACCAGCCCTCTAGCTTTGCCAGTTCCTGTTTACAATGAAATCCAAAGTCCTACTGGTTAAAGGTCTCTAAACTGCTTTATTGTTATGTGCTAGAAATAAAAGCAATCAACGCAAGCAGGAAAGAAATCCACCATCGGAGACTTTCAGATCAACTAAAAGAGAGAACTGAGCATTCTTAGTTTGTGATTATCATTCTTTTTTGTTTGATACTTTGTCATCTGAAGCATAACCTTCAGGCAAGATAGAACCAGAAATTTCATCTGTTCCCTTTTGGATGATCTTATCAGCTAAGTATTTGCACAAATAAAGGTTATCTTTTAGTGTCCTCCTGCAAACAGAACCACTGATAAGACTTTGCTTTTTGCATTTGGACAAAGTATGTAGTCATGGTGCTTTGTTAGCACTAAGTAATTGCTCTGCATTTAAAGCCTGTTTATCATCAGCTTAGGTAATTTTTCTTCAATGGGTTAAATACTCTGACAGCTCTGCTAAAGCTACAACCAATTAATCTGCCCAAGCCTGACACTATAACCGAAGTACAAACGTGATAAGCAGAGCGAACTCTTCTTTTTACAGTGCAATTGAAAGAAATCAAGTTAGCTGGCAGGTGGGCACAACCACGTCTCTTTTGTACCAAAAAGCCTGTTGAAACCTAGGACGGGAAGGGGGGAGGAGAGGGGAAGCTGACACCAGGATTTCGTGTGCCAGCCAGGAGTGTCTTGTTTGACCAGGTTGAGAACTGTATGACTGAGCTGTGACTCACGGGAGAGGCAGATGCACCAGTCTAGCACGCAGCCACACTCGGGCAGCCTCTCCACCCCTCTTCTGCAGGAGGCTGCTACACCCACAGCTGGCACAGCACCCCAAGTACCAAGTCCACTTCCTCAGCCAGCATGGGTCATACCCTGGCACTGCAACTTGCACCACCACCAATTTACTTTTAAGCTACTGCACCACGCTGCGAACTCAAGCAGCTGACAAGCGAGCACATGATGATTACCACTGCTCCCACATTATTTTTACTCCCTAGACAAGGGGCAAGAGGACCTCTGAAGTCCTAGCAGCATGCACCACCCATAGCTGTGGCTGTGTGCGCAGCACATGGGCAGGAGCTGTGTGCACCCCAACCTCACTGAGAGGAGCTCACATTTTTCAGAGATGCTATATGATTTAAAAACTACAGAGGGATAACAGTGAGTTGTCAGTTATCCCAAGTGTATGCAAGTTATCCCAAATGTATGTGGCAAGGTAAATAACACCTTTTGCTAGGTTTATCCCTTGAAATCATTTGACACGGAATCTGTTAATTTAAGATAGAGAAGAGCATCAGAGGTGATGGGGAAAAGTGTATTTTTTTTCCAGCTTTTGATTTTGCATTTCCTTGGAATTCTCAGCTCCTGAAAGTATGTTGGGAGAGGAGAACACTACTTCCCAGCAAAAAAAAGTTACTTAGGGAAGTGAGGCCCTGGGAAATCCAGTGATTTGAAAGTCAAAAGGTAGTAATAAATTAATAAAACACAACTTATTTAATTCTTGTGGTATTATACAAGATCAATGATTTTTTTTTCTAATTCCAAAAAAGCATTTGTGAACCATTTCACATTCGTGAGGTATGAAAACTCTTCTGATTATGTTCTGGGAGCAGACATTCCTATGTATCTTCAGTCCACACTGTGGACTAGTGTTAGATTTATTAGCAAGCATGTCCAGGGGAGGTACTGTTCCATGCTGTTATGAAATTCCCCATGAGCATCCCTATTTTAAGATAGTTACTCTTATCATCCATCAGCAATCCTGAACCAGTATATAAACTTTCAACATATATATTTCATATAAAATGCAGTACACTCTCTCCTCTGTGGTTACTTGAGCAAGGTTACAGGAACATTGTGAAAGACAAGAACTACTACAGATCAAACTCCACTCTGGAATCAAGTACCGCTATTACTAAAAGGATGCAGAGAATGAGAGGCACACAGTTTCATCTTGAAATCAAAATAGCTTAGATCCCCAGTTAACTTGAACTGAAGAATAAGAAAATGTTCATTGTTTTTGTCAAGCACTTCTGAACATTTGCATTTTGCTGCTGGAATTTCTGATATAAAAACACAGGGATAAAAATGGCACGAGTCATACTTAATACGGTGTCCACATCTAACTGGAATTTCTTTTTTAAATCTAGCCTCAAAAAGTGAAGAGAAACTACCATTCTGAAAGATATTACTGATCTATTTGACAAACAGATGCAGGTGTGCCCTTAGACCATGAACTATAAGACCCACCTGTCCTCTAGAAAACTGATCATATATACTGTTGGCATGCTCCTCAGCTGGATGCCTACGATGGCAGAGCACTGGCTTGTGCTTTTAACCTTCCTTTAGCAGTACTGCCTTTACGCTGGCACACATCTTTTGGCCCCAACTCTGTTTGGTACCCCTAGTTGAAACAAAAGCTCAAAGTCCACCCTGACTCTACCCTCTACAGTTTTAGCCATCTGCTTTTTAAGATGGTAGCCTGCAAGGACCCTGCATGCACAGTTACTGCACCACAAAGACACAACAACTGAAGTGAAGATGTGATCTGTTTGTAAGAGCTCCGTCAACAGGCATGCTTTATTTCAGCTACTGCAATGAACACACACATGCAGGATCTATATAAAACAACAAATGGCTCATGTACACATCTCTGCATTTATTTTCTCACCTTTCCTCACTTTGGGGTGTTGTTTGGTCTTAACACTGGATCCTCTCAGGATACACAGATACTCTCTTTGAATGAGTTTCTCTCTTGCCCTCTTTCCAATCACCCATGCAACAAGTTTTCTTCTTCTGTTGGTTTTGCCATTAACTCGGAGCCCTAAGTGCTATGAAACCACATCTTTCTGTTCCTTTCCTGCTCAAACTTTCTTTTTGCAGTCTACTGCTTTCACAAGATGTGCCTTTGTTCTCCTGCTTTGCAATCTTCCAGTCTCCAAATGGCCTACCCATTGCAAAGAAAATGGAGAAAACAGTTTCCTTTGACAGTTGGGACATGACTTAATGACCTTCTGTTGTCCTTAGCCTGAAAGATGACATCGCCCCAGCTTCACATACGTGAGGTATTTGGTGGTATAATGATTGCATAAGATCAATCAGGATTCCTGTGATGTGTTTAGACAGGTTCCCCAATTGCCACACAAATATTTTGAAAGTAATCTACTCCTATGTCAGAAGTGATATGTCTACGGCCTCACTGTAGGAAGTGACAGGACTCTATTGTTCAGCATAACTGAATTTGGGCTTGTTTCGCATCATGCTGACAGACTGGCAGGCTCAGTCAGGAGCATAGGTCTGCAGTACTGGAGGTGTACCTTTAACCTCCTGCTGCAACAGCAAGCTCAAACGTGGTTGTCCTGTAAGATGCTAAGTGATGTATCCAGCACTGGAGTTTTGCTGGAGGGTGAAACTGATGTATTGCTGTTCTGGAGCTGATAGACAGATGGTATTAGACAGAGATGAGTAACAAGAAGGAATTTTTTTCATATAGTTTCTCACCACCATTCAGAAGACTGCAATGAGCACTTACATATAGGGGAATGTGCTGCAGAACATTTATCTTGTGTAACTGCCATCTGTCTAAAATACCTGGGCTAGCAACACCTGAACTGCAAGTTGAGGTGTACAGCTGAGACAGCAGAGTGCCCAGAGAAGCCTCAGGGTTGACCTGGGTTAGCCCACCCTGGAGATGTCGGCGTGCCTGAAGACTTCCCAAAAAAATCATTCTGACCTGAAGAGCCTTCAACCATGACAAGAACACAGGAAAAGAGGCTGTGGCACATGGACATGCTATTAGTCTGTCTTATGTCTAGAGATAAAAGGAAGAAAGCAAAACCTGAATAAAACTTGCATCATTCAGCACAGCTTCACAGAATAACCTACCTCATTATTTAATGGACTTAATCAATTCTTGCTCTTTCTTAGCTATCAAATTTATTGACCCTACCTTGTTTGCCAATGCCATTCATTCATCACCCCACAATCTGCAGGTGATGGCAGTGGGATCTGTACAACTCCACTTGTGCTAATTTCTGTGTTGGCACAAGGTCTCAGTTGGCACAAAGGCTCAGTAGTTTCTGCCTGAACACAGCATCCACACGAGCAAGGCAACCAAAACAAGCAAGAACTTGTTGAGTAAAGACATTTGAGGCAAATTATGCCTGTTGCAATACTGAGGTGACAGGCACAGCAAACTAGGCATAACAACATCCCTTGTAAAACAGGGAGCTCAGCAACAGGCTCGGAGTGTCGGCTGGCTAATCTCAGAGGAACACTACTAATACGCAACTAGTGGAGGGCCTTATTCCTCCTTCCAGCCAAGTTGGAGTTCCTTATTTTTTTCCCTTGCAAATATAAAAAAAGCTTAGAATCCGGTGGAGCAACAGGTGAGAATAAATCATTATAACTGAAGACCACCACTTCTATTGTGAGCCTTCTAGCTACTTTCAGGATTTCTTCTGCCTTTTTTCCCCTTCCTTTCTTTCTACATAGTCACTTGCTTCTTCAAAGTTCACAATGTGGTTCAGCCCTGAGTTCTCTACTAGATGCCAAGTTTCAAAGTTCCCAAAGTACCTATCTATGCACACCAAGAATTATAAATAACATTTCCACATTTAAGCCAACTGGATCCTGAGCTAACCTAGTTTATAGCCATCTGGAATTCTTCAGAAAAAAGTGACTTGTAAGCACTGTAAACAGTTTTGTCTTCCCAGAGGATACCAAGAGTTTTCAACTTCATTGCCATCTTCATTTTGTGATCTGGGTTCAAAAGCAAGGTATAGATTTAAAGAAGATGATAATGCAAATAGTATTAATAAAAGAAACCTTAGAGTGATCTGCTTTTCCCTAATAAGGCAGGCTCTATCAGTGTCCCAAAGGCAGCAAGGTGCCAATATAATTAATCAGTCTGTTTTTAGTTCTCCCTAGACAGCAATATTAACAGTTTGTTTCAGTCTGTTTATATGGGTCTGACAGGTCTTCAACATGCTGTGTTCACTTTCTTGTGATTAATAGTCATTCACATGCTAAGGTGAAGACCAAGCAGAAAAAGAATGTTTAGAGCTGGACAGATAACTGGATTCTCTCCCCCAGCCTTCCATTTCTAACTAGGTACTAAATTTAGGAGTGCTGTCTCACCATATTGTTTAAACTCCTCCTTTTCTTGCAATTTGCCCAAGTGATGAGCCAAAGGGAAATTTAAATCACCTGTTTTCTTTGTTTACTTCTCAGCTGTGCTCTACAAAGCCATCACATTGATAGTGAATGTCTGCACACTGGGATACTAGATGCAGAAAGCAAAGCCATTGGGACTGTTCTGGGCAAGGAATAGCTCCTTCTGGTAAAACTTCTCTTCCTTTTCATCTCTGCAAACCTCTAAAGGGAGATCTGAGGAACTAGCTAAGCACCAAAACCAGCCCAACAGACCAAGGAGGAGCTGAAATCTAAGATGAGTTTTATACATTCATTCAGTGGCTTTTACAGCACTTCTAACAAGTCCTACCAAACTGGAGATGCTTCCCTAGTACAAAACCAAACACTTCTTGGCTTGTGGTTCTCCTCTCCACCACAGAGAGCATTAATTGGTGACAGTGTGAAAGAACACTTAGATAAGAAAAGGGAGCATTTGGAGTATTTCCCAGTTCCCCTTTCTGCCATTCTGGGTGTTTCATTTTGATACAAGCAGGTTTTTTCCCTCTCCTCCCCACCCCAAGAAAACATTATGCACACATTTCTATGCTAACTTTTGTTCGTTCTCTCTTCTCTCCATTTCCTCAACACAGCTCTCCTTCTGGGAGGTAGGTTTTGGAGCTCCTCCTTTGTCCTGGTTTCTTCATTAACTCTTAATTTCCTGAGATCCCTTCCCTCTTTGAGTCTCCTCCTTCTCTCGGCTTTCCCTCATCTCTTTGTCTCTAATCCATTGATCTCTCTGCTTAGGCCTCTTTTGATCTCTCTTCTTTCACTCTTACCCGAGCCCATTCAGTCTCGTGCCTCCTCCTGTCTATTTTAATCAGGGGATTCTTTTTTTCAGCATTAATCAGGAAGAATAATTTCTTTTCTGCCCTTCTTTTTTTTTTTTTTTTTGAATGCCAGTCTTCACAAATCGTAGTCTCTTTTTACTTCTATTGCAGTTGAAGAGGATGGCATAGGAAAGTTATAGTTGAACAGCAAAACAGTTCTGCAAGATAATACCATCCTCTAGAATAAAAGAAAAACTATCCTAATTTTTTTAAATGCTGTAAGCCACCCTATCAAGTAACAGGTATTGAACAGTAAGACACAAACACATATTAGCACACAGTGGGTCTCACACAAGCACTCAGCAGTGCTCTCCAGAAAGTTGTTGGTATATGCCTCTCTTAGATGCTCTAGGTAGTTCATTAAAGCAATGACATAGGTTATGCACCAAATAGCAGACCGACTCACTCCTTACCTGGGATAAAGGCACTAGGGCAGCCTCCTCTCCCTCTCAGAGAATTCAGGTTCCCCATCCCTAAAACACCATGCTCAAAATACAATCACTGATGTCATCTGCTTCCTTGCCTTTTGGCGGCTCATAATTTCAAAGCAGTGGCTTTCCTATTTGCAGTTTTGTCTTACTTACAAACTTGGGGTATACAAATGCTTATAGATGCATTTACCATCAGATCAGCTGCATGTACGTGGTGCCACTTGCCTCACAGTATGGCATGGGCAGAGATATCTCCTCATCTCTTTTGGAGATCCACAACAAAAGTAAGCTTGATTGTTGTTTCTTTTTTAAGACCACAACTGTGGCTTGATGGTTTTCAGAAGATTGTTCATTTTTAGCTTGTTAGAAAAAAATGAAGCAGCAGCTGAATGGACTAAGATACAGTATTTCAAAAATGAAGTTCATGTTTTATAGAACTAGTGTTTCCACCACAGAAAACTCAATATGAAACACCTTCTACTGTGCTGTGACAATGTGTTTTCCAGTAAACAAAACACTCAGCACAGCCACGTCAGGGATGGAAAAGACAGTGGCTGAGCAAGAGCACAACTGCTCTGGTGTCACATAAATCATATGCTGGGTCACGTGCCAGGGGACTACATCTTGCCTCTGCCTTCATGTGAGATCATATCACAGAAGAGGGCAGAAGTGCTGGACAGGCGGTTGACTCAGGACTCTTTCATGCTTTGCCATACTGTGAGGTGTTTCAAAGGTCCCAGCAGTGGCTCCCCAACCTGGCACTGTGATGCCATGGCAGTGAGCATGAGGTATCACACCTGACTGAAAGCAGTCACCCACAGCCAGGAAGCCTGAGGAGGAGTAAAAGATACCACAATGTGTGACCCCTGGACTAACAGTTGTCAAGAACAACTTTAGATATTCAGACCCTATAAAACCATTTTCTTCGGCAATAGATAACTCAGCTGCCCAGGGAAGTCAGATACAAGCACTACAGCTTTCTAAATGGGTAACACCTTCAGAACTAGATTGTGAGGGGGGAAAAAAAAAAAAATGGAGAAAAGCAACATGACAAGAAAATGACATCATTGTGCTGTATGTTGTCTTGTGGTTCCTACCTTCTACGCAGATCTTCAGCCACTGCTGCTCTGCAGCTGAACAAATAGGCTCGGAGAGATTTTAGCTGCTGTCTCAGGCGGACAACAGTTGCCAGAGGTTCAGCGTGCTTGTACAACATGGGATTTTCCTGCTGGATATCGATCAATGGCTCCTCATAAACATATTCCAGGAACTCTTTGGCTTGCTTTGATACCTGAAAAATAAAGCTATTTAGCTAGGCTTTCCTCCCAACTCTTTTTAAGCAGATCCTCCCCTCTGCGATCTCTCAGCTATTCTCTGCATCTGAAAACTTACTCTGTTAACAATTACAAATGAAGACAGAGCTGAGAGAGATCTAACTGTCTCTGCTTATAGCCAAGTCAAACTTCATGAAGCCCATCAAAGCCGAGTGTGTGAGATAATTGCTTACTTACCCAATGTACAGCGATATCTGCAGCCATACAAGTTTTCACTGTCGGGTAACACAGCTTACCAGATGTTTTTTTAAGTCTAAAAACTAATTACCAAGTCTCTTGCCTGTTAAGATTTTCCTGTTTGTTTGCTGTTTTCTTTTTGACAAGAAGCAAGTGATGAGGTAAGTGCCAAAGCACATTAGAAAAGGAAGCATACACACTGCAAATCCAATCATATTGTACTATTGCAGGGCATAGAACTCCAGTGTAAAATACTACTCCCCTATTTGTTTCATACTCAGCCAGCAGGGATAAAATGATGTAAAAAGAAAATAATCAGAAGTATATCTATCAAGTTGTGGTTTTCTACAACACAGAGAAATAATATTGAATTTCACTGGTATTAGTCACTCCCAGTATTTCATCTGCAAATTTTTCTTATGCCTTTTTCATGATAGTGCTCTGTTCTATCTCCAACTGCAAAGAGCTACTGTAATCTTGATAAATTAATGGGACTTTTGTTCCCACTAGAGAAGATACTCCTGTTTCTGAGGCGAGTAGGCCAAATTCCCTCTCATTCCTTATTTCTGTATTTTATCACAGCTGGAAAAGAGAAGATGGGATTATCTGAAATGAGCTGCAAATCACTTGAAACTGTGCTATGGAAATACTATTTGTTCCACAATTCAATTAGTTCTCCCAGACCTCTAAATCAGTGTTTACACTGAGTTGAGGGAGGGATGAATTAAGCTAACAAAAGGAGAAAGGGCACACCATAGACTCTTGAGATTTAGGATGTTATTTCCATTTCAGTGCTGTAAGGTAGGAAGTAGAAAAAAGCAATATACATCCTTATAAATGGCACCACTTCCAAAACCAGTGCAAGTTACTAGCTGCAGGAGTCACTAGCTACTTACAGGGAAAGCTAGCCCCAAATGTAACCTTTTCACAGTGCATAATACAAATGTAAGAACTAATGCCAAGGCCAGCTTCCCACCAATAACTACACAGATAATACAGTGTGCAGTTTTAAATACAGCAAAGCATAACTCCACAGGTTTCCCAGGTCCCGAAATGGTACTGAATAGCTCACCTATTTGTATTAAACATCCCAGTAATTTCTTTTTTTATTTTTCTTTTATTTTTCTGGTAAATAATGTGCTTAGAAGGAATTGTGCTGTCTTAATAGAAGCACAGATAACATGCCATGTAACAATCAACACAGGCATCTTGGATTTTGTAGAACAAAACTCTACAAACCCCAAATACGTCAAGTTTTCTAACACTAGCAATGCTGATGTTTTATTAGACATGCTAACTGCAGTTAACAAAAGAGATTGTAGTTAAACAACCTGCTTTTACAATCATTAAACTATTTGACTGCAATATCTCAGCAATCCCCTGACAATCACTGTATCTATAGTAAATATTATTCCTCTTCCACCAGTAGGCAAATTAAGCCACATTAAGGCAGCAATTCCCTAGGAGGCAAATGAATGCTTGGTACAGTGAATAGCACCTCCCACCAGGAGGACCTGGTGCCCAGGGATGTCTTTGTAGTCTCACTTCTTTGCTTTAAACCCCCGCTGAAGTGATGGGCTCCTCATCTACCTTCCCTGCTGCCTCAAGAACCTCAGGGCAATTACTGTCCAAGTACTACACCCATACCTGTGCACCCCTGTACCCTGAATGGGGCAACCCTCCTGAGGCTGCAAAGAGTACAGAAAGGAAAAAAAAATGCCAGAATTGAGGTCACTTGAGTGACTCTGCAACACTCTGATGACAAAGGACTACTGTGTGGCTCTGGTGCTGCATGGTCTGAATGCAGCTTTTGAGGAAAGAGGAGCAAAGCAAACCTTTCTCTCTCCTTGCCAATACAATGTACCTTGTGGAGTATTAACTGCAGGAAAAGTAGCTTTGCCCAGCATCACTGTCTGACAGGTAGGTGTCGGTTCACTCTGCATGCCTGACGCAGGCATACAGGTCATGTAGAACATTAACTCACACGGCCAACCATAGCAAAGTTACAAGAAGCTGAAATGCAGTCTTATAATGGGAAGGGTCAGGCAGTCACAATAACTCAGCTTGCTAACAGCCAGTATTCTAGTACATCCACTAGCACACTTACAGTTCCCCAATTTAACTGGGCAGACTAGACAATCCTATTACATAAGCCAGAAGGAGTGAGAAGATGGAAAATGCAACAAGCTTTAAATGTCATACAAGGATGGATGCTGACATTTCCAGACCTTTCTTTTCTAGCGGCTGCAAACCCACAGTTCAGAATTCAATTTACCAGCAGTCAGCCTTCCTTGAAGCCTTCTGGCACAGTGAGTTCATTTCCTGCTGTGTTTGTCCGGCATTTCGCTGGAAGCCACCTGAACCAAGCTGCAATACCTACTGTTTTTTGTGTGCAAACAGGGAAAACAGTTGGCCTGAGTAAAAGGAAGAAAGGATGCTCACAAGATCGCCTCTTTTCTTTTTCCTTCACACAAACACGTGTAAAAGACAAATATGAAAACAGTAGGGAGACAGGGGGAAAAAAGTGAACCTGAGGACTGAACTGCTACTTTCGTTAGGACAGGAGAAACATGCCTAATAGCCAAATCCTTTCAAAGAGCTTTTATCGCAGTCAAGGGGTTTTTTCTTCTCTTACCCATGTGATTTCAGGTGTTAAGTCCCAAGTATGGGAAGACACAGCTCTATAGATTTCTACCACTTTTGTTTTTTCATGACCTGTCTTGCCAAAAGCAGACAAGAACCTCTCCATTTCCAAAATTTACTTCATTGACGCAACAGTTTAGCTGCTGCTCAGACGTCTGGGAGTCCATGAAACATAAAAGAGAAACATGCCCAATTATTGTATCATTATAAAAGCTTATGTCCTAGAGTACCTATTGGTGCCTGCTTTGCCAGAGACAGATACAACAGACTCCAGAAACCACTGCAGAGTCAGGGAAAAGGTGGCAGTGGGATGGAGTGCTGGTTTTCTAACCCTTCATTCACTTTGCTTCCATTTGAGGGACTGACAGGCACATTTCAGACTGTGTGAAACACCGAAGCTTTTGAAGACTGAAACCCTGTTTCAGTTCTGTCCATTAAAGGTTCTATGTGCTTACTTCCTGCAAAACCAATCTGGCCTATGCCATGAGTCCAGCCAGAAGCAAGTCACCCACCACAAAAGCTCCACTTTCAGACATTGCTGTACTACCTGTGAGGGGCAGGGCTGTGCACTTCGGAGAAGCTCTGTTGTTTAGCTTCACTTTGGACGTTGCTGCACAGCTTTGTGTGGGCACGCTGGCCAATTATGAGGTGAAATGCTGACAAATGAAGTGATCTTCCTTTAAAAGTGAGCACAAATAAAATTATTAGTACCTAGACCACCTCAAGGAAGTGGGTCATGTATCTGTCTTTGCCGAATCAGCACATTTAATTAATGCATTACTAAAAATCATGCAGTTTCATTGTAACTCTTAAGTGCAGCAGCCAGCACTAAGTTGCCTTTTAGAACATACAGAAGATATAAACATCAGGCCTTATTTCTGAATGGGGAAAGGAGAGGCAGATGTAAAAGTGCAGGCAATATGTGCTCTACCTCAGAAAAGCACTGCTTCATTCCATGGAGGTGTAGGAGGGACACAAACAAAAGCACACGTATACAGAACAGAACAGAAAGGGGAAAACCCCGAAGATTTCACAAAAGTAAGGGGAACAACTTGCTGTTTTAATGCTGTACACGGAGTTGAGGAGATCCAAACAGTGATCTCAGCTCAGTCGTCACACTGACACTGTGGCACATGATGCCCTCTTCACCTTCCCTCCCTGCCTTAGTTGATGCTCATGTAGCTGGGGATGCCATAGTGTTTTCCTACCTTAGGGATGATGTTCCTTTCTTAAATCCACCTCTCTGAGCACTTTGGCACAGAGACTGATAGAGTATCTGCACAGAATTTGCTTGTGCTCCCAAGCCACCTCATAGCTGTTCTGCCCATCTATAAAAGGTGCATATTGATAACTTCTCATCATTACAGTGAGATTACAGTAGATTAAGTTTTCAATGAATGCTTAAGCTTAAAAGTCCCATTTCCTTTTGTGCCTCAGCTGCCTACACCAAGACCACAAGAAACAGAGCATAAAGCATAGTTCTTACCCTGCAGGTTTAGAAAACAAAACAGTTTATTTTCTTCACAGTATTACTGACAGCTTGATATGAGGTCTTTGCCTTACCATCCACTTGCTCTGTATCAGGGCTACCTGTATAACTCTGGGCTAGCAAGTTTAGTCCTTTGTAAAAGCATCCAAAGAAAGAACTCTTAAATATTTTATTCCTAGCTTCTAGGAAAGGGAAGGAGTTTTGTCCCCACACGTAGGAGCTTTGTAGCTCTGAAGAATCTTGCATTTCACGGTGGAAGACTATAATTTTCCTGATGGCAGGCTCTGGCTACCTTTTAATAATCTCTCTTTCTGACAAATTTTCTTCTTCAAGAGAGCTGCTTTTCCTCTAATAGGGCATTTACTGGTTATTTTTTTTCCTTTTCAAATAGCCCGTAATAATAATAATAATAATAATATTTGCAGACACAGAACATCAAACAGCCTCTCCCAACAGTGGCTGCTAGGTCTGAAGCTCTAGCATGGTCTGGATTCCTTATGAGTTTGTTATTGTTCCAGCATATGCTCCCCGAGATGGCAAAACAACACTGCTACTGTGTTTGCTGGTGTAATGCTTTGAGGCAGGCAATCAGTTGCCCCTATCTAGCAACCAGCCACCAAGGCAGCAGCAAATAGCAGATTACAGAAGTTTCAGAAAAGCTGCTTGTGTGGCAAGTGAACAACTGCAGAATTTTCCCTTTATGTTGCTTTTGTCTGCCTGGTCCAAACAAGTGCTATAGCAATGTCCTTCTAGTGCCCTTGAAATCTTCATGCCAAGAGATAGGACATACTGGGCCATGCAAACACCACGTTTGGGTATGCCAGTTTCCTGTAGGCATTTCCACAGTTCAGCACCCATCACTGAGCAGTGCCAATCTATAGTCTCTTGTGCCAATTCATAGTCCCTTGTGCTCATGAAACAGGTACTCCTCGAGGGCCCAGTAAGTGCAGAGATTAGGGCTAGAAGAGCCTGTCTCTTCAGCAACCAGATATTCAGTGATGGAAAAGATGCCACCAAGAAAGAGGAGCATAGCTGCTCCTGTGGAGGAATGCCTTAGGTCCAGCTAAGGAAACTGTGACAAAAACATCTGTATTGTAGAGTGTGGCTCATTCTGGCAAAAGGGACAAAGACAACAGTATTAGCAGTTAATGCCTGTAACTTTTAATCTGTTGCAATGTCTGTGTTTCTATCTGGAGAGTAATTCTGTTCACTTGCTAGCAAGCCAACCTGCAGGAAGATTACCTTGTATTTGGAAGTGTCCCAGTTATGAACCAGCCGTGCAGGGATAAGGAAGGTGTCATCCACATGGCAGGTGCTGCAGTAATACCATCCACTGTAGCTGCACACCTTGGCTTTCCCATTGGACAAGCCTATAGAGCGCTGACAGCCTGGAGAAGAGAGAGGAGGTAAAAGCCTGGGTTTGCACACCATGCCAGAGTACACACTAAGGATGCAGTAAGATAAGAAATTATTCCAGAGACCCTTTTTAAATTTTATTTATTTTACCAATGAGCCATTTCTCATTCCCTAAAAATAGAATAATAAATATAATAAAAATATAATAAAAATAATAAAAAACCTATTGCTGAACAAGCATACACTAACATAGATAACTTGGGCATCTATGGCAAACAGTTCAGAGAACAGTGAAAGGATAATTAGCACTTCTCAAGAAACAAAGGCAGAAGACCAGCTTTGACATACTGGGCATTTAACAGCCATGGCCATCCAAAAAACATGACCTGAAGCTTATATAGAGAACACCGGACCACAGAATTACTGTGTGCTTGCTCCAGACAGCTCCCATTTTCCCCACAACAGAATGGGCCAACACTGGCTGCCTGGAGGAGCACAAGCCAGCTCTTGCTGACAGCCAGAAGCGATGCTGACTTGGCAGGTAGGATTCGGCCACAGAATTAGCATAGCCAAGGCAAACCACAGTCAGGCCATGAATAATAACTCTGAGCAGCAGTCACATTGGGAATGAGTAGCCCTTAACTAGCAGTAGTGACACAGCTTAGTCTCCTGCAGAGTTTTTGGGTTTTTTCCTTACAATTGGATTACCTTGTATCTTACAAGGTCTGAAGTCTGCCTGATACTTTTTTCACTGCTGGATCCCTTGCCTCTTCCCATGCCCTCTTATGTGGAGTCCCTGGAGTAAAACAATGTATTTAAGAGCTGCTGCTTTAGTTGGAAAGAACAACCCAGAGCTCTTCTTCACCTGACCACAAAACCACATAGAAACTCAGTGTATTTGACACCTCCATCTTTCTCTCAGCTGTGACTAAAATGAAAGCCAACAGGTTCAAATAACATTAGAGTGAAGGGTTGAAGACAGACAGCACAGCCACATTAAACAACCTGCTCAGGAAGCGAGGCTAAAAATGTTTGGATAAGATACAATGAGATGTCTGTGGTTGTTATTAACACCTCTTTAACACAGCACACATGGTGGTATTTCTCTTTTCCCTCAAATATTAGTGTCCCCGTATGACATTTACAGCTACAGACACAATTAGCACCAGAGACTCATTTCAGCATGTGCTGTATGCTCAGAAGGTCTCTGCTGCAACTGGTTAGCAATACTGATTAGCAGAGACCTTGTGCACCACTTTTATGGCAGAAGTATTGGTTAGACAGAGTTTTTCATAGAGTCAACTGACTGCTCTCGACAATGTAACTGAATTTGTTATGTAACTTCTCCCACTGAAGGCATCTTTTTTTTGCCAGGAAAAGTTATCCTTATTTGAGTAGAGATTGCAGATCAACTACTGTAGGCATAAATCAAACTCCTCCTTCTCCCCACTAGCTGATGGTACTGTGTCCCCTCTGCTCTAATCAAATTAGAATAACCTGACCAGCACAATTAGTTCACTTCCTCCTCTTCCACGCTCCAGAGGCACTGATTCTCTGCAATACACACTATCAAGTGAATCAGTGTGAGACATGTCCTGTCTCTCTCTCCCTTTTTGAGGATATGCAGTTTCTTGAAAAAGAAAAATATCTAAACCAGTCAGTTGATGAAAGAGATACTTACATTAACATTTGCTCTTTTACCATTCATAAGATCAGAGCATAAGTATAAACATTTATCTCAAGTGGTGTAACATACATAATGCAAAAATGTGATCTCAGCTAATCATCAAACAGAAAACCCAAACACCATGACTGTAAACTATTATCACTGTAGAAATAATTTTTGTATAGCAAATATCAGCAGTACTTTTTGCAAAGCAGTATTTTTAGGGCAGAAAGAACACAGGTATGCCTTTCATAAGGGTAAAGTCAATTCAATTTATCCAGCAGTGTGTTACAAAAAAATATCACTTATGACTGTAGCTTGGGATTAGAATTTAGGAGTCAAGAACTTCCTATTTCCCTCAGTGCAAAGCAGGCATTTTCCCACCTTTCTTTTCCTGTTTTTCTTTTTTTTTTTTAAAAAAAAGCATTTTTTTGACAAGTCAGTTAAAATTTCCATGCAGTCCTGCTCCACTATGCTGTTATGGACAAAGTCAGGCATAGCAGGTAGGAAGCTTAGTATCAGTGCTCTGTAGTACATACAGAACTATTCTTTCAATATTTAAAATGCATTCACACATAAATAGGAAGGTTTTGAACATCTTATGAGACATGAAATACCAGTCCTGTTTGTCTGACATTACATTTGCCTGAGTAGTAGCCCTGGAAGACGCTTGCAGAAGGTACTCATACTGTTGCTATGGAGCCCATGTTTTTGAAAGCACAAGAGAGGGAAGTCTTGCCCCTCTGTAAAGAAAACAGAGAAGTATGCCCAATCCTCTCCTCATGGAGCAAGATGAAGAAAACTACGATAGAGAGCATTCCCTTTTCACAAGCTAAATGGAAACAAGCCCTCAGAGAGGATGATTGTATTAGCAATACCTCAGTACAGCACATTCTTCTGTGCCAGCCTTGCTAAAAGAAGTGAAGGGTCTGAATCTTACCACTCAGTAGTTATCTCTGAATTTCCCATCACTGAAAAGCACTGAACTATCCATCTTTATACCTTAACTGGCTCCAACTTCAGCCTTCATTACATACAGCCACCTACCCACATTGGATAAAACAGAGACTGCTAAATGACATGCAGTATTTTCTAGATCAATGTGTTTGGACCAGTTGATGAAGTATTAGTAGTAAAGCTGTGCCTGAATAGACCGAAGTGTCCTAACTCAATGCCACTGAAACCTTTGTAAATTAGCTCCACTAGCCAACACTTACTCATCTTGAGATGAGGATGGGAGAGGACACACTGATTTCACCTGACTGCTACCATGCACTGTCCACTGCACAGGCTACTGATATTTTGTAGTTGACAGTCTGCCTTAGTGCCCTAACTCCTATCTGATAGACTGAAGGCAAGAATAAGCTGAACTCCGATTTGAATAGCCATCATCTTAAACTAAAATATTTGCAATTGAGAAGTGATGATTTTGAGGCCTAATTTCTTGCAACCTCCTAGAGCCAGAAACTTGTTCCAGTCCATGGAGTTTACTCAGGAGAGAAATGCCAAAGCACAGAAGTGCGGGGGGGGGGGATTCCCCCCTCCTCACTATGTCCAGCCCATAAGAACTGAAGGTCTCCAGGGTGAAGAGGGTCTCAGAAAGCAAGCTTGGATGCCCTTCCCTTCAGGAAGGGTGGTTTTATGAAGAGGAGAAAGCGGAAGAAGTTCCTACCCAAGAAGCATGCATTGATTTCTCCCTTATTCCAGCTCTTCTCTGAGCCCACATTTGTTTCCTTGTTCCTCAGAAACACATATTTACACAGAGTATTTCTCATTCCTCTTCATATCCTCAAGTAAATTACATTCTCCAAAGCTACGCAACAGTTGTAAGGTTGGGGTATTTTAGATGAGAATGTGGCACTGGCACCTACTTTGTATTTTCCCTTACCTTACAAGCTTTGCTGTTTGAAAATCACCATCTTTTCCATTCCCATCTGTTGTGATTCATAATGATGGCTATTTGTACAATCCTTTCAAATCAAGTTATCAAAGCACTGATTTTCTTTGATGTTATGCAGTTCAAAGTGATGTAGTGTGACAAACATATTCCTGTGGCATAGACCACTTATGCTACTTTGTTTTTTTAAGATGGGAAAAAATAGAGCACGAGTGAGGGAGAAAGAAGAGGAGGAAGGAATACATTGTGGCTTAATGCCCTTGGAAATCCTGCACCTGGACGTTCAGGTACATAAAGTTGCCATCATGTTTACCAGAAGCAAAGCTAGGACTGATTCCTGGCTTTAAACTCTTAAGCACCCCTCCCAGCAAGATAGTAGGATGCAGCTGCCCACCTCAGAGATCGGCAACACAACTCAACAAATAGTCTAAACCAAACCAGGGCAAGGGGCCATTTAATGTTTGCAGAGAAAACACTTGTCTATAGCTAGAGAAAGCACCTTCCACAGGATGGGGGGAAAAAAGTGGCACGACTTTGACCAAGCCTCTCTCACCCACTCCTAATGCCTACACAGAATATTATCCAGATAACATCCATGCAAAGGTCTGGCAAACCCTGAGCCCAGAGCAAGGAAAATACTGTGATATTTACTAGTATCCCAAATCATCCCTACCTAAAGGATATTACAAAGCAAGCTACAGAGGGAAGAAATGTAGCTGTAGGTACACTGTTAGCAAAGTGAGGGAAGGAGTAATCCAAAACCTTTAATCACAGAAAATATACCAAAACAGCCTTGGAATCAAGCAAAGAAAATAGGGGTTAGAAAAATAGCAGCAAGAAAGTGCTGCTGGGCACAGATGAATCTCTCTCAACAACATGTCTGTGAACAGAGCAGGAGTATCAACATCAAGAGGCTAATTTCCAAGTGCTAAGACTTTGGGAAGAAAGTAGTATGGGAAGATGAGGTTAAAAAGTTATAAGAAGTCTCTGTTCTTGACTTAAGGTGGTGATGAGGATAGTATGAAGGAGAAATCCAAGACATAGGAATACAATTCCTCTCCTGTAAAGTATGGAAAACCCCATTTCTGCCATTTTCAGGGTGCTCCATACTCTTACGCTCAAGGAAGACACACACAAGTATCCTTTTTATCCAGATACCTTTTTCTTTAATCTTTTAGCAAGAAAAGATTGCAGTAGCTTTACACTGAAACAGAGAGACCAAACTAGAATTAAGTACACAAATGCTTTCCTTATTCAATAAAGTTCCTTGCTCAGTATCAGGAAAAAGCAACTCCCTCATGATTGTGTACCATAATTAAATCTGTGACAGATTAGCTTAGAAGCTAATTCATTTAGAAACAACATACAATATGAAGAAAAGAAAATGACCCACAGACTTCAAAAGGCTTTCAGCTTGATGAAGCCATAAAGCAGACTAAGCAGAAGGAGCACAGCAACAAATTTTCGGAGTGTTAGATCACACATACAACATTGCTGTAGCTGCTCAGCACAAACAGAGAGAAGGTGAGAATTACTTCAGTTGCTGGCCTTGTGTTTCTGTGCATCTATTCCAA
This sequence comes from Strigops habroptila, assembly GCF_004027225.2. Lineage (NCBI taxonomy): Eukaryota > Metazoa > Chordata > Aves > Psittaciformes > Psittacidae > Strigops > Strigops habroptila. The sequence goes on along the minus strand of NC_044281.2, from coordinate 13,275,651 downwards.
TTCACTTCACCATGGGAAAACTCCAGCTCACAAGGAAGACTAATAATCCAGCTCAGTTCTCCTCCATGCCTACCCAGGTTTGAATTTGCATTAGTTTGTCCTTTTCTCAGCATTACTTTTTTTTTCTCCCCAAAGCAATTCTCTTTCTGAAGAAATAATAAAAACCTCACACACCTCTAAGCAAAGTCTGACACTTTACTCACCTTGCCTACTTTTATTTGTGAGCGTCTTACGGACTTTAAAAAAACCCAAATTAACAAAATCTTCACCCATTAATGACATAACATTTTCCCTGTTGAAGCCATGTGAGTTTGACCCTATCCAGTTATAATTATCTAAGCAACATATAAATCCCATGTTATTTATGTCAGCAGAGTACAAATCCCACTTTAATTACAATCTAGATTAGCTTCTCCAGAAACAAAGAAGGGTTCACTAGCCCCCAACACCCAGACTCTTATTTTTTAGGGTTTTTTTAACAGACTCCAAAGGATAGATCAACTGTTCTGAGTCAATGGAAACATTGACTATTAGCTGGAGCTCAAGACTAAGCCCTAAATTAACAGTTTTCACATCTTCGTTAGTGCCATTTGAAAATATGATGCATAGCTCTGTCTTTATTGTCTTGCAAGCTCAGCTTGCTGGCTACAGGCTTTAGCCTGGGCTGAGGACACAGGCCACCCCAAAGAGTGACCCACCTCATCCTACTAGTGAAGAAGTCCCACAGGCACCCTGCTACAGAGCATCCCACCAAGGCAGGTGAGACGAATCATCCTCATGGCACCCAGGCTTTTTTCCCAATCAGTGAAGACTGGATTACCATAGACATCCAATATTTAGCCTGCTAGGGGTAGATGAAGTAAACAACACCCTTTTGTCAGTTATGCCAAGCACACAGAGCTGTGGCCCTCACTGAGAAGATGAACAATCAAGAAAAATAAAAATCACTGGTGGAAACAAGCCAGGTGATAGCACACACGTACCATATGCAACGTTCTGTGTGGCTCTATTACACTTATCTCTTGTAGAAGATCACATACAAGCACGCTGCAGGTTACACAGCTAAATTCTGCCTTCCCAGTAAAACTAATAGTAGTTAAGCCTGGAAATGTAACACTGAAAAAACATGAATGTCAAAGTGTAAGCCTGCACTTCGCATATACAAGTCAAGGGCAATATTTCACCAATAAATCAGGACCAAAAAATACCAGCTGTGTGTCAAATGGCTGCAACAAAACTATACTTTTGGAAATTAGCTTTTCATTTGCTTGGAATTTCCCACTTGAATTTCACCTGATTGTAGGTTCTTTCACTTTTAGTGTCAAATGCTGAGAAAGACTGAGATGTCATTTTCCCCAGAGAACTTGCTCTGAGGGAATTAAAAACAGCTATGAGGACATGCATCACACACAGTTATAGTGCATCCTTTCAACTGCTTTCTCCCTATTCCCAGGACAACAGCACTGAGAAAGAATACCATACACCTCAAGCTAATTTGCTATTCTTTCCCCCATGCCCTTGAGGGATTGTTTGCAATATCTGGTGCTTTGCTGAGATTGGGAAGCACTGCCTGACAAATGGGAATGGGAGCTCCCATGGAATGACTTATTGGCAGAATTCAGTAATTCACCAGCTCTTCAGTCAGGGATGAGAACTGAACACACTCTCTGGGCCAGCTCTTGACGTCTGCCAGCTAGGGGTAAGTAGATAATTTGAGCATAATTAATAATGGTATTCCCATTCCTACAGCTGATTACACTCATGCTTGTTTTTTTATACTGAGAAGGTAGGCAAGAGAACAAAGCAAAGAGTAGACGAGCCTTTTGTGTGATCAGAGCAACAGGTCAACTCCAAACCAAATCCTATGAAGGCCCGAATCTCACTCTGCAAAGGTGCCAGCCAAATCCCAAGAAGGTGGAAGACTTAACTTCTACCAGCGTAGAAAAAGCTAATAGTTTTCACTGCCACTTCCCCTTGTCAAGCCATCTTGAACCTGGACTGAAGAGCTCACTCTACCCCTGAAGATTAGGTCTTCTGTGATCGTAACTGATCACTGCTAACAGGTTTGATCAGCTCAAGCAAGTAAAAGAGATTCTATGCAGTATTGTCTAATCTTTCCCCAAACAAGAGCTGGCACATGGCAAAGCACTGTGGATCAGCAACGTTGTGTTTGGAAATATGCAGGTCCACTGCAAATTAAGTACTCCTTGCTATGCAAATTCAAGTTACCCTTGTCTGGAAACCTTCCCCCTGCTTCTCCCAACAAATCAGTGATCTTGTTTAGACACAGGAGATTTTCCAAATACTAATTTAGACACAGATGATGTTTTTTCTGCTCAGCTGGTTCAGGCTAGCAAAGAATAAGAGTTTAGAAATACCACTGCTACCAGTGGAAGCTTTACTTTTGAATCAATGGAAACAGGGCCTGAAAGTCACATGCAAGACTGGAAGACTGTGGTCTAAAGTGAAGATACTCAAACAATAAAACCTTTACCGAGCAGAACACGTTCTCAGGGGATTTTAGAGACCCAAATACAGGGAAGGCAAAAAGCTGCTGAAGTCTTGGAACAAAGAGATCAACTGAAATGAAACCAAGCACAAAATATATACAGCACTTAGAAAGCACAATCCTAAAAGCCCTGGATAGGTAAGAACCGCTGTTACTTGGAACTAAAAACGTGACAAGTGTGCTGACAACCTTCCAAAGGGCATTCTGGTATTTTATTACTGTGCTATGTTTGCTAATATTTGTCCCCTAGTGTTTTTATTTCAGTGTGATACTACAAATAGATGCTGGGCGGGATGACAGCTCACAAAATTCGCTAAATCCAAGGAAGGAGCACCCATACTGTTCAACTATCTGGACTTAAGAAGTTTCAACTATATGACTTTTTGAGAAGTTGAACAAAGTCAACATCGCACCTGGTTTTGGGGGTTTGTTTTTTAATCAATTAGGAAAATACTTTCTTTTCATTGAGGGGAGAAAAATCAAAGGAACCTCACTTTTACTACAGTAGGGGCTAGTTTCAGACCAGTGGGGTGAGCTAGAGCAGAGGCTTCATGAACTGAGCATGTTGCACTGGACTGTCCCCCATCTACACACATGATCACAGCACTAGAGGCAGAATGACTCCTTGAAAGCCAACAGCTTTCCACCTGCTGCTCAATTTGACAGGGCTGCAAGCTCAGGAAATAGCCCATTTACTAACCCTGGCTTCTCTGCACCTAGTGTTCAGCTCAGCCAGCCAAGTCACTGAAGTCCTAATAGCTATATTTATCCTTTTGGCAAGTGAGGAAGCATGGAGAAAGCAGGGAAGAAAAGACAGAAGGCACCCCAGAAGAGGAACAAGGAAAACCACACAGACAAATAAAAGGGTGTAGAGCACATTTTGCAGATGGCAGGAACTCCCCCGTCCATTAGGACTTGCTATCTGAGCAACAAGAGTTGCTGGCAGACACAACTGACCTCTCTGAAAAAAATTGTTTCAATAAATGACAGGGAAAGAAAAATAAAAGATAAAAAGGAAGAGAGACATCAAAAGAACAGGAGCTATGCAAAAACAGGAGGCAAGGGCAGAGGCCGTTTGTCTTCCCCATCTATGGAAATGTGAAGCACATGCCAAGAGAATAGCAATAGTGAAGGGCACCTGAGGACATTTGCTCCTTACAGACCTCCAGGAGTATTCCTCCAGGAGAGAATGAGCTCCTGTCATTCCCCAGGAGCCAATAGACAGCCCAAGAGGGAGACAGGACAGCCACTGGAGTACTCACAATCAGCTACTGCTGTCTGCAAGATGCTGCACTTGCCAAACACGTTTTGATGGAAGCCATCTCATCCCAAATTTGTAACATGAACAGTTTAGGGGTTTCTCTTGAATTCAGGGGAAATTCAGACTTAAAAAATAACACCACCGTTCCCCCAACAGATCATCCTAACATGATGCATGTCTCATTTCCTGCATACTAAGGAACAAATCATAACACCTGGTATTTACAAGCTTGGACTTGAAACCCACTTTCACTTCATACCCATTTGAAGACAAGGAGTAGGTCCCTCCAAAGTCTCTCCTGATCTACACTCACAAATGCCATTCTTGCTCAAAGTCCCAAACACTTCCCATGTACCCCACTGCTGTACTCCAGCAACAGGGCAAGACTGAGCCTGCAGTTATATGAACATGCAAAGGACAGAGGAAACTGCCATTCCAGTGCCAGCAGTTTCTAGCTAACCTCATGATCCAAAATGTATTGCTATTACAAACAAAAAAATATAAATAATGGCAGCAAAGGTAAAAGTGTTTATAAAAACATGCCTCTCCACTGTTAGTCAGTGGCCTATTCATTAGTTTTTGGAAATTATGAGAAATAATCTCCTGCCCTCCACAGTAAGACAGAAATGTGGGGAAAAGCTTTTGTCTGTTGATCAAGCAAAGGAAAACCTTTTTCAAGCTGCCCTTCTGACTCCAGTGTATCAACAGTTTGTCCCCCCGCCCCACGGCTACATCTGACGCCACTGCCCTGGCTTATATCACGAGTTGAAAAGTGCTAGTCAGACTCCAAGATAAACCTGTCAATAGCGAGGCACAGACATTCACATTCTTCCCTACCTGCTTGTGAGTGTCAGCTGTTTGTCTGGGAGCAGTCCCTTGAAAAGCTTTTACCGAGGGAGAAAAGGAAAGGGGGATGCAGAGGGCATTTCAAACAGGAAAAAAAAATCCGGGAGGGGAACCCCACAAAGACTGCAAAGAGAAAATAAAATTAAAAACCCCACAAAAACTGTCCCCATCAGGTCCTCGCAACAACCTTCTTTATCAGAGGTTCATTGTCAATCAATTAGCCAAGGCAGCAGGGGTCTGTAGGAAGGGGGGTAGCTCGAGAGACAATGGTCTGCCCTGTTGTATTACTATTTAATCACTTTTCCTAAATAAATAAAGCAGCCCTGAGGTGCTGTCATGTCAAGGGAATTTATAACAAAAAACCCCTTCATTTTTCATTGGTCATTACTTTTCCTTCCCTCCCACCCCTGCAGGACTAGAGAGGGTTATTACTGTAGCCTTAAGTTCCATCTTTGTGTTGCTTGCCTTTGATTCCCACTCGGACCTTGCCACTTTCTGGCACTAATTTGTCAGGCCGAACAAAGGAGGGATTTGTACCTCCTGTAAGGTCTCAATTAGGAAAGGCTTCTGCTGTATTATGTGCCATTGGGACAGGACACAAAGACGGTAATTACAGGAATTTGCACTAAATGGCTGAAGAATTCACAGCAAAACTTTTCTTCCTCCCCCCTCCTCATCCTTTTCCAAGCTTACCCCTCCCAGCAGCCCTGGGGAAAACTGCTCTCAATGCCTGCAAGATGTAATTACCAACAGCAGGCCCCTTAGGTTAAACAGCAGCCCATGCCAAGGGGAGCAGCACAAACTGCCTGCAGGGAGCAAGGTACAAGGAGAGAGTCTCAGCTTGCTGGTGTGCCTCCAAAGGCTCCTCACACAAACTTTTCTGAGCAAGACAAGTTTCCCCAGTTTCTCCCAGTTATAATTACAATTATTCCTTTGCGCCGTGGTAACAGCTACAAGTTCCAGCCAACTCTCAAAGACCAGCTCGAAGGGATTCAGATGGCAAAGGGTCTGATCCCACAGGAAGTGCTGTCCATCCCCACCCTCAGGTGCAGGGAATCCCAGCGGCTGGCTCCTCACAGCCTCCCCATCACTCACATTTCTTTGCACAAGTGTTTGTTCAGTTTTGTAGCCTAAAAGGAGGCCACAGGAGCACTGGGAATGCCTCACATACAGAGGAAAGGACTCCATGCAACCCTGCCACAGCCAGAGCAGCTTATTTCTGTGAGGAATACATGAGTGTGTGCAGATCAATCATCTCATGTTTGGGAGAGGAAATCCATCCTTTCTAACGGAAAAGTCTGCTCCCATACTACATAATTAATGCAAGACTAAAACCTCTTTCACGTTGGACACATGCATTTTGTTCCCATCCCAGGGCCTGATCCTATTTTTGAGGAGGTCATTAGAAATGCTCACTTGAAACTCTCCTGGCCCTCAGTAAAAGCATGAAGCAAAATTATGAATTTTTCCTCTACTGAGCTTTGAAATAAAAGAAATTAGGGACAGGATTAAAGTTTTAAGGTTGTCTGGGACATTCTCTTAAAATGAGGCTGTTAATTCTGCTGTGCTCTTTGAGTCTCACAAGGCTCTCTACTGGGTAACACACTGGGCTAGATCCATCTTGGGGATATTTATTTGACCCATTCCCCTACACAGTTTTCACTCTCACAACTACCCTAAAAGATAAGACATGACCACTGCCCAACAGTGTTCAGGTAATAAGGGTTATCACAGGACTTGGGCACCTTCAGTTTCAGCCGTAGTTTGGCACATAATTACTCCCAGAAAAGATTGATGTGAAGTCATACAAAGAGGATGTGGCCAAGAACAGAACTGAGTTCAAGCAGAAGCCCAGATGTTGAGACCAAATCACTAACTGCAGCGAGGACAAACTTCATGATGCTCCGGCTACCAGGTGGGTGCCAGGCACTGCGGAGACATGAGCAGGAACACTGCCTGTGGGTGACTACTATAGAGGGACAAATCCAGCCACACCCACAGCAAGTTCCAAAGGCAACCCAGTATTTCTGGGGCTCAGGTCTTCCATGGAAGGGATTCAGGCCAGCCAGCAGGTCCTGGAACCTCACAGATGCCACAGCCATGCGTGTTTCCAGAGCAACAGGAGGCCTCCACATCAGACCCCCACCCCAAGAGCAGAGTGGCGAGGAGGCAGGACCCTCACAGCTCCCATAACAAAAGATGAAAACCCTCCAGAAAAGCTGTTTCTGATAAAGCTGTCAACTTCTGAGTGAGTGTAACTAAAGCCAGCCAGAGAGTATAGTTTAGGCACTAACTGTTCAAATTTGCTCCACAATGTTGCCATTGCTAAAGTGAAAGGATAATGAACTATATCTACATGGGTCCTCTCTATTTTCACTTCATTCCCAAACTGAATAAAATCATGACCTAGCCTAGGACTAGAGTCAGCAGTCAAATGAACTGAAATTTTCAATTAGATGCAGAGGCTTAATGTTTTCATCCCTGCCTCAAGGGAAGAGCCAAGCAGATGAGCTTATGGCTGAATCTCAGTGCTGTAACACCAGTTACCAAATGAGAGTGTTTCAGGGAAGCATAAATGCTTTGAGGAGTCTCCTCAGAAGGCCCAGATCTGAAACTGAGTTCCAAAAATTACTTGGAGACACACTAATAAAAGGAAGCAAAAGTGCTCTAAGCTGGAAAGTTGCATGATGTCCAGAACTCAAATCCCTTTGATTCTGGACCACCTTTCCACCTTTCTTTCTGAATCAAGAAAACAGCTGAGCCACCCTGTAAGGCAGCCCTGGCCCATGTAGTGCTCTATGTGCAAAGAAAGGCTGACACACCAAAGTATTTATGGCCATAGTGAGATGCAGGGAGTGGCTGTGTGCTCCTAAACCACAAACACGCTCTTCCAAGTGATTTTGTTTTCGTGGAGAAGGGAAGTGGGTGCAGGTGCTGCAGCGTGGTTGCTTACCTGCACACTTGAAGCTCTGGACTGTGAGCCCTCTCTCTAGAGACAGTGTGGTCAGGATGCTCAGGAAGCTGGTGGTCACAGACTGGCGCTTGCTCTTCCTAAGGTCATTTCCAAAGGGGCGATCTCCAGGTTTGTTCCGAAGTGTGACCTGTGGGTTCTGAGTTAAGCTTCTAGTTGCATTGGCTGCTGCTCTCAGTGCCTCCATCCACTCCTGGGCCCTCTGACGGGTCTCTGCACGCAGGCGGAGGACATCTTGGGGAAAAATGACCTGAAAGCAAGAGTCACAGCCATCCTGAGTATCTGTCTGGACTGACAGGCACACATCGACATTGTAGCTCAGCAGAGGATCTTCATCCAGCCTACCCGGTTGGAATGCCATGAGATAAGACCTGTTCAAGACAAAAGTAAATGCCTTCCAGTTATTCTGGACAGTTAACCTATAAAGAGTCCCTGATTTGAGAATATTTTGGTACTCTTTACTGTTTTCAGTCAAATTCATGGATAGGAAGAGCTCCATAGGCTTCTCTAACAGTCCATTGGTTTTTGAAAGGTCACTGTTATTTTCAGGCTTTGGCACATTCTCCAGTTTCTCCTGTGGTCTTGTGAAAACAGGCACAGAAGCACGCACCAGTTCCCAGAGTTTCTGTCCCCAGTCCAAAGCCTCCCATGAGGACTCCGCCTTCAGCTGTAGCTGTGAGTTGTCTGACAGGACAGCATCCACCACTTTGGTTTCAATGCAACCAGTAACAGTGACCCTTTGAAAATGCATGAGCGGATACACGGTGGGAAGAGTCTGGTTGCCACTGCTGTCCAAGCAATACAGGTACAGTTTGTACGGGGAGAGCTCAGCGTAACAGGTTTGCCAGTAGCTGTCATTGTCTCTTCTAATTTCTAAGTATCCCTTCTTCAGAATATTTGGGAACATTGGCTTGTGTTCTGGAGGAAACAAAATGAGAATGTTACCATCAATTCTTTTTAGTTAGGCATTTCAAACTGCAATGTCATTCTGGCTTATACATCTCCCCTACCCATACATGGTGTATCTGGAGGATAGGATCACAGAAATAGTGTTCACCCAAGAGGTTATAATTATCCAACACAAGCACTGACGCTACATTTGAGCAAATGAGAACACAGCACTATTTTATCCAGAGGTACCAAAATACTTTACAAAAAGGGGACAGGGAAAGAGAGGGACAGAGAAACAAAGCAATTTTCCTGAAATTATCCAGGAGAACAGCGACAGAACAATAAAACTCTCCAAGTCCCCCAGAACCTAGTCCAGAAGAGTACAATATTATCAAGTAATTTATTGCCAATTAAACAGATTTCAACAGTGAGAAACACATACAAATTAAAACACCATCTTCCCCCCTCCTGCCCCCCTCTTTCCCAGGCTCAACTTCATGCTTTCACAGACCACCTCTCTACCTCCCCTCTGTCCCAAGCAGCACAGGGGGAAGGGGATGGGGGGCTGTGGTCAGTTCCTCTTGCTGCTCCTTCCTCCTCACCCTTTTCCCCTGCTCCAGTGTGGGTCCTCTCCAGGGGCTGCAGTCCTTCAGGATAAACTACTCCTGCATGAGCACTCCATGGCCACAGTTCATTCAGGAAGTTTCCACCTTCTCCAGCATGGAGTCCTGGATGGGGCTGCAGGGAGATAGCTGCTCCACCGTATTCTCCCCAGGGGCTGCAGGGAATCCCTGCCTCTGGGCCGCTGGAACTGGCTGGAAGAGCACCCAGCACACAGGGAATGGAGAACTGTGCCCAACAACAGCAGTTTCTTACCACATTTCAGCACAACCCTGGACCAGAACATTTTGCACAGCTCCATTTAATAGACAGGAGCTTTGCTGATTTATGAGAATGCGGCTCAGGACCAGCAGACATGACCAAAAATGAAAAGTCAGAGGCTGCCCAGTCTCAAATACATACATCTAAGCACCTCAGCGCTGCAGGTGCTTCAGAGCAGACCCTTCCACAAACCTTGGCTTAAGACAAAGTTGAGGAGAATATTCTTTGTCCCCAGAAAACCAGCCATACATGAGTCACTCTGGCCACCAAAGTGATCCAAATTTAGAAGGAATTATCTAATGCTTTTCTGAGTTTTAAAAAAAGGTTTCCATACAAAATCTGTTCCCATCTGATTTGCACCACTTCAGCCACCATTAATACATGCAGACATTGTATTTTCACGTTGGGCTGGACATGCAGCTCTATGCCATTTCTGTTGGTCCCTGCATAAATTCAGTGGCATTCAATTGTTAAAACACTGACTTTAACATTTGGCACCCCAAAACCACCCAGCCTCGAGGAACAATTCTGGCTCCCATTTGACTTCAACTTTCCAGTGAGGGTATCTGTGATAGGTCTTGACTTACAAACAGTGCCAGAATTAATGGGCATGAGTGAAGAGGTTTCTGCCTCCAGCTGCCCACTTCCCTTGGAGACTGCTATTCCTGACGCAGGAGAAAGGTAGCCACCTGGGAACAGCTTCTCATCCACTGCCAGGCACAATTAGGTCAAAACGAAATCAGCATCAATTGACCTTCACACACAGCAGCATCACAAACTGCAGCAATACAGGAGCTGTTTCACTCACGGTTTCTGCCCTCAGGTTGACAACCTTTGAAAGAGGGATAGGGTAGACAGCTGGAGGCACAAAATATTTTCAGCATCTCAGCTTAACCAGTTACCACACACATTAACAGGCCACACTCTTAACAAGTTTTAGACATGATCACCTCCAAGTATACCTAGGATGTCTTCATTGCAGAGCTAAGAGAATAGAAACATCTGGGCTTGAAAACAAAAAGCCAAAGATGAGCCTGTACAGAAGTTACTGCAAAAAACCCCATCTGTACTGGGTTTCCCAGCTAATATGGCCAAGATTGCTGGCCAAGCTGCTATCACCACTTCTGGCTAATGGATGAATCTATCTGTCCTCCCAGAGGCACAAGGAGAGTCAGGGACTATGAGTATCTGTCCCTCAATATAGGGGAGGACAGTTAGCATCAGAAGTAGGGGCTTCTGATACCACCTGGTGAGAAAGCAGAACTTGGGCTGTAACCTACAGTCTAAGGAGATGCTCCTGTCCTGGGCTGAAAGCATTGCTCTAGTTGGTTGCAAGAGTTTCATGTATAAGCAAGAGGAGGATTCAGGACAGCATCAGTGTAAAAGCTCCAGCTAGCTCTCCAATGAAGACCAACTTTAAGAATTTATAAGGATTAAGTAGACAAGCTTCAGTTAAACATAATGAACACACATGAGAATTAATTGCTTGATGTACTTAATGTGAGTATGCAAACTTCATGGTGGTTAAAAAATGAGAGAAGGATACTACCTCCCATCCACACTAACAAAAAGGATGCACTCAGATTTCACTTCGCCAGCTCAGCCTCAGCTTCCCCACATCACCCACATACTCAGAACAGAGCCCATATTTAACACTGTGTTTAAAGCACTCTATACTTTACCCACAAAAATTTACTGCATATATGACTGAAATCGTAACAGCAATTAAAAATTAGCTACTTTGGCACTAGGTATGAAAGCGTAGAAAAGAAATCAATTTAACTGTATCTTGCAGACAAATAAGCTACTTGAGTATTTCAGCTAGATATGGAAACTGAAAGCCTAATCTAAAACTCCAAATGGTAGAGAAAAAGCACACTTTCACAGCCCAAATGGACAGATACACATGCATGCACACACACTAAAAGAGAACTAATTTTGTTCATCCTACATCTCTGGCCCTGACATTCATTAGTATTTCTGCGCTAACTCAAAAGCCATTAATTTCTCTGAAACCCACACTAATCCCTTTGTAGTGCAGATAATGGGCAGCCATTCTAGAGTCATCTTCCTTTTCTATTAATCCAATCAGGCAGGCAGTGCTTCTGCAGCTCCAACCGCAATCTCTCTCGCTTCCATCAAGTACAGATGACAGTTCAAGCTTCTCCATAATAAGACAACTCATAACCTTCCCCCAGCCACCCCTCCTTCATCTGCACACAGGTTTGCTTGTCTTTTGTTGAGTTAGAGAAAGGTTATCTCTCCCGGCCTTTCACAGAGGCAGCCCCCTCTCCCTCCTTCGCCCCACTCCTTCCCTTTGAGCTCCCATGAATCGGCTCCGCTGGCTCGCCCTCTAACTGGGACAGAACCAGCAGCCAACTTGATTAAAATTCAAATGTCTTGTATTGTTTGGGTCAGGGCAATAGATGCTGGCAGAGGCAGGCTGAATCCATATGCTACACATACACACATACTTTACAACCCTCTGCTCCTTTATCTCCTCAACACTCAATGTGCCAGATAATACCTTTCCACTCAGAGAGCAAATGCTACCATCTCTCCCATCCACCTTCCAAACAGAAACTGCATCTCTTTTCCTCCCTACAGAGATAGGGGAGTGAATTGAGGAAGAGTAAAAAAAGAGAAATAATCACAGCAAATGGCCCACACCTGAGCCATTTGGACTTATAATTTCAAGGGAATGGGGAAGAAGGCAGAGGGAAACAAAGAGAGACTCAGCACTCAGGGACAGGGCAGTATTTTCTTCAGTGTTTCTCCTCTCCTTTGAGAACTGCCCACTTGTCCCAGCTAGGAACTCTGCACAGAGAACACACCAACCCCTCTCCACACCTGGGGGCTGTTGGTGCCCCAAATGTTGTCTCAGCACATCCAGAAGATACATGCTCCTGAAAAACTGACTGTACTTTCAACCCTGTTGGTATGGCAGGAAAACTTGCCCTATTTTCCCACACTGAAACATTTCTGATGACAGTAATACCAAGCAACTTGGAAAAGAGCAGAAGCAGAGATGTCTGGTTTCTGAGGGTTTGTCTCTTGAGATGAGACTCCCCTCTGGATTCTCTAATGCTCAGTAAGAGATGAGCATATGTTAGAGTTTTTGTCAGTAGTGCTCCTATCTGATTTTCGCAGAACTTAGGTTTCACATAGAACCTTTGGGACCTAAAATGCTCTCAAATTGGTTTGGGCTAGTCACCTCCTTGGTGGAGTTTGCTAGATCAGAGGCAAACTGTGCCCCAGCCAGTGTGACTCAGATCTACAGTGTCCTGTAAATGATAGTAAGAAAATACAGTCTTTTCTTCCCACTTATTTTCCTGTCTGGTTCTGCAGTTATTTCTCTTTCAGGCAAGTATATCTGATTCCACTTGGTCCTGAAATAATGGCCTTCATATTTAGCCACAAATTTCCAGCAGATTTTAGCCAGATCTGGCTTCTCCCAATGCCATCTCTTTTCAAGGGACCAGTACAGCAATGAGACTTGTAACTAGGTAGCAGTTTGCATTAATTTATATAAAGAAACAGCATCTCTCCCCACCAGAAGGGCATTCACTCTGTCATCTTCCTTAGGCTTAGGGAAAGCAAAACCTTCTTTGAAAATGTTAACTTGCAAGCTCTTAATTTTAGATTTATGCATTGCTAGTGAGGCTGCCTTAGCTGCTTACCAAAAATAAGCTCCTCACTGAATGAACTGCTGAAACAGATGGATAAAGAACCTCAACAAATTATTCTTTATGTCTTTCCCTTCAGGTGTGGCATTGTATGAGAAACTCTGCTGATGCCTACAGGATCCTGGCTGCCCAGCCACTCCATGCAATCCTTTTTGCTCCTCTGCAGCAAGTGGAACACTTACACAGTGTGCATGCTAACACGGTGCCTGTGCCAATGGGGCTGTGGAGAAGGAGACTGGATTCAGCCAAAATGCAGGACCAACCCAGAACAGGACTCAACGGAAGTAGAGTCAGAAGTATAATGAGTGGAAAGAGATGGTTACCTGCTACCAGTTAGGAGATGCATAAACCAGCAGTACTTGCAAAAGAAGTGAGAGTATCAAATGAAGATGGATTTGCCGATGTTTTTATAAATTCACTTAATTCAGCTTTAAAAAGTTGGAAGAAAGGGTATGAGAGTTGGATGACACCACTAAGGGAATGATGGCAACTAACCTGAAAATTCAGTTATGAAAGTCATCACAACATCACTGGAAGCAATCAGCACTGCCCCAGGAAAGGAAAACTGTTCATTAGCTTTATGGAGTCTTATAACTGTGGAGCAAAAATCTGCATAAAGAATAACCCTCCCAACCAGAACGTCTTCGCAACCAAACTCATCAGTGCTGTTTACTGTAATCCTCCTGCACTGTGAATTTATCCACCGTATTTATACGTGAGGCCCTCCCATCGCCTCCCATCTGCACTCCCCTCTCCATCACTCTGCACCTTCCCACAGTCTCCCAGGCAAGGGAGTGGAGTAGGTCACGTTTCCCTTCACTGGAGGAGGCAGCTGCCCAGTCAAGCCCCCTCCACTGCTGCTGCTGCTGCTCTCTGCCAGCCCCTCATGGCCCTTCCAGCTCAAAGGGTGCCCAAGGAGCAATCAGGAGTGAGCCTGCAGGGAACAAGAGCTGCACTCCCTGAATTAGCCAGGGGAGTTAGCATCATCCAGCAGGTGAGTTGAAGTCTAAATTATACTCTCATTTCATCTTGGGCAAAGCGCCTCACCTCTCTTTATCCCTGCTCACCCTCCCTATCCTTACTGTGTGGTGTATTTAAACTGTAGTCTCCTGGGAGAAGGGACTATCTCTTGCTAGTTGCACAGATAGTCCCTGGCACTTACAGACCTCCACAGTGAAGGGCATCCAACTCACATTCTATTTTAAATAACAATTTTGCCTCCTCAAAGCTTGAAAGGCCCCAAATCTCTGCAGTACAGCCACCTTTTCCTTGACTACCTTTTAATGCTGAAAATAAATTGGCCACAGGGCAGGGCTGGAACAGGGGACATCAGTTCTCTAACTGGCTGATACCTCTGGGATTATTTCCAAGTGGTTTGAGGCTTCCTGCTCTCCACAGGGGAAGGTGCAGAAGTGTTGTTTCTGCACATCTGCCTCTCAGCACCATTATCATCTGCACAACACCAGAGACCTATAATGTTCTGCCATCCCAGTGGCAATTAATGGCCTTGGTCTGCCCTGGCTGTGTAGTTTCTTATACGCCACAGAAAAAGGACAGTGCTACAGGGGTGTTTTGCAAAATCACAAATGGCAATTAGGCTTGAAAAACCTCCCTGGCAGATGGGTCAGAAGCTAGGCTTTACCTGGCTATCGTTGAGGGGAAGTGTGAAGGCTGCATGTCATACCTCAAAACTTCACACCTCTCAGGATCTCCGGCCACATCCTGCTCTGCAGCAGCACCCATACCTGCCACACCTCCCCTTTCCTGCTAGCTGTCTCTGCAGTTCCTCCCTGAGCAGGACAACAGCAGCAGCAACTGATGGCACTGCTGTGTGCTGCTCTGCGACCCATCGCTCTTATATGTACCACTAAGTGCTGCATGAGCCAATGTCGCAGACACAGAGCTAGTACCAGCCACCACTACTGCATCTGAAGATGAAGGTAGCTGGCAAACAAAGAAAACACCCTGACATAAAGCCTGTGTGGACATCAGAGTAAAAGAAAGCACTGTAAAATGATTCCTTCAAGGATCACCCCCAGTCTCCAGCCTGTGAATCAGTGGTGTGTTGCTCATGAATACAGATTTAGATGTCTTACCTCTACAAACGCACACAAGAAAAGCAGGTAGTATGTACAAGAGCTATACGAAGATGAGTACAAGCCCTTCTTGAAACATCTCCTGTTCAAACTCTGAGTACAAGGTCATACCTTGAAAGTGTCCCAAATGATGGCTAGGGTCCTGGCCAGATAAAAAAAAGGATGTGAAGAGAGGCAGGGGAAAGACATTTTGTTAAACCAGTCTGTCAAAGGAAAATGGTGAAATCCTGGCCTTGATCAGGCACAGCAGAATTTGGGCCTGTTGGCCAGTTTTAAGACGGTCACCTTTCTGCGATATGTCTGTTTTGCCATGCCACAGTGCTGCAAAACCTTGCAGGCTTAGCTTCTTGACAGAACGTACTGCCAAAATCAATGGGGCTGGTGAAGTACTTCCATAGCTGCTGTCAGAGAGGTGCACAAGGTGCCACCCTTCTGCAGCAAGGACAGCGTGTCACTGGGCAGGTGCTCAGAACAAATGGCATTTCCCCACACAGTTATGGCAGGCAAACAGAACAGCCACCCAGGAAAAGTATTATAGCACCCACACTCTCAGGAGTGGCTGTGTTTGAATGAAAACATCCACATGACTATCAAAGATAACTGCTCATACATTGTGTTTTAATGATCTAAGCAAGCTTTTGCTGGATACTACAGAAGCAGCATTCTCCTTTTGTTTGCAAGGAGGCCACATGCCCAGAAATACAAAAGCCTGCCTTGAATTTGGTTACAACTTCCGTGTTTGCTAGGTCCACTTCCTGCTTGACACTGCTCTGCAGCCCAAACAGTGCTCATTTCTAGCACACACTAGCTGTTCTGCCAGCAGGCCTAAGCAGATACTGCCCCAAAAGGCATAGCTTCTTTCCAGATCCTTTTCTTTCACAGCACATGGAAAAGATCCAGTTTCATTTTATCTGTATTATAAAAAAGCAAGCAGCAGGAACAGATAAGCTCATAGTAATAAATATACTATGAAGATAAGGAAAAAAAACTGTGAAGAGTTAATCTATGCAGCAACTCGTCCGGCCTCGGAGGACTGGGAGACCTCTGCAGGCTCCAAAGGGAAGTCCTTTACTGCAACGAGGACTGACAGGAGTGGCTGAAGTTGTGCTCAGTATCCCATATGCATCCATTTAATCTGTTTTAAAGCCCTGGAAAGGGATGTCTCCACATGTGGGGCCACTGTGACCCCTTCAACCACTGCAGCAGCTTTTAGCCAACCTTAAAACACATTTTTCAGTCTTTTGTGGAGAATAATTACCAGTCCCAATACACATATTTGAAACACCTACTCTCTTGCTTTTGCTTTTCTCTTTTCAGCTCAGCTCACAGCAGCAGCAAACTTTATAGCAGCCTCTTTCGTAAACACAGAGGGAAGAAACACCACAGCTACCTTCTAAAACCTGACAGCAGCTGAACAGAACAGGTTAAGGAAACAGGCTAAAGCAGTGCATTTCTGGAGCACAGAAGTTCTCCTTCCTCAAAGACGGTACCCCTGCCTTCAAACATCCATGCAGAAAGGCTCTTGTAGGGCACACAGCAAGCACTGACAAATGCCTTGTAACTTTGCAAAAGGCAATAGCAAAAGTGTGGCTGAGCACCTCAGAGGTACTGACTGCTGATGGGCTACGGGGTGAGTACTGGGGGAGGTTCTTCAGCCACTCTTACTAATCCATTTTTCCCCTTCTTCAGTTCACCTCAGATCACAGAACTTGACCATACTCTGTAGAAAGCCTTTTTGAAGAGACCTATGCTTCTGGAAGCACTGAGCACAGCAATGGGACTTGTTTCTGGGACCATAGAGAAATTATGGAACAGATGAGCTGTAAGATACCTGGCATTATTGCAGACAGTCTAAATCCAAGAGTTTTCTTCATGGAAATCTTTCAATTTCTGTTTTTATTAAGAGTGCTGATATCACTATATTTCACAAAACTACCTTAGAGATGTGAGGTCTTCACAGTTACAACTTGCAACAACAAACTGTTTAACACGAAATCATAACGATAAAGAGCATATCACACTCTAACACAGTCTGCTCACTTTTTTATATGAAGAAAAACTTCACTGGATTAACTGCATTTAAACAGTGTAAGTGCCTGCTGAGGGGCTGGGAAGAGTACAACTGAACTCCGCTGCTACTACCAAAGCAGCACACCTTGGGTACACACTGTGATTGGGCACTGCCTGGACACAACTAAACTTAAGGAATTAATTAACTGCTGATGTCTCTAAGCAAAGCAGATTGGACCAGCTGAAGTGGAAGCCAGGGCCGAAGGAGGACACCACCACAGACAGCCCAGCTTCTGAAAGCATGAAGACTGTCACCCAGGATGGGGGAGACTGCAGTGTGTGGTCCCTGACTTTGGGAGCAGTGGCATCCCAGCACTGCAGTTCCTAATAAAAATCTGTTTGCTAAAGGGGAAGAAAAACCTACAACATTGTTTCCCTTTTTCATTTGCTTCCTTTCACGAACAGTTGCATCACACTATCTTACACCTGTGCATAAGGGAGAGGGAAATGTAATTTGCTTCACCCCAGACAGAGGTGAAGTTGCCTGAGCCCTGGACTGACAGAAGGGAGACCAGCTTGGCATTGACTCTGCTGCTCAGCACCAGCTGGACTGGTGACTTGCTTCTTGCAGGTTGGGGATCCAGTGGCAATTTGAAATGACTCTCATCAAGGGGGTACATGAACAGGTCTTTAAATACAGAATGGCTTAGCATTTCTTATTGTAAACAGTGTAAGTAACAGAACCCCCCTCTTTTTCCAAGGGCTGTGTGGGGAAATTGGGCCATAAAGATTAAGCTTAAAAAACTATTGGGTACGTGTATTCACCTTTAATGGTTAGATTCTAATGATGTTTCTGTGGGCATATAAAGGTGTTACATGTTAAGTTAAACCCATGAGATGCCCAGGATACAGCTGATAAAAACTGAGAGCTTCGTCATGAGGCTTCTGGGTGTGTTTCTGTCTGCATCCCTTCCATGGGAAGGACACAGAACAGAGACCCCACTCTACAGAAAGCCATATATCTCTCCGAGCAAAAATAGCAGCAGGTATACTTGCCTTTGTCAACCAAGAGCACTCTTCTTTGGGATACAGCAACTATGTCACAATATAACACAGGAATTTACAGGTTTGTGTAGGTATATATATATTCATACATATACCTACATATGCACAGGTCTGCAAACACAAACATTTAGGCACCTGCTTTTCATGCTCTAAAATAGCTGACTTATCTGGAAAACCTAACTCAAAAGGCATGTTTTAACCCTAAACAGGCTACCTATTCATAACCGGAGTCATTCCACCATACACACACACACACTTGCTTTCACAAGCCTTTGATTTTTAAATTCCTTTGTTAAGTCCTGCCTTTATTTAGATTATAAAAAATCTTTGTGGCACTGGCTGCTTTTCTTTTCCATAAGTGCTCGGTCCACTTCTGGCATCTACAAAATAAATCATGGAGACGGAGACACTGTGTCAGTGTTTCCAAAGCCCTGAGCACCACCTTTTCCAGTGCAGCGCTTAGGAAAGGAAAAGGAAGAAGTATCGCTTGCTGAAACACCGCTTCATACAGCTCACTGGAGATGCCTGCCTCCATCTGATAACAAGACTTCCTGTAGCCCATACAAAGCTGGCAGAGATGCCTTAATATTGACAAGCACAAATTGCATGCTTGAGTTTTTGTTAATTGTTTATGGACTGAACAGCCAGCATTTCTTAAAGAAACAGAGCAGAGGTCTCAGGCCTCACAGTAAAGCTTTGTATGCCCTCTTTTTAATGGCCACTCTTTAACCTCTATGAAAACTGCCGTTGTCTGGATTTGCCATTCTCCCACTAGCTTTAGCATTCAAAGTTTTTTTTCAGTTTGGGAACATCAGGTAAGGAAAAGGTCAGAAACACCTAACTTCCTTTTTTTTTTTTCCTGAGTCACACTGAACAAAATAGAAGCAAAAAGTAAAACAAGCTCAGTTTTTAAACCACGGAAAACAGAAGCCAAGATTGGTTTAAAAACTGATCCTTAGGCAGGCAAACAGACAGAGCTACATGAAAGACAACAGAGCTGCGCTGACTGCTATCCTCTTAAGAGCTACCTCACAGCTTGCTTCTTTGGGGGGTTGTCTGGTTTTTTTTATACACCCAGCTCTTCTTTCAAGATAAATAGTAGAAACAAATAGGAAAGTCCTCATATCAACAGAAACAATAAAACACAGCACAAACCTGTGTTTCCTTGGATGTCCTCTCCCTTGGTTAATGCCAGGTAAGAGAGCAGAGCACAGTTATTGTCCTGACCGGGCGCAGGTGCCTGCTGCAGGGAGGTCCCCGTGAAGACCACTCCCCAGTTTACATGGCTGATATCAGAGCGTGACCTGTTGTGCCCTGGTTTGAATGTGGAGGCTTCCTCATTCTGCACCAGGATGTCGTTCACCGAGCGAGGCCTGTCTCTCCTCCGCTGGCAGATATGGAAGATGTTAAAAGCTGCGGTCTCCCCTTCCCCTGCCCAAGCAAGGTTGTCAGCAGCTGTTCCCTTCTGCACCACGCGCTGGTCTTTGGCAGGGAATGCTGTCTGAGCTTTGGTTTCCAAGAGGCCATTTTTGCAGTGATCCCAGATGAGGCTACTTTTGGCTAAGGAGGCGACGTTCCTCAGGTTCCTGCTTTCTGTTATCTGATCAAATACCTCGTGCCCTACCAGTTCGGGGACCTCATGCACACCGTACACCTCAGAGGGCTGCACAATCTTTTCAAGCTTCGTATCAAAACTATTGAAAAAGTCTTCAGTCACTTCCAAGGCAGGGCTAATGTCATCAACTTCAAGAGCCTCCATATCCTGTGCTGCCAGTGGGCACGAGGTATTGTGATGCAGTAAGAAGAGAGCAAACACATCAATATCCAGAGAAAGAGCTGCTTCACATCTGTCCTTGGCACACCATTAACTTAGAGGTGGTGGGGCAAATACATTCACCAGCTACAACCCTTAGTGGCAGAAAGGAGTGAAATCAACCCAGCTTCAGATGCAGGACTTGAATCGAGCGGGCTACTGTACCTCTACGAAATAAGCTTCAGTGACTGATAGTACCTGTAAAGCAAAGCAAAACATCACATCAGTAAGGGCCTTTTCCTAGATGAATATGTTTAATCACATCACTCCTTTCAGTCACAGTCCCCTTGATTTTAATTCCTGCTTCATTTGGCACCAACATTATTGTGTATGAAAAACCCCTCTGGGGTTTCTGCTGTTCACTGTGTGTGAACTCTTGTATTATCACTTCTTGAACTGGAACCTGCAGACAGCAGGATGGGGCACCAGACATAGGGGAACCAAAGTGATGCCATTTATTAACCAAGCTTTAGAAAGCTGCACTGAGAGCCAATACTAACTAGCATCACAAATGCAGCCACCTAGGGAATGCTTAGAACAGGCTCCCTTGGGGCTGTAACAAAATGTTCAGAAATGAAGGGTTAGTAAAATAGGCCAACCAGCCTCAAATAGTTTGCCTTTTTCTCCCAGATTGTTTGCACTCCCAGTTTTAGGAGACCAACATGAGTTTTACAGCAGCTACTTTCCTACTTGTCTGCATAAACAGAACTATAGTTTTTGCCTAATAAATCAATACTATCAAGATTCTGCAGAACACCACACATAGAGCCTCTCTAGAATATCATTGGGAACCTAAGTGAAACCATGTGACAACTTAAGCCCCAGAAAGACAATGCATTTTACCAGCAAAACAAAATACACCATACCCTGCACTGTCATAAATCTGCAGATCTTTACCTCCAAGCTGTTGATGCACTGGGCAAAACTTAAGAACAGTGAAGGGCTTTAAGCCTAGAACTACTGAGGAGCTGTATTGACCCACCTGTGCTCACACCTGGGGGGGGTGTGTGTGTGCATGCGTGCCCCTATTCCCTGTGGTGCAATAAGGGGGGTTCTTATTAGTGGCTTCTGACACACCAAGCCTGCTGTCTTCTAACCTCACCCTGCTGAAGCTCCATCCACAGTGCTGCCATGCTCTAGGGAAGTGCACAGTAGGTATGGCTAAACTGAGGAAATCAAGTCAAATATGTGCAAGTTCTTGGCACCTGGAGACTGGGCATTCATGCTAGTGGGAGAACAACTCCAATGGCTGCTAGAAGAAATCACAGTACCTAGAGCTTGTACATACAGAACAGTCCAAAATCAGTGAACTACATCCCAGTTTTGAACACATCAGCTCAAGTCCTAGAAGCAGCAAAACTGTATTAGCTCAGAGTTCTGCCTAGATTCATCCACTCTTAACAGAACTAATTAGCCTGGGCAGGGCTGATAATTAGCAGCTCATTAGCTTGCGAATGCTGCTGAAGTGATACCAGGACTCATGAAGATTTACACTTAGCAGGAAAAAACATCTATTAAACAGCATCAAACACAGATAATACTTCTATTTAAGGTTCTTCTTTTTAATCCAGAACAGTCTATTTGCCAAACTTCTATTAGCAAAGTCATTTAAACAGGCACCCTTTCCTATAGCAAGCCAGAGGGACAAAGGAGGCCAGCAGCTCCCCCAAGAAGGGGGCACAGAATCCCATAGTACAATCCAACCCCTTCTGCAATCCCCATCTGGCTTCCACCCATCCCTGCTTCAGTTGCGGCCAGCCATGACACAGTTGGGTTCAAAAGCAGCAGCACATTCTCCCTCCTAACAGATCAGCAGTTCAGACCATGATCTCTACAAACACACTCCAAGCAAATAACTTTTAAAAGCAATAATCACATACATAACTCTGGAAACGTCAAGCCTTTACACTGGGATCTTTCCCCCCTTATCTCTTTGCAAGGATTCACTTCACCAGCCTCACAGTAAACCACGACTAGGATCAGCTTTGAAAAGTAAACAGAGTAAGACACCAAAGGCAGAGCCAGAACCAACCCAGTGGGCTGAACAAAACAGATCTGGAGTGGTTTCAAACCAGAGTTGTATGGGAAAATTGCAAAGCTGTGCAACTGTGCCAGCTGATGGCAATGAGAAACAAAGTCATCCTGGGCACACCTGCATTGTCAGCTTAATGCAGCGGGGAGTTCACACTCGAAGCTCGCTCCTGCCAGTAACACCAGAACAGCATTCTGCTCCCTGGTACCTTAGACCTTGCTAGCTTCAGAACAGGCCAAGGGACATGATGTAGTGCAAACAGTTCACTTACTCTACATCATTCTATGGCATGTCTTTAAAGCAAGAATGATATTTTAAAGTTGTAAAACTGCAACAGGCATTCACTCAAACAAAACCAGCACTAACATAATCATATGCCAACAGTGAAAGCTACAGGCTGGCCCATTCAAAGGTGCTGTTTCACAGGGGTTGGCAGAGAATACAGCTTTGCTCACTCAAGGCACTGGAGCAGCAATCACTCCAGAAGGGCTTGTGACATGCCACTGAAGAATTTCAGTGGTAGCAGATGCAATGTTGCTCTGTTCTTTATTTTAAATCATTAGATAAGGTGGAAAGCAAGGAGCAGGGGGATTTACACTTACATTTAACAGGTTCATTTCTAAATGCTGGAGGCTTCATGTGGCTGCATGCTTCTCTGGATCCTGTGAGTCTGGAGCAATCCAGTGTCATGCAGCGAAGCGTGGTGATGTCAAACTAACTGACCTCATATCCAGTAAGATGCTGAATCATAAGGTCATGAGAAGATGACAGCCCCGTGCATCACACAGTTCACAAATTGCAGCATTCATACCTTCCAAACTAGTCTGTTTGTCCTGCTCAATACAGATGTGAAAGGTGACCCCAGTGGTGGTGGGCTCATTCCTTCCTACTCCACCAAGAAACTCCTTAGATCAAAGAAAGAGTTGTGCCAGAATTCCCACCAGTGCTGGGATTCTGCAATCACATACCCTCCATAAACAATCTGGCATGTTCTGACAGTGGCACACAACAAAAATTTAATTCAGGCGTCTGCACAGATTTCATGCATGAAATGAAAGCAAACTTTGATATGGCAGTGAACAGCTCCATCAGAATCTCCTCCAGGAGTGGAAATCAATTCCTTCACATGAAGTGGAAAAAAAAAGCAAAGAATACGATGGGATGAACTCTTTTTAAATTGCTATAAAATGTATTGCCTTACTTACCGTTACTTGGAAACACCTGAAATTTTCCAAAGACATTCAGCTTAAACCAGTGAACAGGATAGGAAGAGAGAAGCATCAGTCCAAACTCTTAGAGACTGCCAAAGCTATACGCAACTGTAAGTAGGGATTTTTTATGGGAAGCACCTAATAGCTCATCTAGGCTCCTACTCTTGCTAGGAAAAGGTGAAGGAACATGGTGTATTGTACTTAGCAAAAAATGCTGGACACAGGGATTGCAGCAGCTGAAAAACATGTTTTTCTGTATGTCTGCTTAGTGCAGACAGAGCTTTCATCCGTGAATGTGCAGCAGTCAGATAATTAGTGTGCACTTACAACATGAGTAAATCTTTACTACCATGAGCTTACAGTAGCCACGTTACTCATATGGCTGAGTAAAAGAGCAAGGATTGCTGGTCATGCCACGTGAGACAGAAGTTCAATTTACTTCCCTTAGAGAAGCCAAAAGGACTTAACCTAGGTGACAGCACAGCCTGACAGCAGAGAAAAATCACGGATGACAAATGCGAAGGCATGTACACTGGAATTGATCATTTAACTCCCTGATGTGCTTTTCTGGACCCTCAGAGGCCAGGAAAAATACCTGGCATCGCATGAGAAAAGTTAAAAAGCATGGAAAAGGCAAGGGTAGAAAGCAATCTTGCAGGTGATACACACCACCACAACAGGCATTCGCTGTGTACCCCCAGCTTACACATGATTTCATTGTAGCTCAGGCAGGAGAGAAAGCTAGAGCCAGCATATATTTAGGATGATAGTCTCTTCAGTGACTGAAGAGATCCATTTAGCCCACCAATCCACACAAAAAGTTTACATAAAAGCAGCAACTTTCAGTTTGGTTTCCTAAGGAAACAGGATTTATGCCACCATCCTGCCCATCTGCCACTTATTCTCCTCTCGAGCTGTACAAGCAACTTCAACTAGATGTGACAAAGTAGGAGTGTCTTTGAAGATGAAGCTCTTGAACTGTTGTTCAACCCTGGACAGGAAACAGGGCAAAGTCACCCTCCTGCTAAGGGAGAAGCAGGCAAAACTCAGTCCCTTAACCTTTTTAGGAGGCCAGTGCTACCACATAGGTCTCTCCACAGCACAAGTGGCTAGTGTGAGATGGATCTGAAAGCACAGGGAAGCAGAGGGGGAAAGCAGGAAGGAAGAATAGGAGGCATTGCAAAGCTTGATAAGAAGTCTTGTTGGTTTTGGTGCTCACGGGACCTCCTCTTCAGTACAAAGGTAATAGATGCATACATATCAGAGTGATGCAGAGTGATACACTTCCCCTTTTCTCTTGTATTTGGAGAGAGAATTAGAAAGGAACAATTGATGATGATCACAAGCAATGTGTTCAGAAGAAAATGCATAAATGAGAAGAGCTCTCAGCCACCAAAAGACAACAAGAGGCAGGTAACAATGTTAAAGGTCCCCCAAGTCTCAGTGATTCCTAATAACTGTTATGCTCAAATTCCTGGCAAAGATTTGGGTGTTTCTGAGATTTTATCTCAAGAACACAAGGGGAGGTTTACAAGTTACCTGTATGCAAACAGAGAGCAGGGGTGCCTCAGCCACTGGAGAGCTTGTGCTACCCCCTTCTCAGCACCCTGGAACCGGCTGTGGGAACCAGCTCTGCTTACCTTGCACTGCACTGCAGGGGCTGAAACTCCAATGCCAAGAAGGAAAACTGAAAGAGACATTCTTTCAATTAGGTAACAATTAGGCAGCAGAGCAAACTCAAGCAGCCTCAGGGACCTTTATTTCTGTCATGTTGCAGGCCTAGACCACTACAGTCCAGTTTACGGGCTCAGACAAGCCTGGTCTGTACAACAGGTCCCCTGAAGAAAAGATGGATGTACAGCTTTGAATACAACCAACCCACTGGGGCTTGAGCAGCTAGTACATAACGAGCTCTTCTGTCTGTCAGCCTGAGCAACCTCAACCTGTGACTTGAATGTCTTCCAGTGACACCTTGAGCAATCATAGCCTATGGATTTTGCTGCTACAAGGATTTCTGACATAGCTCTGTGGGTCACATAGCCAAGTATTGCCCAGAATCTAAATGGGACACACTTAGATCAATGACGGTCCCTGAAAACTGGGCTCTGCTGTGCAGAATCCCTGAAAAAAGCTATGAAGCTGAAGACATAGATACTACCTCTTAGCTGTATTTGAGCTGTATTTGTCAGTTGGGCACACCTGAATGGATAGAAGAGAGAATGAGGATGCACAGATGGCTGACTGTCACATACAGAGTCTTTACCATTGCCTATGAACTTCTATACATCACTGGCACAGAATGGTTGAAGAACTGAGTGGCAGCACAATGCAAGGCATTCTGGAGTGCCCTCTTCCTAGTAGCCCCCTGCTGTAACTATGTGGAAGATGCTGCACTTATCTACAGCACAGCAAGGCCTACTCAGCAAACATTCTCATGTTTTTCTGACCAGAAGCTTGTTCAAAGCATGATGGCACCTAGGTCTCTCTCCCAGTCCAAGCCCTCTCTCCCTTAGCTGTACAAGAAGCATAGTATCATACCTCCTGTGCTTGCAGCCTCAGCTTACAACATCCCCAGTCAGATCCACTGTACTGTGTGCCATCCATATATAGCCAAAGAGCAGTCCTGGTCCAAAACACTAATACTCCTAGCATTTATGAATTCCATGCATACAGCGGCCAGTTTTCTGAGCTGTGATTGAAAGCTGCACTCCTGCTTGTCTCTCATACTCTACTTGGAGACGCAACTGCTAACTAGGAATTTCATAAGGGATGACTGCTAGGAGCAAGTGTCAGCTGGGACACTGCCTCTGTGCAAATTACTGAATTTTCTTGCATCCTGGCTGTGTTTTGCTCCCTCAGCACAAGGCAAGCATTCTCCCCAAGTGATTCCAAAACCCCAGGTGATTTACTGCTGTGTACACCAAGTGAGCAACACAGCACACAGGCTTGTTAGATTCATCATTAAAATGTCTGGATGAAATTTACAGTGTCTCAGAAAGAAGATAAAACTACAAGAAACTTTTCATACAGAACAGGGGATCACAGGTTCAAAGATGTTGTCGTAAGACAGTCAACAGTTGGTTTAACATGGCCAGGAAAATGTCTATAGGTCACATTTTTAAAGCCCCTCTTCAAAAGCCTCTTTCCCCAACACACAGCTGAGAAAGTAACTGCTTAAAATTATCACATGATCCCAATTTTTAAAGTGTCTCACATAAATAGCTTTGACTGATATTCCTGCACAAAACCACTGACAATATGCAGGAAAAGTTCACGAAAACTGGAGAAAGAAGCTCTGTGGTCAGGAATGGTTAGGTGTAAGGCCAGGCTCTAGGGAGGATAACTGTAAGCCTAAGTATTTCCATGTTACAAGCCCATCTGTTTGCTATAGTCTCATTGCCCTTAGGATGGAATTGATTGTCAACATTTATCAGTGAATAAGAGCTCCCATATCCTGTCTGCTAAACCCAGGGAGAGGCAAAGGGCAGGAACAGCTGCAATTAACTTGGTGCCTCACCAGGGTCAGGCTAAAAAACAGCAGTGATCTCTTCCATACTACAGAAAACAAAACAACTAACTGGGAAAAGATGAAATCAAGAAAGAGGTAAAACCAGGGAGGAAGATGAATGCCATATTCTGTGAGGGGAAGCAGATCCTTAGTGAGGATACATAAGTCTCGCTCTGTGAAGCACAGATTTTCCCCAGCTGCTGATCTGACCCAGTGGCTTTAACAAGCAAGCTCCACAGGCATCCTCCCTGCGTGGGGAACAAACACATCACTGCCACAGAACAGCTCATCCAGTGATGAGCACACAGCAATGGATAATAAACAGTGCTTATAGTATACATTATCTTTAATTTGAACTGCACTTCAGAAACCGTAATTAAAACGCAAGAAACTCTAAGCTGAAAAGTATGCAACAGCCTGCTGCACCAGAACAAAGTGGGTCCAGAGGATGAGGAGCACCCAGCAGTGGAGGAAGACTGACCATAGAAAGCTTTTATGTTTCTGGAGACTGGCTGCTGTACAGCTCTCCCCACATCTTTATCATTGACTCCTTTGCTTTGCAGCCATCTGACACACATCCCTCCTGGCTGGGGAGCACCACCACTAATGAGAGGCTGTATTACTTCCCTTGGATGAGTAACCATTTGAAATCTCGGTAGCTGGACTGAGACTTGGGAAGGGATGAAAGACCCTTGGCAAGGAAAGGAAAAGAAAGCAAAGCAGACTGACCGGAGGGGAGTTAGCTGCTACCAGCCCAGGCTGCAGGCCAGCCAAACCCATCAGCATGTGGGCACCTTCGCAGGTCACATCAAACTAAAATCCAGACTACCTCCTTATGCATGCTGCCTGCTGGCTGGCTGACTTCACAGGTAAGGATGTCAGGCATGTAGGGGAACAGAGGCTCTCGTGAGTCCTAGCACCAGCCCTGCAGATCTTGTGGATGCAAACACCTCAAATTCACACTTCAGACACAAAAATCCACATGGACAAAGAGAATGAAGCAGTGCAGTGATTTGGCCTGAGGCGCAGATGTGTGGTCTTAAACATACCTGTAGTCTCAAATAACCACCTAAGGGAGGGTGAGTGATTTCCATGCTTGGATTTGTTTGCTTTGTGTGTACAGGTTTGTTTAAAGTTGTGTAACTTGTATTTTACATGCTGTCCTTGACTACAAGAACTCCTGCCTGTTCAGCCAGGCAGAGAGACACCACAGAACAGCCTGGTACCCCCCTATTTGAGCACAAAGAATACAGAGACTGTCAGGGAACAGGGTATCGAAGAGGGGCAATACAAACCTCCTCCAGTACAAAAGGAAAGATGATTCAACTGCACATTCAAGAAATACCAACCAGCACAACTCAGTCTAATATTTCTGCCCTGATGTACCAGCTTGTCTTCTGCTAGGAGACAAGAGGTCAGAAATTAAGACATTACTAGTTTGATCCTGTGAGTTCTGAACAGAAATAAAAGGCAAATTTTGTTCTTGAGGATGTTGTCCTCCAGGACTCATTTACAGAGCCTGCTGGAAATCAGGCTGCTGAGCTTTCAGCTGTTGTGTGCTGCAATGTCCGCCTGCACCCCAAGGTAGCTGCATTTAAGCAATGAAGGACATACAGAAGGGGGGCTGCTAGATGAAGACATTTATTTCCTTATAACTAGGACTCAGAAGACACTTTGGGACCTTTCTAGATGAAGCAGTAGCTGGTATAAATAGCAATATAACTGAATCCTTTACCACCTATGCCAGACTACACAATTTTTACTCAGCTCTGCAGTGTAGTTTGTTTGAGGCACAGCAAGCAGGAAGCAATGACCAGGCTCCAGCATAGCCCAGTATAAGCCCACAGCTGGAAATAACAGCTGCCATTGCGCCAGAGGCCAGAAGAAGCGTAAGAAACAGCATCTCCCACAAGAACACAAGAGACAGTTTTACCCTGAGATCATGCTATGGCTGTAAGAAAATACACCTGACATCCGAATCTGCCCAGCACACAGCTTTCTGAGTAGCTCTGATCTGCGACTGTAGCCAACTCCTCTCTCTAACCATGGCACCCAAAGAGCTCAGCTGGGACAGTACAAGCCTTTCCACAGTGAGACCTGGATTTCCGGTAACTATAAGTGGTTGAAAGCTGACACTGATGGAAATACAGTGTTTAATAACAAACTCATTTTGAACCTCAAACTAAGACCTCCTCTTGTCTTTTAAACAGCCAGGACCACAGTGGTTTGGCACATTAATTATTAGGGGAAGAGAGGCAAGGGAAGGAACGGAAACAATGATCCAAATAGTGCTGAAGTTCGGCAAATTACCACATCAGCCCAAACCCTCCGGTCCTGGCAGCCCTGCCACAACAGCCAACCCTGCAGCCTGGCTATAGCCCCATGTACTGCTACAGTCCTACTCAGCACAAACACTTGCTGTTTTCAAACTGAACTATAACTTTATTACAGGAGATCTTAGCAGAAGCCCAGTGGAAGCCGCAAAACATCTGATGAAATTGAAATGTTCACACATAAGGTGACTTTAGCCTGGTAAGATTCTGCAAGAATGATGTACGTAGCTACTGCAGACTGATAAAATCCTTCATTCCACTATGTAGCGCCCTGTTTCAAGTTTCAAATTTCTAGGTTTTTTTAATCCCAAATTTAATTCACTAATTTTGGATAAATAAGTCTTGAAAATGGCAAGATGAAAACTACTGCTGCTTAAAGTGTATGATCATAGGTCCTGCTAAGATTCAGATACTTTCTTATTCTTACATAATGTCATTTTCTGTAGTCACTTAGTGAGAGTATGCAGTGCCTAAAATTAGATCTTTGCGGGATCGGGGGTGTAAATGCAGAACCTAAAACTGATCAGGAGCAAGTCATGATTCCTTACACAAACCCAAGCTTGAGTTTCTTCACTTACATCTTACCTTGTGATGCCAGTGATCCTAACATCTTCACTGATACTCCTGCTAGCACACATTCCCACAGAACAGATTGTCTCCTGTCAGGCCTATTTGATTCCAGAAGGTATAGTTCCACTGGCCGTGTTTTGCGTGCTTGCTCCATAAAAGCAGCAATTCTACTGCAGTGTAAGAAGGCCACAGCATTATGTCATACTCTGGGCTATTAGAATACAGAGGGATGCCTGCACACTGTGCCTACACATACTGGAGTTTGATCCCACCGATGGGGAGCAGCCCAAAATTCCTGCTGGGATCGTGAGCACCTATGGGTGGGGGGAAACTACAGCCCGGGCCTTTCTGCGCACACGGGAGCGGTGCCTTTCCAGATGGACACATGACTACAGGCGTGTTTGTGCTACAAGCGCAAGCACGGCCGCGCCCGGGTCCCCGCACGCAGCCCGCAGCCAGCACGGCGGGGACTGCGGGGAGCCCGGCCCGGCTGCGCGCCGCGGGGGGCCGCGGAACCTCGCCGACCCTTCGAGCCCCGCACCGACCACGGACCAAAGGGAGTATTTACCTGCCGCCCGGGGGCCGCGCTCTGCCTCTGCTCCCAGGAGGGGCTCCCGGCGCGGAGCCCACGGCCCCTCCTCGCCGCCGCGCCGCTGCCGGGCCGCGTCCTGCCGCAAAGCCGTCCCGGCCGCCGCGGGAAACGGCTCCGCGGCACCAAGGTTCCTGCCGCCGCCGCCGCCCGCCGCGCTCCGGGAGCCGCGGGCAGCGCTGCGCGGCGGCGGCCGGTCCCCTGCGGCCCGGCGGCAGCGCGGGTGGCGGCGGGAGAGCCGCTCGGCGGCACCGCGGGTGCGGGAACGCACCGGGTCCTACTTCCCCTTAAAAGTAATGATAGAAATACCTTCAGGTTTTCCTATATAAACAGAAGGGGTAACACTGCTTAAAGCCGCTGAGATTCGCAAGGAGCTGATTTGTGACTTCCGGAGAGATGGATAACACAAACTCCTAAACGGATTTTTACCCATCCGAAGTGCAAGCACGCTTACTGAGGTGTGAAGGCTGCAGGGAGCAGCACGGCAGTGCGTGGATTCGTGTTGCCACAGGGCAGCAAAAAGATCTGTGGCAGGACCTGTTACCCAAAGAAAAGAGAAAAGTTACACAACAATAACAAATGGCTGATTTCTCTGGTGTGTGGCACGGTACCCCACCTGGCAATGCAAAAATAACCTCATTGCAAAAAATACCCACATGTGGATTGGGGATGTACCTGAATTTTAACATCTGCTGTACTCAGACCAATTCTGAGTATTGCCGTGCACATATCTAAAATCACAGGCACTGTGCTGCTTCACTGTGGTCCAATGCAGCCAGCGGTGCTGCGCAGAGAGACAAGGGCAGTGCTCCAATGTAACTGCACAAAAACATGGTGCTGAGCGGAGTCCATACAGAGGATTCACAACCTACAACAAAAGGCAGGAGTTAGGTTAGCTTCCATCCTCACACACCAACCGGTTCACGTAGACTGCAAAACGTGACTGGCACAATTAACAAAGTTGTGTTCATATGGGTTATCTCATTTCAGTGACAGCAAGGAGGAATGAAAGCCTTTGGCAGAAGAAAATACCTGGTTATCCAACTGAAAACTAATTAATCTTAGCCTTTACAAATAATGTATTACTTGAGCACCATACATCTCAAGTCCTGCTCCTAAAGATGAATGGGTTCTTCACCGTGTAACACTCAAAGATTGATCTTTTAATTCTAATTCAAGTGTTTGCACTGCGATCCCTCAAGGGACAAGGCAGTACCATCACTTGCCGTGATATTTATTGCCATCCAGCCTTTCCTCAAATGGTACTAAAGCATTTATCTCTTGGGCTTCTCAGAAGGAAAGAGGCTCTCTAGGTCTCCCGGGTCTGACAATGCTTCATGATGTTGCCCCTCTGCCAACTATGAAGTACAAGTCCCCTTCCAGGCCCAGCATACTCATGCAGGAGGCACAGGGCACACTGGTCCATCACCTGCAGGGACACAAATGTCAGGGTAGCAGCGCAGGTAGGTGGTGTGGGCTGAGCTCAAAGAGAAGTGTTAAATCCATCCTTCCCCTGGTTCTGATTTCACTGCTGTGTTGAAGAGAAATTGCCTGTGTTTAACATTACATTATCCTTAGATAGTTTTCTAGGAAGTGGCCCATCTATCATTTTCCACCTGTAGTGGAAAAAGTTATTTCAGGCTGCAGGAGGACATAGATGGCATTTCTTTTTAAGGGAGGACAGCAGAGAGGCCTTGATCAAGAACAATCAGCCCTCTACTCAAAAACAGACTCCCAGAGACACTTGGCAGCCATAAATCCAGCAGGACAGTAACCACATGCCATGAACCCAAAACAATCCCAGTTGTCTTAGCAGCCAAGTCAAGTCCCAGGCATTCAGTGCAGCCAGGCACTATTCCTGCCCCCTCTCTTTCCTACAGCCCAAGCCTGCCCCACGGGGCTCCTCGGGACCTCATTTGCCAAACACATTCAGGCATTTACAATGGCTCGCGTTGTGCAGTCCCCAGCACTGTTCTGTGCAGGAGATGGGAAAGGCACCTCCTGCCAGGGCTCCATGCCCTGCCAGATGCTTCCCTGGGGCCAGCCAGCACCAAGCTCCCCCACGCTCCATCCTCACAACACTGCCTGGTGCGCTGTAGGGTCTAGGAAACATTGTGTTCCCCCAAAACAGAGGGGGAACACACAGTGAAAGAGGCTGATACTGGTCTAATATTTTGTCCTTCTCAGCTCCTTAAGGAGCATTTCCCCCAGCTCTAGATATTCCTAACTCTGTTCTTACCTGCTGGAAACCCTTTGCAAAGGTACTGGGATAGGCAACACTTTCCATTTCCTAGACAAAATGCAATTAACATGCACCTTTCTTATGCTGGCTGCTAGGGAACAGTTTAGGTTCAAGTTTTAAATTCTATCTGAGAAGCACTTTTTAAGCAATTGTCACCATTTCATTGACAGGAAGAGAAGATGTCATCCCCTTTTTAAATCACATTTTTATATCTGTGATCCATCACATATCCCTGTACCACAGCTTAAAACAACTGAATCTGAGGCGAATCTACGTTTTCTTCCTCTAGTTTGGTTGAGATTTCTCTTCCTGCACTCTGTGCGCCAGTGGAAGGGCATTAATGAACAATATTATCCTTAAAAGCTGCAGGATAACACACTAATTCTGAAGAAATATTAACCTTGGAAAAAAAATTGTTGTTATTACTACACATATATGTACATATATATTTAAAAATGCAACCTCCAGATTTTGCAGTTTTCATCATTGAAGCATATCACCTTCCTCCAACATGAAATCATGAGCTGTTTCAAGCAGGATATACTGGTTAAAGATATGGTGGTGGCTATCCAACAGAACCTTCCACACAGCTTGACTTCCAGCTTTGTGCCCCTTGCTCACCAACCATTAACATGTGGCCCAAAACCGAGCAGAGTGCCTAGAGCCATCTGGTGGTTAACTGGACGAGTAAACAAATTGTGCTCTACATTTCTACACGATGAAGACATACAGGAACTCATCTTCCTCCTGCTTGGAATGTCTCAAATGTCAGCTTTCTCTTGGCTTTTAGATTATAATTCTGGAAGTCTAGAGAGTTAACACAGAAAGAGGGAGAAAATGGCTCTACCTGTTAACACTAGAAACTTAGCTGCTTTCCTTGTGGGAGAGTTTGCAGGACCAAGTGTTCTTTAGATCCGAACATCTCCCATGACTGCTGCAGAATCACCTCCCAAAGGCCAGATCATTGTACCATGCATTCCAGGGTTTGGCTCCTGTGATAAGAATCCAAACATCTTGCTCAAACTGGGAAAATTCTCAAGAACCCCTTGGGCACTTCCTTTGCTGGCATAATGTGGAAGGAGCAATGCCCATTTATTGTGGCCATCGACAGGCTTGCCAGTTCACACTAGCTGAGCGTTAGACCCGCTGTCTTTCCCCGCTGCCTCTGAAGAAGGAGCCTTTTTTCACACGTTTTAATTACTGACTCCCTACATAGAAGCTATTACCTCACAGAAAGGCCGTTAACTGGCACGTTCAGCACAAGATGAAGCCTTTCCGATAATTGTTCCTTGAGTTCATGTTTGTGAAAATAAATATCATCAGATGATTAAATTAAACACCGCAGCCAGCCCAGCCATATACTATTTTCACTTATCATGCAGAAGGGGAGATCAAAGAGAAAGGCTCAGGTAGAGTTATTCCAACTCCTCCAAGTTTGGTTGATAGCTACCTATTGAACACACTAATTAGCTTCCTGCTTGGGGTGCGCAGCACAAAATTAACCCTCCCAAAATTGGCCAGTATAGCCATTTCCATGCTCTGTAATCAACTGGATGCAGAGGGATGACCATTACCTCATCTCCTCTGTACGTTAAAGCAGCAGTGTAGCCTAATTCTGATTTTGGAAGACTCTGAGGCACTCTTTGGTGTCTCGTGTGGGTGCGGGAGGAGAGCTGTGCCTGGGGAACACCAGGAAAGGCTGGAGGCACTCCTCTTCTTCAGTCCTGCGGGGCTCCTACCTCCCTGCTCTTCCCTTCCTTCCCTTTTGGCGAGCAGACATGCCTGTCTCTGC
Organism: Strigops habroptila; assembly: GCF_004027225.2. Taxonomy (NCBI): domain Eukaryota; kingdom Metazoa; phylum Chordata; class Aves; order Psittaciformes; family Psittacidae; genus Strigops; species Strigops habroptila. The sequence goes on along the minus strand of NC_044281.2, from coordinate 13,241,344 downwards.
GCTCCTGCAGCGAAGGGCAGCGCGGCTCTCGCAAACCCCCGGGCTCGGGCCCTGCTTAAATAGGGAGATTGTTTCAGAGATGGAGTTTCGCCCAGCATTTCCCTGCTTTGCTTTCTCGGGCCGTGGAGGGCAAGAGAGGCGAGGGAAGCGGTGGGCAGCGCAGCCCCGTTCCCACTGCGAGCCCGCCGTCCTCCCCGAGAGCGCACACACCCGCGCAACCAGAAAGCTCTGCTATTCTTCTGCTAATGGGATTGGCACCGCTTAAAGCGGTCTGCGAGAGTATTGTCTGCAACCACAGCAAGAGAAACATTATTCAAAGGCCATTCAGGCCCCAAAAGAAGCGGCAGAGCAGAGTAATTATCGGAGACTCTCCATTAACGAGGGCATCTTTGCTCTTTGTCTGTGTTGGTTTAATAAGGGCCGCTAATGGGGCCGGGGGAGGGGCACACTAATGCTTCTAAACAAACCTCCTTCCCTTCCCCCCCCCCGGCCTGTGAGGAGAGCTGCCTTTATGGGCACTGACAGCAGAGCTGGGAGTTACCATATTGCAGGGTGACCTCCGGGAAAACTTAGTGTGAACCCAGCCGCTTTCAGCCCCATCCCCAGCGAGCCGCCGGGAGCATCGCTTGGGTAGCTGTTCTCTTTTTAGCCTTTCCATATTTCCCGGTGCTTGCCAGGCCCTTTTATGCACTTCCCCCGCCCGACCTCTCTCATGTCATCTTGTGACCCTTCATGGCTGGACACAACGGCGCTGAGTGGCAGTAATGAGGGACGACAGTGCAGATTAAGTTCTCGAAGCAAAACCTGGGGCTGCTGTCCTTCATCCAGCAGCTGTGACTGAGAGATGCTGCTGGGAATGCAGGATCAGAGCAGCCTCCGCTCCCCACACCAGTGGAAAAGGCAGGCTGTGGTCTAGCACAGGCCAATGTCTCCTACCTTCTGGCGGTGGTCACTTTTCTGAGATCCTTCAGAGCCACTTTCAGAAGAATAGAGCTAAAATTCTTCCAAGGGCTCCTAGACTGTCCCCATCTTCAAATAACAGCTGTAAGGGACCAACTTCTGAGGCAGTTTGCAATGTTACAGGGTCAGATGCGCACTGGTCCCTTAAACAGTGAAATGCGGACAAGAGGTCTCTGCAAAAGACAGCATTCAAACAGTGAACTGTAATGATACACACATACGTGAATAATGAATGATATAGCTACAGTGTTCAAGGTGTTGTGGATACAAGGCTGAGAATTGCTAGACTCATTTTTAGCCAATGAGAAAACTAAAGAACGATAAAAGGAAATTATTGCCCCAAGCTTGTGCAGGTTTTTCACTGAAGCCAAGCCCTGGACATTGTGCTATTCTACCTCACTTTCAAATGATGCAATCCTAACAGAAGGTTGTACTGTACAATATGCCCATGGACCACAGAGACAAAGCAGTGCCTGTGTACCTGCATATGACAGTAGTCTCAGAAACTGGTGAGCCACCCGATGTCAGTGCTGCCTCTTTTGTTATGAGAAATGGTTTTATTTGGCTGCAGTAAAGAATGACAAACTTCCTTATATAGGCACCCACCCAGCCCTCTCCGTTTAGGCAAATGTCCTGGTGTTAAAGCTTTATCACAAGCAGAAGAAAGATATGTGGAAACTCCCCACTGATTAAGTCACAAGGCTCTCGTTTGAAGAAACAGGCTCCATAAGATTTTACCCTTGTTTCCTTAGGGCTTGCTAGTTTTGAAGTTTTCATGATTTTGGCCTTTTCCTTTCAACATTTCAACAGTAACTGCAACTTTGTAACAAAAGAAACTTTTCATAGATGCTTCTCTGACTCATCTCTATAGGATCAAAACATCCCAGAACAACCTTGCAAGTCAAAGAGAGAGCAATCACCTTTTATACACAGAGAGCTAAGTACAGGGAAATTAACAATACCTGAGGTCATTCTTGCCATGGCAGAGCTAGGAAGTGGATACTGTTCTTGCTCCAGAGTCTTACTGCAGCGTTCCAAGATCAGTGTATTTCTCCTCCCTCTTTTGAAATGTCTGGAGGATCACACTCCTGAAACAGAAAATCAGTCCTGTTTTCAGCATTTCATTCTTCATGTTAATCACAGTTTCTGTTCATGTTCTCTTTTTCTTTTTAGAAGTATAATCATTAAACATACACAGAGGAACTGCCTTTGCCTATGGATTTTGCAATCTAAGCGAGGAAGCTAATACACTGATGCGTAAAGCAATGGGTTACTAGGCCCACATGATCTGGCATCTGATTGATGTGGGTTTTGCTTTACAAATGTCTTTAAATGTCATCCTTCTTTGCCACTAGCAGATAATACAGTCAGTTTTGTTGCAAATGAAGACAATATTTGAACAAAATCAAAATAGTGACTCAGAAGAGAGAATTGAGATCTTGTTGGTATCCAAAGCAAGGGGAAATGAATGGAGACATCAAAAAGATAAAAAAAGGAAGTTGGTTCAAAGAAGATACGGGTACAATAGAAAAAGACAAAAGCAATGGCAGCATGGGAAAGGCAAAGAGATTTGAGGAGTTTTGAGACCCCACATGAAGGAAAACTTGGTGAGCAGCTTGTGCATGGCAGCTGAATAGTCCTGTGATAGAAGGGAGGAGAGCTTGCAGCAGTGACAGAGATAGGATGGGCGATGAGAGGCTGGTTGGTCTACTTCTTGGAACTTCGGCCAGAATATTGCACTTGAAGGTAAGGCATTTAGTATGAAAGAGATGGGAACATGGTGAGTAAGGTCTTGGAACGAAAGTTTCAGCCTGAGAACCATCGCCTTGTCGGCAATTCTTTATCCAGTTTATTCTCCTTCGGGTACAGTTCTTGCAGGGAGCAGGAGATGACTACATTGGACCTCACCAAGTCAGTTCTATTTGGATTTGCTCTTTAATATGTATACTTCAGTACAGGGATGTTTTCTCCCCAGTTTCCCCTTAGTTTTTGGTATCAATTCTGCTAGCACTTCAGGCTAACAATGAATGCAAGTGGATTCCTTCTAGGTTGCTCTGCTTCACTCTACTGCTGTTACCCTGTCACACTTTAATTAAACTATCTAACTGAGATCCGATCTGAATCCCACTAAAACAATGAAAAGATCTGCACTGGCTTTGCAGTTTTGGATCATGCCCTGAATTGTGTTTGAGCTCATTAATGTAGATTTGAGTCATTTTTTCAATTGTATGTGTCTTGAAACCAAGGGGAAAATGAACAGGAACAAGGATGAGTAAAAGATTCCTTTCCAGAAAATAATTCGTGTATGTTTGCAAACTACTGCAAACAGAAGACATACTGAAATATAGAACAGGAAGCAACTCTTAATCTCTACAAGCACATCCCGGTTTAGTTCAATGTAACTTCCCTGCTTTGTCTTCGTATCCTTTCAGCTCTTCTTTCTCTACGAAATAGGTCTTGCTTTGCCAGCTTAGCAAAAACCTTTCTCTCTAATGCCCCTGATTGGCACTTGCTCTGAGTTCCCTCTGCTTTTTATTCCTCCTGGCCAACAAGAGTGGGACAGGAGAGAAGTACTCACCCACTTAACAGCCAGGTAGGCCAAGGCCCCAGAAAAACAGGGGGGACAGCAGCGATTGTGTGACTTTTTTTGCCTGTCCATGCAGCCATCCTGCACCCACAGCCTAGGCCAGTTCTTCCACACAGCAGCACAACTTTGTGGAGCCTCCAGCCAACTCAGGGATCTCCCAAAGGCACTGCTTGTATGCAATACAGATGCAGCCTATGTGAGCTCCTTGCTGAGCAACAAGTACTGTAGGAAGAAAATACTGAAGCTGGAGTGAGATCAGTGAACAGATGTTATACAACGATTTCCAGTCCCAGCACCCCTGGAAAGGTTTGCATAGAGAGACATGAAACTGATCCCATCTAGAAGTAGTCTCAGTTTTCACAAATGTAATCTGCTGGTTCTACTTCAAAAAATGTCTCTAACAGCTGGCTATTGCTAGTTGTTGATGCTAGAAACTTGATCTTGTTTTCTCCTCAGAACAGAAGTTACAGCCAGACTTTCACTGTCTGCCTCGGCACTCTTCTACAGTGAGTGACTCTTCATCTTAAAGCTAATTCAATTAGCAAGTAGCAGAGGGAGAAAAGAAGCAAGATTTAATTGCTGCTGCATTCCTGAGAACTCTGGCTGGTGCTGTAGCCATTGCAGCATGGGAAAGGCAAAGAGATTTGGGGAGTTTTGAGTTAGGTACAAGTTTTGAGTTAGGTACGAGTTAGAGCAGCCTCAAGGCTCTTTTTCTCTAAGGTATGAGAAGGCATAAACGTGACCTGCAGGAATACTTTCTCCATAGCCTGAAACTCCTATACAAATACTGTCCTAAGAGCTAAAATACTCTTTGCTCCATGTACCCATCATTGCAGTCATGTTCAGAATTCATACAAGAACAAGATCAACCGTTTCGTAAATCCTGTATGAAGGAAAACTCAGCAAACTACAATAGTCTCTGTCTTTTCAATTTCAACTTCTATTGTTAGGACACAAATAAAAAGAAGCGAATAAAAAAAGGCTGGCAGCATTTACAGGGAATCCAGCTGAATAAAAGCGATGCCATTGGTGTTCATGGAGATGAACTGCTTAGGTGATAAAGGAACATGACCAACTTGGCCTGAGGATTCTTTACGGTGTCACCTACAATAGAGCAGGTAACAGCATCATTTGGTACTTACTGCATCCTTTAAGAGTAAATCCCAAGTAATCTAGCTTTATGCAACTGCATTATAAGATACCAAAAAGAAAAACTTCAGTCCCCTGCACCCAGGTGTATACTAGTATCTTCTATTCCACAAACTAGACTTAGCTACTAACCATACTAATGATCAGCACTTAATGTTGGGAAAACTGTAGTATTTAAGCCCAGATATCTATGAAGTCAACATGCTGTGATGCCTTCCCGTCTTCAGCCCTCCACAAGAGCCCCCTTGTATGGCTTCCCGAACAGCACCTATTCCAGCAGGAGAACATGTTTCTGGCTGTAATATTTCACTGAAATCACCCTGCTGGGACTTACGTTTGAGGGATTATTTTGTGCCATATTTAATATCCACCCATCTGTATGGTCCTTCCTATCTGATGCGTTGTACTTTCGCCACCACAGCTGTCACAGTGAAGATCAGACTAAAGGCTCCCAGTTACATTGATGCTGGCCTGACAGCACCCCCAAAGCCCCTCAGAAGGACACAGCTCCCTCCTTTCTGACGTGGAAAAAGGGAGAAAAATGACACTGAACACTTCTCACCCCTGAATTGGAAAAGGTCAAAGAAGCCTCACACTTCCATTCAGTGGTATGGCACTTGTTTATCTTGCATTAAACACTTCACGTTTAGAATAAACTAAGTTAGAAGAAGAACAGTTCAGCTGTATGTGCAGGAGATGGCTGTTAGAAGTCTGTGTTTACGCAAGTCACCAGAACCCCTGCCGGAGTGTGCGCCTGTGCATCGCTGCCCTCTCCCGGGCACACCTGCCCCTGCACAAACACGGAGCCCTGGTTCCCAAAACTCAGCAGAGCAGTTAATTTTGCTTTGCCTCAGGCTCTGAAGGAATATGATTGTCCACTTACTAACTATCGCCCTGACATTTTCAGTAACCTCACTGAGCACCACAGTGGCAGCTGAGCTACTTCTAAAGGAATAAGGATCTGTTGAAATATAATTAAACAGGATACAGGTAGTGCTCTCTAGGATTAGAAGTCCACACATCAAGAACCCGGAGTGATAAAATGGCTGTAATATAAATGAAATTTTCTCTGATTTTGCAAAGTTATTTTACCTAAGATGTTTAAGATAGCCCATTTCAAGTGTGACTGTGCTTTAGTCTCCAAAGACCTTCTGATGGCTAATCTGCTCTCAACTGCCCCATTACAATGACAGATCCCTAGTGCAGAAAAACACTGGGAGGGAGGTGGCAAAAGGGTCAGCCAACATGTTTCAGGATGTTACCTTGTGCTTTCAAGTCTCCTCCTGAGTGCTTTGGAAAATTCCCCTTGGAATCTTTCTTTGTGCATATCTATATATACACACACACACACAGAGTGCATCTGCATACATCTGTTTGCAGCTGCACTCTCTTCCCTCACCATCCAGTCCCCGGACACAGCAATACTGTAATGCTGCTTACATTCTTTCTACAGTTCCCGTAATAAGGCCCTTCCAGGGTACAAATCCTGCCAGCTTCCTTTCCCAATCTTCTGTTCTGGCTAATGCTCTCTGTGGAAACCTGGTGAGGTGCTCCCCAGCTCCAGCCAGTGAGAAACAGCCTTCTTTACAGCCTGTTGCTGGCTGTTCATCTTGTTGAGGTGCTTCTGGCATGCCTTAGGTCCACCAGGCTGCCACAGCCTTCATTGTCTCAGAGAAGATCTTTACAAGTCCAAGATGCATTTGCCTTTCACAGTCTCAAACCCACTGAGTAGTTGTTTGCTGAATATGTATCTCATGGGAATGCACACAAGACATCTGCTGTCAGCTCCTCCATACCCTGGCACAGTGGGCACTCATAGCTCAGCCCTGTGGCCTCCCTCCAGCTCTGTGTCTACTGCTGGCTGAGCCATTGCTGGGGAGAGGGCACAATAGAGAGAGGCTTGAGAAGCATGTCTCTTAGCTGTGTCCACCCAGCAGCATCTCCCAGCTGAAGTCTTGCTAGAGTGGGTGAGAAGGTACTGTGACAGGTCTGCGTTTGTGCCTGAAGGAACTGGCTGAGCACAGACACGCAGCACATCAGGACTTCTCAAGAACACTGTGGTGCTTTCGTGCCTATATACAAGACTGATGCCCAACTAAATTCACTATGGCAGGTATTGTCTGAAAGCTGTGCTCTCATGAGTGCTTCCAGTGTTACAGTCCTGCATGTATTAACAGGGATATGAGAGGGCTTATTTCCTTTGAGGAAGTTGCGAAGATAAATCCAGCCACGACAGAGAGGTGCTCAGATATAGAAGAAATTGCAGCTACAGCATTTCATTATCTGAGTGTCTCTGAAAGCCATGTGTAATTTCCTAAAGCAGACAAATTCAGCCCTTCCAGTTTTGCCAGTGATGGAAAAAGGTGCATTATAGTCATCAATGCTACTTTACTTCCCATCTGTGTTTCCTCAAGAATTGTCCAAGATACCGTGTTTCACTCTGACTGTTCAAGCCATGAGCTCCCTCTAGTATCTAAAAGGATTAATGCAGTCGGTACCTTTACCATCCTAAAAGAACAGAGAACAAATGTGAGGAAGTATCAGTAAGATGAGGGAATTCTGCCCCTTTTCTTCGTTTTGGGAAAAGAAAAGAGAAAAATCCTTGAAGTTAGTTGTGTGCACATACCTAAGCATTGGCACATTAAGAATTAGGAAGCCAACATGTCCACAGGACAAGAAAAGGCAGGATCTTATTTTACATCCTTATCCATGAGACACAGGTACAAATTGCAGAAGCCCACCCTGGCCATCAGCTTTCACAGGAAAACAGTATAAGCTGGCAAGATGATTATTCTGGCCATAAAGATTTCTATGGAGGGACACCACTGTGCTCACTGCAAAAAAGAGCACTGTCACCAAGGAGGTAAAAAGAAGATAACAGAAAATAATGAACTTAGGTAACAGGGGTGTAAAATTATCCTTTAGATTATTTCAGGCCACAGTATTCATGTTGGGTTTTTAGAGACTATTTCTCTAATCATTACTTCCATTTTATAGCATTTGGGAGCAAAACAGAGGATTCTTTTGGTTGTGCAAGAGCTCCTCTTACCCAAGAGTAACCTAAATGGTGCCCCTTGAGTGAATTATGCGTGTGAACCCCCTGCTATGGTTTAGATCTTACATCTAGAGTGTGTTATATGTCATCTTCTTTCCCAGACTGAGGGGAAAAAAGATGAGATGTAGCAAACATCTTTTTTTGGTGGCACTTGCGAGTGGTTTTAGAGGTGGGAGGTGACAAACACAAACGTGCTGAAGCCTGTGCATCTCTGCTTTACTGTCTGCAGTATAAAAGTACTGTTCCAAGGGCTCAGGCAGCCTCTCTCTGTGACAGAGCAATTCTCCCAAAACAAAGAGGGGGCAAAGAGTGCCAAACAGAATGAGGCAAAACTTCTGGCAGAGAGGCAAGGTCAAATGGACCTGCAGCTACGCATAGTCATTGGCCAAAATAATACACAGAAGCAACAACAACATTTACACTAGTACTCAGTAGTTGAGAGAGTTCCTTCTCCCCTGCTCAGAGGAAAGCCAAACAGAACTCTCTAGTCCAGGTAGGCATTGCAGTTGTTTGTGACACTTCCCAATGACTCCTCTGCACTAGTGTCTGTTCTGTCTGATATCAAAGCCCTGTCCTTGACATACATCACAAGTTCATCAGTGAAAGAGGATTCCTTCATGCTGCCAATATTCCAGAAAGATTAAGTACCTATTAAACTCACTACAAAGTTTCAGTTTTGAAGAGGATGTGCAAGAAGAGTCTGTCTCTATCAAACTGGTCCAATCTTGCTGGGAGGATCCCAGACTTCACTCCATGCTGCAAGTTGCAGAATAAGAATAAAATGACTATATGAAGGGAGAAGCAGAACCTGACATGCTTTATCTTCATGGACTCATGTTCAGAGAGTTTCAATGACCCACAAACATGGCAAATCTGTTGTGCATGTTCTTAGGAAAAGAACAGAAGGATGCTGAACAGGGAGAGTGAAAGAGGAGCAAGTGCCCTCTTGCCTCCCCTCCCTATGCCAGGGCACGGGGTAAAAACACAAAGGGTGAAGTGGTGAAGTGCAGGAAAACCAGCTGATGTGGAGAACCAGGTCAGGCCAGGCTGAGATAAGCACAGGTCTAGCAGCGCAGATGCTCCAGAAGTGGTGCTTAATAATGTTGGTATTGCTTAGTGTTCATCTACATTTACAACCTTGGCAATGCCTTTCCGTCATTCATTGTTACTTTTACTGATGTCTTACATACACCATCTCTTCTCTATGATTGCGTGGGCCACCCCATTGCAATCCCTCTCTCTCTCTCTCGATCTGTTTGCACAACAAAGCAATGTCTGGATACCAGCTGATGGAAGCTGAAAACATCCTTTTGATGTTGGCTGGAGAAAGAAGCAGAGTTACTAATGATTCACAAACCATTCAGACCCCTTCCTAGGATCTGACTTTACATTCACTGAAGTAAAAGACTGTCATTGACCACAGCCATTCCTGATTTTATTAACATTTCTTAAATTTGAATATTTAATTTTAAAAACCCTTCCAATTCTTCTATATTGCATGTCAGCTTGGATTCTATATTCTACTCAAAGGTAAAAACATCAAATTGCTGAGTATGTGACTAATTTAGAATGTAGATTTCAACGGCTGCCTGATCAATAAAGAAACAGCAGTTCAAGGTAACAGCCATGCTAAATGTTTAGAGTTCTTTCAACACACAAGCAAGATAGCTAATGCTTCAGGAAATATATATTTTTAAATGACCGTCTCTGTAAAACAGCTGCATATACTATAAACAGTTTCTAAGGTTCTTGTCTCATCAAGCTATCACATGAAAACAAGCTATTTGCTTTTGATAGGATGACTGAAAATGGCTTTGTGCCAACAGTTGTTTATAGCAAGTTATCATCAATGTCTGATAAAATTATACATAATTACATGTGTATGTGTGCACTGTGAGAGGCTGTACATACACAAATCACAGGTTTTTTGCAGCCTTCGGAAGTATAGCTACTTCCTAAATTTGCTGTGTCTCAAAGTGTAGCTCTGTAGCTACTTTTCCAAACAGCAGCACCTTCAGCCTCTCTTTTGCATGATCCTGCAGATGACAAAAATTTTTCAGCAGGGCACAGACCTTCTAAAGACCCTGTAATTATTATGAAGTCAGTTTTCTACCGACAGTCAAACCCAAACAAAAATCTAATAAAAGCCAGCAAAAATGATTTTGGGATTTTTTTGGGATTAGCATTCGCTGTGCTACTTCTCTAATCCTGTATGATACTGCTTGTCCCTGTGGAAGTAATAATGTCATAAATATGGATTATAACTTCAAGAGTTGAATTAGCAATAAGGACCCACCACCCAAACAAATCAAAAATTGCCTGCTTTCATCACACAAAATATTAAAACACCAAGTCAAGAGAATATAAATATAGAAAAAGAAAAATAAAAATAAGTTAAAATCCTCCAAAGAATGGTACTTTTCATCCTAGTGGTTTAAGTCAATGTTAACACTCCTTTCTGGCACAAATGAGTGGGACTGCTGGGCTATTTAGTCAAATAAACTGCCACTGAAAGTTGCCAGTACCAGATTATTTCCAGATGAAGTGCAAGGGATGATACCCCCCCAGATCCCCAGAGAGTATCCTGTTATTCTTTATCTCATTAGTTCATGGTTGTATTCTCTATGTAAAAGTTTACATCACTCCAACATTAAAACAGTAACATAACTATGGATACTCTAAATTATCATTTTAAATAACATCTGTCCTAAGTACTACTTTGTGGACATGTCCTTTGCAGATTAACAATGTATTTGGAAAGAAGGACTTCTTTTTCTCCACTTTAAATCAATGTTTTAATTTTTTAATTGGAAGTCCCTTTTTCAAAAAGAATGGAGTACACATACTGTTGTGTGTACCTTTATCATCCTTAGAATGAATGCAAAAAGAAAAACTTCCTCACATTTCCTATTAGAATGCTTTAAAGCAATTCAGGAAGTTGTCTTTAGAAGGGAAAAGAAGATATATCAGCTAATTCTAGCTTTTGTTCTCAGCATTAGTACTTCTGGGCACCAACCTAAAACTAGATTCTGTCATCACAGAGGTAAACAAATCTCTAGATCATTACCAGTTGGCTTGGATTTGAAGCAATAATCTGACCTATTTCTAGACATGTTAAGCATCTATTGAGAACTTAATAAATAGAATACTTTTGTGTTAAAGGACAAGCATTGTAGAATGAAAATGATCAAATTTACCTATTACAGCAGCAGCTAAATTCACAACAGATGAAAATGGGTGAGATCAGTTTGGTGCTTTTGCTGTTTTAAGTACCTGCACTACACATGCATATAACTTGTGAATAATTAAGTCCACAGTTTATTGCAGAAGCTCATGTCAATTTATACGTTCCAGATACTTAAAGTTCATCACTTCATTTTTCTTTCAAGGTACTAGGTAAGAGACTTCAGCGATTCTTTGTGTACATTTAAATAGATACTTCTCAGCATAAGTTTTTTCTCCTCGGGCAGCAGCATGTTAGAAGTGTGTTAATTGCTCAAGCACAAAATTGGATCAAATAAAATGGAAAACCCTAAAGCCTACATCAAGATATCTTGCACAATACAGCACATTCCATGCAACTTATACTATGCAATAAGTGACTTTTGCATTAATAGGAGGATAAAAATGTGGAATAATCAAGAAGCTACAGTGACTCCATCCATCTTCTTAGTGCACTCTATACATATACAGATTGTTTTCTATAATCTCTTGACAATGCAGACTGACTGAACAGAATCATTTACACTGAAGGGGGCCTCCACAGGTCAAGTGGCCCAAGCTCAGCTAAGGTCGTGGACAGATTCTCATCTAAGCACAGGAAAATTCCAGCCCTATATTCCTCGTGTATAAGACTTCTCTACAAGTAGTTTACACGGATACATAGCCCAAGAAAATGTCCTCTAAACATCTCTTTCAAGCTATCTCCTTTTCCACAGCATCACTTTTTATGGGATCATTAAGCTTCTTGAATATCACCTAAGTATCAGGTGATAAATAGACAGACATTTCTCTAGCATAAAGCTGTTGCAAGTGTAAGCAGGTCTCAAAATTTCTCAAGAGATGTAATGTAACGGATGAGCATGTCTTTATGATTTGATTACTTACCTTTAAGTTCAGTGCTACAAAAATAACCCTTGAGACTAACCAACACCTTGGCCAGAAATATCTGCTCCCTATTTCATGTTTCACCCAAAACTTTAAATTGGCTTACCCTGGCAATGTTCAGAACACAGTGCTATGGTTCCAATTATGATGTTTCAATAGCATCAATCTCCCACATACCTGGAAGCATAAATTTCACAATGACTACAGCATTTATTACAGCTGTAATCAATCAATGTACTTTAAATATCATAGCAATTACATCACACAACTTATCATCTGAACTGAAAAAGGGACAAGTTTTATCCAGTTTTACTCCTAGTTGTATTTGATGGACGTACAAATGTGAAAGTATCTTGGAATCTTAAAAAGCCTCTCAATATTTCATCTGAAAGGTGTATTCCTCAGCAGTAAGCACAGGTGAAAATGGTTGAGGACATAAGACACATTTCCTTATCCTAATGAAAACTAAATTACCACTGGGAAAAAACCACTATGTACATCCAAGTTCACAGCAGCCATCCTGGAGGGATGACAGGCATAAGAAAGTAGCACTAGTCAAGCAAATATTATTTCCCCTCTGTCACCCTTCTAATGCAAAATGGGGAACTACAAATTTGAACACAGATTTACTTTTCCAAATTCTACTTTAAAAAATGGAGTTCTATTTTTGACTGCAGTAGTACTTTTAAAGCTTGCTCATGTAACCCATTTAAACTGGGATGTGGAAAACAACACTAAAAATTAACTTTAACTCAGTAAGTCGCTTAACTAGAGACCTCATTCCGTGCTCGGGGTGAACAGGAACAAACTTGTGTGGGTGCTGCTGAGAGGGTTTTGGAGATTTGTGGTAAGTGTACTTAGGTCCACAATGCCAATTTAGTTCATGCTCCAGGATTTAAGAACATGTTCTTTGGGCTTTTCAAAAGCAGGACTTACTTTTGGTGCACATTTTCTTTGTGATACAGAAAACCACCAACAAACCAATTTTTTACTCCTCAAACATCTCAAGACAAGCACCCATGGGAAAAAATGTGCCCACTGTTGCTTCTGTTTGGGTTTAAACAAAACATTCATTGTGGACTCTCTTCTTTGTATCATCCTGCTGGCACATCAGCAGCAAGATATACATCACGAACACACAATATTTTAGGTATCTCATAACAAAGCAGGAAGCATCACTGTCTCACAGCATACTGTATTTGTGTATGATGCCAGCCAAACCTCACTGGAAACCTTGTTGATCTTTGTAACATTATGCCCCAAAGGTGATGTTTCTGTGAACGCAGAGGTGACTCCAGTGCCTCTTCAGAAATCCTGGCCATCAAAATAGAAGATGATTCCAGTTCCCCTACCTGAACCCATTTCTGCTGTAGTCAGGAGGAACCTTTACCTCATTTGAAAATAGTCACTTCATTGCTAATAACTGCTCTCAAAGAAATGGAATTCATCAATTCCAAAAGCAAAACACAGATAAAAGAGTGAATATAGAACTTAAGTTTCTCTCAGATATCTTCTGATAATTACCAATATTCAAACACTTTATGTTAGAAAATATATGAAATATGTATCTTGCCAAGAACTTGTGTATTATGCTCTATGGGTTAATCATTAACTTAACTTAATTCTGCATATGAGATTGGATAAAACAGACCCCACACAGGGTACACAAAGCAGCTGAACACTTAGTAAAAGTATGACACGGCTTGTAATTACTATTTTTGTTTGCAAGATCTGAATAAATGCCAGCATACCACCAAAAGTATTACCTTGTAGTTAATGTTTGAAAGATCTTACCTTACTAATGATAAATTATGCTGGCTGACTTTATGGTATCTTTTGTTACCAGCTCTCCACAGTGAAACTTTTCCATTTTGCAGTTATTAGCTAATCTCACTAGTGATCTCTTGGATCATTTTGCAAAGTAGTTCACAAGTCTGAAATAAAAGGAATGGAGACACTTTCTGTCATAGACTGAACTAGCTGAATAAAACCACAATGCACTATGAAAACACTGATCTTTTTGGATTTACAGCTTTGTTCCAGGGTAGTTTGCTTGCCTTTTAAAAAACAAAACAAAACAAAACCCAAATTCACTCTGCCTGATCCAACTTCACAAATTTATGGAATACTTCAGTGAAAAGGACTTTCTGGTAGCCAGGGAACATGGACAATCATGTATTCTTCCAGAGCAGCTGGTGGCTAAGCAAGTATGGCTGTCCCCGAGAGCTGCAAAATGGGGAGGGAATTCCTTTCCTTTTCATAGAACTTCAAGAGAAAAGCGAATTGTTATATGCATTCTTTTCTATTGCCTTGACATAGCCAGGAAAGCTGATTGTGTAATCAATTCCATAACGATAATCACAAGCGAGTGATGTCTTTGGAAGAAATTACTTGATGAAGTTATGACAATGCAATCCTTTCTGAAGTTCACCTAATCTACAATCAGACATCTTTATCCACCGCAAATAGCTTTGTGTCATCCATAGACAACCATGTTCCTTTTAACAGAGAGTCTTCCTTCCACAGCGAGATGTGGAGAGAGGGGAAGAAATTAAAAATTAATTTAGCTACTGCTATGAAGCTATCCATCAGTTTTGTATTCCAAATAGTGCCCCTATTAGAAATTATTCCAGTGTGCCATGTGTACCCTGTCTATATACCCTTGGTGGCCAGCGCCAGGTATTTCTGGTAGGTGGTCTAAGAACCCACATACAAAACTTACCTTCTAAAGGAAGTTCCCTTCTCACTCAGGAAAATAATCTCTGAAAAGCACAGGAATATGTCTGATTCCCAAACTCTACTTATTTATTTTCCCAGGATTAACAGTACTTGCTCCAAAGATGCAACTCCTCCCCCAAACTTTGCCTCCTTCTGAAGCACAGCTAGATACAATGTCGTGAAGATACTGCATCCTTAACATCTCTAAGGAACTACCAAAGCAGATAGTACTTGATTCAATGTGAGGAAAATTAATTTATTGCCAATTAAAATAGATAAAATTAGTGAAAACCAAATATAAATTAAACCAGCACCTTCCCCTCATGCTACCCTCTTCCCCAAGCTCAACTTCACACCTTCAACCCCCAACTGCTCTACTTTCCCCAACCTGAAGCAGCACAGGGCAAGAGGGGGTTGCAATCAGTCTGTAACAGCTCCTTTCTATCGCTCCATCCTCCTCACACTTTTCCCGTTCCCCACAGGTCTGCTCCACAGGCTGCAGTCCTTCAGCATGAACCTGCTCCTGCACGGCTCCTCTCCATGAACTGCAGTTTCTTCAGGAAATCTCCATCTGCTCCAGCATGGGGTCCTGTGTGGGCTGCAGGGAAACACCTGCTCCAGCACCTGAAGCAATTCCTCCCTCTCGTTCTTCTCAGACCTTGGTGCTCAGAGGACTGTTTTTCTCACTTTCTTCCTCACTCTTCTCTGCCATGCAGCATTTTGTCTTTTCTTTAACATGCTTTCACAGAGGTGCCACCCGCTTCATGTATGAACTCAGATGCGTCTTGCAGCGCGACCATTGCAGAGCTGACTGGAACCAGCTGTGTCCTGCACAGGGCCATCCACAACCAATAGAGAAGCATTACCTAATAGCTGGAGATGAAGAACTTGCTGACCCTGTCTCCAGTGTTTCCCTTCAAGTCATACCCAAAGAGTCATTTGTGGGGTGCACGATGGGCCAGATCCACAGGCTGATCTGGATTCAAAACAATATAAGGGGGTGAAGGACAGTTACTCATACTGATAATTTGCTGGTACACAGAGCTCAAGACACTGCTCCCATCACCGCAGCTCTGTAGTTGTGCTGGCCAACTGTTGGGACACAGATACAGGAGCAGAACCTGTGGCAGGTGCTTTCTGCAAGAACTTGTGGAGCAAAGGGGACAGGGAAGCTCACCCCAGTATCTCCCCCTCCCAAGAAAAGGGTAACAATAACAGCATCTTATATTTCAGTCATACAAGGAATCAACCTCCAGTATCCTCTCCAGCTGAGAGGATATTTATCCCCAAACATGGGAAACAGGATGATAAAGCAGTTTTTTTAAGGAGAAATTTTTTTTTCTGTGCTACTCTGCATGGAAAAGGCAATAGGAAAAAGGCAGAAAAGCAGTAGATGAGAACATGTTCAAACAATTCCCCCACTCCCAAAAAAAAAGAACAAATGGGGAGGCCAGGGAGAGGTAATTTTATGGCTTGTATTATGTTGAAGGTTAGACACACACTAGAACCTGACATAAAAAACCTATGCACCCATCGAATTACTGTGAAGACATTGACTTAAAACTGGCAAAGCCCTCTTTCCACAGATCATCTGTTCTCAATAGAAGTAAGAAGGTCACGAAGGTTCCCACTTTCTCCATATCCTTTCATGTACAAAACTCCTCAGATGTGATAACAGCTTTGTCAACAGCCAAGAACATGGAGATGTTACACCAGTTTGCATTCAGAAGATAACTAGTGCACTGAAGATAAAAGCAAATATATGCAATTACCACTCTAGCTTTTATTAGAAGTGAGCTCAGAGCACAAATAGCATCAAAATCAACAGTAAAAATGTATATATTAAAAAAAATGTTTACCATTTAAAGTGAACCACTTCAGACAGAAAAAACCTGCAATCTTGAGCTGTAACTTTGAGAGCTTTCTATCTCCTGCAAGCAGCTTTTTACAAACTTCACTTCCTCTTCTGTTCTTGGCTCTGGTTTCTTCCCAGTTATCTGAAGCACCCTCACAGGTAAGTGATCCTGAGAAAACATTCAACACACGGTGAACTAAGAGCTAAAAGTAGAAGCCAAGGAGGAAACACCTGCACACTTCAGAAAACTCAAGAGTGTCATCTGTAAGAAACATAAATAATTAGTTTCCATTTCTCTCTCCCATTTAATTTTAACCTTAAGAGAAATATCTGTAAGAAAAAGTTAAATTTATGTCTAAAAGAACAGTGACCTGACAAAGCACAACTGAACTTTCAGCACAGTCCTTTAGGAATTAAACACTGCACACTTAGATCTACAATAGAAGATAATCCTTAGGCCAAACTTGTGGCTAATTTGCAAAAACAGTATAACAGTAGAAGTTGAAGGGGAAGGGGGAAGAAACTGAGATTTGTTTTCCTCCCACTGCTGACCAGTGTTTCTCTCAAGATGTTTAAGAAAAGATATCACGTGGAGAGTACTACATGAAGAGCAAGAATGCCTACTTTTGCTATTATATTCTTTAGTTTCTTATTCCTTCTAGCAGCTCCCATTCCTAAATTACAGCATGCTCAAGGGTGACTGTTCCAGGTGCTCCCAACTCAGACTATGTACATTGTCCATCAAGTTTTCATATAGGGGGACCTCTTAAATTCCCTTAAGATGGAAAGCAGAATTCCATGAGCCATCCATTTATCTCCTGAGGAGATAAATATGAGCAGCTGTGCATCAGGTAAAAAACACAAATGCAGCTCCTCTTGGCAGCTGGAAGAAATGGGAGGCTTTTCTTCTGCTCAACAAGTAGTGCATGGGCATAGCCTCAGAATTTGTCCCCAGCTCAGAGCTCAGATTAAGACAAAATTCACCGCTGAAGGCCCTGTCAGTTCTTGAGATTTGACCATTTATGACAACACTGGTTTCACTAAACCAATGCAAATTCCAAGCACAAAGAAAAGTTGTCACATCTAGACTTGAGGAGACACATTTATAAACAAACTATGGTTTGCAGATATTGTTATTGACACATTGCCAAGTAACCAGGTCAGATCACACAAATGAAAAGTGAAAAAGAAAAGTGCCCTTGTGATGGAAGAGGTGTTAAGGATTCTGGTGTCATCCCTGTTTCCTACCCCACCTCCTCCCCTGCGCCAGTTTGGTTCTAGAATTGCTGTTCTTTTTTTGTGGAAGACCCTCAACACAGTGATTTGCAGCATAGATGGAAGATCACCTATTCAGGAAGAAAAGTGCTAAACCTTTCAGACTCTGAATGCGGTGGTTTTGAAGGACAGTTTGGAATGCTTCCTGTTCTGGATAAAAAGAAAAAAAAATAATTGGAAAAGGCTTTGGTTGTTTTAGGTTATTGGTGTACACTTCTAACCTTGTGATATTTCCTCATAAGGAATTTCTGCAGAAACACATCATCATCCACTTTTAAGTTAAAGCTTACTCTGCAGAAAGCATGTATCTGGAAGGACTTCAGACAAAAACTCTCATTACTTTTAGAAAACATACACAGGCAACATGAAGACTAGGAGGGCTACAATTTCAGTACGACATGCAAAGATGGTAATGCATGGATAGGCATATTTTGGTACATACTCATAAAACACTGAGATCTGTCCAAACACTAGGCATCTTGTCAAGCAGGTCAATAAGCCTAATACTTCTGAAAAGATTTACTTTTATGCTTTATTGAAAAATGCTCTTCCTCCCACCAAATAATGTGGGCTTTATAGAAGTCATGTCATCAAACTTTAATCTCCTCCATTCCATTCCTGCAGGTCCTCCCATAAGATCTTACATACCTTCTTCATGATCTCCATGTCCCTTGCAGGCTTGTACAACTTCTTGAGTGGGCAAGCAGAAAGAACAGCTATGTCAGAACACAAAGACAAACCATCATTGTTTCTCAAAGGGTGCATTCAGGGCTAGCATAGAGAAAGTTAGTTTGGAATGAGGACACCGGGACTGAACTCCCTCTCCCACCAATCTGTCAACACACACCTCTCTCTTTCTGGCTCTCCTACTGTCATTTGACTGCCATACCTAATTACATTTTAAATAGTGTCTAGAGAGAAAGACTATTCTACAAAGAGCAGGAGCAAGTCTCTTCCCTGAGCCACTGAACTATCAACATTTAACCAAATGGCAAAGCTAAAGTTTTAACAGCATTTTAGTGGTAGTTGATGCTATATTGACACTGCCCTGCTGTAGAAGTCCAAGTACATCAGAAAAATGACCAAATGGCAGATCCCATAGCATGTAAGTTTTTGCCCTCTAGCTCCTTCGTACTGAGGACCCGGAAATCAATTCTTACAAAAATCAGTACACTACGAACAGATTTTCATTCTCCTATAAGCCTTATCAATCTCTATTAGAAAAAAAAGATCAGGAAGAGGGAGAAATTTAATTTGCTTGGAACAGCATGCTCTTGTTTAAGCAGGCAGACTCATTAACAGAAGCCAAATACATGCCAAATGACCAACTGAGCTGTGCTGCAGAGAGCTAAGGATGGTTGCAATAAACACATGAATTCCAATTATCCATATTAAAAGATCTGATTACACGTGCCCTAAAATAGCTGCATCATTTAACCACAGTTAAGTGTAATTAAAACTATTAAAGAACTACATGTAAACAACTATATTCATGTCTCCGTTTTCTTTTTTCCTTGTTTTTTTCTCCAGATACATACAATCCCATATGCATATATAACTTAAAAACTATTAAGCATCCAAAGGTAACTTTTTCAATGAAGACGTTATCATACACATGCCTTTTGCAATGTTTCTTTTATCTAGCAGAGGCTAATAGACTACTGATGAGAATTACTCCCACAGCATCCAATGCTCCTGTTCTTCCACGCACGGAAGACTCCTTAGGACAAGAACACTCAGTATTTGTCCTCAGAAAGCGTTCCATGCTTTTAAAATCCCTTCTGTACTAGAACAGCATGGCGTCCTGGTGACAAACACCCACTAATACTTTCTATGATACAGCAAGTACTGTTTATGATGACTCCTTTGAAGACTCTCCAGAAAACACATCAAATCCCTTCAGAAAACAAACATGTCATTTGTCATGCGTTAGAAATGGACTGAGACACTAAGGTATAACAGCTTACATTGTAAAAGAAACCTCAAATACACATGCACTCCTGTCATGTGATGAGATTATTGCCTTCCCCTGTTTCTCCCCCCAGATCATACCTTAGTTGTTGCTTGTTGGAGAGAGCTGCTGGATAGCTTCTGACCTGAAAAAGAACCAAAATCAACACAGCCTGTTCTACACAATGTTTGTTTCATCATTAATGAAGTGCACTGTTGCTGGGAGAAGATAATCATTACTGATGGAAAAGGCTCTGAAGGTCATTCCTATGAAAGCTTTGTTCAGAAGGGAAGGGCAGTTCAAGGATAATTTTCTCACCAGAGATCCACAAAGAGTAGTGACTTTTCACAGCACCATCCTCAGCTGTATCACACTTTCTATCCCTAATAGAACAGATTATTCCTGCCTAATCTTCTAAGAACATATCTGTTTGAACAGGATTAAGGCAGCAAATTGTGAGTTTGCCAACATACAGACAAGTCAACAGCCAGCTACTATCCACAGCCAGAATCAGGAACTCAAATGTGAAAGGAAAGAGGCCAGTTGATTTCTTTACAAAGTCCTAACAGCTGTCAGAAACTACAATTTTCTCCTTGTTTTCTCAATTTTTTTCAGTTGTTGTGAAGGTAACAAGTGTCTTGTGAAATGTGGCTGCCTGATATTCACCCAGGTAAGGATGACAAGCCCCAAAGCAAGGAAAATACTTAATGCAATTCAAAGGAATGTATGCACTTAGGATCCTGGGGAGACAGGAAGAAAAACTGACAGGAGCAAATGTCACCACTATTTACTTGTGCAGTGAACTCACCAGCAGCTCCAACAGTGTAACAGTGAAACATTGAGAATCAGAGGGCCTGAGGGTACAGGACTTGGGTGGAAGCCCTACTAAGTGTGAAGGAAGAGAGACCTGGGTGGTCCATGCTTGAGGTAGGCAGAGCTGCAGCCAGAGGGATGAGAGAAACAAGTTAATTTAGTTGGGAAGAAAGGGTGTATTTTCCATGGTTAACATGTAAAGGAAAAGAGTCTAGGCTCCTGGTGAAGCTCCAAGAGGCATTTTTAATTCACATTAGAAGATAAAAACGGGCATCTCAGACTACAGGAAGTCATTTACCTGCCTCTGGCACTCACCAAAACTCAAACAGCTTTGTTGGTTTTGGAGGCAGGAGAGGCTACTCTTTTCCTCTATTCCTTTAAATTCCTACCATGAACTCACTCTATCCACTGCTGGCATAGATTGAGGAGCTGCACTGAGCCTTTGCAATGTGCTCATAATCCCCCTCCAGGGCTCCAGAACCCCCAAAGCACAGCCCACTCCAGCCCTTCCCAACAGGACCCTTGCTTTTCACACACCTTCAGGAGCTTCTTCCGTCTGGTCTCCCTGGAGCTGTCCTACTTGTTCTCCTTCATTCCCAGAAACCACTGCCCTGAAGTAGCTCTTGCATTTCTCCCCATGGGCCCCCATAACCACAACATAGACCATTACTTTAAAAGAAAAAGTAGTTTACATTTGAACAGGAATATTACATATTAGGTTACTATATAAATATATATATACACACACATACATATACAGTTATTTGCCTCTCTAAAATCTGTACAAATTGCAACTATCTTTATAGCACAAAAAGGACTCATTAACACTACTGGTTTCCATCCAAGAGGCTGCCAGCCTTGAACAAGAGCTATGGACATGTGCCTTTTTATGTCTTCCGTACATTCTAGCAAGAAGTTATTTTTGTATGCACGTACATAAGCACAGCCCTTCTTGTAAAGCCAACTGAGCACTGTTATGGGTAACCGATAATGAGGATAAACTGGAGAAGAATTTGTTCATTTACAGTACTCAGGAGCTCAGGATTTCTAGGTTTGCAAAAGAAATGCTTGAACATAACAAGAAAATAAAGTAAACATCAGAAAAACAGCTACAATTCCAACACAGAGTAATAACCAACTACTTTCCACCAAGCTACACAGCTTTCTCTGAAAAATCAACCTTGAGTATTCTATTCAAACAAATTTAACTGCATTGAAAGTATTATTGTTTACTTGTGGGTTTTTTCATATACATAAGAAGATTCTTTTCTGTAAAATTTAGGTGGACATTAGTGAACACAGGTGTTAAGCTTAATTAGAGACTGGATATGGGTGATGAGTTTGTGTTCCTTCATCAGCAACATGCACAAAGCAAATGTAAACAGATTTAAAGAGGAAAGGTTACACTAAATTAAAAACCAACACAATAATAAACTGGAATATGTATTTGGAAGACAACTGAAATTCTGTGAAAATGAAGGAAACTGAAAACAAAACTTGAGTATTGGCTGAAGAAGCATTTCAAATTTTCTCAATGATTGGAATAGCAACTCTCATGTCCAGCTTTTAAAAACAACTAATTTTTTTCTGCTGCTTTAAATTTCTCCCAACTTTGTTCTCTTGTTTTCAGGGTACTGTGCAAATCAGCGTAGATTATAAAATTCATTTCACATTTCACAGCCCGCAATTCCAGATGTTCTAAAAGAGTATTTCCTCCAGCTGTGAGCACTAAACCAAAAATAAAAGTACCATCAGGAATATTGTTCAGCACAGGATGAGACTGTAGGCCATCCTGTGCTGGGATGAACAATGACTGTTAAAGAACAGACCTGTTAATGAGGGAACTAAAATGTAATGAAAATGAAACTTCTCTTTCCTTAAGCTTTTATTGCAACCACAAATCTACTGTCTGCTTTGAAGAGAACTAAACCAAAATAACCTCTTGCTGGTAATCTTTAGATGTAATTTGTTCTTTTGGGAATAAGCATTTCCAAAAATTAGTAATATTAAGAAAGAGGAATATACTTTGGAATGCATTAGTTTAAACTCTAAGAAAAAACAAAAACTCCATCACTTTATTCAGTGATGGAGTCACTGAATAAAGCAGGGCAGGAGGAGGTACTCATTCTGGTACATAGTTACTAAGTTGGGAAACAAAAGGTCACAGCTGCCTGTGTGCTCCAGAACTATGACTGCAGCAGAGAACATCCATTTTGGACATATTTTCACAATTAAAAACAACTACAGAAACAACAAAAGGGTGAACCTTGTAGGATTTTACCTACCCAGAAATGAGTAAGGCATACCACAAAGCGAGTCAGTGTAGAAACAAAATATGAAAGACTCCAAAGAACTGGAGATTCTCTATGCACCTGCATGATAAAATACTGACTCTTATTTAATAAGAGGATGATCCTGTTGGAAAATTCTAATTTAAGCTAACCAATAAATATTAGCTTTAAATGAACAGCATTAACAACGTTAGTTAACCTCACAGAAGTTAATATATGTCAAGGTAAGACTAAGATACAGCACTTACCTAACAGATGCTGCATTAGGAACCCAAGTTCAATGGGAGACTTTTGAAAGCTTTAGCTTTCAATACTCAAAACACAATTAATTTGCAATGGCCACTATTTAGATGATGCTTGATGTATGTTAACAAATTTCACGATTTAGAAATTTAAATCTTTATGTTCACATAATCCTTCTAACATTTTATCTCTACATGAATGGACCAATCTATTTCAGATTTCTCTTTTTTTGGTTTTGGTTTTTTTTTGTGATTTGGTTTGTTTTTTTAAGTCTGAAAAAGAGAAAGTCCTCAGGCTGCATTCTTATACAGCATGCAGAAAAGAAATAATCTAATTTTATGATCAAAATCTCAACCACTTAGTAGGAACTAGTAACAGAACTGCTGATATTGCTCTATACAAACCACTTTGAACATTGCTCTGAGAATTCAACATCTGAAGTAAACAATGTCATTGTTTAATTCAATATCTACATTGGCATCAGTTTCATTTCATTCTTTAAATGGATTCCAAGTTATTTGTAGATTTTTTTTTTTCCCCTCAAAGAAACATGTCTGTCACATTACACAATTCAACGGTTGTCACTTATGGCTTTGGCTTAAGTATTGCTAAAAGATATTTCTTTATCATATTCGTTTTTATAAAGATCCCTGGTAATTATTTCAAGTAATATGGACCACTTCAGTCTTAGGAGCTGCCACAGTTGAAAAAGATGAGTTTGTTTTCTGCACACTATAGTGACAGCACGCTTGCATATATTGCTTGAATTCATATTACTTGCTTTGTTTTCTCGGGCCTTTCTTTGTTAGAAATGTACCCATAAGCCCTACATCATGAATGGCAGCAGGTTAAATCATATTTATCTGAGCTAATAGCCTTAAGCGCATAAAGCAAAAGGTAGCTAAGCTGAAACAGCAGTATCATTTTCCATGAGGCAAGACTCCTGTATTTAGTTATGACCAACTGCTAATACAGTACCACTGCAAATACCATATACTGCAATGAAATTCATTATAAAGCCAGAACATAAGTTCAAAGATGTCAAAGTTGAAAACATTCACCATTACAATTCGCACACTTTTCTCCATCATATCACGTTACGTTCACCTGGCAATCTCACCTTTCTCCTCTCCTTGATCTTCACATCATTAACATTATGATCAGGTCAAAGTTGCATTTCCTTAAGCATCCATGTCCTTCATCACTTTGACATTTAGCATCTTGGACCTTCATTTTGTCACAAACCACTGCTGTATAGACACACTGTGCTGTTGGATTCTGTGGTCTTGGAGCTGGCAGAATCTATGGTCTCTGTAGTGCCATAACAGTCGAAAGTCTCAAGGAGAAAAGCAAACCCAGCATTGTGATCCATATTCTAAAGCTAAGGAATTAAATTGTGGAAGACCTTCAGAAATGTTGACCGAAATGGGCCATTTGGATAACATCCAATTACTCAAAGCTTGAAACAGAAAAGAGAGGTGCTGTTCCATAGGGCAACTGAATGACCTGGCATTGGCAGTGTGCCACATCAGTCATAAATCAAAACTACCATAAAAATATGCCTAGTCTGAATGTCACAATACAATTTAACAAGAATGGCATTACTTTGAGAGCACCTTCCATTTGGAGTTCTTCACTTTGAAAAATCCTTCCAGGCTTCACAGATTTAAACAGGTGAGGAACTATGGCAGCCTCTGATTTTATCTGGCTCCACAGACAATACTTTTTCTCTTGGCTCTTGTTTAACTTGGCTCACACAGATAACTCCCTCTGCATTTTCTTCAGCTTAAAAACAAAACAAGAAATAATCAAACATTGAAGTTCAAGCTCCACTGACAAGCTTCAACTACTTTTCTTTTAAAAGGAAAGTATTTCAGGAACTCAAGCTAATAGGTAAGGCGTTTGTGAAGTTAACTGCTGTTTAGTTTGACCTACTGTGCTACAAGACATGGCAAGTTGACGTGAATTTACTGCAGTAAGAGCCCCCTTGAGTAACAATATTTAAATCATTTTACAAGAAAAACTTAAAAAATATGTTTGGAGATATAAAATTATGCTCACACAAAATGTCTTTCCTCTTTCCCATGGAAAGATAAAGCTACCCTCTTACTTGGTTCTGTTTGGTTGGTTTTTTTGTTTCCAGGGGCAAGGCGGAATGGAGCTACTACTGTTGAAAAAACTAACTCAAAAGCATGTTGATTTATAGAATGACTTACACTTGAGGCATGACTGGCCACTTCAATGACTGCACATAAGTTTTCTGCAGCAAATAGCTTATTCTTAAGTTAGCATTTGGACAAGGGAAAATCTAGAACACACAGGATAATTTTAACCAAGCCCTCATGTGCATTAATTCAAGTGTAGGGGTATGTGTTCATTTTATAGGCAACTCCTCCACAACATAATTTAGGAATGGCACCAGTATTCTCACAATTTCCAAATTTAGGCTGGTGATGACTGAGACCTTGAGTAGAAAAAAAAAAAAAGGAAATCCCAAAGGAACAGTCAGTTTAGTCCTTGCAGTTATATAATCTTATATTTGACTACATTTCCTTCGTGTAAACCAGTATTTCTTAAAATGCACTTACAACACTCATCACTGACAAAAATTGAGAGGCATCAACATCCAGATTGAACAAACAGGTTAAACAACTGAATGGAAAAGGTGCATTTGATAACCTCTCTGAACTTGTTTTACCCTGAACAAAACCAGAATTTTTCAGGAGAGCAGTCAAATTCAATTATAAAAAGGAAAAAAACCCCACCCCAAACAGTAACACATTTGAGTACACAGCAGGCAGAAAATCCCTTAAATTTAACTTTGACAATACTACCACAGTAAAAATCCCAATATTACTTTAACACGTATGAATTTCAGTATATTTCTTCAAATATCCTTCATTTCCTTTTCATTTCTTCATGTAGTCTTATATTTCCATTACAGAATTTAGTACAAATTAAGTTTTGCTGACCTGCAAAAGTCATCAGGGCATATGGAGATAATTACCACTATGGCATTAGGAAGGTGCAGGCTATGATCTAGCACATCTTTACCCAGATGTTCCTGCAAAACTACTCAAGAGTCATCTTTTTAGAACTGATAGATGACAAGAAAAGATAAAATGAAATAACAAAGCATTGCACAGCTAACATTTAGACTCTCTGGACAGTCAAAAAGATATGTTGCAATGACCTATATATGCTCCATATCTAATAGGTTTTCTTCACCAACAATCAGAAATCATTCTTTGAGAATGCAAGATTCCATTCTCAACCAGGTTCCATGGCTGAGAATCCAAAGACTGTATCTATATTTGTTAACAATGATTTTAAGGAGCCTTCTATTTTGACATAAAGTTATTTATGATATTTATTGTGTATTTTTTTAAAGAGTATTTTCAAACAGAAGCTTGAAATTCCAATAAATTAAATACAACTCCAACTGATCACTTCTAAAGCATATTGATGGCTACAGGATCCTAGTAAAAGTTTAGTAAAAAAAAAAATTCAGAAATCCTCTGAGACGGTGCAAAGAAAGAAGTCATCAAAACCCCCACATTTCTTTTCAAAGTGTTCTAACTAGATTCAATATTGGTTATTTTCTACTCTTATTTTTCCTTTAAAAGATATTTTGAAGATCATTTTAACTAAATGAATATTAGAATTTCTGGCAAAAATATTATGTTCATCGAATAAGTGGGTATTTGGTCAAAGAAAGCGATAAGCAGTTTAACTAAGAAGTCATCTTTTTACAGCAAAATCTAGGTTTTGGCTTGGTTTTGTTACTCCCCCTCCCAAACCCCTTCATGTTTTCACAGTAGAAACTAATTAGAATCAGCTGAAAGAAGTCTATGTTGGAGTTCCCCATTATCAACACATTTCTTTCCTTTCCTCAAGACACACAGAAGAAAATCTACTGTATTGTCTGTATTTACATATTATGGGCAAGACTGCAACTTACTAAGTGCTCGATGGCTGTCCACAATCCGCACTGGAATAGTCTGTAAATCTCCCAAGAGAATCTGATGGACTCCTCCTTCTAGGCTTCTGGAGTCATCTACCCCTCCAACTGCTACCAGCTGGCCCATGGTGACCAGACTCTGATCAGGGCCAGGTGGAGTCCCAAAAGCAGAGGTAGCAGTGCTATGCTGTGTTAGGCCAGCACCTGTTTGCAGACTGTGTCCCTGACTAAGTACTAGAGGATGGCTGGTTACTGCGCTCCCTGTGGAATCTAGGAGACTTGCAGGGCTGGGAGGGGAATGGTTATTTACAGCTATCAGGGCTGTTGATCCATTTGTGGACGTAAAAGTTGACTGCAGCTGTAATCCCTGTGAAAGAGAAGGCAGAAAAACTAGCATACCAGTATTCAGAGCAGGAGGAGTTTGCATTTAATGACATCTATTTTGCAATGCTGGAACTGGATAGTACATTCATCTCTTTTCAACAGTCAATCCCAGCAACCCTAGGCTAAAGTTGTATTAGAAAACAATTAGGACAATGATATCCAGCAGCCTCTTAGAAGACTACTTATGGCCATAAAGCTCTAATTTTGGATTGATATTCAGTTTCAAATCATTTCCCAATACTGCCCATCTTCACAAGAGGTGGGCACTAAAAGCATGCTGTTAAAAAACCCCAGCACCTCACTGCAAGCTGTATATCTAGGGAAGAGAACACACATTTCACTGAGGTCCAGGGAGCATGAAGGTAGCTTTTCAAAGAACAAAGCCACCTTTGAAAGGGGATGAGCTTTAGAAGAAGCTCTGTTAGCATGACATTCTTATCCCCAGTCTTCAGCCTTTCAACCTGGAAGTTTACAGATCTGAGCTGGGAGCAGTTATAAGATTTCAACATATTTTAAGAGGCTGGAGGAGGATTTTAAAGGAATAAATAAGACTGACTTATCTCCTCTCAGTTTTGCAGCATTTTCGTTATGAAATGACTGGACCATGTAGAAAATAAACAGGTGCTTGGCTAGAGGCAGAAGCCCAGTACCTTCATCATCTTCATTTTGCCTTCAGAAGAGACCCTAACTTCAAAGTGCCAAAAGATGATAATGGGGTCCCCTGCACCACAGTTATATGCTAAATGTGACATGCAAGAGAGGTCAGAGTTGACAGCTATTTCAAAATCCACATTACATAGCCAGTGTTTGGGATCATTAGCTTGAGACGGAAACTTGCTGTTCTTAGCTCACCTTCACAGCACAGAACATTTCATGTTCTGTAAACAACTTGACTATACCTGAAGTTGTGCAAATATCTTGGGCTGAAGTGAAGAGAGTGAAGACAATAGCTGAGCTGTTTCTGGTAGCAAGGACTCCCCACTCTGGATGGATTCTGCTTTGGTGACAAGCGACTCCCCTGCTGAGCTCCCTACAGGGCAACAGAGAAGATGCAGACAGTTATGACATATTACTTCTTCCTGTTTCAAAGTCTCCTCTGCAAACTGAACAAACTCCTTCAATCTCAATATAGACATACAAAAGAAATATACATACATAAATGCTGTTTTCTTTGCAGAAGAACTTGGATGCTAAATTAAAAAAAGCTGTGTATGAGAAAAAGACAATACTGTAGGAAGATTGTATGTGCCTGTTGACAGTAAAAAAGAAGAACTGACAGATCCATTTTGAAGAGTGAAGTAATTGCACCCTACACTGTGCTTTGAATTTCTAGTTATAACATAAAAGCTGACAGTTTACTATCAAAGCAACAATCAAACAACTTGACAACACACACACCTCAGTAAGGGCTCAATAATAGGCATAAAAAAAAAAAAAAAGGGTTGTCTCTGAAAATAAAGATCTATACAGGAAATCCTGTAAGTCTCACCACTCCCCTCCAAACATCTTTGTGGAATTAAGGTAATTTCTATGCAAGATGACACCAAAAGTCCATTTATCTGTAAGTCTTTCAGGCTACAGATTACATCATATCCTCAAAATTCTTTAATGCAAGAAGGAGAGACTTCGTTTCTTGAAGACTTGTAAAAACTGAAATTCACTTGTAGCAATTTCAACAAGAAAACTTCCTATGGAATCAATTCCATTTCCTGTTTCATCTATCTAGAACATTTTGGTTCAGATTTATCCAGACACAAGTAGACATTGCTTAGCCTCTTATTTCAGTTTTACTGCTGTAACTGTAAAAGAAGAGCTTGCCCTGAGCATGTAGATTAGGCTGGTGAATGGAAAAAAAGGAGAATGGCCAACTGCAAAAAGCTTTCTAACAGGAAATCATACAGAAGTCTCCAGCAATCTAAATGAATGGAGATAGATTTTTCAACATATATACTGATTTGAAAACTCTAACTCCTTAACATAACTGACTATAAGATATACTCTGTAAGTCTCCTTGAATACAACTACTTCAAATATTTAGGCTCTTTTTAATACTACACAGAAGTCCCATACGCATATGTGAATATTCAAGATCCCATATGCATATGTGAACATTCACATGTAGGAAGAGATGGTAGTTCTTTTCTTAGGTTGTATTCTACACCAACATGCCTAGGAATAAAGTCAATAAGTTCAGCTCCTCAGCTACTGACTCCTTATACTGCATAGGCTTTCAGAATTAATGCCAGAATTAAACAAACAAAATAGGCACTTTATCTCTCTTGTCATTATACTTCATAAAAGATGTAAAAGGGAGCACACAAATTTGACAGTTACAGTGGTTCTTAGACCTAGGAGAGAACAGAGAAAGCTGTACCTCATGGAGATATGGAGCTCTGCACAACAAGACAACAAACAGCTGGGTTTAGTTCTGTTATCATTTGATTTCGTAAATAATAAATTTGTCTCCATCCAGCAGAAGTTATCTGCTTGTATTCACTGACTTGGTGCACACGTGAAGAAAACGAAACAAATTCGATTCTCTAGCTTCCTTTAAAATTCTCTAGATGGATGCTTACACATTTGATAGGCTACCCTGCCTCAGAAAATTATCTGTGAAAGACAAAGAAAGTAAGAACTGGTCTTCCTGAAACGTCTCCAGTATTCAGACACACTAAAAGGCATCCCTGCTGAGCTCTATCATGGCTGTTGAAGGCACAACTATTGTGTCTTTCCATAAAAGCGCAGTGATGGAAATACTAACGTAGACGTGCAAGCTGAAACACAGTAAGTCTGCTCATGCTGCAAATTCCCTTTTTCCTAAAAAAGGCTTCTGTAAGAAAGGAGGACACTATTCAAACTCAGCCTAAAAAATTTTGTCCTCTGACAGTTGTCAATACCAAAATTCTTACCCTAAGAGCACCAAGCATATATGATGCCTTTCAGTTCAAATTGATCCATTGCAGCAACAGGTAAAGAGTTAAAAAAAAATCCCAAAACAAAGCCGAAACACTGGCCTTTTTATCAAGTGAAAATGCTCTGGTGTACCTGGATGTGCTCCATGTAAATCAGGCTCACCAAGTAATTTAGGAGAAATCACACAGTGAACTAAACCTCTGGGGGTTTATATTTCCTGCTACAACAAAGATAAGAAATAGGTCAGGGAGTGACAGGGGCCAAAGGGGAAAGAAACCCAAACATCAGGACTTCAGGCAAGAACCACAGTGGAGGACAACTGCTGACACAAGTAGATCTTTAAACACGACAAATGTGGCAGTGTCCCTTTGGTCCCTGCAGACTATCAGCTGTCTGGAACAAAAGGTACTCCCCGACCATGTTCCAGTTAAACAGGGAAACAAGCTGGCAATGCCACTGAGATTAAAAACATCGAAGAAGTCTGCAGCATTATCCATTAGACTTTTCCACCTTGCTGCAATCATATCCCTGCTAAAAGCCAACAACTTTTCTCATGAGTTTCATATATAACCTAGTAATCGAGGGATGGGGAAAGCATCCACAAACATGCAGAAAGTTCTTTTGATGTCACACTAGAAAAAATATCCTTGAAACATGAGGAAAAGGGTAGAATAATATAATTTTATTATCAGCCACCATGATCCAGTGGAACATCTCAGCCTATGTGTAATCCTAACTACCTGGGTAGCAAGTGTATCTGTTTTAGTACCTGTTTTGAAGTCTAAATAGTAGTAGGAACCCACTTTCAACAAAGGAAAATAGTTTAACTACAGTCTTCAAAACAACCAGACCTTCAACCATGAACGCATAAACCCAAGTTTCTATAGAAATCTACACTATCTACATTCTGGTTTTGCAGCAGAGTGGGAAGAAGTTTAATTGGTGGGAAAAGATGCTAATTTGGATTCACGCATTAATAAAGACATTACACTACGTAAAGAACTGAAGAAACATCTCACAGCCCTGCTGCCACTAAACACACGTGTTTCTATTTCTAAGTATTAAGGAAAAATAGAAAAGAGTGCTCTCAATTCTGGCAATAGAAATATCATGTTCGTTTTTCAGGACCTGATCCTAGCAGCAGAACTCAAGCTAATGACTTTGTGAGAAGCAGGAACCCCAATATGCATTCAAATCCTTTTTATCAAGATATTTAAGCACATGTGAAGCACAAACCATCAAGGAACTCAAGTACCCAGTTGACTCCTGGGTATTGTGTGCCCTGACAGATATAACTGTTCTATAGCAATTTAATTATCTCTACACAGGTATTATTAGTACCTTTATCCAAGGTAAAATGTTGTTTCCACGTAACCATCCCATTAAAGTCTTCAGCTGCTTGAGGATGCTAAATAAAAGCCAAATTTATAATTTTCATACTTCTGGCTAGCCCATCACACTATGTGTTATTTTTTGACATATGCAGTCACATAGTTCAAAGCATGCTAAAATAGATAGACCAAAATAGCCCTTCTTAAGTTCAGCCGAGCAGCAGAACACAGCAGCAACCTCACTGAAACTGAACTTCTGTGACATAGCTAATAAAACAGATCACGTTTGGAGACAGCTAAGTTATTAATGCAGTCCTACCATCCGAAGGTGGCGAGGCAAACGTAACAGTCACTGTTTCTGTGAGAACATTCCCACTGTCTGTGGTCCACTGCAGCTGAAAGGAAAAAGATCTCAGTTCTCAGAAAGGGTGTAAGTTTGTCTACTACTGGAACACAGGCTCAATATAGGACTCGCAGGAAAACAGTCCGAAACTACATTTTCTTATAACTACGCAATTTGGAAGTTCCTAGTTTACAAAAAAACCCAAACAAACAAACCAACCAACCCCCAAAACCCAACTTGTAAAAGATATTTTAACATCCACTATACCAGGGAAGGCTAAAATCTGCTCATGACAGTTCAAAGACCTTAAAATAGAACATAGTCAAACCATTTGGCTAACTAACAAGTATCACTCACTTACCTGGCCAAGAGCAGTGTAGGGAGAGGGAAAAGACTGGTGACACAGCATTATTTAACAGTACAGTTTGTCAAAGCTGATTTTAAACCAGCAATTCCTTAGCAGTCAGCCTCATAACTGGGAAAACTAGGATCACTGTGTATCCTTTACCACTAACTAGGTGGAAGAAAATTAAGGAGCACCACGTAAGAGTTACCAACCATTCTGAAGTATCTACTTCATGTTTACTTCACTTGCTATAAAGCGCATTTATTAATATCTACATATTCAAAATGTTGTGCAAGCCCTAATTTAGGCTGCACCCAAGACATACTTCATCCCCATTTTTCAGATACGGAAAAGTAACTTCTCCAGAACACAATGAATACAATTTTCTGACACATGTCAATTTTTCCATACCACATGGTTTCCAGCTCATCATGAAGTGCTGGTATTGTAAAATTTGTCAATCAACTAATAGCAATCTAATGCTTATGAGATAAATACTGCATAAGGTCAGATGGTTTTATTCGTATTTAATCCAATCTTGCTCAGCCAGAAATTCCACTGAAAATATTGCTGCTGGAAACAGAAAGTCATAGAGAATTTTGGACGAAATACAGCTAAGTGGTAAAAATTAAAACATGATTTCCAGTATTTAATTCCAAAAATCAAAAAGAAACACAAAGGCCAACACACCGTTGCTGGGATACTTTCCGAATTATACACCACCTCGCCATTCCTCAGGGACTTCTGCACTTCGTGAATGTGGTTCTTGATGTCATTCACAGTGGGGAAGAAGGACAGGTTATGTCTTTCTGGCACTTCATCAGGCTTGAATAATTCTCTTTCCACATACTTTCTGTCACATGTTAAAGGACATCAAAATATCCATATTTAAAATATACTGTGCTACTTCCCTCTGTTATAGACACTGCTACCTCTCCCTCCCCTTGTAATGACAAGATAAGAGCCAGCTAGATGATCTTCTGAATCAGTTTTTTTACATCTGCTACAAGGTTTGGAATGAAAAACCCCCATTTATTCAACTAACTTTAAAGAGGACAACAGCTCTTGGCAGCTTACCTACAAAAAAATGGAAAGAGAAGACAAAAGCTGGGAAAAACAAGTTCTCATGACATATGGGAAATATATCCAGTAATGCATCAGCACTGCCCTTTAGCTGCAAACCAAATTAATCAAATGCAGAAGTACATACAACACTACAGACTGAGAACATGCCAAAAAGTTCTGTACCTCAGTTGCTTCCTCACTGCATAGACCTGCTCTATTCCCTGAGACACCAGCTCTCGGATCTTGTCTGCCACTTGAGGATGAAGTCGGGAAGGCAGAACACAGTTCTCGTCTCTAACAACTTCCTCCTCCTCCTCAGGAGAAGGCACAGAAAAATGGGAGGGTGAAGAAGGGAGGCAGGAAGTTTCCATTTCATGATACTGGTGGGCTTGCTGAGTGGGTAACTGTACATACCACCTGGCAAGAAGGAAAGAGTTTCTACACATAATTCTCAAGCAAAGGCAAAAAACGGAGTCTCTTGGGGGAACAGTCAGACAATCAAAATCAACCTAATTAGAGTGTCTGAAGATTTTACAGCCCTTGAGCTGGAAGATACTGCGTTTTAGTGCTCAGGGCCCTCTCGCACCTGTCAATGCAAAATAAACCAGCTCAAATCCCCAAATAATACAACTATTTCTATCTATTCTTTGCATGAAAACATCTGCTGAAGTTTCACAGCTTGGTGCTTAAGACATTTACTAAATTAATACTCCAGAGCCACTTACTGCCATTGTGGGATTTTTTTTTACTATTGATATTAAGCAAGAGCCTTAATAAAGTGACTAAGTGAAAAATAAAGGAAACCAAGCAAATTACTGCTGTTTTTTGATTCATTTGTCAAGATAAAGGAAAAAAATGGAAGTTTCACCTGAGGACACCACCAGCATCTATCAAGTTCTTCTTCAGCATGTTGAATGCTTTCTCCTGCTCCATCCTTATGATTTTCTTGTCAATTTTAGGGTCAGTAGGAACCCTGTATTCCGGAAACTTCTGGACCTTTTTAATATAGATCCTTCCAGGGTGGGGATAAAAAAATAAATTTCTCCTTCAGTACACTTGCCCTCAGGGGGAGGAGGCAAAACCTACTTCGTATCAGATACTAGTACAGAGAAAGTTCAAGCAGAGTGTTGCAGGGTGTGAGGAGCCTCTAAGGGAACTGTAGAATTGTTAAGCACACATCAACAGAGACAGATGCAGACGGATGCAGACAGAAAAACTTCTGTTCCTGTCTGGAAGCCACTCAGCCAGTGATTCTGCACCTCAACAAAACCTCTCTGTCCCTCAGTATAGTAAAGGTATAACACCATTTCTGAACAGGCTTCAGCCAGCTTGAAGACAAAATTGAGCACATACGTATCTAGATGTAACTGTCCGGGTAAAATGCACTCTTAGCTCAGTAAGAACTGAACAAGCACCCAGGAGGAACTCAAGAACAAGACAAAAAACCATTAGTGTTGGATAAGGAGAAAGTCCCCAGTGAAGAGGAAGAACTGTAACTCCTTCAGCAAATAAGGACATCTGCTAAATTAGGATTATTGAGTGATATGAGTGCAATTAAAAGCCTGAAGGAAAAACAACAAATAGACTATAAAGTTTTAGGACCAAAAATGGACGCTAAAGGACGCCACAGTAATGCTCAGGTAGAGAATGATTCACAGTTTTGCTTCACATCCTGATGCACCGCTACTCTGCATCTGGCCAACCTACCAAATCTCAGCCTTATTCATTTCCTCCTTCCCTCTACATGAGTATCAACCTCAACTTATCAAGGAGATGAAGCCAAGAGCTACAGTGCATTTCAGCTACCACCCCCAAACAGCACTCTGTCAAGGCTCACAGAAAGAACACTTTTTTAGGATGCTGAGTTGCTCTTCCAGCTTTATAGACAATTCTTACCTTGCTGGACAAGTGGCTTTGTACAGATGGCAAGGGGTGCCTTCCTGCTCACCAGCTTTTTTGGGCTGGAACCCTTTCCTCCTTGGCCCGTATTGGCACTCCATTACAATGGCTCTGCTTCCTGGGAACAGAAAGTAATGCACTCCTTTTACTCAAATAACCACTGACGTTATTGCAGTAAAACAACACTAAATAAAAGATGAGAGTTTCAAAACAGTTACTTGTTTACCATTAGACTCTTCAAAAGGCAGAACACTCAAGTGTAGCAAGCATTCAAATACAGTACAAATGCTTCTCACAGCATGAAAGGAACACAGACCATTTTCAAAGCATTTCCCAAGCTTACTATACCTCACAACACGCCTGCAACATATATGACAGCAAATATCAGATTCTGCCCTGCTGAACACCAATACAAGATGAACAGTCTTGCAAGTTATCAAAGGAGCACAATGCTGGTAATGAACATAATAGAAGCAGAATCCCCAAAATAACCAAGAAAATGCACAGCTGAAGTCAAAGGTGTACTGGTTTTGGCTGGGATGGAGTTAATTTTCTTCATAGTAGCTAGTATGGGGCTATGTTTTGGATTTGTGCTGAAAACAGAGTTGTTTTCAGCATGAAAATACAGGGATGTTTTCATTACAGCTGAGCAGTGCTTAAACAGTCAAGGCCTTTTCTGGTCCTCACCCCACCAGCGCGTATGCTCGGGGTGCACAAGGAGTTGGGAGGGGACACAGCTGGGACAGCTGACCCCCAGTGACCAAAGGGATATTACACCCCCTATGACACCATGCTCAGTGTATAAAGCTGGGGGAAGGAGGAAGCAGGGGGATGTTCAGGGTTTGTCTTCCCAA
The DNA here is from genome assembly GCF_004027225.2 of Strigops habroptila. Classification (NCBI taxonomy): domain Eukaryota; kingdom Metazoa; phylum Chordata; class Aves; order Psittaciformes; family Psittacidae; genus Strigops; species Strigops habroptila. Next base: position 13,205,244 of record NC_044281.2, on the reverse strand, counting down.
GTAATGTGATGGAGCCGTGCTTTCCTGGAGGTGGCTGAACACCTGTCTGACCATGGGAAGTGGTGAATTAATTCCTTGTTTTGCTTTGCTTGTGCACACAGCTTTTGCTTCACCTATTAAACTGCCTTTATGTCAACCCACGAATTTTCTCTCTTTTACCCTTCCAATTCTCTTCCCCATCCCACCAGGGGTGAGTGAGTGGCTGTATGGTGCTTAGTTGCTGGCTGGGGTTAAACCACAATAAGTCAGCAGCTCTTTTCAGCCTCTTGTCTTACATCAATATTTCAGACCATGCTGCCCAGTAATTCTTAAGTGCAAGTCTGACCTACCTTATCTGCTAAATAGCAATGTTTCAGTGTGGCGCACACACACAAAATCAGACAGGCTTAAACAAATACTGCTGAACCCTAAACTTGAAAGAAGTGACTTCATCCAGTCAGACCTCTCAAAAAGAGGTAATAGGCATAGCTTTAAAGTTCCTTTTAAGAAAGGAACTTCTTCCTAATTTCTTCCACATCTTGTTTAGTTATCTTTTGTTTATAATTCATATATTCCAGTGTGCAGGCAAGGAGCTGCCTATACCATGAGTGATAAAACCAAAACATTTTAAAGTATCACAACAGCAACATAATGTGTTTCCATAAGATATCCAATGATTCACTGCCTTGGAGATTGACATTAAAAACCAAATTTAATAAATCAATCAATAAAACAATGCAAATAAAGAAAAAGTTAATTTACAAGAGAATGATGTATAACAAACATATCTTGTATCTTTTTTAAAAACAAACTTAAAAATCAAAGATCTAGGATTGAAAAGACTTCAACAGCTGTCCTGGTTTCAGCGGGGACAGAGTTAATTTTCTTGCTAGTAGCTGGTACAGCGCTCTCTTTTGGCTTTAGTCTGAGAACAGCACTGATAACACACCGATGTTTTAGTTGTTGCTAACTAGTGCTTACCCTGATCAAGGACTTTTCAGTCTCTCATGCTCTGACAGCGAGGAGGGGCACAAGAAGCCAGGGGGAAGCATACCCAGGACAGCTGAGCCAAACTGGCCAAAGGGATATTCCATTCCATAGAATGTCATGCCTGGTATATAAACTGGGGGGAACTGGTCAGGAGGCACCAATGGCTGCTCAGGGACTGGCTGGGCATCAGTCAGTGTGTGGTGAGCAGTGGTACTGTGCATCAGTTCAGGTGTTTATCAGGGCACAGGGCTTATTCCTTCCTCTGTCCCTCCCTCTATTTAATTTTTTTTTTAATTTATTAACTTTCATTTCAGTTATGAAACTGTTCTTATCTCAGCCCATGGGTTTTTACCTTTTTTCAGATTCTCCTCCCCATTGCACTGGGGAGTGGGGAGGAAGTGACTAAGCAGCTGCATGGTACTTAGTTGCCAGCTGGGCTTAAACCACTACACAGCTTTAAACTAGTCCTTGCTAATATGAATCAAGGTATTTGATGGGGTCCTTATTTTACAAAACTATTCAAAACTATTATTAACAATACAGATTTTGATGATTACTGCATGTTTTATACTGTAGGGAGCTACTCAGCTTCTCTATATTTACCCACACCTGAAGCACAGCAAGAAAAGTATTACAGACTGGTATCACTTTCACAAAAGGAGTAAATTCCTTGAAAGCAATACTTTTTGTCATGCACAGTTTAGAATTCAGTTATCTGGGATTAAACTGCTGTTCAGTGCATCACGTTTACAGCCTCTGTGTTACAGGTGTAAAGGATTTTAATGAATGCTTTTCATAGAAGAGTTATAAACTAAACTTCAACATATTGGGAAGGCAACGCGTTAGATATGTTAGATATACATAATGCTTCTTTGGGGGTCTGAGCAAGGCAAAAAATATTACAATTTAGTAATGTGAATCTCTATTAGTCTACAACACTTTAAAGGAAAAAACGACATGTTTTTGCTCTAAATATCTTACTGGGAGGAAACTCATTTATCAAGCAGATCTTACAGGAAGCTAAAGATGTCTCAAAAGCATTCTGGGGAAAACATACAAGTGTAAGTTGTTTAGAATTTGTTCCTAGATTTCTTATACCTCAGTTTACGGCTGAAGCTTTAAAACTGGTGCTAACATTTCACTTTTTCAGTTACTTTCAGAAAAAAACCCAACCAAAGAAAAAACCAAACCAAAACCCAAGCACATAACCTACATTCCAGTTATTCACGATCTTTATGTAACAATTAAAACCTAGTCATTTGATATCTGAACCGTAATTTCACATATGCATTGCATGAGCTGAATATGTAATTACCAACCTGTGAAATCCACACATTCATTTTAAAACCCAAAAATCTGTCTGCTGAGGTATGCTCACGTGTATTTCGTTCTTTTACACTTGTTTTTTTAAAGGGTGCCATTTAAATAGTTCATTGGCTCGTGTGGAACAAACTCTTCAAAGGATCTCCAAGTTAGGCAAGAGTACTCAAATAAGCTCTTACCCTTATAAGAACTTTCACATCCTGATAGAGCAGACAGGACCTCCATCTAAATAGCTCATCACAAAAACCCCCATCAAATAGTACTTAACTAATTTATTTCTCAAGAACAAAAGGAAATAATCACAGCAAAACATAACCCTGTGGTTTCAGGGAAACAAGCTCCACCTGACTGTGTCACAGAGGTGCCCAAGCTGCTCTTTTTCTATGTTTGTGCCTTGACTTCATCAGCACTAAGGAACACCATGAAGATCCTTCTTTGTGGCCAGTTGGCACCTCATGTTGAGATTTTGAAAGCAATTATTAGAATAAAAGTTAGTTACCTGCATTGACAAAGGGGATCCCATCATATGGGACATACTGAGATTTCCACATCAACCGTGTGGCGGGTTTGGCTGGGCTTGGAGACTGGCGCGTCCCCCACACACTTTGTGTTTGCTGCTTGTGTAGCGTTAGAACACTCTCTAATTCTGTCTCGCTCACACAATAGCCGCGGTATGAGTCCCCAATTTTCTGCATGGAAAGGAGGTGAAATAATAGGATTATTCACCCAGCTGACTGCTGAACATTGCACAAGAAAACAAACGCAGTCAGGGACCCTGGCAGGTGAGGACACAGGCCCAGATTTTTGGCATTTCATCATTTTTTCCCCACACTAGTATCCTTACAAATAGATTTACCACAGGATCTAACAACAGAGCAGGCCCCACTGGGGTCAGGAGTTTGTCAGCCCTCCAAGATCCTAAGTACACCAAGAACCCCTGAAAAGATTACAGTTACTGACAGGTCTGATTTCCACAGGACAGCTTCACTCCTGTTGTTTCCCCCAACGCACACTTCAGTTTCTCCTGGACAAATTTGTCCTAGGCAAACATTTTCACTTGAGTCTCACTAAGAATTGCTCAAGCACTAAAAATTGTCTATGCATCTACTTCAACATACACACACTGCACTGAGCTAAAGCAGAATGCACCTGCTTACACCACCAGTAATTGCCTCACCCACTTACTGCACTGACTTCAAGTTGAATGTCTCACAGAATACCTCTCTTAATCTTCAAGGCACTCTCAATTCCCAATATTCCACAGAAACACAGCATACCAGATTCGTCATGTGCAAACTGATAATGGTTTCAATGAACTCTGCAAGCTGCATACAACTCCAGAAAAACAGCACCTAACTTTACTCAAAGTAAAAAAAAAGAAACCAAACAAACCCAAACCACAACAACAACAAAAAACCCACAACTTGTTGACTTAGCAACATCCTCTGTGACAGCTGTTCAGCTACTCAGAGCCATCACAGCTGGTTCAGTGCTGATCTACCAGAGCCAGCCAGCAGCAAAAGTGCTGGGACAGAAAAGTGCTCTTCATCAGAATTCTTAATGTCAAGCTCACTTCTGTTCCTATGCAGCTCAGGATCAGGCTGACAAGCAGCTGGAAGTAACACCAGAGCACTTTGCCAGCTCAGTCTTACAGCATATCTGTAAGACAAATGCATGGTGAATGAGTACCATACTATGATGGATCTATTTTGCCACCTTCAATGACAAAGCAGCCTGTTGTTTAAATAATATTGACAACAAAAGCAGCAACAGAATCTCTCCAAGATTATTATCGCACAAATACTTTAGTGACAACTTTATAAAACCTGCCTTTTACCAAAGTAAAAAAAAAACATCTGTTTTTAGCAAGATCTAAAGTCAGCAAAGAACAAACACCTTGCAAATGAGCTGGGCCAGCACGGTGTTGCTGTTAGATCAAGCCCAAAAGCAGAGGGTTATGTATGCGCACCCGATGCGTGAGTAATTCTGAGATACCAGTTGCTTGCTCTTCCACAGCTCACTGCACTGCAAGCATTCTGCTCCAGCAATTACACCTATAGGTGCACTCACACAGCTGTGGTGAGGAAGAGAAGTTGGCAATTGTTCAGCCAGAAATTATAAATAACATTTCTGTCCAAAACTTGATCTGAAAAACCCAGAAACAGCAAAGCCTGAGAAGTACAAGAAGTACCTTCTTCACAGAAACCTGGGATGCCACCTTTTGCAAGAGGGATTATAGTACCACTCCATGCAGGGAATAATGCATGACCAGCATTTTTCTTTCCATATCATATACCTGTGATTACAAATAGGTCACTGACCTTATTCTAGGGAGATGACAAGATCGATAAAACTGTTGTGATAACAGCTAAGGCACTGGCTCCTATTCCGGCTGTACTTCTGCACTAGACCATTTTCCTAAAATGGGTGGGAGGGAAGCAGGGAGAGAAGAAAATCGTGCAGTACATAGAATCCCTGCTCTCTAGGGGTTTCCAAAGTAGGAACAAATGGACAAATGAGACCATCTGCTCCAGAAAAATAAATTAACTTAGCTTTGTACAGTTGAAATTAATGACACTATTTCAGTATGCTGATATATGCTGGAAATGCAAAAGATCAGACCATTGAAAACTAAGTAGGTTATAGAAAATAATTTTTTTTTAAATCCACTTTTTATTAGCAATTTAATTACCTTGAAGTAATCGGATACTTTCCAACCCTTTAACTCCAGTGAAGCTTCAAGCCAAAAAAGGAGCAATTTCTTTCCTCTTCCTGGCCTCATCTCAGCAAGGGTACATGAAAGCTTACACTGAAGCACAGGCACCAAGACTGCAGTTTTCCTTGAGTGAGCTACAGCAGCAGGATACCAAAGGCATTACACTGTAGGCATGGCAAGTGTGAGCTGAAGATTTCAAGGCAGTCACTGAATCAACACCAAACACAGAGCTTAGTGCTAACTCTGGCCAGCTGCAGCTTTTAGTGCTCTGTGCCCGCCTGCAGTGCTAACTGCCAAAGGAGGCACTGCCCTCTGGAACGCACTCCTGGCCAGCTCCCTGGGATGTACAATTGGCAGCATGCACCCAGGCTATGCCACGGCTTCACCTGCTGCCATCTCCTGTGAAATTCACACAGACCTCAACACTGCTTAAGTTTGTTTCGGTTCTGGCAAGTGATACTGTCAGTTGCTGTATTTACCTGCACCTCTATTAGATGTCCAAATTCTAGTTACCAGTGACAAAATCCTGTTACCAGTAACAAAACATTTTGCAAGACAGTCACACCTGAAAGATAAATGACACCTCAAAATGCCATGGTCTCTAGCCTGTGCCCATAAAGAGACAAATGCATCCTAGAACTCTCCAGTGGATTTACACTGCGTAACTGACAAACTCAGCAAAGCAACTGCTGGTAAGACAAGAAAGAAGAGAATTTGGGTTATTCCTCCTGGGATGGGCTGACTGTGTAGGGAGAACAGCAACAAAACATATTTTTTAAAATAACAGGGAGGATTGATACATACAGGTCATAGTTCTGCTGAACTACAGAGGCGGATGTTTATATCCTCCAAACACATCCAAACACACAATATTTTCATTTCCTTTTCTTTAAAAAAACTCTTCTATAAATGCTGCTCCTGCAAGTTTTAAACACAGCAGCTGAAACTTCTCCTAACAGACTCAGACAAAGTAGATCGTAACACAAGTCCTCCTATAAAATGAAAGCGACAATAAATGATTCTGATAATCTACATGGGTGTTAAGACAGGAAAGTATGTGCCACATAGTGTTAAAAACACAGTAATAGGGGTTAGACTTCCTACTGGACTTTAACAGCTAACTGGCCAACTGAATTAAGTGACCCATTCTGTGAAAATGGTATCTCCACCATGGAAGAATTCATGTTACTAATTTTCTGACCACTTAATTGTTAAGTGGATATAATAGTGGACAGTGTATGAAATAAAAGGTATATATTAAAAAGAATTTTTATGTATAGTTAACTTCAAAAATATTTCTATTTTAAAAATATTTCTAAGTGGGTACAGACAGAAATTAAATTTCTAAGTCCCTGCAACTGCAATTTCGAGTTATCAGTGGCCAAGCCAACAGGAAAAACCTCACTTGGTAGGGATATCTACAGAGGTGAATCAGCTAGAGAAAGCATGAGTTTTCCTTTAAAAAAGTATTAAGAGAAAGTAAAACCACATCTATTAGGAAGAGTCTGGTAGCAGGAGGAAGAGGTAGGTGATCTCAAGAATCTTCCTATCTCCCCTCCCTTCCTTTTAAGTGATTTATGATGCATTTTAGCTACTGATATCATCCCAATCATCAGAACAGTTCTCCAGACATCTAACAATATGCAGAGTTCTGTTTAGGCCAAAAGCCAGCAGAGGGAATAAAGACAGATCACGTTGTAACAAAAGAGAAAACAAGCACAGGTACATGCTGGTACAAAAACAAAAATCAAAAAACAACCCCAAACCAACCAACCTTGAGAATATCTAAAATAGAAAAACATTGACATTAAGGAACTCTAAGACTCGACCCTGGTGAGTCACACGGATTTTGATTTCTGTGTGGCAACACAAACTAATACGAACACTTGCAGACTTAGGCCATTTTATTCTTAAAGGATCACTAAGGGCAACAAAACCCAATTTGCTCAGCAGAAGACAGCAGAGCTTGCACTGTAGTTCATGAGTGAACTCTAACACGGCAAACAGTGGCTTTTCCCAGCACTGCACAGCATCAAGATTTCAGAAGCCTATTTTTTGTTTCAGGAGTTGTTGATGGTCAGTTATTCTAGCATTCCCAAAAAAGGCAGGGATTCTATAGCATTTTATATGTTTAAACATGCTAGTACCAGTACTATTTCATAATACCAGGAATCTTGAACACAACTTCTACAGCTGTCAATTATTCCCTTCATGGAATAGGATCAGTATCTTAGATCCAGATGATAAAACATCAAGTCATAATTCTTGCAGCCCACCTCGCAGTTCCTGAGACGACGTGCCCATGCAGGTGTATTTGGTGGCAATAGCTGGAGAGGGATGGGAAAGGGATCTTCCAATACCCTGAAAAACAAAAGCATGTAGTAAAAGTCTACACTGACATACAGGAAAGCAACCATTTAGTCTAAACTGCAGGTAACATCAAATCAGGGCATTATGTTGTCCTGGGTTCAGCTGTAACAGTTTTTCTTTTCCTTCTTAGTAGCTGGTGCAGTGCTGTGTTTTCGACTTTAGTCCGAGAACAGTGCTGATAACACACCGATGTTTTAGCTGTTGCTAAGTAATGTTTACCCTGATCAAGGACTTTTCAGTCTCTCACGCTTTGCCACTGAGGAGGGGCACAAGAAGCCGGGAGGAGGCAGAGACAGGACACCTGACCCAAACTAGCCAAAGGGATATTCCATAGCACAGCACGTCATGCCCAGTATATAAACTGTGGGGAGCTACCCAGAAGGCCCAGATTGCTGCTCGGGCCGGGCTGGGTATCGGTCAGTAGGTGGTGAGCAATTGTATTGTGCATCACTTGTGTTTATTGTTTTCCTTTTCCCCTTTAGTTTTATATTCTCTCCCCTTGTTATTTCCCTTATCATCATTATTATTATTAGTGGTAGTAGTAGTAGTTTTGTATTGTACCTTAGATACTGGACTGTTCTTATCTCAACCCGTGGGATCACTTTCAACTCTTGGTTGGCAGTATCAGTGTCTCTTTGAAGTAATTTCAGTAATTTGCATTATTTTACATGCACATCTACTGCTCTGGTCAGAATATATCCAACTATCTCTGGAATACAGGTCCTTTAATTGACTTTTCCATGCTCTGCCACATACAAAAGCTGCCTGCAAACACAGTTAGCTACAAATCATTCACTAGTACTGAGGGTTCACAACCTCTATTTTAAGGTAATTTTCTGATAACCATTGCAAAAACAAATTGCAAGAAAACAAAAGCACTACTAGCAGTGGATCGAAGACATTGTTCATCATTTTAACTCCTGACCTACCTGGTGGTTGTTTTTTTCGATACGGTGAGAGATGCCTGTGGATGTAGAATGTAACTGCTTCCACTGTCTGCTATAGCAGCCACTACTACAGTCTGCAAGTTCCCATCACCACACTTCTCCTCTGAAACATCTTTACAAAAATAAAACAGCCTCCTGGTTAACAAATGAACTCAGAATGGGGAAATGACAAGCAACAGTTAAACTCTGTGTTCGCAAAGCAAGCATTTTGACATATGAAATAAGACCTCTAGATGATTAGGCAGTTGAACAGTTGTGAATCAATACTTAAACTCTAAGCACACATACAGAGATACACTTGATAAGGTTGTTTATCCTCAAGGACAAATCATGTTACTGCTAATGAAACCTTCCACAACCAAGCAAATAATCTGTAGAGCCTGTACATGACTCTGCTTTACATTTCCTTAAATCCTTACAGGATTGCACAACTATTTTGTTCAGGCACAAATCACACACTGATTGCTTTTGAAATAAGAAAAAAGGAGATTACGACACTGCTTTGTACTTTGAAAAGAAGGCCTAAACAAGAAAAATAGGTCTCTTGTAACTGAATCTGACATGCTGTTGGAACAAATGTTTTAGCCTTTCTTCACAACAGGGAACAATCTGTAAGCCAAAAAGTACTGTTAGAATGAAGGCTGTATATATTTTGTTATACAAAATATATAGATATTTTGTTAAACAAAAACATAATGGAAAACTGTGAAGGCAAGACATTTGATACTTTGGTCTCGACATAAAGAAATGGGAACTCTCTTTAGAAGCAGGATTTTTGTCCCTCAATTACGAAAGCTTCTTCCCCCCATCCCAAGAGAGAGTGATAAACTATTGTCTCAATACAGAAATCACTCCACTAGAAAGCTTGTGCTGGAAGATTCATAAGTGTGCACCTTGCATTAACACCACTTTGGTTCAAAGCTGAGAGCACTGGTTCCTCTACACAGACGTGCCCTTAAGACACTACAGTCTACTCTGAAGCCCTGTGCCATTTCATGCATTACCACCATGTGCAGCTAAGTGAAACTCAAGGGCCAACAGTCCATTTTCCTTCCCCTTTAATCTCCATAGTAAATCACTAACCAGTCTTCCTGTCTGTCTTTCAAAGATCAAATAACTACGAAGTGTTTTACACAGTATGTCTCTAGAAATACAAAACCAAATAAACAAAACCACAAAACTCCCTGTAGAACATGTATTCAAATACCACAAAACTGAGCTATTTGCAAAGAGGGAAGAGTGTTTAAGATGAAAAATGGGAATACAGAAATACCATTCACCACTGCAGTTTATTGCCTACAAAAAGTAGCAGCAATTCTTTAGTAACTAAAGGCTCACAGTCAGCTTAAAGTCACATAAGATGACACTGTAACTAAACAGTGGTCTTACCCCTGCAAGAGCAGGTGGAGAGGAAGAAAAAGATGAGCATTAGGTTAGGAGCAAGCCTTTCAATGCAAGGTGGGGAACCATATCCCAACTGTAAGTGAAAAGGGCTGGATCATGATTGAATCCCAACTCCTTTTTTTTAATATCCACCCAGTATCAGGACTTTAGTCTTACCTTTGCGCTCTCATTGCACAGAAGCACTTAACTAGTCCTCAGATTTTGAGGACTTCATACAGAAAATGCAAAGACAGTTAAGAAAACCCAAAAACCCTTGGAGAGTTTAACAAAACGTGACAACCTAGTTCTCAATCTTATTATGCGAATGGAAACTAGTACACAGCATTTTGCCACCCAGCAAGGCTTGAAGATAAATAATCAATGCTTTCAGATTTCAGTATGTCCCTTTTCTAGGGAGAAGCTTAAAATTTGTGCTTCTAGTTGTGCGTCTTAGCACATACTTAAAATGGGACAATTAACACACGGAGAGGAATAAACTTAGCAATGAAGTGAAAGTTACATCTCATTTTCTTCAATGGGAACTGAATTCCTACCCAGGAACTTCATTCCTGGCTTTGCAAAAGATGCATTATCACCAGTGATCTCTGGAACAGACCAGAAGAACATTTATTCTTCTATCTGCATTAACTACTTCACTCAAAATTAAGTAAACAGTGAAGATTTGAAACTGATAGTACAGCTTTCTGCCTTGGCACAAACATCCTTATTAATGGTAAAGGCAGCAAAAAGCAGTTTGTGCTTGATATCTCAATCTATCCATCACATATCTAAAGTGAGCATAACAGCTTTTATTTCATAAGGCTTTTGCCCAACAGAAAACATGGTGTGTGGGGTGCCAGATTCATAATCAGAAAGCAAATTCAGTTAAATATGTATGTTTGTCTTGTAACTGATAAGGAAAGGAAACAAATACAAACAAAATGCTTAAAAAGAGATGATGCAGGGTATGTTTAGTCACAGGAACACACACTCTGAAGTCCCACAGGTTAAACTCACCCTGCGTGCTGGTCACATCCAGAAGTTGACCTTGAGGAATAATCACTTGGGCCATTCCTGGCTGGGCAGAAGGAATGACATGCAGCACCTGTCCATTTTCTGACTGGCTGGCAACAATCATCTGTAAGGCAATCACACAGAAGTACGAATGGCATTAGTTTGTACGGTTATCATCATGCAGCACGACTGGGTTTGCTTATTACCAGAACAGGAAATATTTTGGTTGCAATTATGGCATATAAATTAACTTGGTTTCATATAACCCCTGTCTATTCACTGTCTATTTCTTAAAATTACTTTCCCTCTTTTAAAATTGCCCTTTAGTTAATTAAAGAAAAAAACCCCAAACCTTACTGGATTCTACAATGAATTACACATTTATTTGAATCTTACAACACTATTATTAAAGCTATCAAAAACCTGAAAGCCATTCATGGTTGGATTCACTGTGACCCCATTAATGGACCAGCAGAATTAATCACGACATATAAAATTTTGACCTTTACTCCTAAGAAACTGAAGTCTATGCAAAAAACAATAGAAGAAAAGCTCTAGGACTTAAATAAAATCTCCTAGAATTCTGGAAAACTTATACAACTCCTTATGATATATTTTCCCATAATTACCAAAGACTTGTTCCCAACAATGTTATAAAACCTAGAATAACATAAAACATCACCTTCTTTCACATTTCTTACACTTTAAATGGTTGAAGTGTCTTTAGTGACAGCACAACACATGCCAACCAAACCTTCTGGGTGAGAGTTACCTTTTTACAAAGCAAGTGTTAAGAATTACTAAGCAATGTTTTAAACACATTAATTGCAGAGGGGTGGGAGGGAAGGAGAGACATATGGGTTAGCTTGTTGCTAATGTTCTAATCCCCACCCAGAAAAGAGAGACACTTCTTTCAGGGAATATAGGTAAAGCAGCAGCGGTAGAAGTATGAGATCTCACACAGTAACACCCAGGCTTGATAATGACAAAAGACACAAGTTGTTTAACAAAATTAGTAATGGCTGGAGACAGGATTTGCCTACCTGAGGAAGAACAACTGCAGCATGAACTGAACCACTGAAAAGTTTCACCTCGTTGCTAAAGTCCGAATCAGCTGTTGTTACAACAAACAAGCACCTTGTGAAAGAGTTTCTCAAAGAGCATCCTTGCCTGTGACACCTGCCCTGTTTTCAGGCACACTCACCATCGGTGCACTGGGCCCTCCGAGGGGCTGCAGCTCATAGAGAGGCTGCCCAGTTTGGTCCACCAGGTGGGACTCCTCAGTGGAGTCAGGCTGTGGCTGGGGTGGCCGTGCAGGCGCAGCTGATGATGGAGAGCTGCCCGAGAGGCGTACTGCGATGGGCAAGGCTGTGGGAGAGTCGCTCTGTCCAAAGAATGGATCCCTGGAATCCATGCAGGTTAGATGCTTTCACAGAGGAAAAACAGTAAAATGTACTTTAATCTTGAGTAGCAATTTCTATTAAAGAAAAAAAAAAAGAAAGAAAGAAAGAAAGAAAGAAAAGAACATTTAAAACCAGTGTGCTGTACTGTATATTTGGAGGGAGCTCTCGTCCTTCTGATCAAGAAGTTACCAGGTAATACTACACTTCTATTTTTGTTTTCCATTTCCCTGATGAAAATGTATTCATATTTCTGCTTCCTAGAACAAACTCTCTCTATTAAGGGGAAAGAAAATCCCTTGTGCCCAAAATCTGTTTCCTAAAAGCATCTTGAATCTATCCAGAATGAGAGAACTTATACCAAGAACAAAACTGTCAAATATCTACCAACTTGATTTGACTCCAAAAGAAATCCTAGATACTACACCACTTGGCCTTTAGATATACGTATTTAGCTATGAAGACAAAAATTCCCATAAGCCTTGTTAATTCTTTACCACAGAAGAAACATAAGCAAGTCAAACCCTCCAATTCAAGCCCAAGAATTACATAGCGCAAGACCCAGGATCAGATTTTGCATGTCTCAAAAGCTAAGTACTCAGAGCTTATTCTCACCAAGCTTGCAGAATCAAGGTCTTACAGCACATCCCATTTTGATTAAATTTAAACTTTCAGCACAAATGTCTTGTTGAAATTCTGACAAGACAAATATTGAACATGTAAAAATAACTGCAAATAGGCAGCCCACATGTATAATATCATGACAGGCTGTCATTTGGCCAATGCAAATGACATTTGCATGCTGTTTGTGGTATCTCTTGCAGCAATCACACAATCAACTCTGACATTTCTGCTACAAAAATTTGTAAACTGTAAATCCAAAGAGTGGGGAAGAATGTTTCTAAATTTAACACTGAAGTCAGACCTGAGCCAAATAACCTCAAAAATCCTGCAAGAATAAATCTTCTGTGCTAAAACTGTCTATTGTAAACTCCACCAGAAAAGCAGCAAAAAATAAATCGCACTAGTTGTGTTAAAGACACTGTGCAGACACCATAAGCATGCTACTGAATCACTACCTGAATCATATTTTCTCTTAGCTGAAGTAATCTGCAGAACATTTATGCACAGAAATCTCTCTGACTAGAAGTATCTGGCAATGTTTGATAATAAATACATTAAACACTCCCCTTCCCCAATACCTACACAGACATCCTGTGTCTGGATTATTTGCCATTTGGTCACTAAGCAATTTGACCCGATTTTCAATTCATTACTCCCCTCTGTCATGCAGCCATCTTGAAGTAAATTACATTTGTTTTAAAGGGTTATAAAACAACATATAATGAAATGAAATTACTATTGTTAGCCTACAGCAGGAAGCTTTGGGAGGAAAACCCAGCAGATTCTGAACCCCTTTTACTCCAAGGCATGTCATCAAGTATTCTTTTATTAAAGAATTTTTCTAACACAATAAAACATATATTTCTTCAGCACTGTAACAGGTTCTATTAATACAATTACTAAAGGTTGACATTACATGTAACATCTGGATATTCATCAGTTCAAAAGTGAATGGCATAAGAACCCAAGGGAAGGAACTTTTGTACTTCTTAAAAGACACAATGTATTACTATAAAGGCAGGGAAAAACCACTTGGATGAAATAACATACTGCAAATGCATTAGAGAGAATGTACAGAAAGCATCTACAAAGACAGGGCATTCATTCCTCACCTGAAAAACCTGACCATTTGTTTCTGACTCTCCTGTACCATTACAGTTGCCTATGAACAAATCATTAGATCCTTCCATAGCAATGTTATGGTCAGCTTCATTTTCTTCCATTACAAGATGACCTGAAAAAGTTACAAAAGTTTATTTCAGCCTTCTGTATTTTAGTCTCAACCAAGACATTGCTGCAGGTTTTTCTTTTGTCTTACAAATTTAGTCTTACAAGTTCTAACACCGGTGCAAGCTAACAGCAAAGCCCTCAAGAAATCCCTGCCCGTTTATCACTTTACTACTCACTGCAGAAAAATTTCGGTGTGTTGCTCTAGGAGTATAGTTTAGCCTCTTGTATAAGAGTTTGCTAGACTTGTCGTTACACACACAGATACAAACCACACATACACATTCATGATTTAACCTAAATATGTCCACAAGCGCTCAACAACTGTACACATCTAGAAAACACTCAATATTTAAACATATGCCAGCACTGCTTTACAAAAATATTAGTCATCTACTTCCATAATCAACAGGACTTGTGTTACCCAAATCTGTCATGCAGCCACCTTGCAATAGATTACATTTGTTTTAAAGGGTTATAAAACAACATACATATGAAATGAAATTACTATTGTTAGCCTACAGCAGTAAGCTTTGGGCAGGAAAAATGCCAGATATCCTAAGTAAAACTTGGCATTCATCCCGTGATGAAAGACAAAAAGAGAGCTCCTGGCACTTTGGAGATCTACCTCCTGTCCCAAAGAAATCTACTTCAAGGAGCTCAGCTGCCCACCATAAACCATCAAGCAAACAGAGAATATTGGACAGTGAACTGCTACATCCACAGGACACCCAAACAGTATACCCCTTTAAGGGGTGACCAATCCCAAATATTCTCAAGCAATGAGACAAAAATGACAAATTAACTTGGCCTCCATGTTACTAGAGTACATATATACTAGACTACACGCATAATATGCCAAACTGAATAAAAGAAAACTTAATTCCTGCAGTTTGGGGTGAAGGAGGGGGAAAGGTGTTCAGGATTTTTCCCTTAGTAGTTATTTTAAAGACAGGCAGCATTATATTAGAACGTGACTCCTACCAGCTTTATCTTCTTCACTACACCACATAGACGGTCCTGAAATGGACCTTCTTGGCTGTGCTATTTTAACTGTTTACAGCTTTAGGAAGGTGAATGTAAAAGGCTAGAAAGTCACTTGAAAGAACTGTACAACCCTTGAAGGACAAATTTATCTTGCTTTGCAAAGATATGAAGGACCACAGGCACAGTAAATCTACATCTCCTTGGCTTTTGAAGCTGAATAAAGCATCCTGCTGATACAAACAACATTGAGAAGTTAAGCTGCTCATATGCTCAATATACTAAATACTTTAATCTAAAGCAGATTTATTTTTCCATTCAATTTTCAAGTGATGACACTCCAAAACCAAGTTCCAAATGAAGTTTCCTCATGTTCACCAAATATATTATAGCTTTGGATCTGAGAACAATTCGAGATGTTTCAGTTAAAATGTCTGAAGCATGTTAGCAGCATATGAAAATAAGACACAAACTAGATTTCATCATCACTCAACCATTTTCCCTCAGTTAAAAGATGTCAAGAAGATATGTCAGTTTTGCCAAAGCAGCACATTTAGTTCTCCAAGATA
Source organism: Strigops habroptila (assembly GCF_004027225.2). Classification (NCBI taxonomy): domain Eukaryota; kingdom Metazoa; phylum Chordata; class Aves; order Psittaciformes; family Psittacidae; genus Strigops; species Strigops habroptila. The sequence goes on along the minus strand of NC_044281.2, from coordinate 13,189,718 downwards.
AACTGAAGAGGTTTGTTCCAGAGATACCGATGGCATGTACCCTGAGCATGCTGGAATCTGGCTACAGAACATAAGGATGGTTGTACTGGGACAGACCAACAGCCCAATATCCTGTATCTAACACTGGTTAATGATAAAGCTCAGGGGAAAGATTACACCAGTAGGGCAAATATACAGTGATATTTATCCAGCTTCCTCTTACAAGCAGCCCAGAAATAGCTGAAGTTTTACCTTTGTGTTAAAAAAAATCCCCATGGTACATTTTTGCCTGTGATGTTGCCTAACCACTGCTCTAACCCAGACACACACATCACCCTGCACAACGAACTCCATGGTTTAACAATCAAGGTTTCATTAACTTTAGTGCTGTGCAACCCCAAACAAGAAGCTAATTTTTTTGTCTTAAAGAAATATACTTTTACAGATACTTAAAAGTAAATACATAGGTAATTAATTTAATAGTCATATAAATATTGCTAACAGATTCCCCAAACAAGACAGTTAAATTCAGCGTACATAAATACATGTGGATATTTTGTCATGAATAAGTAAATTACATACATGCAAGTACCTCTTCTTTTCATATACACTTTACATCAGCACCACAAATATTTCCAGTGTAACACCAGCATATCCCACGTTTAACAACGGGCTGAAGGGAAATACGGGAGTTTAATATTAGTGTAGCACATAGCTGTACCCTGAGAGCACACATCAAACAGACAGCTCTCTATGCCTCAGCTTTAGCCTTAACCCAAACCACTCTACAGGCTGCCCTCCATGAAGTCAACCACTCCAAGGCAGTTTCCAACCCAATTACCAAATTTTAATGCCATAGCACCACTTCCTTTGCTCTGCCTCCATTTGGGAAGCGCTCTGCTCAAAATAAGGGGAAAACTATAGCTATTGCTATCCTTGGTTTAACTCTACAAAGAGAGTTAAGTAACCACAGGCAAATAGAATTAACCATCATGAGAATTTTATGCAGGATCTTCAAGACAGCAAACACGGAGTGCAATCTAGCCTACAATTACCATCTGTGGTTCAATTCCACAGACAAACGCGCTGGTAGTTCCAGATCATTTAGCAAAACACAGAAGGCAGTAAGATCTCCATTTATTTAGCCATCAAGGACTGCCATGCTAACACAGCTGTCAAAGCCAGGGGCATCTCTTGCATTCACTAGGTCCTCACTGGCTTGGTATCCACAGACACAACCTGTATAACATCCGGAACCGTAAACAGGAGCAGGATTTCCATGCTCACTCTGAGGTGAACAGTTGCAATCTCCTCTCCAGTCCAGAAGCCCTCATACTGATTCTCAATATATAAACTTTTAAAGACACCAACAGACAAGTTAAACTAACATTGCTTTAAAATCCTATTACTGACCAGTCACGCCTCTGCTCTGCCTTAAGGCAAAGTATTTGATCTATGTTTTCTTACCTACAATCCTTTACTGTATGTTATACCTATACCTACCAAGTACAAGCAGTGGTCCCTAAAAATACACCAGTTCTAGACTGACATAATTGTAAGGCCTCATATGAATGCTTGCTTCTACCTTCCCTCAGTCATGGGGCCTCCTTGTAAAGTCCAGATGCATCCAGATCCCAGAGGATGCAGCCTTTCAAAATGACAGAATTATTTTAACACCAAGTCAACATTGCAAGATTTTAGCAATAAGAAGAAACCTAAACTGTAAAAACCAGGTAAGTCCATTATGATAGTAAGTGCGTACTACCTAGGAATACCTGTCCGGGCAGGAAGGAGGCAATTCTCTTAACAGTTTTCAAGCTTCAAGTCTTCAACGAATACCCATTAAAACCAAAATTAAATCAAAGCCTGACAGTGCAAGTTCATGCTTTCAGCGGTTCTGACAGTAATATTCCCCATTCTGTTTTTTATTTATACTTTTTGACAAGAAATATGTACAGTATAATGCCTCACCAACAATCTTTTTTGGGATTTCCATTAAATGTTTAGAGGTTTTATGTAATGATTTAAGATAACTGCATTGCTCACAACAATTAAACACTCTCTCTGAAAAAGCTGCCTCTGATGACATATCTCTACCATCAATACGAAGGGCATAGATTACAGTAAAACATAACAGGGAGGAAATCAGGGCACAGTAATACCCTCAAGTAAACAACTTAGAATTAGCTTTATATTGACTTGTACCAGGTTTGAGATTTAGCTTCTCCCTGTCAGAGAAGAGCAGGCAGATACTGTTAAGAATGCACAGAAGATCTGGGCACTCCTACCTAAAAGGTTTCCCCAGTTGTTTTTGTGCAGTTAACAGAAGTACCTGGAAAACACACCTGTGTCAATTATGCTCACCATGTTAGACCTTTTAATTACATTTAAGAAAGAGACGAGGTTTCAGAGTCTCCCAAAACACCTGCCTGCTCCAACAAGCTGCCCTAACCGGAGTCACCGCACAGGGAAAGCTCAATTGAGAGGCCACAAGCAACTATTAGAAAGGCAGAGGAAAAGCGTACCTATAAACCAAGCACGCAGCACATACACAAACAGCCTTCTCCCGAAAAACCCAATTCCCTCAGAGCTTCTTTTAAAGCCCACTGACGCGCCACTTCACATGCGAAGAAACACAACCTACACCCAGACCACACCAGCAGCACCGAACGCTCCCACTCCCGGCTGCAGCGATGCCGCAGAGAACCGCTCACCGCCACGGCCACAGAGCCGGTACGGCGGGCTGGGCTCGGCTGCCCCGCACCGCGCCGCAGGGTCCCCCCTCCAGCGGCGTGCGACTGCCTCAGGGAAAGCGCCCCCCAGCCTCCTGAGAGGAGCGGGGGGCGCCCCACACCCTCACCCCCCTCCCTCCCACACCACAGCTCCCCACACCGCCGCCGCCGCCGCCGCCGCCGCCGCCGCCGCCGCCGCCGCCACCACCACCACCACCACCACCACCACCGCCGCCGCCGCCGCCGCCGCCGCCGCCGCCGCCGCCGCCCGAAAGGGAGACCACGGCCCAAGCCCCGTCGGTGCCGCGGGCTCCGCGGGGAGCACCCACCAGGAGCGTAGCCAACCTCACCTCAGCTCCGGCGGGCACCGCCATCCACCGCGCACGCGCGCTCTCCAGGCGGGAGGGAGGCGGGGGCGCGCGGGGGGCGCCGGGAAGGGGCCGCGCGGGGCATGCTGGGTGCTGTAGTCTCCGCCGCCACCCGCCGCCTCGCAGCTCGCTGTGCGCACAGCCGGCGGCGGCAGCGGCCGCACTGCGGGGCCGGGCCCGCCGGGGCGGGGGAAGGGGCACTCGGCGGGGCCGGAGCGCGGCCGGCGGGCGGGAGGGAGGCGGTGCCCCGGGGGCGGGCGGGGCTAATCGCGGCACGTGGTCGGCGGCATCAGCATCATGGCGCAGCTCACGGCGCGGTTCCGCACCGAGAACCGCAGGTGAGCGGGCAGGCGCCCGCCCGCCCGGCGCTGGGGGGGGTCTGTGTGGTGGGTTCGAGGTGGGGGTAACGCAGAGGCGGTAACGGCGCTGTGTGCCCGCAGGTACACGGTGGAGGATGTGCCCTTCTCGGTGCCTGCGGCCTCCGAGACCACCGACCTCAGCCAGCTCATCAACAAGCTGCTGGCGGCCGGCAACGGTAGGTACCGGGACCGGGTCTGGCGGCTGCTGCTCCCAGGCGGGAGCTCGGAGCAGCCCGCAGCGGGCACCGGCGCTTCTTGCAGGGCTGCTCTGCCAAGGGGTGCCAAGTTCCACTTAGTGCCCGCGTTCCTGACCGCACGCCCCGGGTGCGGGCACAGGCTGCGGCTTTGCCGCAATCCGCCCCGCGGCCCTATGCACCTAGAGAGTCGGATTCATGCTGGGGCTGAGCTTGAGCCGTTCTAGTGCATGGGGCTGCAAGCGAGACGGCTCGGGGCAGGCCGGGCCAAGGAAACGTGCTGCCAAAGTCAGAAGCAGCACCGTGGTACCCGGAGGCCCCTCAGCCCGAGTTGCTCCTGCCCTTCAGTTCTGGTCTGGCTATCCGGAGTAAGGCAGGCTTTGAACTTGATCTGAAACTCATCGGATACCAGTGCTGGTGGGCAGTGCTGGGAGAAAGGCTGGAGTAGTGTTTGCCCAGCACCACAGACCAAGCTGCCCCAGCAGATGGGAATTCTCCCAAACCTGGCAAAACTAATGAAAGAAACCAAAGGTTTGGTTGTTAGGAAAGCCTTTGAGGAGAGCTCCACCATTCTGTCAATGCCAGCTTACATGGGCCTGGCTGACTTGAAAGATTTTCCGGGGAAAGACACCTATGTTAAAAAGTCCCATTTTCTACAAGAAACTAGACTAACTGTATCTCAAACTGCTGAAATTTCTGCAAGTTGCTTTTAACTCATGAGATTGCAAACAACCTGGAAAACTAGTGCACAAAGCTGTGGTTTTGTTGAAATATGGGGCCTTTGTCAATTGTGCCATTACAGAGGGAGAAATATGGTCTGAAATTTCTTAGTATTTACCTATCGCTGCCTCAAATACAAGGCTATAGCTAGCAGGGATAAAGATGTGAGCTAGCGCTGGCAAGCTCCATACAGAACAGTGGTGAAGCACCGCTGTGGTTTGATTAGCTACAGAGAAAAGGATTTAAAAAGTGATGCTGTTCTTGGTGGCGTCCAGTAAGTGCTGACACCTGAACATGGATGTTTCCTAATTTGTTTCAGCGGATCACAAATATGTGGAATTCGACTTCCTCATCAATGGGCAGTTCTTGCGAATGCCACTGGTTACGCACATGGAAATGGAAAATATCTCCACAGTAAGTCATACTCAGCTTCTCCCTGTCTTGGACAATAGAACAGACTTGGCCAGTTTACTTCAGTCTGATTTAGGTATTACACTGTCATCCTGACTAGCTAGAGTTCCTTGCTCAGTTTTATTTCTTTTATGACTTTCCCTGTATTTTTAAATCCATGCTGGACTGCAAAGTGATTAGAGAGTATGAGCAGTGCAAGGAACATAATTATCCAACCTGTTGTGTGTATACAGTTCAGAGGGGAAATTCTTTTCTTATTCAGTTCATCATTAATGTATTTTTGTCTCCTATTCTGTTAGTTACATTGGAGGATAATGAGGGAGGTTAATATTACCTTTAGGAAATATTATGAAATATTTTAGGCACCAGTTTTATGTGGGTAAATACAGAAGAGGAGGAACCTGGGAAGAGAAATTACTTGCTTTTGCTTCCAGCTTGCTAATAATAGTGATTTGATAAAAAAACAGAAAATAATATAGTTTAGACACTTTTTTCTAAAGACTGTAACTCCACTAATGAGGCAAAGGACTTGGATACCAAGATCTTTGCCCAATAAGCTTGCATATTTGCACCATGTTAGAGTTAAACATTGCTGCTATTGATTAAAAAAAATAAACCCACACTAAATAAGTATATTTTGTCTGTGAGCACAGGAAGAAGTGGTGGAAATAGAGTATGTGGAGAAATACATGGCCCCTCAGCCAGAGGAATGCATCTTCCACGATGACTGGATCAGTTCAGTTCAAGCCACTGAAGAATGGTACTGCACTTAAGCGCATTCAAAGTTTTGTCTTGCTTATTCCTGTTGCGTGCATAGGACACCGTGGTGTCAAATGGAGCAGTATTCTGTCTCTTTAATATCCTTTCTCACCCCCTCTTTGCTCTGTTTTTGTTTTGTTTTAACCTGTGAAGTCAGTCAGCTACTTGCTTTGGTACGCAGTTCAGTTTTAATGCCTTATGCTGACAGTGACTTTAATACAAGTAGAAAACAGCTAGTCACCGAACATGAGATACTGTTAATACAAATCCTGTTTGCTATCCTTTCATTTGAAAGGACAGCAAGAATTCCTTAGCTTTCTTTCTAGCTTAAACCCTTGACTTCAAATGTGACATTAATTTGCAACAAATATAATAGCGTGCATTTATACAGAGCTTTTCTTTAAAAAAAAAAAAAACAGACACCATAATTGTCCTTTTTTACTGTATTTTCACATTCATTTTCCAATCAACTAGACAGTGTTCCTATATTAAGTAATGGTTTGAAAATGTTTTGATATCCTCTAGTAACACACCACGAACAACAAACTATCTTTTATTTCAAATTACATAAGTGATCTTAAGTCTAAGCAGTTATTATGCTATTATTTTTTAAGTTTCTGATTGAGGGGTTTTTGTTTGGGGTTTGGTTTTGATTTTTTTTCCATGAAAACATTGTTAAAGACAATAATGTTTCAAATTCTGTAGGATATTAACTGGCTGCTACGATCAGACTGCTCGAATCTGGTCTTTGGAAGGAAAGTCCATCATGACAATAGCTGGGCATACAGAAGTAGTGAAGGATGTGGCATGGGTGAAGCAAGGTCAGTATATATACATTAGGGGAGTAGTAATAGTTTGATTTATTGAGGGAGAAATGTCAGCATTCCTCAACCATGGATATTTAATTATGTAAATGCTACAATTATTTCTGTGTGTCAATGGTGGTAGAAGTTAAGTCATGATGTAAAACAGTCCTTTAACAGTAATGAGTACCGTTAAACATATACATTGTCTATCCATCTTGCAGACATCATTAGCAAATATTGGTATGTATATTTATGTTAATTGTACTTGCAGGGTAACATGATGTAAACAGAGATATGTATGAGTTTCTGTCTATCTGCTGTTTCTTCTTTGGCTAGAATAATTGCATATAAACTATAAAGACTTTGGAAAACTGAATTGGGTGCGAGCATGACTTTTTTTTCTTCCTCAGATAGTTTATCGTGCCTGTTGCTCAGTGCTTCTATGGACCAAACTGTGCTGCTGTGGGAGTGGAACGTGGAGAAAAACAAAGTGAAAGCCCTTCACTGCTGCAGGGGACACGCTGGGAGTGTAGACTCTATAGCTGTTGATTGCACGAGAACTAAAGTGAGTGGCTCCTGGAAAGAAACCTTTGTCTTCTGGGATGTTAACAGCTTGTATCTCAAAAACCCATCTTTTTGTCCCTGCACAGGGACAAAAGTCGTCATGTTGTTTTTGTACTAGTTGTCGTGTAGTTATGACTGACACATTGATTTCTAGTCTTGTTATGAATGGTGGTTATTGAGGATTACAAGCGCTACATCAATGCTAGGTCATCTTTTCAGCGATGTGCTTAACCTCTAATATCATGAAAAGCTGAAGGTGAGGGACTTCAGAGAGCACAAGCCATTATACTACTGCTTTTGACTTCTGTGAGTGAATTCAAATGTTGAAGTAAATCTTACTTTTAACACATGTGAATTTTATGTTATAATGAAGTATTTTCAAATTTGACCTAAATTTTCACAGTCGGTTTGGTGGGGAAAAACATTCCCAGGCTAGTACTCAGAAAAAGCAGGTAGTAGAAGAGGTTCTTTCCCTTTATCAAGGAATTCAGCAAGTTAAGAGCATGCATGCCAGAGGTGGAGTTATTGCTCCCAGCTTGACTCACTATCAGATAGGTTAAAATAAAACCTTTTGGTGCTGAAGGAAATGAAAACTTTTTTGTTTGTTTAAAACATATGTTTCCTGCCAAGGGGGAAAAAAGAATGATTTGGTCAATGGCAAACACTTGGGGTTTTTTTTGAGGAGCTCTGCACTGTTCTTTATGTGTTACAGCCCCTGGGTTAATTTTTGAAGCAGGAAGTGTATTTAGTACGGTTTACAAGGTCTGTCTAGGTCAACTTTTAAAAAATGCTTTCTTTCATACAGTTCTGCAGTGGATCCTGGGATAAGATGTTAAAGATCTGGTCTGCAGGTAAGATAAGCATAAGATGGGATTCTTGGCTCTTAAAAAAACCCCAAACCTATACTTAAAACAACCTGAAAGAGGGATATCCATTTCCTTCTTTAAGAAAAGTGGAGTCTGTAATATTAAAAGCATGCTAGAACTTTTTTGGTAATACTATATACATCACTATACTAAGTAACTGTTCTGGTTGGTAACACAACTTCAGATATGGTTATCAACTGTGTGCTGATGTTTATTCAGAACAAAGTCCTTTTTCATTTATTTTTAATGGATTTATGTAAATGTGCAGGTTTGAGTATAGATTGCTTACACATCAAAAGTTTGTGGGTTATCATCCTGTTTATTATTGACACCATAACATGGAGGACAGTAAGATGACCAGGTCTTTTCTAGAAATGTAGACTAATCCTTTATCTGAATGCTTTCTTTCACTGTTCCAAGTCATATTCATTCAGTTTCAGAGTGTATATGTAGGTATTGTATCTAAAAGAAAGCCTGTATTATCACACACCTGACTTACTGGGTTAAGGAGGGCCTTAAAGATTCATTGCAACTTCATTTTAAAGCTGCATGACCTGGAGAGCATCACTTAATTTGTATTCATTTTACTCTCACTCCAAATGGAGGTAATACTGACCCCATCAGAGGTGTAAGGTTAAAATACTCGTGCATCATAGACAGGTAAACATGGACTGTAAAAATGGGGGTTTACTTAGTTACTTACATGGAAATGCAATTCTAAAACCTCTAGATCAAGTCTGACTGTCTTCTGTCACAGTACCTACAGATGAAGAGGATGAAATGGAAGAAGGAGCAAACAGACCACGGAAGAAGCAGAAAACTGAACAGCTGGGACTAACAAGGGTAGGTTTTGTCCAGAATTTTATTTTAGTGAGGTCCCTCAAAGTAATTTCTCTTTGTTGAAAGTGACTAAAGACTTCTGGTGATATGTTTCAGGCTGATCAAACACGTGTTTCTGTTTGTTGAATAGATTTTTTTAAGGATATTCAATCTAATCTCCTCTCACGTTTTAATCACAGACTCCCCTGGCAACTCTCTCAGGCCACACAGAAGCTGTCTCCTCTGTGCTGTGGATAGATGCTGAAGAAATTTGCAGCGCATCATGGGACCACACCATTAAACTCTGGGATGCTGAGACTGGAGATCTCAAATCAACCCTGGTGAGATCATGATACTTTATCTGCAGGTTCAGCTGAAGTCCAGCGCAAAGAGAACAGTTGTGCAAAGTAGTAGCTCCCCTCTTAGAGTTACTGTTTTCTTTTCTGATAGACAGGAAACAAAGTGTTTAATTCTGTCTCCTACTCACCACTGTGTCGACGCCTCGCATCCGGGAGCACTGACAGGCATATTAGACTATGGGATCCTCGCAGCAAAGGTGAGCTATAACATGCATGTTCTCAAAGTTGTTTTTTCAAAATCAGAACTTCTCCCTGTTGGGAGACATCTCACAAACTGTCCTCTGGTCCCTCTGCTTGAAACAAGTCATTTGGGGGCTTTGGTTGAATACAAAGTTAACGTTTATTTTCTGTAATCTGGTGCAAGACTTCGATTTCTAACCTGATAATTTAGAAAACTCAGCTTGGGATATTAGGGGTTTTTTTCCTAAATTGGTCAGACCATCATTAAACCGAAACAGTCACTTTGTTACAATATAGCGGTGACATGTCTGACAGGACTGCCGGTAACTTATGATTAAGCCTACCAGATATATTTCATGGACACATTTTCTTGTTTAGCTTCTATAAATCTATTAAAGTTTAACAGTATCATCTTCTTATATGTTAATAATGAAAGCATTTTTTTGTTTTGTTTGGGGTTTGTTTGGATTTTTTTTCCAAAAATCTTTGAAAAGAGTCTAGTGACAAGAAAATACACTTTGAGAGTTGTCTGGGTTTGTTGTCCCTGTCCTCTCCCCTGAACTTGTGTGGCTTTTGTTTTTGTTTGCCTTCTCTTTGATTTTTGAAGTTAGAATTACTGGTGGGAAAAAACTTACCTTGAACACAAACACGTTGCTGACTGCTTTTCTCACTGAAGTTTGATACATCTTAAAAGTGCTGGTTTCAACTGGCATCTACTGATGTCTTTTTTTCCTTCTGTTCAGATGGCTCCTTGGTTCTGCTGTCTCTGACATCTCACACAGGCTGGGTGACATCTGTGAAGTGGTCACCTACCCATGAGCATCAGCTGATCTCTGGTTCTCTTGACAACATTGTGAAGCTCTGGGACACAAGGAGGTAAAATAAACATGCGTTCTTTGCTGTTGAAAGGCATTCAAGTTTACAGGGTCTGTTAATGCAATGAAATAGCAAAAGCAGCCTGATACATTCATTGGAAACTTCTGTGGCAATTGTGAAAATCCTCTAGGTTTTAGGAGTCACAAGGGAGAAAAATACCTGTAGTCTACCCAAGGACGCATGGCTTAACATCTGGGAGGGCTGTATGGGACTTACCTGGCATCAACAGCAGCATTGAGTGACATGAGGAGGCAGCAACCATAACATTGCTACTAGGATTAGGAACAGCAGATGGTCTGCTAACCATTCCTCTATTTTAAGGAACAAAATACATTCTCTTTCTGAGGAATGTATTTTTGCTAAACAGTGTGAAGTTTCACTTGGTACTCTTTTTAGACCTTTCCTTACAAATTTCTAAGCAATGAAATAGTTTGCATTCAGAAGACATAAATGGCTCTTTTGGAAAATGGAAAATGCACACAGTCAAACAGTATTCACATGTGGAAGAAGGAAACTGTATAATAAACTGTTCCTGACAAGCAGATTGATTAAATTTCAGTTTCAAGTTTGCAAGCAGGTGAAAAATGTTGCTGCTTTTATCTCTGGGGATGTAGGAGAGGTTAATACTGATGTGATCAGCCCTGGAGAAAGCAGAGAAAACGTCACAGATGGCAGATAGCTGTACTCTTTGAAAGCATTTATAACTGCTAGTCCACATCTGTTTGATAGAATTTCTTCCAGGGACCAATTTTGTTTTCTGTAATTGCTCTTGTAGCTTCAAATGAGTGACTGTAAATACCTGTTTTTTACCAGTTGCAAAGCTCCTCTGTATGACTTGGCTGCTCATGAAGACAAGGTTTTGTGTGTGGACTGGACAGAAGGAGGGGTAAGAATCTGAAGAGCAAATTGCTCACTTTACATGCATGGTGGTTAGGAAGGGGGCTGAAAGGTCTGAACTATTTTTCCTTTTATGCTTAAAGATAGAAGAGAACAGGAAGTTTTAGTTGTGCTGTGGTTGATACTGGGTTGATAACTGGGTGTTACTGTCGTACGCACTGCAGCACTTCTCCATGCTACTGTGTAAAGGAGGAGGCTGGGAGTTTAAGATCTGTAGAATTAAGTGGGAGTTACACTGAATTCCAAACAAGGAGAGACATGAGAACAGCACCACACCTTGCTGAGAAAATACACGTTCCAAGGTACTGTTTGCTGCCATGGAGACTAAGGCAGCAGCAGGAACTGACAGCTGGGATATGGCAATGCACATAGAAGGGGGGAAACTACATAGCAAGCTGTTCTGCTACTTGTCATGGTACACACATGTACAAATGAGCAAAAAGCGTCTTGTTAATGTTCTAGTTTCTCATTGTGGCTCCTGTTCTCAGTTAAAGCTTTACAAATTTTCGTGCAAAACTTTACTTCTAATTTTAGGAGGAGGGTAAGGGACAAAGTTGCTTCTGCACTTTGAATCTGGGTTTTAGTCATACATTAGTAGTTCATTTTCATTATTTCTTTTTGTCTTCAAAGGAAAGAAAACCAGTCCTCAACTTGTGTGTAGGTATTTTGCTTAGTTCTGCTATTAATCACAGTTTTCTTTTCCCCTCATCAGTTGCTGTTGAGTGGAGGTGCAGACAACAAACTGTATTGCTACAGATACCCAACTACAGCCTCTGATGTTGGAGCATGAAGGTCAACAGCCAGAAGACTTAAAAAAAGTTGAAAAGATTTTTGCAGCAGTTGTTCTTTCTGAAGAAAGGAGCTTTTTGTTGCTCAGAGCTCTGCTGTTCTTGGTTTTATTCTTGATAACCTATATCCATATTTATCACAGAAAAATGGCCCCAAGCAGTTACAAATGTGATTAGCGTGAAACAAAGCAAAGAGTATTTCCTTCCTTTTTGATAGCTATTTGTATAGCCCTTTTAATACAGAGTAAACTGCTCCTGATACTTACAAAAAATTACTCATTAGATTAAATTATTTTTTTTTTTTTTTTAGTTTACCTTCTTTCCCCTGGAAAAAACAATAAAGCTTTTATCTACAGTTCATTCTTAGTGCCTCACTTCAGATAAAAGTCAGAATTAGCTCTCCTTTCACTACACCTGTTAGCAGTTCTTATGATTAGGTCCTTAACCGACAATCCCAGATTTCTTTCTTGGATGAAAACTTAGTATGTTTGCAGTGCAAATGGTATGATATAAAGGAACTTGACAGATTTCCTGGCAGATGAAATAGTCCTTTTTTGTTGCTCATAAGTTAGGGCTGTACATTTTTATATGTATAGAAACAAATGGAGGATCACACAGAGAAGGCAGAAGAAAAAATAATTTGTTCATAGAAAGAATGGATACAAAAAGTTGCAATAGTTTTTAGGTTGATAGAGGGTAAGAACTATCCAGACATGCTCATTTTCTCTGCTGGTGGGCTTGCTTTTAATTCAGCATTTAAATGAAAAAAGCTCTTAACTGCAGTTTGTTAGATGTCATGTGTGTGATGTTAAACCAGCTTATATGTGTGTTTAACTGTGGAAGCCAAAGCTTTCAATAAGTGTAAGACCTGTACAGCACAATCAAGTCAAATGCAATTTGCAGAGTTAATTTTTCTTGGAAAGAGTCAAAACTCTGACCACCATGGACAGGGTTCAGAGTAAGCAGCTTAGGAAATACCAGAACAGCAAATGTATGGAGAACACAGCAAGCATACAGTGGAATGATCTCTGATCCCTTGGCTCTGCATGTAATGTACAGCAACTAAGACTAACCTTTATTTACAAATGCTGCTTGCAACGTATTAGTTGTCTTACCATCATTTTATTATCCAGGTGCATGTTCTTAGTATGTGCTTCATCCTTTCTAAAGCAATAAACACTGAATAGTGAATATACCTTAACATAGAAATTAGTTATTTTGTTTTCTTAAACTTTATTCCTTTAAATCATTGCTTTCTATTTACTCCACAAACTGGAACTTGCAAATATGGTGTGAATAACTTCTGTTTTGTAAACCTATCAAAAACACAGTGCATTTTTTGAGCATGAATTTAGTATGTGCTAGAATGTGCAGCATTCCTTCTTCCCCGCCCTTAGAGATTTGTGTAATTTCACAGGCTCATTTGTGGATACACCAGTCTGTTCTAGCAATCATTGGCCTAATGTTCATAAAAGTTTAAAAATCTAATAATTTTGTAGTGTGAAAACAGAAGAGACTAATAGGCTCTTTAGGTAATCCTTAATCCAATATGCCTGACTTTTGGAGGTCTTAGCCAAGTGAAGTTTGGAGATATTTTTAGTGGAAGGCAAGGAAGGAAGTTTGGAAACTAGCGTGCTTCATTTCAAGATTCCCAGTGACTACTTAATGTAAAGTCTTGAGCTATTTTGTGTACTATATGAAACATCCATTTTATTGCAGTTTTTCTTTCAGATACATTATGCTTGAGCATAGCTTTTAGAGTTACTGTGGTATTTTATAGTCAGATAGCTGTGAAGCATCTCCAGCCAATTTAGTTGATAAAGTAAGTAGGTTCTCTTCCATGCATATGCCTAAAGGTAACCTTAATATGGTCTTCTTGCCTTTTCAGAAAGACTTAAAAAATAGTTTTACAAAAGGTCATGTCACTTGGACTGTCAGCTTAGCTTAGAAAGGTTAGTATTATTTAGGCCTACGAAACCGCAGCTGGCATTAATGGTTTCAGTTTTAAACCCTGAATCCCTTAGATCTACTACACTAGTCACCCGTAGTAACTACACAGAGTGTAACCAGAAAGGTTTTGGTAGACCACAGTTCAGAAGCAGGAGGGTTTTTACACCCTCCTCTCACTCTGGGTTCTCTTATTTGGAAAAGTACTGTGTCAGACACAGAAAGAAGCGACTAAGTAAACTATATTGACATTATGAAGCAATACCAGCATAAGTACAACATATTTTTGGAATGCATCCATGTTATCTCTGTCTACAAGTTATCCTAGAACCCACAGAAATACTTTTTACATTTGGCTGACTGACAGTTCTTGGGAAAATCTGTAATCTCAATTCAAACATTTTAATAAGAATATTTGTTTTCCTCCAAACATGCAGTTCTTTCCTTTAAAGTAATGATGTGAAATTAGAGTGGCTAGCATAAGTTGATTTTAGAATTGCAAAAGAACTGAGTCAAAAGCAAATTTAGTCTTCCAGAACTAGGGTGCTGATGGTGATTCTACTCACAAAAATACTTCCCCCCCCAAAAAACCTCACCACCATTTCTGCATATTATTAATGCCTTGGTAGCATAATATAGAACAGTAAAGAACTTATATGTACTAATGGTTAGTTTTCCTTAAACATCAAAATGATGCTACAAGTGAGGGGAACAAAGACAATAGCCAACTACTGCACACTTCTTTTTTGTATCAATGGGGATGGAGGGCAGCTGGGTTTGGTTTTGAGAGGTTGTGCAATACATTGTTCTGTTTCATCTTTTCATTCTGCACTGACACCTGGCATGAACCGTTAGCTTCACTAGCACACATATGCTGCCTCTAAATATAGTTCAAACAATGTCATGCGTTAAGACATGCGTTAAAAGCGTTAAAGACGAGTGTTCACCTGCTTGGTCTGTAGTTCGGTGTCTCACTTGCGTTTTCTGTTCACGTGCTTTTCCCCACCTGGTTCTTTCAGCTTTCTTCTTGCTTTGAGACTTTCGTCCTTGCCTCTGGACGATTGCCATCGCTTTCCTACAGGCAGCCCTGGCAGAGCACTGATTTTCCTTTCTTGCTGGCATTTTGTTTAGTTTTTTAATCTTTAATTTCTCAGCCTTCTCCCAACTGGGGGATTGAATTGAAAACGAGGAGGGGGAAGGAAACTGTAAGTGTTCCAGTGAAAGTGACACACAGCCTTAATCAGCACACATGGGTAATGCCATTGCCCATGCTACCATCCACAAGCTCAGCCCCTGTACCATAAACCACACAGACCCCCACCAGGGAAGGTCCTATCAGGTCACCTACAGCACTGCAGATGGCAGCCTCAGCCTGCATGCTGGTCACGGCTTTGAGACTCCCCAAACTCACCTCAGATACTGGCTCCCCAGTTAAATCCTTTGCTGCTGGACCCTCTTGTCTGGGTGTGAGCTGCTCAGAAGTGCACTGTGTGCTCTGGAGGCACAGGCAAGAGGAGAGGACAGGCTGACCGAGACTCTAGGCTTCTTAGGCTGCATTTTGTATGAGTGTAGGACAAGGATGCACATCTCCAGCTGGTGCTGCTTTGCCTATTCCTTTCAACATACAGCCCATAGCCTGGTGGTGAGGTTTCTCCTTAATGAAAATAAACTTATACAAAGTTTAAATGAGTTTTGTATATGTAATTGTGGCAGGCTGTCCTGTCATGTTATCCCCACTGCACCTCTGTGTGATAGTTAAATGGCTGAGGAAGACAGCTTCTCAGAGAGCAAGATCCTGTTCTGATGGGTAGGACTATAACCTTACCCTTGTTTTCTAGCCCAGCATCCAAGCAAACAGAATGGCTATTTCACTAGTTTTGCACCAACACCAGTGTAAGCTTCAACTTCCCTGCAGTTGACTCCTGCTTGGCCATCTCAGATGAGAGAAGCACACAGATACAATGAGCTGCACAGGCTACTGTGTTGGATAGCTATACAAGTTATAGTAGCTTATGTTGCAATTCATATCCCAAAAAAGCCCAATTGAGTTAGCATCATCAATTTTATTTTTTTTTTAAACATAAGCACATTGGCAGAGATCTCAAATTAGGGGCAAAACTTGGGTTAAAATTAATTCTCATGAAAACCAATGTAAATTGTCCTGAAAATGGCATGAAATGAGCGGCTTTTCAGCTGCCACTGAGAAGCTGGCTGAGCCTGGTCTAGGAAAGACAGCTGCTCAGTCTGGATGAGTCTACCAAGCCATCCAAATCAAGATATATTCTGTGTGGAATGCTGAAAACATAACTCAAACCACGAAAATGTCAATTCTGCATCAGTTACAATATTCATATTCAAAACTTCCAAATGTCAACTTTGCATATCTCTGCAATTTATTCCATTGGGCAACTAGTAGCCTGTGATCAACGGGGGATCTTAATGTGAATTTTAAAATCTGTAAAACTAATCAAACATCAAAATAAACTCTTTGTTATTGCTACTGAGACTTTCAGCTTCTAGGTTAAGCAAATAAATGTCTTTAAATGTTTGAAACCACCTCGGAATGCAAACCAGAATTCACAAAAAGCTGTATGGAGAAATACTCTAATTATAGCAAAATATTCCAAGGATCTAGATTGCTTATTCAAAAGGGTCCCCCCCTCACCACACTTTCTATCGTCTATGGTCTATAGAGAAAGGAAGTTCTGATCTTCAGCCAGACCATAGCTGCTGTAAACTGCACGTGAAAGATGGTTGAGGTCACTTGGAAGAGCATTCAGGAAATGCTCGCTGCCTTAACAGCTCTCCTTTAACTCTCTTTCTATCCCAGCTGTTGATAAACATTCGAGTTTGTTACACACACACGCACCCACAGAGCTATCTCATGGATTTCTGCACACAAGACATGTCACAACACTGGCCAGTGGTAAACAAAATAAAGGAGAAACACTGGAAATTGAAACAAGCTCACCAAAGAATGAAGATGAGTATGTGGTAACATCTGATGCAGAGCTGGCTGCCAATTAGAGATAAATCTAAGGATCATAAGCAGTGTCATTATAAATTGATACACAGAATACAAATATATGGAAGTGACATCATTTTTCCTCCCTCTAACGAATATCAGTTACTTTCAACAGGGCAGTCTCAGTCATTTGTATCGAGAAAGCCAAAAAACGGCATCCAGAGGCCTAGAGTTGGAATTACATTATTGTTTTCTGAAGCTATTCAGCAAAGAGGAGGACTTCCTTGAATTATTCTCTGCTCTAAACGGTGTCATCCCCATGTCAGTGCACACATCCCTGCATACACTTGATGTTTGGTAGAACAGCTTAACAGTTTTGAGGTTACTGCATTAACCAAAGTGTTACCATAGAATCTGCCAGCCAGATGGAGAATTCTTTCTGTCATGCAGGGCTTGTTCAGGGATCAGGAGGATGACAACAACAAATGAGCTACACTCTTCTTTTTTAAAATACTTGCAGCATTAAAGGCTACTGGGCGACATGAATCCCTCATTTGTGTGATCCTAAGCCTGAAGGCACATTGGTGATGGAAGAGTGGATGTGGACACCCAGAGGCATCTGCTGAAAACACGTACTTCGAACCAAACTCCGGAAGGTGTGGCATGGGTGTGTACTAGTGGGAAGAGTTGTTCCTACTATGATATGATTTGGACTCACCACAAACATCTGTTTTCTAATGTCCCTTGTCAAAGTAAACACAGTAACTTGTTTTCTAATTTAAAAAGCACAAATTTTCCCCTCTCACATTCTTTCCCTCTCTCCCATCTTTTCTCTCTCAGGTTTTGCATCAACCTTAGCCTGACTCTTGGAAGGCTCATGCAAATTTGGGAACTCTTTTCGATCTTAAAAAAATAAGTATCATAAAAATCAAAATCTGACAGGATTTCACTGAGTTCCATCAGGGACTAGAATCTGTGTGCTAGTAAGAATACAAGTGATCTTTAACTCTTCCATTCTCAACAGTGACCTCTCTCAGGTGAGAGATCTTTCAGCAGATCCTGGATTGGTAGTTATTTATTTTGGTGGACTTCATGCATAGGAGGAAGTGTTGGAATTTGCTGGCAGCAAGTTTTTAATACTTGGAGCAAGGATGGAGTATAGTTCATGATGTTACACAAAAGATCTTTCTCCCATCACCAGGCAAGTGGTCCTCTTAATATATCCATAGCATTTAAAAGAACAATAAATTATGTAATAATAAGGTTTTGCCTTTAGGTTTTTAGAGCATACAGAGACTCCCAATGGGTAGTCTCTGTTGCTTCTCAGAAAACTGCACCATGGCCAATAGTTATCTCCTGCAGTTAAAATGCTAAACAAAATGTTTCCTAGGTCCAAAGAGCACAGATCTGATCAGATTCTGGTTTCAGTTACACTGCTGTAATTCCTGAGCATTGTCAGTTAAGACAACGAAGCCTATAAAAATCAATGGATTTAATATAGGTTTAGAGAGGAGCTTACATGCAGCCTGTCTGAATGTAATTTACAATAATTAGATCTTCTATCTTAATGTAGCTGAAAACTGAGTCAGTACCAGTTTCCAAAAAATCAAGTACTGTGTGTCAGCGAAGCCTTTTCTGGAAGGAAACACAAGATTTTGTCTTCATAGTAACTAAGCTTTGGAGCAAAATGGTGAGGGGGAGGAAAACATGTTTTTTTCTCCCCTTCTAATCCAATCTATTTAAACAGAGGAATCAAAACAGCAGATGTTTAGTATGAAAAATGTTGCCCAAGATACTGGCGCCACAGAATCCAGCATGAACTCACCAAAGATAAGATGAAGAGACTATAGTTTCCCTATTTCAGTTTTACCAGTCACTAGTCCGCTGCAATTTAAACATACAAGTCCGGAGTGTCATGTTTAAAAGAAGCCGTCATTTTTGTAAGGAGAGCAGTTTACAACCCATGCACCATTCTAAATCTCTGCAGTACCTGTAATACTGCTTGCTAGATGTAAACAGAGGACTATGACACACAAAATTCTGACCAGATCATTCTCAAGAACAATAATATGAGACCATGTAGCAGAGAAGCCTGTTTTAATGAAAGAAATCTCTACCACTAATCTTTTCTCACCTTGCTGCAGTGTAGTGCAGCAACTGAAAAGTATTTTCCATTTTGAGATGTCTGAATTTTATCCCTCATACCTTGGCACACACATTTGAAACTAATGATTTCACTTTAGCTGGCTCAAGTTTTGCTTTCATGTTTCCTACTGGCCTTCTCTAACTACTTTTTATAATTTACGACACAGCAGTTTGTAGGGCTGCTACTGTAAACAGTTAGAGAGAACCATAAGCTTTTTTATTTCCCTCTGCAGCAGCAGTACCTTCTTTCTATTTACTTTCCTCATTTTGCCACCCTCTCCATGTTTTGTAAGGAAAGTATCTAGTTTCTCATTCCTCACAGGAGTATCAGGATCAAGGACATAAGTCTCCCTCTTTTTCAGTACATCAAGTTTTGACCTTTAGGCTAATGCGCCCTGATACAGCAGACACTACAGGTGCCTAATGCATTGCCACTGTATCTCTCTTCCCACATGTGTTACTGACCGCATTATGACACTAGGGCCATCACGTTAGGCAGTATTTGCCTTTGGCACACCTTTTTGTCATTTACATTTATTCTGCAAAGGTCTCTGCTATTAGTTTTCCCCCCACCTTTAGAAGAATTATTGAGCACCTGAAGAACAGGGGGTAAGTGGAAAGGAAGCCCAGCTGGTGCTCAAGTGATAAGCAGCAGCCGTGGTTGCCAACATCCCTCCTATGCTGGCTGGAGGGCTCTGTGAAGAACCATCACCCATAGTCTACAAGCACAGCTGGGTGTCTGCACCCCTGTAGGTTAACCCACTATCCACTCCCCAGAAGCTAATCCTCCCTCTGTGTCTGTGTTCCTAATTACTTTTAATGAAAGGCATAAATAGCTTGAACCACCACTCTGTGTGCTTGACTTCTGTCCTGATTATATTTCATAAATTCTCTACAAATATACACTCAGCACTTGTCAGTTGTCAAGTTCAATTCTTGTTTCACACAGAAATATCATCTGCTTATGTCAAGTTGAAGTCTGGTTGAGTCTTTGAATGTGATTCTGCCCATATTGCACTGCTGCCCAGTGAAACACCATACTGAAATAAGACTTTCTCTGTTTCTGAATAGAAATACCCCAATGACCCCTAAAAAGAATTCTGTTCAACTTGACTTGCAGTTTCCTTTTGTTGCTGGGAAGCTTGATTCCTCCAAGAATTGTTATATATTAAATTTTGTAATTTTGATTTTATATTGTTTATATATATGCTTATATAATATTATAGTTTAACTTATTCTGCCCACAAAATAATGAATCAGCTGGGGTTTTTGTTCTGTTCAGATGACCCGCACAGATATCTACTACTGTGTAGTGGAATACTGAGGGTTACTGATCGGGACTTTATGTAGTAAGTAGTTTATTATGTAGTAAGATGTTTATTGTAGTTTGAGGCTGCTCTTCCTTTTATCCTTCTTTTAGCATTCTTGGTACTAAAATAAATACTGACTATGTAATATTAGGGATATATAATCTTTCTCTCTATATATATTTATATGTATCTGTATAGTCTGTAACATCCAGATGCATTAAAGCATTGAAGTTACATTAATACATTAAAACATACACTAAAATAGGCAATCACTGCTTCAGATTGACCACTATGAGATTAGGTTTGAGAATTCATGAAAAAAGACACTGCTGCATTTTCACAAATAGAAGAAAATCAAGTCCTTTGTTAAATATTTAACCTAAGTAGACTTTGCAGGGCCTATCACTGAAGCTATAATTGCAATGAAGGAAGAATTTTACAATCCTTGAAAACTTTAATGGCACCCTGTACTAAAAAAAAAATTGTGTCTTTCCAGGTACAGATTTTAATGTTGGCATAATAGCATGCAATTGCAGGTGTGCTATTCATTATAAACCACACAGCCTAACAGGACTATTAGGTGGCCAGTTTATGGAAAAGAACTTCCCTCTCCATTGCACCTTTACTCCTTGATCCTTTAAAAGCAAACAAAAAAAAACCCCTCAAACCAGAACAATCCTTGAGATATCAAAATCAGTATTACACAGATACGTTAAGAGCATTTATCGGAAGTGGTCTGGAAATTAATATTTAGAATTGCATTAGAACTGCACAGCCTTTCAAAATGCTCTACTGTTTGTAATGAACATTTCAGAAGTATTAAACATTCAGAATTCTTTCAAAGTGTTCATGAACATATACATAAAAACCATAGACACACACTCCCTCATCTTTATTTTCAACTTTTTGAATTATTAGTGTCTCTCTCACAGATAATATAATTGTTTCTAAGCTTCCATAAGTTTCAAGAAAAAGAGCAGAAAAATGCCCCTTTTTAAAACTCCTGGAAACGTTACATTGCTGGGAATGCCTTCTTAAGCCCCAGAGTTCAATTAAAGACAAAGTAGAAAACCAGCAAAAAAAACCCCCGAATCTAGATTGAACAATACAGTAAAATATTCACATTCACCTTCCTTTGTAGCAGGCCTATTAGCCATTATACCCTTAGCTGTTTTTTCTTCCCAACGCCCATCATTTCACCATTGTTCCACATGAAGTCTGACATGGACAACAGCGACTCATTTTTTAACTAATTCCTCCCCTAACCCCACGCACACCACATCTAACTGCAAACGCTGTCAAAACCTGAAGGTCTTTTTATGCATCTTATCAGTTTGAACAATGTGCTTGTTCTGCCACCCCCAGAGTACTCATGATAAAAATAGTCAATAAATCGGAATTGCCACACATCCTATTTTTCAATTACTTTTTTTTATAGCTGTACCTGAGGGAAAAAATAAGCTAGGGCTCTTATTAATGTTTCAGGCAGAGCAGAATGAAGGTGCTGGAAGCTGGAAAGCAGGTGAAGCTGGAAAAAGGACAGATGTCAAGGGACGGATTTCCCTTTCTTCAGCCCTTTCAAAACCTTTCAAAGGTTTTAAACTTGTTTTTTCAGCAGTCCCCATTCACTCAGTCGATTGACATATGATTCAGAGAACACAGGTATATATGACGCAGATACATTGGGAGGGTTGTGTGTCAAAAGCAAAAGCCATTTTATACCTGAAGAGAAAACCAGTTTCCTAAACTCTGATATGTGTAAAGTACAAGCTAGCAGGTGGTGATGATAAAAGGGAGCTCTACACACCTCTCTCTTCCCCATCATTTGAGACAGTTCAAGCTGTGTGCCTGCTCTACTTCCTTCCCACACATCCTTCTCCTGTTCAGATTGGGCTGCACAACCAACTCAGACTGAATGTTAATATAAGCTCATCCACAAAGATATACCGAATCCAAAATATCAGCCTGATACATCAACACTTGGCAAAGCCCTTACAGTTCTGTCAGGGGGATCTTACTGCCAAAGTGCCCAGGCTGCAATAAGCAATAGCTGTTGTTACACACTCAAGCTATTATTAGACATTTTCAGTCATCAGAGTGAAGGCGAGTTCAATGCTACTGTTGGGTGGATAGACACACACCTTGCTATCAAAACCAGATCCCTCATCCACTTGTCTGCTGACAGTTAGCAAGAGTATGAGAGTCATTATTATTCTATGACATTTTAATTCTATGTATATTCATAACGCTGGGAATTCCAATTCAAAAAATGGGCATCGTCTAAGTGGGTATTTGCAATGTTCATATGCACTGTTGGCCAAGAGCATGCAAACAGGTTCCTGTTATTGCTGTAAATACACGATTGCATTCACGGAACACGCACTCTGGTACCTTTACACTTGGGGGCATAGAATGGAAAAAAGTCAACTTTATGTACCACCTTTTAGCTGAGCATTTATTATTGTTCTTGCCATGTGGTAAGAAGGCAGTGAGGGGCAGACTGTGGTGTGAATGCTGATAAACTCGAAGGCTAAATCTTAATTTAACTATGCTGTAGTTGCAGTCAGTCCACTTCTCCCATGTTTCCCCAAAATATTCTGTTCACTTGGGTACCTGCATATTTTACTATTTGTTCTTCTTTTACTTTCAAATATGCCCCTTGTCTCACCTTGGGCAAAACCCAGCAACATTCAGCCATAAATCTACAATGCCTGATAGGCTGTGGAAGAAGGTTGCATGGAATAAAGAAAAGCATCACTGTGGATGAAAGATGAATCCCAGAAGCTGTATCCTGAAAACTGGAAGCAAAATGGGGAATTCAACAAGTAAACATTCACTCATCCATACATCTACTGCCTACACTAGACAAAGCACTGGTTGCCAACAAATTCACCATGACATGTCATCTTAGTACATTTTTTAGGTACTGATGACTATTGTATCTCATGAGGGGGCTCAGCAAACAAAAAGCCAAAAGAATCCTCTCCACACCTGGAGAACAAACCCTGCTGTTTTCTATATTTGCTGCTAATACAAAAGAATATCCTTAGTACCACGAACAAGTCACCATAAGAGGAACCATGCAACAACTTTCCTATGCATGTAAATACTTGCCTTCCCAAAGTCTCTCCATCTTGTGTCTCTCCAGCAGTCGCTCTTTTAAGTGCTTTTTCTGAACAAAGGGGTGAAGGAAAACTTAACTCCATTTTCTGCCTGAAACACTCTCCTCCAGGATGACACTGTAGTCATGTGCAAAGTGCACAGAGTTAAAATTCTGTAAAACAAAATGAGAGTTAAAATTCCATGTCTACTGCTATGTTACTGTACAAGATTACGTGCATACCTTCAGTGTGTTTTCACTTTTAGGAAGTGAAGAGGTTATAAATATTAGTCTATTTCTACACTTTTCTCCAATAGATGTTCAAGTTTCTTCGGGATAGACACAATCACCTTACTATATCAGTATGTAAAAAGCCTTGTAACAATAGAGAATGTCCCAGTCCTACAGGTTTTTAAGTTGGTTTGAATTTATAGATTCCCTAATCAGAAACTATTGCAGGTAGTTTACTGTTTAATGATGGTCAAAGACTGATCTCCTTTTGCTGTTGCACCTCCCCCTTTTTTATGGGTTTAGATACAGATGCAAATAAGGGTTACCAAGTCTGAGTTTGAGAAGCTGGAAAAGGGCCTGTCAGAAGGTGAACCTGCTTTAAGGCAATCAGTGTAACCTGCTGTCACATTCCCTGGCAGTCTATTGGGTATCTGCTGTAACACCAGATCACTCCTGCTCATCAGCCTTCCCAATCTCCCATGACCAAGCATGTGATTTACCATGGTAGGTACGGACCTGCTGCCTTTGCCTGTCTGTGTTCTGGAATGACCACTCCTGAACAGCAGTCTTGTACAGTTCACACATCTTTTTCAATTAAAGAGAGCAAATGTAGCTAAGTATTTTAGAATTTCTTTTCAACTTAAAAAGTAAAATCTGAAGAATTCTGCCTTCTGGAAAGCACCATAAGGAAAGGCTGAATCCTAATTCCTTGTTTTGCTCCAAGCAAATGAAATATACTATGCTCATTCACCCTTAAATCTTCCAATTACCCTTCCATCCAAAAATCACGTGCTCAAGCACTTGGACACAAGATCCACATGCTCAGTAGTGAGTTTTCCAATTTTAGAATATATGAAGGTTATGAAGAAATGGCTGTAAGACTGGATTGTGTTTTTCAAGTTTGAGATCTCATAGAGCTTGGGGTTTGTTTTTTTTTCTTTCTTTTTACAGTGAATCAAAAAGGAAGCCAATTGTTTGAGATCCACACACTGCAGAACCAGACAGTTAAACAACAATGCACATAGCAGCCAGCTTTAAATTTGTTCAAGGACTTCTTTGCCTCCCTTAGTAACCTTTCTGCATTTCTGCAAAATAGCTCATGCCCAAAGTCCTTGAACAGCCTGTAGTTTTCCAGCCATGTTCTGTTACACAGGAGGTAAATTTCTTTCACACTAAGACAATGGCTTTCTTACAGATGCAAAGTTTTAGGACAGGAGAATGATCATTTAATCTAGAATTACACAGCTGAAATGCATTCATCTCATTCAAGGTTATTCCCCATGCTTATGTGCCAATCTATACTGAAGTATGAAATATTTATCATCCTCCTCCCTCACTTTTTCCCCTTTTAAATCTCTTTGGCCACATTGTATATTAAAATTCCACCTATAAAAGAGCATTTTTATAGACTAAAAAAACCCCAGTGAAATTAGTAAATGGCTATACAGCATTGTAACTTAGAAATGGAATCTTCTTGTTAAGTGTGACCAAAATTTTGGCATATCATCATCTTCCTGAGGAAATATAAACAGCCCCAGTGTTATGAAGTATAACCAGAATTTCCGCAACAGTTTCTAAACACATTAGTGAAACTATTTTTACAAACAGATACTTGAGAGAACATTATTATTACACATCTTGCACTGTACAAATCAATAAATTAGAGAGATGGAACAATAAGTCAATGTAGTTATTCTTTAAGAAATAGTTTTTCCCTAGCCATTACAGAAGACTCCCTTAAACAACCTCACTGAAGAGGTCAGAGAATAAAGATGACATTTCCAGAAATACCAATAAGTAAGCACAAAAAATAAGCTGGTCCAGAAGAATCATAAACATTCTGTACATGTTTTATTAGGAAGGAAATAGCTGCTTCCCAGAATTCTTAAAGAAAAACAAACCAACCTAAAAAAAGACCATTTGCTAATTTCTAATTTTTTCCTTCAGCATGAAGTCTTTTTCTTCTTTTCCACCTTAGTTATAAGTATCTCCTTCTTTCACAGTACAACAGTTTTAGATTTCAATGTTCCTGGTAGCATTATGTCACATATGTAAATGATGACATGTTCATTAATTTATACCTACCAAATTTAAATAAAACCAGTTAAATACCTTCATAGTAGTAATCTCTCTTCCCTGAGCAAAGAGCTTCTCCATGGTACAAGCTGTTTGCATGCTAGTGAGGCAGAGAAGAGAGAGCAGCATTAGGTCCTCTCTACTGAAAAAGTCCTTCGGGCTACTGCAGGCCAAGCTGCCAAAGCAAGCAGAGGACAGAGAAGCTACAGTCAAGTGAGATCTTTGCAAAAGGTGTGCCCAGACTGTTGTACCTGCTATAAGGCAGACCAAATGGATGGAAATACTCATAAATGCAGAGAAGTGGCAACTTCATTATCAAGTGTTTTCTTTAAAATTTTTTTAGGAAACACAAATTTTATAGGGTGCTTAATCTTTTACCTTCTTAACTTAATTACCAGGAACAGGGAAGTTAAAACTTAAGTTATTAAACACCTGAAAGGCATCTAAGATGGTATTTCTATAGGCCTGAATACCACAGGGTAAGGTCCAGCACCATGGTGATGTGGTAAAGAATGATTGCTGTGTATCTTGGACCACCTCACCAAAAATGCCAAGCAGTTCCCTCTATACTCAGAGGGCTCATGTCTCCAGGCCTTAGGACTGCAAAGCCCATGATTTGTTCATTTTTTCTCAAAGTGGAACTCCAGCTCTGTCTTTGATTGCCTTCTTCAGGGGAGAGCTGCACATCAGAGGTGACCACCCCAACACCCACGATGGAGCAATAGGGTAGAGTTGGCACACACGGGAAATTGGCTTGAAGAAGGCAAAGAAAACAGTTTTGTTTTTATTCTGATTTCAATGGCAGCTGTCGGAAAGCTGCTCAGCAGTTTGGAATGTCAGAAGTAGTCCCTTTGGAGCTGAATTAGAAGGAGATGGAGAGAGCCAAGAGCATGAGGCAGATAGCTGTGTAACAACGGAGTAAAACTCACTGCATATTCTCAAAGAACTATATTCTCTGTCACATATAGCTCACTCTCAAATCTTGCAAGTAAACCCTAAACTAAACCTTTTCTGTGGGCTCGTCTGATTTGCTTTCACTAAGTAACTATGTAAGATACATATTGGTAGAACATCTCTAAAAATAAATCTGCCAGTCTTACTGGAGGGGAAGCTACAACATCTGCAAGCCAACAAAAATAATGATTTTTCATTCTACTTAAAGTTCAGGAAAAATATTCAAGTTTGCCAAAGAAAAAACCGACAAAACTGATGGGAACGGAAAATATTTTCATGCTGAAAGAGGATATTACAAACAATAGAGACCCAAAGTCAAATCTCTTGTTATCCTTTTTAAAGGAACTTTCCAAAATATAACGCCCAATTTCTGCAAGAACGATGTAACATTTAAACAATACTGCAAATACTTTGTCATCTAACTTTTATATGATTATTTAACAAATAATGATGGGACTTAACCACCCCATGCATACACATTTGTTTGGTAATTTCTTCTGGCCTGCTGGCTTTAATTTTCAGCTCTTCTAGCAGTGTTTTTTCAGATCAGGCCTATTTTTATTTCTGGAGTTATTCCAGAAGTTCAGAAAACAGAAGTTCAATGAAAAAAATGATGTGCAGATAAACCAGCCTGATGGTTCTCAGCTTTTAAGCCCAGAAAAAGGAAAAAAAAAAAGAAAAAAAAAAAAAAAAAATCAAGAAAAATGCATTTAACACCTGTATTCCAAATTACTTTTTGACATTTCTTATTACTATTTCTCAGAAGAGAGGGTAGGTGTAGCAGCTTTTCCATGAGATCAGCCTTAACAACCACCCTAAGGTTAATGTAGGCAGCACCATGAAGTACCATATAAATCACTATTTCCCACCTGTAGCTCAGATGGTTCGGAAAACCCCAACTGTTGTGTACTGAAACACGTTAACACCACTAACATTTTCCACACAAAGTGCTGCAAGAGGAGGAGGGAGTATTTCAACCTGCCAAACTGTTGAGTTGCACAACCCAAGATGCTAGCGTACATTTTCAAATGCTTCCCGGAGGCACATGTGTGATCAACTTGTCCAAAAGAGAGGAACAGCTGGCTAATGCCTTACAGCCACACCCCATGGTAGGATGAATCAAACCAACTATGGCTTAAAATGTCCCAGTACAGCTACAGAGCGCAAAAACTTCACCCTGTCCTCTGTATAGTGGCCAAAAAGCTAGTTCTATGCCACTTGCAGAATTAGTTACTCCAAAGCATGAAAAAAATCTCTAAAGACCCTGGACTTCCAAATGAGAACATGCACTCATTTATGAAATGCCATCTGAAAACCAGTAATAACCAAATGAAAACTTCATTACTTATAGAAAATTAATTTTTCTCTTCTTGAAAGTAGGTTATACTACAGTTATCTGAATAAGTTTACACATACAGACATTACATCCTACTGTCCTACTTTCGCATTGTTAGGTTTTGAAGGAGGGAAGACAACTAGAGAACTACAGAAGAGAAGTAAAGTTCTGTTACGTATTAGGAACTAGAAAACTTATTCTTTCAGTATTGGAGAGATCATCAGCAAAGTGAAAATACATTTTTTAAGTGTTCAAGGTAGGCAGCCGTCCTAGGAGCCAGTTACGCAATCAGAAAGCATAGCCAGTTCCTCTGGCTTCCTATCTTCACAGTGCAAAAAATGTCAGGATTCAATATCTGCAGAATATTACAGGTCCACAACTACTTTCTGTAGGAAAGACTGGGTATCACTTCCACTGAGAACAGCAAGACTCTCACAGCAAAATGATTTGGTTGAAAATCACTATAGTGTTACCAGGGACAAATCTACATTACCAAGCAATCATGATATGGCACAGCAATACTTGCACCATTCGGACTGTAGGTGCATGCTGAGAGGAAGGTCAAATTATTTATAGGTAAATTCAGTTGCTGCAGATGGGGAAGCTACTCAGCCACCATATAACCTGAGGCAGAGGCATCACATGGAGCAGAGGTATGGACCACTTTGCACTCCCGGCAACTTTAAATCCTCTACTGACTAATGCATACAGGAAATAGCTATGTGTGGACCACCCTCTTCTCCAGGAATAGAACTGCATCTTTTCCACCACTTCTCAAAAATTTGTCAGGTTCAGAATTTTGTAACTTGAATGCACAGTCTACAAACGTACATTTAAAAATAGTTGTCCAGGTTGCTTTTTCTAGACTATTATAAGAGTCAGAAATAGGCTTGGATTGAATAGATTAAACCAAATTCTTGTAGACTTTCCAGTAAATCCACTTAGAAAGATAATTTCAAAATTTAGGTGAGATTGTCTTGCATGGAACAAATACAGATCTAGTGTTCCTTAAATCTGTATCAGTACTTGAGCCAAAAGCAAAAAGAACCATCTCTAATTCTTACAATAATTGTAGGTCTTGTAGAGGATGGTTTTAAATGTGAAATATTTAATGTCCAGCACTACACAAAAATCAGAAAAGGATAATATCTGATGCAGTTCATACTACCTACTCAGGCATTATTTCCTTAAGCTGTTCAAAGGAAAGACAAAATCCAAACTACTGGAATAAGTACTAATTTATAATAACTGAGTCACCACAGTGAAGCATGTGTCCTGTACTGGATCCAACAGCTCATATTTAACAGCATCTTAACTTTGTGAGAAGTAATGAATTGGAGATCAACTACAAGCTTATCAGCCAAAGTGGCAACAACATCTGAATTTCCAATGGAAAAATAAACCCATGTGACTTCTAATCCTACTGTCCCTTTAGGGTCCCTCTATACTTGAAAAGTTATCACAAATCCAATATTTTCTCTTTCAGAGATTAACCATGTTTTGCACTTCGAGCGAAAACACTAGATGCTACAACATTACACTCTTGGCACAGGGAGAGAATTTGTTCTATACTTCGCATACTCCAAGTTCCACTAGTGCCAGAAAATGTGCCAGTAAGAGAACGAAGAGAAAAAACTAACATAAGCCCTCTTATCACACAATATTGACACTGGCTGTACAGTCTCATGTTATGGAATTTAGGCTGAGGGAGGGAGAAAAGGTATAAGCAGGTCATATGCTGTACTGGATTATGAAATATATTTTGGTAAGAAACACCAACAGTTTCAACTTCAGTAAGTCCTTAATTCTAGATGATCTCTAACATACTTCAAGCTGCATTCAACTTGTAAAGTAACTCAATCTCCCACTTTATTGCACATATCAATCAATTCAAGTTAGGCCAGCATTTCTGGTTTGTTGAGAGACAAGAAAATACTTCGGTTATTATTTGTTTCCCTACAGAAATAACCTGAGGTCAATTTAAATATTTTATTATTTAAGGAGGTCTTAATAGATTTAACAAAAGCATCACTTCATCTCCTCTTTTTTCTATCTGTTGAGAATATGACTGAAGCTGTATCAACATGGTTCAGTCTTTTTGCAGACTTGGATCTCCTTTCACATCCAGCTACCACTGGATATTCAGCAGATGAACTGCTTAACGTTTATAGAGTTACCCACTGGACAAATATTTATGGTATTTTGTTACAGTGGTTTTCAAAACAGACTAATTTCATTTACCATTATAAAGAATGCTCAAAATCCTGCTCCAAAGGTACACTGTCATCTGGCAGGATGGTGGACATTGAAGTTCCAAGAAGAACAGCATTAAAGGACCTTACTATAAGCTTTAAGAGAAAAATCAGTCTCTAACACCTTGGGTTTGGGACATTTGGAGTTGTTTGAAAACTTATTAAGCTGGTACAGTTCAATGCAGAAAAAAATTGTTTTCTGATGCATCACAGAGGGAAAAAAAGCAAGGGAATGACTAGATCTACCTAATTTCCTTTTATCCCATGGTCTTCTAAAAATAAAATCCCTGGGGTTACCACGCAAATACTAGTTCCAGGAAAATACTCCAGGGCATACAACAGACTCTTTTTAATTGTTTTATCTTCAAGAAATCACATGCTTAGGACTCACACCTCTGAGACAGCAAAACTGTATTTGGGACACAAAAGCGGATAGGATGATGGTGTCATTTCCCAACCCTGAGGAAGCCATGGCTTCTCATTTTTAACTGCACTTTGAAAGCTTTAGAATTGTTCTGCTGGCTATCTGCAATTTCACAGGACTTTTTTTTGGCAGTAAAGGTGAGACTGAGCAAGGGTTCTGCACTGTTTCTACTGCAGTTAGAAATATAGATCCAGTGTGCCAAAAATGAGCTAATGGTTAAAATCGTGATATTTCCAAAGAAACACACACAAAACCAACCCTGATCAGGCCAGGATGTAGCTCTTTTACAAATTTATCTAGTAAAAGATGACATTGGTCAAGCTCTGTCTTAACTAGCAATTAACTTCTTGCAGCACAAAAAGTAGCATCAACCCTCTGTGGGTTCCAGTAAGCCCTAGACCATGGAGAATTACACTACGGGACATAGTTTGAATATTTCTTTTAGTTTGTACACACTCTAGCTGCTCTTGCATTTCAGATCCTGTCAGTTCTGACTGCACAGCAGTGGGTTTTAAAGGCTATTTTAACTCAGGTCATGGCTCTGAAGGGAGTTGTATAGTACAACTGAAGGTGCTCTGGAAGAAAAGAATAGGTACATATATGATACTGCTTTAAACAAGCAATGCTACTGAAGACACGTTTGTAAAACTATGGTCTTTGAATAGCTGCTTTTGATGCTGTCCAGAGATTGTAGTTTAAGAAAAGAAACACCCTATTGTGACTCCTGAACTAAGTGATCTGCCACTTTCCAAGTAGTTGGCTTATGCTGTGGATGGATATTGGTGATTTGGGATGGCAGCTGTTACACACCTGAAGAAGAATGCTGCCATCCATCCTACTCTTAGGGCAAGGACAACCCTTGCAGTTTTATTTGAAGAAATTTGTTGGAACTTCACAAATTTCCAGACACCTGAAGTTTATGGGCTGAAGACATGGCTTACAACTTGCATTAAAAGTCATTATGAAAAGATCATTTTTTGCGTGGGGAAAGGGAATTGTTCCACGCATACTGCAGGAACATGCTGTTAAGCAACCTCTTAAAAAAGGATTAAATACCTCCAACTCAAAAGGTTGAAAATGGTCTAGGCTTTTCTTCCTTTCCTTCTTTTTTTTAAAAAGCAAACTATTTAAGCAGAAAATGGAAACAAAAACTTTTATCTCATGAGAGAAGTAACTTGTAATTATCTGACTGTGCAGCCTAGTTTGTAGTTTCCCAGCTGATGTTAACTGTATTCACTGCAGCAATTACAGGTAATTCTACCTGCAAATTGTAAACCAAATTCTGCTGAAGCTCTTCATCTACCCTACAGAGTCTTGCAGCTGAGCAGCGCTTCTATGAATTCTGTATACAGAAGAATATTTTTAAGACACAATCAAAATCTTAAATCTGCAAAAGCCAAGCAAAAGATTTGGGCTAGGCCAGAATGTAACCTTTTTGTTAATTTGTCCAGTACGAGTTCTACCCTAACTTGTAATGAACTACAGAGGTTATTCTAACTTTAAGGCCACCCTACACAGCACTTAACCAGTACGTCTGGCTCTGAACAGTGCTTCTGTAACTGCAGTATGCAGAAGGAATATTTTAACACAGTAACATTCCAAAAGTTTCAAAGTATGGGTGGGATGACCAACTTACACAACTTCCAAATGCTGCGCAGAGAGCCAAGGAGGCAAGAGGACAATAAGGGGATAGGAAAAAACACATGCAGCCTTGGCTTACAACTTCTATGCCAATTTAACTATATAGTCAGACCCAACTCTAAGAAAAAACCTGAGATACCCGAGACATTCTCCTAGCTGGTGTCCTGCCTGGTTGTCTCTCTCACAATCTGAAGAAAGAAAATGAGCAGCTATTTAACTGAGGAATGTAACTGCTCGCAATGGAAACAGAGAATCAGGAATTGGAAGACTGTCATTGCTCACCACAGTTACTTTTTCAATTTTCTGTCTTCATAGAATATCTTTGTCAGCTTCTGAACATGTCTTGCAGTTTACCTATATGTAATACAAAGCGTGAAAAGAATTTAAACACCAGATGTATTTACAGTAAAATCATCCTTACGTGCATGAAACCTCAAAGACTGAATTTGTATTTAGTGATGAAGAAAGTTTAATGGAGAATGGTCACAGCCTACTCAATAATGAATAAGGTCCTGTTCACCTGGAGACAGGCAAACATCCACAGACAACCACACAGATGAAAAAGAGAAAAAAATGTGATAAAGTGTCACATACAGAAAAGACTATTCTTCTCCAGACTTCAACAGCTTTTAATTCCTCTTTTCCGTTTTAACCAAGAGTTAGACACAAATTTACCCATGGACTCCAGCTGTAAAATGCATGCTCCTGGGAACCTGATGCTGCTGTTATATGTATTGGCCCAATCCTTTCCACTGGCGGAAAAAGCACAAGCCCATAGCCCTGCCTCGAGGGGTACACACTGGTAATCCTTCAGTTCCTCAAGATTCCAGGAAACCTTCTAGCTCCTCTGTTTATTCTAGAATGAAATATAGATAACAATGATTTTCCAGAAGGGGAACTGCTCTAAGCCTTTTAGACATATTAAATTTAATACAAGAGCTAGCAAGAAACCCCAAACCACACAATTTATCTAGTTCTGCTCATGAAGAAAGCAGCTTGTTTTGAGTGAACAGAAACATGGCAAATATGAGAGTATTTCAACAAAATCCGTAAGTATCTTCCCAGGTACTGAGTAACAGTATGAACCTACCAGCAGAAATCCAGGTCTTTTTTTCAGTCCTGCTCCATACTATCACTCCCAGGACAACACATGCTGAATCCTTCTGTTCCTGAAAGCCAGGACTTGTAGCACTTTCCCTTAGCAGTGGAATTGTAAAGTGCTCAGGAACTGATCGAACCTACTGCAGGTGAAGATGGGGAAAGGCAGATTCTCAGGACTGAGGGTGCACTAGAGGAATAAGGGTATGGATTAATCAGAGATCTTCACCCAATGGATTTCCTCTAAAAGGGTTAAAAGTACATATCTTCAGTAAACACCTACTGCCCCCAGGGTAAATCCTCAGGCAAGCCTTCAGGCTATCAGAGCATGCAAACCCGCTTGCTATTAAAAATAAATCCAAGATTAGTCCATAGTTCAAAGTGATAAATTTTTATTTTAGGAAAAAAAAAAAAAAAAAAAAAAAAAAAAAATCCCAAAAAACATTCCGCTATTGCAGTTTGTAAAATGTTCACTGTTTGCAGTAGAAACAGTTCACAAGTCAGAACTCAAGATTCAAAATAACATTGTGCAAAATAGTACTGGCATAACTACACATAGCAAAGAGACTAGTGTAAATCAAGAATTCCATTGAAATTAGTTGAGCTGCTCCAGTTTTACACCAGTGTACATCACCTCAGAATAGGTCCTTTTTGCAGAACATCCCTGGAATTCCTCTTGCTTAAAAAAATCGCCTTACATGCAACAAGTAACCTATCAGTACAACATATGTAAGAACACCTCCACAAGTTATCACAGTGTAATAGAGGAAAACATATCAACCGGTTTCATACAAAGGCAAATCTAATGGCAGTTTTGGACACCCCTTGACTGCTACCCTCAAAAATTGCACATTTCAAGAAATGAAATAATTTAGAATAAAGCCAAGCAATATTCCTCTTTAACTATCAGTACATTGAGAATTAGGGTGGACGAGGCATCCAGGAAGGTTTTTATCTATTTTTTTTTAGCTTACTAAATTTTCCCAAGAGAGTTGTTTCAAAAAGAATTTGTGTAAG
Organism: Strigops habroptila; assembly: GCF_004027225.2. NCBI lineage: Eukaryota > Metazoa > Chordata > Aves > Psittaciformes > Psittacidae > Strigops > Strigops habroptila. The sequence goes on along the minus strand of NC_044281.2, from coordinate 13,155,545 downwards.
AAATGTTAATTTGCAGTGTTATCAGGCCAAGTCCTCTTCTGCAATTCAGATAGACCTATCAACACTACAGAAGTTTCTGTAGTCAAATACAAATCCCAATGAAGAACTATTAAACAAAGACCATACCTTAAGCATTTACTGATGACATGCAATGAAATCAAGCAAGCAGTAACAGGACTCCATTTACATTTGGAGCATCCAGAAAAAGACTGTTGCAGTTTAGTTAGGGCACAGGACTGGAATTTCACAAAACACTTGTGAAGAGTTAACATTCTCTCTCCACTTGACACGCAAAGTAACAGTTTCAAAACAATGCATCTAGGTCATTCTTTGTATGACCAAAATGCTAAGAGCAGAAATGATTTTTCAGAGTTGCTGAACACTTACAAACTCAAGTCAAGAAAATATACAGGTACATCTCGCAGTAAGTGGTCATTCTGTTTTCCTGCACACCCAGGTTTAGAAAAGCAATTCCGTAAGAACTCTTTGATCATAATGAAACTAGTTTCTCCGCAGTGCTTTTCACCTCCCTAGGTGAGGAAAGATACATCTTTTATTACCTTTTTTAAGAGCCAACATTTTTAATACATGCCAACCTCGTTTGGGTCTAAGCCATCACATCTTTAGGCTGTGACATTTGATGAAGTGCACACACTTAAACTATGGAGTTATAGAGAGAAAGCACAGCCCTGACATTCTCAAGTGTCTGATTCTTTTATGTCAAGGGTCTTTTTTGCAGATTATATTCATGAGAACAAGGAAGAATGACACACAAGATTTGCTTTGGAGGTACATGTAAGCACGCACCAGTTCTGGATGAGAACAAGTCTGCAAGTCTGTCCATAAAAAAACACCAAAGAAAGATCTTTACAAACACCAGTCCTGCCTCAAACCATAAAGATAAAAGCAGCAGACCTACGCAGACTGTATGTGTGCATGCACACAATGAGTCAAATGGAAGTCAAGAAGTCACCCTGCAGCACTGATCTTTGTAACTGCCTGTCTCTGGTGACTTTCTATGCATTCTCTTTCACGTTTACAGTTTCACAGAGAAGCTGTCAAATACTCAGCAAGGAAACACGGACATCACTGGCAGTGAGTTACTGTAAATACATCAGCATTTCAGAGATGGCAGGGACAGGACATAATACTTCAGCCAGGAATTATTGCTGTACCATTGAATTTGATAAAACTCAGTAAGCAACAAGAAGTTAGCCTGAGGCAGAAGAAAGGTTAATGGATATGACTTTTTTTCTTCCCAAAAGACTCAGTTTCAGCGTTTTCCAACAATCTCAGATTCTGAATTCCAGAAAAGTTTAGAACAAACCAAAAAATAGCCCTGAGACTAAACATACCTTTTAAGAGCTGCTATTGCTTTACATAAATCAAACACAGTAATCATTTACTTCCACAGTATGCAGTATTTAATTTTCACTCCTTTTTTTTCCTCACTTGGGATATGTATGTGCAAACAAGAATTTCTTTCCAAGACATATATACTCAAGCATTATCTGTTACTTTTGTAAGTACTTAAATTTGTTGCTATAGGAGTATGGCATCAAGCAGGACAAGAATGGCTGAAGCAGGTCAAACTTTAACAAAGAAGTCCTCTGCCCTTGTGCCTTGAGTTTTTAAAAAAAGGATTCCAATAGTCATAGCTGCCACCGCAGACCTTCATTACAACGATGACCTCCCTCCTTGTGACTTATGCAGAATTTACAGCTGGAGGAACACCATTTAGTATATCTCCAAATCAACTGTCAGCGTTACTAAGCACTGCCACCAGCCTTTAAGTGTGGCTAGAAGTGTGAAATACCAAGAAAACAAGAATATCAAGAGTGTCAAGTTGTGCATAAAAATAGACCTCTAATTTTTCTTAAGCTACAAAGTAGGCAATCAAGGAACTGACTAGGTCTATGCATAGTTAGGATTTAAAGTATGACGAAAGGACTTGAATTCTTTCAGTAAAACTGTGCTTGAGTAATGCATGGGTCAAGCCCTCAAAAACCAGAATATCCCACTCTTTAAACAAAAGAACTTTAAGAAAGCTCCATGCACTCTCAAATCTATTTTGAAATTCATTTAAATACTTTACTTAACAGCTCTGCTATGGCACAAGACAGCACATAAAAAGTTTAAGGCTAATTTTTGTATGCACACATGTAAAAGCTGGTCTTGGAACAAGAGCTGTCATATTTTTTCAATTGAGTCTTTAGTATGGATTCATAGTAAAGTAGAGCTGCCACTGCAATGGTGGAGTTGTCCTACATATAAAAAAGACTGAATGTTGTCCTGAACGCAGTTTTTATAAAAAGCAAAAACCTCACACATTTACATTTGTTTTTTATCAGAGCAGCTCACTAACTTGTACAGTACATTGTCCAATAACATACAATGTAAACTACCAAAGAGATGCTCAAGTACTACAACAGGTGCAAAAGAAAGTCCTTGGGTATGAAAGCCCACTGCTATTTGGAGAGTCACTCTGTGATGAAAACAAACATCAGAATGCAGTTTTGGTGGAGTCAGTTAAGCCTCAAGGCTGTAGTAAAGACTATTCATTAACTTTAGCCCTTTGGTTCTTAACCATTCAGTTAAGATCTCCTGATAAAGCACTAGGCAGTGTGGTATTGACGGAGAAGCTCTTTACATGCTACTGTTACAGAAACAGAAAACAGACTTAACAAGCACTTCCTTCACCTGAATGATCTGACCTTCCATGAATCCAGACATACCAGGTTTAAACAAACCTATCTAAAGCAGTAGATTTTAGACTTCAAATTGCACTGTAACTGTTTCACGATAAATTAATTAATATCCACCAAACCTAGAGAAGAATTATCAACTGGCCAAACTTGATGCACAAAGCCACTTAATTTAAAAGTCTGTCCCTCAATTACTTCTTCGGTATAAGTCAGAGCTGCTACTTCAAAACGGCGTTCTTTAGTTCCATCTGCACAATTCTATCTGTTTTGATGGGAAGATGGATAGTAATCCAAATTCTGCTTGTTTGCTAATTTAACATGTCTAATATTTTAACACTTTCTGGTCCATTTGTTTGATGAATTTTTGCATAATTTTAAACAAGGATTCATTATACTATTTAGTGTGATTTGCTCTTACTTGCTGAGCAAAGTACATTGCTATCATAATTATTTATGTAGGATTTAAAGGAACAGTAGATGTGCATCAAAAACCATGACTATTATCTGCACAAGTATGCAGTTTGGTTGTTTTTTTTTCCTCCCAAGTGAAATGTTTGCCACAGAATTTAGCATATTAAGCACTGAATGAAATTTTGTATTTGCAGTACCATCTTTAAACAGATGCAGTTATGAGTGGACCTGAGTATGCAACTGATCCATGGAAGCTATGCATATGCAAGCCAGTGACAACTGCTCATGTGTAATAGACCAATATTCAGGTCCAGACACTGTCCACAATGACACTTACTTTGAAATTACTGAATCTAACTCTGTAAAAGAGGTACATGGTAAATTTGTTTTATAAGCTAATACAGCACTGGTAGTCAGGTCACTGCAGTTTTTTGCATATCTGTATTGTATTTTTCCTGAAGTTTCCATCAGCAATTGCCTTTCCCCCCATTTTCATCTTTTATTATAATTTCAAAGGAACCATAAACTGCTGCATATCAGGACAGACCATGTATCAAAAAGATCCTCTGTTTTACATGCCAGCCCAAGTTGCTGGTCAAAAAGGGAGAATGTATCTGCTGCCGTAACAGCATCTGCCGTAACAGATACCATGCCTGACAAACCATCAACTTCAACAGACACACAAAACACCACTATGACAACAGGGAGGAAACCATGCACAGATATTTCAGTATTATGTGGCCAAGGTCTATAATACAGTGATGAGTCACGTCAGAGCAAATTTGTGCCAAGAGTGATTAATCATTCAGGCTGACTAACTCTGTAAATAGCCAAGCAAGCCTCTAAGAGGCAAGTGGCATATCTTCTGCAAGAAACAATACTGAGTAAGAGGATAACATTTTTTTCCCCACCCCTGCACAAAAATCCTATGGACAAATAGAACAATACTGGGGCAAGTGCTTTAAGATGCAATTTTTCAGCCAATAAACCAACACTGGTGGGAATTCTGTGAAGGAAGGAGTTTTAAGAATGTGACTTACTTGAAAAATAAACTTCCAATATCAAAAAAATTTACACTATATACTAACACTGCTTTTTGAATACTATTCTGTTTTAAAAGTTTCAAACATATTATCTTATTTTGTTTAGGGCTGAGGCTGTTCAGCAAGGTCACATAATTTGAGACTGCTGAAATACTTCAGCAATCCTTTGGTCCCAGCAGCTGTAAAACAGCCAAGTAAAAAAGAACCTTCCCTACAAAAAAAACAAAACCCAAAATAAAATGGGGCGGGGGGGATCACCACCAGGAAAGTGTCTTCTAAACACCATCTGCTATGCACCAGAAAAGGCAATTATTTTTACAAAATACACATTTTCATACAAAAGACATCTTGCAAAACCATCTGATTGCCCCTCCCTCTGCATATTACAATGGTAAATGGGATCAGCTGGTTGGTCTTGAGATTTTTGTTTCAATGGGAAAAAAGTCAAAGGACACAAGCATCACAACAACTGGTCCTTTAAATGGCAAAGGATTATGACAGTCTTTGTTTTCACCAGTGTTTAAAAAAGTAGGCGAGAAACAGAACCGGAGTCTTCATAAGCAGAAAGTGCAACAGAGTATCAGCTGCTGCATTCTCCTGAACTTCTCAATGTGCTACCAAACTGTCAATTATACAAAGAGTTCAATGATGACAGTGCCATAAATTGTTAAAACAATGCAACTAGTGTGATCAGAAAGGTCCAGTCAACTGGTTCCAATTTTTTTTCCCAGTAGTTGCCCAGAAAAATGTCAAGACAATCTAAATCTATCCTTCAGCTTCCTCAATAGGTCCGGATTGCTGGAGTATAGAGGTCTGTGGTATTATTGTACTTGTTCCACGAGAGATCCTGTCTTGATCTGTGTTTGTAGACAAGGAGGCCATAGAAATGGGCTGTAACAAACTGGGTGTCATGCTGGAAGAGACAGTCAGGCTGTGTGTAGTGCCCTTAAGTGTGAGATCCTGTGTTGGAAGAAGTGGCTTGAGGATGCTGACAAGACAGAAAGCAGAGCCACTTTTAGGAATGAAATTCACTTTGTTCTTGTCAGGGCAGTAGAAGGCTGGAATTTCATGCAATGGCTTTGGCCTAGAAATAAAATACACATAGTAGTTTTAAAATGACATTGAACCACCAAATTCTGTCAATGGCAAGTATGGCTGAACACATCAGTGGAGACAGGCTGATATTTAAACTTGAAGTATTTCAGCTACTCAATAATGCCTTAACGACACTTGTACCACATGGCAAATGGCAAGGTGATTTAAACTGCTTCTTTACATATACTGTGAGATAAACAACACATTCTTAGGGCAGGCTGTCTCCAAATCCAAGGAAAACACTAAGTTCATGTTGCAGATCACAAACCCTGTCCATGAACTGGCATATCCAATATATGAGGAAGCATTCTCGATCATGTTCTCCAGAAACTTTCACAACCCAACACATTCTGCCTGTCCCCCCTGACCCCCGACAGTCTTTATACAGCAAGCCTTGTGAGAGAAAGCTGGCATAGCAATGTTTCTAATATTGCACATCTTGAAGCTGTTCATCATCATAGCGGGATTCCCTTTCCTATACTTCTGCCTCCTTTCCATGTCCACCTGAGTGTGGCCTGAATCTCTGCAAAGGATGAGCCCATCTTACTTAAAAACACAGCGCAGGGAGTAAACTGTGGTATTCTCGAAGTGGCATCTGTGATTAAGTACCTGTAACCTGGGAAGGAAGTGTGGAACACACATTTAGATCCTGACTTGCAGTTTTGCCATCTCAGCATATAATTCAAGCAACTCACGCTCTAGGAGAGACAGAGCTGGAAGGGAAATTGTGGATAGCACAGGAATGCCTTCTGTCTATCTCAAATGCTGCAATGTAAATCTACTAAACTAGTCCAACTCTTTTAGACAAAACTATGGGAATCTGTTCCAAAGCCTCTCTTTTCCGTTGGAGAAAGCTATGAGAAATTTATACCCATTTTTTTCTTGGTGCCAGCGCTGTCCTTTAGCCTATAACCTCTCCTTCTCTTCCATGTGTGTGTTAGACAGCTGAATGGACTTCTATCTTCATTCTACTGGGACAAGTAAGCCAATTTTTCAGTATACTCTTGTAGGAGATGCTTCTACTCTGAAAAGGTTGAGGTTTAAATGGTTACACTCATGTATTCCACGTACATGTGGAATGCAAGTGCCAGATGCAAGAAAGATTTTTGCGTGAGACTGCAGTGTCCAAGAACACTACGTAAAGACTTCTGTGGAAGCCTGTTTCATTGTACAGTAGACCAGTCCTACAGTTACGCAGCAAGGACATCCCAAAAGAGATGCAAATGCAAGTCAAGTCACAATAGAGTATGTTCCTGGAGCAAGTGAAGACTATCAAATCTGTCGGCAACACAGCTTACACAGTCTAACTTAAGTTATAGCATAACCCTTCCCACATTGCTATGAAGAGACCATAAAGAACTCTCAGAATACATTTTCAGTGATCAGAGATGGAAAATACAAAGGCATCTATAATTTTTTAATTACTTCTTATAGTAGAATAAGTATACAGTATATACTAGGCATTGTTGAGATAATATAGGCACAAGAGTATTATAAACAAATTATGCTCCTTGTGTGATGAAGTTTTTAACTACAAGTTAAAAGAGTCTTGCATACAAGTGACATAAGGGTATAAAACCCCCACTGAAAATAAGAATAAAACATAAACCCCCCCGAATATTTCCAAACAACAAAAGTTGGCATTTTCAGAATAACCAAAGCATCAAATACTTAGGGTCAAATTCACTTATCTGTCACTAGAAGTTTCACAATATGGTCTTCAGAGTCTAGATTACGATGTGCCTGTCAAGTCATGACATATATTAGCTGATACACCTGTATTACAGCTTCTTATTACATCTGATTATTGGAGTTCCTCCCCCACTATCTGCCAGGTAAGAGACAATCCTCCCAAGTTATGCTGGTTTAAAAAAAGAAGTCCCTCAAGATTCTGACTTAAAAAAACCTCTGCAATAAAATACACTCATACATACCACTACATAGTCACACAAAATAGAGATCTGGCTATCAGCATGGTATTAATAACTGGACTAACGATTTTGCTCCAACTCAAAATCAATAAACTAATGGGTAACTCTGAATATTTCTTATTTAGTAAAGATCAACTTACAAGCTTTCCTCAAACACTTTAACCTTTTCACAGCCCTCTGGAGGTTCACGCTTGAACATGTAGCTGTTGTTGGGTTTTGGTGAGGTAGCATATTTTGGCAAGGGAGAATTATTCCCATTCTCTGCAGGAAAAGAGTTTCTCATTACTTAAATGTGTCACACTATAAAAAACTCCAATAACCCCAATCTTTAAATGCCCCTCTAAACTGAAACCACTTCATTACCAATGATATAAAGTTAAGAAACATTTTGATTTGCCTCCAAGCCTATTTGCAAATAAGCTTTCTATCTCAAGCTCCTTCCTCCTCTCTATTTCTCTTTATACTGTTTTTCAGGCTCCTCTTCAATTTTTATTCCTTCCTGGACACTTCCAGTTTGTAACTGCAAATGTGAATCTATGATCCTGTGCTGTCACCATCCAGCCAAAAGAAATGGGCAGAAGCCATATTCCTTAAAAACCAGAACAGGTTTATATTGAATTATAAAATTTTCCTAGGTTATCTCAGAATACTTCTGGTAAAAGAATAATCAGAAAAAAAAAAACCCCAAACAGTTGAACTTTTACCAGTGCATGAAGTGCTGGAAGGTTGCCCATTTTGTCTGAGATCACAAAAAATACCTGACACAAGCAACAGGACTAGTCTACTTTGCTGATCCACCTGTTGCTGCACACTTTGGCTTCTTCAACTTGCTTAAAGTACTTGAAGAATCCATTACTTAAAAACAAAAACTTGTTTGGGAAGCACATTCCTCAGTCACACCTATCCAGCTTCAATTACAGAGCACAAGATATGTGTGCACACAGTATTTGGAGCAGTTTGGAAAAAACAGATCTCTTAAAAAAATAAAACATTCTACCATTTCTCCATGGATCTGGGAAACAAACCCTTTCTTTTACAAGGTATTTATGCACATCGCAAGTCCCAGTTTAGCATTTTGAATTTTTAAAGTTACACAGTACCTTTATCTCTGGAATCAGCAAGAAGATCATCTGTAGAACATGGACTTTCTTCACTGCCTTCATTAGAGATGGTAAGAAATGAAGTTGGAGATACTGACTGGGAGCGGCTGCTGTTGTTACTACCCCTGTCTGCTCCACCAGGCGTTTGGGTATCAATGCTGCGAGTACTACTACTACGCTGAACCAACGGAGGTGGTGCACGATGCCCATCTGGAATATCTTGAGGCTGTTAGAAAATAAAAGGGATCAGATGCCTGGCTCTTGCCTGGTTAGCAATTTCTTTAAATACAGTAATGCTAAGGGGTTTTTTTGATTTCATAAAGCTATTTGAAGTAGAAAATTTAAAGATTCCAACAGAAAATAAGTCAGGTTTGGAAACTAAGGACAACAGTTTTCAAGCTTTCACAGAATCATGGAATTGCCGAGTTTGGAAGGGACCTCTTGAGATCATCTAGTCCAACACCTGTGCTCAAGCAGAGTCAGCTAGTACAGTCTGCCCAAGACCGTGTCTAGTCGAGTTCTGAGCAGCTCCACAGACAGTGACTCCACAACCTGTCTGTGCAACTTGCTCCAGTTCTGATCACCCTCACACATTTGGGGACCTGGGGAAGGGAGAAAGAAAGGCGTTTTTCTTGTGTTCAGACTGAATTTAATGTTCTTTAATTTATGCCCACTGCCTCTTGCCCTCTTCAGCACTACTGAGAAGAGTCCAGCTCCCCCTTCTTCCTTCCTGCATGTCAGACCGTCCCCCTGAGCTTTCTCTTCTCAAGGCTGAACAGTCCCAGCTCTCTCAGCCTTTTCTCATATGCAAGATGTTCCAGTCCCTTAATCATCTTCATGGCCTGTATTTCTGATACTTTAAATTTACCTCTAAAAATAACTAAAAGTAAAATGAAAAGTTAAAAATGGTCAAGTTATGCTTCAACTGGGATGGTGACAGTTCAGCATGGGCAAAAAGAAGAAAAAGGTACTACAAGAAGGCTCAAAACAGACCTTTTGTCTTGTCCTGTTTTACTGAGATTTCATACTTTACTGGAAAACTAATTACATCACAGTAATCACAGAGGAAAAGGTTCAGATTCAACTCTTTGCTTCACTTTGCTTTCCAAGAGACTTTTCAATTACTTTTATTAAAGAAAGCAAAATGAATTCCAGGCAAATTGCACAAAAAACCTGTGCAAAATAAAGCTTATAACTGAAAAACTTCAAAGCAAAACCAAAACAATAGAAAACAAATATGGTGGCAGATACGTACAACAAGTTGTTCTTCTTTGTCTCCTGTCTCCTTAATTATTATCTCAATCTCCTGATTCAGTCCTTCCACACTGTTTCGGAATCGTGATCCTGTTGATTTGGCAATCGGTATCACAGGAACAAGAGCACTCTTTGGGATGGGAGCCTGAGAAACCAGACAGTGAAAAAGCAGGATAGGTTTACTTAGAAAACACACTTAAAAAGGAACCTTTAAACAAAACACATCTACACTTCAATATCAAGGATTTACATGAAACTATAGTGATCGTGTTAAAATGGATGCCTTAAACGAAGACGCGGACCTCCTTTGGTTCAAATCTAATTTCTAGAATGAAAAGCTTTCAACAATCTAGTTTCAAAACTTCCCTTGATATGGTCTGCCTCCAGCTCAACAACACTTGACAAGTAAAAATTTAACAGAAACATTTAAATATAAGTAAATTCTGAAGCCTTTAAAATATATTCACATTCCTTCTGAAATAAGCTGTACCACAATTTCAGTTCCTTCATTGTTGGATTTACCACTTGTAATTTCACTTAAAATGTATTTTAATGGAAGTCTGCTGTCACCTACAGCAACAGACACATGCAGAAGGAAAAGTATTCCACAAATGCAAGATTGCACTATGCTAGAAATGAAGACCAACACAGTAACTATATTAAGCCAGAGTAAAAGGTTGATGAAACAATTTAGGAAGACTCCCACAGAAAGATTAAAATCCCAAATCCAAATGTTAACACACAGTTGTTTCAGAATGAAGATTTACATTTTAAAAATCTAGTGTTTTAAGGTATGCACAAAAACTCCATTCTCAGAAAACACGTTACTGAAGTTTTCCAAAGCCCATTTTGGTACACCACAACTCCTTGAGATTTCCCTTCTTCTCCATTAGCATCCTCCCTCCCACCCCCCATCACCCCCGTTAAAAAGTCATGCTACCAGAACATTAGAAAATTCTGCCCTGAACTTCAACACAGACTCTCGCTGGGTACTACTATAGATAACAGAACACGTCATGCAAATATTTAGTTCAACTCAGAGAACAGCATGACACTTAAAAGTCACGGTAGAACTCCTGTGTAAAATTCCTAGGCTCTACAGCCTAGTGTGCTGTGATTGAGAACATCTTCTCTACTGATTGAAGGATGCTAGCATTATCTCCTGGTCTTCAAAGTGGTCTTTGTGTGTGTGTTTTCGTTGTTTGTTGGGGTTTTGTTTTGTTTGTTTCCTTTAATTGTTATTTTTATTGTTTTTTTAATTTGTTTGGCTGTTTTTTTCCTCTAAGTAACAAGACTGTGCAAGACAGACACCAAGGCATTGTGACTTTGCATTCAAATACTCAAAAAACATGCAAAATTTGTCTAGCAGAAAAACTACCTTAGAAAGATTAATGTAAACAAGAGAATTCTAAGTGCAGATTGTAATGCAGACAATTCTCACACTCACTGAAGCAGCAAAACTTACAAATTCTATTAGTTTTGCTTTACTGACACATTAAGATAGCTATTGTCGAAGAGACTTGCACAGGGACCACAAAAGCTTCTGTTCAGGAAATGCTTGTGACTGTTTATGTCTACAAAAACTAAACATTCTCATAATGGCCAAACTTGAAAAGACTTTCACATGTCTTGCCTGAAGATGAAAAAGAGAAAACAGAAACAACTGGAGAAGAGCATAGAATTCTGAGAAAGCATTCTGTTCCAACCAAGGCCTTGGATCCACAATCCAGGAAACTAATACAGGTCAATATCCGGTCATAATACAAGTATTCCAGCACAAGCTTAGGCACTAATAAAGATTGTTTATGAACTCAGTTACTAAATACACACATTCTTAGAACAGACTGTACTTGTTAAAAAGTAGAAAGTAATTATGCTTGTCTAAGGTTTCACCAGCCCTTAGCAAAACGGGGAAGTTCTCCAGCTTTTAAATATGATTGCCTACCACAACAATGCTTAGAATCACAGTACTGTTTGAAGAGCTTAAAGTAGAAAAAGCACAAGTTGCTTCAACAGAGTTCATTATGGCTCAATACAGCATGTTTCACTTCCAAGAGAAATCATATTCTGTACATGACTGAGGATGACTTGTTAATCTGGAGTGCCAGGGACGGAAAGGGAAGGAGGTACCCTTACAGGGATGGAACAACCAGTCTCAAACTGAGAACCTTTCTTTAGAAATACTGCCTTCACAGAGGTCTGCATGGAGCTGATCCCTGATATACAGGAATAGGCTACAGGAATTGGACTGTATATCTATCTGTATATTTGGGAACACACAAAGTGAAGCACAGTGCCAAACACAGGATAATAATTACAGTGCTCACATAATAATACACTATCATCAAGTTTTGGTGTAGGACAGTTAAGAGCCCCCAGACTTGCAGGCATGTTCACAGGTATTTTAGGAAAATACTCTGGCTCTTCTAATTTTTTCAACAAGCAACAGAACTTTAAATAGAATCTAAGATCTTTTGATGCTTTTGGATACTAACATCAAACCATCTCAAGGTTGAATGCACCATAGCAATTTCACTTTAAAAATGAAATATTCTACCTATGTAAACTGGCAATAGTGACACAAAAAAACCCCTCACACTGCAAGCAGTTGGTCTCAGTATTAGTGGTTGCTAAGGATCAATGATCAATCAATTGACATTAAGGACACATGCTTCCCAGAAAAATGAAAGGAAGGAGCTTGATGGTTCATTGTGTCAAGAAGCAGCAGAACATCAGCCAAGTGTACTGAGGACAAAAAAAATCTTGGAAGACCTAATCCATTTTTACTTGGCTCTGGTCTCAATTTTAGTTTCTCCATTACATTAACACTGAAAATAAAGGAAGATCCCACTGGTTTGACTCCTGTTTACAGATTTAGGATTATGCAATTAATTTAAAATCAACATTCTCAGAAGCACCTGAAAAGCCTACTTCCTGTAAAAAGAGGCAGAATGGAGCATTTCTAGCATCATGAAAAGACAAACAAACAAAACACTTTCAATTGCTCTAGAAAAAAAAAAAAAGTAGTCAGCAGCAAGGACTCGATTTCCCGAGTCTGAGTAGAAGGACAGGAGTAGCTAACAAGCTTATTCTACAGAGATTGTGTGCATTTCTTTCTTCAAACAAAAACCAGGGGAAAGCAGCACAACCCATCAGTTGGAGGCTTAGATGGTAAGAATCATCTAAAATATTTGGTAATCTGTACCATCTGTAAAAAATTTGGTAAAACTCAAGAATTGTGCCAATGCTTAAGTGTTTATTAGTAGGGAAGAAAAGAGGAAATAAATCCACTGGAATTGCTTCTTTCGGTTTCAACCAGAAGAGTAAGCCATTTCCAAAATGTTAAACAGGGCTTACCTGGTCTCTGTGAAGGGACCACCAAGGCAATTTCCTAACACATTTTCTCAGCCTTCTCAGGAATCCAACGCCTTGAGCTCAGAAATCTTTATATGACCCTCTAGCATCAACAACTACAAGTTTCCTTCAAGTTGGGAATGTAAAAAAATTTCTAAATATTCTAATCACTAACTGCAAGTGCTTCCACAGTCCTTCCACAAATCATGAAGGAACTGAGCCGCTTCCAGAAATCCTAGTTTAGCAGTTCCCCAGAAATGAATGACAAAGCCTAGGAACTTTGCCCTTGATGCCTACAGTTAGATTTTCATTCTGACTTAAAAAGCAGCCTCTAAATGCTGTTAATCTAAACCCTTCACTTACTCTTTCTGAAGTCTTCTGTAACTTCCCCCCCTCACAAGTAGCTCAACACAGCTGGCACAAAATTTACCAAGAAAAAACAATGGTTTGGTTTGTAATACAATGCTGGAAAAGCTGCTTTGCCTCAGTTCGTGTTTTATAGTCTGTTTCACAAGACCAAAATCTAATTCTCTCTTGTGCAATATTTTATTCACATACTGAAAAATTTGGCAGAATGCAAAGGACCTCCATACAAGAAGTAAAATTTCATAATCATAATAAAGTAATTAAGATGCAAGACAAAATATTCATATACATAATTTGGGGCACAGGGAGGATTTTTCAGAGTAGTAGCACCACTGTTCATTTTCAAAATCAAAACCCACTAAGGTTATCTATGTTAGAGTGACAATAGCTTAGTGTTCAGAAACCTAGAGGTCTGTAGAATACCAAGCCAAACCTGTTAGACTGCATGTAATTCTCCAGTGTACTGAAGGCCTAACACCAAAAGTTCCTTAGTACACTTTTTTTTTCTGGTTGAAATGCCCCAATTGCTCACAAGCACAGAACAAATCCTCAAACAAGTTCTACAAATTTGATTAAAACACCTGCATCGAGTACTTTGACCTTTTTTATAAGGTGTCTCACCAATTTTCATAAACTTTGTAAAAAACAAAACAAACAAAAAATATAGAAAAGGGAAAGTTCATTTATTTGTCTTTTATCTTTTATCATTTTGGACTGCTCTGACTTCAGATACAGCAGTCACTAAGATTAGCAGCATGCTACACTGCACCTGTACTTCAATAAAGTGAACGAAAACGTAGGGATTTGTATTATACTGCCCATTTCAAATTCCAACTGATCTTCTGCTTTACAGAAGGAGGAGGAAACAGTTTCTGTTTGAAGATTTAAAGAGTTTTAAAAAGTAATTTCTAAATTATGTCAAAAAAATGTAATTCTAAAAAAATCCTAAATACAATAGTTCTAATAGCACAGAATTAAAACTAATAACTGGAAAAGGAACCGTGCATCTAAAAGCCCGTAATTTTTTCTGACCTGCTATTAAATGAGCTAAAAATATTACCTCTCTCTGAACCTGACCTCATTAACAGTCTTAAGATAAAACTAAAGCCACACACAGAACATGGGGTAGCCTAACCATCACAATTTTTTAAGTGATTACTACTTAAAGTCTCAAGACATGATAAGTGACGGAGGAAAAAAAATTTTACAAAGGTTGAGTGAAGCCATCAAGAGTATAAACACTATTAGTACAGTACATAAAAATCCCATTGAATAGCCTTTTGTCAGGTAAGCTCTCCAAATCAGCTCCTCATAGGATTAGACAAGTGCTATTGTCAAGACACAAAATGTGATCAGCAAAAACCTGAGTATACCATTTTACTACCAGTTTCCTGTGTGACATATTCTACGTGCAACTTTATAATCATTACAGCAATGCGTGATGAGAAAGATAATCAATGGTTTTAGATTAAACTTATGTCATCCTTTTGCAGAGGCTGCAGAATGCACATTAAGAGTCTTGCTTTAAGGAGGGATCTATCTGAAATTCTTTTAAAGTGGGAGTTCAAAGCCAACCCTGCCAAGTAAGAAAAAGATCCAAAACCCCATACACTCAAGGAAGTCAAAGGAAACAGATCTATTTGATAGAATTCACTTATAGCTACAACATATTTAGCACTATGTGGTATTTCTAAGTTCCCTTTAAGACAAATCATACCCTTGAAAGAAGCTAAAAATAGTATTAGCTACCCAATATGTCTAAGAAGTGCAAAGCCTTACCTGGCTGTGGTTAATGGCTGCATGGTTACCATGAAATGGAGACTGCCTTTCTTTATCGCGATGATGCCTACTGCTGTGTTTGCTTCTCTGTAATTGTTGACGCAATTTTGCAATCTAATAAAGGAAAAATTTACATTAGATTTCACCAGATATATTCAGGTACACACAGTTACATCAACTTATTCCATCACTTCGTTAAAATTCTTTACTACCACAACGTATGTAATTATTGCCAGCACTAAATTAGACTCAAGTTCTTGTGAACTTAATAAAATAGCTACCAGTTCAGCTGAAGCCCAGAAGATGTTTCTGGAGGTTTAATGAAAGAACTTAAAATACATAAAGTTTGAAAGTAGTTTGGTCACTGCTATATTTCCTTCTTTGATGAAGAATGTCACCTGCATTTGACACTTTCTTTCTCACACATTCACATGAAAAATTTTAATAGTCCTGTATTATTATATGAAATCGATACCAAATGAATATCAATTTTGTACTTTTACCAAGCCCACAGTCTATATAATAAAACGAAGCAGTATAATACTTGTGCCTTCCTGAAAACTCACAGGAACAGTGCATACCAGCAAAAAAAATCCAAAGATATCTCAAATAATAGCATTTCTGACCTCCTTGAGTTGACCATTGCTGCCCCATGATGCTGAACGTTTGTGTGAACTTCTCTTCTTTTCTAAATACTCTTCAGCCCAGGCACTTTCTGTCTGCAGCAAGAAGATTACAGGATTAATTAAAAAAAATAAGCTAATTCTTACTTTCTGGCAGAATATCTTGAGACAAATTAGAAGAGAGAACAGTGTTAAGATTTGCTAGATTGAGAACTGTGAGTGAAAAGTTGTTACTGACTAGAAGCCTTTCTGACAAGTAAAATATGAAAAAGTGGAGTGAAACTTCGCAATTTAAAACCAAAATAGAACCAACAAAAAGCACACACAGAGAAAACCCTTAACTTTCAGATGTACTCTAATACAGAATTGTGCTAGATTCCCTTCCAAATTATTGAGCGTAAGGCAATATTAACAGCCAAATGTACCACAAGCTGCTGCAGAGCTCTGAAGAACCAGTATGACAGTGCTGAATTTGAGGGAGCTGGTTTATTTTATCTCCTGCACAGATGCTGACCTTGTTGTTTCTGACAGAAATATTAGCAAGGATAGCTTGGTGTAAACATTGCACGAGCACAGCTTCAAAGTCATGTTCTTGTCAGAAGAATGAGAAAAAGGCAGGCAAGACATAGAAGCACCACTAGAGCTACTGCAAAGCAGGGAATTAATTTACTATGAACCTGAAAAAGCTTCAGGTTCATAGTTGTCTTAGGCCAAGCAGAAAGTGACACACATAATACTAAGCTAGTTTCACTAAACCAACAAAGTTATTAACATTTAACAAAGAAACTTGCAAACATACTGCCATGGAAAAGTTCAGAGAAATACAAGGCACCATTAAGACAAACTGTATTTATTTAAGGTAACAAAACACATACGCAAGCTGTGATAACACTTTGTGGACAGTTTGTATTTCCACCTAACCATGTCCAGAACTGCCTTCAAAAGCAGTGAACTGTAAAGACTCTAAAAAGGAGGACAACAAGGAATCTTAATTTTATCAGGAATCTTCATTCTGTCACAAGAAACATACCTAATGAAGCAGGGGGAAGGATTTCTGGAAGCAGCTTACATAATGAAAGAGTAAATTCTTTTAAATTCACTGTTGCCACAGAGCAGTTCTTAGCACCTAGATAACTCATCCTTAGAAGTCACTGATATCTCACTTTCTCCTACAGACAGGAACTTTGCCTTAAAACCTCCACATCTACAGTGAGCAACAGTTGTTCTTACATTTGAGACTAAGAGCTTGCAAGCCACAAGCTGACCTTATTTACTCCATCTGTACTCAGAACACAGAAATTTGCAATGTCTTTGATGATGTGGTATTAATCCCCATTTTGCTAGGAAAATGGAGGTGTAACTCGAAACATACAGGTTGCAACTCCCATTGTCTTCATATCAGCAAAGCCTCCACTGACAGTAATTTTTCATCTTCATCACTCCAAATCGAAAACTAACTAGGACAAATCTGAATAACAAAGTTGGTAGGGTTGCTTTGAAATTCCTATTTGATAGCAATATTACAAACCATTAGAACCTATTTTGCCAGAAAAGCACTCACTTGTCTGCATCATAAAATAGAATAATTGATAACCACCATTCCCATGTATCAATCTTTGTCTCAACAATTCTCAAATGTCAATCTGGAGTCTCATCCTATCCTCTGGCACCTGGAACAGCAAGTTTTAGCCACTAATTCTAACTAATCCAACCTATTACACTTGCCTACAAGAATCTAATTAACACTCTAATCAGTCTTTACATTTAAATTACATTAAAGACTTGTTTAATAAATTAATATCTCATTCATTTTAAGGATTTAAGATTGCTTAAAGATTTCTAACAAACCATAGAAAACAGTTAGAAGTCTTTATGGAGCAAGAGTAGATATAAGACATTAAAAAAGTACAGGAAGTCTTTACACCAAGACACAAATGTAATACTATTTTAGCAAGTCTCCTCCTCTTTATTCCCCATATTTTGCTTGTAATACTTGTTTTAATGAAACACAGACACAATAACCAATAGACGAAGAGGTTCTATTTCTCTAGCTTCTTAAAGTACTACTACTTGCTTATTAGTTGTTATCATTCACAACATCCTTCTGCACGTTCTAAAATTACAACGAGAAATTAGCTTAATTTATCACAGATAGTAGTAGAACACTTAAGAAAAAAAGTCTTAGAGGCAAAAGCTTTGCAGTTGAAATTAATTATTTCTTTAAGAATTAAAAAAAATACAAAGCAAGTGTCTCAGTTTAACCTGTATTATGACATGGCTATATTTCAAACAGCCACAGGCAGAGCCAAACAGGTTTGATTCAACGGGAAAAAGACACAAGATTATAAACACTGGTATCTGTATGCAAGAAGTCAAGCCAGACCCTAGTACACTCAGTAATACACTTAGTCATCATCCAATAAACATCCTGTATGTACATAATTTGGTCTGGTTTTATAGACAGGATTCATCAAAATAATCAGTTGAAGCAGGAGTCTGATACACAGACAGTCTCTGAGTAACTTGGGATCTCTTACACACGTCTCAGCTATGACCTGAGGGCATCTCTATAAAGGCCTGCAAGCCAAAGTGTGTTACAAATTGCTGTCTCTTCCCAGACTGCTTCCTGAATGACTCTGCTTTCTATGCCATAAACCCACAGAATCAAGATACCCTGCTTACTCAACTTTGAAATTTTTTATTTCTTAATAGATTCAATTCCTGTTCCCTAAACTTTTGAAATCTCAACACACCCATTTCACATTAGACTTCGTGAAACCTAAAATTACACGCTGGAGACAGAATATCTTGTAATTCAAACACCACATCTTCAGAAACACTAAACAATAAAAACAGAGAGGCCATACTACCTTGAGAAACTAACTGCTTTAAATTGCATTTTCAACTTGTCCTTAGCAAAAATGGTTGCTCAAGCACACCAGAAAGATTAAAAACAACAATGTCTCATCAGTGTCATATCAACACAAGCTTTGGATGTATATATGTATGCCTATATCCCACAATTTTCTACTGGTGTGATAAATTTTAAATTAAGGCAGCCAAACAGATCCTTTGATTTCCCTCAGCAGTATACTAACATCAAGCACCACTAAACATATTCATTTTGCAGAAATATTCACTGCCCTTTACAGTCTTCCCATTAATCTTCACAAACACATTTCCCTTTATTTAAGGAAGCCCCACTACCATAGCAGCTAGAGGTGCCAGAATTGGAAGAAAAAAACACAAAGAAACATATAAGCCAAAAAAGGATGTTATCTAATCTTGCTGGAGAATACACAGGTTAACTCAGATTAAACCGAAACTAAGCTGAAAGACATCAACTGAATATAGCAGGTACTTTGGCAGTAGTATAGAAATATAATTATTTGGGAAAAGTACCATCCTAAGAAATCAAACATGAAAATAAATAGCTAGGTCACCCACGCTGGTTTAGTTCTGCACTTTAATGATGCCTTTTAATAGCTAAGTGTGAGCATCAACTCCTTGTATGTCATACACCCCCTTCATCCTCCTCCTCCTCTTACTATGATTTGCTTACCTTTTTCAGCTCATCTTTTAACCATTTTTCCAATTCATTTTCCTGCACGGAAAACTTCTTCCTCAGCTCTCCTTTCTTCACCAGTTTCTATTTCCACCTTACCCACAGGGGCATATTCTCCTACAAAACACCTTCCTTTTCTACTGCTCTGCTCTTTGAATTGTGGTCCTTTCCACAAGATGTTGTGGATCTTGAGAAGGCCACACAATAACAACCCACACTGCAGACATCTGCTCAACAGCCTGCACATTTGAGGAGACAGCCGACTGTAACTTAGGTGGCCACATTTTTGTTACTGTTACCAAACTTAAAGCAGGCTCAAACTCCGGCACGTCCTACATGCTGTCAGTTCTTTCGTGCTTGTGCTCTTTGGAGTTGAAGACCTGTTGTTGAAATCATGCTTTAAGAATAGGGATTTAAAATCTGCTGTGTTTGGCTGTTTCTTTATAAGTTAAGAGAAATCCAGTGCCAGACAGCATATAGAGAAGAAGAAATGAAACACTGGGATATTTTATGGAAAAATCCATCTTGAATTACTTCTGCATACAGTAGGATACTATGTAACAACACCCTTTAACAGGAATGATAAAACAACTGTCATGGTAAGTGTATAACTCTTGTAACACCAATTTCATTCTGTTGTTTGTGGACCAGTCTTTACAGGTGGCACAGGACTAAACTGCTAAAAGCTTATGAAATTTTGTCAAGTCAATGACATTTATTGGCCAAAAATGTGCTTTATTAATATTTTGCAGTTGAGCTAAATTTCAACATTATTCACTGCTCAATGAGGCAGCTCTTCAATGTGTATAATTTTACACTTGCTGCATATATCCCAGGTGAACATTTAAAGCCTTCTACATCCTTCAAGAGGATGAGCAGCCTATCATAGGAAAGGCTACAATACTTTTCATATAGGCACTACAGAAGCCTTTTTCATTGCATTTTAAGATGGACATTCATACAGGGAGTCACTAAGTTCTCTTGTACAAGTTTAAACTAAATAGTGCTTAACACCAGTGCAATTCAGTGTACTGTAAACTGCAAGAACAATGAGAAAACAGATGTGCAATACACTAGTGTTTTTCTGAGTCAAGAAGAAAGTGGAACTCTTAACAGATATTACAATTCACACCTTTTCTTAAAGAATGCAAATAATTCACACCCATAATAGCAAAAGTAGGATCGCTGCAATTTGAAAGTGAATAGGAACTTGCAAGCAAGAAAGCTAAAGGCAATGTTTTCAAGGAAAAAGCTTCTTACATTTAAATCCTGTCTTCACATTTAAATACTCAGAAGACAAAAATCTGTCCTACCTGTGTGGCTTTGTCTCTCATACATGGAGCAGCTTGCCCATGATTATCACGAGGCCACTGTCCAGCAAGATATGGAGCAGCAAGTGTATCCAGTGAGGAAGTCCGGCGAATATTGTTGGAAGGGCTTGATGAAGGTGGTCTTGATTTGTCAGCTGGAATAAGAATACTTGATTAGAAAGCAAGCAAGACAGAGAACTTTGTTACTTTAATTGCCTACAAGAAATCATATCAAATCAGAACTACTATGTTATTAAGTATACAACAAGATACTTTTAATATAGGAATTAAGTTTGCTTTTCCAGGCTTTATTCAGTTTTAATAAGCAAGTAAATCTGTTTTTGTGGTTTCCTGAAGAACATCCTTATGTCTCAAATGTTGCACTGTACCCACAAACCACCACTTATTCCCTCAAAGGTGCAAAAGTTACTGGATTCTTAAATGATGAAGGCTTGGAAGAAATAAAAATACTTAAGATTCCTCATATATAAAAGCTAAGAAAGAAAATCTGTGCTGAACTTTTCCAATTTAATGCCAAGTTTAGAATCATCCCACTAGCCCTTTACCCTTTACCTACTTTAATTCAAGGGATGCTGACATGTTTTATTAACCACCCAGTATGTGATACATATAGAATCATAGAATAGTTAGGGTTGGAAAGGACCTTAAGATCAATCTCTTTATGAATCATATATTGATTCATAAAGAGATTATTAATACATAAGGAGTCATGGATCTACCCTAAGATTGAGAAGTCAACTTTGACAAGGTAATGATTTACATTTCATAAGATAATCAAGACATTTCCTTCCTTTAAATGCTACTTGGTAGCTACATTCATATTTTACACACTATGCCTTTTGCAATACCTAATTTTTAGTGTTTACATTCATATCTCTCTTCAGAGCCATTTCTATACTAATAGGAACCCTTACTGAATAAGGTTAAATATAACGAGCACAGGAAGTAACACAAGAAGGAAGAATATGGTTAAAAACAAAAATTTGCATCTATCCCATCTGTCAGTGATACCTTACAGTGGCAATGAAAGACGATGCTGTAGGCTAGTGAGTGTAAACACTGTGAAGAAAGGTTCCTCAAAATAGTAATTGGGGTTTGTTAAATTAGAGACTGACAAACAGGAAAGACTCTGAGTTTAGATACACATACATGGTCACACATTCTTTGTTATTACTTACTCTAGATCTAGAATGCAAATCCAGAGATCACAATGATCTACACTATCAATTAATCTACTCCCCACAGAATTATACTGAAAAGAATCGTGTATTAATCTTACCTACAGCAAATACGAAAGTCCTAAAATGAATAGCCAGAACACAGCAAAGAAGATACAGAAATCAGATGAAAGCTTTACAAGGGCACTGGAAAAACTCAGTCATATGCCTTTCCTGACTGGGCCTTCAGATGAATTCTGCACTAGAAGTATAAACAACATAGCAATTTGTATTCTACCTTAACACATTTACGGGCAAAAGAAGTTGTGCCTGATTAGTGGCTGACTATAGCCAGGAAATAAAAATACTGCCACCAGATGTCCAGAATTCAATTTCTAAGTTATTTCAATCTACCAAAGATAAATAAATAATCAAGCTTAAATAAATATACCTGTTAGGTATAGATTTCAGTGGTGTGGACAACATCATAGTCTCATAGAACACGGGTCTTTCAAATGTAAGTCTAGTGGCATTCTATACTAAATATCCTCATGTACATTTTGCATTAGAAATGTACCCATTAAAATTGTGGAAAATATTTCAATTCAATTATAAGGAAATAATTATTAGCACTCTAATCACCTACATTCATAAAAAGCAGTCCAGAAACCTCATCTGGTTTATTATTTCTACTAGTACCAACAATGATAAAATCTTACTACTGAGCTCACAGCAGATCTGCTCTCAGGGAATAGCAGCAAAGCACAATTTATAAATTCCAATGTACTTAAGACCCTTGTATCAAAGAAAGTCCCTGACTACTACTACTAACACTATACAGTACACTGAAAGGACTGTTTGTATCAGAAGATTTTTGTCTGTATCAAAATGTCATTCCTTAAAAATTACACTTGCTTTCAAAGTTACATCAAACGTTATTTGTCTCAGAAATAGCTGCCATGCTCTTCCTATTAATGTTTCTTCTGAATTATTATTCTTCATCTTTAAGAAGCTTCTCTCTCTTCCAAGGGGAAGCAGAAGGGATGTGAAAAAAGAAAATTACAAAATCAGGAAGTGTACGTAGTCAGTCACATCATCTGCAACGCCACTGCAGCAGACAGCTTCAAAACCGAAGCAGCAGAAACCATCACCCTCACCTCTCCTCCACAAAAAAAGAAGTGGAAATAATATTTTGCTGGGCAAACAGACAGAATGAAAACTGAAGAGGCTGTTTACTATTTAAGTTCAAGGGATGCTGCTCATTTCAAGGCACAAAGCCTGCAAGTACTCTCTTTATTCTGACTTACAAATTCCTTCAAGGAATTCCGTTCTCAAACTACTTTGGATGTGTTTTTACTTATTTTTCCCACCTTCACACATGTCTTAATACAAACTGTGAAAAAGTTTACTACACAAGTCCTCTCGCTGTTTCACGAGGAAATTTTCAACGGGAACATACACAATGTTTTCATTGCACTTTCCTCCACAATACTTGAAGCAAGCGTTCAGCTGCTATTTTTCCTTGATGTGACCTACATAACAAGAGATCTGCCTCCATAGAGATAACAGTTACAACAGCTGTGGCTGATGAAAAACAATGGAGCTGTTTCATCAAATAGATGCTTCTTGAATATTAGAACTGTTTTAATTGGCCTGATTATCTCTTTAAACCAGTATTTGTGATAAATATCAACCCTCCTATACATCCACCGCTAGTCTCAATCTATTCAGAAACAAAGTCTTACTGTAATCCAGCTTCAAACAAAGCAAAATAATAACACAAAACATAAACAGAACATACACAATCCAAATCAACCAAGCCCATAACATGGGAAAATAACAGCCAAGTTACCATGTCTTCAAGAGTCACTGCAGTACAACTGACCACCTGAGCCTGCTACAGGTAAACTGCTATCACACACGAGTACCGCAATTGTGCGGTCAGGCACCTCTGAAGGCAATTTAAGCTAAGGCAGGCTAACAATGTTACTGAAGAGCCAAACTGAGCAAATACAGGTGCTTACCAATAACTAACTGAAAGGTAAGAAAGAAAGCATTGACTTAGGCAGGTCTTAACATACAAGTCCTACGACTACAACTGGAAATCACAGTGTGAGAACACATACCTTTGAATTGGATGCCTCACGGGAGAAAGTTGCTATATATAAAAGAAAGGAAGGGAAAATAAAAAGTGGGAAGATATTACACATGAGAAAGTCCTAAGACACAAAACACCAAAATATTATCTTTTAGTTTTTCAGGAGAAGTTCAGAACTGTTGTTAGAACTGCAAAATAAGGATTGCTGAAGTGTATCTTGAAGATTGACCTTACAGCCCTGCTGATATCCTTCTACATATTTGAAATAGAAGTTTTGAGAAAGGAAAATAAAAACTCCATACAAACATATTTTAACAGACACTATGAGAAACAAAACAAAGCCAGCAAGCAGCCGAAAGAGCCACTGGAAATGCATAAGACACGACTGACCTCACAAAATTCCCTGACTGAATTCTAATTTAAGCTTTTTATACAGGTAGAATATCCAAGAAAGTGAGAAACGGTGAGACCCAACTAGCTTCTCTGGCATCTAGGCATAGGCTGACCTTTTTGTTCTGTTTTGGTCAGCCTTTTCCACAGAAATGACATTCATGGGATCTCTCCCACACACAGCTGTCTTTTCCCAAAAACTCATACAAATACAACTGATCTCAGGGGCTTTACTAACTTTTTAATGTTTCCTATTCAACAGGCTCAGACAGTATTGAGCACAGACAAACAGCACAACTGTGTATATTCCCTTTGGAAGACAATGTTGGCTGTTATCTTCACATAAATGTAAAAGAACTACTCACACTTTTCCTTCTAGTAATTCAAAATGATCCCACCATAGGAGAATGACTGAATTAATGTTGTTTTACAAAACCAAACCTCAGAAAGCCCAAGATGTTCAAGTTACTTAATTCTAGTGAATGAGAACATTTTTAATCCAAATAAGCTCCCCTGAAGTGTTGGCCACAAGAAACTTGAAGTATGATGTTGCAAAACTGAACTGAATTAGCTTTCTTTACACCTTCCATTTGTGAAACAGCTTAGGCAAGCAAAGCAGGCATGTAATGGTACGCAAAGCCTCCTGTGCTCTCTTATCCTACAGTATCATCTTTAATAACTACTGCAAAACCATGGTAATTAATGTTGACAGGTCTGCAGCTATTGTTGTGTCACTCATCAAATTCTTCAAATAAAAAAATTCTACAGTGAAATTTAAGAGGGTTTAGAGTTCCATTCCTTCTCCCTACCCCAAGGAGAGGTTCACATCTGAACTCTTTAAGACTTTCCGATATACTATTATAACAATCATCACCATTTCCTTTCACACAAGTAGACTCTAATATTACTTCGAAGGCCAAAGTAGTTCCAGATAAAATGAAGCCATTTTTCTCCTTAATTTTCAGAGTGAGTTTAAATGTCCAATCCAGTGAACTGGAATACACCAGAAAGTTCAGCAGCCAGCACAGAAATCTCTCACAACCTCAAGGCACCTGAAAGGGTCAGTAAATAATTGCTGTGGCTCTGGTCTGGACCTTCTTGTTTACACAGCCTGGTGCATTATAACATTTTTTGGGAACTGAACAGTTGAACACTTCCAAGCGGATGTTTTACATAAGAAGACAAATAACAAGATCACATTTGCTCTTTAGCCAGTAAATAAACCAAGATAAAAATAACAATAGGTACAGCTTACATATTTATCTCATTTTGCAACAACCTACTAGTAGATCACAACAATGTCCTCTCACAGGGATGGTGTTACATACACGTAAAGAGGCATATGTGAAAACTGAACCAAAACTGGAGGTTGCAGGACAGACCTCACACTGTAGAAACGAGGCCACACCGGTGATGGAAAGGACAGAGCACTTGAACACGCAAGTAGAAGCTGAAGTCTGTGAAATAAGTGCTAGAGACTGCAGGGAGGGAAAGTAAAAGATGAAAACTGGGTAGTAGAAAAATCTAGGCTCTTGGCCATATTTAGGAGGGAAGCAGCAAGAAAAGCCCAGAAATTTAGAAATTGTACCATGGAATCTTCAGTTTGTAACTATCCCATCAACAACAGAAAACTAAGGCAAGTATGTCTAACATTTAACTGCAATTCACTTCAGAAAACAAAGGGGAAAAACCCCAAACAAAACCAACAAAAAAACACACCCAAAAAAGAAACCACCACCAGAAAACCCAAACCCAAGATATTAAGTCACATTTGTAAATTCACGAGTTGGGGTTCTCAGCTTGTGTTAAGTAGTGTTAAATACATTGATGAAAACTATGTTCAAAACTATTCAACTGCTTCCCAGGAAAGAAAATCTGAAAAACATGAAGTTGAGCCTAAAGCATACAACTTACAGAACCAGTACTGCAGTTCGGAAAAAGCTATCGTTAGACGTCTAACCTCAAGGTTCATTTTAATCTAAAAAAAAAACCCACGGCTGCAGCTGCAGAAATGAATAAAAGCCATCATCATCTGAAAACAAGAAACAGGAAAACCCAAGTTATTCTGCAGTAGATTCTGACTGATACCCTGAAGTGCCCCGCATGGCTTCACAACCGTAGCCTGATTAACAACTTGCATGTTCTCAGCTACCAGTAAGTTTTCTTATCTAGATGAAGAAAAAAAGTTACCTCAGTCTCTATCAAGCACTGGACTACACAATACAACTGCTAAGCAATATTAAACAGGTTTAATTTGCATTTTGGGCCATTACTAGTACTGTTCAGCAAGCGCTCCTGTTTTCACACATCTTGTAAAAAGCTAGTGGAGTTACTTTAACACAGTAACCAAATGACTTGATTCTTTCTACACGCGAATACTTAGATCCAATAAAGAAGGTAGCATGGCTTCAAGAGGCTTCTACACAATGATCTGAAGGCGGTGCAATTTTTCCACCCTTAGTGGTCTGACACATGCCATTACAAACAGCTTTCGATTTCAAGGCTAGCCATCCTGTTCCTCATTCTCCAGGCCAGGAGACTGCACCTTGAACAAGTCACAGGAAGAAGATAGGATTGTGTTATGTGTATAAAGTCTTTCAGATTACTGATTAACGAGAATCTCAAATGAAGGATACACACATTCCTCAATCCAAAGGCTCAGAGTATAACCCTAAAAAAAAAGCCATGTTACTCTTCTCCAGAAAGCAGAAAATCTAATTCAGAACCTAAACACCTTTGTGACACTGCTCTCATACTGCAAGCAAGCAGTCATACGGTAATCATGAAGGGGTATGTCTGAACTAAAAAAAAAAAATATAATAAAAATTAAGTTACACAAATATTAGCTGAAGTACTATACCAATTAATTATGATCACCTAATTTGGCATCATTCTTCAAGAGCCAGGATAGATCAAAAAAGAAAGAAAACCGACATAGTGGCAGGCTGGTTATAACCATTATTCTAGAAGGGTGAGCAACATTAGGAGAAGCAGAAGTGTTGAAGGGAATCATGTTGGTCCTAGATTTCTGCATATACGCTTCTCCATATTAGTCAACTTTATAGCGTGGATTACCACATGCAATTTTATAAAGGAGCAGCTGTAAGCTTTGAGATCTCGAAAGTCACAGATTTTTCCAGATTTGAGGACATTAACACAAAGCCTCACTCATGCATTTTTGAGTAAACTTTTATCCCAAGAAGAAAAAGGACATACGTAAGCCTCTATTATCCTCAACCAGATGCCACATGTTGCTTAAATTTCAGCATTCCCCGTAAGTATGTTTTAATTACTCAAAACCATTAAAAAGCAGTTTGCTACAAAATGTATGCCATTCCCACACTGCTTTCTATCCTCGCTTTAGCGCAAGCTTGTCATCACTCAAGTTCACACATCCTTCTGTAGGGTTCATGTTGAAAGTAACTACTAAGAGAGATACCGAGTACTTTTTTTCCTACATCTATGTGCAATGCCTACAATGCTACTAGTTTTCTAATTACAAGCTTGCGGACACTGGATCGAAAACATACACCATCTGCCACGAGAGGCACAGGAAGGGATGAAGATGTGAAGGCTTCACAACAGCTCCCCAAACGCCAAACACACCTTAAGCTTGTACCGAAGTACCTGATGCACATCTACACTCCCTCGCATCTGGAAACCTCTGGCAGTACTTGCAGAAGGGCCACGGCAATAGCTACAATTCCCCACATGGCATGTTTGGCTTTCTCCGTCCCTCTTCTAACAACCAGGAAGCAGCAACAAAAGCAACAAGCCCTTCAACACACACGCGCCCCGCAAGTGCCGCCGCCAGCCACAGAAGGATCGGAACGGCCACAAGCCTGGGCACGGCCCCTGTGTCCCTGCCTCTCCCCCCGGCAGCAGGGGCGGAGGGCGCCGCCGATCCCAGCCCTCCCGGCCCGCCAAGCGCTCCCTGAACCCGGCCACGTCGAGCCGCCTCGCCCGGCAGCCCGGGAAGCTCCCGCTGCCGCTTCCCCCGCAACGGTCTGGCCGTGCACCCCCCGCTCCCCTCAGGTACGGGCCCGCACCCCCCGCCGGTAACGCCGGGCGGCAGCAGGTGCGCGGCGCGGTGCGGCCGGCGGCAGCGCTCACCTTTGCAGACGGGGGAGCTGGGGCTCTTCCTTTCCGGGGAGCTCCTGCCTTGCTCCGGCGAGTGCCGACGGTGCCGGACCCTGCCCGCCGCTGTAGCGCTGCCCTCGGGCAGCGGAGGCACGGGAGAGGAGCACGGTGAGAGCCCGCAGCCCAGCGGCGGCGGGGGGGGCGGCGGCGGCGGTAGGTGGTGGGGCCGCGGGGGGCTCCCCCGCGCTCCGCCGCCACGCGTGGGGCTGCCCCGCGAGGAGGCGGCGGCTGAGGCGGTGGCAGCGGCGCTGCCCCCCCCGCTCCCCGGCGTCTGCGTGGCCATGGCGGGGCCGCCGCGCCCGCTGCCGCCGCCGGTGGGCGCCGCGCGCGTGGGGCTGATGCTGCGCGAGGCCGGCGCCGCGCGTGGGAGACCCCCGCCCGGGGCGCTCGCGCCGCCGCTCCTCGTGGGGCTGCCATGTTGCTGCTGTTGCTGCTGCTGCTGCTTGAGCTGGAAGGGCACCGTGGCCCGCATGGGCTGGAGGCGACTGCTCGCTCCCGCTCCGCCGCCCGCCGCCACCGCGCCTCCTCCCGCCAAGGAGGTGGCCGGGGTCGGGGAGCCGTTGCGCCTCACGCGCTGGTGGGACATTGTCCGCTGAGAGCCGGGGCTCGCGGAAGACGGTCGACGGCGGGGAAGGCAGGGAACGGCGCCGGGCGCCGGCAGGTCCTCACGGGAGTCCAACGCCTCAGGTGGCGGCGGCGACCGCGGCCCCAACTCGTCCTCGCTGCCGTCCCTAGCCCGGGGCGCCCCGCGCTACCTCCGGAGCCTCCGCTCGCCTCATCAACAATAGTGCCCCGGCCGCCCCTGCCCCGCCCCCTGCGCCCTCCCATTGGGCGCGCCGCCTCTCGGCTCGCGCAGCTACGGCGCGCCCATTGGCTGCGGAGCGCGCTCCTGAGTGGCCGAGCCTGCGCCGCCAGCGAGGGGGAGGGGCGGCGCTTAAAGCCACACGCGCGCGGGGCGGCCGAGCTCGGCCGCGCGCGCTGCCCGCGGCACGTGCCGCCGCCCGGCGTGAGGGAGCGCGCGCGCGGCCCGGCGGCAGCCCCGGAACCGGGAGGTCCACCCCCCCCCCCCCAGGCCCGGGGACGAGCAGGGCCGCGGTCCTGACCCCCGGCGGGCACAGGCCGTGATGGAGGGTTCGCGGGACCGGCCCTCGCCTCCCCGCGTCCCACCGCAGCGCCGGGGCGAGGGGTCCGCCGTTAGGTGGGATGGCGGCGCTGCCCCGTCCCTCGGTGCCCGTCCCAAGGCTGCGTTAGAATAGTGCTGCTGGATCGTTCTTATCTCTAAATGCACGGCAGGAGAGGACGACGGCTCAGCAGCGGCTCATCCAATCGGTTTGCCACCAGCTTAGCGTGACTGATGATGGCACCGGATACACGGGTAATATCCAGGCAGACTTTTCCCCTCAATTGCTGTGTTTACTCTTTCTCCGTTAGATTAGTTGCGTTTTCGCTGCAATCTCTTTACAGCACTTGCATACTGTGACATCCTCTTAACCTGCTTTATACATTAGAGAAGCGAATACACACATGAAGCAGGCCTTAGTTCATGTGTTTGGGTTATTTAGATGCAAGGTAGATACACTTCTGCACCTCCGAGACATAAAGGAATCCATAAATCCTGTCTCGATATTGCAAATGCCTGTTCTGAGCTACCAGAACTTACTCAAATGCCTTTTCAATATTGCTCTACAAGTTGCATGTTGCAATTGAATACCATTGCTATGATACAAACAAATTACGTAGTGTTCTTTCTTCAGCTTAGTTACACTTGAGTTTGATTTTTTCTCTCCTCTTTTCTCCTTTGCTGTTTCTGGTTGAAGTCTGCTTCACTTGAAAAGCCCCAGCTTCCCCTTTGAAAAGCTCCATCCTTATGGCTGGCAAGTTTAACAAACCTGAAAAGCAAGACTATGTATGTGCCTTTTCGAGGGATGCCTGGACATGGGCCTGCCTGAGGCCTTGAAGGTTAAGGTTCTTGTCAGAGCCGAGAGCCTTTTATGAGAAATCAAACTGGCAAAAAAGAATGGGATGGATGTGTTTTGTGCTTGGTCACAGGTACTCTAAATATTAGTAACATGGCCTGTAGCATAGCAGGATGGGTCAACCAAAACTGGCTACAAAAGGCTGTGTCCAGACTTGAGAATGATCCTGAGCTGCCCCTGAAAGTGGCGATGTCAAGGGAAGGCACCAGAAGCCTGGCAGATCATCATCAGTCCTACTGTAGCCCTTTCTTAAAGTGTGCAATTTACTTAAGTTCCGTTATAAATTAGACACGTAGCATCACATCCCAGCTGTTTTCTTGTAGCCACCACGAACACTGCTGGTACAATGCGGCAAAGCATCAAAATTCCAGATAACCCACTTGATTAGTGAAATACCTGGGAGAGTGCTCTCCTCACCAGGAATGGCTGAGAGGCAGAAAACAGTGTGCGCTACATTCTGTCAGCAGTGGAGGTGAAGGGATTTTGTAATTCCCTCTCCACCAATTAGCCAAAATGGATACACAAGCTTTCTTAGGTGGCGTGAGGTTTTGGAGAATGCGTATTCCAAATTATAGGCTGATTGTAAGCCCCGTATCCAGTGTCCTGGGACAGCCTGCTGCCGGGGAACTGGATGGGCATCAGTCAGCGGGTGGTGGGCAAGCTTGTGCATAATTTTGATAGTTATTAGTGTTATTATTTCCCCTTCCTTTTACACCCTATTAAACTGTCTTTGTCTCAACTCACAAATTTTACTTTTTTCCCTTCTTATGCTCTCCCCACCCCACTGTGGGGGGAGACTGAACAAGCAGCTGTGTGGTGTGTAGCTGCCTGCTGGGTTACACCATGACAGCAGCCCAGGACTGCACACAGTTATCCTAAAGCAGGCTGACCTATGCAGCATTTCTTCCACTTTACTGCAGTTTTCAGTGGAGAGCAGAAGATGCAATCCTCTCTGCAGTTCTTCCTGCTGTGACAGCACCCGCTGCCAGTGCCAGTACAGTTGCTCAACAGGCTTTCATCCCTTGGACAGTTTATCCTCCCCAGAAATACCGCGGTTGTTTGGAAGCAGTGTGCCATAAATATATTTTTATGGCATAAAATATTCTGAACACATTCTGGTTCCTGTTGCTGTTTTGAAGAGGCCAAAAATGAAAGGTATTGATTCAGGTTTATTTGTATGATGCATGTTATGGAGCCAAGTCACGACTTTGAATGCAGAAGATATCTGTGACAATTATAGTACTTCCCACATTATTGTCACACTGCAAAAATGGCACTGCTCCACACAGTTGTTATGAGAATAAAAAGCAAAGCATTTACTTATACTGCTCTAGACGTGAAAGTTCAACATGTAAAGTCATGTACTCAGACCTAATGTACTTCATACATTAATTTGTTTAAACTGTTACAAATGTGTTACAACAGGAACTTACTCCTACACCTCACAGAAATAATGGAAACGACTAAAGGAGGATTATGAATTACTTGAAAATAGTTTTGAAACTTTCTATTTTTTACAAAAAAAACCCAAACCCCAAACCCACCAAAACCCAACCCTAAAAAACCCCACCTAAATCAAAACCCCAGTCCCAAATAACTTGGATCCAGATCCCCCACCAGACTCTCCTTATAATTCACACCTCCCAGGCTCTGGGTTTTGTTTCAGCTGTCACACTCCTTACTGCCTTCAGACTTTGCCAAACACTGTCCAGGCCAACTTTGAACAATACATTTCCTACAGTTTCATGTGGAACCTTTGAGCCGGGGTTTCCTCACATCCACGATGCCCTTACTCTGGCCATAACACCTAATGTAATGGTGCCAACAGTGATCCAAAAAATAGGAAGGAACCTCACTGTCATCATAGGGCCTATGAGCCTTCCGCCTGTGTCACTTGAGCCAGCCTTTTGGTGACCTTGGTCACTTCAGTGACTCCAAGCTCACTGGAGTCATGTGTATGTCACATAGACAGGATCTATCTCTGCATCTTCAGCTCCTCCCTACCTGATACTTTAATCAACCCATTGGCCTGCAGGAGCTGGGCAGTCACTGGTGTGCTCACCTACCACCTGAAGTGCCACCCTGGGAGCTGATGAGCTCTCCCACCTCCCACTGACTTGGAGGCACTTGGCACCTAACCAGGGGCCTGCTGAAATATACTGCTTTGTAGTCCTTGTTGGGAGATTAGGAACTGCAGGTGTCCCCTTACATACAAGGGGGTGGTTCGTTCTTAAAATGTGGTGTGTAGTAAAAGCTGAGGATACAAACAAATAAATCCAAACATTAGAAGGGTATCAAGAGTGCCCTCAAAGGCTGACTGATAAACCACACAGAGCTGCATGAACAAATGTGCAACCTGATGAAAATAGGGATGTAAACAAGTCAGGGAAGTGGTCAAAATAGTAACCCTGAATGAAAAGCAGAGAAACAAGCTCAAAGAGGTTTAGCTAAGTTTGCAGGCCCACATCCCACTGTATGGCTGTCAAAACAACTAATACTTCAGGAGCTTTGTTGTACTAAGGGCTGAATATTTATGAGTAGAACCGTTCACTGCTCATAGTAATACATATGAAAAATGTACTGTTAAAAGTAATGGTGATAATAGCAAATCTGGTGGAAAATGACTGTGCTCCAAGGAGCTTCAAATATGTTCATGTCTTACTCCAAAATTAAATCAATGCAAAGCAGCACATATGAAGAAGCAATTTACTGCCCCAAATTGTTTTTTTAACTTACAGTTGTTGCAAGCAATACTGAAGGTTGAAAGACTAAAGATTCTGAGGGTCTAATCTAAACATTAGATTATGCCCCAGGATATTTCACTGCATTTCTTATCTCTCCCCTGCAGAGTGAGTTTGTTTTGCTTGTTTATGTGGGTGTTCAACATCAACAGGAGACATCTGAAAAATAGGACAAATATAATAGAATTTGCTTCACACAAAACCTGTAAGATCCTAGTTAATATTCCAGAATATCTGGTGGGATTTGAGGAGACAAGCAGATTGAAATAAGGTATTAAGATTAAAACAATAAAAAACAACAGATGGGACCTTGGACATAAATCAAACTGCAAGCAATAAGCAAACGACAACTTAAAGCAAAATGTGCTCCTGCTACATTTTATGAAGTACAATCTTTAAGAAAAGTTGTCATATAAATAACATCCTGAGGCTTCCGTGCCTCACTGGCGTTAAGATAACACATTTCTGACAAACCAACACAGTTCCTCCATGCTACACTTAGCTGCAGGCTTAAGAGATATTTCCAGCGCGTGTTCATGGTGAGCGTAATTACCTGGGAGAAGCACAAGGTTAATTTCTTTAAAAGCCAGTGCTAAATTCACTTACTTGTGACATGTTCTTCCACATAGACCAGTTTTTTGAACACATGTTAAGTGACAGCAGTAACACTAAGCAATAACCTTGTGAGTGTCCAGCTACTGAAGGAGGGGGGCAAGTGGAGTCAAGTGTGGCTCACCAGCTGAGAGTGACTGTAGCTGTTACTGAGTTCTGCTGAAGGAAGAGAGAGGAGCAGCAGCAAAGGCATGTTGTCCATCATATTTCTGAATCTTTGGGTTTGGTAACATTGAGAGAGATGGCCTAGTTCATTGAAACAAGACACAATTTAGTCTCCCTCAGGTATCCTGTGAGGAAGATGCTGAATGATAATTTGCACGTAATTCCTCCCCTCCAACAATAAAACTTCCCTTCCTTCTAGGAAGCAGGCAATTTTTCTTCAGAATTACCTTCCAAAAACTTAATATTTTTAGCACATCTTTCCAGAGCTTGCAAATGTAATACAGAGATTTGTCTTTAATTTTGTTGTGTATAGAGATATAATGTATTTCTGTATTTCTAGTCTTAGGGCAGAAGAATGTATACAAACTATAGAAGGAAACTCTTGATTTATAAACATTACACACTGAATGCTCCTACAAGCCACCAGCACAATTTCTGTCCTGTAAGTATAGAGTCATATGGAATTATATGCTGTAAAAGATTTATTTCAATTATTGACAATATAAATTTGATAAATGACAATATTTCGATAATGTGGATTTTATGGCCATATTGTAGGATGATAAACATCCTGTATATGTGATGAATAGGCACAGAACTAGACACACTTTTCACCTAAGAGAGAAGAGGGTTTCCTCCTCCTGATTGAGGCCTAGAATCTTGTTTTGCTTCTGTTTATTTTTATGACATATAGAAAAGCTAAAGATATTATGAAAAGCATACTGGCATGGCTTATTCATGGCATGCCAATGGCCATGAGCACAATGGCTATTGAGAAGCAGTGGCAAAATGATTTTGCTTCTCTCTCCACATACATGTACTAGCCCTGGAGTTAAACTAATTAACTTCAGCAGAGTGTGTGATGAAGTGGGAGCATGGGATTCTCTGATTTGGGAAATCATCTACTTAGAACCAATCAAGCAGTGTTCCGAAATCCTTGTTCCATTCAGCCATGGAGGCCAGGGGAGCTTTTAACTAGTTTGGTTACATCTCAGCCAGACATCGGTTTGTCTCATTGAACCATCCTATCCTCATGCATTGCATCTTGTGTTCAGCCTGGCTTTGCCTCCAGGATCGCTGGAGAGCCATCACTGGGAGAGTGGATGTCATCTCTGAGAAGATAGGGAAAGCAAAGCTGGGCAAAGCCCCAAGCCCCGCTTCTGTTAGCAGCCCAGGCCTCATCCAGCGCTCAGGCAGGGTGTCAGGCTCACTCTGCTCGGCAGGGGCATACAGACACCTCCAGCAGTCATGGCTGGTATGGCTAGGCTGATGCTTCACAGTGGTGAACCCGCAGGCTGTCTCTTATCCTTGGAGCAGAGACCAGTTAATCCTTGGACCCCAAACCAGAATAGGGAAAGGCTTCCCAAGTCTGCAGCTTGTTGGCCATTGCTGGTTTGCAACAGGAGAACCTGTGAGTACCTCCTGTGGCTGGCTGCTGTGCTAGGGTTAACACAGTGGCCACGTCAAGCCCTTCTGATACTGCTGCTTGCTTCTGATGGCTCAAATACTTCATGTTTCACTTCCAGTCTCAGATCACAGCTCATGTAAGCAGATGGGATCTTCTGCTTGCCCATGCCTTAAAAGCACATTTCTATCCTTCATAATCACAGGGTAAAGCTCAAACACATGATTTAGTTGCCACCTCAGTGGAGTTCCAGAAGGCCTCCCTCCTGCAGGAGGTTCTCTGGCCACCTGTATACACCTCGGCTGCACCACTGAAAGGAACGTGTGCAGCAGCAACACCTACCTCATGTGCTAGAGTCACACCTCCAACTTGCTACAGTGATTTGTGTCAGATCTGATTTTTTAACTGATCCAGAGACCTGGAGGTGCTAGAAGCTACTCGTTACGACACATCTGCAGGGCTTGCCTTTCCAATAAGAGGAAAGGGGAAGGGGGAGGTAGATGGGGAAGGGGAGAAAGAAATTGAGAAAACAGGTATAATTATATATAATTAAAAATATATGTATTACAGCAGACTGGTAAAATACTAGGCACTGCAAAAAATGCAGGCTAACAACCATCAGGAACAAAACCAGGAACAGAGCACAAACTAACCTCACTTATTACGCACGCAGTTGCATGTGCATAGAAGTACCTCATGAAAACCATATTTCTGGTCATTCTGACTGGGAAATCTGATTGCCTATGGCATGAACTTCTCGCAAACAAAGGCTGCACTAAGTGAAAGGGGAAAGCAAAAAGTCTGTACCATTCTTACGAGCTGCTTGCAGGCCTGTTGCAAGCAGCAACACTACTAAAATGAGCTGTACCACCTGTGTACCCTCTTTATCACAGTGCCCTACAGGAATAACAAGGAAATCAGGCCAAAGACAAATGCTGAGTCCTACTGTGCTGCTGATGCCTGAAACATATACCCCTACCCTCCCTCCATGCTCTTTCCTCTTCCCTCAAATCCACCTCACACACTCGAGACGCTGCCCACTGGCTTTTGCCCATCAGCTGTCCAAACCATGCCTGCTCTGTAGTGGCATTCTCAAAAGGTGCTTGGAGCATGACAGAAGGTCTTGGGAAACTCCTGTCCTTCCCGTCAGGAATTGAAATGCACCTGGATCACTTGTTTCCAACCTTTCTCAGTATTTGCATCCTTAACATCTTTCCATTGCCCATGAAAACCCCACCTAGAAATACCATTTGCTCAGATGCTGCATAGTAAATACTAAATAATTTTCCACAGCCCAGCTGTCCTCGGGCAGCGTTATTTGCTGTCTTTGTAAAAGAAGCATGAGTGGTCCCCACAGCACGACTTCAGCTCAGATCACCACTTGTGGATTTCTCACAGACTTTTCCTGTGGTACTGAGAGCTGGAAGAAGAGATTCCCCTGGCATAAAAGCAGAAGACCTGAGTGTGCCATTTAAATTCTAGGAATCAAAACATTTCAACTCCCTATTGGATGGAGAATGACAGCCTTTCAGGCTAACATGAAGAGATGAATTTATACAGATTGAAGCGTTTTGGTATAGTCGAGTTTTCCTGTCTGTGGAAAATTAACCTCCTTACCCAACAGAATGTGCTTTGGGTCATGGCAGTGAGCAGATGTCTATAATCTCCTGCACGTGGAGAATTTCCATAACATCAGAATTAGCAAGAAGTAAATGGGTGAAAAAACCCTGAATGGAAACAAATGGAAGACTGACGTGGCTGTGTTCCACTAAGTACGTTCTGCAGCTGCATCACTGCTCTGGAACAAAGAGGAGTATAATTATTGTTGTTTTACTTTCATTTCCCATTAGCAAAGCAAAAGCTGAATAAAAGTGGCTGTTATTTCTGCAGGAGAGAGCTGGCTGAGGTGAGAATATGAGGTCACACAGGGAAATCTATGAGGAGACTGTTTCTTATGCCTGAGTAGCTCACGCACCCAGTACAAAACACATCAGTAAGACTCACCAGTAACACTTTGTTATTGCAGAGCTGAGTCGAGGCTTCTCAGATGCCCTGAGGATACGACTCAGCCACACCTGCCAGGGTAGGGCAGGACTTGGCTGCTCTTGCTGTCAGCAGAGTGGTAATTGCTGGGTGGGGGACACGTCTACTTCTTCTGTCAGGGCTGCCCCCCAGTTTCTTCTCAGCTTCCTTGGCAGCATCAGCAGCCCTTCCGTCCCAGGCACTAGAGAAGGTGGAATGGGCACGCACAGCTCTTGTTGTTTCTGTGTTGATCGGGTCAGCATCCCTCCCTGACTTCCTGCAGCGCTGCCGCCACCTTCTCCCCTGCTCCAGAGGCAGAGCTGCCGCACAGGGCAGGGCAGCAGGGAACAAACGGGCCTGTTGTGCCGCAGGGAAACGAGAGCTTCCCGTGGTTCCCAGCACTCCTGGTGTCCCTGGCTGTGACCTCGTGGGAAATCTGACTTCCTTGGAGCTGTTCCTGGGAGGACTTCAGAGGTCTCTGGCTGCCACCAGGATCACTGAGATCTCTGGATACAAAGCTGCTCTGTAGGCCTGTCCTTAAAGCCCCGTGTGTAGGTAATAAGACCTGGCTAGCCAGTCTCTTTTTCTTGTGAGCTGGTGTTGCTCAGCCATCTTGAGCCAACAGCAAGCCACTGCATGCAAGCACAATGCTTTCTTTCAGGGAGGGACCTTTGCTTTGTCAGTAACTGTCCTAATCTCCTAATCCTTTTCTGAGGCAGAAACCCCCAAAGTAGCTGCACATCCACCCTGGAGCATGGAGTCTGCCTCCTGCTCACAGGGGAAGTGAGGTTTGTCATGTTCCTTCCCTGTAGCCAGGATTCATTTGTGTGGCTGAGGTGATTTGCCATACAGGCAGGTAGGTGCTCAACCAGACACTACTTGCCTCAGTTTGTTGCTTCCTCCTTATTTATGACAAGAAGAAATGAAGATCCACATTCTGTCTCCCTTCTTTCTTTGCATTTTGGAGGTAATTCTTTGGCCACAGAGGTCTAACACTTGCACCACTTCCTTATTTGCTTGCAAAAATCATCACTGTGGATAGAGAAAAATAAATTAACAGGAATTAAGTCAGGAAGAGATACAAACCAATGGAGCAACTGAGGTGCAGGGTGAGTCCCACCAATCTGTGCATGGAACCAGTGAGGTCCCACAGTACAGCGCTTAATGTTTTAAGGTGCAAGATGCATGTTCCAGAACTGTAGGAGCTGGGATGCTCGTGCTATGGAGTTGATGCTAACGTGGCCAAGGCAGGCCCAAGAATGCTGGGAATGGAACTGAAGAGGAGTTCACCACTCTGGTGACATGGCATTGAGTTTAGTTCACCTTGTATAAGACTTTGCTTCAAAGCTGTGGTGACCATCGCCCAGGTGAGCTTGCAGTGTGGTGGTAGCACAACCCCTGGCACAGCTGTTTGTGCTCCAGGAGAACTGAAGAGAGGGGAATTGAGTTCCCTCCGCATGTATAGGCATAATGCCTGCTTCAGAGCTCAGCCAGCATTTGCATGGCTAGAACGGGAAAGAAAGATGGGGCTTATTTCTTGTTTAAAGGGAAGATTTAATATTTGCCTTCTTTTTAGGAAGGGAAGGTGACTTAGTGGGGGTGATAGTTCTCAGGGCCATTTTGTATTAATTTCCCTCTGTTCTTCACATGGCAAGCATCCATGTCCTAAAGCCTCAGCATCCTGCTGCCTGCCTCAGCACCAATCAGGCCACAGAATGCTCCCTCCCTCACACTTACTAATGGTCACACAGGAGATGAGAAAGACAAGATCAAATGAACAGCATCACCTGTGTACAGATACAACTTATCTACCATTTGTATGGTGGTAATTCCAGTTAATGGCTCATCCTGAAGTTCCCCACAAGCATGACTGGACGAAAGGAAACTAGAGGAAGAGCTCTTCATTGGAAAACACCAGGAAGCAAAACAAAAGAGGCTGCAGTGGAGAAAAGGCCTGTCTGTTCCCAGCACCTTACCTTCGGGAGGCATAGCAGGCAAACTTCTGAGTCAGGCCACTCAGCGGGGGAAATTTCCAGGTCCTTTCCAGTAGAAGGACCTTCCTCCCTTCTAGCTCTGTTGGATGGGACAGCAGCTCTGGGCTGGGGAAGCTCCTGCTTGTAAGAATGCTGTGACATTGTCTCCTCATGGGGAGGGAAAAGACTGCAATAATTTGTGTGGGAAGGATAGGGGTTGCTATTTTAATTCTCGTCCCACCTGCAAAGGTTATTGCCTGCTGTGTCCTCCCACATGCCTGGCTGCCATAAATCTTGTGCTCTATCCAAGTGCAGCCCAACCAAAAGTGAAAAAATACTTAGTTTAATGCCTTTTCCTCCTGTTTTCTTTCTTATCTTTTTTTCTCCTTTTGTTTTTCTGCATTGAAACACTTAACAGACAATGTATGACAAGAGGCCATGCATGGCCTACTGCTTTGAAACGCCTACCACACTGTATTTAGGTGCCAATAACAAGCATCTTAACTGGCTGACCGGTGAAAATGGGCAAAAAAGCAGTCAGAGGCACTGCATTAATGTAGCAACAAGCCCTAATTATTTCACCCTATTTTCTGACAACAGAGCAGTGTGCAATC
This sequence comes from Strigops habroptila, assembly GCF_004027225.2. Lineage (NCBI taxonomy): Eukaryota > Metazoa > Chordata > Aves > Psittaciformes > Psittacidae > Strigops > Strigops habroptila. Next base: position 13,115,695 of record NC_044281.2, on the reverse strand, counting down.
TGTCACATACCAAAGGTGTCCCTAAGTCCTATTCAGGCCTTGGTAATGAAGCAGTTCCTTATCCTTATCCCACAAAACACAGCTGCAACAGGGGTTTTCCTCTCCTTCCTGGCAGCATTTCTATAACCAATAATACCATGAAAAACCCACAAAAGAACGTGCTTTTTGTCATTAATATGATCTTTAATAAATGGAATAATGCACCATTTTACAGCAAGCCTTTTCTTTTAGACCTAAAGAATAGCTTTTTTAAATGTTCTTATCCAATGTCTCTGTATCAATACAATCTCTTTATTTAGGTTTATATATAACAAAGCAATTCTTACAAGTATTCATAGAAAACTCTGTAGTGGCTTTAACAATGTCAGCTTTCATAGTGGCATCCACAGATGATTTAAAAACCAAAAATTAGCTTTTTATTTCATACTCACACTGTTCCATGAAACACAACTTATACAGCATAGCAAGGGTATTGGGCAGCTTATACAAAAGAAATAACTGAAAGCAATTATTTATAAATTCATACATGATATTTTCTCAGCCATTTGAGAGAAAACCAAAAATACCCGTTAACAAAAGGGTTCTGATGAGACTCCATATTCTAGGGTTTCTCCCCCTCTTCCCCAGAAAAGCTCGCTCAGAAAGTAATGCTTTCTTTACAGTCTTTCACAAGGAAAATGGCAGTTTCACATCTCCTTATTTCAGCTTTTACAGAAGACCAAACCCTAGAAATCAGTCTTTGCCATGTTCATTTTCCTCTTATACTGCGTTGGGGGGGGAAATAATCAACAGCAACTGTAAAATATGATTCCGGCTTATATAAATGTGAATAGAGCACACTTTCCTCTAGAGACAAAAAGCAGACAAGAAACATTACATACAAACCGTTTTAAATACATTTCAACAGTGTGAAGGAGAGAGAAGAGTCACCAGTCAGGAAATTCAAAAGTGACAAAGGAAGGTCAGCTATTACTTGGACTTGTCTCTGTTTCTTTGTTCTCATGACTTTTTACAGAAACAACTATTTTCTTTCCTTTTGAATAAAGAAGACTGAAGTGTGATACTTCATGATACAGTTCTGAAGCACAAAAAAAGTGAATCAAGTGCTCTACAAATAAACCTCACATATTTTTGCTCTGTCTTAAAAACAAGAGAATGGGCTACAAAAATTGACTTTTGGGAGACCTTGGAACAAGGAAGTTATAAAGGCTAATTATTTCTGCTTTAAAATAGTTACCAGGCAAGATACTATGCCCCTGATGGATGTATGCTCCTGTAATCTATCTGCAGAAGCCTGCAAGAACATGGAAGAAATCCTTCCTTACTGCGAGTTACTCGTCTGTTGAAACATGACGTACGCACTGAAATTAACCAAATGAATGACTTGCAGATTTACACAATTTCTCATCAATAGGCTTTTTAAAATCTCTGACAATTACAAATTAACGTAACTCTCACTAGTTCCTGCTTATTATGCACATATGTATATTAAACCAGTGAAATAAATAGGAATGGCCACAAAAAGTAATTCAGACTTGTAACGCACCACAGCAGCCACCAAATCAGACCTGCATGAAGCCCAGATCAACATTAAAGGGCTTTGGTGTAAATGAGGATTTATCTTGCAACCTTCCCTTCCCACTGGTGCAGTTCCCCTTCTTGACAATGACCACAACCACACTGGTACTGACCCAGCTTGACAGCCTGAGCCCAGGCATCAGCTCACACCCCTCAAAACATCACCCATGTGGTCCCACTTTCCACTCCAGCTTTGCCAGGGCTAATCCTCCAAAGAGAAATTCTTAACACCACTGCCAGCAGAACCCAACCCTCCTTTGCTCACAATCAGTGGCAGCCTGCTCTCTGATTTCAACAGCACTCGGCTCAAGCGCCAGCCGACTAGATGTTGATTTCCTCAGCTACACTTGTGCCAAACATAACTCCCATTGTGATTCACTGAAGTGCCTAAATGTGCCCTCTGCAGAAGCAGAAGTTCTGCTACCATTTTAGTCAGTACAGAAGAAACCTCAAAATGAGAAATCTGACTTGTTACTACTTCACATCAAAATTGAACCTACTGGGGGCGGGGAGGATATCAAAAAAGTGATGTGTTTCTACAGCTACAGTTTTATATGACAATATAGAAGCCTAAAATGTAACTGGATTTATTGGACTAAAATACTATGTTTAAATGGCAACCACGCATAACTATAGCTACTGCATTAAAAAAATTGGAAAAATGATCATGTATTAAGTATTTTGGGTTACTTTTTGATCTTTAGGAGAGGTACCTTAAATTAGTCAGCTTCAGATAAAGTTTGTTGTGTGCATTCCCATCTCTCTCTCATAAATCCATTCCACCTAAATCATCAATGACAAGTCTGTCATGGGAGATCTTGCACCACTGGACTGTATGTCACAGTCTGATCCCAATTTTACTCTGATGCACTAAAGAATTTAAAAATGGCACATGAAAAGGTACATTATACTTGTTACCAATGCCACCATCTGATGCTGTAACTCACAGAATTTGATCCTGGAATTTATGCACAGCATACATATGCATCTAAATACATACAGAGTTTACATTAAAAATATGTATTTGGTTTCAACTGCAATCTGTATAGCTTTTTCACTGAAGAAAGGCTTAAAGTGGAACAAAAAGTAGTAAGAACATTTAAAAAAGGAGGTTAATATATTTACCTGTTAATGTGGATAGTGGGAGACCAGAGAGAAAAATTCAAATAAATCAGATTTATCCAGAATACTAAGTTGTCCAGTCTATGATCCAACTTTCATAGGCTAATCAATCCTGTTTCAATTTTCTTTGATAAGATGCTCCAAATTTTCCAATTAGACATCAGGTCATGTGTATGTTACTGTGCTCAGCAATTATGGTTTTTACAACTTAAAACCAGCCTGTTTCCACAATGGGAACTGCCATCATTTTTATACAAGTAAAAATGCATCATTAATTTCTCCTGTATTGACTAAATATGTGAATTTTTAAATTCTCCCTAATCAGGCTTGAACTTTTCATAATCCATAATTTCCATGAACTTCTGAATATTTTCCTGAAAGAAAATTACAATCTGAACATAGACATAGTAATGTTATATTAATGGACTACTTGTTTTAACATGTAAAAAAGGAATATTAGAGCAAAATGCACTGAACACTGAAACTATGGCATATACAATGTATACATATAGATTTTTAAGTAACAATTCATTATTATTAAATTTGGCCCAATATATTCCATACAAATACAGAACTTCCTTATTCTTTCTGAGGCAGGTAAGATTAAAGATTTCTTTTAGAGAAGGTTGACAGGTGGGAAGATACATACTTTCTAAACACATTTATAAGGTGGGTTTTTTGTCGTTTGGTTTGGGGGGTTTTTGTCCCTGGTGCCTTGAGAAAAAATGAAACTATGTTGCATCTGAAAATGAGGTGATTTTCTATAGGGAAACAAGACAAATGAACAGCAGTAGAAAAGCAGAACACGAACAGAAATGTTCTTTGTTTCTGAGAATATTCTAAAGATGACAATATAAATTGGTTTCTAAATTAGGAACTGCTTTACTTTTAGCTGTGCAATTTAAATGCATCATGGAGTTTCAAGAAAGGCGTAGTTAATAAGAATTGTTTAGCACTTGAAGCTGTGGAGCATTATAAGGAAATTCAGGGAAAGTTTGACTGACAAGTCTGACTTGCAAACATCGATTTTAGAAGAAAATAAATCTGACTATGAGGCATGTCTGTTCAAATGGTTATAATTCACATTCTAGAAACCATGTTATGTTGATGAGTATCTCTACTATAGGAAACAGAAAAAGAGACAATGCATTAACCTAATAACTCTTCTGGCTTCTACTAGCACATCGTTTTCTAAAACCAGTAAAATTTTGGCTTATATATACAAACATCACAAATGTTTGCTCTAACATTTTACTTGAATTATACATTATAAATTACCATAGCAAATATTCTACTGTTGCCTATTTGACAGTGGCACAATTCATAGGTATTTACACTATCATTCTATTTTCATTTTGCTATATTTATCTTGTCTGCAATATACATGAGAAATTGATAGAAAATTACCAACTTCCATCATTATCCTTTTCTCTTAAAAACAAAACCAAAAAAACCCCAAACCACAAAGAAATAAAACACATTTATCTCCCCTGATTATAGTACATTTATCAACTATTCATGTGTCTGGTCTGTAGAATTCTCTTTTACATGTATTTTGTTTGGTTAAGGATGACTGCCCATGGCATGAAATATAATTCAGTACATTTAATTTACAGAGAAACTATCTGTGGAGATTGGATTATGTGCTATGAGCACAAAAAAAGGGCATTACTATATTAAGCATTAAAACCAAACTGCTAATCTCATCTAGCTGTGCAGAATCACAGTTTTTTGCTACCTACTTATGAGTTTGTTTTGACTGACCTTTAAAAATAGTTTTTCTCAGTTTGGTATTTTGTGATAAAGTACATATTTCTATCATGTTACAAATTATATTTATCCCTGGTAGATTACAAAGCCAATACTTTATACTAATTATAATTCATCCCAGAGGCCCTCCAGCACATGATACAAATAGATAAAGGAATAGAAACTATTATGTTTGCTTTAAGAATGTTTAAGGGAAAACTGCAGAACAACATTTTCATCTGCTATTAAAATGATTTTGATTGCATCGAGCATAAAGTTGGATTTCTTACAAACGATGGGCCTGAAAAGGAAGGCTAGAAGACTGGTGCAAATCTGTCTTAGCAGAAAGAAGCAGTAGTCAGAGCAAATCACTTTTCTCCCTCAGAGTGTTGCAAGTTAGCTAAGTGTACTAAATACACTTTTCAGCCCACATTCTGAAATGCTGATGGATGATACACGCAAGGCAAAGCAAAAAGTCATTGGGAAAGGAGTGAAGAATGTTCAATATGCATGATACAACGATCATCACAGAACAACATACCATACTTCAAACGGAGACTCAAAGAAGGCCAAAGAGAAGAAAACCACAGCCAGCATTCTGAACAGAATGCCAAAAATTGTGATTCAGGTCTTGAAACCCAGCTGAGCAACTGGCAGGTTTTCAACATCTGGGATGCGAGATTGCAGCAGATGGGGAGCCAGGGAGTGAATTAAAAGTAAAACCAGAGAAGGGCTGGATTTTTGAAGAGGGGAGATACAACTGTGTATTTAGACAGATGGATAACAGAATTACGCCTCAGAGACGAGAGGTACTACTTGAACTGGTGCTTCAGGAACATAGGGAGCCCATAATGCGTCTCATGGCTTGTATTTCTACAGCTACACTTAATCAAAGTCCGGATTTATAGAGTTATCTCCTGGAGATACCCAGGAGCATCTAGGAAACAATTACAAGAGAAAATCATAGCAATCGAGCATAAACAAGGGATTTTGGGAAACAGCAAGAATCAGATATAGCAAGGCATATATTATGTTTGTTGTATCATCAGATAGAGAAGAACAAGGTTGGCAAAGTTTACCTCTGGGGAAAAAATAATGTAACAGCAAGGAAACAAATGAGCTTGAAAGCACAGAGCATCTGTTTCAGTCAGCTGAAAGGAGACAGGCTGGGGGAGGCAATTGTTTGCTGCCAGTATCCTGCCACAGGACTTTGGCAGGCTGACTGAATAGATTTTCTTTCTTTTAACAGCATCGGTTTTCTGATAAAGTGGTAAAACTTCACTCAATACCAAAGACTGACATGTGTTATGTCTTTTTCATCAAAGTAGTTTTTACTGATGTGTTTTCTGTGAGAAAGAATGTTTCTCAGGTGGAAGGAGGTCCTGACCAGTAAGGATATTAAATTTCTTTCAGTAGAGAGTAAAAACAATCATTCTAAAAAAGGTTAAGATTTACTCGAGATGGTGAAAAAACAATTTACCTCAATAGATATTACATTCATGTTCACTGACACCTAAAAATCAATGTGCATACAGCTGAAAGAAGGATCTAAGCAGAGGGAAGAAGCTCCAACCCTCCCTCGCAAATGCTCATAACCATGAGTTTTAAAAGCGTGCAATACATTTTAAGAAGATGAATTGGGGGTTCTAAGAACTTTGAAGGGAGGACAGGTTTAACTCCACTCAGCAACAACAGGCAATTAGGATGCACCTACCTGCGTAAGTAATGGGGCTGATTTTACCCCAGACTGTGTGCAAGGAGGTAAATCAAGAAAGATGTGTGACTCACCACAGAATTCTTTTGTGCCGAATATGATTCATGATTTTTCCTCTTTGTAAACAAAATACATCATACGCTCGCAACCTACCTTCACTAGAGCTTTTAGGTATGACAGTTATTAAGATTTCTGAATGAAATGTATTTTTCAACATACATCATCAGTGATCTAAATCAGGTTTTACATAAATACAAGGGGCGAAACTGCACACAAAATAAAATGGAAAAAAATGGCTGACAGTTTCCTTACATTTGTTCAATGTTTTGTTATTCAGAACTTCACAGGCTGGCATCTACTACTATAAAGGGAACACATTTTGACTTGGAAGGATTGAAGGAAAGGTACTGAGCTCAGATTTTTCTTCTTTTGTTTCTTTTTAAAAGCCCTTTTAAGTTGGGGAAAATTCATGCATTGTCACCTCAGAGCACAATGTGATACAGCCAGCTGCTTCAGGCTGGCTACGGTGTGCAAAGTTCACTGTCATGACCGGCCGACTGCTCGACTGTCAGGGAAAAAAGAACAAATACAAAAAGGGGAACATGTGGCAGTTTTAGAAACATACTCTTCAATAAGCATACTGTGAACTATAGACTATTGCACATTTCAACATGACACAAGAAAAACAGGGGGTTCAAAAGAGAATACACTTTGTAACACAGAAATATACAGACTAGCTTGTGCACAGAAATCAAAACATGGTTAAACAAGACACCACTGCAGTCAAACCTGTCTTATAGTCTGCGTATGATCTTAGTGACCGTAAGAAACTGGTCCAAACTGATTATCAGCAATACTTTTTTTTGTTACCTTTTTTCTTAAAAAAATATTTTGAGACCACATTTGATACACATATATATATTCCGTGGTCGAAACAGACAGACTGAACTTGAGCGATACTAAATAAAAAGTGCAAAAACGTTCCAAAAATAAAAACAAAAAAAAAAAAAAAAGAAAAAAAATATGGAAGCATAAGCTAAAAATTTTCTGCATAGCTGAAATCTATTTAAAGCGAGTCCTTGGGAGGGGGTTGCTGACAGGAGGAGAAAGCAGTTTATTAAAATGTCTTCTGCATGTTTGTTTCAAATAATGCAAAAAAAAGGTCATTTGCCGGCTTTTGAAGTGTTTCACAGGCAGTTCACCCCTGCGTCCTTAGATACCATTGTGGTGGCAGTGCCTCCTTCCGCAAGGTAAACGGCAGTGCTGGATTTGGAGTGAACGGCCTGGTCGCTGCCGTTGTTGTTGACCTCGCAGTGCAGCGGCTCGGTGGAGATGACCCATGTGGAAGGACGCCACCGCTTCAGGGAGTATGGAGTTTTCACACGTTTCTTGATCTTTTCTCCTGAGCCCGATTTGCCGTCCTGCGAGGAGTCACCTACTGATGGGAAGAGATAAAAATAAAAGAAAACCCAAACAGAAAACAAAAACAGAGCAGAAAACAGCATTACAAGGAAGATCAGACTGGAGAGCTCAGGGTTGTTACTCATGCAGAACAGAACAAAAGAACAAAATCTTATCACACAAAAGCAACTGGGTGGCAGAGGCATGACAGGTACATCATCTACAGTAGCTGCCACTGAAACAAGGGGTCAGATTCTGTTCTCTGTCAGAAATTACTTCAGTGAAGTAATTTGTGTTACCTTGACTGCACATTGGCATCAAACAGCAGAATCAGCATTTGACATTTGAGGGGCTTTTGCAATCATAGTATCTTATATTACCTGTAATGGGAGGTACAAAAAAATGTCGCTACGACAGGACGGCAAAGACTAAGCTTTTAATAGTATAATTAAACCATAGGTCTCTATATCCTACTTCACCTGGCAAAGCATTTCACCTGAAGACAAAATGATCCATTCTCTGTTAAGATCATGTCAGGATTTGATATGTTGGGTTGCAAAACTGGCAAAACTTAACTTCAATCATGATAAAATTTTAGCAGTAAAAATCTGACTGTTAAAAAACCCTTTCACTTCATATAACCTTCAATCAAAGAAAGTTACTGCAATGATCTTTTTACCTCAATAAGATTTCAACTCAACATGTGAAGACAAAAATTCAGGTTTCCTACTTAAAAGGAAGGCTTAAACATTTCACTGCTGAATATTCAAGTACATTTCTCGAAAGATCTGTTCTGGTTTGTTTCTAAACCTTTTCTTTCTGAACTTGCCTGGCACCCCAGATTATTTCAGCAGTATCACAGCATCTGTCTAAACATAGTCAGAAATTTGCAAGCACCTTTCAAAGTCTGCAGTTCATTCTGGAAAGATATTCTCTTAAAAACGCACTCTAGGAGGCCTTTCCAACAGCTCCAAGAGGCCCGAAGTCAAGCTCAGAGGAGGCACCTAATTAAACTATAACTACATGGTTACATTTTTACTGTAAAAAGGAGAGGCCCCTTGTAACCTCTTAGATCTTTGGCCATAAAACTCTTAAGGCAGTTATTCTGAAGGAGTCTATTAAAATCTATTCTAACTACTTTGATTAATTTTTAATACGTACATGGTAAACCAATGAAGGATTGATAAAATTGCTGGAGCTCAGACAGCTAAGTAGAGAATGCCCGCCCCTCTGTCTAGGCTAGGCTAATGCAGCCGAATCGGTTGCTTTAAAAGTAATGAAGCATGGAAGTAATTATTATAATAAATTGTTTTAATCAATGCATCTTGGAGCCAGCTACTCTTAAGAGAATGAGGAAAACCAAGCAAAATAGGTATAATGTGCCTCTGAAGGAAGAAGCTGTTTCAATATGCTTTGCAGCTGCCAAGGTAGGTGCCTTGCAAGGAATAATGAAAGTCAGAAATTACTCCCTTTCCAGAGCCAGAGTAGACAGGTTATAAAGAGACAGATTTATTTCATGCATGTGGAAGGAAGATAGTGACCTAACGTGCTGGAGTTGATGGAAACAGGACTATATCAAGATAAAAATTGTGCTGATAGAAATTAGATTTCTATGGGATTTAGTAAGTATGCTTTGAGGAGAGACAGGAGAGACAGAAGTATTTTCTATTCAACCAGATATATGTAGCTATTAAGTAAAAAAGTGTCAGGGAAACTGTTCAAGTCCTGCAGGCACTTACACTGCATACTACTGCTATCCAAACTATTTGTGGCCGATAGATCCAGCGAATTAGGCCTCTGTGCTCTTCTAGTCTGGGTCTGCCCAGGATTTCTCACTACATTCTGGATACTGACTGTAGCTGCATCTTGCACTGGACCTGGGTTACTGTTGTTGTTATTGGCATTTGTTCTGCCAGTATCCAGTGGTCGCTCTCTCCTGTCTACTAGGCGGTCCAGAACACCTTCATCATGGCCAACTTGCTGCTCCCGCCTCAACAAGGGTTCGTGCTCATCAGGGCTTGAATTAATATTCAGCCGACTGTCCTCTCCACTGAACTGGTTCTGAAGCATTTCCTGGGCCCTTTGTGCTACCGAACTGGTGGTCTGGCCAGATGGCACCGTGCCATTGGCGTACTGGGTTGTGCCAGCATGAGAGTTTATGCCGTGGCTTCTCCCAGCCACTCCATTCATGGTAACTGTCACAACATGAGGTTCTGCAGCATTGATAGTGTTCATCTTGGCAACGCCTGTTTCCACTTGCTTCAAGTTTGATTTGTGCTTGCCACCGAATTTTAACCGTGGCTCCTTTGTTGAATTTTTGGTGTTCAGGGGAAGGCTAGTAGGCCTCTTCGGAAGGTTCTGTTGCTTGGGTAGAGGATAGACCTGAGCAGATGGGACATCTGGAATCAAACATGCTTGACCATTGCCAGCTTGTGTGAAGTCCTGTTGTCCTGTCACCTCTACTGCAAGTTTTATCAGTGGATAAAGCAAGCTGGAACTAGTGCTGCTGAGTGGATCTGGCCCGCTAAACTGCTTAAGTGAATGTTCCATCAGATTCTCATCAGAGCTTTCTTTCAGGTTCTTATCCACTTCTTTTGGATCCAATTTATTTGTCTCTAAGTCCTCCTCTGTTAGCTGCAGACAAACAGGGGTGGGCCCGCCTGGCTGCATGACATTTGTGGTATGTAAGTTTGTTTCATCCGAATAAGGCATTTCAGATATGGTGGTCATGCCAGTGCTAGGAGTGAGGCCAGTTGTATTGGTGGTGGTTGTGTTGGTGGACAAACTGGTGACGCTTGTCTCAGGACTAGGGATGCGAGCTTGCGCTTGCTGCCGCTCATAGTTAATGGAGTTTCTATTCTTCTCCCCTGAAGTCAATGGTGTAGTGGACATTGAATGTTCAGAAGAAATGTTCTTCACTATGCTGTCAGCGTGGTGGATTGAATCTTCAATGTAGGAAGAGGAAGAGTAATCTGGATATGGCCTTATCTTTGATACACGCCTGTGATGTGACAGATTCCTTTAAGAAAAAAATAAGTGACATTAAGATCATATACGTAAAAATCACCTCATATTACAAAGCCTCTCATTTAAGAGAACTGAATGTCTTTCTGTTTCTTTTCATGCATAAACCAAGGACAGATATAGTATAAACTGAGATCTTTCAGTAACTTCCTTGAAAAACCTTGGGTAGCAGAAAATTTGTTTTACTAGGACAGCAATTTTGTCATGGATGTTATTTATACAACTAAATTGGGTAACAGTAATTTTCTTCTATTTGTCCAGTATGCTGTTTGTCCAGTTCACTGCTAAGGTACTGCTCTAGTTGCAGAGAAGCGACATTGAGGAGAACTCAACACACAAGATGGAGAAAGTGATGCTGGGAAGAAGTCACAAGCTCCTACCCCGTGAAAAATCTATTATTGTAACAATTTAGGTATTCTATGATTTGAACAATTTATTTTAAGACAATGAACACTGCTATATACAGCAACATTGCTCTCAAATCCAGATCTCTAGTGCATACTATTAAGCACAAATGTCAGTTCTGCAAATTCTCACTCCCTCTGGATCATATATAAGCAGAGAATTCACGGCACTTCTCTCCCTGGGGTCAGAATAATGATGACTTAAATGATGGCCCCACAGCTCTTCAATTGAAAAGCTGCAGACTTGAGACTCAGTGATTTCCTGAGCTCAGATTGCCTGTGAATTCAGTTTTCAGTAGGACACTTTAACAGAAGTTTTATGCATCATTTAGCAAGAGCCCTTAAAGACAATTCATAGCCACTTCATATCTTTGCAAGCCTGTTCTGACAGTTTGCCTAAGTTCAGTTTAAAAGGCCCCTCTGTGAAAAGCACAGTTGTTTGCATAAAAAGTGTCTTAATTCTGAGGACACACAAGAGATCTTAAGAACACAAGCAATCAGGATCATGTCATACAATACCCATATGCAGACTAGCTCACATAACATATCATTTCACGCTTGCAGAAACACCAAGCTCCAGCTTCCTTTGGGGAGTGAGCTGAGCGTTGCATTGGGCATTTGCTGCTGACTAAAACCAAATGTTTTCTCTTCTTACCGCTCATTTTGCATGGCAGTTGACATAGGGTTGACCGTTGGACTAACTGATTTATTTCTCTCCCAGATCATCATGAGTTCCGCCATTCTCTCCTCAGCACACTGCGCCGTTAGTCGAGCTTCAGCATCCTGATCCCAACAGTCTTCAATTGTTTCTTTAAGTGACCTCACAGCCTGCCAAGAGACAAATAAAACCCCTTTATCTTAAATTATTTTCCCTTCACATTGTGCTTCTAATTTACTTTTTTATGACAGCATTCTGTACACATGAAAATACACACAAGCTGGTGAGAAACAGGATATACACAATTTCAATTAAAACTAATTTACCTTAGTATCAGCAATATGCAGGACTATTATCATACCTTGCACACGTGCCAACTGGGAAGACACTTAGGAGAAGCTACATTCACCAGTGTCCATACAACGTGCAGCCAGCCCTCTCTGGTGTATACATGCTCAGCTCACTCTCCCTGCCTTATGAAAGCTGTGTGCTAAGGATTGATGATACTCTGGAAATTGTTATCCTCACAATTCAGCTAATGATCCCTGCCTTGCTTCCCTGCGCTGTATATGCAAATAACACAGCCTTGCCCACTTCATCATGCTTTTCTTCTTCTGTTCACTACTGTAACATCTAAATGCCTCATAAATATCAGTGAATTTGTCTGCGCTATGGGAGAAGATTATTGCTGCCCTTTTACAGATGGAGAAACAGGAACACATACACACACTTTCCTGGAATCACACTGTGGGGTGAAGGTGCAGTCAGAATTAGAGCTCAAGACCTCCAAAATGTGCTGCCATATGGCCAGAGACCTGGAGAAGAGACAACTGAAATTACGAGCACTGAACACTTCTGCTTCCACTGCATCCGGAATACAAAAAACAGGCAGAGATTTATTGGCCCCTGCTGCCAGTCTGTGGCGCAGGGATAGAATATGGTCTGCCAGAACATCTCACATCTACAGCCAAGCTTTAACCTCTCCAGCACCAATGACTGTGCATAGTCGCAGCTGGGCACTAAGGCATTCAGTGGGTCCTGCTGACTGCCTCTGTGCCAGAACTGCCTTGTTCACTTCTGGTGCTGAAAGCCAGGACTAGCTCTGCATGCTAGCCAAGAGCTCCTAACCCACAGAGCAGGCTCCTGGCATCGCCTGCATCTGGCAAGTCACTGCTGCTTAGTGATGCAGCTATGGCTGCACAGGTGGGGATGAGCTCCCACACAAGCAAACCTTTTATCTCCCTTCCCACATGAGGTAAAAGAAGGCCTAAGCAACTATGCTCCTCCTAGCTGAGGAACATAAGTCTAAAAGCATTCTCAGAGACAATGGCAGGGTAATGTACTGGATCCATTTTCTCCCCCAGAATAAGAAGCCTTCATTTGGCTTTTGGAACTTGATTTAGTCACAATTACAATGTATCTAATGAACACCCTAATCTCTCTTCTTGCCCCTTTATAAGATTCTCCCCTACATGTTTCACTAGCAGTAAATTTAACCAGTGCTCCATTTAATATGGTCTCTCTTCCAGCAGATGCTTTCCTTTTGATGTTTTAAGGATCATGAAAGGAGCACAGTGATGACTGTACAGATAGTTAACAGAAGTCAAGTTCTAGAGCTTCACATTTACCACAGTAATGTGTTTTCTATTAATTTCAGGTTCAAAGAGATCCATTCTAAAATGCACTATTTAGAAGTTCTAGCACTCAAAAAAAGATAGAAGGGACAGGAAACCTGCATTATTCTGTTCTTCTATTAATATCCTTCAGTCCTGAACTTTGAAGTCAAGGTGGTGCCCTGCTCTGGCTTTGGCAGATGAGAGAAGAATGTTGCTAACATATCAACTCAGTTTATAGCCCTTGAATTATTTTATGCACATCATCTGCTTAGATTGGTGATTTATACTGTGAAAAACAATACTGCTAATCAAGGTCTGTATCATAACACATGTTCAGGAAGCAAACAGAGACTGCATAGGTAATCATAAATTTAGGATTCTGCATCTTTTGAGTGCCTTAATTATGTGACCTACAAAACAAAGCATTGATTTTTATTTATATTTCTCAAATGAAAAGGACAAATAAATTTCTCTAATAGACAAATTTGCACGAAAGCATTATAACCCAACATGTCAGCAGAGCTTTAAATAATGGACAGAAGTCTTTTATCCCATGCATTAGATACAGGAGGTTAGGACCTGGGTCCAGGGTGAGGTTATCTGGGGCTTCATTTTCTATAGTATCTCCCCTGAAGTGCTCATTCAGATGTTACCCCAGATGGGCATAGGGTGGAGTAGGTTGGTTGATGTACATAAGAGACCTACGGATTGCTCATTTATTCTTCTTTTCTCTTAAAGCAATGATGCAGATCCATCCTTAGAGCTGGACTTACTATCCTCATCATTAATTATTATTTTTAATTTTTGTAAAAACATCAGTGACAACACAAAGAATGCGTGAGACAGTTTAAATCTGGGGATCATCTAATAGTGCTGGAGTCTATCAGCTTGTAAGGCCATAATTAACATTTAAAATGGTAGTCTGCAAAACAAAACAACCCTTCTTGAACTGTTTTTAGTCATAACTGTCTTCAAAACCAGCTGTCAAGCTTGGTTCTTCCAACACTGCATTTGCCAACGTGGCTATAGTTAAAACAGTTGCTGCTTGATTTCCTATAGAGTTTGGGTGTGGATTATTTTTTCTCTCTCTTCCCCCACCCGAGACCAGCTGGCCAAAACTGTGTCATGAACAAACTCCTCTAAGAAGCTCCCAACTCAGTTACAACATGTTTTACAACAGTGTTAATACTGGAGGCTATGCTCCTCTCTGAAAATGGTTTCATACATGCTTACAAGTACCAGCACAGATGAGGCCTTAGGCTCCCCATTATCTGCACAGTAGCTACATACTTATCAACTAGCAAAGTCTCTGAAGATTGAAGGGCATAATTTCAGTAAGGGAATAACTAGAAGTATCATTTAAAGCAAGAGTCAACTATACTGTTTTCATACTCGCGATCCAACTAATTTAGCTTAAACAAGTTACCATGTATCAGGTGGAACCCCGTAGTAACTGTTTGCATTTTACTTTGCTTTTAATGAAAGACAAACACCCCCCCACACACACTAAGGGTATTTGCATTACCTCACCTTTGCTGCAGATGAAAGCAAGCACATAGACTCTTACCAGAGTTCTGACTTGCCATAACTTGTTGGCCTGCAGCAGGAGGCAAGGCTCTAAGCCACAGCTACACTAATTCAAAACAACAAACATCACTATGTTTATAGTCTTTAAAATAAAAATTGCAGATCAAGTGAAACCATATAAAATTCCTAATGTAGTTATAATGAAATGATTGCTAGAAGCTGTAGCCTCTGCAGACTCTGAGGACTACACAACTTCAGAAAAAGTATTACAGTGTTTATAGATTTTAGTTCTGGAAGAGGATATTTACATTTTTTGCCAACTAATTTAGGGTGTTATTAGTTTGTAAGATGTCAAAGGCAGAAAATGCTTTTATGTTTATCATCCTGCATACAGAGAACATACGGGCACTTCGTGTATAATACTACAGACACTGTCTAACAATTAATGTAACAAGTTGTCTTCTGCGTATCACACTTCAGATCTGATAATAACCAAAGCATTTTTCCTTAAAAGAAATATAGCTTTCATGTCAGTGGCTTTTCTAAAACTAAATTCAATGTTCGACAGGTCCAGACACAAGCAGCTCCCAATCCTTAATTACTAACAATATTTAAAGGAAAGAATGTATTCAAAAACTGCTTTTAAGAAATGAGTACACCTTATAGCTGGCTAAATGATTGTTTCTTTGAAAAGATTCTATCTCACCAGGCTGTTCTCCTTCCACGCTTCTGGGAATTTTGGTCTTTGCTTCTCTCTAGACACCAAGACTTGCATATCTTCAAAAGTGGGATGGTTTCCGACTTCTGTCTGGAAAGCCATCTGGTACTCTGGCACAGATTCCCCTGTTAGCAAAAGAAAGAAAGAAAAACACTCACAGATAAAAAGGCAGAGCAAGGGCTTTCAGGTGATGAAACACAGTATCAAAGTTGTTGTCTATTGAGTGTTCTCCACTTTCCCCCAAAGTCTAACTTCAAAAGGCCGAGCTGATTTAACTGCAAGAATTGTTGTTCCCCAGCCTCTCCAAGGATAACATCTCCAAACTTTGCTGGTTGAGCGGCACATGCAGAATGTCTTAGAGCCTGAGGATGACACTTAATTTCTGTGAAATATCACTGACTGACTATATTAATGTACTTCATTTCAGAGGAAGCCCAATGAGATTAAAGGTCTGTGCATATAAAATGCAGCTGTTTTACTACAGAGAGAATGCTGCATGTCAAACTAGTTCTATATGCTCTAACTTGGGAAGAAGGCGGTGGTTGTGATACAATCTCATGTGTTACATTTTAAAAGACTACTTCCTCTTCTTTTATGTTATAGGTATGGAGGATTTCCCTGAGTTTTCAATGTCACTAGCATAAACAAAAGTATGACTGACTAAAGGCTACATTAATCGCAACACTTTCCCATCTATTCTTTCATGAGGGAAGTCTGAAAGACACTTCAGGCATTTTTATCAGTTTTAAGAACTGGAAGTACTGCCCTTGCCATAAGCCCAACTCTCAATGTTTGTAAACTCTTGATAATAATGTTCAAATTATACTTACCATGAGGCCTGCAAACTGCTTAAACAGGGAATTTAAAGTCTTTTGAGCATGAACCATGCTCCACACTCAATTACACTGTATCGACAACAACCACCTTGAACGCTAGATGGCACCGACTTAATGGCAAAAACAATTGAGAACATTATTTCCCTTCTTCACTTTAGAAAGCCATGGCTAGAGAGTAGCTTTGGTTGCTAGTACCACTTTCTACTAGTGTGGGTTTTTCCAGTTCATTTAGTTACCTGGGAAGAGGTCTGTACATCTCATAAATATCTCCCAGTAGATAAGGCCTAGCGCATACATATCTACTTGTTTCAATGCGGATTCACAGTCCCTCAAGTTCACTGCTCCTTCAAGAACTTCTGGGGCCATGTAGCGGATTGTACCAACCTGGAAAAACATAAAATCAAAGCTCTGAATCAGGAAGCAATTTCCAAATTCGATTTATTATTGAGATTTATTTTTTTTTAATACCCTACTTTGTTTGATATTTTCTACACTCAAAGAATGCAGTTCTCTTCTAATCAATGTCTTCAGCTTCTAGACTCTTATCAGGAGCCTAGTCATAATAAGTCCCTTCCCCTGCTCTGTCACTTTTTTGTATGTATCAAAACAAAACAATTTTGTCCCTTACCCAATGTTCTCATAAGCAATACGATATAACAGAAATGTTTCTTTTTCCTGAAATTACTCTGTTAACACCAGGGTATGGATCATAATGGAAGAGGATGCTGCTGAATAAGGAACTTTTTCTCTTTATCCCTGGACTGTCAGCAAGGCTATCCCCTACATCTTCCACGGTCAAAGGCTATTAAAAGCCTTGCAATATGCCTATTCATTTCCACATATGACATATGTGAGATTAGAGCAATCACTCATCAGTACTTGTAGGACAGTATTTTGTCACAGGACTACTTCATATCCCTGCATTTCAAATAGTGGTTTCCCTGTTTCTTTGTTCAGTAAGGGGAGATCTATAAAGAGGACCTGTGCATTAGGTATTGTTAACGCAGCATTCACTTTCTAAGGGAAGGTGACAAGCACTGCAAAACACATTCTTTGAATGAAATGTAAATGTTTTCTGTAAAAGCACAAAACCAACAAATGTACTGAACCATTAGGGACTTTCACTCTGTTTAAAATAGTCTCACTGTATTTCAGTGGCCTATATTCAGGTGTCAGTGTATTTATGCTTATACAAAAAGAAAACCACAAAACCTCCACTCTCTGAATCACCGCATCATAAAAAAGAAAGCCTAAGAAATCAGTTTCTTCTTTGTGCCCAGAATCCATTCTAACCCACACTTAGCAGATGTTTTCCCAATCTGTTCCTTAAATTCATAAAAGGATGCAAATTCTGTATAGCCTACCTCAGCAGCCCATTCCAGACCTTGTCTGCCTTCTATAAAGATTTCTTCATAACTAACCTGATTTTTTCTTTCTACAACATGATGCCATTACCTCTTGTCCTACCACACTGAATGCAAATAGTTTATTCCTTTCTCATTGTAGCAGCTGTTTACATATTTGAAGACCTGTCTCTTGTCTTTACTTCCCTAAACAACCCTTATTCTTTCATCTTTTCCCAGAAGCTACTCTTTCAAGTACCCCCTATTATTTTGTCTCTGTTCTTTCTCAGTTGGTCCATATTTTTCTACATGCACTTACTCTCCCAGGTCCAGAAAATTGCAGATGACACACAGAGAAATGGTTGCAGGATGTAGAATGCAGTATGTCACCATTTCAGAAACATTAATACCAAAACCACCAAAGAATGTTTGGTCTTCAGTTAATACTTGGAATACAAAACTGAAGGGACCTGTACCATATCATTGCAAACAACATGGCAACCAAACCTACCTTGCATCTTATACAGAAAACTTCAGCCTCCAGGGCTGACTGACCGTCTATCACCTTTCAAAATGCTAGGTTTGGTTTTGAGTGTTCTGAGAATAAAATCAGTTTCTTTCTATCAAGGTTTTAGCCACTTCTCACCCATATTGCAGCAATTCCCCCTTACATGAATTGTACCACCTTAACATTCACCTTGTAATGACAGAAAGGACTATTTTTCAGTGTTACTTTGATACTAATTTGTCTTCCTCTACACACTGATTTA
Source organism: Strigops habroptila (assembly GCF_004027225.2). NCBI lineage: Eukaryota > Metazoa > Chordata > Aves > Psittaciformes > Psittacidae > Strigops > Strigops habroptila. Next base: position 13,097,235 of record NC_044281.2, on the reverse strand, counting down.
TCCTCATTTGTACTTACCTCACTAATGGCTGCATTATCTTCCTCACCTGGGCGTACCAGTCTGTTTCCAGTCAGCTTCATGGAGAGCCCAAAATCGCTAATTACACATGTTCCATCATTCTTTACCAGGACATTACGGCTGTTCAAGTCACGATGGGATATTGCAGGTTTGTAATGGTCTATTTGGACATATGGAAGTGCTTGTTACTATTTGAGCAGTTCTACTGCCTGGCAAAATGAGAACACCTCATTACGTCTACTCAGCTATTATAAACAGAAAATCAACTTACCTTTTAGAAAGCTAACATTTTTGCCTCTTTATAATGAGCTCCACAGCATGCTAGCTATAGAAAACTGACCGGCATTCAGGGTTTCATCGTAGCTATACAATATATTAGGCTACCGCTATACACAGTTCTAGTGTTTGCCAAGAAACTTCTTTCCAAGGGATATTTCAGCATGATTTTGGCAGGGGAGACATCGTGTACTTGAACACAGACCTGCTGCCACAGCCCTGACAGCCATTCCAAATGCTCTCTCTCATATCCACATTCCTATGTCAAATACAGCTCCAACTATTTACATTATGATTGGAATTGGCACCTATTCAGAAGATACTTAGACAATATTATTCCAGAGAGTCTGAACATGTTCATCTTCCAAGGAATCTGATCTTTTCCAAAGAATAATCTCAGTTGTTCCTAGTTTATATGCAATTTATTTTGTTGGTAAAGCAGCCAGAAGTATAGAACCGGTTTCACTGTGGAATTTATTCTACTCCATGAGTTCCCTCCTAGCATTCACAGACCACCCTATGGCTGTCTCTTCTTTAAGATGGAAGATTTACACATTTTCTGGCTGCTAATGGACACACCTGTCTGCACATTTTAAAATGATGAAGTTATAAGATGATAGCTCCAGTTTCAATGGCACATAGGAATACTAAGTTAGGTATTCTCAGCATTGCACTTTTAACAGCATCTTCAGTTGTCATTCTTTGCTAGAGTTGACGCTTACTATTCAAGATATATAGTTTGGAGTTTTAATCCAAACATTAGCACCTTCATGTAGAATTAATGACATCATCTTTTTATTTACTGCCAAGAAGCTAATGCTTCAGTGCCAGGCCATATTCCACAGCCTGATACATCACAGATCTCAGAATATCTGCTTTATAACCATGGTACTTCAGCTGCTAAAATGCTGGCTGAAGCATGCAAGCAGAGAAACCAAGATATAAATCAATATGTTGTCACAACCAGTGCTCTAATAAAACACTAAAAGTCCAGTAGTATTGTTTATACACAGCAAAGACTAGGCCCACACCCTTACACAAAAATCAAGATGTGATAAACTACAGCGGTGTTAGAAGATTTAATTATTTCTCTTTGTGTATATATACAGTTCATACACAAGCTAAAAATTGCTTTGGTGATTTGTGTCTGAACTGCAAAAACAAACAGAACACCCCATCTGCTTGCTCTCTGCTAGACAGACATCCAGCGCTTCAGGTCTTCAGTAATCTGTTGCCATGATACAGCAGCACTGCACAACTCTGCCTCCTCCTCTTGCCTTTCTCTGGGGCTCTGCTGGCTCTTACTCCATGTTTTCATACAAGCGTCACAGACAGAGCCCACAACATGGGATTGTTCAGAAGGAAAGAATGTATCAGAAGTTCTTTCTGTGTAAGTAATGAGTAATTTCTATTTGCATTTATCATTCCCTACTCACCACACTGTAACAGAGAAAAAAAGAAATGCAGAAGTCTACTACCTGATTGAAAAAAAGAATATCTTGAACATCTTGGAAGCGTTCCTGGCCTTACCTCCTCGAGGTAGTTCCGTATGCAGGTACGCCAAGCCCCGAGTTATAGAGTGTGCCAGACGACAAGAGCTCACCCAGTCACTTGTGTGGAGACTCAAATATTTGCACAAAGAACCCTAAAAACACCCAAAACAAAACAAAGGATTAAAAACATTGTCCAGTTGAATAACTCAGAATCTTTATGAGAGTCAGTTTTAGTCATTCCTCCTGTAAGGTGTAATCCTGCAACTGCTTCTGTGTTTACCCAGATGTTCTAAAACAAATCACATAACACGGATTGCCTTTAGGAATAATGATATTAATTATAAACCAAAACCAAAGCATGCACTTGATTTGTTGTTCTGAAAAACTCTCGCTGAACAATAGGAGTAGTTAACTGAAGACCTAACAGCCTGGGTTACTAAACAGTGGCCTTTAAGCCAACAGCACTTAGAGAATACTCAACATCTCTCACTGGTATCTCCCCTGCTATAATCTATTATTGTATCAAAAAACCCCAACAACTCACAGGCATTTCAGAATAGGAGCAAGTCTACAGGCACTGAAGAAACAAGAAAGGAATGTAATGTTCCCCTTTTCTTGAAAGAGAAGTTAAATGTAAAAAACGGGGGATTTTTTTAGTAATCTGTGGCGGAATCTCCAAGAAAACCAGAAGGATGGGTGTCAGTGATGATACTAAGGTATTCTAAAAACCAAGACTACTATCTGAAACAAGAGCCAGATCCTGCACACTATAATGCCTTTGAGTTTTTATGCACATAGTCCTCAATGACAATATACTCAGTTTAAACAAACCAAATCCCCACACGCGAAGCACAAGTCATCCAGTTGTCTCTGCACACATATTACAATATATTTATGACTACAAACTACCCTGGTTTTGCCTGTTTAAATCTGTAATCTTAAAGATGCACCAATGTGTAACATCTTACCATAGTCACAACTAAAACCACTTTGTTGAAAAATTAGCTATGTAACATTTGGTTTAAAAGAGTCCATTTGGAGCTGACATTCAGATGTGTAACACATGCACAGGTCAGATGGAGGCACACCAATACCAGAATTTAAAGTGATCAAAGCATTAGACTTTTTTTTCACTCCAATGCTAAAACTAAAACCAAGTTATTGATGCTCCTTAAAGGAATTACAAAAGTTACAGCTTTGCAGACTTAGCTTGTGCAGAACAAGGAACCCATAAATACATAACCTCCTCAATGAAAACACAGAACAAATGTCACCCATACACGTTTACACGAGAATTTTTTTCATAATTTAAAATGTTGTTACATGAATCTCAAAGAGGTTTTGGCAATTAAAAAAAAAAGCTGAGAATCCACCTAGAAATAAGGAATTTTACATTTTTTTTGTACTGTTTAAGGCTTTTTAAGAAATACAAACACCTATTAGCCTCCGACTGCCAGCAACTTGGGTGTAGTAACAGATTTTCTTGGCTTAGTGGTCTGAGATTCTAGCCCATTTAAGAGAGGCCACAGAACTGTTGTGATGGTGTGACTGGGAAACACTCACTGCATGATGATCTCAAACCAACTTCAAGATCCTTCTGCTGCAGAGCTTGCTAAATACCTATAACACGAGGTATTTTTTAAGCTGAGGGCTGTGATTTTATGCTTTTGGTGAAGTTCAGTACGACAAATCAGGAAAAGCTTTATTCAAGATTTAGAGAGACATATTTGCAATTCAGATTATTCTTGTCAAAGTCATGAGTTACATGTTAAATTGAGGACATTTGTTCTGATTATAACTTTTGATACAATTGATGGTTTTAACAGTCATAAGATTCTATGTGTTTTACAACAATTTTTCTATTGCTCTAAAACGACACGAATGTCTGACTACCGGGGGAACTGTTCTGTTGCTATTACGTATTTCCTACTATGCCATCCCTTGCAACTTACTCTCTGCTTATTCACCTGCCACGCCTCAGAGTACTATCAGAACAGCATGTTGACCAATAAATACATGTATCTCCCCTTTTATTACTTGCTCACCTACTTTTCTTTGGTCTCAAGGCATGTTTGGATAATAACACTATCTGGGTCAAACCTATCTGTTTTGCTTTCACCAAGGCAACACCACAAACAATTTTCTGTGTGAAAATGTTCACGGCTTGTGTGTTCCTATTTGTAAGAAGAAAAGTATTTCAAGGGAGAATGATGTTCTGGATAGGGAGTATTTCACCTGCACGTCTTGTATGGGTTACTCCTTATTGAAACAAGATTTATGGCTCCAGTTTCAACAGTTCAATTCCTTTTTAGTAGTGCTGCCACAGCCGGCTTCCTTCTCTGCTGTTAGTGCCACATACAGCAGAACATCTGCTCCCTGAATTAAGAATCACACTGTGCATTAATTACACCTGCTGTGCACTTTTTCCAATGACTTCCAAGCCACTAGTGGATTGATTTTAGACTAATCTTGCTGTTCTTACTACCACACTGAGAAAGAATCTGACAATATGATGTCATAAGCCTCATCTGTGCATTTAATCAGATCATCAACATATCCTGTTTATATAAGCAACAAAACACAATTTGCAATCAAATTACATTTCAGCTGAAAATCCTTTCATTCAAGAAAACAGCAAAACCAGATCACCTGTTCAGACAGTCATGCTATGCCCTCCCAGGAGCAGAATACATACTTGATTTCACTTAACTCAATTAGTTGAAAATAAGCCTATTCTGCCAGAGCAGGCCGGAGCTGATGTGCTTTCCTGGTATTGTGCGGGCAAAACTGAGCTTTTTCTATGGTCATTTCCAGTTTCTGCAATCTCTTTGTAGATGTCCATCTCTTATAAGCTGACATGATCCAAGTGCATTCTCACTTAGAAGTTTCAGTCAAGGTACTCTTCATGTATTTGTGAAGTGCTATGTTGCCTTAAATTTGCATATATATTTAGATATTTATACACCCTTACGCATTTAACTTGCAACAAGCATATATTTAGAGCCTAAGACAGGCCATTTATTACTGTTCTGTTTCTTTTTGCTACTTGAACAAGCAGTTTTTGTCTTACTGTCCTCATAACAAATCAGGCTTCAGCCATCACCTTTACACACTGGAGGAAATACAATACGAGTTCACTTACTTGAGACCAAAAGGCTCATGTAAAAAATTCTTTAACCAAACAGTTAAAGATCTTTCCCATATACCAGCAAAAAACCCCGAAGACAAATTTTTTGCTTTTTCATATACATAACACCCATGTACATTACATTTTATGATTTCTCATGAAAGCAATTCACATTTATGCTGGATATTTTTAAAGCATTTTTGTTTCTATTCGTGTGCGCACACACACAGTGTTAAGAACTCAAATCAATGAATTTGAGGGATGTAAGCATTCAGTTAGCTAAAGAAATTTGAAGATATGATTCATGAAGATAAGGTATGGAAAGTAAGGCTGCCTTCTTAAGATTTGTCCTACATCATCAGTATACGGTGCAGCAAAATAAATACAGTATGCCACAGAAAGCTTTAAAGAAGATAACAGGATAAAAACCCAACATGATTTACAGTATCACAAGCTAGTTTGACAGCAATCTATTGTGTTTCATTGTAAAAAACCCCCCACCATTTACAGCTACTGAGATCATTACTACCATAACAGAGATATAATGTCTTAATATTAGAAAGTTTTAAATTCAATAACGTTTAAGTAAAAATAACTCTTCAAATTCTGTACTTGAATATTGCACAGCTGACTGAAGAAACCTGCACCATAACCAAGAGCAAATATTAAAGCTAAGATTTTGTAAGATTTGGTAGAAATCTTAAAGGGTATTACAATAAACCACACTAAGGTTCATTAATATTGTAATTTATATGGATTATTTTTACGTTACTGTGCAAAAAAAAAAGCAATGAAAAGTACTGGCAAACACTAAAGTACATCCTTTTTATGTGGCTATTCTTAGGAATCTAAACCAATCCAACTGATTTCTTTGAAGCACTTACATTGGGGTAATATTCCATCACCAACAAATATTCCATACGGCCGTCTGCAGTGAATCTCTCATCCCCCACAATGAAGCGGGCGATGTTGTCATGTTCCATCAGTGGAATCCTGTAAATGTTTCTCTCATTGACAAAGTTCTGACGATTGGCAAAAGAAAATACTTTGACAGCAACTGGACGTTCATCTAGGGAGCCTTTGTACACTGCTCCATAGCGCCCACGGCCAATCAGCTGCAAAAAGATGTAAATAAGTAGTTCACTAAATAACGAATGCAGACAAAAACCAAGTTTTCACTCTAAAATGATCATACACCAACTTTTATACTGACATATGCTAGAAATAACAGTGAATATAGTGAATGTTTTGTATTGAAAACTAGAATTAGATTACTGTCATAAAAGCTATTTTGGAGCTGGAAACCTCAGCATAGGTCAACTTAGATCTTCCTAAATTGATCTATAGTCTAAATACGCAGTAAATAAATCATAAATAAGCTTTTCAACAGTTTTATATACAGAATCAATAAAATCCACGTGTTTTGTGCTGCTAATTCTCCTTTTAAACTTTTGCTTACATTTATAGCTTTTACATGATCAATTTTAATTAACTGCAGACATCACACACATTAAGCTGAACATTTTATGTTTAGGATAGCTTTATAAAGTGTACCTTTTAGGTTAGTAATAAAAGTGTATGCATTTGTAGTGAAAACAGATATGAAAAGAGGTAAAGAGTTTTTAACAGAAAGGAATAATTAATTCTTTACTACCTGTGAATCCTTATTCTAGCCCCCACTATATTAGACAGTCTTCACAGAATGGCCTTTCCTGTCTCCATAGCAACTGAAGAAAGATGCAATCTCTTCTCTAAGCCAAAACGTAGGACCACCTTCAGAAGAGTTCTAGCTTCTAAAGCTCAAGAAATTCTAACTACCTAAGAATTTAAGCACCTATTTAATTAAAATAATATTCAGGAAGACCTAGACATGAAACTGAAAGGATTTCATGGACCAGTATCTTTTTACTTTTTAAAATACTTACAAATGGAAGAGGAATGGAAATCAGAAGGGATTACGGAAGTAATGTTTCTAAGGATGATAACATTGTCCAATGGGAAAGTTTTCAACAGGAAAGCATCCTTTAACAGACAGACTTTCCGTTTCTCAGTCCTTCCATGTCAGTGGATTGCAAAGCAGCAGCAAGTCACTTCAAGGTACAAACCCAGAATGTATTCTACCCACAAAGACGTGAAAAGTCAAGGACAGGTTAAGACAATTTATTCTGCAACGCCCTATGACTGGGGGTGAGGAATCAGCTCCTTAGGATTTAAGAGGACAGGTGATCTCATAGCAGATCTCTCCACCAACAAAGTTGTTGCTTTTTCCAAGACTGCATATCAGTATGAGTGATTTCATCTGGGCTTTGCACACATTTACGACAGGCATTGTTATACTCTTGTAAACTCTGCCTCGACTACTTTTTTGATGGCAGAAGGCACCCAAGCTTCTTTGCTGATTAGTCTGCTGTCACCATTAGCCCAGACCACACTGAATGCTTGTAGTCTGCATCTCCAGGTGTGATTTCTAATGGGCAAAGTACCACACTCTATGAATCTCTCTCAGTCATTTTCCTGATATATTTTCTGGCTAAAAGCTTTTAAACATTCTGTGAGTTCTATGAAGCATAACAATTGAGAGCGTAACATTTTGCAGTTGTACAATGACACATCTCATACCAAGCTGAGTAGAAAGTTCTGGTTGGCCTGTAGTTGCCATGGAGATAGAGTACCCCACTGTGAAGAATGACTATACATAAATGCACCACTACTGCAATATACTGCCTACCTGCAGAAAATTCTATATTCCAGTAGTATTACTAAAGCATTTCAAATTACTACAGTAGGATACTGTACTTAAAGCCATCTGTATCAAGCAAAAAGATGGATCTTTTGATGCAATGCTGAAATACAGCACATTCCAATTTCCTCCATTACCTCCCAGTGTTCAGTATTTTCTTCTCAAGGTAGAACATGTTCTAGCCAATACCAACAAAATTACCAACAAAAGCAGGCAAAACGGAACTGTGGTAACCTTTCTTTTTCTTTTGTCTTTTAATTTCATCTTTTAAATGTGATTTAGAAGAAAACATTACAGGGGCACTGATGCGTTTATTACCGTAACTATACCTGGGAAGTGGTATTACCACAAGTGTTACACTGAATAAAAATGAAGATTAAGAAACAGAGTTGAACATTTACCTCCAACAACTTTAGATTATCCAGATCCAATGAGGGCTCTGATGCTGCTGCCTCCATCATGTTCATACTGTGCAAACCTTGTTTACGGTCTCCTGTGGAAGGGCATGGGGAGAGAATCACACAGTTTCCTTTTTATGCCATGCTACAAATGAAAACAATGCAACTTATCTGGGACTTGGAAGAAATATGTATTTTAGGCAAGGACATAACATGTAAAAAGGAATCCTCTAAAATCTTCTCAGAGTCAGTAAAAGCAGCAGCGAAGGTGCCAATAGCTACAAACTTCAGGCTATCTGCTATGCAACTGTTTTGATAATTGAATGTCACTGGAAGTAACTCTAAAGCACGTTCACAACCTCACTTAAGCTGTGTTGAGCAGAGGACTTTTTGAAGAAAAACAGCTCTCAAAATGCCAGTGGAGAAATGATAAATCTCTCCATATCACCATATGAAAGGGATATCACCATAGAATGTCGGAGAGGAGGAAGGGAAGCATATGCATTATGTATGAGCATATAATAGGGTCTGGGGAAAGCAGAAGACGTGTAACTTTGCGAAATAGTCAAAAGAACAATTAAAAAAAGGAACAGGATTGTCAAACCCTACCTGCAAGCATCCTGTATCCAAAGAACAGAGCAGCAATCAAAACAGCCAGTACAGACACAGACGCAAGGGCAATAACTATAGTCTCATCTCGATGAAAAGAATGAGAAGAATCTGAAAGAAAACAAGATAAAGACTCTTTACTTGTAAATTTGAAAGAATCAGCACTATAAAACATGTAATTGTTATTACAGCAATGGGTGGATGAGGAGGGAATTGTACTCTGGATTGTAAGATACTGCACTAAACTCTTTTTCCTCTTAAAATCTAAGGATGGTGAAAGAGCCGATCAGCTCAAACACAGCTGAACACACATTCATTGGCAGCTTTTCCCAGTCTTCCCTTGCCACCGTAGAGAGAGGCAACAACAGTAGAAAGTGAATCTTCTTTCTAGTTGGCCAAGTTCAGCCCAGCCATGCAAGGCCAAGTTGATGCAGCCCTGCTCTGCAAACGGTTCCTGAATCCAGCTTCCTGGTATGAATCAGGTTCGTAGCCTATACAAGGGTTTTTTTAATTATTATTTTTCCCAGAGTGAAAAATCTCAAAAAAAATTTGCTATTAAGGCTGCAAATGTGATGAATGCTGAGGATTTTGTATTCAAGTATCTACAACATATATCAGATAAAAGTCCATTTGTATAAATATTTCAAAATACTTTGGGGTTTTGATTTGTTTCGTGTCAGCGCTCAATTTTTAGCATAACTCTCACTCCTAAATTCACAAAAATACAGAGGTATCTCCACAGAATGCAGCAGAATATCACAAAACCTGAAACAATAATAGAACACTAAAGAAAATAACTAGTTTTATTGAGCCTTTTTAAAAATAACATTCATTTTTTCCTCAAAATGTATCTTGCCTTTTTTTCCCCAGAAGGGGAAAAAGTTTTCAGGAAAATATTTGTTAGTGTCTTGAATGTTTATCTTCATGCTTCTCAAGAACAAGATGATCTTTAAGGTCCCTTCCAACCCAAATCATTCTATGATTCTATGTCAGACCCCAGTCTTGCTTCATGCAGGCATACAAAAATTCAGCCACTTTAATATAAAGATTGTATTACTGCAGATATTCCTCTGATGTCAGAATCACTGGAATGTGGCACTACAAGACTCATTTACTTTGGCTTCAAAACCAAGTTTGGGATCTATGTTTAAACTTGTCTTATATATTGCTGAAAGTACTTCTTAAAAGACTTTAATGAGACCTAACTATGCTAAAACCACAAAATAGAAAATGCACACAAGGCTTAAACATCGGGCAAATTTTTAGGTGAGACTGAAACACAATTTTTCCCAGTCTACACTACCTGAAGAAATGGACAAATTCGCTTTGCTTGAACTGCATTTAAAAGAAATTAAACATGATTCATTTATTCCAATTCCCAGTGTGGACAGACACAAGAGAACCAGATAAGAAGGGAAAGCAAATTTAAAAGAAAACAACTTCCATTTTTACATAACCATAATGGTAAGAAGAAATAATAAAAAGCTGGTAAAACAAATACCAGGGAGTATTTGGGAGTTTCAGCTGTGATAAGAGGTACCTGAAAAATCACCCAGCAAAAATAACATGCAGCTCATATTTGATAAACCCTTTAAATAAAAGGGAGCTTGCAATAATCATGGCACCATCAAATTTAAATTTGTTCTATCAAAAGAAATACCATCACTACTGGGTCTGGTAAAATAAGTTTCACAGAGTAAATAGGCTATTGCCACAGAGCACTGTACTGTGGAGTAAGTGTTGTGACTTCTACTGCAAGGCGATTAAAAACACACATATACATACCTATTAAAACCCACAAAGGAAACTTACATCATACAGAACTATATGAAGTATTGCACAAGTGTAAGAAGCTGAACAACAGGCATAGAAATCCTAATTTTGAGTTTCATTTTTTTATCAATAGAATTCACATTTTATTGGCTTATCTTTTAAAACACATTAAACATGATGGGTTTTTCATCAGTTCAGGATAGTAGTATGTATGAAGAAAATGCAGGCTTTGAGGGGCTGACCTTTTTGCAGTACCCTCAGCTGTATTTTGTCTTTGACCACGCAACTAGGGTGCAGCCATTTACAGCCTTCCCACTGCTAATTAAACAGTAACCATTTCCACCACTGTTTGCCAAATGCTATCTAGTGCCTAAGTTTGACTGCTCTACCTTAGTTCTTCTTACAATTAAAAGGTTAACAACATGCCTCCATCAACAGGGCACTCCTCTACTCTGCACAGGATTCTGCTGTTCCTCCACTCCCAGCATGGCCCAGGGCAAGGGCATCCTGAGCAAGGGACTATTTAGGAGCTCTGGCTGCATTGGCACACTTGCGCTTTCTCCTGTTAGAAGCTTGTGAATAGAGGCATTATGCAGGCTGGAGAGCTACTAGAAAATCTCCAAATAACAATTTTGTGCCAATCAGCAGAAGAAAAACATGCAGAGAAACAGGCTGGTTGCTTTCTTGTTCCTTGATGGACCAACCCCTCTGGAGGCTTTTTCTCTTTAAGCGGGAGCTGTGCAGCCCCCAGGTAACCTCAAACAACTTCCCTCGCCTTCCACAGGAAAGACTTCTTATTTTTTTTAAGCAGAGTTGTTTCTTAACAAATCTTACACTGGCTTATCTTGAGCCAATTCCAAATTCTTATAAACATTTGACATTAATGTCAACATTCCAACAGCCAAGTCAGTCTGACAGTGTGAGTTACTATTGTCAGGTTGTTGAGCAACATACAGAAATTTAAGAATAAAGACAGATTTCTTAATAAGGGTAACTGAACATCTCTATGGAGTGGTAACATGCAGCTCAGAACAAGGAGTGCCTAAATGCTGCATATGATGGCTACTCATTTTCCAGCAAGGACACATATCTTTTATTTATAAATGTATATAAAAAGAAATGCATGAAACAAACACGACGACAAAAAACCCAGATGGCCCCCAAAAGCCCACAAAAAGTATTATTTCTATATGCCCTTTATGCTTTGTATTATTGACAACTTTTGATGTTGTCAGATTATTAATCTTTCTTAAATAGAACAAAAAGGATACGACACTTAAAGACCCAGTTATAAAACCTTCCAAAGCTTAATGAGACTCTTAATTATTAATTTTTTCAATCCATCTCTTTCTTTGGATATATTTAATTTTTAGCCTTTTACACCAGCTGCTAACTTGCCTTTAAATGCCTGGATGAGAAATGCTAGCAAAGCCAAGACTAGATATGACCTCTCAAGGCATCTGCAGAAGTTAACATTTCCTCTTGCATCTACTTTTAAGTAAAATAATACATATTTTCTATATACATAAGCACATAAGCTGTATTCTTCTTGGTATTATTTGGAGATGCATTTTAACTAACTCATCCAAAGGCATATCAGTGTGGGTCAACAGAAGTAATTACTGTCATTTTAAAAATAAGAATATAAAAAATGTATGTATACACATTTCTTTTCATGTTTTCTTCCATGAACTTCTAGTGCTGCCTGAAACAACCTTGACTTCCTTAAGATTAGAAAATTCAATACGAAAATTTATTTGATATTACACTTCCTATAGTAGCTCCAGGCACATCACAGAGCACAAACAACATTTTCTGAAGGAAGACTTGGTTGATCTGAAACTGTTAACAACCCCATCCCCAAATCAGTGGACTCTGCTTTTGATGTTTATTTACAATGACAAAACACCTACTCTACAGCTTTAGTATTCTTTCATGTCGTATTACAAACTGACTTCAAACATGCACAACTACTACTCGACAACCTCATTTGAGTTTTTGAGATCATTACCAATATTTGAGTATTTCTTTAGTGACAAATACAAACTGAACAAAACCCAAACTGTCCAACACTGGCTTCAAACTTCAGACCAGGAACACTGTACCTCACTATTATTCCCAAACCAATGTACAGCATAAAAAAAAGCAGTAGCATATGCTGAGCAGAATTAGCTGCAGACTCTAGAAAGCCCAATGATTAAGGACTGTTGAGCCAAATTCTACCTTTGCTTGAACGCAGAAGGTATAGGCAAAGCTTCCTCAAGTGTGAGTTTCTGTAACTGAAAGCAGAGGTTAGTGTAGTTGCTTGTTTCACTGCTATTTACATGTGAGGTTTTTATTTCCAACTTCCACTTAGGCTCCCTGATCTAAAACCAAGATCTACTAAAACAAAAAACTAAAACCAACATAAACTGCTGTAAGGCCGAAAACACCTTAAAAGCCAACCTCTTATCTGACTTGGATGGGAAAGAGAGAGCACTGCTTACAGGGCTAGCAACTCTTCAAGCAGCAGTGTGAGGAATGCCATTTAAAAGGCACCCAGCATGTACACACTTTACCTTGAAACATTTCTGCCAGTAATTATGATACTAGTCAACATTTTCCTCAAGTCCACTGATCCTATCACAAAGAAGTGCCACAGCAAACAGTGTAACTGCCTTTTTGCCTTTTCCTTTTATTTTACTATAAGAGAAAGAAACAAAGCACGACTCATTAGAACAGATGACCTCCTGGCTGGGGAGCAGCTGGTAACCAACAAGCCACCATCCCCAGAAGCATCCTGACCTCACCATCAATAAAGAGCCTGGTTTTGGGTTCCAAAAATGTGAGTACAACAGCTCCTGTGTACGGAGACAATTTTGTCAAAAATTTGTCAAAATAATTGAGAATGTATTTCAGAGCAAACTGTGAAGGGGAATGCTTCTAGTACTTGGTTAGAAGTGAGGCATCTAGCTGAACCCAGCCCTGCACTTCGGATATTCCCTGCAGGCACCTCTACCACAGAGAGATTTCTCTCTCCTTTCTCAGGCATCACTGCCTTTGGTTTCCAAATACTTATACAATGTCTTTAATAAATTAATTTTTTTAAATTAAGTTTCCATATTGCCACACATAGAGATTGTCTACTGCTGCCTTCCTAACCTTCCCCACGAATGACAGAGAATGAAGAACGCTGACAGTGCTAATGGCATCAGGAGGAATAATATTTTCACTTCAAATTAAGTTTTCCATTATAAACATTAAGTTTGCAATATTAATTAATGCAAAAGTATTCCAATCTGTGCCTATGCTTGAAAAAGCTGCTTCTTTTATTTCCCTGTAATTTAACTTTCAAAAGTGAAAGCCTCTTTTGTATGCTCCTTGTTTCTGTACTTAAACATTAGCATTTATCGTGTTACCAAAGAACATTTTGAGAAATCAGAGAAAACCGAGGCAAAGCCAAGTAACAATGGTCAATGGCAAAAGGGTCTGTAAACATACAGAACAATTCCCTGGGAGCCTGAAAGAGGATGCGTGATTCCTTATTCTGCCTTTCCCATCAGCAAATACAATGAAACCTGTGGACAGCTATCCCCTTAGTTCCCCCAACCCTAATATATGTCCTGTCTGGGACCACTCCAAAGAAAGCAACAACTAACCCACCACTACCAATACTACTTGTGTCAGTTCCAGCACCAAAGCCTGTGCTGTGACACTAAAATATTCCGGCCTAGTTGATGAACTGTGAGGAACCCATGCAGAGTTTTCACATTCCCTAATTCACTGTTCAGCAGACTGTTGCCCCTGATACTATTACTAAAATTACAAGCTATGAAGTGAATGGAATAGGAACTGAGAAGGAAGGCAAGTCTCCTCCTTATAGCAAATGAAAGCTGTCCTGAAAACTCTTCTCTATCACTGTACCAAAGGTGCTACATGATGATGGCCAAAGAGTCCCCTGGGACACTGTAGAGGTCACTGTTAGGATGAGACATCCGAAGACAGCCATGAGAAAATGCAGTGAGTGTTAGCCATGTTGAAAAACTAGGAATCCCATGGGGAAAAATTTGATTGTGTAATTAAAGGCTGTATCACAACAAACACACACAAGGAGATGGCCTTAAAACTGCACAAGCAATTATGTTGTTTCCTTCTGATCTTCAAATGTTTGAATATGAAACCTTAGGCTTTGAAATGTTGTTTCAATGCTATATATTTATATGGGAGTGATCATATAATAAAGGACATTTGACACAAATTCCTACCAGATCTCTATATTGCTATTAAAGCTTTTCATTCTGTTTTCAGAAATCTGCCTACTCTTCATGTAAATGACTCACAGCTGTGTATCTGTGTATCTGTCACACAGTAGTAAATAATTCTAGAAAATACATGTGTGTATTTAAGTTTAGATAAGCATTGTGTAACAACATTTTAGAGAAACATACAATTATTCTATATAATGAAAATAAATTCTAAAAATAATTACCCATGTTCCCACAGAATTCCTAGTACCAATGGATCAGAGGCCAAGTGGTCTTACGGCTGATAGGTACCAAAAATATTAGTATTTATTTAAATTGTCACATAACCAAGTAGCAATGTTAGTCTTCAACAAGTATAGCAAGTACCACCCTTTAACACCATCCTTTAACCTTCACAGCACAACAGCAATATCTGATTCTTCAAAACAGCTACAGCTGTATGGACTCTGATCAAAGTCAGTAAAATTACAGAGGGTTCAAAGATCTGCCCATACAGATCAGCTTTAAAAAGAAGCAGAGTCTTCACGCCATTCTACAACTATTTCTTTGATGTGATGGATTCAATATGTTCGTTGCCAATCTGTTGCAGAAGTTGCTTTTCCATTAAGGAATCTCAATGATACTGAGGATGAGATCAGAAGGATGAGGAAAACCTTACGGTTCAGTCACCACCAGTGCAGCGTGAGATGGAAGGCTGAAGTGTGGGGGCAATATGGCCTTCAGCTGCAGATGACTGCAAATATGCTCTGCAGATTGGAAAAGACACTTTTCAAGTATAATTAATTCTACTTGTGTTTAAAGTCGCGTTTCTTTTCACAGTGGCCCTGCACAGCTTTCATGCCAGCAATAAGATCTCAGTCCTTGGAAAATATATACAATTAACCATCCTTTCCAAGAGCCCACAGATCTCAGTCACAATCTGTTTATATCCGTTCTGTCTACACATAGCTTATATCAAACATGTCCTGCAGGAATATTCCACAAAGTGTAAAATAAGCCCTCACCCCTTACTGCATTCTAGCAGCACATTCCAACCAAACCAAAACACCTCATCAGATCTTTTTTCTCCTCTTTTTTGGACAGTGATCAAAATTTCTTTCCAACCAACTGACCGCTACCTCATTCCTGATTCACTGGCCTGCAGTAAGACTGTTCAGTCTTCATCACGCTAGAGCCAATGACAAGAAAGCCTCCAATATAAACACTATACCAAAATAACTCAAATCGTGCAATGTAAATCTTAATATTTGTTCAGTGCAGGGAAGAAAATGTGAAAGACAAAAAACAAAAAACAACCCAAACCAGAGAACTTGTAATGAGAAATATGTTAGTAGCTTTTAGATACCATGGACATAGGTCATGGACTTTCACATACATAAACAAGAACCCCAATCACATAACTCTCTACATCAATTTAACTAAATGCATTTAAACACACAGTTTTAGTTAAGCTGCAACTACATGGTTTGAATTCTTTAAAGTTATATTCTATAGACCTTTACAATGAATTGCTAGTTTTCTATTAAACCTATGCATAAGCTGAGAACAATAAAACAAAAAAAAAATAGCATCACATAAACAATCTTTGCTGTTCACTCAGCTTTTATAGGTGTTTCAAAGCAACTATTATCCTAATTCTGATTTATGAGCCTGTACATTTCAAGTGAAGCTGCATCCTTCTGTAAGCGCTTGACAAATTACTAATGAAAGTACAATCTATGTGAACATTTTGCAATAAGATAGTATAAAACGTAAACATCTGATATCTATCAATGTGACCACCTTCAATACTTAAACCAAAGTTAAGGAACACTATTTGACACACAATTTTTGGTGGCACCTGAATATACAATGAATTTTGCAAGAAATTCTTCTATAGAAGAGGACTGAGCACTCGGCGCTTGGGCAGATGAAAAGCACAATGGGAACTGTATTTTTTGTGAGAGATGGTGCAACATTCTTTTACAAAATAATCCTACCGACCAGTAACCCTAAGGCAATTTTCTTTCATAACTGAAAACGGATGTTTTCCCTGAACTTAAAAGCAATTCCCCAGTTTCTAGTCTATTGGCTTACATGAAGCAGAAAAATTGCATTTAGTTCCAATCATACTGTTATTTGAAGAAATTTAAACAGTCGCCAATATGTTTCCACTTTGCATTTAACATAATCATATTTGACTGATTTAAACTTTTTTTTTTAATATAAAATCTTATATACGTATTGTCATGAACTTTACAACACATCTTTTCATGTCTTTCGACACATCAGCAGAGGCCAAATTTAATTCATTTTTCACATAATCGCATTGCTGTATGGAACCTGGGCTGTAAGACAGCACCAGACTCTCATGAGACTTGCAGTAACATCATGACCTGGCAACAACGCAGCACAGATCCCGCCTGCCTCCTCAGAGAATGCCTCAAAAAATCATACAGCTTGGGCCGTAAAATTTGTTTTCCATAACATGCTCCAGAGGAATCCTGCTACAGCAAGGAGTCAGTCACTCGTGATGGCAGAGCTTCAGGGGGCAGATCTCTCTTTAAAATCGTCTGCCAGAAAATGCAGTTTGGATTCGAGCTTTCTGGGCTTTGTCTTGAAGAGAAGGGCTCCCCCACTGCCCCTGCAGCCAGGCGGTCCGAGGGGTGGAATCCCTTGTGGCACCGCTGTTCTCCTTTGGGGTACCAGCTGCCATCAAGCACCTGATCCAGAGCCAGGCTGGATTCGCCTTTTTTGTTTGTTTTGAAAACTGAAGGCTGCGCTGATACATGAAACTTAAAAATTAAGCATATGTGGCAATTTCTTTGGCAGAGAACTGGGTTGTGCAATCCCCAACGGCTCTTTCTTTGATGACTAGATAGAGAGAGGTGAATTAGCAGCTTGTCACATTTGTACTGAAATAATTCCTCAGCTGATAAAAACCCGACACAATTTCTTTCTGCCATTTCTTCTGTGTGTTTCAGCATCTTCAGTGTAACTTCTAACACTACTGAATACACCCCTATAATCACGATGCAAAATGAATAGCAATTCAAAAACAAAACCCAATTTGGATTATCTTTCTGAAGTTTCCTACATACCAATAAATACTTGGTTACTACAGAGATAAAATAAATACCCTGCTTCTACAGGCAAACTGCATTTGAATACACCTCAATCTTGCCTTCAAGCTTCATGGAAATCTAATTTCAGCACTTAACCACATATGGGGGACATCTTATATACTGAAATAAAACAGCCAGAAAAAATGTTTTGTAATAAAAGAGCTGAAACCCTCCTCCCATTTACATTATCCCCTTTATATTGATCTTGGACCAAAGGGACTTCCTCCTTACCAAACGAAACAGTAACACTGGATTTAACGTAATGGCAATCTTCCAGTTTCTGTAAACACACTGGATCAAAAAAAATGTGCTGCAACTGGGGGACTGGGGCCGGGGGGGTGGAGGGCTGGAGAGTACTTGAGAAAGTCTCTTTAAAGCTATTTGAAGTTATTTTAAATCCAACAGGCTCAACAGCTAAATAGTTCATGTTTGTAATGTTCCCTGGCACAAAAAATAGAGCCAAAAAAATGACATCAAAAGACTGAAATTCCTATTTTCACATGGGTGACCAAACAACACCCCCCCACCCCAAACCCCCGATTTTTTTATAAAGGGCAGCTCTGATCCCACATGCACTTCTGTGTGTCTTCAAGAGCTCCGAAGCCCAGGGATGCTGTCTACCAATCGGTGGTGCTCCTCTCACTCCTACAAACACGTCCCCTCCTTGCCAGCAGTTTCCTTGGTGGGAAAGCTGGGCCAAGCCCAAGCAGTGTGGGGCGGCTGGGCCTGTCCCAGCAGGCTCCTGCTGGGTGCACCCCGGAGGAGTGCCGGGTGTCTCTGCTTACAGCCATCGGAGCCAGCTGCGGCAGAAGATGCTGCTCCTGCCTCCAGCCCTGCGCTGCCCGCTCCTGCGCTCCTCTGCGGGCCGGGACACTGAGGAATGATGTCCTGTCAATGAAGCTGCACACCTCTGACTGAGGTTCAGGAATAGTTTTTTTCCTTAGTGACAGAGGACGAAAGATTAACTGATTTAACGGACATGATTGTATAGGGTGTTTATTTCCAAATCGTTTCCCTAAACATGGAACAAAATCTGAATTATAGCACAATCTTAGGCAGCTAACCTGTTCAAGTAAAAACCCAACACCAAGACAGGGTAAGAATGAGTTCTGACAAAACCTTTCATTACACTTCTGGTTTATGTCCCAGTCCTTCAGATCTAATGTCCTAAATCAGCTTAATACCGTAATCCTCAAGTGTAATCCTCAAGTATAGCAAATACTTTAGTACTAAAACTTAGCTCTTCCTCCTTCTTTAATTCAAGAAGGTTTTTCTACACTTTCAGTACAACCCAGTATAGCATACATTCTTGTATGTAAAAGGTTTTTAATTTTAAATCCAAAGGCATGCGCTACAAAGCTGTGAGCTAAACCTGTCTGACATTTTAGAAACATTCACGGTTACTAAAGATTGTGTTTGTCTGGCTAATGCCAATTCAAATAACACCCGTGGTATTCCAAAAGGTCTGCATCTGTTCCAGCTCTTCCTACCATAGTTTAGAAGGACAAAGTCTAATATGAAAGTACATGCAGTACATGTCCCCTTTTTCCATTAATCCTCCCTATACCCTCCCATTTTTCCCAACCATCTTCTCTACATGGCCATATAATTTCTAACTTTTACCAGATTTTCTTTTTAGGGCTTCAGAAACATTTTAAAACACTTTTATAACTTTCAGGTAACAATAATCCTTACATTTCTCAACCCTCTAATATCATACTGGTTTGTCTTACCGGGCATTTCTCAGATGAAATTATTGCTAGAAGGAATCGAGGGATGAAACAGAAAGCTGGAACTTAGGGGCAGCCGAGGAACGCAGTGAACAGTATTTTCCCTTCTTTTCCTCGAGATTCAGTCTGCATCAGTGTCTCTTGATCTTTCTCACTCCCATCCAGCCAAGTGCCATCACTGAAGACACTGCTCTCCCTCTGCTGCAATCCCCTGTGTCTATGCCAGTGAGCAGAGGAGGTTAGTGGAGCAGCTGATCCGCTCCTGGTTCCTGCTGAAAGCCATCTCTCCTTCCTGAGAGACCTCAGAGAAAGGGGTGTTTTCCTCTATCCCTATCATTGCTTAAATGCAGACTGAGCTGGTTTCTGGGCTGGAAGAACCTCCTTCTCAAAAATACTTCACAGATACAAGATGCAGATATTCAGGGACATCCCTAAGTAGAAGGAAATTAAGGACAGAAAAGGCTGTGGAAACCTGACAAGCCCAACAGAGCAGTCAGGAGACAAAGGCATGGCCAGCCCTCAGAAGGGCAGCAGCTGAAACAGTGAGAATGGCCAGGTGAGGAGAAAGGCTTTAACCTCAGGAGAACCCCAGCAGATCACTAAGTCTCCACTGACACACAGCTTCTGTTTCCAAGGCATCAGCTGAAGAGACCTTCTTCAAACAGATAACAGCATCTTGTATGAGGGCACACGAGCACATATGTTAGATATGCAATTCTTTTTTTCTAAATATTTTCCAGAACTTGAAATATAAAGCAAACAGAAACTCATGCTCTGCTTCTGGCTCTAATATAGAGTAGCCTGATTTTACGTAGGTTATTTTGTTTCTTTGTGCTTTATGTCAGGCAGTTATATAATGGGAAAAACAGTACCTTCCCTAACTTCAAAGGTTATTCTGATTATTTTAAAATAACATGAAGATGAAAAAGGCAATAATGATAAATAGTAATCCTTAGTTTGCACTTATGCAAAATCCTTCTACAGATCTAAGTGCTTGATTTCAGATGAAATGCAGACATCGTCTGATGTTCATTTCTCGCAGCACAAGAGTGCCAGCTCCAGCATCCCTTGCCTCCTACTCCCAGGGGCCTGTTCCAGCCCAGCGGTGCCCTGACAGCTGTGCTGTACAACTATGGTTATGCTGAGCAGGGAATTGCACATGAAAGCCAAAGGGGGAGACCATGGGAGGGGAGGACGGACGATATCTAAGGCAACACCCCTGCCAAAACAAATACACATCAATCAAGTACGAAGGCTGGTATCAAAGCTATCAATTCGCATTACACCGTGGGTATACGAGAAATACAGCTGACTTCACTTGTAGAACACGTTCTGTCTGCCCTACAGTAACAAACTTGTTCCAAACCAGGAATAAATATTGCAACACAAATCAGAACAGGTCACGGGGACATGTTTCATAATCCTATGGAACTGATTAGTTAACGATGCTGGAATCTGTGTGATTGCCAGATTAATTTCACAGATTGAATAAAACTTTGGCATATTCAATGATACAGCTTCTGTAACTGTATTTTCAATGTAATTAAGAATTTTCTTAAATCAATCCCTGAAATTGTTACAGCCCTGAGTACTGGTTTCAGCTGTTTTAATGACACTATACAATTAAACTGTAAGACTGAGACCAGTTTCTTCACAAGGCACTTATTTACAAAAATACTATATAGAAATTAGAATGGGAAAAGCAGCCTTTTACAAAATGAATACAAAAAAAGGCTTCTGTCCATCTGATTTACTCAAACCCTGAGCGTACCATGAAATCCTGTTAAATGAATGTCAAAAACATCAAGTCCCATTAAACAAATAGAAACCTTTTTTGTGAAACAACAAAGTGAAATTAAACTTGAGGCTGACTCCTTCCTGACAGGTGTTCCTGCTTTAACACATCACAAAATACACACAGTCATAGCCACAGTTTCCAAATTACTCTTCTGGTTCACAGCTGGACACCACCAAAGCCCTTCTAGATTTCAGCAAAGACACTGTGAAACTTGGCCACTTTCAATACATCTTTGGTCACCCAAAATTTAAGACACCCCTAGCACTAGTCTTCTGAAATTTTTTTGCCCATCGTTCTCACACTACTCTTAAAAGAAATCAGATTTAGGAACATGCAATTCTATAAGGTCCATTAAAGTGAAAACGCATAACCCAGACAAAAATGAGAATTTGTGATTGCAAGTTGAAAAGAAAGATTCAATCAACTTTACACTTCCAGCCTGCACTATGATTAATTCTTTTGTTTCTTTTTTCTGCTTACTCCTTGTAACAATCCGCAGGTAATCACATCAGTTATGCCTTTGAGCAGGTACCATCCCACTGTTGTTTTAGACAACATTCCCAGTCTTGCCCTTTCAAAAAGGAAATCCAAGTGTTCTATGATTCCTAGGATGCTTACTAAATACACTTTCTATTTTTCTTCCTAAACTTCCCTTTTCTGCAAGATTTCAAATCCAGGAAAGGTCTGTCAGGAGCCCAGTTCCCCGCAATAATGCAGCAAGTTGCCAATTCCTTGAGCACATTTCCACCAAACAATTAAAATATAGCTCCATTACAGCTGTAAGCCGATATTCAAACTTCAAAAGGCATTTGCAAGTACATATTTGCTTCTCCAGAAGCAAAAAACTGGAGCTAGCAGCATCTAGCTGGTCACTGATTCATTTTATAATAATCTAGAATGAATAGAGAAGCCTGCCTTCCAATCTCAGTTCAAAGGCTCCGTCATAACACAGGCCAGCATTGTGCCAATAGCACTTTTGGGAGTAAGACACTAAGACATAACCCATTACAGTGATTACAAATACATTAACACAGTGAAGAAATTCATGACATGCTCTGGCACCACTGTGGCACTGAACATGCTGGGCTATTCAGCAGGTCCTGCTTAAGTAGAAACTGCAAATGACTAAAAGTGATCACTTCAATTCTCCCACAGCCTGCTAGGAATCTCCAAATGTAACAGTTTATGCTCACCTACCAACTCACTCATACATTAGCATCTAAGCATGCAAGCATGAAATGAACATGTCTTTTGATGAACATTTAGGTGACATACGATCTCAGCTAATTAAATATTTAACACTGCACTCCATACTATAGGAAACTTCTGTTCCACAGCAAAGATAACATGGTGACCACACAGCCACACCTTTACTAAATGCAGACTGCGCTCACCTCCACTCCCTGCCCTGTGCAGTCTACTACAGATTATAATGTTACACACTAGCTCCATGTAGGATCAAGTTCAGCAGTAGGGAGAAGCTATTCAGAATAATATCTTTGGCACCTTATTTCACTTGGTCTTTTCTGGAATATTCAGTGAAATTAAGGATTCACAGTTTATGAGTTTTCCCCATTAGCAAAACTTAATTATTATTGTCTTCATAACAGATATCTAACACCCCAAGACTATTGCAAAAACTTTTTTCCCCCGCAGCAGAGTCTGACGTTTTCTGTTTTAATTAAAATTATAATGATTTTAAAAAAACTCACTTAACTATATAAAACCAGGAAAACTAACATTAGCATACCCAAGCTACACAGTTGAAATCTCAAGTCAGTTTAAAACCTTTCCCTTGATGCACTCTCTCCCCCTGTCATTAGATACTAACCGTTCTCCATATGCTGGACAGAAGTTGTCTCCTATTTAACCCTCCAAAGCTGAGCAGGGTTAACCCACATCTTCCTCAGCACTCTCTGATTGTGAGTGTCCCTGTACAAGCACTGTTTGCATGAGCTGCGAGGCCTGTGGACCACATCCCTCCCAGAGCTCCTCGCACAGTGCTCAGATGTGTAATGCTTTTGGGTTACAGACTATACTTATTTCACCTACACAAGTTTAGTTTGCTCCAAAGATGCTATGAATGGCTGTGTACAGTGCTCCATTCACCCAGACCTGCGTGTGGTGGTGGACACTTCTGGCTTCATCCGCACAGCTAACAAGTGCACGACTGATCTGCTGACAGCGCTGATGGGAGCAGAGAAGCTCGAGTTACTCTTCAGGATCATTAAAAAACATTTCCAAAAACCAGTTTAAATATTTTCCATATATTCCCTCTATCACTATTCATCTACCACTTGTGGTGGTTTTCCATGCTTTATTTTGCAATAGGCTTTCACCAAGTTTTCTCTGCTTTCCCAAAGCATTGCAAAGCAGCAGTGTCTGGACCTGCATTCAAAGGAAGAACATTGCGAAGTGTAATTCACTGTGGCTCAGTTAGCATCACCCATTTTGCCTTACTCACTGCAATAATATCCTCAGAGAACAAAAATGGAGGAAAACAGAACAGCAGGTAGAATATAATTCATATTTGCTGCAGTTTAGATGTCTACCTTTCAGGAGTTCATGTTGGTGTGAAGGTGGGTATTTTCTCCACCCCACAAGTTTTTTGTCTGGGGTTTTTTGTTCAGGGGTGGTTTTGGGGTTTTGTTTCTTTTGGGGTTATGTGTGTTGTCATGTTTGGTTTTTTTTTTTTAAACTGTAGAACCTCCCAAGTCAAAGGGATATCTATATAAAAACTGTACTTGTGTTTTATAACATATGTACTAACTCACTAGGGTTTAAAGTTCTATTTCTGCATCCCACATCACTACTTCAATGTGAGTTAATGCTCCAGTGGTAGAAACAGAACTACAATCAAGCAACAATGATCTTCGTGGCTCCATACAGCTGGTCCAGCTGTCTACGGTACATACCAGCCATGTATTTTCACATACATGCATCCAGTTTGTGAACAGATCCATAGAGAGGGCTCTGAACCATCACTCAAAGACAAATTAAATATTTTTATTTGGCATAGGGAAAAAAAATAAATCCCTTTCACTGCTACAGCTCCAACACTCGTACTTCCTGTCCAAGTGTTACAAAAGTGAGAAGTGCTTTTATATAGGATGCAAGGATACCTTAACCTTGCTCAAAGTATATATAATTTTAAAGTCAACATGAATGTCTGGAACAAGGAATTTTTTGCTATTCTAAGAAAGTATTTACAGGCCTGCAAGCAGTTCCTAAACAAGCTTCATGCCGCCAGTCGAAAGGAAGGCAAAATTCCAGGCCAAAGTCAAAAGCTGTCTAATGTCATCAACAGATACTTCAGCAACTTTTAGGAAATAATTGGCCCAATACCAAGAAACATACATGCAATATTTTGTGGGCTCAATCTTTAAAATAAATGCATAAAACTGTAGTGCTGAAACATTGAATCCACCTCACTGGAACCTTCAAAGGAATTTAAAAGAACTGGATCACAAACTCCTATTCGGCCTCAATGCAACTTGGTATCAGATGTCTTAGAAAAAGAAGCCCTTCCTCAGACCTCTCAGAAAATGTCAAAACTCTCTTTCC
This sequence comes from Strigops habroptila, assembly GCF_004027225.2. Classification (NCBI taxonomy): domain Eukaryota; kingdom Metazoa; phylum Chordata; class Aves; order Psittaciformes; family Psittacidae; genus Strigops; species Strigops habroptila. The sequence continues at coordinate 13,072,361 of NC_044281.2, read as the reverse complement.
ACTCTAAAAGAAGGAAAAAAGCTAAGGCACAAGGAAAAAAGCTAAGACAATAGAAAGTCTTCACACTTCTCTCTTTCAGTATCTTTCCTTGCCCTTAGAGATTGAATTTCTAACTTCTCTCCTTTAGATGAGGGGAGAATAAATGGATAATGTTCTTCCATTAATCAATTCTGCATGGAAATATATGATACAAATTAACTGAAATAAGGCACAACTCTTATAAGTTAGATTTTAAGACTATTGAATATATTGATTTCTTTCAAATTTTCAACTGTGTTAAGAGAATAAATATCTTAGTATCCAAAATAAAAAACTGATAACAAAAACTGACTTCCAAGAAAGAAATTTATGGATTATTCACATAAATCTGAGGACATTCAGTAATTAGAAAGATCCATACCTATTCTGACACTGAAAGCACAGAAGCTTAAAAAAAAATATATATATATACACACATCTCAAACAAAACCTTCTGCAGATTTCTAAAAGGTGGCATTAAAAGTCAGATTTCCTACCACAAATTCAGTCCTAACGAGAACTGAAACAGGGGAAAGTCGCTGTCACACACAAAAATAGACAACACAGTCTCCCGACTCAATGCTTACGCATTAGTATCCATAGCAACACATTACTGTTCATTTTATTTATTAAATACAAACCAGTGAAAATAATGATAATGAATGGTATACATCAACAGCAGCTATCTCAGTGCATAAGGAAGGAACATTCCCAAACCTATCATGGAAAGAGAACAAAACTGCAATGTGATTGGGAAGAGTAACACCACAAAACTTCAAGCAACACAAAGAAAGACTCAGTATGAGTATACAGCAGTAGTTACAAATCTCATTATAAGATTTTCAGGAATTTTCCTTACCCTCATCTGCCCTCTAAACAACAGTAAACTCTTATAACCAGTGCAAATGTAAACAGACTTCTGGTACCAACTCAAATCTCTGTTTGCTTGAAGGCCTTTCAATAGTACAATTATATCCATGGGAATCTTCATCAAGATTTTAGTGAATACACTATCATCCTCTCCTATTTGGACAGCAACAATAGGAGTTATTTGGTCTTAAATTTGACAGCTTTGGAAAAAACCTGCAACTGGTGTATAACCAGGAGTAACATGACCAGAAGCACATTGATGCGATGCTTTTCTATCTGCACTGGTCCCCTGGACGCTCTATGAAGTCTTTGCTTTTAAGCACATGGTTTTTGTTAGCCATAAAGCCAAAAGATCACCTCAGATCTCTGTGATTTCAAAACAGCCCTGAAAGCTCAGTTCTTAAGAAATAATGGAGACATCTATAGCCAGGATGACATGTCTGAAGCTAGATGCCTAGTTATGAAACTTCACATTCAGAATTACATAGTTAGTCATAGGTTCACAATTCAAACACCTGAGGCACTTACCTGAATTTGCCATTCACTTTACTAATAAAAAAGGACACAAATCTTTCTTTGTAAGGAAAACAAATTTAAAACCCTGACCCCCATTATCCATCCAGATGCAGGTATTTTGTCTGATATGTCGGAGGGAAATGGACCAACTACAGCTTATATCAAGTACAGCTCCTAACCTTTTTTATACTCCCAAGACACCCTAACAGTACAGTTGTGTGAAAGCAATAAAAAGAAATCAAATCACATAAAGAACAATCATTTAGTGCATATACACACAGTCCTGAGTTCAGGCTTTGACTGCAGTGCCTACAAGCCAGACCTAACGCAGCAGCCAGGCCAGCATGGTGCTGCCCAGCAGCTCCTGTTCCCTGGCTTTGGGGGAAGTGTGGCTATCTCTGCCCACAGCCTGCTCTGCACCAGCCTCTGCAGGAGCTGCCTGACATCTAACCGACATCATTCCAGCTGTTTAAACACTTTATCTAAATGTAATTCAAGTGTTCTTAGAAATAACTTATGACACTGCTAAAAACCAAACACTTTATTCACCTATAGCTAACTAAGATTGTGCCAGATTGAAATACAATTAGTGTTGTATCTCCAGATAGTGTCCTCTCTGAAACCGCACTGTATGCTATATCATAAAGAAAGGAGCCAGAAATCAATGTTATGTATTGGATTTTCAGGATCACAATATTTTCCAGACAAAGAAAAAAGTTTTACCGAAAAAAGGCTCATAAAGGAACAGTGATTAACGACCAGCTCTGAAGAGCCAACATCTTTTAACTTAACCGACTGTCTGGACTTTCAGTCTCCTCTGAGGAGGCTGAGTTCCATCGTGCTGAGCTATGGATGCAACTTGGGTAAGACTGCAAAGCAGCTGGTCTAACAGGGGGCTATTCTAAGTGTATGTCAGATGCCAAGAAGCTAAAGCTTTCTTCCTAAATTGTAGCTGTTCCAAAAACTGACAGGGTAAAATGTATTTGACAAAACCGTAGGATCAGATTCTTGTCAGCAAGCTTAGCACACAGGACAGAAACAAATGAGGCTTATTGAAAATGTCTAATTAAGAAGCAAGACAGACATGAAAGGTTTTCCATGATTTAAACACTATTCTGCACACATTAGGTTAATAGGACTGAATAGCCAATAACAGACCCAATATTTACAAGCAATCTTCTGTTTTGTACTTAACAGTTCCAGTCCCAAGTCTGCCTCTTGCTATGTCAGTAGTCTGTGGACAAAGACTCTTACCACTACTGTACCAGGGACAGACAAAACCAATGAAGGGGGAAATTTATTAGTAGTAGTTGGTAGCACCTAGCAGTGCTTTATAACTGAACTTTGTGCAGAGTTCTTGTTCCTTCTAATCTTAACTCCATTCATTTCAACATTGTTAAAGAAAACCAGAGTAGAGCCATGCTAGAAATCAAATACAAGGAATACTGCTAGAGTAACGCTGCAGGAGAGAGGGGATTGTGAGGAGCAGCTTTCTCAACAAGCCTGGAGCTCCAGCCTGCCCAGGAGGATACAGCTGTAGCATTTTGAAGCTAATGCCCTCTGACAGGGGCTGCAGCAGTGGAGAACCCTGAGCACAGCCATTTTTGCCAATCCTGCTCACTGCAAGAAGCCTCTAGTCTGACAAGAGAGGGAGAGGGGGATATCAACAAAGCTGATGTGAGAATAAATGTTGTTTGAAAAAGCACAGAGACAAGAACGACATTCACAAAATAAGTGTTTCAGTTCTGTTCGGTAACAACTACAATGTACAGTATCTTGACTAATTCAGTCAGTATACTTTGTTGAGGAGAGTTACCTAACCACATTCGCAAGTCTTCAAAGGAGAAATGCCTCCATGGTGGTGTAGTCTTAACTCACTCTGAAGTGTTATGATTTACAGCACCCAATTTTAAAATTTTTGGGGTGTGTGGAAGAGTTATTAGAAGCATATTGCTACTTCTGCATCAGAAAGCCTGTCAATTTAGAATGTCCCCAGAAAGCATATTGCTATGTCAACCTCCCTTCTGGAGAGCTCCTACCTACTTCTCAAATTTGGGGTTGTCAAATAGCAGGGTAGGATTTGTTTACAATAATGTTGATATTGTACACCTTGTACACTGCACACTGCAGCATCTGAATAAAGACATAAAAAGTGTAGCATCCTTGTCTGTCTCCATTTTGCCTTGAGATGACGCAAAACAATTCCTTATCTACTACCTTTTTTATTTACAGCCCAATTTTCCACTAATATATTCTGAAAGAGATCCATTCGTATGAGCCTATCTATTTTTGCCTTGCATCTTTACAGTCTTCACAGTAAAGCCATATTGTGCACTGTCAGAACAGATATCTGCTAATTATGACATTGAATTTATTATACAACAATATGAAAATCAGACAATACTCAGCATTCCCAGTAAATGGAAAAACCGTATTTACTATATTTGTATTACCCCAAGATATTTGCAGATCATTATACTTTCAGAAGTGCATAAAACATACTAACTATAAGCAACTGATTGCCAGCAGAGATGCAAATTAGTGCCTCAAGAACTGCACGATACACGAACTGCAAATCACTTATTTACAGATATTAGTTGGCTTAAAATACATGTTTTCACTGTTACTGAAGGTGGCAAAAATTACTTATTATATTTCAGAATACAGATGTTTCCTTTCTTCATTCTAGAACTTCAGCTCAAATATTTGCTGTGTAGTACTACAAGTATGCAGGACACTTCAGAAATGACAAGGGTGCAGATCAGACAATTCTATCATACAAACATGTTAAAAGTTATGTTTATATCTATTGTAAGAATTGAGATCCCTAAGGACTCTAAAGTAAAATATTTTTAGCGCTCTGAACCAAAGAGCAGTTATAGCTCTAGCACTTCACAAACACACTATTTGAATGTCAAATATAAAATCCCCCTCTTGCATCCAAAAAGCTCTTTTTTAGATTTAGAATTCTGAAAGAACTTTGCAAAGGTCCTTGTTCTCAGACCTCTGGGTTGTAACACACAACTAATTTCTGCTGGCACAGCTCTGCAGTTATCTTGTACACCTCTCCTACCAAGCGCACTTGAACAGCAGTTTGACTGCAATAGGGAATGTACTCACAAGAACCCAAGGTTTATTTTGGTAAAAATGTTATTTGAAATGTTTCTCCTTTTTCAAATAAACATGTTTGTTATTATTTTATTTAACCCAGTTTTTAGCATTTTGTGGGTTTGGTGCATAACAAATTTTAAAATATTTCCAAACATTTCCAAAACATTTCAATCTCAGTTCAAGTAAAACGCTCCCATTTCATCTTCCTGATTAAATGTTTCTGTAAGAGAAAAAATGCACATGTCCAGTTTTCTGTCCAAGTGAGCTTTGTTTTCCCAGCTAACATTTAATATTCAGACTCCAAGTGCACATCAAAGCTTTACTTTTAAATTCAATAAAGATGCAAGTTTAATCTCTGGAGACTATGATGTCTTAGAAGTTAAGACATTAAGTGCTGCTACCAACAATCTTTTAAGAGATTCTGCTTTTGACAGATCTATTTCTAATGAACATCATTGAACTGAAGTTACTCAACAAGCACTACTAGTTATCTTGGGTGACTTGCAAACCCTTCCACAAATTCTGCAGAAACTAAGGCTTTCATCACTTGAATTTCTATATAACCTTCTATACTAATTGCTTTAATACTTTGTTTGCTCCCTGCAACAACCTTCATACCTGCTTTTTCTTCCCTACATTAACTCACAATACTATTACCTTTCCTCAGTTGCAAGAACACATTAACTACTGTCTTAATATTTCCTCCCCTGCATTACAATATAGTTACGGTACATTAATGACATATAATTCCTTATTTCTTCACTGCGGGAAAGATGTGCCTGACTGACACCCTATCATTTCAAGGGTACAAGTTTTAATCCTTGTGTGGATCAGTCCTGCCTCCATCTTTCAAGACGGATCTGCCACCTTGCAAAGGTTTGTAATTTCCCCTTTGCTATAGATCCAAATCACGTGGGGGGAAAAAAAAAAAAAAAAGTAGTGCAAGTAAGGGAAAATGCTTATTTACAGAGCATTTTCTTAGCTTAGGCAGACCAGAAATGAAGGACCAGCTCAAACGCTGGCTACAAACTTAGGTGATGAGGTACTCCAAGCAGAACCCAGCTGAAGTAAATGCATTTCAATTATAAATTAATATTGGATGCTGCTCTCCGGAAAAAAGCAGTTCAAGATAACAACTGAGAGTGAGCAGGGTTGCAACCTTCCAAAATTAGCCTGACATGATCTCATTCAACTTCAGTGGGAGTTAGATTGGGCCATGTGCCCAGAACAACATGAATCTAACTGCTGCCTCTCAGAAGCAATAGTTAAATGAAAACTCTCTATTACTACCTTAATTAACCTGACTCAGTCACATATTTTTTTTTTTTAATGGTAGCTTTCCTCAAAGTTTCCACAGAATTCTGTGAGCACTTAAATACAGACTTTTACATATATATTTTATATACGTAGGAAGAAGGTTGGCAAAGAAACACCAGGATGATACACTGAAAGATAAACCAGTGTTTTACATACATTGTACAACACTGGCCAGGATGATACACTGAAAGATAAAGCCATCTATCGGCGTTTTAGAATAAAGAAAACCAACTTCTTTCGCTGCATGAAGCAGTTTCTTTATATCCAAACCTCAGTGCTCTTACTTAGTATCAGATCCCTAAATCCTGTGAATATTGCAGCCACCATTTGATGCTCTGAGGAAAAAACTCTACATGATTTTAACCAGTAATGCTTGACTGTTGCTGCCAGGGATTTTTTCCATATATCATGCAAATACCTCACCTGTCACACAAAAACATATTCTCAACACTTAGTTGCTGTAAGATTAATTTACTTGCAGCACCAGGAATGCAGCTTTGAGGAAAAAAATAATTAAAAATTGCTTTGTTGCTTTCATCTTGATGTTATTTTAATATGTATGTTTCATTACAACAATCTATCTATGACCAACGAGGGAGATCATTTACCTCTTTAGCTACTTAAATTCTATTTAAATGGCCATTATGAGTGATTGCAGAACTAATGAATTTGTCTTCACAGTCTCAGAATTTACAAAGCATTTTGTAGACATAAGGGCAGATATTCATTAAGTCTCAAAATAAATATTTGATCAAGCCAATAGAGTAAACACACACAGAATCACAGAAAAATTTGAGTTGGAAAGGACCTTAAGATCACCCAGTTCCAACCCCCCTACCATGGGCAGGGACACCTTGCACTAAACGGTGTCACCCAAGACTCTGTCCAACCTGGCCTTGAACACAGACTTCCAGTATCTGAAGGGGGCCTACAGGGATGCCAGAGACGGACTCTTCAGAGACTGTAGTGACAGGCCAAGGGGCAATGGGTTTAAACTTAAACAGGAGAAGTTCAGGTTAGATATAAGGAAGAAGTTCTTTACTGTGAGGGTGGTGATGCACCAGAACAGGTTGCCGAGAGAAGTGGTAAATGCTCCTGGCATCTCAAAAAGTTTACCCATGAAGCCATATTTGGCCCTTTTTAGGTTGGATTAAGGGATATATACACATACTGGCTCAAGTTAAGATGGGGTGGGGTTCCCCCCCCCCCCTTTCTTTTTTCCTCCATCAAAATAGAAAATGGACAAATAAGTAACCTATCAATTAGTAATTATCAAAGCATAAGAAAGTATATTTTTCACCTGAAGTGCAAGCTTAGGTTGAAGATGAGAGGTTGTTTTGAACTTCTGCATTTCAGTAGCTCCAAACTCCACAGGCAAATCTTCAGATCTGAAATAAACACCATTCTCCAACCTCTACTTCCTCTGGCATCAGGAAACAAGCTATCTGAATCTTTGCATTTTTAATACCTCCAGCCTGTGGGTTCTAGAATATGCTCCATCCTACAACATTTGCAAAATACTAGCTGGAGGGACTAGCAACTAAAAACTACTTAAATCTGCCATGAGTATCTTTAAGACAGAAGAATATTATGACTACTCAGATGTACGATTGCTTTAAATTACCAGCTGCACATTAAGAATCAGTAAGGATTAAATTCAAGGCTTTTAAGAACCTGTTTGTCTTTTCATTTTTATAAAGTTTTGTTACAAGATAGGATGGATTTCTTGTATTTATGCCCTGACCAAATATGAACTTTAAAAAAAAAAAAAAAAAAGTACTCCATTCTACACAGATATGGTATTGAGATAAACAAGTTTTGACATGCTGGAAAACGACGACATAAAACCTAAGTGCAATATTTAAGAGAATTGCTGTATTTTATGACAACGTTTTGTTACATCTAACATGTATTAAGATCTTAGTTAACTTACTTTTACTTTTCTTGAATCATTTATAGTCTAGCTACATCTTTCAATACACCACTGTTAAGTGTCCTACACAAAACTGCAACCAAAAGATTGTACAAAATACTTTTTTTATTCCTCCATTATTTTTCTGGATGGATTTCGCTCAAGAACCTAACAGTATTTTGCAGTACGATCCTTCATACAGCTGCAAGGAAACATTTTTAAAAGAATGCTTATGATTTTCCTTAAGAATGAAGTTTAAATTGACTAGGTTCATCAGTAGTGTTTTCAGGTTCTGTCAGTTTTTAAAATGCAGCTCAATTTCCACTTGTTATTCCAGGAACTTTTTATTCTGGGTTATTTTAGTGGAAATCAGCAGACAAACCTTTACAAATGCTTAGTTATCTGTCGGCTGAATTCATCAGGCTTCACACAACCAATCATTCACCTGCTTTGAAATCTACAGGATCATACAAACAATTCTAGGAGGCCACGTACCTTACTTTGCCATTCGAAAACTACTCATGTACAATATCTTATCAATAATATAGATGAAATAGTGCTCTTAGAGTTCACAGGCTATACTGAAAAAACCTTCTGCAGATTGCCCACATGCCTGTGACCTGTTGGATTTAACAATATAAAAGGTATGGTAATATAGACTGCCACAGCCTGTACAGCTAAACTTACTAATGTCCTTAAAGCATTCTGATAACTTTAATAGAAAGGCTGGAAGCGTGCCCAAGTAAGGTATCTACTAGGTAATTCAAAGCTTCCCAACAATTCCATAAAAATTGAACTTTGCCAAAGCAATAATTCTGTTCTCTATGTTGAGATGGCAAAACTAAACCTTACAGTAACAAAATGGGTTCTGAAGGAGTTGAAAGGGACCATGGAGACTCAAGTGCCTGGAACAGCAGCCAGTAATGTTGCAGGGGTCTGTGTGCCACAGCCTCCCTCTTTTTTCACCCTTCCAGCTTCCTAGAACTTCTACCTCCACAGTGCTGCGTATGTATGTGATGTACAGTGCCAGGAGCAGCCTCATCTCCGCCGAATGCAGCAGTAGTAGAGATTTACAAATAAAACACTAGAGTAGTAAATGAGGCCATCCTTGCAGCTGGAATGGCCAATCTCCATCGCTTAACCTAGTCAAAGCAGACAGACAACTGCGCTAGGCAGCAACCTACTTTGCTTATGCTTGTGCCTAAAGCCAAATTCTTGTATTATGAAAATGGAAGGAGGCACAATAACACAGAACAGTTTGAGTCAGTAGAAATGTATGCAGCAGCGCTCAATTACAGCTGGGTGAATTAAGGACTATGTTACAAGTTTAATTTCCGCCACCACTTTGCAAGTCAAGTTAGATCTTTCAGTATTAAAAATTCCACTTAAAAATCATTTGAAGATCCTATCACCCAATAACTGAATTAATTCAGGTTGTAATTTCAACCCTTGGAGAAGCACAAGCAGAAATCATTTTGTAGGAACTTTGTCTTCCTATTTTGGGGAACAGAAAGGGACAAGGAATTATCTTTACACCTTTTTCTCCCTCTTGCCTAAATCCCCTGCACAGCACTAACTCCAGTCACATTTGGGGACCAGATGACTATTACCAAGTAGAGTCTGTTCTGCATTGCACAGTGCTGAGCTCAGGCACTGATTCCAAATGGTGATTGTTTACTGGTTCTACAAATAATATTATCAGCCAAAAGGCACTATGTCTTAACAACTTTCTTTACCCATTTATATGTACACACTTTCCCAGTAAAAAAGTTGCTTGCTTTTTTTTTTAGCATGCCAAGCCCTCATTTTGACTAAAATTGCTTACAAAGATACCATCCTACAGCTATTTTTGAAAGCATCAGTATCTTCACTATCCTAGGGTTTAAGTTAATTCAAATAATATCATTCCTAAACACAAACTATTCTTTTTGCATTCTATAGCTGTAAATACTATCAAATTAAAGACATCTTCATTTCATAGTACACTTACCATTGATAAAGAACTCCCAACATACAGAAACAATTGTACCTCCATTTACATATCTGCCTTTATTCAATTTCTTTCACAATTTTTATTTACAGAAGGCTACCCAAATGTTTAGATTAGGCCACTAACTCAGCTTCTTTACAGGTTCTGAATTCTTGGAACACAGTATAACAGTGTGCCTGCTAGTCACGATCTTGCTTCTGTCAGAGGAGTTTAAGGGGTCTGATCCCTTGATGTGGATCCATTTGCCATGTTGATTTTGTAATAACTAACTCAGCAGATAATCTAATCTGGAAGACAACTATATTGCTCAAACTAGTACTCTTTGAATATTATACCAAAGTTAATCTCTACCAGAGATATGCAAAAGAAAGAAGTCAGATTTCAAAGCACTGCAAGACTGTTGGAGAGAATCTCAACAGCCTGATACAAGACCGGTTCCACTGCTCAAAGCTACCTGTGAAGCATGACTGAATAGACAGGCCAGACTTTTCAAAGGTACCATAATGTTAATGAACTTACTGGCCTGTTTTTAACACAAGTCTGAATCCTTCTGAATATCCCCACAGGCTTCTGAAATTGGGCACCCAAATACCAAAGCACCCAAGATTAGAGACCATTTTGGAAAATGTAATCTGCATTCAGTAGTTGCATATATAAATAATTCCCCTGTAAGCATTTAACTCATTCTTTGCAGAGCACTGTGGAATATATAAATGTGATAAACTTCACATGGAGAAAGCTCTGTTCTGTTTGCCATTTCCGTTGCATAGAAATGAAAGTCACAGGCTTCACATTTTCCAGTACCATGAAAGAAGGATCTTTCTTTTAATTATTTAAACCATGAAACAACAGAGATGGAAACATCTGACTTACTGTAAGGCGTTGTATCAGTAGGGTCAGGAGGTGGAAAATTTTCTGTGAAGTTGACATTACACAAGTCTGTACTACAACAGCAGAAGCGGTATGTTCCATTCTGAATCAAGGAAGGGGTGGTTGTAACTATACACTCCTCAAAGTGACACTCTTGTGGGTCTCCTATATGAGACCAGCAACCTGTAAAAAGAGATTTAGCTTTTTAGGATTAAAGAATTCTTTTTAAAGGAGGTATAAAATTCATCCTGTTGCATGGACAATTAACCACACCTATAGAAACCCATACGTTATTAAATGTTACAGAGTGGGGTGAAAACAGTTATAATTTGCTTGTCTGACTCCACTATCACCTTTTAAACCGAAACCTGAAGAATTTGTTTCACAGTTTACCACAACCAAGGAGAAGAAATATGGACAGCAATGAAAGTTAACATCAGAGGTGTCCAGGTGTCAGCCTCAATATGTCAAAACCTGAATTCCTAAGCCTTTTAAGCAGAAGTATGCCATTCCCCATTTCTCTGATACCACAGACAACACTACCAGCTTCTGGCCCACAGTATAGATGAAATTGTGATCTAGTGCCCTCCTTAACACTAGGCCAAAGAGTGCATCTATAGTTTGGTGGTGCTTGCATAATTTCTGAAAACTCTGTCTTTCCTCATTGTCAACATCACTGGACTTTTCTACAGGATCACAACTTATTTCTTGGTTAATGCAGGCCCTTTATCCCTGCAGCAACTGTTCCTTCCCAAGTGTGGTCAATTGCAGTTAAGCATCATTTATGCACAAATGGCTGGAAGGGAAAGAGGCAGCATGGGGGCAGAGGTGAGCAGTCAGACTGCTCTTTCAACAGATTAACAGATTAAACATGAAACAACAATATTGAGTACAACTGCACTGGATCTTTGTAAAAACCAATCTTCATTAAGCCTTATACTACACCAATTCTTATCCAAGTAACCAAGAGCAGAGTCCCTGAGAATGGTAATCAAAACACGTCTCTGAAGGCAAGACCCTCCACTCCTCACTGCAGAATAGCAGTGAATTGACAGTTATTGACATGTGACAGTTTTGTGCTATAACTGCAATTTCCTTTGCAAACCAACATCCACACAATATGAATATACATTTTTACTTAATGAGACACATTTTTCAATTTATCATTACATCAATACATACACTGAGATATATTCAAGAAAGCCATCTTCCTCTGGACAGCCTAAGTAACAAGCAACTTGAGTGTTTTTGACTCAACTGTGCATTGATCTCTTTGGTCTCTTTTAGAAGTCACTTATTTCAAACGAACTTTCTGCTCATATTTAACATTATGCATTTGTACAAGGCACAAGCAAAATGTCTAGTTTTGCAGCTATGCATCTATGTATCAGGTGGCTAGATCACAAAAAAGTGAAAAGACTAGCAAAGCTACTGCACTTACACTGCAATGTTACATACCTTGTTTTACAAGATGTATGTCTCCTTCTCGTGTTTTTTCCCAAAGTCCATAGCAGGTACTACCTTTCATGCACAAAATTGTGCCATTTTCCTGGGAGATTCGGCTCTCACTGATTCCATGGTCCTGCTGATAAGGGTCCTTAAATGCACACAGCCGCTCCTCACTCTGCGTAGCTTTAGACAAAGAAAGGAACATATTTCTTGTCAGTGATTTTATGAATAAAATATTAACTTTAATACAAGTATTATTAAGGTCTTCTGGAAATATATATTCAAAATCATCCTGTATCCATTCTTTAAACTGTACTCCAACAGTCAGAAATAAAAATGAGGCCTATCCTGAAGTTACTTTCATTAAGAGAACAAAAAAACGCAAACTTTAACAGATGTTTCAAAATGAACGTGGAAGTGTTTGAAGTTCACAGGTGAAGAATAAAAATTTCATTGTATAGCCTGCACCATTTGTCCTCAAGCATAAGTTATGCAACTGTTACCTGGCTTCTTCAGCAACCACATGCTTTGTTTCCAGATCCTAAACCAAGATGATCTTCCCCAGACTGCCATGCAACCCCATGCCTACCTAATTCAGAGGTTTTTTTCCACTCTCTTTTTGTTGACCTCTCTTTTTTTTCTACATTTTCAACCTATCAGTTTGAGCTCTTTCACAGAACTTCATTAATGACCACCAACAGAAATACTAATGGCGGACTAAAACCCATACGATTGACCAGCAGTTCTGGGAAACACTGCCTGTAAACAGGAGCAATGCTGCATGTAAAGTCTCCCTGTGGAATGTCCAGCAGGAACATCACAAAACATAGAAAGAGAGCGCAAAAATAAATACATATGATCACCTCAAAAAACTTTTTCTTGAACAAAACCAAAACCACCCAAAAAAATTACACTGATTTGTACAAGAATATTTAACCAGTGAACTTCACAAATTTCCTATCTTAAGAGCTCATACATTTTACCTATATGATTACACTTTCTTGCTTGTATCACCTCAATGGAAGAACTCAAACATGCCAATATGTCTCTGTCAGCTTTTCTTTAGGAAGAGTAAACACATTCAAACAAGAAATTCTTCAGAAAGGCATCAAGTCCAAGATAAATAAATCCTACATTTGTACAGAATATCTTCGTTCTTCCCTTGAATGATTTTATAAAATACATGGAAAGCTAGGTGTATAATTACAACGCATTTAGTAAGTATTATCAGTAGTATAGCTCAACAAACATCCAACCACATTTTGTATTCTGTATCTCAGCAACTAGATTTCATCCAGTTCTTCAACTCCCATGAAAGCACTGGTAGCAAAAAGATGCAAGGTGGAGTAGATTGGTCTTTTGGGAAAGCAGATTTTGAACTTATAGCACACATAATTGTAAATTATTAAAGGTACTGTCTGTGTATAAAATACCTCCTCAAGGAGGATTTATTTATTTGATCATTCTGCAGATTTGATCATTTAAAGAAGCTATCTTTCAGCAAGGCAGACTTACTGAAAAACGATGCTGTTTCACTGTGTCACCAGCACAGTGATTGGGTAGTAGAAAGACAAACTAAGAGACTCAGATACATGTTATATTAAGGAGTCAAAATCCATAATTCTTTCACGCCAAGACAACCATAGATAGCTGCACCATTCAGAGAAGCAGTCTGTCAGTTACTCCCAGTTTATTCTGTAGAAGCAGTAATTAAAATAGCATAACCTAGCTTATTTTTTAGTGGTCTGGTAGGGTATGTATGATCAGTTGAGCTGCGTGTCAGCTCAGTGGTGGTAAAACTGTCAGCTGAGGAGACAGGAACTTCTTAAGCCACTGTAATTCAATCGCTTGCAGTTCCATGCACTCCAATAACCTGGCCAGCAATCCATCCTGCCTACTCACACACCTCACTGCACACTAGTCAGTGTACAATTAACACTTTACATCTGCAACGAGAGTTCTGAAGTGATAAATACATTTATTATAAAGCAGTGGCCTGATGTTCAGAAACTCAGTTACCTAAATTTCATATCTAGTTTTTTTCCTTCTAAATGAATACAGTTAGTCGAATTACTGAGGACAAAAAGGTCACACATTAACAGCTAGCATATGCTGCCTCAAGCAGTACTTGCCAGTCTCACGTAGCAGTTTTATTCTCAGGAACAGCTGAGTATGCCAGGCGTGAAGCATCTGTCCTGCATTCTCTGCTCCATGACATGGGACTGGCCAAGAAACAATGTATGAAAGGACAGTACTCCAGTGCCGTAAGGGGACTGGAGCTGACTAACTTTTTGGAAGCCAAAAGAAGAAAAAATTATCACAGAACTGAAATGCTCAAGAGAGAACAGGAAAGAATTATACAGCCTTGTGAAATATGACGTATCTCCCCTTAAAGACATTACGAAGGTTTTTAAATCAGTTGTGTGTGATAGCTGAGTGGGACTAAGGTCACCTGAGATGTTGGTTGTTTACAGAATGCTCGATTGCTGCAAGATTAGCCCTTTATTGTGAAAAATAATTTAAGAAGTCCAGAATTAGTAGAACAACCACAGAGATTTGGCTTCCTTATCAAAAAACTGTGGTTAAAAATAAACAAACAAACAAAAAAGTAATTCCAGGAAAGTCTACTTTCTTAATACCTCAATAGGTTAATAAATAAATGTCTTTTAAGCTGTGAGCTAACAGAAGAAAAAGCAAGGAAATCTTTTGTTTCTGCTTTCTTCTCAGAAATGCATTTACACATGTCATGTCTGTGCTCCAGAGACACAGACAGCTTTAATTGCCTACTTTTCTGGTCTCTTCACCTTTCTATAAATCGCTTAGGATCAAGGTTAGGAGGCAAGAACATGCAGCAAATACTTCAAAAAAGAAAAGTTGTTAACTCTTGTGCTAGATGCTGTCCAACCATACACTACAGAAAATAACAGTTGCTACCAAAGGCTTTTCTGATGTAAAAAAATGTATTGCTCTAAAAGAATACCTGCAGAGGGGAGGAAGGGGCAAGCATGAGAAAGTACAACACCCACTGCTTCCCACCTGAGTGTCTGTATCAGTTTTCTAGCAAACTAATAAAAAAGCAAGTTAACTTGCCACAAGTTAATGCCAGATGATCTCAGTGGGAAACTTTTCCAACAAAAAATAAAGGTTACTCACCCAACAACTAGAGTTTTCATGCTGATCACTGCACATTCCTGCTTCGATTATAACTTAGAGTAGTACAACCCCTGTGGGAGCAGTACCCACTGCAATACTCTGCTGACCCTTGCCCCTGCCCTGATGGCATGGAACATCTGGAGAACAGGGGACACATAACAAAAGCTACTTTATTTTTCTCTATGGCCTCTGTAGGTTCATTGTTGAAGCTGTAATGCCGAAGAAAATTGGGTAGGGCATTCAGATGTCCAGAAACTCTCTTGAAGAACAACAGAATAGATGAGCTGCTTCAATTTCTTTGCATGACTTTGGCACATTCCTGCTCTGGGAATCTGGCAGTAAGGTTCCCTTCTTCCAGGCAGTGGAAAATAATCAGCTCTAAAAACTTGTAGTATTGGAATACTTCTAAGTCAGGCCTTGAAAGCAACCTCCAGCATAGATGAGTATACCTTAAGCCTTCCCCAAAAGAAACTGAGATACTACTACAAAAATACACCAAAGTGCTGGGGTGCCTGTTCTAAACGTTACCTACTCTGACTGAAATCTTACCCTTCAAGGCAGAATACTGTTGCTCATTTGGATTTACATGTGCTCCTCATGGATGACTTCTTATGTCAGTCTTCAGTCATCATGGAAGCCAACAGCGATGCATGGTGCATTCAGAGCTGAAACACATCTACGTGTCCCTTGGGAGCTCTGCACCTGCGACACGAAAGGGCAGCCATTAATGCTCTCTACAGTAGCTTAGCTGGAACCACTTCCAAAGCTGCTTCTTCCAAAACTCCATCCTTTGAGCCATATGGACATGGGCCTGGACAACTGTCTCTAGGTGACCCTGCCTGAGGAGGGGCTTGGACAAGATGACCTCCAGAGGTCCCTTCCAACCTCAACTATTCTGCAATTCCTGCAGGACAAAGGTCTCAACATACTCCATGTGTAGTAATTAAGACAGAAAAATTATATTCCTCAGTTGGGCTACATGGTATTTTTTATCTCCAAGGCAAGCGAAATAGTAGGGTAAGACTAGAACTACTGGATTCTCTTGTTTGCCTAGAGTTCAAATAGATCCAACCCAAGGAAATACCTTAATGTTAAGATCTTTATTAAAGAACAAGCACAATTAAAATACACAACTTATTTATCCTATGAAAACTGAGGCTCTTGAACTGATCCATTTGATATATTCAATTCATTTGTTACCCATGTCAGAAAAAATGAAGGGCAAAGCCCTGCAGACAGGTGTGCTCACCAGATATTAAGGACCCTGTGGTCACTGTGCAGCACTCCTTTCGTTACAGATTTCACAGACCAAGGTTGCACCAACAGTTTTAACTCAAATCAGGAAAATGCAGAATCCATTTACAGATCAAGCTATCCAGTACATTTTCCCAGATATAAAATGTCCCCGCATACAAACAAACCCAAAACCTAGCACCAAAACAGGTGGCAGCACAGGTTTCACACGACATCTTCTGTATGGCTGAAGTACATTCAGAGCCCTGCTCTTCCTAAAAGAAATCACGTTTTTTCAACTCTTTTACAGGCCCTTTCAAACTATCTATCTCATTATTCCTGCACAAGTTGAGCATCACAAAAATAACTGCAGTGAAATCATTAAACTTAATTTGGACTGCAGTTTCTCTACAAATTTGCAAATCTGTAATACCTCTTTCATCATTAGATCTAAAGCGCCACAAACAGAAAAAACTGCCAAAGATGCATGTATTCCCCCAAAGATTATAAGTCTGCTGAATCAAATGAGCAACAATGATGTTTTTTTGGTGGAGTGAGGTGAGGGTAAGGTGGGGACAGCTCTGGAGAGTTTGCTGTACTTAAATGCAATTATCCAATTAAATCAGTGTGTGACAAAAGTGTAATTTTAGAAGTATGAAAATTATGACTATGAAAAGGAGAAAGTCACATTTAAGGCTACCTCCAAAACTGGAAAACATCTATTTATTATTTCTTTCACAACATATGAGAAGAACTTTTGGTACTTTTATTATCTTTATAAGGTATATTTCATAATGAACTATATTTGCTCATGACATAGAACCGATTATACATTCAGGTCTTTTGTAATTCACCTTTAATGAAAGACTACGAGAAAGATGTTGAAACAAACAAATGGCAATTGAATGCTTACATGTCACACACCACTGAAAAGTTTGCTACCACAGACAACTGTAGTAGGAACAGACAGACTGACATTGAAAAGGATAAAAAGTAAACAAATCACGAAGGTCTTATAATGAAATGCCTATTTTCCATTCCTCTTGAACTTGTGTACCAGGCAAACTATGTCAAAATAATCCAATAAACATAATGAAATTAACTCAAACTTCTGTCCTCTCATCCAGCAGAGATTTCCAACAAAGACAAGAAGGGAAGGCACCATTCCCAGAAGTTCTACCAAGGGAAAACAACAGCAGAAGTGGGGCAAGCTCTTCACTTCCCTATCATACACCAAAAAAACCCCAAAATGAGGTCTGTTCCTCTCGGCTCATTTTACACCTATATTTATATAAAAATACAATTTACTGTCCAGTTTCAAAAATATGCTTAATACATGAGCAGCATTACAATTGAGTATGGGTGCTCCAGGAAATAATCTAACAAACTTTGAACATTTTTAGCTTTCCTGCTTGGCTGCCATTACTGGTGTGCCCGATCACCATATGCACATTAACAGACTTAACTTGCAGCAGATTGTGAAACCTTAATGTCATATTCTGAAAGGAGGATGGGGAAACAGACTACATTTAATTACTTTCCTGAAATCATAAAGGAACTGGGAATTGCCCATAGTTTCCCAAGTCCGTCCTGTGGCTTACTCTTATTACTGCGGCGCTCTGAGAGGCATGGAGTTCATCCCCATGCCACTACACAGCCTCAAGAAAAAGCCCCAGGACCTCAGGAATTTCCTGTTGGCATATAGCTCAGGTTTTGATACAATTACAATCTTGGCATTTAGCAGTTCTACCGTCAACAAAAAAGCTGAATAAACAAGTTATTATAGGAAAAATACTTGAATGATGTTTTTGATATTTTCTCCCTGTAACCATTCTGGTACTTCCAACTGCTCAGGAACAGAGAAGTGATTCACACGAATATCTGAATTGTGGATGTGTTTAGCGGTTCGCTACAAAAACCACCCTATGTTTACTATATGAGTATTTGCCTTCGTTCGCCACTAAAGATATTTCTGGACAGAAAAGATCAAAAGAAAATTACACATGTATTTACTGCCTGTGTTAGAAATCTTGTGTGCTGTGAACATACGATTCATCCGTACTAGGATGGGTTTAAACAAATGAACATGCTGTTACTGCTTTTTATATACCAGTTCTTTAACGATCATTTTGTGCTCTAGGAAAACATAATTACTGAAAACAATTACAACAGAAATAACAGAAGTTACAGGAATCCAACTGCAAATCCTTAGAACATGAGTCATGTTTTCATTAATAGCATAGGAAGTCAGTTCCATTAGTACTTAATCGACGCTTCCTGACCTTACATCTATTCAATGCAGTACACGGAATTTGCATCAAGTGCAAAGGGAGGGGAAAAGGAAGGAAAAAGGACTCAAATGTTACTCAAATGCTACAAAGAATTATTCTAATTCTTGGAATTAAAAATAATAAGCAAATAAACATTTGTGACTTTACCATTAATGCCAGGCAATGCATTTTGTGACACAATATTCATGAATAAAAGAATCCGAGATAACAGTCAGAAGACAAACTTGCACGTAACCTACAAGAAGAGACTTGCTAGCATCATAGACCACATCCACAGGTACCATGTTGGTAATTACATCCAACTGCCTTTGTGACCACATAGGTGAAGACTTGAAAAAAAGCAAAAAATGAAAAAGGTTTCTCAGCATTTGTTTGCCTATAATGGGATTTCTTTAAATACAGGCCCCACACATTCAACTGGGAACCTCGTTAGGCAGCAACAGATTTTTTTTTAAAGATTCAAGGTTTTTTTACTTGTAACTTGTCCTTTCAATTAGTGAGATTTTCATCAGAAGAGCCATAGACACAAAACTTGTTTTCTTTTGGCCCTGTCAGCTCTCTATGGAGTTCTTTTATTTACACAATACGGGGAAACATCATTGCCCTTGAGGCAGGGTTATGAGATAGCATGTGTCTTCATAATGCAAACTCTTAAAATGAAGGCGATTGAAGTAATGCACATCAGGAGGGTCGTTTGAGTATAGCCTATCAACTACTAACAGCCAAATTCTGGTGTGATGCACAGAGAAACAGAATCTTGAAGAAACTGTCACTTAGCAAGCACTCTGCTGCTTTTTTCATCTTCTTCTCCTTATAGGCTTTAATTACAAAAATTTCTAAATGCCTATACACTTATATAGACATATATCGCAAACAGGTGTCTTTTGAAAGAAGTCATTCTTTTAGAGACAGACCATAATTAATACTAACTTATAGTGGGAGGAAAAAGCTAAACTGCTGGTAATCTTCCATGTATTTACACTTCTAAGTACTCTGCTTTCTAGTGTGTTTGACCAACTGCACAGCAGAGAACTGCACTGACTAGTCAGGAAGAGAAATAAATTGTCAGCTTAAGGATGAGAGCTTGAAGGTCTAAACCAAACAACCAGAAATGGCCCAGGGACTTTTTGAGCAAGGGGTCAGGAGAAGCACAGTGCAACACACAGCCAGGGAGTGCTCAGTCAGACAGCACAACCTATTGCTTTACAGCAAACTTCTATGCTGAAAGTTCTCCAGGTGGGCTCCACAAACACAACCACTACATTAATAAAGACATGAATGAGAAGGACAGGAAATCTGCACGAGACAATACAGTATGAATGTCCAGGAAGGCAGGAAGAAAGTAAAGAAAAATGCTTCAGAAATTTACATCTGTGATCATAAGCTTTCCTCTCCTTCTAATAAAAGATGTTTATTTCATCTCATGATCATTAAACAACTCCTACATTTTAAGACATACCATGTTCCTCTAGATATACCGCAAAATACATTTTGACAATAAACGCCTTACAGTTTATACCCAGCATTCACAGTACCACATGTCCTTAGCCTTCATTGATGAAAATTTCGGTTTTGTCTGCTTTTGCTGTGTAACATCACAGTTTCAAAAGCTGACAATTACACAGAGCCAGGCTTTGACTGAGACTAGTGCCAAAACTAAAATGATTGTTAGTATTGATACCCATTTCGAAGTGATTAAATGACTGCACATGCAGATTACTAAATAATTTATGTTCATTACAAGACCCCTTTCCATCAAAACAGCATGAGACTTGAAAATTCAAGTCTTTTTTCTGCACATGAATATACTTGAGTTTTTCCTTCTCCTCAGGCTAACCTTTAAGCAAGCAAGTAAATCTGAAATCTCTTTTCTCTCCTTACTCCCCAACGCAGTGTTGTCTGCTGATGAACACTACTAATAGTGACAGAGACACCCACCTTTTCCTGTTGTGTGTTCTTCAACAGTACTTTGGTATGTTGGTGTTTCATTCTGAAGCACCAGTGCTCTGTTAGCACTAAATGAATAAAATAGAACTAGATATGTAGCAGCTGTGTTGTATCTCACATATTGTGCATGAGGCTGACACTTCTCACCCAGGCACTGCTGTCTTGCAGCACTGTGGTACACGGTCCATGGCCTCCTCTTGGCCCTACCGGGGATATGCTGACCCTCTCAGCACAGCCTCACTGCCACAGGGCCACTGACACATACTCCCCTTGCAGCCAATCGTGTTATATGCCCCTGCCCAATGCATCCACCATACCAGGAATTTAAAAAATTGGAATTAATGCAAATAGAGAAGTATGGAGTGGCGAGAAAGTAAATAATAAACTCCAATTCTTTAGTGAAGGCCTTGTTCTCCTTTCCCCCAAATTTACTCTCGAAGTGTTACCTCAGAAGAGCCCAGCTTAAGTGAGAGGAACCATGCAGGAATGCAACAGGATGGCAGAGATTTACTGCTAGCAGCTGACAAATTACGTATTCCCCAAACACTGTCAGATTTTATGCAAAAATACCTGAGCTTACCACCCATCAACCGTGTCACTGCCTTATTTCCACAACCTTCTAAATGTTTCTGAGGATAACCAACCACCTCACTGTGCAAGCCTCATCCAAATCAGGCATTACCACAGAATCAAAAATTTACCCATCTAGTAAGAACACAGGATGCAGTGGCAATAAAGCACCTGTGTTCTGGCATAAAACCTGCTGCCACAAAATTCAAGAATTTCAAGCAAATTTGAACCAACAGAGTTAATACTGGTTCATGGTTTACATCAAGAGGCTGAAGCATTTTTCAGCCAATATGGGAAGAGGTTCAAGCTGAATCTGTAATGAAGGTATATCTCAATGACTAAGCCAGGGTCAGAAAAGGACAAACTACAGAATTAAAACCAAGTGTCCTGAAGCCTCAATTAGAGCCTAACAAGCTGACCTTTGACTACCTATACTTTGGCCACTAATCGGAGCTTCCCCTGCCTTAGAAGATTTCCTCCAGAATGTCCAAAATGTCATTTGTTTATATTGTGCAAGTCTGTCTAGTTCAGCATGTTTCTTCCTTCTACCTTTTTCCCCTATGCTAAATTACCATTGATTTTTAACAATACAGCATTAATGTATGTAACAAACAAGTAGTAGAGGAAGGTTATCAATCTGTCCAATATGAAATTTCTAAATATATCACTTACTAGCAGTGAAAACTCGGCTCTGGTATGTTAAAAAATTATAACATTATCTTAGTTTAATGATTATGCAAGACTGACGACATTTTATCACTCAACTTTTCGCTTAAGAAACAGTTAAAGGCTTCACAGCAAGAGATTACAGCAGGTTTAGGGTTTTTTTAATGTTGTAAAAATAGTAAAATGTCATGGCATTTTAGCATTCACTTTGTTAGCTTTAAAGGGCTCATCTTTGTCATCAGACTTCAAGTTATTGCCAGCTTATAGCCATTTCCAGAAACTTCACATTCCATATCAAAGCAAAATCCAGTCAGCATGTCCTATGTGGAAATGCAAAGGTCCCAAGCATACTTAAAGAGCCTTCTGAAAAAGCTCTGAAGTGCAATAATGGAAAGCAAAGTAGATTAGCATAAAACTTAAATTATTAAACCATTAAATACCATAGAAGTGTCAAACCATGGAATATGTTTAACACTTACTTAAGGGAGAATCTAACCTAAATATGCTAGTGGAATACAAAGCATAAAACCCATCTACTCTCAACTCCAAATGCTTTGTTTTTTGCTATAATCTTAGAACTTCCACTATTTTAATAAAGTTGAAGGAGAGTATTTTCTGTGGGGATTCACATGGCAGAAAGCATCTCTGGGGCTTCAAATCACTGTCCAGTTTGCACCGTTTGCTTGTCTCAAGATGAAACGATTGCTTATTTTACCCCACGAGTAAACAGGAATTCCAGTCTTTACACATAGTTGAATCAGCTCAGAAAGAAACTACTCACAGGCTCGTGATGTTGGGCAAAAGAAATTTATACATTTGCAACAAAAAATAATTTGTAAACCAGCTTAAAAGTTTATGTTCCACTTTAACTATTACTCCAACTCACTCAAAAGCCCAGATTTCTGGTAAAACACAGGGAAGGAAGGAGATGACTTTCACTAATTTGATGGGATTTTGGACATCCAACTTCTCCAGGTCTCCTGGAAAAATCCTAGCCTACATTTAATCTTCTGAAATTATGAATATGCATATAGCAGGATTTAAACAAACCTAACATTTTTCCAATTTATTTTTTTTTTTTAATTATTCACTTCCTAAACAACTATGTCTCCATTCAGAGAAAAATAAGGACATTCATGTTACTGTTTAGCAATTATGTCAGAACAGAAATCATCACAGCCTTAGTCACCCATAATCTTTTCCAGCGGCCAGTGTCTATTCACAGAACTGAAAAAGCCCAAATTCTTTATCTTTGCCCTAGACTGGAGTTCAGAGATTTTTTTTCTGGGTATGAGCGTCTGGCTTTTGTTTATCTGGGCTGTCAAAGTGAAGTATCTGCATGGAATAACACAGGAAACTGCAGCAAAAGCAACAGTAAAGCAACTAGTGATGTGGTATTTCTCCCCCAAACTCAGATGTAACAAACTTCCCAGAGCAAAATTTGTTATTTCAGAGACTACTTTAGATTCCCTTGAAAAAAGTCTGTTACTGGATATTGCCCTAACACATGTAACATACTTCCTTTTCTAGCAAGCAGGGATACTATTTCTACTGTGTATGTTTTCTTGAAAACTCTTCAGTAGCTTAGATTTAGAGAAAGATAGTACCCATACAGCCTGTCTTTTATAGTATATTACAAAAATTGTTCCCATAAACATTTTTAGGAAGCTTACATTACTGGCACCATGCTGAAACATTTGAAAACTGGCAAACATTCTGCAATCTGAAGCTACAAGGAAATTAAGTTCCAAAATCATAATTATGTTTTACCATCAGTAATATACATTATATTATCTTTGACTGCCTGCAGAAGCATAATCTATTTGGCTCTGGAACCTTAAACTCTGGAAAAAATGACAAAAGGAGCAAAAGGCAGAAACTAGCTTCCACCCTGACACACTTCATGAGGGCGTTGGGCCTCTTGCCTTTTCAGAATGCCTCAAAGAATATATGTTTAAGTTCAAAAACATCTCAAGTCTTTATCATCAAGGCATTTAATGGTATGCCACAATATCCCACAAACTATTGTCATCTGTAGTCAAGAGCATAGTCAACACAACGGCTCCTTAGGCACCTTAATTATATCAATGCAAGGTGAAAGCCAATTCATGAAGAGGACAGAGTATTATCAAGGACTAGTAAGAGATTGTGTACTACTGCAGGAACTTGTGACCTACTTCAAACACTCCTACACTGTGTTCTTTAACAGAAAGAAAGTATGGAAAGAATTGTGAGCTAAAGGTATTGTTGAACTGAGCAAACCCAGAAAATGTTGACTTTTGCTTCTGCTAGACTTCAAGGTTATCAGCCCACTGAACAGAAGTTGCTGTTCATATATTTCTTGGTGTCACAGTGCTTTAAATTGTTAGAAATATACGGGCAAAGCACTGGACTATTTAAAATCAATTCATACCTTTTTCTTCGTGCATTCATTCTTTCCCATTTAAATCTTTGTTGTACCAAAACCAACTTCTTCAGCTAAGAAGTGATACAAGCTAACTTTTGCAAACTTTGTATAGTCAGAAAAATCAGTGTCTAGTCAAGACAAGCTCTTCATTAACTTCTGGTTTCTAAACTTACGCAGTTAAAAAGGGTATAGTTAGTACATGCAGACAAGCCCAGATTACTGAACACACTTGTTTCAGCGACTGGCTTTCATGTACTGAAGTACACTACGTCACACCAAAGAAACAAACTTCTGGGGACAAGGAAACAAAAAAATAAATAATTTTAAACAGTAGAAGATTGTTTTTAATTATCTTTGTTGATGCTAATGACAGGAAACGTGGAAAAGGGCACTCCCAAAATGCAGACACTCAAAGCAAAGACTGTAATCAAGCTTAACATTCTGCATCACACAACTGAAGATGATGACTACAATTATGCTTGGAAGACAATCTTAACTCCTCACCCAACATATATACCCCAGGTAGCCCAGGTTAAAACGTCTCATGAGACAAAACAGGTAGTATGAGCAGAAAATGTCAGGTTCTCCAGATCACCAGCAAGCCTAATTCACCAACCAGCTGTTCCAGGGGTGTGCACAGAACCAGACTGCGCAGGGGTTTCTTCATGGATACTTTACTCTCATGATTTTTAGAGTTCACACTTTTTTCTGAATCAGACATGCTTCAATGGCAGGAAATAAGCACAAATAGCATCTTGACATTTGGGAATAATAAGGAAGGAACAAAGACAAATATCATCTAACAAAGAAAAAAATATTAGAGGCTTCACAATGGCAGAATTTACTAGTAAAGAGGTTTTTCTTCTCTACGCTTTTGCCTATTTTGAAATACTTTAGTCTTTCAAAAGCACAAAGTGTTATATACATTTATGATAGGGACACTGAACAAATATTAGTTAGCTGGTTTAGATGTCTCTGGAGAAAAAAACCCCTTATGATCAAGCAACATTCTTGGCTGTAGCTGACATAGTATCATTTATGAATTGAATAAAGTAAGTTTCTCTTTGAACTAGAAACAACAGAAAGCAATATAACTTGCAGTAAACACTTAAATAGCAGCTTAAAGGAATTCAGATCAGGTTTATTAATTCATGTACTTATTTTCTAGCAAACTGGCTCTAATTTATGAAAATTAAATTATAACATGGAAAAACTCATGTTTGCACATGCATTATTAAAGCTATGTTTCTTTTAAAAATACGGTGTTGTACAGAATATTGGATATTTTAAATAAGATATACATACATACAAAGTTTCCCATTCTTTTAAATAGATTTGTATAGTGGAAATCTTATTTGCAACCTCTCCCTAAATAAGAGATCCTGATCTGTGCCTGAATTACTTGACATGGTGATAAGCCAGATAAGAACAATTTCTGGTGATTAAAAGACAAATCCTGCCAATGTTAAATTCATGTAAGCTCAATTTTTTTTTGCTAAACAGTTTTAGAACAGGCATGTGGCGGGTTTTTCTTTTAACATAAACACAGATATCGAAAAAGGGAAAAACCCAGGAGCACAGTGAAAATACACAACTCCTAACATGCATATGTGTTTTAGAGTCTTAAGGCAAGATATGATTTATTCTACAATATTCACTAAACATGTTTACAGGATCAGACAGGTTTTCAGGCTCTGAGACAAACTAATACTGCAATCAAAGGATTACCAAACCAGCTGCCTATATGCCATTACAGCTGATTATCATAGACTGTAGACAGCTAGCTTACTTGGAAAGTGCTTTCAGGAACACTCCATTGCTGCTAGAGAGAAGGGTATAGCAGGACAATATATTCACTCATTTTATTTATAAAACAAAGAAAAATTAAGAAACTTACAGAATATAAATCACATTGCAGCTTTAGAAAATCTTAAGATATTAACTACGCTTACAGTAAAATCTGATGAAAAGAAGAAGTGAAGAGAATTACAGAAGACTGCCTGCCATTCAGTGCTAAGGATACTGAGCAGTGAAGGTTTGACTTCTCAGTCATCTTCCCAAGTCTTACTAAAACTAAACCCATGCCAAAATTCACATCTTATCAGATGCTAGAATAAAATCATGGAAAGAGAAAGACTGAAAAATCTGGAAGTTACAGGTTTATATTCAAAATGTTTTCAAATAGTTTTTCAGTTCACGTGTAGAGAAATTTGCAAAATATAAACTTCCACCAGCCCTCAGTAAGTGTCTTTATTATTAAAGTGTTCAAATAGTTTGTTTTTCCCAAACACTTTCTTCCTTAAGGCTATGAGAAAGGATTATTGTTCTGACTTAGAGACTGAGCTACTACCAAACAGGAAAGGAGCAGAACCCAGCATTTAAAAAGATACTGAAGTGTTTACAGCACTGTTTACAAAAATAACAAAAAGAAACATCTTTAGTTTTCTACTAGCATCTACTAACACTTCAGCATTGTGTTCTTTCAACATCTTTACAAGTTGTATTGCTAGTAATGGGAGAATGTTTGCATCACTCCAACTTGATATCGGACAAAGGAAATTCAAGATTTATTAACTATGAAGAAAATTCAGATGTGGAAGGAAATAATAGTAGTGATTCATTCATCTGGTAAAACCACTCCTTTTGGATGATGCTGAAGCAAACCCAAGACTAGTAAGCAATTGAGGTCATCCCTCTGGTAGCTGGTAAAAGAAATAATTTTAGCAGACAGAGTAGAGCTGTATCTCATTATGAGAAGTACGGACACGGCATTTCTTGCTGCATATGGTTTGGTTTGACTAACGCTGGCTTGGTCTACGTCATTTGGAATTATATATTGAATCCTAGGATTCCTGTAGAGGGAGAAAAACAGGATCATCTTCACTGCAGTTTCTAGCTATTGATATGGCCTCTCTATCTCAGAAGAGGAAGCCAAAGTCAGAATTTCACAGCCACTCAAGAGAGGACCAATTGCCTAGGGGTAAGTACAGAAGTATAACTATGCACTGGTTATTCCAGAAAGCTTTTAGATTAGATACATTATTCCTCCCCTACTTGCTGCTTCTCTAGTTTGTCTTCTTTCCCTCACCTTCTGGGGATTTAAAGGTCTTTGAACATCTTCTGTAGAAGATGAAACAACAGCCATTCACAGTTTTCAAATGCTGTGTCTGAATGAGGCAGTCGTTAAAGAGAAGTTTACCATAGTTTTATCCTCAGCTTCTTTGTTTACAATATGGTTACTCTCCAAATCTTGCTTGCTGTCTCTATCCCATAATACCGAAAGGTAAACCTCTCAGATTTGCAAGCTTTTTTCACCCTTATACAAAAGCTCTTGAAATCTTCCTCTCTATCCATCCACCCAACTAAAGATTGCTAAAAGGGCCTGCACACAAGTTCATCCACACTGTTTTTGGCTTCGTTATTTTTAAAAGGTTTATTTTCCATTACATCTAGTTTTTTCTAAATGATAGTTGCAGGTTGCCAAGGACTATGAGGACGAGAAAACAGGAAATACTTTGATTAATGTGGGTTTTAATGTTATCCAGTCACTGTATTATTCAGGGACCAGAAAACACTAACAGAAATTAAAGTGATGATGGTCCCAAAACCAGAATCGTTTGGACTTCACAAAGGAAATAAAAAAGCAGTTCATGGTCCACTTCATTAATCCTTTCTCCTGTCCTCTCCCCCTCTCTAATTAGTATGACATAAATGCTGAGAGCACTGGACCTTAAGGATGTATAACACAGGTATCAAAGCAAAATTGGAAGTAAAACCATGAAAACGTTGGCAGGTATGTAAGTCTCTTCTCTGTAAAGAGAACAGAACACACAACAAGAAAACAAAAATCCAGCCAGGTTATCTTCATAGGGTAATAGCAAAGGAAAATTAATAAAGTCCAATAGGGGAAATGTGCAACTGTTCCCATCAGTGACAGCAAGCCAGCGACCACCAGTTGCAAATGGAAAGGAGCATTCCAGGGATGAAGAAGAGAGGGATTTAATTCAGTCATGACTAAGCTTTCTCTACCCAATGATTCAGTACATAAACTAAGTAAGTAAGTCTTTCAACAGAGAGCCACCATTCCCTTCAGCTGAAGTTCTTTCAATTCAACACAAAGCCAAATAAGGAAGCAAAGGAAAAATGTAAAGTCCTAAACAAAAGGAACTGTTTTTCCTATACGAAAATTAAGTTTGAGGTTATTTTCAATATTACAGAATGTTAGCAAGACATGACTATTCATAGGCTTTGCAAAATTACTAGCTTGTAACTGAAAAATACAGACAAGTATGAAATTCAGCAATCTCTGAATACACCGAGTAGAGTTTACTCATTAAATACTGTTATTATAATGATAGCATTTGAACTTTAAAAGCTACTCGAAACAGTGAGAGCAGAATCTGCCCCAAAACGTTTAAAGACATAGGTAGGTCTTCTCCAGTGCAGAGCTCCTTTTTATGCTCCCTTTGATGTCCCTTTCGCACCCTTCAAGCAGTAAGGTTCTGTCTTGCTATTTCTCCCCTTAATGCTCAACTTCATTGTACTTCCCATCTTGCTTTTCAAAGTCCTACAGCATTCAGCCTCTCACTGATTTTTTTCAATCTGCTTATCACTTCCTGGCCTGATTCCCCCATGATACATTTGATAATAGATGCCAGTTTCTCCCATAAGCACCAATACACCTTTTTCTAGGTCACTCTGTGTATGTACAGCATCAATCCCATGAGCAGCTGCCAGGTCACAGAGTCATTCTCTTCATCCATACTTACACCGAAATTAATTTCAACCACAATGTAAGTCCACAGTGAAGAAATTAGTTCCCCCTTTTTTAACCATTCAAAACGTATCAGTGAAACCCCCATACTAACACATTCATTACACTGATGTGATATGCAGCTCCACTGCTTCTTTAGCATTCTTCATCCTTTGACCTGACCTCCACACTTTGGCATTTTTTGACCCGAGTCATTACAGTGGGTCTTTATTCCGACTATAAACAAACTGAGACAGGAACCAACTCATGCTTGCATCCAAGTGTGTATCAAAAATATTAAGCAAGATCAAAACCGCCCTAGTTACTGTCATCTTGCCTATTAGTACAAAGTGCCTCTCAAAGTCCTTATTCAGGGGAAATAATTAATTCTCTCATTTCATGGGACAACAGTTGTGTAACTCCAGAGTTCGGGAGAAAGGCGGCGAGAACATTCGCGAGATCTTGCAGGGCTACAGTAATAGGACTGGCACAAGCACGCACTGTGGAAGACCCTTGCTGGGGACTGCTGGTGACCCTGCTAGCCAAACCCACAAACAGAACCAGAAGAGCTCAGGCCCATATGCGTTCACCAATAGATGGGCACAGCACTGCAGCAAGAACGACGGCAATGGAGATTCCTCCTGTATTGGTTTGTTCCTACCTGCACAAAAATTTGGCAGACCTCTTCTTAACCAGGTCTACTCTATAACCCAGAGACACCAGATGGCAGGAGAGCAAAAGTTCTTTTTTTAGGCTCCGTCCTCCTCTCCCAACCGTCGTAAAACACTGCCCACTTGCTATTTTCAACCAAACTTGACAGAAAAGTAAAGACCTCATGGATACTAATTTCTTAAGAGTTCAATGAAAGCATGCTGGGTAAAGGCCAGAGACACCAGAACCGCTCCAATGGAAAGAAGAGGTGCTTATTAGACACAAGAGATTTTACAGCTGAAAGAAAAGATTACTTGAAAGAGCCTCCTACTTACTACCAGCACAGCAGCTCTCAGAGGACTTCTGGCAAGCATGACGCTCCCAATTCTGCCAGAGCTTGTCCCACGACCAGATCTAATACACATTTCTCACTTCCATAACTTCTTAGTACACACATGTAACTATTTACACTTTACTTAAATTGTACTGAAGTTGTTAAATTCCAGTCAAGTGCCAAATAGCAGCATTAGAGTCAGAGATGATGTCAGGGCAGAAGCCGAGAAACACTACGGAGGTCTCTCTCCTCCTCTTCAGCAGAGCCAACCGGCTTCCCAACCAAGACCAGTTGCAACGGAATAGGGGAGGAAAAGGAAGCAGTGCAACATGCAGTGTCTTGCTGTGTTTTAATCTAAAATCAGACATAAGCTCCTCACAGCAGCGTCTGCTTATAAAGCATTATAAACAATGGAATCCTACGGGATCTACGCATTCAAACCCCCATCGCCTTCTGCTGAAGCATACGCTGACACAAGCAGCATCTTAAAATCAAGAATCTTGTCTATTAAAAACCGAAACTTACTCTTGGCAATAGGATGAACAGAACAGACATTCTTTACATTTTATACAGTTTTCTTGATATGCATAAATTGATTTAAAAGATTCCACACAAGCCATCATTTAAAGCTAAATGATTCTGAGGCTGTCAATTTTTATTTTCTTAAGCTTTACTTTTTGTATGTGTTCAAAGCAAATAAGTGCTGAAAAACATCACTGCAAGCATCACTATAGCAACTGCAGCTCTTGAAGCTTCCTTGATGCAACACACTCAGATTCCAGATGGAACAAAATGCCATGTCTATCTTGCTTTTTACAAGGAGCCTCTCTCTCCTACAAAGCCTCCAAAGACTAGCAGGGACATCTGCCACAGAATTTGCTCTTGCAAAGACCACACAGACTCGGGATAAATTCACCTATTTTTGCAGTTCTGAAAACAAATAAAACAATCAATATCATGGCATCTGCATCCAAATGCCTGTGAAATATCACTCGAATAAGAAAAGAATTATGCAAGGTATTTATTCAAGTCCCTTTACAACCCAAGGGTTGACCTCATTAAAGTCAGTGGCAGTTTTGCCACATACTACAGCAGAGCCAGAATTCCACCCTTCAAAAGAGACTTCTCTAGTAGCCCAGCTCTTAACTCACTACACCACATCCAGAGTATTTTGTAACATTTCACTATACCTGCTGCCTATCAACCTGGAAAAGACAGAGGACTGGAATAAAGACTAGAATAAAGATACCACATTGGCTTGTATTTTTTATACAGCAAACCAGGGATAAGTGACAAATCATTGTGAATTTTTTTCATTGGTTCCACTGTTCTGCATGAAATTCAGCACTGTGGAAGCAAGAACAACCACAAGGTCATTTCAGTGCCACTATGAATTATAACTGCTATTATAATATTCAAGGAAAAATTAATACTCCATCAGAATGCATCAGTTCTCCATTGTATTCTCACTGCCAAAAACACATCGAAGAAAAAACAATGAAAACTCCTGATAAATTCTCTGGCTTTGCCCCTACTCTGAAAAATAACTAAGACGACATTCATCCAGCTCTTGTCTAATCCCTTTTTGAGTTTGCAGAAGCCATCCCTCAGTTCCAGGGTGAACTTCCAATGTTTATTGCACCTTCCTGACCTGAACGAGTGTGGCACAAGGAAAGGAGAGCAATAAACCATTGCTTATGGCAGCACAGAAGTCAGCATTTACAGGATTCTTGCAAGCCTTGATTTTCAAATAGCATTATGGTTATGTACTAGTAACATCGTTACACCCTGGAGATTCAGCCCTTTGTCCTCCAACTCACAAAAATGAAAACAAATACCAATACATCGAAGAATGCTATCTCTAGTTCTTATCGCAAGTTTCTGCTATAGCTGACAGATGGCTCGGTTCTTATGAGTGGAAGAAAAATCATTTCCTAGCTGACCCCAAATACTTGGGCTTCCTTGGCACACCTCTCGAAGAATTCAAGAATAGGAAAATGGGGACAGTATGAATTCTTTTTCTGAAAAGAAAATAAATAATGGAGGGAAACACAGGCCAAGTAATTAACTAGTATTATCCAGGCCATACTGGAAAAATACCAAATAGAACACACATCCGTATTTCCCTTCTAGAGCCCTGGATTTTAACATTCAACAAAACCTCAGCTGCCAATTATCTGGAGTCCCTGTGAAGTCCATCTATTGCAGGGAGGAATCTGACAGTCACTAGTGGGGGAAGCGCAAGGAAAAGGTTTAAGTTGCCATTGTTGTTTCACAAATGCGTAAGAATTATTTTTCTTGAATTTTTCATTTTTAAACGCCATAAGTGAGGGAGTGTCTGCAATTTCTGACTAATGTCCTATGATATAAAGTTCAGGTCTGAGAAAAAGTTCAAGCGGTATCAATATCTAACCTGCACACAACTAAGAGAGACCAGCATCAAGACACAGTTCTTAAATTGAGTATCTAAACAAAAATTATTTTCTAAATCATATACTATGGAACTTTGTTTAATAAATGCAAATCCAGACATGCAAATTTGATTACACATTTCTGGCATGCCATCAAGGCACAGAAAAATGCCACATATATGTGTCTGCCTAACTTTAACAAGGGATGAATCAGCTCATAATTATACAGAATCTTTAAAACTTTTTTTTTTTTTTGGGCTATCTAAACATGTTCAAGGAAATAATTTCTCACTTACAGATATTTCGGGAAAAAAGCGCAAAGTGCTTTAATGAAATTTAATGAAATTACTTCCTTCTAACTATCTCAGCTACTTTTAGGTATAAAGATGGCATGCAGCACCAGCATGAGTTCTCGAGTCACAAAAAATGGTTCTGAGGACCTGCAGCATGATTTAGATTATGTCAAGGAAAGTTACAACCTTCTAAACTATCAAGCAGATATTTTGAGATAAATGTGAAAGATATACGTCATTTTCAAACTTAAGGGGGGGGGGAAAATCAACAACAAAATCTACTTTGCCCATTTTAGCATTAATAACAAAATTTTTGCAGAACTACCATTTCTTGTAAAAGAAATCTACTAATAGCCAACAGTACATGCTGCCCTTTGTGAGGCAAGCATCTCCTAAAAATTAAACTGATATTCTACAAGAAATTATAATCAACTCCCTCTAGCTCAAATATGTTAGATGTTGATGTGTCAGCCAGCTACTCCGTGTTCATCCCTCTCTACTCTTCTTTCTCCCCGTATTCTTAAAACTTACTAGCAAAAGCCAGTACCATTGCACTGACTCAACAGCAGTTTGTGCAATCCTTACAGTAATCCTAAATCCCTTTGAAAAAGCAAACAAGCAGCACATTTTCTTTCAGACAACACAGGCAATTTATCTGCATTGTAAAAGAAATTGTTGTTTTAAAAGCTAACTGTAACTCAGCAGTACTGCTGCTTGCATTGCCCTGCTCCCAAGAAAGTGATTAACAGCATAGTATAGGACAGGCTGCTTCCCTCCTTCACAGTCAGCCCAGCTAACTAAGGATGCATACAGTTTTCAGACAATATAGGACTATTCAGATCCCCATTCTGGCCTGCTTCTTTATGGCCCTATTAACTGATCTGCAGCTGTACAAACAGCAGTGTTTCACCAGCATACAGTCTCCTTCACTACAATTTACCTCATTCAATAGCATTTCCATGAGCTTAAATAAGCCCAGCATCTGAAGAACAGTAACAAATACCTTCAAAACATACTCCCTGCTATATAAAAAGATAACTACAGGTCTCAAACAGTAAATTGCATGACAGTCTGTCTACCGCATCTCCACAAAGGGGTTTTCCTGAAATCACAAGTCCTGGGGATTCTAAGGGGCCATGTGTTCGTTTTATGAATATTCCGACTCATTATCAGGTTCTGTTCTCAAAACAGAGAGCGGCACTGTATCAATTTTGCCAGATACCCAGTACGACCATCAACAAAAGCCACCATTTATTTCTCAGGTAGAAGAGGTTTCCCCAGCTGTGCTAAGAATGCCATCACTTTCCTAAATAAACTGTTAAACTGATGAGGGGAGTGTAATTTCTAAAGAAAAGTCTGGAAAAGAGTTGCTTTTGCAAATTTGCAAAACAAGTCAGCTAACATGAGCAAATAGTACCTCTCACAGCTGACAGCCCTGGCTGGCAGCAGGTTGTAACTCATTTTCATGCTTCTCCCTGCCCCCCCCTCCCTGCAATCTTTTTGGGTAAAATACAAGAGAAAGACAGAAGAGACAGACCCAGACACATCCATGTAACCCACTCATCCAATCCATTGCTGAAACCAACTCACATTACAATGGCTCAGCTGCACTAAATTATGCTGGGTTGTCTCAGATATCTCAGGGCACAGTTTTGCATCTTAGTTGTTTAAAACATTCAGCAGGGTAGCACTTAAACGAAAAGCCTTTTATACTGGTGCTTCTCAGACCTACTGTGTTTTTTAGAAACTCTTACATCTTATCCAGTTCAAAATCATAGAGTAAATGCACAAGGAAAAATTGGCATTAGAGCTGAAAATCCTTCTGGCTAGCAGAACTTCACTTCAGAAAAGTTCTGAAGTTCTTTTTTGATCTCAGTTACTCAATATTTCAGAAAACTCACAAATTCCCTGAAGATTTCCCCATAACTGATATAAAGACTATACTTTAAATATTAGCAAAAAAAAAAATTAGCTTTATGCATTATAGAGATTATTTCAGTAATTTATAGTTTAAGAAAACAAATGGATTGAAATACTTATTTTTAGGAAACAATTTACAGCTCACAAAGAATGGGAAATGTGAAAACTAGACCATATTTTTCTGAGGTGGCAATGTTTACATCTTTAACATACATTGTTTCTCATTTGAATTAGAATATGGCACAAGGGCAGTCAATTTTAGGAAGAGTACAGAGAGACCTTTGAACATCCTGTTACAGTTACTGTGTCTCACGCAAAGGAGAAAAGCGAGGGACAGGAGGGAACACATTCAACTTTTACAACAGCTAGCAGAAGTTACGGCTTAAAGTTTATTTCCAAGAACTTTGCTAACCCCTTTAGCAATATAAAACACAGCAGTTGATGGGTGAAGCAGTCTTTTCTTTCTTCCCCTCCCTTTCTGAACTGCTTCTCTTTGCTGGAAGAGAAAACGCTGAGGCTCCCCTGCCCTGAATGCCTGGCTCTGGTCCAAGCTGCACTTAATGAGGTCCTGGCAACTCCCTGGCACTGCAGACGCCTCTCCAGCACCGCAAACAGCCTTCATCAAATAGACAAGAACCGCGGGCAAAGCTGCGCCTGACAGCACAGCTTCTACTTCCAAAATAAAGAGACAAACAGGCATTCTGGAATACCGTATATCCCCAGACTGTATCCCAGCTAATCCAATGTCACTTCAGCTCTTCCCCAAGAAACGAAAGTGCTAAAACATTACAACAATTAACAAAGTTTACATATAGTGCCATTCAAGCCAGCTAACATTTGATGCAAAAGAAGCCCTTAACCCTTCTAATTTAAATTGCTAGAAATCCAGATACATATTTAATATTTGGGAATATATATGTATCTGTAGTAGTTAAGTTCTGATTTCTTTTCTAAGCATCACTGATTGATAAGAAAAATCACTATGACATGAACCAAGTTCTACAACACAGAAGGAGATTCTTCCTTTGAACAAGTATCAAAGTTCTCAACTGAAGAAATACCACAATAACACACTAGTGGCACCACTTGATGTAATGTTCTTGAGACTGTAATGACCACTCATACTGCCACATTTTTTAAATTACAATAATTTTCATGCTTCACATGTGTATTTTGCATTATTTCCTTTTCTGACTGACTACAATCTAACTATACAATAGAGAGCAGTATCTCTGCTTCCCAGCTGCTCTACATTCAGTTTCAAGTTAAAAAAAGACAGAATATAATTAACTACACACAGAAAGTGCTCTTTCTCATTTAGTTACGGAGTGGCCTTTTCCTGTTGGGGTTAGGTGGTTATTTTTTGGAAAAAAAAGTATCACTTTTCTCTACACTAAGTTGAAAACGTTATTAAAATTGTAATTTGAGTTTGACCTACTATCACATTACAGGGTATAACCTAAATTCTTGCTAACAAGGCCTAAAACATTTCCTTTCAAAAGATCACTTGCACACAGGAGACGCCCTGAATGAAACCATACATTCAGACCCCACTGGCAGCCAAGTTCCACCTGAAAAGTGTAAGTTTAGCAAATTAGCAGCAATAAACTAATGAAGAATCCCATCTGCTCAGGCTCAATGCCAGCACTGTCCAAGTTCAAAACTAACGTAAGAAGTTTACTCCCTTTACCACTGATATTTCCCTTGGCCACCCCATGTTGAAAGCAGTTCTCAGCCCAAGTTTTTTGTTTTACACAGACAAATTATATACGTGCAATAAGTATACTGTATTTAGCAAAGGCACTTACTCTTCAAAGCTTACATTAAAAGACATTCTGTTTGGAGTATCTAATGAACATACCAAGTAAATCCTAGCTTAGGACTGGCACTTGCTCTCTCCACCCAGGCAAGCCCGGCCCAAATGGAGCACGCCTTTCCCAAAGGTAAGGGAGAGGGTCACTGCCTGATCACGTACAGCTGAACAAGGGAATCAGATTCATGTGTTTCACATTGTTATTACATAAATACAGCAAGAGGCTGTACCTAATAAAAGATCTGGATGAGCTTTTACAAGCACGAAGTGGAGTCATAATAAATGCTTTAGATAAAGCCTAACGTCTCGCCACTGCTGGGAGAGATGGAAAAGGGATGCAGATTTCTCCCAACTGACACTTGGCAAGACAACTTTGTTTCTTATGAAAGGCATTTCATAGCACGTTCTTAAATGAAGCACTGCATTTGGGTAATTTTTGCAAAGGCAAAACATTTAATTAAAAACAGCAGTAACAGCACAAACAGGGTATGGGAAATCCAACCAGCGAACGAAGGAGCGTGGATAAGAGCACAAGAAGGGCAAAGGGTTCACGAGAATAACATGGGAAGGCAGTGGATAACAAGTCCATCCACCCAAAAGCGGTAACGCACTGTCTAGGTTACCACTGCTGTGACAATCCATTCCTATATTAATTACAAATTATATTTCAGTTTGTGCATAACACTGCTATCAGCTGAAATGTAAAACCACATTTATGTGGTTTTACTGTATTAGATATCGCTAATGATTTAGTGTATTAGATATCACTAATTTTAAATTGAATTAGCAACCCACCATACGGTATTGAAGAAAAGGTTCGCACTAACATCATAATCTCACTTTGTTTATTTTAGATTATTAAATAGATATACAAATTAACACCTATGAAATGCAAAAATAAGCATTTATATGTAAGGATATCTGAGAGGAGACACTGATTCTGCATAATTAACAGCATGGAGAAGACGGAAATGTTTGCTCTTCTTAACAATATCCAGCAACCTTTAATTTAGCAAGCTGCTATCATGAAAAACCTGTTATTCCATTTATCATTTTCTCACCAAACTGAACTAAAATTTTAGTCTGGATTTCATTTAAATCTGCCTTTGTAATGGTGCAGCTGAACATAGTTCCATAATCACACCACTGAATATTTGCTATGCAGGCTATATTTTGAGAGAGAAGGAGGTGAAAGACCTTTTCCTTTAGATACACTAAAGTAGCCTTTGAATCAGACTGAGGGACTGAGAGTGAAAAGGCATCAACAATGCCCACATCAGGGTAATGAAGCAGAAAAGCAGCAGGATCAGCAGCAGCAGAGAGAAGGAGCTGTGAGGAAACTGGACCTCCCCCACTGCAGGCAGGATGGCACCCGGTGCCTACGTGACAACACGCCGAAGATCCACAGTGGTTGAGGTTTGAGGTTAAGGCCATTCACCTTCCACATCTTCATTCTTCACGAGGCAACTGTGTGCTTTTGAAAATTGCACTTATTTATTTGTATCACCGCTCTTTGGTAGAGCAAATCCGTTGTGTAATGTTTAACAGGAAATAGACAGGGAAAACACGCAGCACTGACAGCTCAGCATTCCTAACGTATGCGCAAAATAATCAGAAGACCTTTATTTCCAGTAGAAGACAGGAGGTTTTTCCCAGTGACCCAATGCACATAATTTACAAGGATTATCCCACTGGTTAAAAGGCATTTCAGCTAGCTGACTGCTAAGGGTATGAAAAGGTTTCAGGCTGTTATATTAGTTTCCCTCCAGCTATACACTTGGTGCCAGTAAGAGAGTATTTTTGAAACCCTATACTTACACTGCATATGTTTTTTGGATGACTTCCAATACTGACCAGTTTCAGATGTTAAGACACACAAACATATAATACTTTCCAGTAGAATTTTCTAAGCATCAACAGCTCAGGACTCTCGAAGTCAGAGATTGCAGTATTTTGTGTGAAAAAATCTCTAGAAGTTTTCTTCCACAGATATGTATTGAGTATTTCTCCTTTTCATCATCCTATTCTATGCTGCATATGTGTATCACCATCTTTAAAAAGAAACCAACGGTAGAAAATCACAACTTTCATAGAAAAGCAGCAATGGGCTCTACCCAATTAAGATGCAAATATGGATGTCAAGCAATTTGAAATATTAAATACAAATCAATACCTCTAATTTCATTAATCGCTACTCTTCTCAGGAAGGTAATGGCATGAAACAGCTTACATTAAAAACAACAACAATAAAACATTTTGCAAGCAATGACCTTCGATCTTGAAAAGATTGACATCTTTTTCTAGCGTTGGAATAGACAATTATAGCCTTATAGTACCTGTAAGCTCCTGTTAAAAATGTCCCTAATTCACTACCAAAAACATGTGTTTACCATGTCACATAAAAAAACCCAATTATCCAACTGTATAAAAGTCCATTATAAAGCATTACTTTATACAAGCACAATAAAGTGCCAAGAAAAATCTGATTCTGTGCAAATCCCAGCCATTTATTATGAACACAAGATAAATGTCTTAGTTTGGCTTAAGACTCAAGACACGTATTCAGCAGAACATAAACATATCCTTAACTTTGTGCTTAACATTAAGGATTTGCTAATCTTCCATTGTATGTGCCCCAAGGAATTATGATCTTAAGCCTGATATTTAGCAAGTTCGCAACAGATCATAAATACAGTGAGAAGTCAATAGTCTTTATTTCCATCACTTTTTTTCTGTTTCACACCAGTATCTCTAAAAATCAAGTAAGTTTGTATCAGTCCCTTATTTTCTTCATAAATGCAAATGACTCTCTTAAAATCTCAGGGTTTTAAGATATTACTTGCACATTCTTCTCCATGTAATGCTTACAGCTTATGCAAACATGATGCAAAACCACAGAGTAACAGCTTGTGCCCATAAGGCAGCTATCACTTTACCAAATAATCCAAAAAGGAGCAACAGATGAAGTGGGAGAGGGGAAAAAAAAGAGGGGGGGGGGGGGGGGGAAGAGAACAACTTCTCCAGCAGAAAATCTTTAAATTATAAATAGGTTAAGTATAAGCTTATAGAAAATTGAATTGATCATTTGATTTAAACAAGTAGCTTTCTAGAACAGCAACATTAGCTTTTTTCATCACCTAACACTTTAAAAGACATCAAATACAATTCAGTAGAGCTAGAAACAGTTCGACAGAGCTCTGCAAGTTTGCTGTTTAAATGTCTCCTACTATCTCTTACTATCTCTCCCACTTTATTCTAGCAGTCTCATAGTCACTTTATGTCTGCAGTATAATTCTTAGCAAATAATTATGCACATCATTTACATATCTTTATTATTTACATTTTCTTATTATCTTAAGTAACCAAAGGCTCACAAAACCGAAAAGTTTAAAAAGCCTTTACCCTCCTGCTGTCAGGGATTAGCATATAAGCATTCTAGGGAGGCCCACATGAAACAAAAGAGAAGGGCTGGGAAGCACCACAAAGCAATGCTTCTCAAGTAGAAATGGGTCCTTTAAAATAAAACGATAGGGTGAAAAAAAAAGAAAAACCAACACGGATGCATTCACACCACTTGCTATTTACCCAGTGACAGAAACAGAGTTTATTAAAAAAAAAAAAAAATCACTCCAGAAATTCAAAAGATCATAACTTAAGCCAGTATATCACACACAACCAGCTCAAACCTATTCAGTTCCTTTTTCCTTGTCCCAAAGCTCACTAAAAAGCACAATACGGTGCCCTAAACAAGCCTCCTTCTCCTATAAATCAAGGAAACTACCAATGAGAATAAAGGATTAAATAAAAAAAAAAAAAAAACAACAAAAGGAAAACCTCTCTCTCTTTAGACATGAAGTTCCCAAAACATCCACCCTTAAGCCAAGCTTTTAATTGAGGCAATGCAGTTTTAAATTGTTTAATATGGTTTTTACACATCAGTTCTGAACTACTGACTCTCTAGTGCTCCATGGACCACTTGTGGTTAGACAAAGAGTTTTTCTCATCAGCTGCTCAATAACTCTAGACAACCCTGTTATTCAGTAATCCAGGAATAATTCTCTCTTTCTCTCCCGAGGCCATTACACTGCCTCTTAAACCAAACTGAAGTAGGATTAGCACCATTTTGGCTTTTCCTCTCCCTTACTGCCTTTTCTCTTGAACCAGAGCCGACACTCATGCAACTGCACAGTGAATCAATTCAGAGAGACAATATGGGGGAAAAACAAACTGGGGGAGCAGGGGGAGGTTAGTTTTGAAAATTCAGATCTCCAAAGGGTCTCACTGCCACACTGAAGCACTGATGCCAGGAGGAGAAAGAAGGTGAGGCCGGTTGGCTAGCAAGGCATATGGGAGGCAGGTGGAAGTCAAGAAAAGTGGTCCCTGGCGGGTCAAGGTTTAGATCCACTTCAATTGCCACCCTAGGACTTAAGTGCTTCCTTCAAAAGCAGACCAAACATGCTAACAATTCTACAAATGCAAAGAAACCAATACTGTGGAGTCAGTGGTCAGATCACTGAAACAGAAACCTGTGCTCACCAAATGCTGAATGGAAGAGTGTTAGAGAACAGAGTGAATCGTCACTGTCAGCTGATTGTTTCAGTATCCCACTGTGTGATACCATCCACATTCCCAAGAACCAAAATCAAGAACTTTTTCATGGAGAAGTTATTCTTAAAATCGTTGACTTGTCACAGCAGTTTTATGGGGATTTTATAGATGTTTAAACTGTAACATTTGTGCTGATTACAGTATAGAATGGTAAAAGAAAAGTAAAACTACTAAACCTTTGCAGAGTAACTTCCACAGCATTTCATTCTTCGACCTCTATGGAGTTGAAAGGCAACACCACCTATTTCAGATCAACCTCTTTCCAAGTACCTCTAAACAATAGATGAAGACATTCTGAATTTCCTCTTAAATAAATGAGAAATAGAAAGAACCTGCTATGTTACTGATAGCACTTCAGGACAAAAAAATCTTCACTTGGCTCAATTCTTCTGAAGTGCTTTAATACATTTTTGATAGCTCAGTGAACGGATTTGTGGGTAGTCAATTTGCATATATTTTGACAGAATATGCAAAGAGGTTCTCTGAAGATCCCTTTAAATAAACTACAGAGAAAACACTCATTATTTCAGTAACTATGAACGATAGAAGCTGTCCCAGAGAAATTAGACACCCATACACTCTCTGCATTAAAATTTAATTGGATTATTTACCAGCAATGTGATTTCCCTCCTGAAAACCATTTTACACCCCTCTCTGACAAGCCTCTAGAAAACCCTAAAAGCCAAGTAAAAAGTAGAGGAATTTACCATAATTCTGTGTTTGAAAACAAAAATTTGTGGGGGGAAAAGAAACAAACCCACACCAAAATACCCAAAACCAGATCTGGATTGTTCGGCAACCATCACTCAAGTTGAAGAGCAAAATCAGTGATGGGCCTGCTAGTCACAGGTGCCTGGATTCTCCCCAAATCTTGTAACTCACCAGTTTTGGCCTTTTCAGACTTCCTACTCCCATACAGTTTCCTGGTGTAATTACTTTGCACAGATATTTCCAAGCCATTTCTTAGCAGTAAATCTGTTACTTCCTTCTTTGTGCTGACCCTGAGTAACTTCATTCCTAATGACCTGGACAAATACCAGTGGACTTCGGAATTTCAAGCGTTGCCAATAATCAGACTTGACTTTCCTTATACGCAAGCCATGAAATTCAAGACTACTTGTACTGTAGTCCAATGCAAACATCTCAGGTCTTCCTCTAAGATAAGGTAAAGGCAATGCGGAGAGGGAGAGTTTCAAACAGAGCTGATGTATAAAGACAGATTACCAAGACAATTGCACTGTATCACAACAAGAATGACCTTAAATTAGTTTTATGAGAATTAACTTGACAATAATGAAAGATAAGAAGGTGTTTGATCACTCAGAACATCTTTTCAACCTATTTAATGTAAATGGTTACTAAAACATGAA
Source organism: Strigops habroptila (assembly GCF_004027225.2). Taxonomy (NCBI): domain Eukaryota; kingdom Metazoa; phylum Chordata; class Aves; order Psittaciformes; family Psittacidae; genus Strigops; species Strigops habroptila. The sequence continues at coordinate 13,029,888 of NC_044281.2, read as the reverse complement.
AAAATAAGCAGGCGGATATTTCAGCTTGGAAGGCAGATGACTGTATCTGTAGATGAAGGAAATTCAGATTTGAAGATTTGCTGTTACAGGAAAAATGCAGAGCAGCTGATGCACTTTCTTCTGCAAGTCTTAAAAATTTGTACCTTAAGAACTTAACTAATCCCCTGGACCTTGCATACTAAGCATTTCTTTTATCTGCTTACTCCTTGTAAGCTATTTTGCACATCACAAATATAAAATTATTCTACAAAATTCTAAAGTAAGTTTTACATTTGAAGTGTTTGTTTATAACATAATACTCTACATTGTTACAATCATTCATCTCATACCCAGAAGAATCATGCTTTACAAACAGACATAAGTTATGTCCATCAGTCTGATGCATATTTTAAGGGGTTTAGATAGCCAGCTAGGAAACTTTGGTCCAAGAATATGAAAGAAGAAATACAGCACATTCTGCAGCAGAGGGAAGAGTCACAGGCTCTGTAAATCTAAAATAGGATGTAGATGTGTGTTATTAAGGAACCAAGCCACTTGCAGAATCTAAGTACATACACAGATACTGTTTCAACATCTAACAGCCCCGAAGTTCCTGAATAAATACAGTGAATAGGCAGAGCCGAATTTCTCTCTCAGAATAATTGCCAGTAACATTGAATATTTCAAAGCAGGGTACAAAAGCACTGCACACTCTCACTGTTTAACAAGAGCTGGAGCTGACCCACAGCAGGAGCGCCCACGAGCTGCTGTAACTCACCAGTCTGGCAGAAAACTAGGTCAGTATCCCCACGAACACACAGGACGAAAAGTACCTGCCAGGTTAGTGACCTAAAGCTGCTTAATGAGGGGTTCCAGATGAGTATGAGCAAGAAAAGGGAATGCATAGCTAGGAGCAGGAAAGAAGCTGGGCGAGACAGATCTCCTAATGGATTACTGCTGTAGAAGGATAACTAAATCATCAGCTCCAGGAACTGCAGTCTCCTTCCTGGTTCCTGAAGACCCTTGCCAGAATGCAACAAATAACTGGGGACAAGCAAGAAAAGAACTGTAAGTATTCTTCTGCCTCTCAATACCTCAAAGGGCACCTACTGACCAAATCTCAGCTATTATTACTTGCAGACACCTCCTAAAAATCAATCCTGTGCAAAAATCAAGTTCTGTATTCACGGTTACATATTTAAAACCACATTAAATACATATCCATAGAGAAATTACTTCTATTTGCCCTGAAATGAGAAAAAAAAGAAAAGGGGGGGGGAGAAGAGAGAAATTTATTTTTTGATAAAACTGATCTACCTAAAAGAAGTACAGCTAGAACTGCATACTGGAATAGAGTAACAGACTATCTCATGAGCTACTTGATTTTCAAGATAACAGTGAACATGGTCTACCAACCCAAACTGCTCACTAAAAAATGCTATGAATGGTGACAGTGTAACATCATTTGCGAACTATGATGCTAGCATTGACCCTGGCAAGCACCATTCTACATCAGGTTAATGACAAGTCAAAAACAACCTTTGCTTCCAGTTAGCTGCCTAGCTTACATACCAGTCCTGAAGGTTTCACTTTGCCCTAACTTCTACAACAGCATCAGAAACAGAGATTACATTTCTCAGCCACTGAAACGCAGAGATTCTGTCTCACCAGATGACTGTCTGTAGCTGTAAGGATTTAAAGTATTTTCTAGCTATGATGCACTACTTCTCTGTATATTCGATGAACACTGCTCTGATGCAGCTGTTAAGTATGACAAAGTTAATTCATTCACAGAAGGATAAGTTACACAGAATTGCTCAAAAATTTACTATCTAATTTTACCTAAAACATAAGCCATGACAAGTCAGAAAAAATATTCGTTCAGTGGTATATATATTACCTCTGAAGCCAACTGTTTCCTATGGAATAATGGCTTGCTTTTAATGAAATCATGAAGAAACCACACTAAATAGTGAAGGGTTAGAAAACAAGGCAAGATAACCTATTATCATTTATGAAGAATAGAGAGGTCCAGAAGAGTTTATTTGCCGGATTCAGTAGCCATTTTTGGGGAGGAAGGGGGATCTACCTTTGAAAATAATTTCTCTCAGATTCACAAAACTTCTGAAAGTATATCATACCTATAATCCCTGTAAACCTGTAAAAACAGCCAAGTAAGTTATAGTAATAAATACTATTAAACATTTGATCTTGAAGTTAACTTCAACTGCACACCTAGAATCTTCCGCAGACTGTTTTTAAAGATATACTGACATACCTAAAGCCGGTACGAATAATACTAGATAACAAACTGAAGTTTCTGGTAACTGAATATTTGAAAGCAGCAAGAATACATGAGATCCTGAAATTTAGATTCTTCTGTAATTTTCCTTAAAGCAGTTATTTCTTTCTGCTGGGTTTCTCCCTTATGCTGATCCAAGACAGCTAGCTACCTCTGCCCCATGTTCTGTTCAGATGAGGATATGGACTGAGCAGTGACCTTGGGATGCCTATGTAATCCATGCATGAGAGTCACGACACAACTTATTAGTCTCCTAACAAGTCTGTTCTCACTAAGGTTTTTGCCCGGGGTGTGAAGGGTGGGAACAGGTTTGGAGGTGGAGAGGCAAGACTGCAGCTTTGTTGGTGTAGTTGTTTTAAATACATTATTTCAGCCATATTAAGAATGGTCAGCATACCCGGTTTCTGAATGAGCTTCATTTGAAGTGACCTTGCCTCCCAGCCTTGCTAATATTACTTGAGAAGAGGATCTGTGAACGTCTCCCAAGTTCTTGATATGCAAAACCATAGTAGCAGTTATTAGAAGTAAAATGCTATAGCAATCACAGATTTTAGTCACCTTATAGACAAAAGCAGAAAGCTCTACAAGCTTCCAGGCCTTCATTATCAGATTATGAAGACAAACCCAGCCAGTTCTACAGAAAACCCAATCTGGCCTTCTGGCTGGCTGCCACAAAATCTTTACTTCATTTAAATTCTGCTCCAATTCTACTCTCTATTGTTTTGTTGCTTTAGGGAGCTTTCACTTCACAATGAGGGCACCTCTGCCAATCTAGCCCTGCCTCTGTAAATAATTTACTGGTTACATGATTTCATCATAAGCAGTGACTGGAACTGCAGTATCAGGGAATATAAAACATGAGTGTCAAAACGTCCACTTACCAGAATCCTCCCAGCAGCCAAAGAACTATCAGTGGCCCTTAGGCAAGGTCTGGCAGGCCTTCAGCAGGTTTCTGCTTGCTGCAGGAACCCCCAAATATGTTTCATCAAGATGGGGATGAAACTCCCCTCCAAGAAGGGTAACTACTTCCACACAGGTACTGTCAGCTTCAAATGGAGTACACTGATAAAATAAGGGGAGGGGGTACTCTGCACTGATTTCCCCCCTTGCGTCTCAGAACCAGTCTCTCATATTCCTTTCAAGATTCATCATGTCTCATGCCCAGAGAAGACAGTCTCAAGCCAATTAAGAAACATCAAACCTCTTGGAAAACTGAACTGCCTCACACAGGCTCTTAAAAATAAGGTGGGGCAAGGAGGTACCTCATCCACACCAGCCAGCTAACACATCTTCACCTGCATAAGCCATTAAAAACTATACCACTGTCTTCACAAAAGGAATTATGACAAACTTTTACTCCTCCTGTATAGGCCTTTTACATCTTTCACATGTAAAACCAGTCATCGGATACAGCTTGTCACTGGAGCAGTCCCAGAGAGAGAATGCAAAAATCTCTCTCCACCAGGATGTAAGGTTCTGTTATTTGCAAGCAAGACTGTAAAACTCACGGAGCACGTGCAGCTCTGAAGTTTATGCCCTGCACAAATACATGTAACTTGTGAATGGATCCCTTAAAAACACCTTCCTGAATACAAGTTCTTCTGTTTCCAGAACAGAAAGCAAGACAGAGCAGTCACTCTAATACTGTCCTCCACAGCCAGCAACTTCTTTGAGAAGTATTAGGAGCAGGCACAAGTTGCAGAATAGCAGTGATGTGAATTCTCCATCACTAAATAACAGAATGCTTGCTTTTCTTCAAAAAATGTTTGCTGGGAGTTACAGTTTTCTCCCCGCAAACACCATGAAATTATTTTACTGAGTATTGTTTTGGTTTTGTTTGCTTGGGATTTTTAGAAAAATTATTAACAACATTACAAAACAAATTCAAGCAGAAGGAAAGTTTTTGTCAAAATTGCAAAACACTGGAAGACCTGATGGCAATTCGTGTCAAATAGGCTATAAATATTTGCATTAAATACACCAGGTGTGATTTGTCATTGGCTTTTTACCATGATTTGGTTTTGTTAAACTGACCATCACCACAAGTATTCGTGTTCTAGTTTATCTTCACATTATTTCAGCTCAATATGTTCATATGTATAACCTGAAATTCAAGTTTTAGGACTTCTTCTAAACTAATTGCATTGCTAACTATCTTTTCAATGTTAGCCAATTAAGGGCAGTACTGACGGACAGTTGGGTTGATGTTATTTATATTTACTTACTTCTAATTTAAATTGAGAGGGGAGGGAATAATTACATTTATTACAACCAAGCCTGGAACTCTGCCTGTAATTAACGATCTGACACATCTTAGAAGAACTCTATTTTTGGTTGCTTAAGACATTCCCCAAACTATCAGCGTGGACACAGATTTCATATAGCAAGTGTTTTTCTACTATTTTACACAGAAGCGAAGAACAGTTTGTTAAAATGATGCTGTCATGCCCGAGAATAAGACTAGAAAAAATAGCTCGCAAAGTCCATATTAAAATACTTTTTGAAAGTATTCTGTTGACAAGTTCTAAAACTGGAAGAAGCTGAATTTAAGATGTGGCAGACAAGCTGCCTCTACCACGGGTGTGGCTCTTGGTTGGTTTGCGGCTAGCTCTTTTTTTCTTTTGGGGAAGTGGAAGGGGAATAGAGGGAGGATTGCTCATTTTCTTGACAAAGTACCAAAATTACAGGCCTCTGAAAAACTTCACAGGAGGCTGTTAGTTTGGAAACTCAATTTTTCACACACCAGCAGCACTGGACATGCTCTATAGTCTCTCTAGGACATTGGATTTTTGCACATGCTGCTTCTACAGGCAGGTAAAAATGTGCTCAGCTGCTTTATGAACGAGCTGAGGTGCTGAGGTTAACTTACCTTCAGCTCCTCCTCCAGCACCAAGCACCTACTCTGGTAAAACCGGAACTAAAAGCATGACTCTCTCCTAAGCTCCTTGCTCTTGCCAGGGAAGCACACAAAATAGGAAGAAACCAAAATATTAAGAATATGAATACATGAAATGCAGAGAGAAGTCAGAACAGAGACCAGTGGAGAAAGCAGCAGTGGTGCACTCTCACTGCTCAGAGAAGTCGCAAAGCAAAGGAGGTCAAAACCAAATGAAAAGATCAAAAGCCATGGAAAAGATGCAACTAAAACAGAGAAAAGAGAGATTGGAAATGCCTATACTAAAAGAATATATATATTTTTTTTTTTATATATATATAAATGTATATATCTATATATAAAAGTATATAAATGTCTATACTAAAGAGTAACTCTGTAGGACAAAACATTACTGTATCAAAAAAACTGTAGGAAATAAACTGCTAGGTTCAAAGCATGCAGCAAAAGATTTTTCCTAAAATGACATCTTGTATTCAATATATTAAGGTTTTTCTCCTTTTTTTTTTTTTTCTTTGGAATTAATTGCTTCCATATCCTTATTGCACGCAGCTCGTGACAGCTCTCACCAGGCTACCTGGATGCAAGACAGCCTCTAAGTCTGACTTCTCAGTTTTTCCTCTCTTCTTCCTTAGAACTCTTTGTAGTCTCTTTCCTGTTAATCCTTGGACTTAAATCTCAAAATTTTTAAGATCATTAAATGCTCCTCTAATTCATCCAAAGATACTGATATAAAATGCAGTATAAGGAGAATCAGCATCACGGAAGAAGGTGCAACACTTCAAGGGAGAAAGTCTTTGCAAACATATACAGGCTCTAAAGTTTCTGTGCACATTTGTGGAACCAAACAATTTCCCAACAAGCCAAGCAACAATTTCCAAATTAAAACTAAAATTACTTCTTATCCTAAAGGACGAAATCCTTTGGGCAGAACCGGGAATACAAGAATTAAGCACCGGCTACAGGATGAGCCTGCAAGTACAGAACTCAAGCAGTATTCCACCAAAGACAACTTGAGGTAAGCCACTCTTTGGGCCTCAATTCCTCGTCAGAAAAATTAATAGATAACACAGTCCCATCTCACCAGGATATATTCCCTGCTTGTCATCTGGCACTCAGAATAACAGCGACTAAGAATTCTATTATTCTTCAGCATCCGTGAGGATAGGCCTAGCAGGGAATATTTGTTTTAAAGGAAACAAAAGCTTACACATGTTTTATCAAGAAAGTGCCCATCCCTGGCAAGGCTTCATCTTTCACATGAGAAAGGACCACACGGAGTTCGAATAGTTAACTGAACAGAGAGATCCCAATGCTTCAAATGTCTGATTTTAAGCGACAATTCAGCTACTTCAACAGCTAGCTTATATTTGTATTCAGCAGTATTTAGAGAATTATATCAACAAACAAAAATGGCAAAATACAATTTTATTAAGTAAATTGCAGAGAAGAACCTAAAGAAGTTCAAAGGCTAGTGTAGGGAGCTGCACCTGGGGAGGAATAACCCCATGCACCAGTACTGCTTATGGTGCATGAGGTTCTGTATAGCTTGCTGGAAAGGAGCTCTGGAGAAAAGAAACTTGGAGTCCTGGCAAACAACAAGTTGTCCATGAGCCAGCCATGTGCCATTGAGGCCAAGAAGGCCAATGGTATCCTGGGCTGCATTAGGGAAGTCAAAGGAGGTGATCCTCCCTGTCTACTCAGCCCTGGTGAGACCGCATCTGGAGTAGTGTGTCCAGGTCTGGGCTCCCCAGTACAAGAAAGACAAGGAACTACCAGAAGGGGTCGAGGAGAGGGCTACAAAGACGATACGGGGACTGGAGCATCTCCCTCACGAGGAAAGGTTTAGAGAAAAGGCGACTGAAAGCGGATCTTACCAATGAATAAAAATACGTAAAGGGCGGGTGTCAAGAGGAAGGGGCAGACTCTTTTCAGTGGTGCCCAAAGACAGGTTAAGGGGCAACAGGCACAAACTGAAACACAGGAAGTTCCATCTGAATATGAGGAAAAACATCTTTACTTTGAGGCTGATAGCACACTTCGACAGGCTGCCCAGAGAAGTTGTAGATACTCCATCTCTGGAGATACTCAGAACATGCGTGGACGCAATCCTGTGCAACCTGCTCTAGGTGAACCTGCTTTATAGCAGAGGGGGTTGGACTAGATCTCCAGAGGTCCCTTCTGACCACAACCATGCTGTGATTCTGTAAATGGTTCTTCTGTGTTTGGTACCAAACAAAATTACATACAAGGATAACAGAGCTGAAAGAAGGAACATGTTCATACTATGGCAGACAGGTAATTATGCACAAACTATGTGCATGTGTCAGGCTACCATCAAAAGTCAACTACTTAGATTTACTAAGAAATCTACAAGGACTTGAAGCAGAAAACAATCCCTCTCTGTTCAACCTTTTCCAGCAACTAACTCAAACTTGGTGTTTGGGGGGTTTTTTCATGTGCTTAAAGCGGTCATTAATAGATAGCTCTTGTGAGGAGAACTTTCTTCACACCAGTCTAGAGCCTAGAGCTTCAGCCATTCAGCCACAGAGAAAAATGAGGAAGGAAAAAAGTTTATCTCCAATTACATTATCAGCATTCTTGCACATTTCTTGTGCTTCAAAGCAGTAAATGATTGAAATAACTTTTCGTTACGCATCTCTCTTCATCTATGAACATACTTTCTTCTATTTTCATCCAGTATTCATCTGTATGCAACAGATTTCAATATTTTTAATTTTACTGTACTTTTTCATTAATACAGTTTGAAATCTGCACTTAATTAGCAAGTTTTTCCCACAGTAAAGGAACTATAGTTCAGTGTCTGTATTCCTTTCATAAAGGTTTTAATATGGCAATAGTGTAAGGTTGGACAACTACATCCTCCTTTTTTGGAACTTGGATGCTAAAAATCCCAACTGTCTAAAGATGGCTTAAAATGTTGTCTCCTAATTCCAAAGTCACTAATTTTAAGACCATTATCACACTGTTCTCCCTCTCTCATACAAAACGAGCCTTAAGAAAACTTACAAAGCTCACTATTAGCAAAAATAATGGCTGCTACAAATATGAAGGGAATGGAAATCAGTTGATTACAATAAAAAATAGCCATAACTACCTTAAAGTTTCATCATCATATACATAGTTTAAAATTCACCGAACTGTGCTGAGAAATTGGCAGTATCTGAGTAAATCCATATAATCTGCTTTTACTGATTCTCGGATAGTAGCCCACTGGATTCCCTCACACTAAACTCACTACTTCAGATGTGAAAAATTAATAGCTTAAGAAAAAAGGTTAACAGAAAACACTCTTAGGGTTTGATATACTCATTCAAATGTCCTTTGTCTCCAAGAGATTCTTAAAATCTACACGGAAAGCAGGGCTCTGAGTAATTTTACATATATTAGTATCAGACACCAAAACATTCCAGCAACATAGCTGGATAATGCTAAGACTCAAATTACCTTTCTCCTGCACAGGCAAAACAGGCACTTGGAGAACATTTGACAGAAGAGACAAAAAAAGTGAGAACACACAAAGGAAAATCACAAAGATGAAAAAGGAAAACAAAAGTAATGAGATTTCAGCCATGTGCTTGTGTCCCTACATTTTGTTCCTTCTTGCAATAAAAATCCAGGATACTCACTGTCAAAATAAAAGGTTACATAGGGAATGCTCTAGTTTACTGCTGCTTCTAAGAAATGCAGTGCAAGCATTTCAGAGTACAGACACTTGGATTTGCTCATTTAAATATAGGTGCATCTTAAGATTAGAAATTCACTTTCATCTTAAGTAAGGAACATCCTCCACGTACCTACCAAATAAGCACCACATTTTTGCTGAATCATTAAAATGCATTCACGTAGTTGGGCAATTGTACACACTAGCAAGAAAACCTATTAGTCACTTGTTCAGCCGTCTTAGCTGTTTATTAAACTTCACAGGAGCAGCTAAACCAAACAGACAAAGAGGATTAGCAGATGATACAAAAGAACCGACATTTGGAATCTGTGACCTGCGTGGGGTAACAAGTCAAAGAAATTGAGAGGTCAGGAATGATGATTAAAAAATCAGTTTGACTAAGCAGAATTCAAACAGCAGTGAAGTAAAACACAAGGTAAACCACTCCAAAATATATTTCAAATAAAAATGTTTTTTCTTTGAAACTATTTGCACAGAATTGAAACAGAGCAGCTAACAGTGGTAAGAAGTTACTAAATGCATTTCTAAACCTTCTGAAAATAAAATTTCATTTAAAAATTAGTATCTCTAATAAATGTATGGTTTGCAATAATATCACCATTTTTCACAACTTTTCTCTCGAAGTACTATGCAATCATAACCAGCTTTTGACTACGAGATGTCTCAGAAAAACATCAGTTTGAGATCGTCATGAAAGAAACCCAAAACGGTGAAGTGGGTGACAACGGATCGGGAGCCAGTTAGCACGCCACCTCTTTACTGGTAGCATGCTAGCAACAGCAAAATACTTCATCTCACTATGGTCCTCCTTCCACCCACTGTCTACATAGTTTATAAGTACTCTGATGCTTTTCATTACAATCACAGTTAGGCCCCAATGCTTTTTCTCTTTTAAACATCCGTACTGCAACAACCAGTGGTTTGCGCAGCTTAAGTTCTCAAAACAAAACTGGTGCCTCAGAACAGAAATTCCAAGGAATGAGACTTGTCTCCCAGCTCCCAAGAATCAAAAACATTTATGGCAACTTAGGCAATTGCTTAGAGGGGAAAAGCAGCTATTTTTAACTATTTTGCTTAGTGGCTGCACTTGAGGGAGGCTCCCATTTCCTTTCTTCATCTCATGTAGCAGCCATAACTTACTATTTCCTTTTCCCTCAGCTGCTTCTTCAAAATATCTGGGCTTGCTGCTTGCAACAATGCACTGTCTTCAATACTTTCACAGGTTCAAAGCAAAATCTGAATACTGCTTCCAAACCAACTTCTGCCCTGAAGGGTAGCAGGCAACTTTACCTTTGAATGCATCTATTTCTGTTCCACACAGAAACAGCAAGCCTGAGTTAGGTAAGGCCCTGAACATGAACCAGCAGGCCAGCCAGGGGATCCAGATTTAAGCTGCTGGTGTTTAATGCTGCTGATGCTCCCACTAGTAAGTGCAAAGGGGATGCAGCTCTTGCACAAACTTACTTTGATTGTGCTGCTTAAGCAATGCTACTTGGTGTGATCATTTGTGCTTGAGAAAATTTAACTCAAATACAGCAATCTGTAGAGACACACAACACTGTATGATTTGTCAGCTCCCGATGACCAAAAGCAAGTATTTGGTGGATCATTAAAGAGGAATGTAAGAGCTTCTCTCTAGGAGTATCATTGCTGAGGACCTAGTTAACTCTGACTCCAGCTTAATTCTTTTTATTTTAAAGCTATGAGAGGTTTATTATCATATGCTAAAACAAGGCTTCTGCACTCCTTAACAGAACTGGATAAATGCTACCATATGCCAGGTATGGGATAGGAAAGAGGAACTCTTTTTTTCCCTCAAACGGAGACATTTGAGATGAGGACAGTCTTTGTATTCACATTTGTATACATTTGGTGAATAAAAACCGGAAGGATAGGAAGGGCAGAGCAAGCAAAGGCTACAGCCTTTCTAAGCTAACTTCCAAAACCTGATCTCATCAGTCTTGCACAATACAACTCTAAACACAAAGATGAGAATTCAAAATAATTCTAGCAGAACTACAAGGAAAGGTATCTGCTATCACACTAATAACTAGATACAGATCTCCCAAGAGAACATGATGATTTTCTTTTTGAACTGTCACACCCTCCCTCCCCTGCCATACAGTAGTTGACAACACAGAGAGTTATTTTGGTTTTCTTCTACACATAGTGAAAAAAATGTATTACCAGCTTGCCTTTGAAAAGTCCTGGAACCCTCTAATAAGATGCACTGTAAAAGAAATAGCTTGGAAATCTGTGGCATGGAATCTGTATATTCCCCAAGGACTGGAATAGCCCAATTTTTGCACAGTTTTACCCTAACTGTCCCCTTCCCCTTATCCTAACCAAAGCTTCATATGATTCTTCCAAAAGCATTATTTAAATACGTATCTAAAATCACTTCCTCAATTACTCACTCAAGCTCATGCATGTCTAAAAGAAGTTCAGTAGATGAGCTGCCTCTCATGGGCTATACTGAGCCAAGCTTATGTATGCAGCAACTGTCCTTTGCTGCCTCTAATCTCACCCCACCACATTTTCCCCAGAAAAGATTATACATTCACAGAAGATCTGTCATCTGCCGATCAAGATTCTCAGAGTTTGTGTTCTGCAAGACAATAAAAGTAGTGAAATAAAAAGAGTCCCACTTTTAGAGAGCGTATCAGAAGAGTCCGGAAAGCTAAGCATTCCTTTAGGGAAGAATAAACTTCAGTCTTTTGCACTTCCTTTATGCATCCCAGTTGATCTGAGCACTTATCAAAGATCTCTCTTTAGTAACATGATCCAACTCATTTCTTTTCATTAAAATGAAGAAATGCAGAAGACAGCAATGTTAAAATTGAAATAAAAACGTATTTTCATGATAACTGAAATAAGGGGAATAAGTAAAAATGAAGAAGAGAGAACATCAAGAAAAAAGTACACATGAAGAACCACGTCTGAATTAGGGGATATAGCATCCAAGGGGAACAGGGAAGCAGCAAAGTCTGCAACTGCAAAAGTCTATGCTCTGCAAGAACTTGAAATTATCCCTTTTTCCACAAATGAGGCAGAGATCCTGCAGAGAAAAATACTTTATGAGAACTGCCACAGTTACGCACAAAGCAGCTGAATTAAGGTCAGACATATAAGATACTTACATACATAATAATGACTTTTTTTATTTTATATGATTGATTTCATGTTTGTTTTTAATATTCTGCTTTTAGGTAATTCTGGTTTTGGTAATGAAAACCAAACTACAGAATTATGCTCATCCTCTGCTAAATATACCATTTGAGGCTTCCCTTCTTTAAGTGCTCCACTTGGATCTTAAACTGCAGAAGGACTATTCTCTCCTGCTCAAGCAGAACAACTGATAAGGGAGAAGGAACGATGTCCACAAAGCCAGGTAAGATAAAACATGAAATTACAGTGGGAATTTACTTAATTTATCCTGCAGCAACTTTGCATGTGCATGCTTCCAACTTCTTTCCAAGAGCTATCTTACACTTACTGCAGGTTAGGAGCATGCACGCAGGCAATCAAAGCAAAGGAGTTGACAGACTATTTGGTTTCCATCTGAACTGATCCTGTTCCCTTTACATCTCTTTGTTCATAAGTTCTTAACATTTATTCTCAAACTGTCAAGGTGCATCTCACTGCTTGTGCCTCCTCTGCTATCAGGGGCATCTGCCACTCACTGTTGGTTCTCACATCCCCAAGGAAACTTGAAAATACCTTTCCACACTTTCCTCAATAGCTCCACAACTTTCCCCCTTGGCAGTCCTCCCCAACTAATGCCGGTAGTGTCTACAGAGAAATCAAGCTAACAAATCCAGCAGAACTAATTAAATCGGGCTCAGCTTGTGCTACATCACACTTTACCTTTGAATTTTTGTATGTCTTAGAAGCGACACATCCCCTTTAAAAAAAAAAGCCCTTTCCTTGGAAATATCATTTGTCAAATCAAAGCTCACTCTACTACTCTTCAATTAAAGGAGGAAGAGGAGTCTCTAATAGTGTTTCCTAATACTTACAGCTATAAAAGTGTACTTCAAACTTCCTCCCACCTCAACTAGATAACGAGCTTTTCCTTCAATCAAATATAATTAACTTTACAGCACTTCATTAAACAATTCCTTTCAAAACTGCCACCTCCATGAAATGAGAAGAAATCAACATTCTGCAATCCGGCTAGCATCCTGGCAAGTCAGGACCCTTAACTCTAGAAAGTAGCGCTGGTGATCGCATCGAGCTCTTGACTTGCCTTTCCGTGTGCCCACCACAGCACATTCTTTAGCTGCAAGGTCACTTTTAAGAAGGTGATTAGCCTTCCTTGTTTGGTACAGGATGAATGATGCTCTAGTGCCTGTCTAGACTGAAACTCGATGGAATGCAGTTACCTCTGCACCTTGTATTCCCACACCTCACGGAAGTGAAGTGAAGCAAGCCCCGGTGTTATCAATTAAGCGCTGAAACCAACTGCTTTATGTAATTGCCACAAAGGAATTTACTATCAGATTCCATCGCATACGTCATCCTCATTTGTTATCACACATTTCAGCTAAAAGTAATAACAGTTTGTATATGGCATTCCTAGATTATTTTAAACTGGTTGCAATTACATGTTGAAAGCACATGTCGGTAACATAAAGATAAATTCTTTACATCCTTATTCTAACCATCCTATAAAGACTAATAATACCAAGGGCGGAGAAGGTGGGCAAATCTAGGAAAAGAATCAAGACACAAATATCTTGTCCTGTAATAACACTGGTAAACATCCAGCCAGGATGTCTAGTTTTGTCTGTAGAAGCAAGGACATTGCAATAGGCTTACTTCTCGGTGTTTCCTGATAGTCTCACTAAAACGCCCAAACTGTAAATCTGTACAAATGAATAAAGTACTCCAAACACTGGGATACTAAAAAGGCTGGTGAGATTACACCAGCATCTTATATAATAAGCATTTGAAAATAGAACTACATTGAACTTCACTGTCCCAAAGTGATTCTGGTTTTAAGCTTACAGCATGAAGACAAAAATATGTGAGAAAAGCAACGCTGAGAGGCTTATAACTGGCATCATGTCAGCACAGAAAGGGAAAAGCAACTTGTATAAATTTCCATTTAAATATACAACATCCACATAAATTTTCATTTTCCCGTCAGTAATCAGATACAGGAAATAAGTTAGCTGAGACAGTAAGAAGTTCAGTATTTAGAATTATCTTGTTTAACTTCAATTAGAAGCCTGGCTAAAGGCTGTTGATGTCTTTTGTTTGGTTTTTATTTTGCATTATATGCATGAACATATTGCAGGAAGACTGGAAGTGATATATAACAGCGTCATTAGATGTACGTCAAACCCTGGTGTCTGAAAAACATGGATTTAACTACGTTTTAAGATTTGAAGTTGGCAGAACAGATACGATATGCATGACAAATACATGAAACCTGCCAGCAAAGAGGAGCTGTATCTCTTCTTGTCAGCAGTAAAGCAACATTAACACGTAAGTACTATTTCTAAAACTCCTCAGCCATTCAATCACTTACATTAAGCATTACCTAAGACATTGCACTGATTTTCACAAATATTTAATAACAATTTTATGGAAGATTAATCCTAACCAAATGCAAGGAGGTGAAGTCATAAAAAGGATTGATTCTACACAAATTCTTATTTCAGTTAGTACAACTGTCGATTATTCAGGTTCTTTGTATAAAAATATAGAGAGTAAAGTTTTGCATTATTTGCCACACATGGTTTTTTTAAAGTTAAAATTTTAGTTTCCATTGTTTCTTAACACTCTCAGAAGTTCAAGCACAAATCTGTTGCTGCTATTTTGATAGATACTAGCTACGCACAGGGCAGTTCAGACACAATTCTTGGGGGACATACTCTGGATTTACTGGCAATTCCAGATGCTTTCTCAGTTAGTGCAAGCTTCGTTTTTATCAGAATATACAGAAGGAGTAAGTGTAATACACATTGTCCTGTGTGCTACACATAGTTCACCATTCTTCTCAACTGGTTCCCCAATTTTAATGAGAATCTTAACTGTGGGGCTTTTTGACTTTTCTGCCCCTCTTCTTCCCTGATTATTGGATCACCAACCCCCTTCACAGTTTTGCTTACACCATGTTAAAAGCCCATTCTTTATTCCTCTGCATACCTTATTATGTTCTCAGCTCAGCTCTTTTGTTAGTAACCCTTCTCCCACCCTTCTAAAACCAGTTGAGAAAATCAAGTTGTTGTCCATGATATCACTTTGACAACATCTGCCTCCTTTTGCAGACCTTCACTTGCTTCAAGATGAAGGACTTTGTTTTGATGACTGCTTCAAAGTACATGACATCTGAATAGCTGCTTTCACGTTTAACCCTTCCATTCCTCAGCAGGATCCAATTCGACAGCCCTTTTACTGCATTCCCTCTTAAATGCCTCTAGATTTCCTCCATGAAGTGACTTATGCTCAGAATATGCTTGCCAGTCTCACATATTGTGGCACTAGTTATTATTCAAGTGTCTTAGGACCTTAGGACCTCAGGACCTCACTGCTTTTTTTTTTTCCCCTGCACAGGGGAAAGGGAGAAAAAAAAAATACTCTTGCATTCTCGAAGTGAAATCATGGATTTGTTTGTTATATTATTATTGTATTGCTATTCTCCCTTATTTTACACACTTTCTCCCCACTTTTTTATTCATTTACTATGTTGTGTCACATGTGGACTGCATATTCCTGTGCCCAAAGGCCATATCTTCAATTTTAAGTGGCGTTATATAGTCTGCATACAGATAAGTAAAATAGTAATTAGGGTTTCATTTGTTTTGCACACAAACATTCTATTCCACTACTTCTTAAAATAAAGGAAGCTAAATTTGCTGACAGCTTCATTAATGGTACTACTTCTCTGACAGGAAACAATAAAAGCAAAGAAAGTCTCTCTATTTGACATATAAGATACTTCTAAGTTTGTACTGAGAAAATGAGGAAAAAACATTGACTAGATTTTAAATTCTTAGCTAAAGCAATGTTAAACAACTGTGGTCAAATAATTGTATTCTGCTGCAACAGCATTAACTACTACAGGCTAAATTTAACTAAAATCTAATTAGGCCAGATTCATCTTCATATAACTAAAAGAGAAATTATTTAACAGGTTCTGGTAGAATCTGGATGTAATTAATAAGTATAAAGTTTACCAGTCACACAAAATAAGCTGTTTATAAGGACTTCTTGGAAATGGAGAACACCAAGCAAACAGCTAATTTGCCAATACTAAAATATTAGGTTTTAGCAGTGAAGCAGATTGGTATGCTCAAATTTTGGTAACATACTGAGTACATAGGATGTATACACACACATACGTATGTATCACACGTCATCTTCACTGTATCTATGCGATACACACTAGAATTAGGGATTTGCATTATGTTCTATATAAAAAAAGTTTACAGAGAGATCCAAACAGTGCTGCAGCGGGCATGAGGAATGATTTACCCTACTGTTTCCACATCTTTTTTTCACTCATTTAGATTCACTGAGTCATTCATCCCAGCCTGCAAAGCAGAGTAAGAATAGCACAGAAGGCTGGAACAAGTTCTTCCACTTCTCAGCTGAGTCCTACTCGAATACCAGCAGCAAGTCCTGCGAGACAGGAGTGTGTGCCCTGGACCCAGCGCTTGTCTCCTGTTACAGCTGGCACAGCCCAGGCCTCTGTGGCTATTTCAATCATGGCAGCTGCTCCGGCTGCAGCTCCCAGACCCGGGCCATTACAGCTAGAAATAAAGGCAAAGAACTTTAAACATGCAAACATAAGACACCGACACTGTGGTGGCATCCAGACAAACTTCATTACAGGGTTCCTTTTATCCTTCTCTGATTGCAACTGAAATTATTTTAATGCAGAAAGATTGTTCTTGGGCTAAGTGCCTGCTTTGCATATATATGGCAGTGCCACAGCCTAAGAAGATAGCTGCTATAATTTTCCGACTACAGTCTTAGTTTTCTTCAGATTACTATCTTGGCTGTACATATCACATCTCAGACAGCTAAATATAATGAAATTTTCTATTTAATAACTGGTAATCACAAACATACCTAATCTTCAGTTAAGAAGTTCCCTTGTCTGCAAATAAATATAGAAAAATAATGTCCACTGTTTAGGTTTTAAACAATCAAAAGGACTGGCAAAATTCAACTGTATAGTACGACCACACAAAGATTCTTGCAAGTTAGAAGGCACAGGGACACAAAGCCCTCAACTAAATCAGATTTACTGACTTCTCTCTGAAGGATAGAGCCAGAAGGAAGGATTCATTTTCAAGTAGATTCAGAAACAAACTAACTACAACAGAACCACACCATGACTAACAAAAGGAAACATCTCTTAGAGGTGGACAACTAAACAGATGCCTTTAAGATCATTTAATATAATCCTTACCATAGAAAATAGCTGGAACAGTAACACGACCCATTATTTTTCTTCATATATGTTTGTCAAGTCTTAACAAATTTCAGAATAGCAATGGATTGTGGATTAGTTTAAGTCCTTGGAAAACCTAATTAAGGTTCTCTAATAAGGACGGTCCAGGAGTTTTGTTCCAAATATCTGTACCCATGCTGCTCTGGTTGCAAAAATAAACCATTTTATTTTTAACAGAAACCAAGCCAAACTAAGTCTGTTAAGGCAAAAGCAAGAGCAGTAGAATACGTTTAGTCAGTCGTTCTTGTCACTGAACTACGTTAAAGCTTTTCACACCAGGTGAACCTGACCCTTGTGGCTTATGCAGAGGGAAATGTACTTCATGGCATGAATGATGAGCTTGAGATGACACTGCCAACACCCGATACTTTGATATTAAGTGCTGCATTCTCTAATGTATAACTTAAGGAGCCCAATTAACATATATAACATACTGTACTTTCAGGCATCTCAATTAAAAAAAAAAAAAAAGCCTCTTACCCATATTTTCTCACACCCAGCCTGCTTACAACTCAAAATAGAAAAAGTATATATAGTAGAACAATAAATGGAATATCAGCTTTTGGCTAAATGTAACAGCTGCTGTGCAGCTACCTAGCCTGCTTGCTGGTAAAAGGCAGTACAGCAGCTCAGAGGTTCACTATACCACTAGCTGTGTCATTGTCTGCCGTTTACTCCAACCCAGAAGGTACACGCCTTTCCACTGCTCCTGCTTAAAACTAATAAAATTATTTTAATGCACCTCACAGGTTCAAGCAAGTACAGTATGTAACAAAACAGACAAAGGGACCACAGGAAAAGCGTGAGTTACAGCACGATTGAAAAAAGATCGTAAGGAAGTTTAATGTGTGGCATAACTGAAATAAAGTATATATTTATGCACAGGATAATCAATTAAATTACAGGATTATATTTATACACAAGATAATCAATTAAATCCAATTTTGAAAGTGTGAAAAACAACGCATACCATAAACTGCAAGTTACTCATACACACTGTGAAGTCGTAAATGGATGACAGCCATTCAGTAAAGTGATTTGGGCATTGTTTTGGAAGTTCAGTTTAAAAAATTGCCTACTACCTCATCTCAGAAACACAAGTTGTTCCACAAGCAGCAGATTAGTGTCTATAAACATGCCCCTTCTCCCATATTTCTTACGCAACTCCCACCCATCCCACAAAAGGGATACCCAATTCTCCCCCAGATCTCTTACGGCATGCCAAGTGAACAGAAGACAAAATATATCGTGCTTTGTCCAGAACGGTGTATGCACCAGCATGCTTTGCAGGATCCCTACCCTGACCGGGCAGCCAGTTCTAAGCAAAAAGAATTACCTGGGCTGAGTTCTGCTCTGTTTTCTCCTTGAGAAACCTCTACCTTGGAATTGTCTCCTCTATCCAGTTCCTAATTTGCATGAAAACAGTAGCAAATTAAGCTCTTGAGACTTCTAGCATCTTTCACATATGGTTGAAATTGGCTAGCAGATTCAGAAGTTAATGGTGGAGATGGAAGGGTTCACAGATGGCGGTGACAGTCTTCTGTGTCCAAAGTGCCTATTTTTTCCCTCCCTCTCTCCCAGAAATAAGAAACAAAAGAAAAAATGCAGAGTACTGAAAGCTGCGGAAGGTAGACACTTCTAGAGTTCAAAACAAAAAAATGTGATTTTACTGCAAACCCAAGAATGATGACTTGGAATAAAATGCCGTCACCACCCAAAGACCTGGTGGTTTCCAAACTCAGGAGACTGGGGGAAAACAAGGAGAATAAAGGCCTTATCTAAATGACTAGGGGTCTCATTCATTCTCACAAGAGAGAACACAGATCTTCAAAACTGCTACCCACAACTATTCTTTCTTTCTCTCCCCAAGCACAAAAACTTCATTTCACCACCTAACTGCAAACAAGTCTGACAAAGCTAACACACTATCTCTGTCTGGCTGTCTAGTACACCTTGGTTTTCATCCCACTGCAAGCCAGATTGAATCCTTCATCCTTTCCAATCTCTCCTGTCCTGCTAGCTTTTCTTCCTCCTGGTCACACACCCAGACCGATCTCACCTACCAGACTCCACTCCTGCTGCTCAGCCCAGCTTCCAGCTCTGCAACCACCAGAGTCAGGAGGGCACCATTGGAAATTTAAATTTTAGGAAGAGCACAAGTCTTTAAATTGCAAAAAATTCATTTTAAAACATTGATCATCACCTCAAGCTTCCCATTGCAAATTACGGTAGCCAAGTTTGAGACACTAGGCTTCAACACGTGAACTTATCAGACTGATGTTCCCTGCCAAGTGTCTGTGTGTGTACTCCAAACTACGTGTTCAGATGGATTGCCACATATTAATTAAGGCATATCTTAAATAATCTTGCATTAGAATAGAAGGGGGAAAAAAAACCTACTACTGTTGCATTATGAAAAACATGCTCATTAAGCACTGTAACAGGACAGACTACCTAGACAGACTGTGAAATCCCTCTTCGCTGGAGATTTTAGAGATGTTAGACAAACACTGTATCTGTACTTACACAACCAGACCATGGAGGAAACAGAAGTCACTTCCAGCCTTACACTTCTGCGAATTTATGGTTCAGAGAAAGAAAAAAAAAAAAAAAAAAAAAAATCAAACCCAAACCAGTATCAACCAAAAAGACAACCCCACAAAAATCAATTTGAGTACCAGAACATTTGTGTGCTGGAGAACAGTTCTTCCATTTCACTTATTTTTAATTCAAATTCAAGCAGTGAGCAGTTCCACCAAGCCTACAAGCTTAATAAAATAAATGCTTAAAACTGCTTGTAAGCTATGCACAGATGCCAGTCATACCCAACACCAAGCCTGTTTTATTCAGGGCATAAACATTTTGTTCCAAATGAAACTTTACACATCATTTACAGCCCTGGCTGGGAAAATGAGATTCTGCTCAGAAAATGACAGCACATATTCATGGCGCAGCCACACTGAGTCCAAAACACAATATAGCTCCAGTGACAGTAAGCCATGCACTCTATTGGTAGCAATAAAACATTTCTGAAGAAACCTAACATATCAACATTCTCAGCCCTCTGGGGAGAAAAGCAGGGGAAGGTGGCATCTGCCAAGCAAACAATGCCACTGACTATACAGACTACTGAGAAATACTTTAGGAACATAGAAAGGCAGGGGGGACAATGGTGTAACGGTCAACAGAAGGTTTTTTAGAGATCATAATACATGCTAGAGAGATGTTACCAAAACAACCACTTTATACAAAGTTCGCCATAAGAATTATAAGAAACACAGTTATGCTTCCCTCTTTGTCCAAGGTGAAGTGAGGTTTGCCTTCCTTTATGATGGAAAGATAGGCTGACAATTCAGCCAACCTTGATTCCTTTGAGGGTAAAACCATTCACACTGAAGCAAGGTATCTATGTCATGTCTCAGGGCTTGAAATTTGGGCTCCTTGGCCATTGGACAAGGAGTGTAGCTTCCATTTCCTCATAGGCTATGCTTACACTGCATGGTTCAGTACAGAAGTACTGAGGTTTGCTTGGAAACTGGAAGCAGCTTAGACAAAATATCAGAGAGGTTCATACAGACTGATTTACCTAATGGAAAAAAGGCTCTTCTCAGCGGGGTAGATGGCCCTGTGCAGAATCCTGTGCTTTCAGAGCCACGCTATTTCTTTACACAACTAGACAGTTAACGAAGCCCTAGTCTGGCATACAGGCTGCACTTGTACGTGTGGTTATCCATCAAGCATACCAGTCTTGCTCCTCAAGCAAACAGTCTGTTTCCATCTGCTAGGCTAATATTTCTGAGACAGCTCCCAAGTCAAACAGAAAAATAAGTTTAATTTTTAGATTACATCTGAATGAGAAGTAGAAACTGGGGTGCAGATAGCTTTAAAAAAAACCAAAGACAACCCTATTTAATATCCAAGATACATAAAGTCAATTACTAATTCAAAACACTGAATTAGAAGAACTGAGTTGAACTGCCAAAGGAGGCTTTTCCTCACATCACACAATTCATATTTCAAATGAATTATGTTGAGATATGAAAGTAACTTTAACTGGCAAGACAGAATTGGATAAAGATGCTTCAGTTCACTAATTTTAATTAATAATTAAAATATCATTTAAAAAAATACTTCAAGCTCTATCCCATTCCATTCACACTGAAAATTTTGAGGCCCTGTTGAACCACACAGATAGAGACTTATGAAAAGATTCCCAAACATAAAAGCATATTCTGTTTGCTTTAATTTTCACTTTATACTTTCCGCAAACAATTTACACATTAGACAATGGAATGCTGTCTACCCTGGGTATGTATAAAGAAGGAAAAGTGGTTTAGTATTGCATATCACACAAGCCAATCAAGTGAAACAAGGAAAGATTGTATCTTTAATATCAGGTCTATACAAACACCCAAACAAAATTCTTTAGCAATACTGGGGAACAGCTCAAAGGTTCACCAACCACCTCTTCAGGTACAACCCTCACAACTAACACATCTGAATCCTCTACAATATAAGGGCATGTAAATATGTCTCATAGTTCTAAACAGAATATTTAGAAAGAGATATTTCAAGTAATTTGAAAAATAAAGAACAAAGTAGCACAAACCATTTTTTTTTTTCCCAATATAACTTTTTAAACCCCTCAAATTTGTACCTAAAATTAGCATTGGTAAAGTATTCTTACTGCAATATTTCTCTTTACAAGGGCTAATATATGATTTAAACACAGAGTTACCAGATACTTGTTAAGATCTGGATTTTATGGAGGAAGCCAGTAATATTCCCCCCCCCCCAATAATCAGCAAATAATTCTGAATCTAGAGCTAGTTCTTTATTGTATCTTCAATTACAAATGTGAAGGAAGAACCACCTTCTTTCTTCATTTCTATTCCAGATTATGAGTCAAACTGTCATCTAAGCCCCACTGTTCAGATGTTTTTTTTGTCATCATCTTTCCATCTTTCCTTTCCTGCCCATAATAAGCCCAGGTCTTTGTGGAGCTCTCCCCAGGGAGGTCCAGATATTCTCCTCCAGACAGAAACTTACAAACCTGTTATGAAAATATTTTCCCCTCTGATGTCGTGATTTTGCATTTATAAACACTCAGTTCTATACACTGCTGAGATATAGTATCCATTCACTAACCAGAAGTAAGCATTGATAGGGGTTTTCAAAGCTACAAAGGCAGCAATTTCACTCTGATGGGAGCATACAGTTCATACTTTGGGGGAGGGGAAGAGAAGAAAGAGTGTTGGCTCTTTCATGAACATAAAAGGGCAGAATTACACATTAGTGTAGCTTCCCCATGTATAGACATATTTTTTTCTGAAATGCAGCGTAAACTTAAAATCAACCATTAGTTACTTTAACTAAAGCTCAAATCATCCGTGTAATTACTTTTACAGAGGATTATGAGCAGGGTTTTTTAAAATGCGGATTGTTAAAATTTCACAATTAAGAAATAAATCATAATGGGAAATTACATTCCTATTCACAAAACAACCAAACAAGCTGGCATCATTAATACCCTTTTAACAAGGGAAAACCAGAACTGAAACACCGGGGATACCACTGCCAGGTCAGGATTGAGGTGAATTGGCAAAATTGTGCAAATGGGCTCATACCGCACCTGCCCAGCCCCTGGCCTGGTTCAAATCCCTACTTGCTCCTTCAGGAATCCTTCTCCTTCATCAGGGCAGAGAAATCACCAACTCACTGGAGTTTTCACAAAGAGGAAAAAAGCCTATACTAGTTAAAAATTAATATTTGAAGGAAGAGTTGAGATGCTGGGCATTTTGATTCATATGTGCTTTAATACTGAGATTTTTGACCTTCAGAAGTCCCTTCTTCCAGAAAAAAACGGGAAAAAAAGGCGGGGGGGGGGAGAAAAAAGAAACCACTCCTCAGAAACTACCACAGAGAGACGCTGCAGACATCAATCTAAAATAATGGCAGTCAAAGGTCAGGATGATATAGGCAACATCAATCTTTTCATTTAAATATCTTATTGAAAGAAACCTCTTAAAAAGCAAAGCAAGAAAATCAGGAACTATCCAGTCAGAGTGATGAAGCAGCTGCCTAAACATGTATAATTTACAGGATTTTCCTAATAATGACACCAAGTACCTTCAACTTCGACAAATAATTCTGTTTTAAGACCTCGCTGAAATGTAATATGGAAACTACCATCAGCTTGGTGGGTCATCTTAGCAAGATACAGCAATTTTCTTACAAAGATTCATTTACGAATTATGCACATTAAATTACAAAAATAACACTAAAAAAAAAAAAAAAACCAACAACTAAGCACTGCAAATTATATCCCAATTAGCAAAAGGACACCAAAGTCCTAAGAGTCTTCCAAAACTGCTGGGAAATGCACACTGCAAGAGGAATCGGTATTAGCGCCTAACAAAGCTGGGTAACACTCAGAAGGCTCCAACATGCTAATCTTGTCACCATGACAGAAAACCAAAGGATGCCAGACCAATACACATCTCCCTTGCAGTATCACGGCCAAACATCCTACATAGCTGACATTGAGCTTCTGAGCAAAATTAAAAATAGGTCTAGAGTGTCCAAAAATACGAATAAGGACGCTCTTAGCATCCATGCTTCCAACTTCTCTTTTAGAAAAAGAATACTCTTCAAGACCTTTCAGCATTCCTCAACGGTGTCTTGTATTACTGTTCTATAACTGCAATAGGAATACCCACATTTTTGCTCCAGATCCCTCTTCCAAGAGAAGGAAATATTATAAAACTGCAGCACATGTTTAAGGCCCCTAAAAGCACCGATGCTGATAAAATTAAAAATGGCTGTGCCCAAAGATCCCACAGCAAAACGGGCACAGCTCTGCTGACGATTAAAATATATATTAAAAATTCCAGCATTACCTTACAAAGGGCGAGGTATGCAAAACCAAAAAGATTATATATTTTTCCAAAATTGAAATAAGTTATTAGACAAGAGATGCAGATCTAGGCAAAGCATACGTCTTGAATGCAGGTCATTTACACAATAAAGCAGGTTTTATTCTCCGAGACACTTAACGTACATCGGGATTTCAAAACTTTATCAGGCTGGAATAGATGCACACCACTTTTTAAGGAGACCCAGATGTGCCCAAATACCAGCCGACCCCACCCCCATCTCCCTCTGCCAAAATGGCCAGTTCGTTACACCCACTGGCTACTTACCAGCCGCAGTGCTGAGCAGCAGGGTGGCACTGGAGAGCAGGAGCACCAGCACAAGGTGCTGCAGTGAGGCAGTCATACCTGGGGAAGCCAAGGTTCGAGGCAGGACGAGGGAAAAAATTAAAAGAAATAAAAGAAAAGGGGGGGTGGGAACCCGACGAGAGGAATTTCCTCCTTCTTCCGCACAGCCTTCCTCAACTCTCTCGGTTTACAATCCCGTCTGGAAGGGCAAATGGCAGATGAGAGGAGCCGTCTTCGCTCTTACTCCATTACACCCGCCTGCCTTCATGCCTGGGGTGTCGGCACGGCTTCGCGGACCCTGGGGAAGCGCCTGCTCCTGCCTCCCAGCCCCGAGGCATGTCCCCCCGCCGGGGAACGGCGGCACGCTCCCGACCGAGCTGGGAACAAGGCTTATTTCCCACGCAGCTTCACGATATCGAAGAAACAGCCCGGTTGAGGAGGAAACATATCCAGACGCGAGCCCGCGTCTACAGCAATGTCAGTCAGAGCT
This sequence comes from Strigops habroptila, assembly GCF_004027225.2. NCBI lineage: Eukaryota > Metazoa > Chordata > Aves > Psittaciformes > Psittacidae > Strigops > Strigops habroptila. Next base: position 13,004,828 of record NC_044281.2, on the reverse strand, counting down.
GCCCCCGCCGGCTGACCGGGGCACGGTCACAACAGGCTCTACGGGCTCACGGCAGAGCCGCGTCCCATCCCGTTAAAAGTCTCTGTCTTCTCGCCGCCCCTCTTCGCTGCCTCACGCTCCCGGGAAGGCGGCGGCGATGCCCTCAGTCCCTCCGCGGCGAGGCGCGACCAGCTCCGTTCTCACGGCGAGGGCTGCGGCTGCATCCCGGCCCATCTGCCTCCCGCGCCGGGCGGGCTCCACCGCGCGCCCCCCGCCACCGAAGCGACGCCACCGTCGGCCACCCCGACAAAGGTGGGGCCCGGAACGCGGGGCGGCGGGAGCGAGGCCCCTCCTCGGCGGCTCCAGCTGCGAGGGCACCCGGCTGCCCTCCGCGGGCGAGAGCGCGGCCGAGGCCCTTCCCCGCGCCGGGGGCCGGCGCTCCCGCTCCTCTGCCTACCCTCCCCGAGTTCCCACAGCGCCAAGGCAGCCCCCGGCCTAGCCCGGCCTCCTCTAACCCCTCAAGTCTCCGCTCAGCCCGACGAAAGGCTCAGCCCCTCCGCGCTGCCAGCTCCGCACCGCTCCGCCTCCTTCCCCTGCCCGCTGCCGGCTGCCGGCTGCGGGCGGGTGCCGAGGGCCGGAGGTCCGCCGCCCCGCCGCGGTTCGCGCCCCCTCCCGCCGGCCCGCCCCAACAGCACCAGCGGCCCCGCCGGCTCCAGACACAAAGGGGAGTCAGTCCAACCGCCAGCCCGGCCCGCCGCGCCCCCCGCCGGACAGGCCCCGCCCCGCCACCGCCGTCACACGGAGGGGCCGGGCGGCGCCCGCCTCCCGCCGCCGCGCCCCTGACCATAGAGGTGGGCCTCCAGGTAGGTAGAGAGGGGCCCCCGCGGGCAGAAGGGCGGGCGGGGGCAAGGCGATGGGGCGACCCGACGTGGGCCGCCATGTTGTGGGAGGGGGCGCCGGGCCGGTGTCGGTGGGGCGAAGGGCGCCGGGGCGACTAGAAGAGCCGGAGACGAGGGGTGGGTTTGTGAGATAGGCCCGGCCTCGCCCCGCCTGGCATGGGTGAACGCTCCCGACGGCCCTTCCCGGGAAGGCCGCGGGCAGCCTGCGGGAAAAACGTCTGAGCCTGTCACCAGGGAAGTGAGAGCTCAGGGATCACAAAACCGCGTCGAACAAAAAGAAAAGGCAGAAAAAACCCAACAAAACAATACTTTGCAGGCCCTGAGGTTGCATCTCCTTTGAACTCTATGGCTTTCCTTTCAAAAACCCCAAAGCTGCTGCCTTGTCCGCTCCTCCAAGCCATCACAGAATGGTCCTCGTTGGAAGGGACCTTTAAAGATGGTTGAATTCCAGCTCCCTGACACAGGCAGGGACACCCTCCACTAGACCAGGTTGTTCCAAGCCGTGTCCTGCCTGGCCGCCTCTCATGGTCCCTGTTGAGCTCCACTACAAGCACCAGCAGTACTACCTGCTCCTCTCCCTCACTGAACCCAGGCAAGCGTCCTCCCCCCCCAGCTCATACAGCTCTGCCGGGCTCTCCCAAGCAAGACCATTATCTGCTTCTTAAAGAGATTTTATGATTTCAAAACAAAGATAAAGTTAACCCGCTGAGCAGTTGGTATGCTTTAACCTTTGCTGTGTTGCACAGGACCAAAGAGATAAATTGAGGCTAGCAGCTGATTGGAGAACTGTGACTGGAATGCAGTGTCTGATGTTCTGGCCTAACAAGGCTCTTTCAAACAAGTTTTACTGGGTGTAGCATAGAAAAAGCTTCTTAAAAACATCCGGCACACAAGAAGGTACCTTCACATTCGGCCTTCTCCAAAGGGTCAGTTATGGGAAATGCCTCCCTGTGCCTGAATTCCTACACCATTTTCAAGAATGGGGTACAAGGAATATGAATGCAAAAATCCAGTTCCACACCTCAGAATATTAAATACCACTACATAAAATGGTGTAGCTGCAAATCGGAGTTACAGTTTTAATGATAATAAAAGGTTTCTGCATATCTCTGTTCCTCTTCACAAGCCATAAGAGGTGAAATAGATGTAATGTGATTCTTGCATCAAGAGAATTATTAAATAAATTCTAATAGGATGTTGTGATGCTTTGTCCAGAGACACAGTTTGACATTCCTGGGGTCAAGCTGAGTTTATGTGGCTGATTGTTATATAAATGTTTTAAAAGTTTGTTACAATATCTTTACTTCCAATCTGTGCAGATCTAACATGGATATTGGTGAGAGACAATAAAATGTAGAATCTGCAATTGTAAGTTGTATTGCCCCTTTCCAGAACTGCAACCACATGTTAACCACAGTATCCTTCCTGTTATTTGTGAAATGCAAACTGTCAAGAACTAACCTTTAAAAGCAAAAAAACACAACAACAAGCAATAGTTTACCTCCAAGAGAGGAAAAAAACCCCAACACTGAGTATTTTTTGTGGGCTCAAACTCCAGTGTTCTTTTCTGGTTCAGCAAGGACACCAAACTATGCAACTTCTGCCCAGCTGAACCTACCAATAAAAGAAGCGAGGTGTACTTTGCTCACAGAAAACAAGAACCTAACTGTGTGGGCTGCACAGCACTTTCACTGTTTAGATGGTAAAAGAAAATTACTGTAATTGTTTATGACGTGTATCAAAACCTGCTAAGCCTGAAGTAAATGACAGAAGTCTCACTTGTTTTAATGGTTTTAGTTTTGGCTCAGTGGTTAATACTGGGAGTTCTTCACAGGAAATTGTACAAAACAGAAATTCTGCCGTAAAATACAGGCTTGGGGTTGTTTGGGGTTTTTTTTCTCTGCAAAACGGATTGTATTTTTGTTCTGTTTTCCTAGAAAGAAGGAACAGGACATGCCATTTTTAATACAATTATTTCCCCTCGGTTTCACAAAAACACAGACCCCGATCAAGAAAACACCCTTGTGAAGGCCATGGGGCTGTGGATTTGCTTTGCCTGAGCTTGGGCTGATCTCCCAGTCTTGCGATCCCAGCAGTCTGCAAGGCTTTCTCCTCCGTCCCTAACCTATTTTGAGTTTTGCAAAAGAGCTTCTCCTCAAGGGCCAGGTCGCTCCTAGCCCTGTGTGGCTGCGAAGGGCCCCTGGACACACATGGATGCCAGGTTGCAGAGCCAGAGCCGTTGCACCCCTGTTTCTCTGGAGCTGCAGGGCCGAGGAGGGGCTGACCCCCGCTTCACCACACAGATGTAGGAAGTAATCGCTGCTGTCTAAGCGCAGAAGCAGCTTCCTTTTCCCACGGTGGTGGGAGGAAACCAGAGATCTAAGTTGTCAGACTCAGACTCAATCATTGTTATGTGCTTGGACAAGAACATATTTATAATTCTTTCTGTGATATTGTTTCATCTGCAAGCTAGGATTTCACTAGTCTAATATTTAGCAATGTCAAGTAAGACCCACAGAAAAATACTCAGGATCATGAAAACTTGCAGAACTGCAGCAGAGAAAATGTGACATGGGTTCAGGTAAGGGTAGGGGAGAGACAAGAGAAAACCTGTAAAATCGGGGATTATAGGCCTAAAGGATGCTGGAGAGGGACTCTTCATCAGGGACTGTAGCGATAGGACAAGAGGTAATGGGTTTCAACTTAAACAGGGGAAGTTCAGGTTACATATAAGGAAGAAGTTCTTTACTGTGAGGGTGGTGAGGCACTGGAATGGGTTGCCCAAGGAAGTTGTGAATGCTCCATCCCTGGCAGTGTTCAAGGCCAGGCTGGATGGAGCCTTGGGTGACATGGTTTAGTGCGAGGTGTCCCTGCCCATGGCAGGGGGGATGGAACTAGATGATCCTGAGGTCCTTTCCAACCCTAACTATTCTATGATTCTATTACCAAAATCTAAAAGAAAATATATTGGCTGAAGCACTCTACTTCCACCAGGAAGAACTTTATCCAGTGAAACAACAATATTGAACTTAATGGAGACAAAATTGTTAAAAAGTAGAATGAGGAGAGAAGACTTTACAGAATTGATGCTCTTTTGCAACTGTGTTCGCTGTTGTCACAGCCAGGCAGGGGCAAGGCTGCGCCAGGAGGGCAGTCATGGGACAGGGGCAAGGAGGACAGTGGCTATGGTGGTGCAAGCACCCAAGATGCGAGTCTGATGTGCAACAAGTCCATGTCAGGGCACATGTGTCTTGCCCTCGGGCAAGGGAGCTTGGAACAACAGTCACATGGAGCACGCAGCGTACTGAGATGAGAAATAAGGCTGATAGGCATCTGAGATGTTTCCCGCCGTCAGTCATACTGATGCAGACGCAAATATGTTGATACCACTTCCGAATACAACTCTGTACCTATGTGTAATTAAAGATGTTCTTGTTAGCATCTCCTTTAAACAATACACATCTTTTCTTTTTAATTACCTGGAATATGGAAAACTCTTTTCATGCTTCCAAGAGAGTATTCCAAACAGTGGAAAATAAAATTAACAAAGGATGAAGAAAACAAAAATGAACTACCAAACAATAGCTTTAGCCCTATTTCTTTTTAGGAAATGCAATGTTCAGGCACTTTAAAAAGATTTCTCAGGATAGGTTCACTGTTATCCAAGAGTTTTTCAGCGCTGACGCAATATAGCTATTATCATCGTTAGGACTCAGGGGACTGCTCTTTTTGACAGGGCCTTTCATGAAGTTAACAAATCAGTTTAAAACAAGCCATAAATTATATTTGGCTGCCCATCAGCTTGGCCAGAGTGTTCTCTCAGTGCTCTCACAAGCATCGGGGAAAGAGGATAATAACGTGGTCCAATGTTTAGCTTTTAGGGGCTATTTCGTTCGCAATTTGAAAACAAAGCATCCCCATAGCATTAACTCTGATGCATAAACATATGTTAGAACAGCAATCAAGATGTTTGCAGACTTTCCTACAAATAAATATACGCATTCTGGATCTTAAGTAACAGCTTAATAAATAATGGATTTGGTACAGGTCTCTACTGTGAATGCCTGCCACTCATTGCTAAATTAGGGAACTGTCAGCAAGATCACCTCCCCAATCTCGCCTCCTGTAACAGCGCATGGAGAGAAAGGTGGTTTCTGATAGCCAGGATGCAAGCCTTATATAGCTCTCTAGATTAACAACCTGAACTGCAGCCAGAATGAACTGAAAAGACAATACTGTCTACTTACAGTCTGCTGAGTTAGCAGCTAAAGCTTCAGCCAGTGCAGCCGAACAAGTAATCACACGCAGATGTCGTTACCCTCGGAAGTATTCAGTTACTTATTTTATATAGATTTTCCCATCGGTGTCCAATCTGGGGTGTTGCCCAGAGACATTAACACACCCCTGTAAGTCCCCGTGGAGTCAGAGGTCAGGATAGCGAGGGTGGCTGTGGAAAGACCATAGTTACAGGGAAGTGGGCACATGGTACACAGAAAGAAAAGTGGTAAATTCTTCCAAAGGGACTTTGGAAGCAACCTGGACCCAGAAGTACCTTTCTTCAGTATGGACATGTTTCCTTGGGAAACACCCTGCCCTTCAGAGCCTTCCTGCAACCTACCAGCACCACTTTCACCTTGTCTGAACTACTGTCAGTTTCTGGTCCTTTTCCAGGGCTTGGTTTCATCTTGGGAAAACAGATTCTGCAAAAGAGGGACAAAGAGACACCAAACTGTGACTGAAGCCCCGGAAGAATCCTTTGTGGCAGAAAGTCAGTTCCTTTCTGTTCTTTCTGACAGGCAGGAAAAGCGCTATCTACGACGTCAGGTCTGTCTGCCCTGCCAACATGCAAGACCGGCAAAACCTCCTGTGGCATCACATACCAGAGCAAGCTCTCACGCTCCCATTTCTACCAACAGCCTTAAGGAAACGGTAAATTGAATTCCCTGCCTCAGAGGGAATTCTTTTCCCCTTTAGTCCAGTTAAATAATCTGTGCCAGACATTACTTTTGGCCTTTAGACTCATAAAAGTCCATCTGAGGGCTGTTATCACTTCATTTTTCTTTGTCTCTGAAGCACAGAAAAGAGCACCAACTGTCAAGCCTCTGAAAAAAATCAACATTTGTGAGTATGAGCTAGTAAGTGTTTTCAGACCTGGGGTTTTCTAACTCTGCCATGTTGCTGTGTAGTCTACTGCAAAGTGAACCATACTTTGCAATGAAGTCACAACAGTCTTTGACATCATTAGTTCTATCAAAAGAGAAGTTTTGTGGCAGCTGTTTACCTTTTGATGGGAGACTTAATTCATGTAATGCAAAAAATTAAATGCACTGCTCTTGTGGCAGTCCCTGGAAAGATTTGTTTTGATATTAAACTTATTTTCTTTTATGCTGGTCTCACATGTCCTGGTTTTGGTATAGTGAGTGGTTTCCTAGGGGAAACCAGTAATTGCATGATCAAAGATGCAAGGATCAAGCCTGGAAATGTAAGCAGGTGAGTGTGTGACAGGTAAGCCTTCGGTACTCATAGAATCATAGAACAGTTTGGGTTGGATGGGACCTTAAAGACCGCCTAGTTTCAATCCCACTGCCATTGGCAGGGACACCTTCCACTAGACCAGGTTGCTATCCAAAGCCTTATCCAGCCTGGCCTGCTCAGAGAACAGGAAGAGGAAGGTTCATACTGTGGAATAAACACACAAAGAGAATATTTTGCATCTAAAAGGGTTAGCAGCGAAATAGTTAAGAGACATTTTTACATTTCATAATACGTGATATTTCCCTGTGATAATGAACTACCAACAACATTCGTAGCAGTCACCGTCTTGTTTTAGAGATAACACTGCTTAGTCTGTGAAAACCTTATCTGCATTTTGGGGGTGGAGGTGAGAGAAACTTTCAAGCTAGCTCTGAGGAGCACCTCCCACTTTGAATTAAGTCTGAAATCTTATGTTAAAGGCCACTTGCAGCTTGCCTGAGTCTTTTGGCTTGTTCATCACAACATAAAATGGGAAATTTGCTGCAGGGTGTTTATCAGCTCAAAACATCACTTATTCATTAAATCCAACAATGGACTTAGTCAGAAATAGAAGTGTAATGAACTGTGTTGGAATCATCTCCTGGTCCATGGCAGAGGGGTATGTCATCGCATAGGCCTGCAGGGTTTCACTCCTGAGAGCTACCTGAGCCTTCTCACACTCGTGACAGGTGGCTGGGAACAGAGCTCCTGGAATCTCCAACACACTCTTCTCCTACTGATACCTTCCTTTTTCCTTTTGTTTTTAGGTGGGGTTTTTTTTCCCTGTTGTTGTTAGGGATATTTTTTAATCACTCACTATACAAGCTCGTTGGCAGTGCAAGCCTGGTTGGTTTTCAAAGGCCACCTTTTTCTCTCTGTTCTTTAATTTCTCATGGATGATTAGACCTAAAAATATTTCTCAAATTGGCTCAATACTTCTAGCAGAAAGCTAATAAAAACGCTCTTTGAGAACAAAATGAAAGCCTCTGATAAAGCCTTGGTGGACCTGCACTCAGTTTGCCATGGTGGAGGTCTGGAGGAAGCAGCCTCTGTGTGTGCTCATTGCTAACCACCCTTGAACTCCACACCAGCCTGACAGATGCCAGATGTTCACCTGAAAGAGAGAAGCAGTATCTACAAAATGCAGGCATTACTTGTTATTTTAAATGTCAAATTTTAATGGCCAACCAGCCATGCATTTAACTGCTCCCCAAATGTCCTGAGTGGTGGTAGCAGCAGTGGCACCATTTGCCCCTGAGTGACACCAAGCCTTGGAGGTGTGAAGCCTCAGTGTTATTCCACTCCCCAGAGAACACACCATATACCTTGAGTGGCTCTGACATCTTTGTTGCTGCCTGCCAAACACGGATGGCTGGTGGGGTGAGGGCACGGTCAGAGTTGCATTTGTCTCCTGCCTTTTTTCATCCTTTTTTTGGCAGCTGCTTTGCAGCCATGGTTCTCCTCTGAGGCTGTTGTTTTGGGCAGTCATTTAGTGTAAGAGGACACATATCCCCTTCTCTCCGTGTACTTCAGCAGTGGCAGTGCAACCCTCAGCCTTTGCTGTTACTTGGCTTGTTGGTCTCTCCCTATTTCCTTCTCAAGGAGTCAGCAGCAGTGTCGAGAGAAAACCTTTAGTTCAGGCTGCTTACCAAGTTCCCCTTTACAATGGGAAAGGATGCATCAAATATGAACCAAACAGCAGAGCTTCTTCAGGTTTTGACTTCTCTTGGAAAGGCAAAAAACAGTGGGAACAGAACTGAAACATCTTTTAATTTCGGGCTTGCTGCCACCGCAAGCACGATGGCAGAGGTCTGACCTTTCTTGGAGCCATCACTCCCAGAGGAAAGTGCTGCTCGGAGTGTGCCTGCTCAGCGCTCCTCTGCTGCACGGATCCAGCTGCAGGAACATCACCTGGAGAAAGATAAAATTATTACCTTTTCCTATACCAAACAGAAGATTTCTATCCCTTATGCTTCTGCCTCTAACGTGACATCTGGTGCCTGACAATTTTGAAACTTATTTTTGTCTGTAAAGAATGTTCCTTCAGACCAAGAAATGAGGCAGTATCTCTGTACGGCCCCTGCTTGCCTCTCATGGATCCATTTGGAAACATAAACCCAACTAACTGCTTCCCTGTAACATCATCAGAAATCCTCTTGTGGAAGTGATACAGACCAGACCACCAACTCCAGCCACTGGCAGCAATGCTGAGCTGCTCGGGCATGCAGTGAGCACTGAGGGCACAGTTGCTCCCTTCACCCCACATGAGCTATGGTCATTTGAAATTGCAGAGGTCTAAAAAGCTTTGATTCACAAATGAGAACCAGGCCGCTAGAGGCCATTACCAGAGCACAAAATAGGCTGTGCAAGCCTTGTGTATGTGGCTTGGGGGGCACAGACAGCCCTCAGACTCTGTGAAACAATCTCTGCTTGCAGTTTTAGATTAAAAGGCATGGACATAAATGAGGATGGAGGGACAAGTGGGCAGAGATTGCTAAAGGGAAAATTGCCCTTTGTTTCTCCATAGCAAAGAGTTTGTAGTTTTTCTACACATGAAAGTTCATCCAAAGCAGGAAGGACAGTCTCACATAAAGAAATGCCACAGGAGGTACTTTACGTTTCATAAGGTTGAAGGAATTTCCCCCCCCCCCCCCATTTGACACAAAATACTTGTGGTGGTTTGCATGCTGCTTTTTCCCTCCCTTCCTTTCCCCTGCCCCTCACTGAGTTCAGTAAAATCAGTGTCTGAGCAGGGTGTCCCCTCTCTAACATTGTTTTCACTTTCACTTTTGCATTCATTTACTTGAACCATCCCCTCAATTTTGGAGAGGTTTCATTTAGCAAAAGGAAAAACCATCCCCCTGTACCTCTGTCCCCATAACGTTGCTGAAGCTCTCACGTTCACAGTGGAAGGAGTGTGAAGTGAGGGCAGGCAGAAGGACAGACACTGAAGTAAATGTGGCACAGAAAGAGGGGAGCTAGGGAGGGAAAGGAGGAGATTAGAAGGTACAGGAGAGGGTTAAGCAAGCTGGAATTTGTATTTCCCAGTTTAACAAAAAGAGGGATGCTAAACTCAGACCTCTGATATCTGTGACCAAACCTCCCTGTGGGTTATCATTTTACTGAGAGACAGGTATTTGTATGGTAGTAGAGTTGCTGTGAGACGCTGTCCCCACCAGTGCTCCCATCAGAAGTAAGCAAATGGGAGTAGAGCAATAGGAGGAATCCTATGATTTTGCCTTAACAACAAGAAGGTGCTGGTCTGCCTGCCCAGGAGTCCTGCCCCAGGGGATCTCCCATCTGTGCCTGTGAAGGGAAGTATGTTAAGTCGGGGTAGCAATAGTGAACATTAGGTCTTTCAAATGACCTGGGATGTGAGGCTGTTATTGCAGCCATCTGCCTGGAAGGGCTGAAGATCAGCGCATGCCACAGGAGTGTAGGATGGAGAAAGCAGCAGGGAGGACAGCACGCTATGTGACCTGCTGGCAGCCCTGTCAGTCATCCCCCAGCTCTCTCTGGCCACCAAGCAATCCCCACTCCAGTATCCCATGAGTCCTTCTCTCCCTTGAGGCAGACCTCATCCTCTCCTTCTCCTCTGATCACAGCCCACCTCTCTCACAACCTTCACCCTCCCCAGCCACTTCCACAGCCCCCTCGCCATGGTTTCGGGCCCAAGGCAGCAGCCTGTGCTGACGCTTGAACAGAGGGTGACTAGCCTTCAGCTCTCCCTCAGCTTCCCACCCAGGGTCATGTCCATGCGCACCATCCTTGGGCAAGGTGTGGACTCACAGGGCACACACTGCCTTTGGCCACCTGGCATGCAGAAAACATGAGCACCTGCAAGCCCTCCCAGCACCTGAGTGGTGCAGAGCTGGGCCAGGGCTCCCTGACCAGCCAGCAGGACAGGGCAGAGGGCTGCGAACCACGTAGCCCTGCTTCAAATGCCCCCAAATCCAGACTAGGAAGTGAGAGCATCTGCAAGCCAGAGCTGGGCTTCACTTCCCTCCATCTCACAGCTGCCTTGCTCCTTTGACCCAGCCCCAACAGATACAGACACAGAGGGGACAGGGGGGTGGCAGCAACATTGTGTGAGGGACAGAAGACTCCCATGGCTGGCTATGCCAACATTGCTGCACTCAGATGCAACTGGGAAAGGCTCAAAAGTTTCTCAGTGCCCACCTGCGGGAGCAGGTCCCTGGGGGCAAGCTGGCAGATAATCCTCAGCTCAGAAGGAAACAGCAAGTCCCCTGTTTCTCTCAGCATAGTCAAAAGCTGTAAAGCAGATTGCTCCTGCCCTCCGCCAGCATTCAGACCTCCCCTGCATGTTTTGTTGATGAAATCTCTCACCCCAATTCAGGAGATAGTGGTGTTTCTTAAACACGCTCTGCCTTGCTACCAGAAGAGCTTCTGACCTTGTCCTGTCTTCTTTTTGGTGTTTGGCAAATACTTATCAGCACTCGCAGTGACCTCCAGCCAGCTGGGCAGAAAGCTTTGGAGCCAAACATACGCACAAATAATTCCAGGGGCAGCTGTTACTACTGTATTATCTCCTCCTGTGGTTTCGACACATACAGATAGTTAATAAAGATTGCAGTTTGCAGGCCCTTTCCCTTTAGCTCACCAAGGAGCATCTTCCTTCAACTCGGGGCCATTAAACCCATCTCAGCAATGGAAGCTTTCAATCTGGTATTAGCCTGTGTTGCCAAATGTATCTTACCCTTGAATGAAACAGAGCCCAAAACAGCCAAATCACAGATCATGGACCTGCCATCTTTAGCTGAGAAAGCCACCATTTAATCACACTTCCCAAATTAAGCGGAACAGAGGCTGCTCTGTGCGTATGCAAACATAGCAGCCCCTCTCTTCAGCTCCTCTGGCCTCCCACAGCTCGGCCGTGAGGTGTTTTTTCACGCTGACGCACAGAGGTCCAAGCCTGATCAGAGTTCATTCAACCCAAAGAGCAGCAATGACTCGCTTCCAAAAAATGAGACTATTATGGCTAAAGACTATTATGAAAGCCTGTGTGAAGCTGAGACCAGATGTGTGCTCGGCTCACTCCAACTGTTGCTTAGAGCAAAGCTCTGTTTTGTTTTTATGTTTTTTTAAACAACAGAGGACTGACAGGAATTGGGCCTTGTCTGTAACAAAAAAGATTTCCTGATGTTTTCTTTCCCTGCTATTACAGATGTGTGCCAGTGGGAACACACCCCACTGACAGTGGGCATAACAGCTCTCAGAGGGTGGATGAAATCGTGTAAGGAGCCCATACACGATAGGATGGAAGTGAAGGGGGATGCCATCCCATTTAAGTTCAGTTCCAAGAATCATCTTGGTGTCGTTGGGACTTTGTTAATTCTATCAGTAGGATGCACTGTATCATCCTCTGGAAATCAGAGTGATTGCATGGCTAAAATCAGTCTTTGCCTTTACAGCAAACCTTTCATCAGAGGATCTCAAAGCGACTTGCCAGCAAGAACGGGCACAACCTCACACTGTGCCTATGAGATAAGCGAAGGGTGAAATAGATTAACTGCTTAAAAGCACACAGCAGCTCTGTGGGATGAAGGAAAAATAAGTAAAATATATATATATGTTTGAAGCTGCACAGGGTTTTATGGAGAGGCAGCCTGGAAGGCTGCCAGGATGCTGAAATTGCCACCCCTGCACAACCACGAATACCATGGAAACCAGCAGGGCACCGGCAGGCAGGAAAGGATATCAGCTGAAAAATGGCTTTCCACGAAATGTAGCCAGGCTGGAACACTGCTCTCCTCCCGGCTGAGCGAGGACTACGTGCCCAACCACCAGTGCTGCTGCCGGTGGGAGCAGGGCTCCAGGAGGGAGTCATTCCCAGTAATTTCCCAGCCTGCGGTAATGTTGCTTTCCTGGTGGTGGCCAGCGGATGACAGCAGAATGTGGGATGGCTGAAGGCTGCTACACCATGTCAGCTGTGGTACGGAGGTAATGGAAACCCCGAGTGCCAGGTAAAGCTCCAACACTTCCTGGGAGGTGTAGGAAGATGAAAGTGAGTTGACACCTGAACAAGGACAGGGAAGGAACATGCACACGCAAGCTCCTGCTTGCCCTGTCTGGTGAGGCGCGATAAAGAGGCATGAAACGCTCAGCAGTAATAGCAGTTTCCCCCCCAAATACCAAGAAAGCTCAAAAAAACCCCAAAAAAAAGGATTCCTTTAAGCTGAGAAAAAGTAAAGAAGGGAAAGAGGCCTGGAAAACAAAACCAAAAATAACAAATGAAACTGAATATAACAGGAATAACGAAAATAAACAAACCCAGACAAACAGTGGGGGAAGAGTGAACGTACTGGTAATCTGTCAAGGAAACCGTGCACACATTAAACTATAGAGTAAGCTCAGAGAAATATCCAGCTTCCCAGCTGAGCAAGGACATCTTCTTGTTGCCAACCAGCACACATTCCTTAAAAAGTCATACTCCTTGTAAGCCAAGTCAGAAGGAATCTAAGCATAAAACAGCTGCACTCATTCAAAATGCTGCTAAGAAGAACAGCAGCACCTTGTGAGTAAGCTGCATATGGGACAACCAGCACCAGGCTTGGACAAAAATAGCCCAATGGAGACGAGAGGCAGGTAAAGAGACAGACACAAAGCTCTCCCTCCAGCTCTCAGCACTGAAGGGTGCAGAGGTGACCGACTGGAACAGAGATCAGGGGGAGAGGGGAGTATTCTATGGGAAAGCAAAGAGGACTGAAAAACATGAGAAGCAGCAGAACGCTGTTTCTGCCATGCTAAAACACACAGAACTAACGACCTCCAGTAACCACAGGGGAGGGAGGGCTGGAAGGGGACGGGAGTGCTGCCATGGCTGGCCCCGATAAGGCTCTATCTAGGAACAGGCGCAGGACTGTGCTCACAGCCCGAGAAACGGGTCTGGAGGAGTGCGAGAACAACAGGATAACATCAGGCACTTCTCACGCAGCTGAAGGACCGCCACTGGTCATCAGGAGACAAGTGCAGATGGGAGGCTTTAAAGTGATGCCAGAAAAAACAAGCTACAGCCAGGGTCGAGGAACATGGGATCCAACTCCTAGTTGTCAGCAGTTGTATACATTGCTGAAAACAGATGCAGTGCCAGGAAAATCCAACTCCCAGCATGAAAAAAATAACTTAAGAATGATAATGAGAGAAGCCAAAGCAACTGCGACTGTGAATTAGTGATTACATAAAAGCTTTAATCTTAAAGTTATGCTAGGCCAAATTCTGAAGTCATTTTTTCAGCCAGAATGCTCCCTCGAGACCCTGTGATTTGGCCACAAATTGCTACATCTTAAAAAAAAGAAGGAAAAAAGCAAACAAAACGAAGCAAAGATTCTCTTTTTAAGCTAGCTAGCAACACACAGCAGGCAATAGCCTTGACTTCGCATCAAACTCTTCTCCAGCAGGTAGCTGGACTTCTCCACTTTATGCCCCTGTCTATCTGTACAGTGTAACTGTGAGGCACAGGCCAGTTTTCTGGATTTGCTGCCTTACATGGCTGCTATGCAGGGAAGCAGGAAAATCGGGCTGTTCGGTATGAAGGAAAGCACATGTTATTCAAAGCTCCCTGAAACAAGTGAGATACAATCCATATCACAGTTCCTTACACTGACACATACCAAAGCTGCTCATGAAAAACTGAAGGTACAGTAGCTTGGGTATTGCCATAAGGAAACGTATGCCCATCACGTGGTGCTCGCTCCAGTGATCCAGGAGCAGCATTGCTACCTAAACCCCTTCTCCTTTGCTTTTTCTTTTCACAGCTTCAGTGTTCTTTGGCATGTCTGAGCTGAACAGCAACAAAAATGTCTTTTCAAAATAACGGATATGAATTAAAAACAATCAGTGTCTCAGCGGCAGGCACACAAGAACAGTAAAAGGATCCTCTTTCCAGCACTGGAAGTTTCATCCCATTCCCTGGGCATTACTAAGGCTAACAGCAGCTCTAAGCTTCACACCTAGAGGCCTCTGTGCAGTTTCAAATGGAGCGTCTGCAAATCCCAAGCCTCAGGAAGCCCCAAAGAGATGCAGCCACACTGCGATGCTGCAGAAAAGAGTTATTGAAAATAACATGAGCAGGAGACATACCCTTCCTATAAAAGATGACCTACTGTAACAGCTCTTCCAAAAGCAAGGGAACGTGCTCAAATACCTGTCGTAAAATCTGAAGTTATAGTGCTGCCCAGCCAAAAATACTGGAAATAGCTCTTTCAAGTCATGCAAACACTTCGGAGTTTCTGAAAGGAGAAATAGCTGGAAATAGCTTGAGATAAAAGAACCTTTTATGCCAGCTGGCAAAAGGCAAACAGATGGATCAGATAGATGGATAGACAGGGCTTAAAGCCACTTTTGTCTCAGCAGTGGGCTGGGCTTGTGTATGCAGCATCTGAAGGCAGCATATCACATCATCTGACCCTTAAATGTTAGCTTTATGAAATCATATCAGATGAAACCGCAGCATTCAAAAGCATCTCTCAGCCTGGCAGGACTCTCACCCTCCTCCCCTCTACCCACCAGCAAGAGTCCCCAGGCTGGCTTGGTGCTCACACAGACCTTTGCCCCTCGGGTTTCTCCCCCTGTTCAGTTCTGCAGTCCAGCCCCTGTCAAAGCTCAAGAAGGTTTGTTATGGCACAGGGAGTTTCACAAGTATTTAGGCAAAACACTTTTTTCCCCATAGTGCAACAGCACCACTATAAGAAATGAAGGATGCTGTGAAGGCTGACGTGAAATCCCCCCCAAAACCACGTTTGATATGCTTTAACAGAAGCTTACTGAAAGCAGGATGTGGTGCCAACAAAACAAACCAGGTTAAGTGTGCTGTATTTTTGGTAGCCTGCGCAGCATGAGAAAGATGACTTCAGCTGTGATTTTGGTGCTTGAATCAAAAGAGGTCAAACCAAGCTGCCACAGGACAAGAATTATGCCTTGATTGATGGTGATGGGTCTGAGCCACGGGTTTGCATGAACCCTCACAGTCTGCTTACAGCCAGAACTCTCACCACTTACTTCTTTTTTGTAGAAGATGACTGTGGTGGGGTGCTGGGATATCCCCAGTGCTGGCAGCTCATTTCATGTGATGTTTGTCACTAATTACTATGGCCATGGTCCCCACAGGCTCCCTCCGGCAGCTCCTTCCCTGGACTTCAGTGGGTTGCTGCCAGCGTGACATCCCAGGTCTGCTGAATCACCAGCCAAAGCAAACCCGGGGTCTCTGCATTGAACAGGAGCAGGAGTAGTTTAACTTTCTTTTAGAAATGTGCTTTTTTGCTGTATTAGGACTATGTGTCCTTGGAGACTTCATGTCAAAATGAAATTGCATCATAAATATTAAATATTTACATGAAATTCAGTTGAAAGTGGTCTGTAATGACAGATCAAAAAGGAAAATCACCTCTGCACTATTTCTATTCTCATTTCTTTATGACACATGAATTCATCCTGAAGGACTTCAATACTCACCTCTACAGATGTTTCTGCTTTTCACATCTTTCCCATCTTGTCTCAGGAAGAGTTACCAAAGACATGGCAGGATTACACCATCAGAGTTACAACATCCAAGCCCTGATGTGACTAATCGCCACGTAAATGGAAAAGACTAAGATGTACAGTCTGTGTGGTGGGTAGGTGCAGAACCAGACAGTTTCCTCCAGCCCACGGGTGCAAGGGAAACACATCCCCTCCATGCAGGGACACCCAGGACAGGCAAGGGTCTCTGGCACCCACTTTCTTGGGTCCCTTCATAGGAACAGTGGCACAAGTGGCCCTGCGGCCACACGGGGGCTCATCTCGTGGTGGTCACCCTCTCACATCAGGGCATCACAAGCATGGCTTTGGGAAGTTATTCCCAGGGGAATACTGGATTCTTCATGGAAAAAACATCCTCTTTGCATAAGGCATAATATCGCTTTTCACTTGTGCTCTTTGAAAGACAAACAAAACTGTCTTCTCTATGTAAACCGCAAAGCCAAAAATAGCTTAGAGAGCACCCAGACTTCTTTGTCCATCTTAGAGACGTAGTTGTCAGAAGAAGACATCACCAAGCACACTTCTCTTTCCTGTAGGCATCATCTTCTGATGACTCACACAGCTCAGCTGAAGGGCATTTCTAAAGCATGTCTATATGATGCAATGACAGAGCTCTGTCAGATCCAACACCTGGGTGCCAGTTTTCAGAGTAAGGACACTCATTTTTCCTTTGCAGAGCCAGTCTAGCCAAAACCATACCTGACCCTTCCCCAGCAACACACAGCACGGGTGGCTGATGAGGGCTCCCATGGGAGTCACTGTGGGCTCCTACCTGCTCTGCAGCTGCAAAAACCCCTGGGACCGCTAGTGGGTGGCTGCAGAGGGGAAAGGACATGCCATCCTCTCAGCACCCTGGGACCTCAACTTTAAATGCCATTCTCAGCACGGAAACCACACTGGGTTTGGTGGCTCAGGGTGCTCTGCATTTAAAAGCGGGCTAGCAGGATCTCATCCAGCCTCTGGAAAGAGGCACCAGTCTTCACCTGACTTCATTAATTTAGGGAAAGTTGGTAACAGGGAATTGCTCTTTCAAGGGAATTGGGCCAGCATGGCAGCATTGCCTAAGCTTTCTGCCATTGAGCTAACAGCACAGAGACCATGCATTAAGAAAAGCAGCAAGACCTGTGTCATTTGCAGGCACAAAACACAACTATGGGTAGGCAAAACAGCTCATTGCCGTGATTTGTAAAGGTCAGAGTTTCATGAGGGGATGGTAATCAGCAGCTGACAGCCAAAGAAAACCCAGATGTTTAAGTTGCATATTGAGCAGATTTGATGGCGAAATCAAAGAAACACAACGAGCACAGATTCTGTTATTCTACATTCAGATGATTTTTTTTTTCTTTTAGGTTAAAAATGCATTCAGAGCTCTTTTTTATAGTTCTGACCTCAGTAAATGGTAGTTGTTCAACTGTCAAGGATCAGAGTTGTGAGCTCCAGTGATTTATTGCAAACTTCATGCTAGCTGATATTTCTAACAGCCTGCAGGCTCATGTGATTAAATCAGTGTTTTAGCTTCTATCAGCATTTTCTAAGCTTTATGCTAAAATAAAGGAAAATAAACCCTAAAAATGTGCATACCAGGAGCCAGCCAAACCCCAGAATCTGCTACCTGTAAAACCACTGTAATTTTTTTTTTGCTCATACAGCATGGGATATAACATTTTTTCTTCCTTAATGCCTGGAGTTACTTTTCGATTGTACCCTAGATTGTACTTTCAGATTGCACAGGTACATTTGGACTGTGCTGTTATATTGTCACAGGCTTTGGTGCCTGTGCTTGTGACTCACCACAACACCGTGAGCATTGGAAGATCCACCTCCACTGGCATCCAGTGAAGCCTTGTGCAAACCCCTTGCCAGGGAAAGCTGCGTGGTTCGCAGGAGATGCACCTCCTCTTGCTGCCTATTGTTGGATATCATCAGGAATCTCCAGGAAATCCCAGTTAGAAAGGGCCGGAGGCAGCAACAAAGCAAAAAGAAAATCCAAACCTAGCGCATCAGAAGATATTTAGCGTAAAGGAGTATTTATGGTTCTGCTCTGTGCTTTAGGCCCAACATTAGACAGAAGTGGTCTTCCTGGCCCTTTTTGTTGGTAAAATGATGGGCATCAGTTGGACTTCAGAAGCAAAAGGTAAACGATCTGGAACAACAGATGGCTGGTTACTGAACAAGGCTCTAACCCTCATTATAAAACAAATCATCTTGAGCATTTGCCTATCAAGAGTCTCAGTGAGGCCCTTTATGGAGTGCTTTTCCAAGTAAACAGAAAGGTCACCGCTGACCATAATGAGAGCTGGATCCATCTGAAATGCTCTGCCCAGTAACTCAATTTCCTACAGACTTTTCAAGAGAGGGGAAGCTTTTACAAGCCTTCAGAGAATGAAGACTTTTGCTTGCAGCTCCGCTAAGTTCACCATCCTGCCCCAGTGACATAAACAAAGCCACATTGTGAGACTTCCAGACTGCTCAGGACAGTGCATTGCTTTCCGCTCTTTGCATAAGATGAGGTATTTCCTGGTTTGCAGGGTGTGGTGAGGCAAAGGAATGGTTCATTTTCTTTAATTAACTTTGGTGCTATTTGTATCCACGCTTTCTTTAACAGTTTCAGGTGCATTCGATATCAGGAATATCTACTTCAAGGCATAAGCAATAAAAGTTCTCAGTCTTCCCCTGCGGGGTTTTAAAACCTCGTCTCCCGAAATCGGTGTGAGGCCCTTTCCCACAGATGCTCTGGAGCAGAACTATTTTGATCACCAAAATTCTAAACCCACAAACTCAGGGGAAGGCAAAAGATAAAAGGCCTTTCAAATCAAGTGAATAAGCCAAGGGAGAAAAAATAGACTCAGTCATCTCTCCTACCCATTTAATTAATAGCATTCCTTCCAGAAGTGGCAAGTACAGCATGAACCTCTCTGAGTGCCTTTTTACAGCTGAGCTCCTGCCCTCCCTGCCGGGCTGTGGCTGTGCCTGTGCCCGTGCCCCTGCCAGAGGGCAAAGCTGCTGGCATCAGCAGGCAGGAGTGCGTGCGGGGTGTCCATGCTCCCCACCGCGGGCCTTGCTCCAGCCAAGCGTTGGAGCAGATGAGATACAGTGGGACTGGTTGTGCTTCAAGATAAGATTGTCTGCCAGGGCTTTGTTGGAGGCAGCCTTGCAGATGCAGGAAGGAAAACAAACCGTAAAGATGGTAAAAGGAGAAGGAAAAAAAATGCCCCAAGGGAAGCAGTGCACAGGAGACAAAGAGCTCCTCATCAGCGAAGGGCACAGTAACACAGAGACAAACGTGAACAGCACCAGTCAAACACAGCATCATGCCCTGCCTTAGGAAGCTCCTCACCCAGCTCGCTTGCACCACTCTGCACCTCCCTGGGAAGCCAGTGCTGAGACTGGCACCAGGGAGCTTGGCATGAGGTGCTTCCCAAGGCAGGCACTAGATACTGACCTGGTGGGTATTTCACAGTGGCAGCAGAAGGAAAAGCATCTGGTGGCACAGCTTGGAGGACAATTAAATGCTGTTCCTGCAAGAGAGACAGCAGGTAAAGTACAGCACAGCCAGACTAGCAGCCATGCAGGCCCTGCTGCTCATTGAGTGCATCACAGATGCATCTGCACTCATGTCTCATGAGGTTTTGCTTCTTGGAAGGCTTGCTTCAAGCAAAGATTCAGGGGGAAATCCAGGTTTCCGTTTAGCCTAAGCTACTCCTGCACAGCCCAGCCTTGTGTGTGTCCCTGTCCCAAAGGTATTTTATGTGGCGTAGTTTCCTGGTTTTCATATCTCCACCTGCTTCTGGTCCTTTCCCCATTGCCCAAGCCACCACAAAGGCAGGATGGAGCCCCCAGTTTGACAGTGAAGAGTTTCCAGGGATTTTCCACGTGGAGGTGGGAAACAGCAATGCACCATGTGTTGTTCTGGTTCTCCATGGTCTGGTGGCTAAAACTAGCACCTGCAGCCCAACAGAAGCCCTGCTGAGAGCACAGGGAGAAGCTGCAGGTTTGAGGCCAGAGCAGTCCTGTTTGTGTTCAACCAACTGGTGGTAAACCCAAATCCAGACAAGACCTGAGACGAGATCATTCACACAGCTTCTTCCTGCTGCACTTTGCTTGATGTACAACCAGTGCCACGTCCTCACACGGGTGGAGGGCTGTGGTCCATGGCACGCAACCAACCTCGAGTGCAGCAGCAGCAGGGCCTGGCCAGAGGGTCCCCTCCTGTACCAGAGCCACGTGCTGGTGTCTGCGCAGCCCCAGGGACCTGGGGAAGGCAGGGAAAGCCATGGCTGCTGCTTTGCACCCCAAGGTCTTTTTATCCAGGACAAGGAAGAGAGACTTGTGCTAAATACCTCAGTTTGTTTAATCCACCACACAGAAACAAAACCCTGAGAGGTTCAAAGCTCCACTGTTTACTCTGTCAGGCTTATTTCTGGGCTAAATAAACCATCAAAATCTAAGTCTCTGCTGAAAACATCTAAACATATGCTCGTTGAAGCTGATGCATAGTTAGCATTTAGTAAGGACAAAGCACGAATCCATAATTACTGTAAGATGAGTCACCTGGAGAAACCAGAGCAGTAGCCAACAAAAAAACCCCCCTTTGAATAACTCGATGAGAACAAAGATGCCTAGAAACATCAGCAACAAGACACTTGCAGCCCTGGCGCAGGCCAGACAGGGCAGGTAGCCCTCTCTGTGGAGCATGTCACAGACGCCCATAGTCGCCTCTCACCGAGGACCCCAAGCCCATCTCACTAGAAGCCCATCCCTGGATACCAGGGCAGTCTGACATCCATATTCCCTCCATGACTCATAGGATTGGAACAAGCCAGACTTTTGCAGACAACAAAAAAGATAAAAATCATATTGCTTGGGGAAGTGCCAAGCTATTATTTCACCCAATTAGAGTCGTGAACTGCTGAAAGTTAAAAGGATTTCCTCTGGAAAGAGAACATTCCCCAGCCAGAAAGTCTCCAGAAAGGTACAGGAGCAGTAACTCCTGGCATTCAGTGGTAGGAAACAAGCGTCTAGCCAAAGGCTTCTTTTTTTCACGTGTTGTGGATGACGTTTGTAAAAGATGCTACAGCACATCCTGGAACTTGGATTTCTATTTTTACACTCTCTCTACCTGTGTCAGAGTCACATGTTCAGGGCATGCTGGGGATGGTTTCCCCATCTTTGGTTATTTTCTTTAACTAGCACAGCCTAAAGGCACTTACTATACCCCTTGGGGTTAAAATGCATTGATATCACTATTTAGATGGATATCACTATTTGCATGGATGCGCTGTCAGTGCAGCAAGAGGAAACGAAAGCTGGCTGTGCCGATCCCCACAGCTGAAACTGCCTCCTGGGGAGACCATGTGTGGTTTAGGCCCCACGTCAGTCCTGCTTCAGAAACCTCAGTCAGATTTGAGAAGCACGAGGGGCTCCTGCACAAGGGTTGCACAGGAGAGCGCCCAACATCCTGATGCAAAGCTTCAAAGCCTCACGTGTTGCACATGGCATGGCCCTGCTGGTGTTCCTCAGCCTGCTCACACCTCCTTTCCCACACCTGCAGGCTGTCAACCAAGCAAAACCATGGAGAATGGGTTTTACCTTATGCTGCTGTTCCCAGGCTGTGGGCAGGCTGGCCACCGGGAGGAACCATGCTCCCTTGCCACAGCGCTGCCCGCTATTGCTTCAGCATGTCGCAATACACTGACTGAGTAACTGGCAATTATATTGCATTTATCTGTCTCCAGTATTACGGTGTTAACATTCACAGCTGTATAAATAACAGCCTGTCTCCCATCCACGCTGGGTTCCATTTTGCATGGCTTTGCTGATCCTGCAGCAGAGAGCAGCAATAAAGCCTGAGGTTGGGTTTTGGTGCTGTGCCCACCTGCCCAGTGCCACCCTGGTTTTAAAAAGTTCATTTTTAAGTGTGCTTCTAGACCACTTCAAAAACAAACCTCTCTCTTTGCCGCTGTGCAGAAGGAAGTGTTTTATGTTTTGGCACAGCTGGTTTTCATTCCTTCTTCAAGAAGAAAGAATTTAACGTGGCTGCCCTGAGCCTGGCTGCAGCTTTATCAAGAGAGATTTCATTGTGGACTTAGACAACCTCGCTTGCAGCCATTGTACTGTCAAACAGGTTTCCTTCCTCTTCTTCACAACACTTCTACATCACATCCTATTTAGAGCTCTTACAGTGCTTCATAAATAATGCGATAACAAGAGCCCTGCACACTTATGGGATTTGGGAGGCATTATCTCACATTTTAAGAGGGGGAGAATGGAGATCAGAGATTAAAAGTGGCAAATCCAACGGGCTGTGATCCAAACAACAGCTTTTCTACCTCATTTCCCTTGGATCTGGAGCCCATCTTGGCTTCCCCGCTGTCGACCCAGCTCTCCCACTTCCCCATCCCAGCACCTTCTCTCCAGGGTAGCTTATTTTGCAGCAGCACCTCAACATTGGTCCCTCATTGTATTTTGCTTGAGGTCTGTAGAGACAAAATTGCTGTTTCCATTAGCCAGTAACTGGGACGAGAAGTCAAACATAAGGAAATCTTTCTATCATAGATTAACACTACTGAAAACACAGAGTTATTGAACATAGAGGTGCTCACTGCTGTGAGAGGAATAACCTTTTTGCTTAAGAAATAAGGCAGAGTGCAAAGAAGGCGAGCTCAGAGCTAAGGCTCACCATGGAGGAGAGGCATTCGCTGCAGAAGCTCCTGTATTTCTAACAGGGGTTAATTAAGCTTAAGTGAGCATCAGCACGGATGGAGCACTTGGCAGTACTGTGATGCTCAGGGCACCACCAGCTCCATGGGGACAAGGCTGACTGCTGCCGAGGGCTGCACATCACACCCTGCGGCTGCAGAGGCACAGGCTCTGAGCCTGGCCATTGAGAGCACAAGATCTCTGCTCACGATTTTAAGCTACTCCAGAAGACAACATGTTTCTGTGCTCCTCCCCAGGGAGGACAGGAAGCTGCTGCTGAGCTATCGTTTATAATAAAACCAGTATTTTTTCCAGAGAAAGTGAAGCCTCGCTGCAGGGGCACGCAGGCACCAGGATGCGGTACAGACAGCAGGAAGCCGACTCGTGAGATTTTCCATGTGCAGAAACAGCTCCAGAGCGATGGGCAAGCTGGAGGCTTTACCTGAAAACCAGCAGGGACTCTGCCCCTCCCCAGCAGGCAGCCTTCATGACCCCAGAGCAGATACCTCCCTTGTCTCCACTGCAGCCTCAGCAGCACCTCTCACTGCAGGGGCACACAAAATCCCAGGAGCTTATCTCTGGCGCAGAGAGGCCAGTGCCCGGAGCAGTGCAGGGTGACTGCCCATCCCATTCCCTGTGGTGGGGAAAAACAGGGTCCTGCCACTTAGCTTCTGATGCCCAACAAGAGCTGCTGCGCATAGGCACAGACATACGGAAGCCACACACAGTGTTGTGCCAGAAGGTGGGAGGAACAATTTATGGATGGTAGGAGCAAGCAGGATGCCTGCGGACAGTGGGAGATACCTGGGAGGAAGTGCACGACCATGGACAGTAGGCACTGGGGTAAGGAACTGCCTCAGCCAGGCCAGGCCTGCAGCCATGCCCTGACAGTCCCATGCGAACAAATCCTCATGCACAGGGAACACTACCAGGCAAATTCTCCAAGCAGCAAAGAAAAAAACCCCAAACATCTTTTTCCAAACGACTACTGTCTTAGCCTGAAGAAAACACTCATTTTCCTGACAACAGCTTTCACAGTGCAAAGTAAAAGACACTAAAAAAGACAGATGATGCCTCTCCAGTGAGAAAGTGCCCAGCAGGAGCAGGCAGCGAGCAGCTCTGGTGCTTGCTGATGCCTTTCCTGCAGAGCAGGGAAAGGGGCACAGTACATAGCTCCTCAATTCCAAAGTGGGGGGAAAAAAACAGGCAGAAAACTCAAAAAACCAAACCAAAACCCATCCAACCCCCAAAAACCTAAACCAAAACCCACCCAAAACCCAAACCCCACCCAAAACCCAAAAACCCCAAACCGCTTGAACCTTCCAGGCACTCTGCCACTTGGATTCTGCAGACAAAAGCCAGAGCAGCTTTCCTTTGGGGTCAGTGAGAGAAGCATGTAGGAGACCCCCAAGACCTCAGCCCGTGAGCCAGTCGGGCCCAGGTACTTCCCAAAACTGGTCCCCTCAGAGGGAACACAAAGGGTTGTCACTAGCCCAGAATAACTGCACTGCCAGTAGATCAGGACCTGGCAGCTCCCAGAAGGCCGGGCTGTGTGTAACCCCTTCCCTGTGAGGAACCCTTCCCTGGGAGAGATGTCCTTTACCTGGTAGTATGCATAACCACACAGCCAAATGGACTGTTGGCTGCCGATTAGGAATTAACATGGGCTGTGAAGGAAGGCTGTCCCCCTTCAGCTCTTGATCGACATGGGACTAGGCTTTCAAAAGCAGATTGAGCACAGCCCATGTAGATGGCAGGACCTGGGGACAGAGGGGTTAAGTGCCCATGGAACCTGTGCAAGATGCTTTCAAACTGTCAGCCATCCACTTGAAACACCTTCATTCACCTGTAACCCACACTGATTCTGGTTTAGATTCTTCTGTTCCACAGAGCTTGCTGTTTTGCTTGAAGTGCCACCATCAGCCTGGCTATCTGCTCTTTCTGTATTCAAGCAACTCAAAGCACCTACCCTTAATCATGCATTAGTTTTGGAGTTTAGTTTTGCTTTATCAATAGACAAAACAGGAGACCCATGTTTGGATGGATCAACTCCCTCACAAAGATTACTACAGACTCTACGTAAATGCCCTGTTGCACAATTATTTCTTACAAGAAAAACTGTACAAGCTTCAGGATTTAAACTACTGTAAAAAGATCAAAAGGCTCAAGTCCCAATGAAAAGCCTGTCCTGCTTCTTGTTAAGAACCACCACCTTTCTGTGCAAAGAGGTTATAGTATTTCTCAACTATACCTGCAGGTTTTATTATTATAGGTGCAAGATTGTACACAAATGCCCAGACCTTTGTGGAAAACCATGAGCGAACAAACCAGTCTTTATCTACTTGAACTGATAAGCAACTTGAAATGCAGTGACCCTGGCTTACAACCACTGCAGTCTATCACCACTGTTTATTTTCACTGATCATATTTAGCACTCAAGTTGAATGCACTTATCAATGTTTCAGCAGCAGCCCTTGAGGATATGCAGCTTATTGTTTTGAAGATGAGGAGTTTAACAGTTCAAACCAGAACGTGGAGTACTTATTTCCTTACCTGCTTAAAAGAAGTGGTGGCAGGATAATTGCATGGTCTATCCAGAACTGAAAAGCTTAAAACTTGCTTCCCTTTCTCCACCCAGTATTTCTGGGTCACACATATCGTGTTTTTTTTTCTTCAAAGTTTCATTCAGCAAAACCAAAGACCTACAGCATTTCAGAAATTTTAAAAGAGGATAAAGTAGAAGTTCCAGTTAATTTGATATTGAAATCAACTCTCCCAACACTAGAGCAGGAGGAGAGGCAAAGACATGCTGCTTCATGACCACGCTCCAATGGGCTGTCTTGCAAGATGGAAAGTGGCTTGCACTGGACATTGGCTTGCAATCATAAACCACTAAAATGTGCTGTGTAAGAGGTTAATCTCATTCCTGTGTTAATCAAAGGAATAAGCAAAAAGACAGGAAAAACTTGCTGTGCAAAAATAATTTGCCTCCATTTTGATCCCACCGATTAGACTTACTAAGGAACCGATGCTCATACAATTTTTCTGATTAGGGTAAATTATATAGGGCATTTTCTGAGCAGCACATCCATAATTTATGTGATACTTTTGAGGGAGTAACTACATTAACAGTTCAAACTGAACTTTCATGTCTATAAGGATTTCTGCTTGAAAATGCATTTACAATAAAAAACCAGAGGCATTAATAGCCAAGTCTTCCATCTCTTATGAATAATTTTTAATACCTTTGCTGTCCGCTTAAACATTTCAGCTTAAATTCATCTTACTTGTCTAGCAAAAAGCAGATGAACTGGAAAGGTGTCAGTAATCCCAGGCAATCCAGAGCTCTGCATAATAAACCACCGGTGGCTGCAAACAGTGCAACAGAAGGATCCATAGGTAGCGCTTAGGACAAGAGATGGTTGCGATACAGCAGCACGGTCCCAATAAGCTGTTTCGTGATACTCCTTGACCAACCTCTCAATTATAGCAGTTAAACTCCCTGCAACCTTCCTGAGGGGAAAAAAAAAAAAGTAAAAAGCCATGCGGTTCATGTTCTTGATACTAGTAGAACTGCACTAATAAACGTGTTACCAATTTTGTTAGGGATTTGGTATATCCACTTACACCAACAGGTAAGTAAGCCATAGAGCTGGTCAATAAACTGTATTCCACAGAAAAGCACCGGCTACAATGGCTGCAGAGTTACCAAATGCTATCCAGCCAAGGACAGCGCTAGTTTGTTCAGGTAACAGTTTACTACCACACCTAGAAAAAGAATACTTTTATGCATTAATAAACTGCGTGATAAGCATAGCCAAATAAAAATTGTCTCCTTTCCACAATAAAGCTTGAAGCGCTTTAGTGTCTGCACTAAAGACCCTCATCCTACTTCATATGCATGTGTATCCCCTACAGAGAATGGCAGAAGTGGCAAATGAAATAAACACAGTTGTCTTCTCGTCTCCATTAGCAGATAGTTAAAGAAGTCATTTTGCCCTGGGCATTTTAAATTATTTTTTAATCAAGAGAAGAAATTTGCCACTATCACCACAGAAGGAATTCATAAGCCAACTGATGTTAGTTCTAAACACGCATCCAAATCTTGTCAGTCAGTACAGCAAAACCAAATTCTGTTTGAAAAATGATTATAAAAGCCTTTCTCAGGAGAACTACAGTGCAGACTCAGTAATGCAGCTCAGCTGTTCAGTGCATCTTTGATGCATTGATATTTGTAGATGACGCAGAGATATTTGTACCAATTTTATTGGTATTCCAAGAATAAGAATATTCCAACCTTTGAATTCTTTAGAGAATTCTGAAGACAACAGAACATTTACATGCTTAGGATTTCTCTTTGCTTAATATTAATTTAAAACAATAAATCTTAGAAATAGTCCTGACAATGGTTAGAAAACCAGCAAACAAGACAGAGGCATAAAATCTCCATAAAAATGTTTTTATTCCTTATCAGTGGAGACTGCATATGAAAAGAGGATCTACTGTGAACTTTTCAACAAAGGCAACTGCAAAATAAAACCAGCAATCCTCCTAAGTAGCAGAGACACCAGGGTATCCCGTTCCAGGGCAGAAGACAGCTATCCAATCCATCCCACTGCCCTCTTGCAACACAGCAAAGTTACAGTTTTCAGCAAGAGGCTAAAGAAATTGTCACAAAATGCTACTCTGAATCAGCTGTCCAATGTTCCTCCCTGTTCCTCGTCAGTCTTCATCGTCTTTCATTTTCTTCTTTTTCTTCTTCTTTTTCTCTGTATTCTGCAAACAAACAAATGTTGCTATGAACAAAGCATAATGGAAAAGCAAAGCAACACATGTAGCTAGGCAACAGAGCTCACACTCAAAGCATCACAGTAGCTGCCATGCTCAGCAAAGCACAACCCAAGAGATGTGCCCTTCCTTTACTGCTAAACACACTCGATGTTTACAGCACAGTGGGGCCAGTGGTCAAGGGCAGCTGTGGTCTCTGCTACACTGCTGGCAGCTCAGTCCTGTGGCCAGGCAGCATAGCTGTGCTAAACAATGGGGAGAAAATTAAACCCCATGTTAAGAACAGGATTTCAAAACTGAGCAATTAGTTTGGTTTGGCCCCATCCACTCTGCTGTTGCTAGAAGCCATCAAATGATGCTTCATCAATTCATCAGGGCAGGGAGCTTCATCGATTCAGAGGCAGGGAGCCTGTGCTCTCTGCAAGTCCTGAACACTAGACAGATGCCTGTGGATTGGCACCAGGGGACACCCTCCCGAGGAGAAAAAACGTAGAAAGAGAGAAGACTAAAGCTGGGGGTGAGCAAAGGAAAGGAGGGGAAACATGGAGGCATTAGTCACAAATTTCCCAGACCTTATTTCGTAATGCAAATCTTCTGGACGTCACAATGATGGATATTATGAAATATTACTAGATTAAAACTGTCTTTGCATACCATGGGTTATACAGGTAAGAACATTTCCCCTACCATCACCACTCCATATGTTTTGGAGAGAATCCATCCCCATAAGGGATCAGGTAGCTGCGCAATTCTGCCTTACCTCAACCGTGGGGCTGGTGGGGTGGTCCTCATTCAGTACTTCCCCCTCTTCAGCTTGCTTCTCCTTATCCTTTTTCTTTTTCTTCTTTTTGACAGGTTCACCATCTTCTACAGCTCTCTCTTCTGTACCACATAAGGAAGAAAAATTAAAGGCAGGTTGTCAGTTATTAAGACTGTAAAAAGCAAAAGGAAAAGGTTTCTATGAGATGTGAGAGGATGTAGTCATGACAGTAAGAAGGCAAAACACTGAATACCACACTGCCCTGTCTTTACATCTCTATACAACTGCTTTCCCTTCACATTGTCCTTTCCTGCATGACCACTCCCTGCTATAATCAAAATATACAACTACCTAAGACACAAGTGACAATGTTCAGACAGCACTATTCACATCTCCTGGTACAAACACCACTCCTGTATGCTGCTCTCAGAGTTTAAAACAAGCTTGCATGTTTTCATTTGTCTGTCAAATTACATTTAGCACTCTATCTGAAAAGAGATTGTCCACAGTTTGGCAAGTATTTTCACTTTTTCACCAGCATCACAAGAGCAGTGGAAGGACTCAAAAACCCACACTAGAAATATGTTCAGGCAGCAGTAGCTTGTTCACAACTTATTTCCCTATCTTGATGTTGGAAATTTGCTAAGCAGCAGAGCATTTTTCTTTACTGTTTAGACTGGCAAACACAAAGATCTCTTAATGCTGAGCTAACATAAAGCATTTAATGCAAAAGCAGGAACTCTTTCCTGTCCTGGAAGACAGGAATTGAATTATTTATATAAGCTGAGAGAAACATTAACCCAAGGAAAGATTTACTAATGCACTCTTATTTTTCAGAACTATTCGTCACCAGCTGGGCTATCTAATTACAGTGCTAAAGGCACTACGATTTACCACTCATTTTCCAGAATACACACCACAGTCTTAGGAATCTCTAGGTAAAGAAACCAAGCAGAAATGATTACCAAGCTGACAGCCTATGCAGTAGCCAGGCTGTTACTGGAGCATACCCAAGTTAAATTTATTTGCACAGCTGAGTCAGTGCTGG
This sequence comes from Strigops habroptila, assembly GCF_004027225.2. Classification (NCBI taxonomy): domain Eukaryota; kingdom Metazoa; phylum Chordata; class Aves; order Psittaciformes; family Psittacidae; genus Strigops; species Strigops habroptila. The sequence goes on along the minus strand of NC_044281.2, from coordinate 12,975,604 downwards.
ATACCAAGTTTCTCAGTATGCAGTACTCATGAGTAAGTTCATGACATAGCAACCAGTGTCCTTCAGTAGCTACAAAACCAAGATGCGGAAAGCAGTGGTGTTTGTGGTGTGTACCCCAGAAGTAATTTTCTCACTGTACTCCCCCCAAAAAACTGAATCAATTTAATTCTGAAGCACACTCACTCACCGCTTACAAGAAGAACACAAACAAAACCAGTGCAATTATAAAACCCCCAAAACACACAACCTCCTAACATCTTTATTGTACTTTGTCACAAGTTGAGTTCCTCAAGGCAGCAGAAGGATTATATGAGACAAAAAAAAATACACTTCAATCTTTGCCTCTAACATAAGCTTCAGACAAAAAAAATTGGCTTCAGGATAAAAAATTTCTAGACATGTCTACAGGAAAATACAGCCAGCTAACACATGCAGTTTTCTGACATTAAAAAACCATGCCAGAAGCAAAACAGCAAAGGATTCCAGATAAAGGAACTGGCAAATATAATTCTAAGTGGATTCTGCCATACACATCATTCACAGTGAACAGTGTGCAAGGCAAAGGCATTCGAAACACGTGTAAAAGAAGGTATCCTCACCTCCCTATGTATGACACAGGGAAATAAAAAGTAGCTGAAAAATAAGCATAAACTATGTTAAAGCCATACAATACCATAGGAGCCCATGCATCATATTTTGCTATGTGACGCATTTTCACTCAGCTGGATTGGTAAGCTGTGCATTTTCAAGCAAAGTGCTGGGTGGTAACCTTGGAAAAATAACTTCTTGTTATAACTCTACATGTCATCAAGTCTGACACACCAGGCAGTGGAACCTGTCACAATTTACAACCGCAGATGATGCACTGCACACTCATAGGCACTGTCACTTCTCACAGCTAGTAGCAGATGCCTTCCTGTAGATTTCAGTTGCTGCTTTCCAGCAAAGCTCATCACAAGGCTTCACATATTTGTACCTAGGCAGAATGAGGATAAAGGCTCCAGGGGTGCTGGTCTTTTCCCCCTGGGTGCAAAACTTCTAAGTCACTCAAGCCCAGTGGGGTTTCTTTGTGATACACAGCAGCTGACAAGAAAGCCAACAGCTCTCACTGTCATGCACCGAGGCACAGAAAACAGCACCAAGAGGAGCAGTTTGAGTGAAGGCCCTGTGCAGTGCTGGAGATCACCAGTGGGTTCCACTCACCCATTTTCTACCAGTTCTCTCTAAACTCTTCCACACTAGCCTGATGTACCCTCCCCTCCTCTGGATGATGCTCTGCATGCACAGAATCAAGTCGCACTGCTTGTCAATAAAGATGCTGTCATTTTGTCATTTAAGGCTTTGTGTCTTGCAGGGTTCACTCCATTTAAGATGATATTTCTCTTTTCAAGAAAGACCTTCCCAAATGACTAGCTGCTACTATATCCTGATGCTTACATGCAAGCTGAACGCTTCACTGGGGGCACTGGCTAGCCCTGTTGGTGGCATGCATTCATAGAATCATAGAATCATAGAATCGTAAGGGTTGGAAAGGACCTTAAGATCATCTAGTTCCAACCCCCCTGCCATGGGCAGGGACACCTTGCCCTAAACCACGTGGCTCAAGGCTCTGTCCAACCTGGCCTTGAACACCGCCAGGGATGGAGCATCCACAACCTCCCTGGGCAACCCATTCCAGTGCTTCACCACCCTCACTGTAAAGAACTTCTTCCTTATATCTAGTCTAAACTTCCCCTGTTTAAGTTTGAACCCATTACCCCTTGTCCTACCACTACAGTCCCTAAGGAAGAGTCCCTCCCCAGCATCCTTGTAGACCCCCTTCAGATACTGGAAGGCTGCTATGAGGTCTCCACGCAGCCTTCTCTTCTCCAGGCTGAACAGCCCCAACTCTCTCAGCCTGTCTTCACATGGGAGGTGCTCCAGCCCTCTTATCATCCTCGTGGCCGTCCTCTGGGCTTGCTCCAACAGCAACATGTCCTTTTTATGTTGAGGATACCAGAACTGTACGCAGTACTCCAAGTGGGGTCTCACAAGAGCAGAGTAGAGGGGCAGGATCACCTCCTTCGACCTGCTGGTCACACTTCTTTTGATGCAGCCCAGGATTCTGTATAACCACATTCAGCTTCTAAGACTGTAGTCGCAAAAATACCTGTCCTGTTTCCCTTCTCTCACCATTAAAACAGGTTTTAACAGACAACTCCTTAAGTGGATTATAACTTGTTTCAGGCACTATCCTTCCACTTGGTTTCTTTTTAGGTGTAAAAAGCTAAAGTGGTTTGAAGTCATGCCTCACCCCCTGCCACCAGTCCCTATCCGAAGTACTGCCATACATGCACTCCAAATAGGGAGAAAGAAAATGCTACACATCTCATCCTACAGTAACACTCACATTTAAGGACAGCACAGTTCAAAATATTGTCCCCCCCACAACAAATATTAAAGCAATAGTTTGACAAATCACTTTTCAGTGGCAACTTCCCAGCTTACTCCTGTGCCTCACCTTCCCCTCTTGTAATACAAAATGGATCAAAATTCATCTGGCTGAAGAATTCCTTTTTTTTCCTCTTCCTTCTGTTTTTCCACAACCCCCATTTATCATGCAGCTGCACAAACAGCACAGGGAAGGAGAAAGCAGAGACTTCTTTCACAACACTATGTCTGGATGTGTAACCTCTGACCAGGGAAAAGCTTAATAGGGCACTGCATCAAAAAGTATAGAGCCAAGAACACCAGAAATTAAAAGCTCATGCATATTCAAGTGACACGCAACATAAATCTTAATGCTGGGGCTTCCTCTGCACTCTTCTATGCATTATGGAACCTACTGAACCACTCAAACTTTCCAGACCACCGCCACACCCCCTCCAGCAGTCACACAAACTACACCAGAAAAGAGCAAGGCCATGGTCTGTATAGCAGGTGAAATCAATGCACTTTGCTGGGTGGCCAAATGCAAGAATTTGCAAACATAGGAGCAGTGCTATTTTAAAGGGTAAAGGAGGACAGGCTGAAGGGATTAGTTCTGCATACAGGTGATACGACATAAATAAGGTCTCTGAAAACACTTCTTTCATAGTCTGAAGCAACTGGCACAGTTAGTTCTAATGCCCAAGTACCCAAACAAAATGACCCAGTTGATATGAACAGCATCTACTGCTCAAATAATTTTTGGTACCTCAAGGATACCTGCTAAACTCCACGCAACCCCTACATCAGGAGGTATCAATGCTCAATAAAGCAAGGGAAGCAAGCACAAGCTGGTTGAAAAACAGATCTATAAACAAAAATATCCTCCTCGCTCCGTAAGAGAGAGGATGGAAATCAGTGTAATATTTTACCTGTGAGGAGCTCATGCTCGTGAGATGTCAACACACTTGCTTTGATAATGCAATGGAAGCCCAAGGGGACAATTCTGAGACTATAGTAAGGCAAATTAGTTCAAAAGATTATCAAAAGCAGTAGCTTTGAGAACACCCACGTTCTCCAAAAAGCAAACAGGCAATGTTCAAGCCTCAAGTACTCATATGTCCCTGTCTCATTGTGACAAGTACAAGAGAACAAGCTGGGGCACAGATCTCAGCTTCATAGCACAAAGGATTTTCCCTCCAGTTTAACTCTCAGCTAAATTTAGGTTCCTACAAGTTGCTCCATCATGTATACAGACACCATGGAACCAGTGTTTGGAAAGATCACAGCTCAGCATCAGCTGAGCATGAAGAGGTACAGAATCAGCATAACTACACTTTAGTGTAGGTTAGATATAAGGAAGAAGTTCTTTACAGTGAGGGCGGTGAATCACTGGAATGGGTTGCCCAAGGAAGTTGTGAATGCTCCATCCCTGGCAGTGGCCAAGGCCAGGTTGGATGGAGTCTTGGGTGACATGGTTTAGTGCGAGGTGTCCCTGCCCATGGCAGGGGGGTTGGAACTAGATGATCTTAAGGTCCTTTCCAACCCTAACTATTCTATGATACTCTAGAATACAGCAGCACAGAGAAGGGCAGAAAAAGGAGACTCCAACAGCTCTCTACCTGCTGCAGACACAGGTAGTTGGGAGTAGCTCACACTCAGATCTGGCTCAGGGTATCGCAGAAGTGACTTAAAGTCATCTTCCACCTCCCCCAAGTTACACACTGTGTACTCCACTATCATAGGAAGTATTAGGCCAGCCATTTAGAGGTGCTGAGTGCATTCTGGAGAGAAGGAAGAGAATGTTCCTTAAAATGAGCCATAGTATAATACCGTATTATTTTGAAGTTACAGTCCAGAATCTTCTTCACACAGTAACTTAGCCACAGAAAGAAGTAACAACTGTGGCCATAGCTCAGTTTTAGCTCTCCAGAAAATAACAATTGTTCATGTGTTACGTAAATTCAGACTGAAATTTCCAAGTGTCATTTCACATCAAATTCTGACATTCAATGTTTGTATGTTGAAACATGCCAGAAAACATTTCTATACAGAATGAAACAGTATTCTTCAAAGAAAATTGGGCAAGTTCTGCTTTTACAGAGAAGAGTTTTATGAATTCAAGATACTAAGGCCCACTAAAAATGAACCTACTAAGCAAGAAATTCTGCAAGAATAAGTGAAGTTTTGGCTTTAAATGTTCTTATATGCTTACACTGTTTAAAATCAGGCATTTTAAGTAAATCGACTGCAGTAAGGTATCAGTCCACAAAGGATTACCTTTCTTTTTTTAATACACTTATACCAAAGGAGAATAACCAGATACTGTGGCTGGCTGTAAGTGTTAAGCTCCACTGCACAATATACACAGCAACATACCAGCAGCACAGATGCAGGAACTAACCTTTCATATCTGCTTTGAACTTCTTTGCTTTCACAGCAACTTCTGTGTCCTGTTCTTCCACCTCCTGAATTTTGCGTTTCTTTGAAACAGCAGGAAGTGTAGAGTCACCAGACGGGTCAAATACTTTTACTTCGCTGTAATGAGAAAACAAGTCAGTTTAAGTATCAAAAAAGAAGAGCTAGACCCCAGGTAAGATCCTGCAGTTGAACATAAACTTTCCAACACAACCTCCCGAGAATACTACCAAATCAATCTTGCTTAGCTGACAAAAAGCATCTACAGGTAGTGAGGCTGTTTCTCCAATACATCAATAGTTCATCAGTAATCATTACTAGAGGAAATACCCCATGAAGTACAACTGTCTCATCTGAAAAGATGATGCCTGTTAAGCAAGTGTTTGGTTCTGATTTGTATCTGTTCAAGGTTCTACAGAGCACTTAAATCACCGATCAGATTGATCTCTGCTGCTGAAAGCCTTTCTAACATAGCTGCATGGCCACAAGCACATAGGTCTCCCCCCAGTTTTTTAAGTCCATATAAGCATACCCTAAGGGTAATATACATGCAGGATTAGAAGTAGCTTTACTTTTGCTTTTTTTGCACTGAATCTGCACCATTACATTTACAGGGCGCAATGCACAAGGCAGGGTGATGCTATAGCTCATCTCTCTATCACTTTTATCACCAACTTTATAGGACATTCAGGTATATAATCTGTGTCTGAAACCGCCTCTTCTCAAACATTGCATGCTCCTTTGTTCAGCCCCAATTCCTCTACAGGCTGCAAAGAACCAGCCATCCTGAAAGCCAGTGCTCTTTAGCTGGACCTTTTCAGGGGCGTCAATCATTTAACAGCTATGAAACAATTTTTCTTCTCATTCAGAACAGAATTCTTACTGAAAGAAAAAGGAGTTTTAAATCAGTAAGCCTGAACTATTCTCTCCCTAGTCACACACTGAGCATCTAAACTTCTCTGAAGTATTAATCTGAAGTAGCTACCTTGCACAGGTTACAAAAGCAACTGAGGCTAGTGACTAGACTGGGAAGCATGTGGTGATGCTAGCAGACATTACCATCAATTCATCCTCTAAGCATCAGGAACTATTCTTATGGGTATTAACACTGCACATGGCTTTACAGATATTGATTACACAGCTTTTTGCAAACAGTCTCTGCTTCAGTTTAAGCCAGGCAAGAGCCCACTGGCTTCCTTGTCATTGTCAAAATACTGCTGCTAATAAATAATTGAATAAACGAAACCGCAGTGAATAAATACACCAAAGATGGGTAAAATGCACTTTCTCACATCTTTTTTGGAAAGCATACTGAAATGTTTCACTTGAAGCTCATTTCTGAAAACTTCCTAGCAATTAACTTCTGTAATACTACTTTCAGTAGCTAATTCATACAGGATCCATAGTTCCAAACAAGACTAAGACATTCTTGCCAATCTCCTTAAAACACTACTTTAGCTCTTCAAACAGTCTCCATAAAGCAGCAGTACTGCCATTTTTGTACTACAAGGACAATTTGACAGGGACTGAGTTAGCTTCCCTTATAGGCAGCCAGACTAAGCCAAACAGCCAGGAATTATCTTCAGTCTCTCCCCCAAGCCCAGACACGTTTGCAAGGCACTTCTAACAGTAGAAACATGTCCTGGCAGGAATTCATGACTCTTCATTTCAAGAGGTCAAAAAACAGCATGTATGTTGTCTTCTCAACAACCTCCTCCCTAAGCTACTGCCTCTTTACACATCCTGATGCTTCATTTACTGACACTATCTTTTCAAAAGCTGCTCCAGAAATCACAGCCATCACTACTTTGAAATGCCTAGCATATGGAAACTAAAGTTACAGCTAGGCTTGAGAAAGATGTTTGGGGACTGCAGATGGAGACAACAGTGCTATTTTTTCAGAACTAGCACCCAGCCCTGGTTTTGGCAAGCACTTGCCCTCTCTACACCAAAGGTTCAGCAAAATAAGCAGGACAAGCTAGGCAAGAAGCCCGAAACCAAATTAAGCAAAAACTCCAGATGTCACAGCTCAGACTAATAATACCCTATTCAAATCCTTAGATGTTCAGCTGTTCCAGTTGCAATTTACAGTGTCACTTCGGGCACCAGAAACTGCTCTAACAGTGTCCAGGGTACAGACCCTATCGATTGCTCAAGATACTTATTACATACAAGACCTAAATAAGAAGATGAGGCTTCACTCAAAACAAATGTTTTGTTTATCATTTTTCTTTTTAAGAATAACATGACTAAGCAAGTCTCTAGGACAGCTTCCATGTCAAAAATTAATTCAAACCCTGATTTTCTCAAATTTAATTTATTCAGACTTGCATTAAATACAGCTGCTACATATTAACTCCCCAAACTATTTGGCTTTTTGGGCTGATGCTGATAGCATCTAAACATACTTGTTATCTGATGACGTCAGTAATTTACTATTAGAAAATCAGAACTGTTTCTCCAGTTCACTGGCTTTACCACAATTGTAAAATGTGGGAAAATGGAAATTCCCATTAGCAATGGGACTTGTCATCAGCGTTTAAGAGCACAGAAAATGCTTTCTGGATCTTAAGTCAACAGAGCCCGCAACCTAAAAGCCTCTCAGAAATAAAAACATGGAGAGTTATTTATACACAGCCAAGCTGAAAGGAAAAACTATTCACCTCTTGTTCTGATACTTGTCTGTCCTGGCCAAGGCTTTTCCAGTGCCACTTATTCTTCTTATCTACAAGAAAAATTTAGAAGTGAAAAACAAATTACTCATAATGAAAACAATTCCCAACGCAAGTTCTACAGCTCTTGAAAGAAATTAAAAAAAATCAAAGATAGACATATATTATTAGTCAGGCTCTTGTGTACCTGTATGAGTCTTATACCTGGGAGCATAACAGAGAGGTAACTGGGGTGAGAAAGGCATATGCCTTTCTAATACTGCTCTTCAAGAGCCTAATTCAATTAAAGGGCATCTAGTACTGGATCAAACATACCACAGCCACATGACATACAACATCACACCTCTAAAATCCCAAGATGAGCTTGAATTCGTGCACACTTTCTTTTTTTGCAAGGATAACTGCATGTCAGGGCAGGTATCACCCTATGTCTGGCATAAAGCTAACCTTAAAACCACAATACAAGCCCCAAACTGGATTTGAATCAAACTTGTACTTGTCAGGTGATCAGTTTGTGTTTTGGTATTAACATGTCTCCTTGACTGCGTTTTGATGTGAAATATCACCTCCCATGAAATGTTCAAGGAGGAGCAGGCAGGTTTTTCTGGATTCTTCTTTTTTTTGTTCTAGTGATGCCAGTACTACAGCATTAGTATCAGATCTTCTAGCTTGGAAGGCTGAACTCAGGCATTATTTGCAAGATCACATGCAGCAGGCATGTCACCTAAAAGAGGAAAGCGAACCTTATGTTCTCCCAGCATGCTGTGCCAATGGCAAGAGATGGAACAGCAGGTGTGCAGACAGGATATGCATTATGTTATGGGAGGGCAATGCAGCAATTTGCAGAATAACATCTTGCCTTACTCTTAAGGAGCTCTGTCTGTAGCTAAGCATCACCAGCATTCAGATTTTAGGGAACCATGGTGGAAAATGTGAAGGGGGAGAAAACCCAAATGTGATTTCTTCTAGGGTGAAGAGAAAGAAACTGTGAAGCAATAAACATATCTATAGAGATGTAGTAGAATGTAAAGGCATGATCTTGCTCATTTTGTTCAAAACCAAGATTTTTCAATATAATGTAAATGAAAACAGGCATGTAAACAAGAAAAACTGATATACAAATAAATGGATGCAGCTGGTTTACAAACCCTACTGCGCCAGCTAAGGTTGGGAGAAACTACAGCGTAAGAGTGACACTAGATTGCACAACTGAGTGAAAGGAAAAGACTCAAAAAGCAGCACGTCGGGAAAATCATACCATACAAGAACGTCAGCTTCTTGCAGCCCTGTGCTCGACTTACCCCTCTCTCTTCCAAAAGCCTCATCCTCGTCTCTACTTTTAGTCTGTTCTCAGCTCCCATTTCAGCACTGGTATTTTCTCCCAAGGCATCATAACGAATAGTCAAGGCAGTCTTAGCTGCCAGCATTCGAGAAATCTGGAAAAGCCAAGAAGAACATTAAATGCTAAAACTAAACATAAGGCAATGATTCACTCTGATCTGGAAACCATACCCACAAACAAAAGAACAAAGTAACCATTTACTAGCAGTGTTTAGTCCAAAAAAACAATCAGTACATCATTCTTTCAACACTGAAATGCTGTTAATGTAACACCTTATTTTCTTGATAAATAGAGGGAAACACCTGAGACAGCAAGTCTACATCCCACTTTACCCCAATCTTTAGATCAGGTTAGTTTGAGGTGTAATTTTCAGCTGGATAGCTTACTCCACAATTCAAACACATATTCATCCACCTGCATTGTAAGAGCCTAAGCTTTAAAAGCAAGCCACAAAAGTTACTAGCTTTAACACAAGTCTGATGTTCAAGCGAGACTAAAGCCTGCAGCAGCTTAGCTTACTATTCTGTAGAAGAAAGTAGTAACACACCTCTTGAGAAAGCCAGTGTTACATTATAACTCTGCAGGAATGCCTCTGTTATTACTCAGATGGACAATCCCATTCGCTCTTTTGAACAGGAATGAATGACATCCAGAGATTTGGGGGACAGTGGTATTTTCCACATAACCGTGAAGCAACACAATAAAGCAAGCCATGGAAAGAGCCTCAGTCTAAAGTTCAAGCCATCTCATCGACAGATATTCATGCTCTGGAAAAAGCCAAGCTGATAAACAATTCTGCAACTCACCTTTCCTTTGTTTTTGATATTGGTTTGTCCCACTAGGGAAGCATGATAGATAAGGCCAAATTTTGGTGTGTCCCGTTTAGTCTTCAGCGCTCTGAAGAGTGCCTTCTCAGCACCCAGTAACTGAACTGTTGAAGCTGGATGTTTTGCCAGATTCAAGAGGGAACCTAGAAGGAGGCAACACAGCAATAGTAATTTGTCAGAGGAGCAGCTAGAGCAGCAGGAGACTAGATTCCTGCACAATTCAAAAGCAGGAAGCTCAGAGCCATCTATTTCTATAAAAGCTGCTTCACATTCATTTCCTGAAGGACATGTAAAAGCCATTTCAGTCTTTCATGCTTTAACTAACTGTCTTGGTTTGATTTCAGCAAGAGGAAAGAAGGCTGACTCAATAAAACATATTCCACTGGAGTAGTGCCTGACAGTCTAGCAGCAAGAACACATCATCACAGAACTGCAGCATAGATAACTGAAATAAGGTTGCTACCTTAAGCCAGTCTGACTATAGAAGTCCAATGACAGTTTGTCAGCATTTTACCTCAGAAGTCACTGGACTATCAGCAGGAGGCTCAGTAAGTGTCTCAGAAGAGGTAGTGACTTAAGTTGCCCTCATATTCCAAAAAGAATTCGGGCCAACTAAGAACTCTGTCATCACAGACTACTACCAAGCTCATGCTGGTATTCTCAGATTCCTCAAGAGCTATCTTCCCCTCTTTACCATAAGATTGCATAATGCTTTTAGCTGACCAGCTCCTTGGTGAAAACCTCTGATGAAGTCATCTAAGCTTTATTTAATTTATTTATTAAGTCATCAGTGTAACCCACCTGCATGAGCAATGAGTCTTGCTCCAACCAGCTCGCCTACCATCACAGTGAGATTAGGAGCAATGGCCATCATCCTGTTCTTCAGGTAGTCATATAGCTGTGTCCGATACTCAGAGATTTCAATCACCTGGCACAGACAGAGTTTGGTTACAGGAATCAGTATTAGCTGACCAACAAATATTAAGAGCTAAATATATTGAAATGAGGAAGTGCTGGGAATTCCAACAGAGGAGACTGACAAAATGTAAACAGCCAACCAAGAGCCAGAGTTATAGAAAGCTTTACATAGGGCATACTCCCAAAGCAGAGTTCCATCCACAGAGTATACTGGATCTGTATTGCTTATTCCCTTATGCAACTTATTTTCTCAGCAAAGCTTCTGATAAAGGAGTTGACAACATGCCAAAGACAGCGAAGCAGAACAAAAATACTTAGTAAGGACATTTTCTTTAGGACAAAACCCTGGAACATTCAGGTTTCACATAAATCTTTGCCACCATTCTCTTGAAATGGGATAAATGCTCTTTACTCGTTCCATACAAATACACACAATTAGAATGCACATTAAAAAAAACCAGCCTGGTCTAGACCAAGAACAGGAACTCCTAACCCTGCCACTCCCTGGTAAAGTCACAAAGGGATCCGACTGGCACAACTAAAGTCAAAGGGAGTTCACACAGAATCCAGATGAAAGCAGGATAGGGCTCCTAATTCTTCTTGGGGCCTCGGTGCTCCACTTTTAACCCAGGGTTTATCACCTGGCTTCAAAAGTGACAGATTAAAGAGAGGCTATACAGTACCATTATCTCAATGACTTAAAAGCACAATGACGACACAATTCCTCCCGAAAGCAAGACTGCTACTTTCAGAAGACTTTGTACAGACATCAACAGTGTGAGATGGCTCAGATGAGGTAGTGACTGTGCACCCTCATGTCTGTACATCAGGAAAGCAACAATATAGGAATCATCACTGCCATCACAAGTGTGTTAACAATGCCCTGGGAAAATCTCTGCTTGGTAGAAGAGGCTCTAATCTGGCTGAAGAGGAGTTCTTATTGCTATTCACCCATTTGTACATACCTGATCACAGAGATGGATTATGTTGTTTATATCTTCTTCCGATACTTCTGTCCCCATGGAAATCTCAGCGGCAGCCTTCACATCCTCTTCGATCTCCTCTGGTAGGATGTCAGAAACATCAGAGGAGGCAAAATTGCTTCTGTCTCCTGTGGGGGACAGATGAAAGCATGTTTGTGCTGGGGGCGATACAAACTAGTAAGAAAAAAAAGCACAAACAGATGAAGATAAAAGGCCAAAATAAAAACAGTGAGTCAAGTCTGCCATCATCCTATTCCAAACTCCCAAAATATATGTCAGTGTTCTGACTTTATGTTTATACTAGATGAGAATGCTTGGAAATATTAAATTTGAAGCTAGAAAAAAAAGCCCTTACTCTGTAACACTGCAATTCACCTTTTCAGTAGCTGCTTGCTGCAAAATTTTCAGTCACAAGTTTACAAAGGAAGAATTCCAGGAAGCAGTCATTTACCACTGCCCAAACTTATGTAATTCTTCCTACAATTGAAGAAAAAGCTCCCTTAAAATCATAGGTCTCTCTCTGGACTGCAAACTTCATTATTAAAGAAATACAGGGTCATGACTAGCTGGACAAATGAGTTGCTGGTCTACAGATCAATGCCATTATAACATGCAACGTTCTCCAGGCTCATGCCTCCTTATTACTCACCAACTTTCCGCACACATTTACAATACGTTAGGTTATCTGTGATGATTTTGCCCAGTTCAGGGAAGTGCCAACCATACCATTCCCTACAGCGCATGATGTAGTTATTCAGTTCTTTGTCCAAGTCATCAAGAAGTGCTAAGAGAAAGAAAAATGTACTTTTTTGTTCTAAAAAGGTAATCTAAAAATGGAAAACTCTCAAATCAACAGATTTAAACAGTGTAAAGGGAGATAAACTGAACTATTTTATCCCATAAAGACTGCAGCACATGAGAAGTCTTTACTTTTCAGACAACTGCATAATCCCAAGCACAATTACATAGAAATATCAGAATTCCCATTAGAGTGGACTGAATGTTTCTTCACTGGGACTGCCTTGGACGGACTCCTTTAACAGCTGCAAAGCACATTCCCCTGGAAGGAAATCGGCCAGTTATTCTTCCTCTCATTCAGCCAAAGAGCTACATGCAACACTGATGCAGAACTTAGCCATCTAATAAACTATGGAAAAATGCTTCAATATTGAAAACCTGATATTGCATTCAATAACTTCATTTAAAAGACTGTATTAAGCCCTTTAGTTGCCTTTATAATACAAATATACCCAACACAAATCCAACAGGCTCACCATTTACCAGATACAACCAATTTGCAACATAAGAGTCCAACACTCACAGCATATATTACTACAGAGCCCTGAGGCTAAAATCTTCCCCGCTAACGCAATACCAATATTCCCATCTGTTGTCTCAGTGGTAGTGACGAAGGAACTGAATTAAATCATTAATTTCAGCTTAACTATGTTCCATCATTGACTACAGTCTGGGAATTAATATTCCAAACAAGGATTCCTCACCATTGCTTCACAGCAAGAATGCCGATTACAATGTGGGTATCTTCAAGGAAAAATGAGGAATAAGCTTTCTTAGTTGCATTTACAATTTCAGTCTGTTTTCCATTAAGAAAGTAAGGAGATGGAATGCAGCATTACACACTCTGGGTATTACATACCTAACATAAGAGCCTATTTATACATTGCCTCCTATGCGAGATACCACCAAAATGAAAGGTCAGAAAATCCTGTCCTGTGGGGCCATTCTCCCAACACTACTCAGAAGGGAGGCATGTTGGGAAGTGAAGCCCTCAGAGGACTAAACTAACACTGCATTTCAGGTATACTCTATGCTAAGAGTAAGTGGTCGCTAGCTTACTGTATTGCCCTAAAAATCTTCCTGCTTGTAGAAAACCCTATTAAGAAAACACACCAATGCCCAGTTTACTGAAACATGCTAGAAGGAAATTGATAGCAATACATTTCTGTAACCAATGTAAGAAGTCAGCTATACGAAGCCAAATCCATTAATAATTTAAGCTCTAAATATACTTACAAATTGCCTGGATAATCATGGTATCTACTTTGTCTGGGCTGAACTTCAACTTGTATCGGGAAAGGCTGAGGAGATAGAAATAAAGTTTCACCAGCATCCCGACATCCTGCTGCAGAGCACGTCCCACTTGTTCCTATTTTACATGAATATAGCTGTTCATACATTAATTCATAGCAGCTCAGTTTTATGCCACTGACTGCTCCCAGCTGTGGCCAGAAGCCACACTGACACAAGTTTCACAACAGCTCCAACATGTATACATGCACATATCCAATGACCAGGGTGAAAGGGAAAGTTAAGGCACTCTGAACCACGTGCAGCAGGCTGAACATGAGTGCTGTGGCAGGAAATTGGCTGTTGGCTTCTTTCTGCATGGTTCCCCACAAAAAGTATTTGTCAACAGCACTTCCAGTTCTGCAGTGGCTGGAGGCAATCCACAAAATTGTACCTACCCAGAACCAAATATCAAATACACTAATGTGAAGCAATAGAATAAACTTCCTGGAACAGACTCTCACTGTCTGAGAAAGCCCATTACCATCTGTCTTTAATGTACATTTAAGATTTCTCAGTATGCTATAGTAAAAGACATTTGATTTCAATGAGGATTTGCATCTTCAAAATCCTTTTTCAATATTAATGCCCATCTTCTAAGCAAACGCATCTATTTTTAAGGAATTAGCTATAGCAAAGTAGCTCTACAACTTGTCAATGGCTCATGGACAGGACAAGCTCAGGTCACAACATGGATTAATGCTCATGAATGAATGCTTGGCCCCATACTGATCCAACAACTTTGTATTTAACTACGGCTCCACTAAACCAAAGCAGAGATAGCAAGGTGGGAAGATCAACTCTGCCTTTTACATTTACATTATGTATTATATGGGTATTTATTCTGGCATAAATCAGCAAATCATGGTCTTCACCTTGTCTCTTGATGGCAATGGAGTTTTAAATGATCCGTCTGACTGCTACAGAACCATTTCAAACCAAATCTTAAAGTACATAACATGCAAAGGAAAGCTATCAACTCCAATTTAGGGTGAAAATGAAGCCTTTCCCTAAAGGGTAGGTGCAGAATGGAAAACTCCTCCTTTATAAAACAAGATTTCAGATATAAATGTGTCTTGACTTCAGAGTATGAGACCATGTCATACACCCAGAGACACTTCAAGCAGTACAGCATAACCAAGGTCACAGGAGCAGGGCAGGCATGCAGTGAAATAGAGCTGTTCTAGAAACTCACCTGTGTGCCAGGCCAAGACACATAGCTGCCATCTCTCGAGAAGGGAGGCCTGTAATAAGCCCTTCAATCTGTGAGCGAATTCCTCTCATCAGCTCTGTAACCATTGGGCTGTGTATACAACTCAAATTCAACTTGTCCTGCAGGATGGAAATCAATGGTCCAAAGTCAGGCACAACAGTGAAATTCCTCTAAAGCCCTTCTTCCAGAAGCCTTATCTCATTATAGCTGATTTTCCTGTGTTGTGATCCCACAACAGTTTGTTATCTTTGATGCTCACAGTAGCGATACCTGCAGTTTCCCACAGAGTAACAAATCCAGTTTGAAGAAGAGATTTATAAACAATATCCTATCTCTATGTAAACTGGAACTGAAGACTCAGTTCCAGATTTTGCAGTTTACTAGAAACAGTTTGGCCACAGAGAGAAAATTCAGAGGTAGAGGGTTGGGGGCTTTGGGTCTTTTTCAGAGAACAAAACTGAATAATTAGTTCAGAGTCCTTGGTATTATTCACTTTAACACAAAATCCTCCTCATTTTGTAGCCCACACCAGCCTCCTAACATAGCATGAGAAGGTTGTCGGAATAAAAATCACTGGAACAGGGACCAGCCAGACATGAGATGGGAATCTGGTATTTGACACCTAGGAGACACTGGAGACAGCAGTCCACCTCTACTGTACTTCATCTTTCCTATGGCAGGCAAAGGCTGAAGGATGTGCACAACTGCTTGTAGACTGAGGAAGGCAGAACAATGCGTACTCCCTCGCAAAAAGACAGTAAGTCATCATCCCACCATTGCTGCCTGTGTTAGTGATGAATAAGCATGTCTGCCTGGCTGGTTTTTCATTTGGTTTCTCTCCGCCTCTTTTTCTGGATGGGATCATTAGGGAAATTAATTTTTTAATCTGGTGGGTTTCTAAACAATATTTAAGAGACATCAAGCAAACCTGAACACCTCAGTGCACTTTTACCGTATCATTCACCTGTGTACTCAAGATGACATCTCCGTGTACATGCAGTACATATTTGATCATAAGATTTAGATATCTTCCACGAACACAGCACTGGCAGCGTAACCCATTGCTAATAATTGCAAAATCTCTGGAACCTGACTATAAGATTTCAGTAGCATGAGACACAAACAAGAAAGAATGGCAAAATCAGTTATCACCTTTATGACACCTCCAAGTTTGGCATCTGCTACAGCCAACTGTTCATGGGCATCTTTTGCCACTATCTTCTTAAGAATTTTCTTCAAGTTCTTGCTGAGCTTGCCTTCTACAAGAGCTGTGGATGCTGTGTAAAACAAAAAGACCAAGATGCAGTTTCTATCCCCTCCTAAAACCTGTAAAAATAGTACTCTTAACTTGGTATTTTTATTTTAACTGCCTGCAGTAGCTCTAGTCTGAGCTGCAATACTACTTCAACATGCACTGGCTAAAACTGAAATAGACGAAAATTATATACTTGCTCCTTTGGAGGCCCAAATCAAAACCCCTTCTCCCAGTTGCCTCTCATTTCTCCATGCGGTTTCAGTTCTATTTCTGTCAATTTTGTTTAAGGATCTCTACTAACAGTATGCCATATGCTTTAGATATATGTTTAACATTCTTGAAGGCAAGGCTATATGGGAACATTTTATGTATTATTTAATTAGCCAGCCATTTATCCAGGTCCCTTAGTCAGCAACCATGATATCCTAAATTAAGGAATGGCTTACTTGTATCTGACGATGACAACAACGTACCATCTAAAGCCCAACAAAGAATGATGCCAAACACACTGACTGGGCAGTCAGTCAGACACTCACCCTTTTAACAGAGCACGTAAAGTGAAGAATTTTAAAAGGACATTCTTCATTCTCAAGTATTAATAGATGTGTAAAAGCTTTACAATCCCACACAATATATTTTAAGCAGGCACTTAAACTCTCTTTGTGGGTCAGCTCTGTGCTCTGCTGAACTTCTGTGATTGATGCAACATCTTCATCACAGAGAAGAAGCCAGAGATTTTTTATTTCCAGAACCTTAATGAAATGTAAGATTAAAATCTAAGTGCTGTGCCAAGTTCCCTTTCAACCTTCCTACAACGAAGGTAAGTTTCCACCTTTCAAGCTGGCCGGTAGCTCCTAACCCACTTAAGACAACCACATACACAGTCATCCCTTCAAGATAAATGTGACATACGTAGTCTGTATAATCTTTCCAATTTCACAGCTAAATAAACCTGAAGCAAAGTAGCAGTAGCTTTTGTTGGGGATTTTGTTTGTTTAGTTTTACTTCTATTTATTTGTGGGGGGGGAGGATTTTTATTTTTGCTTGGGTGTGGGTTTGGTGGGGTTTTGTGGCAGTTGCTTGGTTGGGGTTTTTTGGGGGTGTGTGTATTTTGTTTTGTTTTAAATCAGCTGAACTACATATGATCTGAATCCAAATCTATGCAAAAGCAACATAATCCAAAAAATCTGCCATTCCAAGGAGAGGAATATATAGAGCAGCTTCAATCTCAGTTGTTTCACTTGCATCTTATGTATGATGGTACTGTCTCCAGACTATGAAGAATATGAAGATCCATTCTTCACTCGTAAATGTGACCTGGAACATCCACCTACTCATACAGCACATTCAGCAGTAATAGTCACACCATTTCTGAAATATTAGCTAGAACTTTAATACTTTCTGTTCAAACTAGTCCACAGCATTAAGTATTCAAGGGCTGAATTAGTAAAAATTACTGAATATAAGGCTATTTTGTTTAAACATCTGAATTTCTTTTAAGTATAATACAGGCATTTTTTTAGGCTGAAAAACACAGGCATGATATTTGTCCATAAATCAAGGGCAGTTGGAACAACATATGTACTCTGATATGTGTCTGTTGTCTCAGTGGTAGTGACGAAATGTTGACTCAAATCAGTTGTATTCAGCTTCAACAAGAATCCATCACTGACAACAGGCTACATATATCAGTCAAAACCTTCTAATTGGTGATTAGTGAGCTGCTTGGGAAATAAGCATGGTAGGAAAAAACTAAGACCTCATTACATCTCTGCTGCACTATAGACTGGATGGATGACCTCATACAACAACAAAACCAGTTGACTGAAAAACCTGTAATTCAAAATTAAGCAAAGAAACAGAGCAGAGACAGAGGTAAGTAATGAGTGAACTAATGCATGACAGGGATTATTTCTTCTTTTTATTTTTTTTTAAGAATGGTGTTACTCACTTACCAGCAAGTGCTTCTGTTGTGTCCTGAAATTTTTCAAAGTGTTTCAGCTTCACTCTACAGAAGAAAAATACAAGTATGTGAACAAATGTACATAAACTAAATGCTAGAACCATTTTACTTTTCTTCTGCCTCTGATATTATAGTTCTTCTCTTCTCCCTAAGACTGCAAGAGAGCAGAGATCGATATTGTGTTCCTCAAAAAGAAGGAAGAGCATGGAACCTGCTGATTAAGTTTGAGTCTAATGTGAGTTTTTAGCTGGGTCTCTCAAATTTTATTTAGGAAAAAAAAAAAAAGAAAAAAAAAAGAAAATTTTTATATAATACTTCTAGGACAAACATAATCAGAAACCCTAGTCCCCTATCTGCTTTGTAGTTCATATTTAAAGACAGACATCATCCATTTAAATTTCAACACTGCACCCTGATTAACTAGGTGTCACTGCTGATTGACTGATGATAGCATCTTCCCACTCATCTTCAAAAGGAAACCTTCTGCCTCTGTGGAATGCATAGCCTGCACAGCTCAGATTTAACATGCATCTTCAAAGACTTTAAAACTGAACTGATGAATCCTCAAATACTCCCCTGTAATTAGATGTTAGAATACAAGTTCTGAGATGAGCTTAAAACAAACAACAAAAATTCTTCCATGCCCAAACTGCTGACCAGAGCCAAAAATGATATGGACAGTGTTTTAACCAACTGTGTCAGACCTTTGCACCCAGCTTCCCTCTCCCCCTCACAGAGTCTGTGGTGTTGATATCTAGAATTGCAGTTAAGAAGCTATCTCAATCCAGTAAATTCCTTGTCAGGGACAGGCATTTGACTAATCCAGTTCTGATTAACCACTGCTCTTTGTGAATCAAGTATCTGCAAAAGAAGCAAGGTCAAAGATAAAGCTAAATGCTTGAGTTAAGCATTCACAGAGCCCAACAGAAGCTCCAGGCTTACACAGAGCCTTTTCAGAAAGGCAGGAGAGAAATTAATTACTTTTATCAAAGTAGAGATATATTAAAGAGACACATCCTGTCTAGCAAGTGGCCAAGATGATGTTTCCAAGAGAAGATTAACACTACAAACAGGTAGATGAGAGATATTCTGGCCTCTCCTCTAAATACTGTTAAGAGAACAGGATAAATCCAAATCAAAAGGCATAGCTTGTTCAAAGGTATCTGTTATAACCAAAGCTGGTTAGAAATCTTCCAATAAAAACACCCTAGACAGACTTGGAAAGAATCCACAGTTGTCCCCAGCTTTAGGGCAATTTGCTAGAAAGGTCAGCTTAGCCAGTGGACACTGCAATCCCTCTGCACCTAGGCAGTGGTGCTAACACTCAGCGATGGCACAGGCACAGCACTAACTCTCAACTCTCAGTGATTCACATGCTATTGGTTTCAAATGGATTAAACCTCTTAAGAATTTCCTGTGAGCATAAAACCCGGTCATTTCAGCCAGTTCCAGCATTACAAGCTTGGATGTTCTTGTCAAAGCATCCAGATCTCCTTAAAATATTGTTCAATTTTGTGCTTCAGGGACACATGGTAATGACTTCTGCAGCTTAATGACACTGCAATGAAAAAAACCTATTTCTTTCACTTTGATATTTCTCTTTAATTTTCTCTGAACATTATAATTGTTCATAGCTTTTAGGTTTAACAATACTGAAAAATAAAATCAATACTTCTTCTTGAACCTCAAATATGCATAACTACAGACATCCACGTCCTTCCAAAAGCCAGGCTGCTATTCCCACATAAAGCTGCTTACATTTTGTTTGCTTTTTCAGGAGTTTCAAATTCTTTCCATAAGCTGTCAACTTCTTGAAGCTTTTTCTCATTCAGAACCTGTAGAAGAAAAAAAAAATATATATATATTTAAAGCACTTCCGATCAGCTTTCAGCCCTGCATTTTAGCAGAGATGACCTGATTTACAGTGTATCAAACCACAGGAAGATAATACTGAAGAAGTTGTCAAACTCTGTTTTGGTGATCTCTAGTTTCATTATTCTCTCACAGCAGCTTTATCCTACTAATATACACACAGTATTACAGTGTTTTTACTTTCAACTGAATTACAGAAGTTGCTCAATAATGGCTGGGTCCTTCTGAACCTGCACATTCAGACAAAACCCTCTCCTTGTTTATCAGAACTGGGCTTGCTTCATCTCCTCTAAAGGACTCATTCACAACCCCAGTGACCCAAAACCCATCCTGCCACTGCTTTGGGAAGACACAAACATGTCTGGGGCACCTAATAAGAAAGATCCCACAAGCTATTTTCATTAATCTGAGCTAACCCAAGGAAGAAAGAGAACATCTCTATAAAGACTTCACACCACAGCTCGCTCATCAACTGAGCCAAGAATTATCTAAGAGGCAGCAATGGCTTAATCCCATTTCTGTACCCAGGGGATCCCCCTCTGTTTTTAAACAGCACAAGATCAACAACGGCACCCCTAAAGCCTACATACACTTAAAAAACCCCGCAGAGTGTACTGCAAATTCCTAGAAAAGTGCTCAGGGGACAGTACAGTCGAGATCTTTATAACATCATGTTCTTTACACCTCACTCAAAAACCTGGTGGTTTTGTCCACACAACGCAAGTGCAACACAATTGCAACTTCACTCAGTGCAGTGCAGAAATCATTCTTGGGACTGTGAGATCTTTTCTCCCTTGCAGATTTTTGAACTCCAGTCAAAGGAGGTTGTTTCTTTTAAATTCAATCAGTAGCTGAGCAAATAAACATTGTAACTCATTTCCCACAGGACTCTGAGAAACATAAAAACCTTGGGGCAACTCTTCCTTTCCTCAGCCTGCTGATTCTTTCCTCCAATTCATCTTTCGTAGCCCAAGGCTTATAGAATTTTCAGCCTCTACTAACATACACGGTGCATAGAGAAAAATAAAGGCAGAGACTGCTAAATCAAGGTTAGTATATAGAAATTCCACCCTATGGGTATTCTGTGTCCTGAAAGATTGCAAGACTCATTGGAAAAAGTCTTCCAAGATCTAGAACATAGCTATGCCCCATTTGCCCTTACTATTTAGACTGTTTGCTCCTCTGTTGGGAGCAACACTTACAAGGGAATATCCGAGACCTACACAGCTTGCAGAGGACAACAGTTCTTGAGCACAAAGGCATAAAGGCAGATGTTGCGATGGCAATGGACACCTGTAGGCACTGCTGAAAAGGGAAGTAGGTGACCATGATTGTCTCCCAAAATTCAGAAGCACAAATCCTGAACAACCCTCATCTAAAAAACCACCAAACAAAAAAAACAGCCAACCCTTTTTGCCCCCAAAAGAACCAGCAGGGATAATCCGCAGAGACTGCTTTAAAAAGAAAAAAAACCCTAAACTCTGCAGGGAATATTCTGATACAGAATGAACATGCAAGTGCAACAATGACAAGGAGTTTGCAGCTGAACAGCTACTATGTCTAGGAAAAGAAAGCTATGTGACTGAAAGCCTTGCCCAGCAGATGTGCACTGTGGCTTGCCACATCTGGCTTCGGCAGCTGCAAACAGCATCAGCATAGAAAACCAAAGTCTGTCTCAAAACATACTTTAATAACATACTACTACTGCTCCGTTGCAGCAGACGGCTTTCACCTCTCTCCCATTCCAGCCCAGGCTCCATTTGGAGTCAGCCCGCTGTCTTTCCGAGGGTGTAGGTGTTCGGAGCCTGCCTCTAACACTGCTCCTTGGTGGCTGGTGCCCTCTAGCCGCTCTGCACACACATCACAGCCAGACCCACGCCCCAGCCCGCGGCACCTGCAGTGGAGTGTGGCAGCACCGCTGCAGCCACACTGCTTCACCCCTCTTCACCCCGCTCCTCCTACCTTTGCTTTATGACTACCCTGCTGTCAGAATGCAAAATATGGGTTATTTTCAGCCCCTCCTGGCTCCTCTAAAAGGCCTTGGCTCACTGCAGAGGCTTCAGCTTGTTCAAGAGGGGGTTTCTTTGTTTGTTGGTTTTGCATTTGGACGTTTTTTTAGTAAATTGGAAGATGCAGGATATTAGCCACTGTGAACATCCAGTGACAAAATCTTCAGGGAGACTACTGTATGTGTTAGCTCCCCAGGTACTGGATAGGAGGAGGGGACAGAACAAAAGCTATCTGCTTTAACCATTTCTGTCTTCTCCCTGAGGCTTACATCTTGAAATCTTCCCTGCCTGAATTGCACTGCCGCACTGCAATGAGGAGGAAAAGTTTCAGGGCAGATGAAGTAAATATAGTGCTCTGTAGAGCACCCATGGAGTTCTGCAGCAGGCTAGGGCAAAAGAAACCAGTGCCTCACTCTCTTTGCACCTGCACTTACATTCACACAAACTAAACCCAGAAAAAAACGCTAAGCTGGTGGGGAGAAATGCAAGTGTTATGATGAGACTCTACAAACAAGCTGGTGGAACTGTAGAGGAATCAACACTTCAAGCAAGAGAGCAAGAGAACAGGCCAGAAGGGAGCACAGCACTGCAGCCACTCTAGTTTAGACTTGTTCAAACCACCGTGAAAGCGCAGCCTTTGAGCCACCTCACCAGGAGGCCGCCAGAGCTGGGCGAAGGAAGTCACACTACACATGACACCTGCACCCATACTCAGCCAGGCGATGAGACCCGCTTTTGGAAACGTACTCAGGCCGAGACACCTGCACACCCGTTTGGAAACGCGCCGCTGTCTCCCACACACCCTTTCCTGCATCCCATAGCTTTTGCTAGAACAACAGCCATGCAGACACAGCTAGGGACAGACAGTGCTGCATCCATGCCCAAACAGGGATACGGCCAGACTCCCAAAGGGGCACACGTGCACACCCTCCTACCCAACCCACCCCTACGGCTGGGAGGCAACGAGCGCCATGCCATGGGTGATGCTCGGCAGAACCACCGAGAGCAAGGGAGCAAACCCTTCTTCTTTCCTTCCTCCCCACAAGCACCTTCGGGCCCCAGCACAGCCCCTTCCCCACACCCCTCTCACAACACGGTCTCCATGCTCCTCCTCCCCGCTCCCCCGACTCCTGCCCGGCCCCAGAGGTACCACACGGGGAAGCTCCCTGAGGAGCGGCCCGGCACTGGGACACTGACCCCGGCCGCGCTTCCCCCGCAAGCCCCGCACACTCCCCCCTACACCCTCACTCAACCTTCACCCCAGGACAGCCGCCCGCTCCCCGCGCTGAGGCCCGCGGCCGGGCGAGCGGCCCGGCACCCTGCTGGCCCTCCGCACCGCGCCGTGCCTCACCTTGAAGATGGCGTAGCCCGCGGCAGTCTCGAACAGCACCAACATAGCGGCGGCAACGGGGACCGGGGGTATTGGCGGGGGGGGGGGGGTAACCGGGACGGGACGCAGCCACGTGCGCCCGCGAACGGGTCCCCCGGTCAACCGCGCGCGCGCGCCGGAAAGGGAAATAAGGGCTCGCGGAAGTGAGCGCAGCCGGAGGCGGAGGGGGGGAACGGAGGGGCCGCCTTCCCTGCGCGCTCTCGCGAGCCACGTGGCGGGCGGCGGGAGCGCGCGCGCGCGCGCGCGGCGGGATGGGGCGGGGCACGTGCTGCGCCGTTACGCTGCCGTTAGCGCCCGCCCCGCGCTGCGGCCGTTACCGCCCGCCTTGGTGAAGGTGCGAGTCTCCTGGTGTGTAAAACCTCCCTGTAAGCGCTGGGGAGGCTGCCCGGGGGCTCCGGAGCAGTCCGCCAGTGTGAGGGGCCAGCCCGGCCGCTGGGTATTGAGTGTACTTGCGGCAGCCGTTCATCAGCTCCTGCGTCCTCAGCAGCAGCGGGCTCTGCCCGGCGCCTCTCGGGCACTGCCGGTGCAGTAGCCGCTGGCGGGGATGGCCGCTGGGGTAGAAACGGGCTTGTGATCAAGGGCTCGGATGCCCATTGCGGTGGATTGGGTTTCCCGAGTGAACCTTGGGGCTGGTGACCCCAAACCGGAGCTGCATCGAGGCATCCAGCCCACCTGCAGCGCCCGGGTTCAGCCGGCACCCCCGGCCCTCTCCGCGCACCGGGTTGGGTCTCCCGTCTGCTCTGCTGCTCTTCCTCTTCAGGCTTGTTCCCAAGGCCTTGCCTGAAGTTCTTCGTACAGATATAACTTTTTTCCAAGAAGAACTTATTGCGTGTAAATACAGTTGTGTGCATTTAAAAGGGTTGCTTCCTTAAGAGAAGTGCCAAGCTACATGCATTTAAACAATAAATTTTAAAGGCTGCTTATTTCCCCACAGTGCTGCAGTGTCCCCAGGATGTCCCCAC
Source organism: Strigops habroptila (assembly GCF_004027225.2). Taxonomy (NCBI): domain Eukaryota; kingdom Metazoa; phylum Chordata; class Aves; order Psittaciformes; family Psittacidae; genus Strigops; species Strigops habroptila. The sequence goes on along the minus strand of NC_044281.2, from coordinate 12,951,286 downwards.
AGTGCCCCCACACATTGCTGTGTGGGGAAGGCAGAGGCCAGGGGCGTCCAAAGCTATCCATGTGTGCCACCTACTGTCTTGGCAAAGAGCATCTTTGTGTGTGCTGCTGCCTCTGACCTACTTCTGTGCCTGGATATGGGCCCTACTGAATAGCCGAAAAGCTGCATTTTAGTAGGGTACAAGTGAAAAGCTCCAGCCTTTGCCATTATAAATTCCCACTTATTTCACATTGAAGGTTACCTGTACTGAAAATAAAGAGTTTTTCCTGGCCGCACTAAGAGAGGCTCAAAGCAATGCTTGGGCTAGATTTATACCAGACATTCATTGCTGCATTTTATGCAACCATCCGTATGAGTCAGCACGCCTTCATTTCCTCTCCTGCTTCTTGTGAAAGGAATAAGCCAATAGTCAGAGAAATCTGGGCATTCACATTATTCTTAAGATTATTTTTTTTTTTAAAGGGAAAGACTTTGGTGCTTTAGATAATGTAACCAATTTTTTTTAAGTTCTAAAACCAGTAATATTGCCTAATAAATGATGTTCAACTCGAAAGAGAATTTCCAGTTTCCCCCTTGCTTTAAAGTACTGGTTCTGCTGTCTTAAGGGGCGTACTGCTACTGTGAGGAGCAAATTTTAAGAGTAAATCTTAGTTATCTGACTTAGAACACTATAGTCATCCTGTTTGCCAGCACTGTGTGGTCTCAAGCTAATATGTTTGGATTACGAGATTACAAATTGTTCTTGAAGTCCAGTTTTATAAGAAATTTGGTTTTGATGGACTGAAGAGGCTTTGCACAGACTACATGAGCCAGTAATTTTGAGAAAACTACTAACAGGTCTTGGCTCCTAAACCATATATGCAGCTAGTGGAAATTTGAAGGAGCAGATGTGGACTTTATTGACTTCAGGTGACTGAGATAAGTTGCAGATGGGGAAATTAGAGAAGTTATAAAGCACCTTAGAATTAAGCTAAGTTACTAAGGCAAGTCATCTTGATGGTGGCTGCAGCAGTAAGGGTGGCTTTGGGGAAAAAGAAGCATGTGAAGGTATGTTTAGTCGTGTTAAAACAGCATTATTTTTGTTGTGTTCTAGATTTTAAGTATGCTGAGGTTTGGGTTGTCAGAAAAGAGAAGTGGGAGTTTTTCTGATGTACCCCCATAGTTTTTATGGGCTGAATGGAACCCAGCTTTGCAGATGCTGTACAAATGTAGCTTGTATCTTGAAAAGGTAATGCATCCACACCAATACTGTAAGAAAGGAGTAAGGAGAGGTGGTGGTAGTACTGTTACGTAGTGTGTATGCAGGTGTGCATTGCCATGTATAGGGGTAGGTAACTGCATTCTCACTTATGTGTCAGCTTACAAAAATAGGTAAAACAAAGAATTACACTAGGGTTTTGTGCCAGAGTCTACTACTTCAGGGTTATTGCTACAGGTCTACTCTCTGCTCTTAAAACTGCTTTCTTTTGTGAATAGCAGTGATGTTCAAGACAGAGGAAGTATTTGTTGCTTTCTGTTCTTTAGTATCATGTGTCGCTGTGAAGCCTTTGAATGGCTTATTTTGGTGCTTTGTGTAGTGTTATTAAGCTAATAATGAGTTCTTACTGTGAACTTGGCATGGTATGAACAGATTTGGCTTTCCTGTCTCCTAGGCCTTGCTTAAGGAAGATCATCTTAATATTCTGCAGCTCTGCATAGCATCTGTTTTGATTCTCTTCAGGTTTTGTTGGTTTTCCTTTTTTTCCCCTTTCCTTGTTAATTCTGAGTTGTTTTAACAGTTGTGATTAAAGCTGATTCCTATGAGTCTAGGTACTGTGCCGTTTCACTGTGCATCCCTTGGTGTAACTGTGTTTGTAATACGCCATTCAGTTAGTGAAATGCAGCAATACAGGCACAGAGCTCAGCTGCTTTGGTGTTAGGTGGTGTTGCAAAGGAACATAGCACACAGTGTTAGAAGCTCTGTAGAGGTGGATGTGCTCTGCCTAGAGAGGTTTCTTCCCTTTCCCCAAAGGTAGCTGGAAAGGTAAAAAACTTACCTAGTAGCATCCAGGTAAGAATCTCCTCTTTCAGTGGGGCTAACTTCTGTTGATCCATTTATTTTACAGTAATATTGTTATTTTATGATTTACAGTAATATGTTATTTTATGATTATTTACAGTAATATTGTTTTTTCTACTTACGAGCCACTTAAAGCATGCATTTAATTGAGCAGCGATGCCTTGCAGGAGTTGCCTTAGCTATAGCAGAGGGATGTTAACACACTGCCGTCCAAACAACTTTCAGTCTAAATGTAATCTTTTTAAGGCGTAGATGTTGCTTCTCGTGCGAACCTTTTGTTGTGGTTTAACCTGGACATCTCTAAATAGCTGTGCTGTGCCAATTAAAGTAGGACATCTGTTCTGTGCTAGTATGGTGTATCATTAGGGTTTTGTGCAAATGCAACTGCGTCCATGTATATTTGCTTCATACATGTGGCTCCTACTGCTTGCATAGTTGCAGGGATTGAAAAAGGTAAAAACAGTGCATAAACAAAAGAGTGAGTTTTGTTGTTAAATGTGTCCTTTAGCAAAAACCTTGGCAAGCCATTACAGGGAGGTGTAATAAGTGACTTTTGCTGCAGCTCTGCTTTTGTCACAAAGGTTATGCGACTTGGCTTCTGTCCTCCGGGGCAGGACAGAACGGCCGCGGTGACTCATACTTCCAGTCATTCTACCGGCTGTAACTAGCGGGGGTTACAAAAACACCTGGTTTTTTTTCCCCTTTGGGGTAGGCCATTCGGTGCCTTTCCGCGGCCAGGCCCTTGGAGGCTGCCTGCGCTCGCAGGCGCCGGGCCTGGTCGCGGGTCCCGGGGAGAGCCGCTGGGGGACGGGTCGGTGCGGGCGAGCCCGGGTAAGCGGCAGCCCCGGGTCCCGGCGCGGGGGCTCCAGGCGGCCGAAGGCGGTCCCGCGGCGGGCTGGGCTGGGCGGAGCGGGCGGGCCGAGCCGCACAGGACTGGAAGTGAGCTCAGGCTCGCCGGAAATCCCGCCCGCGCCGCGGCCTGTGTTTGCGCTGCGGGCAGAGAAAGGAACGGAGCGCCTGCCGCGGCCCAGCCGAGCCTGCCGCACGCAACGGGGCCGAGCCATGTCTGACCAGGTACGAGCGCCGCCGGCCCCGGCCGGCCGATCGCCGGGAGCCCGGGGCAGCTGCTGACGGGCGCGGGGAGGCGGCGCGGCGGCGGCAGGCCCCGCAGCCTCCGGGGGGGGGGCGGGAGGAGCTGCCTGCGCTCCCCCCCATACCTTTCTCCGCTGTCGCGGGGCAGCCCGGCCCGGCCCGGCCCCGCGCTCTGTGACGGGCGGCCTGGGGCGAGCGGAGCCGCGGCCTCCCGGAGAGTGCCGGGAGGAATGTTCCCCTCGGGGAGTGTGTGTGTAGGGGGGTGCCGATCTCCGGCCTCGGCCAAACTCTGCCTGCCGCCCGCCACCCGTCCCCCGCTATGCTTTAATCCCCTTTTTCCCTTCGTTCAGGGTGTTTCGCGAGGAGCACGGGGCGGGTTCCAGGCGGGGGATACTCGGGGCCGGGGCTGGCGTCCGGCCGGAGCGCGGGCGGCTTTGCAGGGCTCCGGACCGGGATCGTCGCCGGGCCAGCCCCGGCCCTGGAAGCCCGGGAGGGCAGCGAGGGGTGAGCTGTGTTGCACAACATTTGTTTTATTTCATTTTCCGTTGCGCAGCTGTGTGGTAGGATGCTCTTCCCCCGGAGCAGGCTTTGTGCGGGTTATGCGAGACCTCCAGGTCCTCTGTTTGCCCTAGGAATGCAAAAGGAGGAGGGGAAACCCCAGGCTTTCTTAGCTGACTGTTGCTTCCCTGGATTAAACACTCTGCCCTTCGCCAAGACTCTGTCCTGCCTTCAATCCTTGTACATCATTATGTTCCTGTCAATTCTGACTTCTCAACAGGGACTTAAATAGTTCCTTGTACTGCAAGTTCCTGGCTTGTTTGGCATGGCATGCGTACAGTCCTTTGCTTACAGCTATTGCTTTAGGCTATGTGACCTGCCGATGGGAAATTATAACATCACTGCGTTTTTAATTTGTGTTCTGTTTTGCTTTATTTTTATATTGCCTTCATGTGGCAGTGTTTTCTAACTTTATAATGACGATTTGACTTTGGAAGAAACAATGTCAGTATCTACAAATGTTTCTTGTAGTGCTGTGAAGTCAGGAATAGTACCGTCGCCAGCCAGGAAATGAAAAGTATGAAGAGGCAAGGCTAAGCTTAGTGTGTAGTGTCTGCTTTGAGGAATAGCCATGATACGTTATGACCGGGGAATAGAAACCATTGCTGTATGTGCTGGTGGTCTTCCTCCCCACCCCCAGCTTTCAAGCACAATGCAACTGGTGAGGATGGTGCTGCTGCCTGTGTCTGCCTGTGAGAGTGCAGCGAGGAGCACAGCTGCTGCCTGCACCCATTAGGACACGTTTCCAGTGTAGTAAAATCTGTGAAAGTAGCTGCATAAAGAAAAAGAAAGCAAATCCTGAACTAGGTTTTGTAGACTGATCTTCACGTGACCCGCTCTGTAGCTGTCTGCTTTTGTGAACTAAGGCATGTTTTAACACATAGCAGCTCTCATTAGGTAATTCCTTCTTCAGGCAAGTTCTGCTAAAGCACATACATACATGTCTGTTCTTTAGGACTGCTCAAAGCATGTAAAATCCAGTGTATGTGATAATCTTTTTGGATGCAGATCTTCAAGGTCTTTGAATAAGGACCCTGCTATTTTTATTTTTTTAATAGAGAAGCTAAATGTTGTTATGTCATGTCATTCACTTCTGGGAGGACTGTGCAACAAGAGCTAAACAGATGCTTAAGTAATAGCATAACATAGGGTAATGCAGCACTGTAAATCTCATCCCTCTGTTGTTCAAGCCCACGGGAATAATTTGATTACTAAAAATTGTGGAATGCTCACAGGGGTGTCTTTTTGGCCCTGGAATAACAACATGATTTGTCACCAGTGAAGATAATTTTTGGTTTGTCTTTTCAGCATAAATAAGGAAGCATGCTTGATTTAGTTACTTTGCTTCCAATGGGAAATTAACTTCTATGATAAGGAAGAATACTTGCGAGAAGGGCAGACTTCAAAAAACCACCTGGCTGCTTGGTGGGATCTTAGCAGCAACAAAAAGAATCATTTTTCCGCTCCCTTCAGGGGTCTCTAGCTGGTTTTGATTTAATTGAATCTAGATGATGGCATTTTTATCTGTCCATGTATTACTAATAAACAATGCTGTAGTTTGTATGCATTTTTCCACTCCTATAACACATGCAACAGTCTATTTGCTGTGTTAAGTGTGTTGCAGTCCTGTTCCTCAAGTCATTTTGGTTTGTTATTATTTTTTTAAAGCTTATCTAAAGTGTGCTGAGTACAGGGTGGGGTTTTTTTAAGTTTGGACATTATAGCTTGAGGACTTCAGAAAATTGGAGGAGGAAATTTGCAATATACTGCCTTACAGTGTTTGTTTTGTGGCTTCATTAGTTGCAATAGCAATACCAGTGTGTTTCATCCAAGAAGTGCTTTTTAGGGTCATGAATTTAATGTTGATACATAAATGTGAGACAGTACTAGGAGCCTCATTTTATGCTATTTAGGAAAACTGTGGAATGGAGCCTTTAAAACTTAAAGCATCTAATGAAAAGTTAGAACTTGGAGTGCTGTGGTATTCCTGTTTTGTTTGTATGATAATCGGTTTTTTTATGTACTGTTTCATGTGATACCCTAAACACTATGTTTTTTCACCAGTTCTTTTCACAGTGCAAGTCAGAGTCTGGAGGCTTTGCTTGCAGATTGCTGATCCAGGATTTTGTTAGTGAATGCTTGTAGTTTAGTAACTCGGCAATCTCCTTGCTTTCTTTGTTCTTAAGTGTTTTTGTGCTGGCTTTACCATTTGGCATTGAATGGCAGTATAGTTCACTGACAAAATGCAGGGAGCTGTTTCAGACTTGCTGGGTCTTGTTGTGTTCCAATTTCAAATATTTTGCCTTTTTTTTGTCTTAAAGCTTCAGTTATTGGGATTGTCAACATTGATTTGATCTCATGTCTCATTTCCTGAAATTACACCTCTGTCTGCTCCTATTTCGTGGGTGAGAGGTTGCTGGGGCTTTAAACAAGAATCTTTATGGTGTTATGTTTCAAAACTCCAGATCCCTCTGCTTTTTCTACTGTTTGCTCCTTCCCCTATGCATGTTTAGTACTAGAGCCCTCCTTCCCTGCGGGTAGGAATCAAACATCTTATGAGTCATTGCTTTCCACTCATACTGGCCAGAGGCACTGTCATAGTAGCTATGATGATTTGTAATACCTTGTACGGGATGATTTATTTTGGAAAGCTCAGTAGGTAGATCTGTTACAATGCACGGAACTGTATAAACTACTACAAATGCCTCTACTCATGAGATAATGTGCTGTTATGCAACTCGGTTTTTATACAAAGTAAACTAAGACAGTGACTGATCTGAAATGTCATGTAGAGGGACAGGATGTTCTTACAAGTTCTTTCAGTGACAGCAAAGCAGGAGATAGTTTTGAAGTTACAGACTTCAGATCTGTAGATATTTGAGTCTCCCCAATTCCTGGATGTTACCAAGCCTGCATATAAACAATAAAAATGCTGTTTGTGCAAGATATAATAAGTTTCAGGTTCTTGTTTTTCTTTCTCTTTTTAGTCAGGAGTGGAAACTAGTGTATTTTTTATTTCTGCAAATAAGCCCAGGAAGTTAGAGTTTAGATATGTTAGAGAAAACTTTGGTGGGGAGCACAGCTGCTGTGCTGTGGAAGACTCCTTTCACACTTCAAAAGTGACTTACTTCGAGACCTGAGGGTGTTTGGTTTCTTGAAAGCTTGAGGCCAGTTTTTGGATTTGAGCTTGAAGGGTGATGAATCAGTCCCAGCAGTCCATGTTGTGCCCAGTGGGTATTTAAAAAAAGCAATAGTATTGAAACCAGGGTCATCCATATTGAGCCTCTGGGTCATCCTTTTTGTCATTGCAGAAACCGAATGGATCTGGCTTGAGGCAGTGAGTCAAACTAATACAAAGAGCATTTCCTCTCTCTTTCTTTCTTCCAGACTGATACTGGTACAGATAAGGAAGGTGTTTGCAGGCTTTGCTCCGTGCCCTTCCCTGAACTTTTTTAACATTCGAAGGAGTTGTGCATGTTTAACTTCTTCAAGGGGGAAGAGAATCTTGAAAAGGCTTGTCTGCCATTTTAATACGGAGATAGAGACATATCTGGATGGACTTAATACAGAAGGCTAGTATGTGGTTTTGGTGCTTGATCCTAAAGTTCAACCAAACAAAGGATATTGGTGTATACTCAGCAAAAAGCCCCTTTAGGGCTGGGAAAACTTAGATGTGGTTTGCTTATTTTGTCTCCTGTGTTAAGCAATAAGATATACAGGAAGATTTGAAACATGATCAGCGGGGTATCCTTGTTTCTGATTACTTCACAAGATTTCTTCATCAAGCACCATCTGGACCTGAGGCAGTGTCTGTGTAAAATTCCTTTGTGCTGCAGTGGAACATAACTAAGGCCTGATCCAGAATATGCAGTGACAGGCAAGGGATGGCGTTAATAGTGCCTGATCTCTCACTTGTCTTATCTATCAGCAGCTGACACAAAAACTTTGATGTCCTTGATTCATGTCTTAAAGAACAAACACTTAAACCCTTTTGCTGAGCTGTAGTGCTCAATGAATCAAGTGAATCAAACTTGTCTGTACAATTAATTCTTATCCTGGAAAGATATCAAAACAGTATAGTTCGTAGAACTGAAACTTTTAGGAATTGCGTTCTTAAAACAAGCATGCTGGAAGGAAGCTGTTACTTAATGTTGGGGTGTTGCCATAGAAAAAATGGTGACGGACCAACCTTTTGAAAATAGTGACTGCTGTTGATGCAGTAGACTGAAAAATGTTTGTTTGGTTCACTCTCTTTGCACTGACAGGGTGTCACAAATGCTTTTGGTTTACTCTCCTTGTGATGTTCTTTTATCTGTCAAATATCTGACCTTCTTGGTACACTTCCTGTATTTCTTTTTTGCAGTCTGTTTGTTGACTAGGAGTTAGTGGTATAAGACCATGCTTATCATTTTTGCATCTCTTATGTTCTTCACAGTGTTTCTCTTCCGTCATTAATTGAACTTCACAGACAGGTAGCCTTTTCATAATACTATGATGCTATTATTTCCACACACAGAAGGGAAGAAATAAGGTGCCTTGCGTAGTCTGAATAATAAAGGGGATGACAGCTGCCATGCTGTCCAGTGAAAATAACAAAGTGTTGAACTGTTTTTTTTAATGGTTTTCTTTCAGGAAGCAAAACCTTCAGCTGAGGACTTAGGAGATAAGAAAGAAGGGGAATACATTAAACTCAAAGTCATTGGGCAGGTGAGTTTTTACATAATTACTTGTTGACATTTGTTGGAGGCATGAGTTTTTGTATTGTAGAAACAAACAAATGAAAGTTGGTATTTTCAGTTCTTCAGTGTGGATCCTCCACTGCCATAAGCTACTTATCAATTGCCAGTAAGCTGTGTTAGTATACTCTGTTAGTTTGGTTGTTTTGTAGGGTTTTTTTATTGTTGTTTTGTTTGTTTGGGTTTGTGATGTTTTGTTTTCTTAAAGCTTGAGTAATTTATCCTTATGACTCAGGATTTGGTCAGTGTGACCCCAGTCTTACCACAAGAGGACCTGATATATTGAGGGATTAATTTATCCAAGGATATGAATAAAACATGTTGCAAAATTGATAAGTTCAGGTCTTCAGAGTTCATGTAGTACACTAAGCGTGAGGTCAACTTTCTTGGACAGGGATAGGAAGAGGATTCTGTTGGATGCTAGCATGTTGGCAGATGCGAATGGTGGATTATAAATCTGAATTCATGTTGTGTTGGAATGTGAATGCTGAGATCCTTCTTGAACAGAAGTCCTTCTGTGCAAAGAACCTTTATAGCTCATATGACTTAACTCAGTATTGTTTATTGGAGTATTAGCATGATTGCTGTGCTATTTTTACTGGAGACACATGACTTAAAGTAGGACTAACTCAAACTAGCTTACCTGTTGCTGCTTTAATTGGCAATAGTGAGAACACATTCAAAAGCTGAAGTGACCCACATGCTTTTTGCACAGAATGTCTTGCAGAGTGTTTTATCTGTAGCCATTTTCACAGTTGCAGTTATTACTATCTTGTAGCTGGTAGGAAGAGCTACATAATGAGACCTGAGATTTCTCCTTAAGTTAGTGGTGTGTTGCCAAGTCTGCCTTCATCCTAACTTCTAGATAATTACTCTGATTGAAAGAGGTTTTGTATGTATTTTGAAGTGCAAGCTTTAACTTGTCTATTTTGGAATCTTCGAGCAGAAGTCCCCTGCATATGTATGTTTGTGTTTCATAAGTACATCAGCTGGGTAAAGATGGAAGCACAGACTGAACCATAAATGTTTTTTTGTACTTGTAAATCAAAAACCTCCACAGTGAGCCTAAGGCTATACTATGCCATCTGTTTTAAAATTGAGCTTTCTGTGGAAGTGTATGATGAATTTAGTGACTGATAAATCATCCTGGAGGTTCATGTTATGATGTACTGAGGTATGCATGGTGATAGTTAAACTGCATTCTGTTTTAGTTTTACATAAGTTTTTCTTAATGGAAGTCTTAAAATCAGCATTGATAAAACAAGCAATTACTACAAATAGAGTAACTTTTTTCTTTCCTGTTCTTAGGACAGCAGTGAAATTCACTTCAAGGTGAAAATGACAACACACCTCAAGAAACTCAAAGAATCATACTGTCAAAGACAGGTTTGTGAAACAATGACACTCTCTTTAAAAGAGAATTAAAAAGCCAAGCACTTTAGCTTTACTTTTCTCACTGTTCTTTCAAATAAAGACATTTGTTGAGACAGTCAAGATCCTGTCTAGTTACCAGAAAAAAAAAAAAAGGTATCTGACAGTACAGATACAATGGATCTCCTCATTTCTTCTGACAAGTAAAGGTATTTCTGTTTAAGATAGTTGTGAATTTCGTAGTTAAGTTACTGTTTGAAAACATGTAGTGGCTGCTCAGAAGACGCAGAAGTTACATTTTAAAATGCCTGGGCACGCATTTATATTTCCTGTAAAATCTCCCACCTCCAAGTGAAATTCCCCTAAAGCTGTAGAATACAGCAGTTCAGGATGAGAGCCACCTTAGGCATTGTTACAGCCATTGATATGGTAATTGATTAACACTAGCTGTTATGCCCAAAGTTAAAGAAATCTGCAACATTAATTGTGGATGTAGGTAAATAGTAACTACTGTTATGGAACAAAAATATATCTCCAGATTCTGTGGTAGATATTGTGGATTCACTGCTGCTATTTCCAGGAGCCCTGGCCTAGTTTACCTCCAGCTTTGGGGATAGATGCCTTGTGTGGTTTTTTCTTGAGTAATTGTGTTGGAGTTCACTTCAGGAGATACAATCGTAACAAATATTTTGGGAGTTTTCTTAATACCTTAAGACAAGTTGAACTTTTCAATTGAAGTCTTTTGGAGAATGGGTTATTTATCCTATCCTCTTGAAATAGGAGGAAAGAAAGGATTAAACACCAAGTATCTTTGTAGTGGAATCTAAATGATTAAAATTGTGATTAACTTGGAAAACTTGAATTAAGTTCTTGGAAATAATTAATGCAGCAGTCTCACTGACTGATGAAAATGAATATGAGTGGAATTCTTTTTTTTTTTTTTTAAGAGAGAAATAATTGTTTGAATGAATACAGGGATATCTATCTCTGGGCCGAGTTCTGGAAAGTCTGTGATTTCCTTCATGAGTAGTCAGTCTGGTTTTGGGTGTCAGGTAGCCTTTCACTGGTAAAGGGACCAGGAGCATGACCAGAGAGGATTGTTGGAACAGCATGAAGAACTGTTCTTTCTTGTGTATTTTTCTGCCTAGTTATTTGCAAGCAGTGCTTCTGAAATCTAGTTGATGCACAAGACTGGTCATATTCCACTTGCGTTTGTTTTGCTCACAACTTGAGAGAGAAGAAAAAGATGACATGTTTGCCTCATCTGTTGAGATGAAGTATGGTATTCTGCCATGACGCAGGCACACTGTGCCACAGACATGCTGCAACTTAATTTACCGCAGCGGTGCTCCGTTCTCCTTGTTTGAATCTTGTTCCTTTTCCTCTCCCTCAGCTCTGCTCTTTCTTGTCCTCAGTGTAGAGCTTTTGCAGAAGTGATAATGGCAGAGGTTTCTATTCCTTCCCGTGGTGACAAAAGATTGGGAAAGCAAAGATAGGAGTTCATGAAGTAAACATCGCATTCCTCCTCTTGTCTTAGCATCTTTAATAAGGCTGATGTGCAGTTCAGAAAAAACTGGGCCTTCATCTATAGTGTCTTGGAAGGGAGGGTGTAGTCAGTAATTATAAATAAACAAAGATGGTGGGGGGAACCTAAGTAAAATTCCAAGTTGTTGAGATAGAACTCCAATGAGACTTTGGAATAAACACATATTTTAGCACTATCATGCTCCTTAAGTCACTTCTTTGTAGTTTACGTGGTTGCAACAGAATAGCTGAGCTCGCTGTGTAACAGGAACTAACACTTTCTTTTTTGACTTTCACATGTGTTGCTTTTATTAAAAATGTTTTTCTTGTAAACCCAGACAAGTTTCAATAAGGTTTTGTTTTGTTTTGTTTTTTTCTTGTACATCTGTTTCTTTTTTTTAGGGTGTTCCAATGAATTCACTCAGGTTCCTTTTCGAGGGTCAGAGAATTACTGATAATCATACCCCCAAGGAGGTGAGTTCCTTTCTAGAAAAAGTGCTGCATAGTTCACTGGAGAAACTAAATATCAAATTGGTTAGTTGCTCTGTTCTGCTAGACTGTTAACCAGAATTGAAGTGTTTCTTTAAATATAGCCAACTTTTTGGACTATATTTAGTCAAGTATACTCTGACTATATTTGTCTGTAGACTGTAGAATATATTTGTCTAACCTAGGATCTTTAACAAGGCCAGTATGCAGCTGAGAAAGAGATTGGTTGGACCTTCGTGTCTCAGAAGGGAGGGTATAGTCACTGCTTACCAAAGAGAAATTAAAAAAAACTTCAGGGAATGTCCTAGTTGTTGAGCTAGAACTTCAGTGTGACTTGGGAATAAATATGTATTTAATTCACATTTATTAGATCAAAGTGTAAATAACCAGAAAACTGATCACTTCTGCTGTCTAGTGTCTGCCACTAATTGTTACAACAAAGCAGGAAGAAATACTTATAATAATGACCTGAAAAATCAAACGTGTACCATGAAATTGAACAAGTTACCCTCTTCAAGAGAGCAGTCGTAACCAGGCTTTGAGTTTCAGGCTGTAGGTCTTAGCTGTTTTGTTGAGCTAGTGGTGTGCTATATATAATTCCTGTGGCTGTACAGCTCATGCATTCACTATGATGATGGTTATGTTCCTGTGCATCTGTTGCCTGAGAAGGGATTTAGGGAAAGGTAGAGCTAGCCACTTCCAGGCTGATGTGTACTGCTCCACAAGTGGATTTCAGCTTCACTGATAAGGGTTTTTCTTTGAGATGTGTAAGGCTGAAGGAAAAGGACTAAAATCATGAGTGTTGGCTAGCGAGATGGTGACTGAAATTTTTTTCACCCCTTTGATGAATTATGATGGGAGAGAGGAACAAACCCTTTTATTACTTGTGTAGGACCTACTCTGAATTCAGTACACCAGATTTATAACAATTACATGCTGTTTTTTTCTGTTCTTACAGCTGGGGATGGAGGAGGAAGATGTGATTGAAGTTTATCAGGAACAGACGGGGGGTCACTCAACAATTTAGATCCTTCTGTTTGTTTTCTCTCCCCTTAATCCTTTTTTATTTTTAAATAATAGTTCTTTTGTAATGTGGTGTTCAACACTGAATTGAAACTGGCACCCCATCTCTGGGAGTTTATTTTCAAGCGTCTGGTATTTTGAATTCTCGTGCTCATTATACACTATTGTTTCTGTTTTCATTGTGCTGAACTTTTGTGATCCAGCTGCAGCCTTGCTCCCCTCTTCCCTTCTGCCCTCCCCTTTAGAAATACACATACACACATGCATTTGTATGTTCACTAGGTTCGTGCATTTCAGGCACGAAGGCTGTAAGATCTGCCAGGTGGGCGAGTGTTCTTAATGACTTCCATATCTGCCCTGAAGTTTTGATGTGTGACTGTTTCACTCCTGGACTATAACTTTCAGTGCGAGATGAAGTTTTTCAGAGAACTAAACTGTGGAGAAATTGTGTATCCATAACTCAGAGCTATTTTGCTTAAATTGTGCTCATGGCCCAATGAAGAAGATTACCAAGTTGGAAATGGAAAAGCTAGAACTGTTGTCATCTGTACCTTGCTCCAGAGATGGCTTTGCTGAAGACATAAAATTGAAAACCCTAATGATTCTTAAATCTTGCCAGAAGAGCCCAGAAGCATTTTAACTTCATATAGCAATTAGTACACGCAGGTATTCATGCAAGAATGTTCACAGCAGACAACTGGTGTTACTTTGACACTCTTGTTTGTACCTTTTGGCCTGGGACGTGGGTTTTGAATGGACATTGTCTGTACCAGCTTCATTTAAAATAAACAAGAAAAACAATTTTATAAACAACTTGTATTTTCTTTTCAAATGTTTGGAAATGAGCCAAATCATAGGAAGTTATAATTAGGGCATGCTTTTCCAGTAACTATATGCTGAAGCCAGGAAAAAATTGTGTTCTGTAAATATACCTCATTTAAAAAAAAAAACAACAACAACCCAACAACTTTTTTCTACTTGCCCCAGTGAAATACTTGATCTGCTTGGTTTGCAGGTGACTATTTGAGACTACTATCTGTGTGTTTTTCTTGTTAGAGAATATTCACATACAGCTACATAGAAGTTCACTTCATGCACAAAAGTTAAAATGCAGCTTGGAAGGAAATACAAAGATGGCTTTTAATGTCTACATTTCATATGATCATGGTACCATTAATCTTTCTATGTCTATGATGGATGACAAGGAAGAGTTATAGTTCATCAGGCATCATGAAGGGTCCATTTCATGTTCTAGCTAGTCACAGGTTCTAAATGGTCAGTTTTAGAACATGTTACTGGTTATGAAAGCTGAGACGGGAGGTTGTGGGCAGAGTAGTGTGGAGGGAAGACTTCTGCACTGCCCCTGCTACAGCTTTTCTGCAGATAAATAGGATTTGTTTCTGGCTTGGTAAACCAAGTTAACTATGAATGCCAACTTCATTTAAAGATGCATTTTAGTGCTGGCATACTTGGAAGAAATTGCATATTTTGAATGATTACTTTTTGCTGTAAAGCTAGAAATGCATTTTCTTTCATGCTTGTGGTTTGTGTCCTGTTTCTGATTTAGTACTACTTTTGTACACATAGTTGCACTAAGCAATTTTTTTAAAGATTAAAATTTTTGTTTACAAAATATCAGAATATGGGGTTTTATTGAAGTATTTGATGTAATTCAATTCTTAGGGGAAAGAGGGGTTTCTACTGGGATGTAGAATAACATGGCTTCTTTGCACTTTTTTCCAATAGCTCTTTTAGAATAGTAAATACATCTGCTTCAGAATACCAGCAATAAAACAGCCTTGTGATTACTATCAGTTCATCTTCTAATTTAAACTTATATAATGCTTTTGGTAAACAAATTCCCATTATTGCTGTTTGGCAAATTAGGAACTCTGAGGCTCAGGTGATGGTAGTTTACTCGGGTCACTCTGGAAGCTGAAGATGGAGCTGAGAACTGAATTCAGATCCCCTGGGTGTGATGCTTGTACTCTAGTTCCTGCACCAACTTCCTTTGCTTCTTACTGTTCGCTTTCCTATTCCAAATCTGTTTTAATATGCTCATTTATATCAGCTTTCTAGTTGAAGCACTGCATTTGGTTCTCTTGAGACTATGGAGGAGGGTTTCCTGCAGAGAATGAAGCTCAAGGCGAAGATTTCTTTGTAACCTTGTCCTAAAATACATCTCTCTATAGATTGGATAAGGTACCAGTGACAACTGATTTGACCTCTTTCTCAGACTTGTGAAGCCTCAAAAACATGAAGCTAGTGCCTCAACAGAGCTGCTGGTCTAAAGCAATGTCTGCATTATTATAACTTGATGGAACAGTAATAACAGGAAAACTCTACTCTGCCTCAAAGATTAGTACTGAGAGCTTCATGTAAAATGAGAAGTTACATGTGCTACGCAGATGCACTAGTACCCTTCTTAAGGAATATCATTCTTGGAAGTTGTACATTTAGAACCTGAGTTTTGAACTCAAGGATTAGACAGACTTGAATTTTCCTCATTTCTCTGGAAGAACTAACACTGTTTAAAGAATTTCTTTCTGAAAAGAGTAGAATTTATAAACCACTCTTAGCTTTGAAGCATGACCGCAGGTCAGGTTAGCCTTCATATGTTGGAGAAAACCAGAAAAGATTCTTTTTATCTTGCAATTTGTCTCTGTTTACATGCTTGCCTATAAATTGGAAGAACTGAGCTCAGCTGTTCATGGCTGGTTTTAAGTGTTTAAGAAAAATGGTGGGAGAATGAAACCATCTTCACTGAGTCAGTTATGCGGTGGAAGGTGGAAGCTAGTATTTCAGTTCTAATTTTGAAATTGATATTTTTAGTATTCAGTACAGTGGCGTATGAAAGCTGTATTGATAAGTGCTTTACAAAATTCTCAGTCTCAACAGATTTTCTTAAAGCTGCTATGTTTAAAGGATTTGTGTATTAAGTATAAATATGTCTACATGATCATCAACTAAATAAGATTTTGAAGTTAAATGTGTGAATTGGCAGGATTTGAACTTCAGTTAAGGTGTCAGATAATGCTAAAACTCAGTCTGCCACAAATTTTGACTACCCGTGTATTGTTTCAGAAGCACTACAACTGTGTGCTACTTTTTAGCTTTTCCTACTTTAAATTGAAGTTCATTTTAAGAATACAATACTAAAATATCTGTCCTGACTTGTACATCTTCTCTATGCACTTCTGAATTATTGCTATTCGGGTAAATTTTCTTAAATAAGAGAATGAGCTTCTGAAGCACCATACAGAGGACTAAGGAATTGTGCAAGTTGGAAGTAGTGTAAACCAGTTTTGTTTTGCTTTTAGAATCAGTACTTAATGCATACTTAGTTTAATGAAGTTCAGCTTCAATTTAGAGACTGCAAAAATTGATTTCTCCACAGGAGACTCTCTACAGGAACTGCAATATGAACTGAATCTACAAATGTTACACTTTCTTATGTTAGATAATATTAGAGAAGCGAAAATAAACCTGATTTACAAGGAAGAAAATTTCCTATCTTGCTGTAGTTATTCTGTTGTTGTCTTATTGTTGAATCTGAAATCTAGCCTTTTTCTTAAACATTGGCCCATTTATTGCAATTTATTGCTTTGGAGGATTCCTCCAGAAGTCAGCACTGAGGACTTCATATCTTTTGTAAACTGATAGATGCCTTATTTTCTCTCAGGACAAAATGGACCAAAGAATCTGTACTGTGGCACCTCAAGAGGTCTGTCTAGATTTACTTCTACTGGCTGATAAACCACAAACGTTTGCTTTTACTTGTGATTGATAGGATGTATACACAGACTACTGGTGAAGTCTGGGGAAAATAGCTTTCTGAATGAGACTAGCACCTGTCCTGAAAAGGAATGTTGTTCCTCTCTCGAATCCAGTTGGAATCTTGAGTTAGTCTGCAACTGAAAGAGCTCACTGCAATGACCCATTGCAGGCATTCATTTATTCCTTTGTACTAGCTTTTCAAGCAGCTGAAAATAAGAAACCACCCATGGTGGGTGAAGAGCCTCTTCAGTGTGTTCTACTCTGGTAGCTTCTATTAGTAGTGCTAGTTGGAACTGCAAAGGTTGTTTCAGATCTGTTCTTTACCTGTAAACGGTGTTAATAAAGCAGATTGCAGACGCAGGACAGACTTCCTCCTTGGTTTAGAAAGCTGGTGCTTTGACTTGAAACCTACACACTCAGTAGTCTTATCACTGGTTCACTCCTAGTTTCTTTGACTTTGCCACAGTGTATACAGTACCTTCTGAGGCAGGGAGGCGGGACTTCCCCAAGGAGTTGGCTTTAAGCAATGTTTGGAATGGGCCGGGAAAGAGGATGTAGGCTTATTCTTTTGGGGCCGTCTGTTCTCCTGTCACAACAGCAAGCAGGAGATAGTTGCTGATGCTTAGCTGTAGTTACTATGTATCTGCTTATCCCTGGTAGTTTTTTGTGGCTCACATATTGATCTAGGCTTCCTTTAAGGTGGTCTGTTATGCTCTTTGCACTGTTTTAGTATGCGGTATGCAGACTCCCAGGTCCTGTGTTCTGAGGTGCTGGTAGGAGTGAGTCCTGTAGGCCTGCTATGCTGGAGTGTGCTCTGATGGATTGAGTAAAAGTAATCATAGTTTCAGATACGTGGGGAAATCTAGTTGGGCTTCTTTTTGTAGTGTAAATGGATGTTATAAACTCCAAAATAGTTAAAAAATACAGATAAGATGTGAGTTGCTGATGGAATTTGGGGAAACATTGTAAAACTGGTTAAATAGCAAAAGAACTGCATTATGTCTTGGAGTTTGAATTGAAGGCAACTTAGCTAACTCGAGATACCAGTGCTGCTCTTCAATGTTAACTGCATTGATAGAACTCCTGACTACAGAGTATTTTGTATAGGTGGACACTGGGTGTTAAAGATGTATCATTACTGAGGAAAAACCAACTTCACTCTTTGATTAATAGCTATATACCTGATTAAAACCTGTGCTTGTCATTTAGCTTCCTCTACAGTTAGTCCAGCATCTTCCTCTTTCTTCATTTGTTCCTCAGCCTCATATTTTGTTTTCTCCTGGTTTCTTCTTTCATACTCCAGGCATTCTTCTTTCTGTCTGTGTTTTTCTGCCTCTTAGAAACAGATCAACAACAGCTCTTAGTTGCTCACATACTTCCTATTTAGGAAATGTTGTTTTCATCAATTACCAATAGAAAGAAAATACTGTTATAATACTGATGTTACAAGTATTGTCTCAAATGCATGAGTTTATCTTAAATTGTAATCGAATTTTTTTAAAAATCTGTTTGGCATTTAGGTTTTCAAGTCTTTTTGTGCAACTATTTGTTAAAAGTAGAATATTTTTTCTCCTTCCTCCCCCACCCTCCGCCCCAGCTGTGTAGCTACTGGAACTTGGGTTTTCAGAAAAGGTATGTAATGGAAACATCAAGAAATTAACAGCTGTACATGTTATTGCTAGTATCTTGCACAGTTGCATCACAGCTAGGCTAATGAATTTCTCTTCTTCAGGCTGCAGGGACTGTGAAGAGGAGGCTATTGTTACCGTATCTATTTAATAGAGGAGAAGCAACTGAGTACTACAAGTTTGGGACTTGGTGTCACAGGAATTCCAAGGCAGACACACAGGCTAGTCTATGTCTTTACCAGAAATCATCCATTCACATGGATTATCTGCAGCTAAAATAAGCTTTAGCCTTTCTTTAGACTACCTGCTCCTTGTTCCTCTAGCTGTCTCTTCTTCTGGAACTGCAGCAGCTTTCTGTTACAATCCTCTGCTGCTACCAAATACATTCCTGTGCTGCTTTCTCTAATTGTGACTGCTGCCTCCTCTTCCTGGCGCCTCCACTCTTGTTCTAGTTTCTGTAAACTAAAACATAAATTATTATTAATTGCTATAGCAACCTTGGGTTTGCTGAACATTCTTACCAGAAGAAGAGCAGGTTCTAGCCCAAAGAGCTAAGCAGATTACCAAAGAACAGGGAGAGAAATTAGACTAAAGAGAGAACAGGTGCTGGTTAGGGATACTTAACATGTGTCTGGTTGATTCTGCAAGTTAGTATTTAAAAAAAACAACCCCCAACTGTCTACTTTCCTTCATATAGTCTGTAAGGGATTGAAAACATGAATTATAATTTTTACATGCGTGTTTTTGAGGAAGACATGAGGACTATGGGATATGGATAGGTGGTTAATGTGAAATAAGGATGTGGCGGCAGAGGATGGAGGAGAGCAGAGTCAGCTGGGAAAGTTCAGAGAACAAGAGCTGGAAGAAAAAATCGGACTGTGTCTGTGGAACACAAACACAAACCTAGAACAAGAACCCAGGCTATGCAACAAGCAAGGAGGCAGTGGAAAGCCTTGGCTGAGATCTGGATGTGAACAGAATGGAGGTCAAAATGGGGTATTTTTGCCAGAGGATTCACACTGAGAGTAAGGAAAATGAAAGAAAGTCGAGGAGGTACATGAAGCAAAGGAATATTATCCTTATTTTGGGAACTGGAAGTTATGGAAAATCAATCTAAAGGTCTTCTGCTTCACTGAGTGCTGTTTAAGATAATTTCCAAACTATGACTCGGGGTTCCCAGTCCAGCAGTTTAACTTGAATGCCTACTTGCTTTTCCTGAAATCAAGTTAAGCAGGGCATGGCACTAATCTCAAAAAACATTTAAGTCAGATTTATCATTTCTTTTCAACTATTTGATTAAAGCATGCTACTTCTACAAATGACTGAACGAAAAAGTGTTCAGTCATTTCTAGGTAGGCTGCAGCTCTTAAATCACCCAAGGAGGTCGCTGTTCTTCCCATAAATACAATTCTTGATGAAAAAGTATAAAAGCAAAGCAATGAGATAGCGTCAGAATGTGTTGTTTTGTGTAAGCAAAACATTTCAAAAGGTGAATAGAAATGTGATAATTATGTTACACCAGAGCTTGTTTCTGATACTGGTGGGTTTCCCAGAGCTTTGCCTCAAAGTATTTAGTGGTGGTTATTTTTTTTCCTAAAGCCATGTCAGCAGAGGTAAAGAGCAGAAGTGCTCTTACTGCATTTTTTTGCAGTATAAAATTCTTGTATCATTAAGGAATAACCTACATCACTATGAGGTGTCTTTATAACTATGTAGGTGTTACCATGCTGAGGTTTTTATCAGGGAAAATGCTCAGTAGTGGCTTTGGTGCTGTATGGAAAACGTGGGATGTTGTCTTCATGAACTCGCTACAAGCTAAGTGCAATTGGTTGAAAAACTGAATTTGTTTAATGACTTTGATTCATTGTCAATACTGATTTTTCATTAATGACTTGGAAATTGTAATTTTAGGGCAGCATCAGAATTCAGAGTAATGATAAATGAACAAAAGTTTTAAAAAGAATGAAGTTACCTTAGTAGACATACACACAACATTAAAGTTAGGAAAAATCTAATATGCTGCTGAAAGATAGAACTTTATGTGTGCACATGTTTCAGATGAAAAGGTCTGTGATGTTATCCTCTAGTTTGGAATTTGCCTGAGGGTACTGGATCAGTTTGCTGGCTCCTTCGCACTCTTATGTGTTACTAGTTTTCTATTATATTAGAAAATGCTTTGTGTTATATCCATTTTTTCATGCTGAAACATTTATATGTTTGGATGCATATGACTGGCTGACAAAAAGCAAAACAAGGATTACAGTAGTTCCATGTCATGATTCCATTCAAATGTTCCTGTCTCAAATGAAAACATTATCCTCACTAACCACATCTCCTCGGTGCTCCTCTGTTCCTTTTCCAGATCTGCCTTCACTTTTTCCATTTGTTCCTGCTGCTCTTTCTTTTTTTATTTCTGTTCTTGTGCTTTCCTCTTGTGACCATCACCCTTCTGCCTTTTCTGCTCTTACTTTTTCCTGTGCAAATTTATCTTCTTGCCTTTTTCCAGGAGGAATCTGAACAAGAATATAATAATGCACTTAAAGTTGACATTCTGTGAATGATGATTTACCTGCTATTAACTGAGATTTAAAATTCTTGAAAGAGATATTATGTACTTATTAAAGTAGATTTGACTTATGTGAGATTTTTCCTGTCGCTTTGGATAGTGCCTGTTTTCTCTATACAGTAAATGTTTTACTACTTTTTTCTTCCAGTAGGTACTCACCTTTGTGATATCTGATGATTCTTAAGTTAACTTCCTAGTATTTAATGTCCCAGTATGTTGCTACCTAAGCTATATTCTCCAAACCTCTGCCAGCTTCATATTTTCCCCTGTATTTTTTCTAAGTATTTTGAAGTTGTAACATATGAAGGGGCAGGCGCAAGAGTTTCATCTAGTCCCAGAAAGAGAACACTTTGAGGAAACAGGTAAAGTCTAAAAAAACCTAAAAGTCTGGTAGCTGATCAGTCAGCTAGAGGATTAGTATGGTGAAATGGGAAGGCTACACAGGGTCCATATTTCTCTAGTTCTAAACTAGAACTGAGGAATAGTTTTCCAGGAACTCCAGGGATTTAAGATGCAGGCCTGATGCATCTTAAATGCCAGACCTTTTTACCTTGGTCTGTGCTGTCCCTTTAAAGGAAGGCATCAGGGAGCACTCTTATGCTCCAGGTTTCCGCTGGGACTGCTTTAGGAGGTTGACGCTCTGGGGATGGCGGCTTTGCCGGCCTCGCCGCGGGCGGGCTGGAACTGTACGAGATGCGCTCTGCCCCCTCAGCGCCCGCCTCACCGCGCCTCCGTGCGCGGCTGCCGCTTTCCTTGGCGGGGAGCATCTCCCGGCTAATGGGGGCAGGTGAGAACAACCACGGATCTGCTGTGTGAGCAAAAGCCTCCTCCCAAGGACTGTGAAAGGGGAAGTAGAGACTGTGAATGGGAGCCTGCCCGGGCTCCATGTTTGCTGGGGCTTCCTGAGAGGAAGATCCAGTTAATGGTAGGGAAGGACAGCTGTGCGTCTGCCCGGCCTGAGGAGGTTGGCTGGGTTAGATGAGGAACCAGCATGTGGAAGACATGCCCTTGAGGAGGATCTGAGGGAGTGGGCTGATTGTGTGTTGGAGTGGGCACCAGCTACGGCTCACCTGCTGCTCCTGTCACCCTCAGCCACGCACTGCCCTCGCCTGTTGTGACATGGCAGGTGGGAGTAGCTCCTTTCCTTTCTCCTGTCAAGTTGACCTGACAGAAAGCCTCCAAGAGTGATGGCTTCATCCCATACCTGCCTATGTGGATGATGCTCAGGTAAATAAAAACAAAACAAAGCCTGTTGCTAATGAGGATAAATGAGTGTGGAGGGTGACCTGAGCTTGGCTACACCTGTGCTTGGGGTGGAAAATGAGCTCGGGCTGCTGAGGAGATTTATCTGGTGTGGGACAGGCAAAGGGGCCAGGGCTCGTGTGGGGAGGTGCGCCCTGTGAGGCTGTGGGACCAGAGAGAGCTGGGGACAGGAGCCTCAGTGTGCCATGCCCTGCAAGGGAGCCCCTCGTGCTGCCTTCTGTGAGGGGAAGCCTCTGGTGAGGGAGTGTACTGAGGGGTGTGTGGGGCTGGGGAAGCACCTGTGAGGAGAGGGGCTCGGTTCTCCCTCAGCGAGAGGCACAGACACCCTGAGGTGGCAGCCATCTTGTGGAGGTGGAGGCTGCCAGCAGGGCTGCCCTGCTGCAGGATCAGGTGAGGACATGCTGGGTAAGTCTTTATTTTCATTTTTGTGTCCCCAATGCATGGGAGTTGCTTCAGCACATATCTCTGCCCGCACCCACAAGCACCATTTCTCACTTCCACAGCCCCACTGCTCCCTCCTGCCTGCTGCTGTGTGGGTGCCGCTCGCTGGAGTGACCACTGGAGGCAAGCGACCCAAGCCAGGGGAAGGTCACAGTTGTCTGCATGGGGCCGGTTGTCAGGGGAGCTGCTTCTTCCCTGGGAGGAGACAAGGTGGGCTGGCCGCTGCCATTTTCCTCACCAGCTGCCCTCTTCCTGTTGGCTTCTGGTTGCCTTGCTCTGCCTTGCGCCTTCTTTGCATAGGTCGTTTTCTTCCCGTGGTGCTCTTCTGTTCTGGTTCTTCTGGAAAAACACAAGGACTTCCAAACCTAACATGGTCAAATAACTGTCAAAATAATACATTGTCGATGTGGGTGATCTACTTTTGGATGCTGTGGATACTGTGGTGATTGTTCATTCAGAGTACAAATGTTTCAGTCTAGAGGAAAATCTGTTCTTTCTGGTAATGTGTTTAGTTTTGGATTTATGTAATTTTTGTGGTGGGGGAAGTGTCAGAACAAATCATAAATAGAATGACAGTGTTGTGTTTTCATCTAAATCTTATTCTAGGTAAGAAAATTTCTTCTATGATACAATTTGTTGACTCTTAAAACTTATTCTTGGTCTTTCTGCCTCTATTATGTTTCCTGCTCCACCTGAGTTAATCAAACACGCCAAGAATCTAATTTTGAATCTTCATTGTTATGGTCAAAAAGGTACAACAAATGCATCATCAGGACTGTAGTGAACTTCAGACAGAAAAACAGAGGGGAAAATGTTAAGACTTTGATGCATACAGCTAGTAACCTATAATAAATCATCTTGTCCTTATCAATGGTACTGCTGCTCTGGCTGCTCTCTTAAAGGCTGAGGCTCTTGGCTGCCTGTCTACATTAAATGCTCACACTTAACTTAGTCTCTTCTGTGGATAAACAGTAAAAGGCCATGATATCCAGCAGAGGGAGGCTGCAATACAAGACATGAGTTGTGAGCTTTCTGCTGCCTCTGGCCTGCTGGTGAACTTCACACAAGTCTTTTTCTGTCTCTGAAAGTCTGCTGCCTACAATGTAAGGCCCAGCAAAATCCACCAAACCAAGGGTGGTTTTGAGGTACCACCCTAATGCAGACAGACATGCCTAAATAACCTCAAACCACATTGACTGTGAGTGCATGCTCTAGTAGACATACTTGGGGATTTTCTTCACAGGTGCAATCTAGAGAGGAAAAAAATCTGGCTGCCATGTCTGCTTGTTGATATGATTTGTAATCCTTGACTTTTGATGCAGATTAAAAAGAAAAAAAACCACACTCTAAGTGTAGCTATCATGTTTCTGTTAGTGGTGCTTGATATGTCTTGATTGAGACTTGATAATGATGAAATTAGTTTTAGTAACAGTTGATTATTACAACTCACAAAAACTACAAAATAATCCCTAAATACAAGAATTTGCCCTGGTCTTTGATCTTGCAAGCAACTACCAAGCAAAAGCACAAAAGTAAAGTTGGCTGGACCGTCTCTTTCGTAGTCTTTTGAAGAAATTGACTGTAACATGCTAGTCCTTTATATACCCTTGCTAGATCTTCCACTGAAATAACTAGAAAGGTGCACATAATGATGTATAAAATTATGCTAAAAGATCTGCTTTTTGTTGTTAACCTTACCTATAGCCTGTTCTACCTTGTGGTGTTGCCAGTATTTATTTACTGTTCTTTTTCTGCATTTTGGATGCAGGATCCACCTTTGACAACTTCTGTTGGATGCTCTTCATTTACTTTAGTGTCTGCAGCTCCCACATCCTAGAAAAATAGCATTGAAGTGTATGTTCTTATGATATACGGTGATAAGCGGTGTTCAATTCATCTCGTAGCAAACAGCAAATGCTGGAATTGTTGTACCAATTTGTTAATTACCTCACAAGAGTTGCTGAAAAGAGAATATTCATATGTCTTCAGGATTTGCATGCTAGGACTTCACTATAACTGCTGCATCCACTGTTGCATGAGCACCCCAAATGAAATGTATTCCTGTGCTACTGGATCTAAAAATTCTGCATTAAACCCTATCTGAGACATGAAGACAACTTCAAGTTGCTCTGTGTACTCACTGTTGGTAAATAGCTGAGGAAAAAATAAAGGAAACTATTTTCCTCTATAAAGTACAGCTTAGGATTTGTGCTAAAATCTAAACCAATGTCTATTGATTGTGTAAATAATTGCCATTTGCTCTATGTGGGTTGTTGGGTTTTGCTTTTGTCTATTATCTGTTGTTGATGTAACTGCTTCTATAGCTCTTTCTAATACTAGATTGGCTGTCTACTGTGTCCTGGAACCCTCCTGTTTCACTTTATCCTAAGACCAGTTGTTGGACCAGTGAAGGAAAATAGATGGGATCTCAGAACACACTTTGAGCCGGAACTTGTCCTCTGCTACTCCAGCTGTACTTTTTCAGTGCTGTTGACCCTATGTAGGGATTATAAGGGGTTATAAGGAAGAATGGTGTTCTACCATTAATCAGTAATGTCTCTACTTATATGTGCATACATGTCACTTAGCAGCTGGCTATATACAAGTTCATCTGCAGATGAATTATTGTTATGCCACCTTAACTTTATCCTGATGGTATGAAGCAGACAGAATCTGTACCACAAGCCAGACAGTGCTTACTGCATTGCATTTGGTGTCTGAACCATGATTGAAACCAGTCTCTTAACATAAATATATAGTCAAAGACATTCCAGGAGAAGGGGCAGGAAGTTTTGCTGCCATAGGACTTACAATATCAAAGCTGCTGCCAACTCTTTTGTTTTGGGCTTTTGTTTTGTTCTTTTTTTTTTCCTTCCCCCCCACAATGCCTTCCTCTGTTTGTTGTAAAGTCTCTTCTCAGAGTTACTTGGTTTTATTCCAGATGTCTCCTCCTGCATTTCTGGATGGCTGGGAGATCTCAAAACTGTTGGTCCAGATTCAGGCTCTATATCCTGTCTTTTAAGAATTGGGAGATGGGAGAGAACAACAATAAAATTCAGGATCAAATTTTATACTTGATTCCAGTAAAAAAAACCCAACAAACAAAAACCCCACAAACAACCAAACAAAAAACCCTAACAACAACAAAAGAACAAAAACCAAACAAACAAATAACCAAACAAAAAATCCCCAAACAAACAAAAAAATCCACCCAAAGTTTGGGAAGGTGTAGAAAAATCTTGAGGCTTGGTTTCACTCCTGCCTTAACCTCTCACCATGGTTTGCACATCTGTGAGCCCTTAAACTCTTCAGTATAATTTGTCAGTACTATATAATGAACAACTTGCATAACTGTAATGGCCCTAGCAGGTAGCTGCCACTCTCCTTGGAGATCACTTGTCTCCTGCTTACTGAGGAAAGTGAGTCCCATTCTCTCTCATGCTGCACTGAAGATCCAAAGACTCATTTGCAGGCACCTTGCATATTTAATGATGGTAAAATGTATTAATAATTAAAGTTTCATTTCTGTAACACTTGTCATCTAAAGATCTTGAGGTATTTTAGAAACTTGTGGTCTGATTTTTATATTAGGAGTGATGCAAATCCATAGCTTCCAGTGACTTTAGCAGCGCAAGTGCTCAGTTTCTCTGAAGATCAGGCTACAAATAATGACATTTCACGTTTTAGTAAGTTCTGTATGAATGTTCTGTGAAGTCCTGTTTGGAACGTATTTTCTGAATATGGCTCTAAAAGGTGTGCTTGTAAATCAACAGCATAATTAAAAGAAAAACAAGAGGCTTCATTTTGCTTCTTGGTGTAGATTGGTCTAGAGCAGGCAGTTGTTTTGAGAGGTGTGATCCGAATGTAAGGATTTTGTATAAAAGTGAGCACTACCATGGCATGTAGACATGGTGCTTAGGGACATAATTTTGTGGTGGACTTGGTAGTTGTTAGGTTAATGGTTGGACTTGATCTTCGAGGTCTTTTCCAACCAAAATGATTCTGTGATTCAACGGTGCATTGCTCTTGCCACAATATTAGAGTAGTGGGGGGGGAAGCAAGTGTCCATTCTGAGCATGGAATGTAATAACTGTTACATCTGGCTTAACACGGGTTCTCTGTAAAACATCTTATTTTACTTACTGGGTGAGAAGGTGAAAAAAAAATCCTAGTTAGGTATCTTAGGTTTGTTTTAATTTTGGTTTAAAAACTGATTCTGCTTTGAGGCCAATTTGGCATAAATTCCACTGAAGACCCTCTCCATGGGCACCTACTGTAAACAAATGCTGGAAGATTTGCCCATGTGTAAGTATATGTTTTCTCCCCTTGTTTCCAGCATCTCTGGTACTTAGCATCACATCACTACACAGAGAAGTCATAAAACTGGTTTAACTGGCTGTTTAAGACTAATTTATAGTTGCCTTGTGTCATCCAAGTAGCAGGAAGCCTGTGGAACTTTACCAGATTAAGTTTCCTGCAGTGTCACCACGCAGCTCGTTTCTGGTATACATTTTCTGTATGACTTGTTAGTTTTTTCCTCTAGAGTCTGTCTAAACTGGAATGTATGGCTATGTGTTTAACTTGCATGAATTTATTTACACCTCAGCAGTAAACTTTGTGTAGCCTTTTATTTTTTCTCAGTCCTGGTTTTAAGAGGTCTCATCAAAACACCCTAAAAGCTGCTGTGGCAGTCAAACGTTTTAATCCGAGGACTCTGACAAGGGATCTGTCTCTGAGTGTATAAATAGGAGGCAGTGACTGTCCTTTCTTGCTATGAACATGGGCCTTAGAGGCATCTATTGTTGGGGTACCGCCGCTGAGAAATTCCACTCTGATGCTTCACTCTGTTAGACAATGTGATAGACAATAACACAATTAAGATGCCTGACTAAAATAGAAAGAAAGTGGAAACCTAGTCTGAGTCTCTCAGAAATGAAAGCTAAAATTTAAAAACCTGCTGTTTCTGTGTAAACTTATGTCTCTTTACTGAAGTTTGTTGTATGGTCAAGGCAGGATTCCACTTAATGCAATACCGCATTCAGCTTTTCCGTCCATTTGCTTGTCTGGATCTGTAAAAGTGAAGATCAACTCTTGGACAGGTTAGGCCAGGCTCAGATTTGTGCACAATAGTTTTCCTTGCTGAACATCTGTGCTGCAGCTGTTCAGCTGTGCAGTGCCATTTGTCTCAGTAAATAAGTGGCCAAACCATAGGATGAGAGAATAGCTTTAGTTCTAAATTTGACGCTGGGGGTGGAGGGTGGGAAGTGATTGTATTTAACTCCCTCACACCAAGAGAAATTTGGAACTTGATGCTGCAGTCTCTATCAAATATATTCTTTCTAAATGTATAGGGTGGTAAAAAAAAAATTATTTAATATGTCTTACTAAGGATTAAATAAGAACAACTAGTGGTTACATGCGCCAATTAGTTGGGAATTGAGGGACAAAGGAAAACCCAAAATAACTCTCCAAACAGGTTTAAGTTTAAAGACTTTCTAGAGGTAAAAATGACAATAGTACAGCTTAGGGGAACGACTAATTTTCCCCCTTTTTCTGTGGTTTTAGGTAGTAGTTTAGAATTGAAAATATGAGGGTCAGCTGAACTTCCAAATCTTTGAACCATTATTGGGCCTTCAAATGATAAGGTAGGTAGAAGGTCTCCTGAAGCCCTATATCAAACAGAGGTAGTAGAGGCATTGTTTTTTAAATTAAAACAAAAGTTTGCGGGAGACCTATGAGCCAGACTGAAGCTGCTGGATCAACACTGGTGCTGTCACTTATCAGACTGCACTTTTGGGTAAATTAATAATAATAAAGGCAAGGGGATCTGTAACCAGTGATCTTTCTCTCCTCCAGACAAAGACACAGCTTTATTGCTAGCATGAGCTTGAAAGTGCTAGAGATTATACTGTAGAAGTGAGCAACTCTTTAGCAGTAGGAGAATTGTCTTTCCTATGTGAATGTAAGGACAGTACTTAGGAAATACCTACAAAAAGAATGAACCTCAGGCCTGAAGAGGAAGGAGCAGGATTTTCCTTATGAAAAATAAGCCATTCTGCTGTGGGTATTCAGTGCTTTTCTGTGGGATAGGATGTTAAGGCACCAGTAGAGAGAGCCATTGTTTCAAAGATGTGTGAAAAGCCATATAGATGGTATGATTTGCTGTCAGGGCACAACAGTGACGTGTGTTACTGTAAAAGCTCTCATAAATTTTTAATACGATAAAAGAAATCTTGCAGAGAAGGATCTTCCTCTCCTGAAGTTGCCCTTCCTCCCTCCCAGCCCCCCCCAGATCTGGGCAGAGTTGCATAAGGATCACCGAACAGTCAATGTTTCAGCTTTTTTATGCCTTCCTTCAATGTATAGCCTTTAATGACTTACCTAGAGTATGTGCAGAGCTTGTCTCAAAAGAGTTTCTAGAGTGTGGGCAATCTCATGTGCTGTGGGATGTTGGTCAGGAAGGGCTGAGGGAGGTGGGAATCTCACCTAAATATGTAATCACAAGTCTTGGACCTTACGTCAAATGTGGTGGGGATCAAATTCAATATAACAGCATGAACTGTTCTTGAAGTTGTCACTTGCTGTTGAGACTTACAGTATTGTCAGCACTGTTGAAAATGATGCATCCTTAGTGTGAGTGAGTTGCTGTTGTCTTGTTCTGAGTTTACTTCTGAGAGTGTGCACCAGTCTTTCTTTGACTGTAAGACTGATACTGCAAGCCCAAGAAGGAACACGGCATTCCCAGCTGTTCTGTTACCCTGACCATTTGCAAAGCTGGAATGAGTCTATTTACTTTTGTTGGGGCATGTGTAGTTGCTTGGCAGCTTCTTGGCCCATGAGCAAAACCCTGTAGGACTTCAGAGCTTGAACAAATCTCAACGTAAGACTTTACTGAAGTTGCAACTTCTCCGCTTGTTGTGTGCTGGAAACTTCCTGAATTCTTGATGTGTCCTTAATTAGAGGAGGATCTCTTACCTTGCCAAACCTTTCCAGTGTGGGGGGGAATGAAATCTGAAACCAGGCAAGTTTTGTGTGGTTCTGAATTTCATCACAAATCATATCTCACACTTCTCATTTCTTGCCTGGGGTAGAAAAGCCCCAGTATCTTTCTGTCTCCAGAAAGGAGGCAACGCCTGCACAGTTCCCCCATGCTGGCTGATTATACTGACTTAGTCATAATTGAGGAAGGAGTTAGATATCAGCTTGTATGTGATGCTGGCATGTAGAGCCCTGTACAACCTCAGGCCAGCCCTGATGAGACAGCAAGAGGGAAGCGGCAATGGCAGCAAGAAAAATGAGAGTTTTGCTGATGTGTCTTGCAGTTGTCACTGAAAGTTGAAGTGCAGGTGGAAGAGCAAGGAAACTACCTTTTGCCTAGCAGATTCCTCCTTTAAGTAGGAAATGCTGAATTTAGGAGATTTACTTCAGGTATCCAGAGTCAGCAGTATATACTAAGAAAAGCTGACCTATATGATGCAGGCTATATAATAAAAATATCAAAATAGAGAGAAGTCTCTAGATATCTTTTTTCCAATGACAACACAAAAGGGAAACATCCTGAGACTGTTCTTTTTCTTTTTTTGTTTTTTTTTCCTTTTTTCATTTCTGGTTGATCCTTCAGAAGCTCTTAAGCCTTGCATGAATTCTCACTACCTTTTCTTACAGGCTTATTTCTTATTATCTCATATTGTGGTAAGTTTAAAATACTGTATGTCACAGCACTGATCAGCTGCAGAAAGAATCAGAAAAATAACCAAAGAATGCATACTTGCTACTCTCCATGTTTAGCTCTTACTGGTCTTAGTGGCTGTTATTTCTGCTGCCTTGCTGCTCCCTTCTCCTTCACCAGAAAAATGCAGTTAAAACATCTCTTTTTTTCTGATCATAAAGCCATCACTTCCTAGTATGTACTGTCAGTTCCACCAGTCTATGCTGCTGCTTCTGTGGTCTAATGCTATTGTCCATTATGTCTTCACAGAGTAGATTGTGGTAATGCTAAGCATGAGTCCAACACCAGCCCTAATTTTCTTTAAGGTAGTGGGGGGTATATACTATAAATTTAACTGAGGTCTTCCTTCTCCTCCCTGGCAGCTATACTAGTGTTGAGTGCTAGTACTGAGAAAGCTGCCAGGGCTCAGCTGGCAAAAAGCGTACTTAGGAGGGAAAAAGACTGCAGTTGTCTTGTGCTGTTTCTGCAACAATGAATGATAGTGGGAAGCACTTGTGGAATTACAATAACGGGAGAGTTATCTCAAGTTATCTCAGATCAGTGGGTTTCTGAAGTATCCTACAAAACCAGTATGGCCTATAATGAAACCCATTTGTTTACATTACTGTAATCCTGCAATATTTTTGGTGTGGTGGGATGCATCTTATCTTTCTCACCTCTTTTTCAGTCCTTTAAATGCTTTTCACCTTTGTATGACCTTAATGATTCGAGATTTCAAACCTTCGGCAACTTCAGTTTCTTACCACAGTATCTGCACTGCAGGAAGTACTACTTTGCCTTGAAAGATCTAGGGACTTTTTGGAAGGTTGTTGTAAGGAGAAGAAAAAGAAAAGAAACTAACATAAAAATGAGTTCTGTGGAAACAGCTCTAGAGGGAGTTTTCAGAGCTGGGATGTACAGTCGTTACAGGCTTACTAACAAGAAATTCCTTATGTGTAGAGCTCAGAAAAGAGAAATCAACTATGAGATGAAACCCATGCTGTGTGAAAAGGTGTGCTTTAGGAACTTCCCTGGTGTGAGCAATAGGTAGCCAGGAGAGTTAAGAGGTTTAGCTAACAAATGCTGGAGAATAACAGAGAAGAGAATGAAACTCCCTCACTAATGCACTGCACTGTTTTCTTTAGTGTTAAAAACAGCAGTAGAGAACTGGTATTGCTCACTGTTAGCAGTTTTGGCCTGAATGCACACATGAAGATTTTGTACATGTAAAGTACAAAAGGGAACATGTGGTTCTTTTCCATCAGTTTCCTTTGTTGAACTTCGCTCTAATCTGTTTCTTCCCTCTTCTCTTGGACTTCCATATGCCTGAAGCTAGTTCTAAGTTAACAAATGCTGCCTCAGTGCCAGTGTGGCTTTTTGTGCATGATCTGCGGTGATGGTTCATAGAGACTGACACTGCAGTGGCCAAGCATCTGCAACTGGCCCACAAGGATGTTATGTTTTAACCCATATCTTCACTTAAATGAATTGTGTGACAAGGCTGATGGGAACATCAGTGTGACATGGAGGTCACTGTTGCATAAGTTTAAGCATCTGAGCTGCATTACCTTGTGATCTGTGTGATGCTGAGCTGCTACTATGTCAATTGCTTGGAATAGTAAGCACAGCAGTAAAAGCTGCTTAAGAGAAAGTACTTGGATCTTGCCACAAAAGCTCTGAAAACCAGGTGACTGATCCTCTGTGGAACGATACCTGGCAAGAACAAAGGCGAATGAACTCAATTAAGACTCTGGTCAGAAGCACCAAAATTAAGTGGGGTTTGGGAGAGTAGCTAAAGAGTTAATAAAGCTTTTCTTGTAATGCAGTTCTTTTAGCAAGAAGTGCCTTTCTGTATTCATTGTCTTCATGCTTAAGACTGTTAAAGGTGGTGTCTGTAGCTTACTCTTATATAAGCAATAGGGAGTTACTTTCTGTGTGATGCTTAAACCCAACAACAAAGCTTCTGTAAGACTGTAGTGCAGGAAAACATGCAAAGTATGATAATATGGTGACTAGCTTTATAGGCTGTTCTATAAGAGCAGGAGGACAACATCTGATTTGGGTGTCTGGTCTTCTGCTCAGAAAAGTCAAGATGCATCTAACTCTTTTTTAAAATATCTGAATTTCAGCTTTTGAGCTGATCTGTAAAAATTAATGTTGTGTTTTTCCTCAGAAATTCCTGATTTGAAAAAGCAATGAAAGAAAAAAAACAAACAAACCAAAACAAAAAAAAAAACCAAAACAAAAAACAAAACAAAACAAGAAAAAAAAACACAAGGAGGGGTATACTTACCCTGACTTAAGTCTTGAGAACTAAATTGAGCATTAAAATAGATTTGTGCCATCAGTCTCCTTAGACTGAACATTGCTAGGCTTAATGAGAAAGTACTGAAGCAGAATGACAGTTTCTTATTAACTCAACAAGACTTGTCTAGCTATTTCCACGCTGCTTTCGCTTGCTCATTAATGACCTTCTGCACTATAAAAAGAACAACCCAAACACTCTAAGCCCCTGGGAAGACCTTTTTATATGGTCTATCAGATGCTAAATGGCCTGCAAGCAGCAAAGAAACAACTCTGTGAAATGCTGATCAGCATTTTTGTCTTGTTCTTGTGCCTAGACAAAAAAAGTGTAATTGATTAAATTGTCTGCTCCAAGATAACAAATGCAGGTGACACACTAAGCCTCAGTCACTGATGTCTGCACTTCATTCCAACCAAATCCAAGCTGACTTCAAAGTAATGGAATCACAGCTGTAAGTAGCTGAGAAAGGAGATAAAGCTGTCAAACTTTCCATGACCACCACTGTAAGTGAGTGAACTGCCTAGAAGGAAAATGTTTGTCATTGACCCATCATGCTAAAAAAGCAGAAAGTGTAGCAGGAAGGAAGTTAAAATAGCATGGATGTAAGTGATTGTTTTCTTCATGTGCTGGCTGGGTACCTCAAGGGGGGAAATGCGTTCTTATGTCAGAATCTGAGCAGCTTCTCACAGATAGAGCTAACAAGCAAATGCTGGCCAGGTCTGCTTTGTTAGCCTAGGGCTCACCTCTGCAGTCACTTCCTCACAGCTCCACAGGATTGCGAATAATTCCTAGTAGTGCCTGGCAATGAGTAGCCGTGTTACCTGAAACAGGATGCGATTGGGGAATTGATAAATTGGGTTGTGAACTTCTAGCAGTGAGTTAACTTGATCTCTAGTGGTGTTTCCCTGAGTTCAGTAGACTCTACTCAAGCCTTGTCTCTCAGTATGGGAGATTGCTGCGGTGGTTGGTGGGAGCAGCTCAAAATAACTTGAGGATCAAAGCTATATCAACTCAGTGCAGTGGAGCCTTCAAACATACACCATTTTCTGCTCTGAGAGTCCATTATGATTATAAAGCTTAGGAAACTAGAACTGAAGACTGCGTTAATAATTTTCGAACTTCTTAGTTCCAAAGAAGTCTGAAAGTGGACCAGCTTTTAAAATCATATTAAATTTTAATTTTTATTTTTGTTTTGAGTTTGAGTTGGGAATTGGTAGCTGTGAAGGGAGTTATTTCACTAGGCATCAGTGCAAGTCTGTTGAATCAAGCAGTATCTAGGTACCTATGTAAAATCAAAATAAATGCCTGCACAATCCCCTTTGGACTGAGATTAGTGATTTGGCTTGATATGAAATCCCTATCCTCTAACCTGGAAAGCTTGCAGCTGTAAAAGAAATGCTATTTAATAATAGACCAAGACTTGATTTCAATGGAAGCATTGTCTGAGTAGGGACATCAGAGCTTGGTTCCAGAGCACCAATAAAAAAAAAATAAAATAGCCTTTTTATTTATTGGGCACTCAGACTTGAAGACTCCCAGGTGCCTATTAGTCTAAGGGCTTGTCTGTACAGGAAAGTTAGTGTGCAATATGTTGGAATATGAATTTACAGTGCACCAACTCCTCTGTGCTCCCCCTGTGTTTGGATATTTTTAGCGCCCAGGAATGGTGCCTTTCTCTGTGGCAGTTCATTCAGCTTTGAAAGTAAAGTAAATCACATTCTGCTTAATGCCTGTGTGGTGAGTGAATGCCAGATAGCCAATGCCCTCTAAACTTGTACCCAGACTTCCTCCTCTCAACTGCTGCTAAGGGTGATGTTTAGTAGGATTCTGCCTTTGCCCATGGAAGTGACAACTATGATTCTGCTTACTTTTTTAGAAGGGAGGAAAATAGTATGTTTTCAAAAGTCCCTGTATTTCAGTTCTCAATACAGCTCTGGGTATGTAGGGAGTTTCAGTATAACTCTGCTTTGAGAGCTATTTCATTAATATTTTACAGCTGACACTTATTAAAATGCTATGTTCTTGAGCCTGGCCAGAAGGTTTGTATGGCTTTTCAGTGAGTTGGGTTGAGGTTTACTAACCTTCTCTTTTTTTGCTTGGTTAGTTTTAAGCTCTAATCCATTCAAACAAATGCTTTTGCTGGCGTATATGGAAGAAGCCATGTAGCATCAGAGTGAGAACAAGGAGAAGCAACAGGGGAGGGAGGGCAGGTAGGAATTGCTCAGTGGTTTTGTTTGGGTTTTTTGTGGCTGTTCTGACATTTGCCATGTTTTGAAACTGTGAACTGAAAGTGTAAGGTACTGGGACAACCCTCAGTTTGCTTCAAGTTCTTGTCAAAAAAATTTGGATAGAGAAACCTGACTGTTGGAGAAGCTTTGGAAGCTGGATTGTTGTTTTGTTGTTTGTTTTCTTTTGTCTTAACCTGGGAAGAAAAGTGCAGCTAATATCTGGGGGGAAAAGGGGAATAGGGAACAAAAGTCTTGCCAATTCAGTCTAATCCATACTTAATCTATTCACCTTACTAAGAGAATTCTTTCACCCCTATTGCTCTGAAAATGTTCCAGCTTGCATATAAATGGTAGGAACTGATCATGAATCTTACACCTTTCACAGACTTGATGTTACCTTGCTGTTCTGCTTCAGGTATCCGTGGTACGTCATAGGAATGCAGCAGAGAACCAAAGTCCAATTGAAGTCTGTTTATCCTGCATAATCTGAAGCTTCCAGAGAGAGACAATCCTGACTTTGTGTCTCTGAATTCAGCAACACTGCTCCTGTTTCCTAGGGTAAAATGAGGGAGAAATTAGCTATAGGTCCATGCACCAAAAAAACAGTGCCACAGGAATTAGGCTAAATTTCACGTAACTTACTTTTAACTAGGTCATTTCCTGAGAAGTACCTACTTTGTTTGGCTCTGCTCTTCTGTGTGATAAAAAGAAAAAGAAGCACAAACATATTAATGCTAAAGTGAATTACTGTATTTTTCCCAACGCTGTTGTTAAGCAAATGAAAACTATTCTATTCAGTTGGAGAACTAAAGCAGGCCGAAAGAAGCATTGCTGCTCTCTCTGTTGTGTGTGCAGATAAGATGTAGCAACCTGATGGGAAGGCTGGGGTTCTCATGGGGAACTGCACTTGGAGTCCACACACATTGGCCATTGCAGAGCCCCATTCTGTGGGAATTCCTGCTTAATTCCAATGCCATGAGACTGAAGGAGATGAAATGTGGCTGGATATTGACCACGTTGAGTTGCCTAAATGGGATGACTGTGGTGAACCAGTCAGCACTAGTTGTTGCTGGGGACTGGTTTGTGTGATGTTTGCAAACACACAAGTTTGCAGCTAGAGCAGATGAGAAAAAAGCATGTTCTTTATTTCAGTCATGCTGGGAGAAGGCTCTCATCCAAGTCAAATTTTGCTTTGACCAGCTGGTGTAGTGTACACAGCTTGTCCCTGCCTTTGGTGTTTGTAAAGCCATGCTACGCACTGATGTGATCACAAAATATTTGAGCTCCAGTGTTGCAACTGTGGTGAGGATAAGCCCTTCGCACAAGGACACTGTAACTACATACAAGTTGGAGCATCAATGTTGGTGGGGTAACCCTTTCTTCTGTCCAAAGGAATTGACCCCCAACTGAACTTTTGGCTGTAGGAAGGCAAAAAAGTATTTGACCTTAAGTGACTTGCACAAAGACCAAAGGAGGAGACTTTCAGGCTAATTCTTAGAAACAGCCTGGCTCCCGATCCTCTGTTTAAGTCACTAGACCATATGTGTGCGTCTCCATTCATGCTGAATGAATTCTCAGACTGTGCTGCATTTCCTCCCTAGAATAATAATCTTTAATGAAAAGGAAAATGAGAAAACAAGGTAATGACAGATAACACAGAGAAAACATTGGAAAGTGAAGAAAGAAATGTCTGGGAGTAATGGCAATGCTGATATTCCCATGTTAATGATTCAAGAGCTTTCTGACTGCTGTAGAAGCAAAAATGATAGTTGCTGCAGTCTACAGAGATTTGGGCAATGCAGGGAAAATTTTAAAACTGAACAGTAATGGTCCCCATGTTTGTTCGCAAAAGATACCTCCAACTCCCTCCTGTGAGGTGGTCTCTGAGATGCAAAATGCCCCTTTGCAGGTTTAAGCCTGTAGTTAATTAATGTGAAATCCTCCCTCTCTGGCCCTGCTGGTGAAGAGAACTTAATAAATTACTGAGACACTGATCTCAAAGAAAACATTTGAAACTCCCAATTATATATATCATCAGGTTTATCTGTGCCAGGATTGCATGAATGTGCACTTAGTACCTACCTTAGCTCCATGTCTGCTCTTCTTTTCATCCATGCACAAATACATATGATTCTGGTAGCTCTTAAATCACTCGTTCCTTCAGACTGTGTTTTTTTGTAACTACCTTCACCTCCCCTGCTCCCTCCTCTGTTTTGAGGCCAGTCAGCTGTGACAGATACTATGTTCTATCTGGTATGCGCAACTAGCCACTTCTGATTTTGGCGAACATGGTTTTAATTAGCTCTCTTCCTCTTCTCTGGTTGCTGAACAGAGCTGGCCTCAGGTGGAATTTTCTAATTGTGCTGTTGCTGGCTGTTACACAAGCTGGAGTTCCGTTTCATAGAGTAAACTTGAGACAAATAGGAGATTTTTTTTTTTTTTGGTAGAAGAATTCACAAAACTGGTCAAAACTTTTTAAAATCACATGAACAGTTGTTTTTCACATGTGTATAGTAATGTGCACAGAAAGTCAGGGAGATACTGCCCTTCTTCTCTAGGTTTGTCCAATTTCATCACTTATTACTTACCAAGTCATTTTCTGACATGTTTGCATGTAGCTGTGCAGTGATGGTACCAGAGTTGCCTATTTCTGCTGCCTCTTCAGAAACTGGTTTCCCAAGAGGTTCAGGGGGAACCACATGCTTTCCTGTCTCCTTTTTCTCACTGGCATCAGTTCTCATGTTTGACTGACCTTTGACTAAGTGATCCAGGTTGCTACTTTGTCAGAAGAGTTTTTATTTGTATTTTTTGGCTAGTTTGCAGCTGGGTGAGCAAGCTGGTGGACTAGGCAATTGCCAGGTCTGGCATAAGGGAAGGAGGGAGAGTGTGTGGTAGTTTGGGGGAAGATGGTGGTGTGGGATACCTGGGATACCTTGGCATGGTCAGCTCTTCAGCCTGGCTCACTGAACTGCGCTTGAGGTTTGCGAAGGGTGAGATGTCTCCCACATTTGTAGGGAGAAACTACGAGGGCACCAAAGAATTATTCTTACCCTAGAAATAAAGCAAGGAGCATGAAGCAGCAGTGGCTGGAAGACCTGATTGCTGATTTCCTTTACTGTGACAGGCCTAGGAGAACACCAGCCTCTCAACTGGCGCAGGAGAGCGCAACTCTCCACAACTTCATGGGCATTTCCCTGAGTATATCACTTTGGTGGTTGGTTTGTTTGTTTGTTTGTTTGTTTTACCTAAGACCTTGCTCTAAAGTATTTAAACACACTCTGGAAAAAGCTATCTCTAGTTTGAATATACCAGCCTCTTATCTATACAACCCCCAGAATCTCCTATCTCCAAGGCAGTGGTTTCCAAGATTTGGGTGGGTTCCTGTGAAGATAAATCACATCAGAGGCATGACCTTTATCCTTGGTGCTATTTAAATAGCTTAAATATCTATTGACTTCATGCCTTGTGATTTCAGTTGCTGAAAATTGAACACTAAAGAAAGGAAGAGTTGACCTACGGTGTATCAGATTGGTGATATCTTCGTTTATAGAGCTCCGCAAATACAGATGGCATTTTTCCAACAAATTCTCCCCCCAGCGCTACTGTATTGTGCCTGGATACTTTTGAGAAGGAATCTGTGCATCCATATGGAACTTAGCAAAAGAAAAGAGACTAATGTCTGTCGTAAATGCTAAAGTTGTTGAGGGAAAGATGAAGATATAAGCGAAACAACTGGGAACCTTCTTTGTCTGCAAATGAGTGTTCCCTAGTGGTTCTTAAGAACAATCTTGAAATCATTTGTTTATATAATTCTGCATCTTTGTGGGGATTTTCTGTTGGAAGAGAGGATAGAGCTCAAGCCAGGAAGGTGTAATCCAGAGCACCATAGTCAGTATGTTTAATAAAGAAATGTATTTGCATTTGACCCTTAAAGGGCAGTAGATTCAGCATATCACAGGAAACTAAAGTGAAGTTAAACTAAAGTGAAGTTAAACTAAAGTGAAAACTCCCTGTCCTCTGTATTTACAAAATGGGTCCACTTTCATGGAACTCTGCTCCGGAGTAATCTAATCAAAACAAAGCCCTGTTTTTATACTTTAAAGAGCTGTGGAAAAAGCATTTAATGTAGGCCGGTGTGATGCAATGCCTACTTGAATTTGGAGACAGTGTGAAACTATAACCAAAGAGATTATTACCTTACCAACACTGATGTGTTAACTCTAGCCTATTTACTAGACTGTTCAAAGATCAGAAATACCAAGAACCGCACTAAACTGGGTCGATGCGAGGAATTTAGAAGATGTATTCATCAATTTGGACTTTGTTTCCCCACAGGAATATTAACCACGTGTTTAGACTATGTAAACTGGGTTTTGTTTTGTTCTTTGCATTCTGAAAGTGCTATCGTTCTGGTGGCAGATGCAACTCTGCAACTGCATGATAGTGTTATGTGATCAAGAGAGGACACAGTGCAGGCAGAGGACTTAAGTCGTCTTTCCCATTTCTCTAAACTTGTATCAAACTGTATTTTTGAAGATTCCTGACTGTCATCTCCAACACTGCTTCTACAGTAAGATCTGTGAGAGTAGACTTCTGCTTATGGAAGTTTTGGTGTGTCCTCAGACTGTAAAATCCCTTGCATAAGGTCTTTAGTTACGTTCCTCTCAGCATAGGGTAGACTGTTGGTTTTAAACAAACAAAACGTAAAGTGTAATCTGGCCTTTCTAATATGCCTCAAGCCAGCAAAACTTTAGTTTGGAAATGAAGTACTGGGATCTTACCTCTTTCCAACTTTAGTATGTTTGTCTATCATTGTTCTACATCTTTATCTGAGCATTCAGATAAAGTTGATAAAACTTCACAGCTGTCTGTGAAGGAACTGATTTCTATCTGGCTGCAAGTGCCACTGTCTGGTCAGGACATGGGCAGTGAACAGAAGGTTTGTCCAGTTTCTTAAATATAACCTCTTATGTCATGAGAGCTGTTTTATCCTAGTCACTCTGCTAGTTGGAAATGTGTTATCCAGCCCACTAGTTACTGGAAAAAAATAACCATCTGTGCTGCGTGTGTGTTGGTTTTGCTGTTTGGTTATTACAACCAAAAGCTTCCCTTTTCTTCAGTTGGCAAGTTCAGTTGGGCATAAAGGTATATGACAACATAGTAAATAACACACTCAAATGGTACATGCAAAACCCAACCATACTGTCTCTGTGTTTCTAAAGTTCTGAGGTTCTCCTTTCTTCTGGACAGCTGCCTCCAAAGACTGTAGAGTTTTCTGTGAAGATGACCAGAAGAATTTCAGAGCCATGATCTACAATGAATGCTATTTAATATCTAAAATATTTTCAGAAATAGTTCTCATAACTGCAAATATTAAAAGTTAACTCCTGAATGTGGCCTGATAGGCAGTTCTTTTCCTGTCTTTGGATGGTGGTGTAATGTTGCTGTGAACCATTAGCTGCAATTTTGCAAGGCAGAGGCAGCTACATTTTGCTAGTGAGGTGATCCCATCTATAATTTGCTTTTATAGCTCAGGGTTTGTTTTTGTTAATGTTTATAAAGTGCTTTGAATTAAATGGCACAGAAATCTGTATTATTGTGACATCTGTTCCTCCCTGAGAGCTTGTGTAACCTGGAGGAGCTGTACAACTGTAAACCAGCAGCATAGCCTGCGTCCCTGTGAAACAGTGAAGAACTAAAAGTAGGTTGGTTGTGTTTCTGTGGTTCCACACTACTCTTTGCATTATGGCTTCACTTTTACATCAGCAGGGAAGGTCTCTACTCATTCTGGCAGTCTGTGGAAGCAGTAGGTTTTGGACAGTGTTGAAAGGTCCACGGTGACCATGGCGATCCAGTTGCAGGTGAAAGCAGCACTCAGTTGGCACGCTAAGTCTCTGTCATGGGGGCAAGGACATGAAAAACATTTCAGGCTTTCTGCCATCTCTTACCCTATGCAAAGCCTATCCTTTTGATGTTTATCCATTGTCCTGCTGCTTGATCCTGCTTTGCTTTATGAAACTTTTCCAAGATGTGTTTTCTTACCACAGTTATTTCTATAAATTCCCTTTCCAAGTTGTTATCTTGGATTAATGCAAACTCTCCTGACTTAAAAAGATAATGTCCCTATTTTGTATTTTTAAAAGTGCTGTGTACATTTGTGGTACTATAAAACAATTAGCCTGAATAACATAGGAGCTCATTTGGGTTATAGATTTTTAAGTGTTCTCATCCGATGGCGATGGGATGAGTACCAGCTTGCAGACTGCAGAGAGTACCTATCTGTTAGCTGTTTCTTACATACAACAATCCTCACTATTTATCATGATGATTTGAAAGAAGCTTCACAGTGAATCACCACACGGTTTGGAGGTGTAGTTTGTTCAGATTGACTGGCAGCCTTTGTGTAAAACAGGCCCAGAGCTGGAACAGCAAAACTGTTGCAGATCAAGACTGAGCTGGATTGGCACTGAGGTCTGGGAAGCTCATTTAATGCAAGTTGTAGCTGGTGGTATCAGTGCTTCACTTTCATGAGCATAGAGCTTAACTTTGCTGCCAGCCTGGCAACTTCCCACTGGGATAATGTAATGCAGCTGCAAGATTGTTTTGGCTCTGTGCTAACTCCTTCCCATACCTTTTTTAATAGTCTGTCTCCTGCCTTTCCCCATCCAGTCATAAAACCTTTCCTAACATTTGCTCTACTTTTAAGAGCTAGTGAGGGCATGGCAGTTGATAACG
The DNA here is from genome assembly GCF_004027225.2 of Strigops habroptila. Taxonomy (NCBI): domain Eukaryota; kingdom Metazoa; phylum Chordata; class Aves; order Psittaciformes; family Psittacidae; genus Strigops; species Strigops habroptila. The sequence goes on along the minus strand of NC_044281.2, from coordinate 12,909,784 downwards.
GAGCCAACACCCTTCCATAAAAATGCACTTTCCAGCAGTGAAATATACTGCCTTTTTGGGAATTTCAAGAGTTGATTCCGAGGTATTGAGTTTTGGTTTGGTTTGTTCTCTTTCTCAGGTAGCTATCCCTCATATCACAAGGCTGGCTAATGTGCAGTTTGTGTATTTCTGTGACTATTTAAAAACAGGTCTGAGACTTTTGGAATGGAATAACAGTCTAGCTTGTGTGAGTTTTGACCTATTTAAAGGGTTATGAAAAGGCCTGAAATCCATCTTGGAAGACAAGACTTCTTCAGGTTCTTGGTCCTGCCGCCTTCTTAAAATCAGGACTAAGTTTGGCTCTCTGGAGACTAGATGTATAGTCATGGGTACTCAGTTTGACCTGGTTGTCACAATGATTTCATAGCAAAAGTAATTGTTGATGATGTAATTCACATATGGTTTATGGTAGAATGAGATTTGTTGTTTTAAGGATCAATTTCTGTTTATCGTCCAGCTTTCCAGATCTTGACTAAGGATATTATAGTAAGCTTCTTCCTTCTTTCATAGCTTCAAACCTGGAAAGCCTAATACAGCTTTTAAAACCAAGATAAAGCCTTCATTCAGGGCAATGACAAAACCATCAGAATAAGGGTAAGCAAAGGTAGCTAACTACACTTCGCCTTTGACTGCAACCTCCTTGCTTGGAACCTCTAACAAAAGGCCTCCAAACCCATCCTTCCTCCCGCGATTATTTTCTTCTGGAATTTGACCTTTAAGTGAAAATTTGAATATTTTTGATTTCCTGTGGGGAAACCACAAATATGGAAGAGTGTAAACTGTAGCAGTGCAAATGTTAGTGTCTGCGGGAGCTGAGACAATTGGCCGGGGTGGTGAAAACTGCACTCTCCTCCTGCTTAATTAATTCCTTACTTCTGAATGGCACATGGGCCAAGGTAAAATTTCTAAGAACCCAAACTGACCTCAGAGGGAAAGGAGAGAGACTGCTTTTGTGTGTCTAATTCCCCTTTTTCTTAGTAAGTCAGTGATGATTTCAGCTGCAGTTAGTAAGATCCATTCCTTTCTACAGCCAAGTGGTAAATTGTTCCTGTTTCTTTTCTAATGTTCTTTCTGTCCTCGCCCTGACAGACCATTCTTGTTAAGGGAGATCGCTTTCTGCCACTTTTGTTGGTGCTATTGTGTTACAGATTGGTTGGGGAGCCTGTGCAAGACCCGCGATTAAGACCTGCAAAAGATCTGGGAGAATTTCTTTGTCTAAGTTTTTCCTAAGTCATGCCGGGGGCCCTCAGTCAGGTCCTATTCCTTGCCTTGTGCCTTCCTGCTCTAGCCAGTGGGAGGGTCGGAAGGAGGCAGGGGTCAGACGTGGAGGCCCCCGGTAAGAGTTAAATAAACCCTGAAGAGACAGAAATTACATTTCTAAATAATTGTTCTGGTTTTCAAACAAAAACTGCTGGGTGTCTTGCTGTTAGGAGCAAGCTCATGTCCTTAGGGACTGACTGAATATCAGGAAATTCAGCTTTTGGGTTATATTTTTTTGAAAGAGTTTGTCCCTGTTGTCTTGACAGCATGGAGTGGGAAAACAGCAAGAGGTTATCAAATAATGTGTATTAGAAATAGCCGGTCAGCGTCTGGAGGGTGCCAGGGCGCAGTCACCAGCATGTAAAGGCAGACATCGGTAGGATGCTTTGGGTTCCTGAGATATTTTTATGAATGAAAGGTGCTTAGGACAGGAATGCATGCTGAAATAGGCAGTGCTGATGGAGAGTCTCCGCAATCTCCTTATCTTCTCCAGTAAATCTGCCCCTGAAGATAAATGTTTAATAACATACCTATTTGGTTGTACTTGTTAAAAGTGGTTGAACTAATGACCCATAATCCAATAGATCCATTTGTAGTGAGTAGCACGAAAATTCAATCCCGTGTTGCTGATTTAGCAAGATGTCTGCTTAATTTACTGCTTTTCACTGTTGCAGCTCTTGCTCACTGCTCAAAGCAATTGATTTCCCTGGCACTGAACGTAGCCCACCTTTCAGTTGCGAAACGGCAAATATGTCTGTGTGTGCAAAACATTAACAAAAATCTCACATGCTCTCGGGAATCAGTAAATGTGTGTGTGAGAGACAGAAATTGGAGTAGTTGCTGCACTATGATTTGGTCAGATAACTAATGAATGTGGTAGTAGCTGCATACACAAACTTCTGGTGCTGGTACTTGTGAACATGAGGGTGAAAGTTGCTTTGGTCAGTAATACTCGGGCACTCAAATAGCTTCTTCCTGCAAACATTAAAAGAAAGGTGGAAATGTGGCCAAAGTAAATTTTGATCACACTTCAAACAAATACCTGTGGAATTCTTTCTGTTTGGCAAATGAAGCACTCCTAATCACTTCAGTGGGAATCTGTCTGGTTTAAGGAATGCAGTATCCTGACCTAAGACCCCTGCTAACGCTTATGTAATGAAACCCACTGAACCATGTGGGACTACTTATGCACATGAGTAATTTTATGGACAACTTTGTGCAATATGCAAGTCCAGGAGAGTGGTTATGACTGCGGTCACTGCAAAGAAGCAGACTTATGCATTAGGCTGGAGTGACAGTGACCCCAGCCATGTTTTCCTGCTGCTGCATTGGGGATGGTCTCTTCTTCCTTGTTATCTAACTCTCGTAGAGGACAAATGCTTTCATAAAGCCTGAAAACTCTTTCAGTGGCTGTTTATGTACCACAGTTTTGTTAGATTGAAGCAACTGCCTGGCCTGCATTCCAGGGACTTCCTGTAATAAAAACTAAATGCATAAATAAATAAGTCCCACCACCCTTCAGCTGTAACTCAGTTATTCGCTTTGTTAGAAAGTTCTGCAGTTCAGAGTAATGATAATTGAAGTGGGTGGAACTGTGTGGGGAGAGAAATCACTGCTTTTATGAGCTACTTCTCTTGAAACTTTTTTCTTTTTCAAGCACTCCTCCCAAGTTTGAGGTGTCTTATTGCTGACTCAGATATGAGGCTTTCTTGTTTGTGTCTCTTTATACAAGAAAAGTGTTGAGGCAACTGGATCCTGCTACTCCAGGTTGTGCTCTCAGGTTTTGCAGCCTTGCCGGTAACACCTTACTGAGGACCTGGACTGAACAGTGGCTGATAGGAATAATCTTGCCTCTGTTACTACTTACACTGTTGCCTTTAATTTAGTAAATCAGGAGACCGAGTGAGGCCCCAGGGAAGGACACAGCAAAACAGAGCAGAAAGATCCCCTTCACAGCCTGAGAATTCTGTCCTATGCTTAACATGATAATATCAGAAGGTTTGCAGCAAAACTGGGACGTTTCATGTGCTTGATTTCAAAAGCTTCATTATGTTTCTATTTTTTTTAAATTGCAAGTGTGTAAAGCAAGCCCAAGGCAAGGAAGGGAAGTAGCCTAAATAGAGACTATTGATGCTCTGTCCCCTTTTTTTATCCTCCGCTGTAAATTAGGCAGGTTTCCATCTTCTAACCTTTGCATAAGATCATGCACAAGTTCCAGTGTAAGCATTCCTGTTTAAACCTCTACCTTAACCTCTGTTTTCTTGCCCAGTATCCTTCATTTCTCCCTCTGTTGAATCTGGCTGGATGCTGATCCACAAGTTCTCTTAGAAAAAACCCTGCTTCCTCAGGTGAGACTCTGGCCATTGTATCCCATGTCTTCAGGACTGCCCAGTATTGCAAGTTGACTGAAAATTTCATTTTCTCCTGAATGTGACAAGGTAGGGCTTGATCTGGGTATCTGCACAAACCACAAAGGGTTGTATGTGGGGGGAATGACCAGAGTATTCTAGAAAAAACACAAGTCCAAGTTTCTGCAAGGGCAAATTTGTAGGAAGAAGCAGTTTCTCTTATTAGACTGACTGACATAACTGGGCGGAGGGAGCATAGATAAGGCTTTCGGCCTGCAAGCCCTTCTCCAGCTCTGCTAATTACCTACCCACTTAATGCAATTTGTGCTTATGTTTTCCCATAAAAATTTCATGTATGACTTCATACTGAATTTTGTAAGAAGATATGACTTGTTCTTTATTACTAATTTCTTCAGTCAAAGAGGTTTCACATGAATATCTGTGAGAATATGCTCTGGTTTCAAAAGGCAGTTCAAAGTTTCCTGCAGTGAAATTGAGAGCATCTTGATCAGGGTTGATATAGTTTTGTCTATGTCTCTGTCTATAGAGTAAGTTTTAATAGCATTGTTTAAAACAAAACCCCAAAACTCCAAATAGAACAAGCAAGCAAGCTAGACCAGCAGCCTCAGAAACTGAACATCTGTTTTCTCCATTCTAGACAGGGGACAGCATATGTAGTGCCAGTTCCCAGGTACAGAAACCTCATTATATGGAAATAATACCCAAACACAGCATAGGGTCCACACAGATATTCATCTGCTTTAATGAAGCAGAGGCAGTTATGTGGCGGGAGGCTCAAGGATGAGGCTGGGCAGGGTCCAGCTATCTTCACACTGGTGAAATAAAAACAGCATGTTGGAACTCTGTGGAGGGTCTGCACCCTCCCTCCTATGTATGCAGGCGATGTGGGGATAGGGTGCATCTTCTGAGTTTCTCCTTGGGGAGACTCAACTGAGAGATTTGATTATCAGCTGAGGGAAAGCAGCTGTCTCCAGCTGCCTGAGTGTACTTAGACAGGTAGGGTCTGTAGTTAAAGTACTGGCTGCAGCAAGAACAGGGTCACAGTCACAAACTCCTGTAGAAATGACTTAGAACTCTAGATGGCCAATTTTAATGTGATAGTTCATGGACCAGAGTTTGCCCTTACCCCTTTCATCTGACACCTCGCTTCCCAAATTCTTGCATAACCTCATTTGCTGCATCTTGTGTGATAATCTTCAAGTGCTGCTGTGAAACTTGGGAATAACTTGTGAACTTTTGTGTGGTTTTACCTACTTACTACTGAATAGCTCACCATAGCCACTCAGATTTCCAAAAAGGAGGCAGTTTAGCTTTTTAGTTCTAAACAGGATGATGTAGGTTGTTTCTTTATAATACAGAATTAAAATAACATCAGTTATAGTTTTGTGTCTTTTCAAGTATCTATATCTTTTCTGTTGACATGAATAAGAAATGCAAAATGATCATATAAGAAGTCCGTTCTAATTATAAGCATATTTTTATCCATATAAAGGACTGTTCCAGTCACCTTGAAATTTCCCTCCAGAGAATGATTGCTAAAAATTTCATGTGCTTTTGCTCTGAAATACTAGAGGGCCCTGTAGCTGATTGTCCTATAACAATAAATATAAAGACTTTGCCTTATATGTAGTACAATGAGGAAATTCTTGATATTCTTGTAGACCAGTAGCATTTCATTTTTGCAGTAAGAAGGCAACTTGGTATCTGTGACCTGATGACTCTTCCTTGTTTTTAAAAAAACCTTCATAAATCCCTTGTGAATCTCTTGGTTAGAATGGAAAAAACCCTCCACTGTTCTTCAGCAGAGTCTGTTTCTGAATACTTAAAACCAGAAAATTAAATTGCCAAGGCTTTCTTATTCCAGCTTGGAAGAAAGTCTTTGTTCAGACTGTGACTAACCTGCAAGCCAGTTGTTTTAAACTGTTGACTCTAGCTTAGTCTGTGATTCCTTGACAAAAACATTAGGATTCCTTCCCCCCATTTGAAATACCGACATAAATGTTGATAGTTCAACATCACTGTTTTTGATGTAGTTTGACATGAAAGTCAGATTCCTTTCTGCCTTCACATCTATAAAATTACTAAACTGTAAGCACGTAATTTCAAACATTAAATCATTGTCTCGGAGGTGGGTGTCATCCTAAAAAGATAACAGATGTAGTATCCGAAGGCAGGAAGTACTGTCTGCCCACTCTCCTTAACTTCTAGGGTGTGGCATTGAAGACCCTTCAATGTTGGGACCATCACAAGAAAGGCTTTTATTTTTAAGGAGCTTTTCACTAATGGAAATGTTCTTGTTTTTGCAGGTATCTTTGAATCCTGAGTGGCTTCTTGCTGCCAAATAGAGTATGGCAAACCCCTCCCTGAAGACTCACCTTCCATGCAGTACTGAGCAGCTAACCATGGTGCTAATTTGCTGAGGTCTGTGGACAAACAGACAGGAAGGTAAACTGTGATGACTGGCATGTCTCACCTCAGGGCACTGGGGAAAGTATGATGGTATATGGACAGTGAGAGAACTGTCCTCTGAAATGCAGGTAAAAGAGGAGAGAGATCATGTAAGAGCAGGCACTTGTTTACAGGGAAAATCTGCTTAGATGAAGCAAGAGCTCTGAAAGACAAGTGTGTCACAGATGTGTAGTGTCATCCTGGGGTGTTTGGGTGCTAGACTCTAATATGGCCATCAGTGTAGTCTGAAGGGAGTATGTGCAAATTGATTGCTAACACATGGCTGTTGAGAGGACTAACTCCAGAAACAGCCATAACAGCTAAACTATTTCAGTCCCACAAAGAGGTGAGTGTTGGCTGCGGTAAATGTTGCTCAAGAAAAGCGCATTTCAAAGAGGAGCTGGTGCAGAGGTAACTGCCTTCAACAGGTCTTCCATGGACTGCTCAGGAGAACTCTTTGCCTTCCTGCGCTAGTGGAGTTTTACCATTGAGTTCACCGAGGCCAGCATTTTGCCCTAGGAGTTAAGATTAGAGAAATGTATGTTCTGGTGAACAATTTCACAGCAGAGCTTGGAGGTTTTTTGTGGTCTTTGGTTGCAGTGCCTATGGTAACTTGGAATGAAAGATGTGTGTTGAGTTAGTGATAACTGCTGGAAGGAAAATAATTTTCAGTCTTTTCTTGCTCTCCAAAAATAATCATCATCACTTAGATTTAAAGAATAAATTATCTGATGAAAAAATAAGTATTTAAATGGTGCCTAATATATTTTTAGCTGTTCCTGAGCTTGTAATGTTTAACTTCTCTGCTTCTGGTGAAAATACTTGTGGGTTTTTTATAACTGTGCTTAAAAGGATTGCAGGAGCAAGACAATTTGAACAGCATGTGAAATTGGCAACCTGGAAACAAACATCTGTGGAAAGAAAAAGTATAATTAGTCTTAATTTTTTTTATTGTAGAGTTCAAGGGCAGATGCACTGGAGACTGTCTTATTCTTATAAATTCTTAGTTTTCATTAATTACTGGGGTTTAAGATATGGTTTAATTGACAAATAGTATAATAAGCATTAATTTTCTCTCTCAGAACAAAGACTGCTTTCTAGAAGAATCTGATAATGAAGAAGAAAATGTGTGAGCTGTACACAGCTCTTAGAGTATTCCAGTCAGTTATTATATAGTATCACATCTTTACCTCATTAAATATTCACCTTAAAGTTCTGGATTTTAAATTATTATGGGAATGCAGTTTTCCATCTTTGTTATTTATTGATATACCTCTGGTAGTTTTGGGGAAAGAGCTGAAATGTAACTTATAACATTTAAAAACATAAGTTTGCAAATAAAAAGCATACCGAAATTATTTCCTTATTTAGGTTTTGAGTTCTTGAAAGCTTGATAGACCTAGAGGGGTTTTGGCTGCTGTAGAGCTTAAAGGAATAATGTTTATAACTGATAACTGGAAATCAGTAGAATGTTGTGTTTAGTGGCTTATAATTTTTTCAACGCCTAAAACCGATTCTCTTGTCTCTGACAGTAGGGAAAAATTTAGAATAGTTTCTTGCAAAGCCGACATGTGTTCGTGCTTTGGCATAGATCCCTGATGTCTTTTGATGGAAAAGGAGCTGTTCCTGTGAACAGTCCCTCAAATTTAGCTGTTAAAAGCCTTTGAGAAGTTTGTGTTTCCGTATTGCAGTGATGTCTGTAAAGGAGAGTTGGAGAAAATCCATTAATACTGCTGACCTATCTTTGTCTTAATGTTTTCCTCAGGATTGCTTCTCCTTCTCTTGGAAGGATGCTTCACCTGGCCCACTGTCACTATTCATGTGCGCATAAGACTTGAAAAACCGTAAGTTACAGTTTAATGCAATTATTGAAGACGTGTTTTAACAGGTGATCAGAGAAATACTTAGCTTTTTATTCTTGCCTTTCAGAGCATCAAGGGCCTAACCCTATTGCCTCTGCAGTCCAGAGTAGGTTTTCTACTTGGGATTACATCCCAGTAGCTTAATAATGTACACCCTGTTATAGTTCATTGCTATGGTTTAAAAATATTTTAGTGCTTGTAGGAAATCTTAACTTCTGTGACCAAAGATCTGTTTCTTTTTTGATAGTCTCAATCAACATCCTGCAGCACTAATGCTGTCTGCAAAATAACAGTAATCCTTAATAATTTTAACAAAGGCCAGACATCTTCAGTTTCCGTAATGGTTCAGAATGGTTTAAATGCTATCAGAGGTATTACTTGGCAAATAACTATCCCTGAAGCTTTATTTTTAGAAGAAATAGCTAATGCAGTTTGCATTCACATGTTTTTAAAGCATTGTGCATGTGACATTTCTTTCCAAAGGGGACACCTTTAACACTCTGCTAGAATTGTTTTCCTTGTCTGCTTTAGAGAATTGTTTGAAACCTTACATAGTCTTTTCCTAAAAGAAATGTTTTTCACAGGTGTTCTACTAAATAAATATTGCTGGGAGGTTTTTTGGGTTTTGTTGCTGTTTCTAGGCTACCTTAATAAAGGTTGGTCTTTCTGGTAATGCAGTTTTAACTCGGAACATAACGTTTCAGAACAAAATGTATGTATTTTGATCTGAACTGGAGTTCTTTCCCCTAAATACACTTGCAGCATATGTTCTCATCCTGTGCAACCTAGAGGAAGGCTGACTGCCTGCTAATAGGTCTGGGTGAGGCTACCAGCGTGTTTCCCGGTCATATGCCTGACTTTATGCAACAGAAATGAGCTGAGATGCTTTCTGATGCTTAGGGTGAGGACAGCATCTCTGCTTTTACTCCGAACTCCTTTCCTTTAAAGGAATTTAAAGGCTTTAAAGGATGCTTCATTGTATCAAGAAAAGTGCCGTGCGCTTAGCTGAGTTGCTGGTTTGTAGCTCATAGAAGGCCCTGGTATCAAATACTGGAGATGTACAGTTGCTCTTTGCTTCTGAAACCCATTGGAAGAGGCTCTAGGAGAGCAATTCTTCATGAGGATATCCTGTTTTTGCAGATGAAGGTTAAGTTCTCTTCAGCAGACCGCAAGAAAGGCAATATTCATTCACTTAACTCACTTCTTCCCTGTATGTGGAATCGGGCATCTAAGTGAGATTGACTGAGAGGCAGAAAGCTCAATTTGGTGCTGCAGGGGCAGAAGCATTTCCTTTCTCTATGGAATATTAAAAGCTAAGCAAAGTTGATCCTTCACATGCATATATACCCAGGCAATACAGAAGAATGTACAAAAATTATGTGCGAGTTGTAGAAACATTGACTGTCACTGATTGTAGAATTTTGTTTGAGTCATAGCAAAATTAGTAAATGGGTTTGTAAGAAACTTAGTTAAAACAGGCTTTCTGACTGCCAGCTTTGCACATTGCCCAAGGAAGTAACAAAGAACAGCTTGTTACACTGTGCCGTTTCCCCTACCCCCACTGAGTTTTTGCCCTCTATCATTTGGAGGGGGGGATATGAACTCTGTGGAGTGGTATAGGTGTAACTGGAGGCATGATTTGGCCTTTGCTACTGCAAGTGATACAAGACAAATGAAAGTGACAGTTGATGTTCAGGTACCAGAGCAAGTTTGAAAAATGTACGGATAGAGCAAACATACTTTTTGCTGGCAGCTGGCTGTGCTGCGACTTGCCCTGGCTTGGGCTGTTCAAACTCAGAGCAAACCTTTTTACCAACAAAAAGAGGCAGCAGAGAGAATGTGTCAGTGCAGTAACAGGATGGTGCAAAATATCAGGAAAGTAAAGAAGTGGAAGAATATTTTTTAGCCTTTTTTTTTGCTTGTTTTTTATTGTTGTCTTTATATATTGATGAAGAGTTGATTGATACCTTCTAGGGCAGGGCTGCCTCACCTCTGCCTGCTTGCCTGCAGCTTCCCAGGGTAGAGCTGTAGTGCAGCAGCAGTTTGAACATGCCCTGGCTTTTGCAAAGGGCATTAAGAGACTGAGGAGTGATTGAAGTGCTGGGGAGTTTCTGGCTTGTGACGTCTCTGTGCTCTAGGGAAGGTCCAGAATGCTCACAGGCGTGTGAACTGCAGTTTGCATGGCTGTCATAGCCAAAGTGGCCTTGGTCAGCTGATCTGGTCCACATGTCCAATGATGCAGCCACACATTTCTGCAGTAATCTCCCTCTTAAAACTTCCCCACACTAAACTGCCTTGACTGCATTACTGCACCAGTAATCACTGGCTGTATCATTGAATCCTAACATACTTCCTTCCCACCTAATCCTTACAGCAAAAAAGTTCATGGAGACACAAGTCCTGTTTGTTGTTGTCATTTGCATTTTTTACTCTTGGACATTGTTTTGTGTATGTGATGACCCTTACCACAAACAAGACCTACTCCTTTCCCATAAAGCAACTCTTTTTTGGAGACAGCATAACTTGCCTGTTAGAAGATCATTCACACTGGCTACCTGAGGCACATAGCAGGAATACCTGAGCAGATTACAAACTACCTGCCTCTTCCTTTTTTGAGTCTTTCTGCAAGGGAAAGGAACACATGGTTTACAGTTGGCAAATTCCAAGGCAGCTTTGACACTCATTAGCATACAACATCCCCAAGCCCTCCATGGCTGTGCTGTGATCTTTCCTGTTGTCTGGGACAAGTGAACTTGCTGTGCAGATGTTAGCGAAAGTGTCTGAATTGGCAGAAGGGACTCTGTCTCGGTGAGAAAAATGTTGACTGGGTCCTGTTCTTCAATTTTTCAAGACTGTCTGAAATTTGAGAGCTGCTGATGTAAAATCAAAAGTAATCTTTGGGTTGTTTGTGTTCACGTTCAGCTGGATTGAAGGTGAATGGAACAGGAACGTCCAAATTGTAGACAGACTCCGATAATGACAAAGTACTTCACCAGGAACGATGATGCAGCTGCCTGGTGAAGTGCTGTTATAATGCTCTTGAAAACATAATACAAACAGTGTAAGTGATCTGTATCATCAAAGGAGAAACACTTTTTAGGGAGAGGATTCTCACATTCTTAGAGACACTTAAAATAATGGTTTACGTTGTCATCTGGTAAATGAGATAGAGATGAGGCTGGAAAGGGCTGGGTGATCTTAGCATAAAAGTAAATTGAGTTTGGTAGGTGATTTCAAGTGTAGTGGTTGTTTTCTTTTACTGTTGGCATTTGGTCTTTTTAGCAAGGACAACTAAGATGCAGTTCTGCATCACAGTTTGGGTGCTCAGTTCCAAAGCTCATGTACCAGGGTATTTTCATCCATGATGCACAGGTGTGCAACTCCTGAAAATATACAAATGAAAAGTGGTCTACAAAATAGGATCCTTTATTTGGATTTTCCATGCCCTTCTGCCACTTCTCTAACCTTTCTGCGTGGAGGTATATTTCTTTTCTCTCTCTGGTATGTGCAGCTTCTGAGGTGAATACTAACTGACCACTGCTTTTGCGGGTGAGCCTGGCCTGGAATCCAAAGCTGCCAATTGACAAGAGCATGTCTTTTACAGCGAAAACACCTGCCCTGCTGTAGTGAATGTGGTGGCTTTGCTGCCTGTAATTTTCTTATGGAAAATCTTTGGAGTTTAGTTTTACTGCTGATCTTTTTTTTTTTTTTCTGTTGCTTTTCCTCAGTGAGTTATTAACTTTCTTGCCAAGATTTGCCAAGCCCTGCACATTGAGTGTTAGAACTGCAGTCGACTTGTGCCAGAGTTTTACATGGTTTGCAGTGAATGTGGCAGCTTTCACCAGCCCTGCTTTCACCCATGATGTGGATGAAAGCCCTGCTGGCTTCCAGGCTTCCTGCTTCTCACGCAATACTCATGCTTCCATGCCAGAAGTGCCAGGTATTTTACCTGGCACATGATGGCCTGTAGCTATGGGCTTGTTCATGGGCTCACTCAGTACAAGATGCAGTGTGATCTGTCCATCAGGCAGGTCTGGTGCATTTGAGTTCCCATAGGGAGGGGTCCAGCACTGAGCTGAAGCTGGGGGCTTTGGCATCCTTGCCTTGGAAAGAGGGAAAAACCCAGACCCATGTCTGTATTGTCCTACTACTTCTGTGCTGAAGGGAGTATTGGAATATATAAAAATGTGTATATATAAGGTACATAAAGGAGGTCTATTGCTCTTGATTTTCCGGCTTTTTCATTAGCATCTGGCACATGTGAACTTCGAGAAAGAACGCCCCAACCCCCTTTTCCTCTGCACACAAGTAAGAAATAAAAAAAGGTTCCTAGAATTCCCAGGACTCCTACTAAAAATATCACATTAGTCTCCATGGCTTAAACAAAAGCAGTAATTATAGATTCCTTTCATAGCACAAACACACAGCAGTGATATACCTTCTTGCTCTTCCAGGAGGGCACCGTGTGCAGTCCTTACAGGGTTAGTCTTGGAAGTGCTGTCTGGAAGGACATTGCTGCTGCTGGGAGCTTTAGCGCTGGCCCTGCTCTCCTGACGCACCAGATCTTTACAGCTATAGGTGGCGGGAGACCTAATACTGGGATGTTGGTTTGGATGCTCAGGGAAAACAGTGAAATACTACATAAAATAGGTATGCAACTAAACAGGAAAAACAAAAGCCAATGATCCAAAGAAAGCCTTTAGAAATGAATAAATGTATAAGGTATCGTGGTTTCCACACTGGTAATATTTATTCTTAGCAGTCTAATTAATCTTTATTTTTGCAGGCATATGCAGGTGGTGTTTTTTTACAGTTATCACTCTGAAAAGATGAGCAATTGTAGTAATTTAAAAGAAATTAAATTAGTGTTTGTTAAACAGAAGTAAAAATCATAGGATTCTACTACAAAATTGTAGTAATGGATCTGCTACTGGATATATAGGGGCACGTAGAGAGGCATTTTTATAGTATCATTTTGAAAAATGATAACAGACACCATGGTTTTCCTTTGGTCTTAGAAATAACTGTTCTGTCTTATATTCCACTGGGTAACTGTGTGCACTGTTGAGTACTGAATTTTTAATGTTGATCACTAGCTTAAGAAAATAATTTCTGCCCTACTGTCCTTCATGCTTGTGAAGTATGAGGTGCACAACCACACCTTCTGTTCTTATATGGATATTCTGAGTCAAGGCTTTGTTTCCAGAAATAACTTATTTGCTATAGAAAACGTTTTAATTATGGTGTATTAATGAATAGGCTTCATCCCTTAATTTGAAAACCTTTTTCTAGAAATTTTATATGCATTTCGGGCACATAAATAGCTGCACAGCAGCACAAATACACTTGAGATAGCCTTGAATGACTTAACTTGAATGCTGTAAATAGTTTTGCTTGTAATTTATCTTTCCTTAAAGCTATAAATTGTGTGTGGTTGTGATGGTGAGGGATGCCATGCCATTCAGTAGGGCGCATCCAGAGCACTAGGAGAGAGAGCTCTTGCTCTTCTAGCTGAGTTCCTGCTCAGTTTGCACATTCTTTCTGCTGAAACTTGTTTTAGTTAAAAAACCTGAAAGTTTTTACTACAGTTCAGTGTTAAAAGCATGTGCAATGTCTTCCACATCTTATCACAAATGGCCACAGTTTAACAAATATTTGAGAGCATTACAATTATACATACATAAAATCTTATTTTTAAAATGTGTTTAATTTCTTGAGCTTTTTAAAATGATGGTATTAACTAACGCTGCAGCAGAGATGGCATGCAAACTTTGCTGTCATCTGAGCGGTGCAAAATGTAGATGTAAAACACAGTTCAGGTATATTTCAGTCAGAAGTTATTTTGGGCTATTTGGTGTGCTTGCAATCAGGTGCCATTTGCTGAGGGGTGAGATTTAGCTGTGAGTAGCTAGGAACCTGTTAGTTTTATAACTGAAATGAAGTTATAACGTCAAGTGAAGGCAGTCTTTTTTTGATGTAGGCTGAGTGGCCTTTCTTGTAGAGGCCCTTCATGCTAGCATTCACCCTTCTTGCTTCTACCTTCCTCTCCTCCAGAGCAAACTCTTGATTGCCTGTTGGGGATCGGGTGAAGCTACCTTGAAGTATGTCTGGATAGCCTCCAATGGCCATCTGGTGCTGCTTAGCTGTACCTTCTGGCCTAGAAATGAGATCATGCAGGGAAGGAGCCAGCAAGTTCTCATGGCCGCTGGCCTCTGGCTTGGATGTGTAACAAAGAGCTCCTGGAGTAAGGAAGGTAAATGAAATGGAGATACTGGTCAGTGTTTTTGTGACTCATTCTCTTAGCCGGGTTCTTGGAAAAAATTATATCTGAATGGCTGTGTTCCTGTTGTTCTTTTGTGTTTCTTTTGAGGAGACTGGACTTTGCAAAGTCAGAATGCACAATAACTGAGTGTCACCTTTACATTTTTTGTTGCTATCAGGAACCTAATAAATACAACTTCATTCCTGACCCTTGTGCAGTGCTGAACTGGCAACTGGCAACTGCCAACTCGGATAGCCTGCTGGCCTGGAGCCAAATGAGGAGCACATGCTAATGTTTGCTTTAGCATTTCTAATCTTAGAAACCGGGGGAGAAAATTGCATGTGTTTCCTATGTGACATAGATGCGACTGTTCCGATTTCATTGCATGGTGGGTTTCTCCACACAGATTTTACCTCTTCTCTCAAATATTTTGATTATTAAGTAGTAATAGACATTTTATTCAAATCAGAGGCATCTGTTAGTGGGACTGAAGTTTTTCATAGTAGTAAATGAATAAAACTCATAGAATGTTGATCAGTAATTTCAGGTACATGGAATCCAGCCCTAAAGTAATCAGGATAATGCCTCTAATTTTTCTTCCTAGATGTGTATCTGGCACTCGCAGTTATTGAGGAGTGATTATAAGTTCTTTACTGTGAGGGTGGTGAGGCACTGGAACAGGTTGCCCAAAGAAGTGGTAAATGCTCCACCCCTGGCAGTGATCGAGGCAGGATTGGACGGGGCCTTGGGCGACATGGTCTAGTGTGAGGCATCCCTACCCATTGCAGGGTGTTGGAACAGGGTGATCTTTAGGTCCTTTCCAACCCAAACCATTCTGTGATCACCTATTTAATCATTTTTTTCTGCTAGATTTCTTAAGTGACATCATAAATTCATTGACTATGCTGTTGATGATGAGAACCTGTGTTATACTACAGTATTTTTATCATGTTTTCTGGAGCTTCCTTTTCTCCTAATATGTTAAAATGTTTAAGAAAGCAGCTGTGAATTTTCTTTTTATTTGTCTGGTGCACTTTTTCTGGGAGTGGATGTCATTAGCCAGAGCAGAAATACTCCTCTCAGGTGACAAATCTGCCTGAGCAGATAGGCACATGAGGATGACAGTCATGATTCAGAGAAGGAAAAGCGCAAGTGGAAACTAAAACTTTTAGTGTTGATCACTAGCCTGGGTTACAGGTGCAGGCAGAGCAACTGGCTCCTGATGCTCCCTTCTAGTTCTAAAACTCTGTGAAAGCACCAGCAGGAGAAGAGGGGAAACTGAGGAGGACAGAAGATGAACTAAAGGGAAAGGTAGGATTGTAGGATACATGCAAAAACTCCCTTCTTCTGTTTTCAGTTTGCAAACTCCTGATTTTATGGGGTTTTTTTGTATGACGTCTGTGGTTCAAGAGTCACATTAATGCCAGGTGTACTGGGGAAAGTCTTTGCATTTTCAAGCAAGTGACAAGAAGAATATTTTCCAAATTTTGTGTTTTAAAGGAAAAAGCATTTAAGCATTAAACAGTGACTGCTGAGAAACAGCTTCAAGCTATGCTTTCCCTAGGTATTTCTATTTTCTTCTTTGCAAAACAAGCAAAAAGCCCCATGCCATCCCAAGTAATGTATCCCCAAATCTGTCATGCTATCAATATAAAATGTAATTTAACTCTTAAAAGATTTGGTTTTAAAAAACAACACCACAAAACCAAGCCCCAAACATAATACTGCTAGTTATTGACGTGGAGTCATGGGCCTGCTTACTTGGAGAAGCAGGTGTTGAGATGCATACATGACCCAGAAGACTGGCATACACAAGTCTCCAGTGTTCTGGATTGGTGATATTAAACTCTTTGTTGTGAAAGGAGGAGATGACCAGATGGCTATTAACAACTTGGTTTTGGTTCTGAGGGAGCAAAGGTATTTCCCCACCCTTCTTTTTTGTTCTGTGTCAATGCTGATGCAATGGAAGACATGGCTATTGCTTTGTTAGTATGTGTGTGTGGGGAGATGGACAAGTGTGCAATGAACCTGCTGGAGGACCTGCTTATCTCAGGTGTTTTCTTCCTCTGCTTTGCCTAAGCTGAGAAATCTGTCTTTGTAATATTTTCAGTCTTTGTTGCCTTGGCAGCCCGGTTTCCAAATCTGATCTATCTTCTGGCAGTGCGTGATGTTGCAAACTAACCGTGGGAGGGCCACATGCAATCTGCAGAGTTCTGTGATGTGCCCTGTGGCCCTCTGTCTTTTTATAAAGAGATATGGCCCTCAGAGACTACGGGTCCCAGCAAGCAGTGCTCCATTTTCATCTGATAAGCAGATGCTCAAATCTAGGTGTGCATTGCATGTCAGGGCGTGCTAGCTACATGAGCCACACCTCGCATTTGAGATAAAGGTGGCTGCACACTGCTCCAACCAACGCAAACGAGGTGCAGCTCTGGCCACAGGCTGGATTTTTTTTTTTCCCCTCTGCCCCTCAGTTTAAAGAATTGTCTTGTTGTTTCCTATCCAGTATTTCAATGGAATTCTGGTATATAGCATGAGAGGTCATCATTTTGAGTAACTCTGCTTTTGGTTTCTAGGTTCTCCCAGGTGCTGCTTTTACCTACTCTAAGATGGCTACCCTCATATGTGGTGCAGGAATGGGCAAAACTTTTGGAAGTGGCTGATTGCTTCAAGAGAGGGTGTAGTAAGACATCCAAGCCCAGTTTTTCCTTGACAAAGAGACCTGGCTCATTCAGACAAGCTTTGGCTGAGCAGTCTGAAATTGGGGTGGTTCATCTGATATGATTTTTTTAAAAGTTTGTCCAATATAGGGAGATACTCTACCCTGCTTTGACATGGACAGCTGAGGAAGGAGCTTTGACACACCTTTGGACATGAGCAGTTTAAGACACCTGCTCTGAAATGCCCTCAGATTTAGCCTGCAAAAGCTGACACTGCTTGGATGAACTTCAGGGTAGGAACGATCCCTTTCTGCCAGTCATAGGCTTAGATACCTTTCAAGATGGTTTGCATGTAGCTTACTTCTCTATAACAATACCTTTCTGAGTCCTGGTCTTCAGGTGGGTCTGTATCTGAACAAGTGAAGGCATAACCAGGAGGCCCTTTAGGGTTTCACTGCATTTCAGATGATTCTTAGGGAATGTGTAAACCTAGGGTGACTCTTCCAAGATTGTAGGTAGCTTCAGTGTTTCTGGTATCTCTCCTAAAATATGAACCCAAGATGTCAAGTGCTCAGAACAATCTGGCATCTTTATTTCTTGCTTTGTAGTCTTATTCAAAGAAAGTTCAGTAGAGCAAAGAGCTTTTTTATTGTATTCTTTTAAACTCCAGATAAACATCGCTTACCACCACATGAGTGGCAGTATCAGGTCGACCAAGAGGCCAGTTTGGCCTAGAATTCAGTCTCAGTCCATGGACAATCATGGACTTGTAAGGAAAGAATAGCAATTATATTCTCTGTGAGAAAAGAGCTTCACATTGCAGTGCTTTCCTGCATAGGAGCTTGGCGCTTCCCGAGTTAGCGCTTGCTTCTGGATTATGGTTATACTTCAGCTCCTGCCAATGTATTCTCTGTCACCCTGCATCCTTTATATGCACTTCTGCACTTTTAACATAAAAAGAAATAAAACCCTAAAAAACTACTACTTGGAGTTAATTCTCTGTGTAGCTGTGTAATGTAGGTACTACATTAAAAGCTGCATCAGGACAAATCAGATGATGTTACTCCTTCCTGCTTGATGTTTTGTATATTTTGAAACTTGGAGATAATTCTCAAGGCTGAAGTTTGGTCATGTATTAGCTCTATTTATAATTCTTATTGAACCCTGAGATCTGGCTTTTATCTCAACCTGATAAATAATGGAACCTTTGGCTATTAGAGTGAGGATAAATACATAAATAAAGAAGGACAGTTCATGAATAACTGGTCAACAGAGATGACAGTGAATAAAGATAACTTTATTCGCTGTCAAACCCTCAGCACCATAAAAGTAAGCGTGTTTGGCCTGATCCAACATCTGAAGAATTTCTACTGATTCCAAAGGGGTGCCTTGTTAGCCTGTATAACACAAATGCTTATCTCTAGCCTTCTTTTTTCTGTTTTTTTTTTTCCCTTTTCCTTTTTCCTTTTTAAGCACAGCTGTGGTATTTGATTTGTCTCCCTTCTGCAGCACTGTCTGCTGTAGAAACAGCTTCCTGAAGAGGCATAGCACCACGGTGTATTAGGAACAGCCTGTTGGGTAAAGGCAAGATAAAATGGATGATCCAGTGCTTTTGTAGGAGTAGCCAGCTATCAAAACATGGGTTTCTCCAGAGGAATACTGTAGTAAGAAAAGTCAAAAAGTCTGATACAGACTTGAAGAAGTCTCACCAGTCCTCTGTTCTTACAAGGCATACTTCTTTTGCTTTCACTGCAAGGCATAGTGTTTGGTTGATTTTTAACCAGAGCAAGTTTTAATGAGTTTATATTTGCAAGTAAACCTATCAAACTGCTGCACTGACAAATCTATCATGGGATTTCTATCCAAGCCCCGTTTTATTCTGACATTCTGGCAGACATGAGTCGTTTCCCCTAAGGCACTTCAACTGTGCTGTCTTTTCTACTCCTGGATATTCTCTTGCTCTCTGACTCCACCTCAAATATGTCTGCATCTTAGGACCTGGTTATCCTACTGTTGTCCCCTGATGCAATTACAGTATGATTAAAATATGCAGTATGGCTGGGACCTTGATCATGTTCTAACAAGAATATATCCTTAGACATATAGCCCAGTTACAGCATTGAAACGATGTCATGGAACAACCCTGCTCGTCTTCGTAGCATGGGGTGGGGCCTTAAGTGCTTTTTCTTGGCATATTTCTAGTCACACCACTTGCTATTGCTGTATTTCAAACGTCATTATCCCAGGTGCCTAGATCAGCCCTAGTTATGAACTTACAAATACCCCTACATGGCCTTGCCAGCATTTTCCTGCTGTCTGCAGCAATAAAGTAGTAGTAGTATGCACTTTTTCTTTCCCCTTACTTTCAAAACATGAAGTACTTGAAGAGTTACAACTCTGTTCAGAAAAATCTCATCTACTTATTTGTTATATATTTTAATTCTGGGAGCCTCTGAGGTCAGAGGCCAATCTTGAACAAGTGGTTTTTAAGAAGGACTTTTTCCTCAAAGACAGGCAGTCCACTAACTAAGCACTCATAATTTCTTAATGTGTTCACTTTTGGGCCCCTTCCTGGGAAGTGTCCAATACTATCCACTGTCAGAGGTGAGATCCTGGACCAGATGGATCACTGGTTTGTCTCAGTTCTGCACATTTTATGTGTCACGCTTAAGTTATGAAACCATTTTATAAGCTATTCCAACTACAAAAGCATTAAAAAAAAAGCCCCAAAACCAAATCTCCCAAAAAACCAAACACATACAAACCCAGAAACCCCTGACCTTTCTATTTTCCTTCAGTATCACATCTTGTTCTGAGTCTGCGGCAGATAGGGTAGAGGGGAAAAGCTATTTTCATTAAGTCCTTTTACGTTAACATCCTGGCTCTTAGCATATCCTTGTTTAGCTATGAATGAATGGGAGATGGCATAGAGAAGAATGGCAGATAAAACCAGGTCAGTGCTTTCAACTAGGAGACTTCTTCTGCCACTGAATATATAATGGAAAAAAGGCACTGCATGCCAGATGCCTCTGTGGAGGAGGAATGTTTCCTCATGATGTGTTCAAGTATGTTACATTGCAACAGTGCTTCCTTCCTATGGGGCATTGCCACACACAGCTGTAAGTATTAGGTCATGTATACTTGAGAGATTTCCCCGAGCTCTGTTGTCAGAGCTAACAGTGACAGCAGTGGCCATCAAATCAATGTTTCTTTGTATGCTACATGTTTATAAGCCTTGTCATTCTTCAGGAATCTATCAAGTTCAGGACAAAAATGCCTGCTATATGGCATGGAAAATGATACATTTTTCTTACAATTATAGGGGTTTTTTTCTTTCAGGAAAATAGCTTCCATAGAAAATGTAATGGGATTTCTAACCCAGAAGATGAGGGATGTTGATAGCAATGTTCCTAACAAAGCCCTCTATGAGTTTGTTTAGAGTTCCAGTGTCCCTTGGATTTTCTATGTAGTTCTGCTCATTCCTGTGCCTGCGCTCTGTCATAGCAGTCTTTGTGACCTGAACACCTTTCAGCAATGTGCTCTAGGAGAGGAGAACTTTTATAGGAGCACTGGTCAGAACAGTGTGATGTTTGCTAGTCCATCCCTTCTGGGGCTGATTTCCATGTTTTCTTCGAATTTCTGTCATTTAACTTGAAGGTACTCTTCATTTTTTTACAAACCTGAAATGTTCTGCAGAAAGCAGACACTTTCAAGAAGTTGTGTTTATTCCAAAACCCAGTTTCCAAGCAAAATGATATTTTATAGAAGTATATATATATATAGGTCTTGATTTTTGAAGTTCAGGTTCTATTCACATGTTGTTTCTTGGCTGGGATGTTTTTCTGCTGGTTTAGTGAGCTGAATCAGCTCTTCCAGGAATCAAATGACTACCACAGCAGGCACAAAGGGAGTAGGACTCTATGGCTAGAGGAGGAAAGAGAGGGAATAAGTTTTAAGTTTTTCTATTGTTTTGAGCTAGAGTGCTTGGTTTCCATAGTTTTCTACAAGCTTTTCTCTGTCCTCAGGCTCTTTTAGAGACAAATAACTGTGTCCTACAAGAAAGAAGTTTGTGAGGTCCGCAGCAGAAGTGCAGCATCTGTGGGAGATCAGAGCAAGTCTTAGTTTTTAGGTTGAAATGTTGTGGGTTTACACCCCTGTCCAACACTGAGAGCTATGCTGCCTTGTAAGACGATAGGCTGTGGATTTAGCTGCAAGAATCTCTATCCCCATGCATCCAGTGACAACTGAATTATGCTGCTTTATGAATTCATTAAGAAGTTGGTAGCAGACTGCTGGGCTTCAGCAGTCTGCGCTCAAGGACAGCAGCTGAGATTTGATTCTTGTGCAGCGCATGGAAAGCTCCTTGTTTACTCTCTTAATGTGCATGGGCACAAGTTAAGTTATAATCTAATTAGGAATTCATGCTGTATTCCAGGAAATGGCGTTTTGCTTCAGCAATTTTGTTTTTCTTTAAGGTGTTGACCAGTACTTTGGAATTTAAAACTATGTATCCTGAAGAAGGCATAGAAACATAATTTGAATGCAAACTGTATTAAGCGTTCACATCCTGTATCCTAGCAGGAATTTCACCAAACAGGGGAGGTATTCATTGAACTAGGAGCAAAGCAATGTCAAGTTGAGAAGGAAATTACTATGGAAATGAGTTTTGAAAGCCTGAGGCAGAGGTAGGGAGAGGCACATTGTACCAGGAATTTTCCTCACACTCTAGTTTATATGGCCTTTCCATTACTTCAGCAGCAGCATATAAGAAATCCTTGGCTTGGAACGGTCTCTGAATTTGAGCAGTTTTGTGCTGTTGATGTGGGTCAGCTTCCCTGTTCAGAGAAATTAAACCCAGCCTCAGCTAGGACTGCGGCATCTGCTTCGGTAGGAATGGCCTTGCTTGGGGCAGACCAGAGGTCCTTTCAGCCCAGCAGTTAGTCTCTCTGTGGTCAGTAGGGGATGCTTAGAAGGGAATGAGAGATTGAGAGAAATATATTAACTGCTTTCCTACTATATTCTTCCAGTGCTTGGCAAGGAGCAGCTGAGTGGGTCTGTAGGTTTAATAGTCCTTCATTAGGGTTTTGTTTTTTCTTCCATAGATGTGTTAATTATCTTTTTTAATCATGCATTTCAAGGATTGTGTGTTGTAGCAATGAGTTCCACAGCTAACCTGCACAGTGTGAAGAAGTGTCTCCCATCTGCCTAATGATAATGTATAATGTCCCCAACATTTTCATGTGTTAGAGAAGTGGCAAATAAACTGCCTATTCATTTCCTCCATGCCCTTCATGATTTTATAGATTTAGATCATGTTTTCTGTTTAAAGGTTTTTGAGCAATACGGAAGTGGATTTTTTTGCTTAGTTCATTGCAGAAAGATAGTGGTGCAAGCAGAAAGTGATATTTTTCAGGAACAGCATACAGGTCCTGTAGTGTCTTCCCATGAATTCTGGAATATTCCTGTGGCAGTAGTGGATTCCTGATATGCTCTGGAATGGATAGATTGCAAGTAAGGAGATGTATGGCTTAGGGCAGAACAGAAAATGTTAATCATGTTGGCAATAATTGGTGAGAAATGATTGTGTGGGAGAGGAAAACAGGTTGTTAATGTATAAGTAAGTGTATGTGTTTACAGATTGCTGGGGGACGAAGGGAACTTTGAAGAGCTCAGTCTATTCCAGTCCCTCAGACATTGAAAGAGAATAAACTGTAATCCCCCCACTTCTTCATTTTTCACTTTGTTGCTAAAAATATGAAAGGAAGAAAAAGAAAAAAATCTCAATAGACTGAACAACAGGATTTTGTTAAACAATATGAAAAAGTGAAAATACTTAATGCAACTCTTTAGTTTTCATTCAAAACACTCTAAAGCTATTCTGATCACTCCCAGTAGCAGCAGAAATGTGAGTATCTGTTGCAGGGTTGTTCATGCTCGGCTGTGTCATTGGAGTTGAAATTACGTGAACGTGTACAGGTTGAACAGCTTAACAAACACTGTTTTAGACACTGAACTGGGGAAGATGATAAAAAGGGAAGTTCCAGTTGGAGGCTGTCTCCAAACAAAATACTGCACCTGAATAGCCTGGAAGTTTACCACTTTGTTACGTACCCAAGCTTTGTGGCAATCTGCTATAGTTTTGATGTGCTGAATTGAGATGCTAAATCTGGGGAACACATATTTGTTCAGAACACAAACTCTTCTGTATTAATGTGTCTTCATTGGGTAACTCTGGAGAGCATGGAAGCTTATGAACTTGAAAGTCCTGAATTTGTGTCCCTTTCCCATATCACATGCAGTAAAATTATTAACTTACCAGGCTCAGTTACACAGTACTATCACTGTATATATTGATGTTAAGAATAAGACGAGGTCTGGCTAAACTCCTGTCTGCTGGTATCTATTCACTCATTTGAATGGAAGCTGGTTTGGACTCCAAATCCTGTGAATCCTCTACCTGAAATGAATGTTTACTCTATTTTCCTTCTGCTCAGCTAGGAAAGAACGTGGGCATGAATGCTCATTTTTCTCTTTTAGCTCCCTCTATATGCAATAGATTTTTTTTTTTTCCAACACTCCTCCCCCCACCCCCTTAATAACTTCAGAACCATCTGCATTATTCTTAAATATATATATATATAAAAATCTTGAGATAGTTTTAATTATCTTTTAATTTAACTTTAAATGCCACTGACATGCACAGTGGAGCCTGTCTATTATGCCAGATTCAAGACAGTCTGAAGAGGAACCTGTTGGACAAATAGCCTGGGCAAATCTGTTGGTTAACCTGGTTATCAGGTTTGTTTAGGAAATGGGGATATAGGTGCCATACCTCCCTTGTGTGTTCCTTTGTGAGCCTTCCGCAGCAGTAATACATGTGGGAGGATTTCAGTGGCAGTGTCTGTCCCATCTTCTTGCTACTGATGGGTTAATAGGCTCTATTCAACAACTCAGAATGTGCTTATGAAGATGCCTACAGGTAAGCAGTAAGCCAGTAAGAATTTGAGAACTATGATAAAGGTCAGTTACCTTTTTAGTCTATTCTGATTTTAGCCACCTCCTCTGTTTTTGGCCCCTGTCACAGGCTTTGCCTCTGCGCAGTGTGTTGCTAATGGTCTGAGCAAGTCACGGTGCTGTGCAGTGTAAGAACCGAAAATGAGTTAATGAGGTCTTGCTGCCTTATCTCAAGTACCCTGCAATGTATCATACTTGTTCCCTGATTAGGGCGAATGTCTTTCCTGTCACTCCTCTGGCTCCTGAAGGACTAACCTTGGAAGACCTGTTGCTGGATTAGGAAGATCTTGGTTCCCTACATCGCAGTGAGCAAGCATGTAAAGAACTGAAAAGGCATAGATGGAAAATCAAATGCTCTCCTAGAAGAGAAATAAATGAACTGTAGGAATAACAGCTCTAAAGAGTAGTTATCTCCATAAACTGTGAATTCTATAAAACTATAATTGTGTCTGCCAGTTAGTCATCTTCTAGTTTGTGTAGATTCATGGAATATGTTTATTGGCAGTTCTCAAAACAGGCCACCCTGTACTTGCCCAAGTGTTTCACAGTATTGGGGGCATGTTGAAGCCTGTCCATTTTCCTTTGCACTGCAGCCAATTATTGCATTTAATTATTCTTTGCTTACATCTCTGTATATATTTCTCCTCGGCATTCAACAATTTCTTCTATCAAGAGCCATTGCAAACAACAGGTTGATACCATGCAATAGAAAACTTGCACTGACATCAATGGTGTTTGCTGCTTTTGAGCCTGTGCAGCTCTGAGATCCCTCTTAAAATGTGCAAGACTTGCCTTTAAGGTACTGGGCGTTCTCAGCTCAAGCTGGAGTCAGTCAGCATGTCTTTGCCAACAAACGTGCCTGCATGTGAGAATATTGGAAAGCCTAAACTTACATTAAGACTTTCAAAGACTAATCAAAACTCCTTCCTTTTGCTCAGCTCCACAGCCAGCTGCAGATACTGAGGCACTGCAGGAGGGCCTATATGAAGTTGTAAAGAGGGTATGCAAGAGATGGCTTGGTGGAACACCAGGTCTTCCTGTAGTGATCTGCTTCCTACATAAGGACAAGATGGGTCCTAACCAATGGAGCCTATTGGTGCTCTGCAGAGATGCATTGAGATTGTCACTAGGCACTGGGGGGACAAGAGCAGCTCCCTTCCTTGGAGAGCCCAGCAGTTCCCCTTGTTGCCAGATGAGAACCTTAACACAGATCTTCCTCCTTGCTCAAAACCCAGAGAATTAAGCTCGTATTTCCTGATCTCTGATCTCTCTGTATAACAGACCAGTTTTCACATCCTGATCAGAAGGTGAGATTTTAGGAAAATGTCTGTCTTTCATGATGAGAAAGCTTGCAGCTTCTTCCCCATAGCAGCCTGTTGTTATGGCTGGGGACAGCAGGATCGGTTAATCATGGCCCCATTTCCTGAGGTCTCCTGCAGTCATGATTTGTGAATGCCTGAGAATACCCCTGCTGAATTCTAATTGTTTGTGGCAGTCGGCACATGATTTCAAGTGTTTGGTCACAGCAGTGTTCATTTTCTGCTCTTTTAATCTTTGATGGATGTTGCCTGGCTTCACTGATGTGGTTCACAACACAGTAGGCAGTGATTTCCTATAAGATGTTTTGTCTCGACTACAGAGGTGTGGAGTCCCTATACGATGGCCAATATTTATTAATGACATCCCAAGGTTCCTAAAGAGAAAGCTCTGCCGTAGACCATTAGAACCTAATCTATTCCAAAATGTCAGATGCAGTTAAGCAAGAGCTATCTCGATTGCACTAAGATCTTCCTCATTAGTTCAGACTCTGATTAGAAGACTGATTAAAGTCTGTCTTTGTAAAGGTTCACTCTTTACCTCTGCAGCTATCCTTACTGTGTAAGACATGATAGAGCTAGCTCAAGGCTCACACAAATGCTGGAACTGGAAAGCATTTGTGTGTATGTGTGTGCGCGGTCATTCATGCCCATGCAGGGCACATGCATGCTTGTTAAAATGCCCTTAATTAGTAACATGAAAAATAGTAATTGATGAATATGAATAGCATTGAGTTTTATTGCACCTTCCAAACAATTCAGCTGCTGTTATTAGTATGCACTTGTATAAAAGGTCGAATTTTCATATCATATATAAAGCTGTAGGATTAAGATTTTAACAGCAATTTGAGGGTTGCTGGGATACAAAGTATTTTGTGCAGAATACTTGGTATCTGAGATCATTATGACTAGCCAAATTGCTTCCTGTGATTTAAACATTGCTCTTACTGTTCACCCTAAGCTATGTGGTTGTGGTAGTGCTGAAATAGTCTAGGCTCCTCCTAATGTTTTACCTACAAGTAGCGTTAAGCTTTGGCATATGCCTTCGCATTTCTCATGATTGCAATTTCATGTATAAACTCTTAGAAGACAGGACTGTTGATTGATTATGTGTTTGTACACTGTTTTTACACAATAGGGATGAGGTCTTTGGATATTTCTGGAGCTTAGATAATAAGCTGGCGTTATCAAGAAATAAGAACATCCATGAGGCAACCATCAAAGCTTTCAAATGGTTTTGCAGGGTGTAGTTCCTAAAAAAAGAAAATAATAAAATGGAGCTTTCCACTTTTATTCTTGAGTATTTTGTAGTTTGTGCATGAATCCTTTTACAAACACCTTGTAGGCTAATGAGAAATAAACCAGAAAATAAAGGCAGCTTGAAAAAATGGTTTGCAAGTCAGTGGTCTCAAAAGCGCTGTTTCCAGTCTTGTCAGATTAATAATAACTAAACACTGCTGCTAGTTGATGGCTTGGGTATGTATGTGAGAGAACATATCAAGTGGTCATCTTGGTTCAGTTACCACTGAACAGATAGTTTGGTTAATTATTGACAAACTTCAGCAGGGCGGCCATGCTCTGGAGGACAGTAAGCACTCCTATACTGCTTCTGAAGTTAGCTTGTAGACCTTGGGGGACCATTTACCCTGTATGTGCCAAAGCCAGTCTCAATCCTGCTCAACAATTAAAAAATAATAATAATAAGCTCTTTCAACATGGAGTTGATGAATTCTGGAAAACCTTTTGGGCTGATCCTTTTTGGGGTAAGGTTACCAGGGTTGCCAAAGATGGTAGCAGGGCTGCTTCTTGTGAGCTGTCACAATAACAGCATGTCATAGGATTAAGACAAAGCCAGATCCTTCTACTGCAGAGTTGTCTGCTGACTAACTTCTAATTAGCTTTGCCAGATTTATCACAGACCTGCTGTTTGCTGTCAGATCTCCTGCACAAGTGATGCAGTTGTTTGTCAAAGGCTCTGCTTTCTCTGTATTTCAGTGGTGGTGACCATTTAGTTAAACCCAAGTTTTCTGAATCCCAGCCCAGTGTTTTTATGTGTGCTCTGTGTGACTTTCAATAAATCAGTTCATTTCAGTTAACATATAGAAGAGGAAGAAAAAAATCTCAGTTCTCCACCAGTATAGCCCTAAACACACACACACATATATATGCAGGCACAGTTTGCGAATGCTATGAACTGTTTTGCTCTTCCAGAATCTCGAGACTATGTTTACTCTTTTTGAATGAAACAGAATAAATAATAGTGTGGATAGACAGCTGACCAAGGAAAGGAGTGCCTTGAGGGCTGTGACCACAGGTTGTTAAGATGCTGTGCCACAGACTTGAGGGGAAATAGTTGTGTTGTAATTTATTTCCCAATTTAAAGTTGAATTCCTCCTTCCAGTGCTGTTTTTCAGGAAACATCTACTCTGTGTGGAGAGAGGGTTTTTCTTCAGAGCACCTGCAGCTGCTGATGACTAGCTGGGCTTGAGAGTGGTTCTGAACATCAAGTCTGGCAGTCTCAGTCTGGTGGTAGGTCTGTCAGCTTCTACTAGCAGCAGGCTCTGCAGGGCAATATCTCTGCTTTTTCCTCCATGCCTTCCTAGACCCGCAACGTGTACTTCCAAAATGTATTTGGAAAGTGTCAACTCACATCTCATTTAAATCTTAAGACCAACCTACTGCAATGTTATATCCAGAGATGCTTTAATGAGGAAATGTGGACCTGACAAATCATTGTGAAGCAGATCCTTGCCTCTCTCCCGCTGCTTTTAACTTAATGCAGGAATAAGAAATTGCAGGTCTAGTTAAATTCATCCCTTTACATGATCTCAAAGGGTTGTTTAATTCCTAAGGGATACCTTCAGTGTTTGGAAACCCCAGAGTGAAGTGCTATAAAGTCAAGATAGGAGCTCTCTAGTTTCCTTCCCAAGTAATAAGGGATTTAGTTAGAGATGTTAAGACACTGCCAAAATCCTGATCTGCCCTAACTATCATGAGATCGCTAGGCAGCAGCAAAGTTAGTTGTGCTGGGGATGATTAAGCCTCTTAATTCCAGGATCAAGGAACTACAAAGGTGGCATCAGGTCATATTTGTTTATGACCCTTTATGTCATGTGAGAAACTGGGCACAGTTCACTATAAGACCTGCTGCAGTACTCATAAGCTATATAATCTCCATCAACCCATGTCCGTGCCCTCACTCTGCTCTCTACCTAGTTCATGAAGTAGAGTGCTGACGACGAGAAAAGATTTTGTCTTTGTTACGTCCTGTAGGCACTGTTAGCACAGCACAGCCTGGTGTCAGATCTTTGTGTCTCAAACGGCTTTCTGCCATTTAGAGTGGAGACAAAGTCATAGGAAGGCAAAATGAACAACCAGCAGGAAATGGTTGGTAGAAAACCCAACCTGTGGTGGTTTTTAAACTGCCTGGTCAGCTCTGACTTGTAAAGCAAGAAGTATTTAAGCATTTGTCAGAATATGAAAGTATATGGTGCTGGATGAGGATCCTTGCTACCTGATACTCATCTTAACTTACTAATATCCTGTGTCATCAGGAAAGTGGCACAGCATGGGCTTGCTTAATGTGAGAATTTACTGTCATAGACATCTGTGAATGTATCACTGGGTGTATATATAACACAGATCAAGATGTAGGATGCTGGAAAAAAATTCTTGCCACAATTTTGGGATGAACTCATTACATCACTGATGGTGGAGCCAAGAATGAGTTAAGCAGTCTTCCCAGACAAATGTCAGTAGCAGCTCTACAATATCTCACATCATCAGAGATTGCTGGATAAATCTCATCCTCTTAAAAAGCCTCATTGTGCTTTTTAGCTTTTGTTTTTTGAAGTGGAGTTGCTGCACTGCAGAAAAAAATCATGTCATTGGCATGGGTGTAGCTTATTAGTTTTAATAGCAATGAGTTATGCAGAATACAAAATGCTATTATGTAATTGCTTTGAATATTATACCAGGACTTGAGAAATATGGGAGCCAGTATGATGAGTATCATGTTAGGATGGCTGACACCTTCCTTTCCAATCCAAGGGAAAAAAACCCTCAGCAAGTTAGCATGAAAACTTTTTCCACTTCAATTGAAGTAGAGAAGGTTTGCTCCTTGTCGGGGTTCATAGAAACAAAATCTGCACATGAACTGGCTCTATTGATACTCATGGCAAAATTCCAGTAGACTTTATGAGAGCCAAAATCTGTCTCCATGCAGGCTTCAAAGAAAGCAACTCTCCGTACAGCAATGTGTTTGAGAAATAAGTCACCCTTTGTGAAGGCACAGAGACCATGTTGGCACCATTTAAAACCTCAAGAACAGGTACAAATTTAATCATGACAAATGAACTATAGCTGATAACTTTCAAAGTAAAGATGGGAAGATGATGCTAAAGAATATGTTTGAGTATTAGGTTTATTAGCAGCTTGTTAACATCAGTGAACAGCAGTAGTCTTTTTGAGGTTTTGGGGATGTTGCTCTGTAGTCAACACCTAGAGGAACAGAGCCAGGGGCCTTGTGTAATCTGTGGGTTCCTACCTGCTATCCTCCT
Organism: Strigops habroptila; assembly: GCF_004027225.2. Classification (NCBI taxonomy): domain Eukaryota; kingdom Metazoa; phylum Chordata; class Aves; order Psittaciformes; family Psittacidae; genus Strigops; species Strigops habroptila. The sequence goes on along the minus strand of NC_044281.2, from coordinate 12,879,995 downwards.
TATGCCAAAGTGGCTCTTGTCAAGTCTTGGAGGGTGTGCAACTTGACCTGTGGTTTTCTTCTATGCCTGTGGCCCTGCAGGCCCAATCTGTCTCCCTTTTTCCATGAAGGTTCGGCTAGATTTTCAGAGCACAGAACCAGTGCACCCATTCTTGCAGTGTAGGTTTCTGGAGGAGGCAGACCCAAGCAGTCCTTCATGATGTGCTTTGCATGTGAAGTTTTGCTAAAATGGGAGTAACTTTCATTAGACTTCCAGTTAAAATAACCCTGAGACAGAGACGGAAAAAAGCGGGGTAGACGTTGGAGAGGAAAAAGCAAATCAAACCCCTTAATCAATTTGGAGTTTGTCAATTTGTGGCTTACTAACTACGCAGGAAATTATTCTTTCCTTACATGCTTTCACCATCGTGGCTTTATCTGCTGTCATCAGCAAATCTATCAAATGAAGTTCTGTTGTCTGTGCCTAAGAATTACTGTACAGCACAGCTAGGACCTGAGCCATGGTGTTCTCCAATAGACCACCTACAGCAGGAAGTTCGGGCTGGGAATTAATCATCAAGATTTTGCCCACTTTTAATCTGGCAACACACTGCAGGACTTCAGTGGGGACTGTAATTGACGGCTTCTCGAATGCAAGAGGGTTTTATGGATTAGGTCCAGGCAAGTCCTGCCCTAGGCAAAGATAGAGTAAGCGTTTGCTTAGGGCAGCAGACGTGTTGGGCAGTGATTGTGAGCATGCAGCATTCTTTGCCTAAAAGCAGACCCATGTAATGCCAGGCTGCTGCTGCCGCCACCACGGTGGAGTCTTGCTTGACAGTGGCAGTTGTGGCTTTTATCCCTCCTTTTATCCAAGTGACAGCAGGAGCAGCACAACTATGTCTGCAGAGCTTTTTCTTCCCTCTCTTCCCAGCAATGCTCTTTTCCGATGCATCTCTTCCTCCCACAGCCACAGCTGCCCTTCAGCCCTGCGAGCAGTCTGTTTTGCCTGCAGTGCTGAGGAGCAGGTGGAACAGCTCTGGGCCCAGTCTTCTGCTTTTACAGATTTACAAAGGATGACCATTTAGAAGTGCTTCAGTGATACTTCACATTTTTCCCATGGGATCCAGTGTGTCTGGTGGGCTATGGAATACAGAAACTGAAAAAAATGTACTTTTAGGATACTTCCTATAGTTAGGGCACTTCACAGATCCAGTTAGATCTGCAGGAGCAGTACTGAACACATAAAACACAAGTGTTCTACACACAAGCAGTGTCACACATAGTATACTGGAGGGCTAAGAGATGTGACAAAGATGTCTGTTGATAAGGCTGCATGCTAAAGCCATCATATTCACACCTGTATTCAATGTGGGTTGTATCACACTGGTTCCTCAAGACTGTGGGTCACAGACTGGAGTGCTTGTGTTGGTTTGTTGCATCTCATGTATGACCACTATGATTGTGAAACATTTTCTGTTTTTCTTAGTTATGAAATGAATGGATTTGACCTGTACTAGTACAGGGATCAAATGTCTTAGGAAAAAAAAAGCAATTGTAGCTTGTTATGTTTCTGTTTAAAATGTTTTTCCCTTTGCCTTTTCTCTTTGTATAATTGATCTCTTTAGAAAGGAGGATGCACCGTGAATAGGAACATGGCCCTGTCCTCAGGTGGGTCAAGTAGTTGCTACACTATAGAGATAATAACTGTGTTACTGTAGCATTCCAATTGCTTCACAGTTCTTTTGTGCTGTATCGTCTGTGAATACATAAATCTGGCTCCTCCTAGCTCAAGAAATTTTACTCTTCCTCACATGAGCCCGGAAGTCATCAGCAGCAGAGAGGAGATTAATTTCACAGTGAAGAGAGTTGTTGTAAAATGTAAAATATGGGGACTCTTCTTAAAAAACCTGAGGTTTCCCTCAGAATTTCTAGCATGCTTTGTTGTAGGAGGGGCAATGACAGACACACATCTCAAGCAAATTATGCTGTCTTAGTTGGGCAAGTCCATCTCATCCTGAGATGCATCCCCATGCACGCAGAGGATAGGGGAATGTCTGCCCTAGAAAGGGTGTAGATAAAATAGAGACTTTGAGACTGTTGTCTCTTAGTGTGCCTTGAATGAGGTGGGCAAGAAGGACCCTGGTAGATAGTTGTCTTCAGCCACCTGGGAGAAAACTGTAAAACAAACATATAGTATTTCTCTAGGGAAACTCTCTGATTTCTTGAATGCAATAACGAGGTGGTTTCCAAATGATTCTTGTAATTGGGGTGTTCACAAACTTTCTGTGGTGTAAAGTTAGGGTGTCATATTCTGGCTCTCAATGACCAAAAGTTACATTTTAGAATAACTGTTCTTATAGCAATGCATAGCAGGGTGAACAGTCATGATTCTCATAGGAGGTACAGCAGAGATTCAAAATCCACCTCAAGGCAGGATGAAAAATACACAAAGCTGATGCTTTCTTCCTAGCCCTTCTGACTCCAGTGGAACTGCAGTGCTGAACCTGGGAGGGAAGTTTTGATCTGCATCCTGCAGGCGTTAGTTTTTCTGTCTAGCTGGATCAAAATATGCTCAGGTTAGGGCCGCTGTGCAGAGTGCTGCTGTTGTGAACTCACAGGAAAAAGCTCTGTCTTTGGCTGTGGCTCTAATGTATTCACTTTTCATCACAAAGCTGCAGTGCGTTGTATAAATGAGTCTGTTCTTTTCGCAGCTGTGAAACTCTGATGGAATGTGCTATTCAAACAAAATATTATTTTAAATCAGTGTAACAGATTTGGCTTAAAAAACCCATATATAAATCCTAGAACTAGCAGGTTTACCAATTCATCTAACATTGAACAACACAGATACAATGATTTTTCCCTTCAGAAATCTATTCTTTTGTGTGTGTTCTGGCTTCCCAAACAATAATTTTGTTAAGATGCTCCAGTTTTAGCTACAGCAGACATGTATCTCTCTTATAATATTAGACTATTCATCATTACATTTTTATTTTCATTGCAAAGAAGATACTGTAAAATACTTGTCATTAAAAGGATTATTTCAACATTAGTTATAATTCTGAAATGGAAAATATTTAATCCCTAAAAGCTTCCTAGGTAACTGCAGAGGAAGGTAAGAGTCTCAGCCTCTCAGTTGTGTTCCCAACTCCCGTGATGGAGTTCCTGTTCTTTAACCCCCACACCAGCATTGGGATTGCAGGACCTATCCAGATACTTACTTTCTTCAGTGTTCAGGTGTGCATTTCTTTGCCCTTTTCATTCTTTGCTCAAAGGTACAAGTTTCTCTTTCTATAATTTTCTCACAAAGCTACGCAACTTGCTTTGGGAATTTTTAGTAGGAACAAGAGGGGCAGGGAGCTGTTCAGTGCAAACATGCTCTGCTTTCCTAAGTGGGATGTGAGCACACCGTGAGCATTTCTGCCTGCCCTTGAAACCACTGTAGTCTGTCAACTGCGTTTCAGCATCATCCTGTGGAAGTGCCCCCTGCTGCCATGTACAAAGACTTACAACATATTACAACACTACAACTTTTAACTTTATTTTATAGTGTCTTTCATTCTACATGTGCTCAAAGTGCTTTACAATATACAAACAGCAATAGAAAATGTACAAAACAAATATGTCTTCAAACAGAGGAGCTGCTTTCTTCAGTTGGCAAAAATGACACTTTCCACAACAGAACAGCAATAGAAATGAGCCTGTACTGGCAGAGCCATTCCAGATTCCCTCCAGTTTAGGATTAAATTTCATCTGAGCATGATTGCTCTTCATGACTTTATAATTAATTGAACCAAACATAAATTAAGAAAGTAGAGATTTAGGTGAGAATATCAATCTAAATTTACTTCCAAAGCCTGTCATTGATTCTCTGCTTTCCATTTCTTTAGCAATTCTTCTCCAATACTGTGCCGCATAGTTTTTAAGCAGTGCTTAATTACATTTCATTAATGTTGTAAGAAGGGGCTGTATTAGCAACTGCTTTTAATGATTGACAGTTTTATAAGAGAGTAGTCTTAGTTTATATCTTACGAGGATATATATTTTACAACTAAAAATCCAGCACTTGAGTGTTACATCAGATCTATTTTAAATGCTACTAAAATAAATGCGTGTAAATTCAGAATAATGTATGATTGAAATAATAAATCTGTAGGTATGGAACAGCTATGGAAAACATGCATTTTCAGTGAGTATCAGAGCATATCTCATTGAGACAGTGATTGTAATGAGAGGTTTGCTTGGGAAAAAATAACAAGGTAACTCAAAGTAGGACCAGATGGTGACCTGAATGTAGGTGGGCCTGAGAGCAAAGGAGGAAACAATTTGAGCAAGGGAAACAAGAGCAGGGGCTGAGGAAGGAAATGGAAAATCTATTGCCAGTGCCAAGGAGAGGAAGAGGACATAAGGAGCCCTGGGGAGGCTGGGCGTGGAGGAAAAGGAATGACTGAGGAATGAGTGGGGCAAAGCTGAAGAGGACACGGGTTGGAGGGGAGAGTGAGGGTGGGCTTGTAGAGATTAGGCAGAGGGCTCTGGACCTGGTACAGGGCCTGAGGATTGAGCACAGGGACTCTGTGCCCTATCTGGGGACAGAGTCCAGTTGTCAGGGCAGCATTCAGCTCCCTCAGTCCAGGAAGCTCTCATTTATTTTCCCACCCTCTTCTGTCTCACTAGCTGTGCATCTTCTACTTGCTGCAACAAATGATGTCTCAGTGTCCTACAGGCCATTGTCACTTTTGTCCTGGAGCAGCTGTAATCTTTGCACTGAGGCTCGGATCCTTGGTGTGGGGAGAACATGGAATTATGTCAACTGAGAGTTATATCTTGATGCATATGGGAAGGAGGGAAATACATTTTGGAAATGCAGTAATTACATCTTGCACTTCATGTTTCTTGAAGGCTCCAGTTTGTAAATTCAATTAAGTTCCTCTAACAAAGCAGCATGAGTGTGAGTGCATGTAAGGAATACATATGCCTTAGGGTGATTGTCTTTGGCAAGGAGCTGAGCAACACATTGCAGGAGGGGGACAGCAATAGCCAGTGTTAAGTATCACTCTTCAGCATGGTTAACTTCAGTACATCTGCAGGTCTTTGTAGTGTGGAGACTGGATTATTAGCCTGTGTAACAATACCATCTTGCACTGCAGTTCTGTTTGCTCTTGCAAACTGAGCAGGACCACATCTGCGCGGGATCTCTGACAGGAGTTCTGCAGAGGTCACTGACATGCCATGGAATCATGTTTGTTCAGTAAGTGACACTTTCATCCTGATGTCCCACTAAGCCAGCACACCAGAATGTCTTCCTTTGCCACTGTGCAGTATGTAGCTGTGTGTATGTTTTAGGCTCAAAATACAAAGTGCAGACACTGACTGGTTTTGATTGTTAAGAGATTTTGTATGGAACTGGTTAGAAAACTGGGCTGTTAGCCCTCATGCGTTGCCAAAGTTGTGTTTAGATAACTGCTCTGCCTGTAGAAATCTCTTCCAGTTCTTCACTTATTTGTTGCTAACCTAAGCTGAGCTCCAGTGTTGTTTTTCCCTGTTTTATGGGGGTTATGCAAGAACTTTTGTAAAGAGGCATTTGTGTCTTGCCTGAGACGGGGGCTCTGCAGTGGGAACAACTGCAGTAAGCCTGGCTTGCATATCTGCAGATTAAACCCAGAAGTTAAATTATAAGCAGGGAGGCAGCCCCTCTTCAGAGCAACACAGAACCTAATGTGGGTTCTCAGGGCCAAGCCCGCAGCAGGCCCATGGACCCTCAAGTAAATCACTGCAGAATCCAGGGAGACAGAAGGGCTCTGTGTGAGTGTGTAGCACATTTTTCAGCATTGTAGTTTGCTCTGTGTGTGTGTTCTCCCAGTCCTCAGCTATGCAATACAGCCATGGAATAGCTGTTATCTGGGACTCCAAGGGGCTCTAGGGGGAAAAATGGTGTCATCTTGACAGTGAGATGCTGTGTCTGTTTGGATGGCCAGTGGACACTCGGGAACCCATTTTTCCATCATCACCAAGCTGGGCAGGAATTGGCACCGGAGTTGCGTGAAGATTTTAAATCAGCTTTGCACTATACCCACTCTTGCCAATCTCCTAGAATAAATTTGAGGGGCCCAAGGTTTATTGTCCCTTATGTTCAGATTGTTAGGACTCACACTGGGACTTTATGGCCACTTAAGCATTATAATAGTATTGCTATGTCCTTTCCCCCCACGCCTTCTGCACTGTCGGAGAGGCATAAAAAGGCAGTAGTACACTGAACCCCAACTCGGAGCTCAATAGATGGCTGGCATTACCACAGGATATAAAAAGGCTGAAATGGAGACTGACAGGGGGAGTTCAGTATAATATTGCCAGCAACATGTTACTTGCTCAACACTGTTACCGACTCTGGGGGATCAAAGCACAGTCCTGGCTACATGGGAATGGAGGGGCTGTCACTCTGGCTACGGAGTGGTAATGGCTTTTTCTACTTAGGAACCTGTGCTGGGTTTGAACTGGAAGCCCAAAGATGAAAATATTTGGGACTAGTCATTGTCCTGCAAGAATTACCCAGGCTTCCACATGTTACTGCTTCAGAATGGAGCAGGCAGGCTCTCGTGTTCAAAAAAAGTTTTGGTTACAGCCCCTTGTTAGTTTAATTTTAGTTCTTATGAATTGACATATGGCAGGCATGATTTTTAATTAGAGCTTTAGCTGCGTTTTACTGGTAGGGTTGCAGAGCACTGTGGAATTTACATTAGGAAAAAAATGCTCTGTCGGTGGAGTACAAGGCTGTTTAGTAATCAGAGTGGAAAGTTAACTTTGAAACAAATTGGCAACTGATCAGATAAAATTCAAATCGGTAACATTTGTGTTGGAAACCAGCTCAGATCTGGGAAAAATGGAATCTAAGCTATTCTGTTCCTCTTGCCGAGGAACTGACCGATGAACACATTGTGCACATCAAACTTCATGTGTAACACCCCCTAAAAACAAACTCAATACTTTTATAGGGTTATCTGAGCACTTATCTGATTCCTTTTCACATTAGTGTAAAACTGTTACTTTGAAGAGAAGTTTCCTTACATACTTTACAAAACAAACCAACCTCCTTTGTCAGTCAAAAACTGAAGGTCAAAAGTTCCCTCCCACTTTGTTTTTCTTTTGGATCAACAGGGTGTAATAGAGAGATATCAGGAGATGTTTTGCTCCTCTGTGTTTGTACCAGATTCCCATCTTCCCCCTTCATTGTGTGAGCTCTTTCGAGTACTGAAAGAGTTAATGGTGTGTTCAGGCCTCAACCAGCAAATGCATTTAAAGCTCAGTCCAGCACTCACATGGTTTGTATTCTTGCTCTGCTGGAGTGGTGTGTTCATGGCATCTGGTTCCCTGGCAACAGCTTTCATTGGCTCAATCAAAGCCTTTTCTTCTTAAGAAAGCTCCCACTGTGACACCCTACCACCACCACTAATCACCATCTTAACTGAGTGTTTAAGATGCAGCTGGTATGAAAAATAGCGCTTGTGCATGTGAGAAGATTAAGAGGCTACCTTGCATGGTACACCTGCCCTGAAGAGTGCTCTCACTCGGTGGTGTTGGGCACGCTGGAGGCTGTCTGCTTTCCTACTGGAAGAGATGAGGCATCAGTAAAAGAAGAGTCTGCTTAGAAATAATCTTTTGTTAGGCAGAAATCCATAAACCTTTGTGTCTTGTGAATAGTCATTTCCTCTTTGCAGCTGAGATGGCGTTTGGGCCTCTGTGCTATTGACAAGGGGCAGAAGTGGGATGTAGGGGGTGTACAATAAAATCCATATTGTTGAAGCTGTCTCCCCTGACAAGGAGGAAGCAGGAAGAAGTCTCCCAACATGTGAACGGGAGAACAATGGGAGCAAAGAATTCACGTTAAGCCTCCTCAAGGGTTACATATGTTGGGATTTCTGGAGGTTCAGAGTTTGCATAAAAGTTGAGAAAGCCTCTAGCAATCATGCCTGCCTGCATCTGGCAGAATTTGGGGTACAGATCAGCAAGCTTGGGCATTAGCACACCCTGCATCGTGCTTCTGCTCTTAGAAATGTTATCCTTTTGAATTACTGTAGCTCTCATTGGCTCAGTAGCTGACAGAAATTCTTCCCTTATTTTCCTGCTTTTGGAGATTATCTTGGAGGATGCTCTGTAGCCATGAGAGACCGTTGCACTCCACAGGAATGATGCAGCTAGAGCAGAGATGTAGGTGAGCATAAGCACAAGGAGAGACAGGGTGCGTGCATTGTAATCTCTGTGCTACGGTGGCACTTGTTTACTAGGCAAAGCACACAGGCCAGACAACCCCCTCCTTTGCTTATCTTTGTGCTCTTGGGCAGGACAGGGAACACAGATTTGAGAATGTGGGCTGAAGAGTATGTAACATCTTCAGAACCATGGCTGTGGTCATGAAATACCCTGCCAGAGAGTATTAGATTGAATTCATGCCTGCTTTGGTTAGGTTTTAAAGTAAACTGTAGTCTCCCTATAGAACTCTTCCCTGAGCTATCCCTTCTTTTAAAACAGTAAGTGAACATATCCCTTTGAAGCTGGGGAGAGGGGAGAAGGAAACCTAGTCTTGCAAGACACTATGCTGTATTTGGCATAGACACCGAGGCAATATGTGCCTGAGAAAGAAGACAGGGAGGACGGTCTTGTGGTTAAGCTACTATATTGAGACCTGGAATTTGGGTGTAGCCTCCACCTCTGTGTGGCCTTGGGAAGGTTTGGATGTAGGCAAAATAGGCAATTATCAAGGGCAGCCAAACCAGAAGTGAAGCTGTGGTGACTCCTTTGGCTGTGGCAAAGCCCAGGGAAGCTGCCTTGGTAGCTGCTGCTGCTAGGGCAGAGCAGAGTTAGCAGGGTAGAGCCCAGCTGCCACTGACCCCTTGTCTTTCCAGGGCAGCTGGAGCAGCAAGTGCAGCTTGGCAAGGCTCAGGCCCCAGTTCTCATTCTCTGCCCTGGCCTTTCCCTGAGGCTGAAATGTCCTGACATAATTTAATGGTGTAAGAGCAGAGCTACAGTGATTTGAATCGAAGGGGGACACGCCTAAGCCTATAGTCAGTCTCTTAACACTGGCTCATAGAATATGCCAAGGAGGAGCAATAGGAGTGGGGCAAACGTGGGGTGAATCTTTTCCAAAATCCACTCTGCACCTCTAACAACTAACTCGGTGGGTTCCTGAATCTGCACTGGGTCTTTATATGAACAGACTTCCTGAAATTGTTTTGTGCAATTGTTTCTAGGTGCTTTCTCAGCTCAGCACTAGGCTGGCACTAGCCCCTTATGCTAGGGCAGCAAAACCGAGTTTTGCCCACACAGAGGAGAAGCCCAGAGCTTGTTGTGTCTTGACTTCCAAGTGTCTAATTTACTGTCTCAGTCCAGCTGCGGAAACTTTGGGGTGCAGCATTTGCTGCCTGCATCAACACTGCTGCAACCCTGAGCATCCTGGTTCTCCCAGATACCACAGGAATACAGGCAATGGACTGGAATGTGGTAACGTTGTGCAGGCACAGCTATGGGACCAGTAGGGTACAATAGCTGCACAACTTGCCAAGTGGGAATAAGTCTTCCTTCATTCAGAAGGCTCTTACAAAAACAAATCCCTAATACATGAGAGATGCTTAGTAGCTGCATGGCTAAAAGCCACCCTGAAGAGCCTATGCATATTTTTAAACATAAAGTATATTTTAAAGGAAGAAATTCAAAAGCTGAAATTAGAAGTGACAGCAACAAAGAAAGGCATTCTGAATATGGTAGGTGTGTTTTCTTCAGTCACTTGTAACTGTTCATTAAATTTATTTAAACTTATTAATACCCATTCAGCAAAAAAGGAGACCATGGCAGGTACTAGAACTATAAAAACAACCTGTTTTCAACATTAAATGTCTGATTTGGTAAATTTGCTTTAGAGGCTGGGGGGGGGGCGATGGAGAGGGTGTTGTTGCTTCCCCCCCTCCTGGAATGTTTCAAAAGACTGGGGAAGTGCATGTGTGTGAGGAGTTACACTTTTTCTGCTGCCCTGCCAATCTTGACCTTTGGACTGATTGAAGGGCCTCAAAGCAGGCAATGAAAGTGTGACTTCAGCAGGGAAATTGGAAGATGTCACTGCTCCAGCGAAACTCAGACTTGCTTTGGTTTAGTTATGATTTTGGAAAACATTTATTTGCCTGCTGCTTTGCCATGAACTGTGGAACAATGGAGTTCTGGGAATCATCTGCGGACATAAAGGCACAGGGACCTTCTGCTGCTTAGGGGTTTTCACAAGTTTTCACAAGCTTCCATGGGCCATGCAGATGGATAGCTGAAAATACATAAACTTGGCAAAGGGCAGAAGGAATGAGACCCACATGCTGTATCAGTCCTCTCCTTCACATAACTGAGCAAGAACCTCTGAAAAAATCCGAGGTCTTTCTTTCATTTAGCAAGACATTCATTTAAATAAGATAAAAGGTTCTTGATTTGCAGGTCGAAGGTATTCAAGTGTGCAGAACACACTCCTGCTACATAGATGATGGCTGAAAGGAGATTATTTTGTTCCTTAATTCATTGAGTAAAAGGACTTTTAATGTAGAGTTTGTGTTATTATTTAACTTTCTACTTTTTGGATTACCAAAGTGCTTTCTAGAAGCCAGTGTAACCTTTACTCTGCCCCTTCTCGTCATAGTCCGTACACATGTGCCTCTAACCGTGTGATCACAGTGTCTAGTGGATCAGCAGCACGACTTCTTTCTTTCCAGAAAAAGATCAGAGGGTAAGCGTGAGGCATACACAGAACTGCAGACCTTTGAGAAAGGAAATGCTGTCCTCTGCACAGGACTGCATTTCACCCCGAGTAAACCTAGAGCAGGGTCATATATTGGTCTGGAGTCACGCTAGTAGATTTATGTTATGTCAGTGAATAGGGCTGTGTCTCTGGCACTGCTGCCTAACCTCTAGCAGAAGTTCTGTGGTGTGAATAAAGGCCAGAGGCCTGTTGTAAAAATGATGATTTGGGTGGTTGATTGGGACTCCAGAGATCTGGTTGCTTTTCCTGCCTCTGTTCGACTTTTCTTTAGAAAGTAACTCAATATTACTCTCTAAATTAGGGATAATATTTCCTCACCTCACAGAGACGTTTTGGGAATAGATGTGTTAACTAGCGCAAAGCATTCGAGGCTCTGGAGCTGAACAGCAAAGAAAAACCAGCACAGAATGGAGAAGTATCATCGTTCATGCAGAGTTGCGACAGTTTGTAGTAGATGAAGCCGGTGCCCCACGCTGAAGAGCTGGGATTAAAAAGAATATTGAAGAGCTGCTTTGTATGCAGAGCACTGTCGGTCCTGTGCCTGGAGTGAAGCAGGGGCTCTTGCCAAAAAAATGAGTGTGGGGGCAGTACCTGGTCAGAGACTGAAACAGTGTATTATACCACACAACCCGGAGGCAGAAGGAAGGTTACATTAGGCAACCTTTGCTTTGCTGCTTCGTGATATTTGAGAGCTTTGCTTTTCAGCCTTTGATTGTTTTGTTTTAAACAACATAGTTTTTAGCATGGAACTGATGATATAGATCTCACAGTGCACCTGGAGCTTTACAGGAAAGTGTGCAGATAAGGTCTCAGCCCCTTAGATCTTACAAACTGGGCCCTTTTTCTTCTCTCACGGAACTCGTTAGATTAAGTAATGTAAGGAATTCTGGTCTTACAGCAGTGACCCGTAATTCAGCATTGGGTTAGGCATAAATCTGTAATATGCTTCCATGGAATTTCAAACTGAAGAAATGCCTTTTTTGTTTGGTTTGCTTGGTTTTTGGGGGGTTTTGGGGTGTTTTTTGGCTTCTTTGCATGCCTTAGTCCCGTACCACCTTTTATCCAGCAGGAATTCTATGACCTTTTTACTGACTGGCACCCAACAAATTAGCGATCAGCAGAAACAGGAGTAATCAGCCCCACTTTCGAAACTGTTAATATGTGTGTTTGTAGGCTCAGTGACATTTCTACACTGTATCCTGATAATGAAGCAAAATCAATTTCCTCCCCTGTCCTTGGGCAAAGATTGGTGAATTAAATGTAGTTATAGAAAAAACGTTTTGATTTTTTTAAGAAAGATTTTGTATTATCTAAAACCTCTTCCCTTTTAGACACTCTTTGGGTGTCTGATTTTCCCTTTTCTTTTAAAAACATTTCCTTTCCTGAATATCCAGCCTGCTGGAAAAAAAATACATCTCAGTCCCACCAATATTATTTATGAGCACATCATCAGCTTCGCATAGGAATACTTAATAAGCCCACCAGCACTTGAGAACAGCTAGGCCCTGCCTCAGTGCTCAGCGGTGTACAGACAAGGCAGGAGAAGCGACAGGGCTGAAGCAGGCTAGATCACAGATGGGAGGCTGCAGTGGGGAATGGTCTCAATGCCTTCCAGAATTGGACATCATGCTGGAGCTTTTCCACCCAGCATTTTAGCAAACAGCAGGAATCGATGCTTTCACACTAGGAATCAATTAAAGAAACCCAAATTATTGCCATTTGAATAAACAATTATTTCTTTTTCACTCCCACAGAAGCTTGTTCCAATGAACTAAAAGCCAGCACTAATTAAATGATCTGATAGCACAAATCATATCAGAAGTGTTTCATCTAGTTTAATTAATTCTTGCCAGAAATCACTGTTACTCTTAGCATATGCCGAATGATATTTGAAATGAATTTTTTTAAGTTTCCATTTATATCTGTTTCTAGTACTGCTGGGATTCTCACCCTCTGCAGATAAAGTGGGAGTGTTTACAGAAGCTCTTATTGCCAGGGAGATTTTTAACCCTGGAGACAGACAGTATGGCAAATACCTTGTAGGTCGAGAAAAGAGACATTTACACCTGAATCTATGAGGGTTTTTTGTAACTACAGGAGGAGACAAGTAAGAAATATGCTCTTCAGTCCATCCTGGTTAACTCTTAATTTGCTAGTGACAAATGCTCTGGTGAAAATGCAGTGGTTATCACTAGGAAGGACAGCTCTAGAACTCAATGCTGTGCAGTCTTCACTAGCCTTTTTCTCTCATACATGAAATGCAGACAGGTTATGCTGGTTATCGCTAGCCAGCTTTACCATAGGGCATTTCTTTGTCAAGCCAAACAGGCCTTAGCCTGATTTCCCGAGCCAGTCGATCGACTGAGTTTTGCACCCAGAATCTGGGATTGAGTGCAGGGTTTGCAGCTCACCCCTGAGTCAGGAAATTATTTCTAAGGGGCATGAGGATGCTGTTGTCAGCTTGCCGTAGGACATCTTCTACGTTTTGGCTCTTTGTATATGGTAATGGAAAGTTTCTCCCCCTTATGAGCTAGTTTGGGAAAACCCAAACTGTAGGCATGTGCCTGTTTTCAGAGACTGGAGTCTGGGCCTCAGGGACTGGAGGAGGTTTGGATTCAAGACGCAGTGTTGTGGTCCACCTCTTGATCTCATACTAGCGTACCACTAGTAGTACATAACCTGTGTCCATACGAAGGTAGGAATAGCCATAAAAACAGCATTTAGCTTTGTAGTCTTCAATTTCTGTGTTTCTCTCTCGCTTGATACTGCATTCATTGCTCAGCCGAAACTCCAAATCAAGGGGTTGTAAGTGATCACAGAACAAGCCCTCACATGCTACAGATGTGTTGTAATTACAATACTAGGATTTGCCTTTCAGTTGTAGTCGACTTCTATAGCACAGGACAGTGCTGTGCAGACTGGCTACAGAAATTCTTACCAACAGGAGGACAGAGGCTTGCTCTAGGGACTGCTGCTTTGGATGCGAAGACCAGAAAAATATGAGAATAGCATTATTTTCCGTCTGACTTTCCTGGGGACAAGTGACAGGCTTTAAAGTTTAAAATAGCACTATTAAAGCAGTATAAAAATGTACATATTCAAGACATGTCAGTAAGATGGGACATTGTCACAGAATAATGGGTGCTACCTACTCGGCATTCAAAGTAGGACAAAAAACAGAGAGATGCTAATGTGATTCTCAGTTTCCTAGGGAGCAGGGAATGAGAAATAAATGGAGAAGAGGGACAGCACAACACTTCTGAGTATACCCCTGCCATGGTAAAGAGTGTTTGAGCAGGGTTCTCTATGGCCACACATTTCAGGGCAGTGTTTGTGGTACAGCAGAGATGGCACACTCTCTCGTCTTCTACCCTTGCCAAAAAAAAGCCTTAACTGACGCAGCAGCAAAGTTGTCTGTTAGCATCTTACACCCTTCCATCTTGGCAAATGTGGTAAGCCGCAAACCTTTTCAAAAGCAAGGCCTGAATAACCCTCCCCATGCCCTCACCGGGGTGGATCGTGCAGGTCAGCTGTGGGAGCTGTTCTGCTCCAGCTAGAGAAGCTGGAGCACTTGGCTGCTTTGTGGCTTGTGCCACAAGAAAACTGCTGGGCATGAGAAAGGCTTTGTCCGTCTGGAAGGTGGCTTGCCTCTTTCCCTGCCTCCTCTGTTCATGTGGGTGCTTCAGTATCAGCAGTGCGGCTCCTTTCGGTGTTGACGTTGTGAATTGTGGTAATAATAGCACCTAGAGCTCTTCCTCCGCAGGGGCATTACCAGAAATGCACAGAGTGCTGGCAGGGTGGTTAGTGGGCTCAGTGCTGGAGACTGGAGTGGTGTCCTGCAGTGGTCTGGGAGGACAAGGGTAGTAAAGCGAGTGTGTGTTAGTCCTGAGGAGGAGACCAACTGTCTCTTGGACAAGGTGGGTGTGAGCCCTCCCCCTGCTCCCAGTCCCCGCAGCCTCCCCACAGACCAGTTTTCCCATGCAAAAAGGCGGCTTCAGACTCTGTCCTGTGGTCATGTGCCCTATTCCCCAAATGTTTGCACTCTGCCTTTGAGATAGCACAGGCTCAGTGTGCTATGGCCATATTGGGGCATCGTTCAAACAGCACAGTTAAGGTTGTGTTTGCTCATACCTTAACTCTTTGTTTACTGGTTTCCAAGGGAATAGCTAGGACTGACATTCTAGAAAGGCACTCCATGCTCCTGGCAACCTTCATGAATTTCTTTGTCAGCAAACTTCTTACTTTTGAAAGTTTACGGGAGGAATATAATATGTGATCACATTGATCACAGCAGTTTACAGTCAGCATAGGCTGGAGATGCTACTGCAGCTATGTATGACTAAGTGCTACTTTGCAGCCTGAGCACTTCACTACACTTAATGGGTGACAGAGGCAGTACTTTGCTACATATATCCTGTTAAAAAGGCAGTGTGAGGGATCCCAGAGTAACACCTGCCTGGACTGGGGTAAGCAGTCATGCATTCACCTTGCATGGGCCCTAGGATGGCTGGCTTGTAGCCAGCCCTGTCTGCAAGCCAGCCCATGGCATTAGCCAGCAGGCAGGCACAGTTAGCGTGAGCGCTGGGCTGAGCAGGCACTGAAGCATGCCTTCGCGCTGGAGTTATTTTCCTTCTGGCCAGCCTGAAACCCAAGAAAAGCAAATGTATGTGTAGCTGTGGCTGTGCCCATATGCCTCTTTGGTCTTTGTCTCAATTATTTTTATTACTCTCTTCTTTCTCTCCTCTCCACAGAGACTTTTCCCTATATGCCATTTCTAATCTCATTAAGCAAAACGTTCTGTCTGCTGCCTTATTTCTTTTATTACCAGGTCTGGTGCAGGTGCAGGTGAAGTGGGTTAGACTTTCTCAGTGATATGAGGTAAGCCGTAGGCAAAACTGACTTCTGCATCTCTCTTAAACTGCCCGTGGTTCCAAAGCTCAGCTTCCTGCCTTCACCTGTCAGTCTTAGCCTTGGTCCGTCCCTTAGTCTGCCCCTTAATTCCAGCTGAACCTTATAAGGTTGCTTAATGTTTTTCACTCTTTTTGGGTGCATTTCGAATTCAAACTTAGAGTTGCTTCATTTAAGAAGCATTTAAACAAAACCTTCAGACGTTTTCCCTTTTGTTTTTTATTTCAAGCAGTTCAGAGTAAACTGGAAAATTATTTTGCTTAATTCAAATCCAGATTTTGGAGGTGTGGGGGAAGTAGTGGGCTTCCTCCTTGCTCTGCTGCCTAATTATTTAATCACTTTCATAGTGATCATTTAATGAAATATCCACCAGGTCGGGGGTTTTTTTGGGAGGGATAGAGGGGGGTTGTTTCTTTCATTGCAGATAAATATTTTCCTTTTATGAACAAGATAGTTTCCTCAGTGTCTGGTTTTCATTTTTAGGGAATAGTCAGCCACCTAACAATCCGACTGGCCAGCACTGATCCCACTCAGCTGGAGATACTTTGCAGTATGTGCTATCACACAGACCCCACATGGCAACACTTTGTACAACAACTGAAAAAAGACAGGCAGAAGAGGGCATGTGACACTAAATCCCATCATCTGAAGAGTCCACAGAGACTCTTCAGAGACGGGAACATTCCTTACGCATGTTACACAAAAGCCCAAAAGGTGATGAGTGACACTTCCCACTTTCATTTCTTTGGGAAGATTCGGTGTCATCACACATGTCTCTACTTGGCCATGAGTGTTTGACTATTTCCCCACAGAAAGTAAAAGCTCACTCTTTACCATTCTCTGCCTCTTAATGATCAATTATTTTTAATTGGAACCTCTTGCATTGTGCCAAATCTTGAGAGGCCCCCGTCAAGATCAGGGCAAAATGGGAACAGTACCAACATGTACGTGGGGATAATAGAGACATTTTTTGTCGCAAAGAGCAAGATCCTATTTAGAGAAGGGCTGAAAAAGAAATGGAGGTAGGGATGATTGGAAGGATTTGCAGACCATGGGCAAGTTTGGGAACAGTATGACGGTCTCCTGACTCCTAGTCTCGTCCCCTGTCTGCTGGCACACACTGCTTCTCATTTACTAATAAAAATGTCCTTGTCTGTGAAGAATTACATTTAAGGACAAATAAAATAGGCTGGTATTGATACAAAGGACTTCACTGGCTAAATAAGATGCAGCCAGGGGTGATGCTGAGGGGTGGAGCTTGTGAAAATAACTGTTATCATGATACAGTCCTTCGCAGGCTTGTTTCTATGTATAAAACTCATTACTACACCTTTAATGTCTGTGTTCAAGTAATGTATTAAGTCTGAGGGCAGTGGTGGCGTGCTGACCAAAGGACACTTTGTTAATAGAGTTAGTTTTAATGAAAATCGATAGCAAAATGGAGGAGTCATTTAAGTGAAATTGCTGTGTCTTTTGGGATGGTTTTCTGAGAAACATTTACTTTCAATTCTCGTGCTTAGAGGCTTTGATTAAGATTTGATTCAGAATTCTGTGCTGTAAGATCTTTACTTGAGGAAAATGTGAGACATGGAGTTAAAGTGTTAGCGCTGTTAGTTGTTGACTGTGTTAGTCAAATGGCAAAAGCCATAAGGAATCTCAAAGGCAGAAAGCAAGATGCCTGTCTGTGGGCAGTGATACAAAGCTCTGTGCCTTCACAACAAGGCAAACCTATCCACCAATTAATTAATCTTTGCAGATAAGGGATTTCTTACCAGAAAAGACATTTTCTGTCTCACAGCAACTGTAAAGTACAATCTTTGGCATCTTATAACACGCAGATCCAGGACTTTGGTTTAGCCCACCATAAAAGCAGAAGGTTACTGTGGGATTTGGCCTGGGCCCTGGAAACCCAGCCCACCTCTTATCCCTGCCTTAGAAGAGGAACACCGTTCAGGCATAGGCACTGTTTAGCCCCTGGGGACATGGATGCAGTTCGGTCTCTTCCCATGGTCACTATGAGCTGCTGTAGAGAGGCCAGATCTTTGCCTTCATCTACTTTGTGCCTAAATTCTTTAGGCGTCATGAGAGTTGTTTCTGCAAATCCAATAGCTGATTTACTATCTTCAGCGAGCAGAATGTGTAAAGAAAAACAGTGTGAATAAATCCCCTTTCCAGAAGGGCTTTCTATGCACTCACATAATCCCGCTCGCTCCGTTCCAGCCTGGTATGCGTAGTTGTGTAAGGGTGTCGAATGACATCCCTTTTACTGGCTGTTGGCCCTAATGGAATGCTGCTTTGCACATCTCGTAAAGGAAGGACGGGAAATGCTGGCTAGAACTTTTACATTTCGACCTCAATTAAGGATAAAACAAAATAACATAAAAATTGAGAGGCAGGAGCATTACAAATAAGAAATGCTCTTTTCGTCATGGATTAAATAACAAAGGATTCCATCTTTACATTTATTTTTTGACCCTTTCTAAAGACTGACTTTTGCTTTAGATAATCAAAGCTGGCTTTGAACTAGCACACACAAAAAATCTTTTCTTTAAAAATAGCCCTATAGAGATATATATACACATATCACAGCCTTTCGTTCCTTTTATAGACGGTTTCATTTTCTGTGGGAATGTGAAAGTTCTGAGCGATCCAGAGCTCGTGCAGGCACCGCAACAAACGCATGGAACAGGGTCCAGGCACATTGCTGCAATTAACACCAGTGCTTAATTAGCAGAGAGTTGCACTGGGCAAGGGCCTTTTGATTTTCTCTCTTCACTGGGTTTTTGATGAGAGATTTACCTGTAGTTGTAACTTGTAGCTGTTACACCAGCATGCACCCGCGCTACATGCACACACACATAGACACATATGGAAAATTTGTGGAAGGAAGCCGTGTCAGGCAACTGATCTGAATTGTGCTTTAGGTAAATATTTTTGGAAGTAGCTCCTTTGGACTGTCTTCCATAAGAACTCCTAAGTTACGTTTTCGTTTGTTTGTTTGGTGGGGCCTGCTATAACTTAGAGCATGCTTTGATGCATTTAGGAATTCTTTTTGGTTTGTTGGTTTACTTTATTTAGCAACAAAAACCTGATGTGTGGTGAAGCCAAACAGGTGCAGAAGTCTCCCACAGGAAAGGCTGGCACTGGGGCAACATACAAACGATTGCCCCAGTCAGCTTAGATGCCTCCATATTTCACTGGTTCTGTTCCCTGTTGTTGAGGCAGGAAAATGTCCAAACAGCCAAATAATCCTTCTACTTGGCCATCTTTAGTAAAGAGGAAAATGTTGTTGGAGGTCATGGTAACAGAAAAAAACTGTTGAGGAACTAAGAGATGAAGTGAAAACAGAGCAGGGAAGGTGGCTTTTCACCGCTAAGGGCTTGGCTGAAACCTTGGATAACTCTGCCTTAGGCCTACTACTGTCATTTTGATGCTGCTTGCAGCAAGCTCAAACAAGCTCAAATGATTTAAAGAGGGTCAGCAGAGGTGTCATGGAGCCTGTTGATAATAACCATGTTTATAACATATAGAAAATGAGAGATGAGGAGTACTGAAAGAGCTAAGCACACTATAGCACCAGCACAAAAGGGTCCAACTCCTTATCTCTGCTGTACCTAAGCACCAGTATAACACAAATCCATTCTGTTTGACTGCAGTCAACAGCTGTTGATTTTCATGCATGCCCAGTTCAGTGTCATTTTCTAATTACCTAGCTTCTGTCTTTATACCCTCTCACACCTTAGATTTGAGCCCTGTCTAGAGAGATACTCATGTGAAATCACATGCTCAGCCTGACTAGTTTTAGATAAGCTATTGGAAAACATACAAATAATTTATTCTAGCTGGTGTTCTTAATGTGGTTGTCTCTAGAATTGCATCTTTTTGCATCATAGCATCATTTTGCAATCCTACTTGCAAAATATGGCGTCATAGAATCATAGAATGGTTTGGGTTGGAAGGGACCTTAAAATCATCTAGTTCCCACCCCCTGACATGGGCAGGAAACCCCCATCATACTATGGGACAAAGATCTGGCAGAGACATTGATACAAACCCTATTATCATTGTTTTTACTTTCTTCTGATTTTGAGAGTATTTATTCTCACAACATTCCTGTCATATAGGGAAGTGCCACTGTTCCAATTTTACTGGCAAAGAATTAGAGACAGAGAAGGGATTTTCTAGTCAATTACCAAGACACGTGCCTGGGAATTTAAGCACTTAAGGAAAAGTGCTTTCCATGTACCTGCCTGCATCTGAATACTGCTTAAAGTCTGGCTGTAAGTGATCTGTCCACCATCTGTGACAGTGCAGGTAATCAAGCACTTGTCTTCCAAATCCTAGATTAGTGCCTACTTTCTAGAACACCCTTTTCTGTCCATCTGAGCCAGATAACATACTTTTCTTCTGCTACAACTCCTGTCAGAATTCCCCATCCACCACAAGCTTTTTCTGAAGCCCCTCTGCCTGTTAGCCTGAGGAAAAGGACAACACGGTGGGAATAATCTTACTCCCTGCCTGCCCTGAGAATGGCATTGCCTTCCTGCAGATTGGTTTGAGAAGAGTGCTAGAATTGCCAGTGCTTCCAGTAAAGCTGGAGGTGGGGGAGAACTGGGCCTCTTTGTTTTTGTCTTTCTAGTTGTCGTCCTTGCCTTTGGGATCCTACTCTTACTAGAAAGGTTATGGCTACCCAGGGGGCCACATGATGGGGTTAATTTCCAAGACCTGTGCAGCCAAAGCCTGCTCATATAGACTACCCCTCTGCGTGGCACACACTGATTTCCCGCCCTGTATTTGTAAGAGTAACATGCTTTAGCAAAGGGTTGCATATAACCAACCCAGGTTGTGGCACAGCTGGGGAAGCCAAAATGGACAAGTTGTTGCTAGCAGGATTTCCTGACTAATATGGTTAAGTGATCCCCCAATTTACAATTGTTATTTAAAAATGTGCTCTAGGCCCTGCTTACTTCTGCTTTTTATCCATATTCTCATTTATCCCAGTCCCATAGTTTCCTGGCATGGTTTAGGCTGGCTATACAGGGAGAAGCAAGCGAAGTAGAGGAGTACGCACTCATGACCCTGTTTGGGCCTGTCCTCATTGTGCATCATTCAGTCAAATCCCATCTGGCTGCTGCTGTGGTAATGCTGTGCTTGAACCCAGTCTTTACCTGGATTAGGAGAAAGTGCTGTGCTTTACTTCCACTGATCTGGTTTTGAGACAGGAGGTGCCCAGCCACCTCAACCAGGCAACCTTGGACCTCGGGTTTAAACGGCATCAAAACCCTCCCCACATCCTCGTCTGACTGTGGTGCAAACTGATTGTCTGAGAAGCATTAAACTCTGATGGACATATTTTAGTTTTATGGTTTGGGCATCATTTTAGTCAAAATGTGTTGGTTCTAAGTGGGGCATTTGGGAACTTGCCATGCGCTATATTTATTCTCCCAATCCTATATTTTCCTGTGCAGTGTTGTAGCTGCCAAAACCGCACGCTCATGTTGGCATGAAACAATTACCCCAGTTTACACAGAACAGACTTGGCAATAGTCTATGTCAGTGAACAGTCATGAACAGTGCTGAAGATTCAGAGCTGTCTTTTCCTCTCCAAGCAATAGACTAAATTTCTTTCAGCTGGATTCATGGTTTTAAAAACCAACAGGAGTAGAAAGCATGTATGGAGAGCAGAGGGTATGCACAGTATACCTACCTGGAAGGAAGTGAGAATGAGATGCAGAAAAAAAGAAGACTATTTAAGATCCAAGCTAGTAATTTGGTTTCTAAACCCATGTGAAATTATAAGTAATGTTTACTGTTGCCAGCTGGTGAACACAGAGATGTGTGGTTTTTACTTGCATGCAAAGCTATTGGTTGTGGGCGAAGTACGTAGACAAAAACATTCAATCACTGGTGTGGGTATTCCACCAAAAATAAACCCAAACAAACACTGATGCATTATAAAAGCACTTTTTTCTGCGGAGACAAACCTTCAGTTGCTGCTGTTGGTGAACTCTGGAACTGTTAAAGCCTCCCGTTTAGCTTGCCTGAAATAATACTACTTTCTTCTAGAAAGTAACACAACTGTGTCTGAAACTGAAGAACCAGTGTTTATGTATTTCTCCTGAAAATGTAGTATATGGTGTAAACATAGAAGGATCTTGATGAATGATAACTATTACTTGCCAGTATCTTGTGAACTAAAAATGCTGCATAGACAAGAGCCAAAGGTGAAGGATAAGAAACTTTTCTTAAACTTAAAACATCGTTAACTGAAAGTGGACTTAAACATTAGTGAGAGCAAAATTGTTTTGCAGTGATCAGCAAAGGTTAGTACTGGCTTATTTTCCCTCCTTTTTTCCAACCAGCTTCACAAAGAGATTTTTTCAATTGTGCTCCATTCTGAAAGTTAACTGCTACTTTGTTATCGTAATGGTGGTAGAGATTTTTATTCCAGAAGGCCAGACGCTATCACTACTTGAAATTCTCCAAATTGTTTCCACTGTGAGCAAATTCAGTCTCGATGCAAGTCACATCTGCTTAAAAGTGAGTAGCAGTTGCTTCTACTTTACAGCAGCAGCAGCATCAAATTTCACCTACAATCTCAAATTTTAAAACCCCACTCAAATCCCAGGGTTTTGATAGTTTTGCATAAGTGACTTTAAATCCAGAAGTTCCTAATAGGAAATACTGAAATAAAAGCATTCAGCTTTAGTTGTTTCTGGTGGAAACAGAAACATTTCCTTTCAGATATGAATGTCTCATGAACTAAAAAAAAGTCTATTTATTTTTTTCCACATATGGACAAAAGAGTAGTGATCACACCTAAATGCAGCTTCTCATCCAGCTAGCAAGGATGGGTGGTGAGCGGAGAGAAGAGCAGGGGGACAGGCTGCTTGCATGAACTGTGGGCTTAGCTGTCCATGACGTATTAAGGATTAATTGCATGTTTAGCGATGCAGCTGTGGCTGCCCAGTACAGGGGCATCAGTCACACCACTGCTCCTGTCGGTTCCCGGTCCTTCAGAGCACGAGCTGTTCCAGCCGTTCCATCGCTCCGGCCGGCACTGATGAATTAATGGGAGGAAATGTTTATAGAAAGGTTCAGGTTTCCTAAGTGAGTGGAATGAAACCCCCCTCAGCAATGATCAGCGAGCGCATGTCATGGAGCAGTTTGAAGCAGCCTGACTTGCAGGGAAGCAAAGGCCTTTTCAGAAAAGAAACTTGACAAGTGAGCAATTCTGGGGAGCTGCTAGAGGTGTTTTCAAATAAAAGATGTGGCATTTTTAGAGGCAGCATGAATGGGGCTAGCTCTGAAAAGAACTTGAAATCAGTAGTTCATGTGCTGTAAATGTGAAAGGTTGTGTTTGACAGCAGTGTCCAAATAAAACAGTGCCCTGAAAGTGCAACTATTGCACACTGTGTTCAGTAAATGAGACAATATTGCAGTGCAACCACAGCTACCATGATGGCATTTAGCTAAGGCATCTTACACCTCTGTCCTGTAACTTAAATTTTAGTATAGGCACAGTTTAAGGCAAAGGAAGGGTGATGAACCCAATAACTAGGCTGAAATTATTGTGAGAGAAAAGCTGGAAACTACCATCATTTAATAGGTGTAAAATTCTGTTTGCTGGGGCATTTTCCATGATTGTAGCAACACAGCTTGAGATCTAAACATTCATTTCAGTTTAAAAAAAATGAAGTAAAATAGACCATTCCATTGAAGCTATCAGCTTTCAGATGACTGTGATAAGAAAGAATGTAGGCTTCGGGCTAGCTATTAAGATTAAAGTAAAATTCACCTGAACAAAATTTGAGATAGCTAAGGTGCTGGGAGAGAAAACAGCCAGTTCAGAACATTGCCATTTGAAAGCTATTGAAAAGGACCTAGTCCTTAATGTTTCCTTAAAACACCTCACCCGTCAAAGTGAGGATTTAATTTACAGCACTTATAGTACCCTCTGGTTCTCAATCTCAAAGTCCCTTTGGAATGGGAAGAGAGCATTATCCTTATTTTCTAGATAAGGAAACTGGTTTATCAGCTCACTCTCAGCAAGAGGTAAAGCCTGGAAGGAAAACTTGGCGAGGATGCAAGTATCTCGAGCGAGGGCAAACATTTGAAACGGTCTCAAAATGTGATGTTCTATTGTGAGGGGCCAGTTTCAAATCACAGCTGAGTTTCTGCTCAGTGTATTCACCCAAAAGTCTCTCACATCTCCCACAACAAAGCAGGAGGAGAGGCACCACTCACAGAGCTGCCACCCCCACCACCCCCCCACCTTCTATAACCTGTGGAGTGGTCAAAGACTGAAAGAACTTCATCGGAGCCCTTGTATTAAAAATTATTTATTTAGTGATCTGTACACGGGATGAAGCAGGGCCTCATACAGACCTTCAAAAAAAAAAAATCAAGTAAAAACATAAATACATATTTTCTTACAAAAATGAGATTTACAAAATATACATACTGCACTTGTCTTACACATTTGTTTTTCTTCCACGTGCACATGATAAAAGACAAAAACCCGAGCTCTGCAAGTCTGAAATCAGATCTACTGAAGGATTTGGCTGATGGGCCCATTCCTCATGCCCAGACTACTGGTATGCCCTCAGACAGCAGCAGTCTGCCCCTCACCCTGAACAGGTTTTTCTCTTTTAGATTTCATTCCAGACACTTTTCCCCCCCCCAAAAAAAAAAAGTGAAGAGCAGCTATAGGGCAGAGACTTGCTAAAAATCCAGAATGTCCTATTTTGTCCTTAGGCAAGAATATACACACACAAACATATACTTATAAAAACAACCCTTCAGTGAATATAAAGGTAAAGGAGTATGCAAAAAATAAAATAGGAACAAGGCAACGTAAAAATTTCAGCATAGAAAAATCTGTCACATTTCAAAAAGAAAACGATGCATCTGATGGTTGGTTTTTGAATGTCTTTCCTTCCGAGAGGTGATCACTGGAAACTGAACCAGCTGTATTTTAGCTGAAATTAGAAGGCTCCTCACTCACAACTGCTTGCTTCTAAACCCCAGCCCCCTCCTGTGCCAGGAGTCACAGCCATGCAGCTCAGGGAACCTGAGGAGCAGGCACAGGGTCCATCGTGAGCCAAAACTGTTCCTCCCGTCCCCAGAAGCCAGCTGTGTATTGACTTTACCTGCAGCGAGCCCGCTGCAAAGCAGGAGAGAAAGCAGGTTTAGGGGAAGGAAAGAGCAAACTGGTACCTTTATGTTACATATTTTAATGGCTCTTGTTTTGGCAGGTGCTCTTGGTTACACTCTTCTTGCCCTCTAAGTCTTGTGTTTCCTTCAGCTTAGAAAAGCGACCCACATTGAACGGCAGGAAAACATCCTGCCGTCTCCTTTTTTCATAAAAGGAATGTTTATTTCTGCGAGCTCCTCACATCCAAGGGTGAACCTCAACGACTTCTTTTTGTTAGTTTGCCCATAAAAACTGATCCCATGCTTATGCCTTTCTACATAGAAAACACTTTTGTTTCCCCCTTTGTCTCCTAGAACAAAGGCAAGGGGGAAAAGCCTTCTGCTGAAAAGCAACAAGTCATTTCTTTTCAGGGTGTGGAATAGCAACCCCCTCCTTCCCCACAGCAGCAAGAACAACGGACCGAGGGCCAAATTTTCACTTTAAAACAATTACAAGAGGTATGACTGAGGTAAAAAGGAACTGACAGAGCAGAGGCACCTCACCGGGCCGTAGCTGGCTGTGCGGTACTCACGTGGTGGCTCCGCTGAGCTGGAAGGAGCCAAGCAGGCAGCAAGCTCAGGCTCGGGCCAGGGTTACCCGGCCCACGCCGCAGTTTGACCCCAGCAATTCAGGGAGGGTTTGGCTACTTCTTGGCAGGGGCAGCTCAACAGATCTGGCTTCCCCTCCCGCTCGTCCAAGGATGGTTTAAGTAAGGTTGGTTTTTTCCCCTGCACAGGGGTAGTACAAGAGCGACATAAGGGGACTTCTTGCACGCGAAGGACTCTCCCATCCTACCAGTGGCCTCTTTTTCTGTGCTCTTCCACTTAGTTGGGCATAAGCGCCACTGGACACAGTCCTTCTGAGCCTTTCTGCAAAGATTTTTGTTTTTTTCAAACCCTCTGGGAGGAAGAAAAAGTTTGGACAAGCCTCCCTTCCTCCCTCTTCAGGGAGCCATTGCCGCCTCCTCTGCGTGTGTGCATGCGTGCGTGTGAGGGGACTGGGGGGGTCTCATACTGCTGTCTCGCCTTTGCTGCCAGTGCTGAGTCTGTGGTAGAAGCGCCGCCAGGACTGAAGGGTTTTGCCAGACCAGATCCAGAAGCCAGTCGTGATCCCAACAATCATGGTCATGAGGTACTTGATCATGAAGACAGTGAAGTCTGGGCTCATAGGGGCAAAATGGCTGGGACAGGGCACAGCATAGCTTTTGCAGGTCTGGAGGAGCCATGTCTTCTCCCAGGTGCCACGGAAAGCCTGCTCATAGAAGTAACACGCCAGGACAATTGTGGCAGGCACAGTGTACAGGACACTGAAGACACCAATGCGCACCATCAGCTTCTCCAGTTTCTCTGTCTTGGTGCCATCATGCTTCATGATGGTGCGGATGCGAAACAAGGACACAAAGCCAGCAAGCAAGAAGGAAGTGCCAATGAAGAGGTACACAAACAAGGGCGCCAGCACAAAGCCCCGCAGCGAGTCCACGCTGTAGATACCTACATAACACACCCCACTGAGTACATCCCCATCCACCTGCCCCATGGCCAAGATGGTGATGGTTTTGACAGCAGGCACAGCCCAGGCAGCCAGATGGAAATACTGGGAGTTGGCCTCAATGGCCTCGTGGCCCCATTTCATGCCAGCTGCCAGGAACCAGGTGAGAGACAGGATGACCCACCAGATGGAGCTGGCCATGCCAAAGAAGTAGAGGATCATGAAGAGGATGGTGCAGCCTTCTTTCTTGGTGCCTTGGGCCACAGTGCGGTAGCCATCCTCAGAGAAGCGCTCCAGACACACCACCCGCTCCTCCAGCAAGAAGCCTGCCGCATAGGCCACTGCTACCATGAAATAGCAGCCCGAGAGGAAGATGATGGGCCGCTCCGGGTAGCTGAAACGGCGCATGTCCACCAGGTAGGTGAGCACGGTGAAAAGGGTGGAGGCACAGCAGAGCACAGACCACACACCCACCCACAGCCGGGCAAATCGCACCTCCGCCTCCTTGAAGTACATGAGCCCGTTGGGCCGGGCCGGCTCACAGGGGGCCCCGCAGTCCCGCTCCCCCAGGAACCGGTAGCCCAAGTAAGAGGGCACTTTGAGCTGCCGGGGGCAGGAGAAGGAGAAGCCGGAGGGGGGCAGTGGCGGGGTGAGGAAGTCAGGAAGGTAGCCAGCTGTGGGGTGGGCAGTGGCCCCCCGGCCCGCCGCCCCGCCAGACCCCTGCGGCGCGTCCGACGTGTTCTGCCCCACGCAGATCTCACCCGCGCCGTGGACGGGGAAGTTCTCGCAGCGGAGCCGCTCTGGCCACTGGAAGCCGAACTTGTTCATGAGGGCCTCGCAGCCCTGGCGGGCCCGCTCGCAGAGGGAGCGGCAGGGTGGGATGGCCTGCTCCAGCACGGTGCACACCGGCGCGTACATGGAGCAGAGGAAGAACTTGAGCTCGGCCGAGCACTGCACCTTGACCAGCGGGTAGAACTGGTGCACCTCCAGCCCCGCGTCCTCCTGGTTGGTGTGGCCCAGCAGGTTGGGCAGGATGGTCTGGTTGTAGGCGATATCCGTGCAGAGCGGGATGGAGATGGGCTGGCAGAAGCCGTGGTCCGGCACGGAGATGCCCTTCTCGCCGTGGTACTGCTGTGCCGCCGCGCTCGCGGGGGTCCCCAGCAGGGCGGCCAGCAGCGCGGCCAGCCCCAGCAAAGGGCAGCCGGCAGCCGCCGCTCCGCCGCCTCCTCCAGCCCGCATCGCCGGGGCTGCCGATGGCCCGGGGGACCGCGGGGAGTCTCTCAGAGCCGGGCGACGCGGCACCCCACGGGCATCAGCGCCCTGAGGGCTGCGGCGGAGCCCCTTCCGCGGGGCGGGGGCGCGGCGGCTCCGCAGCGGCGAGAGGAGCGCGGCTCCGCGCTGCACCTCCGCGACTTTCTCGCTGGGCTCCGGCTCTCGCAGCGCGGCGGCGCGTCCCTCGGCGAAAGTTTCCGGAGCTGCTCCCGCTGAAGAAGGCGGCGGCGAGGACGAGACGGGAGACGCGCGCGAAGCCCGGCGACGGCTCTGGCCACCTCCACGCAGGGTCCCGCGGTAGCGGCGGCGAGGCGGAGGCGCTGCTCGCCGCTCGGTTGCACGGCCCCGGCGCCGGGGATTTAGATTACGGCTAAACGGATTATTACCGCGCCCGGCTGAGCCGTGTATTTTACTCCGGGGCTTAAGTAACTTTTAAAATCCAATTACTGCGCGATCCTCCCCGCGGCTCGGGTGGGCTCCGCTCCCGACGGGTGCCGCTGCGGGCTGTGCGACCGGGGCGGCCGGTGCTGCCTCCCGCCTGGCTCGGCTCGGCTCCGCCCGCGGCCCCGCCGACACCGCCCGCACCGCGGCTCCCGGCCCGCGGCCGCGCCGACACAAAAAAAGACACATATACGCGCGGGCGCGCCGCGGGGCCCCGCCCCTGCCCCATTCACAAACCACGTCGGGGGCGGGGCCTCGCGGCGCCCGTCAGCCAATCGCAGCGCAGGGGGCGGGGCGAGCGCGGGGCGGGGGAGGGGAGGGAGGAGGAGCCCGAGCCTTGGAAGCGGGGGAAAAAGTTGTTCCCAACTTTTTCCCATTCCCGGCGGGGCGGGGGAGGGGGGAGGAGCTGCCCCGGGGCCCCCCGGCCCCCCATCCAACCCCCCTTCCCCGTGCTTCAGGGCAGAGCCGGGAAGGGAAGGGAGGGGGTGCCCAGCCAGCTCGCTCAGGGTGGCCCGAGCAAACTAAAATTAACTGGCTGCTTTCTGAGCGGGCTTTGAAAATGCAAACAGCTGCCTGTGCCCGCGGTTATTGAAAAAGAAGGGGAAAAAAATAAAAGGGAAAATAAAAAACCCCCCAGCGCCCGGGTACGTTTGCAGAAGGAGCCGATTGCGCTGTCGGGATTGCGTTGTGTGTCTGCGCGCCATCGCCTCCCCCAGCGTGGGGGGTTTGATTTGTTATCGCAGCATGACCGTTGCTTTCTGCTGGCAGAATAAACGCTTTATTCATGCAGATCTAAGCTTTAGCTGGGGGAAGGCAGCTTTTTTTGAAACGTCCAGTGTTACCTAAGCAGAGAGGAGAAATTTTAAATCCCCATCGGCACTGCTGCAACCCGTTAAGAGACTCGAAAAAGGCTGTGAAAAAGCAGCAGTTCCTCTGTGGAAGTGCCCAGCCCGCCTGCAAGAAAGAAAATGGCATGGGTTGGGAGGCTACCGGCTGCTGGGTGATGCTGAGCAGACCTAGGCCAGTGTACATTTGCTAAGGACAGAAGTGCGGGTTTTGCAGCATAGCTGTGTTTTGAGGTGCACCACCGAAGTAAGGGTTGCTGGAACCATCCAGCTTCTGGAACGTGCACAGAGAAAGGGTGCATTCAACAAAAGCCCTGCAACAAATCCTGCTTTTCCTTCGCTATTGGCCTTCCAGAGCCTGTGGTCAAAGACAGGCATGGGCCAAGTAGTATTCAATATACCCCATCCCTCCCTTTGAGGATAGGCATCGCCTGAACCATACTATTCAAATTCTTAGTTTGCTCCTTGGGACCGTGCTCCTATTAGCAGCTAAGCAAATACACCAATCTGTACATCCTCCAGGGCAGTTCAAGAGAGCAGGGTTTGGCTCAGGGAACCACAACAGCAATTGCTGGACAAATGTTTCCCATATCCTCTCCTGCCCATGAACAATGTGTCCTCGTGCCAGTTAGACCATGGAGCTGCAGCTTTTGTTCCATTTGTTGAAGAGAAGTTGACAGTTAGAAGCGAGCTTACTAAAATAAATGTACTCCTCTAAAAGTGGACATGTTTTTAAAAATAATACTGTGCTCTCCAAAATATGTACGAGCAGGACTAGCTGCTCACGGCTGCAACAGTTGCTTCTGGAAAAAAACCTAAGTCTTGCCTTCATTCTCAGTTACAGCTATTTGAGTGTGCCTTAGAGGAACTTCAGGTTTTTTGTCTGTTAAGGCTTGTTATCCAAATTCCTTACTTTTCTGCACCTAGTGACTAAGCAGGTTTTTGTGATACTCTTCACCTAAATAACCTCCCATGGTAAAAAGTTACACAAACTTGTCTACTCTGTTGTTTGTTCCTTGGCTGTTAGTAACCTTCAAAAAATATATTCTTTCCAGTTGTTTCTTTCTTTTTTTTTTCCCTTCCCATCCCATCTTTCTGTAACACTCCGTGAGCTGTTGAGTCACCTACCTGTAATAATCACCTTAAAGCCTCTATTTTTCACTTTGGCTTATATGGCTGACTTCATCTGCAAAGCATTTTGTGATACTCACAGTGAAAAGCATTGGATGAAAGGAGATGTTTCACTGGCAGGCAATGACAATGCAGAGAAAGTGCAAACTTTCTGCCCCATGCATCGCTCGTTCTGCTTTCTGAATGTAAAGAGACAAGTTTAGAGCTAGTCAAATCGTATTGCAAGAAACTACCTTTCAGCAATAGGGAGACAGTGACAGAAACTATTCAGAGTAAGGAATGTCAAATCAAGTGGCAAGACTTCGACTGAGTATTTATTTAGAAGACAGGGCAGATGGCATCAGTGGTTCTCCCTGTTTCCTACTGGTCCCATTTGTTAGAGTCATTCATCTGAACCATGGTACAAAGAGAGATGACTGGGAGCTCTGGTATGTGCTATAAAAGCTGTGTGACTCCATTACACTTATCATGAACATGATGTATAATTGGAGTGAAGCAAAAGGAAAATAGAAAGAAGTGGAAGATTAGGCAGAAAGGAAGAAGGAAGAAAAGCTGTATCCTAGATTATTTCTTAAGGAGATGAGAAGAGAGTAAACATCACATGTGATGGTGCTGCTAGGCCATCCCAGATGGCAGGAATGTGCAACAGGATTTACTAAGATGGAGAAAGAAAGTCTCTTGGGCATGTTACCAAATTCCAAGGGTTTTTTTTTTTCTGTTTAGACCCACTGGGAGATGGGATACAATCACCAAGGGGGGCAGTGGCAGGCTCAAAACAGCAGATTGTCGCCTAAGACAATCCCAGGCTCCTAAATCAGTCTAGGACATCCTGACAGCTTTCAGGGGGCAATTACAAAAAAACCCAAAATGCAGGCTACCTCAGAGCATCCAGAACCTCCATAAGCACCATCAGCCAACGCTACAAAAGGCAGCAAACTTGTGCTGTCTCCTGCTTTTACCTCAATCTAAATTTACAAGCGTTAGCCTGCAAAATTACTTAAATTTCCATGCAGCAGGAGGGATTCTCATCAGGCACCGTTAGCCAGGTTATCAGCCACCCAGAACAAATGTGCTGCACAGCACTTGGCAGCATCCGAGAAATTGCCTATTGCAACCACCCAGCAGTTCAAAAGGTTTTCTCTGAAAGTCTCCTACCCACTAGTGTTCTAAGTATCTGCATGGTCTGTCAGCAAGAAACCTTCACAAGCAGAGTCCTCGCAAGTCCAAGGTATCAGAATAAATGTGCAGTCTCTGGTGTAGGTACCGACTCTGGAGCTGTCTGACCAGACTGCCGTGCATGGGGAGGAATTGTTAGGAACAAACAATTGCCTGTCTTTATACACATTTAAAAATAAACCCCGTTCAACTTCCAAGCTAAGTCAGAATGAGGAGCAGCTTTTCTACATGATGCCTTTTCCTGCTGTTTTAAAGCCTCCTTAAATCATGCCAATATATTTTTCCTTGTTTCCCATCCCATCTGATAGAAAACTCTTCCCATGAGGGGCGGGAAATCAAAACAAAACACCCCCTCCCCACCCCACCACTTATTTTGGGTGCCCGAGGGTGAACATTTTCAGATTACCTGTTGCAAGGGTTCCAGTGCTCCTTGCCCTCAGAAGAACAAAGACCATCGCTTCCCCCTTCTCCTTCCACCAGAAACTTGCTGGGCCTCACGAGCTGCCCTGCTAACCGGCACTGCCAGCGCCCCAGTGCCACCGCCTCATCCGTGAGGTTTGTCCCAGTTACGTTTGGTGAATCACTTCCATGACACTTTTAACCTCATCGTTTTTGAAGCATACTTACATACAGTCTTACATGATCAGGCAGGCTGTTGAGCTAAGAACATCAAAATTTGCACTCCCTAAAGCTTAGTGGGGAAGTGCCAGGAGCCTGGGGGGAAATGATGCATTTGCCTATTTTACATAATGATTTGCATAATTAGAAATAAAGTAAGTTCACAGTATTATATCTGCTTGCATTTCTATCAGTCTGATAGATTAACTTGTGTCTTGTCTGAGCTCACCAAAGAAATCTTCCTGTAATGCGGAGGGGGAGCCTGCTATTTCACAGGCAGGGAGTGGGGAAGGCAAGCCCCTGCCCCCCACCATGGAGCCTTAATTTGAAATTAGATTGAAGACATAAGAAACTGATTGAAAAGAGCATATGGAGAGGGCACAGGTGACAAAAGGAAGGGGATACTGCTGGAGGGGATGTGGTTTCCCACAGTGAAAGAGGTAAAAGCTGGTTGCATCATGGATTTGTAAGATAATTATTAGCTTATGAAGTAGTACCCCAAAGGATACAGGGAAGCAGCACTGCCTTCTACATTTACGGTCAAATTGGGGAAAACATTAGGAAACATTCACAAAGATGGGCTATCAGGCTGATGATTGCTTTCGTCTCCCAGATCCATGAATAAGAAAACAAAACCTGGAGTTGATCTGCTCATCCCTACTCAGCAGTTCAGTGAGGACATCAGTTACATTTTAACCCTTGCATGGCACTTTGAATTCCCCTGTTTCTTTAAAGTGAATTTAGTCTTCTTTCTCACATTTTTAGGGTTGCACAGGCAGTTTGGTACAAAATGCAGACAATTCCTCCCTATTTCACTCCCTTAAGCTAAGTGGGTTTTTTAACAAGACAAATTCTCTGCTGGCAGCAGTATTATCAGCCAGGCCCTGTCATCATTCTGTCTGGGTGCTTGGACTCTTCCAGGACTGCTGTAGCTGATTTTGGCCAATTCCATGTACACTGGGGTATGTGACGTATCAGTCTGGGCAGCACCACAAGAACTGCTTGGGATGGAGCTGCCCCAGGCTCCCTGGGCTGGCCACCTTCTCTCACATGCTGCAGGAGTCTCAGCCTCATGGGTGCTTCAGCTTATCCTGAGCTTCTCCCAGTGCCTGTGAAAATGACTCATAAGTCTGCAAAGGTCTCTAGCAGAGATAACAACAATAATAATGCTTTATAAGTCTAAAAGTATTACAGATCCAAACAGAAATCAATATACCTTTCTCAGCTTGCTCTCACCATTGTGGAATGTTTTTCAGGAATTTGGCTAATGTCTTTTCGTGGTTCAGACTCACCTTCTCAGAACTATTTTCCTCCAGACCTCTCTTCTGCACCATGGATCCTTGACTTCATCTAGACTCTCAGACATATCTTTTCCTCCAAATCGCAATGATTTTGTTCCTTCTGTTTGATTCCCCTTTCTATAAATCTCCCTTGAGTTTCTGAGGCCAAAGTGCTAACACCTGATCTTTAGGTCCTTCCTGAAGGAACTGCACAATTACAAAGCCCAGCTGTCTGCAGAAAAGCCAGGGGAAATTAGTTTTCCTTCCTTCAGCCAGCCAACTTGATATAGCTGTCCCATTTGTGTAGCTGCCATTGGTGTGACTTCAGTCTCTTCTGGATCATTTCTGTGTGCAGCTCTGGCAGTATAAGGCTGACTGAGGTATGTAACAATTTAATAAGAAGCAGCCAGGTTTCTCAAGTTTGTGGATTAATTTCCCATCTCATCGCAGATGGTGCCACTATACTTGTGAATGCTGAATTATGTTTTGTTTCCAGCACCGGTGTTGGTGTGGACATAGTGACCGGTTGCTCTGATCACCCTCCTGTTGATGCCCTGTGATTGTGAGGGATGCAGTGGTGAAATGCATTGTGCTATGTCTTTTGTCATTTATGCCCAACGTTGTTTTAATTTTGGTTTTCTATAGAGTCATCTATTTGAGATAGTATTTTAAATCCTCTTTAGTGCACAGACCGAAGGCTTGCACTTGTCCTGATTGAGTTGATGGGTAACGTTTCACTCATTTCGGTGGAAACAGAGCAGGATACTCATCAAAGCCTTGAACTCTGTTTATATAGGAAGAAGAACCGGATTTAGCCCAAAATAAGAGATGGGAAAGACCCGTTATATCATTAAGTCCCTACTATTACATATGCTAGTGGTATAATTAATCTAATTTAGAATGCCTTGAATAATGGGAGTATTGCCATCTCTCTTAGGACATGGTTCTGCCATCTAACAATCGTATTGGCAGGAAGCCACTGCCTGATGTTCGAACAAATGGTTTGTCTTTCCTTGATTAAGACTCACTAAAGATGAGTGCAGCCTCCAGAAATATGTTGTTTCCAAAGCTTTGAAAACAAGAGAAGAAGAGCTGTTATTCAATACAGAACCTGCCAGATGTCTAAAGAGGCTAAGGAATTCCTAAGCCTCTGTTTACAAAATCCTCTCTCCTCCTCCCATGAATGCTTAAATTACCAATCACTGCTACCATCCTATGTTTAGGGTGAAATTTCCTTAACCGACTCCGCTTCCAAAATTGGATTGGAAAGAGAAACAAACATTTTAATTACTTTTATTTTCCCTCTTCCTGACGGGCTTGCACAAATTAACCCTTGTCCTCCACAATTACAATTAAACTCTTTAAACTCTGTTTCTTCCTTTGGTCCCAATCATGCCCTGGAGACCCACTTGCTGAGGTGGTTCCCTGGTTGAGGCCAGGGAAGGTTTGCTGTGCGGGGCTACTGCCTCCTGCATCCCTGCAAGCCCTGGAGATGGATGGTGCTGCTGCTGCATGGAGAATTTCCCTTTCCAGGAGAGCCCCCAGGCAGCGGTGACCCAAAATGAATTCCAATAAAACAGTGCTGTTAAGGAAAAGGGGGAGAAACCTAATGCCAGTGCCTACAGACAGCTCTCCTGAGAAACTGAGTGCATGGAGTCTGTGGAGCAGCATCACATACTCTCTTCTACCTTTGACCAGTCATTTCTAAACTATGATTTCTACATTGGTGTCAGTCTGCATTGAGTGCACTTTCTTGGAGCTGGTACCTGCATGGCACTGGAGATATTAAGCTGATTTCCTTCCATGGAGGGAGGGGAACCAGAAAGCAGCACTTCAAATAAGCTCCCTCCTCACAGAGTCTCTGAAGGGAATGAGAGCCCATTTTCTTAATTACATGTTCATTAGTATGTTTAGTGCTCTCCTCCCTCTCTTCCCCCAGCCCTGCCACCTGGGAGTTCCTACTATGTTACTGGAAAGCCACAGAGGTTTATTTAAATACCACATATTCAGATTGGAATGAAAAGCTATGAAGCTTCCCCTCTTTAATACTTTTTGAAATTATTTATGGGCTGTGCTTCTTGCCTACGTAGAAGGTGCCTTCTGAGATTCCTGCAAGTCAATGCAGAAATAGCTGTTTGAATTGAGCAATAATTAGAAGCATATGGAGCAAAGCAAAGCATCAGAGAAATCCCATTCTGCTAAAGAAACACTGCTGTCTGAGATAGATTTCCGCTGCATGTAACGTTTTCTCATATGGGCTGAAAAGAAATAACATCATATGTCTGGTTTGCACCTACCAAAGCTGGGAAATTCAAAGTAATGTCTGTAATTCTGCTCTGCACTCAGTCTAATACTGCATGGCGTTTGCAGCCCCTACATCTGCCTGGACCATGGTTACAACTTCTTTTCTTTGCTAGACCTCAGAACAGCTTCTTTTAGGGAATGTGTGTACATTTGTATTTAATTCTTTTCATTTTTAAGGATTTAAAATGCTGAGGAAATGTTTGCAACTTCAGACATGGTTATGATCTTTTGTAATCCACAGGCTCAGCCTGGGGAAGGTACTCAGAGCTCTCAAATGCCAATTTGCTGCCAAATTCTTATGTGCTTGATGTGGTAGATTGTTTCACTCCTGACTTCTAAAAATAGCAGGTCCTGCTCTCCTTGCTCCCACAGATCATCCCTTTGAGTTTAGAGATAACTGAAAACTCTCAGCACCTCAAGGGGAGACGTATAGCACCCAAGCTCAAATTTTAACTCTCACTGCTTTGCTCACACAAGTGCAACTGGACACAGTTTACTGTAGGGCTTTTGTTGGACCATGTTGTTGGTGTGAGATGATTATAATTTATTGACCTGATAGCTAGTCATAAAGCCATATTTTGGTCAGCTGCTACATGTGTAGAGTAAAGCCATGCTTTTAGTGATGAGCTTGCTCATGTTTATGCTGCATTTTTCAATAGGCAGGGATCCGTACTCCAATGTAACGGAATATCCACCAGCCATATTAAAAGGCAACAGTGTTTTATAATTACAAAAATATCAAATCTCTCTGAAAACATAAATATTGTAGAACTCCAAAGTGTTCAAATCTTGTGCTACTCCAGAGTGTTTACAAACAGGTTTGAGTGTTTTGCCTGGAGCAGAACTCCCTCCTAGACAAAAAGCCCAATTTTGAAGGAAATCATAAACGTTGGCAGGATGCTGTTCTCTCCTTGATGCAAGCGAGCAGCCTGCACCGGGCTCAGTGAGGCCGCTGTGCAAGTCAGGCAGGGGCTGGTCTCACCGGTGCAGTGAGGAGCGAGCGTCACGGCCAGACCTGCGGTGTAGGAAGTGATGCTGGGAATGCAATAGGTGGCATTCCTCTGTTTGACCCTGCCTCCCAGCCCTGTGCTGCTGTAGGTGCAGGGTTTTGCCTGGGGTGTGAAAACTGAAATTCCAGCTGCTGATAGCTATTAAAGTGCAATTGCACAAGTAGAGATGTTAATGCTGGTGTCTTTGCCAAGCTCCTACTGGTTTATTTTCATAAAGGCTGTTGCGGGTGGTGGGGGATAATGTAGGAAAATGAGCTAATACTAGAACAATGACTTTCTGGGCAAAGCAAACAAGTCCTCCAGTAGCATCTTAGAAGCTGCACCACATGGTGCATTTGCAGTGGTGGAGGAGTGATGATCCTGTACACTGCAAGTGGACATTGGTAGTGTTTTTTTCAAGGTTGGTGGTACATGGGCATTTGTGAGGTGCTTTCAATTGGTTTTACCTGAATTTGAATTGCAGCCCCGTCGTTGGGTGAAGCCAGCATCATGCCAGTGGCTCCTGGTTAGGGAGGCAATAGGCCTCTGAAAATGTGTTGTTATTGTTATTATCCAAGTGCAGTGTGGTCCTTGGTGCTTTCCTAGGCACAGCAGTACAGGCATTTTCTGCCCAGTGAGATCTTATTCATGCAGATTCTTGTTGTGGTCGAGAAGGGTGTTGACTCATGAAACAGCCTGTGGGAAGAGGGACAGCTGAAGTGGTGAATGTCCCCAGCTCATTCCTCTGCCCTGTGCCAGGGATCACTGCCTCCAGGGCAAGGACATCTGGACTCAGCTCCAAGCCATCTTAGCGCTGCCCTTGTGTGGCCCACTGTGTTAGAGCAGTTCAAACTTGGCACTGGCTTACTTCCCCGCTTCGGGCTCCAAACTGAGGTGATTCCTGGAGCCTCTTTACTTTTGGCCCAGAGATCCCTATGTGAGGGGCAGCTGCTTGCGGGAGAGCAGCAGGGCAGGGCGAGGCGGTGGGAGCTGCCGCAGCCATCTGATTTTCATCTGTGCCTGTGACTCAACGCTCTCCCTGACCACAAGGGTCAGCTCTTTGTGAGTAAAGTCTATAGGCGTTGGTCCCTAGATATTATACAGATACGGTGAATTTGGGCTCTCTGAAGCAACCTGAGCAGCTGAGTAATAGCTACTCACCAGCTTCCAAATTTGCTCAAGTTTGCAGAGAGAGGTTCTGTTTTCAAGTATTTCTAAAGCAGCTGTGCTTAAAACATTGAAGATCTAAAAAAGCATATCTTAAACCTGTTTGTTTCAGGTTTTGTGGGGTTTTTTCTGTTGTTTTTTTAAAGTGAGACTGCCTCTCTCCCTTTAAGATGCTCTCAGACTCTGGGTGCCCACCACCAGGGCCATGGTGGGGAGGAGACCCAAGGACCCAAGCTGCTCTGGAGCTTCTTCAGAGGTCCACCCCAACAAAGCTGCTTGCGAGCTGCAGCTGAAGCCAGGCAGCCGGGAGCCAGCACAAGTGGTATTTTGCTAGATGAATTCCCTAGGGTCTGAGGGCTTGTTTCGTAACAGGGCAAGCTTTTGTCCATCTTTAAAAGTAGTGATCTCAAAACTACTTTTTCCACTGTCAAAATCCCTTTCGAAAAGAATTGTTTGTTGAAAACACCAAGAAAATTCAATTTACTGGTAGTATTTGAAGTAATCTCTTTTTCAAACAGGATGGAAAAAATGACAATTGGGATAGGAGCTCATGTGGAAGCATCATGGGGGAAAACCCAAAATATACATCATCCCAACATTTTTTTTCTGAAAAATACTTGAAAAAAGACACTTGTGAACAGGAAGAGCGTATGTGACACTCTCTTCTTATTCATGAGCATACAGTTAAAAGAAAAATCGGGTCCATTTTTAATGCAAAAATGCCAAGTGCGTCTCTCTATAAACAGAAGCAAACCCAAAAGCTGGGTAAACCCACATTGTATAGCTGCCTCCCAGCCCAAGCACCCCCTTGACTGGAGGAGGAATTAGTGGCTTGCATAATCAAGCCTGGGGAGCTCATTTTGTCATGCTCAAAGGGCCACAGTGG
The DNA here is from genome assembly GCF_004027225.2 of Strigops habroptila. Taxonomy (NCBI): domain Eukaryota; kingdom Metazoa; phylum Chordata; class Aves; order Psittaciformes; family Psittacidae; genus Strigops; species Strigops habroptila. The sequence goes on along the minus strand of NC_044281.2, from coordinate 12,841,533 downwards.
TGCAACAGTAGGGGTGGAGGGATCAGCAAGCACCAACAATGAATTCCCTTCATTTTTCCAATTTAAGGCCTGAGCAGAGGAAATGCAAAGCTCTTCTTTCTTGCTCTCTTTTTTTTTCCGTCCTCCTTTTTTTTAAGGGCAGATGAAAAGAACGAGGCAGTAAAGGAGCCAGGTTGACACCTGTATCTGTGACAGCTCAGGCAAGGGAAATACTGGGAAAGGATCCGCTGGCAGCAATTTGAAACTGTCCCCTTCCTGATTCGGAGGCTTTGACTGATGGCGCAGCTTTGTGCAGCCATATGGTCAAACATCTTGAAGGGCCAGCAAATAGGTGCTGGTGCCAGCGCTGGGAAGGGGAACCAAGTCATTATTGGAAACCAGATCTCTGAGAGGCAGGAGCCATTAGTAGAGAGTTCTGCTTCATGCTTCACTGTCCTCTCTGCGCACAGGCCTCGGCATGGCACTGGGGGAAGGCAAGACCTAGCTTGGCCGTTGGGGAGCTGTGATTAGAAGAAAGGGCTTCTTCCTCAGTGCTTATTACGCAGCGTGGTGTTTTTACCACACTGTACACTAAGCATTTCTTTCCCTCTTTACACATACTCGGACACGCTCCCTCTTTTTATTCATCCAAACCCCAAATTTGGATGAATAATTTGTTATAAAGTACCACATTGGTTCTCCCTGCAAAAGAGCCACTGCAGCACCAGGAGGACAGGGTTTGTTCAGCCCGGGCTGCAGCTGAGACCAGAGGAGAGCAGAGCTCCCCAGCCATTAATGTAAAGCAGGAGCAGGGCCAGCAAGATAGGAGTTGTAATGACCACTGTGGGTTCCCGCTTTCACTTTCATTACTTGGTACATTACATTTGTTTCCAGCAGAGAAGAGTTTATGTGTGCGTGGCTGCGCTGGTTGTGTTGGACCGAGCTCCCTGCATGGTTATGTGGATGGACTCCAGGGACAGAGCTGCACTTCCCCTTAATAAGCTCCTCGCACCACATTAAAGATAAAAGGGGAAGGGAAATATTTATATTCTGACAAAGCAGCTCTTCCCTTCAGGCTCTTGTTTTATTTATTAGCTTGCTCTGTCCCTTTTTTGCAGTTTCTTCTCTCTGTTTCAGTGCCTGTGCTCTCTTTTTCTCCTTTATTCACTAATTTCGTCCCTGGGAGACAGTGACAGCAAAAACTTACGAATCGCTGCCCAAGACATCAGACTCAAATTGTGTAATTCCCAGTTGATAACTACAACTCTCCCCCCATCTGTGTTTTTAGCACAAAGTAATGATTTATAGTGCTTAAACAATTGAATATATTACATGTGGTTTACTCCAATTGCTTTGGATGAAACTGTAGAAATAGGGCGAGTTGGCTTTTTCATGGTTGTTGTTGGTTGGTTGTTTTTATACAGTGCAACACAGATGCTGAATATCCTCCCTTGTTTGTGTAAGCAGTAGAAACCACTATCATTCTTGTCTGGAGAAGCCCTTACTGAGGCATGACACAGCTACACTGAGACCTTTCTAACCTCATTCATCAAACACTTCCTTTCCTCTGAGGCCTTATCCCAGGGGACCATTCATTTCCTTCAACTAATATGCCACACGAAAGGAATCTTGGGTAGATTCCTGCGTCTGGGTCTAGCTCGGAATTTGTGTAAAGGCTCAAGAAGGCAGAGGAATGATACAAGTACAGGCAATACGTGGTGTTCTTGTCCATTCTGCCTTTTTTGCTCCTTCTCAGACATCGCAGAAAATCATGTGCTGTCCTACAATGTCAGGGGACACCAGTGTCCATGTTACAGCTATTCTTAGAGCTATATTTTTCTTGCCACAACCAAGCAGCTTTCTGCTAAGAGTGAAGTATCAAATTAAAGAGAGTTGGTGCCCAGAAACTTCACCTCACTGACACTGTTATGTTTCTGCCTGTTGTCATAGAATTGCAAAATATCTGCAAAGCAGAGTCTTTACACCACCACGGTGAAGTGGTGTAAGCTGCACACTGCTCAGTGAATGAATTGCAGCGGGCTGGGGGAGCGGGCTAGGTTTTACCATTCACAGTCACCCCCAAAAAGCACCACAGCTCTGTTTCCAGACTAATCAGAAAGACAAAGGAATTTGTTAATTGATTTTTCTCCCTCCCATATCAATTAATGAAGCCCATCTAGGGAGATGTGTGCTCTTCTCTCTTAGTTAATTAATCCTTTTCCTTTATCTTCACAAATAATGGCAATAAAGCAATTAGCAAAGGATTTACAGGGTGTGGAGCAGTGAGAGATTCCTCCAGCCCCTCTGCAGCTCAAGCTGTTCAGCAGTGCTGCAATTCAGTCTCTCTCTGAAGGGATTTGTCCCCCACCCTTTGCGGTGTGGCTGCTGAAAGCCCGGCCTCCTCAAGATGTGAACCCCCCAGCTCGCTTTCCTCTAAGGGAGCATTAACATCTTCGGTGCCAGTCCTTGGCAAAGGCCCCCTCCAGGACAATGGCACCAGCCTTCAGAAGTGACATGCACTGGCTCCCAGTGGCACCACCATCCCCATTGCCCCTGAGCCTGCAGCTCCCAGGGAGGGTGTAACCCCAGCACCACAATGCTGTTAGAACAGAAGTCCCAGTGCCTCCATCTTCGCTCCCAGCTCTGTCCTCCCATCCCAGCCCATACATGTGCTCTCCCTCCCTAAAAGCCCTCAGTGAGCAGTTCAGGTCTCTCAGGCAGTAGAAGAGGAACCTACCTAAGCTGTAAACCCTGCAGGAGAGGAACTACAGGAGGAGGGAGCTGCCCTCTCCACTCCATGACAGTGAGGTGTTGAATGGCTTTTGCCGTTCTCCCCAAATGTTAGGACTCACCTGAACAGCTGCCCTGATGGTGGATGCCTTTTGTGGAAAGAAGCACAGCTGCACAGTGGGGGATGTGCTGGCATAGAGAGCAGCATGTGGGTATGGGATATTCACACCCTGACAAGGCATCTGTGCCTGTGCTCAGCTGCCCAACTTACCCTTTTTCAGCATCTCTCCTAGGTGACTCCCTTTTCTTGGTGCGTGCAGGTGAGTCCTGGCACTTTGTCCATGGCAGCAGCAAAGACCAGATTCCAGCCTCGGACAAGGGCGTTACTGACAATTTATGTTTTGAAATGTTCATATGTTGGGTGGTTAAGGTAAGACAGGGCTCAAGGATTTCAAGTATTTTTTAGGCAGGCTTGGAAACCCAGTGTGGTATGACCTGCTTCTGCCTACTTCCACTCACACATGTGCACAGGACTTGGCATGGAGGGGGTAAAAGTTGGCTGCACAACGGAGCACAACACACTTGGCTGGTTTTGATCATTTAATGGTTCTGAATCATTATTTCTTGTTATTTGCCTTTAGATGTTATTATCAAAGAGTAAGTTTGTTGATAATGTCCCATTTAAGGGAAGCTTTACAGAGTATTCTTTTTTTCCTGCTGTTTAAGGAGATTACCAGCATGTAAGACTTAAGTGGCAGGTCCTGAAACACTGCAGCAAGAGCCATCCATTTGTTCAACCTCTTCCTTTCTGCCCGCAGCTCCCCTTCTGCTTTCTCATTAGCAGCAATGATGTGCTGCTGGAAGCCCTGTCTCCACTCTCCCTCTGGAGGCACAAAGAGCTGGAGATGAAAATCTCCCCTTCTGTGCTCCTAGCTATGAAAAGTGGGAGCCCTTCTGGTCCCCTGAGCGACACAGTGGCCTGGGAAGGGCAAGCAGATCCCAACAGCCCTGTAGAGTGCTCAGTGAAGTGATCTCTTCTGCCCTGGAGTCCTGAGGGAATGAGCACTGGGCTCTGAGTACCCCCGCCCCTTGTTGGCCCTCAGGCTTTCAAGAGGAAAAAGGTCTCATCTTAATGTGCCAATTATCAACAGTGGTAGCTCTGCAGCCTTACTGTCAGCCAGGATCCCCTGGCAGGGATTAGGATGGATGCTGCAAAATGACTGCAAGAACCTAAAGAAATTCTCTGTATGTGAAGGAATGTATTCAGGCAGGAGAGTGTCCAGCTGTCCTTCAGCCAAGGTGTTTTACTCCAATGAAAAGAGGTGGCACATGTTTGATTGCCCCTCAGCCTCCTGTGACCATCCCAGCCAGCCTGGTCAGCCCTGGGCTGTCGTTGTGCATCCCACAGGCTTTGTGAGCTGCCCAAAACCCATGAAGGGAAGAACTGGTGAGCTCTTCTAAGAAGCACCGTCTGCTCTAGACTGCTTCATCAGATCAAATTTCTACCTCTCAACTTAGGCTCCACAAAAGTAACTTTTTGATGTAAAGTACATAATTTTACTGCACAGCCACTAAATACGTCTGGTTGGGTCAATCCTTCTGTCATTGTGGGGAAGTGTCTTGGATTTTTCCTTTGTCTAGCACGTCGCTTGCTTACCGCTGCCATGCCTATCTCTATTTTCAAATGTAAACTTGGTGTGCCACTATCGAGTGACAGTGAAGAGATGTGGATGTTCTGTGTGACAGCATGTATATAGTAGATGCATATTTGTCCTTAAGGCGAGATGCAATGTTTCCTCCCAAGGGAAAGAAGAATGACCTTTAGTCTGTCTGGATATTTTACAATCTGTCCTTCCTTTTCTGTTTCCTGTGAGGTTAAAGACCTGCTGGTGATGATTAAAAGTACAGCAGTTCCTTCTCTCTTTAAATAGTTTTTTTGAGTTATTTCAGAAGCAAGGGGCTAGAAAGGTTTGGTTGCATCTTCCTTTTCATCCTGATGTCCACCAGAAATCAGATTCTGCTGCATTTTACTTTCTAACAAAAGTAAAACTTAGTAACCTTTTCTTTCTGTTCATATCCAGCAGCTGAACATCCCCTACCCCTCCCAAACAGATTCCCAGAGGGATATATTTTGCAGCCTTCATACCAACAGCTTCCTTGCATAGTGCCAGCGTGGGATCTTTAGACTGCAGCTCCTAGCACGTCTGGGTCCACATAGATTAGCATCTTAGCTGTGAGGAGGCAAGTTCAGAAATTTATTCCTAATTAGAACAGAAATGGTGGTCAGGGTTCATATCAGATCTTTTTCCTTGGGCTCCTTTTCTAGTCCAGAGCTGCTATATGTCTTTCTGCAGAAGGCTGGCAAAGATATTGTCGAGAGAAAATGCAACAAGGTGATGCCAGAAGATCATCTGGGTTGCACAGATGGTGTGCATGTGCACCACAAATCCAGTGCTTTGGGAAATGTCGAATTTACTCTGCCATGGCTTCACAGCTGATTCCAACATGCATCACAAGCCCCTCTGACACTTCCGGGAAGTGTTGGACTTGCTGCAGACTCTCTGCAGCTGATCTGTGCAGATGCTGTGGAAATGCGTGGGGGTTCTGGACACTGAATAACCTGGGGTTGCTGTTGCATAGTACTTCCAGCTGGGCCACTGGACTCCCAGAAATCCCACACAAAGGTGAAGAAAGTCCTCAGATTCTCCATTCCTTCCAGACAAAATCTGTGGGCAGAAGAGGGCATGTCCAATTAAACCCAGACGTGTTAGCCTTGCTCTAATCTGTCTGCTGGATGTCTGCAAGATGCAGAGAGATCAGGCAGAAGATGAGTGGTATGGCAGTCTAAAACCACACTTTGTTGTGAGTAATGTTAACATATTGATGCAGCCTTTCATTCTCGGCGTTTGTCAAAAGTAATTAGTGTAAAGTTCTCTGCAGGATCAATGTTTGAAGTACTTTTTCCACTCCAGATTCTCTTCTTTCTCAGTTTACAATCTCTTAAAATCATTTGCTTAGCAGCCAATCTGTGCGTAGCAGTTCCATTTATTTGCGTTCATTCTAGCTTCATGATATGTGTGTGAGACTATCTGAATTCTCTTACCAAATAGGATCCATCCCAAGTAGCCAGGAAATTGCATCAGGCCAACCACCCTGCTCTTCCACTTCCCCAAATAAGAAGGGTGTGAAAAACCAAAAAGCTGTTGCTTGTCCTTGGCTCCAGGTTTGGGCTGGTGGCCGCTCAGTCAGAAGGCACTGAAGGAGATCAGATTGCGCTACAGACCAGCTGCTGAAATTGCAGATTGAACAAAAGAAAACAAACCCCCCAACATTTCCAGTTAATTCTTTCTGTAGGCAGCCTGGAGCCCCACACAAGCAACTTGGCTGCCTGGAGACAGAACATTACTACAGGCTCACCAAAGCCTGATAACCAGAAGGGGTAAATACCTTCCCAGGGCTGGAATGCTCTGCTCATGGTCTGTGTCCTCTCAGATAAGCGGCAACATATAAACTCACCCAGATTAAAAAAACTACCAGGAAATATGCCAAAGAAGAATTTCCTGTTTTAAAAGTCTGTGGACGTCGCTACTCTGCCACATTAGAAATACAGATTGCATCAAGTTACTGTGAATAAACACAGTAACTTGAATGAGTACCTAGGGGTCTGCCATCCAGAAAGGGAGGACCTGGCTTTGTGGCTGCTGCTCAGAGCTGGGATGAGGAGAGCTGGGGTGTCCTGGATCCCCCCTGCCAGAGTGCTGCAAAAGGGGCCTCTGACCTGGACACCTCCAATGGCAACATGGCACAGAGGCATGCAATGCCTTGGTCACTCAGACAGGCAAAAATCATCCTTCAAGACATAGTTAATGACCAGGCTGGAGAAGGATTCTGCTTTGCCTGTGTCACTTCCCCTCCCTGCGCAGCTCTATTCAGGTGTAAACATTACTTTCTGGTGGAATTTTGGCTGGCATCGTTCTGTGCCTGCCTTGTTCACCCACCTTCTGTCTTTCTTCCCTGGGAGATGGCTCCTCTCGGATCATGAACCTGCTACTCAGTAATTTCATTAAGGTGATGGAAATAGGGCCTTTTGTTTCTCAGCTTTTCTTCTCTGTGGGCAGGGTGGAGGTAACTGTGGGCAGGCAGAGGTGGAGGAGCAGTTCACTGCAGATTGCCTTCCAGTCAGACAATCAAAGTGCTTAGCCGGATCCCCACCCTCTTGTAGAAGCATATGGAATTGGAACTTAGCAAGATCTGAATTCCTCTCATCTTTGTGTAAAATTAGTATTAAGAATTTACCTGCCTTACCTACATTTTGTGGGGAGGGTAGCCCCTGGTGTAAAAGTTGCATTATGGTCCGCAGAAGTCCATTTTCACATAGTCTTGCTGATCACTGGGGGAGCCCACTATGTGCTTGTGGAAATCAGCTGGACATACAGCTTTTCTGCACCAAAGAGGGGCAGGCTCTTGAGTACTTAGACATACAGTCTCATATAGATTAAGTAACTGTATGGAGCTTAATGGGATCATGTTCCTGGCTCCCTGAAACTGAAAGAAAAAGGAGAATTATTTTTTTATCCTTCAAGTAGTGCGCTTTTAACAGGACTTGCCATTGTATTGCCCTCTATCACTGATATTTAGCTGCTGAAATCTAGAATATAAATGTGTACATACCTCTACCTATAGTAGGCAGTGTTCCAGCTTTCTAAGAGCAGTGTGCTGTATAATAATGCAGTAAATATAGGTCATCTTCTGTAGAATTTGGCTTTTAGCAAGTGGAACAATCCCATACGTAAAATAGGAAAGAAAATTCCCAGTGTGGGCATTAGCTCTGTTCGCATGATACAAACACACAAAATAGCGAGTGTATGAGGAAAAACTGCATATTAGCTGAAGAAATGTTTGCAGTATTTTGTATTAGATGCTATTGACACCTGAAGCTATCTGAATTTTCCAGGATGTCTTTATTATCCCACATATGTAATAGTAATTGGAAAAAAGTTCTCCGCCTTCTAGAACAGTTCTGTCTCTGGTGCAGAGGGCTTCACTTTTCATCTGAAAAGCCTGACATTGACAAGTCCCTTTTTTAAGTCTGAGTTGTGAAAGGGAGGAAGAACAACTGCTTTGTCTGATCACAGACTTGAAATGAACTAATCTGGTGTCTGAATTATTTCTGATGGCACAACACCAGCACCCATCAAAGAGCTCTCCATGGGTAATTCTGAAATCACCTTTTGAAAATACTTTGAATTTCACTTTTCCTTCTTATTCTGTGGCAAGATGATAATGTTCAACTATCAATCAAACAGAAAATACACAAGGAAACTTTAATTTTAATAACATCATTCAGGCTTAGCTAAGCATGAAAAGCCACTAAGAATGCATTAGCTGTTGTCATAATATGACCAGAATCTTGTGGGTTTAAGTGGAAACTTGTGTTGCATCTGTTCTTTGTTCAGTGTATGGCTTGGAAATTAATCTCTAATGAGTGCCTAATCTGCTGCACTTTTCCCTGTGACTTGGCATAAACATTGATTTATTTGGTATAGTTTGGCTGTAACAGTTTACTATGAGCTGGAATCACAGCTCTGCAGCTCTTCATTAGGGAATAGTAAACACTTGGCATCTTCTGAGTCTGTTAGTCTGTGTCTAAAGTAGTTTACTACAGCATGGATGGATCAGTACATTGAGGCTACTTGGTGCCAAGACCCCTACATCTAACCTGTTGGTGGTTTGGGAGTTTTTCTTTGGACTAGATGGTCTGGCTGCTTGAACCAAATGTTCCCACCAGGGATGTGTTTTGAAACTCCCCAAAGGACCGTGTATTGACTCAGACTCTCAGGTCTCCATTATGGACTGGAGCTCATTAGCTTGCATCCAAACCAGTTCTGGAGCAATTGAGCTGATGCACACCAAAACCACTCTGCAAAGCAAACCAATTCTCACTAAGTGGGGATGCTCAGAGATTTGCATTTGCTTCAAGACTTCACTGCTGCTCAGGACCCCCATCTAACACAGAGACACACACACACTGGAACATAAATAAAATTAATTCGGGGTTGCTGGTGGGTTTTTTAAACGTACCACTGCAGGTTTTTTTTATTTCTGAAAACAGTTCCTCAGTGACAGGATTTTCCAGTCATACTGAAGATGAAAATTCATTCACTCTCATGGCCAGATTCACAAGAAAGCTTGAGGCCTAATTTTTAAGGAGTTGACAGTTCTAGCTAGATCCAGATACCCAACCATTTGGATTCTACTTAGAGCCTTGTGCCCAAGACAGCCCTGTGCTGAGCTTTTTCACCTCACTGCAGCTCACACTCCATACTCGTGTGTAGCTTGACAAGGACCTTGTCTGGCCACAAATCCCATGTAAACATATATTTTTGTGTGTGTGTTTATACCGTTAGTAAGAGTTCAGTCTGCTTTGATGGTGGCCTGTAAGAGATTTTTCCACCACGATAGACTTTGAATCAGATTCTCATGCCTTAGTTCATGTGCCTGCCTGGTTTACCAGCTTGCTTAGGTCAGGTTGGGTTAATCTCTCTTCCCTGGCTAGAGGTCCACCATCATCTGTCAGGATGGGTTTGGTATCCTGCTTAAGCTATACTGTTTATGATTACATATCAAGTCCCAAACAATGGTCTATTATCTCTTTGTCTGATCTTTTGAGTCTCTGCAATTCTTTGTTGGTGACAATTCTAGCAGAACACCACAGCTTTTTTCACCTGGAAGGAATCTTCCATGGCAGCACCCTCTTTCCCAGGAAGAGTCATATACTTGAAGGCAGCCTGAACACACGACAGATGACAGCATTCCTGGGAATTCGTTTAAAGTTTCTAAGATTTCTGTTCTGAACAAGCAAAAGGATTGAAGGGAGACTTCTTTCTCCTGAGATTTCTTTCATGCGTGGTCACCAAAGTCATCATCCTTTCCCATCAGAGGGAGTTTTTCTTTGTACCCAAGAAGCATGTGGTGGAACATAAAAGCTGCAGCTCTTGTTGACAGAGCTCTGGCAGAAGTCAGCCTCCCCAGCCCTGCGTTCAGGGATTTAGTTCTGCCTCTCTCATTTTTTGCAGTGCACAATTCTTGCTTCTTCAAGCTCAGCTCATATATTTGATTTGATCAAATGTTCTCCTAATTGTGACATTTTCAGAAATATTGGTATAGGGTGAGATTTCTTCCCAGAATTTGTTGTATTGGGCTGAAGTTGTCAGGGAAAGATCATTACTTCCCCAGGAAAAAGGGGGAAGTCCTGTTACTGTTTTTGTTTATTAACAAGCAAGATACTTGATAAGCCTAAAAAAGATTTGTGGCAGATGCCGATACACAGACACTATAGAGCAGTTTCTTTTGTTCACGCAAGCAGCTGGCGCACTGTTACACCTGAAGAGGTAATTAGAAAGATAAGTTGGAACACTAATTTGCAACATTCAGACCTTCCCTGGGAAGGTATTGCCATAACAAAAGGAAATAAAGGAACTCACAGTCAAGAACAGGGGCACTATCCACCATTTTTCACTCTTACTGGCAGCTCTAGGTAACCTTTAACCTCTTCCCACCAGCCTCCTCAAAGAAGCTACAAGATGCAGGAGAGTAAAGGAAAAGGGTCCGATCTCCTCACACAAAATGCCCTATGCATTTATACTTAGAACAAACGTCTTTTATTCTATTCCCTGTGCTCTGTTACTCTCAGGTACTCCAACAGCTAAAAAAGTAAAGCAAAAAAACCTGAAAATGCCACACACACCAAGAGTTAGTTTCTTTATAAGGACATTAATGGACACACTTGAAATCAATTTTATAGATTACTGGCCATTGGGATTATTTTATTTGCTTAGTTTATTACCACGGGTAGCACAGTGCTTGGCTCTGAATGCACTTTACATCCACTTGTAGCTCCGTACAGTGAACTTCGCAACACAAAGTGCGAACGGGGCTTGCAGGGAGAGCTACAGCTCACACAAATACAGGCGTGACAAGTTGTGTGCTCAACTTCAGAGGCTGCTGTTGAAATCTCCTCCTGTTAGGAAGCGGGGCTCTTCTGCCAATCATCTGATTTCTGAGATCAAAGCAAGCCTGGCGAGTGCAAGCTCTGAGACCCCATACTGCTCGTGCTGAAGATGATCACTTCAGCGAGAAGACAACTGGACCCTAGGAAAGGAAGCTGGATCAGTAACCTGGGATCAACCTGTATAAAATTTCTGCTTATCTGGAACTCTATTCTTGGGAGAAATATTATCAGTAGCCGTGTGTTAATTGGCAGGAAATTGCTTGCCCTGGGCTCCTCTGACAGAGGCCTCCCCCTTCCCTCTCCTCTCCCTGAACTCTGCTTTCTCATACTGCACCTCGCTCCACATTTGATGGCACTGAAGGGAGGGATGAATTCCGTGAACAGTAGAAAAACAACTTTCCGCTCCATCGCAAGGAGCCAGATGACGGATACTATTTTCAAAGACTTCTTTGTCCATAAGATGGCGTTTGAATTAGGAACTTGTTTAGCCAGATTCTCTTGTTACAATTTACTGATTCATTGTGGCGGGGTGTGTGAGGGCAGGATGACAGAGCCAGACAGCTTCAATTAATGATTTTTTTAAGAAAGGATCTCATTCAAACACAAATGCATCTTAAGAATATATCCAGAATCAGACGGCAGGAGGAATTATCAATTCTAATCTATTTGTGCCTTTAAATGATCTGCTGAGGTGAAATAAGCTGGTTTATCTACTACTTTGCAGAGAAAAATGAAGTAACAGATGAAATCTGTGGTGTTTTTCTTAAGACCCAGAGGTACTGGAGAAAGGGGTTTTTTGGGGGGTGGAGAAAATATCTCCAAATCTCTCCTCTCTCTCAATGAGACCATAACAGAAGTTAAGTATCATTAGGGTTAGTAACATGGAAAAGGATTTCTGTTTCAGCAATAGAAGAAACAAAGAGAAGGATCAAATTCAGGTCTCCCACCTGTTCTGACAGATGTAATTCTTTTGACAGTTATCTCCGGATTGCATCAGAATGGATAAGGCTGGAATTAGATCCAAGCAGATACTTACACCCTATCCCCTCTATTTCAGTTTTCCCCCGCCTGACCCAGACCCCTTTGGCAGCAGGGCTCACCTGCACTGGGAGAGCGCCTGGGACCTGACAGCACCAGCGCTGCCCCTCTTCTTTCTCCATGCTCCTTCATCCAGGCCTAAGCTGTTCATACCCTCAGTGAAATCCTTAGGTCCTTCTCTCTACTGCTGAGCAATGGCCATTTTCACAGCTTCTACTTTAATTTGAAAAGCTCCTTGGAAATCTCCCTGGTGTCTAAGCTTACTCTTGGGGGAAGAGGAAAGGTCTGGACTGGTCTTGTGTGACCTCAGCCATTTAATTTCTCTGTCACTACTTCATGGGTATAGGTTACCAAGAATGTAACTCTCAACTTTCTTACTCACAAAAAGGGGCAATGGTCTAAGTTTTCTTTCGTGTTTTTCATTGACAAAAGAAAAATGACTGTCTGTGGTAGACTCTCTTATTCTCTTCAGGTCTCCCTTCCTCTGTACACAGCACACACACGTATGTGTGCACGTGATCATCAGAAACATCATGCACACACAAACCCAACTTTTCCCAGAGTTTAAGTAGCAAGAAATACTGAACCCAGAAGACTCTGTTGGTGATATAAATAATATATACCTTTTATGAAGTCCATTTTCACATCACAGGTTTCTTTAGATAAATTTTTCAACTTTCAAGTTCCTTCTTTTTTTTTTTTTTTCCCCATTTGCCCCTCTCAAGGCAGCATTCAGAATAAGTATTTGAGTGTGGGGAAGGAAGACTTCTGAATGAACTTTAGCCAATTTAATAAAACTAGAACAAATCAATAAGCCACCCAGGCATCTAATGCTTTCAGTATTCCCACTGACAGTTCCACAACATCAAACAGTATGGAAAACATTTTCAAGGTATGTCCTCTGTATTCTGAAAGAGGTCCCTAAAGGCAGAGAGATGGAGGTTTTCTTGGCCTACCTGTTTAAAATGGGTCATGCTCTGCATTCACAATCATCTCAGAGTCCGGTGCATTTCTTCAAAGCAAGAGCTCCAGCAAAAGCGTGCTCTGCTCGGGCTGGGAGTGTGCTGCAGCCAAGGTCAGGGAGATGGTGTGAGGGGCACAGTTCCCTCCTCTCCCCAGCCATGTTCAGAAACTTCCTTTCTTCTTAGCCTTGGCTGGTGTGGTGATAAAACTTATTCTTATATCCACACAATGCCTACTCATGTTTCATGCCATCCTTACACCAAATCCTAACCTTGCTTCTCTGGTTTCAGCAAGACACTCAGGGCCTTATCATTTGCTTTATCTGCACTACTAGAGCAGCTTTGCTACCCGAGCAGTTGAAATGAAGCTTCTCATGGTAGCAGATATCCTTTGCCAATGTGACATGTTTCAGTTCCCAGGGAACAGATGCTATACAAGCAAAACTACTTCTGTTGGTACAACTACCTCATGGGTTTATCTTTGTAAAAGTGCAAACCCAGAATGTTTCCTCTGGCAAAACTTTCTAGATGGATCTTGATGGAATAGAGGGATACTGCGCTAGCGCAGGGCCTTTGGGGCAGACAGAGCTTCTGCAGGTGAAACTGGTCATTTCTCTCTTCTCTCCTTCCTTCCTTCCACCATCTCTCCCTCTCCCAGGCGCAATTGGTTGTACTGATCCATTTAACTGCGCTTAGTCTAAGGACATCTGTCAAAACAGTGAAGCTGATCTGGGATCACAGGTCATCCAGCCCCAGCCTGACCCCAGGCTCTGCCAGCAGCTGGTGGCAGAGCTAACCTGGCTCTCAGAGCGTAGCCCTTGTTGCCCTCTGTGGGACGTGGGCCCCTACGTGGGCCATGTCCTTTGCCATTTTTGATTCGCTAATGTTTTTTTGTTCTGTGGAGGTTAAGAAGAAAAGGTGACAGGATGATGCTCTCTTGGCATCCAGGTGTGGTCTCAGTCGTGCACTGCTGCAGTCTGTTCATGATCCGCTTGGATCAACATTTTTAAGTATGTGAGTTCACAAGGCTCGTTTTGCCTGCAAGATCCCAGGATTCCCCATGTACACTGCTCTGGTGCTCAGTCAGTGCAGTTGTGTCAGCTGAAGTGTGGTCCTGCCAGCACAGTTTGTTTCACTTGGCACAGGAGAAGATGCCAAATGGTAATTCTTTCAGGTGCCCCCTCAGCTACTTTGCTCCTACCTTGCTATTATAGGGTCATGAGTATAAACACAAATTTGTTGACGGAGAGGTCTATCAGCTCTTCCCCAAATCCACTTCTGATGTCAGAAATGGAGGTGTACCGTGGCTCTTACAATCTCTTATCAATAAGGAGTTACTAAATAATATCTGCCAAATGAGCTGGTATATTTTTGCACAGAAGTTAAGGAGTCCTTGCTTATCCTCACAGGAAAGGCTTTGGACCCTTCACTATAATTTTCAGAAATCACCGCTGGTTCTGGGATCCCTGAACTCAGATGCTGATGGAGATCACAGAAGGACTGAGGAAGTCGAGGTGGGGAAACATGCTCTGTGCTTTTGTACGTGAGAGGTAGGGCATTTTGAGCTGAATGCCTGCAACTCAGAGGCACCCCAAATCAGCACCTGCATTTGAAAAACTTTGCCTCATTTGTGCTTTTTCCATATGCCAGCTTTAGATGGCTGTGAGAACCACAGATTTCAGCTGGGTTGTCCCAGAAATTCTCTAGTATAAGTGGAAGGGAACCAGTCCTGCTCTTCCCTGTGCCCCAGTGAATAGAAGTAACATTTCCCACTAGAGAAGAACAGTGACTTTAAAAACCGACCAAACAGGGAAACGCATTCAGTTGTGTTACTGGTGGAGGGGACTTATGTTGTGAACTATCCACTTAGGCCCAGAATTTAAGCGAGGGGCAGGGGTGGGGGTAGAGAGTGCAGGAAAACACAGTTCCCTTGTTAAAATGAAAGAATGAGTTTAATATATACAGACAGAAAGAGGAGGCAAGTCCTTTCCCTGTTAAATATTTACCATCTGAGCTGTGCTTAGGCTCCTGATTTTCTGTATCTCTAAAGGTGGTGGTACTTGTGACAGTAGGATATGTTCCTTAATGTATTCCTCCCTCTCAACCCACCTTGCATGGGAAACGGCTGCGGTAACAAAAAGCAGACTGTTTCCTTCTCATGAATATTAATCAGTAAACTCCCCCTGCTATTTTAAATCGAAGGCTGGTGCTAAAGCCCTTTTCTCCCCCACTCACGCATCCCCCGAGGAAAACCCTGAAAGTCCTGGGAAAGCCATGCACAGAGGCTGCCGTGACTAGAGGCCTTCTAGGCAGTGACATATAAAACTCGGAGGTCAGGGGGCACAGCAAGAGGAGGAATCAGCTTTGTTTCCGCTATGTGTTGCTGAAAGCTAAACCTTTATGGAACTTTTCTAGCTGCATTTTTGGCTATTTAGCTTTGAAAACAAAAGATTTATTTATTTTTTCCTATTCATCGCAGTTTTTGTCCCAAGTTGACAGCAGTGACATAAGAAGGACCCCTCTGTTCTGAGTTGGAGCCGTGTATGCTGCTTTGGCCATAGCTGCTTTAGTACAAATGCTATATGGTCTTTAAGTGAAGGGAGGAAAACAAAAAAATGATTGCACAGAGCCAATGTAAACACCCACTACATCAATTCATTCTTCTAGATAAGAAAACTAAAACTCTCCCTGGCAAGTAAAATACATTGATCGGAGCACGTATAGTACTAGATGATGTCCAGAAACCCAGCTGTGTGTCTTCACGACCCACTCAGCTTCAGATCAAACCAGAGGAATATTCCCAAGGACACGGGGTGATACAGCCGGAGGTTGGTTTGCCTCCTAGATAACCCTGAGCAGTGCTGAATAATTCTTTGAACTCAAAGCAATTTGCGATTGTGTTCAGAAATAACACACAGACTTACCAGAATCCAAGAGTGTATCAGCAACCAACGTGTATTTTTCCAGTGCCTGTAATGATAAGCTAATGCAGAGTTTTGTTGTTTTCTCTTTGGGGCAGTGTTAGCACTTGCGGTGTGCTAGAGGATTTCCCATGCCAAGGACGCAATTCATGGCCTGAAGAGTGTGCAGTCAAGAATAATGTTTTTAAATCTTTGTCCTTTATCAAAGGATCTGGATAGACTTCAAAGAACGTTATTATCTGTATCTTACAGCTGGGAAAACTCAGGCAAGGAGGGATGACATGGTTTCCCCAAGGTGATCTTATAAGTTGGTGTCAGACCAGGAATAAGATACTGTAGTTTCTGCCTGCTGTGTATGCCACATCTCCTCATGCTGTGAAGGTCAGTGCAGGTGCTGTATGGACCAGATCTGATATACCAATTGAGACTTTGAGTGAGAAATGCTGCAACTGTTAACAAATGGGAGACTTGAGGCAGGGGAAGGGACATATTCAAGCTGATCAGCACAGACCCGTGTTTGGTGGCTGCTGGTGAGCAATAGCTAATGGCACAAAGCCCGTGGTAGAATGGCAGTAAAGCTCACAGGACAGTCTCTGGGTGAGCATGAGCAATAACCACGTCTCAGTCTTTGGGAACAATGTCTGAGTACACTGTGGGGACAGAGGGTGCGAATATAGTGGGGTTTGCTGCTGCTGGTTTGCTCACTCTGTACCTAAGAGTACATTTGATCCAAATCAGCCATGTCATCCAACTGAACTGGTGATATTCTTTCCTTGATTTAATCTGGAGGGATGATACCTAATTCAAGTAAAGGCAGAGTGGCATGAATCAAAAGTACCTGATCCAGCATAAAGCTTGCTAACACAAAGATAACACAAAGACTTCACAATTCTTTGAACAATTTAGAGCTTGAAGAGTAAACTCACATGAGATCAGCATCTTAGGTTAGGTGCTGCAGTGGTTTTGTTCCACAGCCCTAAAAACACACATACTTCCATATTCTGGGAGTAATGCTGAGATATCCTACTGTGCTCAGAGGAAGAGATCATCAGGCAGAATCTGTCCTTTGTACTTGCAAGTTCTGGATGGAGTCAATGGTTGACACTAGTACAAAGAGATGTGTATGTTCTGCAGCAAGGTCTCAAGCAAAACTCTTGGGAGATTGTAGAAGGTTTAAGAAGGTTTCTCAAGCTGCAATTGTCCTGCTCAGGTCTTCTCCAAGGTGATGGCAGTAGTACTATTCTTCCAGGACACAAGCATGAGAAATGGCTGTAACTAATAGCTGCAGGTATAAGCATGTATCACTAATTAGAGGTAGTTAATAGTTTCCTGTCTCCATTAAGTGCTTGCAACTGATATTTACTCTTGCTTTTCACTCTTCTTTGGAGTAACTGAGCTACAGCTGACTAATCCAGTTGGTGGTGAACAAGATGACAGTCCTGTCAGTCAGTTTTAATGGAATGCCTTAGATGTGTGGAGTGTGAGAATGCAAGTATTTGCTAAAAATCAGGTTACTCATGTCAAATGGAAGCATTTGGCTATCAATATGTTTTGAAGACTGTGCTGCATGATGACAAAAAACCCCCACAAAACCCAAGCAACCAAAAAGAGATCAGAATTATTGTAAGTTTGAAAAGGTATATGCTAACTGTATTTGAAAAGAATGCAACTTTCAGGAAACTACCCTCACAACAGTGTTGTATAAAAATATAAAATCAAGCAGCTAAACATTAAATGGAAGGCCCAAGTGCAAACTGAGAAATGGATTTGACCCTGGCAGAAGTTGTGAGAGATCAGAAGCACATGTTGAGAACTGGTCATTTCCTCTCAGCTGAACACTTCTCATCCTTCTACCTTCAGGCCAAGAGGCCTTATTTACTCCACTAGCAGACGCAGATATTCGCTGCTGTATTGCCTGTGGTATATGACAGTAATGGGGAGTTTCCAGCAGGTGGGTATGGCACCCTGGAGATCATGCAAAGCTGACTCTTCATCTCAAATTCTAAGATTTTCTGACAGAGTTGCCTAGCCCAGCCAAGCCAGCCGTGCTTGTCCACCACAGCCTCTCATCACAGCCCTCAGAAGAGGGTTGGAGAGATGCTGAGACATCAGCAGTCAATACTATAGCTGCAATATTCTTTCCCCTGAAATCACTCAGCTGTGCTGTAGATGCCAGAGCCGAGGCTGGCCCTGTTTTGGAGAGAGGAGCTGTCTGGGCTGCTACACCCACAGGCTGTACAGGCACTTCTGCTCTTCATGGGTGAGCAGTTTTCTGTGGTGCGTGTAGGAGCAGAATCCTTATTTCTACTTTTCCCGTTAGTCTCCCCATCTGCCCTGTTGGCTTCTGCATTCCTTCAACTTATCAGGGGACATCTCTTTCTTTGTGGCATTCTCTCTATACTTATCCAGGGATTTGAATACCTCCCAGTTAGTGATTTCTGGCAGAACAATGTATGCCGTTGATAGCAGAGTCTAGAGCCAGCTTGCCTTTTGCTTTCCTGTTTGACCTTTTTAACTTTGTTATTTCACAAATATTCAGTCTTGAAATTTTACACGCTTAAGGCACCTGAAAGAAAATTCTCCACTGGTAAAGTTGACTAAACAAACTAGCCAGACCTTGAAAGGATATAATTTCCCTTGAAAGTGCATCCTCACAGATAATTGATAGCATAGCCATCTTTCAGACCAGATGGTTTCCTGTTTGGGTGCTTACACAGAATGAAGTATGAGGAGCAAAGTAGCCCTTATAGCCTCAGAACAGAGCCTGCCATTGCTTCTTAGACTAAAATCACCATTCCAGAAGGGTATAAACTAATAAAAAGAATCCTTGCATTTCACCTGACGATAATTAGCTCTAATGCAAGAGAAAAGTAATTTCTGTACGCTGGTTGGTTATTTGTCTAATATTATTGTACATTAAATACATATATATGTGTACATACCTATTGGGCAATGAATATAGTGCTGCATAAGACATAAATATAAAAACATTGCAATGTATAGTTACATTTATTGCAGGATTTTCTTCATCGAGATTTGCAGTGGGTAAAATCTATAATGTCTTCCATGGAAATGGAGGCACTTTTGGTGTGGAATTAACATGGTGTTTACTGTACTTCATAATCATGTCTAATAGCTGAGGCTGGGCTAGTCCAGCCTTCCCTTTTGGGACCATCATGCAGGGTGTAATAGTATGATAGTCTTGACATCTGTGTTGGGCATAGGAAGAAACATGGCACCGGCCTCTTCTTCCCATATGGAGAAGCTGAAGTGCTGAGCTGTTCGCAAGCACAGTGAACACAAACACAGGACCTTTACACCTGCAACGCGTACTATACGCTGCCCAAGCAGCAGTTTCCTTCTCCTCCTCTGGAAAGGTAGCAGAAGAGATGGGACCATGTTGGAGGATGGATGATCTGCGGGGTGGATTGTGGTGGTTAGAGTAGAGGTGGAGAAGGAAAGCATCAGTTTTAGATAGCAGGGGGATTTCAGGAAGGCTGAGAGGAATTACCTACACCGGTATGAGAATTTTAACAGGACGTTTTGTCAGTTCTTTAAAAAGAAACAAAACACTTCTTGAGGTTATCTGTGTACTGTGGAGGGAAAACACCACACACTGAATCAGTCGCAGCCCAACTAGGAAGTGTCTCAGAGATTGCTTATTTGTGCTTTGGTGTGGCAACCACAGGACTGGTTTACGGTCCTAAACTGATAAGGATAGGGGATCCTGAGAGGAAGGAGAGGATATTTGGGCAGAATAGGAAGAAAATAGGAAGGAAAACACATGTCTTTTAAGGGGATAGCACTTGGGCAGCCATCACTGGGAATCATGATGGCTATACAATTCTGCTTTTTGTCTCTATTCCATGTGAGCATATGGCAAAAGGGACAGCAGAACTGCAGGGAGAGTTCTGCAGAGGTGATAGGAATGATAAATTTAAAGACAAAGTTTGTGAAAGCAAAGCAGTGCAAGAAGGATTGATCTACTGTTCTTCTGGCAAGACTGGCATTAATACTAAATTCAGGGAGTGACATACACAAGGACAATGCTAGATTCCCCATATTTAAATTCTTCGTGATGGTTCTAACCATCTTCATGATGGTTAACTTTTACTACTCCTTTTGCTTCTAAGAAGTTGCCTTGCCAGAACAGAGCAATTGGACAAGTGATTCATGTATCACTCATCAGTATGTCCAGTCTGAGTAACATTATCTGATTCCTGAAAGCCTTATCCTTCCCATCTCCACTTTTTGTTCTACCTTTGTCTTACACTGTGTTCAGTCTGGAAGTAGGCAAGGGCAGGGACCTTGCCGGGTAATGTTTTTGCAGCATTTGTGCAAGAGGGCCCTGATCCTAATTTTGTAGCCTTTGGGGAACAGCATTGGTCAAAGTGGTTGTAACCCAGAGCCTGCCTGTGAACATGAGGAGTTTGTTCTTTGGTGGAGAGTGCCGTGAGCAGGATAGTGATGGTTCTTGCATGTCATTGTGTTTGTGAAGGGGCTAGGCTCTTCCCACAGAGCCTGGCTATGCTGGCAACTCCCTCTCCTGATTCCTGACAGATGCTTTCCCTAAGTACCAACTGCACTGGCAAGGCTCAGTCTGAGAGAGCAAATGATGTGCCTTTGGAAAGGTTCAGCTGCCTCTTCATGTGCCCTTTTGGGCCTTGGGCTAGGCAGGCTTCAGGAAGGGCGGAGAGGAGAAGGTCAGAAGATGAAAGGGGTCTTTAGAGTAAAACCCTCTGCTGAGATGCAAGGCAGAATGACTTTGTCACTCAATTAGACTGGACTTCCAAGGCAGGGAATGAAGTGTCGGGCTCGGCAATGCAGACCTTGTCAGCGCAGCGTGTGGGAGGCAGCCTGGCAGAGGGAGGGAAGTGAGGAGTTCAGCAGCTGGCACAGCAGCTGGGCCCTGCCAGCTTGCATACGAGTTGCTCCGTGCCTGTCGGTGACCGGCTTCTCCTCTGGCTGTGGCACTTGGCACTCTGCTAAGTTACTTTTCTTAATTCTCCTTCCCTGGTGCGCAGCTCAGCAGCAGACATGCACCCTGAGAAAGCCAAGAGCTCAGGACCAGCACAAAGCTTTTCGTGCAAAGGATTTTGAGGCCTGCTCATGTTAAGAGATTAACAAACAAGAGTGACTTCTAAACTACGTAGTGGCAAAACTGCTTTGAAATCGAAATAGCCTTAAATTATACGATTAAATCCCTATTAATTACTAAGTCCTTACTGAGTGCCTTGGCTTGAAGACTGATCCATTTCATGCACCTTTTTGTCCAAATCAGTGAACACCGGATGAACACCCATTGTGAACTGTGAAACGCAGAGCCTTGTGAGAGGAAATAGCTCCCTCATGAAATTCAAAGGCCTCTGTGACTACGCAGAGAACGGATGTAAATAGGTGCGAGGGTCTTCTTCAGAGGCCTTTCTAACCCAGACTGACCAGTCCTCCCAGCTGAAACATCAAATATCACTTGTATATGTAACCAAGTTGTCTGTGTGACTTCTGTCTTTCAGTGCTGTATGAACACTGCAAACGTGCATGGTGGTTGAGGTTTTCAAAAGTTACAGGAATTAACAGGCCCATAATATAGCCAGTGCCTAAATCCCTGAGACATTGTGGACAGGCAGTCACAAAAGCTGTTATGAGGATTGCAATGAGCATGCCCCAGGGAAGGAACTCAGAGTCAGCCTAATTGGAAGCTGAGAGATTTCACAGGCAGGGTTTCTGTTTGCAGCATTTTGCTGAATCCTAGTGTCATTTAACAGTCTCAGGATGACTCTATAAACCACTCCTTACCCCAGCAAGGTCCAAAAAGCTGTTCTGCGAAGTCAAGAATAGTTGGATTTTACAGAGGTGATTTAGCTTGGTTCCTTCTTCTTCATGTATCCTTCTTTCTCCTCAGCCCCACAGCACTTCTTGCCAGCATCAAACACTGCACTAGAGCCACTTCTGCAGAACACCATCTTAAAAGAGTGGAGATCTGCCTGCATTTCTAACTTTCTTTGCCACGGGAGAGCTGGAGTGTGGCTGAGCATCTGTCTCTGTGCTTCTGCAGCTCGAACAAACAGTATTGCTTTTACCTCTCTGTGTCCTGCATCGCTTGATGCACCCATACTATTTTCCCTCCAGCCTCTCAGCCTCAAACAGACTCATTGCATACACATTAGTTTGAACCCGAACTCTGGTACCAGGCATTTCTCTCAGCATGCAGATCAAACAAAGTGTAGGTCATGGAAGCTCTGCACTGTCCAAGCAGCTTGCCCTACTTAGCAAGGACCAGGACCACTCCATGACATGTATAACAAAGACAGTATAGCCTGAGTGTCTTGGAAAGGATGATCAAAACCAACCAGTTTTGGTTGGATAGCTTGCTGATAGCACCTTCTCATTTTCAGCACCCTCGATGCTTCTGTAAGTGCTGTTGCATGGCAGAGGGAATTGCCCCACTGTAGCATCTGGAAAGCTGAAGTGAGTTTCTGGGAGTCCTGAATCTCAGCAGCTTGTTTGTCGGTATCAGTGTGGAAAGCAAGGTTTTCCTATTTTGTCTCTTGTTAGGTTTTCCTGCAGACCTGTTGCCATCAGAGTACTGCAACCAGCCCAACATCCATCAGAAAGTGAGAAACTGCATTGATAGAAGGGAAAAAGAGCATCAGCTGCTTTAAGGAAGGGAGAACTGGTGCCAATTTATGGTTTGCTTTCAAAGGGCCTGACAAGCATCTTATTGAAACTGATGGAACAGCTGGCATTGATTATATTGAGCTCAGCTCTAACAGAAACTCTGCAGCACCTAATGATGGCTTCCTACATAACCGCCTTGGAAACCTGATCTGCTTTCCTTCCAGCCCCATTCCAGTCCAGGTTGGCTTGTGTTTCTTTGTTCACTAAAGCTCTTGTTGACTAAATCTTCTGGGACAAACATGTAACTGGTGCTTAAATCCTCACACAAAAGGAAGCACAGATGCCTTTTCTGCTTTGAAATATCCAAGGTCCTTCTCTGCATAGCAAGAATCCATGCCCTGAATGGACTCTGGGAGAGTAGAAAGGGACTTGCTGCCTGTGAGGCCTGGTTAATATGCCTCTGACTGGCTGGCTTTGTGCCTTCTCTTCAGCTCCTTGTGAATGAGAATGGCCTGCTGGCAGGTAGCCTGAGGGCTAGCTATGGCTAAATGTGAAAGGATGAGCTGGGAAACAGGAGCAGGAATACAAGTAGGGAGTAGCAGACGAGAAGAGGGGAAACCATTTTCCTTGACAGCACTTTACTACTGAGACTGTGTGTAGTGTAGCCTTCTCTCTTGTTGGCTGCAGCAGATCCTTACAGCACCCGTCATCCATTTAATTGATTCTCATCTTCACAGAGGGATGTTTGGGAGCCAGCCTTGTCTTGCTGATTATTTTCTCAGCTCCCTCAGCACTCCTGGGCTGAACCACAGGTTCTGTATCTGGAGGCTAAGGGGTCTAGATGCCATGTGGCAGTGGCATTGCCAGGACCCTGACCCTTCATACATGTTGCTGATGCATTTTCCAGGTTGGAGATTCCTCAATTGTTCCAGCAAAGCAAGCCTGCTTCTAGAATCTGGAATTTGCTTTATAAGCCTAGTCACTACTGCTAATTCTTTTTATTTCTTTGTCTATTTTTAGTGTGAAGGCAAAAGTCGATGGACTTACAGAAGCTCAGACTGGTTTGTAAAATAGCCACTCATTTTTCCAGGTGGCTTCTAAATCCATGTTTAGAAGCTTATCTGCTGTCTTAGTCTGAAGCCATTAAGCATGTGGAGTATGTTCAGCAGCTGACAATTATACTGAGATTTGGAAATAATAAAGGTAGAAGAAATAATCCACCAAGATAATGTAGCTCATGTCAAGGTAACAGGGAGGAACACCCAATGGTAATTCCATGTTAAGCATGAAGTCTAGCACAGGTTCAGGCTGATTTTTGTTTTTAAGAGAAAGGAAAAAAAGGAAAATTAAAAAATCATTCACTGAAAAGAATAAAACCATAAGAAATAGGAACTCGATGCCATCCAGCACTCCATGTGCACTGGGAGGGGAAACAGCGTGAGCCGTGCCTGTGCTGTCAGAGCCAGGGGCAGTGGGAAGCAGTGGGCTAAGCCTGTTGTTGGTGTTGAGTTATCTGATTGATGGAAAATTGGTGCAGCACTTGTAGCATGTGTGGGAGCTGGCAGGGTAGTGTATTTGCCTCAGCAAAAATCAAAGGGGTCTTGGTCCCTTGGTAGCTTTGAGGAGGCTTGTTCTCTCCTTTTGGGGCACAGAATGCTGTGAAGGGCTTCTACGGGAGGGCCCCAGCGCTCCTCTGCCAGCTCCCATATCTGTAGGGAAAAGGCTGTATGGAGAGGGTGGGAAAGTACCATTGGACTGTCCTTGGTCCTTTTGTCTGTCGGTGTTATGTTTTTTAGTTTGAGGGGAGGTCCCAGGCGTTTACAAGAAGTATTTCAGGGAGAGCTCTCTGCGCTAATTGCCATGCTGTTTACTGCCAGAGAGATGCAGGGTTTATTACTTCATGCGCTTTAAAACTGGCTGAGGGTGACAGGGTTTATGATTTAATCTCTAGCGAGTGCCTCTTTCATTGGGGGTAGGTGAAATGTTACTATCATCTGTTCAAAGGCAGAGTGACAGTTTTGTACTAGAACGCAACTAACTGCATCTCAGAAAAATGCTGATACAATCACACGCAAGAACTGGATGAGATGAGACACTTTTCTCCCCGTTTCTGCAGCACACAGTGGAAGCTGCTGCTATTTGATGAGCAGTAACAAGGTGCCCCACTGCGACACCCCACCAATGCCAATTGTTTATGCCAAGTCTGCTGAGTAACCAACATACTGAAGAGGCAGAGTCATGTTTAGCACAATGAGATCCAGGGACTCGGATATGTTGCAGTGTTAATTCCTGATACTGTTGTTGCTGATGAGAATTTATATACAGTTTCAGGGAGGCAGAAAAGCTTGCTCCTGAAAAGAGGAGAGTTAGAAAGCAATTATTTCTGCATGAGCTGATCCCGTCAGTCTCCACATGCCCCAGGTGTGCAGATCCAGGATGCTAGGTTTAGCCTTACCTTAGTGTTGCAAATTACACTCAAATCCCCCTTATCCTCAGCAGCTTTATTGTTGATAGCTGCTTCCAGAAAGCACCTTCGAGATGCATTACCTTAATTCATGGTTTCATACAGGATACCTCTGTATCCTGTGTGCTCTGAAAGCCACTCTGTTCTCTGCTGCGCTTCAGCCTTGCCTAGTCCCTGTATCCCAGCACCTCTCTGCCCAGCCCTCAGCACCGGGCACCCTGGAGGGTCAGTTCTGGGGTTGGAGGCTTTGTCCTGGCACAGCTTCACACTTGGGCACTGCTTTCTTCTTGCACAGATGGGTTATACAGGTACAGCACAGGGATTGCAGATGGCTGTAGATGATTCACAAGAATACATACAATCAGAGTGTTTTTCTGCTGTTGTATGGGAACTCATTAAAAAGCTCCTAACATTTTTCCATTTGGCATTCTAAGAGCATAGGTTTCTTGAACTATGCTGAAAAGCTCCTCTGGCATTTGTGAAGGAGGTGAACCTAAGGTTCCCAGGCTAGAGACATGTTAGTGGGACCTTAGCCCTGTGTGTTCCTCAGAGAGGAGAATCGGAGATTTACCTAACTGGAAGCAGCTTTTCTGACTAGATTTAAGGTGTTTGTGTAGACCTGCAATAAAGTTGAAGAGATGTACTTGTGAATGAAAGCACCATGTGCCCTGGAGCTTGTGGCACCTATCCATCTTTGTGGAAGCACATCATCTTTATCATCTGCACCACACACCTGCCAGAAAGGGCTCACCTACCCTTTCGAGGTCCACACGCAGGTATCTGAACCCTAGTGTCAACCTGGCTTGTCTTTGGGACCCTTGGTGTAAAATGTAGTGATACCCATTTCAGAACTTCTCCTCGCTGAGGTTTTTAGCACTTTACATCTCTTTGTACACTGTTTACCCATATCCCTCTATTTCCCGCCATATTAGGGTTATTCAACCCCCTCCACTTCCTTCTGTCAGTGCTCCATATGTTCTCTTACTCCACACGAAAAGGCTCAGTATAGTCTCCATGCTTTCCCCTCCCAAAGCTCTGGTTTTGGTCAGTAGAGAGTGACAGACCTAGTGGAAGCTGATGAGCCAGAAAGCTGGGTGGCTGGGCCCTGTTGTCCCTGTAATGACTGCAAAAACATCTATACAACTCTGTGCCTCCAGCAGATCCGGAGCCCTTCACTGCCAGCCTTGGAAGAACAAATTGACAAACACCTGAGCTGGAAACACACTGCCCCTGCAAGGAGGCTGGTTACAGTGTTAGAGGAGACAGAAATTCAGAGTCATTAAATAGGAAAGGATCAACTCGTCATGTGCCCTGGACTTTGAAGCAAACACAGCAGGAGAATAGAGTAACTATGGCTTCCCTTCCCCCACACAGATAACTGGAGTCCTTTTTTCAGCAAGCGCCACACAGCACACAGCTACGTGACTCATTTTCATTTTACAAGGCTGCTTGGGTTTTACTGTGACAAAATTCAGTGCCTGTAAAACTCAACATTTTATTATCACCTCCAGCAAACAGCATGCTTCTTCATTTTCCTGTTAGTGTCCCCAGACTTTCCTGCTCCAGAAATTTCTTTCGTAGGACATGTAGGATATAAGGGATGGTCAACAACCTCCAGATTGCCCAGTTTGTGCAATCCGTGAACTTTAACAGTACAAATACAATGAATGTATTTTACTATATCGACTTTTTGTGCCCTGAACACCATTACAAAGGCAAGAAGTTCTAATGTTGTTCTGCACACTTCTGCAAATCAGCCCTGTCCTCAACATACTCTCTTGCCTTAGGCTTTCTCAGGGGGGAGTGCAGTGCTTCTCCTCTGCTTCTGTTTGATCTGACCATCAGTTCTCTGTCCTTCAGCTCTGATGTGGCTTTACCTTTCCCTAAACTGCAGGTGACTTTGTTTTAGTGTTTATATAGCCCTCTCTCACCCCACCAACCCATTCATACTGTGGAGAATTGGGATTTCTTCACCATATCTCAAGTCCATGCTGTTCCTCACACTTGGTCTGAGACTGTGTGGGGAAGAGCAGCTCTGTCTGACCTGCCCTTGCCATCCAGCCCATGGCTCCTTTCTGAAGTGCCTGTGGGGGGAGAGGCTGGCCCTGGTCATGGTACATGAGGATTATAAACACTCATCTGCTACAGAACTTGAGGACACCTGCCTGGCACTGGAGTCAGGCGAGCCACGCTCTGGCTTTTAGTTTGTACAATGAAAAGCAACACCATTAGGGTCCCAAGGAGCTTAAGCTTGACCCTTTGCATTTGGTTTATTGTTTTAAGTGGCTACTACTCAATTTATGGCAGGTTTGGGTGAAACCAGGTGTTGGGGTAAGTCATCCAAGACTGGGAATCCAGCTCTGGAGTCCTTACCCGAAGAAGACTCTAACTGACTGTGTAGCTGGCATTTCTGATGGCCTACCTGTCCCTCCTACTCTGTAGACATAAGAACAGTTTCAAATAAATTAGTGGATTTAATTTTTTTTAATTTTTTTTTAGTTTGGTGTAGTGTAGGAAAACTGTATTATCCCAAAGGAAAAAGTCACTTTCATCTCCTACTACACACCTCGATGTGGAAAAAT
Organism: Strigops habroptila; assembly: GCF_004027225.2. Classification (NCBI taxonomy): domain Eukaryota; kingdom Metazoa; phylum Chordata; class Aves; order Psittaciformes; family Psittacidae; genus Strigops; species Strigops habroptila. The sequence goes on along the minus strand of NC_044281.2, from coordinate 12,814,228 downwards.
AACTGAACGATCATTCTGTGCCTGATTTGCATTATGACCTGTGAACTTTTCTATTCTGGCACAACTGAGGAGGCAGTGAGCTGCAACATAGCCTGGGAAAAAGCAGCAAGAGGAGAGGAGTAGAAACTTCTTAATCTGTGTAATTGCCAAGCCAGTACATTATGTGAGTGCCTCCTCAATTCTCTAATTTGGTGGCCTCTTCAGATTTGTCTGAAGACAATATCTCTCTGCATGACAGCAGAGAGGCTGAAACTGGTTTTAGGAGATTTTAAACAAGCAAGAGTTGCAGAGGGTGTACTAAACTCTAGATTTCAATTGGTAATCCCCAGGAACATGAAAATCATTAGCTTTGGGGATTTCACCATAGTGCAACTGCGCTGATTTATCCTGTTGAACACCAGAAGTACATGCAGGTGGCTTATGCTCAGGAGCTCTCAGTGAGCTAGAGCCAAGCTAGCCAGGGATGGGACACAGGTGCTACTCCAGGAGAAGCGTTGACACTGGCTGTGCTTTAACTTCAACGAAGGGGATCCTTTTCTGTGGTGGATGGTTAAAAAGAATAACCCCAGGGAAACCCAAAGAGCTTGAGGGTCATTTTGAGTGCTGTTTTCTGGTCAAGTGCAGCAGAAGAATTAGCTCTTGCTTCTGCCTGGCATTTTAAAGACTCACTGAAGATTGAAGAACAAAGACTATATATATACATGTGTGTGTGCGTAAGACTATACATATATATACAAAAAAGGGGGGGCAGAGAAGTCTCTAGCAAGGGAACAAGCCTTTTTTACCCCAGCAGAAGTTACTGCACTATGGTGTGTGATGCAGGAGCCCCTGGAGAAGCTGTCCAGCATCAACACTTGTCAATGCTCTCTGTTCTCTGCAGCAGGGTCCCCCACCTCAGGCACAGTCCCTGGATGGACATATAGGGACTCAGTGCAAGAGAGAGGGTGGCTGTGGTGAAGTGTGTACGTGTACAAGTGGGTGTGATTTTGCTTTTCCTCCTGAAATAAAATGCACACTGTGAACTTCAGTATGAGCAGTTTTCTCAGTACCAGAAGCATCCACTACTTTTTTCTCCCCTCTCTCTTCCCTGCCTTCCTTAATCACTGTTTCCCTTCAGAGTCTGTATCTCCCCTTAACAAAGGAACAAAAATTCATCACCGCAGCTGTCTCGCTGCTGCTCCACACTGCTCTGCTGCTCCGTGCTTAATATTCAAGCTGGAAAGAAACTTAGAAACAGGAGAAGAATGACTTACACTGCAGATTTGGTAAAGCTTCTTACTGCCTGTGCTCCTCTCCTCCCACCATGAGTGTGAAAACTGTTTCAGATTTCACAGTGGTAATTTCTGCCCCTAATATCAAATCCTGAAGGGCTCAGCTCCTGAAGTTGTTGCCAAGTCATCAAACACCCATGGGAGGTTTGACTGAGATTTGGTCCAGTGGGTGAAAGGGAAAGAGGGGAGAGTGATTAATGGAAGTAAATAATATCCTGAGTGTGAGAATTAGAGTAATTTCATTTGCTTCCCATCAAATCATACTTACTTTGCCTGCAGAGGCTGTCTCTGGTACTGTCTTGTTTTACTGAGGTTTTCAAATGGCATTGAAACTGGGAACATAGGGCAGAAAATTTGCATCAAAATCTCCACATCACACCTTGCTTCAGCCACATAAATACCATCACACTTATGTGGTGTTTTCTTTGCAGCAGACACGTGTCCCAAGCTTTACCAGTGGGCAGGAAGATGGCATTGCGGCTGTGTCCACCATGGGATCTGGACTGGATCCCTACGTCAGCCACAACTTAGTTACCTTCAAACAGGGATTACATTCCTCTGTGTCACAGGGCATTGAACCTAAGCTCCTGTAATAACTTTTTGTTGCTAATGTAATGATTTTTGGTTAGAAGCTCCAAGGAGGAGAAGCTTTTAAGTTGTAGCACGTTGCTGTATGTGCAAGGAGTCCCTCAGGTTGAGTAGAGGAGCACTAGCATGGTGGTGTGAGGATAGCTGTGTTTGTTCTGCAGGGCAAAAGGAACATAGCAGCCATTGCACAGGTCACAGGTATCCCACTCTGGTGTCACTTGGTCCAATGAAGCTGGGACACTGGGGGGTTGTGTCTTTTAAAGTAATGCAGAACTCTTGGAGAGGTGTGCAGTGAAGAGCTACATTAGTCTCTCCCTGCAGCTTTTAATTAATCAGGTCCAATTATTCAGCCTATATCCATTTGAATAGTGGATAAGACTGGAAGGAATTCACTTTCAATGGGATTTATTGCCCCCTTCCCTTAAGTCATTTTCAGATAGGAGATTATAAATGTTATGAAGTCTGCACAGATCAGTGTGATCCGAGCAGCAATAGTTCATTGCTGTTAATGCTGCAATGTGTTTGTTCAGGGAACAAATTGGAAATCAGGAGGAACAGAAGCAGTCTTTTAATTTGCAGGAAAGCAAACATTTATAATTATTTTGCCTTTAATTCAGAGAACAAACACAGCTGTTGTTTGAGGCTCTTAATCTGATTACTGAAGTGCTAGCCTTTCAGTCTGGAGTGAGCCAAGGGGACAGGCACTGCCCTGAGCCAACAGAGTTCTTTATGGCAAAGGAGACTCAGGTGAGGGAAGGACTGCCCTGGCTTCCAGGCTGTGATTAGACCCATGTGCTTCAGCTTGTTTCAAACGTGCTGCTTTCCACCTTCTTTTTAATGTATTCCCCGTTAGGGTCACAGACCCAAGGTGAACTGGGAACCAGTCAGCTGTGGGTTTGTGCTGCTGGAGGACTATTTCTGATGTGCTGGGAAAGTTCCCAAAGTCTTTTCTCACCTTGCCTCCACCTCCTGCCTCCTCTGTCAACTGCCAAAACATCACACTTGCCACTGACAGCAAAGGAGTTGAGGTAGTGTCCCATCTTACGCAGCTCATAGCAGTGTCTGAAAGCTCCAGGCAGGCTCAGGACCCGCACAGGAACTGGGGCAGCACTTTCTGGCTCTCGGAAAGAAAAGAGCTACTAAAGAATCATTTAAAAGCTGTAGCTGCCTTTCTGAAATGAGGTGGTATTATATTCCCTTTTATTCTCCTAATGGAAACGTTAGTGACTGCTCAGTTCAAATGAGCTTCAATGTATAATCTGTTAATGTAGTTATATCCCATGGCAGCTGTCAGTTTGGAGAGAATGGAAACATCCTGGCTTTCATTCATCTGTCTAGGGAAGTTCACCGGGATTCACATATTTTCTACTATCCCCCATCCTCTGTAGTAGGCATAGTGGAACAAATGTCCTTGAGGGTTGGTGAAAACTTGCAAGGAACAGAGGTGATGTGCAGAAAATAGTGTAATGAAAAGAGACTGTGGGGGACGAATAACAGCATATGTCCTATTTTGCTGCAGGGGCTTTCTGTTTAAAGCAAGCTCCAGGGTTTGGATGTAGTATTGTCCTGCCTATGCAACTGGGGTTTTTTTCCTCATGTGCTTAGGCTTCAGCAGCAGAGATCTCTCAGGTTTCAGAGTCTCTCTGTAATTAGAAAGAACAGCTTAAATCCTGACTTCAAACGAGAAGCCACCAATCTGCTGTGTAAACAGAGAGCTTCAGTGAGCTCCTGGGAGGGCTTTTCAAATATGTTCTCCTAAACCCCTGGGGGGCAGGAGCCAGATCATGGAGGGGATGAAGCCCCTCATCACTACCGAGCAATCACACACACTGGGGACGTCAGGAAGCTGCCCAGTGCAGCTGCACAGCATGTAGGTGCTTAGTTTAAGAGCATGGCTGTACCTTCTTTAATGCCAGATCTCTGCTCTCCTGCTCTTTCGTCTGCATCAGGAGGGAGCCCAAATGATTTCCTGCCTAGGTAGTTGAATTGCATAGCACATGGTGCTGGCCTCTGTCAGATGCAGGGGAGGAGATCTGGAAAATAATGTAATACCTGATCCAGCATCAACTCTACAAGGGCAAAATTCCCTTTTTATCATTTTTTTAATAGATTCGAGCTGGTAAGTGACATCTCAGGTGTTTGAGATACACAGTGCTGCATACTAAACTGGCACTGGGCACCCTCCAGCTGGGCCTGCCTGCCTTCCTCTAAAGCCACAGATGTGTCTGGATCCTGAAACAGCTTCATGGCACAGGCTGCTGGGGCTTTCCCCTAGCTGTTGCAAACAGCAGGAACACTGTGCCCTGTCTTTGTATGGATATTGAGAACAGACTAAAGAGGTAGACTGAGGTGTGAAAGTCTACCAGGCCTTTTGCAGAGGGCAGATGAAATCTATGGAGGAAATCTATTGTCCCACACTACCTGTCTTATCTGTGCTAATTGTTGTTAAGGGGATTTAAATGTTCCTATAAACAGGAATCTCTGGAATTCCCTGGTAAGCACATACAGCTGACTTGCTCTGGAAATTGCCAGTATAGTAAGTATAGCTGAGGTGCTGCTTAGTTTACAAGAGCTTGTGGAGACTTCAGCAGGCCAAGAATGTATGAGATCAATTCCTGCTGGTCCTGACTCCCAGCAAAGACCAAGAAAGCTCCTGGCAGCTTAGGAACTGATCAGTGAGCGTACAACTGTGTAACGACACCTTTATCCCCACTTGTGCTGCCTTATTCTGGCTTAAATTGTTCACGAAGAGCCAGACCTAGCATTGCAAACCCATCTGTACGGACGGACTTACTTGCTTTTAAAAACTGCTACTCTGAAAATACAAAGAGTAGATGTGAAGAAGTAAATTTTGCCTGCCTTAGGTCTTTTGTTGCAAAGCCAGCTGACATTCCCCCTGGGAACCATGCAGGTGGTGACTGTGGTACGTTCAACCTTCATTTTCAGGGGGAAAAGCCTGCAGGGACCCTACCAGGGCCCTCAGCCCTGCCCTGCCATCGCGGCACATCGCTGATTCTTCTGACTCCTCTGCCTGTCCAGCACTCCCAGAACCCTCATGCTCTGTTAAATCTGCACAGGCTGTTTGGCAACATGGACCCAATGAACAGCATGGGGTGTTTCCTTAATATAGAGGAGGAAGCACATCTTTAGCTATTGATACACTCTGGGAAGTACTCTCTTTTTGCTTCTCAGGGCCAGCGTGGTAAGAAGTGGGCTAGATACTTGCCCCCTCTGTCTTCCCTCCTTATTCTTTCATACTGCAGCCAGCTCTCAGTCTGATTATTGTATTGTGTGGCTCAGAGGCTTTACCAAACTTTTCCCTGCAGCTGTGAATGCCAGTTCTCCAAAGAACAAGCAAAAGATCCGTGTAACATCCCATCCCTTGTGGGATGAATGGTAACAAAGAGGCAGTCAGCAGCACAATGAGACAAGTTTCCCATTTCCCTGAAGCTTCCCATTCCTGGTAAGGACATGCAGGCCAAAATCAGTCTTCTTATCTTGGTCTAAATCCTGACAACTCTTGTGCAACACTTTGGGCAACTGGCACAAAGGCGTGTGGACTATAGGAGATAGTTCTGGAAGGGCTTTGTAGGAGCTAGCGCTGCTGTTTGGGATGAATCTGAAACCTGGGAAGCCTGTAACACAGCCAGCTATGGGCTCCCCAGCAGCATTCCTAGGCTTTGCTGTGGCACTTCTGGGCTCTGCCTTCACACTGGCCTGGCTGCCACCAAAACCAGAAGTAGAGAAGTGGAAAATGAGGCACAGCTTTGTTTGAACTACACATTTCCAGTCATTCTGTAAAGGAATTCTCCTACCTGGGCTGCTGACTGGCAGTATACCGTGTATAGACCATGTATACACAGTTGGAAATGAAATGCAATATTCTATGGGGAAAGTATCTAAAGGTGCACAGTACTCAGTCGTCTCATGGGCTCTGTGTGTGGAAATGCAGACACAATAACAGAGAAGAAACTGTTCTCTTGGAGAAGAATCTCCCAGAAACTGCAAAGATTAGCAATATGATCAAGAGGTGATGTGAGATTTGACCTGGACTGAGGAAGGCTGGTTAGCCTAAAGAAGACTTACATCAAATAAAAGGCCAACATCTTTACCAGTGCAAATCAGTGTACTCCATTTGGGTCAGCTGGCCCATAGTGATTTACTCAAAGAGGGAAGTGAAAAGCTTTTATGCTAAAAGAGATGGGAATGTGATAGCAGACAGCAAATTGAATATCATGTGTGACTACAGTGTGTTGTGGTAGCAAAAGCAAGTAGCTAACAAGATTCTTATATCTGTATGGAAAGGCACAAAATCACAGCTGAGGGAGGCACTGGATCCTCTTAATGCCTGATGAAATCCCAAGCAAAATATACTGCATTCAGTTCTGGGCTCTATCACAGCAGAAAGGTATAGATAAATCCATGAGGATCCAGGGAGAGGCACTGATATGTACTGGAGGGGCTGATTGATGAGGGGGATGGGAAGAAAGCTACATAGATAGCAAGGAGCCTGAGAAAACAAGATTATATGTGTCCATGTGCTTGCCAGGTGTGAGTTCCACAAGGGAAGGGAATAATGTAAGTGACTGTAACAGCCTATAACCAGGAATAATGAGATAAAATTATAAACCAGGGGTGACAGTAATATTAGGTCCCCAGGTTACCACACCAGAAAGTCTCCTCTGGGGAGAAGGGGAGGGAAGTGTTTTTGCATGGCATATCCAGCTGGAAAAAGCATACTTGGCCCTTATCCCTTCCATGGTAATGGGTCCAGGTAACTGCTGCAGTAAGGTTTTGGGTTTCCCTGTTCTGTTTATTACCTCGCTGTTTTGACAGATACTGATAGACTTGCCCAGAGCACTTCCCTTCTCCTTGCTGCACTTGGACCTTAGTGTACAAGTTTGGGCTGGGCTGGGCTGGGTCTTGCTTCAGCTGATCTCTCGGCCTCTATTGAGAAGCAGTAGTGCTGGGAAAGGGTATCATTGCAGGGGAATGTGGGAAGGTGACTGCCATTAGCAGTCTGTTGGGAGAAAGTTGCCAGCAGTAGGGAAATAATGGTGTGTTGTGCATGCGATCCTTTGCCCTTTTGGCTGATGAAGGAGCCTCAATCAGTCCTGCCCCTCTGGGTAGGGGATGGGAGTGCACACTGAGCCCTCTGTTAATAGCTGGGAAGAAATTCAAGCAGCCAGCACCACCTCCAACACAGGCAGCCCCTCAGCCAGTGGAATAGGCGTGAGTTTCTCTACTGTAATGAGCTTGTTTTTCCATGAGATTGCTGTAATAAGCTGTAATGCACAAAGAGCTGCAGGATACAGAGTGAGTGGGTGATAGAATGGCAGATGAAATTCCATGTTGATAAACGTAGAAATAATGTGAGGGAAAACAATGATAAGTGGATGTGTACATACGTTAGCTATTGCCACCCAGAAGGGAGATCCGGAGCCCTCCTGGGGAGGAAAACTGTGCAGCATCAGTCAAACTGGAGCTGGGGGAGGGGACAGTTGGGAAAGGAACTGGCAGCAAAACAGAAAACATCATTATACTGCTGTATAAATCCATGGTGCATATGCGTCTTGAATGCTGCCTGCAGTCTTGGTCCCCCAGAGAGGATGTAGTGGAATAAGAACAAGTGTGGCAGTGCTGGCAGGAGTCCTGCAGTGTGACAGGGCGCTCTGCCTGGGAGGGAGAAGCCACAGGGTGAAATTTTGAAGAGCCATGGGTCAAGGAGTGACAAGCAAAGAAGCAACGGGTATGAAATGATTCCCTTACAAAGGGAAACTAACCAGGCTCTTCAGCTTAGGAAGGTGACAGCCTAGGGGGTTATGCTATAGATCTGTCAAGTCATGATGCATATTGACATGTGAGTAAGGAATGATTTTTCACTATTTATCACAGCATGGGAGCTAGGGGTCAGGAATCAAAGTTATCAGGCAGAAGTTTTAAAGGAAAGTGAAAAAAATTGCTTTTTCATCAATGCATGGCCAAATCTGGAACTCATTGGCACAGGATACAAGTCAGTGACACAATTATAGATGAGTTCAAAGAGTTTGGAAAAGTGAAGTCTAAAAAGAGATGCTAAACTCAGGGATGCAGATACATCCAGCTCAGGAAGTTTCTATGCTCCAGATTGCAGGAAACTGGGGGAATCTCCCAATTACCTGTTCCTATCCTGTGTTTTGCTTTAAGCTGCCACAGTGGCTACTGCCAAATAGGATTCAGAAGAAGATGGGCTTTATGTCCAAGGCAGGTGTGGCAGAGGCTGTGTTACAGGTCTGTCTGTGGTTAGATCAGTGCAGACTCCACATCCTCCAAGAAGCAAGGCCACACTTTGCAATTAATGTACTCGTTCTTGTGACTGATGCTCTTTCATCACAGTCCTACTCCAGGGAAGGCTTAGCTGTTCAGGAGCATGTGAGATTAATTCCTAACAAAGAATTGTCCAACCATTTCCTTTAGGGGAGCAGCCACAAGAAGACAGATCTTTGTTCTGCATCACTGACTGCTTTAGGTCATCCCCAGAGACAGATTTAAAGCAAAACCTCTTGAACCCTCTTGAACTTTAAGGAAACTCATTCCTGGATTTTCCATCTGGCTCAAAAGCTCCACAAGGGACTGAGATTCAAACACCTCTGAACTGAGGGGAAGTCTGGAGCCAGATCCACAGCTGTAGCTTGAGGCCATCCTGAGCTTTTCATGTCAGCTTTCTTTGAGAGCGCCGGCTTCGTTCCGCATGGTGCAGATGGGCCGCAGACCATGCAGCAGATAGAGCAAGAGGAATTCCTCTCACACACCACTCACATAGAAAATTTACCTTCAGGTAAACTACATTAAGAAGGCTTCATTATATTGGACAGCTGTTTATGCTGCTGAAGAGTGTGAGGAGGCCTTCTTTTCTGCTTTTCCAGGGCTTTCATCTCCCATCTCTTTCAGGAAGAGTAGGTGTAGTAAGATTTAAAGCTCTGCCATGTAATTGTCATGAAGTTTATATCCCATGATTCCTGTTTGTGAGCAGAAATAAATGAAGCACCTGGATAAGCCCTCTCTCTCTCCCCTCTCCCAAGCACCCAGTGTGATGAGAAAACTGCTGAGAAACAACCACAATTAACGATGGGGTCACATTTAGTTCAGCACCATCGGCTGGTTAATTGGCTGATTCCATTACAGTTCCCCTTATCTACGTGCCAACATAGCTTCTAACAAGCTGCTTGCTGGGTAATTAGTCCTGTCCAGGGTTTAGATCCTGAAGCTGGGTCTGCTTTAAGGGACTGTGCCATTTACAAACAGTGCTTCCTTTTGCTAGCAGGGCAGCTTCACTCAAAGCTCCCCCTTGCAAAGCCCACCTGTGGGTCCAGCTAGCAGAGGGGACATGCAGAGACATTGCTTTCCTGGAGGAAAGATGGCCTTCTCTGAACACAGACCCTGTGTTCAATTCCTTCCTTGTGCTTGATGCTGCTTGACAGATCAGTAGGGAGGCAGCACCTTGAGAAGTTAACTGCCCCCCACTTGCAAATGTAGATCATTTTAATGAACAAAACCATAACAAGATATAATCATCTCTGCTAAAAAATGGAAATAAGAAGTAATCAAACAGACATCTGATCAACAGAAAGAAAGAGCAAGAGGAAAATGATGATGGAGAATCATTCTCCAGCTGGACACTGGCTTGGTGGGAAGGGCCAGGCTTGAGGGTTCATGCAGAAGGGCAGAAGGGCAGACACGAGCAGAGTCAGCAAACAAGCAGCTATTGGGGAGGTCTGTCACTGCTGTGCCTCTTGTCACAGGCTACCCAGGTGGGCTTCTGGGGGTGAGGTGTACCCTTGTTTGTCCCGGTGAATGGACAAGACAGAAGTGTGGATTTTATGTGCTCTGATCTAAAAAAGGCCTTTCAGGTTTCTCAGATAAGCTGTAACTGAGGAAGCATTCACCTCAGGCTGTGATGTGCTGGGGTGTGTGCCAGACAGCCAGCAGGAGATATGCACGAGGTGATTAAGGCAAGAAAATTAAACCATGGTGGAGGTGAACGGTTGGAAACATTCATTTGTGTAGCCTCTGTCTTCTGATTTCTCATGTAAATACTTCTAAAAATGAGTGCATGGAAAACAAGGTCACTTTGGAATAAAATCCTTGGAAGCAGGGACACTGGAGATGCACATGGAGAAGGCATAATGCCAGGATTAGCAGGGATGTAAGCAACTGGATGCTTTGAGTTGTGGGGAAAGGGGAGAGGTGCTTGTATTTTTACTACCCACTCTCAGTCTGCTCTCATTCGTAGGAGGAGATTAGTTACTTCTGGCTTTTCTGATGGAAGACTTTCTGGTATCAGGTGCTCTCACCCTTGCTTTAACTTGCATCAGTCAGATGTGAAAGTAGCCCAAAAGCTGTTAACAGCTACCCAAATGTTTTTTACTTCTGAATATTGGAAAAGAAAGGAGATGATCTCACAGATAGCAATATCTAAATCAAATAGGACTTAATGAGATTAATCTTGAGGTATTCCTAGAGCCCATGACAGCTTGGCTAGTGCTGGAACACCACTGTCCTCATGAGCTCAGGGGCCTCTGCGTGAGTTATTCCACCTGAGCTGGGTTTTGATCCAGCCAACAGCCTGGTGAGCTTGAAGTGTGGAGCGCAGGTACCTGGTACAGAAAGAAAAGACATTTACCTCCTAGCCAAACAGGACGGGAAAGGCTTTATTAGCTGGGTTACCTGAACCACCAGGAGTGGGGACCTGACACGGCTTCATGATTGTGAAGGTCAGTTGTGGTGTGCATCATGCACAAAAATCTTCATTATCAATCGTTTCATAAATCCAATTTGGACGTTGATCTGAAAACTTGTCTACACCTATCAATCCAGGCAGGTGAAACACAAAAGAGTCATGTGATAGAGGAGAGATATTGGTGATGAGAAGGGATTGCTTTAAAAAGTGGTGTGCCGAAGGAGCTGGGGAAGGCTTTGTGCCTTGCAAGTGGGCGACAGTGCTGAGGAGGGGAGATCAGCATGATAAAGACAGAATTGCTGAAAGGACACAAAGGGAGCTAGGGAGCAGGAAGGGAAAGGCACTGAACAGGGCATGGGGTCAGCAGTTGAAGTCTGGAAGAGTAAGGACAGACAGGAGAGGGGAAAGATGTGACACTTGTAATGAAGCAGAGGAAGGCAACTTCACTAGTGAAGTTTGGGCAAACTGGAAAGTGGGGAGAGGTGAGATTACATGGCAGTAGTGAAAGGAGGAGGTGGACATGCCTATTCAGTTCATTCTGCTCACAATCAGTAGCTGGAAAATCTTTATTTCTTTTCAGCATAAACAACCCTCCATTAAGAGAATGGAGTTATGAAGGAACGAGGATGGCTTCAGACACTCGTGGCCAAGAGAAGTAGTGCCTACTGCTCTGTGTCCTTTCTTCCTGTGGGGCTAGTGGGAGGCAGGACAGCTGATCAAAGAATTAGATGTTTTTTATCTGTGATCACTGGTGTCAGAAAGGAAAGGTGTTAGGAATTTCATAGCCCATGCTCTGCCATGGTAGGTTATAATTTTTGTTTCTGATTCATGACTAACTAGCAGGAATGCTGGAATGTGATGCACTCTCTACCCTTGAAATGTGTGCCCATCTGGCAAGTCTCCATTTGGCCTGGAGAGGTGCTCCCCTGTTTCCCTATCCTGCTGCAGCTCAGCTAACCAGCTCTCAGCATACCTGCTCCTTTTGGACACAGAGAACTCTGGACATCTACAGCTCTCTTTTGTGGCCCAATCCCTTAGTGTGGGGCTCTCAACCCCACAGCAAGGAGGGGCTGTTTCAGAAGAACTTTGCCAGGTTGCTACTACCTTTGGTTTTGCTGGCTAACTGCCTGCACATCGATTTTTACCAGCATTAGAGCATTAGGGGGGTTCTTGCTTTTCTGGCTGTACAGCTATGCCACCTTGCAGTTGCACTTATGGCTACATTGGGGATATTCCCATTTCATACAACTTTGGAGCTCAGAATTTATCGGGGCTGAACACTTTTGAAGAAAATTATCTGAGGAAGGCAAGAGGCATTCCAATATGTCAAAGAACAGACTGGGACTATTGATGTATTTGGTGCCATGTTTTCAAACTGCTGCCTGCTGGGAGCCACATCCATCTGTCTTTTGTTTTTCTTCCTCCAGAAGTATGTACTAAGTACCATCTGATTTACTTAGAAAGAATGAAACAATCACTGTTCAAGGGAAAATCTAATGCAATTCAGGTCATCCTAACTTCAATGGATAAGACACCTGAAGGCTTTCGTAATAACTGAGAATATTAGAATTGGTGAAGCTTTAAATACAGCATTTAGAACCTTGGGAAGTTGCTCAGCCTGAGTGTGAATAGGGTTGATGCAGGAAAATCCTGAGAATATCAAGATAGAAGTTAGGAGTCTGATGATATTATTATTATTATCATCGTTGTTGATGTTAATGATATTGTTATTATTATTAAAACAAGGCTGCCTTTGCAAAGGCACCAAGGAAAAATCATGTTGGTTTCCTGTATAACTGCATTGCCCACAAGCATCTTGAATATCAAATGCAATCTGTTGAAATCTATAGTCCCGATGTTCTGCCAGAAGGGAAGAGATGTATATCCTACATCACTTTTTTTTTTTCCCTTTTTTTTCAGGAGCCCAGTGTTAGCCAATGCAATTCTCTTGGAGAGGCAAGAATTTTAAAGGGCCAGGCCCACATATTGCTGATACCATCCATGGAAACTAGCTTTTCTAACAGAGCAGTGCTCAATTCTGTTATTTGTATCCGTGAATGCATTGTGGCTTCTGTTTGGTTGTTAGGGGTTTTTTGTTTGTTTTTTTTCTAGTGAACTTAGGTAAGGTGCAGTTTCTGTTGATCTGCTTACGCTGTGGAAGGTCTGAGTTCTGTGGCATTGCCTGTACATTATAAATAAAGTACACACATTTTGTGCAGATACTGTGCTGCCTTGTGAGAGCTGGCGAAGTCTCAGCCTATCTCAAATGGGAACATTTGTGTTCTCTGGAGTGCAGCACCTAAGTCCTGTCAGTAGGAAGATGCATCAGACCTCTTATGCTTGCCTTTTTCCATAGGTTTGCTCTGTGCATCCCTTCTGAGACAGTTTAAGTATGCTGTTCATGGATGTGATCTTTTGCTACCAAACTAGTAATGCTGGTCTTACTAATCACTAGTCCTACTTAGATGTGCTGATGCTAATAAGCCTCGTATTGGTAAAAACACATTTTTCTCTTATAAGGAAGGTTTTGTCAAAATAAGGCTGCTTTTTAACAGTTTTCACACAAGGAAGGAGAAAGGGATGGAAGAAGGGATAGATGTGTTGCTTTAGCTACGCTGGTCTAGTTAAAGTAGCACCATTTTTGTGTGTAGACAAGAGCTTAGGAAATGTGCAGGTCTTAGTCTGGGGGACAGGGCTTTAAAGCAGTCATTGAAGTCTAGTGTCAGTTTTCAAGGCTGAAGAATATTATTTTATTTAGGCTTCCAGACCAGCCTTGCTCCAGGAATGCACTTAGGTTGTTTTTAAAGCAAACATGAAATCAATAGCCTGGTGTTCTGCTCTGCTATTTCTTGCCAGAGCCTAAGGACCACACATGGGTTTTCCCTCCTCTTCGTCACACTGCCAGGCATGCTCTCGGATAACGGCGGGCAGTTCTCGTGGATGAATGCAGAGAGGTTCCAAATGGCCAAACACACATAGGACATCTGGGCAGTTTTTGCTGCAAAGTATTTTCCGTCAGGCTTCCCTCCAGATATTGCCGTGAAAGGACCAACTCACACCACCCTGTCACGGATTTTATCCAGCCTCTCACTTCACTGGGAGTTTTATCTGAGCAAAGCTCAAACAGGAGCCTGTCAGCTTACCTCACCATTTATAATGTTCCTGGTGGAACCCAGAGCTGTGGTTTTCGTTTTGCCCCTGGTGAATACCAGCCCAGAGAGCAATGGGGCACTGTGCTGTCCTGCACATCACTCCAGTGGTGGGCCTCAGCTCACACTTGCCTGGACCCTTGCTTGCCTCCATCCTGTGCTGTTAACAGGGGCTTGACCTAGAGTAGCAGATTCTGAAAGCCTGTCCATGAAGGATCGACTTGCAGAGGGGTACCCACTCCTGACCCCAAGCAGCCGCCATCCTCATGAGGTAAATAACAACCTCTGGCCAGCAACTGACCTCTCTTGAACCAGTGACCCGAAGTGCGAATGCTGCTTCAGCTCTCGGCAGCTCCCTCGAGCCAGGCTAGCTCCTCTCCTCCTGCAGGGCTCGGAGCTGAACGTCTGGTACCAAGGCGGGACTCCAGTTAAAAATGAAAACACACATTAGCAAAGAGGAGAGAAACAGGCTGAAATTGGAAGTGACCATTTCGTGTTTGATGTTATTCAGAGGAGCCTGTACTTCATTTAGGACATTAATAGTTGTAACAGAAGCTGTAATATTTCAACAACAGTGGTGATTAGGAGCAAAGAGGCAGCTAATCTCCATCTAAAAAGAGCTAACTAGCCCGTCCTTTAGCCCCCACCGCACCGTCACATTTAAATACCATGAATATTCACTGCTTGGCACCCAGCTGGCAGCTGAGCTGTTTTGACACAAAAACCTTCAAACTCAAAGAGTTTTTAATCAGTCTGCAAGAGAAAGAAGAAGAAAGTGAGAGAAAGAAATAGGAACAGAGAAAATGAATCAATGAGTTCAACAGAGAGGGGGGTATCTGAATCCAGTTAACCCCTTCCCTTCCCTGCAGCCACAAGTGCTGCCTCTCTGCAGCTCTGCAGCCCTCTCACAGGCTGCAGGGGATGGAGAAGGGGCACCCCATCCCTCCTGGGTGCCCCACTCCTCTGGCTGCCCGTCCCATCCTGATACCTCTTGCTCCAGGCACCCCATCCCACCTGCCTTCCCACTCTTAGAATGCACCCCTTCTTGCTGCCTTTGCTTGTTTCTTGGTGCAGGGCTTTTTTACTCTCACCCTTGACTGTGTTTGTGGTTGGTTACCAACATGTTTCTTTCATAGGCAGCAGTTTCACTCACAGTATGTGATGTGCTTTAGAGCTGGCAGTCTTTGTCTACAAAGAGTTTTCACCTCAGAAAGAGGTTTGGCAGTGTTAACAGCATCCTTACTGGAGTCTCAGAGTTGCCTACAGCCCATACAAACCCCTTTGCTTCAGTTTTTGGAGCAGGATTAACCACGCAGCTCCAAACACAGAAAATTTTCCCTTGTCCTGGAAGAAAAACCCCACAATATTCTGAAGGCCCAAGTTTCACCAGCACTGTGGATCTGGGCACTGACGAATCTCCCAGCAGTCCCCATTTAACCTGGATCAGTCCTGTACACACAACTGCATTTCTGTCAAACTAGCCCAAGCACACAACATAGAGGTTATGCAGCTTCATGCTGTTACGTCAGTTTGGGCTGGTTGTGGTGGACAGTTTATACCTGATTTGGCAGGAAAGAAGGATGGCGTAGGCAGACTGTACCCAGTCGACTGCAGCATCTTGCCATGCAAAACTGAGTTGTCTAAATTTTCTAAATGCATTTAGCTTGGTAGAGTGAATTTATGCTGGATCCATGCTTCATGTCATGTGGCTTTAGTGTTTTTGATCTAATACTGGGAACCGCAAAGTCAGATTTACTTTATAATCAAGCCACAGCTTAAGTCTTGAAACTCTGTGGCCCAGACTGCAGACCTCAATCACATGTGGGGAATCCATACTTGCACCTCAGCTGGCTCTTTGGCGCACAGTGGGGATTTTTCTAACCTACTGTGTCTTCAGTGAGTCTGTTGTGGGCTTAAACTACACATAGAGTTGTCTCATCTGCCTTCAGGGCCTTTAAAACTGAAATGCACTGAAAAGCCAGTGTCCTGGTTCCTTTAAGGAAAACCTGCAGAGAAGGGAAGTACAGAAGCCTGGGACTAAGTTAGGCAGATTATTATGGCCACTGCAAAGGATACGTGTGTCCAGGAGGGTCTGAATGAGGTGGTATTGTGCAGAGGCAGGCCAGCGCTGAGGAGAGGCACTGCAGATGGGTAGGAGAAAGCAGTTGCTAGAAATGCCAGCCAAGGAGGAAAATAAGCAACTAGCACTGGAGGAGCAAGTGGGAGCTGCATCCTATTGGCAGTGTAACAGAAGATCTGGTGGGTGCATAAAAAAAGAGCAGAGGTAGAGAGGAGCCTGGAGGCCCTACTATATGGTGTGATGGAAAGGGTGCCACAGTGGAGGGCCTGAGAGAGAGCAATGTGATGGCAATGCTGTGTGAGTCAGATCTGTGCTACTCTGATCTGCTTGGGCTGGAGGTGGAGCATTATGGATGTCAGGGAAAGACCACAAGGAGAAATTAGTGTAATCAAGATGGGAGATGAGAATTTGGGAGCAGGTTTTTCCTGTGAGGGTTCCCCTAATCTGAAGCTAGTGTAAGATTTATTAGGAGTTACTGAAGCTGTGGTGGCATTTACCGGATACAGTCTGGGACTCCTGTGGGAGGAAGTAGAAAGATTTGGGTTCCACATTTCATTAGTGCTCTCAAGATCCTCTGATGCTCTCCAGACTCAGAGATGTCACCCAGCACTTTAAAATTTACAAGCATGCACACAATAGCCAAATGTGCTTTGTAATCTATTCCCATGCAGCAACTAAAGTGGGTTTTGCATAGATTGGTACTCACTCTATTCAAGTTGGTAATTATTTTGAATGGAATACTCCCCATGAAGCAAGCCTGGAACAGCATCAAACCCTATGGGCTGTGGGAGGCACATCCATCAGCTGTACTCCGGGGTGTATTCTGGAAAGACTCACAGCTGGATAGGAGGATCCATTTTCCTATATGCTGAAATGAGAAAACAGCATGCGCTTTTCTTCAGTCTTTTCTTGCCAACATCTGGCCACTACCTACAATGAATTTGCACAGTTGCTATGAACTATATCTGGGCATGCTTCCTTGGCCTGTGGAAAAGTGTGGGAATCTAATCATCCACTACAAAAACAAGGTGCTCCAGCTAATATGTGTCTCAAAGACCCCGAGGACATGGATTTGGAATGTTTTCGAGGAGGTGGATCAAAAGTATTTTGCTCGACATTCACCTACAGTTTTCTGTTGCCTAACTCCATCATATTTACATGTAGTTAACACCTTCTGTATTAGGTAAAGAAAATCCAGGCTGAGCAGCAGGTAGCAGAGGTGTGGAACTGACAGCACTCACTCATCTGAGTCCACCCTCTCCCAGCCTGTTGTGAGAAGAGCACGGTGCTACTGTGGTGGTGCTTTGGGGGCGGAGGGCTCAGATTAGACATAAAACAGAAGTTGTGACCATCTGTGGTCATTAAAATTCCATGACACCTTTTGGTACTGAAGCAGTTGGTGCTAAAACTAGCCCACTTGCAGTACACGGCAGACAAGCCTCGTGCAGCCCAGCAAGAGGCTGCCTCCTGAGGTTTGCCCATGTGTTTTCAGCCTGCAGTGGAGCACTGGGCACAGCCCCACGCTGCCTGCCTAAAAGTCACTAATCCCAGAGCTGGGAGCAGAGTAGCTGCATCCCTGTAACAAGAAAACATGCTGAGAAGGAAAGAACTAAGTATGGAGTGTGCAGCATGCTAATAACACAGCTCTGTTGTTCCTGTGCCACCATCAAGCACTCGGCTGTGCTAGAGGGTGGCACATACATAGACAAGACTATTTGCAGGAGATAGATAAAATAATAGAATGGTTTGGGTTGGAAGGGACCTTTAAAGGACATTTAGTGCAACCCCCTAAAACATAATTAAATATTTCTTTGGGCTCCTGGGAATCCTTGCAGCAAGCCACACTGTGAGATGTAGCCTGACACTCCAAGGCTGTTCTGTGAAATAGAAAGGGTCTCAAGCTCTTGTTGTAGGTTGGATCATACATAACTCTGCAGAGAAATTTAAACTTGGGGTGAAAGTAAAGGTCTTACAAAAAATGAAGTCTAAACCACCATGTAGAGGGGTAGAAAGGGGGGGGTGATGGGACCTTTACTGACTGACAGCTTGCAGATCCCGTCCTCAGCACTCGCTCTCATCCCTGAGTGTCCCTGCTGTGCAGTGACCCAGAGCAGGAACTGATCCAACTGAAAAATAAACATGTTTTGTTTCCTCGGGTTGTTGTTTAGCTGGATGAGTTCTCTGGTCTCATTCACTGTGTGCTACACAGACAGCGTGCTGGCATAGCTGACACTGCGGAGTATGGGCAACAAGGCAATAGGGAGCAGAAGAGGAGCAGGACTACTTCAACAGCTGTAAGCAGCTCTGTTGTCAAAAATGCAACCGCAGCCTGATACCAGAGCCTGCCCAGAGTGCTCTCCTTGGCGTCAGGGCTGGCCTGCAGTTTGCACAGAAGGGGAAAGGGGGACAAATGTGTCTCTCAAAAAAGCTACAGAAATTCTTGAGTAATCAGGACAAATCATCCCAAAATGCTGCTACTGCATTGATGCATAAGGGTGCTGGAACCTTGTGAAACTTCCTGGTGCAGCATCCTCATGCTGAAAATCAGAGGCACTTAGCATCTTGGTTCCTTCCTGCCTATCCTAACTCTTGCAGGATCATTGCTTTTCTATCCTTCTGTGGGAGAGGAAAGCAGTCTGGCAATTCCTTTTGCTCCTTCCTTGGCACATCCTGCTATTGCCTTGTTAGGAAGATGTTAAGAAGAGATGCTTGGTCTGGCCTTGTCAGTGGAATCCGCACAGCACTGTCCCACACCAGCCACTGCCCGGAGAGTTAGTACAGTCACCCTGGGTACTGTGGGTCCTTTCTGTCAATGGCTGCTGTATTTCATCTCTGTGCTGCTGCTTCCCAGGCAGCATGTGATCCTCTGCTCTTGCTTCTATAGGGAATGGATTGATGCTATAAAATGGTCTTTTTATGGAACCTCTTGGCAATGCAGAAAACTTTCCTATTGCCAGGGTGTTCTTTTTATTAAACAATTTGTTCCCAGAAAGAAACCCATTTAACCAGATTTTCTCTGTTAAGGGGCTTCAGCTGCATTTGTTGGGTTTTGAGCTTATTTGGTGTGCTGTAAACTGCAAAACAGTGTCCTACAATGGATTTGTCTGAGGGAACTGAAGTGTGTACTGCTGTGATTCTGCCTGCTGTGGGAGCTCCTTGAAAGCCAGATGTCACATTCAAAGAGTGATCTGTGTTTACAAACACACGGCCACACATACTCAATGCTTTCAGCAGCCACCAAACTAAAATTCAAATCCCGCAGTTTTGCTTCTCTACCCACCTGCCCTGCACCCAGCCAGCACAAGAGAAGAAAGTTCCCAGAACTTGGATGGGATCATCTCTTTTATTTAAATGAGGAAAAAATCACTGTTTGCAGAGGGCTGAATTTAACTTCCCAACTGGGGCCTCTCATCTGTAAGTTTTTGCAGACAGAAAAACACCAACTGCTAGCAAGATAATCCAATTTCCCTTCTCTGGCACTGTGAGGAAGACTGCCTACCCCCCCACGCCATGCTGGGCTTCAGTCTGGCAGAACTTCTCCCTGACCACTATACCCCCGGCAAGATCCATATCAAAGCTTCAGCCCCCCAGGGTTCATTAGAAGGCATTTATTTCTGCATATTCCAGGGGGTGGGAGGGGTGCAGGAGGCAGATAACTTTATTCACAATGCAAATAGGCTGCCCTTACTTTCAACCCTTCCTTCAAATCAGGAGACATTAAAAAAACATGAGTTCTTCTAAAATAATAAATACATTAATTCTGCTGGATGTTACATTGCTGGTGCCTCCAGAAAAGTGCCCAGGCACCATTTGATGGGAAAAACCAATGAAATCTGTTAACTCTGCTTTTGCCCTCACTCCCTGAAATGCTGTAAAAGTTCAGCTGAGTGGGCTGGACACGTATTAGAGCACTTGGTTCGTTTAAGAAAGATTGTTAGCAGGTAGTTTTGCACAACAGGACTAAGATGCTTTGAGGAATGAGGGAAAGTCAACCCAATTCTCTCTGCAAATTTGAAGTGCTAGTCTGTGATTTACTAATAGGGAGCAGTGAGTTATTAAGCTCATCATAACGTAGCATCCTGCTCCCCTGGTCCAGAGGGAGCAAGCTATTAATAAATCAGAACTCAGTGCTAAGCTACATGGATAAAAGGATCTACATTAACATGAAAATATTAATATGTGGAAGAGCAGATTATCATCTAAATGGGTTAGAATGAGATAGCGCCATTGTTTGGAAGAAATGGCTTGCTTCAAATCTCATTAGAGCTGTAATCATACTAGCAATGGAAGGTATCTTCAGACCCTTGGAAGCACTTTGGATGCTTGGTAAATGTGGTGATGATGCTGGGGGGGGGGTTCAGACATCTGCCCAAGGCTTGTCTTTCCTCTCAGTGTCAGCCGCAGGGTCTGCCTGAAGGAAGCAGAGACCCCGGGTACAACCGAAGGGGATGATGTGGCTGTTCCTTCTGCAGAGTGTGCAGCTTGCAGAAGCGCTGCACTCCTCGCTGGAATGGGCATTGCCCAGAGGCACTCACAACTGGGGGCGAGCTTCTCTGCTCCACTTCCCTCGAAAACGTTATCCAGAGCTGCAGGGGAGGCAGGTGGAGACCTGTGAGATGAGGCTCTGCTCTCCCTCCCTCGCTCTGCAAACAGAAGGGAACTCCGCATAGCAGTGCCTGCTGTGAAGGGGAAGAACAAGAGAGGGTCATATTCAGGGGCTGTTTCCTCCCAGGCCAGGGCGCCAGGGCAGCCCCTTCAGGGACATCTCCTCTGCAGTTGCTTTAGGGGCTGTCTGGCATGGAGTGTCCAGCCCCCACTGCTTACAGCATGCTTCCCTCCAGGCCTGGCCATTTTTAACTCACTTATATTAAGTCAAGTAGAATCTTCCCTGTCAGGGGCTGTGGTACAGCCTGGCACATACAGGCAGCTTCTGAAAACATGGGGACTGCTAGCGACCTGTCTGCCTTCATTTGTCCCTTCTCTGCTGGCTGGGCAGCTGCTTTCCTGGGCTTCTCTCTGTCACCTTCAAAGAGTTTATGGTTCTCGGGTTGACTCTTCACTCACCCAGCCACCAAGGCAGCCTCATCATTCTGCTCACAGGACCCTCAAACATGGT
This sequence comes from Strigops habroptila, assembly GCF_004027225.2. Taxonomy (NCBI): domain Eukaryota; kingdom Metazoa; phylum Chordata; class Aves; order Psittaciformes; family Psittacidae; genus Strigops; species Strigops habroptila. Next base: position 12,793,305 of record NC_044281.2, on the reverse strand, counting down.
CCCAAGCTTGGGACCTCACAGCTGTTGCCAGGCTTGTCTCCTGTCTCTTTCTGCACAGGATCCACATTAGTCAGATGGTCAGCATCCTTGCTCCCAAGTCTGTTGCAGATAGTCTTCTTTCAACTGAATGGAATCTTTCAGATTTGTGTCCAGCTGAATGGCTTCTGAGAGGGTTTTGTGTAGAAGAGACATTTAATCACATGAGAAGCCTTCAGCACCTACCCAGAGAAGCATGGTGTGATTTGTCTCGCAGCTTTTCACCAACAGCAGGATGCAAGTTTGTGCAGCTTAGCCCACAGCCCACCAGCATCGGCACAGTGACTACTTACTTGTCTATGCAACAGCACTGTGTTTAGCTCACAAGAACCATTCCCAGACTTCACTGGGAATGGGGATAGTGGGCCTTGTCAGTACTCTCTGGCGATAAGAGCCTAGTTCAGTGGTGTAAAATCTTGTCATCCTTTTTATTTTAAATCCAGTCAAAACCTCAAATGGCCTGAGATTTCACTGGCAGAGAAGATTCAGCAAAGAAAATGCGACAACCAGTTGAGAAGGTGGAAGCCGAAGTCAAACCGTGTTGCTCAGAGCTGTTATTTTCCTTTGGCACCTGTGGCACTTCCAGCCTTAGTCACCAAGCTAAACTTTCCAGCACATCCTTTAGGGAAGTGCCCAGCCAGGGCAGCGGTCTGGGCCATGCTTGCTTCATCACAAACATCTATCATAAATAGAGATGCTACAGACAAACAATGGCCCAGCTGCCTAGGGAGACTGGTGAGTAGAGTTTAATCTACTCAAGATAGGAAGGACCTCTCATAACGCATGGGTTTGATTTTCACAAATATTGAGACTATTTTTTGCATTAATGATAAAGTGGATTAAATGTGCCCCATTTTCCTAGTTAATGCCCCTCTGGAGTTTCACTGGGACCAGAGCAGATCTGGCATTTAAACTAAAGAAATCCCTATTTAGTGTATGGGAGTCTCTGGAGAGGCCACAGATCTGCATTGCAGCTGTGAAATACAGCATCTCCTCTGCTGCTTATCAGAGATCTGTGCTTCTCCTGGGAAAACTTTGCCCAAAGGATTCAGCCCTTGCCAAATTTTCAACTGGATTTTGTTTGTTTATTTTAAATTTCTTTTTAAACATCTGAAACCAACAAACTTAAAAAATGCTCTAAATCTATCAACTTGAGTTAATCCCTTAAAATAAAATAATAAAACAATTAATTCCTCCAGGCTGTCAACTTCTATTTCTAAGACTTAGTCTAAAATGGATTTAAACGACTGAAATTCTAAACCCTGAAAAAAATGGAGTTTAATTGAAAAGAAACAACGATTTTTCTTTTCTCCTGTGGTATAGTTCCTGTTCATGGCATCTGATTCACCTGGATTTTAAAATGGTTCATATCAAACACGCATGTGTGTGCAAAATGCTGCTCTTCTGACCTTTGTGCCCACTTTGAAGTGACAGGGAAGGTTGGTCCCAAGGAATGAATCATGTAGAACCAGCTCTGCCTCATCTTCTCTCCAGTCAGTCCTCCTGGAGAGCTTTCCCACACCTGTGCTCTCCTCCTTCTTCTTCTCTATACTCATTTATCATGTAAAAAATCAGGGCAGGGATGGAGCCACATATTTTAGGTCCAGAACAGCCTCTAATTTTTTGTGAGGTTTCTACTGTGCTGAAAGGCAGATTTTTTATATGATGCTACATGGACCCTGGAGGTGGTGTCTGGCTACGAGCGCAGTTACATCTCCCTCAGCGTCAGGGGTGCTCCAAGCAAGTGGGTGGGCTGGGCTCTATGAATAGCGCATACTAATCCATACTCCATTTTATAGAGAGAGATGGTAGAAAACACACAGCTACAATCTATTCAGGGAATTTGTTAATATTAGAACCGTAGGGAGCAGCTCTACTTCCGTCACAGACATCTGTTTGTTGGAAATATCAGTTCAATAAACAATTTTCTCAGCCTCAGTATTTTAGCAGTACAGGCAGTACAGATGAGGATGATGTTGCAGTTCTTTCCAGTCCCAGTGCAGGGTTGTTCTTCCCAGTACAGAGGTCCATAGTTTTTTCTTATAGCTGCACAATACATAGATGTCTGCAGCACATGAAGCACTTGGGAGCCAGCAATCTTAATGAAGCCTCCAAAGTGAAACTTCAAAAAAGTGCGCTTCCCAAGGACCCACATAAGATTCATATTGAACTCTGAAGATGTTAGATGGAGAGCTTCCAGTATATCTCAACAATAAATATGTTTGTCCTAGAAAAAGCTTCAACTGCATTTTTTGAATGAAATCTCTTTGCTTAGGGGAGAGCTAATGGTCAAATATCTGTAGGCATTGATCCCATGTCATCATCTGGGATCCTGCTGGTGATGGTAACATACAGAGCTGTCCAATGTCATGTATGGCCAAGACTGGAGAATCCCAAGTTTCTGCCTGTTTCTGCTGGCTATCCAGGGAATACGGTATTCACCAAAGAGGACGGTGAAGGGAAACAACCCTCTAACATAAAGTGGGTTCTGATGTTTGTGTCTATATGCAATGTATACAATGGCTATTGTCTTTGAAGGGTATACAACAGCTATTGTCTTTGAAGAGCTTTTCGACCTGTCTCATTACCCTGGAAAAAGACTTTGGGATATTAAATAGAGAACAATCAATCCCACTAACAACAAATAACCCTCTAGGAAATAAACACAGTAGAAGAGTTATACTTGTCTTAGCAGATGTTGCTAGTTGATATAATCTCAGATTCAGAGGTTATTGAATTTGAAGACCTTTTCTGGAACTATTAAGAGAACAGGCATGTGATGGGGTAAATTATGAATATGATTTAGCTTTTGTAACAGTACATAACTCTAAAAAATATATTTCCTCCTACAACCAGCTGGATGAATGTCTTGCTATGATACAGCAGCATCACGCTACTGTACATCCTGAAGGCAAGGCTAAATTCAGGTCTTAGCTCCAGCTAAAAGACTCAGGATGTCATGATGTGCTGTTTGAGGCCAGCTTGCTGTAGAGCAAAGCAACACTCAGGGCTGGATGCAGACCCAGAGTTCCCATTCTCCTGCTGCTGGGAGCGCTAGTTTTGCCCTACTTGTTTGACTAGGAATGAGTGGGACTGGTTTGGTTTTCTTCCAGACCAGTTGTACTTAGCCTCGTTATAAACTTCACCATGTACTGTCCTTTCCCCTGCCTTATCTCCCCTCTCCTTCAAGGGCAGTGCTGGAATGCTAGAGTGGTGCTTTTGCTGGGAGCTGTTCTGAGCTAAGAGGAGAGGCCAAAATGACCCTTCCTCCTATTCGGTGTTTCAAACAGCTTCCGTCTGTGGGGAGGGGATGTATTGAGAATGTGTGAGAGAAAACACTGAAAAGGGAGAAAAAGCACAAAAAGGGAGGGGGAAAAAAGTACAGCAAGGAAGCTAGAGACAAACTTCCAGTTGTAGATTATTTCTCACCCAGGTTCTAATTAGGAAGCCTCTTACAGGACTGTGAAGCTGTCAGGCTGCCAAATGTCAGCGTGTTTATCGGAGATCAGGCAAGTCTCCTGTCTGCAGCAGCTACAGTTTGGTGCCATGATCCTCCTGGGTTCTTCCACTATGTGTGACTTACACTCAGCATTGGCACCTCTGGGGCAGCAGTGGAGGGCTTGTCCTTTTCCCCAGGAATCCAGAAATAAACCTTTTCCTGGGATTTGGCCCCTTCATTCTGGTTGTGCGCGGAGAGGGTTAACAACAGGGTGCAGAGCCGCTTCAGCAGTATGTGACTCAGATTCCCAGGGAAATCCCCAGCTTATCTGATGGAGCCTGTTAGTCTGCTAATTGAATAAGCTCCTATTAAAAGTGCAATGTTTTTTAATGACTGCTAACAAAGGGCCAGATTCTGATCTGATCTTTTTTCTTGGGATCATTTTTGCTGATGGTTGGGCCCTGCCCCGATTGCGGGGTGGGAGGGCAGCAGCTGCCTCCCCAGAGCCTGGTCTTGCTCAGAGTGGAGGCCTGAAACGAAAGCCCCAGCTCTAGGGCCTTGCTGGTGCAAGTGAGTTACCAACTGGGCATCAAAACGTCACTTTTAATGAGTCAAGACTTCATGAAGCGTAATAGGCAGGAAGCTTTTAATGGGGATCTTTAGGAAGAGGGAGAAGGCTGCAGTGCAGCCAGCAGAGGAAGGCATTTGTTGGGAGACTACCAAGGACTCCATGTAACATAATTGCTGCAAATATTTAATACACGATCCAAGCCCTGCTCTGAGTAATTAACTTTCCCAGTGTTGAAATCAGGTTGATTTGTTGATTCTGCATATAAGATGTTGTCTGTGTCTGCATAGAAAAAATGCTGTGTATGCCTCTGCATATGCACATTCAAACCTTAATTTTAATTAAAATTATGTGCATTATATCTGTATCTCTTGTTCTCTATGGGAATTGACTTTGAGAAGGTATTTGCCTAATAGGAAAAGAAAAAACTGTGGTTAGCATTTAAAGTGAACTTAGCTGGGTTCCAGGGTGCTTCCAAAGGAGAGCCTAACAGCTCTGATTTCAGCCAGGCCCTGCCCTCCCCGCCATGGGGTTGAGCTCTCACATGACCCTGTAAACACATTTGCCTTCCTCATCTCACCTGAAACTCCCAGCGGGTTCTCCACGCCTATGTCATATCAGAGCCATGAAATGTTTTCTAATATAATCATAAGGAGACTTTATTTTTTCTTGCTAACCAGGAATGAGATCTGGCCACCTTCACCCCACGTGCCTCCACACCTACCCAGTTCCTTTGTGTGTCCCTTTTGGTTTCCTCCTAGGAAAGTTTATTAGAATGCAGGAGGTTCTTTTAGAAGGTCCCATGTATCCACACCGACACTGAGCTGCTGTTTCATAAGCAATCCATAAGTGGTGGGGGTTTTTTCCCTACGATAACAATAGCAAAGTGTCAAAAATTTGAAGCTCCTGTTATCGGTGGCAGATCCTAAACCCCATTTCTCAGCCTGTTTTCTATTCCCCACTCCCCGGCTGTCAGATGCTGTGACATGGCTCCATCACGCCACGACTCGCGGTCCCAACAAACAGAAAATGATTTCCAAGCAGCAAACACGCTGTTTACTTTCCAGAAAAATTGCACTTTCCCGTCTGACAGCTGATCAAGGGATCTCCCGCTGCTGTCAGCATGAAGAAGTGTTTAAACACAGGGATGGAAGTTTAAACATTTTCTCATTATCACAGAATAAAAAAAAAATAAATTAAAAAATAATAAAAAAACCCCCAAAAACCCCAAACCCAAAATAAAGGCATTGAGGCTGGGGGCCCACCTGCTGTGCCGGTAATGAAGCGCTGCCACGTGACCCACCGGCGGGGGCTTTTATCTCTGCCCCAATATCATTACTGAAGTGACACCTATCACATGACCCACATCAGGGCTTTCATCTGAGCTCCCCAAATGCAGGTCTAGCTTGTGAGGGGGATTTTCCTGGCGCTTCCCCCCCCCCACACCATCCTTTAAAGAGCATTGACCACTTGCGCCGTTACAGACATGGTTTGCAAGTATTAAAGCCCTCTTTTTTTTTCATGGGGATATGTGATTTGGCCGACAAAGTTGGTCTGGGCTGAAGTAAACCAGAATCTTGGCCTGGTAAAGAGGTTATTTCATTTACTTCAAGGTGTTTTTACAGCAAATATTTAAGTCTGCTGTTAAACTCTCTTTACATAAAAGGGGATGTTAAAGGATTTCTCCAAAATCTCAGATTTGTTTTTAATTTTTTATTAGGTGGTGAGAAGAAACAGTTTGATGACCCTCCAGCACAATGATCTCCATTTACATGCACTTCATAAACTCTCACCTGCTTTACCAGCGCATACTACCTCTGCCAAGAGAAAGTTTTCTGGAAAAAAGGAAAGGTCAGTCCTGCATCTCTTTGCCAATGTCTGGGATTTTTTGTGAGGTCTTCAACAGCAAACACCGCAATTTGCAATGGGCCCACTTACACAACAGCAGTACTGAGCACTTACTTGCCAGCACCCATTCAGTTATTACCTCAAAACAGAACGTCAAACATCCGGATGTGACAGGGGATGACCACCCACATGAACTACATGTGAGCAGGCTGGAGATAAAGGAGTCTGAACATCATGGCTTTTTCCTGCTCCTCCTTTCCCACTCCACATTCAGCCATGCATGAAGTCTGATACTTCTCTGACCCCTTCATAGTCTGATTCAGCTCACTAAAGCAATGAAAAGCTAACTCAGCAAAAGAATTAACAGCTTTCTACCTGTTTAGTGAGTTAAATCAGTTCATCAAGGGCTTAGAAAAGTGCCAGAGAGCAAGAGGGAAAGACTGTGAAGTTCGAAGCACGGAGGGAAATGAGGGAAGCAGGACCACCTTTTTGAGTGGCACAAACTTGGTACATGAATTCAGATGTTTCTTTTTACCTGGTCTTCTTCACTCATTACAACACTACGTCCATTTGTTGCCCCTGAGATTGTGCAGGCCATGGGATGGAAAATGTACTGAGATTAGAACTCCTGGTGTGAATAGTGCTCCTGTTAGCTTGGGAGAGGAGTGATTCTGGGGCAATTTCTCTCTCCGATCTGGCATATTTAAGGCATTGAGCCTCCGGTGTTGATTTAATGAACAGAAGAGTGTTGGGTTGCAGCACATCCTTTTGCCGGGGTCTTCCTGGCTTTCTGCCCCTCCATGTAACACAGCTAGAATATATCATTTGACTCTTTCGCAATTTAGTGTAAGAATTTTGGCCACTATGGGGTAGCAGCTATGTAAAAGAGCAAAGCCATTCTCTCTGCTGCTCCAGGACAGAAGACATTTATAACTGATGCTCTGGATAGACATCATGGGGAAAGTGATTCATCATTAGATCCCTCACTGCCCATGCATAACTAATCCTTTCAATTTACATATCTCAAGCATTTAGTGGCTCTCAATTAGGAGCAGACATCCAGGCCATGGCAGGCATTAGAGATTCTGCTTCTTCACTGCTCGTAGCCCAGCCATATCCAAGAGTGCCAAAGGAATGCAGAACACCCCATCCCAACTTGGGCATCATTTACAGCCTTTCTGAACATGCATATGACAATGCAGCATAACTCAGAAATGGAGAGCTATCTTCTACCTACGCAGGCAGCCAGCCCCTTTAGAAAAGCTTCTTAATTGTACCAGTTCTTAGAATCTTTTGCAATGCAACAGCCAGTGCCAGTGTGCTTAAGAATTACTGGTTTTATTTTAAAAAGGTTCCAAATGCCCTTCTCTCCACAAATAAACCTGCATATGGGAAGCTGACAGAGACACATGCCTAAGTAGAACTCTATAGGATATTCTGGCCTGATCTTGCTTAGACTGCTGTGAGGTCATTGTAATATTATTCCAGATTCACTGTAGAGCAAATTAAAGCCAGAAGGTCCTAATATTGGGACAAATTTTTGTTCAGTATTGCAAAGGGAGGTTAGGCATTCACACTCACTTTGACAGTGGCTGTTTGGGAGATCTGGGTCCATGCAATCTAGAGGTGGAAAGGCTTGGGGACATAGCTTTCCTTCTCATCAAGGCAGAGAAGTTTAAGGACTGTCACATAATATAAGGAATACCTCTTGTTCTCTTAACTGAGCAGTGCCTGCAGATAGTCTATGTGCTCTTTTATGTAGCTAATCGATACGTTCCTGCAATTATGTCTACAGCAAGGGCAAAGGAGAACACAAACAGTGTGCCCAGGTCTGTAGTGTTTGGTTAACAATGAACTGGGGTGGGGCTGGAGATGTAGCTCCCTTACACTGAAATGACACCTTCCAGCTCTTCCTATGGCTGCCACCTATTTCCCTGGTGTTTCCCCATAGCTCCATGACTGGTTTTGTTCCAGTGCCTCAATGCTCTGCATAATTCTTGCTCAGAGAAGTTCTCCCAGTCATGCCAGTGACACTACTCAGATGAATAGAAAGTATTCAAGAAAGTTTGCATGCCTGCACCTTAATGATTTATCTTTGCCTTCCTCTTCTTCACAGATCTGCTGTGAGGTTACACCAAGGCTTCTGGTTTCTGATGTCCCAGAGCTCAGAAGAAGTATCCCAGATAACTGAAACCAAGCCGACTAGCACTTGAACACAGTAAGTTGCTTGCTTTCCTAATTCCTCCAGGAAGAATGCTATAAGAAATTTCACAGTAACTGTAGTTGGGAAAGAGCGCTCTGATTTCCCCATGTATCCTGATCAGCACTCACCTCAGATTAGCTTTCCTTCTCATAGTCCCTCAACAGACCTGAGATCAAGAAGAGAAAAACACCCTGGTAACTCATTAATGAGCCAGGACTTTCTGCAACAGCTGGACAAAAAATGGCCTGTGTTTGGCTGCATCTTAATTCTTTGCCATCTCCCCTCTGCTCATCAACACCTGCACACATTTGGGACCCAGTATAAGAAGATCCCTGAATTCAGCTCTAAGCAACCAGTCTGCAATGCACATGTCTAATGCTCTGCTGGTGTGGAACCAGTATGCTGGTAATCCTGTTAGTAATGGCAGAAGCTCCCTCTAGGAAATTATAACAAATAGTCTTCAACAATTCCTTTGTTGACAACTTTATCCAAGAAACCATCTTCCCTGGAGACTTCACTCAACTTTTGACTAATCCCCTCCTTCCCTCAGGAGCTCTTTTGTTGGAGGAGATTGTAGGCAAACCCCAGGAATGACAGGTCTCTGTAAGCCTTGGATCAGCCTCTACATTCTTTCAATTGTCAGTCCCCATCTGTCCTGTTTATACATCGATCTTCTGGACCAGGGATCTCTCTATTAAGTGTCACATCATTGAGTTTATTCTGCAAGTCTAGTGTCCAGGCTGTGCTGTTACATCTTCGTTGCCAAGTCAATCTTTCTGACATTGCTTTCTGAAAAACAAAAGGCAGGACATCTGCACAATTTAATTCTCTTCTACTGAAAGGTGATTTTAAAAAGCACTCCCTTCTCCCTGAGCAAACTCTGTCCTTTTTTTTTTTGTACTCTCAAAGGTTTTGCTTCGTTTTGTCAATATTAAGAATTATTTCAAAGAAAGATCCTTGCTGCAAGGAGGCTAGAATCTGCCCCTGTTGTAACAGAATTTTTTTAGGATAAAAATCCATGGCCTAAGTCCTAAATCAAAAGGAAAAATAAATCCTGATTACAAATATTCTGCAGGGCTAGTGCCTTCAGTTACTTTGCTTGTTAACAGTTTAAACAAGCTCTAATCTTTCTGTAGATTCATCTATACTTGGCCAGTACAGTAGCACATACATATAAGAAACACTGCATTATTTATCTGCATTTTGAAAGGCAGCATGAGAATGGACGCAGATTCCAACGATCCGTATGTTCCTCCTCAACAGGTAAAGAGGTGGAATAGCATAGAAATGGATTGAGTGTTGGCATGGAGTGTATGTCACCTGGATAGACACTTGGTACTCTCCTTCCTTCCTGAAACCAGAAGGAGAACAAGAAGACTGTGACAATGGTTTGTTCCTTACTGTGTTGCTCAGGGCCCATGGATTCCTGATGGAGCCTGGTATGTTTAGTTTTTTGGTTTTGTCTATTTTTGTAACTTAACTCAGGTTGGCCAATGAAGGCAGGCTGGCCAGTTTCATTATGTTCCCAGGAAATTCCATTCCCTCATGTGCCAGCATGAGGCTGTTGTGCTTTAGATGCCTATCTACCTCTGATTAGATTTGAAAAAGCATATAGAACCCCCTGCTTTCCATTGGTAGCCTATTAAAATGACAAAAAAATTCCTGTTTCATTTGTAACCGTGCTTGCATGTCTGAATCCAGATGTCTTTTTTAGGAAAAGAATTAATAACATGAACACCATCACTTATAGAATGTTTTCCTGTAATGAAGTGCAGAAGAAAACTTGAGTTGACATTTAAGCTTGTTTAGTACATTTTTAAAGCAGCATAAAAAAGGGACAAAATCACTTTAAGGCCAAGTTAATATTAAAAAAAAAAGAAAATGTTAAAGAGTATCTCCAACTCTTTTCATGCTTTCACTATTTTAACTTATGTATTAGTGAAATACTCTCAAAACCAGTTAAAACTGGTCAAATACAAATTCACTGAAGTGAAGAATGAGTACCCTCATCGACTGAGTTGTCCCAGAAGCCTTAGTGGAACTGACAACCAGCTTTTTGGGGAGGATTATTTCCTCTGTGATCACAGAGAGGGAACAGCTGCCCTGTCTGCACTTAGCTGAGCAGGTGAGCAGGGAATGTATTCAGGCTGCCTCCAAAACCCAATCTGGTCACAGGGCTGGCAGTGTTAGGTCCTTCTTGAAAGGACTGGAGGCTGTCCTATCTGCCTGCTGTTGTCTACGTGATGAGGGCAGATGGGGCAGAGAGAGGCTGTGAGACCAGGCACTGCCTGCTGGGACCTGATCCTGTAGCAGGTAAATCTGCATGCGTCTGAAAGCACGGACAGGTAGCTGAGGTTTGCCCTGTTAGCACAGCTAGGTTGCCTCTTGCCTTGACAGAAAATTGGATAGTCAAACTCATTTGGCCTCAAGATCAGTTTCCAGGTCTGCCCTGCAAGCACAGACCCAGGCAGTGACACTGACTGGACACATGCTGTTAACAAATGCACAAAGTAAACAAAGACACAGGATATAACAAAAGGGTATTTTCCAGTAATTTCTTTCAATAATAATGATTTTAAGCGATCTTTTGGTCTTTCTGTAACAGGAGATGAAAAATATGATGCTGAAGCATTGTTTTGAGGTATGTCATATTAAAATGATGATTAATTAAAACCAAGGATGTTATGAGCTAAGGAGATTTTGGCTAGCTCTGCTCAGGTTCCACTGTGTGTGAAATCAAAACAAGCAAGCTATAAAATGTGAACTCAATAGACAAGGACAAAGGCAAACAAAACAATTTGGTCAGTTTAAGCAATGGAGAAATGAAGCAATATTTTGACTGGGGAGGCATCAGAGGAGGCATCCATCTGAGTCTTGGGAATATGATGAAACAAACCCAAACCTCCCATGATACCACCAAGCATTGTGGGCTATTGGCTTGCTGATCTCTTCTCTCTGAATGTGAGGTTTCCCACTTTGTCTTCAGCCTGGGATGTGGTCATCCAGCCCTGGGTATCAGTTCTGTTTTCCCACCTTCAGTACACAAAGGAATTCATGTGCTAAGGATGATGGCAGCAGCTTTGGCAGTGGCAACTACGTGCTTACCCAAGAGTTAGTTAATCATCTTTGCTTCTACCAAAACTTGCTTGAACCTTGTGAGAGATGGCCTTTTCGGTAAGAAACAAAGAGGTCACACATTTCAGGTTGCAGTCTCACTTCTGGAACTGTGAGCACTGATTGTCCTGTGGAAAAAGCAGGATAAAGAGAAAGCTGCAAAATGGTCCTTTTCCTTCACTGTGCTACTTTCCTAATGATCTTCTGTGACATTAGCTACAATATAAACTCATTCAGGATCCTATTTCTCACAGCTCCGTTCCTTCTGATTGTTTTGGGAAACGATTTCTTTAATCTAGGCACCCTTCTCTAGAAATCTCATCTATGTGGAGGTTTTTTTTTTTCCTTTTCCTTTTTCTTGGAGCAACCAGCAAAATAGTGTTTGGTAGAACAGTGGTAGGAATGCAACCCGCTAATCAAAAGGATTCAAATGGATCTACACACTGCCAAGCTCTCTCCTTCCCACCCAGCAGAGGGGGAAAAAAAGAGAAAGAAAAAAGAGATAGAGCGAAGGCACGGAGCTTCTCTCCTTCAGCAATCTCACAAATGCAAAACCTTCCACTCCAGTGACTCCTCATTAACTTACCAAATCTGACAGTCTAATTATCGTAGCTGCTTCACGCTTAGAATAAATAAATACTAAAGTGGGTGTTTAAAGAAATTGAGCAGTGAAATTCAGTCATCTAGACAGTCAATAGAGAGTTTATTTTAAATTTTTATATTCTTATGTATTTATATCATTTTAGGAAAGATAATGAGATAGTTGTCTTTCAGGCTAATTGAGTTCCTAGGCTCATGGTTGCTTGCTGTCACAATCTCAAACTTAGCTTTAACTTTTGTGCCTTAGAAATCTGATCACTACATTCCCATTTGCTCTTTTCTGCTGATAACTGGGTGAAGGCAGAAGTGCACCTGAGGATGGGAAACAGCTACATGAGAGTTCCAGTCTGGATGTCTTTCACAGCAAACAAGACAACTAAATCTTCTCAGATTAGCATTGAAGAGTGTTAAAGGGAAAATGGAAGTTATAGAAACCTCAGATATAACTTGCAATTAGACAAAATACAGAAAAACATCTGCTAACCTCTGATGCAATAGCATCTGCCTCCATGAGGGTATTAACACCACTCCTCCCCAACAGCAGTTCATCTCCCTGAACAATAAGACCTTTATAGAGATTCTCTGGCCTGAGATCAATGGGAGTCAGAGCATTTGATCCATGTCTGTAGGACTTTGTTTTCACAAGTCATGTGGGCCGAACTTTGCGCCAGTTGTGCTTTTGCAAGAGCATGAACTGGGTAGTGAGCAAAGGAAACCTTCCTTCTTTTCCCATCTTCCCTTTCACCCTGTGCTTCTATACAGGGCCCATCATGGTCTGCTCCAGGCCAGTGCCCAGGGAAGAACTTAACCAGGGCAACATCTCCAGAGGCCTGTGCCCTTGGCACGCATCTGCTGTGATGTTGCAATGGCTCTTTCCCAGGGTGGTGGCTTAATGACAGAATACAAAACCTCAGTGCCCTGTCAGTACTTACTCAAGCAGACCTTCCACCACTGTGGAGATCAGGCCAGGTGAAGTGCAGGGTGTTTTTCCTGAGTTAAGTGAAGATTTGCTTTATCACGTCACAGAAAAGACTGCTGCTGGGTCAGGAGTGACAGCTGATTTGCTGTTCAACACCAACTTATTTGGTGGTTTATTCCCTTATTAAGACACAGATTCATACATCTGGTGGGAACTTCCTAGGTGTCCGTATCTGATATACACTATCTGATATAGTGAAGGATATCCATTTGCTGTATACAGAGGTGGCAAAGCACAGAGGTAAAATTATTTAAGCTACTATATAAACCTGTTAGCTATATAAAAAAACCTAAGAAAACCAGCCAACCCAAGCAAGATGTCCATGAAAGTCAGCTCTATTTTATATGTGCCCTGTCATAACACCTACCAGCGCTGGCTAATTCTAACAGTAATAGGATTTTTAGAAAGCAATGGCTTACAGCCTTAACCTCCTCATTGCTTATGCTTGCTTTGCATTAGTTTAGATGCAACAGGCATGAAAATGACAGCACCAAGCCTCCCTCCTCCTGCCTCAGAAAAGCTGAGTAGCGGGCTGTTTCAGGAGAAATGGTACAGTGTCATCACCACCTGGCACACTGGTTTTGAATTGCTGGGAGCAGGTAACGATCAGAGACCAACCATACCCAAAAAGAGCAGCAAGTCCCTCCTAGTCAAAGCCGGGATCACACCCGTGCAACAATCAATCCTCCTCACAGAGCACGAGTTGGTCTTGATGACTAGCTGCTAAGTCAATAGTATGCCCAGAGTCAAATGTCTCCTGAACTGTGAGAAAGGTCTGTCCTGAGCCTGGACATCGGTCCAGTGGGGTTAGGATCTGAGGAGCCAGCTCAGACCTCCCTGGCTAATGTGCCTGAGTTGTTTGGTCAGAGCTCTTGCAGTATGTTTTCTTGGAAGCGCACTGGTGCTAACCCCAAATCCCACTGCTCACCCTCCCTGCTTATGAGTCTAGTCTGAAGCATTCGTGGGCAAAAGAGAGGGAGAATAAACCAAATCTATAAGTAACAATAATAAGCTGCAATTGTTACTGTGTCTGACCTGTCTGACAGCAGTGAGATACCTTCTCAGAAGGCCCTTTGCACTTCAGGACTGACACCAAGTTGAGAGCACAGCTTATGCTTTCTTGATTCAAGGATCTCGTCTTTCTTCCAGGAGTGATTAATTGGACAGAAAACATTCTGCTTTAGCAGGTGGCAAAGGGTTAGGCTGAAGTTTTATCAGAGCTGTTGTAGTGCAGGGCTGCACTACACAAAGATAATTGTCTCAGGATTGGCTTAGGCCAGAAAAAATACAGCAAATGCTCCAGTTTTATGAAAGGTCATCACTGCCACCCCTCAGGCTACTAGCCACAGTGGAAGGAAGCTCGAGATTCCCCTGCTCCTCTCCTCTGTTGCTATATCCAGAGGTAATGGTGGCACGTGCAGAATTAAGGCCACCAAAATGGTGAGTGGGGTTATAACCTGGGCCTTAGCAGCCTCTTCTGGCGCGAGAGGCACAGGAGCGAGCAGCTTTAAGAGAGGCCCCTCTGCGGACCAGCCCCACTCAGGACACAGAGAGTCTTCCTCTCTTACAGCGTGGGCTATTCTTTTGTTTTTAGCACTTTAGCATCCAGATGAGCATAAGCAACAGCAAACTGTTCCCCTCTGCAGGAGCTGGCCACTGGGAAGCAAAGAGCCTTGTGCTCCCTCTCGTCCTTCCCAGGGGCAGCACCCAGCCTCTATCCATTGGCATTCCCCTCAGTAATCAGAAACACGACATTTGGAGGGGTACTTATTGAAACATTGATTTCTTCAATTATTTTTTTCCCTAGGAATAGACCTTTAAAAAACATCCCCCAGCGTCCTGCTTGTCATAGCAACTTATAAAAAGAACAGTTATGGATAAAATTATTTCATAAAAATAGAAAATAATTTCTTATGGGAACCTTTTATTTTTCCCAAGTTTGCTTCCTTCTTACTCTCTCACGCACCTTGGGATCAACCCCTACTCCTTTCACCTTTCATCTCCCGCTCATTCTTTGCCCTTCTGCATTAACTTTCTCCTTCAGAGGATGGGGATGAATAGCCAGCATCCTCCAGAACAAAGTGGGACCAGAATATATATAAAATCTGCACTGTGTTATCATAGCAACGAGAATTTTAAAATGATACAGTGTAATTCCAAAATAGCGTGATGCCAAAGTGACAGAAGAGAACCAATGTCTTACACGATTATGGCAATAGGGATGGCTACATGGGGAATTGTGCAGAATTGCCTAATTTTTACAGGCTTAATGAGTCACTCATTAATATGGTCTTGCATGATCATACTGTACTTTTTTTCAGCCCCGTGCACTTTGATTCTGCTCCCAACACATTGGTTGCTATGATAACGCCATGCAGTTTCCTGTCCACAAGGTACTTCTTGCCGCAGTGTGGGGGATAATAAATGTGGGATGGTGCATAAACCCAGGTGAAATTAATCTATCCCCTCTCTGCCAGCATGTTGGAGAGATTGACACATTATGCCAATCTGCTTTCTCATTCCTTCTATTTCTCCTCACTCTCTCCCTTTCTCTCACACTGTCTGTCTCTGTACCTGTTTTTTTCCACACACTCTCTCTCTCTCTTGGCACTGACACTTTCATCTTCTCCCTTGGGGATTGGAGATGTCACTGCGGGAAGTGCTTGTCCGCCTCTCCGGCAGCAGCAGAGCCCTGTGGCTTTGACAAACCTCATTTAATTGGGAGGAAGCCAGGAGGGTTTGAAAGAACTGAAACATCCACGAAACTCCTTTTATCAGGCATAATTTAAACTCTGCATGGAAAAAACCCTATATGTATAAAGAAAAGTCAACTTCCCTCCTGCTGTGCGTGCTCCCCTCCTCCCCCCCCGGCACAGGCAGGCTCCTGCGAGATTCCATCTTTTCATTTTTCTAAAAGTGTCAAAGTAGATTTGTGCTCTGTGGCTGGGTGAACAGAAAAGGAATGCAGATGTCTCTCACTCATGCACATACACACACAGAGCACCTTCTGAAGGGCAGCAGTTTGGGAGAGATGCTAGCTGGATGCTCCTTCACTTGGGATGTGTCACAGGCGCCAGAAATTAGGTTTTCAAGTAGCTTGACAACACACTCCGAGAAGGCTTCTTAATTGCTCCTGTCTTAAAAAAACACACCAAACTAACTAGTGTAGTGGGTGCCCAGGAGGTAACAGGGAATGTGAGTGCTCTCTGGCCTTTTGCCCAATAAGAGGGAGCTTTTCCTAGTGAGGAACAGAACCTGTAGCTTGAGAGACCCTGTATTTATTGTCAGCTCAGGGCAGGAGAGGCAGATCTCTGTGTATGCAGCTGTGTGCTTAAAAGAGAGCAAGGGAAGAAGAAAATAAAGCAGGTAAAACTGAGGGAGGACTGATGCGACAGGGTATGAGGAACAGCTGTTGTCTCTGAACATCAAAAGGGAGCAGGAAGAGCGGTCCAAGGGAATTGGGGCTAGCACGTCATGCTGAGCAGCTGGGAATTCAGGACATCAGGAGGGACCAGCATGTGAGTTACACTGAATACACAGTGTGAACCAGCCCAAGGGAAAGCTCTGGGCCCCTGGGGTTACAGAATGGGGGAGAAATGAGCTGTCAAAGTATACACACCTCTGCTTTCTAAATGTACCACGGTGGCAGCCCATCCAGGTCCCCTTGTAGTATTAACACAGTGGTCAAGTGGAAGAAAACAGAAAAAGAAGCTGACATATTTGCAATGGGATGTAAACTTTGCAGCATACGAGAGTAGGGAGGGAGGATAGGCAGATGTCTAAGTGAATGGCGGAAACTTTCGAAGTACAGAAGAAACTCACAATAAATAGCATGTGAAGTAGCTCTTAGTGAGTTGAAATCGAGAGTTAGCTTACCAGCAGGAACCTGGTAGAGCTGAGGAGGCAGAGGGCTGAAGAAGCCATGAAGAAGCGCATGTTGCGCAGAGATCCGGCCTCGGGGGAAGGCTGTAAGCATCTTGGAGGCCAAATCCTCCGCTCCTGGCACCCTGCTCAGCCTAGGAAAACAGGACAAAAAAGGCAGAGGAGATGACCAGAAGCCAGAAAGCTGGAACCAGAACTTGACCCAGCCCTTCTCAGATCCTGAGACAGATAGTGGAGGGACATAGAGGGAGCACAATAAACTGAACCCAGCTATATAGTTTTCCAGGACATTTGCTTTTCTGTGTGAGTTTGATTATATTGGAGTGTATGGATCCAGGATTTCAGCACATACTCATGTTTTCAGAGAAATTTTGGAAATAAATGGTTATTTTGTAAAAGGAAAGTTGTAAGTAAAAGGCAAAACGCTGCTGAGGAGACTACGTTTTACATGCCATAACTGGAATATCAGAGGTTGGTGTTACCAGTTTAGAGCGACAGTGCAAGCACACAAAACAACCTGACTGGCCCACTGAGCAGACCAGAGGTCAAAACTGAAAAACAATTAAGAAAATGCCATTTCCCCTTTTCCTACCCTAGTACCAGCCATGCAGCTGGTTGTAAAATATGTTGGGATTCATGATGATCAATCCGTTTCTCAGGATGAGTGCTTAAAATAGATGTAATACACACATGCTCCGTGCCCAGCAAATACGAGTGCCAAGTGGCTGCTTTCTAGAGGAGCGCACAGCTGGAGACAAGGAAGTGGAAGAGAGAAAACAAACCAACAAGGAAACAAATAAAAATAGTCATTTAGTTTTACAGCTTTTACTTTGTTTGTTTGTTCTGATCGTGTTTCAGCATCAGGAGGCCCATCAGAGCACGGCCTGTTGTGCTTCCTCCCTTCGCCCCACTGGTGCTTCCCCTCCAAGTGACATCAGGCACCGGGATCCCCCTGCCCCTGCACTCCCCCTCCCTATACAGGACATTTGACATGCTGACATTTTTGTTTTGAGGAGATAAAATGTAAAAAAAAAAGGAAGGGAAAAAACACAGAGAGAGAGATGCTGAGAAACAGGTTTATAAGAGCTGTCTGGCCTCACTGTGGTAGGTAACTGCTGAATTCTCACCTCCAGCAAAACAGTTCGAGCCCCTGCTGCCTTGGGGAGCAGGGACTGGACAGGGAGCCAAAGCATCCAGCCAGAGGCTGCTTGCTAGAGCTGCACATCAGGCTGCCCCTTAATGCCCACTCTGTCCTGCTGCTGCAGGCTCCTACACTGGGCAGCAACATGGTTCAGTGCTTCCCACCATGGCTCAAGGCTTCCTGGTGGTGGCTGAGCTCTGTGCAGAGCTCCCCTTTGGTTTCTTAATTGGCCATGGAGAGTCATGGCTGATTGGTCTGTATGAAGCAGTTCTTTCCTTCTCAAGAGCCGAGCACGCCAAGGCAGCCGTTCGGTCATATTGGTGGAAGGACTCTGTAACACAGAGTTGGAGCTGGCCCACATGCAGCCCAGAGCTCTGCTGCAGAGGAGCTGGGCCAGCCTGTCAGTATGGGGCTGTAATGGGGCCTGTCAGGGGATTATGGCCAAAAACCAGAAGTGTAACACAGCAGACTTGCAAGGAATATAGTATTTCTTTGTTCAGGCTGAGAGAGGATTTGTTCTGTTCCAGGGCCTGTGTTATCAGGGTGTGTTTCTGAAGATGTGTGTGACAATAGCTGGCATTTCAGCAACCTGTGCTTTGCTAAAAACTGCCGCATGTTTGTTCAGCCATTCAGGACAGTGTCTGGGAAACCCAGCTCTGCAGGCCAGCACACTTCCCTCCAAGCAGGGCTGGATTCCAAGCAATGAGCTGAATAGATAATAAACAGCAGTGATGAAAAATCTGATTACGTCCTCAAAGAGTATTTGATTCTTGACCTGTGCATGAACACAGTCCTGAGGACACAGCTCTGTCTAGTCTTTTCCTACGCATCTATAAAGCCTGTTGTGTACCTCAAGATTAGTACTGGCGGGGGTTGATTTTATTGGCTCTCTGAGCTACGTTAGGGCGCTTTGCCTGATTAGAAATTTATTTCACTGATACATATATACATTACGTATATGTGCATGTCTGTGTACATATATAAGCTTGAAAAATATTCCCTCTCTTAGCACACTAGGGAGTGATTGGGTGGTGTTGGTGTGCCTGGTCAAGCCGAGGTATGTAATCATGACCCTAGACTCATAGCTTTTGTCCACTGAGGAATGATTTTTCCCCTCCTAACTAATCACGGGATTATTTCATTGTCTTGTGAAAATGCTGTCCTAGCACATCTCCCTTACCACTGTTGAGCAACATCCCTACAATCTGTTTCCAGAAATGAAAAGTGGGACAGTGCAAAGACTGTCTTCAGTCCGGGCAAGAAAGCCTGTGAAAGTATGACCCTCTGGACTGAACTGTGCCTTGCAAAAAGCTGCTGGTAATGTCATTGAATCACTGCTTATCTGACAATAATCACTACTCCTCAGAGAATAATAAACCCACTATGTGCCTACCTCTACCGCGATCTCTCAAAACCAGTTGCTTAACTGACGTTAGATCTGCTTGTTACTACAGAACCACCCTACTCTTCCTGAGCTTGCCAAAAGAGCTCATTTCAAGTTAAATGATTGCATAAAGAAACAAATAAACCCAGAGGTGATTTTGACATTGCTGTTATAGGTGGCTTACCTGTCACAGATGACTCGGAGTCTCTGAGGTCTCCTGGAAGCAACCAGTTCTAGAAGGTGTAATATGCAATCACAGGATTAAACGAAAATCAAGCCACAAACCATTCTTTGAGCCCTTTCAAAAAACGTGTGCTCAGAATTTCAAAGGGACCTATAGAATCTGTCATCTTAGTATTTATAAATATACATTATTCCTATAAGACTTGAGTACCAGCATTGATGTTAATAAAGCTGTTCCAGCTCTGTAACCCTTTCCTTTCATACATCTGTGAATATAGGCCTTGGGCCCCCTTCTGTTACTGTGTGAGTCTTAGATTTGACTTCAATAAAAGCAGTATCAGTCCCTAAAGCCTTCACGCGAAGGAAGCAGAAAGAGGTTTGCAGGCCTGGATCCGCAGCAATTGGCTTGGCTCACCAAGCAGCTGCTGAGCTTCATGTATTGCCCTGTGCACACACGGGGCTTTTCTGCATGGATCTGGCAAAAAGAGTGGGACAGAGCAAAGGCACTTGGGTGCCACTCTCTTCTTGTCCACTGCTCTTGCTGTCAATCCCTCACTAAGTTTGTTGTTTATTATCAAATTAACCTTTTTCATATAGGCTTTGTACTTACTGATTCAAACATCTCTACCAGATTGGAACTTTGCAGAGTTTGCAGTTTTGGGAAGGCTGTGTTGTTGTTGCCATTTTTCAAGGACACATTTCTAAACATTGTGGAAAATGTAGACGAATACATTCCTCAAATGTTTTCTTACAAAGCATGAGTTTTCTCAGGCTTAGATATGAATGAATGGCTTAAGCCTGCAAGAGATCCCCTTAGAGATGATCAACAAAGACATTTTCTTGCATCAGGAAGGCTGTAATTTCTACCCAGCAACATTTTCCTGAGTACCATTTCTGACAGCAGAGATAAACAGTGTTCTAGCCATGGAAAGATGAGCAGGAAGGGTGGTGTCAGCCTCTCTTCCAGCCCAGCCCAGACAAGCATTCCCCATGGCGGCAAGACCACCAAAAGGCAAGCACCACTGGTCTGTTGCCAGTAGATTTGGTGCTTGGCTGGGGCTTACCCTGCACCATCGGAGATCATCTGCCCTCCCTTCCTGCCCAGAAGCATCAGCCACATCATTCAGGGACAGCAGTTGCTGGCTGTGGGCAAAGCAGGGGTACCCTCTGCCTTCGCCTGCGTGGCCATTTCCAGAGTGCCCGGCCCGGGGGCTCGGTCACTCAGTGTCTGACTTGATGCACAGTTTGTAAAAGTGCAAATGACTGAACTTCCAGCACTTAACCTTTCCAGCAGCAATCTTTCACCATTAAGCCAGGCAAGCAGGTTGTTAAACCTGTCTATCACAGGGTAAGTAACAGTTCACAAGTGAAGTGTTCTCCTACACCCAAATACTAAGGTAATTGCTAAAGCAGTAAATGGCAATATAACCTGGGATGGGATTCATGACAGTTTAGGTTCCAGAGCACTGAAATTATTGCAATATATAGAAGTTATATATCAGTATCTTGAACAGCCCCTTCCCAAATCAGTCACGAAGATTAACTCTGGCAGAACGTTCCTCTTGGACCACTAATAACATTTTCTCTGTATCCTCTTTCCTTCATTTTGCCCCTTGACTGTAATAAAAGTGTAGAAATAAATTGTCCATATTGAGTAGAGATGTAAAGTTTCCAGGCAGAATAGAAGAAAAACAATTTTAAAAAATGGTTTGGAAAGCCATAAGATTTTTTTGGTATGAGGTAGAAATTTTTACCCCTTCGCAGAGCTGGCCAAAAACTTTCAGATGTTGTAACTTTCTGCCAGAAAATTCTGATTTGTGAGATGGAAACATTCCATGACAATATATCAATTTCCTTTAATATTTAATAAAAACGTCAAGGTTGTACTTTAACTCTAGTGAAATCTTTTAACATTAATATTCTTTAATGAGTTTAACATAAAAGTTAAGAAGTGCACATTCAGTTGATAACAGCAGGGCAAAATGTTTCAGTGATATCTAAGTGAAATGTCACTGGTTTTGTGTGCATTTTGGAGTGCATTTTCAGGATTAACATTCCAAAGAGGAAATAGAATTTTCTTTTCACTACATATAGCAACACCAGCTTGCTTACTGGGAACTGGGAGGAATACCTGAATTAGAGTCTTTGCTGTCTCGAACAAGCCTCTTGACTTAAATTTATCATTTATATAACAAGGAGATTAATAATTATCTATCTAAGAGCCAGTGAGCCAACTACTGCTATCCCTGTCCAAACACATCTCTCAGTGGAGAATTCTGCTTGAGTGAGGACTGCCAAACTTGCCACTTTGAGTAGACAGAGCTTTGATTATAAATGGAAGATATGGGTAAGAAAACAGTGTGTCTCTGCTCAAGGATTTAACATAGTTAACTAATCCACTTTAAATCAGTTCAGATTAATCTCCTGACTGACCCCATGTAGACAAATGCTTAGAGAATGCTGAGGCCCCTTTGTGTTGAACAAGGTAAGAACAGAGCAGTAAATATTTTCCCTACTGTAAGATTAAGACCAATCTAAAATTGTAAACCAATGTAAACAGCTACTCCTTAAAGGTAAGAGATAAATAATATTTGGATACAATTCCAAAAAATGGATGAACTACTGAATTAATTGTCTCATAGTGATGATATAGACATAAAATGATGGGATTGTGTAGGACTGATTGGCTTTTTTAACAATATGAGTAGATCTGAAAGGTAGCACTTGGGTTTGTTACTCTCTATCTGTATGCAAGGCAGTGTGTGCTAATGAGGAAATACCTTCCTATATGAAAACCCAGGTGGAAGTGGCTAATGAACTGATAATGAGGCAAGCAAGCCAGAGGACAAAAGTTGAACTTTCCTAATTGATGAAGAGAGAGAAAGAGGATGCCAAGTGCTGCTGGATGAAGGCACTGGGGTTGCAGGCTCACAGAGAAAATTTCTCTCATTAGTGAAATCTCTGTGGCTGCAGGACAGAAGCAGAGCTCTGTCTGTGTGGCAGGCTGGAAACTGCAGCCTGTCCCCACCGCCACGGAAATAGGAAGTTTCCCTACAGCCTAGCCAGCATATATTGCACCTTGGTTACAGTGCTGCTCTTCCCTTTAGGATCAAAGCCACATGCAGTTTATTATGACAATAAAAATTTCATCGTTTTAGAATTCAGTTTCCAACCATCCCATTTGTTAAATGAAGCATCAGCATAAAAAGTGAGATAAAAAAAAGCACTCCGAATGCAGACCTCATCTGCATTCTCAAAAATGTTATTTGAAGTTTGCTTTTCAGAGCCTGCTGCTTGTTGCCTCCATCTGCTGGTGACATTTTGGAAACGCAACAGATACTACTCGGGAGCAGATGTTGACCCTGGAAACCTTCTAAATCTCATTCAGTGTAGCAAAGCCTGCAGATATATGAAAAAACAGGCTTAATTTAAGTCATTGCTGCATCTGAAAAAGGCTAGTATAAAACCTGTGGCTGCTAAGTGAGATGATACTGCCTGGCATAGTAAACTCATTAGTCAGCCTGCGTGATAAATCAAGGAGTAAAGCTCACTCATAGTGAGTTCATCATGTTATAAACAAATACACACTGTTCCCCACTCTGTGGAATCCAAATGTCAGAAAATGGAAAAAAAACCTAACTCTGTACATTGGGTGCTCCAATATTCCCAGTTTGGCAAAAGCACTAGCTTAATGTCATGGGCTGTGATTCCTAATCCTTTCCTGCCCTTGACCCCTGCTGTCTAGATTCAAACTTGTAACCATTAATGGGGCTGGACCAAAACACTGGCCTTCTGGTGTCACCAATAGTGTTTAGAGGGGATTTAAACTCACTGCTTTTCAGTGCAGCGAAATGAACACAGCAGTAGATTAATGCAAGGATTTGAGCTCACACAGCATGAGAGCTTTCAAAAATAGTGTTAACAGAGCTACAACTGCCTCTTTCAGGGGAAGCAAAATGAGGGGAACAGAACAAATGAACAAACACAGGGCAAAGCCTTGTCGCTATGGGCAGAGCTCCTGAGCCTGGGGAGCCAGGAAGAGGGCCAGTGAGTATGCTGAGGCATGGGGCAGGAGTTCTCCCAACCCTTCATGTTTTGCAAGGAACTGGTTCTCAAGACAGGGCTGAGGTAAATCCATGTTTTCAGGCCCCATGGTTGCATGTAATTCCTTACCCCAAGTGTCTCTCCTGCAGGGAGGAAGCAAGATCACAAACTGTAGGGCTGGGCATGGAAGAGTTGCTCACCCATCCTTCCTGTTCACCTGGGGCCAGGCACAGGTTGAGATTTTGGCAAACTGTAGGCAATGGGCATTAGGCCCATTTCTAAACTCCTTTGTGCAAGAAGGCACAGGGGCACAGGGTGGTCAAATACTCCTTTGCACATTTCACCCCTTGCCAGTTGCCCATAGAGGGGGCAGGGGAGCTGCTCTTCCTCCAGCTGCCTTGCGTGTGCCTGGCTCACAGAGCCCCCAGCCCACGTTACAGCTCCTCTTCAGACTCTGCAGCGGGATGTGCTCAAGCACACAGGAGTGACAGGAAAACATCTAAAGGTTTCCAGCTTTCATTTCAAAGATTCCGACTAACCCACCTGGTCCAGGAACCCTTCCAGTAACAACTTCAGTCTGGGGCTGAGCCTACACTGCTGAATCCAGTGGGAGTTTTGCCATCAACTTCAATGAGAATGGGATCACACCTCGGTGCTTTGTTTTGCCCATGTTCGTTCCTTGCCGCGGGCGGGAACCTGTTTGTTTGTTTGCTGCCTGCGCTCACTGCGAACATCAATGGGAGTAGCTGAAAGCATTCAAGCCATCAGATTGGGGAAGGCTCCAAAGTTTGTTTGCTTATCTGAACCATCCCAGGCACTCAGATTCCCACAGCTGGGCTGGAAACAATCTCAAGAGAGAAGGTTTTCTCCGGCAGACTCCACAGCTTCCAGAAGGGCTGAGCGTGTCCTGGAGGGGGAAGCAGCACTTGTGCTCCAGGGAAGAGAGGGGAAGTGCACAGGAGCATGTGAATGGCAAATAGCTTCAAACAAAGACTAATTTGCCTTCTTACCAGCAGCCCCATCAAAAACTGACTCGATTTAGTTCACGACTAGAGCATACAGACCAACCTTATATGACTAACCTTCTTCTGTCCAGACTGGTTTGTATAATCCAGGTATGAGCCAAGTGCTTGGTTCCAGTGTGTGGCTGGAGCAGCTCAGAGCCCCTTAGGCAGGCTCTGAGGAGGGGAAAGGGATGTTGCCTCTCCAGCTGGTACACCTAGTGCCCAAAACACAGGCTCAGCACCCCTTTCCCATGTGTTTGCTAGCATGGTGGGATGTTCCCACAGGAAGGTGTCCTCGGACTCCTGCGTTTCTGTCTGATCCAGTCACAAAAAGGCACCAGCATCACAGGTTCACAGCACAGCACGGGTCAATTCTGCCCCGCTGGAGTCCATTAGGGAAACTTTCTACCAAGTCTGAAAACAACTCAGATTTGAAAAATGCTTAAAATGACTAGACTTGTCTTTACTGGAGCTGTTTCCATGCTGCCTAGGTGCCTGTCCTCTCTCTCCCAGCCCTGCTGTTGGCACCCTCCACAGCAGTAGCCAGCACTGCTATTCAGACAAAATAGAGCTAACCAGGAGTCACCGCTCAGGGCAGCTCTAGGCACTTACACATTCTCTGTTGTCTGTATTAGCTTCTTTGCTAGCGTAGCCTTAATGCTTGCACTTTTAGATTGTCCCTCTATATAGCATTGAGATAGCTAAGCATCATCGCTGAGAGCTTTTGGCCTAGTATGAGTAGATGACTGGCATAGAAAAAATTCTTTGTGATCATTTTGTCCCACACATGAGCAATTCTTCCCTTCCAGACTACCCTTCCCAACTTGTAGACTATACCCAGCCAAGCCTTCAACAACTTAGAGAAGAAAGTGCTTCCTCCAGCTGTCTGCTCTGTGCTTGCTCCCTATCCAAATTAAACTTGCTGTGGACAGCGACACATTCCCATTTCACGCTGGTTTGATTAATGTGGCTCAGCTAATTGTGTGAAGGATTCCACTCCTTTCGACTGTGAGACCAGGTTATTGTTCAGCCAATCGTGGCTACCATGTGAAAATGGGGGCTGTTTAGTGTTCATGCATCAGAATCAAAGGAGGGGCATCTTGGACTGGGTCACAGAGCAACACCCACTTCTTTGAAAAGATGTTACTATGCTCTACTAAACCTGTAAACCTCTTGCTCAAAGCACGTCTTCCCCTCTTCATTCCCCCCCTCCCCGCTCCAGATAGACAGGCTCCCCCCACCACTCTCTTAGGGTGCGAGTGTGAGAGAATGGCTAGATTGTAGATGGGTGGATTTCACATTCTAGGGTTTTTAATATTTCACTTTTATATTTCTCTTGCAGAATGATCCTGCTGAGAGGCTGAGAATCAGTGCTCATCATTTCCCCCTCACTGACACTTGAATATATTTTCCCAAGAGAAAACATTAAACAAAAAGAGAAAGAGAGAAAGGGAGAGAGAGAGGGAGAGGAGAGAGAAAGGGAGAGAGAGAGGGAGAGGAGAGAGAAAGGGAGAGAGAGAGCTAGCTTTTCAAAGCATACTTCTCAACCTGCCCACATCAAAATAAGAGACAACTGGCCCTTTGAAGTCCAGGACACAGACTTCTCTACCAGCCCATGTGGAAATAAAAGAAGCCAGCTTTATAAATCACACAGATTTCTCACCTTGCCCACATCAAAATCAGGGACAGTGACCTTTAAAAATGAGGTTTAAAGGCCCCCAAACCAATCTACATAAAAATAAGGAGAGTTCAGATAAACTGTGTCTCCAGGTACCTGTTAGTTTTCTCAATCTATACCAGGAGGCATTGGTCCTTGCACTGAGGAGTGGAAACTACTGACACTGTCAGCAATGCAATCTTCCATCAGCCTAAGATACACACAGCGCT
The DNA here is from genome assembly GCF_004027225.2 of Strigops habroptila. Classification (NCBI taxonomy): domain Eukaryota; kingdom Metazoa; phylum Chordata; class Aves; order Psittaciformes; family Psittacidae; genus Strigops; species Strigops habroptila. Next base: position 12,766,993 of record NC_044281.2, on the reverse strand, counting down.
CAGTGAGGCAACTTTGCCACACGTGTACCTTTGCTTGTATACTAGGCCAACCCCAGTGTTGTTGTAGGTGCTACAACACCACTATCATAAATTAGCTTAAGGGACTTAGTAACACAGAAGCACAGGATTTTTCCTAATGAGAATTATTGATCCAAAAATTGAGTGTCTAGTGAATGGCTCAGAGATAAAGTTGGTATTCTTGTGAGCTAAATCCTACCTGGGTCATAGTTGGGGAGCTTGGAAAGTCCTGGCCAGGTGTCCTCAGTTGGGACCCCCAATACCTGTGCAAAAGGAGAAGGAGAGTGAGAAGAGCAATAATCTCTGCCTGCCGGTACTCTGCCTTTGTGTGGAGCTGAAGAAATCAGTTTCAATGGAGAGAGAGTGGCTTTTACTGTAAATCCAGCATGGATTCACACTGCCCTGCACATAAAGGACGTGGACATTTTAGCACTTGATTTTGTAGCAGAAAGGGCCCTGCTGAGACTGAATGTTGTTGCTGCTGTGAACATCAGTGAAGGTGTACACATCTTCACTGCCAGGTGCTACTCCTGCATGTGTTTGCCAGCCCACAGGTCACTGCTGAAGGTGTCCTCCTGCGCCAGAGCTGCACTGGGGACTTGTTCTGCCCGCTTGCACTGGCAGCCACCAATATGCTCAGCAGCAGCACAGACTGTGAGCTGATGGAAACCCCTGCATTCTGAGATGAAAAAAGAAAAGGTGGCAGGCAGGTCCACAACCAGGTGGTAGAAAGCAGTCCAGTGTCTCATCCTGAAGGGTCCAGAGCTTCAGCAGTGTCTTTGGCCTTTACTGTGAATTGTGGGCTTCAGAAGTAGTCCTCACAGAGCAAAGTCTGGGCCAATAAAGCCTCCTCCAACCTCATTTTAGTTGCTGGAATGTGTTAGATCAAGCATATCTGGATTTCTGTGATGGCTGCAGTTGTGGATGTTTAGTGTTATTATTATTACTTACCACATGCAAAGTGCGTTGTGCCTATTGATACGGATGAGTTGTGCTAAAGAGGTAAAGCCACATATTTCAGAAGAGTTCACAGCATGTGATGTGGTATTATAAATCAGTTCTGCTCACTCCAAGCATTCAAAGCTTATCATCCAGACAACCCCCAATATTATCAGATTTCCTTAAAAAACAGTGAAATTGTAACATGAAAAATGTCAGGGTTTTTTATTTGCTTTCTCTACTCCAGCATTAGATTTGTCTCACATTAGTTACACTTTGCATATGATAGACAATTCCTTTTCCTTAAAATGAAAGCTGAGATATATGATATTGGCCTCACAGAATCTTGTGATAAGATTGCAAGAAAACAGGCATTAGTAAAAAAAATATGTTAAAGTAGGAAGAAATATAAAGCCTGGTTGTTGCAGTTGTTATGCATCTGGTAGCTGATTGCTTTTCTCACAGCTGGGAAATAGCTGTGAGGACAATTACAGCTACCTGGAGAAGACAGCCACAAGTAGGGACTTCATCTCATAGCTGGCACATATTAGCATGGTGGTCTGTGGGGTTCAGCCATGTGAGGATATTGGAAGATGGCTTGCACTGAGGGTAATTTGACAGCTCTGGATGAGGTTGCATTCTTGGCTGGTGTGTGCATCATGTAAGTAGGACAGTTCTGCGCAAAGCAAACTCTTGAGCATGCACAGGAAAGAGAGAGTTGGAATTCGAACCTGAATCCAGAATTTGCTCTCTTTTGCTACCCTCATAGCTTTCTGAGAGGCCACAGCAAAACCTCTAAAATATTCTGCATTGAAAATCCAGGTGTGTGTTCTGGTGTTCCATCCCTGCATATATCTGGGCCCTCATTCTGCACAGTTTCTTGTGAGCCACCAGGCATCAGTCCTAAAGGCATCAGAGGGAGCTGGGGAAGTTCACTACATAGTAAAATCATACTCTCCAGTATCAGCTCAGCACTCTGCCTCTCTCTGGGGAAGAATTTAAGAAAATAGTTATTTGTGCATCTTGTACTTCGCTACATAAAGTTTTCAACAAATGCTTACATTTTGCTGAGTTGAGGTATGAAACCATTCAGAGCACCAATCACTGAATGTGATATGAATATGGATTTATATTTTCTGAGTCTTTTCTTTACAAAAGATGCTATTCCAACCCATGAATTTAAATCTATTTTTTAATTTTCAAGGTAATGGGGCAGGTGATTTATTTTTTTTTCCTTTTCTCTTTTTTCCCCCTAGACCTTTAGTGAGATTCCTTGCCAAATCAGACTACGAGTTATATTTATTTAATTGAAATTAATTATACTCTGGGGATTGCTTTATCTGCTGTGTATCTACCCTAAATCTAGCTGTTAACTCTCTGGTCCATGCCATTAGACAAAGCAAAACGTTTCCTCTGTACTTGCTGCTCTGCCATGCTCCTTCATGAATGCACTTTTAGAGCGAAAGGTCTTGATGCAGCTCAGTTCAGTCTCTTTGGAAGAGGCACAGTTGCAGCCAGGGATGTATTTACAATGCCTGTATTTCAGCAAGCACTTTAAATTGGTGTAAATCATTGTCCTCTCTCTGCCCTCTAACTTGCTTCCCTTGTGATGAACCACCTAAAGGAATCAACCTACCTGATTTTGCTCTGTTTTGTTGGGAAGTTATGTTTTATGTAGAGAAGCCTTGTAGTCATTCCTTGGCACTTGTCACATGTTTGGCTGAGCCACAGAAGCATGCTGGTGGTATGCTGCAGCCTAATCCAGCCCACATGAGGACCTCAGCACAATGTTAATAAATAAGATGGGGGTTTGGAATGCAAAACCTATGCCTGATCTCTTGAAATGTGAACGGTGGATCTTAAGTTTGTCAGTTTTGATTATTATCCATGCTATGGCAGAACTGGAGACACTGCAGTTTGTATCCACTTAGGCCATACTTCCATAACTAGCATTGCCAGCCTGAGTTGCAACTTCCTCTTCATCCCCTTCCCATTTGGTTCTGCTCCTATGTCATCCCTTCAAGAGTACTACTGCTTAGGCAGCCAGATAAATGAAGTCTATAAATAAACTGTTCTTGTTTAGAGTAACCCAGGGAGAAAACCAAGTTACAGGTTTCCCAGTTCATGTAGCCCCACATGTGAGAGGTGACACAGGAGCAGGAATGAGCAGCCATGGATAGAAAGGGGGGATAGAGACTGCTTAAGCTGGCACTGGCTTCTAGAAAAAATATTGGTGAAATTGCAGTTAGTCAGTCCTGATGATTCAACAGAACAAACACAATTCATAGAATGGGGATTTTCCAGCCATATATCTCCACGGTGTTTGAACCACCAGTCCTACGTGGGGATAAGCATGCTGGGTGATACAGACTCATGCACACAAATGCAGACAGTCTAAATCAGTGCAGGGTGCCTCTATTATTAGTACATGAAAGGAACTGACTATTAGAAAACAGTAGGAATCCCCATTCTGAACCTCAGACTCGGCAAAATATCTCAAGTTAGGCATCGAAAGCCTCTAAGGAGCTTTGAAATCTTGGCCTAACACAGAGCCTCATTCCAGGCTGTATAATAACATAAAACCTTCTGTGAATGGCACTAATTATTTCATGGCTCTTAAAGCTTCCTCATGATTTTTAAATAAGGTTTTGGGTTTTTTTTGCCTTCTATAGCACAAATCCCATTAATCACGGTATTAGTTATAATACCAGAGAAATGACGATAGGGCTATAACCCGCCAACTGCAAAACCACAGGAAATATATCCAGAGATTTCAGAGCTGTAAGTGGAAGGATACCCTTCATTCACACTCTGGGAAACTCAGCCCTGCCCTGGCTTTGAACTCTATTAATTGGCCAAGTATAGGGGTTTTTTCCCTCCCTCAATAATTCTGGGCTTTTTCACTCTCCACAAAAGAGAAATTCAGCATTTATTTAAATGGACTGAACTGAAGTCTAAGAACTGGTCCCACCTGTCTGACTTTTATCGCGTTCTAGCTAAAAGCAGGGAGGAAAACCCTACCAGGCAGGAGCGTTTCTGGATGAAGGGATTAAGAAAGACAAATCAGAGTTACAGACTTGAGGCTATAAAGTCCTTTCTCACGACTTTCCAAATTTCAGCTTTCTGTACTTTCGCCTTTGAAAACCCATGTTTGGAAAACACTCTATGCAGCAGAGTAACTCCCTAGGAGGACATGTGAAAGGGCAGACATCTACAGCAAAATCCAATAGGAATGTATAGGTTGACCTTCCTGTGAAGTCAGTAATAGGGTCAGCAATGAAGGAACATACAGAATCCACTAGTGCTCATAAGTATCTCAATTCTACCAAACTGCACTAAGGACACGGCTCTGTGTTTCAGTTTCCCCAGCAGAAAAAAAGGCTTAAGAGGCTCCTGAATCTGTCGGCTCTCACTCACTGCTGCCTTTATAAAGTAATTTCACACTTTCCATTATGCCAAAGCAGTCTCTAGGGCTGCACCATAAACTGGATGATACAAAATGTTCCAAGTTAAGGATTTCTGAAAAACCTCAGGGTTTTGCCGTTTTCAAGGTAGTTTAAGAGCAGTATTAGAGCTCCTTTGTGAGAATATGGTGTGCTGTATCCTACAGTAAGTAACGGATTTAACAAGAAGGAGTAGAAGCTGCAGTACTTGCACACCTTTTATGCCTTCTTCAATTTGATGTCACTTTAATTGGCTTTAAATTTTTGATGAGATGACAAACATCAAAGGAAAGTCATTTGATTTACTCCTGTGTCTGTGAGAAAGTTGCCAAACATAAAATGGGTTACAAAGTCTGCTATGAACTTGGCAGATTGGACCAAATTATTTCTGCTATTCAGGCGACCTATCTTAGGACTTCAAAATTAAGTAGGGAGCTGGAGCAACAGATTCTTTTTCTCTCCCATTTCAGGGTATATTTTACTCACCTCCCAGATCTTCAGCAGCTGTTCATGAGTACCAGAAGTTCCTGCAAATATTGGCTGCCCCTGGATCATTTCAACAAATATACAGCCTGCACTCCTGCAAGAAAACCAAGGTATTAATTCATTCACATACAAGACATACATTGTATGATTGTTGGGATGGGCAGGGGAGAGGTGAAGAGAGGTACTTGTTGGAATGGAAATTTAGAAATCTTGATTTGTAAATGCAGAAATCCTGACAGAAACTGTAAATCCTATACATATTGCAGCTCACATCTGAAAAGTTCCAGTCTGATGTGTAGGTATTGTGTACCCACATCATGTCATCTAGTGAGAGTGTGCATGTGTGTGTGTGTGAAGCAAGGCAGGATGTGGAGTGTCTGTGTATATATAAATAAATACAGGCTTCAGTGAAGACTGATACACCTCTACAGTATGGTGGTAGGCAGGATGTAGCATTATTAAAAACCCTGCTGATTGTGGGAATTCAGGAAGGTTTCCTTTGGGAAGGGCCATCTTCTATATCACTCAACACTGTTCTAATCACTTGCAACTGGCCCCTGCTCAAGTTGTGTGTACTATTGTTAACCTCATCCAAGTCATACAGATTGAAACACTTGAATTAAAAAGCTGACAAGTCAAATAGCATGGGAGCAGGCCGGAGGTATGTCACATTCACATCCCTCCAGGATTATAGAAAAAAGTAAAGCAGTCAAAGTTCCATACAAGTCTGTTGCCCATCTCCTTTTTCTCATCAGCACCATCCACTAGCTCCCCACACACACCCTTCACCGGCAAGACAAGACAGGTGATATCCTTGGAAAATAAACCCACTAAGCACTATTTTTTTTTCCAGCACCAAACAATTTGTTTCAGGTCTCTTTTAATTTATCCTGTTACAAACCCATCCAAAAAGATGGTTGTGGCAGAAGTCTGTGGAATACTAGGTTGTTTACATGAGAAAAAGGTGCAAAATCAGAGTGATAACAGTAGGAAAGATAAACAGGGAACCATTGCACACTTTACTGGCTTGAAGAAGAAGCAGAAAGAACTCAGAGGCACTAACCACTAGAATGGTTTTTCCTTCAGAAGAAATTAGCTTTTCACTGGAAAACTGAAGGCAAGATTTTGTTGCATAAAGAACTCAGTGACAACAGCAAGTTAAAGTATTCTTAAGTTTATGCCATCCCCCACTCTGCACTTGTGCCAGAGCAAACCAGCCAGCTTAAAAAAAACACTAAACCCTGCAAAAAATGCTTAATTATATTAAGGTGAATTAGTCTTACTGGCAATAATGATGAGATAGTTGCGGTCAGGGTAGACTTAACTTTTGCAAGTATTTTCATATCTTATTGTATGGTGTAAAACTCTGTTCATTTACCTTTTAATCTTTTTTTCCCAAACTTTTTCTAGGTTTCCCATCTTTTCACTATGCCCCATCTCAAGTTTTCAGGTTTCAGGCTTAATCTTCTTTGGTTATAGCAAATTTGGCTCCTTTAAGCTCAAATATTGAAAACCCAGCATTGACTAACAGGCTCTGAAAGTATTATTTTCACTTGCTAAGCAACAACTGGTAATCTCTTCTGGTCATCTGTATTGCTGTGTTACCTCTTGCACCTTGTTTTTGTACTACTGTACTACTGTAGATGCTTTTCCTACCCGGCTGTGGTCACTTGAAAGCCTGACATGAGAGTCATCTGCAGTGTTTTGTCCATCCTTGTGCATCAGTGATACCAAGCCTGTTTGCAGATCCATATCTAATGCTGTTTTCACAAACATCTCCGCTGCACTTTCCCTTCGTTTCCTATATCCTAACCTCCTAACCTTGGGTCTTATGAGCTTGGCTCCTTGCTCATCTAATGCTCTTACAGGATCCAGGCATCATGAAACTTAACCCACAGCTTTTGCGACATAGGGGTTTTTTTGTGTTTCATAGCACTACCAGATTACTAGATATTATTTTGGAGCCCACAGATTGATTCTACTGAGACCAGTGTCATACCAACCGTCTGGGGTTTTTTCACAGCTGATGTACGTGCCCAAATCGCTCACCCTATTTTGCAACCACAGGGCTGCTGTAATCCACTGATTCTATTGCACAAGTTTAATTGCATGTGGTCAAAGCAATTTAGGTATTCTTGATTTGTAGAGAGAAGAGAATCAGCTCTATGTGTTTTTCGAGCAAATCATCCTGATGTTCCCCACAGTTTGCGTTCTGATATCCTAGCTAGAAATGGTCTTTAGACTGGCAACAGCAGAAACCTTATTTTCCTAGATGTAGCTAGCATTTGCTAAGAATTACTCACAAGCAGGCTCCTCCAATCTAATGAAACAGTGTTTTCACTAATAGGCAAGCTGTGAGTTTGAGGAGAGGAACAACCTGCGGGTTGTTACAAATGCACCTTCTGGTAGAACTCTCTTTTGTATTCCTGGTTTATTCTCGTTATCTCTGGAAGCCTTTAAACCTCAGTGACTCTAATAGAGACAAAACTATCAGAACAACCACAACTGCTGGAAAGGAAAGGCTTTTTGTTTCCTGTAGCGAGACTCAGCTAACCAGCTGCCTTCAATGCCTGCTTGATACTGCATTGATTCATCAGTGGCAATTATGGCCGTTTCTGTCTCTGTTTCCATATGAAATACACTTTTTTAAAAAAGGCCAGAAGTAGCTAGAACAATTGATGTATGGGCACCTCTCCCTTTCCCTAGGTATTTTTGTCTATCTGTTAAAGTAGGACTATGATGACTAGTACTAGTCATCGTATTAGCCTTTCAGCAGAGACTTCAACTTTTCTTCTGAGATACAAGATTTACAGTTACTGCTCTGACAGCATTATGAGGATCCTGCTGTTAATGAGGATGATTCAGAAACATTTACTTCTAAATATTTCTAAAGATTTAGACCTAGTGTTTTGTTTTTCCCCTTTTCCTTCTTACCCCTCTGATATTAATTTCTGAGGTACTCTTATCCCTTCCAGTCCGTAAGTTTCTTAAAGGTCTCAGTACCATACAGCTGCCTTGGGAAGGGCTAAGGCAAAGGGAGGGGTCTTTGTGGAAGAGGCCTAGAGGTGATGTTTCAGCATGTGCCAGATACACATGTGAACCAAGACAGTGGCTGCGAAAGTAATAGGAGAGGTATAACTGGTTACAGGAACAGTTAGTGAGCAAAACCAGAGCTGGTTCAGACAGCACGGTTGCATCTGCCTGCAATCCCTGAGGCAGGTTTGAACACTGCACTTACTGCTCAGCCTGCAGTGCTGCATTACATAGCGGAGAGACGATTTCATCAGGATTTAGACCTAAGATATCTCTGCAGTATCCCAGAGTTCCCTCTCCACAGTTTTTCTGGCATTGGGAGATTGCAATTACATATTTAACCAGAAATATATCCTTTCTTGTGTTCCTCACCAAGCGTGGTCTGCACAGTGGAGCCTTTAGCCTGTATCTCCCAGGTTGGCATAGTGAGACAATGTGAACCAGGCTGGGGAGAAGGCTGTAGTGGGCTTGCAGAGCCACATTAAATGACTGCGCAGGAACTTCTATTCTACATGAATCTACTTGGAAAGATTCCTGTGATTATTGATTTTGGTTTTTTTTTTAATGGAAGATCGTACAAGGAAAGCCTGACTGAAAAGAAGACACGACTTAAGGCTCTCATGATATTAGCAGCTACTAGTGCAGCACGTGCATAAAGCACTTGGTGTTTAAAAAAAACCACAAAGAAGTCTTTCCGATATGCAGGGTAATCTCCCTGTAACATTATGAAATGTTAGTCTCCCTGAAATCCCTTAATTGAATCTTCTAAAGTCCTGAAGAGATAGTGAGGGAGAAAGAGAGTGAAAAAAGATACAGAGAGATTAAAGCTTTTCTAGTTAGGCCAAGAGCAAGTGAGTCTCCTTCTATATCTCTTTCTTCATCTATTCAAGGCCTCATTCACTTCCCATGTGCCTCCCACTGACAGTATTGCTGCTCAAGCACACTATGCATGAATTGCCATATTTTATTTTGTTATAATTGGTTTCTTTAAACCATGGCTTTAACACCCACTGTCTTGTGCCATTACCAAGGGCATTCTGACCTGCCTTCATGTAAATTGCAGCATCCAAAAGACATAGAGCTTTTTTTTAACCTTTCTTCCCAACAGACAAGTAACATCTGTGTGAATTCACATTATTTCCTAATAGACAAAAATTGAACTTAAATGCAGTGTACATCAAGATAATAAATGACTCTTGTTAGAGGAAGTTACTGAATAGAGCTCACTGAAGTACTCTCTATTCTCTCAGCGTGACATCTTTCTTTAGGGAAAACACTTTGAATGTTGTTATTATAAGGAGGCGTTATATACAATGGTGCCTATAGTGTGAATGTAGTTCAGTGCGACTCAGAGTACTGTGCTGTTAGAGCTGGTCAGAGTACTGCATGGGATCTTTGTATACCACTCTTATCTTGCTATTCATTACACTAGAGCAGAGTTACATGTTGGTTTTGCACAGGCAGAAATGCCAGGCTCTCTGTGCATAGCCAGGGCTTTGGACAGGGGTCAACTTTCAGGAAAAAAACCCCAACAGGTTTACACCAGCATCTGCCTAATACAAACCCTCCAATCTGCTATGCAGGCATCTTCTTTAAACTCAGCAGACATTCCTGAGAGACTGTCTGGAGGGGAGAGGTGACAGGTAGTGGGGGAGAGAAGACAGGACTATTTAGACTGGCTTAGCAGCTGGAAGCCATTAGAATTTAGCAAGGTTTTCCTCCTTGGAGAAATCTTAAAGCAATTAAATTAGCACCAGGCCCAGGGAAGTGAACAAACTAAAAACTCCAGTTTCCCTGAACTGCCCTCTGGACTTAGGCCATCAGAGTCTCCAGTAAGCCGCAGATCTCTGGAGGGGAATACAGCCTGAGAGGACCTGCAGCTTTGCTGTTTGTAAGCTTACCCAGCCCTGTTCTCGCACATTCTTAAGCCTGCTCTGCTCCCACCCTTTCCCAGCCTTTGACTCTGCAAAGCAGTTAAGAAAAGTCCCAGTGTGACAGGCACAGATGGAAAATTAACTGGTCTGAAGAAAGGGTGAAGCAGCAATACTATGTACAGATGTAAAATTGCACAGAAAACGGGTGGTCTCCTGCAACTTCATGAGCTGCATGTTTTCTATGTGTAAGTCAGGACTATACTGCTGGAAGCAGGCTCAGGCTGGTGCAGAAGTGAGCCAGAAGGCAGATTAACCCTAGGGCCCAGCTAAACATCCAGACCAGCCCAAAAGGACCACTGTGACCCCTGTGAAATCCTCATCCTCTCCTGTTTTCTGTCTGCTCTCAGAGACCCCTCTCCCTTCAGCTCTGCAAACATGCAGCTTGTTTCCTGTGTTTCCCAGGCACATTAAGATTTTGGGATACAGCTCGTAAGGTGACAAGGCTTTAACAGAACACAGCACTTCTCCTGTATGAAATGCAGAGTGCATCTGAGACACGTTCTTTGAGAAGAAGGACAAAGTATCATAGAAATAATGAAAATCTCAGATACCTTTCTATCTCCAGACCCATTCAGAAACCCTTTAAATGTCACTTTTTTTGGTTTTATTTCACCAAGGCCAAAGTCATTGCTGGGGCAGTTGCGGATCCATTGTTTCTTCACAAAGCCATTGCTGTAGAGAGCTACCACTGACTGAGCCGATCATACAGATACAAACACTAGGTGCATTAAGCAAAGGTGTTCTGTTGCAAAAGCTGAAATTGCTTCATAAATGTTACCAAATTAGATGTGCATAGCTCATAAATATTATCAGATAATGTTTATATAAATCCATGGCTGAGATGTAGTGACATCATTCCCAAAAGCTTGTATGAACCCGGCAGTATAAAACTCCCCACTGCTCACATGTTTTAATAGGTGTTAATTCCTCTACTTACAACTGCATCAACTGTAACTTGGTTGACTTAATTCAGATAAAGAGGATTTATCCCAAGGGACCCCAGATTCTTTAAAATTGGCCAGTACCAGATATCTAGATCAGAAGAATAATCTGTAGCTCCAAGTAACACATCAGGAGGACGGTACCAGAGTGCTGCCACTTCACAGGAGTATGTCTGTCTGGGGATGGACTTGGCACGAGCAAGGCCTGCAAAAAAATAAAAGAAGACTGCTCTGTTAGGACAGTCCTTCTACCTGTACAACACATAGACGATAATAATTCAAAACAGGACATTATTTTCTCTTGGATCTTTAAACACAAGCAATCCCAATGCAGTTTACAAAGAAAGTGTGTCTGAAATACACCTCTGGGGCAAATCAGATCAAGCACTATGTTGTGTTTTACAGATCTGTACCATTTGTGACTGAAGCAGCCATCCCAAACCGATGCCAAGAAAGCCTTTTGGTTCAGCACATTGCTGTGGACTGTACACGTTATCTTATTTTCTGAACAGAGAGGGGTTGATTCTCAGTTCTCTTGAAACAGTTTTATGTGGCAGTAATTGCTCTGGCTTAAATGAGGTTACTCCCTGTGCCTATCAGAATAAATGCAAGAAAGGCTGGACTGACCACAGAAATAGTTTCCTGGAGTTTAGTAAGAGGTTATACTTCTGTGCCTAATTGGCTGTGGATACAGATCTATATGCATGCTAAAGCTTTGGTCTGAGCAGATATATTAGCAGTATCCAAACTGTGACTCACCGAAGTCTGCTAATTTGAGCTCACCAAGGCAACTGATGAGCAAGTTCTGGGGTTTCAGATCACGGTGAAGAATGTGTTGTTGGTGGATGTAAGCCAGGCCACGCAAAAGCTGGAACATGAAAAGCTAGGAAAAGCCAACAAAAAACTGAAATGATTTTGTGTGACTTTGCATTGATACATTAACTCTGAACTTCAGGAGAACTCCTGGAACAAAGCAGAGACAAAGCAAGTAAGAAACCAGTAAAAATCCTCCATATGAGTTGAGCTGGCTGAGGGAGGGAAAACTGCAGTGGGTATGACTGCCCTGCAGCTTTCTGAGGTTCTCCGAGTGCAATATTCGGCCAGGAGGGCAGTTATGATGCAGTCCCTAAGTGCGCATTTTGGAAATATAACTTTTCTTTAGAAATGGACTATTGATTGCAGGAGCAATCTCGGCTTTCAGAACAGGAGATACTCTGATTTCCGTGTTTAGGACAAAGACATGGAGCCGAGCACAACCAGGGTTTAAAGAGCTGGGAAGCCTTGCCCACCTGAGGCCGCGGACACCAGCAGAGGGAGTGCTGCGGCCGCGGCACACACCACCTCTGCCCAGGGTAAGCTGGACCAAGGAACAGACCTACTTGACAGTGTGAGCTGTTACCTTCAAGCTGGGAGAAAACACAAGGACCTGATTTGAACAGAGTAGTAAATAAGATACGATGAATGAAGCAAGCAAGCAGAAAAACAAGCAAGAAATAAATATCCACCTCCCACCACCATGGCAGCGTCAATAAGCGTGGGGTGAAATAAGTCGAGCTGAAACAATGTATGATGCTGGACAGTGGAGGGAAACAAAACACTGCAAAAGTAATTAGACTTCACCGGAGAAAAGATATTTTTCACCAGAAGTTTAATCTGAAGAGGAGGAAAAACAGTGACACCCATAGGTCATTTTTGTACCAGAAAAGAGTCCCTGTAATATTCTGCATACTTGCACCATATTCAATAAGATTCACTCAGAGAAAAAACAAACAACATTTGCGAGCAAAAATGAAGCAAGGCAGTTGACCTTCCTAAAGGAGCAGTAAATAATTTTGCAGTTCAGTTCCTGCTGACAATGAGGATTTCAGACAGGAAAGCAGAGCAGCTGGCTAGTATTTACTCACAGAAATGCCCATGAGTACATGTTACAGCCATGTACCCCATGTGCTATACAAGTCCGTCTGGTAGCAGAACCCTTGAGATCTGTGCCAAAACTACAACACTGCATCTTGGACATATCTGAGCTTTAAGGATGTTTAAAATCAGAGGCCTCAAGAAACTTCATTAGAATTGGTGTTGCTTAACAACTATCTGGAAACAGATGTGAACAAGGTGGCAACATTTGAAGATGACAGAAGTATTTAGATTAGCTGTGATAAGAAGTGACAGTGAGGAACTTCAGAGAGATCTGACAAAGTCAGATGAATAGGCAGTTTGATAAGATACAAAGTTATTGTTGACAGCTCTAAGATGAATTAACTGAAGCTGCTCAGGAAAAGGACCCAAGCATTCACCGAGGACATCTGCACTGAAACCTCAAGTCAGTGTGCAGTAACAATCCTGGAAGTTAATTGAATGTGAAGATGCATACAAAAGAGAGTAGGAGACTATTATAACATCAATCTATAAAGTAAGGGTATATCTTCAGCTGTGCTTGGGTCCAGGCAACCAATTACAAAAAGCTGTGGTAGAAACAAAAGGGATTTACATCACTGTAAATATGAAGATAGTTCCAGATGAGGAGAGAGATTCGAGAGGTTTTAAGTAGAGATGAATAATGTATTCTAATGGTAAGAGGATACAAATTTGTGTAGAGGCAGATCTCCTTGCCACAAGATGTCATTGTTCACAAAAGCTGCATGTCCTCTTGCAGGCAAAGAATATGTGAGGAGGGACTAACCGAAAAAAGGCTTTGGAGATTGAGAAGAAGGTTGTTAAATCTTTATCAAAGGCAGCTTTTCTCTAAAGTTTTTGTCATCTATGGAACAAATAAATGCTAGTAAGCAATTTACAGTGACTATACACAGTGGAAAATAACACTTCCTCATGCGTCAAGGGTTATGAGCCTTCAAAGGAACTTACCATAACATTGCACGAATGAAGTCCTCCGGGATGCTGGCCCATGTACTGTGCTAGGTCTGTGTGCTAAAGAGAAGAGAACTTGAGGCAAAGCTACTTGTGTAAAATGCTTCTACCAATAATGCCTCTTCTGTAAATGGAAAAAATACGCAACCACTACAAAGGCCTCTCTTTCACCTTGGTGAATATCTGATACGGCACACAAGGATGTGCTTGAGTGCTGGGTCAAATCAGAGACCTGGTTGACCCATTATCTAGTGCTAGCAGTTTATAACCTGAAGCTGATAGTTAAGAGGATTCATGCTTGTGCCAGAATTAATCATAAAGCTGCAGGAAGAAGACATAGCCTCTGTATTTTCCATATGGTTTGGTTGACAGCTGTCAGCAAAAGCAACAGAAGCAGCAAGACTCATGCAGAGAACTTTTTTTATTAGCATCCTGCTCTCCCCATGAGAGCAACCCGCAGCTGGGTCATGGTGAGCATGGGGTCAGTGCCAAATCTGACCCTAACTGGGATGTGAGCTTGTATCATTATTTCCTATCCTTACTGTGGCTCAAGAACAGTAGTTTTATTGTGTTGTCAAGGCAGAAACGGAGGTAAATATGTCTGCCACCCTAGTGGAGACAAGGTGTGGAATCATTTTTGCATACAGCTGTCGCATATACAGAAAGAAAAGAGTAAGGCTGTGTGGCTGGAAAGCAGGAGATCAAGAAGGAAAATCAATCATTGATCTAAAGGATTACAATTCGTCTCTTTGTAGATGTCTCATAATGCAGTAAATTCATTATGCAGCCACTTCCCAGTACTAGCTCCACAGGAAGCTAGAAAAACATCAACTTACCATGTACTCAAAGACAAATGTTAGTGTCTCCTTGGTCTGGATAATGTCATGAAGCAGTACAACATTGGCATGTTTCAAATGCTTGAGAAGAGAAGCTGGAAAAACACAAAAGGAAGATCAATTTAACCACTGCTGCTGGAAATGGAAGGAGAAGGTGCACGCAGCAAGGCAGTGAGAATAAAAAACTGGGGAGAAACAGCCCAGAATTGGCAGTTCTGTAAGAAGCAGCAACTACTGCGTCTGGAGGAGGATGGAACAGCTCCTTAGAGAAGCATCAGTGCTCCGGGCTTGGCAGGAACCCGTCCTTCTCTCAGAGGTGGATCCTGCTCTGTCAGAAATAGCAGCTCGCAGTTCCCAGCTGTCAGCTTCTCAGCTGAGGAGAAGGAATTTCTTCAAGGCAAATGCCAAGAGGATGGCTCTGGGAGCTCCCAGAGCCAGAACGCAGCAGCCTCCAGCCTGTCATTGAGCTTCTCATCCTTCTTCCATCTGCCTCCTGGCACATGCCCTCAGCTGGGCCCTTGGGAGACTTCTGGGGAAAGCTGAGTTTCTATCAGTTTCCAGCTTCACAATATCAGGGTGTAAAAATCTGGCAAAAGAAAAGACTGTAGATGCTAAGCTGAATTCTGAATTTAGCTCTGTGCTTTTAGCTTGGAGAAAGCATATTGGTTACTTTCTCCCATTTCAAACTCGAAGAGCAGAGATGATGAAGTTACTGAGTGAACGGTAACTTGTTTGTATTTATACAACTTTGGCACATTTTTTTCTTTCATGTTAACCATCTAAAAGCATAACTGCAACTATGTGGCCACGGTCCTTACATGCTGACATGCCTTTGCCAAGCCTCAGCACATCTAGGGTGTGGTGATGGAAGGGGCAGCACATGGAAGAGTCTCTGCCTCCGTGTAGGCCACAGAGCACTGACTGATGCCAAGACAAAAGCTACAGCCTTCTGAGCCTTTCAGCCTTGTGTTAGGTTTCTCATGATAGCACAGGCTCCAGCCGACACTCTCATGAAGGCAGCTTCTCAGCACAAAGTCTCAAACATAGTCTTTATGGGGGGAGAGCATTCACAGCTTCACTATTTGCTACCTTAGGCTTGAGACAATTGTTGCCATAGCTCTGCATAGAGGAGACATGTGGTGAAGGGGTGGAACTGGCATCATTCTGCCTTTAGATCCCTGGCACTGCTGAAGAATCCAACCCAGCTGTTACACCAAAATTGTGCACAGACAGAAGCCCCAAAGCTCAGCAAAAACAGGGGTCCCTGACTCCAGATTTCAGCTTCTGACATAGCAGAATAGCCAGATAGCCTCAGAGCTGCTCCAGACTCACTTTTCCCTGCTGATTAAAACCAAATTAGTTTACAGTCAGACCATTCAGTGCTACAAATTTCATTCAGCTAAGGCATGGGCATCCAATCTCATTTCTGCTGAATTAGCGAAGCACACAATACAGAGCTTGGGCTGGCCGTGGGAGGCCAAATGTGGTTTGGTCCTGCATAAAAGCTGCTTTTTGTTTTTCAAACAATCTGCAGAAGATATTTAAAGAGTTTCATGCTGGCAAAGCAAATTTATACTGGATTAGCACTTTGCCTTTTGTGACCATAACAATTTCACCTGGTTCTAAAAGCCCTACAGCCAGATATACTGTATTCCACAGCTGTTGTCTAAGCATATGTCAGTACTGAGAGTGCTGAGCAGCAAGGGATGCCTGATTCAGCATAACAGCTGGAAACAGCATAGACTGTAAATTAGTTCTTGCACTGAGTTTGGTGCTGCTGCAGCTAAACTGCTTCTAGTACTGATGCTAGTCCATTTAGCTACCACCAGTATGTTTCCAGTGCACAGCAGTATGAACATTAAACACGCTCTGCATTGCATCTAATTGCTTATGAACCCATAAAGATACTCTGTCTAGATCCCATCTGCCGTGGAAAAGGGCTGCTAACCTGGCTCTGCAATACCTCAAAACCCCCATATGACCGGAGCTGCTGCTCCAGAGGAGCAGCACAGAAGGTTCACAGTAAAATGGAGAATTTAGCCCCTGTGCCTGAATCAGGCCTCTGGGAACTGCTCCTCACTTGGTTGCTTCTACAACCCCCTGCTGGGGTGTCAGGTGCTACAGCCAGAGCTGAGCTTTAAAGGCATTTTGTCTCTGTGGGGCTTCCTGGGGTGAAGCTGCTTCTTGTCAGAGGAGTACCATTCCTCCAGGGTAGCAGAGAATGCACCGCGTTAATAAATCTTGTGCTTTGTTTGCCCTACTGACTTACATTGTAAATTTGAGGTGTCAGATGCTGCAAAGCTCAGCAGTACACAAAAGATCTACTTAAAGTAGACCTTTCATAGGATCACCGTTGTTTTCTCCCATAATGAATGAAGTTAAGGCTCTCAGCCTGTCCAGTAGAGCATGTTAAAGGGGTGCTGATCTTTAGAGCATCATTAGTTCTATGTAGATAAAGCTTTTAAGGCTTATTTTACTGGTGGGCTGTGTAAATGCAGAGCAAAAGCACCACAGCAAATCAGTGTATAGGAAACTGTAACACAAGCCATTCTATAAATAGGTATATTTAGGTATCTCTCTGCTTTCCCAGAATTGGACTAAGGACTTTGTAAACTTTCTTATCTTAATTACACTGTCATAAACCTGGAGTGCGTCCACTGACCTTTCTCGTTATTCTGAGTTGACTGGTATGAGAGTCCTTCTGTACTAGGGCTGCTGTGTGAAAGCTGGCACATCTGGTCCTGGACTCTCTATCCCATCCCTAGTTTTGAAATGCAGTAAGACGTAAAAACCAAAATACGTGCGACATCTTACATTCATGGCTCTCACTAACACCAGACACCAGACTGGCACAAAGGTTGCATATTTCTGTGTAAGGAAGAAATCAGATTATGATCCTCTTGGGATTGTAGAGCAGACAAAAATAGAAGCCTTAATCAACCAGGCAGTTTATAAACTTGATCTGTGGGGATATGTAAATCCATTAAGCCAAAATCAAGCACTTAAACAAAAGCATTTCTTTCTCAGAGAAATTGAGAGAGCTGCAGACATTTTGCCAGTGCTCTACAAAGTCGACCGATAGAAATAATTTCTCATGCAGCTGAAATGATAGCTGTTATTAAACACCAGTTTTATTGAAAGCATTTCTCTTCAGACTGGGATCTATGATGCTTCAGGTATCAGTCAGATTGTTTGTGGTCAGAGCAAGCAGAGACCCTGGTGCAAAGGGCACTTCCAGTCCACAGCTGTCCAATGCAACAGCAGCAAAACCTGCCATGCAGTGCTAGTGTATGGATGTGGGAGTGAGAAAGCAACTACGGAGCCGGCAGGAGGTGTAAGAAGGCCCCTACACTGCTAGAAAGGACATGCCTCAGCTGCAGCCAGCACAATGATGCCCCTCGCTCTTCACTCGTGTTTGAAGAAGCTCTTTCTGCCTTACCTTCCCGAACGGCTGTAAAGGGCACTCCCTCCTCTGCCTCCAGCCGGATCACTTTCAGCACCACCAACTGGCCATTGATCCTGTCAGGTCAGAGTGGTGCTTGGCATGACAACATGACAACAAGAGTGCTCCACACTTACCCGAGCAAAATTTCTAGGGCTCACTCTCCCACCCAGGCCAAGCTCAGAAGGGAATTACAAACCACCTCCATCTTGTCCTCATTAGCAGTGGAACGGGAGCCAGCCTGCCTGGCTAGAGTAGCACCGTTCTGCTGACTGGGTATTGTTAGAGCATGGCTTTGGGCAGTGTTCCCACTCTGCCCTCTCACAGTTTTCCTGCCCCTGTGTGATGGCAGCATGGCCTTATCCCAGTTTTTCTGTCATGCAGGGGTCCCTTATTTAAAGGAAAACCCTCGCTCCTTCCTTAGTGCAGCCAGACAATTTTCTGGCCTGCTGCTGCAGAGCAAAGTGTCTTTGTGGAGCCTAAACAGCTATAGTGGAGGAGTTCCCAGAGAAATTCAGATGGAGCTTTGTGAATATCCTGGTTAAAGGCAAAGCTGGACTTTCAATTTGCCTTTATCTCCCATAATAGGTGTTTTCAGCAGGCACTGGGAAGGCAATAATGGCACCAGTGGTCCTTGCTTACCTGCTGATCCCTTTGTACACAGTGGCACAGGATCCTTCACACAGCTTCTCTAGATGTACATAGGATGTGGCAGCTCCAAAGGGCATGCCTGGTCTCTGCTTCACAAAGAAGTTGGTATGTGTTTTAGATTGCTGGGTAGAACATGAAGCTACTAGCATGTCATTCAGTAATGAAATTCATAGCTGGAATAATCACAGGGTGAAATATCTCCTGTCTGGCTCTATGCATGCTGCACACTCACCCATTTGAAGCTCTCCACAGCATCCTGCTCCTGGAAAGGACCAGTGTAACTCCAAGGCCTCTGCATCCTGGACCTCCAGCTCCGGAGGGTATGGAGCTGTCGGGGCTGCAGGGAGGGTAGAGGAAGGGGTGCGCTGGTTACATCCGACACCTGGCACAGGAAAAGAAGGCAAATTGTACCACTGGCAACCCACCATGTTACTGATGTGTTTCCTTTGTCCTTGGCTGCACTGGCATTGAGCACTGCACATCGTTTGCATCTCCCTCCCCACCAGTCACAGATCTCCAGTGCAGTTTCTCAGCTCCGTTTGTAAGGGAACTATGTGTATGTTCCTGTCTTGGTAAATGGTAGTGCTCACCTTGAGAACAAAGATAAAACCGCCTTGGCTGCAGAGGACACTTATACCAGTAACATTCTAAATGCATGTTATTCTCTCTTACCCTTGATTTATTCATCTCTAGATAGCAATCTGTTAGGGCACAGACTGAAAACCAAATGCAGGAGTGAAATTTCAGGAAATTTAAATTTATGCCTTTTTCTCTTCCTTAACGCCCTCCTCCCTGCACTGTTATAATTTACACAGTGTGTTAATTTGGCCCATACAGCATAACAGTGCCATAAACAATACAACTATAAAAATAGTAGTAATGAATGGCAGGCAGGCTGCAAGCTCCTCCTGAGCAGCCACATTGGCTGGGTGCCTGCATTATCATTTGACGCAAATGTAACAGGATTTGTAATCTATGGTATGCTGCCTCCTCCAGAACTGTAGGTTGTTGGCTCCCTCCCTGTTTTACAATCCCTCACTGGCATAGAACTTGCTGGAGTGCAATCTTCTCCCTGTTCATCACATCAAAGGCATTTACTGTCACCTAAGGCACAGAGTCCTCCTTCAGTAGCTTCCTAAACCTGAAGCTGCAAAGTTTGATGCTGTCTGGTTAGAGGCGAATGTGAATGTTTTGCACTCCCACAATAAGCAGAAGAACCCAGGCTTAACGTATCTCTATGCAGAATTATCACTGTGTGATATTAAATACCTCTACTGTGGACGCTGCATCCGTGTGCTGAAGGCCCGGGATAGGTTGGGAGCCCCTTCCCTCTGAACAGCAGCTGCAGCATCCTGCTCTGACAGCACTTACACACAACAGGTCTCCCATGTTGTCCTGTTTCAATTAAAATGTATCTATTTTTCTCCCCTTTGCTCCTCCTTATCCCTCTGTCTGTAATAACAGTTCATATGACTCGCATGAGGTCTCTGCCTCAAGCAGTCTTGTGATTTTTGCAGTTTTTCTTTGGAAGTCCAACACTCAGTGATCCAAATTCACCTCTGGAGTAGCTCCATTAATTTCAGCTCATTTGGCATGTGCCCTCCAAAACCAGCCAACATTTTTTATACCTAAAGATGGAGAAATAAGCAATAAATCCAAACTTTCTGGTCTTTCAAATTTCTTTCCCTTAAGCAACTCTCAGTGTAATATGTTAGGTAATGAAGGTTTCGTACAGGAACAGATCTTGACTTCCCTCCATGTCTGTAGCAGTTACTATTCTAGGCTTTAGGCTTTTGCCATTAGGCTTTAAGTTGAGCTATCTGAGCAGTGTGGCCAAGTCGTGGTTTCTGCAGGAGCTGTACATTGACCTTGCTTTGGTATTTCTGTTCTTAACCATGATGTGGTGGCAGTGTCAGCATAGGGAGCTGTCTGTCCCTGTTGCATCACTTGTCTAAGGGATGCAAGGAGTTGTATCTGGTAGAAAACAGGCTTGTCAAAGTAGCCAGAGCAAACTGATTAATCCAGCCTCAAACAGACTTCATCAATCATGTGCCAAGCAGGCGATGCATAGTGGATTTACACTGGATGTGGACAGACAGAAGTCCCCTTCTTTCAGACCCCCATGAGCAGGACTTGCTGTGCAGCTTCCCAGGACTAACACCCAACCCACGCTGAGAAAATGCTAGCGAGGGGTGAGGGAGCAAGCATCATACCATAGAATTTTTATGCCAACCCCTTAGGTCCTTCAGTTTTCATTTGTATGCATGATATGAATTCTCCCCTTTGCTTCACAGTTTTGGCGTCTAAGAATAACACTCTTTCCTTGAGCAAAAGGGTATATTTTTAAGCAAAAATCTCCTGGGAAGGCAGGAACGATTTCTGTGTCTCATTGCAACCAAACTACCCAGCCTTTGCATGGCAAGAAGGAGCTAACATACCTGGAAGGCTTGATTTCTTTCACATGATTTTCACTTCCCAGTTAGCCATAATTTGCTAAGTATCTGTCATCATGAACTTGTGTCTTCTATTCCATGTATTGTTTGAGCCATCAAAATACAGCAGTAATTTGATTGTGCTCTTCAGGCATGATAAAGGCTGCCTAGATGTGATGAACTCAGTAATAAACTGATGCATATCTGTACAAAGTTTCTTATTCTGGAAAAATAGATTTAATTGTTATGACCATATTTATACAAATGGACTTTTAAAATACATCTAAGTCTAAATAATACTTGCATTTTAAAGGAATGGAAAGATAAAAAAAAAGTACAAGAAGTAGACAATATAAAAATACTAATTACATATTAATTCCTATGAAGATTGTTCATTTTCATCTTAGCTACATTTTGTGTTAGAGAGTAGAGGGGAATCACTCTGTTAAAGAAAAGTCATGCAGCTTTTGCCAGTTAGCAAGAGCTGGTAAATGAAGAAAGCACAGTAATAGCTGGTGATTCCAGATATTGAAAAAAATTAAAATCAAATGGAGTATTCATTCCAGTTAGCACGTGAAACACTCTACTAGAAATGTTTAACAGTTATCCATAGAAAATGTAAAGAGTTTATAAAGGAGAGCCTATACCTGTCATCAGAACCATGGTTTTTAAAGGAAAGCTTCAGGCAACATAAGAAATAGTCTTCCAAGTGCAGACATAACATAAAAAGAACATTTTGCAGAGCTTTTTAAAGTAGAAACACATGTATGTAGTATGTATATACACAGACGGATGTATATATAATAGTATGTACATACACGTACAGGCGTATATACATAATAGCATGTATATACACATATAGGTATGTATATAATATGTATAAACACATATAGGTGTACATGTGTGCACAATTTGTACATGCACATGTAGACATCTAATGCACACCTACATGTGCATGTATACTACTTAGGGAAGGCTTGTCCTGTAGGAGGGCCCTGGGTCAGCAAACTGTGGTACTGGCCTGCTCCCATTTAAACCAGTAGCTGAACTCAGAGGGTTTATGGAGCACGAGAGGCTATTACTGGGTATTGGTCAGGCTTCCTGTGTAGGTTACGGCTTCGTTCTTTATTTGTGCCCCAAATATTTTGCCATACACGTTCAGGTGACATGTCCCTGACTCTTGGGGCCGACACGGTAAGGGTGGCGCTGCACAACCAGCCTCACGGCTCTGCCGTTCGCTGCCCCCAGCGTGCCGGCAACACCAACACCACGCGGCCGAGCCCCCGCGCTTCAGGCGGGTCTCGCCCTCCGACTGTTTTGTCCCGGGCCGGGACCCGTCGTCGCGGCCGCCGAATCCCGCCTCCACCCCTGCTGCCTCTTTACTCAGCGCCGCTGCGCGCGCGGGCCGACGCCGGGATCCACCCCCCCTGCACGGCGGAGGCCCCGCCCGCGCCCCCGCGTGAATCAGCTGATCCGCGCCTCGGGAGCCAGCGGTGGGACCGGCGGTGGGAGCGAGCGCGGCGCCCGGTGAGGCGGCGGCGGCGGCGGCGGCGGCGGCGGCGGGAGGGAGGGAGGGAGGGAGGGAGGGAGCCGCGGGAGGTGCCGGGGCAGCGCGCACCCTGCCGTGGGGAGGAGTGGAGCTTGAGTCACGTGGGGCGCCGACCTGTCCGGGGGGAGGGGGGAGTGTGTGGAGGGGGTGTCGTTTCCCCGCCCCCCTCCTCCCCCCCAACGGCTCCGCGCTGCCGTTAGCCGCGCGCGCCCCCTCAGCGGCTCCCGCCGGCTCGGCCCCTGCCTGTGGCGCCGCGTCCCCAAGCCTGTGCCCCGGGAGCCGCTCCGGCGGGGCCGGGGCTGCCCTGGCTGCCGGGCAACAGGTGGGGGAAGTTTGGAGGGGCACGAGGAGCGGCGAGGGGAAGGGCTCCTCTCCTGGAGGGACACGGGGAGCGCGGCAGCGTGGCGGGAAGCCGCCTGGCCGGAGCGCCGAGGACCGGCCCGACGCTGTCTGCGGCTCCCGCACCACCTGAGCTGTAGGCAGGAGATGGTGTGCTGCTGTGGCGCGCTGCTGATCAGGGAACAGGCCCCTGCTCAGCCTGGGACTGGGCGTGAGAAGCTGGTGGGGAGGCTCAAGAGCTCTGACTGAAGATGCTGGCTGTCTAACTCTGAGAGGCTGGTGGAGCAGAGATGTTGACCTTTATGTAGGTTCCTAAAGGACGACTCCTTCTTGACGGGAGTTTTTAAGGCATACTTTAAGCAGTATGCTCTTTATCTCATTACACTTTCATTTCAGAGTCCTTTCTCTTTGCATGACTTGGTTGCTCAGGAGTAAATGCTGTTTCAACTTTCAGAATCTGTTGAACGATGGTCCTGGTGTGGGTGCAGTGTGGTGTACAGGTGACATAGCATCCTGCCACTCTCACAGACCTCACAGCACAAAAAATACTGTGGTGAGCAGCTGAGGAGCAACTGGAGTAGTCATAGAGAATTGGTGGCTGATGACTGCTTTTGCAGTGCATCAACTTATGGGAATTTGCTGTACTTACCGTCCTTCTGGGGAGTTAACTGTTTAGAGAAGGGGAAGCACCTGAACCTGTGCCTGAATTAAGGTCTAATTTCAAAAGGAAAGAGGAGAAAGGGATATTCAGAAATTTTTTAGTCTCTTATGAGTTTGGTAAACTTTAAATTATTAATTCTGTGCTATAGCAGATAGTTTTCAGCTATGTTCTTTTAGCTGATACTTGGCCCTTTCTTTATTGTGTTTCCTCTTTGCTGTTATATCTTGTTTGTTACCATCCCTTATTCACTGGAACCAGCATTGAAAGCTTTGAGCCCACATCTGAAGGGATTGCAGCTGTCTTTTGGTAACAAGTTGTTTTGTTTTGTTCTGAGCAGATCTTAATCACATAATGTTAAAAATAGTGGTTGTTTAGTTGGTGCTGACCAAATCACAAGGGCTTCTTGGAGTGGTAACACATTGCATGTGAACCACAGTTAGCAATGATAAATGAGACATATGTAGACAAGGCTGATGTTGACAATTCTGTTTTGAATTGGGAAGCTTGGGGGTAACCTCCTTCAGAACCTCAGTAGAGAATCTTGTATAGCAAACTTGCACTCTTCGAAGTGTAAGTTATCGCTGAATGAGATGCAACAAATTTATTAAAAATGTGTTTTTAACATGTCTGAAAGCTGTGGAAGTACTGTGGTATTTATTAACTGTAGCAGGTAAATAAGCACGTAAGGCTGATGGGAGTTCTAGTATTTCTGAAAGTCAGGGGCATACCAGTTGTTCCTGTTCAGCACTGAATGTAAGATGACTTTTATACCTAGGATGCTTATTAAAGAATGGTCACCGACAGTGAAGGACGCAGTCCCATAGCAATGAGAGTAATGTTTACTCCACGTCAGTCCCTGCCATAGCAGTTATTATGGTGTGGTAGTGTTTGATTTCTGGAGAATTTGAATTCGCATTCTACTCTGTAAATGGGGATTACGACCTCAGTGTCACACTAGTGACCATCTGTCTGTAGCACAAATCCCCAGAATTTAAAAAGTGAATGTATGGGCAGGGCAGTGCAGGTGCTGGTGTCATGCCTATCTTCCATACCACGGCAATGATGTAGTGTGCCTGGCCCTTCACTTATACAAATATTAAATCTAGTAACAATTCAGGTAATCTTAGTGGAAAAGAAATAGTGTATGTGTAATGCTACAACTAACTAGTATATAAATGTGAACCTGCAAGGAAAACTGTATATTCCTACTGGGAGGAAGAAACTTTTATAATTACTTAGTTTGAGGCTGTGACCAAATGACTAGTATCTTGTATTAGCTGTGAAATGGGAATAATGTTGCACTCTCCTAGGAGTGAATGAAAACTTGCACTGAACTTGAAAATTATTTATAAATGTCTTAAAGGTGTCTCATTTGTGGAAAGAAAACAGTTGGGCTCTCATTTTCCCTAATACAAATGAATGCTTAGTAATGCATCCTTAACTGTGAGCTTCTGTAAAGAAGACCAAATATATCACCACCATCAACTTACTCTCTTCATTTCTAGTTCATCAGCATTGCAGGTTTCTTAATAATTGCATAAATCATTTTTCAATTGGGCCTTGAAGTGAGATCTTGCAAAACAGCTCATCAGATGCCTGGCTTTAACTTTGAATAATAAGTTTAACTAATGAATATTTAACTTTGTTTTGTTACAATCAGAAGCTTTCATGAGAATTGCAGTAAATTTTTGTGCAGTTGAAGCTCATGAAAATGCAAGATTCAAAACAAGACCCCCCCCAGTTGTAGAAGCCAGGAATTTTAAGCCTCAGTTCCCTGTTTTTAAATAAGTATATATGATGTAAATCATACAATTGTTGATACTTTGACTCTGTCAAAGCTCCCATCTCTGTCTTACTCACCAACCCATTGGATAGTTTTATGTGAAGCTAGTGTCCTTCACAGAGGAGAAGTGCCAGCACTTCAAGAGAGTGAATTGTAGGGTTAGGTAGTTTTCAGCAGGCTAAAAAAAAATAAAAATCCCCAAATGTGCTTTACTCTGAGCAAGAACACATCAGAGAGTTTAAGTTCCAGATTGCACTTCCATTTTCCTTTGATGTTTCATCAACACCTCCATTGCTGAATTATTGCATGACAGTTTCCTTGCATTTGTGAGACTTCCTCTGTTAATATTTTAAAAGTTAACTTTTACAGTTGTGGGAGTTGAGGAAGGAGAGACAGAAATGTCTTGAAAGCAGTATCTTTCTGGTGACAAGTGTGCCTTTCTTTCCTAGAAAGTATGCTCTGAATTTTTTTCAGAGCAAGGTGCATATGACTTACCACAATACTACTCTAATATGCTAATTTGTTTTCATGGGTTTGTGGCGCTCTATCTTTTTGCGATATGTTCTTTGCCAACCCTGAAGGCCAAATCCACTATTTTTAGTCCTGTGTTTGGAAAACTGGAAACACCTGGCATGATGTATTGCTGTTTCTGCCTACAAAAGTCTGCTTGGTACTTCCTTATTCAGAGCAGTCTAGTGAAAGTGTTGGGATTTCTGTTATTTCAATTATTTATCAACTTGAAGATCACTATTTCCAAGCAAACTGAAACTTCTGTATGCATATTACAGGTTTGCATGTATTGTTTCTTGTAATCAAGGCTGGCCATATTTTCTTTCGATTTTCTGTGTGTAGGAGCTTCAGGCTACTTATTCTGGATGTTTTCTTGGAGATGTCTTAAAAGACCATTATATTAAATAATTTCTGCTTTTGTTACAGTGGATATTAGACAGCAACTATAATAAAGCAAAAGGGCTAAAGAATTTATTTATTTTATTTGAATAAATATAATTACATGTATTAATGTAACTAAAAGTTTTAATGCTTCATCTAGTAAGGCAGTAGATCAAGGAAAATTACAGTTCTTTCAATATTAAAAAGCCAAACAGAATAAAAGAAACAAAGATTAACAGATTAACTGTAGCTTTGTTTTGTTACTCAAAAAGTAATAAGAAGTTATCTTCACGAAGATGGAAAGGTGTGAGGGTGAACTCTCAATCTGAAAGGATAAAAGCGTAAATGGAACAGCCACTTTTTTTCTCCTTTGCTTCCATGGTCTTATCATATCTTCACAGATACTCTGCAACCAGATTGCAGGAAGAAGTGTTTTGAACTCTTAATTGGATTTCTGCATAGGCTTTAATAGAACTGTACCTTCTAATAGTAACATGTGGTTTGGTTGGGAATATGGTTATGACTTCAACTCAACTATTTTCTGCTCATACAAATTGGTTTACCTTATAAATTTAGCTTGAGCATAGACTTTTATCTTAGTCTGAAAATGGATCAATTTGATGTTTCTTGAGTGGTGGTCTGAGAATTACAGAGTGATTAATGTTAATTTCTGCCTTTGAACTAGGTTTTGTTCGGTCTCTTCTTACAATAGACCTATTGCGAGATGAGTAGTTAGGACAAGTCTTGCTGTTTAGCTTTTGTCTGCCAACTCAGTCTGAGTGAGCTAAATATTTCAACCATCCTAGTGTTGTGGAAGTGCTCATTTAACACAGGATCTAAAGCTTTGCTTCTTGGTTTGGGTTTTTTTTTTCTTTTGTGGTGGTTTCTTTTTTTTCAGTGGTGGTGTGGGTTTTGTGGTTTTTTCGGTTTAATGTGATTTGCAATTAAATGGCTGGTTTCTTATGTTTTGCAGTTTGTAGAAATTACATTGTTCCTTTTGAAAGAGGAATGATTTGGTGGTGATGGAGTGCTGCCACTGACAGATGGACTCACAGGAAAGAAGGTGAGAATGAACAGCCAGGTGAAGCCACAGAGGCTCTCTGAAATATGCCAACTCACAATCATCCTGTAAAATTATTAAGTGATGTCAGCGTACTCTTTATAACTGACACTAAAGGGAAGAGGAGGAGTAACTTAGCTCTAGCTTCAGTTATGTCTGAAACACTCAGTTTACTACAAGAGCAACTTCTTTAAGTTGGTGGTTGTAACTTGTGGAGGAATAGCCATAGACTAAAAACTTGTAAGTAACATTCTCTGGTGCACAGTAAATCTTATCTGTACCTGTGAATTTTGATTCTGGATCAATAGCCCTGCAGTAGACTATTCTTTTGCTGCTTGTTTCTTCCACTAAGATACCTGACAGAGGTCAGATGTTTTTGGGACAGAAAATTAGTGTCTCCTAATAGATCCTGGTATGGCAATGTCCAGATTTGTCTTAAGCTGTTCTCTGAAGATCTTTTACATGGGTAAAAGCCCCAAAATGAGCTTTTGTACTGAATTTAACGCACCGTATGTTGATGATAAAGCTTTGATATTGTGTTGTGTTCTTTGGTGTACTTAGCCCATCTGAAAAAAATCCGCATTTTGATTTTAGGTTAAATGGCCTAATTCTGATGTTGGATTTTTTCTGACTTTTTTCTGGCCTATATATTACTCAATTAGTTCCTTTTTAATTTACTTCTATTCTAAGCACAAGTCCGAGGTATTTAGAATGCAAGATGGACTCTGCATTTTAATACCATGTATGATGTTTGGATTAAATGACTTATCTGAATTTTAGAAGAGTTCTTGACTGTCACCTTTTTCTCTCTTTTCTTTTTTCTTTTTTCCTTGGGGATGGGCACAGGAGCTAAGAGAGGGAATTCTCTCTCATAGTTATTATCATCTTGAAAGTTTCAGAGGCAGATTGGGAAAAGGTATTGTTCATCCTATGCACTACAGGTAGCAACATTTTTAGTTTTAAAAAATCAGTTGCCTGCATGAGTAGAGCCTTATGGCTTTTGAATGTGCTACTTGCATAAGTTGTCCACAGTGCAGCCTATCAGACTAGCTTTTCCTGGGTTTGCTTCAGTTTCGGAATGTATTTATTTGTGCCCTTTCTTCTAGACAAAGATTGCCAGTCTGTCAAAGCTTTTCTCGCTGCCTTATATATTTATCTTCACAAGTTCATGCAAAGCTGCAAGAACTGGTTTATGTGGGGAGTAATGACTTGGTAAATAAGGAGCTAAACCTGCTTTTTCCTGCAGGGTGGATAAGTCTATCCTATATAAAGTTTTAAACTGGAAGAAAACTCTTCATTTAACTTAATTTAACTTTAATGCTGTCAGTGTATACTGATGTTTAAACTGACTTTTTGTGTTTGTTTAAATCCAGTGATTCCACAAATTATTAAAACCATGTGCTGCTTGTCAAAGTTTTGAGGAATTTCTTTGTGCTGAATGGGAGAAGTTGCTGATTGAGCATTCAAACCAGAGTGTGTTGAAGTGTTAAACCAACTTCAGCTAGTTCCAGTCAGTCCTGCAAGCCCAGATACTTCCATACAGTTTCAGGATCTTTTTTTTTCTGAGTTCAATTGATTTGAACGACTGGCTTATTTGAATCAAAGAAACTTATTAAGAATTAAAAGAGGAAAAAACCCCAGCCCCAATGAAAACATAAATAAAACCTAATAAACCAGAAATGTTCGTTCTGCTTTCTAACACAGAAGAGTTAACATTATAAATCTCATTGTTCAGATAAGAACAGGGTTGCTTACATGTGGGTGGAACTGATGCAACAGTCTCCTTTGGCATACAATGGCAGAACTGTGTATTAATTTGATCTCCTTGCTGTGAGCAACAAATAGAATATATAACATAAAGGCTATATCAGTTGTGAATAAATGTATCTTTAAATTTACTAGTGACAAGATCATCTGCTTTTCAGGTAGTAAAGTACAAATGAAAAAGAAACCTAATTATTTCAAATAGAAGATACTTGGTTTTCATTTAAATAACATTTAAAGTAAGATTACAAAATTGTAAGTGAAATATGTTGGCTTTCTGAAATTAAAACTAATGCCTGAACTACTAAGCCTTTCTTACACCTGTGAAAAGCAAACCATGCGTTACTGAACTACAGAAAACTTCAAGCGGATTCTGTATTCCCCCAATCTTTTTGTAGCTCAGAAGAGGCAGAAGGAGCCAAAGAGAGAGGCCTGGTCTATGTTTGGAAGGCTGGTTCCTGCTCTGTAACTCCAGAAAGGCTTCCAGGCCTCAGTGGAAAGACTATATTACAGGCAGCCCTTGGAATACATCATGGGTTACTTCTAACAGAAGGTAATAAGCATCTTAATTGTAAAGATTTGGGGCAGTAACAAGCTTTAGTTATTGTAAAGTTTTCTTATTTTAGACTTTCTTTTTCATTCTATCTGTGTCTCATGTACAACATTTAAAGGGTGAGATTTTTACCTTCGCCAGTGTTTCTTCCTTAGTTAGTTAAAACTGTGTGGAGTAGAAGTTATATGCCTAATGTCTTCTTTCATACTCTTTCTTAACAATGTCTCTGGATTTCCTGTTTAAAGATGGTAATCTGAATAGTGTTAATTCAAAATGATGCTGCTTGATTTCTAAAAGCCAGTCCCTTTAAGTGTTTGCATAGCTCTGTCGTTGTACTGATCAGTGGGCATACAGTTGTAAAAACTAAGTTGGAAGTTGCTGCTTTGATTTTTCTCTGATGTTTTTGAAGGACAGAATCCAAGTTATTGGTGAGTTTGCCTTAATCACTTCTTCTCTACTGGAGTTATGGAACTCCAGTGGCTTTTATAGAACATGTTTCTTTTGCAATTAAAAGGTCTTTCTGTGTGTGCTCTTGCCCCATGAAGGATGATGTTTGTGGATATGATTTACAGTTTTTTCTATCACTGTGGAAACAACTGTTCATTTCAAAAATAGATTTCTTAGCAAAGTAACTTGAACTGGCAGTGCTCCAATCTTTTCAGATAAAGGTAATGATATTTTGGAGAGACTGCAGTATAACATCAAACCAGTGGCAAGATACATTTATACACACCCCTTGACCACTTCCACCTGATAGGACAATGCTATTTTACTGTAGGGTTGCAAACAATACAGTTTGGTAATGCTAGATCACTGCAAAGAGAGATGAGCTCTGTACTTCGTCATGCTCTTCAAGCATGGTTGTATGTTCTTAAAATAGAAAGGACCAATAAATACACTTGGGTACAGTAGAATTTTTAGCAGAAAGACATTACTTTGTTCAATAGTGCATGGGTGCACAGGGTAACGTTAACATGAGGTATAGAACATAGCGGCAATAGCAGAGAGCAGCCAGCAGTCTTCATAGATGAATAGTGATAGTTTCACTGAGCCTGGAGTAAGCTAAAAAGTGGTATCTGTCTGAATTTCCCTTCACATCCTAGTTTTGGTTTAATTTCATTAGACTCATGCTAGGTTGTTCTTTGTTTTTGTTTCTCCCAGGTGGAGAGGTCTACAGCTTTGGAAAACTGCCCTGGAGATCAGGATCGGAGGAGTCATGTGCTAATAGCCCTATCTTAGAAAATACTTTGCTTGGGCATCATGTTATTACAGTGGCAGCTGGCAGCTTCCATAATGGAGCCGTAACAGAAAGTGGTGTGGTGTACATGTGGGGGAACAATTCTGCTGGCCAGTGTGCAGTTGCTAATCAGCCATGTGTACCAGAGCCACAACCCATCAGTATTTCTGATTCTGAAACCAGTCCTCTGTTATCAGTAAGGATTTTGCAGCTAGCATGTGGAGAGGAACACACACTGGCACTATCACTAAGCAGAGAGATATGGGCTTGGGGGAGTGGCTGCCAGCTCGGTCTCATAACAACAACTTTCCCAGTAACAAAGCCACAGAAGGTAGAGCACCTGGCAGGGCGCGTTGTGCTCCAGATTGCCTGTGGAGCCTACCACAGCCTGGCTCTGGTACAATGTCTCCCTGTGCAGGAAATGAAACCTATCCCAGAGAGGTGCAATCATTGCAGCCAACTCCTCATTACCATGACGGACAAGGAAGATCATGTCATCATTTCAGATAGTCACTGTTGCCCACTGGGCGTAGCACTGTCCGATAACCGACCAGAAAGCCATGCGTTCTGTCCCTCACTGGAGACCCTGGAAGGAAAAAGTCTATCAAGTAGCCAAAGTGAAGACTCTCAGAAACCACTTGTGGAAGAACATACGCTTGTTGCTTTAGAAGCTGATGGAGCAAGTGTGTTTTCCAGTAACGATGGGCAGGAAGACAGTGGAATTTCTAGTCCTGGAAATATTCTGTTCCCAGACAAAAAAGGAGTGAAAGAGTACTTAATCAGTTTATCAGATCACTCATTAAGTGAGAGCCTGGAGAAAAACATCTGCCCAGAACCTGAGCAGGTTGGTACCTTGTAACGAGCTCTAACTTTGCTACAACTCTTCTTGTATACATGACAATGTTACTCTTTTCACAAGTGAAAGATTCTGTTAGTTTAATGTAGCTGTGGTGTTCCCATGGTTTCAGAGTGTTTTTTCTCAGTGATGGTTCTCAACTTTTAAGCAGAAGATTTTTTTGTCCTCCATCCTTGTTCACTTGTAAGGCTTTAATGTGGGCAGCCTTGACTCTGCTATAGTCTCTCTTCTTCCTCTGATTCACAGTACCAGAGCCATGTAAGCCAATTTCCCATGCTCTAGCTGGTTTACAATACATGGGTTTCCCATTTGTGTGGGGCAGGAAGCTGGTACTTGTCCAACTTACCTTTAAGGTAAAACTTTATTTTCTAAATGTGGAATGAATCCCTCACAAATCTAATTGCTCAATGAATTAAAAATTCTAGATTGCAAGAAAAGATACTAAAGGTAATGTTAGTATTGACCAAAAGGCTTCTGATGTTAATCATGTAGGGGTGGCATAAACTCATAAACAGGGATGGGAAATACAGAAGTACTACTCTGTGTGATGTGGAAGATGGTTCAACGATGCTATTTCGATGCCATAGCAGAACAGTAAAGTAATAATTTCTTAATAAGCATCAGAAAATGCTTAAGTTCATTCTTGGTTTCTGGTTCTTGAACCTTCATCGCAAGGTTCAAAAGCTGCTTCCAGCTCTCTGCCAAAATACTACATTTTCCACTTTGGAAAAAAAAAAAAAATCTTATTTGGGGTGGGAGGAAGAAGATAAAACTCAAAAGCTATTGGACAGAAAACAATCCAAAATCTTACAGTGCAGCCTGGCAGTCCCTACACAAGTACTGTCCTGCTGGGTGGCATATGGTAAAGGTAATGTCTGTAGGGAAATCTGTCACTCTGTGGCCCAGGATGCAAAATTTATAGCAGAATTCTGAAAATGTCTTTTGTCATATGAAGGATGGTGTAGACATCGATTTCTTTAATTTTTCTTAATAGTTACAGTAAGGAGGTTTTCAAAGTGGTTCTGGGAGATAAGTTTTACAGTGCCTAATAAATAGTTGATTTTTGTTACCACCTCTAATTGGGGGAAAAAAGGTAGTATTAAAACTAAAACAAACTGTCCAGTAATTTGGTGATTCAGCAAGTTATGTTTTCCTATTCTGAGGTAAATTTATTTCAGAGAAATAAACATGTGTGAACACAGTTGTCCTTCCTTTTGCTTTTTGCTATTAAAATGCATTCTAGCAGTTGCATGCCCCTCAGACTCCTGGGAGAGCTCCTCCCATTAGCAAATGACTGAAGTGTGTAGTTTCATGCTCCCTTTCTCAATTCCTTGTTCCTGGAATGCTTCCAGAGTACTGCTTCCCTTCTACAGTTCCAGGAATAAATAAGCCTGGAACTGATTCAATGAATCTTAACAGAGTTGAGCATACATGTGAAGAGCAGAACTGAGAACTAATGTAGTGTTTCAGCATTAGTAAAATCCTCTGTTTCTCTTTGCTTTCCTATGCAAATTGAGTTTGCTTTTCTGTATTGCTAGGCATGTCTTTTACAAATAGGAATGAAATGCTGGTAAGGACCAAGCCCAATCCTTTAGCTTAACCTTTCACAAAAAGAGAAGTCAAAGATTGTCTTCCTTCTTGTAGAATAAAATGGGATGTGATATTAATAATATTACTTCACACCATGTATTAGGTGGGAAAATGGGACTTTACTGTCTTTGTTTTAACATTCAGACTATTTGGTACATAGTCCTGTGCATTATTTGTGAATTTGGTGGGTAAATTAATTGCTATTATAGGTAACCACATGCTGGTACTCATAATTGCCTTCAGTTAGTTTGTCCCTAGTGTGACTTGATGATTATTGACCAAGCTTTATATGGATACAACAGCAGCGTGAGGGAACACATAGGCCCCACAAGGTCTTGGATAGACCTTGCAAAATGAATCCATGAATCACTGTTTTCCTTTTAACATATTGAAGAGAGAACTTACCTCTCTGTAAATACAGCATGCTGACTGATGCACTTTAATTGGTGGTGAAGAAGCTGCTAATAAGCCTAAAATAAAATCCCTTTTTATCTTTTTCTATTTGTTTGGAAAGACTTTTTTTGTGTGTGTGTTTAAAGAAACCCAAACAAACAGACCCGCAGTCTTTAATGGATGAGTTTGCACTAGACAACTGCAGCAGACAAAGCCCAGTCTGTGTAGAAATGGTCCTTGGTCCTACCTTAAAAAGATATGATTCTGAAGAATAGATGCATGCCTAAGTATAAAAAACTTTCTCATAATGTCTGTTCAGTATAGCATATAGTTTGAGTAGTGAATGTGTATATCATCATCCTACTGTTATATGCTGTCTGGTGTGATAGTCTTTAATTTTTCTTTGATTTTAGCCTTCACAAGAAGAACAACTCGGTGCTTGTATCCCTGGCCCTCCAGGTACCAGCACATCTGCCTTGAACAGCTTGGTGGCCTCTTGTGCATCAGCAGTTGGAGTGAGAGTAGCTGCTACATATGAAGCTGGAGCACTGTCTCTGAAGAAAGTAATGAACTTCTATGGCGCACCTCCAAGTGAATCAGGATCTCAGTCTGGCGGTGGTTCCCCAGGGCCTGAAGCTCTGAAAGACAGTCGAGAAGAGCAGGTCAGACAGGAATCCATGCAGGGGAAGAAGAGTTCCAGTTTAGTAGATATTAGAGAGGAGGAATCTGAAGGAGGAAGTCGAAGGCTTTCCCTGCCTGGCTTGTTGTCACAAGGTAAAAAAGCATGTTGGGGAAAGCCAACTGGAAAAGTTGTAATAATGTGGACATTTGTAACTGGAAAATAAAACACTGATTGAACACAAGTCTAATTATCTACCAAAGGTGTCTGTATTATAAAGTATACCGTAGGACTTGAAGGGACTTGAGGGAGTGAAGACTAGCAGATACTGCATGCTAAGACAACCAAAAGCGTAGCGGGCTTATGAATGTTCTTAGTAAAGTAAGGTAAAGTGGGCACATTGTGGTAGTCTGGGCGTTTTATTGCAAAATGACAGCAAACTGTCTTTCATATAGGTTGCATAGCAGATAAAAATCTGTTTGGCCTGTAATCCCTATTACACCGAGCTGGTTTTGAGCCAGGGACCTAGAAATACTCCAGTTCCTACTGCCAGACTTCAAAGCTAATGACCTTCTTACCTCATAGATTCTAGTGTTAATTGCTCCGAATGGGTACATGGTTTAGTTCTATATTGATCTTGGATCTGAGGGGAGATTTTAGGAATTATTTAAAACTTTTGTTCACTGCAAGGATGTATTTTCTTTCATAATCCACTTTTTTAATGCACAGTTTGTTTCGGTTCATTTGCTTCGGTAGAACTGCATAGTTCTCAGAGGCCTGTTAGCCTTTAATAGCTGGTAAAAGCTAGTTGGGATCTGTCTACTTTTAACATACGTTACTTCCGTGTATTAGTAACCTATCTTCTTGCATGTCAGCTTTTGCTCTCAATCTTATTTAAGACCTCCTTAAGAAGTCTTGATCAGTTCTCAAATAGTGCTGTTACTGTGTAACACAGTCTGAGTGATATATTTACCTAAAATGATGAGCAATTTTTCTCTCTCTCGGCCTGTTTTCAGTTTCTCCTAGGCTCTTACGGAAGGTAGGGCGGGCAAAAATGAGGACTGTAGCTCTGACTCCAACCTACAGTGGTGAGGCTGATGCTCTTTTACCCTCTCTAAGAACGGAGGTGTGGAGCTGGGGAAAGGGGAAGGAAGGACAGCTAGGGCATGGTGATGTTCTGCCAAGGTGAGATTTCTTTGATTAATATTTGATGTTTTATTCTTTCATTCAGTAGGTCACTAGAAAACTTTGAGTATTAAACTTCCTCAAATTCTCAAATTTGGTCAGCTACCTTGCGTTGTGTTCTTGTTCTTTTAAGTCTTGTGACCTAAGTTCCTCCAAGTAACACATTTTGTTACTCTATTGTTACTGAATGTCAATTAGTTACGACTTTTCTCCTTGAAATCTCTAGGAGTTTGGTGATATTTTGACTTTGTCCAAATTAAGATGAGATTTATCATCAACTTGTGCCCTTTGTGACCTTTTTGACCAAGCTAGTTTATTGCCAAAAGACTCCATGTATATTTGTTTTCTCTGACTTGTTTTGGGGAAAAAAAAAAAAAAACCAAACAAAACTTGGAATTTATTTCTGTGTTAAGAGTGCACTTGATAATGGTTTTTTTTTCTTCGCCCTCCCACCATCTCCTATGGGTTCTGGGGATTGACAGGCTTCAGCCACTATGTGTGAAAAGCCTAGATGGTAAAGAAGTGATTCATCTCTCTGCTGGTGGCCATCATTCCTTAGCACTCACTGCCAAATCTCAGGTACAAGTATTTGTTATCATTTATTCCTTGTCTGTGACATAATTGTCACATTTGGTGTTTCCTAGGTTTTGGGGTTTTGCTTCTAATCTCTTGTTCCCATTTGTGGGAGGCAACTTGGAAGCAGTGTGGAATTTTAATTCTATTACTGCTGAAGTTCTGCATGTACCATCAACATTATGTTTAAAGACTGACATGACTTGATTTGGTGCATTCCACTTCTGAATATGAGAAGACAATTTGAGAACATAGGAAGACAGTGGAGATTAGGAAAGTGCTTCTTGGTACATGAATCTTATACCCTTGACTTTGTGAGTGTGTACACTCGATGTGTTGTACTACTACAGTTCAGTATGTGTCCATGTATGCAAACTTGCATTCTGATGTTTAGCTGTGTTTCTTACAGGTGTATTCTTGGGGCAGTAATACCTCCGGCCAGCTTGGTCACTTGAACTCCCCGACAACAGTCCCTCGTCTGGCAAAGGTACTTCCTGTTTTCTGCATTTTTCTTTCAGTTGAGGGTCTCTTCTTATACAAGTGAGTGCAAAGTGATTTCTAAAAGATGACCTTGTTTATGGATCCATGTGCTTAAACTGCGAAAAAGATCCTAGATGAGCTTGTGAAAAATGCACCCAAGAAATCCTTTACCCAGACTTCCACTAGTTTTTGACCACCTTCAAGTTCTAAAACAGAAATGTGATTGGTTGTATCTTCTTACCAGATTTCACTTGTACATTGTGTTTGGTTTCTTTGACACCAGTGTTGTAGTGCTGAAACTTTTAAATACTTTGGAACACTGGTTTTATGCTAAGCAATTGCTTCTGGCATTTTTAGCTTTGCTAGGCCATGCCTACATTTCTTGTTCATTTCTGTATTTCCAGAGCTGTTTTGGCAGTAGGTTTTCTGTTTGTTTTGAACTTCACATCACATTGAGTGAATAGCCAAATAATGATTCTGGGGTTAGACCAGACCCTTGCCTAGGTTTTGTGGTGCTTGTCTTAGTGGAAAACTAGCTGCAGAGTTTTCCTGCTTAGACCTTATGTAAATTAAGGTACAGCATAATAACTGTCTCCCAAATTTATTGATGTCCCAATTAAATGTAGAAAGGAGAGTAGTGTCCCAACTTTAATCAAGCTCACCTGATGCCCATTTGAAAATAAAACTGAGTTGTAATTTCAAGGCAAAAATTCAGCCATTAGAAAGAAGACTGGAAAGAAAGACAGTTTCCAGTGTACATGCAAGAAGTGTATTTGTTACGAGATTCTGAGGTTGAAAAATTACCAGCTATTGCAGTAGTTTTTCTTGGCAGATGTATTATGTGTGTGTGTGGCTAGAAGAGTTAAATACTCTTCCCTCCTTCCAGCTTTGGGTGGTTATTTCTAATGGATTTTCCTTCCTCATGAATTTCAGGTGTGTGGCAATGGTGTTTGGACTACAGCAGCAGGACTAGATTATTCCCTCTTCTTAGCAGATGAGGAAGATTTTCAACCTGGATTATATTACAGTGGCCAGGAGACAACAAAAGAAAATAGCTTGTATGAAAACAGCTGTACTAAGAGTCCAGCTTTGTTACTATCCTGTAGTAAGGTGAGTAGTATTTCCTCTAAGTTTAGTGCAAATCATACTGATGCTTTTTGGGAATAGCACAGAGCTGGTTGTTCAACTGCAGTGGTGTCAAGTAACTGGTTTCTAGCAGCCAAATTAGGAGCACAGTGTATGGAGGGCAGAGAGGAAGCCTTACCAGTATTGTTTTCTTCCCTGTCTGTTTCTTGGTCTTCCCTTCTGTTTGAGAGGCAGGGAAGTGTTTCCAGTGTGTCTACTCACTCTCCTTCCATGTGTGCATGCTGCAGAAGTGCACCCTTATGTTGTGCTGTTTTCACCACCGTCCTCAGGTGTTTATTCTTCAGTGCTGTTGCTCTTCATTTTCCTGTTGTTCATCAAGCGATTGAGGGTACTGTCTGCTCTATTCTGTTCTGCTTCCTGTGCATCTTGTTTGTGAGTGGGCAGAAGGACCCCTGAGTTTGGCACCATCTCTTTCCCTCCCCCTCCCTTTCTCATGGGTGTAGAGGGGGAGCAAAGGCATCAAAATGTGCATTTGCATGTTTATGGGAGAGAGGAGGTGCCCCTATGCAATTTTCTTCGTCAAGCTGAATCTTGTATCCTGCTTTGAAGTTGGCATGATAGAGAAGTGTGTACTCTGGCTGCACATCCTCTTTCAAGTTGTTTGTACGTTTTCAGATCAAGCTGAGTTTAAGGTAACAAAAAGGAGGTCAGGAGGGTAGAAGCAGCTCTGTCTCAGCTCTTCTGGGTCTCATTGCTACTTCTCTAGGTTGAGCAGAATAGCAGTTGGAGAGGGATTTTGAGGAGGAATGGGGATTTAGACTCTGGGTTAGACTGAATTACTGTATGGTATTGCATGTGAACCAGAACTAGTGAGGAGCCACAGTGCATCAGTGGCACTTGTGCTGTTCTTAGAGAAGAATTTTTCTCCCAAATAATGTGGAAAGCAAATACCTACTAATACCTGTTCAAATACTACTTCTGGTGTTGGTCTAGTTATTAGTATTGGTCCAGTTTATTGATACCTGTATCGATAAATTGATGTCTTTCTAGGTCCAGAAAGGACTATAGGTCAGGGTGCAGTCATAATATTAAAGTCTTGTTATTCTCACTTTGTAATTAATAAGAGAAATAGCTGCTGTAATGATACTATTTAATATCATTATTTTTGGTATAAGCATGATGTATATTGCAATTCTTAAAGTGACTGAACTTAAGGTCACTCTTTCTTAACCATGAGATGGTTGTATGAATCACCTTAAAAGATGGTCTATTTATTGTCTTTTAGGCTCTGTCAGTACCAGGAAATGAACAGCATTGATTGTCTCATAAATGTTTCTTCTACTTTTGTCATTCTTGTATTAAGCCACTATTGAATGGATTGTTTGTCACTGTAGGTAATTAATACTTACTATCACTTAGTGCTCCTAAAGATATGCTTTTTTCTGCATCACCCTACTTTTAAGTTGGAGTGTATACACAAAATATTTAAGCTGGTGTTTTTTCTTTTCTGTTTTTCACCTTTCAGATAGGATACATAAGCAATGTGATAGCTGGTGGTGACAACTGTTTGGTCTTAGTAGACAAAAACGTAATGGGATATATTGCCAGTTTGCATGAGTTGGCTTCTACTGAGAGAAGGTTTTATTTCAAACTGAGTGAGATCAAATCTCAGGTTCTTAGACCTCTTTTAGGTTTAGGTAAGAACTTCTTTTAATATTTTCTTTTCTGTTATTTCCCCTATGTTCTACAACAGATTGCTTTATGCAAAATTTAAAAGTAACTATATATATTTTAGATAAAGCTTTATAAAGGTCTTACTTTTCTCCCCTATTTGGATGAACTAGTGAAATACAGCTGCATTATGACATCTGCAATATGTTATTAGTATTTGCACTTTCCTGACTGTTTCACCTGAAATAATTACTTTTTACTGTATTCAGTCTAAAATTGTTGAATTCCTGGTTCTGCGTAATGTAGCCATGAAGTGAAATTGCTGATAAAACATCTAAACAGCACCTTCTGGTAATTCTCTTTTGTTAATGGGTGCTGCTCTTTCGTAAGGTAAGAGAAATTGCTTTCTGGTCTGTTACAGATAATTTGGGCAATGCAAATACAATCCAGTTGTTGCAGGAAATGGCAAGCAGGTTCAGCAAGCTGTGCTATCTCATTGGTCAACATGGAGCTTCTTTAAGTAGCTTTCTTCATGGAGTAAAAGAAGCCAGGAGTTTGGCCATCCTGAAGCATTCCAGTCTCTTTTTGGATAGTTACACCGAGCAAGTATCCAATTCCCTCTCACCTCGAGTCTCTGCAGGCTTAATCTACTGACCATAACAAGTTAGGGGAAAGCAGATCATACGAAAAGCTACATAACTAACTTGTGCAAATTGTATTCTTGCTATTTAAGATGTATGGAGAGTTTTACACAAACTAATTAATTTTGTAGTGAGCTATGTATTTCAAAGTCTTTGCCAGTGGAGCACACTGGACAGCTTCAGCTTCCCTAATGTAAAACTCTACGTACAAACTCATCTTTGGTTGCTGTATATATACCTGTAAAAAGGTGACATGCTCATTGCTTAATAATAAGGATCTTGTAATATAATGTAGTAGAGTTACTATGGCTAGGCTACTAAATACATTTAGTTTATCGGGTTTATTGGGGCTACAAAATACATTTCAATAGTAATTAACTAAAAAATTGTCTCCCAGAAGGACAATTCTTCTGCCCTGATGTCTGTGCACTGTGCTAATGGCAGCAGCAATGTGGAATAGTAACGCGTGTTCTATGCTCCATGTGGAAAGTGAATCCTAAGTGTTCCAGTAACATTGAGTGTTTCACTGTTTAATATTTTCACTAGTACTTAGATTACTTGAAGTAAAAGATATTACAGCTCTCATAGGTAAACTGTTGGAAATTACAGCAGTTGCAAGTTCCAGATACGTTCTTATTTTGTAACTGAAGCTCTTCCCAATTTTAGGTATTGTACTTCAGTAACAAACTTCCTCGTAATGGGAGGATTTACACTCCTCACGAAGCCAGCAATGTAAGCAAACCTTTACCCTTCTCAGGAATTTTGGATCTGTACTTTAAAGATTTGTGTGTGTAATGAACATGCAGAGACTTGGTCTCAGCTTTCTTGAGTACACTAATTCCTTCTCTATCAGATGAGGAAAAAATTACTTCCTCTCAAATATTATAAAAGTTTAGGTTAAAATTCTGCTAAATGAGTTTGGTTACTTTATCTTGAAGGTGGAGAAAGGAGGAAAAAGGCATAAATTATGGTAAATTCCTTGAAAGAAATGTAAATAGACTTCAGATAATGATTTTTGAAAGCTTAGTCTTAGAGTTATATTTTCATCATCTATTCAGTGTTTGTTAGCATTTTATTCTTTCAAGTGTCACTGTCAGGAAAATACAGAACAGCAACCTTTCCTTTAAGAATTAGGAAGAGTAGATAATGTGGATTTACTTCCATTTGAATTCTTAAAGTTTAAGGAAGTGCTTTAAAGTGATGCAAAAATAACATTTCTGCATGTCTGTCTTCTCTGCCTCTCAAGGTTGCTTTATTCTGTTTTACGCATAGATGCTCTTAAATGTGAGGAAGGAATTGTAATCTTAAGTCCTGAGATGGTGTATTTGAAGTTTATAGATCATAGAGCTTTTTTTCTCAGTTCAATAGTATTTTTGTCTAGGAAGTAAAGTAATGATGCTGCATCTTTCACTCTAGTGCTGTGAAGAAGTTGTAATGATGTAATGAGGGTATTTTTAACTTGTCTGAGGAATTGCTGGCTTTCCTTCCTTCCTTCCTTCCTATATTCTGTAATGTGGGAGTAAATCTGTTCCAGCTATTTATGGAGCACTTTGAATGTAGTATAAATGGTGGTATTAGAAGGTACTTACTCAAAGAAACTTCTGCACCTGAGGACCAATGCCGAAGAGTAAATACCAAATCCCACTGCAGAGACACACTGAGTGTGTCAAGATTTTTAGGGTGGCTTACAGGAACTCTTAATTCAAGTATAAGCTTACTTATAATAAGTACTGAAAAATTGCGGATGCTGAAATTACTTCTAGTGAATTCATCACATCAGTTGTTGCTGTCAGGTGTCACAGCTTTGCCTAATGCAACCAGGGTCTCAGGTGAACAGCACTTTTACGAGGGTTTGAAATTTCAAGGAGGAGATGCCTTGGAAGTTTTCTCCTGTTATTTGCAAAGGGAAGTCAATTTCTTTGCTAGTTTCCCCTCCTCGAGGGATACTGTCTCAAGTCAGTGCTTAATGATGTCAGCCTGTCTTTCATGGATATTCTGTGAATTTTATGGATATTATATGAAGGCATCAGAAGTAGTCCCAACTTTAAAAAAGTGCTAGCTTCAATAGCAGTCTTCATTGTTGGCAGATTTTTGAGCATGTCCTCTGAAAAAGTAGGTGAGTTTTATGATTCAGTTATTATTTGACACTTCAACAGAGACACCTCCATGTGAGGGTCTCAAAGCAGTTTAAAAATGCAAGCCATCCAGGTGATTACATTTAAAACTAAGAAATATGGTCTTCTCTCAAAAGAAGACTTTATTCTTAATCTTGTTAAACAAGAGAGTTCTTAAACATCATTAGCAGACTTAGAAAAGAGATGTTATTTTGATGTGTGAAATGGCATCTTGCTAATTACACAGGATTCTTAGTGACCCTGCTGTGCAATTCTCTGATCTGTTTCACTGTCCCTAGGGCCTGCTTTCTTAGTCTCACCTGATGCTTGCAGCTTGTGGTTTAAATGCCTGTCAGCTGAATACGCCTTAGTGCAGATGTATCATGTGCTAGCACATGTGTGCACACAGATAGGGTGAAGGAGAGGGAAAAGTAGGTTTGTTTTCCTCTTAATGAAGAAATCCTGGTTTTGTGTGTTAATACATTGTCTTCAGAATCATTTCCCTCTTCTTCTCTGAACTAGATTAGTTCTCCCCCTTGGAAATCAGACTGAGGATTGAACAGATTTCCTGCCTTTCTTTGAGGTAGGATGTAATTTTTCTAGTTAGGGGAAAAACTGGTCAGTTGCCTTGAACAGCAGGGGTGGGGAAGAGATTATTTCAGTATATTTAGGGAAGTGCACTGGAACCAAGTTAAGATTCTTTCAGGCCTTCTTATATGAATCAACAGCGTTAGAAACTTAGAATAATGGGGAGGTCATTCCGCTTGTTAGCTCTTTTACTAATCAAGTGTTAAAGTGGAAAAAGGCATTTACTCTCCAAGTGGGGCAAGTTGGTCAACTTTTTTCAACCAGTTTAATGACTGAGCATGTGAGAGTAGAAGCAAAAAAAGTTCTGTGTTGGAGTTATAAAAGAGCTACATGTCTGTATTGCTATACTTCCAAAACTAAATTGGGAATAGATTAATAAGCAGCATGCATTTGCCTTTATAATTTGTATTGGTGTATCATAATCCAAAAAGGGGCATTCTGAGCTCATTTATACAAAACATCACTGATGTCTTGCTGTCTTTCTTTTTT
Source organism: Strigops habroptila (assembly GCF_004027225.2). NCBI lineage: Eukaryota > Metazoa > Chordata > Aves > Psittaciformes > Psittacidae > Strigops > Strigops habroptila. The sequence goes on along the minus strand of NC_044281.2, from coordinate 12,723,851 downwards.
TCTTCTCTCCTCCCTCTGTTCCCCAATGGTCCCATCATTTAGAGACTTCTTGAGTAAAAACCAGGAGCTGTTACAGAAACTGTCTGAGAAGAATGAGGAAAACCTCCAGCTAGTGGAAGTTCTGAATGCTCTGTTTTTCATGCCGTTTGGACGACTTCATAATTATGCTAGAACTTTGCTAAAGCTTGCCACATGTTTTGAAGTGGTAAGTTGGCTTTGTTATCTAGATCTGAATAAATACACACATGAAACTTGGGGCTCGGAAGTAACTGTGTGAAGTAAACGCCAGGTAATTAAAAATAGCTTAGTCCTCAGAGAAGCTGCCTCAGGCTTGTGTTTGCTGCAGGGAGGATGGTGCACGTTTATTTGTGCAGTCTCACACCACACCTGCACAGATCACATGACAGGTAGAAGCCTGTTACTCTGCCAGGACTTGTTTGTGTGCCTGAGCCTAATTGCAAATAGATTATTTAGATGTTTGCCTGCTGCTTTTCAGTTCCATCTGGCATCATTACTGTAGCTGCCCTTGGCTGTAATGCTCTACTAAAAATACTACATATATATTAGGTAGACTTTTACCACCCATTTAGATACATACAATTGCATTCTTTTGAAATAAAAGGTGACTAAACAGGAACAATAACTACTTGTACATTTATCCCAATATGGTAAAGTATTACTCCTGCAATTACTAGCACTACTTCTGCTACAGCTTGTAAAGCTGCAAGAAGGTAGATCATGTAATTGTATATTAATCATTCTCTTCTTAACATTCATGGCACTTCTGTGAGTTTTAAAGTCTCCCAGCACACCAACAGAACATGTGACCGAGAGAATAACTTACCCTCCACCATTACTTTATTAACCAGACCAAATGTCATACATCTGGTGCTGCTTTAACAAAATGAGCAGTTGCACTGCAGTTTGGTTAGTGCTGTTGGTACAGGTATTCAGAAACACTCTCAGGTCTGTCTTACCTTGTGCCCTACAGGCATCTCCAGAATACCAGAAGCTACAGGATTCTAGCTCTTGTTATGAGAGCCTTGCTGTCCATCTTAACAGAAAAAGGAAAGAAGCAGAATACACACTTGGCTTCTGGAAGACCTTTCCTGGGAAAATGACGGTACGATGACAACTGTCAGTCCATTAGCAGCTTGAATCTCTTGCTGGTGGTGTTATACTCTGTCTCTTACTGATGCTGCTGTCCCAGTTGCACTTCTCATTTTTCTAATTTGTGTTGCTGTGGTCATGTTGCTTTAAAAAGGCTGGGCCTTTACTATGAAAGACAGATAGCACAGACCTTAAGTCACAATCAGTGAGAAGTAAGCTGCTGTATGTTTGTTTTTAACCCTATCTGTAGGATTCCTTGCGAAAGCCAGAGCGTCGCTTAATCTGTGAAAGCAGCAATCGTGGCTTGTCTCTGCAGCATGCGGGAAGATTCTCTGTAAACTGGTTCATCCTCTTTAATGATGCTCTGGTACATGCTCAGGTAAGCCAGCTTATAGCCAGGAACAAAACGTTTTCTCTGTTACAAACTACATGACACGTTCTTCATACAGTAAAGACAAGTTTTTGCACTGTTCAGTGTAATGTTGCTTGAACACTTAAAAGTGGTATTTTTTCATGTTTACAAATAAATTTGAAATTATCTACTATTTCTTTAACATTTGAGTGCTGTTGCCCTGTGGCTGGCATGGTTTTTCTTGGCTGTTTCTTCGTGCAAGGCGCATGTAAGGAGCCTGTAGTGCTCAGTTTTCCCCAGTCCTCAAAGGAAAAAAAGCTGTTCAGGAAAGTATGGGGCAGGGATAATGGGTCAGCACCCAGTGAAGTTTCCATTCTCCTTCTCCTTGCCTACAGTTCTCAACGCACCATATTTTTCCCTTGTCTACACTGTGGGTAGAAGCTCTTTCAGAAGAAGCTGGTAATGTGTGAGTATACTTGCTTGTGATGCTGAAAGTCAAATATCTTGGGATGAATGATGAGCATTTTGTAACCAATTACTGTAAACGAGGAGCAGAATAGGCTGGATGCAGTCATGTCTACCTCTCTGTCTTGTTTCAGAAAACTTATTATATTTCTGTGTCATAAAAAAACCCAACAACTTAGTTGTATAAACATTAGAAAGAATAATGTAGTCAAGAGGGAAGTGAGTAGCCTTGCCTGCTGCTTGTTTTCAGAACTGACTTTAATGTTAAAGTGAATGCTAGCTGGTGAGGGAGAGGGAAGATACAATATTCATGCTATAAGAAAACTTGCCTTTTTCAGGATTAAATTTCACTAGATTAAAATACTTCCCTCTATCCCCCCACCCCATGTAGGAATGGATTGAAGATTACAACACCAGAAGAACAGCTTGTTCTTGTTTCTTCAACACCACAGGAAAAGGTGGGCATAGCTACGAATTTTGCACAGCTTCAGTGATGTGAGTGATTTTATTTCTTTGCTACTGTGAAACCAAAAAGGGAGATGTATTGCTGAAGTATTCGCCAGGAATGAAGTCTTCCTACAGCTTGGTGTGCAGGGTGACTGTATGCCGTGCTTGACTGTAGCAGTGCTCCAATTTACAACACTGTGTTGAGGAGTGCAAAGGAGATTACTGTGGTTGCTGTAAAGGTGAGATTCAATACAAAGACAGATGTTGGCTAAATCCTGTGATGAAACACTTTCTGTTTCAGACCAAGTGGCTGAGGGCAATAAGTCAAGCAGTGGATCAGGCCCTTAGAGGGACTTCTGACTTAATTCTATATGGAGCTGGTGGGAATGTGCCAAGACAGGAGCCTCCTATTTCTCGCAGTGCCAAATACACCTTCTATAAGGACCCTCGATTTAAGGATGCTGTTTATGATGGGAGATGGCTTTCAGGAAAACCCCATGGCAGGTAAAAGCGTTTGAATGTAACAATTGAAAACAAAATGAGATGGTTGCTGTATCAATAAATAGGCTCACTCACAGAAGTTATTTGGGAAGTGTGAAGCAAACTAATTATCTTATACATGTGTATGGCCCTATTTTTTTTTTTCCAGAGGGATCCTAAAGTGGGCAGATGGAAGAATGTACTCTGGCACTTTCCGGACTGGGCTGGAGGATGGGTAAGATCCTCTTGCTACTTGCAGAGCCAGAGGGCAAGGAATACCTTTTGTAGTAGGAAATAATAACAAAAGCCTCTTAATTGAAGGTTTTGCAGTGAGTCTTACTGACTAAGGGTTATCTCTGTTAACAAGATTTATCTATATGTTGATAGATAATCCCTCACCCAGAGGTATGCTAGTTGTCTTCACAACAGACTCTGTACTTGTGCGATTAAAAATCTGTTTGTTCATAGAAACTGAAACTAATTGGGGTAATCTGCTGTAGGATGGAGGAAGAAAATGGTAAAGCAGCTGAGGACAAAGAATGGGTGGGTGGGTGTAAGCTCCTAAGTAGAGGAAACCAATTGAGAAGTCTGCGGTCAACTTTCTGCTGTATAGGTAACTGTTACCTTTGTGTTGCAATGTTCTTTTGAAAGCAATGTTTTTGGGGTTTTTTTTGTTTTGTTTTTTAATCCATCTAGAAAATGCAAGGCCTTTCATACCATGTAGTGTTGCCTCTTTTCTAATGTTTTCCTTGCACTTCTGGTGGAGCAAGGGTTTAATAATTCAGGAAGGAGACAACAAAATCTTGAATTGAGACTTCAGGGTTTGGGTGATGAAAACAAAACTAATGAGAGTATGTGATCCTGATGATTAGGGTAACTAGTATAGAGGAGTCTGAAAATAGGATTAACAGAAGTTCTAGACATTATCCAAGTTACCTAGTGAAACAAATAAGACCACTTGAAAGTAACTTAATTACACACATTTGAAATAATCTATGGGTTTCATTGCTAAGAATCTGCTTAAGGCAGTATTAAGGCTAAGCAGTTAACTTATTTGCAAAGGCATTTTTGTATGAATCTTGTGAGCAGACATGTCTGTACTGGGCAGGGTAAAAATATATGTGGAGTCCTGTTGGCTTCCAGACATGTTTTCAGAGTATTGAGTTGGAGGGGAAATGGGAATGCGGTCTGGCTGCAGACAGCTTTTTAAAATGCACTTATAGCTATTGGTATAATGTCAAACTGAAAAACAGATTAGTCATTTTTAAGTAATAGTAAGTATAACTAAGCCTGGTGATTTTGGGGTTGTCGGAGATGGAAATAGTGCAAATAAATCCCCACCAGAAAGAAATGATTGGTATTTAGCTATAATTGCTAGGATTGTCAAATTCATATATTTGTATTCAGCATACATGCTATAGTCTCAACACTTGGTAATAGTAATGTCTTGTTGAGGGTAGATATGCTCTCAGGAGAACCTTCATAAGTGGATTTTAATCTCCTCAGAAGAATACAGTCAATAAATGAAAGTTGTCTCTTTCCTAGGCATATTGAATTTGTGAACAATTCTGTGTCACTGTTTGAGCATAATTGGAAGCTAGCATCCTTTTTTTTTTAATACTCTCTGTAGCAGTATATGTTCTCATCTTTCTCTGGAATAAAGCTGTGTTTAAATTATGAGCACCTGAAGAAGACAAAAAAGGTAGAAGCAGTCTTAGGATGTGAAAAGACGTGTGGCTTTCAGAAAGCTGAGAGAGGGGAATATGTACAACAAGCCACAGTCAAACAGGATAAAAGCCATACAGACCAAATGGATCTAGTGATGTTGGAATTCCTGCTTTCCCTTTAAAAAAAAAAGAAAAAAGTAATGCTGTAGTTGAAGAGATGAGCTTCAATAAAAATTGTATAGAGCATTCTGATTACATAGAGTATTCTGATTTTAGAATGGATCTGTGGTATGTATCTGGTCCTGTTTTTAACAAAGTGTGCTAGCAGTTATAGCTGCTTGTGTTCCATTTCTGTGCGTTGACAGGTATGGTGAATACCAAGTGCCAAACAAAGCCTTGAATAAGGATGACCATTATGTGGGGTACTGGAAGGAAGGCAAAATGTGTGGGCATGGAGTCTACAGGTAACATGTAGCACTTGTGGTGTTGTCGTTGCAGAAGGAAGAGCAGGGTTGATGCTCTGGAGCGCTGCTTACCAGGCCTCTGCATGTAGCTTTGTAACATTTCAGACCGGTGAATATAGTTAGGTTGGCTTATTTTCTGCTTTGCTTTTGGCAGATTGCTCAATGCATACTTGCACGATGTTCTGCTATTAATATTTAAATATCTACTTTAATGTTGCTACCACCTTTCAGCAATAGAGGAAACTTTCTTCTGAGAGAAATATAACCTCTAATGGCCTTGCTCATTGTGCAGAGTGGCTTTAAAACAACGAAGCATCAAAAGACTTGTGTTAAAGGTTCACTTTTATCTTATTATACTTTTACTATAGTTCCTGCTTGCTGTGGCTGCAGTGTAATTCCTAGAAGGAATAAGAGAGTTGATTTGTTCTGGAGGAACAAATATGAGTGTGTGTATATATAAAAAACAACAAACCCACCCCACCCCAAAACTAACCCAACCAAAAAAAACCCCCAGAAAACCAAAACCAACCAAAACCAAGCCTCACAACAGAAGCAGATTATAAGAATCTTTCTTACTCTCCTTCTCATTATAGCTATGCTACTGGTGAGGTGTATGAAGGGTGTTTTCAGGATAACATGCGTCATGGGCATGGTCTGCTACGCAGTGGGAAGCTGACCTCTTCCTCTCCCAGTATGTTCATTGGACAGTGGACAATGGATAAGAAGAGTGGTTATGGAGTTTTTGATGATATCACAAGGTAATGCTTCAGTTCCACAACTCCTTAAAACAAGTATGATGTACTGTTGCAAAAAAAGTAGGAAAGGATTTGATCTGTTAATTGCAGTAGTAGAGCATGTTGTCTTTATTATTTTTTTTCTTTGTATTAGGCTTTCTGGGTTGATGATCTAAAGAACTGGGTCTGGAGGCTGCTTTTTGGTGCTGCTTCTGGAGTAAATGCTGGGGGAGGGTTGTTTTGCTTTGGTTTTTTTCTGCCTTGCTTTCCTATCATACTCCTGCCTGAAAACTAGCACTGAATATGGTATCTTATTAAGGCATCTTGTGCAAGTGCTGGAAGTTTTATGTCATGGGAGGAGTATTCTGCTATCTCAGGCCTATAAGACTGGGCTGTTCAGTGATCCAATATACAGGACCGTGTAATGCTCGTGCTCAGGTTCTCCATTGACTTACTCTGTCAGTGTAGTGGAGGGAAAGTGCTTTCTCTCAGGGTAAATTAGTGAAATAATGGTCTCAGAAACAGAATGGCACTAAATGTGTGCACTAAATGAATGCTCTCTGAGCACAGATTCATATAGATCAATATAATTTGGGTTTTTTCAGTCACCAATTAATGCTGTTTTTTTCCTGAAAAGAGATCTTTGAGTGAGAGCACAAGAAAACTGGTTTTGGCTTATCTGAACTGAGTGCCCACTTAAAAAGCAGAATAGTAAAAAGTCTGGAGGTGTGTGGGAGTGTGTTACATGGGTATTTTCCTGAAACAGGGCTATTGTAGCATGTCTGGGTATTTCCTGATGTCAATTTTGCATCTGGTCTTGCTCAGTGGTGATGGTTGTTCTTATACTCTAGCATCAAGATGTCTCCACATACTTTTAGTCATTTATTTACCTAGGACAAACTGAAGAGATGGCAGCTTTTCTCACAGAACTCCTCTCACCTCCAGAATTTGTAAATGCAATGGCAGTTCACGGTGAGGGAGGAGTGTGGCATTTGCTTTCTATTCCAGAGTTACTCAAATATGAGCAAGCTGCCCTCATGATAGTTTTCTTTCTGGTCTCAGTAAAGAATATGTGCATGTTTGTGGCTTAAGGATTCATTTTCTTCGTTTCTTATTCTTCAGCTCACACAAATAAGGCATAGCTGCAGACACTCTTATAACTTGCTGTCACTGTTGCAAAGCAGTCATTTGAGCAAGTGGGATTTCTAATCTGTCACATTTCCATCCTGGTAACTGAGTATGCTGCTGCCTCTGTCTCTTCAAGAAGCCTTCATGCAGCAGAGACCCCTGTAGCTGGCATGATGACTCAGGCCAGCAATCTGCGAGGTTATGGGTCCAATCAGCTGGAAGATACCCTTGAATTCAGATTAATGGCTGGGCTTGCTCTCTTTACTGTGACCATAATTTTTCTGAGTATTAGGAGGAAAATGCTCTGTAATAAGCAGAGTGTTTTAAATAGTAGTCTGGAAGAAGCTGATATTTACTTGTGAGCAGTCTTTAATTGTTTAATATTGTGGCATGACCTTTGTTAGGCTGTTCTCCAGAAACTTCTTACAACATAATCTGTTTCCTTACAATTCTTGTACTCTAATATTTCAAAATTTCATATATGACTTTGTAGGTCTCCCTCCTATTCCCCAAGTGGAACAGCTTGGTTTCTTTCATTTAGCATCCTCTCAAACTGAGTCGTCTAAGTTTAGGTGAAGAAATCAAAAGCTTTGGTAAAAAGAATGCCTGAAATAAACTTCTTGTATCTTTTCTAAGTAACTGTTAAATACATCAGGCAGATGCCTGAGGAAGCCTAAGATCCCATTTTGTATGCACCTAAATCTTAGCTGACCTGGTTCAGCTTTATGTAATAAGTTTCCATCTTTCTTGTGTGCTGTAGCTACTGCTTAGGTTCCTTTGGATAGGAATTGGGCTTAGTGGGGCTTCAGCATTGTTTCAGATCATCAGGAAGAGTTTGGTTGGATGTGGCCAATTTGAAAGTGAATTGGGAAAGGAAGTTCCTTATAGTTTGCTTCTATCAAAGGGTCTTTATTTCCATGAAGCTAGTGAAACTAGATTAACAGATCTGAAGCAAGTGCTGTATGACTCTTCTCTAGTGGTTTCTGTAATGGTCAAATATTTGGCTTTTAAAGCCAAAGAAAGGATATAAATGTGCTGCTAAGACTGTATTCTTCCTACTTCATTTTTTTTCAGAGGAGAAAAGTATATGGGAATGTGGCAAGATGATGTTTGCCAAGGCAATGGTGTTGTGGTTACCCAGTTTGGACTGTATTATGAAGGAGCCTTCAGCATGAACAAAATGATGGTGAGTTGAACACCGGACTCTTGTGCTATAGTGACTTTTTCTCTGACTGAGGTCACTTCCTGGGGTAGATGAGTGTATGCTAGGCTGTGTACCCTTCTGTTCCTCTAACTAGCTGTTGTCCTGGCTTTTTAAACTGTCTTTATAATCCCCGCTCTTTTTACCTAGGACTACTTCAGAAACTTCTATTTTAAAACAAATTATTTGTTAAGAATTAGTAACAGGTTTTTCAGTGGATCTTTAGATCCACAGCCAGGCTGCCTGTTGTAATTACTACTTTGTGCTCTTTATGATTCTCTTTATAGGGGACTGGAATTCTGCTTTCTGAGGATGATACAATCTATGAGGGGGAATTTTCAGATAACTGGACTCTGAGTGGGAAGGTTGGTGTTACAGTTGTTACTTGTAAACTGTTGTCATCGGGGGGGAAAAAGGTTTCTTTGCTTATAATTTGGTTCTCGATGGATTTCAGTTAAATTTTTTATTATCTTCTCTCAAGGGAACTCTGACCTTGCCAAATGGAGATTATATTGAAGGGCTCTTCAGTGGAGAGTGGGGATCTGGGATAAAAATCACAGGAACATACTTCAAACCTAGCTTGTATGAGAATGAGAAGGACAAACCTAAAGCATTGTGAGTGTTGAGTAAGAAATAACTTCTCATGGTTCAGTAATGCTCTGGAACATAACTATTGTCTTTTTTCAAATGCCAGCTAAAAATACTTTTTTCCAAAGAAACAGTGAGATTTTGAGAATGGTTTTCCTTTTCCATTTGTCTTTCCTCCTGCTTAAGAAAATAAGATCAAAATCTTTGGTTTTAATAGCTGTTCTTGCTTAAATTACTACTTGAATATGGAAGTAACAGCATGAAATTACAGGATAGCAAACATGCTGCTGTTGTCCCTCAGATTAATTATTGTGTTAATTTCTATCTGAACTGACTGTTAGAACCTGAGTTCACAGGTGCTGCTGACTTCTGAGGCACTGAGAAAAACTAAGTTACATTTGAGTGATTAAGTCAATCACAACCTCTCTGCCTTCTGCCAATTATTCTCTTGGTAATTAATTTAGTATGTCAGTGGGTGCATATTTGGATAGAATTAGCTACTACACCTCTTCCAAATAATGCATAAGATAATAGTAGAAAAATCTGCTCAACTGCAAAAGAGCATTTTAGCACCTTGGCAAAGATAACTTTTAAAAGTGTCCATATAACATATTTATAGCAGCTGCATTAGGTCAATTTGCTTCATTATCTCTGGGGGAAAAAATCGTGTTTGTTTTATTTAAGTCATAACTGAGATCTCTGAATAGAAGAAATATACGTAAATTTAAAGAGTTACTGGTGAGACGTCAGTATTTGGTAGCACTATACTGGTTTACAATAGAAGTAATTGTTGTACAGGACTCAATATCTTTGAAGCATACTCTGAAATTTCAGATTAAAATGGGAGACACAACCTAATGTTTTTACATGGATTACTTCTCAGTATGCTTCCTGAAGCATTCACTGGTAATTCCTTTTGACAGTGCTGACACCTACAACAGGATGCAAAGTTAAGCAGGCCTCCCTGCTGAACTGAACACTTGCAGCCTTAGCAGCTGTCTGCTTTTTACCCCAGTAGGGAGTCTATGAATAAATGTATGTACATATTTGTGAAGATTGCTCATGAAATAAGGGTTTCATCTACCCTTTTCAGGCTCTCTTGAAGTTGAAAAATCTTCTAGTATAATTTGTGATAAGGCTTAGAGCCTACTCTTTCTACTCTGTGAAACTGGAAGTGTGGGGAAATACCAGTGTTGCTGGTCCTCGTCTCAAATATTTAAAGGACACTTGATTTAAATCAAGAAAGAAGTGTTAACCCTGACAGCATGTATTTGCTTTAAGGAAGCTTTTCAAAGCCCTGAATTTCATTATATGTCTCAGATATCTGCATCGAGAGAGATAGTATATATGTAGGGAGAACAACAGTTCTTGGTTTTCTTTTGGCTATAGAGGATCTCTGGGCATTGGCTGTCAATGAAAAGATGCCTGAGCTAGTTTTACTCTCTACCAGCACATCCCTCACATGTCGTGCAACATCATCTGTAGATACTGCTTTAGGGGCAGAAGCCATATATATATCTGTCCTTGTTATTTATCTGTGTAGCTATGCTACTTGTACATTCCAGGATAGCGAGGTATCTGGGACATATTTGCACTGTGTCCTTGCTATGTGCATGTGTCCTGAGCTTTCTGAATGAATACCAGTGAAGATCAGCCCAGTCAACTGCAGTATCTCCTATTTTCTTGGAAATCAAACTGGTCCTCCTGTGTTTAGCCAAACCATTTCCTGGAAGACTACAAGAGTTAGACTGACTTGTCTAATGTACCAAGGTTCATAGCTGTTCCCACACGTAGGTGTTAAAAATGTTTTGATCTTACAACATTATAATGCTACATAGATTAATGTATGTTAGGAAGGAAAAAAAATTAAGCATAACTTTTTGTAAAGGTGTTGAAAGTCAACGCATTGATTAAATAGGCTCTAGGTTTATTCTTAGTGATAAAGTTTGGTTCACAGTAGGGACTGTTAAGTATATCAGCTTCGGTAAAATAGTATGAGATATTAGATTGACATTAGCCATAGGTGGTTTTCATAGCTGAATGTGTTGTTTCATGACTGCCCAATTTTTAACAGACTAACTGGCCTTTTTATTAGGCGGAAACTTGGGATTCTGGCAGTGCCTCCTGATGAAAAATGGAAGGCAGTATTTGAAGAATGCTGGAACCAGCTTGGTTGTGAGAGCCCGGGCCAGGGGGACAGATGGAAGGCTTGGGACAACATTGCGGTGGCCCTGACCACCAACCGGCGGCAACACAAAGACAGGTTGGTTCCTGGAGGATGTAGTCAGCAAGACAGAGTATTGAGAAGGAAACTGGAATCACACTCTACTTCAGACTAGAAACTCTTAACCGTAAAAATTCAGTTAAAACAACAACAAATCCTAAACAAAATCAGAACTCTTAATACGCTGTCCTATAAACCCTTTCAGGGACTTGCTGATGTTTAGAATTAGTTCAGTTGTTAACTTCAGAGTGTGTTTTTTCCCGACTGTATGTCTCAAATAAGCTGTACAATGTTTTTGTCCTTTTTATAACTGCAGCCCAGAATTATTGAGCCGTTCACATACTCAGACACTGGAAAGTCTGGAGTTCATTCCACAACACATTGGTGCCTTCACCCTGGAAAAATATGAAAATATAAAAAAATATTTGATAAAGGTATTGTGACTATCAAATGCTCACATAGCTTGTTGCTAAGGCATGATGTCAAGCTCACTTTGTAACGAGACTTTGTAATAGCTTTCCTCAAGTCCTTCCATGTTTGCTCTTGTAATCCATGTTGTATTCATTCATGTTTGCTCATAACTTCCTAGTTTACTGAATTAAAATCCACAACTAAAATCACTATATACCTAATGGATACGGCCTTCAAGTCAGATTCTGCTCAGTTACTGTTTTAATTCTTATACATTGCATCCCAGCAAAGCATCTTGAAATACTTGTTAATTATGGCATGTTAATTTTAATAGTACTGAACAGATGACTAGTCCAAGTAGTAATGTAAGATTTTGTACTGTCTTGACTCCGAGCTGTATGTAGTTCATACATGAATTTAATAATCTGCATTGACCTATCTGACTGGCCAGTTGATATCTTTCATCTCAGGCTTGTGATACTCCTCTCCATCCATTGGGCAAGCTGGTGGAAACACTGGTAGCTGTCTACAGAATGACCTATGTTGGAGTTGGAGCTAATCGGCGATTACTGCAGGAGGCTGTAAGAGAGATAAAGTCCTACCTCAAACGCATCTTCCAACTGGTTAGGTAATGAGACTCTAATTTTCAGGTCGAACTTCTACTGAATTAAAGATGCCTCATGGACTGAAACTGTCTAGTGTTTATGCAGGCCGAGTGTGCCGGTATCTGACTTTGTTTTGAGGGTTGCTTATATTTCCTTAACCTTTTTTGGCTCTTGGAGTCTTGAATATTCTGTTAAAATAGAAAAATTAAAATCTTACCATAGTGTATTACATCTTGCATTGTACTTCAAAATGTTGCTGTAAGAAGCTTGTCTTGAATGTGGATTTCCAATTTAGTATCTCAGGATATCCATGCTGTGAAAAGACAGTGTTCAAAGGGTGTAGAAGAATATGAGGATGGCAACTCGGTATGTTCCATTGAAGTTCTTACCAACATGGATGAGCAATGTTCTTATGGAGTGTTTGCTTAGATTCTTGAGAGCAATTACAGCTTTCTTTGGGTCCTGCCAATCTGAAAGCAGAAATACTCTAAGTTATTAACTACTGGAAGCCTTGTCTGGAGGGAAGTGATGTCAAGGTAGGAGAGGTATCGTTGGCATTAGAGGGGTTGGCCTGCCTTATTTCTCTTCCAGATGGCACTGTATATCTGTTAGCTATGCTGCCTTAGTCCACCATGTATTAATTCAGCTGACTTTTTCTCTCCAATCTTGCCTTCTAATTCTGTGATTTGTGGAAACTTCTTGAAATGAACTCATATGTTGTTCTGTGTATTGCCGTTTAGGTTCTTGTTCCCTGATCTTCCGGAAGAGGGCAGCACAATTCCATTTGTGGCGACAGAGACAAAAGGGAGGCGATCATTTTGCAGTGGGAAGTCTGACTCGAGATCAGAATCTCCTGAGCCAGGGTACATGAAGGGGGGGGAGGGGGGAAGAAACCCCCCAAAAAACCCTAAGGAAGGCTTCATTTTATTTCTGTTCATTTTCTTTTCCTTGGGTGGGGGAAGAAAGATAATCACATGATTAACTGTTGGATATAAGTAGGTTTTTCTTGTCTTCCTTTGGTTCTGATGACAGATTCTGATAAGACAACTTCCATGTGGTGGCTGCAGTAAGCATCTCATTCTTGTTCCATGCAATGGTTAACTTAAGCCCAAACTTGCTTTTGTCTGTTGTGGGTAAACAAGATCAGGCTTGGGCCTGGGCTTCTGAGAACTATTCTGGATACAAGCACTGGGAGTAATGCAGGTCCAGTGCACATATACTGCATTGCAAATAGCTGGTCACATTGAGCTCACCCTTCAGTCCATCGTTGTCCTGTCCACAGCAGCCTCAGGTGTGGTTAAAACAAGGAAGAGGGATCAGTAGAGATGGCCTCCCTGAGAGAGGGTCCAATGGCCTCCAATGAGTGCAGGTGGTATTAGTAGGCACTGTGAGTTCAGCTTTCCCTGTTAGGATTACAGCATGATGCCAAACTGCTGCTGACTGCATGAAGCCTGGAGTGCAAGTGTGTGGAGCTAGGTCAGGGAACTGAATTGGGTTTTAGGCTATTTTCTAGCTTGTGCTTTGAAGGTAAAGTTATCTGCCAGCAGGGTGGTTCAGAATGGGGGCTAAATGGTTAGCACGAAGATACACATAAAACTTGAACTATAACATAGTAGAGTATTCAGCTTTTATACAAGGAAGAAAGCCAGTGTTATGTTTAAAACACATAAACCACAAAAATGTTGCACAAAAATGCAACCAGTCGCCCTGCCCCAAATCTGCCTGTATGTGTACTGTAAAGGAAAGTTACTTGAAAGTATTTCTTAGCACGGATACTATTTGATGGATTTGTATGTATTATTCATATCCCTAACAGAATAGGCTCATACTAAATGAAAGATTTGTTCCAGTGATATTTTTCTAATTCAATTTTTATAGATAACTAGCTTTTTAAAAATGTCTTCCTCTTCAAATGACTCCCTCTTTTTTTTTCTTTTTTTTTTTCTTTTAATAGCTATGTGGTAACCAGTTTTGGGTTGCTGCTCCCTGTATTACTGCCACGACTCTATCCTCCTCTCTTTATGTTGTATGCCTTAGACAACGAGCGTGAGGAAGATATTTACTGGGAATGTGTTTTACGTCTAAACAAACAAACTGATATGGCTCTCCTGAGTTTTCTTGGAGTGCAAGCGTGAGTATACTTCAACAATAAACAGAACTTAGAAAAATATTATGGCATGTAACTAGATAAAGTAATTTCAGCCTGTATCTGAAGTGTTTTCTTGATTAAAATGCATCTAAACATATTTTCAAGCTAATGAGTATGGTTGAGAGAGGGAATCAAAACTTCCCTCTTCCAAAAAGAAGGGGTGTAGGATGGGGAAGATCGGCATTGCTACAAAACCAGAGTGAGCATTTAAAGTCGGGCTATTTTGATCTATAGAAAGGGCTGGTGTATCTCATAAAAGATCATGATGACTTCATTTTCATAAGGTGAAAAATGCTGTAAGACTATGCTCTCTCAATAGACTGTTGGGTTTCTTGCAGGAAATTCTGGCCAGGAACTGTATCCATCCTTGGAGAGAGTAGAAAGGTATGTTCACTGACCTTTGCCCAGTGCTTCTTTCAAGAAGCTGAGATCATGAAGAAGCAGTCAAAGAACTTTTGATCAGGCCTTTTGCTAAAGAGGTGCTATCTTGTTTCCTTAAAATGTCTGCTACTTAAAACCTATATTAGTGATTTCTTCAATAGCTGTCAGTCCAGCTTTGTCACTTACTGTCTGTAATGAACTGTATTTCAGGAAGACATTTGCTTGGTCTCCAATTATGCAAGTGTGAGAATAGAAGTCTAGAAGGGAATTTTCAAGCTCCTTGATCAAGGGAGTTATACCATTATATACTTTCTGATTAGGAGAAGAATTGTAAGGTTTTTATTCTTAATCATTATCTTGCTGAAAGTGGCTGAACACTGGTCTTACTGTAGCACTCGGTCTCTGTGCTGCAGTGAGGGTGGTTTAATAATCATAACTTTGAACAATTTCAACGTTTACAGGATATTTTAAATCATGTCTGTTCATAATTCCTATGCTTTTATTTGATATTTTCTTAGTCATTTTGGTACTCCTGCCATCAGATCACCTCTTCCCTATTTATAACTGTGGCTTGTGCAAAGTCTGTAATAGTTGAAAGCCTGGCTTTCATCATAGTAACTGCTGCACACAGATGAGCTGATATTGCTTGATAGAGAGATAGTGGTTTGTAATAATGGCCAAAGCTGCTGCTGAAGCCCACCCCTGAGGCTATGGGTTTCCAACAAGACAAGTCCCCTTTTTCCCAAATCATGAAGTGGAAGATTCACCTGTGAAAACATGATGCAAACCTCCACTCAGACTTAAAATGTTACAAGATCCAGCATTAACACATTTCTTGAGTTACTTCAGATCTTCTGTATTTTTAGGTACTGGGCAAAATTCTTATCAGCTGTCTGAATTGTTCACACTTACTCTATTTTTGGTTATAAAGTAAAGCCCCTCCACTTGTGAAGTACTATGTGGCATCTGTCTTCTCTGAATTATGCAGTATATGATGCCCTCCCTAGCCATTTACCTTACTTGCTGGGTCATACATTGCATTAAACAGGATGTTTTTAACCAAGACGTCATGTTTATCTGCTTCTCTCCCCTGTCCAGTTTCCTCATTTCTGTGAATTTCTCTAGATCTCTTGGCAACCGTTCTGTACCTGCTCCATTCAGAAAGACTTTAGGTTCAGTTGCATATAAGCAGCTCACATCTGTATTTGTTCTTTTCTGTTTGCTCCAAACTTCTGATTATTTACTGCTATGACTTTTCTAGGTTTCAGCTGTTCCAGTCTTGTGGCTGCCTCTTGATTGTTAACCATTAAGATTTAGCGATTCTCAGTCTTACTTGACCTGGAAGATATCCAAAACGTAACATACCAATGAATTCAGTACAGGCTTTTCTGAGTTTAAATAACACTCATGAAAGTTATACATAGGCAGATTTCCTGGGTGACTTCAGTGTCCAGGCACATTCCCCTTTCCTTGCACTGGAAAACTGGAAGGAAAAGTGTCTTTTATGCCAGTGTTATATGATACTCTGCTTTTCTGCTGCTGCTGCATAGTGAAGTTGTAAAACCTGCATGATAAATCTTGTCATGATTACACAGGTATCATCAAATACAAAAGATGCCTGCTTTGCCTCTGCAGTTGAATGTTTACAGCAAATCAGGTAATTCTCTGAAATCTGTCTTTTAGTGTTTTACTGCTGCTGCCATACTAGTATCTAGTTTAGTTGACCATGATCCTTTACCCATCACCTTTTCTTTTTTAACCTTTGTAAGAGAGGTCACCAAGATGTTTCAGTTCCTACTGCAAGATGTTAGCAAATTCTCCCCGTGGGCAGTGATGAATAGCCTTATTAATGTTTCTGAGATGTGTCCATAGGACACCACTTAGAATCAAAAATGTAAGGATGTCTAATCAAATACACATGTAAATTTGTAA
Source organism: Strigops habroptila (assembly GCF_004027225.2). Classification (NCBI taxonomy): domain Eukaryota; kingdom Metazoa; phylum Chordata; class Aves; order Psittaciformes; family Psittacidae; genus Strigops; species Strigops habroptila. The sequence continues at coordinate 12,707,513 of NC_044281.2, read as the reverse complement.
ACAGTTATTGCAAAACGACCAGTGCATGGCGAGTGTTTCTATGTCTGTTAGCTGGCATAAGAAATTCTGCTGGAAGAATTTAAGTAGAAATTAAAAAGGGATTTAGACTCCTTTACCATTGTGTTAAAACATGCTAGCTAGCGAGTTGTCTTCCTAATTTAGATGCAGATAGGTAACTTCTTTTTGTTATCCTGTTTTGCTTTTACTTTCCAAATAGTACCACGTTCACCCCAGCTGACAAGTTGAAGGTGATCCAGCAGACTTTTGAAGAGATCTCTCAGAATGTACTTGAGACTCTTCAGGAAGATTTTCTGTGGTCCATGGATGACTTATTTCCTGTTTTTCTTTATGTGGTGCTACGAGCCAGGTAGGCACTAAGAGTGGCATCCGTCATTAGCTGAGCAAAGGCAGTGTGAGTACTTGTATATAAATACTCCTACTTCTCCTCCTAGGGCTAATTGTTAGCTTTTTGTAACTTAGTAAATTTTCCATTTTGGCACTTTGCTTTGGCCTGAAGAAATGTTGAACAGTTAACCGCGAAACAACTGTGACTTCAGGATGAGGTTAGGGGTTTGCACTACATCACGTGTGAAAAGTAAAAACATTACAGTGGTGTCTCTTGTTCAGCTAGTCTCTTTCCCTCTCCCCCACATGACAGGATAAGGAATTTGGGGTCTGAGGTGCACTTAATCGAAGACTTGATGGATCCTTATCTGCAGCATGGGGAGCAAGGCATCATGTTCACTACCTTGAAGGTATGAAAATTACTCAGGATTATTAAAAGCTTTCTTTGCAAGTTAATCAGCTTTGAGCAATGATGATCATAGGACAGTTGTGTGAGCATTAGGTTTTAACTTCTTTGATGTTTTTATTGAATTTTTTTAGCTAGGATGAACAGGGAAACTTAACTTGGAGCTTAGGATAACCGAACAATTGCAGGTACTGCTAATAAAGTGGTGCACTGTGTAGATGTACTTTAATCAAATGTAATGTTGGTGGCTGTTGACTGTTCTGAATGCTCACCTGGAGCTTGTTGTTTCCCTGCAACTTAACAAACCTTACTCCTTTTGTAAAAATTGAGATGAAGTACTGCTTTTTTGGAGGGAGACTATTAATCTGAAAGTTAAACAAAAATCTTAATCTGAGCTGCCAGGTGAACATGATTGTATTTTCTGTCTGTGCAAACTGCAAATAGTTGGGTGCAGAGGGTTTTTTTTTTTTCATATCTGATATTTTTAAAGGGCTGCAAAAAGGAAAGGTTTGAGTTGGTTCAAATTTGTCACATAACATATGTAGTAGAAGCAGAATCTATTTTCCATGAGTGCAAGTGGTGTCTCAGGCATTTATATTAGGTTTCTGGTCATGGCTGCCCCAGTGCATATTTGAAGCAGCATTAAGGAGCAAATGGCTATCAGCAGCAGATCAGGGTATTTATCTAGGTGATGGAAACCTTCGATTTTCATGTGAGGACTTTGAAACACTTAATCCCTGCATCCTTGTCCTGTAAGAAAATATTTGCTTTTTTGGGCCCTTCTGTGAAAGGGCGAACAAAGACGTGTGCAAAAAAAAATGTACACCATCTTGGCAAAGCAGGGAGCTGTGAAAGTGTTCAGAGTCCCAAATCATGCTATCTTGCTTTGTTAGGAGTTGGACATAATTTGTAACTTAAAATCTCTTGTTGTTCTTTTTGCTGGTTTACATAAGATTTTTGGTTGTTGAATGTCACTCCATCATTACTGTTTGTAGAAAGCCTAGCCCTCTGTTTTCTTGGATAGAAAAAAGAATTAACCTTTTTGTGTATGATGCTTTATTAGCTTGCTGAGAACTCCTATGTATGCTAAACTGAACTTTGTTTTGATTCAGGCATGTTACTACCAGATTCAACATGAAAAGCTTACCTAGACCGTCGTTTATGACCTGGCTCTGTGGGATAATCTACTCGGTGGAATTTCACTAATACCCACTTTCTTCCCTGAAATGGCACTTAAAAAATACCCTGTTACATTCTGTTGTTACAGATGAAAACACTCAGTTGTTTCTTCTGAACTCTCAGTTTTAAGACTGGAAAACTGCAGCCAGAGACTATCTGTCTGTGAAGTGGTGATGAAGCGAGAGACTTGATTTGTCAATACCTGCCAAGAAGAAATCATTTCCTATTCTAACAGAAAGATTATTTACTCCTTTTAAGTCGATAATGCTGCAAAAAGGCATGGCGTCCACATAGAGTACATGTGAAAGTCTGGACTGCATGGCTTCCAAAGCAGTGGGGTTGTATTTATTATTCCTGGTTTGTCAAGAGAGACATTTGAAGGGAATTACTTGCGCCACAGAACTGTTCAATCTCCCTGAATTAAGCTATTATGTTTGTTTATTTCAAAAATAGAAGTATGTTAGTATTTTTAATGGGTAACCTATAGTTTGGCTATAAAGGGTTTGAGGCATCTGTGTTGAACATCATTGCTGAATGCAGTATTAATGTGCTGCTGTGGTAATAATCACACTGTTATGGACTTTACTGGAGTTATAAATATACAGTCATTCACTACTCTTTCTGTTTATGAAATAAATAAAAGGCACTGACCACTTCAAATTTTGGCACTGAATTAAATACTTGAAATCTGTAGTGTTCAGTTTCATTACCCTGAGCCCAGAGGACAAACGCTTTCTCTGGAAGCCCATGTGACAGAGGAATGGGAATGTGCTCTTGAACAAGCTGACCATGGATTAGGTTTGAGACTTTTGCCTGTTAACTTATGCGTCAAAGTGAAAAAAGCTAACCTTGTTGCATTTTTGAACATGTAGAGAACAAATAATTTCCCGGGAAGATTTTTTTGTGTGTCTGTGTATTTCTGTGGTTTATGGTTAACTTTATTTATACCAATAACACTAGTGGGTAACTTGGGTATTGTAGGTGCTGTTCTTTACCATGGCTGATGCAAAAAAGGGGGAGAGAGGAGCAGACTGTAGAATGTTCTAATGGCTTAAGTTATGTCAAATTACCATAGATAATGCTAATCATATTTTTGAAACAGTAATCATGGCTTGTGTATTGGCACTTAAATGGAAAGAAACCATAGTGTTAAAATACTCTTTTGAACAGTGACTGTAATGTAGCAATTTTCATAATAAAGCAAGAATGATTGGTCTTTCTGAAATGATTTTTAGTTTTATCAGAGAAAAGAGTAATTCTGGCAAGATGGTGTTTAAAACTATTCTTATTCTTGGAACAGACTATAGTGATACAGACAATAGACTTCATGTTTGCAAACAATTTTTGTTAGCTTACTCTCATTTTTTAAATCATACTGAATAACTTGAGGAGAGATAAGTAATAGTATGAGTAAAAGGGAAGGTATAAAAAGTTAATTGGGGGGGATATACAACTAAGGGTGGAGAGTATAACGAAGTATAAGGCAGGATTTGAACACTTCATCTTCTGTGCTAGATGCAGCCTTTCCGTGCAATCATTTCGCAGAATTCAGTGTACAGAACATTTAACTGAAACCCGTCAGAAAAGAACTGCTCTTTGAAAAGGAGCTGAGCTGAACAGCTGAGTAAATCAACGGCAGTAACTTTCATTTGCAAGGATCTGAATTCAGGATTTATTTCACCTGTTGTAGAGTGTAATCATTAAAAACATGTTTGCTGGGTTTTTCACCCCCTTGTAACAATTCAGTGTCAGTGTTTGTTGTCTTCAGATGTTTCAGAAGAAAGGAAGGATTTTAATCTTCAGCTTTGAGAGATGAAAAGCTTTGTTTCATATGACCTTACTCCCACATTGAATCTGTGCTTTAAACTGAGAATGTAAGTAGAGGTGGGAAGTTTTCCCATCATATTCCTGCCTTTGTGTGTACAAATATGTAGCAACTTCAAGTGTTGAACTTCACTCACTGTGAATGATGCAAAGTTGAGAACTAAAAAACCAAAGAATGCATCTGCCTTTACATATATGTATGTACATACACAACCTCTTATAAAAAGTAGTGATATCACATGTGAATTTAGCTTGCTGATTAATGGAAGCAGACAGCCTGGGCTGGATTATTTTTGGCCTTTCTGATATGTAGCTCAGTTATTAGCTGAAGAGAATCCTAGGATTAAATGTGCTTCTGACACAGATTCCACTTTACAGCCTATGTGGGCTGTGATGCATTAGGAAATCAGTGCAGACCAGCTTTGATTTGTGTATTTCTATGGCTAACAAAGAAATGAGTTAACCTGGAGGACTTCACCTGTATTGCTTCAAGTAATTAACTTTTTTCTCACTCTTTCTCCCTGCCCTGCCTTTTTTCCCTTAAATTGAAAGCTGGATATTTCTTATTGCTGCAGCAGGAATCCTGTAACTAGCAACAGGAGATCAATGTTACACTATTACAGATTCTCATAGTAACTGCAGGCATGGTAGCTGAAGATAGAGCCTAGAAGATGAGTGCCCCATTGACTGGGAAAGTTGCTGAGGATAAGGAACTACTTAAGTGAGAGACAACTTTAGGCTTTTTATGCAAGAAAAGGGTTAAGGGGATTTGTTCTCTTCTCCCTGGTAATGAGTAGTTCTAAGGTTAGGTTTCTGCGGATTAGAAAGGAGAGGATATCCATAGATTAGCTAGGGCAATGAGGTTACTTCTCTACAGACATCCAGCAAATACTCTTTCCCTCAGGAAATTCTGCGGGAGCTGGTGCTTTCTCTGGTGGTTGCAGGTAAGAAAATATGCGATGTACTGAAACCATTGTACTGCACAGATCCATTTCCCCCATTTATCTGTGAAATTAGTTTCTTCTTGTAGCTACAGCAAAGCTAATTAAATTTACATTATCTGTTTAATTACTATTAGCTAAATATTAGATGTATGAATGGGGAGTAGGAGCTCAAAGGCAAAGTTTTTCCTCACTCCTAATCTTGACAAAGAATTCTGACTGGAATGCCAGGTGCTATAATGTTACTGACTTATTTTGCTGAAAATAGTTTCACTTCCTAACTGTATTTGTTTTTAGAAGCAGTTTAGGGAGCTACCTGTTCCAGTATGTTAAGAGATAATGTAGAAGAAAGGTATGTGACTGGTGTGGGACTGTGAAACAATCCTTTCTTTGAAGTAATTAGTCATGTACTTCTAAGTTGATTTAGTATTGCTGTGGTGAGTGTGGTGTTGATGTCAGGTGGCTGTTGCTTGGTTTGTTTGGGTTTTTTTTAGTAAGCCCAAGCTGTTGGCAGTAAACAGCTGGAAGTGAAGCTGGCTGTGTTACAAGACTGCAGTGTGCTGCACCCAAGTATTCTTTTCTGAATGTACTGCTCCTTTAGGAAGTGATGCTTTAGTAGCATTTACCCCTGTGTAAACAAGGTACTTGCCCTACTGCTGGAGCTGTATGCTTTTGGATTAGAGGGAGGCAGAATAAATCATCACTGACTATATCTGATTACAAAGAGTAACAGCACAAACTGTTCCATCAGCAGCCTTACATACACAGGCATGATTAGCTAAACCTCACAGAATGCCTTACATGAACATAAAATTTATTCAGGCTTTTTAACTTGTGCCTTCTCAGACAGTAAGTGGTTCTTGGGTCAAGATAAGGCTTCAAAGGACAGGTCTCTACTGCTGCTTAAAATGTGTCAATTTACACCACTAATATTTAGGTGGGGTTTTTTGTGGGTTGTGGGTTTTTGTTTTGTTTTAAGTTAAAAACATTTTCAAGTCTCAAAAAAGTGTACAAGAAGCAGAGTAGTTTATTTACACTGACTAGAAGTAGTTGACAGACTTCAGTAGTGAGACCAGCCTAATTAAGTTAATCTAATGCAGAACAAAAAAGTCCTGAATAGGGCATGTCACTTGAGATGCTGAATGTCTCTTACAACCATTTTTGCGTATTCAATTTGCTGATTTATAGTGGCTTATTTGCAACAAAAGCTTTCTCAGTGTTCCCTGCCCTGAAGCTGATTTGCAGTCTTCAATATGCCAACTAATTAATTTTGACAAATTTAAAGATACAAGTAGCTTTCCTTGTTAAAAGTGCTCAGTAACCATCTCAAGCATATGAACTGTAAAAGCTTGTAGGAGCAGGGGTACTGATGTTCTGAATGTTAGGTTCTCTGATGGTGTTACCTTTAGAGGCTTGACAACAGGCAAAATTGTCCATTTAAAGACAATTCTGAAAACTGTGTTAAAAGCACAGTTTGGGTTCCCTTGCAACTCTAGCCTTGTATCAGTAAGACCTGGTCTGTCTGACAAATAGGGGCAAGGAATTTCATATTCTGCTGCTGAAGGAAGTAAGTCCTGTAGCCCAAATTTGGGATGACTGATGTTTGTAGACATGAGGTGATGGTCTCCTTTTGACTCTAAATTCTGGTGTGTTCAGCATGGATATCCTGGTCTGTCCCTAATAATGGGCAGAGGAATGCCTTCTATAAATGAGCATCCATAACTGCATGCGATACATGTGAATGGGAAGGACCTCACACTGGCTGGGAGATTAGTCAGGTAAGCCTGTTAGTGAGAACTTCCATCTAATTTATTTAGAACCTTGGAATGAGGAGACCCTGAGCTCTGGCCTTATCTGTGTAGACGTAAGTCTTAGGAAATGAAACCACAGGAGTAGTTTCAAGTTTGCTTTGAACTCTGGCCTTTCCCTTTAAGCAAGCAATTCAGTAGGTCTATTTCTAAAGAACTGCACTGAAGCAAGATATTCTGGTAATGACTTACTCATCATCTGTAGCTACTGACAGCTGTTGAAACCAAGCTTCACAGTTGGAAGCTGCTTTCCTTTTGTTGTGTGAAAATATGAAACAGCTACTAATTTATGAATGAGATGAGCTGTGTTGTTTAGAACTTGACAGATTTTGATGTTTAAATGCTGCTTCTGTCAACGTGAGCATAAACTCTAGTTTAAAAAGGCAGCAATGGAGAGAAGGCTTACTAACTCTGTTTACTATTGACTCTAGCAGCTCTCTGATGGCTAGGGTCATCCTGAGGATTTCATCCCAAAAGGCAAGCAATTAGCATTCAGTAGCTTTCCCAGTTTTTCTTTGAGATCTTAAGTCAGCCTTCAAGACAAACTGTGTCTAAAACTTCAAAACACACTCATGTTAATCCCACATCTGTTCTCTGTGGAAGCAGTAGTAGTAGTGAATACCAGAAGCTATGAGGCTCCAGAGGAGTGGTGAGTGAATTAATCTCACAAGTATTTTAAAAGAGTAACAATATTGTTAGTATTTTAGCAGAATAGGAAGTATTTTAGCATCTCCAGGAATTATGTTCTTTGTTGCAGGGTGATTCTCAGTGGTGTGTTTAAAAATGAAATAACTGTTCAGTAAGGCTGTAGAATACTTCTTCTTTGACAGCAACAGGGTAACTTGCTTGCTTTGGTTTAGTTCTTTCCCATTCTGAGTCACTGCTGTGCAACATCTGTCCTAGCCAAGAAGAATGATCCAGCTCCCAAAGTCTAAAAGAGACCTTGATAAATTCCTAAGACTATGCTGGAGATGGTTGGGGGTTGGGTTTTTTAATATTTTCCTTTGAACTTCCCTGTTGTGTTATAGAATATAAGCAATGCTAACTGTCAGTGTGGTGACGTGTTGGTTTGGTGGAGAACACTACTTCAACAAAGCAGGTTTTAAGATTATGGTAATCTCACAAGTTACCCTGAGGAAAGACAGTTTTTGGTATGTATCTAAGTCGTCTTCTCTGAAAAAAAAAAAATAAAAAATTGAGGGGGTTTGCTTGTCTGTTTTGAGGTTGGGGGTCTTAAACTTTATTTTAGTTGAACTAAAAAGCTTTTGGAAATATTGCTTGTCTCACATGTTTCCCTGTATGTGTTTGCAGGGTCCCACCCTATTTAAAAAGGGCATGCAGTGTGATGCTTCGAAGCTAAATAGGACAAAACATAAGAAAAGTCAGATCTAGACTTGAAATAACTGGAGTTTTATTCTGGAGAGGACTGGGCTTTGAATGGGAAGTCACTGTAAGTACGATGTGATGAGAGCATTCTGGGCAGCCAAGTATATTTATGGATAAAAGTTGTAGATGCTTTGAGTGAGCCAACTGCTGTAAAATCATGCATCTGCTAACAGATGCGTAGTAATAAGCAAAGCTGATCACAGCTGACAACCAGAACGTATTTTTAGATGTGAGTTGGTCAGATAAATTGAGTGAGGGTTAGGGAAGTTGTGCCAGAAAACCCAGCTATATTATAACAGGGATTTTACTCATTTATTCCTTTTTTGGGGGGGGGGGGGGAGGAGAAGGAGGGGGCTTTTTTGAGGCATGTGTGTGGCAAGATTTAAAAAATCTGGACTTTCAGTGTGTGAAATAAAACATATAGTTCAGGAGCTGGCTCCCTTATAGTATGTCTGAAATGTTTGAACATGCTCTTTTCTTTTGTTTTCAAATGTCCTTTACCATAAAATTGTAATCAGGATTTTGAATTAGGAGTATGCTGTTGGATTTTTGTGTAGACTATGTAAAAGCAAAATAAACAGCTGTTGTACATGGGAACTAACAGATGTCAGCAGGGGCTGTCTGTAGTTCTTGAAAAATCTCAAAAGAACGCAGTTTATAAAAGATAGAGAAGCTTTAGAATTAGTAAAATAATAGGAAATGGGTCTTCTGAAATGTAGCTTATGGAGTAAGCTGCCACAAGTTTCCTTTTAGGATGTAACTTGCAGATTGAGTACTCTCTCTTTGTAATTGGTTCTGCAATTGAATCTGGAGCTATAGACTTTTAGTTTCCAAAAAGTGGGGGGACAAGGACAGAGATCAGCCAAACCGAGGGTTACCTGTGTTTTCATATTGTTCTTATTTAGTGAAAACCTGTTCTGAATGTACTTTGCAACATAGGGATTCCAGTTTCTATGTCTATGCCATCCCACAGTGAAGATTTCTGTCCTATGCCTAATGTCTTTGGTAATTAAGAAACAGGTATTCGTGACTAGATTTACATGGCCTGCTTTGTTAAATCCATCATTAGGCAGATTAACTAAGCTTAACAAAGGGGAAGGCAAACTCTTAAAGGAAAAGAACTCAGACTATTGAAAAACAAAAAACACAAAACAATTGCAGCTCAAAGCCCTGCGGCATTAGGTACTGGGGGAGGATCGAACTGTATTTTTGTTAGTCTTTGAAAGATGAAATCATACTTTTAAAAGCAATCTTTGGATTAGAATTTCAGTAAGATGTGAGTACCCTCTAGAGGTAACTTGAGGTGAATTATCAAAACTCAGTAATAAAATGTTTGAATCATGATTTGATAACTTATGGGGTTTTTTTCCTCTCTTAATTTCCACTGCCTTTTGAAAGCAGTGTTATGATTTAACAGAGAGGAAGCATGATCTAAAAATAAGTATTAAGTAGTTCAGTAAAAGTGACAGTAATGCCTTCTGCTTTTATAAGCAGATCAAGATAATACTTTTTCTGCTTGTACCTTTGATTTTTTCTGAACACAGAACAATCTAGATGAAAATGGCTGCCTTTTTGCTTTACTAATGCAGGAGATAAACTCCTCTCTATTTAACAGAATTTGGTAAGGCATTCACTGTGCGTGCAGTGTCACGCTGTGGTTCGCTGTTGGCTGAGGTGCTCAGATATCTGATGTTACTTGTTTTTAACTTGAACTCTGAATCATCTTTTGATGATCTCTTGACCAGTTTAAATATTTAACTCTTTAAGAATCATCTTACAGTAGTGGTAGTCATGACAGTATCTTCCAACTTGTATCAACTGTGATTTGAAATTAGATCAACTAGGGTGTAGTGAAGCAGCTGAAGTAATTCAAAGCTTTCATATACAGATTCCTGATGCTTTGGGGTATCAATGCACCCGTATGGTGTTCCCTGGAGAATTTCCATACTTGTTTGCCAAGAAGAGTCCTGAGGATTCTCTGAAGTCATCTTGTACTGTGTTGTTTCCTGTTAGCAATACATTGGAGAGCTTCCCCCATTTTTAGTCTAAGGAACATTATGGCTTTTTACATGTAAAAAGTTCAGTGTGACATGGTTACAGATTAATTAGCATAAGTGTTGGCTTCCTGTTTTACTTAAAAATTCCTATTTTAAAATTTAAAGAACAAAATAAGGTAGTATATGCTATTCTTTAGAATGAAAGAAAACATAAGACGGTTGCGTTAGATTAGCAAATAACTTCTTTGACTCCATCTCTAAAAGTAGTAACCAATTATAAATTGCCTGAGATGATGATACCAGTAAGGTAAGGTGTGTGTAGGGTTTTATTTGGATTTTGGGGGTTTTTTGTGATTTAATTCACTGTGAGGAAATAGAGGAAATCTTTGCGGAACAAATCCTTCAAAGACGCTAACTTCTAACAGTGATAGAAATGGGGATCCCTATCTTTTTGCAAAATCATGTCTTTGCTCAATGACAATTCAGTAGAACCTCCAGAGTTTTCAATTTTAATAGTGTCAATAACAAGAGGAATTAAATGTAGTATGTTCTCGAGTAGTATTATTTTCCAAGCTATACTGATGTAAAAGAGGCTTTAAAAGACTAAAACATTAAAACATTACAACTTGCCATGGTAGTGCACTTAAAAAGCTGGGGAACAGAAGATGTACCAAATCATTTGTTATTTTAGATTGCTTAATGAAGCAACCTAATGACAATTCCATGAAGGAAATAAAATGTATTGCAACTGAAGTTTATCTGTCTGTATTTTGGATGCTGGTCGGTAACTGAAGTTACAGGTGGGACTCATGCATCTAATTCATGCTTGCAATCTGTTGAGCACTTCAATGAGTGGTTGCCCCCCTTCTTTTAAATTCTGCTTTCTTATCAATCTAAAATACCTGACAGAATTCTGATATGAGTGTACTCTTTTCTCTAGTTCAGCATCTATCTTTGTGAAACCTGCTTGGCGCGAATGCGGTACTCAAAGAAGTGGGTGGACTCTCCTTGAATAAACGCAAAGATGGAGGTGCCAACAGTCTGCAGTCAAGATAATGGTACTCATAACTTCTGCATCTCTTTCAAAGAGAAAGATAACTGACAGTTTTATTCCTTGGTCTCTGTAACCCTTCTTCCATTAAGTCATGAGAGAGATGAACGTGTCTCGAAGTATTACTACTTCATAATCAGAATTATTCTTGATGTTTAGTGGTGGTATGCAGTTAATCTAGAGAGTGTCAGAAGAGGATACCTGGCATTTGTTTTTGGCTTACAAAGTCGAGGGTCTCTGCGGCTGTATCAAGAATGACTCATAATTGCAAGAGGGGACTTTTTCCTTTTTTGCTTAAGAAAATTTTCTGTGCTTCTGTCTCTAACATCTTGGTCTATTTGAGCCCATTTTGATGTAGAGATACCTTTTGAGGAGATAATTAATACAAATCATCTCAAAAAGAAGCAACCAGTAATGAGGAAAATATTTTAAGTATCTCCACCAAAGGTAGGTGGTTCCTGTAGAAGAGAATCCTTTTAAGAAAACTGTTTTGGGAGATATTTCCCTGTGGGGCTCAAAGTCAGGGTTCACTGAGTTTGATTTTTGTAAGTGCTTAGATGTCTGCTTTCCAGAAACAGATGGCTCCTGATAATGAGGTGTATTTCCAGGCCTTCCCAGTTCGGATACTCAATAGTTCTGCCTGATGAGTGAGGTAAAAGTCCCATCTGCAGAAACTTAGCAGGCAAATATCAGTATAAATTCATGCACAAGGAAAATACCTCAGTGAAACTAAAGTTGAAGATAGATCTCACATAAGTGTTGGTAACTGCAACGTCTAGAGCCAATACAGGAAACAATTAACTGTCAATGGCTATAAAAATTGTGCTCAGTAGCAAAATAAAAAGGGCTTCCATATTTAGGTTAGCCGTAGCAACTAGATGACAGCAGCTGATATTGTCTGCAGTAGAGAGTACTCAGCTATGCTGGAGCTGCTGGGATGAGCTTTGTTTTAAGAAATTATTATTTTGACTTTGGCCGATTTACCTTTAGAAGCTCCTAGTCTTGGGTTTATGCCAACATTTTTCTTGTATTACAGTATTACTCATTGAAACATGCCAAGTTTAATGTTGTAAACAAATAAATATCAAGTCTCCAGTTACATTGGTAATGTGTGATTACTTTGGCACTAAAAAGCAGAGAGACAGCTTATGCTTAGCAAAATACGCAAGAGCTGAGAACTTGCTTTCCATTGACATGCAGTGGGAGTCAAGCATCCAACTCCTATGTTCTCTTTAAGAACCCTTTATAGCTTCATAAATCTAACTCCTAGCATTTGGTATGGTGTATTAGTGCTGTTATAACCATTGTTTCTGGGGAAGTGTCACATGTCAGAAATGATCTATTGTCATTTCTGAAGGAAAATTAAACTCTGTGCTCTCACAAAAATCCAGGTTGTATCTAGGCCTGACTTTGTTCCATACTATCTATTTGTCACCTCTTAGTTTCTGCCTCTGAGATTTTTAGAAAGACACTGGATTTTTTGTTTTCCACTGTATTAGGATACTCTTCCTAACAGGTCAAGCGCTGCTTCTAATTACAAGAAGGGTTCTTGCCCTTTCTTGGGATGCGTTGTGGGTGTCTGTGACAATGGTATGTATTTGGCTGGAATTTGCATCCTCATTAGTGATACTCTACAAAATGTCTGCATTTTCAAGAGTGGAGAAAAACAGATGGTCCCTGGCCCAAAGAGTCAGTCATCCAGTAGAAAAGCCTATAAAATGAACAAAGCAATTTTTTATGTTTACCTCTTCTCAGTAGGAGGTACAGTCTTGAACTCAGACTGATACACGTAAGATTCCCTGTGTTTTTTCTCACAGGTCAGTTGATAATTGCTAGTATTGACCTAACGTTGCTGGTTAATAAAATAGTAAAATTAAACTCTATATAACAGAGTTGATTGCAGGAAACAAGCAAAACAGACAAGAAATGAGTGCATTTCTTAGAAGTATACACTGAGGAAAGGTGCTTTTCAAAGGCCTGGGTCACTGTTTGGCTTTGGTTGGTCTTCTCTTTGTACTGAAGTGTCTTGCGCTTTTCTGTTTCTTGGGCTCAGGTGTATCTCATGTTCTGACTCTAGTGCTACAAGAACTGAGTTTGCTCTGTAAAAGAGATGTCAATGGCGTTGGCATGTTATATGACCTGCTCAGATCTCGCTGGCTGCAAGCACTTTTAAAGGTAAAGTAATCTTCAGCTGTGAAGGCAAAGGCTTCCTAGAGAACAACCTCTGGGGAATAGTTACTTTATTTTGCCATATCAGGACAATAAATGTTTGTTTATGCTAAGTGCAGGTAGTCCTAACGTCGGTCCTAACATCAGCAGTCAAGGTGAACAAAACCACTTTTGCTTTAAAGAAAAAAAAAAAAGGTATTCTCTATCATAATGTCCTGGGCATTAAAGCTCTTCTATTTACGTGTCCGTATTAGGGCCGGGGGGACACTGCTCAGCTGTCTTTCCTTATATCTTTGTATGGCTGTGCATCCCACTTGTTGGCATGGGTGCTTGCGAAATTATGTTCTTCCATTTTGCTCACTCTGATCTGATGTGTAGTTGAAGACTTTACGTTGTTACAAACACCAGCCAAAACTCTGTTTTATCTATTGAGCAGAATTCTATCTCTGAGGCAAATTCTGCACAAGTTCTGCTTTTCCTCTAACAAGGATTTTTAAAATCTTTACATTTTAAAGAAGAATAACTTGCAGTGGATACGAATTTCCGTAACGCCATTTTAAATACAGCAATTCATTTTGTTTTAAATTAAATTTACTTTGTTAATCATGCCTGCAACTAGAGGAAGGAAACTCCAAGTCAGAAATGATGCTATCGGGCTATCGTCCTGTGTAATAAGCTTTTCTTATTGGAAAATTCAAAACTCCAGCATAACTGGCTGGCTGGATAATAATATGGGAGGACATTTATAGGCTCAATTCCAGATGCACTGGATGTTGAGGATTGAGATGCAAGCTCTTTGGACTGAGAAATTCCTAGAAATATGATGTTGTGCATTGTGTATGTTGTATGTTTCTATATAATCCTGTGAACAGATCATATCATCATTGCATTGTCTTGTCTGTCATGGCATGTAATAGATTTATGAATGCCTCCAACAATATCTTGGAAAAAGGCCAGTTCCTGTCACGCTGCAGGCACACGCATTGAATCGTGAGGTAAGACAGTGTACACAGTGTATTGCTTTACTTACTCATTCCAAATTAGTCAACTTAGCTGCAAATAAGTGTTCTGGTATTTCTTTTTTGTCTCGGGTCTAGTACACTATATAAGCTTTAAAGATTCTCTCCTTGCGCTTTTGTCAAACTACTTGATAACTCTTACGGTGTTGAGAGGAGGGGAGGAGAAATGCGTACAACCATGCCTTCCAGACTGCATGAGCCCTGGCCAGTGTGGTGAACACATAAATTGTTTTAACCACTGCCTATGTATTTTTCTTGCTATGTACCTGTGTGGTTCAGTGTTATGGCTACAATCAAGCAGTTTGACATGAGGGTTTTGAAAAGCTTTTTAGATTTTTCTGATCATAATAGCTGATTAATTCTTAACTTTCTGAATTAGTGGGAGAGTTAATGCCTAAGTGGAGAAACTGACACCAGTGATGAAATTGGTTGAGGTATAGGAGGAAAAAAAAAAATCATTTAGAGCACATGACAGTGTGCCTGAACTAAATTAAGCCTGTGTGCAGGCAGGAGTGTTATGCAGCTGTTATCATATTGCCCAATTCTAGAGCAAACTGTATGGATATGCTCAGACATAACTGTATGGATAAGCCCCCCACTTAGCCTGGGGGGCTTAGCACTCTCCTCATACATTTTCTTCTAAATTCAGTTTATCTTTCTAAATTAATTGTTCTCCAGAACCGGTCTCTGTGCTTTCTCTCTTATATTTATCAGGTGGTAGAACTACTGCGTGAAGCCCCTCAGTCTGGTGAGATCAAAGAGCTAAGGCGACTACTGCGTGCTCCACACTTAAAGGCAAGTCCTGCATAAGGAAAGAAAAAGTCTGCTCCCAGAGCTGTCTGCTGTGGGAATAGAAAGAGATGGCCAGCTCTTCACAAGAATCAGCAAAGGAGCCACAAGACACATAGTTTTCTAGTCATGAACTAACCTAGTTGTGAAATCGGATGGGAACTCTGTATCTGAAGTACCTGCAGCAGGTCGCAATTTATTTAAGGGCTATGTTTCAGAGAGGTGTTTCTTTACAAAGTTAAATTCCAAGCGGTGGATGCAGACATATAGACCGGAATTTTCCTTGTAATTGCAAAACATGCATTCTTTACCCTAGAGCTCCAAAAAGAAATATTTCATCTTTTATAAGTTTTTCCAGAAGAAACAGAGAGAGGAACTGTTCTTAAAGCTCAGAGTTTGAAAGAAAATGGCAATGTGTTAGAGAGATCTGTCTTCACATAGGAACTTGCTCACTGATCTGTTTTCTGACCAGTCACTGTTTAAAGCTGTTCTATTTTTATGATCTTTGCTTATGGGTTGGTTATTTGGGTGGTTTGTTTTTTGTCACAGGCCTTGCTCTCTGCTCATGATACTGTAGCCCAGAAAGATTTTGAACCAACCCTTCCACCACTGCCAGATAACATACCTGAAAATGAGGAAGCCGTGAGGATTGTCTGCTTAGTGAAGAACAACCAGCCTCTGGTGAGGGAGCTTTCTGATGCCTGACAAATTATTTTAACTTACACAAGAACTTATAATGCATCACGTGCACATTGGTTTCTTTCCAAGAATGTCATAGAGATTGTGTGCGTTCTTGTCCAGTTTTTACAGAATCACAAGAATTGTTGAGGTTGGAAAGGACCTTAGGAGATCATCTCTAGCCCCGCTCAGTGCCTTGTCCACTCAGCACTTGAACATTTGGCAGATGCTCTTCTCATATAATGAAAATGCAAATTAGATTAAGAGCTATTCCCTTGGCCAAAATAGGGAGGGAGGAAAGATTCTGAAAGATGTTTTAGAAATAATTTGTGTTTTTAAGCAGAAACATTGCATAGCTTAACTAATCTCTTTTAGGAAAAGACAGCTGTAACATTTGAAATAGACAAGATTTCTTACAGTCAATGAGGTCATCTTAGTATGATGAAAGTTGAAGACATTGAAAGACTTAGTACTAATAATGATACATTATCACTAGATCCGTGGCGTGTTAAGGAGGCTATATCTTTCAGTGCTTTTTTGTCATTGCAAAGATCAGATTTGTGATGTGAAAGCAAACTTACTGGGGTTGTTCAGTGATGAGTGTGTTTTTTCTTTGTTTTTGTTTGCCAGGGTGCCACCATTAAACGCCATGAGATAACAGGTGACATAACGGTTGCCCGTGTGATCCATGGTGGGCTAGCAGACAGAAGTGGTATGTGTAATTTGAAACAGTGATACAAACAGTGTGACTTGAAATAAGATATGTGAAGAAAGGTAATAGCTTAGACTCTAAAATTAGCCTTCCATTATAGAGCAAGAAGATGTGTACATTGGACAGCACTGTAAATAGTGACACACTGCAGCGACTTTGATGCGTCATTCATTCATTTTCATATGAATGTGCTACGCTTGAGACTGAGCTAGGTACAAATCCAGTTTCATTGTGTATTCTTGGCACCAATACCTGGATACATCTGTCCTGATACTGATCAGGAATATCCCAAGTTGCAGTATAGTATGAATACCAACAGCTCATTCTCTAATGGAGAAATGGAAAACATGAGTACTCTGTGATTCTATAAGATAATGGGCTTTAAGGAATACATAGTAATACTTTTGGCACTAGTCAACTACACACTTTGGCAGCATTAGTTGCTAAGCAATCTCCCAAGGAGTTTCTTTGGAAGTGTTACTACTTTGTCATCCTAGAATTGATTGAATGTGTTCCATGTTCCTTGGGAAATGTAATGTAACTCAAATGTAAAACACCAGAAGTAAAACTGAACTGTAATGATTATAAAATAGTTCCTTTTAGCTGTTGCCTAAGCAATAGGTGATTAAGTTCTTAGTTTGATTAATGTTGTAATTGAGCTGAAGGCGCAAATGTAGAAGTAAACAATGTTGTGAAGACTTTGTGAAGGGCAGAGAGGAGTCCCAAGGCTTCCCAGTGCACCTGGAAATTTTAAGCATCTGATTCCAAGTCTTATGGTCTATTAATATAATGGGGTTAGCTAGAATAGGTCTAGAAATTACTTTGGGACCTAGAGGTATATCAAAATGTCGCTGCTACTTTTAAGGCAATTCATCAATAGGTTATAAACATGCTGTATGGGGGAGGTGAGAGGAAATAAGAAAACTGAAGCATGCAAGCTCCTTGTGACCCAAAGGAGTCTGCAGTCCTGTCCAGGGGCAGTGTAGCTTAAATCCGGAATGCCTTCCTGCCTACCTGGTGTATGGGAACTTCTAATGCTGACTTCCAAACCTGTGGTATATCTGAGTGTTCCTGCCTTGCCTACCCAAGATAATCCCTGCTGTGATAAAACTGCTGCTGCTTTCATCCTTGTTTTCACTGTAGGGTTGCTGTATGCTGGAGACAAACTGGTGGAAGTAAACGGAGTTCCTGTTGAGGGACTTGAACCTGAGCAAGTTATTAATATTCTGGTATTGAATCTTTTTTCTACTTTGTACCTTAAGAGTAACTGTATGATGTTTCTTTTATACACACGCACACATATGCTCTTAGCGGAGAAAGTCTGAAATTTTTAAGAGAAGATTCAGATTGTTGCCTTACTGTGCATGGAGTTCACAACTGCTCATGAAATTAGAATACATGGCACCAGAATTAAATTGAACCCTCGTTTTGGACAGAAATTAACTTGTGACCATTCTACCTGCAGCTTCTGGGAAAAATACTGATTTATGCAGACTTCACTGATTCATAAGTTTTCTAGAAGCTCCATCCAGTTAATATTTCACAAGAAAGTAGTGGAAAGGTGCTCTTCTCATAAGAGTCCATGTTACAAAATGCACTAAAGCAGAGTGAACGATCTTGTAAGCTACATCACTCACCTTGCAAAAAAGGGCAGTGATAATTACTGTTGTCAAAATTCACATGAAGTCAGCTGTTGCTGTTACTTACTTGTCATTTTGCCCACAGTCTTTCAGGGCTCTTCACTGTGAAGCGTTAGTGCTAGTCAGTAAGGTATTGCTATATGTAATCAGTATCAAATCTTTCTATGTGTTATTTCCTTGGTTGTACTATTTCTAGGTATAAGAAATACAAACTCTACTGGAATATTTAACTTTTTTTCTCTTTCCCCCTTTACATCACTTTTCTAATCAGATCCTGCTGCTAATTTAAATTAGATTTCAGTAGAAAAGTTTAGTATGAATTAACGTTGAAATTATATAGTTATTACATTATTTATATTTAATTGAATTAAAAATACTTAGCAAGACATTGAAGTGTCATTCTTGAGTTTCCTTTAAAAAACAAACAGTATTGTCACATAAACTCTGTCTACCTAAATTCTATTTGTAATATAGACAATATAGTAAGTACAAAGCCATGCTGTATTAAGTTCATGCTGCCAATGTTTGGTTATTTGTACTGAATACTAGTCATGTTGTACTCCTTTTCTAATCTTTTAGGCCCTGTCTCAGGGGACAATTATGTTCAAATTAATTCCCATTTCTGTCCGGCCTGTCAGCAACCAAACAACAGTAAGAGACATTCTTTTTTCCGGATTGTTACTGCAGTTACCCCGATAATGTCTAACGGTGTGATACAAAGCAATGGTGTTGCTTAAAAGCTTACTGCAATCCTTAAAGTGTTACTTGCCTTTATGGCGACCTCTCAACTGGCATCAATATGCTGTTGCTGAAACAGTGAAGATAGTAAGCCGAAATGTAGTTGTAATTTCCTGGGGATAATAAAAAAGGTCATGAAGCCATTTTCAGTGTTATCTACAGGCTGAATGTCAATTCTTTTCACAATGTATGAGAATTTTTTTTCTCCTTTAATGAACAGACAAGGTTTGGGGTTTGATCTGGTTTTTAAAACACGACTACTTCATGAATAGACTTAAGTAGCAGCAATATCTGGCCCTGTGATTATAAAGCTCACGTTGTATCTGTTCTAAACAAAGCTTCCCACTCAATCTTGTATGTTTTCTTTACCAGCTCTATGTGCGAGCAATGGCAGATTACTGGCCCTTGCAAGATCCTGCCATACCATGTGCTGATGCAGGTTTGCCTTTTAAGAAGGGTGAAATACTCCAGATTGTGGACCAGAATGATGCTTTCTGGTGGCAAGCTAGGAAAGTTTCAGATCTCAGTGCCTGTGCTGGACTTATACCCTCAAATCATCTTCTTAAAAGGTAAAGAAGTTGTAATTTTTCTGAGTTCCAGTTTAAAAATTAGCCAGTTATTCAAACTTTGCTACTTAAAATTTTCATAGGTTATTTAGCAATATGATTCAGTGACATCTGACAAACATCTTTCCTCTTTCTCTTCTCTGACTTCTTGCTCTCCTTTGCTTAAAAGTATCTATGTGAGAACAAGCTTTTGAAAGCACCTTATCTTAAACTGATGCCTAAGAAGCACACAGCAGTTGCCTAATCTCTATGCTAGTTGCTAAGACATCTAATGGAGTGTAGCAGCTTCGGTTAAAACTTAGTAGACCTGATTAAAAGAAAGGAGGGGGGGAACCCCAAAACATACTCACCAAACACAAACAAGGTATTCAAGGAAGAATAAGAATCCCTTGCCTATTATTTTCTGCATAAAGAGACCATTATTTTTATATTACATGCTTTCTGAACTAGAGTACTTAAACTGCTGAAACATACTTTCAGTATGATACTCTAACCGTATGTCCCGTCTGCATTTTCCTCAGGAAAACACGAGGCCATGCAATTGTAGATGATAAGCTTCAATTTGTACTATATGTAAACCTAGCTGTGGTCTGTATAATGAAAGCTGAAATCAAACTAGGTTGTGATCAAGGCTGCAAGAGGCTCTGTGTAATAACAGAAGCAGTAATACTACAGTCCACAGCAGTAGCACACTCTTCTGCTTCTAGGAGTTTGGACCACAGTATGGTTTATCTTCATGTGTTTATATATAAACTCAGAATCTTCTAAAGACTTCTGGGCTGTTGATTTGGAAATTGCCTTTAAATAGTTCTGGTAGTATATTGGCTTTCTTTCAGGGCTTTGTAGTGGGCTAAAACACTGGTAATATTTCCATTCTTCTTGTCTTCTGTCAGCTCAGTATTGATTGATCTTATGTTTAAGCAGTGAATCTGAGAGAAGCATAATGTGCTTGTGGACTGGTCTGTCTCTTTAACTGTGATAAATTATTTCTATGCAGGAAGCAGCGAGAATTCTGGTGGTCTCAGCCTTTCCAGCCCCATCTCTGTCTCAAATCATCAATGTGTGAGTGAAATGTTACCTGAATGGTAGAGTAAGAAATAAAAGTCTTTATTTCCAGGGATACTGAACTAGAAGCTCATACAATCCAGTTTAATTCAAATACATTGTTTCTGGAACCACGTTGTAACCTCAGAAGTGTGTTAACTATCCCCAGGAAAATAAATATTAAATGGTAGTTGCACCTGAAGTACTGGTGGTGGAGGTTGTTGTCCCCAGTGTACCTGGGATCTGACTGAGACAAGTTGTGAATTCAACTCCTGAAGTCTGTAAGATCTAGGAGCTCTCTAGGAGAGCCAGTTCTCTCAGAATTGGGTGTAAGTCTTGAGGTGACAAGTGTCCTAGCCTGGCTTTCCAGGGACACAGATAACAGTTCTTCACTAGAAGGTACCATGCGAAACGTTTAGAATGTTTCTTTGTTACCAAAACTATTGAAAGATAGAACTTTTTTCCTTGAGGTATAAGATAAGCTCTGCTGCCCATGAGTTTATTCATGCTGACAATCCAGAAACATTGTCCTCTGCCAATTATAACTTTCTGTAAACATGCCAAATTGTTGCCAGACTAAGAATGTTCTTCCTGTTTTCTCTCTCCTCATTTTATTCTATGGTTCTTTATACTAGTATAAAATTAATTCTCTTGTGATAACTCCCAGATGGAGTGTTTTTCATTGCCTAGGATTCTTCTTGCACTGATTGCTTTGTTCATTAGAGCTGGGGCTCTCTTTCACCGTAATTTTATTGCATTTAACTGCTTCAATGGATATGCTGTGGGCAGTAAGCACTGTGGAAGAAGGTAGGAAATCATGTCTGGAACAGTATTGCATTCCTGTACCTGGAACCAATATAGCACATGGTTTACAGGCTTTTCCAAAAGTTTTCAGAAATGAGGCAGTACATGCAAAAGAAATACAACTTCTTGGCATTTTGTGTGCTTAGCATAATTGAAATCAAGCCTTTTTTCACTCGAAATAGTAGAAGCTTATGTTGCCTTAAAGTGGCAGCTTAAGCTATGCATTATCTGGTAGGGAGCTGAGAGTTTGGATGGGTTGCTCTGTGAAAGGAAAGATTACATTTCCTCTCCCTCTTTTCCTCTCCCTCTTTTTCCCACCTTCAGCAGCTGACCTGGGCAGTTCTGAGAGAGTTTTTCTTTAAAGGATACATATGGGCAGAATATGATTGACAGATGCCCTGACAGTTGCCCTGTAAAATAGCTCTTATTTGGACCTATCTGGAGGGGCACACAAGAACAGTGCAGTATTATGAGCCCATGAGATTGCATTTCAGGGATGTCAATTGATGTGATTTGGGGATGGAGAAGGAGCTGAAACAATCTTTTTCTTCCTTGTAAAAATAATAATAAAACAACCAAACAAAACTCCTTCCTTGAGTGAAGCATACTGGAAAGATACCACCTTTTAAAGCTACGGGAGAGAAGGAAGGGAATGGAAAATTGTATTCTGTTATGATAATACTTAATAAATAGATATTTACAGGATAAACAGCCACAGCCATGTTAACCTTTTATTAGGTTAACATCGAAGGGAGAATTGCAGTTAGATGTGTTTGCCTCTCTGCTGCAAGCCATTCAGAGCACTAGTTTTAGAGGAGCCTTTTGCACATCAGTAAGTTGGAGTTAACAGTAAAAATACTTAAATAAGTCTAAAGCTGATCCGAGTTTCAAGTATTTTCATTCTGATGTCTGAGTGCAGTCTTGTAAGATCTGTAAGGTTTTTTTCCTCCCCACTGTTTTTCTGATTCAGATGAATGTTTTTCTTTGTGTTGTAGAGGATGACATGCAGATTGATGAGAAGTGTGTGGAAACAGGTAACTGAATTCACTTAAGATTATTCTATTTGCTTTAGGGTAGTAGCTAGTTAAAGCCTCGTTTTGTTTCCCAGATAAAAGCAGTCATTCTCCTAGTGAACTTACTGGTAGAAAATGCTTTTTTTCATACCCTGGAAACCTCATCCCATATTAGTGCATTAAAATGAGCTACTTGCAGTTCTAGTGTACAGCCCTTATAGCAAAATGCTGTGCTGAAAAGAGGGACCACCCAAAAAATATCTGCCTGAATGAGATCTGACCTCTCTGATTCAGGTTTTGGACTGTGGCTGTAATGTTACCACAGTTTTTGCCACAGATGATTGTAGTCTTGGAGAACCCACTCAATTCATTGTCAAGAAACTGATCTTGGGAGACTACTTTCTTTCTTTTTAGGCACTGAGCAAGAATTTTACATGTAAATAGTATATGTGAAGACTGTTAGCTTGGCTTGCTCCCTAAAGCAGCAGAGCTCATTCTTCCTTGCCCTGAGGTAATTCAGAAAGCTCTCATGGAGGGATGTGATCCTGTAGGACTGGGTGGAGAGAGACCAGACAGTTAATTCAGTTATGGTGAGCTGTATTTTGCCACCTCAGTTTAAAGGAAAGAGGAAAAATATGTATGAGACTGATAGGAGCTGGAAACTTGGTTTGATTCTGAAATTCTACAGGAAGACAGAACTAAATTTTGAATTTATTTTAATATCTTTGCAATCTGGATTACTAAACAAGATGAAGAAACTTTTGAGTCTGGTAAGTGCCTCTGTCCTACCTCCAAATTCCTTGCTATTCTTCTGCTGTGAGAAGGGTGCCCACAGACAAGCAAGTATCTTAAAAACAAGCAGCTAACAAAAACCAGAATGCCATTTTTGCTTTAGAAGCTGTTCTGGCTTGAAAAGCTATTGTATAAAATCTTGTTGCCTTAAAATCATCCTCTTGCTCTCTGACAGTGGGTAATAACTGTCTTGTTACCCACAAGAGAGTGTTTGTCCTCATGCATCTGTATCAGATCTGTTTATCAAATCCTAATCAGTTATACTCATGCAAGCTGTGACAGCAGGAGCAGCACTGATGTCAGCAGGTAATTGGATTACAACATCAACTCCTACAGGCACTGGGAGTTCAGGCCTCTATTACCCTAAGGTAAAGAGGAGAGCTCTTCTGGACTCCTGATTGTGTGCATGACTGGCATACAAGAAAGAAATGCTTTTGTAGAAGGAACGATATTTATATAAGACATAGAATTTTTTTTTTTCCCAAGCTGTTCTGGAGGGGGTGTTGGTTGGTTTGTTGGTTTTTTGGTTTTTTTTTTTTTTTTTTAGGGTACAGCTACCTGTTTACAGCATAATTGGAGTTCTGCAAAAATTAAGTATTCTAAAATCATTTTTCCACTAATTTAAATCTGCTACTACTAAACTTCCTGTTTGAGATATCTAGTACCTTCTGGAGAAAATGTCATTCCACCTTACACTTGCTCTTCTCCACAAGGTTCCGAATTGCTAGTCAGATCTTCTCCTCTTATCACAGGTGGTTGGTTCTCTTCCACCTCTCAAGCAATGCTTAAAGCTTTTAAGACAACCAGCAGGTTTCTACAGGGCAGTCTTGTTTTCAGCCTACGATGTTTCTGATAACTGCACCTGGGGATTACTCTTGCAAATCCTATTCACTCCTCAGTGCTGAGTCAGCTCTCTGCTGTATCCAGTCAGTCAGAGGAATAAAGGTGCAAATGTTTGCTATCCTACATTTTGCTTTAAACATTAGTTGAATATCTGTGTGATGTATTTTGCAAGTACAATACTGACATAGATGCTGTAGCTGAGTCTCTTCTTTTTTGGAAACTGATAATTCATGCTAGATCAGGCATATTTTAGACTTAAAGCTTAAAGTACCCGTTTCCTAAATTTCCTAAATACATTGGATGATGCTGGTTGAATTTTTTTTTTTTTAGTGTCTTCTAAAAACTAATTGTTTTATGTCTGTATTTCAATGTGCAGAGGAACTTAAAGAAGGTAATAGTAACTTTTCTCTCCCTGGCTTCTGTAAGCAGTAATCTCTTCTAATTTATCTGTGTTTATTGCTTGTTCCCTGTAGGATTCCACACTGCACCCCATGCCATAGAACAGAAGGTAGATAAAGCAGAAATGCTCAAAAAGATTTGAATGGCGGCTCAAAAGACCTGAAGATAGAAATAATACAGGCATATGTCAGCGGAACTTTGCCCTGAACATGCAGTGTTCTGCCAAGTAGTCTTCCTACAGTCATTAAGTAGTTGTTAGTACATACAGAAATGTAGAAATAAAACTGCATTTTTAAAGGTACAGTAGCAAAGAGTGTAGAGATGTGAAAGAAGGGTAACTAAGATAAATCTGATTTTGATACTTGCATGCTCCAGGAAATAACTGTCAAAGAATCTAGTGCTAAAAGATGAAGCATTTCCTGTTTTGCAAATGAAAGTAATGTTCCTGCCTTGGAACAATTATTGCCTTTAAAGCTACGCCTATGTCTTCTGTATCTTATTATTACTTTAACAAGCCCTAAATGGAATAAACAGCTTGGATAATTCTATGTATGATTAGGCAAAAATTAGGAGTCCTTTTTGAAGAGAAATCTAAACACTGCTGATGGCAGGTTTTTTCTGTACTTATTTTTGACCAATCACCTTTATAAATTAGTTTCTGAACTGTTAAAGCGTTGATTTAACAGTGGGAAATTGATATTTTTTGAGCCTTATAAGAGATCTAATTTTTAAAAAATGCATATAGAGATTTACAATGCTCACCTGAATGGTTAAGCAAAGAACAACATGAGAATGGGGCCAAAAAGAATTGGAAGCAACAGGTTAGTTTGGGATGGTGGAGCACAGATACCACTGATCCAAAGAAGTTTAAAAAGGAATAATAAAATCAGGCCTTAATTCTGCCTGAAAGATCTAAGCAGATGCATGTTATTGGGCAGAAACAGAGTTGTAAATTAGTTATTTCTGATTTTGAGCAACTGGTTTGTTGGTAATTGTAATGTTACAACTAAAGAGTTCTTGTAAGCTAGGGGTCACCTGAAAAGCTTCAATTATGTGGAGGTTTTTCTTCTATAAGTATTTCCAAAAATTGCTGAGTTTCAAATCTAATTTAGAAAATACCAAGATTTTCTAAGTTTAATTTTTGTCTTACAGAAATACTGGTCCTTTGAGTTGGTCATTGGGCACGTGAAATATCTAAATATTTCACGTGATGGAGTATTGTGCCTTTTTTATTACTCATGATACTTCCGTATGTTTACCAAAACACTGTTTTCCATTTGGGATCATCCATAATTGTTAGCCATTTAGCTCTTAAGCTTTTATTGTTCTTTATTATTATTTCATGAGTATTTGTTCTTTGTATTCTAGAAGAGGAAGAATTTGGTGAATTTGGTCAACGAGTCTTTATTGGTATGCAATGACTAAAGATAAGTAACATGTCTGGGACTTGATCTAGATTAAGTGCTTGTCTGAAGTTGTGTTTTGTTCTTTAATTCATCTAAAACCTTACTAAATTGAATTCTACTTACATAGCTTTACAAACTTCAAGAGGCCTCTTGCCTCCCGCTAATGCCTGTTCTCTCCATTTAAATCTCTCTTTCTGTTAGGTTTCTACTAAGACCTGGCCACCACTATTTTAACTTGACTGGCTGTTGAGATTTCCCTTACTTTCATGATAAATTTTGCTGTCACTGAGAATAATTACGGGGTCTTCCATTAGAAAGCTAGACCTAAAAGTGAGGTTTTCAGAGTTGGATGGTAAGGTGAAGCAGCAAACCTATCTATGTTACTAAACCATAATGGCCTTTAAAACATTTGGATTCATTCTGGAAGCTGGAACAAATGTTGCAGATATGCTGTAGAAGAGTGAACCAGCTACACCATCAAAAAACAGTTGACTTGTTCCCTCATGATGCTTTACATGGCCAGGAAGTTCTCCTTTGGCTTGTTTTGGGGATCTTGCGGGGGTCTCCAATTCTGGGCTAATTTTCAGGTGACTTTCAGTGAGACTTAACCTCCTCTTGAGCTGTCTTTTCATACTCAGAAGTTCTACCAAGCTGACATACCAAGTGCAGCAGTAAAATTCACTAACTTTCACCCTGCAGAAAGCTCAAAAAAGCAGTATGTTGTGTAGCTTAGAGACACTCTAGACTGAAGAACTAGTTGCCTGCATCTCGGGTGTATTTTCCAGTACTGATATATTTGTCCATTAAAGCTGGCTTCCGCAGAAGTATGCGCCTGTGTCGCAGAAAGTCCCAGACCAACCAGCACTCATGTCACGCTCGGTGCCCCAGCAGCTGTTATAGTGCACTTGCGGCTCCGTATGAAGAAGTGGTTAGGTACCAGCGGCACCCGGCAGACCGGAACAGACTAATTATACTAGTGGGTAAGAGATTAATTACTTAACCAAATTTCACAACCTGTTACAGAGGAGAGGAAACCTTCAGTCATGGTCTGATCCACTGAGGTTTCCACTGCTGACTGCGGTGATTGCAGACTGTGCTGGTAGTTCTCAAAGCAGCATTTCAAGAATGAGTGTCTATAATTTGACTCCGTTACTGATTTTAAAGTTTAATGTATGTATCATCTTTTTTGCTTGAGATAATGGATGTTTTAAAAAGTCCTTAGAAAAAGCCATACAGTTATGAATGCTGGTTGATAATGGATTTTATTTGGCAAATAGTTTGGTTTTAGATTCAGTTGGGACTGGTACAGAAATTTGTAACTTACTAGGAAACATGGTTATGTGGAGGCATTTCTACAACCAGTGTTAAATGCGTGAATATGGCAGTGGTAAGAAGAATGTCTAAAATTAGGGACTAGAAAAATCTCAATCATGGGCAGGAGGAAAAGGTAAAAAGATGCCTTTAATAATGGTTGCTATAGGGAATACTGTATTGAGTGGGTTGCAGGCTCTCAAGTAGTGTTTAATGATAGTGTCTGAAAGGAAGCTGTTGTTCTGCAGTGTTCTATGATCCTGATAAAGCAACCTGGGTAAAGGCAAATCCATTGTCTTTTCTAAGTCTAGAAGTATTAGATGGTAATATTTTTCTTTTAAAATAGTATTGCTGAGCTGTATCCTGGGTATGACTGGGTTGCTGGGAAGTGATTTGTATCCTGAATCAATCAAGATACTTGAGTCACTTCTGGTACATTTTGGGGAAACTTACATTTCATCAATGTGCAAGCACTGTGTTAGGAAATGAGGGGGGTGAATGCAAAAAGTGCCTCTGTCAGTAATCAGCTGCTTCCCAACTTTTCAGGTCCCGCAGGAGTTGGTGTGAATGAGCTAAGGCGAAGGCTTATCGCAAGTAACCCACGAGAGTTTTCAAGTGCCATACCTCGTATGTAATGTTCTTCCTCTTTCCCCTGCTACCTCCTTCAAATGTGATTAGAAAATGTCACATACCTTCCTCTAGCTTGTGTGTATTCATACACTCTTTGCTGTACAGCTGTTTTTTCAACTCTGCTGTAAGCCAGAGTCATTTTGTTTTCG
This sequence comes from Strigops habroptila, assembly GCF_004027225.2. NCBI lineage: Eukaryota > Metazoa > Chordata > Aves > Psittaciformes > Psittacidae > Strigops > Strigops habroptila. The sequence continues at coordinate 12,679,874 of NC_044281.2, read as the reverse complement.
AAGGGTTAGTTTAAAATACTATCTTTCTCCTTATTTTCGCAAATCAGACATAGGTATTTTCAAGTTATAGCTCCTGAAACCCTTAAAGCTTTATGTAACAGTAAATTATCTGCATGATTTTGTTTAATATTGCTGTTTGCTTTTCCTAGGTTTAAAAATAAGTATGTTTCTTAGGTATATTCTAAGTTCATAGTATTTAAGTGATCAGATACGAGAATGAAGGAAACAGAAGTTGGTGCTTAACAGGCTTTACAGCTTTCCTTATTAGCCTTCTAGTCTCAGATGAGACTTACACAGCTTAATTTCTGACGTAATAACTGAAATGGTTTCTACCTGTGCTTATTTGGTTCTTGTGATTTGGATAACCAAACAGGAAATGTATGAATCTGAAGCTGGTTGAAAATTCGGGAATTCTTTTGTGCTTAAGATCCCAGTTACGGGGAAGGTGCAAGTGTAGGAAGATGTGTGGGATGTTTCTGAATCGACTTTAATCATTTTTACATCAGAGGAGTAAAAACAGTTGTTCAACCAGTTCCAAAGTGGTTCCTGATTGGTTTGAATCAGATATTTGGATTAAACCACTCTTCTATTCCAAGAAATACAGATGTGCTCTGCTAATCATGCAAGTTGTCTCATTTTCATTTATAAAATTACAACAATTTTCTTGCAGTTGATTTTGTGTGTGTGTGCTTATCTCCTTTAAGACACCACTCGTGTTCAGAAGAGTTATGAAATGAATGGTCGTGAATATCACTATGTATCAAAGGAAACTTTTGAAAACATGGTATATAGCCACAGGTAAGTAGGAAAGATGAATTACACTTTTGTTACTTAAAATGTAACATGATACAGGACAAGTCAGTTTTGTAGTTAGGTTCCAAGTCTGGGCTCTTCCACTTGTACTTACTATGTATGTTTGGTGTAAATTTAGGTCAAACTACTAGAGCCCATTGCTTCAAAAACTGTGTTTGTGCAGTTGCAAATAAGTTCCTCTACAATTAATCTCAGAATCCTTCTAAAACAAAGCGAGATCTCCAGTCCTGAACGCATTTGATGTGCTTTTAAGTTATGAGGTTTAACCCTTCTGGAACCCAGACTGCTTTCTAAAACTGAGCAGTGAGTCAAACCTACTTACCAGATCTACAACTACATTGCAGAATCTCTGCAGTGATGACATTTCCATGTAAGCAGCTGAACTCTAAAGCCTAAACTTTCAACAGTGTCTCCTCCTTTCTGTGCATCTATAATTCCCCAAAGATAGACCAGTGCATCTACGCTCCTTAAACTGCGCAAAGTGCTTGAGATCTTCTGATTTATGAAGTTATTTGTACTATATAAATGAGAATTTTATCATTGGAATCACAAACTCTAAACAGATAATTTGTAACAAGAAGTAAAAAATGCATGCTTTGGAGATGTCAAACTGTAACGGTTCTGATTTTGTGCCAGTGTAGCAGGGAAGAACAAAGGTGGAGGCTGTTCATCAGTGTTTACTATGTTTTATGCTCATTGTCTTTATCACTGGATTACATTTGAAGATTTCACTCTTAAATGGAACCTTTTTAAGACTCAAGTGCTCTTTCATTTTCCTTCTTCCTTACTGCTGTTGCAGGATGCTGGAATATGGGGAATACAAAGGGTACCTGTATGGTACCAGTATTGATGCAGTGCGAACAGTCCTCGATGAAGGGAAGATCTGTGTAATAGATTTAGAACCACAGGTGAGTTGTAAAGGGGCAGGGAATCTAGAGTTCATATCTCCTGGAAGGAAGAATAATTCTCTGTACATTCTTGAGCTATTGGAACAGTATTAGTTGCTTTGTCTTGTTTTTTCACTTTAGCACATGGTGCTTATTTGTAATAGATTATTCTTTGCATGAGTTTTGAGAGGTGGGTACTACAGTATGTTCAGATCAGTATAGTTCATTTGTTTCCAAGTCAGCAGCTGCATTATCAGGTGGAATGGTACAAAAATGAGTTTTCATACTTGCTTAAAGCAAGATGCTGTCCTCCGCTATGGTGCTTTTTCCAAAGGTAGTTCTCCAGCAGTTAAAAAACAGATTTCAGATTAATCTCTAATGTTGTTGATTGTAGAGATCTGTTAATGACTATGTCCAGTCACTCACTGGAGTTGAAAGCATCTCCTAATAATGTTCCCAAGCAGAATTAAGTGATTTGTATGCTACAGTTGCTTAACAACGTCTGGTCTAGGGATTATTAGTGAGGTCATTTTAAAGTAGGTGTTCCTGAAAAAGATTACTGCTAGGTCTAGAGATGACAACATGTTGTAAACAGTTGGCTTTTTATGGGAGTGCAACTGAGATGAATACACTTGAAATACTTCAACATCTTTTTACTTTTAATTTGCAGGGCATACAAGTAGCCCGGACCCATGAATTAAAGCCCTACATCATATTCATCAAGCCATCCAGCATAAGCTGCATGAGGCAGACTCGTAAAAATGCCAGGATCATTACGGATTATTATGTCAACATGAAATTCAAGGTGAGATTTGGGAATAAAAGGGACTCTGCTTATTATTCTGGGGTTCTGTGTTTAGAACATAATGTAGTCTACTATTTTAATTCTTTAAAAAAAAAAAAATTTTGTCTTTTGGATCAAATCCAAGATATTCTTGTCTTTTTCTATTTAGTTTGTTGGGATTTCTCCCCCCTCCAGATCTTGAAGTGAAAGGATTGTAATTTGTACCTAGGGGATTGAGGCGTTTTGATTCAAAATGTCTTTAAAGAGGAGATTAGACTTTGGCCTGTTTAGGATGCTGGTTGACAGAGTTCCTTGGGAAATATTACTGAAGGACAAAGGGGTCCAGGAAGGCTGGACACTCTTCAAGAATGAAATCCTTAAGGCGCAGGAGCAGGTGGTCCCTGTGTGCCGAAAATCAAACCATCCCTGGAAGTGTTCAAAAACTGTGTAGATGAGGCCCTCAGTGACATGGTTTAGTGGTGGTCTTGGCAGTCCTGAGGTAATGGTTGGACTTGATGAGCTTAAAGGTCTTTTCCAACCTAGTCGATTCTATGATTTCATATACTTTTGTTTTAATTGTTTTGTGACAAGATTTGAGTCAACACATACGTTTACTGTTTGCACTGAAAATCCTGGGATGTACTTCATTCAGTAATTTAATCGGATATTTTTTATGTAGTTATAAGAATGCATTGCTATTTCGCACATGCTTAATGACAGTATCCATATCAATTTTATATTAAGTTCTATAGATAAACCACAAATCCTGCTTGTAGGAAATGCGTTTCTTGTGTTTACAATGTTCATGGTCACAACTGTTTCCATGCAAATCATAATCAAGTTTAGCACCTTAAAATTTTGGAGACCTCAGTCCTCTATATAAACTATATATAGAAATGAATCATGATTGCTCTGTCAAAGGACCATGAACACTGGGGACATTAACTAAAATGTGCAATGAGAACACAAGTGTTAGTGGCTTGGCCCTCAAGCCCCTAACATCCTCTGCCAGTGCTCATTAATAGAATAACCTTCCTGGGGCAAATGGAGCATACTTAGACCCAAAGGTACCTCTTTGGGAAGGATGTAGCAGTCAGGTCTGTTTCAGAGACTTGGTACAGGCTGTGGCAAGGCATACGTTACTATAGCAAACTGTAAATTAAATTAAGTACTCTGGTGCTGTCTTAATCATAGAATGGTTTGGGTTGGAAGGGACCTTAAAGATCACCTAGTTCCAACCCCCTGCCACGGGCAGGGACACCTTCCACTAGACTGGGTTGCTCCAAGCCCCATCCAACCTCTCCTTGAGTATCTATTCACTTCTTGTTTACATGGCCCACAGTGTTCTGCAGGTGCCGTGCAGGTATGTTTTTTACACAACACTGAATTTTATAGACCTACTCTGTGTCTCGCAGGAAGAAGATTTACAGGAGATGGAAGATTCAGCGAAGAAAATGGAAGCTCAGTTTGGTCAGTTTTTTGATCAAGTGATTGTGAATGATAATTTACAAGAAGCATCTGCGCAACTGCTGTCTGCAGTCCATCGTGCACAGGATGAGCCCCAGTGGGTCCCTGCAATATGGATATGCTCAAACACTCAGCCCTAATTCTGAGCAGCAGGCAGCTTCAGAAAGATTACAGCTTATGTTTTACTTCAGGAATAATCCTAATGTCAGGATTGCAAGAATTTATCTTTGTATGCAAGGGATTTGGAAGAGGATTAGGAAAGAAGCTGCTACAGGCGATATAATCATACTATGTTCTGTGTAGCTCTTCAGCTTTTTGTTACAGCTGCATCTACTTTTGTACAAAAAATGAAATATTGAGTGCGCAATTATAAGAATAAATAAAAATCTATTTTGTTGCATGTATCTGCATAATTTACTTGTACATAGCTACAGAAAAGTCCTTTCCTTTTTATTATGGTCACTCTGGTACTGGGATAGCTGTACATCCTGGAAGCCTTACTGACAAACAATATTCAATCAATATTCAGGCCAGAGCATGCTCTTTTAGCATGCTGTCTTGGAGCAGAGTGTTATTTATGAAGTTATAGGTTTGTTGTTTATCCTTTTTAAGACAGGAGCAGAATGCTGTTGTCACAATAAAAACTACTTTAGAAAGCAGAAAGCAGTTATTTTCACACTACCTGTAGCTTGTATATTCTTTTGCTCCATCAACTTGAGTAAATACTGACAACTGACAGAACATGGACTTACCAAAGAGGGAAATAGAGTCGGAAGCCCCTTTTCCTAGTGGTTTGCTTCACCATGACATGTTCTCTTCATCAAATGGTGCAGTGCTTGTGCCAAACATGTTCCTCACTCTCTTTACCTCACAGCTGCTTTGCTCCCTGAGGAACAAAGATGATGATTTGGTTAGCCTATCTCACCTTGGAGGACTATCAACAAAAGCAATTTAGAAAGTCTAGAAAGATTATTCAAAGCTAAATACTGCAGCTACCACCATGCCTGCTTGTTCTAGTCAGGCCTTGTTTAGAGGTGAAACTGGAAGGTGGTGTGGGGGTAAGTACAGGTGGAGGGTGAGACTGCTGCCTGCTCTGTGCTGCTGGTCCATGACCAGCTCCCCCTTTCGGCTGTGCATTCCAACATTTATCCATTCTTTCCTCTTGTCTATTTTTCACGTGTTTACCTACAGATGAATCTGTTTTCACTATTATAAGATGTTCTTATTTGAGTTGCGTTTGCTTCATGTCCCTTGCTCCTAGAAAAAAATTTATCACTTTTTTTCCTACTTTTTTCCTCTTTCCATTTTTTTTTTAATTACGATTATTATTTTGCAAACTGTCCCTGCTACAACCTCAAGGAGGCTGTGGAAACCTTGTTTTCCCACTAACGTGTATTTGCTTTTGCTCGCCCGAGAGACGACGACCGCCCGGCAGCGCCCTGCTGAAGAAGCCGCGGGAGCGGACGCAAACGCAGGTTAGAGCGGGAGGCTGGGCCTGCCCCCACCGCTGGGGGGTATGCAGCATCGACTTGCCCATCCCGCAGCCCCGGCGCGGGGCGGAAGCGAGCGCCGGCTCCTCCCTGCGGCGCCTAGGAGACCGGCGGCGGGCGCGGCATGGCGGCCCGGCGGGCGGGCTCCGGCGGGGTGAGGGCGCGGCGGGGCCGGGGCGCTGATAGAGGGCCGGGCAGGGAGCGGGAGGTGAAGCGCCGGTGGCAGCGGCAGTGCCGGCCCTGTGGGGCTGCAGCCTGGTGTGTCCGGCTGTGAGCACCGCGTGCAGCAGCGAGAGGTTGGTCCGCCCCGGGTGCTGTTGCTGAAGAGTTGTTCCGAGGCTGTTCGCGGCAGCCGCTGCTGCCGAGGAGACGGAGCTGAAGCCCGACAGCGACAGCGGGGCTCCCTGGCAGCGCGGTCCTAAATCGGGCGGAGGCCACCCGGCCGCTACCCGCGGGGCAGGAGAGTAGCCGGCCACAGGGTGCCACGTTTGTGCTCATCCTGTGCTGGGGGTGCAAGCATTGCTTCATTGTTTTCATATGTTCATCCACGTATAGCTCTCGTAAGAAGATACTTATGCAAAGCTTTGTAAAGACAGGTTAGGTGTTTTTAAACCTTAGAGTTCGTGTACAAGTGCCCCCTCGGTACCACCTCCGAGATCTCGTGGTGGCAGCTTTGCTCGCCGCACTTGGGGGAATAAATACGTGTGCTTGCTGCTCTTCCATCGAGCCGCGCTTAGGAGTGAAGACGTTTTCTGCTCAGCATTCCTAAATTGACACCTGGGAGGTTGGGCAGGTTGGTTTTTTGCTCCTGAGTCAGAGTTCCCAGGTGTATCCCGCCAGTCTGGGGCCTGGCTTAAGTGCACAAGCACAGGGGTTCACTGAGGCAGCAGCTCGCTGGTTTATGTGAGTCTCTTGGCTTCAAGGATGCCATGGCTATGTCAACACTCAGCAGCTCTTTGTCAGTGACAGAACGTCCCTGGAAACCTGTGCCCGCACTCACCCTTTCTACAGAGCTTGAAGGAAGTTCCTTCAGCCTCTGAGAAACTGGAAACTAATAGAGCAAAGGTGATACCTGTATGACATAGCTGGGAACAGCCATAGAGATGCGACATAGGAGTATTCACCTCTGCCTGCTTGCGTGTGATTTCATTTGTTGCAAGGAATAAACAATATAGAAATTATTTAACTTTTCAGTTGGTTTGTAGAAGGTAACAAAATAGGTACTACAAAACAGACATACTACTGTGCAGACAGTGAATGCTGCTGTAAAAGGTTTTGGGGTTAGGGGTTTTTTTTTGTTTGTTTTTAGGTTTTTAGATTTTTTTTAAACACCAGCTATCCTAAGCATTTAATAATTATTGCCACAGGAATGTAAGAAACAATAAAAGTAATAAGCTCTGACCTTTATCGATGCTCCTTCTCCCTTACGGTGCACCAGTATGGTGTGACCAGTCCTGGGCAGTTTGCTGCATGTTGCTCAGGGTGTACTCTTCTCTACCTGTATAAAACAGCACTTGCTGTCAGTGCAGCATGGTCAAAATCCGAGTGAAAAGTTTGAGGCCTAATCCTGCAAACCCTTCGTTGCATGAGGTGTCTCATTCGTTTTGGACAAACAAACCTAAGTGGAAGCTGTACCAGCACAGAGTTACGAACTTTTTAGTGCAATTAACATTTGCTACTACAGAACAAACTGCTCTTTCAAATGGGTATAGTACTGGGCCCTGACCCATGGGCAGGAAGGTCACGTCCAGCTAATCCTGGCTGCTAGAAGCTTATTTTTAGTTCAGAATTAGCTGAGGTTCAGTGAGCAGCGTGAGGGAGTATAGACCGGTTCACAGTGCCTCTTTCAGGGAACAGCTTCAAATGGTATGGGAAAGAAACAAGTGGTAAGTTTGCAGATCCTTGAGTCTTTCCAGTCTGACAGCCTTTTTTATTTCTAATATCAAATGAATTTTTTGAGCATGGTAATATTTATTCATGCATACTTTTTTAATATAATGATAGAATACAAAATCTGAAAGTAAACTGCCTTTTTCTAGATGAGAGAAAGTGCAAGAGCTCAGTTGCAGATTGTTAACAGGAGATACTTAGATTTTAGTTGTGTTTGACCCGCTGGTAACTATTTTCAAAATTATATGAAAATTAATGTTTTTATAATATTTTAAAGTATTTTTTTATAAATAAGCTTATTTCCGTCTATTGTTTTTATTATTCTTCTGGATTTACAACTTCACTCATAGAAAATACTCAACTCATGCTATATACCATGCAAGTACTTTGAATGCATAAATTACTGTGGTATTTTGGTGTTTAAATAGAATGACTAATAAGCTTTCCCAAGGTAAGCAGTAAAAATCATTCAAGTGAAATTGAAATGCAAGCTGTGCCTCATACACAGTTGTTAGGTACGTGTCCCTAATGTAGTGCCCATCAGAACTCCTGGCAAAAGTGTGTTATTCCTCCTGTTTTTACAGATTACTTTTATGTAACAGCTCTGTCAGGAGTCTTTAGCTACTTAAGAGGCATACAAAGCAAAGTGTACTTTGTGTGTTCTGACTGTATCTGGAAATAGCTGTTTTATCAGAGATGGTTTCACACTGACAGAAGTTGACTTTTGTCTCTCTCGTCTTTCAGTGCCCACCTCGTGCCCTCCCTCCAGTGCCAAGGTAAAACCAGTTCATTCTGTGGGATTGATCATGGCTCTGTACTGCAGTGTTTATAAAAGTAATGAATTTAAGAGAAATAAGTTCAACAAACACCTGAGTAGTCATAAACAGCTTTAACAATAATTGCTTTTCTTGCTAATTTGTTGTCCCAGAGCCCCATACAAGGAATACAAAGCATTTTAAAGTTTTATAGAGGCCGAGAAATTTTACTTTATTACCTCAGTTTTAATACTCTGAGAGATAAACCCTTTCAGAAGTTTCAAACAAGTAACTACTTCAGTTTTATTAACCTCTACTTTAGTTTTATTGATGTTCTTTTTAACCTTTTCTTCCCTCCCTCTTTGTTTCATGTCCTTTAGTTTCTTTGAATCACAAATGCTTCAGAACAGGAATTTCTGAAATTAGACTAGATACTTTTGAATAGGGCTATAGGTGTCTACTAGTTAGACATAGTATAGGGAAAAATTTGGTGGGCGTTTTTTTTGTGTGTGGAAGGCAAAGCAATTATATAGCTTTTATGACATGGTACTTCAAAATTCTTTCAGAGTACCTGAAAGCAAATGTGATGTTCATGATTCATGACATAAAAAGATACTGTCTTTTTAGTAGCGTATGTGCTCAAATGTGTCCTAACTTTTGTTGGTTTGTTACGTATCAGGCAGTAAGACAAGTTTTAATTAGCCAGGTGATTAAAGCTTTTAATCTGATCTACAGTTGCCAATCAAGAAATGGTGCATACTCATGAACAAAGTGTTGAGTCTTGATGGTTGCTTTGTACCCTAACCCTGTTGTACACAACTGCACATCAAGAGAAGGAATGGGGATAAGGAAATGAATCACAAAAGCAGCAGTGTGAATTTCACTGTTACGAATTGTAATTGATTGCAAATTAACTTTCTTCTCATCTTTGTTCCTTTTACTCTGCTCTCCAACACCTTTTCTCCTTAAATGTGAAGTGGAAACCAAGGTGAGTTATCCTGGCATTAAAGAGAATTATAAACATCGGTAGTTCCTTTTGGTGTCACTTCATCTTCTATTTAAAGATAGAGCCTTACACCTTTCCTGATTGCAGGCTGGTTATTTAAACTGCATGGATACCTATGATTGCTAGAACTGTCTGTTGTTTTTCTTTGTTCTCTTTGCTGTTTGCTGTTTCCATACTGAATGTTGTCACTGTGCTCTAAACAAGAAGTTTATTCTTCAGAGCATTATTCAGGGTATTTAAGTTTTTCACTTAACACGTGTACATGTGCGTGTTTAGCCTCTGTTGCGTGTAAAACAGATTTCTTATCCTGCTTTCCTGCCATCTTCTGCGCTCTTGTTTGCTTGAACTGGTGAATTGTCTTTTTACCTGCAAAAGGTGAGGATGTCTTCACTTGTAAAAAGGAACCTTTTTCTTAACTAGCAATAGAATGACTGTTATAAAAAGGAAATTGAGGTTTTTCCATGCTGTGGACTTACAATTTTATTTTATGTTCTGCAGATGAAATTCCACTCAGTCGTCCCAAAAAACGGAAGCCCAAAGGAAAGACTCCATTAGGTAAGGTCCTGCCAAGACTGAAAACTGTGCGTGTAATCCTGGGTGAGACCTGTGCGGAAGGCAAGCTCCTCACAGATACATGGTTTTCACTCTTGTGCTGCATTTTTGAGTAGTGTTCTCAGTTAATTTATTAACATTTATTTTATATTGAACAACTCCAGTCTTTTTCCCCAAAGTGGTGTCATTTTAGAACCAGTCTGTAGTGCTGACTGAACTAACTTGTTCCATCCTCTGCTTTTTCTCTCTAGATCCATTCCCAGTACTGCTAATACAGCATGTCTTGATACTGAACTGAAAAAGTTTCTTTATTCCTGCTATTTTTTCCTTTCTAAAGGAAGTTATCCAAAGTTGTCCCAGAGCCTTTTGGGTCCTGTATCCTTGGATACTTCATTAAATAGTCATGTCCAGCTGTAAGCTGCTTATTATGTTGAATGTGTTAAGTGCTTGAATTTCTGAATGAACTAAGATAAAACTCATTTAACAAATTGGCTCAATTTCAGTCCTTGGCCAAGTAAATTCACAAGTTAAGCATCTCATTATCATTGAAAAGTTAAAAACCTAAAAGATAACTGGTACTAGAGCTTTGTATTTTTAGAAGAAGCAGATCTGCAGAACCAACATACTGTTTTAAGCAGGACTACAAGCCGGATCTATTTTGATAAAGAGGAATGTGTTGATAGAATCTAGTGGATTTCTGTAAATCAGTTGACTTGGGTCCCTATGATGGTTTCCTGAGTAAACCTCCTTTATTTGCGTAAAAGAGCATACAATTGAGGTGTCACTGAAAGAGCTTTAAACGCAACAAGTAGAGCTGTTGCTGGCAGGGCTTCCCAAGGAGCAATTTTGTTTACTGTTGTTTTCAGTGAGCTGAATGATGGTGCAAAGAATGCCTTGGCTTTGGCCATTACTTTGCTTGTTAATTTTGCATTTTAGCGCAGCAAAGCTTTATGAAAGGTGGGAAAACGTGCTTGAAGTGAAAACAGATAGATTCAGTTGTCATAAAAACTGAAATACTTGAGCTATTAAAAAAACAGATGTAAAATGGAGAAGTAACTTTGGCTTTCTACTAGTGATCATGCAAACTGATGCTACTGCTGCTAGAGTATGTGATGAATTCATGTTAACCTCTCACAGAAATGTAGTTCCTCCAAAGCATAGTAGTTCTTCTCTCCAACCAGAGTAAACATCCTTCAGTGTTGGTTTTTTTCAGCTCCTCCTTTATTCTTGTGGTGTATGTTTAGCATTTTAATTTCCCTTTGATATGCCACTGTTTTGCCTTAACAAAAACACGCAGATTTGTCTGCGTGAATCAGCTGGAAATATTTTTTAATTTTTTCTTGTCCCTTGCATTATGATCATTGCATGTAGAAGGGAAAAACATAGAGGTATAGTTCTTTCCTATGGTAGATTCCTTTCAGTTGGTCCTCTGTTGTACGTCGAAATTGGAATTTGGCTCTTTCTTGGATACTCGGATTTCCTCCTGGGCATGAAACTGTCAGGGTGGAAGGAGGTTGTCAGCTGTCACTTTTGTGTATTCTTACTTATCACATTTGCTTCTCAACTGTTATATTTCCAAGCAAATACATTTTCATTTCAGCTGTAAGCCAGGCAAATACAGACATGCTGCACAATGCAGCAAAAGACAGCTTTTTCTTGTCTGTTTCTCGGCAGCTCTGAATTAAGATTGCTGGTTCTTTTCATCTGGTTTTCAGATAGCATTGTCCAAGCAGCAGTTCGTCGACAGTCTGAAAGCAGCGAGCCCCTAACTCCTGAACCTCAGGATGTTCCTCCTCAGAGGAAACGCAAGAAGAAGAAAGTACCTATTGGTATGTGAAAGAATTGTAGATTGGAAAGAGCACTGAATAAACTTTGGTAACACAGAAATATGATTGGCCAGCTTGTATATTGGCTTAAAACATTTCATGTGCTTTTGTGCTTACAAGAGCTGAAAGTAATCTCTGAGTGAATGGTAGCTTAGAGTTTCAGTTTCTGATTTCAGATTCCATAGGGTACAAACCCTTGTGAAAATAACGGCAATACAGTTTTGGAAGTGATAAAGTAGATCCTTTATATTATTCAAAGCTCAACAGATGATAACTTTTTTCCTACTGTTATAATAAATATTTATGTATGTAAGTGAATGTATTTCCACTTTTATGAAAGCTGTGAAACTGTCATGTGGTTTATTTTAAATCTTCAGATTCTGAGACCTCTTTTACCCAGCAAAATGTTGCATCCCTGTTTCAGAATGGAAATGGCATGGATGTCCCTGAGACTGAAGAAACAGTGATCCGCAAGCAGAGAAAAAGAACAAAGTGAGACAAAACCAGTATAGCTCAGAAGTTGGAATAATTGTGATAGTGAAAAGTGGCTGAGTAGTATTTTACATTGTCACATTACAAAAATGTAAAATCTTGAAGCCCCTGATACCACTCAGCCTGTGCAATAAATAGCATGTGTGCAGTTCTTTGCTGGGTTAAGATCTTACTTTCTTTTTGTTTTATGAATACCTGGATGCATTAAAGGTCTGAATACATTTACATGAGCCTAATATTTCAGTCACCTACATGAAAAAATTAGAATGTGTAACTGCTTTCATTCTTGTGATCTTTTTCTTAATTTTATGAGAAACTTAATCACTTTTTCATCCTTATTATTTGCCTTTTCTCCAAGAACTATGCCCTTAAATCACTTTAGTCACCTTTCTACCAAAACCATCAACTTTCTTGGCCTTGTATTTAGTTTGTATTGGGGTTTTTTTTTTCTAATTATTAATCTCTTGATATATATTTCTTCCCACCTTACTGTTTTGACACAGGAAGCTATTTGAAAAGAAAAAAAACCCCAACCCATAATCAAGGATTAGCTTTATGGGTTTAGTTAATTCCATGAGAAATTTAGTCCTTAAAATTATAAATGGGGGTAATATTACACAGGTCAGTAGCCTGATCAGTTCTTAAAAGTCAAGTTAGCCATGTTCATAGGAGCCCTCAGGTTTTATGTTTTACTTCCTATTCTTTCTCTACCCCATTGTATGTTCTGTGATGATAGGAAACCTCGGCCAGCTGAAATGCATTGTTCCAATGAGCTGGAAGTGGAGAAGGAAGACATCATTGAAGATGAGCACAGCAGGAGCCCTGATCAGCAGCCTGTGTTTGCTGCTCCCACTGGAGTTAGCCAGCCTGTGAGCAAAGTGTTTGTTGAAAAAAATCGTAAGTACATCTTGTGATTTAAGTAGTATAAGGACAATCTTGCAATTAAAGGAAGCATTACTGTATTTAAAACCCAACTACTGCAGTTTTGGGAAGTATTTTTAAGAAAGCTTTCTAGAACAAAAATTATTTGGAAATAAATATGCATGATAATTTTTCAACAGTGAATGCTGTGCTGGCATGCTTGATTGAATTTTTCAGTTCCCTGGTATGGGTGAAAAAGACTGTTTGATAGTACCCAGCTGAGCTTATTTGACCTCATCCTGTCTCAGTACCTTGAGAAGAAAGTGTAATTTGCTGTATTGCAAAAAAGTCTTTCAAGTGGAAGTTTTTTGGTTGGATTTTTGTGGTTTGGTTTTTGTTGTTTGGTTGGGTTTTTTTGTACCAGAGTACAGTGAGTGATTACCCAAAGTGCTTTGCACATTCTTAAATAGCCTGACCCACCAGGATGCATCCCACCGACAGAGACATCCTAGTGTGAATGTACGCTGGTAAAGGGCAGGAAGTAAGTAGAAGAAACTTTCTAATGGAACTTCTGATGCTTATGGCTTTTTAACACTAATAGCAATGTAGAAATTATGATGGAAGGTAACAGTACTCTCTATAAAACTAATTTCCTCATACTTTCAGGGCGTTTTCAGGCAGCTGACCGTGCAGAATTGATTAAAACCACTGAAAATATCAATGTACTTATGGATGTGAAGGCTTCATGGACTACCAGAGATGTTGCCCTCTCAGTGCACCGAAGTTTCAGGTGAAGGATAAGTGTTTTGATGTAAATAAGCAAAAATCAGGGATGGGGTTTTTTTTGTGGGGTTGGTTTGGGTGGGTTCTTTTTCTCCGTTTCTCCCTGAAAGTACCTTTTCTTTATCATTGTGATGTATCTTTATTTCTTTTGGATATTCCTAATAAATGATGGTTTGGGATATAACAGGTATGGAGTTTCTCAGTCCTCTAGCTTTTGGTATTTGTTGTCAAGAATATCTATTTCTAGTCTAGATATCACAATGCAACTTAAAATGCAGCTTACAAAAATAATAACTTATGAAGTCATATTGCAAAGATTCAGGCAAAATCTGAACAGCAAGAGGTTGATCAGATAACAAAAATACTAGAGACCTGCAGAAAAGTGTGTTACAAAATGAGATTTGCCCATCAGCTATATGACCAGAATAAAAATACCTGAATTCAGATAGTTCTCAAAGAAAAATCCTAGTTGGTGAGAAAGAAGGAGGAATGAAATTGGACTGGGGCATAAGCTTGCACCCAATAGCCATTTTTGGTTTTTATTATTAATATGTGGTTGTGTTGTGGTACAGAATGGGAAGATGACAGCCATTTTCTTCTCTGGTGTATTTTATCTGAAGCCTGTGCTTCATTCTCAGCTTTTTCTTTGCAAAGAAAATCATAAAAAGACTATCCTGAGGACGAGTTTAAGAGCATTGTGTAAGTGTAAGGAGCAACGGTCACGGGAAGCTACAGGCAATGAGCAAAAGCAGTAACAGTAATGAAGTGGTGACAGGATCAGGCAGAACATCTTGGTTTTGTTTGTAAAGTGCTCAGGTTCTGGTACAGTCTGTCAAGGGAGGAAGCGGAAGTCCTGTTGATTAGAATTTTTAGAACTAGATCAGAAAAAACACTCAGAAACAACCTGTGAAAGGCTGGGATCCTGTCACAGCAATAGGGTTGAACAGATGGATTCACAGGCCTTTTCTGTCTGTATTTCCTCACTAATTCAAGATCTTAAACTTTTCTAATGTTCTTTTCTCTATTCAGGGTGGTTGGACTCTTTACGCATGGCTTCCTTGCTGGCTATGCTGTGTGGAACATCATTGTTATCTACATTTTGGCAGGAAATCAGCTTTCCACAGTTTCCAACCTGCTCGAGCAGTATAAGGCACTAGCATACCCAGCTCAAAGTTTGTTCTATTTGTTGCTGTCTATCAGTACAGTCTCAGCCTTTGACAGGTAAAATATGTTTGTATTTGAAAGGGGTATGTAATTTGTATGCAATATATTTTTTTCTACTTCCTATGGCACATTGTGATCTGCTGTTGTTGATTTACTGTGATATACTTAAAGACTGATTTTACACATGGCTGGTTGTACAGGTAAAGGATGTACTTGTGCATTCAGACCTTTGTCACTCATTTCTGCCATTGCCTGCAGCCTTGCTTCATTGTGCTGGTGCTGTTTGCATGATCATGAGCTGAACCAGATGGAAGAGCTGACCCATTTATTTTTTGTGGGGGAGAGGGGTGCAGAAAAACTAGTGTTCCTATTGGGTTAGTTTTCATGTGAATCCATTCCCCAATCGGGTTTGCTGTGTAAAGTTTTCCTGCCTCAGCTGGGGTTTCTGTGTTACAGCTTAAGAGTGGGAATGAACAGAAAGAGGAGCAACCATAAACAGAGTAGTTTTATAGATGCTTCTTTTAGTTACAGATAGTTTCCATGGCAGCATGATAAGCCAGGGGAGAAATTTGTGCTATGGATGAAACTGTGACTTTTCTTGCCTGGAGCAGTGGCAGGGAGGAGGCCCAGGTTATTCATAGTTGCTCCTGGTGTAAGCTGTGTGAGCAGTTGTATTAGCGTAACTCAGCTGGTGGTGTGGGTGTTGAAATGAACAGTAAGGATTAGAGAGGGGACAGACCTCTCCACATTCTCCCTGTTCCAGAAAGGACTGCAGTGTGAAAGCTACAGATCTCATGGAACATCCTCCTTGGTTTCAATCTTTCTTGGATTTGGCCTAAAGAGAACCATTGCCATGTGTGGGATACAGTTGTGTATTAAGGCACTCTGTTACACATATTACACATCTGTAATAGAGGCAGAAAAAGGTATCTTGCAAAAAGTAAAACAACAATAGTACAGTTAGAAGAACAATATTATTATCTTACCAGGCTGTGTTAATGACTCTGTTTTGTTTTGGGTTTTTTTTCTTATCAGGATTGATTTGGCAAAAGCATCAGTTGCACTGAGGGGCTTTCTTACCCTAGACCCAGCAGCAGTAGCCTCTTTTTGTAAGTATTTTGTAGCAGATAGGAAGTTGTCCAGAAAGGATGCTAAATGGAAAAATTCAACATACTGTTTTAGTGAAATCTTCCTGGTTGTTTTCTGCTTTAGAATAAGGGACTTGCTCAGTAGTTCAAAATAGCATTCAAAGGCTATGAACGCTTTGCTACATACTTTTTTAAAGCATTTGCAATAGTAGCATTAGTGGAGCTATTTGTGAGATAGTTCTTTTCTCACCTCTGAATACAGAACACAGACCTAGCAAAAAACACAATCACAAGATGCCACCTTTGACATAGCTGATGGCTTGCGAAAGTGCAAAAACCAGATTTTGATGGGTTGGGGGAATGTTGAAGAGAGAGAATGAGTTAAAGGAGACTGTTATTGGAGGCAGTGGAGTGAAAAGAAAGAAAATATAGTGAGAATTGTCATGATGAGTCAGCATTTTAGGGATTTATATCTGATATTACTAATTCCATTTCTTCCAGTGTACTTTGCTGCCCTTATCTTATCCTTAAGCCAGCAGATGACGTGTGACAGAATTAACCTCTACACACCACCTTCGGAAAATGGCAGCATCTGGTAGGAAACTTAAGCAATCACTTCTGTAAATTATAACATATCTCACTTAGGAACCTTAGTCAAACTTGTGGACTGAAAAGGTTATACAACATACATGAGAAAGTATTAATGAAGGATGTCATTACTAAACCTGCCTTTGCCTGAGCTTGTCCTGAACCTTTGATAATTTCACTTAAAAAAGAGGACTCAAGGATTGGTTCAGTCATGTTGGTTGCAAATCTGTCCCTCAGACAAGAGCCTGATAGAATAATGCTGAAAATGTCATCTGGCAGGAACCTTAGCAATCTCTTTTGCTGGAGAAATGAGACCCTACTGAGGTAACCCTTTTGTTTTCAAGGCCAGGACATTCTGTAGAGAGTCAATGCTTTTTGAAGGAGATAATCTAATCTGTCCAAGAAACAAATGTCATGGTATTATGAAAAAGTGGTATGTTTACCACAGGATGCACAGCTTAGCAGACACAGCTGGTACTAAGTATGAAGCATTGTTTCATGCCAGGAGATCCCATCCAAAACTATTACTTTTGGAAGTAGATACCTGAAGATTTGCTAGTTTGGGCAGTTAGAGGGGTCTGGGGTTTTCTGTTGTGTTTTGGGGTTTTTTTTTTTGTTAAGGGCTTCTATAAATGTTTGCTGAGTTATTAGCCTAGATTCCAGCAGAAAAAACACAACATGCTGTTAGGACTGTAAGAGAACTGTCAGCTAACTTAAATCATAACCTTCTTGAAGCCCTATCTCATCCACCCCACAACACTTGTACACAAGTCCTTTTACCAGCTTCCAGGCAGACCTTACTGACTTGCTGTTCACTTGCCTTTGTGCCTCATGAAGAAGTGCTTAAAAATAAGGTTGACTGACAGCACTGTGCAGTGTCTTTCACCACAGTAAAATTCCACCATGCATTTTGATTTTTATTTTCTGCCTCTTGGCTAAGGAAAGGAATTTGCTGTTAAAATCTACAAGCAGGACATTCTCTATGAGATGGGGTTTCTTGGTTGAGTCTTGTCTTTGTCTCTACAAGTAGTTAGTACAAGTAGTTCTGTTTCTCCTTCCCCTGCCCCCCCCCAGTAGACTATGGTACAAGTAGTTCTGTTTTCACATCTGGCTTAGCAAGCTTGTTTTTATGATACTCTATTGAAATTATTACTGTAACCTATGTACCAGCGAACCCTTGACTGATAGGTTGATGTGCTTTTCCCAGGACGGCAGGTACAGAGCAAGAAATTGTTCAGCCATGGGTTGTGGTGAACCTGGTAGTGTCTATTCTAGTTGGGACAAGTTGGATCTTCTTGTCTTACCGACCAGAGCTAGACCACAGTGAAGGTAGGAAACCTTAATAGGCAAAACGTTGTTCGTTCAGGCTTCTATCTGCTGTGTTCTGTGTTTGGTGTTCAAGACTAGTTCTGAGAAATCTTGTGGCTGAGGTAAAACAAGCATCTCCTAGCAACTTCCCAAAGCAAGTGCTTCTTAGGATGCTGGTGTCTGTGTTTGGTTTTACAAAGAAAAACCAGTAATTTACAAAGGAAAGCAAAGCCTGTTAGTCCTGGCTGAAGCAACATGAATTTTGAAACATAAGAGAGCATGTGTCTCTTCTTCATTGAAAGGAAAAATAATTTTTACTGTAACAGTATTTTGAATATTTAAAATTATTTATTCTTCTTGTGTTTTAGAAAATTCCCTAACGTTATTAATGTTTCTTTTGCAAATGCTGAATGTGTTTCAAGTTCAGCATTATTTTCAATAGAACATTGCATTAGTTTTGGGAACTCCTGAGCATTGAAAAGTTAGATTTGTGCTTGCAGAACAGGACATCAAATGAAGACTAGTTGTGTTGGTCCAGGCTGGAGGAGAGGGCAAGCACATTGTCCCCTTTTCTTAGAAGAAGCTTTGCTAGAGACTAGGTCTTCTTCCTTTTGTTGTCCGAGCTGTGGGACTGGTGTATCGTAAGTCAGCTTTCCTATCAAGTGCATGCACGTTGTGACATGAAGGTATGCTGTACATAAGAATCACAAGTTTCAATTTACAACTCAAATAGTGTCATGAGTTGAAGCACAGATTTATATTTGGGAGGCTAAAGAAGGTCCAACATGCTTCTTCATGTTACTTTAGAATTTTAATGTACAGATTTCTGTCCTTCACCTGGCCCCAGTTAATCTGCTTATTTTTGATAACTCAGTGAGTTAAAAAAAAACCGAACAAACAACAGCTAGGTGGCAGCCTTTACAATGTTTAACAGTAAAATTTATAGCAGATGCTTAAATTGTATTTAAAACCCTTTCTTTAAATAATAAAGACTTATTCAAGGAAGCCAGTTAGCAGTATTTCACTCTGGTTTGATATTTACATGTGCCTACTAAGATTAGAAAACCTGCTTCAGAAATTTTGAGAGAAATTCTGTTAAGACATATCCCAGATAGTTGAGAAAGGAAACTGTAGGCTTAAGTCTACTAAGGATGCATAGCAAAAAACCATGAGAATCTCCAACTTGAAGGGATATACCACATAGTTGCTTGTACAGCTTGTGTAACTTTACCATGTTGATAAGTTGCTGGTAAACACAGCCTGGTCTGTACGCTAAATGTGCTGTTAGCAAGACAGAAAGTACACGAATGCTGAGGGTGCATTATAGACACGTAAGAGTTCTAGAGAACCCTTTTCTAGAGAAAACTCTAACCTAGCAGCACAGAGCTCCACAAGGGCTACCTCATCAGCTACTTTGTGTGCCCAGCCGAATTCCTCTGCAGGACCTCTTCACTGCTGACTTCAGGCTGTCTCCTGTGGCTGAGTTGCTATGACGACAGCTAGTTGTGAGCAGCATCATTCATGATTCTTTCTATCCTGGGTTCTATGTTGCTAACTTACCCTGTGATACACAGAGCAGATATATCCATAAATGAATGAGTCTCTGAACAAGTGTCTTCCTTCTCGAGTCTGACACACTCAAAACTTAGTAGACAGTGGTAGCCCTTTATTGCTGGGTTGTTGATACTATGATTGGGAATAAAAGCAGGAGGCTTGGGGGAATGCCAGAGCATTTTTCAGGAATAATGAAATCATATTCAGGTGAAACTTTTGAAAGAAAACATAATTCTTTTCTTTCTCTTTTAGAACTGATGTTTCATGATGAAATCAAGGAATTTCCTCAGGGAGATAGCTTACCCAGAGTCCAGCCATAGTGCGGAACAAGCATCTGCAAATGTTGCAGCTGTGACTGATGGATCAACATGTTGTGTATTATAGCCATGTATTATAACTTTCATAAAGAAGAAAAATGTATTTTTATATTGTATATTTGATTTTGGTCTTTTTATGTATGCTACAAGTTACACATGGGATTGAAAACTTTTATACTCTGCTTTTTATTTTACAAAGTAGATTATCTCTAGTGTGGAATGTCAAGGTGGTTTTGTAAATATTGCTACCTGTATAGCCAAAGAAACTATATGGATGCAGAAGATCAGGTACTCAGTGCTTTTTTTTGACTGCCGTACAGTCTTCAACAACCTGCTTTTGTTACTAATGCTGATAGCAGTTAGTTTACCTGTTTTGGTTAAATATTCTCTAGAGATTAAAACAAATATTACAAAGAAAGTAATCTAAGGAAAATTATAGCAAAACAGTTAATAAACATAAAACCCACGGAGTCAGTAAGCATAAGATAATCTGGGTTTAATTGACATTAAAAGTATTTGCTAGAATAAGAGATTGGATCATCAGGGATTTTGTTTAATAATTCCTTAAAAGAGGACACTTTATTTTTCTTCATTTAGTTCTCTTGATGAAAGATCTTGATGATAACAAGTTCTTTCAAGTTGATGTAGATACAAGAAAGAGAAGTTTAAATGTTGCAACAGTTTGGTCAGTTAATTAATACCTATATAACATCTTTTAATCAGTCAGGGTGGTTTTGGGTTGCCAACAGGATATATGTAATTTCTTGATAGTCAGGGCGCATGACTATTACAAAGCCATGGTTCACAGGAATAGTGTTCTGGTTTCTCCTTCTCAGTAGTGTTATTCACCGCTCTTTCCAAAGAAACTTGGATTTTGCAAATGTTAAAAATGTTCCTACTTCTATGTATTTTGATGGAGATTGATTTTCCTTCAAAAAGATGTTTGTTGTTCTCTGTTAGGATGGAATGAGAAACTTCTTCCTAAAATTATAAGAAAATGCATGCTAAAGCAAACCAAAAACTCTGTAGCAACCCACCTTCTATGTAGTGATGCAGTAGTAGTGCAGTTGGTGCTTTCTGATTATGATAGCCAACATTCTTTTTTGTGTAAAAGTGGCAAAAGGAAAGTACTGCAGATGTAAATAAATACAGATGTATTGCAGGATGAAACAGTCTCCTCAACAGACAGACAAGACCTAGTTTGAAATAATTTTCTCAAGAAAGTACTACCTAAAGCCCCAAAGCTATTTGTATATGTTATTTAATACATATTGATTTTGCATTGTTGGGGGGTTTTTTGTGTATGTCTACATGTGGTTGTAAAGGGTGTGCAGTTGTCACAAGTGACAAAGTTCCCTGGGGAATTGTACTTTTAGTAGTGAAGTTAGGAGTAGCCAGATAAAAGACTTGAAGGGGGATGTTAAAGCACCAGTAACTTTCTGTGCTGTTACTCGAGCTGCTTTAAAACAAGTTTGGAACGTCAATAACTAGGGCAGCTGTTGCCTTATTGAGTACTTGAGTTCTGTTACACCCATACAGATATCTTAATTAAAAAATTCACTGTTGATAATATTTTTTAAATGCTGTGGTAATCTTGAAAGGTGGAAAAAAGAAAGAGTTCTACCAGAATTAAAAGATGTTTCACAGCTATTGGCTGTGTTCTGGGCCATTCTCTTTCTTGTAGGAAGGAGCTGTTAACCTTTTTTGTAAATTGTTACGGCTCTTGAGTATTTTTGGAAAACTGTAGAGCTAGGTTGTTGCTGGCACTGCATTGTACATTAAAATGGAGAGATTCAGGGTGTTGCACTGGAGGTTCCTGCCATGATTTGGCTGTAAGAGATGGGGGATGAGGCACTACTTAGTGTTCCCATGCAGGTTGCCACAACACTTTCTCCAGATGTGGTGTGTTTGATTTACAGAATTGTCCTATGGCTTTTCTTTGCTGCTTGACATTTCTGTCATCTTGGCATGATAAAAAGTCTAATTTTGCCCATAAGGTATGGAGCTCAGGCAAAACTGTGCTCAGTTGTCACATCAGTATAGGAAAAACTTCGGTAATATCCTTGCTGACATGATTACTAGGAATTGGCCTTCCAAGTGTCCCTTGGACAAAGTGATGCTAGCCAAAAGCCAGATTAATTCTCATTGTGAAATACAGTAGTTTGTTTAGTTGGTTGAGCAGGGATTAAGTTAATGAACTTAATGGGATCAATATTTTAAACCTGCCTTACCTTTCCAGTGTATCTTTTTGGGAGGGTCCAAGTATATATATTTTTAAATGTATGAGGTTTGAGGTTGCCATTTAAAATCAGACTTAAAAAGCAATTTGATGGTTAATTATCTATTTTAAAAAGTACTTTTCATTCCACTGGGCCTCACAATGGAATATGAGTTTAACTGAGCTTTTTTGGCTGGTTACTTGGAAAGTTTTAGACAAGTTTACAAAATGCATGTTCTGTAATTGAACATCTAATATCTGCAGAAGCCTTAACTGAAATGCCTTTGTGCATTTCCCTACCATTGTTTTTAATCCAGTATTTTTGTGTTAATGAAAAAACAAAGATGTTAGTGCCAATTTTTTTGTTTTACGTATATGAAACAATTAAACAATTGCTCTAAACTAGCTGGAAATTATTGTACTACTTTGTCCTGTTTCCAAATGCTTAGTCTGTTTAAAACAAATCAGTCCATCTAATTTTACCCCCAGTGCTAATATTATGTATAATATACAAGCTCTGAACAGGTGATTATGGGAAACTGTGTTTAATTTATTTGTGGCAGTGTTGTAAATAATGCCTTTCCTTTCTCTCCATCAGATTCCTGCTGCTGTACTAGTGTTTTGAACAATGAGGAATGGTACTGTAAACTCCTGAAAACTAGCGAGTAAAGTGTATTTCATCAGTTAATGGGGTTTGTTTAGCCTAAAAAGAAGAATATTAAGAGGGCAAAATGATTGCTGTCTTTAACCAACCTAATGAGTGATTACAGAGATGATACGAGTCAGACTCTTCTGAAGCTGCACAGTGAAAGGATGAGTGGAAATGGTCACAGGCAGCATCAGGGGCATTGCCATTAGCTGCCATAAGAGTTTTGACGGGGTGGGAGGGGAACCCATAGGGACTGTCTGTGGGAGCTCCATCCCTGGAGCTTTTCTGGACTTGGGTGTACTGAGCCCTGTTGCCTGTTTGAAAGAGAACTCTCAGAACACACTCTTCAGTCTGTTTAGAGGGTCTAAACCTTTGCAGGGTGCTCAGTGGTGCATTTCTGCAAATTAAGTACACCTGGTGCCTGCTTCTTCATTACATTTATACACAAAAGTTACAAGGTAGTACACTCCTAGTTACAATGGTTGCTCAGTAATCTACATACCATATTTTCTTTGTCATTCCTTGTAATCACTATGCATGCTCAGAGGAGGGGTCTTCACCTGGGCTGGAGTCTTCTTGACCTGTGGATGTGATTTTTCGTATTGTAATGTAGGCAGTTCACTTCAAGGACACCCTAAAAGTTAGTTTCATTGTCAACTTCTCACTTACAAGATATATATCCTTGGTCAGAGGATGTTATCCTCCTCCCCTGGGGCCCTTTGGCCTTTGTTCAGTCATTATTTACCAGAATCAAGACAATTCTTCTTCTAAACCATGACAGATATTTACATAGTTTCTTCTGTGTTAAATTTTGACCTTCCTGCTGCAACTTCAGCATCAGCCCCATGCAGCCTGAGCAGGGGTTGGACCCAACGGCCTCCAGAGTCCCTTCTAACCTAAATTGTTCTTAATTTGCTTCTTCAAATGCAGTCATTTGAGATTTGGTTTGAATTGCAGTTGTTACTCTCTTAACTCAGCTTTCTCAACATGAAGCCAGGTTCATTAGTTTGAAAAGTGTCTTTTAAAGTTGTGGGGTTGTTTGGGTTTTTTTTGTATTGCTGAGGTAAACTTCAGGAGGGTTATGGTTAGGTCAGGATTATTCGCTTGCATATTTGCAGCAGAACTTAGGTAAACGACTGAAGGCTTTAGGAGAATAGACTAAATCATCAGGTGTGTTGTTATTGCTAAGCCTTACCTTTCTCTTCCTTTTTCCTCATAGCGATAGGAAAGTACTGTTCTATTCCTCAGTGCAGCAGTGCTTGAAACTGGTCTGTAAGCCCCCAGACATTTAAATACCAAGTCTCTTTTTTTCTCTGGGTGTTGATGATGTCCGTGTCCGCGGGGCTGCTCGCTCTCCTCACGGAGGACAGGGAAGAGAGCTCCCACCTGGGCGAGGCCCGTTGCCCTGCCGCATGCAACCCGCCGGCTGCTGGTTCTCGGACAGGTGCTTTTGGGGGGATGTTTTCTCCCTGATCGCGCCCGTCGGGGACAAGCGGTGTGTCATCGTCCCCTTCCCGGTCCATTTATTTACCGATCCAGCCTCACCATTTCGTGCCCCGCCGCCCTCCCCCTCAGCTCGGAGCCGCTGCCTGCCGCCTCCTCGCGCCACGCCGGCAGGGGGCGCCCCGCGCGCGCAGCTCATAACGGTCGTTGGGGGCCGTGGCGGAGCCGCCATGTCAGGGTCGGGCTGAGGGAGGCAGCGGGGCCGCCCGCGCCGCCCCGAGCCCCGCGGCTCACCGCCTTTTCCCGCCCGTGGCTGCAGTCCCTCCGCCTCAAGCAGGGGGCGCCGAGGGGAAGGCAGCACGTTGGGCTTAGGGGGGATCAAGGGGAATGGAGCAGAGTTGCGCTTCACCGCTATGCCCGGGAATGGTCTTTTTCTCCTCTTACTGGGTGTCGTGCCTGTGTAAGGGAAGCAAGGAGGGAAGCCTGCCTGCTTAATAGGCTATTTTCCATTCCTGCTTCATCTGGGGATGAAAATATTTCTTTCCTCGTGGGAACAGAGCTGGATTTCTCTGGCTCTTCTGTCCCCTTTCACTCGGTAATGGCTGCCAACGCATGCCTGTGCAGTAGCTGTAATCGAAACAGGAAACCCAGTCAAAAAGAGAAAAATTCCCACATGTCCCTACACACGAACTTTGCTTTAATTCTGTGTTTTAAATTAATGTAATCTTCTCTTCAAACTTAAAACCCCTTAAAAAGTTGTCCCTACTTAAGGCAGTTTCCTGTACTGTACTCAATGAAATGGAAGAGAGCTTTCAGGTTGGTACAGGCAGGCCTCAGACAGATAGTGATAGAGAGACAAGTAAAAAAAACCATCTTGTGGATAAATTTCCACACCAACTGGTAGGTGTAGTAGTTCACCTACAAAGTGAAAACCAGTTTAATGTACTTTTGGGGAAAACAAGCAACACCCCAGAAAAAAAAAGCCAACCAAAAACCAACAAACAAACAACCAAAACCCACCAGAAGAACCCTGAAAAAAACCCAAAAACCACCACTTGTGAAAAATGAAATGGCAAAAAATGAAATAGCACCGTCAAGAAAAGGTTTTGAAATTGTTAAAAGTCCAATGGTAAAAGAGTAAGAAGAAATACCTGAAACAATAAATTCTTCTTCCATTTCTAAATGTTTGTGATGCTATTATTCAAGCAGAATACCACTGCATGCCATGGCTCTCCTTTCCAAAATGTGTCTTTCAACAAGCTGAGCATGAGGAAAAAGTCATCAAGAAATCCTGAGTGGAAGTCAAAAGGCAAGTGATGTATTAAGGCTCCTAAGAAATGTGCCATGACATGCCGCTAACATCTGCGATGAATATTTACAAATATACAGTTTAAGAAAGAAAAACAAACTAATTTGAGAAAATGTAGTGACATTGTAAAGAAAAACATGGAAGTATGCTGAACCAGCTCTTTCGACATCATATGCTTATGGGGTCAAATCATCTGTGTTCTGCCATAGTAAGAAAAACTTGAAGTGGAAAGCAAAGCAAGAAAAAGAACACGACAGCCAGCCAGCCAAAGCATTTAAGAATGTCTGTGATTGTCCACCAGCTACTGCAGAACAACAGCTACCTCAAACCATGAAAACATTCAAAGAAAACTTCTCTAGAAGTGGCTTTCCAAATTTCACATGGACAAAAGGAAATTTGCCTGTAAGAATATTTTGCTTTTAAGTTTGACCACATGAAACATATGAGAACTAGGAAGATTTACAGGAAATACTATCATCTTGAAGTTTAAGAATCAAAACATTCAAGCAGAGCAAATGGAAATCAATCTTAAGAAAAGAGTGAATAAAAAGGGTGAGTTTTTTTGAGAAATACTCCAGGATTTATTACTGGAAATTGTGACACTGCAAAATGACAGGGGAATCCAGAATACCCTTCCAAAGAAAAGTGAGAGGGCAAGGACAATCTTATTTGGGAATCTCACTTGCCAAAATAATGTTCCCAGGTTGCGATGAAGAAAAAAAAAACGAAATCATGAACTAGTACTAGTAGTAATAATACTAGCAATAATAATAATAATAATGTTCTATAATAATAATTCTTGCAATATCTTTATTGCATCTTTCATTTTAATGTGTTAACCAACATTAAATGTGTTTTCACATTGGTTACAGGTGTTACATAGCTTTTCTGGCTTTGGTCATTTACAAAATAAGGTGTTGCACACTGTGCAATCTTCATCAGAATTAATTGATGTGATAAGCTAATGGATTTTATGCAAAGAGACCAGACCATTGAAAGAAAAAAATTACTTTGATGGAAAATGTGTTTTTGCTATCAGAATGACAAGATTCTCTTGCATTTCAGAGATGTAAAAGTGTGGGAAAGAAAAAGTATGTAGTGTTTAAAAAAATTAAAAATTTTCAAGTGGATTTTTTCTAATGTGGTTAGTCAACGTTAACTACAGTATTATAGCTACAGTGAGTGAAAGCAACCACTCTGAAGGTTCACCGAGTTCTTTCCTAGGAATTTTTAATGTAATATTCCTTCTTTATTACTAGTGTGTCAATTTGTTTTGCCATAACCTAAGTTTTGAAAGCCCTGTCAAGACTGTTAGGCAAGATTTCAGCTTCTGTTAGTGGTCTATTCTGTTGCAGGTGGATTTCACGACAAGACAAATATAGATTCCATGAACCTGGATTTGTGGGTAAATCCAGAAGTAATGGCATATACGGTAATCATACCTAAAAATAAAACCACTACTCAAATGCCACTAATTTCATATGGACCTTTTTGGGCATTTTTCAGGAATTTTCTGGGACTTCTGGATTAGTAACATACATTACTTATCCAAAAGTAATGGATTTATCAATTTATGGAGTTTTCATTTGGGAATGATGGAAGTTTCGACAGGAACCTGTTTAAATCTAATATTCTTTCCTTCATCCTATCTCAAGTTTCTGGATAGGTTTAATTATGCTAAATACCAAATGTTATTCTGCTAGCTGGTTATTAGTAGACCACCTTGATTTTTCAGTGCTTTCTTTTTAAAATCAGCATGTCTTTACTGGTCTGTTGCAGCACATAGCTTTATTTCATAGTATGGTTCTTAGTCTTTTGATATCTGTCTGCATGGACATGTGGTGTGGTATCTCTGAATTGTAGTTTTTCCTCATACATACAGAACGGGGCCATCAGACAGGTTGTTACAGCTATCTATCTTAGTTGTTCTAGACGCTTATTAGATAACCTAATATACTTTAGCAAAGCTACTTATTAGCATTAAAGATGGGGTATGTAAGTCACCTACTTGGGTATCTTACCTTGTGTCAGAGACATCTGGAACAATGGTTTTCAAATGGTTTCCCATGATTTTACCCATTCTCTAGATTAAAAACTGCTTTCATAGCACTTGAGGAGAAGGAAGATGGGGAAAAGGGAGAGGTAAGGTAAAGCGCATAATTTCCTATTTATTTATTTTTGTTCTTTAATAGCATTGAGTGGGAGAAACTGTTACTATCTCTTCAATGGTTATTTATTGCATTGAGACTTTTTAACATGAGTAGTTCATATAGCAGATCAAGTTGTTTCTGAGTAAATCCCACTTTTTCCTGTCTTTGTCCATTCAGACATTCACAGACTGCTGCCATATCAGACCAAGACAGTAAGAAACTCAATATATTGAGTATATATTCAGGATGTTAATTAAGTTTTCTATTATTACAGGTATGTCATTATTTTATGTACTGTTAAATTCTAGCACAAAGAAAGGTGGCAGCAAAAAAACCCCAAACCTCTTTGTGTTGTTTTCACAAGTACTGCAAAAGTAACAAACCGACAGATTTCTGTTTCAGTGGCTGTGAGATTTTGCAAATGCATAAATGTTCTTGGAGGGTGTGGAAGATGATAACTTCCTGACGCAACTGGTGAGTAAGCTAACTAGGGGAGAGGCCTGGCAGATTGGCTGTTCACAAATGGAGAAGGACTGGTGGCTGATATGAAACTTCTTACCTGCAGTAACAAGAAGTTGTTAGTATGACAGGACTATGGTGAAAACAGAAGTACGAGAATTACAGAAATAAATGGAGACAGATAGGGTAAGTTGATCGAAAGGTTTTTAATCTGAAGTTTCACGTATTAAGTTTTGAAATATAGAGCTCTCTTCACAGCATAATGAGTAGAATCAACTTTTTTGTTAATACTTTAATGTGGTCATTTAGAATTTTATGTCAGTCTCAGGCTTGTATTTCATTTGGTCTTCAAGGCTTTGTAGCGAAGCTCCTGACAAAACAGCAGTATTCTCAAGGCTGGTTGCAGACTGGCTCAGCTATGGAAGACTTAATGTGGAATACTGTTTATGTTGAAAATATAAAATACAGACATTTGATATCTGTTTATACTTTTTTTTTCTACAGAAATAACTTTACATAACAGGAAAGTACTAGTGGCTTTGGGACCCAACTTGCTAAAACACAATGAGAACATGCAGCTTCTTTTAAAAAGCTGCTTTTGTTCAGCTTGAGTTGCCTGGTACAGTATGAGAGATGAGAACTTACTGAACTGTAGGGAGAAGGGCAGTTTTTCATCTGACTTAAAACAGATAAGTTGACTAGAATCCTAAGGAGGTTTATTAGGTTTTTGTTATGGGTGAATCTATCCATGGGCATTTAAACTGCTTGCTTGCCAGCAGCGGTGCAGTGAAGCTTAATGTATGTTGCCTGTTCTTTTAAGAAAACAGTACTAGGTTCTGATAAGTTCTGGTGAACAGGAATACAGTATAAATAAAAATATGTACAGTAACTTTAGATTATTTAATGTGGTTCTTCAGAATTAACCCGTACTGTTATAACTTGAGACTTTTATTGCATATTAAGAGATCCTCAGATTAACTGCTAAAATGACAACAATAAATGGAGACGCAAAACCACAAATCTGTACTAAGAATGTAGGCAAATGCATTAGCATGAGTCACATTTTCAAGTAGCTTAACTTCTTTGGGAAACACACAGTATTAAAACTGCATGAAATATTATGCAGAGCTGACTTTTGGCAAGTATGACAGCACATCAACTGAGAAAAATGCCTTTTGGGATGTATGAAAAGAGAAACATTTATCTGCATAAGCAACCAATTTGTGCAGTTTCAAATTTAGACTTGGAAGTGGAGGATTTCTCCTCACTAAAATAATTTGAGTGATAATGAAAAGACAGATTGTTTAAGCAACGTCACAGGCAAAACCCAAGACTGAATTCAGAAAGGCACATGGAGTGCAGCGATATGAGCTGAAAATACAGCACAGAGTAAGATTACAGCAGGAACTCTCCTAAGAAGTATTTTGAAAGGGAGGTAAGCATTCAGCTGTTCTCTATATACAGTTTTCCTTATGGCCAGAAAGTGAGGCATGCTGCATTTCATTACGCCAACGATTAAAGTAGTTAATGAAATAGGGCCACTTCAATGGCATTTTCAAGTATATCTCATCTAATTGTATTTTAACCATACAAACTAAAGCAGCAAGTAAAAATCACATTTTCCTTCTTTGAAGCACAGGAGAGGTATGATCGTTTGGTATTTATTTAGAATTCCCAGTCTGTATTGTCTTGATTTGCAGTGATATGTCCACGTTCAGTCCCAACTGTTGTTGAGGGCAGTGCCAAGAACTCTGATCTGTTATTTTGAATAGGAGGTGGTAATAGAGACAGTAGTGAATTCTGTGTTTGTTCTTTTATCTAGAAAGAAGAAAAGTTAAAACAAGGCTGCACATAAAAGTCTACATAACTTTGCATCTGACTTCATTAAAAGCATGTGAAAATTACAGCCATGTTCTTGCATGTTACAATACTGAAAATAATAGCATGAGGGGTTTAGTTTCCTTCACTCTAGAGTAAGTTGAATTAGTCTTTGAAGACTAATTACAATAGCTATGCAGTTTTTCTGCCTTAAATTAAGAATATTAACCATTATTCTTATTAGTTAGGCTGACTTTAGTTAAACCAACTTTATCAAAGGGGAAGTGGATCACTTATGCTTGCTATACTCTTATCAAATACCATTTTGTTTAAGAAAAAAAAAAGTCTGAAGCAGATACGCTGTTACAGGATAGTTTCTGGCTCCAGCTAACTTAATTATTTTGTAATTCAACTCTAATATTTTGTGGTTTATTTAGACTATAGCTATGTCATTTAACAAAATGTAGTAAACTCACCTGTCTGAAGAACGTATGCGAAAGCAAACTGCTTGCTGATGGCCTGGATCATAAAATGAACAATATAATTATGTTTTAGAAAGTAAAATACTGCTTGTGGAAAATGGGCTAGACTCACAGATCAATTTAAGCCCTGTGTTTTTATATCCACAGGACAAATGTGAAGCATGAGAAAAGCAGCACAGGATTCCAACATTCTATGCCTCAATTTGTAGCAAAGGCACTACAAAGAAATTATTTCAAAAGGCTTTAATGCCTCATTCAGAAGAGACATAGTACTGAAAACATGTACTTCAGATTTCTGTTTTCTTCTTGGACAAAGTACATGTTTAAAAATTAATTCTACTTGATACAGAGTACACTTATATTACAAGAAATTCAGGCATCAAACAAACAACTTTAAAAGCATGGCTCCTTTAACAGACAAGATAATTTTTAAATTACAAAACCAAAGGTAAGTGTAGTGTTTTGCGTAGTGCTTCTGGTCTGAAATTCTGACTTGAACAGTATTCAACTAACTACTATATCCTAAGTTGAGGGCTGTGCTTGGTCTTAGGTTGAAGTGACAGACAATTGGTTTTCACCAGAATGTTACCTCTTCTCAGGGTCCTGTTGCAAGCAAAGTTCTACCAAGTTGTGGAAAGCAGGTGAAAATGTTTTGGAAAAGGGAATTTGTAGTCTTTCACTGGTCATTGTGCGTGTCATGCTCTCACCAATTCCAGAATCAACACCTGACCGGGAATTCTTTATCCTGGATTCCCCACGGGGAAATGTATTTATATCCCAAGGACAATATGTGGGACCTTTCAGCTTTTGCAGCAGCATCTAGTAGAAAGGAATAGCAGTACAAGAGTTCAAAAGCTATCCAGACCTGTTCAGGCTAAGATGTGAAACTCCAGAAATGGAAGGAATTATTTGATCTAAAAAGAAGCATGTGTACTTCAAGTAACAAAAAGCAGCCACCATTTCAGCAGCAATAGTAAAACAAAAAAAGCTCAGTATTTGGAAGTAGAAACAGAATTTAGCATCATACCTGAGTGCGAGGCATATCTTGAAATGGAACATGTCCGTTGGCTAATTCGCATGCTGTAATTCCTACACTGTAAATGTCAGACTTCATGTTATACCCAGATAAATCCTGTGAGAGAAAGAGAACTCTACTTGATCACTAATGCCGTTGAGCAGTGCTGACAAAACCAGAAGTGTCTGTTTCAAGACAAGATTCTAATACCCTGTTATCTACATGGGATTATCTACAGATGGATTAAAAATGAAGTGTAATTTATACTAACCTGTCTCAGTAGTTCAGGACTCAGCCAAGGAAGCACAGACGTACTAAACTGGGGGAAATCATATACCACCTTTGACTTTTGTCCATTGTTAACTAAACTGTAGAGGTTGTTTAAGCCAGAGAGAGAAACCAGCCCATCCCCTGAAATCAGAATGTGGCTAGCTTTAATATTCCTGTAACATAAAGTGGTAAATTTTAGTTATAGGAATTACTCAAAGCACTACTAGAGTAGAAAGGCTTTCATATTTCATTAACTTATAGTAAGATGTTAGTGTGCAGTTCTATTTAGCAGATTATTTTCATGGAAGTTCTTCACTCAGTATGAGTTGTCTTTTTAATACAGCCCCAAGAGAGAACAGAGACTGGGGGGGTAAGAGGAGGGAGGAAAGGCAGCCAGAAACTGGAGAAGGGACCTCTTTCCCTGCAAAGGGTGTAAAGTAAGGAAGCCCTTTCTACAACTCTAATTCAAGACAAAGCCAAACAGATGTATAATCCCTGTAGCAACTGGCTTTAAGTAACGTATGAATACTGTTCTTGTTAAGCTTCTACAAACTTGGTTCTGCTGTATTATTGAAAAAAGAAAAAAAAAAATGGTTCTGCACTGTCAGATGTAAGAAGGTATACAGGAAAAGGAAGGAGACAACACAAGCTGAAAATTAGTTTTGAAGCAAATCTAAATTCTTAATAAACTGGATGCTGTAATCTGATTCTTACCTATTGACATTCTCCTACCTGTGAATGTAGCCATTCTGGTGCATGTAATTTAATCCTCTTATTGCACCAAATAGAATGTTCCCTATTAAAGCTTCACTCATTCCTTCAGGAAAATAAGTCTTCAGCAGGTGTCTAGCTGAACCTGGAAGTGAAAAACCTAGGTAAGCCTAACAAGTCTTGTTAAATTACTCATCTGTGCTTGCTTCATTGTATACATTCATCAAGAGTGGCATTCTCATTGTTACATTGACTACAGTACGTCAAGAACAGTTATATGCATCCATCAGGCAAAGATCACAATCCAGTCATGCTTCTGTTAAATCAATCAAAGTCATTATCATACTTTGTATTCAATCTAGACAAGTTTTCTGTTGGCAAAATTCAGTGGAGTATAAAGTCAAATAAGTTTCCCAGTTAGCATTCCTCACGTGGTGGGTGTTAGGACGAAGTGCAATTTAATGCAGTTCAATACCAGTCTTCACTGGGGAAGACAATTTTGTACAGAAGACTTCTCTAAAAAATGTTTTGGGAAAGTTTGTTTTTCCTACAAGACTGGAGATGCTTAAAGAAAAACCTCTCATGGACCATGTGGCCAAAATTGTATCCACCCTTTTTACTATTCCAGAATTGCAGTTAACAGTTCTTACCATAGGCCATGAATGGGGAGATGACCCAAAGCCAACTGCCAGCTGTAAACACTGTCCAAAGTGTCATTACATTGGGATGCTGGAAAAAGTGGGATAAAACCACCTCATTCTATGGAATTAAATGAAAGTGGATGTGTTAACCACAAGACAACAGTCTTAAGAGCATTAGCTACATCAGTAATCAGTAGAAAGAACTGTTCCCTGTGTGAATTTATACAAAGTTGCAGGTGATGTACATAGCCTGCAATAGAAATGTAAATAACTTGCCTATAATTGCATTTGTCTGAAGTAAACCTAGTTTGCTCATAGTCCAAAGTTTTAGTGTTAAGTACAGAGTACAGAACATGTTTCAAAGAAAAAGTTGTACAATTACAGAAGTTCTTCTAAAACACTTCTCAGCTGTTTTCTTCAGAAAGCAACTCTCAAATTTATGCATGCCTTGTATTTATATTCTGCTCCTTTGGAGGAAAAGCTTGACTGAAATGACCCAGTGTAAACACAAAGGCAAGATCTGTTGAGTAACCTCATACGTATTCATCACTATCTTCACCAGACTTGTGCAGAAATGCTGTTGCTTTACCTGTAAGGCTTTCAAATGCTCTTCAGAGCAATTTTCTAGGTCTGTGATCCTTACAGCAACTTGCATGCCTGTAGGCGTATGCCGTGCAAGGTAGATTGAAGTTAAGTTGTTGAACCTCCTTCCTGAAACCAGAAGTGGCTACCTTAACATTGAAAAATATAATAATCCACCACAATTTCCTTCATATTTAGAGATAATTTTATATTTCTAAAACTGCAATTGATAGCAGCATTGCCTTTTCTTTAAGAATGTTAAGAACTTAAGTAGTTGCAGCAGAATATATCCAGCAAATTAAAGCATGGCTCTGCTATTCTTATACCTTAAAGTGTTGAAACACTTGTCAGTATCAATTATACATCTAAATGAACAACACTTTCAGCATGCATATTCACATAAACATATGCATGCACAGTAGGACTGAGGGCAGCCATCCTTAGAACAATCAGCTCAGGTAGCCAAGTGACAACATGTGATGTTACTTAATGCTGTATTTATTGTCCACATACCACAGATTTAGAAAACTGACATGCACAAACATCAAGAGAAAAAAAACAGTTAATTAATGATTTTTACTGATATTTTAAAATAGGAATCGCAAACATGAGCAATGTTCTGCACTCTTCTCAACTAAGGAGACACAAGAATAGTTCTAGTCAGCTGATTGATAATACATTTTCCAACTTAGTATTTACTGCAGTTAGCAATAACCTATTGAGAACATGCATATGCAGGAACAAGAAATATTTTAAGGTATGCTTATGTTACCTATTTGCAGCTGGAGTTCATAGTGAGAGACATTAGAAGAGCAAAATACCATTTCATTCCTTCCTGTAGATGGGGGAATCCCGGCTAGGTCAGAATCAGCCTAAAAGTGAGGAGAAACAGTTCTCAAAATGACTATGTAATTTTAAACATTTACATGTTAACACAGAAACACCAGTAATTAAAATGCTAAGATCAACTCTTCAAGTTGTAACATTCAAGCTGGTGCTTCTACCATTAAAGTGAGACTCAGTTTTACGAACTACTTGGTTTTTGTGTTTGTTTTGTTTTTAAACTGGTACAAGATTAAGCGTAATACTTCGTTACCTGTAGTCTTCTTCCAGAGTGAAAGCCCTGAAAGTACTCTGGTTATTTTTGCTGTTAACATTTTAAGAAGTACCTCTAATAAGATTATTTTTAATATGTACCAGCTTCATATTTAACATTGCCAGTTAATATTTCTGTTTTCTTCTTACCAGGCATTCACGGATGCTGCTCTCAGATAGCTCTTCTGGTCTGATTGATTCAACTGGTGTACGTAGAATACAGGAACAGTCCTTGAGAAGAGAAGTAAGTGAATGTCAGTGGAGTTGCTTTATTAAACACAGCCGTGGGAAAACATCAAAAAGTATAAACAGGAGTTCAGAAAGTTTTCTGCTACAAGTCAGTCAAGCAAGAGGTTAAAAAACAGCATAGAACACATACATGGCAGATCTAGAGAGGAGAGATACTGAACAGTCTCCTTCAGCGTAAGTCAATACAACGAAGTTTAAATACCTCAGCACTGTCGAAATCCCCTCAAGCAAGGCATTTCACCAGAACTTTTTCACATTAAGGTATGACTGGGTAACAAGGTAGAACTGCCAAAGGTTTTTAAATACAAACTTACCAAACAAGACATGGAACCGCTTTAGATCAGGGGAAGCGACATATACACCCATTTATTCTAGAAAAAATACAGTAGGAATGTAAGATTGCATATAAACCTGTGATATATATATATATATATATGTCTTTAATTAGAACTGTGAGGCATTCCTCTCAGATAACACACACACAAAACCCCCCAAAACTACAGCTCTGGGAAAGCCTGCTTCTGTTGAGCCTTTAAGCAGTATATAGATTTCAAACTCCATACTGAGGATATGCAATATACATTCAAACTCAAGTTTTCCTTTTTGATTCATGGGTTTAGAGATATTATTACCACTTCTGAACAAACAATTTAATTGCAACTTAACTGCATAAATGCAGAAAGTAAAAAGGAATGGATTCATGAATTGCTGTCAGTTTGTAGGAAAAGAAATCACTGTCTGTTGTTTTAAAGGAGCACAGCTGTGCTAGTCCGATCTCAGCTCAGCTGTGTGCAGCTGAACTAGCTCACAAAAGAAAAACCTACCCAGAAGCAGCTTTACATTTTACAATGTAAAGGAAATCCTATTGTAAGGGACTTGAGTAAAAATCAAAAAAAAAAAAAAGAAAAAAAAAAAGGAAAAAGAAAAAAAAAAAGAGGGCAACCAACTCTGGTAATTTTCACTCTACTTAGGGTACAGAATCAGCATTCAAACCCCCTCACGTATGAGAGGAGCCATTCTCAAAATCCTCCATCAGACTTTATGTCTGATGCTTTGAAAGCTTGAGCAGTAAGGAGAGAGAGAGATGACTATATCTAATAAGCATATCAAAGCTTCTGAAGCATAAAAAGGGACTAGCTAATTTACTTTAGCTACAAGCAAGTCTTCTACCATGATGGATCCTACTTAGTGGCATATAAGTCATGAGGTTCCATGTTAATATGTAATTACTGCTTGAAAGTTATCTTTAAAAAGGTGAAGTATTACATCAAAACCTGATCATTTTATCAAGGAGCTAAGCTTGATGATATCCCGCATTTATGTATGCTATGTAATCAAGGCAAAACTTTTGAAAAGCTAACAAGCTCCTATCCACTGCCAAATATCCAAGCCGCTCCTAATCTTTTAATATTTTTCCCCTGAAAGTCTGTTTGAATCATAGAATAGTTAGGGTTGGAAAGGACCTTAAGATCATCTAGTTCCAACCCTGCTGCCATGGGCAGGGACGCCTCACACTAGACCATGTCACCCAAGACTCTGTCCAACCTGGCCTTGAACAATGCCAGGCATAGAGCGTTTATCAATTCTTTGGGCAACCTGTTCCAGTGCCTCACCAGTAAAGAACTTTTATCTCAGTAAAGAACAGTAAAGAACTTCTTCCTTATGTCTATCCTGAACTTCCCCTGTTTAAGTTTAAACCCATTACCCCTTGTCCTACCACTACGAAAGTAAAGAAATACTGTAATTCCTTATTAAAGATAACAAATGGAGACAAAAGGAGATCCTCAGGAGGTACTGGGTACCTTCAGAGGATCAGGGCTTGACTTACCCAGCTTCACTGAGGAAGTCTCTGGCAGAGTACGATAAAAGAATAAATGCAGGTGCTTCAAGATACTGTCCAGCACTGTAATGGCTACAGCATCCTTCTCCTACCTGGAAAGAGATACCTCATTCCATTATACAAGATAATTTATTCTGTGGCTTGGAATATGAAACTACAAAAGCTAAGCTGAAGAATAGTGTCTTAATAACTATATAAACTAATTGCAGAATTTGTTCAAAGGGGTATAGCCACCCAGCAAAACCATCCATGTTCCACATTTGTTGAAGTAACATAACAAATGTAAGATTTTAATTTTTCTTATGTAGTTTAACATTGCTTCCATTTTTAACACGATTTTGGATCACATCCCTACATAAATCTTTCCCCTGATTCCACGTTTTTCTTTCTGTACTGCAGGCTTTTTTTTTTTGTTCTTTTTTTGTCCTACGGATAGTGACAGTATTGCACAGCTGAACTCACACATTCATCGCAGCTTGGCCAAAGCTTCAGATGCAGCGAGCGATACAGGGGAAAAAGAAAACCCGAAAAACGTGCCTGTGAGCCGGGGGAGCGCGGAGGCTCTGGAGCCCAAAACCCAGGTACCGCGAATGCACGTTACTCGTGCGGTTCTGCTGACGCCGGGCAGCTCAAGTCTACTTCAGTGTTCAGAGCGACCGAGGCAGCTCTCGATCACGTAGCCCGAGTTAGATCCGTCCGTGACAGAAGTAACGGAACGCGAGAGACCGGCACCCTGCGGCTCTCCCAGCAGAGCTCCTCATCGCTCCGTTACACCCGCACCCCGCAGCGCACCCGCCTCCTCCCTCGCCAGGTGGCGGTTTAACGTTGCCCCCGCCTCCCCGCACCCTCCCGCGTCGGCCGGGACCGGGATGCGCCGCTGCCAGCGCGGCGGCCCCGCCGCCGTTCCCCGCAGCCGCCTCTCGAGCTCGGCGTGCTCCGCTCCGCCCTCCCCGGCCCGCCCGGCTTCCCCTGTCGCCGGGGCGAGGGCGCGGCTTGTCCGGAGCCCTGGCGTGCCCGGGAGGCCCTGCACGGAGGCAGTGCCCGCTCCTACCCGCCGCCTGAGGTTGGGGTCAGCGGCCGGCGCGCCCGCGGAGCCGATCCGCCAGCCCGGAATCCCGCCCCGCTCCCAGCCCCTGCGGAGCCGCGGGGAGTACCGCAGCCGCCCGCGCCAAGCGGCCCGGCGCATTGTGGGGCTCGTCGATTGCGCCGGCGGGAGGGCGGGCGGCCCCTCGGCGCCGCGCGGCGAGCTGGGGGCTGTAGTTCGGGGGCTGGAGCCGGGCGGAAGCCATCGGGGTCCTTCCTCAGTCGCCTGTTTATTACATGCTGGGCTGTCGCCCGTCGGTCTCGGGCAGCGGTGGGGAGGAGGAGCGCCGGAGCGAAGCGGCTAAGAGGTGCTCGGCGGGTAGCTCTATCGCCTCAGGGGCGAGGTAGTGCATTGCCGCCTTTGCCACACGCGTTAACCCCTTCGGGGCCGCGTCCTTCAGCCGCTGTCCTTTGGGGCCGTTCCGCGCTGGGCCGCGGCACTACCCAGGCTGCCCCGTGCCGGCTTAAAGAATTCCTGTTCCCTTCGTGTGTTGCAGCTGACGAAGCTCTTTTCACGGTGGTAATGTAGACTGGCAGTACATTAAGCTTTATGCGTTCAACGTGTGTGCTTAGATAGGAGTCAGATGCTAGGCTCTGCCTGCGCATGGTGGCTGTGGCTGCAGGCGCTATGACGGCGTGACCTTCAGCGAGCTCCGGAGTTCCTTCCTGCCTTGGGAG
Organism: Strigops habroptila; assembly: GCF_004027225.2. Lineage (NCBI taxonomy): Eukaryota > Metazoa > Chordata > Aves > Psittaciformes > Psittacidae > Strigops > Strigops habroptila. The sequence continues at coordinate 12,641,557 of NC_044281.2, read as the reverse complement.
TACCCATATCCGTATGGGCTCTCCTTGGAGGATTCTGTCACCGCTCTTAGGAGGCAAAGCTTGATGACATTTTAGTTGTGCTCCTGCTTACATGTGGATTTGAGGGCAAGGAGATGTTGGCTTCTGCCAGCTTTTTAATCACATTGTTACATTCGGATCAGCTGTGTTTGAAAGTTATTGTTGACTGATTGCAAGAGTCTGATGCAAATAGGTAACTTTTCACACAACATTATCCATTTTAGGTTTGCTTTCAGATACTTGTTAGCTTTTAAAAGATATATTTCTGAGTAAAAATAGATAGACTTCTCTTTAATTACACTTCTTACACTGAAGCTAAATTGGAGGGGAAATCAAATACATGAAATTTGTCAGCTCTCTAGTGGTGGTGTCATCTATTAGTGATCAGTAATCAGTGTGTCAGGTTTCTGTTATGTGTATCTGAAAATGTGGCTTAACGATTAGTGTTGGAAAATCACAGACTTTCCTGATGGTGGCTTGCCTCTAATAGCGGACTTGCTAGAATGAATCTTGTGTAGTAAGAGTGCTGTCTTTCAGGAATGATAAATGTAATTCATTGATTATTTTTCCAAGGAGATACAAAAGTAGCATTTTCAGAGTTGGTTACAAAAGAGGTGGCTGATCCTTTTATCTAGTTAGATTGCTAGTGATACTCTGGTGACTGAGATCTGCCTGGTTTATTCTAATAAGTTCAGAATTGTAACTGTTAAAATACTTGTCACTAGCTGGAATGTGTTTTTAGAAATTTAAACTACTTCCTTGGGTGAATTCAGCTATGCATCCACTGAAAGTATTAATGATTTCAGTCAGTTTAAATGTTATTTTTGTCCACTAAAGCTATACTTTATAGAGAACAAGCTTCAATTTTAAACGAAGTTTTTTTTTTAAATAACCTTTATAATGAAATAATAGCACAGCACTTGCCTCAAGAGCATATATTACATTTTTGTACACTAGCCAACAAATACTCAGTGACAGTTCTTTATTCTCTGAAAAAAGGAGATTGGTTCCCCTGTGATTGTAACATTACTACATGTATACATTATTTCTTGCAGGCTCTCTTTTTTTTTTTCCAGAAGAAAAAAGTCTACCTGAAAGAAATCATATATACCTGTAGCAATGTTATGAGTGTGCATTTATGAAATAGAATCGGGAATTAATAAAACTTGATATGGGTATTTCATGTAGGTAGTCTTCATAGTTTCAGTTAAAGTTAGACTTCAATTAAGCATACGCTATTTTTAAACTGTGTGCTAAGGGTAATGTAAACAACCTCCAAGCATGTAGGACTTAAAAAATCTTAAGCCTCAAACAGTGGTGGTATTCAGTACTATACATATATACATAAAGCATATATACATGTACTTAACAGGTAGTTTTGCCACTTACGGAAAGTATGGGTTGTTGCAAATGACTGTCAAGGAGAAAAAGTGAGTCTGGCTTGGCATAACTCTGGATAAATAGGATCAGGGAATCTTTGTGGCCAGCTTTATGACCCCCTTGATATTCATCATCCTCTAAAAAGTGTTCTGCAGTTTCACCTCCGAAGCCTTATCCCCACCCCAGATTAAAAACAATCCAGATGTTTGTGGCTTCGTTTTTATTTTGTTTTCTTACAGTTCCTTTCTTATACCATACTATTCATGCTTGAAGATCTGTTGCAGGTTTGCTTATGATTATTACACTTGTTATTAGGATTATGTTGGCATACTCTTTTAAATGATTTCTTTTTTTTCCTTACATGAGAGAAACTCGAGCACTAAGTAGGTTTCCGTAAGGACAGTAATGGCTGAAAATAACAGGTGTGAAGCACACAGAAGTGTTAACTGTGATAGACAAAGTTTGTGTTCACGTAGATTTGTTTTTCAGTATATAGTCCTTTGTCCTTCATCTCATAAAATACAGTGTTGGAGGGTTTGGCCTCTGTCTCTGAGCACTAGTTGCAGGAATGTTTTGGCAGCAACTCAGCATGGTCATGTTTGCTATTAGAACTGTTTTATTAACCTTGAAATGCAAAATATGTTTATTGTTATTAGTTGGCTTGACAGCATTCCAATTTTAGTAATAAAAAAGTATCGTGTTAATGACCTGATACTTCTTTTTTTTTTTTCTTTAATTGCATATTTACATAGCAGTAAAATTTGGCATCCCAGAATAAGTGACTCATTCAGTTGGCTTCCTTTTGGAAAATGGATGGTGCCTTCTCTCTTAATCTTAAGTTAGAATCTTCTTTGCTGTTGATAGTTTGTGTTGGTTGTGGCCTGATGTCTTGCACCCTCTAACTGTGCAGAGGAGCAAATCTAGTTTAGTCTTTCCATGTGCTTGTGAGGAGTCGACTCATGTGTTGCTGCTCTCAACAAATGGAAAACAGCAGGAATAACAGGATATTTATGATTGAGGTTGGATGTCCTCAGTATAGATGCCAATATTTTGGATATGTTTTTAACTTCTTATGCACAAAGAAGTTAATACATACATTTGCTTATTTACAGTTTCCAGTTGTAAAAGCAACTCATTTCACCTTTCTGATAATTCAGATTTCTCTAGGGATAGAATGTCTTCAGAATAACAGTCTGAAATAAATTGGCACACCTTGAATTGTTGAAAGTGGTAGTTATAAAGATAAGGCAATAGTTTTTAATCTTTCATAGCCATTTCAACTTCTCTAAGGCTTTACTCAGTATTGCCTTTGCAAGTGAATCTTGGCTGAGATCTTCTGAGTCATTGAAGGAAAAATTAATAAAATCTGTCATGTGGTCAGGAGAACTCATTTTTGTCTCTTTGCTGCTAAGATCAAACTATACATTGCAATATCAGTGGTTTAATGGAATATGTGTTTCCTATTATTTTAGTTTTTCTTTTTTTAACCTATACAGTGTGATACCTTACCAGTTAGTAGACAATTGATGTGTATTCCTGGTAATGCTTTTAACATGTTTTTCCAGCCTTCTTTTTTTTTTTTTTTTGTTGGTTATGCTTTAATTTTTGTGCAGTTTTCATTGGGAGTTTTGTCAGGTCTTGTTATAGCATGGGTGAACAGTAAGAATATTGCTTGGGTCATAAGTGATAGCCTTTCACACTTTAAAAAGTACTTCTTGGTACGAATGGGCTCCAGCATTGCCTTTCTTTTTGAGTTTCTCTCATTTTCCATGCACTGATGATGTAGCAAAATTCAGAGCAGCTTGGATTCTGTGGGGTAAATGCAAAAGGCCTGGGACTAATTCTCACTTCTACAAGAAGTCTTTTTCTTAAGCGAGCTGTAGGTACTCCTGGTTTTAGCTTACTGTTTCAAGACATGTGGTTGATAGTTGAAATGTCATTGTAGTTTAAGCCCAGATGGCAACTAAGTACCACGCAGCCACTCACTTGTCCCCCTCCCCTCCCAGACTCCCCAGCGAGATGGGGAGGAGAGTCAGAAAAAGTGTAAATACCCATGGGTTGAGATAAGAATAATTTGTTAAATAAACCCAATAATAATAAGAAGAAGAAATAGAGAGCAACAGAGAGGAAGGAATAAGCTCTGCCCACCCAGAGGGAAAAAAGAAAATGGAAAAACAAACCAAACAAAACAAAACCAACAAAAAAACCCCAACACATCTCCAAGTGATGCAGAATACAATTGCTCACCACCACCTGACTGATGCCCAGCCAGTCCCCAGCAGCAACCAGTCCCCCCGGGCAACTCCCCCCAGTTTATACACTGAGCATGATTCTGTGGTATGGAATATCCCTTTGGCTATTTCAGTTCTGGCTGTGCTCCTTCGCAGCTTCTTGTGCCCCTCCTCACTGGCAGAGCATGGGAGACTGAAAAGTCCTTGATCAGGGTAAGCATTAGTTAGCAACAACTAAAACGTCAGTGTGTTATCAGCATTGTTATCATACTAAAGCCAAAACACAGCACCACACCAGCTACTAGGAAGAAAGTTAACTCTATCCCAGCTGAAACCAGGACAAATGTGAAACACGCATGATGGAAGAGAATTTAATTTAGAGAGCACAGAAATACACAAATTGAGATAGGTAGGTAGGTATATATATAAAATGTTGTCTGATATTTCCATTTCTCTTGAGCTTTCCCTGAAAGTCACCTGAGAGCACCATTCCTGCATATAGGTCCTTTTCTAGTATTTGAGTTCTCCTTGGTTTTAGCATGTTCAATTAATCTGTTTATAAAAGACTCAAACATCAATGGGAAATTGGCATGTGAGGGAGTAGGGGGACAAAACTGATAAGTACATCTGTGTGAATGAATATAGTAAATTGACAGTTGACATAATCTTTATAAAACAAGTTTAAAAATAATACCTGAGAAAGTTTTCTGGCTTTTGTTTTGGACATGTTTTTCTGCGTGATTTAATAGTTTTAATTTCTAGACTATTTTTTTATAGTACGGTCATGTATTTTGAAGCCATGTTGTAAATTTTATGGGTTTTATCCAAATGTATTTAATTATAGTTGTAACTTGCAGGACAAATCTGCACGTAAGAAATGGTTTTATAGCCGCAGAATAGAGAAGGGTCATGGAGTCACTTTCAGGGTGGTACTGCACATTGAATTAGCTGGTTGTGTTACCAGAGAAGTAGTTGCCCCATAGCATACTAAATTAAAGCTATGAAAAGCATTGGAAATGTGAGCATTAACTTTTATGGTGTTTGCTTATCTTGCAAGTTTCTCCAAGGTTTTGCAAACGAGGTTGCCCTTTCAGTTCAACAGCTTCATGTTGGCCTGATGCTCTAGACAACTTTTTTTTTTCTCTTTTTTTTTTTTCCCTCTGGCTGAACTGAGATTGACCTGCAACAAATACTGTTTCTGCTTTGCAATGCTGAGAAGAGAGATTAAATCCAAACCAGAGAAGATGTAGCATTCATTCTTACATTATTAAAACTCAAACAAAAAAGATGCAGAGTTGTGAAGAAACTGTCCTATGCTGCTGAATTTTCTTGCTATGCAATGACTGTTTGTATTGCATGATAACGTCATCTTAGCTGTGTGGATCTACAGCAGTCTTCATAAGCATCTTCTGCTGTATTGAGTTGGTTTAGAAGGGTGTGAGTGCAGTTAATGCTTTTCAGCAATCCATTTATAAAACAGCCTCTCAGAAAAAATGACATACTAATGTTGGAAGCAGCTGTACATTCAGACAGCAGATGTTCTCTGAAATCTCAGTCTTACTGGTTTTAATAAGTGTCTATATATGGATAATAATTAAAACTGGTAAATAAAGTATGTATATAAAGAAATAAATGATGAAACAAGAAGATACAGCTCACAAGTATGAGCTGATCTTAATAAAGTTCTTTTTTTGATCTCTGGCCAAAGTCTACAAGCAGATAAACTGGCAGGCTCTAGGCTTTCTTTAAAAAGCTCCTGCACTGTCCATTTTGATCTTGTCAAATGAGGGGTTGCCACAGACAGTGAGATGAACCTCTGATTGTTGTGCTTGGTGATGAGAGATCTTGAGGAAACTGTTAACAAAAAAATTGAAATTAATGTAAGATTTCAAGATAATTTTGTATTTACTGAATGTAGGAAGAGGGAAAATGAGACATTAGTTCTCTTTCATTTTATATTTTTTGGTCATCTAGGACTGCTCTGGTATTTTACATGGAAGGTGGTTGATCAATCTTTGCAAGGGAACAACAGAATTATTACTTTATTGAACTGTTCTGATAGGTTATCTCACTTAGTCATGGTAGCTTCATTTCTGGCTTAAGTGAGTCCCTGCTGAAGAGGAAACACAAATTTTGTCGTGATCCACAAAGTAAATGTGTGATAGATCCAATTTTTGATTAATGGACTTCTAAAGAGGAAGAGGTTAAACCAAACAGTACTATAAAACTTTCTTTTTTTTTTTTATTTTTAAACAATCAAAATGCTAAGAAAGATGGTTTTGGAATCCTGCCTTTAGAATCCATTGCTTTAAATAGATGTTGTGGCGTGAAGAAAAATTCTGTTTAGTTGGAGCTGCTGTCCTTTAGAGTAAAAGGGAAATGTCTCATTTCAGTGAATGAACCTGTCATGCACTGCTATATGGAAGAGGAAGAATGGTACAGACAAATAGGTAATTGACAAAGTCCACGCTGAAGGTGTGATGCTATGTCTGGGAAAAGACATTTTTAATGCTACATTTTTACATGTAGTGTATAAACTGGGAATTAAAGTGCTTGGTTTTGGTTTGGTTTTGGTTTTTTTTTTTCCCCTTAGTTAAATGATAGTACAGGGAGGAAATTCAGGCCGAGACATTAATTTATGTATCATCTCCTTTGAAAGAGCAATATCTGTTAAAGTTTGACATTCTCTTTGTTTTATTTCTAGGTGATGGCTGAGCTGAGAAGTTTGTGAAACTTACGTGAAATGTACTATAGATACTTCTGTAGTAGTAGCCCAGATGAAATAAGCATGTCCTGAGATGGCAATGGATCTGGAGTATGAACCAGTCTACAGAAGTGAGCTGATGTCGGATTTGTTAGTGTCTCAGTGGCTTGATGGCTCTCATTTACTCTGTATCTAAACCAAAGCCATCTTTCTACCAAAGCAATAAAGGGACAGTGCACAATCTGACTACAGAATGCTATTTCCAAAGAAGTGAACTGTGAAAAAAGGACTCATGAATTTTGATCACAGGGGCTTGGAGAGCGTCTCTGGTAAGTTGAAGAATTACTGTTACAAATAATGAATGTATCTAACATGTTACAGAACACCAACCTGAAGACAATCTTAAGTTTCGCATTCTTTGTATTGCTTCTCTGATATTGCAAATGAACAAAAGTGGTGAGTCCTCTTAACTAGCTTGTAAAATCAGCTTCCACTGTAAAGTGTGGTTCGTAAAATTCTCAGTGTCAGTAATCAACATTGGCATTTTTCCATTGAAAGTTACTGAAGATAGTATTCATCTTTAGTGGAAATGTTGGAAAGAGAATCGGTGTATACCTTCGATATGCAATATTTTAGCAACTTAGAATGAATGTGTCTTTGTGGTTTGTTTTGGTGGGGTTTTTTCCAATAGTTGTGAAGAGATTAAGGGGGGAACACAACACAGGAAGTGCTAAACTTCCTTTCCTGGATTTTGAGTATCATGTTTCTCAGAGCATGATTCTGTATAATAATAATAATAATAATGGAATTTTATATTTGTTCCCTGATTTCAAGGCATTATTCACTTGATTTTTTTTGTTACTTTGAGATTATTTACACCTATGTTCATTACCAAACAAAAGTATAAACAGAAGAACAAGAAAAATGTGAATTTCCTTCAGAAAAGGGAAGTGTAACCATGCTAAAGCCAATGAAACCTTACAAAATCAATAGTGGTAGAATGTAGTTCTGTGGTTTAGCTCAACGAAGAGGAAAAGGTAGAAATGGAAACTTATATACATTGTATTCAAGAAGTCAGAGGAAATCATGGCTAGACCAGCTTTCCAGGAAGTTGTGGAGTCAGTTGGGAATGAGGAATTTACGAATATTACAATGTAAATTAAGTGTTGATTTGATAACTATTCTGGTAGTTTGTCCAGTATAGAATAATTATTTTCAAATCTACTGAATGTTTATAAGTTATTTTATTGAATATAGAATGTATACAACTGTAGCAATATTAAATATATGTCATTTTTAATAGAAATACTCTTACTGGCATTTACTCGCTTTCAGATGTCTGCTCCAGTGAGGATCTTCCTGAGGTAGAGTTGGTGAGCATGCTAGAAGAACAGTTGCCAGATTACAAGTTACGAGTGGACTCTTTGTGTCTGTATGAAAATCAAGACTGGATTCAGTCCCCTGCCCGCCATAGACATCTTCCTGAAATCTCTTCTCCGGTTCGTGATGAGGAACCCTTCCGTTACATGAGTGAGTATATCTGAGCCTAGGCTATACTTTTCCCCAATTATTGAAGAAAAAACCTAAATATTAAATTAATATTATTAATATTATAAAGTGGTCAAATCTGGAAAGCTTTGGACAGGTGGAAGAAAAAGCTGAGTTCAGGGGAAGTGCTGGTAGTTCAGCAAAGCAATTCTAAGAATTGACCTAGCATGTCCTATGGGTTCCTGATCATTAGATTTCACATAGAAGTAAGAGTGGAAACGTGATAGTGAAAAAGGGGCAGGAACCTAGAACTGTGGTAGTTTAGAGGCACTACAAGAAGGATGGAGTATGCAGCAGCTCTGTTTTTGGGAATCATAGAATCATAGAATAGTTAGGGTTGGAAAGGACCTTAAGGTCATCTGGTTCCAGCCCCCCTACCATGGACAGGGACACCTCACACTAAACCATGTCACCCAAGACTCCATCCAACCTGGCCTGGAACACTGCCAGGGATGGAGCATTCACAACTTCCTTGGGCAACCCATTCCAGTGCCTCACCACCCTCACTGTAAAGAACTTCTTCCTTATATCTAACCTGAACTTCCCCTGTTTAAGTTTGAACCTGTTACCTCTTGTCCTATCACTACAGCCCCTAATGAAGAGTCCCTCCCTAGCATCCTTGTAGGCCCCCTTCAGATACTGGAAGGCTGCTATGAGGTTTCCATGCAGCTTCTCTTCTCCAGGCTGAACAGCCCCAATTTTCTCAGCCTATCTTCATATGGGAGGTGCTCCAGCCCCCTTATCATCCTCGTGGCCCTCCTCTGGGCTTGCTCCAACAGCTCCGTGACCTTTTTATGTTGAGGACACCAGAACTGTACACAATACTCCAAGTGAGGTCTCATGAGAGCAGAGCAGAGGGGCAGGATCACCTCCTTCAGCCTGCTGGTCATGCTTCTTTTGATGCAGCCCAGGTTATGTTTAGCTTTCCGGGCTGTGAGCGCACACTGAAGCCAACTCATGTTCAGTTTCTCATCAACCAACACCCCCAAGTCCTTCTCCGCAGGGCTGCTCTGAACCTCTTCTCCACCCAACCTGTAGCTGTGCCTGGTGTAGGACCTTGAACTTCGCTTGGTTGAACTTCATGAGGTTGGCATTGGCCCACCTCACAAGCATATCAAGGTCCCTCTGGAAGGCATCCCTTCCCTCCAACCTATCAACGAAACCACACAGCTTAGTGTCATTGCTGTGGGCACTTGCTGAGGGCACACTCAATCCCACTGTCCATGTTGCCAACAAAGATGTTGAACAAGATTGGTCCGAACACCGATCCCTGAGGGACACCACTTGTTACTGGTTTCCAACTGGACATTGAGCCGTTGACCACAACTCTTTGCGTGCGGCCGTCCAGCCAATTCTTAATCCACTGGGTGGTCCATCCATCAAAATGATGTCTGTCCAGTTTAGAGACAAGGATGTCATGAGAGACAGTGTCGAATGCTTTGCACAAGTTCAGGTAGATGGCATCAACTGCTTTGCCCGTATCCATCAGTTCCATAGCCCCATCATAGAAGGCCACCAAATTGGTCAGACAGGATTTCCCCTTAGTGAAGCCATGTTGGCTGTCACCAACCACGTTGTTGTTTTTCATGTGCCTTAGCATGCTTTCCAGGAGAATCTGCTCCAAGATTTTGCCAGGCACAGAGGTGAGACTGACTGGTCTGTAGTTCCCTGGGTCTTCCATATTTCCCTTCTTGAAAATGGGGGTTATATTACCCTTCTTCCAGTCATCGGGAACATCACCTGACTGCCATGATTTTTCGAATATGATGGACAGTGGCTTAGCAACTTAATTTGCCAGCTCCTTCAGGACCCGCGGAAGGATTTCATCAGGTCCCATGGACTTGTGCACATTCGGGTTCTTAAGATGGTCTCGAACCTGATCCTCTCCTACAGTGGGCCTAATTAATGAGGCTGTGGTACTTCGGATGATGTTTGCCCTGATGTTTTTTGTCAGTGTTGTTTTTGAAATGCTGTTAATGGTTTCTTCTGGAGACAGAAATGGTGTGAATACCAGATAGGTGGGTACTAGATCAGTGTTGATCACTGCCTTCCAATTTTGAAAATACTAATTTATCCTTAAACCTACCAGATCATAAGGAAGAAAATGGGCAGATTCCACTTGCCTGAAGAAACCTTTAATATATTAAAAATCAAATGCATAGAAGGCTGCCAAAAGAACTGAACACTTACTTGCCTGTGGTTTCAAGTGTTTTCATGTGAAAAGAGATGAATGCATTGCAGTCACTTTAGAGAAATAGGGAAGTCCTGTTTCTTCTATATGTTGGAACTGTTGAAACAAACTACTTGTGAGATTCAACTTTGTATTTATATACAGCCTTGGTATTTATATACAACCGTAATGATTACATCTTCCTTGTACATGCCACCTCTGAAAAGTTGTTGTTGTTGGTCGTGCTTTAAGCCTCTACCCGGGATACAAAGCAAATGAGTAAGTAAAAAACCACCTCCTAAGAATGCAGTACTTAACAATTTAGAGCAATCTTGTTACCAGTTGAACTTGAAGGCTTGGAACTCTTCCTTTGTTTCAACTGTGGCAAGTATTTGGAAGGCCACTTAATGGTTATTATTCAGTCTGTTTCTGATAATAATATTGCAAGGATAAATGATTTTTTTAGTGCTCACTGGAAGCAGTTGCATAGGCAGTGGGGTGCGTACTTGCCTCTAAGTTTTAATTACAAAGAGGTGGGATCAGAGCCTGCCAGTGCTGGAAGGAACTTTACATCAAATGTGGCTCTGCTGAAGCTGTCTGGTCAACACCTGCCATTCACGTGTGATGAAGCTCAGAGCTTTGAGAGAAGGACCTTCAGTCAGTGTGAGCCTGCATTTCCAAACGCAGTGAGATGGAGGGGTTTTATCAACAATGTTCTAATGAAAGCAGTCATGTATTATTTGGCAGTCAAGGTACTACAAAAAGTGGTGTCTTTCTCTTTCACCTAGTGAGAAATTCTTTTTAACTATAGAAAGCGTCCTTTGGAAATAGTAAACTGTGAGTTTTTTGAAAAGTTGCCTTAGATGTTTTCTTGACATTGTCATAAATGAGCTGCCACAATAACTGCAATTAAGTTAAAATATAACTGTTAGGCATTACATAGAAAACTAATTCTATCATTTAAGAACACTGTCATAACTGGTGAGTCATATAAACTCAAGATAAATATGGTTTATGTTTCTCCTAGAAATTGTCCAAAGAGAGTAAATGTAGTAATCATCATATTAGCTTACAGGGAGATGCTGGGAAGGTCCCAGACAAATAGAGATATGAATCAAGATCTAGTTATAATCATTGCTGAATAGCTTGTTAGGTGAAATGTTAGGGAATAAATGTGACAGTCATACTCTTGAAGCATAACTTGAGGGTTTTAGGTGTATCTCTCCCCCTCACTATATATGTATGGAAACATTTTTATAACTTTCCTAAAGAGAATGCTAAACTCATGGTTCGAGGGAATTTGTAGTTGACATCCAGGAGAAAAAAAAACCAAACCAACACCACCACCACAAGAGTTATTGCACTTGAGCTCCTCCTCTTTTTATGACTCCTGCTGCCTATTAGAAGGTTTATCCAATGACCAGTTGAGTTCCCACTGGCAATGGTCTCAGTGAGGTGGAAGAATGTATTCTACTTCAACTGTGGTAGTGTAAGAAGCCCTGAATTACAAAACATCTGTCTTTAGAACTACTGTGTGTGTGAATAAAGGGACATGGCACAACAGAACAAGAACATTAAGCAAAATGAAGAGTTGCTTGCAGCTTTCATTTGGCAAGGTGAGTGAAGAGAGATTGCACGTGTGTGCTCACAAGAGAGAATTATAACAAATGTATAATTTTGATCAGGTACTGTGAGAAAATAACAAAGGTTGTATGTATAGAGCTAAGTTTTGAAGCTGTGTTAGTTCTGTGATTTCATTTACCAGAGTAAATATATTTGCTTTGGATTTTAGGAACCTACCTACCTGAGTAACCTTGTGTGTAAATCTTTATTAAGGTGACTTAGCACTGGATAGAAACTTTTAACTTGAAATCATTTGGTGGGAACAGTTACTATAGGAGAGTTGGCTATAATACTCTACCTGTAATGGCTGAAACTTATGTATTTGCAGTGAATTTTCCTAATACTAGTAAGCCAGATGAGTTTGGAGTCTCCTCTCGGCAACCAATATCAGCAACCAAGCGGTACAGTATAATTGACTTCGCAGGTGCACATTATTCTACTGATAGATGAGTACTTTAAATTTTGTGAAGAGTTTCTAATTTTGCTCTGCTTAGAAATACAACTAATAAATGGCCCTGCTGTAAAGTTCAAGTTCAGAGCTCCTGAATAGTTGCACAGCATGTGTTGGGTTTTTATGTGTACTGATCTGATTGATAAAAAGTGTTTGTTTTGTTAGTATGAGTTCTTTTTGTGTTAAAACCTTCGAGAAACAGTTAAGTAAACCTTTTTCTTCTATATTGTTTTTCCTATTCTTCTGTCTTCAAGACTGCAAGAAAATTTTTTGTATGCTGAAACGCAGTTTGGCTTTGTTCCTAGCATAGCCTTACTGTTATGTTTTAAAAGGTTAATTATGGGCATTATGTATATAAAGGACATACATAGCTCCTAACATATGTAAATAAATTTAGTGTGCACTTCAGCTTGGCACTTCACTATCTCATAACTAAGCAGGCAGTCCTCAACAAGAACAAACAAAAAAAGCTGTGAACCAGTAGTACTATGTATTCAGAGTATGAGTCAGATTTAAACAAGGTGGAAGAATCAAGGAAATCTTCAGAAATGGATTTAGACCAAATCCATAGTAATCTCATTTTGCAGTGCAGTGATGATGGAATTAGTTTCAAAACAGGTTAAGTTAGACCTTCAGTTGAAGCAGATACTCTGTATTTGTTAAACTTATATTGCTGTCTTCTTTACTTTCATGATCTCGATTCCATAAAGCAAAAATAGCAGATTTCTCTTGGACTTAGACAAGGACAAGCATCCATCACCTGCAAGTGAGGTGTATAATTCTGCTCCTGAAGGGAATTGTGTTTAAATGGTTCTTTAAAAGTTCTCAGAAAGATTTATTAGTGTAAAAACTGTGTTTGCACACACATTTATTATTTGGTGGTGGTGGATGCATGAAAAAAAAATCACATATTTCCCTACATTTTAATTCTTGCTGCTCTTTTTTTCTTTCCCTCCTTTTGTATCGTTCGTTTTCTGTCACTCTAGCTCTTATTGAACTTCCTTCCTCCTCCTTGGCTGAATCTCACAAATTTGCACAAGGTAATTAAGATTTCTTCTTTAGTAACATCTTCTATTTCTCAGGACAAAAACCACAGCAGACCAGTGCTTTGTGTTTCAGCACTGTGTTTTATTCAGAGTTGTTGCAAATTCTTCGTGCTTTATTTTTGACTCAGTCCTGTTTTTCAAATCCTGCTTGCTCCAAGTTCTTTAATAGCTTTACAAACTCTTCAAATGCCAGTCACTCTATCAGTAAGATAGGATTTAGAGCTTGCATCTAAATTGCAGACATAAATTTTCCCATTTCTTTTTAACTGTTTCCAAGATGATTGAGCATTTAATAAATACATTTTCATGATTAGTCTCTGGGGTCTCTGTTCTTCTTGTGTGTAGGTGTCACACACACTAGTGGGAATTTAGTTTCAAGGGTAAAGTCTGCAGGTGTATTCAGCTATATTTGGATATGCTCCAATATACTCTTCCCTCTTTCACAGCAGGTTTGATGATTTAATAGCTTAGCTGTATTCAGAAAGTTGACCTTAAGAGATTTTTCTCCTTTTCCTAAATTTGAAGGATGTGCGAGTACCTCAAGTTTTAGCTAATATTGCTGAAAGCTGTAAATGTTCAGTACTTCATTATATCAGTCTCCCAAATGGGTATTGTTTCGTATTTCTGAAGTTAAGATGGATTTTCATAGCCTTTGCTAGTTTCATCAACTAAGTACTGTATTTGTATGTAAACATCATCCTCTGAGTTCTAACTCTCTCCATTCCCAGCAGTTGTCTTGTACTTAAGCTACTTTAGTAAGTATGTTCCTCTCTTCTCAGTTCTTGGCACAGACAATGTGGAGCAGAAACCCTACACCGATGCTGACATGGTCAAACATCTGTTAGCTGAGGTATGCTCATCTCTGTAATGCAATGTTAACATATTTGAGTACATGTACTTAAGTAAGGGTTTTTTCAGCTGCGGGAAATTTTGGTTCAGTTATCTTCAGGAACTGCTTATCAGACACATAGGTGATGAGAAGCTGCCCATTTAAACAAAATTTAGCAAAACTATGGGCACTGATGGAGCCAGTGAGTGTAAGAAAGAAAGAGCTTTCTTCTGCTTTCCTGTTGCTCCTTTGCTTCTACCCTGTCATCACTATTCAAGTTGAGCACTCTGTTCTGGAGAAAGTGTCACTTGAAAGACTACAGGCCTAAGTGAATGTGGCTTCTTTGTATGGTTTAGCAGAGCCCATATAACATCTCCAGTACTCAGGACAAAAACCAAAACTGTCTGCAGGTTTGGTGCTCTCCCCTCGCCCTGTTACTGCACATGACTGTGGAAGAGAATGGGCTGTATCAAGAAACACAGTTATGCATATGTTCAGGATCCAAATGATGAAGCATTAGTCATTGTTTTAACAATGTTCATCCATTTGAGAGTGAAGAGAGATCTCAGAGTAGTGATGCATTAAACAACAGCTAGAAAAATCTAAAACTACTCTGAATGTAAACCTTACCTGATCAAAAGTAGACATGTGTTCTCATTTTGTGAGCAGAAAGATCGGGACCTGGAACTGGCAGCTCGAATTGGACAAGCCCTCCTTAAGCGAAACCACCTGCTGACGGAACAGAATGAAGCACTAGAAGAGCAGTTAGGACAAACTCTAGATCGAGTGAGTGATCTTCCCTCCCCCCACCTTTCATTTTTTTCTTTCCTTTTTTCTTTTTTTTTCTTTTTTTCTTGTAATAATGATGTGAAGACATTGCGAAAGCTGGTGATTGCAGCTCTCAAACTACAGAAGTATACTTAGATGTCATGCTCCTAATTGTCATTGTTCAATCAGCTTTTTTAGTCCAAGAATTTACTATGAAGACTACATATTGTAATTACTGAGAAATTGTGAGAATGTTAGGTATTATTATGATATATCTACACAGGAATGCCTTTTCAAAGTGTTTGTTTTGACCATCAGTCAGATATCCCACCATTAAATGAAGAATTTAATAATCTAAGTCAAAATAAGTAGTTGGTATCTGATATGACCTGCTACATAACAACTTCACAGGAGAGGAAACAGCCAGAAAATGAGCTGGCTTAATGGGATGCTTATACCAAGAATAAATAAGTAAATGAAATGTAGTGAAAACTGAATTCTGCTCAAGATCTTTACTCCATCTTTTCCTTTAAGCACAGATTCTTGATCTAATCTTTTCTTAGTTTTTCTTTCTTAAAAAAGAATTAAATAGTTGACAAACGATAAAGTATCCCAAGGTTTTTAACCTGGGGTCAACAGATATAGTCTAAGTACAGTGAAATCAATTCAACTGGTTGTATAAAACAGTATGCTGGTAATAAAAACATACTCGTAAAACATACTCATAATTAACTGTAGGACAGCATAAACTTATGTATTTGTATAAAAATTTAGATATGCAATATAGAACTCATCTAAATGACATCTATCTCTTCCCTTGTTTTTATTTCTCTTACATTTCATTCAATATATAGCCTGGGGGTACCAGGAAGTTACAGTTCAGAAAAATGGTCATAATAAAAATGATAGTATGTTAAAATGTAAACATGTATTAAAGCAGCTGGAAAATTATTTTGAAGTAAATTATTAAAAAAGTAGGTTCAGTTGTCCAGTCTTGTGTTATCTTGAATTTTCAGTCTCCTTTACGGTGTTAAAATTATGATTCTGTGAACTTCCTATAAAATAAATAGAAGCTCAATCTTCTGTGCAAATATAAATAAATTGGTTATGACCTGTGAGTTATTTTTTTTATTCCCATTTTAGACTGGTGTAATGATGTTCCAAGAGGCTGCATAAATAATACACTGCACTATTGTATAGCTGAAGTGTATTTCACAAACTGATGATCTTTTTTGTCATAGGTTAACCAGCTGCAGCATGAACTGTCAAAGAAGGATGACCTGCTTCGTATTGTTTCGATTGCTTCTGAGGAGAGTGAAACCGATTCCAGCTGTTCCACACCACTTCGTTTCAACGAGTCTTTCAATGTACCACACGATCTGCTGCAGCTGGATGTCTTGCAAGATAAACTCAGAGAGCTGGAAGAGGAGAACCTTGCTCTCCGATCGAAGGTATATCCTACTTACAGTGTGTAACATCTATGCTGGATATGAAATAGACCAGGATGGTTAAAAAATCCAGCATCTGGGTTTCTCTTGAAGTGTATAACTACTTTGTATCTCTGTATACAAATCATACCCAAACACTTTCCCTCCAGCCCCACATCATTCTGTTTTCTTCACTACTCATTACCTCCAGAGTCCTGTAGTAGTCCTTCCTCAATGCCCTTATGGTATGTGAAAGAATATGGGAACATATGTAAGGACCCAGCAAAAGTACTTGGACCCATTGGGCCCTCAAGCTTGTGTGACCTGTTTTGCTATAAATCTGACTGTGATTAGTACTATTTTGGGAATTCCGTTGTATTGCCATTACATTTTTGTCAGCCTATATTCGATTTTAAGGATTAATAAGGTTCTACTCAAATTCTTTTGAAGACTTGGTTTTGACGGTATGATTAATCTCTGTATTTTAATTGGTCTGTCTCATGTATAAAACATGAATACAGGCACTGTGCCATTCCAAGGGTACTGCTATCATTCTGTGATACACCATAACCTTCACTGACTTCAAATAGCCTTTTTTTTTTTTTTTTATGTGGTAACATTATGTAAGGAAGTGTATTTGCCTCTATTTGTGTAGCTGTACTCCTACTTGCTTGGATAATCTTTAAACCCATTTACTAAATTTTTTGATGAGTCAGTGGTAAACAATCCTGAATAGAGAAGCCTTACCTGAACAGTACTATCATAGAATCATAAAATCATAGAATCAATTAGGTTGGAAAAGACCTTTAAGATCATCAAGTCCAACCATTACCCCAGGACTGCCAATACCACCAGTAAACTGTATCACTGAGGGCCTCATCTACACGTTTTTTGAACATTTCTAGGGACAGTGATTCCACTACTTTCCTGGGAAGCCTGTTGCAACACCTGATCACCCTCTCTGTGATGAAATTTTTCCTAATATCCAATCTAAACCTCCCATCATCTTCATAACTGAACAGGAAGTGGGGAGTGTAGTATGCTCAATGTTATTTAGACCTGTTGTGGTACTCGGTCTCTGGCCCAGAAAATTTACAATCTAAATAGACTAGTTGGGGAATATGGAGAAAAGCTGTTCTACTGAGAGCTTTTCAATGCCATAAAAGATGTGGCTAACATCATTCAGTTTTCGAGATTTCTTTGCCTTAAGAAGTTTTGAAGCAAATTCAGTTGCTTACTTCTGATTACTGTGTTGGCTTACTTTCCCTACCAAATTACACATTTTTGCAACGTTTTTTTTTTTTTATTAGAAGCAAGAGGTCAGGTTTTGTTCATCTGTCTGTTTGTCTTTCACTCAAAAGACCCATGCAATTCAAGGACACATGTCAGGTCCAGATTCATAGAAATGATAGAGGGGAGACTCTTCAGTTTCAAGAATTTTAGAAATAAGAAATTATAACATTAGAAATAAGAAATTAATATATGTATAGCTAAACTGAAACTGAAATACCAATCATTTTCTTGAAGGCTTGCCATCTGAAGACAGAAACCATTACATATGAAGAGAAGGAACAGCAGCTGGTCAACGACTGTGTCAAAGAGCTGCGTGAGTATCCAGGCTGTATCTTGCAGTGACAAAATGGTATTTGAAACACCTAGTGCCTACAGCTTCCTAGTTATCAGCGAATCAAAAAATGGGCTTTAGGAATTTATGCCAATTGTTCAAGTTTTGCTCTTTACCCAAGTGCAAAATTGTTTCTATATTTCATCAAGTTTCATTCTTGACATCCAACTTCAGGTATGTGTACTGTGTTTAGAGAGAGAAAATGAGCACAATATTTAATGTCCTTAAGCCTTCTGAACTGAAGCCTACAGACACTGGAAAATCAACAAAATACACTTCTTGAATAGAGCATTTGGCACAATTGACACTGAAATGTGTCAGTGCACAGACTCTTAAATCCTCATTCTAAATTACTATGTATCTATAAACACATTATTTTTTAAATACCTATTGTGAACCAAATCATTTAAATTGATGAGTGCTTTAAATTTTCTATAACAGTTGCCCATATTTGCTGTGGGAAGTACTTATTTGCAAAGAATTGCAGCTGCTCTTATACAAATGCCTATTAAGTATTCTGAAACAATAAGAAACAATCCTTTTTGTGTGGTGATTGTGTAACCTGATGGTACAGTTTTTTATCTGTAGTCATTTGATGTGTGCTCCTTCCTTTGTGCATACCTTAAGCTTGTATTTTAGGATATATTTTTTTTTTATACAACCACCATAAAGAAGACTGAGTTGCTACTTGATGTTTCTTGTTCCAGATGACCATAAAATACTATTAATTGATGCATACTTGGTTGTTATTCTGTCCCTCTGGGAAAATATATATCCTTTGCAAATAGGAGGTATTTCATACAAGCTTTCCTATGAGAATGTCTGTGAGTTCTGTTTTGTCTAATTCTGTAGCACATATGGGCATCCTAGGTAATTTTGACTCACAGAAGCAATCTTCTCCCAAAGGATGTCTAGTCTAAAGCTTTAAAATCTGTATCTTCAGGAAAAAGATATCTGACTGTGAGCTTAAATGTCCACAGGTCTATGGGCAGGACCTTGTTCTGCAGTAAATATGTGACATACAATAACCACCAAATTTGTGGTATGACCTTTATGCAAGATTGGTCAAAATTAATATGATTTTGATATACTTCCAGGGCAAGCGTACAAGCCAAACTAACTGCATAAAAGTATTTTGGTTTTTTGAGTTGCTTTGTCATATCACTTGATGAAGTACTTGCTCAAAGCAAAAAAGAAGTGCGAAATTATATGCAGTAGGTCTTTGGGGAATAGATAGTGACCAGAATCAAGAGCTAAATAGGTGTGTGTTAATGATTGACAGGGTCTGGCAAAATGCCTTGGCTTACAGGAAATGGTAGTTAAGATCAATTCAGAGGCCGGCTACTTCAGCATATTCCAAATCTGGCGTTGTCATGAGCCAATAAGTAATTAGACATCGTTTATAGAAGATTACCTTGGATTTTATTATGGTCATTTCACATACTTGTGATGTGTATTTTAGGTTCTACATAGCTCTTAATATGTTACACCTGCATTTGAAGTTACCTCTCTTTCTTCTCCTCCTCCCCACCGTTTCTCTTTAACTTTTCCTTATGAATGTTCAAAGACTCCTATGCTTATGTACTATGAATTGATTTCCTAAGAGTATTGGTCATGTTGCAGATTGCTGTTGACTTTTACTGATCTTTTCTGGGGTTTGTGTTTGGTTTGTGTTTTTATCATATGTTAGGAAAAGCTCTCTACTAAATTCCTTTTATGTTTTGTAGGGCAAACAAATGCTCAAATCTGTAGAATAACAGAGGAGTTATCAGAGAAGAGTGAGGAGTTGGTTCGCTACCAGGAAGAGATCTCATCCCTCTTGTCTCAGATCGTTGATCTCCAACATAAACTCAAAGAAGTAAGGGAATGCTGATGAAGACTGTGTGTGTGCCTGTGTGTGTGCGCACCAGTGCTTACAGCAGGTAAAACTTGACTTGCAAGCCAAGGGGTTACACTGTAAGAGAGTGGCTGTTTCAGGAAAGTGTGGCAGAGGAGCAACTGGGGAAAATCGGCTGAGAAAATGATGAGCATCTTTTTGTGCTTTCAGCATGTGATTGAAAAGGAGGAGCTGAAACTTCACTTACAAGCTTCCAAAGATGCTCAGAGACAACTAACAGCAGAGGTACTTAAGGCTTATATATACACATTTACATAAATGTTTGGAATAGGATACAAGAGGAGGAAAACTAAGAGAGAATGGGAACCACCGTTTTCTCATTATAGGCTTTTCATTTTTCATTGTGGTTGGAGTCTCATGATTGGCAGAAAAGAATAATTATTTAAGTCTACACAAATGTTTTTGCAGTTCAAAGGAATATGAAATGCAAGGAATGTGTTCCAAGTAGGGAGGTCTTATGATTCATAGTACTTATGAGAAAAAGAGCGTTTTAGGGTGAATATTACTGGTTATATCAACAATACTGTAGCTTATTAGATTTTAAGGAAGTTATCTTTTTTGCTTCTTTTGCATCAGCAGTTACTGTATTTGCAGAGTTTTCTGATGTATTTTCCAGTACTTTTTCCTCTTTTGAGTTTTAATCCGGACTTCATGTTTCACCATTAAGATTGGTGCAGGTGCTATGCTAACTACTGTCCATTCCAGATGTTGGCACGTGCCATGCAGTTGGAAATGTATTACGGTGTTGAATCAGTTGTTTGAAGTTTCTGTAGGAGTTAATTCAGTTTCATTCTGTCTTTTCTTTGAAGGTTACTGGTATCATGTAATGGCCTCTCTTCTCTTTCAGCTACATGAGTTGCAAGATCGGAATGCAGAGTGTCTAGGGATGTTGCATGAATCACAAGAAGAAGTGAAGTTGCTGCGTAACAGAGCCAGATCTGTTGCTTGTCTCTGCCACCCCCAGTCATGTGGAGCATTTCTTGTGGTAATAAATACCGCTAGTATTGCATACACATATTGGCACATATGGCCTGTAGTAGCATACAACTGTATGAGTAAAACAGCCATTATGGGAGCTGCAGCAGTAGTAGGCAATGATTTTCCAATTTGTTAGTGTGTACACTTTTGAGAATTGTATGTATTAGGAAACTAACCATTCACTTGACACATTGTGGTATTAAAATTATTTTTCCTTTTTACATGCTTTTTCTGTTAAATAAAGGAATTGGCATGTTCTACAGCTAGTGCTCAGTTTCAGAAGTGCTCTTATACTTGTAGCTTATCTTAAGAAACCAACATAAAGAGTACCAAGAACTGAATCAATCCATGCTGGTAATACATAGGTATAGTTACAGTGAAAAACTAACCTCAAGCCCTTCCTTCAGAGACCGAAAGGTTTGTCCAAAACATACCGATATCAGCGATACAAATGGAGATCTTTTTGGGAGTATTTTTTAGAGAAGTTTTCTGCTAAAATAGTTAAGAGGAAGACTTCAATCTAGATTGTCAACTCTTCTGGTTTGCATTTTTCTCTAGGATTCTCTTGCAGCAGAAATTGAAGGGACTATGCGGAAGGAATTGAGTCAGAGTGATGAATCTGTTCTCTCCAAGCAAAAGTATGTTTTCAAATCTCTGTGCTATTTCAATATTTTTCCATATGCTTGTATTAAGCAAGATGAAACTGATCTGGAAATCTATAAAAGTGAATATTCCGTCTATAATATTTTTTCTTCTTAATAAAAAAAGCTTTGTAGTATTTGGTAGTCTTTAAAACTTTGGTATCTACTATTCTTACTTGATTCTGTGAGGAAGTTGGGAATTTGCTGAAAGGATGTTATTTCATTCTTTAATTTGTGAGATTTTTGATGCAAATTCTCTGATGAACAGCACTAGTTTTATCCCTTTTAATACTTATAGAAAAACTCTCAGGCAAATGAAATTATAGGTGAAAGAGTGATAACAATTTCCAAAGCCCTGAAAACCTCTTACTTCTGACCAAGAAGTAATAAATTATATATATGATTCTGAAAGAACGTAGAAATTAAATAAATAAAATCCATGCTTAAGCGGTTATCGGTAGAGGTCCAGGTCTTTCAGGTCAGATTAAGTGGTAATTCTGATATTTAGAGTAATAGTACTGAAAACATGAATGTCATAGGCAATCTGTTTTTCTGGGCTTAAATCTTTTTAGTCAGGTCTCTGCAGACTTATGAAACTCTGGTGTTCAGAGCTTTTTCTTTATTATATCTTTTTCAAAATTAATATGGAAACCACATTTGTTTGCTTGTCTTTTCTGCAGGGATCAACAGAAACGAGTATTTGACACTGTCAGGGTTGCTAATGTCACTCGTGGCCGCTCCTCTTCCTTTCCTGCCCCATTGCCAATCCCTGGATCTAATCGGTCAAGTGTTGTTATGACAGCAAAGCCCTTCCAGTCTGGCGTACACCAGTTGGAGAGCCATGCACGGGTGACCCAGAGGAGCAGCTCTGAGAAGAATTTAAAGTAGGAAACACAGCCTGTTACCTTCTTTCTAAACTAACTGATTCAAAACTAAATCCAGACTGGAACTCTGCTGTGTAGGAAAGAAATAGTTAATTTAATAGTCTTAATATCTATCATTATTTGATGTTTCTCACAGAGACACTCGTAATCCTGGCCAGCCGGGAATCCCTGGAGACAATGACTTAGTTGCAGCTCTGCACAGGCTCTCGCTCCGTCATCAGAACTACCTGAGTGAGAAGCAGTTCTTTGAGGAGGAATGGGAGCGAAAAATGCATTTGCTGGCTGAGCGGAAAGAAGGGGCTAGTGGCTGTAGTACACCCACAGAAAGCTGTTTTGCCTTGGGCACAAACTCAGAATTCACTGATCTCTCTGCCAGCTCCAATAATCTCCGTGTTCTCCTACCAGAAAAATTGCAAATTGTCAAACCCATTGAAGGTAAGAGGATGATTTTCCTTCTTTCATCAGCAGAACTTACTTTGCCAACAAAGTCATTGTTGGTGTGTGTATAGCTATAGGTATGATATGCAGTAAGAGGAAGCAGTAGTATATGGCAGGCTACGTGCCAACTAGCTCATCAGTATCACTTTCTACTTGGCTTTCTTACATGGTGCAAAGTGTTGGGCTTTTTGTTGGCATTGCCGTCCAAGTGTGTCATGTGTATCACAACACTGACACCACTTGGCTGGAATTGTTCTGATCACGAATTCACTTGGAGTACTGTGTTCAGTTCTGGTGTCCTCAATATAAGAAGGATGTGGAGCTGTTGGAGCAAGTCCAGAGGAGGGCCACGAGGATGATAAGGGAACTGGAGCACCTCTCATATGAAGACAGGCTAAGAAAGTTGGGGCTGTTCCGCCTGGAGAAAAGAAGGCTGCCTGGAGACCTCAGAGCAGCCTTCCAGTATCTGAAGGGGGCCTACAAGGATACCAGAGAGGGACTCTTCATCAGGGACTGTAGCGATAGGACAAGGGTTCAAACTAAAACAGAAAGTTCAGGTTAGATATAAGGAAGAAGTTCTTTACTGTGAGGGTGATGAGGCACTGGAACAGGTTGCCCAAAGAAGTGGTAAATGCTCCATCCCTGGCATTGTTCAGGGCCAGGTTGGACAAAGCATTGGGTGACATGGTCTAGTGTGAGGTGTCCTTGCCCATGGTAGGGGGCTTGGAACTAGATGATCTTTAAGGTCCTTTCCAACCCAAACCATTCTATGATTCTATGAATTCTTGTAACTCAATACAATAGTAGGTAATGGCTCTCTGCGACTCTTCTCTATTGTCTCACCAGGATCTCAGACCCTTTTTCATTGGCAGCAGCTTGCTCGACCCAACCTAGGCACCATTCTTGACCCAAGACCAGGTGTTGTTACAAAAGGTTTTACCCCTCTGTCTGATGATGCTGTGCACCACATCTCTGACTTGGAGGAGGATGATGAGGAAGGAGGAGGTATAACATTTCAAGTGCAGCAGTCCATCCCAGAGGAAAAGAAATGTACAGCAGCAAAGCCAGTGGCAGGGATATTCCTCCCACCTATTACTTCAGCAGCAGTACCACTCACTGGTAAGAAGCATGGGTAGTGTGTTTTCCTCTTTTTATTTTGCAGTGTTTTTTTCTTCTCAATGGAAAGCATTTGACCTTGTGACAGTGCTGTCTTTGCTGTCTTTATTCTTTATTTAAAAAAAAATAGCAGTGATGATAACGTTATCTTAAACTTTGCTTTGATTCGTTCCTATCTGTCTTTATTTTTACCCTCAATGGATGTAAATTCTCCACATTGCAGCCTTGAATCCAGGGAAGTGTCTGTCCTCCACAAATTCTACATTTACCTTTACTACCTGTAGGATCCTTCACCCATCTGATGTCACTCAAGTTACTCCCAGGTATGATGACTGCTGCTATCCTCAATGTTGCTGCATAGGATTAAAGAGTTGCTTTCTGGCTTCTGATATATGGACCACTTTTAAAAGATACCAAGGCAGCCAGGCAACATATAGGATGTTACTCATACAGGTAGTTGTAATAAAAAGGGGAAGTTTGAAATTGAATTCTTTCCAATATTGTCATAATTTTTTTTAAACTAAGTTATTACTAGACATCTATGTTGATGCTTTGTCTAATACAGTGTATTAACTTCTGGCCACAGAAAGTAAATTCATTGGTACTTACACCAAAACTTCTTTGTTAACCTACTATCTTCTGAGTATTTTACAGAACAATAATTCAGACTCTACTAAAGCTGAAACTGTCACAGTTAATAGCAGTAGTTTACTTTATCTCAAGCCTTCTGTATACTAAAAGGCAAATACAGAGCAGAGGAGGTATAAAGATGTCTAATGTGTGCATCTTCTCTGTTTCATTTTTATTTTATTTCAGCTCCATGGGTACCCCATTTTCACTTGGAAGCAGTGGCAGCAGTATTGGAAACCCAGTAGTGAGCACTCCAACCATTCCTTACAGGCTTAGTATTGGAGAATTTCTCACCAACAGAAGAGACTCAACCACTACTTTCAGCAGCACAAGAAGTCTGGCTAAACTTTTGCAAGAACGAGGCATCTCTGCCAAGGTTTATGATAGCCCCATATTAGAAAAACTGCCTTTGCTTCAGCCCTCTCGAACTCTCCCCATTCCTTCTACTCCACCAAATTCTCCCTCGCGCTCACCTTGTCCTTCCCCTCCACTGTTTGAGCATCGAGTGCATCACTCAGAAAATTTCCTGGCTTCTCGACCAGCAGAAACATTCTTGCAAGAAATGTACGGCCTGAAGCCCTCCCGTAACGCCCCAGACGTAGGCCAGCAGAAGATGAACCTGGTGGACAGGCTGAAGAGGCTGGGTATTGCCAGGGTGATCAAGCCCCCTGAAACACAGGACTGCGGGAACAATCAGGAGCCAGAGGTTAGCTTGCGGAGGCAGGACTCAGCTGTGTTTTTAAATGCAGGTACAAACTTAATGGCAGGACTGAGAAGAAACCAGAGTCTTCCAGCCATGATTGGAGCACTGGGAGCTCCAGTTTGCACACAGTCATCAAAAATGGATATCCTAAAGGAGGACTGACTGGTCTGAAAAATTATTGACTTCTTTCATAGTAAATAATATACGAGGGATAAAGATCCAGTACAGGAATCATTAGATGTGTTACAGAAGAGTTGGCGAAGGCACGTGCATGTGAAAGATGTGGGAGAGAGAAGTGTTGGGATTGAGGACTAAAAGAACATTGCTTGGATTTGAAGAAGGCGGCTTTTGTGGAAAATGAGAAACAAGAAACCAAAGCTTAGTTTTGAGGCCACCTTCAGCATCTGTTTTAACTTAAACAAATATAAAAGACCACTGGAGAGAGACATTCTCAGTATTTTAACCTTTTAAACTGTATGTCTAAGATCTGTCTTACAGGTGCTGTGCTATCTTTTTTGTTTCCCCATCATATGGCCATAGTACTTTATTAGTTAGTAGTCAGGCTGTATCATTTCAATACAACTTTAAAATAAGTCAGTCTGGCCAGCATTATTGGTCCAAGTTCCTCTCTGTAGCAAACGAATATGAAAACTTGGATTGTATTCTTTTTATTGTCTTTCCCATTTCAGAAGCTGTAGTCTTTTGAACTCCTCTCCACTTGGAGAAGCCAGGAGAGAACCTATAGCTCTGTGTGAGAAAACAATACTTCTGTTTACAAACACAGAAACTGGTGGTCAGGATTTATATTTTGAAAGACTGAAATTGTACTAGTGAGGTATTAACAGAAGTTGATTTCTTTCCAGAGCGCACAGAGGAAGGTGCAATGAATAAGAGTTAAGAAGTAAGAAACTATGTGTTAGACTGAAACCTTCAAGCTAAGAAATCTTTCCAAAGTGTGCTGGGCATCTTTTTAAATGAGGGCATTTTTGCGTGCACACAAAAAATTCTCAGGCACATTTCAGTGTTGCAAAAGGATATAAAACCTTGGTGCTTGATTCAGGGCTTCTTTTATTTTACATAAGCAGAGAGCATTTACTGTAAGACAAGTGTCGGAAATTCAGTATCCTGACTCTTCTCTTGACAGGTAGACATTATGTGTATTTGCGAGTTCTGCAGTAAACTTCATACCTTTTTGTTCCCTAATTTCTGATTTTAGGCAGGATTTTGTTTAAAAGGTTTCATTAAAGGCAAAAAGGTGCATTTTATATTTAGAAACAGGAAGATGAAGGCTAGTGTTCTTTTTAATGAATATAAATTTTGTCTACATTTAAATCCTGTGTTCTGATGATGGAGGGTGCTTCTGAACCTGTTTCTGAACAAAGCTGAGGCAGACTTTCCATCTCAAAAGAGAAGTCCATTTTAGAAATCTGATTTCTGAGTTGTAACCAGCAAAATATTATTGCCCATGCTGCTTTTTTGATTCCTTCCTGTCCAAGGTTCTAGTCATAACTGAATAATCTACGATATAGATTTATAGTGTAACTTACAGTTTCCATATAATTAGGTAAACTGGTCAAAATTTACCTCGCTTGTTATGGCGTGTGGGGGACATAGCTGGTACCTGTCTGGGTGTGTGGTGTGAAGCATCAGTATAATTACACTGATCTGCATTCGTCATAAGGCACATCCACCGTAACGGGCACCCTTGCTGCTGCAGGGTTGAGTGGAGTAAGGTAGGAAAAGAAAGCTTCTTTACAAATTTCCTATAAACCAGGTTATGTGGCCTTTCTGCTTTTACAGTTCTATAGATCTTGTGATGACTCTTTGATACAGCAGTCTCTTTTTAAAAGGAAAAGGAGTAATCACTTCAAACTCGCACAGGTATTCTCAGCAGAAACTTGCCTGTCAGCAGTGCACAGAAAAATTCAGGAACTCCTGGAGTTGCCTTTTGCTCTCTAAGCAAAATTTTACTCTTATAAAAGGTGAATTTTATTTAAAATACTATATACGGGTTATTTTTTTTTTTTAAATGAAATATATTTAATTTCTTCATATAAGTATTTATGTTTGTATGTACTTAGCTATGCATGGGGTCTTGCCTAGGTAAATAAGGTAAGTGAAGGGAGGTGGGGGAGACAATTTTGCTCTCCCATGAACGAGACAAGTATGTCTGTGGTGTGTTTGTAACTCTAGGGAAACAACAGGAATGAGTTTACAAGTATAGATAGGTTGATATCAACAGGGAAGTGTATAGTGTGTCAAAAGTATGTCCACTTTATGTGTGTATATTATAGGAATATATGTAAGTTACAGAAAAATTTTTGAAGGTATTACACTGTGTTTCTAACCAGCTTCATTAGATGGCTCCAGCCATTGGACCATTCTGTGTGTTAGCAGCAGAAGTAGCAATCCAGCTAAATCAGAATTCCTTTGGCGGACCAGGTTTCAGTTAAAAATTAACCTAAAAGCACAACAATTTAATGCATGTTTTTGTCTGGGACACTTCCATATTCCATAGCCAAACAATATCAACTGGTTGAGTTCAAACAATACTGTGGAGTTGTTGAGAAGTATGTTTGTTGTAGGATCATGTATCATCAGCTACTTTACACAAGGCAAGAAGAAAATGGAAGAATTTGTATACCATTGCGTTTGTGTGTTTATCCAGTTGGTTGATCCTGTGGTGCAGTGCTGTTGAAATTCATCTATTCATACCTTTGGATGGTCACATGCATTTTGTACATAGAGTCATGGTTTGGGCTGGAGGGGACCTTTAAAGGCCATCTAATCCAACCCCCCTGCAATGAGCAGGGACATCCTACATATATGCCTAGCTTGCAGCAGCAGGGAAAATTGGTACTTCTTCCAAGTTTACTGCTTTGTACCACAACCTAGAAGATAATCTTTTTTGAATAACATGCATGTTTCTGAGAACATATTAAAAGTTGCTGTCATTCTAGGAACTGATTGCCTTCTGTTGCCTCCCCTAAGAGAGGAGACAAAATCGCATGACTAAGATAGCTGAGATCCTGCACACGTATGATTTCGTTCAGTGGGAGGTAGAATTAGAAGGAATGGAGAATTGCATTTTGGAAAGGTTCTGTTACCTTGCAGGTTTGAGACAAAAACAGATACTAGAAAGAAAGGAGTCACCCTTGTGAAAGTTTCAAGAGACAAAAGGAAATTCTTGTAGTATTTACCTTTATTCGGATTGGCTTAAACCAAGCACAGATTCAAAGCTTTCTAGTTTCATTGTTTTTGCTAAACTCAGTGATGCCTGCATGCTCAGAGGACTTGTGGTCAAAGTTAAAAGTCTGCTGGAGTCAAACAGGAGCAGAGAGGGAAGGAGAATATTGGGTTTGAGCCTCTTTTGGCTGTTACATGAGGGGATTACACACAATGTTTGAACAGCTTGAGAACTTCATGGTATTTTTTCCATCTGCTTTTTGCACTTACTGTTGTTTCATAGTGGAATATAAATTTGATAATAAACATGTATAACATGCCATTTTTCAGTACATTGGTCATCTTATGTGGTTTGTTCTAGCTGTCATCTGCTATACTGCAGTGTTCTGCAATAAACTAAAACTAGGCCTTTTTTTTTTGCTAAAAATTAACGATTGTTATACTGTACATGCACTTAGTGAATTGGTATCTGCACAAGTGGTGGCTGTAAAAAGCTGAGAAATAGATTGACAAGCTTGATTAGGCTGGGCTGGGCTGTTTGCTGTTGTGTTTGTGCCTAAGCAGTTACAGGTGACAGATGTGCAGCACGAGCTGTGGTCTGACTGTGCAGTAAATGTGTGATGCATCAAGCTAAACCAGAACACTTAGAGAGTACCTTCTGCTGCAGTTTGAAAAGCCTTTTACTTGAGAGTGAAGAAATTCACAAATGAAGAATAGCTCATCAAACTCTAGACAGAGTATTTTGAACGTGAGTCTTTAATGAATGTATTCATGCTTTCTGGTACTTTGGGTGGTGTGTGGGTGGGTGGTGTTTTGAGGTTTTTTTCTCTTGTTATTTTACAGCAGCTAATATGTTCCTCTATTATTATAGTGTTAGATAACACTAATGCTGTTTTTCCATCTGAATAGCTGATGTTATGTCAGCCCTCTATATTTGTGGTAAAATGAGGGTAGAGATTGAAGCCAGCCTACTTACCCTTGAAGATTACTCCCTCTGTGTAGGTCTCATTGAAGTTCTCTTGGCACAGAGGTGCCAAATTCTTGCCAGTCATGTCAGCCTGGGGCTGTGCATATCACCTTCAAGTACACGCCCCTGCACTCACATTTCAGGCTGGAAGGTTCTGATCATTTTCCCCAAAACACTCAGTTTCTCTAGTGGTACAGAAGGGGGACAACATTGATTTGCAGTTAACAGGTTATTTGAATTAGTGGTTGCTCTAGTCATCTGTGTGCATGGCATCTCAAAGAACCAAGAATCACTGTTATCCTATGGTAGGTATCCTGTATTTATTTACCTTTCTTATTTTTCCGACATGAGAAGAGGAAGGTCTTGCACTTTTGTCAGACTGAAATAGACTTTTCAGCTGTGAAGCTTTTTCGTACATTGAAGTTTAGGAGTTGGACACTTTGAGGAAACATTCTCTTCCCACTGCTCTCTGTAACTGTCACATTTATAAATGGTTAGGTGGGATCAAACTGTGAGCTGGAACACCCATCCAGAGCTGGGTTGCAAGATTTGTTGACCAAGATTCCCTCACTAGCAAGTAGGCAACTTACACTGTTTCCTAGTATTCATTGTATTTATGCACATGAGACCTTAACATATTTCCATTTGTATGTCCTCAGAACAAAGGTCTGTGTTACCAACTTAATCAACTAATGACATTACAGAAGTGTGCCCCACAGAAGCCTTATGGCCATAGTCAGCTGCATGGCACCAGAGGAAGGTTCAGTAGTGGTAGATTTGGGATTTCTGGCTACGTGCTCTCTCTCATCAAAGCTGTTCATGGTGCATATGAAAAGAAAATTAACATCAGTATCCAAGTTCCTGCTGAACTCAAGAGATTTCAGCTGTCCTGAAAAGCCTGAGCCTGAGGAGTACAGCTTGCTGCCACTCTGTAAGCATGTCCACGCTGTGTGAGAATTTAAGAGTTTGGGAAGGGTTTTTTTCCCACTTGTTCTCTAACACTTTGGATGTAGTAAGGAAAGAGTTGTAACCCCTTTGAAGCTGCAGGGAAAGAGCTAGAACCACAAAAGCTCAGGTGTGCCTGAGAAAGGTGCAAGGAAGAACTTCTTGAGAAAATACGTTTATCAAGCCACCTAAGTCAATGGGACTAGTCCAAAAAATGCTGGAGTGATTCTGCACAAATGAGACTTGGAAGTGCCTTGAATTCCTTTCTGGTTTTCCTTTTAGTTGGTGACACTGCTAAAAGAAATACTTCTGACTGTCTCCCAGGAGCAAGGGCCTTTAAATAGCAATTTATACAATTGAGAAGTGAATACAAATAAGGCCTTTTGTATGGGCTGGAGTCACTAATTGAAAATAGCTGTAACTAACTCTTGCAGTTGAGCTCTCAGTGTTTAGATAACCGAAGAGAAGCTGTGCTTTTAGCAGAAATTTTCAATGTAATTGTAAAGATGGAAATCCTGTGTACTGGTTTTTGCCTGGAATAGTTCATTTTCTTCACAGTAGCTGATGTGGGCTCAAGAGTTGATAACAGGGATGTTTGTTTTCCTTACTGCTGAGCAGTGCTTACAGAGAGTCAAGGCCTTTTCTGCTTCTCACCCCACCAGTGAAAGAGGCTGGGGGTGCACAAGGAGTTGGGAGCAGACACAGCCAGGACTGCCAACCAAAGGGATAACCCATGCCCTATGATGTATTGCATCGATGATCTTAAAGGTCTTTTCCAACCTATGATTCTATGTCATGCTCAGCATATGAAGCTGGGGAAGGAAAAACGAAGTGGGGGGGACATTCGAAGTATTGGTGTTTGTTTTCCCAAGTAACCCAGGTGATGGAGCCCTGGTGTCCTGGAGATGACTGAACACCTGCCTGCTGATGGGAGGTGGTGAATGAAATCCTTGTTTTGCTTTGCTTGTGTATGTGGGTTTTGATTTACCGGTTTGTATTTGCTGTATCTTTTTCCTTCCAATTCCTAGGGAAAAAGTTGGCTCTGTGAGCATGCTGTCAGTCAGGCACCTCTGAGTTCACAGTCTCTTGACTCAAATTTTGTCAACAATGCAGACCAAAGATCCAGCTGCCTCCTCTAAGGCAAAGGGAACTGGGAAAGTTCAGTACTTGTGCTCCACCTGATTCGCAGCTGGATCCCCAGCGTGACAGGCAGGGAACCCAGGATGTATGCAAAGAAGTGGAAGTTGCTGAAGAACAGAGGTGACTGGGAGGAGGTAAAGTGCTAAGTAGTATGTGTGGAGAGAAGGAATCGAGAAAGAAAATCCACAGGAAAGCAGGTTCCATTAATTATCTTGCCCATGGAGTAATATGCTTGCTTGCTTGTAGTTTTTATTCAATATTTAAGAAAAATAAAAATTGAAGTACTAGACACATTTCTGTACGTGAGCTGTCCTTGCTTCAGCACAACTCTCAATGGTTTCACAATGAATCCCTAGAAGAGTATCAATAACTGTCTTGGAAAATTAGTCCTAGAATTTGGAGGCACAGATTTACCTGTTTCTGTAACTGCTTGCTGCATCTGCCACTTGCTAAGGTTCTAATCAGTCTCAAGGTCTATAATCTCTCTGCCCTTATTTATGCAGACACAAACTG
The DNA here is from genome assembly GCF_004027225.2 of Strigops habroptila. Lineage (NCBI taxonomy): Eukaryota > Metazoa > Chordata > Aves > Psittaciformes > Psittacidae > Strigops > Strigops habroptila. The sequence continues at coordinate 12,609,700 of NC_044281.2, read as the reverse complement.
GTACCAAAAAGAGAAGTACTCATTGCAGGAGTCCAGGGAAGGATTTAGTCTCTTAAAATAATTGTAGTAAAGATCTGCTTAGTTAAATGATCACCTACATTGATACCACTACTAATGCTGACGGCTGTAACAAGTGTATAATGCAATGAACATCCCATTCAAAAGAAAACAGACCAACGAAGCTTTACCTTCTACTCAGAGCTTGTAAAACTCCCTGTTCTGTGCACATACTAATCACAGGAGGCAGTATAAAAGTGTTTTTAAGGAGCTGGGTGGTACTTTTGCTGTGCTTAGAATCAAGACTCCAAGATCGGCAAGGTAAGTGACCACAGGATAACTGGACATCCCTGAACATGAAGCTGTACTTGAGCAACTGATTTTCACTATTAAGACTACTCTACATAGAGGATACTCAGAAATGCAGGTCACAGCCACGTCCTGACGATGCTGGAGGACAAGTGCATGACTTTTTCTTGAGGTGTACCAAGACACTAAAAATGAATGATTTTTAAGTGGTGAGAAAAAGTAACAAAACACACTGACGTGACCTGATGACATCCTGTAAAATTTCCAGTGTTCCCCTGCTTTATTTTGCAAAAGTCAGGCATAAAAAAATACAGGGCTTCATAAGAGGTGGTTTTTTTTTTTTAATCTCCATTGGAAAGAGCAACAGCAACATGATACAGCTGAAAAAGCTAGTGAACCCCAAAGCAGACACTCACTCTGAGAGGCTCAATTATAAAGTGAGATACATAATTACAAAAATTTCTTAAGGCTGTACTTTGAATAAAAACATTTGCTCTTGCGGTAAGAGCTGACACTGGAGATCTGTTCTGTTTTACCCAATTCTTGGCTGTAGCTCCCTCTGCCGTGCAATTCCCTTCCATTCAGTCGACAGAAAAAACGAGCTTTTTTCTCAACGTGAAAGTGGGTTGTGGCATCTGCTTTGAATTCGGCTTGCACGTCCTTCTGCTCACCTCTTCATTCACTGCTGTCAGGATGGTGAGAATATCTTGTCCTCTGCAAAAACAGAAGTACGTTTTGGATTAGGAGGTAGTTAACATCAGAAAAATTACCACATTCTCATTTATCTTGATCTATACCAGTACTAATGGCTCCTGTTTTAAACAGGCTTCAAGGCAGTTAGCTAAGCTGCTTTGAACAATCTGCGTGGTGTTGCTCTGTCCTGCGTTACTGTTTTCACTCTGAGTGAGTGCTCCCACTGCATATCATCTCCCTCTGCACCCAAATCAACCTCCTGTCATTCATAAGGAAAATACAGATGTTGCCAAAAAAAGTTTATGGAAACATTTACAGAGGAGAGCTGTTCTCCAAGTGGCGGCACAATGCCTGGATGTACCAGGTCCCCTCGGATGTGCTTCTGTAGGAAACGTAATCTTGCAGGGTAGCCATGCCCAAGAGGAAGTCTGCCTCTGCAGGGATGCACTCGAGCTGAAATCTTGCATCTGTTTCTACAGAAGCATCTGGCTCTCCAGAATCTGTGTCGATGTTCACACCTTCCAGGTAAGCATCACCTTGGCAGGCCTGAACAAAAAAGACTTTTGGTTTTCCAGCAAGTGAGCAGCAATTCTTCCCAGTGAAGGAAGTGGTCAGTTCCTGGATAGATACTTCCTGCCCATCAACACCATATATCACGCCTTTTTTCCCATGAGACAGGATACAGCAAACAAAACAGTCTTTGTCCTTGTGGTCTTCACACCGGTAGATGTTCACGGTCTTACGGATTTCTTCTGCAGTGAGGTCTCTGTATTCCGCTATTGTAAAATGAAAGCCTTTAAAGACTCTCTTCAGAGCCTCTGTAAAGTAAACAGAAGGTGAATTAGAGCCATTTCATTATATGAAAGTTGGACTCTGCAATTGCAAATTGCATTTCTGGAGATAAACCTTTTTTTTTTAAATCCTGCTACACCATTATTCAGGTAGTTGCACTCCTGCTCTGAAAATAATCTAGTAATCTACTAATCACTAATCATATCTCTACCGAGTTCCCTTAACTCTCATTAAAAGGCTTCCTTCCAATCTTGCCTCTGTCTGAAAAGCATACAGAACTATTAAACAAGCTCTACGTCTTTCCCCCACCCACTTTACAGCTAGTTCCTTCTCTCAAAAGGACAAACCTTGCACTGCGACTCTTGAATTAACTTGGAGTTCAATTCAAGCAGCTCATTGATAGCTTTTCTCTCTTGGCATAGACAGTGCAAATACATCCATCTCTTAGCCATAGGACCCACAGTGAGCTATGCTGCTGTGGGGCAGCCTGCTAAAGTCAAGGCCCCTGAATAGCAAGGTAAAAGCCCCTAAATTCCAACATCTTCCTTCCTTGACAACTAACGCCCAGTTCTGGTTCAGCAGCAAATCTGTTTCTGATTCCACGAATTTTAGAGGTAGTACGCATAAGGCTGATACAAAGCTACACTAGCTTGTGAAGTCCAGGCTGAGGTTGCTGCTTAAGATTGCAATAAACTCAGTAAAACTGCAAAATGCTAGTGATTTTTTTCTGAGTCAGTCAGTAAAAGCCTGATAAATTGATTAAGTTTTGTCAGCACAGGCAACAGAGCTGACTCAGCCTCTACAGCAAAAGTATCCTAGAAAGGGAAGACTGAAATTCAGGCCTTTAATACAGAAAAAGAAATGAGGTTTCTATTTTTGAAGATATGCAGACTTATCTTCAACATTCACTATACCTGCATCCACATCTGTCCCATTCCGATCCCTCATAGCTCTGAGTTCTGGCACTCTTTCCCTGGCTTTTGCAAAGCTGTGATTATTCAGGATGAGGCACACTCCACAGGGTCGGCTGGACATTTTGTAAGATTCAAGCTGTTGAAAAGGAAGACCAGTGGTGAAAACTACTGCAGTCTCCTCCAGGTACTTCTCAGCCCTTGCTGCTGGCACAGCCGGGTAAAGAGAAAGCCAGCCGGCTTTCTCTCTAGGTAGGCCTCCCTCTACAGCTTTGCTCCCAGGATCTGGCAGTGCACTGCCCCACTGCCTTTGGGAGTCTGCGCACAGCATGACAGCACCCCTCAGACCCACAATCATGCTCAGCCCACATGGGTGCTGCGCTCACCCACTTTTCCATGCCCAGCCATCTGCCAGCTGTGTATTTCCTGGTATAATGAACTCAGCCTGTCCTGCTGCCCTTGCAAATGTTTCTCAAGTTTTAACACTGCAGCAGCCACTGCCTGCAACTTAGCTTCAGAATAAAGGATGTTACAGAGCGGTGTGTTTTTCTTTTTCTAGACAGTGCTCTTAACAGTTGGGTTTATAATAACTGTTCACCTCCCGGAGGGACCATCTCTTCTAAGACAAAAGTATGATGTTTCTAAGAAACAGACTGGCTTACCTCGGAAGGCTGATGCTGTCTGGCGGGAGAATCAAGTGCCACACATGACTCCAGGCATCTGGCAGGGGCTGAACACAGACAAAAAAGTTTTAAGTACAGAATGTAGCACTAGAGACAGAAGAGAAGCTCTGTTCCTATTCTCCACAAGTACCTCCCAGGGTAAAAGTTTTCTCTGAAAACACTGAATTGTGTTTGAATGGCTATTCCTGTTAGCTATAAACCACTAGAAAATCAATTAAAAGGGAGTAAAATGTATTATGATCAGTTAATGAGCAGATACTTAGCAGGTTTTAAAAGGCATCTGTGTAAAGAAGATGCCAGTGGTATAGTCCAAAAGCTGAAGAGCAAAAAATCTAAACATTAATTTGACAGTTTCAATTACCTTCACAGCCTGCTGTGCTGCCCCCCTCTTCCTCTGCGACAAACATCTTTTCTTCACCTGAAAAGTATTCATTATTAGTCCCATATGATACCCCTGTGTCACTGCAAGAATAACTACGGGAAAGAGGCCTTTTTGTTTTACCAAATTTTAATTCATACTCTTCAATTGTCTTCAACAGGCTGATGTTAATTTCTGCACAGAGTTTCTTCAGGGTACTTAGGTTGTCTTCTCCCAAAATCCCCTTCTTCTCCATCTCAATGAAAATGTCAAGCATTGTCTGGGTAATCAGAAAGGCAGTTCGCTCTTAGGGCACATCCATGCTGCCACTAGGAGGGAAGTTGCAGCATGTGCATGTGCACCTAAGCTCTAATGTACTGTAGCAACCATTTTGAGCAATCGCAAAAGTGGCTATAACCATGCAAGTATGGGGCAGAGATTGCTCTGAAGAGAAAGGGGACCCAAGGGACAGGAGCTCTTGCCAAACAGTGAGTGGCAGAACACAGTGGTCACCCAAGGATCTACCAGAACAGCTATCACTAGATGGTCACAATCTCTCCTCTAAGAAAAGAGGGAAAATGCTACAAGAGTTTTGTTAGACAGAATGAAAGACCCAGGAGTCAGAACTGCAGACTGAGATAGCATAAGAGCAGCTGGTCACCTGCAAGGCTGTTTGTAAACGTCAAGCTTTTGGGCCTTAGCCTTGGCAAGGATCTGTTATTTAGATCTCTATTTTCTGAGTTTTGAAACGAAAAGAAGCATGAAGTAACAGCCACAGTGACTGATTTTCTGTGTTTGAGAATGGCTTAAAAAGCAGCCAAAAGAAAATCAGTTGGGCAAGATGAGTGAATGTGCTCATCAGTCTTCCATTGATCAAAGCCACTGAGTCCCCTAAAGCCCTGTGGTGCTTGGACGTGAAGGCTGCTGACCCTGGCGCAGCGCTGGCCCATGCTCTCTGGGCCTTGACACTGCTGCAAAAGCTACACAGAACACTAGCACAGACAAGTCCCACACGCACTGGAGAGCTGATAATCCCTTTCCAGGTGCACCCTTCTTATGGTGCTCTCATCATAAGAGTGACACTGTAAGAAAAGTGACACTCATTCCCCTCATAGTAACCCAAATGCATCTATGGATTATAATAATAATTATTTTTTTTTAATAAAAGGGGGGGGTGGGAAGGGTGTTAAAAGAAATTCTTACAGTCTTAGGGATTAGCCTGCATTTTGGTAATTCTTCCCCCAAAAGAAACTTGAAAGACCTCAGGTCATCTTCAGTGATGTCTTCTGACAGCTGAAAGAGCAGGTATCTAGAAAGAGAAGTGGAGGACACTGTTTCGTTGGGTTCCCAAGCATGACCCTTAGCACAATTCAATTCTGTTCTACCCACCGCCTTCAACCTTTCAACCCAATCTCTCTCCCAAGCGCAAATGTCTCTCTCTTATCTTATAAAATGGGTGACATGACTCCCAGAACAGCCTGAAATCAAACCATTTTCAGCTGCAATTAAAAAGACCTCAGTTTTCCTAAAATCAAAACCACGCTGAAACTTTCTGGAGTTGAGAACAGAGGCTCTCACCCAGTCACTTACTGTACCTGGGCAGGGAGGGAGGCCTTTGGGGGCTGTTCAGTATGTCAGAAAGGTGCAGCTTTAGTTTTCTGCCTTTTACTGGACAGAAATTTCAACTTTCCGCATGGCTTGCACCTGCTTTCTGTTGCAAGACGCTTGTGCGCTTCCGAACCTCAGCCTGGCATTGGGGTCGTCGGTAAAGGATCACTCCGACCCCACAGCAGGGCAGCCGGTCCCAGAGGGCGCTGCCGGGGGAAGCTCAGCCCGGCTCCGGGCCACCGGTCACTCACCTGTAGGCTGACACCTTTGCCCGGCCTGGTATCTGGAGCTCCCTCTCCACATTCTGCCGGGTGGTGTGCAGCATGGATTCCAGGAGGTCGATCCGACGGATCCGACAGAGCAGCTCCATTAGGAAGAACCGGTTTTCCCCCTCGATCATGCCTTTCTCCTGCAGGACGTCGAAGAAGTCCTGTGCCTTCTGAATGGCTTCCAGCTTCCTCAGGGGGATGTGCTCCCGGCTGAGGAACTTGAGAGCCGCCACCTCGGCCTCGCCGAGCTCCTCGCTGACCAGCAGCAGCTCCCTCCTGCTGGGCTCCATGGCGGCGAAGCGCCGAGCCCGAGCAAAAGACCGAGGCCTCTTCCGCCCGCTGCCGGGGTGGGACGGGCAGGAGGCGGTGCCCGGGCCCCTGGGAGGTGCAAACGTAACGTCGACCAACGAGAGCACAACGCCCCACAGCTCGGCTTAAGAACTGCGCGCCTCCGGGAGGGGATTTCTCTCAGACGCATTTTAGCCCCCCCTTCCCCGCCGTTCACATGATGAAGCACTGACTACTCCCGAATCCATTCTCGAGAAGACAAACCAGGTAGTGCGGATCTCAAGGTCTCACTTCTGCCCAGGCTTTTCCTGCAATCGCCTCTCTCTGGTCTAAAGGCACAATTCATTGCCGTTTCAATACATAGGGAGAGAAGCTTGTAACGCCACTGACCTAACTTCCTCATTGCGAGCCTTTCGGGACTGCTGGCAGGCGATACAGCGCACTCAGTGCCTGCACTGGGCCCTGTACCCAACAGCCGGGGAACCAGGTCCCTTGCCTTCCAGCAGCAGGAGCAGGCTCACAGGAGCACTGCTCGATGCTGTAAGCCCCTGGGATGGTGCACCACCCCTGTACACCTTCTGCTGCCGCACTCTCAATAGATGGTGTTTCCCAACAACGTGAGGGAGGAGGGAAGAGATTTTGCCAGTTGGCATTTTATTCCTCTGAAATTAACAACTTACTGCTCACCTTGAGCAAGAGAGCAACCTTACTCTCCAAATAAAAACCAGTGTTCTCGTTAAGCACTGACTTAAAACCAGAAGCCCTTTCCCCTGCTCCCCCACCCCCCCAAAAAACCAAACCAAACCAAACCAGGGAAAAACAGTTTGACAATATATTAAGCAAAAGCCTTTACATAAGCTAACATGCGCTCAAGTTAAAACAAGCTCTTCCTAGTAAATAGGCTGCAGGAGGTACAGAGCCTTCTCTTTGCACTGATATACCTGGGCAAATAAGGCCTAAACACAAAGGAGTTACACAGATATAAAACTAATATAAAAGATCTAAGCCAAGCCCAGAAGACACGTCCATGATGATGTTCCACCTACCTAGAAATGTATTACAGTTGGCACCCACAAGAGTCAACTGCATTCGGGACCTGGGGAATTCCTGTGGCTGTCAAAACTAGAACAGACACAGTGGCAAGCAAAGGCACAATTACAGAAAGGATGCAAAATTAGTAACTGGGAATTCCCAAAGACCTCAACTGCATTTTTTAGCACATTGACCAGAAGTCGTTGCAGATTAAACATGCCATTCTCTGTTCATAATTTGATGTATCTCTTGTGAAAAAGGGCAGATCTGAATAACTTTGGAGAGGATATGCCCATGTTATTTAGGGGTCAGAATAAAAAGGGTAACCATCAAGAGATGAACACCCAACAACTAGCATAGCTTAATCTCCTAAATGGTGTGTATTTTGCTTCCACTTCTCCCTGGGCTTCAAGATTTCCTGCAGGAGATCCGTAAGATCAGAGACATAGCCAACAGTTCAACTAACCAAAATTCTGCAGTGCCCGAATGTCACACCACTTTGAGAACTAAGAGTAAACCTTTATACAGATGGTGTGAAAACATGTACTTCCAGCAGCCCGTGTGACGAGAGAGGCCAGCAGTAATCTGAACACAGGCAATCTCCTCACATGTACCACTAATCCATCCCAAGAACAGCACATTAACAACTCACCCTAAAACCATTACCATGGAGAGAATTACCAACTTCCCATGGGAAGTGGGCGCAAACAGCTCTCTGGGAAACTGATGTTAAACTGAACAAGTAGGTAGCAAGATGCAAATGACTGGGCAGAGATTCCTGCCACCAAGTAACATTATTTCTGCTTCTGCACCTAACAGTCCTCCTGAACACTCTTCTAAGCATTTCCCTTTTCAAACAGCATCACTCTGATTTTGCCTGCTTTCAGCTTAAGCCTGCAGGACTTCAACTCACCAACTTCACTTTCCTATCAACTTTCTGACTCTACTTTCTGGTGGTAGTGCTTCTGCTGGCTGAAAACAAAACACAGAATTAAGTCCCAGGATTGTTTCGCTACAGCATTTGGTCTCCCAGACAGGACTTGAAGAAAAGGGAGGACGGGCAAAGTAACTGTAGCTGAGGGCCTTCACAGAGGAAAGGCAATTGCCCATCACCGTTCTCCAAGTTGTGCTACAGAGGAAGAAGAGCCAGAAAATTGCAGATCCAACTTCCTTCTTACCTGTGGAAGGGCCACAGATCCGTGCGAGAACATATCAGCCACCCTGCCATGGGTGTGTGTGAGCATACTTTTGCTCAAAACCATAAAACTGAAAGTGTTTTCTCCTTCCTTGACCTCTGCATAAGCCACATATAAATTCACAGTACGGTTACTTCCTGCAGTCCTTTAGAGGATTTTGACAGGGTTTTATCTCTCTTCTAGTTGGTCTTCATCAGCAGGCAATAATGTTAGCTATGGAAGTGGCCTGATTTTAACAGGTAAAACAAAATCCCATGCAATCATGGTGAGCAGACAGAGATGGGGAGTGAGAATCGCATTTGTATTGTGATTCAACTGTATATTACAATTGCTAAATTATGCTTGTGTTGTGATTTCAGTATGTTTCTGGATCACTCTACTAAATCAAATTCCCATGTAGCACCAAATATACCAAATAAGTAAATTTGACATCCAGTTCCTCCTCAGGTGGAGTATCTGAAAGAACTTGGTCTGAGAGTATTGAACTCGAAAACAGAGAAATAGGAAAAAACAGAAATGCTGTAGATTCGCAACTTCACCACTGGAACACCTGCCACCTTCCAGCAAGTTTCTCCTAGAGGAAGCAGTTATTTCATTTAAGCTGTATTTCCTTATCATAAAACAACATTCCCAAATCTAATTGCTAACTTCATATCAAGGTCTTATTTATGAAAACATGATAAAAACGTAAATAAATTGTTGCCACATTTGCTAAATGGTTAACCAAATGTCAGCCACAGAACTGTATCATACCTGGCAACAACTTCTGGTAACTCTTGCCACAAACAGCACTCTGCTTTACATACGTCCATCTATTATTGATAAAACCTGTGTGAGCAGGGCTGTGATTCTAAGAATGGGCATCCTCCCTTTTACTTGGAAGATGAGAAAGGGTAAGGGGAGCAAAATGCAACTGCCAGCACATTGTGTGGGATTAGGAAAAAAAAGTTTCACTTCAAGAACACAACAGGAGTGAGCAAAGAACTCCTGCTTTATGGGTAGACATGGATTTAAAAAAAAAATACAATCTAAAAAAAAGGCAGAAATTACAAAGTGTCTCAAATCATCTTTTATCATGTTATAAACTCAAAAGGAATATAGCCATTAGAATCCCATACAGCTCCTACACACCACCTGCAAGATAAGAATAGCCTCACCAGCATCAGCTGCCATTATCAGAAAGTCCTGAACTTAAACTTATTCTCTCTGACCACCTCTCCAGCTGCTAATGAAGGGATAGCAATATACTACCCCTTTGGGTGGCTGCCATCGAATACTTCAACATGAGCAAAATAAATACTTCTGCTGAAGTAGAAGTGTTTGTCATGCTGACTGTCTCTCAGCCAGCTCATCCAAAAGAGAAACACACCACAAACAAAAGCGATGTGAAAACCAAGAGTATTTATTATGACAGAAACAAGAGTCCACAGGAGTCAGTTGCCAGGGGGAGAAGGCATCTCAGAGCAGTGGATCTAATTCTGCCACTCTGCTCTGGTGAGACCCCACCTGGAGTACTGCATCCAGCTCTGAATTCCTCAGTACCGGAAAGATACAGACCTATTGGAGAGGGTCCAGAGGAGAGCCACAAAAATGATCAGAGGGCTGGAGCAACTCTCCTATGAGGAAAGGCTGAGAGAGTTGAGGTTATTTAGCTTGGAGAAGAGAAGATTCTAGGGAGACCTTACTGTGGCCTTTCAGTACTTAAAAGGAGCCTATAAAGAAAGATGGGGAGAGACGTTTTAGCAGGTCCTGTTGTGACAGGAAGAGGGGTGATGGTTTTAAACGAAAAGAGGGGAGATTCAGGCTGGATGCGAGGAAGAAATTCTTTACACTGAGGGTGGTAAAACACTGGCACAGGTTGCCCAGAGAGGTGGTGGATGTGCCATCCCTGGAGACATTCAAGGCCAGGCTGGATGTGGTTCTGGGCAACCTGGTCTAGTTGAGGATGTCCCTGCTCACTGGTTTAGATGACCTTTGAAGGTCCCTTCCAACCCAGACTATTCCGTGCTTCTGTAATTCTGTAACGGAGTGGGACCTTCCTTCCAGCGGTTAACAGCTGTTCAAAACAGACTGTCCCCTCAGAGCTCTGAGAAAAAAGTCAAGAACCCTTACTATTAAAAAACCTAAACAGCAATGCTGTTTAGCCAAGTAAATTAAAAAGAAGGGAAACCAAATATTTGGAGGAAAAGAACCAAATTTGTATTATCATAATAATCTTTCCTTTTTTTCGGTCCTTCTGGACAAGCACGTTCTGTTCTGTGAAAAAGTACACAGCTTCCAGAGACAGCCAATGATTCACCTGTGGCTAAATCAGTTACAATCTTGCACATGCTCCCTGGGAAGGGATCAGCATTCTGAATCCATCTGTTCTTCAGATTTCAGGGTCTTACAACTTGGACAGAAATAGGACTTCCATTGCATCTAATAACTCTTAAAAAAATCATTATAGTTGCAGGTGCTTCCTCATTTGAAGTGCAGATTGAACAGACTCCACTGCTCTGCAGGACAGAAAGTCAGATCTGTACTCCTCCGCGGCGTTCCCAGACTGCTGCAAATCCAGGTCTCAGGAGACTGATTAAACATGGGAATTGGAAAATTGGTATCCAATGGCCCCTTGATAGACTGAGGCTAATTACACAGATGAGGATAATTTCACTTGCAAATTCTTTTCCCCATGAAAGCCCGTTCCAGGTAAGAATACACTCGGTTAGGAATCACATTTTTCTCCATTTTGATTGACTGACATTATGGAATTTGGAAGATCAATTGCTTCCGTAGGGTTGATGTTATCTTTGGCATCTGCTTCCATCCATTTAAATCTTTTCTTCCCACTTCCTTGCTCACCTCTGTCAGGATGGTGAGGAGATCCTTGCCGCTTGAACAAAAATGAAGAAACATTACATTGAAATACATGGTACTTGCAGCTAAGCCAAGAGGCTGATCTATGTTTGCTCCAATAAAATGCTATCTCAGGGAAGGCTAGTATCTTCCCCTCACCCTGACTGCCCCTGAAACTGCACACTCCATTGTGTGACCACTCAATTCAGTGTGTTTGGGGGAGGAAAAGCGTCCTCCATGTAGCATAGCTTTACCAACAAATACAGTGCCCTGCTTTGGTTAGTCGGAAGAGCACACTAAGGTGAGACAGAACCAAACCTGTGCATTCTCCACGCCCTCTTCTGGAGAAAGTGATGTCTGAAGAGAAATTCTATTTTCTGAACTGAGTTTATGATGGGGATGGGAGGGAGGCAACAATGGAAGTTATGACTAAAGAACACTGATTTTTTGTCTGTGTAATCACTCAACAAATTTGCCTCTCCTCAGGTTTCACTGGAAGAAAAATCATTTATCAGTCAAAAAATATTAAAAACACATACACACACTTGTCTATATGTAGTGTTCCAGCATTACACCCCAGATTCTTTCACAGGCGAACTACGGGAAGTCACTTATACTTTGGTTCATCTCCAGAAGAACAGCAATGCCTAGTTCCACAACAATTACTGCAGGTGAAAAGCATTACAGAGCACAAATGCAAAACATTGCTGTTTCAGCACAGCACACTTAAGTATGTATGCCTGCAGCACCCCAAATGTACGTGGATTAAAAACAGTACTTACAGTGGGCAAAGCAACTTCATCTTTTCACAGAGGCATTGTATATAAACACTTCCAGTGTCTGTAAAGCGATAGCACTTGTAGTGTTCCACTGTAGCCATGCCAACCAGAATATCAGCCTCATCAGGAATGGAAATCAGAGGGGTAACATCCATCTCAAGATGGCCAGAAAGGTCTTCTTTTACTGTGACAGGTGGATGATCTACAAAGCCTTGGCAAGCCTGGATGAAAAACAGCTTGGGTTTGCCAGCAAGAGAAGGGCAATTAGATCCACTGAAACAGGAGACTAAATCTTTAATATTTACAAACTGATCATCAACACCTTTTACTTTGTCTTTTTCACCATGGGAAAAAATGAAGCAAGTGAAACAGTCCATGTTACTATGATCTTTTTCACTGTATGTTTTAACTTTCTCATATATTTGCTTTGCTTCTAGATCCATGTGCTCAACTGTCTCAAACTGAAGCCACTCAAAGACCCTCTTCACAGCCTCTAGGGAAAAAAAGCCAAAAGGCACTTGTTAAACAGTGACGAGGACGACGCTGAAATATAAGTGTTTGTGTGATAGCTCAGATATTAGCAGAAGTGTTCAGAGCCCAGCAATAAACTCACCTAACTGACTCTTAGCCTGCCAAATCTGATTAGAAAAATCCAAATGCCTGTTTTTTTCATGAACACAACTGGGTTAAGCATGAGACTATCTAAAACAAAACCAGGTTTCAGATTATCTGATTAATTGGCACAAACTAGTAAAGTTTACTATGTTAAAGCAAACTTCAACTGTGCATTGCCTAATAATCTCAGATGCTTAAGAACAACACTTAGCAAGTTAAAGAGGAGATCACTCTTTAGAATGACAAATTCTGCCAATCTTAAGTGAAGTAGGTCCCTCATCCTGTGAGAATGACCAATGCAGCAAGAAGGAAGGGAGAGTAACCCTCTAACAAATGCTATGCACACTTGTCATCAAATGTAGACTTAAAGGTTGTGTGGGTAGTGAGAAAGTAGCTGGGAAGCAAGCAGCTTGTAGACAGGCCGGATAGAGTTAAAATACCAGTGATGTGTGCTTTCATGAAACAGATTTTACTTTAAGATAAACTTTTGTTCATCTTAAAAGTGACTCTTGCAAGAAGAGTCTTTAAGACTCTTTAAAGAAAATCATAAAGCAGTAGCATTTGAGCATTAAAGAGAATTTAAGGACTTACTTAAAAACTTAACTCCATAATAGCTAAGAATTAAAAACAGCCAAAAAGTGAAAAGGTGGAATAGTAATCCCTCCTTCACTATTTGGATGATGCTTTTTACCTAGAACAGAAAACAGTTCCTTCTTTTAAGCCATCAGCTGAACTGTTGGAAGTGGCACATTTCTGATTTCTACAGTGACTGTCACTCCAGTTACTCTGGAGGCAAGGGAACTCAGTGGACATGATTCTTCTTCACAGGAAAGATAATACTTCCAGAGAATTATCAGAGGAGAATACCAAACAAACCAGTAATTGGATTAAAAAAAGTACTTACTTCCATCTTCAATTGTCCCTTTTCTGATTTCACACTTATTTTTAAAAATGTAGTTGTTAAGAATCACACAGTAACCATGAGGGTTATTTTTCATCTTATATGATTCCACAGACTGTAGAAACAAAGAAAGCAGGTAGAAAGCAGTGCCAAGCAACCAAAAGAGAAATATGCTATACACAGATTGTCAGCTTTCCATGGCCAAGCGCAAAAAAAATCATGAGGGCCAAGATACAAGAAAGGAAAAGCCTAAAAATAAAAGCTAGCTACAGGGGAGAGGAATCTGCTTTGTCTTCCTGAATCCCCCCTCTCCTTTCACTCTGTGGTTAGGATATGATTTTGGCATGAGAGAAAGCTAGTATCCAGAAACATAAGTTTGCATGTGCAAAGGAAAAGTTCCCGCACCCTACCATTCCCTCCGAGAGTCCCTGTGGGTTTCTAGTGAGGTAGCAGATTCTGTTGTTCCCTTCCCATCTGTCCAGAAGTATCCTGACCAGGATTTCAATGTCCCAGTCTCCATTATTCTTAACATCGGTTTTCTTCACACAACAGCTACTCCTTCATTTCTTGCCTAAAAGATTGCTGACAGCCAGGTCCTCACAAAGCAACAAGGCTTGGTCTTGCTTTGAAAATAGGAATTGCTCCAAGGCCTATGTATAAAGCCAGAATCCCTCCCTTTCAGCTCTTCCACCTGCTTAGTCTTAAGAATTTATGTTTCCCCCTCTCAGAAGTTGGATAAATACTTTAAAGGTAACCTTGAGGTATTTCTCACCAGGTGTGGTGTCTCCTTCTCTGTTCTTTTTCTTGCTGGATGCACAGATACAGACACTGGACAGTGGAGTTCTTCCTTAGAATCATTTTCTAAAAGGGAGAAGAACATTTTAGGTCTAAAAACATAAATCTTCTACTCTGCATATTTCAGCACTCAAAAAAAAAAAAAAAAGTACAAGGAGTGAGCTAGAGAGTGGTTCCCACATCACTGAGACACCATCATTTTGCAGAGCTGGGCCAAACAGGGTTCCAGTTTCACAGACTGCTGGTTATTGAAGCTCTGCAGAGCTGTATTCTAGTTCTTCTCTGCTCTTTTAGTGGCAGCAAGATCCAGAGGATAAAGGGCTGAATGTGAGTAAGCACCCCAGGCAAGCCATTCACTAGCATCTCCATTATGGGATACGTAAGTAAAAGAGGAGACACATTTTTGTACAGTGATACACTACAGCTAGTTCATTTACTTCTGATGCCATTGTCTCTTCTCCAGAGAGCTCTACTGTTTGGGTAGACACACCAAAGATGCAGGATACCAGTATAGTAGAAGATCTCCTCAAAGCAACAGAACACTTCCTTGAATACAAGTATCTGAAGTAAGTGAAGAAATCAAACCCATGACTTTGCCCAAGGAAACAAATCACAGTACCCAATTTTACAAGTTAAACATATATATTTAAATGGAATTTAATTGTCAGTACATCAAGATCTGTAAGACATGTTCTTTTTCTACTTATCAAGGGGGACAAAATAATAATAGTATAACTAAAAATCCATTCCCTTGACACAGGGCTTGGCAGTTTTCTTCTGCTCTTTTAGAGACACAAGCACAGGTCAGCAGTGCAAAAACATGCTGGGGAAACTGGCTGCTATCTCTGCAGGGAATTGCATGGGCTGTATTGATGTGTCTAAGGAAACACGTGACCCGAGTCATCCGAAAGGCGGTTCTGAGGAAAAATTTAGTAGGTCTCAGTTGTTGTTGGTTGACACATCCTGTTTCCCAAAAAGGGAAGGCCCACTTGTGGTGCAAAAAGTCACCACCTCAGCTGCAACAGCCCAGATATACTTAAGTCCTTGAAATATCACATCTAGTACAGAAAGTTAATGGTTACACATTAGCTAATGGTTACAAGTAGCAGAAAACTTCAGAAACCACAGGCACCAAGAGCCACTCTGCCTATCCTAGGATACTTTAAGGTCTCTCTTTTACCTCTGGACTCCTAATCTGCCAAGGATGGAGCCACAAAAATCACACACACACTCTCACACACACTCTCACACACAGAGTAGCTCTACTCTTAAACGACAGATTAAATAATTTACCTTTTCTTTGTTCTTCATAGGTAACAATTTTTTTCTTTATGTCAGCTCTAAATTCCTTTAATATATCTTTCAGCATTGCCACATCATCTTCTTTAATTAACCCATTTTTTTCCATTTCCAATAAGACCTTCAACATTGACTGGTAAAACAAAAAACACATAACCCAAACTCATACAGTGACCTTCATTAACTGCAGTATCAGGCACTTCTGGACAAAGCGGAAGATAATATCCTCATTCCCAGAGACTGACCACCTAAAGACTGTGGGTTTTTTTCCCCTTCAAACCTCATTAAAACAAGGGTTGGGATGCAATGCAACCGAAGAAACACATCACTAAGGTTGCATAACACTGATCATTATTTACAATACAAGTATTAAACAAGCTCATCAAATCTCTTAATACTTTTGTGGGGGAGTTAACAAAATGCTGTTACCCCAAACTACAATAGAAGAGCAAAGGTACCCAATGACACACAAAAAAATTACAGTTGAACTCACATTAAAACTTGATTTTCTGTCTCCAAAACAGTTTTTCCTCCAGTAAACATCATTCTTCCTAGATACAGCAGATGTACATCTTATAAACGCCAAGCAAAGACGAAAGGAAGAGAATGAGGGATTTTGCAAGAAGAAGAGATTAAGGAGACAGGTGGTAGTGGTAAAATAGGAAACGGAAAGCAAAAAAGGGCAGAGAAAAAACACAATGAGGAAAAAAGGGTCCATTCTTTCACATAGCACCTATGAGCTAACATGACAGTTGTTTCAACAACAGATTTTAGAGAGAGCAGACTACTTTCTCTTTCCTTTCTTACACGACCTAGCAAACTCTTGAACTAGCCTTTCAAGAAACTTAGCAAGATCACTTTAGCAAGAACACTTTGCATACAGCATTATCCTGGAGCTTGCTGTTGGGTATTTGTTTTTGGAGCAGGAACTTCACGCACTTCACATCTTCTGGAGTCAAGTCCTCTGCAATTCCATATAGCAGTTGCCTGGCAATAAAGAATAGAAAAAGACTAATTATGAAAGTTATGAGAACTAAACACCACTATTACACATTTGAACTGCAAAATGTAAAACTCACAATGGCACATAGTGATGTTGCAATAAATACAATTATGCTGGGATATTCATAAGACAACAGCGCAGACAGAAAACAAGACAGTACACAACAGAACGGTTGTACATTTTGCATGCAAAGGTTTAGTACTTCTGTGCTTACCTGTAGTCTGACACCTTTGCCCTGCCTGGGATCTGGAGCTCCTTCTCCATCTTCTGTCGGCTAGAGTCCAGCTGGGTTTCCAGGAGGTCAATCCGATTGATCCGGTAGAGCAGCTCCTTCAAGAATGACAGGTTATCCGCTTTGATCATGCCTTTCTCCTGCAGCTCTCTAAAGAAGGCCTTGGGATCCTGGATGTCTTCCAGCTTCCCCATAGGGATGTGCTCCAGGCTGAGGAACTTCAGAGCCGCAAGTTCATCTGCGACCAAAGCTTCAGAAATGTCAAAAAGGAGTTTGTAGAAGTCCGTACACATTTCACATCAAGATTTGGATCTAAACACAAACAGAAGTGATTTGTTAGCAGGAGTAGTGCAACACGTGATTATAAAAGGTATCACATCATTTAGAATAGCCCAAAATAATAACATGCAGTCAAAAGTACTTCAGTGGAGAGGGGCTGTCTTGATATCTTAGGTTTGATACTTAGCTGCTGTTTTAGTTTTGGTTGGGTTTTTTTATGTTTGATCCTGTTTGGGAGCAAGAGCCACTTGCCAGTCTCAAATACAGACTACGTGGTAAATGAGACTGACAGGTTTTACACCATAACAGAGGTAAAGGTTTTACATCATAACAAAGGTAAGAGTCCACATGAGAAAGTCTTCTAAGCTATGTGGCTTTTCCTTTCTTTATATGCTGTTTCTGACCTTGGTCAGCATAACTAAAGCACCTCTTCCTGCTTGGATTATTTGCATTAAGTAAAACTCAGTTGCCAGCTCTCAATTTCTAATATTCAAATAAAATACAGATCGTGTCAACCTTTTTAAAAAGACAGGAGAATTCTTGTCAGACTAGTTCCGTTTCACTGAGCATCAAATATGACCTCCCTTCTCCACCACTTCCTCCATCAACTTCAGAAATATTAAACTTGGCTTACGGATGCAACTCAAGCACAAGAGAAAGTTAGAAAATACCAAGTGCAAGCCTTTCACCTATCTCATTCTGACACTTAAAAGGCCTGCCTCTACTGCCTCTCTAGTAAGAGAACCAATTGTCACTTTATTCCCTCTGCCTTAGAGCCAAGACGCATAGGAATCTCTGAAGAGAAGCTCTGTGGAAATGCATTCAGTAGTGGTCTCTTGTCCCACTGAACTCACTGGGACACAGAAAAGTTGAGAACAGCAAATCAAAACTTCCTACTCCCACACTACTGGAATGTTAGGCATTTTAAAGTTACTGTTACTGCAAATGTTTCAGTACCAGCGCTAATAACTCCAAGGTAGCCCAGCTGAACAAGTGAATCAGTATTACTGTTAAAACACCAAACAAACCCACAATTGTACTACCCTCTCCTCCAAGGACCCCTCTACAGCAAAGCAGCTTTTTGTGGCATGCTGCCCTTGGTCAGCATTCTGTTAACAAGAGTGAACATACAACTGAATCTTAAACCTTTGTCTACCAAAAACCTGATAAAATAGCAAAACATGCGTTGTGATGAAACATATGTGATTCATGCTCTACCCCTGAACACTGTTTTCTTTCAATCCATTCAAACTGAACTTTTAACCAGACTAGAATCCATACCATTCAGCCTGTATCACCACAAAACCACTAGTACCTGAATGAATCATACGTGCTTAACCTCACAATTCAATGATCTCAGATCTGACTGTGTTATTTCTATACCCGCACAGGAAAGAAGAATAATTTCTTGGTACCTATTTATGAAATGATCTTCTTCCTCACATAAATCATGCGTTTTGTTTAAGATACAAGGCATGTGTTTATAAAAGTAAGTCTTTCTGGTAAAGGGAGTTTTCACTTTTATTTCTCAAAGGCTCTGAGTTTCAAATCCACAGAATTATTGCAATTAGAACAGATGTGACACCTACACGCTCTATTTAAGCCTGTCTATAAATACAGGGAGCACACTAAAACAATGTTTAATTGCTTCTTTTTCTCCCACTTTACTAAATTAAAGACACAAAAAGCAAACTGTTTAATACTAATACTACTAATAATAATTTCACATCACTTGCATGGGAGGACAGGCTGGAGAACTAGTGGAAGACCTCTGAAAAAACTGAGAGCGCCGCAGTCTCTATAGAATTCCAGGAAAAGGACTGAAGTTTGTACTATGGTCTATGTTGTCACATGACTTACAAAAAGTATGTTGTAACAAAGTAATAAGATACCATCTTAATGCAGCAGCTTCCTACTCCACCTATCCCGATTCCAGTTTCAGGAAGTTTTTACAGTGCTTATGAGAAAAAAAATGGTAAAAAAGCCATAGAAGTAACCAGCTTTTGCTTTTGTTTTAAGGGGACACACTAAGCAACATAGCCTGGACTTTCTAGCATACAGCATAGCTCAGTAACATTTGCTCCCATACCTAAACTCTAATTAGAAGACAGTGAGCACAGGGTGAATCAATTATATCTTCAATTTAAAAGCATCTCAATCCCACTGTCCTGCTGTGTCACAAGTTAGTCCATTACTTACCTCCTTTCTCTGAAGCCCCTCTCCAACTCACCCTATTTTTAAACATGCCTATTTTTAACATGCACTTTCATGGAAGATTATTTCCTAAATTATGAAAAAGTCATCTATTAGTACCAAATTCAGCAGCAGTGAATACAGGGAACTAGAAGGCTAAACATTCCTTTGAAATTATTTACATAATATACTTCTCCATTTAAAGTGAATTTAAGTGATAATAATTAACTTTTGGCATTTTCACCCTCTCTGAAGTAGAGAACTCTGCCTCCAATGGTAGGGTTCCCAGTATGACCTGCCGGCCACCAGTATTTTCCTTGCAGCAGAAAATATACAATTAGCAATCAGTACAGCTACCAGACACTGAGGCTTGTGAAGTCAGCATTATGAAAAGAGACAGCCAGGAGAGACAAATTCTGTTAAAATTTTGCAATGAAAAACAAATCAGTCATTGATTTCAACCTATCTATCTTTATAAACTCAAAATTGTAACATACCCTTCAATATGATGAGGTGTGCAAATTCCTTCCGAAAAGTGTGTGCTAGTAACAGTTCAGAAAACGCGTGACTTCTTTCACTCTACAAGTTGTCCTTTTATCCAAAGGCTGGGAGCAGCACAGAGGGGCACTATCTGATCTTCAGGTCCAAAATGGTTCTGTTTCCGTGTCATCCCATGCCTCAGCGTCTCTCTCCCTGCATCAGTTCCTCTGTCTTAACTGAATCAAGACTCCAGTTTCAGTTTGAAAGAGGAAGCATGCTGTGATCAGCAATGTGAAGTATTTGTGGACGATACCACGCCCAAGCTGGCTCTTTCTAGATGTAAGCTTCTCCCATCATCCAGCGGTTTCAAGGACCAGTCCTTCTGGCACTGCTCTTCCTCATTTTCTTTTCTGTTTCACTTCTTTCTTCTTCCTCTCTCAACATTCCCCAAAATGTTCCCGTAACAAAAGTTAACTGAGTCTCTCCAATTTTCCTCAGCTCCCCTGCATCCAAGTTTTGTCCCTCTGACTTCCTCTAGAAGTGTCTTGGTGACCCTAGCTATTCTTTGTGAAGTAGCCTGTCAAAAATTCATCTCTTCCAGAAAGGCTGGTCTTGAGGAAGCAAAATGCTAAGGCTACTTGACTACTCAACTAGTGTAGTGACTGTGGCCTCTGCTGGCACAAGGCAGGATAGACAACTCCTGCACGAAAACTGAGTCAGGAGGGACTGGATACCAGAGACTTGTAAATTTAACAAATCCCACTTTAAGATCATGATCTACCCAAGATACAAACGTCACAAACAGACTTTTACACTAGTTCCACTTATGTCTGTCTAAAACAAGGCTTGCACAAGTCACAACCTTTCTTTAATTCTGTAGGTGGAGAGCATCCACAAGTGCATATGCTTCTGTATAAAAGAAAACTAACCACATCTGTTTGTTTGTTTTAGGCTGATTTCTTTCTGGCACAGTTCTGCATTACCACAGTTACACTGAAGGTGTATACTGTGGACAGCAAGGAACAATTAATATCTAAGTTGTATAAAACCCACTCACTTTCCCCAAGACTTTCAAACTGCTATCTTAAAATACACCACAGGAGCTCACACAGAAACATCCAACAACATTGCTGAATGGCAGCTGCGGTTACAGTAATAAGCTTACCCCACCTTTGGGCTCGTGCTGACAGAGTACCGCTGCATGTACCACACATTAGTGTGCAGCCATATAAACACAACCCTCAGCACACACAACCAAAATATTGACACTGAATACTAAGTATAAATCATGGTAGCGTAAACTGTGTTTGAACAAACATTATGAGTGAGGGAGACTTTACCAGTCTTTCATGTTTCACAAGTGTGGATCCCTCTCCCCAGGGAACTGAAGGCAGAAGTCAGCTTTGACTCTTCTGTCTGCCTTTACTTACTTATGATTTAACTTGAGATTACCCAGGCAGAAGTCTCTACAGAGGAAGCGAGACAACATGATGATGTTCTCTGTCCACCAAACTTAAAAATGAAAACAAGAACCCACAAAACAAGGTCAAAATTGTTGTCAGTGTTTACTCTGTAGTGATAAAAATTCAGCTGTCACTCAAACATACAAGAGTGCACCAAGTCTGAACAGTAATTGTGAGCCAGAAACTTTGTGATTCTATTACAGTATGTTATATGTGCTACTAAAAGGTAAACCATTTTCTAACTGTGGCACAAATGTGACTTCAAGTGTGGCAGCTCAGAAGACTCAAAATGTGACGGGTCACACACCATCATGATAAAAAATGACCACTATGTTTTGGCAAGCTGGCTGCATTTCAATGCTCTGTATGATGCAAAACTCCCCTCCTAAAAATCCTGAACAGTGCAAGCTAAAAATTGCATCCAACAGTACTAGACAGCCCTCTTTCAATTTTTCCACCCTAACTTATGGCTGTTAATCATCTATAACAACCAGTGTTTTGCTGAAATAAACTAGGTTTCACTTCCACTTAAACCCTGAGGTATTTAAAACCCACTAATGCAGTCCCCAAAAGTACAGGGGCCAGTCAGAAACAAAGATAAGGCTTACCACAGTACATAATTTTTACCTCTTCAAGTTCTCAAACAGAAGTATGAATTTAATGCAGTAACAAACAGGAAGGGAACAGGCATCCATAATAAATGCTCATAACAAAACAATGTGACGTTATTTCAGTTAACTCACAAAATGCTCTATTGGAAGCTTAATCAAAGAGCCTTGTTCCTCACATGGCTGCACTTTAGATCTTAAAACAAGAAACAATAATCAGAAAATTTAATGCTTAACAAAGTTAACCTGATAAACCTACACAGATACACTGCTGAATGTCATATTTCATAGCATGCAAATCTTCTACCCTAACTCTTCCTCCCAGAAGTGATGGGCAAGTGACAGTTCACAAGGTTTCACAGAGGGAATACTATGCAGCATCTTGGCTTTAATCAGTTTTGGAAAGATATCCTGGTACACAAGGTTTATATTAGCCATTACATGGTACCAGTGTGCATCATGGAACAAATTACTGATTTCAATAGTTAACTAGTTCTCCATTAAGTTAAACGTAATTTAAATTAAGATGAAAATCCTTTTCCACTTACTACTTGTGCTTTCTCCTCTTTGTTCCCACCTTTGTCTTTCTCTCTGAACATACCCAGTGGATTTAGAGGTGGGATTTAAAATTGCTAGCCTGCAAAATAAATCACAATGAGCCTAAAGCAGACTATTAACAATCTTGGTTTAAATATGAAAGGCTACCTGCAATCCTTCTGCTGTCAGAAGGACACTTTTTTGTCTGTAGTCTTTGCAGGTACAAAACCATTTAACATGAGTGCAGCATGCTTCTCCCAACCCTGATAACATTGAATATATAGATGATGTAATTAGCTAGCACATGGATTGTTTTAATTGTGTCTCCTCCAGTTTCACAGCATGGTAAAAAAATTATGACGCTTTGCCTTGAAGCTAACAGTTCCTCAGGATTCTGGATAACTGCCTTAAAACAGGTAGTGTGGTGAATTACATTTAAATGAAATGTGCTGATAAAAGGATGTATTTTAAAAGCCTCCATATTGCTGTGAAGGAGGAGGGTTTGTAGGTATTGGGAATATAAGTTTTTTTCTTAAGGTATATGCTGGTTGGGGCATTTGCTTCTTTGTGCCTAAGCGGTCAACACGTCTGCTCACATCTTCATTAACTTCGGTAAGAATCGACAAAATATCTTCACCCCTACAGACATACAGAGAGCAAAAGTAAAAATAAAAGATACTTATTAATGAGCAGATGGCACTCTATTATACACCTCCCAGATCACTTAGAAGATACAGTATAAATATTTAAAATGCAAAAAACCATATCCTTTTCTCCAAATTTCTCCTCTTTTGTTCTCATTTGAGTCATATTAAAAACAAAAGATATTTTCTTACCATCTTGCTTGATTCAACCATTAAAGAAAAATAATGGAATGAAGTATTTTTACCTAAATCCATTCAAGAAACAGATGTTTCTGCCTTAAAGATAGGACGTTTAGAGGATTTTACAATAAACTTCACATCCCCCAGATTGTCTCTATGGCACTAGCAGTGTTAATGTTTTACTGGGTTTACGTGGCAGTGGGAAGGGAGGAGGAGCTGTAAGGGTGGCTTCTGTGAGAAGCTGCTAGAAGTTTCCCATGTCCAATAGAACCAATGCCAGCTGGCTCCAAGACAGACTCACCTGATCTGGTGGTAGCATCTCCATGATAACATATTTAAGAAGGGGAAAGAGCTACTGTGCAGCAGCAATTGCAGCTGGAGAGAGCAGCAAGAATATGTGAGAGGAACAGCTCTGCACACTTCAAGATCAGTGTAGAAAGAGGGGAGGAGGTTCTCCAGGCACCAGAGCCGAGATTCCTCTGCAGCCCCTGGTGAAGACTGAGGTGAGGCAGGCTGTCCCCCTGCAGCCCATGGAGGTTAATGGGGGAGCAGATATCCACCTGCAGCCCATAGGGGACCCCATGCCGGAGCAGGTGGGTGCCCAACGGAGACTGTGATCCCATGGGAAGCCTGCACTCGAGCAGGCTCCTGGCAGGACCTGTAGACCCGTGTTCAGAGGAGACCAGGCTGGAGCAGGTTTGCTGGCAGGACTTGTGATGACGTGGGGGTCCCACACTGGAGCAGTCTGTTCGTGAAGGACTGCACCCCGTGGAAAGGACCCATGCTGGAACAGTTCCTGAAGAACTGCAGCCTGTGGGAAGGACTCACACTGGAGAAGTCTGTGGAGGACTGTCTCCTGTGGGAAGGATCCCACACTGGAGCAGAGGAAGAGTGTAAGGAGTCCTGCCCTTGAGGGGGAAGGAGCAGCAGAAAAATGATGAACTGACTACAATCCCCATTCTCTGTCCCCCTGCACCGCTGCAGGAGAGGAGGTAGAGAATTCATGACTGAACGTAAGCCCAGGGAGAAGAAAGAGGTGGGGGATTAAGATCTGGTTTCATTTCTCAGTATCCTACTCTGATCTGATTGGTAATAAATCAGATCTAATCTCACCTTAAGTTGAGTCCGTTTTGCCTGTGGTGGTAATTGGTGAACAATTTCTCCCTGTCTTTATCTCAACTTATACACTTTTAATTATACTTTCTCTCACCTGTCCAACTGATAGAGTGGCTTTGGTAGGCACCTGTGTCCAGCCAGGGTCAGTCTACCACAAACCTAACTTTATCAGTGGCAAGCAAACAAATCATCAGTTTAACTAATTTTGTCCACCTCAGAACATGGGTTAGCGTTCCCATGTGAATTTGCCTTTGGAGCTTAAAAAAAAAGGGGGGGGGAAGTTCCTCCCATTTCTTCATGGAAGAGCTAAGCAAAGTATTTACCTTGGTACCAACAGCTGTAGCTTGCTGCACAGGGCCTGAATATACCAAGCACCCTCTTCAACATGCCGGAAGGACACATATCCATCAATTGTGGCCATGCCTAAGAGGAAATCAGCCTCTTCAGGAATACTTTCAGAAGGAGAAACGATCTGTTGCATGGAAGACGAGTCTGGAATTCGTGCATCAGCTTGAACAGAGACAGCACACTGTACCTCTTTACCCTGGCATGCTTGGATAAAGAAGAGTTTAGGTTTTTCCGCCAGCTGTGGACACTGTTTTGCAGTGAAGTGGGACATGATTGTGCGGATTGATACAAGTTCCTCATCTTTCCCATAGACTGCTCCTGACTCTCCATGAGATAGAATACAACATATAAAACAGTCGCTGTCTTTGTGACCTTCAAAATGCTGCGAAGTTCGCATGAGTTCTTTAATCTCCTGAGAAGTCAGATCTGTGTAAATCATCACATCTAGACCAAGCCATGCGAATACTCGCTTCAGTTCCTCTGTAATTAAAAAAAAAAGACAAAAGGAAAAACTCAGGCACTAGTAAACAACTTTATGAAATCACTATGCAAACTAATCTGAACCAGGAAAGACCTTACATCTTCTGCAGATTCATCCTTATGCTAGTATCAACTAAAGGTTAACTGGAATAAAAAAAAGATGGCATCAGCTCAGAGTTCCTGGGTTTTCTAGAAAAAGTAATGACATTTTACAATGTATAATGACATACTAAGTGAGCTCACAAATGACACCTGAAAACATGAGGAATCCCACCACCCAAGCTTCAGTTTAGAGCTTTCAAAACCTTCCTCACATTTCATTTTCCAGTTGCAGTTTAGTGAAACTCATGTTAGAGTTTCATACACAACAGATAAATAAAAGGAATGGAATAAAACAAGAAGTATGCACAGAGTTGTGTGATTATGGAATTTCGCATTATATTATGTAAAATGATGGCTTACTTTAGTTTTAGTTCTTTATTATAGCTATAGATAAAGGGTAAGTAAAGAGATTCTCAAAATTATTCAAGAATGATCTAACTGCATCAGAAACTGTGGTTACTTTTCCTTTAACCCTTTCTCGCCTAGGATACACAAATGACAATTTAACTTATATCAAACATTCTACTCTTTAAGAATATTAACTAAAAGATAGACAATAAAAAATAGAGCATTATTAGACAATCAACTCACATGGGAAAACAGAGACTAATCTTCCAAAAATCTCACTTCAGTAACTTACCAGCATCCTTGGAAGAACCCCTCCTTTCATTAAGAGACTTATCGAATGTAACATTATTAATGACAAGACACAATCCTCTGTGTGGCCCATCCATTTTGTAGCTTGTCATCTTCTGTAGAAAGGAGAGGAAAAAAGCTTACAGCCTCAATTAATTTATTCAACTTACTCCTATTTCCTTAATATGTCCCAAAATTGGCATCCAAAAATTAGAAGCACCTAAGACTCTGTTACTTTTGAAAAGCTGCAAGTCAATGATGCTTCCTTGTGTGAAAAGACACGGGTGAAGCCTTGAGCACACACTGTCACCATGCCATCAAACTGTAGAGGAAGGGTTTGGCAGCTGGGTTGGTCATCTGTATGGAAAAGGGAGGATTCAGCAGCCAAACTCCGCAATCTGAACTGGTGATGGGGACAGAAGTCCCCAACTGTTTCCAAGGTCATGACAATGTTTTAACTTCAGATGGCAGAGGGTTCACAATGAACCTATACAATGTTAGACATCTGAGTTGTTTTTTCAAAAGCAGCAATGAATACATGGAGCTGGTGGTTCATACTGATCAACTGGAAAGGGATACAAGCAGAACAGAGATCTTGGAAGTGCATAAACCTGCCACACTACCAGTTTTGCTAAGACTTAGAAGTTACCTCCCACTCTTAAGAAAGAACATTTTAAAAACTGAAAAGTCACCAAAACTTCAGGTACCATCTCTTCAAGTACAACCTCGGGCTGAAATAAAAAACTTTCACCACTCCAGCTCCTTTCTGCTCACTAAAGAGCAACACACAGCTGCTTTTGTGCATTTTAGTAGAACAAAATAAAGGCAGCACTCCAAGCTCCTTCAACAGCAGCAAGCACCTTTGCTACAGCAGTCTGAAAATCAGTTGATGAAAAGATATGTTACAGCACAGAACTTCAAAAAATTAAACAGCTATAAACAAACACAGCAACTTGGTTCCTCAATACCCATGCCAGAGAAAAAAGCCAGAGGGAGAATTCAGCGGTTACACTAACTGTACAAGGTTAAAGAGTGTACACAAGGCTTCTAAGAAGGGATCTCACAAAAGAAGTATTTTCTGCTGTACCAAGACCTCTGTTTTACTGAGGAAGATTGATATATGCCTGCAGTAGCTTACTAAAAACTCTTGCCTTCTTTTACTCTTCTCACAAGGTGAGAAGGTGCTACCCCTTGTGACTTTTAATTTCAAGATGCCCTGAAGCTTTTTCTAAGCCAGATTTAGAAAGAGAACTGTGAAGCTATGTTTGTCTGTGTCTTGCACATTCTGCTGCCATCTCCAAAATGCACAACATGAGAAAATGCCAAACGTTTTGCCTGTAGCAGGAAGATAAGCAGTGCACTGATGTGTGGATAATGCCAAAGCTATTATATCTGTTTTGCCTCCACCACAGCTTCCAATATTGGTAAGTTTCTGGTCTCCAAGGTTAAAATATTCTCTGAAACATTCCAGTTGATCAGACTATTCAAAAAACTTCATGAGACACACAGACATCTCACATGTCCTTGCATGATAAATGTCATTACACATCTAGACCTCACACACCCACGTATTCAAAAAGAGAAGGATTTAAGAGATTGTCTCAAACCTTGGATTTATTTTCTGCATTGCTGAGTTCTCCAGGCAGCTCCAGGTTCATTTCAGAGAAGCCTTGTGTAAGACAAGCTGCTTTGTTATCTAGGGAAAAAAAACCAAACCAAAAACCAAAACAGCACAGGTATTTATGAAGAGAAATCCAATACTGGTGAATGTAGCAAAAAGGAGTTATAATACAGTATTTTTTGTATTTGAAATATCATTTCATTGAAAGGAGTAATTCCGTAATGTAAGATAGCATCATCATGTTCAAAGGACCTAATCTGAACATGCCTCCAGTTATTTTTATTATATACATATTATTTTTGTGACAAAGGCAAGGTTTCTATTTGTATGGGTATTGTGGAACAAAAATATCCACGGTGTAAAGATAGACTCTGAGACATTCAAATTAATTTTTCATTTGGAAATCAGCTTAGAAATAAACTGTCTTGTAAGAAGGATCTGCAGTGTTACTACTGAAGCTCCCACTCCAGATTTGCTTTGTTTTGTTTTGTTCCTGAATCACTGATAACTCTCAGACTGATTTTCAGAGCAAGGCTGCACTGACAGAGCTTGAAAGACGGCAAGAGTTGATAGATGTTGTACTGTTACACTTTGCAGCTGGTCTATTTGACGTGGAGTCACAAAGATGGATGCAAACTACTCACTGTTATTTGTACAGAATCTTTTCGGAGATCTGATCCAAAAATGTAATTTTATTTATTGCTGCTTTATGTACTTCTCCTTCTGAATGCCCTAAAATGCTTGTCTCCTTTTGTACAAATCATAAACTATTTAATGCACTCAAAACCATCCATCTTTAACATGCAACACTCCCAAGCTCAACAACATAACGATCTACACAGCAAAAAGAGTTAGAGGTAAAATCCTGCACCCAAAAAATTAACATCACAGTTTTATAAACAGTCAGAGTGTCCCATTCTCTTGTCCTCCCAGGGATATTTAAACAGAAAACTTGTTTTTTGTTTTCAGGAAAGAAATAATCTTTTTGCGTCTAATCAGACCAGCCATTATTTCACTTCCCAGAAAACGCATTAGTTCCTAGTAAATGACTGACAAAATACGACAGGATTTGCCAATTTTCTCTTGCCTCTTTTATATAAGAACTGAAATGCCTCAAATCTATATGCACAGGAAGCAAAAGAGCCTTCCAAGAAGACAACATTAAACAAAGAAAATAAAAACTAAATATATTTTCAGAAGTTCTTACCATTGATATTAAAACCGACTGATTTGATTGAGGTCTCCTATATTTTGAGTAGGGGGAATATCATGTTAAAAATTATTATTATACGTAACAAGTTTTCATAGCAATTTTAGCAAAATAGGCTTAATACAAAGCTTTTTAAGTAGAGAGTAGGAAAAATACTAAATTCCTAAGAACAGCAAAGCATTTAATAATGAAATTACAAAAGACTTCCCAATTACAGCAAATCTCACAAAGCTGGAAACAACTATCTTTTTTCTTAAGGATAAAGGGAAACAGCAAAGACTTTTCTTTCACTTCCAAATGATCCTCTCACTATAGGTATACGCAGTCACTATAAACAAAATAAAGGTCCCAACATGGTGCTATAACAATATATAGAGTTCATAGAATTCTATAAATTGTTGTAACTAGAAACACCTTCTAACAGTAAGTGTCAATGGTTTATTATACAGCATGGAAAAAAAAAGTATAAGCTCTTGTTATTTGAACGAAAAGTCAAACACAATCATCAGGATTAGGGAAACAGTCACTTATTCTTTTAAAACTCTTTCAAATCTATGCTTTCTTAATAAAACTACATTTACTTTCTTGCTGTGCCAAGTGCCATGCATGGAGGCTTCCCCAAACCCTGGGGACACATAAAGCAAGTACAGCTCAAAGCAGCAGTAATGCAAACCCTTCTAATATGAAATAGCTCATTTTCCTCAGCTCTTGTCTACTAGAACTTCACTGCTGGGAAGTATCCTTAGAAAGATCACTGGTTTTTCCCATCCACAGCTGGACTGAAACTCCCTCCTTTCCACTCCTTTTCCCCAAAAAAGAGATCAGTTTTAGCCCTGGCAAGTTTCCCAATGCGATTCCTCATGCTGCAGGAGGGGTTTAACTGATTAAGGACTGGTAAACTATAAAACTGGGAGTAGTAATGCTGAGCTTAAGTCAAGGACTTTTCAGTTTCCCATGTTCTGCCAGTGAGAAGGGACACAAGAAGCTGGGAGGGAGCACAGCCAGGACAGCTGACCTGAACCAGCCAAAGGGGTATTCCATACCCTAGAACATCAAGTTCACTATATAAACTGGGGGGAGTTGGCTGGGGAGTTCTGGCTCGGGAACAGGCTGGGCATCAGTCAGCAGGTGGTGAGCAATTGTATTGTACATCAGTAGTTTTTCTCAGGTTTTATTCCTCTCTCTTTTTCCTGTTATTATTGTTATTTTATTTTCATTTATTTCAATTATTAAACTGTTCTTATCTCAACCTATGGGTTTTACCTTTTCCATATTCTCCTCCCCATTCCACAGGGTGAGGGGGAGAGGAGGGAGCAAGTGGCTGCGTGGTACTTAGTTGCTGGCTGGGGTTAAACCACGACACAGCACCAACTGACTAACCCATTCTCTAGAAGGCCCCTGTCTAGGTTTTTCTCTCACTCATCTCTCTTCCTAACATCATTCCTCCCCCCTCAACTGCACATGACAGATAGTATTTTTGGCTTCCACTATTTGATACTATATGCAACTGTATTTCTTACATGCTAAAAAAATATGCTTGTTCTGTTCCTAAACAAAGTAAGAAGCTTAACAAAACCACAGCCAGTATGGTTTCAAAATAAAGGCAAGAAAACCCCCAACCTCCTAAACCACTAAAACCCAAGCTAGCAGTATGTACTGCAGTGTACCTCTGAGAAAGTGAATACTTTGATGCCTCCAGTGTGAGACAGTGAAGATTCCTCAATGGGCATGGTGTTCTCCTGCTGAGGCAGAGACACTAAGAGTAGAAAAAGACAAAATGAGAGAAGCCAAATGCCTTTTAGTTAAACTAGTATGAATCTGCTCATTAAGCAAATGTGTATCGATGCTTACTGAGAGATATATTAAAATAGAAAGCAACCTTGAAACACGCTCAGAAAGCATGCGGGAATGGAACTCATGAAACACTGAGTGCTGTTGCACCTACTGGGGTGCAAGTAGCTTTGTATTTCCCAGAACTTGCTTCCCAGTGCTTAAACAAATAGAACATTTTCCCCAATATGCTTATAGTCACTCCACAGGATGCTAAATAAAGGAATATTACAAACTGCAGTATAACCCCTGATAGCACATATCACACATTTAATAACAAAGCCTACCACTTCAGACACACATGCAGATACAGTTTGCTCCGCTAGCTTATTAGCAGGCAACTGCCTTGTCACAGTGTACATTCATAAACCACAAAGTGCCTTTTACGGGACAGTCATCATCATTTCAACACTATTCATGGGGAAATGGAGAAGTGCAACAGAACTATAAATAGATTTTCAGTTTTCCAGCCTGTTCTGTATGTGCTGGACTGCTCTATGGGGCCTCAG
This sequence comes from Strigops habroptila, assembly GCF_004027225.2. Taxonomy (NCBI): domain Eukaryota; kingdom Metazoa; phylum Chordata; class Aves; order Psittaciformes; family Psittacidae; genus Strigops; species Strigops habroptila. Next base: position 12,578,866 of record NC_044281.2, on the reverse strand, counting down.
ATATTCCAGCATGTCCCTACTGGAATTCAGGTAAGAAGTAAAACAAGCTAGGGACTGTTATGCCAAATTTGTGCGTGAAGATGCGTGATCCCTCTCTAGCTCCTGTTCCAGCAATCCAAACATAGGACCTTCAGGTTCAGTTGCCCAAACCCTTCTAGTGCTTCCTGCATTTTAGCAAACGTACTCCCCGACTCTGAATCTCTCACCTTTTGCCCTTTTGTAGCAGTTTACTATTTCCAGGAGATTAGGCGAAACATTCATACAGATTTCCTCCAGTATCTGTACATTGTTTTCAGTTAAAAGGCCCTGTTTTTCCAATAAAATCAGCAATTCCAGAGCAGACTGACAGCCAAAAAGAGAGAACAAAATACAGAATATGGTTATTGTTCCTTAGAACTTAAACCTACACTAGTATCTGCTTTGCTTCCTACCAACAAGGTCCAAAGAGCCAGTTTTACACCACTGTAGGAGGTGGAAATATTGCTCCATGGAAAGCTACTGGTTGTATTGTTATTTGGTATGGTCTTGTTCAAACAGATTCATCCAAACCATATTAATGACTCTTGGCTTTAAGAAGGCTTCATTGCTCTGAAATGGTACCAATAATATATGGACATGAATTTCCTTTGCAGATGGCTCAAGCAGGGTGAAGATTTGATTTGCCGCCCTTTTACGATCTGTGAACTATGGACTCTCAGTGACTGACCTTGGCACAAACCACCAAATTCCATACTTATGTGTCAACAGCATCCTCCTTGCTAACCCTATAAATACTGACCAGCCTAGCTGCAGATTATGCCCTATTCTGCCAAATACTTTTCATTCTTTTCCTCCTATTTCCCCCCTGCTTCTTCCCTTCTCACCATATACATATTTGTCTCTCTTCACGTACCAGAATTATCCGTCGCTTTGGAAGAGAGTTTTTCAGGAGGAATATGATATCCTTCAACGTCTCATCAGTAATGTTCTCTGACAATTCATACAGCATCTGCCTGTAGCAGAGATCCAGTAAGATAAAAGCAGAACAGAATATGGTATAGAAACTAAATCTATCTGAGAATTTAAAAATGGATAGGGAAACAGTGTGGTGTAGATGGAAGTAATGGAGAAAGCAGAATCCCGCTGCAAGCTTACCTGTATGGAGACACTTTTCCTTTCTCACGCAGACATTCTTGCACTTTCTCTTTGGTATAACCAAGTTTCTTGAGCAAGGAATGACATCTAATTCTGTATAAGAGTTCAGCTAGTAGGAAAGTATCTTTCTCATTCAGATATTCTTCAGCCATAAGAAGCTGAAAGATGTCCACTGCTGACTTCACCCCTTCTAGTTTTTTGAACGGGAGAAAGTCAGTACAGAGAAATTTTAAAGCTGCTACATCTTCAGCCACCAGACTTTCGTCAATGAGCAGAAGCTGCTGATAGAACTTCAAGCTGACATTATCCTCCATGTTGCTGGAACCAACAGTCTCCCTGCCTGAAAGCAGAAAGCAAACACTGGTAATACTTTAATCTTCAATATAATAATCCTTGTAATAAGATTTCATCCGACACCTGTTTGGATGAAATTCTCTGCAGAAGGGGAGTTTCTTTTTAAATAAATTTGAAACTTGTTTCCTTCTCCAAACACAAAGACCAGATTTGGCAGAAGCTCTGAACAACCCAGTCTAAACTTGAAGTCAGCCCCGCTCCAAGCAGAAAGCTAGGCTACGTGACCTCAAGAGCTCCGTAAGTTCTATTGTTTCTTTCAAACATCTCCCATGTTCAGATCTTTGCTTCTCTCCATTGTAGGTGGAAAGAGTCCCTGCAGTTACTTATTACAGCTCTCAGTGGAGAGAGCACAGTGGTTCACGCTTACTCCTTCATCTGCAGTCCAAGGGTTCATTCTTTTCTGGCTGTAGCAGGGAGGTGTTCCTCTGTTACAAGGCTAACACCCAAGAAGGTTCCACACCATGAAGCTGTGGAACACCCAACTAGTCCCAGTCATATCTTGCTACCAGACGGTATTTCACATTTGGCATAGGAAAACTGTAAAGACTCCCTTATAAGTACGTGAACTAAAACCTAACAGCATTCAGCACTCAGTTTAGGCTCTGCACAAGCAACTCAATCTTACTGAAGTTTATAATAGAGACTAATCACCCTTCCATTACACAAACTTCTTCCACATAGCCTAGGCAGTTCTTTTCTGCCTGTGGAAGATTATATAGGTAAAAAGGTGCTTATGCGCCTTCTGCCCAAATGGGCAGGTAGGTCTTTACTCTTTTGTTTAGAGCAGCTGGAAGCGGCAAAGCCTTCTACATGAGGGAGCACAAGAAAAAGTCAGGGAAGTGGAGCAGGGACAGAATCTCTCAATCCAAAGCCTTTGAAGCATCTGAGAGGGCAGCTCAGCAATAAGCCACAAAGGATACCATAGCACGTAGGAGCACAGAGAAGAGACTGTTGCATTTTTGTGCTCAGAGGCATACAGAAAATATAATCCCTGAGTGCAGATGCCCGATTATGAAAACAAGGTTTGACAGAACCTAGGAACCCTGAATCGTGTCCTGTCCTTAAGTCACAAGTCAGATCCTGTGCACAAAAAAAATGTCCCATTGCTTTTTCCTGTACTTGCTCTCCCATAGCTCAATAATTCTTCATATTCCTTCTCTACTCATATGAAATCCCATGTGTTGTTACACTCTCTTCATTTCAGATGCTATCCAAAAGGTTCAGATCTCAGCCTGTTAGCTATACACAGAAATTAAATGACTTCACAGTAAATCAGACTTTAAATTTGTTTAGCTACTTTAAAACCCTATCTAGATGCTTTAATGAACTACATTTAGCAGGATAACTAAAGTTGTACTGATTCCTGCCTAAACAAGTTTATATAATCCAGGTTCAAACTGAATTATGACTGTCCTGGGTTCAGCCGTAGCAGTCATTTTTCTCCTTCTTAGTAGCTGGTGCACTGCTGTGCTTTCAACTTCAGCCTGAGAACAACAATGATAACACACCGATGTTTTCAGTTGTTGCTAAGTGATGCTTACTCAGATCAAGGACTTTTCAGCCTCATGCTCTGCCAATGAGGAGGGGCACAGGAAGCTGGGAGGAAGCAGAGACAGGACACCTGACCCAAACTGGCCAAAGGGGTATTCCATACCACAGCACGTCATGCCCAGTATATAAACTGGGGGGAGCTACCCAGAAGGCCCAGATCGCTGCTTGGGTCAGGCTGGGTCGGCGGGTGGTGAGCAATTGTATTTTCTCCCCAAGTTATTTCCCTTATCATTATTGTTATTGGTGGTAGCAGTCGTGGTTTTGCATTATACCTTAGTTACTGGACTGTTCTTATCTCAACCTGTGGGAGTTACATTCTTTTGATTCTCCTCCCCATCCCTCTGGGAGCAGGGGGAGGAGGAAGTGGGGGGGGGAAGTGATTGAGCAGCTGTGTGGTTCTGAATTACCGGCTGGGCTTAAACCATGACAATGACAACTGAGAATTTAGAGTAAATGACTTCAATTGAGTTAAAAAAAAGATTAAAAAAAAATTAAGAAAACAGGGGCAAGTTGCATGTACACCAGCTGTACATAGTAATTTCATTGTCAAATCAAACTGAAGCAAGATCCAGCACTAATTCCTTTAAAAGAGTTTTCAAGTCTGTGTTGCTGCCATTCTTGGAAAGAGATTTTCACTCCAAGCATTGGAATCCCTCTGTACATGCGCTGCGTTTACTAGCCGTCTTTAACCTTTCTTCCCCAGCTCTGTACTGAGGGTACACTGGGCTGGCTCTCTTTGCCAGCACTACTACAGAAAGAAACGCTGCTGGCTCACAACCTGCACATCCACTGCTCAGCTTACTGCTACAGTGTTTTTAGAACTCTCTACCACTTCATGCACTTGTAAAACATCACGGTAAAAAAACCCAACAGAGTCCTAAAGCAAAGAAACAATCAATCAATCCCTATTCCAGTAAAACAACCTGATGCTAAGTACTAACACACACAGGGCCCAAGACGTACCTGCTCCCTAGGCTTGCCGCGGCTCACTTTAGTATTTACAGGTAGAGCTAGCAGGACATTAGCAGACAGAACATGAAACGCAGAAGAATGATGGATTAGCGTTTCCCATTCACGTTTTGCAATATACCCACGAAAGAAAATCACATAAAATAAGCAAGAAGGATTATGAAGTTCCTATTTTTTCGTTTAAAGTTTGACTGATAGGGGCTCTTCCAGGATAAGAGATTTCAGAATATACTCAAAAAAACCACCCAAAACCAACCCCAAAACAAACCCAAAACAGAAACCAAGGGGCACAAAGTAATGCTGAGGCCCAGTTCCACAACCAAGGGGAGTATTCGGCTCTGGCGCCGCGAGCAGCCCAGAGGCAGGCACCCAATGCCGGAAGGAAGGGGCGAGGTTTTGACTTCGGATTCCGGAGCTGAAGCCTTCCTTCGTTCCCTCTCCATTTCAGTCCCCCGCTTCTTACCTCCTATATGAACTTCGGCCCCGTCCCCTCTCCCGGCAGCTACTCTATGGGCGGCGCTTAGCGCTTCCCAGTTTATTTCCCGGCCAGTCGGCGATGCATGCCGAAGTGCTGAGTCATGACCCGGGCACTCCCTGCGGGGGAGGCGCGGAGCCCTAAGCTCTGCCGAAACCAGGACGGTCCGCGCCGCCAGCCCGGGGCCGTGCAGGACGGAGGCGGCATCCCGGGTAGAGGGGGCGGCAAGTGGGACAACGTCCATCTGGGGGCACGTCCGCGGAGCGCGACACCGGTGCCAGCGGCCGGGCGGGCTCCCTTCCTTCCTCCCTCCCTCCCTCTCGCCCGCGGGCAACTGGCCGAGCCCCTCCGAGCACTTGGCCTCAGGGCTTGTGAGCTGCCTGCCCGCTCCCCGGCCGAGGAACTTCGCTAAGTAGTCAGAATTTTTTTCTTTTGAAGCCATCGACAACGCTTCCGGGACGAAACCACCAACGTTTTCGCTTTCGCCGTCAAGCCATTTTAAAGCAGGCTATGTGGCACAAAAGAAAAAACCAAAACCAACAAAAACCACGGTTTTGGCAGAGTTTTTTTCACTGACAAGCAGCTTGAGAGTGTAGGAGAGGGCTTCGGTGGCGGTTTTATGCGGGTGTGTCTCCTCCACGCCCCTCCTGGAGAGTAAAGGGAAGAGGAGGAAGGTGAGGAGCGCTGCTCAGTATAGGCTCCTTGGAGCTTTCACCGTCTCCCACGACATCTGTATCCCGTCACATCCTTGGGTCAATGGAGCCAGAAAGGTGATGGAGTCTCCTTGCTTTTGCCAAAGAGCTCCTGTCCAACGCACCAATAGCCGAGTTATCTGTTGAAAATAAAAGGTTTGCTGTCCTTTATTCAGTCAGCTCATTTTTACAGAGCTGTAGAACTTCACAGCCAAACTTAACGAGCTGTAGAGGTTTACAAGATAAGTCGACCAAGAATTTCAAGAGTTGTTCTGTAGTCTGGGAGACAGGGACAATCAGTCTGACTGCATGCAGAAATTTTCTTCAGAAAATCAGCTTGAAATACAGCATTTATAATTTAGTCACCCTACATACTCAAATTTTAGGTGCACAGTACAGCAATGTGTACAGAGGAATACAAAAAGTTATGGGTGAAGTGAGACAACTGGCATCACAAAATTCCTGTGTGTTAGTAAGTACTGACTTCAGCATCACTTTTCTCTATGCAGCGAGTACAGGGAATCAAATCTACCCACACACTACCCTTGAAAGAGGTGTCAAGGCAATAAATACTGCTCAGAGGAATGATTACAGAATGAGTACTGCTGTGGTTTAAGAACCTAATGAGGGTCAAGACATCAGTGCAGAAAATGAGTATCTGATATCCATGAATGATGTGCAATACGTGACATGTCCCCAAAACTCTTTCATCATTAAGGCGGCTGTGACCATGTCTAACCCAAGCAGCCAGACACAAAGAGACTCCCTTTTTCACCGCAAGGGTTATTTGCAGGAGCCTCTACAGTTTTCAAAACAGCATTTCATCGTCATTTCTTAAGGAAAGGGTCATGGACTCTACTTACTGTGTCATGCACTAAGGTGAAGAACACGTACACTTCATAACCCCCAAACCTACATAGTCACAAAACTGTCAGAAACAGAATATACCCTACTGATAATATTTTAAGTAAATAGTTGTATTTAGTGACACTCAAAAAAACCCCAAACCACCAATCCACAAAATCCACCACATCATTAGATCCTTTAAGAACAGCCTCTATTGTTCTTACTTTCTCCCTTATCTCCTGTTTCCTTCTTTCTCCTTCCGGGATCAATGCTGTATTTCTCCTCCAAATCTTCTTTTCCCTACTTGTTCTTCTCTTGGTTCTCCCTGCCATTCCCATTCATGTTCCCAATTGAAATTTCAGTATTTCTTTCCCTCATCTCTCTGCCTCCTCTTTGTTCCATCTCCCTGCTTTTGGTTGTCTACAAGGCAGCAGAAGTGCTCATCACATGCAAAAGCTAGTAAGGGAAATGGGAAAAAGTGAGGTTAATTTATGAAAGAAATCAAATTTATTAACATCACATTGATATATATGGTAACGAGGAATCATATCGTATTTCTACAACCACAGGAAATATTTGTTTCACCATTAGCTTCATTTGCCAACCATTCCAGAAAGTAACTTCTAAGATTCCAAATCTGTCATTTTATAAGCCTTCTCTTACCCCGTAAAAAATTAGCAAGGTATAGTTTCAAAATTAGTTTGTTCTTTATTCTAAGATAATGAGTTACTAAACAATCAGGGTTATAAATTAATGTTATTTTTATTACCTATCACATATAATATAGACCCTTCTGTTGATGCAATGCAGTAAGTTCTCTAGTTGGGTGCGTGGAATACTTATGAATGTAGTTTTAAGACACAAGTATTGTTAAAGCCAGAAGCAATATGGCACCAGTTTAAGACCAGTTCAATGAGCCCTTTCTTAGAAAACAGTAAAATGGAAGAAAGACCTGCCCTCTCTTCCTGCCCCACTATGATGTGTTTATTTCCACACTTAAAACATCATGAAATTGGATTTAATATTTTTGCTTTAATGTTCATAGGAAACAAGCTTTTGGAGAATGTCTGAATTTTGCAAAATATTCTTTTCTGTTTTTCCTTCTATGCCTGTGCCTACATAAAATTACAGTTACACATATAACACATTGATGACATGAATTTTTGGGTTACGTTTCCCAATTCAAACCTATAATAAAAGTATATGGAAACTTTTTAAAAGAGAACACTATAGTTTATGAAGCGGAAAAAGAAAAGCCTGGAATGCACAAGCTTGCAATACAGGTGAGTTATTTTCCTAAATTGTGCAAAAATTTCCTCACAACCGTGCATGTAACTTCCTAGAGTTAACATGCAAATAAAATGAATACAAAATAAAGAGCTGAATATTTAATCGCAATATATAATATGTACTTTCCGTATCATACAAAATGGTACATTAATATCAATAAATAAGTATGTTAATAGTAACATTTTATGTGGATAGTTAAAAGATTATAAGCTAAAACCAGTTCAGTGGGTTTCTCCTCTTTGTATGCTCTTAATCTCGGTCTATATCGCATAATAAGGAAGGGCTCCCAAGGACTTTTAAACTTCCATATCTACTCTTTGCCACATAAAAATTATTTTTACTTTCAATTAGAGTAGCTACTTGAAAATGCATTTGGTTTTTTGGTTTTTTCTGAATGTAACTTAAGAAACCTGGTTCAAAAAAAAAAAAGTTGATAAAACTGATGTAAAGCCAACATCTAAGTACAACATAACGTCGAGGAATTAAAAAAAAAAATCACTGTTATTGGAGTAAATTTACTGGCCAAGCACTCCTAATTATTCCCAATATACTGACATATACTGATAGTATACAATGTACAAGGTATTCTATCAATAGGCTAGCTGCCTGATAGACTTGATCTACAATTAAAAGTATTGTTGGTGAAGTTATATACAAAAGCACACGTGCTTTTTGCTCAAATTAAATACAGCTACACTAGCAAAAAAAAAAATCTTTTTGCAGTATACTTGTTCAAGGAACTAGCATACCCTGCATTAGCAAAACCCCCCTTCTGCTGCCATGAAACACATGCCAGAAGGATGTATGGCGTGACTACACAAGAAACCAAGCAAGGCATTCCCAGGCCCTTATTTTTTTTTCCTGGACAAGACACTGCATTAGGAGTATTAAAAGTAGGCAAGTGGTCTACTTTAGGAGGAAAGAGAAAGCCATAAATTTGGTGACATTAAGTTTTAATACAGCTCATACTGTATTTACAGTTTTCACTCATGTCTTTTTCAGAAGAACAAGAGCAACTTGGAGGAGAAAAAAGAATCAATTAATAGACATGTCCTTTTTCATGAGCAAAAGCAGCGAGTGTGGTGTTTAATCCACTTTTAAGAGCCAGTGGCTGCACACAACACGGGGGTTCAAATATGATAAAGTGGACTTTTACAACTATGCCTGGTCAATAAGTGTGAATCATGTTTCAGCTTCCATAATTCCTGCCAAAATCCCACATTTTTTTACCTGGGTGGTAGATTACTGTAAAGCCCTGCCACATGTAGGCTCATTTTTGCATCAGCAGAAAACATAGTTAGCCCACAATATGGCAGACTGTCTCATTTATTAACATAGAACTGAACCCTTGTGTGCTGTGGATAGTACTGACAGCAGTCCTGGATGAATCACTTTTAACACAGCAAGCAGATGGAATCCAAATTATTTAAAAGACCATCTCTCTCCTCCTTCTGTTAAGCTAGTCTGTGGAGGAACGCAAGCCAGAACTTGTTAATGAACAACTGGCATTGCTAGGTAGGCATTCTTTCCCGACATGTTTCCCATTATTAGGTGCTGGGGAAAGTATCCAGTGAATTTCAGCAGTTTGCCCTGGCTTGTATTTGTTTTAAGCATCAACAGAAGAACCTAGATCAGTGCACTGCTAATAGGTATCCTAAAAAAGAACCAATGAAACAATAAATACACAAAACCCTGGGAAACCAACAACTGTACAGTTTAGAGCTCTTTCCAACCTGTTTACCTCTGGTACATGATTGAAAGATCTGTGGCAGTGCTGTATGATAGCCACCATTCTCATCCAAGCTTTAGGAACCTTCTGTATTAGAATATAATATCTAGTGCCTTAACACACCAAAATGCTTCTAAATCCCTGGGGTTGGAAGCAACAGGCACTTTAGATATACATGCAGTAACAATGCATAAAGTAAGAGCATGTGTAAGAACTGACTGGATCATAGTAAGTGTTTCTCATTAGCCACTTCAGAGAGATCCTTTCCAACAGCAGTTAAGTGGCAGAAAGAAAAAGTTTCCTCCTCAGTGTGTGCTGGAGCAGAAGTGAATATTGTTGGCTTGGGTCAGCGGTCTTATTCCATTCATAGACTTTTCTGTTCAGTTCTGTATGGATATCCAATACAGAGAGCTTCCTGCAGGAACAGAAGTAAAAGCTTTCTATTAGAGAATGAAGCAAGACATCATTTAAGAATCCACAAGAGAGAACACAACTTTAGACTCAGCAAGGAGAAAGTTTCAAATGTCAGTCTTTATTGCAGAGGTTACACCTCTAAAACCAAAGGCTGAATATGCATTTTGGAGACAATCTGTTACAACCAAAATCACTGTTGTGATATTGGTTATGCTAATATGATGATCTGTGATTTCGTTACAAGGTTTTAGGGTTTGTAAAAAGGTACTAAATGTTAACCCCATAACTACCTTAAAAAAACCTTCCTGCGCCATTGTTCCAGGATCAGGTATACCTGTCTTTTAACCTATGATACAGCATGACAAATGACACTTTTCAGGATCAGACAGGATGAAACTTAAGGTTTCTCTTTCTATAGGGCAGCAGGCTGTCATAGGAAAAGAGTTGGTTTTTTCCTTTTTTTTTATTTACCTTTTATGAGGACTGCAGAGTAGCTCAGCCAGGCAATGCAGATAATATGAGGATGAATTTGAAGATTTTTCTAGTGTAGACACGTTTACCTTGCAGTGACTCCAAAAGATGTCTGCTACTTGGGGAATAGTGGCTTGCCATGGGGTTTCTGCATTAGTTAAGATGTTCTCATTATTCCCATCTACTTCCAACAAACTAGTACATTCTTGCTCATTGTCTGGCACAATGTAGCTCTGAATAAAAAAAAGCTTTGGTTTTCCTAGGAGTTCAGGACATGAATCTGCTCTGAAGTACTTCTTTACTTGTTCCAAAGGGAATCCAGAAAAGGGATGGTCCGTACAGAAGATGCTCTTAGAATTTCCACGGCTGACCAATATGCAAATGAAGCTGTCACAGTTTCTGTGCTTCTGCAACCTTGCAATGTCAATCAATGTTTGATTCATGGTGTTCGTATTTAAGTATTTGTGACAATGAACATCATAGCCTAAGCCTCTGAAGGTCTCTTCCAACATATCTGAAAAAAGCAAGATGTAATTAAATCACAGCACATCAAGACTCAATCTCAAGTATCTTGAATTACAGTATTTACAGTATTTCACTATTGCAAATAATTTATTTCCCCACAATAATTAAAAAATCAAGAGTACTTAATGTTGATCACATTACATACTTATAGTGCTATATGCGTGTTGTCTTTAATATGTTTATGTACTTCGTGATAGCAAAGACACTATTATTTGGTACGTGATCTGTTCCAAATTCCAAAGGCATTTGCACGCTTTAACTTAGGCATTTAAAATATCAGACTAGAGAAAACATTAGAAAATACTTCACACACAACATTCTAGAAATGGTAAGGAGTGATCTGGGTAGCATGGGAGGACTATTTCACCTTTTAACACATCAAAATTACTCTGAGTGGGTTACAGAACTGCACAGGCTCCCTTTCATCAGTCAAAAAGGAAACTGCTGCAGTCAGTTATACTTCCTATCATATAAAATGGACTTTACATGATGAGTTCCAGGTGGAGAATGGACACTGGAGTCTGAACTGTGACAAAAGGGCATTTTCAGGGACAAAAAAAAAGCTGAAAATGAACCCTTTCAAATGTATTAGAAATTAAAACTGTAGATAGCCAAAAATCAAGATTTAACTCTTATTTGTGCTGCAGGAAAATGTGCTATGCTCTGAGTAACTACCTTGGATGTTTATTAATATGGGAGTGAAACCAGATATGTTATGGTTAAAATCACTGGCATTTTTTAAGTGTTCAGAGAACCACAGGACACTACTAGGATACCTGTAGCATTGTTATCTTCAGAATAAACCATGCACAGTTTCTGATATGACAGGAAACATCAAGTGCCATGTTTATGTAAAATGCCTTACAGCCACACGAAGCTGGGCTGTTCCTGGACTTCGAAAGTTTAACAATCCCTAATTAGCAGAGGCTATTTCAGAGGTAACTGGTGGCAAAGCATAAGTTGTACTGTCACACATGCCCATACTGAAAACAAGGAACAGAACTTGTAACTTTCCTCAGCAAAACACAAACTATACTATAGCAAGGTGATAAACTGGAACTAGAGAGTTTCGTTACAGCTCTGTTGGTTTGATTAAATTTTGTTAAATAATTAAAAAAAAAATCTGGATTTTTTTTTTTTTTTTGGAAATAAAAGGAAAATCCCCTCTATTTTAGGCAATAAAGACTGCTCTCAAAATTCAGGTGGAAGATTCAGTATTAACACTGTTGAGCAGTTATATACTCGATGAAGCACTTCATCCTTTAGAGGGCAGCAGTACATACGCAAAAAGTTACAGCAACGAGAGCGCTTTTCCTGACACACACTAAGTGTCATAATAGAAAAAAGATTAAACCAAATAAGCTTAGAGCTGATACCTTAGTTTAACAATGAATCAGAAATTACACATGGTAAGCTTTGGATACAGCAATTTTACTTTAAGGCAAGATAAAACGCAGCATTACATGCTGCGGCTTGAGATCAGAAAGCTCTGTTTCTCCAAAAGTAAGTATCTCCCAGCAAACCGCTGCTGACTTTGGAGCATTTCCACTCTACATAAAAATTTATACTTTCCTCCCCTTGATCGTTTACAAGGTAAGGATAAAAACTGGCTTCCAAGTGGAAAAGTCAAAAGCAGCTATTTATAAAACAGCAAGGTGCATTTCAGTTTGAATTTTATCAGCATGTACTGAACTCTACATTATTTACACTGAACATTTTCAATTGCTGGAATCCTTGAACATGCAGGATTTATAATTGATTCAACTTCCTCAGGCTGAATCTTGGATAGCTACAGACTCTAATGCACACCATAGATAGAATTCTTAATGTTCTCCCTGCCCACTTTTTTTCTCTTCTATTTTCAGACTCCAGAAGTAGTGTGGCACAACTCTACAGAGTAGTGAATGCCTTTCTAACAAACTTCTTTAAGCAATGTCATATGTCCTGTCTCTCCTGAATTTTACTAGCACAGTAATTTACTTAAGTGAAAGTCTTGCTTTCTATCATGTTAAAATGCTGATGATGCACTGGTAACATTAAACATCTGAGACATATACATGGTTTAACTGCTTCTGCATCCAGTGCAGAAAATGCATGGAGACCGAGGCACATTAAGACTTGCTTTGGGTGTTTTTGGCACAACAGCAGCAGAGCCATAATTTGCTAATGTATACGACATGCCAGACGCTAAACATGTGATCTTTGTCCTTTCCAGTCAGCAGACTTCCTCTGTCGCGCTTACACTTTCTGTTCTTGTGCAAGTACTGAAATGACCGTACGAGCTCATGAAGATCACATGCAGTGGGTTTTAATTCTTCTTTTTTATGTAATCTTTGTATTTAGTAGCAATTACCATGACAAAGGGGTCTGCACACTATACTGCCTGTGCAAAAGATCTGTGCCTTCTAAGGAAGAATAGGTCTAAATTTATGTATCCATGACTACAAACGTAGTGGTTCCTGTTTTCTCCAATGTACATGCCTTACCTGCTTTTATACTTTGTTCCATTTAAAAAAAACAATCAGACCTGGCATAGTAAAACAGTTTTGCTCAATAAATCAGGTCAGCACAAGCTCATATGGCATTAGAGACAATTAAATTTACAGGGGTTTTTTTTGTAAATAAGGCTATTTCTACACCTCGTGTTTTCTTTAACTCCCCTAGCAATCTTTTTTGCATTTGCTTTTAAGAGACAGAATTCCAAGTAATACGTACTTATTTTGGTACTGGAGCAGATTACACGCTACCTTTCAGATTAAGGCTGTATAATACTTTCCTTGCATCAAAAGGGCTGTTTGTTCTCTAAAGCTACCATAGAAGAGAGGAAAACAGGCAAGTAATGAAGCAGGCAACAGGACAGAGCAGAATGTTTGATCTCAAGAGCTGCGCTCCTGCCCCCCAAGTCTTTCAGCCTTTGGCAGGCTTTGTTTTAGTTTCCTATTGGGAAAAGTCAGCTTTTTTTCCTTTTTTTTTTTTTTTTTTTTTTTTTTTTTTTAAGAACAGACGTGAAGAAATGTTTTAGATTTTTTGCTTTCAGCAATTGCATCCTTGGTTTTTTGGGTTTTTTTGGCCAGAGGTGATTGATGAACTTGGTAGAACAGATCGAAATCAGATGCCAAGGGTACTTCCTAGGTGCATGTAACTGACTTAAGTGTCTTCCTTGTCCCTCGTTTCCATTAACTGCAGGATTGTGAATTACTTCCTGTTACTCTAATGACAAACTGTCTTGGTTTATATAATTTACCTAAAATATGATCATCAAGCAAACAGCCACAGCATCTTCGAAGACATCGAAACATCCACATCAATAATTTTAAGTTGGTCCATCTGCTGGACCATTAGTTATGAGAAAAAGATACACTGACAAACCCTCTTCTTCCCCAACATCTCCTAAGCTTATTACAGACCTGCCTGCAAGTACTCTCTTAATTTTTATTTTAGCCTCATATTTTACAATGATTAGAGAGTGGGTCTTTTTTGATTATGCAAGCATATACTTTTTGGATTATATAAAGGTAATCAGGAAAACCCCACATTTTAACCATAGCACTGGCTATCTTGAATTTTACATGCAAATTGTTGGGCTTTTCTGGGGGGTATTTTTTGTTTTGTTTTGCGTTGGTTGGTTGGTTTGGGGTTTTTTAACTAAACCAAGAGGGAAGAAAGAAAATTCCTTTCCCTGTAGCGCTATGGTGACACTATCAGTTAAACTGCGCAAGATGTGACAGAAGCATAAGTGCATTATTAATAAAGAATCACGTGCCTTCAGCTATTCAAAATCTGTAGTGTCCAATATGATTACACTTCACAGTTTTGGTTTTGTTAACTGATGGAAAATGCTGCCTTTACCATCTCTGCCAATAACCTGCTGCATGACTGTAGCTTAACTATTCTGTTGGTCTCTGAACATCCTTTTTCTCCCTCCCAAAATTCAGTCTATCCCCCTTACAAGTTCTTTCATTCAGAGATTCTGTGCCAAAAACCAAACAAACATTGTCTGCAACAGTTAGGATAGTTTGCTTTAACTGCTTTAGAAGACTTACTAGAATTGATAGACTAGCTGACCAGGACAATATTACCCTAGCCTGGCTGGCAAATGTACATCATATTCTTTACACTAAATTGTTCTAATTATCTGAGATTAAGAAGATAAGGAACTTCAGATTCCACAGACTTACCTGCATCATTGCCAATACAGTCTATTATCAGGCATATTCCTAGAGGTTGACTTTGCATTCTGTACTTATCATCAAACACCTGAGGAATGTGAAGGACAAGTGCTAAGTTAGTATGTCACTCTCTCAACTTACAGAATTGATTCTTTTCTCAGATTTCACAACCTCTATTCAATCACATTGTTGTTTTTCCACAGAGCAGCTAGCAGAAGTCTATCTTCTTGGGTGCAGTATGTCTTATCTACACAATAATAACAAAAAAATCAGGACATATAGGCTAACGATTCCCACCTCTCCCCCCCCCCCCAATTTCTGTTACAGGTTTAATTTTTGCACCCTTGTGTTATGCAATCTTATTACCATAATGATCCTTAAACAAAGACTAAAAAAAGCAGCTATATGGGGTGGAGGGACTTTTTAAAGACCTGGACTATGACAGCAATGACCCTTCTATAGTACTTCCAAATTAACTTCTTTAACTGTAACTGCTATTTAGATGTTGTGAACTATAAGCTTCATATTGCCAACACAATAAATGTAGAGAACTTCTGTGCTCTTCAGGTGTGCAAGCAATCACTGCTTATTGGAAAAACATTTATTTCCTTATTTAGTGGAACAAGCTCCTTGTTTCTAAATAATCTGTAATGACAATATCACAATTCCTTTTCCCTTAAAAAAATTACAATACTATTGCCATAGGTAATTCCCTGGTTCCTGGCCTACAGGGGAGGTAGTGAAAATAGCAGTCATCCATTCTTATCATTAATACCCAAAGTATGTCTTCCACCTGGAGAGCAAAGGGCAGGGAGAGAATAAAGAACAAAATTTACTGCATGCAAAGAAGCCCTGCAATTTCTAATGCAGATGGCAAGAGGTCTGACTTCCAATAGGTTTTGACTTAGCCTCCACTAATAAATATACAAGTTCTGTGTGCACATCATACATACGTGCATTTTGCACACTCCTGCTTCTGAAGTAGCAGCAAATACTTTATATTAAAACTATATCCTGCAAAAGCAAGTCACAGAACCTGTTTAAGGCTGAGGAAGAGATGGATGTACACACTGTTCTGTTTGCATGCAATTAAAGGAAATCTCAAAATTAAACAGAAAGAAAACTAAGGTAAATACCTGCAGAGGATTTTATTATATTTACACGCAAACATATGCACAAGCACATACCTTATATGATGCTGGTCCTGATTCCTGAATGGACATGTGGACTGGTTCTGCTGCAGTTGAAATATACATAAATAATCTTAGTATGTAGGAACCAGTGATATTTCTTTGACACCAGATCAGCTGAAGAGAAACCTATCTAGTTCAGCCAAGTTCTCATTCATCTGGACTTCTCAGTTTCTATGTATGCTACTGAAGTTAAGAAAACCCCAAAATTTTCACCTCTGTTATTTGGATTGCATTCTACATTGCTTATAACTAGAATAAATAAACAGTCTCTCCTACACTGAGATAATTCAGCCAACTGCTCTTCTAAAAATCAAGATATTTGAGAGGAACTTTGCGTTTCCAGAAAGAACACAACACACACGGTAAGAACCTGGTACTCACTGGACAACTTCCTGGCTGGCCTGGTGGAGAGTTCACCACTGAACTGACACAGAAACTTCCACTTGAGACTTCAATTGCACAGCTGTACTACATGACCTTCCAGAGTCGGCTAGTCAACCTCTTCCATGATATTAGTAATAAACTATTTATTCTGCTTAACAGCTATGAAAGTGGAAGCCCACAACAATTTAAATAAAGTTTTAAGATCTGGCTCCACAAGCAAAGCTGTCCTGGGTTCAGCCGTAGCAGTCATTTTTCTCCTTCTTAGTAGCTGGTGCGGTGCTGTGTTTTTGACTTTAGCCTGAGAACAACAATGATAACACACCGATGTTTTCAGTTCTTGCTAAGTAATGTTTACTCCGAGCAAGGACTTTTCCAGTCTCGTGCTCTGCCACTGAGGAGGGGCACAGGAAGCCGGGAGGAAGCAGAGACAGGACACCTGACCCAAACTAGCCAAAGGGATATTCCATAGCACAGCACGTCATGCCCAGTATATAAACTGGGGGGAGTTACCCGGAACGCCCAGATTGCTGCTCGGGTTGGGCTGGGTATCGGTTGACACGTGGTGAGTAATTGTATTTTCACCCTTTGTTATTTTCCCTTATCATTATTATTATTGGTGGTAGCAGTCGTGGTTTTGCATTATACCTTAGTTACTGGACTGTTCTTATCTCAACCCGTGGGAGTTACATTCTTTCGATTCTCCTCCCCATCCCTCTGGGAGCGGGGGGAGGAAGAAGCTGCGGGGAGTGAGCAAGCGGCTGCGTGGTTCTGAGTTACTGGCTGGGCTTAAACCACGACAAAAGCAAATACAAGAGCAAATATAAGGCAAGACTCAGTTTTCAGAGGTCCCAAATACTCTCTGCTCCTGGTGTTATCAACTGTATTAGACAAAACCACAACTATCAAACAACAGTCCTATTGATACAATTAAATTCATCTTTTGACTCTTATAGATTATCCAAACTCAGATAAAATGGTCTTACCCAGAATAACACTTTGTCCAATCTGTGATTTTTCTTTGTTCACATTCTGGATCTAAAATGAAGAGAAAGGTATCTTTTTCCTCTCTTCTTCAAGAATGTTCCAAAATATAACAAATAGTATTTTTCATCCTCAATAAAAACATTACATGTTTTAGATTCACATATATCAGCTAAGTATAATTACAAAATAACAAGTAAAAAAGCCCCAAACTGTTCCTCCTCAGGAAAAAAAATACCGGCTTGCCATGAACAGCAAGGAAAAGCTTGTTCCCTAACATAGAAAAACAAACAAAAAAACCCTCTGAAGATATGAATTTTGTTTCCTATAGAGCACCATGGAGGAACTTTCACTGAATTAGAAAGGAAATAATAACAATATTATCATAATATGGAAAGTCAATGCAAACTATTTCCTATTAAGTACTCTGGAAAACAAAGGTGTTGTGGCGTTGTTAGCAAAGACAGATTGCATCACTGGCGTCTTGTATGTGAGCTTTATACATACATATTTACTGAACACATGACAGAAATCATCTCATCAAATTCATTTAGCGAGACTAAATACTTTAAGTAAGGTCATAGTATCACAATATCAGACCTAACCCAAATATAAAGAATACTCTATGCAAAAGGATTTGATGACTTTTCACATACTGAGATTAAATTTGTTAAAATGAGATTAAAACCACACAAATTTAAAACAAAAAAAAAAAAAATCCAAAAAGTTCTCCTTCAGCTTCCAAAGTTAATACACTACTTTTCCTGAAAAATCCAGAAGTACAAAGAATAATATGTTTTGCAAAGAACAGTCAAAGCAAAACTTTTCACTCCCCAGAGTAGTAGAAAAACCTTCTCAAGGCACAGATTTTTTATCTCCAACTAATACGAAAAAATTCACAGAAGATCTTTAAAGGGGACCCATGTAAGACAGAAGATTTAAATTAGACCCTAAACTCAGCAAGTAACAGGAATAAGAGAAATAAAGGAAGCAGTATTTTTGTTCCTAGCAATCTCTCATTCCTTAGCCTCTGCAAAGATCAATCCCCTTTCAATGTCTGGCAATATTTAGAAAAGATCTATGTATACTTACCCCTGAACTATAAGGAGGATCAATCAGACTGAGATTAGGGAGAGATGCCTGATGTGCATTGACATATACTGGCTGAGAATGAACAGAGCACATTACAGCTGAAAACAGAAACACACAGAGAAATACACCATTATATACCAACTGTTTTATGAACCTAAATCCATGAAGCACGCAAATACTCTGACTTGTAACTCATAATTTTATCTTAAGAACACATCTGATCCTTGCTATCAAGAGTAACCAGTGGAAAAATAGGATCTTACCTTCATGTTTGTACTTCTGAATCTTCTTAATCAGGTCTATCCTGTGAATGCTTCGAAAACAATTTTCTATCAGATCCAGTTGATTAGGAGCTACCAAATTTAGTTTCTCCAGGTCAATCACAAGAGCTAGAAAACTCTAGAAGAGCAAGAGAAACACAAACTGTCCTACCAGTAATTTGTTCTCTATCAGTAAGTAACAACACAAGCTAGACAATAACATGGGGAGCTCATAAAGGTTGTATATTCAAGAACTAGTGACATTACCTTCTAAAACACTAAGAAAATTATCTGGAAGGTATAAGAATTCTTGGCATTACCGTAAGAGTAACGGAACCTAGAAAGTGATATTCTTAAAAAAATAGAAAAAAAGAAAAAAAAGTTTTTAAGGAAACAGTTTTGCATTTCCTTGCTGTAAGGATGACTTGTAATGTGACCTCACATGCTACAAAACAAGGGGTAAGAAAAGCTTTGGTGCATTTGCAGGACCTCTTCTCCTTCTTTGGATAAAGAGAGAAAAAGGAAAAAAAAAAACAAACCACAAAAGAAGAAGACAGAAATATTCAGTCTTCTACGCATTATTGTCAAGTTTTCTGAACCTTCTCTACTGAAGTGCTCTGCTTTCTCGGAAAACTTAAAACAAGTATTCAGAACACAAACGTACAGAGAAAGATGTAATTAAAATAAAACTGTTCTTTTCTAAGTGAAGCAGAGCATGAACCTAAAAAGTGACCTTGTAATTCAAGCTATATTTCATATGACTATTGGTTTGAGATCCTTCATATATAAACTTACTGATCAGTAACACTAAATAAAGACTTTTTTAATGCCTTCTGCATGTGAGGTTCATGCTAACAATATTCACTATAGGAAGTCTTCACTGTTCCCTCTTACTGTTTCTCATGCATCTTTCCTTGAACTGAAAACCAAAAACTGAAACAGAAGCCACTACTCCTCCACTTCCTGCCTTCTGTCTGCTCCACACAGCCTCGCTACTGCTTTGCTGTCTAGCTCCTTCTCTTTTTACTTTAACCTCTCCTCCGCTGGTCTTCTCTTGCCCCAGAGAAGACCAGCAGAAAAACATACCTTATCTTTCGCCATTTTCATACGAGCTGTATAATCTCTGAGTAGAAAAACAAGAGAACTCACTTCTTCTTTTTCCAGATTCTCATTAATCTCTACCATCAGTACCCTGAAATAAAGTCGACACATTTCTGAAGGATTAGCTTTCAGCAAGATCCCACCCTTGCCCAACTACCCAACATCTCCCATGTTCCAGTCTTAATGTACCATTTCCAATTAAACACGAAAAAGCCCACCCTGCTCCAAGATCCAATTTTAAAATCCCTACCTCTTGCTAATCAGCACCTGCATTACTCAGGCTGACTGTGTAAAAGCTGCTGCCAGGAAAACACAAGTCTCCTTAATATTTCAATAGGGATGAAGTGAAAGAATAAGGCAACAGAACACATTCTTAACTTTTTTAGCTAGTAGCTGCAGGGGTTTTATTTCAGTGAGAAGTTAATACAGGAAAATCTTCCTTATGAGTACATATATTTCTTTCTGAAGCCTCTCAAAGAAAATAACTGGAGCTTCTTAATTTAAGGCTCTTAAAACTAGAGTAAAATGTAGTAAGAGACACGTCCCCTGAGAAAAGCTATACTACAAGGCCATGTGCCCAAAGCAAACTAGAAAATAAAGTATCTCTAACTAACAATGTTCCTCTAAAGCATCATTTCTATCTGCTGATCTAGAACCGTACAAATATCACTGGTTTTATTAACACACACAAACTTCTTAAAGATAGATGCTTCTAATGCAATGACTTGAAAGAAGCTACCAAGCCTTATTTTAGGGACTAAACTTGACATATTCTTTTCACTAGAACTCTAGATATAATGCCCTTTTCTGCTTTTCTTTCAAGACCTATTTAAAAAAGAAACAAGAAAACATGTGCACCCCCCAATTTCGAAACAACCCACACACATTTTGAACGAAACAGAGTAGCCTTGATATCTGAAATAGATATATTACCTGTAATCAGGGACAAGTCTGAGACTCCTGGCAAGGTCAGCTTCCACTGTTGCCTTCTCAGTCTTCAAGATCCTCCTCAGCAAGTCAAACCTCTTAACTCTATACAACAACTCAGACAAGCCAAGAAAAGACAATTTCTCCCTCTCATTCAAAGCCATCAGGAGCTCCCTAAGGTCAGCATTGGCCAAGTCAGGAGCAAGGTCTCGGCATAAAAAACCCATCATCTCTTCTTCTTCTTCATCCAATTCTTGTTCAATCTCATGAATAAGGACAGCTGGCACTTGGTGCTTGGTCATCACTTTGTTGCTGTCCCTTCAAAACTGCCAGCCTACTGTTTTCTTAAACAGAAAGCCAACATGACATGAAGCAGACTCTACCACAGCACTTCTCTGGTTTTCATTCTTAACTTGATTCATTTTTACATAAGCAGTTCTGTGGGAGAGAGTTAAAATATACTAAATCAGTGATCTGCTGCACAAGTTCACAGCTAACTCTCCTATCTGATGTATTTCACTTACAACTAAAACACCAACAGTCTACACAGACCTCCTGTTCTCAAGGGGTTCTCCCAGCTGTTCATTACAGAACAAAAAGTATTTGGTCATACTAATCAGAAAGAAAAAAAAAAAAAAGAAGTTCTTTTAAAAGTAAAACCTTAATACAACTCTGAAAATTCCATAGGAAGTGAAAGATCATCAGCTTGCTGATGAATGATATTTCAAGTGCTTCTGGAAATGACTTAAGTTCCACAGCCATTTAAGTCTAAAGCTCTGACTTCTGAGCAACCCTCCACCTCTCTGCTCACTAGCACCTTTTCTCCCTAAAAGTCTCAAGGCACTTTTCAGGAAGAGTTTTGGGAGCTAAGAGGTAGTTTAACCACACGTTGTAGACAAAAGAATTAAAAAACCTCTACATATGAAACCACTGCCATCACGCACAAAAGAAATATTAACAATCTAATATGTAATATTTTAAAACGTTAATTATGTGTAAGTTAGGGAAAGTGTGGATTTTCTTATTAGCATCATTTAAAGTGATTCCAATCTGAATGAATTAGTAGGGTTTTAAGGATTGCCCACACACCTCCTCCATGCTCAAAAAGATTCAAGAACCACACAAAGGAAAAATCAACCTTATGTATGCAAACTGGCTCACTCTGAAGGTATAGATAAGCCATAGACTGCCTTTTTTTTCACGTGACATTCATGTTTCACCATACTGAAAACAGAAATTAAAATTCAAACCTAGAAAAACCCCCACCCTTGTGATTAAGAAAATAAGGAGGGTGCTATGCTCAATTTCCACTGCCACCAACTACGGAAATTCTATCTAACCTTCTCTGATCCCCATTACCTACATGGGGAAAAATGAAATGAGCAATATGAAGACAAATCTTAGCCATTCCAAGCAGCTGAGTCACTACACTGCATACTTTTGTTTAAACCATTCTGAAAGGCAAAAAAAAAACCCCAATTAGACTTCAAAGCCTAATATGCTGAAAGATTCTTGCACTTGGATAACTTTTTTAAAGCATTTTCAGCCTTTTACTACACATTCTGCAAGTGACAATCAACAATGTCACATACTGTGTCCGTACATTAAAGAGAATGAGACAAACTCATCTAGAAACCTTTTTATTCCAATGCTGTTTATATGAAAAATAACTCTATACATCTCCCTGACTTTGCTCAGAAAGACAGTAAAGAGGAAACAAAAAAGTTCATAGTCATCAGAGATAAAGCTGTGCCAATGGTCTGTGTATTCATGTCATGTAATTTGCTAATACTGCTGCAAGAAAACACAGGATTTTCCTCTCCAGTTCGATGTTTCACGTATTGAGTAAAGACTTCAACACAAAGCTTATGGAGCAGGAAGAGGGTTGAAAAAAGAAACCTAAGCTACTACATATTCTCATTTACATTCTCTATGAAATCCACAATCATTCTAAATAGCTGAAGTCTAATAAAACCACCATCGTAAAAGGATACTGCAAGATCACGTGAGTATGAAAGGGGGCAGGCCTACACACGGAGCAGCAATAACAAAATCTCTATTCCTCCTGTGTTCAAAGAACCAGGAAAACCTCTGGCACACTGAAGGAAAATGGCTGGTGAGGGGAGAGTTCACTGTCACCCGAAATTTTCACAGAGGACAAGCTCTTCTGGGAAATGAGATAGTTTCAAAGTGAACTTAAATACAAGCTTCTGAGTTTAGTTAACTTTCAGACTTTCCTGAACAACATGTAAGATTTTAAAGCTGGCTAATTTCTCACATACTGTACAAGAAACCACCTTTGTCACAGGCATTAGACTTTAAGTCTGCACTGACTTTTGAACCTGGGTATTACACTGCAAACAAGGTTCACAGAAAGAAATTTTTTAAGGTAAACACCCGAGAATATTAACAAGTCTATTTCCTCCTCAGACCACAAATCATTTCCATTCCACACTAAACCAGGCAGAAAAATACGTGTATGTTCATTAGATTCTGTGAAGCTAATAAAGTTAATTATACTCCTATTTTTTTACTATTTCACACTGCTCCCAGTCCTTACAGAAAACAACCCAAGTCAGGCATAAATTTCCTCCAAGGAGCAGGAAGCAACACCACTAAACCTTCATGCACAAAACCGCACAAGGCTTCAGTAACCCTCTGCTGACATTACCATGACTGGTATGCATGTACAAGGCTCAAGCAATATTACTGTTTGCTGTTTAATACCACGTAAGAAAACCTTGTTTCCATGATTGCAACACAAAACACTGCGCAATACACAAATACCAACGTGATGATCCAAGGCAGAGAAGTATTAAGAGGGAGGGTCTTTCCAAGCGAAGCAGGGAAACATCTCACACTTGAACCATGGTCTGCAATTAGCCTGTAATTTCTGACATTTGTTTCTTGAAAATTTCATATATATTTCTGCAGCAGCAAAACCAGGATATAACATTCACGGGTGTGGTTCCGATCTGGAAAATTATCTTTGTTTCAAAAGATGAGCTCATGTGAAAGCCACTAGGGAGGAGGTTACTTTGCTACAGCAGGCACTAGCTGTGCTTCCAATCCTCTGATTTATTTGAAGAGGCAGAGGTGCTGCAATGACACAAAGGTGACTGCATTTGAGTCTGTATCATCTGGCATTTTTCAAATTGTTTGGTGCATGATCCACAACTTCCACATTTCTCTATAAAAGAATGTCTTATGAGATACTTAGAGGAAACAGGGAAATCCTGCAGTAACTTTCTCATTACTGTACTAGGCTTAAATATTTTCATCTCGGTGTAAAAAAGTAGTGACCACACTGATTTCTGTTTAGAAATGCACCAGTTTAACACCCTAGTCTTCCTCATCAAAAAAACCCCACACAAACTAGAATCTGTTTTACCGTAGGGGGTTTTTGCAGAAAAAATAAGAGTTCCAAGCAACTGTCTATCACACTTGGAAAAATGACGCGAGAGGAAACTCCGCTCCGCAATACAAAAATGGCTCAGGCGGACGGGCAGCGTCGCCCTACGAGAAAGGTCAGGCCCCGTCTCTGCGCACCCGGCTAAGCCCGGCCCCCGGTACAGACGGGGACTAGAAAGAAGTACCCGATCCCGAACCACACTATGTTAGGTCACCTACACTGAGGGCGCATGTTAGTGTGAGGGAAAGGAAGAGGGAAAGATATAACGCACCCAGACGCGCCGGGGAAGTTTCATCTACAGCAGCACGGCCAGGTCCGGCAGAACAGGGAGGAGAAGCAGGGGGCGGTACCGGGCGAACAAACAACAGGCTCTCCCAGCACCAGGCGTGGTTCCGACTTTTGCTTATCTACATATTAGTGAGAGGAAGAAAACTTTCGGCTCGTACCTCTTACAGCTGTTGAACAGACCTGAGCCGCCTCTGAGCGTAGACATCAACGCTGTTTAAGGCAGAGATCTCGCCGAGGGATAAGGGAACTGCCTTTAGCCGCCTATTACACATCTGCCGAGCCCCGTTCACTAACCCTTAGAATGTCATCGTGAGTCCGGCCGTTAGGAATTAATGCTTTCGGTTTTGATTTCTAGTCTACCTCAGGACATAGGAGCCGGAGAACGCAAACCTCCCGGCTCAGAAGATGGCGGCGGAGCACAAGATTGGCAGGAGGGACGTCCCGTCCCGCGCGAGCGACCGCCGGCGCCTTTGTGTGTCCGTTTCGCAGGAAATGGCTTCCGAGTATGTGAGGAGATCGGCTTGGCTGTAGCGTGGTCGTGAGTTCCGTGTGTGTACAGACGTTTATGGGACTAGGCTGCTAGTATGAGAAAAGACGAAAGCTTTTTATTAGCCCCGGTAGCTCTCAGTAGTAACAGACCGTTTTCCAGCGAGCGGTTACAGACTTGGGGTAAGTGTGGATATGTGTTTGGCGGGAGTTTATACACAAGAAAGCCCCTACTTGGCTCATGTCTTGTTCTGAGTTCGTTCACAGTGAGGATAATATTGTAGAGGTGCGGGAAAGTTGTGTGCTTCCCATTTATTGTATAATCTTCAGTAAATTTTAAGTAATGTCTTATCCCTGTAAACTGGGTGTTGTGATGCGCTTTGGTGTAAACCAGCAATTTTCATGAAGTGACTTAGTGTGGTGTGCTAGTGGTGTAGCTGTAGTTTCTCTCTTAAAGGCTTAAAATCTGAAATTTTGGGCAATTTTATCTGCTGAAGCAGACAAAAGCCACTTCCACGTGTGGTGAAATTAGACTCATAATAGATAACTTCCAGCTCAGTGGATTTTAAAGCATTTACAAAACTTTTTTTTTTTTTTTTTTTGTGCTGCTAGAGATACAGCAGTGAAATCACAGTACTCTGGGATAGCACACTTGTGCAAAGAGTTACCCTGTCTTTGGAACTGCAGGGAAAACAGGGGCAGAAAGTAATCACCTACACTAGAATTTGATCATGTGCTAAGTGACTGTTCTTTGTTCTGAAAAAAAATAGCTGAATTCTTACTGAAATTGTGTGGTTAGGCTGTCACTTTGATATTAATCATTGAAGGGTATCGCACTATCCCTGCTGTTAAGATGTAGCATTGGATAGGTGATGATTCAGAAGATAACCAGATACCTACCGTGAATCAATATGTACACTTTCTCCTTGGATCTGTTCCATATAAACATGTTAAAGACTTGTAAAGTCTAATAGAAGAGGTTTAAGCAGATGGTATAGCTGCAGGCTTATGAAAGATTTTTTTGGTTGGTTGGTTAGGTTTTTTTGGTTTTGTTTTTCCCCAAAACCATAAAATGGTTTGGGTTAGAAAGGATCTTAAGATCATCTAGTTCCAACCTCCTGCCATGGGCAGGGACACCTCACACTAGACCGTGTCACCCAGTGCTCTGTCCAACCTGGCACTGGAACACTGCCAGGGATGGAGCATTTACACTTCTTTGGGCAACCTGAATAAATGGTTGAGTGAATGATGTACCAGTTTAACACAGCCACTACTTAAGCGACCAATATACTCTCTTGTTCACTTCTCCACTTATTCCTTAATTTATCAAAATTTTATATGCTTATTATACAGTTTCCATATTTTTGTAGGCAGTGTTTATGAGTTGTATGCAAGTGTTTTCATTCTTTCCCGGTTTCAAAGCTAAAGTACAACATTGTCTTCATTGGTAAGTTCTCATGTAAACTGAAACTGTAAACAAATATAATGTAAAACATAGAGCATACCAGTAAAGTTAGATGTGATTGGGAAGAGATGGTCCTATATGTTTCAATTTAGAGAGTGTTTCTTATAAATCTCTGGTTTGGACATGTTAATCTTGATATGCTTTCATAACAGGTTTGATCTATTTGATTTTGTAGATTCTCCTAGTTATAGAAAACAAAAAAAATTTTAATAATTTATGCCTCTTAAAATATGAACTTTTATGCTGTATGTCTCAAAATCAGACTTGGTATGGTCAGGGTGAGTGCATTCCATATGTATATATAAACGGCATCACTAGTTTTTCTTGTTATGTGTTGGTGTTGCTTTCATTATTATTAAAAGGCTAAGACACTAAGGGAACAGACTGTTTCTAAGGGTTTTTCTTTTCCATTGGAACAATGATAAAAGGATTATCTAACTTCCAGATTTTCAGATTTGTTTGGCTTACAACTGAGAATAAAGAACGTATAGAGCATCTGTAAAATCAGTTCCCTGTCATACATGTCCTACCCAGGCATGTTTTGATACCCAAGATGAAATCAGTAACTTAATTGGAAGACGAGTCCCAAGTACATTCCTTGAAAACCTTTTGAGGCGTACACTCCTAACTTCAATTAGCTGCATGTAGAAAATGCACTTGCATTGATGTAAATAGTCTTAGCTAATAAATGCTGATTTGGCAAAGATGTAATTGCGGGATAGAAGCTTGTAGTTTGAGAGTTCAACAAAGACTTTTGTAGGAAGTTTTTCAGGAGGGATTTCAAGGCAGGTTAATAACAGATGCACACAGTTACAGCTTGCTATTTAAACTGCAGCTGCCTCTCATGATGAGAATGGTTAAGCCCTGAAATAGGAATTCCAGAGACATCCAATTTATACTGCAGTGTAATCACTACTGTATTGGAATAATTTAGCTACTTCTCTGTAATATACAGATTTGGAAGATTATGCTAATGATGTAAGTATTAAAGGTAGCATTAGCAAAAACAATAGACAAATCACAAGTATCTTTCCAGGTGAGCAGAAACTGGTCTTTGACTACTGATGGAGATGGGATTTCTATCTGCATTTTAGAAAATGAAGCATCATGTTTTTCAGTTCTTAAGTTCTGTTTTTCAGAACTTAAGAAGAACTTAAAGAACTTCCTGATTCTGGTGTTACAGTCATGTACGTTCCTCACCTGCAGGTGCCACTGCTGTTTGTGACCCTGTTCTTTGCACTATAAAATATCTGTGCTGGTAGAAAGGCTTTTTTAATGTAAAGATAGTCATTGCTATGGTTACAGTGAAGACAGATTTGGTACTATTATTTTAATACACAGGAAATACTCCATCCCCAGGCAGGATTAGTGTTAAAATACATGTGAAGTAAAAATTTTTGAATATTGTATGTATAGTAATGAGACATTCTTATATTCTACAATACTGGCAAAATACATTCATCATCAATTAAGGCAGTTGTTTAGAGCAGTGGTTGCCATCCGGCTATTAAACCAGTAAATGATAACCACCTTTATTAATAAATTTATTAATTTTACCTAAACTAATCTGTTTAACTGTGAATATGCCCAATATATTTGCTTATATAGAATGTTGGTAAGGCTTATTCTTATGATCTTCCTTACAGAAGGAAAATCTTTAAAGCAGAGCATCTGTGGAAATTAAATTGAGTTTACTTGCTTGCATCTAAAGTTTATGGAAACTGTAGCTGAAATTAGAAGACATAAGATTTTGATCGTGTTAACTATCTTCATATACAATAGTCTTGATAGAGAGAATGATCTCGTTTTGAAAAATTTTTGAGGAATAATGAGGAATGCATTAGTTTACACAGCAGCCAAAATGGTCTAAATAAGCTAAGCAACATGCTAAGGTTATGTAAGCTGAAAATATGATTACAGTAACCTCTAAATCTGTGTTTATCTGCTAGTGCTTGAAAACACAATAATGTAGGAATATCTCTTCAGCTAGTGTCTGAGCTCTGTGTTACATCAGTGAAGTGGCAGGCTTGTACCATTTAGAAAGAATAATTCCATAGGAACTTGCAGCAACTTTACCTCAAACTCTGAAGAATTTGATACAGAACAAACAAACAAACAAAACCCAATGAAAAGTATTCATAAAGAAGAACATGAAAACAAACTTTTTTAACAGGAAACTAAATGGGCAGCAACTACAGCTTAAAGGTTTTCAAAATTTTTTTTAAGTCTTAAGCTTCTGCAACAGCTGAAATAGAGTTGGGGTGTGGGGGCAGCCAGTCAGCACGCAAGTACTGCACCCCAAATTCAAATTATAAAGAGCAGCCGAAGTGAGAAGCACGTATCCTCCACATACATTTTTCTGAACAACCATCTAAAATTCAGTTATCTTAAGTTGTTAAGGCTTGGACTCAGATAGAAAACAAGCAGTGAATGCCAGCCTTTGAAAATGTGTACCCTGGGTGGGACTGCCTAAGGGACAAATATTTTGTGCAACAGACCTTACCCAGTAGGTTCTTGATTTGTTTTTTGTTGAATGATGCAGCTGGATAGGGATGCTTGAGAAAGGATTAGGCAAGAAAAGTTGAGTAAAACAAATGTTTGCCCTATGAACAGTGCCTTGAGCAATGTCAGAGGTGACAAATTCCACTGAACAGTACAGCTCCGCTCCCACAATAACAGATGTTGATTGGCTCTAAAAATAAAGCCCTGTTATATATTCACACACAGCCTTCCTGAGCGAGATTATATATATTAAACACCCCCCCCCACCCCCATACTCTAGCTGTGTTTTGGTAGGACTTTCAAATTGTATGTAAACCTGCAATTTGTGACATAACTTTCCAGTTTCTTCACCATGGAAGTACGCTACATAATTGAGTAGTGGCATTTAGTTTCTCACTTATTTGTCTAATTTTGCTTTTCTGTTTAGTGACACTGATAGCCTGCTGTTGGGATTGAAAAAATACGTAGTACACCCTCCCTAGCTTATGTTACTAATGGCGTAACAAAATCTACAATAGGATATTTAGCCAGTTCTAATTCCTAGTGCTGCAGAGGACATATACTGTAAACAGGCCCTTTTCTACTGTAGTCCCCAATCTAGGCATTCTTAATGCACTCCAAAAGCTGTTAGTTAATTTAAGGAAAAAAATAGGAAATGTGAAACAAACTACTAAAAGGGACTAGGTGTAAAAATAAATAAATCTCTACTACTACAAATTTAAAGTTTACTACAGCGGGAGGGGGGGAAGCAGTTGTTTTGGACTTTTTTTTGTTTGTTTTTTTCTGGTTCTTGGTGGTGGTTTTTTTTTTTGTTTTTTTTTTTTTACACACATTACACAAGTATTTTGGAAGTCATTAGGATAAGGTACAATTACTGCAGAGTGAAACATTCTACTCTGCTTAGTAAATGTGGCAGTATGGCAGCAACGTAATTTTTGGATATTACATAGCAGATTATTTTGGTGCATAGTGTCTGCCAATTCAACAGGATTAAGTATAAGCTTTAGTATTTTCATATATATTGAGGTAGTTTCAGGTACTTTTTAAAGCTTAAAGGTAATGGTTCTTTTTATTTAGAGACATAGGAGTTAATAGTAACAAATTATACTTTTAAGAAATGACAAGTCATTCATTACCACTTACTAGCAAATAATCATTATTAAACCTGTAATTAATACAGTACAGTTTTTCCTCTTAATAGCAACACGCCTCTCAATTTCATTTAAGAGAACATTGGCAGGGCTTGAAAGAGCTGGCCTGATAGTTTGCTCTGTTCTTTAAAGGATGGTACAGAAAACCCAAGAGCATATGTATGTCTTGGGCTTTTTTCCCCCGACTGAAGTCAGGTAAATCACTCCAGCGATGTTTTTTGATCCTTCCACAAAAGTATAATAAAATCAAAGAAACATGTTTTTGGCTGTGATAGTCTTTAATGTGCATCATGTAAGTACAGAGTGAGAAGCATTCTTATATATGTTTCAGCTTATTAAGTTGTCATATTTGATCTTCAGTGATGGCCTCCATTCTTCTTTGGAGGAAACAAAGTATATTCAATGCCAAGAGCGATGACGAAAGCTGCAAATCCCCACTTAAGTCCCCTAGTAAAGACTTCTGTTAAGGTGACAGGTTTTGCAAAGCCACCCATGTATCTCCAGGCTTCATTACTAAAAGAAAAATGAAATCAAAAGAGTAAGATCAGTGGAGCCATTGTGATAAACATTAACAGGAATATCTTTGTTCAGGAAAAAAAAAGATTAAGGTATTTCAACTAGATACACTCTTAGACTGTAACATTTCTATCACTTAAATATCATTTAAGTAAGAGGAGTCACCACAAGTAAAGTTCATGATATTAACTCTAACCCTTTATGCATATAATTTGAGACACAAGTAATGCCAGCAAACATAATTGTAGTAATCTCCCTATACTTGTTGTCTTCTGGTTTTAGTCTTGTTTGAAACAAAATCAGAACCTGCTAGCACAGGCACGGGATGGAATGACTGCAAAGGTTAGTCGCTGTACTAGATGGTATCTAGCATAGTTAAATCTTAAAAGGAAATGTCTTTTCCAGTCATAGAAAACTTATCCTAATGGGGAGACACTTTCTGTTGTACAGTACAACACTTAACTATATTGGGATCAGAAAAGCCTACTAAAACTTACTAAAAAAGAAAAAAAGAAAAGGTAAAAGATTGTGTTTGGCTACAAAACTACAGAGTATTTAAACCTTACACTGTTTTGCCTTACTGTTTTCAACCTATAGTTACTGAAACATTGTTCGCTGCTATAATTGACTGTAAGTATTTATGTGTAGCACAACCAGTGTAATCTATAGAGATGAACACAGTTTCTGTCTGGCATGGAAGAGTATCTTCTAGATGCTAATATAGGGTACTAATCACAGGCTTAGGTTTCAAAATACGACATCTTTCACACAGCTTATACTGTATTGAATATGTCCATTCATGTGCATTTGCTACAAAGGTGGAAAGCTGATCCCCTGTTAAAAGGAACTTAATATACCAAAAAAGGTAGCCCTAGAGAGGGTTACATTTTCAAGACTTCTAGTGCAAGATATTAATAATGCAATCTTCTTCCAGATTACTGAAGTAA
This sequence comes from Strigops habroptila, assembly GCF_004027225.2. Lineage (NCBI taxonomy): Eukaryota > Metazoa > Chordata > Aves > Psittaciformes > Psittacidae > Strigops > Strigops habroptila. The sequence goes on along the minus strand of NC_044281.2, from coordinate 12,547,542 downwards.
ATAACTTGATACTTTAATTTCTCCTTCGTTAAGGAAGATTGGCACAATACTTGTCCTATGGAACTGGAATATTACTTTACATAGAATTTGAAAAGTTCAGGGAGAATCATCTCATGCTTTGACAATTTTACTTTGTTCCTAATTTCAGCTCCTCACGTAACTGGCTCAATTCCCTTCTCTTACCAGAGAAGCATTAATTAATTCTTTTATCTAGGAGGGGCAGCAAATATTACACAAGCTCTGTTCCATTTTGCTGTTTTGCAGCACTTCCTGAACGTGGAGGTCTATGCACTAAAAGATTAATTTACACTACATTTATGATACTAAACTGTGTTAATTTTTTAAAAAATGTAAGCCTATTGTTTGCTGAGAACAATTTTGCCTGAAGCAAAGGAAAAAAAAGAAAAAAGCTAACACTGCTTGCACTCCACAGAAATAGAGGCAACATACATTACATCAACTTCAACAAGATCTAAGCACACATCTTCTTTGCTGAGAAGGGATAGGCTCACTCGTGTGCAAGACCTAACACTACTTACATGTTTTGGTGGATAACGTATTGGTCATTGTGCCTGTATCATCATGAAAGATCACAAAGTGCAAGGGTGCCTTGCAAAATGTGGAGACTGCTGAAGGTGATGCAAGGTGTGACCTCCATGCAACAAAGTAAATAAAAACTTAATTGAAATGCTGACTAATGTATTCTAGACACATTTTCACTATTTTTACTAAAGAAGAATCTGCACTGACCAGGTCCAGTTGGTACTACAAGATGACATACTAAAATTCTGAGGCTCTTGCACTTACCGAGCCCATGGATCCCTAAGACCCCGCTTAGCTAGCTGTTCCTGGACCTTCTCTAGTGGAGTACCCTCTATCTTCCATTGCCTGTAGTCAGGGAGTTCAATTTTGCTGTGGCCGTGGCCATGGCCATGTTCATTTCCATGCCCCATACCTACAAGAAAAGAGTTTTTCATTTCTTGGACAATATCAGATTACTTTCACACACTTGTGAAGAACAATACGCTGTACAGGAAAACCAGAGAGGTTACAGGAAATATTCCAAAGGACCTTACACTGCATATGAAGCATCTTCTGCACTGTACACAGTGCAGTGTAGAACAGGGAGCTAAGAGGCTTTATGCTGCATTTCAGAAGTTCATGATTAAGCACAATAAAGCAACCTGTGCAGATTTCAGTATAACTGTGTTGTAAGTCACCACCACCATTACATTCATGAAGCAATGTGTAAATGTAAATTTTCCTTGCCAGAAAATAGTGTTAGAAAAATGATTGTTTCCAATGTCTGTGAATGGTTTTTAGCAGCACTGGGGCCCATCGAGTTGCAGGCTTTCCAGAGTACATCAAAAAGCTCAGAGTTCAGGTATGGCAGAGCTATGATCACCAGGCTCTGAAGAAAAACATAAGAAAAACAAAGACTTGGCTCCTCAGCTCCTGTTAAGTTGCCTTCAATTTAGTCAGACATAACTGTGGCAATAAACAGATACAGGACAGGTGAAAGGGCAAGGAGATGGACCTTACAAGGCATTTCATGAGGCTGGGAAGTACATGCTTTATTTAGGTATACCTTTGAGAGAACTATGAAAATATTAAGGTTCTTACTAAAAATGTGATCAAGGCAGATGGGAAGGAGAACATTTTCAGTGCGATCATGAAGGACTGTAAGAAAATAACAGCTTTGAAGTCTCTATTTTAACAAAGCACTTGAGACTTTAGTCAGGTTTCTTTCCCATTTTAACACATACTCGGTAGCAAAGAACAGATTTAATGTCCTTCATTTTTACAAGAATTGACTGGAATGTAATGGTGCAGAGAACACAGCTTTAAAGCCTGTAACTCTTGAAGACACCAAGCTGTGGAGACGAACAACGAGGATTCTCTTGCAGACGGAAACCTAAAGACGAGCTCTAACGCAGTCATCACCCGAGAAGCTCCCACCGCTCTGAACGCCAGACCCCTCCTGCCAGCCGTCCCCTTTCCACACGGCGGGGGTAGCTGCGCGCATGCGCACGGGCTGCACTGCAGCACGGCCCGAGCACCCCCCGCCAACATCACCACCACGGCCGAAAGGGCGCCCCGGCACGGGGCGGGGCGGGCGCGCACGGCGCCAGCGCCGAGGCCCGGTAGCCCGGGCGGGGCGGGTGTCCGGCTAACGGCGCCCGGGGAAGGGCGACGGCGGCTGCGCGAAGCCGCTCAGGCGCACAGGCCGGGGCAGCAGACACCGCCGCCGGCATCCCCTCCCCTCCCGCACACACACTCCGGAGGTGGCCGGGCCGCGGGCCCGCCCTCCTGCCCCTCGCACCGGCGGTGCCTCGGTACCTGTCCGCTCCGTGACCCTCCTTCAGACCGCAGCCGTCACCTGGAAGCGGAAGTCGGCGCTAGGACCGTCCGCTACAGGAAGCGCAGCCAGCCACGAGGGTTCCGGGCAGGTTCCGTTCCGCTTCCCCTCGTGTGGCGGTGAAGGCAGCGAGGCCGCTGCCCGCCCCTCTGCTGCTGGCGGCGCTCCCGCCGCGGCCCAACGAGGCAGGTCCCGCACCAGGAGCGGCGCCGAGGAGCTGGGCCACAGGGGGGAGGGAGACAAGCATGGAGGAGAGAGCGGCCAATCACTGCGGGGTTTGTTGGGGGCGGGAGCGGCCCAATGGGCGGGCGTATTGTTGAGCTGCGGGGTTGGCAGTGGCTGGAGGTGGTGGCGGCGGAGGAGGAGGAGAGGGTGAGCGAGTTGGTACCGGAGCCGGTGGGGGGGGGTGGTGGGGCCTGCGCCGGCACCAGCACCAGGGGTCCCCTCTCCCTTGCTTGCTCTTCGCTTGTTGCCGTTGCCCGCCGGTCGTTGCCGGCTGCTCAAGCAGGGGCGGAAGCCCGCGGGGTCTGTGCGTGCGGGGGCGCGAACCGCTGTTCCCCCCCCCCAGTCTCCCCCTGTGGCCGCTCGCCGGGGCGCCGCGCTCGGCCTCCCCTTTCCCCTCCCTCTTTCCCCTCAGGCGGGCGCGGGGAGCATCCCCACGCCCGGCGGTTATGTAAGCCCCGGGCCCGCTCGCCCCCGGCCGTGACCGCGGAGCGGCCGCGGGGCCCGGGGCAGTGCCCTCCCGCTGCCTGCCTGCCTGCCCGCCCGCCCTCGGGGTGCGCCTCGTCAGGGGAAGAAGTTGTGGGGGAAATCGGAGGTGCTCGCGAACCCGGCTGGCATCGGGAGAAGACTCGTGGTTTTCAGGGGATACATCTTGAAAGAGCATCGCTCTTTGTTTCCGTAGGAGAAGCAGGGAGACGTCCTGAGATCCTGGAACTGCACTGAAAGGTAAGTGGAAGTTAAGCATTCTCTTGACAGCTGCTGCTTGAATGAGAAGGTCGCTTGGTTCCAGTAAGCACCTGTCTCGGCGTTTTGCAAGCTGTGCCTGTGTAATTGTGAAGTGTCGTTTGCATTAGTATCGGGATAATTCAATTATTTTTTATGTTCCTCAAGGTTAAGTGCATGCACCCTTTCATCCGAAAAGAAGCTGTTCAAACTTAACTAGTCAGTGACTTATAAAGGCTGAAATTATTCCTCAGTTGTCGAAGAAACGATAATGTTGTTTCTTCATAGCGTAATACAAACTCTGTTATCTTAGTTTCTGATGCTCATAATAAGGACCACAATAAACACTATTTCATAGCATGATGCTGGCTGAATTTTAGGACAGGCTGTCGTGCCCTTTTTATTTATTTATTTATTTTTTTAATATCCTAATGTAAAGCTTCGGGGTTTTAGGGTTTGGTTTTTTAATATGGATATTGGGAATGCATGAGAAGAGTTCCAGGGGGGAATGCCATTATCATGTTATTAACAGTGAAACTGTTCTAAATAGAGTACCATCTGTTTAATCCAGACTGCCTCTGTCTGGTTTCAGCATTGAGTGTTTTTCACTGTGAGATAAAGTCTGCAAGATTCAGAGCAGCCTCATCTCTGCAGATGCAGTGTCAGGATGAGAGGAGATGTATTTGTTTTTTATTTTGTAATTATGTAGGGTGCAATTGCAGGAGGGCTTTTTATTCGTGAGGTGCCTAAATCTCTGTCCTATAAGGGATGAAGTTCTGTCAGATACCTGTAAAGTATTTCTTGTTACTTATTGTAGCTGAAAGTTAATGGGTATATGTTCGAAGTCCAGCATTGCTGAGGAATGTTGGTATTTTCCTCAGAAAAAAATTTCCAGTGACTCATAGACATGTTGGATGCCAGGCACCTTGGTTTTATATTTTGAATGAAAAATACAAAGTTCTGGGTTTATTTTTGATTTATTTGGTTGGTTGGTTTGTTTTCTTCATGGAGCTTGGAAGCATGACTTGATTATTTATGCATGAATCTATACTTGACTGGTATTGCTGAGTCTGTCAACATAGTGTTCAGTTCTGATCACAGAATATTGAATTTATGTGACCTATTGTGATTGAACAGAATTGTAGCAGAGGAGTGCACTCAGAAAGATTTATCTTCAAATACACTATCACTTTCAAGGTTTAACCAGGTTTTGGGTAGCTGTTTTCCCTTACCCACGTAGATAAAAACTCTTCATAGGAAAAACTGTGTGCAGTCGATAGATTGCTCGAGGTTGCTTAATGTTTGCTTGTTGAATTTCCTCTTCTTTCAGCATGGACCATACTCTTTCTTTTGAAAATAAGATTGCAAATATGAAGGATGTGATGTTTTGGGAATATAGGAAGCTTTTTGAAGCTGTATCCTCACCAAATAAGTGAGTCTGCATAATTTCAAGGGGGTTACAGTCTTGCTACAATCTGTTTTTGAGAAGAAAATTCACCATAATTGCAGTGTCAGCCTGAAGAAATTAATAGTATGCATAAGGAACTAACATAAAGAAAAGAAATTTTCAGCTTGTGTAGAAAATGCTGTATGACCTTTAGGAAGGGAAGGTCATTTAGACTCTTTATGCAAATAATCAGTACTTTTTGTGGTTTATTCAGTTGTTTTGTTGTGGGTTGTTTTTTTGTTTGTTTTTTTTTTTGGTACTATTCATGGAGGGGACAATTACTGAAAAGGTTAAGTGTTCTAGGGTGCAGTTATGTTAGCATGTGTACAGCTATGCTTAGTTATGATTAGCTGGGATTCCTGCTTATGTTGCTAGGTTAGAGGAAGATGGCAGGGTTTTCTCAAATAGCTTTCCAAAGCCCATGTTTCCAGATATTTGTGTTGATATGCATTCTGGATTACAGATTGTGAGATACATGTACTGTATCTCACAGGGTACTGTTCTCCTCTGCCTGTGCATATAGCATTCTCTCTGGGACTGAACCGTGTTTAGTGGTATGCTCTTTATGATTGTTTTCTGGAGTAGAGCTGTGTGACTGACAGTGACTTGAAGTATTTTCAGTTTTGAGATGGCAAAAAAGAGTTGTGGGGTTGTTTGGTCTTTTTGTGTGTTTGGGTGGGGTTTTGTTTGTGTGTTTGTTGTTTGTTTTTGGTTTTTTTCCCCTCACTTAAACCACTTAAATACTGTATATTTTTTACCTGAAATTGCATGGTACTTTCTATGGATTTGTATTAGTAGTAATTTGTAAGTCATTTGAAGCCTTTTGTCGGTTGAATAAAATGGTCAATCCTGCTTTAATTACAATAAGGATGGAAAAGATCTTTCTTTAGTCCACCTTTGTTTCTTCGGATGTTTTAAAAAAAGCTATGAAAGGTGGGGAAGCAAATTATCTTAAGTGGCATTAGAGAGCTAAATATCTTACACATGCTATCACAATCTCAAACTGCTGTTTTACCTCTCTTTTGGAAAAGTGATGTGCTGGCGCAACAGCCTTAGTTTCTTTCAAAGAACATTCTTCACAGGAACAGCCATACTGGGCTAATCTGCTGTTCTCTCTTGAAGCTTAAAGCTCTGAGATCCTGGTATGTGACAGGACCATCATTTCAAGTCCTGCTTGTCTCCACAGCTAAGCAGTGTTTGACAGTAGGTGCTTACACTTTCTTTTTAGGGAAGCATATAGGCTTATGCCTTAAGTCACCTCTCCCAATATCATCCCAGTGGGGATGATAGTTTGTATAGATTTTTATTCCATGGATATACATAATTTTTAAACCCTTTTGAGTTGTTTATGGGTTTTGCATCTACCATGGTTTCTGGCAATAGGCACCATACTTACTGTTTTGCGTGAATAAGTCGTTCCTCTGTTCTGATTTGAACCTGTTGTGTGAGAACTTCACGTGGTACTTTCCTGTATGAGGAGGGGGCAGAACTGTTTGGTTTTTTCCCAGGCAGTTTGATAGTTTAGAATCTTTAAAGATTGTGGTAATGTGTTCACTCAAACACTTGTCTGGGCAAGATGATAATGTTAGATTCCATTAATTTTCTTTATGCTTGCTCTCTTATGTTAAGATATGAACTAGTATCAGGGAGTGAAGCTGGAGGCTTCCCTAGCTGACTCCTTAGGAAGGACATCAGTGCCATAGAAATGATCATTTAAGAAGTCTCATGACTCCTTTCAGGGGAAATTGGTCTGAGCAGAGACAGTCATCAGTAGTACAGTTTACTACTTCAGTCCGTTATTTTCATCTGCAAATATAATTGTGAGAAGTAATTCTTGAGTTATTTAATTCTGTGTTCCATAGTGTTTGCTTTGCAGTTACTTACTTGTAGTAGATAAAAATTTATGCAGAGCTGTGCCCAAGGAAACATTAACGTCTGAGTTGTACGAATTGTTCAGACCTTTCATGTAAGCTGTAAAGATAACTATAAAAGAGAGATGAGAAAGGTTTGCAGATGTCAGGTACTATCCGAATGATTTGTTGTTTTATTTTTTTCCTGAACCTTTCTTTTGTTGCCATCTTTGGCAAAAGTAGATATTTAAAAAAAAGGAATTTCAGGATGGTTGAGGTTGAAAGGGACCTCTGGTGATCAAGTGGTTCAACCCCTTTGCTCAAAGCAGGGTCAACTAGGGCAGGTTCCTTGGGACACTGTCCAGTTGGATTTTGAGTATCTCCAAAGCCGGAGACTCCATGACCCCTCTGGGTGACTTGTTCCAGTGGTTAAACACCCTCATGCTAAAGAAGTTTTTTCTTAAGTTTAAGTTGAATTTCTTATATTTCAGTATGTGCCCAGATAGGTGCGAAGGTTTCTTTGAGAGTAAGAAAGTATTCTGAGCTTGTTTGTATAACTAGTAGTAGATAAAATAGCAAGTTGGTTGAATTTTTCTCTCTGCACCTTGGCTTGGATAATTCATGCTTTTAATAAGAAGACAAATAATTTAAAATGTCTTTTAACTGTAGTCACGGAAGAGATTTATGGAATGACTTATTAGTCTCCTTTTTTGTGTAGAATTCGGACGTCAGTTCCTATGCTTGAAATGTAAGGTCAAGAGGTAAGGGGCACTTCTAATGAAATAAAATATAGTTATGTAGTAAAACCCTGCTGTAAACCACAATTCTCTATTGCCAGCAACCCTACAGAAAAGAGAACATACAAACCATGACTGGGGGCTGGGTAAAGTAACATACAGTTTGCAAGCTGTTCCAACACATGCTGCAGGTTATCAATAATGGTAAAATTTTTGTATTATAGGAAAATTGCTGTGTGGCCATTAGTCATTCTTCTGTTAGTGCTATATTTTCCTGTCAAATGTAATGAATTTGGGCTAAGACTTTTTAATATTCTTCTTTCCTTAGAGCCAAAGAAGATAGAAATTGTGTGCTACAGATGTTTATTGTGTGATATTTATATTCATTTGTAGTGTTTTAAGAGTAATAAATTATGTGGTTATGGATCGTATTTGTCTAACAAACTTTTAAACTAATCTGCATGTTTTTATTTAATGCCACTGTAGAGTAATTTGGGTCTCGTGTACCCTGATGAAGGATTAGGCTGAACTCCACAGCAGCATTACTGTCACCATGAGATACTCTTTTCTCTGAAATCCTGTGTTTTTCATACTATGGATTCTATTTGAAAATATTAATGGGAGAATCACTTATGGTTATCTACCTCAGTAATATTTTATTAGTAATCACAATTCGGATGATTTGTAAAAGAGCTGTCCTTGGCAAGTCACCTTTTTGATCTTTCCTTGATTGTGTTCTGCTCTTCTGCAGGCAGTCCAGGTTGCCCCTGCTGCCCACTGCCTATGTCAGATCTGTCACCTTGACCTCCTCATGTGATTCTGTAAGGCAATATGGATTTTATGGCTCAAATTTATTAACTTCCTTTTGTGTGAAAGCGAGACAGCCAGAGACATTTGGAAGGAGATCCCACTAGGGTAGCGAAATAAAACATCAGGTGAATAACAATGGCAGGTAGACTATTTATTTAATTATTTATTTTCTCTCAGTATTGAATAGCATTACTTGGAAAGTTCCCTGGCTGCATAATACTCTTCAGCATAGGACCTGATGGGGATGGCTGGAGCAGTTCAAACCTGTTAAAACTCTTCCATTAATTCCTTCTTTCTGCATATTCTGTGATTGTTCTTTTTTGTTTTGTTTATTGTTGGGGTATTTTTGTGGTTTTGTTTTTTCTTTTTTTGCTACAGAGTAATTAACGTCTAATTTTATATTGTGTAAGTTACATAGGTGTTTGACTAATTGAATTCTGCAGTTCAGAAATGCTAACTCGATGTTGTTGTGTGTAATCTCCATAATTTAGCTAATCTTATTATGTTTTTATTTTACTTACTGTGATTTTTCAGAAAACTGAATTGGTTAGGTCTGTACCTAACCAAATACAGATTGTCTGCGTGATGTATGGTTCATGAGTTCTTTAAATAGTTTTACCTTTTCTTCTGAATTATATTTAAGTGAAATGTGTGACATGGACATTTGTGAAGGCTACGTGACTAGTTTGCTGATTCATACATGGCAATGTTGATAATTCTGGGATCTTTTTCTATTTTCATTCCCTACATTTAGTAGTTTATGAACTTTAAAATGTCGTTATATTTAGGATCTTCCTCCCCTCTTTTGCCATGCCTTGACCCATATTTGGGCTGAGGGAATTATTCTGCATCTACATCTATCTGGAAAGACAGTGAGAAAGTTTAAAAGAATGATCTTATTTTTCATGGCCATTCAGCTGAGAACATATTGGTTGGAAGACAATGAAGTGAAACGTGTAAAATTTGCTTGGGTGTTTGGTTTTTTCTCCCTCTTGGCTTCATTTATTTCCTTTTTATTCAGTTAATATTATATGATAATATGGTTATTTCTGAGAGTTCTGGAGTCTGTTTCTTCTTTCCATCTCCTGTTCTTGTTTTCTGCTACATCCTTTCTGTCTCGTTTAGGTTTATGAATATCTTGAACTTTAGGAAAGACTGGAGAGCAGCCCCTCTGCATGCCTGCCTGTGTTCTGATTTGGAACAGGGCCACAAGGTAGAAAACTTAATTTAGAAAAAAAAATTCTGAAGCTCATTATAGTTATTCAAGCAACTTTCCTAAATACCCTAAGCACAAGATTTTGAAGATACGTCTTAAATATGCTACTTCCTGCATGTGAAAACAAATTAGCTAGAAATTCTTATTTGTTTTTCAAATAATTTTTAAACATGAACTTTGTGAAGATCTGATATCTTACGACCAGTGTACCCCATGTGTAAGCTACACGTGCTTTAGACTATGTGGTAGTAACATCATGATGGCTGAACATGGCAGGGTCAATAATCTTTTAGCTGAGACATGTTTCAGAAATTAGGAGGCTTTTATGTAAAGTTAGTTATCAAGGGTGTGGAGTGACCAATTTAGCAAGCATCCTAGTGCATTCCATGCTTTATTACTCTGGGTTAGGGACATACTTTTTTTAAATAATATTTGTTGCTTCTGCGTATGGCTGTTGCTGCTCATGCTTTATAGTTGGAAACACACATGCCGTTAAAAATAGTAATTTACAAGAAATCCCCCTACTCAGAATGGTGGTTGTACTGGTCTTCAGTGTTTGCACATAACTTGATGTGAGATGTCAGATAACTTTATAAGTGTGGATACCCACTATCCAAATTTTGCAGATGAAAATTCTTCATGCTTCTGGCACAGTCGAAGTCAAATTATATTTATTTCTGCAGAATTAAGGTTAAAGTGTGAATTTCCAAGCTGTAAACATATTGCTTTGCTAAGATATGTAAAACTGAACTTAGTAGACATAGCTAATGCATGTGTTTATAGGTGGAATCTAGTCTTGATAGTCTTTGTACAACAGCGGTAGTATAAGAGTAAGAGGGGGTGCTAATATATTTTCAAACTCTAAATATTTTAATAGTATCAGAATAGACAGATGATTGGTTGAAGTCCATTTGCTGTAATGAACTTACACAAGCAGTGATTAGTAGTGAGGAGTTCGTTAAGTAATAATAAGGTGCCCTTTTACATAGATACGTAAGGCACGCTGACGAGGGATTTATCCTAGCAAAAGCTCATATTTCTCTATGTGTAACAGTAGAGAACTTTCCATTGCTTTTTTTAAAGATGTTCAGTTGAGCTGAAGAGCATAGAGACGTGAGCTAAATATGGACACAGGGGAGAGCAAGGGGGGTTCAGATGTGGAATGGAAAAATTACTACTTCCTTATGTGCATGTATTTTTTTTTTTTTTCCTAAGCTGCTTGTTTCTTGTTCTTAGCACAGAACAGGCTTTAGACAAAATTGCTGAGCTTCCAAAGCTGCTTCGCAATAAAGTGTGTGTGCATTCTCTTTGATAATTATGTAACTGACAAACCACGATACCTCATGGTCTCTCTTCAGTGTTGCATCTGTGCAATAGTTTCAGATAGCAATACCCCTAAGTTTCTAGAAGTTATTAAACCATATGTGTGGTAATTTCTTAGGAAAATCACAGAAAGAGATGCTGTTTTGTCAGACTTCACGTGAGCCATTCTAATGGCTTAATTCATGTTAATGAACTGCAGCAGATTGCAGCGCAAATCTTACCATGTCAAAGTAGCGAAATCTCTTAAACAGTTCAGTGTTACGTATGGAAATACAAATAGGGATGGGAATCCTGGGCTGGAGGCTAAGTTGAATGAAAGTATAAAAGAAATACCTAAAATACTGAACTAATTTAAGGTAAGCATTCATAAGCTGTATTATTTTCGTAGATGTTGTTTGACAGCAACCCTTCCTTTAAGTTACAACTGTCACATGCATTTCATGATTCTCTAGTGAACAGGATGGCTACTAGCAGGCTGCTACCTTTTCAGTTTGCTTAAATCTGTACGAGTGCCAAGGCTTGTTTCATGTGCTGTGACTCTTCAACTTTGCCTTCACCTAGGTTACTGTAAACAACAGGTGAGTTTGAGAAGTCTCTGCTTATCTGTGGAGTAAAAGAGCTTCCTAGCTTGCTTTTTGTTTATCTGGGGGAGAGAAGGAGAGAACAAGATTTTCTCTCTCCTCACCACAATGAGTGTTTGAACTTTGAAGCAGTGAATAAAAATTTTAAAATAATTTGACCTGACTATTTGCCCAGCTGATTGCTGGAATGTGAAGAGTTTAAGCATGGCCTTTTGGCCTTGAGTCTCCAAAGGGCCAATTGCAGAAATAACTGAGATGCCCTTTTGCATGTGCAGGCGTTAACTGGACTTGGAATATGAATTGTAGTGAGAATAACTACTACCATTGCAGAATGTGTACCTTTTCTGCATCAGTGGTGAAAATACATATGCAGTCATTCTTTGTATATACCAAAACCAAACTGTTGGATTGTTACAGGCACTTCAGCCATAGAAAAATATTTTTGAGGCATCTGGGTATTTAAATCATTCAGATGGCAGTTGTGTTACACACACATATCATGCGTTCCAGAAATTACTGCACTAAACTCTTTGAAAGAGTGCATGCTTTGCTTTTTTTCCTTTCTATAGGTTAAATCCTTTCAGTTAGTTACAGCTCTACTATGGCTTTTAGTAGTTAGCTTTTGTGCTTAATAAGGCAAAACTAAAACTACTGCACAATTTTATTCTTTTAACTGAAATGAAAATGTTAGCGTCTTCTGTCTAGTTTTTAAATTGCCAAGCTTGCTCAAACTTAAACTCTGGAATTTTTAGGAAAATGGTTGGAGATGCTCTCGTAAAGTCCATAATAATGCTTATACAATAACTTTGAAATTTTACCTTCTCCCCCCCCCCCCCCCAGCTACTTCAGTATTTAAATTGATTAAAGTTCATGCTGCAAAGGCAGAAAAATAAATGTGCAACAGTGGGATTTCATGTTTGTTGTGCACAAAGTCGTAATCGGGTTAAGGTCTGTGGATGGATTCCAAACTGAGTTAGGGGTCAGTGACCAATATACTAATTGGCATTGATGCTTCTGAAATTGTGTAATCAAGTATTTTGCTGATTGTCACGGGGTGTTGTGTGTGTGTCCCCCTTTACTTTATTTGGCAACGTGTAATTAACCAAGTGTTCAAAGGTTGTTTTATTATTTCCTCTGTGCCCCATTTTCTGAGACATGCAGATACTGGTGTGTGCTAAAGACAGGACACTGGGCTCAATGTAAGAAGGGTAGAAGGAAGTTCAAGGAAATCTAGGTAAAGAGCAGGGTGCCTCTAGATGTAGATTTCATCTAATAAATGCAGAAAGCTTTGAAATGATCTGTTGTTCAGTAGGGCTGGTTTTGTTTGTTTTTTCCTAGCTGTTAGGTAAGAGCTTCTTCAGCATGGCTGCTTGTCATTTTACTGAAATGTTTTTACTAAGGATTTTACCACGTTTGGCTGGTGAACATGTGTGAGGGTGTGGTGGTGGTCAACTGCTCTTCTCTAGTGATGATACTCCCATGATTGTAACCTACCAGAGACTGTATTTGGTAGCTTATTTTGTTAATAAATTTTTGGTCTTGTGAGAGAGAGGAGGGAACATTTTAGGTGCACATTATCATGCTAATTAGGAAACCTTAATCACCATTTCAGAAGTTTTAAGCTTTACCAAGTTTTGAAGTATTTCAAATTCATATTCCAGTGAGTAGCTTTTGATAGACAAAATTCTTTTTTCTACATGTACTGGCTTTGTGCAAGATTCAATTAATAGTTACTGCTGTTTCTATGAACTATGGGGGCATTCTGCTTTAGTAATGTGTGCTGACTTTGAATGGATTGTGATGATTATCTCTCTGTCTCTGTGAATGCAGACTTTACCTTTCTGAAATGCGTAATGTTGCTGTAAATAAATTCAGCATGTTTACGCATATGTACTGCCTCTATGGAAAAAGGTTTTTATTAGCATTTACTTTTTTATTGCAGGAGAATGTTTGAAGTTACAATCTTATTACTTGGTTTTAATTATTTAACTGTAACAGCAATTTTGTTTCCTAATCACTTCTAAGATACTGTTACAAAAATCTTTTCAATGTGCCAACTGGGTAGCTGGCAGATGAGGCAAAAGCATGAGGATTTCCCCCCAAGTATGAAACTCCTGCTGCTCACTGATAAGAGATAATTATTGCATAATCATCTTAATTTGCAAACCTGTACATAATTGCCAGTACTAGGGTGTTAGGTCTGGATTTATACTTTGTTCAGAACAGTTTTCTCACGTACTGAAGTAGTCTCATGTGGACTGTGTAGGCTGGTTTTAGTTCGGTGGTTTTTTGTTGCTGTGGTTTTTTTGTTTGGTTGGTTTTTGTTTTGGCTTTATACCTGATCAGCCGTACTTTTTGAGAAGTTACTCAATGCTCTCTCTGCAGATCCACTGTCTGCATTCCATAGCCTCAGTAGTTCTAAACCTTCTGTTTAAGTTGCCCTTGAAAGACTGCACGTGTTTTGTGAAGCATGCTGTATGAAGGATGTTAGATGAGTATATTTCTTACAACAAAATTGTATAATCTAAAAATTTCAGGTGCCTGGTGCTTGAACTTTGATAAATGCTGCTGTTTTCTATCAGCACGATTGCGTAGGGTAACAGAAGAGTGATACTTAACAGGCTGTTTAATTAAACTCGGGCTTTGATTAAAAATTTTTGATGATGTGTTTAAAGAGAATGAACTGAATTTGCTGTATTACCAATATAATAAAAAAAGTACAAGATTATATACATCACATAGTTGGGCAGTGTGACTTATCTGTAAAAGAATAAGGAAACTATTTGTTTAGTATAGTTCATCTGGATGTATTTCTGTTTCAAGTAGATGTAATATATAAAATCTGCTGAGGAAGATTAATGTTGCAAAAAGCAGTATAGCTCTTCGATATGTTTGCATATAAGGCCGTATCTAGTCTTTTCCAAAGGTCAATTTAATCAGGAGACTTGAGGGAAGGAAAAACACTGTCCTGCCAACTGTTTTTGAAATTTGTTTTTAGCAGGAAAGCTATTTAGTATTACAAACAAAACCACAGAGTTTGTCTGTGTATGGGTGAGGTTATGTAAAAATGGCTGAAGTTTAGGACATTGAGTCCTCAGTAAGAATTTCTGCTGTTGTTTTGTTTGAGCACAAGAAAATGTTTGAAAACCCAGAACATTTTAAAATTGACCATGTATAAATAAATTCCATTCCTCCCTCCACACCAAACAAATTGGAGGAAGGGTACCCATGAGGCTAGCTCCATGGATATTCAGTGCTGCCTGTTAAATCTGTAATTTTTCGTACTCTTGAAAGACTCCTGCTTTCTGAATGTACGTTAGGGCAGTATTTGACAAAAAACTCTACATTTTGTTCAGGCTATAGGAGTAGAAAATATGCATGAAAATAGTAGTATGCATTTAATATCTTGCTCTTGGTCTGGTTTCCCCAGTGTTAGGGAGGGAGAAATAGGGCTGTGCATTTCAGTTGAGGTCATCAAGGGTGGCTGCTTTTTTCTGTGGGTTGTGGTGTTTTGTTTTGGGGTTTTTGGTGTGTTTTTTTGTTTGCTTGTGGATTTTTTAATATTTTTTTTTTTTTTAATACTGGTCTGTCTTAGATAAATGAAAAGTATTGTGGAAAGTCTTGCCTAACAGGGTGCATAAAATATCTGGTTCATTTAAGTTTTTTGTGCTGGGTTTACATTATGTTCCTAAAGAGATCGTAAGCAAAGTTTTGCACCAGAAATAAGACTTTAAATTTCAGATTAAAAAACCCCCACAAAACACAAACACCCCCCTCTCCCAATTTGGTACTAATTTAGTGCTCCTCACTATTTAAAAAATATAAAAAAATTAACTTCACACTAAAATATTAGCTGGTCCTTCCTTACAACTGGTCAGTCTATTCTGTTCTAATATTGGTTTAGCAGTAGAAGAATAATGACTGTGTAAACAATATGCATTGTGTTTAACTATTCAACAGTGAAGATTAATTATTAAACTCATACCAAGACAAAAGGGAAGACTGGTGTAGTTGTTGCACTAGTTTACATTTACTAATGTTTTAATTCTCGTACAGTTATTTCACAGAAAGGTATCGTATACTTCCATGTGATACGCCAGAGAATGCCAATTACAGTAAGCTGAGTTCTGGCATATCATGAGGGCTTCTAATAAGGTGATTAAAAAACTTTGCGCTTTCTTTAGAGGCAGTTTCTTCGCCTGTTTGCTGTGAAAATGAGAGAGTCCAACAAGGGCCATGTAATTTTGTCATCTGGAGGAATCCTAGTGAAGTTAGGTTTGGTCATGAGCATCAATTTTTATACCACAGTCACCCTAATCAGTTGGGTCAACGGTGGATAGTTGATGTGAAGATAGCTCTTAATGGATTGTTTTGTACAGAGTTAGGATGGTCAGGAACATGCTTTATTTCTTATGTGTGGAAATAGTGACTTGTATGATCTGTCTAATCTCAATGTAAAATAAAAGTGGTTTTCATTTTGTGAGATTGTTCTTTGTAGTTTTAACCATTTTCCAACTTTCAGAAAATGAGCATGAGATTGAAAATGATTGACACTGAAATAATGCTGTGATGTATGAAATGGAAGAAGAAAAGTTGTTCCCTGTGAAGTAACAATTGGAAATAGTATTAGAATTAATTTTATCCTTGAAAACCATACATCTTACACGTGAATGATTCATCCGAGTCACATGTATGAAGTTTATGGCATTGTGCAATAAAGGAATGCATTGTAATGCTCATGGACCTTTAACTCTGGTACTTTGGAAGTTTATGTTGGAACTTATTGTTGGAACTTCTTATTCTTACTGTATCATTTTAAAAAATCAATAATATGACAGTTTTAGCTATAGTTGAAGTAAATTCAGATACATTTGAAGATTCCGCTCATTTAAGAGTTTGTGGACATTTAAGTGTGTGGATGGGGGGAAATTGGTCACATCAGCTTCATTTACTTACATTCTACTTCGTAGAGCTGAAGGCTTTACCATCTGGAAGTTGGGAAAATTAGAATGAAGGATTTCGTTACTTTCAGCAGAGGATCCTTTAGGTTAGGTCTCTTTGGAAATATTTAGGGTAGAAGAAAAGAGGTTATGTAAATCAATTAATGAATATGTAGCCTAAATGCCAGTTTGTGTGAGTTGCAGTTGGTAGCAGATAATGCAGCGAGAAATATGTGTTCATATTTTATTAGTCTGGAATTGATAGAGGACTTCACTTTTCATGTCTATTTTCATAACATAACAGACATTTATTTCTATCAAGTGATGGTTTTACAGCTCAGATATGTGAAGCTGCTTAGAATCTACAGTTTGTATTCCTAAACCATTTCTGCAAGCATTTCTTTCCTTTGCAGGCAAGATAGTGATCTTTCTCAGCAAGTTTGCAGTTCTATTCTACAGTGTGTGTTGAGGGGGTTTTGGTGGTGTGGGTTTTTCTGTTGATTTGTTTTGTTTTGTGTTTGAGTTTTACTTTGTTCCCACAGAAATTCTGTTTCAAGATTTCTCCTAGGTCGTGACTGTTCATTTTTAGTACTTAGCACTGAGTGTCCCTTAACTGTGATTTTGGAAGTGTTAGTTTGCTGTTAGTTTTTTCTTCTTCCCCCCTTTGCCCCCCTCCCCCTTACTATGCGTTTTCTATCTTTAGTTAAGTGTTTCTAGATTTACTTTACTTCATGAACCAAAACTGTGAACCAAGAAGGTGTTTGGGAGCGGTAGGGTTACATGGAAAGTAATTTGCATGGAAATGTTTTCGTAAGTAAAGAAATTCATGAGTTGCAGACAAACTAGCATAGGAAGAATTATTGCATATGAACAGATGCAAAGGGAGGATAAGGCTGTATTGTTTAGCGTAGGATGGGTTATCACACAGGATCCTGACAAGAGAATGTTTTAGGTTTAGTGTAGGATGACTGCATGAAGTTGTTTCTAAGGAAACTGGTGCTGAGAGAATAAGGTAACATTTCTATGGCTAACCTATGTGTCTGTATGTGTGTGTATATATATATTTTAAGTATGTTGAGTCTTTATAATAGAATAATTGACGTCTTGCTGTATTTAAGGCTGCAGGATGATTTCTTTATTATAACTTCCCAAATCCTGTAAGTGAAGTAGAGGAGTACTTTCTTCATATACAGAAGATAAATGTCTCCTTCCACATTCTTGATTATCTTAACTCTTCCCTTTTCTGCTTCATTCATTGCATGAACTCCTATGAGGGGGACTTAGCTACAAGTGTACAGTTGGTTTTATTCAAGCTTTTAGACTGTGATGCAAACAAGACTTAAATTTTTCTCTAGAGTCACCTGACTTCTATAGCTTTCCATAGCTTTCTACAACTACTCTGTACAATGCAATGAAAACATCAGCTTTAAAATATTTTAAACTCTTTATAAAGTGTCTGTTTCAGTGTTGTTTTTTCAGTCACACTGCCCTGTTTTTCTTCAGCATTTTTGTATCTGCACAGCACAGTTTCACTGTAGTAATTGTAAAAAGGTAGAAGGTTCGACAGCTGAGCTTTCTGGTGCTCGAAAAGGCACAGAAGGTAATTTAGGGTTTAAAATTACTTATAGGAGGCTTTTTGGAACAGATTGGTTGTCTTTTTCCCCCCTCCTTTTTCTTTTTCTTTTGCTTTTTTCAGCAGCCGAAATAGATGTAACCTTTTTGGTCACAAACAGAGCTCACTGTGCAAGTATGGTACTGTGAAAGTTTACAGAAATATTGTCAATCATCTTTGACTTCAGTGTGGTAAGGCTTTCTCCCATAATTTTCACATGACTTTGTTGCTGATATCCAAAAAGAAAGTATTTTAGGCTGATTATTACTAATGAGTCAGAGTTGGCTGGGAAGAAATGTCTTATCGAAGCTGTTTTGCATGACTAAGGCTTTTCTAATAAGGCTGGCAACTAAATCCCACATATAGAATATGTCAGCGTTTATATTTTAAAGTTGGAATGCATGTCTGTCTGCTTAAGCTTGCAAATAAATTACCTAAGAACTGGAGTTGGAAGAGGGCTCTCTTTGTATTACAGAGAGTGCTTGAGCTGATGATTGAGATCAGTAACTCTTCAGATGTTCCGTTTCTTCCTTTGTCAGTTTTGTATCTTGTAGAAGTTTCTGTTTCTCCATGCTCTGGAGCTGTATGACCATGAGAGTTCTGGCAGAATGCTTGTATGTGTTTCTAACATGAAGTTGCAGTTGTAGTTCTGATTTGTGGGGGTTTTTTTGGTTTGGTGTTTTTTTTTTTTTTTTTAATTTATTTGCTAATGTCCTTACCAAAATGGCAGCTTGTATAATTATTTCTTAAATATGATTGTGATAGAATAGTACGTTTATGTAAATGGATAGAAGGGAATCACAAGAGTATTTGTGATACATTTATTTTAAGAAATGTATGTTATAATACATTGTACTTTTAAGTAAGTACAAGAGGTGAGCTACTAAAATTGAGTATTCCCAAGGCTGATCTTATTTTCTCTTGAGATCAGATTAGCTTAGGAGTCAACCACTTCTCCATTGTGGAAATCGGACCATACCATGGCTGTTAGTCTAGTATATAACTTGACAGTAGCTGGGTGAAGCTGTATCTGCCTATATACCGAGCGATTAAGGAGGAAGATGCTCCTAGGAGAAGCGTTTTGTAAAGCATGACAATTAAGTGCTAGCTTACACCAGTAAGTTTTCTTTCACTTTTCTTGTTCTGCAGAAGAAGTAATTATGTAAAACATGTTTCATCTAGAACTATGTTTATCTAGAATATATTCTTATTGCCCTCATAATATTTTATGATAATGAATTCTACTCTTTCAGTATGAGGAACAGTATACTGTTGGCAGTCTAACATTTCTACCTTGCTAAATTTAAATGTTTTATTTTGTATTACTGTGTTACAGAAAAATCCATTCTACTTCCTCTACCACTTCATTACATGTCCTTCTAAGATGCAGAGTTCTTTCTTTTCTTTGAATTTTTAAAATTATTCCCATATTCAGTTTAGAAGTTATTTTTCATGATCTTTGTCATTAACTGCCTTTTGACCACTTTTCTGCCTTATACATACTTCTTTTCTTTTTTAGGTTGCTTGAATCAGATGTAGGCCAGTATTTCAAATAAGAGCATGTTATCTATTTTGTATGCTCTACTGAAATGTTTTCAGATTTACTTTGTACCGCTTCCGTGTGGTCAAACATCTTTATTTCTTTTCTGGATGCTGACGCGTTCCTGAGCAGATGTTTTCATTAAGTTGTTGAATGTATTACCCAGTCTTTTTCCATTCCATCTTTTAAAGCTCTGCACTGAGGAATAGCTCATTGGGAGAAGTTAAAACTGGGGTTTTTTTTGCTGTTATTTGTTTGTTTATCTGTGTTTGTGAGCATGTTGCCTCGTTTCCTTTCTCCAGAGTTCATCTGGCTTGTTAAAGTGTGCATGTCGTGAGCAAGAATGCTTCCTATGTAGTTCTGACCACCTTATCTCATGTTGTCTTTCCCAGAGTATTAATTATATTAAAGGTGCTTTTCTTACTGAAATATGAACATTCTGGATCAAAGGAATTGAGGATAGATTTAGTTCAGAGTAAGGATGCGCAACAATCCCATCCCATGCAATGCTGCAGGCTTGGGGAAGAGTAGCCGGAAAGCTGCTCTTTGGTAAAGGACCTGGGGATGTGTTGATTGATGGCCATTGAAAATGAGTCAGCTTGTGCCCAGGCAGCCAAGAAGGCCAACAGCATCCTGGCTTGTATCAGCAATAGTGTGGCCAGCAGGACTAGGGAGGTGATTGGCCCCCTGTACTCAGCAGTGGTGAGGCTGCACCTTGAATACTCTGTTCAAGGTGGCCTCTCACTGCAAGAAAGACATTGAGATGCTCAAGCATGCCCAGAGAAGGGCAACAAAGATGGCAAAGGGCCTTGCAAGGAGCGGCTGAGGGAACTGGGGTTGTTTAGCCTAGAGAAAAGAAGGCTCAGGGGAGGAGAACTTGCCACTCTCTACAACTACCTCGAAGGAGGTTGTAGTGAGGTGGATATTGGTCTCTTCTCCCAAGTAACAAGTGATAGGACAAGAGGAAATGGCCGTAAGTTGCTCCAGGGGAGGTTTAGATTGGGTGTTACGGAAAATTTCTTCACCAAAAGGGTTGTCAAGCATTTGAACAGGCTACCAGGGAAGTGGTTGAGTAACCATCCCTGAAGGTATTTAAAAGACCTGTAGATGTGGCACTTAGGGGCATGTGCTTGTGGTGCACTTGTCAGTGTTAGGTTAATGGTTGGACTCAATGACCTTAAAGGTGTTTTCCAACCTCATTGACTGATTCTATGATTTGTGTGCATAGCATGAGCTAGGAGAGTGCTTTTGCTTGGTAAGATTCTCTTTAGATTTCGACTGGAATTGGCAGATGCATAGTGCAAGACTGACTTCCTTTGAGAACAGTATTGTAGCTTTAATTTTAAGCGTGAAGATTCCAGGTCTAATGATTTAACAGCCTTATGTCTTAGATTCTGCCATGTTATACCAAATAACTAAGTTTAGGAGAAAACTTTTAAATTATAATTTTAAGTGCTTTTTTTGGGGAAGCTGTTCAGTAGTTGAATTTTATATTTGATTTTAACATTGAGTGACTCTGTTTCTACCTGGAACATGCTTATAGCATGAATTTGAACTTGTTTGCTTGTTTGGTATTTAAGGGATCTTAATCAGTTCATATGTAAAATATTTTAGTGCATTTAATTATTACTGTTTCTTCTAACTTAATTTCTGGTTAGATATTATGGGTCCTACATATTATAAGAATTTTTGAGCCATAGTAGAAAAAAAAAATCCACTCTTTTTAAAATCAGTGTGGGAAATTTTATGTTCCCTGTGTTCTGTTTGCTTTGGGAGGGATGTGAACACTATGGAAATGAAATCTAATGCTCTTAGTTCAGGTGGCTTCAACTTTGAATAAATATGCACAGGATTTAATGCAGCTAACCAGTTTATTTTAGAGACACATGGTGCTTGATTTTTTTTTTTCGGGTCCCCTACCTCCCCCATCAAGTCACAGCAAACTAGGGGGTGAATGTAGGCATGAGCAGTGTTTTACAGATGCTGATGTGAAAATCCTAGAGTACAGTCTGCTGGTGCTGTGCAGAATGGGGCAGTGCTTGGAGGGTGTGCACAGCCACTGGGCACTGTGCTCACACGCTCACTGTGCCTTTGTTGAATGTTCATGTAGGGAGTCCAGCGCAGTTAGTGTGCTGTAAATCTACGACCTGACTATCTTGCCTGTTTGTGCAAGTCCTTAAAAATGTTTTTAATAGCCAGGCAGATAATATGGAAGGGAGAGATGGTTTGTCCTAAAACCGAACTGGTAGAGTAATCCTAACTGGAATAGGTGTGGACTACGTCTGTATTGATACAGCAGAACTATCTATCTGTATCCTTTTTAAGCCACATGAGCAAAGCAAGCTTTAACATCTGAAAAAGTTTTCCAAGAAGGCTGCAAATGCAGCATTGGAGAAATGAATAGGTTGTATTTATATTTTTTTCTATAAATGTAGTGCAAGACTGACACATAGGTAAGGCACTTTTCCTCCTGGGATATAGTTCATATTATTGGTCTTTAATGTACACCCCATCAAAAGCATTCTGTAAGCGTCAGAGCAACTAGGTGTATTTATAGCAGCAACCACACAAAGCTGCATGTGGAAGTGAGCCATTGACTCAGAATGGATAGATTGTACAGTAGAGGTGGCCCAAAGAGATCTATTGTGTAAAGCTCTTTTCCTATTCTCCTAACAAATACACAAAAAGCACTCTACAGTGTCCTTCAGGGATGAACAAGCACAAGATTCCTGTGGCAGTTGCCCTGTATTCTAATCGTTTGCATACTTTGGAGGTTATCACATATAACATTAAAAATTCTTCTGCTTTTCAAAGTAGAACTGTTAAATCTTACTGTATCGCATGTAAGAAGACACTGTGCATTGGATTTTGTTTCTGACATTGCTATTAAAGGGTGTAGAATAAGCTCTGTGCTTCAATAGTTGTTCTGAAGGTGCTGATTTCCTAGGCAGCAGGTATAGCTTTGGTTCTGAAGCTCACTTACACTGGAAGAAGTTCCCAAACAGTGCTTGCTTGAAAGTCAATGCATGGCACAAACATTGTAAGAGAATTATGCGCATTACTGGGGAAGGTCATCTTTTCCTTTTTCATGGTAGCTAGCCACTAGATGGGCTTAACTATGATCTCAAACTGCACCCGAATTGCAGCGCAGGTTCAGTTTATGACTTCATGTGAGTTGAATTGTTTGACAGACAGCTGTATGTGGACTTTCTCTAAGGCTTAGTAGACTTCTATAGGAGGAGTTAATTTCTTAGGTAGATTAGATGTTACGCTATTATGGTACTTGACATTTTTGACAACGTATTAGGAACATTGGGATCTCTACAGAGTTTGCAGTAAAGCATTTGAATCATTCTAGCAACTCTTTTTGGTTTTCTAATTTCTTTAGATACACCAGGATTAATCCTGACTCAGGCGAATTGCTACTTAAATTCATTGATTTTACTTACTTGTAGTATTCTTCTCTTACTCCAAACTACTACATTTTTACTGGCCTGATGCATGTGTTTCTTAATAGCCTTGTGTGTTTACTTATTTCTGCAAGTTAGCTTGCTTAGTGTTCTCCTAGCAGTCTTGCTCCGAATTGTAATGTTACAGGGCAAAGAATACTTGCTGCTACTTAAAATATGCAATAGTATTTGGTGTAGCTTTATCGAATACACGTTTTGCTTTTGTTGGAGCTGTGCTATGATTTCATATGTACTGTTGTTCACTGGATTGTAAAGAGAAGGGGGATTTGTGTTTTGGTATGGGGTTTTCTGTTGTTTTTTGGTTAGTTTGTTTTTAAGCATAATCTTAATTCTCCCTTGCAAGGTTTCTCCAAGGAAATAGTCAACTTCATACATACTTGATGTAATCTCTCAAGTTGATATAGTGCTGGAGGAGAGCAGCTTCTTGCCTCCAGGTTTGAACAGGATCTTCCAAGCTGAAGTAATCACTGGGGAATTTTTGGCCAAGAGTTACAGCTGATGTTTGCCTCTGATTTAAGGACAGTAATTTACTGTTTTCAGTGTATAAAATAGTTTGACCCGCATCCTATTTGTGATGCAATGTAAAATATGTGTTTTAAATCATCTTCTTAAATTTAGTTCTAGAAAACCTGCAGATTTGATTTGTAAGCAAACTGACAAGTTAATCAAAAATTTTGAACTGTTACAGCCTGATTCTCCAGCCAGGTCCATGCACATCTGCTTATGCTTAGTCCTTTTGTATAGAAATAGAAATTCCCATGTCTGATTTGCTGGTATATAACTGTGGTGCTTGTTTTGGGGCTAAAGTAACTCAAGTTCCTATCCAGGAAAAAATAATGTCTGACTTAATGCAGCTCCGGAAAGGCGTGCCTGATGAACTTCCAGGATCTGTATCTTTGGTTTTGACACTAGGGATAGCAGGTTAGGTACAACTGAACCTTTAATTAGCAAATGTAATAACTTAGAGCTAGCTGGGACCTCATGACATTTCCAGAGTGTGGTGTATATCAGATGTCATGTCTGGATATAAAGGTTGTTTCTAGCCTGTTGTAAAACTTGGTTCAGGATTTCTAAAGCCTTCCCAACTCTTACAGACCTGATAATCTGTCTTGAAGATGCGTGCCTGATAATTACAGGAAACAACTGATAATAAGTTAAATACATACATATATATTTGTCTTTCAGGTCTCCTGTGCATGTTTAAAAATCTGTAGGTAATCAGCTATAGTGTGCATGTAGGCTAGAAATTTGTTTGGTTTTTTCAAACCTCTGATAACTATAGTCAGGGTAAGAAGATGATGATTCTAATTTAATTAATTCAGAACTGTTATTTAAGATCTCTGCAAGGAATTGCATTAAAAAAACCAAACCAAACACAAAACCCAAAAACAACAGTTGATTTTTGAAAATTCATAGAGGACATTGGTTTGTGTATGCCGTCTTGTGATAAAAGCAGTCACAGTGTAGCCTGGAAAGGATGGTACCTCCTGTTAACCTACCTCTAATTAGCAAAGGGAACCTTTTAGTAATTTAGAAAAGTAATTAATTGAATAAGCAGTACGGAATGGAATACACCCATTGTTCATGTACTTCAATTTCCTGTTAGAGGTTTCCAGATACTGAAATCCTCTAATTTACCTCAAGTGGGCTCATTTGTGTGTTGTTTACCTCATGCTCAGTATGAAGGGATTGTTCAGTGAAAGGTGAACTCTTTTTAGTGTAATATATGATTTTTGCAATGACATTGAAATTTTGGCTTTGTAAGGAGTAGGTATTAAGAAAATGATAGTAAGGAATAGTCTTTAATGTATACCAGTTAAGAGGTATTTGTTCTCCAAAGTCAGGGTATTGGTTCAACTCACATTTTATAAAAGCATTACTCTTTTCTTTCACCTTTCTTGCGCTGTTCTTCGTAAGACTAGTGCTTCAGTTTTCCTTTCTAGTGTGCTTGTAGTACTCTGCACCACAAATGGGTTTTCCACATAGGTGACAAAAGTCGACTTTTTGGATGAAGGCAGTTCCTCCTTTCTTCCTCCTGCTGAAATGATGAGTGTTTGTTTTGTTTGTTTTTCTGTGGGTTTGTTGTGGTTTGTGTGGGTTGTTTTGTTTTGTTTTTTACTGCAAATTGCTTTGTTACAGAAGGACCCAGATATGCTTTAATGGATTTGATGAACTTCAGTTTTTAAGGTCAAGAAAATAGATGCATTGTTGTTTGCTTTACTATATTTCTCCTTATTTGTGATCATCAGAGCTTCTTTTCACCTTTCAGAAAACAGGCAGTACTTGAAGACTTGACAAATGCATCCCAGGTTGAAAAACTGCTCCATTCCTCCTCCTCTTCCTCCTTTAGAAAATTGACTTCTTTGAAGAGGTAAAATTGAATGTTGCACTTTCTGTAGATTTTTTTTTTTTTTTCCCTCCAAGCAAAATCAACTAAATCTCAACTTTTTCTGTAGTATGTCCTGTAGTGGTTTAAATTAACTTAAATCCATGCCTCATTTTGATGAGTGGTATCTGTTTCCCTATCTATTGAAAAGGATGTCTTTGGAAACCTTTGTTTGCAGAGATCTATTTAGTTGTGTGGTGTTATTTTATAGACTGATCTCTCCGCACTTCTGCTGCAGTAAGTCCCCCAAGTGTCATTTGAATTTAAATGAATGTTGTTTCTGAATTTGATATCTTTTAGGATATTTAAACATGCTTTAGTAATCTGAGGCAGTTCTTTACCCACAGGAGTTTGTATTCTCTGAATGACTCTATGTCAAGGGCCATGTGAGATGCTACATGTAGCCCTGTTCGTACAAGGTTGTTAACATTGAACTTGCAGCTTCGCAATACATTTTTTAATATCTTATTTCATTTCATTTTCCATTTAACAAATACCTATCTATTTTTAAATACAAATCTTTTTTCAAAAATCAAAGCAAGTATGTTCTGAGACCAGAACAAGTGATTCCAGTCACGTAGTCTGGCTATTTAAAGGCCATTTATCATAGGACTTCCATGATGTAATTTTTATATGAAACCAATAATTTTTGCTTGAGCCTAAATAATTTTCAGAACACATTTGAAAGAAAATTGTAGAAAGTAAATAATTCACTTCATGTTTACCTGCCTTTTTCCTGTAAATTTTACAATAAATTCTGCAAATAGTAGCACTTAATTTATTATTGACATTACTTGTATGAAGTTGATGAACATAAGTGTTTATGGAATTAAAGATGATTATAGCCATCTTCATCTTGTTATCATCTGGTTGTAGAAATGTTTCTCTTCTTTTCCCCATCTCAGGCTAAGAACATCAGAAAAATTTGATTGTATTGAAGGAAAAAATATTTATTAAAAGAAAAAGGAGGAGTAGGCTTTGAAGCTGATGGGTATTTGTAATTTTTAGGAAAAATATGGTAAAGTTACGTGACTGTGTGACAGCTTTGTGGCATGTTATTGTTATATGGCAATATCACCAACAGCAGTATACCAAATTATCTCTTAAAACGCAGTGTCCCTTCAGGGATTTTCTCTTTCTTGTTTCTGTTCAGGCAGCTGTTAACCTGCAGGTCCTGTCAAAAATAAACTTTTGATGAAACCTCAACTCAGAAGTATTTGTATGTCTAGTATGGCTTCAAACTGATCTTATATTTTACTGTCTCCTCAATTTATTCCTTTTCAGGTCATGATTCTTAGATTTCAGTCTCTAGGTTTAGGCTATAGCTTCATTTCAGTTCATAAGATTAAAATTTTCTGGGACCTTACTGACTTCCAGGCATTGTCAACCTGTACTCAGAACATGCAGAAAGACAAAATGACCCTTGTTATTTAGACCTCTTTAAACATTAAGCAAAGGTGTCTAATGATGCCTTGTATTGTAAACATTCTTGCTATTGCCTTGAGAATTAAATTTATGCGAATTTGAAAGATGCTAGAATATGACTTGTATATGAAATAGAAAATACAGCAGTTGTCCTTTGCAAGTTTTCTTTGTTTTATTTTATTTTAGTTTCTGAGAATTTCAGCATACTTTTAGGAGAGTTAAATCTTGCTGTTTGAACGAGAAGCCTCCATATTCTGCAAGAATGAGGTTTATGGAGTAAAGTTCTGTTATTAGGATTTCTAATAACTGATTTTATGAAACTGCTTTACTACAGTAGCATCTACTGTATTTGCTGCTGTATCTAGAACTGTCATTATAATGTCTCATATGATTTGTTCCATGATGCTCTTTACTTTGTCTTTTCTTTGTACTATATTTCATAAGGGAGCAAAAATGGGATAATGTGTTTGTCTTAAATAATGTACATTTTGGCCTGAAGCACTCAATCCTTCTTTTTCTTCCTCCCCCATTAATGTGCAGTACTTTCGACTAAAACTCTGAAGAGTTTAATCATTGTTAGAAAATGGGACCACTTGTCCAAAATGCAACTTTTCCTGTTTAATGTTATATAATTCTGTTGGAAATATGTTAACAACTTTTCATTGGGGTAGGATTTTACAAAACTAAGTTTTGCTGCTAGACCTCTTCATTTAATTTCTTTTTTCTGTTCAAAAGGTAAGAGAAAAGCAAAAGTAGTAAGAAAATGCTGGGATCAGAACGAGGTGTCGTGGAAGAATGGCTGTCAGAATTCAAGGTCAGCTGAGATGAATGATAGTTACGCCATCGGCTTTATGCACAGAACACTGTTTCGGTTTTTGTTTTCTTACTATCCATTAAGTGACATTTTAAATATCTTGCTCTTTCAACTTATGATGCATAAAGCATGCATCTAGATGCATCTTTGTGCATCTAAAGCATGCATAAAGGTCTATGTAAATGAGTCAGCTGGTACATAATAAGTTTATTTTTATTGTATATTATTGTAGAGCAGAACACTGCTGTAACTGTGTGGCTTTTTTTAAAGCGTATATTTCTGTATAGATTAAGCTGATAGAATTTAACTAACAGCTGGATAATCTTGCCCAAATTTCTAGTTGAGCAACTTTTCTATTAAAAAAACCCAAAACAGTATAAATGTTTGGAGTTTAAAAAGTAAAGAAAAATATTTGGCTGTTGTTGGGGTGCTTTTTTTGTATAGTCTACATAAAATTAATTATGTTTTCATGAAGAATCTGAAGTATTTTTAAGATGTCTTGCATTTTGATAATTACTCTGAGTGAAATACAGGATAATGTGTAAACAAGAAAACTGTATTTCATGACTGATAGGAAATTAATCTGTTAATTAAATTAAGAATTAGTAACTCTTCTCATCATTGGTGATACACAGTCATTACATGCTGTTGGAAATTTGCTGAGGTGCCAAGGTTGCACAATCCACAGATGTGGTTGCTTGGTGGGACTTGAGGCTGTCTATGCACATTCTAGATTATCCACACCTCTTAAATAATTCAGGTTAATTTGATAAAGACTTTGAAAAGTGCCTGTTAAATACAGAATATCAAGAAAGAGAGTCTGTGTATCAAGTTGGCGCTAATGGTTTTGTGAAAGATAAATCTGAAACTGCTTTTGGATTTAACTCTGAAAGTTGGTATGTGCCCCCAAGTGCTATTCGTATGGAGAACTTCTGCTGAATGAACATTTATTGAACTTTTCCTTAATATTTTTCTTAATATTGGGATGGGACTAAATCCTTCGTGGAGATCTTTAATGCTTGGAAGCATTGATTTATCTGGGTAACAGGTTTGTTTTTGGTTTTTTTTTTTTTTTTCTTTAGGCGTTACCTGAAACACAAATTTCCAGCTATGCAGCTACATTGCACCGAAAAAAACCACTGGTACCAGCTCTTTATAAGGTCATTCAAGACCCAAATAATGAGGTAGGAGACATTAAAAAAGATTTTTGTTCACATTCTTGTATCTTTCACCTCTACAACTAAAACTAATTGAGAAATGGAGATGGAGAGTAAGATTCTTCAATTCTTCTTCCTAAGGTAGTCCAACACAGGTATCACCCCTCTTTTTGCTCTCTTATTTTTTTGACAGTTAGTTTAATGACTTTCTGGTAAGACAGAACCTCATCGGCTCCCAGAAATACAGTTTATGCTGTCTGCTACATTTTACTTGCACAGCTGACTGTTACACTTGATTTGGTGTGAGGTTTGGGTTTTTTCTCCCAGAAAACACCTTTCAGGCATAACAGAGAAAAGTAGGCCTTACAGTGGAACTCAGTAAGACCAGTGTGCTTTCACCTGGTGGCTTATTACAGTGGAAGATAGAATCAATTTATTAAATCCTATTAAAATAACCAGATCTTCTTTTGCTTATCATAGTATCATGTTTGTGTAATTTAGTTTTACTCTGCTGTAAACTAGAGCAGAACCAGGGCCCCAAAATATAAATATACACAATGAAAATTTAGCTTACCCATGTACGTAATTCATTTTGCAAATGGCATTAAACTGAGCTTTCTATTCCATTGGCTTCTGCTATGAGCATTTCTGAGAAAGTGTGTGAAATATAACTTCTGAAAAAATTGTGTAAGCATACTGTTCTCTGCTATGTAAACTACTTCAGATAAAATGCTTCAAAATATTTTATTTATCATCTGTGATCTCCTGTATATTTATAAATTAAATGGCAAGTGTACGCAGCAAGGAAGTTCTTTATTTTTCTAAGCACAGCTCAGCTGCTTTTGGAAGCTGAATGCTTGATTGACCTTAAGGAGATTACATAATGCTCATGTAATATAAAAAAAAAAAGCAAGCTTCAGAGCTGTCAACTTTATTTCAGTGTCACAAATTACTTGCATAGTGACCTTTTTCTTGGGATTGAAGCCACTGTTATTCTCTTTCCAACCTGAAGCCACCATTGCTGCTGTTGTCTTTTGGTATGTATAATTGTGTGTGTATACTTCTGAAAATGTAAAAGCTTTCGTTTGCTTTGAGAATAAGCATTTGATTCATTTTTTTAATGATGAAAAAACCAGATTTGCAAAAAGAGTATCTTCTTAAGGGTGGGACAGTAGCCTAAGGGTATTGCACACTGCTTGTCAAGTATTCCTCTTTGGAACTGCTGTTGTTGTTTGGCCTGATTCTGATATCAGGTATAAGATAAGACTCACGGCTGATTAATTTCAGGTTCTGCTTGTTAAGGAATTATTTCCTTGTTGCACATCTTCCAAACTTACTTGTGTGTAAGGAGTATTACAACAGTAAATTCACTACTTCGCATAATTCTGTGGCAATATTTGGCTTTAAGTGGGAGGTTTTTAAAATATGCTTTATAGGGCATTTGTTAGAAGGATAACTGATTACTTATGAACATAAAACTTATGTGGTAGGCCATTCTAAAAATGTACTTGCTGGATTCTTAAACTTGTTGGACAAGTAATTTCTTTAGTACAATTTAATCATAAAGTTGACCCTTTTTTAAAATTTTCTGAAAGGGGCAAACTGTTTAGAGCAAACACGAATTTTTCTACAGTCACACAATTCTATCTTAAGACCAGTATTATTAATTTAACATGGAACCAGAATGTTTAGGAACCAAAACAAATGACCAAGGTGTTTGTCTTTTTGACAGCTGTCTACCAGTTTGAGAGCTTTCAAATGAAAGCAAGCATATGGTCAGGTTCAATACAGTTGTTACAGTTAACCTTTTAGGAAATTCCTTGACTCTCTTGAATATGGAGAAGATAATGACTGAAACAGAAAGTTACATAAAAAGTAGAGAGTGATCTTGCTCATAAACAGCTTATTTAACTGATTAATGATTTTTGCATAACATTTGAATTTTAAAGTGAAGTGCTTTTGAAGTACTGGGTTGTTGGCTTTTTTTCAGATATTTTGAATTTTCAGAGTTCCTTTATGATTGTAGACATAAATGCTCTATGGATTTTAAGTTAATGAAGTACTGTAATTTAAGCATTTAATATTCCTGTGGGGCTGTTTAACTTGGAAAACTTAGTCTTGAAATAAAAGAGGATCACCTTTGCAATGCCAAGCACTTCTCTGACCCAGGACTCTTCAAATAATAACTAATTTCACCCATTATGTTATAGTTACACCTAAAATGAGCACATTATTTTCTACCATGATTGAATTAATCAGGAAGGCAAGCATTTCAAATCTTTGTTGTGCATTTTATAATACGTTATATTTAACTTCAAGGGATG
Organism: Strigops habroptila; assembly: GCF_004027225.2. Lineage (NCBI taxonomy): Eukaryota > Metazoa > Chordata > Aves > Psittaciformes > Psittacidae > Strigops > Strigops habroptila. The sequence continues at coordinate 12,516,606 of NC_044281.2, read as the reverse complement.
GTTCTTAAAATGTGGCAAACTTGTAAAATAAGCCAAACTAAAGCTATTCATCAGGGATATCGTAAGAGACTTTTTACTTACTATTCTTTGGCTGACTGCTGTGCTACTACTCAGTTTCCTTTGACTTTGGACTGAAAGATCTCTGGGATTAAAAAAGTGTGTGCTAGTTCATGTATACACCCACTACTGGTGACGGAAGCTCCATTTCCTCTGTTTATCCAGTGTCTTCTCAATATTTATATTCAGAGAATTAATTGGAAGAGGCTGGTTCTCTGAAAAGCCAGATAACTAGGATGCAAGGAAAACATTTGTTCTCTCTTACAGTGTCAAGTTTTGTGTTTCCAGGTGGGAGAAGATCATGGCATTTTAATGATTTTAAAAAGCAAGGCAGCTTTTTCTTGTGGACTTAAAGCTCTGAACATACCAAAAGTGCTACAGTAGTTGCTACAAACAACTTTCAGGTTTTCATCTAAGTAATTTGCAGTTGTTAAACCTTCTGCACAACTAATATGACTACTACAAGAAATGAGGAGTATTTACATGCTTGCAGCACCAGTGACTGCATATTGCTTGTGTCTTTCTCGGGAGCATGGTTTCACTTAAAAGGCTATTTTTATGGGGGGGGGGGAAGTAAAAAAAAAAATAAATCTTTGAAAGAAAGTAGAATAAACTCAGTAACTGCTCTGGTTGAGTCTGATCTGACTTTAGCTAAAGTAAATTATTCTTTTCCATTGTTTTTAATGGCTAATTTCGAAAGGAAATAGCTTTGGGCTGCTGTCATCTCTAATCTAATAGAAGTACCATTTATAGCAATGCTGCTGTATATATCTGGTTTCTGGTAATATTTGTTTAGCTTTTCTTGCACCTGTTCTCTCCTTGCAAATATTTTTTTATCCATTATTTCCATAGATTTCTACTTTTTTTATGCTAGCTTCTTGCTTATATTTTCTTTAAAAGAAAACCTACAAATGCATTCAGTGATCTCTGAATTCTTTATTAACCTGTTTTGTTTTGTTTTTTATTTGATCATCTAAAATGTGCTGGGCCTTCCATAAAACAAAGATACAGTTCTGTTTGTGAGGATTTGAACATTGACTGTAACAAATAGTTTTAACAGTATCACTTCTAGATGAGAGTTTCTACCAAGCAAATATTAAGAAAGAATATACATACGCATCTTTTGAACATAAAGTGCTTTATAGGTATGAAATACTGGAAAATATATACTAGATAAAATAATACATGTTCAACTTGATAGAGAAAGCCCTAGCATCATTTTACTAAAATGATTGCAACAAAAGATTTATGGGCTTCTAATTTCATGTAAATCCCAAAACAAAAATGAAGTGGTCAGGTATTTTACATATATGGCTTGTAAAAAATTTGTGTATTTCTCTCATTCTGTATCAACATTGTCAGTGTCAGCTTTCTTCCCTCACTCTCATGTGGAGTCTCCCGTTGCTTCACTTGTAAAAGCAGGCTTCTAGCTAAGAGTAACTAGGCTGTTAATCAGAAGCCTTGTTACACAAGGTGCTTATACCCAGAGCCTTGTATAATAAGAGATTTGTCTGATAGCAAAGTTTTATTCTTTGTAGATGTCATGTTATGGCTTATGTAATCAGTGGTTTAAAAATGGCATGCTTCACTGACCAGAATACTGTGTGTTTGGAAAGAAACTAATGCATTCACCAGAGGGGTGATGCTCTGTTAAGGCAGCTGTCTTGATAGAAAATTCTGTCAGATCGATGTTGCGTATGTGTAATATGCTAGAATAAAATATGTAAGTCTAAATACGTGTATGTGAAGTTGTACAGTCATACAGATTTACAGCACTGCACATATACCAAACATTGAAACTAATCACCTGTAAAAAAGTCTGCCCCTCTGCTGATAGCAAGGGACTTCTTAAAAGTGTTTTTTTCTGAGGGGGTGGGTGGTTCACAACAAACCGCAGAAATACGTCTTCATACAGCATAACAGAAGAGTGATGGTGAATTCTGCAGGAAATTCTGGTTACTAAGATTTTGATGAATAGACAAATCAGGGAAAGAACATTGCTCTAAAAAATTTTATGTGTCATTTAATTTTAATATAAGCATGGTGAGGCACTGGAACAGTTGTTCCAGTTGGTTGCCCAAAGAAGTGGTAAATGCTTCATCCCTGGCAGTGTTCAAGGCCAGGCTGGACGGAGCCTTGGGTGACGTGGTCTAGGGTGTGGTGTCCCTGCCTATGGCAGAGGGGTTGGAACTAGATGATGTTAAGGTCCTTTCCAACCCTAACTATTCTATGATTCTATGTATGTATATGAGAGCTGCATAAAGCATATATGGTTATAACAAACAGTTGAGATTCTGGCCTCTATTTTCTGACTATGTAATTATTCAATATTAACATAGATGCTTTAGGTTACATGGATGCCTCCATCTTTCTGGATGTTGAATCTCCCCCCCCCCCTTAAGTTTTATGGATGCTTAACTAATAATTTGTCATTATAGACCCTTACAGTGGCAGGGATTTTCTTGTGCTTATATCACACTGACTCGACAAGGGCCTTATTTGATTCTTGTACTGGAACCAGCTAATCTTTAACCTTTGTACTTTTATAAACATTACAACTGCACCTTGAAAGTTTTGTGGTGCACATAGTTCAAGCCATGTGCCTGTCACATGTCTTAAATTAATACATATATGCAAAATAAGTCTCATACTGACAGGCCTAGAAGAATAATATTCTCAAAGCGCAAGATGGTAGTGTTTGTAGTAAGGCCGCATTTCCCAGTACTGCATACCAGTGCCCCTTGGGTCTGTCCTTACAGATTTTCTTTAAAGGAATGCAGATATCATTTTGGTTCATTCACTTGTTATCAAGGAACATCTTTACTGGCTGCAGTAGCCGTATGATATAGCCCCTATATTTGCTGTTTCATTCTCCCTTCTTAGAGGAGCCTAACAGTAAATTATTAGCCTTTTTGCCTTTCCACAGCTCCTGGAGCCTGTTTGCCACCAGCTCTTTGAACTGTATCGTAGTTCTGAAGTTCGGCTCAAGAGATTCACACTGCAATTTTTGCCGGAGTTGATCTGGGTATATCTGCGTCTTACTGCCAGCAGGGATAGGCAGAGTAATGGTTGCATTGAAGCACTGCTGCTTGGCATTTACAACTTGGTAAGTGAGATGAGTGGGAATGCGTGAGGCAAGCTTTGGTCTGAGGTTTTGTGTCACTGACCACTAGGAATAAAGTAAATTATTGGAATGACATATTTGAAATTATAATACGCTTACATGAAAGCATGTTTAATCTGGAGCAAAGCATAATGTAATGAAGGTTTAGTAAGAACATGTTTGCAAAGTTGTTTTTTTAAATTCTTTTTTATCGTAATCTTTTGGGGACAAACATTTTAATTAAAAAGTATCATCTCATAGGCTTTCTTGATCTGTGTTATACTTCTGTTTCTAAGAAAATTAAGTAGCCCTCAATGTTGAAAAATACCGCTTTCTGTGGGGATGATCATCAGTCCAGTATGCTTGGTCAATCTTCATGTGCCACTTCCCTCCATCCTCCCTCTTACTCTGAATATGTCTTTTTAAGGGTAATTTGAAGCTGAAACTACTCTGCATGCTAGCACTTAGATACATGCATGTGTACATTTGAGGTAGATAGTCATCTCAAGTGGAACAAGTAAGTTATTTTAAGAAGAAGTAAAGGTAACTGTAGATGATTACATTTGGCTGTTAAATGTAAAATAATTTTTTAGATCCTTACCTTAGCCTGCAAATGTTTGTTCTTATAATGTTATGAGGCTGTTAGATAAATTTAGGAATACCGCCAAGATAGGCATTCTCTAATGGGAATTTCTGTGTTACAGGACTTAAAAACATATTATACTGAAACACCACTCTTCCCTCTACTATCCTAGTAAACCCCTCCTTTAAATTGTGTTTTATATTTCTTCATATGATGAGACACAGAACAGTCACATTGTGATTCTTAACAATTTTTTATGTGTCTGTAGATCAGCTCTAACTGGAAGATCCAGTTAATTTAGATTTTTTCAGATAGAAAAAAAATACTGGAAACTGCTTGCTGATTTTTCGGTACTGTTTGCTGGCTTGAAGTTGCACATTTATCTTTGTCAGCCATTTTCTCAAAGGTCCTTTTGCAGTTCCTATGAAAGTCATGTTGGTGATTCATTTCTTTTTTTTGAAAGACACTAATTTCTTCATTCTCTTGAGATTCAGGAAGAAAGAGACTTCAAAATCAACAGTGGCTTCCACTGTTTGGTTTTTTTTTTTTCCTGAAGTTGTTGATATTTTTCTGCACATACACGGAGACTGAAAGAGGGAGGTTATTGTCTTAATATTTAGAAAGTGAAAGACAAGGATAAATCTTTTGAGTTCTGCTGAATTCTATCAGCTGTCCTCCCGCTGTGATCCTTAAAGCCTGCTACAATGACTGTGCTACCTTGCACAAGTTTTCACATAAACTGGAATGACTACAGCTCGTTGTTTGGAAATTTGCTGTACAAAGTGAAAAGGCAGGATCTTACACTCCTTTTCGGTATCGTCTTATGTAATTGCTCTTAGTATGTTTGCTTTAAAAACTGCTGGGTTTGCTTATCTAGTAGCCTAGCAACTAGAAAATCTGACCAGTTTTGAAAGCCTTTTGAGAAAACATTCTGTGTATTTCTTATGGATAGAATGCCTGAAGAAACTTTGCCAGTCCCCTTGATTTCACCTTTTGTCTGTGATGCATTTATCATGAGGTACTCCCATTGTCATGAAGTGATACATCAGACCTCATTTGTCTATATCTGTTGGGCTTAAAGTTTATCCTTGCTCTACTATCCAATTCTATTAAAAATAAATGTTATAATGTAAAAGTGATCTAAAAAAGAAGCTTTTTATTCATTTTTGGTTTTGATGAAGTTGCACTGGTCGAGGAGCCAGTGCTGGTTTTATTAGGTGTTGCAGACTGATTCTGCAAAACAGTCTGTGATAGAGGTCCTTCTCACTTTTAAAATGTATATGTAAATTTCCTTGTATTCTGCATGTGTACATAGACCTTGGGGTGTGTATTAAGAGTCTTATCACACCAGAACACCTATCTTACTTGTTAAATGCCTTCTAACAGTTGAAAATTATTCCAAGTCCTATCTCCTTACTTCTGTTTGGGTTTTGGTTTTGTTTTTTAATGCAGGAAATTGCTGACAAAGATGGAAACAACAAAGTTTTATCTTTCACCATCCCTTCATTATCTAAACCCTCAATATATCATGAGGTAAGAGAGCTGCTGTAGTAAATTAGAATTGGATCTATTAGAGGAATGAAAACTGGATCCATTTGATGCAACAGGCCGTTTTAGATGCATCTTGTTGCAGTAAGTTTTCAATGTCAGTAGCTTGCAATTAGTGTAATCTAATTCAGTAGCATTAGTAGAAGAAAAGGAATGTAAATTTTGAAGAATCTTTGTTGACAGTGCCCATTTTGAACAGATTTTAGTTGTGTTTAGTTTAGTGTTTAGTTGCAACTGTTTTTTTGCCTCTTGTGTATTAGTATAAATGTAGTCTTCCAACTCCTCCTTAATGCAAGTTTGAACTTGGAGTCATGTTTTTCTTTCTCTACTGTTGCTATACGAAAGGTCTGTGCAATTATGACAAACTTATTATAAATGGATCTGTAAGGATCAATGTTGAAAATTGTTCTCACCTGGTCTATTGTTTGTAAGCATGGAAGCTGTTTATAGTAATGAAATCAGGTAATGTTTTTTAGATATACTGTATTCTGGAATAATCTTAATTTTTACAGGTCACAAGACAAATGTGTCTTTTGGCTCAGGTGTTTAGAAGTTTCAATGCTTTCGGGGACCTTTTACTTATTACTCGATTTCTTCCCTCTTCCTTCCTTCTGCCACCACCTACTACTAGCCCTCTACTATTGGATCCATGGCTTTAACTGAAGGAGCTCTATGTCAGCATGATCTCATCAGGGTAGTTTACAGTGATCTTCATCCTCAGAGAGAAACCTTCACAGCACAGAACCGGTAGGTGGATGTATTCTGACATTACAGGTCCTTCACTAGGCAGACAAGAATCCTTAAACATTAAGACCAAATATATTATGTGCTCAGTCTTTTCTCAGCATAAAGTGCTTGGAAATAAATCTAGAGAACAGTCGTGGTAATCTTGAGGTATAGTATTTTTGTTGTTTATTCCAACTTTGTATGTTTTTCTACTAGTTAATTTAGGAGAGAGTAACTTCCCTGTTATTTCCGTGTCTGCCAGGAATGTCTTTGCTTTATGTCTGCGAACTCAAATTTTCCTGGAGGTATAACAAAATTCAGCTTTGGCTCTGAGGCTGTGACTGCTTTTTCCACAGGAAAAGGGGAATGGAGCTAAGTGGATAGACAGAACTAGGGATGAGGGAAATTGCCCTGCTGCTCTATGACTGCCAGCTTTACCTTCATCTGAAGCCAGCTCTGGGAAAACTAATAAAATAATTTTTAAATGCATTGCAGACTTGTTCAATTCTATAACTTTGTCCAAATATTATGCTATATGCCATTTCCTCCATAGCTCCTGCATATGCTAATGGCTTTCAGTAATAATTTTTAGAGTTTAATACTGAACCTTTAATAACCTGTTTCAAGTTAGTGAATTATAATGAAAGGATTTCAAGGTTTGTGTGTTTGCCTCTGACACTTTTTCCTGTGGGGTATTTTTTGAGACTAAGTTGTAGAATTTTTGTGTTAAATTCTGGTGAAATATGAAGAATTTAATCCATGCAAGGTTTTGCTCTTGTCTCTTTTCAGGTTTGAGGTGCTGAGCTTTCTTATGCTATGCTACAATTCTGCTATTGTGTATATGCCTGCCTCTTCTTACCAATCACTCTGTAGGATGGGTTCCAGGTGAGACACTGGCCTTTGAAATAGTTGTTTGCAGGGTGCATCTAGACTTCTAAATATTCATCCAGCAAAAAAAGAATTAATTTTTGTTGCATTTAATAATGTAAAATACTTAACTCTTGGTCACTCATGCAACTTAACGAGAAATTTGAAGCTGTGCTTACATTTGCATACACATTAAACATATGGAGCATCTTACTGCTGCATGGGCTTTCATTCTAGTTATGTAACTTTGTTATTTGTAAAGAAAAAAAAGGGCAGTTTTGGGGAAAATTAGTTGAAGCTGCTCAGACTGATTTGCATTTTTGGATTTACATAGCTTTCAACCATTTTTCAGTATGATCAGGTTAAAAAATACTGTGAGGAATGCTACCAGTTTCTTCTATTATTTCCCAAGTATTAATCTCTTGGTTCTGAGGATGGTTTATACGAAATGCCTGTACAGTGTTCTGGGTTTTAGCAGTTTGTTTGGGGTTTTGTGTGTGGTGGTTTTACTTTTTTTTTTTCTTTTTTTTTTTTCTTTTTTCTTCTTTGATAACAACATTCCACTTTCGAGAGAATTCAGTACTGTGATTTCTCAAACTCTTATACATGCCCTTTATATACCCTTCTACTTGAATAGTCTTGGAAGCATCTGTTTGGCAAAGATCCCTGCTTTTTGTTCTGAAAAAATCTCAATTATATCTGATATTCTCATGTGCCTGTTTTTACCAGCATTTTGACTAAAATTAGATAAATTCTCTCTCCTGTACCCTCAAACAGAAGAACCTCTTGAAATGTTGTCTGATTTAGCTTGTTTGTTTCAGCACAATACTGCCATGAAAGAAAACCATTACATGCAATTGGGTTATTGATCAAAGAAGGGTCAGACTAGTCTCTAACAATGTACATTCTGTAGTAACACATGCAGTTAAGATTATAGTCTGTTTTCTTTCCCTTGAGTTCTGATGGGAACGGGTGAATTCTTCGTATGCTTCCATCATTTTCAGTTAAATTGAGGCTATGCTAAATTTACCAAATATGTTGAATTTTCCTGCATCTGAAAATTAGATCCCCTCTTTGGGTAGAGAAGAGAGACAACGTTTTATAGGCTAGGGATTTTTTTTTGTTGTTGTTTTTGAAGCAGTGTAGCAGTTACTATGTATTAGTTGGCATGTGTTGCTTCCACAATGAAGATTCAGATATTAAAGTTATGAATAAATTCTGTTTTTTACAGAGACTCAGTGTTGTGCAGTGTATGGGAAGGCAGGCCTTTTTTCAAGAGTCAGAAGTAGTTTTTTAGAAGGCAGCTGAGAGCAATTCTCAAGAACACAGTATCAAGAATACAGTATCTGTGTTATCCAACTTTATGTAAAAGGTGATTGCATACTGCCATCACACATTAGATGGGAGATGACATATTTCTCTTTTGTACCACTGGAATGTTTTCTTTAAAGAAAGTTGCTTTCAGTTACTGAATTTTTGGGAGAGTCTCCGACTTGGTGGCTGGCATCTTGCCACCCTCATTCTTTAGAAGCTGGTATGATTTGAAGAAAACAGATGGAGTTAGTGGCTATATGGGAGTAACACTGAATTACCAGCAAACTACATCTCAAGGCACTGTTACAAAACTGCTTTAATTGTTGGGAGAGCAACATAAGAATGTTCTGTGTTGTGTACTTATATTTTAAAAAATAAGTTTTGAAAAATTAACTAAAATCTCTCTGATGTAGACATTTGTAGTCTTTGTGAGCTTAACATTTTGTTACAACGGTGTGTTTTTTCAGGCTATGTGTGAGTGGATTTCCACGGCAGCATGAGAAACGCTGGAAAGAACACTGTAGTAGAGTGGTGTTAGACCCTGACTTCATGGTGCAGCTGCTCACAGGTGTCTATTACGCCATGTAAGTGGATGGAGTTTTTGTATAAAGAGAAATGTCTGGTTTTTTATGAATTAAAATATAAATGCTGTTTGCTTTATGATTGAAAACAAAAATCGTTAAACTCACAATGCAAGTTTATAACTCAATTAGTGTATTTCCCTTTACTTGCTTACTCAGCCAGCTGATAATTTGAACATGTCTGTCAGCACTGAATTAGGTGATGAGGGCCAGCAGTAGGTGCTGAAGAGAGTTAGGCTTCTAGCTTCATCTTTTCCCAAGTTTCCATTACCATCAGATACCTTCTGTTCACAAGTGTAATGAGCTTGGATACCAACATAACCTGATGAAATGCAGGCCTCTTGAATGTCAGTAATTTCTGAGGTAGTAAAATCCATTTCTGGTGGAAATTCAGTTCCGCTAAGTAGCATTAACCTTCACATCTTGACCCCATTGTTTGGGGTTTTTTTTTATTCTTTAAGTTTGTTCTGATTATGACATCAACTTGGTCTTGCTTGGAGGTGACAGGAACAGCTTTTTTTGTTACACCAACAAAATTAATTAAAAAAGTTTTGTCTACACTTTTAAAAGAAGTGCAGGGGTTGGGGCATACATACAGTTCATGAACTTTCTACATAAGCAAATAATAGAAGTGCTGCATTTTGGCAGAAAAAAAGACAAGTTTGAGTTCATAAGATAAATAGCTTTCTTTACTTTTTAGATATAATGGTCAGTGGGATCTTGGCCAGGAGGTATTGGAAGACATAATTTACAGAGCACAGCTTGAACTCTACTCACAGCCTCTGCTGGTAAGAAATAATGCATTTCAATTTATGGCCTTGATCAGGAGGAGTATGAATGCGTTTCTGAAGTGGATTGGTAATGAAAGCATTTGTGGCCATTTACTGCAGTTCCAGATAAAAGTGGTTGTTAACAGCTGGTGTTTTCAATGTAGCTATTTATATCATGATTTTTCTGCTTGAGTAAGAAGCTAGGGTGTTGGGATCTCCTAGGACTCACTGATGCTGAAAGCTAGGATTTTCTAATGTATTACAGTGGTATCAAAATGTTTGTTATTTTGGCATAAGCTACCAATGAGAAATTCAAAGAAGCTTAACCAAATGGTTGTACATCATAGGACACTGGTTACAAAAAAAGTGTTTTCTGCTTCTGGACCTTCACTGGGGCTGAGAATATGCTGCGTGAGTCAACTAGTAATACAGTAGAAAAAGCAAAAGCAGGATAGGTCTTAATTTTTACCTTCTTTGGAGGAGCAGAAATAGAATTGATTTTTTCTGATTGATTGAGTTTTTGTCAGTTTCCACTATACTTGCTGTTCTGATCATAAAAAGAGAGAAGTGAAATGGGGAAAGAGGTGAAACTGGGTTGGATGCGGGTGAATGTGATTGGGAAGAATGAGAAGGTTGACAGGAGGAATGGAGAGATTTCATTTTTTGTCAGATGTAGAAATGAGGATCAAAATAAGAGGGAAAGTTAAGCAGAATAAAGTAAAATAGAATATTGTTTCAGTTGCTGCATCAGAATTGTGACTAGAAGCCTTTAGTGCTCCTCTGAAATAACAGCAGTAAAATTTCACTGCTTTTTACATAACTGAGAAAGGAGTGGATTGGGAAAAATCTTTTAATGTGGCCATCTGAGATACCTCTCTTCTGCAATAAATTGCATAAAATTATTCTCTTGATGAGTTAATACTGGCTGTAAAATACATCTACAGGCTTTCTGACACTGCTGCATTTTAAATGCTTGGTATCCATTGAATTATTACAATAGTTGGTTCCTTTTGGAAATGACTCATCACTCCATCAGACTGAAAGTTTTAAATTAAATATTGAACCTACTGAATTGGGCCAGACAGTTGAACTACTACATTTAAAAGGTGTGTAGGAGGATCTGGAACTTGATGATATGACCATTTGCAGTCCTCATTGTTCATTTCTAAGCAATTTGTCCTTAGAGATTACTTCTAATTGTAAGAATCTTCTAGAATATCTTTGAGTTTTTCCAAAGCTATTGCCATTCTATCCCATTACCTGGGGCTGGTGATGTCATGACATCACCAATTTTTTCCCCTTCCCCTATTATCAGGTTTTTCATGCATCCATGTGCAGGTACATTTGTGGGGTTTTCTTCTTAATACTCTGATCATCGCCTCGCTGCCTATCATGTTTTATTGCAATATTTCAAAAGCAGCTCTAAGAAATTGTCAGTTTTATAAAAAAAGTGACCTGCATGTTCTTGGCCTCATGCTGTGTATTCAAGGACTTTGACTATTTCAAAGGTTGGAGTCCTTTCACCTCATTTCATTCTCCAGGAGATGTATAAAATTATCAGCATTATAAAATTTTGTATTTTAAATGTAGAACTGTGGGCACCAAATAAAATATTATCTGTGCAGCTTCCCAGATAAGTTTCCAGTTCAGCCTCTGCCTAGGATTTCCTAACAGCAGCAAATTCTTTGAAGTCCGTTTAATATTCGGGCAAATCCCTATGTTAGGATTGTTTTTAGGTATCTGTGCTGAAGCTGTTTGTATAATTATGGGAATACCATTAGTCATTATTATAGTGAGAAACATCACAGCTCCTGTGTTTGGGAATGTCTCTTGGAGAAAGATTTTTGACAATATACTATATCTATACTCTAAATAGGTTTAGAATGCCTCTGGAATTAAAAAAAAAAAAGGTGCTGAAATAGCATCAGAATGCTATGAAATATCTGTAATGTAGTTAAAAAGCTGTGATGTAGGAGTGGTCTTCTTTCACTGTTACCCAGAGGTGCACTGGAAAGGGCAGGAAATAATACAAGGGAAGGGCTTTTTCTGGGAAAAGTATTGCTGTTAATCATCAATGGTTGTTGGTTTCATAGTCATTAGGGTTATTAATCACCAAGACTCAATAGTACTACTAAGCTAGCTTGAACCTGGGGACTAGCTCAGTTCCAGTCAGTCTTTTCCTCTGAATGCAAGACTTCTGCGCTTGTTTCAGATGGAAATCTCCATCTTCAGTTCAGAGACGCACAGGCTTTCTTAGCCCGGTACACATGAAGCATGGATCAGCAAGTCCCTGTTGCGACAGAACTTTTATCTAGTGTATTTTATTGAGGTACTTACTGCTTTTGTTGGATGTGCTTTGCATTAGAGCTCCTTTCTGATAGGCAAGAGTGGATGTCTGGCCTGAAACCAGCCCTCTTTTGTCATCAGTACTTGCAGACTTGGCTTGCCAAGTCTGAATTGTGGTGTGTGTTTGTTTTCCTGCCTTTCAGTGCTGGATTAGACAGAGTGAGCAAGTTGTTACTGCATCCTGAAGGATCACAGTTTTGTGTTTTTTCTGTCAGAGAAGACTCATTCAAACTCATTTGGATTGTTCTACCGTTATGTTGATTTTTATCTCTCTGTGGTTCTCCTCGGTCCCAAGAAGTACAATTTGTAAAAGGTTCAACAAGCAGAAGTACTCTGTCACTTTTCTGATCCTGTTGCGGAAGCTTTTTCTACTAATTTTTAGATTTTAATTCTGTCTATTGAAAAGAGGGTGTAACTCTAGTGAGTAGAAGATGAGAAGACAAACCAATGTATACTGTTGATCTGTCGTGGTTCAGTGCAGCAGAAAGAGTTTCTGAAATCTTTAATGTGGTCTGGGATAGAGTGAATGCAGTTTGTACCAGTTCAAGAGGATGGCATGGAAGAAGGCCTGTGTGTGAATAGGAGAGCAGTTCACAAACAAATGTTGAGGCTGAGAAAATTGGCTAGCAAAGGGCAAATTAGTGCTGGGCAAGAATGATAAGGAGCATTTCTGTGATGATGGCAACAATCTTTTGTGTTGATTAGAAGTCAGACAGGAAGGCAGTGGAGAAGATGTTTAATGGGTAGTTACAGCATCACAACGGCATCTGGAGATCAGAATCAGCTATGTGGTGGCCATTCCAGCTCACAGGAAGTGAAAAGTTTTTGATTTAGTTAATATCCTGTGATGTGTGGCTTTGATGTTTGAAACAGTTTAATTTCTTCTCATGGTTGTCGGCTTGTTTGCCTGTTACAACTTGTAGGAAAGCCACTTTTACTTTATTATAATGTGAATAAACACCCTTAATTTATGGCATGCATGCCATATGCATTGATACAGTCTTTTTATCAAACGTTATCTGAGATCTTCACAAGAAAAATTTCCACCAATAGGGTCTGTTCTAGGTGTTCTTGCGAATGCTAATGAAAAATGACTTAATTAGTTAAGCTAATTAATTTAACTTAAATATGTAGGCTTTGGGAGTTCAGGGAATTTGTTGGATGTCCCTTACATTCGCAAGGCCTCGGCAACCTCAGAGTATCAACGCAACATTGATGATGTTTAGAAGTGTATTAATTCTGTCAGTAGGTTGAGGGACACATATGCAACTGTTGCTTACAGCATAAAACTAGGAAATGCTTAGTTATAATAACGTGCTAAACAGTGGATACTACTGCATCAGCTACCCACTAATCTTTCAGCAATTAAAAAAAATGCGTGTTCTAAGAAAAAGAACATAGTCTAAAAGGAAGAAAAATGTATGTATGCATTGTCAGAAAAGTGGAGTATTTTGCAAAGATGCATTTTCTAAAGGAGATCATATCTCACTTACATTGACAGAACAGTCAAATTTATAGTTTTATCTGCATCTTAAAATACGGTTTACATGCCTTGAGCTAACAAGTTGATTACATGGATTTAAGACATGTAGACCACATGTATTTAAATAAATGTGTTTCTTTTATCACATAGTGAACTCTGTTTTCTCAAGTTGCAAAATCAGTGTGATACAAGAGAAAATCCATTAGGAGTCAACATGAAGTTGCTTTTCATAATGCTTGTAAACTGTAGTGGAGAGAATAGCCTGCCCAAATTACAGTGGGAGCTGTTGCTAGGTAGGATTTTACAGAGATTAGCAAGTTGCATTTTCCATAGTTGTTTTATTTTTAGTCTAGATGTCTCAGACACTCTTATATAGTGTCTTCATTAGAGGGGGAGTAAAGAGCATGTGGGAAGTCGTATGTCTGTGAAACGTAAGAGATCTATGAATGAAGTTAATGTGATGTTAAGTTTAAAATGTGTCTAATATTTTTATTGCCGCTTGGATGTATAAAGTCAATAAGATTTTGGAAAAACAAGGTGTTTTCGCTTTTTTTTTTTTAAGTTCTAAGTCCTACTTTGTGTGCAGCAATTTCATTATTGTTGAATACTGCATGTGCCATAGAGACCCAGCTTGCTTTTCAAGAGCTGGTACATAAGTTCACTTTTTGAACAATTTACTTGTAAACTAGGAAACTGAAAGTTGCTTTTTTATTTCCTTAGAGTAAAACTTTAATCCCACAGAGGCATTTTATGGAAAATTTAAAGAAGCAGTTAAAACATGAGAGCCGAAAGAGGTCATTTGTTCTCAAAGCTGCAAAACTTCTGACGTTGTAATAGCCTGTTGTAATTAAAAATTTGATCTAATAGAGCTGAATGCATTTTAATGATTTGATGCTCATTGCTTAGGTTGAAATCTGTTTGTTTGTTTGTTTGTTTAAATTTTGCAATTACCTGCATTCTAATCCCCTTGATTAGGTTTTTTTTATGGGGGGAATATGGGGTAGGGAGGGTGGAAAATGGCCCTGTTCCCCCCATGCACAAGGCCATGTGTTGTTTGCATTGACTTGGCCTGTGACTTAATTTTATGACATTCTTGTCATAAAACATGAATGTTATTTTCCTTGTCACTTTGCAGTCTCTTTTGGATGGAGACCTTCCTAGGTAGGTTGTTACTTCTGTCAGTACAGGTGGCACATGTGGAATGAAATAAATCACCTCAACGAAAATTCAGCTATATTTTTGGGAATAGGTTTGCGATGAGCTTTTCAATGTAATTATCAATTGTGAATGGATCTTGGGGATAAGGCCGTTCATCTGGAGGGGATCTGGCATAATTAACAATTCTTGGTGGTTTCCCTTTTAGCATCTGACAAGAAATCTAATATTGCCATTAGTGCAATCAAGGACAGTAGTAGTACAGCATTTTACTTTTATCTTAGGTTGCAAATGCTATGAAGAACTCACTGCCCTTTGATGCTCCTGACGCATCGCAAGAAGGCCAGAAGGTACTGAAAGTAGAAGTTACTCCAACAGTGCCGAGGATTTCTCGGACTGCTATTACAACAGCTTCTATCCGTCGCCATCGCTGGAGAAGAGAAGGTGAGCTCTCTCTGCCAAGAGAAAATACTGTAGCATACTGTATCCATCATCATCCCTGTAATCTGGCTTCTGAGTTTGAATGTTTGCAAAACAGTTGGTTGGGGTTTTTTGTTTGTTTTTGAAAAGTGATACTCCATAACAATGTATAGTATTTTACATCTTCAGAGCACTGCATGAACATGAACATCTGGGGTGTTTGTTTTGTTTTTTGATTTGATGATAACCCATGAGGTAGGTGAGAAAATGGAGAAGCTGGAAAATGTTCAATAAGGCTTCTTTTTTTCCTCCATGTAACACAGCATAAAATTGTAGGGTAGAATTTGGCTTAGAATTTGAGTTCTTTCTTTAATCCACACTAAAACTCAAATGCCTCTCATCATAAATACTTCAGGGAATGAACGGTATTATCCAGACCTTGACAGGGTTCCAGCTATCTAAAGCTACTGAAGGCAGTGGGAGAGGGAAAAGCTGAACATCACAATCCTACCATTAAGTGGCCCGATTTAGAGAGGGGCCATGTCATAAAATAGCTTTGGATAGCTTAGAATAAGTCCTTATTTTTCCTCAGTGAGTACTTACGTCACAGGAAGCGTGCCTGACTGTATAAAGAAAAATAATAAATACATAGTAATATTTACCTTGATGCGATGACATCTTCAGTGTAGATGTAGCAAAAAGCTTACTTTGAAATCACTTTGTCATAAAGCTTTGTTGCTGCATCTATAAAACATTAATTAAAAAAAGCTGCATAAATGGCTGAAGGTAAAAAGTAGAATAACCTAAACATAAACTGAGAGTAAAAAGTGTCTGAAAATAAGGATTACATGTTTTCCTGTGGTACTCTCTTTTTTTTGTTTGGTTTGCTTTTTGTTTGTTGGGGTGTGTTTTTCCCCTGTATCATATGCAAAAGGATTTGATGACCTGAGGTCTTCAGCTGAATCATGATGTCCAGGACAACAAGTAGCTGTCTTCTGTTTTCAGAACTCTGGGTCATGTTTGTCTTCACTGTAGTTGCCGTTATATTCATTTGCTAGTCTCTGGTCTACAGTATAGCCCACCTGTCCCTTTCTGTGGATGTTCTCACAACTTCTAACTAAGCATGGGAGGTGTTTTGTTTGTTCCTTGTCCACATAAATCTTCTATTTTCCCTGCCTGGGTTGGAACACCAAGAAAGGAATAGAAAAGCACTAAAATGTTATATGTTGAATCCCAGATGGCTTTGACTTCTCAAACGAGGCTGACTCAAGCATACCTGGCTCACCGATCCAACACGGCTCCACAGACGTAGGGATCAAACGTGAGCAAGAGGGGGAGGTGCTGATGCGCAGGACCCCTGAGCATGGCTTCCCGGAGCCCACCTTGGCAGCAGCCACAACAGAGGGTAGGACAGAGATGAGGAGGCAGAAGTCAGTGAGGCAGTTGCTGGAGGAGGATCCTGGCTCCCTATCCCCAAGCAGAACTTCTTTCCATTCTAGTGTGTGTTTCCGCTATCCCAGGGTGTATTAGCTTCTCTTTGCAATACACGCATCCCCTATATACCTAACATCAGGTCAGGTACTATCTTTTGTTATCACGTGGGCTCGCCTGGGGCTTGCATCTGTGTGGCGAAAGACTGCTTGGCATGGCAAAAAAAAAGATGGGTAATAACCAAGAGCTTTGGGATTGCTTGGAAACTTTGTATTACTGAGCATGTTTAATATTTCAGAGGGAAAAAATGCACCAGATGAACATGAATCTAGTCCTGAAAAATAGTATAGAGTATAAATGGATTTGGCTACAACTTAGTTATGGTAGTGTCTTGTTAATCTGCAATTCTTAAATTTCCAAGAATGAAGCTTCCTGTTCCAGTTGAAAGTCAAGCCTATCTGAGACAGATATACAACTGCTGATGTTTTTACTTGCCAGTCATCCTTTAATTGAAAATTCATATATGTACATGAATGAGCTGGCCGCTCTAAAGGCAAGTGCCAAAAAAGTGCTTGTGTTTTCAAGAAGAAATCAGGTTGTCATATTTCTAAAAACTTTACAAACAATTACTGCTTTCTTTCTCAATCATGCCGGCAACACAAATGCTGTAGGACTTCATATGTCTGCTCTGCAGTCGAGAATAGCACATAGAGTAGCTGGCAGAAATTTATTTTTCTTGAGTTCATCTATTCATTTTCTTATCTTTACTCCATAAAAGATGTGGGTTTGAGTACTGGATTTGAATCATGATTTCTCCTCAGAGATGAGAAATAATTTCTTTTAAATTAAACTAAACATATTTTCAAGTGTTCTCCTATCTTAGGTCTTCTTTTCTATCTGAACATTCCTTTGTTATTTGCAGCCTCTATAAGCATATCGTTTGATCATAAATGAGATTTATGTGCACATTTAGATATGACTTACATAGGTTTCAGATTTATTCTTCTGGAAACAATCATCTGGAGAATTGGGAGATTTCATGTAGGGTTATCACAGAATCCTTTCCCTTAGAGTTGCTATCAAACAATAATTAAGACATCGTGCTTCTGTAGAAGAGAGTTGCATAAGAGTGTTTAGTGCAAATTTATAATCCACTCCTTGGTGCATAGCTAATTTGAGCATGCTCAGTAAATGAGTCCTGTCTTCTCCTAAACTCACTTGCTCAGTTGGTCTTCATCCATTTTACTAAACTTTGCATGTGCATGCCCTGAAGGATATGGAGAAGTCTTCAGCTGCAGAGAACCTTCTGGGAGAGGCAGGAAGTGGGAAAGAAGTTGATAAAGATGTGGCCTTCCAGACATCTATGTGATTTGGCATGTTGGATAAGCATCATTCCACATACTTTACTTCAGTAGAAGTGGATCGAATGCCCTTCTGTAACACTAGCAGTGTCTAATTACATGCTTGGGAGAACTGAGTTCTGCCAGTTGATGGCATCTGGGAGAAGGCCAATGAATGAAGTTCAGTTTTATTATCAGTGTAGAACTGTGTGTTTACATATAGTGGTCTATTATTTTACTGATGCTGATTTCACAGAAAATATCAGCTAGCAAATTTCCTCTCATAAATGTCATTTTGATATCAAACAATATAATGAGAGACTAATCATTTCTCATGACTTTTTAGCCTTCATGTTATGGGAAGGATAAACAGTAAAAGTTAGTTTAAAAAGCTGTATAAAACCCTTCTTCAGGTCGGTGTTTTGGCTCAATAAATAGAAAAAGGCAGAAGATATCAAGAATGGCTCAATAATGCCTTACAAGGTATTCTGCTTCTGGGTGGTAGCAGCTTTGGTTATGTGCACTATTTTGGATCAGTGGAGAATGCTATATCTACATCTACAGGATTAATTATGTGCAGGCATCAATAAAGAATTATTTGGGGACAGACTCTGATGAGGAACAGTGAGAATCCTGAATCACACTGTAGTGCAATTGATATGATTTATGTCAGGTTGCACTGTCTCTCTTGTGGCCTTACTGTAGAAGAGTGCTTGGGAAACATAGGTTTTTAGTTTTTGTTTTCTTTTTTAATTGTCTTATCGGTCTATTGGGGAGGGGGGAAGAGGAAGAAGAGGAAAATTTATTACTTCGTCCTGTTTTTCCCCTCCTAACAGAGTAAGTAAGGACTCAAACTTTTTTTTTATTGTTTCTGAGGGCAGTTTTTAGAGGAAAAATAACATGTATTGGGAAAAGAGTATGTGTTTGCTGAATTACTTCAGTCCCACTGAGAGCTTCTGTAGGTATGTGGACCTGACTAGACAGAAATTCTCTTGCATGTTGTCTTCTCTACCTTCTTCATATTTGAGCACTGCTGAGCTGCTTGGGCCTCTGTGTAGTTGCAGCATCCAAAAGCTTGCAACAGCCCCTCTCAGTCATGTTTTTAAATTCTGTGGATAAATGCCACTTTTTTCAGTGTGACTATTCTGCTTCACTGTCCCTGAATAGGATTGTCTGGTTTAGCATCCTGTTAGTCAGCAACATTTTAACGTAAACTTTGAGGATGACTTATGTTCTTGTAATAATAAAACCTTAGCCATATTGTCTGGAGATATCTTTTGGGCTTGAGAGGGGACTTCAGCTGCTGCTATTGCTGCCTGTAACCAAACATGCTTTCATCCGGCTTTGCATGAAAGGAAACATAAATGTTGGTTTACTGGAAAGTGCTCTTGCTTTCAGTATGTTCCAATTCTGTCATATATTTATTAGCATTTTTGATTATGTTTGGGAAGGTTGGGGTGGGGGATGGAGATGTGGGGGATTATGAATAAAATATATCACTGTCTAATGTAAGAAAATATGTCTCAATGAGAAGATGAAGGCCTAGTTTGACCAAATGGGTGGGCAGGAGGGGGGGAAGTGTACATGGTTTACATACAGTTACAGGAAGTTAAAGCAAGTAACACACCTTCATTTTAATAATAGTCCTTGAAACCTGAGAAGCTTCCTTTTCTAAGGCTAAAGGCTTTACCAAGGAAGGAAGACTGCAGTAACATGAACTACATTACTTTTCTGCTACTGGGAGGCTAATGAGCCCAACAACTATATAAAAACTACATCATAAGCTCACATTGCATCGTTCTGAGAGAGGCCTGAGAATGGTCTGATTGGAGACAGTTAAACGTCTTTTGTAAGCTTCTTTTGTTTCCTGAAAGGAAGTAAGTTAGTTTAAAACAAGATAAAGTTGTAAACTGTAAAGTTGTAACTGTAAAGTTATCTTGATTTACACTCTAGAATGTGAAGTCGGATCAGGCTATGCTCCTGCTACACAGAGGCAGCAATAACAGTGAAAGCTTTGTGCCTGTGTTGCTTGCCATAATGTAAAATATTTCTTAGCGCTCTGCTAACAATCATTGTGAAAGCATGAGCTTCCACTCAAATGTTAGAATCTCTTACATCCTTGCCACCACTTTTTCCCTATTCCACAAAACAGGTTTAAACATGTTTGATTGGTGGCAAGCTGAGTTGAACAAATTGCCAGTAGAGCAGTACAGCAGCTTTAGCTGGGACAGATCCATAGGCTTTGCAGATTTCTTGCAAATAATCAGGCTCCATAGCTTTTTATAAAGGAAAGCAAAATTCTTGTAGCCTGAATGTCTCCTGTTTTGCTAACATGGTTAAACTTTATGGCTTTTTTTCACTAAAATGAGATATATGGAGCAAAAGCTCAAACTCCATTTCCAGTTGTGAAATTTGAATGCTGTTCCGTTTTCTACTGAAACAATAACTCTTCCTGTGAGTACTTGGAGCTTATTGGAGCTTAGAAAAAGGATTGGAATAAGATTTAAAAAAAAAAAAAAAGAGAAGAAAAAGTTGCTCTAATCATATTACAGGCCTGAAAACAAGGATTTAAGAAAGAAGTTTGCCAGGCCTTATTTTTTTTCTTTGAGATACCAGTCAAAACCACAGTGCCTCTTCTACAGCATGAAATGTTTCAGAGATTAAATTTCTCTTAATACAATGGTTGGTTGTTGGGGTGTTTTTCCCTCTGGAAAATCCAGATGCTGAGACAAAAGCAAATATGGTAGAAGCATCTTGATAGGATTGCTGGAAATGAAGGGAGGATTGAGCTGTGGAGGAGGGAGAACTAGGAATTAGGTTAATCTCCAACAGAAAGTATAGTCACATTATTTAATACACCAGCTACAGACAACAGAAGCCTTGTGAATGTGGTTGCTGGCCTAAGAAGGAACCTAATTTTTTTAATTTTTTTGCTTTTAAACACATGCAGGAGGGGAATAGGCACCAGTGTCTGTACACAGAACTAAAACACATTAGCCAAATGGGGCCTAATTCTTGTTTCTAGACAAAGTTCAGGAGATACTCCGAGAAAAGTGATGTAGAGGAAAGGCAAATCAAGCTCAGGGAGTACTTCCTGATAGATTCCCTTATGATGCTAAATATGACAGGAAGATTATTGGCTGCGAATCAGAAAATGGTTAAGCAAGTGGAAACCAGGTGGATTAGCAAATGAGGTTTGTTTGGACATTCTGTGCGCATCTTTGCCTTTATGTAACTTGAATGCTTACTCTTTGTTCTGATTGTTTTGGGATTTTTTTGGTTGTTCTTTTTTTCTTAATAGATACTGAAGGTGTAAATGGAAGAGAGGAATCTGTGAACCTTAATGACGCTGATGAAGGATTTTCATCAGGAGCTTCACTCAGCAGCCAGCCAGTTGGGACCAAACCTCTATCATCTGTATCCCAGAAGGGCAGCTTAAGGAAAACAGCAAGTGGCCATTCTGCTAAGGATAAAGAAACCTCTTCTGCAGCAAAATCCAATGAGAGCCCTCGAGATCCAGTAGCTTGGAAGCAGTACATGCACCAATCCACTGACCTTGGTGCAGATATAATTGAGATGACACCTACGAAGAAACACCTCAGCCTGCCTGCTGGGCAAGTGGTGCCAAAAGCTAACAGTTTGAGCCTGATCAGGACCGCCAGTGCTTCCTCCAGTAAATCATTTGACTATGTGAATGGCAGTCAAGCAGGCTCCAGTGTTGGAGCTGTTACAGAGGGTGTTACCAATCTAGCAGCTGGCAACACCAATCGGTTTTCAACTATCAGCCTACAGGAGGACCGACTAGGCCAAGCTGGGGAAGGTAAAGATCTCCTTCCCCCAGGAGCTCCCCTAACCAAGCAGTCTCGATCTCCAAGTTTCAATATGCAGCTGATATCCCAGGTGTAACTTTGACTCCCTTCATGAGGACTCCCTCTTTCCCCTTAATCCCCAGGCAAGTTCATCCTTAGGCAAAACATGAACCATCATCCCGCAGTGTGAAAATACTGACTGTTGTGATCTTGTTTGATTGGTTTAGCTATCATACTGTATTACTGAAACAGCAATAATTCTTCCCTCACCTTCATCCTCCCCCCCCACCTTGTAAACATGGTTGTGAAGCAGTATATAATGTACTGTATGCCTTTTTCCATGCCTTCCTTTCTCCTTGGGTGATGTGCAATCCATCGTAGGCTGATCAGTCCCATTTCAACACTGTGAGACTGGAGACACCGGCGGAAATGGTGAATGTGATCCCTATGAGATGATGCTTTGGCTTTGTTAAGAAATAGAAACGGGTTTGTTTTCTCAGTCTACAGTACTGCAAAGACTACTGGATCATGACTTTTCTTTCTCAGAACCAGGAGTGCCTCAGAGATTCTAGTGTGACTTTGGACCTCTCTGAGTCTGTGCAATCAATTCTGGGGAGGGGATTGTCATTGCTGCTCCTGGCTGCCTACAGCACTTTTTTCATTAAAGTGAGGGTAGTTGTTTCTTGCCTGCCCCAGTCTCTCATCCCAGAAGCTTTTGATGTTCAGCAACTGAGACATGCATATTAACAAGCTGTTTCCCTCAGAGAGAGGATTCTAACTAGATAATGTAGGTTACAATGCACTTCTAATGGCGTTGTAGCCATTTGTAATGTTACATGTCTTCCTCTCCAGGACACAGGGTCATTCTGCATACAGACTAAAATTTAGACAACACCATGCTGTTAAATCAATTTGGTTTGTAAGTGGGAAGGAAACACACTTTTCCCAGGAACTAATGGCTAGCTCTGCTCCATTTTTTTTGTTGTTGTTCTTGTGAGGTGCTGATCACTGAATTGAAAGGTGTATTCGGGTAAAGAGTATTTCTCAGGCTGCTTTCTATGGTATCATGGCTGTTGGATACCCCTGCCCCCTCACAGCTGCTTTCTCAGTGTCCCTGAATTCAGTCATGGACTCATTTGAAGAATCCTGCAGTCCAGACAGACCATACTCTTAAGGGGCTGTCTCAGGGATAGAGACAATAGTTTGCTAGAAATACTGAAGCTTCAATGTGAAATGCTTTTCTAGGAACACCGTTTGTGCAAAGGGGTACTGACAGTCATTTTTCCCCCAGAAGGATCACGCTTCATTGCCTTGGTATATATAATCCATTGAGGTTTTTTAACTTATTGGAGTGGATTGGCCCTACTCTAGAAAATTTAGAAGTCATGCCACTCAGCCAAGCCTTGAATGTATATGACTGGTGTATGGGCACTGGCTGGCACTTATGGTAAAGAACACTGCTTAGAAGCACATTTGTGGTTACACAGGAGAATGTTTGTTATTCTCTCTCCATCTCTATCTTCTTTTTTTTTTTCATTACTAGAGAGAAAAGGGAAAAGTTCATCCTCTACGCTTTAGTCATGTATGATATCCTGGAAGTTTACAAATTGTTAACCCGCACGAAAGAGTTATGATCTTTACATGGGCACTTTGGTTTCACTGTCACTGTGAAGGGTAAACAGAAGCAGTTATAAATAGCAGGCTATCTTTGATAGTCTTTGAGAAATTCAGGACAATGATATGATGTTGCATTGGTGGTGGTTGGTTTTAGGTTTGGGTGGTTTCTTGCTTTCGAATTTCTTCCAAAGAGAATTTTTTTTTCAAATTTACATTAAAATTCGTTTAAATATTTGAAGGGGGTTTTTTTGTGGTTTGGCAAGTCACTTTAGTAGTCTAGTCTTTGTATCTTACGTTCATATAGTGAATTAAATGGCATCTTGACATGCAGAAATTCATTTAAAAAGTAAAGAGAATTATCATCAGAAAGAAATCTTACAATTTCTAAATTAATTTTTAAGGACCACCACAGATGGAATGAAGGCAGAATTGAGAGAAAATGTCAAAAGCTATATATGGTTAAACTGTTCTTTGTTTTATAAAGTTTTGCAAGTGGAGACAGTTGGTAAGTCATGGCTGTACAAGGTTTATATTTTGTAAAGACTATCATAAAGGAAATTCTATTGAAGAGTTATCACTGTAGATTAAAAAGGACCAAATAATTTGCTTAAGTCTTAGAAGGAAAGGTCAAGAGCGTCAGCTAATTTTTTAATAATTATTTTAGTATTTTAAAGCGTAGAGCTGTTCATTAGCAAGGTTCTCTATCTACATTTGCTATTAAAAGCATTCCTTCAGAAGTTTTAGACACTTTAAAAAATTGGCATCTGGCCAAATTTTACAACTTGTTAAAAATATTCTTGTTTCTGGGATCCCACACTATTAACCTGTTTCAGGAAAGTGAGACAACTCAGTGACTTCAGCTAGGGAAGTCAAACGTACGTGCATAAATTCAAATTGCTCAAAACTTCAGTCAAACTACCTTTTAAGATATTTTTACAGTTCTCATTTTGATGATGTGCCTTTTGTTATCATTTCATCCGTCGTATTTTGGTTTGTTCTTCTGTATATAAACCTATCCCATATAGGGTTTTTTAAAGAGTTCAAATTTATCCCTGTGTAAAAAAAATTTTTCTTATGTGCTGATGTGCTACATCTAGAACTTCTGAAAATTACCCTTTTAGTGCAATGATTCAGTTGTGGGAGCTTGTTTTGTCATTTTCAGACAAGTGCTGTTCAAAATCTATCTTGGAAAATTACTCATCACTAGTATCTACAAACCAGCTGTAGTAACAGGCTTTGCTAGTGCTGTGTATCATGTTTATCGTTAGTGCTTCTAGATTTGTCTCAAACTGTGCCAAGGTGCATTAAGATCGAGGCGAAACTTTACATGCTGAAGTTCAGTACACTTCAAAGTACTGTGGCAGAAATAAAATGAGAAATGTCTGGGATATGGGTTGAGGGAGTAATCTACTGGCTTTCCGATTACATATGCTAAGTACTAAACAGAGTACAAAACATACTTAAATTTTCTGACAGCTGTGACAAATATTTAGACTTAAATCTCTATCCTGAATTCACTCTGCTGTGTCTTGTATTAGAACATTTGGTACTTGACATGAGGCACTAGATTTAGATTTCTGCAGCATTTCAGTGCAACTGCAGCATTAATAAAAGCTTAGAAAGCAGAACAATATGATTTTCCCCTATGTATGTGCACATGCATGCACATACATGTAATTCTTAGGTGAGGAAGTGTAGGTACTATAATTTGATGTGTATATACATTTAAGTAGGGATAAATGAATTATTCTTTGATACACTTTTTACCACATCATATTATGCTGCCATTTTGCAACATATTTTTGTTGGGCTTTATAATTTTAAGAAATACAAAATGTTGGGATTGATAACTCCAGCTTGATTATTGTTTTCAGGGGCTTATTGTGAGCAGCTTTTTGGATGAATAATGCACCATGTTTTCATCCTGGAGGCAGCGAAGCGATGAAGTAAAAATGCCTGTTAAAATGAATGTTGCAAGATGACAGTTTAAATTGCTGTATTATGCTTTTAGTTTTCATTTGGAGACTTTGTATGTCACTGTCCATTTTAAATGCAGATTTCTTTTAACACCCTTTCTGATGTGAATTTGGAGTTTTTTAACAGCATACATCATTGGGTAATGCTGAACATCATGCTGCAGCCAGTAAGCATTAGATCTAGTATTTGTAGTTTGCAAGTGTGTTGGTCTTAAACGCTACATTTCCAACATACTCCTGCTAGCTTTAACATGATTAAAATTATCTGTTTTAACATCAAAATAGTGAGAAAAATTGTTTTCTGACAAAGTATTTGTTTGCACTACTTACGAATACTGGAGTTTACTGGGACAGGGTTTTTTCTCACCATGTGAGGTTTACTTGTGTGTGGGTAGGTACATACATTTGTCACGTGTTGACAATCAATTGCCTCAACTGTGTGTATACTGTATGTAAATATGAACATATTTTTCAAGATTAAAGGGGAAACCTGCATATTAATGGTGGTAAAGCTACTCTGTAGTAAGGTGACCCCAACTCTACCCCCTTTTTTGTCTCCAGATGCTGTGTGATTTGTTTTACTTCTTTAATGAAGATTATTAGTGTTCTTGGAAAATTTTAGCTCCAGGGAAATTTTCCTCAATATTTAATGTATAACATGTTCAGAGAATTATATTTTGAAAAAAATAATTTTGAAATAGATAATTCTATGCTATGGCTGTATTTTAACCTAAGAGTTTAAACTTGTCCTATTTGATTGTGAACCAATGGCTCTCTCTTTTAAGTGTTCAGCATTTTAACTTCGGTCACAAACCAGAATTTTTTGTTTATCTTGGCTTACAAATTTTAATTCATTTGAGGATTAAGTGAGAACCAAGAATAACTTTTTGAGTAAAATCATAAAAATCAAGAAGACTAGGTGCTGTACTTATAATCCTGGAGGAGGTGTGGAAAATATAATGGAACATGTTTGAATGAAATGTATGTACTGCACACAAAACAAAAAGATGGTTCTGATGTTAGTAAATTTAATAATCTCATTCTTAAATTCTGCAATTCTCTCATTGCCAAAGATATTGCTACCTTGGCATATTCAATATAGCATTAAAGACGTTAGCTAGGTCTCATTTGTAACAACTGTTTACATCATAGGAATAGTTTGCATCAGTTTGCATTTGCTCCTTTTTATTTATTTGTTTATTTAAATTTCTTGTTTAGGATAATTGCAGGACAAAGTTGCAAAATATCACTTCTTTCCAAGCATGGTAAGCAAAGAAGCCAGATCCTCTGTACTTGCATTGCATTTTTTGTTTTATATAAGATTGTTAAATATTTTATATTTTCTTCAGTATTTTGAATGCTCTATGTTTCTAGCATATGGGCCTTAATCTCTTCATTATTTTTTAGTTTGTTTTCTCACTGGCACTCAGATAAACTTCGCTGCGGAAAGCTTTTCTGTAGGTGATTCAGGGTGACAGATCATGACATGGGTGTTTTGTTTGTGAATACATGTTATCAGTCTGTCAAAATTTGCATGTTGTGACCAGCTGAAGAACCAAAATACTCACCTGCCTCTCATACAGTAGTGGAAAGTGATGGAGAGGTCTGAGCAACTTGGCTTTTCAGTGGTTCCTGAAAACGAGCAGTGAGTGGATTTTGCAAGACTGATATGTATGAGGATTTCTACATAGTCATGATGAAATTTTATTTAAAATAAAAGTAATCTTGGAACAACATTTTGAAACATAACAGCTAGCTATTTCAGTTAACTTGCCTAGTAAGTTTGGTGAGTGTCAAGGCCTGTGACATTAAAATTTCAGAAGCAAGCTGTCTTAGGGGTACCTTACAGCTTCTAGAAATGGATTTAGTAAAAATCTGTCCCATATTATTTGTCTGTATTTAAGATTTAATGGAAAAAAAATATTTTTATTGCTGCCATTCTTTTATTTAGTTTTCTCTAGGCTACCCTCCTCCCCTGATTTTTTTATTTTATTTTTTTTCCTTGCTGTGTTTATGAGATTTTACCAAAAGTAGTAGCTGAGGGACCAAATGAATTTAAAATGGGTCCATAACTTAGCCCTCCTATCATAAAGAATTACTAAGCTATTTCTGTGAGGAGCTGTTGGTGGGAACAGATGTATAGTAAACCTTTGTGTCTGTACAGTAAAACCTTGCCCTATATTTTAGCTTGTGCATGATGAGCAGTGATGAGATCAAGTTTTATTAACCAATTACTTGGTTGTGAGCTCCCAGTGTTTTACAGTTGATAAGATGTAAGCAATTTAGAGTGGAATATCTTTGCATTCTGATAGAACTCTTTAAAGCAATTTAAATTTCGACTCTTGACAAGATGATTAATCACTCATTACAATGTAATAGAGAATTCACACAGGTTTGTGGTTTCAGAGGGTAAAATGGTTGGGGGAGATTTGTCATGGAAATTTCCTTACAAATTGCTAGGGGATCCTGTGTGTTTGAGTCCTCGTCCTCCCCAGAACTGATCACAAACCAGAAAAAACAGGCTGAATGAAGCAACCTTTTACCTTTTGTTCTAAAATAAAGATGGCTTGGGAGTGACAGAAATACTGGCTGTTGGCACTGTTCTTTCTGTTTAGGCAGTTGTTGTTGTTGTGCTAGACTTTCATGCCAATACTTTATGAAAAATGCAAATAGTAAAAACTTTGTGGCTTCAAGTATACAGTAGATGTGAGTTAACAATCACTCAGGATAAACCAACATGTCAAAGTATTAATAGATTCCTAGTACTGGGGTGTGTCTGTGTGTTTCTGTGTGTCAGTGTTCAGTGATTCCTTTGAAAAAGGCTTCTTATTGTTTTCTTGCAGACAGTGAATACTTTTGGGTTGGATATTACGAGCTGGTTATTCATGGAAAAATACCGTATGATTAAATAAAGTTGAGCCATGTAACATTTTTTTCCATATTGAAGATTCCAGGAGAAAGCTAATAAAGATTTTTAATAATTAAATCACTCTTAATAGGTTTTAGATTTACTATGGTAGCTTTCATTTGCTATAAAAAAAAATAACCCCAACAACTAAATTGAGGTACCCCATGCTGCATTTTTTTAGATTTGTAATTCCTGTACTTTGCAATGAATCTTTTGATCTGTTTTCATCCTTGTAAGAATACAGGATACGCCGTCAATTTTACTAGCAAAAAGAAAAACATTCTGCAAGGGTTAAAAGATTATTTTCTTACTTTTTTCTGTCACACCAGGTTTGTTTCTCCTAACTAAGGTTTCTGAGGATTTTTACTACTTTAGCATTATGTAATCTTATCTCTGTCATAGAAGGAGCGTAAGCAGCAAGTAGCCCACTTCTTGTGGCAGAGAGGTTGGGCGAACAGCCGTGGATTAGTGGTGGGAGTTCCTCTTCGCCAGGACAGCCCTGCGTGCTGGTACGACCCCCAGACGTTCAAGATTCGGTACTGGTGAAGGACTAAACCAAACGGGTTTCTAATAAACCGTGACCTCTGCTGTATGATGTCCTTTAACCTGGGACCAGGGAAAAAATCTTCATTCTTGGACCTGAAGATGGCACGTATCGAAGATCATGTTATTGGTGCATGTAAGCCATTATCTTAACTGTCTTACTGAGCTGGTTAATGCTGTTGACTTGTTGAAATGTGAAATGTAGTTACTATTGACTTTGTAAATACCTGCCAGAGATGAAATATAATTATTTTAAATCGTTGTAAATAGAGATGTATAAAACTTGACACAATCTGCAATGCAGAAAAAAATTATTATATATATATAAATATATAAAGATGTTAAATAAATATTGTGCCGTTTCTGAACAGAAATGGAGACTTTGTGAATTGTGGGGGGGGTTTATGTGGTGGTTGGTTGGTTTTGTGGGGGTTTTTGGGGTTGGTTTTTGGGGGGGAGATTGGGGGATTTTTTTTGTTTGGTTTTGGGTTTTTTTGTGTGTGTGTGTGTGTGTGTTTTGTTTTTGTTTTGGGGGTTGGTTGGTTTGTTTGTTTGTTAACTTTGGCTTAGGTGGATGGCGGTGTGTAACGCAGGGCACATCTGCAGGATTTCATAGCTCGGACACCTACCAACACGCCAGCGCATGGGCTGAGGCGGGAGGCAGCCACTGGGGGCTGCGTGTGAGTTAACTCTGCCCCGCAGCGCTCATGGTAGCTGCCGCCGGCTGCCTGCGTGTGAAGCAGCGCGGGGCCGGGCCCGGGCCCGGGCCGTAATGAGAGCTCTGCCCGGGCGGCTTCGCGTCGCCACGGCAACCCCAGCCGCCCGCCCGGCGGCTGCGCGATTCGCTGGCAGCGGAAGTCCCGCCCTCCCTACGCGCCCGCGGGCGTGGCGGGGCAGAAAAGGAGGTCGCCGATTGGTGGAGGCAAAGGTCAGTTGAGGCGCAGCGGCTGTGTTCAGTGCCCGCCCCGCTCGCCCTCAGGGAGGGCGGTGGGTTCGCTCATTGTCTGACATGTGACCCCGCTTCCGCCTCCTGCCTGCCGCCGCGGGGGGTGGCCGAGAGCCCGCGGTGAGGCGGCGGTGGCACCGGGAGCGGGCGGGAGCCCCGGGCCCTCCGGAGGGCAGCGCAGTGAGGCGGGGGGAGGGGGGGTGTCAGTTCTGAGGGGTCCTGCGGCGCGCTGCCGTGCTTGCGTTGTGGCAGTGCCCCCTGGCGGCGGGGCTGGGTGGGCACCACGTGACGGGCCCGGGGTGCTCGCAGGGTGCCCGCCATGAGGCGGCTCTCCGGGAAGGGTCGCGGCGCCCTGGAGGTGAAGTTCGTGCCCGACGAAGAGGTGCTGAAGCACATTGCTGACGACGCAGGTACAGCCGGCCCGGCCCAGCGCCGCCCTCTGCTCCCTGGGCGCTGCGAGAGGGGTCCGAGCGGCCGCGGCTGGGAAGGGAGCCCTTCTCCGGTACGCGGGGTGGATGAGCGCCTCGGGAGGGCTGCAAGGCAGGATGAGGCCTTCAGCGTCATTTTCCTTCAACTGCCTTGTCTGCGGTTCATTTCCGTCCCCGCTCCGGCACATGGAAAGGGGCAGCTGCGGCACCGTGGCAAGTGCCCTTAGCTGGAGGTGGCGTGGAAACTTGTTCTCGATACTAGCGCCCGAACCTGTTACCCGTGTGTGTAATGGCCTGGGAGGGGGGGGCACAAACAGCCTGGCTAACTTCCCAACCCCTGAGGTGGTTAAACACATACAGGATCAAATCAGAATGAGGTTCGAGAAGGTTGCTACAGGAGTCTTTTGCTGCAGTTTCGATTACTTCCAAGGTTTGGGACCTCTGTGGAGATGCTTAAAACTTGATTGTATAAAGCAGAGGGCACCCATATCTGAGTTTGCTGTTGGTTCTGCTTTGAGCAGAAGGTCAGATAGATGGTCTCCAGATGTGTCTCAGCCTAAATTCTCACATGAGTGTACTGACAGCCTGTAGGCCAGCTCTTCTCCACTTGTTCCCCTTTCCAAGGGAAGATGGGGGATGCCAGATACCATCCCCTTTGCATGCAATTTGGTACTTCTGTGTGAGTGTCCCTGTTATTTCTCTTCCAAAGTGTGGAAGCTGGTGTGTGTTGACATGGGCATCTTGTCCTCATGGACATGTAGGGGCCAGCTTCTGTGGTAAAGGAGGGCCTGATGGCTGTAGGGCGAGCTGACCACAAGGGCACAGACCAGCTATTCTTTTACCAGGACATCTTTTCGGCGTTGTATTTGTTTAGTGATTTGCACAACAGGAACGTGGTCTCTAAATGGGGTAGCTGCATGCTGTGGCAGTAGAAATAATAAAATAGTAGGAGGTTAAAGCTTTTGTTGCAATCCTAGGCATTAAACTGCGGAAGGACAAGGCTCAGCCAGCAGTCAGTGTGAAAAGATTTGTGAAGAAGCTTGAGAATATCTCAGACGACGAAGCTCAGGAGATCCTGGAAGAGAAGGACTATGTTGCTGCTCTTGGAATATGTGCCCAAGGTATTAGCAGGGCAAACCAAACACAGCTGTGACTTCGGGAGATTCTTGTAGTACCAGAGTTGCACAGTGTTGATGAAATTGCCTTTGGAGGCTGACCAGCTCTGTTTGTACTTGTGGTAACAGGTAGGGAGAGGATAATAATTCTAGGATTTTGTTGCACTACTGATTCATAACACCTGCAATATAAAGAGTCCTTTGAGCCAAATAGTAAAATGTTGCATTCCATCTTCCTTGGGTTGGGAATATACCACTGCTTTTTAAATAGCTACAAGTAACATTTGTTTTCACAGATCCAGTAGGAAATGGCTCAAGTGTAAGTGGTGGTGAAGTTTACTCATTCAAGAGTCCCAAACGCTCCAGCAGATTGGCAGAGCTGGGTATGTTTTCCTCTTCTTTTATTCTTGCTCTGGCTATGATCTTTTTTTGTGTACTCTCTCTGATTTGTCTCTCCTATTTATTCAAAATATATTGAAGTACTCTGCAGTATTTCAGTAGCTTTTTATCTGGCTCTGAATCAGTCTTCCTCAGAAAAAAAAGCACAGGGCTAAGACAAAGCAACAGTCTGGTGAGGAAAACACAGAAGGAAAAGTAGAAGTTTCTTAATGCTGGCAGAGTGGCACTTACACATAGACTAAGGATGGCAGACATTTTATTTGTGTAACTTAGAAGGATATGAGAGTACCTCATTATGTAGCAAAGAGTCAAAAAGAATAGAGCATTAGCTTTGTGTGTCAGGGGATTTCTCCTACTCAGAGTATCTGAGCGTGCTTGCTAGGCTAACTGTGGACTCAGGAGAAGCAAGTAGAAAGTGGCAGTCTGAAGAGGGTGAGTTGTTCTGGTTCAAAGAAGATGCTTGAGCACTGCTGCCAGTGTGTTTCTTCTCACTTGAAGAGTCTTTGTGTGCCCAGCACCATCTGAACTTCTTTAGTGTTTGGCTGTCACAGCTACTGATACATCCTATGGAGGGTGATCCAAGGAAGAGGGGTCATCTGCCTGTATCAGTGTATGGAAACTGGTGTCCATAACTCCTTACTTCTCCTCTGTCCTTCTGCTGTGGCTTGGGAAGTTGTGTGTTTCTTACACCTCCTTCTGCAGCAGAGTAGGTTTCACTGGTGCTCCCTCTTAGTGCCATGACTCAGTTTGAAAACTGAGGCAAGTCATACAATGGAAAGCTAGTTTTCTTGAGAGACTGGTAGCAAGGTATTGGGGCCTTCCATTTCCAGATCAGTGATTCAACTTCTGCTTTTGCCAATAAGCAGTAAAAAGAGGTTGATAGAATACAAGAACCCACCTCCTAGGGAACTGACGTGTTTGCTATACCTGGTGCTTTGCTTAGTCCAGTTCAGCAGTTTTAAAGGACTTGGTGAGTATGACCGAACATTGCTCTGATTCGAAGATATGTGGTCTCCCAGGGAGTAAAGAGTACTTTGCCATTGCCACAGCTATACTTGTAAAATTAATTAACTGAGGAATTCAGTCCTTGAAAAATCTTTGTTAAGGATTACATTCACCATTAGGGTTAAAAAAAAAAAAAAGAAGTATCTGGTGCACTTCCTGACATAGCTATGAAATTGATACTTAGAGAGTGTTTCAGGTGTATGGCTGGCTTATATTCATGGCTGACTAGCCAGAGCTGGGAGTTTTGTACCTGAAGTGAAACTTCTTCCCTTCCCCCTCTTTCCTGCAGCCTCTGAATTAGCCCAGACACCAGGACAGAGTGTTGCACCTGATCACTCCAAGTGCCCTGATAAGACAGCCAAAACCCCTCAAAGCAGCCGTAAGTCCTGTGATGCTTTGCGGAACTGAAGCTGAGTTGGGGTGTTATGTTGGGGATGGGGGTTACGTTTCTGTTTAGGTGGTAGAGTGGATGCTTGAGTGCCAGTTTCTGTCATGCTTGAGTATTCTAGTCAGTTCACCACTGTAGACTGAACTGCTTGGTATGCATGGCCTCGGGCTCACCTGGGTGTCAGATCTTTTATTCTGACCTGGTGGTGTAGAGAAAACAGGAACTTCTCTCATCTGTTGCTGTGACACTTAATGATTTCCTCTGTGTTCAACAGAAATGCTTGCACTTGAGAGAGTTATGAGCTGGGCTGATGTGTTGAGCACCAAAATGGTAGGATTGTGTGGGTGTTCATGTGTAAATTCATGCTTTATTATATAATATTCAAGCAGCCAATGCTGCAGGGAGAAATACAGGTGGGAGAAGTCAGTGCAGGTCAACTGGCAAAAGTGTGTTACTTTGTGCTCAGAAATTGAGTCTGATGTGCTCAGGGAAAGGACATTAGGTCATTTTTCAGCATCTTCCCTCCTGCTGATGGCTTCCCAAAGCTGTGACCAGAATTAAAAGCTGCCTTTTGTGGTAATAACATTGACTGTCTTTGTTCTCTCTTTGCCTACCTGTGAGGAACTAGAAGCTTCCCTCATAGGATTAACCACCCAGGAAGCTGATATTCTGGCACAGTGTATCTTTGAATAGTGAATGCCTGTTTTTCTAATGGACCATCTTGTGCCACTGTTGAAAATACCCAGTATTCTGAACAGTGCTGTTTCTTGCTTTGCAGAACGTTCAAGCAGAGTGCAGCAGAGGGTGAGTTATGACTCTACCTTTCTTGGAGTTTTTTTGTTTTGTTTTTTTTGGTTGTTGTGTTGTTTTGGTTTTTGGTTGGTTGGGTTGGGTTGGTTTTTTTTTTACATTTTACAACTTGAACTGGCCAGTTGCTACAGTTCTGGAAAGGAAGGACAGTACAAATGTCTCTCCTAATCCAATCAGGCAGGAGTAAATCAAGTGAGAACCAGAGCTACTGTTAATCGGGACTATGGGATTTAGAGTCAGTGGGCAAATAGTGGGTTTGACAGCTTGATTAGCATAGGTGGAGACAATTTCCTTGCACCAGACAAATGAGGATGTTAGACAATCATTTGAACTCTTAGCTTTCCAGTTTTTCATCAGAGGAAGAAACAGCCTTAATTATAAGGAATGGCTAGAACAGGAATTCAGGAACTGTGGTGTTGCTGAGTTTCTTTAGCATTGTTTTATGAAAAATAAATTGTGATAATGAGGGGAGATGTAAGTTGATGTCATTTTTTGTGATGCTGCAGAGAGATACTGTCCAGAATTGCCAATTGTGGTGGCTATGAGGAGGGTGCTGTAGAACACTTGGCTTTCTAAAATGGTATAGCATCATACTAGAAATGTGTGCACAGCTTTTCTGGTATAAAGTTCCAGGATGAGATAGGCCTGTAAGAGATGCTGTTTTGGGATGGCATTCACTCCTTGATGATTCCGTATCCACCTTGACAGGATTAACAAAAGTGTTTCGTAAGTATTGCAGACTTGATCTAGTGCCTGAGTTAGACATACGCTTTGAACTTATGTAAGGAAGATGTGCCACTACAATTTGATGAACCCAGGCAGCTTGGATTCCCTTTGCTGTACTTCTGAGCTTAGTATTCTAAGTGGTCTTCTGTCATTCTCGTAGTTGATTTCATAGTGGACTTCCCAATGACTTTAAGTAGACAGTGTGAAGACGACTGATCTGGGGAGCCATTGTCATTGCTTCGGTTTGACTCTTCCTGAGGGGCCAAGGTTGGCATCTTGGTTGGAGATTTCATGGTTTTTTACCCTCCATCTCAGGACATTAGTTGAAAGAATTAAAGCCTTTTTGGAACCTGATCCTGCCCCTCCTCTAGCTCTGAATGGCAAAACAAGAAGTCTCCATACTTATTGCTTGAGCTTTCCCAGTTTATTGTGGACTGAAATAGCTTGGAAATGTAACCACATTCTACTCTTTGCTTGGCAGAGGGCTGTTTTGAGGAGGTATATGTTTCTTCTTCTAATGCATGTTTTCTTTTGCTGTTACAGAATAAAAAGAAAGAATTTGTGTCTACGACACCTTACAGACTCAGGAAGAGGCTAGCAGGTAAAGAGCAACCTTTGCAGTCAGTTCCACAGCCAGTGAAGCACTGTGTTCAGAGGAGGGTGTTTTGCCTGGTAGGCTTCTGCCTGTAGTAAAAATCTGATTCATCCTCCAGAGAGCAGAAATGTCCTTAAGGAAATCTGTGTAGACCTTTTCCCTACCACAGATTGCTAATTAGGTAAGGGGTGGAGGGTTTATAAGCACCAAGTTGCTGAACTTCAGTAACATGATCAAAAGAGACAAAACTCTCGGTAATTAACCTATGCTGATACTTGCCCAATTACTTGGTTCATGCAATTGTCTGGCAATTGCTTGAATCAAGTCATAAAACTTTTTGATGATGGCTGGGACATTCATGCTGAAGTATTTCCCATATCTGGTTGGCTATATGTGCTCAGAATGAATGTAGAGGAGAGTTTAGTGCGGGGCGTTTCATGTTCTGTTTCTTCTTTTGTGTTGAGAGACCAAGACTGAGCCAGATTCTGCCTGTGCTTTTCAATCAGCGCTGGTAACAGAGGTCTTTTACAAAACCTTTATTGCAGATATTCAGCTTGCATGGTTGGCATTTGGGAAAACTGACATGGGATGCTAAGAGAAATAGGGACTTCCACTGTCTGTTTTTAGTAACTTTTTATGGTAGGATTATGTTTCTTAATTGGTATCAGGGAGCAAGCTTTACTAAACAATAAATTATAAGCCTAGAACTGGGAAAGAAATGGCTATGTATGTTTGTGGTCCTCTTAAGCATTTATTTTAATTTTCTGTGAAATATATTTAAGCATCATATGCTTGAAAAACATCTAGAGAGTGTGAGAGAGCGAGATGGTGCAAAATATCTTCTGTGTAAGAAGTCGTTGCTAGCTTTTAACCATAAATTTATGCTCTAGCTCCAGATCCCTATTTAGAAAGTGAGAGTGAATATTCTGCTTCCTGCTCAGAGGAGGAGGATGAGGAAGACCAGAAAGAAGACAACACTGTTTTGTCAGGTCAAAAGACCCCAGCAAAAACGAAGGCTGCATCTACGCCTCCTCCCGGCAACACCCTAGCCAAAAAAAATAAGGAGAACAAGATGGTGAGTGTACAGAAAATATACCCCTAAGCCAGCAAGCATGAAGGAATGTTTAGTGACAATAAGCTGTTGGTGACCACACCTTACTGTAGGGAAGAACTGCTAGACTAATTTCAGATCTAACCAGCTGGACTGGCTTTTGCTGTGCTTCTGAGCAATACCTGTTGGACAGGCATCGTGAGAGCCTGTGGGCTAATCCAGTCTCTATCCTTAGGAGCTCCAGAAGGAGAAGTTCTAAGATGTCCACAAAGGAAGAGACCTTGTACTAAAAAAGGATGAAGAAAGTGACTCCTATAGCACCAAAAGAAACAGATATTACTTTCTGGCTTAGTGTTCTGTTCTCTCAGAACTTCCTCTCTGTCTTCAGGAAAGAACCATCTGACTGTTGGCTTTGGCAGAATGCCACTGTAGAAACCATTTTTGCAAATATCTGCTGGCTTTCTATTCATCCTTGCTCAATGTCTCATACTGGCCATCTTCAAACCTGTGTGTGGGTGCAAAGGGAGAGGGGTAACTTGATAGCCTAAGCAGTGCGGCTGATCTTGCTGTCCCTTTTTAGAGCAACCTGGTGGAGGAATACTTTGAAGCTCACAGTAGTTCCAAAGTGCTCACTTCGGACCGAACGCTTCAGAAGCTGCGGAGAAGAAGATTGAGTCAGGTACACTTGAGAGTGAATCCCACAACTCTTTGAGCTTTTGATTTCTTTGAAGATTTCCCTCATCAGAATTTCCTGATATTGCTATTTTCATTTTGTTTCTGCTGATGCCATTGTTGGTGGTAACACTGATTTAGGTAGCATTTTAAGCATTATGTCTCCTCTGCTGCTCTGAGCAGGGACAGGGCTCAGTTGTTTGAACCTGAGACAGCAGGGAAAATGCAGGGAGAATGCAGTAGCGAGTGAGCAGATAGTTGAAAGCTGCAGTTACCGGCTGGGCTTAAACCACGACACCAGAACAAGTTAAAGTTTGCTTTTGGGGGAGGAGAAGAGGGAGAAGCAGAGTTGCAGAGGCCTGCCCTAAAAATTATCACCATTAGCAAAAGCACTGTTGTCAGTGAAGTGCTTAGGGAAATTACAAGACGTACTGACTGTTTATGTGTAGAGGAAATGGAGAGAGTCCTTTTCATCTGAGCATGATTGGGTCAAGCCACGTGCAGGACTAGGAGAGTTCTAAATGTTGTCACCTAGTCTGTGAAATGCATTCTGTCCTCTTCCAGTTTCTAGGAGACAGGAATGGTCTAACTGTAGTGATTGAATTACTGTATTTTTTTCCATATGGAGCTTTTACAAGACAATTCAAAGCAAGTAGCTGCACCCTACAGAGATAGGTACACAAGGACAGGTGCCAGGGAAGCATGTAAAATACTTGGAGCTCTCGTGTCTATGACTGCTTTTTGCACCCATCTGTGTTTTAAAAGATGGCGTATATGCATATTGCTTGATGTCTGTTGTTGTCTGGAACTGCTGTCCAGAGAGACATCTGGATTCTTTCCTAACAGCCTTGGAAGGAAATCAAGGTTTTCAGTATTAATCTACTGCTGTCTCCAAAGAAATTGAAAGCTTAGCAGTTCTGTCTGTCAGTGCTATAGGTTTGTCTGATACATTGCAGCTGTCTTTGTGTTCTTTCCAGAGTAAACTAGCTTCTACTGCAAGGGAGTGGAAAGCAGAACTGTTAAAATTGAAGAGGAAGGGAGGCCAGTGTAGATTTGATGCCATTTGTCATGCTACTATGCTGTTCAAACATCAACATCCCAGCATACCTTTAAAGCTGAATTAATCCTTTGATTCTTTATGCTTCTGAAATAATAATTTTTCTACATTTAGCTGTCAGTTGCAAATGATTTCTGCTCTATTTCTTTTTTAAGATGACGTTTATGAGCATTCTCCTGTGGTAACAAACACCTGAACCATTGCTAAGCATGTTGATTGGAGCCCTTGCTCCTGTGAGCACGGTTGTGATGTTGGTATCTTCCTGGTACAGCTCTTGGTTCTGTGTAAGCTCTGAATGTTGTCCATTATTTCAGTAGTGGTTTTCCCGTACTCAATAGGAAGAGTTAAAACACAGTGTGATACCAGTTCTGTCCTAGGCTGGCTGCCATTTCCCATTAAGTAACTTTGTTATCTGCTTCGTTTCTCCAGTAGCAAAACTGTGCTTAGAGGGGTCTTCATGGGGAAAAAAAAAACCCAAACCAAATGGATTGAGTGCACTGTCAATGAACAATATTCTGCTCCCTAGCCAGAAAGCATACTGGAGGGGTATTTGTAAGGACTCCAGATACATGTCTTGTTTTTTCTTGGCTTTAACTGACTGTCATCTTACCTCTTTCTCAACACAGCAAACACTGCATGACCTTTTGAAGAAAGCTCCCCTTGCCTATGCTGCTGAAATCAAAGAGCTAAACCAGCTACACGAATCCCTGTTTTCCAAGTGGATGCTGCAATTACAGTAAGTACCCAATGAGAATCACTGAAGAAGCCTCATAAACAGGCACTGCCAGTAAACTTACCCTCATGTCAGCAGCGTTCTGTGGATGAGTTGTGGTGCAACTCTTTTTCTTTGATTGATTGCTTGAATTTAAAATTAGGTGACATCAATTTAGTAGAGTGTTTCCTGTAAACCAGATCATATCTGACTAACTCCTTGAACTGAAAGTCTGAAGTAACAGGAGGTTGCATTCTGTCTGGCTAGTTGGTCTGTGCCTCTGTAAACCAAGATAAGAGGGCATTCACAGGGAACATGAATAATGAGAAAACAGGGAACATGAATGATGAGACTGATGTCCTTTGTGAACAGTCAGTTTTGCTTATAGCAGTGTGATTGGTAGTTGATCACCCATCACCAGTTTCTTCAGTGTGTGGCTGTCGCCAGTGGTGTAGCAGTTACCTTTGAATGCCTACAGTACCTAAGGATCTAGGCATGAAGAAACCTTAATGCTGTTGGAAACATCAGCAGTATAATTTTTATCTGGCTTTGTGTGTATCTTTGTGAGAAGGAGAAAAGACCAAGCGTCCAGGAAAGCAAATGGGAACTGTAGATTTCTGTAAGATGCTGAAGCACCTTACAGAAGGCAGGCCACCAAATCTGAAGTTCTGAGTCACAAGCAGATGTTGGTGAGGAGAAAGCTGCTTTGCAGCTTTGAAGGGAGTGGATGGAACATGAAGAAATTTGTGGTCCATGGGGAGTGACAAAGCATATGAAAAAGAAATTTGCTTTGAAAGTTGGAGAGTTGCAAGAGGAGGAGTTCTGTGACTTGGTGATCTGGACAAATGGTTAGAGATGTATGTGGCAGGGTAGAAGGAACAAATCCATAGATGATACCGAAGTCAATGACAGTTGTTGGACACCTTACCTTTGCCCAGTGCTGTTTGAGTGACCTGATACACTTTCTGATCCTGATACTCTTCTTTCTGGTCAAGATGATAGATTTCCTGCTTCTCAAAAATAAAGCTTTGTGATTCCCTGCTGTGTCCTCTTTATGCTTACCTACCATTTTCTCTGTGGAACAATTAGGATAAGAAAGAGATAGGAGGACTGCTTAATTTTGCTTTGAAATTGTGCTTGTGGATGAGAGTAGAAAACCACTGTGAAGGCTTGCTTATCTTCTAGTAATTTCTGTGACTCATGGTAAGCATTGAATATAATCACTGGTGAGGGGTGAATGGAGGCAAGCCTGGAGTTGTGTCCTGGTTTCTGCTGGGGGAAAGATAATTTTCTTCCTAGTAGCTGGTGCAGTGCTATGTTTCAAATTTAGTATGAGAATAATGCTGATTAACATAACACCAATGTTATAGTTGTTGCGAAGTAATGCTTACCGTGATCAAGGGCTTTTCAGTCTCATGCTCTGCCAGTGAGGAGGGGCACAAGAAGCTGGCAGGGAGCAGAGCCAGGACAGCTGACCCACACTGGCCAAAGGGATATCCCATAGCATAGAATGTCATGCTCAATGTATAAACTGGGAGGAGTTGGCCAGGGAGGGCTGTTTGCTGCTTGGGGACTGGCTAGGTGTCGGACAGTGGGTGGTGAGCAATTGTATTGTGCATTACTTGGGGTTTGTTTGTTTTATTCTCCTCTCTCTATTACCTTTTATTGTTACTATATTTTACTTAAATTGTTAAACTGTTCTTACCTCAACCCATGGGATATTAACTTTTTTTCCAATTGTCCTCCCCATCCCATGGCAGGGATGTGAGTGAGTGGCTGCTTGGTACTCAGTTGCTAGCTGGGGTTAAACCATGACAAGTTGATGAAGCATGAAATTTTGAGAGATAAGACTGCAATGGATCATTTTGCTTAATGAATGTATGCACCTAAAGAGGGACTTGTACTTTTTTGATTCAGTGTATTTGCTCACATTTCTTCAGCTTGGGTTTCAATATCGTGCTTTATGGACTGGGCTCAAAGCGTGATTTGTTAGAGAAGTTTCGTACCTCTCTGCTCCAGGATTCTGTTCACCTCGTGATTAATGGATACTTTCCCAGCATCACTGTGAGATCTGTAAGTGTGTGAAAAGCTTATGGGTTTATCCAATCATCCTGTGTTGCAGATACCTCTGAACTCCTTCAGTGTAAAATGTTAAGGAAACCTGCTGCATCCTGTAGCAGCAGACTCTTGCATAAAGAACAGTTCCTATCTCTCTTTTAAGAGTTTAAAGAAATCGGCCCATGCATTTTCCAAGGAATTGCATTAATTCCCATCATGAATAGATGGGACTAACAGATATTAATAAATATTTATTAGTCTAAAGCCTTATTTTATGTCACTGTTTTGAAAATGGGTAGAAATTTTTGGTATATGTTGACTGACGGGGGGATTTGATGGTAAAAATCCAGTTACCTCCCTCGTGACAGTCAGGGGCTCAGTTTCAGATTTTCTGCACTAGGTCCTTCAGTGCCAGACCCCTTCAGAAGGGACTGTCATTTTCTTTTTCAGATTCTAAACTCCATCACAGAGGAGGTACTAGACCATATAGGGACATTCCGCAGCCCCCTTGACCAACTTGACTTCATCATTGAAAGGTTTAAAGAAGGTAAAATAACTAACCTTATACATAAAAATGTTAGAGTCCACTTACTATTAGGAGAACCTGGATGTTTTCTTCCTTCATAGTTTTCATATGTGCAGTCACGGTTTCTTATAGCTAGTATACTTTCTTGCTTGTAATTTGTGCCATGTACGTGAAAACATTATATGCCCCAGGAATATAAGTGTACATGATCCCAAGCATTACCTCATCCACTGTTTTCACACATTAAGTTCTCTGGAAAGGGAAGGAGGAAGGCACAAGTGTTCTAACAAGACAGAGGCTCCTGAACCCTTTGGCAAACTGAAATTATCATCTCTCTTGCATTTAGCAGAGTGCATTTGTGCCGTATTTACACAGTGCATCTGTAACCATGTGTTTCCTGGTGGAGGACAGGATAGGTAAACTCCAGCTACATGAGGGAAGATGGTTCTTAGTGGCTGCTTGAGGACCTGATACAAATCTTGCTGAAATCAACAGAACAAAGAACTCACAAACAATTTGCAATGACAGTTGCTGACAGATGTCAAGTCCTTTGAGCTGCTCTGGAAAAACATGGCCTGAGGGTCTTTCCGTAAATTTCAGTATAGGCTGGATTAAGGCTTTAATGTGCGTGGTTCATTCATTTAAATTTAATATATGCAAATACTGGCATTAAGATGAAATAAAGGTCGGAAGTGTCAAACAAGCATTGGGTTCAAAAGCAAAATGAAACAAGTATTGCCACACAGAATGCTTGCTGAATTCTTTTTGAATGTCTGTTTCACTGCTTGCGTATACATACACAAATTGCTATGGGATCTGAATTGTGCATGGTGTGGGTGTTTTAAGTATTTACATTCTGATTTCCATCATTACCTTATGAGCATTTCTGGTGGGACTAGGTGAAAAAGACTGATTAATGGTGGTACCCACCTGAATCTACATAAATCCGTCTTGTGTAGTACACTATAGCCGATCTGACTGGGAGTCTGAGGAACTTCCAGTTTCCATTGGCGGCTGAGTTATGTATTCATTTGCACAAAAACTGGCTACTGTTCCAGAATTGTTTCTGGACTCAGAAAACAGCTGTTCCCAGGGATAAGTATCACAGCAACAAGCTTGCTGGAAATTTTAACATCCACGATTTGCATTATCTAAGCTAAATCTTTGTAACTTCCTTTGAGGACTTCGTGGGCAAGATTTCCAATGAAGTTAGTATGCTTTGGATCCAAGCCTGAATAGAAAATGCATTTGCATTGTGTGAGGAGGATCTTCAAGGTCCCAGTCGTGTAACTCAAAAGCAGTGGAACAAACTCTGCTTAGACTTCCATCCAAAAATACATTTGAATGACCTTGAATTGCAGGACTAAAAGTCATAGCTAAAAGGGCAATTCCTGGTAAAAGTTACAAACAAGTGGAAAGTGGATTTTGCAGTTTAAGCTTAAAGAGAAGAGCTTAAACTGCAAAAAGAAAGGTAGGTGTGATGAAAACTGTGAGACACTGAATGGAGAAATCTTAAGTGCTCAGAAACATCAAGTGTGGGATAGAGATCAAAGCAAGCTGTACAAGGAAAGTGATTTGATATTGGAGTGATGAATATGGAGCCTGATGGAATAGACTTGTCCCAGGCTGCACTGGAAATGGGAAACCACTTTGTGTGCAATTTCTTTGATTGGTTCTCTGCTGCTTTTTCTGCTCTTGCAGATTCATCTTTAGAGCTCTACGTCCTCATTCATAACCTGGACAGCCAGATGTTGAGAGGAGAAAGAAGTCAGCAGATCCTTGCACAGTTATCCTCTCTGCCTAGCATTTACCTCATTGCCTCTGTTGATCACATCAATGCTCCTCTCAGTGAGTCCTCTTCCGCCTGACGTAGCAGAGAGAAGAATCCGTATTCTACTTTGGGGCTGCCGAACCTGTTTCATAAGCCCATGTATTACTGTTGATGTGTAAAATGATCTGGTGATATATGTTTGTATGGTGGTAGCAGCTAGAACACCCAGTTGGGACTGTGGCTGTGTTGAATCAAAACTGTACAAAGATACCAAGAATTACCAGTCACTGATCATAATATACAAACAGACTTCAGGCTTCTGGCACCCTCTGATTTAGGGATTTACTGAAATGGAGATTGGATGTTATGTCTGTCATTGTATCTGAACAATTTTGTTTATCAGCCAGAAATTGTTTGCACAGTGCTGACGCTGGAAGGATTGACAGTACATCATCATAGAATCAGAGAATGGTTTAGGTTGGAAGGGACTTTGAAGATCATCTAGTTCTAACCTCCCTGCCACAGGCAGGGACACCTTCCACTAGACTGGGTTGCTCAAAGCCCCATCCAGCGGGCCTTGAACACTGCCAGGGATGGGGCAGCCACAGGTCTGGGCAACCTATGCCAGTGTCTCACCACCCTCACAGTAAAGAACTTCCTAATATCTAATTTAAATCTCCCCTCAGTCAGTTTAAAGCCATTGCCCCTTGTCCTGTCACTACATGCCCTTGTAAACAGTCCCTCTCCAGGTTTCTTGTAGGCCCCCTTTAGGCACTGGAAGCTGCTATAAGGTGTCCCTGGACCCTTCTCTTCTCCAGGCTGAACAAGCCCAGCTCTCTCAGCCTGTTTTCATAGGAGAGGTGCTCCAGCCCTCTGATCATCTTGAACCTGGTATGAAGAAGGGACGTGTGCAAATGTTTTGTTGCAGAGAATTTTTCTTGCATTAACTGCAAGTATCTGGGTGCATGTACT
The DNA here is from genome assembly GCF_004027225.2 of Strigops habroptila. Classification (NCBI taxonomy): domain Eukaryota; kingdom Metazoa; phylum Chordata; class Aves; order Psittaciformes; family Psittacidae; genus Strigops; species Strigops habroptila. Next base: position 12,472,798 of record NC_044281.2, on the reverse strand, counting down.
GTGAATTTCACAAGGACACACAGTTTCCTCAGTCCTACAGTAGAACTTGCTTATTTAACATCTTAGAAAAGCTAAATCTCTGAGTTCAGTCTGCTCTTTTTTTTCTCTCTGTCTAGTGTGGGACCAGGCAAAACTAAGCCTCTACAACTGGCTTTGGTATGAGACAACCACATTTAGTCCATATGTGGAAGAAACATCTTATGAGAACTCACTTTTAGTACAGCAATCTGGATCTTTGGCTTTGAGCTCCCTAACGCATGTCCTGCGCAGTCTCACACTCAATGCCAGGTAAGGCACTGTTACACTTCATAGTAGCACTTGCTGAGAATCCAGTCCTTGCTAGGTTATCCACGACCAGCAGTCCCTGGTTTCTGGCAGCAGTATTCAAGATGAAGATGGTAGGACTGAGTTCCAGTTGACTGGCTATTTTAAATGAACAGTGTTTGGATGGCAAGCCTTGCCCAGTGTCAGGATTCATGATGAGGACTTTGTACTTGAGGGAAAAATAACTTAATATTTTCTGATGGGGGGTGGGGTGTGGTTGTTTTCGTTTGGGTTTGGTTTTTTTTATTTTTGGCTTGGTTTTTTTTCTCTTTTGATTTTCTTCTCTTCTTTCACTTAGGGGGATATTCAGATTGCTTGCTCGGTACCAGCTGGAGAACAAAGACAACCCATCTTATCCAGGTATGTACTTACCTTTTCTTATCTGTTTGGGTGTTGCTGTTGCCAGCTCAGTCATAGCAGCACTGGCTTTTGATATGCAGCTTACATTACCAGCAACAGAAGTGCTGTAACTGTTGGCTCAGTAAGACTCAGTGGCATAGACTCTTTCTAGTGGTACTGTGTCTGAATGACAGGAAATCAATAGACTGGCTGGTTCTGAAGGGCCTCCTCTTACTGTTGTCTACTTTGATGTTTAGACGTGACTGAGACAATTGATGGGGGACTGTGGAGTTAAAAAATTAAAATAAAGGAAGAATATGAATTTGCACAGCTAGCACTTAAAGGACCAGGGAAAGGCAGGAGATTCTGTTCAGGTGCTGCTCCTGTCTAAACGGTTTCTCCTGTGTCCCTGATTTCTAGGATACATGTGGAATAGTCTGTCACTGTCGCTAACAGGTGCTGCAGGGGATATGAATAATATGTTAATAGTAAAGAAAGTTGGAAGTAAGATAGAAGAGTTGGAAATTAGGAGAGATTAACCTTGTTAGGAAGTGCATTTAAAGTGCTACTAAAATACCATTAGGCAAACAGGGTGACTGAAACGTTAATTCATCTGTTTTCCATTGATTACTGAAAGATTAGGTTGGCTGTATACTTGAAAGAAGTGATGTGGCTGTAGCCAGTGTGGTCTTAAGCAAAGCAAGATTTGTAGGAGGAGATTGCATGTTGTTACGCAAAAAATCTGGAAAAATCTGACAATCTTACCTCTTCAGTTTCTTGTTTTTGCCTTTTTCTATCTCCAGGGCTGTCTTTTCAAGACTTCTACCAGCAGTGTCGGGAGGCTTTCCTTGTGAACAGTGACCTGACACTCAGGGCACAGCTGACAGAATTCAGGGACCACAAGCTCATCCGGACCAAGCGGGTGAGTTGGGGGAAAAAGATAATTCTGGATATTCAGCCACCTTAAACAAAAACAAAGATGCTTCCTTGCTACTAACTATCCCTAAGACACCACTCTGTAGCTTGCAGTGAGGCTGTATTGTTTGAAGCATCTAGGAAGCAGCAAAGGGCTGAAATTTTGTAATAGCAGCTCTTTCTGTGCCTCCAATTTGCCAACACCCTTTACATGGATAGGGAGCTGTAGAAATACAGCGTGCTTTGGTTACTCAGCAACCTACAGGTCTCTTCTTCCTGAAAACCTTGAGAAGTAATAGACTCTGGAGCCTGATAATCTGCTTCCAATAGTTACCTGTATTTGCACAACGGAAGAATGCAGGCTAGTCCTAATAATGAGGCAGTATAGTAGTTCTAGATATGGGAACACAGTGTTGAGGAGCTGTGTAGTGTCAGACTAACATAGCCCACCAGAAGATTTCTTATATACTGACTTTTCTCAGAATTTGTTCATTTCTAGTGTTGCTCGAGTGAAATATTCCTGGGTTTTAGCAATCTAGTCCTCCTGAGTGCTGGCCAGCTCTCACCCAGACTGCAAATAAACATTGGCGTTGCAGTGCTGTCTAGTGGCTTGCATTGCATTGTGCACCGGTGTTAACGGAATGTGTCTGTCTGTTCTCAGGGAGCTGATGGTGTGGAATACTTATTAATTCCTGTAGATGACAGTACGTTGACCGACTTCTTAGAGAAAGAGGATGAAGATGTGTAACATCTATCTGTTCTCAAAGCGTCTACGGCAATTGCTCTCCAGGGCTGCTGGAGAGGAGCCTATGCTCAGATCTTTCTCCCTCCAACCCCAAGGCTGCTGGACTACTTACTGAAATGTAATAATTGTAATGAATGATGCTTGTTGTTTAACTGCTTCAGGTAGTTTGAAATGTTGACTTTTGTAAGCGAGGCATCTTTTGCTCTGTAGTTAGATTTTGTCTGGGTTGCCTCTTAGCTCAGATGATGCCTTCTTCATATCTATGCAGCCACCCTTACAGCCAGAAAAACAAACTCGGTAAGATTGTGCCTTCTGCTCTCTACCTCACCAGCCATGAGGGTTTGATTGGAGCAGTTTACTTGGGAAGTGCAAATCTCTAGAAGGTCAGAGCTTTAGTTTGTACCAGTGGTGCAACTTTTCTCAACTGAGTGCTTTCCAGTACTCCTTTACCAGGTAGACAAGACTAGCTTCCAGTGTATGAAGAAGCCAAGATTTATAATGCTAAGAGACCTGCCTTGACTGTATGAGGGACTAGTGGGTTTAGGGGACACTGTGAGTAACTTACTGAATTCTGGCAATAGAACTGAAGGACTTGCCCCAAACCCAAGATAATCAAAACTGTCATGGACTTGAGTCATTGCCTCTTGGGGAGGGTGAGAGGATTCAGCTTCTTTCATCTACTTTCCAAGTTGCAATCCAGGAATAGGAAGAGGCTATGAAGTTTTTCTGTGGATTTTTTTAAAAGCTTGATTGTATATATGTATTTTTTTTTTATATCAGGAGAGTCTGCTGATCCTGGAGGAGGCCTTAAGTGCCACTTATAAACTCTCCCTTTTTTTAAGCCCTCAGAGGCTGGGAGGCTGCTGAAGTTTGACAGCTTTTCTTCACTTTTTTTCTCAGGTATGTGGGAGTAAGCCCTATAGTTCCATCAGCTGAAGTCTGCCAGCCAGACTTCAGGGACTCTGTATGTCTAATATTTGGTAGCTGTGTTACAGCTCAGTGTTGTAATAGTTCAATCAAATAAAATGCTAATTTTCATTAGCTTGTCTTTGTCTTCCACAATCTTTGTATGTTATAGGAAGATAGTGATACTTGGGGCAGTTGTGTGAAAGCCTCATTTGCATTATTATGTCAAATATCTATTCCAATCCTCATGCAGAATTCAAACCAATCAGTGAAAATATTTTATATTGTTTTTTATAAGGTATCAAAAATAGTTTCATTACCTTTTAAAACCAGTACACATGTTCTCTGTTTCTAACATACGGAGTAACATTGTTATATGTTCTGCCCCTCACTGACAGAAGCAACAGATAGGTTTTACAGCCTGACTTCTGTGTGTATTGAAAACAGGATATCTACTTATCCCACTGAAAATTTGATTCTTCAAATATATGACCTCATCAGCTTTGCTGGGGAGTCTGATGGGCAAAACTGGCACATGCCAGCAGTACTATCCAGCTTCCTCCCCCAGAACATTTTCCAACAGATGTTCTCTGTTGGTCGCACTTTAATCTGCATTTTACAGGCTGCAATTCCAAAACTTTGCAAAACACATCATATCCTGCTTATCACTACTTAGGCCACCATCAGAATCACTACAACTGGGATCAAGATGTTGTGTCTTACCCAGCGTCTGTAAGTTAGGTGTAGAGTTCAAGAACAAAAACTCTGCCACTTGAAGAGATGTGTTCTTGGAGGGTGGGGGGGAAGAAAGAGGGAAACCATGAAGTCCTTTGACTCTCCAGAGTTCCTATGAAACTCGGGATTTAATTTATATTTTGAGTACATATGGAAGATGCCACCTGATGTATTTGCACATAGTGATACTGTGGTGCATTTTCAGTGCAATTATATCTGGTTTTCTAGATGTGAAATTTACTTTAATGAAGCACTAGATCATCCTGAATTCAAAGTTACCTGCTAGCAGTTTTGGTAGACTACCAGCTGTCCATGCAGCCTTCCTCTTGGCCTGTAGAAGATACTATACATCTGCTAAGAGAAGGTGGAGGTTGAATCATTTTTTTTTGGCTGCTGCTGATTCTGTGACACAAGCATGCAAGCTAAAGAAAATTACTGTGAATTAATTCCTGTGGGGTTTGTGTTCAGAAGTATTTTATCCTGATTTCATGATGTTTCTGGACAATTACCCAATCTATGTATTAATTTTATGTCTGGAATTTTGTATAGGTACTAAGGTAATAGCATTGTAATGTCTTCTGTAGTAATACAGAACTGTTGGATTTGGAGGGATCACTTCTACAGTCCTTTACCTTGGGAAAGAAGAAATTTCTTCCCACTTCCTCCACTTAGTGAGAGGTCTTCCTGGTATTGATAAGAATGATGGCCTTTATATAGCCTCAGTAGCTTCAGATCATACTGGAGTCATCTTTTTCCCACTCACACTTCAGTGGAACGATGCACACACAGTTACGCAGTAAAGACATGGCTTGATGAGGCAGTTTTATTAACCAAAAAGGATGGTACCAAGATCTTTACAGACTTGCAATGGAAATATTTTCATTTTGTTTAAATACTCCTGTGGTATGCACATAATCCAGAGATGGTAAGGTGTGCAATTGGGAGATTTCTTTTTTTGTCTTAAAAAAAACCCCAAACAAATAGACCACAAGAAGAACCCCAACTTACAAAATAAAAACCAAGCTTATCTGTGGTGAAAATGCTACTTGTTCAGTTTCAGTAATGCTGTAATTAAGAGCCATAGTTATAGAAACTTTTAAAAAGAAAGTAACAAAAACACATTAATTTACATCTTTGTTAAGGAATTGAGTTTTAACCTTCCACAGTTTTTCAATTGAGAGTCCCTCTATTAAAAAGCCTTAAATCTGCATTAATGGTAGACTGTGCAATTGAATACTTGTACCAAATACCTGAATTGTGTTCTATATTTGCATGTGACTGGTGTCTTCATAAAACTGCTAATGCAAATGGGTGATCCACACCCTTTCATTAACTACTATCAATCAGATTTATTAGCTAAAATACCAGTGACTTGTACTGACATGATTCGACATAACTGCAGTAGGGTAGAATTGCTGTGTACGCTTAAGACTGGAGACAAGTCAGGTTTTTATATTTCACCCAAACCAATCCTAGAGTACCTTGTCATAAAATGTATCTAATCAGACTATGCAGTAACAGTAAATTTATTTAAGTGCAGCCCAGTAATTGAACCCAGTAATTAAATCAGCCTTCTGTAGTCCAAACCAAGCATTTATTTATCTGACAGATGACAAAATATATCCCAGACTCTAAGGGAACGTATAATACGATCATTCTGTACTGAACCAATTCAGAGCATCTTCGTTAAGCTTGCAGTTGGACAGGTCTGTGCAAGATACCAGGAAACTCCTGACTGAATTCTCTCCTTTTTTTTCCTTCCTTTATGCCACCTGGAGGGGATCTCTGTCTTTCTCAGACACAATTATGTTGACTTTGTTCTGTAGGTGGATAGCTAGCATGTCACGCAGCTCTGTCAAGAAGCCTCGCTCAGTGTTGCTGTGCTCACACAGAATAACACTTATCCCATTGGCAACTGCATCCAGAACATCATGGTGGGGCATCTCTCCTGCCATTTGGAGGAAGAAATGCCATGTACATCACTAACAGTACAGTTTAAGTAACCAGTATATGCAACGTATACAGAATCTCAGCTAGAAGCTGGGAAGATGTAACTGGGGATACAGCCCATAAAGGAGAATGCAACACCATCTGCTCAGTGTAAGAACACGGAACACTCCTGCTCTAGTGCCCCTTGAAGGACTTTCAGCTGATATCCCCCACATACAACTGAGACAAAACAACAGAAATTCCTTGCCCTCTTTGGATAGTGGTAGATTCTGCCATTTGGGCAGGAAAGAGTATGCAGAGTCGTCTGGAAGTGGACTGTCTGGATGACATGTAGGCTGCTGTGATGTGAGCACAGCAATTGGGAAGCCTTGCGAAGAAGTCTGAGGGTCAGCTCTCCAGGGCTGTGTGTTAAGGGGGAAATTGAGCATGCCTTACCAAAGAACTTATTTGAATTAAGTATTAAAGAATGCAAGGCAGCCTTCATGTTGTTGAGCAAGCTGTAGGGAGTAGCTGTCCCACTGTTGGAAAAGAGGATAATGGACTACATGTCCCTTTGGTCAGATATACTATGGGGTTCTTTTGCAAGACTCTGTAGACTACATTATATTCCATTTTCCATTAGAGAATTCTGTAAAGAACTGAGGAAATGCTTTGTATCTTGCCAAAGGAGAAACACACTGAAGGTTGCAACAGACTGCCATCAACACTGATTCTTGTGTTGAAATAATGCATGCATAGCAATGTTTTAATTCAAATAACCATCACTATGCCACACAGCCATCTGATCCACATTAAATCTACTTTAATGTTATTCTTTTATCGTTTCAATAACTGTTTCTCAATTATAACAGGTAATTATGTCCAAATCTTTCAACAGCCAGCCAACGCTTTTTTCCTTTCTTCTTTTCTAGTGACTATTTTTATAAAGGTAACAAAACAGCAAATAATCTTTCACCTGTGAGATAGAGGTCAGCTTCCATTCCCTTCAGGACACTGGTCCCAGAACCAGCACACAGAGCAGCTTTCTTCACTAGTGATTCTGCAGGATATAAGGTGCCACAGGTTAACAGTTTCCTTCGGTCCAGCTCTCACATCAGTATTGCTATTGATTGTTTCACAGTAACTACAACCTTGCTTTTAGAGTCAATGTAAATTTGTTGGAGAAGAAAGAAACACATCTGTCAGTTTGAAAGAGTCACAGGCCTCTAACATCTCTGATATTACAGCCAAATCCTCTGCGTGCTAAATAGATGTGTAGATTTTTTTTCTTTCTTTCAAGGGGTAGGAAGGTTTCCGGAGAACTACAGCACAGAGGCTGGCTGCTGGCTAGTTCTCTCCTACTGAGGTGTTATTTAGTGAGGTTTCTGAACCCTTTAATAGGCTGGTGCCCTTCCCAGGACTCTCATGTTCCACCATCATTAGTTTTCCAACTAAAGATGTCACTAAGGAAGGATTTTGCCTCTGAGATAACTGTTTCCTAACTTTTAGCTCTCAAAAGACCATCTCAGTCCAGGCTGAGAGCTGCTCCATGGCATTAAAAATTTGCCCATTTGCTATGCTTGATGATTTCAAGCTATTATATATGTGAAAATGCCAGGGAATTTAATTCTTCACATATATTACTTTCACTAGGGAGAAGGGGCACGGAACAGAGTTTTCAAATTCTATTAAGGTTGTACAGTACGTTGCCATGCAATTCCTGTTGATTGGAGTCATACCACTACAAACCCACACCATAATGAGAGGCTTCAAAATAGTTCAGGGGTTTTCTAGTGCAACTGATAGCACAGGAGTCTTCTAATAAGACTTCTCTCTTGTAAGTTACAAAGAGTTCTCAATAAATTTGCTCTCACAAATCCTAGTAGCTGTGCTCCTTGGAGATTAGGATAGGTAACTGGGATATGAGGATGCTTGCTCCCTGTTTACTAGTGACCCACTGTCTGAGCTAGGATAGTTCACCACCTTTGCCACTATTTCTCTTTCATCAAAGCGTGGATGGTTACACGTTCATTAGGGTACCATGAAGCGCATTACTATTTTAAGGTGCTTTGAAATTTAACATCCAGTCACAGAAGGGACAGTACAATGAAATGGTACGCATTTGTATCCGACATCCCAGGGGAAAAAAAAAATCTTAGTCATTTCACAATTAAAAAGGATGTCTCGTATTCAACTTGTGGTGTCCCTTCTTCGCAGTGACAACCAGCATAATCTAGAACTTCCAAGTAAGAAATACAGATGAAATTCTTTTTGTGTGATGGTATCATGTAACTATTAAAATGCTGTTTCTTGTCTTTTAACAGTGCTTCATACTACCTGGAAGTAAAACTACCCAAGGCAGCCGTATTTCACACACTCCTGCTCACACTCACACTCCTTGTCTTGCTGGAATACTAGTGCTAATGGACAGTCTTACTTGCAGGCCTGTTTACCTAGTGTCTTGCCCATTCCCACGGCTAAGCGGACGTGGGGTAATTTTAGGTGGCTTTTGATACGCTCAGTTATGTCCGACAAGGAGACTGGCTCACTCAGTGTGCACAGACGTCCCATTCCAGTATGGGGAAGAAGAGGCTGAAAAGAAATTAAAATCACTGTGAGAAAGCTGATGCCAGAAGTTCCCATCACTTTCCATGTTGTCCACAGATGAGTATCTTGGGCAGTCAAGAACACCTAGAACTTTGTATGCAGCGTGCTCAAATGTAACTTACTAACTACACCAGCTATGGAACTGAACTAGCATTAGTGCAGGCCACGCAGCTACTTTTATTGCTCTGGAATATGTGCGTGGCTTCAAATCCCCACAGGCTGGTATTTCAGAGTGCACAAGTAATACATTCACTGGAAGCAATATATTATTTTATTACCTTTTGTAATAAGAGAATCTCAGTCCTCTGATAAAGGTTGTTCTGGGACAGTAATGCCACCACCTCCAGCAGTGCTTTCTGAGAGCAGTTCAAACTGACTCTTGTTTGCTCCTCACCTTCAACCCTGAGGAAAGATATGGTTGGTGCTTGCTAAGAAACTAGATAGAATTTCAGCATCATATTAATATAAACCAAAGCTATTCTATCCCAGTGGCTGTTCTACCACAGAGAAATGAAAAAAGAAAGTGTTGTAATAGTCTAGCCCAGCCTAGTCTACTCTCCTGGAAGAAGCAGGTATGGGAATTTAACTCAACTGTCCTCTTCAAATTTCTTGTTAACGCTCATCTTTACCAGCTCTAATCTACATGATGCTACACTGAGTTGCTGTTACCATTTAGTAGCACACAGATTGATCAGAAACGGATCATTATCCCTTAAGTCTCTAGATCTGTTGCTGAAAAAAAATACAGCAGCAATGCACAAAGGAGCAAAGAGATTATGACAGTAAAATACAATTCCAGCAACTTACTGTTTCAAACAATGGAAAGAATACGACATTAAAGAGTGAAGCAGATACCTGGCAGGGAGAGTAGTGACACAGGAGATCTCTTGTATGGTTTTGATTTTGGACAGCACTGTGTCCAGATGCTCAGGGTTGTCTGTGCAGAATTCTACCCGGTGAGTGCCCTCAGCTGGACAGCTTGGTGCAGTTGATGGACGCAGCGGGACGGAAGTACAGGCACCTGAGAAAACAACAGAAGATTGCTGCCTTAGAAAGCTGGCCGAGTATCCTAACACCAATTCAGCACATACGCTAAAGAGATACAACAAAAAAGTGCAAGTTTTGCACAGGAATCCATTTTCCCTGATCAAAGCTGAGGACTTCCTGCCCGGTTGCCTCCATTAGGCACAATCTATTTTAAGTGCAAAGCAGTCGCTGGGATATAGAATTTGTCATTCTTAAGGCCATCCAATTTATCTTATGAACTGTACAAAAGCAAAATAGTTTCTGGTTTGTAAATCAGGCTGAAAAAGACAGAAATGTTTTCATTTATGAGCTACAATACAGGATAAAAATCTAAAAGAATTTCAGATACCCTAAGTCCTTTGCAAACAATGAGATCTTGCACTTTGTAAATTCAAGGTGGTGATTTAAAGTCAGTGGTCTAAACTTTGCAACCTAGATGGACAATAAATACGCTGCACCAGTTCCGACAACATTTAACAGTACAGTCATGCATCTGAAAAAGTCCTCTAGTGTACCTCTCCAAGGTATTCCCGTAAAAACTGGAAGAAAGGAAAGTGAGGAAAAGCCCCCACATACAACAGCATATACTGATTAATAATGTTAACCTGTTTGTTTGTTTAACAGAATCTCACCCAGTCCCTTTGCTAGCCAGTCATTGACTCCATGAGGTATGGCATCATACGATGTATGTGGAGAGTAAATTCCAATTCTGTGCTCCAGGGCTCGGACTACCAGCCGTTCCTTCCAGGTCTTCCACGTTACTCGCTTGAGTGGTGCGAACACAGGAGGGTGGTAAGAAAGAATAAGGTCTGCCTTCTTCTGCACCGCCTCTTCCATCACCTCCTCAGTGAGATCGTTGGTGAGGAAAAGAGTGTTCACAGTGTGGGGAGGACTCGGTTCCACCAGCAAGCCCACATTGTCCCAGCTTTCAGCCAGAGAGAGGGATGCAAAGCCATTCAGGGCTGAAACCAGCTCACCGAGATCCATGAGGGAGCGTGTGGGCAGGTGGCCCAAAGCACGGGTGCAGCGGAGAAGGCGGTGAAGCAGCTGTATGCGAGGCAGCAGCATGCAGCGATCTGCAGAGGGGGTAAAACCGGCAGCAATAAGCCCAGGTGACCCAGTGGCAGAAACCGCAGCGCCAAGAGCGTTTATGCTGCGACGGGGGGACCGCGGCCCGGCTTCCTCCAACCGCCGCCGCGACGCCCCGCACTCACCTCACGCCGCAGCAGGGCCCGGGCTGCGCGGTGGAGCCTGCGCTGGGGCCCGCCGCTTCCGCCGCGCCGGCGGGGTTGGGGGCGGCCTCTCCGCAGCGCCGGGCCGGGGGCGAGGTGCGGCGAGGGCGGCCGGAGCCTTCCTGCGTGCGTGAGGGGAGCTGGGGAGCCCCTTCCCGGCGGCGGGCGCTGCGTTGGGGTGCAGCCTCGGCAAGTTTGTTCGAGGCCTCCGTGTGGCCGGGCGAAGGTGAAGCGGGGGGGCGGTAGCAAAGGCCGAGCGGGCGACCCACGGCCTCCCGATAGGGTCGCTGGACGGTGGAGGAGCCGGACCCCGCCCCGCCCCGCGGCGATAAGCGCGGTGGGCGGGCAAGAGCGAAGGAGGTTGGGTTTGATGCTGCTGCTGCTGCTGGCGGGTCTCCCGGCTTCTGTGAGAGACAGGCCCCGCCAAGCCTAGGTCCAGACAGGGAGGGCAGCGTAGGGAGAGGAAATCAGCGTGCGGAGCTGTTGGTTCCTACATAACTGCTATTTGTTACCAGAATTCCAAGTGCTTTCTTTGGAAATCTTGCTGAGAGAACAGAAAGTTTGATGCTGTGCTTGTATGCAGCTATTTGTCTGTTGCAGGCACTCATCACTATCGGAAGGCGGCTCCAAATCACACTTCTATTTAGGGATTGGCATGTGGCTTTTAACTGTTCAGTCATTTAGAAAACCATCTTTGAGACAGCTGTGATTGCTTGGTATAAACATTCATCTTAGGAAAGCATGTCTTTTGCCCCCAGCCCTTTTCTTTAAGCTATTTTGTTCTACTCCTTTCTAGCTCTACGCTGTAGGATAGTGTAGAACTAAAATCGAATTCTAGTTACATGCTGTGTAGTTGCAAAACATTTATCTGCAGAGTTGCTTGAATGTAAAACTCTGTGCTGTAAAAACATAGAACCACACAGATGTTTTAGAATCCAAAAGAGCTGGGAACTGGTGGAAAAAACCCCAATTAATTTCCTATATTTTCTTGGCAGGAAACTGCTGTATGCAAATCTACCTGAGCTGTTTGATGAGCAGACATGGTGAGAACAATAACACTTTTTTATATTCTTGTTCTTTCTGAAATGGGCATCTCTTGGAAAGTGAGTATCTACTCTGCATCTCAGAGGATTGCACATTTTACTCTGATGCTGTGAAGAATTTCTAACAAAAAGGTTAGGTTTCCATTTCAGATTTGTAACAAGAAATTGTGGAAAGGGAAATAGGTCAGTTTACATCAGTATGAAATATAATTACACTTTTGGTTCTAAGATCCTACATTTTAATCCCACTTTGGCTAATCTTTGGTACTCTAGTTTGGCTTGTTTTACCACAGAAGCGTTATTCAAGTTACAAGCACGTATTATGCACCGCAAACTCATACCATACACTCAAGTACCATAAACTCAGGTTCCTTCTCTTGCTCTATTAACAAACTGCCCACTCCCAAGCTGTGAACTAACATTCCGGTAAACTTCTAGTGAAGGGATAAACCAGAATGTTTGAATAACAAACTGGGGTCTGTCTGTTTAAGGGAACGTGAGTATTTCAATTGCAACCGGCTGGACTGGGATGAAAACACTCGTGCTGGTCAACAGTTTAAAGGAAGCACAGTCTATAACAGCATCCCTGATAGCACGTACTCGTTTTGTTAATTTTTTGTTTGTTTGCTTGTGTTTCGTTTTTTTTTTAAATAGCTGAGTAATTTCACAACTTGTGTGACTGAGAGTTCTTTTCTTTGTAGATGAGGTTGTTGCTATTGTGGGTCAAGGTGCTTTTGGAAGAGTCGTGGAATGCATTGATCACAAAGCGTGAGTCCTTCATAGATGGAATTTTTCTTTCTTACTCTCACAGTGCCAAGAGAGCAGGGGTGGTAGTGAGGGGAGATCGTGAGGGGACAGGAGGAGCAGCCATGAGGGGAGATCATGAGGGGAGAGCAGGGGAGGTCATGAGGGGACAGGAGTGGAAGCCATGAGGGGAGGTCATGAGGGGAGAGGAGGAGCAGCCATGAGGGGTGAGGGGAGATTGTGAGGGGAGAGCAAGGGCAGCCATGAGGGGAGATTGTGAGGGGAGAGCAGGGGCAGCCATGAGGGGAGATTGTGAGGGGAGAGCAGGGGCGGCCATGCTTGGAGATCGTGAGAGGAGAGGTGGGGCAGTCGTGAGGAGAAATCATGAGGGGACAGAGGGGTTAGCCATGAGGAGCAATCATGAAGGGAGAGCAGGGATGGCTATGAAGGGAGATCATGAGGAGAGAGGTAGGGTGGCCATGGGGGGAGATCATGAGGGGAGTGGTGGGGTGGCCATGAGGGGAGATCATGAGGGGCGAGGCAGGGCAGTTGTGAGGGGACAGGAGTAGAAGCCATAAGGGGTGAGGGGAGATCGTGAGGGGAGAGGAGGGACGGCCACAAGGGGAGATCACGAGGGGTCAAGAGGAGAAGCCATGAGGGGTGAAGGGATTGTGAAGGGAGAGTAGGGGCGGCCATGAGGGGAGATCATGAGGGTGTTAGCCGAGAGAAGAACACATAACCACTCTAAGGAGGTTATATGTGGTGCTTTATTCCGAGGCCCCGGGAACCAGGGGTACCCACCCAAATCTGGTTCCCGGGGCCTCGGAATAAAGCACCACATATAACCTCCTTAGAGTGGTTATGTGTTCTTCTCTCGGCTAACAAGGGGAGAGGTGTGGCGGTTGTGAGGGGAGATCGTGAGGAGGCAGGAGGGGTGGCCTTGAGGGGAGATCATGACAGGAGAGCAGGCACAGCCATGAGGGGAGATCATGAGGGGAGAGGTGGGGTGGTTGTGAGGGGAGATCGTGGGGCGAGAGCAGGGGCAGCCATGGGGCGTGAGGGGCAGCCATGGGCTGTGAGATCTTGCAGGGAGATGAGGCGTGGCCATGAGGGGCAGGGGCAGCAGCTATATAGCGTGGGCCACTATGAGGAGGCAGATAAGGGGTGGCTGTGACTGGAGATCATGAGGGGCAGCCATGAGGGGAGATTAGTTTGCCCTTGGTGACATGGTTTACTGGTGGGCTTGACTGTCCTGGACTGACGGTTGAGCATGATGATCTTAAAGGTCTTTTCCAACCTAGTTGATTCTATGATTGTACGAATACAGGAGGGTGGTAAGAAAGAATAAGGTCTGCCTTCTTCTGCACCGCCTCTTCCATCACCTCCTCAGGGAGATCGTTGGTGAGGAAAAGAGTGTTCACAGTGTGGGGAGGACTCGGTTCCACCAGCAAGCCCACATTGTCCCAGCTTTCAGCCAGAGAGAGGGATGCAAAGCCATTCAGGGCTGAAACCAGCTCACCGAGATCCATGAGGGAGCGTGTGGGCAGGTGGCCCAAAGCACGGGTGCAGCGGAGAAGGCGGTGAAGCAGCTGTATGCGAGGCAGCAGCATGCAGCGATCTGCAGAGGGGGTAAAACCGGCAGGAATAAACCCAGTTGACCCAGTGGCAGAAACCGCAGCGCCAAGAGCGTTTATGCTGCGAACACCGCCCCACCGATGGGGAGATCGCGGTCCGGCCTCTTTCAACCGCCGCCGCGAGGCCCCGCCCTCGCCTCGCGTCGCAGCAGGGCCCGGGCTGCGCGGTGGAGCGTGCGCTGGGGCCCGCCGCTTCCGCCGCGCCGGCGGGGTTGACGGCGGCCTCTCTGCAGCGCCGTGCCGTGCCGTGCCGTGGGCTGCCAGAGCCTTCCTGCGTGCGTGAGGGGAGCCGGGGAGCACCTTCCTGGCGGCGGGCGCTGCATTGGGGTGCAGCCTCGGCAGGTTTGTGCGAGGCCTCCGTGTGGCCGGGCGAGGGTAAAGCGGCGGGGCGGCGGCGGAGGGCCGAGCGGGCGGCCGCTCTGCGGTGGGGATTGCGGGCGCTCCGCGGCCTCCCGACAGGGTCGCTCAGCTGTGAAGGAGCCGGGCCCCACGCCGCGGCGATGGGGCGGCGGGCGGGAGGGTGAGCGGGGCGAAGTTGAAGAATAGTGTATGCTATAGGGTAGTGTAGAACTAAAATAAATAGAATTCTAGTTGTGTGCTGCACACTTGCATAGTTGCAAAACCTTTATCCGCAGAGTTGCTTGAATGTAAAACTGTGTGCTGTAAAAACATAGAACCACACAGATGTTTCAGAATCCAAAAAGCTGGGAACTGGTGGAAAAAAACCCAACAAATTTCCTATATTTTCTTGGCAGGAAACTGCTGTATGCAAATTTACCTGAGCTGTTTGATGAGCAGACATGGTGAGAACAATAACACTTTTTTATATTCTCGTTTTTTCTGAAACGGTCATCTCTTGGAAAGTGAGTATCTACTCTGCATCTCAGAGGATTGCATGTTTTACTCTGATGCTGTGAAGAATTTTAACAAAAAGGTTAGGTTTCCATTTCAGACTTGTAACAAGAAATTGTGGAAAGGGAAATAGGTCATTTTACATCAGTATAAAATAAAATTACACTTTTGGTTCTAAGATCCTACATTTTAATCCCACTTTGGCTGATCTTTGGTACTCTAGTTGGGCTTTTATCACAGAAGCATTATTCAAGTTGCAAACACATATTCCTGCTTCAGTGTGTGTAACCTTCTGCACTTGCAGGCTTTC
The DNA here is from genome assembly GCF_004027225.2 of Strigops habroptila. NCBI lineage: Eukaryota > Metazoa > Chordata > Aves > Psittaciformes > Psittacidae > Strigops > Strigops habroptila. The sequence goes on along the minus strand of NC_044281.2, from coordinate 12,457,457 downwards.
TAAAGTTGAGCGCATCAGGAAATAAAGATAAGACTGTGAGTTTTGATTCTTCAACTTGGCAACTGAGTGATGGAGTAGGTCCAGTTCACAAACAAACACTGTATCTCCGGAGTGTAACAGTGTGAAACAGAGCTTCTGCATTACCATAGCAAACTTGATTTGTCTTGAAACTAAATGAAGCCAAGTGCTTTCTGATGATTTCACTGGAAATGTGGAAGCTTTGTGACAGTAGCCTTGGCTGTGGCCAAATCCTGAGACAATGGTTATACGCAGTGGGAACTTGGTTGTATTCTTGGTGGGACTGGGGAATGAAACTGAGCCTGTTAGTATTTTGTTGCTGATTTAATTATTACTTTCTGCCTTTTGCTCAGGCTGTCACGCTGCATACTGATGTAGGAGATATTAAACTGGAACTATTCTGTGAGCGTACACCAAAGACTTGCGAAGTAAGTTGAGTAACAGGAGCAGGATTGCCTGGTGCTGAAACAAAGCAGTAGAAATAGCAAACCCTGTAAAGGAGGAGAAATGGCTTTTGCAGTTCATCTTTTCACGTACTGGAATAGAATCATAGAATGGTTAGGTTTGAACGGGACCTTAAAGATCATCTAGTTGCAGCTCCTAACATTTTAAGCTGCTACAGTGCCTATTCCACTCATGGAACTGTGCACTGTGTCCTACTGCCTAGAGTTTTGCTGCCTGTTTCTCACCAGATAACGCTTAGCTAAGGGCCCCTGTTCTCCAGGCATCTCCCAAAGCATCCTTTGTCTTTAACGGGAAGTATGGCACGTGGCCTGGGATTCCCAATTTTCCCTGGGTTTGCTCTCACACAGATTTGGTAACACTTTAAAAGTGAGAACTGCTTCGCAGTTTGTCAGAGACCCCAGGTTTTCCTTTCTGTGATAAACTTAACCTGAAGATGAAATAAGTTTAACTAACTAACTAACAAAGCTGAGGCATGAACTTATTGATTACAAAATTAGATTTACAAAATAAACATGTTGGATGAAAGTGATACTTCTGAGCATGTCTGGGGCTTCTTGTTTGTTCCTCAAGTCAGGCAACCTTCTGCTGTCAGGTTAAATCCTTTGATCTGTGACATTGTCAAAAGAGCATATCAGCTGTAATTTGGTTATGACTGTTCTGTGGCAATACTCTCTGGAATCCACGTGGTCACAGTGCAAAGCAGAGGCAAAAGGGTTGCTCTTGGTCTGGCCAATGCTGTCATTTTAGTAAGAGGATACTATTTCTGCATTGTTTGTTAATAGATTTTGTTTCATTTCTTTAGAATTTCCTGGCTCTTTGTGCTAGTAACTACTACAATGGATGCATATTTCACCGGAATATAAAGGGATTCATGGTTCAGACTGGGGATCCATTAGGTAAATTCTTCTGTCCGGTTCTCTCCATAGAAAAAGATACATAAAAAGAAAATGTAAGTCTAAAAAAAAAAAAAAAGTAATTATAACTATATATATTAAAACCATCAATAAATTAAAACTAAAATATAAGAATTATTGTATTGTTGATGGAGGTATTTCTGATGAGATTAGCTTTCTGTGGTGAGCCAGAAATGAGACAGAGCAGCTGTGGCACTATTTCTAAATAATTGTGCAGTAGTAAAGCATTCTACAAACTTTAGTTTATCCAGGTGTTTCCACTCAGTGTGATGGTTCTGACTTGCCAGCTGTTGAACAGGTAGCAGTTGCTACTGTGGTTTCTTGGGTTTCTTCCCAAAAGGCTACACTGCCCCTAAAGCATTTGGGGAAAATGTGCTAAAGAGTGTCAGCTGTTTGGAAGAAAATCTGGTTCAACTGTGTATCTGTTTGTAATAACACTGAATTAAATTTGAGGCTACATCAGTGGTTGGTTCTGCTTCTTAATAGGTGTTCCTTCTGTTTTGTCAGTGCTCTGTATCAAGACATGAGAATCCAAGCTGTTCCTCAAATGAATTACAGGCTATCTCGGGTCTTTGTTGTAAAATATTGTAAAATAACAGTACCTAATTTCTGGATTTTTCAGTCTGAAAATACAGTAATCTATTTTGGTGCTTCTTTGTCAGGCACTGGGAAAGGCGGTAACAGCATCTGGGGCAAGAAGTTTGAAGACGAATTCAGTGAATACCTAAAGGTATTTCTTGCTCTCAATATGCAGTTATGTTTTGATACAAATTTTCTTTACAGGTTGGAGAACGATCAGCATTGTGTTGTGCTGTATTAAATGCCTCTTGTAATTGTAAAGCAAAGTCTAATCCTGCAATAAAGGGATAGAAAGCTTGTTATTAAAATAGGAACAGACATTTCTGTACTTGGCAAGTTAGATTTGAGGGGTTTCATCACTGAGAACAGAAGAAGAAAGAACTTGTGACAAAGTATTTTTCATACACTGAAGGCAAGGAAGTGATTTTTCTTTGTAAGAGGTTTTGAGGAGTGAGATGTGGACCGTGATGGAATATCTTAGCAACCAAGATATGATTTTACCATGGTTTTAATGATGGTATTAAGGCAGAGTACTAATTCACAGAGCACTTTGTACACATTACACACCTGTGAAAGCAGGACTTGTTTCATGTGGAGTTTTTCCCCTCTTTCAGCACAGTGTCCGTGGGGTGGTTTCAATGGCAAACAATGGTCCAAATACCAATGGATCGCAGTTCTTCATCACTTACGGCAAGCAACCGCACCTCGACATGAAGTACACTGTGTTTGGCAAGTAAGTGACCCAGCTGCTTGCCTCCTCGCCATAGTGATCTGTGATGGATCTGAATATTTCAGGGCACATGCAATGCAAATTTGGAAGCTTCTGGTTCTAAAATCTTTAAAATATTGGATGTGTACATGTAAATGTATGCTCTTTCACTGTCACCAGAATTAGTTGCTCTAAAATGCTGTACCCTTTTTCTTAGAAGTAGGGAATTCAGTGGGAAGAGGTGTATTAAAAATTACCTCAGGAATGGAGCTTCCCCCCTGCCACACACACACACAGAGTTATTCCAGTGTGCCTTTTCATCCGTGCCCGTATGGATGCAGCCTGATTTTAAGCCAACTCCAGAACAACTGGCTACACAGTTGTAGAGTTTACCCAGAAGCAAGAAAGAATCCGATTTGGGACTGGATCTGAGGGGTGAGGGTGGTAGTGATACGGTTTAGGTGGAACTTCCTGTTGGTCAGATTAAGACTTATGGAACTGACAGTGTGTAAACTCAGGTGAGGTTAAGGTGCATCATTATTTTAAAACCTGCAGACCTTTTAATGATGTTAATGGACACTACTGATAATGTATCATCCTTAAAGCAACTGTTTGAGTCTTTCAGATACTGGTTTTTGTATCTCAGAATCATGGTGATGTCTTTTCTTTTGCTTGTTGGTAAAAACTCTCTAGTGTACAAGTGAATCTGCTGAGGAAAAAGTTGCCTTTATTAAATAAATTTAAATATTCAAAGGAAACTACTGCAATGCAAAAATACTATTTTCAGCCACTTGCTTATTGACATTTAAGTGTTGCTTTTTCTTTAAATTTCTGAGTTTGTTTAGAAGTGTAATTGAAGGTAGGTTTTTTTTAGACATCTTTCTTAGAAAAGAGTAGCAGCTCTGACAGATGAACTTTGCCAGATGAACTGCCAGTGGCAGTTCGAAATACTCCTGCCCCAGTTGCAGTACCAGCAGAACAGCATATGTGTCCCTGTTGGTCCACAGTCCAGCATCCTAGATTCAAAGAGGTGATGCATCTGAGTGAATTGAACTGTGAGCAGCACATGTTTTCTACCCATTCCTTACTGGGGGGATAAAACCTGCCAAGATTTACCAGAGCTTTTTAGACAAAAAATCAGGAGGTATATTAGAACAACCTCTCTTGCCACTTCTGCAGCCGGAGAAGGAAATCTGAAGGCATAAACCTGTTTGTGTCATTAGATTTACACAGTTGTTAATGATTCTGTCCAATCTTGTCTTTGAGTCGTAAGGTTAGAAATGATAATCTCACATTCAGAAATTGATTTTCCAGCCACAGGATTTTAGAAATTCAGAGTGAGGTTTGGTATGGCCGGCATCTTGCTGCTATTTAAGCCTATACTATGATAGATCAGTCCTGCCTGCTGGGAAGTGCAGCCAGGGTCTTTACACAGCTACGGCTGGTATAAAATGTGATGATACTGTCAGGTCAGTGGGAATTATTTGTATAGAATCTGTCATGGATGCTTACTATTTCTTTTGAAAAGACATGTGCCGTATGTAATGTATTGGCTGTGTTATTTGTACCATTTGCTTCTGAAGTCCTTGCCCTAGGACACTTAACTGTAAAGCGCTTTGAGATATCTCAATTGTGAAATTTAAATCATTAATAGAAGGTGATTCTTGGCACTTCTGCTCTTCTTCCAGAGTTATTGATGGCTTGGAGACCCTGGATGAGCTGGAGAAGCTGCCTGTGAATGAGAAAACCTACAGACCTCTTAATGATGTTCGCATTAAAGACATTACAATTCATGCCAACCCTTTTGCTTTGTAGCCGCAGAGTGCCTTGACACATTCTGTAGGGACAGATCAGATTGACTGCTGGATTATGGGGTTTAAAGTATCTTTCAAAAGGGTAACCTGAGATGGATCATACCTTTGCTCATTGAATGCAGGATTTTCAGGAGCTGTGACATTGTTTAGGAGTTGTCACAGAGGAGTCTTGTGTTTTAGAAGCCAGTTTTTCCAGAGTATCTTCCAGGACTTTGATTTTTAAACATTGCTTTTTCTACTTGTAAAATAAAAAAAGATGTGAAAAGATAACTTTTTTTGCAAATCTTTTTCTGCCTTACTGTGTTGAAACAATATCCTTTGCTACAATTTCATGCTAATGGTTTTCTGACCCTTTCTCGTGTAAATTCTAACTTTCCTTCCTTTGTTGGTGTTTAGAAAAGTGAGTAAGAGATGCTGTTTTTTCCCCTAGGTGAGAGCAGTGCTGTAGGTAGATGAAACCCTTCTCTCCTAGGGGATTGAAGACCATGTTTAGAGAAGTGCTTGCTCTTGTCCTGCTGCGTTGAAATGGTAACCTCTTCAGCCTCCCGAAAGTGTGGGTTGGAAACAGTCATTTCTGCCTCTGGCACGATGCTTTTGGTATGAAAGAGTGTTTGCATCTGTACACAGCTGTTGATTGAAACCAGGTGAGCATGGGTTTACTGTAACTTGTTTTACATCACTTTATAGCACAAACAACAGGGAGTGAACACAACAGAAGAGTAGTGACAAAAAGACTGTGGTCAGGCTTCTAATCAAAAATATCCAGATAGACCTAAAATCATAAAAGATACCTTTGGCCAAGATGATGTTGAACAAATGAGAGCTGTTGTTTGGTCTTCTTTGAGACCAGATGTTGTTGGACTCAAATGATTCTGCAAGAAGGTACCGAGATACTTGGACTGTTGACTGGTCAGGAAGAAAAAATGCATGTGTACATATGTGGGGGGGTGTGTATATTGCTGATCCTGTGTTCAAGGCAGTACAGTAAGCATAAACTGACTTAAGCAGGGAAAAGAGTGTGATTTGTAGACATCAGAAAGGCAGTTCTGCACCTTGGGCATACTGGGAAAAGCCATGTTCTACTCTTCCTTGTAGATTTAAAAAGCGTGTTTTGGCATCACTTTGTTTTTGTAAAGCAGGAAAAAATCAACTAATTTCCACAGAGGTTCACTCTCTGACTCTATAATATGTGAAGGTGAGAGGGTATATTTGTAGTTCAACTGTGTGTGGCCAGGGGATAGTACCTACAGTTCTGCATCCAACTCCTGCCATTCTTCCCCTAGATCCTCTTTGGCCTCAGACAACATCACTTGGCAAAGTCCATTCTCATATATATGCATTGTAATCCTTGGGAGGTCCAGGTCAAGCTGACTTGCAGTCTGCTTCAGACCACTATATCTCATTTGAGACTTTGCTTCCTAAAATAAAGAGGAGAAATGACTTGCAAGAGAAAGGCAAAGGCGTGCCAGGTGCGGGTTACTGAGGCATGAATGAGCAGAGTTAATCAGTACTCTGTCTCTGGGGCAAAGTTTCTGTATTCCTTAGGGAGTGTTGCTTAAAGCTTCTAGCCCTTGCTCCTGACTTAATACATTTTACTCTAATGCTTCAGTCAGTCAGGTAAAGGATTTAATTATTTTAGCTGTGTGCTCTTTCTGTCTTCTCCATATAACCAGTGGTAATAGCAAGTGGACAGAAGCATGCAACTGCATGTTTGACTGACAATACTGTCATGCAGGAGGAATGACATACTGGAAACTTGCCTGTGGTGCAAAGGAACCAATAATTTTAAATGCTGACATCTAGCACTGAACTGGAAACAATTTCAGATCTTGTTTTTTGGTTTTCTTCTTTTTATTTATTCCACACACCGCCCCCCCCCCCCCCCCCAAGAAGGCGGCTGTTCTATAGAATGTGTGAAATGCAGGGACACCAAGCAGTTGGCTCTCTGGAAGATAAATTTAGATCCTTTCTTTCTTATGTAAAGCTGTGTATTGAAAGGAGAGTGAGTTTATGGGATGGGATTACATACTAACTTCCAAAAATTGTATTATGTTCTCCCTGAGAACCTGGAATACAACAGGAAAATGAATGGTGGGCTTGGTCCTTTGCACTTGTTGGAGAGAAAGCAAGACAGAGAGCAGAAAGTAGCCCAGCTGTGGAAGTGTGTGTCTTTGTGGGCAGTTGCTGGGTATGGCATACTCGCAGTTTAGTTCTTGCACCATCTGCTGTCGTGTCACCAGCTGTTAGGGCTTTTGTGATGTGTATAATCCTTTAAATAGCAAAAATGTTGCAGACGGGCCTGTTCTTGTTGCTGTTGGCTTGTGCTTTATAAACTCCTGTTTACTTCCATCAGTCTGGTCCTTTCTCACAAACACTAGAGCCACCAAGTGGGCTCTGTTGAAATAAATCTACCCAGGCAAACAGAATTATGTACATTAACAGAGCAGTCTTACATTAGAACTGAGATGGAGGGTCTCATCATGTGTATTCTAAATTGTCTCTGACCTTTGCTGGCATTCAGAAAACAGTAGGTTAAGTTGGTGTTAGAAGTCTGTCGTGTTGGGAGCAGTGCTTAGACCAGGCTGGAGAGCAACAGACAAAAAACTAGCGGTGCGTTATCTATGGAGAGTGACAAACTTGCATGTGTCATGTACATGCTGTGTGTTGATCACACCAGGTCAGTTGGGGAAATAAAAAAAATACAAAGAGCGAGGAGGGTCATTTATCAGAGGTAGAATTGTTTCAGAAGGTTTAGCCCTTCCCAGATTAAAAAAATCATCATTCCCTAAAGGGAACTGATGTGAATAAGCTATTGTAGTGCTTCAGGACTGTTTCATCCTCAGATGTTCTTCTTCCACCTCCATGAGATGGCACTTGAGATGTTTAATTGTTTGATGTGGATTTGGAGGACCCAGTTTCTGGTGTAATGCTTGGTTAGCTCTGCTGAGGTGATGGTTGAAGACGGCAGATGGGCTCAAAAGCTCCTTCTGAGAGAGGTGGTGGGGAGAGGGTTGCAGCAAGGGAAGGTGAGAGGGGTGGTTGGGACTGGTGTGTGTGCAGTAATTGTGAGCAGCAGAGGAACCGTGGGTTAGTTTTGTGGGAGGCTGGGGCTGATGGGTTTGTTTTCATTCTGTGGGAATAGAGGACTGATGTGTCCGCTTACTTGAGCTCTATTTGGTGTGCAGGTATGGGAGGCCCACAGCTGAGGCAGGGCCTGACTGGGGGATGGAGTGTCGCAGCACGGCCCCGCACTGCGCCCTCTTCAGTGGCATCACAATCTTTGCTTTGTGATGCGCTCCGCCATCTGAGGCGCACCGCACCAAGTGTTTCTGGGGGTCAGCAGTTGAGACTTGGAGCTCGGCAGTGGCTGAAGGCGAGAGGAGAGGAGAGGCAGTACGGAATGGGGAACTGGTTAGGAAGGCAAGAGGAGAGCCAAACTGGAAGGCAAGAGGTAAGGCAGTGTGGAAGGCAAGAGGGGAGCTGGTGCAGTTGGGAAGAGATGAGAGGCAACGCGGAAGGCAAAAGCGGAGTAGATGCAGAATGCCAGTGGGGACTGGGTGTGGAAGGCAAGACAGTAACAGTGTAGCTGTGCAGCATCGCTGTGGCTGCTGCCGACCTGAGGTGCAGCGTGTAATCTGGGAGCGGTTTATGGTGTAAAGTGAAATAGGAAACACTTGGTGACGTATTTGCCTTTTCCTCTTCAAGTGCCGTAACTCAGAGGTAACCTAAGTTTTACCATCTTTGTGATTTAGCTTTAGGAATTCTCCGGGAACCTCTAGAAAGAAGCATGGTGAAAGCTTATGACAAGTTCCTTGAAGCCTTTAAAAGCACCCTGGGCAATGTTTGTATGTAGACGGGAGCCTGCCTTTTTCCTAGCACACGTGCCCTGGTGTACCTGAGCAGCTTAGCAGAGGAAAAATACAGTCTTAATTATAGTGTTAATTTGATAATTAATGGCTTTGAAAATAAACTGTTTGTCTATGGGATGTAATTGAAAGAGCAAAATATCTTTGTTACAGACACAACATTCTGGGCAAACTAATGATCCTGATGGGGCTAAAAAAGAAAGTCCGGATCACAAAAGAAGTGACGGTCGTCGCAAGAGGAAGAGATCAGGAAGTGGTGCACAGCAGAGCAAGTACTGCAAACTTGCTCTTTCTAAACTTCCTCTCAGGTATTTAGCTTGTTGACTTCTGATATCAGCAAGCATGTGTTTGAAGATATTATTACTCCCATGAGCTCATCTGAAATGTGGGCTATTTCAAGAAGAGAGGTGTTTTAGGGTTTAAAACAAAAAGCTGTCTTGATAGGGGTGCTAGGGTTATTTTAATTATTTCATCCTTTGTTTGTAGCGTCTCTTCAGAAATGAGACAGTCGTGAACAGCATGATGTTGAAAAAAGTGTGGACAACACACAAGATGCTACCACCTCTCAGCACCATCATTCACAGGTGCTGTGACCAGTTTTAGGATTTTTTTTTTTTATTTTAAGAAGATAGGGTGGTAGTGTGGGGGTTTGGGGAATTCTGTCAATGATATTAATAGTTTATTCCTTTAGCTAGTATTAGTAGATTATTCTTTCAGCTAGGATTTTATTTGCTTCAGTTGAAAGTGTACATTTGTAGCTAAGCTTGTGATACCACGCAACCTAGTCCTGCTCTTTGTTTATTGGCTCTATTTGAGCAGATTAATGAATAATAACCATCCATTGGAATACTTGAAATAGAGGCATCACTTCCATGCCTTCACAATTTTTATTATGACAAGCGTTTATTTCAGCCCTACCCAAAAATCCAAGCACAAGCTTTTAAACTTCCTTTTGACTTAAGTATGAGTGCCTGAGTATCTCCCTGCTGAATGAATTTCGTACTCTGATGTGAATTCACTTGGGCTTATGTATTTTTCTGGATGATCTTGGTGCTGTTCCAGATGCATCCTCGAAGGAAAACAGCCAGGAGTGCATGGGATGATGTGAACAGCCACCTGATTTGTCAGAGGGGAGACATACTAAGTGCAAGATCTATAGAATATTTGTAAAAGTTTTTATTAACTTTTCAGATAGAATAAGTTCTTTTAGAATAAGATGTGAGGGGGCTTTGGAAGTCTTCTTCTGCCTTAACTTCTATTGTTTAAGGGTGGGGATTGTTCTTTTTCTGTAGGACTTCATGTATTTCTTTTTTCTTTTTCCCTCCTCCCAAACAGTAGTAAATGAAGTTAATGAACCTACGAGAATGAGATCCCTGTAAACGTGCCTTGATGAGAATTGTCCACTACCATCTCTCAAACGACATATTTACAGTTTAAAGGAAGCACAGTCTATAATAGCATCAGTAATAGCACTTAAGTCTTTTTGTTAATTTTGTTTGCTTGTATTTGTGGGTTTTTTTAAATACCTGAGTAATTTCACAACTTCTGTGACTGAGTGTTCTTTATAGATGAGGTTGTTGCTATTTTGAGTGAAGGTGCTTTTGGAAGTCATGGAATGCATTGATCACGAAGAGTGAGTATTTAATACAAGTAATTTTTCTTACTCTCACAGTGTAGTTCATGAAGTGCTTTCTCATCATCCCAGGTTTTATATCTTTGCCTCCTCTTATGCTGCTCTGTGTGTACTTCCTTAAGGCTGCTGCTGCAGTTCCCAAACACAAGTGTCTGTTAGTACATCATGCTAAAACCAGAGCCTTGACAGGAGGGTTGGGCAGGACCCCCCCCCGACAGGGGATGAGGCGATGGGTGCTCCAGCCTGGGAGAGGTCAAGGGCTGGCAGGGGGTGGCATGGACAATGTGGGATGAAGCTGAAGCCCCAGCACGGAGCAGTCCCGGGGCCTGCACCGCGCACCCCAGGTCTGTGTAATAAGCAAGGTCTTGGATTTGGGGTCTAACAGTATTTTGTAAATCAAGAATCTGTTTCGTGTTTGATGGCAGTTTTGCCATGTGCAGAGTATGAAACTAGATTGTCTTTCTAGTGGCTGTAGAAGGCATTTGATCCCTCAGTTACTTCTTCTCTACTAAACCAACAGGAGGCGGTGTGTCATTTTTGACCGACAGTCCTGTTAGGCTGCAAGATGTGGAAGTTTCCCCGATAGCAGCCCAGCATATATAAATACAAAGGGGAGATAAATGGGGCTTTTAACCTTTAAGAATAAGACAGATATATCAAGTATGTTTTCAGCATTGAAAGATTAAATTTTAGTTCTGTTTGTGCACAGATGAGCCCTGGTTATATTGTCAGTATGTACTGAAAGAAAAATATCTTTTCTGATAAGGCTGTCATTGCTGTAAATGTCTATGGTGCTAATTACTGAATTTCATCCTAGAATTATGGAAATGGTTTGGGTTGGAAGGGACCTTAAAGATCACCTCATTCCAACTATATTCTCACTTGAAACTCCTCATTGTTCTAACAACTGTTAAAACCTGTCTTTTCAGGGGTGGCAGATGTTGCTGTGAAAACAGTAAGAAATGTTGAAGAAATAGAAGTACTGCAATATTTAAATGCATCAGATCCCAGCAATAAGTACACAAAGCCACCTGCGCTTTGTTCTGCTTTTAGATTTCTGCAACGCCACCTTCTACAAGATATGTTGTTACACACCCTCCTGCTGCAACTCATGCGTTTTCCTGCTTTTGTAGTCACTGTGTCCAGATGCTGCAGTGGTTTGAGTACCACGGTCATGTCTGCATTGTTTTTGAGCTACTGGGGCTCAGCACCTTTGACTTTATGAAAGAGCCTGGCTTTCAGCCATTGAGCATGGACCGCATCAGACAGGTGCTGTACCAGCTTTGCCAATCTGTGAACTGTAAGTATGTTTCCTTTCTGCTTTATCTGTAACTTTTTGTGAAATGTGCTGACTATATTTGTTATCTTGTAGTTTTGCATTTGAACAAGTTGACACATACAGACCTGAAACCAGAAAATATTTTATTTGTGAAGTCTGACTATACAGCAGATTATAACCCCACACTGGTAAATTGCTGTCCTCTCCCTCCCCCCAGCCACTAAGCTGGGTTCGTTTGGCCACTTGCATCCCACTGTGTTTCATTTCAGACACAGGATGAACATCAACTAAGAATTCCAGACATCAAAGTTGCAGACTTTGGGAATGCAACATATGATGATGAGTACCACAGCCCTTTGGTGACTACAAGAGATTTCCGAGCTCCAGAAGTTATTCTAGGTCAGTAGAAGCCTGTTAGGTGAAAGATCAGCCTAAGATTTATGGAACCGTGCTTTAGACGTGGCACTTGTCCTGCTTGAGCCGCTGTGCTGTATACTGTGATGAGGTATAAACACGAACCTTCTGCATCTTTTTACAGGACTGGGATGGTCACAGCCTTGTGACATTTGGAGCATAGGTTGTGTTCTCATGGAATACGTTGGAAATGTACTCTTTCCGGTAGGTAACTACGAACCTCAAAACGATGCAGTGTGCATAATGCTGCTCAGCTGGGTGAAAATACGCTACAGGGAAGTGGGGCCTGCGGGGAATGGCTTCAGAAATGAAACTGCATTTCTCTGTTAGACCAAGCAGAAGAGAACAGAAGCTGTAGGAACAAAGGAACTTCTCAGCAGAAGATTCCTACAAGTTGCTTTCAGTAAACATTTTGGCAGCAGCTTGACTCAAGGATCACCCTGTTAATATTTGTAATTTCCAAGCCACACTAGTTAAGACACAGCTTCATCTGTCACCATTAACAAATACTACTCAATACCTAGTTTGTCAGGTATTGCTGAAACCTGAAATTTATAAAGAAAGGAGAAAAAAAATAAGGGGTTCAAGGGAAAAAACCTCTGTCTAGATCACTGAAACCTATTGGAGGAATCGCATGCCTACAGCCTCTCTTTTCTCCTTCAGTTGAAATTGATTATGGGGTGCAGGGTACTGTCAAAACCAAAGTAAGGTTAGTGGGTGGTCCTTGACAACTTCCTCTAACACTGAACAAAAATGTCCACCTTGATTTCCCTCCAGACCCATAACAGCAAAGAACACCTGGCAATGATGGAGTGAGTACTGGGGCCTTTATCAAGACACATGATACAGAACAGCAGGTAATGATGTTTTTCCATACCTAGACTGCTGGAGATTAATAAATACAGGTATTTTGAGCTTTGGTTTAATAGCAGTTTAACAAAAAGTTCCATAAACTCAGGTTCCTCCTCTTGCTCTATTAACAAGCTGCCCACTCTCAAGCTGTGAACTAACATTCCGGTAAACTTCTAGTGAAGGGATAAACCAGAATGTTGGAATAACAAACTGGGGTCTGTCTGTTTAAGAGAACCTGAGTATATTTCAATTGCAACCAGCTGGACTGGGATGAAAACACTCGTGCTGGTCAGCGTGTCTCGAGGCTCTCTAAGCCACTGCCAGTAACCAGACAAAGGGAGATTCTTTTGGGGAGAGGAGCTTTTGGTGCAATTTTAAAAGCCCCACGTTTTGACATTTTCTTCCTGAAGGAATATATGACCTGCATCAATGGTGAGCACAGGAACCTGTCTGACCTGACTGGGAAGATGCTGGAGTACGACCCTGCCAAGCGCATTACACTTGGAGAAGCGCTGAAACTTCCTTTCTTCTTCTCACTGAAATGGGAAAAAAGGTCACGGTTTCCTGCAGGTGAGGAGGCTGAGAGAGGTTTTCCAGCAAAGAAATGGAAAAAAGTGTAACTACTTGCGCTATATGGCGAACAGTTGTTTCGCAAAGGTGCTATTTTTTATGCACATTTATGCTATTTTTTGTGGATTTATATTAGGACTTCTTGGATATTCCAGTTTAATCCAGCTGCTGGAATAAAACTTATTTAAAGAAAAATGATGAACCTGGCTGCATTTCCTCAGAGAATAACAATCTCGGGACATTCGCACTTTAAACGTGTAGATAACTGCAGCCCTTGACATAAGTGTAAGGATGGCCTTTATTTGTTTCCAAAAAAAAGTTACAAAGTAAGGAAGAAGATTACTGTAGTACTGAATGAAATATCAATGATCTTTGGGATCATTTTTTCATTTTATTTTATTTATAATAGGTGTACTCTGGTTACCAGTATTTCAGTTAATGCTCATTATTAGCTTACACCAGTATAGACTTCACTCTTTTACCAAATCTTTTTCTTTAATTATGAGCTGTCCTGAGAAATTCCATTAAGAATGCAAAGTTTCATGGAGCAGATAAGCTGTTTGGTTTAACATGTCAAGTGCCAACATAAAACAATCTCTAAACTTCAGGGGGAGGGGACAGAGTTTTGTCTGCCTTACCTTCCAGCACTCATGCATTAACACAGCAGCTCAAGCAAGCTGCTCCCCTGGCTGGCTCGAGAAAGCTGTTGGGTGGCTGTGTGGGGAACAGTATTGCTTGGACTGCCATGGGAGACATGGCAAGGCTTCCCCAGGAGCTGCTGCCCAGCTCTAAGGCAGCCAGACCCCTCTTGGGCTGTACTACCCATGAGGTGTGCAGGCCACCACCTGTGACAGGCAGCAGGTTCAGAGATGCCACTCATCGTACCCCTCCAGCACTACCCTTCACTGCCACCATAACAGCTTCTCTCCAGGAGGACAATGAGCTCCCTCCCAGGAGTGGGGCAGCTGCCTCACCCAGCAGCTGCAATGCTTTATGCTGGAAGCGTAGGGAAGAGGTGACAAAGTCCTTGGGCAGTAGGACAACCACCAATGAACGGGACTATGTGGCGCACATGGTGCAGACTGACATGTCACACTGAGTTACCACACAAGCCACAGCCTGCTGGCTTTAGAGGCTTCTTACAGTTTCATTTGCAAACAGAACTGCCATAAATCTCATTCACCATAATCATGTCTACTCAAATACAGATAGAAAACCCAAGGAGTAAAATGGATGTCATTGTGGAAGGCCTTAAATTACATTATTACAGTAGAAAATACAGGAGGTAGAATAGAACTGAAAGGACAAATGCAAGTTAGAGTCAAAGCTATAACAGCTCCTGTAAGCTACTTAGAACATGGTTTTAAAAACTAAACCCAGTATCTCAATAACTATAGAAAACAGTTAAAAGAAATTGCCATGAGAGCCCTTATATCATGCTTGATACAGGGAGGTAGGATGTAGGAATCAGAAGGACACATGAGACATGACACTTATCTACAGCTCCTGTTTGCTTTGCCAAGGACAGAGTTTCACAGGTCAGTCACCCTCTTCAGCTTCAGACTCCGACTCTGGAACAGAGAGATCTTGTCAACAGGCTGCCCACAGGTCAGCCCCCACGTCCAGCTGCTGCCCTGCATAACAGCTGCTACTGGATCCACGTGGATTGTGCTGGCAAGCTTTCTCAGCCAGTACCAGGGGACACACCTAGCCTATGAGGGACAATTAACCACCCCACCTCACAAACATTAGTGCACTAAGGTTCCAAAATTAACAAGCTCAACTTGTGAGCTAAGCTGCTGGTTACCTTCTTCAGCGTTCTTGAGCCATTCAACAAACTTTTTCATTTGCTCCAGAAAAACACTCTTTCCTTTTGCAAGATGTGCATCTTTATACCACTTGAGGATGGGTTCTTCACTCAGAACTTCAGCTGTAAAATGTGCAAGAGCAATATTAATACAGCAAACCACTCAACAGCTGCAGCTGAGAAGCCCTGACTGGCAGCCTTTGCTTCCTCCCCTGGGTATGCCTGGATACACTTGTGCCAGGAGTGCCTCCTGGTTTAAAATTCTGAGAACCTTATGTTTCATGTTGGCTGCTGGGGGTTTCCCAAGCACTGCACTGAGGAGTGCACTATCACTCCCACTACAAGTTTGGAGTATTTCATAGCTATTTGCAATAACACTCTAAAGAAAACTTCAGTCAACAGCTAATCAACAGATGCAAATTCTTAAATTTTAAAAGTAAAATATAATTTTCAGTTTAACAAGTTTCTTTATATTCCTATGGTGTTTCCACAGGTGCACAGCATGTTTTTTAGTAACGCCTCTTAACAGCATAGAGCACCCCAGAACACCTTAGTGGTCTCAGTCTCTGGCTGTTCACAGTCAGTGTTCAGACAAAAAGCTAAGAATACATTAATCATGTATCTTTCCCTAACTTAAAAGGGACAGAGAGCCTTAAAAATCTAAATTTGATCTACCACAACTCTGAACATCTAGTAGACAGCCACCATCCTTGGCACACGGGGAAGTACTCCTCTAGACAAGGACAGCCACATCCACCTTTGCATTTTACTGCTCCATCTTGGAAACAGAAGATAGAAAATTCTTCAGCACATGAAGTGCAATGTTGTGGTACTGATCTTCCCTAAAGGTCTTATCAGGACTGAAGCATTCTGCAAATACAGGCTTTAAAAAAACAAAACCACCCTCCTCCCCACCAAAACCCACAATCCCCCAGAATTTACCTTTATAGAAGAGCACCACTATTTTCTGGAAGGCCTTCATGAAGTGAATATTGTCATAACAATACTCCTGAATCTTCAACAGAAGAGTCAGCTCTGACTGACCTTGGGTAGTAAAGGCAGCAAGTAGAGGGCTGTATTGCTGCAAGAGGAATGACAGATTAGCACACATGGAGCAGTTAGCATTTATCACTGAACTAGATTGGTTTCATGCAGTTTCCATCAGCCACTGCTCAGAACTGTGCAACCCCCAGCGCAGCCCATAGTGCTTCTGTGGAAGTCACACTGCTTTTGCATCAGTATCTCAGACTATAATACCACAGTTACAAGGGGAGGATTTCCCTGTTTACTGCTGTCTCTGCGTTAAGGGGGAAACTCGGGCTTTAACTCATTTTAAAGGGAGCTGGAGACAGAGGGAAGTCCAACCAAGCCCTACACAACAGGTGCTAATCTCCATACTTAAGTTGCAATACCTTCAAGTGCTTAATGGCTTGCTCTGCTACCAGCTCCTCCTTTTTGTTCCATTCCACCGTACTCATTACGCTTGACCAGATTATGGCTACCACAGTCTGTTCTGAGATGTTGTTTTTCTTCATCTCCTCCTTCACGTACAAGATTATCTGTCAGAATGAAAGAGTCAGCACATAGGCCACATATGACACTAAGGTAAATTAAAACTTCTGTTCTAAATGTAACCCAGAAGCCTTCAGAAGCAAACACAGCCCTTTGGTCATATAGCAAGATTCAGGACATTAAGGAAAGACCACAAAGCTAATACCAAAGCACCCAGGTCCTGATTTTAATTCTTAGTGAGAGCCAAATTCAATATTTAATTAGGCACAGATCTTCAGATTAGTACTAAATGCTGTTCTATTTCAGAAAATTTGAGCTAAGTTCCTACAGGGAAAAAAAAAAAAAGCATCCCACCTTGTCTACAGCCAAATACTTACATCCTTGAATGGATCTCCCCGAGACATCTGCTCCTGAAGTTCTTTCTGCAGCTCTTTCCGAGCTCCTATGGTCTGCTGGTTCCGAACGTACTCAGAAAGTTCCTTCAGTCCTGCTTCAGTGAAGTACTTGGAGAAGTGTTCAACACTTTGTTTGTTGGCTGGGAAGAGTTCCTGAAAACGAAGTTTACAACAACTCTTTCACAAAACAAATGCGTGTTGGGTGCTTTGCTGGTAAATGCTAGTCACGAAACTGGCTTAAGTAGTAACTCAGTAATTCCAGTGGTACTCACCATCAGCCTGTTATCCATGTTGACTTTACGAAGACTGACAGCGACTGCATTAATATCTTTCTCATTTATCCATGATTTGAACAGCTTGACTGCAAAAGCCGCAGAAACACCTGTGCAATAGGAGTAGTATTGTTACTATTGACATTAGAAACAAAGGCAATCACAAGGTCTCAGAGTTCAGGGCACCTAGTTTGCCAGAGCCCTGCTTGAAGCAGTAGCCCCTGTACTCACAGGCAGACCCAGCACAGTCCCCAGTACTTCTGCCTGAAGATACTGCAGTCTCTGGCACATTGGACTTCTCTTACCACTCCTCAGCATCACAAAGACTTCCCTATACTAAACTTAACTCTCCTTGCTGTAATTTATGAAGCAGCCTAAAGAAACAACAGACCTTCTGCATCCTGAAAGCCCCCCCTCCAAAATACAGTACTACCTTGCCGGGCAACAGCACTGATGGCAACCCCAGTGTCACACAGGGAAGTCCTACACACAAGCTTTCTGAAAAGACTTAGCAAGACCTTCCATGTTGTGAGGCAGCATATTCACCTTTGCTGATCCTTTAGTAAATCTATCACTAGATGAAGCTAGTGAGCTGCAAGGGTGTACTGTCACTGCAATGTCTGCTTAACTTGTCATGGTTCTGTTCACCACCATCCTTCCCTAAAGTAAGAGCTGGGCAACACTTACCTTCTTTAACCAAGTTCTCGTTGTAAAGACTGTTGAGAATTGATGCATTAAGCGTCCCGTTGGCAAGCAGAATACCTGTCAGCATGGCCAGTTTGTTCCGCTCAGACTCTGAGAACCCCTTCAGGAACAGCAGCAACTGCAAGAGGAAATAAGAAGAGTTGCCATAAAACTACCATCTCTCACTAAAGCTTGACTACTGCCTCCGTGTTAGACAACTTGTTTCAATCAAGCTATTCAACTAGCAGAAGCACTAGTTCACTGTTAGCCTTCTCGACTAGTCACGCAAGCTAGCTGTTCTTCTATTAACAACTTATACGTATTCTATTTTAATAATCCATTGTATGATATAACTGTTCTGTAGAGTGATTAACTAACAGAATTCAAAGGTTTATCTGTTTGCTGTTAAGGAGCTACTCCATACCTTTTTGACTTCGTCTTCAAAGCCTTTCTCCAGATACTTGTAACGCCTGATTAGCTTGTTAAAAACCTAGGAAGATACAGAAAGTATTACTTTTTGCTCTGGACTATCACTTAATTGAAATTAAGAAAAAAAGGAAAAAAAGGGGGAAGAAAAAAAAGGGGAAAAAAAGAAAAACCAGGCTCAGTAAAGTTGGTCCAAATTCTTTAGAGCACTTTTAGCATAGAACAGTGCTACTCTACCTCTTCCAGCAAGCTTTTTAAAGCCATGCATTATTTTTACCTAAACTTTCAACTCCACAAACATTTCATTTTTGACCACTAAACAGTTTAAGTTAAATTGTGCTTATTACAGAACTAACCTGAGCAAATGCTTGCATGGTTTCTAGGTCTTCCTGTGCAGCAAAGACACAGACGTTTGTGCGTGTCATGTCATCTGCCAGGGTACCACCTGGGGCTAAAGAAGAGTCTCTGTGTTAGTGGTATTACTCCCCAGCGAGAGTACCCAGCAGTTCCCCACAGTAAGAATTTCAATACTCTTAACATGCAATGAGTTGTCCTTTCATGAACTGAATGACTGGATCACTGCAGACAACCCTATACTTCCATGTGCTCCACTGCTGCAGTGGAACTTTAAAATCAGTAGCTTATGGATGTCCATTTAAATATTCTGACCCCCTACTGCTAAACGGATTGGCAACGCATCTTGTTTTTCATACGGGTAAGTTAACATGACCACATGAGCTCCTCTTCCCTTAAAGGAAACCACTAAGCTTAATCCTGGCAAGTGTCTTTTTAGTGTCTGCTACAGTAGCGCTGCTTTGTAAGTAAGTGTCTTTTAAATAACAAAAGTAAGTCACAACAGGAGAGCGAACACCTAGAGATATATGTTCAAAATTCTTCACCATTCCTCTTCAGTTTAAGACAGGCACTTGACTGGTAGCCAGGCTGCCTCACTAACTAGGGTGAATTCAAGCCACCAATTCCAGTGCCACAATACCTTATTTCTATGCCATCCTACATATAAGGGAGATCCTTTTGTGATGTTTTAGTCAGAATATTAAAAGGTGGTGAGGCAATAGGATGCCAGGTTTTTATTTCAGCCTTGTATGACTAAAGATTAAACCCAGTCTACTTAGCTAGTTGTTACAGAGGAGTTCAATAAAGGACTCCTAATATCACCATTAATGCATTTTCCCCTCTCCCCCTCAGCCTCATTCCTCAGAGGAACACTTTCTAACACGGCATGCACTGGTTAGGACTCTTGAATGTGAACCCACAGGTTGTAACAATCTGTGCATCAACAATTTCGAGTAGCAATGCTCCATGTGGCAGACAAGTTTACCTACTCATGCTACCACCTCCTGTAACATCAGCAAAAGAGCCTCTTGCTAAAAAGAACATTACAATAACTTCAGTCTGTGTAACACTGTTTGGGATAAGCTTTGGGATAAGCAGGCACATGCAGTTAAACCACTTTGAAAGCCTTGCTTTCCAGCATACGAGCAAGTCACCTGACATTTCTGCAAGTATCAGTGTGAAGTTGTCCCCAACATGCAACAGATGCATCCTCCCAAACCAGCCACCCCCATTGCAGAACTGCCATCCACAGTCCGTCTGTGGCTCAGGTATTTCCTCTCCTCCTCTATGCATTCAGGTAATCTGAGCTATTTCTGTTACATTACTGAAAATCTGTAACTGCCGAAATTCCCATGTAAGTCCTCTCCCCTCCTCCCAACTATTGCATAACAAACGCTAAAACCAGAGACAGACCTTTTCTAGTCTTGGCAGTCAACATAAGGGATCCTCTTCACAGCCTGTATTTTAAATGGGTCCCTGCCATCTGAACCCCTTCTCACTGAACAGTATTTAGTCAAGTAGGAAATTTAAAATCTAAATCTAAAGCTCCACTTTTTTTTTTTTTTTAAACTACTTTTAAACCTCATTTAGCTTCACCTACTTCTTACCTGCTTGGTGAGCATCTGTCCCACCCTTTGCTCTTTACACACGTTGTGCACAAGGGTTCACAAGACTTTCTGTCATCACATTTCACTTCCTTGGTGCCCTGTTTTCTGCTGACTTGACCACCCCCTCGTTTCTCACTCCCTGACATCTGCTAGAGCCCATGGCCTCGCTGCTGTCAACACCAAACAATTTGTAACAGCGTTTCCAAGACTAAGCACATCGGATTCTTCTGTAAACAAAACTACTTTCCAAAATAACAGGGCAATGTGCACAAAGCACAGGATCATGTCAGAATCTTTCAGGGCAACTCCGTTCATCTTGTGATCACAGACCACACAACTGAAATGAGCATTCATCCCTCTCAAATCAAAAATGAACTTGACTAGAGAGTCAGGATCCAATCCTGGTAGGAAAAAAGGAATCTAATGTATTTTCCTTTAGACCAAATTTGTACAGTCTGCACTTAAAAGAAGGCCAAACTGTGGCAGGTAGGGTATACAGAGTATTTCTACAGTAATCCAATTGCTTAGCCAGTCACTAACATGGTCAGATTATCACTGCAGAGAGCTTAAACCCTGTCCTACACACTCAATGAGCTCCTTAGCAGAGTTTTTACACTGAAAGAAAAAACAAGCTTTTTTAGAGTCAAGAGAATAAAGGCTGAGAACAGCCCCATCAAAGGAACTTACCCAGCATTCCACCAGCCACCAGGATGTCAAAAAGCGTTTCTGCATAGCGGCGATAGTCAAGTTTTGCACCAGAAGCATCAAGAAACTTTGCTACTGCCTCCAAGTCAGTGCCAGTTTCAGTTAAACCTTGAATAATACAGTCTTGGAACTGAGTAGGGTCAAACCTCTCTTTTTCATCTGTGAAAACAAAGCATTGAAATAAAGTTGCCACACATTGTCGCTTGGGGTTTGTTTAGTTTGTCATCTCCATCTTATTAAAAAAAACCAAAAAAACCAAACCAAAACACCCCCCCCCCAAAAAAAAAACACAACACCCCAAAAAACCCAAACAAAACCAAACTTGCACTGACAAGCCTGACAACTAGTATTAACTAGCACAAATAGTGACTTAACAGTGTAGCCTAAAGTGAATTTCAATTGTAGCCTAAAGTGAATTTCAAAGTGAATTTCTTACTGCCAATATAGCAGTAAGAAGCTTTACTGCTTTCAGCCCACTATTCAGTCAAGTTTGATTAAAAAGCTAAACCACTCCGTATACCTCTAATTGAATTCTTACCGTACTTCCACTAAGAAGAACAGTTGTTTGTGATAATCATTAGTTTGCCTTAAATGGCAGAGGTCTTTAACTTTACTCACCGATTTGTCCTTAGATTATGCAAACCATAAGAGGAAAAGCTTCCAGAGAAACAGAACTCAGTTGCAAATCTTACTTTGAGAGCTGTCTGTAACAGCTCAGCCAGTTTTGTTAGCATCTGTTAGCAACCCTCCTGTAAGGGGCAGACTAGTGTCCTCACACTCAATGCAAGTATCGACATGTTGGTAACAGATGGGTAGAAGTCTGGAAATACTGGATTTGTTATTTTTCCAGGACAGATCCATGAGGCTGTTACTGCAGAGCTGCTTGGAAGCCAAACTATGGTTAAATGCTTAAAGAGAGACAGAACCCCATGATGCCAGCATTTCATCTGCTCGACACACTTCAACAGCTTCTCAAGGGGCTTTTACTTCAACATTAAAATAGGTTCTTTAAGTCAACCTGGACTTCTGTCTGACAACTTAATTACTAACTCACTATTACAGCTGAATTAGTACACTATATCCTTAATGGTGTCAGTCTGAGCTGGAACGCTGCTAGTATATTAGTACAACAGTATTAAACAGAAACTCTAAGAGCTGCCTCACTTCCACTTAAACCCCCCCCCACCAAAATCCTAAATTTCTCATCACACCTCTTCAGTCATAAATGCTTCTCATGGGAATAACTGCACATACAGATATAGACACTTGCACATCCCACACTTTGAGGGTTCGTGTTTGGTGGTGGTGGGGGGAGTGTTTGTGGGGGTTTGAGTTGTTTTGTTTTGTGGGTGGCTTTTCGTTTTGATTTTTTTGTGTGTGTGTGTGTGGGAGGTTGGGTTTTTTTCTTTTTTTCCCCTTTTTTTTTAATTCAAGCCATGTATTCTTATAGCATTAAGGGGACAATGTAACTTTTATCCAGTGACTAACAATGAAATTCTTACCCGTCTAGATACTCCTTAGACTTACACATTAACCTGCAACAAGCCTGTGCTGGAGCTCCCCTGTAACTCAGGGGTACTGGATACTCCTGCTTTTGGGCTTAACACACTCAGGGCAGTTCTACATCGACTGTTCCTTAAGCCAAGGTTATCACAGTAAATTCAGCTACAACTTAAAGTAAGGCTGCCAAATATTCTTTATGAGTGCAGAGAACGTTCCAGTACCCAAAGTTAGCATCAACACTTGGTATTTAGTGTGGTCTCATTTAGAAGATTTACAAGAGGAGCTTTGTGTAAGCATTGGTTTGTGGTCAGGAAAGGGCTTTTCACGGGGGGCCATGCACAGAGAGCACCGACAGCAGGTACAGCAGCACGCACCGATCACTTACCTCTCTTTCTAGTTTTAAAACGCTGGCCTGATAGCGTCGGCTTCTGCGGCTTTTGATTATTCATAAAAGACACCCTGCGAGGAAGCACAGCACCCCTCAGGACGCGGTGCCTGCCCGCCCCGGGAGCGTGCAGGCGGCCCTGCCCCCCGCGCCGCTCCTCCTCCCTCCCTCCCTTCCTTCCTTCCTCCCGTTCCCTGCCCGTGGCCGACCTCCATTTTCCCCGCAGCACAGGCCGCTGGCGGGCAGGCGCGGGCCCCCGCCCCGGGCCTCCCCAGGCGGAGGCGGCGGCAGGGCGTTGGCGGGGCCTGCGCGGAGCCCGCTGCAGCGGCGGCGCCCCCTCATTCCCGCCGCCGCGCTACGGTGCCCGAGCGGGGGAACATGGAGACCGAGTGCCCCCCTCCCCGCCTCCGCCCAGATGCGGCGCGGCCGCTACAGCCCGGCCTGGCCTCGTGTGGCGGCAGCCGGTCCCACTCGGCCGCGCCTCACCCCGGCGGTGCCCGCGGCTGCCCCGGCCCGGCCCATCTCCTCACCGACTTTAAGGCAGAGAGAAAACGCCCAAGCGGCCCGGAGCGGAGACGAGCGCGAGAACCGACGAAGAACGGCAGCAGCAAGGGCGAGAACGCTGCAAGCGGAACCAACGCGAGAGGAAGAGGGGAGGGCCGCGCTCCGCCCCGCCCGGGCCGGACTATCCCGCTCCACCGGAGAGGTTGGAGGGAAGACGGCCAGGGTCAGGCCGGGCTTCCGCAGCACCGCCTGCTCCCCGCAGCCGGCGCTGCGCTGCGGAGCTGCCGGCACCTAACAGGATCCTTTCCCCAGGGCGCTCCCCCGTCCCCGCGAGTGGGGCTCCCCGTTTGACCCCCCCCTTTGCAGGAGTGAGCGCGTCCGCCCCCCCCCACGCCCTCGTGATTTACCGTCACACGCCAGTGTGGCGCGTCCCCGCGCCCGCGGTGAGCGTGGGTCAATCCAGGCGGGCGGCGCGGCGCCCCCCAGCGGCAGGAGGCGGCGCCCCGAGCGAGCGGCCGCACCGCGAGTCCCCGCGCCGGGCGCTGCGGGGCCGGTGCCCTGTGGCCTCTTGCCCGTCGGGCAGGTTCGAGTCCTGCGCTGGATGGGGCTTGGGCATCCCGCTGTGTGCGGGCGGGAGGCTGCGGTCAGTAGGGCCCGTAACCCTGGGGAAGACATTGTAGGGCCCTGAACACAACTGCTCGCTGTGCTCAGCCCTGTTCCCAGCCAGTTGCCTCCTCGGGGCCCAGGTTTGGCACTTCATAGGATCAACTAGGTTGGAAAAGACCTTTACAATCAAGTCCAACTATTACCCCAGCACTACCAAGACCACCACTAAACCGTGTCACTGAGGGCCTCTTCTAGACGGTTTTTGAACACTTCCAGGGAAGGTGACTCCACCACTTCCCTGGGCAGCCTGTTCCAATGCCTGATCACCCTTTTACTGCCAAACTGACAGAGCAGCACATAACTGGAGATGTCTACCAGGTAGACTTCTCCAGTTGTATCCAGAATATAGCAATGTGCAGTATACTCTCCACACTGATATAGGACAGGGAGATGCAATTGCAACTCAGTTCTTTGCTCCCAAAAAGGCAAACCACTAAACTAACCTAGAGGTCGCAAGCTTCCCTCTAGCCCTTACACAGGTGCCAAATTTCCACCAGGTGTAAAGAATAATGTTCCTTTAACTAAAGCTCTTGAAATGTCCAC
This sequence comes from Strigops habroptila, assembly GCF_004027225.2. Lineage (NCBI taxonomy): Eukaryota > Metazoa > Chordata > Aves > Psittaciformes > Psittacidae > Strigops > Strigops habroptila. The sequence goes on along the minus strand of NC_044281.2, from coordinate 12,432,981 downwards.
TTACCAGGTATATAAACAGAGCAAGTCCCTGTGCTCCAGTGGGGGAAGGTGGGGTCACCTGCATGACCATGACCTTTCAATTGAGGTCATCCCCAGCTCTATTTCTTTTTTATCCCAACAAACTCCTTCTTCAGCTGTGAATCTTTTATTTTGTCTTGTCTGGCCTAGCAGCGAGACAAGACTCTCAGCTAAATTGTGTTTTTTCAGAGGAAAGCAAGAAGTGTTGACCACCTGTGTTCTTACACAGTGCTCCAAGTGATCTACATCAGCCACTTGCAAACAGGGGAACATGCCAATTCTGGTATTTTTTTGTTAGACATTGTTTGAAAACCTTATCCCTAATACATCTATATGTACGAAAGCAAATAAGCGTTCCTTCTCTATCTGTACAAGAGGTAGAAGCAATTACACTTGAAACTTGGAAAAGAAGAATCTTAAGATTTTATCTGCAAAATTCTTTGATCCAAGCGGAACTGGTCCTGCTGTCTTACTCAACTGATTATCTTAAAGTAATGCCATATCTCCAGTGAGGCTGCTTACCTTCCACTGTCTGTTCTTGCCTGGACCACAGGCATCGCACAATCACCCAGCCCAGCATTCACTCAAGTACGCTACCCTCACAGGTTAAAACTAGAGTAAAACTGGAAGTAGTAAAATCAGTATTTTTTTAAATTGCAGATGTAGTGGTCTGTCCCTGTATATCTCTGCTCACTAATCTATGTTATCCCAGAAATCCTCAACTCTTCACTCAAAGGTGGTATTTGGAACCTGTCCTGCTATTTAACCCTTCCTACCTCCAGTACACCTCCCTCACTTTGTGCCCTCTCCTTACCTACAGATGCCATCAGCTATGTCCTTCCTCACTGTTTCACTGGAAAGAAGCAGCAAAATTGTGGGTAAGGCAAAGGAGATGAGTGAATGGTGACAATGCAGTGAATAGCAATGATTATATTCCAGCCCTGAGAGAGGTCAAAATCAATAGTGGTTCAGAGAGATCTAGTGGTATGGAGCAGGCCTGAGATGGGCTGCCAGGAAGCAAAGAGTTATGCTGCAGTATTCTGTGGTCACTGTGGTAATAATAATATAGCAGTGTCTAGAAAATGTTTGGCATTTCTGTTCTACTGTAACAGTGACATATTGCCCATCACTAGTTTTGTACAGTGTCTAATTCTGATCTTTGGGATTTTCAAGTACCAGAAGAACAGAAAGAATGGATAACAACAGTTGTGAATCTCAAACTAGATGCAGAAGTGGCAAAGTGGTGCTATTTGTGATCTGCTTTTCAGTGCAGGTATTTTCAAAATTGCATGTGAATTCTTTGAAGTTCGTGGGGTAACTCCAGAATTATTCCAGTGTAGCATGGAACACAATTTGATTTAGAGAGAAATGTATGTTTCAAAATGAGAGGTCTCTTACTTGGCATGACAATAGAACTGGTGCTTATATCTCATTCTACAAAGAAAGATATATATGTATTGGTGTGTCTAAGTATTACAGTTCGTTCTTGCAGGAATGCTTTTAGTCAATAAGTTGCTGAAGGAGTCACCTAGTTGGTTGGTACTTAGGAAAGCAGTATTAATATATATTGATGGCCCATGGCTTATAGGTTCCAGGTTTATCTTTTGGAATCTGAAAGAAAATATAAAGAAAACAACATCATTTTGCTAAGGGGAAAGAAAACTTAATTTAATTTACAAATGCATGGTCCTTATCAGCCATTTAAATGTCATTGCACACACATCCCCACTTGATCATGTTATAAAAGGTTGTGAAATCAATCAACTTGCCTCTAATCCACAGTGGCATTCTTGTAATTGAACAGGTAATTAAGTGCATACCTCCATAGCACAGGTGAGCTCACAGCCTGAAAGGCTGAGGTTAGAGGAACTGACATGAGGTTCCATTATGCAACAGGGTTTAATGAGACTGCATTAAATCATGGAGGCCATGATGTTTGCAAGGAGATCCTACATTTCTGAGGGCATTCCTGGAGATAGAACATCAACTCCTAATGACTGGGTTACAACTTCACCTTTATTTAAATTCTAAGTTGTTACCAAGTGTTTGCACAACACCTAGCCCACAAAGGTTCTTCATCTCAGTTATGACTTCTATTAATATGAGAAGTTCATTCACTGTGAAAGACTTCAGCACTGGGTATCCTGCACAGAAGGAAACAGAAGTGGATGGATGTGGAATTCATGGTCCCAACCTCCAGGTAGGTTGAGATCTGGGGGTCTCTAGCTGGCTGCCATTGGAAGACATAGGGGCCTGCAGGCTTGCCTGACCCAATTTGTGTTCCTTTTCATAGAGAAATTTTCAGCCCAGGGTACAATGCAGTTGCTCAAACTCAGGTCTGTGGGGCTTTTTAAGTTGAAAGCTTTAATTAATAGACCTTGTCGGTTTGGTCTGGTGTTTCCTATTTTCCAGGCTCCCAAAAGAAAAAGGTCAGGACATCTAAAATCCATTCTCCTCCTTAGGCCCCATTATTTCAGTCTCTCCTGAACATCAATTCATTCCACAAAACAAAGAAGAGAGAGCACGGCCTGAAGGATGGAGGGCTCTCATAAACCCAGATGGAAATTAATTGCACAATGGGAAGAATTGTTGCTAGCCTCTGCTTTTTTATTAAAATCAAGGATGTGTTCACCCAAGCAGCTCTAGGAATACTCAAATCATGACACAGAAAATGAGCTTATATGAAGTAATTGGGACTAGACAGTTTAGGCCTTTACAGTGAATATCTTAAATTTGCACCCCTAGATTCTGTGGATGCCACTGTCAGTGGTGATGCTTGCATAGAAATGTAAATCTAAAATGTTTTCTTTGGGAGTGCTCTTGTGCATCCAGCCTGTATTCTAACTCCAAGTTGTGACAAGATGTGGATGCATATCAGCCTCTATTTCCATCTCCCTAGTTTTCAAGGAAGAAAAGAAGGAAACTGGGGTACATGCTTCAAAGTGTAATCAGTCTAGACCAGGAGCACAGGACAAATGATGGAGCACACCTACTCTGTCTGTAGACATCATCATAATTTCTAACAGAGATGCAAATAAAGTGACACTAAAGACAAAGACTATAATCTGAAAACTCTTTTCAAGGGCTTTTAAATTAAAGGAGATATATAAATTGGAAATATTACCATTGAGGAAATAGCATAGGTTCCTCAGTTCTGGGCTGTCAGTTCATGTTACTCTGTCAACATAGCTGAGGAAAGTGCCACTGGTTAAATAAAGTACAAAGCTCTGCTAATTGTGGTATGTTGAAGAAAAGAGATTTTGCTTACTGATTAGTCTATGTGCACAGCTCATTCAGATTAAAGAGAATGGAGGAGCTGGCTAGCTCATGAAAGGAATGAAAATAACCTTACCATCTCAGTGAAGACATCAGCACAGGCCATGTGAATTCGCTCGACAGTCAAGGGGCTGTTCAGTGTGAAGTCCAGGGGCAGTCCTCTTTCTTTCTGTGCAGCAGCCACTGCATCTCATATTGCAAAGAACACTGAGCTGCTCAGGAAGAATCCAGCCTCTCCCACGTCCTGACAGAGGAGAGAGACAGCTGAAGAGACTGGCTTTAGAAACTGACAGTAGAGATTAGCACATCTCTGCTGTAGTTATTGAAATACACTGATAGCATCAGCTCCGTATCTGGACATGCCCATCATATTTGGATTCAACAACTTTCCTTGGATCTCTGAGAACTTTCAAATCAGAAAACCATCAAGGACTAGGATTTGACTGATGTAGATAGTTTTAAAACTCACAATACAGCTACACTATCAAAGCTTCCTGCTGGGACTTCAGTGCTCATGTTATAAAGCCATGAAATAAACTCATGACTTCTCACATAATCTACCTTTTCTATATCCAAGTGGAATTAATTCTATATGATGGACCAGAGAAAGAAAGAGGGACACCCATTCCCACTGCTGCTTTAGGCCCTCTTGCATGGATAAAGTTTGTGCTGTCTAATTTTGATAAGAAATGTGCTCTTTGTCTCTATTTTCTTAATGTGGAAGAGTTTGTTTACTCATTTACACCTAAGGCCATAAGAATATGGCGTGGTCTTTCTTCTGGAAATTTCTATTCCTTTTTTTACTGGTTTTGTCTGGGATAGAGTTAATTTTCTTCATAGTAGCTAGTATGGGGCTGTGTTTTGGATTTGTGCTGAAAACTGGAGTTGGAACTAGATGATCTTAAGGTCCTTTCCAACCCTAACTACTCTATGATTCTATGATAACCCAGGGATGTTTTAGTTTCTGCTGAGCAGTGCTTACACAGAGTCAAGGCCTTTTCTGCTCCTCACCCCATCCCACCAGCAAGGAGGCTGGGAGATGCACAAGGATTTAGGAGGAGACACAGCCAGGACAGCTGACCCCAACGGACCAAAGGGATATTCCACACCATATGACATCATGCTCAGCATATAAAGCTGGAGGAGGAAAAAAGAAGTGGGGAGGAAATGTTTGGAGTGATAGTGTTTGTCTTCCCAAGTAGCCATTACAGGTGGTGGTGGCCTGGTGTCCTGGAGATGGCTGAACATCTGCCTGATGGTGGGAAGTGGTGAATTAATTCCATTCCATACTTTGTTTTGCTTGCATGTGTGGCTTTTGCTTCACCTATTAAACTGTCTTTATTTCAACCCATGAGTTTTCTCACCTTTGCCCTTTCAATTCTGTTCCCCCATCCCACAGGGGGCAAGTGAGCAAGTGGCTGTGTGGCTTAGCTGCCTACTGAGGTTAAACCGCAACACTGTCATACCTGCTTTAGATTAAAAGGTGGGACAGTGGGCATTCCTGTCTTTTAGTAGCCTGAGGCCTACACTCCCTTTTAGTTCCCCTTCTATTCTGAGATGCTTTTTTTTTTTTTGCTTTTGAGCCTATGAACAGTGCTCAATCCTAGTACTGTGTCTCCTCAGAGGATGATGTACCCTTAAAACAGAAAGAATGGTGCTCCACCATGGCTAATGGAAGAACTGGGCTCATTTGGTATTCCCATACCTATCACAGGTTTCCTGTGAGATTCTACAAAGTCACTTAACCTGTCTCATGACTTCTCTGCCTTTGAAAAGGATCATAATATTGCCTTCTTTCATCCTTTCTCCTATCTAGTTTAAACTCTTCAAGATGGACTTTTTCACTTTTGATATATAGTACAACAGGTAGGTAAAAAAACTTTCATTTTGATTAGAGTTTCTAAGTGCTACTGTAATACCAGTAAATCATAGGAAGAATATCAGTCCAAAACCCCAGAACATCAGTGTTTTACCATTTAAGTACAATTTGTTCCATAGTTGAAACTGGAATTATCTTTTTTGGGGAAAAAAAAAAAGTTTACCATCCACTACAGTCACTTACACTTTTGCAGCAGAATCACCTGGTGTGCTTGCAAATGGTAAGTTTGGTGTGCTTACCTTTGAAGAATAGATAGCAATCGAGTTACGTGAATTTGGCAGTAAATAGACATGGAACTGCTCAGGAATGTCACAGATGGCAGGAATCTTATATGTATCTGGGCCAAGAGTTAGCTGCTCTCCTCCTGGGGAAAAGTAGATTTCTTCTAATGTATAAAGACCAACTCCCCTTCAATCTGAGCAAAGAGAAAAAAAAGGTAAACTTTTACATCCTATTCATTTTAAACCACAAAAACATACATACAATTAGACTTTTTAAAATTACACATGAACTGGCATCTTTCCTTCCAAATGTAGAAATAAGCCAACATAGACCAAAATAAGACCAAGCTGTCCTCATCTGACTTACACAAATTTTTCCATTGGCTCAAGTTCAGACTATTCTTTGTTATTCCTGGCTAAACTCACCGTAGCTAGTACAGTTACCTCTGATTTGCTTTTGCAAAATTGCCAAAGAGAATTGAGTCAAATCCACAGGAACTCCAGTGTGGAGATACTTGCCCAGGGACTCTGACATAAATAGTCTGCTCAATCTGATATTTGCTTAAAAAAGATTAGCAGTTAGCTAATGAAACTTCTACAGAAAAACATCACATACACAAATAGATGGTAAGTTGGATATGAACAGGAAATAACAACCAGCCTGAAGCAGGAAGGTACAACTGCTGAGTAAATACCTGTGCTATGACAGTGGTGATGTAAACACTGGTGCAAGGTGAACATAGAATTGAACTGCTAAGAAAGAATGATATGGCAAATTTGGCAATCCTTGAATGTGCAAAATGAACATAACCTTTTACGCAAAGGGCAAACATATGAGGATGAGCCTGTAATAGGATAAATAAGCTGGATAAAGAAAGGTTTTTAAATGTAGGTCATATTTTTAGGAGCATTTCCTTTGACTCTGTAAAGAAATGACAAATATTTTTTACACTCTTGAGTTCACCACTGCTTTCTTATTTACAAACTATTAGTGAGTGACATCACTTTTGTCATTATTCAATTTGTCTGTAGATATAGATAGTTGAATCCATAATACAAATCTGTGGATATAACAGACCTTTAAGGAAAGGTCTGTTACATCTCAGTAGCTTTTTCCATTACATCACAGTCAACTGTGCACTGCAGCTGGTTAAGATTTAGCCTTCAGTCAGTAATTCTGGAGTAAATTTATCAGCAAAAAGTCATAAGGAGATTCAGGATGCCAATCCTGTACCACGTTCCCAAAGTCTGTGGGATCTGCTTTTCTCAGCACTTCTCAGAAGATGAACAAAAAGTAGAAAACTTAACCTAGTATTATTTATAGCTGCAAATAAAAACAATTACTACTACATCTGTCAAGCCAGCATCCTTGAGTGTTAATGGATAATGTCTCACAGGCTTTCGTGGCTATTAAATTGACTGATAACAGCAAACATTTACGCACAAAGAAGAATGTTCACTAACATCTAATATAAAGCAAAACTATGGAAGTTCATACCTGTCCTTTATCTATAGCTGGATTTATGCTAAAACACACATCCATGACAATGTCTGTTCTGATGTTCTGTTAAACAAATAAAAGGTGTGTTACAGATTTATATTTAAAATATACAATGACAAAGGGATCATAAACAGTATATGGTCTCACCCACAAAAGATGTGTCATCACAAGTATTACAGATTTATTCTGAAACATGAAAGCTACTAGGGACAGGCTTGTGTTGGTGGAGAGTTCATCTTATCTAGATGCATTTTTGGTGGTTGTCTGAAACTTGGAATGTGATGTGCACATCCTGTAATGAATTCAAGAACGGCTTTGTTGCTTGTTCTCCTATAGAAACTTAATTGCTTGATGTTTAGCCACCTCCTATGCTTTGTTGTGAGTGTGGAAGCAGAGTCACCTGAACAGAAGTTCCTTATGTATAGAAGCGTACCACAGGAAATATAATGATGGTGGGAAATTCACCCAACTCTACTTTGAGTTCACTATATTTTTTGACATTACCTTGTGCGCTCCTGTCAAACAGTCAATTTCTACTTTGGAACATGCAACTCCAAAGAGAAAATGTGGGAATGCATGGCCTTTCTGTGTGTCCCAGTTCGTGTTTGTAACATAACCTCTGGAGGAAGTAAGAACATCCCTCAGGTTAGATGAATTTGATCAAGATAACCCCCACCCTCTCTCCTTGTCCTCACTGTTGAGACATGATATAAACTCTCTTGGCTAACTATTTTCATAGGATCTCTGTAGTCAAAGACTAGGGTGTAGCACCACTGCTGAATATATGTTGCATGGAATAATTTGGGAGGATGGGAGGATTGCAAACCATGATGGCCATGAAACAAAATTCCTCTGTCCTACTATAATTGACCTTGGAGAAGACTCTGTGCATCAACTGTCTAAATAGCTAACTAAGCATATAAAGTGCTTCTAAAATCAATATGGGTTGAAGAGAAGAATTTCTCTGACACTGCAGTCTCTGGTCCAGCTTCACAATGGTTTGTGTGCTGCATCTGATATGGCCTTGAGAAGACTGAATGGGGAAAGTTTTATCCTTCCTGCAACTTATTGACAAAGTAGCACCTCTGATGACGAGAAATTAAAACAAACTAATGGTTTTCCTTACTTGAAATAGCCAGTAGCTGAAAGACTAATGCTTTGCTTGTGAGCTTCACTGATCTGCAAAAGGTATACTCATTATTACAGAGAGAAAATTAAGAATTCTTTGCTTCATATTTAAAGAAAAAAACTTTAAAAACCCATTTTAAAGAAAAAAAGAGCCCTAAGTAAAAACTTTACATTCCCTTGTGCCCTTAACATATCTTTAGGAAGGGGGACATTGCAAAATCTCTAAAGTTGGCCAGATTTACCGGACGCTGTGTTGCAGCACTTGCTTTTACACTGTTTATCCTCTTCCTTCACGCAGTTCACTTCATGCAGGGGGGCCCCTTCCTCCCTCCAGAGCAATGACAGCTTTCACTGTACATTCATGGGTTTATCATAATTTAATAGTAAGAAACAGAGAGACATATTTACCTAGTCTTCCCATTTGCCATTAGGATTGTCTCTTTGTATAGGGTCCAGATGCTTCCAAAGGATTTGACAAGCATTCCAGGGAGGAGGAAGGTTGCGCACCACTGACCAACCCACAAACCCAAATCTATCTGTCTGCTGTATTCAAAGCAATACAAGCTCTTTCTTAGTGAAGTTAATTTGTTAAATTTGTTCTGAGGGCTGTAGCTCTGTTCATTTACCTACAATTTCTTTGCTCTGCTAACTGCCAGCTAGAAAGCAGCACTTAGTAAAGAGTGGCACTGGCATCTTCTCTAACGTAACCTAAGTATTCATATACCAGGCTACCACTGAAACCATCAACAAAAACAGGTAAAGGACCTGACTCTCCTCCTATTTTGATTTGCTAAATAGAAAACCACTGGCTTGAATGATTTATTACAAAATAAATGAAAGCAGAATTGGTCCCAAATGATTTAAGAGGATAAGGGTGTTTCAGTCTGATTATTAAAAAAATACCTGAAACATACCTTATGCTACATTTTCCTTTAAATTGTTTTTAAATACAGAATAAAGTGAAGATCCATAAATTCATCTACTGGTAATCTAACACCCCCCCTCCCCCATTTGTAAATCTGATAGAGTAAAGCAGAAACAAAATTACCCTTTTTAACACTGTTCTGTAATTTACCTTGCTTTAAACTGTGCATGTAAAATAAATCAGCAAGAGAGATTTTGCGATAAAAGAACTGCAAGCTGCTCAAAACCAAAACAAACTTATATCTCCTCAGAGGGACATTCAGTATTCAACAGAACCATTGACTACGTGAAAAAATGGTAATAACTCTAACCTGGACTGCTCTTGCATTGATTTCTGTTCCAACTGATGCTACTGTTAGCATCAGTTAGCTGATGCTACTTGCCATTAGGTACAGTTGTTTCACAGAAGTGTATATATGACAATGGTATCTTCAGTTCACAACTGACAATCTGTAATAAAAGTAAACAAAAAGATAGCCAGTCCCACTTGAAGATGCAATTTCAAGTCAGGAATTCATTATGCCATTCAGCTCTCTTTCTATATACACGCACACACAGAAATGACCTAATTCAACAGTAATACTATGACTAGGACAAACACAGAAGTCTTCCTTAAAAATTATCCTGTAAAATGAATATTTTATAAATAAATTCAGGTAATGGAAGATAAAACAATACCATGCAATACTATATGTTTTGCCTGTAATTAATTGTTCTCTCTAATCAGGTTTTGTCTATATATGCAAAACTTAATCAAATTAAAAAAACAATGAATCACTCTCATGGAGTTTCAAATCTTATCTGTATATTTTATTTTCTATTTCATTTGAAATGGCTTGGTTAGTTTGCATTCCCACTTTATTGTTTTTCACAGTGTTCTAATATTCAGATGTTCATTCAGCTCATTTTGAAGGATTGGCCTAATTTTAGCTCCAAAATGACCTACTTGGCACATAGCTTTGTTTATCACTACACCAGAAATGCATGAAAATTGACTGATGTTATTATTGGTGTTGGACACACTACAAAGTTAAATTTTCATCACTTTAACTCCCTCTGCAAACAAACATTGGGTCGCTACCCTGATAACAGTGATGTTACCACAGAGATGTTAATCTTTCCAGGACTTTGAAGATCACTTTGTTTATAAGTTGTATTTTTCCCAAGTTTTGTCTTCATCAGTAACTCGGACGCAACAACCCAATATTAAACTTAGCTTTAGTATGTCTATAGAATTTGCCTATTGAACTTCTTAGTGCCCTTCATCCTTTTGGTTCAGTTATCTTTATATTTTATTTACCCTCAGATGCAAACTAACTCACCTGTAACATCTTAGTGTGAATTCCTTGTCCCAGTTCAATTCCACGAGTGACTAGCACAGGCCCTCCTATATAGATATGGATGACAGCTCCAGCCTAAAGAAAAGCCGCAGACACTTGGCAATTTTCTTGCTTCACTGAAGAAAGGTACATAAGAAAAAGAACAAGGCAAAGATAGATTTAGTTAACGAGAATCAGTATATTGATAAAAGGGAGTGGAAATTCTCCAGCAGTCTGACAATTTCAGATTGTACTGATCTAAGACAGGATAGACTAAGTGGGATAGTAGCTATTCTGCAGGGATAACAGTAATTAGTTCAAATAACAGAAAAGCATATTTTTCTTCTTGGGAAATTGGGTGAATTAAGAACATGCTGGCTCTAGCTGTAATGTGTGTGTAGCCCTAGATACTATTCCCTCATTTACAACAAAAAGGAGGACAGAGCAGAATTTGAACCTTGAATCAAAGGCATTTTGGACAGATGGCCAGATCTCCTACTATGAACATCTATAGAACTTTTCTTTTAGAATAAACAGTAACAGAGTTGTACTTCTGTTTCTCTGAAATTGAGGGATTAGTCTTAGTCCTTTTTGTTTGCATGTATCCATACAGGGTAATAATAAACTGATGTTCATAGTGTATAATTTTGATGGAGTGATGACACAACTGCTCATGCATTCTCTCTTACAGGCTGTCAAGAGAACGACTTAGAACCTGATTCACTTTCTGTTCGTATTTTGGTGCAGCCCTGTGCCAATAAATAGCTATCTTAAACATGGGAAATGCAAGAATCAAATGGGAATGGAAGTAATGAACTTTCATTCATGGTAAAATCAGCAATAAATAACTTTCCAGTGGATGGTGATGAAAGAAATCCATCCTATACAAGCCATCCACTGCTATGAAGGAACAAGGGGATATGAAAGAAAACTAGAAATTCTGTAAAGAGACATTTTGCTGTAGAATGAAATCAGCTACCAACATTCGGAAAGCAAACAGTAGAGCCTGAGAGGTGTTGTGAAATACAGTGCCTTTAGGACATTTTTTTATTTGTTATTAATTCTACATTGAGAAATAATGGTCATGCGACCTCTTTGGCGCCAACTTGTGATGTTTGCAATCAGCTAACGTTTTGCTGATGTCAGTTAGAGTCTTAGCTGACAGAGACAAGATTAAACAATAAATCTATTCTCTAAGATTTAGATCTAGATTTTTTTGAAATTCAATGCAATACCTGAGCTTTATTTTGAAGGTTTTGATGAAGTGTAACTATCGTTTATGCCTTTTTCTGAACTTTTGTATCAGATGAATTATGATTCCTAGATTCAATGTTTTTTACCATGAGAACATTGTTGGACGAAATATAGTAATCTTTCTCTGAGCTCTTTATCTACAAACTTGAACAAAAACAATCAAGAAATGGATAAACAACTGACATAAGAACCATGCATTGTATCCTCATAAACAAATAACAATGTTTGTTCATTTAATCTGAAACTCATTTGAAAGAATTTTTGGTTCAAGGCATGAATTTAAAAAAAACCCCAAAACATCAGAACAGGAAAATTTTCCCAGAAATACCACCATCCTGAGCCATAAAAATTTCCAGTAGTAGAGCTTAACCCATCATATATATGGTACTATCTGATCTATAGGATAATATAAAATATCCTATAGGATAATATAAATAGTGATAATTTTTCTTACTATGGACCAGATTATGGAAGATTCCAAGTACCACATTTTTACAGTGAATTACCTAGCTTTTATCTGGACAAAGACAGCATGATGGGAATCAATCATTTTTGTGAGGTGAATACTCATAAAATCATAGAATGGTTTGGGTTGGAAGGGACCTTCCATGCAAGGAAGATCATCTAGTCCAGGGGAAGATCATCAGCCAAGGGAAGATCATTTAGTCCAACCCCTCCTGCCATGGCCAGGGACATCTTTCACTAGATCAGGTTGCTCAAAGTCCCATCTCATGCTGAGTAAGCATTTGTAAAGATATCAGGCAGAGAGAGTGATACTCTTTCTGAAACAAAGTATATTTCAGTAGATATTTTATGCTAGTCCAGCATGCTGGAATCCTTTTCTCTTTCCTTCTTGTGGAGATTATACTTCCTCTATTTTTTGAAAGAAAAGTAAGGATCTTGGATCATAAAAGCACTGTTATGAAGGGATTACCTGATAAAAATAAGTTGCATTAAATCCAACAGAAAACTTCATGGGAATGATGGCAATCCCTTTCTTTTTCCAATAATTTTTTGTGTTAAATTCTTCCACCACTGCTTTTTGGTTGTAGTAGTCAGACTTGTCCAAAAAGTCTTCCCAACATTTCCAGAGATTCTCTGCATTAAACTCTTCTTTGAAGGATGTTAGGTTAACTCCTTTGTACATGTTTATTTCCGTAACCTAAACAGCAAGCAAATTTACACAGTGCTGAAAATAAATATGGCCTTATAGTATATTGACATATTATATATATAATGACATGTCATATAATGAATAATGAAATAATAATATAATTCTTATCTATATTAAACATAATGCCATGTCCCTTTTTCTAAGGAAATCACTGCTCAAATGGCCTGATATTTTTGCTTGCGTCCAATGCCTGTGAACTTAAGTGGTGTCAGTGGGATTGTTCACAAGGACTACTCAATGCAAAGAAGGTTGGTAAACTCAAACTGTAAATAAGACTGGTGAAAGCAGAAGATAAAGCTAAAAAACTATTTGTCTTTCAGAGGTGTGTCTGAAAGCTTTCCTGAAATGTGGTAAAGGAGAGCAAGTAAATGGGAGAGAAATAAGATTCAAAGACATAGGGAAAAGACATAATGGTTGGCATCCTAGGAAACTAAAATTATTTATAAACTGTTTTGAATATACAAGAGGTTGGCACATATGGAAGGGGAAAAGCTTATATTGGACTAAACAGTGTGTAAGGAAAGGATAGCTCTTGAAGATTGGTGAGGAAAATGGCAACAATTAAAACTGTTGGGACACTGTCTGTGAAGGCTGGAGAGAAACTAAAAGTGTGAGCCTGGTATCTGAGATGGCAGGAGCCAGCTAACTAAAGTGTTGATAGATGGATGGATAGAAAAAATGGAAAGTCTCATTCTGAGAGGCTGAGATGCAGGTAACAGCTGAACATACACAAAGTGACCTAAAACTTGTCACATAGTACAAGAGATTATACTGTTTTGACTGGTCCTACTAATGGTGGTGGTCATTTTGCAACAGATCCTGGACCAGTTTTCTCCACTCTCATCTGTATTATATCCAGTAGTATTCCATGGATGCATAGGTGCTGGATAAAGTACCATTCAGCCCAAGTAAAATTGGTGGGTCCGGTTCTACAAGAGCTGGCTTAAGCATAAGGAGCTTCCAGCAGTCTCGGTCCTAGAATTCTGTTACCCCATTTTTTATTTGGCAGTCTCAGTTCTTTTACCTTCTCATGTGGTAGGCCAGTTTGGGTTGCCACAGCCACAATACATGCCTCCACAAACAGGTCTGCTTGGGGAAACCCAAATCCTCAGAAGGCAGTATTAAAAGGCAAATCAGTCTTGCAGGCATGGCCCCTGACTTGGAGATTTGGGATATTATACGCGTTGTCCACTTTCAACACAATGTATTCAATCACCTGTAATAAGAGGTTATAGTTGTTCAAATGGTTTAATTTCCTCTAAAAAGACAGTGAAACTTGTGAAAAACACTCAAGACACCAATGAGATATAATTACTTTAAGGAAGAGTAGAACTATACTTAGAAGACCTGTTGTTCTGATGGGTTTTACACCAATTTAAGTAAAGAAACTGTGTTTGAATCTGAGAAACTGCATTTAACTTAAAGGAATTACAACAGTGTGAAGAATTACTGAGGGAAAAATCAGACCTTCAGTTTTGGGGAAGTAAAGGAATAACTTCATGATAATAGGCTACATAATAAAACTTACTGTCTCTCTGTCATCATTGAACTTTTAAATCTGATTTTTCTATGTCCAGTATCACCTAACAGGAAATATTGTACCTCCTTAATGATATTCTGTAATCAACGTCTGGATAGGATAGGAAAATAAGAAATAATGAATATTATTGCTGGCTAAATCCTGCATACCCACATGGATAGAAGAAGAGAGGGACTGATGGGGAGAGTGTTTTTTGCTTAATGTAGTTAAGCAATTCATGCAGTTTTTTGCAGTTACTGCATTTAAGTAAAGGAAAGGTTAGGGTTGAGGTTACAGAAACAGTCATCAGCCAAACTCTACAGCTCGTGCAAGAGCTATTGCAATTGGAAAACCAATTCCTCAGCCTTCTTTACCCAAACCATATTGAACTCTAAACCCTGTCCTGGAGGGTTTTAGTGTCCTTAAATTATACACCAACACCAAAAAGAAGATTTTTGCCCCTGCTACTAGCAGTTGCGAAGCTGACTTCAGTGCTGGCATTGTTTACCCAGTTATTTTTAATGTAAGGATTTAGAAGTCAAAAGGAAGAGTTTTGCTACCAGCTGAATCTTGCATTACCTTGCTGGCTTCATATCTGAGAAGTGGCTTGTATTCAATTCTGATTTACATGGGGTGGTGCTGATGTTAGCAGTATTTTCAAGAAAAGGGATGGATGCTTATGCTTTTTCTGGATATTGCCTGGGTTGTAGGAATAAGGTGATAGCTGTTGGTTTGATTCATAGCATTTGTCAGGGTGCTCTTAGGACTGAGGCAAGGTTGGTGCTCAGTTAGGATTTCAGAAGAGGAGGAATTTGGTTTCTTACTGCATCTTGTTAGTCAATGAAATTATGCTGATTTGCCCCAGAATAAACTATTACCCAATAGTTGAGCAAAATATCTTCTCTCACTCACTTTATATCTTCCAAAGAAAGGGTGCCGTCCACCAGTGATTAGCATATCCATATTTCTTTCAAAGGCAAAATGAAGTGGACGCCCGGTCCTAAAGTGAACATAAAAAAATCCACCTTTATTACAGCCTATGCATGCAGATTGCAAATAACATTACATGTACATGGCCAAACTCCTAGTGGTGGCAATAAATCAATCCATTCTATGTTTTAGTTTCTTATTAACCCACCATGACTGAGTTTAGGCTGGTTCAGCAGATTTTTAATTTTTTTTCTTTTCCCTACAAAAACAAAGTAGAGGAAATGACCTTTTCAGCAGCTTCTCTTTAGCTTCTCAACAGGGAGATGCGAGTTCTATAAAGCATACACAGGACATGGTAAGTAAGCCAGAGTAAAGGAGAGCTGTGGCACAAAGGGCTTATGTGAGCAGACCTATGTATTAGGGTAAAAAAATCCTTTCACTGAATATCTAGAGTGAAATTCAAGCCACTGTGCCTGGGAAAGGCTTGATTGTTTGGGATTTGTAGAGCTCAGCCCTGAGAGAAACTGCCTCCTTGCCTTTTTTTTGGTTCTCAGAGACTAAGTGAATACTGTTACCAAAAGCCCAGAGAACTTTCAAGCCTCTACTCAAGATTTACTGCCAAAGAGATGAAAAAAGATGATGTCATCAAGATAACCCCCAGGTAGGGTTCAGGACTGAAGTTCCTTTTTCATTCGGTCTTGTCATCTTTAGTTTGTTTTAGTTAAATCATTCATTTGATGAAACCAACTTATTTGTTGGCTGCCACTGCTGCAATTACAGCAGAGTGAAGGTTTAGTAATCTTCCCACCGAATGCTCCACCAACACGTTTCACATAGCACATAATTTTATTGGACTGGAGGTTTAAAGCTGAAGCCACTAATTCCTGCAAAAGTGAATATCCAGGATTTTACTGAGAATTGTTACCTGCCAAAGTATATTAAAAATGCCTATTCTCTATGTCTAACCATATACTAAAAGCTAACAGGTTTAAGAATTCTGGACAGAAAACTAGAGTTGCTATAGAAACAAACAAACAAAAGGTTTCAAGTAGGTAAAGATGCTGATGAAAGCACAATCTGGTCTTTACAGAATAGTGGACAGATTGAGATTTGAAAGTGGTTTTTCTACACTGGAGAAATGGCCTGAAGTCAATGGCATGAAGTTCAGTATGGCTTAAGTGTCAGTACTTTAGATAGCGCTATTGAACAAGATCTGAAGCAGGGATTACAATTTGACTGTATATCCACAGTTGATAACACCACAACCCTAATCTTATTCTGTGATACTAATGTTATACAGAATTTCTGGGAGATGCCACTTGGCATTGGTGAAACCTAATCTGAAATATTACCATAGTGAAGTCAGATATAGTGAAATTAGAGATAATGGAGAAGTGATCAGTGACAACAATAAAGGTTAGCAGATGTGACTTATGGGGAAAAGATAAGGACTCTTTGAGGACTCTGTTTAGAGGGTGAACCTTTACAGTTTGCAGGAAGAGAGATTCAGATTACTTATTAGGAAAAATGCATTATACTTATAAGGACAGATAAACTCTAGAACTAACTACAATAGGAGCTTGTGGAATATTCTTCATTGACGCTTCTTAAACACAGGTCTGGTACTTATGCACAGAGTACACTCTGGGACTACTGGATCACATTTGCTATTTGAAGATGGTAAAATTGCTGACTGTAGGAATTTACTCTGATCCTCTTGTTTCTGGGATTACCCCTAAATCAAGCAGGCAATTTAAAATGGGATAAGTTAAGTTAGCCAACACCCATAAACAAAGCCTTATTTAGCTATACTGTTTGTCCTAGGATTAGGGCATTTCATTTTAGTTAGCTGAGTTCTAAGACAAAGAAATGGTAGAGTTTAGTCAACATGAGCTAGCAGGTGATAGTAAACGTCATTTAAACGTGACCATTCCATCTTCATTCCCAGTGAATGGGAAAAAATCAACCACAGAGTTAAGGTTTTGTTTTTTTGGGTTTTTTTTAAAGAAAATAATAGAAATTTAAATTCAGCCACCAGCTGGAAATAGATTCTGAACTAGCATAACTCTCCTCCCCTTGCCTGATGCACTACATATATGAACTACCTTCTATGATTTCATCAGCAGACTTGAATCCTTTCTCAATATCTCCTTTTTCTATTTTCCTTTCTTCAGTAATGTATGAATTATGTTTTATTGCATCCTGCAGCAAGAAAAAAAACCATCCACAAACAGCAAGTTCATTGTAAATCAGAAAGTCATATGATTTTTATATAGCACAATCTTTCATAGGATCCTTTTTCAGATGGATAGGCAGTTGTGTCTAAGTATTAGAAAGACCAGGAGAGTCATTCCACCATCAGAGAGCTTCTGTTTATTTCATTTTTTGTAGTTCATATAATTCTCTTCTTCCCCCAGATTAAAAATACTAAATGTCTGTTAATGGAATTCAGAGCTGTTGAAAATATTTCAAAATCAGACTGCTTGCTACTGAAAACCTGTCAGACTTGAAAATTTTCAGAACTTGGGTGCAGGATGTGTGATTCTAGAACTTCTGCAAATACAAGATCTCAAATTTAGTTCTATACTCACCTATTCCTGCTGGGAGTTTGGCTCCTGGAGGCATGGAATTGCTCACTTAAAACTTTCTGAATATTTTTTAGCAATTTTGTCCTAGATCTAAAAAGACCAGTCTCCAATATACTGGATAAGTAAGAACCTAGTAAGATGGCCAGATACTGTGCCAAGTAACAGCCTGTCTGGCACTGACCACTTTCCTTGCCTGTACTCAGAAATGAAAGAAACCCAGGCAAGAAAGACTAGAGACGTAAGAGCAATGCTTTAGGAATTATTCCTGTCCCACTGCAAATACCCCACAACAGTGTCACTTGTGATGGGTACAGCCTGAGGCCTGGGACATTCTGTATAGTCACACTGGCTGCATAGATCCTATAAATTTCTTAGCTCTGTTGATGCTCAACAAAAAGAAACAGTGTTGCCTCCCATTGCTATATTTAGTGTTTAATCTGGCAATTAATTTCATATTGGTTCTAGCTGGGCAATCCTTATTTTGTTTCATCTTTGAAATAATCTCAAATGCTATGGCTATTTCATACTTTCTAAGAATCCATTACAATCACTTGTTTATCAGGAATTATGGAATCAGGAATTAAGGAATCATGGCTGGCTTATTTAAATCCCAAGTTATTTAAGGGAACTTTTTTTTCACTGGGGAATGGTAATTCTGTTCAGCCCAGTCTGGCTGGCACTGCATTAATAGCTCTTGCACTTCATGTCATTTCATTGCAAGAAGATGATACTTGCAAACTCACTTTCCTTTTTTGTAAATAACTAAAGCAAGAGGTCCAGACACTCCTCCAGAAGAAAGAAGTACCTTGTCTTCTGCATATGCTTGCTCATCCTTGCCATTTTCCCCTGGAATATCTCTTGCTGTCACATCATCAACCACTCCTGGCACCTGAAGAGCTTCTGATGCATCGATTGATCTGGAAAGTAGAACATGCACATAAATGAGTACAGTACATGGTACAATTCTCTCTAGCAAAAGTAATTCAGTGAACTTCAAGATAGAAACATAATCCACTTGGTATTCTCACCACACACCTCTACATAGAGAGAAAAGTGTAAAAGTCTTGATTAGCATGTTGAGAAAAAATAAATGGAAGGCATCTGTGTATGCATGGCATAGAACAGCTCTTTGAAATCTAGCTCCAGTACATACAAAATCTAAGAACATATTTTCTTTCTACATTTTTTGTACTAAAAGGAGTGAATGCATTAATATGGACTCTTCTGCCCATATCTGACTCTATTTAAAGCTCACAGTAAAGAAATTCTTACCTCATTTGTAATACATAACTCATAATACTGCCAAATCAGACAATAAGAATAGAAAGGACTTCTTAACATACTTACATGCTTATAGTTTTTTCTTATTTACATAATCTTTGCATGGGCTTTAATACTGGTGACCACAGCCAGTGAAAGTTCTCCATCCACTGGACGAATGTCATCAATGTCAGCAACTTCACCAGTTGCATGCTTAACACCAGACTGGTGCACAATGGGACGGCCCACAGGATCTTGTGGAGACTGTCCTGGGTCAACATCCTGCAGAATAGGAACACATTATCCCAAGTCAGAACAGCAATTACAGAAAGCTTTACTCAAACATCTTCTGAGGATATTTTGTGATCATAAAATCCCCGTGGAAACCATCTAGAATTCATGACAATATTTGTGGGACACATTATAAAGGGCTAATTCTAGTTTTAGAATTTGTGCTATGTTGGCATCACAGTGCCCTGACAGAGGTCTGAGAAATACACTGCATTAGATACCATTCACATCTCTAGTAATGGCAGTGTCTTCTGCAGAAATATTGCACCAAATAAAAAGGGGGGGAAATTGAGAATAAACAATGATAAACGGGACAAAATGACTAGTTCACACAGTGGAACCATGGCAGACAAAGGTGAACTAAAATCTTCTGGATCTTACAGCTAGTCTGTCTGCTGGGTCCATACTGCTTCTGATAGCATTCTTGTGCAAGCCACACTTTTACAGACCTCAGCATCCACTGCTTCAAACAACCACATTTCACATTGTTTACTTTGGAGAAAACATATCTGAAATCAGAATTATATTCAGGGATCACTCTAATTCCTTCTTGCCTATCTTCCTAAAGAGACAGGTAAATTAATATTCTGGCCAGCACTGACCAGACTAAAAAATTGTTTAATCCAGGTTTTTGCTAGTTAAATTCAAAGACAGCCTGGGATTGAAAGCATTTCAGACACACTTAATGATAATACAGCTTTGGTGCTCTGTTGTTGAATTGCTGATAGTCTGCTTCAAGTTAATGTGAACTATTATCAGGGATCCTGAACATCTTCCAACATTTATGTTTTGTTTGGGCTTTTACTGAACCTCTTAAAGGAGAACAAGACAAATTTTTGACCGATGCTTAAAGTTTTTGGTGGAAAACTGATAAGAAAAATTTGATTTTAAAAGTTTTTCAATTTTGCAACAAAAGAAAAATACAGGTGAAAGTTCTTGATGAAATTTGAATACTTTTTTAATAAAAATCTTCTACCAAAAAAACTTTTTCACATGCCAACCACCTCTCCCCTTCATACTATAGCTTTGCAAATAAATC
Source organism: Strigops habroptila (assembly GCF_004027225.2). NCBI lineage: Eukaryota > Metazoa > Chordata > Aves > Psittaciformes > Psittacidae > Strigops > Strigops habroptila. The sequence goes on along the minus strand of NC_044281.2, from coordinate 12,412,660 downwards.
TTTAAGGCTTGAACAATCACAGAGATGCTGCAGTAGGATATTCCATTTGTACTGAGGCCCACTGGACTGTTTAGCTAAATTCTCCTGACCTCTTGCATAGCTGGAAGCTGTGCTCCTGTTTCACCTGAAAACAGGACAGCCCGATACTGCAGAACACCTTGAGAGCGATGAGTGCACCTGCACCCTGAAAGACAGGAAATCTATGAAAATATAAAAGACTTCTCACAGGGTCAACTGTTTCAGCAGCTTCACATTACAATTAGTAGAGGCTTAGGAATGAAAAAATAGAAGTGCAAAATATTCATTAAAATAGAGGGTCTGTGGCAGTTCCAGCTACAAACACACCTCACCTGATAGATTTGGACACCCTGGGGAACACCACTTTGTAGCAATTCCAAAGCACTCATCCTCTCCTGTGAGAGCTCAGTATATCTGAAGGGATACTGAAAGGAAGGTCAGAGCAGTGTTGGCAGCCCCTTATTTCTAAAATGTGAGTTTTCCCCTGAGCCTAGCACCTTTACCCTTCCCTCTCACATCCCTTAATCTTTAAAAAAGCAGGGTTTTCCTGCAGCCTGTATGCTGATGTGGGTATGCAATTTTCATCCAGTCCTTACTATCTGATGTAAACCATGTAACACTTCCAGGTAAAATCTGAAAAGGAAGCTGACAAGCAGAGTTCTTCTATATTCTACTTTTCCACCCAGAGCTGATGCAGGGAGAAAAATTTCATTCAGCACCAGTCTGCAAGCTTCATTCAGCAGCTAATCATTCCATTGTCTGGCAGAAAAAAAGACTAACATGAGCACACACTTCTTCAAAATTAAAAGGCAGTTAAAGCTATTGTGAAGTATGTGGGAAGTTATAAGTGAATCAGCAGAAGTTATATCAAGAAATAACCTATTGTTAGGGACCACAGGTCAAATACAGATTGTGAGAGTCTATGATGGGATCTCCACTGGCAGAATCAAACAGACCCCATGCATCACACCATGACTCCTGCATTTTGCTTAAATGCATTACAACATCCAGTACCTTCCTATGAGCTTCTTGCAGGACTTTCTTGCACTGATTGTGGTTGAGCCAATGCCTCCGTACAGAATACTCAGATCTGCAGTGGTATCTGTGCCTGGACTGAAGAGGAGTCTCATTCCAGAATTTACTATGGAAAAAGCATTTTTCTGACTTTCAGCCTGCCTGAAGGCTGAAATAAAGTCATCCTAATGGGGAAAAAGAAAGAAAGAAGAATGCCATCAGTGGCAGGAACTGACTGAAAGAAAACCTATTATTCTTTATATTCTAATTTTTAGCATTGTCCAAATAAAGCAATATTTTTTAAGAACATTTGCTAGAATTACTGGTTCAGGTGAACTTTTCATTTTTCTTGAAGTATTTAGCTAATCATAGACAGACATTCTAAGAGGGGACATTATTTGAGGTTATCTATGTGTAAGAAAACATGCCAAATTTTAAATTTTATCAGTGGTTTAATGACTTCAGAGTGCTGGAAAAGCAGTCCTGGAATAAGCCACTTCATATATGGCTGATATGTTCTTCGAAATTCCAGCTTAGAAAATTGTGGACATGGAGACCCCATTGTGCTGAGGAACCTGATTTTGTGAAGATTTTACACTCAGAGATTTTACATTTCATGCTATGGTAATGACATTTACAGAGGGAGGCACTAGAAGCAGTTGGGTTTCCTATTGTCAAAAATGTTTTGTTCTGGGGACAAATTCACATATTTTGAAAGATAATAGAAGTTTCTTTCACAATCAGGCACAGATGAGACCTTTGAAGAACTGTAGCCCCAGAAAGAAACTTCAGCTTCAGACTGCACAAAACTTTTAAAGTAGAGGTTAGCAGGTAAGATCTGACACTATGAGTATGTGATATTCTCATGACAAATGTGAAACCCAGGATTACACGTTTTACAGTGGGTCTTGTCAGAGATGGCAAATCCTTTGAACAGGATTTAGATTGCGTCGCTGAAGCAATGTTCACATCAAGCTACCCAAAATGAAAAGCCAGCAGCTGACAGGAGAGAGAGGGAAAACTGACAGCCAGGGTCCCATCTGCACTTTCTGTTGACAAGTCTTGCAAAAAAAGTGTGCATGTGCCTTTTCATGGTGTCAGCAGTTAATCAAAAAGGCGATTCAGCACAAAAGTGAGTGGCAGAAGCAGCCTCTTCCCAAAACAGTGTTAATTTCCTCTGGTGAGGCTGCTTAATCTCATATGTTATTCCATGAGATGGCTGACAGATAATTTTCCTGCTCTTCGAAGTGGCTTTTTGAGTTTCCATGCAGTGCTGTTTTCTTTTGTTCATTTTGTTGTCTCCACCTCTGCTGTTCTTAGGTGCGACTGTCTCTCTCTGAAAGGTAAGACTCTGAAATACCCTCTGTGATAGCCTTTGCTCTGTGGCACAACTTGTTACTGGACAAAGCAGGTTGGGATTTCTTTTTTCTTTTATTTTGTGGAGGGAACTAACCCATTCCTCCTTAATTTTCTCTCCCAGGCTGTTTGTCTCTCAAATCACCATTAAGGCTCAAAGTTTCTGGGCAGCAGAAGCACTGTTGCTCCTGCCAACACAAGATCATGCTTTTGCAGGCTCTGAGCTCATAGGAATCTTGTTTTTCATGGGAAACCTGCCATTGCCGCCATGGACAGAAGCACTCCTCCAGCATGAGGCCACATAGGTTTAGTACGCGGGATTGCAGTAGGCAGCTATTCTGGGGACAGACCCTCTGATGTCAAGGTTGGCAGACTCCTGTGGTCACTCCCTCACTGACTTCAATCACAACACACTAGCTTGTAGCTGGGTCTTCCTCTACTTGCCCTGTACTTTGCCTCACATCCACTAAAGGGATATCTTAGAACACAGTAACAATGACACCCTTTCTTCTGCCCCTAGCACCCTAAAACCACATACGGCCACCTTTGGTCACAGTAGTTAGGACCTTATTTTGTCAGGAGTTGCAAGGGCAGCTCAAGACTCTTCAGTGTAAATTGCTAATTAGTTAGCGAGAAGAAGTCAGAAATGAGCTTTATTGCTGAAAACTGTGACAATATGGCAATTTTCCTCAAAATACTTAGGCAGCCCAAATTTCTGTGTCTGGAAGGGGCATAAGTGCACGTTTAAGAGCAGAGAAAAAAGAGTAAGAGGCCCAAAGAAGCAGAAGAAGTGGAAGAGGTAATGGAGGGATGCCATAACTTTCTTAACTACTTCCAAAGCAGTAGTAACCTGCTTTTTCACTGCCTTCTGAAAATAATGAAAGTATTCCTAGTAACGACAGAAGAACCTGAATGAAACCTCTGAAACATCAGGGTCTTATCTTCATAGCGTATGGGATGAGAACAGAAACAATGACCTCCTTGGCCTTTATATCTGCATTCTCACAGCCAGCAAGAAACTGATCATTTAAAAGAATCTGTCTTTCACCATCTGTTGGAGAAAACTGTAGACTGTTATTGAACATTGAGCAGGAAGGAAACATTTCTGCATTGCAGATTCAAATTTCATTGAATCTGTGCAAAAGAATATATTAAGGGCAATATGGCCTCGGTACAGTCCATTCCAGATCTAGCCTTTGAGAGGAAAGGCTAATCTTATGATACATGTTAAGTGCAATACATTTCCCTATATGAATGCTAAAGATCCTCCTCAAACATAAAATACATGAAAATGTATATCTTACAAATGCAATAACATTCAGAAAATCAGTTGACTGAAATTCAAATATGGCTATTCTGTTTCTGCTCAAAAGCTCTTAGACCATTAAATCACTAAAGCACAATAAGCCTTTAAGAAATTACCAAGCACTCTACTGAGATGGAGAATCAGCCCTGTACATCTTTAGTTCAGAGATGGTAGAAACTGTTGCCAAGATTTTCCAAAGTACCCACAGATTTTATGTGACAAGGATGGCACTTGCTTGATCTTGATTACTGGAAGTGTTATTTAAACATGATGCACATGTATACACACACACACATATGCACAAAAGTACCAGCGACTTCAAGAGAAGTTTCTTAGGTGCGTTACCCTACAGAATGAACTAAAGTTTTTCTTAAAATGAGAGAGACATAAGCAGTAAAAGCAAACAATAGTGGAGTTACAAGATAAAGCTAACCTGTCTGATAAATGGAGCAATATAGCCAGAGGCAGTGCAGAAAGGAGACCTTTCTACCTCTCAGGCCTGCTCACCTCACTTTCATGAGATTGCTAGATGTTTCCTTTTGTCTTGTGAAACAGAAAGACTGTTTCCTGCTGGCAGACACTTTTTGCCAGTTAAAATGACAGGCAAATACCAAGATAATGTTGTCTATTCAGCAACATGTACCATTCTAATTGATCAAGGAGATGCCAGTAGTGTTTCACTTGAAAATTGTTACCTATATCCATATTCTCTGTTGCAGCGTTCTGCCCATCTGGCAAAGATATTTGGCAGGGGGTCCAAAGCTTACCTTCTGATGCCAAGGCGAGGACAGATTTGCCAACTGATAAGATTGGGTTCAAGTCCCATGTTGATCCCCTGCTTACAATGTTTCCTCCTAAAGACTTTAACAAAAAATTAAGTTATTTTCAGGCTTGCCCTTCTTACATGTAACAGGGATCTGCATCATAACCCCATTTTATTCACTTAAAGGCCTATTGGAAGAACTTGTATTTGTTTTGTTCAATCTTAACTGAACTTCTACCTTTGTACTTTTCAATGTGATTTAGTTTATTTTTCCCTTTGAAAGTCTTTTCTCATACAATTTCTGTTGAGAGAGACCAGATTTACTTTTCTGCCCACTTCCCCCCAAAGAGATGCCCATTCCCTTAGCTGGAGGAAGAAATACAAGGTATTGAGAGAAGAAAATTTTAAAGGAAAATCAGGGACAAGATCAGAGATGCTTAATATATGATGGGTAAACAGCTATGTGTTGATAGTCAAGCTAAAGTATGATTGGTGTACAGTACCTTATAAGAGATCCCCACTTTTCTTTGCCCACCTCTTCCAGTTCTCTGCTTAACCAGTGAGCAGGAACAGCAGGAGTTTCTTTGCTTACAGTTCTCTGCATATTTGAACCTGATAAACTAGTGTAGGACTCCCAATTATTTCACAAAACTTTTGTGATGTTTTTAACTATTTAGCCTTATGAAGCATGATCCCAGCCTCACACAGATTTTCTCCACATATATATAAGTGGCATTCACACATATATGTCTGTAGTGTTGGTTTATTTACTGTCACTGCTGAATACATACCACCATGCTCCTGATCTGTTCTCCAGCTGGAGTTCTCAGGTGTTGCAAGAGAGCTTGGTAGATTTTTGTTTTCTCCTGTGGAAGTTTTGGGACTGCCTCCATCAGGATATCTCTGAGCTGGGCCAAGCAGCAGGCAGCTCCTATTACTAGCCCTGAAATGAAATGAGTTTAAACACTGAAATCATAGGGCCACAATATAAATGCAATATATAGCTGAGAAGGCCTTTAAAGATTTGCTTTTGTGCACAGATTTTGTCAGCAGGATGAAAAAGAGGAACAGCAGCAAAATGTATTTTATATTACATGCAATAAGAAATGCAAATATTATTTGATTATTCAGTGATGGTTCCTAGTATAAACACATACCTGAAGAATATACATTGCATATTTGTGCACACCAATGCACATCCCTTTTTTATGCTGTGTATCCCCAAAGAAATGAACAGCAGTTGACTCATTAAGATGAAGGATGACCAAATTGTTCAAATCTTCCAAGACTGAGCTGCAAATACTTGATCACACTTCCAGTAGTATCAGAAAAGTCACTGCCATGGACTTCAGTGAACACTGAAGTAAGCCTGCAGAGAAGTCTTCAAGTGTTGTGTAGTGGTTTTTTTCTGAACAAAGGGGCCATGTTCTAGGGTAGTCTTTTACTGACGGATCTACTTTAATGCAGAGTTGCACTGATATTAGCATAATAATTTGAAAATATTTATAATTCAGCAATTGCTATAAATCATGGAGCCAGGAGAACATGAGGAGAGAAACTGTATCAAAATGTTAATTTCTCTATTTTTTAACAGCTTGATTTCCCATGGGGAACATGCTGCATTCATTCTTTTGCTACAGCTGTAGTGCCTCCACTCATGGAATTGATGCATCTACCAGACTGGATTCTTAACCAATGGACATTAGCACAGCCCGTGTGATGTCAGTGCATCTGTGATAATTCCTATTAGCTGAGAACCCAGACCAGCCACTCCGAAGAAAATCTTGTGATTTTTTTTGATTGGAAATTTATGTCTGAATATTTTGTGTTGAAAATCTAGCTCTAGCCTAACCAATGTTCTATGGACTTTGTTAGATCAATGGTTGTGATAGGAAGTGGGCTGGTGAAAACATAAAAAAGAGAAGGCTGACTTGGGGCCTTCCCCTATGTTTGCTGTCTACAGAAATTTGAGATTTGAACAAATGCATTCTTGCAGAACAGTTTCATAAATTGTTCGTCACCACCCATCATGTCCAGATCACAGGTGAGCTGACATGTTGGTTAAAAGACTTTGTGAAATGACTGCTACAGAGAGAAAAAACCCAAAACATTCCACATGAATGAAAGTCAACAGTTCTAACAGCTTCTGGTGTCAAAATATAAAACCCAAGTTAATTCAGTCACTGCTGCTTGTACCATCAGTAGAGGTAACTTGGAGACTTACCATTATTTGTGCTACTCACAACATGCCTTTCTGGAATCCTAACAGGATGCAGAATGATTGGATGATAGGTACCATGGTGATTTTTTTTTGAGTCCTGAAAAGCAAAGCATGATAGTATGATTAGAGATCTGTTTAAGAATTAACCATATTCCTTGACACAGAGACTGAAAACTTAAAAAACACTGTTACCAAGTAGTTTCAAAGTCTTATGTTTTTTGTTGTGCAGTATCTTGAATATCACATTTTACTGCTTTTACAAGGCCCACTTCATTTGCTTCTTTCTGCAGTCCAAAGGCTGATCTGAAGTCCTAAGTCCAATATTCTCTTTCCTGACTCTTGCTCCTCGCTCCTCTGAACTGGTTTCTGGTCCTTTCCTATACTGCATTCATATTTCACCTCTCGCCTCAGAGCTTCACACAATTTCACACCTGCTTCATCATGTTTCTAGCTACTCACTCCACCTTTCCATATGAGCTACATACGTTTTGCGCTTCCTTTGTTCTCTTCTTGTGCAATGTCTTTTAAAAAAAATATTCCCAAACTAATTTATACATCTAGTAACTAGATTATCTCATGACCTCTCTTATTGTAAACCTCAGGCTTTCTATGGTAGTCCTCTTTACTGAGCAGTGGCTGTTTTGGAGGCTGATCTGATGACAACAGAGACCTTTTCCTTCATGTGAAAGAACTTGAAGTTTTTAGACTTAAGATGTTTGCCATTTTGACACTTTGCCAAGTCCTGCACCATGGGGGTATATTACTAAACAAATGCCACATCCTTTTTAGGATCCTCCGAAGATAAAATGCAAGATTATGTGCCTACTGCATAATGTACTCCCTTGGTCAAAAGATCTTTTATCCTTCCATACCCACACTGGTGTTTCCCACAACCAGGGGTGCCTTTGGATACTTGGCTTTCAGCTCCAGAAGCTCCTTCAGGCTAGGGGGAGAAATCCATGTTGTTCTCTTGCCATGGAAAACCAAAGTTGTTCTTTGCTGCTCTTGAGCCATTCTCTGTGGTGGAAATTACAAAGATTTGGTAATTTTGACTAATATCAATATAAACCACCGTATTGCTAAGTAAGCGCTAAGTAAGCAATAAGTAAGCAATAAGTAAGTCTGTCTCTGGTAAGAGACAGACTAAATGAGTGGTAGGAGACAATTAGTCTTATGTTTTCCCTTCTCCTGCTCTGATGATCCTGAAAGACTCCCTTTGTATGTGATGTAAACAGTAAAGCAATATGACCGGACTTTGTGGGAAATGAGGATGCCAAAATCTCACTGCATCTGTGACAGAATGTAAGAAATGCATTCTCTTTGTCAGGGAGATCACTGCATCCCCATTTACTGAGTGTCTTGTATTCACTTTACTAAACCCAAAATAATTTCTACAGTATGTAAAACATCTTTTTAAAATTAAACTACCTACTTTCCAATTTGTCTGCAAGGTCTAATCTTTTCACAATTACTGTCTCCTTGGGATGGTTGATCGGTATTTACATTTTTGTTTAATCAAAGTGTTTTTCAGGCACCTCCTGTCTTACAAGAGTAAATATATCCTTATTTTCCCCTGAGACTACCATATATGTTCTTTCCATATTTGACAAGTGCCGTGTGGAATCATGGTTTCAAAAAACGCAAAAGCAATCACTGAGAAACACCTGTCTGCAGACAATGCAATGAACAAACAGACCAGTGGACAAGCCAAAGAACTATGGACTGGCCTTCTAGGTGAAAGACATGTCTGAAACACGAAAAAGGAGCTATGTTCTGTGGAACCAGTCATAATCTTAGCAGTGTGGGCATCCTTCCTGCCAGAGAAGAATTTGTCACTAAGTATTACTGCCTAGATATCTTCACAGCTGCATTTCATATGCTTTACTCTAGTACTCCAGACATTTAAAGTGTAATCACCAAGCAGGTTTAATTTCTAAACATGGAGCCTGATGCCAAACCTGTTTAAATCTACTGATGGCTTGAAACAGATTCCAATGGGATTTGAACAAGCTCAGCATAATCAATCAAGGTCATGTTAAAAACCTTGTGTAGCCTGGAAAAGTTCACTGTCCTGGCAGCTCAGTCTAAGCATGTAGAGCAGATGACAGCACCTCCTTTCTGGCTGACCAGCAGAAGTTTAGCCAAGATCTTTAATCCAAGTATAGAAGTTGCAAAATAGCCATGTAATACCTGTGTTCTTAAAGCATGAGTCTCTCAAAGGCAGGTCAAGTAGCAGAAAGACAAACCTGCCTTCCACTTCACAATTTCATAAAGGAGCTTATGCCTGCCTATACATGTTCTGGTCTTGAAGAGCAATCATTAAAGAAGGAACTTGTAATTTATGACCAATGTTTGTAAAGCAGTAAATAGTGTGCTGTAATGCAGTAACAAATCAAAGAACCATGCCATGCTTTCCCTGAATTCAAATGAACTTTCGTGCCTCTGAGGTAGGTGGTTATGTAACAGCAGCAAGAAGTGCCCACAAATATTTGCAAAAGGAGTGCAAACAAGGAATTTCTCAAGAAGCTGTTGAAACATGAGTGAGGATTTAAAAACCAGCCTGGACCTGCCTGCTTGGAGTCTACTTAGTCTGGTCTGGGTAAATCCTGCACTACCATTTTCACAGCTCTTTTCTCATGCCTCTCTCTGCAGATCATGGGCATATCCTCCTGTCCTGGGTTCATCTTAAACCATGACACCTCCTTGCTGGTTTCCATTTGTCCTTCTGTGACTCTCCAATAACTACTTCAGTAAACCCTCTTCTTTCTTCGCCAAGTCCTTTGCCTTTTGTGTGGACCTGCAGCAGTTCCCAGATGTAAATCCAGTTTCAGGTTGCCAGGGTCTATGTACCAGTTGGAAGGAAACAATGGGTCCTGCGGCCACTTGAATCCAACAGAGAATTACAAGACAGAAAAGATGGAGAAGCTCATTTGGGAACTTTCAAGGAAAATACTGTATTCCACAAAAAAGGCCAACCGTTCCAAAATAAAATGATTCCGATTAAGGAGTTCTTCTGGGAAAAGTCTAGAAACACAGTTTTGGTTCTGAAGTGACAAACAATTTCTTTTTTGAAAATACCAGCTATTTCTAGTAATGACACATATAGATTATCCACATTAAAATGCCTCATTAAGTTTGACTAAAACTGATCTTCTCTGTTTATCTGAGGATAGATCTTTTAACTTAACAAAAACATCAAGTTTTCAACATCTGCAGAAACTCAGTCATGCTGCATGATAACAAATGTCAGTAAGACCTACCATTAATTCAGGAGGAAATATAAATTCCTGTGTTGGATCCATGGGTGGGAATTCTTCTGGATTGCAAAGACCTGAATGAATCTGCAAAGAAATTTGGGAAAGGGTAGGAAGGGGGAAAAATGTATCTATTCAGAGTAAGTGGCAAGTCTTTGTCAACAGATGACATTCTTTCCATAGGTGACATTGAGTTTTGATACTTTATATGGTGAGTTGCATTCAAAAATTCAAGATGCCCATATTGATTTTTAATGTTTAGCTCTACCTGTTCACAAACTACTCTAAAGACAGGAGACTATCATACTAGTAACTCCCAAGCCTTTGCTTAAAGTAGATCAAGCCTCAAGAAAGATCTTACAGTATTTCCTGAAACTGGTCATAGCAAACATATAGCAGCCGCATTGGGTGAAATGTAGGAAATTTCTACTGTAGGAAAATGCAGTGCTGGATGGTATAGTTAGGTTCTTTCCCTAAACTGGGTCTGTTAAGGAGCTTTCTGACAGAGTTTGGCATGACAACAAACAATGTAGCAGGTCCTTCTGATCGGAAAGACTTGGACTTAAGGAGAGCCTCTCTACCCTTGCATAAGCACTGCAAGAACTGAATGCTGACAGTACACTATAAAAATTAGTTTTTTCTACTTGTTTACAGATGTCTTTTTTCTGCATAGCCTTTTGTGAGGCTATGCATCTTCTGAGCTTTCAGGAGCTTATGTGAAGGGAGAATCTGGATGTGCCATGTTTATCAGCACTGTTTAGCTTTTTCTGCCTTGCTGACTTATTTTCAGGCAGCAATAGGTCTCAAATATATTGAATAGGAAAAAAGATTGACATATCCTAGTCTGAAGTCTCTCATCCCTTCCCTAAACAGTCATTATCTCTGGGCACAGAGGTCCTGGCTATGGTAACTGTAAGATCTGGTTCTGGATGGCCTACTCTACTGACTGACTTTGATGAAATGGCAAAAGTTTCTAGGTCTCCCTTGCTCTTCGCAACAATCTGGCACCAGCTATTTAACTTGGATGAAAGCCACCTCAAGGAATGCAAACCAGTGAAAGCCAAATAAGAGAACGTCCAATGTAAGTGCTGTTTCGTAACTGGCTGCATTGCCAGATTCATGCTTCAAACAACCTTGGCAGCAGCCGGCCAACAATTTTCAGTTCTTAAAGGGCAGAGACAATACACACATGCACAAACATATATACGCATCCAGTTACACTCCTTGGGGCTCTAAGGTTTTTCACTGTCCAAAGAATCTTTCCTCCAATCACCAAAGACATTTTACTTTAGAGGATTCTTAAAGTTTTTCAATCAGAGCAAATTTATCCAAGGAGTTCAATTCTTCATCATGAAGCAAGATGGAGTCATATTAGGGCACTACAGCTTCTTCTTGCCCATGGATGAAGGCAAGTTCTGAAATACATACAGGGAATGCAGGACCTTTCTGAAGGCCTTCTGTGTACCCTTATACATAATAATTGTGGAACCTTTGCCAGAAGAAACACAAATGAGGTGACTTGTGATTTTAGAATGTGCATACATAGAGCAATACAATGTGTTTTCTTAAGCAATGCCAATATATATCAATTACTGTAGAACGCAGAAGAATGAGACACTTCTTCCCTGAAGATCCTGGAAACACTAACACACAGTAATGCTTATGAAAGGCTTTACAAGTACTGACATTGCACAGGAATAGCTTTGTTTCATCTTCAGAAATTCAGAGTTGGTGTCTCAAGCACACGGAAATAAGCCATGCTGATGGCTGCGGAAGTTCTGACAAGGGAGTTCAACTTCAAGTCAAGACCAGCTTTTTTGAGAAAGGTGTCTCTGATCAACAGTTTTCTTCCTCACAAAACAAAGTAGACTTAAACATCTAATATTGAAATCCACACTCTCACTGGAAAATGTCACTGCCTGTTACTGGAATATGGAAGAGAGACTTCAGATAAAATGTCACTTTTCTCACTGGAAAATAGGTCAAGCCTGTCTACATTATGACTACACAGCAATGCAGATGTGCTACCTTTCTGCAGCACCAAGAACACAGAGCATAGAGAACAGTTTGGACTGAACGCCCAAGGGCAGAAAAGTAGCTGCTGCCATAGTTCAAGATGGTCCCTTTCTACAAATTTTATAAAAGCAAACAGGATATAATGAAAAAAAAAAAGAAAAAAAAAATCTAATGTAACTTACTTGACCTCCTGTAGAAGATGTACATACACATTCTTCCTTATCCAAGCAACACTGTCCAGTTCCTCTGAGCTGGCAACATGTTGGTTCCTAAAGAAATCATATCCTACTCTATAAAAACAAAGAGGCAGCTTTGTGATTTATTTGTAAATCTTTTGGTTCTTCCTGTTCCAAAGCAGATTTGTTCAGCCGTTTGAAGTTGCTCCAGAAGACCCCTTAAACCATAGGGCCCCATGGAATTAGTTTCCTTTGGGTACCCAAGTATCCATAAAGTAAATGGAAAGAAATCAAAATTACTTCGCTGGTGACTGAATTAAGTCATTGGAACTGATGCGAAGGATTCTTAAGTGCATTGCAAGGGTACATGTAAACCTAAGGCAGTGGCAGCTGTAAGTGCCCAGCACATTTAAAAACTAAAAGAGGCAGATTTTCCAAAGGTTCAATCAAAAATAACTTCCAAATGAAGCTAGATTCCAGGTAGGTACTTCAAGGAGGAATAGCCCTTTCAGGTACCACCAACTGTACCAAAATAAGTAACACATTTGAAAATATTGACCTACCCCAGCAAAAGATGTGCAGCTGTCTATAATTGGCCGGTATCCTGTGCAACGGCACAAATTACCTGAAATAAACCATATGATAATCAACCATAAGAAACCAGAACAATGTTTGGGAGCATTGGCATAATTGGAAACACTTGTGAGGTGGGCCAATGCCAACCTCATGAAGTTCAACAATGCAAAGTGTAATGTCCTACACCTGGGTTGGGGCAATCCCAGGCACAGCTACAGGTTGGGCAGAGAAGAGATTCAGAGCAGCCCTGCAGAAAAGCATTTGGGGGTGTTGGTTGATGAGAAGCTTAACATGAGCCGGCTTCAGTGCGCGCTCGCAGCCCAGAAAGCCAACCGTATCCTGGGCTGCATCAAAAGAAGCGTGACCAGCAGGTCAAGGGAGGTGATCCTGCCCCTCTACTCTGCTCTCGTGAGACCTCACTTGGAGTATTGTGTACAGTTCTGGTGTCCTCAACATAAAAAGGACATGGAGCTGTTGGAGCGAGCCCAGAGGAGGGCCACGAGGATGATCACGGGGCTGGAGCACCTCCCCTATGAAGACAGGCTGAGAGAGTTGGGGCTGTTCAGCCTGGAGAAGAAAGGGCTGCGTGGAGACCTCACAGCAGCCTTCCAGTATCTGAAGGGGGCCTACAAGGATGCTGGGGAGGGACTCTTCCTTAGGGACTGCAGTGGTAGGACAAGGGGTAATGGCTTCAAACTTAAACAGGGGAAGTTTAGACTAGATATAAGGAAGTTCTTTACAGTGAGGGTGGTGAAGCACTGGAATGGGTTGCCCAGGGAGGTTGTGGATATTCCATCCCTGGCAACGTTCAAGGCCAGGTTGGATGGAGCCTTGGGCCACATGGTTTAGTGTGAGGTATCCCTGCCCATGGCAGGGGGGTTGGAACTAGATGATCTCAAGGTCCTTTCCAACCCTTACTATTCTATGATTCTATGATTCTAAGAGGTAAAGCACTTAACTGTGAGGGGGGACTTCTGGGCTTGAGCTACAACTGCCAGGCCTGGGGCTTTTATATTATCCAGTAACTGATGAATTTAGAATACACAGGAATGCCTGAAGCTAGAACCCAGAACATGCAACATTACCTACTTCTGTGGGGTGTCAGATGCTAAGCTGTGGAGCATGCTTCTCATTTTAGCTTGTTACTCACGTGAGCTATCTAGGGTTTTTTCCTGCAGAATGATCAAGTTTTAACAAAATCAAGATTACTAGTACACACACATTTAAAATTTCCTTTTGTTTGTCTCAGTGGTATGCCAGCTCTATGCCCTGACTGCTGTGGTGCCATTATAAGATGACCATACTCTAGATACACTGCTTTGGGATTCTAGATTCTCCATTTCTCTAGAAAAAAGGTAATTAATCTTTTAAAGATTAAATCTTTAAAATTCAATCTTTAAAAAGCTCATTAATCTTTAAATGCTTTATTACAGCTGGCCTTTACTTTTTTTTTAGAAGGGGACTTACGCATATGTCTCTCGAAAGTCTCCATTTGTGTATGTACATGTCTTGTTCTATTCACCATTTTTACATTTCACAGCAAAGGTCTCTGTATTTCACTTAGTCAGTGTAGACTTGCAGGACAATGTAGTCAGTCCCTATCATTCCCCATTAGAAGGAAAGAAAACGATTCTCAGCAGAGATATGCTGCTTCTTTTGTGGTTTAGCCCCTACTGTATGCCTGAGTTCTATCACGATGCAGGCACTGAAGCAATGTCAGTCACTAGGTCCTGCAGGCAAAAGCCCTAACGGGTCCTGCTGACTGCAGCACTGCTGTAGTATTCCACATGTGTTGTAGGGACAACGATGCAGGTTCAAACGCCTAAGAAGAGAAAGAACCAGACCTAGTACTAGATTTTGGCAGTCCAGTATCTAATTTTCAAAGTCTAGACCTCCAAACCAGAACCCAGTATTTATGTTAGGTAATTAAGCTTCCACACACACAGAATGGGAATGCTGAGGCTGAGTAGTTATAGAAACACTTGTTTCAAGAAGAAAATGAGTAGAAAAAGCTCTTCTTGAGCATCTCCAGTTGGAGTGTTTCTGTACAGTGCACATCAGTGTGTGAATAGCCATCCAATCCATCAATGCCTTCAGAGCCCTAACCTTTCTGCTCATCTAGCCCCCTGAGTCTGCACATTTTAAGCAATATTAAAAACGGAATGCCACCCCTCCCTTTAACACCTGTGGAGCCTAAGAAAATGTACTTCATAATATCCCACGTAGCCATAGTGTAATCTATGAGGATGATTAATTGCTGGTATTTCTAGCTTCTATGTTTTTCAAACACCTAAAAGCCAGGAGATAACTTAGTATGCTTCAGCCCCCCCCAAAAAACAACAACCCATGTTTGCCACATGCATAGATTTTACTGATACAACTAGACAACAGTCCCACTTGTAAAAAGGCAGGGAGGAATCTGTTAATAATAACTGAGAAATATTGACAAGCAGACTTACGATCTGCACCGCAGAAAATAAACTACAGTTCTGGAACATGATGAATCCCTGGAGTGCAAATACCTCATCACTTCAGGTGGGGAGATGTCATTGCCTGCAAGGGTTGGACCATGATTTTTACCAGATTTGACTTGTGTGGAACTAACCAGCACGCAGAAGAACAGACAAGGTACCTTCCCCCCCTGCAGTTCCATAGACCTCTATGCTCCCTCCTTCAGCATATAGTGGGATTTAACCACTTTTTGGGGCTGTTATTGACATTTGGGGTTGTGAACTGTCATTAAAAAGCCCATGCAGTGAAACTAAGATGTTTCAAATCAGAAAAGCTAATTATGGTAGCTGGATTAACATTTAATTTGATTTACTGACCTCTTTACAATATATAAAAGCCAAAGTAATACAAAGAAAGTGAAGAAAAAGAACTAAAACCCAATAGGACCCTAGCTGCTTAAACCACACTTCTAATGCCACTTCAGATGATTTGCTATAACCTGCTTGGCCTCCTGTTGCTATGTGGTATCTTCCAGCCCTGTGCTTTCCTATGCCTCTGCTGTCTTATGACACCTAAAATGGTCTAGACACCTATGCTTAAGCAGCTGAATTTCACCTACTCATAGTGGTTACAGAGACAAACAAATTGAAACAGTAAGAATTTTGTATTTTAATAGCCAATGCAAAACCAGTTTAACCTACTAACCTGATTTCTGTCACAGCATCAATTCATAAATAAAAGGGATGGAAGGCAAGAAGAGGAAATAGTCTGTGGAAAACTGAGAAGCAGTGAAATGAAAACAGCCTGCAGGCTGACATGTCAAACAGAGCTGTTTATTTTCATTACAATTGGCAGTTTTTATTACAAGTGGCTCTTGCTCACTCTGACATATGAGTAACTGGAAAAGCAATCCATGCTCAGCAAGGGATAACTAATGCAGAGGTTCGCTGAAACTACACACTGAATGTACAAACTGCTTATTTTCTCAGTCCTACTCTTTTATGAAAGAACCTGCTGCAATTTTTCATGTGCTAGTTTGGGTAACTTTTGTAGACTCACTATAAAAAGTGATGCGCTTTCTCTGCGTTATGATGTATCCCAGATCAAAGCTCCAAATTCAAAACCATGGAGATTGGTGTATTTGTGCATGTGTGCATTCAGAACTGAAATCTCAGCTTTGCACTTCAAGAGGATTCTGATGCTGAAATCTGAATATTGTGCCTAGAGCTTTCATAATATATTAACTTTGATATAGTCTATGTTATTTTTTGGTCTCATCTTTGGTTACAAATACATACATACTCAAATTTACTAACACCAGAATTCGTTACCATTTAATATGGTGATGCTTTGTGTTTTTGTGTTTTCTCCACCTGCTACTACTTGGGTTTGGTCTAATCCTACTGCATCACAGGCAGCATCAGAGGACTGATCTCTGCAGATCAGCTTTTGACCTCTTTATATTTTTTCTATCTTCTTTATCACAGGAGTGACTGAATGTGTGAGAAAGCTCTTAACTGTACTTTCATAGCTCAATATAGTCTTGAGCACAGGATTAACCTCTGCTTAAGAGTCCTTTCCAGAGACAGGTTCATCCAGTCTCCTACTGAAAGCACACTGAACTCCATGTGAGTTTTCCCATTTGAAAAGCCATTTGGAGTCTTTTGGCTTGCTCCATGAGAAAAAGAAAGGTTCTGGTGGAGTCGCTAAGTGACTCTTTCCAACTTTTGGGATAAAATTGATCTCCTATATATGTAGGTCAGCCATAGCAATTTGCCTGGTGTAGCAAAAGAAAATACTAACTTGTTTATTGCATGTTTTAAACACAAAGATACCTGTGCCAAAAGAATCTAAAACAGCTTTACTACAAATTAGGGCGTCACTTCTGATCAAAAAGGGACTGAATCCAACAAACAAGGTTCTGATTCTTCAACAGACAACTATCTCTGCACTCACACTCCTCTGCAAGACTCAAATGTAAATTAGGAAATTAGCTGAAGCCATTAAAAAATCATTTATCAACGAAGTTGTTAAGTGTAATAAGCGGCCGTAAGTTATCTAACATACTTTTATACTTCATCCTAACTTTCTCCTCCTCCAGCATTTGAGCTGAGCTGTTCAGGGAATCTTTCTTGTTGAATACATATGATTCAAATGCGGGAGATGTATTTTTAGCAATTAAATGCAGTAATTTAAGCAGAGTACTGTAATGAATGTACTGGATGGAGAATGAAGATAAGGATAGAAGATGTAATATGCTTATTTTTGGTAGCTGATTCTATTCTGAAAATGAGAAAATATATTTATCTGTGTGTTGATTAGTGTGTACTGTAAATCAGTGGGACTGTAAATCAGTTTTCCATTCTATTCCATTCCATTTCGGTCTTGTGCTTTCTGGTTTGTCATTCAGACAGATATGGCCCGAGGAGTGAAGGAAGCAGATTCATTGTTTGTCATCTAAGAGAACAAGCAAGAAATGAAAAAATGACTTGTTAGTATTATTTGACTGGCAAGCTCCCAATATTGCCCTTATCAAGTCCTCCAAGTCATTCAGCAGTGTTCTACAGTAGATACCTACAGAAGATGGCTAGAAGGAAGGTCAGTGATAACTGAGGTCAGGGCCAAACAGTGATGGAAAAGCATGGTCTCTGAAATTGTGGACCTCATCACCCATAAGCTCCTGCGATGAGAGTAAGCCCACGATGCTACTCATCTGGGGCCAGTGATGGCCCACCATGACCACAGAAATACTATGGGAGTAATCTGTGAGTGAGAGCTCAAGAGTTTCCATGGCAGAGCCACAGAAGTTCAGGACACAATAGGGATTTATATACTGACAAGGACCTTGCTTCCTAGATGTGGCAGGGTAAATAAAAACTTACACAGAAATAGAATTGTAATAGCAGTGGGAATATTGACTATGGTGAACAGTTGCGGAAAACACAGAATACAAACGATAGCATTATAAGTAGTGTATTGCCTCATCTGTTTTTCTTCTGTATCCTTTTGTTAGCTCTGAGTTAATTACTTTTTTCACAGAGAGTCCTGGGCATAGCAAGGGGTACCAGAATGAGGTGACAGAATGACTTGCCAGAGTGCAAGACACTGGGAAAAAGAACCTGGAAAGAGACTGAAGACACTTGGAGGCTGATCCACTGCATGTCAGTAAGAGAAGCTATTTAATCCTCTATAGGATTTGACATATCAAAGAAAGGAGGAGGGCTTCAGGGAAAGAGAGGATTGTAAAAATCATTTTACAATATTAACTAAATTTAAAAAAAGATCATACCAAACCAGGGGAATTCCAATACAGTGCTTGAATGGCATTTGTTGGAGTCACTTGTGTGAGAGCTGGTACAAGACATTTTGATTACAAGGAGCCATATAATACTGCTGTATACAAAGCGTGACCAATTGGAGACATCACTAGGCACTCCACCATTCAAGGGTGCCAAAAGCAGTATGCACTTCTACCCAGACACACTTGAACAGACCCCTCCCCAACTTTCTGTTACCATCTCAGTGAAGTCATCTGCGCAGCTTGCCCGTATTTGTTCAGCGGTCAGAGGGCTATTCAGCACAAAGGTCGTCTTCAGTCCTCTTTCATTCCTCACACTAGTTACTGCGTCTCTCAAAGCGAAGAACACAGAGCATCCCAAGAAAAGTCCTGCCTCACCTATGCCCTTGAAAAGAAATAAAAAGAAGCCAAATAGGTGTAGGTTTAGAGCAAATGAGAGGAGTACATGCTATATCAATATCAACTAAAAAGCCTAAAAGTCAGTGACTCAAAAAGTGTTTCATCCTTCAGTAAGGAAATTCTAGATTTAGTGGAAGCAAGCTTAGCTCGCACCAAGTCTTCTGATGGCAGCTGCTTCCTAGGAGCTAAAAATGTTGATTCAAATATTGGCTATTGATTTTAGAATCTTTTTTGCTCATTGCTAAACTGAGATTTAGAATTACTAGCAGATAAAATTAAAACAATCTAAATTCAGGTACAGATACAAGTAAGAAACAAAGCCTGAACTCATGATAATTCCCTGTGTGCAAACACCTCTGACCTCAGTGGGCTTGACATCCTCTCACTGGTTCTGACATAAGATTCGCATTTATTCCTTATCTCAAAGATAGGTCAAATCCACCCTTATTCCATATTCCTCTCAGTGCTGTGGTATTGGACATGTTAATGGGGACTGGAGTGGGATACTGCAATTGTATCTTACTTATCCCCTTGCTGAAATACAAGAATCAAACGTCTTCCCCAAGCATGCTGCATGAAGAAAGAATCATACCTTCTTGCAGTGAATTTCAAAGGTAATCATAGGAGATAAGTTCACAGAAAAGGATAAAAGCTCTGTTTGAAGAGCCATGAAAGATATGCAGCAATACTCCACATGTCTTTTCCTATTAGTTTCCCTAATGTTGTAAGTAAAACAATTTTATGGACATGTTTGAAAAGCTAAAGAAGAGGAAATGAAAACTTATATATGTTTTGTGTCAGAGTAATTTCTCTGTTTGTCCTGGGATCTAAGAATTCGGCCCTGTGATGGTTTGCTTACCTTGGATGCATAGATGGCATGAGGATTTTGGGAAGATGACAGCAGGGAAACACTAAACTGTTCTGGAATATCACAAACAGCAGGGATCTTATACTGATCTGGACCCCGAGTATAGAGGACTCCTTCTGGAGAGTACTTTAATTCTTCCATCGTGTACAGTCCAATGCCTTGAACGAAGGCACCTTCAATCTTTAAGTAAGAAAAGAAATAGCATTTACATTCTCATGTTTGGTAAAATGGGTAAAATTTTGTCAAGAACTGATTTATATCACTAGCTGTTAAAAGATCATTTTCATTCCTGTTTGCCTAGTGGGAGTCTTCAACATTTTGGGGCTAACTTGACGGGAAAAGCTTTCACACCTCTATTTTATACCAGGCAGAGACAAATGCTTTCATGGTGAAGTGATAGCAGGGAAACGCCTTTATTAATTGCGGGCTATCAAAGGGGAAGGCAGGTCAAATGACAGGAGAATTTGGAGACTGTAGGTCACAAACAAGATTTAAGTCCAGCAGATAGTGGGCATATATACATACAGGAAATACTACAGGTTGACACCATGGGTAAAATTCAAGCTTCACTGACATCAAAAAAGCTCTGACTCAAATGTGGCAAGTCTACAAGTAAAGGACCTTCTAATATGATCTATGACTTTTAACATTAGTAAGAAAGGAACGTTTTCTGAATTAATGAGGTAATCTTAATTTCAGATAAGGCTATTGGCGTAAGAAGACAGCAGGAACTTCTTGGCACATACCTGCCCTATATCCACAGCAGGATTTATGCTGCATCCAATGTCCATAACAATGTCTGTTCTGAGGTTCTGTCAATAAAATTCAAATGCATATTACTGAGAGAGATGCATAGAGTGGAAACATTAGAACATAATATGGGTTAGAGCTAGTATTCATTGGAATCACATATACTAAAATAGAGGCCCCTCCATGTGCACAATTTCAAAGTAATTTCCAATACCCAACAAGCAAAATAGGCTTATCTCAACTTCATCAGAAGTTTAGCCAGAGACAGCCCTGCCAGATTTTTCCCATTGCACAAGGAAATCCCCACATAAATAAGTACAGATAGAGGGCATATGATCAGTTGTTTATAACATTTAGCTGTCTAGATGGTCAAAAACCTGGAAACAGAATATTTAGCTCTGCTGTTAATTTGTTTGCTGGCAACAGGGAGAGAACAAGCAAAGAACATGTCAGATGTCTGCCGTAACCCGGAAGGTGAACCCATGTGACATTAATACAGATGTGCCAAAAGCTTCTTAATACTGCACAGCTTTCATTCAGCTCCACCTGTAATTTGCTCTTACACTTTAAACATAAATATTATCATGTGGAGACAGGTTGCTTACTAATGCAAAACCTGAATGGCTGTTGGAGCATCTAGTGATACAAACAAACTTCATTCACATTATTTACAAAACTTCCCTGACACTCAGTCATTACCTTGTGATCTCCTGTTAGGCAGTTAATTTCAACCTCTGAACAAGCAGCTCCAAAAAGAAAATACGTGAATGGCTGTCCTTCCCCTTTCTCCCAATCCATGTTTTCATTGTAACCTCTGATGGAAGAAAATTAATGTTTGCATCAGAACAAAGCAGATGAGCACATGAAAGTCTGAAATAACTTTTAGTCTTAAATAAAAGGTCAGAACCCCAGCAGTTAAGTTCCATGAAATCCTACAGAGCACTAGTAGCACTAGTAGTTGACGATCTGGTGTTTATATAAAATTTAGCAGACAAGCAAGCTATTTCAGTTCAGGAGAGTCAATAACCAGCATAACCCCAGAAATAAACTAATAAAGACATAGTAATCAAGTACAGAATACGAATTTAAGGGAATTCAGAAAAAGGTAGGAAAACTGGTCAGGACCTATGAAAGAAGAATTTACAAGAGAAAAATTAAAGAGTTAAAATTGCAGAAACTGCCTACTGAATGAGAGAGAAGGTTAAAACAGGAATATTGAAATAAAGGAGTAATTACTCAGAAGAGAGTGGGACTAACTGAGGAGACTGTAGTAGTCAGGACTGATGGGGTAAATTCAGAAGATACAAGAGGATAGTGAAGTGTGGTATCTCCCAAATATGTGAGCTGTATGACCAAGGCATATTTTCTGACCACATATGACTGAAACGTCTTTGTTGAGCATATTTAGAATTATACTCCATAAAATAATTATAGTATAATTCAGAGAACTGAACCATGCATTGAAAAAGGGATACACAAAACCCACATATTCAACTTCTCACATCCTAGCTGGCTCAGCTGTCTTTGAGATTCTTGGATGTGAAGAATACGACTGGATAAGAACTAGATCAATACAGCACTTAGACTTTATTCTCCAATACCCCATATATCAAAGAATTACACGAAACATAAGCTGAGCCATTAGAAAGAACGACTGGACAGGATCTTCTATTTATGGCATTGATTATGTAGAGAAATCAGTCCTGGTCTAACCTATTTATTTTTTAGGAACAAAAATGTATTACCTAAAGTAGCCAGTAGCTGAAAGACTCACACTCTGTTCAAAAGCTTCTTTAATCTGTAAAATATAGCAGTGTTTGTGGTAAACAACAGAAGGAATCAGGAAGGAACACAGCATGCATATATTTACCTAATTTACATTCATTTACTTATTTACATATATTTAGTTAAAAAACAAACTGTAATAAATTGTAAAGAAGGGAAAACCATCTGAGTTAAGCATGTTTAGCTGCACATGGCACCTAATAGTGTAGAAATAAACTCCCTTTAGATGGGCAATCTGAATTCTTTTGGCAACACAATAAAGAATAGACCAGTCAACAGTGGTGTTCTTGCAGAATCTTTATTACTGGTAACGCCATAGTCAGAAAGGGTTCTACTCAATTTTTCTCTTCAAGTTCAATAGTAATGGGTCTCTCTTTGTCAATTGAACAGATCTGGCTGATAAGTCACTGACATAAGAGATCTGCATGACCTATTTGCACAAAAGTGACAGTTGAAAAGAGAAATGCTCTTTGCAGTGTTCTTCTGCCACTGGTAAGAATGACACTATGAGGTCCCAAATCTATTCCCTTTCAGTCATTCTCATGTTAGATTTACTCAGTTAACAAGTCAAAAAGGTGTTTGGGTTTTTTAAATTATCTTTAATTAATTGTATTTTACTGACTTTGCAAGAAATTAAAATTACTTCTCTGCATGTATCAACATTCTTAGGTAAGCTATTTCTGCTAGTATTTTGAGTGTGCCTGATTAATTTGACATCCATTAGAGGAGATTATCTTCACATACGTAGCTGTCAGCTATCAAGCTAGCACATGTATTCCAACATTATTTGCTACTGCTAGGAATTACTACTGCCAAGAGCTTAGATCTTCATAGTTATTATAGTATTTAATCACTTGAGAAGAAACACCCTAGTGTGCTGGATCTGTAAATGTCCTTTTCATTCAGAAACAGACCATAAGCAAAAACGGATAAGAAAACATAACAAAGAGGTTTTCTTTTAACATCTCAATACACAGTACTAGATTCTCAGCCATATCTGCACAAAAATAGTTATTATAGGAGAAAGCTTTTAGTTAAGAAAATTCAGTTTCTAGCCCTAAAATTTTATTCGTTTCAAGTGGGCACCACAAAGTGGCCATTTCTATAAATAGCTTTAGCACTATTTTTGTACTGCTCTACTGCAAATGTAACTAATATTGTAACTAATTACATATTAGAGCAATGGAAGCAAGGATTCCTGCTACCTTTTATGTAATTCTGTAATATACTGCATGTGGGAGAGAGACGGAGGTAGGAAGTTGAGAAGGCTTGTCTTTATTGATTTGGTAAAAACAAAGAACAGCCATGTAGGAAAACCGACACTGTACACACACACCCTGTCAATCTTTTGGCAACAGCTTGTCTGAGGGTAAGCTGGGGTGCCCTGTGTTATTGCACAAGCTGATATTTTTGTATATTAAAAACTTTTGTGCCTCCAAATGTGTCTTCACAGATAGCCTCCCCTCCTTTCCAACTACACAGAATCTGGGGATTTTTTCCCACATACCTAAGCCAAGCACCCACACTCCATCTTTCTGTGAAATAACCTGTTTCTACAGTTTTTAACTTCAGGATTATTAGGCTGAGCAGATTGATAGATTACAATACATATATCAGAGCTTCTGCAAGCACACAAACAAATTTAATAGGATTCATGTCCTACCCATTCATTCCAGGTCCCTTTCGGGTTCTTGTTGATGATAGGCTGCAGGCGCTTCAGAAGAGTTTGGCAAGCATCCTGGTGAGAAATAAGGAGAATATAACACAAAATTAACACAGTTTGGTACTATTCAAGATATGTTCTAGTTAGTACTTAATCAGTATATTCTTTACTGTCATCCCGGTTTGAAAAAGTATGATAGGATGTGTCATTTTAATTGCATACGCACAAACCTTACAAAGGGTTAAGTCACAAAGGCTGGAATCTGCATGACTCAGTAGATTTAGAACAGGAACAGGGTACAAGATTTGTACGGGACTAGTTAGTTTGTTAGGTAAAACAAGGATTTTGCCAAACATAAGCCTTTTGGGGAAAGCTCAGATCATATTCTGAAAACACCTAAGTACCATTACTGAGAAACTGTCCACAAGTCATGTTTCATCTTGCCAATCTCCAGTGGTATTACTGGTAATCTCAAACTTGATTTCTATGGGATCCCTAATGCTTGAAGTTTGGCAGGCATTAAATACCACGAGGGATAAGGTGTTTTGTTAAACTAATACTTCTCTTTACCTTCACAGCCATGCCATTGACATCTGTCCCGGCAGATCCTGCTGAGGCACATGCATTGGGAACAGTTGTTGTGCTTGTTTCACAGAAGTGAATACTTGACATGGGGATGTTCAATTCCCGACTAGCAACCTGTTTCAGGAAGAACAACATATTCTCCTCTGGTTTAGAAACATTCTAAACACTCCAACAGTTCCCTTTTACTTGCTAGAAGTCAGCAATACCAGGAAAGGTAAAGTTTTAGCAAGTCCTCTTCCAACCTCTAGCTGAAATCAGTTTGTCAGTACAAAGAAACATAAAAGAAGGGCAATGCTTTTAGCTGTATTCCAACTCTGGATTGAGACTCCGGAGTCCAACATTTGGTTCCTGACTTTGCTGCTTATATCCTGTACGACTTAGGGCAAATTATGCAGGCCCAGATCCCAAGCTTTCATAAAGCTGATAAATATCTTTACAGATTAAACAAATACGACCATAATAATATTGTCTGGACTGTATACTAATATGAATACTGACTGTCTTCTTCTTAATATGGGTTTTATGGGATCAGCCCTGAAAATCTAATTTTTAATAAGCCTCTGCTTATACCATTGGAATAATAAAAAGCAAACAATCTGTGTTTTCTTTCTGCTGTTTCTGTGTTTCTTAATGAAGGTATTTTTGCTTTCTAACTCTCTTAATACAAAGAAGCAGTGGCTATGCTGATAGAGAAGCTGTCCTACTGGTACACTAACTAACCAAGAAGAAAACCTTCACACTGTTTATCTGCATGACAGATAAAGCACAAGGTAATATTTGTTTGGATCACTTGTTACCTGAATCATTTTTGTATGAATACCCTGCCCCATTTCAATTCCACCATGTGTCAGAAGCACAGACCCATCAGTATAAATATGAACCAGAGCAGAAGCCTAAAAAACAAAAACAAGATTAGACTAGTGAGAAATGTATTGTATATGGTGATGAATTGATGAATCAAAAGACAGACACAGTTTTGAAATGTATTTCAATTTTTCTGTTTAATGCTTTTGAATAGAAGACAAGATTTGGAGTGCTAGCTCCTGCTCTTCCTCTACAATGAACTTGAAAAGATACTAATCCTTGGAGGTCTGCTTTTTCTGTTGCTAAATCATGAAATAAATCTTCACCTGGCAACAGTATCTCAGTGGTTCCAAAACTAGATGGAGGACCTCACTTAGTAGTGGTGGTACATGCAAATTGCTGCAAGTTCCATTTTCTCCCTCACTGATGTTTGAGAGCCTTTGGACACAGGTTTTTCAACAGCACAGGATGGTCAGACCATAACATTAGTCACAGCAGTAAGGTTCTGAATGAGATTTTTCCTGCTGGGCTCAGTTGGAAGTAGCACTGTAGACTACAAAGACCCTGTGACTTTAGTCTTGAAAAGAGACAGCCAGTTTGATATGACACAAGCCAGTCAATTAATTTTCAATTGATAAAATCCTGTCTATTTCAGAAGCAGTGGGATACACCAACATTAAAAAAAAATAAAAATACAAAGACCAAAAATACTACTGTCCTTCTTCTCTTCCTTAAGCTTAATCTTTGATTACATCAAAACATTAAGTCTTTAAGAACAGCATCTCGTAGAACCCCCATGGTCAGAAAAAATAAGCTCAGTGCTTATTCAATTAACACTTTGCCATCAGTCCTCAAAAACTTTTCATAAAGGTGTCCAACTCATCTATACCAATGCTACATCACAAGAGATGGGACTGGGCAGGGTCCAGGCTGCCTGGGTCCTGAAAACCAAACAACATTCATCACAGCTTGAAGAGAGCTAGAAGCTAGTGTAGCCTTCACGGAACAACCTTTAGGAGGATGACAGATTTCCAGAAGTTGAAAGATAACATGTGTTTTATATCCTAAGGTAGAGTAACTGTAATCTTCTATGGATAAAAAGCTTAGCTCAATTATTCTTTAAAGAAACTAACCTGAGAAAGGTAACGTGTGCCTAGTCCAAACGGAAACTTCAGTGGTACAATGGCAATCCCTTTTTTCTTCCAGTAATTTTGTTTGTTAAATTCATTGGCAGCTTTTTTCCTACTGTAGTATGCAGATTTCTCCATACATTCATTCCAACACCGTATTAAGTTTTGGGGATCAAGCTTTTGTTTGAAGTGTGTCTGCTCGTTCTCCTTATACATATTTATTTCCCTGATCTGAAATAATAAAATTAACACTTATCACACAATCTGGTTAAAGGCAGACTGACTGTTTGAGGGGACTATTAGACAACAAGAAGATTACCATATGGTTTTTGAACAATGACCAGTTTGGTTCAGTTTGTAAGAACATGCTGTTCATTCAACAACCAGACATTGGTAAGAAAATATTCATTTTCGCATAAATTTTGTCTGACTTAGAAAATATTTGTTTGAACAGTTGAGCTAGTCTAAAGGGTTTTAACTTTCCAACTGCATAGACTTCATTTCCTGAGAGTAGATGCCTTCCTTTTCTCACCTTTTCTGGTGATAAACCAGTTTTATCTGCAACTTCTGTTATCCAAGTTTCTGTCACCAGTGCTGACTGGGGAAAGCCAAACCCTCGAAACGCTGTATTTGATGGCAAGTTTGTTTTGCAGGCATAAGCCCAGCATCTCAAGTTTGGAATCTTGTATGCATTGTCCATTTTTAATAAGGATACTGCTGCTACCTGTGGTAGGGGACAAACAGGTCTAGTTATTAAATGTCAGAACAGTGCTTCTTTCAAATTCACATTGAAATATTTCTCATCTCATATAGAGACCTTATTTTGAGACAATTAGCTTTAAAATTGGGTTTCTGACAATCACTGATAGTAAGAATACTCTTACACACATGCAGACTTTATTAATACATTTCTAATATAGCTATTAGTTTTCAGTTCTTTTTTGATATTCATAGAACACAGCCGATGTACTAGTAATTCGGTGCTGGTCACTAGTTAAGGATGTAGTCCATACTTAATTTTATGATTGATTTTGCTCCTACTTTGATATCAAAAGCCACACAGAACTAAAAATAGGCAGATTAGATTTAAAGCAATAGGAGCTGTGAAAGGAACTGATGAAAACATTCAGAATTATCACATCCTATGGAAATTCACAGTTCAGGTTTAGTTCCATCAGAAAGCATATGTACTGCAGTCTACGGTGTCTTCTGGTCCTTACATTTTCCTTCTAGAGATTTCACATTGCACAGAAACACAAGAAAAGGAAAATCCTGTATTAGAGACCTCAAATTAGGTTCTAGGAGTCAGTATCAAACTAAATAAATAAGTTTTTTAAAGTTTTGATGCCTCATGAAGTGGCCCCTGTCTCTCTTCAATGTTAAGTAGTTTTCTCAGAATGGCAAATTGAAGCCTGATTCCTACTGTCCCCACTGAGCTTTAAACAATAAACTTCAGAACATTTCTTCATAGAAACAACTGAAGAGAGTTTTGCTGTAATAACTGTGCGTATGAATAATGTCATATAATGCTACCTTTTCACTTGGGAAATGCAAGTCAAAAAGTTATTTGAGGAATAGAAAAAAAAAGTTTGTTCTAATCTTAGCGCAATCATAGAGTTAAAACATACTATTCATTCTTGAGTGAACAATAACTAAGTTAAGCATAGATTACTGGTATTCAACCCTCATGTTGAAGACCAGTCTTTATTACGATGAGCATCTAGTACCTTGGCTCTCCTGGGTGAGGCTCCCATAAAATAAGGTCCTCTCTAAAGAAAGGATAAATCCCAAAATACTGTCTTGGGAACACACAGATAAGTCACACTGGACCAGAAAGAAACATGGACTTTAAGTTTGGTAAAGCTTATAATTTTATTTCCAGTAAATGTATTTCTGCTTTTAAAAGCAGTGAATTATTAATGCTATACTAATAGAATCACACAGCTAGACCACTGGTTATCAATCTAATTAATTAGGTAGTGATGTTAGAGAGTTAGGCTGTTATCATATGTGCTATTCCAGCTGCAGCTGAGCTGGGTGGAAAGGTTAACCATTTGGTTATCACTGCCTCCCAGTTCTAGGTCCACCAGCTTCACTGTAACATTGTAGGACTTCATCTTAAGATGGTTCTGATATGTGATCCACATTAATGTACATGTTTTTAATAATGATTTTTTCTAACCCAGGTTATTTTTCAGAACCAGGTTAGTCAGCAATAGCATGGGCAGTTACACCAACAGATTTCAGAGGGCAGAAAATACACATAAGTGGGGCAATGACAAGCAGATGAGGGATAGCAACCTCAATAAATATTTCAGTTACAGCTAGAACAGACTATAAAAACACAAATAGCTAGTGACTGATATTAAAGCAAGCAACATTTTGTGCTTTGCAGACCTACAAGTGAGGAACTGAGGTATACAGCACAATAAATGCAAACCCAGTACACAAATGCATAGAGATAGTAACAGGACAACTACCACTATGAATTTTCTGAAGGCTAAGAAAGGTCTTCAAGCCTTGTAGACATAGAGCTTTATGGAGACACAAATACAGGTACTATGTATTTTAAAAGGAATACATTGATAGTTGACATGTTAATAACAGGAAAATAAGTCTGAAAAACCATTCATGAAGTGAATGCATGGGAAAATATCAAAAAGTATTATAGCGCTTCACTATATTGAATAAGGAAAAGTTACACCAGTTAGGTGTAGATTTTCCAACAACCCATAGTCCCTACATCAAAAGACCATATGATTAACAATACATGTGCAAGGGAATTTGGCCTTCATAATTTTCCAGCTAATGATTCCTCCATGTTATGAGATTTGTCAGCTTATAAAATCCTTACCAGGACAGATTCATCAGGGGTGCATCCTCCATTAATGTAATAATTGACATCCACAGCTCTGATCCTACCATCATTCATGAAGCCAACCTATAAGGAACAACCATAGCCTATTTAGATTTTGGCATTCATTCATTTCTTCAGTGCTTGTATATTTTGAAAATCAATGTAACCCACACAATTAGGCTTATACTGCACTATTAATTTCTGGGCAGCATTCACTGGAATTATAGAAGGGTGAGAGAGAAAGAAAGTATGTTCCTAAGATACTGGCTTTCCCACCTGTATAGACACAGCATATAATAAGCAACATGAGTCCACTGGGAAATGAAGACACAGGGAAGCCCAAAAGCTTCCTGTGTATTGCCTGACATGGTTGATAAGCGTGTCATCTAGGAGCGTTCACTGCAGGTAAAATCAAATCCCACTCTGACTGTAAGAATAGTGTCTGGCCAATGGAGTATATTATTAGCTTTTCTTTTTGAAGAAATGTTATCTTTATCTCACATCTCTCTTTTCACCTGTTGCCACTAATAGTTCCTGAACTCAACAAGAGCTATGACTCATTTTCAACTTTAGGGAAACATCTTATAAAATTTCTTTTACTTTACTTATGTAGATTGTTGTGTGATTTGGTATACTACTTACATAGAACTTGTTTAACATAACTTGCTTAGCATTAATAGCTGAATTTGCTGAAGGCTTAGGCTGCAAGCTGTGAACTGTCACCTAGATATGTTGAACTTTTTAACTAGTTAAGTAAAAGAAGGCCTCAGAGCTGGTTCAAGCCGGAAGATAAGGAAGCTACAATCACCAGTAGAAGATGCAACCTTAGAGGTAAGAAAAGAAACAGCCTGCCTAGAGACAGCGAAAGGACCCAATGAAGAACAGGAAGGCCCCGGACCCTTATATTACTATTGGTCTGAACTGTTGCGTAAGGGATGGGGAACTTTGATTGTAGGGGTATAATTGCCCAGGGATTTCTTTGTTCAGGGTCCCTCTTTGGACACAGCTGGATAGGCTCATTGATTCAAGGGAAACCTGGAGTTGAACCCTCTTATGGTGGCTGGCATGCGTAATCTCCATGACAAGTAGAGATGGAAGGGAAAGCAGAAATTGTCCTAATGAGTAGTTATGACTGATGACAGTGCATGAGCAGGGAAGAGATTAATTTCCTCCATAGGGTTAGTTCTCCTGTATGACACTGTTTCTATGAAAAACTAGCTGCTCCTCTGTGTGAACCGAACCATATGGATGGTTTAAAATAAACCTCTGCAGAAGAAGTCTCAGCTAGTTTAGCTTTCTGTTCCCAGAAGGAAAGACAGAAAAAGCTATAAGAGGAAAAGGACATGAAGGGACTAGAAAATAAAAGAAAACAAAATCCTGCAGAGATACAGGCAAAAGCAGAGAAAGGACTGCACAGCAACATGATTTTCTGGTTTCCTGGCTAGTAGTTTTGTTTTCAAGTTGAACCAATTATACTCATTTTCATTAATAGGACACATATTAAATAGTAACACTAACATACTTATTCACAGAATATGAACAGGCATTTTTTCACTGAATTCTTATGGCACTCACTTTATATTTACCAATAAAAGGATGTCGGCCACCAGTGATTAACATATCATCCCCTCGGCTCAGAATAAAGCGGACTGCTCTGCCAGTTCTAAATAAAAAAAAAGTCAAATTTCAGTCAAAATGAGATGTTGTTAACAAGATAGCTATTCATCATGTATGATGATCTAGCCATCCATATAAACACGCGTTTAGATCACACTTCACTTGAATAGGCTTAAAATTATGCTTAAATCTATGTCCAGAGTTCATATTTTTTGCATTTACAGTCATGTCTGAATTTTAATTTCATCTCTTGAAAGCCAACAAGCTAACTCAGTGCAAACTTCTTCTCAGGGAATTGTTATTTTAGTGTTAAGACTGAACTGTGTTAAGTGAGCTAACAGCAGTTCGCATTCATCTTTAAGCAAGAAATAATCACGTCTTAGCTATTCAGAATCATACTTAAAAATGGTGCCTTGACTAAAACCAGAACATGGATAATAATAAAAATAGGAAAACTATTTTACAAATGCAAATGCCATTTAAAAGAGTTACTTCTGAAAAAAATTAACTTCAGATGTAAAATAAAGTCTTAACAATAATAAAAAAATTGTTTAAACTACATAAAACATTATTTTTGGCATGGCCTGGTTAATCCAAAACACAGATAACATGCCCAAAAATAATCAAGAGCAGTTTGTAAAACAATGACAGTAGTAAAAAGAGAAATGTATTGAACTAATCACTCAGATTACAAGGCCATTTTCGCTAAGACAGGATGTAGCCTGATGTGCATTCTGCAGCAAACCAGTTATGCTTACAAAAGAGGTTACTATGCTCTGACAGCTAATTGCCAATATTGTCTGGCCAAATTTGGAGGGTGGGGAACGGAGCTTTATTAATGTACCTAGACTAATTCAGGCAGCATTAGCAAAAAAACCTCCACCTAATAGATTTCAGCTAATTTTGACTGAAAGGTCTTGGGGACTGAACCAGAACTATTTGTTCTTAGAAGCAATTCTACTCATGAACTCTTCCTTCTGCATTCTGCTGTGCCAGCAAAGTTCACATCTGGATGGCTAATGTCATGCTTCAAATCTACATACAAAGCCTCAGTAGTTAAGGACTGGTCCTTTTGAAATTCTCAATCATTTCAAGAATATTTCTAGCTTATACTAGCACCAATTTTTTCTTCAATTCCCATTACTGTAGTTGAGGCTAGAGCTGCTTAACATAAGTAGTCTAACAAAACAAAACAAATGCATTAACAGTCTTATAAAATGTGAACAGTCAGGATTTTACGACACTTTGGCTAGCAGCTTTGGGAAAGGAGAAAGCATTTTAGCCAATATGCAAAACTTTTTCACCCCGTTTTCTCTTCATATCCCCATACACACATATTGCACTTACTTTTTTGCTGCCACTGCAGCAACTGATGCCAGTAAGCCAGATTTCAGGAGTTTCCCACCAAAAGCTCCACCAACTCGTTTAACATGGCACATGATCCTGTTGGCTGGAACGCCTAAACTTGCAGCTACCATCTCCTGTAAAAATAGTTTTAATCTTTTATGCCAACTCAAACTAAGCCTAAAAGTGAGGTTATAAAAACCTTTTCTAGAAAAGGCTTCCATAGATGTTTCTTTTCCTTTTTTTTTTTTTTTTAAATAGGATGAAAATAATTTTTCCTTTACCTGAGGTTAAAAAGCAAGAAAAAGATACCAAAATCTCTACCATGGAGACTGTGAAAGGGCCATGGATAAAAGTGAAGAATAATACCCTTGGATTTCATTACCTAAACAGTAAGAAGCTTCAGGTATAGGAAAAAGGGATTAGGATACAGTTTTTATTATTTTTATTACAAAGATAATAGATTTTCTTTTTAATTCAAATAAACCAATTTTCTCTCTAATAATCTAAGGGCCTGCTAGTGTCAGGAATGTTCTTGCTTCAAATCATTTTCTCAAGCACAAAGTTCTTCACACTTCTTGGCTATTGGCAATATACTACTAAAAATGGAAATGATAAAAGGAGCTGAAGTGGTTTTTAAACACAAATGCCAGTATTGAGTCTGAAATAGTATCAGTTTCCCGCACCACAGCTATTGCTATGCAGACTATATGCTATGCAAGCCTTGCAGCATTTACCATCATGAAAATTATCAGAGAGCTGGAACATCTCTCCTGTGAAGAAAGACTGAGAGAGTTGCAGTTGTTCACATTGGAGAAGAGAAGGCTTCAGTGAGACCTTATTGTGGTCTTTCAATATATAAAGGGGGCTTATAAGAAACAGAGAAAGACTTTTTACAAAGGCCTGTACTGAAACTGAAAGATGGGAGATTTAAATTGGATATAAGGAAGAAATTTCTTACAGTGAGGGTGGTGAGACACCGGAACAGGTTGCCCAGAGAAGTTGTCGATGCCCCATCACTGGAAGTGTTCAAGGTCAAGTTGGATGGGGCTTTTAGAAACTTTGAGATCTAGTGAAAGATAACCCTGTCCATGGCAGGGGTGTTGGATTAGATGATCTTTAAAGGTTCATTCAAACCCAAACTATTCCATTATTATGATTCTGGTATGGAGCAGCAGTCTCACCTACAGCTATTAGAGTTGATTAAACCCTCAGCAGGCTCTGACTCTGCAGGGTGCTGATTGCTCCTGACCTCAATGGAAAGCTATTGGAGATGGAGGTGCCTCAGCACTCCACAGAGAGTTTTTCATGCCTACAATAGTGGGGCATGAGGTACTTTGATCAAAATGAAAAAAAGAGATGTTTACTTCCTCCTTATCCTCACAGTGTAGTGGTCAAGTGTTTATCAGGATATAGCAGTACTTCAAAGCAGATGTTGTATAATCCAGATGTGCATTTTTACGTTCCTACTGCTTCTGAATTGTTAAGATGGATTTGTAAACCAGACTTAAAAAGCTCTGTTGTCACAGGGTCAACCACTTTCTCTCAGAATGCTCTGTATTACCTGAATAACTGCTGGATGCTGTGTTGACACATACACATCCATTTCTTTATCCTCTCCTTTTGGAACAGCAAGCACACTCTGAGTCTCCATGTAGAAGTGTTCCTGTCCCCCAATGTGAATCTCCCCTGATTCAAAAAGAAAAAAACATATAATACTGAGGAAAAAAGACAGAAGAAATGAACCAGGAAAGAACTAACAGCCCATCATCATTTAAATTATGGTGATCAGTGTAAAATCTTCTGGTACTTCTTTTATGAAGGAGCAACATCTAAAATAAAAACACAGGTTAAACTCCTTGAAGGATTAAATTGGTCTTCTTCCAGTGACATCAACAGAACCTGATTAAGAGCAGAATAATATTGCCTACAAGTGGTGTCAACATTAAATAAAACAGGTAAATTAAACAAAGCATAGACATACTGGACCAGGTCAAGAAGGCAGCTACCAAGATGGTCAGAAAGCTGGACCACAGAATGTGTGAGAAGAGGCTTAGAGAACTGGATTTATTCATCCATAAGAAGAAAAGATTTAAGGGGAAATCTGGGTCTACAACCTCCTAATGAGAGGGTATAGAGAAGACGAAGCCAGACTGTTCTCAAAGATGCACAGTGGAAGGGTAAGAAACAACAAACACAAGCAATTCCAACTTGATACAAGAAAAAAAAAAAAATCACCACAAAAGTGTTCAAACACTAGAAGAGGTCCCTATAGAGGGTGTGGAATCTCCATCTTTGGAGATACTCTAAACATGAGTGGACATGGCCCTTAGTAACCTGAACTAACTGGACCTGCTCTACGCAGGAGGTTGGACTATATGACCCCCTTCCAACCTAGTTATTCTGCGATTCCGTTTCAAGGACAGAGCATGCAGAAAGCTTGAATGCAGTGGCAGGATCACAAGACCACTAGGTTTAATCACACCTTCTTCTAGGTGACTTTTCTCAGGCCCAATGGCTGTATGGAAAAAAGGTAGAACTGGGACTTGAAGAACAGACAGACAAACCCAAATACTGACAACAACTTCTCACCAAATATATTCTGCAGTTTACCTTCAATTATATTATCAACAGTTTCAAATGCCTGATCAACATTTCCTTGTTCTAGTTTTCTTTTGGGCTCAAAGAATGAGTTGTGCTTTATAGCTTCCTGCAGTGGAGAAAAAGAGAAATAGTTTTTCAAACTATTTTAAAGATTCAATAAACAACTGTATCTCATCGTTTTACTGTCATTTTTGGTAAGTTTGTGCATTCAGATCCAGCAATTCTTTCCTGCTGTATCTCGTGTTACTGATGATAGCAGTTTCTGAAGGAAATGCATTCAGTTTATTCAACCTGCTCTTCACTCTCATACATCTAACAGCCAGCATAAGTCCATCTCCCCTACAACCGCCACATCACATTTCTAGTATGTTCTATATCCCTAACATCTTTCCCCTCACATTCCCCCCACACTTCCTACATCTCCAGCCTAACTTTGCTGGCTTGATAGCTGGACAACAGATAAAAATGCTACAGATGATCAAGAGCTGACTGTTCAGCCAATATACACATGCTGATTGACCAGCTGATAGCTACCAAAAGAATTACAAACAACCAGCATGCTCATTGACTTTCCTCACCAGAAACATTAAAAGAGTTCTTCTTTCATACACTTATGTTTGTTCTTATGAAATTTGTGGGACCTTAATACTTCTGAGACTGTTGCCTATCTACCACCAGTGGTCAAAATTAGCCAAAGGGTTGAAACTTTTTTTTATGGAGAGACTGACAGACTGGTTAATTGTATATTCATATTCACCCTTTTCCCTTAGAAAATCATGTTTAAAAAGCAAATGAAAAGTATGAACTGCTGCCTCCGTTAATTAAACAGATAAACTAATAAAAAAGCAAGAGAAACTATTAGTACCTCAATTGTTAAGATCACTGGTTCCAGCACTTCATACTCTATCTTCACTTTTGCAGCTGCTTGTTTAGCATGAACATCTGAATCTGCGACCACAGCGCAGACAATCTGACCAACACAGATCACCTGTAAAATACACATCACTTAATAGAACAGAGGATTCAAATGATTACCATACATGATGCTGCTATTCTTCTCCTGTGTAACCACTCTTCATGTTTCCTTTTTAGAATTCTGTTCTGATGTAGGACTTTTGTATTTTTTAGATCATCCATGAAGTGAACAAATTATTAGAAATACCAGTATAACTGGTGAATCAAGGAAAATACAGTACTAGAAAATGAGTAATAGGAGCTGAACTTCCAATGAAACATACTCTCCCAACAACACAGATGGTTTTGTGAAGTTTACTCTGTATTCTTCTGATTTATATATCTTTCTCTAGGCAGAATATAAAACATATGAAGTAAAACTTCATTATAAAAGGCTGAAGAAAAACAGTAAAAAAGAAGAAATTAAGTTAAAAAAAAGATTATAGTTGTACCTTATTTCTTGCAAATACAATCTCTGGATCATCAGAATAGTAGAACTCATTTGTAGCTGGTACATCATGAGCTGATATGACATCGAACACACCTGGTACTTTTAGAGCCTCTGAGGTATCTATAGAGCTGATTGGGATATGGGAAGAGAGAAATGCAATTCATTAGTTTTACAAAGCATTGCACAGAGCAAGAGAACAAATACAGATGTACGTTTGTTGTACTGCCGGGATCTGCTCATAGGTTCAGACATGTCTTTTCCTTCTATCTCTGCTATGCAAAGAAGTGCAGGTTAAAAAGCACGTTAGTAGAATTTTAAATTCTACTAACCTGCTTCATTTCTAGGAAATACTCTAGATGCAACAGGGAAATAATTGGCCCATTAGACTGCCTGAACTGCACTGATTTAATAAAAATCTCTGCACAATGATGATGCTACAATTGCAACCTCCTAAGACATCACAGCCTACTACACAGATACAAATAACCACCTGCAAATGGAGGGTTCATGTAAAGAATTAAAATAGAAATGGCAAGACCAGTATAAATGAAGAATGAATGGGAATGTATGGGTGTAGAAGGATCAGAAAAAACAGCAGAAGGTCTGTAAGAATGGTATGTTTTAGCAGGTCACCATGCTCACACCACATCTACAGGAATCTACTCTGAATACCCACATCAGAAGACAAAGGAGTGAATAAATCCTACTGACTCAGAGATGGGGGTAATGTCAGCTCCTTGATGGTACCAAAAAAATGCAGATCCAAACCCAGCATACTATCTCCAAACTAAGCGAGGAAGTATGACACAGACTCTATAGGTAGAAGCCCCAGTCCTCTCTAATTAATCCTGACCAGACCACCTGAATACATGTTTTCATGTGTGAATGCTGGGCAGACAACTTTGATGTGTTTATTTTGGTGAATGTTGAACAAATTGCTAGAATAGATGTAACTTTGCAGCCAGAAAACACAAAAGAAAACAGTTTTCTTTCAAAATAAAATCTTTTTCCCATCTTCCTCTCCTATAGCCTCATATGAGCTTTCCTCAGATACACTTACACAATCTTAGCATGAGCTCTGGAACTAGTGACGACAGCCAGGAAGAGCTCCCCATCCACAGAAGGAAGGTCATCAATGTAAACTGCTTCACCAGTGGCATGCTTAATTCCAGACTGGTGCATAATGGGCCGTCCTACAGGATCCTGGGGAGATTGGTCCGGCTCTATGTCCTGTACAGTCAAAAATACACCCCCCATTTCCCCCAAAGAGTTAAAATAAGAATAGTCATGTTATTCTTATAGCAATCAAAGTCAGATGAAGGAACAGCTGTTCATATTATCATCTTCTGGTTCAATATTGAAAACAGATGTGTTGCAGGACCTGCCTGCTGCTCTCAGGGATTTCTTCAATTTCTTAAGGAGCCTTTCAAACCCCTTGCACAGGTGTGTCTATTTGGATTTTTTTCCTTAAATATTTACAGCAAAGTGATACAAACAGCACTTCTTTTTCAGAAGGACAGTTTCCTCTCTTACTGATTGGTGTTATGAAGCTTTGATAAATTTCTGAATTATTCTTGCAAGATTCTGCTCTGTATTTTACCAGTGCCTAGTGTTGTACGCTGAGCTGTTTGCAGTGATTTCTAGGATTTGTCTCCCTTGTTGAACGATTGCAAGTGATCAATGCAAATCAGTGAGAAATTGTTTAAATATTTCCTTCCCAATTTTATTTCCTTGCACCTGTGGATGAATTTCATATCTTAGTAACATTGTTTTGCTAAATTTTTCCTGAAATTTAGTTCAGTGTTGCCAGTTAATTCTGCCACACCAACTAATTGTTGCCAACTTCCAGACACTTTTCCGATTTCTGGGTCAGTGTTCACACTAACCTATTTTGTCTTCTACATTTAGAACTACTTAATTGCTCACAACTCAAAACCTTGTTTCTTCCATAGCTTCCAGTACACAAGTGTTCTGGCTACACATTTCTACCTCCTGTACTGTTAGCCCAAGGCCAAGAACAGACATTGTTTACTTGACCGCCTAATGTTGCTCAAATGGCTGCCTCAGACAAACCATCTAAACTTTTCTACTAACAGAATCACTAGGTATTTAACATTCTTCCCCGCACTTCCAATTTAAAAAGCTTAATAATGTTCAGATGAAGAAATACAGACAAAAGATACAGACTTGCAAAAGTTAGACAGAAATTTAAAAGTGAAAAACCAGATTTTTCTGGGTTTCTAAATTTCTGTTGCTCAGTGCCAACTGAGCTGAAAAACAAATTGTTTCCATTTCTGTTGTTTAGTCACTTTTTTGCAGCTGGGGAATAAACTGCTGAAAGTCCTAAAGAACTAGTTCCTTTTATCCTGGCCCCTTTCATTAGTCCGTAGTGTTTTTCTTTTGATGCTAGCCCTGAAGGAAGCTGAAGATAACAACTTGAACAAATTTAAAGCTAAAATGTTATTCTAAGAATATCTAAAAATAAAAAAAAAAAAGAAAATAAAAGGGAAAAAAATCGATGTTTACCTACGTTTCACTTAAATTTTCTTTAGGTTTTCAAAAACGTGAGGTTTTTACTTGTGTAGGAGTTCCCATCGTGATCTAGTCACACGGACAAGATCGGAATATCCAAAAGGTGTTCTTTGCTGCCCTCTACTGCTGACTTCTCCTTGAATATGTTAATTTGATCAGAGAGCCATCACCAACTCCATCTTGATTCCTAAATCTACAGTAAGACCTAAGAACCCTCTGAGATCTTAAGAAAAGTGTATCATGAGACAAGAATACTGGAGTGATAGCTATAGACTTAGGCTTTCCAATCTTTCTTATTTTCTTCTATCTTTTTCCCAACTGGGTTGCACACTGCAATATACCACATTTAAACAGTCTGACAATGGAGTTTGTTCAGCATATTTACCTTTTGAGAACTGTTTAGAAGAAGTGAATATAGCAATACGAGTCTATTTTTACAGACAAGCTTTTTCTAATTGAGATACAGTTAAAATCAACCACTAAGAGCCTGTTGCCTTTAATCTTTTGGAAAAGGGTCATGCTTGAACCATGACTTTTTAGCAAGTCTTATAAAGCACTGAACAATCATAGAATAATCACTCGCCTGGTATATTTGGATACTCTGGGGCATTTTGGTTTTGAAATCTTGTAGGACGCTCCCATATTCCACAGGTATGCCAGGATAGTGGTAAGGATCCTGAAAAGGAAGTGGACTACTATTAAAACTCACATTTTGAACATTCCGATTAAAAAAGCTACCAAACAAAATCACTAAATACAAACTCTTTATACAGGAAATTCCTTCAAGACTCTCACAAGCTAGAAAGGCTCTAAAATAACCATTTTAAAACAATGTAGAATTTTGAGATTTCACTAATTAATATTTAAAAATATATTGGATTCAACAAATATGTTTGTTGAAAGTAAGCAACATAAAGCAGGGATAGTCAGAAGAGCTTTATTCTGGGGTCTGATCAAAACTGGCACTGAACTACTCCTGGTAATAGCAAATTACCTAGGAAAGAGCTCAAAGTTACTCAGAAGAAAAAGGCAAAAGGGCTATTTTTCCTCATAAGAACAGATTTAAGACAAAAATAAGTAAATTACACCTAGAATGTATTAGGAAGTGAAATTTTAGAGCCCTCCTCTGCGAGTCAACAACTCATACAAGAAGGAGGGTTGGTTTAACACCTGCAGTTGCTTTCCAAAGCTTTTATTTCTATTCTGTCTATTTATGACTTGAAGTACAGCCAGATGGAGTAAGACCTTATGTGTGTTTTCTTTGGGCCTGGAGCTCAATACTGATATATTGCTGCATTAACATTGCTCAATTTTTTTAAAGCCTAATGTCCAAGTTAAAGATATCTGAGCACCTAAAAGTTAAATGAGCATGTCTCCATCAATCTCTTTGGGAGTTAAGCACTTACATTCTTCTGTAGATCTGAACCCCAAAGACAATATTTAGCATATTGTACAAACTGCAAGCACCAACAAGTAGAATAAAACCCTTTCATTTGCTTGCACAAAAGCAGACATGGAGAAGTAATTTACCGTTGTCTTTAATGACTGCAGTACTTCCAGGAAAAATCTGTAGAAGAAACTGATTATCAAAGTTTTCTTATAGTCTACTTTTTCACCACTGGCTGAGCCTGGAACAGCAATTTCTTTAAGAATTAGTCTGCAAGCTTCATCCAACGTTTGTTCATTCCAGTGTCTGTCAGGAAGAATAATACATACAATCAGACCAGGACTCAAAAAAATAACTACAAATTGCAGTAATGCATTTGTACCATGAACCACAGGCATAATCCTTCCCACAATGAAGCCAAAATATTGATTTTAATAATGGTCTGCAATTTTGAAAAGTGTAGGTCAATGTTTCCCACTGAAGTGAGCTCCC
The DNA here is from genome assembly GCF_004027225.2 of Strigops habroptila. Taxonomy (NCBI): domain Eukaryota; kingdom Metazoa; phylum Chordata; class Aves; order Psittaciformes; family Psittacidae; genus Strigops; species Strigops habroptila. The sequence continues at coordinate 12,371,989 of NC_044281.2, read as the reverse complement.
TTAAATCTATGGAATTGAGTGCCATGCCAACGTTTTTATAATAATAAATAAAACCTATTACAGCTTTAAAGCTGATTTAACTGTCTCACTATTCTGCAGATCCTGTCCTATATTTGAAGACAAGTGGATAATGATATTGACGCAAACTATAGATGCTTTCAAAGGATCTGATTAGTGATGGATAGTTGCAACATTTTCTGAACGGCTGTCTCCTTGAAGTATCTCAACACAGTTCATTTTCCACACAACCCTGGATATCAAAATACAAATCTTTTAGAATAAATTTAATCATGTGGAGCAGCAAAAAATAATGAGTACTTCAACTACTGAAATAGTTGCACATTAAATGGTAAAACAGCCCAGCAGGGCTCCGTTTAGATAAATGGTTTCATACTGTTTGAATTATTTGTAATTTTTTTCCTCCAATGTTTGGAAAGATGCTGCAAACTGGGAGGGAATGTCAGGGATTAAGTCCAGAGATTGTTATGATCTTGTGGATGCAGAGATATTGAAAAGGTTAAGGTTTGACTTGTGCTCCTAAGTTTATTGGGCACATATGAAGTTCTCAAACATTTTATCTATTGGAGCCAAAGTGAAGGACTAAAGAACCCTGATACCAGAGGATTATCAAACCTACGGGAATCAGGTATCATTTACCACTGCTTGGGTTCAGGTGCACAACTGACTATGTATACCTCATCCACCTATCTCACAGCTCATGTCTCATACCTCTCTGAATACTTCACAGTGGAGTTGCACCCATGTGCAGACTCCAAAGTGTAACCATTCTGAAAAGTCATTATTAAGGTTTGAACAGACCATTCACTTGAATGTATCAGCCAGGCAAGAGAAATCCTTCATGCTCTAAAGAAGTACACCCAAGCTCTCAAAGTCTCTTCATTCAGAGATATAGAGAAGGCAGGGAAATTGTACCTTCCAGTAAGTGCTGAACAGGTTTGTTTTGCACAGACTGTGGTCGAGGCAGCACCTCCATAGAAAATGCTTAAATCCTTTATTATGTCTGTACCTTCTTCAAAAAGGACTCTCATACCAGCATTGGTTATTGAGAGAGCATTTTCCCGTCTTGGTGCTTGTCGAAATGCACAGACATACTCCCCCTAAGCAAGATTAGACAGAAGTGCAGACATGTAAATATCTGAAAGTAAAATTTGTTATTGCACTAAGTGAAGCAAGAGAATAAAAAATGAAGAGCACAAATTGAACTTCCTGAGCATTCAAGACCATACACTCCCTTCTCTTCACCTTTCAGTAGCTTTACCATCTTTGATTTTCTAGCAGCCCATACCAATTCTCTGCATCTACCATCATCTACACAGTTCACATGACCTAGACTTCTTCATGGTAGATAGCTGGAAGACAGGGATCTTATGGAGTGGAGCTGCATTTTTAACAGGAACAAAAGCTTACCGGCTTCAAAGTGTTGCCAAGCTTCAGTACTCAGATAACATGACCCATAATTCTAAGATCCTGTTACTCAGTTCAGCAACATTTATGGAAGGACCATGCACATGTCCAATATTACCTCATTTTAAGAAAAATCCTCAAGAGATGACAATGCTATACCTGCTTGATGCCAACCATATCACAGATAAGCAGCCTGCTTTGGTTAGGATTATGGCAGCTTGTCCAAGACCCCATTCTGTATGGGGTCTAGATAATTGCTATTGCCCTCATCATTTTAGGGTAAACTTCTGTCTGAATATCACTCTTTATATATCACCAGCTACCTGCTAAGTTGTGTACTTTGGCTGAAACTGGGAAATAGTATGGCACTGACAGGGTCAAATGAAGGGAATTCAGAAAGTGAGTAGTAATAGTGTTACTTTAAACACAAGGATTATGCCCCCCACCTGCTCTTTATTTAATAGTCTTTAACTCTGCATAAAGCAAACCTAAACAAACTAGTAACTTACCTTCCTAGAATGAGGAATATGGACAGAGACTAAGATCTCTTCTGGTGTAATGGTATTGTTACCAACTCCTGCAAAAATATCACTCAAAGGAATCCGTCGCTTTTTTCCTAAAACAAATAAATAAATAAATAAATAAATAAAAAATCCCAAATCCAGAAACCTCTGTACAATTGTGCAATTAACATTTATCAAACATATTTTAATTGGCAAGAAATACCTGCAGCCTTCCTGAGTGGGTAATAACTACAGTGTTTTCCTAACAAATTCTTAGTGGCATGCTGTATAAATAAAAATGAGTGCTCCATCTTCCATAGTGTCATCACACCGGAGTCCTAAGAAAGCGCCCAGAGATCAATCCTCATTCTATAATCCTCCCTTCTGATGCTGCCACAGTGCTCCCATCCCCACTCCTATTAATCTGTTCCAAATCTCCTCACTGCTGTCATCGTTACCTTTCTTTCTAAAACATAAATAATTAGGAAGAAAACTGAATGGGAGAGAACTGCTGCAAGTTGGAAAACAAAAACAATTTTTGTGTTTGTGGGGTTGTGTGTTTGTTTTCACTGTTCAGGGATTTTGAACATTTCTAGGAGTCCAGAAGAGAATAAACACTATTGCCTTTTCCTTTCTCTTTTTGGTAGATTATTCTAAAAGTGATCATGTTTGATATTCTATGATACGTACTATTAAAGGTGGAATTTTCAAAAGGAAAAAGGACAAAATTCTGCAAGGAACCTGAATCTATAAAAGCTATTTGAATACTTAAACTTCATCTATGTTACATCAGGTTTGCCAATATCGCTGATCAGCTAAGCTAGCAAGCCTTCTGGAAATGCAATATTTTAACACATATAATTGATGTTATGAATTGGCTCAAAGTGTTTTGTTGGTAGAACTGCAACTGTACTAGTAACACAATTGTCAAGTAGCATCATTGTTCTGCAAGAACAGAGGCATGATCATTGTACAGGAAATTCACAGTGATTCACCAGTGTGGAATTTAACCATGTGTTTGACAGATGAAGTCAAAGGGGATTTTTTACTAGTCTTCTGTGACTTTTCACATGCCGCCTAAGGGGTTCAACGCATTTTTAAGTAAATGATTTCTTATGACTAGACACTATTTATCTTGCAGTAGCCCTGACCTATCACAAGACTTTCTATAACACGGTAATCTTCTGTGTCATTTTTAAAAGGTTCACATATTAGAATACTCCCATCGCATTCAATGAATATTGTTAATCACATTCCTGAACAATGAACTTTACAGCAAGGTTATTTTCTTCATGTTTTTCATGTTATGTGTGATGATGACACTGTAACCTGTTCATCCTAGGATATAATCTAGCATTAAAATTGCATTTCTCAGATATAACTCGTGTGACAGCAAAACTTTAGTAAAGGAGTTTTATTTTGATAAAATCTGAATCTCAAAAATAGCACTGTTAAGAATAGCAGCACTGGTGTTTTCTGGATTTTTGCCTTTGCAGTTCCATCCACAATGTTCTTGGTTTACATACATAAAGATTATTGTATAATCCCACCTGCGATAGGGCAATAATGCACCCTACGAAGGTGCATTTTCTCTTACACTGTGATCTAAGATAAATACTAAAAACTAATAGTGCTTCTGCAATCTCCTTTCCTTGAACAATCCACTTTTCCTATGTTTCACTGACTACTATTTGGTAAAGACAACCTGTCTGACAGGTCTTTTGCCCCACAATGTCAAACTATGACGGAAGAATTCATAGAAATCACACAGCATAAGTTTTTAAGCATCTGTTCCAACGAATCCTGGCTCAGAAACAACCCCTTAAAGAATGTGTATGTCAGGGTATTAGGTGGTCTGAAACGGCAACATCCACTCTGTCTGGATCAAGGGCGAAAAGGGGACAAGCCATCCAGAAGAGAGAGCATGCAATTCCAGGCCACCAGATAGCTCCTGTTTACTAATAAGTTTCATCAAGGTAAGGTAGAGTACAAGAAAAGGAAAGCAACAGGGAGAGGGGAGTATATATACAGCAATGAAAGGAAATGAGCATAGAAAAAGGTGCTTGACTAGGAACTCCTGTATCAAAAGTACCTGTGAGGAACAAGAAGCCAGAGATCTTCTGAGGGCGAGAGGGTGATTTTAAACCAGTGGCAAAGGATCAATTACAGGAAAAAAAACCAAAACAAAACAGGGGGGTGGGGTGGTAATATACAGCTACTCAAATTGTGAGGTTTTAAGAGTGCTCATAGTAATTCGCTGACTACAGAAGTACACGTGATCTGGTTGGTCTGAATGCTTACCCTTCACAAGAGAAGCTTTGACACGTTCTACTTTTGCCAACTGCTTCTCTTGCAGATGAGAGTGGGAAAAGGGTTCCTTAACAAATTCCTACCTGTTGTTATTTCCTCTCTACCCCATAAAATAGGATCCTGTACCTCTGGCACTATTACAGAGACAGGCTATGTCCTCTTACCTCTTGAAGCCAGACTGAGCACACAATTGCTGGCTGCCAGAACCGGATTCAGGTCTGAGGTGGATTTTCTACTTATGATGTTTCCACCTAATGACTTGAAAAAAAGAAATTTATGTAGGCTTTCTCCATCACCTTCACATTTTTATGTTAAGTGACAATATAACATGCAGACAATATATAAAATTATACATACTGAAGCTCAAAAAAAGATGATAGAAAATTCACTGCTATCAACAGAAATAAAAATACAAGTTTTACACACACTCAGGAGCAATTTCACATTTGTTACAAACATTACTGCAAGTAATGCACAACATACAGCAACATTTCTTATCTGTTCTCCACCCAGAGTTCTTAGTTGTTTCAAGACAGCACAGAAAACCTTTGTCTTCTCTTCAGGGAACTCTGAGATCGCATTTGTCAAAACATCTTTGGCTACAGAGAGGCTGCAGGCAGCTCCCAGAGTTAAACCTGTAAGCAAAAGATTATGAAAGTGTGATGTGCACATTGTTTTATTGCCTAGGTATTAAGCTATATTCTGATCTGTTCCAGCAGACTAGAGGGAGGACTGCTCATGTAGAACAGAGACAGATATAAGGGGAGAGGCCTTTGCATATTACAGGGGCTGTGACCTTTCGTTTCAGGAGACTGAGGGTAAAATTTCATGAAATGATGAAATTGAGCTTATAGCTCACCACTTCTACTGTAAGGGAAATCCCTTCTCTGCTTCCAGCTGTCCATTGTAACTGCTTATCTTGCACCAACTTTGAGTAAATGTTTAGGTAACAATTCACTCAAAGGTGAGCCAGCTTCAAAATGCTTTCAACAGGCTCTTCCTACTTTTAAACATGATTTTCATCATAATTTGACCTTGCTTTGCATATGTACATTCTAGCTATTCTCCTACGGTATGGGTTGGTAGATTCTACAAAAAACCTCAAACAGTCCTAACACTGAATACTGTATTCTTTTTCCCACTAAAAAGACAACTGATAACTATATGCATTTATTTGAGTAGTTAGAATTTTAAGTTTATTCTTTTAAAAAACACCTATATTGTAAAAACGAAAACAGCACCTTTCTATTCAAAATTATTAATACATTTCATGTAACGTATGAATGTTTTGAATGAACACTGGAATTCAATAAAAACTGTAAATCAAAAGATACATCATTTTAAATGGCTTTTTATTAATCAGGTAAAGCAATACTAAATTTTGTATATCTAAAACAAAAATATAATCAAAACATGTTTTGCATTTAAATCTGATTCAAGAGAAGAAATATTATTTCTGGCTGACAAACTAAACTGCATATCTCTCATTTTAGAACTAGTAAGTCTCACCTTCTCATAGGTTTTATTTATAGATTTAAAACCCTAGTAAACATTCTGCCTGCTTCTTTCCAATTCCTAACTACTTTTCAGCTAAGAACAAAGTAGTCATTGACTAGAACTGCATGACTGATCTGAAATGAAAAAGATACTCTACGTGTAATGACAAACCTGTCAAATACAGTTTACCACTTCAAAAAAATGGCTTCAGGCATATAGCAAGTAATTTTCATCAGATATAAAGATTCACTTTCCTTAAAATTTTGGCAGTAAACTTCCACAACATAATTTATATTTTATTAATTTAGGCTACTATAGGAAGTTCAAATCCATTTCTAGTTGTTATTTCTAATTTCAATAGAATTTATATAAAAACTAAAACCTAGCATAACTTATAAAAAAAATTTGTGTTTCTCATATATATATAAATTTAGGTACAAAATTTTTAATCTACAATAATTAATGCTGTTATGATTAAGAATAAGATTAGCTGTGCCAGTTTAATCACAGCCTTTTTTCTAACGCAGACAAGCATGCAATGTTGCTAACTCTCTCTGCGGTTCTGTATCAGTGTTTCTCTGATATATAGCACAGTGTGGTAGAGAGATCACAAAGCAAATACTGCATGACTTAGCATCAGACCCAGTATTACCAGAATAATTACCCTTGCACTATTATGACTATAGGGGCCCAAGATAATATTGCTGGTCAGTACTGCACCGTGTCATGAAGACAAAACTGTATCATGCACTGGGACAGTGGCCATAGCCATCCTGACATGGGAAAGAAGCAAGCATGCTTAGGAATGAGTTGCACAGTGCTTCACATCTTTGGCACTTTGGAATGACGCAGTGTGCCTTACTGCAGAAGAATCTCCTACATCTGAACAAAGTAAAGTCTACTGACCATCTTCCGTGTATTTCACCACATTCAGATCTGGGATCCTTGCAGGAGCAATAACAACTGGATGGAACACACCTCTGAATTTCATCTCGGGTCCTGCCAGATAGGAACAGACTTAGACAGAAGACATTTTCCATAATGACCACTCCAACTTAGTCAAGAGTGAGCTTAAGGATGAAAATGGAAACATAAGAATAAATGTAGCCCCATGCCTCCCATGCACGCTGGAACCATGGCAACAAGAGCCATTCTGGCTGTATACATACCCACACCGGTGTTCCCAACCACAAGAGGTGCTTTGGGGTGGGCAGCTTTCAGATCCAGTAATTCGTCTAAGCTTACAGGAGAAATCCATGTCATTCGCTCCCCATGAAAAAACAAAGTTCTTTTTGGTTGATTCTCAGCCATTCTCTGATGGGGAAATATGGTAGATGTAAATATTTAAGACATGTAGATAGGTGCAAGGTCCAATAGACACTAGACTTCAAGCCAAACGAAGTTCTTAAATAATGGCAGTTCTACTTAATCCTTCAAAATTGGACAGAAATGGGACTGTTATGCTGACTCTTTACACAGTGGTGAATTTCAAGACTACATGACTACATGGGTGAAATGACTTCAATTAATTACAATGGCCTAATAAACCAGATTGACAATAAATAGCCCCCAAGCAAAAATGTAGGAATAGATCCTGCAATTGCTGACATTATTATAAAAGTGGTAAAAAAATCTTTAGGGAGGTGTTTGCACACTTAGCTTGCTTGGAGGTCACCAATGACACTGGAAGCAGCATCCTTTTCTAGATTAAGCATGCATGTGGATGTCTCTGGCTGTTTTAGCACCGTTCACTGATCATTTGGAAATAGCTTGTGAACTGGTGGTGGTACAAATACATGGTCAAGAACCCCTGTCCCACAGTTAATCATCCTTTCTCCGTAAGCTGCCAGCTACTTACAGAGAATTTGGCTTTGAATCTATAGATTGACAATAATGTAAAGCAAATAGCTGTAGTTTTTTCTAGGGCAAATACTGTTGTCAATAATTAAGGATGCCTGACACTTTCCATTCCAGTGCCCTTGTGTCAGCTGGTTATACTTTTGTCATACTTTAATCACTGGGGTTAAACACTCCCCAGTCTGGGTGGCTACCTGAGGCTGACATTTTAACAGAAAAGACAAAAAAACCTATTAAGCCACCAAAAATGGGGAAAATGCATTTTTTTTGCCAATGTTAAAACATGTTTGCCATTCAGTTTGCTGAGAAGCATTTGTATTTTCAGATGCTGCACTGAAAACCCAGTTTAGGTTACTTCTTTGACTTTTCACCTAATACCTAACTTTGCAACTGCATTTTCCCAATATGCTTATTTTTTTAACGTGAATATTCAGTAAGATCACTGAGGAAAAAAAAAGAATGACTATAATTTTGGTTTATATTAAAGTGCTATGACATTTCTTCTGCTGAATTACTGCTAAACAGGACCTCAGAATGAGTTCTGAACTATGGACTACTAAGGAAAAGACAGAGTTAAAGAATAGTTTATAAGCAGCAAAAATTACCATTAGCTCTGGAGGAAATATAAGCTCCTGGGTGGGATCTAAGGGCTGGAATTCATCTATTGAAAATAGGCTGGTGGAAACCTTAAAAAGAAAGAAAACAAGCAAAGGCAAAGAATTTGCTCTCATCATTAATTCCGTAAATTAAAAATAAGGCAACCCCAAAACCAAACCACGATGATCCCACTGAAGTCAGTAGAAAATTAGTCATTCCATTATTATTTGGATTTGGTGCTAAATTACCATGCACCATTTGGAGCTGCTGAGGTGAAGGAAGTGTTCATAACAGTTTCTCCAAATTCACTGCTAACACAAATGACAGTGTAGAGGCAAGCAACTGAAAGACTAACTACAGAAAACTGAGAACAAAGTCCAATATTCATATGGATAAGAGGTTTCATGTAAAATTACAATCATAATTCTATTTTTCAAGAGTGAACTAGTTATTCAGACTTAAGCCAGCAGTTAGATTCCTAAGAGATCAGTGCTTACATTCAGATCAACGCTGATCACTGAATTAAGACAATTTCACATATGTCCTGATTTCTTGCATAATATGATGATCACTGTATGTGACCTCACCATAGCTGAGATTAATGGTATTCCTGAACTTGAAAAGCTGCTCAAATCTCAGGTCTGGAGACCCAATCTATTTTATACCAACTATCTGCCACATTGTCACCACCTCATACAAATATACGCAGAGAATCCTTAATTTTTAGAAATATTTCCAAATTTGTGAGGAATAATACAGGATCTTATTTTACAACTAATATTATGTGAATAAGGTGGAGGATTAAAATGACAGACTATACTGCATTTACTTTAATTACAAGAAAAAAGACAAGCAATATTCTTTCTATTCAGTTTTATATCTATATAGGACAGGTAAAATACTTAAAACCCTACCTTCTCTTCCTTGTCAAACAAATCATCTTCCTGATCAGAGCAACACTTTCCATTTGCCTTCCTTTGACAACAAACTGATTCCTAAAGTAGGAATATTCCATTAGTGAAACACTGCCCAGAAGGTCAATTAGTTAGAGTCTGCTTAAGCCAGTGTCTATTTCAGTAAAATTCTAGATGAAGTTTAATAATAAGCTAAATTGGAAGGATTGTGTTTTAAAGAAGCGATACTCAAAACCGACTTCAAATCATCAGATGTTGAAGTCCTTAACACAAAATAATTCATACTATGTGAAATTCAGTTGACCTTGTGAGAGCACACTTAGATGGCCTATATTATTTCTTTTACCCACTGTTCACTCTCTCATCTTTCACTGTAGGTTTCTGAAATGTTGCATTACATGATAAATTACTAAGAACATTAATGCAAATTCTGCTTTTATTTATGCCAGTACTGAACCACAGTAAAACACATGCAGTTATTTCAGATTACTCTTCATAACCTAGGTTAGACACCAAGTTCATTTGTGTTAATCAATTTTTATAATGTGTTAGGCCACTATAAGCCTTACTCAGACCTACATCTCTTAACAGAAGAAAGAGATGATCTTCATGAAAATCTTGATAGTTTGTATACAGATACACGCACTAATGGGCACAATCCAGTATTCCTATCATCACTACTACTTACCTTACAGAAGGTTTTACAGGCATCTAGGATTGGCCTATATCCAGTACAGCGGCACAAGTTTCCTGATGAAAAAAACCGATATCAGTAAGAAAAAGCTTTGTTCTAATGCACGTGTCTTTAAAATGTCTTTATATGAGGTTTGTGTTTTTGAAGCTTAAAGAGAAGTGGTAGCTCTCCAAAAGATAAAAAAGATCAGTGTCACAAGACTTGGGACCCTGCAGCTCCAGAGTTGAAAACCTATTGTTTCAAGGTGAGTATGACATACTTGATAGTTGCACTAGAGGGAATGCCAACTACAGCTTAATATGCAGGAGAATAAGAAATTGTGTAATATTCTTCACCCACTCAAAATGTTTTTCTCCTTCCCCGTGACTTATTTCTAATAGTGAAGGAAGTTAGCATGATACCTCCACCTAAGTTCACTTCAGAATAACAGGAAATGCTTTTGGTTCCACTCTGACTCTAGAGAACAGATGACAGAACGCTATTTTACCTGCAATCTGCAATAAATGCTCACTCTTTCCCTTAGTGAATATGGTCAGCATCTCTCTATCTTATTTGACTGTCTTATTCTTTCCAGCAAGAGGCTCTCCTATGAGGTTTATGACATTCTAACTCCAAATGTAATGGGATCTCAAGAGATGTTCAGATGCCACTACTTTTCCAACATGACATAATTTTTGCACATCTAATTTAAAGCACTTCAAAAGACACATATGGGGATGTCCTGAACGTCCCTGAAACGATCCGCAGCTCCATGCTTCATTTTCCTGAAGAAGGACAGGGAATACAAGTTCTGTATCCAGTAGGAACTCTGCTGGGAAGCACTATTTGTGTGAAGTGCATACATGCATACATGCAAGTGTACTGACACAGACATGCACTCACGCAAAGTATCTGAAGAAATAGTTTGAGGACATATCTACAAATTAAAAAGTGGCAATATTTACCAGCCAGAGCTGCAATCATCTGTTCTGGAGTTGGTTCTGGGTAGTTTCTTAGCAAAGTGTATATGGACATCACCATCCCAGGGGAGCAGAAACCACACTGGGAGCCATGGCACTTGGCAAGCCTTTCCTGAAATGAAACACCATAAATAGCATTCCTTCCAGTGTACATCACCAGTCTAATGAACTCCTAAATGGGAAACACCACATCAAATGTGGTCTTTGTAGTAAATCAGACTTTTAAAGTAAAACAATTTACACAATCTCAAATAAGGATTATTAATTTGGGTGTGATGCCCAGGCACATCTCACTAAGGAAGCTAATTAACCTTCAGTGGACTTCTACCTTTTTTGCCTTCATACTGAAACATCAGCTGAAGGGGCATTGTCCAAGATGTGCCATTAGCCCAAAAAGAGCACAAGCCCAATCCACCCCAACGATTCTCACATACTATTTGATCAGGCTTGATCAGGCAAGATCCATCATGAGCCATATCTCATCAGCCTTGATCAACCATCAGAAAGTTGTGTTGTCATCTGTTATCATTCAGCAGGGAGAATAATCATCATCTGAAATTCCCATGCCCTAAAAGCACTGCCTCTCAAGCCGGCCCATACAAAGGAAGAAATCAATAACCCTCTCACACAGCGATACTGTACTCTCACCTGAACTGGGTGAACCCTGGTTTCTGTACTTCCAACACCTTCCACTGTGGTCACTGCTGCACCATACAAGCAGCAAATGGGAAGCAAACATGCATTTGCTGAGTAATGTCTTTGGAACATAAAGGAGAATAAATAACATCAATATTATTTTATTAAAGATGCATGAATATTATTTTGCAGTCAATCAAGACATAGTCTATGCTTACAAAGCAGTCATTATCATCACACTTAGAAGGAGAAGAGAATAAGCTTTACAGAAAGGATCACTTACTAGCTGTGCCTCTTGTCCCCAGTATAAAACCCACATCTATGGGGCCAGTGTTCTGTAGTATTTACATTTTCCTTAATACTTCAGTCTTTTCTAATTGCCCTCTTGTCTCTCCTGCTTACAAGCAACTTGCCAAGTGCATTTTGGAGGAGCAAATGAAGGAAGGGTTGGTGTAGTAAAGAATTACTGCTCAAATTTATAAATAATATTTCTGACTCAAAGGAAATTTTTATGTAAATATAATTCTGAATAGGAACAATACACCAAAAATGAAAATTCTTCAAAGCTTTTCAGCATCAGCAATAAAATGTTTTAGTTTACTAAAATTAAAATGTTTCAAGTGTCATTCTGACTGCTTCAATTTCAACTCTTAGAATAAATGTAAACATTTTATTTGCATGAAATGAAAATGCAAATGTTTCATTGCATTTTCAACAACACAATTGTCAAAAAGAACAACTAGAACATTTTGACTTTTTCCTTATATAACGCAGTTGCCAAAACGCAATTGCCAAACATAATGCAATTGCCAAAAAGAACAACTAGAACATTTTGACTTTTTCCTTACCTAAAAAAATATTCAACTGACAATGACACGTTACTATTTAACAATTTGACTGGTGTTTTCTCAATTTAAAAGTTATTTATTCCAGTTTTTAGTTAATGAAACTCTGGGTTTGAGTATCAAAGTCCTTTCTGTGGGTAGGCTGTAGGAAGGGAGTTCAATATTAAAAGGTCTGGTAAGACTCAAACTTCTGCCTGCCCTGTCTTCTCACCAGTCATATGACACTGCGGGTTTTGTCTGGGACAGAGTTGACTTTCTTCACAGTAGCCAGTATGGGGCTATGTTTTGGATCTCTGAGAGAAACTCAGTTGATAACACGGGGATGTTTTAGTTACTGCTGAGCAGCACTTACACAGAGTCAAGGCCTTTTCTGCTTCTCACACCACCCCACCAGCGAGTAGGCTGGGGGAGCACAAGGAGTTGGGAGGGGACACAGCTCAGCGTATAAAGCTGGGAGAAGGAAAGGGGGGGAAGTTTGGAGTGACGGTGTCTGTATTCCCAGGGAACTGCTACGTGTGATGAAGCCCTGCTTTCCTGGAGGTGGCTGAACACCTGCCTGCCAGTGGGAAGTGGTGAATTAATTCCTTGTTTTGCTTTGCTTGTGCACACAGCTTATGCTTCACCTATTAAATTGTCTTTATCTCAACCCATGAGTTTTCGCACTTTCACCCTTCCTACTCTCTCCCCTCTCCCAGCAGGGGGGAGTGAGCGAGTGGCTGTGTGGCGCCTAGTTGCCAGCTGGGGTTAAACCATGACGCAGAGCTATGGGTAGAAGCCACATTCTAGTCATCAATAAAAAGGGTGTTAAATGTATGCCTCCTGAAAAGAAAACTCCTCACAGGAGCTATCAGCATATATGAGCAAATTAAGCACTTGAGAATGATATATCAGCAAATTTGCAACATAGCTGAATCAACAGTATTTTCTACAGCATTCTCTTTCAGATTAAAGTGACCCTTTGGATTCTTTCACTATTAAGTACAGATTCTACAAATTTATTTATACAGTTTCATATCTGGAAGTGGTATCTACAGCCATAAAATTGTGTGGTTTTCCAAACTGTTTGTTAAGGATACCGTATCTTCTTTGAAGATGGCTCATAAGTTGATATCATCACCGTGCAGGCACCACAGCCACCTCCTCCACAGCCATACTTAGTTCCTGTAAGACGGACTGAAAATGCTGTCATTAGGGAAAAAGAAATAAATCAGGTTGCATTCTGGCCTTTATTCTGCACAAAAGCTTGAGGCCACCTTTTTCCTGAACCACTAAGGAACATGGAATTGGTTTGGTATGCTAGCCTATGCATCAGACTCCTTTCTATGTTGGAGTAAAATTTTTAGTGAAAACAAGATTGAAGCTAAGGAATGACATGACCAAAATCCTGTACTCAAGAAAATAGAAAACTTCATTTCAACTCCTTTTGGAAGAGAAGTAAGTTGGGATAGAAAGAGGAAGTAAAAATAGTTTCCCAAGTGAAAATATGAAAGAAACATGTAATAGGCAAAATAGCTATATACCTGACGTTCCAGTGGAACACTAAAACCAATATCCCTTTTTTTCCCAGAAGGCCCATTCATAGTCAGGATATTAACCTTGCCTCTCATCTGAAAAAATCAGACTTACAAGAGAAGTACTCACTTCTATGAACCTGGAAGAGTGGCCAATCCTTAGCTATGAACTGATAAACAGCTAATTTGATGTTCTACAGCCACCAAAAGGAAGATACCTTACTCTCTATTTCTTCTGTCTTTCCTCTTGCCAACATTACCTGCTCCAAAAACCAAGACCTCTCACACCAAGTCTTTTTCTCACCAGTCCCTTCTAACTAATGATGAACTGACTAATTAGCAACTGAGACCCTAATCCAGCTGGGAGACTTCTACAGAACTCCTATCAGGCTGCACAAATACCAGCCAAAAGGTTCTTAGGTTTCTTTGTGGGGGGAGAGGAACACACATACACATCATGCCTGATTGCATAACGCTGTTTAGGAAACTAGGCTAAAAATACAGCAGCCCAAGGAAGAGTATTTGGCTTAAGAAAGACACATCATTTAATATGGTTGCTTTATCTTAAGATAAAACACTTAAGTGTGTGACTTAAGGGAGTCACAACTTCCTTAACCTGGAAAATCACCTTTTAATTATAATTTCTGAGAACTTTGTTCTAATAAGGCTTTCAAATGAGTGATTTATTTGAAGTGACTTTCAAATAAGGGAACAGACAAGAAAAGGATACGTCTCTTTCGCAGGTAAGATAACAGCATTTGTTCAGGATCGGCATTTTTCTCTATTACCTGCAGTAAGAAATGAAAAACAAGGTTTAACAAAGAAACCAAGGATTTTCAAAATACAAGGCACAGACTATATTCTCACAAAGCCAGAAGAGAATCCTTCTCTAGTTCCCTGTCACAGAACTAGACTAATTGCAAAGACCACAGGAGAGTTTGGGCTCCTTCTGGAAATTCCCTCTCGGACAGATATGTTTCCAGGAAAGAAGTGCCAGGGCACCTTGCAACTACTAAAAATAACTGCTGCTCAGTGAAAGCTCATACTGAGGCCACACTAGAAGTAAAAATGCAGGAGAATTTTACTACAATGGAGGCAGCATAGCATAAAGAATGTTTTGCACATTTTTAGAGTGTCCCTGACAATTTAACCTACTGGGATGAACACTAGAGAAGCCTGCAAGACTGTCAGCAGGATCCAGTTTTCTTCTAGCTTTAGTTATATAAACTTTCACTTGCCGTTAAGACTAACAACAGAGAGCAACAGAAACGCCTAACATTCTTGATTGATTACAGCGTTTCTGATTCCATTGCTTAGAATCAGCTAGTCCAGTTATACTGAATCAACAGCCAGCTTAATTCTTGTAATGTTATCTTTGGCCAGTATGTTGGCCAATCATCCATATTCTGGCACCTGAGTCTTGCTGACGTTCTGTTGTGCCTCTGAAACTCTGATACCATTTGATACCCCTTCTCCAGTACCATTGAAGATGAGAAGCCAGGCATGTACACATGAAAAACTAGTTTGCTTGCCAGCCAAATTTGATACCCAGCTGAAATTTAATTTCTTTTTGACGTGTTTTTTCCCTCAACGCAGCAGAGCTAGCTAAAATAGGATGTTGTAATCATGTTTGTCCTCTTCTGCTGCCTCTCCCCATCTAACAGCACCTGCTGAACGCAGAAGAGCATTACCTAACTAAAGTAATATGGGGGGGCAGATTCACTTCTTTCCAGCAAGATGGGAAGGAGTGCTTCTGGAAGCTTGCGTGAGCATTCAGTTAAGCCTGAGGAAACCAAATCTGTGCCCACACTCTTCGGGGTTACTCCTGGAACAGCAGCCGCCCTTTCTCCACGCTTTCTGGACACTTACCTTCCTCCCATTCACATAGAAGATCAGGTCATCAGCAGCCGCTCCTTGCGGAGACATCGCGCCCGAGCCCCGGAACCAGCCGCAGCTGGACGGGCCGCGGCAGGCGGGGCGGGGGCCACGGCCGCGGGGGGCGGGAGCGAGGCGGTCCCAGCGGCACCGCGCCCGCCGCCGGGGGCTGAGCCGCCGTGCCCCAAAACGTGAGCCGTCACTTGTTCCTGACATCGAGAGCCAATCACGCAGTTTAGATACTGGATTCTCTTAAGGTATATTCAAACCTCACACTTTCCCAAATGACATATATGTTCGTTCCTTCAGAGCAAAATGGAAACGTGAGCATTGTTAACTGTTGTGACATTAACAATAAAATCTCCAAAGGTAATTTTAAACTGTTGTAAAATCCAGCAATGTAGTGGTCATGATCCCAATGGGAATTTTGTATACATACCTGCACTCACAAAATAATCACAGTAACTTCCAGGTATTACAAGCATTTGTAAGGGCTACTTGTGCAAACAAGCGTTTATAGCATCATAAATATTTTCTTGCTGTTTAAATACATAGAATTAATTTTCCTACAAATTTTAAAACAACTGAAGTCTTCAGTAGTGGTAAACTAAAATATTAAATGTAAAAAATGGGAAAAAATGTAAAAAAAAAAATGATTGAATATGAGAAAAAGCAACTTTGAAGTGATAAAAAAGAGTTCAAATTACCTTCTCCTCAGAAAAATAGTCTTAATCCCTGCATCAGCTGCAGATTAATTTTTATCTCAACTGAGCTGTTTTTACATCTTTGTCCTGGCAAGAGCTTCTAATACATCAACTGATCTGGTAAAAAAAGCACATTTGGTGAAGATTCAACAGGCAACATCACATTATTCATGCAGTATGTAAAATAAGCAACCACTGTACAGAACAATTAAAAGAACTGCATCCTAGAAAACAAAGTCAATTGTCTCTGTGTATAGAACATCAATTTGAGCAACAAAACCAGTAAGGATGGAGAAAACAAGGAAAGAAGGGCAGTAGCAACAGTAACATGATTTCAGAGTTACTGAAAATAACTTCTGCACATCTTCAGGTCATTTTCTTTATCCTCAGTTACTTGGAAAGATATCTATACTAAACGGAACAGAAGAAACTAAGGCATAAAGCCCTGGGCCTTCTACTTTTATTGAAAATGACATGCTTTTATTTGGAACACCAGAGCAGTCTAGCAGGTAACACCTGAGGCTGCGTGGAGCAACAGGACCTTCACTGAAAAAATAATTAAAACCATCTCAAAAAAGATTGGGATTTTTTTTCTGAGAAAAGGAAGCATGTGCTTCTATTTCCAGCTTTCAAACCATGGGCAAGAGAGAAAAAACAACTGTTTTTAAAAAAGCACTGTGTTTTGCTTCTGCAGAGCCAGCACAGGGAGCGCAAGTGGTAACAGATACTTCTTTTGCATTTCTAATGACACAGCTGGTGATGCTGATAAATGGCAAAAGCTAGCAAGAACATTTTGGTTAAAAAACCCTAAACAATTAATTAGAAACTTGGTAAAAAATACACGAAAATGTATAAAAATATTCTATATGTAATTCTGTTTAAAACAACATTGAATTTTCATATGGTGGAATACTTTTTTTCCTGTGAGGTTCTTGCTGTCCTTATCACTGTTACTTATCGTCTTTGCATGGTCTCTGGAACTGGTGACCAGAGCTAGACAAGCTCTGTTTAGGGGATAAAGTCCCCATTGTAAACTACCTTGCTAGTGGAATATTTAACTCCAAATTCATACATGGAATGTTCTACAAGATATTTGGGAAACTTCCTTGGAGCTACAGACTCTCATTTAAAAAAAAACAAACAAACCCCAAAAAAAACCCCCAAAAACAAACGAACGAAAAACCCCCAAACCCACAACAGAAAACTTAAATCTTTGTAAATAATGCTTTTGTGTCTCTTTGCTGCTTATGGTTATAGTTTCAGACCTACATGTAGAATGGAGACACCTGAAACTATATCCAGCTTTCCATGCATGACTCGTTTTTTCTGTCAGAATATGCAGCTGAAATTCTGGCAACTCACAGGAGAAGGACATCAGTTTCCCTTGTTGAACTTCACGAGATTCCTCTTGGCCCATTTCTCCAGCCTGCCCAGGTCCCTGTGAATGGCAGTGGAACCATCCAGTGTTTCAGCCACTTCTCCCATTTTTGTATCAACTGCAAATCTGGGTAGTCTGCACTCTCTTTCATTATACAGGTTGTTAATGAAGATGTTAAACAGTACTGGCCCCAGGGTGAAACCCAAGGGAGCTCTAGTGTTTTGCCTCCAACTGGAGGCAAACTGGATGCTTCTGATCACAACCCTTTGGGGCCAGTGCTTCATCCAGTTTTCAATCCACCTCACATTGCACTTAACTAACAGATACTTTGTCAGCTTGTCTGTGGAGTTTTGTCAGACACAATGTCAAAAGCCTTACTGAAGTTGAGACAAACAACATCTACTGCTCTCCCCTCACCCACCAACCTAGTTTTCTCACAGCAGAACACTACTGGGTTAATAAAGCATCATTTCCCCTTTGTAAATCAATGGCAGCTACTCCCAATCACCTTCTTGTCTCTAACACGTGGAAAGAGTTTCCAGGACTATTTTCTCCATCAGCTTCCCAGGTTACAATAGAAGCTACAATGAAGTACAAAGAGTACAGTCTGGTTTGGTATTTTTAAGAATATATTATGAATTAAAGAATATCAGTTACACCTCTTAAAAAGAGGTGTACTGTAACACACCAAAGGTCCAGCTAACCAAAGATCTCATCTCTGGAAGTTTCAACAGTGAATGCCTTTGGAAACAGTATAAGAATTTCTAATGCAGGGCTATTTTCTTTCTGGCTGCCTCTAGCACATACTCTGGACACAAGACTTCTCTCTGTTATTCCCCAAGATGAGACTTCCTCATTCAAATTTCAGTGTGATTCTGTCAAATCCAAAAGTCAACTATCACACACACACACACAAAGGGACTGTCTCCAACTATTTCAGTAGATTAATCAAAATTTGGGATGCCTGTGTTTGTTCCAACCAGGATTTACTCATAGTAAATATGAAAAACACTAAAATTCCCAAAGATTATTTATTTTTGATTCTCATGAAAATGTACACTTTTCTTACAAATTAAGAAGTGCTGCAAAACCTTTGAACAGAATTATAAACTAGTGATCAGAGATGCAAAACATGGAGTGAAGCCTAACTTGTGTTTTCCTTCCTCAGTAAAGTATTCTGTGTCCCTTATATAGACTCCTTTCCAGGAAATTCCATACCTGAAGACTTTTATTAATCAAAGAACAATAAGCACTCTATGCTGCTAACCATATATATATAGTTTTAAAATTGTACCCATTTTAGAAGAATTGTTCGTAAAGGCAATTCGCTTTTCTTCAAATCAATTTGGATTTACTTTTAAAACTTCTTTTATTTTTTACTTTATAGACTGGAGAATTCAGGAATTGTGTGTCTGTGAACTGATCCCCACGCCTTAATTTGCTGTAAACAAAAATAAAAGACATAATGTATGAATATCACAAAGCACCTATGTAACTACAATTATAATACCAATTCGAAATGGTAAATACTCTCAGTGAAAGCTTGATACACCAAAGAAATTAGATTTATGGAAAATAAATGCGTCTGAAATAGGAAGGCATAGGTAACTGTTTTCCAAATGAATGCTAAAAATAGTAGTCTTTTTATGTATCATATTAGTATGTGAGTAATTGTAACTTACTCCTAGAAGAAAAAACACAAAAATTATTTATACCAAAAGCTTAACAACATGCATTCAGGACAGTATACTTGAAAATCAAATATAAATAGGAGACAGGAATCTAAAATCTTGAGTGACATCCACATTTTTATTCTGTGATTAGTTACCGACTCTCTCCAGAAGTACAGAACTTTATCATTGTGGGGTAAAAGAGGGGACTATATAAATATAATAATATTACAGCATTTAGCATTCAATTCAATTAGTAAAATAAAAACATAACTCTAATCCCTGTGCATTTCTTTTACAAGCTATCTGGCATAAATATTTCTGAAAAGCCAGCAGTAAAGTGAAAAGACACTTCCTACATTACTTTTAGCTCCTTTTGTCCTCAGTCTCATTGCTGCAGTTTATTGCTTCCTTACAGAGGTAAATAAAAATATTTTGAGCATGTATAAGAACATGTGCTAATTTTTTTCTATTTGTGGATTTATTTTCTTCTCCTCCCACAGTTTTGCAAAAAAAAGGAAGACATATTCTTTTTAAACCTTTGTCATGAAGTTGCTATAATCCTTGCAGTCTCAACACTACTGTGGAGATATCTTAATACTGTCTTTACCTCACGAATATGCATTCTGCTAATACACATAAAACACAGCTTAAATTTTCCTTAAATTAATAATTTACTTAAAGAAAAACCCCAAACCAAATCAACCACACCAAACAAAAAACCCCAACCAATTCTGTGGCAAGAAACTCTCAAAACATTTTGAGAAATAATCAGCCTAAAGGTCCACTGGGATTTAGATCTATTCATGTAAATGCAAATATATTAGTTTTCTTAATGGAAGTTTGGCTTTAAAATCCTGGTTTAAATTTTAATAGTGATTACAAAATTTATGTGTTTTCTTTTAACAGTCTTGTAAATCCTGTACCATTAAATTCGCTAAGAACACTGAGAGGTAAGTAACTAATTATGAAATTAAAATATCTTAAACTCAAAGGATTTCTTATATTAGACTCAGCTAGTTAAAGCAAAATGATGGCATTATATAGTATTAGTGCATAAATTATCTTGCCACTTGACAATATTACAAGGACATTATTACGGTACAAGCTTACATTTAAGTATAACATTTACAATTATCCACCTCTAAAGGGGTTTATATCATGTATTATATCACGTATTAAGAATTCATTTATTCACTACTAGTATAAAATGGTATATTATATACTATATTTAAATGTTATATGCTATATTATATGTTGGTGTCTTACTTCAGCACTTGGAAATCCTGCCACACTAACAGGTAACGTTTTATATCAACACTGACGTATCTTTGCAAAAGAGATTTGTGAAAGAAATAGTTCAACTGTTTATTTGGGGCTTTTAATAGCAAATCTTTATTTCAGATAGGTATGTACTCAAAAAAAAAAAAAAAACCAAAACCAAAAAACCCCAACAAATGAAAGCACAAAAGCCCTAACTTACATATACCTACCTGTTTATTTTGGGTTCTTTGTAGCAAATACTGGCTCTTCCTCGTCTAGATGGTGCTGCTGAGTTTTCTTCTAAGGTTTTGCAGGATTTAGGTGAAGAAGTGTGAGATTGTATACTAGTATTTGTAACATCTTGCAAGACCTTTCTCCCTGTGAATACAGAAGTGTATATGCCTCATTTTAAGTATTTTCAGAATCATTAAGTAAACTTAATTCATCCTTATTTAAAAAAGTATTTATTAATTCAGGTACTTTGGTTACTGGTCTTACTCTAAAGATACTCAACAAAAAATGGGATAGATTATCAAAGGAAATGCAACTATAACAGCTTTCGACCTACCAAATTTGGAGCTGTTTAAAGTCTGCTGTGGCTCTTGGGACATTTTAGGCCCCATAAGCATCATAATTTGCAGCCAATGGCTTAGGACTCCCAAGAGTTATTGCATTTAAAAAGACAAAACTGCACACAGCTCATGACCCTGAATGCAGGACAGGGGGCATACATGTACAATATAAGGATTCAACCTGCATAAGGGTTCTCTAGTCCTGCATTTTCCAACTTTCAGCCTGCTCTTGGGGCACATATGCATAAAAAGAACATAGCAAGGTGACTAACTAAGTGGGCCTCCTTATCTTCAAAACTGTGTACTACCAAACTGTTTACAATGCCTCATATTTTGAGCCACTGAACATGTCCAAGAGGAATACTCCTTGAAAAGGAATAACCAGCCTTAGTAGTAGTAGTACTACTTGTGCCAGCTTTCTGTAATCCTTTAAGGCCAATTCAGAATGCCAGACTAAAGAATCAATATTTAATTTGGAGACAAGTATTTTAATAACTTGGGAGAAATACTGAAATTATTCTTTAGCCCACATTTCAAAAAGTTCTAACCCATTTATTGATCATAGTCTCTGAAAAGCACTGAGATTTAATGCAGACAGCAATGCAAGATGAAATAATCTTAATCTGTTTATTCCTTGAAAGTTCTTCCAAGAGCATACATTCCCCACTGATACAGGTCAAAGTTTAGATTTACTGCATCCAGATGAGAATGTTTGGAATATAGGTTTTCAAAGGAACTAAATTTAAAACACTCTTCACTTCGCGAGTTTGAATGCTTTACCTTAAATTCTCTGTGGCAGCAAATGGATGCTATTTATCTCAGAGAATAAATTCATAGGCATATGGGATACAAGATGAACTTTTTGTTGTGCTGATCTTGAGACTAATAAACTGTATATTTACATACCTGTCAAACAGTGAAGACTTTCTTTATTATAGCATCTGAATGCTTTGTCCAACCTAGCATACACACTCTTGATAAAGCTGATAAAGCTGATTCTACCCTGTAGTACAATTCTGTACTGGGATCAAGTAAAATACCTCAGTGCGTAAGACTGATCATTTCACCAATAGTTGTCTGAAATGTGTTAAGCAGAGACATCAAGTCAGAGTATTTCTGCTAACTTTACTTCTGAGAGACATTAGGGTGACTTTCGGCAGCTTGCAGCAAGTCCCACTTGATTTATGAAGGCAAAAGAAAAAGCATTGTCTTTGAAGGAGTTTTTTAAGGAGAAGCAATGCTCATTTGGTGTAAACAAGAGGGCCCTCTGATCATGAGAAACCTCCCAAGTTTGGCTTTTAAATCTTGATTTGTACTAGTTTAAAAGTGAAAGTAAACTGTTACTCCAAGCTTTTCCTAAAGCTTAAGGTTAGATATCAGTCCAGCTTCTTTTAAGCACTAAGAGTTTTGAGACATCTGTTAAGTCTGCATTATTTAGGAAAGCTGAATGCCTGCATGAATATTTATGTTCACATAGATCTAATTATATAGAGACTTTCATCACAGGAGCTTTTCAAGATATATTTCTAAGTACAGATCAGGCTAGTGACCAGAAGAGCTGGCATCATCAGAAAGGCCGGCATTTCCTTGCTTTCTTGTCATTCGGGATACAAATTTAGATATACAATGAAAAATGAACTGGTTTTTGAACTATGCTTAAATGGATGAAGACCAAATGATTAGCTTGCTTTTTATGACAGTAGTCTTTGATACTGCTGATCACAAGGGTTTATTAATTTATCTGTAAAGCTAATAAAATTATGGGATCCTTCTTCTACCTTCCAAAGAAGGAATCAAAGATGAGAAGATGCAACTACAAATTACCAGGACTAATACCTTGCACAATGGTCTAATTCTGCTGGTATTCCTATTCTGTGGTCATGTAAAATAGTAGATTCTTTTTTTCTTTTGGCCATCGTGTCCTAGTATTCAAAAGGAGCCAAGACAGTATTTGCTTGATAGTTTGGGATTCAAACTATTAATTTGAGCCAGGAAACAGCCTAGGTGTTGGGACATTTTCAGAGACAATGAAGCAAACAGGAACTTGTTGGGAATAAATG
Source organism: Strigops habroptila (assembly GCF_004027225.2). Lineage (NCBI taxonomy): Eukaryota > Metazoa > Chordata > Aves > Psittaciformes > Psittacidae > Strigops > Strigops habroptila. The sequence goes on along the minus strand of NC_044281.2, from coordinate 12,348,719 downwards.
TTTACAAAATAGACCACTCTTGCTAGGAAACTTCAAAGCTGCATTCTAAAGCATGTTTAAACTCTAGCATGGATGTTTAGACATATATCCTTTTAGCTCCTTTACACTAATTTTGTTGTATTATAGAAGAATCTAAACCTATCTTTCAGACTAAAGTTTATTTTCTCAACGTATCTTACTTAAAAAAGAGGTTGTCTCATGAGAGTTTGCTCATCTAGAGAAAGCCTGCTCCAAGTACATTTTTTTAGATCTCAGAATTCCTGTTCAATTGCAGTGTTTCTAAAGAAATACAAATGAAATCTTTAAGTCCAGCTATGTTTTCTGTTTATGAAGGGAAGAGCGTAAAGTTCACTCTTATTTCCCTTGTACAAAAGCTCCATCTATTGCATCTTTCTACCTCAAACTTTCTGAATTCCATCACATTCTTTGAAAATGAATACATGCTCCAACTATAATGGCTTTTACATCTGCACAACTAAATGTCATCTTGGAATATACTGAAAAGTAACAAGGATATTAGTTCCCACAATGACTGGTAATAAGTATAGAATATTAATATTTTTAGTAATTTTCAGTCCTACCTTTTTTAACTCCTGTTTTATCTAATCTAAGGAAGCAGTAAGAGTAGGATAGAATTAAAAGAAGATAACTTACCACTATTTCAGGCACTACCTGATTCAAAATGCTATTTCTTTTTTGTCACCCATTCACATACCATGACAAGGTGTCAGAGTCTTCTTGCGAGTCTCTTTAGAAATTTGATCCATTTTTTGACCTGCTTTTCCAGCATCCAGTGCTTTATTACGATCATTTTTCCCACTGATTTCAGAGTTTTTCAGTATTGAGAAGTTCATGGAACCCTTGTGGCTATCAAGAACTGAGAGCTCCACGTTGGAAAGACCTTCCTGGAAAAAGCTATCTACATTTAATGGCATATTCTTAGAACACCTGACAGGTAAGAATTCAAAAACTTCTGATATTTGAGCTGTAGGCTTTAACTTGCTCATAGAGGAATCTATCCCATGAGGGACTTCCTGGTCATCCAAGATATTCTGCATCCCCTGATCAATATGCTTGGAATAATTTTCCTCTGGTCTGGTCTCAGTGGTATCAGAACTAAACCTCTGTTTGCACTTTACCCAATTATCAGGAGAATTGCTAATGTGAGGCAGTGTATGTGCCACTGAAGAGGAATCTACTTTCTTTAACGTGTTGGCATCACCATCAACTAGTTCTTTAGCTTGCGGTGTATTCACAGCTACACCATTCTGAGTGACTAATGCTGCTTCCATTTGCTGACTTTCAGTTATTTTATTTCCACAAACAGCCTCTGCATGCAAATTAATTTTTAATTCTTCATTTTTATGAAGTGAGAACTGTGTAAGATTTTCTTTTGGTATTATATATGCTTTCCGGCTAGCCTTTGCCAACGTACGCTTTAACCTGCCTGGCGAAAAATGGCTAAGCTTTTGGTCTGCTTTCTGAGTAATTTTATGAATGCTGTCACCTTCCGTTTCTTCACTTGGGCTGTAGTCACTTTTTTTGTTGCATTTTCTCTTTGTAATTTTCTTCTGGTCTTGTTTTCTTTTGCTGCCATGTTGGTCTACCTCTGTTTGAGACTTTTTTGAAACATATTCTCCATATTGCCCATTTTCCTTTCTACAGTATTTTGCTGTGTTGATTTTAGAAGGGGTTTGAAAAGTTTTCCTGTTTATTTTCGGGCTGCTGTGTTTTTCATTTGCATGCAGAAAGTCCAACTGTAAAGGCAATACATTAGAAGTGTTACCTTGGAATGGTAAATTTTCAGCACAGTAAACTTCTGATGGGATCTGGTTAATCGGTGAGTTTGAGTCTGCTTTTTGTTTTTTGCTTTCCATGTCTTTCAATGTTTCTGGGCAAGTTTCTTTATTTGTCTCCTTAATTAAGTTAACTTGGTATGTCCTCCTAGTATATTTAGCTTTACTTGGGCAATTTTGTGCTTGACAATATTTGCTGGTATTCGGCAAACTCAGCTTCCCTACAGGATTTCCTGTAGGTAGCTGTTCTGTGTGATTTTGGAATAGTTGAGTTTGTGACTCAGTAGTTTTTGAAACTTCACTATTGTCAGCCCTTGTGTGCCTTTCCTCTGTATACAAATTCAAATGGATTTCAGTCTTGCTTTTAATTTTCTCTTTATCCTTCTTAGAATATTTTACTTTTCTGAAATTTGCTAATATTTTATCATCAGAATTGGCATTACTATTTTTATTGTGGTGCAACTTATCTTTATCTTTCACTGTAACTGCAAGTAGTTCTCCTGCATCACTGGCAGTCAACTCCATATCTGCACCATAAACCGTTTCTTCACGCTTCATCTTATCAGTCAAAAGCAGCTTCTTAAAATCTCTCCTACTTTCATTGTTAAATTTAAGAGCTGAAGGAATAATGCAAGACAAGTCGCTTGAACTTTCCTGCAAATTCATATCATTAGTGTTGCTGCTGCTGTTGATACCATGAAGAGGCAGATTATTTGAGCTACATTTTTTATCAAAATCTTTTATATTAGGTTGAGGTTTTGACTTATGAAGTACTTCATGTTTCCTCCTTTCAGCCACATTTCCACTGAGTTGCAATGAACTATCATCATATTGTTTTGTAAGCTCCTCAGGCTGTCTTAGAGATTGTGTATTTTTGACATGAGTCAGGAAGGCACTATCGCAGGTTAGTTCGGTGTGTAATTGATTTTCTGCAAAGAGAAAAATTTCAGCAGCTTAGGGAAAGAAAGACTGGAGTAGAATTATCAGAACAAGATTACTGAAAGTTGGACCAGAAGCATGGAAAATTACAAACTTTTTTTTCCTTTTTTTAAGTAAATACACACATTTCTGCGGTTGGTCCTTAAAAATTTAGTTAACTAGAACTAATTTTATATTTTACCAGTGTTGGACTTTTGAAATTGGGTGTAAATAAAAATGTATTTTTCTATAATGAATACAGTTATTCTTTGCTCATCTTACTAAACTTATTCTGTTCACATAAATTCTGTTACATTTCAGCTGTGTTATTTCAATGAACATTTTTCTACAAGTGACTGTCAGCACACCTTCACTTACAGGTGAGAATTTCATTTTTTATTAGTTTATTACAGTTTAGGAATCTTACTATACCTTCTGTATCACACTTCAAGTAATGAATTATTAAATACTAATTCTCAGATAGCTCTGAAAAATAAATCACCTGTACAGAAATACAACATACCTTTAAAAAATATGTTTTTGTCAACGGTTGTTTCCACTGAGTCTATTTCAATTAACTTTTGATTATTTGTACCGGAAGGCAATGATAATGCAAACTTGACTTGATCTGAACGCATTTCCTCTGTCAAAGTAGTGGTACACTTATAAGAATTTGGTATTTCACACACAGAAGGGCTACCTTGCTGTTTTGCATTAGCTGTGGCAATTAAAGGAAGCTTCACTGGCAATTCTACAGATCTGAAAAGAGGAAATTTTACTGTGAATATTTTTATTACAGTTTCTGTGGCCATACCATTCAATTATTTAAAGCATTCAGGGGAAGTTTAGGTTAGATATAAAGAAGAAGTTCTTTACAGTGAGGGTGGTGAGGCACTGGAATGGGTTGCCCAAGGAAGTTGTGAATGCTCCATCCCTGGCAGTGTTCAAGGCCAGGCTGGATGGAGTCTTGGGTGACATGGTTTAGTTCGAGGTGTCCCTGCCCATGGCAGGGGGGTTGGAACTAGACGATCTTAATGTCCTTTCCAACCCTAACTATTCTATGATTCTGTGATTCCCTTAATAATATATAAAGGCAGAAAACAAGAACTCAAGTATGAAATCCAATTCTATGTTAGGGGCAAACGTGTATTTTTTAATGATAGAGAATCCTGCTTTGTGCTGGTGAGATTCTATGAAGAAAGCAGCAAACTATTAAACCACAAGTTTTGTCTACCACTCTCTATATAAATTCCAATTTGCAAATAGGTAATTTCTGAATTAGATTGGAAGTTGTTTCCTGTTACCTCAAAAATGCTTAGGACAATATACAAAGATTAGTTGTAACAAAAATCCACAGACACTTACCAACTTCTGCATTTAATACAACCACCTACCTAGCAGACCGACAGGTACCTTTGAACTGGTCATCAGTAGGGCTACTTGGACCAGCTGACAGAAGATAACTCTGCAGAGTCAAAAGAAGAACAGCGGGGAAGTAGAAACAGTTGAATTTTATCTTATACCTCTTATAAGTATCAGAAATATTCCAGGAGAAAATAAAAAAGAATGGGCAAAAAATAAAAGTACTGATGAGAGATGCACGATATTCAAAGAGTAATTTTTAAAGAAAAATATTTTGTAGCAAAACTTACCAAAACCTGTAACCCACCTGCATCCCAAACAATGTAGAGACTTTTTAAAATGTAGCTGTAACTAACACAAACTGTATTACACATATAGAAGCACAGAGCAACACTAAGCAGCTGTAGAACAGACAATAAAATTAGTATCTTAAAATCAACTGTAATTTTGCCATGACACAAGGACTAACATGGATTATGTTTTCTAGTGAAGTTTCCAACATATTGATTGCAGCACTAACCAAAGGCAAGTAGCTCACTCCTTGGTGAAGGATGCCACATACTGAAGTGCTGTGCTTTGGGTTTTTTTAACCACATGACTTAATCAGGGCTAACTGACACTTAACTTTTAGATACTTTGTAAACAAGATTAAATCCTAAATTTTTAGTGCAAGCAACAGCAAAATTTAATTCATTTCTGATTTCAGTAGACTAGGGTTTCATCCCAAGTTTTACGTAACTGGGGTAAATGTTTTAAAATACTTAAAATATTTTGAACATTGCACCCGTTTAGATCCTTTGAAAGTATTATCCTGGAAAATGAGTTCAACATGGTAATAGGTCGAAAAACATCTTACCTCAGAAAGACTGCTTATTTCTATTGCATTTAAGAGCTTATAATTCAAAAACGCTTCTATTTCTATAAGAGTTGTATTCTGCATGTAAAAGAAAAAGCAATTTTCAAAAGATGTACTTTAAGTGGCTTCTGGCTTAAGAAAAGAAAAACTATAGAGGTGAATCTATGGTGTACTATTTTTAACTCAGCTGAGCACAAACTCATTTTTAATACCATCTCAGTATCTATAAAGGTGAAACTGACACTAAAATAGCTATGGATAGACATTTACACTGATGGACAAAATAGTTAAGTACCAAAAAATACCGTGAAAGAAAAATCAAACATGAATGCTATCAGATGAGAAAACTTCACAAATCTGAGGTGTATATTTTTTTAATCACCATTTTAAGAAGCAATATTAAGTTTCAAAAAAAAGATAAAAGCTTGGTTTAGCTGACCTAAGTTTTAATTATATTATTTGCAGCATACCAAACAGCTTAGTTTTCGACGAAGCAAGATATTATGAAGCTGCAGCTTTTCTACTTCCTTCTGAAGAAATATCTTCTCACTCTTTAGCTTCCGAGAATTTTCTTTCTCCACGCTCAAAGCCACAGCTAATGCTTTATTATTTTGTTTTAAAGATACTTTTAACAGAGACGAGTTATCTAAAGGAGACAAAATAATTATTTTCAACAGCTTCAATTCCAGGCCCTCTCTGCATGAATTATACCTGTATAATGACATTTTTATCTGTAGGTTTTGGTGGAACAATAGTACTTCCTAATATAAAACTGTTTCTGCTGGCTATCATTCTGATGACAACTCTGTCAGCTTCATGTTCAAGTTTATTTCATGCAAGGATTCTGCTCTAATCTGGATTTTTTTTTTTAATAAGATTATTTTAAGAAGAAAGCATTTAAAAATTGATAGCTTCGCAGGTGTAAAAATGTTTCCGAATTTCTAAAAACCAAATACACATTTTACAAATGAAACAGTTCAAACATTTTGAGCATAAATGTGAGTTTTGACAACAGAAAGAAAAAAGATTAAAATTAGAAATATACCTTCCATTATCCTAATGAAAACCTGCCTACTCATATTTTACTTTTTACCCCCAGTGATACTATGTATTACCAAGATAATATGTGCCAAAGAGCAAGCACTGAAAATTAGACATTAGGAAGAAATTCTTCACTGTGTCAGTGGTGAGGCGCTGGCACAGGGTGCCCAGAGAAGCTGTGGCTGCCCCATCCCTGGCAAGACCAGGTTGGACAGGGCTTGGAGCAACCTGCTCTAGTGCGAGGTGTCCCTGCCCGTGGCAGGGTTTGGAACTGGATGAGCTTTAAGGTCCCTTCCAACACAAACCATTCTATGATTCTATGACAAAAGAGTCAGAAAACTGGATAAATAAACAACTTACAACCATGTGTTTTGTCAGACTCTCCCAAAATTCTCTACATTAATGTATTTAACAGGCAGCAATTCAGCAAATCATGTTAAATACAACTGCTATTCCTTTTGAAGTCATATATTCTAAGCACAGTAGATGGCTTTCCTTTTATTTTAACAGGACTTACTTATTAATTTAGTTTTAATTTTAGATGCTAAAGAGGCATTCCATTTTGCAGCTCGTAATGTTCCATCCCTCTTCTTCATGTGTCCTTTAACAGCATCCGAGGTGAATACGACAGACGATCTAGCATTTGCTTGTTTATCCATCATCAAAATGAACCTGTACATTGTCAAAGGGAATGTCCAAATAATACATGATCTTGTTCCTTAAAAATTTAAGTTTCATTATCTCTTATCAGGATTTGTTATATCTGAAGCTGAGAAAATTGCTTCAGTCTTTACCTCTGTTCAATTAATTCAAACAGGTTAATGAATTGCTCGAGACTTAAGTCACACTATCACAGAGTGGCAAAATATTTAATAATCATGAAGACTAAAAGGATCATGGATTTTTGATCTTGTCCTTTCCTTCAAGTTATCTATTGCAGCTTACACTTAAAAAAGGAAAAACCACAAGGTTCTATCACTTCACAATATGACCATACCAGCTTGTTCTTCGTCAGGATCAATTTTAATTCGGAGCTTTTAAACAAACCGCACGAAAAATGCTACAAATTTAAACAAACAGCACGCACGGGAGTTAAAGGGAGTTAAAGGGAGTTAAAGGGAGTCAAGAGGAGCACGGTCCCAGCTACCCGCTCCCGCCGCCCGCCGGGTCCCTGGCGGCCCCACAGGCGCGAGCCGCCGCGCGCGCGCCCCGTCCCGCCTCGCCGCAGGGGCCGCCAACGGTTGCGCGCCCGCCAACGGCCGTTGGGCGGCAGCCGCTGCGTTGGGCCGAGCCGCTGCTGAGGGGCCTCGCGCCGGCGGGGGCGCAAACAGTCCCCGAGGGTCCCCGTCAGGCCGGAGGGGACGGAGCGCGGCCCTGCCCCTGCAAACCGACTCGTGCCCGCGTTTCATGTGGAATGAAGGGTTGCTCCGCATTAAATCACTGAGCAACGTCTTAATAAAACAACACAGGAAAGCCGGAAAAGATGACAGAGCTACTCGAGAATCAGTAACACTCCGTGCTTCGTAATTCGAAGGTAAAATGCACAGCCAGGATGGATACAAACGCAACCAGTATCTACAGCTGGATTTATACCACAACCAGCAGCCACCTTTTCTGATGCTTTGTTGATGAAACAGGAAAGGCGCCGTAGCGGTTTTATCGCGCACATGCAAAATCACCCATGTTAGAATAGTTCATGGGTACTCTTACATACATACTGTCACAGTCACTTCTTTTCAGAACTGGGATATGCAGTAAGTCACTAACCTTTAATCCAGTTTTAGTGTTTTTCATAAAAGAGTGGGATGTGTGTAACTTTTCAACTATGTGTCTTTGCAAAACCATTTTAAATACCATTAGTAATATTAAAAATAAAAACTAAGTATTAATTGTATAAACACTTAGCATCAATCTCAGAATGCTGTGATGAAGGGAGTAGGGAACTACAGACACTCCACTTGTCAGACTTTGAAGGTATCAGGCTTTCAGTTCAAAGAGTTCCTTTAGGTTAAAAGGAGAAAGCCATCTAATTCCTTCTCAGTGGAAAGTTAAAATTTCTTTCTGGCTGATCTTTAGCTATTAGTAATAGATGAAATGACAAAAAATGAATAGACAGACATCAAGACAGTTATGAAAATGTTAAATTTAAAAACCAATATATTACAGCAAGTATGCAGGCTGCCTGCACACTTACCAACTTGTAAAGGTAGGAGTCTCTGATGTTAGAATGTGAGCAAGCCCACTTTTAGTTTGGTTCAGGTAATATTAGCACTGGGAATTGGAAGGAAGTATTTTAGTCTAATAAAATGCCCTTCCTCAAAATGTGTTCTGAGCCCAAAAGTCTTTGCTCTTTAACACACCCTTCACACACATTTGTTTCCACTGGCCCAGTCCTACCATTAGCTCAGGTGGACATTAATTCTTAATTTTGATCCAGGAATCTGCAAATTAATAGTAAATGGGTTTGTGAAAATCTTAAGAGAGTTAGAGTTCTAATTTGAAGATTTATAGAGATGTGGAAGGTTGAAATAAAGCATTATGTTCCATACTGCAGTAACCATCATTAAAATCTTACCTTTCCACGTGCTAACATTACAATATGCTATAAAGTAAATCAGAGGAAGCATACATAAGCATCAGTGGCATTATTTGAAAATATATCTTTATCAACTTGTGATTTTCACAATCTGCTACAAATAGCATCTGGAGAGTCTCTCTTTTCTTCCTTTTCTTAATTTGTGTAAGATACATCGCATGGTTTCTCACTGTAGCCCTGAAGCTGCAAACCCTGTACTTCTATGCAATCCCCTTAAAACACAGATTTGATCCAGCACACCTTATATGCCTTTGCTACATTTCCCCTTACAAGGCAACTTGGAAGAGACTGTAGCCACTGTAAAAGTCTGGCCAAATAAAAGAGCAAATAACCTTACATAACTTTAAAAATAGAAAACCAATCAAATAAAGTTTTACCTCCTTATTCCTTCCAGAAGGCAGTGTTTTCCTCCAGATCCAATTGTAAGTTTTCATTTCCTCCAGTTTTACAACAGTCCCAAGTCCTGAAGGGGCAATTGCCAGTTTGCTTCCATTTAATGTTTACATCGCTACTGCGGGCAATAAATTTAAAACAAAATGTGAATTACTGCGTTTCCACCTGTGGTCATACTTTCCTTTACACTCTGCTGAGGAACTCCCACACTCTAACATTTCACATGTAAAAATCTCCAGTTAATTGCCAGCTGCTCAAACTGGGGAAGAGCTTAAAGCACTGCCAAGTTTCACAGCCTATATATCTTAAACATATATTAAGAGTGGAATTCTGGGTTTCGGTCATTTGGGATGCTATGACTGGTCTTTAAACTGAACAGAAATGAGGGAGTCAGGGAAAGACAGACAGAGACGGACCTGCTGCAAAAGCCCTAACCATGTGGGAAGTGTTGCATTGAATTTGTATCTTACTAGATACCTGCAAATCCATCTCTGAGAAGAATCTTGGTGGAGGAATTAATTCCGAAGGGTCTAGTAAAGCATGAGTTATGACTAAAGCACTTCTGGTGGGTAGATTATGTAGAACAGCTTCTCCCTCTGCAGATTCTCTGATGTCCAACAAGACTTGAGCTTGTGCTGTATTTTTTCCTGAAGTATAGTATGAAGACCATACCTTCCTCTAATCACACCTTTTTTTCGCACAAGCTTAATGAAAACCCATTTCTTAATGCCTCTTCCCCTCTGTCAGATTTGACGGAAATTAGCAAACTGAAACACAAATATACAGAGGATGAGTGTAAGCCTGGCTTCCTTTGGAAATTAGCGAAAAACAAAACAAAAAAAGTCCCTGTGTTCATTCCCCAAGAACATGCAGCTGAAAGGGCAGTTTGCTTATGCAGGCTGGTTATGCTGCATGCTTCTATACCGAGTACATGCTGCACTGACCTTGAATAGTAACGATATTTCGCATGGATAAACCTGAGGTCCAAAACCTACTGCATTGTTTGTGTACATATATTGACTAACACAAGGAGAAAACAAGCACAGAAAGCTGCAACTTCATTAGGTGAATGTTTTAGAGTGAGAAAGATTGGAGGTTAAACTTACAGCATATTGTAACGTGACAACAATGACCACATTTAAGTTGCAACTGCTGTTTATGAATGTCCTGGGTTCAGCAGTAGCAGTCATATGAACCATTCACAGCGCAGGGACAACACACATTATATCCTTACTAAAGATATAAACCAGACACAACTATTCCACAAAAATAATCTATTATACCTATTTTTACTTGTGTTATAGTAAGTCCAACATCCATGAATTATCAGTCTGTATCACATTCAGTGGCATCTTGTAACTTGTGTGCTTATTTAATTAATTAGATATTAAGCATTAAAGGCCTGGCTTCTGGGTACATTCTTAGCCAAGGACTGTTCAAAGGGCACAGGAGAGCCATGGTGCTTGGCAGGCCATTTACTTTCTTTGCTGTAACTGTAGCATGGTCAGTTGTTTAAAAAATTAAGCATATAAAGTATATACTGTAGGTTTAACTGCCATACCAATACAAATCAGCATTAAGATAAAAAGTGAGTTCTAAGTAGCAAGTGATCACTCAGAGTACACAATTTCAAAGATAAATTCTTCTCTCCGTTTTTATGAGCCATCTAAATCATACCAGGTGCAGTATGATTTAGATGGCTCTTCCCTTCAATGTCCTTCACCTGACTGAAGTCTGAATTACAAGTCTATGCTCCTAAACATTAACTGAAAACACAGCAGCCTATGAATATTCATGTATTCTCAAAATCAAAATGTAGCAACAGACCAGAATACAGCAAGCTGCACGGTTGGAACAGCAGCTGCTCTGTGACTGTTACTCATCTTTTGATTTGACCCTGTAGCAAGTGAACTTGCAGTTGAAATTTTAAATACCTTACATATGGTAACAGAAAGGTCAATGATGAGTAAAAACCCTGGACAATACAGGATGAAAATCAACATGAATTACAGATATAACTGAGCTAATTCGCTAGGTAAATACAGATAAACTATTTAAATACAATAGAGGTACATTTCTTATATGTGCAACGTACAGCTAAATAACTGGATTTTTACTGGACTTCAGACAGCAATTAAAATATATTGCTGACATTTGGGATTTAGTTACTTCTTACTGTATCTTCTAAACATATAATAGCTTATACCTTCCAGAAAGTTTGCAGAAACTATTACTTATTTGGCAGTTGTATCCACAGGGATATGTTATGTCAAAAACCAAACTCTTCTCTATTTGTTTACAAAGTTAAGCTGGAATTAGACGTGATGTTCCAAACTTTTTGTTTGGGGTTGGTTTTTTTATTTATTTTTAGAAAATACAGCTGCATCACATGTACAGAAACTTGGCATTATGAGGCTGAGACAAAAGCATAATGAGAATCTAATTTCTCTACCTTTCCATTGTTTGTGCATGCATTTTGGTGAGCAAGCAAACCATATGTTAGACATAAACAATTTAACAGGACACAGTTTCTGCAAGCCTTTGTGAAGTGGCTGTATGAGGGCGAAGCACCTTGACTCCATTTATCTGTGCTGTTTTAATGCATGAATAGTTTGCTCTGAAAAATGTATGAAGTCTGAGGCAGAACCACCCCCACGTTTCACAGGCAAGCAACAGGAAAGCAAATTAGAAGCTACAATGCCTGCATTTGTATGTATCAGCTAGAGCTAAAGAGACTGCTGCGGGCACACAGCTGGCAAGTTGGTCTGCTCAAAGGGACAAGTAGTCATGTCAAAGTAGGCCAGAAAACACCAGCTGACCTGAGCCTACTTTTTTCTGCCTTTGCCCTCCATTTTAACCAAAGCAGACCTTTCTTTACTGACTTGGGGCATATACCACCACATCACACTTGTGGTATCACCCATCTCAGCACTGCAACTCGGGAAGCACAGCAGCAGGAGAAACCAGCGCCTGGTTTTGGGCTTCCACCACGGGCCAAAGGTGGTGTCCCACCCCGAGCTGAGCAGAAAAGGTCTGAGACTATCGTGAAGTAAAACGGGAACACTGTGGGTTAGAACAGCTCAAGCTGTGATATTATTGAGCCTACAGAAAATGCAATTTAATCAAACCACTCTGAGTTAACATTTACTTGTAATAAATAAATAAATAATAATAATCAAAAGATGAATAGGAAAGGTTTCCACCTTACAGAGTAGCCGAGTTTATGTGGGTAAGCCTCGCTTCAGAAGACACCGACACCACCGCCGTGCCTGAGGGACCCCTCCGCGCAAAGCGGGAGAGGCAGGGCTAGCAGGGCCAGCAGCGCCATGGGCGCCCCTACACCCGGCTGACCCGCCAGCCCGCGGGCAGGGAAGCCCCTCTCCTCTCCCCGCTCGGCTCCGGCCCGGCCCTTCCTGCCGCCCAGCCGCCATTTTGGGGAGCCGCGGCAGCCCCTAGGCGGCCCTGCCCGCTCCAGGCCCAGCGAGGCGGCCCTGTCACGGGAAGACGGCGGCGCAGGTAACGCGGGATGGCGGCCGCCCGCGCCCCGGGGAGTGGCGGGGGTGGGCTTCCCCCTGCTTTGGCGGAGCAGCGCCCCACCCGCGGGCGGGAGCGCCTCGGGGGGCTTCCCTGTGCTGTGCCCGGCTGGCTCCGAGTGCATCGGGGTACTTTGGTGAAACTATAGCTGGTGCCCGGGCGAAAGCCAGTACCACCACCCTATCCCCCCAAAAAAAACCAAGCCAAACCAAACCAATCCACAAACAAACCAAAACCAAAACACCCTCCGCCCCCCCAAACAAACCTCAAAAAAAAAAAAAAAAAAAAAGAGTTAAAAGATTTTTTTCTGCTTCTTGTGCCATTCTTTTCTGCCCTGACGGGGCCCCTCTCTGCAGGGAGCTCAAGGCGGGCAGGAGTATTTATTGGCAATGTGGCATTAATGATGTGACAGCTTCAACAACTAGTTAAAGCAGCCCTAATTAAAGGTTGGACTTTAAAGAAGCCAGGTTGTTTTTAGTACAGAATTACTGCATGTTTAGTACTGTGAACTATGCTCAAAGCAAGATTTCCCAGACTGTCCTTCCAGTGTTCTGCTCACACATACTGACCATGTAATTCTGTGTACCCATTTGTGTCAGAACCAACCTTTGTGTTTCCTAGAAAAATAAAATGCCATAGTTTTTCATAGTAAAAGTGTAGAATATTTGGCTATTTGCACTAATATGTCTCCTGAACTGTTTTCAAAGTTGATTTACTGTATTGTGTAAAGATATCTTAAGAGTTGAGGTCATACATGTTCAATCTTAAATGGCATTAGATTTTCTTTTTTTTCTATCTGTTTCAGGTTTGAATAGCTCACAATTAACATCATCGTTTGCAAATGCAATGGAAGGGGACAAGACTGAAGATGACCAGGGTATTCTACAACTTAATGTGCGGGGATGTTTGTACACAGCCAGGCGTGAGTCTTTATGCCGTTTTAAGGATTCAATGCTAGCTTCTATGTTTAGTGGACGCTTTCCTCTAAAAGTGGATGAGTCAGGTAAATATGTTCAAGCTGTAAATATAATTCTGATGAGGGAGCTCTGTGGCAAATACATGCTTTTGTATATATTTACACATTTTATAGTAGATCTCTTTTCCAATCTGCTGAGCATCAGTTGGCTTCTTTAATTCCAGGACGTTAAAATGATTAAGCGTGCATGATTTAGGAGTAATTAATCTGAATTCCACAAGACTACTCATGTTTGTACAGTGCTTACTGTGCCTTGTCCCAGACCAAACTGGGGCTTTGGAATGTACTTCTTCAGTAAGAATACGAAAATAGATGAAACTGAAGTTGCAGAGTATTTGGCATTTAACTTGAATCCTGTTTAAGAACCCCTATATTCTCCAGAGGCACCTCGTTCTGTTCGTTACATAACGAGATTTGGGTCTAATCTTTGATTCAGAATACTTCCTTACCTGGTAAAGATTGCATTTTTCACCACTATGGCTTAATAGGAAAGCTTGAATAAACTATTCATGGGTCAAATTTCACACACGTTTGTGACTTGGAAATCCTGCCAAAGTATGTCCAGCTTAAAGATATGATAGATAGAGAACAGTAATTCCTTGTTGTATGCTTTTGACTGTTTAAAATATCTGAAATGTTTAACATTTTTCTGGGCAGGGTTTTGCTGCCATCTTTCAGTTGCAGTAAACAGCCTACTGTATACAGCTGCGTATAGTTTGGTCGGTTTCCGTTGTGGTCCTTGAGCCCAGCAGGCAAAGGAGAGAAAAAGAGCAATATTCAGGGAAGGCTGGACTAGATGTGTACTGGAGCTGATGCTGATTTTAACTCTCTTAATTGCCTAGAGCCAAAATTGGAAAAAACCCCAAACCTCTGCAATAGCAAGAAAAGATGTATCTGCAGTTAGAATTAGAAATGCATCTAGATTTAGATTTTAGCATTTCAAGTCAAGTGCAATACAGCTGAGGTTGTATGTTGGCATGGTCCTATGCAGATCAGTGATTTCACTGAAATTCCAAATAAATCTTTACTGCACTAAGAATCTTATCTTCAAATAACAAATATTCCAGGGAAACAAAATAGTGGTTTTAAAAGAACAAAGACAGTAAACTTACTCCTCCTAAGTAGGTAAAACTAGTACAGAAACTTTATATAAAGGCTTTACTTGATGATTTGGTAGTCCATCTTCTCTTGCTGGAAGCAGTATTTTAAATAATTTATGTTTTCAGGAGCATGTGTAATTGATCGAGATGGAAGACTGTTTAAGTATCTTTTGGATTATCTTCATGGAGAAGTTCGGATTCCTGGAGATGAACAAATGCGAATTGCACTGCAGGAGGAAGCAGATTATTTTGGCATCCCTTACCCATACAGTCTGTCTGACCATTTGGCCAATGAAATGGAGACGTATTCTTTAAGGTCAAATATAGAGCTTAAAAAGGTCTTGACATTTCTTCCATTTTTAAAGATCTACTCTCTAATCCACACCATCCATTAGCATTAGATACTAAAACTATAGTATATGCAAGTTAGCACTTTTTAATTACCATGTTAAATCATCAGTAAATTCAAAGGTTTAGGTTAAGGAAACTTAAGAGTTGATAATGCAGACATAGTAGTTAAGGACATGTTAAGTTAAGCTTTTCCTATCATTGCAATACAGCAACAGTTTAAATTCACTCTGTTTTACATGCATGTCCACTGGAGAACTTGCACAGTAGGAACAACATTGTTTAGTTCCCTGTTTGGCTTCAAATTTTACTTGTGATTAGATTTGATCCCTTCAGGATGTTTGAGGGTTTGGGTTTTTTTTTCAAATTTACAAATTCATCCTGAAACTCGAAAGACAAATGTACTTTGCCATTTTTTTAGAACAAGAAATAAATGAATGTATTATTTAAAACCCTAAGGTTTGTCTATTTTAAAGTATTGTAACTTAAAAGCTAATTCTAATTTGCTGATCAGAAATAAACTCATCTTACCAGGTCTGTGTTAGTCATGACAGTCATTTGTGTTCTCTTAGTAAGCTACTGTTCCATGTATTTCACATTCTCATTTCCTTTTGAAAAGCATAAAATACTTCCGGGCCTTTCAGTTTTTCTCCATATTAGGGATCTGCTGTGCCTTTAAGTATTTCTGTTGCCTTTCTGTGAGCTTCTCTTAGTTTCACAATATTCTCTGTCACATCAGATAAGAAATACTGCAGACATTATTCTGGATAAACTACCACCTCCTTGATTTACATAAAAGAACTCACCAGTCAGTTAAGAAAACTTAAGTATGAAAGCTTATTCAGCTAAAACCATTGTATTCTTATTAATGTTTGGTATTTTTTATTTTTTTCTTTCTTCCCCCCTCCCCCCCTAGGCTTTGTTAGATTTCTGTGATTCTTATGATTTAGTTTGTACCAAGCCCACAGTTTGGGTCCTGCACTATCTCAACACTTCTGGAGCAAGCTGTGAAAGTAAAATTATTGGTGTGTATGCCACAAAAGCTGATGGGACTGATGCAATTAACAAGGAACTGGGAACAAAAATTCATCATAAAAGCATTTACAAAAGGTAAGAAGACTGTCAAACACATGAAAGCACTATGGAGTGAGAACGAACACTCACATATAATATCTAAATAGTATTACATGTAGCATAATATAGCACTAATGTATTATAAATCTGTGAAAGGAATCATTCTTTCCAGCTTCGAAAACAGCCGCCTAATACAGCAGTCACATTAAACAAACAAAGATAGCAACTAAGCATGGAGTACAAGGATTTGAGAGAGTCCACAAAAGGTGGCTAGCATGCTGGTGCTGTAAGTTCTCATTATGTTTTACTTGCTATTTTTAAAAATGTCTCGACCATTTAAAATGACTTTCTAATTTAGGATATTTACACTAAATACAGTGAATGAATCTCCATCCAGAAATATTCACAGTGTTGGTTGTGATTCATGTAATTGTATTCTGCAGTCTTTTAAGGCAGCTGGAAGAAATGTTTAACAACGAAAAGAACTGAAGATGAAAAAAAAATGGTTTTAATTCTTTCAAGAACATGTATCTCTCTACTACACTATTAACGTATTTTTATGACAGTAGTTATAAGTTCTTGGTAGACCTGTACTTACGAGTGTCTGGAAGTAATTTGTCTTTCTCTTAGTCCACTTAGAGTGCTTCACTGTGTATCTTTTGAAACATGATTAGGATAGAGCTTTTGATGTTTCATTTTTATAATTAAGATGCATATTTTCCTAAATTTAGTCTGGGAATGTAAATATTTATTCCAAGAGTATGTGGACACATAGCATCAGGTATCTGTCCTCCTCCTGTGTTTTCCCTTTGAATAAACGATTAAGATACAGAAGAATAAATTTTGCATCATTAATTCTGTAATTCTTCTTTTATGAACATCTGTTCTTTCATGAATACCCATTTTTAGCAATCAGTGTTTAGAGGCATGCAGCTCATAGGAGGATGGCTGTTTGGAACCTTTTGTATGAATGAAACTTAAGTAACATTTACTTTACAAAACATTCACTATAAAGTCCCTATAGTTAGGACTTGCTAAAAAGAATTATGCATTTCAGCAGTGTAAATATGTAAGGGCGTAGCCAGATTTACCACATAACTGTTACCTTTAAAACAATATTTCTAGAGAAGCTGGAAATAACGTCCAATACATCTGGAGCTATTACTCAGTAACTGAGTTGAAAAAGATGATGGATGCTTTCAATGCCTGGGAAGGGAGAGGTAAGGTATTAATTTTTTTTTTGTATTTCAATAGTGCTACTTTTTTATATAAAGATAATAAAAATATTTGCCAATTAACTCTAATAAAGATTCTACATATGTTTTCACTCATTCAGTAGGTGACGTGTTGTAAAATATTCCATGGGAGTGGCTATTTGGGGATGGGGGGAAGAAGGTCTTAAGGGATGTTCCAAGAAGGTGACATGAGTTGACATGAATGGTGTAATGAGAGCTACCACATGCAAGGGGTGATAGCCTGCTACCACTGGGCACTCTGGTGGAAGTCCTGGAACCACGCTGGCTGTAAACAACACTCATGTCAGCAGAGTTTCAAAGCTGAAATTCTACTTAATAAAATACTTCCATTTTGTCAGGTGTACGTACAGATAATACTGACTATGTTCCCTCAGCTCTTCAGTACAATGTCCCTTTGAAATGCAGGTGTCAGCTACTGGCGAGTGCCTCAGGAGCTGATAGAATGCTGGACTCTTGAAGAACGCCCTTTGAAAGGCAGTTTGCATCATATGCCTCCAGTTCATAGAAGGTACACTGATTTGCATAGGTGGCTTAAAATAGAGCAGATATATAGCACAATCTCTTCCCTCCCAAAATGCTATGTTCAGGTTTCAGCTAAAACTCCTCATGGACAGCAGTGGTCCTGGTGAGACAATACCCTGTCTTGAAATACTGTAAATGAACCTAGTTATCAATTCTCTTTTACGTGGACTTCATTGCTACTGTTAAAGAACCAAAATCTTTGAATGTTTAACTTTTCCTTTTTGTTTTGGTGGTTCTTTTGTTCTAGAATGTGCAGATGTTGAGAATACATTCTCACCTTATGGCTCTGAGGAAAAACTCCCTAGAATCCTTATAATAAGTACTGGGGTATTTGCAGGCTTTCTGTTTGAACAGTGTCACCAAATAACAATTTTATAAGAGCAGTAAGAAGAATTATTACCCTCAGATACTGTTTATTCTTTTGTACGAAACCCTGTGACATTTCACAGATCTTTACAAACACAAAATGCAAGTACTCTGAAGAGCATCAGTGCTTTTGTAGCGTATCTTTTAAGCTATTCTTCAGTGGCTCTCACAGCTCATAGCCTCTTCACAGTACTGACCTGCCAGCTAAATGTTTCTTCATTCCTAACAATCAGGTCAGTTAAAACTACAGCTTTTCTTTGTCAGCTGAAAATCTAGATACGCTCTGGTTCATACATGTTCTTTCTTCTACTTCAGGCCTTTAGTAGCTTTGCCCCATGTAGGAGCCAGCAATAGAGCCACAGTTTGAGAGCTTTTGTTTTGATATATTTTTTTAATGCATCTGAGTTTAAATTGGTGTCTGTGTTCTCTCCCCACCCTGCCTTCTTCCTCATCTCTCCAAAAATGATTTTTATTTGTACTTACTCATCATCCCTCTGACCTGGCCTGGTTTAGTTTTTGTTTCGTTGGGGTTTCAGATTTTCTAACGTCCTGTTCAGCTGTTTTAGCATAACCTGTATTTCTGTGGCATCATGTATTACTGAGGAATTAAAATCTTCTAGGTGTCTGTCCATTTTCCTTTGCCAAAAGTGAGAAACACCATATGTGTAATACTTTAAAAACGCTGCCAATTAGAGTTGCCACGAGACTCCATAGGCTTTCTTATGGAGGCACTTTTTTCTTATATAAACATTTTCTTTTGAAAGATTATCCATAAGCATTTGCATTGAAAAGAAATGGGGGAGGGAGAAAGCAGCAGTATCTTTCTTATTTTCTCAAATTGCATAGTGTGGAATGCTACATTTTGTCTTTATGTGCAATTGGATCTTACATTTTTGTAGATAACTTACACCACATCAGACCAGTATTTAGTGGATTTTGTATCCGACGGAATCTGTAGCTTTTTAATGTTTACTTTCTCTAACTCCTCCAGCCTTTTCTCAGTGATTTTCACTCAGCTGTTTGTGCACCGTATCTCTTGCAGTTTTTAATGTGTAATATTACTTATACTGATAAATATTACATAAGTAACATTACTTATAATGGTAGTATTCATCAGTGATTGCAGTGATGAACAGTTGGGAACCATAGATGATATTGTAACAAGCAAAAATTAAAAGCACTTCAGATTTGTGGATGGCTGTTGCAGATTGTCTGTTTTATAACAATGTTATAAAAAGAATAATTTCTGTACATAGTTTGTTTCTTTCACTGAAGTTCTTTGTTTTACAGACGATTAATCGACTTTACTGAAGAGGAAGGCTGTTTACCATGTAAAGTGGGGCCCAAGCCAATTAGATTCTCAGGTCCTTCAACAAGTACCCATATCAAAGTCAAGAATTCAGCCTCATTAAAGGTAGCTGCTTGCAATGCTTCGCGTTCTGCAGCGACTCTGAAACGACCCAACAGTGAAAGTATGACACTGCACAGAGTAGCTTCTGAAACTGGATCCACAACATGCCCAGCAGTGCCCAGCAATTCCCAGGCGCCCTGCAGAAGGCAGAGTGCTGACAATGGGACACCACGTCAAGCGATGTTCAAGATAGCAGTGTCTAAGAAGCCCGTAAGCAACCGTGTAGTAAAGCTAAAGCGAACTCCACTTTTTCTTGTGACACCATCTCAGCCATCTTCTTCTGTATCCAGTAGAACAAGCAAACAGGACAGTGCTGCTGTTGCAATTCCTACTACTACTTCTATGGTACCAAACACGAACGAACCAGCTGTATTAGCAAAGAATGTTAAGCTTAAGAATGATAAAGCGGATGGATAATGCTTGACTCAGCCTGATAGACTGGATAGCTTTGCATCATCTGGTCAAGGAAGAAGATCATCATCGACTCGTGTGGTTATTTATTCAAAGATTTGGTAGAAAATTGTGATGGAAAAGTTTGTGAGAAGCATAGGAAGAACTTGTTTTAAGTCAGCACTGAAGTGTATTTTCTGCTTTACTTCTAAGTATATTTTAGATGTTGGAAAGGGAGGAATTAAAATGGATTAAAAACCCTCTCAAACATAGTACAGTCGTATGTTCCAGTATCTCACATTTGTATTTGTTAGGCTGTGCTACTACAACTGACCTTTTGAAGGGTGTATTTGCACAGCATAAAAGACGACCTCTTTATCACCTTCAACACAGATAACATTAACTGGAGTTGATTTCCTTAATTTGTATCTTTAAAGTGGGGAAAAATAGATAATAGTAGCTTTCATTAGGAACAAGTTTGCCACAAGCGTGCAACATACCGAGTACTGTGAAGATTCCAGAAATTGAATGCATTTAGTGGTATTTTCCACGTGGATAAGTCACTATGTTATTAACAGCAATGAAAGGGACCGCCTTGGCTTGTGTGCCATGAGAAAATTCAGGCAGGGAAGAAGCATGCCTAGGGAGTGACAGGACATTTCTTCCCATAGACCTGAGACATACGCGTACTACTTCCCTGACGTGGTGTGATCTGCCACTGGGTTGAGGCTGCTGCAGGCAGCTGGTGCAGCCTTCACATTTTATACTGCACCCGTGTGGGGTGCGTTTTCTGCAGCTGTGGGGAAGCTCACGGATCTGAGTTACAGCCGGCCTTCCCCTGTGCTTCTGCAGAACCTTCCAAAGGAGGAGGGGACAACCTCCACTTCTGTGCAGCAAAGCTGTTAACAGAGGTACCCTGCTTTGAAGAAAGATAGAAGAATCTCTCCTTTCCCCAGAGAAAGCGGAGACCACCTTGTGCCAGGGTGAATCTTGAGTAGTGACACTGAAGAGTTGCTGTATGTGTCTGTCAGGAGAGGAAAGCTGAATTTGACTTGATTTTAACAAGCCCTTTTAGTTGTTGAAGTTGCTGAAGGAAAGCTGGCTTTGTTTTGTGCCCCTCCTCACTTACAGCTGGGTGCTCAGGTTTTTTGTTGGTTTTGCTACTGCTTTTGCTTTTCCAGCCCAGTAAATACAGCTGCCCCTACACACTGAGAAGTCCTATCACATTGCCAAAATGCAACATTCTTAAAATTCCTGAGACTAGTATGGTTACAGAAGGCTTCTTTAAATGTTTTATTTTCTAGATCATTTGGAAGCCATTTTCAGGCTTTTCTCCTAACCACAAGGACTTGAAACATCATTTGCAAAAGTAAAAACCCCCAAATTTTCATGCGCTAACATAGATTTAAGGAGACACTTTGTCATGAACAGAAGTCACTGCAAAGGTGCACAGTACTGTGATTTGCTGCTGTCGGTGTGTGTATTGAAGACCAGTTTACCTTTAGAATCTTTAAGCTAGTGCTGCTTCTTATAAACCTAATGAGCACCAATCTCAAGGCTCTTCCTATCCCAACAAAATAAGGTTTCACTGAAAGAGAAGGCAAAAATTCTGGAAACATACTAATGTAATGTCCTATTCTTTGAGCATGCAATTCATCGCTGACCTTAAGTCTGTGATATTTGTTTTTCATCATAATCTGATGGAAAAGCCGTTTTTAATACTTACCTTCTGTGGGAATTCTACTTCACTACTTATTGAATAGCTGAGCACTTTACCATGCACTTTCTACAATGCTTCCTTAAGCAGATCTGCTTCCTCTTCAACTTTTGATGAATTTAGAAGGCTTCTATAAACATAGAATCATTGAATCATGTAGGTTGGACAAGACCCTTATGATCACTGGGTTCAACTGGCACTAAAGCTCACAAAGATCATCAAGTCCAACATCACGCTACATCTCGCAAAAAGTATGGAATTTTGCATGTGTACAAGGAAAAAAAAGCTTTGAGAATAATCCTACAGGACTTTCTGAGTTTGCAGTACCTCGGTGTTTATTTAATTATTCTGGTAGCAGAGTATTTTTTGAGTTAACATTTGTGTCATTTACATTAGAGTGGCTTTAATGAGTCTTCTCTTTGTCCTGGACTTACTGGCTTATGGTTGAAAGAGAGGAAAAAAAAGAGAAGAAAGAACTCACTTGACTTTCAATAGATGAAACAGGAAAGTGCTGCGGTGGGGAAGCACAGCAAGATTACTTTTTGAGAGATGTGATTTTATTTCCTTATAATTGGATGAGGTGCAAACATGAGCTTTTAACTTAGATTGAGTAGGCACTTTCGGTGTGGTTTTTATACCTGTGAATCTTGCCAAGTTTCTCTTAACTGATGGACTGATATGAAACAATTTTATGACAGCTGAGCAGCATTAACCTGCATAGTGACTTTCACTATAAAAATAGCTTTGCCCTTATCTACCCAAAGCCATTTAAAACGTGGAAGTAAACCAGAATTACATTAAATCACTTAGATAATAAACATGTAGTTCAAATCTTACTATAGCTAGAAAGAAATACTAACATTACCCAGGAGTAAGCAGATTTCATCTACTTCTTCCCAATCCACGAAGGCCAAATTCTCACATGATAAAAACAAGAGGCGAGTTGTGCCATCAGAAACTTGGGAGTGAAGCTGTCTGTTCTTTACCTGCAGTTACAGAGTTGAAGTGTGGTTAGAAGTAAAACTGTGTAAATACTCTGTGGTAATAAAGCCCCACAAAAACCTAGATTCGCTTTGGGCAACAGCTTTCAATAAAAGATGTTAAGCAGTACAAACAGTAAGGCCGATGTTACAGACCTTTGCTGCTTTCTGAGCTTTTTGGGTATCTCTTCTCACAGAATTTTCTTCCTGCCAAAAAACCCCA
This sequence comes from Strigops habroptila, assembly GCF_004027225.2. Lineage (NCBI taxonomy): Eukaryota > Metazoa > Chordata > Aves > Psittaciformes > Psittacidae > Strigops > Strigops habroptila. The sequence continues at coordinate 12,325,860 of NC_044281.2, read as the reverse complement.
AAATCTGGCTGTTTATACCAGAATTGATCATTCTTGGCTGAAAATAAATTACTTTTCAAATTCGTGGGTCATATTATCAGCTGTGTGCTGTACCCAGAGTTTGGATCAGGACTTGGTCCTTTTCAAAGTTGCCCCTGTCCTACATACATACATATGCACACATTTCTATATATCTATATTTTCACTCTGGTACAACATACATGATCATTTCAGTACAGTTGAAGTAGTTTGCCATAATAAACCAGCTGTACTGTCTCAAATTTCCAGCGAGTTTCCATTGTATCCTCACGTGGGTAACTGGTAGTGGTACTGGAACTTGAGACCTTTGGATCCTGTGGTGCCTCTGCCGTAGTCACAAGAACATGAACAGGAAGGATGTAGCTGATTCAGAAAATCTTGATGCAGTCCAGTCATTACTCACAGTAAGAACTGCCTCTTGTACAAGCTCAGACCAGGTGTTCCCCTACAAGTGTCCAGGAAAGCACTAGAAGATAATGTTTCTCTTCCAGAGTTACTAGGTTCTCTTTCAGAGTGACATTTTCAAACACACTGTGTGATACCTCCTTAATACTTTTTCCCCCCAAAACATGCCTAAATAACCTGTTTTTTCCAAATGGCTGTGTTAAATTACTTTATTTAATTTTCCAACTGTGTATTTGGTCCTTTATTTTGCTGAGTTCTGCCCTTACTCTGAGTTTAATCTTACACAGAAGATAACCAGATCCAGCCTGCTTTAAAATACTGCCCTTTAAGGTGTGTTTCCACTTTTGAAAGAGTGTACCAAGTGCAGTGAGAATTCCATGTTTGTGTTTGAGTGATGCCAAACAGCTGCATTGCTTTGCAAATTGAGGATCCTTTTTAAAAAGACGGCTAGCTTGAAAGTCAAGCCTTGACCTGCCCTTAATTCCCTCACTGACCCCCGCACAAATACTTGCGTTAAAAGGAGCATCACACGTAGCTAGCTGTGTAATTGGGAGATAAAGAGTTCTGCTGAAGATGGGCCCAAGGGCATCCGATTAATTGCAAGTATTGTGAACAGTAAAAAAATCCTCCCAGAAACTGGCAGATCTAATTCCAAACAGAGAGAGGCACAAGAAACTGAAAACGAAGAGCTGCCATTCTGACACAAATACACTTCAGGGCACAGCCATGTAATGCTGTTAAAACATATACTGCAATAGTAACCCACGCTTGGTGTGCAAAGACTGCAGTGTTCCCAGAACCAGCCCGCTCCCCAGCCCAACCAAACCCAGGCTTACATCTCTCAAAGGAAAATGTGTTTGTATCACAGTCTGAAGAGAAATGCTGTCTCTCACCTGTTACTCCTGGGTCTGTCACATACAGAGCCTCCAGTACATCAAAGGCTAGCTGGTACTGAAGAGTGCAAGGTGGTCCTGTTGTGCTGAGTTATGGCGTATGTTACAGATTTTATTTACTTGCAGAAGCCTGCTTGTGAGAAGCTGATTTATGGAATAAAATAGCTTTCAATAATCCTGTCAAGCGGAGAAGCTATAAGGAAGGAGTAAGCGTCATTATAAATATATTAGAGTATCTTTTTTTAGGAGGGGTTAGAAGAAGAGACAAATAAATTTCACAAATTATGCAAGGATAGTATAATAAAATTCCTGTGTAATGTCTGCATAGAAATTATAATTACATCTCTTACAGTGAGGTTACAGGTCAAACTGTAAGGCAGAATATAAATTTTTAAAAGCTACCTATCTGATGGGTGCGCACCACACAGATGCTGAAATTTCAGTTCCATTTACTCAAACCATTCAGCTTTAAAGCAGGGTAGGTAATTAACGAGGATAGAAGCAGTGCTTACAATGCTAAGAAAGCCAGGGTTTACCTATGCATGTTTATTTTTCTTTCACCACTCTTCCAGATGAAGATGAGTTATTTGCCTTTTTAGAATCAGGTGGAAAACTGTATACACATATCAAGAGAAATAATCAAATAAATTAATAATCCCCCATAAGGAACGTGCCTCACTCTACACTTTGAGACTGTTTTTCAAGGGCCACAGAGGACAAATAAACCGGCCAGTACTAAGGAAGCATGTGGTCAGCTAACAGAAATTATGCAGACAATAGCCCAGGAATAAACTTTTAAAGATCATGCAATCACAAAATGGTTTGGGTTGGAAGGGACCTTAAAGATCATCTAGTTCCAACCCCCTGCCATGGTCCACAAGTGTCCCGTTCTTACTGACCTGAGTGGGAGATCCATACTACTGACCTTTTACACCTTTCTCATTCTGACACTTAGGCCACTAGTTCGCTTGCTGCCAGGTCTGGATTCTGGCACCTTACTGTGTTAAATAACAACTTGTATTAAAAGTATGTCCAGGATGGAGGCGGCTCTCATGTGAAGGTTCTGTTCCGTGCACTTGTGGCATTAGAATGTAGCTAAAAGCAAAAGCCTAGTCTAACCCAAACTCAGCTGAAAGCCTCCCACTGCCACCAGTTGTATTAGGCAAAATACAGTTTGAATAAGATCACAAAGGTTAGGCACTGCAAAGCAGCAAACACCAGAGCATTTTAGAAAGAAGATTTTAATTTTCTGAAGAAACAGGTTTTCTGAAATACAGAATCAGAACATTAAGACAAAGTAAGATTTTTATTTCAATAAAAAACTCAGACGGATGTAGCATCTGCTCAAATATGTACCTTCACATTCTGGTGCATGTTGCTGTAACAAATTTATTAGTCATAGCTCTCATTATGGACAGATGGTTCCTACAGCAAAAATATAGAAAAATAATTTGGATTCAAGTCTAGGAGACCTGCAGCTTTTCATATGCAAAAAAATAAATCCAACTAGTCATAAAAAAGTGGCTGATAAGGATGGAGAATAGGGCTGTGCATCTGAATAGCCATGACTATATACATTCCAAACTCAAGAAATGAGTGTTTTTCCTCAGCCTCATAAAAATAGTTTGTCAATGAAAAATACCAATATGTAATACATTTAATACAATTTATACTTGAATTTAAAGATCTCAGATTATGGAGTAATAAGCTAAAATCAAATGTAGTGCTTTTTCAAATGTTCTCATATATACCAATACTCTGTGTATACAGTGTGCATGCATGTACGTGTATACACGCACAGAAAGAAAGAGGTGTATAGAGATTTGCTGAAAAATTCTACAATATTATCTGATTTCATTGCAGACCACAGCATACAGACTTTCCTGGGATCCTTCTAACACAGGCTGCTCTAAAACCCAATAATGTTGACTGGTATAACCACATATCTACAACAGGTTTTCACTATTATGAATTTAATTATCAATTTATTTTTCCAACCTAGATTTCATTTTTCTAAGTAGTAAACGCTGCTTTGATAAGATTCTATACTGGCATGAGAAAATAACTGTGAACATATTGGGGAAAGCCCTGAAAGTATGAATTAATTTGGATAATTAGTAAATAATAAAAATACCAACAAGTTTTAAGCAGCAACAGATTTTAAATGACTATATTCTGACTTATTTTCCTCACCAACAGGCATCTTGAGCAAGAAACTAAAATGAAGAGATTAAATTTCTCTGCCTGCCATCACGGTGACATTTTAAGCCACCAAAGTCACAGCTGGTACTGAAAGAACAGTGTTATCAGTAGAGACCTCCATCCTTGCAGGACATAAATTGCATTGAGACGCCCTGCCAACACTGCCTTGGAAAGGCCTGTGATCTGCGCTGTCTGGCGTATGATGCTTTCGCCGGGTCTTTTCTGAATGTGTTGGATTCTCTGTGGTCCTTGTAGTTGTAGACTGCTCTTGATTTTTCGTAGCTCCTTTATTTTTTGACCTGAAGCTGTTATGCTGCTGTCTTCTGTGTTCAGACCTGGAACCACTCTTTATATTATTTTGATCTGCCTCATTACTGGCACCTTGTGACTTAAGAGATCCATTGAGCCGGATGTTTTGGTGCTGTGGGTTGAATCTTCGTCTCTGGCTAGAAGGCCCATTCTATCCAGAAAGAAATTGATAACTTTTAGGTTATTTGAATCCTTCCAACAGGACAAGAAATACAGCAATCAGAATTAACAAAAACTGCAGAATAAAATCTACAGCATAACTAGGAGATGGAAAACACTATATGGTTTCGATTGTTGCTAGAGCTCTCTATTGGTAACACTTGAAAACTGAACTATGAGTAACATGCTACATCTGAGTAGCCTGGAAATATAGATGGCAGGTTCACCAGTGATGCCAAATTAAAATCTGCCATGATTCAAGAGAATACAGAGAAGGGGATGAAATACTGGACATCTCAAAAGAAGCAGCTAAGAAGCACTGAAGAACTTAATGCTGGTTTTTTCCAAAATCACAAAAATACTTCTCCTAGTATTGTGTAAAAACTACAGTAAGACAGCAGGAAGAACAGAAATTCACACGTAAACTGAAGTCAAGTTAAGAATCCACATGGTGGGAGAGATGTTCATTGTGGTACCTTGCTTGGAGGAAGCTTTGATGCTTAGTAGGAGTGGCTGAATTGCTCTATTTGCATGACTGCCAGGGCAGCTGATTCCATACATGCACTGACATTATGTAATGCTCCTACGATTCCCTTCAAGCACCTACCAGAGCCTAAAATCCTTACTGGGACAAAAGTCAGAGAAACTTCAGTGGCAGCTTTACCTACGCACAACAGTACAAGGACATTCTAAGGTGCTCTTGTAAAGAAATAGCTACCAATATACCAAAACAGCTGTATTAAAAGCTGTAGTATAAAACTTCTGAAATAACATGCTTTTAAACCTGGCAGGATTCCACTTTTGAAGTCTATCTAATAATCATACTTCAACATTTGTCCAGCATCAGGAATAAATGTTTCTCCATTGTAGCATGTAGGGCAATTAGCAAGTATTATGGAGGGGTTTTCTTTTTCAGTTATTAACTGCTACCAGTCACTTCTGAAAACCAGACAGTGGTCTTTGCTGGTATGGCATTTCTGGTATTTCCACCTTCTATGTTCACATTGCATTGAAAGTGAAGCTGGAAAATACATACTCGCGTATTTTCAAAGATTAAGAATTAAATATACAAACTGCAAACCAGTCTTTGATTTTCGATTAACAACTTCAAATGCTGCATATTTTCTGAATTTTAAAAATAATTTGGTTTAGTTCATACCTGGTTTCTTACCTGCTTATTTGCTGGGATTCCTTGGGAAGCAGATTCTGCAGGATTGGGAGAAAGATGACTTTGTACTTTAGTGGTGGCTGGTTTATTATCAGAGTTCTTGGCATTACTAGAGAACTTTCGGGTGTGCGTATTCTGTTTGCCAGTTGTTGCATGCGAGGTCATTGATGACAGCACCGAACTACATGGTGTTCTTGAGGAATAGTTGTTCTTTGGGTGAGAAACTATAAAAAACCCAAGTATTCCACGTGATCAGTTAAATGATCAACTTCTAAACACAAGGCTGTATTCTTACCCTGCCTACAGTTAATTTTGGTAGTATCATTTCAGCCTTACTTTAAATAATGAAGTAAGCTAGATAACAAGGGTTGGAATTAGGCTCATTCCTCTCAAGGAGGTGGTTAACAAAGGTCCTTCTGTACCATGGATATCTATAAAACCTGGAACTGGATGCACAGTAAGCACCAATCAGGAACCACTATTGCTCACCTCTGTATATTCCTGCTTCCCACTTCTTAGTATTTTGAGACAGCCTGATTTCTTAGCCACGTCCATGTCTGGATGTGAAGTGCATCAAACAAATCCTTGATTCCTACCTCTCTGCATTTCCACAACCTCTTCGAGCTGCCTGCTTCTGTGCAATGGCCCCTCAGCAGCCTCAAAGAGGATACTGAATTAAGTTCTTGATCTTCATTTGCTGTTCTGATTTTTCTGATTATGGAATTTTTCCCATTTCCTTCTGGCACAGATGACAAACCAGAGGCTCGCTTCAATGAGACACCTGTCATTTTATTTAAAAGGTACTTCTATTTTTCCACTTTTAGTACAGAGAAAAAAAGATGCGGAATAATTTTAGCTACTGACATCATCTGTTAGGTTTTCTGAGGCTCTTATTTCACTTACGCCAACATCAGCTATTTCTCCCACTAGGTGTCCTCTTCAGAAAAACAATGCAATGATCTGCACAATGAACTGAATTTTCTGTCCCAAGTTCCGTGAGGGCAGATGTCACTGACCACTACCGCTGTTCTCCTGTCTAAACCAGACTGCTGCACATGGAAACCCACATAAAAAAATCCAGGTGCTTGTCATAAAAGTGTATTTTTAACAAAAAAAGATGTACAAGGAAGGGTACAACCCACCTCCAGGCATGGGCCCCACTGTGTGATGCTCCAAACTGAAATATCATTTGCATCAAAGAGCTCTTATCAAAGACATGCCAACAGCATGAGTTGCTTATCTAAGATCACAAAGGGCAGATTAGAGCTAAGTTCTTCAGAAGGCCACTGCACTATCAATCATCTGTAAGATGGCACTGCTTCCCTGCTAATAGCTGTTCTTTTGACTTTACTGACCTGATTTTAACTAAGGTCTGCATCAAACTAAGCTTATGTAATGCTTTACTGAAATGAAGTATAAATCATTAACTTGCAGAATTAACTGCAGCTGGAAGTTATTTAGGAAAGTAGTTCAGTGAGTTAAAAAAAATCATCTATGGTTGTATCAATAGCAGCTGTGGTTATATTAGGCAGGATAATCTTGGTAGAATTTTCAATCTCTTAAGCTTCAGGGTATGAGATAAGGGTCTATGAGGTGGCTGTGAACAATTACATGTATTACTGGGAAGCTTATGTCTTCCTTTGACACATCCTGAGTTGGCTTCAGTGAGGGACAGGATACAGGGTTAGATGGATCTTCAAAGTGTTCTGCAAAAGCAATTCTTACGGTCTAATGAGTTAAACTGGTTATGTCTCAAGTGGACAGTTCTCCAGCTGTGCACTCACAGGATCGTACTGGCAGACTGTGTGATATTTTTTCTTTTTTCTATTTCTAGTAGCTCCTTGAAAACATTATTTTTCTTCCTCAAACTGTTTTTCCTTCCGAGTAATGCCTAGAAATCTCTGACAAAGAGGGCACTGTGCACATGCAGATGGACTGTGCAGCACATGTACAGCGAGTCTAACATGTTGCATACTGTAAACTTGACTTGTGAATCATCAGCAAGACTGCTGCATCCAGACACACCATTCACGTCAGGCTTGCTGCACACACACACTGGCAGTACACATGCCATTATTTCTGCCAGCATTTCATGAACAGGTATGTGGAACACTATCTTCTGAGAACTTTGGTGGGAGAAATCACCAGCACTTACTTTCTCCACAGAGCTGAATTTGGGTCTTCAGCTGTTCTGTATCACAGGAAAATCGTGCAGACCTGCCCAGCTCTTCATCATATTTCCGTTCACTCACAAAGTGCTGCAAAAATACAGACAAGTTAACAGTGATTTGCATTCTGAGCAAGACTACATGGATAGTACAGAAAACCAATCATAGACTCATAGAATGGTTTGGGTTGGAAGGGACCTTAAAAGGTCATCTAGTCCAATCCCCCCGCCATCTCCAGAGACACCTTCCACTACACCAGATTGCTCCAAGCCCCATCCAACCTGGCCTTGAACACTGCCAGGGATGGGGCAGCCACAACTTCTCTGGGCAACTTGTTCGCATGCCTCACCACCCTCACAGTAAAGAACTTCTTCCTAATATCTAATCTTTCTCTGTCAGCTTAAAGCCATTCCTCCTTGTCCTATTCCTACACGGACTTTTAAGAAGTCCCCTCCAGATTTCTTGTAGGCCCCCTTTAGGTATTGGAAGGCTGCCATCAGGTCTCCCCAGAGCCTTCTCCAGGCTGAACAAGCCCAGCTCTCTCAGCCTGTCTCCACAGGATTGGTCCTCCAGCCCTTGGATCATCTTCATGGCCTCCTCTGGACTCGCTTGAGCACGTCTGTGTCCCTCTTGTGTTGGGGGCCCCAAAAGCTGGATGCAGTACTCCAGGCTGAGTCTCACGAGAGCAGAGTAGAAGGGCAGGATCACCTCCTTTGATTTGCTGGTCATGCTCCTTTTGATGTAGCTTGGGACAGGGTTGGTTTCTGGGCTGCAAGTGCACACTGCTGGGTCACACTGAGCTTTTTGTCAACCAACACCCCCGAGTCCTTCTCCTCAGGCTTGTTCTCAATCCCGTCTCTGCCTGTATTTATACTTGGGATTGCCCAAGTTCTATCTTAAGTTCACTTCAAGGCTCAGCAAACTCTTGACTCTGCCCTGTACACAGGATCTCTATGCAGAACTAAGTATTTTCCCATCCTTACCAAATTACATGTCTCACAGCCCAGTGATGGGTGGATCACTCCCACACTTGGGAAGTGGGTCATCTCATTGGAGTATATGTGTTTGATCACTGAAGCTGATGCTATCATGTTTACTTGTTAACGGAGTCTGATAAATGACACACAAACAGCAAAACTCCCCACTGCTACACTAATGAGGGGATAGCTTACACTCCTCTGATAGTGGCTGTACACTGCTCAGAGGTCTATAATGCTTTAAGAAGCTATGCTTTCCCCATGGAAAGCTAGTTACCTGCTAGTTACCCTTTGGCCCATAGCAGGAATGAACAGCCTGGGCATGTCAACATGACAGCTCCTTCTTTGCGTTTATGTGAAGAAATACCCAAGCAGAAGTCAATGCCTGACCTTAATTTCAGCCCTGAGTTCAGACAGTTGTGCTTCAGCCATCTGACTGGCTAGGTCTGTCAGTCTCTTCAGCTCCTCAGCTTTCTTCTGCCGAGCAGTCAGGATTTCCACTGCCAAATACCAAGAGTCAATAATTAATGTCAGGAAGGTAAAGTGCACTGTAATTCATTACTCTTTGGGCATTAACACTGTACATCATATGTGAGATGAAAACACACATCTCTGACCTCTGACTTCAACTGGACTTCCAATATGCTGCTTGCACAGATTAAGTCAAGCAGCGTATTTAACTGAACTGCCTGATGGTAAAAGAAGATCTGGAAATGGGACAGTTCTCAGAAAATCAAAGTTAAACTAATCCTTCAATGTTTAGACAAACAGGGCAGAGACATGTTGTTTTGAGTTTTCCAGTGCTTTATTTTTAAGCGTGAGATCAAGGAGCCTTCCATGGAGACATGGAAAGAAGCATTACCTTGAGTCAACAGCCTGTCTCTGAAGACACGCTGTATTTATGCACACAGGGGCATTTCAGTTCCTCTGAAAAAAAGTCTGTTCATATATAGCTGACTTTAAAATCACCTGCATTGCAATTTTGATTTTAAGTACAGAATGTACACAGTTGCCATTTCTACAGCAAAGCAGTATTGCAAATGCCAACAGTCTCTATGAAAAATACTAAATATTCATTACTGCCTATCCTGTGTATTTTATATAAGGAAAGGGTGAATAGTTATGTTCTTATAGGAAAAGATTACGAACCACAAAGCAACAGTCCACTTACATGCAGGATAATGCGACATTATAATTTTGGTGGAAAATTAAATATATGCAAACTCTATTACCTACATGGTGACTTAATGTAAAAGCAACAACTAATTAACTGGCTGCTGGGATCAGCACTTAATGGCAGAGAGGAAAGACAGCATCTAAATGTAAAATAATAACAATCACAGTCTTTTGGCTAGAGCTTAGGCCTACAGACAGGGTGAGTGGTAGTTGTTGCAAACTACCTTAAGGCCACAGACTCCATTACAGCTGTGGAGACTTTGGATTCTTTGCCGCCTTATGATATTTCCAGAGCAGACTTGGAAAGTCACCTAACTAGCTCATACTTTGTAATGTCATTTTTTTTCAGGTGTGAATTAATGATATGTCACAAAGAATTTGTTTCTTAACCCAGTACCATTCATTTAATCACCTTCTTTTGAAAGCATCATAGAATCATAGAGTAGTTGGGGGTGGAAGTGACCTTCAGAGGTCACCTAGTCCTCTGCAATAAGCAGGGACTTCTTCAACAAGATCTGGTTGCTCAGAACCACAGCCAACCCGACCTTGAATGTTTCCAGGGATGGGGCATCTACCGCACTCTGGGCAACCTGTGCCAGTGTTTCACCAAGTATAGCATGGTCCAGCAGGCACAGGGAGACAGAGCTGTGGCTGTACAGCTGTGTGGGAGCAACCAACCTATATGATAGTGCAGCGTGTCACACAGGGCAGGGAAGGCAGAGGGTGGCTACAGCTCCTTTAGCCCTGTTGATAAATCTGTGCCTACGTTATTACTTATGCTGACAACAGGTGTGTATCTATCTCTCTAGCTAATATTTTAATTTCATTTTGTGGAATACAGTCTACAAGTCTGAGAACCTTTCAGCAGATTAAAAGAACAGTTTACTGTTAGCTGTTTTCCTCTGTTCAATAATTTTGCTTCATTGCTTATCTTAGATAATGCTAATATTGTTTCTCCCCAGGGTCAGCATCTTTGCTGAAGTGACTGCCCAAACCATATAATGTCATCTCTTACTGCACTTATCTCCACATGAGATGGCAGCCAAATACGCATTTTCTAAAAAACCCTGAAATTATCATATTTGGAATTTCCTAGCATTGACAGTAAGAATAAGATTACCCACTGTAAAACAGTCCTCCAGTGCAGCAAAGAGATGTGAAAATAAACAATAATGTAAATCTCAGTTAGCATATTACAGTCCTAAAACAACTTTTTGCCTAAAGTTCTGAAGGCACTTTACAAGCCTACAAAATCTTGAGACAGCAGAAACTACACTGTTAAAGACAGGTACAGGGGCCATCCAGTGCCACATGTGGAGCTGGCATGAAAGCAGGGAAACAGAACCTGCCATGTGCAAATGCAGCACTTCACATGCCTGTAGATAAGAATTAGGTTTACTTTCCACAAAAATTACTACTATATCTGGCCAAGATTAACGACAGGGCCCTAGGATATCATCAGCCCCGGTCAGTGGATTTCCAGAACATGTGTTTGTTCATGCAGTCAGGGATTAAATTCATGTCTGCTGATATTAATGGGAATTTTACCACTGGTTTTCCTGGGAGTGAGTACATGCTCTGTGGCTGATTATGGCTACCTGGTCTCTGCATGTAACCAAAAAGCTGCTGATATATTTCCATCTACAACTCCTCTTGAGAATAACACAGAACTCTAAACCCACATCTATTTAATGTTAGTACTAGAACAGTTAGAATACAAAATTCCAAACTGAAACTAATGGCAATCTCCTACCTTTTAGCTTCCACAACTGCAAGACGCTTAGCTAGCAATGGGGGATTTAGATTTTATTTTTAAATAAATATTTAACTAGGATACATTTGTGAACTGAGCATTCTAAATGCAAATGAAACATTCAAGAATGTTACATATATTTGTCACCCTCCTGGGAAGGACCTTAAATTCACAAATCAATAAAAGGATCGTATGCATACACAGCAGTGATATTTTCATCTGCCAGGCAAGGCACCATTCTACTAATACTTCAGTTAGTATTCAGTTTCTTGCTTAGTTCTCTCTATTGAAACACATCCCCTGGATTACTGGGCCACAATTACCATATCTCAGATGGAGCATAAGCCAAATATTGCGGTATTCTGATACACGGCTCATCTTGCCTTTTCTTTTTTTTGTCTCCCCCAAACCAGAATATATAGATCTTACCTGTGCAAAAACCAGAGACAAGATGAAAGCCAAGAATCAGATCAACTCCCACAGATGATTAAGAAAGCAGATTCCAGTAAACATCTGGGGTTTTTAATTTTTATTCACTGTTCCAATAGATATGCTTGATCACTATCCCTTAAAGCCACGCAAGGCCACACAATAACTTATTCCCCTAGTAATTTCCAGTATTCTAACTCATATATACAATATAAGCAAGCAAACAGTGGTTAAGAAATGGAAACAACGTAATCGATAAACCATAGGAAAAAAAACAAGTGGTCAGTAATAATAAATATTTTAGATCTAACTTCAGATGAACCTTTGGTTTACCTTAATTTCATAATATTGAAATTTTGATGCACAATCCTTATATGAAAGACACTGGAATGCTGCTAACCAAATGCACAAACTTTTTGCCATACAAAACAAATGTTTCCAAGACTATTCCAAAAGTTCCCTGTGTATATTTTTACTTACTGGCTTCTTCTTTAACTTTATCAATTTCTGCCATTAATGACACTTCTTTGTCTACGATGCTAGAAAAGGAAAAAAAGAAAAAAACCCGTAATTTAATCCATGCTAGAATTCCGTCAATATCAAAAGGTCTAACTACACAAAGTCTTCAGACCTTAGTTATGGACAGTTTCGAAGTTAATACAACTTAATGGAAACTGAAGAAACAGCTAAGCAAACTGGCTACAAAAAACTAGTGGTCATCAGTGTATGGTGATTTACACAACCACCTCACTGGCCTCTCCATGTGTCTGCACTGATATGGAAGTCACTTGGGTTTACCTCTTCAGCAGTGCCTGGGCACAGCAGTCATCAAATGACTAAACAGCCTGCTTCCTAACTAAGCTAGATATACTATTGCAGCTACCCAGGTTAATACATCTTAGCTCTCAGAACAATATTAAGAATAAAACAGAATGAGAGCTGTGTGCAAAGAAGTTCTTCTCTTCCTTAAATAGAGATATTCTTGCAAAATATGACAGGGTAAACAAGAAGATTGTTTGTGATGTAAGTAAGCATTAATGTATCTCCGTAACAGAGGTCAGTTTTCTTGGCCCCCCCATTCTCTCCAGGAGTGGGAAGGTGCAGTTCCACTTTTACCTGGCTTTCCCCGAGGTCTCATGTGCCTCTCCTTTCACAAATCTCTAGTATGCAATCGCTGATAGTGCTTTTAAGCTGTCAAAGTGTTACGTGATCAGGTGGGTCTACTGGGAGCAGACAGCAGGTCTGGTAAATTGTTCACATCATCAACCCAGAGATACTGTTCAGTGAAATAGCACCACTGCAGAGTGCTGTGGCGTGCCACTCCATTTTCCCCTCACTAGGTTATTCTTAGTCATGTTCACGTTTAATAAACACCACCAATGCTAATGTTTATGTTTGCATAAGTGAGTAAACTCAAGCAGCTGGGGGAATATCGCAAAAAATAGGTCAAACATCAGGAGTAAATGCCAGGCACACACTCAAGGGAAGAGTGGAGTTCTCAACCCTTTCACTAAAATCATCCTTAAACATAAGCTTTTGTACCCAGTGCAGACACTGAGTTGTATTTGAACTAGCTTTCATCAGAAGGAAGACATTACAGAAAACTCAGGAACAAAACATTTGGCCAGAATGCCCTCAGGAAGAAAAGGAGGATCCTACAGAGTTCAGTGGGCAGCAGTCAGAGACAGAAGACTTACAGAAGGGAGAAGGAGTGATGGGTTAACTAAACCAGTGAAAGATTAGGGAGCACGCAGTGTGGGGAACACACGGCAGATATAGAGCTGACTTAACCAGAAATTTACCAGCCAGGATGTCTTCAAGTGCCATGCAGCCTTCCTCGAAATCTTCCCATAAATTAACCAAGCTCGTAGAGGAGGTTTGCAACAGAAGTTCTACAAAGTCCTGCCCTTGGGTTTTACCAGTCAACCATGACACTTAGAGAAGGAGAGGCTACTACCTTTACATTGCCTCCCAATAGCCAACAAAAAGGACAGAAGCAGGTTGACTGATGGCAAAGCATGCAGCAATACAATAAAACTGAGCATAACACATTTTTCTGTTTCATAAACAAGACTAAAACCATTGTTTTGGACTGCCAGATCAATTTAGCGTGACCTACACAACAGAGGAAATAAACCATCAGGGTTTTCTATGGTAGAGCAAATCAGTTAAGAGGCGTACACTTACAATGAAAGGACACGCTTGTTCCAGTTGGCCCTCAATATTCTCCAGGTATAAGCATTAAGCTTGGACTCCAAATAGGCAGGTGATGATTCCATCTTGCTAATCTAAATAGCAATAGCTTTTCAGAATTAATCTGTTTTCAATTAGCTTTTGTAACTACATTGTGTAATAAAGTTTTTGGCTTTCACAGCAGGTGGCTGAAATGAGTCTTTTAAGTTCTCACCTGTTTCTACCCTCTACAAATACAAGATTTTAATGGTCTTTAGTATTTTCTCCTAAATTTAGAGAGTCTGCATGTTTTCTCTTTTGCTGTCTCTGTCACAAAAGCACCTCCCTAGTGTACTACACAGGTTATATAAACATAAACTTTTGGCTGGAAAAATATTTAAGCAACAAGTTCACAACATCAGAGCTCACCAGTACTGTGTTTTGCCCCAGTTCATTCCACGACTGCTCTCTCCCCACTCCACCAGCAGATCCTTGCTAAACTGCTTGACCCGTAACATCTTATTTTGACGCCAAATAAAAACACTTTTAACACGAGAATGAGAACAATGCCACAGCAGTCCTGTATTTGTCATATTTTATAGTCATATTTCACCTGTTACTAGACAGTTTTCCACTCCTAAGGTTTTTGTGTGGTGTCTGATGAACATTTCAGGAAAGCGGTTGGATGTTGTAGTAGTAGATGCCAGAACTCTGATGAATTTGAAGAACAAGCACCTGAGTACTGCCCTTGTAGACAGAAACTAACATTGGGAAAACTGAAGAATAAAACAAGAGAAAGAGCATTTGGTGCCTTTGTCGACATGAGACTAGTTTCTTTAACAGACAGATGTTCATGGGGTTGCCCTTCCCTGAAGACCGTGCAGCTGTACTAACTTACACCAGCTGAGGAAATGGACTCTCTCTCTCTCTCAATGAAAGGAAAGAAACATACTCATTTCTCATCTGGAAGCGTATAGCCACATCTCTCAGCCTGGAAATCAAGAATTACCACGTCACACAGAATAATGGGGTAAGTTAGTATTTCTTTAGAACGTCACAGGCCAACCAGCACTAGGAAATGCCACTTCTTCTTAGTTTGTGTAAGGGTCAATAATTAAGGAAATGGAGCAGGAATCAATCTGATTCCTTTCTAATCACATAAAGAACTTCAGTAAAAAACTGACCAACTCTTCATCAAGAGTTGGTCAGTTTTTTTTCTAACTTGGCAAAGTTAGAAACAAATGAAAGTAAGAGAGAAAGCTGGAAAACTGGATTAAAAAAAAAAAAAAGGACAAAAGACAAAACAAATACAAAGAGAAAACTAAATGCTAACAGATAAAGGAGAAAGGACAAGAACATTATGCAAAAATCGACAGATCAAATCTAGTCTCTTGCTCCTGCTAAGATCCCACTGTGTTCACTTGAAGCTCAGAGAGCCACTTAAG
Organism: Strigops habroptila; assembly: GCF_004027225.2. Taxonomy (NCBI): domain Eukaryota; kingdom Metazoa; phylum Chordata; class Aves; order Psittaciformes; family Psittacidae; genus Strigops; species Strigops habroptila. Next base: position 12,310,586 of record NC_044281.2, on the reverse strand, counting down.
CTGAACAGCTTCTTAATTCATGAGAAGTTTAACTGGTTTTAATGCATTTTCTGGAATAACACCCTACTCTGCCTCAATAGGATGATTATGATCGGACCACAGCACTAGCATCATTGAGAACTGCTCAAAGCTTGGCTCAGCAATACCTCCTGGGAATGCATTTTCTTTCAATGCTTCTTAGTGTCCGCTTGATACCAACATGTTACATCAAGCCGGTACGCTCCAGTGCACAGCCTGCAGCCACTGGTGTGCTGTGGAGAACTGGATACTGGATGCTATTGGAACTTTCTGCACTCATATATCGTCAGATTTGGATTCTAGCAGAGCAAGGTACAGAGTCCATTTCAGATCTAAAGACACCTCAAGGAAAACATTCTGCTAATTACTTCCTCTCTAGTTATGCTGTTTCTCTTGGGCCTTCTATAGATGTTAGGAGCCAGGGTTAAAATCACAAAGATGCTTCTTTAGCTGAGGTTCTGGAGAGGTTATAGCATTGTCAATTTTCTCTGATTACTCCTAGCACTAACATTGTATCAGGCTTCATCTGTCCCTTCTCCTTCCCTACATCAGCACTTGAGTATATTCCATATACCATTTGAGACTCCTGTGACAAACACAGAACCTGGTTCCATCACTTCCCTCTCTGAATGTACCTGAATCCATGCCCTCACCATCAGTCTGTAGGATTCCCTGCTGTACTACATTTGTCAGTTCTGCTACAGATGTTCAGGTTTTTATGACACATTTATAGTATAGACTGGAGCAAATGCCAGCACTCAAATCCCGTCTCCCATTGGCCAGGCACAAGGACAGATCTGAATCAACTGAGTCTTATAATCTGTGACTGATGGTCAAGACAAAACAGAGAAATACCTCTTTCTTTTCTGTTTGCCTTTGCCACACCCCTCTTCTGAAAGGGCTGATTCTGTTCTTCTCTTACCCCTCACTTTTTCAGGATCAGGAATCAGGTACCAAGCTCAAGATATCAGCATTGTATCATTGTTCATCGCAGGTGAATATCTGTAGTTCGCAGCACAGGACTCATCACTGTCTGATTTTAATACTCAAATGAAATTTTGAGATGGGATTCAGGAAGGAGACAATTTTGTTGAAGGAACACAGCAAGGCAGAGGCTTAATATAGAGAACATGCAAATGGGGCCAGGAAACAGCCAGTGCTCATGCTGTAGAGATATGAGATGCAGCAGTAGAGATAGCAGCTCTTGAGGATTCATTTTGCTGAAGTGATTCTGAAGACAAGAGTGTAAGTGTCCTATTCCTGGTCAAAGCGACAGTACTCGTGCCTTGGACTTATGCAGGCTGGCAGAATTCACACTAGTATACAATGGCAAAAGAGCTGCAAATGCCAAACTGCAGTGAGCTGCCGGCACAGCAATGACAGGGGCAAGTTATGCTCACAGCTGCCTCATTTCACAGCTTCATACTCAGAACAAATTCTGACTTTGTTCTGACATTAGTGGAAACAAATTAATCTTCCTCTAGTTTACTGCATGAAATTTAGTGCTTGCACAGTGAAAAAGAAAAGATATTTTCAGTCAGCTGCAATACCTCAAAATCTCACTAAAATGATTAAAGTTATTAGTGCCTCTTCAGAAAAGCTGCTTCAATTGCCAGGCTGGCTGATTTATAGCTTTACTGATGAGAATCACAAGGGTTCCAGATGACCAGAATCTTCTTTCCTTCTGCCTCTTCTAAGCATTAGGATAAACCTATTGCGCCTGAAAACATGGCGAAATAAAAAGACCAAGCTGACATGGAGGCACACATGCTGACACAAATCACAAAGGTAAGCCACAGCTGGATGGCACAGGGGTTACTGTTAAGAGGGTAATTCAAATGAGTCCTTTCAAAACCCTTTTAAACTCCCCAGAATGCCAATTTTCTCCTTGAGGTGTTTAATAAGCTTTGCTCTGCCCTGAACCAGCTTTGTGCACAGTTTGAAAATGAATGTTGGAGACTGAGGAAGACAAGGTCAGCAGTCAGCTGTGGCATTCTGAACAACTGCAGTAAGGCTTTTCATCTGCAAGGGGGAAAGAGCTATTTTTTCGTGGTCATCCTCCGGGGTCTGTTTCAGCAGGTGAGACACTGGAACGCTGAGGTACAATTCCAAGTCCTTTATTCATTAGGGAGTGAGTTATCTATGGGACACTGCCAAAATTTGCCAACTTAGGCTTCAAAAATAAACAAAACCCCAAACAACGCACCATTCTCCAGCAACTCTTTCTGTTAGCAGGCTTTGGAACAGATGCCAGTAGCTCCTTAAAGTTGTGCTGGTTAACAACCTGCTGCCAAACTCCAGCAAGTTTGAGGGACGTCGGTAGTCACTGTCTCTGCTCTATCTGAGCTGAGATTACATACAAATTCATGGGATAGTTCTGACAAGATCAGTGTTGGTCTTCAAGTATTATGCCTTACTTCCTGTACACATTTCCCTTCTAGCATGAATGTATTTGACCCACAGGTGGGGTGAAAAGACAACTGATAAGAACCTCTAAACCAACTGTGTATTTCACAAAAAATCACCCACCTGAATCCAGAAGACCAGAACTGTCTCTGTCAGACTTTCAGCACAAGGAACTAGAATGATGTGATGAGAATGTAAGTATAAAGCCCGATCACCTGTAATGGGTGACTACAAGTTTTATAGGATTACTGAACAGCTGTGCTATATTGTAATTGGAGAAATGATACTTCAAGTTTTCCTTATATTAATAAACCTGTAGGAAAAGCAGTTGTTACACTACATATTTTGCAATGTCTCAGGAAATTATATTCTTCCAGTATTAGCTCAACAGTATTTAAATGTTCATGGTGCTTGAAAACAGTTATTTGGTCACTGTATTAGCACACGCAGAATGTTTACACAGCAACCAGATTACATGAATTTTCATTCTGACCACAAATACAGTCTGACAATAAGCAGACAAAAGACAGAATAAATCAATTTCACTGAAATCCTTTCCTCTGCAGTGTACCATCTGGTTCAAGTGAAAATACTGAAAGGCTTTCGGTTATTGAAATTATTTTGTGTTATTCTTTATCTACCTTCACTGATACTCTTCTGTTTAGCAGTCAGCTAGCACAGTGTGGTCTGGCGAAGCCATCATAATTGAAGGTTTCTTTGCATTTTTAAGATCTCTTTACAAACAGTTAGAAATTTATTGCCTAATCATAAATACTTCTTTAAGTTGAAAACTGACATGGAAAACCTTTCCCTGATAGAACGTTTCCAAATTTTATTTATTTAGAAGTGAAAGCATCACTCTGGATTTGGCAGAGTTCTAACAACTTAGTACGAGTTGCACCATGGCTCATTAGCATCCTGCACATTTTGACATAAATTTGTAAAAGTATTTATTTCCTATCTGAGTCTCAGTTCCAATATGACTACTGAGGTATTAGAATATCTCACTGGTTTTATGTATTTTAGCCTAAAAATCAAGAGGCAGAAGACTGTGGTCCTTGTTGTTGGGCTTCTGCTACAGAGGAGAGGTAACTTTCCCAAAAGCACCCTGAAAACTGGCCACAAAGAAAGGAAGAGTCTGGCTCTTTGGTCTAACAGCTGTTGAAATTTTTTGAGATAGTTATTCCCTATATATATATTTAATTAGTTAAATTTTTCCTTAGTCTGACAACAATGAGATCAAAAAGGATATAGTCACTTTACATCCACAATGACATGTACAAAAAGCAACAATCTACCTGGCATGACCCCAAAAACCACATGCTTGTGTTTTACTGAGGACTACAAACACCTATGAATGACTGGGAGGGAAGAGGGAGACAAGAAACTATGAAGCCTTAACAACAGGCTAAGAAACAGCATAAGCCACCTTTGGATTTCACCTTTGTAATCTGTCTTCACGAGCTTAGTAAAAAATACAGGATTAAAACAAGTATCTGTAAAAGACAAAGGGGCCAGAAGGGGAACATTACGTATCTCACTGAAACCTAACTCCTCCAATCTCACGAGCTCTGTCTGTTCCCTCCACTAATACACAGCAAGGGTAATCCCAAACTGCTGGAGGTCGTGAGAAGAGAGCAAGCACAAGCCCCTCTCCCAGTGCTGCAGCTCTGCAGGCAGTAGCGAGCCTGAGGCCAGAGCTGTTAGATCAGTCCTCCCAGACCCCCAGGCAGTAGAAGCAGGGTCCAGGGGCTTTGATAAAAGCACTGGTCTTTGAAGGTACCTGAAAACCCACCTGTGCTCAAGGAAACCTAAATGCCTGGGAGATCGTTTCTGCCTTCTCTGCACTGGCAAGGTTACAGACTGGATTGCACGACTGACAGGCAAACAAATATCAGAACAAACTGCAAGAGGATTTGAAAATCCATACTTCAGAGGCATAAGGACTACCACAGGTCAGTTGGCAGACAGACACAGGCACAAAGCTAATGAGGACTGCCTGGAAACACAAAGAAACAGCACAGGAACTCTGTTCAGTGTAAAGCAATAACAGTCCTGGCCTTTCCAGGCATCTGCCCTTGCTCTATACTGCCACATCACTAACACAAACAGGCAGTTCTTCATCTGGTGCCACTGATTCTGGGCTCTGGGCAACAGAAAACCATCATCTTTCACAGTTTGCCAAGTAAAGGTCCCAGAAAAGGGATGACTGTGTTCACTCACTGCTCTGCAACTATGAGCCTGTGAGCACTGGCAACATTGCTCATCACCCAGCACTGAGTTCGTACGGACACAATTATGCTCTTTTAAATGACTTCTTCCCCCATTTTTCCTCTGCTTTGATTTTAACTTAGAAAGCAATAGAAAAACTGCTTTATCTTCCCAAAACATAGAGTTTTCTAGTTGTTCCCTAAATGTATAAAAATATATACTAAAATATATTATTGTATAAAAATGTAAAACATACATTTAAATCTATTTAAAAATTGTTAGTATTACCAAACTCCATTTTCCCAGCATCATGTCAGAGGCAATTTTTTATCTAGCCTATGGTGAAGCTTTCAAGTGCTTTTTGTTCATTCAAAAAAATCAACTGTGTTGGTTTTCATGCTCTTTATAAAGCATACCAATGTGTTTGAGATGCAAAGAGTAGAGGAAGCTTGTCTGTCTTTGGTCCAGTTCTGTATGCAGTGTAATTAAACTTGGCCCTTACTATTTTCTACAGACTATTTTCCATTTGTGGTTGGAAGCAGACTGTATGGGCAAGTGGCAGATGTTTCCTTTTAGTTCTCCATATGACTGTGTGGATGCCCAGTATGTGAAAATGATTTTCTGGCAAGAGGTGTTATGGGGCACTGTGGCTCCTTTTGTGCTCTACACATTTCACTCAGATTCCTGGGGCTCTCTTTTTACCCCAAAGATTATTATTCAGTCTCTTGGTGGAAAAGTGAGAGCACAATTATATAACATGGGTTTTAACCTTGGCAACGAATACCTCAAGTGCACTCTATGGAGAGGAGAGTTCACCTAGCTTTTCTGACCTTTTCCTGCAACTTAAGCACTATTTGGATTTATTCTTTTTCTTGCCCTACACTACTGTGAGACACGGCTATGCTCTGACATGTTTTACATCCAGGCAATAAGTGGAGCAGCTTATGTTCGTTCTCACTCACAGAGAGGTAATCCTGAGAACCATACACCAAACCAGGATGCAATGAGGAGAAATACTGGCTCAAGCAGCACTGTTAGACGGATCTTCCTTGTAACTTTCAGATGCACATCTGAGAAACAGTGCCCTTCAGCTTGGTCTGCCCTGTGCTCTCATAGCCTTGGGGAAAGCAATGTCATAGAAAGCCCTGCACGAGCACAATCCACATGAGACTGCAAAAGAATTCTCACAGAGTGGGGCAAAGTGTCTTGTGTGGTCCAGCCCACGGCCTGTAAAATGCTCTAGTGACTTCTGGCATGAAAAGCACTGTGTAAAAGCAAGTTGTTATCACTTGTTCTGAGCACACAGAGAGCTACTCCAGTTGGCAGGAACTCCTGGGACACTCATGAAAGAGAAAGTGAACCCACAGCAGCATTATTAAATAAACATCTTTACAGGATTGTTTTTTGGCCCCGTTTCATTAAAATGTTAAAACTGGAAGCAAGCATTGTATTTTCTTTTCCAAGCATTTACAGGTGTCCACAGCATGCCTGCTCCATACCACTTTTTAAAATTGTGGGACAGAGGTATGCACTGTTTTGGCAGATAGGTGACTTTCTAAATAGCAGCACAGTGCTGACTGAGAGTGTTCAGGCGTAACTTCTCTTCATCGGTTAGGACAAGCTGTGAAATACTGAGCAAGACAGAGACATGGACTTCTACTGGCAACTATCACTCAAAAGTTTCTGCTGCTAAAAGGAAAAGTTCTTGTGAATTTTTCTGCTGAAGCTTTCAGGACATCTTAGGCCACATGTGCTATTCATTTATCTCCATGATAATGGTTTCCTATACTATCTGGAGGTAGGAGGAAGATACACGATGTTATCTTTCCACTTTTTCGTCCTTTCTGTGATTGGTAAAATCATGAAAAGATTAAAAAAGATTATTAGGAAGTCCAGAAGATTACTGCCTCCTCAAATGCAGTTTTGATTGTGATCTTGACAGTAAATGCAAAAAGGATACAAAAAAGGGTCTTTTATCCTGTTGCCAAAGGAAGAAAAACAAAGAGCAACAACAGAAAGAAGTATGTGCTTCAGCATTCAGCAGTAATGCAAGATTAAAGCTTCCAACTTCATTTAGCTTCACTAAAACCTCTTGGGTGGTGACAGCTGTGTGTAACACGAACCGGTTAAGCTCCCATCTAGGTTACTGTATTCATCCCATTCAAGCATTCCCAGCAGTTCTGACCACAGACAGCACTTAGCTGCTGTTGTATGTTTATCTGTTTTACACCTCAACTAGTCCACACTCCAGCAGCAACTGGAAGAACTTGCAAAAAGCTTTGGAATCGCTATCACAAAGATGACCAGGTATCATTGTCATGCCCTTGCTTTTGGTTATTCCATAGCATCCTGGGAGCAACAGTTCAGATGTGGATTGGAACTAGATAATCTTTAAGGTCCCTTCCAACCCAAACACTTCTATGGTTCTATAATTTTTCCCATGATAAACAAGCTAACTGCCACAGTGGAATTCCAGTGCCCAAGGAGGGTGATAAATATGCAAGAGTCTGCATGCTCCCTGTGCTACCCTATCCTCTTGCTACCACCAGTGATGCTTTGTTCAACTTTGAAGCAAGAAAACTGCCATGTAAATAACACAAACTAAACCTTTCAGCCCAGGAATATGATCTGTTGACCGTACAAGGTCTGAAGCTGTATGCATCACTGGCCCTGGTGATTTTTACTCAAATCCAGTTAATCTGCAGCAGTTGGCAGCAGCTTCTTATAAATAAGACAGTTGTCGTGGTTTGAGCCCAGCCTGTAACTCGGAACCACGCAGCCGTGCGCTCACTCCCCGCCTTCTTCCTCCCCCCACTCCCGGAGGGATGGGGAGTTGAATCGGAAGAATGTAACTCCCACGGGTTGAGATAAGAACAGTCCAGTAACTAAGGTATAATGCAAAACCCCTACTGCTACCACCAATAACAATAATGATAAGGGAAATAACAAGAGGAGAGGATACAATTGCTCACCGCCCACCGACCGATACCTAGCCCAACCCAAGCGGCGATCTGGGCCTTCTGGGTAACTCCCCCCAGTTTATATACTGGGCATGACGTGCTGTGGTATGGAATACCCCTTTGGCCAGTTTGGGTCAGGTGTCCTGTCTCTGCTTCCTCCCGGCTTCCCCTCCTCCCTGGCAGAGCATGAGACTGAGAAAGTCCTTGGTCGGAGTAAACATTACTTAGCAACAACTAAAAACATCGGTGTTATCAGCGTTGTTCCCAGGCTGAAAGTTAAAAAACACAGCACTGCACCAGCTACTAAGAAGGAGAAAAATGACTGCTACAGCTGAACCCAGGACAACAGTAAAGACAGCTCTTCCCATCTTTTTTGGAGTTTAAGCCAAAAGGTCATATAAAATATCTCAAACCTGTTTTTCATTTTAGCAAAGAAGGTGTCAAGTCATTCATTTTAGTATTTAAACCAAATTTTCTCTTCATTCATTTGAAGAAAAACCTAAATATTAGATTATGAGCTGCCAAAAGCAATGTAGCCCACACTGAGATTTTCATAAACATGTCCTAACATTATACTGTCCTCGTTGCAATATTATGTTGCAATATTACATGCATGAAATTGCTTTGCAAGGCCTGACTATTCAGATCTGTTGTTACATTCTAGAGCTTCTGGCAGATTCCAATAATTCAGGCACTGAAGCTGGCAGGAGGAAAAAATTAAATGAAGAATGTTGAAAAGTTTTCCGGCTACTTTTCATCATTTAAAGTCTACTTGGATTTACAAATTGTTTTGCGGTCATTCTGTCTTTTCCTCTATTAAACTCACCTATTAAATAACATATTATAGATTAGGCAATGCAACTTCAGTGTTTTTCAAGTTAAAACATGAATAATGAAGAATTTCAGTTCTGAATTTACTAATATAGCACCTCCCCTTGCAGTCTTAGATTACAGTAAGAGTTTTAAGCCTGTTCCATGCCCAGAGTGACTATTGTTTAAAGACAGAATTGACCGTGACTGCCTGCAAACAAGATTAGACATAAGGGACATTACGTATTTTTAACACTGTTACAAAAAATATTATAGTGAGAACTACACAGCAAATGAGACCAAACTATGAGTTTACTCAGAGAAAAGGTCACAGCCTTCTTAACAGAAACCATGACTGTTTTATAATAAAACCATACAAAACCACCTCTGAGAACTACCATAAAAAGGTGCAGGGGATTGATGAATTTTACTTTTCTATAATTACAATATAATTACTGCACTTTAGTTTGTAAGCAACCATCGCTGTACTAGTTCCAGAGCACTCCTGACAACAGTAGTCTAGTACAATTGGTGATCACAGCCTATGTTCATCGGAGTACAGAGACAGAAACAAAACTCTCTCTGCTAGACAATCAGGGGCACCGCCGGCTCAGTGCAACAGAATCTCTCTCAAAATCAGGTCAGTAGTGCTCTGACTTTCTGCCCATAGAGTAGCGGAGCCCAAGTGGCACTGAAGTCACTTTAGATGCATCGCTGAAGACGACGAATGCACCACTGAAGTCCAGAGTTAAACTTCTGCCAATATTACAGAACTTTTGTAAGATATGCTCATAAAAATACTGACAAATATTATGGATGAATTAAGGGTGAAAAGTTTTTGTACTTTTCTGTGATTTGTAACCAAATCCTGTACATTTTAATACGATTTCTTTGTTTACTGCAACGCTGTGTAATACATGGGTTTTATATAGCATCTGTGCTTAATGAAAGGCCAAGTAAAATTCAAACTAGAAAATATTTTTTCTATGATGAGTATATTCAAAAAGTACAGCTCTCTACTACAGCAATTATTTCAGCTACAAATTTTCAAAGGGCACAGCCATATATGCTGAGGATCAGAAATAACCAAAATTATAATAGAAAAGAATTAGAAAAAAGGAAGAGATAAAAGAATGAGGAAAAAGAATGAATTAGAGATAAGAACTGGAAATGAAGTGATCGATGGGGAAAGGAGCTATGAGGGAAAGAGAAAAATCAAAGAATGGTGGGATAAGCAGCAAAGATGATGGGAAATGAATAGACGGTAACGGACTGTCTACCAAAGAAGGTAAGATCGAAGAAATAGTACAGAAAGAAGAGATTTGAAGAACATAAAGAGACTTCAGAAAACCGCACAGACAGGATCTTTAGAAAAGCTTCAGATCAGATATGCTGCCACTGAACTTTTATCAAGTCAAGATGGATCACCTGGGGGGAAAAACTCCAACATAGTGAGGTGGTGTTTTTTTTTTCCCCCCAAAGAACTGTAGTTTTCTCCCCTTTTATGTATGTAAATATACACTTATGCATATATTACTTCCTGGCTGGTGAGGAGTTACTTAATGGCACCACATATGTTTTTTTTTTTGCTGAAATCAAAATGCTGCAAACACACCGGGCGTAAGTGACCCCTCCCCACCAATGCCAGTGGCCTCATTAGCCCCTCTTCTCAGGTGATGCTGATGGATCTCTCCAGCTGATTTACCTACCAGCTGTGTAATTCTGCAAAAGCAGCTTTAATCTTCTTCACTGAAATATCCACTTCCTCTTTAATCATCATACGGTATCTGGTTAGAGAAACAGTGCAACGCTGCAAGTCTTTTACTGATTTTTCAATGTTTGGCCCTAAAACAGGAAACAAAAATTGCACAGAAGTCAGAAATCTGTTTTTTGTTCTTCTGAATGAGGGAGCAGGAATAGTTCAACAAGTTATTTGCCCAGATTAGGATGAAGTGGCTACCCTACTGAAGTCCATAAATCCAACTTTTCAATAGTCCTTCCATGCTGCTTTTCAGTTTCTAAACATGTTGCTCAAATTCATTCTCCAAAGCAAATAAGTGTTAAAACAGCACTATTAATTCAAATTATTTATTTTTAATTTCATTCACTATAAAGTTATATAGACCATAAATTGTTCTATTCATTTTTGTTATGCTGAGTATGATTCTGCTCTCACTTTCCAACATATCTCTTCTTCACATCTGTGCTTCCCCCCCCGCCACCGAGGCCTCAACTGTCTGATCATCTCAGCACACAGCAACCAGGGATCCAATTTACCTCTTTTTTTGACTGAATCGTCTGTCTTTGTTTCAAGCTGGGTTGTAGCATTAGATGATTTAACTAAGGAAGATTTTGACTTTGGCCTGCCTAGGTTACACTGGAGTTGAACTGATGCCTGAAGAGACTCATGCTGTCCTACTCCATTCGTAGTCTTTGGGTTTAATTCCATGGATACTCTCTGGCGTTCTTGTTCTTTGTCTGCAAGAAAGCATTAAGGTAGAAAACAGGCAATTATAATATTAAGAAAGTTATGAAGCCGTATTGTTGAGTCTGAATTACTTTATACAATGGAAAAATCAAGTTGTTTTGTGGATTCTTCAGAGAACAGAACTAGAGAGGATGTCTGCTATGGAAAGCATGAGACTTTCATACTGGTATCTATCTGTATGTAGGTATGTATGTATGTATCTACCTCACACAAAACAATTTTCACCATTTAATCAGCATTTTAGAAGCACCAATTAAATGTTCCTACCTGAAATACTTACCTTGCCTGACTGGCTACAGCTTTCTATCAAGAACAGTCGCTAAGAGGGACTAAGCAGGAAATGAAACAATGTCAAAGACTAGCCTCTTGGGTTCAACGGCTGGAGAGGGCTAAAACAACAATGCCTGAGCCTGTTTCCTGCCACAAGACAACCTGGTTTACTCTTTCCAAGACTCCAAAGGGTTTTGAGATACCAGCATCATGACAGAGGGCCAAGCAGCCAAAGAATGGCTACGAAAACTGACAGGTAAGGCCACTGTCAGTTGAGACTGGCTTTACCAAATAACTCCAAAAGATAGTTAGAAATAAGCAATCTATCAGCTAAGCTATAGAGAAAGGCCAGGCCTATTGTCCTCAAGATGAGACCTTTTGAAATTTATTGTTATAGTGCAAAATTCTTATTTACTCCATTTAACTAGCAGCTTTGGTATTCTTGTCAAGACAAATGACAAACTGACAGCTTCTTAAAGTCATCTAGAAGAATGGTTATACTCTAAAAACTTTTTAATCATCTTTTGTCTGCAATATATTTTGACAATTTCTTCCAAATGTGCTATTGTGAAACCCAGCAGCACAATGATCAATATCACCTAGCAAACAATACCTTAGTATGCTGCTACTGAACTCTAAAATTTGATTGAGGACAATCAACACAATTAAAAATAGATTGAGAAAGTCTGCACCAAATCCCTGAAGACCTGGACCAGCTAAGCAACATGTATAACAAAATCTGTCTCTCTCAAATACTTGAAAGAGAAGCCAAACCTCTGGGTAATAATATCTACAAGTAAACTGTTGCAGAGTTCAGTAGGTGGTGGCTTAGAACTTCAGCACTAGGCTAATGTGTGACCTCCCCTGTATTAGCCATCAAGCATTACCAGACCCGCCAGTAATGGCAGCAGCCCAAATAAACTTGCTTTGAAATCTGCTAGGCTGCTATCTTCAAATCGAGTGGTTTATCTTTTTGTAACAGCTTGCCATTTAACACCTTTTAAATAAAGTGAACCTTGTGGATTCTTTGGCTGAAAGAAGAAAAAAAATCCCCTGAGATAAACAGGAAATTCAAAGAATTCACTGAAAATCATCCTACATGAAAAACAATTTTATAAAGTAGGAAAGAAATTAGTATTTGATTTGTATCTGGTTTTACCCGAGTGCCTGCAAAAATACCAGCATGGTAAGGCAGCATTAAATATCCTTTCAGCACATTCATGCCCCTTCTTTACAAGGGCATGCACAGAAAGAGTAGCTGTAAGTCCTTCAGATCCTGTGTTGCCAAGGACAAGAAAGAGAGTTGGAGAGTTTGTTATGGTCATCATTTTGAAGTAATGTGGTTTATTGAAGGCCCTTTCCCCTTCAAGATACTGAGGAGAGCCCTTGAACAGACTCATAACTAAGTGAAACACTCCCCATGGCCCTCCGTGATGAGGCAATTTGGCTTTCCAGGGCCTTGAATTCTGTGCTTCATTTTCTCTAGCAGGTCTTAACTCCCTGTAGGAAACCATGACACAAAAAAGCAACAACTAAGTACCTCTGAGAAAAAAAAAAAGATGGAATAATGGCAAGAAATAAGCAGATACGAACTAAAGGTAATATCCACATGTTCTCCCCTGTCATTTTCTAGCATGGGACACATTATGGAGAAACACCAGACACACTGCATCTTCCCTCCTGAAGTCCCTTCCAGGCAGCCAGGAATTTATGGCTCAGAAAGACCTAATCTGACAGACCGTGAGTTGCTATAAGCAAAGCTCCAACCTCATGTTCCTCATGGGGAGGAAAGAATAGGGGCCTGTCAGCAGACACCTGACTAGGATCATTCTAAGCTGTGAGCTGTCTGAAGGTGATGGTGAAATGACTGCAGTAACATTAATTTGATAGGGAAGGAACCAAAACAAACAAGACAGACAAGGACAAAACAAAGGAGATTACAACACGAGAGGGAGCAATATGAAACGGGTGTACCTTGAACTGACTTCAGCATTTCAAACTGCAAGTCTCTCTGACTTGCTCAGAAACCACAAGGGCTGAGCTATGGCCCCTGAGGGATTCTAATCACCCTTCCATTTAGTAGCATGCACTTCAGCACAAATTTAGCAATATGTACATAGGTGGCTTTTGACCTTAAGAAAGTAGCTATTATACTGGCTGTAAAGACAAGGAATCTAGTGCAACTCAAAGTGAAGCAGCAGCTCTTTCCTTCTCTGTATTAAACAAATTGCCAGGAACTTATTTTACTACGCAAGGGAAACTTAAATAGAAAAGTTTCAGGTTTTCCTTTCTCTCCATTTTCTTTCCTTTCTTTTCCACCTTTTTCTTTCATTTTTACCCCCCTCTCCCACTGCTTCTGAAACAGGGGATATGTGTAAAAGTTCATAAAAATTGTAAAGCTGTGGTAATAGCTCATTTGTCACTTGTAAAAACAAAGTAAAATTCTGTGATACTTTTTGCTCTTGGTATGTAAAACTCTTCACTGTATCATGTCCAAGAGAAAAGAAAAAGGACTCAATCCCAATGCCACAGAAAAAGATCACTAAAAGCATGGCTATTCTTGCATTCAATTCTGTTACTCCCTAGAAAGCGCTCCTCCCCATGCATGGACAGATTCAGTCTATGTATCTTTATTCATATATGTATCATTTGAAAAACAGCAACTCTAAGAAGTTTGACATGGGAGCTTGACATGACATATCTATACCACAAATGTTTATGTCTTGCAGAGTAAGTGCCAAAACTGATTTAGTATTATGGAAATGCAGAATTTTCTGGCTTCTGGCATATTCTATCCAAACTAAGTGGGAGTCTTTAGCACGGGCAGGAAGAGTATCTCTGGTACTTTATAAGGCACCAAATACTTCAGACAAAATTTCTTGGGAAGTAGTTTGCCTATTTGGCTGATATAGGTTGCAGAGTTTTCAATTCAGAGGTTGGCATCACCAAAATTATCTGGAAGCAGCAGGGAATTCATTTCAGGACAATTATCCATTTGGCACATTCCTTCGAAATGAGGTTTGAGAGCTGTATTTGCAACCATGGAAAAAGGAATTTCAAGTAAAGTTCTTATAATGCAGTCTTACATACTCCTTAAAACACAGGAAGAAAATACTAGCAGCAGCAATAGTCTAGGGCTGTCAGAAGTTTGAAATATGAAGAGCTGAAAAATCACTGCCAGTAGTGACAGCAATTAAATATGAGCTTTATGAAAGGATACTTGAAGGCAAAAGCCTTCACAGAGTTTCTTCCCCAGAGGAGAAAGTTTGTTGTCATTGATGTTGCTATAACCATAACTCTGTATATACTACAACCCAGTAGCGAAAAGCTTTCTGTATTACTGTCCCCCAGAGTTCCAGAATCAGTACCTAGACCCTAGCAGAAATGTGCACATACTAAGAGACTATCAGATTGCCTTTCCTCAACACAAAGGCCCTTCCCTGTCAGAGAAAGCCATTGGAAATCTACTGCCAATAGCCTATTTGGGGAAGATGAGAAAAAGAGTAAATGGACTAGTCTGAACTAGGTAATAAAGAAATCCTGTGATATGCCTCAAGCTCATACTAGCCTGATATCTTTGCTCCAGATGAGGAGACATTTTATACTCAAGCCATTTTCTAACCCTGCACTCTTGTATATTTATATCTGTAATATTCTGTATCAGCTGGGCTTTTGATTATATTTTTGGTCATTTTGTCTTGGGGGGGGCAGGGGGGGTGCGGAACATTTTGCAAGGGAACATACTGCAAGGTGAATTGTGCCCAGACATAGATCTACTTGCATGACTTTAATAGCTAGTTGCATGATTTTGTATAAATAGCTCCCTCCAATTTATTTATTTATTATATTCTGCTTCGTGGCAATATAAATACCATGTTCTCTATGTAAATGGGGGCCAACTATTGCCAGTTAAAGGTGTCTTGTGGCAGACGAACTGACCTGTGATTTCTGGACAGACCTGCGCTGACTCTACAAATCCTGAGCCTTTGTTCTCAAGAGAAGCACCTTCCCGTTTCTGATTGGCAGAACCCCTGCAAGAGTTGTCCTTGGAGCATCCATTCAGATGGCAGTCATATATTCCCTGGGGCTCGTGAGATGCCTTTTCAGGTCCACCATTCTTGGTTTTAGGATCTTTATTGCCTTGGTGCTGTTTAAATTTGCTTCTTTTTCTCCTATTGTTCTAAATGGAGAAATATTGCAAGAACAGAGACATCACTCAGTGCAACTCAAAGTCAAAATACAATCAGTAAAATGCCCATGTTTTTAAAATGCTATACAAGTGACATCAGAGTAATGCAATTTACAGGATGTGCTGTGCTATGCAAACACAGTGCATCTGTTCAGCTGAACATATAAACTGTTTCAAATAAAACCTGAAGCCCCAAACTGGTTTTCCCTTTCCGTCCGCACAAAATACTTGCATTGCAAATGATAATAAAACCTCTGCTAAGAAGCTGCTCAAAATGTTTGCGGTTACTTAGAACAAGCAGTTCTTAACCATCCAAGGGCCACTGACACAGTAACACAGACAAACACTTAAGGCATCACTCTGATCACGTACAAAGTGATCACAGAGGACATGGGCTGGCCACTGCTACTCTACCTCTCCCAACCTTAAAAAGGAGCCTCCATGACACTGACTCACAGGGCAGCCTCCTGGTACAGCTCTGGCTTGGAGATACATATGCATGAAGATCATATCCCAAATATATACTCGAAGTATCTGACTTGATGGTGTCACTAATGCGTGACTCCTAATGGATGACTCTGATGCTTATGTTATTTTTACACTTGTCAGCAAAATCTCCAGCGCTATAACTAGCTGTGATTATCCAGGATACAATTGCTTATGAAAAGTGTTTCTGAACATGGGCTGTTTTAGGATTCATTCTGTACTTGTCCACGGTCTGGCTCCCACATGCACGCATACAAACGTGCTGTCCCAGAAATTCTCTCAGAATACTGGGCTGGAGAGACAACAGATGAACAGGATTAGAAATAATACACACATTTGCTTTCAAGTATTCTGACTACAGGTGTGAATGAAGTCACCTATGTTAGCCAAGGCAGACAGAGCACTGGCCAAAATAAAAGCACTACATTCAACTACAGACAGCTGATAAATTGTTCGAATGCTTTTATTCGCAAGAGCGAGTTCTTACCTTCTTTTTCCCTGTCATGTTCCATTCCTTTAGAACCTGAGCTGCGCTGCCTAGAGAAAGGGAAGATCAAACATTTCGAAAAGTTCAGCTATGAAGAAGAACAAGTGTGTTCAGGAGCAGTTTCTACTCTCCTAGCCTGGGCAGCATTTCCATTTGTTGTTGTGAACTTGCTTGTGTGGGGAGAACAAAATGGGTACTACTGCCTTTCTCCTTTTCAATTACCATTTTATTTGATTATGTTACACAGAGCGGATGGGTTATCTGGCACTACTGCTTTTCATGGCCTTCATTCCACAAAGTGATTAAGTGGGTGTCTAACTTAAAGCACTAGCATAAGCCCTAGAAAAATCAACACTCAAATCTCTTGCCTGAAAAAGGGAAGTATCTCAGCATGCTAGTATAAATACTGGGTAAAATATATAGTCTCCCCCTGACCCTAGAGCTTCCCAAAGTTTTAAAATCTTCCACCATTTTTATCATATGCCTCTTATGTGTTATCTGTCATATTCAGAAGACACAAGAACATAAAAATGAATTTTGAAAAATTATTATGATTCTGTATACTTGAAATTCTGTCTGCCAGCCCTAAGGAGCTGGTTAGAGAAATTTATGGAACAAAGCAAGCAGAGCCTTGTTTTTGACAACTGCTAGCTGCCATGCTAGAAGAAAACTCTTCTGCCCCTAGCTAACATCATTATTTTGTTCTCCTGGACCCTAAAGCTGAAAACAGATGCTCATGGTAAGCATGCAGACTGAATCATCATTCAAACTATTATGGAAGTATCTGCCACAATAATCACCACCAGGTTAAAGGCCTTCTGCTCGAGGAATCACTTTATCATCACTGCATGATTCTAGTAAATATTTGTTTATTATCCTTTCCAAATGGGTCTCATACTCAGCCATTCTTCTCACTCATTTCAGTGAACTCTTGACAATATTAGCATTAAGAAATAATCCTGTTTTCAGACAACCATGAGTCATCAACTTGTATTCAGCCAAAGACATGTGAGATTTTCAAATGTATCCAAATAATTTTTCTATCAAAATAATACAGATCCAAAATTATCTGGCAAGTCTACCATGCACATTAGAAGAGATTACATGTTTTGCTAGCAGTGCTAAACCCAATTTGTTAAACTGTGAAAAAAACATGTATGGAATTTAGGGTAAATTTAGATTAGATATTGGGAAAAAAGTCTTCCCTGTGAGAGTGGTGAGACACTGGCACAGGTTGTCCAGAGAAGCTGTGGATGCCCCATCCCTGGCAGTGTTCAAGGCCAGGCTGGACGGGGCTTGGAGCAACCTGCTCTAGTGGAAGGTGTCCCTGCCCTCTGCCCATGGCAGAAGGGTTGGAACTGGATGGTCTTTAAGGTCCCCTCCACCCCAAACCATTCTGTGATTCTATGAACCCATCAAAGCTATATTTTGTTTCTATGACAATGCAGACTGAAGGCTAAGAAAACTTATGTGTGTAACTGTACATACAACTATATTTAGTTACACAGATACATACTTATGTACATATAAATACAATCCCCTCTCCAAGGTATGCTGTCTTTTGAAAGACACAATGTTTCACTATGAAGAAACAAACCCGGACACTTGCTGCCCATTTTACTCTGTGCCGCTGAAAATATGTGATTTTACTTGACAACTTTGTTAACTGTTTTCATAGTATCGTCCAACACTCTTTTTGTGTTGGCTGGTGTTGTCTTAGTTTTGCTTCCCTCAGATTCCCTGCAAATACTATGCAGGGTGAGGGTTATCTTAGGGATTCACCCAGCTAACCCTAGTTTCTTCCTGTTGGAAATGCACTAACTGTGCAAGTCCCAAAGGCCTCATTTGAACCCACCAGTATATTTTCCTGACTACATCTACAAAGCAGCTGAACAGCCCTCCTGATTATGCTGAAGTAGGTAAAAACTAACATTGCAAATAAAAAAATTTGAATGCCTATCTTATTTAACTCAACTCAAATTCCAAACATAGAAGTAAATTTATAACAGAGACATCACCTATATGCCACTCCAGATACGAAGCAAGATAGGAGCTGACCTCAGGAAACTAAATATGAACATTTCTTGATTCAGCATGCAGCACCTCTGAGAGAAGCAGTGAATGGAGGTGCTCAGCCTTTTCACTCAGCATGGCCGTCCCCATGTTTTTCACTGCATGTGGCAATGCGTTCTCTGCAATTGTGGCATTTCAATCTTAGCAATTTCTTTCATTCATGTGCAGAGGCACTCGAAGTGCTAGAGTCATTCTACCCACAGTGGTAGCTGAAAGGACACAACCTTTCTCATGCCATTGCCAGACAGTAACAAATATTGCCTGTTTTCAAATGCTCACTTGCAAAGACTTCTGAACTCAAGGCACAGTGATCATAAACTGGTGAAGCTCAAAGACCATTTGAACTCAGGTTACAACAGCTTGCTTTTTTCCAAGACTTTGTTGCATTCTTGCACTTGCTTTTGCCCTACTTCTTTCGTGTAGCAGACGACAACACAGGGCTATGAAAGCACTTCCCCTTTGAAAGGGTCACTGGAAACATTTCAAGTGAGCAGTGGTAACTTATGACAAAATAAATTGCATGAAAGGAACTTAGTGAATGATTAGGGAGCAACCCCTCCACTACTTTTCCCAAGTCATGTATTACAGGAGAACACAATTATTGTTAATTGGTGCATCACATTTTCCTTTCTGCGTGTGTGAACAAACCTCTTTCCAGCAGAATGTGACTGACGCATATACCCGAATCGAGAGGCATCATCTAGATGCGATGGAAGAATTCTGATGTATTCATAAACAGTCCAGTTTGTTTGCATTTGCTTTTTGCATATTGGTAAGTAATTCCTACTACATCATGATGGTTTTTGGCTGATACTTTTTAATAAATTAATCCAAACCAAACCCAAAACTATTCTGAAGTAAAATAGATATGAAATAAGTGAATTTGAGATGGCACATCAATACTATGAGGCATTTTTTAGGATATTATGGGGCTTTTAAAACCACTGAACTTCCAGTATCTTTTAAGCAGCCCCAAGCTTCAAAGATTTTGAGAGGATTTGCTCCTGATATGTTATTATTTCTGCAAAGGGTTTCCCACAGTCTTTGGTGAAAGTTCAAAATACTTGCTATTATATATTTATCAGAAGTGTTATTTAAACATAAGTGACCTTTCATTAGAGATAGTCTCACAATGCAAAATACAAACAGATCCAGATTTAGAATGGCTCGAACTTTCAATGGAGTCTTGGTTCAGCCATATAAATGTCAAGGATATTTGCAAAATCCAGATTGAGGTTTGAATGTCAATGTATGCATCAAGTTCAGGGGCTTAGAGGCCTGGTTATCTGCCTCAGAACTACCCCAACTTCTTATTGGTTACTGTGTCTTCAACAGTGAATCATATTCTGACATGTTCACTTTAAAAAGCATTAACTTTAATGCAGAATAAAAAACGCCTACAACAACAACGGCACCAAAAAAATGGCAAAGTTAAAAAATAGAACATATAAACAGCCAGGTCAAACTCATACTGTGAAGAACTAAAGATGCAGACAGAAGGATCAATTATAACAAACGAGCTTTCCAAGTATCACAATCATTTGTTTTATGAGAACAACTTTTAAGCCACTTAAGACAATGAATACTTCAGCATGCAATTGAATTCCTCATGCCTTAGTGAAAAAGGTACACTGTACTCACCATCCATGAAAGCTTGAACAGCCTTGTCTACATTGTTATCAAACTGCTGCAACACCAGAACTATCTCATTATTGCTTTTGTTTGGAACAACTGATCGGATTGCATTGATCTGGAAGGAAAAAACAGGAATACAACAACACATGGGTTTATCATACTCCTTTAGACAGCAAGGTACCTCTGTGCCAAGAGACGTTTATATAAATGCATGTTATACATGACATGCTGACAGGTACACAACAATGTATCTGTATGAAACAATGCCCATCCTCTCCTTAACTGACCCATGCAAACAATGAAAATAATTTCTTCAAGAGACCCAATCATAGAACTGGTAGCCAGTAAGCCTGGAACAAATCCTACCTCAGTCATAGCAGGAGAACTAGTTTATCTGAACTGACAGAATTTGGCCTTATGCTTTTTTCCTAAATGTTCTATTTGCTCCCATGCAACTTGACAAGATGCATCAGCTATACAAAATTACGGAGCACACAAGTACTTTGACAGGGCTATTGCACGGCCTTGCTACATTAGTTATGATCAGTGTTTTTTTTACATCTGGAAAATAGTCATATGCAGGAAAATAGTCACAGGCTAAAGAGAAAACGGTATAATTTTTAAAAGCTCTAGTGGCTGCTCGGCATAATTTCAATTTTCTGTTCCATACATATGTGACCAGGAAGCTTGTGTAACAAAATCCTGAACAAAGGACATGGGAAGCCAAATGCTTCCTTCAGGAAACTCTGCTGATGGATGAGGTGTTACACCCACAGATGATTCTGGCACACCATGCTTCAATTTCACAGCATCTACTGCTGTACTGTCTTCAGTATCCATTTACACCAAATGGTAATTCGACCCACTATATTTTAAATAAAACGTTCCTACTGGAATCATGTTGATGATTTACTTTCTCATGCCCACCTAACATAACTGAAAGTAAATAGTTACATGAAACTTAATTACTATATTGTTTTAATGCTAGACAAGCTTTACTAGGTAGTACCAAAATAAAAATACTTAAATATAACTGGCAAAACTAATAAAAGCCTAAGGTACTACTCTGAAAAGACAAGAGAACCAGTGCCAAAACCAGCCTAGTTGTTTCTAATCAGCTTTTTGAGTTCTGTGTCAAGCTATCTAGCATGTATTTACTGCACTGCCAGTGGTCACCCAGCACCCCTCCGGATGACCTTCTTTCTGTGGGACACAGCCTTGATTAGGGTGTACTTTATTTACTGCATCAGTGTCATCATGCTGATTTCTGATTGTGAAGCACTGGTGGTCTTTTCACTGTACTGTAAAACAACTGTGAAAAAAATCATACATGAAGATAGACCTGTTTAAGGAAACTAGGCTGGCTTACATGGTGAGAGCATTCACACTAGCTGTCCATTTAGACACTGAAAATCAGTCTTTCCAGATTCCCTTTGTGGAGTCTCCATCAGTGGAGACATGAGAAGTTGATTCAGAACACTTAAGTGCTCAGACTTATGACCAAAAATCTTATTTTGCTGTCATATGTTCATCGTACTCCTCAACCACTGTATCTCCCTGTCCCATATACTAACAGAAGCCATGACTCATTTCGAGTTCTGTTAATTCACAGAGACTGAGGGCTCCAGTTCGTGACAGCTGCTGGTCATAGCTTCAGCACCACAAAAAGTTGATACTTGCACCAGCTAAATCCACATGGGATCAAACTTTCTGGTGGACGCTTTTCAGATGAGCTCATCTCTTTCACTGTGTAAGAAAGGTCATTTTCTGACTTCGACACACAACTTTAATATGTCTACTTAGTACAAATTACTGTTTCTGTTTGTCATCCTATCATCATCTCATCTCTGCAGCTTCACATTTGCCCACAATACATTTCAAGTAGCAAGCATAGCCTTGGACAACTCAGGCCACAGGCATAGAGGGCAGTGGAGTTAAATTGCTTGTCTACTTCCCAAGGACCCTTTCCAAAGGCCTATCTAATAATTTGTCTAATGTTGCTGCCCCATGCTCACAAGCTAGTTCCCAACTCAACAACTAGCTGCTTTGGAGGCTCTACTAAACACAGGTGACTGTTGGAAGTTCAGACAGGCTAGGCTGTCAACTGGCTGTTGTTGTTAGAAACTACCCAGGAAAATCTCTGCTCAAGCTTCTCTCTGCAACTGATTTGTACGCATGGGGAGGGAAGTTGGGAGTATAGCTCTCTATGCGCTGCAACAGGCATTCAAGTGAAAACTAACCCCAATCAACAGGATGTGCAGAGAAAGCCCTGGAAAAAGGAGTTTTATTCATCTTCTGATTGTGGGCACGGGCATACTATTTTACTGATAAAGCTGCAACAAATATGAACAATACAAGCTGGCAAAGACCCCACAGTAGATTAGGCTTTAAACTGCAGTATATTTTATGTTCAAGGTGGTAGATGCCAAAGGTTTCCACCATGTGGAGTAGCTCTTCATATTCTCCCAAAAACTTCCCATCTTCTTTCACAATCATGTGGATCATCTCTCTGCCTACTCAAAATTGCATAATCTCCTTGTGGCAACTGCTTACAGGAAAAATAGTAAAAGGAAATATCTAGTGTATTCTAACCATCTCTAAATAGAAGCATGGGAATATCATAAGGCTTCTAGGTCCTTCTTTGCTATGAAAGGTCTGGAAGCCTCAAGAAGCATCTGGAAACAACA
Organism: Strigops habroptila; assembly: GCF_004027225.2. Taxonomy (NCBI): domain Eukaryota; kingdom Metazoa; phylum Chordata; class Aves; order Psittaciformes; family Psittacidae; genus Strigops; species Strigops habroptila. Next base: position 12,287,866 of record NC_044281.2, on the reverse strand, counting down.
AAGCGAGGCCAAGACCACAGGATGGATCAGGCAATGTGCCACACACTGCAGTTTAGAAACTTCTTAAAGACATTAAGAAGGACATCTGTGGGGTGGAGAACACTGACACACAAGAATTTGACCAGGCAGACTATGCTTTAGACTACAGAACCTACTGCAGACTGTTTGCACTGTGTGGTCTTTGTTAAAAAATTCCTGATTAATAGAAAAAATCAGAATTAAAAGCTAAACTGTGTTTCATATGACTAGTACTATGATTAAATACAAAAAGGCTATGGGAACATTATAGTTGTGGAGACAACCCAAAACAAGCAAGATGATGATCTCAGGAAGAACACTTGCCAATACACAGAAAGGAAATTAAGCCTATGACCAACACTGTGGACACAGTCCTGTTTTAGTTGGACTATGTAAAAATTCGGTTTAGGCAACACTAATGTACTGCAAGCTCAACAATTTTACTGCCAAACCCCAACAATATCTTTTGTTGACTGTTGTACAAAAATATACATTTGTTTATATTTCCATGTAGAAGTTTTCTATTTCATTAAGTTTCATGAAAAAGAAATTCCTCAGCAAAGAACATCAGATTGCAAAGAAGAGCATCCAGGACATACGAAACACTAAATCAGAAGTTGCTTACACTTTTTTAATATGCTTCTCTTGTGTATGTATGTTGTGATACTCATGATACCTACAAGTTGTTAGTGTTTCTGCTTTCCAGATGTCTGCAGTGACTTACATGGGATAAGATAGATGAAAACTAAAATTTGCAGCCAGAAGGATATGGTAATATTAAGAAAAATATATATATGTACTACTCTGTTCAGAAACAACAAAAGCAGATATAAACCCAGAATTCCAACAGAGGAGAAATCCCAACAGGTTTTGTTCTGAAATAAAATATTTTGGCTTAAAAATTTTTAGGAACAAAATGGAATAATATCACTGCAATTTTTTTCAATTTCCAAGACAGACAGATCCGTGTACCAGACACCAGATCTCCAACATACGCACTATGGGACTGATGTTTTCAGCCAGAATAACTGCAATTATTGTACACAGGCAATGAAAAAAAGTCAGTGATTTCTGGACATCCAGAAATTATTGACAAATGGTTACAAGTGTCAAATTATGACCTGACAGTGTATCTGGGAGAAGTACAAGGTGTGTTGAGGGAGACCAGGCCATATGACAGCCTTAACCTAGAAATGCAAATTTCAAGGTCTCTTAGTCCTTCCACCCTGGTTTCAAAAACATGCGTAGATTTCTATGCTTGAAGCTCAGGTCAATACAAAAGGAAAAGCTAAAGGGAGAGGTAGACAATCTTCTTGACCATTTGTAAACTTAACATTTGTAAACTTTGCATTTGTAAACTTAACAAATGCACTTTTACAGCAGAAGGTCATAAGAGACGTAAGCACAGATTGTGATGAATGGAGCCACAAAGCTCCAGGAACACTTGGCAAATATAAGATGACAAGTGGGAGACATATTACAAGGGCTGAATTTGAGCTGGATCTAGACAGCCTAGGTATGCTGCCTCCTCTCTGGTTCACCTGCTAGTTCGGGTGATAAAGCAGGCCTTTTGCTAGTACAGCTATATACCTCAACTGCTTACAAGTCTTCAGCTGCTTTAGAGAAGTCAGTCACTTCCCAATCCAGAAAGCTATATAGAGATATTTTTATTAAGGGTGTAATAGGGTGATACCAGGGCAGGAGATAATTGCCATCTTTATCTCTCTAAATTTATAGTCCTCAAACTTACCAAGGACATCCATCTTCTCAACAAGTAAGCAGTGGGTTATGGATCTAGAATAATCTAATGGCGAAAACTTCTCATCAACAAATTCCTTTGAAAAATTATTTAACATCCTAAAGGATGAAAAAAGTACAAGAACCAAACAATGCCCTAACATAGAGCGATTCTTCATTAATACCTAGATGTCTGCAAGAACAAACTCACAGCAGTCTACTCGATTTACTTCGGTGTATGTGGGAGAACAGTTTTTTCCTACTCACTGAAACCTGATCATAGGAAGAACATCACCAGACAGACGACAGGGAAGTCAACTATTTTAACGATTTTGTGAATCATCCCATCTTTATCCAGTGTAGATTCCCAGTGAACTTCTGTCATCATCTGGATGCTAGACAAGCATTCCAGGACACTAAGATAATTCAGTAACATACCTTCTGAACCACAGTTAATTGTGCTGTTACTGTTAGCTTTAGTTGAGAAGCTGTCACTGACAGTAGTTAAATTCCTGGGCTTTCCCTCCTGTAGCCTCACTGGAAAGCACATTTCTTTGTTTACTACTAAGACAACTTGCTCAGAATTTCAGCTTACAAAAGCTACTTTAAAGCAATCATAGATCTAAAATCTAAAGTTGTAATCTCAAAAACCACTGTGTATGATCAAGTACATGGAAGGCAGAACCCACGTCCACCTCCATTTAAACCCACTATCCAGAGACCTACCTTTTTTAAGCATGCATTTAATTCCAGTGGATGTAGCTACTTTATTCTGGATAAGGCTAAAGTTAGTTCAAAGTTTAGAAGATTTTTAACCACTTTTCTGAGCTGAAGTCTTAAGCACACAGTTAGCTTGAAATGCTTGCTCAAGCCCTGTTAAAGCTGCTGCAATTTGAGCTGGGTTGCGTCTCATCAAGACCAAAATTCCACAGTCATGAGGTTGTTTTTATCTGTCTCTTACACAAATTGCTGAGGTCTGCCCAGAAGTGATATAAAAATTGAAAAAGGTTCCAAGTCCCCTCAGATAAGCTGTTTCTACCCTAAAATAAAATCTCCAACGTCTGATCAGATGTAAGTGACTATTTTTCTGAGAATTACTGTTTAAGTATAGGCAATCTCTCTTGGGGCAAATTTTTGGCTCTTCTGAAAGAAAAAAAAAAGTCAGTTTACTTCTGAGGAGCATGGCACAGAGGAGAGGGCACTGAAATTCTAATCTCTCATGGTATCTTACTCAAAGTTCGCATGAACACCCATCTCGTGAGACTTTCCTGATAAGTCAAGCTCAAGAAGAAATACAGCCTGCCTGAAAATTGTGGCAGCAGATTACCTACTCCACACCCAGGACCAAGCTGACACTGCTGTGTATTCCAGTGGGTCCTTTAGGTTCTCTGTCAAATTCCAAATGGTTCCCAGGCAACTGTAACAACATGAAATCAATTGCTGCCTGTTTGCTGCTCTACTCCATCTGCTCCCCCTTGGCATCATCTCAAAGAGGATGTTTCTCGTGAGTAAGTAACATATCCGGGGTTCAGAGAATTTGTTTATGTATCTCTGACATAGTGACAAATTAAACTTCTCTGCTGAAAGCTCACGGCTGTTCTGAAATCCCTGAACACAGCTGTGCTAATTCCCTTGTAGTAAGTTACTACTATGGCCACTTAGAAATATTCTTACTTATGCTTAGTTAGGAACACTAAATGCAGATCCACCTTTGCTTTATACTAAACATTAAGATGAACATATTTTCTCTAAAGTTAGGAGCCAAATTCATTTAGAAATATGGTTATCAACAAATACACAGACATTTTCCTACTTCATTTTTACTGCATGTCAGTAGCAAATCTTTATGTACACATATACACTGTATAGACCCACTGCAACTGAGGACAGGTAGCAGTGTAGGCCATGTTCAACTAGATTACACCTCCAACTGAAATTGACCCAAATCTTCAAGAGGAACAGGCAAGGAGGGCTGTCTGCAGAACTCTGCTGGTTTCTCTAATCTAGGATATTAGCATATGTCCTGGTTACATTAAGCAGGAAAATGCATTTAAAAACTGTTTAAGGTTTTGAAAACTCCTACGCAAACATATTTCATAAATACAATTTGACTTTGCTGCATTAAGAGCCCATTTGTTATGTCACAGAAATTTTCCAGAAACTTTACTAACAGTTCATCACAACACACTGACCAAGTGTTGTTAACATCCTGTTTGAGCAAAATAACAGCTTTGATCAGGTCTGCATCTCTCTTTCCTCTACATGACCCATTTATCACACTGATACCTTTGGGTTATTTATCCCCAATAAGCACAAAACAAATTTTACTTGCTGCAGTAAACTACTTTAGGCAGTCATCGTGGTTTTATTATGTCACCCCTGTCTCCCAAATTTGTAAACTAATTAAATGGAAACCCCAGACATTTAAGGAATCGTGAAAGAACATATTAAAAAGTTTGGCTCAGTAAGAACTATTCTGCTTGAGTAATGACAGCAGACATTTACATTCCTGAGTCTATAATAACCTTAACCCAAGTTAAATGGCTCACGAAGTGACACAAGTGCATTTTGATCAACTTTGTCCATCTAGTTCAACATATGGGCAAGGAACAGCTGCAAAGGACAACTTTAAGAAAACCTAGTGAAATCACAGAATGTAAACTACCTGCTTTTGTAATGTATGATTTCAAATATATATACTATTCCACTCCTTCCACTATGAACCCTACTCTGTCCTTGCATGCTATCGCTTAAGTTATGGTATAATGTAAATAAAACTGTGAACGCCCCCCAAACACATCTGAATAAAGTTTCCTTCTTGCAGTTTATGGTACAAACCTGCCCATCTGTTCCCACAGCTCTGCAACTTGAAATGGCAAATGAAAAAGTGAGTCTTTCAGAAGAATGTCAGCAAAACTTCACTCCTACCAGAATCCCAAGAGAAGGATCTTAATCTGAATGGGTATTTTGCCAATTCCAGCTGACACAGATCTCACTTGTTCAAACATGTTTAGACACACAATAATTGGGAGGGGGGGTGGGATTTTGGGGAGAAAGAGGCCCAACAGCAAGTCCCAAAGCTTGAACAACTCCCAATATTTCCTTGGATCAAACCCAAAATCTTGTGCCAGAGCTGAATGGTTATCCTGGGGAGTGCCTGATACTCTTGTTAAACTAAGAGGGTCTAATTGTTAAAGGAGACAACACATTGCTTGTATTCCTCACTTCAATTGCTTCTTTGGAGACCTTCTCATTCAGAATCTCAGCACTTCTTCTGGTGATATACTAAGTTAATGCTTGAATACCTCCATTAATTTTATGGAATTACTTTGGATTTAAGCCAATGAATTTGGCCCACTTTATCCCTTAATCCAGTGAAGTTGTGTGCATACAATCTAAACTATGTAAAACTCAGTCTCTGAAAACCCTGATACTAGAAAACAACTCCTTAGTTTTACTGTATTTTCAGGCACAGACATTAATATAATCAGAGGCAAGAGGGAGAGTGGTATAGTGAGGGAAGGCTATTGCAAGAGTCAGGGCAGAGGGAATTATTCTGAGAGAGATCCTCATGGTAAACTCCTTGTACTAGCTATGCAGGCATGTATGAACCTTGCGGCTGCTGAAATGCTGAACTTGTGTTATTCCAGAAAATCTGTGGGTTATATGCATGAAAATATGGTAATCGGAACAGTCCTGGCTCCCCACACAGAGTATCACAGCTGCAGGAGCCTCTGCCAACTATGGAAACTTCCATTAGCCTTCCTGACATCACAGGCCAACATTCATATAAAACTCTCGGGGGGGAAGGGAGGGAGAATGTTTAACCTATTGACTTTATGATCTATTTCAGCTAAAATGCCAAGAATGAATTACACAAGTATCAGCACTACAGTAGCATTTTTTTATGACTCAAATTCGGAGTAGGGTCTTACAGAGGCTGTGAGCATAATAGCCAAAATGTCTGCCTCAGCCTCACATCACTCTTAAAACAGTGGCAGAGGCCTTAATTCCTTGATTGACTAGCTGATCATACAGAGAACATAGGGAAAAGCTATAATTTAAGAAAAACTCCAAAACCATCCCCTCTTTCCCCCCAAAAAAAACCCCCAACAAACCCAACCACAAACCAAAACAACAAACATTATGCTAAAACTTCCTGGGCTCTGTAGTACATTTTTGTCAGAGAAACAATGTTCAACATAAGAGGAAACTTGTGTTCTACTTTTGCAGAAACTTGCAAGAATAAGTATTTGTGTGCAGATGTACAGCTCCTTCAGCTTCGCTCAGGTCTTAGCAGGATCAAAGTCTTAAATATATTATGATCTGCAAGCACTGAAGTACAGGAAAGAAGTGGGAAGGAACTGTATTCTATTCTGCTGTTTTTAACAAGGCCTGCTTACATTTGTGCTGATGGCAATAGATTTTGGAAACTCAGCAAAAGTAGCTATATTTATAAATCTTCATTTTATTTCCCAGAAATACTCATGCCCATAAGGTGGGTAAAAGTAAACATTAAACTCACTGCTTCAGTGTTGTATAGCATGACCATATCTTGCTCTGCAGGTTTTTTAAGTGAGAAAGGGATTTCATTTCGACTCTTTTACCAGGACACTGTAAATATGTCTGCTTTTCAAACATACAAATGAAGTCCTTCCATTTCAGCAGTCTATGTGCAAATATAATTAAAGCCAACTCTGCAGGACATACCTGTTCAACCCCTTCCTTGTATTTCTAGTGCATTACTCAGAAGGGTTCTAAAGCTACAGTTGCTTTACAGTTAGTCAGTTTGTTGCTGACAGAAAGAGCCACCATACTGTAAACCAAATATAAGAGTTCAAATGGTCCTGTGCTATCACAGTCTCATTTTAAAACAAGACAGACTTGTCCAAGTGAAATGGCAAACTGAGCATGCTAGCTTCTCAGTTGTTGTATGTAGAGTTCATCAGATTTATGCTGTTCAGTCACTAAGCCTTTATTTAGTAGGTTATTAGTCTATATTTTCCAGAACAAACCCCAGTGATTTTGCAATAAAATATTAATTGCTGTTTGGCATAGGGATCTAGTGGCACTAAATACTAATGAAAGACACAAGAATAAAGAATGGAAGTATTTGTAAGAGTATACTCATCCGATTATTTTCCTGCCTTAAAAATGTGTATGCTTATAAACATTTGATTTTTAGATAATCCCAGAAGATATCATGCTTGGAATAGCAGATATCTAGTGTGAATAAAGTCATTTTGCAGATTTTCATTCTTAAACTAGCAGATGATGTTTAAAATCCTGCACTTGGAAAACTGACAAAATTAATAATTTAAAATAAATAAATAAATAAATCAGGCTACACAGTAGATAGGTAGAACTTCAATTGATTTACTGAGTTGCATTTTGAGAGCTACTTTAATGTACCTTCTAGCACTCTGGCACTAGGGGAAAGAATGTAATGACATTACTTTCTATTGCAAAATCCATCATGCTATTCAACATTTAAACCCTATGCTGTTATTGAGGACTAAGGAATATACCCATCACCAAAATACAGATTCATGTTGATACACATGTCCTCAAGCACAATGAGTGACTCAGTAGTTTACAATATATAAGAGGAAAAACTACTCAAAAAGCAGGCACCTAGGTAGTGCAACAGGTATGGGACTGATTCCTATCAGGGGACATACAACTAAGAAATTCTACTGCCTTCTGAAAGCAAAGAAAGTGAGTAAGCAGCAAAAGATGGACACAAAAGTCTGAACAGGAATTCATTCCCACCTGAACTACTTGGTATAAATCATCACTTGCTATGCTGTTTCCTCAGCAGCTTCATTCATGTATTGGTAGGCAGGTAATAGTTTGTGACTGTTCTTTCAGGAAACATCATTAGCAAACTGGAACTTGGGGAAACCTAGTTTCATGCTCAGTAGTTGCCATGGCTTATCAACTCTTACAAAACAAATGCAATGTCTGTTAACTACTAGTCATGATCAGTGCTGAGAAATACATTACCCAACTCAAAAGTTCATAATTTGTGAACTCAGAAGCAAAGCAGGAAGTTAACTAAAAAACTGAATACTGACCTGAAGGCTATTTCTTTTCTCTGTCATGCTCTGTCAACTATCATTTCTTCGAAGTTTTCCGGATTGGAAAGTCACATTTACAGCGCCTTGCACACACTCCCCAGGCCAAATAACATTTTTTTTTCCTTGTTATCAGTCCACCTAACTGCAAAACTGAAGTTACGAACTGCAAAGTTGAAGCTAGGCAAATCTTTTTCTGCTGACTTTTTTTCTGCCAGCTCAGGAAAAGAGTTGATCCAAGGAATCACATAAATTTGTGTTATTTTCCTTTCCATTAAAAGGCTTAGAGAGAAGAGAGCACTTCACATGCCTGCTGCCCTGCAGAATGTGTAATCTGCCACAGGCAGGTCTTATGATACAATGCAAGATGACTACATTTCTCAGTTTCACATTGCCCTCACTGCATTTTCTTGGTATTTAATCGGTTTTGATCTTTTCTCCTTGTGCATCTTTCATTAAGTGAATGGGCCTAATCAAATTTTCACTGATAGCTGAACAAACCTGGACTAACTGACAGGACTGGATTCTGGCCTTTAGCATTTATCACACTGCCTTAAAAATGGCATCTTTATTATGCCACATTAGGCTTAATAAAGTCATAAACCAAGGAGCCCATTAGCCTTCTCTGGATTTCCTAAATGCAAAGCTCCATCTCTCTTACCAAACGTGAAATAGAACAAAACCTGATTTTACAAAAGACAATTCAGGTGAATTCTCAAAATCTTGGTTTATTTTAAAATACAACCCTATCATGTTATATTCCCACTTCTCTCTCATTCTCTAAGAGATATTATGCTTTCCTGTTTATGTTGGTGAGGAGTATTTTTAGATTAGATTGTCTCTTCACACTCCGCCTGCTGAGAATCACAAAAAAATCTACTGTTTTCAGACCCTGTAATTTTAGGAACTGCCTTTTAAGTAGTACAGGTATGACATTTTTGGTCAGAAAATATTATTTTCTAAAGGGTGTGTTTATTCAAAGGTTGTATTTTGTACAGCAGCAATCACCGCAAAGTGCAATTCTCCACAGCATCAGCATGCACAGGAATCACAGAGGAATAAGAGAAGTCTGTCTGACAAAACATTATCTCTTTGCAGAAAAGCAAAAATGTTTCTCATCAACCAAGATTAATATACTAATCTTATCAATACCTGCCTGTGTACTTAACTTTATGCACAGAGTCAACGCATATTAAAGTTATGTATGTGAACAGTGCCTGAAGGGTCAGGGATAAAATATGTATGCAAATATCATTTCGGTTTGCATTGTACTGTTACTTGAACCTACCTTTTCCTTGATATTTACAGGAGAATTGATTTCTGCCATGTCTCTTCAGGTGAGAATATTGTCTGTGAAAGGAGAAAAAACCCGAAGAGATTAATTTGGAGGTTTTAATCCCAACCTAGCAAAGCTACACTTATAAAGACTAATTGCATGTGCTTACCTATAAGCATTAGAGAAACATAACACTTAATGAACACAGTGCTCAATCTTGCCAAAAAGCAAAGCTAGTCCAAATTTCATACTTTCCCCAGATTAGTTCTGTAATTTACATTTTTTAAATGCCTCATAGATATGAATCTGGATAGAAGGGCATCATACTTCTCCCAGCCATGTCTCTTGGAACCTATTCACTATTACTTGATAACTTCGAGGCTTTAAAGAGGAAGAACACCTTAGCTGAACTCAACAGCTCCCGTTTCCTCATTCACGAGCAACCTCAATTTTTGCCAGGAAATTTGTCTGAAGATCCCATCTTAAAAAGGCACTTAGATGTGCCAGGAGGTTAGACTGACAAGTGCTGTGTGGCTGGTGGTTTTGGTGGTTTTTGTCTTTGCTTGCTTGTTTGGTTGGTTTGGTTGGACTTTGTTGTTGTTGCCGTTGTTTGTTTTGATTTTTTTTGTTTTCCCAAAAGTAATTCAGAGGATTTAGCCACACGGCTCCTACTGAAACTAACAGGGTCTGTACAGTTAAATCTCCAAGTCTGCTCTGAAAACTTGGGCACGTGAATGGAATTTGCATGTCATTAAGAAACCCTACAATATGCTTTCTATTTCCGGGTATGTGGGTAAGAGACATTGTACCACACAATGAAGAGTTAACACAGGAAAGGGAGTCTAGTTGCTTAATCCTGCTTCCATCAAAACCAACTGCTTTAGACTTCAGTAAGGAACAAGCTTGAATCTTCACATTTTTAAATTAATTCATACCCAAAGAATTACAGCAAAGACTGACTCAAATGGAATAAAAGCTTGGTTTGGTCACCAAATTTAACTCTATTGTACACTGATAAGAAGGTACAGATGTACATAAATCAGAATGAAATCTAGTTGAAGTTTTTAAATTGGAACACTTCCTCCTTGTCCCCATTTGAGAGCCTTTGCTATGTGGGCTGGTATAAGAGTTTCCATAATTCTTCTAAATCTCTTTTAATGCACTTAAACAATCCTCCCTTAACTCCTGCTTTAAAACACAGCACTTCAGTGGAGTTCCAACTCCAGAAACTAGTCTTCTATTACAGTATCCAGAGATAGCATTTGTTATCAGTTTCTGTATGCACCCATTTTCTAACTGAATAGATGAGATTCAAGGAAGTACATTTTCAAAATAACATGACTTTGTTTGTGGCAAATCCAAAAAGAAGATAGGAAGAAGAAATAAAATGAATTTTTGAGTTTTGATCTGACGAAAAGCAGACATTAAATTATGGAAACCCCCCAAAATAAGGTGCCAAAAAAAAAAAAAATAAACCCTTTCTATTGCCAGTTATTTTAAAAAGTGCTTGAAATTAGAAAGGTTCCTCTTGCCATCTCTGTTTTACTATACCATGAAAAGATACTCTCTATCAAAACTCACATACCTTATACCTGTCTTTAGCCAGTAGCTCAACCACTTTGTCAAGACACTGAGCTGAAGTCCCACTCTGTTCAATAAGACTTCTTCCTAGCAACTGGGCCACACTGTGACTCTGAATGCCTTCCTGTCTCCTAGTATCTCAGATCAGAAGGTTCCCCTCCCTGCCTCTCCTTATAACAAGGATGAAAGAGCTCAAATGAGTTTCTTTGCCAAACCCACCCAACAGCTAAAAGCAGAGTTATAAAACGTCTGGACAGAGCAGGAAGGAAGATCACACAGAGCATGAATTTGGGGCAACTTTATTTCCAGTATTTAGTGTGTTCCAACAACTAAAGGAAAGCATTGAGAAGTTATTGTAGTCTGTAGTCCCTATATAACATTTTTATGTACTTCTTGTCTTTTGCTCTCAGCTATTTCTCATGCCAAATGGGCAGAGAACATGAGATATAGGTCACAACATTTCCCATGCAGACTGGAAAACTTAGCCCTAAGATTACTCCGTAAGTCTTAATCTCCCTTACTGCTTTTCAGAAAAGCATGCCTTCCACATAGCGACATCAGAACCATGCTGGACTGATACTGTTCTTTAATAAATAATCGTATGTTAAGGAATTTGACTAGTTCACCCTATCTACTATCTAGCAGCTTCTGTAATGTTACAGACAACTGATGGAAGGCTGCCGGCTTACTTATCAAGTACACCTAATCCGATCCAACACTAATGTAACAACACTAACAAAAAGAAAAAATAAAGGAATAAACTGTTCTTGAGGAACCAACACACATCACAGAAACAAGTACAATAAGTACAATAAAGATTATAGCTAACAAACCCTTCTGGCTTTAAAAGTCCATAAAAATATCTATTAAACCCCCCCCAATCAATAATGGGAAGAGATACTTGCTACCTGAAATCTTCAGGTTCTGCTTTTTCAGCATAGATTTTACTAATTTTATACCAAAACTGCACATTTTAAAACTGCATCTTGTATGAACCAAATTAATCCCAATAATCATAGTTTTTGAAAGCCCCACACCTCTCAATTTACGTTGCTTCAAAGATACTAAATAATTCTTCAAAATTCAAATTCGATTTGCTGATTAAACCCTACTACAGCATTTAGCCAAATTTACTCTTTCTAGCAATGCTCTGACTCAGTTTAAAACAAGACATGAAACCTTCATACAACGCTTTGCCAGATTTGACTTGTCTCTGCTGTAACGCTCCAGGTATTACTATGATTATAGTCTTCCACTCATGAATGTGGTGTTGATTCAGCCAGCTTGCAACTGAAGCTGTTTCAAGACGACTTGGCAAGCCACAAAAACATACCCTTGGTTTCTCTCCTTCCTCTTTTTCTTTATTTCTTCTTCCTTTTAAGATCAAGAACTAAGAGGACATCAGCTTTTACAAATGGACTCATTCCTCTACACCTCAGACTCTTCATTAATATGCATATTACAGCTGTCAAAATGAAGATGCTAAAACCGAGTTGGAGCTATTTTTCGTTCATCTTATTCAAGGACAGATAATTGAAATAACCTGCATAAAACACTTGCTCATTTACATAACTCAGTCCAGCACTGCTTGTTACATAAAATACAAATGATACATTAAAAGGAAAATGTCGGTGTAGCACTAATTCTTAAAAATATCCTTTACAGTTATACATAATAGCTAATCAATTTAATTTTCTCATTGTAACACAAACTGATTTATTGAATTAACTGGTATTTTTCCTCTGATGGTATTTTTAATGTCTGTATTGAACAGTCACTTCATTTCTAATCCTGTGACAAAAGATGAAACATGAAAAAATTTATGAACAAAATAGTCCCACTGAAGTTTAGAAGCTTTAGCTCCAGGCCTTCCACATTTATAATGCACAAAACATCCTCTATACAAGAGGTTCTCGGCTTGAATGTCAGTTCACATGCTTTGTCTTTCTCCACATCTCTTGCTTGTATTTGTGCTTCCCAAAATGTCACACCAACAGGACTTTCACAAAAGAGGAATGAAAGACATCCTACAGAATCCCTTATATAAATGGGTCACTAATTTCTGACACCAATTTCCAAATGCATTACCTGAACAAGAGATCACTCTCAGTTGCTTGCTACATCCTGACCTCAAATACTGATGGATGGGTGTTATTTCTACACCTATTACACACGAGATGTTTTACTTGCCTTGTAAAACGAAGCATATCTGTAGCATTCAAGGGAATACGGCAGAGAAGACAGGATTAAGTTTGGCACAACCTTACTTCCCCCCCTACCAAATGAAGCAATTCATATTACTTTACACAGGTTAAGCTAACATGAAACTGAACCAGGGCTGCTAAGGTGCTGGCACATGCTCTGTCCTCCTGACTTTACTGCAAGCAGCAGCATTCAGCAAGGCAAACAGTTAGGAACAGCCTTTAAGCACTGCAGCAAAATATGCCAGAGCTCACCCGTCACAGCCTTAAGTACGTGGCTGCTCGCCCAGCCTTTACATGTTTCCTTTCTCTCTTCAAGCAGCTCTGAAATCCCCCTGCTGCTGTGTTCAACTTCCAAAGAACACCTGCCACCTTTCCACTAGGACCATCTTTGGAGCTGTTTGGCTCACAGACACCTTCCAGCTAGACAGGCCTTCACGTGAAGCTGACAAACACTCCATTTCATACAAGTCTGCATGGCTCGGATTGCCTGCGTCTCAAGCATCAAGAGAATCGCAAGACCAAGCCTGTGCTCTGCCCCTCCTGCAAACCCTGGCAATTACCACCTGGCACATTTCATTTTCAGACTTAGAAACAGGATCAGAAAAAAGTGCCCCTTTCCAACAAAACAAAAATCCACAGAGGGGAGGTGTTTATGAAAACATAAATGTTGCCAGAAAGACAGGATTTGTGAAATGCCTCAGCAGTAAGCTCTATCAGAGTGAAGGAGATTGTGTGACACCTGTTCCACCATTTCTGACATCTGGAATACAATTTATCTTTGGCAACAGGGAACAGAAAATTCCCCATGAAAGAGCATAGAATAATCCAGTGTTGGAAGGGCTTCCCACCTGTAGGTTTATGGACAAAATCTCCTACACCCCAAAAATGACATATTTGCTCATCTGCCCACTGCAACTGTCTCCTTTTTCAATGCTCCCCTCCACCCCAGCACAACCAGAATCCCAGGTCTAACTGACTTGACTCTTGTCAATGCTTCTCTAATCCCTATCTGCTTCTGCAATCATCTGGTGCACCTTGTGCTGATGCAGTCTGTCCTTCCACTGTGCTAATTCCTTTCAAATGTCCCACAACTAACCTTTTCAAAGTTTCACACAGCACCCCCTAAAAACCCCTCTGCCAGGCTCTTTTGCACTGCCCTCCTCTTCCAAGTCACGACTACAGATGCTTTGAGTGACAGCACAGCAACGCAAAGCATGAGGTAAGTTTATCAGTGGTAGGGCCATGGATGCATTTATCAGCCCTACAAAGCAAGGCTATGCACACTCAGTCACTGAGTAAGCTGTCTTTGTTAACAGAGCAATTGGAGTTCACAATTTTGTCACTTAAATACGCTCATAAAGTAGATCAGTGCTGGAGTGTGGATCTTTTATTTTTAATTAGGGATCATTTACTCATTTCCAAATGAGTAAATTTCAGTCAAAAGTTTCAGCAAAGTTCAGTCAAAACCCCCCAGCTCCAAAGAGCTAGCACGCAAGATATGGGTGGAACAAAACAATCACGATTTTAGAGCCAATTCCAAAAAAATAATATGTAAATGCTAAGTATCTGTGCTGGTTTTGGCTGGAATAGTTATTTTTCTTCATACCAGCCAGTATGGGTCTATGTTTTGGATCTGTGAGAGAAACTCAGTTGATAACAAGGGGATGTTTTAGTTACTGCTGAGCAGTGCTTAAACAGAGTCAAGGCCTTCTCTGCTTCTCACACCACCCCACCAGCGAGTAGGCTGGGGGTGCACAAGGAGTTGGGAGGGAACACAGTGCAGCATATAATGCTGGGGGAAGGAAGAGCAAGGGGATGCTGTTTATCTTCCCAAGGAACTGCTACGTGTGATGGAGCCCTGCTTTCCTGGAGATGGCTGAACACCTGCCTGCCAGTGGGAAGTGGTGAATTAATTCCTTGTTTTGCTTTGCTTGTGCACACAGCTTATGCTTCACCTATGTCTTTATCTCAACCCCTGAGTTTTCTCACTTCTGCCCTTTCAACTCTCTGTCCCTTCCCACCGGAGGGGAGTGAGCAAGTGGCTGTGTGGGTCTTAGCTGCCGGCTGGGGTTAAACTACGCCAGTATCTAATGAGATTGTAGCAGCCTGCACTATGCTTTCATCTCCTGCACTTCTACTGCCTCTACAGAATTAAATCTCATTTTTAAATGGGATTCCTAATTACCTACATGTATTGTATTACACTGCCTCGCTTGCAGATTTCCACATGCCCTAAGCAAAGACAAAACCAGCAGAATCAGAGACACATGGCCTCCATTCCACATTTTACTTCGTCTTTCATTATAAAGAGCTGCTACCGAAGAATTGCAGATGAAGGCTGGGATGAACATACCTTTTCTAATGCAGTTTTAAGTTAACATTACTGTATCAGAAAGACTAACAAAACTGCAAGAGTGCGATTCCAAAATTCAAATATTTCTGAAAGGCATTCTTCTGGTCTTCAGATTTTATTTAAATAGCAGAGGAAAAAAATTACCTCATTGAGTCAAAAGCCAAATGTTAGTGTGGATATGACTGTTAGTTACAAAAATTAGTGTCATTAGTTGTACACAAAGCCCTGCCACTGTGGTTGCAATACTGCAAGAGGTAGCATGAGATTTAGACACTTATCTTCACTGTCTTCAGATTAGCAATGGGTGCAATTTTTTTATTGGCTGTAATCTAAAGATAGATATAATAAAAAAAAGCATAAACATAACCAGCATCAAGAGCATCTAGGACATCAATGAATGTCCTCCCAAGCTGTCCTTTTAGACTTCTCTGCCATCATAAATGAACAGAATTAGTACAAACAATATAAAGCGTAATTAATACAGAACTGCTATTTTTTCAGTATTGTTTTACGCCTTTTTAAAGGCTCTACCCAGAAATGGCACACCACCATTTTGTATTTCCTGGTTTTCAGAGGTTTGAAATTAGCCACTTCAGGCTAGTTAAGTGCCTCCGGGTAAGTCTGATTATCTCTGAGGCCTTTAGTATCCTTTTCTTCAAAGGCATGCATAAACATTCCAGAATATTCCCCATCTGCAGAGCCCAGATCCACTACCACCCTGTGGTCACGTTTGTTTGAACCACAGAATGCAGCTGCTGCCTCTGCATTCTCCCTTCTGCTTGGCTAATGCAGTCCAATTCCCCTGATGGTCACCACACACTGACTGAAACCCACTGGCTGCAGAGCCGGAAACAGGATGCAGGAGATAAAACGTCTCACTGATTCCACATGTAGATCTGGATTCCTACAGAAAAGAAGCTTATGCTCCCCCATTGTTTATCACCTCCTCCTCCCTGAGGATTTCTGAAATGACTGACATTATAATCTGAGAAAGCAGCAGGTATCACAGTAACGCTGTGATGTCCAACCAGTGTCACAACAAAATGATCAGGCACCCATAAGTCCTGTACCTCATTCTGGTATAACACTTTGCAAAACCAGGCCACTACATATGTGGGCTCCACAGGCATCTGTGCTTTCATGCTGGAAAAAGCACAATGTGGTGTGATGGATCCTCAGGTCCTCCACAGACCTGGTGCTGCTGCCCCCACTATGAGAGTCCTGCAGAGGAACATTCCAACCCTTATCAAGGTCAGTTTGAGAGAGGGTCAGATAAAAAGATATTTGACTGGCACCTTCCCTAAGCTCCATTAATATTTCATCCAAACAATTCAAAAGTATTCAGTGGCATAACTGTACCTTTTAATACATCAAAAAGGATTCTGGCTGGTTTTTCCTACCATTGGTCCACAACACACCCTTGTTACTCCAGCAAAGGCTGCTTGCAAACCCTCTTGCTGTACAGTCCTCAAATGCTGGATCTGTCCTATCCAAACTAAGCTCTTCTTTAACACAAGTTTCAGTGTGGCTTCCCCAAGAGATCAGTGACTGTCACTGTACTAAGCCTATGTTTATTCATGCCAAGTGACTCACACAATGTGTGTTACCACCAGAGCTACCATCCCAGAGATGTTTAAGTATACGAATCTGCTAACTTTGTAGAATATACCTTGGGCTGAGAAGGATCCAAACCAGTTGCTTACATTTAGGTCATTAACACCATCCTGCATCTGAGCAATTGAAATTTTTTTTTTTTTTTTTTTGCAAAAAACCAAACCAAACCACAACCCTCCACCTCAACCCCTTACTAGAGAGAAAGGCCAGCTCTGCATTCACCTCTGCATTAATTACAGCAAACTACTGGAATGAAGAATTGGGCCACAGAAGGGGACACATACATTCTGTGCAGAGCAAGTACCCATATTGCAACAGACAGGTACCAGTACAAAGCAGAACCTCTGTGACTGCTGACATGCATATAGGCAGGCACATACGCACACCCAGAAGTGCTACTTCCACTAAGTTGTTCTGTGACAAACCATGAGCCAAGGAATACAATATGGCATGGATGTATACATATATATGCACCCATTTTTTACTGTCTGCCAAAGAATCAGATGCCACAGCATCATTAAGTTTCACCAGAAAAAACAATAACTTCCCCTGTCCAGCAACCCTCTTAGGAGAATAAAGTTGTTTTTCTAACGAAACATACATACATTCCATAGAAATATACATATATTCTTACACCAGCAGACACCTTCCGTACTTAACACAGCTAGGAAACAATTTGCTTCCATGCGATGTGAACACTACTGCTTCCTTTGATAGCTACCTGGCTTCCATTCATAAAAAGGATCTTTGATTCATTACCTCACATTCTGCATCTGTGCATTAAAAATACACATAATACAAATATCCAAGACTGATTTTGTGGGGTCTATTATGATCCATTCACTGAGTCCAGAGGAGGGCATCAACTATTCCAGGGTGGCAATGAGCTTAGGATGAGTGATCCCCAATTACTTTGTATGCTGGGCAAGCAATTACAAGTCCAGAGACCTGTGAAGTTCATTACTGCTCACTTTCTCTTCTCTGCTGTTTGACAAACGTGTATTAAATTGCATTTAATTCAAACATGGCAGTTCTAATGATATCAGGAATTAAACCCATGCTGTTGGCAAAACAAAAGATAAAGCTGCAAGGCAGCTTTACCCACCCTCCATCTTTGTTCAGATGAGATAGTGAGGATGAAGAGGTGTTCAAACTTCATGAAGTCATGAAATATTCTGCTATAAAAAAGCTAATCAAGCCATTGTTTGTTTTTGGCACATGTCAAGCCAGACCCTCTTGGAAGCTGCACAACTTATCATTTGAAGCGGAGTGCCAGAAAGCTGAAGCTGAGTTTCCCACCTCAATTGGTATATACCTCATCAGGTCTTTGAACTGCCTATCCATTTGGTTTTGTGTCCTTGATGAGGTACATTATCTGATTTGACCTGAATAACCTATCAAGTATATCACTGAAAGATGCGAGTGGCTGAACGTCATTTAGTTCAAAACTGAGGTGACAGTGTTTCCCATTCTTTTTGACCCATACAATTTACACCACCCTTTTACCTAAGAAGGAAGCACTCAGCAATGGCACTGAAACTGTACTCCAGATTAAGAAGCTATACTGAACTACAAAAATACTGAAATACTGAAATATGATGAGTGAGGAAATCTCCCAAGAATTTTTCCTTTCAGAGTAGCAAATCATCAATTCATTAAAATAAGAACTTCTGAAAGAACGAGGAGTCCTAACCAAAAGGAAACAGTTCAAACAGAAGAGACTGAAAAATATCAACCCAGCAGCCCAGCAACAAGGCAATGCATCCAGCCTACAGATACTGAAAATCTTGTTACATGTTCCAAACAAGTCTCGTGCTACACTAGAAGCGTGCTTTAACCCCGGGCCATTCTTAAGTGAAGGGGAATTCCTCTAAATATTTTTCATCATCTCCTCAAACCAATTTAACTAGTTTCCTGGAACCAGTAAAGAGCCAGCAAAGGCATTTCCCCACTCCAGAGGTCCAAAGGCAAAAATCCCAGCACCACTCCACCAATACCACATCTACCAGTGACTGCTCAGGACAAAGTAGCAAGTTGCTTGGCTCCCGATGCTCTCCACTCTAGGGACTGCACCCAGGGGCTCTAATACTCGCCCCACTCAGCCACAGAATCACTGCAGGGAGCCTAGAGCTGACGTTCTGCTGGCTGGCATCCTGGAGGAGCATCACTCTGATTTAGCATTAACTTAAGATGTCCAAAATTCCTGGGTTTAATATATATATCTCACTAGTAAGCCTGAGCCCAATTCAGAATACCTGGATTCAGCTACACAGCCAGTAAAATGGTCCTCTCTGGTATGCAGGAAGGAGGAGTGGAGGATATGGAAAGAAAGTTTCAGACTGAGAAAACTTGCTTTCCACAGCAGTGCTTGCCAAGATAAACATCAGCGTCTTGCTCTTCCTCAAGCGCCTGAAGGAATCTTGCCAAACATACTGATAAAGAACAGTGAAATAGTCAAATACGATCTACTCAAATTCTACATTTGCATGAACCTCCTGCAAAACCAAAAGAAAATACAGAAGGTTAACTTTCAGTTTTTACCTACTAGGTAGTGTCTTCCAAGTCATTCTTGCCAGGTGCTCAAATCATTACCAGTCATTTATGTTGGCTCCTATTTCAGCTCAGAACAGCATGCCAAGAGACGGTGCCAGTTAATTTGCTTCTGCAGTTGCCCAAATGTGGACTGCTAGAAGAGTATGGCATGGGAATGCTAACAGCAAAGCATGTAATGTAGTAGTATACCTTGCCTCAATCACAGTGGTTTCTCTAAATAGTAAGAGCAGAGGGACAAAAGTGAATGTCAGGAGGTGTTCAAATTCACACTTACTTTATCTGTTAGGAAATAAAATTATCACAAGGAATTAAACTTATACAGTAAAATTCTTATAGTAAATTCTCATAATCTTGGAATAAATCTCAGGCTCGAAGAAAGTCCTGGAGCTATTCACATTTCAGGCTTCTTTCTATTAAGTTTCCTAAGTCCACACCACCATTCCTTCTTTCTCAGACCTCTCTGAAGAGTCAGTTTACTGCTGCACAGGGATGATTCTCAGCAAATGCAGGTTGGAGCAACTCCTTTTGAGGTCAAGGAGCTACATGGACTTGAACCAGCTTCTTGTTAGTCCTACTGGACAAGACAGCAGAGCCCCCCCCCCAGCCCTGGCTGCAGACATAGAGGAGGAACCTCTGGACAGTGGCATTTTGAGCACAGCCAGCAGACCTGGGCTGGCCAAGCACACAGGGAAGCACCGCGCTCGTGATGACGAGTTGGCAAGTTTATGGTGAGCCTGGGGAAGAACTTTACCAGAGCCCTGAGAGAGCTCCCTGAAATGAAGTGCTTTTGATGTGAACTGATAAAGCCAGATAGTCAGCTGGAGGCCTTAATGCAGCTAGCCCCAGGTGACTAATGTATGTTCAAAGTGTATGTAAGCATACTCTATGAGTCACTGAGTTTATGCATATGCTTGAAGGTATTTGATTTAAACGTGTCAGAGCAGTCTGAACGTTCCAAAACTGAACACTAAAATTAAATGCAGCCTTTAATTTTCTAAGACCAAGTCACTCCATATAGGTCCTTTGAAGAAGATGCAAGGTTTTCCTTGAACAATATTCCATATTATTTTTTATATATATATATATACACACACACAAAATGTATGTACATAAGCTCTTAAAAATGCTTACAATTTCCTCTATTAAAATGACCCGATGTACACCCATGATAAAAAGACAAAAGCCCGGCAGTATTCCCATGTTAACAGCACCCATAGGGAGTCACAGACTACACTGGAAGCAAAACCACTGACATTTTGGTAGTCGCAGATCTACAACAAATGCTAGCCTTCCTCTCCTCCCCCACCTTCCGAGTCCCAAGGAAAATGGTGATTTTCTATGTTAACAAAAGGTATTCCTGGAAACAACAGCAGCAGCATATAAATAAACTTATAATTACCTATTGTTCAGACAGCCCTTCAACCTAATTACTATCACACATTGAAATAAGTGTCTATTACAGTATTTACTGGGGTTTGACCTGCACTTTTTTAGAGAAAGAAAGAAACCTATTATTCTTTTCAGCTGAAACCCACACTACCCAGGCACATCAAAATTAATTGTAAAAGTACAGTCGATCAATGCAGACTAAGTACTGCCAAAGCTATGCAAAGGCACCTCAACCAGTCTCTCCTCCCACACCCACCCCAGCAGTGAGGAGACAATGCCAGAAAACGTTCCTGCTTCTGAAGGTCAGCAGCACATGAAGTGTTGCCCGATATGCATGAACTGAGGCCTTTGTTTAGCCAGGCATGAGGGGCTTTCACAAAGCAAAAATTACACATTTCTTAACTTGGCAAAGGCAATCCTGATACAGAAAGCTGACTGACTAGCCGTGGGAATGAACATGACATATGGGCAGCAAACAGAGTAATTTTATCAACAGAAGAAAAAGAAGGTATTTTGCTCATCTGTTGAGGAACATTTTAAAGGAAATAATGTATGCTTTATTTTGAATTTGTTATTTTGAAGACAGGTAAGATCAGTTACACTGTACAGCACAGATATGAACTCTTGGGCATTTCTCAGCCCATTCACTGGAGGCAATCTTTGGCATGCCAGAATCCATGAACTGATAAAATCTGTGGCACATTAGACAGACCTTTACTTTGCATCTGTCCAGAATATCTGCAAAGGAATATTTAACATAGCTTTCTAGCATGAAATAACATACTATTTCCTCCACAGAATCTATTGTTCGAAAGCATCAAATTAAGCTCTCATTTGCAGTTACCAGCAAGGCCCTACCTGTTGAAACTGTCAGTGTGCTAAAGGATACCATTTCCACTTTTCTTGGGCAACCATGGATAGCAGCACATTTCAGGTAAGTGCTGTACTGGGTTTGTGCGACAAGGTTTTCGTAGTGGGGGGCTACATGAGTGGCTTCTGTGAGGAGCTGCTAGAAGCTTCTCCTGTGTCCAATAGAACCAATGCCAGCTGGCTCCAAGACAGACCCACCTGATCTGGTGGTAGCATCTTCATGATAACGTATTTAAGAAGGGGAAAGAGCTACTGTGCAGCAGCAATTGCAGCTGGAGAGAGGAGTGAGAATATGTGAGAGCAACAGCTCTGCACACTCCAAGATCAGTGCAGAGGGAGGGAAGGAGGTGCTCCAGGCACCAGAGCCGAGATTCCTCTACAGCCCCTGGTGAAGACTGAGGTGAGGCAGGCTGTCCCCCTGCAGCCCATGGAGGTTAATGGGGGAGCAGATATCCACCTGCAGCCCATGGAGGACCCCATGCTGCAGCAAGTGGGTGCCCAGTGGAGACTGTGATCCCATGGGAAGCCTGCCCTGAAGCAGGCTCCTGGCAGGAGCTGTGGACCCATGCTGAGAGAAGCTCACACTGGGGCAGGTTCGCTAGCAGGACTTGTGACCCCGTGAAGCAATCTGTTCCTGAAGGACTGCACTCATGGAAGGGACCCACACTGGAGCAGTTCATGGAGGACTATCTCCCATGGCATGAACCCCCCATGCTGGAGAAGGGGAAGAGTGTGTGGAGTCCTCCCCTTGAGCAGGAAGGAGCAGCAGAGACAACATGCGATAAAATGACCGCAACCCCCATTCCTCATCCCCCTGCGCTGCCTGGCGGGGAGGAGGTAGAGAACTCAGGAGTAAAGTTAAGCCTGGGAAGAAGGGAGGGGTGAGAGGAAGGCGTTTTAAGATTTAGGGCTTATTTCTCAACATCCTGCTCTGATCTGATTGGTCTGCTTTGCCCAAAATGGTAATTGCTGAGTGATTTTCCTTGTGCTCATCTCAACTCACGAGCCTTTTGCTGTATTTCCTCTCCTCTTGTCCAGTTAAGGGGAGGGAACAATAAGGCAGCTTTGGTGGGCACCTGGCATCCAGCCGGGATCAACTCACCAGAAGTGCACAGAAAAGCATGTTTTGTATGGGAACTTCAAAGCTGTCCTAACTGCTAAATGCCTCTTCCCACCGCTGTTAATTAGCAACATTACAGTAGCATTTACAAGCTCCTATATATTGCATGCAGGCACCATCAAAGAAACAGTGGCAGTTAACAGAGTTACCACACTAAGCAAGCCAAATTCTCAGGATCTCAACTTGCTCTAACCACCCTGGAAGCAGTAAGAACTGGCAGACAATAAACTGGGCTGGCCAGGAATTTTCCAATCAAACAGGGGTTTTGTTGGGGCGGGTGGAGTTACTTCATCATAACTGAAACATTTCTCAAACATCTGCTGAACAAAGCTTCTCCAAAAAAACTAATAAAATTCCCTATGAACCAGTTATCCTTCCCCGGATCCCACAGCAAAACTTGGGAAAAGTGAAGTTCAACTTATCAAAGCAGGAAGTTACTGCGGCTTGTGCAGTCAAGTCAGAAGCAAAAGAGCTGACCACAGTGACTATTGTCAAATAAGGCTCTGTATCAGTTATGCCTTTCCTTGGCTCTTCAAGAGTCACCCAAAGGAAAGGCAAAGGTGATTATTCCCGAACAGCTCATCTTTTAAGTGTCTGACTATAATTTCATGAAGCCATGCACTAAGTTCTCTTCATTCAGACAGAGCAGCAGTCGCTGGCAGTCACTCGTGCTCATTTCTTACTGTAGGCAGAACCATGCAGTCAGAGATTCCACAAATTCACATCTCCAATTTAGCCACATATCAAAGCGCACAGGGCTGGCTCTGCAGGCAGCAGATGTGAGCTGCAACTGGATTCTGTGGTTAACAGAGCTCTATCACTGGCATCCACAGAATCAGGGATTTTGGCCGGAGAGAGTTAGCTTTATAACTGCTCAATATTTGGACTCTCCTCCCCAACAGTGGGTGGGGAGGTGGGAAGAAAGAAGAAAGAAAAGAAAAAAAGAAAGACCCATGTATGGGAAGCAATTTGCACAGGACTGTGAGAAGCAATTCACACAGGATGAGACTCAGCCCCACTGGCTGTCTTCCTTAAACTACGCAAGTTCCCAATAATATTGACTGAGGAAGAGCTGTTCCAAGAGCTGAACTTTATCCATCCTTATTTTTTCCAGGGGTTCTATTCACTGACTGAGACCAGTCAGTCTAGCCACCTTGCTCACAATCACAGCACAGCGAGCAGGGAATGCTCTGGCTCTTTCTAAAACTGCCTGAACTGTGCAGTTGGAGGAAAAATACAAGAACCCTTCACCACTTTATCCCCACATACACGCTGCTTTTGGACAGGGCACAAATTACTGTCTTGGTCCTCCATTCTAGCAGAATGCACACTCCATCCTACCACCCTTCAGAGAAAGCGTTTGTTCCTCTGCTGCTGAGGATAAAGATATCCACAGGTCTTCCAACCTACTCTAAGTGCTCCAGAGAGGACAAAAACACAAGCTACCACTGACAAAGAAAAACATGAACCATTTCAGGACATACTGGAGGGGAGCAATTCTGTCCTGCCTTCAGTCTAGGCTGCTTTTTTTAGCCTTATGTTCACTCTTCCCCATCATTCAAGAAAACCTTCACTCAAGTCAGTGCTTCAGTATTGACAAGCCATGAGAAATTACATACCATCTTTTAGGAAGACACTGAAATTTCAGTTTTACCACATGACCAACCAAATCCCATGTCATATGTCTCCTGGAATTGGATAGCATCAACTAACAAATCCCGTAAAGAGATTTGAAGATGGCCACTTTGAAGTCTTACTTTCAGACCAGTTGCACTGCTATATATTCACCAAAGCCTTTGTGATGCTTTCACCATGAGGAACAAATGCTTTACCCATGTTAACATTAACAAAAGTGGAATAAAAAAGGGTCAGCAGTAACAGAGCAGTCCAAACTGCTAAAAATAAAGAACCTCAAGAGCCTCCTTTAACCTCGATGATTTCCTCAGAAAATGCTGTGAAAGCTCAACCTTCAGTTTCAGACTTTGATATTGATCAAAGCAATCAGTGAAATCTAATCTGAATTATTTCTTGAGCTCTGTGCGTCACACAGCTGCCAGTTTTTCTTCATTGACAGCAGCATACATGATCAAAAGTAAAGTGTTGCAGGGAAGAATGGGGACACTGACAGTAAGAAATTCACTACTTTTTTATTCAGAAGTGATCTAAGATTTCATTCCTACTTCACATCTTTTTTTTTCAATTTCCTAGGATAATCGTGTAATTCTAATTCTTACTGTTGTAATTTTGAAAGCATTATATCTGTCCAGTTCTGATAAATGCAGACAACTACCTCAGAAGACTTGTAGAGTTGATTATTTTAAGGCAGAAAATTACATATTTATACAGACAGTAACAAGATGCATCTAAAGTTAATTACAGAACTACCCATTTCTGAGATAACTTGCTCAGTGTGAACATTGGACCTTTCCTCAGAATGGCTTTTGCAGGACAGCAGGACAGTCAGCTTGGACATACAGCCCCTATCAGAAAAGCACTTAAGTGCTACTGAATTCCATGACATTCCATGAAATTTAAGCAGATCTTCTGAGACATTTTTCAGAGAAAAATGAACTTCAGCACATACTTAGTCTTTTTGAACTGTTGCAGAAGTGCTCATGATACTAATGAAAATGTCACATCTGCACATAAAAGAACATGTTTTTAATCAGGAAAACTGTTTTTATGATCTTACAATAGGATTTTGTTCTTCTGATAATTCTTGGTTTAGTGCTACATTAAAAATTAGGTAAGCACACTGAGTCTGGCTGGGATGAAGTTAACTTTCTTCACAGCAGCCCATGTGGTGCTGTGCTACAGCAGCACTGATAACACAGCAGTGTTGTGGCTATTGCTGAGCTGTGCTTGCACGGTCAAGGCCTCCTCTGTTTCCCGTACCCCCCACACCCAGTAGGCCGAGGGTGGGCAAGAGGCTGGCAGGGGACACGGCTGGCCCAGACTGGCCAAAGGGACATTCCATACTGTGCATCCTCAGAAGCAGAATAAAAACTGGGGTAGAGGAAGGAAAAGATGGAGTCTTGGCTTCCAAATTGGCTGTTTAGAGACTGCCTGGGTATTGGTCTGCCTGTGACAGATGGTATTTGATCTCCTTTGCTCCACTTGTGTGTGTTGTCTGTCTGTCCATGTCCTCCCCACCCCCATTTTCTTCACTTATTTAGCAGGGAGGGGTTTTTTTAATCAAAACTCAAGTGTTTTCTTGATTTTGTTCTTCCTGTTTTCTCCTCTTGTCCCACTGTGGAGAGCTGGCGAGGGGAGTGAGCAAGGAGCTGTGTGAGCACCTGGCTGCTGGCCAGGGTAAACCCACCGCATACAGAAAACCCACTCCAGGGTGGTGTACTAAACTGTTCTCAGATTCTGATGTAGAACTTGCCCCAGTATTCACTGTCTACAATATTCTATTATTTCTGTAGGTATTTGTGTGGCACTTCACATCCAAATATCTGAGCTGAGTGTAATCTTCAGCACAACTCTACAGTCTGGGGAAACATTTATTAGTAACATCATTTTAGCGATGGGTAGAGAGGTCAAGATAGACTACGGAAAAAGATTTTCAGAGTTGATTAAAATTTTGGCCTCATTTCCAGGAAGAACATTTATACACACGAGCCAGCTTTTAATAGCAACCTGAAGGTTTCTCATAACTGGAAAACCAGAAGGCTTTATCGACCTCTCTACTACCGGCCCTGCAAGTGCATGACCTGGTTCACAAATGCAGACCTTCACTAACAAGCCAGCAGTAAATTCTTTATTTTCAGAGCCACAAGACATTATTCTGATGTGGAAGACCAAGACCAGCTGAAAAACTACCCTCTTTTCACTGCAATCATTGAATGCCAGCACTGCTCTTCTGAGAAATCCCTGTGCTGTGTAACACCGCTGACAAGGGTGGAGATGCTTCCAAGGTATCTTGCTCTCTAGGCAGGCCATCTGTTTCTGAGCGCTCAAGGTCTGGTCAGGAACTGACCCGATGATTCACTTCGCTGTAGTAAATAAAGCTCATAGCCAGACAAGTAATATTTCATCACGCACTTGGCCACACTTGGGATCAGCAGATGTGTAAGAACTACTCTGGGCATCCGTATCTTTTTTTATTCTTTCCTTTGAGGAAGTCACACAGCTCACCACTACCGAGTTTAGCACACTAAACCATTAACCAACAGATTGATTCTAGCCAGCCACTCCCTGCCCTGCAAGCCTTCCACTACCAAACGCTTTGGAATTTTGCCATGTAGCAACTCTGTTAAAAAAAAAAAAAAAGTTTCAAGCAAAAAGGAAATCCTTAAGAAACAGTGTAAGTGCCCTCCACCAAAGAAACAGTGTGCGTGCAGTGAGTAATGCGCAAATGAGTCCTCCTCCTGCCTATTTATTATAATGTCTGAGTATTTCACAAGCCTCAATACATAACCTATTTATCATCTTGACACCCGTGCTCAAGAGCAGGAGTACTGTTATCTCATTTTACAGATTTAAAATTGAGGCACTAAGCGATTCACTGAAGATTTCTCAGGAAACTATTCATAGGGAACACAATCCAGATGTCCTAAGCTGCAAGTAAACTGGAGAACCTTGAAGACACTTGGAAAAATGGTTATTCCCACTAGAATTACACAGAACGATGAGGTCATGAGCCCACTTGTTAGATTTGGGTTTGAAACAGACTTATGCTTTTGTAATATGCTGGACAGAGAGAAACTGCCTACTTTGAGACACAACAGCAGAAGGAATACTTGATACGTTTAAACAAATATTTTCTCCCAAACAAAAGCAGTTGGTTCAGACCACCTCTGAACTGAGGGAATCGCAGAAACCACATTTCTCAGTTTTGCAGTCTGTAGGTTTATCCAATTTTTTTTTTTTTTTTTTATTATTATTATTATGAAGCTGCCCTTTCCTACCTGATCACCACCTTGGACTATACTTCGTGCGAGATGATCTCAGAATATCAGTTCAGCAGAACTTTCAGCTGCAAACCATGATACATCTTTATAGCAGTTCACACAATTAAAAAAGGATGAGGAGAAGCAGTAGGACAAAATACTATGAGCTGATCAACTTAGTGACACAGAGAAAGAAGATAAAGGAAAGAAATTTATGTACAGTGATGAAAGATAAGACTCTGCAAATAAAACAAGAACCAAAGCAGCTTCCAAGATGTTCAAATAGACTCCATTGCCTTGGTGAAAGAAGCCCCCTGGCTTCTTGTTCCCACACTGACAGACCTATAAATAAAATACCTTCCTATGTTATCCATCACACAGATACACAGTGTGAAAGCAGGTATATGCTTACCCACTAATCTGTGTCTTTGTAAGAAGTCAAAGCTACACAGTAAGGAATTCAGCAAGCACCATTTTACTAGTTGTTGCATTTGCCAATCCATTCTGTTTGGCCCCTGCCCCTGTGATCACAGTGGAATGTGGTGCTATGATTGCAAGCGTGACTTACAAGTTTCTGAACTTACCCAGTCACATGCCAGTCACAATGATTAGCAAAGAGAGATGTAAAAGCTATCTTACCACTGTGAACGACTTCAGTTCCTGTTCTTATTTTTCTATCTTCTCCAATAGACTGGACCTCCTGCAAAACCAGCTGGAAGTTAAAAAGAAAGTAATTAGTTAATTTACTCTTGATTTACTTTACTGCTCTCTCCTTACAAGAGACTTCTGTGCAAAAAAAATATCCCTCATCCCCTTACTGCTCTGGTCGACATGTGGGGGTGCCGATAGATGCCCTTACCAGTTTTTACAGGGCTTATCTTCACTGCCATGCAAGCATAGGCAATTGCCTCAGCCTTGCTGTTAGCCCCATTCCTGACCACATATAATTCTCCCAGCTAAAACAAACCTGTTTTTAAACCTAACACTTTAAACTCAAACTAGCCAGCATGTGGGGATGTGCAGAAAGATAAACCTAAGCAATGTGAACCTTTCTACCCATTAATGCAAGAGGGCCATAGGTGCAAGTTGCAGAAACTCACCAGTTACTAATCAAATCCCTCTGAGCAGCACCAGTGCAGTTTCAGTGAGGTCATTCTCCAATATGCAACATTATTATCTCAAGACTACTACCTCAGCTGAAACAAAGGGAAGTGCTAAGTGACACCAGCGCTTGCCCACAGTAAAAGGCCTTTGCTGATTCATATATAAATTTCAGAGGACATCTCCCCCAAATTAAAGACATACAACTACATGTACAGCTGAGTGCCTGTTTATGGACATAATGGATGAATGGAAACTGATTTCCTGGTTTCATTAGCAGAAGGGGGCGGGTGTGGTGGAAGGGCAGAGAGGAATCGATAAGTTTTGTACTCTCTTCTGCAGTTACAAGGAGAAGGGAGCCATGAACTGGTCTATGATTTAACTATGCATGCCAGACAGGAATTATTCCTTTCCAGTTGCTACTTGCGACATCCTGACCGCTGAAATCAGCCTGTACTGGATTGTCTTTGCAGACTTATTTTTCCTTCTGAATTACAAAATACTCTGTAATAGACTAGAAGAGTGTGACTGCTGTCCTATTCAATCCATTTTATCCTTATTGAAACCACACATTTTGGCAAAGTAAAGCTTTAGAGCGCAAAAGTCCTGTCAGAGTCACAGGTTTTATTTCAAAGAAAGGAGGAAAGTTCTTAAATGCTTCTGCATCTGAAACAGCCAGATGTTCCCCGCAGCACTTCACCTACCAAAGGCTCCCACAACAAAGCCTCTCACAGCTTAGGTCCCAAAATCCATTGCAATCTAAACACACATTTCTGCATGGCTTGCTGAGTCACAGTTATGTTCAAAATCAAAGGAATGAATGGAGCAATTGGAAATGTGATGCTTCGATGAAGAAATACAAGAACTTGCACATGTCATAGTGTTAAAGAGCACTTACTGCAGTTGGAAGCAATCTACACAACAGGCACAGATCCATGAGACGAATAGAGGGGCCGGAAACCTGGTGAAGGAAGCATAGCCACTTCCTTGCCTTTGGGCAGAATACCCTAAGCAAGAGCTCGGGAAGAGGCCTGTGCTATGGCCTACCAGCACTCTGTTCTCCATGCAAGCAAAGGCAAGACTTAGCTACTTATTCCCTTCAAAAGGACACAAGCAAGAGCTGAGAATGAGGGAGATGCTGTGCATTCCTTTTGTCCAGTGAGCACCTGAATTGAGACCGAGAAACACAGCAACACTGCTAATAGTTACAGCATCTCTTTCACCAACATATGGCCATCTAACTCCTTCCAGTAACATCTGCAGTCTGCACGTAGTATTTTTAGGATTTAAACAGAACAAATCAGATCATGCATATTATTGCAGTGAGACACCTTAATGCTTCTGCCTTTTTTCCTGCATAACACACCACCCGCTAAACCCAAGGGTTTTATCTTCTTCAACCCAAGTTATGGGAGAGATTCTTCTCCAACTTCAGTGGAAAAGTAAAATTGGAGGGGGGAGGGAAGGGAATCTAATAAGAAGAGTTTTACAACTTAAAGTATTTCTTTTTTTCCTCTGCTCAGCAAGTTCTTTTAACAATTTTTGTCCTTGGAACTTCATGAAATATTGAAGACCAAAGTGACAGGTAATCTCAGAATCCCGTTTCTTGATGTGGTCTCAGGTATGAAATATGGTCACTGGTACGAAATTATTCAGGTTAGAATTGTAATTCTTGTACTTTGAGGGCTGCTACTATTAAAGACTGTTTTAAACCACAAAGGAACACAAGTAAAAATTTGAAGGTTTTGTTTCGCATCAGAGTAAAAAAGCAGATAACCAAGACAGCTATGTACCATATGTAAAATTAAATACATATATATATGTTTTATTGGATGCTGTAAAGGTTTGTTCTTTCCAAACAATACCATATCTCTGAAGTCTGACCAAATGAGATGTAATACCTTGAGAAAAATTAAATGGATTCTTATGAGACATGTCTCAATAAATTCAGTTACCTTCCTAACTCACCATTTTGTCCTCACTCAATGTTCCATGGCACATCATCAAAGAAAACATTATGCAGGAAATAATGACTCAAGAGGAAAATGGAAATCAGGAGTAAAGGTACAACACTTAAAAGGAAACTTATTTCAGCTCCTTGTTATCAAATAAAATACTGTTACTTCACATCTGCAAATGCTTAAGGTAATCTCCCATCATAATGAAAAGTTAATTCTTAAGGTGTTTTTTATTTTCAAACAACGATGACCCTGAAACAGGAAAGCATGCTGTGTATAGACTCTAAAAACAGTGGCCCATACCCCCTTTGTGGCAGAGCTATGGCCAATGAAGGCCATACCTGTGGAGATGACATGAAATGCCCTCTCAGAAACTTCAACCCATTGTCCCCCACTGCAGGGTACCAAAAGAAGCAGAGCTTCAGATATCACCTCACCAAACCTCACATCAAAGAGAGCTCAGTGACAAACAACTGCACCAAAACTAACATAAGCCAAAAAAACCAGCAGGAATCAGTGCTCCTTGCAGTTCTCCAGCCCTGAAGGACATACAAATATACCAAGCACTTAAATCCCTTCCCATCTTGAACTCTGACCTTTTTTAACAGTTCGCTAATCCTAGTATTAATGTGACATGAAACATAAAAGCACCAGAACCAGACACTAAAATTAAATCTAGATCACAACAGCTATTCATAGAGATGCAGGCCTTGAAGAACCTAAAGAGCAGAATCAAAGCATAGTATGAGGTATGTAACACCCTGGCCAGGAGACCTCATCCTGTGTGAATACTCTTTGGAAGAGTAAAACAAGCTCTTTGACCACTTCTCTTCTTATGCTTAACCCTGACCCCCAACCTTAACCTAAAGTTTCACAATACACCTGTCACACTGAAGAGCTCAAAACACTAAACATGCCACTCTGCTAATTCCACTGTAGACCTATGAGCCTTCTAGATCCTAACAGTAAACATAACCTTCAATCCCTACCCATTCCTCAGTAGGTATCCTAAACACAGTCCAAAATACAGTCTTAAGTATAGCTCAGTGCCAAAGATTAGCACTGAAATTAACTGAAAGTTATTTGAAATTGCCTAAATCAGCTCCTACCTTTGTGCGAGCCAGGAGTAAAATAAAGCCCTCCAGTCCCAAATCAAAATCTCAAAACTTAGCCATCATCCACCACAACTCCAAATTTAAGCAGAAGCCACAAGATCCTACCTGCAGCAGCCTGCATACAACAGAGTGATATTGCAGGGCTGAACATTCAACTGAACTCAACACAACAGATTCACAAGCTCAACAAAAAACTACCGTTAAGGAGTGGACAACTCCAGCTCTGCTAGCTTGCAGGGGCCAGTGCTCACAGTTAACTCTAATATTAGTCTCTACCTGTCACTTCTACATTTAATGTACATTTAATGTTAATAATAGTTTGTTTGGGTTTTGGTTTGTGTTTTCTTTGTGTGTGTGGTTTTTTCTTTCACCTTTTTTCTTTTTCTTCTGTCCTCTCCCCTCTTCCCAAAAAATTAAAACCTAGGTATATTGCTGGAATCAGAGGCATGCCATGCTGGGATGAATGCTGGTAACACAAGGACACAACGGACTATAGCTATTTTTCATTCCAAGATATTTCTCTGGTGAGGCCACTGATAGAACATCTAATGTGAGAAACAACAGAAGGTAGGGAATCTTCTACTGAATGCTGACACGACCAAGTGTAGAGGCTATCTGGAGTCTGCTGGTACATACACACACACACAAGTAGTAAGATGTCATTGACGGTTTTGGCAGATGGGTTTTTCTGGACCTGTTTTGGTTTTTTATTTTGGCCTAGCTAGTGAGTCAATCACACTTCCCTAATTGCCAATGCAGTTATTCAGCACATGGAAAGCAAACCTGCATGTCTTTCACACACAGTCAAACCTTAAAACATTTACACTCAACCTTATTCCCAACAGACTGTAAGCTCTGATGTAGTCAAAGTAAATAAGGGGTGCTCCTTGTCTGGCACTGCTACACTTCAACACAGTTGCAAGATTCCTGCTTTGCATGTCAGTATTCAGTGAACCAATAACAACATCCTCCAAAGCTGAACTCTGCCTACCTTTACAACTAACCCACGGTGTTCCATTTCGTACACTGCAGTTTCTAACTCCAGCCAGGGAATGCAGCATTAAGCATACTCAGCAGCATCCAGCCTTCAGAGGACAATTCATATTGACATTTACAACACACATTTCTTACTACAACAAAAGATGCATATGATTATAAAACAGCATAAGCTCCCTGACTAAAACCATCCTAATCTGATATTTGTCCAAGATTTTATAGCAAAAGAATCTGTTGACTTTAGGATTGGGAAACAACCAAATAAAAGCTTCAGGACTGGACCAGCTCTCATCCTATGCCAGATTCCTGTCCAGTGACACTAATAGGATAATAATACCACAGTAAGGCAAAGGAAAGGATCCATGTTCAATACTGATCCAGGAGGGAACTACAGTAAATGAAGAACAGCTGCAATGAGGAAGAAAACCTGCAAATGCTGTGTAGTCTTCTCAAGAGAAAAAACTGTTCCTGAAGGTTCTCATAGCAGAGAACCAGCAATGCAATCAGACATACCACTGGCACCATTTCAGTTTCAGCCAGCATGAAATAGCATAGTTTAAAAACCAAACCAACTCTGGTGTTTACTATGATCTATGCATCTTAAAGGACTTGAATATCCAGTCCTTCCAGCCTATGAAGGTCTTCCTGGTTGTGTGGGAACTTTGCTGTGGGCAAGAGCATCAAGATGGGCCTCAGACTCTTCATAGATACATATTTTAAAACAAGTCCATATGTAGAAGTCTGTAAGCACCTTTAATCCTAACAGTGATCTGTCATTATTTCAGTCTGTTATTCCTGCTAAATTAATTCCAGTCAACATTTTCCTCCCAAAGCATTAAGGGCCTAACCCAGTTCCTACTGACAGAACTGAAGCTGGAATGGACCTGTAACACAGACATCCATGAGCCATATGACACTGGAAATTCAACATCACACAGTTAAACATCAGATGAAGAATCTCTCTTAAAAAGACCACTGTCAGAAAAACTGGACCCACTGGAAACCCAAAATGGTTAGAGGACTGAGTTGTGGGCCCCACTAAAGCACTAGCTCTCAGACAATGAGCATAAGGCCACACTTAGAAGTTCTACATCCTACAAGAATCATTGTCCGCTTCCTACACTTTCCATACTTTCGACAGATGGGGATAGTTTTTTCCACAGCTGGGAATGTTCTACTTGGATGTGTTTATTATTTCCTCAGTCTCTGGCTGACTCAGATATCTCCATTTATTTTAGTTTTCTCCATTCTCAGAAACAGTAAGAGCGTTTCTGTAACCAACTCTAGGTATACTGTTAATGACCCTAGAAGGTTTACCGAAAGCTCTCCGTTCACCAAGAAACTCATCCACGTGTTCCCAGAGAAGCCTTATTTGGGGAATTAACTTCATTGAAAGAAATGTATATTCAATTGTGACAAATCAATAGAATAACTATCTATTTCAACCTGTAGGTGATAAAAAAAAACCCCAAACTTTTAATTTTGCAGAATTCTTTGTGGAGCAGGATGACAACAGAACAGCTACCCAGGCACCTATGCCATATTCAGTTCTCAGAGTGTCTGTGTACTTTGTCAAGATCTCCTAATTTGATTTAAGATGAGAATTTTCCCTGAGCCCACATGCCAAAATTATTCCCCCTAAGGGCAAGAGAAGAGTTCTGAAGCTACATTAGGAAATATTCACAAAATGACATGAGATCCTCAGCCAAGTGGTTATGACAGTTCTTCATTATTATCATTACTAATGAAAATATTCCCTAACACATTCCAAACTAAGCTTTGCGACATTTTCCCTGCCCTGAACTGAGGGCGCACATGAAGTATATCAGAAAAGGCAGTATCCCAGCTGGAGGTAGCAAGACTGCCTGACGACGCAAGCCATTATTTGTTTTTCCTTGCTTCCAGTCAGGATTCCAGCTTCTGAATGTGATGAGTTTGTGCAGAATCCTAGAAATAGTCCAGTATACTGAAAAAAACATTTAAAATAGAAAGCCTTTGTGAGTGGCCAAGTGGAATACTTGAGAAAAAAAAAAAAGATCATTAAAGAAGCTGTAGAGGATTTACAATTCTGTTTTGTTTGGATCTGTACAGTAACCCAGCCCATAAATAGAAACCAGGTTTTTTTACATTTGCTTTGCTTTATTTGAGAGTTGTGGGAATGATGGTAACCAAGCAACACCACAAAGCTGGAAAGCACTGGTTAAGACAATTGCTGATACCCTGATGAGCCAGGATATGTTCAGTGCCTAGAGGAGCTACAAGATCTCCATTTTTGTACACTTTGGGGCCCACAAGATCCTAAAAAGAATGGGAAAAAGATTCTGTACAATCTGTGGACTCTCCATGCCCCCACATGAAAACTGCCTCCTCTGAAACAAATTCTGCTGCCACTTGGATTCCACCGTGAGTTTTACTTGCCATTTTTGCACAGCAAAAGGTCAATGTGGCAGGAAAGCTTCCTCTTACTGAGGCTGGGGAACTCAAAAATACTGCGTCTCAGACAGTGTAAGTGTTAAGTTCAAACTAACCTCCACAAATTTATTAGAAAATTCACTGTGGACCCATGTGAATTTGAGTATGTTACATAGAACATCATCTTTTAATTCTAAATGACAATCACAAAAAGTGTAGCTAAGTTGCAAAGACTATCTACAATGTCATTTTCTGGGCAAACCTATCCTCCCATTCATCTCTAGCAAATCAGAACAACTAAGCATTTCATAGCTGAAATACCTCATTTTCGATTCAAGTGCAATCACTACTGCTTTCAAACTGGTACATCCTCCATGTAATGTCCTCAGCCTCCCAACAAAAACCAGAAGCTTCTGAAGGAAGTAATACTTCATATTTTGCACACTGGTGATAGCAGTTATACCCTCACTCCATCAAATGGGTTTTTTTCCAGAACTTCATAAAGCAATTTTTTAACTACTCCAAACCCAACACACATTTTCTTAACAAGAAAGTCAATGAATGTATTTTTATACATATTTCAAGATATAATCATATTCTGAGACAGAAATGTATGTAAATTATGCTTATTTTTTAAAAAAGTGACAATTATTTGCTTATCCAAATAAGCAGTAGGCAGAGAAAATATGTCTGAGTGCATTGCTGGCTCTCTGCTGTGAGAACCTTCAAGAACAGTTCATGCTTTTAACTGGATGAGGGATTATTTGAGGAGGCAAAGGACATCTACTGAACATAATTAGTGTCTGGTGGATAATACATCAAGGCTGCGGATCTTGAGTTTACGCTGCAATTTAGTAGACAGCATTACAGCAGCTTAATATGACAGGTAAGGCAGCAGTACCAAAAGCAACACAATATAGCTATATTAAAATCAAAAAAGCCCCAACAAGAGACTTCTGAAGGTGTCCCTTCCAAGTTACATTGGGACACAGAGATAAGGGGGCTTCAGGGAACTTCATCTACTGCCACTCTTGCTGTGCTTGTGAAAAAACATCACACTATGAATGTGAAAAGCAGAACTTGTCATCAACACTACGTCATGTCATAATGACAGCGTTGGGTCTGCCTTTATACAATGTAAATGGACTTGAAGTCCAAACAATACAACGGCATCTCCTGGGAATCCTTACTGGGAAGTCGCCCAGCAGAGTGATATACACTCTGCACCACCCACTGGAGTGCACCAAGCATCCTGCTTGGTGAGCAAGCATTTAACTCAAGGTCTAGCACAGCAGCAGCCACAGGATCCTCAAGCCTGATTCCACCAAACTCCGTCCTAGTTGGCCTGATCTCTGGTAAGGAGGACAGAGAACTCCCAGCCAGCTATTGACTGAACAGTTTCAGACTCTTCTCTCCTTCCTGGTGCTCCTACAAGAGCTGAACACAACATGAAGCATGTTTTATAGTACAGAGCTCCTGGGATTAGATATATTCCTTCTCACATAAAACTACAATCGTTCTTTCTCACCATTTAGAATGGGGAAATACCCTCTTTTCTTGTTGCATACAAATTCCAAGAATGGGATCATAATGAACAAAATGAATAACAGAATCAATTTACAAACGTAAATATAACTCTAGACTCTTCTGAAGTTTTAATAGGAAGGAGGAGCAAAATTACCCAGGGGAATCTTGGTCAGACTCAGTCATGAGTATAAATGAGATCTCGTTCCCATGTGGTATTTCACATCACAAAGGAAAGCATGCAGAGCTCTCACAGCCCTCAGACAGAAGGTTCCATGAAACACTCATTTGTACGTCAAAGCAGCCTTTTCATGGGAATGACATACAAATAACAAAACAGCCCCCAAAGTTTCGAAGCAAACTTCTCATGCTGGAACTTAGTGTTTCTTTGATGATTTAAAATACTTTGGCCTGGGTCTCAGCTGAAACACTTATGTCAGTCATCTACTTACGAAGGAATTTGGCTAAAACAAAGCAAAAATACAGCTTGGTTCTCTTTTCTGCTAATGAATTTGGATAAAAGTGAGTGCTGGTACAAATCTGGAATGCATTCAGTGAACTCAGATACACTCTAAAGGAAATCAGAATCTGCCTCAGTTTATTGGCATAGCACCCTCTGTATGGATCATTTTTGCAGAATTCCTGTCTGTATTTACTTTCTTAGGAACAAACGGGTATACTGCTGACACTGAGCCTCAGCAACCGTCGTATGACTTGGCACCTCTGCTCCAAGTACGTCTGAGATACTGAGAGTAAAGCTGGTTCCAGTAATATCCACTCGCCCACAAGACATAGTCTGCATATTTTATGGTACACTAAAAAAAGTAACATGTTACATCTAATAACAGAAAACTGCATGGAAAACATTACGTGCATGCAACATTGCCAAACTACCATCTCTAAACAACCTCTGCTTTGTGAACTATCAGGTTTAGCTTTGAAAACTCACAGCACATTGATGTTATTTTTCCATTTTATTTCTTAATATTTTTGCTGATTAAGCTGAAGAGGGAAGGGGCACAATAAAAATAAAAATGACTACAGTCATTTTACAGTCATGTTTCCAGTCTCCTGACTTTCACAGATCTACCTGCATGGTACAGGTTCTGCTCACATCACCCATGAAATCAACACAACAGCATCCTTTAAATGCTAGTCCTCAGTACAAACAACTGAAGCTTTCATGTTGTCAAATACCTTAACACGCATACCTGCAGATTTCAAATATGCATGCTGCTGACCACCTTGCATTCACCTTGATCCGCAACCAGGTACCCTTCTATGTTTGTAGTAATAGAGAGGTTTAAAAATCTGTTATAAAATAAAATTTATCTCAGCCACCTTAGAACATGTCTGCACCTGGTTAACTACTGAGGACAACTCATTTGAGAAGCCATACGAGCAACTCGTGGTGTACGATAGGACTACAGCACATGGTAAAAGCTGTAAATTAAAAGCAGAATTACCAAGTTACAAAATAGAGTGAAACGATTACAACTTTTCACACCTTGTATATAATGAAATGCCTCACTTGACATAAATCATACTAACAGCGAACTGTCAGTATTCAAGGCAGCCTGAAGCACAGCTGAAAATCCACTGCTGTTACTCCTCTTTCCTGCCAGCAGGATCTGATTAGGGAGCTGACAAACCTAGAGGACTATGAGACCCACTAGATCAGAAATGGGATGTTAGGTGCATGCTACATGACGTGATTTCCAGGAACAAGCTTAGAAGGAAGAAAGAAGAAAAAAGGAAAGAAAAAAATGCAGACTTTAAAAATTTTAATTTCAATTCCCATTTAGAGTAGAAGGCTTTCAAAACATGAGAAGAAACATGACATTTTTCTAAGAAAATTTTTAATGCATTACAAATACTTTTTATCTGGGCAAGACATTTTATATATAGGGGTGGTAGGAGGGAAACAATTATTTTCATCTCTTACATTTTAAAAAGGGCAGCCGATAAAACCAAATCAGCCACTCTTCACCGTATCAGAGGCCAATTTTGCATCCAGTTCCCTATGATCATTGTCAGAACTTCTAACACAAGGAGGGAACAGAGGAAAAACTCAGCGCAGTCTTCTGACACAAGTGATCTGTGCGTTCCCACTCCCAAAAATAAACATGTTGCAAATGCAAAAATGAAACTTGAGGTATTAGAGAACACAATATGCAACATTGGCCCACTAAGGGACAAACATGAAACCACTGAAACAGCCTTCCTTCAGTACTGATGCCTTATGGTTAAGTAAAATGATCACAGAAATTTAAGAAAAACCTTCAAACTTTAGGTATGTCTAAATATATCAATCTATAGCTATTATTTATTATATAAAGATAATACATTAAAAAATTCAAAAGCCTGAAGACACTCTGGTACTTCGAATATAAAGTCTAACAGTTCACTAGAAGTACAATTAGCTTGTCCTTCTCACATGTCTGGCATTTAAGCAAGAGACTTCTGGAAACAGCCTCTCCTTAGGATACTACTTTGACCTAAATTTGACTACTAAGATATCATGGGAGGCTAAGATAGAGAGCCACTGGGGAAAAAAAGGCAAACAAAACCCCCCAAAAAGTAATCAAATCACCCATAATCTGACCAAGGTAAAGCCCCAGTAAGGGAGCCAGGATGAGGGAGGCAACAGAGCCAGAGCTGGGCAGGACCCGCAATCCAGGTTGCTTAGAAAATATTACTTAAACCAATAAAACAGAGCACTGTTCAGTCATGTATTTTTTCATATCTTATGTAAAGAGACAAACTTAGAAACTGACAAATCAATTCCTTACTAGAACAGTAATTCCACAGAAATAATGCCACAAGAGAAATTAATAAATTAGTATTTATCAGCAACACAGACAAGTTTCCAGGGATCAAGGTGTTGCTTTGCCCCTACTCTTTACATACATATTGCATATGAAATGGAATTGCAGAGTCATTTTTGTAACAGCTCTGAAAGATGCGCTTTCTGTATGAGTGTTTCTCTTCTCTGTCATTTTGGGGAAGAGAGGTTCAATGTATTATATGTACTGAAAAATCTTATGTAGCAGAGTTCAGCTTGTGCTGAGTGTGAGTGGCTGATACACTCCCATCCCATCATCACCATTTTACTGCTCTCTGGATGTTTCTTTTAACTACACACGGCTCATTTGTATAGTATCTGTGTGTGTGTGATGGTTGGTTTTATGTAGTTTGGTTTTTTTTTGGGGGGGGGGGGGAGATGGGAAGTAGTGTTGGTTTGTTGGGTTTTTTAAACTTTAACCCATGAACAGGTAGCTTTCTACATCTGTACTAACACAGAGGGTTAATAATTTATGGCATGTCTCTTAAGGAGCCCATCTGCTGTTCAAGAGCCTGTGTATCCCTATATTTTCCATTTCAATTAACAGCAGATTCCTTCTGAACACTCTTTTCTATGGCCAGTATTGCAAACTGAAAATGTCCAAAAATGTAGTGCATAACAGCCCCTGAGGTCCCTCCCATAAAAATCCTAAACTAGCGAAAGGCAAAGCCTTTTATGGAGTCTGGTACCAAATCTGTTTAAAGACAAAAATCCAACAAAACCAGCACACTCAGCAGCAGCCATCCCAAACCAGCCCA
Organism: Strigops habroptila; assembly: GCF_004027225.2. NCBI lineage: Eukaryota > Metazoa > Chordata > Aves > Psittaciformes > Psittacidae > Strigops > Strigops habroptila. The sequence goes on along the minus strand of NC_044281.2, from coordinate 12,247,470 downwards.
GCTGCCAGCTGGCGCCAGTTCCGGCAGTTCCCCATGCCTGCCATGAGGAATGCAGCTCTGCAGAGGCCTCACTCCCATACAAGTGTGGCCAAGTGCCTTCACCATGCTCCTGCCTTACAACCCAAGACTTCAAAATGAGCTGTCCTTGCCCAGGTCTTTCGGCACTGCAGAAAACCAGCTCTTGCTATCATGATGTTTGACGGTTTCCCTCTGTTAAACTGCTTCTGGCTCTGACTTTGTAGGCAGGTCAGTGAGGATGCGGAGCTTGGCAGGCTTAGTTCAGCCCCGAATGAGCATTACACCATGATACAAAATGTCTGTTTGTTGTCACAAGCAACAGCAATCTTGAGGTTTTTCTTTTCTAATTACAGAAAAGGAATCTTTTAAGGCTGAGTGGCTCTCCAAAAGGATGATGATATTATTCACTTAAAACAGTGAATGATAGTTTAAAGGTGTGCTATTCGGTTTAATTAATGATTGTATTTACATTGCTTCATTCCTTTAATATGACGCACCAATGGTAATGAGTAACCTTTTTGCAGTTTAATAGACCTTGCCATGGTAAGATGATCCCTCTTTCATTTAACAAGCCCCTTGCTAGGGCTTAATAAATCTGGTTTTGCTCTTTGGCAATTCTCATTAAAACGCTTTGGAAGGTACCACCATTCACCTACAGCCTGATTTTCAGACGACATGACTGCACCCAATTCCAATTAAAACTTTCTGTACTCAACATCACTGAAAATCCAAGATCAGGAAGAAGGCAATTAGAAGTTTTCAACCTTTCCTTATCTATACGGCAATGTGCAAAATAATCAGGATTGGATACAGTGTAACGTATCAACATGCTAACATGGGAACCTCAACTCCTCCTGTTAGTGTACAGTGGACAAATTTAACATAGATGAACATCTGCTGCCGGAGTAAGCAACAGCAGAGTGACCTTCCAGACTGTGAAATGCCTGTTCAAAACTTCCTTGGTTTTGTAGACTTATTCTCTACTACAAAATAAAATACAACACTTCACACTATAGAATACCCTTCACCCCAAAACACTCTGTGGACTGTGAACCTTCTAACAGAACTGACAGAAGTTTCAGGACTGAGCACTGCGTAAACACAGGACTAGTGGTGACAAAGGCAGCACACTACTGCAGCCTGCTCCACAGCTGTGTCTCATGCCATATTCTGGGCTTTTTAATGTAAAACACAACTACACAACAAAAAGGAGAATATTAAAAAGATTACATAAAGCAAGATACTGATTTTACACCAGTATCCCAAAAGTGCAACTCCACCAATGTTGAGGATTTCATGCTTCAGCATGCGCCAGAAAAATGGTGACTTTTTCTATAGTCCCCTTTCACACAAAGATAAACACTGGAGAGTCAGAGTTCTTCTGATGTCAAGCTATCTGCTCAGCTCAAGGTTTCCCCTAATCATCACCATTTGGATATTTATTTTACTTCTTCTAGGATAAGATAATAATTACCATATTGAAAAAAAGTCAGAGCAGCTATCACAATTTACTACGCCAACCATGTTCTCTGGCCTTCTTCAAAACTTTCCGATCCACCAGCAATTTGGTAAAGAATCAGCATATGTAGGCCAATGAGGCACAAGAGCACGGATATTAAAGACAGGTGGGTGGTTTTAGGAACAGATAATAAAGGAAGAACTGCTTTTATTGAGTGACAAGAAAGCAATGATAATGGCCCAAACTCTGTACTTGTGGATTTCAGTGGACATAAGCATATAACAGAATGTGGCTGTAAATCAGTAACACATGAGCTGCAGCAAGCCCATTGTTTCCATCAGATCTTTAACCAAATGGCCAAACCTGAGGAAAACCTCACTGGGGCCAGGGAAGCCCTGATCTTATATTAGCATCACTGAAAAGATATTCCCTGCAATTCCCTCCTTTCCCCCTCACCTCACAAGCTTCCATTCACACTTGGGTATCTAAACAGACCTGGACAAAAACCTGGTGTCTTCCTATTGCCAGAGCTCCTTCAAGCCCATGAGATCTTCCCTGAACTCCCTCCCTCACCAGGGCTCCTTCCGACCACCATCTTCTACTCTCTTTGCTACTACAAGCCTCCAGGCACTCTTACACAGCAGCTGCTCTAGTTCATCTGTATTTGCCTCACACTGCAGACCTCTTCAGGGCACCATTGGCAGATAGACCTCAGATAGACCGAATCTTTCTTAGAACAGCTGCTTCTCTGTTGGCCAAAGGAATCATTCAATCTTTTCTGGCTTCCACTGCATTTGTACACAACATAATTTGGCTATTGTGGAAGAAGAAACCCTCCAGTTCTTTTAGGATTTTAATGAGAAGTATGTTTCCTTCTTTCACTCTAGTAACAAAGTGGCTGCAGTACATGGAAAACCTCAGGAGCTGCAGGAATAGAAGGGGAAGCCTCCTTCCAGAGTGCTGTGCAAGCAGTCTATGTCCACTCTATATCTTTCCTCATCAACTCCAGAACAAGGAGGACAGGCTCCGATCCTAATACCAAAGCACAACTTCATGCCAGCAGCTTAACAAACCAGCCAACTCCAAACAATTTCTAGCCAGCACTAAGGTATTATTGGAAAACAAACTTGCAGAAAAGGCAACATTTCATTCAGACTGAGTTGTAAAGATCACTAAATCAAATTCTGTGCAAGCTAGTATTACTGCACAAGATAGTTATTCCCCTGCATCAACACAGAAAGGAGAAGTCCCACAGTGATGACCTTTTGGGACTTGCAGGTTTTTCCAACACCAGTATAAACCACAGCCTCTGAAACATTCCCACCCAGAAGTACCACCACACCTAGACATCACAGGCAAGGCTTTTATTGCATTTAATTTTACACAGAGAACCATACACAGCACTGTAATTTAAACACTATAAGTGGACAGTTTAAGGGTAGTGCAGAAGCGAATGCCACGAATTGGATGCGTGTAGGTCAGTACATACTGAAAGCTGGTTTTATATGTTACTAAAAGTGATTCAGTCTGAAATGACCATTTGAGTACCTGCTTGAGCTTAGAGTCATCCAGAACCCAAATACTCTTTCTTGGCAGTTGTACCCAAACCAGTGAGAAAGCCTTAAGTCCTGATCTGCCACCCCCATTAGCTGTCAGCATACATCAGTCTTCAGCAATAAAAGGCACAAAGTGCCACAGAAAGTACTCAGACACTCCTGCGCTGAACCTTCAAGGTCTGCCGAGGTTTCTAACAAAATCAACCAGGATCCTGAAGAGTTACCATTATTCAGAAATGTCTCATAGCACAAACATTATCTTTTGGTGCTGTTCCAAGAAAGATTCAAACATCATAAATCCATGCATGGATTTTGCATACGATTGGAACAACAGATACCAGCCTACCTGCCCTGAGTGTGGGGTATTTATTTTGAATGCTGCCAGGCAGGTTGGCCTTACCAGCACAGAAGGATAACACCACAGTGAGACTGTGCTGTCGACACAACAGTGCTAGCAGCTTCTTTAATGCTAACTCAAAACACACCCACAGCTTTCGAGGACAAGACACCTCCCAAGAAATCTTACTCAGTCCTCTTGGCCATGCACAGCACAAACAGATAAGATTGCATCAGCCCTCTTAGAAGCACAGTTCATACCAGTGCAACACCCGGTTTCTTAAAAAAATTGAATAATTAATAGAGCAGACCTTCAAGTAGTGAACATAAAACTGTACCAGTTGACAGTGGCGAAAATCTGTCCTCAACTCTGAGCAGCAGCACACTGGTATTCACAAACAGGTGAGACTTCTTTGCCATTTGAACTCTTACCTTTTCAACACTTGGGAAATTAGATTCATCAGTAATTTAAACACTGGACACAGTACACAGCCATAGGCATTTTTCTCAGTCAACAAACCACTAGAGAGAGTACTGAAAGGCCTATTATGAAGGCAAATCACTATCCTTTTCTTGAATGACCACGTGAAAATCAGTGACTGTTCCACAATGGATTGAAAGAGCCTTTTGTCTGAAGGAAAAGGACAAGGAGTCACAAAGTACTGCAGATTCATTTGTAACTCATGGTTTTTGAAGAAACTGTATAGCTTCAGTTAAGAGCAAACCAAGAAAAGAACAAGCTTTGAAAATGTTATGCCACAGTCCTTTCCGGCTATGTACATGCAGAGCATATTTTTAGATTAGTCTCTTATTTGTATTATAAAAAGATAGGGAGGGATTCTGTATTATTATTGTTTACAAGACATTAAAACACATGCAGAGTTTTGACTTTATTCCAAAACCCTAATTAGGATCTGCAGCATTATTTGCCTTGTCTAAACAGAAAATCATCAGAAGTTTTTTTGGTACAAGATCCAGTGAAAGTATAACTGCACTGGGATAGTAAGTGAAAGCACTGTTGCTGTTGCTTAATAATGACTTCAGTAACTGAGTAATTGAGCCATCACCCATCAAGTATACAGTGGCCTAGTCAACAAAAAGTCATTTCTTATACTGAGAAACCAACATCTGACTCTTGAATTTTGAAGTCCCTTTCTGTAATCTCTCACAAAAAAAGAGTAGATTACATCTGCTGACAACTTCTCAGAAGAAATGTTTTACTTCTCCAATTGCCCCAATCACATTTCCAGTTCTCGGGTTTTACACGCAAATGCACACAGCCAAAATGGGATTTGCACACATGATTTCATTATGGAGTTTCTAAACAAGCTTCACATGGACAAACTTTCAGCAGGAAAGACAGTGGGGGCTAATAACCAAAACCAGATTTCTTCTAATCCATATCCAGAACTAGGGAATTACTCTACTTCCATTCAGAAAGAAAAGTCACAGCTGTCAGACTTGCCCTCATCACCCGTCTGTTCCATCCACAGACTGTGAAACTAAACACTCCAAAGACGTCAGTTTTCACTCTCCAGCTTCTTGCTGCATCCCAGAGTTTATACCCCTTGTGCTCCCACAATTCCTCCTGAAATAAAAGCAGTGTATTTTGCACACACCAGTGGTCAAGGTGCAAGTTGGATTTAGCTCTTCTGATCACCCCATGAAATTAATCTGCCAAGTAGCTGGTCTTTAGCATCCTACTAGACAAGCACTACTAGGGCCAAAATCACTGCTGTGGGAATTGCCCACGATGCCCCTTTCAAATATGTATTAGAAGTAAAAGTCCTGTCATGCCAAATAGACCCCCAAGGTAACTACGCACCCATCATCTCAAACTCTGTAAAACATGAACGAACAGTCCCCCAGACATCCTCAGGACTATAAAGAAGATCTTGTAAATGCACAGGCACAACAATGCTGCACCACCTTCTTGAAGGTCAAGGTACTCAGAAACAAACAGGGCAAAGAGACATCAACTGCACAGCCACCTGCTAATCTCAGTGAAGGGCCAAATTCTTTGACACAATAATGCTATGAAGTGTTGCTTCCAAACAACTATTAGAGGGAAGGCACCCAGACTAAAATAAAGGCACTTTACTATCAAAGTTAACTATCTCCCCACTCTTCATTCTTGTATATGAAGTAGAAAAGAGAAAGCTGGCAAAGCACATGAGGAAGGAAGAAAAAGTAGAAGGAAGAAGAGAGAAACTGTAGGATTGGGGCAATGCAGAAAAACATGGAGGATAAAGGAGACATACTTCCCCAGAGTAACATGAACAATAAAATCCCTAATATTAACTACAAGTTAACTAAAATCAACAGTTAACTATTACTTATTTTTCCTCCCTTGCTCTTTGTGCAAAGCCTTACTGTCCCTGGGTCCTCTGCTCCAAAACGCTACACAGTTTTACTTTTATCCTCCAGTGAGCAGTGAAGAGCGGAGTTTGACCTTTCCTTCATATGTGTAAAGCTCCACACCAGACTGTTTTGAGAAAATGACTGAGGATTTTGTTTTCTGCATGACTAACATTACTTAACAGTGACTAAAGACCTCTAAGACATGGGCCCTGAAAACATACCAGGAAAAGCAGTTCCCAGAATGGCAACAGAGGCAACACATGTGGCTGAAAAGAAACACAAATATAACAGCGTAAGGAAATTAACACCAAATACAGGTTGCCTACAACTGCTGACAGGCACAGCTTTGGTACTTCCACCATTGCCAGAAGAAAACTCAGAGAAAATATAAAACACACTGAAGGCCACTGGAATGTTGTTGCACTTTCTCTTCAAAATAGGCCTAAACTGATTTCAGTACTGGACAGGTATTTCCTTAAAATTCAGGAAATGGCAGAAAGGTCTCCTGACATACCCTCATTCCCATTTCTTTGAGCAAGAAGGACTAGATAAGAATAACTGATCTAGAATTCAGAACCAAACTTTCCTCACCACAGAAAGTATTTGGAAGATTTGGTGCTCGTGTTCAATTTTTAGGCTCATTACAGTACAGAATCAAAGAACAGTTAGGGTTGGAAAGGACCTTAAGATTGTTTAGATCCATCCCCCCTGCCATGGGCAGGGACACCTCGCACTAAACCATGTGGCCCAAGGCTCTGTCCAACCTGGCCTTGAACACTGCCAGGGATGGAGCATCCACAGCCTCCCTGGGCAACCCATTCCAGTGCTTCACCACCCTCACTGTAAAGAACTTCTTCCTTATATCTAACCTAAACTTCCTCTGTTCAAGTTTGAAGCCATTACCCCTTGTCCTACCACTACAGTCCCTAAGGAAGAGTCCTTCCCCAGCATCCTTATAGGCCCCCTTCAGATACTGAAAGGCTGCTGTGAGGTTTCCATGCAGCTTCTCTTCTCCAGGCTGAACAGCCCCAACTCTCTCAGCCTGTCTTCATACAGGAGGTGCTCCAGCCCTCTTATCATCCTCGTGGCCTCCTCTGGACTTGCTCCAACAGCTCTGTGTCCTTTTTATGTTGAGGACACCAGAACTGTACGCAGTACTCCAAGTGAGGTCTCATGAGAATGTATGCCAGACAAAACAGTAACTCTTAAGCACATATTCCTTCTTGGGCATCTGCCTGGGCATGAGGACTGTGGAAATAGACCCTTCACTTAAGGATAACCCTGAGAACATTTTGAAGGGTACTCAATTTACTTCATCTTCATCATAACACTTTCTTACATTGTAAATTTCCCAGAGTTGTGACCTTACCTTCTTACATGTTTATACAGCACAAGCCTTATCTTGATTAGCGTCTCATTACATTTAACAGATCCTGCTGTTCTCCTGAAGGGCCAAACTCCTTCAACTCCCATAACACAATTAGTGGGAGAGCACTCACTAGAGCAGCAGCGTTCAGCTCCAGCAGGTTGTGATGGCGCCTCACCAAATGTATCAACCTGTTCTGACCTGGAAATTACTCTGCATTTATACAGTTTCACCACATTCACAGAAACAATTGTGGCAAGGGCGCAGTGTCCTGCTCACAGCAGCTTCGAGACTCTAGTTAGTGGCATTCAACAGGTTACCACCCAGCATTTCTTTCATGGCCAGTGCAAATATGTTCCTAGTTAACCCTGTCATTCTGCATGCAGCAGCCTTTTCCTGCGTAGAAAGTTTGCAGTTTACCTTCCTTGAATCATCATATTTTGGAAAATATTTTATGACTATCAGAAGCTCGAAGAAATGCTTCACACATACACTGGTAATTCAGATTTAAAAGTTAACAGAAAATAATTCCCACAGAAGATCGTTAGTAGCCTTGAAGCATATTTTTCAAGCTGGAATCAACTAAATCAGTCCAGGGAAATATGTCCTGGAATGAAACAGATGGATTTTCTGTGGTGCTTCTCAGCTCTCCTAAAGAAAATAAATCTGCAGGTACAAGTGATTCACATCTCAGGATGATGAGGCTGAGGGCGGGGAAGATGCCTACACTATTCGTTTACAGCTCAACAAAGGAAGCATTGCATTCTAATAGAGAATAAAAGAATGCTGCCACTGCTTATCAACGAATTCCATGCCTAATGATTAAATGTCTCATGCACAGTAAAAAAGACAAGGAATGTTAAAAAAAAAAACACACGTACACACACAAAAGGGGGGAAAAAACCCCCCAAACTAAAAAACACAAGCACAAAACCAAACTTCCCTTATCACCTCAGCGGTCTTTCACCTTCCTGCTGATAAAACAAACCCTCAAACGGCTGGATTTGTGCAGAAACAGCAAGTAGGGCACAGCAACCTTCGTCCCTACCTTGTGGTATGTCAGCACTCGCAGCAGCGTTTCACAGCCCATGCAAAAGCGTAAGGCGGCATTTCAGGAACAAACGTACCGCTGGCTCAGCGCGTCTGGCCCCAAGACAGCCGGGCATAAACGGCTGCGCTCGGAAAGACCCAGCTCCCCGGGCGCGCAGTTAATCATTTATGACCACGGCTGTTACTGAATAGCCTTACACAGCACAGCCCAGTTTCGGCTCCCGCGGCGCCGGCGGGCTGCCAGAGCGGCGGGAGCCGCGGCGACCGGCTCCCGGGCGCTGGCGGAGCCGGTCCCGGCGCACGGCGGGCGGAGCCCGAGCGGCCGGAGCCGAGCCCCGCTGCCGTCCCCGTGCCACCAGGAGGGGCCCCCGCCGCGGCGCCGGGACCCGAAGCGTTAGAGCAGCGGGCGGGCGCCGCGCGGCACCACAGCAACCGCCCCGCCCGGCCGGCACCCCTCGGCAGGAAACTCCCGGCGGGCCCGCCGCCCCGCGCAGGTGCCGCCGAAGGGAAGGAAAGGGGAAGGAAGGGAGGAGAGGGCAGGACGGCGCCTTACCAGGTATCGGCCGGGTCGCAGCGAGGCCGGTAACGAGGCTGCGGGCCCGCGGGGCGCGGCGACCGGCTGCGGGTCGCGGCTGTGGTACTGCCGCCGGCTCGCGGGGACACGCCTCGCGCCCCGCCCCTGCACGCGCGCGCCGCCCCAGGCCCGCCTCGGTAATGGCCGCAGCGGCCCCCGCTCAATGCAAGGGCGGCGGCAGCGCCGCGTCCCCCCCCCGCCCGCAGCAGCGGGTCCGGAGCACGGTGCTGGGACGGTGACCTGCCCCAAGCACACGGCTCCGACAGCACAGCGCCTGTCGTGCGCTTCCTGGGTGCCGGGCGGGGAGAGCTCCCTGGGGCGGAGAGAGCATTTACTGCAGCGGGACCATAGCTTGTGTGTGCCCCTCTTGCCACATGCAGATGGGTGCTCGGGATGCGCAGCGAGGCCACTAGTCCTCATGTAAAGACCTACTCAAGAACTCCTCAATAAGCAAGAGGAAACAGGCAGCGTAAATCATCGCTAACCTATGAGTCTTCCTACCTGTGAATACTCGTGGCAAACAACCAGAATATAAAGACGTACCAATAAGGTTTTCAGTAATCAATACTTTAAAATACGACCGAAAAGCTCCAAAGGAAATACACAGGCAGGGTTGTTAACACAAAGCTAAAGGAGAAATAAGTACCTAGAATGTGGAGGTACAACCACACACTTGGAACTAGAAAAAAATCAAAGCACATTTTCCACAAACAACTGTAATCTGGATTTACTATCACTATTGGTGTCTTACACCATCATCAGCACTGCCCTTAACCAAACACGTCAGTTCTAATTTTTGAGAGCCGCAAGTCCTGGAAAATCATAGCATTTCCTCTCAAAATCACTGCATACCTCTTTTTCTGCTAACACAAAGGAGACTCTTTTGGTCATAACTCACCTCTACTTGAACTCCACACTCTCAGTCAGAAAACTAACTTCTTCCACCTTCAAACAGTTTGGAGGCAACACTCGATCCTTATTATTTTCAACCAAGGATTCCCAAACTGCAGCACGGAAAATAATTCATAGTGAGATTTACACTAAATCCACAGTCAACCCATGCTCCGAACCAGGCAGAGCCGGCAGTGTTTCCTCGTGGCCGGCAGATGGGCTGGCAGAGAACCACCTCAGTGTGATACCACGCAGTTCTCTCTGATGGTGGTGCCAAAGCGAACCTCGCCAGGCAGTTTTTCCTCTATTCAGCTGCAGTGGCTTCATGGAATGAGCATCTGCTGAATGGACTCATCCACCTACTGCAGAAAGCTGGGCATGAATTAGATAGTCCACGTTATGGTGAAGCCACAGATTCAGAATTAATATGTCACTTGGAATCGTGTCTTCCAAACTTCTAAGATCTTCAATAAATGCTGGTTTGTCTTAAACAACGTAACTTTGAATGTGCATGCTTACATTTGTGTTCTGGAGAGTGCTCTTTATAGTATTGCTGGTGTTTATCCACAACCTGAGCTACATTTTGCCTGGGAGTTCTGGAAACGTTCAAGAGAACGGTGCATTATATTCATAAAACAAGGGTGCCACTGACCTTTCAGTACAAGAGAACAGATGTGAATCATGGACCTGAGACTCCTCTAAAGAAACACAGTGGAAACACATTGGCTGAAAGGCTTTAAAGGCTTTACAAATTATATTTGGATGGGAGAGAGCAGGGAGAACGAGAATGTGGGAAAAAGAAGAATGAAAAAGGATCCTGCTGTTTAGCTCATGCATAAACTGTATGTGCTCAGCCAAAGGTCACTCCTTTTATTTTCTCATTAATTTCAATGATGGTAGATTGTATATGAAGAACAATCTAAAAATAAGAACAGCCAGAAATAGCTTAGGTTTTTGTGTGACAGCATAGTGGGAAGAAAGACCTGAGCTGCAACTTCATTCTATATCTTTACTTTTGACTTTTTAAAATGTAGCGACTTAAAGTTAATCATTTAAGATGAACTGTAAATTTATTTAGAAAGTTAAACAAAAATTAAGTGGTCTACTTTTTATGTATTTTCCACGAAAGTCTTTGTACCCTCTGTACACTGAAATTAATTCCTGTTTGTTTGTGGCTTTTTTATCCACCACTGTTGGTGAGAAATGGTGTAATTTGGACAGTTTTGAGGGTGAGTTGTCTAGGTACTAAACACAAGTGAGGAAAACACTAAGTACTAGGCTGAGTTGTAAACAAATAGAGAAGGAATAACAGCTTTGGGAAGCCTGCAGGTGCATGCAAAAGCTGGCACAAGGAAACTGCCATCCACAGCAACTGAACGCAGAAGCTGGAATGGGAACATAGAAGGGATCATGAATATTCTGCGGAGAGGATCATGAATGGCTGCCTCAAACAAATCTTCAGGAAGCAGGAGCCCTTCATACAGAGACTGATGCAACATCTGCCAATGTTTTCGTAGGGAATAAAGGGCCAATATCTAGAAGCTGATCTCCAGACAAGGTGCACAGATTCTACATTGGTGTGGAAGGAGTTTTAGCATTACTCTACCAGCTTCTTAATTTTTGCAGCAAATGTGCAAATCCACATTGACTTGCAGTATATTTGGCTGTATGCTGAGCCTACATTTTCAAAAAGAGGACACCAGCTGCCCAGAGTTTAGTTCTCATCTCCTGTTTATGCCAAATAGCAGTATGAACCTTATGGCCAACACATGTTGTTGCAGTGTTCAGTTCCTCTGCAGAGGTTATTCACTGATAAATGTAAAGTGATAATCAGCAACAATTAGACATCCCAGCTGGAACTTTGGATTTTGCCTTAAATCCTCAGTACACAATATTTCCTATACAACCATGGTTGTATTTCTGATGTGATCACAGACAACTCATTCATTTTTCTCTAGGCCTTAGTTTCCCATCTGCAAGAGAAGAAAGGAATTTCCAAAACTCAGTGGATATGACAAAGATCATGAAATACTCCAGGTGTAGCTGCACAATGCAGTAACTTTGGCAGTAAAGGTGCCTTAATGATTTCTTGCTCTCTTGCAACCTCCTCGCCTCCATTCTTGCACTGTGATCTGTTATTCTACTCAGTTTGTGAAAGTTCCCTGCAGACCAGACCATTGAAATGATCTGGGCAAAAAATACCACCCCCCTTTTCTTTAAAGATTTTTAACTGAGATCTAGTTGATATTGAAGCTCCAGCAGCTGGTGACCTGTCCTGAAAAGGACCTTGAAAACTGACGTCATACTCTAACATCAGATAATGAGCTGCAATAATCCAGAGGGATGTCACAACACAACCTTTGTAAATTCATTGTTTCTGAAGGGAAAGAACACACTGCCACACAGATATGGGGTTATGTCTGGTGCCACTTAATTGCTATTGGGGCTAGGGATGGAACAACGACCAATTGAAGGCAAAGTAATAAAACATATCCCTATGCAATTGTTCTATCTCCTTGCTTCTTCAAACACCTACTGTTCTCACAAGACTGCCAGACTCCCAGGCTTCAGTTACATCAGCAACACCATGTCCTCTTGGACTGCTTCTCGGCAATCAGTTTCACAGTACTGCCCAAAGCAGGTCACTGAGTTTTTTCATGACCTACAGATAAGAGACAGCAGCACAGAAAGAAAATGGTGCATAGAACTTCCCAGCTGCAGAAATAATACACAGGTCTTCTGAGTCCTGCCCAATGCAGTAGCTATGAAGCCTCACCTACTGCTATTTGGTGAGGCCCATTGCCTCTGCAAAGGGACTGTGTGCCATGTGCAGTGACATGGCACAGCAGGGAGGAGAGGCATCTGGAGGGGAGCTGAGATGCGTCTCTCCAAGTATGCATTTGTTTGTTGGTTTCAATACCAGAATCAGTGATTAAAAGTTTGTTAATTGGCAACAAATTAAATCAGTTGAAATTCCCCTGGCACAAAATGGTTTCTGGCTTGCCAGAGAGGAAAATTGATTCAACACAGGAATTTGGAAATAAACTGGTACAGTCACAGTGGTCTGGCAACAGATCTGAGGGTGAAGATATGGAAAACAGCAAATTACATAGCTCATGTTGTACAGCAGTTGCTAATCTGGGGCATAAACGTAACATGGCTCTTTTAAGCCAGGAGAAGGGCTGATAATAACATTTTATCCTGGCTTTTGTTAACTGCAGTTAAAAACTGCAACGTTAACAGGAAAAAGTTCAAAGAGAAGCACCAGAAGTGATTAACAGGGATATGTCTTCAGGAGATAGATGTTTACATGCTTGGCTTAGGAGAGAGCTGCCAAGCAAAGAAAAGACAGAAGGTCCTTTCAAGGGACTTGTGTGGAGTCATAGAGAGCATTATACAGAATATCAACATGGAAAGAAGAAAAAGAAGATTCATGATAACTGTAAAGATTCTGACAGTCAGTCACAATGGACCAAAAACCTCGAGAGGCTGTGTTGCTACATGTTATCAGCAGAAAGCTGTATTCAACATTCAGAAAATATTTAGAAAAAGCCCTTGCATTTACATGGGTGATGCCAAGCAAAAAAGTCAAGGAAGACAGCTTTTTTTGGCTCTGAAAGCTTCAGGTCAAATTCAGAAAGGATAATTCACAACTCACATGTAAGTTAATGGCCATTATGCTTGCTCAGACAAGGCCTGAATTTGATTAAATGGTTATGAGCATGCAGACTACATACTATATAAACAAAAATCTGGTTTGCAATGAGATTATTTATATTGAAGATAATTTCAACTGCTGCTCTGAGATCTTACATTTGGTTAAAAAACGCAGTGTCCTCAAATGACTGTCACAGTCAAAGTACAATATTCCAAGAAAGATTTTTATTTTTTAAGATTGGCAAACAGGCTGTTTAGAACCTTCAATGAAACATGCAGTTGAAAAAAGAACCTGAGTATTTTCTGATTCCATAAGCAATGCAGCAGTATCTTGTGGTGCCTAATGTTTCATAGTGAGTGGACTTGAGCAGGGTGGTAAACACTTAAGAATGACTGAAGTTCGAAAACAAACAAAAAGAAGCCTTGAGCTCGCTCTTGTAGTAAATGGGAAAGAAGTGAGGGAAAGCTTGGCAAAAATCAGCATAATAGTAGGCTTATTGTTGAATCTGAAAGCTTCATTTTCCAAGAGTGTCCCTTTTCTGGGAAGCTGCACAACCACTCTGAAAGCGCTTTCTATAGAGATGATAAATCTATGGTGGAGATTTATGCACATTCAGATTAAGTCAGGAAATCAGTAATGAAAAGGATAATTAAATAGAGAGACAAAAACCTAGAAGAAAAATTACCAAAAGCCCCCAAAACAAACACAGCTAACAATGCACCATGATGTGTCAGGTCCTGGGATTCTGACTCTGACTTCAGCACCCATTCTTGCTCAAGCAACACACAGGGTGAGCAAACTCATCCTCTTCCTCGCTGCGTTTCCCAGGACTCCAGAGAGGGACACTGCACAGCAGCAGATTCTGGGCTGTAGCAGAGTGTGTGAACATATAAAGCTTGATATCTTTAGTTCTCCAACCGCAGGTGTTCCTTTTTGCACAAGCTCTTAATTCATCAATAGTGGAAAGGCATAGGAAGAAAAAATAGTCTGTACTTACACATGGGATTGGTTTAAGACCACAGCCTTCCTGCTCCTGTGGGGGCATCCAAAAAGGAGGGGAAAGGCAGAGACGGCTCTCAGTGACACCAGCTGAGCCCCAAAAAAAGGCTGTGGTTGGCTGGAAGAGTTTCTGATAGAAGCTTGCAGTTCCAAGATGTTAAAGCTGTGTTAATTTAATGTTCCTGGATGTTGAAGCTGTATTAATACTTATCTTTTGATGACTTTCACCATGCATTCAGGATGCTGGTATGTGTTCAGCACTAAAGAAACAGCTAAAGAGATATGTCCTGTAGTTCACAGCAGTGGTAGACTTCTGCTCTGTGGCTGGACTAGACATTGGGCTAGAGAGGCTAGTCTCACTGTTTAGCTTTAGGCATCCAACTCAGGTGCCTAAGCCAGCAACCTCAGTGCCTACACTGTCAGGGAAGCTATAGGTGTCCCACTGTACAGGAGCCTTCAGCCACATAATCACCAGAATCACGTGCCTGAAGTTAGACTGTGAAAAATCCCAGTGCAGGGATGACCTAAACAGTCACAGTGTTACTTGCATTACTTTCCTGCAGCGCTTGCCTGTAAGGAAAACTACCCTCAGTGACCCAGAGGCATTCTGTACAGTCTGACTCCAGTACCTTACTATGTTCCGAAAGGCCTTGGTCTACCCCAAAACTCCAGCAACAAGAGAACAGGGAATGTCCATTAGCTGGGTAGCACTAGTAGATAGCCCGCTCTGGCCTTGATAATGTGAGCAGAACATCTGCGGATTCATAAGCAAAATGAGAGCTTTTGAACTCCATTTTATAACCAATAGCCCAGTCTTTCCAGACACAAATGAGGTGCTGTGAGAGCTGGCTCTTTTGACACAAAGGTCACATCTCAGAGTGTTGATGGTAAAGCAAACACACTGACAGAACAAAGTTAAGTGAAAAAGTTCTTCTCTTTCGCATCATTGCAATTCTAAAACATGTAAACTCAATACTGTATTGTAGTCCAGTGAGCAAATTACTCCAGCTTTGAAGACATGGTATACAAATGCTGCAACTCTGTGAGAATGTTTAATTTGTGCACCATGACTTTTTAATTAATTCATTTATTTATTTACTAAACCTTGTCCCACTTGTCTAAAGTGGATTCAGTCCTAGTGCCTGATTAATCTCATGTGGGAGCTGAGAACAGATGCGGATGAAAAAACTTGACACACAAAGATGTAGATCTGCTTCCAAATTTTGCAGTGTGAAGTGTAGTAGAAACTATTTACAATCCTTTCTCCTACACCACTGAACCAAAAAAACCCAAGTGTTCCACACGAAGTGTGGCAATTCCAATTTCTACATAACAGTTCTGTTCTAGGCGGTGTACAAAATGGCACTTCAGCCATTGCCCTCCTCTTCTTTCTGCTAATACAAGTAATTTACAACAGATTTCCACAGGGGCTGGGTGAGTTTATAGATGGCAATTTACTTTCTGCTACTAATAAGCCAGGCTTAATTCAGACAACAGTCTTGAGGTAAAAAGCACCATGTCATTTCCTTATCACACAAATCAAGACAATTTCCCTTAAGCACTGAAGTTGATAGCAAAGTATTCCACTGCTGGAGATGTGTGTAAGTTTAACTGACACGTACATTGGTGTAATGAAAGAATGTGTGTAACGGAATGATGCAAAGTAGGGACTACACTTGAGGGCTGGCTTTGCATATAGGCATTACTCTGGTCTCCACATCAAAAAAAGTCATCTGCACAAGATAATCTTAGCCAGGAGAAAAAAGAGAAGAGCAAAAACATTCAGTGCTTTGGAGCGTGGTTTCAAAATATGGAATTCAATATGAAACTTACTTGGGAAGTAATGTAAATAATGGAAGCAGCAAATTTAAATCATAATTTAACTACTGGAGTCAGGAGGTTTGGCAATAGAGGTTATTGTTGTTGATACAGTGAAATGTCTGACAGTATTTGAAAAGAGGGTTGGCCAACAGGCAGAAACATATAATCAAGTTGGAAAAAAGCCAGTAAATGCAAGGATTACAGCTTCAGTGTTATTACACAGCATGCAAGGAATTGAAGTAGTAAAAAGTAGATAATAATGACAGATGAAACTAAAAGGTATCAAAAAACCAAGGGGTAACAAGGTTTGATCAATCATCAGTGTGCTTTAGAAGAATAATGATCATAACAGAAAATACGCCAGCAGCATGATTCAGAAATTACCAAGGTAACAAGGTTTAATTCAGAATGATGCCAAGCACAGATTTTGTTTGTCTCTGAAAAGACTCAAGTGAAGCTCAACATGGTTGAATCCAAATTCCTCAGAAGCAAAAGGGAAGTGTCCCAATGCCTCTGTGCACTAGGAAAGCAGCGCCTCTGTTTAAAAGGGAGGGAGCCCCAGCTCAGTGAGCGCCTCACCCATGGCTGCACAGGAAGGTTGTGTGAGAACCAAGGACTGAAGGCAGCCCTCTGGCAGGACTCTACCTTATAGCACCTGTTGAAAGTTACCCTAAATTAAATCTACTTAAAACAGCACTCTCGCTAAAATGAGAACAAAATTTGTTTAGGCGCGGTTTCTTGATTTACTGCACAAATACAGCTTATTACTTTCAAAGACCAGAAAGGACAACTCATAGGCTGAAAGAAGACAGAGCTGACACTACAAGAACAGAAGACAAAACTGAAGAAGCAACATATATATATATACACACACACACATATATGTAATTAAAAAAACCAACACAACTTTGGGGTCATCCTTTGTTCAAGTGCCCTGCTGTGTGTAACAGAATTCAGGCAGTAGTTCTGTAGTCATGGCTCCCAAATCTTCTAGAATGTAATGAATATTTCCCATTTGCAACCCATTGTATTATATGAGAATATAATTCTTTATTAAAATCTTTAGGCTGGCTTCAAAATTGCAGGAGAAAAATATTATTCTATGCCAGAAGGACATATAAGGAGTTAACTCACATAGATGCATATTGTTACTTATCAGCACTTCACTGCCATTACCATGACAGCAAGGCAAAGACCATTTTGTTCTGCCCCATTGTCCCTCAGCAGAATTGCCAGTTGACTTCCAAATTCAGAATCTTAACAGAAATCAGAGGCCAGATTTTTCATTGTGTTCTAAAAGCTCAATCTGATATGAAATTTAATGAAAAGGCAAGGTGGAACAAAAGGCTGTCCTTTCATAAGGCTAACTGAACATTAAGAGGCTGATTGTGCTGTTTACAGTACAACATGGACAAGAAGAATCAAACAAAACTCAGAACAAGCATTTGCTGGGATAAAATGTGCCAAAAACCTACCCGCATCTTCTTTTATTGCCCACAAACAAGTACAGGGATCAGCATGTTGCTGCTGCCTGCAAGACATGTATGTCTGTCAAGAAAGAGCATGGTACAGCGAAATGACAGTAGGTTCATCAGGAAAGTGTGTAAAACAGTAAGGAGTAGTCAAAAACATGTGACATGCCAGCCATCATTATACTTCTGATCTGCATACCCAATAGATTAGAAATATTGACATGACAACTGGTGCAGGAGGCAGCTGCTAGGGCATCAGAATTGCATTTTCTGATTTACTCTGACACACTGCACACAGTCCATCTCTAAAGAGCAGAGGGAGAGAATGCTACAGACAAATAACAAATAATGACTACCTCCTAGCTGGTTCAGGCTCTTTATCAGGCTCTATACAGGTCAAACAATTAAAGATTCTCTCTCACATTAAAAAAATTCCTCCACCAATCCCATTCACTAAAGCTGCACGAGTAAAATTACTGATACAAATTCTCCCACCATTCCTGGGTAGAAACAATTAGGAGGAGATACAGAAGTCAGGTGAGCAAGGCTCAGTGAAACGGAACTCTGGCACAAACAGGCTGGAAAACAACCAGAATGGAAGGATGAGAAGATAGGATGCAGGGAAAGCAGAATGCAGCAGGTCTTAGTCTCCTGGAGAAGAGGTTCAGTGTGTGTGAGCATCAGGAAAGATCCAGATGGTCTTCTCCACCCAACAATGTAGTTTGCTCATGTAGGTCTCAGAAGACATAGTTGCCTGAACAACCTGTTCCCTCTTGTAAATCCTCTCCTTTCATCATTTGCTGAGCTGACCACAAAATAACAAAGTACTTAGCTATTCTCCCCATTATGTCACAAACACTATATAAGCTGTGTTTTGTCTACAGCAAAGTAAGAGTTAATTTCCTCACAGGAACAGAGGCAGAGAAAGACACAGAAAGAAAGCGAGACGGAGCTAAGCTGCAGGCTGCAACAGCTATGCCATTTGATTCCCAGCTTTAAATAAACCCTTTGAAGTAGAACAGGTTTTTTTTATGTTAACAAAAAAACCACTGCTTTTCAGTATGCATCATTGTTTATGGTTGCAGAAATGACTCCACTTGAACTCTAAACTGGATATTGAGTGTTAAAAAAATCAGCAGAAAATTTACATGCAAACCCCACCATTCCCACAGCTCCCATGCCGCATCCAACTCTTATTAGCTGCGGCGGTAATAAGTGTTACAGTAACAGCTGACATTGTTTCGCAGGCACAGTTCAGAAACTTCACCTTGATCCCCACACTCCACAAGCTGAATGGCATAGCTCCATGATTGAGAAGTCTGAATTAACTACAGTAAAAAATAATGCACCATTTTTGTGAACGTCACTTGTTGAAAAGATCTTCAAGAGCCACAGAAGAGAATATACCATGTGAACAAATAAACGCTGTAGCTGTTGAGCTGGGTTTCAAAGCACTCTCTTCTGTCTCCTACACCGCATGAAATTAGACAATAAATATCAAGCAGAAATGCTAATAACTTCCTAAACAGAGACTAAGTTTGCACTTACCTGAAGAAGTCTGGCGGCTCTGCCAAACTAATCCACATAATCTATTCGTTTGTTAGGAAAGCACAAAGTTGAAGAAGAGGAGGCATGCCTAAGGAAGCTCTCAAAACAAAACAATGGGTAATGTCCACAGAGAAAAATGGGATACCTTCATTGTTATTTTCTACTGTATAGATCTTGCTTCACTATTTAAAGGGTTCACCCTTACCACGTATGAGATCTCCAGACTTTGTAGATTTGATAGCTCTCAAATCGTGTTAGAATTCCGAAAGTTTTATCTTTCCCATGAAAAATAAGAGATCTGCACCTATTGTATATGTCAATGAATGATGAAGAGGACCTCACCAAATGCCTATTGTGATTTTGTAAGTAACAGCTGTAAATTAAGGATTGCAAACTTGACTATGTGCAATGTTGAACCTTAAGTCCCAGAACTAGTGAGCTGTAATGAAACAGGATAGGAATCAGTTGTTAATTTTAATTAAATTATGTAAAGGAACAGCTGCATTTCCAAAAGCAAAGCTCAAAACAACAAAAAGACAACAAAGAGACAAGCCCATACATATTTCTTCTAAAATGGCTCTATGAAGGGAGAAAACACCAGATTTAGAGTAAAATCTAAGGTCGTACTTAAAGGTACAGTAAAATGCAGTTCTGGTACTTGTTCCAGGGATACCAACAATTGGCTACAATCCTCTCATCAAAGAGTTGTGATGAACAAGATAGAAAGCTACACAGTGGTTGAGTAAGATGAAATTCTCACAGTTAGCCAAATGTGGGTTCAGGAAGATATCATTTGTCATGCTCAGCATTCATTGCTGTTGCAAAGCTGCTCTGAGATCAAAATCCTGATTGTAATTCATCAAACCAGTAACCACAGTGAGTCGAATGGCTGAGCAATTGTGATGACACAGCTGGCTGCAGGGATGGTGCTAAGAATTAATATGTGAAGCTGCTATCAGCCTTTAGAAAGCTTTGGATGAAGGGAAAAGCAGCATGGTAATTGCTCAGAACCACAACACAGCAAGGATATCAAAAGGGTTATTAAAAACAAACCCAATTATGTCATGCTGATTTTTGAAGGAGAAATATTTAGGCCTGCTGCTATAATTTAAACAAAGGATGTGTCTACACATCTCTTCACCTGGTTTGGGCAGAAAAGTTCAGTTCTCTTCCCAGCCAACATTGGTCCCAGTCCATATTGAGCAATATGAGTGATTTCCCCACCACTGCCCTACCTCTAGTGCTTTCACAGGAACTAGCCTCCAGCAGCTGTAAATACAGCCTGTATTCAGAGTGGGAGCACCAGGAGAAAGAATCAGCATGCTGGTCAGTTCAAGATAACTGACTCTAACCAAACCCTGCTTAGCCTGCTCCAGTAAGTCATCTCAGAGAAGCCTTCAATGTGGTTGAAATCCAGCAACAGTATTGCCCCTCTTTGCTTTGTGCTTCCTATTGTCTTTGTCACTTTGACCCTTCATCTCTTCTCCGTGGGATTCTTGGCTTAAGTGTATGGGGTTTTTTTATCTAAATATAGCAGCTCTTCACCCTTTTTGTCTCTCTACTACAACCTTGGCTGCCTTTGATAAATCCTGCGTGAAATCAGGCCTAGTTTGTATTGTAATCAACTTTAGTGACTTATGCTTTTAATTAGTCCTTAATATTCTTCCAGTCTGCAAGGATGGTGCATTATAAAGAACCCTTTCTACATGTCATTGTGGTTTCAACTTGAGGGGAAAAAATATTTCACAAATGGTATGGACGCAAGTAATATATGCAATTTATCATACATCAGTATGACTCTATTCTCTCCAGCTGGAGCAGCAGATGTGTTAATATGTTTTCCCAATTGAAAAAGTGCCATGTGATTTATTATTCCATGAGGAGGAGTCCGACAAGTCCCTTACTTGGATACAACCTCTATGGGATTCTCAATGTATTGTAAATTGCTGGATCTGAGTAACCCCTCTCCAAAACCACAGTGGGCCTCCGACTGCCTTGCACACAAAAGATTTAACAGGTTAATTGACCAAATCATGCTCACTTCAATAGCCCCTTTGTGTTTAAGATTTGACCCACAGAGGAACTCTGAAAGTTTAGAGGACAACATAAGTGGTACATATTACTGGGTCACATTTTGAGGTTCAGAATCAGTTGTTACTTGATGTTTGTTCAGGCAAACTTCCATTAAAGTAGAGCACTGAATCAAAAACCCAGTAAGGACTTCCAAATTTCAGCCATTATTAATCATTTTGTGTATCAATTAAATGTAATGTTGTGATATCTTTTACTCTTGCCTGATGATATATCATTCCAAATAAAAGATATTCAACTGTCAGTTAAAAAGTGTGATTTCTTGCTAGCCAACCTGCTCATCTAATTGTTGAATGAACCAAGAAGTTTCTATGAGGGTTCTTGAAACAAATTTCCAGTACAGTTATATTTATTGCCAGTTTCTGACTGTCTGTATTTAACAATTAGAATGATCACTCCAGAAATGAGGCCTAGAAAAAACACATATCCTAAGAATATCAACTGTGCAAAACCTAGGAACTTTTTTAAAGACATCAAGATCGTTTCCCATCATATCAGACATATGGTACTGACATTTAATATACTCATGAGTGGTTCAGAGCAGTGGAGGATTTCTTCACACTGATAAAGAGTGGTTCTCTTTTAATATTTCGCATCTTCAAAATTTGGTTGTTGTTGTTATTATTACTATTATTGTTATTATTATTATTTTCGCACTTGTTATTTGGAATAGAAGAGTTAAGAGATAAGCAGGGCATGGCAATTTTGAACCTATCATCTAAACCACTTTGTCTCATGAAAATAAGAGAGAAAAACTAATGGGGCCCACTGCCATTAGTACCACCAGGATTTCACCTTCTGTAACCCGGCAGTCTACAACACCAGGTCTAAAGGCATATTTGTCAGTCTCATGGTTTTCAGATATTATTTGCCTAGTAAAGCATGCTCATTTCTAGAATTTAAAGATGAAGAGACTCACCTCCTGTCAGCTGAGAAAATGACATTTCAGCCAGAAAAGAGCACTTGAACTTTGTAACATCAGTGGTACAGGGTCAGATCACACGTCTGACCTCAGTGTCTCGTCTCTCAGAATCACAGTCAGTAACTGATGCTTAAAAAAGAGTGTAACAAGAGAGAAAGCATGCAGCGTGGCTTCTCCACTGAACTTTCCCAGTTTCCAGAAGAATGGAGCTTGGGCACGTTTCTTCTAGCATGGTGGAAATTATCAGGATCAGGATCTTTCGGGGTTTGAGAAAGAAATGCCAAACAGCACTTGAGTGTGTCACTTTATATGGGTGACAAATCCCAAAGTCTCCATAGTGATGGAGGCCAGGCTCCTAAGCCCCTTGCAGAACTGAAAGATTAAAGTTGGAAAGACAGTGGGAGGAAAAGGACATTTTCTTGGTCTTGTCTGATTTTGCTCTGAGGCTGCCAGAGCTTGAAAGAAGGTAAGCCTAAACTGTGGTACATTCCCAGTGTTTCCAAAAGCTGTCTTTACTCAAAGGCACATTCTAGAGAAACACCAGGCCAGACTCTGGAAATTCAACTCATTCTACTTCTGCAAACTTCAAAAGAACCTTAACAAGATTTTATGCACGCATTAATGTTAATGTGTGCATTAATGTTAATGTGCATTAATGTGCATTAATGTGCATTAATGTTAAAGTTAAATGAAGCTTAAAAGGAAAACTTACTTTCTGTTCAATCCCAGGAAAGGAAATAACCTGGCTTCTTAGATCAAATCTAACTCCTTTGAAAAAAAACTGACTTTAGTAAGGGAGAATTTTATCCCCAATTCCTGAACACTAAATGATTAGTGAATAATTCTCTCTTGCATTGTTTCTTGGAATGCAGGTTTGAGAGAACAAAAGAAGTCTGGGATTCAGAGATTCCTGCAAACAGGAAAATACATGTTTTTAAAGCCATCAGTAAAATGAATCAGAAAAATATTGTCCTGAGTGTGAGATAAATGAAGGGAAGAAATACTTTTCTATATTAATCTAAATTATGTGCACACAGAATTAAAGGAAAAAAGGAAATTACGATTATTACATGCTCAAATTCTAGGGAAAGAGCCAAATGTATCAGGTTTGGCTTTTCCTCATATGCAGAGCAGAAATATTTCATAATAATTTGCAATGCATACAAAAAATATATAATTTTAAGAGCCAAATTATGTAAATCAAATACAGAGCTGCTTGCAGCAAGCTCACTTTTACCCAGAGATTTCAGTGAAAGCAACTTGTAGCAGTATAAATGGAGAGAACTTTACAAAGCCCTTGTGCTGACAGTCTCATTTTAACAAAAGCTGGCACTTTTGCCATTTGCACAAAGTAGAGACATTTCCTGTTTGCTGCATAGGAACTGAAGTAAGAAATCATGTACGTGCCAGTCAGTTCTCTCATCTGAAACACTGGGAAAATACATTAAACTGACTTAGCACAGTCTAGACAGGCTCAGCATTGTGATCCAGGCATACACACAAGTAAAGGAACTGTAATATCTTTCAAAAATAATTTGTTTAATTTTGAGGGTTGGTTTGTTGGGGTTTTTTTTTTAGTTTTGCTGCAATTCAAACACTCCCATGATCAATATTTTTTTCTTAATACTTCAGAGAAATCAGAAGCAACATTTCACCTGATCATATGTTGCCAAGGAGCTGGAACTTGAAGAAAAATAGAATCTATTGCAAAAATAACAATAAAATTGTGAAAGTGAACAGTAACGCTCATTTCAGGAGAAACTCAGCTGAATGGGGTAGGAGGCAAAGCGTCCCTAAGCTACGCATCCCAAAAATTTGGAAGAAATTAGGAAAAGTAAACAAAAGTAAGTTTAATACTGTTGTTATTACTCAAACATTAACAGTATTAAGAACCTGCTTTCTGTGAGAGCAAAATTTGGAATAGTCTTGCCTATACTGTAGCTTTTGAAGTTATGTTAGTATTAGGAAAGAGATGGAAGGCAGAAGGGAATCCCAGAACAGACCTAGTCTATCCTGGCAGGTGTCTGTTCAACATTGCTGAGGGAAGTTTCTTAGCCTCTTTGAAGAATTCAGCATTTTGAAGCCTGGATAGTCAGAAAATCTTTCCTCATATCAAACTCCTGTTTTCCTTTCTGTAAATTAAACTAAATTCCCCATGCCCAGTGGAAGGACGACTTATCACTCTTAGAACAATTTTTATATTCTCATTTTTATCTTCACTCAGCTTTTTCTTTTACAGACTAAAAAGTTCCTTTCCCCCACTTTATCTCATAAGCTTTATTTTCTTCACTTTCATTATTACCCCAGTTTCCCCAGGCTCAGGTTCTTTGTATAGTTCTTATAAAAACTGGTGACCTACTTTACATATACCCAAAAAAGTACATGTATGAACAGCACTGCAACATTATATCAATCAGAAAAGAATACATTACCATTTAATATATTTATATTAATTTGCAGTCAACAGTCTCATCACTGACAAAAGATTCATGATCCCTCCATAACAATCTTCGTCTTGTCATGCAGTATTTTTCCAATTACATTTGGCATAGAAACTTTATTGATGTTTATTCTGTAATGCACCTTCTGCATTTCAGATACTGTACAAAACTCATGCATAATATCACTAGCAGTTTTGAATTTTAAACATTTTAAAGTGACTGGAATGTTTCATTTTCTTATAAAGGTGATGAAATTTGCAACAAACAGAAATGTTTTCTTCTCAGAGAGAAGTCTAGGGAGTAGCTCAAAAGTGTTGAGCCACAGCTGCCAAGGAAAGGAAAAGAGATCAGAAGACTTCCTTTCTGCAAATCCAAGTATTTGGAATATCTTTCAGCTAATGCAGGTGAAGGGGGCAAATTGTACGACTAATTTCACTCCATGTGAAAGCAGAACATAATAAATGTTTTTAACCTAAAGATACGAAAAGATAGGCAGAAAAAGTGTAGGGGAGATTATAACTGACCTGGGAAGAAGGAATCAGCCATCTATGCCAGGAATATCTGAAGCTGGGCAAGAAGACCTTGGCAGAGTAATAGGTATGAGAGAGTCAATGCAAGGTTGGGGTTGTTCCTGCAGGCAAATAAAGATTCCTTAGCACTGTGAATTAAGGAGTGAAATTGGTATCCAGCTGCTCAAACCAGTAACCTGAAAGAATCGCTGTGCAAAGATAATGATGGATGTGGGCTGTTGTTTTAATAAAGACATTAAGAAACTGAAGAAATTAAGTGGGTTCCAGTCATGGGGAAATACGACAGCAAAGGCAAAAGTAAGTTGCTCACAAATGCATATACAGAGTATATGCAAACATGCAGTGATGCTGAAGTCTAGAGCTAGGCATTATACATAGCAATTTGATTAAAAACCAGACACACCTTGCCTGGTAGTAAACTGTAATGGGGATGGAGCATTGCCCCAGAATCTTGTAATGACTTTGACAACTGGCATAGAGCGAGCATGTTCTCTGTGCCTGCAAGTCCACAGTCTACCAAGACAGGGGCAGATGTCTGTCTTAACAGAGATCACTTGGAGATATTTGATAGATAAGCAATCATAAGAGAGAGAGATTTAAAAGACATTTGAGTGAATAAAACAAAGAGGGCTACTAACTTTCTACCGGCCCTAAATTAACAGTTTTGAAGAACCTGTGAAGAGCTACTACGTGTACCAAGAAGAAAGCCAGGCTAAGCAAAATAGATTTTGCTGGTAACATAAGAAAATATGGACCCTGGTATGCTAGTGGAAAACAGTACAGAAATAATAACACAAGTGAATAGGCCAAGGAGTTGCAGCAGCAATGAAATGTGATAATCACCTGAGGAAAACTGAGTATTCAATGTCCCTACAGCAAGAAAATGATCCCAAGGAAAATGGGAAATCGGATTTTGAAAACTAGATATACAAAAATAAACTGGGGAAAAAAAAAGAAAAAATTAGCATGATTTGGGGTTGTGGTGCTGGGTCTGGCTGGGATGGAGTTAACTTTCTTCATAGCAGCCCACATAGTGCTGTGCTTTGGTTCTGTGGCTACAGCAGTGCTGATAGCACAGCAGTGTTGTGGCTATTGCTGAGCTGTGCTTGCACGGTCAAGGCCTCCTCTGTTTCCCATACCCCTTGCACCCAGTAGGCCGAGGGTGGGCAAGAGGCTGGCAGGGGACACGGCTGGGACGGCTGGCCCAGACTGGCCAAAGGGACATTCCATACCGTGCATCCTCAGAAACAGAATAAAAACTGGGGTAGAGGGAAAAAAAGATGGGGGTTTTGCTTCCAAAGTGGCTGTTTAGAGACTGCCTGGGAATCGGTCTGCCTGTAAGAGATGGTATTTGATCTCCTTTGCTCCACTTGTGTGTGTTGCCCGTCCATGTTCCCTCCACCCCCATTTTCTTCACCTATTTAGCTGTTTTTTATCAAAACTCCAGAGTTTTCTTGATTTTGTTCTGTTTTCTCCCCACTGTTAGGGGAGTGACGGAGCAGCTGTGTGGGTACTTGGCTGCTGGCTAGGATCAGATGCTGCTTAGAAAACAAGGCACTTTATTTAATACTCTGCTTTAACCAGAGCTTATCTGATATTGAAAAAACAAACAAACAAACCAACCCCCCAGCAAAACAAACAAAGAAAAACTCTTTAAAAAAATATCTAACTGCAATGTTTGCATTTACTTAAACTATCCAGACTTGCAAGCACTACTACAGGCAGAACAGAACCTGCCTGGATCTTCATCCAGTTCAAGAATCCTTCAAGATCCAATATTGCACAGGTTCAGGAACACTTTACCTACATATACGCCTATTATAAAACCCTAAGACATAAATGAACAAACCAAACTACTCTCTGGTTATTTTGTCATTCTCCAGAAAAGCAATAAAAATATCACCCGTGTAGAAGGAAATTACAAATACAGAAAGACTTATAAAATATCTCATCGACTAAGCTCATGTCCTTGAAATGCAAGCACTAAAGTTTTTTACCACGACCCAATTGGAAGAATGACATTTATAGCATGACATGGTCCAGAGCCATCAAGGACACTTTATTTAATGCCGAGAAGGAGGAAATAATGTGTTTATTCTTTAAATGGATAAATATTTGACAACAAATAGGGGAAGAAAGCAAGACAGAGTGAAAGATTTAAAAAAGGGGGAAAAACTAATAAGCGCTTTAAAGGATAGGAGGCTGAGAAGTAATGCATCTGTTTCACCATTTTTCTGTATATAATACTTTCAAAGAAATCCAAGTGAAAAGATGCAACATCTTAGATTTCAGCTCAGCAAATGACTTCAAGTGACTAATGCAGGTCACACACATATGACACCCTGGGCCAGCCTCTGGCTGCTTGCTGACTGCAGCAAATGGAGGCTGGTGTTCAGTTCTGCAGTGCATTTGAGAGCCCATTTCACATTCAGACTGTGCATTGAGAACTCCTGAAGAACAAACCAAGCTCTCCCGGTTCTAGTCTGGTTAGCTGAGCTGTCGGTTTCACTGGAGACCTGATAAAAGTGCTATTTCTTCTCATATCCTCCAGCTGCAAAGTTCAGGAGTATATAACCTAATCTTTAAAAGCTTATGTAACAGTTGATTTCAACATCTACACTTTAATGATTTTTAAATCCTGTTAATCTCTGGGACTTAAGCTGATGGAACTCATTGCCAAAGGACACTATATATTATACAAAAGCATATTTATTTTAACTGGTTTAAAACATCTGTATTTCAGTCTCATTGGATAACTATAATTCTGTTCTTTTAGTTTAGAGAATAGGTAAATTCTAAAAATAATAAGATTTAAAAATCCAATATCATGCGGAATTTCTTGGCACAGGAGAAAATCCTGAGTATTATACTACACTCTGTCCAGAGAAAGAGAAAAATGTTTACACTGTCAATCCTGTGCTCTCTTCTGGCACACCAGATCTCAATTTCATTTCCAAGAAAGTTCAACTGCAGAGCTGACAGACTCTGTGTGCCTGCGTCTTATCCTGATTTACCCTTTTTAAGCCATTCATTATTTCTGCAGAGTGGCAAAGGCAAATATACAAGTGAAGTCTAATCCATCTATTCCTCAAACACCAATTTTAATGCAACAGAAGTTCTAATTGAATTAGTGAATGCCTTCTAAGTAGCCTAATGGGTGCAAGTTAGAAATAATTCATACCTATGCTAAATAAAATGGAACTTCTGGCTTGATATTGATGCATTTTCCAGGGAAAATAGGTTTATTTGGTTTGTGATTTCTGATATAGAGGAGGCACTATATTGTCCATTTTTTACACAACTGTGGAACTTCTACTACTTCTCTTTACTTTCAAAGCATTTTTTCTAAAACAAAATCCTACTAAAAGTTAACTTCTCTGGTAAAACTATTTCATGCTTATATCACCTTTCCTTGCAGATCGCTATATAAATATTAGACAGAGAGATTTATTGTCCATATTTTTACAGAGATTCAAGAACAGGAAGAACAGGACCTGGGAATCCACTGTCATAATTATGCATTTTAGAGAAAGAGTCTGTCCTTTCACTTGAATGCATATGTGATGTACAGAAAACCTGGTCATATATATTTAATAGTGAGCTTGTCTAAGAATGAAAAGATCATTTTTTTTAATACATGGAAGCGATAACTGATTTGATCAGGAGACGATGCTGGAGATAACAGGTTCTTGGCTGCTGGCTGGGTCAATATACCACAGGAGTATGTGTGCTTATTTTTCTACCATGCCCAATGAAAGGGTCACCCGAAAGAGATTGAACCACATCTTCTCCTAGAGATCCTCCATTAATCATGATTATCAATTCATGAGTTCACGATAAGCCCCTTTTTGTTCAATCTGATTTTTTCTCCTTGTTTGGAAGTTAAATTAAAGCATAATTACTTGCATTATGCCTCTCGTGATGGTATGAGCTGATTAGCTTGTAAAGCACTGATTAGTTTGGGGCTATCTTAGTAGAAAACTATGAATTATAATGGAATATGCAGATAAGCTTGAAGAGGTACTTATGATGTGAACCAAATTAATTTTATATATAAAAATATATATATAATTCAAAATGAGAATATTTCATAATTGCAATCTATTACAGATGGAAAAGGTGACACTGTTTGAAAGACTATGCTAATCTTATATCCAGACAACTCACATCATTTCATAACCAGTTTATCTTTCTATTTTCTGGTACAGTGACTTCGTGTTACAAGGGGTCCCTCCATTTCTCCCGCATGCTGCAGCTCCTAGTGATGGACTCACTACAAACCCGGCTGATGGGAGAACACCGTGATGTTTGTAAACATCTGGGCAGAACTGCTTACTAGTGGGTTACTTTATGGCATGCACATCCTGCATGTCAACACAGATCAAACTCAAACCAGAAAATCTTGCATTTCATAGCTGACTGCTCTGCTCACTGAACCACTGATGCTCTCAGGCCAGGGCACAACGGGTGGGCTAACCATAGCTCAGTGGGACATTTTCTGCAAGTCCTATTGGGTAATGAGGTTTTGTAACAGAAAACAGGGTCATGGCAAATGTTTTCAATGCCTGTTCAGCAAGGTTTTTACTGTATTAGAATTTTACTGTAAAGGAATCAGCTTTGGAAGAAGTCATAGGACTCTTCACCTGGCTGAGGTCTACTGTTGGAAGGCCCAATATTGCTGCCTTCTGCTACAGCAAAGAGTGCAGAAGCCCACTGAAAAGGATTCAGGGCTGCTTATACAGACAAAGCTTCTTCCTTTGATGACAGAATCAGGAATACTTTTCTCTCATTGCCGAACAAACTATCCATTGCTGACCATCTCTCAAATTCTGACCCCACTCTCGCTTCAGGTATCATTCAGGTCCACAGGCTGCAATTTAGAGTAGTGTAAGATATGTGGTATTTTTTGTAGAATGACATGTTATTTCATGTGAATATGAAATGACTTTATACTTTGACTAATGCTAGTAGAACAAGAATGCACAATACCCGAATGACTTGCTGCTCCATGATTCCCACAGCACAGATTGAAGCTATTCACAGTGTAATGCCAGGGCACTAAAACTGCTGAGAGGGAGGGGGTGACGGAAGAACACACAAGGGAAAAACAAGGTCTCTGCAAGTAGAAAAATGTACTTATTATTCTTCAAATGAATAAAAGTTTCTGTCACACCAGAGACCAAATAGCTACCTAAAACGTCACCAAACTGTGGCTCTGATGCTACTGGCCAGATCCTACTCTGCATTGATGGATTTTGTTAGTATGGAACAGCACATAGAAAAGCATATGACATCTCGATAGTGTGAACACATGAGTAGAGCAGAATCCCTACCAAGTCAAGGGAGATGCAAGGACATGTAGTGCTGACCTGCAGCTTACAAATGGAGGCCAGTGCAGGGACGGACTGCTGATAATCACCATCACTCCCAGCACCATCTGGACAATTAGCCTCTGTTTCCATGGACTAAATCCTATGCAGATTCTTTATTCCTGGCATCTCTTTTCTACAAGCCTCAAGTCTGAGCAAATGGAAAAGGTAAGCAGTTGTTCCTATGATGACAGAAGAATGAACTAAACTAAATCAAGGAGTTATGCTGACCAAGAGGGCCCAGCTCTTATTTTCTTAAAAGTTAAGCACTCATTCTTCTACTTGGCCTAGCAGATTAGTATGCTGAATATTTAGGAATACTGCCAATATGAGTAGGAGAATTCAATTCTCAGGACCTTCCTTCACAGAGTTGCCCAAATACGAATATCATAATCTATTGCTAAGTACTCATTTTAGAAAACAATCACCTATTTTTTTCCAGTTAAGCTGAAGTTAATTTTACAGGTTGTGATCCAACAGTTTTTTCCTGAGTCTACTCCCCTTAATAAATTTATTTAGATGCTTTTGCTATCAGTATAAGAGAATACAATATCCTCTGGGAGAGAATGTCAGCTTGTGCAAAAGAATGCAGATGCCCTGACAGTTTTGGAATGTGGTAGATATACAGCAGCTGAACAATTGACTGTCCTCCAGCAAAACTGTTGCAAAGGTCACAGATATACATATCCAAAACAGTATCAAACTGCTTGTACTTCTATTTTAAGCTAGATTTCTCATAGTTGCTAAACTCACAGTAATCCACATCGTATTATGTAGCACAGATTATTATGAATCTAGTGACTATGTACACACATATGGTGTAACCTTGGTTACATTACTACTAAATCAGTCTTTTAACTGGGCCTAAGATTAGATTACAAACTGCAATTGAAAAATCTGTCATGAGATGGCTGGTTTACATTTACGGAAATCAGATTTGTTTTAACAGCCTTTTCCAAGTATAGCTCATGACATGGAATAAGAATGTTACACTTCTGAAGTGTTCTTCATCCACCATTTATTCTTTTTTACTAACAATGTTTGTGGATTTCTTCTTTAAATTTGACAGCAGATGAATTATCTTCAAAATTGCCTCACTTTCTAAGCATGTGAATGGCACTTTTCCTATGGAAAATATTTAGTAATTTCAAATGAATATGTAGCATTATGCATACAGAAATCAATGCGTAACCTGAGGTTCTTCCTTCCCCCTTGTGAGTAAAACAACGAAGTCTTTTTCAGCAGTATTGGAAAAATCTACTACTCCATTAGAAAGTCAGTAACAAAATTAACATGTTGATCTTCTATAAATTTAAATTAGTTACTTTGGGCCTGATACAAATCATGCTATTGAATTCAGTGGACTTTGGATGACACCATAAGCTTTGATTGCTATGCTCTTATAAGCTTTGTTTAGTTTTCTATTGACTTAAAATTATTCTCTATTCCACTCAACATCATTTGCATTTTTTAATGCCATTAAGTACACTGCATACGGAAACTAACAGATTGATTTTGCAGCATCATATTGCATACAGTTGTGAAGGAGATTTTGTAGAGTAATGCAATCACATGATAGCTAGTTGGGTATAATGTCAGCCTCCCTCTGTCAGCACAATTACTTCTGTTTCAAAGCAGAAATTCCTTCTATACTCTTATAAGCTCAGACAGATTCCTGCCTTCCTTTTTTTACTTCCCTAAAAGGACAGATATTTTTCTTGCTGCACTCACTGTCATAATACTCACAGCTGAGCGAGGAAACTGTTTTGCATGTGTGGGTTTTGGTTTTTGTTTTGAAGTATTTGGTTTGAAATCCTCCTTGAAATCCCTTAAAAAACAGCAAAGGCACACTTCTCCCAAGCACAGCACTCAGAGGAGAAGAAAAGTCTTAGGGTCAGAGAAAGAATGGTTCAGGCTTAATGGGCCTAATTTTTCAATTAGTTCCCTTATGACTAGAGAGATAGGCAAGAGCTCTGAAGGAGCCTCAGCCTATTTTACTTAGTCACAAGGAATTCTGTGTGATGGACAACTTAAAATACACACCAGAGGAAAGCACAGTGCAAAAACCAGGAGGAGGAAAGCACAATGCATGAATCAGAAGGACAAAATAACCAAGTATCTTATAGAGTCCGACTGCACAGACCTGTGGCAGCAGCTACAATAGAGATAGAGATTATTCTCCTTGGAATTCACTACTTTGGGCCACACACTTTTACAGAGTGTAAAAGAACACTCTGTCCTTCAGCAAGTTTTGAGAGTTATCTGAAGGACACATTCTTCTCTGCTATTTTTAAGAATCCTATGCTAGTTAGACATCCTGTTCTCAGGTCTTCAGAAGAACCAAAGATAGTGTTAGTTCAGTCTGTTCACAGCTATTCCACAGAGGAAAGACAGTGCACATCAGCTAGCAATCTTCTTTGCGTAGTTTCCAGTCCAGCAATGGACAACTCTACGCTTATCATTAAATGGCAATATCAATTATAAAGACAGCATTCTTAAGCCATAGCAGTTACTCCAACTGAATTTTAACTAACTGATCATCCTCTGTCCTTATCCGTCATTTCACTATTAACAGCGCAACCCTTCAATCCAGAGGAAAATGAGTACTCAGAGGATATCAATGTGTTGATTTCTATTTAGTGCCTTTCACTAATGAGCAAGTTTGCCTATCTACCACATAATATTTGGTCAGGGAAACAATCGCAAATGGAGCCCCGCAGCTTCAAAACACACATTAAGGCATTTAAATAAACACAATACGATGAACATTTAGCAGGAAATGTACATTACTGCCAGGGTACGTGATCCTAGTGAAGTGCATCCTAGCTGTGTATGCATAATTTTTTTGCATACTTCTATGATCATCGATATGCCGTATATACACTTACAACAACATCCATATAGTTAGCATCTCTCAGTACACAGTTATAAGCCTTGGAAAAACAAAACCAGAAAATTAATTACTGACCCATACTAGGTCTCCTATTTGCTCCTGTAACCCTCATGCCTTATTCTTAAAGATGAAATAATATAGTTTCGACAGCAAAACAAGAAGAGTTCACATGACAATACTATAATATAAGCAGCAAGCACTTGTGAATTACCAGGAGAGGAACCAGACATTTCAGAAGCTTCAATGAGAACCACGTGGATCCTGGGGATGCACGATTTGTGTCCCCTGAGTGTTACATAATGCATGCACTAAACCATAGTTGGGATGCAGGTCAGGCTCTGATAAACCAAATAGGTTTATCACCAGGCTATCTTCTTCTCATATTACTTCCCATGTTTAGTCCATGCTACTCCTCTACAATGTTTTGTGGCTTATTTTCCTTCACATCTCAGCTCAGTGTCTTATCCATAACCTGATGTTTTCTGCACAGACCCTTTCATGTTCTGCAATTTAAACTAAAAGCTATGGCAATCACTCCAGCAAGCTTTTACAGAAAAGAAGCTTCTGCCAGGTCTCTGGAACCGTACTAGTCAAATTACTTGACAGTCCTGGAGAGAGAGTTGGATAGCTGGAAATGTAATGTGCTTCTCAGCCTTTGGAACTGAGCTGTCTTAACCGGACCTCAGAAATCACCTACCGGTGTGATTCACTCTAATTTGAAAGCCATGTCTCCTTTGGCAGGAAGATACAGAGGCCATTCAGCTAAGTACTGAAGTTATCTTAAGGCACTAAAGACTTCTTAACAAGACGACAATCTAGAGTCCTGACCTATTTTCTTCAAAAATCACCAACTAAGCAGGATTTCACAAAGCCATTCCTGCCCTGTTCAGAAATGCTTCAGTTACACTGTACCAGGGGATCTCACATCAGTGTAACTGTCTTTCCAAATGTTTACAAAAGGGTTTCAGTTTTATCAGTTAGCCATGTCCTGACTGGGCAGAAACTTCAAACAAGTTACATGTTTATTTGCTTTACAGTACCCACAATACTTGGTAAAAGGTTAAAAAAAAACCCCAACTAAATAAATCCCCAAAAAACCCAAACCACACAAAATAACGAAAAAACAAACCAAAAAACCCAAAAGAAAACCAAAACTCACTCATTTGTTTTCCTCCTTTTTCATTGTACACTCAACTTTTGAAGCTACGCATGCTGGTCTGTTTTCAGTTATTTAAAGCAAAGCACTGTACACAGCACAATATCAGACCAGTTATGGTTTATATATGTGAACATATGTGACTACATTCTTTCTCTTTAAGTAAACAGTGAGCAGCAGTGTAGTCCGTGACCTTTTGGAACAAAAAAAGTCACCGCTGGAAAAAATTAGTAGATGGCTTCATGCAATTGTGGCTATAACTCATGATGTCAAAGAGCACAGCAGTCTGTCGGACCCTGCTGAGGCAGACACATGAGAATTATCACACGTACATATACACTCCTAAAATAATCTCATAGCCTAGCTTCTGGGAGGGGAGATACGTTCAAATTAAGGCTGAATCCTTGGATGAAGTCCCTGGAGACCCCATCAGAGCCAACTAAGCAGAGCAGCCTGACAGCACAGAGGGAAGATGCTGTTCTGCAGGCAAGTGCAGACAGCGCTAGGCAATGGCACCTCTGCCTATGGCTACAAGAATGCCCCACTGCAATGAAGACAGGCTTTTGAGTACCTGTGTACTGAAACATGTGTAACTACTTTCCAGTCTCTGCAAGATATTAGAGCACCAAATAAGCAGAATAAGCAATAGCTGCAGACAGTGGCTTGCAGCCTCAAATCCAATTTTCTTCTTTACAACAAGATTTAAAGCAGAAGGTGAGCTCTTTGTTATGTCTTTGACAGATCTGCTGCTGTCTTGCCTGGAGTTACAATTTCACCCATTAAGACAAAAGAAGATATTTATCAAATGTTAATTCCAACGTTTTGCGTCAATGCCCACCAAAAGCAGGAGCATTATAGAGTACTGTATTATTTTTTCATACAGAGGCTTCAGAAAGATTACATATCTTCTACTTTACTGCTTGTTCTCCATATGCTCCACAGCAATGTCAAACACACAGTAGTACTTGTAATAGGGAGCATTTCTGGGTATACGTTTGGTAACACCTTTGTATCTAGGAGATTTTTGTAACACCTTTTATCCGGGAGAGAATGAAGATGCCAAAAAGCACATGAATGACAGGTTAAACCTGAGGACATTTTAACCAGCATGGGAAAGCTAAACAGAATCATTTGAATCCCAGGTGCTGGCTGAAGTATTCATGACAGAACTTTCCAGATCACCAAAATTTACATTTTTATTCAGACAATATATGTAAGAAAAACAAGCTGCCATTGCCAAATAGGAATGGGTAAGGAATGGCAGACGTTTCACAGCTGAAACACTGCAGAGACACTGTCACAATGACTACCAATAATGCCAGCCCCAACCAGACCTCTAGTTTCTGTTGTGTTAGGTTCTGTACTTTCAAAGATTCAATGGGCAAGGAGAAAAAAGCATGAGAAGAAAATGTAAGAGAGACCTAAAGTGATTTGCCTTCAGCTAGGCATCAAATGACAGATATGGGGATAGGACCTATGTCTCTGCCCTCCCAGAATATTGTCCTCTCCAGTCCATCTTGCTGTTTTCTTGAAGTAGGCTGAAGAACTCTAATTTCCCCCCCTCTTCCATATATTTCTAAAATGGAATGAAACCAGAGTCAACAAGGAAAATTCTCAAGCCTGCTGAAGTGAAGGACACTAAGTCCTTGCCAAGGGTCTAGCTGCCTACACAAGGAAGTTGCACATAAACTGAGAGCAAATTTTCAGATTTCCTTTGAAACTGCAGAGAAGCAAGCTTGCGCCCCATCCTGTCCCATCCCATTCCATCTCCCCCCACTCAGCACACAAAGTATATGCCCTTTTGGGGAAGAAGCATATTGGAAATATACCCTTCAGCTTGCATTGCTCATTTCCCTGCACAGAAAAATTAGGAGATTTAAATTAAGCTGACAGTCACACACACACAAAAGAGAAGCTGTTAGAAATTTTACCAGGATGTGTAAGTAAGCCAGGTAATACCACATCCAAAGGTTCTCATATTTTATTGGTGATAAAAGTAACACCCCCACCATGGAAAGTCAAATGGTTGGAGACAGTTTTCAGCCAGCTGACACTCTCATCCAAAGAAAATGCTTTGATAGGGAAAACAGCTGCTAACACGGATTTCTGTCATATTCATTGGACCAAGAACAGTGTCAACAGCCGCAACTGAAAGGACCATCTTGGAAGCAAAATTTTACAGCCTTCCTTTTCCCTTCATGCTTTCCTTGCAAATGTGGAGAGACCCAAAGTCCTGGCAACTGCACTGCAGACACCAGCTCATGGGATAGCTCCAGAGCACTGAGCCACTGCAGCTCAGTGGCATCCTTAAGTTGCAAGTCCTTGCCTCTTCTCTTCCAGGGGAAGGAATGGTTTTGCCATTGCATTGCTAGGGCCCGGGCTTCTTGTCTGACAGCTACTTAGATGTTGGAGGGATGTTAATTTTTTCTGCAGGCTCTGCAAAGAAGCCAGATGGGTGATGATGGTCAATACTAGCCCAGAGAGTGTAGACTGGTTATTCCGCCTATCACCCGAGTTGTTTAATAACATTTCACTCTGTAAATAAACAAGATCTACAGCTGCAATAAACATACACAGAGTTTTTCTTGTCATGTAGAATCTCACCCAGGTGTCTTAATATTGCCATTTTAAAGAGCTGGTATACAAATTCTCTGCATCTCATATGAGAAAATTTGAAAGACTAACATACAAAAAAAGATTTAAATGAAACCTATAAACATCCCAGAAAACAAGTAAATAAATAGAAACCTGACATCTGTTAACAATTGTCACTCACAGTCGCTAATTTTGAATTTGGCAGGAATTTCATTTCCAGCACTATTTTTCTGTATTTGCACAGTCTTATTCATCTCTGAAGCCAAATAACTCTCTCATTTCAGCCAGCAATGCTGCATGATGTGGGGCCCATTGGCTCTGCCACATTTTAAAGTTTTCTATCCAGGTAACAGGCCCTCCAGCCTCTGGTTTCTGCCTTCTGGCTTGCCTACGGCATAAGTCTACACAGGTTCCTCCTGTCTCATGTACCAGTGGCTCACTTCTTGCCCAGTGCCACGTGTAGGTTTATAAACTAGCAGCTCTGCTGCAAACAATCCTTGTGACTGCAGTCTTCACAGCACCACCTGGCAGGTCAGCCTTTGTTTCAGAGGCAGCTCCCACTGACAGTTCTGGTCCCCAGCAGTCCCTCACAGACACTTCGTACAATTCACCTTCAAGCTTGCTCCTGTCAGCCTCTAAAACCCAGCTGTACCTGTGTACTGCAGCTCAGGAATCCACTGAGGTCCAGAGAGAATGCCAGTGAAAGATACTGTTCTTAATTACTACATGTATCCCTAGCTTCCCAAAGGGATGAAGAGTCTGTCAGGATGACTGTTAGATTCCATCAAGAGCTTACCACGAGGATAATGCCATTGGTTTAGGAAATCCCTGAGCTGCAAACTGATGGAAGATGTGAGAACATACAGGGAAGCAGTGTTTTTCCTGCCTTGTTCACCTTGTTCTCCCCTACTGTACTCTACCGTTATGAGTCACTGAGGGTTTCAGTGCATGGGAAAGACAAAGCAAGGCCACAGGCCATAGCTGAGCTCCACAGATCTATTTAATAGCAAGTCCTCACAGCAAAGACCTCTGAGCTATTAAACAGGCGAGAACATATATTACAATCGTAACCAGAAGGCTAAGAAGAAGAATAAGCTGGATGAACATTTGGTAGGACCCAGCACAGACACAGTAACTCTTCTGTTTCGCTCCAAGGCCTCTGGACCTCCCCTGGTAGAAAGGCTAGCAGGAGATGAGTGATATCTTCCTATTTGAAGTGTTTGTGACTTTCTATTTTCTATTGAAGTTTTGCTTGTCTCAAAGCAGTTTTGGGTCTGGAACTGCAGTAAACAAACTAAAACCCTACAGGGCTAAAACCCAGAGCTCTTTCACTGAGCAGCCAGTGTCAGCACCAGTTGTCTGTCCTGTCTTGGCTGCATATTTTTTGCAGAGTGTCATTGCAGCAAGACAAACAGCCATGCCTGCTGCTTCTTGCCAGCACTCAACGAACAAATTACTCTGTACCTTTCATAAATTACTCAAATCCAACTTAGTTTTGCTGGATGACTTCCACGATCTGTCAGTTCCTTCACTTCCAACACTTCATAAGGTTAAATTTACTGTGCATTTCTAGGTATTTATTTGCACGTTAGAAGAGAAACACTTTTTACATGTGCAAGCTGGCTGGTACTCATCCTAAAAATCACCAACCTCTCAGCCTAGGCAGATACCTCATATTCCCATTCATACAGATTTTCTATGAACAGTAAAGGGGGGTGAGGTGTTTGTCTCTGCATCTTTTCCTTTTCAACCATGATTTGGATTACTCTTGGCAGAATCCCTTTTAATGGAAATGCATCAGATATTAAATGGTAAAATAAAAATCAGTGAAGCCTTCAGATAAATTATGAGCACATTAAATACAGTGCTGTCCACTCTAAAGGTCAGACTCTGGTGAAAATTTGCTCAATACAATAGGAACTGCATCTGTAAACATGTACATATGTAAACATGTATTGTATGCCTTTAACTTCCAAGCACAAAAATCCTTTCTGTCCCATGCAGCTGACACACCTTAAAACACAGAAGAATAATTATTACATATGCAAAATTAATAACAAATCAATCAACTGGCATTTGCCAGAAGATAATCTTCATGCTGATGAAAGAGTCAGTTACACCCTGCAGACAGGGCCATGTTAGCAATCACTGAAATCCCGGACAGGAACACAGATCAACTCTCCAGTTATTTTAGCCGTCAGATGACACTTTCCAAAATGGCAACAAGTCAGAACTTTAAGTAAAGATGCATATACGTAAACATGGGATTTTTAAAAAACACAAACAAGCTCAATTCCCATGGAAGTCAACAGGGAGTAAGCACCAAATGGGATTTTCTAAAGCAATGTGGGATTTGCCTGCCATTTCTAAGTGCCTGTATATCTTTCAAACTTAAGTAAACTCCCTTTTGAAACAGTTTTTCAGAAGTGACTTTGGGTTAACTGTGAACTATATTTCAGTCACAGTGCACTGTGAAAATCAAAGTTAGTCACCATAGGAATACAGGAACTGACAGTAACTGCTTTGTAGTTGGATTCATACAAGTCAGGATGCTGACATGTGCCCTGAACCAGATCCTTAGCTGATGTAAATCAGCACCAATCAGACGTTTCCAAGGTCTGGCTTTATATGCTTAAATCTAAAAGAATAGAACCCAAAAGACACAAAATTTGGAATCCACATCATAATAACAATTCTATGTAATGTCAGGCTTGAGCGATCCGTGTTCCTATTAGTACTCACTGAATGAGAAAGTGGAAACTAATGTTCCTTTCAGTGTTCAGCTAGCAGCAGCTTATGCTGCAAATTAATCTTCAAGCTCGATAAGTGCTTAAGTTTGAACTGATTTGTAAGCTGATGGGTATTGTCCCCATGCTTAAAATAGTATGTAAGCATATGAAGAACATGCATACATGTTAAAACCAACAAAACCTGCAAGGAGAAAATGGCAAGCCACTATTTTGTGATGGCTTTATCAGTTCCTTGCTTAAGCATATTGCTACGCATTTCTTAGCAGGAAGCATCTTAGTAGGGGGGTAGCTCATATAGGAGCATCTGTGGGTGCTGAGGCACTAGAACAGGTTTGCCCAGAGAAGCTGTGGCTGCCCCATCCCCGGCAGTGTTCAAGGCCAGGCTGGACGGGGCTTTGGGCAACCTGGTCTAGTGGAAGATGTCCCTGCCTGTGGCAGGGGGTTGGAACTAGATGAGCTTTAAGGCCCTTTCCAACCCAAACCATCCTATGGTATATGCAGGTATGCCCCATTTAGGAGATGCCAGCCACTGGTCATGTGTCCAGCATCTTTGTAGAAATGGAGAGGAATTTTTTAATAGATGTATTTCGTCCTCTCCCACTCCCACCCTAAACTGAACTCCCTTAAACTCTCATTGTACAGTTACTACATCCAATGTAAATGAAGCAGGTGCCTGTACTAAATATAGAGCTTAAAGCTCATCATGAATCTGAAACTTTCTCCATGAAAAAACACACTGGAGGCTTACACAGCGGCCAACCCTGCTTTATGCAGCAAAAACACTTAATGCTTCTCCAGGTGACACTAGCACAAGGCCAATGCATCCTCCACCTTACCCAATCAAGCCTTTTCCCTGGTTTTACTGAGGCTCAGCTCCTGCTCACATGAATGGGAATTCTTTACAACTATTAATAGTAGTGAGCTCTGTATTACAATAGCACCTATGACGACATACTGTGCCAGCTGCTATACACACAGTGAGTGGGAAGGAGACAGCTTTGCCTAGAAGAAAGAAAGATCCTTACAGAACAACCAAACCAACAAATCTAGGAGAACAATCAGTCTCAAACAGATGTACCCAAGGCGCAGAAAGATCAAATAAAAGTTGACCAAAATCACATAGGAAGACTCATCAAATCCAATCCTCAATCAATTCCTTGGCAAGGAATAGCCAAGAACACTCACACCACAACTGCACAAGCTGAGCAATTACTTTTACTGTAATTGCTGTAATTGACTGCGCTGAAAATGTCCTAATATATTCACCTCAGGTGCAGCCCCAAAAGATGCTGCTCTGTTTGCTCAGACAGTAGTCTTTCACTAATTAAGGTTCTACAAAGTTTCAGTGCCACTCTAGAAATTAAAGCAATTATAGAAACATTAAATAAACTAAATCACTCCCATCACCTTGTTATCATCTTTGAAAAATATTTTTGTAAAAGAATGATTCACCCAATACAGTAATTTAACATAAAAATCCTCTCTCCAGTCCAACCTCACCAATTGCTCCAAGTCCTCTTTGGTTATATGCAACAGCGGCCGTCTCCTTCACTCACAGACATCACAGCTCTTAGTCTTTAACTGAGCCACAGGGAAGCTAAATATGCTGGACAAGCTGAAACGACCATGTTAGTCAGAATCCAGGATATTTTCTGGCAACATTTGATTTTTAAGATCACAAAATAATTATGGTTTGTTTTTTTTTTTAATCATGCTGCTATTACAAGGTTTTGAGTCAGCAGGAACATGTGCATGTGTTTCAGAGAGTATTTTTTCCAGTGACTTAATGTCTGAATGAATCCACCGTGAGACACAGAAGTGTCATTAACATTCACTCCGAGCAAAAAGAGCAGCTTTGAGTGTCCACACACATTTGCATCACTCCAGCCATGGCTCACTACCTTGAACACACATTCCACCAGACTGTTTGGTCCTGGTAAACACGAGACAAGTTTTCCTGGCTCCTGTACTTACTAAACCAAAGGAACATTTTGCTGACAAGTGTGCAGCTGGTGTATTTCAGAACCTCAGAAAACATTCACAGGCTATCTTTGAAAAAGTCTTTTTCATACAAGATCAACCAGGGCAGCACCGTAAGGAACAGAACTTTAAGATCTACAGAGCCTTTCAATAAACCAGAAAGTGTTTTGAAGATGGAAAAATTGAATCCCCAAGAACTTCCCAAAGATGGACGTTACCTATACAGCCCAGAAAGTGATTTGCAATGAAACTCTCTTACCAATACCTAACACTTATGCCTTAGCTACCTGGCATTGCTGCATCTTACCAAACAAAAATGTACAATTAAGAGACATTTTCATGAAGCCAAGTTTAATTTGTCATTTTTTTCCCACAGGACAAGCTAATTTTGTTCCCATGCAACTGCAGCCAGAGATCTGTTCTGCATCGAGTGCAGATCCTCCCAGACGCTTCCCAGCACTCTCCCCCAAATGTCAATGGCATGCAAATGAATTCCACATGCAAATGAACAGCTCAGTGAACAGTGACAAAAAGGTCCGTAATTCCAGTTCTGTGACTCAACAAGGCAGCCTCACTACATACATGTCACCTTTTATCTAAAACCTCTGTTAAACATTTAGTGGCCAGATTCAGAGTACACATATCTCTTTGACTGTGTCCTAGTCCATGAACTGACTTACTAGAAACCTGGGATTTACTACTGTTAGGTGGCAGATAAAGGTGGCAAAAATCCAGTTCCTAAAGCTAATAAAATGTTGCTGTATGGGTACTGATGATTCAGTTTCTTTCCCCTATGTAAGAACCTGAGTAAGCTTTGTACGAGTTAGTATCAGGGTATTGGAATGAGGAATCCTCCTCTCCCCTACTTGTTAAGCAGTTGAGTAATCATGGTTTCAGTAATCTCCACAGCCTTTCCCTACAGATCCACACACACAGGCCAGGAAAAATACCTCTTTCCCCCCCACCTCTTTCCATCTCAGAGACCTGCAGCATGGAAGATCAGTCACAGTTCACATATAAAACAATTCATGACAAAGCTTTAAATACTTTGTGACGCATCACATTATAAACTAACACTTTATAGTTTAGTTGTACCAAAAAACTTATTGTGTATTAGAAGCAAGAACAACAACCTCAGATCCTTATCTTGCTTAATAGTTTAGTTTTAACTTCCACTGGATAAATGTGAATGAAGAGGTTGTAGCAAGAGAGGACAGACCTGTAATTTTTTGAAGGAAGCTACTATGAATTCCAAACTACAAAAATTTCCAAATATGAAACCACTTTGCAGAAGAGTTTAAGAAAAATACTGGCAATTTGTAGCTAGATTCTATCCCAGAAACTTCACAGATCCTCTTACTTTACATAGTGGTTTTACAGCAGTTTAATTATATATTTCAGCAGTTTAATTATATAGATTCTCAGAACTCATTTCATAAAGTTGTACCACAGTACACTGCAAGAACTCAGGTACCTTGTGTACGCCCATGCAACAAAAAAAATGTTATCCTGCCATAAAGTCTTTCCAGAAACAGCAACTTACTGGTGACCCATTAAATTCCTAACAATTCCCTGCTGGTTTCAGTAGGGTCTCTGATGCATCAAACATTCCAACAGTTCTCAAAACAGGAAAATAAACAGCACTTGGAACTGAATCATTTTGGCCACAATAAAAATCATTCAACTCTAGTGTTATCAGTACCAGCACTTCTTTTAACTACTCAGTTAAGTGCCAGTGATTAGCCATTACATCATTCATTTCAAAGAACAATTCACAAGGGCAAAATTTTTCTTTTCCATCTGAATCTACAGTAATTACTACAACTGTAATATTTCTCAGATGCTAATGTCACCTGTTTAAAACAACCAACATTTGCTCGGTAAAAGAGACAACAGAGGTCATTGTTCTGCTGCAGAAGTGGGGCAAAACTTAGTATTAAGGCAATCTTAGGCAGTTCCAGCTATCAGAAACTTCAAGAACAACAATTCTTGTATTTTAAGACATTTGTATGCAAAAGTCATGGTGAAGTCTCACTAATAACTGGACTTCAGCCCATCCTTCTCTTGAAAAGTAATAAAAATCACATCACATACGCCCATGCTATACTAAGAACTGGGAACATGCAGACAAA
Source organism: Strigops habroptila (assembly GCF_004027225.2). Lineage (NCBI taxonomy): Eukaryota > Metazoa > Chordata > Aves > Psittaciformes > Psittacidae > Strigops > Strigops habroptila. Next base: position 12,203,502 of record NC_044281.2, on the reverse strand, counting down.
AATGCTGGTTCAAAATGCATCAATATGTGATTTAATTTTTTGCATTAGTAAGATGTCATGGTCCCAGGATGCACCTATGTAATACTATTCCAGCAAAAGCAAATATTGAGGCTGATGAGAACTCAATTTCAAGAAACCAAGTCATCATTGCTAAGGAGTTCCAGGAAATGTAGTTATTGATTTCAGATTAAGTGAGTTTATGGTTCAAGAAGCTTTTGCTTCCTTTACCCTGTTTTTTTGTAAGGTTAAAGGTTAATTTTGACCCAACCACAAATCCACTACAGCCACAGTATCTAGCCAGTGTCCCATATCTGGGGCAGACTTACCAGAAAAGCTTTGAGAAGGCTGTTCCTTCCCTCTCAGCTCCTGTCATATGGGGCACATATTCCTAGGACATTTAGTGGACATGCTGAAGTGACAACACACAGCTGTTCTGCGCCTGCATCCACAACAACCAGCACAGGGGGAAGCCCACTGCTGGACATACCCCTGCAGTAGTAGCCCCACCACAGCTACACAGATATCCAGTTCCCTTCCTCCTCAAAGAGAGTGTTTTTGCGTATCCACAAACACCTGTCAAGTCTCATCAGGAGCTGAGCACCCTATTCTTCAAAATACCCAGCTGATAATCATGGCTGTTTGATCTTCGCATTCAAGAGTGAAGCATCAACCATAATGGTCTGAGACAAGTCTGTTGAGTGCCAACATGCCAGGGTGCATTAAAGCATATAACTCCATATGGCACAGTGCAGAAGCAAAGCCTCTCTCTCGGGTGTATGCAGAGCCCTGCTGTGGACAGAGTGCTGACACTGCATGTCAAGGAGGAAAACTCTGCAGAGCAAGACTCAGAGTACTGCGTGACCTTGGAAGAGCCTGGCATCCCTGGAGAGATGCACAGCAGCAGCACATCTCCCACGGAGCCCACAGCAGCATATATTTAGAACTCTAAATACAACCTAACATGAAGAAGTTATAATACATTGTTTATTACAGCTATCAGGAACTTGTTTGTATCTCTGAAGTCTCATGGGTCTGTCCTTCCGTCAGCCTTCCAGAATGGCTAGGAGCACTTTCCTCAATTACTAGGAAACCCGTAGGAGCAAGCTAAACTGAAAGAGGTTTTTGAAACAGACTGCTGGTTAATCATTTGACCGTTATATATGTAAACAGAGCTTCATAGTAGAGATGCTTGTTAAGAAGCATTTAATGTTTGTCACTTGAAAAGTTATTTTATTCTTCCGAATCGTATCTTGATGCTAATTTTGTTACATTCAACTCCAGCAATATGATCTTGTAGTATAAAACAGCAGCAGTGGTTATGGAAGAAAGGGAAATTGAGAGTGGGCTGAAAGGCAGATGTATATCTGCTACGAGCTATGTCAAAACTGTGCATGTCCTGACAGATGCTGTGAGTTGAGTGGTAATTACATATTGAGCTGAGATAATTGCTCAGTAAGCCCTTGTAAAGTGATCTGGTGATCCCACCTGCACATGGTCTTAACAAGCAAGTTCCTATTATTATCCCACAGAGTGGAACCGATGATGGACTTGGACTCACTGTGGTTACTGTACTTTGATGTATCTCTATAAATTCAGTGTCTGACTTTTAGCAGCAATTCTGCTTTTTCTCTCAGTTAAAAAGCCCGCATTTAGGAATGACTTTAGGAATAATGCATTTAAAATGAGATAACTGTTTCGACATAATAGTTATGACTACAGAAGAATTTTTAAATTTTAAGTCAGTGGCTGAATTGCAAATGTCTGTATGAGTGAGGAAGACATTTAGTAATGGTCTATAGGAGGATAGTTTAAGAAAATCCCACCAAATATCCAGGACCAAATAATAAATAAATTCTAGTTCATCAAAGATAAGCTTAAAATACTACATTGTTGTCACTGACACAAAAAGTTGGAATTGTCTCTCTAAGATGTTAACTATGTAGCTCAACATAAATTGTTCAGCCTGCTCTAGCAAAGTCTGTGAGGTAAGGTCCTTTTCGGTTACAACGCTGACCATGCCAGTATGACAGATGTTTCCTGTCCTATTGGCTCTATTAGTGCTTCACTCAATTTCTGTTTCCAACAAGTGCTGGCTAACTAATAGGTTTTAATCCTTCTCATTCATGCTATTGCCTCTGTATCAGGCCAGCAGAAATACCTCCAAATTAGCTCAGAGCATTAACGTTCCAGGTTCTTCATCTTTTACTCAAAAACCCATGTATCATATTTTCTTCTCTGAGTTTTGCAGAGATGGTTTGAAGCAGTTTTTCTGTTTGACATATCATGCTTGTACCAAGACCTCCATACTGTCAGATCTCCACTACTTGTTTCAATTTTTCCTATTTTCTGCTTCCATTTTCCATATATGCTCTTGGAATTGTCAACAGGAGGGAGGATCAAGAAAAAAAACCACGTAACTAAGTGCTGAGCTCACTTTACCATATGTGAAATTGCAACTAGAAGCCAAACATTTTTTTTTTTTGTATCCTGTAATCTACTGCAGAAGATGCCAGAAAATGGAGGAGCCAAGGACTTAGCAGGTAGTGGGCCAGTGAGCACTGAAGGCCTATTCCAGCTGTCAGTAAAAGCTTTGGAAAGACTGGATCAGGGCCTGAGGTCTTTAAATCTGAAGCTGGAAGGGTCTTGCCACAAGAAGAAAAATCTGGTTCATGCTACAACATAATCAACTCTATTTCAACACTAACAGTAACCTTTTCTCATTGCTCTCAATTTAAACTGCCTCTTGAGACAATGACGTTTGATGCCCATGGACAAAAGTTGTGGGAAACTGAGAATAATTAAAAGCATGGAATACATAGCTCTCTGTGTGTGCTTATCCATCAGATCACACAACAGATTTAACAACAACCATGGGCATTTCTAGATGACTTGGATGGGTCCTATAATTCTGGGGGAAACAGAGCCTGGCTACCCCTTTCAACACAGATTTTTACAGCTCTTTATTCAGTAATACTTTCTGTAATCTTATTCTTTTGAATAAGGGGACAATCACAGAGCAATGGCACCAACCAGCAAGTATGCACGTGTATACATTCACAGGAACTAGGCCTTATGGTACATCTAGAAAAATATCGCAGATTCCCATACAATGGGTTAGATTCTCACATGGCAAAAACTGGTGCAACTCTTTACCAGAAGAGCTCATGAGGTGTTCCTTTATGCTGTCAACTCTCTCTCTATGTAACATTACTGCTATTTAAGATGAGTTACAAGTATACCAAGAGTCAATCAGCTTTGATTTTGTTTTTGGCAATTTAGGGAAACACAACAAGGTTGCAGCCTGCTACAGTAAATCATTAAAATGAGAAAAGGGGCAGCACTGTGGTTATGAATACATGAACTATTAGAGCTATACCCACCTAGTGAAATGAGGGAATGTTTTTGCTCAGTTGAATAGGGGAATTGGAGAGCAACAAGCAGAAAGGTAGAGAACAGCCTGGTAAGTAACAACCGAACAAACAACAAAAGAGAGTAGCTCTGCCACTGGCTCTAAGTTACATAGCTGCACAACCTGCCTTTCACAGACCAAGATCCAACAGATGAAAATCATACTGAACTCACTGAAAGGTCGTGTTGGAAAGACAGGGAGTTAAAGTTGTCAGCAAACGCTCCTGAGGAAGACCCTAAAGGATTACCTCTCCTCAGCCAGAGCCTGGGTTAGGTACCTCAGGCCTGCATGGACCAGACAACAAGACGCACCCATTGAGGACACACGCAGAGAACAGTCTATACAAGGAGCCAGAGGCAGGCAGGAAAGCAAGACCTTCCAACCCTTTGAGGGGCTGCAGGGCCTGGACTAGTCCAGAACCAGTCACACCACCACATTACCTATCTGTTCTTATATAGAAAAATAAAAGGACAGAAGATATTAAGCAAGGGATTCACTTAATAGAAAGATGTAAATAAAAAGCACTAGCAAAAGTCCCGTATGCTGGCTGCTGCTAACACCTGTCAGCACCCTCTGGTAACATTTGCTTCACATATGTCCTGGCTTGGCAGGCACCTGATCTACATTTTCACACTTTGTATTGGCTTTCTATACACTTGTTCTCTAGTATATTGTTCATACATCAGACACTACTGTTGTCTTATTTTTCAGTGTTAAGTGGCATAACTAGGTTATTGTTCAGGACAGAAGTCTTGCTCTGAAGAACACCTGCATCAAAACACAGTAACCTTGAGGTAACATACAAATTAATGACATGGTAATTTTATTTTTAAAAGCCATTAACCTGTTAATAACTTGAGCCTATTTAATTTCCAGATTTCTCCCCACTGCACTGTGATAATGACCTCTGCCTGTTTAATTAAAAGTGGTAACAAGTAACTATGACTCCATTTGTCTCAACAGAATTGCACTCATTTCTAGCAGTCCTAGATTTGGCTCAGAAGCCACTGAACTCGTCCCATTTTTTCAGGTGCCAAGGTAGGACAGACCTGTATGAGAACTCTCTCTTTTGAATAAATGACTGTACAGTAAGCTGGCCTCCAATTACAACAAGTGGCCAAAATTATTCTTCCAAGGCATGTGTTTACTCACTCTGAAGGATGCAGAGGTGGTAAGAACGCTGTCTATTATTTGCAGCTATGCAGGCAAGAATGATGGACTGACAAGTGGGCAATAATACTTCTGGCTAGGCTCTTAACTGAAGTTAACTTTACTTTTCTGTGACAACTATAGATTTATCACTGAAAGAGCGCTGTTAAACACTTAGAAACTTTGGCTTATTTGCAGACACTAAAACATATTATTTAATTGCATTATGGCAGAGGCAGAAGTGAGATAACATATATAATATGGGACGACACTCCTCATAGAAATGATCTAAATGATCTAAACAGACAAAAGGTAAAGGGAAACAGAGCATCTGAGAAGCAAGATGCTCTATCCATGGCAAGTCCATTGCAGTTTGTAACAGCACCTAGGTACTTTGGCTTCCAGTTCCTTTTCTACCATGTTAGTTCATGCTTTTCTCCAGAACTGTAAGTTTTAACACTACGGACAGGTAGGGATGTTAAGATTTCCCAAAGGCTGCTGTTAAAAAAGGGCATTCCCAGGTAACATTTAAGCAACACATGAGATTGCAACAAGTAAATTACTATGATTGATAAGGCAAGACAGGAAATATTAGCAACTCTTTGTTATGCAACAGTCCCTTTCTTAACAAGTAGCTCTTAGCAAAGCAGGGTCCAAATATGGGCTGATCAGTGGAGCAGCACAGAGACACAGCAGTTCACAAGAGCAGCAGCTATAAACCTTGAGTACAAGAACCCTGATGACCCCCATACATAAAGAGATGGGGGAATAAGAGATTATTGAATAACATCCAGGTTAATGAACAGCATCTAGAGAACGTTCAGGCAACTTGGAAAGGTCTTCAATTGTGTGTGTTTCTGCACTCACAAATGCATCAGCGGGCAGAAAAAAACTCTCTTGACTTTACAGAATAGCCTGATCTGAGCTTTAGGGAAGATTATGAGCCACCAACTCTGGGGAGAGGTTATCACTGACCACTGAAAACGATGCCTCTCCACCAGCAGAATGGACGTTCCTTTCAGGGCTAGTGGGGAAATTTCTCTGACGTGTTTCTGTCCTTGTGAATCAGGCTATTCACATATGAAACAGGTCTGGAAAATCAGAGAACTGGCATCCCTATGTACTTGCATCTCTAGCATGGGGAACAGCCCTGCAGGTTTAGACATTTGTGTGGAGTTTGTAGATGTTTATAACAGATTTTGCTACTCTTTCAGCTTTCCTGTCTGAAGTCACAGCTGAAGTGTTTCTGTAGAGCAAGCAGAATAACCTTGTCTATGAGAGAAAAAGATCTTTATTGTGCCATTTTCACAACTGTTTGTCTGTGCTCACTGCAGGTATCTTCAAAACAGAGTGCAATTAGACCTCAATCACCAGCACGCTTGTTTTGTTACAGCTGTAGGAAAGAAAGTGTTGGTAGGGCCAAGAGAAAAAGGGATGAGTACATAGCGGGATACAAGGAGGATTCACCAAGAAGGACATACAAGAGGATTCACCTTGATGGAGAAGTGGGCAGAAAAGCCTGAGTCCATCAGAGTCTGTTCCCTGCCAGAGGCACAGAATCAGGAATGCAAAACAAAAGTTGGATGAATCTTCACAGGTCTCACTATAGGGAAGAAATCTATATGTGCCCTGCTAGGATGGTGTGTATTAGTGGATTAAACACAGTTAATAAGTTAATACTTCATTCCTCTATGACACTGAGACTAACAGACTCTCACTTGGATATAACTGATAGTAAAGTGTGCAACTTTCAGAAGTCTACTAATTATTAGCAAAATCTTCTGGTAACACTAGGGAAGTTCTGAAAAATTATGCTTGGAGAGAGTGTGGAGCTTCTTAAGAATAAGAAAGGCAAATGACTACAAACCATGATATGTATGTATCCACCCACCACGAGGTTGGAGGGATGGCCTGTCAGACTCCAAAGCTCTCTTAGAGCCCTTTTTTCCACGGAATCTGTATTACAGGATAGGGACCTATTTCCATAAACACCACACAGATCTTTTCTATACACCACCACAGCCTATACACATCTCACAGCACAGCCTTCAGACAAACAAATAGATACCTGAATTGGTATGAGAGCACACTAATTTGCCAAGCTGTGTGACAGAGTTTAGCCTTTGGCTACAAAGCACCTCCTGGCAGCTCAAGGAGTTCTCTCTGGTTTGGGTTAATCAGCTGGTTCCCAAAGGAAATGGGACTGTAATAGTCACAATTTAGGAGTAACTTTCGTGCGTGTTGGCTCACCTCCTGTGTAACTTACAAGTTTACTAGCAGGTTTCAAACAAAGTTGACAGATGAATGGGCAATTCAGAAGTGAGAGAAAACAGGCAGCTAGATAGAGGACAGTATCTTCAGCATCTGGCTGAGGGAACAGCTTTTGTTATGACATCAGAGAACATAGTTGAAAGTCTCCTTTTGTAAATTTTGCAATTGTAAGAAAGTCAAAGTTTGCATAAATCATTAAATACAAATCTATAGAAACCAGATTTGTTACTTCAGTTGCTCATTTTTTCCCAAAGGAAGAGAGAAGTTCAAAGCTTTGCTTGATGGGATACTATTTCCACATTGATTTACCAGTGGTACACAAACCCTGTTACTGTACCACAGCACACATAAGATGTGGGACTAAATGCTTCCCTGAGTAAGTGATTGAATGGTAAGCAAGCAACAAATACAGCCTTTTGCTTAAGAAGAGGTTACTTTGGTACAAGCAGTGGGGCAGATAAACATTATTTAAACATTCTTGGCACCAGCCTCCTTTCTCCCTTGAATTCTTCTTTCAACTCTGTTTTTACTTTAACCTTGCCCTTCACCTTCATGGAATTTCATTGAATTAATAAAGGAGAAAGTGTTTTCTTTACTATCTGTGGTAACGAAATACTCTGGCTTTGCTTGCTCAGAGATGTGGGGGTGTCACTACCAAAAGAGCTTGCTGCCAGTATGACAGTTGTTATAAGTAGAATCACATTCCATAAACGTGTGACCCTGCTATCATATAATGGCATCATACACTGTCCTAACAGAGGACAGTGTATTTTATGAAAATGAAAGTTCTACAAGCCAGAGAAACACAGAGGCATTTCATGAAGGGCTGGGTAAAGGTTATTTTGCTTATTTTCACCTGATACTCTTTATTTTCAGCGCTGAAAGTGTGAGGTACCCTTCAAACTGGAATTATGCACCTCAATCTTGGCTGAAAACACGTCAGAACCCTGCTGGCTTTCTGCCTGAATGAGGTGCTCAGGGAGTTGTGGTGGAACAAGCAATCTGGTCCTTGAAGCACAAAGGAGGTTGTCCTTCTACAGTCTTATATAGTATATAGTATAATTTAAGCATTATAAAAGGATCTTGAGGAACGGCCTTCAGGTCTCAAGCTAGAGTTTATGGATCTGATGTACACTTTACTGTCATTCTTCCAGTGTCGGGGTAAAGCTTATAGATGATGCTAAAAAGCAAAAATGTTATGCTTTCTCCTGGTAGTCATAAATCTCTCTTCTCCTCTATGTCAGGAGATGCCAGTCACACACACCTCTGTGCCTGCAAAGTCACCCTGAAGAATTTCTTGTGAGGAAAGGGGGCCTGCCTTGTGAGGAAAGGTGGGTCCTGACTGAGCGCAAAGACATTGCCTTTGTGGAATCTGTGTTCTGTATTTAACAAGATGAAACTGGACACACAATAATGCAGGTCACTAAAGAAAACAGAAAGGCTTTTTTCACCCAGGTTTATCCCCGCCTGAGAAATGATGAGAGCTATGATGTGTTTCCACTGGACGGATTTGAATCTAACATCTGCTAGCTTTCCTTTTCCAAACACCTGATGAATCCAACATGGCCCCACATTGCACACCCCTTTGCTAATTAAGCTCCTGTAAGGCTGTCTCATGAATCAGATGCTTTGTCAAAAAAGATTGCTTTGATGCAGATGAAGAGAGAACTGAGTACACATAGGTAGCTGTTCACACACTCGCTCAGCTGAGACTAAAAATATTTAATATGTCCTCTGTTGTTCAACCAAAATGTTAATTTCCTTTTGCCTACCTGCACTCTTAATGTGGAAAGTAAATTTCAAGCTACAGGGATTTCTGCTGCAGGTACCAAAATTAACGCCAAATGATATAAATGACTACCCTGCACTGAAAGGCATTTATATTACCTTATGTGACTGGTGTCTAGCATCAGGGAAGAGAAGCATGTTTGAAGGCCAAATCGGAATCCAAGCTACAGTCACCTAGGGAAAATAGTTCACAAGGCTGGGTGGGTATCTGTGAGTACCATTTGGTGAGTCTGTCCAAAAATGCTCATGCTTCTGAATACACCAATGGGACCTGAAACAGCAGTGTCACCATGGCACCATGTAGTTGCACTGTTAACCCAACTGCTGCCTGTACAAATGAGAGACAGAGCCTGAGTGATGACTTTCAGTCTGACTAGACAAAAAAAAAGGGCGAAGGAAAGGTGAATGGATCCTTGAAAGCCTTACAGCAAGTAGCATCAAACCACGACTGAAGCCCACATGAGAGCTCTCTCTCCAGTGAGAGTTCAAAAGAGGGATGATATATCATGAGCATCTAATATCAGCAAAGCGCACTGTTAGGTCAAGAGCAAGCAACCTACCAACGCTGCATTAGGGCACTCTGTAGTAGAACTTTTATTTTGGCATGCGAAGGGTCAGCATTGCAGAGAAACACCAGCCCTGGACAATGACAGTCCAGCATGGGAAACAGCCATGCTGAAAAAGCAGCTAAGTGCAATCCTGTTACTGCCACAGCTGACACAACCATGCACACGCTGAAGGGCAGAAGAAGTCATGAGCAGATCAACAAGCACAAACTAAAACAACATTTACAACTACTCCTACTGATTTTTATGCTCATGCTTTTCACCTGGTGTCTGCGCCCAGTTTCATCTGCTGTAGCTAAGCTGGTACAAAGTGACACAGTGACCTGTCTGAGCCTTAACTGCGTTCCAGCTTCAACCCTGAGGCAATCATGATACTACTTCCACTGTAAACGCCAAGGAAGGGCAAACAACACTATTTAATTTCAGAAAATCTAGGTTCATTTTCTATTCCTCAAGAGGCATACACTAACAAAAAAAGTGAGTACTTTAATTCAGAAAAAACACTACAGGCAGAAAAGGATACATACTATTCTAGGTTCATGTACTTGCACAATACAATTTCTTTGGCTCCATCTATGAAAATAGAATTAAAAAAAATCCCTCATGACACACAGGCTTTACTTTGCTGACTAGCAGTAGACATATGAGCCTGTCTCTCCACTTCCCCACTAGAGCCAGGGACAAAAAGCAAATAGAATCAATCCAATAAAAAAAATGCAGCTATCATTCTGCTTTAACCAGAGACTTCAGGAAATGCTTAATCTCATAGTTTGCTCAGAACGGATGCTATTGAGAAACAGTGGAACAACAGTTAGAAGCTGATAGGGAAAGAAAGCTTGATATTTTTTAAAGATAGAAAAAAAATTACAAATTCTACAGCAGTTACAGTTCAGTGTCTCAACACCAGTACAATATATAAAGCAGAGGGGTTGGAACTAGATGATCTTAAGGTCCTTTCCAACCCCAACTATTCTACGATTCTAGTAAAAAGATTTCTATCCAGCATGAGTTTCTGAACTGACATGACTAATAATGATATTGCAGCCTTACTGTAAGACAGGCTTTGTAGAACTAACATTTTTTTGCTCTTAAAAGACTTTTAAAAATAAAGGTCCCTCAACCTAGTTATCTTAACACCATACAAACTCTAGTATAAGTATTGACCTTTTTGCTTCCTTCTGAAATTACAATCAACATACATCCTGCAGATTAATCTCCTAAATTAATGTTTCCTTGTCAGAGTGTCATGCTTTTTCATTTATGGATTGTAGCTAATTGAAATTCTTCCCAATCTGCTATGCAGATAATTATCTAAAACAGATTTCACTGCCAGAGTACAGATGCTCCCTCTGTTATATGGCAAACTGTACCATCATTATTTGTATCATCACAGCGTTTAGATGTCCCAAATGATGCTCTGCTTTTCATCTGCAGAGTACTTTACAAACACATAGATATCTTAGCAGTTCAGTACCAATAAAGCCATGTTGACATTTAAGTGCTCTGTTGTTGCTTGAAATTAAGCCCATGTGTGCACACACACAAAGTATTGGATGAAAAGCAGGTCAGTCCTTATTGTCTGGAGGGAGGGAAATCATTTTATCCAAGATCACATAAAATTTCAGGAGGAGCAGAAACTGAACTCAGAATCTTCTGATCCAGGGTTGCAACTTTACAACTAGCTCACTTTCAAGACTTTATACTACATATATGCTACAATCCAGACCTTAAATTGAGTTGTGATAACACAGCCAGCATTTCTTAATTACACAGTGTAAAAAGAGAGAGAAAAATAGTCCTGGTTTCACCTCTAGGAATCACCCAGTTTTTGTAATTTTAACTGTCAGGGTGTCCAATCTACAAATCGTTCAAACCTACTCCATAGCAAGTTTGAGTAACGTGGAGATCACTTGAAAAAAGTACTTGAAGTACTTTGTTTCTAAAGAGAAATAAAAAGAAGGGAAAGACAGACAGTCTGCAAATAACAACAACATGGTAAGAGCCTGCTGTCTTTATACATAGCTTTTTCATGTACATGATTATAGTCAAGAGAAAGGCAAGTAACTGACAGAATCATCCCTTTCACATCAGTGGTGGGCCCAGTGCAGTAAACGAAGATTCTGAAAGAAGCTCCCATGGGTGCACTGAAGCAGCTACTTGAAACAGCTATTTTAACATCTTCTTGATGAAGCACAGAGGTGACTTACAAAGTACAAGGAATAATATCCTGAAAAACAAAAGAGCTTGAATTGCATGGACGTGAAGAGAAATTACACAATCCTTTCAGGTACAAAGTAATTAAAAAAGTTAAATGGAAAGTTCACCTGGGATAAACATTGCTGCTGCACTCACACAAAGCAAGACAAAAGCAGCAGGATTTGTTTCCACTGGAATGGGATTCTGGTGGCACGGGAAACTTAAACTAGAAAATATTAATCTGGTCTTTTGGGAGAGCTTAAAGTGGTATAAATTGGAGATGGAAAGCAATCAGGAATGAAACAGATGCTGATGAGTTACTGGGGGGAACCAGATTCAACTACATGTACTAAGCCAGGCTGCTGCTTTATCTTCATGAAGCAGTCCACATCAACTAGCGCATAATTCATCAACTTTTCTGGCTTCTTCAATCACCTTCGGGAATTGTCAACATTTCTCTGAATTTCCCACTATTCTCCAGTAACATTACAGCCCAAATAGATGGGCCTACTAAGGAGATGAAATCTCTGCTTATTCATCACCCCCGTCATCACGGCAACTTGTAAACACACCCTTTGACGTAAGAGAAGGCTTTCTTTATTACCATCTGCCTTCTCTCCATCCTCTTTCCTGGCTTCTGTACCACCTACCACTCTGCAGCTCATGTGATATCAGTGCACAGAAAGTTACAGTTTGCGGTGATTTATAATCAAAGGAAATCTTGAAAATTATTTATTGATTGGCACAGCAGATAAGTAATTTCTGTCAATAAACTCTTAGATAATTGGACTGTTGTAGTTACTTGTGCCAGTTTGTCTGTCAATAAATGATCAATAATGAAATTATTTGCCATTTGCCCAGAGTTAAACCAGCCACAGATATTTTAAGTTCTCATGTTCAAATATTGCCATATTATGAAGTAGTGCTATAAAAGATTCTATGATTCTATGATAAAAGTTACTGATATATACTTCTAAATACAGTCAATCTGAAGGACTTTTTGTGTGGAGATTTATGTAATTAATAACAGATTGCTCTTGTATTTTTATTTCAGTAAACCACAGTGCTGTTGCCAATTCATAAAGCAGCTTCAAGATCTGCTCATGCTGAAAGACATTAAGACATAAGGGCATGAAAACATTCACTTAAGTTTAAGGTCAACGATATGCCACGTGAAATATATACTGAAATGCATGAACTGTAAATGTACCACACTAAATATTCCAGGAAGCTTTACTGGTTATGCTTGTTTAGCTTTTACATAGGTGTGTGTGTATACATACACACACATATACATACTCACACATATATATTTCCCCAAAAATAAAGTTCAGATCCTTTACAGTATTCTCATAAAACCATTCAGATACTGCATGTGCCTCATTCTTTGGTCTGACTGCTATCACATGAACTTTGAAAGAAACAGGCTCCTGTTTCTAATTAGTGAGGACATAAAAATGTAGAAGGAGAATCTAGAGAGTTTATTATGCTGAGTCCTGTTCAGAGCCAATGTGGTTTTGTCATGTGTATGTTAAAACTGACACAGCCAAGTTTGGTTACAGTCCGGTAGAGCATCTGCAAGTCATTTACATACTTGCCACAATGATACATACAGCTCTCTGGCAATCTGAGGGTTATGTCTGAAAATCATAGAACCAGCTTAATGAAGAGAAAGCATTCAAAAAGGAGTAAGATTATTTATGAAGGAAACCATCATGGAATTGCTTAGACTGAATTTGGGAAGGGTGGGTATGGAGAGAAGATGAAGTAGTCTAATCATACTTTCAAGGACTAGAACAGAACTTATTTTTCACTCTCCTTATTCTACAGAAAATTACTCCTGTCATCTGCTTAGTGGTGATACATTTCATTTATATTGTACAGGCATAACTGCCTGTCCATGGAAATACATTCAAACAGATGGGAAGCGGAAATGAGTTTGCTGATCACACAGCTGCCATCACTGTCTTCATTGTAACTCCCCAAGGGAAAGTTCATTCCCTGGGGAGAGATTCATCCCACCACAGACCTTGCCTACTCATGACCTAACTTCTGGCTCGAGCCTGAGTTTAAGGGCTAATTCCCTTTCACACACTGGACAGGACTCCTCAGATGTTGATTTTAATCACAAGAATTAGCCTTACTAGCAATCCCAAATCAATCACTCCAGAGCAGGTATTATTTAGGTTTACCCAAAGGAGTCCTTTTTGTCTCTTTTACTTGGAAGTTAAGAATCTTTCACATTTACTTTGGATCTCTCTAAGAAGCAAGAAAGATTGTCCAAGCTGGATCTGCATTCATACTCTTAGTATGGCCAACTCCAATGAATAGTCCTGGTGACAGAATTGCAACTTAAGGTCTTTTGGAAAAAGCTTAGGGTGCCAGTGACCTCTAACAACCTGCTTTAACCATTCATACAAGCTCTAGGAAGGGACTAAAAGGACATGCTGTAAGTTAGGAGGAATGTGTTTGGATAAGCAGTCTGCATTATGCGCTCCTTGGCTATTGCTGTCGTCCTCTTTCTGTTTATTTACTAATTTTTATGAACCAAAAAATTGCTTTGAATTTTCAGTGCATATAAAAAGCCAGTCACAGCCTCCTTTGAAACGCAAAAATATGTGTATACTTGGCAGGAAAATCTTAAATTGGCAGGCTACAAGTTAAATTGGTATTTCTAGCTTTTGCTTCAACAGGGACCATAAGCTGACTCCTTGTTGGTGACACCTTTTGTCAGGAGAGTTGGGTGATCTCTGCAGAGTTTCTACTTAGTCAAAAGTTGTCAACATACTTTTAGATCTGGCTTTACACAGTCTACACTCTTCAGGTGAAAGCATTTCCTGTCAAGTCCAGAAAAGAAGTGTTCCAGTCAACCATAGCCAGACATGCAGCCCATAGGTGGGCAGCAAATGTACCTTGAAACCAGCCTCAGACCTGCTCTAATTTACAGTGGAAGAAGTAGGGATGAGGGAAAGCTAGTAATAAATCCTGACTGGCTTGAGGATTATGTGACAAAAATAGCTGTGACTTCTTGCCACAAAATCTTCAGCAATTACAACCTGGAGGCCTGGCTAGGAAGTCCCAGGACAACCATGATGGATGGATTGTATTGCCTTCATGCTTTTAACAAGGGATTAGAAAAGAGGAAGCATCCTTTTTGTTTTGTCCACTCTCTCAACTCATTAATGTCCATATTTTACTAGAAATTGAATGCCACAGTGAGTGTGAATGTACAGCCAGCTTTGGACATTTTTCTCACTCCTTGGAGGAGATCTAAATCTATCTGGGCACAGTTTGCTGAAATGTTCCTGGGGAAAAAAGAATGTCTGAAAGAAAAAAAACACTAAACAACAAAATAGCAGAAGCAACAGCAATAAAGAAGGTTGAACCTGCACAGATGAGCAAGGATACATGATCTGAGGTAATGTCTTCCTTATTATTCCACGTATTAAAAAACTGATCAATAACAAACAGCAAACATCAGCTATGTAGCTCAAGCCATGTCATTTCCATGGTTTATATTTTGAAGACTGAAGTATTTATGGTTTCTGTGCAAACTAAAAGTATGCTTCCATGATGGTAAGAGAATTACAGCCCATAAATTGGGTACTATTGCTTTCTGCTCAAGTGCCTTCATGGTGGATTTACCTAAGCCATTTTACTTCACGTTTGTGATGGACTAGGCATGCATCGGTTTAGTTTATATTTCTGATATGCAGGGGCCCTGCACAACCTAAATTCCAAAGAATTTTACTTACTACCAGTGCAGCAAAAGCACTTCATAGGATCAGAGTGAAAGGTACAGGGAAAAATCAATGCCCAGACAGGTTACTTTGGCAAGAAGAGGAGACATCACAGTAAAGACCTTACTCTCATTCTTCCTAGCTTCTTATCATATAACTTCATTGCTTCCCTTAGTGCTACCAGTGATTTCTGCAGGATAAACAGAAACGGCATAGAAAAAGGTGCAAGTTGCCTGGAAACACTCTTGAAAGGAGGAGTAAAAAAAGAAAAAAGGAAATGTGGAATTTCTTCGAGTAGGACAAATTGTACTAAAGACAGCTAAAGCCACATCAAACACTTTTAACTATTCCTCTACATAAATACCAGTTGAGATCACCACTGGAAGGAGCTACGATCCATCTGGAAAAAGAGGTGGCCATGAGTGGATGTGGCGTGCCAAATGGGACACTGATCTTAAACATAATGTGTGACACAAAGAAGTCTGCAAACAGCTGGCTTTGTATGCACATGTGGACAGACAAGCCCACACAACGTTGGAACAATACTGGCAAACCACTTATTCAGCAGAACAACAAAGTTTGGGGTATGTGGCCATGTGACTGAATACAGGGATGAGTCAATCCTAAACCTAGACATGCTGAATGAACTAAACCACCAAAGGGTTTACATGTTAGTGAACGTTGATAAGCACATCCAAAAACCATGTATAACTCTTTTATCTTTGTAGGACTTCTGTTAAAATCCAGCATCTCTATAGAAATACTTCTTATTCTGTCCACTCCTCTTTCCTGCACTTGAAAGTTTGGCAGGAACCTTAAATGTCTTGGCTAAGAAAGAGAAAAACATACAGAAATGGCAAAACCTGATCTCTATTGTCAGCTATTCCTGGCATAGAGAGTATTGTAGCAAATTCAGGCTTCAGTTGGGGAATAAATAAATAAATAAAAATCTCCAAAATCTACAGACTAACGATAAGCATTCAAAAAGCTTCCAGAAACATATATAAACCATAGACAAAAATAATTTTGTCCAGTATAGAAAACTATGCCTTTGGAGGGGGAAGTCACCCATGCTGACATTCCAAAGTCAGGATATTAGCTTTGTCCAAAATGGGCTAGTTAGTTTGAACCTATGACTTCTACTACAGCTACTCATCTCTGTCTATTTTTATGTGCTGTGTAGTCTGCTGAGATTCAGCTAAGTACATACTTTTGTCTGGCAGCTCCAATGAGGAAGTTGTCACCTGAATATGTAGTCCCTGGCACTGCCTAAGGCTACATCTCCTAACTTTACAGGATAACTTCCAGCTCCAGCTCAATATTCTAAGCCTTCTCCTCAGTATCCTGAATGTTTCTGGTATCAACCTCATTAGTTCTGGGAGCACATTTGCCAAACCACTTAGCACAGGTTGTGCCATAGTGCCAAAACTTTGTGCAAAGAGCAGCTAACACTGGGTATGCCCACAGAGCACTGTCCAGGGCTCTGCAGCATGGCCTCCTGCAGCTGCCACAATCACACCAGCCAGCCTGGCTAACTTGCACCTATGTTTATAGTACAGTTACTACAAACAGGATTGACAGAACTATATCTAGAACACTTGTACTTTCCTCTTTCTAGCCCATCTCCATAATGTGCTCTACCATCAGTTTTGAGCCCCTATTACAAACCCCTGTTTTGTTTAACTGCTTATAAACAGACATCAGAAAGGAAAAATCCCCCGTAGGGAGGATTACTAATTTAGTGAAATCCTGCAGGGACTCAAGAAAGTCTGCAATAAAATGAAGCATGCCCTGGAGTTTTCTAAAGACTAACAGGGTTTGAGAGAAAACAGGTACTCCCAAGCTGTCACTGCTCTTCTTTGCAGGGATCCAGCTCCGTATAAAAAAGCAACATTCTGATTTGTGAATCTGATCCAATGTTTTTAACTGGGCTGCTCTCCAAAGTAATGTATTAAAGAACTTCCTTGATTCAAATTATTTTCCCATTTCAGCTTTCTCAAGGTGGACTCTCTCCACTGACCAAATTTGTTATGTTGATTATTCACCATTTCCAAAACTAATGAAATGTTATTGGTTTAAGGGGTAGAGTGGAGGCTTTAAAGCATGATTCTTCACAACGGTGAAGAATCTTTTTCATTTGCAACTAACTGATCAAATTCTGCAAGCAGAGTGGGGAACTTGGTTCAGTTCTCACTTTACTATTATGGAGTCACGATTAAATCAATCACTCATTGATGTGAACCTGAAAAACCTCATAATTTTATTTTTAAAATGCTGTTCCCAGCTGCAGTGGGTTCAGTTTTTAGCACGTTATAGCACATTGCATTGGAAGTATGGCAGAGTTCAGCCAGAAACTTCTTTGTATGCTACTTCAGACAGAGCCTCTCACAGCTCTCTCTCTCCCTCTTCTTGGATTAGGCATATTTCCTGGATGACCATTAGTCACACGTAACTAATCTCACCCACCATCTATTAAGAACTGAAAAGAGACATAAATTTGATGGATGGACCACCCAATGGATAAAGAATTGGCTGGATGGCCGCAAGCAAAGAGTTGTGGTAAACGGCTCAATGTTCAGTTGGAGACCGGTAACGAGTGGTGTCCCTCAGGGATCGGTGCTGGGACCAATCCTGTTCAACATCTTTGTTGGTGACATGGACAGTGGGATTGAGCGCGTCCTCAGCAAGTTTGCCAATGACGCTAAGCTGTGTGGTTCGGTTGATAGGCTGGAGGGAAGGGATGCCATCCAGAGGGACCTTGACACGCTTGTGAGGTGGGCCAATGCCAGCCTCATGAAGTTCAACCAAGCCAAGTGCAATGGGTCGGGGCAATCCCAGGCACAGCTACAGGTTTGGCAGAGAAGAGATTAGGAGCAGCCCCATGGAGAAGGACTTGGGGGCATTGGTTGGTGAGAAACTGAACATGAGCCAACAGTGTGTGCTCACAGCCCAGAAACCAACTTTATACTGGGCTGCATCCAAAGATCAGGGGCTTGGACACAGAAAGCTGTTTAGATATCTGCTGAGTTTTCCAAGAGCACCTAACCAGGTTTGGTACTTAATGTCAGGCGAAAAAAAATTGGACTTTAGGTAACTTCCCTGCTTGAGCACATCTGAAAAAAATACTAAGCAAATATCAGCTTCATTCAGTGACCACGTACTGTGTAAGGTCCAATTTCAGGTCTCACACCTAAAAGCTGAACTGAGTATTTGTACGGGTTCCTGTCCCAGGAAGGTATTTCCCAGTATGGTCTACCTGCGTAGAGGCTGAGGGTCTGAGCACATAGTATTTGGTGCAGAGAAACCCTCTCTGTTGTTCTTCACTGATTTTCACAGTATGCAACATGGATGCTGAACAATACTGAAGAATAAATACACGCCAGGCAACCCACACTGTTGAGAGAAGGTTCCTAAAAGCCCTAGTGTTCCTAGCAAAAAAATATTATTCATCCATTAAATTACATGCAATATACACCCAAATCCTAGCACCCTAGAAACCTAGTCCTAGAAACCTCAAAGATGTAATCAGAGCACCCTTTCAGGAAACAGTCTTGCCAAACAGACTGCTCCTGGTAACTTCAAAAGGCTTACCTTGTGCAAGCTCTACCCACTTCTGGGACAGCAGATCACATAAGGATGTGCTGTGTTGGTAGCAACACAGCTCTAATGGATACTAATGTATCAGGGATTTATGTACCTCCAAAAAAGCCAGGACTGAAAGGAGAAAGAAGGAATGCTGGTCTGAAACACTTGCTTTTTCCCCCCTGAAGTCTAGACCTGCAATTCAGCTACCATTTCAGTGAGTAGTATTATGTTTATGCTGCGAGTTTTGTCAAGAAGAGATAAGTGATGGTTTTGCAATACAAAAAGAAAGACTGTTCTGATCTACCTGATGCCTTTGACATTGCTTCCTTTGCAGCCAACCTCCAAGACAGAAATAAACACTGTTACCACAACCATGAAGAAAAAACTGCAGCAACAACAGTTATAGAGGTTTGAAGAACCCTCTGAAGCTCCCAAACTCCACACCATACAGCTGGCAGCACAGCTGCCATTACCAGCTCTGCCCCATGCTCAGAACTACTTGTTAAACCAGAACTGCTCTTCAGACTCTGCATGATGGTGGCCAACAGGCACTGTCAACAGACAGCCTAACTTCTCTCTGCTGCTCACACTATGCGGACAAGCTGTGGAAGACAAGGAGAATTAGAGCTTCATAACCTGTATGCTTTCATATTGAAAAGGGAAAGGAAGAGCTCGCTCTACACTTAAAGAAACAGCAAAGTTTTGATATTATTAAGTTACTAGGGTTAACTATGCCTTCAATAATGAGCCACTGTCTAGCTTCTTATAAAACACAGCAAAATAAAACCCCCAGAACAAGATAGCCCTCTTCTTCAGAATAAGATCGTATGATTTTATATTTTTAAAGAGGCACACTGATAGAGATATATAATACACATGAACACATTCATAAGAAACTTGTTTACTTGTACCTCTAAACCCTTCTCTGGGTTTTAAAATATAGGACTCCTTCCCTGTTTTGAGCACATTTCCTCTGCATTTCATGAGGTGGCGGCTCCCTGCTGCTTGAGAAGGTTCCCTTTATAGAACACAGAACAATGAGTTTGGAGAAGTTTTGACTGATAATAGCTTACATATGGTGTTACAGAAAAGGAGTCTATTTTAAGTATCGTTCTTCTCCGAGAAGGGATTTTAAAGGGGCACCATGTGCTCCAAACTTGCTGGCAACACACTGAGCCTCCTCTCAAAGCCTGCCTCTGGAACTGCTCTCTACCTTATGATGGAAATGCACTAGCCCACTATAATCCTCACCAACATTCAGAGAGTGGTGGAAGTACGGTTTATTTTGATGCTTGTGAAGTTTTGGGAATATGGGAGGACTGGTGTATAACATGCAATTCTGAAGAGGATTCCTAGGAAACACACCATTGTCAGCTATACAGATCCAGAGCAATTAATATGTTTTTTCCACATAAACCCAGAGAAAGAGGAAAAACACCTGGTAATCATTCATGCCTACTCTTCTCCCTAGTTTTTGAGGTTTTAAAATTTATTTGTAATACATTATTAGAAGGAAATATGAGAGTTTTAGTTAAAGAGACATTTTGAAATGTATTCGACCAAGTATCAGTGAAAAGAAAGTATGTGAAACCTTTTTTTAAGGTGAGTCTTCAGGTCTTTCTGACTTTTCATCAAGATCTAATCCCAAAACATAACATTGAAGGCATCACATATGCTGCCTTTCAGATAAGCAGTTCATGTTTCTCACCATAATCAAGGATTCCAGGAACTATTCTTTCAGCAAATACTACGCAGGAAGGACACTGTGACCTTGCAACATTTCAACCTGCATTGAGCTGTCTGCCAACTTGAATTTTGCCCACGATTTTTGCGATTACACACCATTTCCTTTTCTAAACAGGTGCATTGCTTTATGAAACCGTTTCTAGTACTATTCACAGAAGGGTGAAATAATCCCTATCAACTTTAGTGATTACAAATATTTCAAAGATCAAATTAAGATTATCCTCATCAAATTCTGTAACAAAAGAAGCATTAGTTTGTAGCCATTTATAAACACTTTCATAAATGTCCACAGCTATGACTTAGAATAAAGCAAAAATATGCAGAAAGTGTTATTTTTTTTTCTTATGAATTCTTTCTGAATTGTTTTCTATAAATATATTATCAACATTGTTCAAGTACAAAACCATTTGTTCATGGTAACAAGATCACTAACAATTATCTGTCATCTGTGACAGAGTACTTGATAAAGCAGATGATAGTGTGTCTGTTTTCTGGGTATCTACAACTTTGCATAATGGAAGTGACATAAAGACTTCAAAGTGGCTGGTGGGGGAAAGGAACAATGAAACAACTTATCTTCTTTCAACCATAAACCAGGCTTTGTTCTTAATTTTCATATACTGATCAGCAGAGATATGCATACAAAGAGTTAAGCTTTAAATATATCCAAGTTACATTTTCCCCCCTATAGAAGTATATGTTATAAGAAAGAAAGTAGTACAAAAAAGTTCAGCCATCTGCTTTACTCACCCCACAAGGCTTTTGACATGGTGATCATCAAACATCAGAGGTTCATACAATGATTCTTCACTGTGATGGAAAAAGATGGTGGTTATAAAACCAGCAAACTATGTTACCTATTTTTAGTTAAACTACTTGAGTGCTTGCATACTTTTTCCTAGCATCAGCATGAATTAACTACAGGCTCATTCCATAAATATATCAGGCCAAAGTTATCTCTAAGGTACAGCAAAGATTTTTTTGGTCTAAATTAAAACCACCTGGATTTTAATGCAAAATAATGAAAAAGTCATGCGTACATCCATTCATCCAGAGTTCAGTATTTTTTACATTTCAAGTCAAAGACAGTATCGGTGCCTTTTGCTTGATTCAAAGAAATAATTTATTAAGGAAGTTAACTTCACTGAGCTTGTAACACAAGTAAGCAAGCAAATTAACAAAACAACTTAGCATTGGACAGCCCATAATGTCAGCATCATTGTTCACATCTATAACTAGAGACAATTGGGCTCCTCGGTCTTTTAAGTGATGGGTGCCTGTTTGTACAGCACTCATAGCAGTAGCTTATACCAGAAACATCAAAAGCATTAATTTAGACAAAAACCTTGGCAGAAGGATTGACTTCAGCTTTACATCACAGTTCTGTGCAATTAATCATGACATGATGAAGGGCAAATACCTCAGTGTCTCACTGCCAGGTCTTGTCATTTTAGAGGTATTTTACATTGTGATAATTTCCTCGTCCCTATGGGAGCTCTTCCTTGCCCCTTATCAAAACTTCCCTTTTCCCTTCTGAACAAGAATGCAAGTAGAATCATTCAGACATATGGCACAAAGGTATTTTGCAGATTCAGGGCCCACCCACAAACTCCTTTTCCCTGATAGTTCCAGCTCCAGGAACAATGTTTACCAGAAAGGCAATTCATTTCCCTGGAAGAAGATAGGGAGTGGATAAATGCTAACACCAGGGAGCATTTCATATTCTTAATAAATCGCCAATTCAAGTTAATGTATGCAGACTCACAGAATGCAACCGTGATGCTGAGGAAAACCATACGCTTCCCATACAGAAACAATAAAAACTTTCTAAAACTGTCTTTCAAGATTCTCTTTCTTCTTCAGCCTGAGCCAATGCAGTCCAATCACAGGGAGTCATTTGGGAGGATCATGCAAAAACGTCTGCCTCAACTGATGCTGCATTGCTCCTTGCAGCATTTGGAAGCAGCTTCCTTTTCAATGAGCTATGCTTATTACATCCTGTGCTTCATTTAATTTTCCAAGAAAGGTCCCCTGACTCAAGCCAGTTTCTCTGAAACACCACTGCTCCATTCCTTGCCTCTGCTGCCTCACCATGTGAAATACAATCACTTCAGGGAGGAGAGATACACCACGTCGGTTCTGCCCCCCTTTATTACAAACTAGACAAGCTGGTGGCCTGACTGGTAGAGGTCAAAAGAGAGTCTGGGTCTTGCATAGCTTGAAACTTTGCATCACAAAACCTAGGACTGCAACTGGCTGATAGCTTCAAAGCAACACTTCCACCCACTGTTTCACTGCAACATTCTTCCCATAAGCATCTTAAATGGATAATGCTAAAATTAGTGTCCAGAAAAAACTGTTGATGTCTTGTAGGAAAAAAAAAAGAAGGAGTTGTGGTTTTGGGATTTTTTGGTGGGCTTTTTTTTTGTGGTCTTTTTTTTGGTTTTTTTTTTTTTTTAAGGAATAAAGACACTAAGATGGCTTTTGAAGAGAAATATCAAACAGATTTACCAACTGGAAGTTCATTGTGACTAAAACAAGTGACACAATGACCTCCACATATGGATGTTTACTTACTCAGGCAGCCAGGAGCACAACTATCCAGTCATCAAGATAACCCCCTTCCAGATCTTCTAACAGTCATGTTAACCAATAACAATGCTCTTAACAAGCTGATCCAGTTACCTTAAGCTATCCCAAATAAACCATTTTTCAGCTTGGCGCTTGCCTCTTTCAGTTAAATCTCTATGAGTGGCAGCAAATTCCAGGTAACAGGCAGGCCGAGGGTTAGGAATTTATTCTTAAAAATTCCTTTTATAACTTCAGAATCCTTGTTAATTCCTCCAGCCTTCCACAGATGTGTTTAAGTGTCTATACACACAGGAGCAGAGGTGAACTGTACAGATTTTATTCTAGGGCAGGAACGAAACTGGTCAAGAGGATTTTCTGTTCATTGGAAAAAGTGATCCAGTTTCCTTGTGTAACCTACTTTTTTGGCTAGTGAGAAGTAAATTCTCTAATAATTACAAAAATTGCCTGCAATATTCTAGATAGGGGAATACAAACTGGGTAGTTTAAATATGAAAGCATCCTTTTTATTCATCGGCACAATGTCAAACATTTTGAGGAACAGTTCACAATACAAGAACATCCTCCTGCACTCTGAGCTTCCCATCAGAAAAAGTAATGGTCAGGTGCTGATCTTGTTTATACCCACGGGACTATGATGAATTTCGGCCTTATGGAAGATGCAGTTTTAGTAAGTTGTGGGGAGTTTTGTTAATAGTTATATATATTTAGAAATATATATATTGAAGGGGAATATTGAAAGACTGTCAGTGTTCCTAGTCCAGCATTCAAATTCTCCTGGATTGGGAGGATTAGAAATGCTTTCCCTTCCTAAATAGGACTGAAGAAAGCACACAGGGTAAACTCCTCATAGGATTTAAAAAATCTCCCTTAACCAAAAGAGGTGGAAAAGTTTAAGCCTCAGGAGACAGCAGATAGTAGAATTGCATTTAAATGGCTTTGACTTATAAGGTACAGTTTGGACAAGAAAGCCACCACCTCCTTTAAGTGAGGTCCATGCCACTTATGAAAAGGAAAAGAGAATCTCAGCTGCCAACACACAGATGAAAAAGAGCTATAACCCTTTTTTGTCTTCATGGGCAGGACTGGTCAACTAGGTTACACTTGTGTGTGTTTCCACCTGCCAAGATGAGTAAGTGTTGTGATCAACTCCTGTAATTACTATGCCTCACACGGATCCTAAACCCCTATTTCCTACAAGCATGTGAACTAGGGACAGTCTCAGTGACACTGAAAGATACACACTCCTGTTCTTCAGCATCACAGAGAAAAGCTTTAAAAAACCATGCCTTTAATGAGCATACAACCTCAGAAAGCCAGAATAAAACAAAAGCAGACAGATGTCAGAGTTCAGTTTGGTTTACAAAAAATTTTTACAAATATTAAGCCACTACCCTCAATTTTGACTGTTTGTGGTCAGCAATAGTGGATGAGAACAACAACCACCTAAGGAGGAAGACTAGTATGTAATATCAGGACACCAACAACTATGCAGATGATCTGATGTAACAAGCTTCATTTGGGGACAGTGGGCTGCCCAAGCACTGGTGCAACTGCAGAGACAAGGTTTCGCAAGGGAGAACTGCTGCTGGAAGAAGGCACAACCCTGCAACCCAGTACTACAGGGCTGTTCACATGCAGGAATGGAATAGAAATGATTTCTCACACTTCCACAAAGCTCATGACTGCTGGACCAAGGTGATCAATGAGCAAAGAACCCAGTGACTTTTGAGTCATTTGGGAGCCCGGTCTAGAACATTTTTTAAAATTAAAAACAGCAAAGAAGTAAGAGATGGAACAGACAGCCAAGAGGGGGGAAGGAGAGGAGTAAATCTTTCTTTGCCCACAATTAAATTGTTTGGCATTATTCTGACTGCTGCCACACACAGATCCTGGGGAGAAGCAGCACACGCTGCAGCTGTACTCTTTACTCATGAGGATGAGCATGGTGAGATTTTATCACCAGCGGCTATTTTCTCTAAGAGGTACAGCTGTTAACCAGAGCTGCATGAAGCAGGAAGTACCTTCTACTTTCCTTTTCTAGTGATTCAGAAACAGTTCATGAGAAGCCTGGGTCAGGGCTTATAAATAAGATGAAGCTTTAAGGTAACCTAACAAACACAGGAGGGAACTTGCAAGAGAATGAGAGCTGTGTTTCTTCTGTTTTGACAAAGTAGTACAGCGTGCAGTTTGACTGCTGAACCAAAAAAAGTGTTGCACAGCAATTCAAGCTCTGCCTCTTTTCAATGGCTTGCACATGCCTTCCCCCCAACCCCCATCTTGACTGCCGGGAAGGTCTGACTTCGGCCCTCTGCATATCCCAGAGGTCCGTGTTAAATAGGAAAGAGAATTATAATGTAGAAAAATAAGCTACTGATACTTAAGGCTTAAATCAATATTAGAACAGGAAGCTTTAGATGGTTATACAGTTCAGGGAAGTATCTAAAGCACAAACACTGGGTAATTTGATTCATGGAGAGGGCTGGCTCAGAGACCAATGCTGCTCAGAGGAAAGCAGTATACAGCTGCTCTGGGCACCCAGGCTGTCCCCCACATAACACCATATTTTACTGCTTCAAGACCATGCAAGGGTAGAACAGGTCTGGTTTCACACAAAGCTGGTCTTTAAACTGTACTCAGGAAGAGAGGAAAGTCATAGCTCCCATTCTGTGACAAAGCAACACACACAGTAAGTCTCAAGAACACATTTTGAGTAGTTCTTAAGAAAACTCAAACTGGGAAAGAGAGGCTCAGATTTATAAAAGGAATCTAAACCTGGAATTATAAAGTCCGCAATGCGACAGGTGCTCTGGTTGTAATTCTGACCAAAAAAATCCCCCAAAACGGGAAAACCCCAACCAACCAACAAACCAAAATTCCTACAAATGCACAAAATTTAAAAAGCAAGAGTAAAACTACACAACCCAGGGTACTTCTATGAAGCATTTGGTAGGACTGGGGCTAGTACACTCAGCAGCACCTTATATTGTTGAGTGCCCAGGCTCCTCACGGAATCACAGCCTATTCTGAAGCATGCTGAAATCATTTATATTTCAGGGAGTCATTTATAAGGCTGAGTAGGTTTTGAGCCATGTCTTATGTGAGCTGACTTCAGCAGTACAACTGCTTAATACCATTCACCAAGTCACTGAAAAACCCTTGGTACTCAGGCCTTGCTAAAACAGAACCATCATGCCTCAAACAACCAAAACTCATGCTTTAAAAGCACATGCTAATGAAACACAAATACTGGAGGCAGACTGTGACCTGACAGAAACTGCACTAGGATGAGGCTGGAGAACTGCATTCTCTCAACAGCTCAGCAAGTGAACCTGGGTATTCAAGACCTCCTCCATGCACCCACCCCCACTTCCATCTGTAAATGCACACATTAAATAAGATGCTCTGAAAGCTGCATGCAAAACAGGTTTTTCATGTCTTGGTGATTTAAAAAGACTGGTTACAATGGTTGGCTTATAGGGCACACATACATTAACATTTCTGTGTGTACACAATACCTTTTTAGGAGTGATATATACCTTAGACTTCTATACCTTATCCTAACTACAAACACACTGACGGGTTTGCACTGTTAAACCACTGTTTGTGAGCTGGTTAAACAGCCATGTACCCAGGAAAATATGAAGCAGTAGCAACCAAAAAGGACAGTTGTTCTTTAGGAATCTTATTACACCTGAGAATTATGCATTAGGAAGGTGAGCAAAATGGAAACAACTTCTTAAACACCAGGATTATTTTGCCAGCATGTCATACATTTACATATGTCTTCTGACCCTCTGAAGCGTTCACGCCTTATCCCACTTAGGGACTTCCCTTGGTGCCTTTTATTTAAAAAAACTGCCTAAGGATGCCCCCCCACAGCTCTACAGTGCATGGTTTAAGACTTTCGGCAGACCCATCCCAGTATAACCTTAATTGTGCAGTAGCTTACACACTGTCTAAAGAAATCCCATGCTGCACAGTTTGCTCTTGCCCGGGAAGACAAAACAAATTGGGAAGAATTACAAATTTGTATCTCTCCTCAGTACTATCTTCCCAGGGACAATATTCCTGTATTCTCAAAGTGACTTTTCTTCCACATTTACTTGGTATTACTCTTGTTTCCATTGGTGGAAATCACCATTAAGAATACTAGGATAGAATAAAGCATTGGAAATTATGCGATGGAAATTATAAAAAGCTATTGAAGCAAGTCATAATAACCACGTTACATTTAAATCCCCTGAACATATGCAGTGTTTCCTATTTAGGGTCTTTGATCTGCTCTGCATTTAGGCCAGACATTCAAATATCCACTGAAAATACAATCTTTCTGGACAATTTCTTGGGGGAAGAAAAAAAACAGAAGAGAAAAAGTGTAGAAAACACGGAAGCTAAAACTCAAAACCAGAGCTGTTTTACAAACTAAGGAGCATAAGAAATTAATCTATAGCTAAGCTGCTACAGCAGACTGTAGGCCTAATGTGCAAGTGTTTGATGCATACCAGAGAACCTTGAATGAGAAAAGGCATGTGAATAAAATATGGCTCAATAAAATATTTAATGCTGACATGTCAGGATTTTAATTATGTGCAGTGTCAGCCCTGTGAATATGAAGCACAAAGCACCTCAAGTATTTAGGGCACTGATGACAGTAGTTACAAATGTATTCACTGATTTACTTTACCAAACAGCATGTTGGATGCAGCACTTGAGAAACAAGCAAACAAACAACTCCAAACCACCACCAACAAAAAGAACCAAAAAACCACCAACCCCCAAACAAAAAACTAATAACCCAATAAAAACCCACAAAGACCACATATCTAGATGTGGCCTTCATCAATAATCAGGACTACCAGTTTAAGAACACCTGGTATTAGATCTTTGAGCCACCTCCCTCAGATACCTGTGTGTTCCAAATTGCTGTGGAGTCAGTAAAGGCACACTAGCAAGACTTCATAAAGAAATGCCACAGAAATGAGGGCAAGGAAAATGGAAACATGTGAAAGTGCATATGTGGATTTCAAAACAGTCTTGTTCAGGACTAGCTTGGGAATGTGGAGAGCTGACACACTTTTGAGAGAGATGTATATCCGGATAAAAGCTCCAAAATAGTTCCCAAATCATTCAGGAAGAAAGCAAGAATGGTAAAACAATTACATACGGTGCTGTTCACAAAGAAAACAGGAAATATAGTTCACTGGGGAGAAATATAGAAGACTACTAAAACAGGCAGCCTGTTGTGAATGCAAACAAGAAACTAAAGAAGATGAGAAACCGATTCAAAACTCCCCCACAACAACTCTTACAAACCAAAAAGCCCAGCAAACCAGCTAAGAAGGAAGCAAGCAAGCACCACTATATACTAATTGAATCCTTGTACAATCCTCCTTGCTTTGCAGCTCATTCTACACCCAAATGTTATAGGGAGAACTCTTTAAGTAGATGTCTAGTCAAAGGTCAAGAAAAATTTTAGCAATAAGGAAAGATCATGTAAATATAAGTTACAGGGGCACTCTCTTAGTAAAGCAGCACGGAAGCTAAAGCAAACAATTATGTCTTTTGTGCTCAAACAATTGGCTGGATTAGTGCTTGAATGGACACAGACATTTTACATATCAAATAAACAGTATTGAGAGTTAGGATATCGATTTACGTAAGAAGAATATGACTAGAGACCTGGGCAGGAAGGGGCATGCACTGTGACATGATACTCTGGTCCACTTTCAGAATCACTTGCATCCAGACAGGCCTTGACTTCAAGTGACACAGCTATGCCTGTCCCAGCAGACATGCAGACAGCAGCAAGATAAGAGCTTATGAAAAATCTGAGAACAAGAAACTAATGCTGGCCTTCCTCTGGCATTTTCTGAATGTCTGAATCAGCAAACTTCCCCTCCTCGCCTTTTTTTTCTTTTAAGTAGCTTTGGGCATAGTCTTTGAAGCAGACTTTATCTTCTTTTCTGGGCACAGGATGAAAGAAATCATAACTTAAGGCACCATAAAGCAAGGAAAAAGAACAAGAAAGGAAGAGCATACTGAATATAGCAGAAAGACTAGGAACGTGCAGGGTTAAAAACAAAGTGAAAAGAGACTATAGTGGTAAGGCGTCAACAAAAGACTGAAACAAGAAAAGAAAACCTTACGGGTCACCTACAGTATCAGAAATAATGAGAAATCACAAGTACTCTTTGCTACTATGTTTAACAGGAGAAATAAGATCCTGCAAACCAACCTTGAGAATACATGAACAGAAATATGAAATTAGAGGAAATTATTCCAATGCCAACTAAATACAGCAGGCTCAGATGCGGCAGTGTGCTCTGCTCTGGTTAGCCTATTGGAGACACTGAGGTGTTTGAGAAAGACAATCAAACGATTCTGAGACTCAAATGAGATTAAAGCATCTGTGAATGAGTATCACTAACCAACCTCCTGAATTAGCCACTGTACAAATGCTAGATCTGCAAGGAGGTTAGGAAAGAAGAGGGTTGTGTGGAAGTAAGTTGATAAGCAAAAAGGCGATTTCACTGCAGGCTGAATATATCATTTTCATGAGAAGGCACTGACTGCTGCTAAAGAGAAGTAGTAACCTGGGGTCTTGCAAATGCAGGTGAGGAGTCTTCACATTTTAAAGTTTTCTGAAGACTTCCCTCACAACTGATATAACTCATTGTACATCCTCTAAACTTAGTTTTCCGCTGATAACACAGACATTAGTCTACTTTTATCATATAATGAAGACAAATTCTATTTAGGTTGACAATAGGCTAGTGGAAAGGAGAATTTCTCGTAGAATTCTGAGGTGGTGTCCTGACAAGAGCAAGTCCAACACTGAAATTTCTGAGAAAAATGACTACTTGCCTACCTTTCAGCAGAGAAGAGCAGCTAGAGAACACTATCCAGTCAGAACACTGACCTTCTCACAATGTTTTGTTCGGTTTTTCTATACTTCCATTTCAGGGCTGATACAGCTCCTACTCTAGAGCCAGAATACATACTGCTTCCTATTTATATCAACCTTGTATTACCATGCACCTTTGAGTCCCTTCCTCTCTCTACTTCTGCTATTATAATTTCACAGATTTTGCCAGAAGGAGCCATTAGATCACTTAAGCAGATCTCCAGTATAATGCAGGCACTAACTTTCACCCAGCTACCCCTGCTGAAACTTACAAACTTCAGTGAAATGAAAGCAAGAGATTAAATTGTAAACGTCAGTGAAATGAAAGCAAGAGATTAAACTGTATTCTGCAGGAGACCTTGAAGCACAAGCTGTACCCGGGGATACTGTACTGGCAGAAAACTGGGCAAAATACATGCAGATGACTCCACAAGGAAACAACAGCCTCCACTGCAGAGAAAGATAGTGAGCCACCAGTCTGGCATTCAAAATAGCTTCTTTCCAAGCCAGAATCTGGAAGTAGAATATGAAGCATGTAAGAATGACTAACCAGATAAAAAAAAAAAATCCTCTTTTCTCTTAGATGTCTATACTAGCTCTCAGCAACACTTATTTTCAGCCCTGACTAACTGCTGGTATTTAGGAGAGAACAGAAAAGCAAAATACAAACAAAACCCACCAGAGTAGTGTGAATGATAATGGAAAAAAGCCCTCCCTTACTCATAGTAGAAATCAAGCTACCTAAGATTTTATTATAATTACTGTTTTAATGCATCTGAAGGGTGGTATAAATTCAGACTCAAAATATGATCTGTCTATTTGCTTCTGAAACTTTTAAGTAGATACACAATCAAGTTTATAATCCAAGCAACAATGAACCTACCATCTTTACACATAATTTTTTTGTACTAATTTTGCTATACTCCTAGATAGAGGGCTGGAACCTTATGGCAGGAGTGAAATTGCACAGTTTAATTCTCTCACCACTGGGTTTCACCATGCTTTCACAGGCAGAAATTGAATTACCACAGCAGGAATGATGCCTTCTGAAAGCACTTCGCAGCAGAAGTCCTTAGAGAAGTCTGTGTATCGATAATGGAAATCCTAACTTATACCAACAGGCAGTGCAAACTGCACCCAGAGAATCACTGATTTCTCTACTATTACTGCCTTATGAAAAATACCTCTTATCTCAGAGGGAAAAAAAGGTGACTTAATGACACTAATTACAAAAATGCAGCGAACAGACTAACAGCTCAGCAGGTTCTGCTATAGGGTGTTAAGCCTGAGGTAGACCTAAGGGACAGTCACCCCACCGGTAATTAAAAAGGACAAAGTGCCTGACTAAGCGCATTACACATTTTAATACATGTACTTTGAACATACAAGAAACGAGAGATATCAGACAGCTGTCAATCCAAGGTAGACCTCTTCGTGACTTAATGTTCACCCCAACCAAGCCAGCAAGTTCACCTGTTCAATGGTCACTGCCTTGCATGACACATTGGGACTACACAAATTCATTTTCACTAGTTTGCTCTTCACTTTATATTTCAGTCCCTCAACCCTGTTCCCTCTGAAAGTACATCAAAAAGTCCCCCAAACCATTATTTACATTCATTAGTTCTCAGTTTATAAAATGATACACATTACCAAAAAATAACATCACAAGTAATGACCTTGTTTGGCTGTACTGCAGATAAGAAGCATGAAGGTCCTCAAGCAGCGTAACACCCCCAGCAAGCTCAGAAACGGCTGTTCTGACAGACCCATGAGCTTTGGCAAGGCCACTAGCCACTTAATCTGTGCACCACTGAAACTTGTTTCCAGGCTTGGCAGCTGGTACTTACGTCACAAAAGCTGCACTTGCCAAGCAGTTCCAGAAAGTTCAGAAGGGAGGGATTATCAAGGCATTTCCCTCCCTCCCCTGTTTCATTCCTGATTGCTAGGGATGTGCAGCTGCTAATTAGTGTAAGGCAGAGACAGCCTATAGCTGCTCCGATTTACCACAGCTTTACCTGGGCAGCCTCTTCCATGCCTCCCCAATCAGACCACAAAATCTCTGTAAAATACAAGGTTGGACTTCAGCTCTAATCTTGGAAACTCAGACTGTTCCCTCATACACAAATCAGAGTAGAAGTATAGCTTGTTATGTAAAAGGTTACTGTCAACTGCGAAAGATAATTTAGAGGAACATTCAAGTCACCACTTGTTTCCCTATATGTGTCAAATCTCTCATGTCCTTAAGACAAAGGGCTGCATCCTTGATGAAATGCCATCTCCTCTGCCAGGTGCAACAGTAGCAAATTGGGGATAGAAGATTTCCAGTGCCAAAAAGGCAGATTCATCCACATGGACAACCTTGTCCTGACAGCCTGATGCTACTGTGATCTGATCTTGCTTACACATGCACCTTGCTTTGCTTGTCTTGCTCCTTTCCCTCACAGATCCTGAACACTACAGTACCAAGCTCACTATCAAAAGCCTTGTTCTGTGACAGCAGAGGAGGGAGGAAATGGCACAAAAGAGAAACTAAAGCATGTCTAATTTTAGCTTGCTTCTTATTTCTGACAGAGTAACTCCAAAGGCAGCAAAAAAGTGATGGTCTGCTCCCGTTAAAATGCATGATATTTTCCAGTTTCCTCATAAACTCCAATAGGAAAACCTCATATTAGGAGAGGCATACATCACTGAATTCAGACCAAAGGCAAGTAAGAGACAGAGTTGTGACAAGGGGGTGTTTTCAACAGTGCCGTAGGTGTACATAGTGACTTACTCAACATCCATCTTATTTTGGGTAAAAACCCAAAAGAATAGAACATCAGCAATGAGAAAAAAAGAAGGTAAAAGATGAGGAGGGAAACCCCTACAATTTATTGTGGTCAGTACTCACTGTGCAGCTCCATTTAGCTGCCTTTCCCTTACAAGAACAAAACCACAGCTGTGTAGGCAATGCTTGCTTTAACAACTAAGTACCTCTTCCTGTGCCCGTATATGGTCCAATGCTTCCGTATCAAGTATCACATACATCTATGAGAAAGAGATGAAGCTGGAAACACTTCCTACTACACACACTTGTATCCCATCTCATATAAGCTGGGAGCCACCATGTGACTACAGCATACAAGGAATCTCAAAGGCCCCCACCTGCAGCCAACAAAGCACATGGGGCAGCTAACAAGTTTAATCACACAACTAGAAAGAGAAGCACAGGACTTGTGGAATTTTGAAGGAATATGATCACTACTGGGACAAACAATATGACTTTTACTACTAAGCAGCTTTCCAGCCATAAGACCTGAAAATATTTAACTAAATACAACCTGAACTGAAGGTAAGGTCAAGCTTGATCATGCCTTAAAAACTGGAGAAAGTTCAATGTGGCCCCTGAATTAATCAGACAAGGCTGGGACAGGAGGGAAAGGAATCAGTGCCTGTGTGAATTCACATGTACAACTCATCTATCCCATATCAGGACAGCTATTAAATTGCCACTTCAAAATGGGTAGGCACTGCAGAGAGTACATGAGACACTATCATTGACTCAGGATAAAAGCCAGTAAGACTATCAAGACTTTTTAATAAGACAAGTCTAAATGATGTAAATAGCACTTAAATGAGAATCAATGCCTCTCCCATTCCATTCTTTATGCCTCTCACACTCTCATTAATGCCAGTCACTTCCCAGACACAATAGCTTTGTGACCAAGGCCATCTACTGGTGAGTGGGGTTTGCAAATTAATGGGGGTTTTGCTGGCCAGATTCAATTCGTGCTTGTCAAGATTTAGACACATG
Organism: Strigops habroptila; assembly: GCF_004027225.2. Taxonomy (NCBI): domain Eukaryota; kingdom Metazoa; phylum Chordata; class Aves; order Psittaciformes; family Psittacidae; genus Strigops; species Strigops habroptila. The sequence goes on along the minus strand of NC_044281.2, from coordinate 12,169,760 downwards.
CATTGAAATCGTGCTAAGCAGCTGTCAGTAAACATGACCACAGTTTTGGATGAACAAATAAAAAATTAAGGCTTCCCAAACTCCACATGAACCTAAAGAAATGTGATTTCACCCCAGGGAGAAGAATGTGGTACTTTCGATCTCCACTGCCATTTTAAGCATAACCTGGACACTTGGTGACCTTACTGTTCTGTGTAAAATGAATCAGAAATGCCAGTGTTCCTAAGAGAGATATGAATTTTACCCTAAAAATCACTACTAAACCTGGTAACATTGTTTTCAAGAATTACTGGACTCTGAATGAAGAAATTTGCAGGCTAGAACTGCAAATATTTTAGATGGGTATGTATGCAGGTTTAGAGGCAGTACACCATAATTACAATTATACTTGTCCCCTTGACTTAAAGCAACAGAAGTGGAAGTCAGGCAAGGAGACAGAAGGGAAATAAATCACACTGAAATCCTTACACTGTGATTTCTATGGCGATGTCTGAGATAAATCAGCTAGAGAATATGGGAGCACTAGCATGCAGAGATCCCCACACTGTTCTACCGCTCCCTGTTCAGCATCATTATTCCCAATTTGTGAAGATGGTTCTAATAAAAAACTTCCTTTAGTTCTTTTAAAATTCTGTAACACTTAAGTTAGTATTATGATTTTTAGAGTAAGGTGTTTGAATGGCAGCACTGGACATCCCCCAATTACAAGACTATATTCTCCTCCATCTTTTTCTTAGATCAAGACAAAGCAAACTTAACCCTTTACTCATCCTTTTTGCCATGAGAATTTTGGGACAAACTTGATAGTACATAGAAATGTATTCACTAGGAGCTAACTTGAAGACACGAAATAAATTTCTTATCTTAAATAATGGGAATTTTGGGTAGATACTTTTGGGTGGCAACGCAGAAGTTCCTGTTTTGCCTGACCAAGCAACATGGAAGTATTTCCACAAGAGAAAACATGGATGCCATAAGATGACAAAGGCCCTTCACTGACTTTCACTTCAGTCTCATTAATTGCTATGATGATCAGATTTATGACAGAGAATTTATGTAGAGATGGCAGGTAAAAAGGAGTCCAAGCTTCCTGTAAACTTCAATTCTTTAAGATGCACATTTGTCCATTCCTTCCAAGTTGGGTTTGGAGCATGTTCATATCAAGTTACAATTTACAGTGAACAAAAAAATTTGTCATTATTAGTTATATAGAAGGGTCTACTCCGCCTTTGCTTCCAAACATGGAGCAATCACTAGTAAAAGAGTAATCCCTCATCAGTCATGATAGACTCCCATTTTGATTGATCTAATCAAACAGAAAAGATACCCCTAAAGTAACCTAAACTAAAAATGACAATTTAGCAGCATTTCTAGATAGACCTCCACTACTTTAATGTGAAAGCAGACACTCCTGAACATAAAGATGGCTTTGCTGGCTTTTGTCTTCTTTTGCTCCATAATAATGACTTCTTCTAGAAGTGCATCTACACACTTCACTAGTGTTCTGCTTGTTTCTCTTGTTACTATGTCAAATACATCCGATTGCAGCTTCTCGCAGCACATCATTCAGTGGCCAAACTGGACATGCTTGCTAGCATCACTCCAGCAAATGGCCCACAGAATAATAAACATCTTTCACTTTGCCTCAAACTTTTCCAGATTGACTGCATACAAAATGGCTATATATCATTTTAAATACAGCATTTTATTTCTCCCCTGAAGACAAGGATCTCTGTCACCACTGAACTTTGTGCAGAGGACAAATCACAAATTCTCCATTATAAGGCCAGGCTGCTGCTGCTAAAGCAGAGCAAAATACCATAATTATTTTGCCAAGATTTGACATAAAAAACCTTGTTGATAAGTGTTAAAACATTCTTCTCATCAAATCACTGCATCAAAAGAGCTGAACCATGTAAATTTAATTTATACCTTTCAATCACTACTGTGAATCACAGCAATTATACTTCACGCTTTCAAAACACTGCACAAATCTCTATAACATGCCTGGGTAAAAAGTTAGCTTTCTCTTTAAAGTTGAGATAGGGAAGAAAAGAAACTGTTATGATGATCTCCTGTTGATCTGCATATAAAAATTGCTAAAGTTACCCTGACCAGTAATGTTCCAGTAAGAAAGATAATCTGAGAATCAGGAAATAGTTCAGTTGCAACATTTAATGATATGCTCATTTCTTCAGCAAGCATTTCAGGGGATTTCATTCAGCTTCACTGTCACGTAACTCTTTTAAATTCATGTTTCTGACTGCTTTTTCTTTCATAACCCTCTAAACTTGCCTGTATGTTATTGAATTGAAAGGAATGTTGGTTTTATTTTTCAAAGTATACGTATCACTCTGATCCATTTTCCCAGCGAAATGCTGGAAGTTTTTTCTTACTCCAATCCTATACCAAATACTGATAATGGCACTAACTTTTTTAATCTCAAATGTATTCAAAAGCAAGATTACCTCAAAATGAACTGCTGAGGCTAGACAATCTAAGAAGTCCATCTACCTCTATTTCATCTGGCATATTATTCAGCTACATATTGTACAGTCCCTAGGGGAAAAAAGAAACATAGGAAAATAACTCAGAGGAGCCACCAGCCAGGAAAGTGTTGTTTATCTTCAAGTAGAACCACTTCTTCCCAGAATGTAAGAAGTCAACATACCCGTAATACTGGCCTGTGTCAAACTGTGCTGTGTAAATGCCTTGGCTGAGCATCAGTACCAATTAAACTTGTACTAGCCTGCTCCAGGGAAAAGGCTTTATTGTAATGCCGCAGCATAGAGTAAGTTTCAGGAACAATTTTGGGAAATCAAACATACAAAATCCACCCCTCTTTTGGAGGGGGAGGCGCGGGGGGGAGAAAAAACCCAAAGAGACCGAACATCTACAATGGTACACAAAAAGACTGTAGAAGGCATTTATTCTAATAGCCTTGGATGTTCAATCCGTGTAATTGTCCAGTCTGGTTTTGCTCCTTCTGTAAATTCCCTTTGGAACCTGCAAAAGGAAAGACAGTAAGTGAAGAGTTGCTAAAATTTACTTGATCCTTAAAGAACTACTAATACCAACAAGAAATTGTGAAGAAATATTTTACTTCAAAGTTATTCCTGTAAGAGCTCCTTAGGCTCTGATGCTTATGCCCGAAAATGGAGTGTCAAAATTAATTCTGTAGTAAGAATCAAAGCGCATTGACTTCAGAGTGTTTTGGTGCAGATCCCACAGACAGGATTAAGCAGCAACAGTAAAGACCCTGATATCAAGAAAGCACTCAGTTTTCATAGCAGTAACTATGAATATGGTTTTGTGTCAGATCTTCATCTCTAAATAATGGGTTTCATTTAATGGGATGGTAACTGCATTGTAAAGGGAAATCACATGCTATGCATTCTACCTGAAAATTTTCATTTTTACTGAACCATGCTTTAAAAGTAAAGTATCTTCAGAAATACACTGAAGATCAAGCTAACAGTAGCACTGAATCTCTCTGAAAGAAAATTCTACAGTTGTTACTAGGAAAATGAAAGCGTCCACCCCTGTTTGCAAAGAGTTGTCTTCTTTCTTTTGTAGTCTTAATGCCTCCCTCCCTGAGCATGTCACAGTTTTGACTGCTGGTCATCTAAAGATAGGTCTGAACTTCACATGAATATTCATGCTCCCAAGTAACCTGCACATTGTCGACACAAGCAGTATAACCTCATTGCTTTGCAATTACATGCAAATCCACTACTGGAAACTGTCTTCTCCAGACACCCAAATACTTAACAGTAGGCTTCCAAGGCCTGTAGGATCTTTGACAATTTGAATTTAGGTTGGCACTGTAAATACCAGAAGGAACGCATACTTGTAAAGATATTTCTGCCAGGGATTAGGAAGATATTTAGGGCTTTAAGTGTAGACTCTTGAGGATAATGGAACCTCACAAGCCTCCAGCTGTAAGGAAGATGCTGAATTCAGCTAAGGTATGGATCCACAAAAATCCATCCAGGCAAAAAGCACTGGTGTCCTCAGAGTGTTTCCTTTGTTTCAGAGCTCATCAACTAGAGCCATAGCCTCTCCATTTCAAACATGGGTGTAGAAGTCATTGATTATATTGCATTTCTCAGACAAAAGTCCAACTTCTGAGAATGTTATTTTGAGTGCCTTTTGCCAGCTGTGCAGGTATTTCTGCACTGCTCCAACATCAGTACACTAACACAGACATTAGTTACAAGCAGTCCTATGAAAATCCATCTATATAATGTGTTCTTTGAGTACTTGCATCAGAGTGGTATGAACTATCTGAACGCCAGGTGATGTTTGCCTTGTGCTGCCTTTCTGCAGAAAGCATTTGGCTAAATAAATTCCTCTTTCATAAGCTACTTTTTCAACTAACTGCAGTTCTGACTTTTGTGCAGAAAGTGACAAGTCAACAGCACCACACCTGACTGCTTGGCTTGACTGCATTGCTCTTAGCCGTGCTACAAGAGATGGGAAACAAGAACTGATATTGGCCTATTTCCTGAAAGCTGTAGGAGTGGTTTAGGAAAGGATCAGAAACCTCATTCAATGCTCCGACTACTGCTCTTCCTGATAGACTTCCCACTAACGTCAACTCAGAAGCAAGGTAATAACATAATGACTTTAAGGGGTATTTAAAAAAATTGGCGCAGTGGAAAGCTGGATGAGAACTTAAATTAGAATCAAGGTAAATTAAAACATATCAAGTTCTGCACTGGCACAGTGTGAATGCTTTCAGTTCCTGAACTGCTTTCTGTGCAGCTAGCCCAGGTACATGAAGAAAAAAAAGGGAAAAGTAAACTTACTCATAGTTTGCTGTTAAAAGATGTTTTTTTCCTTTTGAATTTTCATCTCCAAACACAATCTGGAAAACTTTGGTTTCACCTGGTACTTCATCAGGTAGGTTAGCACCATTCAGATACCAGAAACACATCAAGATGCTAACAAACTTTCTTCCTGTTGGAAATAAATCAAAGCGTAAGGTAAGATCTTATGTTTCTCATTGGTCAAGTACTCCTATTTGTTACTTAGCATATATTCTAGTGAGACCCTGGAAGGGCAGCTGACTTCAGCCATAAAGAATGCTTGACAGAATAATAAATGATAAAGCTAATTAAAACCGTATTCATGCTGTTTAGCAACAACAAAAATGTACTCTGTAGGAAGGTATGTATTTTATGATGAGTATCGTGTGATACTGTACATAATCAAACCGTGTGAAAAAAGCTAGTTACCAAAGTCCAAAGCCAACTACTGATACTACAGAAGTACGAGAGTAGTTGAAACTCAGCAGCAATCTAGGAGAAATAAAAAAAATAAAAATCACCATGTCCCAGAATAGGAAAAAATTTCACTGGTCTCACAATTTTAAATGCTCACTGGAAGACCCATGGTTAGATTACAAGTTGTCTCTACCGTGTCTGATACTGACCTGAGCACTTAATGCTGGAGTTCAACCCAAAGAAAAACGTGTTTGAGCTCATCACTAGCTTAAAAAAATAAAATAAAATAAAATAAAATAAAATAAAATAAAATAAAATAAAATGTCCTAGGATAAAGTCTATTCCATGAAAACAGAAGTGAAGACAGCAAAATTTATTTCATTATTCAGCCTTCACTCGTCATCTTGGCAGATATATTTTCATTACTGAAGCAAACAGCTTTCTGCAGACAGTAGAATAATTGGTTTTGAGCAGGTTGAGATTGCAAAGGACTAATAATATAAAAATCTGAAATTACAAAAGAGGAGGAATAAGGAAAACCTAAACAGAAGTCAAAACAGTACAATAACTTACTAGCAATAATCTCTCGGTTTCTGATTTAAAAGGAAACCAAGGAATTGTATATAAAATCATAGAATGGTTTGGGTTGAAAGGGACCTTAAAGATCACCTAGTTCCAACCCCCCCTGTCATGGACAGGACACCTTCCACTTGACCAGGTTGCTCAAAGCTCCATCCACCCTGTCCTTGAACACTGCCAGGGATGGGGCATATAGATGAACTATAAACAGAAAAACAAGGAATGAGAAACAGTACTCAAAACCACATCTGTGAGGAGAATGCCTGCTTAGTAGCAAACTCAGGAAATAAGACTGCCCATTGCTGAAATGGTTTAGAATTCTAAACATACCATCATCATCATAGTAAATGCGAACATCTCCTTCTGTTGTGTACATGATTGAATCAATGTCAGCTGCTAAAGCATCCCTGTGGCTGTCAGGGAGCAAAGAAATCTTTTCCTTCAGCACCTGAAGTACCTAAATTCAGAGAAACTGTCACTTAGTTTTTCATTAGGAAATTGAAGTAACAATCCTTTCTACTGCAGTTAATAAAATGAGCTATAGCATGTAACATATACAACAGCAAAAGTGAAAAAACACTGGGAAGTTTGGGCATGCCTAAACCCTAATTTGGTGATATTAAGGATATCACCAGAATAAAGATATTTACTGCTCACACCAATGAAAACCAAGTATTTTTAAAAAATGGTACTGTCAAAAAAGAAGTTGAAAGGCAAGGCATGTAAGCCCAGAAAACACCAATTCTACAATGTTACACTCTGCCTTCTCACTGCTAATTTCTCTCTCTGCGTTTATTCTTTAGCTTTTGATTCATTTATTCCTTAGTTACCTTTCACAGATCAGTTCCATTACCACTAAGTGTATTTTTGCCATTTTGTGATCCACGGTCCACTTAGAAAAAGTTTAAACACTTGCAAATCAGAAAACACTGAAAAATCATTGCTCTGAGATTTAAGTTCCATACCACATTCCCAGCCATAGTATTTGGGCATCCTAAGACCTACACAGCTGTGTTGAGTAGAAAAAGACTGTGGTGCACAAACTGAACATAGGCATTACCTCAAACACCATGAGAAGGACATGCCACAAGGAAGGATGAGGCTGTGCACTTATTTTTAACTCATACTCAGTTTTCAGCCTAACTAGAATTGCCATTTCTGAATAAGAAACAAATCCAGAGGTCACATGGAAGCAAAAGGCAATCTTCACTCAAAGACATTGGTTTCTAGTACATTGTGCAGGTATAAAATTCACTGGCCAAAGCAACAACCAAGTAGCGTGGTATCACAGCCTCATCCACTACATGCTCTGTGTACATGACGTCTCTGGATCCATGTTAACACGATCACCTGAAGAAGTTAAGATGAGCAGAGGAAGAGGAGGTGCTCTTCCAAACAACTGTAATAAACAAACTCACATTTTATTGCTATCTCTGCTCAGAGAGAAGAGGTATGATTATCCAGTGGGGATGCGCTACAACAGCACCAAATTTTTTGCTGCAAAGGCATGGGTGGCAATAGGGCAGGCCAAGCTGACATCGAGCAATAAGGCAGACACAGACCTGAATTACGTCCTCCACTTAAGCCTGATGCATCTGCTACCTCCATCCTCTGGGAAGGCCAAGACAACCTGAGCCATTAAAAACTCATAAAAACACAGAACACAGAGCACTGGTGTTTAACTAGCCAGGTCAGCCACACTCCTGAGACCATGAACAACACTGGGGCCTTCCAGCCGAAACCAGTAATTGGCTGTATGATCTGCTTGGGGGTAGGAATGGATTAGTGCAGCAGGGATGAGCACAAATGAGTTCCATTCTTCATCTGAATTCTGGTTCAGACACCAAGTGTCAGCTCTCTCCGTACACCAACAGAGGCATGCAATTCCATTTGCCAAGCAGAACCCACTGCCTTACAACCCCTTCTTGTACCCCAGCAATCTTTTTGGCAATTGGTGCTTATCCTCCATGGCAAGAATATTATTGGTTTTTTTAATACAGTAACTTTAAACTAAGTTTCATGCCTTGAAATTAAACAAAAAAACTGCAGGAGAAACAATTGCCTAGTTCTGCATTATGCAGTTTTTCCCAAATCAAACCAAACTGGCAGTACTGGTAGATAATGACAGGCTGAATGTGTGTTACTTCATAATGGAAAATCAACTGCTAGAGTAAAAGATGGAAAGCACTTACCTCTGCTGATACAAGTTCATCCAGCAGGTCAAGTTTACGCTGAGACAGCAGCTTTGAAACAACAGAAAAGGCCTACCAAAAAAAAAAACAAAAGGAAGAAAGAGAGAAAATTAGGTGAAGAAACAACATTAAGTTGGCTTATTTTTAGGCAGATCCATCAGTATGTGACAAGCTACCACGATTTAAGATTTCGGTGTTTGCAGAGTGTATCACCACTGAAATGGAAGCCCTCCAGCATTAAGAGTGATTCCACAAACTGATAAAAACCTGAGTTTCTTTTCAGTCTCTCATTTAAAGCATCAAACCTTTTGATAACGGGCAACAGAATGCATAGCTTAAAAAGAAAGCATTACATGAAGTAATTTATATAAGTTGGTTTTACTCTTTTTGGTAATTCAAACAGTCTATAGCTTTTTCCCTGTAAACATTTTGTTGCCCTATCCCTTTTCCCAGCTTTTCTCCTGGTTTCAATCAAAACAGAAGCTGTAGTTTTATACAATTTTCCCATAAACCTGTTTTAGTCTTTAAACGTCAGGAAACTCAATTCCCCTTTCCTCCCCAACTTTGCAGGCATTCACACACAATAATGCCTCCACATATTAAAAAAGCATACATGTAAAATGCACACACAGTGTTTAGGACTCTACAGCAAGTACGAACTAACAAACCCAGGGCAAGGTAGAACAGGTGATTATGCATGCATAGCACTCAATTTGATGTAGGTTTTTTTGTACCTCTTGAATTGATCCCAAGCATTTTAATGTTCTCTCCCTTACCACCTGGTATGTTGTTTCAAGCTGACGTTTTCCGTTTGTTCTTTAAAATTAAATGCAATAACTGAAGCTTCACATAGATAGCTCTGTATGTTTTACATCATTAGCTTTGAGATTACTTACACTTTGACACACTGTTGACAAAGCTCACTGAGTTCATAAATTTGGAGAAACAAGTCTATCAGAATCGTAGAGTAGCAGGTTGGAAGGGATCTCAAAGATCATCTGGTCCAACCCTTCTAGGCAAAGCATGACTTAGACCAGATGTCCCAGCACCCTGTCCAGCTGCATCTTGGAAGCGTCCAATGTTGGGGAGTCCACCACTGCCCTGGGGAGATTATTCCAATGGCTCATTGCTCTCATTGTGAAAAATCTTCCTCATGTGTCCACTTGGAATCTCCCCAAGAGTAACTTGTGCCCATTATCCCTCATCTTTTCCATGTGACTCCTTGTAAAAAGGGAGTCTCCATCTTTGTAGCCACCCTTTAAATACTGGAGCACGGTGATAAGGTCTCCCCTGCGCCTTCTTCTCCCAGGGCTGAACAAACCCAGTTCTCTGAGCTTTTCCTCATGTGCCACCAGCTCTGCACCTGCCTAAGCGTTGTTATTTTTCCAAAACCAGCTAAGAGGAGATACATTTCCCCTTAAAGTCTCTGAAACACCGCGAAGCACCTTCCTTCATACTACTCTGGAGGATGGCTCAACCAGCTCATTGTAATGCTGGAATTTGGGAAAGAAAATAGGAAAAGTCTGAAGAACGGCGCCCCTCCGATGACCCTCGGGCACTCTTCCCCTCAGGCAGGCCCTTCTGTCGCCCCCTCCCCGCGGCACCGCGCCGGGCCCGCTGTCCGCGCCGCGCCGCCCGCCCCGCGCTCACCTGCTTGGCGCCCCGCGTGAACTCCTCGATGCTGAACTCCTGGTCGAAGTAGAGCCGGATAAGGAGATAATAGAAGCGGGTGCGGAGCCAGGCGAAGGGGCTGGTGATCCTCACCACCACCACCCGCCGCTGCGGACCCTCGCCCTCCGGGCCCAGCCCGGCGGTGCTGGCGAACCGGGCGGGGGGCCGGCACAGGCCCGAGGCGGCGGCGGCGGGCGGTGGCGGTGCCGGTGGCGGGAGGACCCGGGCCGGGCCCGGCGCCGCGAGCGCGCGCGCGAGCCAGCGGCAGCGGCCGGGACCCGCGCGCAGCGCCATGATGGCCGCCGTCCTCCCCCCGCCCCTGCCCGCCCAACACCGCCCCAGTCCGGTCGGAACTCCCGCTCCGCGGGAAACAAGAGCCGCCGCCGGTTCTCTCGCAGTGGGGTGTCCTCCACCGGAGGTGGTGCCGGTTTCGGTGATCGGCGATTCCGACCGCGTTGGTCTAGGGGAGCGCGGAGGCACGGCGAGATCCGCCGGCTCCGCCGTCCGCGCCTAGCGGGTAGAGGGGGGGCGAGGCAGGGAACGTTTCTGCGCGAGCTCTGCTTCCCGGTGGGGAGCGGCGCGAGGCGGACGCGGTTCTGTGTCGCGGCAGCGGCCATGGAGCGGCGGGAGCAGGCGGTGGTGCCGGTGGAGCGGTTGGCCGGTGTCACGCGGGAGCGCTTCCTCAGCGACATCTACCCCCGGGTACGGCCCGGAGCCCCTCCGCGGGCCCAACCGTACCGCGGGGACCGCGGGAGCGGGCTGGGACTGAGGAGAGGGAAGGGGAGGGAAGACTGGGCGTTCGCTGTGACTGCCCCTCGGCTGGCAGAGCTAGTGCGGGCGAACCCCAGGCTTCGGGTTTACGTGTTTTCCTGAGGAGCTATTAAGTTGAATGTGAGTTTAGCGGCCAGGCAACTCGTTTCTGAGCTGCTGACAAGCTCTGACAGCTGATCTCTCCGTGAACTCGTTTCCTTTAGCAGTGGTTAAAAAATGGTGTGATTGCTGGGTTTGTTACTTTGTCATCGCTGCTTCCTTTTTATTCTCCAAGATCCCGATTCAAAGGAAAGGTGTCTTTTACTGATTTTCATTGTGTGCGCGGGAGCAAACCTGTTTGTGGTTGTCAGCATCAAGGAACCTTGGCGGAAAGAACTTCTTTCATAAGGATATAGAGCACTACAGTAGCACACAGTATACACCTTAGAGCACAAGTCTTATGAGGAGTGGTTGAAGGAACTGGGGTTATTTAGTCTGGGGAAAAGGAGGCTCAGGGGGGACCTTATCGCTCTCTACAACTACCTGAAAGGAGGTTGTAGTGAGCTGGAGGTCAGTCTATTCTCCCAAGTAACAAGTGATAGGACAAGAGGTAATGGCCTCAAGTTGAGCCAGGGAAGGTTTAGATTGGATATTGGGAAAAACTTCTTCCCCAGAAGGTGGTCAGGCATTGGAACAGGCTGCCCAGGAAAGTGGTGGAATCACCGTCCCTGGAAGTGTTCAAAAACCCATGTAAAAGAGGCCCTCAGTGACATGGTTTAGTGGCGGATTTGGCAGTCCTGAGGTAATGGTTGGACTTGATGATGTTAAAGGTCGTTTCCAACCTAGTTGATTCTATGATTTCAACTGTATGGTCTCTTTTGTCTATTTTCTGCTAAATGTGGGCTAGACTGACTAAAGCTATTCCTTAGTCCAGCTAGATTCCTCAGGGGCCCCAGCACAAAGTGCGTGTTAAATTTGTCTTTGCTTCTCCATGTTCTTCCTTACCCTGCTATGAAAGAGGATATAGTAGATAGAGAAAGAGCCCCACTACCTACTGCATTTTGTTTCAACATTCAGCATTCTGATTCACATTAATTGTTTGTGAACACATCAGTTGTGACTTTGTGTAGTGGGTTCCGATATTCAACTGGGTTGTTTGTGTGTAATTAGTTTGAAAAACTAATTCTGTTTTGTTTGTTTTGGGTTTCTTCTGGGGGTTTTGTGTGGGGTTCCCCCCCCCCCAATGGATGCTGCAATCATTTCACCATTGATTTTTGTTTGTTTTAATGTTTTTTGTTCATTAGAGAAAGCCAGTAGTGCTGAAAGGAATGGAACTGGGCTCTTGCACAACCAAATGGACAGTAGATTACTTGAGCCAAGCTGAAGGATCTAAAGAAGTAAAGATTCATGTTTCTGCAGTGCCACAGATGGATTTCCTCAGTAAGAACTTTGTGTATAGGTACTTTGTTCCAAGGCCTCTTGTATTTTAAAGGCGTATGCTTGTAACTTTCAGACATACAGTGCATCTCTTTGAAGCCGAGGGTTTTGCTTTGTGAAAACTTTAAATTACGTATCAAAGTGCTGTCCTTGATTTCCCCATCTTCATTTCACAAATATATCAACACCCTGAATAAGTACTACAATGGTGAAAGGAGGGGCCAAATGGAGCCTTAGAAATGATGACATGAAGAAGCGTTACAAAGATATTTTGACAGAGCACTCTGGCAGGAAATTGGAGCCTGGCATATGCTGGCATTAATAAGAAAAGCAAATCAACCCCCCTTGCTACTATTGGTTCTGTGGATACCCTGATCTGCTATTTTGTTCTGGTTATATGGTGTGTTTTCAATGTTACTGAATAGTGTTAGTTTCTGACTCACCATGTATCTGAACCTCTTTGAACGCTGGCATGCAGCAGGCTTCCTATTCCACTCTAGGAGGGATGTTGCTGATTAAAACCAAGTTCCCTTCAAAGTTAGCATGTGCAGTTCTCGGAGTGTTTGAACTACTGGATGCAGCATGTTTCACCAGCTCTTTAATCTCGATGCGGGTCACATAAACTCGTGATCTCCTCTGAACTTCCTCTCATGTAGCTGCCAAAACATTTCTTCAGAGTTCGTCTAATCTCAGTCATTGTGGTGTTCTTCAAGGGAAATGCCTTTATTTTGCTTGTCATTTGTTTTCCCTAAGTGGGAGCAAGATGTGTTCAGTCAGTTATTAAGCAGGCAGAAGCATATGCTGTAAGTGTAAACCAACTACAAGTCTCTGAGTGGTTCAGGGGAAAAAAGCACATTATACTCATGCTGTATTCTGCTCACTGCATAAAGAAGTTTTGAGTCGTCTTAATTAGCTTGTACTTGAATGATTTTTGCCTTATCACCATATCTTATTTTCCCTGGTCTATTTTGTTTCTTTTTATAGTATCTCTTACTGTGAGTTCACATACAGTTGCTCTGGCATGCTAGTTTTAGCAGGTTTGTAGACAGCTGTGTGGAGGTGCTCTGATGGTACTTTGTTATAGCAGGTGTTAGGACTTTCAGCTACTTCACTTAAAGCTCAGGAAACTTTGATCCTTTCCACAGCAAGCCCCTCATTCTAAGATGAAGGGAGAATAAGTAGAACTAAAAGAATAGTAAACGGAGGATTTAACATGTGGTTTCAGGAATTTGAACTGATGCACGTGAGTAGTACTGCAGTCCTGTTGTAAGTTGCGTGCTCTTACCCCTGTCTTTGTGTTGGTTCTGGAGCTCATTCAGGCATGTTGTAATGTGCTGCAGAAATCTGAATGGTTTTCTGCTGGTTTAGCTTTGTAAGCAGGTTCCCCATCAGGTCAGATGAGTGCCAGTGCTAGCATAAGGGAGGAGATCAGACGATTAGGGTAGACAGCAAGGGCAGAGCTCTGGCAGCACCAGCATGCATCAGTTTAAGCTGTTGTGGAGCTGTGTTCTCATTTTCTTCAGTAGCAAATGTAAATAGGCATAATGTAACAGTTCAGCTGAAGTCAGAGGGTTGGGTTTTGTTTGCTTGTTTTTCCACTGACTTTAGTTGTTATATTTGGCTATTATAGACAAGTCTAAAATGCTTAAAGAAGTTGTCTAAGTACTGTGAGATGCAGGTCACATTCTGGTAGAGCGATAAAAGGATCACAAAAAATTTTGCTTAAGGATAGTTTCTTCTTAACCCTGGGTACTTGGTGTTTGCTTGAAATGTGATGTTTACATGCAATATATTCGTTATCCAGTGACACTTACTGTGAGATGGTGAGTTAGATGAACATAACATAGAATTCATAACAGTGAATACATATCCTTGTACTACTTGTGCTTGGCTGCCATTCAACTATAAACTGATGCCAAAATCTGTAATCGTTATGAAAAGCTCCCATTATTTAAATAAATATGTAAAGCTTCTATTGACTTCAGAGGGACAGGCTCTAATGCCCAGTGATTCTTTTTGAATCTTCTGAAGTTGTGTTTAATAAATTCATGGAAAACTGTAAAGAAACACTTGAAAATACCAAGATTTCCGTGTTTTGCTCAGCCAAAGTAGCACATATTTAAAAAAAATATATTTCAGATAACTGAAATAAAGTTTATACATCTACAAATGAAGATGGGTAGCTCTGCTCATGCAGAAAGTCGTAGCGGAAAATGTACAGATATAAAGATATGTATATCATCTGCAGTAGTTTTCTTGATGCTGAGCTTTTCTGCAAGTTCATAAAAGTGTCCAGTAAAGAAGCCTAAAAATGACACACTGTTAGAGACATAGCTTAAGCAAATAGTGTCAGGCATTGGCCACAGCTTGAGTCTAACTTGACTGCAAAGAAATTTCTTGCACTGTGACTCAAACCATTTAGCCATTTTAAGCTCAAGGGGGATCTTACTGAAGTGTATAAATAGTTGATGGAGTGAGTAAAGAAGATGGAGCCGGATTCTACTCAGTGATTCATGGTGACAGGACAAGATGCAGTGCACAAAATTTGAAATATGGGAAATTCTGTTAAACTATTAAAAAACCAAAAAAACCCCAAACCACACTACCACCAACAAAAATCCAACACAAAAAAAAACCCCACCAAAAACCTCTTTTACTGTGAGGGTGGTCAAACAATGTGTCTTCCTACTAGGAAGGAGAAAAATAACTGTTACAGCTGAACCCAGGACACAGTGGAACAGGTTTCCTGGAAAGTTTACGGAGTCTCCATCTTTGGAGATATACAAAACCCAACTTGATGCTGTCCTGGGTCATCTGCTGTACCTGACCCTGCTCTTGGCAAAGGGGTTGGACTGGAGGATCTCCAGAGGTGCCTTCCAGCCTCAGCAATTAGGTGATTCTGTTTGGATATACATGGGAATAGTTTACTAAAGCAGAGGTTTGTAAGTGTAGGATTTCTGTCTCAGTAGAACTCTTCAAACATCCACTGGAAACACTGATTAGTCATAGAATCATAGAATAGTTAGGGTTGGAAGGGACCTTCAGATCATCTAGTTCCAACCCCCCTGCCATGGTCCATGTTAAATAAATTGGGGGAAAAAAAAAAGCATCATATTAAATCTTCAGCTTATGATTTTAAACCTGGCATTTGTACACCATGTGTTGTTCATTGATTCATTGTATAAATGTAAATGTTTGTATTTCAGAACTTTGCCTTTTGATGTATTTGTACGAAGAGCAGCTGAAGTCAACCACAAGGAGTACTTTCTTTCTGAGGTAATTTCCTGAGTGTCACAGTTTCTTCTGTTGGTTATTTTGCCAGTATATGAAAGGGAAAATGATGAATTGTAAATTAAAGTCTTACTCCAGTAAAGCACTTGATCTCAGATGTAAGTGTTTTGTGTGGCTTGGAGCCAAGAGAAGAAGTGTGGGGAAAAGTATTTTTTCTCAGAAGTTGTTTTGTATGTGTACAGTATGGTTAACTTCAGACATCCTGTTTCTGTTAACAAAAACTGCTTACATGAGCAAACATTCCAGCATAAAAATTAGAAATCCAGCCTTGCTTTAGAATAATAACTGTATCATTTGCAGGAAAATGTCATGAAGATATTTTAGAGTTTGATTATATCTGCTATCAAAATACAAATACTGATTAATTGTAACATAATTTGTGAGTAGCAATTCTGTGGCTATCTTTATGTATCAGTGTTCAACAGAGGGATTTTCAGAGAACTGTGATTAGGAAGCAAACAGTTTTGAATGCAGATAGGCTTTTTACCTTTTATGCTAAGTAGTATGCTGTAAATTTTGAAACCAATTGAAATAGCTTCCTGCATCAGTATTCTGAAGAACTTAACTTAAAATCTGCATTTGCCTTGAGTCCGTTCAGTAACAGCGATACTGAAGCAGTTGACAAGTCTCCCTCCACTTTTCTCTCAGTTAACATTTTTTTCCCATTGCTTGAGATGAACAGCAGGGATCAGTAGAGTAAAGGCAGTACAACAGAGTAGCTGAATTTATAAACGCCATTTATTTACACAATGTTTTAATGAAGCCCTGCATTAGGTTAATGAGAAAATACAGATTTTCTAGTGTGTTTTTAATTCTTATTCTAAAACCACACCAATTTTCTTTTTGTGTTCTCTTCAGGATGAAAAGTACTATTTGCGATCAGTGGGTGAAGATGTTAGGAAGGTGAGTTATTTGAAATTACAGTTCTAGTACAGTAAAGTCACAGTTTATGAGAATTTTTAAAATCCTGCTGTCACCCTCTGGCTGTGTAGTACAGAAATACAACTTGATTATGGTCACTTGGCATGTGATTCTGACTGATATTTAAACCTAAGTGTCTAAAATAGTTGCTGTTATACAAGAGCTTAGCTGATCACCAGAGAGTACATTCTTCACCTCCCATTCTTTAGCTTTTCTTATAAACTAATATAAAGGGATTTCTGAAGATCTCTTGCTTCTTCAGTGTGATTACTAGCAGCCACGGTTCAAAGCAGCTCTCTGGCTTTTCTTATTAATATCCTTGGCCAAGTCAACGCTGGAAGGGTGACCACCAAAAAGCATTGCTCTTTTCAGCTATTCATCAATGCTGAAGTAGTAGCCCCATGTTTCATATGATGAGAAATGATAGTGAAGTATATATGCACCTTATTTTAATGTGCATATCTGGTTTTATAAGAGTTATATCCTTTGTGTTTCAGGATATTGCAGATATCAGAAAGCAGTTTCCTACTTTGGCAGAAGATGTTCAGATTCCAGATTATTTTGAGAAGGAACAGTTTTTCTCTAGCGTCTTCCGCATCAGCTCAGCTGGACTGCAGTTATGGACACATTATGATGTAGGTAATGCATGTGTTTAACATTAAATGTTGCAGATGGCATAATGGATTTAGACATGAAAGTGCAAATCTCTGACAAAATTCAGTTAATGACAAACTTCACGAATTTTTCAATAGTGAAACGAATGGCATTCAGTGGTACAGTGAATTTTAAATAGATGTATTGTGTGGGCAGTGTTTTTATGTCTAATTCCATACTTGTAAATTATGTTTGATTTTGTTCCCCCCCCCCCCTTTTTTCCTGTTTTAAGTTTCAGTTAAAAATCTAAAAAGCAGTAACTTCCAACATTTTAATCTTCAAGATTACCTTCATTTTTCTTATTCTAATAGCCAGATTGATTGTAATTGTACAATGATTGTGGAGATCTGCTGCTTCAATATGGTAGATTCCAAATAAGCTTGTCTTCTAACATTGTGCAGTATGATTCTGAATAAATGTATTTATAAGAAAAAATAGGGGTTTGCGTTATAATCGGGAAAAAGAATCCTTTATCAATAGAATGTCAGCAAAATGAGGTAGGGGTAACACCAGAAATGGAAAGGAATCCCAAATATACTTTGTATGATATTTTGCTGGTTTATATGTCTAAAGTGTGGTAGGTCTTTGTGTTTTAAGGTGGAAGAACTCAATTCCTGATTAAGGAAAAACCCAAAGTTGTTGGAAAGCAATATTGTGTTTCCAGATGCCCTAATTGTCAAGAATGTGCAGCTGAAGGGATAAAGTAACTTACATTCTTGAGGTTTTTAGTTTAACTATGTGTGGAAGCTCTTTTAGCTAATTCCTAACATGTGAAAGTTTTTATAATTCCCTCTTTTTAGGCTGATATTTTAGATTAGTAGCAGCATATGTATTCATTCTTAACTCTTGGCTGACATATCTCTTACTATGCTTATTCCAGGTCATGGATAACTTCTTAATCCAAGTAACAGGGAAAAAACGAGTTGCTTTGTATAGCCCTCGAGATGCACCGTATTTATATTTATCAGGTATGTGTGTCATATCTATCTAGTTCAGAGTTTGGTGATCATAGTTGCCTTTCCAGCTCACAAGTGTTGCACTGTACGAAAAAAAAGTCACTAACAGACAGCTTGATGTAAAAGAAGTCATTTGGTCCCCTAACTCTGATCCTGTTTACATTAGTCAAAGCTAACCATTATAGTGGTTAGAAATTTGCAAAGGAGCACAGCAGCTTTGCCTGGTTCTGTTTTCAGCACCTGTGGAGGAGTAGAGTGTTCTGTCTGGATTCAAAATGGTATTTTAAATGTCAGGGAAAGTGTCTTTTAGTGTTACAGGAGAAATATAGGCAACAGGAGAACATGTCTCTTCAGTAAATGAGGAAATCAGGTTTCCCTGGTTTTAGAAGAGTTAGAGCAATAAACCAGTCTTAAATTTGATTCAAGAACTGCCTTTTCCAGCAATGCGATAGTGCTTTGTTGCTGTTGGAAGAGCAGGAGTGTTTATTCATTACCTGTGAAAACTTTCCTAGGCACTAAGTCGGAGGTGCTGGATGTGGATAACCCAGACTTAGAGAAATATCCCCTTTTTGTGAAAGCCAAGCGCTATCAATGTTTTCTGGAAGCAGGAGATGTGTTGTTTATTCCAGGTAAGTAACAGAGTTCCTGACTGCAGTGTGTGTTTTAAAACAGTTTTCTTTGCAGTTTCACATTTCAGGGATGGTAAGACATTACTAAAGCATGTCTGTATTATAATTAGGGGCATCTAAAGACATTGGCAAAACTTGTCTACTTCTTCTAACTATACTTATTAGCCTAATAAAATGTATTATTTTATCTACCTACAAGTTTACTTTCCCTCAAGATTACACTATGCTTCTGAATTTGTGTTGTAATAGATTAGCACTATAAACTCAACTTGTGAAATCTGAAATCACTTCAGTGACCTGAGTTTTCTAATGACAGAGTTTGAGTGAATGAATTTGGGAGAATGAATTTCTGTTCTATAGCTCTGGCACTTAAGAACTGTGAGGCATGTGATTTGATGAGAATTACGGATGGTAGAGTTAGTGGATCTTCTAGAAGTTTATAATCACCTTTGGAGGATGGGAAGACAAGTCCTAATAATTTTTCTGCACAAGCAGAAAATACAAAGCTGCTTTCTGGGCTAAGATGATGAAATCCTGGTGATTAGGGAAAGGCAGTTGAACTGCTAACTACTCATTGAACTGCTCCTACTTGTTGTTGATTTTTTTATTTAAACTCATTATGAGATTGTGGCAGATACTTACTCTGTTGCTTTTCATGTTATCTGGACAATATAAACAGGCTGGTAAACAAGAATACAGTAGATTTTTAGGAAGTTTTAAAATATATTCTTAGCCTTGGACTTGTTACTAAATTTTGATCTTACTATTTATGATTCTCTCTAAAGAAACTTTTGATTACAGTTAGTAAAAGGTATGTCACTGTTGCTAATGTCAGCATACATAATTTCTGTTTTGTTCTATGCAGTGCAGATATTAGTTTGTCTTTGCCAGTAAGTGTGCTGGTTCAAACTTAAGACACATTCAGCACTCTTATAAATGACTGGGGAGTATAAGGATTTTTGAGTCCAGATAAAGGTGCTAGCTTTGTCAGCATTCTGGAATGTATATCAGTGAAAAAAGATGCTCTTTGAGAAATACATGTGATTATTATGGAGAAGGTAGAAGCAGCCCCCTCTTCCTTACCTGAAAGAAGCTTTGTGTTCATTTCTCAGAATAAACTTTTCTGTCTTCAGCACATTCAAGCAACTAAACTGCAATAAACATGGCATTCAGTCTCTTAGCTTTAAACTGAAATAGGGTAAAAACACCATATTAAACTTGTTTTTAAAATGTACTCGATGGGACAAAAATGTCTTTGCTTCCTTACCACAGCCATGATGATTTAATTGAAAAGCCTCGTGACTTTACTATGAAAAGATGAGCAGCATGCAAATTGCTAATCTTTTCATAGTAAAAATAGTTTCATAGGGTGATGTGGCCGTCACTTGTGGTTTGCATTAACGCTTGGACAATCTGTGCAAGGTTAAGGACTAAATCTGTGAAAACAGCTATCTTCATTCAGAGAGAAATGAGTGAACAGGGAACATGTCTTATTTTCATCCTACACATGCTTATGGTTTGCTTATATTTGAGTATTTCTTTATACTTCAGCACGTGTTACTTTAGTGTGAAGTTATGGATTGATGTGAATATCTTGAAGAACTTCTTAAATTGGTACAATGCAATATACTCAGGGATGACTATTTACAAATAAACAAGAAATACAGCATTTGAGGCTTTTCCTCACCAAGCTCTAGTTTGGGTGAGTCTGACACTTGTTACGAGTCACATGGAAGTTTCAGACAGTAATTTTAATCTTAGACATTTTTCTTCCTACAGCTTTGTGGTTCCACAATGTAATTTCTGAGGAATTTGGAGTGGCCCTGAATGTCTTTTGGAAGCACCTTCCTGCTGATTGCTATGATAAGAATGACACTTATGGGAATAAAGATCCCATGGCAGCCTCTAGAGCTATACAGATCTTGGACAGGGCCTTGAAAACACTAGAAGAACTACCCGAGGAATATAGGGATTTTTATGCTCGGAGAATGGTGTTACGCATCCAAGAAAAAGCCTATAGGAATGATTACGGATAAAACACATTTTAATTCAGCAAGCTCCTGTGAAAGTAGAATTGTATATTAATATGGAAACTGTCCATGTGTACATACATAAGCTTTCTGTATGACCAATAAAAACTCTGTTGATGAACATTCATCTATAACAAAGTTTGTCTGGTAGACTTTTAGATTTATTTTCCCTCGTGTGCAGTGAGTGCACAGTCTGCTTGGTCTGGAGTCGCTCTGTCTTCTACAAGGAGGTATATATTTCAGTGCCTGTACTTACAACTCTACTTTTTTGGAGTGTTCTACTTAAATTTTTCTTAACAAAAGCCTTTGTATCGGGCTGGGCTGACAGCATGTATGCTTAGAAGTAACTGCATGTCTTTCTGAATGCTATCTCGTTTACTAAAGTTTAGGAAAGCCAGAGTGGTTTCTGAGGTGGTCAGTGAAAGCCAATTGGTGGTTGGTTGTAACAGTCATGGTTTCTTTGAGTAATAACCTGGTAGTAACGGGGAGTTTCTGCTCCCCCTTGTGATGCAACTGAGTGGTCATGGGAAAAAAGCAAAAGCTAATCATGCAAGGCTAAGCCTGGGATTGTGCAGCAGCTTGACCTCAAGGTAAAATGATTTACTCCTTTCCTAGCTGAATTGTGTATTAAGCAGGAAACCTTGTTTGTCACTGTCCCAGTGCAGTCGGGCGGCATTGCTGTTTCTGCAGCTGTGAAACACTTGCATCTAATATGCCCACAAATCCATACAGCTACAGTCTTGAAATATGAAATTAAGTTCCTAGTTATGGAGTAGATGTAGAATCTCTCGGGGGCAGTATTTGAGATGCACTATGTTATCATGAAAGGGGGTTGCATCACACCTTTTCGGATGGAGCCTTTTGTACAGGCATTGTAGATGGTTACTTTTCAGCAGATTGCGGTGCTTACAAAAGCCTTGTGAAATAAAGATGGGCATATCACAGAAAAGATAGGTTGTCATTGTCCCTTTGAAATCCCTCCGATGTTACTTGTGCTGTTTGGGGCACGCTGCATTTATCTGACTTAGGTCAGTCTGTTACTTCTAGCAGTGTTTTTTGAGAACTATAACTTGTCAGAAGCTCTTAGACTAAAGCGATATGTAGTGTTAATAAAGTGATGGGGAAAAAATCTTTCTCCAGAAGAGTTGGAGACTGCAACACTGTGCAGATTATTCTTCTAAACCTGTTCTTCTTGGCAGTTCAACACAGTGAAAATAGTCTGCTACCATGTGAATGGGCACCCGGCCATCTTAATGAATAGGCTTGAATGGAACCAGCCAAGCGATTCAGATGGGCATCATTGTATGTTCTGAGGGTAGAATTTAAATTTGGGTTCACAAATAGGTCTCCCAAAATTTTTGTTCTAAACCAAACAAGGACTGCTTGTGCATACTGCTGAGACACAAACTGTTAGGCTGGGGAAGCCTCTTGCCTTTGTTTGGACTGGTAATGTCGAGGGCCCCATCTGAATTGCAGAGGTGTACAGAGCATATTCTTTGTGTGTTAGGACTAAATGGAGAGGCTCAGAGAGCTTCCAGGGCTAGACAAAGCTGTGTTCCAGCATTGTGCCTGAATAGCTATCCCTTTAAACTCTAACCACCGGCAGTTTCTCAATATGCTGGTACAGGGAAGTACTGTGCTGATCCCTCATTCTGCTGTTTCTTAATTCTCCATTCCCAAAACAGAGGTACTAGCTTGGTGTTCTCAGCAGCCCTCAACATTCATCTATAAATAAAGCAAGCTTCATTTACCAGCAGTCAGTGCATGAGCAATCTGCTTATGTCTCAGCTTGTGAGAAGTTGTCCTGGTTCAGAATTCCTGTACGTGATTCTTTTCTCCTCTAGCCAAAAATGTATCTTTCCAAACTGGAGACTTGGATGTCTCCGTGCAGACAACACAGGAGTTGAAGATACATGTTCTGAGACAGTAACTTTTACAAGAGATTCTCTGTTAGTATCATTCAATAACCAAAGATTCCAGTGTTCTAGGATAGATGAAATACTAGATTTTTTTTTTTGACAGTTACCTAAGTTTGTGGTACACTTGTATGCTAAGATTTCCTGTTTTCCTTTGGATCAGACTCTAGGAGTGAGGATAGATTCTGAGCTGTGTGGTAATTCCTGAGAGTAATGATCTCTTTTAAGTGGTGATTCCCAAGGGAAACAAGAGTGGATTACTTCCTTTCCAACTGCTCAGATCCAGACCTGTTCCTAGTCAACATTTTTAAGAGCAGATTGAAAACATTAAAAGAACTGCTCAACCATGTAAAACATGCAGCTCCACGTGCACCGCTGTGTTCATACAAAAAAGCTCAGAAGCTCTTGCTTGCAATAATAACACAGATCATGGTTATGGACAGTTTTTGCTGTGAAAACATTCATATTTCAGCTGTCGAGCAGTGCATGAATCGCTTAAAACTTCAATCACACAAAATCAATGCATTTCTTATGATGGGGAATGAGAAAGAAGGGCTGTGCAGAGAGCATGTAAGGTATGCTTACATACCTTACTTTATCTGACACCCAGGCTTGGGAGTATTGCTCAGAGTATAAACTCTGGTGTGGGAGAGACAAAGAGCCTTGTTTTGCACTTCAGCACTGGTATGACCCTTGACTGTTTTCTGTGTCTTGCAGCAGAGCTTTCGCTAGAAACAACTCAGCTCTGAAGTGCCAAGTTTAACAAAAGAAACTAACAGTTGTGACTGAAAGTGCTCTCTGAAAACTTAAGAAAAGAAGGAAAATTTATTCTCAACCTTAAAGTAATGGCATTCTGCTCCTTTTCAAGTATGTGAGATGTTTATATACATGAAGTAAAAACCAGATAATTTATTTTTCCCTTTTGTTTTACCAGATGCTTTTCTGGTGATTTGCTTAAGTAGAATTTGGCATTCCTTGGGTCATTTAGAAACATATAACGAAGCCCTAATGACAGGAAACAACAACAAAGCCATCACTACTTTATAACCCACACTACATTACATGCAAAATGACTGCCTGAATCAGTTTTCCACGGTTTCTAAAGTGATGTGGAACAGCTAATCCTGTGCAAGTGTTTTTTGTCAGAGGGAGGAGTGAATTATGCCGATAATCCTGACTAAATTTATTCTATCATCAGTAAGTGTATGCCTGGCACTGGGAGAAGCAGTGCCTGTCCTGTCTACCACATAGGCATTACAGGATTTTGCATTACTGGCTTAACGACTTCATGTTTTTTATTTGAGTTAAAAACAGTCACCCTTCATCTGAACAGAGTTAAGAGATCAAGACGACCAACAGAAAGCCAGCTTTAGTCTTAAGGTCTCCATCAGCAATATTTAAATGTGTCTAAATTTTCATCAGGTTGTGAGCACCAGAAGTGAACTTTTGTTTTTTTTAATCTACCATCCATACAAAAAAGAATTGGATTTCAATGTAAGATTAAAAATACTGTGAAGAAGTAACTCCAAACGTGATTTGAAGCGCTCTCTCTTGTGGCTTGCAGTCTAAGATATGGGCCTTTCCTCTTCTATTGCACAGGAACATGTTTGTGAACTCTACTAGCCAGGGATGTACCTAAAAATGTGGCTCACAACACATCACACACCTCTCAGAATTTTTACTGTTCTTTAACTTCTCTCTTGTATTAACTGGTAAGACCCCATGAAATTTAAAATGAGCATTCAAGGTAAATGGATGGATATACTTTAACCTCAGTGCTTCAACTTTCAGTCTGTACAAGACAACAAATATTATTTATCTGCAGAGATGAAGGAAGTCTTAGCTTAGCAAAGACACCATTGTAAGAAGCACCATACGAGGGAAGAAAAACCAGACAATGTTTTCTTTCTGCAAATAACTCAAAAAGAACCTGTTGGGAAAATCTGAGTGCATGATCATGAACAATCACTTTTAGCTGTGAATATCCACAGCTGTAACATCTTAACTCCCAAACTGACTTAGCAGTCTTATTTAAAATAATTTCTATATCTATTTAAATACACACCACTCCTGTTAGTTGCATCCATCAGCAATAATAATTTAGTAAGGTAGAACATGGTGAGCTCACCATAAAGTGCTTGTGCTAACATAAGGGAGGCAGCAGGATGTTATCAATGGGAGGACAGAAAAGATTGGTCCTTTCAGCAACATGTTAAGGCTTGGACCCTTTATCACCTTTCAGAATTAGAGGCCAATACTGATTTATGCAGCAGCATTTACAGAGATGCAATTATATTAGTCCTAGATATGAAGAAGATTACTGAAGTTTCTAGTATTTAAGATGCACACAAAATCAACTAAGTCATATAGAAATCTGGACAATTTCACAGAATCAAGCCTTGTTTTAAAGGAATTTAACAGCACAGCCTAAAACGTTTTAGCATTTCTCAAAATCTGAAGAATGTCTATTGTATAAGAAACAAATATGTAATATGAAGAATACCAGCTATTACGGACTATTGTACAAAGGACTGTGTAGTGTGACTCACTCCGTTCAAAACCAGAAATGTCTTGAACTAAACCTCTGTAAGCATGAGACTCACGGAACTTTAGGTATTCACCTCTAAGCTTATTAAAAACTGCCTTTACAGTTAACATCAAGAAACAGGGATATACAAACTAAGACCCATTTCGTCCTAACATGGAAATGCTCACACCCTTGGGTACTTCATGCCAGCTTTTCCATGTACATGAGATGCCAGTAAGTTGTTCTAGAGTTACAGATGCTGACGACACACTTTTCTTCCTTGAAGAAAAGCTAACAAATAAATCCAATTTTTTTTAAACTAGGTCTCTACAACGCCTGATAAAGCTTAATCCACAAAACTTAACTGCACATTCCTTGTTTAATGGCTTTGCATTCACATCAAAGTGGTTTCACCCATTAGAAGTAGTTTATTTTCTACCTGGTTTGCAGAAGTTATTATTAGCATGCTTTGTAGTGAATGACAGAGGCACATTCCAACAGAGTACTACAACTGTTGAGAGAATGAAAAACAACCAGTCAGTTTTCCCTCCACAACATGAGGTCTCACAACAAGATTAGTTTTACAACAAAGAGCTTAGTCTTCAAATTAATACAACACTTGAGCCTATTCTATTTAACAGTTATTGTAAGCAGCCTCCATCAAACAGGAGGCTGTTTGTTAATATTTTCACAGGACAGCTATCTAGAAACTTCTGAAGACAATGTCAATATTTTAATAGCTGTTTCCAAAAGCTTGCAACAACCTACTCCTGTTTTGGCAGAATTGTTTAGAAATTGGTCTGTGATATGCGCTGTTACTGGATAGAGCAAGTTTTAGCATACCCAAGTTAGTCTGGTCAGTTTAAAACTGAGAGGGGAGCTAGATCAGGGCTGTGTTCTGGGGTTTTTGTTGTTATTTTTTTTAAAGTTTACTTTATGAGTGGATAATTAAAGATATTTAAAGCTATTTGTAGGCTTCCTATTAAAACCACTTGGTTAGGTGACCCGTATTTCCTTTACAGAACAAAGAGGTGTGCAACCTCTGCAAGAGTTGTGAAAACGCTGTCTCCAGTGAACCGTGTAAGTTTTAATGATGCCAATAGAAGAAAGATGACTCAGGACTTTCTTCCCACAGTGTCACAGGAAGCAAGAAGCAGGGGAAAGAGTTTGCTAAGCCATCAAACACAGGAACAAAGTGAATATAATGCGTTTTTCCAGAACTGAGCCACGATAGTTTGGGTAATCTTCACAGTGTTTTGTTAACTTGCTTTTGTATCCCTATACTTCTAGAAAACCCGAAACCATTTTAAGCTACTGGTTCACTGTTAATAGCTGCAGTTGTCTTTAAGAGTTATTCTAAAATTTATTTGTAGATAAATGGGGAGTTAATTTTAACAGTAGAAAGGTTCCACTAGTTTATTCGTTCATCTTTCAGTAATTCTTTCTAAAGAACATGCAGGTTTGGGGCCTGAACTAGATTAATCTTTTGTATCTGATTAGTCCAGCTTTGTGTTTAATTAAAGGTGGGGTTTTTTCCTGTATGAAAACTAGTCTGTGAAAATAGATTTTTGTGTGGCTCTAAAAGCAATTAGTGCAATGCATTTAAAGGAGATAATAGTTTTAAAAACTGAGGCATTGTGAAACAGCTACAGTCAACAGAGTCTAAAGTTTTTTATGCAACTTGTAATATATTAAGTACTTACGGCTCTATTTAGATCAACATCAATGCAACAATTAGCAAGAAAAACCTCACCAGTCCAACGCAGGGATAAAGACAGCTCTTGACATGAAAATACAGATATTACTGCTGGTCTTTCAAGAAGTTAGTCAAAGCAATAGCCAGGTATATTGAAACAGCAATAAGCTACACACTCATAAAAATTCTTGGTCACTTAACATAGCTACCTCAAAATTTTCAAACCCCGAGGTGAAATGTCTTATCACTAGAACATAAACACAATGAATTAATGGAGCTTTATAGCAACAGAAAAGGCAAGGCGCACATAAGGAATTAAAATGGATTGGCACTATTATTCCAAAGGTGAATATTTGTGACTTTGTTTCAATTAGGGGAAACGTTACAAAACTGGAAGATTTAATTAACTAATTATAAGTTTTCACCAAAATATATAACTAGGATTCTAACAAGCTCTAACAATTAAAATTTTCCTTAAGCCAAAAAACTAACCTCACATTGGTTATTGACAAAGACCAAAGCTTTTAACCCTACTAATACTAAACTGAAGTATCCTGACATTTGAATGTCTTGAGTACTTGAAACTCCCATTAAAGGCAGTATATGACATTAGACATCCAAGACTAAAACTTTTGCCAATAGCTTGAGAATAAATGTTCACATTTAACAAAAAAAACCCCAACCACGTATAGAATAGTTCTTCATAACATTTTTTTCTAGGAATAAATGACATCTGTTGTAGATATGGGGTCCCAAATCTCCCTTTTAAGCTACTGGAATTTATATATAATACCTATCAGCTATGCAGGACTGATCTAATATTCTTTTCAGAAAGCATCTGCTCAAAGTTTTAAATCTAGGTGAAAACATATACAATGTTAAAAGTGCTTTTCCAATGAATACACTATTCAGATACATACAGTCTCAAAATACTTCATGAACTCTGAAATGGTTATCTAAGGAAGGAACATCATCAGCAAAATGTAGTTGATCATTTACTTCCACACCAAATCCTTCAAGTATCTGTACAAATTTCTCGTGCTCTCTCCCAATCCATGACCTCATTGTGTCAAACACTTGGTATGGCGTAACATGAGCATGAACTTCAATTCCTGTCTCCGCAAGTTCTTTCAGCACTTCAGGGTAAGTAACCCAAGTATTGCTTCCTCCCGAGTGACCACCATCCAACCAGTAAATTGCTTTTATGTTTTTTAAGAAGGCATCTGTATTCTTGTCTTTTTTAGCTTCCTTCAGCTCATAAAGCAGCTGGTTCAAAACCACACAACCTTTACTGAAGCCAATCAAAGTAAATGATGCTGCACCTACAGCAGACGGTACAATGAAGTTCATAGCAGAATTATTAGAGCATTCACAATCTCTTTCTGTGGATGAGCCACCATTTGTTGTAGGAACAGACTGCGGCTGTGATTTACAAGCAGCTATTTTTGCATCCTTGCTGACACCATGCATGCTTTTCTGGGACAGCAGAATATTCTGAGAGAGTCTGAATGCATTAACTAGCAATGCATGGAGATGCTTGAAAGCTCCTAAGTCAGTGCTGTGCTCTGGTGCTCCAAACATGTTGCTCACCACGAAGTTGTCATAACAACTGAATTTGTGCAGGTGCATTCGAGAACATTTCACAACCCAAATGAAGCTATTAGGGAAGCGGCGAGCAAGTATGGTAGCAATGTTTTCAAAACTCCAGTGCTCCCACTGAAAGTTTTCTGGGTGGCAAGACATGACATCGTGATAGTTCTGAAAAATTGAAAAAGAGACATGTTACTACACTGTGAAAATACTTCAGTTCTGCCCAGTGTACTTACATGCATAAGAAAGAACTGCAACTAACAGAGAAACATGCATTAGAGAGGTGGTCGCTCGCTAGGCTTCCAGACCAAGAAACACATTAAAGAAACTGGCATACTTAGATTTACTTATTCTACTTTAATATTTATTACTATGCATTTTTAATACCCCCGATATTAATACAATAAAAATAAGCACATGGAAGTATTCATAATTTTTCTTGACTTCACTCCAAGAGAAAATTAAAGTATTATTCAACTTAGTGTGACGCAGAATACATCATTTCACTGTATTATCTCCACCTGAAGAAATACTGATTATCTTATAATAAACAAACAATAGAATTAAAACTTTGTAATAATTTTCTATCTTTTACACAGATTAAAAAAAAAAAAAACCACAACCCTCTTATTCATCTGTAGGGAGTCTTTATTGCCGTTGTTCACATCCATATGGGGCATAGATGGAAAGAAATCAACTCCCAAATCATGAATGATCCTCACCTCTGAAATCATAATGGCAGAGAATACCGATTCATTTATTTTCTTAAGGAATAAAGCCATACCCAGGAATGGAAATCAGAAAGGTTTTATTAGGCCATCCCAATCCTTAAAATGAAAATCCACTAAGTCCTGCACCTTTACCTTACAGAAAAGGAAAGGTTTTTCCCTAGAACAAAAAGACACTAACCCTGCTTTTGAGCAGTAATGGCTTTTGAGATGAGCTGACTCCCCAGAGGATGTATGTTACAGAGGTCAACCACATGCTTAGTGTCAGCACTTCAGAGTCTCTTTCTTGTCAACTCAGAGACAACACGCGCCTTCAGGACACACCGAGGAACCATCAGCGCCCATGAAATGCCGCAGGACGGTGCCTGGGATGTTTGTACACCTGCACAGAGACGCCGTGCTAAGCCTGATGAAGGCAACTTGCCATCTTAGCATTTCGTTTCCTTCCTCTGCTGCTCTTTGATACATGTTCAGACATTGCCATCACCGCCAGAAATGTCAATCTCAAGCAGTACTACAGAAGATGACTCCCCCTCCATTGCTGCTGCATTTCAGGCTTCAAGAACGGCTCATTCCCGCTATGTTTACCGGACGGTAACGGGCAGCGAGCGCCCAGAGATGCTTCCCCAGGGCAGCGCTCTGACTCCCCGCCGCGGGATCGCCGGCAGGCCGGCGGTGCCGCTTCCCCTCTCCCGGCCCCCGGTCCACTCCCGCCCGCCATCGCTCAGCGCCCGCCGCGCCGTACCTGCACGTCCCCCGGGAAGTAGACAACGTGATGCTGTTGCGGCGGGGCCGGGCCGCGCGGGGCCGGCGACAGCAGCAGCAGCAGCTCGTTGGCCCGGTGCGGCTCCGAGCCCGGCACCTCCGGCAGCCGCAGCCACGGCGGGCTCAGCCGCGCTGAGGAGAAGCCCGCGCCGCCGCCGCCACCGCCGCCACCACCACCCCCCGCAGGCCCCGCGGCGCAGGCGGCCGGCGCCCCGCAGAGGCTCATGCTCCTGCCCAGGCAGAGAGCAGCGGGGCTGACGAGCCCCCGCAGCAGCGAGGCAGCGGCCGGCGGGCAGCGCCTGCTCATCGGAGCGCCAGCCCCGCGCCCCGGCGGCTGCCTCCCGCCCGCGGCCGGGCCACGCTCCGCGGTGCGCCTGCGCGGCGGCACCACCGCCCCCCCTGCTCCCCGCCCGGCCTCCATCTATCGGCGCCGCCCGCGGCTCCCTCCGGAGACCCGGCAGGGGGCGCCGGGGGCGGAGCAACGGCGCGTCTAGTTCGGCCGTGACGTCCCCGAAGCCTTTAAACAGAGCGGGGCGGGAAGCGGGAGCCGTGAGGCGGCGGGCGAGCAGTGCTGTGTGTCGGCGGTGTGCTGCGCCCTTGGGGTGCTTCTCAGAGCCTCCTCAATGCCGTGTCCTATGGCGGGCTCGGGCACCAGCGCTCCACCAGATGGGCTCACGTGTGGGCTTGTTCCTGAGCGCTACCAGGCTCCTTACTCCTCAGACTGTGTGGTACGCCCAGTGAGCCCGCGTCGCTGCCGGTCCCTCAGGCTCACCCTGCCCCTGTGAAAACAAAAGTTGAGGTGGTGGTGTCCAGCTGGTGTCCTGCCTGTGCTGCCTTGTATTGAAAGTAGTGCTGGGGGTGAGTCTTAATGGAGGAGGGCCGCTAAAACGAAGAGCGCTGGAGCAACTCTCCTATGAGGAAAGGCTGAGAGAGGTGGGGTTGTGCAGCCTGGAGATTACTCTGGAGAGATCTTATTGTAGCCTTTCAGTTCTTAAAAGTGGCCTATAAGAAAGATACTTTTTAGCAGGGCCTGTTGAGATAGGACAAGGGGTGATGGTTTAAACTAAAAGAGGGGAAATTCAGGCTGGGCATGAGGAAGAAATTCTTTACACTGAGGGTGGTAAAACACTGGCACAGGTTGCCCAGAGAGGTGGTGGATGCACCATCCCTGGATACAGTCAAGGCCAGGCTGGATGTGGTTGTGGGCAACCTGACCTAGTTGAGGATGTCCCTGCTCACTGGTTTAGATGACCTTTGAAGGTCCCTTCCAACCCAGACTATTCTGTGATTCTATTTTATGATTTATTACTTAAATGTGTTGGTTGTATTAAAAAAACCCAGACCAACAAACAACCAAAACCCTATATGCTTACTTTACTTTGGCTATACTAGTGCTTCTACATTGAAGAAAAGCTTTCATGTGTACCATTATGAGAAACTCTGCATTTTACATGGTAAACAAAGCAAGGAAACAGCCTTTCCTTTAAAGGTTCCCTAAATGAGCCTTTCCTTTATTTCTCAGCATTCCTGGTTGGTTTGTCTAGAATTTTTCTATTTCATGTATTCATTCCTTTGTTCTGTTTTCATAGCCTAGTTAAAAATGCTTACATGCAAACCTGGGAAACTACTAGATACCAAGTCTGCTTGTTACTGGTTGAGTCAGTAGTGCAAGAAAGCAAAGTTGATTTGAACAGTGGTTGCATAATTGAGTAACTTGCATCAAACTATTGACTGGTTTCTTCTTGCTGGAAAATTCAACAAATGTAAAGGAAATAGGGTGCTATTAAGCTTATTTGCCAGTGTGGCAAGCTAGTAATGTGCAGAGTACTTTAGAGTGGCTTATTTTCTAAGATTAAGTTCTAGCCTGCATGGTTTTGCTCATGGAGATTCAGTTTGAGCAATGATGTGTTCATGGTCTACTCAGCACACTTGTACTTTTCATGAGTATGGCTTTGGGTTCATGACAGGGCAAGCTGAACAGTTCTTACTTTCCTTATTGCAAGGCTCATCCAAAGGCTCTTCCAGAAAGCAGACCTGCACCTTGACATTGAGGGTCCATATACAAGCTCAGAAGAACATTGTGTTGTGATCTGTACTTTGAGGTTTCATTGTCTATTATATAAACAATATGTATTTTTCTTTACTTTCAGCAGTCTGTACAAAGTTGATGCCTGTCCTCTTCATCAAAAGGGTAAGACATTTTAAAGGATATTTTTTCACTTTGTGTGTTTCCAGGGATAACGGGTTAATAAAAAGGTTTTGGTGACTTCTCTGTCTTATAGGTGTTGTTTACTTTAAATGTCTTCTTTTAAAACTTAGCATTACTATTTCTTGTGTGGAAATTATATTCGACATTGTTAAAGCTTTTTTTCTCAAAGCCTGAAAGGGAAAAACTTTTGACCACCAGAAGATGGTGCTGTGCAGCATGGTTTGAAAAATACGCAGCAGAAGAGCCCTCAGATTGTAATAGCTTTCACGTCTTGAGAGCCTGATATTAGAGGTACATTTCAGCGGTGCTTTCTTTAGTTTAGAAGCTGATTAATACAGGCAGTATTTCTAGTACGTTTATAGCAGAGTTAGTGACCTTTGGAACTGGAATTCCTTTGTGAATTCCTGCCTATGCTCCCAGGAGTTTAAAACTGAGCAATTTAGAACCATGGCGTGTCCAAGGCTGAAAGATGTCTCTGGCGATGGTCTAGATCATCTGACCTGCTTAAAACAGGGTCAGCTAGAGCAGGTTACCCAGGACCGTGTCTAGCTGGGCTTTTGAATATCCTGTTCCAGTGATTGATCACCCTTGTGGGAAGAAAGGTGTTTTGTTGATGGTTAAACACTTTCCTGTTCTAAAATGGCCCAAGATGCTGTTGGCCGCCTTTGCTACAAGGGCATATTTCATGTTGTGTCTTGTTTATTTATCACTTTCAATTTCCTGTACATCATGTAGGAAATCTCAATGTTTAATCTGTTTGCACAGCCACCAGGATAACAGATTTCAAATATCCACTTTGAAGAGCCACAGAATAAGTCAGGTATAAGAACTTAAAACGCTCTCTGATGAAGTTTCAGGCTGTGTTTGAGGAAAAAAGGTAAAAATAGATGTCTGTATCAGCTCCTAAACTTAAGCACGTAAACCTGGAGTTTGATTTTTCTGAAAAAATTGAGTTATTTAACATGCTACCTACTTGTATTAGAAATCAAATGGTGATGGTCCAAATCTCTGTCACATACTTAGAAATAACACTTAGCTTGACTATCTGGAGGAACAGTAGTAAAGGTAGCATAAGTAAAGATAAAGATAGCAAGTAAATGCTTGCAACTGTGGGACCCTATTTCACCCTTGTTTTTGCACAGACTGTGGTGCCTTGCCTGCAGGAAGGTGAGGCTGCACTGGGGTTGGTGGGGCTCTGTACAGGAGGAAGATTCATTTAGGAAGAAAGTCAGGCTCAAGGTTCCTTGAGTGTTAACTTTGTAATTTCCCCAACCAAACCCTTATTTTCCTTCTGGTTTGAGTTTTTGGGGTATAGTTGCTGAGTGATTTCTAGATTTTTCTCAGTGAGCATGCCCTAAGGCTATAATCTTAGTGGAAACTTTCACCATGCCTCTGCTAATGAAGCAAAATTATTAAGGAAAAAAACCTCTAGCTCACTTATGCAATGTTTATTTCAGTTCATGCAGGTGGATTTTCTTAATCCGATTCTGAGCAGTTCTGGTCCATGCTGACACTAAAACTTTTAATTAGAAGGGCTAATGAAACCTTGTCACTTCTGTTCCCTATTAGGTATTGTGCTACAGAAATACTAGGTGAGACCTGCTAATATACAAGCATAAGAAAGAACACAAGTGGTCTGCTTTTCTCAGATGAAGCAGATAATTTTAGAAGATTGCCCACCAAAGTATAGAACAATATAATGCCTGTGCTCTGAAAGTCTGGTTGCTTGGACCTTGATTGCTAAGGTTTGCTTACACAGGCGCAACTCTTTTATGATTAATGAGATCTGATGAAGTAGTAAGGATCCATCTAAGAGAAGTGGTTAGGAGAATGAGAGCTTCCATTTTAGTAACTATTTTTGAGAAATGTTAATAATTACTATCAGTAGCATGAAAAAAATTATCTGTGCTTTTTTCCTCTTTTTGCCTATATTTGCCTTATCTGTTTTTTCCAAATGAGAGATTAGCTTGTCCAGAAAGGTTTGCAGACATTATTAACATTCTAGTAACAGTTATTTATGGTAACCAAAGGTGATGCTGGTACTTCTGCCCAGAAACCTTTATACAGTGTGTTCATGATGCAACTGTTACCACATAATTAAAGTAAATATATAAGGTGGCATACAGGCTTTCATCTTCATCCCAAATGTTACATGAGCATTATGGGAGAGCATGAAAATTAGTCCATATCTCAGCCAGAATTCAGATACACACAATTATCAAAATAATCAGACAGACTCTTTTGGTTATAGGAAATAATGGTATACATAACATGTTTTTTCCACTTAAAATGGAAAGCGCCAGCCTACTCCTACTTTCAGGAAGATACAGGAAATGTTCCATGACGTAATATAAATTTCAATGGTAGAGTGATTGCTCTGAGTTTGCTTCTGATCTTTCTCATGTGGCTGTTGCAAAATGTAAGCAGATTCAATAAACCTGAGTGAACCAATCCTTACAAATATTACCCAATGTAGGCATGAAAGTCGCCACTTTGAGGGGCCTCTGCCAGCCTTCCTGTTTGTCCTGTTGTCTGTGATGCTTTATTCCTGCTTTCTATTTTCAGTCAGGAGCCAAGCACTGTGTTGCTAGCCTGTCCTGCATGCCTGCACTGTGCAGGTCACTGCTCACTTTTGCTGCCTACGATATGTTGGACAGGGAGGTAAAGCGCATAGTGGGTTTTCTCATGATTCTGCAGAAATCTTCACATATATCTTGGAGTTTGGCAGAAAGAATGTGTGTGTCATGGTTGATGAGCAGTGATGAAAGACATGCATATCAAAGTTAATTCCTCTGGAGAGAACTACTGGCTTATTCACCAAATCAGTCTCTCTGAGATCCCATATCGACTTTTGTGGCTGCCTGCAGAGTGGTTAGTTTCATCTGTCAGAGGCAACTGTACCTGCAGTTTCTAAGTAGAAAAAGATTACTGCAAAAGTAATCAATCAATCAAAGCACTTTTTTCTGGAATCAGTTATGTTTCATTGCCTTTATAACTCCTGTACTAGCCCTGTGCTTTCATTCAAAGCATGTTCAAACAGCACAGAATATAATTCTGGTTACATGTATTTTCTCAGACCAAGAAAATAAGTTGTAGGGTTTTTTTAATCATACAGTTTAAATTAGAGCATTTTGATAGATGCTTCATCAAAATTCTAGATAAAGAACAACTGTCAGGTGCTGTGACAATAATATCTTTATTGTCTATTTTAGATTAGATTGTCTATATTAGATATAATATCTAATATATGAATTTCTATCAGTTCATAGGTAATAACTGTAGTATTTCATGGTACTTCAGTGATCTTCAGAAAAGCATGCTTCCTGCCCAACTAATGTGCAGTGTGCATATACACATATTTGCATATCTTTGT
The DNA here is from genome assembly GCF_004027225.2 of Strigops habroptila. Lineage (NCBI taxonomy): Eukaryota > Metazoa > Chordata > Aves > Psittaciformes > Psittacidae > Strigops > Strigops habroptila. Next base: position 12,134,618 of record NC_044281.2, on the reverse strand, counting down.
ATTACATTTTCTATGTGAATTTCCTTTTTAACATTTTTCAGCTGTGTATGCATTCAAATTGGTAGTTTGCATTTTGGCAAAGGATTGGAATAACTGTGAAAACACCTGTTAAATACTGATAGGAAACTCCTTTGCAGTTGATATGCAGCTGTGTCTTTCACTATCAAGCATAAGTGGCAGGCCTGGCTCATCATTCTTTCAGGTATAGTAACACTTAAAGTACTGAGTTACCTGTCTCTGTGGTGAAGCACGCACAGAGAAATTCCCAGCGGCTACACAGTGATGAATGGCTGAGTCTTGACTTGTAGTTTTATTAGCTTATTAGTGGCAACAGTTCAAATGAAATTACAGCTATTATGCTCCATTATAAGTACTAAACAATTTACTTCTGCTGAAATTCCTACTGACAGCTCTGCCTGCCAGCATCCATCTTTTGTGTGTGTATGGATATTCAGGAGAGCATAGGGGAGAATAAATTACTCTCTCAGCAATTTAGTGAGTTGTATGAAAGTGAGAATAAAAGCTTTCCAGCATGAAAAATAAATCCATGTTCTTTTTCTGTCAGCTGCGTGGAGAAGCTACTAAAATAACAGGATATGTGATCTTATTTCTGGTTTTTTATTGCTGAAAAAAATCGGGTGTATAGGGAATTCAGAATCACAGAACTACTGCTACTGTTTAAAACACTTCTCTCTTGTGCTGTTTTGCTGTGGAAATTGGTTTTGTTTAATCATGCAGTCTATCTACCTGTCAGTCCTTTCCAATGACCTTATTAGACACCTTAAATGAAGAGTAGGAGTTGCGGAGTAAATAATCTGGGAGCACTGGGAAAGCTGCTGAATGAATAGATTAGGATGACTCAAATGCCCCCACTGAAGGGAAGTTGGAGAGAATTGAGCCTTTGAACAGTAAGTTTGAAAGCAATAGGCTAAATATTCAGTATCTGTTGGCTCTGCATACTGGAGCTGGCATGTGCTGCTTCTGTCCTGGTCCAGTTCACAGAGGACATGGTGGGTAGGGGGCTGGAATTACTTTAATAGCAAAGTTAAGAACAAAGGACACTAGTCCATAAAAAAGCTTTGGTAGTTCTGCCATTCATGGAACACATAGTCAAATGAGAGCAAGGTTTTTGTGCTTTGCAGCTTGTTTAAGCATACAAGAAAAAAACTTGTGGCTTAATGAAGCTCTATGCTGTCTGGTATAAATCAGTATAAATTGGGAAATCTATTTGGGATTTCAAAGAACACATAGTGGCCGAGGAAGTGAAATAGAAGGGGATTTTCTTGCTTTAAAAAATGGACTAAAGCTCAGCCCCCTGACCATTTCTGCAGTCCGAGGCTTTTCTGGCAGTGAAATAATGAAGTTTTGGCTTCTGTTTGCTTGTATCTCAATTTCCCTTTTCTTGCATTCTTTGTTTTAGAATATTCTGGCTTTGTGGATGGGTACTGCAGTGTATTCAGCATGAGACTAATTTCTGCCATCCCGTTTATTAACTTTGATACATGCACAAAAATGAGGTCAGAATTTGGCCTCAGACAGTATCTTTGCACCCTGGGTTTCTGGAATTTATACCACATCCTCTGCTCTAGTTTTCCTTTGTAAAAGTGGCTTGCATAGTACATTACACAAATAGGAAGGAAATAGGTCCTCAGCTTGAAATGAGTTATTTGTCAGAGAACAGTATTTTCTTAGGTGGAGCACTGCAAAAGCTCAGGACATTGCACTAGGTCATTTGTTTGTGGGATGCTGATCTAGAAAGGTATTATTGAAGTGGAATACTGTTATATGAAATGAGGGACAGATTCAGCTGTTTGACTTCCAGTGGATACAGATTCTTCATTTTCCAGTAATATTCCCCAATAGTTAATGACAATGGGAAATATGCAACAGGCAACATTTGTGAATTTACAGTATCAGGCTTCTAAAGGCAATTCTTCATTCCTCTTAATGCAAATAATCCTGTGCATAACATGGATGAGGAAGGTCCCTTTTATTTGCAAATAGACTTGGAAGATTTCAGCACATGTAATATAGATACTGTAAATAAAGGAATCCCTGATAACTTAAATCATTTTAATTTCAAGTATTTAAGCACATGCTTCTGTTCAGCTTTCTCAAAGGACTTGTCTTTAGCTAAGTTCAGTCAGAAAATTATATATACACTTGTGTGATGTGGAGAATTGAAATTTTTGCTATTCGCTGCATACTTGAAATCTTGAATTTTTATCTTCCCCTAGGGCAGAAATGTAGTCAGGTAGCAATGCTAAATACATCTCCAGATTATGCCTGTGACAGTTTGTTTTAATCAAAGCAACTTGTGTTGATATGTTAGGTAAGAATGGGGTGGTTTTTTATGTTCCTAAACCCCTTTTAACCCTTGTCCCAGAAGCATTCAGCTGTCTGACTGGAAGAAAGATGGGGCTTATTTCCCACTTGTCTGATATATCTGCCACTGGTTTTTACTTTTTGCATTTGCAGAGCTTTGCTATTGCATGTACCGCTAGTTCTAGAGTGAATTTGAGCTTACTGGTGGCAGTTTTACTTTTTTCTTACCTTTCTTGGACACCTTTGACATTGTCTATTGATTTGGAGACCTGCCTAGAGATTTACTGAATGAGTTAGGAGTCCTTCCTAAGATAATTTGGTAAGAAGTGTTAAACACATGGGTTTCAATCAAAGTGGATACTACTTAATGACAACATTAAACTGGATGGAAAATATTCGCATGAATGGTGAGACTTGTGCGTCTACCAGCAGAAGGTGCCTGTCTAATTCGTATTAGATAGTAGTAGGTTTTGAATACTACCAGTGAGGTGCAAAACAGTTAGCTACTGAAAAGAGACTGCTACATCAGGTGATATTAATCCACCAAGAATTTCACTTAGGTGATGGAAATAACTGGAAGTATAAGAATGCTTGCATCTTAGTAGGATTGTCTGAGTGATACTTTGATAAAGCTAGAAATTTAACCAAAAAAAAAAGTTTTAATGTTTTATAGGCATTATTTATTTAAATACTCAATAGACTGGTATTCTACCGCAGTCTTTACAGTGTCACCATCAAAACAGCTCTTCTTTTCCTTGCATTAAAATAGATACATGCAGGACAGTGACATAACAGTCCGCAGATGCATATGATTTTTTAATTAGGTCAAATATTAAAATGGCACAAAGCAAATCAGTGGAATGATGGTTTCTACTTTCAGAAGATGCTTTTGTTATGGAGGCAGTATAAAACTTTAGCCATTAATATTCATTTCTCCTTGTTGAAGTACTTGAGATTTGCAGATCACGTTGTTTCTTCATACCAACTCAAAGTTGCTTTTTAAATTCTTCTGTTTGATAAATAAATAAGACTTGCCTTTTTTCCTTTAAAAGTTTTGATATTTGACATGCACTAACGTGTGATATTGGTAATAAAGCAATATGTGAATGTCAAGAACCATCAAACATTAACATTCTAACAGTCAGTGCCTGAATAAAATAAGCTGCTGCTGAGTTGTGTTCAATACCAAAACCAGCAGCATAAAATGTTGTGTTCTGAAAAGGATTTATTTCCCTCTAAAAATTTTTGAGTAGATTTCTTAGTGTTATATAGGTTTTCTTAGCATAAGCAGTTTTCTAAGAGTTGTGAGACTTTGTGGATCTCTTTAGAAGTTCTTACCTGAGATCAGGTTGGAGGAAAAAAGCCCCACGTTATTGATGTATTTTCCAAATGTGGATTCATGCAGAATCCATTGTCTTAACTTAAAATGCTTCTTTCCCCTTTCCTTGTACTTTGCAAACTCTACATTATCTCACTCTTATGTTGGAATTGAAATTCCTCTTTGTGGAGCAAGTAGACCTTTCCTTCAACAAAAAGTCAATGAACTCATTATCCAAATAGCCAAAGCAAAGAGCACCATTTTGCAAAGCAATAGTTTTAGATGGATTAAAAATCGCTTTAGCATAAGTCAGGTATTATTTCTAGCATCTTCATCTATTGACAGTCTTTAATCCTCAGTCAAGAAAACTCTGAGGTAAGACACTCAAATGTCTGCTAAAAGTTAGTCTTGGTTACTGAAACAGTGTTTTTGAAGCATCAGTGGAATGACTGTACCATTTTGGCATCGAGTTTGATGTGTTACTGGTCGGATATATTTTTGCTTAATTAGGTGTACACAGTTAAATCTAGAAGTTGTTTACTGTAAAATAAAATCTAGTTATGTCTTTTATTCTTTTTCGTCCCTCCCCTTTTTTTGACCCATATTAATTTGGTTTTCCTTTCCTCTTCTTCTGATGTAGCTTAGCATCTGACTGTTGCAGGAATTAGTGTGTTTCTTGGGCAGGCTGGTAAATACAGTCTCATTCAAAGAGAGCTGCTTTTCAAGGAAGGATTTTAGTTTACGGGCATTTTAACCTGATGTAGCAGTTCTGTCTTCCCAATGATAAGGTCCAGGAGGTAGTAACTGTAACACTTTTTTCTAGGAATAAAGTGTACAAATTCAGTGTAGTCAGCCACGCTTGCTCTCAGCCTAGTGTGAAGTCAATTAGTCTATGGAGTAACTCCCAGTGAGTTCAGCGAGGCTTTTGAGCATGCTTGCTGAAAGACTTCTAACTCCTTTTGTAAGGTCATTATTCAGACAGTGAGAACAAGCGATGAGGTCCATTGGTCTTCATAATTAAATAAAACAATTTGGGGTTGGACTTTGTAGTAAAATCTAAACAGATTATGCTGACAGCCATTGAAAAGCACATGAGAAAGACTTTAGAAGTCTTGGTTTGTAGGGGCAAAGTGAGGTGAGTACATGGTCTGAGTTATGAGAAATAACTCATATAATATCTACTGAGCCATTACAGAAAAGGAATGGATTCTTCCATGTGTTTAATATGAGAGCAAGCAGGCATCACTCCCTGCTTTACAACTAAATCTGCTTAGAATTGAAAATTACTGTTCAGGGCTGGCATTTATCGTTATTTTCTTCGCCAGCAGCTCCTGAAAAGAAAACATTGAGAGAGAAGCTTCTCTAAGTATTTAAGTTATTTTCCCAGTGGTTATGTACAAATACGCAGAGAATTTTGGTTAAACCATGGCTGTTGGTTTTGTTTATGTTTAAATTTCTGTGTGAATCTGCTAATTCCTAGTTTCATCCTGAATGCTTTATGGAAAATAGATATGCTTTCTCCCACATAGAGTAATAATCTGTGCTACAAGGCACACCACTTAAAAATCATACAAAAGGTTCTTATATTAAAATATAACAATAAGCAAACTTCTGTCTGGAACAGATTTAGTTGTCATTAGAACTTTAGATAAAGGACAAAGAAACAAAAAAAAATCAGTAGTGTTCTCCTTATTTCTAGATCTGAACTATTCAACAAATCTCTGTTAAACTGATGTGTTTTAATATGTCAGGTCTGCAAAGGAAGCTGAAGACAGATAATTTTCTTTCATTCCATTACAAACAAAGTAAACTTTTAGTGAAATTGAATAACTAAGGAAATATCAAGAAAATCCACACAGGCTGTATTCACAGAAGGGCAGTAAGAAGCGAGACACTATCACTTTATCAGTTCATAAAATAGGTTTCATGTTTAGGAGTCCAAAATGCTATAAATGAGAGTAAACAAAGAGCAAAAGGACCTTTTATAAAGTCCTGTTATAAATTTGAGTTACAGCTTCACTGTGACTGAAGTTCTACCAGTAAAGTTTAATACTGCAGGAGTGGATTCCATGGGATAGTTTTGGTTTAGGTCTGTGCACCTAAACCTGTGCAGGCAGGCTGAAAACACCTGTGACAGTCATTCAAGCTAAAATTCTGTAATCTTGTTGGAACAAACCAAACAAAACCCTAAAAAACCCAAACAGAAAAAAACCCCTCAAAACCCACCTTAACTGATTACAGATCCAACAGAGCAGTTGCTTTTCAAGAGGGATTTGATGCTGTTTTGTGAAGTTTTGGTTTTGTTAAATCTAACAGTGGAAGCCATGTGGCTGATAACAATACGAATAGACAAATTTTGGCAGGGTGCTTTGCCAGAAGTGGCTGCCAGAAACCCCACACAGCAAGGAGATGACAGGATGGGTATTTTCTGCCTACCTGGATCATGGGTCTCCCTAGGCCTTTGGTTTGGCTGTGTTGAGTATTGTATGTCCTTAGAAATTTGGAGCAATAATCATCAGAACATTTCTATATGCACATCTTGCCAAAAAACCCCCCAGAAGACTAATTGCTAAGACTGGCTTTACATAGCATTAGCAAACACTGCAGAATGTCTCAGTAGGAACAGTCAAGGAAACAAATTCATATTGTCCTACTTTAGCCACTTGCAATAGGCAGCAAAATTTGATGGCTAGACAGTGAAAGGATGCACCTCCAGATGTTGCTTTGGAGCCAGAGATCATTTTAGGAGACTGTTTAGCAAATGGACGCCTCATGTCAGTTTGGTGTGAACTGCTGCTCTAAACTGCCAGCAATTTTCATAGCATCTCTGACTGAAATTCAGAAACCCCAATTCTATGATCTACTTTAGAGCATATATTCTTAAACCCAAGTTAATAAATGAAGCCATTAATGCAGCTGGACTTCTCATCTTGTTTAATATCCGTTTATTTAACCTGAAAGATGTTCAGGGATAATAAGCAAAAATGGTACTGAGCTATCTTTCTCCCTTTAAATAAAACAAGGATTTGCATATACTTTAAAAATATATCCTCTCAGAAACTTGGATTTTAATTGAGAATGGCAGTGTTTGGATCCATCTTGAGAAAAGTTATATGTGAATAACTTTGAGAGAATACTACATGGTTTTCTTCCGTAATCACTGCTTTTAATTTTCTAAATGCACTTTTAACTGTTGTTTTGTCTGAATACATTTTTTTGTTCCTCCAGACAGGATCCTGCCACCAGCATTTTTAAATCGGACATTAATAGCATAGTTCACAGTTGTTACTGCCGGTGCTCAAACACAAATCCTGCATTTGTGTTCGGACGAAAAAGCAAACATCAGATCTTAATTATGAGCATTTGTGCTTCTGTGCTTCAGCAATCTGGCATAAGGAATTTACATCACTGTCGGGTAACTGTAGGTCTTTACCTCTGAGGATCACTGGCTGTATGGTTTGCACTGGGGGGGCTTTGTCCCATTTTTTGCGTGTTGTTTTCAAATGGCAGAATTGCGAGGGAAACTTGAAGCTTTATATGATTCCTTTATGCATAAGAAAAATACTAGGGGAGACTTTTGTATTGAATGCTTACCTAAAATTAGTTGATTTATTTCCAGACTGCATACAGGTTTTTTTGGTTGCTTTATGAGATTCAGTATGATTGAGCAGGCTGCGCATTAGAGCAGAGATCAGAATTATGGAGCCCTGTCTTCATTACTGTGACCTACATGATAACTTCTTCTTGTGTTCCTGTTTCTGAACGAATTATCATATAATCATTTAGGTTGGAAAAGACCTTTAAGATCATCCAGTCCAACCATTAACCTAACTTTACCAAGTCCACCACTAAACCACATTCCTAAATACGATATCTACACATCTTTTAAGTACCTCCAGGGATAGTGCCTCAACTGGGCAGCCTGTTCTAATGCTTGACAACCTTTTTAGTGAAGAAATTTTTCCTAATATCCAATCTAAACCTCCCCTAGAGCAACTTCAGGCTATTTCCTGTTGTCCTATCTCTTGTTACTTGGGAGAAAACACCAACAACCGCCTCACTACAGCCTCCTTTCAGGTAATTGTAGAGAGCACTAAGTTCTCTCCTGAGCCTCCTTTTCGCCAGGCTAAACAACTGAGTTCCATCAGCCACTCCTTATGAGACTTTCTATATTTGATTCACCATTACCATAATGCCGGCCTGAAATCTAGAGGTATATTTTTAAATGTACATGGCCATTTGTCTTGTGAGCTCAGTCTTCTACAGATATATTAGTGCCTGTGTTCTATACAGAACCACACAGTTACTCAAAACAGGGAAGGGAGAAGAATTGTTTTTTCTAAGGCAATGCAAAGCTGTACTTGGAAGCAACTTGTCAAATATATTACTAGCATAGCAATGAAATCTTACTTTATAATTACAGTAAGTGAAGCTTTTCCATCTTGTGTATACCTACAGCACAGAGCCAACTGATAAGTGGTTTGTCAGCTCTTTGTAACATGGATTGAGTTTCTGTCTGTCACAATAGGATTGTCCTCTTGGTGTTTTTTAGTGACATTTCTAAGTTATAAGCTTTAAAACTTGAAAAACATATAGGTCATTCAGGCCTTGGATTGCTGGTCAGTTGTGGAATGCTATTATTGTGATTCATTATTCTCTGGTGGATCACTAGAACTCATCATAATGATTCCTCTTTCTATTTTATAAGATATGGGAGGTGACGAACTTCAGCAGGAGTAAACTTGTATGAAGACGTTTATACTTTGCAAAGAACTACAAACAAAAATTCTTTATATGATAAAGAAGATAAGAAAGGTCACAAAGAAAATTCTATTACTTGTGGAGCTTGGCCAGATCTCATCTGTAGAAACAAGAATAGAATTCAGTCTATTATGAGTTAAGTGCCAGGGAGTGCTCAGCAAACATGCAGCAAGGACTCTGATATATATATCAGGAGAAAAGAAATACAAGCTAAATCTAAGAATGATTGTGTATGCCATGCAGAACCCGAACCCTTTATCAATAGCCTTGTGTCAAGTAAACCAGGAATGGTGTTACCTGAGATTACAAGTATTTGCAGATTGTACCACTGAACAAAGTAAAACTTCAGTGTCCTATTTTTGGGTCTATATAGTCATAGAATCATACAATCAACTAGGTGGGAAAAGACCTTTAAGATCAAGTCCAACCTTTCCTCCATGACTACCAAGTCCACCACTAAACCATGTCACTGAGGCCCTCCTCTACACGGTTTTTGAACACTTCCAGGGACAGTTACTCCACCACTTCTCTGGGCGGCCTGTTCCAATATCTGATCACCCTCTCGGTGAAGAAATTTTTCCTAATATCAGTTTAAACCTCCCCTGGTACAGCTTGAGGCCATTACTTCTTTTCCTATCACTTGTCATATAAATCCACTTACACTTCTTTCTCATTTTAAAATCTGGTTTTCTAACATACTAGCATTTTGGTTTAGATTGGCATTGTAAACAGTTGAAGTGATTTGAAATTATTTTGTACTATATTTAACTGAGAATATGAATCTGATATAGCTGGCAGTGGGCAGCAGCAGGGTTACATTTGGTTGACTTTCCCCTTTTCATATAAATGGGAGTTAGCATTTATTCTTCCAGTTACAAGTTTGATTATAATCTAGAGACTCTTGTTAAAGTGCTGGCTAAAAGGAGTGGTACAAGCAAGATGTTTTCGTTTTGTTTGCAGCTAGGAGAGTTTTGTTAAATGTGCTGCTGTGCCAAAGCCATAGAAATAGTTGCTTTTTTTCTGCAATGTGAAGTTGAGCCCAGATATTTCTTGAGCAACAAACATTGGTGACTTGGAGAAATAATTACTCACTCATTGTATTTTGAAGTTTTGGAGATAGGTCAAAACAGAATTTATATTCAAGATACTTTCTAAAACACACTGATACATCAATTTATTGTTGATCTTGACTGGAGAAAAGTATATATCAATTATTATTCACTTCCAAAGGAATTTGGGTAGATATATCTTATGCTCCATTTCTGAGTAGAGAAGTTCATTATTTATGAAATCAGCTCTTTTTTTTTTTTTCTTGCTCTTTCATGCAGAACACAACAGGAAAAACAAGAGGTTCATCTTTGGAAGATGAATTATTATTTAGGTGTTACTTTATAGCGTGGACAATGAAGCTGATATGAGTGGGTAAAAGGGGACAAATGAAATACACTTTGTTTTCACAAAGCGCTTTTTTCTGTACACTCAGAAGACCTTTATTTTTAGCACACTGAAATAAAGCAACAGAATATCAAACAAAGCAAAAGGAAATTGAGTGTATACATATTGGATGTTTGTGAGTAAGAAGTCACCTGGAAACAATGAACTTTGAGCAATGAAGATAAACTGAACTTAAATACTAATGGGACAAGTGGAGGCATTGTAGGTCCAGGAACTTTTACCTGAGTCAGATGGGATGCCACCAGGATAGGTTTGGAAAAGCTAGAACCTGATCTCTTTTTTGTTTTTTGTAAATATGAAAGTAGTAGCAGTGAGGATTTTTGTTCTGACAAATCTGTTTTTCTAATGTGTTACAGGTATTGGAGCCAGCTCATATGTAATGATGTGCAGTGTGACCATGAACACTCAAGACTTGGCTACACAAAGAGAAATAGCAAGTGCTATCCAAGGCAGCAGTACAAGTGGTTTGAAGGATCTGTGGATGGTCGCTTTTCCTCACAATGTAAAAATTGAGCTAACTTGTGGTGTGGAATGTTTTCAAGGTAAGATGACAATGCACTGATTTTTGCATGAAGATTGAATATATTTAATACTATGTTCTGGAGAATACATGTGTGTCTGTCCTCAATCAGCAGAGGCGTGCTTTCAAGAATTGGCCCATGAGCACGGAAAGAAGACTGCTGAGATGGCACTAGTTGGAATTGCTCCAGAGCACTGTAAGTATTGTGCATTGTGTGCATTAATGAAAGGCACTGGATAATTTTGGAAGAGGGGAAGCAATTTCCGTATTATTTTATAAGCCATATATATGTATAATTGTGCATCTTAAACATATGTATTTTAAATCTCAGCATTGAAAAACTTTGCTGTATTGAGCTTGTGAAGTATATGAACTTAAATCGTAACTTGCTGTGTTTGAGGAAGCACAAATGAACAGTGTGAATCTGGAATCATTCCATGTTAATGACTATGCTTTGTTCCAATGGTTTAATTAGGGAACAGTGTCACATATTGCTATACAATATTGAGTTATCTGCCTCTATTTGGTGATCTTTTGGCCTCAGTAACGAAAAAGAACATAGTCCTCTTTGGAATGGCTTTGAAGGAATGAAATGAAAATACTATTCAAAGATGGATAAAATTAATGTATCCTTTTAGAAATATAGTGAAGTTAGCTGACCTGTTCAATATTAGCAAAGTGCGTCAGTAGCCAAGAGCATTTAAATATTCTGACTCCCAGTCCTTTTTTTTACCTCATTTTTTTCCAGATCAGTCTACGGAATGGTGCTCTCATCAGTGACTGAGGCAGTCAACAGAACTGAAATACTATGTATATGTGTTTTCCTACAGTGAGCTTTCTTCTTCTAAGTAACTTGCCTCTTCAGGATTTTCTCGTTTGGGTTTTTTCTTTTAGTGGAAGGAAGAGAAAAGGAGTGAAGGAGATAAATAGGGAGGAAGTTAAATCTGAAAGAAAACTTTGTTTCTTACTGATACTTACACTTCAGAAGGAAATGGACATCACCATAAGTTGACAAAATGTATGTATATTAAAAAGAGATTTTGATTATTCCTGAATAGAATGCCTTCACTAACAGTAATTGGTTTCATGTCTTGGTATTGGGGTCAGTGGCCAGCAAGAGTTCATGTAACAATATAAGAGTTTTCTAAGAAATTCATCATTTCTAGCTAACTAAAGTAAGAGTTCATATGTTATGCCTATTTCAAACATGGTCATTTGATGACTTTGTAGGATGTAAGATTGTCATTCAGTGCATTAAATCGCTACTTTTTGGGGATGTTTTTGACCCTTCATTATTCACGGTTGATGTAGCAGTGTTGATTTCTCTGCTGCACAGCAAATTCAAGTTGCTGTCTAAAAATTAAGCTTTGAATCCTGTCTGAATACCTCTGGAACTTGGTCCTGTATGACCTGAAGTTCTTTTCAAAATCTTGTTTGCCTAAAATTATGTGTAAGAATATAGTTTTGTTTTGGAGAATCTATGCTGTGTTGCTGTCATTTAGCCATTGCAGGGGATGTTGTGGAATGTAGTGATGAATAAAAAATTCATTACAAATAATCCTGTGTTCAGTAGTCCTCTAAACTAGAGAAGGATTACAATGAGTCAGGGAAACTGGATGCAACATTCACAAGGATACAATGACTCAAATAGCGTTTTCTGTTTAAATACTTCTAAAGATTGCTCTGATTTCATCTGTATGGTAAACTTTGCACTCATTGAACTTGCAGGTAATTTTGCCACTCATTTCAGCAGGATTAAAATTTTAGCTACAACATGCAGCACTGCAGGTGAATTTTTGCTTACTTTTCCCTTTCAATACCTGACTCTAATGCTTTTTAGTATCAATACTGTAGATGGCTTTAGTCTCTTTTGGTTGTGAAAGTTTCATTTTATTTGTTGTTTTACTTGTTATGCTCATTTTGGTGTTAAACATGTCCCTTCTTTTGAACTTCTCAGCAGAGATTCAGCAGACCAAACAAACACCAAGTGGAACTCTGGAACTTGTCCTTGTCACAGCCACGTAACAAAACTGCCCAACATATCTCCATGCCCAGCAAAATTAGTGTACCCCACAGCAGAACCATCAGAATTCATTGATCCTACACATGCTGACCCAGTGTGATGATGTACCTCATCCAGTGCACTCTAATTCCTTGCTGTTTCACAACAGTTGATCTTACCTGCTTTAGTATTGTTTCTGCACCAAAGGTACTAACTCTTTTTCATCCTCTTTTTCCTCTTCCAGATTGTTTGAAATAATTAGGCCAAAATAAGTGCCATGTTTTCTAACCTAGTATTAGCTTTCAGTTTGCTGCTGCTTTGTCAGATCTTATGCAAGTATTTTTCCTGAAGTCCATTCTGTTTAAATGTAGTCATTACTGAATGGTCCTGTCCTTTGTGTGATTAGGTCCTGATTAGTCACCCTTCTGTTGGCTAATTTTCTCTGAAATGCTTTTCCATTAAAGCAGACTGAGTATCTTGCTTGGGATACAGAAATGTGTGGTGCAGCAGCAGCTACAGTTCAGATGAGATCGAACTTCCTATGGGACCTCTCCCTGAGAACACATCAGAAACATAACCAAGGGAGAAGCTATTCCCTGTCTGTTGCAGCATGGTGTGGCTCAAACTTTAGAAGTTTTATAACAGCAGCTTTCATTTTCACTGAGAAGGACTATTAAATTTGTAGTGAGCAGTTAGAACTTCCCAAATTCTGCCAAATCAAGAGTAAAACCAGGGTACAAGATGCTCAGATAGCAAAGTTGAAATTGGAGCAAGCAATTTAGCTTTTCCCTCTCTTCCCACATTGTGAGCAATTTGGCATTTTCTCCAGCTTACTATTCAGAGCTATTAAATGGTTGTAGGCATTTGTTTGTGGTACACATTTTGTAGGCAGGTGACTGACTGCATATGTTTGGCAACTCAAATTCTGAGCTGATATTTTTGATTGGATTTTAGGTCACATGATGTGTTCTGTTTCTCTGACTTGATGACCTTCATTTCTTTTGATTAAAGTTTTCTCAATAAACCTTTGGTTCTTAAATTATCTGCAAATAATTCTTTGTACTTAGAAAATTCCCTGGTTTCCTCACTCTTGCTGAAAAATCAGAGGAGTGCTGAGAATCTATAAACAACGGCCATGACCTGAGAGATTTGGACACAAATTTGAGTGAATGTGTCGTGGGAAAATTAAATAGTTTTTTTCAGTTGTCTCCATCCATCATGAATCTGAGAGATACGCAGTTAGGTGAGGTTGGAGCAGGACATCGTATATGTGCCATTCTGGAATATCCTCTCTGGTTATAAAAAATTGATAATATTATGTTTAGAGAAGGATATTGGTGCTTTTAAATCTAAATGCTTCCACAGGAAAGCAGCATTTTTTTTTTTTTCCTCATTATGGAGCGTGCTTTAGAGCTGCAATGTGATTTTATGCAAGCAATCTGTTTTTCTGTCCTAAACTATTTCCTCTCCATGGATCACCTGTAGACTGAAATAATTCCATCTGAATCTTTAAGCTTAATACTGATTTAAGATTCAAATGCCACTGTTGTGGCATATGGTTCAAATCTTACTGCTATGCAGCCTGTTACACACATGCTGTCTGTATCTTCACATCCACCACTACAGAGCTGTCTACAAAAGTATCAAGCTCAGATATGAAAGGTGAGGAATGTCCTCAGTTCCTCTTGACTTCAGCTAGAGCTAACACCACTCATGCTTTTGTAGAGCATTGCAGGATGAGCAGCGCTATGCAAATCACTTCATTCTGTGGCTAGCTGAAAGTCTGCACTACTTCACTGGCTTCATAGGCTTTGAAGTCTAAAAATTGTCAGTAAAGTATATGGTAACAGTGTACTGACCTTAAAAAAATAAATAAAAAAATCTTGAGATATATATATACAGCTTTACATGCCAGGTCAGTGGGGTAAATAATGTTTTTCTAAATAGGAAAAAGTGCCAAAATGCATACACAGTATTCTGGGGGAGCCATCACCACAAGCCTAAACTTTCAGCTATCATAGAATCGTAGAATAGCTAGGGTTGGAAAGGACCTTAATGTCATCTTGCAGAAAGAAGTGTTTTGCACTGTTTTGTGAATGTTTAGAAAACCAAGTTAAACTAATGTTTCTATGTTATTTAAGCAGAGTTGGGTACATTCTGATACTTTCATGTCCAAGCAGGAGAGGATGGCAAGTCCTCATCTTATGGTGACCCTCCCAATGAAATCTGGTCATACAAGCAGTTTCTGGAGTGTGGTCCTGTTGCATGAGAACATGGCAAACTGCTGCATAGTTTTATTTTCTATCATACAAAAGCAAACACTCATTTTCCTATAGTGCTTGATTTTGCTTGAAATCTGACTGTATTTTGTTATTGAACACCCTGTGGTAGTACTTGCAGGGCTAACATGGCCTAAAGCAGAAAACCTTGTGGTGGAAAGGTTCACTATTCCACACAACACAGCATCTCTCCTTTTCCTTCAGGAAAGGTTTGTTTATTTCTCATTTTTATCTTATCAGCACAGGATGAGATGCATCCAGCTTTGCAACCCTGCCTACTACTGTGGTTACTAATTTTGAGGTTTGTTTGCGGAGTGAGGAAGAAACAGTTGAAAAGCACTGGGCACAGACCTGCACTTCCTGAAATGATTAGAATATTTCATACTGATTAGACCCAGAGCTGGAGCAGATTCAAAGGAATCAAAGGAAATAATGTAATGTCTGAATTAAACATGGCTGTTTGCTGTTCTCACAGCAAATTGTTTGCCGCATTGCACTGCAAACAGCACTTTAAAATAGTGAGAAAAATCATGGTTTTAAGGAGCAAGAGGAGTGCTAGTTGCATTCATGTTCTGCATGCTGGTTACTTTTAATACTACATCTAGCCTGAACCACAGAAATTAAAAGTGTTTCTAAAGCAGCAGCAGTGGAAGAAGAAAAACACGTGTCCATCTTAAACATCTTATTTTAACTCTGAATTGTAGTGAGAAGACTTTGTTATAATAAATCTTGTGTTTAGGCACTCCTTTTATTGTTACTCACTTTAATGGTTCTTCAGATTTTCTTTACTGAATCCTCTTTCTTTTCTTTCGTAGGTGTTTAAATCTCATCCATACATCGTGCCTTGTGAGGGAAATTGTCATTGTAGACCTGATTGCAATGTTACAGTAGTGCAACTCAACTGACTTCTGCTTTACAGGTTTGTAAAATGAGATCACACCTGGGTCACTACTTAAAGTGTTGTTTCTCAATATGCTTTGTCACTTCGGTAAAGAACAAAATATTACCAGCAGCTCTCCAGCATCTGTTTGGAAGGAGGTGCATCTATTCACCTTCTCCTTGTTTTTCCATCCTGTTTGCAAGTAACATTTGATAAAAGCATCTGAGAAACAATAGAATTTACTTGTTTTAAAGGCTTTTTTTTGGGGGGGGTCGTGACCTCAATTAGTGGTATCTTACAGAACAGTATTGGTAAGGACCTTTGAGTTAGTCTTTTGGTACAATACATTGTGTGGTTCAGTGAAGTGGAGGAATAGGTAAGGAGATAGCCCTCTAGACCAGAAGCTTTGTATTACAGATTTTTTTGTTGAAATCTTCCATTAAGAATAATTTTGGGAAATGATATCTTTAAAATTTCAGTAACAAGAGGGTTTTTTTCTCCTCTACAATTACAGTGAATCCTTTCTTGTGTTTTACTTAAAACTGGAGTCCATCCCACCTCATGGATGTTGGTTTCATGCCAAATTCCACAATCTAGGAGTAAATCTAGAGAAGCTCAGCAAGGACTGGCTGGTAATTTTTTTTTTCTTTAACTCGAACTTCAGCTTCTGTTTTGTCACCTGTGTTTCCATTTACCTGTCCTTGTGTTTCATTTGTGTAATTGAATTGATTTCAGTGCCTCCCTATTGATCTTGAATGTCGGCTCAGACTTTGGGTTATCTATAAGTATGTTAGACTTCACTAAGATCATGAAAATCAGGTTCTTCTTTTCGTTTTGGTCATTATTCATGGTGTTTTTCCTAGAACTAAGTAGCACTGAGTACTCATCAGGGTATGTAGGACCATGTAACTCCAATTGCAACACAGACTGCAAAACAAAACCTTTGCCTGCTTTGTCATTATTTTATAACTTGGCTTATAGAGCTATGTGGAACCCTGGTTACTTTCAGGTTCTCAACGTTTTGCAACTCCAAAACGCAGTGTGTCGTTTTTCTGGAGTCTCGGCATTTAAGCGACTTTTTTCATCTCTACATTAGAGGGCGGCAGCTGGCTACTGATGTGTGAATCACACGAACTCAGCATTATCCCTTCTGCTGTCATCTTGCCACCTGCTGGCAAAATGTGGAAGGCGGCAGCGAGGGAAAAGCAAAGACTTCCTGGTGTTCAGAAAACGCGTCTCTCCCGCTTACACTGAGAGCACAGTGGACCAAGTCCTACTTGTTACCCAACAAATCTAGGCTTTTTATGTCTCCAAGTGAATCGCTTCATTTAAAACACCACCTGATTTTTCAGAGGGTCCAAAGGTGTTAACCATTCAGCTTGAAAGAATAAAAAATCCAAGAGCTTTTCTAGCTCCTTTTCTCAATACCAGCTTAAAATGGTTTTGTGCTCTGTGTTTCAGGGTCTGAATCTAACACTGCTGCTGCTGAAGTAAACAGTAAAGCTTGTATTGACATGGTTTTGTCCATGTTATGTAATATTAGCAGTAAATATCAAGTTCACTCCTATGCAGCAACTTCAATATTGTGTTTTAAAATGGTCACATTAGATCTTTTCTGTTAATTTTTTTAAACAGCTACCACACGGTATCAGCTGAAACACACTGAAACAGTTTCTCCACATTGAAACAGACAACAGCTCTGGTGTGTTGGATAGTACATGGTGAGTTTGCAAAACACTTTTTTTTTTTTTTTTCTTTAATTACAGGCACTGGCATTTTAAAGTTCTCATAACTGTTTCTTAATTACTTTTAAATGCAGCCCTCAGTTTACCCTCAGTTCTTTAGAATATACTAGTGAATCGGTGCCTTCAAAGTTAATAAATAAAAGCTACTTGAGACAGTCCTGTCTAGGACAAGTGTTCCAGGAACTCTTGTGATATTTCTTAAAAACTTTGGTTGCAATCTTCTGTTGTTTTGCTTTTTTCAGTTTTCTTATTACAGGATCCTATTTGTAATGTAATTTTTATCTTTATTTTTATATACCCAGGAAAAGAAGGTATATTCTCAGGTTTTAATAAGCTGTTTGGTATTCTACTTCTGCAAGCCTTATCCCTTCCCTAAGGATGCCATTACTAAGGCAATTATAGTATATGTTTTAATGACTACTAGTAGTAGATATAAGCTTATCTGATGCAATTTAAAAATAAAGCATTATTCAGCTTTCCCATATTTTCATAAATAAGGTTGTATTATTTGAAACTTGTAATATAATGAATGTGGTGTAATACAGGTTGAACTTTTGTTTTTATGTATATATATAAATATAAAGCATATGGGTGTTCATGCAAACATTCAAACGTATCTATCTCCTTCAGTGAAAACTATTACTTCATCACATGCTCGGAAATGCTGCCTTCAGTTAATGCTGTTTTGCTGTTGGTTCTGTTATGATGCTTAATTTTTAATGAAATTAAAGTGTAGCTCTTTCTTTATTCTTGTTCTCTTTCACATCGAATTCCTCAAGGAACTGTGCAAGGGCAGCATTAGGTTGCTTTAGTGTTATTCTTCAGATCGTGCACATTTTGCAGTCACTGAGGGTTCTAAGCCCATGACAGTTGAAAGAAGGTGGCCATTTAAATTGTAGACCTGAGAGCTTTTCAATTTTTAAAGTTTTATTTCTGAATAAGATGATGCTGATATAATTTAAGATGTTATTGAATGGAACACAGTGAACTGATGAAGTAGGCTTCACTGAGGTAACCTTGGCAGTGGGGCTGATGGGACTCATGCCAGTTAATCAGCCTGAGTATATGAATTAGAATCCCCAGTTGTGCACTGAAACCTGGATATTGGCTTTGGATAATTATTATGTCAGAGATATTGGATAACTGGATAACAATTATCAGATAGACAGGTTTTCTATTCACCAGCAATGAGCAGCAGAAGGACATTCATTCTCCCAAAGCATATAGTCAGACTGTTAATCTGTTATGTTTGTTTGAGCAAGGCTATAGCGGCTCTCTCTTGAGCTTGCAAACTAACTTTATAATTCCACAAACTGCTTAAGCTGACAGGAAGCAATGCTGCTGCTGCTCAAAGAGGTGATTATACTCTCATTCCAACCAGCTGGTCATTCCAACAATTTCACTCTCTCTTCCTCTATTCCAACTTCCTCTAGTCCAACTCAGCTGTTTATGCACATGGTAAATCAGTTTAGAATGAGCTATCTTTAAAAGCAGTGAACTGGCTGATTCTAGTAGAAAAGAAGCTAGAGAAATTAGAGCTTGTAGCATGAATGATGAGCTGATTTCATTGTCATGTAAAGACAGTGATATGGCTAATTTTTGAGTCATTCGTGTCATCAACAACCTCCTAAGAACAGTATGATGATAGAACAGTACCAATGCCACCTTTAAGGAGACAGTAGGTAAATCACCTCAGAACGAGTTTTCATTAAGTGCGCACAATAGCTGGCAATTCAGTTTAAAGCTCCAATTTTTGGTATAGTAAGTCAGTGCACATGGAAGGTGTGCGTTAAGCTGTATCACCTTAATCACCTTATTATTCCTCACTAGCAAAATCCAATTTTTCTTGACCTTCCAAACCCACAAAACCAAACCTGAATTCTGTTTTGATTTGCTGGGGTGGGACAGTGAAGACAAGCATGCATGCTGCACTGCAAGCATTGTGCATTGTGGTTTCATTGGCCATATTTTTCCAATGTCCTTCTAAGTAATGAAAACTGGTGTAATATCTAATGTATCAAGTGACAAAACTGTCTAGTTGAGTGGAACCCCCTGAATTGAATACCTGATCAGGGAATAGGTCTGCTGTTCATTTTCATTGTGATTGGCTGAAGAATATTGACTTTTTTCATGCCAATAGCAACTGGGTAGCAGTGCTTTTTGTGGGTGACAATGTGGGTGACAAATCTCTCTCTTTAAATATGTCTGAAACACTCTTGGAAGTCAATCCAGTTGCATCTTAGAGTAAATTTCAAAAGTGAACTGAGATGAAAGCTTCCTCCTTGTTGGGCAAAGAATAAGAAAAATGTTAGATTGCACAAAAATAGAGAATAGTATGGGAAGGTTAAAATGCCACTGTAGAAAACTAAGGCTTGTTTTCACTTGAATTGCTATGATCTGGTTTTTTGTTTTGCAAGAGAAAAGTAGTGGGTTTGGTGACAAAATAGTTAGAAACCACAAAGTTTTTCTTGGAAGAGGCTGAAAATATTTTAAGTTCTTAGTTTCAAATGTGGATGAATAAGAAAGTGCATAGTAGTCTGAAGAGAAATGACTAGCATAGATTGAGAAGGTAGAGTAGAAGGTCTTGTTTCCCATTTGTCATATCAAAAGGAATCTAGTTAGTGTTAAGGGATGCTCTTAAAGTTTGTAAGAGCAACGAGTGCTGCTACAAGGTACTGAACAACATGAGCCAGAATAATTTGAGGCTATTTTGTGGCCATGAGAATGATTGTTCCATTTTGACGGGGAAGGAGCATAGAGAAAAGAGATCCTTAGTTTTCAGGGCATGAACAGAATTTATAGGTTTTAAACTTGCACTACCATCACCTTTTCCTGAAGTACTTTGAATTCTAGCTGCTACTAGACATAATTGCCTGTCCCAAACTTGTTTCAATTTTTTCTGACAATTATGCATATAAGCATCTCATTTTTATGCATATCCATATGCCATTTCAACACAATTGATTGACCTTTATCTCAACACAAGCAATGAAAATAATCTATAAAATATACTCTTCTCATTTGACAATTTACATTTTTTTTCTTTATAGTTATAGAATCTGGTCTAATTCCATTCCTTCATAAATATGTACATATATGTGTGTGTGTATACACTTACAAATATTTGTTAAATGTATTTGTGTGTATATATTTTTTATATGTGTGCGTATATACTTGTTTATGGCTTCTTTAGTATAGCAAAGTGAAAACTAAAAAAGAATGTGATAGCTTTCTGTATGGAGGAGCTAGAGATGGAATAAATATCAAAGCAGGAAAAGTTATTTAAACTGAAAGAAAATGTTGGCAAACAGCAAAAAGACATAATATGGTTATAAGGAAGTTGTGTCAAGTACTTCATAGACGGCTTCAAACTGTCATTAGGGTGAGGCTTTAAAATGACATTGTTAAAGCAGTGTGAGTAAGGAAACCCTGATAGTTTTAATTCAGGACTTGATAAATTTGAGTGGATTAAATCAGCTGTAGATTGGACCTGTAACCTAGGAGGTCCTCTCCCCAGTCCCATATCCCTAAATGAATAGTTTCAAGTGCTACAATATGTTGTGGATGTAATATAAAATTCACTTTACATATGATAACACTCTTAAATGTGTTAGTACAACATATGAAATGACCGTTTCTCTTTAAATGTTACTGTTCAGCATATTTGTTTTGAATAGTAGGAGAGAACTGCTAGAACCACTCTGTGAAACTGCTTTGCAAGTTGCCATAGCAATTAAATAGTAGAGTTCTACGGTGTTCCTTTCTTGAGTCTTAATTCTGTCATATGACTTTTAAAATAACAAGCCTAAATTTCACATTTTATCCTCATTTTTCTGGCTAGCTAGAGAATTGATTAAAATCGTTTTGAATTCTTGTGTTCCTTGCCTTAACTGTGCTAAAATACATCAACTGGTTTAATTTGCCCATAGTTTGGATTCCTTCTGTCTGGTTAGAGTCCTCATGTACTTTGTAGACAGCACAGGGCACAACCAAGGATTTCAAAAGATATCTAACAACTTGGGGATCTGTTCTTGTGTTTTAAACATTGTCCCTCTGTGTGGCTCCATTTGGCAACACTTCTAAGCTGTATTTCTACTTAAAATGATAGACGGATCTTTTTTTTTTCCCCTATCTGCTTTGCTGTTGATCTTTGCAATTATGAACTCAGGCAGAACTTAATAAGGAAGCTCTGCTTAGACTCTTCACTTATTGTAGCTTTTCCCAGAGGCCACAAATTAGCACACGATAAAAGATTACCTCTCTCCTGGAGTGTTTTCAAATCAACAGAGGAAAGACTGAAAGAGGGAAAAGAGAGTGATAAAAGCCATGTGACAGAGGAGGAGCTGAAACACCAAGGACTGTATTCAGTACTTTTGCTATAGTGACCAAAGTGGAGAAAGGCTTTCCCAGACAGTTCAAGCTACCTTCTAGCCTGGGTCATTGCACCCTTGTTCATGGAGGTATGAGTCCTGTGTTGTTAGATTTCTTCTTTTGTATATTTTCTGTTAACAGATTATATCTTTTTTGATAATAGAGCTCTTTAACCTTGTTTTCTAATAAGCTACTGTGTGTTAGCCATAGCCTGGTGTCTTCTGGAAAATAAGAATCACTTCATGTTCAGAATGTTTCTTCCCACTGAAGTGAAAGCCTGTCTGAAGAAGTGGTTTCCTTGCCATATGCCAAATCTACATTTGTATTTGGAATGAGTCAGGTGGCACTTCCTCTGGTTTTGTTACTGGTTGATATCAGCCTATGTATTCTGGCATGCCTGTGGAGCCCTCTTTGGCTGTGGAAAAATGGCTGGACTTTGTGCTGTGTTCCTGAACCAGTCAGATATATCTTGAGGATTTTTTGTTATGAATCTCAGGAGCTTGAGCTGTGTAGTTTCTGACACAAATACTTCCAGGTGTGGGCCTGTGCTGATCAGTTGTATCAAGAGGGCACTATTCCAGGGCCTGTCTTGGAGTAGGAAAACTGTGGTGTGAACAGGTGTTTGTTTCCTGGATGGTGTCCTTAGGAGTAAGGGTAACTTGTACAAACCTCAAATCCTAGGCAAGATAGTATCATGTGCCCTTCCCCCTGCCTGAGAAAATAAGTAGGGAAAGGCATATGGTTATTCCTTTTGGAGGGCCTTCTTGCAAGGCCTTCAGCTCAAACTGGGATTCTTGGAGATGTTAAGTGTTGTAAATATCAAAGTGATATAAAAAGAAACAATCAAGGAACAATTTCAAGAGAACCACATGTACATTTCTCTAGCAAGAATCAGATGTATAGAATAGGTCCTGTTTTTATTGATGGCATTTAGGAGAGAAATGGGCTCCAGCTGGAAACATGCAACTAGTCATCTCAACAAGTCATGTCTTGAAATATTTGCCTTACAGGCACGCGCTTTTCTTCTCCTTTTCTAGCATTAACAGTTACAATGATGGGCACAAACAAGAGGCAATTCAACTCCTGCAATTTTTGAAATGCCTATTCCTGACCTCCTTCAAAGAGAGGCTCAAAAGCTACCCCCAGCTCTATCTAGGCATAGCTGGTATTGTA
Organism: Strigops habroptila; assembly: GCF_004027225.2. Taxonomy (NCBI): domain Eukaryota; kingdom Metazoa; phylum Chordata; class Aves; order Psittaciformes; family Psittacidae; genus Strigops; species Strigops habroptila. The sequence continues at coordinate 12,111,789 of NC_044281.2, read as the reverse complement.
GTCTCTGCTGTGGCAGGCTTTCAGCCAAGATGTAGACAAGAGAACTGGTCTCTAAAATGGAAAACCCCATTGGAAGAAACCAGAATATCTAGTTACAGGTACCTTAGCTCTAGCCCTTTCCAAAATAGCATTGTCTTTTAATGAAATATCTCTACCAAACTAAGAAAGTTCTTTGTATAAACTTTGGTTTCGGGAGAGTCTTAGCTGAAGAGCCCAGATAACATTTTACATCTGAGCACTGTCTATTGTACGTGTAGAACATACTGTATGTGTACATGTTTCTACATACATAGACTTACATGTGTGTCTATATATGCACATGCATGCTCACACGTATATATCATGTGTGTGTGCTTATGAATCTTCCCAATCTGTTTTCCCAGGCTTTTTCTGGGAAGGAGTGGGAACTGGGTAGGATTCTGAGACTGATGGCTTGGAGAAGCCATCTGTTGGCTCTGATCCAGTTTGTAAACACTTTTGTATTGTTGCTGTGCCAAATGTAAAACATGTGTTAAGAAAGTGACAATCAATGCATTTACAGTAAGGGCATTCTTATGCAAAAACTCTGCTTACAGTTTAATTTTGAAGCAAAAGATAATGTATCTGTGGTCATCCAGTATCATTTTGTTAATACAAATGAGAAACCATGTACTTCTCCATTTACACAAATTGTCAAAGTGCAGCTGATACTATAGAACCAAGCTGATGGAGCTGAGGCATTTTATGTTGACTGAAGGTCTCATCTTGGGCTCTCAGAACAGTTTGATGCCTTGACAAATGCTTGGGTTGTTCACTCACGAAATAATTCTTGTGCATAGATGAAAGCTCGAAGAAATGTCTCAAATGTAATAATCTTATGTTCTGACGTACTAACTTTTAAATTACTAAGAAGCATCTGGAACTACTTAGAGTTTACATTATTTGTAAGCTCAGATTGTATAGTTTATAGAGGGAGTTGGATGTAACATGCTGCTACTCCTTGCCCCTTCTCAGTGCTGTACAGAGAGCATCAGTAGTCAGTGCCTTAGAAGTGACAGTGAATACTTCCATAAAAATGAATCACTGCCATAAAACTCTTCTATTGACAGGGCAGAGAAAAAAAAATACTCTGGAAAATGCAAAAGCCAAACCAAAAGCATATTGATATAATATCCCTTCGGAGGTAAGTGCAAATCCTGCTTTCCAGAAAGAGGAGTTGGTGAACAGCAGGAAGCAGCTTCCTTGTGTATAACTATACACAAACTGTCTTTCAGCTATGACCTTAAGAAACATTTTCTTTTTCTTCACGATCATGAAGCTAGTGTTTTTTGAGACTGCACTTGACTTCAGGGCTCTTCCTTTTCCTCCTTCCAAGCTTTGTTTGTCCCATACCTTTATTTGCAATTCCACCTCCACAATTAAAACTTGACCAATTTTTTGATTGCCCTTGCTCAATATGGTGCCGTACACCAAAGTTTGAAAACAACTTCAATATTACAAAGAAATATTACAGTTTTATAGCATGGGGCAGCAGTCTTGACTTCAGCATTGTTGTGCATCACCCACAATGGCAATGTGTTTTAGCAGGAGATTCTCAGTAATGGTGTGACAGTGTCATGGGAGATTTGGTCTTTTTGAGGGATTCACTTTGGCTCATGTTAGTCTTCAATACTCTTCTATATATAAAGCCAAAGATTTGCTTCAGTGGGAAGCCTCCTTGAGTCTTTTGTGATTTGAGGCCTGATGCAAAGCCACTTAGGTTGAAGAAGTAACACTCTTCTTGTCTGCAGTAGGCTTTGACTCAGACTTAAGTGTCTTGGAAGGGTTAAGAACCTGATAAAATTTCTTAATTTGGGGCATCTGATTTAACGGCTTCTTAAAATCTCCTTGGTCCTTCCTTTGTGCTACCATAACTAATTTAAGTTGTACTTTTCAATACCCATTTCATATCTGTAGCATAGTTTTTCCAACTGGAAGCTTCATATCAAGCCAGTTTTGCATTCTTCCATGCACTATAAGCAGAAATATTAAACATTTTTAAGGCTCTTTTTACCTTACTGCATAGTTCAGTAATGAGAAGACAGAAATAATTGTTGCAAGCTAAATATCCTCTGGGATTTGTATTCAGTATTAGGATAATTAAGTAGAATTGAATTACTGAGAAACAGAAACCTCTGTTCTTTAAAATCTGTATCAAGAATACGATATTAATTACAAGAGAAAAATCTGTCTGTTTACTGGAAGAGAAGCTCTGTCTTTGAGGCTTCTTGGGGGAGGGATGGGGGGGCGGAAATGCAAGCCACAACATTGTAGTGCTGCATAATGCCACATATAGCTGAAGGTAGGATTGAGTCATGTGAACTTTATGTTCTTAAGTCTTTCATAGGACTATTCAAATGTAGAAAATTAAATAGGTCACTCCTGTTTGAGGACTAGAGGCTATTCTTTCGGACATCTGATTCACTAGCTAATAATGGTTTTGACTGTGGTAGACTAGACAAACCCAAAGCTATTTATTATAGAGTGGTTTGGGTTGGAAGAGACTAAAGATCATCTAGTTCCACCCCCCCGCCATCTCCAGAGACATCTTCCACTAGACCAGGTTGCTCAAAGCTCCATCCAGCCTGGCCTCGAATGCTGTGGGGATGGGGCATCCACAACTTCTCTGGGCAACCTGTTCTAATGTCTTGCCACCCTCATAGCAAAGAACTTCCTAATATCTAATCTAAATCTACCCTCTGTCAGTTTAAAACCATTCCCCCTTGTCCTGTTCCTACATGCCCTTATAGAAAGCCCCTCCCCAGCTTTCTTGTAGGCCCCCTTTAGGCACTGGAAGCTGCTATAAGGTGTCCGTGGAGCCTTCTCTTCTCCAGGCTGAACAAGCCCAGCTCTTCCAGGAGAAGCGATCCAGGCCTCTGATTGTCTTCAAGGCCCTCCTCTGGACTCACTCGAGCATGTCTATGCCCTCCTTATGTTGGGGGCCCCAGAGCTGAACATATGAGCTGAGCAATGACTCTACAATAAGTGTCATTTCAAACTAATGTAGTTTCTGCAAACTTCAGTGTGACTACTTTTAACATTAGTTTGATGCTCCTTTCTATAACTTGATATGCTGCTACAGGTTGCTGAGACTAGCCTTCCCAAGCCAGTGTTTAAGGTCACCCTTGCCATCAAAGCTGCAAAAATACAACACCACAAAACAGGCTTTCTCAGAAAGATCTATACTTCAAACAAAGACAACTCACCTGACTTTATGTGGAACAGGGGCACTTTCATAGCAGCTCTGCTGGTATAGTTGCTCAAAAGTACTTTGGCACCAGACTCTCCTCAAGTTTTAAACATTTGTAAAAAATGAAAATGGTGGGGGCATCAACAAAGGAGTTGACTTGAATCTAAGAACACTTTGGCACTAGATGCTGCTGAATGTAGGCAGTAAATTTGCGAAGCTGGATACTGTGGTGATTTAATAGTAGAGTCAGTTTCTTTGCTTCATGGTGATTTTAATTCCATTCTTCATGGCTATTTTCTCTCATTACCTGGGGTATCTAAATAAGGAAATGAAAACTTGATACCTATGTTCCTCCTGGCTGCTAGCTGGTTCCTTTCATGCCACACCTGAATGACCTGCTGCCTTGCAGGGTGTTTTCCTGTGGCTGCTCCCAGCATTGTGCAAGCTGTAGAATCAGTGGCAATACAGCAGACAGCGCTGCCTTCAGCACCACATGCCTCTGCAGTGCCTGCTTGTTAGACTGGAACTGTCATCTCCATCAAATAGCTGTTTAGCTGTGATGAACAGCCACTACTTCAGATATGTTGTTCAACTGTATCCGATTTGACTTGTGACAGGCACTCTAACTATTTATACTGGATTAGCAAATCTATAGCAAACCTGTCATGGCTGATGTAATAATTTTTCTCCCAGTGAAGCTTGTGCTGGTTTTAGTGAATAGAATCAGGCGTTTAATGGTGTGGAATCTGGTGACCTTGGATTGCTAGAACACCATAGGCTGTGCAGTCTGCTTATGCTATTGAAATACTAGGGGGGGTTGTGTTGGTATACTCTATGTGACTAAATCACATGCTCGGAAGTCTTATTAATATGCTTAATCTCCTGAGCAGAGTGAGGAGAGGGTAAAATTTATACAAGTTGTGATGTGCTCACAGCTGGTATTGAGAAGGACAAAAGCAGTATCAATGTGCTGATCTGACAGTGGCTTCAGAAAGTGGTTGGTTGGTCTGCCACTTGGGCCTAAAGATGTCTCAATTTCTGTCATTCTAGAGGAACAAAAACAATGTTTTGGTGACATGTTTTCTTTTCAGAGGGTTTTATTCAAGATCTTTAAAGCCTATATTGGCAAAATGGATTATATACTGACAGTCCTGAAGTGCTAATATCCAAAGGTATAAATGAAGATTGCTTTCTTTTTAAAGGCTTCAATTTTCAAAGCAAAAGATATAATTTCTCTGTTCAGTTTATTAAAAAAGGACACACCTGATCATTCTCCAGTATGGTATTTTATGCTAGTTTCACAAAGCTAAGAGACTTTCAATATAAAGAATTACTGTTTTCTCTGAATTCTGAAAAGTGATGGCTATTGTGGGACTTATCATCTGTGTGATAAAGGGGAATTTTCAAAATTGGCTGGGAGATGAAAGGAACACTGTAGGAAACTTGTTTGCATTGTCTGGTGGGATATAGCACTCAGGTCACACAGTCCATCAGGCACTGGCCTCTCCTAGTGGCTTACCTCTCTGGTGACTGCTTGTTCGTTTGAAAACCAGCTTGTGACCTGCCTCTTTTGTATTCTTTCACATTGCTAGTAGGAAAGTTCAGCAGACTAGATCCTTGCACAATCTATACTCTCAGATACAAGTGCTATGATCATAAATGGGTTTATGAAGTTTAAGGTAATAATCTTTGAAAACAACTGGATTTACCAGCCCTCCTTCCACATGTGTAGGTTATATTAGCGTTAACAGTGATCAAGAGCTGTGGAACTTTTTCCTAACAGGTGAATAAAGCATTCAGCACCCAAGCATTGCTTGGATGAAGGTGGCTTCAGACCTGTCAGAAACAAGTCCCTAAATAAATGTCCTTATAAGTCACTTCAATATAGGTTTATTCACTTTTGATATATTATAAATAATGCAAATTTAATATCCATCTGGACAGTAGGTTTTTGCCAACTGCTACCAGACCAGCTGCAAAATTCACTGACTACAAGCTATGCAGCTGCCACGTGCAATCAGAGCCAAGAAGGAGCATACTGCTAATGCTCCTTTAAGTGCCTGGGCTGGTATGGTATACTGGAAGACAGATTAGCAAGCAGGGAAAGTAAGAGTTTATGTATGGACCATGCACCTTTGTGTTAAGAAGGTCACTTGGAGAGAGAAGCCAGCTGAGATCTAATCACCTTTGCTTGCAGTGGCCCTCATGATTCTTGTCAAGTTATTTTCTATTTTAATGTGTGTCTGCACTTTGTGTGGCATGTTGTAATGATAAGAGCTCTAGAAATACACAGAATTGCTACATAAGTATGATTTTGATAGCTCCTTCTGGCTTTCACTTTGTTTAATCTTCCCTGGCTCGTAGGCTGCTTATCTGAATGAAACAGTAGACGTCCTTAGGGAGAGGTCCCTGTCAGCATCTTCAGACTGTTTTGGCCCCTATGGTTTTGTATCCACTCAGCACTCCCTAAATGTTGGTGATAGCTCCCATTTCCTTGAGCAACTGGTCTGCTTTGTTTGTCACTCAAGATTTTGTTGATGTTCTTCCAACTGCTCAGTGTTTTGGAATGCATGTCCCAGTGGACCTGAAGATGCTGATGAGGAGCCTAGGGCTAATGCTCTGTAAATTGAAACCGAAAGCTCATAGCAAAGGCAATTGAAACTGATGACAGGGGAAAATACAAGGTCTAAATTGGAGATGGATCCAGGATTATTGCAAGGTTTTTTTCATTAAGAGGGTGTTCTTTACCTTCAGGGAGAGATCCATGCTTTTTGACCATTGATATTTAGTAAATTGGCTAATATATTTAGCCTATGCTTTGGACACCCACTGTATATATTAGCTATATAAAGCAATGCTCAGTTACAAAAGGAATACAGCTTTCTAATAAAGAGTTCAGCTGGACAAGTGTAGTTATCTTAAATTGAAGGCATCTGATATTCAACTATGTTCTACAGCTACTTTAAGGTTCAGGGTAGATTTTCAGCTGGCAAAAATCAATGTCAGCTTTTTAACTGCATTGGATCTATGCAGGTTAAAATGAACCGAGAAGCCAGGCATTACTTTGTTGTCTTGGCACGTGTGTGTGTCTGGGTGATTATATGCTGCTCTGTTCTTGTTGTTCAGCAACCCTGGCACTGCTCTTGGGAGTTTTCAAGAGCAGGAGGAGCAAGCAGCTTGATTATCTGTTCTGCCTTTTTTCAGACCACAGGGCATGGTCTGATGGGAATTAGTCTTCTCAGCTACAGAAAAGAGCATCATAGTGCCTTGGTGGGAAGGCATGCATAAATGTATATACTTAAACATGAAATATGTAATTAGCCTCTTCAGCAATGAACTTTTTTAAAAGTCCTGATTATGGGAGGTTGGTATGTTATTTGTGAGTGACTTCATTTTTCATAATGTTAGTTATGTTAAACTTCATAAAAAGAGGTGTTTTTCTTATGAAGGGAACTAGGCTAGGCTAACTAGCATGTAAGCTCTGAACATCTCAGGTTTTGTGTTCATCTCTCGGCCACAGTGGTCTGGCTTTTCATGCACTGGATATGGGGGCTACCCTGAATCCTAGACTTTGGGAAATACAGATATTTATCTCATGTTCATGGCTTGATTCATTTCCACATTTTCACTTTGCTTTGGAAGGCTGTTAATATTTCATCATGTAAACTTTTGGCTGTTCCACAGTACTTTTGGAGATGGATCCAGGATTATTGCAAGGTTTTCTTCATTAAGACTTGAATCCTGAATGTTTTAAACTGAATTAGATAAATATATTACACTTTGATAGCAGATTTCACCCAGAGAGCTCAGGTGCTATGCCTTGTTGGTTGAGAAGATGTATAGCACAAATATGACTTGACCAATACACAAAGCAAGGAGAAACCATGGGAATAGTGCTGCTGTGTCAGTGCACCTGCCCTTGGGTTTTGGAGTTCAGGATGTGCTTGCCTGCTGTACTGGGGGAGAGCCTGGGTTCTGCCATGCAGCTCTGACTGTAGTGTATTGGCTTTTCATGTGTAAGCTCAGTGTGGAGAGGGTATACTGTATAATCTGGATAATACAAAACATGCGTATCAAAATGGAAGCCAACAGACATGACAGAAGTGATCTCTAGATACTGAAAACAGTGCAGTAGAGAAGTGTGAAGCCAGAGGATAACCTAGACTGAAAGAGAACTCTGGGCTCCTGGTTGAAACCCTGCTGGAAGCAGTGCCAACTTCGAAGATAAACTCAGCTTCAAAGTTGTATCAGATTGCTCAGGCTCACAGTAACACGGTCCTGAGTAACTCCAAAACTGGAGACGTCACAATGTCTTCTGGAAGCATGAAGACACCCATTGAATTCTTCCTTATTATAGGAGTCTGAAATGAGGCTTTATTTCTTTTGACTGTAAATATATTGAACAAAATCTATTTGGAAATGCAACCCTGTTAGATTTCTAGTCCTGGTCACTGCTATGTGTCCCCAAACAATTCCATCCCAGATTACAGTACTAAATACTTGCAGGTAGTACACAGGAATGAATCTGTGCTGAAAGTGATGGCTGTATTGCATCAGAGGTTGGAAAGCTCTTTGTCATACACAGAATCTTCACAAGAGTTTGAGCTGTGCAAATCACTTCTCTTTGAAGTTGGTGTTATCTCTGTACTCTAAATGAATCTTAAAACAGAACAAATAAATGCTAATGTTGCTCCAAAATTAAGACCTCTCTTAATAAAGCAAATGATTAAAAAACTAAAAAGAAGTTTAGCCCCTTAGGCATTTATGCAAGCCCAGTCACCACAGCAATGAAACTTGCCTTTCCCCAGCCCCTAAATTAACATTTCTGGGGTTACTCTGCTGTGCTCAGTATTTCCTACTCTGAAGAGAGACATGCTGGAAGGATCAGGAATAGAAGAGCTGGAATGAGACAGTCAGAGCTGGAAGCCAGTGTAGAGGTTTACCAGATTTTGGAACCTCTGCATGTCTGACACTTTCTTGCTAGTTCTGCTCTGTCCTCTTCTGAGGTCCAAATGTGCTCAAGGTTTCATTTTGGGGCAGCCTGTGTAGGGGTGAAAGGATGATCTGTTTCCTGGTTTGTGTCAGATTCACTCAAAAAATGCTGTGATGACAGATTCCATATTCAGTCTGAAAGAAAGAGCGATTAAAGATTACCTTGTTTGTAGAGATTGTCAGCCTCTGCTTGTGTTCTTCATCTGTGTGTTCCCATTGGGAGCTTTTTTCCAAATGTCTTTGCGCCTGAACTGTCATTACTTTGGGAAGAGGGCCTAGACAAGCTACCAAATACTGCTTAATGCCATTCATCTTTTTCTAAAAGAAAGAATGATTAATAGTGGTTTCAAGTTGCTTTTTTACAAATGTTCCTGCAGACAAGAGAATTCTACCACTTACTGAATCAGCTGAAGCTGCTGAAAGTCTTAGTAATGTCCCAAGCATTTAAATCACTTCAGTGAAAGCAAGTCTTCCATTAACTCACTATGAGCATAGGTGCAATTCTTCTTTATGTGAGTAGAAAAAAGGAAGGTGGAAAGGTTTTCTTTATACAAAGGAAGTTATACAGTTTCAGATGAGCATGTGTTCTGTAATACTTGCTACATTTACCCACCATCATTACATAAGCGACTCTGGGTAGAATGTTACTTTCCAATGAGGAGATCATAAAGTTTTGGTTCTTCTATTATAATTACTTTGTGTCAAGTAAAAACAGCATATAGAAAATGAGCAGAATTCCTTCAAAACTGAACTCAACCTGGAAGTATTTATCCCAAGTCCTAGGCGCTAGAGCTGACTGCTTTTAAAGATTCAGAACTTCAACTACCCCTAGTTTTATGGCTTTCATGTTTTGCCATCCAATATGTATGGAGAATGAAATTTGCTTTGGGCTGGCCCTTCAAATTATTTACTCAAGTCCAGTGTCAAAACTGCTAGACCTTGTGCACACTGAGATGTTATAAAACCTCCATGTCTTTATGACGGACTCAGCCAGCCCTCAGCACTGAACTTCCCCAGATGCATTCAGCTTGGTCCTGCTTCTATTAAAATCCATTTGGTGAGAACAGGTGCTAACATCAGCTTGTTACTGGGTAAAGCTAATGAGTTGGAGACCCCCATCATGATGATGGGGTGGGTGTTGAAGTTCAGTAATGGTTTTTGATGGCCAAAATGTGCCATTATGGCTGCTAATATGTGCCTTGGAGGACTTTACTGCAGCTGTAAAATAGAGCTTTTATAATATGAAACATATTTCTAAGAATTTACAATTAGTCAGAGATTGCTTTTGAAGAAAATACTGCAATATAAAGTAGCTAATTGAGCAATATAAGCCATAAACACCTCAGGGAAACCCTTAAAGGGCAATTTTAAGGCTGACTTTAGAAATCTGCTGGACTTTTTTTGAAGTAGCCCTGCCTCTAGCAACGCTTCTTTCAAAAGCTGTCAGGCACTGAGGGGATTGGAGACAGAGCTTTACTTCTATGAAAGGAAGTGGTAAATTCCCATCAACTCCCACTGCTGGTCCGCTTTCATAAAACAAGGAGGTAGAGAGAAGAACTGACAGACACTGGTGGAGTGGGGAATAGCTTCTGGGGCCTCAGGAGGCTTCCTTTTTATGACTTCGTAAAAGTTATTTTCACATGGGTGGGGGGACAAAGCACGTATTATTTTCTAGTGCTCATTTTTGGGTCTCGGTCTGTATGGCAATAGGAACAAAGATGATCATGAGTTAATATATAAATTTGAGGAAAACCTGGCTTTAGTACAGCCATTAATGAAACTGGCTCTTCATCTCTGTAGGGCCAAGGCTTCATCTCTAGTTCATGCGGTGTTTGTACCTTTTATCCTCACAGCTTAATCTCTGCCTGCATCACCCGCAAAATGGAACAGCATTTATGTAGTTTCCAGAAACCAGTTGTGGTTGCAACATTCCCTGCAATCAGTAGGTTGAAGATGTTATATTTTTTCCATTGGGGAGTTTTTGTCAAATTTAAAATGAACCATTAAGGAAATCAGTGAATTCTAAACCTGCTCAAGATTACCTACTCTTTTCTTCAGTTTGTTCATCAGAGTATATTGCAAAAATGAAACAAAGTTAACATGTTTTTAAGGTATTTCAAAGTTGACTTCACACCTTCTAAGAAAGGTTTACTAAAATTTTGCAGTGTTTTCATTTTGTGTTTTTATTAAAGTTTATTGCTTTTATACACTTCTCCGTAATTACAATAGGAGTATTAAAGTATATTTCAAAATTATTCAAAACTACTTTCCAGTTCGCCTGAGTTCTGTTAGCAGTAAATGAACATTTTTGGACAAAATTTGTTTAGTTTTCATGTAATAAATGAAAAAATAACACTTCTAAATGAAGTGAAATTTATTATACTGAAATTTTTGGGCAAAAATATATTTAGAAAATGCTGATTGATGTTGCTCTTTTAATGGAAAATCCTGTTCCCTGTAGTGTGACAAAGTGGTTACTTGGACCTGACTTCAGGTGATCAGTGTAGTTTCTCACTGGGACTTTTAAGATCCTGGCTGTCTCTGGTGAAGGAATTATTCTGATGATGATTATGATTGCTCTTAAGGTTGAGATCTGTAAATCACTCAGTTTATTTGAATTCTTCCAGTTTTTGCTTAGTACAGGAATTCAAGGAAGGTCTCTATGGAAATCATTATTCACAGTCCAACAGCTGCTATGGACATATTCAGAACATAAATAGAAGTTATTGAAGCCCCTGTGATATGCTGCCTCTGCTGTGGTGGTTAAATAATTCACCATCAGATTAAAGAGCTGATTTGACAGACTGGAGAAGCTATAGGGAATTGGCTGAGATATTGCCAGTGTAATTTTATCCATATAGTAGGATTAATTATAAATCCCAATCAAGCTCCCTTTGGAGACAATGCAAGTTTCAAATCAGCCCAAAGCGAGGCTAGAGATTTGGGCTGAGATTTCCAATGCTATTTCAACTATTTGGGAATTCAGATCTCACTGAGATGAATAGAAACTGGGCATCAAACACTGTAGGTGGCTTGCAAATAACAGCCCTGAATTTTAACAGTGATCTTTCAGTCCTATTGGGATTTATAATAGGAGGTATAAAGGAAACAAAGAGGGGCTTTGGCCTGAGTCTGGCATCTTTGTGAAGACAGGCTATACTAGAACACATGTGCAAAATTGCAGGCACATTCACATACTCTGCCTAATGGGTCAGCCTATTTGACTTCCAGTGATGTACTGTCTTTATTACAAAATTAGTGATTGGGAAAGGAGCTTTAATATATTAATAATCAGTGCCTTAGGTCAGGTATCAGGTGGCTTTTATTACGGCAGTTTGTGTGGTCCCACATTTAACTCCATGGATATAGAAGTGGAGAAACTACTGTCACCTTCATTTATTTTTCATACTGGATAGCTGAACAAACATCTTTCAGATCTCTGGCCCACCTCTTTGGCTAAGCAGTTCCCTTCTGCATTATTTCAACGCAAAAGAAATCAATTTCTGGCCAGAGATGGTTAACTATTTGTATATGGACAATCCTGTTGTTAGCATCGATGCAATTGTTATCATTCTATCTTTATTTTCTTTTTTTAATCAGTGTAATTAATAAACCCACCAAAAGCAACTCAGCACTGTTTAATTTTAGTGCCTGTTAGCACTGGAATGGACTTCAAGTCCATTACATCAATTAGCACTACATATATAATGATGAATTTGTGTCCTGAAGGAAGCAGATAGTCCTCATCTTAAAATAATATTTAATTAGGAAAAATAGAAAACAGAATTAGAAGAGGTGTTTCATTTTTAAAATAAGGCACAACAGCAGAAAGTGCTGGCCTATTTGACTGCATTGCTCAAGAGCCAACTGTATGATGAGGGGCAAGCAGGGAACATTAAAACACTTAACATGGCAATAGTTTGGTGCTAGTAAAACAAGAGCATTTCTTTAACAAAACTATTTTCCCTTTTTATCTTTACCAACAGACTTGCATGAGAATCTCATTTTTCCTTAAGAGTCTAGTTCTTCAATTAAAATGCACATGGAAGGTGCAATAAGAAGAAGGAAGACCAATAAAAGGAAACAGCGATTTATAATTTTGATTAATCTCTTGATCTGGGTCACCTGGTTCGTGATCTATTCAATTTTGGTGTAGGCAGTGCAGAACTCTCTTTATATCTTTCTTGAGCTGTACGTGCACTGTTAATTCATACCAGACCCTGAAAAAAAAATGTTAGCTCGTTCATAGGTAGAGAGCTGAGAGAAACTATATGATTTGCTGATTTGTTGGTGCCCAGAGGAGCAGAAGTTGGTGCCCTACGCAGAATGTACTCAGCTTTCCCAGGCCTAAGGTTCTCGTTTCTTAGTAGCTGGTCAACTTTTCTCTCCTGTCTCTAACCTCATTTTCAGGCAGGTTTCAGGTAGTTTGCTTTTCCTCTCCCTGGGCTTGTTTTTTGCCTTCTTTGTGACATAAGGAGGTCTTTTGAAATATCTCTTAGCCTAAAAAGAATCCCAAGACGTTTTAAACACAGGGAGATATTTACAGCCCTCAAAACATGTTTGAAAGAATGAAAAGTTAATCTTTTCTGGTTTTATACCATCATTGCCAGAAGTGCTGAGCTTTGTGGTGACTTCAGCTAGCTTTGGTGTGAATTGGCATGACAATGACTCAAAACCCAGGCTCATTTCTTTGAATACTCAAATAGGTGCCTAGTTACCAAATATCAAACTGGAAAATGTTGGCTTTAGTTGTCTAGATTGGGAGGAGAAACAAAAATTACATCCTGAGGGGTGTTTCATGTTCTCTGGAGTCTTAGCCAGTGTAGCAATTTCCTTTCCAACAGGCAGGATAAGTTCTGGATTAATTTAAATTTCTTCTTTAGCCGTCTATTTCTTCAACTGACTCTTGCATCCATTCCAGTTTTACATGGCAGTGCCAGAAGGTGCCAGGGAATTCAGTACTGACCGTGCCTCTAAACTGCCCAGCTCTACTGTTACATTCCTTTATAAAGAAACCACATTTGGAGCATTTGCTTGCCCTAACTCTTTAAGCTCCACACACAGAAATGCCCTTTGGGGGACTGTGGTAAGGTTTGCACTGTGGTAAGGTTTGCACCTCTGTATTGATCTAAACATTCTTTGTTACAAATCACCTCAAAGTTCAATACTGCAGATGATAAGCCACTTCAAAGACAACTCTGGGCTGTATATTAAAAGACATTAGTATCTTGTCAGCACAATAGCTTATTTCCAGATGATCATAATTAGTTGTTTATTTAAACAAAATGTTTCAGAGCTTTACATTGTCATTTTACTTTGATTACCAGGAATGAACTCTGAAATAACTGGTGTTGCCACAGGTACAAGTTCTGACTGGTCTGGGCAGGCATTTGGTCATGTGAACTGTACTCAGCTGTATTTTTATTGCCCTAAAAATAGTCTTCTAGTACTGGCAGTCTAGAGGTCTGCTCCTTCAAGTGCCTGCTGTGAAGAAACTGATCCAAAGAGATTAGCAAGCACTTAGATTGTGTGGGATTGGTGAGGCTGAGGCCACCAAAAAGAAAACCTTTGTACGCTTTATGAATAGCTCCCATGCTAATATGGCCCAGGGCATAACAAACTTGGTGGGTTTGGCATATTATCAGTTTGAATATGAAACTCAAAGCAAACCATGGATGGTGTGAACACAGATGTGAACCGAAACCACCAAAACCAGAAGAGAAGTTTGTATAACCTAATGAGAACTGAAACTAATTTTTTTCTATTGCTTTTGTCTGAAAGCGAAATGCATCAAGAAATAAAACCTTTGTAGTACCATCCTAGTGAAGAATGATGCAGACATTAAAAGCTACTTCTAAAAATGTAATGATCTGCTTTGAGTGGTCAGCAGGACCACTAAGGAACGAACAGAGCCAAGCTTGGGAGCAGGAAGGAAGCCTCCAACATTTTGAGTGAGGCACACTCAAGTTCTGATTCAGATTCATACCAGGCTGCTGCCATTCAATTTCTTGCACTGAGTGGACAAGTTCTGGATGTTTCAAAGGTTGATATTCCAACCAGAAACTGGATTCACTCTTGTGCTGTAGGCCTCTCAATTAACAAAATAAGAGTCCATTTTCATCAAATGGCCTCAATTTATTATTTTTTTTTTCACTTTTCACTTGTCTCCCTTATTCATTTGTAATTTGCATTTATCAAATATTCAAACATATTTAGGACCAGATCGCAAACTCCAGTGGGGATGGGTGTAAACTAGTTGCGTGAAGAATCGATAAGATCACTCATGTGGGTTCATCATCCTCAGCACAAGATCACTCATATACCCATAGTGATTTAATTGTCAAAAATATTATTAATCAATGACTGATTTCATTTTTTTGAGATAAGTTTAATAATTGCATTGTGGCAACAGAAAGGCGCTCCAGCAAAAGTAATACTGTATTAAGTGCTGACCACAATCAGAGATATTCCCTGCCCCAAAAGGCTTTTAGTCAGTGTAGAAACTGCAGTGCCATGGGCAGGAAGGCACAATAAAGACAGTACTGAACACATATAGGTGTTACAGCAGGGTATACGGAGTGATGTGGAAGAGGACAGTGAACTGGTTTTCTAGTTAACTACTATCATATAGGAAAAGTCATATGGGATAAAGCATGAGGAGGCTTTTCTGGAAGTGTAATGAGGGTAATGAATGCTTGCATTGCACAACGGGGATCAGAAAGCTGTCATCATGACAGAATATAAGATGATGTCCTGGGGTAATGGTTGGACTTGATCTTAAAGGTGTTTTCCAACCTAGACGATTCTACGATACGAGTAAGACTTTTCTTTGAAGGCCCTGAAATAAAGATAGTAGCTTACCCGGGTCCTTTCTAATAAAAGCCGATCAAAGTTGGAGAGCTATGTGAGATTAAAAAGAAAAGATTATTTTTTCTTGTTTGGTGATTGCTGTATAATTAATTGCTTGCTTTCTGAGTGTCCTGGAATTCCTTGGAAGTGACTGTCATAACACTGTATATTCAGAAGAGGGCAGCATCAACCTAAACAACAAGTGGGGAGCACATTTAATTTAAGGATTTCAATCTAATGGGAGACACTCCAAAGGGTAACACAAATACAGTTGTTAAGTTTGTTAAAACCAGAATCTGGTTTGTATTCTGACGCTAAGACAAAGCAAGTCCATAATCCAGAATTACAGGAGCATTAGATTGTCTCTGCAATGTCATGAGAATACTTGTTATCTTCCAATAGTAACACATTCCTTACAGTGGTGGTTACTACACCTTCGATATGGTTATGACAACTAGAGCCCTCTAGTTACAGGTCTTTTGAAACAAAAATGGACATTAAACGAAAAAAGGACCCAAATTCTGTTCATTCTGTAACTGAAATGCTACTGAACTCATAGCCACAGCTAATGCAAACTAGGTATCAATATAGGTGGTGACACACTGATCCTGAGGATCTCAGTTGGTAGGAAAGCTTTCAAGGACATCAGTTTGGCTTTGGATTAGATGGCAAGATTTGGACTGAAACAGCCAAATACTCATGTGATTACATGACGGTCTTAGGCTGAAGTGAATTTGCTCGAAGTTTTGACTGAACAAGGTCTGGACTGAGTTCGGTGTTACTGGGTTTTAGCCATTCTTCCTTTAGCTGCCCATAACTAATAATGCTCCATGTGATGACATGAATTCTGTTCCCACTGAATGGGCACATTTGAGATTTTATTCATTTTACCACACGTTTTTACTTTAACAAAGCACTTGCAAATATGCACAAGTCCCACTGTTGTCAGTGGTGCTTTCATACAGAATCATACAATGGTTAGGGTTGGAAAGGACCTTAAGATATATGCTGAAGTGTTTTGCTGAAAAGAGAGCTGCAAAAGGAAGTCCAAATCATTGGGTCATCAGTATGGCAAGACTGTCAGCCTGCACAGTGGCAGCAGGCAGTCTAGGAAAAACAAATGTAGAAGCTTTTCTTGTAAGAGTTAACTAACTGCATTCTGAATCAGGACACGAGGAGATGAAAATGTACATTGCAAACACCATTGTTCTCCTGCTGACTGCATTTTTTAAGTGTCTGGGTAATTACAGCCTTTTTTCCTAGATGTCTTTAGAGTTCTTTAGTTGAGGAACATGCATCAGATTTCATTTGATTCCTTTCTTAAAGGCTAAAAGAACTGGAACATGTAAGCTATTCTGTTTTGTGAATCTCAAGGTGTGTTATTTAACCTGAAATTATGTGTCAAAATCCTGTTTCAGCATAAAGAATGCATACGTTTACGCTTAATGAGTAAGACCCTAAAGGTTTGTACAGAACCTAAGTTTATATACTCCATTAAATATGATCTTCACTGGCTAATTAGTTAGAAATTTCACCCTTGCTTATAGTGTACACCATTTTATGGTCAATAACAGTAAAATCTATGTAAACTGTGCTCTTTATTAATAAACATTATGTGCTTCTGACTTTCAAATAAGGAAACTGATTACTTGTTTTCCTCTTGTGACCGGACTGCTGGCATTGTAAAATCCAAGCAATTAACATTATGGATAGATCACTTCGTATGAGATATGAAATTTTGTTTTCTATAAAAATAAGGACACTAGGGGTGTGAAGAAAACTTGGATCAGCAATACCCAACCTCAGAGACTTCAGGGAAGGTCCAAGGTCTCTGGGGATCAATACCAAATAGTATGACTTTCGCTTGTATGCTACAGGTTTCGATCCAACCAAGGTTAGTACTAACTAGAACTGGTTGTTAGCTACTTGTTGGATAGCTTCTGTCCACCTTTCAGTGGATAATACATATACCTCTAAAACATCTCCTACAAATGGCACCGTTGGCACTGTGCTAACTGAGACACTGAAATGGAGTGATCTTGGATGTGCACGACCTCCCCATCCCTGCAGGGGCCTCTCCGGCTTAGCATTTGAAACAAAATGGTGGAATGAATGAACTCTATGGAGCTGTAAACTTTTGTGATAAGCTGTTGTTCTGGCAGCGCACACAAATACGATCATCCTTTCTATTCCAGACCAGGAGTTCCCCAGGTGATGTGTACTTTGGGGATGTATATAAATTATCAACTGATTTTAACTTTTCAGCTAATGGGATTTTCAGTTTAAGGCATCAGAAAGTACCGGTGACCTAATGCTTTTTCCTCTTACTTTCCCATAGAGTGACATTACTGCAACAAAATGGGCACTCATCTGAGACTGTTACTATGGACAGTAATGGGCACGTATGTTGTATATAAAGACCTACAAATACATGGCAGAGAACAAATATATTAAATAAAGGTCTCTTGTGATAGCAGTCTCTTCCTTAGGCACACTCTATAAACATGCTGAAAATATTTTAATAATTTGGTTAGAAATATCAACCTAGTAGTTCCTGTGGCTATGAATAAGACTTTAGATTGCCTTTGTACTTTACAAATGTAGTTGTTTAGCATCAAAGGAAGACTTTGGATTAGGGGAAGAACAATTGCTTTTTTGCAAAAAACATGATATTGGCCCTTGGTCTGAAGAAAGCAGAATTTTCAGCTGGCTATGAATATGGTTTTGTTTAAAACAGTAAAGCTAGAACATAGTGCATATTCCTTCTCCTTCCAAAATGTTTCCTGAGCACAAATATAGTTAGTTCTTACATATATGGAACAGTATGTGAGAACTGAGAACTGATCACTTCAACACTTAAAAATGGAGCTGTTAAGTATGGGAGACTTCCCTCTGTCCTGTGTATTCCATTCTTCCATTTTCGTTTTTATCAAGTACAAAGTGCATTTAGAAGGACACCAGTTCAGAAAACTTTTTCTATCTTTTCCCGTCCCATAGCAGTTCTTCCAAAATACCTATGCTGAATTAGCTTTATGGGTCACAGTTATAGCTGAGTTGGGAATCCTGGGAAGTATGAAGGATGAGTTAACCTTTTCTATGAGTGCTTTTCCCTAAGCAACTTTGCAGTCCCTGGAGCATCTGTGGATACTTTTATGTGTTACTTCTTTGCTAGGCTGTACAATGGCTAGTCCAAGGCAGAGCTGACTCCTGTAGAAACAAATAGTTCACTGCTGTGTGCTAGGGCAGTGCCTAATCGTGGAGCCAGACCTATTCTTTTTCCCAGAGTTTAGAACAGAACTGTCTGATCAGTTATCAAACAGGCATCAGGTATATCTGTGTGCTGTGGATATGACCAAAAGGGCGCTGTGTGGTGGATCTTCAGACGAAGGGCCCTCGTGTGCCCCTCACATCCTCTCTATTCTGTATCAGTTTTCTTCCTCTTCTTCTGATCATTCACATTTTTAGATGCACTTAGAGAAATTATATTTGTTTTCCCACACTACTATGGCTGTTCCTGACCACTTAATCTCACAGGCACTTAGCCTTCTTCAGGTTCTACCTCAGGCCATGGGACCTAATGACCTACTGTATTCCGTATGCTACCGGAGCCACCTAGTTTAGAGAATTTTGGAATGTAATGCAGGCATAGGCAGAAGAGCTTTTTTCAGTGTACGAGTTTGGAATGGGTCATTAACCAAGGTGATTTTATGCTCCTCAGTTTTAAAGGAAAGTTGCTGCTTCTGAAAATATTTTTCCAAAAGTAAATCACTTTTTCTTTAGAGAAGTAAAGGGAGGTGTTCAGACCCCTGAGCTGGATTTCGGTCTACAACAGGAATTGTCTCAGTGTGCTAAAACATAGGGCTGTGAACTTGAGTGGATTCTTTTGTTGCTGAACATGAAACAAAATCATATTGCTACTTGGATGATGGATTTCCTTTAGTAGGCAACCACCATCTTGTTTACAAGGAAATCTCAACCATTAGTGTGTATGCAAACTGCTTCTGGTTGGCTGGTTGGCTTTTAGCAGAGATGACACAAAGAAGAAATGAGACATATATTGGATTGAGGTAAGCAGTCTCTATTACCACAACTATATTACTAACTTATGTTTAATTGCTCAGCATTTATGAGGTTCATAGTTTATTGTTTTCCTTGCCACACAATAGGCTGGGCAAGTTAAAAAAGCTCCAAGTTTCAAAGGCTAGAGTTTTGGGTGCCTGCCAGCACTGATCTGTTTAACAAACAGGCAGCAGGGTGCTTATTAGTAGGTTGTGGTTTGCAAACCATGAAGCCTGTGGGGCCAGATGCACTGATCAAATAGTGAATCTATAGATCAGTAAGCCCATTAGATGAAAAAGTGGAGCACCACTGAGTATAAATATATTTTTCATAGGCTTCAATTAGGCCACCATAAATGACTCTTGTAACTCTTTCTGTTGACCCAGCAGTCTAAATATTAAACATTAGTATAAGCAACATTTGTTCCAAATTGCTTCTCTTAGAATTTCCCAATGACTTATAATTATATAGTACTTGGTAGTAAAAGAACAAGTGCCAAATTGTTCTTATTATTTCTATTTATTTCAGTGTAACAAATAGTGCCTACTCACAAATCAAGGTGCTTGTATATTATTCATAAAAGCACAACAAAAATTGGCAGTGAATCAACCACTGCATAAGACCAGGTGATTAGCTGGTCTGAATTGGCATGGTTCTGTGGAAGCCAAGACAAGTCTATGAGTTCCCTGATGTCACGGGGGCTATGAAAATTTCTAGTTTCTAGATCTAGGGAAAGGGCTCTGCATTTCACTGCTGTAATTTTCCAGCTTCAATTGGAACAAATGAAGCAGGAGTCAATGAAACTTCAGCCATGAAGTTTCCAAGAGAAGATTTTACTATTTTAATTAGTTGAACTTCTTTGATGATTTTTTTTTAATTGTTTCAGCCTGTGAATCTCTTGTGAATTCTTTGTGATGACTACTGCTAAAAGCAGTTGATTTTCATGCTGTGACTCATAGCTTAAGTTATGTGGCAAGCTTCTCTCTTCCTGACTGCGTACCTGCTGAATCCATCGCGCTTCCATGACTTGAATATTCTCAATCCTGCACCTTTCTATCAATATTCTCATTAATACAGTTTTACTCTTACAAATGCTTGCAAGGAGAAAGTGAAAGATATTGTAATGCCACTAAACCATCACTTCTTTAATGCAAAAATCTGTGAATGCTCTTCGTACTGAATACCCAGTTCTGGTTTCAGTTGCCTCTTCCAGGAAGGATTAGCAGAAAAGAAAGAGTATTTTGAAGGTCTATCTAATGTGCTAACTGGGGCTTTGCACCAGAGAAGTGAGAGCATGTTCAACTCCAATGTCACCAGCTCAGCAGAGTTTTAAAAAAGTCAAGTTGGCATTTTCAGTATGTGTGATTTACTTGGGTGTTTCTTACCTTGCAATTACAAGTCTACTTTAAGTCATATCATTTAAGGGCTACATTAGCTCTTTCTAGGTAGGAAACCGGAGTCTATTGTTCTCAGTCTAAATTAGGACTAGAGGCCAGATTAATAAATAATATGATTCACTTTCCAGAATTCTTAAATATCACTAGGCAAGTATACATCTGTGAGGTTTATTAGCTTCATTATTCCTGTGCAGAACTGACATCTGAGAGCACTAACAGGAACAAAGACTAACTGAAAAAGTGCCTAATGCTAATGCAGAAAACCTACATACCATTGAATATAGGGCGATCTAAAACCTAGGAATCTATTTTTCAAGCTGTAGCACTCCAGGGAAATGCAATTACTCTGTGACCCTTATATTAAGTTGATCCTTAAATTAAGGCATTTTGGTTCCCATTTACTCTTTTTGAGGGCCAAGAACTATAACCCAGTCAAAGCAACCACTCGATCCTCCATGTGTGTGAGCACTGATAACCCATTTTACCAGTCCAGTTTACAAGAAACCTGTTTTCAGAATCTGTGAAGTTTCAGGTGCATTGAATAGGAGAAAGGTAAGAGCCAATAAGCCTCGCTGTGTTGGCATCCTTTTCTACAATATTCCCAGAAGAACTGGAGGAAACAACTTTCTTATTTTGGTGTCAGAGGTTGTCTGTAGCTGAAGACACTCTTCCTGCTTGTACAGCTGGAGTAATAGGAAGTCCTTATAAAATGGCTGTGCAGGAGTTAATGCTTTCCAGTGACCCTGACCCACTGAAAGGTGTCCTGAAGAAAAAACAGAAATATTTTATCTTTGCTAGAATGTATCTTCAGAATGAACAAGAGAACGTTAATCCCACACCTCTTCATGCCAGTCTCAATACCTGTGGCTGTGGCCAGCAGTTAGTCCAGTATGGGAGAAAACCTCAGCTGCAATAAGTAAGGAAGTGATGAATGAGCTCAACCCATAGTCTTTCTCCCATCTCAGGTCTTGTTTGCATGAACCCACACCAGAAAAGGACCAGAACTATTTGGATTGCTCAGATAGAAAAGTCTTACACTGATAAATTTTGCCATAGTTTGTGTTAACGCAGACTGATTACACCAAGGTAACTGCCTTGATTTAAAATGCCAGAGAAAAAAAGGCATCTTGGGTTGCAACTTGGCATGGTACTTACTATAACTCCAAGTTCCTCAATTATCTGTTATTTTAACTGATAACCTCAGTTAAAATCTTCCTTGTCTTGTTTTGCTGCTATTTTAGTCTCAGGTACAAAGTTTGAGCAACCCAGCATAAGAATGTTTTTTTTCTTTTCTTTCTTCTCCCCGCATCCCCCCAATTGGACATATAATTTGAACCTGATTTGCTAAGGGGTGTTGGCAGCTCCCAAAGGTTTTTGCTGAGTTGGAGATGTTCAGGGCTTCTGAACTTCAAATCTTTAATGATGGATGGGGAAAACCAAGAAAATACTGACACTTCAAGAATGCCACATGCTGAATGTCTGTAGAGAAAGAAAGACGAAAACTCTCTTCTTCTGCTAAACTAGTGGATTATAGATAATGCCATGAAACTGGACCAATGTTTTCATGAAAACAAGTAGTCTTTTTTGAATTCACGCCATCTTGCTTTGCCTCAAATGCTCTATTTGGCTGAAGTTCAGCAGGGGTATTAAGAACTGCTGCTAGCTGAATGCAGAACAACCTCTCGCAGCCAAAATTAAGAACAGTGCTGTCTTCTGCAGGGTTTTTAAAACCTAATTAAAGTAAATACTTTGGAATGATTAAAAGGCACACACCATTTTAAGATAAAAGTTTATTATAGTTAAAAAAGGAAGCTCTGTAATTTAAAATGGAAAGTTTATGAAGCTTCAGGATAAACCTCAACTAGGAAAAATAACAGGTTTCAGATGTTCCAAATATCATACGTTAACCCCAAATGATCGTTCTATAACACCAGCTTCCTTAGTCCACGGTGGTCAGACTTAGAACACCCACTCTGCTTAAAGGCACAATGCTCACTTCAATCAGCCATTAATCACCCTGATCCTGTACCAAGGCTTCAAGCTCCATGATTTTAAAAAGGTGATGACTGTGTGCCTATCCCAAGTAGATCCAATTTCACCATATCTGGGCCTGCTTTGAGTATGAAGCTGGACTACTGAAGAAAGACCTCCTGAGGTCCTTTCCAACCCAAATGATCCTAAGGTTCCAATAAAAAAAAGGACTGCTAGAACAATATCTAATGAGACCAAACAGCTAGGAAATGGCATGTTTTGCAAGGTTGTTAGTATTCCAAATAATGTCTATGTATGACAGAGAAAGCGAGAGCATTTTCAAATGTTATTTACAAAAGAGTAGCTGTTATTTAATCTACAGAGTCAGATTTATTTGGATAGTTACTATAATTAAATTCCAACTGACTACTAGAAACATATTGAAAGTTAACAACTATGTAATAAACTTTCTAAGCAACAATTAAGTGTGTTGGGGAGACAAGTCTACAAATCTTTTAAAGGTGCCCTCAGAAAGGAGGCGGAAAAAATATCAGAAAGCAGTATAGTCAAAAGTAAAGCGTTAAATTTTAAAAATCAGCCTCTGTTTTGTCCCTTTCAAAGCACTGTCCCGATAGGATGCAGTAAAAGACTATGCAAGAGGCTGTTAATAGAAAGACCTGCAACTGTAATCGAAAACTCCCAAAGCATGTCAGCTGGAATCTACGTGCTGTAGGCAAAAAGGAGTTGTTAACAGAAAAGTTCTATCACGTAGGCTACTCTAGGTATTTCCTGCTTCAGAATTTACTCCCTCAGCTTAGACCACTAGTGCCTGGCATTTTCAAGGCTATGGCAAAGGCCAAAATCCATTTCTCTTTCCTTTTTTTCACCTCAAATGTATACTGCTTGAACAAACACCCCCTCTCCACTTTCAGCATCATACCTGCTCTTCTATAAGGCCTGAACTATTATGTTTTTACAAGTGACATCCAAATAAAAGCTCTAATGAATTCTTCTAGTGATAGCCATTTGGCTTGTTTACCTTATCTTGTTTTGGGAAGATCTGGCAAGATATTATATAATTAGTTCGCTTTCCCATATACTGCTGGGATAACATTTGCCTGCCTGGCTTACTTCTTACTTGGAAACAGTTGGTGTTTCTCTATAGTCTTATGGTGGCCACAGGTGAGTTTTCTCCTCTCTCTTTGAAGCTCAGAAATATTACCTAAGCTAATAAAAGTTTTTGTAAGAGTGGGACTTTGAAAAGACATGCCATTTTCCAGCGCTCTCTTTGCACTTGCTGTTATTGCCCTTCATCACCGGTCATTCCATTGACTATGCATAACTTAATCCTGTGACTGGACTGCTTCTCGTTGGGCATCATAGTTACTGTGGTGAGGGACATCCTTACTGCAGTGAGCAGCTGTAGGATTTGGCCTTCCGCATGGGATGCCCATGGGTTGCAACGTTGTCATTCCATCTTTTGCTTCACACACTGTACTGTTTTTATAAGCAGTAATCCAGAGCAACCCTTTGCAGCCACAGATTTCAGTAATATGTTGTCAGCAATCAATTACAGAAACACACAGTATTCAAACACCCTATTTGTGTAATCATTAAAGTATGAAAAACTCTCTTGCTTAGAGGATAGTAACAGCAGATCAGATTTTTACAAAAGACACGCTAAATCCCCAGAACCCATCAAAACAGCCTCCTTTCTGTCATTTTCCCTTTATTAAAAGGTTCTTCTGTTCTTTTGAAAGAGCTTTCATTCTTCGTCAGAGAATGCCTCAATTTTAAAATCATCACAGTATGTTCATGTCACCCATATTTTATATTCTCTCCCATAAGAGAAGAGAGAAAATTCTTCATGTGCTAAGTCTTGGCTGGTAGTTAGCTTCCTCTGCTTCTTTCTAGTTTGGTCCTTGCATTCCTGCTGTGTTTCTTTCTGTGTTGCAGTCCTTAGAAAGTATGTTTCAAAACCACAGTCTTGAAGAAGGGGTACGCACTGTGCCAATAAGAACTTCATTGCAGGATCACATCTCTGTCACCTGAAATTTCTTATTGAAACTTTTAAACAAATGAACTTAAAACCCAGTGTTTCTGGACACATGCTTTAAACAATTAGTTAAGTAAGATCCTTAAGCTAGCATATTCTGACCTATTGTACCCATCTCCCAAATTAACTTTATGATCCATGCCTCCTCTTTGCTAGCCATGATCAGCATGTATTAAATGTGGGTATTAAAACACATGCTAGCATGAGGAACTTGTATGAGGAACCCTGGAGATGATATAATGCGCTTCTCAACCAACTCCTTAGTTGCTATAAAGACACTTCCATTATTATCCAACCCAGAGACCATCATTTAACATTGGAAATTCTCCCAACTCAGAAAAAAAATAAAAAAGAAGAATTTAATTTTCTTATAAAGCAAAGGAGCAAGTGGGCTATCAGATGCTTTCTCATACTTTTATGGCTGATTTATTTTATGAATTATTCTTCATTATCTTTCTTATATTTTCAAACTATTTGATCATGGGAAGATGTGCTGTGTCATTGCTAGTATACACAGCGGATGGTATAGTGAAGGCCAGAGCTATGCAAATGAATCTGTATAAACTACTGAAAAAAGGCTTATCTTTTTTGATTTCAATTTAGATTAATTCCTAATCAGTCAGAGAAGCCTAGAAACTTGTCTTATGTACTTTTCTTTCATGGCTGGCATATTTATTTATATTTAAAGTTTACACATAGTATAGGCAAAGATTTCATCCTCTGCTTTATTGCCAACTTGCAATATTATGACGTCCTGTTCTCTCTCAGCTTGAAAGTGATACTAGTATCACAATTTGGATGTGCTTGTCAGAAGAAATGACACTGAGATACCTTCTATAATTTCGTTCTTTTAATTTGACCATTCTCGATCAGAGGATTCTTTGGAAAACTGCCCGCTTGTCACTTAGCTACATTTATCAGGAGGGAAAGTTCAAACTATTTTCACAACTGTAGGAAGCTTCAGTTAGTGGCTGTGCATAAGCATGTTCAGAACAACTGGTAAATTAGATAGAAGTTGGAAGCAGCTTTCCATCTCCTCTCATTTCATAAGAAAACAGGAGACATTCACACAGAAGTGCTCTGCAGCTCATGAAATGTGATCATGTTACTATTCTGTGCATATTTTTGTATCCTGCTTACTTTAATTCTAAAATCAGCCTCTCCAATTTTTGTCCTCAAAAAAAGTCAGATTTTTCTCTCTTGAAAATCCACTCACAAGCATAGGGCCTCTCAATCTTTGTTTCAAGAGTAGCTGCTGTGCTTTCATAGTACTCAAAGAAATGCCTAAAAGCTAGAGGGAAAAATCCCTAGCCAGCCAGTCTCTAGCTAACGTACTTTAAGGGACCTAACCAGATCCTTCCCACAACTGCTTGCTTAGCAGACAACTTAACTGTGTAGTGTCTTCTGTCTTTATTGAAAACGTGAGGAATAGAGGTTCCTTACAAATCGATTTTAGAAAGCCAGAACTGTTTAATGAAAATTTAGCATAACCATTATAAATGTCTCCACTCATTGTTAAGCTGATTTTCTAAACTGCTTATCTTGTTAATGGTACCTTCTGTGTTTATAGTTGGTGGTACTATATTTTTGGCCACAACATTTCTTTTAAAGTGGATCATCTATTCACATAGAAGTCAGTTCTAATCAGCAGATGCTGCATAAGAGTGTCACCTGTAAGTTATGATTCTCTTAAGGATCAGTAAATTTTGGTGCTTTGACACTATAATGTGTCTTTGGAGAAATCACCTAACAAATAAGATACAAGCAAATAAATTGGATATAAGAAGCATCAACATTCATGAAAACAGAACTATTCTAGGTTTAATATTTGCCTGAGATGGGCTGGATTGGCTTTTCGGACTGTAACAACTGTAGCATTGTTTAGGAATTATCTTTCTGAACAGTTTTGCATCATCTATGCTGAATTAACTAATGAAGTGTAATTTTCTCTGCATGTAATTTTGTATAATCTGATAATAAGCACAGTTTAAAAAATTGGCACACGCATTATGTTTTCAGGGGTGCAGTGTAGTTTTAACAGCACTTCATGGCCTGCTGTGAATTAGCATGTGTCTGAATGGGACTGAGGACTGTTGTATCCATGGGATCTCAAAACACTCTACAGTACAGCACATTTTTTGAAGTAACTTGATATGAACTGGGAACAGAACACTAATCAACAGGCTTCTGAGTGCTCAGCTTTATCCACTTGACTCCTGTATCTCTCATGGTCTTGAGCATAAGGAG
The DNA here is from genome assembly GCF_004027225.2 of Strigops habroptila. Lineage (NCBI taxonomy): Eukaryota > Metazoa > Chordata > Aves > Psittaciformes > Psittacidae > Strigops > Strigops habroptila. The sequence goes on along the minus strand of NC_044281.2, from coordinate 12,085,010 downwards.
ATTTATTGATTTCTTGCTAACAGCTTTGACACAGTTTGTGCTATCAGTAGTGCTTGCTATGTTTGAGGTGGACATCAAAGCATTCGTCTACAGCAGACTGAACGGAAAATCATAGTCACTCACTTCTCCCATCTTACAGAGTCATAAGAAAGAGAGCTTAGGTTAAGGAAAGACTCCTGAAGTCTTTCTTCCTTCGTTCTGGAATCCTGGAGGCTTTTATACTAGTGACCGAAGAAGAGGTGGTGTTTCCATCTCAGGCAAAGGTCCTAGCCTACCTGCTCTGTTGGTCTTGCTTTGAGAAGCAGTGTTGGACTGGGTGATATCTAGGTGATAGGAGGTGCCTTCCAACCTCACCCATTCTGTCATACCTTACCAAGGCGGGGGACTGATCAGCCAAGAACAAGAAAGTCTTTGAACAAGCACTTGTCAGGCTCTTGAAAAATACAGTTGAAGAGACCACTTTGCTGCCTGCAGCCCTCAGCAATACCAGTTATGCATCTGGAAATGTTTCTTCACTCAGAAATGCTACTGCTCTTCCACTCACTAGCGCAACAGTGATCCCATACTTTGGGATCTTTGGTGACGTGGCTGTAGAAATGAATAGCTGACAACAGCTGGCTTGCTTGCATTTGAAATTAGTAATTCAGACTGAGTGCCTGGGGTGTTAGTATTTGTGTGCGTCTGTGCGAAAATACAGGGCAGGCAAGACAGAAAGGTGTTCATACTGCATTTACAAATAGTATTTTAACAACCTGGGGTATGAAGGCTTCAGCACACTAAGCAAAGGCGTATATTCAAACATCTAATGCAAAGATACATGAACCTCGCCTATACGTTTTGTATGTAATAGCATTTGGGTTTTCCACTGGCAAATGTTCGTAATTCATTCAAAGGAGTAGTCCTTAATTGTGCTGTTGTTCAAAACTGTAGGGGTTTTTTTTAAGGAAAGGATATAGTTATACGGCTGTGGTTAAAATCCTACTAAATGGTAGCGTATAACTGTTCATATGGATGGAAAGAGAACTGAGAGTACAGCCTGTTTGTTGTCACTGGAAACCCTCTAAAATCCAGGGTCAACATTTTGTTGCCTCAGGCCTATGTGCAACCAATGGACCTGCGCTAACATGGAGGTCTGCCTGCAGACACCTACCTGTGTGCAGCAGTGGCCCTTGGGGATGGGGGTTTTTGACAGAATGGTTTTGTACTGCTGCTTTGGTGTTGCTGGATGTATGTAGTTGCTCCCAATCTGTACTTACTGGGAAGGCGAAGGTCACTGTGGTTTTAAAATACTTCAAGGCAAATTAGCTTGCTTTTCCATCGTTAGAGTTTGCTTGTTGTATAAAGCAAGCCATTGGTAGCCACTGGATATCAGCCACAAGCTTTGGCAATTATGAACCTGGTTCAGCCTCCTTCACTCCTGTCTCTTTCTGTCAGTAAGGATTTTACTGTAGGTCAGTGCTTACGCTTATCAACTTTTGATCTGTGGACCCTTGGTGGTCTTCAGAAGTGTGAAAAACACCTCCACATGTACCTTTGCCTGCAAGTAAAGAAACAGAGCACTGGAAAAGAGAGGTAAAGGAGTGAACCCTTTCACATTTGTATTGGTTCGTAAACAGGTAACTTTGCAGAGGATGGTACTTGTTCTTCCCACACCCTTGCCCCAGGAGTTAAAACATATTTCTAAACTTTGAGAAACCCTGTACTAGAATTTGTCATATTTAAACATCCCTTGCCAGCTGAGGGTGCTTTGCTGGAGAGATGTTATGTTAAAACAGGTGTATGTATACCAGGAGGCGCAGAGACTGCTATGACCAAGACCACCTTGCAGCTCAGTGGTGGAGAGAGGTTTCCTGGTGCTTGCCACAAAAATGTCCCATTTCTCCAGAGAGGATCTGATAGTCCTCTGTCTCTTGATGGATCACTCAGTAGTACTTTAATCACTCAACAGACTGGACAGTAGAAGAAATTGCAGCTGTCTGCCTGTCTCCACAAACAAACCCAATTCCTTACCCTCAGTATGCCCTTAGCCCTGGTGTGGAAGGGCCATTAAGGGCAAGTCAGTCCACATTGTATATTTGATTTTTGGTTTCTCAGATGAGGCTGCCAAAGCAGGGAACAGTTAATGCCAATTACAGTTGTGGCTTTCGTGTGTAGAACATTAGTCCAGAAAGAGCTGTCCTGGGACCACCAAGCTGTTTTACAGAAGCCAGCAAACAAGCCACCCAATGGAAATAATTTTCAGTCCTCAAAGTACAGTGTCTTGCCAGTCTTTGGAAAAGCCCTTGCAAATGCAAACTTTTTTTGCATGTTGAAAACCGAGAAATTGCTCTCAAGGCCTTGGTGATGTCTCCACCTTGAATTTTTGGGGTTTTTTTTTTCCCCCCCCTTATAAAGCACTTCTGTTTTTTCACAAGTGCTTTAAAATGATCTTCTGAATGTGATTAAACTGTATATGTGCTTGAGGCTTTCATGAACAGAACAGATTTTAAAGTGACTCTTCCTGTTAACATAAAGTTACATGTAACAAGAGGCTGTGCCAGAGTGTGCTGTGTGAAAGCTTCTGTGCCAGGTAGGCTCACATTTCACCAGGGTAGCATTAATTACTTTTCACTCCTCGGTTTACATTACTAACCGTATCAGTACACAAGTACTGGAGGATTAACTTTACATCTTGTAAAGAGGTTAGCATTGTTCATGATAATGCACAGTCTTTGTTATAATTACAGCAAGTCATGGGAAGGTTCAACTATTTCATTAGCTGACTGAAAACAACGAACTCTAAAGTTTCATTAAAATCAGATGTAATACTTGGGTTCCAAGATTGGTTGGAAACTAATAGGAATAATCTAAGCCATAATATACCAACTAAGGTTGAGCTGTGCTAATCACATTGGAGATCATACTGCAGTGATTCTGCATTAAAGTATGTTGTGTCACAATCGAGGAGATGTGGAGAGTTAAGACAAGACAATGTGTGTTTTGCTTATGAAAGAATATATGTGGGGCTCTTTCCTGCAACCAGGTACTAGATTAAGGAGCTGCCTTGGGTACTTTGGTTGTATTTTTCTCACAATTTAAGCTGTCACAAATGGCAGCTGAAGTGCATGACAGAATGCCTGAAGATGCACTAGCAGTTTATGGGCTTTTTAGTTTGGAGGCTGTGCAGAGCTGATGGAGGAATTCCCTGTCCAACTAATTTTTCCAGGCACTAATTGCGGTGGTGTATAGAAGTGAAATACAGCATCCTGATGATTAGTAATGGTCACATTTGGCTTTTAATTTTTTCTTGCTTAAAGAAACCAAGTTAGGCATCTCCTCCTCCAGAAAATAAATAATAGCGTTTGATCATAGGTACTTTATGTTTAAGAGTCTAGAACACAATAGTAGCTGCTGATGATAATGAAAGGGGACAGCTGATTGCTGTTATCCCAAAGAAGACAAAGTCACTTGAACAGCAGCAAAGCTCAGTGCTAATCTTATGCCTCCCCTTGATGGACGAGGAGTCATGCCCTTCACACTAGCATGGGCAAAAGGGGTACGCAACTGAAGGGTTATGATGGACAATTCCAACTGAGTTCCTCTTGCATCAGTTTCTACTAAACAGAGGCAAGAAATGTGGTTAGGGGTTAAGCCCAAAAATGTAAACAGACGACTTTTAACAGGTCTCCACATGTAACAGAAAAGAGAGTTAGCTCCAGTTTCCCCAACCCCATAGTACAGGCAATAAATTCTTGTCCTGCTTTATCATCCCTTACAGATGGCTTGGCCTGTGGAAAAACAAGATTTTAAAATAAAGGAAGCAGAAGGATTTGGTTCGTTCCTTATGTTAGAAAAAAACCCAAAACCAAAACAACCAGACCAAAAAGGGTGTTACCCAGCCTGAAAGGCAAGGCTATAATTATGAAACGAATAAAATAATTGCACATAATCTATGAGAAAAAATGGAGCCCTTTAAATGTTTTGTTTGTTTTTTTAATATTTATTTAACTTTAGTAGCTAACACAGTGGAGGAAAGAAGCCCTTGTTAGAGGGCAGAGAACCATGTCTGTTAAGTTGTAAAAGCTCTCATTCTTCATTTTCTGAGAAAATCCCAGGAAACAGGGAAGTTAGATCACCATAACATGTTTACAATTGAAGGCCATTCTGGTAGGATACACAACAGCCACAGCAACAATGCAATGACATTTGAAACACAACAAAAATCAAGAAACCCATGACCAGCTTTTAGCTGTCCCTCTTAAAAGCGTGTTGTGATTGCAGGGTTTGGCCTTACTGTCTGTTTTCTATCAGGAAGCCTCAAATGCTGAAGCAATGGAGGGTAATACAATTCAGAATCCATTGGCTTTATATAGAAGCAGATTGAGAGCTCAGTGGCAAACCTACTGTAACCAAGAGAAAAAATTCCCAGACACTGCAGTGGCTTGAATAAGATGCTAAATCACTTGGGGTCTTTCTTCCCAAAACCTGGGAGTGGAACCTTGCCTTTTCCTTAGCTCCTGTGAGGAAAAAGTCTGCAATGAAGTGGAATGAAACACAATAGAACAAGCTGTGTCTGAACTTCAGCCAGACAATACAACACCCCCTTTTGGATAGGTACACAGGAGACTGTAAAAGACAGCTAGTGTAGACAAAAGCAGCCTTTCCAGTGGTAGCAAATAGTTTGTTCACAAGAAGTGAGAGTTCATCTTGAGGAGCTTGAGAGAGTGTTCAATGAAAGAACAACATTTTTGTGAGCTGCTGAACAAGAGACTTCTTCAACTGTAGAGTTTCAAATCCCAGGAGAGATTTGATGTGCTGGTGGAAAAGTGATTTGCTAGAAAGTGGGCCTGTGATAAAGGCACCTGCATAGTGAAAGAGGCCTGGCTGGGTTAGAAGACAGCTAAGAATATAAAAGCGATGCAGTGTAACTTGTGTTTTGATTCAAGAACCCTCTCATAGAATGATCTGAATTGAACTTCACAAAGCATTACAGCCTTGGTTGTGTCTTGGTACCTTTCATCACACAAAATCATATTCAGCCCAGAACTAAAACATTAAATCAGGGAACAGGAAAAGAAAAATAAGAAGCAGAAAACATAACTTTTGACTAAATGAATTGGTTGTAAAAACTGGGGTGAAAATGTGGTATAAAACTATCAAAGTTCTCTTTGCAATTTTTGCAGCATTTTCTCAGCCACAAGTATGCTTTCCCACATAAGACGGTAACTGTTCTTTGTAGAGCTATCATTAAGTACAGCAGAATGCCAAGTGAATATCAAAGCTTTGAATGCAAACTATTAATGTTTTCTTTCCTCCTTCCTTTGGAAAAAAATAGAGAGGTTTATTTCAATTATGCATTTTTAACAGATTACAAAATAATGTATTCTACGCACATGAAAATGAAGATGCTGAGAATTTCTTTCAATAATATCTTTGGAAAAGATTTGTTCTTTCCTGTGGAATGTGTATGTGAGACCTTTGGAAAGGTGAAGAATATTTTCAGCACACAGATGACACTTTACTTTCTAATTCTACTTTTCCTGTCTGGCCTGGCTCAACTTTCTTAGTGACCAGTAGTGATTGATTGTGCATGAAAGCACACTAATGCACAGTGCTGAAGCAACGGTAGTTGACTGAGAACAAGTATTACAGCTATACATCCAAGGTGTGTTTTAGTCTTTGCAATTTTGGAGTCATGTTAAGTTTCTTCTTCATAATTAGATTGTTGTAAGAAACATGGTTGATGAAATTTAATCATTGCAACTCAATCTATGACTGAGGTTGCTTTACAAGAAACGTGAGTTCTGTCTGCATGGCACAATGCAGCGTTGTGTAGCTATAGCAAGCTAGCTCTGAGGATCAGAAGTATACAACCTTGTGAGCTGCAAATATATCCCTAGTATTCTGCAACAGAGGAAGCTCAGGAATGCAGGCTGGTGGCAAGGAAGCCACAGGCAGGCATACTGAGAAGTCTGTGTAGCCATGACCTCCTCTCTGCTACTCTGTTGACCTGCACTATTTACTTCATTGTTTGCAATCAGAGAAAATGCCAGATACACGTAGTTCTTTCCATGCTAAATGTAACCCCTAATGCTGGGGATGTACTGGAAGGAGTTCTTCAAAAAGATTGTAAGATACACTACTCAAGAAGAGGATTCTCTGAATTCATGTCCGAAGTTCTTCAAGGTTGCTGTGTGTAGCCCTGGCCTCTAGGAATTGGCCTGCTGCTGGGTGTTTCATTATCTCAAGGCAACTGCAAAGTTCAGTAAAATAGAACCTGTTCCAAACAGTGTCTGCTTCTGTCTTATCTTTAGGAAACACGTAAGTTTAAATCTCCTTCCTTTATCTTTTGTTAATGTACTGTTCTATTGGAGCTGAAAAATCTAGCTGCTTTATTTACTGACCCATTTGCAGTTTCAGCCAGTTATACAATGAACTGCCTTGCTGGAGTGTAACAATTTGAGGGTTGGGGGTTTTTTTATGTGTCAGCTCTCATCTGGAGTATTTTAGAAGAGGATTAATCACTTCCCAGTTTTGTTGAACCTGAAACAAGACTTTCTGACTAAAATGCACGTAACTTAATTTTCCTGTGGCTGGCTATAAAAACCACCAAGAAAACATGCCGTCCAGCAAGGATACTTTAATATGGTTTTAGGGAGAAAGAGACTCAGTTTGGTGGAGAGTCATGGGGTAGTGTAAATATTCATACAAAAATAATAGCCATTTTTTTCTGTACCCTATACCCCTTATGGAGTAAGCTTATTTTCATTTCCAGAAGCATGGACTTTCTTACAGGAGTCTCCCTGTTCTGAGGGAAGTTAGAGTCAGTTGGCAACAGTCAGAATCTTGCTTCTTCAGTTACATGTTGCTTGGAAGGGGAGCAAAGGCAACAACACAGTTTCAGCACTGGAATGAAGTAAGTTATTTAATTACAAAAATTAGGTATAGAAAAAAGAGAATCATTGTCTGCATTTAGGAGTAGGACATGCATAACATGACAAATGTTCTGGGGAAAAGGAGGTTTTTCCAGAGATTAGTTGCTGATGCCTGTCCTATTGCATGTTCGCTGCAGTCATTGTCAGTATATGAGGAAAGTTTGAGCTAGCCTGAATATGCCATCAGTTGCTGTAATCCATCTCCAGTGCAACTGATTTACCCTGAACCTCATCCATGGAGGTGCATTAGGACACATTTAGCTGACACACACCAAGAGGCAGATTAACAGATGGACTCCTACCTCATGTTTTTGTGTAGGCTGGATGTTTTTTTCTTGCAGTGCAGAGCCACAGCCTCTGCTAAGGTACACCCATGGGCAGAGCACAGTTAGTCAGCAGACAGTTAGTAAACAGACCACTGAAACCCACCGCCCCATGTGCATTGCACATAGTGTCATGGGGCAGGAGGAAGGCTGCAGAGCCATCTAATGTCTGAGGCCGATGCCAAATATCATACTTTGTATTCAAAGTGTATTTGCTAGTGCTGTCTAATGACTCCTTTGCTACATAAACTGATGTGTCATACACAGTAATCAGCTCAACAGGTCATGGCACTGTCTTGTGTTAGAAAAGAATTTGTTTCCTTTCTAAAGAGGAATTAGAAATCTGCTCTTGTTAAGAGCTATTTTCAGTTCCACTGGTGGTCTGTCCATTTATCCCAGAGCTCTTCTTGTCCCACTGTGCTTGGGATGCAATGAGGAAAAACGTATCACAAGCATTGAAACAATTTCTCACTGCTGAAATGCTCAACCTGAGGCAGAAATTACTTCTGAAATGTGCTGAGATACTTTTTATGCCTTAAAGCACACTACAAACCACTGACAGCTCTCAGACAGCAAATTCTTCACCAATAAAGGGCCAAGAAGCATCTAAGAGTAGAGCTGGCCAACAGTTGCCTGCCAAAAGATTGTTAAACCTAGCACAGTCTATTTTTTTGTAACAAGAACTTTCAGCTGCTGTTAAATATCCCTATTTTTCACCAAACAGATGTGGTTTTAAGTTAGAAAAAAAGAATCCATGTTTTCCTACACCAACAAGTGAGTACATAATATCAAAACCTTTTCACAGGGAAAAAAGGGAAATAAATTGGGCTTTGGTTTCCTCTAAAAAATAGCAGTGAAAATAATGAGAAAACTGATTCTTCAAGGAACATGAAATATATTTTCCATATTTGAGCTTTTTCTATTATTCTGTGCTGTGTCTTTATTTCATCATCAATATCATGAACAGCCACATGTATGATAATCAAAGTGCCTTCCAAGCAAATAATAAACAGTTTGTATATCTGGATGATACCTCATTCACAAAACAGCATTTAAACCCCAAAATTTTAATTGAACACTTTCCCATAATGTACCTGCTGCCATAAAACCCCAACACATCAGTAACTCAGTTTCCATTTCTTAAATTGCTGTGATATTTGTGTTTAGTGTTAATATCTTTGTGGACATAGAATTCTAGCTCAAGCAAAGTATCATGTTAAAGGATGTATGCATTTTGCGTAGTGTCAAGTACCAATATTGGCATTTAAACCTAGCATTTTCCAAACTGCCAGCCAAAGCTGTGTTTAGGATGTCTGGCTGTAATCAAGTAAATGGCTGGGGTTTTCCTATTTTTCTGTTGTCACAGGTTGCCTTCTATGACTGACTCTTCAGCTTGTTTCAGGCCTGAATGTGGAAAGGAGGAATGTCTTGTGAATGTATGAATGCTGATCACTGCATCAGTATCAACTCAAATTCCTTCTTTTCATATGTTTGGTATTGAGGGATGAGCACCTTCAAGCAATCCAAGCAGATCATGATCCTAATATCATAGAACCGTAGGATAATTTGGATTGGAAAGGACCTTAAGATCATCTAGTTCCAAACCCCTGCCATGGGCAGGGAGGCCTCACACTAGACCATGTTGCCCAAGGCTCTGTCCAGCCTGGCCTTGAACACTGCCAGGGGTGGAGCATTTACCACTTCTTTGGGCAACCCGTTCCAGTGCCTCCTCACCCTCACAGTAAAGAGCTTCTTCCTTATATTTAACCTGAATTTCCCCTGTTTCAGTTTGAACCCATTACTGCTTGTCCTATTGCTACAGTCCCTGATGAAGAGTCCCTCTCCTTGAAGGCTTCCTTCAGATAAAATAAGATGCATTTCTAGATCTTCTGTCTTTCCTGGAACAGTGCAGTGTATTGTCAGTAGTCATGTGGCCTCCATACTTACAGAAGTCCCATCAGAGTCCTATTTACCCTCTGACTTTGCATAAATTACTTGAGGTGCAGATATACACGTGAAAGTGTAGTAAATATTATTTTTAACTACATGAAAAATTGTACTTCTACATAGAAATAAGAATATGAATTTCTATGGGACATACTTCAAGCCTGCTGTGTTTCTGCCCAAGCCTCTGAACAAGGCTGACTGTATTTCAAGGATGCAATAGATAATATTTGGAAAAAATGGTTATAGCATTTTTAATACCCGAAGATCTCAGCGTGATATGTGAATGCAAATATACAGCACTTTGCTTGTTCACTGCCTGTTTTCTAAAGTGCTGTAAGAACTGTTCTTTGGTAAGTATAACGTCTATGTTACTGTAGATAGGAACCAACATTACGGAAGAGGATTATTTATCTTATTATATGATATGTAATAAACATAATTCTCAAATGCTTTGATGCAGAGCCTTCATGTGTGGCTTCCTTACTGTGCTAAGACACAATCTTTGCATTTCTAATCACATTGCAAAGATGAGCAGGAGAGACTACTGTGTGGCTGTGTAGTCTACTAAAGGGTGATGATTACAGCCACTGTAAAGAGGTCTGGAAGGATGTCTGTCATGTTTTCTGCTGCAATAGCAGAAGCCTGAGTTTGCTAATCAAATTCCTTCTGCACTGGTCCCTCAGGGACATAAGTGTGGTCACCTCCCAAGTTTGCTAGTACTGACACATCTGCTTTGAGAGTGGCAAATTAAAACATCTGCATGGGGTGGAGACCGCTGCCGCCAGGGCACATGGCCTGCATGTGAAGCTGTGGCCTTCTCGGGATCTCAGAGCATTCTTCACAGGGCACTAGAATGGGCCGGCCCTCTTTAGGACTGATGCAAGCAGGAGTTTCCAGTCTCTGCCAGACAGTTAAAAGGCCACAGCAAAATAAAAACTTCTGTGGGTTCCTGGAAAGTTTTGTATGTTGCCCCTAGCTGGTCTGACAGACCTCCAATCACTCCCTGGGAGGAATGGCAATGTTCTCCTAGCATCCAGTCTGCCTCTGGGTTTGTAAACTTGTGCTAGAGCCATTAGCTGAATATGAGGCCCCTGGAAAGTGCCAAAAACCATGATAAAAACAAATTCCAGCTGTGGCAGATACTGCAGCCTCCTACTGGAAGGCACGAGACACTTGTGATATCAATTCAGTGACACAAAAGTACTTTAACACCTAGATAACGCCTCTGTCTATTCCTTGCTGGAAATGTGTTCAGTATCAAATTAAATGCTCATGACAGTTCACCACAAGTTATTATATGTTATTTGCTGCCACTGCCATATTGCAAAAGCCTCACTGGTGGCAGAGTAACATGAATTCATAGCATTTGATACAAAGAGTCTTTCAGAAGAAAGACATGAAAAGACCTTTAGCTTTAAATTATTTCATTCCTGTCATTCCCTTAAACAGATATGTGAGACACGTTAATCCATCGTCCCTCACCAAATCATTTCTTGCTGCTCAGCTGTGGAATTTTAGGATATTAAGAAGCTTGTGAGACACGGGTGTTGATTGCCAAGTCAGCGGAAACTTTAGAAGTCTGTGTCAAAACTAAGCTTGTTTGACATGCGGGACCAAAATATTTGCAGTTGTATAAAGATGAAGAGGCTTTGGCTTTTGTTTTTGGTTTGTTTTTTAAGGAGTTCTGGGATAGCAGTTGATGTCCTGTTTTGCAAGGCACTAATATTAGAGGACTCTTTGATGTGGAGAGGAAACTGCACTATTTCTTGGGCTGGAACACTAGAGGTTGTTGCTTCATGATGATGAACAAAAAGTAATGAAAGCTGTAGCAATCAGACTGCTGGGATGCAGGTCTCAGACATACAAGGTTCACAAATGAGCATGTACTGCTTTGAACTGTAGATAACACATTGCTTGTTACTGTATGTGCACTGCGTGTCTGAGTCACACATTCTCATGTCTGCACAGCTGTCCTCTGGTAGGTGGCAGCTGGGGCTAACTCAAGTACATGCCAGTTCCTTGATTAGCCTGTAGGTTTTTAATGAGCAGCATGCAGCTCTTCTTCAGTATGCTAAGCCATGAGGATTCTTAGTGACTGACATGTCACCAGGAAGACTTGAAGCTAGTCTGGCAGCAGCACAGGAAAATCTGGTCTTGGAAATTTTGGCCTGCTTTGTTTAGTTTCAAAATGAGTGCTGCTTATTCATTGTAAACTGTGAAGAATTTATCTATCGTCGTAACTTCTACTGTATGTGTTCAGCACTACCTGTAAGAGCAATGCAGACCTGACAGTTATTCCAGGTGACGCATGTATTCCCAGGGAAACATGTTCTGGACAAGGAAAATGAGTGGTGGTGGTTGTATCCTGTCTGTTTTCATTGTTTCAACAATGCTGTCTTCAGATACGTGATTAGCAGGATTGTGCTGCTCTTTTTACCTTCTGCAGCAACCTCCCCTCCCTCACACCTCCCAGAGATCCTTCTCTTGGTGAGAGCCATGCATGAGGAAATAGGCTACTCTATACACAGCATTTGTTCCCTGGGGCAGCGCTCAACTGTCAGTCCAGGGAAGCCACAGTCCCCTGCAGGGCTCTGGTTGATGGCCCTACAAACAGAGGATCCTGCATACAGCCTTACAAACACCAGTCACAGATCCATGGATTCTTGGGATTGAGCTGTGTGCTGTTCTGGGGAGGGGTAAATCCCATCACTGCTGGCATCAAACTGATTAAAACTCTACAAAACTACATGGCAGAGACGTCCCCTCTGAAATCAGAGAGGTCTGATTTCAGCCATCAGAAAATATATGGTCTTAAATAAGCACTTTAGTTAGTTTGAATGAAGATAACAAGTCATGCTGGCTTAACTGCTTCTGATCACTTAAACAGAAGAAAAGGTTTGTAGTTAGGTTGCAGAGCTAGGACTCAGAAGAGCTGAGTTCTTTCTGTTCCGCTGTGGAATTCCTAGGTGACCTAGACAAATTCTTCAATCTCTGTTCCCATCTCAAACGGCACAGTGATAAGGCTCTTTTTATTTATCTTAAGTTTTTTAATTTTGAGGTTTGACAGCAGGGATTGCCTCTTCCTTCGGGGATACAAGGTATTCAGTAGGCAGGAACCTCATTTCAACTGAGCCTTACAGTCTTCTTTTGTTATTACACTGCTAATAACAGTACCTGGGAAATACAACTGTCCTATTATTTAAGTTTAAAATTAAAGGAAAAAGTTACATACCAATTCCAAGGCTTTTCATGTTGCCAGGGGATTTCTTGCACCTTCTAGAAATCTGTATTGTTACAGAACTGGCTGGGGGCAGAGACTGAAAATGTGCAACTACCCAACAGGGAAAAGGGGAGAATAGACTCTTGTATTGAAACAAATCCCATCAGTGCTCGTCTTGTCTGTGGGAGAAGAAGGGAACTGCTATGCACACCAGAACAGGTAGGTTACTGAATTTGGTGCACAAAGAGCAAAGTTACTGCTGAGACACAAGCTGGCTTCCTTTCATGTTTTAGATGGTAAAGGCAGCTGTGATTTGAGAGTTGCCGTGTGGCTTTTGAATGAATACAAAGGGGCAAACGGTTCCACTTAGTTCTGAAATGAGATGCAATCATATCTGTGAATCGCACAGTGGCAAATCACATTAATCTGCCTTACAATGAATGCATCATGCTGCCGCACTACCAAACTGCAATGCATTGCAGCAGCAGAAACCCCTCCTCACTGACCTGGGCTATATCTGCCTAAGGCATAGTGCCATGCTGAAGTGGTAAGATACGAAAAGAAGTGCTTTCTCCCACAGCAGAGAGCAATCTTAACAGGAGTCAAGTCTCACTAATCCAGGACTAACATAGCTTTATTCAGTTTGCATGATTGCATGTTGTGAATAGTTATTATTGTTGTTATTGTTGTTCTAAAAATAACCTGGCATTTTCTAAGTTGGCTGTTTGAACATTAGTGAGGTATGTAGTGTGAAGAGACATCCTATCTTAGAGATAACACTTTCAGAATAAATTTGATTTCTTCTATATTAGCTACTGCTTCTGCTGTCTGGTGGCACTATGAGAACAATTACTTAATGAATATTGCCTGATCAGCACTAGGAATAGGATGAGAAAATACCCCCACCGGTATCTTTCTAGCCTCTTCCTCTTCTCAGAGCATTTACTCTTATTTAAATCATTAAAATAGCAAACTGAGGTCCTATAAGCAGAACATAACTAACATGAAAGCCAAGTGAATGGATGATAAAGATCACAACACAGATATTCATAAATACCTGGTTTTCTCACCACTTCCTGTCATTCTCTTTTAAAAAAGTAGAATGGTATGTAAGTATTAGAGTACTGAAAGGAAGGAAACTAAGTAGCCACCTGATCTGAAAACCTTAAACTCTACAAATAGGGAAATTCAGTAGCTAGCAGGTATAGAAATCACTCATAGAAATCCAGAAGAAATCTGTTCTTTCCTGATTCTTTTAACTCCAGTATTTAAGCTTATATATCTTTAGAAGAAAAATATTTGTAGAAGTTTGTCTTTTCTCCAGACTGAAGATTGATTAGGGTTTTTTTCTTAGTATTAGAATAGAATTTAAAATTCTTCTTGATTGAGTTTGTTGGAACATCAGGATTTTTTATTCTTTGGGTTTTTTATCAACTGTAACATAAAAAAGTAGCTTCTGTGCAGAAAGATTGTCATTTCAAAAAGTAGCATGTATAGGAATAGCATGTATGCAAACCCAAATTTTGTAAATAAAATATATAATTTTTTTTTAGAGTTTTTGAACGAAACACTTTATTGTGAATTAACTATAAAAATGTTTCTGTTTGGCTTGATAGTGGCTAGTTAAAGAGACACATGAATTAACAAAGAAGAAAATGTTCCTGTGGCAAAGAGTACAGAAGATTTATTTGCCCTTCTGGGTTTGTGTGCCAAAATAAGTGGCTAACGTTTTTAGAAATACACATGTATTCACTGATAATGCTGACAATGATGATCTCCTGCCTTCGAGATCTCATGAAGATTTCATGAAGATCTCATGATCTCATGTCTTCTACTTAAGCAAAAGCAGACATTCAAGTCCAGAGGCTTTATATTTATAGTCTTTAGTCCTAATGCAACAGATGAATACACGGTTCACTTTTCCAATCCATTGGGTTATTAGAAGGAGCGTACTTAGCACAACAAGGAACCAAGGTCTCCAGTGTAAGTGCCCTTTTATGTTCTAAGCACAATCAAATAACTTTAATCTAGAGATTAAGAGAGTGGAGATTTTAGTACTACTTGTTCATTTATATTAAAAAGATGCAAGTTAGCTTTTATTTAGAACCTAATTATTTAGAAGCTTTAGGAAGTTAAGCTAAAATAGGAAGCAACTGAAAATCTGCAAATAAGCATGAGAGAAGGTGTGACAGGTCGAGGAGCATATATGTATGTAGTTCTACATCCACGACAGCTGTCTCAGCCTCTTAAAATGTTTGGTTTCACAGTAGACAAAAGAGTTCAAGGCCCCATCTCAGCCTAGTCAGGAAGGCTGTTGGCTGTTAGCACTCCTGATGGAAAAGAAGTTAGAAAGGGGGAGCCTCTGATGGCATTTCATAGAGGCCACAGACTATGTTTGCGCTGAGGCTTGCCTGCTTCACAGTGTTCATCAAAGCAGTAACCTGCAGATCCTGTTTTCCCCAGTGCTTATAAAAGGAAGATGTCACAAATAAGAAATGAATGAGAAAGACCTATTCTTGACTGGAAACAAGGATGTTAAATGATGATCTTTCAGAAAGGAAGATTCGTGTGGCACAGAACACAAATGGACTCTCCTAAAAGGGATTCTGAAGGCTGTGTCAGACAGAAAGGGAGTCTTTGGCACTGAGACGCTCACTGAGGATCAGACAACCACACTGTAATTGCCTGGTCAAGTGTTTTCTTATTGTTTCTAAATTACTGCCTAGAATGCCTAACAGGCAGCAGATCCACTACTGCAACTTCCTTTTTTCCCTTTTTTCCTTTCATGGATGTTGACATGCATTTTTGGCGTATGCTAGCAGTGCTGCTTTAAGCTGTTGTGATGATGTGGAGCTCTGACAGTAAAAGCAAGGAAAACCAGGCTAGCCAGGTTAGATGAGCTTTTGACACATGCTCATCGCTCAGATCAGAGGAAGGATCTGTGGCAAAATCCTGTATAAGTCTCTGAAGCTGCAGTGTTGGCTGCTGTTAGGAAAGCTGAGGAAGAGGAAATGGCATTTACTACGGCTGGTAAGCATGTAGTTCTATGGCTCTTGGTGTGCGCTAGTGTAACAGTGCAAACTTATACACAGTTGTGTCAGGCCACCACAAGTCCTGCGCGATATTGATGCGAAGCATTCCGTGCTGTAGATGCTTGAGTTGCACCCTGGTGTGGAGAAGCTGTCAACTGGGAGGGGCACACACTTCTACCACTGAGTATTTTTCTATAACAAGGCAAGCAACTATTTTATCTCTTTACACAATGCAAATGCCTTGTGCCAAGAGCCTGTCTTCTCAGTTTAAAGATGTGTTAATTGGGTAATAGACAATATTTGTCACGAGGGAACTGTATGTCTCAGGGATGTCTACCACTGAGTCATGACAAGTTCTGCAAGAAGTATTTTTTTGAGAAGCACATCCCTGCTGCACTGTGTGGGTTCTGCTGTGGCTATTGTTCCAGACAGGACTGGCCATAACCCCCGGAATAGATCAGCAGTGTGAGATTTGTTTTGCTATTGTGGTAACCCTTGTAACCTGAGAAGTCAATAGCTGACTTCTGTAGTTTAATTTATCTTATAATACAGAAATGGCAATGTGCTTCTGGTAAGGAAACCCAATTCTGTTTATTTTTTCCAGTCTATAAAGAAACATTGTGTTCACCAGATCTTGCTGCTTCAATCATTTTGAGACTAGTCTTGAGATTATGCCCCTCAAAAAGCCTATAAAAGATTGTTCTGTCTAAATGTTCTTGAGAACTGGTGATCTCAAGGTAATTATTGCATGGTTTTAGTGCCTGTCTCCATCTAGGATACCAAATCACTGATCTTCAAGAACTTTTGGAAATCAGATTGCAAAAGACTGTTGAGATGTCTTAAGCAAGGCCGCCTCTTTGATGATGGATACTAGAACTTACTAAAGTCAGTCTTTCAGCTATATCAGATCAGATACTCAAAACCACTAGTCACTGAGTGCTTTTCCATAATGTATCATGTTGAAGTATTACTTATTTTCTAAAGCTCGTAATAATTTAAGACGTCTAGAATTGTATAACCTATAGTTCATAAAAATATATTTGTAAAAGTTGGATTGAAATCAAAATCTGACTACTTCTCTTTCTGGGATACATTTTAAAAGTATTGTGCCAAGCTTATATCAGCAAATGACTCAGCTGATTTTGATGTTAACTTCCTATGTGCTGTTGGGAAACACTGAGGTGTGTTTACTACTCACATTAAAAGACAGGTTGATTGGGCCCAGTAGCAAACTTCTCACAAGTTAGTAGATCACTAGAACAAACTGGACACACAGGCACAGTCCTGAGTACCTGCAAGGAGACAGAAAGCAAAATACCAGAGTTATGTAGGCTTTGCCTACAGCAGGAGGGTCTTGCTCAGACTTCACAGCTGTTGTCATTGTTTCATTCATGAGAAAGTTTGTGGGGCAAAGTCCCTGTTACTGGCATTGCTTTAATAACTTCTGCAGGGATGTTCCGCTTCACCTTGAGTACATTTTGATGGTAGGAAAGTTAAAATAGAACTACATTGCTGGAGACAATGAAGGCAAACTCCTTCAGTTAAAATCCAGACTTGCTTGCACATGGCTGATTCTAAAACTGCTTTGTTCTAACATACCTTTGGATTTACTTTTTAAGGCACATTATAGGGGAAAAATAAAAAATAGTACATTAAGAACAGTGAAGTAGAGAATGGAAGAAGGAGAGCATAGTGACAAGGTAACACTGTGAAGATAAAGGGGCAGAGAAGAGCGAGAACAGGAAAACTGGTCTGGGAAAAGGAACAAGCATGAAGTGTAGTCCCTAATGGATATTTTCCTAGAGGATAAAAGGTACACTAATTTCTCCTTTCATGGTGTCTCTAGTAGAGGAAAATTTTCATGTAGCTGTTTAAATACACTTTTTAAGGAGGGAAAAACCCCTGCAGTACATGGCTTTTAAAACACAGGAAAAGAAAATCACGCTCCCATTCAGTTGGGTCAGCCCTGCAAAATGAGTCTTTAAGAATTTTCCAAAATCACAAACTTAGAGAGTTTCACCCATCTCTGCTTAGTCCAAGGCTGAATATTGTTTCTTGTTGCTTGGGTGATAAGATACATTTTGTTCTGTCTGTCAAACTGAGCAAGGACTTCACAGTGACAGAGCTTTGTTAGATGACAATCCATTCTAACACTGTATGTTTTATATCATCTCTTTTTGAGATGTACTATTTTTCTTAAGAAGTTTCCTAAAGACCTGAAATATTCACTTAAAAAAAATAAATTATATCTAGAACATGCTGGTTATTTCTAATAGCTGCCCACTCAGTTAAATGAATATAAGTTTTAAAGAGCATAACCTCTCCCATTTGGGGTACCTCAAAAGTGTACATACTGGCCCTAGTAGCAGTAACTACAGCCCATTTATTTGCCTTTACCTTGCATGTGCCTTTGGCCAAATGCCTCTTCTAAAGCAATAGAGATTGTGAAATAGCATCAGAGCTGAATTCAGAAACATTTCGAGGATGTCCTCTAATTTTTGTGGCTCATCCTGAAGGCCTCCATGGTAGGTGTAGGTTTTATCTAAAATTCTTTTGCCTTAATTGAACCAATCCCTTAACTCATGAAGAAAACAAAACAGGCATTTTTCAAGCTACCCTGTAGCAGTTTATGCAGACAGAAGTGTACTATCTTAGAAAAATTTCCTGTTACTGTTTATTGTTTTCTTTAATCCTAATTAAGCTCTTCAGATGAAAATAACTGATATTTTTAATCAGTCCCGTCATGAAGACCACACAAAGGTTTCTGTTGCCCAAGCAAATTTTTAGTGGAGCCATCTATGTATTAAGATCTGTTGTAACAGCACAAGACTTCTTGTCTTTCACGGGGAATTTCTCTTTGAGACCTATTTGTTTTGTTGGGGTTTTTTTGTTGTTTTAAATCGTACCCCCTAATGAATGACTAAGAAAACGAATGAGAGCAGAGAGGTTTCCCTCCACATCAAGTGGTCTAGCTGATGAAACCATGAAATCTGACTTCAGAAAAAAGGCTCTGATTTGGTATGTTAGTCTGGTACAAGCTCTTCATGTGTACTTTGGATCCAGACAGCTACTTGAATTACTCAGGTCTATCAGAGACTGAGGAGGAGTTGCCTCCTGACTAGTCAGAGGAACCTAAAATGAGAGGGACCCTTAGGAATAATTGGCATAAGGTTCTACAGACTCAGTTATATTTGGATTTGCAGGGAAACTTCAAAGGTGCAGACCTGGCCAGAGCTATTGCAGGAGTTACCGCAGAGCCGGCATCATTCCTTCCAGTTGTGCTGCCAGTAGAAGTGGAAAAGGGAGCAGCAGCGCATGGAAGCTGAAATCCACAAACCTTTGTGTTTATGAACATACAAAGAAAGGGAAAGAAAACTGTGAAGTAGCTCATAACATCGCTGCGTTGTAAATGCAGGTGTCATGTATTTGGGAAAGAAATGAAATTTATTCTAATACTAAAATTAAGGAAAGCAGATTAGTTTGATGCTGGCAGTATAGAAAAAATGGCTGCACCATTCCAGAAGTTATGTCTAGGACCAGAGCAGGGGCCAAAGTGTAAATGTCAAAAGATTAGCTCTTTTCTTCCCTTCTGCTGCCTTAAGCTTTTGTTTAGATCTGGGCAGTTAGACAACAGTAATGGGAGTTTGTATTTTGAGTGTGTTTTTTATATTTTATTACACACGAGCATTTGTTAAACCAAGAGCTGTCCCTGCATGTTCTCATTTTTTGGTCCCAAACTGATCCATTTCCAAATGGCCTGTGATAAATCTAAGACTGCCAATTTGAAAGTACGCTCAGAGCCATGCAAGGTGTTTCTAAAAGATGTGATCCATTTTGCATGCTGTGGGGAGAATTTCCAGCGAGAAAAAAAGTTGAATCAAGACAGAATTGGCTGACTCGCCTAACAGTCTCTGCTGGGCAGAGTTGTAAGTCATTTTGCTTCCTTAGTGGTTTGTGTGCTGGCCAGTATTGCTAAATCTGCTCTCCAAATTTCAGTGAGACCATTTCAGAGGTCCGCAGAGCAGGACTTGAAACACAGTCTTCAGAAAACCTCAAAGGTATTCACCAATTGTTCAACTTCTTGGAGGCTCCAGATCTCATGGCAGTGAACACACTGTCTCAAGTGAAGGGTTGGATTGTGTGACAGAGTGCTTGGGAATGCATTTTCTGAAGGGAAAAAAAAGGCAAATAGTTTTCTGCCAAGTCAACAAGGTGAATTAGCTCACCAAAAGGTTCCTGGCCAAGGAGGAGAGAGGGCTGTGTGGTCAAGAGCAGTGGCAGAGAGGAGCCAGGTGGGTGCAGGAGGAGCAGCATCTTTCCTATTCAGCAATGGAGAGCAGCTAGGTTGGCTCAGCTTTAATGTAGACCTTTAACCTGGTGAAACATACAGAAAAAAATGGGTGATGGAAATCAATCCTAATAGAAAAATAATGACTGGAAGTGTTAAGATGCTTCAAAAAAAGTGATTCCTACACAGCCATGTAGGATACTTGCTGGTTCAGAATGTGTAAGGTCCCTGAAACCAGAAACCAAGGAATGGAAACTAGATCCACAGCTAGTTCTCCCTTGATGGACTTCCTCTGTTATTGCCATCTTGATCATAGATACGAAAAATGATGTGGTTACAGATACAAATCTGGCACATGGAGGAAGCAGTTTTAATTCCCTGTTTCATCACACATTTCCAGTGCTGCCTTGAGGAATTAGCAGTCTTTTGTTCTTTACTTCTTCTTTTGACAAATGATCATTGGAAATTCCCTGTTTTGTGGAGTGTTCTGAAAATAAATGCGTAAAAAGTGGAAGGTTCTCAGACCCTGTGCTAACAGGGACCATACTGAGACATTAGATAGATGGAATTATGCATTAATTTCTGCTCAGCAATGAGGAAGAGGATTAATTTCTCTAACCCTTTTAGCTTTTTACTGAAGTATTGTATTGTCTCAAAATATGCGTTTCTTTCCATCAAGACTTTCTAAGCTAAATGATTCATGGAGGAGGGGAACAAAACCCCATATTTTAATATGATTATAGATAATTCAATTTCCATGCTGGTGATCAGCAATTAATTACTAGCTGAAAACATTAATCCAGTCTGTGAACCGCAAAGCTACAGTCTATTCCAATAACTCCAAGATAGAGCAAACCTTTGGAGCCAGTTTAGTAATATAAGTAGAGCACAAATCTGACCAAAGTGATCTAATGAAAAAGTTCAAGCACAACCCAATGGTCTCTAGAAAGTTAGAATTCCAGAATAATTGAATTCAAAGTAATTTCATCCATTTGTGTGGGCTTCTGTGAAGTGGGAGATGGACAAGAGTTTTATTTCATTCTGGCTCATCTAAAGAAATCTTAGACTTTTCCTTACTGATCAGATTACCTTTAGTTTTCAGTATGACATTTTATAAGAGTTTGTTGGGACTGTCTGCTATTGTTCCTCACGTAATCTTATGGAAATTCTGGGTAGAAGTAAGCACAATACTTTTACCACCACGATTGGTACACATTTTCCACACATGATAAATGCGAGTGATTTGCTAAATGCCTGCCAATTACATACTGTAACTTTCTCTTTCATGCAATTATTCATCTAAGCTGGAGACTCCAATCAGCGCCAGTTTGCGAATCTGCCTTTATAACAATTAAACCAGTTGTAGTATTGAAATGAGTTCTTGTACCTTCTAGTGGCAGCTACAATTTTGGTTAAAAGGATGGTGAATATAATCTAATCTACAACAGTTCCAAAAGAGGGAAGTACTGCAAGCAAATTCCAGCACAGTTTTTTGTCTGGCTATTTGCAAAGTTCCCAGCAACTTCCATCTGTCTACCCTGGCTTCCATGTAATAAGTTAATAGTGCAATAATAGCTGATGAACTGGGAGGGAGCAGACGAAGCAGCAGAGCTGTGCTAAGAATGGAACGATGTGCCCTTACGATGATAAACTGATCCCATTCCATTAAATCACAAAGCTGTCTCCACTCTTCTTTTCATCCCACATGAGCGGCTGAAGAAAAAATCATGGAATTGCTATCGCTCACTGCAGCTGTCAGGAAATGATACTAATTAGTTTAATTTGCAATAACACAAGCACTTAACTCTCCAAATAATCTAAGTTAGTAAGTCAGTTTTTATATTATGACAATGACATGTTTAAGAGCCTCTGGAGCAGTGATTTCTTTAACCTCTGACTCAAATGTCTTACAAAGGAACACGGCAAAACTCTGTCCTGTGTTATTCTGGTACCTGCTTGTGAGGGCAATTACGGGATAGGAAATGTGGCAGCATTACTTAAAGAGGAGAAAACCTGACAGCTGTCATACACTGGTATTTTGCAAGGCAATGTCAAGTAAAGAAATCTTATTCAAAACAAAAATGCCTGTCCTATGGTATTAATTACTATGAGATAATACCAACAAAAGATGGTCAAACTGGTTTGTTTTCCTCATTTCATGTCTTTGTGCCGTTTCTGAATTTGGCCATAGTTTCTTATTTGTTTCATTTTCTGGCATTCACACACTTGTCTTCTGGTATTGTGTGTCAGTTTATAATGCTTCTGGCCAAGGCAGAAAATCTTGGTGAAACATTTGGAAATAATAGCCAAACTGAAAAATAAAAAAATAAAAAAAATCACTAGATTGGCTTGAAAATAATGAGATTTTTCTTTTTTCCTTTTTTTCTTTTTTTTTTAAATACCTATAAATAAGGTTTGTTTTGCTTGTTCTCTTCAGACCTCTCGTATTTCAGCCTGGATAGTCATAGGAGGGTGTTCAACATTGTAAAGATCTCTGATATAATCAGCAGCCATTTAATGTAACATCAACATGCTAGCTTTAGAGTTGTAGAGTATTCAAACCTTGGAAATGAGTGGGGCACTTTATTCCCCTCCAAGCTCGTGTTTCAGGCTATATGCAAACTCAGATACTACCTTAATTAATGCCTTGCTTGTGTTTTCTATGATTACTTTGCATTTGCTTAATATGGCAATGATAATGATGGTGTGGAAAAAGCGGAGGAATGGGCATACACAGTCACGGCTAATCTTAATTTTTTTAATAAAGACTTAAATTTTGGAGCAGAATTTTGTACAAAGAGGAAAATTCAGTAGCAGTTTCCCAGTGATGGAATTGTGGAAATTGGTGGCTCTTGAAAATAGACATGGTAAACTGATTTGGAAACCTTGACTGTGTTGTCTTTTACAGGCTTCAGTAAAGACTTTCAAGGTTGGATTTTATGACCTTTGTGTAACTGGTACAGTTTCACTGTTTCACTGGTACAGAATCAGTCACACCCCTCTCAAAATCTCCTCTGCTTCCTTGATTTTACTTCAAGACATAACTTAGAGATATACTCTTCCCAGCCTTTACAGTCCAGTGGGGGTCTGAAAAACCTGAATGCCAGGAGCAATGGTAGGAGTTTTGAAAGTATATCAGTATAATAAACAGGAGAGAAAAAAAAGTCTCTGTAATCAGGGTGGGAAGAAAAAAAAATTAAGAAAACAAAAGCTTATTTACTTAAGGAAAAAAATCCTAGAACTCCTTCTTTGTCCTAGTTTCTTCAAACCTCATAATTCAGTTTATCAACTGTCAATAACCAAATGCATGTTTCTCTTTTCCCAAGAGCTGATTAAAGCTGTGGTCTCCTCCTGTAATTCATGGCATTCCATTGTGTTTGTTTCTCCTGGAATTTTCAGGCTGAATTACTGTAACTAATATACCACTAACTCTGTACTGCAAAAGCCCTGACCTTTTGAATCCCTCCTTCTTAGCAGAAAATTGGCATAGAAAATTTCAACACAATAAATGCTTTTAACATTTTACTTTATCTTGATCCAGAAATACATATACACCATCTTATTAAGCTGGTTTGCCACCAGTATCAGGCTGGGTTAGAGGGTTCTGAAGATGAGGAGATAGGGAAAGATGAACTATTCCATTTGCTGTAGATTAGCAGTAACCAGGAAACACAGTACTTTTGGCCTCACCCTGAAATGAGACCATATACAGTACAAGTACCCATACACACACTGAACACAAGTCTTCCCACAAGTCCCTTCCCTTTTGGAAATACTCAGTTTTTCATGTCTGCTTGAGAAGCAGTTGGAGAAAGATTTTGTAGCTGAAAAGAAATTATCATCTGAAACATGGTTCTGATTATTCTTTGAATTCAAATCAGGGCATTAGCTCATTAGACCCTGCACAAATTGAGAAAGTATTCCAAATGACAGGTGCTAAGTACCTTTGCCAGGCAAACAGACACCATCTTCTTGTGGTCACTGGTACCATGTCAAGACTGTTGCTTATGGCAGAGCCTTAACAACATCGTGCTGCGCGACATGAAATGGAGGTAGAGGAGGTTTGCAGAGAAGAGAATGTCTGTGGTAATTGGAGGGTTATAAAATTATGATCATCTGGGGATGCTTATGTGGGGGTTGAATCAGCTGTTGAGTCTGCTTTCTTTTTCCTAATGTTGTAAGGCAAATGTTGGTGTTTTTCAGGCTGTAGTTCTGTAGTATGTTGCTTTTGCAGAAACATCCTACACTGAGACAAAAACAATAATCAGGGTATCAAAAAACATAAAGTGAAGTTATCCTTGGCCAGGGACTTCTGTGCTTTCTGGGTAGTTTTTTCAGGCAAAATGATATATATTTTCCTGTGAGTTTTGGTTAGGCTGCAGCCATGGTGCATAGAAGAATAGGCAAACGTCTTGAACCTCTGTATGAAAAAACAATAGCCAGATGATGCTAGCTCTCTGTGGCAGTATGGTACCACAGGATCCCTTTGAAGAGTAAAACCTTGCTCAGCATGTGAAATGGAAGCTTTGAACTAAAGGTGAGTTGCCACTGAAGGACCTCTTTGTACAGGACCAAAATAACGATATGCTACATTTTTCCTAAAGGGGTAGTTTTTGACACCTTATTTTTTAAGCTGGAGCTAGTAATTTCAGGTACTAATATGGATAGGACAGCTTGCTAGTTTTCCCCTACACCTTTTCTTATTCATTGTTGCTGATCCTCATTCTCAATATACCCGTTTTCCATGCTGATTTCAGTGTTATGAAATAGTTAGCATTTTGACACTAGGTCAGATAAAACAACCAGAGCCGCTATACAGCTAGACTAGACAAATTCATGTACAGGTGCATGTTACGAAAGTAAGCAGATAAATCACTCCACAAAATTAAAAATCTTAAGATTGTTGATTAACAACACAAATTCACTATTGAAATACATGATTTTCAAAAATCTACATTAAGCAGGGTTGAATACTTAAAGGAAGACTTTTTGTAGCCTTTGCAATGTTTGTCCCTTTAGTTAGAATCAAAGTAAAAAGTAGATTTTTTTAATGAGTCTGCTCTCTGAGAACAGCAGTATAGCTGAATTGAAATACCCACATCCCTTCTGCTGCTGGTTTTTTTTAATAGGTTGTTATGTTCTAAATCCATCACGAAAAATATCTTCTCCTAAGGTGTGTAATTACCCTCTGTCACTTTCAAATCTCCTCTGGTTTCTGAGCTCGTTTAATAATAGTGAACAGATGAGCAAAAGTTACAAATGAAGGTACTATCAATTTGATACTCAGCACATAAATACCTATAATGATAGTGTGCTTATCAGCATCCATTGTTTCCAGTTCTGCCCATTTTCTGTTTCTACAGGGAGTACCATCCTCTTGTGCAGAAAGTAAGAGACAAAAAGGGATTTCAGACCAGGCAAAAAGGGCCCTGAGAATTAGAGAGTGTGTATAATGGTCTCTGTATTCCCTGAGGTTTTAGGTTGCTGAATCAAAAAGTTTTGGCTTGGAGACTCACATCTGCAAATGTGACCCAAAATCAAACCTGAACCCACATCAAATCGGGACTGATTTGCCTACTAACAAGCATGTTGAAAGAGTGAATCAGTGGAAAAGGTACAGGCTTATCTCTATTTTTACAGAAGCACAAACTCCTTTTGCATGTCATGTTCCACTTAACCTATTTCCTATCTAAATGGATACAACGAGAAAATGTTCAGAGAAGCACAGTAGAAATCTCGGAAAGGATGCCTGTGGGGAGATTCAGAGACAGCATTATTTTGTATGGGAAAGAGGGTATGAAAGGATATTTAAGTCTAATGGTATAAAACAAAGAATCCCCCATTAACTCCATTACAGATATTTTGACCTATGGCCATTGCCTTGTTCTTACCACTTCTCCAAGCTTGCTGGCAGCCACCATGCAGTCGTAATAAACGTTTAATTGCAAATACTAGTATAGCAGTTGTGCTGAACTGTTCCTCTGGCAGCTGTGGGCATGTTTGGCTTGTTGTGCTGTTACAAATTAGGAAGCTGCACGGGCCTATGGAGTTTTCCAATATGCCCAGCGTGGTGGAAAGAGCCATGCAGCCTGCTGCGTTGCAGGTTATATGTGGGTGAAGCACTGTAGCCAATAGATCGTTTTGGAAGGTTCTGTCAGGGCAGGAGCTCCCATATCCCATTTCAATTGTTTTGAAGGCAGGTTTTGAATTGTTTATAGAGGCAGACCTGGTGAGGATTTTGGCCTCTTGTGTCACCCTGGGAGGGCTGTATAGCTTTGGGGTTTTTCTCATTTTCAGACATGCTAAAAGCATACATCCATATCCTACAGTCTGTTCCAAGACGAAGCCTTAACTTGCGCTCCTGAGTTTGTTGGAAGTGAAGAGACATCACAGACCTAAATTTATTTTGCTCATACGCTTTAGATCCAGTGGGGTTTGTGACAGAGGGAGCATGGGGCACACATATGGGTGAATTCAAACACGCCTGCTCCCTGCCACATCCTAGCCCCCCGTTGCCAGAAGTACATTTTGTGCCAGAAGTACATCTCAGATCTCAGATCTCCCTACATCCAGTAAGGATATGAGGTGGGCCAGACAGGGCAGAGATACTGGCTGCGATTCTGGTAGAAACTGTGTGGGCCATGTGGGTATATGCAAGAACACGCATAATTTTTCCTGTTGATTCTCAGTTTTCTTGAACCCTTCACTTCAAATGAAGACAGGATCTGAATCTGCTATTTCACAGATCTGTCCCTGCTACTTTTTTGGTTTTTTTTTTTTTGCAGGTAAAGCACCACTTTGTGCTCTGCTTTTAATGTATTCATTTCTTAACATTTTAAATGGGGGAAAAAAAATGCCACTGTTCTGTGTAATGTTTGAAACATCGCTATTTACAGCAGAGGCTTCTCCAAATGGATTGCACTGATGTTGCCCTGAGAAAGCACAGTACAGATGGGACAAGGCTAGGCTGTGACATTTTTTATGAGCAGTGGGAAAATCCCCTCAGGGCAATCATTTGCTTTGCTACACACAGACATTCCAGGGCAGAGTCAACAGCAGTCTCTAAAATACCTTCCTCCAGAATACATCCTTGTAATTGGGATGTAAAATGTAGGGCTCCATCAGTGCTACGCAGGCAGTGCTCCCATAAAAAGACATGCAGTGCTCCATTGTTTGCTTGTTTCTAGGGGGAGATACCCCATGTATCTTAACTCCAAAAGGAAACCCAGATTGTCTTGGGTTCGACCTATTGTATTTTCCAGAATTGAAGGTGCAGTCAGTGGAATTTGAGGCATACATAAAGAGCACAAAAGGAAATACTCTGAAGGCAAAGTGGAATTAACCTCTGAAATACAGTGCTGCATGGTATTATTGGGGCTTCTTTTTTATCTTTTAATTAAACAGATGGGTTCATCTATCAAAGCCAGGCTGGGGAAACAGTTTTTAAATGGATGAAGATTTTGAGACCAAAATTTTTGTTAATAATCTGGATAGGTACTGTCTGGCAGGTGTCATAGCAATATTTCTGAATATATAATTTACCTTTTCTTTTCACTTGCTTTTAGTAATAGCTCCTTTGAATGTTTGCTAAACTGCCCAAAACCCTGGCAGGTAGAAAAGGACACGCCTGCCTTCTGACTGAACCTGATATTTCTGTTGAAACCTGCCCCTGTCATTTCTTTGGGTGTCAGAACTTCAAGCTTGTGATCTCTGTTGTAGGATTAAAGAGGGGTGTCTCAAAGAATCAGGTTGTCAATAAAACCTGGAATTCTGGTAAACATAAGGAGGACAAAAATGAGCCCTGCCCAGCAGCAGTTCAGCTCCCTGCCCTTGCTTCTTCTCCTTCACTATGAGGGTTCCTGCGTGCATGTGTGCACCACCTCACAGAAGTGAAGCTGTTATGTTCTTCACTCACTGTATTCTACCAATTCTAATTTAATTTCATAAGGTGCACAAGACCCTGACATGCAGATAATAAGCTATAAGTTACATTCACAAAAGAGAAAGTGGAATAGCAGCACTTATTCTATTTCTCTTTGTCTTTTGTACTTCCTTTCATTTTGTATCATCTTTCCTTTCGTTCAGTTCAGGTATTTTTTGTAAAAGCATTCTCTGCTTTTTTTGCTAGTGTTGTAAGAGAACAAGCTCTTCTTCTGTGATTAGAGTGAAGGTTAAAAATGAATGTTCACCTGATTTGATAAAATCTTTTTTCCGTATCTGTTGGGATTATTATCCGTGTCTGATTAGCCTGTTGGGACTAGGTCCAAACTCAGGGCTTCGTCATCCAATCCAAAAGTAGCTCAAGTGGTAAATTCCAGGTCCCAAGATCCAAAAGCCACAGACTGTGAGTCCTTGCTGCTATGCAAATATTCCTTGCTGATCTCCTGTTTCCTTCCACCCCTTTTCATTGGAAGTTTTGACCAGGAGCAAAATGCTGTCATGAGCTCTATCAGAAGGATTTCTCACCCAGCATGTGTCCCTGCTGGTTAGTACAACAGCACCAGTGAGCTCAGCTCACAGCGTGAAAAAGGCGGTAGAGCTACGTGGTTCTTTGTGCATTGAACCATTCCTGCAGCGAACAGGATAAACTGTAGTGCTTAACTTCAATTCAGATGTAATGTATGGGACAACAGACTCTGAGACTAGATGAAATAATGGAATGGGTTATGTTTTTTTATTGATCGAGTAGATGTTCAATCAATATAAACCTGAGGCCAGATTTGTGTTGTAACTGAGTCAGTGATTAGTATCACAACTGTGAATGCCACAATCAAATTCTCACTGATTTTATACTGTACTTAAAAATAACTTGCAAAACCACAAGGTGATATTACGTTCCTATAGATCTTTCTTCTTATTAGTTTTTAGGTTTAATTATATTCCTACATGTTCTATACCTCTCCCAGGCCTGCCTCCCTCATCTCACAAACACATGTGTACAAATGATGTACACAATATATTGAAAGGACCCAGAGGTGCTTTGCAAATTGTGGACTTGATTCTCTCTTTTAAGCCATCACCTTTTCACCTGTGAAGGAGTGTGGTGAGCCAGCTAAGCCAGCTGTCAGGCTGTGTCGTGTAACTGCAGCAGTTCAAGGCATTTTCAAGCAAGAGAAGGTTTGGTGCTTTAGATCTTGATGTCCTTTGCTCCGAAGAAAGGGTCTTCCCCATCCCCATCATAGAAATGTGCCGAGGGAGACTGTTAGAGTTAGCGGCCTTTATATATATGTGCTCATGGGAGAACAGATGCCAAGTTAAAAAAACAAAACCCTGTGAAAAGGGATTGGAAAAGTCATCTGTTTCAATGACCTTCTAATTCTGCTGTACTGGTACTCCAGAGGACATTGCTGTCAGTGGCATTTACATCTGTGTACCGAAAGGGGTGTATGGCCATGAGACAAGGACATTCATCTACTCCTTAAAATGGCTACTTGGCTCAGTTCCCTCAGTTCCTGTTTGCAACATAGGAATCTTGTTTTCTCAGAGCATTTGTAAGACCTAGCTTTTGTTTTCCTCAAAATGTAAGTGCATGAGAGCTAACTGTTAGGGTCTTTCAGGGGCAGCAAGAGGCAGCATCACAATTAACAATTGACCAGCTGTTCTAGAATGAACACAGATCAGCTCAAATGAGGGTGGGGAGAGCAAGACAAGACAGTCCTGATCGCAACGCATGACACAGAGACGTGGCCCGGGCTGGCCAGTGCTCAGCAAGGACAAAAGCCTCATCTTCCCTTTGGTAAAACTGCTGCCAGGTACTAGCCAATAAAATGTGCAGGTTGGTTTAAGATCTTTCAGAAAGGAAGAACAAAAGATAGAATAATATTTTACAGGCAGTTTTGGCAGTGAATTAAATCTATTTCTACTAATGTATTTGATTTTTCTTTTAATTATCCCACAGTTCTTCTGTTATGTAGCCCTGTCTCCTATGTCACAACAGACTCCTAATACACTCTTTTAGGTTTTGTTTGGTTTTGTTGGGTTTTTTTTTCCAGAAATATGTCTTTTTCCATGTAGAGAAAACAATAAACACATCTTTTGAGGTGAAAAAACCAAACTCGTTGTACAAGTCCAGGTGAAGTTTGGTTTCTAACGAAGCCCAGATTTTGCCAACTGAAGCTTGCATATGTCCAGTCTATCTGAACAGTTCTCACTATTCATACTTTGACATTCCATTTTACTCAAGTTTGAGCTTTCTTTGAAAAAGCTCTTTAAATATGGTTTATCAACTAGGAAAGCACTGAGCTATCATTTGAGATTATAAGGTTTGAGAAAGTTTGTGTATCAATAAATAATAATACATCTGCCATTCAAGTCTTGTTCCTGGGAGCTGGAGTGGAAAAGCATATATTGTAACCTCTGCAGTTTTGCTTTTGCCTGAGGCAAGATCCTGGCTGCATGGAAAGCAGTGGCAAATCTTGCATGAGTTTAGTGACACAGGATTTCTTCTTAGATTTTCAGTATTCTAGTGGGCATCACACACTGCTGACCAAAGTCTGGCTCAGCCTCCATAGCATTTACAACTGTTATCTACTGAGGGGAAGTTCCAGTGCTTGCATTACCAAAGAAAATCCTTCAGTTAGATTTATTAACGCTGGGGCTGAAGATAGATCGTATGGTGCTTTTCCACCCAAGCAGAACATCCATATGCATGAATACACCACATCTCACCTAGTCTAAGGCACTGGGTGACTGGGAAAGTACACATTGCTTGCAGAACACTAAAACATCATTTGAAGTTTTACTCTTTCTTCCCACCGTTTAGAGGTAGATGAATAATTGTCAGGGCCCTCAGTGTGCTAAAAGGCCTTAATGGCCCTCATCATCCTCACCTGGCGCTCCCTCTTACACGCCCTGCCCATGGGCCCAGGGAGTCTATTTAAGCTCAACCCTGATTAGTCTGTGCTACTTCTTGAAAGGAGTGAGTTTGTGAGCCAGGAAGCAAGCAATCCAGCTAGGAAAACAAGCGCTTCAGGTCAGACTAAAAGATTTTTTGGGGAGAGTTAAAGAACTAGAATAAAATTTTGGAGATGTTTAATCTAATATATATATTGAAATCAGAAGGTAAATGTTTTTGGGTTGGGTTTTGGTTTGGTTTTTTTGGTTGGTTGGTTTTTGGTTGTTTGGGTTTTTTTAAGCTATTAATTTCATTTTTAACTGGTTTAAAATTTGGTTACATTTTAACTGGGAGAAAAAAAAAAAACCCAAACCCAACTACCATGATACTGGAATGAAAAGTGTTGTCTGGAAAATGCTGTGAGGAACCAGTTGTGTCTAGAATGGTATTTGTCCCCAAATACCTCATCTGCTATGGAAAATAGGAAGAAAGCAGGTAGTGCAAAGATCTCTACCTCTTCTATTGTTTCCATGTACAGCAGGAGCTGTATGGAAACTTGATGGCTCCTAACCCTCACGCTGCAGCTCGTGATCTTATCTTGTCAAGAAATTCCTTGATGGAATGCTAGATGCAGACTACTTTACAAGCTCAAGAATACAGTATGTTATACTCGCTGACTAGTGAACTCTGTATGTGGTTTAGCTCCTGGAACTCCTCTAACTTCTTTGTACCAATGCTCTTTAGAATAGTACTTCACAGCATCCTCATCTGCTGACTGTCCCTAATTGTTTTGTAATAATCTTCTTGGCTGACCATTCTGAACTTTTCCCACTACCAAGTATTTACTAAAGACCTACTGAGAAGGAAAGGGAGATGAGATTAGAAATGGAGTTCATATGAAATTAGAAATTAAATGCACTTAACAGTTTTATTTTCTTGAGGTAAGTAGATTTCCATTTTTCACATGAAACTGCTTTGGTGGATGTTATTCTTAAACTACACAACTGACATAAACCCAGAGCAGTTACAAGAAATAAATTTTCCCACAAAGAATGCCAGCCTACAGAAACATTACAATGAGCTAGAGCATGTTTTTTTAATCACAAATACCCCAAACAGCATGCAATTGCCTTATTTCTGCACAATGCTTATTGCTAATGCACTGTCAGTAGAAAAAAAAAAAATCAAAATTCCTAAAAATCATTTTGAATAATTAATTATAGCCACCTGTTTAAACTGAATGTCTCTAAACCCTAAGGCAGCAGGATCTGCAAGAGAGCAACTCACCAAGGACAATAGCATCCATCTAAAGTCAGGGTGAACATCAGCTGGAAACCAGCAAATGCTGATGAGTTTATCCAAGACTTGTAGCCTGGCAAGTGGCAAAAATGAAAACTGATGTCTTCAAGGCAGGTACCTCAGTGAGGTGGCTCTGTCTGAATGGTAACTGTGTGGCTTTGTTTATTACCCTACTGAATATCTCAGGGGATTAAAACTCTGTGTCTATTGATGAGTAGTTCTTTGGAAGTCTTGTATCCTGGCTTGGCTCTTATGTCCTTTCAGGCTTTCTGACTGTATTCATAGCTGAACATTCTTCATCTTGCTGTAGATACTAATAAACAATTGGAGTTTCTTCACTGTGTGAAAGCCTCCCCCCCCCCCCCCCCTTCAGGTTCCTTGTATCTAGTCAGGGTTATCTGATTATTTTTGTTGCACTGATAATCGTTGATGTGTTGGGGGTTTATGACCAAAGGAAGGAACATAGCAGTAAATGTACCTGCCTGGCAAAGTTTGCTTAAAACTTTTCCTCTTTGATATTAGCTACTGATTTTTCCCTGCCCAAAAGGGCCTGCATATTTTTTTTTGTTGATATAGTGATACTGACAGTTCATTAGCTCCTTTGATTTAGTAACAGAAAAGTAGTTTTCTGTGAGGCAGAAATTACTCAGTGTGCGTTAAGGAGGCCTGAAGGAGTAACCCAAAGAACAACAGGAGCCAGAAAGATTGGGCAAAACTTTC
The DNA here is from genome assembly GCF_004027225.2 of Strigops habroptila. Taxonomy (NCBI): domain Eukaryota; kingdom Metazoa; phylum Chordata; class Aves; order Psittaciformes; family Psittacidae; genus Strigops; species Strigops habroptila. Next base: position 12,052,433 of record NC_044281.2, on the reverse strand, counting down.
TTGTGTTGCTTATGCCAACTTCTAGTTGACTTTATCAGCAAAATTGTTTTAATTTGAATCAGGTTGCACAAATCCCAGACTTCAGAAACAGAACAGATGAGAAGGAAATTATCTCAGGGCTTTTGAACATTTGAACATTCTCTATAGCAACATTTGTCAGTGTAGAAAAGGAAATATTTACGACTGTATTTATTGTGGATAAACCTTCAGTAGATTGGTCCTTAAAATGATTGAATGGCAAAGGGCTAGCACATCTTAGCTTATTTACTTGTGTAACAGCACAGAAACCTACTCCTAATGCAACTGGAGAAATGGGACTTTTGCCATTGGTAGGTGTAAGATTCAGCGCTGTTTCTGAAGCTCCTTTTCCACATTGAGTTGACTATTGATTCAGACCAGGTGATGAGCCAGATGAAGTTTTAAAGTATTTTAAATGTGTAAAAGAAAAGATAATAAACACATACTATTTCTCCTAGGGAGTTTCTAGATGCTACACATCTTGTCGGTCTCTTAATAATAATCCAAATATTTATGTCCCAACAGACAGTTCAAAATTATTCTAAATATGGAAAGTTTGCAAATCATCCAAAATCAAATGAAAATCTCAGTCTGGATTCTGCCTTGTGTTTTGGAAATGTTTTCCCAGATTGGGAAGCAGCCTGGTCTGGAAGAATGCACAGCACAGGGAATCAGGAATGACTGGGGAACCTGCCAGTGACTGGCTGGGTAGCCTTGGGCAGTTATTCAGCTCCTTGCTTCACCCCTTGCACAAAATGAGGCTCAGTGCATGTGGAGGGTGAGAAGCTGGGGAGCAGCAGGGCAGGATCCTGGTTGTCTTTCTCCTGCCTTCACACAGAACAGAAATGTGACTGTTCTTCAGGAACTTGGCTCCTCTTTACTCGGGGAAAGGGCAACTATCTGCTTTGGCAAATTCAGTGTTAAGACTTTACAACTGTCAGCAAACAGATCCTTACAGATCCAAGACTGCCAAGTGGGTCAGGTTTGTTTCCTTTTTCTGATGTAGAAAATGAGAGGTGATTTGGGATGTTCTCAGTTGTGCTTTTGTGACTTAAGGAGGATGTGTCTGGCAGATGATTACTCAGACTTGTTCTGTGTCAATGTGCCCCACCCAAGACATCTCTCTGCAGGCAGAGAACTGGAGCAAAGCTAAGTCTGTAGCCCAAGCCTCTGAGTAGCCAGGCTATGCACCAACCATTAGACCATCTCTTTAAAACAGGAGTTAGTGAGACTTGAGGTCCACCAGGCATTAATAAATAAGTATTCATGTGGAAGTTGTCAAATAGCAATACTACATCCCAGAGGGTAAGTTCTATTATTTGTTATACAGCTTCAGCCCTACTAAGCCTTAACTCACATCTGGCAAAACTGTTCCCAGACTACTCTGGCCTCTGGCTTTTGTTGTGTGTGGCAGATATAACCCTTTGTATCACTCCAGAGTCTGGGTCATTCTTGATATCTTAAGGCCGAATTTCAGCCAGTGTGGGCTTACTATCTTCAGTGGTTTGTGCTGGTGAGTGCAAGAATAGGTCCAGGCTTGCGTGTGCAGAATGCGTTTCGTCTGCTTTTCTAACATTGGAAGGAAAAATGCATCTTATGTTCTTAGTTCTTAGCAAATCTTTCTTTATTGAGAATCGGTGTTCTTAGCACCTCCTATTTCCAGCCCCCTCCTCTTTCATCAAATTCTGGAAGCTTTCCAGTGGACTGCAAAACAGAATGGGGAATGAGTTAGACTGCCAGTTACTAGTCTTGGTTCATTGAATGTGATGAGGAGCCTTAGCAAAGTTTCTCCAGCATTTGCAATCAGGCCCCCAAAAGGCACACTGTCTGTTATGTCAGCCTTTGCTTTTGGCCACTGGAAGTGCAATTGGGAAACTGTGCCTGCATCACTGCTCAGATGTTGCAAGTCATGTATAACTTATTGTGATCTGCTGTGCTTTACTGTATTGTCAGAGCCAGTGCAGTTTCTCTTTCTGCTGAAGGTTTCTTTATCTTTCTGTGGCCTACATAAACACTGACTTGCTGTCACCACTAAAAACATGAAAAGGCAAAGCCTAAGGCACAGACAGAAGCCTGTCTTCTCTCTGGTCTGTCTAAACAGCTGTAGGTTCCAGAGCAGATATTGAGTGTGTTTCAGAGTCTGAATACTTCACTTAATAGTTACAATAGTAATGGCTTTTTGCCTTGTAACGTGTCTTTTTAAACTAAGTTCTGCTTATAGCACTGAACTAAGCCAGCTTCGTTACAAAATCCTCTTCATATGAGTGTGAAGCATGTAACACCAATTCCTAAGCATTATTATTCACTTTATTTTAATGGAACCGTGCTGATTGCTGCTATTAAAGAGTCTGTGCCTTAATATTTAGGGTGAAATCATGATGCTGTTGAAGACAAATGGAAGTTTTGTCACTAATTTGAGTTGTACTAGTTTAGCCATAAAAGAAAGATTTTTAGAATGGTATGCAGGAGAAATAATAGGTCAAAAATCTGAGCTAATTTTAGAATGAATCAGTTCATGAAAAAGATCTGATTATGTGGTTGCCAGCGATTATGTTAACGGTGAGAGCACTGACTGAGGATTGAAGATCAATGAGGCCTTTTAGTTGTCTGTGCTTGACGGAAAAGAGAAGTTTTGGGGTTCTACCTATGTTCATAAAACTACTATAGCAGTTATGTTTGGAGACCTGTTTTCACTAAAATATTACACCATAGATTGCCACTCTACTGTACCTGAGAAAGGACAGATGTAATGACACAGAGAATTAAATATTGATAGCACAACACAGAACAAAATCCTGATTTCATCTGCTCTGGTACAAATGTACAGCAGCACTGAGTGGCCATTTTTGTTCATCTTCAGCTGGTTTGTGTGCACTGATACCACACTCTGCAGGAGCTTGGAGTTCAAAGGTCTGAGCTGATGTTTGGCTCGTGCTGCTCCATCCTCCTTACGCAGGACTGACAGAAGCAGTGTCTGTACTCGTGTATCAGAACTAGTGTTCTGTCACTGAGGCTATTTTGCCCACAACAGTCTCCATTGACACTGTTCTACTATCTTGCCCACCAAAACAAGGTAGTCTCATGTGAATTACCTTTTCGGCATTGAAGTCTGGCCTGAGTTAACTCTTGAATTGTGCCCAAGAGCTGTTTCAGATGGTGCTTAAGCCAAAACCATTCCAAGAATCGGTCTCTACCTTTGGCACAGGCCGTCATGTTCTGGGGCCCAGGAACATTTCTGAAGCTGCGAGGTATTTACTAGTATTGATGGATCCCAAGCTGGGACAGAATTTGCCTTGATAAATGTATATTAAAAATACTAAAAGAGTATTTTAAAACTTTTAAATATGTCAACAAATGTAGTTTTTGTTGCAGTGGAGATGCATAACTGTTGCAGGAACATCAAAATACGTTGGTGTTGAGACTATCTAGAAAGTAAGAACAGTGAGAGCTTTCCTGGCACTCCAAAACTTGAATGGGTATTGAAGTTTTCACCACCTGAGCTGACGATAGGAATAACTGAATGTGCCACTTTGTCGTGGCTGTGCACTGCCTTCATGGGAGGGGCTTTGTGCTCTTTTCCTAAATTACAGAAAAAATAGAATGGAGAAGGAAGGATATGTAATTTGGAAAGGACTTGCAGTATAAGTTTGGTGGTTGCCCCCCCTCCCTTAAGTTGAAATGTTGAGTGTTTCAAACTTCTTCTGTTGTGATTTGAAATGGGAATTGGTTGTCTGTTATCCTAAAGCTTTGTTAAACCAGGAAAACATTTCCTGCCCAGGTCCAAGCAAAGTATTGCAACCAGCTTCTAAACACAACATCCCCAACAGGCCAGAAGTGATTCTGCAGCCCACCAGAATGTCCTAGAAAAGACTTTGTGGTGCAGAAAAAGTTGACTTTAATTTGCAAGAAATGAAAAAGTTTGCATGACTTTAGAAGTGATGAAAGATAACTGAATAAAGGCACAAGAAGCTGTGACTGTAGTGAGGGAAGTGGGTGGACAGATCCCTGTATACAATAGTGCCATGAGATGTGAAATTGCTAAAATAGCCCCTGCCTAATGTAATCACCTTTCAAAGAATATTTGAGAGGCATTTTGTCAGTCAAATATAAACAAAGACTATGTTTGAAATTCAAAACTTGTCCAAAGTAATTTTTCTTTCAAAGGCTGTTTCCCCTGCTTGTACTCATTCTAGTGCTTTGAAAAGACATCTTTGTAGAGGACAAGCTATTTTTAATTGTTTGTTATAAAAACTCCTCCAAAACAACAAAACTAAACCTTTTGCAAAGCAGTAAGGAAAACCAAATGCATCTTCCAACAGCTCCACTTTTCTAGGAGCAATAGTGAGCACAATAGAAACTGCATAAAAGCAGTCATTACTCCAGAACTTCTAGGCAATACTGGCACTATTTCTAGAGCAGAGCTCATGTGAGAACACAGATAGAACAGTGTGACCTGGTACCAATGATTATTTTTTTTTTTTTTTTACCATTTACAAAAAGGTTGTATCAGGACCATAACTTCAGATCTCATAATGATTTCTCATTCTAAAGCATTCCAGATTGCATTACAAACTAGTAGCATGATCCCTGAGCTGTTCCTGTGTAAGACTCCTGTCGGCTTCAAAGGCAGTGCTGTGTTCAGGCTGACATGGGATCGTGACCTTGACCCAGAGACAAATTATTCACTGTAGTCACTTCAATTCATGCTGAACAGGAACTACTGAAGGGAAAGAGAGCAAGCTGCCTAATACTGTCTTTATTAGCTGTGCTTAAGGCAGGAAATGAAAAAGAAAAACCACCTATTTCTGCGATTAGAATTGTGTTGGGAATTGAATTATGGAGGACATAAGTCAGTAGCATTGAGATAGGGCCCTGAATACATCTAGGGTATCACAAATAATCACCTCCATTTTACGTCTCAAACACCAAAGTTCATGAACACCAGGAATATGATGTGGTTACTTGTGGCTTTGTGTCTGGTGACTGGCAACTATATGTGACAAAGAGTTTCTTTGCTGCAGGTGGTGCATTTATGTTTTTCTCCTTGGATGATTCACTCTTGTCTAGAGAGACTCTCTCTGTTTTATATTGCACCTTCACTTAAGGCAGCTCACACCAGGGAGGTCAGAACAGGACTGCCCTCCTCCACCCATCTCTCAGCTGCTCATTACTGGCAGGGACTTGCTGATCTCTCACCTCTGTCACAGTTCTTCAGGTCTCCTTTGTAATTTCTATACCTTGGCTTGTTTCAACCATCAGCTACAAGTTTTTAGAGAGTTGTGAATGGATGATGACTGTGTATGATATGATTTATAGGAAACAGGTCACTGCGTCTATTTGCAGGCATTGGTGGACGGTATCTCAAAAGGAAACCTGTTAATTTGTGGACACTAGCACGGTTTTTCTTGGTGAATCACTAAAAGGTTTCAAAACAAATATATATACTATTGTATATTCTACTCTTTTTATGCTTGGAGATGAAAAATTCTAAGAGTCTTGTTCCAGGAAGGGCAGACAGCCCAGATCTCAGGAACTCTACTGTCTTGCTAGGAAATCCTTGATTGTACAGAATTGGGGGTTGGGGGGTGACTTGTGAGCTACCAGTGAACCCCACTGCCATCTGCAAGAGAGAAAAATCACTCCACTGCCAGTTGAGGGCCTTTACCCTGCTGTACATGTCCAGTCAGATGGCCAGCTGCAGCCCAGGCCTAATCCTGAAGAACTTGGGGAAATGAGTTGCACATTATCCATCAGTCATGAATATAAAAGAGCAATCCAGCCTGGCAGTTGCACAGTTACTTTCCATGCCTGGTTTCCCATGGAGCCTACCTCCTATTTTGCTTCTTTATTAGCTGTTTCCAATTTTTGTGAAGGGATCAGGGAGCTTGTTTTAGCCACAGTGAGTGAACTATCTTGGCAGAAAGGAGGAAGCTGTTAAGAGGGAGGGGCTGCTACATTGTGTGGGTTACTTATTTGTCTTAATTGAAAATATATTAATAGATCTCAGACTTCCTCTCCTCTTTCTTTTCCCAAGCTGAAAGGCATCCAAGGCTGCAATAAAATCGAGGGCTGTGGAGTGGCAGAGGGGAGGTCAGCCTGGCCTGACGCTGTGCTTCCCTGTTTGCTTTTTGGGAGTGAGTGGGTGCTTGGAGTTCACTGGGATTTTGCTGTGAAAGCTTTTGAAAGCGGTGTAAATCTGTAGGCACAGGATGCCGGGCAGGCCCATAAAAGCAGGACCATATAATCAAAGTGGAAATTGAGAAAATGATTTATTTGGTTCTCTTCCCCTTACCCCCTCATCCCCTCGCCCGCTCTCGGCTTCTCCCGGCGGTAACAGGGATGAGACCTGGAGGGGCGATGGGCAGCAGCCCCTGTGCTGCCCCGGGGCCGGCCGCGGGCAGAAAGCGCCGGGGAGCCGTGCTTGCGGGGCGGTTGAAAGTCGGGTTTTGTTCGTCCACTTGGGACTAGCCTGCAGATATTTGTGTGTCTGTGGTCGGCTCAGAGGCAGATGTGCCGGGAGGGGCTCCCAGGGGGCCCAGTTCCCAGGTCTTGGGAAGCCTGCAAGCAGGAGGGCTCCTGTCCCCGGTCCCACCCGGAGCACTGTGCGCTGACCCCTCGGGGCTCCTGGTTGCCAGGCAAGGGTCAGTGAGGATGGAGGGCTTGCTCTCCGCGGTGCCAGCTCTGGGGCAGGCGCATAGCGGCTGACAGGCTCCCTGCCACCGGCACAGCCGGGTCCGGCGAGCTTTGCCGTGGGGACAGAGAGCACAAACGACAACAGGGGCGAGAAACGGCGGGCCCGGGTGGGTTGTGTAGCGGACACAACCCTGCCTCCATCTTTCTTGAAGCTAGACTGGCTGTGTGGTCCCCCTGCGCTCCACATCTCCTTCTCCAGCTGGTACAGCTGCACATCGTGCAAGACTGGAAAAAACCACCCGGCAGTGAAAACCTGGGACAACTGCCTCTATTTGTAGGTGTGCAGATACCACCATAACTTGCCAGAAGGACCCTGAGTGGGGTGAGGAGTCCGAGGGCAAACGGCAGGATGGGGTTAGCAATGCTGCTTGCACCCTCCTGTCTAAGTTGTAAGGACCGGTCTTTGCAGGGAGAGTCGGCACGCTGTGACAGTGGCGACAGCGTTTCACGACCATGGAACGGGGAGGCCGGGAAGCACCCACCCGAGGGAGGGCACGTCGGGAGAGCGGGAAGGCTCCGTGCCCTGGGCACTTGGCAGGGTCCGCAGAGGTCGGACCCTCTCCCGTGGCCTGTGCTGCGGCGGCGTGCGGGTACGGGCAGCCGGCTGGCCTTCCTAATGCCTAAGGCAGGGAGACAGGCGGTGCCCCGCGGGCTGGGAGGCGCTCTGCTGCTGCCCGTGCCCTTGGCCCTCGCCTCGCCCCGCAGCACCTGCCGCCGCCCGCGGGCAGTCAGTCCGCTGCGGAGAGTCGCCGAGGCCGAAATGTCGAAGCCGGATGCTGCTGACACTTCCCTCCGGGGTGGCAGGAGGAGGTCCGTTCTCTCCCATCCCAGAGGGACCGGAGCCCGGCGTCCACGGGGTGGGGGCTCCCCGGCAGTCCAATGCCTGATGAAGCTTCGTGTCCCCTTCCTACCCAGTGCAGCATGCCGGCAGGGCTGTGGGCTCCCACCGGTACGAGCAACAGTGTCTGCCGGGGGAAATACCGCTGCCCGTCTCGCCGCCAGCCTGGCGAGGAGCCGGCTCGGAGCTCCCTCGGGCCGCGGGAGCGGAGCAAGCCGGAGCGGGGGCTAGAACCGCCGGGGCGCGGGGTGCCGGGAGCTCACCCCTACGAGGCGTGCGCCCCACTTGCGACCCCTCCGTCGGATGGTGGCAGTTGTGTGAAAAGCCTTTGGAGCTGGCCGGCAGCGTGGCTGGGCTCTTGAGCAGCCCCTTTCTTGCAAGCGATTTAGAAAAAGCCCAGGGCTGTGAAACTTGCGCAAAGTTGGGCAAATTCCTCCCTGCTGTGCCAGAGGAGGTTGAAGCCCCGCGCCAGGACCCTCTCTCACGGGAGCCGCCGCATCTCCACCTTGTCCTCGCTGCGGGGGGAAGATGCTGCAGCCCGAGAAATCCCATCGGATCTGGTTCAGAATAGGTTGATACACAGTGAAGGCGCTCACAAACTGCCTTTCCCCTCAATAAACGCGCGCAGAGACGCCCCAGAAACCTCGGGGCTGCTGCCGTTCATGTCCGTCTTAGCGAGGCGGGTTGTATAGAGCTGTTCCCAGTGACGGAACAAATACCTGCTAAGAACCGAAGGCGCCACAAGTTGTTGCACTGATGAATTGATCCAGTAATCGCTAGGGCTATAGCACCCTTATTTATGCTAAAGCATGTGACACTATCTTCAAAATGTGGTAGCTCCAAGTTACCACCTCTTTATTACTTACACAAGCTAATAGGTGAAGTGACTTTAACCTTCTTTACTTGAAGAAGGCACAAAGAAGCAGACAGGTAATTCCACGCTGCTAATTTTTATGATGTGATGGGTAGGGAAGGGAGAGGTTGAAGTAAAAACTGGGCAGATCGATGATGAAATCTCGGAGTGTAGTAGGGACCAGCTCTGATCTCATGATTAATTTATTTTTCTTAAACTGCGGTTGCAAATATGTTTGCAAATCTGGCACCTTATCAGCCCGTGTATGAACCGTTTTGTTCTGTCCGAAAGGATGATTTGATAACAGGCACCTCTTTTTCTCTGTCACCAGTTTGAATTCTCGCCTTACTGTTAGCATTTTAAATCAAGTGTTTGGCTGTCGCATTTCAGGGTGCGGGGAGAGGGAAGCAGTAGCTGTCCCTCCCGCTCTCGGGCTCAGCCGTTGCTATTCAGCTTCGAGAGCGGAGCGCGGATTTTTGCCTTCTGACGCGGTGAAGTTGCGGTAGTGTTACAGCTCCTCTCGGGTGAGACTTGCCAGGCTTGAGGCTAAAAAAGTGTCTCGTATACAAACCGGTCAGAATATTTACAGGTAGTTGTGACTGTCAAATTCTCCGGCGTCTTGACAAAGCGCAGAGATCTCGGAGCGGTTCGTCTTTGGGAGGGTGGGAGGCTGCGGCGGCGGGGGACCCCGGCGAGGGGCGGCGGCGCGGGCTGAGCCCCGGCGCCCGTTCGCCCAGGGGACCGGGGTGCCTCCGGCTCCCAGCGACACGCTGGCCAGGAGGAAATAATCGTGTCACCCCCCAGGGGCCGTGCGGCCGAAACGCACTTCCCGGGGCAGAAGTGCAGCGGTTCACGGAGCAGAGGAAGCGAGAGCTGCCGTCCCCGCTGGGGACAAACTCGCTTGTTAGGTGCTGATTTGGTTGGAGTGATCCCGTGATGGGAAGCAGACGAGCACTGCGTCTGGTCCGGTTTTGTAGTGGGATTTCAAACGGCGAGTACCGCTAACTCGTCCCTCACAAACCTGAAATCTATCACAGGGGCGCACTGTCCGCTTGCTGCGGGGACCCGGGGGCAGCCGGGTGGCCGCCGGCCCCGTAGGCCGGGGGAAGCGCTCGGGCTGGTGGCAGACGAGGCTCCAGGAGGAATCGCGCTCGCTGCGTGACAGCGGTGCGCGGCCCCATGGGCACTGCTCGCTGCGCCCGCCCCGCTGGGCTGGGAGGTGGTGGCTCCCGTAGGCTGCTGGGCACAGGCTGCCGGCCCGGTCTGCTCTCTGACCCGCCGGGGAACGGAGCTGGACAGGGACGGTGCCGTGCGAGGCTGTGGAAGCAGAGCGGGGGCAGCGCCGCGGGGCCCAGCGGGCAGGCGGCAGGCAGGCTCCGGGCAGTATCCCCAGGCCCCCGCTGCCCCGGCATCTGCCGCCGCCGCCGCGGGAAGCCACGTCCAGGCTATAGGGCGCCGCTTCTGCAAGGCTACCGGGGCCGCCCCAGGCGGCGGAGACGCCCTCCCGCCTCTGGCAGTCCCAGACCCCGGGTGGTCCTCTTGCAGGCCAAGTACCAACCCTGGCCCCGAAAGCTCTTTGTAAGTGTTTGCGCATATAGGTGGGCAGAGTTTTGAGGCCACGGGAAAAGATGATAGCACTCTTCGCAGGAGGAAAAGGGACAGGATTTGGCCTTTTCCTGCCCCGGAGCCCTGTGGGTGTCCCCTTTGCAGAGAGAGCGCCCTGTTGAGCCCCGTTGGTAGCAGTACAGGGCTTGCCAAAGCCTGAAGCGGCTGAGCGGCACCCCGCCAGCATCTTGCAGCTCTTCAGCTGCAGAGATTTCGCTAGGGACGGGGGCAAGCCCGGTTCGTGGGGCTGGGGATGCTCTGAGCTGGCTGCCGTTTGCTGGAGCTGGGCTGTGGGAGGCTTTGGTGCTCGTATGTGTTAGGGTGCGTTTCCTCGGTCTGTTCAACGGCATTTTTAGCCTTTGTAGTTCAATAAAACCTCTGTTGTTTATCTTCACTCGAAATCCCCTGCACTGGCTCCCTCTTTTCTCTGAGCAGAGCCGCAGCCTCCAGTTATTTGCACATAAACCGCTGAATTCTCAACCCGGTCCCTTCAGCCCGGCTTCCCCAGCTGTCGGCTGGGCTCAGCTCTGCCTCTGGCCGACCTGCCTTTGGCTTCAGGGGCAGCGAAGGCGGGAGGTGGGTCCCCCCACGGCTGCGCTCCCCGAGCACCACCTCGCGTGGAAGAAGCCGGCGGGAGCTGCTGCCTTGTGCCGCAGAGCGGAGGCTTCTCTGTACGCGTTTGTTGGTGGTTTGATTTACACGGGCGGTTTGCGTGCAAAGATCAGAGTGTCTGTTAAACGCAAAATTTAGATTTAGAAGGAAAATGTCATCCTGCTCTGCGCGGGAATCAATCGCTACTGAGCCGCGTCCTGAGGAATGAGCGCGGCGGAGACGGCGGGGCTAGGGCTGAGCGCTGCTCCCGGGGAGGGCGCTGGGAATCGGCTCTGTCCTCCCGGCTCTGCTGGGGCCTCTACTCCCGTCTGGTCTCCTCCGGCCGCAGGAACTTGGAGAGAGTTTGGGAGGCGGTGGTGTCCAACGGGGGCGGGTGATGCTCTGCTTCCAGGTCGGAGCCGGGCGGGGGAGAAGGGCTGATATCTTGCTAATTTACGTAAATCGTTGCAATTAAAAACTATTCGTGCCTCAGGGTACGAGTCCTCAACCCTGCACGCTCGGCACGTCCTGCTGAGCTCCGCCGTCTCTCGCACCCGCCCGAGCGAGAGCGCGGTTGGGGGGAAGAGCGGCTCCTCCGGCACTCCGCAAACACCTCTGGGTGAAAAGGCAGGCACCGAGCCCGCTCCCGGGCCGAGGCGGGCCGCTCGCCGCTGCAGCCCCCCGCCACATTCGTTCATGCCGCCGCTCGGGCGGTGCGCGGCAGGCGGGACGCGCGTTTCCCCGGGCAGCGCCGCTCAGCGCGGGCACCTCGGGGCGGGAGCGGGACGCGCCGCCCGGCCCGGGACGGGCGGCACCGGAGTGGCCTTGGGCTGCTGCGACGAGCAGCCGCAGCTGGTGCTCGGGTGGCTGGGCTCGTCTCGGAACTTGTTAGTCACTCCTTTCTCGGATCTAGGGAATTTTCCTTAATCGCAACGAAGGTGGCAAAACTCTTCCTTCATTTCCAGCTATAAGCTGCTAATTTGAAGGAGAAGAGCCGCAGGGCACAGGCGGTTCGGTCTGTGCTCTCTGCTCCTGACAGTTGACATCTAAACAGATCTATTTTAGAGAAGCTGTACAAAACCGAAGAGTCTCGCAAGTCTCTTAAGGTGAGGCGGGTCGATGAGCGTGAAATCTCACGGAGGAAATCCCTCGCGGCTCGCACTGCAGCGTGTGATTGCGGGAAAAACGCAAACCTGCGGCCAGCGGGACAGCCAAGAGCTGGAGACGGCTGTGAGGAACAAGGGGAAGCTGCAGATCGCAGTGGGAACCGGAGGGCAGGAGAGAGCCGGACAGAACCCCGGCAGCGGTCGGCTCAGCCCCGCTCCAGGCGTCCCGCCGGCCAGCTCCGTTGCCTGCGCCCGCCTCGGCCGGAGCTGCGCTGCTTTCTGACACCGAAATACGGCGTAATAACAGCTCCGGCCGAGTCTTTCCCCTCCCTGTATACGTCTGGCTGTAGAGATTTCCTCTCTTTTACCCTCAACTCCTCTATATAACTAGTGTTAGCAGCAAAAGACGTATTAATAAAATCAGTGAGGGGAAGGATGAAGAGGGTAGGGTCTGCAGAGATACTCGTTCAGTTGGAACTCGGGCGCCGTGAAGACGCTTTTTGTTTTGTTTTGGGTGGGTTTTTTTTTTCTTTTTCTTTTCTATTTTTTTCCCCCTTTTCACCGGCACGGCACGAACGAGCCGCGCGGGCCTCGAAGGGGCTGGGGAAGCCCCCGCGGGACCGAGGCGCTGTGCCGCGGAGCCGGGGACTCGCCAGGCGCCCGGGCAGCCGCCGCACTCCCCGTCCGGGCAGCCGCCCGCTTAAGCTTGGTCTGCCGCGGCTGGAAAGCAGGGGCGTGCGGCTGGGAAAAGGCCACGACCTGCCTGTCTTCCCGTCGGGGGGAGACGGAGCTCTCCCCTCGAAGTGCTGCGGGAAGAGGTGGGCTCCTCCTGCCCTTGGGATCAGGGACATTTTCGTTTCGTTTTAGCTTCACCTCCTACACCTAGCACCGAGCGAGGGATCGCGGTAGTGCGGCGCGGTAGGGTTGGACGGCTTGTCCCCGACGGCGGGAGCTTGATGTAGGGGCCGCTCGGCAGCGGGAGGCCGGCTCCTGGGCTGCGCAGCGCCTTTCCGCGGGGGCAGCGCCAAAGAAGCGCAGCCGGGCGGGAGGTCAGTCCCACGGGTTTTCCCGGGCCGGCCTCTCTGTCCTGCTCGGGCCGGGCCACGGGCGCCGGAGCCTCGACGGCTTGCGGCGCGGCGGGCGAGGCGCAGGAAGGAGCGGCGCGGCCGGGGCGAAGGCGCAGCGGAGGTCAGCGGGGTCGGCGCAGTCCCCTCACGCAGGAGGGGCCCGGGAGGCCCCCGCGGCAGGTGCTGCTCGCCATGCCCGGCCGCACCGCAGCGCCGGGGCCACAGGCGGGAGAGAGCAGCGGCCTCCTCGGGCTGCGCCGGCGCTGGTGCCCGCGCGATGGCGCTGTGCGAAGGGGAAGACGCCGGGACGGGTCGGGCGGGTGGTCCGGTCCCGGCCCCGAGGAGCGGCCTCGGGCTTGGGTCCCATCGCGATGGCAGCCGCTGGGAAGGGAGCTCGGGCCGAGAGTGAGCGGGGAGATGGGAGCCCTCGCCTGCGGGAGCCGCTTTCCCCTTCCCGAGTCCGCCCGCCCCGGCGGTGCCTGCTGCCGCCGTTGACCCCGCGGGGACTCGGCGCTGCCCCACCGGGGCTGCGGGACCACCCCGCTCCCATCCCGCCGGCCGCTGCACCGTCGCGGCGGCCCTCGGCCTCCGCGCTTCGAGGTAGTGCCCGCGGGCGGCGGACCGGCGCCCCCCGGGACCCAGATGTGCGGCGGCCGGGGTCTCGCCTCGGCCCGGGCGGCCCAGCCCGGCGGTGGGGCTGGCGTCCCACGGGCGCCGTGGCCTCGGGGATGCACTGGGCGGAAGGGGAGAAAACCGGCGGCGGGGAGAGAGCACGGGAGCCCAGCGGGTTCTGTCGGGCACGGCGGCGCTTTCGGGAGCAGCTGCGCGGGGTGAGGGCGGCCCCGGCCCGGGGGGCAACACCGCGGGCGGCAGAGGCGCAGGAGCCCACGGCAGCCCCAGCTGCAGCCGCCCTCCTCTGAAGGCTGTGCAGGCACGGAGCTGCGATCGCTTCCATGCGTTTTGGCTTTAAAAGCGATAGTTAATGAAAACCAAACCTTTCCAAGGAGGTGTTTTTGTTCGTTTGTTTTGTTCAAAATTTTTTTGGCTATTAACCACTTGAGGCGTCCATAAACTTCGGTAATAGGGAGCGCTGGGGACCCAGAGTGCACCCACTCCTGCTCTCACCAGAGTGCGAGAGCAGAAAATTCTCCTACTGGAGTTTGTGTTAGAAAAAGAAAAAGACGTTGTTATAATTATTAATACTAATTAAAATAGTATTAAAATTAAACAGTTCTTTTTATAGCGAGGGCGGATGGGGATAGCGATGGGAAATAATCGCCCTTTTTTCCAGTGGAAATAAGGACAACATGTGAAAATTATGCACTGGAGAAAAACAAAAAAAGGCATTTGTAATTTGAAACAGAAATAAAAGGCTTTTATTCGGAAAAAATATGTAAAAGAAAAATAAGCATCGTGTATCATAAAATCTGTCTAAAATAAGTGATGTTTACAAACCAGAAGTTACCAACCAGCAAAATTTATACGCGCTTGGTTCCGTTTCCCCTCGGTTTTACGAACAAGCCCTTTTGCTTCCGCGTCGAAACTCTCAAATGATTACCGCTCCCGATTTCGAAGTTAAAAGAGTAATTTCTGTAAACGTTCAGTTTACAAACACAGGAATAAACACGTATTTGGCAATCCCGATATTCCAGTGAATGCGCAAATGAGAAACCAGCTGCTGGTGGGGAAAAAAACCGAACGCGAGAGAAAGGTGCAGGGGATTCATTGCAAATAAAGCAATCGCTACATATATATATTTAAATGTATTTAATTGTATGCATTATCCAAATGCCCTTCTGACTAGTTTAATAATTTAGAATCGATAGTTTTCCTAAAAACTTTATAAAATATTTACGCTTAATAAAATATTAATCGATTAACAAGGCAGTGGTGCTCTTAGAGGAGCTTTACTAAAGTCCTGTAATCGCTCTGCCGCCACACGTCTCCGCTGGTAAGGAAAGGATCACTGACAAAATGTAAATGAAGATCTTCAGACGGTGGTGTTTATAAAATAGCTCATTAATGGGCTTGGATTGAATCTCTCCATCCATCCACATCATCAGATATAATAATAGTAACGAATCAGACAGGGAAGATCCTGGCTAAACCATTGGCATTTCTTTTTTTTTTTTTTTTTTTCCAGAAGTACTGAAGTCCTAAATCACCAATTCTTCTAACTTTCTGGCCATTGATCCGCGGGGATTCGTAGTTCAACATCAAAGGTAAGCACAAAACATTATTCGATTGTTCGATAGCTGGTGGAAAAGGTTCACTTCCATGTGAGAGCGGCTGCTGAGCTTTATCGGATTTAGGGGGGACAAAAGGGGGGGGGGAGAGAGAAAAGTTAGCTCGGGTTATTTAAAAAGAAAACCGAGAGTTCTCCAAACTTTGCGGCTTCTTTCCGAAAGGGACGGCAGGAGACCTGGCTGGCGGCAGCCGCTGCAGAGCTCTCTCCTCCTCCGCAGCCTTCGCGTTCCCGGCACCGGCGCTCGCTCCTCCGACAGCTCCCGGAGCCCCGGCCCTGGCGGCGGCCCCCGCGCCCCGGCCTTCCGCTGGCCCCCACCTCTTTTCTGGCTCCCCCAAACTTCAGCCGGCGACGGGACCCGGCTCCCACCCCCGTCCGCGGCTTGCTTGTCCCGGGGAAGGCTGGCACCGCGTCCAAACTTTGGCGGCGGGTCCCCCTGCCCCTTCCGAGGAGGGGAGAGACGCGAGTCCTTCGGCCGGGGCGGGAGAAGCCGCACTCGGCGCTGCTTTTCGGGGTCGGACGTGGAGCGAAGCGATTATTTCTCTTACCCTGCCCGGGGATCCGCTGCTTTTCCCGGCACCGCTTCCAGGGAGCCCACGGGAGCCCCGAGCGCTCGGCGGGCGGGCGGGCTGTCACTGCCGCTCGGAGGGAATGAGGGGGGCAGCGGGGCCAGCGCCGGCCGCGCTCTCGCGGGGGGCCTGCCCTTCCCTCCTCCTCCTAACCCCGGGGCAGCACTGGCGGGGCTCGCCGCTCCGGGACGACTGCGTGCGGGCTCGGGGCTACCGCTGCTGCCCACCCTGCACTCCCCGGGCCTTTACGGGGCGGACGGAAACCCGCCGCCAGGGCTTCCCGGTGGCGGTGATGCTCCCGCCGTGCCCGGGGCGGGGGGGGCTCCCCGACGCCCCCTACCCCCCGTAGCCCCCTCTTTTTTTGACCCTCCGGCGCCACCGTAAAAGGCAGAGCTCTTAAGGGGGCACGGCGGGGAGGGCGGTGCCCTGAACGGAGTCAGCGGCGGACGAGCGGTGTGGGGGGGGCGGCGGTGGGCACCGGGGTGCCCACCGCCACCCCCACTCCCCCCCGCCGTCCGTCCGCCTCCCCCCACCCCGCGCTCTGGAGGGGATTTCCTCGGTCCACCTTAACGCGGGGCTCGTTCCGCCGCCGGGCGGGGAGGGCTCGGCGGTTCGGGGCCGCCGGCTCATTCCCCTGCGCCCCCCGGGCCGGGCAGGGGGCGCTGCGAGCCCTCGGGGCGCGCCGCCGGGCATGGCCCCGCCGGGGGAAGAGCCCGCGCCGCTGCCGCCCGCCCCGGGGAGCGGCGCGGTGCACCTTACACCCGAGGGAGAGGTGACTGCTGCCGAGCGACCGGCAAGGCGACCGAGCCCGCCCCGCCGCGACTTCCCCGCCGGAGCCATTCCCTTCCCGCCGGCTGCACTTAGGCAGCGCTGTCATGCCCTACCCGGAGCTCCGCTATTAAATAATTCAGCGGCGGCAGCAGCAGCAGCGCTTCTCTGCCCGCTTGTCACCTCCTCTCGGCCCCCGCCATCAATTATTGAGGGCCAGCCCGGTAACTGCCTGGAGCCGGGCGCGGGGACCAGAGCGGCGGCGGGGCCCTACCTGCGGCCGGGCCGGGCCGCCCCCGCGCAGCGCCCCAGAGGAAGCGGGACCGGCCCTCGGGGAGGTAGCCCCCGCCGCACCGGGAAAAGTTGCTGCCGCCTCGCCCCGGCGGGAAAAGGTTGCGGGAGGGTCCCCGCCGTCGCTCGTCGCCCGGGGAGGGTCCCGGTGTGGCAGGAGGTGGTGAGGCCGCACGGCTGCGTCGGATCGACCCCGGCGCCTGGACTGGATGCCGGTGGCAGCTTTGCTCCTCCCCGGTCGGTCCGATCTCCCCAACTCCGGCTTCCCCTCTAAGCCCCCCCTTCCCCCCTTCCCCTTCTTCTCCCGGCTCCTCCTCCTCTCCTTCGCCCCCGGCCCTCCCCCAGCCCGACTGCCCCTGTCCTTGCGCCCTTCTGCCCTAGGTCTCTCCTGTCACCACCGCCTCGTCCTGTCGCGCTTCCCCTTCCCCACCCAGCCCGCCCTCCTTCCTCCCTCCTCCCTCCGTGCGGCACCGCGCTCGCTTTTCGTGTGCGAGATGTATTATTTATTTATTGGTGTTTAATTTCCTGCCAGGTGGGTCTCTGCATCCCACCCCTGGGCGCAGCGGGCCGGCCGCGCTGGGGCTGCGCGGGGCGGGCCGGGCCGGGGGGGGGTGGGCTGCTGCGCGCCCGTCTGCGCCCGATCCCGAGATAGCACCGAGACTTGATTTTTGCGGGGGGGCGGGAAGGGGGAGGGGTGTCGGAGGCGAGGAGGGGTGGCGATGTTTGGGATGCACAGCCCTGGGACGGGAACGCCGCGCAGACAGACAGGCAGACACACACACACAGGCGTGCACACACACCAAACCCGAAACCAAGGACAACCCCAAAAAGGACTCACTCTGCCTCGATGACTCAACGCAACTAATAACCGTTTCTCCGCTCTCTGTGGCGACTCCCTCCTGCCGCTGCTGTCGCTGGCAGAGGAGGGAGCGATTGAAAGTGACACACCGGGGGCCGCCGCCGCCGCCGCTTCCCCGCGCCGCCAGGCACCCGCCGCCGCCGCGGAGCCCGGGGGAGCGGCGCTCCCTCCTCTTCTCCTCCCCCCGTCTCCCCCGGTATTGATTTTCTCCGCGGAAGGTGTGAGAAGTCGGCTCCCTCTCCCCTCTCCTCCGCGCCGCAGCCGGCGGCCCCGCGGCTCCCCGCCCCCTCGCCCCGACCTCCCCGCTCCGCTCCGCTCGCCGCCCGGGATCCTCCGGGAAGGGGCTCTGGCCCCTGCCGCCCCGCGCAGCGCGGGCAGCCGCCCCGGCCCCGCCGCCTCGGCACCCCCGGAGGAGGGCAAGGAGGGGGCTGGGGGTGGGGGGGGAGCAGTAGAAGGGAAGAAAGCGGCGTGAGAGGAGGAAGCAAGAAAACTTTCCACCCTGGATTCTCTACTTCTGATCCATGGACAGAGCCCAACTCAGCCAACTTACAGACAGGCTATAAGCAGTAAGTACAGCGGCAGCTCCCGGGAGCTGCTCGCTAGAGGCTTCCTCGCCAGCAGCCGGCTACTCGCTGGCTGCACAGCTGGCCGGCGAGGGGGGGCCGTGCCAGCGGGGCCGCCCGGACTGGCAGCCTCTTCCCCGCGGCTGCCGGGGGCGGGCCGGGGCTGAGGCCGGACCCGAGGCGCAGCACCTGGCCGCGGCGGGCGGGTGGGCTGCCCGCCGGCCTGCCCGGCGCGATGGGGGGCCGGGGCGCAGCGCTGTCTGCCTCTGCCCGCCGCAGGTTGGGGCCAGGCGGGTAGGGCGGCCCGGCCGGGCCGGGGCCGTCGAGGCCGAACCGTTCGCTTTCAGCGGAGGTGCTTTCTCCGGCGGTGGGAGCGGGGCGGCATCGCGCTCGTCCGGGTACTCGTCCCGCTTCCCCGGGATGAGCCACCCGCGGGACGCGCTGCGGGGGCCCGAGCGGGCCAGGGGGACCCGGTGCCGAGCGGCGGTGCGGGCCGGCGGTCGCTAAAGCGCCCCTTGTTTCTCTTCCCCTAGGTCCGTGCTCCTTCTACTGCGACCTGCCAGCGGGAGCCGCGTCTCCGAGCATGGAGCGGAGGAGTGAGAGCCCCTGCCTGCGGGACAGCCCCGACAGAGGCAGCGGCAGCCCCGATGTCAAAGGGCCCCCTCCCGGGAAGGTGGCCAGGCTGGAGCAGAACGGCAGCCCCATGGGCACCCGTGGGAGGCCCAACGGCGCCGTCACCAAGCCCGTGGGAGGTAACCGTGCGGCCGCGCTCACGCCGGCACCGCCGTCCGGCCCGGCCCGGCCCGGCTCGGCTCGGCGGCCCCGCTGGCCGGGGGGCGGTTGGCGGGCGGGTCGGCACCGTGCGCGGACGGGCGGCAGGTTCGTGTGGCGGCCGCCGGGCTGCTGCCCGCTTCCCCTGGAAAGCGTTCAGCTGCTCAACACCGCTGCGGTGCTGGGGGCTCGGGGCAGGACTTATGCCGAGGTCTGCGGCGTGCAGAGCCCGCTCGGCAGAAGGCCGCCTTCCCCAAGAGGCCACCCCTAGGCCCGGGCTCTGGCTGGGCGGCTCACAAAGGCCAGGCCTAATCCCGAGCTGGGCCTTGCGCTCGGCGCTTTCTGCATGAGCGCTGGCGGATCGCGCCGGGGCAGCCCGCGGGCAGCACCCTGGGCCTGGCCGGCGGCTCCCGGGGGGCCCGGCGTCGCCTGCAGGTTAGGAGCGGGCAGCCCGGCTGCATTCGCGGGTGCGGGTGGCGTGAGTTACGTGTGTTACACCCACCGCCACAGCGCTGCGAATGGGGTTTCCCGGGTGGAAAAAATGGCAGCGTTTATGTTTGCGTTTAGGGATATGTTTGGGGTGTTTTTAATTTCCGTAAGTAGCGTTTTGTAGCAGTTGTGAAAGAGGACAGGGCGAAACGCGTGCAGGGTTCAGCTCTTCCAGCCAAATTACTGAGCATTAGTTTTTCAGCATTCCTGCAACTCTCTGGAATACTTTAACTTTCATACTTTGCTATTTAGTTGTTGGTCAGTTCTGTGTTTAGAGCATGTTTAAGTAACATGCGTAGTTGCTTTTATTTTCCCTTTTGTTCCAAGCAGCTAAACTTTCCAGTCACTTCTCCTAAATGCCATCTTTTTTTTTTTTCATCCTGACTCTGGTGGTGTTGCGTTTAACACGGTGTTCCTCATGTTAGGGAAAATATATTTAAACATCTTGGAATTAGCCAGATGTTGTGAGCAAAATAATGCAGGGCAGGCCACAAATAACTTTACCTTTTAAAAAAACCCCGTCTCCGCGTATTTGCGTTTTGAAACGTGCAGAGTGGTAACACACAACTGTAGTTGCTTGTACACAAAGAGTTTGTGTAAATGATACTTTAGGAGATACTTTGATACGGTTGTCACATGACTCTCTATTACGTGAGGTTTATTTAGCGATTTTACCATTAGATGCTTGTTTTAGACCTCTTTGGCTCAATAGGCTTCCTAATTGCTGAAGTTTGCTAAGGGGCTGCAGATTTTGTTTCATTTTAAAAACGTAGGATTCATTTATGTACCTAATGAAGGGTAAGAGATCTCACCAGTTTTTTATGTTTCTTGGATGACTTTATGTCTGTTTTTTAAACGTCTTCTCCGTGTTCTTCTACTGTATGGGAAAAGAAGAATCAGCTTTGCAGTGAAAGACCTGTAGGACTATTCCATTTACAAATTGGTGGACAAATAATTTGTTGAGTAATTGTAAAAATGAACTAATTAATCATATGAAAAGTAGTAGATGTAGTTTTGGATGCCTTTCTTTAGACTGAGGTGTTATAGCTGCTTGATTTTAAAGAGAATGTGAGAACTCGAGCAAAAATCTTTTTCCTGGGGGCATTTATAGAAATATACTTTAAAGGAATGTTTTTAAATGTTTTGGAATATACATTGCTTTCTAATTGCAGCTGTCTTAGCCAAGAGAAATTCACCGGCTTGTATAGTTATATTGGTGGTTCAGCTTGAATCTGGCCTGTTAAGTTATGGAAGATTTCTTCCACTTAAGACAAAGGCTCTCATTTCAGAAAGCGAACTTTTGAGAGCTTGCATTTTCGTTCATTTTCGTTCATTGCTCTTAAGTTCATTTATAAACTTGGAGTAGACTGGAGTGTAAAAGTGTGTGGGAATAGGAAATGCAGGAGTCATTTTATTTTTTTTTTTCTCCTTAGCTGCTGTTTTTTAAACAGTCTCAATCTCTTTGGTTTTAGGCTGTTCATAATAAAGTTTATTCATTACTCCTTATTGATACTGAAAGCAAAAAGAAAATTATCTTTGTGTGAATACTTACCTAGGTTCTATAATACTCAATACTAAATTAGTTAAGCCAGATTTTTTTAATAAGATAATGGTGCTGTTTAAAATTGATTTCAATTTTTTTTTTCCCTCCTGGAAATGCTCTCAGGATAAATCAGCGTAGTTAATTTCCAGATATATTTTTTCTCTGCTCTTTTCAAGTTTGGTCTTTAAGAACCACTGTGACCAAGTGATCTTTTCCTGAATGCAGATCACACTGATTCGGGTATTTCTGGAAATCTGTGTCTTTGCAGTGATCGCTGTGGTGTTGGTCATTTTTTCACTTGAGTTGTGAAATGCAGCTGTAGACGTTCGTGGAAAGGCTGACTTTTAATATACTGGCAAGTTAGTATAAAGTGTCTCTTCAAATAAATATTGATAAAGGCTCTTTCAGTATTGCTCCTAGTGTTTGATAAAAAGGAAACTGTTGGAAGTCGTAGTGAACTGACGTCTAAAGCTTCACTTGTCAGTCTTTCAGTTTATTCATATTTTTCAAGCTATAAGAAGCGCTAGTACTTATTGAATGTGAACTTGATTTGGGAAAGAAATGAAATATTTTTCTGGAAACTAGAGACCATTTTAGGTTTTATTTTGTTTTTTTTTTTTATAAAGTGTATCTAAAGGTTTTGAAAGCAAAGACAGATGCTAGCACTTCTTTTTTTCATCTCATTTTGGGCCTTAGATATTTAAATGCTGAAATTCCTTCCTACTTGTCAAGTGGCTTTTTGGTGTAATAATATCTGTTTCTGAACTTAATCCCTGAGAGCAGAGCAATAAGCTCTCAACTAACTGGTGCTATGATGAGCCTGATGACCTTTGGTAACAAGTTTTATAATCGTGGTGTTTGCTGCAATTATTTTTTCAGTGACTTCCCTGAGAAATAGAGAAATATTATAGTGCTGTAGGTGTTTTTAGCTTTCTCTCTAGGCTTACGAGTGAAAAAGTGTATTAAAATAAGCTTTTGTAGTGCAGACAGAAAATCAATTATTCTCATGAGAAATTTTGCCTTATGACTCTCCTTTTTTTTTATTCCAAACCTGAATGTACTTAATTCAAAGGGCCATTATAGCAGCAATAATAAACTAGTGAAGGTCACTAAAAAGATAAACGGCGTCTTAAAGGTTGTGTTTAATAGGGGATTTAAAAGTTTTGGTACTGTTTACGATGTTGTTAGCATCAGTCCAATGTGTTAGAGTCCGATTTCAGTTTGCCTGACTAACCCAGTGCTTTCTAAAATGTTTCAGCAGTTATCTAACCAGTCTCTTTAAAAACCTGTATGTAATAAAGCACAAGCGTTCAGATGTTCAGGAGAGGCAGGTTTTAGAAAGGTCCCTAGGAAAAAAAAGGCTTATATTGCTTTAAAAAACATATGAAGCCTGGGAGAGAGTTTAGAGCAAGCAAGAGCACTATGGTGTTGACAGCTTTATATCCCTGTTGGGTAACATTCACTTACTAGAATTGGCGTCTCCTCTCAGTTAGTAATTCACTCCATAAGGATTAAAAAAAAAAAAAAGGATGATTAATGGCTAGGAAACGTATATTTACAAAATTGTTGATTGCAGTTCATGAACCTGTTTGTGTATGAGTGGATGTGCTTATATATATGTATGCGCTGATTTTGAAGAGCATAGAAAATGAGCATCAAAAGCCTCTGAATACAACTTAAAATGCCAGTGTGCAAAATGAGCTGTTTTGAAGTTTGGTTTTGCTGAAATAGAAACGTAGAACCAAAATATAGCCAAGAGAACATGTTCAAATTTGGAGCAGGAAATGATTGCAAAAAATTTTCTGGTTAGATTAGTTTCATGCAGTCTGATAGTAATGCGTTCTTATTCATGAAAGCGTTAAAATGTGTGATTTAATTTAGAGAATGTTAACAGAGGAGAAAACTTTCAGACAATTGAAACTGAGTGGTATGATCGGTAGCTGTGGTTACCGTGCTCGTACAAACTCACATGCACTAGAAATCAGATGCAGTGACTCTTCGGAGCACTGCTGCTGATTGCTGTAAGCCCTGTAAAGTTCTGATGTACCGCGGTCTTGTCTGCTTAGGTGTAGTTAGAAATCTGGTTTAATATGTCTCTGGGGCGACAGAAATGCTGACTGAGGATGGTTGAAGAGCTGTTTCTCAAAATCCATTCTGAATATTTCTGCAAAGGTGTCACAGGGTTTGTGCTACCTTTTATATATTTTACAAGGACTTAAAGTACTTTACTGGAGGGAAAATCCACGCCTGTGCAGACGAAGAGTACAGCTTGATCAAATTTGCTCCTTCGTTCTAAGCGGTTAGTTAACCTTAAGCTCTAAATGGCATCCTGAAGGGAGTAAGGAAGCATGTTTCACTTGTCCTTACGAATTGAGTAAAGTGAAAGGTTAAGTTTTAGATAGTCTTCCTGCCTGGATCCTGGATGAAGAATATCTTCCTGCTGCCTGAAAAAAGTACGCAGCAAGATCCAAAAACGGGAAAGCCGCAAATCCTTCTTAGTTCAGGAAACAGCAGTATGTGAACGTATTTTATGTTTTATATGTTGCAAAAGAGTTGGAAAATGTTGCCTTGTACTTTGATATAATTCAATAGGGATTATGAAGAAATGTAAATTCTTGGATTTTACGTGTTTCTGATACATAAGGAGGAAGAGGCTTCTAATTAAACAGGAACAGTAAGAAAAGCAAGACAGTGGTTTCTTTTTCATGCCTGATGGCTAAAAATGTGTTTCTGGTCTTTTTGCTGATTTCCACCCCCACCTCCCTTTTCCAATCAGATTATGTCATGTAAATAGAATAAACAGAGCAGTCACTCCTGAGGAGTCATGTAGTGTATCAGCTGTATTTTTGCTGAGGTAGAAAAAATAGTCTTTCTTTATGTGTTTTCAGTACTTGGTCTGTTATTAAAATAAAGACACAGTTGGTTAAAATATACGTCCCATTGAACATACGCATTAAATAGAATATAGGGTATCCACCCATTCGGTGACCTAGGCATAATTTGATGTTTAGAGTAATTTTGGAACTCTAAGTTGCATCTGCAGAAAGCCACTGACAATTTCGAATTCAAGATTTAAGATTTAGCTGCAGTGAGATTTTATTTTTTCCCACAACAATTCCTAAGTGTGTCGAGTCATCTCCCCGCTTCCTCCCCACCCCATGTCCATGGCCACGTTATTTAACTGGATGCTATTATTCTCATCGTGGACTAAAGGAAAGAAAAAGAAACCAGCATCTTTGAAAAAGCCAATGTTAATTCTCCCCCCGTGCCTTTATAAATTGGGTCCTGCTTTTTTTTTTTGTTTTCCTGGGGTAGAACAAAATATATTCACTACCAATTATTTATAGTGCAATTGTTTGAAAATGCCCATTAAGGTGAGTCTGTGAGTGGCTCCCCAAATTGTTTTATGCCTGAAGAAGATGGCAAAATCGTATTAAAAACTATAAAGATGCCAGTGAGGAAATGTGTTTTCAAGAAATTAAATAGCGACATATTTCTCACTCAGAATTTAGGTGGATTCAGACATCGAAGGAAGAAAAGCAGTATTAAGCTTTTATTGTTACGAGTAAACACTTAAAGGTGAGGTGTGAAGATTCCTAAATACTTAATTTTGGGGAGTCTCTGTATTTTATTTAAATTATTTTACTGTACTGATTATTTTATCTGGATTTAAAAGTAGAAAAAACCTGGCATAATGTAATTGTAATCAAGTCATCATTTCAACAGACAGCTATGTCATATTCAAAATTCCCAGTTTGTAGCACAGACTTTCAGATGGTATCAGTTACTTTAAAATACCTCTGAAAGTGTTTAATACTCTTCGTGGAAATGTTAGTCTGAATATTTGTTTTTGCAGTTACTTTCTATCATTGCTGTTTTCCTTAAAGCTGTCTGTGTGCAATGAGGAGGAAAAGGGCCACAATGGTGATTTGGAGCTTAAATAAAGTACTTGGGCCAGTAAGGTTTTTGTCATTCCCATTGACACAGAGGATGGTAATACAATGTGGCATCTATGATGTTGTAAAATGAAGACAGGTTTACTGCAGTCATGTATTTATATTTGCCAAACAGCTGTGTGACCTGTTTAGGAAAATTCTTATTTTTGTGATCGAGCAGTCCCCAACCTGCTTTTAAATCTTATTTTTAAACTTTTCAAAATAACTGAAAAATCTGTAAAACTTTGGAAGATTTTATTTCGAATCCCTAATTGCAAGGCATAGATAAGTTAGGCCTTTAATTACCATCCCTTATAATTTAGTTAAATTAGTAACTATTGCTGTGTTTTAGGATTAAAGGCCCAGATTTTCAAGGTATAAAGTATTACCAAGTCCCTTTGAATTGATACGATGGGGGTTTGTTCAAGATAACCTGTGCCTTATTCAAACTCTGTAAGTACTGGACAAGCGTGCTCTCCTTTTGAAGCTCAGAGTGGTTTTGAAACCAGCCTGCTGTGCTGAACAAGGAACTGATGCCCTTTCTAGCCTAGAAAAAACTGTCTTGTGATAATTGGTTCCTACTGCACGAAATGTCCTGGGTCAGCTGCATCGGTCCCCACAATGACATGTGTCACTAATGCAGATGCAAGGAATAGTCACAGCAGACAAAAGGCAGCTGAGTATTTGATGGCTTTTGAGAAATGTTTTCTAGCCTCTAGACATACAAAAAAAAAATTGCCCTCCGACAAGCTTTGTACTTGTTGCAGAATGCTCATGAGCGACATCTCTGCTGAGGGTTCCATACAAATGAGTTTACATTGATTAGTGGTACGCAAGGCAGAAAATACGCTTTGCCATTTAATTCGGGGGAAATTGTTAGCACATCTAGCTGAGGTTCTGGTGGCCATTCACAAGTGTTGACTGCTTTAATGCATGATACGTTCTCAGCCAGCAAGTCATGTTGTCCATATTATTGCAGTTCTATACTTAGGAATTTGGGTTTTTTTCCTTAGTTCCTATGCTTTGTACCAAAGCACATACTGCAGCTGTTTTGTGTGCTTTGTCCCTGTCTTCATTTGTATTCATCCAAATACTAGTAAGGGGAAAATACTGAATTTCATACATCCAATTTTATTTCCTTCATTTTAGGGAACTTTTAAAAAAAACCATGAACTAGTATTTTAAGTTGTTTTTAATTTGTAAATACCTGTACTAACTCTGCTGGTATCCCCTGAAGATTTACAAACATACCAAGATGTCAGCATTTGTCTATTAGCAATTTAAGGCTGCTGGCATTGTGAAACCCTTAGAAACAATGTTTGGAAGTTGGTGGGTTTTTGTTTTATTTTGTTTGGGTTTATTTTTAGTATAATTCTTGCTCTGATTTTTAAAGATGTGAACCATTGATGTTGCTAATATCTAAGGACTTATGTAAAACCTCCTTGTAGGACGCATTTCCACTTGGAATAAGGCTGCACAAATAATTCACAGAATTGCTTAGAGATGAAGTGAGAGCCCTGCACTGCTAATATCGAAAGCTGGGCAGAGATGTTGTGTCTGAACTCAAGATATATTTTCAATTTCCTGGCAAATGCTGAATGGTTATTGATGTTACATGCAGCAATGTTAGGAAAAAGAGATTGTCGTTATTTGTAGAAGGGAAGGGAACAGGAAGAACTCGAGGAAAATAGACAGGTAGCTCTAGATAGAGTTTAAGCACATGACTTGTTTTATAAATAGAAAATTACCTAATAGTAAAAATTGTCAGTCATTTTGCTCTAAGTGATGTTCTTGTATTAGACGGACATGCAATATTAAACAGTCTGAGCACAACTGTACCTTGTTAGTAGCAATGTCAGCAAGGTAAAACAGCTCAGAAAGAGATTAATAAAAATAACCTGTCAGACTATATTTTATATGAAGCTGCAGCATCTCCTGAGATAACCATACTCCCACTGCATTTTCAGAGTGCAGTAGAAATGTCTTCCACTCAAATATGCTCCTTCCTTATTTGTTCCCCAAAGACACACGCTGAGATGAAAAGGCACTCTATTGACAGCAGATCTTTTCAAAAGTACTAAATCTGGCAAGAAATGTTGTGAGGGGAGTTTCTTGTATGAAACCCCATGATTTGTATCGCTGCATACAGCCACAAGGTTACTTTCTCTCTCCCTTACATTCTGTTCTACTTGTATAATGTTGAGAAGCGGATGGATTAGTCTGTCTTTACTTGCGTATCGCCGACACTTCGCTCCCTAGAAGTTGCTGACTTTGTCTGCGTTTGGATGGAAACTTCAGCTAAGTGAGGAAACTCACATAGAAGTATTTACCATCCTTAATCTAAACTCACAGAAAGTGTTTTGTCATAAATTTACTTGTCAGGCATATATTGGAAATGAAGCGTGTAATTTTCAAAACTATAACCAGGCTATTTTTTGAGAGTCATATAAATTCATATTTTGTGCATATTTTGGTTTATATGCATTTCCATTATTTATATATTAAAATTAGATGTGCACAGTTTCCAGCCTTATTATTTTGAGTGGTTATTAAGAAATGTAGTTATAAATTATGAGTTATACAATACTTTGGAGTAAAAGGTGATTTTCATAATGTCTCTTCCCAACTTACAAATAACTTTTTTGCCATAATACAAACATGCTAGCAGAGCAACATGATAGATGTCTCTTTAAGTATCGTAGTAAAAGAAAATGACTTGTATTCAGAGGCTGTGGATAGTTTATGTTGTTTTGGACCCATTTCCCAAGCAGTGATCGAAAACAGATTACAATAACAATTATACAGTCAGAAGATGCAATATCCATTTCTGTTTTAATTGAGTGAAAGAATAATAAAAACATCATTAAGAAAAATGAGGTGGACCTGTCATACACTCCACCAATTTTTAGGCTTAGAGAAAATGCAGAGTAACAGAAGTGTGGGCTTTTTTATTTTATTTTTTAAATTTTTTTTTTTTTTTTTTAAGCAGAGTTTGCTGCTAAAGCTAGAAGTCTGGATGGTAGACTTCATATGGGCTCCTGTGAGCAAGTATGTAGTAAGAAGACGTGCTGCTTGACAGTAAAGCTCAAATTAGGCATTATCTGAGTGTCTGAGTTTGGCATAATAATGAGTGTAATGTTGCTGTCATTGGTTTGAACTGTCCTGATAATATTAATATGATCACGGTGTCAAACTTGACCTGCCAAATAGATGAGCTCAGAGAATGCCATGGATAGGTAGAAAGTAGTAAGAATGACTTCTTTCTCCTTCAGAATGTAAAGCTGTGCTACTTTATGGTTTGGGGTTTTTTTCCCCATTACTTTTGCCTCTCGAAATCTGAGGATGTGTATGCCAAAAAGAATACTCGGTCTCTTAAGCCAGCGCTGACTGGGGACTGACTCTTCTGTCAGTCTTTAGCTACCTCACCATCTTGGTCTACTGATTAAAACCCTATGGAGGGAAAGACCCCGTGCTGGGTGGCACTGTGGCTGTGTTCTTGAGAAGAGACCTGGCTGTAGTTGAGGGCCCGAAGCTGAGGGAAGCTGGCTCTCCATTTTCTCTGAAGCTGAGTCCTAAAGCTGTAAGCAGAAATGTCCGTTCTGCCATACCATACGTTGAGAGAGATCGATCCTCTCTACGGTAGCCTTGGTTCTAGTCGTGTACCATGCCGCTTTATAAATCAACATTTGGAATGGCATCTGAAAGTGAACCGGGAGCCAGTTCAGCCTTTGGAGAGCAGATGTAATCTGCTTTCTTTGGCTAACACCTCTCAGCAAGCACATGCATTTGCACTAGCAGAAGTATCTGATTCTCCAGGGTAGCTCTGTGTATGTAATGTTGTGGCAATTCAGCCTGTTGAGCCCCAGAAGCATGGAATGCTGACTTTTAGCAAGTGGATCCACACGCAGTAGGTCCGTCTGTAGGTGGGTCCTTTCCACTTTCTCCCTAAAATACTGCTAACTGGCTGAACAAAGTAAGTGTATACCTGAGAAAGAGGATGTACCTGTTAACTCTTGTTCTTTGACCTCTTGACTTGTTTGGTAAAGATGTGGTAGTTATTAAAAGCTGTTAGGCTAATGTGACCTGCTGGCTGATAAAAGGTAAATGTTCCTAACAGAATGATGTTCAGATGGATAGCTGTCAAATGTGTGATCTTGTCTTTGTGAAAATGGGGAGTGTTTCCCTCGCAGCTCTTGATCTTCTGTCCTTGAAAAAGAAAGAATACCAGAGAATGCCACTCAGAACTTGCTCTCTCTCTGCAGGGGTATGGGGTGTGGAAGATGTGAGTTGTGAGAAAGGACCAAGCCCCAGATGCCAGTTCCTGGCCCATAACGGGCCATGGGTGCAGGCTGTCTGAAGACACTCTGCATATTGAATGGTGAAAAAGGAGACAGAGGGAGAAGTTAGCTGCTTTCTAGTGAACCAAGT
Organism: Strigops habroptila; assembly: GCF_004027225.2. NCBI lineage: Eukaryota > Metazoa > Chordata > Aves > Psittaciformes > Psittacidae > Strigops > Strigops habroptila. The sequence goes on along the minus strand of NC_044281.2, from coordinate 12,023,201 downwards.
CACACAGTGGCTTCTGCTCTTTCTTGGTTGCGGTTCTCTCCTCCATTCATTTTCCCACTGATGATCTGATGAAGATTTCTGTGGTCTCCTTATACCAGAAGAATACCATCTAGTAATGATGTTGCCATAGCAGTAGCTGAACCCTTGCTGAAAGCGTAGGAGGATGAAGGGCTCCATCAGCAATCATTGAGTTTGATGACATTTATTCTGAGGCAGTGTTTAATGTGGCTTGTCCTATTGTGTGCATACTTGTAACTTTTGCCCGTAACCAGCTCTGCCGTATCTGTTGATGTTGTCACTTAGAAATGAGGTTTTCTAATGCTGCCAGTATTTAAAAGACATGAGGGAAAGCGGCAATGATTACAATGGTTACAGATCCTTTCAGCTTGTCTTACAGCTGGAGCCTGCCATTAGGCTGGAAGATAGAGATGTAGGTGCAGTAGCTACGTTAGACTCTCCATCAGCTCTTTATGTGGTAACATGAAGGAGGGGCGATATGATTTCTTTTTCTTGCCAGGGGGGTGGTTCACAGAGGAATGGACATAAAGAAGAAAAGAGCTTGCTGGTGGGTCCCAGTGGAGATCCCAAAACAGGCCTGAGTGTGGTACGCAGCTCTGCTCCAGAAATAAAACCTCAAACCAGCTACAAAAGCTCTTCCGTTACATTCCAGGGGACTTATCCCAGTACCAGGAGACTAGTTAATAGAACCTTCATTAAAATGGTTTTGCTAGAAGATTTTTTTTTTTTTTTTTTTTGCTTTAAAAATTACATAACATGGTGGATCTGCTAGCACCACCGAAGTTAAGGGCTTATTAGTGGTTCCAGTTTTCAGGGTTTAAAAATGTTGGTCATTAAAATTAATTCTGGCTGGATCTTGGCTTAGAGAGTCTTAGCCCCTTAGGCGAGTTTTGTTACATAGTTAAGAGAAGAACAACAGAAAGCAATCCCTCAAACTAAAAACTCCTCCCGAACCCTAAACTTGTTTTGAAGTTACAGAACCCAAAACCTAAAACTTATAGGAAATTAATGGCTTAAGATGATTTTTAAAAAAACCCACCAGTTTAATTTAAAAATGTTTCCTTCACTGGTTTCGAGTAAAATGAGTGTATTTTCCACTAGTTCATATTATAAAGTACTGCTGTGGGGTATTTTTTCTTCGTTTTTTAACTGCGAAACAAGTTGAAGCAACTGAACTGTTTTACTTAGGAAAAATGTAGCTTTCGTGTCTTCACCATTGCCTTTTGACGTGAACGGTTGGACTCAGTGATCTTTAGAGTCCTTTCCAACCTGCACGATTCCATGATTGGGTTCTATGAATTGGGAAACCTGCATGTGGTTCTGGCTGAGGGCATGGTGCTGGTATCGCCAGAGGCGATGCTGCAGGTCTGGGGGGGCTGGCAGGGGAAGCTGAGCTTTCTGCTAGAGCAGCAGGGACAGCTGTTTGTGCTGCCTTCTGACTCAGGCTCCCTTAAAGCCCTGTTTTGAGGTTACCATTTGCTCTCCCTTGTCACTCATTTAGGTGGAGAGCTGGAAGTGCTTTATTTTCCTGTTTAATTGCTCTTCCCTCCTGGCTGCCCTGTGCGTGGCCATCCCTGGGTTCACTGGGTGGCACAAAGCCCCAGTGGCTGCTCTCTTTCTTGCCCTTTGAATCCAACCAGTGTGACAGATTTGAAGTTTGGGTTGAGTTAGTGCAACTAGTTTAGCAAAGGGGGTTGGTTACCAGAAGCAGCTGATCCACTTTGACTAAGAAAAGGCCTCATCTCCCATGAGTAAAAACACTTCTGTCCCAGGCACGCAGCTGGAGAGGCTGTGTTAGAGGTAAATGCTCCGTATCCCTTCTCAATTTCCCACTTCTCATTTGTCTCAGCACATGCTCTGAATATGGCTTTTCTTTTATGCTGTTTTTTTTGAGAAACTCAAGTATTATCAAATCAAGTTACGAGTTTCATAATATGTTTCTGTGGTGGAATAGCTGCCTGGAATATTTTGTCTTAAACAGTAAAGCTGTTATTTCAGCTAGGAGAAGGATTCCTTGGCTAGTTAAGCTGTCAGAAGCAGGGGACGTCTGCAGAGATGTTAGTGACTTCTTTATAAGATTTCCTGAGATCTGGGATAGTTGTGATGGTTTGGAGACTGAAGCCACAGAAAGGACTGGAAGCTAAAGAAGGATGTAAATAATATCTTGTGGTTTGCATTCACCATTGGCTAAAATATAATATGTAGAAATGCATTTCCTGCCTCCAGATTTATTGAATATGTAAAGCCAGAAAAAATAACGGAGGAGGAGGAGAAAGATATTGTCCTTAGTTTTACTTCCTCTGGCCCTCCTAAGAAGAAAATTCTACAATGTAATGTTACTAAGATGATTTTGTTTCTTTGGCAAACGTTGTATTAAAATCATCTGTGGACTGAGCTCTTCTTTACCAAATTACATCCTGGAACAAATTATTTGCAATGGGCTTGTAAACCCATGAAGAGTAGGAGTTTAAGAGCATCGCATTACTGGTTATATGCAAAATGAGATATCTCACGTTTTGTCTAGAACACACGGGAGAGCAGAGGATTAGCAGGAAGTAAGGTCCTTGTTTTTAAACAAAACCTTTTGCTATAATGAGGTGCTTGACGCTTTTGTTTTGCATAGGATTGTATGGTTGCAAAGATCCTGATACGGTCTCCTGTATTCGACACAGAGATTTCCCGCTGGCCGCCTGTCAGTGTGCACACACAGCTTTCTTCACGTGGTTCCGAGTGGTTAGTGACAAACAACTGCAAAGTCATTCCTCCAGTCCCCATTAAAAAAGATTTACAGTGAAAGAATTCTCAGCCTCATAATGAGACTGTTGTAAGCTGGTGCTCGATACGTAAAAGGCTGAAACACAGCCCATTTACCCAAACCAAGCATTTATTGTAAATAAGTTAAGTACCGACAGCTTATATTCTGTCCGATTTAATTATATTTATAATTTATGGAGTAGCTTGAAAGTGAACCTTAATGGACATGACTAGCCCTTTGCTGAAATATGTGAGCTCTGTCTCTTCCTCCTCACCGAATTGCAGTGGCATAGGTTGAACCTGGGATCTGCTTTAAGCCTGATCCCTCTTGAGTGGGAATAGTCATGTCTGTGTGGCACTGTGGAAACGGCACAGTTGTGCCTGTTCAGCATGGCATTGCGTATCCTGTATCTGCAGCCCTCAGCTGGGCTCTGCAGGGTTTTTGGGGGAAGATCTCACATCACCACCAGTTATAGCTACACTTTGGTTTAAATCAGAATGATGTTGAGATCAGAACAAAAACCTGATTTTTCAAATACTATTTGGTGTCCTTCCCCTTAGGAAAAAGAAAAAAACCTCAAGCAACATTTTGGAATGCTGTTGATCTTTTCTCATTATGAATTTATCTTCTCTCGTTATATGTGATCTTAAAGGTCTTTTCCAACCAAAATGATTCTATGATTCTATGTTTTTTTCAGCTAGTTGAGTCTTAAATAGAAACCTCGTGTTTATTAGCATACGCACTGGGTTTTCATTTCGGATCACTTCGGGATTTGCAGTTTAAGCTGCCTTGAAGAAGTGGCACACTGAAGCTTTGAAGCTTCACCTGTTTTTCTGGGTTTTTTTCTTGGTGGTGGTATTAAGTTTTTGAGAATAGAAGTCATGGATTTATATTGCACTAGGATGTAGGATGGCCATCTTTGGTGCAGAAATTCAGGTATTTCTGAATAACTGAAAGCTGTCAAACTGAATTGTTTTCTGCCTTTTCAATTAGAGCTGCAGGATGTGAGGAGGAGAACTGGCAAACCTCTCCTGTGCCGCATGGACGCTGATTTCTGCCTTTTAAAACAGTTTTCTCAATTCAGGTTCATTTTCCAAATTTGTTCAAGACATTGAGAGAGAGAGTTAAATACCAAATCGTTATACGTGAGGTCAGCTCTGGTGCAGCGCAAAGAGAAAGAAATAGCTGGACTGCTTTCCCTTCACTGCCTTTGCTGGGTAAAGCGCTCTTGCCTAGAGAAAAAAGCAGAAGCAGATTAGGTTCAGGAAATGTTTGTAGTTTGATTGCTTCCTGTGGTTATTGCCAGTTGTGGAAGCATGCTTTATTGTTAAATATATAGAATCTTTATCTAGAGAATTTCTAGATGACCCGTGCTTTCCTGATTGAGCTTCTAGTCTCAGTCGCAGGGTAAGGGTCTCATCTTAGAAGTCCAGCTGAAATTGCTCATAATTCAGTGTTTTCAGGTGTGATTGGGAATAAACCTTTGTGGATTCTGCTCTTGCTGTTACCTAGATTTCTTTCTTTCTTCCCCAACCCCACCCTGTGTTGGAAAGACAGGCTTAGAGAATAACCCACGTTACAGTTTCTGCTGGGGAAAATGTTTTCTGCATTCAGTAATGAAGGGTTTTCAGTAGTTTATGAATTTTCAAAGAAATGTCTCACTTTCTCAGCTCCCAACCATAGAAATGTGCTTTGTCTGTGAGGGAGGTTTCTCTGCGTGTGTGTCTGTGTTCTGTTTAAAAAACCCCACAACAACCAACAACAATACCTAAAAACCCAAAGCACAACAGCAACAACAAAAACTTTATTTTCCACTTTCTTCATTTGATAAAAATCTCTCCGCTGTAGAATGATTTCCTTTGGGTTTGACACCACCATTTGATCTCGGTTTTTAATAATTTTGGTGGGTTTCACTCCCAGAAGAAAACATGCTTGTGCTGTGAAGTATTCCCACTAGAAATGTGGGAAAACCTCATGTTACTCAGGGCTAAGAACTGGCTTCTTTATTAATTCCCTGCTAGACAACCCCTGTACAGTAAATCTTGCCATAACACCATGCTGTTGAAATTAATCAAGCTGATGTTTGGAAATTGTTCAAATTAGATTAAATTAAATAACACCTAGACGGGGCTTAAAACTTGTGCTGATGGAAACAGATTTTAATCTAAAAAGACACAAATTTTATTGTGCCTCTTCTTATTGGTTGATCTTTATCTTATACTTATTAGGACATGCAAGCGTTGCTGCCTATTTAATGGCTGGAGAGGTGGGTGGCTGGAATAGTTTAACATCCTCCTTTTCTTTCTGTATCCTTTTCTTTCTTGCGTTAGGTGCCAAATCTGTGATGGGTTACATGGAAGTAGACAATGCATAGAAGTTCAGTGTCGATAGTATCACCTTTATTACTTGCTTTAATGCATGCGCTGCACAAAGTATCATTTGCAAATGAACAAAAGAAACAGTGCAGGGCTTCTTAATACCTACTCTCTCTTGTCCTTCTAGTTGGTCATTGGAAATTTACAGCTTTTACTTAGAAATCTTACAACTGAAAATGTTTTCCAGGGAGCTGCATGGGTACATTTTAATAATACTTTTAACTGGCTTCAAGGCTTTTTTTGGGGGGCGGTGTAGGGGTAAAAATGTAATGTTTTATGCAGCAGGGTGTCCAGAGTTTTCACTTCTTGAATGAAATGGCTGTTTCTCTTTCCTTCATTTTTTACGAATGGATTGCTCCTTGGTGAAATAAAAATATAGCTTGAAATGGACACAGAGGAAAAAATGTGCATTTGGACACATTGATCTCTAATTACACATTTAATTGCTTCTTAATTTCTTTGCCCCTTAGAAGAGTCTCAGCAAAAAGTGGAACTATGTTTAGCAAGTCTTCTCTGTTTTTCCATGAAAGCAACAGCGGAGCTGAAATTCCATCTCTGATTTGTAATATATGTTACACAAAGTACCAGTCATTACTTACCATTCCGTTCTTCTGGGGAGTAGTGGGGACAGTTTTTCCCTGTTCTCTTCCATGGATTAGAAGGAATTCTTGGTGTGTGTGAATGTCCTTGTAAAAGCCTTAATGTAGATCTTGGTTTATGCTCCCCTAACATTTTATGCTGGTGCTCTATGGGGTCAAAGCTCTGTGAGAAGCACGAAAGAGCTGCTTGTAAGTCAGTTAAGTGAATTAACATCAAGGAGAAAAAGTCTTTTGTATAATTTGTGATCACTGTCAATGTCTTGTATGCATTCCAGTATTGTGTTCATCCTTTAGGGAAACAAATTGTTTCCTTTTTAGCCCTCAGATTACCCCTTGTTTTCTCCGTGTGTGAAAATCAGTGCCGTATGTCATCTACCATGAGCATCGTTCACTGCAGCATCTCTCTAAAGCTGAGAGAGCAAATGCACGGAAGCTCAGTGCAGAAGGGACCTGAGCCTTTTTTGTGCCTATGCATGGGAGACGGAGGATGACAGTAGCTCTGGCTGATCGGGCATTAGGGAAAGAGCTGGGAAGATTCAGGGTTTATGAGTAAGGCTGCCTTGCATTGCTGTAGCACTGCATGCGAGACTTCATTATGGATGCTTGGTCTCCTGCTCTTTGGATATTGCTCTGAGTTCTTCAACTGGAATGACAATGAGCAGTGACTAACTTGCATTGCTTTTCTGTAAGGGCCCTGTAGTGAGCTGGAGGTGTAATATATGCATCTAGGAGTAAGACATGGTGTATTTCAGTGTGTAAGGAGTATGTTGGCTTTTGGCTGCAGATGGTTTTTGCTTCAGATTCCAACGTACTGGAAGTATGTTAATTTATTTTCAGATAATATCAGGAAACAGGGAAGTTTGAGGCAATAAAGCCACTGGAGACATTATAGCTTAACTCTCCAATGCAAAGTAAAGGGCAAAGCAGATGGAACTTCCTTGGAGTGAGATTTACTTGGAAATAAGTTAGATTACTGTTGTTTTTCATTAAAATAGCATTGGTACTAAGATTCCAGGTGCTGTAGAGAGAGGCATGAGATTGGGTTAGCGATGGCAGATGTGGTAACCTGCCCTTTGCTCTCTGTTTTTAAGGTACTAATAGCAGCTTATCATCAGTTACTCTGGGTCACTGAGTTCAGAGATGTTTTTGCAAAAGCTGTTTCTGTAGCAGGGTCCTGACAAGCATGAGCAGCAGGAAGGGGCAGGAAAATCATCATGGGCAAGAGTCCTGTGAGTACTTCATGCCATCCATGAAGTGATGTTGTGTACGGCATCAGTTCTAGCATTTGAGATCCTGTTTGTACTGGGACACTAAATAACAAATGTGGAGAATAGGTTCAACTTCTGTGCTGAAAAGGTGGAAAGACTGTTGTGTGACAAGGAAAGCATCCAGCAGGAGGATAAAAATTGCTGTGGAATCCCTCTCATCTGTTTGTATTCATCTACTTTTTCTGCCTTGCCAAGTTGTAGTTTACACAACCGATATCACAGCCTCAGCAGTTGGCCAGGTATCTGACTCTTTTGTTAGGACATAAATAGCCCCATCAGAAGTGCTATGATGGGCTTAAGTTCAACAGGAGGGGAAGTGTGTTGCTTAGGGAGGTTAAATTTCATTTAAACTAGTTAAATGATTTACGAACAAAGAGAATTTATTTTTTAACCTTTGCTAGGAATAGACATTTTGTCACTGATTCCTGAGGAACAGGATCAGCCTCGCACTGTCTTTTCAGGAAAGCACCAAGAGAGTTTTTTTCACTAAGATTTTTACTTATTTCTTTTTTTTTAACACCGTGTGTTAAAATTTGGCTGCTTGAACTTGCAAAATGCATGTTTAACCCAGAATCAAGCAGTGATGAGGGAGAAGCATCAATGTGATGCCATAACCTACTTACACATTACTTCAGGATGTGTTTTAAAGCAAAGAACTGAAACACATCAACTGGATATCGTTGCTTGTATGTAGCTTCTGCTGCTGGCCTGCAGTTACAATGTCAGACTGGGAGCTGCTCCATGCTCGAAAGGTCTCTAAGTGAGAATTGTGTATCCAAAATATATTTTAAAGTGAACCTAGTCTCTGCAAATTCAAGACAAAGAGGATTTATGTCCCTCAGCATTTGTTACTGGTGTGACTGTGTGTATTTCAGGGTGGCTCCTCTGAAGGGATGTATAACTATTGTAGATACTGAAGGTACTGATAGAAGCTCTTGAAGATATTTAACTGTGTGGAAGGAGAACTGCAATGTGGCTTTCTTCTCTTTTTCGCCTTAAAGAAGTGCGTGGTCCAGGAATGCAGTGATTAGTGTCTGGCCTTTCGTAAATATGCTCAGTTATTCATAGTTGTTATCTACTGGAAATGGTTATATTTAATTCTGAAGAACAGAGGTTAGAGATGAATTTTCTGGCAGTATTACGAGCCTTAGATAGCACATTTGGAGAACTGCTTTAGGCTGAGATTTGTCTTTGCCCCAGTATTGCCCAGGTTATCTGGGAGCTAACAAACTGAATATAACAAATAAATAAATTTCTGTGACTGGAGGTAATGGTTTTTCCTTTGCCACCCCCTGACTACAGCCTGGCCTGTAGCAGGCGATGGAAATAGCCATGCAGTTCTGTAGGCTTTCTGTCTGCTCCATCTTCCCTCTGTGCATGCACTTCAAATACTGTAGGGCTGTTCCTGTAAATTGACTCATTTCTCTACTGTCTGTAGTATTGCATCCCTTTAAGTTCATGCCCCACGACTTATTGCCATAGATGACTTGATCCTGTAACCACAAAAGTAAATTTACAATGAAACAGAACAAAATTGAATCCAGACCACCCCCTGAGTTTTCCACTTCTGTGGTTCCTCCTCATCCTTGATCCTCTTTCGAAGAGAGCTGTTCTCACTCTCTTCATGCATGCAGTGGGAGAACAGCCACTTGCCTCTCTGGGTCTGCATGACGATCAGCTGCCAGCACAAGATAATCATTTTCAGTGAAATCAATGCAAAGATATTTCCTTGCGCAGCGAGAAGACTGGCCATGGTCTGAAAGTGTGCAAATAAGCCTATCTCAGCCAAGAACTGCATATGGGAGTAGCCTCTGCTGATTCCTCCATACACTGACTGAGGGGAGAGAAGCAGAAGTGGCATTCGTGTGTCAGGTTTTCATTATGGCTGAATGTGGAGCTCTGACCTGAAAGAACAGGGACATTCAAGGAACTGCAGAAAACTTCTGCAATGTTGAAAAGGTCTTATTAGGAAATCTTGTTCGTCCTCATGCTGACTGTGATTCTGTTCCTGAATTGTATTCTCTGGAGCTTTTAGTGTGGTTTTTAAATGAGTCAAGTGATGAGACTTCAGTATTTCCCTTGGAAAGAAAACAAAAGCTATCCCACAGGGAAGAAAGGCAGATTTCCACTTAAGATGAGCCTTCTAGGAGGTGTTTTAATTTACAGCTTTAACCAGAGATGTATGACACACTTGTTGTTCCTCTCTTACTGATGCTTTGCTTGCTTCTTTTTTTCCCCCCATCTAGGTTTGATGATTCCAGTCTTTTGTGTGGTGGAACAGTCGGACGCCTCTCTTGAATACGATAATCGAGAAGAACATGCTGAGTTCGTTCTGGTTCGCAAAGATGTGCTCTTTAGCCAGCTGGTGGAGACAGCGCTCCTGGCTCTGGGGTATTCCCACAGTTCTGCAGCTCAGGCACAAGGTATTCAATAAAGTTCTTTTCCCCCTTCCCTGCACTGGCAGAAGACAGCATCTGAGGTTATTCGATGTAAGGAGTAGGCAAGAAAAATGGTGGCAGATCTTGGGAGTGGTTATATCAGTTGTGTTGATTGCTTAATCTTAATCTAGGTGTACAACAAGCCCTACCTTGTTAGCTTGCCTAGAAAGCATTAGCTGCATCTTGCTGAAGTGTGAAATATGGTGATATTCATGACACACTTGTACGGGGCAGGTTGCTGCGTCAAGGAGGTCAGCACAGAAGAGCTGGATAGAATCTCTAGGTGTACAGCGAGATAGTATCTCATGTTTCTCTTTGTATCAGGGCCATTTTGAACAACATACTGTAGTCTTTCACTTTTAAAATTATACATTGTATATAATGGTTTTATATATATACGCTCTCTTTAGGGCCAGTATTTGTAGGGGTAAACATGCAGGCAGATTTCTGTGTTTTCACTTACCTACTATATTGCTGCAAAGCTCTATGTGAAGCTCTGTTCCCTTTGTGAAGCTCTAATTCTCTTCCACTTAGAGATGAATCTCCAGAAGCAGTGAAATCTTAAAATAAACAAACCTTTCCTCTCTCAACCCAAAATATCAGCTTGAAAAAAACAAACCTAAAATTCTAATCTTGAAGGAGATAGGCAGGAGGTAGTGGGTTAGGAAAAATCTTTCCAGAATGAACTTTCCATTTCAAGAGGCTTTTATACTAAACAGGTTATTTCAGTGCTTATTCTTTTGGATGAGAAGCCTGTAAATTTCAGTTTCATCTCCATGTCACCAGTAAAACCTGTGTGCATTTAGAATAGTGTAATAGAAGCTTTGCCTGGGGGTTTGGATTTTATCTATTGGTTTTAGTTAGTTTGTATAGCTAGCCATTTGAACGTGCAAACAGAGGGAGTAGCGATGATGTTGAATCCAGGAGTTCCAGGCAGTGGTTAATAGCACAGGCTCCTTGTACAAACTTCTTTCCAAGCAGAGTGATAATGATTTATTTCCTCTGTCAGCCTCTGCTCTGAGCGAGAGGCTCAGGTTCTTTACATAGGCAGAGCTCCCGCACATGTGTTTATTTACACAACAGGGTAGTAAAAGCTCTGCAAGAAGGTAGTTGTTTTGTTTTTTAATATGAAATGTTTCATGTCATTTTAGGGACACTTTTTTTCTAAATGTAAAAGGTCAGCATATCCCACTGTTTCCATCCTGGTGAGCCAGCCTCCTGTTTGACAGCGCTATCCATCTCAGTTAACACAGTTGCTCAATGTGTTGCGAGCTAACATGTGGAACGTGCTGCATTAGGTGGCTAAGATTTGATTCTTGGCACTTACAAAGGGGAATGGGCTTTGCAAGAAACCTGCTCCAAGGAGGTATGCCATTCGGTGCAGTGATCCACACTGGCTGAGCATCTCACTTGGGGGAACCTTGCTTTTGCAGCATCTCTCTGTTGTGAGAATAGCAAAGAGGAGAGACAGATTGACTCATGAAGGAAATCAGTGACCGTGCAGGGAGGAAACGGCCACTGCGTTTTTGAGCTACAGGCTTTGATAGTGAGCAGGTTCAGATCTGTCACTTGATGTGTCACTCGAATAACTCATCTAGAAAATAAAAGTTTAATCTCTAATTGTTGTAATTAGTCTGAAAGAAAAGACTTCGACATTTTTGTCTTTCAGGCAGCAATTACCTTCCACTAGAAAACATCAGATGGTGTAATACTTAGAAACAACAGAAAATGCCTTAAAGATCTGTCAGTTGGCAAATCTCCTACTTGGTCAGTTTAACTTACCTTCACAATGAAGGATCAGTCCTTCAGAGTCTTTTTTACATCCTGGACAAATACTGCAGGTCATGCTGATTTTAAGATGTGAAACTGAAGTATTATCTTGCTTCTGTGCTAGCTGTCTGCAAGCTGAGATGAGGTACAGGAAGAGAGAGTGAGCTAACAGATCTCTCAGATTGTTTAGATAAATGAGAAAACTTATATAATATTGGGCTATAATATGTCAACTGGGGTTGACAGAAGCATGCTGCTAAATTGTTGCTATAAGAATTTATTTAGGAACACAATTTTCTGATCTTAGAAGAGGAAAAAAAATAAAGCTATTTGCTTTATTCATTCTGGCCGTAGGAACAGCCTGCTTCTGTTCTAGTGCTTGGGATTAATTTCATTTAGCAATGTACATTGATAAACAGTCACTTAGTTCTTCTTCATGCTTTATGATCAGCTGAATTACAGGATCTGCATGAGAAGTTGAAGATCCTCAGGTGCATTTTTCAAAATGATAAACCTTTGAGCAACATGCTGTGCAAAACACGGACATGAGTAGGTGTCCCCATGTGCTCCAGGGACAAAGTAAATGCGAGCTTGTCAAAGCTGTTGTATTGTAAAGGCTGTCTAAGCTGTAATGTAGCATGTAATAATTGTCACCTTTTGAGTTGAGAAAGTGTTTCATTTCGCCCCCCTCTTGTTTTGGATGACTGAGAGGAGTAGCAATGTTCATCTTGTGGGAAACATCTTGCCTTTGCCTGTTCCTTTTAGAACAGGGTCTCCAGTGGCAGATAAAAGAGCTAGTTGTGGGGGAAAAGAGGAGTTCTGGCAGCAGAGAGAATTGCTGTGCGATTTCACACCGCCTTCGCTGCGGTTCACCATGGCACTTCTACAGCCCTGCTGAGGCTCGAGCAGGCGGTGTGCGCCTCGCTGCGGGGCCCTGCCTTCCACTTGCCAGCGGTACAGCAATACAGCAGAGCCTGGGTGCCAGAAAGGAGACGTCGCACAGAGGGGTGGGTGCTGCGTTACCTCCCTGAAGGGTCTGTGTGCCCCAAAGGGGCAGTGCCGCGGGGCTCCCTGCCTGGGCAGCAGCAGAGCTGCAGAGCTCTCCAAGGAGGTGATGCTGTTGTGTGAGCATATGAGCTGCAGGCTGCACACACTGCTGCCACCTGGCCTGAAGCCTCACAGACCAACTGATGGCCACTTAGCTTATCATGGCGAATTTTTAGTCCTGTTCATTAGGTAAATTGAGAGAAATTTTAGCATAAACGATCCTGAGACAAACATCTATCAGGACGTATACATGAAGGTGGCCCCATGCCTCACTGGAAGAAGCTCTTTATTCCCACACAGTTTGGGCAGGACACATTTATTCCACAAACAGCTGGTTGTGAACATTTTTTGTTGATGGTGGCGAGAGCAGAGACTTTTCCAGCGAGTGCTGCCCCCGTGAAACTTCCCTTTTCTGACAGGAGCTGTGAAAAGTCTTCTGGAACAGCATGGGAATTCGTTAACAGCTTGGCACTGGGGTGTGAAAGTTGGTGGTGTGAATGGCAACAAAGGTTTAATAAACATTTATGTATTTTTCTTTCATCACTTGAGTCTACACCTGACACTAGGGAACCTGCTACATGTGCCTTCCGGAGAGGAAGAGAGTCATGCTTTAAAGGGGCACCTGTTCTATGTGTAGTTTAATAAAATTTACATGCGCTGATGCAATTTTACTTTATTTTTTTTTTTTTTTGTGGGTGAGGTATTCTAATTGGGCTATGCAAGAGAAGGGGACTAGTAGGGGCTACATACAGTACGTAGTGCTGAGTGCTGGGACCAAAGCAGTATCAAAGTAGCTGCAATCTGGAGTACCCTGTGTGCAGTCCTTCGGTTTTGGGACCTGCTGCGAAAGCTGATTCCCTCCTCAGTGTAGGGTGGAGGAAGAGCAGCGCTAGTTTGGTTTTAGCAAGTTCTACTTTCTTTATATGAAAAAGAAAATAGTGTGATTTCTTGTGGATGTATGTATATATGTTTTTTTTCTTTTGACCAGTTCCTTGTTAGCTTTTGTGAGAGTATATGCAGAACCGGCGTACATTGTCTGCAAAAGCTTGCAAAGCTGAGTAGGCCATTGAAATGGAGTTTGCCTTCTCCCCCCAGGTGCTTCTGCTAAGTGTGTTGGCAGGGGACTGGAGTCAAGGAGTGCCTGCCTTGACTGCTGTCTCTGGGCAGTCCAAGTAGTTGCTTGGATTAGTTGCTGTGTGTGGCCACCACAAGAAAAGGGGTATGCACAAGAGTGAAATGGTGCTGAGATGCCAAGTGGAGCAGAAGGAGGGGTAAGAAAATAGTGGAGAGAAGTTAACACCGAGCAAAAGAAACAGTAAATCTTTCCCATCCCTGTCACTCTAGAGATTGCCAAGCCCTAATTCTTGAGCAATGTATTGCCAGGAGCTGAGCCATTGCAAGAGGCAATGCCTTGCATTAATGCCTTGGAGGCCTCTCGTCATGCTGTCGGGTTTCCTCTAGTGCTGTGTGCTGACTGAAGAGTAGGAAGCTGTGTGGCTGCAGAGAGCTGGGGGTGACTGGTCAGAGTGGAGGGCTGGAACGAGAGGCTGGCAGTGGTCAGTGGGGAAGGTGTAAGACAAAGATAAACAGAAGAGATTTAAGTATGTTGCCTTGCCGTGTGGAGTTGCAATAGCTGGGCACGGAGGAGAGTGATGCTCTGTGGTGATCAGGATTTAGTGAGCTGAGGTAACACAGCATTGGCCATCAGCCTTGCATGACTGCAGTGAGGAAGAGGAGAATTTTGTTGCTGCCAGTCAGAGCTGATGGAGTACCTCTGTCTTAATGGCATGACACCCAGAGCTGTCCTTCTCTAGCTGCCTCGGTTGAGAGGCTCTGATGTTGCTTGCAGCCATGGGAAGTTGTAAGACAGGCTTCGCTTGGCTTTGGTGCTTCTGCAGAGTGCTGTGCTCTGGAGCACTAGTGGAGCTGTCCTTGCAGTGAGCCGCAGCAAGAACGAGAGGTGGCTCTCCTGACTGTATAGCAAGGAAACCAAGACACAGACATGTAAGGGCTCTCCTCTGGGTCCAGAGTGCGCGTGGCTGGGGCAGGAAGGAACCCAGACTGCAAGTGTGTTCATTTCCCTCAAGGGTGTCTAAATAGGTGAGCTCAGCCCTGCTTTCTGCTGCTAATTGGAGGCCTCTTGCACTTGCGGCCTGCATTTAAGTAGTATTTCAAAGCGAAGGCATTTTTGTTTGATATGGTGACGTTTTGATTTGGACGTTGAATCAGTCCAAACTTCAGGCTGCCGTGTGTGAGAATGTGGCAGCCTGAATGCTGGGCTCCTTCACTCTGGCTAGCCTCTGGGAGACCAGTGTGACCATCTTGCCACTTACAGGATTATAATCGTGTGTACAGATATTTGAAGGGTGTAAATACCGACAAGGGAATGGATTTGCCTAAGCTGATCCAGAAGGGTAGGGCTCTGGGGCAATTGGAAGGACCTAAGTGGATGATTAGTATGGAAAGATCCTGTGAAATATTCCCATCTGTGCTGCCTCCAGGACCACAATAGCTTCCAATTGAATGTCAGGTAAAGGCAGAGCATACCAGCTGGGGGCTGTATTGAACATGCACAAGCTGGTTTTATATTTCTGTATCTAGAAAAGTACAGTAAAAGTGTGGTGAAACTCTGCTAAACTGTGCTTGATGTATGCAGCTAGGGTTGCTGCAGCTGGGAAGACCAGATACACTATTTTTAACACAAGTGCAAGGTAGCAGTATGGGAAAAATGAGAGGAAAGCTGGGTTCAGGCTTCTGCTGTGAATAATGTGCAATAAATTACAAGGGTGCTATAATCTGGGATCTTTTGGCTCCTCAGCCAAGTGCCCAGTGTCATCTGCATGTCATAGACGTGGCTCCCTGTTCAAGTGATCAAAGACCTTCTAGTCAGTATTATACTGGCTTTAATGAATAGGGGAGGCACTCATGATACAGTGGCTTAAATAACAAGGCAATGCAGTGATCAGCACACTGAATGTTGGGTCATTTCCTGGCTCTGTTGCTGTTTGCTGCTACTTTTTTCTTTTTTGTTTATAGAGATAGCATAGTGGTCTCACCTAACAGAGTTGTCAGTCTGTGTAGAGTTGCTCAGTTTCTCTCAGCTCAAACTCTTTTGCTACAGCGTATGATCACCATGCTAAACCAGTGTGTCTTAAAACAAATGAAAGCAAGCAACCCATCCCTCTTTGGGTCAATTTTCAGCAGTTTGGTCTTATTCCATCTATAATTAACAGCTCCTTTAGCTTTAGTAATCCCCTTTGCCCCCTTTGCTTCTACTGGGGGCACTTTTTAAGCTTCTTTTTCTTGCCTCCAGTTTTGGGTCTCCAGTAGAAGACCCATTTAGCAGTAATATGTGTGAGGGGTATGACTCAAATGGACATCTTGCAATTTCATGACAACTTGTCTGGGGTTGCTAAGAAGACTGGATTTCTTGCAGTGATACTCAGCCATCCAGATCAAAGTTTTCCTTGTAAAAGCTGCTCCTTCTTGAACTGTACATTGCTTGAATTGTATTCTTTGTCTTTCTCCCTGATGTTTGAAGAAAGTGGGCTGAGTACTTCTCAAATATTTATTTCCCTCTCTATATACAGACATTTACCATCAAATCACTGTTTTGTCTACCCTACAAAACTTCATGACAACTGTAAGTGAAACTCAATTACAGGAACCATGAGAGAAACTCAGAATTTAATGAGAATGTTGAAAACCTCTTCCTTTGTTTTTGTTTTTGGGTTTTTTGTTTTTGTTTTTTTTTTTTTTTCCTTCTTTTTGATAGGCATTTCAGTGCATACTAGACACAGGGGTTGAAAGACACTGTTGTTAAAGGATCAGCATCTCATCCCATTTCAATTGACGCCCCAGAGTTCTCTTTAAGTGTTGCTTGGAACTCTTAAGAAATCTTATGTAAAAAATAAAAGGAGAGGTGGAGATTGAGGCTGCTTACATTTGTAGGGTTTACTAAGAGTAGTGGGGTTTTTTCTTTCTTTTTTTGGTGGAAAACATGACATACAAAGAAACGTTAGAATGTAATATATATACATAAAATGGAATGTATTTTATGTTTTACTTTTTATATAAACACATATAACGTAGCTTAATCTAGAATATAAATGTACACGTATATTTTATACATATACACACATACAAATATAAATTTATATGACAGCATAATATATATGTGGAAACAAAAGATCAAAATCCAGTTAGTAAACCAGCCTTTCAGGTTACTTGTCACCCTCATTCTCCATTTGTACTGTTATTTTAAGTAACCTCATTATCCCAAGAGCATGAACTCTAGTGAATACTTGATTCTTTGATAAGGTCACTGAGAAAGTTCTTAACTTCTAACTAGTGGCCAGGAAGCATCTTTCTTTCCTCTCCTTCTCTGTTACCCTGCCATGCTGCTGTGTGTAAAAGCTGCCATGTGGTATTGGCTTTCTGATCCCAATATATTATTTACAGGATTCTTGTGATGGAACAAAACCTTCTACAAATAATAATCTATTTTTCTAGATGGCAAACATCTGGGTTGTATAAGTAAATGGGTAATTTATTAGTGTTTGAACAGCTTAAAGGAGGGTAACTAAAGGTAGGCCTGAACAGCTCAGCACTTCTGACAGCCGCTTTCCATCTCATTTGCGGTTTGTGATTGAGCACAGCACCACTGGCAAGCAGGAGAGGAGGCAGGAGTGAAAGGAGGGAGCAGAGCAGGCTTTGTCTGTCCACTGAAACACCACTTTTTCTTTTCCTGCGTGTCTGTGAGACTCCACATACCTGTGGTGGGAGTTTGAGACCAAGTGCTTTGAAACGCATCATGCTTTGGTGATGGCTCTGATGGCTCTAGAGTTCTTGTTGCAGTGGCATGTGTGGTGTTTGTTCCACGGTCGTAATGGATCAAACTCAGGCTGTGCGATGGGTAGAAATCATTAAGCCTTTTCTTCTTCTCTCTCCTGCTTTGTTTCTGAGAAATACTGCTAAGGCTGTAACAGCAAATCGGTGCTTCTGTTTGATGAGGACTGTATTCTTTAGTGCTTTCCATTCACTTTACGTTGCAGGCTGTATGCAAAAAGATAATGCTGCAGGACAGAAGTTTCTTCAAGCCTCGTACTCTTCAAGGAAAGATTTTCATGTATTCTGCCAGTTTTATAAACCAATGAAGAAATGCTGGGGAAATTGAGCCACAGGCTTTTTTGTGTCATAGCAATTCTTGTAGTAGTTTAGGGTAAAATGAAAATCAAGTTCACTCCAAAAGGCCTGTGTGCACTCAATTAAAAACTTAGACCAGCATATAATAAATTCTGATTTTTCTTGGCCCCCTTCCCAACCTCTCAGCTAAGCCCACAAGCCCATGAACCACTGGTATTTCTGAGGAAAATTGGGAAATGGTCTTTATTAATTTTAATTTAAAATAAATTCTGATAATGAAACAGTGCTGTATTTAAAAATGGGAATAAATTAGGTTAGACTAGGTCTTCCCTTGTCCAGAGAAGGAAAATGAGATGCAGTTAGCAGCCTGTTAACTAACAAGCTAAGTATTTGAACATTCAGTAGTATGAGGAGAGCAAAGCCTGGTGGTAGTTAACATGTTAAGGTAGCTTTTTTTGCCCCCTTGAGGTTTTTTTTCCCCCCTTTTCTTTTTTAGACATTTTTATCTGCTGAGACTTCTTTTTCCCCTCAGTCCTGCTCTAGATAAGGGAAGCAGCATTTTAACCCTGTGGCATGAGGGAATGCTTTTCGCCTCAGCTGCAGGTTGCCTTGCCCCATCTGGCTTCCCCACGGGGCACAGAGCTGAGTCCACCTCCAGCTGCTTCTTTCTTTAAACTAGCAGAGGCAGGGTGCATCCACCAGATTGGTTTCTGCTTATTGGGAAGCACATCCCAACTTTTAGGGTCTCTGGTTTGCCTTGAGCATAGGTTCCCTTGTTCTGCATTTATAATGGGTATGCTGCTGGGCAGGAAGGAGAGCTCTTTGTGCTGGCTGGTCTGCCTGAACTCTGATTGTCATCACTGCCCCAGTCTGGATCTCACTGCATGAGTGAAGGGGAATTGGCTCGAACATGTGAAGAGCAATGATGCTGGCTATGGGGTCCCTTGCAAGCTTATAGTGTAAGGTAGTACTCAGTCCCTTCAACCACATTGACAAGCTAAGCACAAAAACCAGTTTAGTTTGAAACTGAGAATTGAACGAAGTAAGGGGAGAAAACGTAAAGGGATAAACAAAATATGTTTAAAAAAAGAGAGTGCAAATACACTGACCCCTATTCTGTGTTTCTGTAGGAAAGACCCTTCTGGCAAAGGGTCAGTTTGGAGTGTTTCTCACCTCTGGGTGTGAGCACTGTAGAAGGGACCTGGCTTTAATCCTCCTGGCCCTTATTGGAATATAAAGGAACATCAAATACAGTTGCTGATTGACAGCATCTTTTTGTACCAGTTGAATTCTACAAGGGCAATCTGCCTTGTTTGACATTGGGGGTCTGCAGCAGATTAAATGGCTACATTGACAGAATGGAAAAAGATGAGCAAAAAACCATGCTGTTGACCTCCTTTTGCCTACTATCCAGCTTAGTGGGAACTCGCTCAGAGAGTGCTGGTGAAGGTTCAAATTCAAGCTGTGACCAAGAGAAGCAGGTGTGTACGTCCTCCTCCTGTCCACTGAA
This sequence comes from Strigops habroptila, assembly GCF_004027225.2. NCBI lineage: Eukaryota > Metazoa > Chordata > Aves > Psittaciformes > Psittacidae > Strigops > Strigops habroptila. Next base: position 12,004,276 of record NC_044281.2, on the reverse strand, counting down.
CTACTTCATTATTCAGTGTATGTGTCTCTTCCTCTGCAAACTGGTGCAGGGCTTATGGAGAATTGCTCGTACTCTTCCTTTTGGCCAGTGAATACCTTTGGTTTATGCAGACAACTTAAAAAAATATGTGTTTATACAGGTGTGATTAAAAAAAGGCATTGCATCAAGTTAGATGAGGTTGGGGTGTTCATGGGCAATATTACTTTCAACTTTATTCCAACAGAAAAATAATTCTTCTAGGATGAAGTAGCTATCTATTAAACAATAAAACTATAGTAATGCTGGGATCTGAGGTCTGCATTCTATTCTGTTTCACTCCCTGGTTTTGTATGTGAAGCATCTTTGACTTCACCTGGCTGTTTCCACAGTTCCCAATAAAGAGTTAAATTCAAACAAGCAGGCTAGGAGGAGAACGCGTGTGCCAGTCAGGATTCTTAGCTAAATTGCTTTCATACTTTGTTTTTATAATATATTTGCTGCTTAGCCACATTTTGGCCTTCTTCCTTTTTCTAACAAAAATCATTATGTGGGATAGCTAGTAGATAGTTCCTACTTTCACAGTGACAACTCCATGCTAAAAATGTCCCTTGGCATAGGGATCGTTAACTGATGGCAATTTGTCTGCCTTTCTGAGTAGGTTTTTTTTTTCGGCACCAGCTATAGAATCTGTGAAATAGTCTGTGGGGGGAAAAGTGTTTATCTTGTGTTGAAACTGAGGATGGACCAAATGCTCGAGGAAAAGAATGTATCAAATAATGAGCTATAGATAATACGAAATCTTTTCAAGATCCTGGAAGGAGATGTTTAGGCAGAATTGTGCGGCAGTCAGCACGAGAAAATTGGCATTTTGTGAAATGCTACCGTAGAATGTGTTTCACACGTCACTGTTTATGTATCCATTTATATAGATAGCATCAATTACACATTTTTAAATGTTGATGATGGGTCTAAAAACTACATGCATTACGAACATTAAAGTTTCTTTTTCTGTGGCTTGAGCATGGAGAACAAGTCTTTTTTCTCCACCTTCAATTTAAAAACTGTATTTGTTTGCTTAAAAGAATGAAGAATGTTATTTCATTGGTAATATTCACAAAGGTTTATTAATATTCTATTGTGCAGCTTTTAAATAGAGGGCTACACATACTATTTTTTTTCTCTGATATCTCTGCAAAAAGAGCATAGCAACACCATGTATTTGCATTTTCTGATCACTAAAAATCCCCCCTACCATAAATGTGGATGTGAAATTGAGAACCTAATTAAAAGATTAACAGCATGTACAGTACTTTACCCAAAAGGCATGTGTTAATTTGTTAAAACACTAAAGATTTTTATGCTGTCTTTTTTTTTGATGCTATCAAAATATTTTCAGTGGAACTGGTTGAACCTGGTCTCTTTATTATAAATTTGTCTGCAGAGCAAGATGACTTAATTTCATATCTAATTGCGTAAGGAATTATAAATTATCTTTTCTAAGAGACCTATGACACTAAAACGCAAAATGAACAAATAAAACTGATTTGTTCTAGTACAAATGAAGATACATGGCAGTATTTTTATTACAGACACCATTCGTTTGGGTTGAGTGTCTGAAGATTTTACAATAAGATACAAAGTGCTCTTTGTTGAGCAGTCATTCTAGCAATGCATCTTAAGGTGTTTTACAACTAGTTGCCATGAAACGAAGAAACCCAAATCAACAAATACCAGCCCCACCCATAAAATAAAACCCTATGCAGAATGAGATAAATCTGTTGCAAAGGGAATATGTTTTATATGCATTCATAGAAGTAGCGGGATTTGCCTCTTGGATCAAACATGGAACTTTGTTCATAGAGGAAAGACCTGTTGATTTCAAAAGAGTGCTTTATCTCAGGAAAAGGTGACTTGCTGTATGTAAAATGGTACTTTCCAGCTAGGTAACAGATGCCCCAGTCTAGACTAGAGCACACTGGTGAAGGAGTGCAAATTTGGATTTTAGTGGGAAAGCATGTGTAGGATGTATAGGACAGTGTACTGGAGATGGGCATTTCTCTGATGTAAAGGAAATGTAGGTCCTGCCATGGCCCCGTTAGTGCTGCATAACCCAAGGGGATGCTATAGTGCTGCAGTTCACTCCTGGGGACTTCTGGAGGAATCTTGAACAAATCCCCCTTCCTGCCCCTAAAGCATAAGCAGTAGGTATTCTTTGTAAACAACTGGGTATTTACCTGTACAAAATGACATATTACTTTCAGAACTGAGTATTACCCCTATGGCAGAATTTAGTAGAAACAAGCAATTATTAAAGGTTTGTCTTTTGTAACTGCTCTCCATGCAATTTTATTCTGTCATTGAAAATTTAAAATGGTTTATAGTAAATTTGCCATTTTGTACTAAACTGTGTCAGTGTTGGTGTCAAGACCATTCGAATTTTACCGAATATCTATTTAACCAGATTAGGTTAAACCCTATTACAATACTTAGTGCAAGTAGATTGTCCATAAAGGAATGCATTAATATTCTACTGACCTTTTGAGGGTTTAATTAATAAATTTATCACAAGGATTAGTTTGGTATTGTATAACAGAGATGTTACTTTATTTATATATCCAGAAGTACTTTTATTATGAAGTTTACTATACAAAGCTGCTTCTGTTAAGCTGATTGTTATTCTCAGATACTAAAGGACAGATGCCAAATTGTCTAAATCCCAACGTATGTATGCATTTATGATATTTTTTTTCTATAAGGGGGCCCAAAAGGGTAGTATGGCACTTCATAAAGGCAAGCAGGACGGAAATATAATACTTAGCTAGACAGCTTCCATCGTCTGGTTTCAGTGACATGAGATGAAAATGGCAGCATTTTTGGTGAAATGTGGATTATACTAGTAAAAACATTTAGGCCTAATAATCCAAACTGATTTCAATAACAAAGTTAAGGAATATTTTTATTTACCATAAAAACATGAGATCTTTTCCCCTTACCTTTCTGTAGCCATCTAGTGAAATTTCATTTTGCAAGGACTTTTCTGCTTTACAATTTTGAGTGTGTCTGTACAGGAAAGCAGGGAGGGAAAAAGCAAAAAAGAAGGGAGACAGCCAAGGGAGCAAGTATTTCTATGGTGTTTGTAACAGCAATGTTATGTCCCTGTGAGGGACAGCAGTGTGATTTTTTGGTAGTGTAGTAGTATCCCATCCCACTCTTCTCTTTCCCCTTCTTGTTGAAGTGAGGCTGAGATGGAATTGTAGGCACAGCTTTAGTACTGATGTGGCGCTGTGGTGCCCCATGGTCACAACGTGGATTGTGGGAAGAGGGACTGTTACAGAACAAAATTGTCATCAAACGTCTTCAAGGCTTCTCCTGCATCCTTCTCTTTATCTGTATTACTTGTCATAAACTCTGGTTGTGCATGTAAATTTGAGGGAGATGGAGAAATCTTAGCTGCAGATGGAAAAAAACCCTAGTGTCTTGATATTTTAAAAAATCCAGAATTAGAAGGAGATAAATTTATGTAGCCTTTGCACCATAATAATGTGGAAAGACCTGACACAAAGCCATAAGGCTTTTTTCACAGATTCAGTTGTCTGGAAATTGTGCAATGCTGTTTAAATGGAATGACTTTTAACAGATCGCAATAAATGAGAAAAGAAATAAGAATTCCTGTTTTCACCAAGGATTACATGATGGCAGTGCTAACTCCAGTTAATAGTGCGCACTTTGTTTCCTTTGAGTGCTTAGCATTTTGTCTAGATTTTATCTGGCCATATATCCAGGAACTGGGTATGGATGCAAGCTGCTGTTAATTGAACTGTATTTAGGACTATTAAAACCATCCTGTGTGCTGTATGGCAAGATGTGTATCTAAATTTGCGTTCGCAGCAATGTAGCTGTAGCAGCCATATCCTGTAGTAGATAGGTAGCCCTTAGTCCACATTGTTAGATACCAAATGTAATTAGTTTATGACAAAATAACTTCTTATATCAACATAGCATTTGTCTTTATAAAACCTGCAGTTGTTTTCCCAGGGCACCCAGAGGTGCATTTAATAGGAAGGAAGATGGAACATGTCCTAATTTTGACATGGATTGTTGGCCCATTGGTCAGGCCTTGTAGCAATAGAGGAAGGCTGGTCCTGGTTTCCCCTGAACTCATACACCTACTGAATGTCTTTTTACATCCAGCTAGTTGTGTGATATAGTATTTAGGGGGAAGAAAATGCTGTCTGATGCAAGAAGTGATGAGTTTAAATCTGGAAGCAAGAAAAAAATCCCTTATTTCTGTGCTTGCTGGACTAAGTCTTTTATATAACATGCCTTATAGAAAAAGGGCTACGTTTGCACAGAAGGAGGTGCCAGAATGCTAATAGAAGTATAGCAGCTCATCTGATGGGTGGGACAGAAATCTGCATGCTATCCAGAAAAAAAATTAACCCTGTGTGGGAGTAGAATACCTACTGTTGTTAATTCTTGACATTCTCTTTCCCATACTTCTCGATAAGGGGAGCTTCAGCTTCTCTTTAAAAATTGAATTTATAGAGATAAAAAAATAAAATCTTAGAGGATTCCATCAGAAGCTTGTGAGCACGATCCCATCTTTGGCATGAGAACATGGAATAGAAAAGAATCCAAGCATTTTAATTTGCTGGGAACAAAAAGAAGCTGGTGGGTAACTTTGGGATACAGCGTTGCTCTTTGAAGCACATACTTTGCGGGTGTGCGGGCACATGACAGTGTGATCCTCTGTGTTGGTTTCAAACACGCCTGGGGCCTCCTGTGGCCCTTTGGTTATTTCTGAGCCTTTGGCACCGAGTGCCGGTGGGGGATGTGTGGAGATGGGGAAACGAGAGAACTAGATATTAGAATTCAGTAGCAGATTTAAATTAAGCAGAAACCTCAGTATGTTATAAACTTGTAAGGCTATATATACACTATGGCATGCGGCTGGACCATAGTCATGCTCAGCAAACCACTGAATATTATAGGACAGTTCATATGTTTTCTAATTCTTCCCAGAGAAAAGAGGATTTCAGTACTGAGTAATATCTTGTTATCCCATTCCTACTATAGGCAGCACAGCAATATGAACTTGCAAAAATAGAAGATTAGATATTTCCTTGAAACGACATGTACTCTTTAACATTTTACTGATGTTCTGGCAGAATAGCATAGTGATTGACACAAACTGAAAGTGACTGAAGGGAGCTAATGGAGTTTAGCAGAGGCTATGAAAAAGCAGCAAAGAGGGAGATGGGAAAGGACAAGAAATACCGAAGCCATGAACATGCTTTTTTTGAGCCAGGAGGAATCTAGGCTGACAATTTCGTTTGGGGCTTTGCTTCCTTAGTAGGAAGAGTTAAGGACAGAAGTGAAAAAGCTGGTAATAATAGAGATAATGTCCTGACCTCTTAAACCTTAAGTGTAAGGTGCATATCAGAGTCACATATCCTTTGCAGCGGCGGAAACTGAAATGCAGTGTTCTGGAAGGCCAAAAATGGAACTAGAAAGGTTTGTCTTGGTGTGAAGGCTAAGTGAAATGCAAAAATCAAACAGTCATCCAGTTGTGTGATGTAGAGTCCAAAATCATCGCACTCAGTGATGTTAGTGCTTATAATTTGTTGGTGGTGTGGTTTCAACAAGGCATTCTTTACAAGACAATTAAGCCATGTTTTAATTTATAGCAGTGTAAATAAAGTCAAATGCGTCTGAAGTCAAGAGAGTTTTTGATTGCAAAAACTGATGCAATTGAAGGCAGAGGTTGATTTTTATTTCCAGACGTATCTCAAGCTACATTTCAAACTTGTTTTATGTGAAGTAGTAAATAATCTGTTGGGAGGCATGTTGGGAGCATAGGTAACACAGCTTCAGATATGTTTATCTATGGGATCAGTAACCGCTATTGATCGTTTGCAGAAAAGCTTGTTTTGGGGTGTTCCATCCACTTAATTTTTCAGCTGTGTCCCAATACAGAAAAATAAACTCAATAGAGCTATTCTGGAGTGAGTTATTTAGCTACAGAAGGGACAGGCCAAAGCCATTTTCCTGCAGAACAGTTTTCCTTATATAAAAGCTATCCATTTGCAGGATATTTTTTGCTTAACAATCTTCAGAGTAATTTGATTATTTTTATAATACATTGTTGAAGCTTGAGTTTAGGTTCTTGCTTGCTTATGTGAATACCTGAGACACAGTGACTTATTCTGGGACAACAAAATAGATATTACCCATAGGAATCTTCCTACCTCTGCGGTCATGGAGAAAGATGACCTGTGTCATGAGAGGAAAGAAGCGTGGGACTCTAGGCTGAAAGTGAGGTGGCATGTTCGTTTTAATATGTGTAAGTTTTGACATGGTTTCAAGTACTTTTTTTAAGACCGGAAGAAGAAGAAAGCTGCAGAGTAGGGAGACACGTGAAGCCTGAGGTTAGGAGCCTTACAGCAGGCTGTGGTGTTGCTTTAGTTGTATATGTATGTGTGTCTGTGTGTGTTTTTGACTGATGGTGAAGGATGGCAAATATCCACCTTTTTGGCAAGGTGAAGTTGCCAAGAAGAAGTTGGTCTTTAGCTTGACAAATACATACGTGTATGTAGGAAAATTTTAGAAGAAGGGGAAAATATTTGTTAATTTGAACTGTTTGTGGTTGAAATATCATAAACACTTGGATGTAATAAGAGAAATACAGTAACTTTTTGTTTTCAGAGAACTTGTTAGAAATATTACTTGATCTTCATTCATGTATTTTGCAGAGGTTATTTGTTTGTGAGGTTTTCATGTAAAAGCAGGGTTCTCTGTCTAACTGCATCCATAAATCAAGATGGTGCCTTCTTTTCTTCAGAACTTAAGGTAAAGAGTTTTGGTTTTAAAGCATAAGGTAGTTAGTACTTGTCTGTAGACGTTTTAATAGTGCACAAATGAAAAAGATTTTTCTTTGATTAATTTTTTTTTTTTTCATTTATTAACAAGGTGGTTATGTAGGAACATTCATCAGAAGCTTTAGAAATTGTGGGAGATTTATGATGTCATATGATGTCATTACAGCAATACGCTGCATTGTAAAACTTCAGAGCAACCACTGCTGTACCACCAAGGTGAATAATGGAGCATTCATTCACTCCTACCATATCCCAACATCAAATATTCCACAGGCTCTCTTAAAACAGAAATTGCGCTTATAGGAACATGTAGTGAGAAGTTACGCTTGGGAGGGTGTAATCAGAGTACCGCAAAAGGAGTGGTAGATATTTCAGTTCCCAGAAGTTGTCATGTTAGGGCTGCACAAAAGCTAGAGATTCTCTGAGGTAAAAGCTTTTCAGATGGAAGTGGCTGAAAAAAATCTTGGCTAGCTCATGGGGAGCTTGTGAGAACGAGTACTAGAGGCCAAATGCTGCTCTGTTACACCATCCTACGTCTGGACTAACGCCAAAGACGAGTGCTTTCCCCGCTGCGACTAGACTGGAGGGAGTACAACTCTGAGGGGTCTGAGCAACCAGTGACTCTACTCAAAACCACACATAAAATGAGTTTAGCAATCTTGGACTGTTAAACAATGATTCATTTTATAATATGACCACAAAATGTAGCTGAGTTGGTAATGATTGCTTCAAACAGCTCGAGAAACTGAATGAGCAAGGAGGAGTCAGGATTACCCTTAGCCCTACTAAGTGTCCTTGTTGGGCCGGAGGTCAAGGCTTCCCGGTATAGCTTTTGCCCGAGGCTGCACAGGCAGGCAGGGGAGAGCTCTGCCTGCAACAGAGACAGACAAAGGTCTCATTCTTCAGTGGTAAATGTGCTTTAACAGCCACCACTGTATACTAACACTTAAAACAAAATGAAAGGAAATGTTAAGTCTGCTGCACGTTGCTCGTTCAGGATGTTAACAGCTGTATGGCAAATACATCTATAGTATAGGAGGGAGAGGAAGATACAAGCAAACTTTCACAGCCATCCTTTCATATCCGTAATTACATCCAGACTTAGCAGCAGTGTCATTTCATTTTGCAGCCCTTGAAGTGAGATTTCTTGGTGTTCAATCCCGCATGGTAGAAAAGGTCCATTGTGCTCTGACCTGCTTTAAAACAAACCATATAAACCGTGCATGCGTGCTCAAAGAGTCCCCCCTTTTTATAGACAACTGCCATTTGTTGCAGGGGTTGCTATGGCAAACGGGGCAGAAAATCCTGTCTTGATGTTAAAGCGAAATACTTAGAAATTGTAAGGAGACAGATTTTGAGAATATAAATTAATTAAATGGCAGTAATTGCATTATTGCACTATCTTGCCAGGGAAATAGCTATTCCTGTGAGAGTCTATTACTGTGTTAGGTCTTGGAGCAGAGTATCATTTTTTGAAAGTGCTTTAGGTTTTCCAAATCTCTTTCTGCTTTTATTTAATTCTGACTAGTGGTAAACAGCAGCTGAGTCCTGCAAAGGTGGTCATCGTCCTGCTTGCTTGCGTTGTTAAAGCTATAAGAAGACTGAATAAACATTTACAGTTTGGGCTTAAATTGTCAGAAGTAAATAACTATAACCTCACCAATCTGGCTCAAGTAGCTGCTTGATAGCTTGCCTCACTTGGATCAGTGTCTTTGGATTGGGATAGGAAACATTAGGCTTCTTCCAGGTAAGTGTCCTACAGCTGTCTAGAGTGCCTTTTGCTCCTTGACTGCTGGAGGTGCAGTGTCAAGCAGGTAGTAGACTTCTGTGGTATGTTTCTTCATTTGAAAGAAAAATAACCCAAGGCTGTTTTATGTTGCTTGCCTTATTCCACACCGCCCCCCAGCCCTGTGTCCTGACCACTTAATGCTTCTGACCTTACTGTAGTTGTGTCCTCCTTCAAATCTCCAATGAAAGGATGAAGAGTACACTTTAGAAACAGAACTGATGATCTGGATGCTGCCTAGCATATTTTTAGTCCAATTAGAAAAGCTGCTTGGAAATATTTTTTGCTTTTGATGCTGAAAACAGGCAGTTCTATATCTTTACATCTGTAATAGTTACTCTATTAGAATATTTCCCTTTAAGTGGGACCCTTTTATGATCCTTTGATAATGTTTGGAGAGAAATGAAGACTAAAATGCCCACTTCCCACATCTGAGAGAGAAATTCAGTTTTAGGAAGAGAAAGAGATCAAACTACTACATATGAAGAGAAATGAAAAATGTTTTTTGTGAATAGGTTACCTTGGGCCAGGAAGAGTCTTACTCATTTGACCCAGTGCGTGAAGTCCTGTCTTTAGGTGTACTCCAGTGATCTTTGGTCTTTGCTCAGTTGATTGATGACTGTAAGAAAATGACCCTTTCCAGTGAGCAACTACAGTAGCAAGTGTAGCACTTATTCCAAGTGTTGCAGAGCAGCTCTTACTGCTTTCTAAGAAGATGCCCTCAATAGGAAAACCACGTAGACAACCATGTCCACACTCGCCCCCTCCCTGGCAGTGTTCAAGTCCAGGTTGGATGGGGCTTTGAGCAACCTCGTCTAGTGGAAGGTGTCCCTGCCTGTGGCAGGGGGGTTGGAACTAGATGATCTTTAAGGTCTCTTCCAAACCATTCTGTGATTCTATGAATCAGCCTCTGGTTGGCTGTAGCATGTTGGCATGGCAGTAGCCTAGGATTAATACCTACAAAGTTCAGGAACTCTTGAGGCTTCTCAGTTTTGCCACTGCTCATTTGTCTTCAAGAAGTCCTATTTGGCTGTGCTACTAGTAGCTGTTGTGCTGGTGAAGGAAGGTAAATATGTGCTTCTGTCGAACTTCCAGAGTCCACTTGAGTACGTTGAGACTGTCATTTTGTATGTTCCCCTTGGGTTCCTGAGTAGGCAGTAGACTGTCCAATGCATCCAAGGAACGGAATGGAATGTAACAAAGCTTCTGCGTTGCAGATTGAATTTGATATGTTTGGGAGAGGGACCAGCAGCTTCCCAAATGGGAATTAAAAAAAAAGAGAAATGTAAAAATGTTTATAACTAGCTCAAGTCATCATCCTCATGTGGAACTGGCCAAGTCTAAGTCAAGATGCTTTTCATGCCACCGTGTTTGCCAGCTACCTCTTAGACTAAGGCATTTGTAAGTGATTCAGGAGTTGAACTCTGTGTTAGAAAAAGAAAGGCACTTGTGGAATATCATTAAAAGCTGAGCCAAGTTTTTTCCCATTTAATATTACTTACTTGAATCCTCTGTCTTTCCCAGTATTTTGTACAGCATCATTCTTTTTTGTTATGTGTATCATTATCAAGTTGAGAGGTTTTTCACCGCATTACTGAGTTAAAATGATCTCATGTTCGAGGCTAAAATTAAGAAGTTTTGAAAACCTGGGTTTTCTGATTGTCACTAGTGTAGAGATTAGATCTAGACGACTGAATGCTTTGAAAGGGAGCTTTGTATCCACTTACTAGCTTTTGTTATCTTCATAAAAATGATAGAGAATCAAATAATTTTAAAATTATAAAAAAGGTTAATTGAAAACTACTTTCCCATACGTGTTGCAGTCCTTCTTTACGGGTAAACATATGCATAAAACATTGTAACTACACCCACAACATTCATTCTTATTAGATGAATACGCTTTTTTAATATACTAACTCTGCATGGTAAGTGAATAAGTTCTATCTTAAATTCTACATTTTTCCTCTGTGGCTACAACCAAAATTATACAGATTCCCTGTGTGGAATTACATCCCAAGCTACTTTCCCCCAAGGTATTTTTAAAACTTTTTGCCTAAATGATGTGCATTATTTTAATTACAGCACATAACAATTATCTGGAAGCTGTTGGTTATTATGTCAGTCCGAGGTGCCACTTAAGTCCTTTTCTTCTCACAATTAACAAAATAATAATTGTTTCAAAGGCAGGCAGGGGTATGGACCCAAATCAAATCCTAGCAGGCATGTCATTATCGTAGCAGGGGAAAGCAAAGGAGCAGGTCCCTCCCTGGGTGAAAGCATCGGGAAGAAACGGGTGGTTGTATTTGTTTTGGCAGACTGAAGCTGTTGTGAGCCCGGAGTCCCAGCCAAAACCAAGTGAGCTTTGAGTTGACTTGAGCCATTTCTCAAATGTTTTCATGAACTCTCACTTTTATTTTTTACTTTTTTTTATTCCCCATATTGTTTTAATTATACTTCTCAGTGCTGGGAACATCACACCACATCTTCCATGTTTTGCCATTGTGTGTGGAAGGATTTCTCATCAGCTAATAGCCATTATTTTAAAAATCCTTCATTGGTTGGGTTAAAATCGGAGCTCAGATGTGTGATCACATAAGGGAAAATTCCATGGAGACTTGGAGTGGAATGAAGCCCCCTCCTTAATACTTTTGTCTAACATATGTCACTGTATTAAAAATAATTACTTTGGTTCCTTAGAGGGGAAGAGGAAGGGTTTTTTTTAACTTGGAATTCTATGTTGGGTAGGCAAATAAACTCGTGAGATTGCTTTCCTTTGAAAAGGATATTTTAAATGGTACCTTTTACTTGAATGTTGGCCAGTTTAATTTAGATTATTGCTTCTGACAATTAACCTCATGTTGGGCTGCACTTGTCTCATTAGCAATGTGGCGGGTGATGAACTTGGATTCATGAGGGCTCAGCCCTCACCTGGGAAACTGACCCACCAGGTCTGCGCCACTGCTCGGAAAACCAGCAAATCCACGTAAAAACTGTCCATGGAGGGCTGAAGGATTAAACAAATTATTGTTTAATAATTTGTATTAGTAGTCTTATCAAATTCATTTGTTTTTCTGGGAGAGAAAGTTAGACAGCAGAGGAGGCATGGGCATGAGATGTAAAAATATGTTGTTTCAAGGTGATCTGGTTTTGATCTTTTCCTTTTTTCAACTTCTATTTGGAGACAGAATTTCTCCTTCAAAATGTATCTGCTTTAAAAGCAAGTTTTTAAATAGAAAGGGGATTGAGTGATAGGGAGGAAGGCTAGGGCTAAATAATGAAATAATACAATTCTTAGATTCTGTTTGAATGTAATGCTTCATCTGCCAGGAAATGATCACTTGATTTGTTTTTTGTTTAAGCAAAAACAGTTACGCAAGTTGTAGTTTTAGGAACCGATTCCTCCCCCCGCCCCCCCCCCCCCCCCCCCCTTTTTCTCTCCTTATTTTTATCCACTGAAGCAAAATACCTATTGCTTCCACAATCTACTGATCTGTGTTACACAGGGAATATTCAGAAATGATGTTGTCTTTTGGTGGTGATTTGATGAGCAAAAGGATTGAGGATCATTTTCTGCAATAGAAATAATGACTTTACCAACACTGTATAGTCGAAGGCTTCTTATCTAAATATCGTCAGAGAATGACTACTAATGTTCAAACCCCAAGATAAAATCGAGAGTTTTCTGGCATTACTAGGAGAAAGAACTGAAAAAAATTCTTTTTTTCCATTTTTCTTCCTCTTGCTTTTTTTCATTTCTTAGTTATCCCAACATGCTGTATACCTGTCTTTAAATTTACATACATACATATCAACTGTGTAGTGTCCAGAATTAATACAGATACACTTATCTTTGTATGCAGGAATGGGGAGGAAGTGTTAGTCTCTTAAAGTAAGTGTTTTATTTTTTCCTTTTACTTTAAATTCACTTTACTGCTTTTGCTGTGAAAATCAGTAAGGGGAGCATGATTTAAACTGGCTGCTCTGTTCTCTCCCATTATGTGGCTATGCATATAATATTTGCAGCCACTTAAAAAGGTATTATACATGTTATTTAGAAATAGTTATTCCATTAAATATTTAATAATGTATACATGAAAACTGATCCAGAAGAGAGTATATGAAAAAAGTTTTTCTTTGGCAGTAAAGTGGGTTATTTTAGTGGGAAAATGAGATCTTTTTTTTTTCTCCTTGACTGCAGGGAGAGATGGGTCTGTGCAGCCGGCCCGTTAAATGTGTAGCCCATATGTGCACAGTGAAGAAAGCTAACAGTGAGGTGTGAATGCGACTGGCAGAGATCGCCGTGCCTGCCTGCCCTGTTCTTTTGTCATCTGCAAGGGTAGCTTCACCCTGCCCTGGGAGCTTGCACCTTTGTGTTTCCTGGGCTGCCCTGCTCTGCACAGGCTGAGTGAGCATGCCGGCTACCCTTGGACACAGCTCTTGTGGAGCAAGCATCCCTTGCTTATCCCAGTAGACTATACCAGTGGCAGCCTCTAGTGATCTCCTCCTCCTCTTGTTTATAAATTTGGGTAAAATGCATGGTAAGAAGGTAGGAAGAAAAGTCATGACTCAAGTTAAATAGAGTGTAGGTTGTTGCCTTGGGGGTAGGAGGAGAGGATGGTTTGTGGTCTGGAGGTGTATTCCTGTAGAACTGGGAGGTGGCTGGCCGTCATTCAGAGAGGGGAGCAGCAAGGCATGGGCATGAGGAGGAAGGCGGCAGTGATGTGGCACTGAGTGAGTGGGTGAGCAGGCACTGACCAGCAGAGGTGCTTGATACGGGGGATTCTCATCTGGGGTTGAAAGCGTCTTACGGACTGTGATGAATCTGAGCTCTATTTTAGCAGGAAGGAAAACATTCATTTATTTGCAAGCTAAAAATTAAAACTGTTTCCCTTGTACAGAAGGAGGCCTAAAGGGCTGGCAACAAGATTGAGACCATTTTCTGCCTGGGGCAATTGTTTTGGAGGGTTCTGCTACCTCAGTGAGGCTGAGGGAGAATATGCATCAGTCTTGCCCATCAGCCTGTCAAGTCTACCCATCTCTTGTGAGATACTGCACTGCTAATTCCCTTTTCCTGACTGGCAGTAAACACCTCAGCCATGATAATAGCATAATTTTGCAGTTCTACCAAGTTTGCTTTAAAGTTTTGGTTGTGACAGTTAATATTTTCCTTCAGTACAAAAATTACTCGAAGGATGCTTTGGGTATGACATTCCTTTTCTTTAAATAAGGCACATGCAGGTACGCAACACAGCTAACGCAGTATGAAGCCTTTTGTACACTACATACCTGGGTAAAAGCTGGCTTAAGTCCTTAATGTCTTGAAGCTAGTACCTCCATTTCATTCCGGTTTGTAAAGAGCTTACATTAGCACAACCTAAAGACAGAGAATTTCCATTACAAACTGTTATATTGCTTTCTATAAATTAACAGTATTCTTCAGACATTTCCAAATGAGGGGCCTCCAGATCTTCAGTTCTCCTTTGGCCATGCAATGAAAAGTATTTCACCTCAGAGTAACAAGAGGTAACACCTCAGAGGTTACATCTACACCACAAATGTGACTGGTCACACTGACTGGGACCCTTATTGCATGAGCTGTTATGGTGAGTTATTCTGTGATAAACTGTAAACCAGGGCCATCACTAGGGGAACACGAGAGCTGTTTTAATGCTGACAGGCTCCTCTGGCTGGATTTTCATCCACCGTAAACTCAAATATGAAATGGAGAAAGGAGACTGTTTTTTTCCAGGTGGACATGCATTACGATGAAGTGCTGCCCATCAAAAAGGTGGTCAGAAAAGCTGAACTGCCTCTGCTCAGAGAACTACAGACCTGAAGATGTGCTGGAGTATCCTATTGGGGTGGTTGTGTTGCATCACCTTTTTACTCCACATGTTTTTTTTTTTTACTTTTTTTTTTAACCAATTAGTAAAGGAAAATATTTCAAATGGTTTTGAAGTTTGGATTATTTCAGTATTTTAAGCATCTCAGACTTTTGGGATAATTCTTTAGTAATAAAGTTTCTACTCAGAAGGTCTTTATTTCTTTGCAGTTTGTACCTGTCTTAAGACCTGCAGTATGAAACAACCAATAATACTCCATGTCTCCAAATGAACAACAGACTTTGGGGGAGTAAAATAGACTTTCATTAAGATGCAGATACCCACAGTGCAACCCACGTCCCACCACCTGAGTGAGTGCCAAGAGCAGGGAATAGTTACTGGCTTTGGGAAATGAGTGTGTCGGCAGAAACCAGATTGAGGCTTTTTCTCCAGGGTGACCTTTGAAATCAATCAGGTTGTGAAAACGATAAACCTCACAAGGCTGCCGTCTTTGTGTTCCTTTTGCTGTGCTAGTGGTGCTCCCTCGGTGCTGAGGTTTACTCTGGTTCCCTGTGCGAGTAGGGAGAGGAGGACACATCTGGATTACTGGAGGGTCATTCTGCCTATTCTTTCGGGAATGCATGTGCATGCAGTGTCTTCATCTTCCTACATAAGACTTCGGGAAGTACTGTTATTTGTATCTTATTACCTCCTTCAGTATGATGTTATTAGTTGAAATCCCCAGTCAATTACTGTGTATTTGTGGTACAGTGGAGAATACTGGCAGCAGTACAGGTTGTACCTTATGCTGAAATAGCATCTTCGGTAGATTCCAGAGATTTTCCAGTATTGGCACCATGTTCTGAATAAGGCACCATCTCAGTGTATCTTTATTTAATGATATTCCCCAGAACTGCAAATGGGTCTCTGGATTCCTTTTCTGCTCACACATATGTAGAAGCTGTGCATATGTGGGTCCAAGACACCTGGGGCTTTGGGAGATGATTAGAAATGACAGTCTTTCCTCCCTTTATGACCGTGGGGGATATTTTAGCTCTTTGCATTGGAACATGAAATAGAATTTAGGAAAGAAGAGAGAAGTGGTGAGAGCACTGAGCTCTGGAGGAATAGGGTTCTGGTACAGGGACGTGTACCCAGGGAAGTGATCATCCCCCTGTACTCAGCATTTGTGAGCCTACACCTTGAATAATGTGTTCAGTTCTGGGCCTCTCACTACAAGAGAGATACTGAGGTGCTGGAGCAGGTCCAGAGAAGGGCAACGGAGCTGGTGAAGGGCCTGGGGCACAAGTGTGATGAGGAACAGCTGAGGAAACTGGGGCTGTTTAGTCTGGAGAAGAGAAGGCTCAGGGAGGACCTTATTGCTCTCTACAACTGCCTGAAAAGAGGTTGTAGTTAGGTGGGGGTCGGTCTCTTCTCCTAAGAAACAAGTGACAGGGCAAGAGGTTATGGCCTCAAGCTGCACCAGGGGAGGTTTAGACTGGATATTAGGAAAGATTTCTTTGCAGATAGGGTGATCAGGCATTGGAACAGGCTGCCTGGGAAAGTGGTGGAATCACCGTCCCTGGTAGTGCTCAAAAAACATGTAGAGGAGGCCCTTAGTGACATGGTTTAGTGGTGGTCTTGGCAGTCCCGGGGTAATGGTTGGACTTGATGATCTTAAAGGTCTTTTCCAGCCTCGTTGATTCTGTGATTTTATGGTTTAGTACAGGAGTGTTGGTATTAAACAACAGTTTCTTTCACCAGAAGGCACATCACTGGGGCTGTTGTGATAACGTACCTCTTAAGGTGTCTACAGTGCCACAGGAAAAAAACCAATGAGGCCTGGGTGTGCTGGTGTGCTGCCTTCCAGCTTGATGGGTTGAGAAGCGCTGTGAGCTACTTACTGGCGGATGGATCTCAGGAGGTACTACAGCTTTCCACCATCTCATGAGGGTGTTTGCAATGCTACCAGTGCTTAAGACTATTGGATCTTGCAGTGTCTGGTGGTGTTCCTTAAAATCCTTTACTGGTTTTGGCTGGGATAGAGTTAGTTCTCTTCATAGCAACTCCACAATTTCTACGTGCTGTGATTACACAAGAATCTTAGGTGCAACGTAAAGAAGCAGTAAACTTCTGGGAATACCTCAAAGCATGGTGGTGTGTGCTGCAAACCTCCTCAAAAAGTGAATAACTCTTTCCAGTCTTTGCCATGTGCACAGAAATTTATCATTCAAATTAAAATATAGTTCTTTCTATCTTTCAGTCTTTTGTTCACAAACTGACTAACGTGAAGATGAAAATGCTAACAGGATCAAAAAAGGATCTGGCTTTGTAAGAAAATAGGCTCAGTTCTAGGAAGGTGTGGGCTAAGAAAACAAATCTGGGTTCATCTCAGCATAATGTGGGCTCATCCACAGTACAAGGGAAAATTGTTTTTTCTGAGTCTGGTAACAGTTCCTGCTTGCTCTGAGTCATCTCCTCTAGTGGTGAACTAGTCTTTTTTTTTTTTCTCTTTGTTTTCTGTTGATAGGAAATGTACCATAGTTCAGTAACCAGCAAAGCTTTATTTAGACTTGTCAGAAATGCAGAGTTGTTTTGCTCTTCCTGGGAAGAAAAGAGGGAGATGAGGAATCTGAGAATCAGGTTATCAACTGCAATGAGTGTCAGCCAAGGAAAAAATTGTATTGAACTCAACTGAATGTATTTGATTTTACAGTGCTGCCCAAATTAGGGACTGGGATTATTAAAATGTGTTTTGAAAAGAAGTATTGCAACCTTAAAGATACTATTCTCTGTCTCTCTCTAGTAGATTGATTTGTAAGGGAAGGGTAGGGTTTGATCCATTGCCTTTTGCCTGTTTGTGAGCCATGGGGGAGAGCTGAACCTAAAGCGCAACAAACCTTCAGTCTTTGGTCTACTGCATATTCTTAAATATATGTGTGCATGTACATTTACATATGGATAATTCTACTTCCTTATGATTTTTAAATTTAAAATTGCTAAAACACAGGTCTTGCCTCCTTAACTGCTTCATGGTGGATCTAGCTCTTACCTGAATGTCATTAAAGATATTAGGATTGAGCCTATGGAAATTGTGTGGTCTTGTATGGATCTGGATTTGCTCTTGCAATAATGCAGCTACGGAGAGCAAAGGACTTCTGAGTCAAATTGCAGAGGTAACAGCAACTCTATCTTCACATACTGCATTTATGTTCAGTTAGTGGCACCAGTTGTTGTTCAGGTGAACCACCCCCCAAAAAAGTCCTTAACCCCTCTCTTTCCTCAGCAATGCATGCTTTTCTGTTCAGCTAGTTAGTCTCTGTCCTAGTAGTTTTTCCCTTGTTTGTGATCTTTTTCATGGAAGTCAAGAACTGAATGTCTGGTGGGAGGAAAGAAAAGGCAGAAGGCAAGCCAAAAGTAGTAATTCAGTGACAAAACGTTCTGCTAGTCTCTGTACAGTGTAAGGAAAACCCCAAAAGACACACAAACTAAAGAGATTAAGCTGTTAAACTGAATAGACCAGAATATGAATCTGCGTTCAGTTTAGGGGTTGGTTTGTGCAGCACAGCGTGCTGTGTGTCCTTATTTTTCTTTGGACTTGAGACCCATGATTTTTCAAATCTACTTGTAGTTAACACAAAGATAGTTGGCTACTGTATGTCTGCAGTCTTAGCCAGACTTTCTGTGCTCTATGTTGTGTGTTACTGTGAGTAGGCAGGATATTCAGATTCATACAAGGCCAAACAATGTCTGTAGGCTTAATTCTAAGCCTATTAGCCTCTACAATGCCATATTAGCAATGCTCTTTTACAACCTTTAAAATGTGCTTTATGTATTCAGTTGCAATGCCATGTTACTGTGCTTTTTTTCCTGCTCAGTGGACTCTTTCTATGTGGCTTACAGGCAAGCATTGAAGCTGGGTGAGTTAAAGGAGTTTGGAGAACTGGCATCTTTTTAAAAACAGGTACAGCTTTTTCCCCAAAGAAAGGAAACATCTACTCTCCCTCTCCTCTCCATTTGAAAACATCACAATATAAATCCAAGAAAGGCTTCTGGAGGATAGGGACCAAAGGCTGTCTGCCCAGATGCCTTGCTCTCCTTGCTGGAGGTGTTGAGAGACAGGTTGTATCAGTGGCATTGGGCTAGCTGGAAGCTAACAAAGAAGGTTGAAAAGCAAATGTTTGTGTAAAGTTCTGGTCCGTTTACTCGTGTTCAGCTCCTTGTAGGTCATGAAGTGGCAATACAGTCACTAAGTCCAGAACTGGGGCAAGATGATCCAGGCATTGTTTGTGGTGGTTAAAGAAACATGTGCAGTGGAGAAAAGCACTGCCTGTTGAGTACACTTGCATTCGTATTCCTTAGCAACTGAGGCGAATACACTAAAGCCCCAATATTCTTCCTGTGAGGCTGAGGTGGAAGCACGTTACGGGTCCCCACTAGCAGTATCTGTCTATGCTGGCTCTCTGGGAGGCACTAAATTATAGACAGAAGCTGTAATGCCAGTGCCAGGCTGCGGGATGGCAGAGAAGCAGCCAGTGTTTTTCCAGAGAACCTGGGACTCACAGAGGCAGCTGCTATCCAAAGCAAGAGGAACAGCGGTGGTTTTAGGATGGCAAAGCAAACCTCCAGGCATGGGAGCTGCTAAGGAATCTCTAATCAGGGAATAGGCTGAGTTGTGATTTCATGCAAAAATGGGGAAAGTGCTATGCTTTTGGCTTTTAGTGGGGATGATGTTAATGAAGGAGCAGGTGCTGCAACCTTACAGGTATTGGGGTTACTGTATAATACTGCTGAGAAAAGTAGCCTCGGTGTGATGGTGCCTCTCAGGAGAGGACAACCTGATGGAGGGTAAAGCTGGGCTTCAGGCTGATGGCTGACAGGGTTATGAAGAACAAGTGCTAAGATCTGTTTAATATCCTGGATGCAGTAGCCTTTCTGTCATGAGTTTTCATGACTGAAAAGACTTTGTTTTCATGCCATGGAAGTGATGCTTAGAGGAGTGGTTCTCTCTCTTTGTTCATGTATTACTCCCTGTTATCCAAGGTAAATGCAGACTTATCCCAAAAATGGCAAAATAAAGATATTTTGCAGAGCTAAATGTGGTTTTCCTCAATGGAGGTAACAGTTTTAAAAGTAATACCGAAAATGTAAAAAAGACTTGTTTTTGTAATATTTTGTCCCTCCTTTGCTTCGTCACCCTCCTGTTTATTTGTGGTATTCATGTTCTATCATGTAACAGTTTTAAAAATAATCCCCTCAAGTCAATAACATCAACCTTTTTTTTTTGTTGTTTTTCTTTGTTTCCTCACCCATTATTGGCTGTTTTTTCAAACAGAATAGGGGGGTGGAAAATTAAATAAAGACTTTCAAAATAACAAGCTCCAGAAAATTTTATTTAATTTGTGGGTTCATTCTGTTCTCTCTCACTCTTCCCTCCCCCCCCTTGTCTTTTTTTTTTTTTAGAAGACCTTTATTAATTTAGTCTAGTAACTTAGTGCCCATATTAAATTAATCTAATAAAAGTCAGGGTCCTCACATAACGTTTCCCAAATGTGAAGCAGCATCTATTACATGAGGCACAATCTTTTTACAGTAAAATGTAAACCCGATATGCAGAATTACAAGGCATCAAACTGTTTGGTGTATGTTATTTAAGTCAAATACTTCAGTACAGTCATGCTGGAGGAAAGGAATGGGCAACGCTAGCATTCAAAAAATTAAAAACTCAAACCAAGCTTCATATATCAAAGCGATTTTCATCTGTGAAAGTACTCTGAAGTTCAGCAATTAAACCTTGTAACACTAACAGTCTTTGTATTGATATATCTACTTACATCCATGTTTCTATAAACATTTTAATATATAATCAGATAAATATCATTTATATAGACTGCGCATGTATGTGATTATATAAGTCTGTATTGATACAGAAGTGCAAGCTAGAAAGGCTAGATGTGTTTAAATTGACCAGCTCATAGATGCGTTGTTGCACCACAAAATTGCATTCTGTAAACCACCATTGGTACAGATAGTTTGTGACAGCATTTTAAACCAGCAGCAAAGGCCTCCAGCAGCAGCAGTATGAGCGGGTTTGCATTGCAGAGCTGCAGGTAGCTTGGCTGTGCCTTTCCCTGGGTGAAGGTCACCCTGTTGTGCGGAGCCCCGAAGCCGCACAGGTCTCATGCGCTGGGGTGCAGCGTTCGTCATTCCGGGAGCGTGGGTGTTCCTGCTGATTTGTGGATGTGTACATCACAGTGTAATCACATAGTTTATTCCTGTTCTCTCACTGAATTATTTATTATGGCCTGAAGTGAGGAAGGAGGGAGATTCTTTTGTATTGGCATAAACATAGGATTATGTTCGTTGTGTGCTTTCAGTCACTAAATCACCAATATGTCAATTGGCATAATACAGTCTACCTCACAGGGATGTTACAAAGCTCAATTAATTAATGCTTTCAAAGTGCTTTGGGATCCTCTGATGAAAGGTGCTTTAGAAGCGCAGGGGAGGATTATGCTGATTATTTTTCCTTTCTATTACCCCAATAGGTCACTGATAGAAATTCAACAGTATAATATGGGCAACCTTATAGTGATGGGCAAAGGCAGTATAATGTTTTTAGATTTCCCTAAGAGCTAGAAAATAATAATATAATACAAAAATTAATATAATCAGGGTTGGGTTTGGTTTTTTTTTTAATTGTTCCTGTTGCCTTTTTCTCCTTTCTGCTTGAAAAGTCATTCCCTTTGCTGGATTAACAATAATAACTACAAATTATGCCTTTATGTTGTTACAGTTTGATGATACGCTACAGTCAGGGTACAGGTTAGAAACACAGGCTGAGTTATTACGTACCACAGGGTAGTGATTTCCTGCAAACTGATTTATGGATGAATAATTCTATGTACTTGTTACATGGGACAGGCAGTTTTTAATTTCTGTAACAAAGCACAGCTGAACAAAGGAAAATTACATGCTATGGCATAGGGACAAGGTGGAGGATAAACAGATGCAATCAACGTCACAAGAGCCTACCCATCTCAAAGGGGGAGCTGTCAGTAGTGGCGGATGGATAAATGACTTAATAGTTGCAGAAGTGGGGGTTTATTGAGCGTTTCACTGAGGTGTTTCATTTGGAGATGTAAAAGGAATCAAAAGTGTTTGGGTGCTAACGCTAATTTCTTCTTAGTTTCTGTTGTGTTGTTAAGAGCTGCTGTTTAAGAGTAAGATGTTTAAACAAATGGAACTCAGAGCATGGCAGCAAATACTGGTTGTGTTTGTCAGCCAGCCTTCTGTTTGCAGTTGGCCACTTGGGCTGTGATTCTGTGATGCAGGAAAGCGAGGACTAGGACACCTAGTACAGCTCTGGAACGCCACAGCCACGTGAGGCATGGCTCTGGTCCAGTACAACTCTGCAGATTCAAATTTGCTCAACACGTTTTCAAGGTGTAAACATAGCCCAGAAGATCTTATGCTGGGTTGGTCACTGCCTATTCCCTCAGCCTGTCTGAAGCTCACATAAACACGGTGGTGTTTGCTGTGTCTGACTGTACAGGCACATCTTCTTGCCTGAGCTGGATGTAACTTGTACTGCCACAGCCTGCAACATGTTAGTGAACATGGAGCTGTAGTGTAAGAAACAAGCTTTGCATTTCTCCAATTTCCAGCCTGAATGTGTCCATCAATTCACAAGGAGAACAATTGTCTGCTTCAACACCTCACCCTATATGAGTCTCAGCAGGTTATGTTTGCTTATGCTGTAGAAAATGAGAGATTTTGGTGTTGTGCAACAGGGATTCGATTGGTTTATCTGCTTAGTGTTGGCAAGTGCTTTTCTTGACAAAGTTTGGTAAGGAATCAGTGTTCTCTGCTATCCTTCTTTTTCCCCTTTATCCAAAGAACACAAAATTCCTTCTCTAACCCTCTCTGTACATATTTGGGCAAGTATTACTTGTGATTCATTTTGTAGCTGTCTCCAGAAAAATGTTGAGGTGGGGGTGGTGATGCTGATAGGAACTTCCAAAGTGTTCTTCATTTGATCCCTCAGTTTTAACCCTAGCAGATGAGGATTTTAAATAAATTGAATTAATCCCGCGTAACCTACATACAAGCATCCATTCAAGATGTAACTCAGATATGCTCATAATTTGTGAAAGGTGATGTCAGGAGTCTAACCATGGTGGTAGCAGGAGATACTTTGTGAAGGGAACCAGTGAGAGTGTGAGGCATGTTGTGGACCTGTTTGCTTTGTTTAACTGCAAAAAGGAATTTGGAAAATGCCAAGAAGTGTCATAGCTAGACTATGAGATATATACTCTAAACCCTAGATGTGGCATTCTTAGAATGAGGGTACTGTGTGGTTGTCTGTCCATTTGCAAAGACAAAAGAGGCTCCTAGCCCATACAGGTAGATAATATTTACTAGGTATCGAGATCAGCCATGAAGTAGCTGGTCAAGCCTTACGTTCAATGTATTGTTCTACTTTGATTTGCATAGTTATCACATTCTTCTCCAAAGGAACTGCATTTTCAATGAAACTGAATTGCAAGCACTCTGGCAGGGTGGCACTTTGTTGGCCTGTGTGGAACAACAGCAGTGAATTGCAGTGGTTGTTATGTACGAACCTGACACTCGAGCTCACTGAAGTTTGCCACCAGTGTGCCCTGGCATTCTTGTGGGTAAAGGCTGTTACGCAAGTTTATAACTGGGTTACTCTTTCTTTTTTCCCTATCTGCATTTTGAGGAAGCTGAAGCTTTAGCTTAATAAAAGGTCTGTCTTAGAAGGACATGCCATTCAAGAACCACCAGCCAGCATGGATAGAGAATCTCTTCTAAAATATGAAGGGGTTGGGGGGTGAAATCTTTTGAGACAACTGTTTTGTCTGTTTATTGTCAATTAAGACTGACTGGCCTGGGCTGCGTTCAGCCATTTCTAGATGAGTTCTTGGGAGCTGTTCTAGTGTACAGCCATTTCTCCAGTGTGTGCAAGCTTTGAAATATGTTGAACTTCCCCTTCAAAAAACTTATACAGGAAAAGAGTCCATAAGGATCATTGATAGTGGAAGGAGAACCAGACTCATTAACAGAGGAGTTTTGTGAACTTACGAAAGATGTGCTTTCAGGTTTCCTGAGCAATCCGGTTTGCTGCACATTATCTACACACAATTTTGAGCAAGTCTGGAGGTGAGAGAGGAGTGATATTCCTGGAGCAGTAGTACATTCATTAATAACACAGTTAGTGACATCTATGACAATTGCTTATTCCTGTCCCCACTTCCATGTCTCAGTTGTGGCAGGATAAAAGCTCAGTCAGGCCAGTTAAAATGATCTCTTTAAAGACCAGAGCTGAACCATTTGAAGCCAATGAGAGGAACAATAAAAAACAATGTATGTGGAAGCAACCCCTTACTACCAGGCTGTTCTCATCTTGGGGTTGATATTACACTAGAAACACCCAGTCCTGGATGAGAAAGGACCTTTTTACAAGGAAAATTTTGGTCCACTCAGGTTTTACTGAGGTGTCACAGAATCACAGAATGGGTTGGAAGGGACCTCAAAGATTATCCAGTTCCAACCCCCCTGCCATGGGCAGGGACATTTACCACTAGACCAGGTTGCTCAAAGCCCCGTCCAACCTGGCCTTGAACACTGCCAGGGATGGGGCAGCCACAACTTCTCTGGGCAACCTATGCCAATGTCTCACCACCCTCACAGGGAAGAACTTCCTAATGTCTAATCTAAATCTCCCTCTGTCAGCTTAAAGCCATTGCCCCTTGTCCTGTCACTACGTGCTCTTGTAAAAAGTCTCTCTCCAGATTTATTGTAGGCCCCCTTTAGGTACTGGAAGGCTGATATAAGGTCTCCCCTGAGTCATTCAGGGATGTCTTCTAGCGTGCAGAGAATAACGTTTGCTCAACAAGCTGGCATCATCTTCCCAAATGCAACCCAAGAGTTGCTTTAAGTACAGTGCCATGAAATAAACCACCTGTGAAATCTGCTGAGGAGCTGGATGGAGAGCATGGCTTCTGGCTATCATTTGGACCAGCTTAGTGTGCTCTGGAAAAAAACTTCACACGTCATATCACACCGGCTGAAAAAACAGCGTACATCAGCAGTGCTGTAACACGGAGTAAAGGACTTGCAGCAGGTGCTAACGTGCAGAGGCACCGAGCGTTATGGTAACACCTGTGTTTGTCTAAATCCAGCCAAAACAATTTCCTCTCCAGTTGTAGAGGAGGATTAAAAAAAAGAAATAAACCCCACCTCACTTCCAGTAGTAGCAGACGTTTCCTGTAGAGCAATTCATGTAGGATTTCCCGTGGTGCACCCTGGCTGCACTGTGCTGTTTCTCTATAAACCCTTCTTAGTCTGGGGACATCTTTGGTAACTTCAGTGACCTCCGACCATCTCTTTGTCTCTTGCCAGGATTGCCAGGCCCGAACAGTTGCAGATGGTGTGCTCTCCGAGTGCTTTCCTTAATTGAATGAAAAATAAAGCCTCTTGTAAACTATTACCAATTTAGATGTGACTTATGGGGCACATATGATGCTTATTTTTTCAATTACATGAAAACTTGGCGTGGTTAAACATAGGAAGCCAAGTGTTCTGTGAAGCTGGTATAGATTTCTGGATTTTTAGGTGATTTTTGCTTTAAATTATTATATAGCAGAAGGGGGTGAAGGAAGTCAGCAGCTAAACTGTGTTTTCCCAGCATGTATTACACTCAGTGGACCCTTGATGCTCATTTCATGACTAATATATGCTGTACTATATGCATTTCTTGTTGTCACCAGAGATAACATTAAGTAAACTATCCCCTTAAGAAAAACAGCTTTTCTTGGCAAGTGGAATATGACTCAAGGAGCCAGCACTGGAGACATACGGTGCTGTGAATGAGTGCTGTGTGTTACTTTACTGGATCTGAGTCCAGGCACTATTTATACTGCAGCATATTCAGCACCAGATTGTTAAATCTTAATACTGAAACAGTGCATCATTTAAATGTTTTTGTTCTGTTTATGTCCCATTTTCAAGCATTGGATATCAAGCAGCACTTAGTAACTTTTTGTTTCATTTGGACAAGATCTCCCCCTGCCAAAAGCTTTCTAATCGGCTCTTGAAATATTAGCCCATCTGTACCAGCATATTACAGTGAAACTTTGTGCCACTGAGGATGAACGAGGGCACTTCCAGCTTCTTTCAGTGTGTGGTGATAGAATACCTTGCAAAGCAATATGTCAGTGGTAAATGCAAAGATCTAAGTTCTACAAAAAAGGAGTTGTACTGAAATTACTTTCTCTTCAACTATGTAGGAACGGGGAAAAAATATTCCGTAGCAGGTAATTCATGGGCTTGTAAGCATTGTGTTCTGTTACTGTCACTGTGCAATAAGCTTTGTTTCACTGTTTCAGAGGAGGTACTTATGATCATATTTGGGAGATCAGGATAAAAGACTTTTGCAATTTATTTCAGTTTGGTTAGTTGCAGAAGTGGTGAATAGGTGGGACTAGAAAGTGAGGAGGAGAGGGTTGAAGTTTCTTGACATCACAGCATCTTTCCAGATACCCAAAGAGGGTTCTTGGACGTCGTGTTATCGCAGAGGAAGTAGTTTTGTATGTATTAGTGTCTTAGTGTATTTCTGGCAGTAGGGTTTACAGATGGTCTTTTTGAAGATCAAAAAGTATATAAGCAAACCGCAAAAGGCGTCATTTGAAATGGGAGAAAAGGTTATTGGTGTCTTGTAGGATGGTGCTGAGAAAAGTTACGTGAGCAGAACAGTGAGGCAGTGGGAACATAGTGGAGGAGGGAATAAAAGCAGTAGCTGGTGATAGTGCAGAACAAGGCTGAAGTGCTTTGTTCTCATGTAAGATGGCACTGTGGTTTTCTTTGTTTGGCATCTTCCTGGAAGTCATTCCTGGGTATTAGTCATTGTTTTTGGTGTGGGTGGGCCCTCTGCAATTGTCTAAACAGAAATAATACCTCTGCACCAAATGGTTTACCATCCAAGTTTACAGTCTTTGTGACAAGCTCATACAGAAGAGGTGATGATCCCTATTAAAGAATGAACAGAAGTAGAAATAGAACTTAGAGCATTCTCCCCCGCCCCCAAAATGCTATTTTGGATCTGTGGTCAGCAGCTTGCAGTTGTTTTTTTCACAAAGAAAAGCAACTGTCTGCATAGTGCAACTTCTAGCTGGGAGTGAACTCTTCCTGCTTGGTGGATTTCCAGTGCTATCCATCCACACTGGGAATCGTACCATGCTTAGATTGTAACTGTGTGCTGAAAGCCCACACATAGGAATTTTCCTCTTCAAGTCAAAACTAATGCATTTATTTACTGAAGGGTTTTGTAGACTGCAAAATTGGGACTACAGAGTATTTAAAGCTTGTTCTAACTTAGAGAACTAGGCTTTAGTGGGATGACGAAAGATGTGAAGGGAGGAAGCCTCCTGTGCTTCCTTGAAGTAATTTAAGAGCCAGAAACATGTCAGCAGCTCTCTGCTAAGAATTTAAAATCTATTCCTACTCTTCTCCATTGTTTGCTTCAGGATTCAGTACAACACATCTTTTTGAGCAAGACTACAATAAACCTTAAGTCAGATCTTGAATTTTGTGAGCAAACAGACTTATCAAAGGGTTTAGTAAATGGCTGATAAAATATAAAGTATAATTTTTTTGTTTCCTTCTCAGGAATAATCAAGCTTGGGAGGTGGAATCCCCTCCCTCTCAGTTATGTGACTGATGCGCCAGATGCGACAGTAGCCGACATGCTACAAGATGTCTATCATGTTGTGACATTGAAAATCCAATTACAAAGGTGGGTGTTTCTGAACATCTGTCCTTCTCTATTCTCTGAGCTGCTCTGTCGATTACAGCATTACTACAGAGATTAGCACATCCTGTCTTCATTAATTTCTGGTCTTCTGATGAAATGAAAAGAAAAATTAAGAGAAGGGTGGGTCACCTGGCAGCTTTTGGCTGCATGTTCCAACTGATTTGTATGTTTTCTGAAGTAGCAATATGGTAGTAGGGAGGGGAGGGGCAGAAACTCGGTTAAGTAAAGATATGGGGCCTTTAAAGGCAGACCTTTCCACAATTCCTAATTTAATGGATTATTGAGGCCTTACTGTATCAAAACAATAAACTCCTTGCCTTTGTCCAGGACTGCTTTGTGAGCATCCAGGTCTTCCTCTTGGGGAGGAGGGGAGCTTTTTGACTTTTCTTTTTCCTCCAGTGGCCTTCCCAGTGAAAAAGCAAAAAGATGAGGAAGGGATTTGTTGCTACATATTTTCCTTCCTGCTAGTTCTGATTAGGAAAGCAAAAGCTCCTGATGCTTTTACACTTACTTGCCCCCGCCCCCCCCGCTTTTTCTCCCCCTTTCTGTCTATTGACCTTCAGAAGAGTCCTCAAGTAGTTACTGATGTCTGCATAAGTTGTTGCGGCAGGTCCCTGGCAGTGCATGGCATACTCTAGATCTGCTGGTAAGCCTGCATTGCACAGTCTGCTGTAGCTCTATGGCCAGGAAAGAGGCAAAAATAACAGACAGCCCGGAATAATTTGCTCACAACTCTTTGAAGCTCAACTTGAAAGAAGAGGGGTCCACTGGGATGTATGTGTGTGTCCTTTGGTGGCAGGTACATATCCTCCAACTGTTCAGTTCAATTTGTAATTTGGAAGTAGCTGGTTCCTCACTGACATTAGCCTCTCAAACAGCAACATTTCTTCCTTGTTACATCTCTGATGGAGCTTGGGGTTTCCAATTCCCTCTAACAGGCCTTTCTTTGGCTTTATATACTGTTACAATTTCTCAGCTAGACTGCATCTCTGAAGCATAGTTGTAAAAGAGCATCTAGAGCCTGTAGCTGCTATAAAACTGGAGTGCAGTAACTCATCTCCTCAGAAGTACGAGCTACCAGGAGTCCATCTAACTTATTGTCACATATGTGTCGTTGGAGGGTATCAGTCCAAGATCAAGGTCTCATTCTTTATCTTCAAAGTGCTTGAATGCCTGGATGCCGTGTAAATAGAAGATAGCCCGTGTCTTTGAGATAAAGATGGTCATTGACTACTTCAACTCCTCAAGTGTAACTGAACTTTCAACTTTGAGGGTAAAGCCAGGCTATATAGGCAGAACAACCTCAGAGGTTGATTGGAGAGCATGCATTAAGTCTCTCAGGCATGAATGGCAATGGCAAGCTTCTCCCAGCTTTCTGATGTGCTTCTCAGGTCTGGCCACGTGTATGTAAGACACAAACTGTAAGCTTGTTAAATTGAAAGAGGCACAAGCCACAGGAAGTCAAAAGCTTCACTAGATATGCAGATGTTGTAGAATGAAAGTGAGAATGAACTACACGTGACAGATGCTAGGCATATGGCTTAATGTGTTTCTGAAAGGCTCTTGGATACTTCAGCGTTGAGGGCAGTTATAAGAACCTGTATAACATGAAGATTGTTGTTCAAAGCCTCACCTCCACACAATGAGGGCCCTTACTCTTTAGGGATTTTGTCAGTGGCAGTGTGGTATGTACATTTATTTTTCTGTCCCAGCAGGAGTATCTTTGTCTGATGTTTCTTTGCTCTCCATCAGGCCCCAGAGGGAATGGTTATACACACATATAATACCATAGTAGGATTAGCTGATATTCTTCCCATGTCCTGTCATTCTCTTAGTTGAACTACGCATCTTCTGGGAGTCAGGCTTGGTGCGGAGGGGAAAGAGGGAAGACACACCTTGATGGGCTGGGTAAGCAGGCAACTTCAAGGTTGTGCTCACTGCTTGAAGGTCTGTAGCACTTGTATGCAAAGAGTAAGCATCTGTGAAGGTAATGTTTCTATCTACTTTTTGCTTTCTGTTTTAACAGTTGTTCAAAGTTGGAAGACTTGCCAGCAGAGCAGTGGAACCACGCCACAGTTCGCAATGCCTTAAAGGAACTGCTCAAAGAGATGAATCAGAGCACATTAGCCAAAGAATGCCCTCTCTCACAGGTCAGTGTTTTTAACAGGCTTAGGGAAAGCCAAATTTAAAAGATCTAAAGTTCGTATTTGTTCAGTAAAGGGCTTAGGTGAAACAATCCCATAAATACCAAATAGGTTTCTGGTTTTCTTCAGAAAGGAGAAATTCTAATTAATATGGAAAAGATCATACCATATTTTCTTAGTGTGTTGCCAGGTGGAAATTATGAATGAATTTGTTGGGTTTTATCCTGCTGTTCAGAGAGATATTATTAAATAAAGAAAAAATTCTTTATTTACATCTTTATATGAACCTTTTGCGATAGGACTAATGATCCTCAAATGCAAGATTTGAGTAGCTTCTTCTCTCTATCAGAGGCCTGCCTCCCCTGCTAACCCTTAGGTAGCTCATGTGAGCCTCTAACTATGATAAAAAGTATGCTCTTTTAATAGTTGTGCCCCAATTTCTAGGAAACAGCAACAAAAAATGTATGCATAGTTATGTTAAAAAAAGAACAAAAACTCAGTCTCATTCTCCATGACTGCTTTATAAACGGCAGTGGTGTCATGTCTAAGACACCGGTTCCTACAGATCTCATTAGCTCTATTTGTTCTTTGGGTTTCATTATGAGAAATTAATAAAAATTTCATGACTGAAAACTTCAGCACCCAGACCAAGTCACTTTGCTTAGGAGCGAATAATACATTACCTTCTAAAAAACCTATTAGAATCATTGGTTAATCTACAAAAGTCAAAACATCAGTAATCTCTGCTTGCTAAAAATCCATTGCTTTGCTAGCCCGTATCCAACACTTTTTCGCCTGTGGTTGCCTGCCTTGCATTGCACTGTATTCTCATCCTGCAATTTGTGATCCAAAGCCCCCGTGAACCAAGAGAATTCTTTCTGTGTATAAGCACCAGAGGAGAAATACAGAGCAGAATTTAGGTCTTTGCAATTGGTAGGGCTCCTGTTGCTCATCTTCCTTAGACATGTGGGGGTCTGCAGAATCAACAAGAATGGAAAGGCTGTGTGAGGAAAAGCCATGTAACTTACCTTGTTTACTAAACGAGTAGCAGTGACTCTACAGAGTGTAAGTGCATTGAATACGAAAGTATTCTTGCTTTCACACAGTTTAAGTGTAATTTCTTTAAATAGAATTATCTGTGGAATCTGGTCAGCTAATGATGATTGCAGCATATGGTTGTGTCTGCCCATTCTTCTTCAATATCCAGTATAACTAAACTATGCATCATTTCATATGCAGAAATCATTTGTTGTCTGGGACTTTTTCCTCCCACTTCTATTTCAAAGCCTAGCAGGTGGAAATGCTGCAGTTGGTTTACTCCTTCTATAGCCTCAGTCTGAAATACATTTACAAAATTATTGATGGCAGAACTGTAGCAGCAAAAATCTTTGCCCCAGTATTTATTTAGTGGGCAATTCTAAAAGGAGATCCTTCTGTAGAAAACTGAGCTTGCTTACTTTTAAGCACAGGTGTAAGTGACGTTGAGTTACTAAGCTTACCCTTGAACTGAGACTGCATGAATGCAGCTGCTATTATTGTTGTTATTATTTATTACTATTGCCATAAAAAGTTTCAATCTGTTTTGTTTTGGCTCACAAAATGAAGAAGATACAATGGAAGGTTGTATAGGAGCTGTCTATTACCATCATCTGAATATGCCTCTAATACAATTCCTTCTCCCAAATCAGTTTTAAAAAAATATCGTGCCAAATGTGAAATGTCATTACAACCCCCTTGTGGTTAATATATTATTGACAGCAGCAAATTGCAGAGTGGTCTCTTAGGAGTCAGACTGCAGAGTAAATGCTGCTGTTTATTAATGTGTTCACAGTGCCTCAAGTACAGCAGTGGAGAGGGGCAGCGCAGGGAGCTCTTGCCCCCACCAGTGACGGTGCTCCGTCTCTGGTTCCCGGTGCCCGAGCTCTCCATGCAGCCCAGATGGGGATTCTGATTGCCACTAATGGGAAATGTAATCATTCACTTTGATTTAAAATTGTTCTGTTTTTTCTGCTAGGTGTATTATGTGGCTGCAGCTTAGCTACCCTTAGCATACGGCTCCTGTTCAAATAAATCCCAGTTAACCAAGCTGGGGGGAAGGAGAATAGGTTGGGGGGGAGTGTGTGTGGCAGAAAGAAATCCAATTATTCCAGCATTTCCATCTTTGCATAGAGACCTCTGTCTTTCCTGTATATTGTATAACTCATTTCAACACTGGCCATTCATTTCGTCCCTTTGCTGGAGCAAGATTTCTTGGGATGTGAGTGCATTCTGTATTTTTCTCCTTGAACTTACCGCAGCGGATTTTCTTTGTGTGGCTATTTCTCAGTTCCCTCCTGGTCTAAGTAGTTTTCATTCCACATGTGTCATGGCCACACACATACCAAACATATCTGGTGCTTCATATAATCTATTCCTCCTTAAGGATTTTTCTCAGGAATAATATGCATTATTTAGAAATTTGCAATTAGTCAGTGGGGTTTTTGCCACTCTCTTCCAAACAGATATTTCCTTTCTGCAGACTTACTGAGGAAAAATACCCCTAGCGTTCCTTTACATTTAATTGTGAGGGTATGTAGTTTGAAAGTTGTCATGGTTCTTTCCCTTGCTCTACTGTCAAGCAGTTGAAGAGAATCTGTCCTGGGGTTTTTCACCAATGGTTGATTTACTATTTGATTTTACTATTTAGTTTAAGCTTTGTTTTCTCAAATAAAGGTTAATGGGTTAATATATTCTGTGATATGTAATAGCCCTCCAATTTCAGTAATGTTGATTTGTTGTAGAGCTAGAGGATTTGGTGGAGGGGGGGAAAAAGGGGGAAAAAACAAATTGTTGTGTAGACAGAGCTAAACAATTTCCCCACCCTTCCTTACTGACTGGGAATTTAACTAAAGTGACGCTAAAAACCCCGAAGTTATCTCAGCTCAGCTTTGCTCAAAATCTTTCCTTAGCAGAGGCTATCTCCATGTCAGGCTTTCAGAATACTATTGCTTGTTAAAATGACTTGGAGCAAAGGAGGATTTATGGCCAGGGAATTGCTGCTGACTGCCACAATGCTAGGTTTATGTCTCAAAATATTGATTTTAATTAGAAAATTGAATCTCAGAGATTGAAGCTGCTACTTAAAAAGGCTCTTACTTCATAGCCTTCAGACTCTACTGCAGTGCACTGTAGCAGCCTTTGAGTGGAAAATTAGAAGTTCCAATGCAGAAGAACCTCTTTACTGACAGGGAAAATACCTGTTGAAGACTGAACCAATCTGTACTACCCAGTTAGCTGAAGTCTCTCAGTTTTGCTCACAATTTTTAACTCCCCAAAACTCAAGAGTTCATGAACAGCTGGAGTCCAGTAATATTGCAGTGAAGAGGGTAGAAGGCTGGATAAATCTGGAAGAGGGAGGGGATGTTTTTGTTTCTAAAGCATTGTTAAAATTGAGTAAGCCAATATGTAAGCCTCTTAGCTTTCCAGAGATCGCCAAGATCCAATTTTGTACAAGAGCCAATTTTGTACAAGAGCCGGCAGGAGCCGGTGGGCCAGGGCTTGAACCTACAGTAGATAGCTTGTTTGAGCTGTGAGATCATCCTCACTCTCCTCATCTCTGTGCAGAAAGGTCATACAATGTGCCAGGGCTTTTTCTGAGCTTTGTCGTAAGCGAGGAAGGAGGGCATAAGGAAAATATGATTTCTGGAAAAGGTGCGTTGGCTCCCATGTGTTAGTGGTGTTAGGTTGCATTTCCTTATTGGAAATGTACATGTGCTGGGAACTATTTCGCCCTGGAAGAATTCAGAGGGGGAAAAAGGAAAGCAAAATGTTATTGTTAAAAAGATGCTTCCTTTATAGAATGGATGAAGGTAGGAGAAAACATAGAAAGGAAAAGCTACCAGTACCCAGGCTGTTTCCCACCCTATGGGCAGAAGCATCCTAGATGTAAAGTATAATTTTGATGAGGATGAGGTGCTGCAAAACAACTCCGCACCCCTGCTTCAGCTGGCTCGTACTAAGAGTCACTTAGCGGGAATTCATAAAGAGTAGAGAGGGTTGGTGGTGAAGTAAGTGATATTTCTGTTTTCTTGAGCATTTTTGTGGTTTTTGGCTGTTCTGTATGTGTAGTTCCCTTACCTCTGAATGGCACTGTTAATTTCTCTTCCGGGTGATTTTTCACACAAGGGCTAATCACACGTTTCTATAAATTATATTAAGTTAATTTATTTGCCTAACTTGTTCTGCAGTGAGTAGCATGGATGTTCTCTAGTTCTTGGCTGTGTGGTGTTGCTGCATTTGGAAACATATCTGAGACATCTGAAAAGCATTATTTGGATTATGCATGCTGAAGCATCTAATCTTACCTTTAGGACCTGGTTCCTAAATCATGCTTGTTCTCATCTGGGTGCGGTGAGTGTGTGTTCCCCAGCATGGCACTGCCTGTTGTTACGTAACTCAAGTTTAGATGTTGTAATAGTCGTAATTCAAACTAAAGTAGAATTGCCCCACCAGCCTGAGCTGCAGGTCTCAGCCTACATTCATTCTAATCTTTTTTGTATTATTATGCAAAACAATAATTAGTATTTTGTAATTTTAATTATGGCTGGGAACACGGAATGGAGAATAAACTAAATTTTTTTGGTTAGATGCTTCTTTTAAAGTCACAAATGGATGATCATGGTGCACTCGCATGTCATTCACTTTTCCTGGAATAGATTTCTAATTGTGGAAGATATTTTAAAACACTTTTTGTCTTTCTTTCTGTACTTCCAGAGTATGATTTCATCCATTGTAAATAGCACATACTATGCCAATGTGTCAGCAACCAAGTGCCAGGAGTTTGGGAGATGGTACAAAAAGTACAAGAAGATTAAAGGTAAATTGATTTTTTTTTGGTGATTTTCCAAGTTCTTGAACTTCTGCTGACAGTTTGAGACTATTTTCTTTAAGTAAAAGTGATAATAAGCTATAATAATATCAGTGAATTTGTCTACAAAGAGGGCACAGTCACAGCACATTTGAAATTAAATCTGATACTTTGCAAACAAGGCTGGTATGAAAACACAGGCCACTTACAACATACTTAAAATATCCCATTTAGTTGTGCTGAAAGATCAACTGTGTTTTGAATTAAGCTAAAACGTTCTGGAAAAAAAATGTTCCAGTATCTCAGGATTTGAAAGTTAAACTGCTATGTAAATTACCTTAGTTGCATTTTATTCATGAAAGCTAAAGAACATCCATCTATGTTACGTGTGCCCTTGTTTTCTGTTTTCAATTCTGCAAAGTGTACTGGCATTCCTGCCATGTTTTATCATGTGAATCTGGTTACAGATAGAGGATTTAATACCTGACTGTTAGGAGACCTTGCTAAATAACAAGGTGCTGCACCCACTGAAGTTAAGATGAAAATAGCCTATTGTTTATTGGTTTTTTTCTGCAATGAAATTGTGTTAGTTGTTTAGCAGTGAATGCCTGAGGCAGTAAAATTATTCTGTGTAAATTCATCCCATGCTCACTACTGAAATGTCTGATCACCTTTTAATAGTACACAAAATGATGTGACAAGCATCCCTCGTGTAGTTTGTTCTTTTATCCATCCTTTCCTTTGGGAGGACACTTGTGTGTGTACTGGACCATTTGTTTTGGTAGGTTTTTTGTTTTAAAATACACCTATGCTTTGAGCAGGATTTTGGGGCTATTCAGAAGCTTTTCCACAATACCAGCTGGCTCCTCTCTCCCCAAATGTCCATCAGCCTTGGAGGGCAGCTTTACTCTGTGATAGGTTTATTTGTAGATTTTCTCTCTGCTACACCACGGAAGGGAAGATTCATTGTCTGAATGAAGACATAAGCTGTTTTTGTTGTTTCTGCCTGTGATCCTTTCAGTGGCCAGGAAAATCATAACAGGATCCAAAACATTATGCAGAAATAGGGTAATGTCCTGTCCTTCTTGAGAAGCCGTTGTAATTTTAGTTGCATGAAGATTAGCAGCTTCAAAGAGTCTGCCCTCTTTTTCTCTTAAACAGCTGGCATACATGAGCTGTGAAAGGTTGCTTGTTTAGTTTCCATAGGACAGACTAGAAATCTGCATAATAATACCATAAAGAGTCTGCTGCTTGAGTTAGGAACACATGAAACAAAATTGCATAAAATATCAGAACAAGTTGTGAGGCATCTGGTTTTCCTCTGCACGTCTGCTCTGTCTGGAGCATACCTGTAAGAGGCTCAGGCTCGGGCTATGCAGTGGTTAGATTTTCACTAGGGGATTTAAAAAACCAGAATGTTTTATGCTAAAATGATTTGTGTCTAGAAGGAAGATTTTTCAGGCAGAAGTGGGGTAACAATGCAGATGAGGAAATGGAGGTGTTGATTTTCACCTACTAAAATAATTTAGGCTTGAAGTAAAGATTCAACATTTTAGTACATGGTGTAACCACGTACTTAAAAAAGAAACTGTATAGTTTTTTTTCTCTCTAAATTGCCATTGTGTGACTCTGAAATGTTTCTTTGCTCTAAATGGTCTCTTAATAAAAGAATTTTATTCGAAGTGCTCTAACATATCCTCTTGGTTAAAAAACAATCAAAGGAATCAAACAGCTTCAAGGTCATCACCATTTGCTTTTACTTGCCGTTCTAGGAGAACAGAGACAGGCTTCCCTCCCCCCCGCTCCTCCTTGCCTTCTTTTTTTCCAAACTGGGCAAGGGTGCCAGTTGCAGAGGCACTGGAAGCCCTTAACTGTAGTGTTCTTAACCACAGAGATGCCACTACAGGTTCTGAGTGTTTCTAGCACACTGTTGTCTTCCACTTTCTTCCATTCTTAGAGCATTGAATTCTTGAAGCTCTTACTTTTTTTACTTAGTAAGTGCACAGTTAAATTGTTGAGTGCAGTAAAAGCAGAATGAAACCTCAATCAAAAGGTCAAGGATCCAAACCTGAAGAGTTTGCCAGATAACTCTGTATCTGTGCTATTCAAAGAGACACAGCCAGTCGCTGCTGTTTGGAAGTGTATGTGTGTGTTAGTAGGAGGAGAAAAAGGAAGGTTAAGGTATGTGTGAAGTAAACACAAGCTGCTATAAAGCAGTTCAAGTAGTGTTGATTCATCAACCATATGAGTGGGAGAGAAAACAAAGAGTCTATGGCAGGTACAGTGGTGCATGGAGAATAAACAGCCATACAACTTCAGGGCAGTAATCTAAACCCCCTGGAAACAAAAAGACTTTGGCACTTCTTTGTGTAGTTTCAATTTCTCATCATTTCTGTTTTCGTCTCGTTTTGTTTCTTTTCTGTAGCCAGATATTCATACAGGACAGCTCAGTTAGTATGCAAAATCAGTGACTTCAGTTGCATGCTTTAGTCATCATGTGCTCCTTTAATAATAATTAAAAAAAAGGGACTTAGTTTTTCCATGAAGGTGGATGGATGATGCAGCAATTAATTTTTTTAGGTTGTAATCTGAATAGATTGGGTAAAACTATAGTTTAGAGTCTTTGGGACCAGCACCCATATCCATGTGTAACTCTAGAGCTGGTTATTAGAAAGTAAAAGCAAAAAACAATTCACATGGGCTGTGTCAAATGCAAAATTGGAAGGGGCTTCAAAATAACTTTATTGATGTTGCAAACTAAATGCAGCCTACAGTGTTAAATGTGTTTCCTATTATCTGCTAATGTCTGTTTTAATAAAACAGTGGGAACTAAATGGTTGCTTCTTAATCAAAACCATGATTTCCTAAACATAAGCTATGTGATTTTGTTACAAATTGCCACATATAGATCTCCTAGGTCAAACTTTTTTCCTTTCTCATAGAAATAAATAAACAGTAAAATAATTATACACTCTGGAAGATCAAAGTAATTACAACTGAAGCCAGGCAAAAATAAAAAGTTCTCTGGAAAAAGGAAAAAAAAAGGGAAAAGCATCAGGTTGCTGAGTATATAGTTAATGTTTAAGTAAATATAAGAAAGTGAACAATCAATAATTTGATATCATTAGCAACAGATGTAAAAAGCTGTATACAAATAGAATGGTATCAGATCTCAAGTAAACATTCTCAGTGTGCGTTCTGTTGAACTCACCAAAAAGACAGCTAAACTATTTATGCTTGTAATTTAAAAGAAGTTTTCAGTTGGTTCAGCTCAGCATGGTAATTTTGTCTTGTGTCAAGACGATGCTAGAATAAAATTCTGCTTGAATTTTTCCTCGCACCCTGCCCCAGCCCCTTAAGGTTTTAAGACATTCACAGTTTACTCAGTGGCACGAGAGTTAGTATACAGACAGATTCAGGAATTGGCTGGTGTGAGGATGGAGGCTTTTTGTCTCCTCCTGGCTCTGAGCCTACCACTTGGGATACATGTGAAGACGCAAGTGAATTTGTGACAGGATGTCCACTCTTTCCAATCTCCTTGGGATACACATATACATTTGAAGGAGAGCTTGTATTAACACAGTTTGAATGCAAGATGTACAGTAGTTGGGAAACAAAAAGCTGACAGTTCTTCTGTGACCATTTCTCTTCCCCTCATGGACGTATGTAATCATTTGGGGGGTAATTAAGCTATCTAGTTTGTATTGTAATTTTCTTTTTTTTTTGGAGTATGCATTGTGAATGAGTCTAATTTTACTATGTAAAGCTTTTTTAAACTCCTTTTACTTACTTTTTAATTTTTCTTTTTGAGGAATGCAAGGTGTTTCAGTACACACCTCGTGCATACATGACGAGGTGTAAGCATGTTTAAACCTACTTGAATGAAGAATCAGAGTTTCCCCCTTTTTAACGAAGGTTACCTATTAAGTGATGACAACTGTGACAGCCATGGCTTAGTGCAGTAGTTATCAAACCATCTTGCTCCTGGCCAGTCCCATGGGGATGCTCCTTGCAATCTGAGAACCGCTTGTCTGGTTTCTCTAGCTGCTGAACTTGCTGAAGCTGGGAGAAGGTATTCAACGTTGTTGAAATTCAGGATTTGAATGTTGTTTAAAAGGCTTGCTTCGATTCTTAGTTTGATTCGCAAACAGACGCACAAATAAAAATAACACTTTGTAAGTAACTATATGTGTATATGTACGTATGGAGAGAAGTATTTCAGAACTTTGACATGCAACTCAGATCGTCAAGGGATCAAAGTTGTACCAGTTACTTACTCATTGCCCAGTGTTTTGGGTTTGTAGCATTTTGAATATTTTCTAGCTCTTTTTCTCAATAGATATTTCACTTCCAAGTGTCATGCTTTCTATTTTTACCAGAAGGACTATCACTGTATCAGAATTCTTTCACAACTAAAACTCTTAACTGGTGTGAATTTTTTCTTTTTGCCTGATGACACAACTTAGCTCGGTGGGAGGAAGTTAGGAAGGCAGAGGGGAGAAATAAATACATTGTGAACTTAAAAATAAAAAGACATATTTTCTTTGTCTGCATATTAAGAACATTTCATCTTTGCTCCTGTCATCAGTGTCTGTCAAAATATAGCTTTCTGTGGATGTGAGTTTTGAGACTGTGGCTGTCTCAAAGTTTTTGTGGAATGATGAGGCTTTTCAGTCTAAAGGAGGAGGGCTCAGTTATTTCTATTTCAACACTTCAGGAATGTAAGAAAAAGCTTCCTTAAATTGAGAATCTGTTTTGGCTGCTCTTTGATTTTTCCAATATTACTGATTTGTTGTTTGTGTGCTCTTTTATTCTTGAAAGTATGTTTGCTTACTTCCCATAACGGATAGACAGAGCAATCTGTTTTTCTTCTAATGTGTTTTAGAGGCTGTTGTAGGTTGAAAGAGGTTAGAAACAGGATTCAGAAAGGCTCCCAGCTTTCTTATTTCCAGGCTGAAGGAACCTAGGATTGCAGAGCAGTGATAATGCCAGTGCGAATCTGGGGAAAACTGTCATTATCTGCTCCGAGGAATAGTTTTTAATTGTTCCTCTGAAGCAGATGTTGCAGCAGTCTCATGAAAAGACACACCAGATCATTCGCAAGCATTGGTTTTGACTTCTAAAAATATCCTGCTTATTGATACATGCATGTGTATGTATCTCTCTGTAAACAGAGGGATTTATGAATGTATAGATATACATGTATAGATCTTGACCTTTTTCCTTTTTAGCTAACAGGCAGAAATATTATGGAGGCAGAAATGTTAAGTTTTTTAAGAAGATATTTTATGCCAGTTGTGGCTCTGGCACTAAACAAATTAGGGTCATTCAGGTTAGCTGTGTGGCTCTTCACATTACTGTAATCTTTGCTTACTTTTACACTCCTGACTGTATATTTATTTCAGTAAAAATAGGATTTTCCT
Source organism: Strigops habroptila (assembly GCF_004027225.2). NCBI lineage: Eukaryota > Metazoa > Chordata > Aves > Psittaciformes > Psittacidae > Strigops > Strigops habroptila. The sequence continues at coordinate 11,964,563 of NC_044281.2, read as the reverse complement.
CACTTAAGGGAAGAAAATAACACCATTTGCAGGCAAGATTTTCAGTATCTAGATGACATACATGACCTGAAGATCACCTGTGCCTCAGAGACATCCTCTTAGTCTGTGGCCTGCTGTGCTATTTTATGAGGGGAGTAGTTCATCAGTTTGCATTGATCACGAGGAAAAAGTAGCATCTCTCTTGAAATAGAAGTGTAATGTTGTCAAGATTCAGCAAGAGTTATAGACCCCTTGACTGCTGTTTTCCACACCCACACTAGTATTTTGCATTTCAGCATTGTCCCTGATGTTAAATACCAGTTTGGGGGATTTGAGCGTGTGTATTGTTAAGAAACAATTTACCCACTGCAGTGCGTTCCAGGAGCTTTGAGTTGTGGCCCTCTTGGCTATTCCTCTCTATAAAGAGAATTAAAACACACCATTTGGTGGGGGGGTTTTTGTTTTGTTTTGGTTTATTTTACTTTTATCTGAAGAAAATGCATATATGAATTTCATCTCTTCAGAATGTCTTGCATGTCTTCTGGCCCTTTTGGAGCAGTGGTTCTCACTCTAAATAGCACACGTGTCGCGGCAGAAGGATATGTGCAGTTAGCTGAATGCCATCTCTTGCGCGTACGTGTGGCTGGAGCTGCAGCCATTGCTGCTTTAGGGAACATATGTCAGTGTGATAAAGGTTGGAAGCTTTTCTGAAGAGAAACTGCCTAGCCACTTGTCCTGTGTCTTGCCCCTGCCATGCAGGGACATTGTACCTTTTTTAATAAGGAGATGCTGACCAAAGCTGCTCAAATAATGTTACTCAACTTTATGGTTTTAAAATGTCTTGTGTTCCAAGTACAGAGCTTGGAACAGACCAGTTGTGTGCTGAGGCTGAGATGTCTGCCCAGTCACTTTTGTATTCTTAATAAAGAATGGATGTCTTCATTTTCTAAAAAGCAAACACTTTTTTATTTTAATCTGCAGAATCTCAAAATTAGTTTTCCTTTATATTTAAAAAAATATTTTTGTGTGCTGCCAAACAATGACATGTTAGCTCAAAAGGATTTTTTAGAAAGTAAGCATTCGTGGAGATTAGATTCGATCAGGAGATAAAAATGAAGCTTAGGTATAGACATAAGCTTTGAAAGCTGCAATGTGGCTGTCTCTGATCCCATGGATTTCATAGAATACAGAACTCCAAGAGCAGAATTGGATTCTGTTCACTTGAAGTATCTGAAGAGTTTATATGTCTGCCTTCATGATGTTTGTGTTCTGTATCATTCCTTCCACCACCTCTGATGTTATAAGTCAGGAAGAGCAGCGTACGTATCTCCTGAAGGGATTGCACAACTGACTGGATATTCTAGGAGGTTTGCACCTCCCTCGAGATGCCCATGAGAGGTTAGTGCTTAAACAACAGGACAGACTTCTGTCACAGTAGTTTGACAGGAAGGGAGATACTTTTATATCAAATGAGAACATCCATCCATCTAAACCAGTACTCTCGGTGTTTCTGTCAGACAGTTCTGAGTAATACTTGCCCCCTTACTTCTCCTTTTCCGTTTCGCCTGACCAATATTAATGCATTAGATCAGGTGTTCACTAAAGCACCTTCAGTGTAATGTTTTTCCCTACCAGATGAATCTGGCATGTCCTGTCTACAAATGATGTTAATGTGATTATGAAGAACTGAGTTCGCACTTCTATGTGCACTCTTGAACCTGGATAGTAACCCCAAAATAATCTAGAAACATAAGATCATGGGTTAGCTTCTTCTTTTCTGACAAGCATCTTTGGAAGCAGTGTAGTCCAGGGACAGCCCATGGGAAGAATATGACTTGTTGTATTTAAGCAGAACTGGTAGAAGACAGGTTAGCATCTCTGTGTCCCAAGGGATGACTTGGATCTAGCCTTCAGGATAAGGGAAGGAGAAGGTCAGCTACACACACAGTTAGCGACGTTAATACACTGTGCCCAGTTCACCTGAAACTGGTGCTGATCAAAGGCCCCCTTTTAATGATGGTTCTTCTAATTACAAAAATAGTGATTTGTGCTCTGGTGAGAACTGAATGATTTGCAGTGAAGAACAGACAATGGCCTTTCCTGTCTGTTTTCCATTAGGCTTGGATAAAGGCCTTTGCTACCCACAGCTAGCTGCCAAACAATTTATGTTTGTGCTCTGTAGCTATTTTGAGGGGTTTTGCTATCCTGGAGGATAGAGGAAGGGTTTTAAAAGTTACAGCTTCTTATCAAGTCACCCTCTTCAGTCAACCTGCTTTTTCTCCAGTCCTGGCTACAGGAACAAATCGCCCGGGCAGAGATCAGGCAGTGAATGAAGTCAGTGAACAACTTTGAGTAAATATGAAGATTAGATGTTGAATGAAAATGAGACTCCTCAGACCAGCCCTTTGCACTGAAGTGGTTAAATGGGCTGTGATTAAAAGAAATAAGTAATTATCCTAATTATAGATGAAAAGATACAGAATTACCACTTTAAAAGCACCTCCTGTGCTCTGGAGTGGTTCTGTTATTTACAAAGTGGTAGTTAGTAATTATGTAGCATAAGCAAGAGGGCACCCTCTTGGTGTAGTGCAGCAGCCCTGTCTCTCAGAGGCAGAGGGTTGTACTGTGCTGGAGAGCGCTTTGTCTCCCAAGCACCACTCCAAAGTTCAGGTCTTGCTCCAGTGAGCAGGATGGTGCTAAGCCAGGAGAAATTGTGGGAACCTTTGTATCTCAAGCTTAGTGCAGGGCATACCGGAGTTCACGGAGTTCTCCCTGCTTGGCTGTGACCACCTCTGGTAATGACTTTTATGATCACCAGGTTTTAAATAATAAATAAAACAAAGAAGCAAACTCTGAAGCTCTAGAGAACAGCCCTGGGTGGTGGCATCCTGTCACAATTGAAGCATGGCAATTCTGCCGGCTAGTAACTTATTACAAAACATTTCTTTACCAGCCTCTTCCTTCTCTGAGGCAAAGTGCCCCAATGCCTGTGGGACTGAAAAGTTCAGGACTTGCTGGGTCATGGATGCTAGCAGGATCTCTCTGTCCCCACTGCAGTGCAGTGCTGGGAGATGTGTTATGCTCTTCTCTCCCTGATGCATCCATTATTGTGCATAGGAGTTTGGTTTTCAGTGCTGTCAGTCAATTTAGTGCCACTCATAAACCCTAAATGCCCCACAGGCTATTTGTCAGAATGTTCCTATTAACAACTCGGTGAAAATAAAGGGTGAGGGGAAGGGAAGGTGGAGAAATAAATCTTATTTTAAATCTTCTGAGCTGGTTTTATTTCAAATGGAAAGTTGCATGCGGACCACCCCAAGCTATTGTGCTGCAGACTGTGTCAGCTGCTTGACTGTGCAAGGAATATTTGGGTAGAGGTTAAGAGCATCACACAGAGGAAGGATGCACTGGATTCCTTTTGTGCTGTATTCAGGAAATTTCTAACTCAGTAAGGAGTTGAAATACATTGACACACGTGGTAATCATTATAAGAACAGAAAGGAACATTGAAATTTGACAATTTTCTGCTACCATTCTGAGGATTATGTTGTTTTCTGACTGCCTTGTAGAGATAGTGACATGTTCTAGGGGGGGGGTATAGGACAACGAAGGGCAGATGCTATTCTGGAATGCTCCGAGAGCTGCTTCCTGAGCTTAGCACGGTACCTGTTGTCCAGACACCTTGTATCTGGGCCTAGTGTATGATTTCAGAGGGGTGGGTGGCTCTGAAATGACAGTTGTACTTGGTTTAAAAGAGCTCTTCAAGCTAAGAGCTGCAGAATCGCATACCAGGCAGCGCGACACAGGGAGAAAAGGGAATCGCTGCCGTGTCTTTTGCTGTGGTCACACCACAGATGGAGGTGGTAACAGCCTCCTGAACCAGCTTTTGTTTAACTAGCACAGGCAGCTCTAGCAGAGGAGGTTTATCAGAAGTACTTGAACGTAGGCACCACATGTCCATGGAGCCCCTTTCTTCCCAATTTAAGGTCCTGCTACTCTGCCTTCACTGCTTTGTATTCCAATATATTCAAGTACCAACCGGTTCATACAGGACTACAAAAGCTGTAAGTGTATCCCCAGATTTAGTGGAGCAATAGCAAAAAAGGGAAGGATAATGGGGTAGGAAGATGGAAAATGGAGGATGCAAATGGAAAAACCCTGACTCGGGAAGATCTGAGGCAGAACATTGGTGTCACAGCAGCTTTGTGGCTCCTGTATTCCTTTTTTCTTAGAGTGTTGCCAGCAGCTGGCCTGTTTCCCAGGGCAGTGCCAGTCTTCATCTTGGGCTTGTCTCAGGCTTGCTCCTGTCTGGCCCCACAGAGTTCTACCAATCCATAGTTACCAAAGAACAAGAGGGAATCTGATACGGGCAATGTGTTAGAGAAGGAAACAGTCTTGAGGAGTTGAGTAATGCACATTTTTTCCATCCAGCGTAACTGTTAATGGTAACCTTTTATTATTGAAGTGGTTGAAGTGACTAGAATCTGGTATGTTTATTGGGAGTATATACATGGCTCTATAGTCTAATGTCATTGGAAAAGGAAACTGATAATAAGGGAAAAATACACCTATGGAAGCAAGTCAGGTGATGGCTCTGTGTAATTGTAATTCCAAGTAGCACTGCAAAGATTAACAGCCTGGCAGCCTTTTCATCTTAAACTTTATTTTTATAGGGGTTTATAACTTGGCACTAATGTCAGGAGTGGGTGGAAACTTGGCAAATGTGGTTCAGCCCAGAAAGTGAATGTTATTTATATTTATTTCTCACCAAGTTTTCAAAAACACTTGGTTACTGTTTTTACTTTTTTTTTTTTTTACTTGTGTTCTAACAAGTAGTAATTTGTTGGTTTCAGTGACTTATTCTATGTGTCGTTTCTTAAACTACAAAATAGTTCAGAACTTATTTCAGCTCTTCTGAAGCTCCTAGTGGAAAGACTCTAGATTTCTCGGGGTGTAAATGAAGACTGAAAATAGAGCTCATTGTATTTTCTTGTAGCAGGGTGCTCCAAGTATTTCATATACACTGAGCAACATCTTTATTCTATTTACATCAGGTTAATTGCTGATTGCCAAGTAGCTCCTGCACCTTTGGAATAATTACGCTCGGTTTTGCTGGCAACTGTGTGTATTTAATGGCATTACTTAGGTGCAGGCTTACTGCAAGTGGGCTGAGGAGGCAATAGTTAGTATGGCCACATGGGCTCTGAATTGTCTGTGTTGCAGGATGTGGTCTGGGGGTGTGACAAAACAGCCTCTCTTCCCCACTCCCCTACACACACATGACATCTCTATATCAACTCCGCGTTCATCCCTGGTATCAACACTGCTCATATTTCACATTTCACGTTGATTTCATGGTTGTTCCTAGTGGTAGAGAGCTTTCTGTAGCTGATTTTCACAGAGGCCTAGTGACATCATAAGGAGCAGCTTTTGAATAGAAGTTTTCAGCATTTTCAGCAAACTGAAATACCGCATTGTGTCTCTGGCAGCCTTTGCGTAATGTAGCAAAATGATAATTTGCTAACAAAAGTGGCTGCGTATTACATGTATTGCATTGCATTTCAGAGTTGAAATACGCTGTACAAACAAGCACTTAGTTAGAAAATCAGTCAGGTTGAAACATTGACTTTTGTGAAAAATGGAATTAAAAATTTTCTCAGAAATCCGTAGCTTTTTAATTTTTGGAAAGCAATTATTTTAGAGAAGATTAAAGATGTTGCGGGTATTTCCTTTAAAAGCATGGGAAGAGTGAGTTAAAATTTCTTACAAGAAAAATCTGGGTACTGATTCACCTAGTTGTAAAATTCAGTACTTGTGATGCTCTGGAATGACAGCTCTAAAGATAGTAACTGTGTGAGTTTGTGTGTATTCAGGGATGACTCCCTTCCCGGTGAGAATTCAACCCTCTCTATCTGAAATTGACTCTGGAAGGTGAAAGGAGCTGTCCTTCTATTTAGAAGGAAACAGAGAAAGTCATCAGTAAACTGTCATCCTGAGTATTAATTGTGTAAAGCTTCAAAGCTTTATATAGATTAAGTTTTAAAAAAGAGTCCAAAGCCTTGTACAGTTGTTAATCATTACAGAAGTTATAATAGTATTACAGCATTTATGAAGTAAATCCTATCTTGTTATTTGCTGAGAGCAATACAGGGATGAGGTGGTAGTCTTCTAGTTGTATGATATGTGACCCTGAACACTTTTATATCAGACCATTATATAAATGCCTATCCAATTGCATGTAATGAGGCTCATGGAATCTGCAACCTACTGTAAAATGACTTATGATTACTTAAAATTATCTAGCACTTGTATTTATGTACTTTTTAAACTTAATTTTGTATTTCAAATGCTACTTTTAGAGGAAATTTGGTTTTGTAATACATGCATTTGGTTTTTCAGTTACATGAAAAGATACTGCAATTTTGCTGACATAAGATATTGAAAAGGGACAATATATATCAGTATATAAAATTACAGTATGTGCATTCTGTGTGTAGTGTTTCCTTTTTTGTAGCATGTGTGTCACTTAGGGAACATGGGTCTTTGTTGTGCTAAACAAAGGTTTTTGAAGAGAGTGAAGTCAGTTTCTTTACAGTGGGCATTCATGCAGAGGTGGTTTAAGGTTTCTGGGCAGACTCATAGTGATGAGGCTTTGGATATAGGAACCATTGGTTTAACGTTTTCTCATGTGTGAATTGCATGGTTTTGTAGCATGCTTTCACACAGGCAACATGATTCTGCTCTATTGCTCCTGGGTGAATTGATGTTACCAGATAACTATATCCACACACAATGCAAGGTAGAGTTTATGTTATAATAGTTGCTGAGTTTGTAATGAGAAGCGGTTCCATGAGCTGCACAGGGAATGGTCTGGTTTCCATTGGGTTTGTGTGAGTGGATACTAATTTGGGTTTCTTTCCTTCACCTAGATGCCAGTGATTCTGAAACATTGACCCCTTATAAGTGTTATTCAGTTTGCTGTGACATACTCAAAAGTTAGTGACAGTGTAAGTAGAAATGTCCAAGCTTGTTTCTTTAGGAAATGAGGCTACAGAGGATGCCTGCTACTGGTTTGATAAGGAGGTCTTCCTGAGCAGTGGGTGATGCCTGAGAAGTCCAAAAGAACGTTAATTGTTGTTGTTGCTTTTACATTGTGCTGCTTTTGCTTATGTTTCAGTGAAGCTTTTATGCAAGATTTGCAAACTAAAGCAGGTGCTGTTGAGTAGAGTCACCTGCAGTAATCCTTACCCTAACAGTCCTCTTGTAAGTGAAAACTGGAATGTCAGCAAACTAATTTTTCTCTTTTAACAGTGGAAAGAGTGGAAAGAGAAAACCTTTCAGACTATTGCGTTCTTGGTCAACGTCCCATGCACTTACCAAATATCAACCAGCTGGCAACCTTGGGAAAAACAAACGAACAGTCTCCTCATGGCCAAATTCACCACAGTACTCCAATCCGAAACCAAGTGCCAACGATGCAGACAATGATAAACCCGGGGCTCCTGTCTCCTCAGCTCAGTCCACAACTGGTGAGGCAGCAGATAGCAATGGCCCATCTGATAAACCAACAGATTGCTGTCAGCCGGCTATTGGCTCACCAGCATCCACAGGCTATCAACCAGCAGTTCTTGAATCATCCACCCATCCCTAGAGCTGTCAAACCAGAGCCATCGAATTCATCAGTGGAAGTCTCTCCAGATATATACCAGCAAGTCAGAGATGAGCTGAAGAGAGCCAGCGTGTCTCAAGCTGTCTTTGCAAGAGTAGCATTCAACCGCACACAGGTATCAATTTCTATGCTATAATCAAGAAGTGCTGCGGGGGCAAGGTTGTGGCTGTTGTGGGGCTATGTGGTTGTTGCAGATCAAGGCGGGAGGTGTGCATACAAACAGGTCAAGCTATCCCCTATTTTTTCCCTCAGTCTCTTTGTTGGGATTGAACATGGCTGTTTCTTCCTGGAACAGCTGTTTATTTTCTGTGCTGTTGTCTGAGCTTTGTTCTCTGGCAACAATTCTGCTCATGTGAGTTCTTCCCTGAGTTCCTCTCTGTGGTTATAAACTTCCACATCTGCCCCTGCCTGATGACCAGGAAGAGGTAACAAGAGACTATGAGAGTCAGAGGTGTCTTTGGGCTTCTATCGCTTCCTCAGTTTCTTCCTGTTGTACCTAGTACCACTACTAGTGCTAGAGGCTACCGCCACAAGAAATGTGTAAGTGTGCATAGGCCTGAAGGCTCACTGCTGGGAAAGATGTCTGCCCTTTGCAGCAGATCATATTTGCTTTCATACATCTGACACAGGTTTTCTCACTTGCCTAGTGAAATGCAGATGTTAAAGTGATTGCATGGTAGCGTCAGCTTAAGCCTAGCACCTGGAGTACACAGGGTGAATGTATTTTCAGAAAGACCACTTACATTTATCCTGCTGCCATTCAAGACATACAAAGTATGATCTATCCATTTTGATCCTCTGTAGTAAGGCTAAAGAAATTTGAAGTGGCTTAATATTTAATATTAATGCATTTTTTGGGGGGTCCGATTGGAGTTCATCTTTGAGGTAAGCTTTACCTGCAAGAGAAAAAAAGGGTGTATGTGTGTGTCCTGGAGGTCTGTCCCTTGCCCCATACAGCACCTTTGTCTGTTCTCCTGGATTAATGATTTTCTTTGGCACTGCCATTTTGGAAATGCCATGTTATGAGGGAACTAATTAAAGTATGGAGCACATTTTTATTACTTCCCTTCTTCCATTAAATTCATAAGATGGCTGCACTCAGAGAAAACATTCACTTCCAATCAACGTGACTTTGAGTTCTGGGGTTAGCCTTGAGGATATCAAATGAAAACTACATAGGAATGTATGAGTATTTCCTCTTTAAAATGCTGCTTTTAATTTGGAAAAGCTTTTCATCCCTCTGGGATCATAACCCGTTGTATGTAAAGCCTGGTATAATCAAGGTAGATGGTATCGACAGAATGACATATTCTGAACTTGAGCAAGAGGTCACCAGCAACATTGCTGGTCAGGGTTTTGCTGCTGTCACTGAACATGAAGCTCTGCTTTAGCCAGACTGGGAGAGCTGGGTTGGTAATGGCCAGTCCACCATTAAACTAAAAGCTCATTAAACTAAAGCCGGACAAGAAAGCTGTCATACAACTTGTGTGGTAAATCGACAGTTCTGCTGTAGTGTTTAAAAGGAGGCAAGATTTTGATTCTGTGTGTCTAGGAAGCCCCAAGCCTTGCATATTACTGACCAAGCATTGTATAATGACTTTCCAGGACAGCAGGGAAAAGGCGAACATGTGAGAGAGACCGCTCTGGCCTCTGCCTAGCAGTGGCACAGCATTGCATCTGCCTGTGGTGTTTGATAGCAGCTCTAGTAGAGATCGTGCCACACTCTTGATAGATAATCTGAAACATGGACTACGTTAGATGCAGTATGGTTTGGGGATGATGGTGGGGTTTTTGTCTTTTTACACCTCCCACAATATTCTGGCATGTATCTAGTGGGTTTAGGACACTGAATAGATCTTTGGGTGAAATGTGGTTTCTTCCCAACTCCAGTGGCTCCTATGTGACTGTGGGCCAGTCACACCTGACAGCGTTTTCAAGTGCCCTGTATGATTCAGGACACCATTCAGACTGGGCTCACTCATTGGGAGCACAGACCTGGGCAGCATGGAGTGGACATACCAAGGTAATGTCCTTTGAGAAGGTGCCAGGCACCTTTGCTGGGCAGGGCTGCACCTGGAAATGGGATGTGATGCTTTGTTTTCTGATTAGTTTACATTTGAGTTCAGTGTAAAATGGTGTCTGTGATTCAGGGTGCTAGTATGACTGGTTTCGTCATTCCCCCTGTCCTCCTGCTGACATTTATCTTAGGGTGCACTAACTTCTTTAGCTTTTCTTTAAAAAAAATCTTCCCTGAATTTGATTGCCTCATTGCAAGAGATCAGACACATGAGTTTATATAAAAGAAATCACCTACTTTGTAGCTCTCCATCATAAGTAATATGATGTACTATGCTAGTCCATGACACCAATTCCAGAGCAGGCAAGTCTTATCCATAAAAGGTTTGCTCATCTCACAGCTGCGTTTCATTAATCTACAGGGCCTTAATATAGAAGACTAGTGGTTCTTACCTATAGTGCATCATGTTCATAGGAGCCATCACTGTAGCAAAAGAGCATAGGTACACATTTATGCTTCGCTGTCCTCAGCTTTTAACTCCAACTCAAATCAAGCTCCTCTCTTGTCAGAGGCTGAGGTATTAAGAAGAGTTGCTCATTCAGACAGCCTTGTGCAGCACAGTAGAAGATGTGGGATGTTCCCACACACCCATGGTGGGGAAGCAAACTCTGTAAAAGGCACATGAAGTGGAAGTTCAAGTCTGATCTCACCTCCTTGCATTCCCCCTGCTGCCTCTGAGGATCCTCTCCTGGGGAGGTGCAGAAAGGCGTGTGTTTCTCTCTGGAAATGTTTGGGTTTGTTGCATTTCACAGGAAGTGCCAGCCTTAGAAACTTGCAGTCTGTTGTTTCTCATGATGGTACCAAATAATAGATGTTGTATGCCAGCCAGCTAATAACTGTATTAATCACTGCATTATGGGACACTGTTTAAATAGTCTCTGTTCTCGGTAGCTCTGTGGTGCACATTAGCCTATAATTAACTATAGCTTCATGAAATATGTACTGCGAGGCTTGTTTAATAGATAAACTATTCTCTAATTTATTTTAAAGTCCAATGACCTACATACTCAATGCTGAAAAAACCCCTCTTACTAACATTATTTCTCCCCTGAGACTTTCCATCTGAACAAATGTGTTAAATGAAGTAGAGGAAGCTTTGATCCAAACTAGGCTAAATCCATTGGAACAAATGGCTGATGCATGTATGTATGCATGTGTGTGAGGGAAGGGGGACATGAGAAGGGCCACAAGAAGGAGGGGTGCATTTGTATGGTTTATGAAACATCCAGATCTTTTTCTTAAAGTTGAAAATACATAGCTTAAGACAACAATATTTGCTTATACCTGTGGCCATGTTGTCTGCACACAGGAAACCAAAGCACCTCAGGCTCAGGGACAAATCCTGTGCATTTCCTGGGGCACAGCACTCCCACTGTGGTCCCACTCGGAGATGGGGACTGAACATCAGGCAGCTTCATACCTGTTCTGTGCACAGGAGAGCTGCACGGGGTGTTTGGCTAGGAGCTGGCCCAGGCCGCGATAGCCATGAGGAGGGTTTCTTTCAGTCAGTTAAAAAAGTTCCAAAGTGAACATTTTCAGATGTCTTTGAATCTGGGTATGAAGTGTGTATGACTGATTTTTAGTAAGTGTGTTGGGCTAACCTCTGCCCCTTCTTTTCATTTTTGGAGAGTCCATATCACAATTTTAGTTCACTCTACTGTGGAATCTAAAAGGCAGTTTATTCAGCAAATAGGACGGGTAGAAGAGAGTTCTCAGTGAGTGGGCTTGAATAGAAGGCAGAGAGCTGTATGAGGCCCATCAAACACTTGAGAGTTACATGATCATACCTGGTATCTTTATCAGGACTTCTTCCTGGAGGAGAATACACACATGGGTTTCAGCCATCCTCAGGGCAGAGTCCTTGTGCCGTCTCTCTCTTGCACTGTGATGTGTCTTATACAGCATTCTGGTTGCAACCAAAATGTTGTAATAACCAAAGCTTGCTTATCGCAGGTTGTAATATATTGAGAAATGGGCAGGCAGTGATGGTTGCAGAAGAAAGAGGACTATGTTAAAGGAAATGCATGAAAATGCTCTCTTGGATGTGCCTTGTCCTTCTCCGGAGAGTTTTTAGCAAATCTGGAGGTGCTGAAGTGATCTGTGCTCTTCAGAATCCTAGTTGGAAAATAGGTCATTTGAGTCCTGCTTTGCATAAGGAAAACGAACATAATCTCCTTCCTCTCCCCACTTGCTCAGCATCCATCTTTACTGCAAGCGGTGGAGTTACAGTCCCGATGGTTGGTCAGGCTGTTTGTAAGAGTCCAGTGTAAATCACTGGATTAGTGAACTGCTTCTCTCCCCCTTTGGAGTGCCCAGTGGACTGTGAAGCCCATACTGAATGACTGCTTCTGTTTATATCTTTGTTTTTAGGCATCTTTTTTTTTTTTGCCAATGTTTTGACATAATAGCCCAAACTAGTAAAATGTTTGGGCGAGTGGCCAGTGCTTGTTTTACCGAGCAGCCTCAGAAACTGGAAAAACTCGTGAACCTGAGGCTTTTTGAATGAAACAGTTGTGGTGCCAGATACAAAGAGAGCTGGGTAAAAACACCAGGCATGTTCAGGCTGCTTGTAACTCTCTTTCCAAAGAGCACTGCTCCCTCTATCCTGCCCTGAGTAGATCTGGGTAAGAGCATTGGCTTTCCAGGCTGCAGATCAGAAGGCAGGACTTACCCAGCTTACCTGTCTGATGTCTAACTGCACCTCTCTGGATTAAAGGAAATAAAACACAAGGAGGAGGAAACCCCACCAGCCCTGGATAAAGTCAAATTTATAATAGAATAAACTAAACTGATCCACCTTGTTTGAGGGATTCAGTCACACCTTGGCTACAGGAATGAGTAAAGGCATAGGGAAATACAGGATCGATGGTGAATGTTGCCTCAGCTTCAGGTGTGGCTGTGGGCAAGTCCAGGCTACTGCAGTGAGGAAGGGGGAAATAACACTTCTGCGGCATGCAGAGGTGTCACTGGTCAGTCATGGAGGGCTGGGGCTCTGAGAGCAGGAGCGTGGTTGGTAAGGAAGCTCCAAAGAAAGGCTCTGGAGGCAGGCTGGGAGGGAGGAGGGTGATGACTCCTCATTTATGTCTATTTCTGCTTTCTTTGGCAAAACTCCCCCAAACTGAAGTGGGATCACGAAAGGGTCCTCTAAGAAGCTTTAAGATTAGAAATGGTTTTTTTTTGAAGTAACTAACTCTTCCACTTTTTCTTGCTTGTGAGCCAAATCCTGGACAGGATTCCTTTTGGAAATAATTTTCCCTTTAACTTCAGTGAGAGGAAGACAAGCAGCTTTAATTCTCTGCCGGGTATCTAGTGAGACAGTCATGCTGCATTCATCGCTATGGTGTCTGCCCTGTTGTGCACAGACTTTCAATTAGCAAGGGTTCTGGTTTTGGTTTGGGGGGGATTTTTTGTTGTTTTTTCCCCCAAAGAAATCTCTCTTTTACTGCATGAAACCCTTTCATGCTGCCTGCTTGTTCTATTCTTGGGTGTAATGTGGCACAAGCAGCATTCTGTTGTACTCACAGGAAAGAAGGCAGTCTGTGAGGGAAGTGCTTAATTTAATAAATTGCAGATTTTTGGTACATGGGATGTTTGTTCCAACAGTGGGTTTTGCACTACCCAAAATTTCAGTTTCAATTAACTTAATTGTATTCAATAGGCTGAATGAAAAGATTTTAAGTAGCATGTGAGTCAGGCTTTCAGAATGTGTGCTTGTAGGAGGAGGCTGCTGCTTGCTCAGCTGATGCACAGGAGTCCTGAGCATTGGAAGCAAATGCGTGGATATACAGAGTGAGCACGAGCTGTGTGTCTTGCTCACTTTCTGGCATATTTTGGTATAAAGGTTTGACATGCATGTCATATAAATGGTGGCACTTTGTGGCCGCAGGTGGTCGGTCTTTCTCTGCCTCCTTTACCCCGTGCATCCACATTCAGCTCCACATGCACATCCTGTCTTCCCTCATAAAAAGAGATACCATAATAAAAAAGAGGCTTTATTAAACTAATGCAATAAAGGCATTTTCTTTGAGGATTTAAGCACTTCATTTTTAATAATAAAAATCAAATTGTCATTGTTGCACCCTGTATAAGTTTTATTCAAATCAGCCTCTAAATGCTTTGTGCCTAAGCAGCTCTCTCCTGAGATGTATGTATTCTAGCATTAGTTAAATGAGTTTAAGAATGAGGCTTATACTCTGTCTGTAAGCAGGGGATCTAGAGATCCGGAGATTTCTTTTAAATGAGGGACTGATGTGATACATTCAGCTAGACTGAAGGGTACCAGGAAACAGCTGGTCTCCCATTCACACTGATGGAAAACCAGTCAAAGCCCTTTGAGTTCCGAAGTTCATATGAACTGACATGGAATGTGGTACTCCGTGTTTTGCCATTGAGACAGAAGAGCTGGTCAGGGAACAGGGTGCAAACATGGTTTTGCCTGATGGAATCGGTGACAGAATGGATATGAAGGTGTTTTGTTTGGCTAATCACTCAAAAATTTCCACTGATTATCTAAAGCAATTTTGCTCAGTGAAATTGGACTGGACACGTTGCCAAGGTAAGCATTTTCAAGAGACTTCCAGCAATTCTGCTTCATATCTTAGCTGGTATTAGGAAGAGATGCGAGGGAATGGAATCAAAGTAGTGAGCATTTGAAAATGAGCTTGAGTCCTAAGAAGCTTACAAGTACTTCATATAGAGGTTCTTGTTGAGAGCTGCATACTTAGTGGCAAAGAGATATTTTCAGCATTGTTGAATGTATGTTACTCAACCCAGAAGACAATATTGAAGGTGGGACCTGGAATAATTGCAGAGAGGCAAAGAGATGTCGTAGTAAAAGCCTGCCTTGATGTGAGAAAAACACAGCAGGTGGAGATGTTTTATCTCCTTGAAGGGCTATGAGAAGTTAGTGCTTCTGCTGCAGAGCTCCCCGGGCAGACCTGCCTCCTCTAGCTTTCAGTTGCAAATAGCAGACAGTTTTAAATATAAATGTCATTTTAGCCTGGCAAAATCAAGTTTGTTGTTTTAGGTTGAAGGTACAATTTCGGTGTAGTTCAGTAGGAATGAGCAGCTAACCAGGGGTTCTCCAAGTGCTGCTTTCCATGCTAGAAGTTAGCCTTGCATGCTTAACTGGAGGGGGATGTAAACTGGAGGTTTACATCACTGATCTTTAAGGTTCAGATGTGGAATAAATCCCTAGCTTTTCAGATCCTGTTCAGAGTCACATCTGTACCTGATGGGAAACAGAATAGCTTTTCGATTGAGACTGTAAGTTATAAGTACTGGCCTTACTGGCCTCTTTTAAGTACTACAGGAGCAATATTTTTCTAGTATTTCAGCATTTTCCCTGTTGCTTTTGGCAATAGCTGAAGTATGGAGAGGCACAAATAAACCAAAAAGTATGAAAAAAGTGTTTATGCTTTTTCAGTCCTTCATATATGTAATCTCCTTATACAGAACATAAAAACTGAGGTTTAGCACATTAGTCAGGTTTATTTAAGTTTTTGCCGTGGCCAACGTTTTGATTGTCCCAAGCATGTGTTGAACCTTTTTAACCTTAGTGCCTGCTCTCGTAGACACATGGCTTAGGTCTGTATGAGGGAGAGCACAGCTCCCATCTGAGTAATCAGACCCGATGTGTGTGAGGTCCTGGCCAGTGCTTGGGAGTCTCCTGCTGCCTGATGGCCCTCATCCTCCTCTGTCCCCAGGACATGGGTGTCTGGGCTGCACTCCAGCATGACCTCCTCACCCCTATACAGATTGCTTTTGAAAAGCTCTGGTTGCAAAACTGTCCTGCATTCGGTCACTGGTAGTGCAGTCTGTTGTCCCGTTGAGTTCTCATTTCCACCCTTCCCAGGCTGGAACCAAAGCCCTTTGGGAAGAAGGCAGAAAGGCTTCGCTCACCTTCTGTGGGCTTTGGTCAAGCCTTGGTGTTGGCCTCGAAGGCTGGTCAGTTGGTCTTTTGGATATAGGAGTCAGTTTGAAGAACATTTGCTCTACGTTGTACTGCATCGTCTTTCAGAAATTGCTTAAAAAGACATTTCTTGCCCATGAGGTTTGGGTTGTTTGTGCTGGAAATCCTGTAGTTAATAAAAATAAAAGAAATGAGTTCACAAATGGGGCTTCATAGGATAAGTGCAAAGCAAACACCCACGACAGTGACTTTGCTGGCTTGAAGGACCTATGTTTCTGCTAGTTTGAAAAAACACTGTCAAAATTGCTCCTACCTTAAATAGATCCAACTACTTTTTTATTTGGATTGGACATATGCTCCTTTCTCCACCACTGGTATTATTTTTAAAGTCAATTATGGATCCATTGTCTAATTTTAAAAATGGTGCAGGTTTCAAGGCTAAACCAGACTGTGCCTGCACAGTGAAATGCACACATTGCTGTGAGCATGGCCTGTGAGAACACTGAACTTCTCACACTGAACTTCTCACCACTTGCCTCTTCAGCAGCTGTTTTAAAAATGAGGCACAGGAGTGGAAAAGCAAAGATACTGTGAAGCTACATGTCCATAAATGTATCCCGAGAGCTGTGTTTGGTGTAGAAGATCTGTTTGGCTATTTAAAATCAGTTTGAGACTTTCTGGTCCCTGAAGATCATCTTCTAGGTGTGCAGAATAGGTTACTCTGCAAACTGCCAATTTTTTAATTTATTTATTTTAATATGTGAGATGTAACTAAGTCAGAATGAGCTAATTTAGCCAATGGAATTTTATAACAAATATACAAATGCTGTGGGTTTCCCTCCCTCACCCCCTCCAGCAGAAACATAATTTGCAGAAATGAAAACAGTCCCTGGCTGGCTTTAGGGTTTTCTCAAAAATAGAAACAGTAGGGTTTGTGTGGCTGGGCCAGTTTCCTCACCACACACCTGGTGTATATCACTTTAAAAAATACATTATGCCTCATTAAATTACAATTAAATGAAATCATGATCATTTGTTTTTCTGGAAGGAAGATGTTTTGCATATTGAAAGCCTAATTTGTTGCAGGTGACAAAAAGGCTGAACAGATTATTTAATATCACTTTATTTTTCAGAATGTTGCTCACTGGTTAGTTTGTGTATACTTCAGTAGCTCAGAATTATATTATTGTAGATGTTATTGCTCTCAAGGTACTTTACTTTATTGTCCTACCCCATCACTCAGCTATCTAGCCACTGCAGTTTACTGGTGGTGTTTATCTTCAGTTGAAGGAGAACACGAGATTTTTTCCCTCTGAGTTGGTTTTCTTATTATCTGTCCTGCGGTTTACATGGTTCCCAAGCTGCCAAAGCACTTGGAGGAGCTGCAGAAAAGCCCTCTTTACAACCAAGTTTCCTACCTGTGGGCCAGGAGTGGGGCATGGGGGAGCAGGGCTTGGCCCTGCGAGGGGCTGCGTCTGTCGTGACGCTGGGGATGGAGATAGTCCCTCTCCCTGGAGCAGGTACCTGTGTTAGGAGGTGATGCGAAAGATCACTACATCCCTGTAGAAAAGTCAGGGCCCTTGCAGAAGTGGGACGTGCAGGCTAGGGTTCAAACCCACTGAATCTACCTCATGATAAGCTGTTTCTGGTGATGAATCAGAGCCTTCAAGCGCAAGAGTTTGTATTTCAGGCGGTGAGTACCCTGACCGAGCCACTAGTTCCTGTGAGAATCTGATTTACATAGGGAGTCAATGACTGCACTGAAAAGTAATTGCTGGCATGCTTTCACACATGTTTCTGCTCTCCATTTTTGAAATTGGACCATAAATTTAGCCAGGCTAAGTTGGGAGGGAGAATAAGCTGTCTTAGAGTCAGCTCCAGTAGTTTTCAGGTACCGTTCTTTCCACCTAAACTGATCAGTTTTTGAAGTTGATCTTTCCTTTTTAAAAAAGAAGTTATATATCCTTTAAAAGACACAAAAAAATAAGAATTTAGACAACTTGTGTAGCTGATACTTCAGTTATTTACTGCATTTAGACAATTTTCCACTGGCTTCAAGGAAAAGTTCTAATAGGGACTTGCTGTATCGATCTTGGAATCGTTCGAGTCATGGCTTCAAGCTTCTGTAATGTCCTTTTTGGTTAGTTTCCCTCAGCCTGTGAGCCTGGCAAACTTTGGAAAGCTTTTCAGCATGTCCGTAGCTTTTCTGAGGGGTGGTAAACCCTGCAGCAGAAGCCAAGTATGAGCATGCAGTTATGTTGAGGTCCCAGAGAATACCAGAGGCCAGCCCAGCACTGCACCTTCTTCAAACTTTGCCCCAGTGTAGACCTTTTTTGCCAACTGGCTTCTCTTTCCGATCCCATTTCTGACTGGAGGGTCCCACCATGGCTCCATTCCCAGCTCCAGTCCTCCTGGTAACTACTCTGATAATTGCAGGAAAATGTAATTGGGAATCTCTTAGCTTCATTATGTAGATGAGGAGCTGAAAAGATGGAGCTGCCTGCAGCCTAGCTTCAGGTTATGTGTGGAGCTTGTTTTGAGCACTTCAGGCATAAACACTGCTGAAGTAGAGCTTTCATGTGTGTTTTAATGTAGGTGTTTAATAGCAGTTAGCAGATGAATTCAGATACAGATAAGTTGTTTGCTGGTCTGTTGGTTTTGTCAGGAAGTCTGGTAAATACAGTATATACTAAAAATGTTGGCATTTGGTTAATTGGCCAACTGTAGTGGCAGTGTTTTAACAAGGCTTTTTGGAGGAGACTCTGATATGGAAGAAAATAAACTAAGACTAAATATTACAGGGTTTTGACTTCGTGGTTAAGATTTTCCTTACAAGAAAGGAGTAAGCCTTGGCTATACTCATGGGGCAGCTTGCCTTGATCGTGGCTGTAAAGTAACTGCAGAATGCTCATGTCAACAGCTACAGCTAAATCGTTTCTGGGGCACTGTGTTCTCCTTTTGCCTGTGGTTGCTGAACATTGCTCCTCTCACAGCAGCAGGTCGAGGGGAGCACTCCAAGCTCTGACTGGGATTTCACATGGCTTCTGTGGCCAGCACTCCTGTGAGCAGCAGTGCAGAGCACCTCAGGGTCACAGCAGGCAGGAAGCAGGAGCACTGTTGGGCTGCTCAGGGAAACACACTGGCAGAGTAGCCTTTTAAAATAACAAGCATCCAACTAACATTTCTTATGGTATATGTTATAAGTAGTCTCAATGGGCAAATCCTCTGCTTCTCTTGACACTAGTACAGTTAGCCATCGCTGTTACTGCTTTTTGGAGTGAAACACCCATTTGTGAAGTGCTGGATGCAAGAGGTGCCCGGGGGAAGCTGGTGGCACACACTGTGCCCCAGCACTTTCTATAGGCCCTGATCCAGGCTTGTGTGTTGTGCCTTTAACTTCCTGTGGAACTGTTGAGTATGTACAGTTATGCATAAATTTAATCCCATCATTAGATTTAAGCCTCTTTTAATGACGTTTTCATCTCTCCAAGTATTCCCACCCCCTTTCTTTTTTTTTTTTTGGAAGTGCTGTGCTCGTTACCTCCTGGAATAAAGGCTTGTGTAAAAACTAGATGAACATAGTGTTCATTCATGGTTGTGATGTGAAGGCTGTGGTATTTTAAAATGAGGCATGAAAGAAGAATGGGTTAAATCCCTAAAGCTAGATTTGAAGGCTTTATTATTGCTCTATTTTTCTCCTCCAAAATGACTGTCCAAACCAAAATGAACGGACTGTAACCAGCCAAACGTTTTTCTTTATAAACCTCCTGCACTGTTTAAATGTCGAAACTAAATTTACCAACCTTGGCAGATTTGTCAAAGATGAACAGGATTGCCAAGTGTTCCCAGCTTCAAGTAAAAAGAGAGATAGAGGGAGAGGGAGAGATCTAACAGCTCCTAAAATATTTGCAGCAAGCACCTGGTAGTAACTGCAATTTCTTCTACCCAATGCACCTACCTTTCTATCCAGCATCTCCATACTCAGAAGCTTATTACAGTGCCAGAATAGGACAGTCCCAAAATAAACCTCAGCCCCCAGAAGACAAATGCTTTCCTACAAAATATCCCCTCTGGGAGAGCCCATGAGATTCTGATGTAGGTTCTCAGTATTGCAACCCAGCTGGTTACACTAAACAAATTTAAAAAAAAAGGAAAAAGATAAAAAAACCCAACACAGGACTGAGCTTTTTTTTTTTTTTTTTACTTTTAATTTTTTTGAACCAGGGCTTGTTGTCAGAGATCCTGCGTAAAGAAGAAGACCCTAGGACAGCTTCCCAGTCCCTCCTGGTAAACTTAAGGGCAATGCAGAATTTCCTCAACTTGCCTGACTCGGAGCGGGATCGTATCTATCAGGACGAGAGAGAGAGAAGTATGAACCCCAACGTGAGCATGGTGTCTTCAGCTGCCAGCAGCCCAAGCTCCTCCAGAACCCCCCAGGTAAGATGTTGTCCCTTGTTTCCTGTTTGTTGTGTGGATTAGTCCAGGGAAGGAGTTTGTCTCTGCCCTTCCCTTGTCTGTTGCTCCCCTTGCCCAGATGAGGTGAGGAAATCCTTTTGTTGTAAGGTTTTGGAGTGGCTGTTGATAGATGTTTAGTGGATTTCAGCACAACATTGTGAGGATGATTCTAACGTTAATCAATGCCATAAAGGTAGAGAAGTCTGTAACATTAGTGTGTGAAAGAGTCCGTGTGGGCATTACATACAGGCTGTTGATACCCGTCCACTAAACGGCTATTATAGAGTCTATTCTAGAAAGACAGTGCACATAACTTCTTACATGTGTCCATTACATTCTGCAGAATACACAGGAAATTTCTGGGCTTATGGAGAGGTTCATATATGTTGCGATAAAAAGTGTGTATTGAACAGAAGTCGACAGCTAATTAGATAGACATTGCTAGAAATCAGTGTGCTCCATATTCTGCATAGGAAATCACAGTCCTTGAGTTAGAAGTTTACACGGATAATTATTTGAAGTACAGAAAGTAGAGATGGGCAGCAGCGTGCTGGGAAGAGGATGATTTCCAGCTCCAAACCAGCTGTCGTCTCATTTGACTTAACTGCACGTGTTTATTAACGTGCTGTTGCCGCCCACTTCCCTGGGTAGGTTCTTCCTTTGCACTAAGAAAGAGCATCCACATACTACACTGTAATAGTCATCCCTCCCTTTAACCAGCCTGCTTGCAGTCCTAGACATATATTCTGATAAAGCAAAGGTGCTTGCAAAGAGGTGATGATTAACTCCTGTCATGATGTTTGCCTAACCTGAGTTTGAAATTTCTACTGTGCAGACATGACAGGTCAGTTCTAGCACTTCTCTTGATCTTTAGTAAATAGGTCCATGTAACCCTCCTGCTTTGGTGCTTTCACAGTCATTGTAGTCTGCAAAGTCTTCGGCTTGTGTTAGCTGTCCTTAGAATAGTATTACTGAGCACTTCTCATACTGAATTCTGTAGCCACAGCTGCTAAAAATAAGTGAGCGGAGGGGGGGTGTGTGGAACGACAGTGTAGTTTTACATGCAAAGTGATCATCCTTAAGGAAGGTGTGTTGATTTTGTAGAAACTGTTGAACTCGTTCAGTTTAACCCGGGGTTTTGGGAGCACTTTGCCACAAAACATAACGTAAAGAACTGTTTTCGCTGAAAGCAAGTATATCCTGCCAACCCAAATGTAACACTATATTTTTATTACATGGGAAACTCGTTGTATACCTCTTATGTTTTTTAGTTACCTTTCAGTGAAAAAAAAAAAATACAAAGAGAACTATTTTAATGGTTAAGTACTGTATCTACTTTCTGCATTTGTATTTATTCATGAAAGAATTTGCTTATCCCTACTTATATTAATAGCAATAGATTTTGCAACTAGAATCAAATAACAGAAGGGAATGGAGAGTTCAGATGCAATCCATTGAGAATTAAAATTGGATCTCTTGCCCCATTTCATTCCTCTGTCAAAATATGACATTTTCCCATGTTCGTAGCTAGAAAATCCTTTAAAATAATGGAAACTTTGCCTGCCTATTTAAGAGCCACGCGTTGCTTTATACTCCAGAAGTATAAAGCAGCCCATCCTTGCCTTATTTTGGCTTGAAGAATCAGTAGAATATTGCAAGGTTTTCACTGAGCAAAGGCAACACACAAAGGTTTGTGTACCCAGTACTTGCCTTGTGCCCGCTGATAACATTTCCCCAGCCCTCAGAGGGCCAGCACCAGTCAGCACAGGTGCTGTTTTGACAACTTGGACACCTCTGCAAATGAGGCTGCTTCCCAGCTCCCGGGCAGGCAGCACGGCTACTGTGCTTCCCCATATGCCCGGTATTAGTTCTGATGAGACAAAAGCCATCTTCATGTGCAGCACAGTGATTCCCGGCAGCATCGCCCCTCCAAGCAGGTATGTTACCTACCCTGGAGCGGGCTGCTTTGGGGCAGCAGCAGTAGGAGCTGTAGCATCCTTTCAGGAATTGTGTTAGGGTGCTGGAGAAGTTGATGGGATGGCGTTTGGAAACATGGTTTCCATAGATACCAGTCTTCTGTGGCAATACTTCTGGGAATGATGCTTGAGTGTGCTGGGTAGGAGGAGGGTGCTGGCAGATACCTGTGGAAGTGCTGGGGCAGTCATGCAGGCAGGTGTGAGAGCATGCAGAGTAACCTGGCTCGGCTCTCCGCAGCTGAGCCAGCCCCAAGCCCTCCTCACAGGGTGTCCCCTACCTACTTAGGACCTGCCCCAAGGGGAGAAGAGCAGATTGATCTGGCAAATGCGAGCAAGTGCTGTGGGGAAGAGGCTCGGAGCTGTTCAGGGTTATTGTATGCACATGGGGGTCTCTCTCCAAGTAATGAGTGATAGGACAAGAGATAACAGCCTGAAGCTACACCAAGGGAGGTTTAGATTTCTTCACAGAGAAGGTGATCAGGCCTTGGAACAGGCTGCTCAGGGAAGTGGTGGAATCACCATCCCTGGAAGTGCTCACAAAATGTGTAGATGATGCCCTCAGTGACATGGTTTAGTGGTGGTCTTGGCAATCCTGGGATAATGGTTGGACTAGATGATCGTAAAGGTCTTTTCCAACCTAGTTGATTCTATGATTCTATTCTATGATTCTATGGAAGACCAGCAGTACTGTTTTGGGGTTTTGGTGCTCTGGCACTGCTGTTGAAAACTTATTTTACTTTTTTCCCCACTGTTTGCTATGAGACATTTCAATAATGGCAAACTCCTTCTGACCAGTTTTGAATCTCGGTCTCTAACATACAATGTTTAGTGACTGTGCTATTTTGGTTTGGTACTTGCCCTGCCTATTTCAGTGATTGAATAAAAAATGGCACAGTTTTCAGGTTGCACAGGGCAGGGTTTTTTCTGACATGTGGCTGTGCATCTAAGCAGTGTAGGAGACCCATGTAGGATGGAGTTATATTTAAAATCTTTCTTTTATGTGCTAATTTTGCTCTTCTCAGGATCTCAGGCCTCCGTAATGGCCTTTGAGGCTGTGGTGACCTTGGCTGCTGCACTAGCCAAAGGCTCCAGCGAGTGGGAAGGCTTTTTTTATACTCGTTGAAGCACTGCAGGACCTTTGTTAAAATTAAGCTCCCTTAAATGAGCCCTGACAGACTTGGACAGTCCTCCTCCTTCCCATGATCTCTTTGTTGCTTTCTTACATTTCCCACAATTGCCTGAACTGTCGTCTACCTGTGAACACTGAATTTCAGAGCGTGGTGTCTCTGTTGGTGCATCCATCAGGCTGTGCATCCATGAACGTGTGTTCGTGGCCGGTGGATGGCAGTGGGTTAGGACTGGCCTCCCAGGGCACAGGGGGCTGTGGTCTGCCCCAGCTGCCATCCAGCTGCCCCTGCCTGAATGTGGGGAGCTAGACATAACAGGAGCAAGAAAATCTTAGGCCCTTTCTGCATGGGGACAGGCAGGGAATAAGCACAGAGCAGTGCCTACTGAGCTTGGGGAGTAGGAAAGGGAGAAGGTACAGGTTGGTTAAAGTTTTATCTGGAAGGTGGTAGGAAGAATGATTAGTCTAGATTGTTGTCTTGATTGGATTTGGCTCTGTTATTAATGTGGCCTTTGGTACAAAAAAAAGACATTAGGGAAAGGAAGATGTGGAGGACAGCAAGACAGAAGGAGAAGTTCAGAAGGTTTGGTTTTGCGTAGTTAACCTTCCCATTAACAAATAGGCATTTGGGCATGCCTACATTGTTAAAAATTAACATTAGATGTACTCTAGCAGGCTTCAACTACGGCACAAAACCAGGAGCCAGCTGAAAAGGTTTATAATTGGGCCAAATATCTGAATGTCCCAAGGTGTGTGGGAGATTTGGATCTATTGGGAAGTGTCAGCTTTCCCACCTAGACTGTTTTGTTTCCTAGGACCTTTATATCTCAAGAGAAAATAGAGGTGTGTCAGTAACCTACCTGCTTCCCATAAAAGGTGTAAGGGGTACAGTGATCAGCCCTGGTATCTCTCCTTTTTAAGCTTAGGAAAGCAAATGAGATCTGTCTCTCTAAGGGGCTTGCTTGTGCTGGGAGTGCTGAGCAAGCATCACACTGCCCTCGCTCCCTCTTGTGCCAGTGTGTTCTGGGGACTGCCATGGCCAAGGGGCTTTAAAATAGAAGTCTCGTAGCAGCCTGCTGAACTGTATCAACAGCAGCTCTGTCGGGGTAGTCCAGCCCGGGGAAAGTACTGGCAGCATCCTTTATTGTCCTTCATTTGTCACAGAAGCTGATGGGAAATCATTCAATTAAAAGGAGTGCAGTGGAATACACAAAATCTCAATATGAGTTTAGGAGAATGAGGGCAGCACATCAAAGGCATGCCAAAGCCCAGCTTTATGAAATGATTTTTTTTTTTTCATTTCCACTGATTTCCTAGGTGAAATTAGGTGACTGTCTGGCTAGCATAATGATGACAAGGCTGGGAAACCATACATACTCAAATGACATACGTATAGTTTTAATAAAGGATGAGGGAGACTTGAGGGAGTGCATTAAATTGAGTAATAATTTATTATTTAGAGACCTCTACCCATTTACTCATTTTTTCTGGGAGAATTGGCTCTTCCTCCAAGCTGTAGGCCACTTTTAGAGAGGGGGGAGAAGGTAGAGGCTGGTGCCTCTGCTGCAGTCGCTAGCTGGCAAAGCCAACTTCAGCGACTGCCTGCAGCCGAGGGCCCTGGCTACCTATCCTGTTGTTGAGCTGCTCAGTAAACATGCTGGGAGAGGGAGAGGGGGAGAGTTGACAGGGCCTTGCATGTCCTATAGGAATGCAGTGCAATTATTTCCAATCACAATTAACCTGATTAGAATAATGGACAGGAAGTGTCCCTCTGTAGCTAATGCAGTTTGGCATCAGCTGACTGAAATCCTTTGATAATTTCTGCACAGATGGCTGGGCTGAAAGCAGCACTTTTTTAATTATTATTTTCATGGTCTCTTGGTAGGCCAAAACCTCCACACCAACAACAGACCTCCCCATTAAGGCGGACGGCGCCAATGTCAACATCACAGCTGCCATTTATGACGAGATCCAACAGGAGATGAAAAGGGCCAAGGTATCTCAAGCTCTGTTTGCCAAAGTGGCTGCCAATAAAAGTCAGGTGAGTGGTAGAGGGGATTTCATTGTTGTGGGGCTTTTGGGGGTTTTGTTTTTAAAGCAAACGCTGGGGTTGGAACTAGACCCATCTCCTCCTCCCACCAATAAAAATACATCTGTTCCTACAAAAATAATAATCTTCATCTCTGGGGAACCTGTCGTGTTTTGGGCTTTTGCCTGCTTAAGTGGTTTCCTTTTCCCTTTTAAAATAGGCTGAGGAAAGGATCAGCTCACAGCCAAGCTTTTTCTCTCCCTTTGTATGAACATGCATGTCTTTTCCCACTTGTCGTATATAACATACACCTCTGCTAGTAGGACAAGGACCTTGCAAAATGATGGTATCCTTCTCATTTGGCAGGTAAAGAAATTGTTTTCTTACGTGATTAGCTAAGGGAAGGCAATGGGAAACAGTGTATTAGGCAGGTGTTTCCTTTTTTTTGCGTGTTGTATGTGCTGCATGTGGTTTTGCCATGTGAATAATTCACATCATATCCAATCATTTTTACAAAAAGACATGAGAGGGCACTGCAGTGAGTTCTCCTGGATGAATTTCTACCTTGGGTGTAAAAAATACATGTGGGCAAACCTAGGTTGGGGTGAAATTCTTAAAGAGAATCCATTAATTTAAAAATTTCATCCAACTCTTTAAAAAAATATAATGCACCAGAAGAGATTTTGTGGAAAGGAGGACAGACAGAAGTTTTGTAGAAAGGGCAGCAAGTAGATCGGAGACCATTGGAAGGAATGGTTTACTCAGCGAAAAGGGCTGCTTCTGATCCTGGATGAAATTGCTCAGTTGTGCTTGGAGAGCGCACAAATGTGGCTGTGACTGTGAGAGAGTGGGATAGAAGTATCTAGATGCATTCACTCTGCAAAATGCATACTTTCTTTTCGTCTGTGCAGGGAAACATCGTTGTAGTCATTAAAGTAGATGTAAAGTAAGCGGTTGAAAGGCGTATAAACAAAGCATCAAAGGCTATCAAAGCACATGGGAGGGCCTTGTCCTTGTTACAGGTATTTGTGCCCTGACACATGGAGGTCTGATTAATTTTTCTTTCCTCATTTAATCATTTATTTTCTTTGCCTTGTGCTTTCTCTTGTCAGGGTACAGGGGTTACAGTTCGCAACCCCTATACCCCCCAACCAAAATCCCAGGCACAGTATGAAATACATAAAAGGAAAATACCATGGAACCCTCTTAAACTGTTAAATGCATAAAAATCTCATGTACCACATGGCAAAATATAATGAGAACTGGAGCTGTTAAACGAATAAAGCTGTTAAAAGCATAATGCCACTTGGCACAACTACTGTGCATTTAACGGTTTTCCACTGTGTAATAAATGACATATGTGGTAAACGTGCAGTAAATATAAAAACTGCACAATTGATTTTGCAAACGTGCCCCTTATTCTTTACTCCATGCA
Organism: Strigops habroptila; assembly: GCF_004027225.2. Classification (NCBI taxonomy): domain Eukaryota; kingdom Metazoa; phylum Chordata; class Aves; order Psittaciformes; family Psittacidae; genus Strigops; species Strigops habroptila. The sequence goes on along the minus strand of NC_044281.2, from coordinate 11,937,906 downwards.
GATATCAAAGTTCCACCCAGAATCCGGACTGGACAGCTTTTAATAAGGAGTGTTTAACACAGACTGAATGCCAGCCTCTGAGGTTTGGCTTAAAATTGCCTGCAAGCTTCCTGTCATTATACCCAGAGGCTTCTTGAAATAGAGAGGGACTGAACCACCCAACTATAATTTGGGTGGCTCACCAGCTTCAGTCTGTGCCAGCTTGAGTGCGCTTCTCTGGCAGCATTGCACACCAGCGCCAGAACACAAACAAGCTCCATAGTCCTTCACATGGAAAAAGAACAGGGTAGATTTTGAAAAGCCAGATGCAAAAGGTTAAGAACAGGATCCACAAATGTTATTGTTTAAAGCAAAGTTACTGTACATGAAGGTTTTGGTTTCTTCAGCAGCAGCGGATAAAGAAGTGTTTCTGAGGGCTGATGTTTCTTTTGTTTCACAGCCCTGCCAAAGCAATACTGGCTCCCTGGGATGACCCAGCATTTGCCATGCTGAGATGTCTTAGCGCTCTGCTGGAGCATGAAAGTGGTTTATGGGGGCACTGGAAGGCAGGGGCAGAGAAGCCGCAGCCAAGAACCACAGCAGTCTGGGGCCTCCCACTGCCCCACAGCCCACCTGCATGCCTACCCCCAGCCTGGCTTGGTGTGCCTGTGGTGTCTTGCCACCGGCTGCAGTGCCCTGTGGCCAGGAGGAGTGCCAAAAGCAAGGACACAGCTGCTTGTGCAGGGGAGAGCCACTGTCATGGTGGGATGGTCGGCATGTTGCCTTAGGTCTAGCTTGTCTGAAAACTAGCAGTGGGGCTTTCCCAGTGCTTTGTGCAGGCCAGTTGTGCCAGTTGTGGGCATTTCTGGGGAAGATGCTGCTGATTTCTGCAGCTGAGTTACATGGTGGGAAGCACTCATTGAAAGCTGCCCTTGTTTGTAGAAGAGAGGGTTTGAAAGAGGGGAAAAAAGAGCTAATCTGAGGGTTTGCTTGGACTCTCCGCCAAGGTTCGTTCACTTGCTATTCTCCACAGGCCTGGCTTGCATTGCATTGGCTTCCTCTATTATTCCCTCACCCCAGACTACTGAGAGGCTTCCAGTTTGCTAACAAGGCATGTGTTATGTTGGGCGCTGCTGTTCTGTCAACAGCAATCCACGGTGCTGTGAGATCTTCACAGTTTTAGCAGCCAGTGAATCTCCGACAGGGCTGTTTTGACATTTTATACACAGGGCTGTATGTCATGTACCCAAGAGAGCATCCAGAGCCAATGGAGGCCTCATTTCATCTTCTGTCTTCATACAGGAAGAGTGGTACCCACTGAGAGCAGTTATTGCAAGCGGCATCATCTACTGGTGGAGTTAATTGACCTCTAATTTAACAAGTAGCCATCTTTATTCTTAAGTCATGGCAGAGTCTCAGTTCAGCAACTGAAGGGAAGGGCAGCCGCTAGAAACTTCAGTTTGCAAATCACAGCACTCGAAAGTCAACATAAATGCAAAGAACAGAGTCTCATGGAGGTACCAAGGCAGTATGGATACCTCCATAAGGGAATCCACCATATAAAGATCTCAAGTCATTCATTTTAGACATGGACTTATTCATTACTTACTTATCTTAATATGCATTTAATCCTTGCAACTTATATCTAGACATTTTTAGTCTTGTTTGTGAAGTGCTTTGCATCCCTTTGTATCTTTGAAGGCAGCAGGAGCTGAGGGGCTCAGCGCCTTGCAAACACAGCCTCCAAAGCTGTCATCCTGTTTTAGTTGCCAGCTGTTAGTGACGTACCCGCTGGACAGCATGCTTCTCTGGGGATGCTGCCTGCTAATGCCCTTTGTCCTTTAAATGGCTAAACCTGGGACCTGTATTATCGTGTTGGGAGTGTTTCAGAGTGTGGCTGGAACACCAGGATTTGGTTTCCAATCTGTGCTTTGGGGTCTCTTGGTTATATTTAATCCACAAGGAGATGGGTGTACCATTTCAGAGAGGTTTGGCTGGCCTGTGTGTCTCCAGAACTGGGCAGTGGCACAAGCAGAGACCTTCACCTTGGCTTGCTGCAGATTTGGACTGTCAGTCGTGAAAACTGGCTTCTACATCCAGTTCTGCAACTGCTCTACAGTACAACTTCAGGAAAACCATTTCCCCTGTGACCATGTGCCAGCACTTCTGTAATACTGTGCAGCAGCATCACGCCTCTGACTTCTGCTAGTGAGAGTCCTCGCAGAGGCTGTGCTGTGCTCAGCAGATGTTTTTTTCTTAGTCTGTACAAAATGAGTTTAGGAATATAGTTCTGTTCATAATAAACAGTCACTATCAAAATAAATAGCGGGCATAGCTGGCTGGAGCACTTGTTGACAGTCTGGGGGATGGCAAAGTTTGTATGAACATGGAGACTAAACTTCCCACGTTTCTCCCAGGACAATCAGGCTGGGGCAGCGTGGGGAAGCGAGGCACGTGCTGCTTGGGATCTACCCCAGTCAGGGTATATGGAAGATTTTGATCTTCATCAGTCCAATGAAAACAAAAAGTAAACCCTTGAAACTGAAATTCTTCCTCAAGGGACTGGAATTTGATCCAGTTGCACCACAGTAAAGCAAGAGAGACCCCATGGAGCCACATGTGAAAAAACGTGAAGCTGGCAAAGCTCAGTCTCTGGTTTTGTATCTTTGCCCTATTTAAAAATGAACAAACAAAAATAAACTCGACCGGGAGTTGGAGGCGAGGGGCAGAAAATCCCTTCAGTTGAGGCCTTGCAGCTAAGAGAAGCCCAGGCCTCCGGATAGAAATCACTGCAATAGTTCCTTGCCTTTCTTCTGACTTTTCATGGTGAGATACCTTCCTTATTGCCAGGATTGTCTGGGAGTCTGTTCTTTGGCCAAGGAGGGTGTTAGCTCCACAGGAGGAACCCTGCTAGATGGGACTCAGCACCACAGCTGTCTGCCCATCCTCGCACCTCCTGCCCGTGCTCTGAGAAGAAAGGAGAGGTACTGTGAGAGAAATGAGCAGCATCACTTTAAGGCAGGAATAGCTCTAGAAACCCTTTATTTTGTCATTTCCTCTCTTTCCTTCCCTCTCTTTCCTTCCTTATATTTCCTTGTATTCATTTGATATGATGGGGTGCCTTCGCTCTTCCTTTTAGCTTATATTAGGTTTTTTCTGTGCCCTTAAACTAATTAGCTTCCAGTGCTGATGAACAACAGCTACAGAAAACAGCTGGTGGTGAAGATGCGTAGCATATATAGTGTGTGCATATAGGGCACGTCGTACTGCTGTAGCATCTTGTTGCCTTTATGGTGTTGTGAATCTCTGCGGCTGGGGCATATCTGTTGTGTTGATATTTTGATGTTCTTATTACATGTGGAGGAAATATAGAAAGACATTTCTCTCCTAGACTGAACTTAAAATTTCATTGAAGTACCTTTAGATACTAGCTTCTCTTTTACAGACCTTTACAGATGCAGATGCAATGTGCCCCATATCCAGGACAAGCTTGAGAACTGGGCCCATGTGGACCTCATGAGGTGCAGGGTCCTTCACATGGGTTGGGGCAACCCTCAGGCTGGGGGATGAAGGGATTGAGAGCACTCCTGCTGAGAAGGACTTGGGAGTACTCGTGAATGCAAAGCTGGATGTGAGCTGGCTTCAGTGTGCACTCACAGCCCAGAAGGCCAGCTGTATCCTGGGCTGCATCCAAAGAAGCGTGGCCAGCAGGTCAAAGGAGGTGATCCTGCCCCTCTACTCTGCTCTTGTGAGACCCACCTGGAGCACTGAGTTCAGCTCTGGGGTCCTCAGTACAGGAAAGATATGGACCTGTGGGGTGAGTCTAGAGGAGGCCATGAAGAGGGTCAGAGGGCTGGAGCACCTCTCCTATGAAGGCAGGCTGAGAGAGTTGGGATTGTTCAGCCTCAAGAAGCCTCTGGGGAGACCTTATTTTGGCCTTTCAGTGCTTAAACAGGGCTTAAAAGAAAGATGGGGGGAGACTTTTTAGCAGGGCCTGTTGCAATGGGACAGGGGGTAATAGTTTTAAACTAAAAGAGGAGAGATTTAGACTAGATGTAAGGAAGAAAGTTTTTACCGTGAAGGTGGTGAAACACTGGAGCAGATTGTCCAGAGAGGTGGTAGAAGCCCCATTCCTGGAGACATTCAAGGTCAGGTTGGACAGGGCTTGAGCAACCTGATCTAGTTGAAGATGTCCCTGTTCATTGCAAGGGGGTTAGACTAGGTGACCTTTGAAGGTCCCTTCCAACCTAAGTCATTCTATGATTCTGTGATTCTATGACAGCATCTGCAGCTGTGCGTTAGCCTCTCAGCAGCTGAGCGAAGCAGGGACAGTGGTGGAGCTGGGCTTTGCTCAGGAAGTCCTTGGCAGACCTGGGAGCTGATGGCAGGCTGCTTGCCCTAACCACAAGCCCATACTTCCTCTCCAGCGTGGGGAGAAGCTTGTTTAAACTTGGTACGCTGGAAATATCCTCAGTGCACAGCATCCTTCCCTCTGAGGCCAAGGCTGTAAGCAGGCGTTGTGTTCCCATGAATGTAAGATATGTCAGGGCTCAAGTACCTCGTTCATATTTTTCTATAGTTTCATGTTTTATAAGGCTGGTGAGAAACTGGCCCTCATGAAAGTGCTCTGCATTTTGCCTTGTGTTTTGGGGGGAGGAAATGTACCTAGCGTTTCAGAAAATCCAGGCTATTGAGTGATTAACCTTGAACTGTATCAAAATGCTCCAAGTAAAGCTTCTCAGGTTTGGTCCCCCTCCCCCGGCCCTCATCAAGAATTCATTGAAGCCATGACAGAACTCTCCATTACAGTTAGTCTTTTATCCATTTCAGCTTTCTTGATTAGGTTATCTTGAATCATTAGGGGGTTTATTTATTTTAATAGACACTTATTGGATTCATGGAAAGAGAGTTTGGCGACTAAGGAACAAGAGCTGAATATTATCTGGCTCATTTTGCGCTGCATAGAGTCCCAAACTGAGCAGAGGGAAGAGAGGCTGAGGAAGTTTGTCCGGAGTTCTCCTGTGATCCAGTGTAGAAAGGGAGCTTTCTCTAGGGAACACAACATTTCTTCCCTAATCTTTCAAGGCTTGTGTCAATCATTGCTGCTTTTTTTTCCTTTTGTCACATATGTTGACATTTTCTGCACTGATGATGTGGGTGAGGAAATGGCCTTTTACATTTATTTTTGAGATTTATTCCTGAATCACTCTTACTAAAAACTCTTCATTTGCCTACTCATGCTTTCACTGGAGACCCTAGAAAATGTCAGCACAGAAAACTAACTGTATTGTTAATTTCAGTGTAAATGCAGGGAAGCGTAAGGTCAGTTCAGTTGCAGTTTTATCCAAGCTCTAAGTGCCCTGGTCCAGCCCAAGCAGAAAGGCTGCCTGTGATTAACTCACCATGGACACCGGGCTGCCACCTCCTGCGGTGGCTTTCGGTAGAGATGCTGCTCAAAGTGTAAGCACTGGCCTATAGCCCCAGCAAAACTGAGCCTGAACTCTTCCCACATGCCCTCTTATCCTCAGTCAGACATTTGGTCCTTGGCTGACTGCATGTCAGCAGATCTGCAGGAAGCAGTTATGGGATCGGGATATTTGTGCATACCTTCATAGAGTGCTGGAAAACCTGACCTTCTTGTTGGCTGGTACCTCTGGCTGCCAGAGCAGCCTCCCCTGCTCCAGGGTGTCTAGCAAAAGTGAAAGGGTCAAGCTGCTAAAAAGGGCTCAGGGATAAGTGACAGAGAATATGGCTTGTGATTTCTTCACCAGCTAACTGTCCCTCAAGGGGGTTGGAGTGCGCCAAGGCTAATGCTTTGGTGTAGTAAGCATGCTGTTTCTTTAACAGCATAAAAGCACAATGGGAATGGCTGGCTTCCTGCAGATTTTTGTTGTTGTTTGCTTAGCTATGTGGAAATGTATTTGATTAGGAGACAGAGAGGTTAAAAATAGGACATTAATATGATATTATTTGTTTTATCAAATAAAATGCTTAGAAAATGTTTATCTTGTCTCATGAGAACAACAAAAATAGAGGCCAGCACTTCTCTGCAGCTCTCTTTAATGAACTAAACTGAGCTGTGTTCTCGATGCCTCTAGAAGTTTTGGGGTGAAATGAAGGAAGTTCTGAGCAGAATTCCTTGTAACCACAAGCACTGGGTGTGCCTGACTGCAGAGCCAGAAACATCCTTTAATTGTGCTGTTTATCCTTCTTTTATTTTTAATGGAAGACATTCCCACTTGAGAACCTTAGAAGCTGACGTGGAGGGCCAGATTCTGCCACCCATATTGACACCGGCGTGTATCAAACTCTCTGGGTAGCTCTGTGGCAGTCAAGGGGGCTGTTTGTGCAGTGGAGCCAGACTTGTGATGTGCAGGGGAGGCAGGATCAGAAAATCACACCGTACCACGGCTCTGGGGAAGGCTGTGTTATTTGTTAGATTTTCAGAATACGTTCACAGAAGTTGGATTTAGTTGTAATGCAGCGAGCTCAGATCTGTGGATGAGTGGGGGAAAAGGTGGTGAGATAGTGTCTCCTTCTTCACTTCTCCTTCTTCATGCCAATAAATATAGCTATAGAGGAAAATTCATTGTGAATGGCTGTAGCTCCAAGCATTTCTGTATGTTAGCATTTTAGCATTTCCTAAACGAAATAATTCTCCTGGAAAGCTCTGTGTAACATACACAGACCCCAAGAAATAAATAAAAGAAAATACAAAAAAATTGCAACCAAAAAAACCCCAAGTTGAGATTTTTAACAGAAAAAGGAGATTTGCGTATTAATAATTCATGAGTTCTCATTGAACATGCACGAAGAAACGGTGCTATTCAATAGAGAATACTGTCATCTGTCACTGTTTTATTTGACATTTACACTTTTTTTTTTTTCCTCCTTTTTTTCTCTGCCTGGTACTGCAAAACTTTCTTGGATGGCGTGCTAGGATTATTTAAATAAATAATGAAAGAAATCCGATGCAGACTTCTCATCTGAGCATGGGGAAGGCGGTTACTTGCAATCATAAAGAACGTGTGAGTAAGCTGCAGCGCTGTGTTTCCTCACGTATTAGCCAGAGCTATCGCCTAATAAGCAGCCCCGTAGATGGGTAGATAGGTTCTTGAATAGATGGGCGAGAGAGTAAACGCTTGGATAAATAAAGAGAAGGGTAGGAAAAGAGCAATGAAAGGACAGATCTGCTGCAGATAAGCGTACGCATGCACACAGTGGGTACGCGTGTGTATGTGTGGGGGTGAGCGAATGGTGGCTGTTGTGAAGAAAGCTGCCACAAATACATTGCTGTTGCCGTTGCAAAAATAAATATTTATAAATGGCACTGGGGGAGATCCAGTCCTGCACAACGTGGGAGAAGACGGGGCATTTAGCACAATGACAGTTCAGTTAGGCGCACCTTGCAATTTCTTGCTAATATTAGGCTCATGAAAATCTTTCTGCTCTGTAGGTTAGTTATTATTTATAAAAATCACAGAACCAGCTGATACATTCATAAGCTAATTATTGTAGCAGCTGGGTACACATGGTGCAATATGTCTGAGGCTGTGAAGTATCACAGATTTCTTGGGGCCTGCTGTGGTGGGGGTGTGCTGTTGAAGGCTAGATCCCTTAATCTGATCAGCCAAGCAAATACTTTGTGGGGAAACTGGATTAATATCTCTCTAAATACCACGGATGTGCTTCACCTTCAGAACCAGGCTCCTTTAAACGTGCCATTAGCTTATCTCCTTTGGGGAATGGAGAAGTTCTCAGGTGTCCTCAGGATGGCGGGGTCTTTGCCTGGTGCCTCCCTTTGCCAGAAATTAATTTGGTTTGCTCATGTCTGCACACATGGTCACACTGCAGTCTAATCTTTTCCCTAATAGCTCCAAGGTCAGGACCTCGCATGTTGCCAGGCAAATTGAGCGCTATCCTTCTTAAAGACTAATGGCAGCGGGTGCCTAGTCCATAATGAGGCCTGTAGTGTTGCTCTAAGTGATTGTAATGAATGCTGATGATAACGGGACAGATAAATCACAATGCAGCAGTTGGGTTAGCTGGTGCAGCGCTGGGCAGGGGAGGTGGTTGCGCTGAGCCGGGCACTGCGCAGTGCCCTGCAGCCCTGGGAATACCCCAAGAGCATCCTCCCTGGGCTCTGGCCCCACCAGGTTGCAGCAGTTTGTGTGTGTTTTCTGTTCAACGATTGGTGTTCATGCTGCAGCATCCCTCGGGAGATGTTAAACATACCTGTTTGAAACATGTGAAAGAGTTCAGTTGGAGACTTATTAGATCGCTGAAAACAGGGAGAAACGGGAGCTTATTTTTTCCACAGATGGTTTATTTTCCATTTCAAAAATTATTTCCTTTGTACAGAGGAACCCCTGAGAAAACCCTGTGGAGCTGGGAGATTTTCTTCCTGTAAAAGAGAGAAAGTTTGGGGGGATTTCTGAGCAGTGGAAAGGGGAAGAGGAGAACTGAGGGCAAGGGATGTGGCCAAACCCCATTAAAATGCAGATATCACCTGGCTGCAAGATTATCTAAATAGCAGTAAAAACACTTTGAAAATATAATACAGATCCCCCCTCAAGTAAATGATCAAATATCTTGTTTTCATCTTTGCCCCCCCTTTAACCCTCCTAGTTTATTGCAAGAAAAGATCAGGTCTGCACAAATGTGGCCTCTCACTTGTAAAAACAAGGCAGTGTTGTGTTACAGATTAGTTTATAAATCCCTGGTGGCTTCACAGTTCAGTGCCTACAGCTGCTGCAGATGGGCCTGGGTTTTTGTCTCTTTGCTGTGCTGCAGCCGGCAGTTGAAGGAGAAAATGGAATGATCAGGTTATTAACATGTAGGCCGTGAGGAAGAGGCTGCACAATGAGAACAGCTGGTGTTGCTGTCTTGGCTGATGCAGCGGAGATAATCAAATCTTGCCTTTTTTGGGGGGGTGAAGGCAGAAGACACAGTGGAGAGTAAGACAAACAACGGCTTATGATGTTATATACGGGGTTTAGAGTGCACGATAGAAGTTATCAATGGCTTACAAGTTGTTACACAAAAAAGCAATACCCAAACCCCCCCGTGTGGGCCGGTAATGAACCCGGCTGTTCAGCTTGCTCTACTTGCTGTTCGGAAAAGCACAGTTTTGGCTACTTCTCGTACCAAACATTTTTAACATTGATCAAGCTATCTTTTAGGTATTGTAAGGTGCCTGTCAAAATGGTGTCAAAATGCGGAGTTGTAGCTCGGAAATGATGGGTTATAAAGCTACTAGGTAAAATATTTTGACAGGAGTCAGTAAGGCGCGTTGACAGCATCCTCAGCATTATCTTCTCATCTGTCATTTGCATTGCATCTCCTGCATGCAGGCACAGGAGGGGAGTCGCTGTCCCCAGCCCCTGGCAGGGCCGGCTGGACGGGGCTAGCTGTGTCCCCATATCCCCACCCGGGCAGCAGTGACCACCCTCCCTGGTTAACCTGCTGGGGACGCCGGGTCACTGCCACACATGCGCAGCACACTAGGGGCTGTCCTCACCATAACTGCTATGGATGTGGTACTTTTTGGTTGTCTTTGTGCTTTGGAGTGGTTTCCTATTCCCGAAGTGCTGGCGCTTTCCCCTGCTGGGGTCTGAGCTCTCAGCCCCTGTGGAGAGGTCCTACAGGATTTCATGCAGTGGTAACTTTCTGAAAGCATTTCAAACTAACCTTAAAACAATATAGCAGGAATAAAATCGACTACTATTATGATCTGCAGTTGGGTTTATAATTACCTCCACCTAGTATCTTGATCTCTTTAGTAACTTCTGCAGGACCCTCTTTGCTGCTTGTGTCCTAAACAATAGAGGATTCCCTTTCTGTGAGGTTGCATCTTCTAAGTGGCTGATTATTTAAAGCTGTCAAATTTTAGTGGGGTTCAGAGCTGGAGGAGTCAATGCAACAGAGTGATGGCAGATCAGAGGTCTTTATTTAATATTATCTTCTTCTAAACATTTTCAGTAGTGGTTGAATTTATGGGCCTGCAGCTGCAACCCTTACCATAAGTGAGTCTCAGGGGCTATGTCTCCTTTTCTCGGATGAAGAAATAAAGGGGCTCTGAAGCAGAAGTGGAGATGCATCTTTCTTTCAACTCTAGTTTTCTATAGGAAAAATATATCCAAAAATTTTAAACATTTATCCATACCATTTTAAATATGGTATGATTATGACAGGCGACAAGATGCTGTGCTTCCTGGTTCCTGTTAAGTGCTGCTGATTGTTTCTGTTTCTCCAACTTGCAGGGAATATAATATATCAAGGATTTGTTGAGACCAAAGGGCAGCTGAGGCAGGGTGGGGGGGGAACTGTGTGAGATGAGACCAGCAAAACTTGCAGCACAGAGCTTTAAGTCCAGCTGACCTTCCGCTCACATCTGGTTCCGTGGAGCTCAGTGAATTACCTGTGCTGACCCTACCGTTGCAGGGCTGGCTGTGTGAGCTGCTTCGCTGGAAAGAAAACCCAAGCCCAGAAAACCGCACCCTTTGGGAGAACCTCTGCACCATTCGCCGCTTCCTGAACCTTCCCCAGCACGAGAGGGATGTGATCTATGAGGAGGAGTCCAGACATCACCACAGTGAGCGTATGCAGCATGTTGTCCAGCTGACTCCCGAGCCTGTGCAGGTCAGAGTGCTAACTTCCTTCTGAGGGTGTCTGTGCAGGGGAACAGTGTGCATGGGTAACATGGGGGTTTGGAAGAGTGTAACATGGGGAAGTGCTTTTTATGCATTGACTGGCACTGAAAAATGCTTCTAAAATGACCATGGTGAGCATTTTGTGGGGCATGGGCCTTCATTTTACAGCCTCCTTAGGATTGTTGTGCTCCTTTATACAGTCTTTGTGACTAGTATGTATTTTTGATTTGTACACCCTTGTTCTGTCCTTGTCTTGGGCCTTAACAGAATGAGAAATAAATAGATTCAAATATGCATAGGGAAAACAAAGTGAAAATACTACAAGACTTCCCATCTTTGCAGTTCAGCTTCAGTCAGAAGAGAAAATCAGCCTTATGTGTATTCCTAATAACTAGTAATGCATGTCACAAAACCAAACATCTGCAGATGGTCAAGAGAGCCTCAGCAGATGTTTGTTCTCAATCTAAAAAGCCGAGGCTACGCCTTCCACAGCAGACCTTCCTTTTGAATTGCTGCTGGCACTTGGTACCATTCACCTGATCCCATGGTGTGACTGCCCTCAGAGAGCTGTCCATACTGTGTTTCTCTCCCCTAATCTTACGGTTCCTCCCCCCACCTTTGCTCTCCCCGTTGTTGTTTGATGGCAGCTTGCACCACTTTGCTACTCTTGCTGTGAGCCTTGGCATTCAGCCTCTATTCTTTGTCACTGCTCTTGTTCTGCTGCTGCTAGCACTGCTGCCAACTATCTAGTCACCTTCTTGCAAAGGTGGGAGGATTTTCTTGTCTTCTTGTCCTGCCCCTTCTGAAACACGTTGGTCTTACCCAGATTAATTATTGCCTTATTCAGTCTCCTATGTCTCTTCTGCTACTGACTTCCTCCTTGCTGTCCATTTGGTCTTTCCCTGGAAGAAAAAATGGGTTTCTTGGGATTTGGATTCTCAGAGCTATAAAGTAGGGGAAGTGCTTTAAGTAATTAATGCACAGCCTTCCATGTTCCCAAAAGTCTGTGGGATCTTGGAGGCAAGGAGCTACAAAAGAGTAAAGGCCCGAGCTAATGTGTGGGAAGACAACTAGACCTGTGTAGATTTGAGCTTATTAACTCAGTTTTGGGTGGCCACAGCAAGTAGAAATATCCCCTAAGGAACAGTTTGAAGTTGTTTCCCTGAGCTCTTGTGGGTGACCTTGATGATTAGCCTACTTTCCAAAGCCTTCTGCACATCACTTCTCTGTGTCATGCAGGTTGGCTCTTGTGAGTGACATGCTACACTGTGTTGGAATGCAGTGCATTTATATTTGTCAGCAAGTTACAAAACCATGGATTAATTATTTATTACAGTCAAAATATGAAAAATGAAGAAAAATAAATGGAACCAGCTGGCGAGTACATACAGCAAAACTCCGGAGACTCTGGTATACAGTTGATACAGTAGGCTTGTGTTTTGGGGTGCTGCATTTTAAAGCTATGTTTGCCCATCCAAAAACCCCATTAGGTTTCTGAGTGGCACGCTACCAGTGCAAGACACAGGAGGCTTGCTGTCCACCTGCTCCCTACTGTCAGAAGATATTCTGCACCAAACAATTTTTTTGTAGTTTTCATTCTCTGGGACTTGAATTGTTTCAAGCAGTAAGGTTTGTCTTTTGGCTTTGCTGCAAGGGTCACTATTAGGTAATTAGCCATGAAGAATTGGTGACAGCAGCCAGAGATGTAAAGCTGAGGTCCTCACACTTGCAGTCATGGGAGATTTTGTGACACCTTACATAAGGGTAGGGGTCTTGGGCCCCGCTCCTGGCTGAACTCCAGGCCAAGTAATTACATTCTGCCTATCTGAAATTCCCCCTGTAGTGTCAAGTGGGAAAGCAACTCTCATTTCCTTCTCAAAGCGGTGGCGGATGCAGAATGTCTGCCACGGTGCCTGGCTGCATTTTAGCAGCAGGTGGAAACATCCAAGAGCTGCAGTCACCGACCTGCTTTGCTTTGTAGGCTTTGCTAGTGATAAGTGCGCTGTAGGTCAAGCCCTTACCTGCAGCCTTGATGTCAAGTTGACAGTCCTTTGAAGAAGATACAAGTAGCAGTGCTGTGGGTAACAGGCGGTGCAGTACTGTGACACCAGAGCAGGCAGGAGGCTCTTACCTCTGCTATCTCCCTCCACACACCCCATCTTTTTCTCTGCTCTGGTGGATTTGACGTGTGTACAGTAACTTGTGTCTGATGCTTGAGGCTCCTGCTCCTCCAGCTGTGAGACTGGGAGAGCCTGAAAACAGGCTGCCCCATGCTGCTGACAGAGCCTGCAGCCGTGATGGAGCCTGCTCTGGGCTGGGGACACCCCTCTGTCAGACTGAAGGACTTGGAAGAAAATCCTGGTTGTCATCACAAGAGGCAGGTGAAAGATAATGGATAGATAAATTTAAGCCTTTTCTCTGGTATAGTTTCTTGGAAGTGGCAAAGATTTCATTGTGGTGGGCTTTGTGTAGCTCAATTGCCAATTAGAGGGTTGGGCACATCTTCAGTGAGGGATTCACCCCAAGGCTGGCTATGGTTTCTGTCCATTAGTGGCAGAGTGTGTGCAGTGGGGCAGTTGTGGTGGTGCTGTAAAAGATCAGCTGGAAATAGCTTTTGATGTTTAAGGGATTACTGTTTCTTTTGTGGCAGGTTCTTGCCCTCTGTTTGTTATTGCTAGCCTCTACCTTACTGTTTAGCTTTAGGTTCAGGGCTTTAAAAAGAATCATTTTCATTTTTTTTCTCTCTTCCATTAGATTTTTCCCGTCAGCCATATATTAATCCATTTAATTAAATATTTTCCTGTTTCTGAAATGAAAAATGTCTATAATGGAAGCTCAGTGCAAAAGAAATTCCTCCCTGCACACTTGATTTATTTGTTATTGTGCTGAGGAGTCATAAAATGTGAGCCCTGTGGAGCTCTGTGACATGGCTGTGTTCTCTGGCAGCATCGGGTGTGACCATATGGACGTGCTGGAGTGCGGATTTTCCTTCACATGCTGGTTGCAGAGCATCCACACTATACCTACATGTTGCGGTCTGTGCAGGCTGAGCTCGCCACAGCTGCTCACTTGGTTTTTAAGGTTATTCAGGTGTGCACCAAGTGGCTTTATCCCACAGATTCCTGGAAAGTGGGAGGGGATGCCAGAAAGCATTATTATATTTTTACCTTGTTCTCATCCTCTTCCACCACCATCAGATGTGGGATCCTGGTTGGACCTTCGGTCTGCCCTGGCTGCTATGGAGATCTGTTGAACAGCCTGCATGCAGAATAGTCACTTTGCAGCAAGCAGCCCTCATGCTTCTGCGTTTAGGTTCTTGCTCTGCACAGGTGAGGGTACCCTGTGTTACTTCCCATCCCTCGCTAAATCCCACCATTCCCAGGCTGGCATTGGACCTTTCTGGAGTGTTAATGCTGAGAAGTGCCTACAGCCGCTTCCCGTTGCCAACCAGGGATTCGGTGTTTGTTACAGACGCTCTGGGACACAGTAAATCTAATTTCTCTCCCTTCTCCCACTATTTGTCTGCTGTGTCCAAGGTGACCACTCCAGAGAATAAGCATCTTGCCTGGCACTTTAATATAGTGCTAATTCATTGTTAATTGCTGGGGCAGAGAAACCTGACCCAGTTGGGAAAATGATGAATCAGGCTGTTGTCTCTGGAGTGTTGGGGTGGATAAGCTGGTTCTCTGGAGTAATGAGCCACCACTGCAGCAAAGTACCTGCTATTCAGAGAGCAGGGAAACCTTGCCTTTCATTTTCTGCATAAGCTGACAGATAGACTTGCTGAAGCTCGTAGGTACATATTGATTTAAGAGCAGTCAAATGTTGACTTTAAAGAAACAGGAATTATTTTCACAAGCTTTCTAATACACTGTTACTTTAGTCACTTTTTTATTACGTCCCTCCACTCTTTTTTTCCTCAGAAGCTTTGATTTAGACAAATCTGGCAATTTATAATAGTTCAGATCATAAATCACAGAGGAACATTAGTAAATAAAAGAAGGCTTAGCAGAAAGCTGTAGGAAAGCTTTTTTGTATTGTGTGTTCACTGCAAACATTGTGGTCTCTCTTTAAATATGCGGAAAATAACATACGACAGAAGTAAATGAAATACTAATTTTGTCATTTTGTGAGGGATGGAAGGGAACAAATATTTTAGAAATGACAATGAAATACAAACCAGCAGAACATGGAACCCCCATAAAAATGGGTCAAAGCAACTGGCGATGGCAATCCAATGAAACTAATTTCATATTCTCTTTCTAGAAGTAATAAAAAGGGCAGCGAACACCACATTAGTGCTTCCTAATGAAATATCTGATTCTAAACAATGTCTTAGAGTTCATGGGTCACACAATGCATAGCATGCAGGAAAAAAGAAGCGAGACTTAAAATTTCCTTTCTTGAAAAATAGTATTAATTAATAATACTTCAGCAGTCATAGATGGTTACAGCAGCAGTTACAGCAGGAGATTTTGAATACTGGAAATCAGGACTGAGTTGTCCAGGAGACTTGGACAAAAACTGCTTTCCCAAACCATGCTAGATCGGTGACTTTGGTGCTTACTGTTTCTTCTAGGCACTTTGTGGATGGTGTGCCCTGCAATTCATTCCTAATGGCTGCACCCTGATAGTTCTGCTTTTTGATCATTTCTCTGCACCCAAAAGACAGAGATCATAGATGGGTACCCGCTGCTTTTTGATTCCCCCAGCTTCTTATTCTGTGGCTAGTTGTGATGTCTGCTCATATCTAAAGTCTGGTGAGACATCTTGTACTCAATGAGCCCAGACGGACTTTCGGAGAGATTTGTATTGCAGGTTTATTCATTCCACTCAAAAAGCTCAGAGCTCTGGTTTAGGTGCACTGCAGCCAGAGTATTTATTTAGTCTTTGATTGAGAACTGCAGGGGGAAATGCATGTCAGAATGAGATCTGTGAGTTTTGGAGTGGAGAATATCTGTCTTCCTCAGTTGTTAAGCTATCTGGAGTTCCATTCTCTCTCTCTTACTAAAAGTAGACAATAACAGTCCATTTTAGTATCTCCTTTCCATCTAAACCATCCAAAAAACCACCAAAAAAGTTCTCAAACTATGTAACTTCTATTTCTGTGCAGTATTAAAGCCAAAGGCAATATATATGCAAATGCCACTTACCCTGCATTTCTCTCTTATCATGTGTGTGTCTGCTTTTGGGTGGGGTAAGGGACTCTCTTCGAAGAAAGCACAAGCAAAACTCTCAGAAGGCTTCCACTTCTGAACTCCTATCTCATACTGCTCCAGTACCCGTGCCCCGCAGCCAGGCACATTGTGTTTTGGAACAAAAGCTGTGTCTGTGCGCTCTGCTTTTCCACCGTTTTGGTGCACACCATTTTCCCGACGTGTCACAGTAGCTCAGGAGCCTTGCACGAGGTTTCAGAAAGGCAACAGGAGCACGCAGCAGACAAGGAGCCCCTTGCATCCCACTCTAAGGTGTCTGTTAGAGTTTCTAGTGATTGGTGGTTCTCACAGTTGCAGTGGAAAGGCGCTGAGCTTTGACTGCTGTAGCCAAACCTGCCTACTGAGCCTTCTCAGCTGTTTCTGTTTAGTGTGGATATCTAATGTGGCTGAAAAGTGCTGCTGATTTTTATTAACTTTAAGCCTGCCATTCCCCTCAAAATGATAGTGGGGAGTGTACTTGCAATTGAAGCAAAACTGCTTCTGTTCTGAAATGAGGTTCAGTACTATTCCATTTAACCTTAGAAATGAGAGCTCAAATAAAGAGGATAGCTTGTTTTTCACTGTAGTTCTGGCTCCTGTTATCTCACGCTTTTGCCTTTCACACACAATTTGACCAGATTTAGCCCTCATTTCTTCCAGTCCTGCACCTCTCGTAAATGCTAAGCTGCCACCATTGTAAGGAGTCCTAGCAGGTTGAGGATGAGCAAACATCTAGAGCAAGATTACTAAATGAAGCTCTTTGAATTCACATAACCTTTGAAGCTTGCTGGCTGGCAGGAGGCAAGTCTTGGAGGCTGAAAAGCCACTAGACGAGCCTCTGCTCCGTTTATGTTTCAAAATTTTTGCAGTTAAAAATATTGCTCTCTTGTATTTCATTTTAATGCTCCTTAAATGCTTCTTGTCCCTCACATTTGCACATAAATAATAATACCAGGCTTCAGAGATGTGTAAATGTTTATAGGGTACTGGCCATATGCAACATTTCATTCTCAGGCTCCTTACAAGAATCTTAGGGTAAAGTTGGAGCCCTGGAGCGTTGCATTGGCCTTTCTGTGCAGATAGGCAATTGTAAAAATCTCATGGGGAGGGAAACAAGATTGTCTTGTGCTACCAGAGCACACTGCACTGCTTGTCCCCCAGGATCTCTGAGGCCGAGTGAGCTGTTCCTCCTGTGTTGCACAGCATCCCCCAAGCTTCTGGGCTGGGATTTAGCCTATGGCAGAGTAGCACATAGATACGTGGTCTCCTTGCCCTGGGCCACTCTCCTTGGGAATTCATTGGTGTGGGCTTTTCTTTTACTGAATAGTTCGGAATACCCAGGGATATGTGTAGGGATATGTTTTTTTTTCAGGGTTAGTATGCTGTGTATGTTGTTCCATGTTTTTATGGACTTTTACAGGATTGAATTGGGAAATGTTTTTGTGCGTATGCACTATTCTCACGCATCAAGTATCCAGAAGTACAGTAGCACATATTTTTTCTCACAGTCATCTATGCTTACAGTGTTTCAAAGAATATTCCAAAATATCTTGGCACAGACAAAGCGAAGCTGTTTGCAAGATCCCTAGCTGTGGAACAACAAAGGCTATGTTCTCAACACACATCACACATGACTTTTATTAAAGTCTTAAACAAAAATCAGATAATGTATTTAGAAAATTGAACTTGATGCTACTCACATTGTGAAAGGAAGTAGATATCCGCTTCTGCCTCCTTTCCAATGTCTTTTCCCCCAGTTCTACTCACTTCTTCATGTTTCAAATTAGAAGGTAAAAGTCTTACACTTACGTACAAATAAATGTATTTTAAAACCAGTAATTTGGGACTAACTGACATCATGGTGCCTAACTTAAAAGGGATTTGGTGTTCAGAAACCAAGGAATACAAGCACGTATAAGGTGCCTCTGGTGGAACGTTCAGAAGTTTGAAACATCTACAATCATTATTAATGTCTTACCATTACATATGGCAAAAAGGATGTGGTAAATCACAGAACATATCCTGGATATTACAGACCCAGCCGTCTCGTTAACTTTGTGTCAAAAAACATTCCTCGGTTTCTAGTTTGTACTAAATTTAGTTTTATGCTGTTTGTACCATCATAGTACAAACTAATGTTGACACCCTTGAATTTTCTAGTTGCTTTTTCTCAGATTGATGGTTTGGATCTCTACATTATGCTCGTATTAGGCCATGCCCATTTGATGTGCTGCTCTTGAATCCAAGGCACGTGGGCAGGGAGGATTGTGAAGAACCCCCTTCCTTCCTGCCACAAGTCCCATCACATAGATGTTGAGGAAGGTGAGCACGTTCTGCAGAAAGGCTTAATGCAGACCCATAGTTGTTAGGAGCTTTTGTGATTGTTGTGTGGCTACATCTCTTGGTTAGGTCTGGAAAAGTTTGGTCTTCTCAATCTTGCTTGCGCAAAGCTTGGCAACTTCATTTTCTTTTTATTTCTTGGGATTTTGGTAATTTTTTGATTTGAAACATGAAGAGTATTGCAGAAGTCCCTTGTGCTACCTCAGGATACAACAAGGAGCTGTATCCTGCCCACAAGGAGTAAGAGCTGGCTCCTTTTTCCATGCTGTGCTGCGAGAAACTGCTGTAGCAACTGTGAATCCATCTAGTTGGAGCAGAAAGAGGCACACTAAAACTTCAGAACTCACCATGCGCCATAAAAAGATCTGCATGGACAGCACTCCACTAGTTTAAGTGCTAAGTTATTATTATTATTATTTATTATTTATTTCCTCTTCTAGTTTTCTTCTTACTGAACAAGCAGGAAATATCTTCGTTCTTTCATTTTAGAAGTGAAATAAATGTATCCCCTGCAGCATTTGAAATTTTAATAATGCATAATAAATAAAATCATATCTAATAACATAACTGCTTTCAATTGGCAACGAGATCTCTGAGATGCATTGCAATGGCAGAAACATAAATAGTTGCAGCCTCTGAAAGCCTACTTCCTATTTGCTAAATATACTTGGCTTGCTTTAAATTCCTTTGTGTGCAGTCATTAATACAATCCTCTTTGACAGCATTTAATTGAAGTGCTTTTCTCTATTAAATTCATTAAAACTTTTTTTTTTTATATACAACTGTTTCCCAGACACTGAATGTTAAGGACCTGTAGGCCTCTCTTTAAATAACTTCTCTCTCCTTGTTGTAAATTGTTAATTAAATTTAACTTAGACTGTTTAAAGATGGCTTGGAGAAGAAAGCCAGATTTCAGGATATGGTCTCAATCATGTCTGATTTTTTTTAACACAATTTTTTCCATGTAGTTATAGACTGCGTGTTATATTGTTTATGAATGTTGCTGTACTTTCAGCTGGAACCAAGCAAAGAAATACCCTAAAAAGCTCATTTCCATCTCACTTCAAAAATTTCCATCTTTTTAGTGCCGTTCCTTAGCCTAAGAGGATTTGCATGGGAGGAGCTGTTTCGTATTAATAGATTATTGACAGTTTAATGTCTTGGCACCTAGACAGCCCATAAGGTATAATAAACAGGAAGCTGTCTGATGTGAGCGCAGTCAATAGCGTATTCAATCAGAACCTTTCAGTTAATTGCTGGTTGACCTCAGAGATTTCCTTTAAGTGAAACTGTCCTTTGCTCAGATCTCTTCTGGGTTTCAGGGTTTAATTTGAGAATGCCCTTTCCATATGGTAGCTTGTGCATGTGTTCCTGGTCGGATTTTTGCATTGCTGCCATGCACAGCATTGCAAGAGCCAGTGTCTGCCCAGAGCCTTGCAGAACACATAGACATGCACTGCGTGTGTGCCACCCCTCTGAGGAGCTGGCCTGCCAGCGGGCGCCAACACCATAGAGCAGGCAGGGTTGTAAACTGATGTCGGAGAGCAGGGGAACAGCAGCTGAGCTGTTTTGGATAGAGTCAGGAATGACTTTGGTAACTTTCTGCAGCATTAGCACAACCTGATCCGGGCTCAGCAGATGAGATGTGCCACAGCCTGACGTGGCTGCCCTGGTAGAGGGGTTGGCACCGCTGCATTCATCCCACCTGCAGGCACAGATTCCCCTGCTCGTCTGCACAAGTGCAAACCAAGGCTCATTTGTATGTAGTTTCCCTAATTTCTGTACTTAGCCATTCTAATTTTTTCGGACTGTGTATCTTGATGAGATCTAGATAAGCTACAAAGGCAAGCAGGCAGGAAACCACACGGGCAGTCCCTGACCCTGACTAACTGGAAACCATCTGCTTACTGGAGGGAGAACCTCCATGGAAATCTCTTGTGCTGCAGTTGTGCTGCATTTGGGTTTTTCTTCCTTTCCCTTGGCTTTGAGCATGTGTGTTTTCCTTAGGCGAGCTCAGGCAGGGCCAGCTCTGGCAGCCCTCATTTCCAGCAAACGGGGCTGGATTTCCTGGTGGCAGTGAGTCCTGCCCTGCAAAGGAAATGGTTCTGCACCAGAGTGAGTTTAATTTACATTTCATTCAGTCAGAAGATGTTTTTTTTGTCTCTGGATCTTGCAGTGATTGTGTCTTTTAGCCACTTACCATGCATTCAGGCTGTGGTTTGCTGAAAGGAGTATTACTACTTTTAATCTCTAATTTTTCCCTGGTTTTGATTCATTTCTGTGGTTGTCTTTGCCCCTGTGCGTCAAACTGCTTATGCCTTTTTAATGGCCTGATTAGCACTTCGGAAGCTTTGCTGACTTGGAGTAATGTTATTCCTGGTGTTTCCTTGTTTAAATGTGATTAGGAGTAAGAATGCTGCATTGCTCTGTTTGGGATCCATTAAAATCCAGTCCAGAGCCCTGACTGAAGCAGGTTGTAAATTTTTGGGTTCAGGAGTGTAGGAAAGGTGAGAGGGAATAGTTTTGAGATGATGCCTCCTTTTGGGAAGACACATGGATGAGAGAGCCTTGGAGTCATTCATTCTGGAGAGAATGGAACAAAACCATGGCAAGATGGAACAGAACCAAAGAAGAAATCCCAAGTTAGGTGTGTGCCCCTGAGGCCATCAGCTGCAACACACACGCTTCTCTCCCAAGTGTCTCTGGCCAGAATATATTCGAAAGTACTTTCTGGTTTTATCAGACTTACTGGCCATGCTGCTAATCAGTATTACATAGACCAAAGGACTCCCACATGCAATAAAAATCATAAGCTTTATTGGATTTTGAGATGGGAAAGATTCACATCCATCTCCTTTTATAAACTGCATTACATTTCATTCTTTCAGAGCTCCCACCAGTGCAACCCTTTGTAAATATGATGGTGAAGGAGGCAGGTCAGTAGATAGAGGGCTATGAGGGTGGTACAGCCTAGAGCTATAGAAGTTCTTGAGTTAGTTTAAGGGGTTGCTGACATTTCTGAAATACTGAAAGAAAAAAATATGTTAGTGCTTTTAAAATTATTATTTTCAGTTAAAATTAAAAAACCCCAAAGGTTTGTGGCAGTTTAGAGCACCATAATGGTTCAAAAGAGAATAGGAAGAATTTGAAGCACAGAAGTTGTTCTGAATAAAAGCAACCAGAATATGCTGTTTCATGAAAAATGCCTACACAACTGCTTGAACTTTGTCAGAATACCCACCACCCCCCTGCCGCCCCAGACAAACAGCTTGGCAAAGCAGACTTTATTTAGGCAGTACTTTGATGTCACTCAGACAACAGTTTTGACCAACAGAACGCTTTTTGACTGAAAAATGCCACACAGTTCTAACCTTAATGAAGCAAAGAATGGTGTTGTGCATTTCTAGCAAAAGCCTGGGGCTCCTTGCGCACAGATCTGCACTAGCTGCAGGCTTGTGTTAAGCGTGAGCTTACCCCTGCGAGTGTGTGTGTGCAGCCAGCCCCCGGCTGAGCCATCCACAGAGCTCCCCACAGCAGGCAGCAGCAAAGCTAGGGATGGATCCCAGGGCCATAACAGTGTCATTCTCTGCTTTGTCCTAATACTGCCTTGCTGGCCATAAATTAAACCATTTTATTAGAAATGAACAAAATAGTACTTTTATTTTTTTTTTTCCCCGACTGCATATTTTCCAGTATTGTGAATATAAACTGCAGGTGCTGTTTACTTTCCATAGAGCCTTTTTCTTCTAGCATCCAGGGTCTGTAAAATAGATACAGGTCAGAGTAGTGGCACACAGAGAGCAGTAACACCAGCATAGCTTCCTCAGCCCACTGGATGTGCCCACCTTTTCCAGAGTGTATCAGGAAGACAAAGGATTTCAGATCTAATTCTCTGAGGCGTCCTGTCCTCAGTGCTCTAATCTGTGCTGGAGACTGTACTTTGGTCATTTAATTTTTATTTACCCAGTTTCAAGCTAAGGGTATAATAAAGCACATTATGCCAGTTGCGTGTGTGGTAATGCTGGATATTTTGCTTTTACCATGGTAGTTGATTATAATGCACTTTTTAAGACTTGCTTTCTAAAAAAAGGAATATTTATACTTTTATGTGTTTGATTCACACAGTATAGTTTGCTCAAGTCCTGTTATTAAGTGCATTGGTGGTTACGTCTAGAAAGCAAAAAACATGCTGAGTAGTGTTTTATCAGCACAAATCTCCTATTTTCACTAACCATAACCGTCAGGTTCTCCTGACTTCTAACTGCCCCCATTGTAAAAATTAGCAGTACAGTTGGGTATTCCTGGAACCCCAAATAGCTGTCTGTAAGGACCTAAAACAGTTTGATGGGACAAATAATTACCCCCCACCCCCCACTAGAATCCAGCGTCTAATCCAAACATACCCTTCCTAAAATAATGCGGTGCCTGCTCCTGATCTGAGGAACTGGAAAACAACATGATTATAGTGGCGCCATTCGTGCCACCATAGTTAGGGGTTTAGAGCTTGACCTTAAGCATGGCTCTAGGTTGGGGCTTGTCAGGGAAGATCTTGCTCACACTGCCCACAGATGCTCTTCTGCTTTTCAAAAGAAAAGGAGAACATGTGTAGTGTTAATTAAACAAGAATACGTAGAGGCTACCAGGAGTAATTCTTCTGCAGAAAAGCAAACTAAAAGCCTTTTGTTGCTTCCTTAGTTCCTGTGGCATTCTGGCAGCTCCTCATTGGGATTAGCTAGGTTGGGATAGGGAAACTCAGGATCGACCCGAAACCTTTGATAGACCCTTTCTCCAACCACAACCAAGCTTGTGCTCTGTTTAGAAACTGCCAAGCAGGGCTCTCTGCATGCCGTGGCACTCTGGACAGCCTTGCTAGGGCTGCAAGAGAGAGCATGGAAGAAGCATGCAGCCAGAAAGCCAAGCGTATCCTGGGCTGCATCAAAAGAAGCGTGACCAGCAGGTCGAAGGAGGTGATCTTGCCCCTCTACTCTGCTCTCGTGAGACCTCACTTGGAGTACTGCGTACAGTTCTGGTGTCCTCAACATAAAAAGGACATGGAGCTGTTGGAGCAAGTCCAGAGGAGGGCCACGAGGATGATAAGAGGGCTGGAGCACCTCCTGTATGAAGACAGGCTGAGAGAGTTGGGGCTGTTCAGCCTGGAGAAGAGAAGCTGCGTGGAGACCTCATAGCAGCCTTCCAGTATCTGAAGGGGGCCTACAAGGATGCTGGGGAGGGACTCTTCCTTAGGGACTGTAGTGGTAGGACAAGGGGTAATGGCTTCAAACTTAAACAGGGGAAGTTCAGGTTAGATATAAGGAAGAAGTTCTTTACTGTGAGGGTGGTGAGGCACTGGAATGGGTTGCCCAAGGAAGCTGTGAATGCTCCATCCCTGGCAGTGTTCAAGGTCAGGTTGGATGGACTCTTGGGTTTAGTGCGAGGTGTCCCTGCCCATAGCAGGGGGGTTGCAACTAGATGATCTTCAGGTCCATTCCAACCCAAACCATTCTATGATTCTATAAGCAAGTCATAGGCCCACAAAGCCCACCATCTTGTTTTGAAGACGGTAAGTGTTAACTGGATGCACACACGGATGTTCAAAGTCCCACTTGGGTGGGACTCCAATTAGCATCACCATGCAGAAGGGCAGCACGAACCTTTACAGGGCTGTTGCTGTTCCCCTTGCCATGCTACTGCAGGTTACAGGCAAAAGAGGCTTGCATAGCTCTTTGAGGCTGGCAGAGCCCTGCTGCTTGCTGGAGGATACAGCAAGCCGGCCCCCATTCCAGCTGTGCTGGCCATGCCCCATCGCCAGACAATGGAGCCATCCATCACCGATGCCTTCAGGAGAGAGTCTGCAGTGGCGTTGTGCAACACTTCCTGCTTCGGCCTCCCTGTCACCAGCACCCTGGTTTGTGCCAGCAGAAGCCGGAATGAATCTGGCCCATTGGGTATTTTACAGTAGGTATGTGCCTGCTCCACCTGCGGCTGAACAGCAGTTGACAACTCTCCCAGGCTGCAGCTAGCTATTCGAGAAAGGGACATCCGCTGCTGGCCACAGTCACTGTGCAGTAAACCTAAGAATCTGGCTTAAACCAGCCAAAGATGGGAAACTCAGAGCTAATGTACTAACGTTCATCAGCGTGAGCTCATTTATGCTACCCCATAAAATCAGCCAGTTCTCAAGCACTTGCACAGCAATGAAAGTTGGGCCTGTGCTTTTGTGGGAAGAGTCAAGTTAGTGTTTGAGGGAGAGCAGTTACCCCCGGAAACACCGGGACACTGCTCTGCATTGTCAGAGTTTTGTGATTTATTTAACATTATACAGACAAAATAGTGGCTATTGTGTAGGCACGTGCTGTCTATTAGCGGAGATCAGGAAAGGGAAATAAACCACACATTACTGAAGAATAAGATCATGGCTGTGGTCAAACGATGGCAGAGATTTTTTTTCTCTTTGTCAAGCTGATTTGTAAACGTTCTTCAAACAACTGTGCAGACAGCACTGCCACGGCTTCTTGGGAGCAGAGCAAAGACAAGCAAAGAGTCCTGCGCACAGATGTGCTACCGTGACCTTAGACCTGTCCAGGAGTTATCTGGTCATCCCCAGTTGTCGCTGAGAGCTGTGCTGCACGTGTAGCCGCTTGGCACCGCAGTGTAATCAGGCTGTAATTTATATTTTATCTCTAGTGATGATAGCTCTTAAAAATGTTCTGTGGTGTATTTGCTCTTTGATGCGTGCTAAGCTCCTGTTAGCATTAATGGGAGCAGCGTGTGCTGGGAGGGAGACACCTTCCCCCCACCTTCAAGTCAAGATTAATTGCATTGTGCTAACGCTTGTGCTTATCACCTTGTGTGGGATGGCAAAAGCAGTGCGCTGCTGAAAGTTTTGTTATTTTTTGATTATTTTTTCCCTTCCTGTTGTCTTTTTGTCACCTTTGTGACCATTTTTAACAGTTTGATCATGGAGAAGAGTTGCAGGACGGGGCTGCTATTTTAGAGACTGGGTGTTTGTTCAGTGTCTTGCCATGTTTTCAGTTCACTGCCTATTTCCTGCCCTTAAGCAAGGCGACCGCCATAACGCAAAGGGAAGCATGTGGCAAGTGTGCTCCAAAGATGTTGAAATGAATCACTTCAACCAGCTCACATTCCAGCCTGGAAGCCAAACTTGCCTTTGACTTTGAGTTCCCTGTGGAACTCGTTTCTCTTCTCACAGTTCTCTCTTGACTCCCCTTATGTGTAGCTCAGAGAGTGACTTGTACCTCAGAGCTGAGAGATTTAGGACACAGGGTTTGTCTGATCCAGAATTGTGGCTCCAGTGGTGGTCAGCAGCAGATGAAGGGTGGCAGGAAAGCCTGAACATCTGGGGGATTCTTTTACCGTGTGACTGCTTTGTCCTTGCAGCTGAATAGGACCCAGGGCTACTGCGTTACAAGAGGTTGTAGCCACCAGCTCTGGTTGGTTGATTTGGTCTGGCTTGCATGAGATGGGGTACATCATATCACAGACATGTATTATAATTATCTATAATAATGGTGTTTACTCTTGTGGAGCAATTACTAAGCTGCATTGGAAAATACACAGGATGTATGGCTGGTATTTTGAGCTACGAAATTAAAAGAAGCTCAGACTGAAGTTAGATGAAAGTGAACATATTTATCCATGTCAGACTTCCTACCATTTTGCACGCTCATATTGATTTCTTTTGACACGGTCTTCTTTTATTGAGTACCATATTTTTCTTAAATCCCTTACCGATAACAGTACCTGCTAAGGGCAATTGTAAAAGGAAACTAAAGTATATTAAACCTGCCTGGAGTCAGAATGTAATCTAACACCTGTAGTCTGCAATTTGTCGTCACTTCATAGATACTTTTTCTTTTTTAATAACAGTTTTGGATTTTCCTGAGTTTTGACCTTAGGATACTGTATAATCCAAGAAAAGCAAGGAAACTAAACCACAGTCTTTAACACAGCTTTATGGTGTCAAGGTGTGAAATCACCACTTGTGAGAATGAGCCCAAAGAAAATACTTCATTTGGAGCTGCGACCGGCGCTGCAGTGTTTACCCAGGGAATGTATTTTTGCAAGGGGGGAGAAAACAGTTCTAACAGCCACATTTTTAAGAGGAAAGAAATGAACACAGGTGCAAATTGTAACTTCTGCTACGGTTTCTTGTACAGACATTCCTAGGAAACCTGTAAAGTGTCTTGGCACAGTGTCTGTGTCTAATTAATGCTCTTACCCTGTGAGCCCCGGGCTGGGGGGCTGTCAGGGTGCAAGCCTGTTTATGGCAGCAGCTTGCTTTGTTCTCTTCTTGCACAGCCCGGAGAGACCAGGTTAGGGAGCGTGCGGCTGTTTGTGTGAATAGGTGATCTCGCTGATATGAGGGACAGAGCCTCCTTCCAGGTATAAGATTTCTTGGCAAGGTGATGGAGGTTGCCTCTTAAGTAAACTCTTAGCATGATAGCTAGGCGCTGCCCAGGAGCTCTCGGCTCGCAGAGGTGAAGTGTTGCAAATTCCAGCTACAGGTGTCAGTAAAATGCAGCTGAACACCTTGTTTAGGCTTGTCCTGCACCCTCCCTTTGACTTCAGCTAATCCCTGGGAAGGAGCTTTTCCAGCGGGCTTCCTCACTGAAGTATGTAGTGAATCTGTTTTTGCATTGAGTCAAACTGGTGGCAAATCCTGCTGGCTAGCCTTGAATGCTTATAAGGGATGTAATAGATGGCTGGTGTTAGATGTACCAAACGCACCTTCTGAACCTGCATTTTGTAATGTGTGTGCATTCGCTCTGGCTTTTATTTTGGGCTCCTTAAGCAGGCTGAAAACTTGCTCTCTTTGGCGTAAAAGTCCTGATGTGATACAGTGTTATGGCTGGCCATGAGAGCGATGTGAAGGAAAGCTAAAAGGTGAGACCCTTTGCCACTATGGAGAATAGAATCATAGAATTGTTTAGGTTGGAAAAGACCCTTAAGATCATCAAGTCCAACCATTAATCTAACACTGCCAAGTCCACCACTAAACCATGTTCCTAAGTGCCACGTCTGCATGTCTTTTAAATACCTCCAGGTGTGGTGACTCAACCCCTTCCCTGGGCAGCCTGTTCCAATGCTTGACAACCCTTTCCGTGAAGAAATTTTCCCTAATATCCAATCTGAGCCTTCCCTGGTGAAGAGAAGGCCAGTCCATTCAACTTTGCTCTTTGTGAGTTTGGGTTATCAGAATTGGTACTGGCCAGCATATGCCACTTGAGGTACCTGTTGCTGCTCGCTCTGTTTGTGCACAGAGGAAGGCAGTGTCTGTTCAACAATGGCAGTCTTTGTGGCAAACGCAGTCTTGTCTTCCAAGAGCGGAACATTTTTGGTGTTACTCATAGTAAGGGGCACCTAATCATCTCAGCAAAACCCGTGGGAAGGAAGCTCACATGACTAATCCTGTCTGCAAAGGGAAGAGCAGAACCCCACAGCAAAACAAAAGAGCTTGGGGTTTTGATGTAGCAATGCAGTTCCTGTTTCTAATCTGCTGCAATTGCTGTTCGGGCAGTGAAAGGTGGCATTTCACAGGGTGAGTGTTGTCAGCTGGTGCCTCGCTGCAGTTGGTGCCCGTGTGTGTACCCCACTCACGCATCCTGCTTGGCTCCCCTTAGCAACTCACCATTTTCACGTGTCTAGTTCTAGCTAGAAAGTGGGTGGAAATGGAAACAAACATCAGTGGGATAGTGAATCCAGCCAAAATTAAATACAGTGCAGACACAGACTGCAATTACATGACGTTCATCATTCAGTTTGGGATCACTCACCTCTCTTTTCTGTGGGAACACGGCTGTCCCGGCCTGCCAAAGTCAGGTTTCTCCTGTGGGAGCATCCTAAGATGTGGGGAGTGGATACGTGTAAAGCAGTGCGGTGATCCCTTCCCCCCAGTAATTCTTGGCTTTGGATTTTAGAAAGACCACAAACCCTTAGCTTATTACAAGTAATCCTGATCACTCCCGTAATGATACACTACATTATATACTCTCCTAAACTTAATCATTCAATATCTCACTTCCTTCCCTGTAGGCATGTACTATTATATTTTACACATGGCTTCCAGCTGGTTTTCATTGTGGCCTTCAAATCATATTTCAGTGCAGTGCGATTTAAAACCAGTCACTTTATCTTTTAAAGTCAACTTCCATCATAGTTGTGGACTCGTGAGTTTTCTACCAGGGCTGATTAATTTGTTTGAGAAAATGAGTCTGTCTCTGAGGTTAAAGTCTACCTGAATGAACCTTCATAAAGCAGCATCTTCCAGAGCTGCTCTGTTCTGAGACCCTGAGAGGACAGCTGTGCCTGTAGAGTTTAAAAATGAAATCTCTTGAAGGGATGGAAAAAATAAGTCCTGTGGGCATGGAAGGAAATCTGTATGTTCACATTTGATTTGGAAGTAGATGGAGAGTCAGTGAGGAGGGAGGAAGGGGAAGGGAAGTCAGCTCCAGATGGTGGTGGCTGTGGCGGAGGAGGAGGCTGCCCCACCTGCGCTGGGGAGTGGTGAGGAAGGGCACAGCGGAAGGAGAAGGGAGTGGAAAAGAGGAGCACGGAGCACCTATGCTGGGATGTGCACCTTTGCCAGCCCAGCACCAGCTCTCTTGGGAAAAGGAAAGCCAAGTGTGGCTATTGTTTTTACCCCTTCTCTCTGAAGCCCACCATACAGGTGGTGGTGTGTGGTAGGTCACACCATCATTTGGGGGCTTTATCTGCACTTTATCTGTGCTGCAGTCTGTGCTTTAATCATGAAAGATCAGTGGGTTTCCCTCTTCGCAGTACAGATGCAGAGCAGCACTTGCCCAAAACCTGAAGTGTTATGGCAGGGTGTGCACAGCAGTGTGTGAAGCTAGTGGGAATTTTGCCTGCAGATTTAAGGGCATGAGTAATGGCAAAAGCGAAATAGAATACAACCTTTTTCTAATATGTACACTGATCACCCTGGGTTATGTGTTTTTTTTTCTGGAGAGGATGGAGAGGTCACTCCAGAAAAGGAAGGGTTAAGCAAAATTATTCTTTCCCTCCCGCTCTCAGCCCTCTCTTTGGTTGATTGCTTTATAGATGCTGTAGGCATCTCTTCATCTCCTTCAAATTAAACATTTTACTGCTGCTGATCCTGTATTGTTGGGTTTTTTTCATCATTATATTTGATTGGAAGTCTTGTAACATTTTTCAAGCTGAATCGTTTCTCATGCTATTTGTCAACTGAAAAGGGAAAAAAAAAAGCCCACTTCCAACTCCAACAAGAATGAACTGAGTAATTGACACTCTTTCTGGATGTGTTTCTATCTGTTAGCTGCTACATGAATTCAGCTTCTGATTAGCAATGCTACTTGAGGCTTTTTGTATGACGCTGTGTGTAAATTCCCTGGCAGTTTATTGGTGGTGTTAAATCCTTTCTCTTTCTTTTTTTGGCTGCTCTGAGCGTTACAGTGTCAGGGGACAGGACCAGAGGGCACCACAGGGGAGATAATTTGGGTAGGGGCTGTGTGACAAATTTATGGGGCGGGGTCCTTGGCTGTTGTCAGCAATCCCAACTCTGCTGTTTTCAGTGCTCCCTGGTGATGTAGGGATGGATTCGACCCTCATCTGTAACCCTCTATTTGGAGAAGTCAGTCCTTCTCTTTGAAAACAATCCGTGGACAAAACAGAAATCCTCAAAGAGCAGCTGAGGGATTCAATTCATTGGAACATTATGCTCTTTTATTATGAGATGTAATAAAACATAAACCAGAATATCTGTCATTTCCATTTGAGCTTCTCCTTTCCCACAGCTCCTTGGTTAGCTCCATTTCTGTGACACTCCGAGTATTTATGTGCTTGGGAGGAAAATTAATCTGTTGGCACCGAAACACATTTGCCGCATTTCTGCCCACCAGCGGCTCTTGCCAGGAGCGTGGCAAGCCCTGCCTCTCACCTGCTGCCAGCTGACAGCGTGGAGCTGCTGTGAAGCTGCCTTCTTGTTCGGGTGCTTCCGTCACTGTCACGAGCTTCGCTCTGCGGTGGCTGCAGTGACTTGTGCTGCGGTCGGCAGGACGTGTGTTGTGTGTCTGCACGTGCGCACCCTTACGCACCCGCTGCTCATCGAGGTGCTGGGGACGTGGTGCTGGGTCTTGCCTCTGTGCCTGGCGCTGGGCAGCAGCCGGAGGTGAAGCCCCTCTGGGCTGGCTGAGGGCCGCCTCCTGTCCCCCGGTGCAGCAGCAAAAGGGCCATCCCTTGGCCATGCTGCAGGTCAGGTCGTTTTGACAGGGTTGTGCTCCTTGACCACACGTGTGTGGTGGGCAGTGGCTGTGCACTTGGATGTGCTTTTCAGACAGTGCGACTGGGGATCGCTGATGTTACAAATGACTGTGGCAGCAACGTTTGATGAAGGAAATGAATAAAGGGCTCTTCAGCACAGGGCTTTTTTGTTTGCGTAACAGGCTGATATTCCACAGTGAACTTCCCTTTTGCAGTAATGCCTTGGCTAACGCAGAGTTTTACTGGGAGCTCGCTACGTGTGTAAAATTCAGTGCAAGTTCTCAGGACATCTCCATTGTTTATACTTATTTTTTTCCCTTTAAAGCTCTTTAATGTAGGGTTGATTTTCTCTCTGTTACAGTTTGTAGCGAAGACGTTTTCTTCATGGGTGAAGAGCCAGAATTCCCTCTTATTTGTGGAAGGAAATATTTATCCATATTGATTTTGTTAGCTCTGTAGTGTTGAGTTCTAATAATTATTTCCCTGCATCTGAAGAAACCTCTGGGCAAATACAGCCTGCAATCCTGTAGGGGATTTTTGCTGGTAATCTCTCTTGTATAGATTTGGTTTTAAAGAAAGCATATGGAGCTCCTCTGTATTTCTAACAATTCAGAGCAGGTATTTTTCCCCTGGAATAAGGGCTGCACAAGCCCTTTCTTAGTCATTTTAAGTGGCTGTTAGGAAGATTAAGAGCTACATATGCTTTCTTTAAACTTGCCGAAAAGGTGAAAATGTGCTACATGACTGAAAAGTGTGTTTGCCCAGAGGGTTTTTCAGGATGGGGGGTTATAATTATTTGAACTCGGATCTCCTCAACTAGTGAAGTTCAGACAGATGTAATACAGAGAAATCTGTTCAGGAGACACATTAAAGCCAGCTCTGAGAAGCAACTGAACTGGCTGCAATGTCACTTTTCGTAGATGGGAAATCTTAACAAATCTCTGCACTTTTATTATTCTTTTTTTTTTTCTTCCATAAAGCAGCTGTGATAGATTTTAGTGCCACATCATTATTTATGATAAAGTAGCACCTGACAGTCCCGCATGTGACTAGGTCTTTGTGGTATTTGGCATCCAGTAGAAAAGGTGAGAGTCTGTAGCTTAAAATGATGGGAGGAAACAGGGAGTGGGGGAAGAGGAGCAGAGCCGGAGAGTGACTTGTCTGAGAAGAACAACTGGCTAGTCATCGTGACCATGAGGCTCTAATACCGTTTGATTTCATTTTTATTTTGGCTATTTTACATTTCTTTTTATTACTTGCATTTTGTATTTCTTATTTATTTAGCGGGTTTGTATCTATTTTATATCGTTTGCCTTTAATATCACGTTCTCCTTCACTGGTGCAGCTGTCTTACAGGTGAGAAAGGCAGTGGAGAATGAATATTAATTTGTACTTTTCTTCACAAAACCAAAGTAGACCCTGTGCAAGTTAAGACCTGTGCAAGTTAAGACCTATGCAAGTGCCCTCGTCTCAGGCACCGAGGGGTCAGCATGTACGTGAAGTCTGTGTCTGTTTGATCTTGTAGGTGCTGCACAGACAGCAGTCCCAGCCTGCGAAGGAGAATTCCCCACCTAGAGAAGAGGCTCCTCCTCCACCTGCTGAGGACAGTTGTGCCAAAAAGCCAAGATCCCGTACCAAGATCTCCTTGGAAGCTCTGGGTATCCTGCAAAGCTTTATCCACGATGTGGGTCTCTACCCTGATCAGGAAGCCATCCACACCCTCTCTGCTCAGCTGGATCTCCCCAAACACACCATTATCAAATTCTTCCAGAACCAACGTTACCATGTAAAGCACCACGGGAAGCTAAAAGAGCATTTGGGAACGGTGGTTGACGTGGCAGAGTACAAGGATGAGGAGCTGCTGACGGAGTCGGAGGAGAACGACAGCGAGGAGGGCTCTGAGGAAATGTACAAAGTGGAGCCTGAGGAGGAGAACCCCGACAAAAGCAAGGCAGCTCCAGCGGACATCGACCAGAGATAATGTGAGACAGGAGCGCAGAAAGCAATACATTGATCCAAGGATTTTCTGGTTTTATTTTTAATTTTTTTTTTCTCTTTTTACTTTTGTTTGTTTGTTTCCATTGCGCATGATCCATGTGCAAACCGAATGAATTCAGCATTGCCCGATCAGACATCGCCTTGACACAGACACTCGAGTGTTACACTTCCTACGTTTGACTGAAGTAATCATTGTAATCACATAGGATTATGCCTTCATTAATCTTGCACTTATGAAAGGGACATCTAGCAAGTATAATGGGAAGAAAAAGTCCTATGAAATCAATGAAGGAAAATTTACAACTCTGTGTGTATATATATATATTTACATAAAATATATATATATTAAAATTGCATGGGACGGAACTTTGCAACCTGAAAGTATAGACTGTGAAATGAGTTCTTTAAAGATGAGACTTGTTTATGTATTAAAACCACTTCACAATGAGTTGCTTTGGCTTTTTGATAAACTGCCGCCTGCTCTCAGGGTGTGGTGACTATTTTTGAATTCCTATTTATTTTCTATGTTTATCCCTGATTTTTTTTTTTTTTTCATTATTATATGGCTTCCTATCTGGCAACTTGATGGGTAATTTTTGAGGTATGTATTTAAAGATGTAAATCAACACTGCCAAAAAAAAAAGAAAAGAGGAAAAAAAGAGAGAAAATGGAAAAACAAATCAGGGCACCTTAAAAAGAAAACTAGTAAGTTAAAGTACTTTGAACACAATGCACACTTAAAAGGATACAGCATGTTCCACTCTCCAGACAGTCCTTTCCATAGTGAACAGATGAATTTTCATGGGATTCAGGATGACTAAACCTGACATTCAGTGCATAGAAGACTTGTCCGTTAACGAGGTCTTTATAGAAAGAGAAGAAAGATAACATGTTGAGATTTGATGTATGGAATTCATACTATGAACCACATTTTACTGTGGATTTTATTTACCTGTTCTCTGTTTCAGATCTTAAAATTTATAAGCTTCCTTCTTGTTGTTGCTTTTTGTTTATACTGAGGTGAAACACACTCACACAAGTGTAAAGTTACATCGGGACACAAAACGCCACAATCCCAACCACCCTGTCCAGGTAAATTGCTGACAGACCGAGGGTTTGTGCTGCTGACTTCCCGCTCGCCCTTCTCGCCAGCCCTCCCTCTCCGTGTTCCCATTTTAGCCGGG
This sequence comes from Strigops habroptila, assembly GCF_004027225.2. Taxonomy (NCBI): domain Eukaryota; kingdom Metazoa; phylum Chordata; class Aves; order Psittaciformes; family Psittacidae; genus Strigops; species Strigops habroptila. The sequence continues at coordinate 11,904,300 of NC_044281.2, read as the reverse complement.
CTTCCTCCGTGTCACGCGTTTTGTGCCAGTGAAATGAAGTGTTTTCAGCCGCGGGTCCCCCGGCTGCAGCCCACCCCAGGGCTCGGCACCCCGGGCTCCCTGCCGCGGGGAGCCCTTCGCACCCATCCACCTCCTGCCGAAGGGTTTCGCAGCAGCGTAGCTGGCAGCTACGTTACATAAAGCAGAGCTAATACCGACCGACTCTTCAGTGGCATGAGCACTAAAGCTGCAATCTACTATAGCATCCACCCGTTCTGAGGCATCATGTCGAAAGAGACACCAAGTAGCATTTCTTTTTCCACTTCTGTGCAATGATTTCCAAGACAAGACCTCACCTTTGCTACTCGTGCAGCTGGATTGATTTCAGACGCCTGTTCAAACTGCAGTCATAACCGCACCAACAAGGCTTCGGGGTTTTTTCCTTCCTTTTTTCACATGGGCTTTTTGTGTAACCTTGACAAAGACCTCATGCAATATCACTTTGAAAGTTACTTTCTGTTTACTACACCAGGCAATGTAATATAACTGTTAATACTATTTATATATTTGAAAGGTATAAAAGGTAGGAGTTAAAAATGAAAAACAAACCTCTACGTGTAGATATTTCCTCAGAACAGACAATATACAGGGAGAAGACGTTGCAATACAAGCTAATTCTAGCTGATCAGTAACCTCTGGAGTTTTTAAGGATTTTTTCAGAACTAATGTTTGAAACATAAGAGTATCTCTGCATAAATTTCATATACCTTTGCAAAATGATGGTGGGTTGCTTACTTAATGCCCCTTTTGCTCTTCATCCTTTATTTCTGTAGTATGCTGCAGCTTTAATCAGAATTTCGATGGTTGCTGCTTTATGTTTCTCTCAGAGCTACTCTTTCAAAACTGTCGTCTTATCCTGTAGCTGAAATCACTCCATACATTTGAAAGGAAACTGAATTTTTGCCACGCTACGTAAGGTTGTTCATCTGATGATGGCATCAACATTTGGTATCTTTTACACTTCAACCAAAAATTTTATTGGGTATTTTTTCAATGCTGAGTCTTGCCTTTTTATTTTTAATTTCACTGCCAATTTTGCAGTGGTTCTAAGTGAATCTGTGGGCATTTTAGCCTGTGGTCTTGCCAGAACTTTGCGAATTACAATGCATATATGTCTATTTATTCAATATCCATCATATAATATCTATTTGGAGAAAGAAACTTTTCTTGTAGTGCCTCTTAACAAAGCACAATTTTCCGCCTTTTTTGTGAAAGAAAAAATAAAAAAAAAAAAACAAATTGTGTTTTATTGCGGTATCAACAATGTGAATAAGGATTAACATATTGTAAATGTTCTTTTTTCCATGTAAATCAACTTTATCTTTGTTATCACTAAGTGATAATTAATTTTTAACTTATGTGCATTGTTAGGCTGTTAGAATTTTTTGGTTGTTGAAATAAAAGGCATTCAATAAATATGACTTAATTTGTCAAGTAATTTACTGGGCCTTTTTTCTTTTCTGTTAAATCCAAGTGGAACAAGGTCTGCGAAATGGAGGGGCTGTACCTGCATATCGACAAATGAGTTGATGGGTGTTACTGTGAACCTGCAGGAGCCCCCTGGGGTCAGCACAGCTGATCTGTGGTGTCACTGGCTGTTTGTGGACACGTGTGTTCACAGGCAGTGTCTCCGAAGGGATGAGGAGGAGGGTGTGGGTGCCATCAGCCCTTCGGAGAACATACTCACAACATACACACAGAGATCCGCTTCCAGCCTGCTGTCTTCTTTTGCTGGTAGATTTTTTTTCTGTTTATAATTAAAAAGCCACAAATGACTGCGTGTCAGGAAACTTTTGGAGCACACATGTCCATGGTTAATGGACATAATAAAAGGCTTTATTATATTTATAGCAGGGCATCCTACTGAGTGTCTAGAGGAATGCCGGAAGGATTGATGTATCTGAGAAATGTGTGAAATGATTTTGGGGAGAATATAGATAAATGGAAAAAATTGCTCAAAATTCTTAAGCTAACAAAGTGGTGAGTGCCTGGATTCAATCCTAGCAGACAGATCATAGACGGCACATCAGACTCGAGTTGTCTAGGAATTGAGGAAGAGCAGTTTTTAAAAGCATTTATATTTTTTTCTCTAGTTCCGATGCAATAGTACTTCTTTTTGTGGCTTATTTACATCCTATATAAAACCTCTCTGTGCTCCCTTGAGTAAAAAAGAATAAACACATCTTTGGATATCCAGCCACCTGCTTGTCACTTGAATTTAATCTGAGACATAGTAAAAACAAGTGTCTTTCTGACTGCTCAGGGAATACCTGAGCAGTCAGTGTGGGCACCTGGAAGCTGCGCACGGCAGCATTCGGTTGAGTGCTGTTTGCTGGGGTGCACCACTGCTCTCCCTGCGCTCATCTCTGAGGGGGCCCTGGGCTGCCTGTGCCCCTGCTGAGGGAACAGTCAGCTGGCGCAGGCAAATTGAACAAACCATCTTCAGGCCAGAGGTGCAGCCTGTTTGTGTCAGGAAGGGGTTGTAACTCACAACGTGTTGGTGAGCTGCTGTAACTCGCAACAGCCTGGTGCTGGTGAGCTGCTTCTGCTCTCAACTGTGGGCACAGCCCCGATGCACCAGGCAGGCCAGGCTGGGGCTCCGTGGGTCTCTGTGGGCACAGGAGGTCTCAGAGGTCAGGAACTGGCCTTTGAAACTGCACAGGGCAGATGCTGTGAAGATACTGATGGTGTTAGATTGGGTGTCCTTTGCTGCCTGCCAGTGGGACAAGAAACAAAAGGAGAAGCAGCTCTCACTTCACTGGTAGACAATTTTATACATGCACTCTGTGTGTGTGTGTATAGCTAAACAATATCTAGGGAGAGACACACTCACACACACATATTTTAATTGGGGGGAAAATCCTATAAACATATGGGTTCTTCTTCCAAACCGTAAAAAAAAAATCATTTAATAGCTGCTATAGCAGAAATATTTCTATTAGTGCTTCTACTTCTCTATACTTTACATGCTGCTGCTCCTATTTGTTGTTCATGTTTTAGTCATCCGGACATATGTATTTCCCATTTCAAACCTGTATGAGTGAAAAATAAACATTTTAAGATTAGTTTAAAATGGTTTTATGAACATACTGTCTATTGCCTGCAGTTCATTGTTGCTTAGATAAAAGTATCCACTCAATCTCTTCCCACTTACTTAGTAACCAATTATTTGCTCTAGACTAAATGGATTAGAATCCTTCATTGATGAAATTTCGTTTCCATCCTGAACCTGTTAAACATGGAGGGATAAAAGGGATAAACATGGAGGGATACATTTGACGGTGAGCAAATGGCATCTTAAAATCATAAACGAGTCATTACAATATAAAGTGCAGTGATTAATTAAAGATGCAGTTTTAACTTATTTATAGCCATTAAAAAATCATACCGGTTTTAACACAAAATAACACGAGCCAAGTCAGCCAGGGGAGAGACATGCTGGCAGCCTGAGACTCGGGGAGCAGGCAATGTGACAAAGCCAACAGGGAACAGCAAATGCAGGCCACCCTTGAAACCTTTGGAAAAGTTCACGGAAGCAAGGATGGAAGGAGGTGGCTTTGGCATCCCTGCCAAGATCCCCTGCTTGCTCACACGCAGACAGCTCAGGAGTGTGAAAGCCCCATCTCCCTGCGATGGCAGGAAACCTGTGTGCTCACTCCTTGGCTGCGGTGCAGGCGGTGGGGAGCTTGCCAGCCGGAGAGTGTGCTGCGGGTGAGTCAGCCCCACCTCAGACAAAACGATGAGAGGGGTGAGGGAGAGGCAGCAGCGCCTCAAGCGCAGATTCCTGCAGCCTTTCCCCTCCTTCCCAATTTTCGGTTGCTGATAGCCAAATGCTGTTGCTCGACCGGCAGGTGTGCGCCACTGGAGCCGGGGGGAAGAAGGGGGTAGTGAGAGGCAAGGTGAGGCTCACACACAGCCCGAGCTCCTGAGCTGTGGCTGCTGTTCCCTGGCTAGTCTGGCTGTGTGACAGGCTGCCCCGCTGCCGAGCAGCTCACCACTGCCAGGGGTCCAATGCACGCACCACACACACCATGCCTCAGCCCTGGAATCGCGGCCTGGCCTGCAGGGCAGCACGTGTTCAAGGCAAGAGTCATCCCCCCTGTCCTGTGCTCGTGTGTCAGCTACAGCCCGTTCCTCCTAAGAGGAGTGGTGTAATTTACCCTTCAGAGGGGTCTGGTCTTGATTTGAAGACCTCGGGAGCTGGAAAAATCTACTGTTGCCCTCAGTAGTTTGAATGGTGGTTTCTCCTTCTGCTAAATCTGTACCATATTCTGAGGGGATTTGTCTGGCTTTCCCTTCCTGGTTTTGGTTTTGTGTTAGGCTTTTCTCTTCTGAGTGAAAGTCCCAGGTGCTGAAGGGTGTTTTTCCCTCTGAAGTAGCTGTTCTGATCAGATGAATTTTCTTGCATTGCGGCTGATTGTGGGTATTTCAAGGAAAAACCTGGTTTGGCTAGTGACAGAGTTCCCCTCTGTACTACTTTTGAGAGTGCATCGAGATAATGACAGGAAAAGAAGCTTTCTAATAAAAAGGCTGTTTGCTGCTTGTGAACCTTGAAAATTCACAGGTACTACCTGTCACTCTTTAAGTTACATAGTTTTGTTCTGCATATATGCAGAATACATACAGAACTAGCTTTCCATCTCATGTCATCTCATACCTGGATCAGTATAGATAGGGCTCTTCAGCCTAAGAGATGGGTCAGGTGCCTTCAGACAAAAATCAGAGGTCCACTGAAGTAAAACAGGTGGGTTTTCTCCGTAAGGTAGCTCTGAGATCCAAACACAAGAAAGATAGTGGCAAGGGAACATCAGAGAAAATAATTTCTCCTTTGTCTCATGCAATGTTTTCACCCTCAAGCAAGAATAATAGAAGTGGATTTTCTAGTTCTGAGGCAATGTTTGAAAGTGCTTCATGCCTCTGGCACTGCCAGGGCCTGGCATGCATCGCCCTTTCTAAGAGTTTACCTGGCTGAGACCCAGGTCAGCTCCTTTGCTGGCAAGAGCTGTAGTGAAGTGAGCAACAGGCAAGGAGAACAAACCTGATCACTGCTCACTACTGAAGTGAGACCAAGGATGAGTGCACCCTGTGGAGGACCACGGTGGGTGGCTCTGAGGGATCCATGCTGTAGGTGCAGGGAGGTTTCCAGACCTGCTCCCATTATAGCACCAGACTGAATGTACCATTGGCCAACATCTCCTGAGTAACTCCAGGCACAACTGGAGGCTTTGTGAGGGACTGATTTCCTTCAGGATGGAAAGTGCCAGCCAAACACAAACTGCATGTGGACCACAACCCTTCTGAGACAAGAGCTACAGAAATATAATAACCCCTGTCTGGGCCCCTGCAGAGGAAGACGTCAGTCTCAGCCTTGTTGAGGTGCCATCAGCAGGCCTGTGCCCGCCTGTTTCTTAACCCACGTACTGCAGATCTATAAAGCTCATATTTGAAAGGATGTGCTTCGTGCCGTGGTAGGACTGTGAAGCACAAAGTTAACTGCTAGTATTGCCCTAAAGGGCAACTGCTCCCAGAAAAGCTGTTTTCCAGCGCAGTTCTCATCTGTTTCATATCACACTCCTCTGTGCACTGTAGAGCTATTAAGATAGCATGAAGCAATGTTGGAGGTAATGTCGTGCCCTCCTCAGACACCCAAAGCACAGCTGGGCCGTTTTGTCCACTCTGCTTTTCTTTTGTAGGGATGGAGGTGGGAGAAAGAGGATGCTGGAGGAACACCATTCAAGGTTACATAAGCTGGCATGATGCTGAGAGCAACAGAGCTGCTCTGTCACATCCTAAGGATGTCTGCTCCTGGGTTGAAATAATTGAGCGACCTGTGCATGAGTGGCAGTGCCTGAGCAGCAACAACCAGCACAATGTCCCCAAACACTTTCCTTACAAACAGACATGAGAGGTGACCCCTCCATGTCCCACGTCAGTCCAGGTCAGCAGGAGCTCATGCCCTTGGCTTTAAGAGGAGACGGACCAGCTCCTTCTTGCCTTAACAGACTGTTCCTTGCTCACACAGCCTTAGTCCTACTTTACCATGTGATGGAAGTATACGCTACACTCCACACAGTCTCAGCTATTTATGATCAGAGCTCACCAGAAGAAGTGTTTGGTATGTATTACATCTCAGGGGAGGACAGGCACAGCAGATTGGTCTCATGGACATGAAGGAGACATTTGCAAGGGCAGCACAGTAGGACATGACAAGCAAATGCAGTCCTTCACCAGAAGGTTCAGCCTTCAGTTTCACAAGTTTCCTCTGTTTGTATTTAAAGGCTATTTTCCTCCTCTATTTATATTTAAATTTGTATTATTCTCCTGTTGCAGAATATCATTTCCTTAATGGATCTGTTTTCACAGGCCATTTAGCATCATTTGTTCTGTGTCAACATTGTCCTTTCATTTAGTTTCCCCCACCCAGCGTCCCCTCCTGACCTCCGGCCACCCATCACCCAGTACATTCATAGACAGCAACTACACCTCCTTCAAGCTGAGCACCACTGTGCCAAGCCGGCTCAGCCCTGTCCCATCACAGCCATCTGTGGCTGGCTGGTACTGAAACGACAGGCAAGCCTGCTGTTTCCAGCACTTGCCCCACCAGTGCAAGACTCCAGGCCCTGAGTGTACCATCCCACCCCTGTCACCACAGTCATAGAACCATAGAAACACAGAATGCGTTGGGCTGGAAAGGACCTTAAGATCATCTAGTTCTAACCCCCCTGCCATGGGCAGGGACACTTCACACTAGATCATGTTGCCCAAGCCTTTGTGCAACGTGGCCTTCAACCAGTCCTCGGCCATCCAGTAGCTCCTCACATCTCAGTGGGTCCACCTGGCTCTGGAGCCTCCGGGGCTGCCTACATGTTCCTGCTCTTGCACTGAAGCCGTTTCATAGAACCATAGAATCATAGAATAGTAAGGGTTGGAAAGGACCTTAAGATCATCTAGTTCCGACCCCAATGCCATAGGCAGGGACACCTTGCAAAGACAACAGAAAGCTTTCCAGAGCCCCGACTGCCAGCATGGGGTGAGCTGCCTGCAGCCCAATGGTCTGACACCTCAAGGTGGCCATGGGCACCTGCACCCCCCATACCTTCCTCCCCAGCAGCTGCCACCCTCCCTGCAGGCGCAGCCGATCAGGAGTGGAGCTGCTGCTGCCCCAGCCAATGGGATGAGGAAGAACTGAGGTGGGCAGGGTGAGTTTGCTTCTGAGGTGTTGTGGTGGTTGCGGCGGCGGCCATTTTATCACCCCTGGTGCCCATCTTGGTTGTACCAATCGCCCATGGAGGCCACACTGCTGGGACCCCACAGCGCTGCCCCTGCCAGGGCAGTTCCACCCTGCCCAGGTTTCCTGCCTGAGCAGCTGGGGATCGGCCCGGCATGAGGGCGCCAGGCTCCGTGTGGTGGTGCAGGCGCAGCCCTGTCCCACCAAGTGCCCTGACGGGCTCTGGCAGGGTGCTTCAAAGGAGAAGCTTGTCCCTAGAAGAAAAAGAAGTGCTTGCAGCTGCCCCAGTAATGAATGGCTGGGACACAATCCAGCACAAAGGCAAGCCATACTGCAGCTCTTAGAAAACTTCCGCGGCACACAAGGGAGCAAACAAAAATGCCCCATGCAAGTGAGGTAATGAAAGACCACAACGAATAGCTACCAGCGAGAGAAGCACATGAATTGGAAGGTAGCAGGAGTCATCAACTTTTCTTTAAAAGCACAGAGATGACAAAACATGGCTTGTGAGCGTATAGGGCACAAACCATGATGCAATTATCTGGTGGAGGCCAGCTGCTCTCTGCAGGGAACAAACCCCAGCATCATGCGGGTGGATAAACAGTGTCATTCAGTCCTACATGGCCACGGGCGCTCGCTCCCCTGCCCAGGCTGCGGCAGCCACCCGTGCCAGCGTGCCTGGGGCTGACAGTACGTTCCACACTGAAAAGCAAGCAGCACTGCGGGTCTGGGAGAGCTGAGCCCACCTGCAGCAGCCTGCACAGACCACAGCCTTGCCCTGGCTGCGCACAGTCCCCACCACAAAGAGGGAGGCGCTGTTAGTAGCCCTCTTCCATTAAGAGTTTTACCTTTTACAGTCCCCTGCTCACCATGCTGAAGTGGGACACGTGGTGCTGCCCCAAGGCAGCCCTAGAAATGAAAGATTTGCAAAGTCTTTCAGCTGCTACAAACTCACAAGGCTTAAGGGGCTTCTTCAGGCCTCCCATCCATTTACAGCCACAGAGGGTTCGTCCCATGACATTTTAGTGGGTGTTTTTGTTTCTCTGGCTGACTTCTGCTGTCACTGTGTATGGCCATGAAGCTCTCTCGGCCTTTCATGAGACTTTTTGCCGTTCTAGTGCCTTGTGTATTTTGTCCCAAAGGTCCTGGTGTCTTCTCTTTTGTCTTTAAAAATGTGTGCATGTCTGCTGGCTGAATGTTGTTTTCCTAATTGATGGACATGGTCTTGGCAATCTCCTTTTTAAGAGCCATTTCTTGTCACATAAATATCATCTATCAGTGCCCGTTGTCTTTATAGCGATCTTGAGCAAACAGTTTTATTTCCAATCAGGACATCACACATTGATCTAAACACTCATCTGTAATGGATCAATTTACATTAGGAGAGCACTATTGTAGCATTGCAGTTCATTATATTGAAAGAAGTATATGTTTAGTTACAGGCTGAAATCAATTAAACAGCCCTGTGCCTTTTGCTGTGAGAGAGTCAACAAACCAGTCTGTCTTGGACAATTATCCAGCTACAACTCCTTAAAGAAAGATCTTCCAACATAGCCCCCTTCCTTTTGAGTTCTCGGTTGCTCTGAGATGACTTCTGCAACGTTTTGCTGCTTGCGCAGTTTGGTAAAACACTCTCAGCTAAAACGCACACAGGAGGAAGGCAGGCAGTCTTGCTGCTGCTGTTGTGGATGGGGCTTTCTTAGGGCCACACAGAGTCATGTATTCAAAAGAGATACCTGCACTTTCACCAGAAGGCTGCCTGACAACACTTGATGGTGTATGGGGGAGACGCTGAAAAATGTAGAAATGTAAAAATGAAAAATGTTTGTGTCTTCATGGGTGAGACTGTTAGCTCCAAGTAGCCCTGATTTCAGGGGAGGAGAAAAGGAGGAATGGGGAGGCAGGGAGGAATTCGTATATTGCTCTGCTGTTTCCTGCCTTACTGCAAGAGAGGAGACTGCAAAGAGTGCTGAAGGCTCTCTGACAAAGGGAATGTGATTTCAGCTGGTGTAGCTGCAGAGAGAGTAGGAACCTGCAATTTCAAAAGCAAAACACATAGGGGAACTGCAGGGCAATGCAACGATGGGATCTGAGGAGCATATCTCCTGGGGCTCTGGTGGATGTGGCGGTGGCAGATGAAGGTATTACCTGCCCCAGCCCTCTGCCAGACGTCAGTGTGCTCAGTGGCAGAAGGGAGTGTGCACTCGTGCCCTGCCTGCCACATGCCGTTACTGCAGCAGGGCCAGAGAGCGGCTGTGCTCTGGGTTGCCATGCCTGGTTACCAACTGGCCCCCACTGGTCTCAGCCTGACGGAGGCAACGGGCTGATCTCATGGGCTAGAGTGATCCCATGGCCATTGTGGCAGTGCTGGAAAGGCCAGGCCAACCTCGATACTGCCACGCTAGGTGACTGTAATAAAGAATTTTTGCTTTTCTTTGTGCAAAACCTCTGATAAACAGGTAAGTGATCAGCAGAGTAGGCTCTTACTTTGTGGTAAGAATCCCCGCATGACCTGCTGGACCTGTGCTGTAGAGAACTCGTACAGCCTTCCTGTTTTATATATGTATGTGTATGCATATATAGTTTTTTGGCTCGACACTACTTTGCCTACTGCTTCTCTAACACTCAGGCTCTTCCAGCCCTTGTCTTACTCTTTCATTATATGCACAAAACACTGCTGCAATGCTAATAATAATAATGAGAAAGAAGGAATAGCAGATATTACAAAGCTTATTAAGAAATTGATCTTTATTTTGCTCTTGTATAAAGAGGCAGACCTCGAAACTGCTGAAGCCATTCAGCTAATTGGTTATTGGCTCTCTTGAGTGATTATATCCACCCTGGTTCCACCAAGTTCAGCAGGTCTCGTGCTGGTCAATTAGTCTTTGGCATTCAGGAAGGGAAATGCTTCGTTCAGATTTTCTCAGAGTCTGTTTGTGTAGCATAAGGTGGACTGAGCAGGAGAGGTTCCCCATGGGCTGTAGGGGAACTGATTGGCACTCAGGGTCTGAATCCTGCCCTTGAACTAGCACCAAAGGGCATTTTTGCCTGTGCCCCAGCCCTCTGGAAAGGTGGATGATGTTAAGTGGAAGAATCTACCCCAGGGACTGCACTGCAGGAGGACGGCCAAAGCGAGAAGGTTTTTGGAAGACCACAGTAATTTCCTCCAGCGTGACCTTCGCCCAGTGCATACTGGGCCCTGGTTCTCCTGCAGGCTGAGCAACGCCAACAGAGCCTGAATGTTGGCTTTCGTGCTGGCTGCGCGGATGGATGCCTTGTTGCTTGATCACAGTTGGTCTGCACACTCACTAATCACCACTGCTCTGATTCCTGCAGCATTACCAGGGCTATGCAGAGCTAAACAGCTGACGCCATTTAGTGGCTTTTCCTACAGAGTGCTCAGGCCTGCCTTCACCACTATGGCTTGCCAAAGGGCTCCAACACTTGCATTGCTGTGATGCAGACCCTGTAATAATAGTTGGTTACATTCAGAGAATTCAGTTCAGATTTTAAAACCTCATCAAATAGTTAATGACTGACTATTTCAACACAGCAGTTCCTGCAAGACTTGGGAGAGAAGAGAGAGAGGGAGATGGAAAAGTTATTCATGTCCCATCTGTCTGGAACGCTTGTCCCCTCCCTCCCACCCACTGAGTCACTTCCTCCCTTTATATCTCACTTAAAATTTTTCCTTTCCCCTTTAGCTTATGATTAACAGGCACTCACCCTCTGCAAATTGTTTCTTTTCTTCTGATGCAATGTTAGTTAAGGTTCTATGGGTAAATAGAGTGTATTGTCTGGCAAACGCATGTATGGGGGGAAACACATTATATACTACATATATGACTATGTAAATGGATACATCAACCACTGCAATATCCAGCTGGTGATCCAGCCTTCCAAACTGAACCAAGGCACTTGTAATGTACTGCCATGGTTATTTTGACCCTACTGCCCAAAACACAGTGGAAAGGTCTGCAGGGAGAGGCACATTGCTTGAACTGTGAGGTGGAGGTGATTTAGGGCAGCAGCTACCAGCCCAGAGAGGGGTTCACTCAGCTCTAGATCTAACCCAGGTGGGTGTGTTGAATGGGGCCACTTACTTAAGTGTCTAAAGGTGTGTTTTGTGAAGAGGCTTAACTAGCTCAGCCTTGCTGCCAGGGTCAAGAGGGCTTTCTTTTATGTAACAGATGGTGAAGGACTCTGGAGGAGACTATCATGTTAAGTAAAAGAAAGAGGGGGTCTCTTGGGTAAGGAGTTTTGCAGTTTGTGGGTATGTGTTGACCTGGTAGAGTAAGCAGGGAAGAGTGGGCTACCTACAGCAATTTTCTGGAGGAGCAGGAATGACTGCAGAAGAGGAACATGCTGGTGGGTTCATCCTGGAAGTAGCCAAGGTAAGGAGGAAGAGTCTGGATGCTTCCTGAGCAAGTGTGTGAGGTGGTGGTGAGTCTGTAAGCTGTGGAGTAGATGAAGGCTAGGAAGGGGATACTTGAATCTCCTTGAACAGGTTATTTGGGTTACCTGAGGTTTCCAAATGAAGAGGAAGAATGTGAAGCCCTATGTTATGTACGGCAAAAACCTTGTACCTGTTCTACATTCTTCAGCCTTTTTGCATATGGCTCAAAAATGGGGTGTGTTTTATCTGCTTGGGACCTGTACTGTGGTGGTATGGGAAAGTTTTGTTCTTCAAGGGTGTCAAGTTGACACTACCTGGCGGGGGGAGAGGGGGGGGAACTGTTTTAAAGCCAAGCACTTGAGCAGTTACATGTGATTGGGGGAATTCCCATCCCAGAGAGACACCAGCATTGCTGTGCTTAGCTACTAGGTGCCGTCCTCTTTCGTAATCTCCTTTTGTAACAAGATCCCATCAGCTTTTCTGCTTCCCGTCAGCTGGTCATAAGCTGATGGGTGATGCAATAACCTAGGTAGTACACCCACTCTGGGATGCATTGAAGACTGGGGCACAGATGTGTCACAGAGCCTCTGCAAAGAGCCAGCTTGGCTCCTGCTGGAGGCTTTAGCTGTGTGCTGGGTCTGCAGAGCCCTGGTCTGGCTCTGCAGAACCTTACAGTTTCAGAACCTCACTGCAGGGGTGCCTGGGCTGCATCTGTGCTGGGCTAGCACTGATCCATTAGTGCTTTCTTTTGGCTCTGACTGTGTCCTGAGAAAGTACCTGTCCTGTTCCCAGAGCTGGTGCTGCGTGGACCTGGGACTGGGCTCATGAACCATGAGCAGGCCTCTGAATGTTTGGTATCTGAGAAATGTCTTCATCTTATGTACATGGGTAATGGTGCAGGTGAGCTGAGTACAGGTCCAGGAACTGAAAGTGGGACTGTACCGTAACTGCTGTAACTTCACAAATCATGTGTGCACTGAAACTCCAGTAGTTTCCCTTGAAGAGCAGGGTTGGGAAGGAATACACGGGTCTTGTGGTTTTATGACACCTAATAGGAGATCATAAAATGGCCATTGAATTTTATTGCATTTGTGGGAGAGCTGATGAGTCCAAGGATGGTGTGCTGTGTTACTGGAAGTCAAATAACCACTGGTGCTGATGTTGCTGAGCGGCTTTTTAAAGGGAAGTTTGTTAGTTTATTCTCCCATGCCTTGACTCTGACGGGTAGCTATGCATTCTTTAGAGGTTTCTTCTTCCAGCTTATTTTTTGGAAACAACTTTATGCATATGCATGTGGGGACAGCATAGCTACCCATGTATCATGTATAGGCAACCTTTGGAAATAAGACAGTAGCCTCAGTTGGTTATTTCCCTGAGAGCTGTTAATGATTAACTCAGAAAAGAAAAGTAATTCTTTTACCTGTCCTACATAAACTTTCATAGCTATATGCATCAGCAAGATATCTTTAGGTAGTATATGGCTTGCAAAAAGCCAAGCTCTGTAATGTTACTGTGCAGATAGATTTGGCTGCTGGAGAACTACTTCAGCCTAAGATTTTAGTTCTGCCAGCTGGCAGAAGTGATCATATATGTAAAACCTTACGCTGAGCCAGAAAAACCTGAGTTCAAATCTCTTGCCAGGGATTGTAGGATAGAATGATTAACCTGATTTTGTATTTTTGGATAACTATCAAGTGCCCGAATATTTATAGTAATAGATGTCTTCCATATGTGCTGATACTGCATCCATGGAGTGCAATAGCATGGTACAGTTATTGTCTTACTTGAAGACACTAATTATAGCTAATCCTATAGGCACATGAATCATGAAACACTGGCCCAATTTCTGCCAGCTTCTGTGAGATGCATCTGACTTTGCTCATGTGAGCAATGCAGGTCAACAGAGAGCTCAAGGCAAAATTCCAAGAGTGCTGAGGATCCTGAGCTCTCTTTTCAGAGGAGACACAGGCACTTGATGTTTAAGCATTTAAAGCTGCAGGTGGGTGCTTTACCAGCTTGTACCTTCTAAGCCTTACTGGTAGGTGTCTGGTGTATCTTGAAGTGTCAAGATGCCACTGAAAATATAGTCTTGAACCTACATTGTCATGTAGCTACGTTGTCATGTAGCCCTATGATCCTCCAAGTGAAAACTGGCAGGGGGCTCATAAGTTCCTAAATTCATTTGGTGCCTGCTAGACTGGTGCAATAGCCATGCTTGGAGCAATGCTGGTGCCTGTTGGGCTGACACGGCATGGTACTGAGGATGCTCAGCTACTGCAGAGATAGAGCTTCTCTAGGGATGTGGTGGCTTACCAGGTCAAGCTCTTAAACACACCTTAATGTAATAAAACCTCTTCAGTGCCTGACTGTAGAGCTACTCTCCAGTTGGTTAGAAAAAGCAACAGAGGAACTGTAGGAAGGTTATAATGTTGTAATAAGAAGGCTATAAAAACAGAGAAAGAGAGACTAAACCAACGTTCCAGTAGTTTTCCCTTGAAATAGAGGTAAGCCCGCCCAGACGTCTTCCTTTTAAATACTGACTACTGCATCTGTTTTAAACCAAAAATAATACCTTTTGATTGGAAATGTTTCAATAACATTATTTGTGCATTTTATTGAGGCAGAGGTTGCAATTATTAGAGTCACCAGGAATTTCAAACATTTAAACACAGCCTTTATTTCTCCAGAGTAAACCACATCCCTGTGCAATTATTCTTCTATCTAAATGCCTTCAAACCAAGTCCTAAACCAGATCTGACATTTTTTGCTGGTGGTCCTTCTTACAAGTCGGCCCTTGAAATGGGCATGAGGGGCTAAGCAAATGCCAAAGAGGTTGGACTGGTCCCTGGGGATGCTGAGGGAGGCAGAGCTGGTGCAGGATGCAGTGTGCAGTCCTGGGTAGATCCTGTGGTTCTGAGCTGTCAGTCTGGTCAGGTACTGTAGTCTGGGCCCTGCAGACTTTAGAAGAATAAGAAGAGGGGTTTGTCTGGTCATGGAAACTGCTCCTTCAGCCATGTGATCTCTTTATGGTTTTTTCTTTCAGCTGGCTTCTCACCAGGAAACAAACAATTGCATCTGTGGCAGAGAAGGGACTTGGCTCAGGAGCCAGAATGCCCCTCCAGCATGCTCTGAATGTCGCCCCCTAATCTTTTCAGCAAAGGTTTTTGGAACTTTAATTAAAAAAACTGAGACTTCTAAAGGGCCTCTAAGGCCTGAGACCCCTTTGTTTTCTGGCATATCTATATCCTCTATTGGCAGCACAGGGGCTAGGCATTTAAGCACTTTCAGTTTCAGTTTCTTGATGCTTCCAGCATAGCATAAATAAGAATTTGGATCTAAAAGTCCATTAAGATTTTGGCATCAATGAGAGCAACAAACTTGAAGCCAAAGGAAGTGCCCCAGCTTGGGACACAAGGAGGTGAGTGTTTGTTTAGGAGGTGACTTGAGACAGCAGTAGATAAAAGAGGAATCCTCACCTGGCCAAGGAAGTTTTGGCACCTGCCTATTGGAATATCTGGCAAATGCCTGCTGGCTTGGAGGGAGCAGAATTAGGCTCATGTTGGAGTGCAAGGATGACAATCGTGACTTCTGTCCTCTGCTGTCTGCATCATCTGGATGTGTTTTCCCGCATGTAGTCCATAAGAAAAGATGTTAAGAAACCTGAATGATGTGTCAGGATACCAGGATGCTGTTGCCGTTTTGCTCAGAGAGCCTCATCCCGTAGCACTTTGGTGCTGGTTGTGTACTTCTCCAGGGTCTGGGCTTTCATGACCTTATCTGGAGTGTATGTGTCCTCTCCTTTTCCCCAGGGTAGCAGCATGTTGACTGCTTCCCCCACACAGACCTGTAAAACCTCCACACTTCTCAGGAGAAACATTCTTACTTATTCTTGTGATGATGGTGAGCCTGCAGTAACGAAGGGACAGAGCAAAATACAGAGCTCTTGCTTTAGTAAAAAACAGTGGCACTCAAGCTGTTGCTCATCTGAGGGCAAGCAGGTTCCTGGCAAGAGCACATGTATACTAGTACTTTATAGCAGGCCAGGTCTTGAGTGCACTGTCAATTAAGGGCAGCAATTCAAAGTGATTCACAGCAGATTACACCAGCCTGTCTCTTGATGGAGCACACTCTGGTCCTGCGCCTGCAGGTGCTGCACAGACTGCTAAGCCTGGAGCTAGCCTGCAGTTATGCTGTCAGCCTCGCTTAGATCTAATGCTTTATGACAACTGTCTACCTGTAATGTGATAATGGGCTCAAAACCTCTGCAAAATTGATAGGGTATCTCACAAAGAAGGAGAAACTTCTAATGTGGCAGGCCTGATCCCTTTCTTAAAGTTCACATGAACTGCAAAGGTTTCTTTGCAGCTGCGGGGCATGGTTCTTCAGCCCCTGGCAAGAGGGCTGGTTGTGTTGGTGTCTGTGAGGTTTCTGGATTCCCCCAGTGCAGGAGGAATCACCCTGCTGCATTTTCAGACATTCTAGATCTGTCTGTCTAGGACACTGTTGGCTTCTACCTCTTAGGGCTTCCTCCATTCTCTGTCCGTACTTTTCATGTTCTGGATAAAATAATCTATCTCCAAGATGTTTCCAGTGTTTATACAATGAGGTGGTTATATTTAATCCCTAAAATGAGTCATTGTCTAGAAAGATTAACAGGTAGCGTTCTAAAAGAAATTATGCTGAACATTGTGTAACAGCCTGTATAGAAGGGACCAGATTCCTACCCACCTTATATTGGTGTGATCCAGCAATAGCACCAGTGACTTTGTGCTAGATCAGTGTTAAGAGGGAGTCGGGCCTAAAATATCCTGATGTAGTTTCAAACCCTCCAAATCTGCGGTTCAGGGAAGTTGCAGCCATGGGAGGGGTGGTCCCCCTTGCACTGGAGAGGCCTAGGCACGGTCCCTGTTCATAAACACAAGCTATAGGTCCTTTTCCCCACAGCCCCTAACACTACTGATGGCACAGTGTTGTCACCATCTTGGCCTAACTCCTGGCACAGGGCTTAATGGCAGCCAGAACCTATTTTCACAGCCAAAGTGTTGTCATTTTAGCTGCTATAACTAGTTGCAGCCTGTCCTTTTCCAGCTGTCCAGCTTCCATCCCAGCTCAAACAGGCCCAGGGCTGGCATGGGGTATTGGCAATGTAGGCATTTGCATGGGGACAGCAGAACAGATGTGGTCTCCTGATGTATTTTGGCTGCATGGGAGACTGGCTTGCGCAGGTGGGGATGACTACCATGGATAAGTGACAGGCCCTTTGGGTAGGGAACAAGGAGGTTGACCCTCAGGGTCTGCTCTGTGGCATGAGTGGTCCAGCTCTATCCTTGGGTATGCCACTGAAGCCAAGAACTGCCTCCTGGGACTGTGGACTGTGCCCGCAAGATCAGAGTCCCCTCCAGAGAAAACAGAGATGTTTACACAGAGCACAACTATCCTAACGGCCATGTGATAATTAAGAGGCCTGAGGCTACAGTAAAAACCTTTCCCTATGACCTTCTCATCCTCCAGACTACAGGCCTCCATGGTAGCTCTGACCCCCATGCCATTCACTGCCACATCTGTGGGCTTATCATGCTCCTTAAAGAGCCCATAAACCCATTAGCTCTGGGTAAATGATCCCTGGGCTGTCTTTAGAATAATTAAAACCACAAGGCAAACAGTTACTCTGGACTATCAGCAGCATATCAACAAAACTTGTGTCTTGAAATGTGTGTTCAATTTCTGTTATTAAAAGGCACAGAGCCATATGTGAAACATTATCATGCATCTTTGTGAAATTAGCAGAACTATTTGAACAACCACTTTGTCTCTATCAAAACAGTGCCTTATTATTATTATTTTTTCATACTGTGTAGGAAGGTGAGAGAGTCTTTGGAAAGCAGGAGGGCTTACGCAGGCAATTGGACTTCTGTAGCCCCTGACTATGTTTGCTCTGCAGAGGTGGAAACTATCTGAGGAGCCCAGGAAATGCTAGTGATAAATGGGCAAAGAGAAGCAAGATGAAGAGTCTTGTGCTGCTTTTAATCCTGAAATCCAGGAGGCTGTTGCTTTCATCTGACTCCTCAATTGGTCTACTTTGAGTGAGGCTTTCCCAGTGCTTACCAAATTAAATTCTAATTAGGATCAATTGAAGTTTCACTATTGATTCAGTGCAAAAAGAAAAAAGACCCATGCTGAGCATGCTTTGGAATTCCCACCACCTATGGTTAGGAACATATGTTAGAAAAGTGATGGCACTTCTGACTGCCTACAAACTACACCTTAATGGAAAAAACAAAAGGAAACCAGAAAATTTCTAGTTCTTAGTTTCTTGGGGAGGCCCTCTGAAAAAGGCACCAAAACCACTTAAGGGCAAGGTTTTCTGAAGGATGGGGAAAAGAGAGAGGAGCTGTTTCTGATTAATAGTGACCAGTAACTGTGGGCAAGGTCAACATGTGGCATTCAGCCAGGCTTGAAGGAAAACATGGTGTGAAGTGTTTTGCCACTTAACGGACCCTTTAAAAACTTCCAAAGCAAACAAACCCCAAAATTATTGATCTGTTTGGCAGTGCATTTGACAACTGACACCAGCATACAGGCACCTCCTGTGGACCAAGAACCTTTAGTTCTGGTTTTGTGTGGCATGCAAAGGATTTTCTACTCTTAATGGACGTAGTTGGGGTCTTTTTGTGTATGTCTGGTTTTGTGCATATTTACTTTCAAGGGTGTTGGAGACGAGTGAGATCATATTTGGAGAAGGTGATCATTAAAGAAAATGCCAGTGCTTCTTGCCAGGCCTGGTTATCAGCCAAATAGATTGAGATAAGGCAAACAGAACCAAAATAAATATGAAATCAGTTGATTTAGTCTGCTTAGACAAATTGAACAACAACATCCCTTGATCGTCAGAGCTGAATCAGCAAATATAAAAAACCCGAAGACAGTCAACCCTACACTTACAACCCACTTGAGGTTTTCACGCTGACAACCTAGTCGCTAAGTATAAATGGTCCTCCCACTACTGGTTTGTCTGAGTCTCGGGTTATATCCAGGGGTATGACTGCATCACTAGCCTTGCAATCTTAACTTGATTTTATTTCTTTTAACTGAACAAATACATTGGAACTTTCTTACTGTGCCAAGTATTTCTGCTAGAAAATATTCTGGAGGATTCATGTAATAACAAACATGTGAAGGATTTCTGATATGAGAAAGTCTTGGTTATATTAATTCTTTTAGCTCCAGAGTGAGATGAACTTTGTTCTAAAGCTGCTTAAAGTCTAAACCCATATACCTCCAAATGTGCAGTGGCCAGAACTAGAGGCTTTCAGTACATCTATAATATACACAGTAGGTTTAGCATACATAGTAATATGTGATATGAGCTCTGATAATACAGGCTCAGCTCTCTTTATTAATACAGAGCACTGGCTTTTCTCCTTTTTCTGGAGACTGAAATTTTACATGTTTTGCTTTTCTGAGATGATCTTTTGTGGATCCTTTTGGAAGCAGCTCACAAGTGTCTAGGGTTGTGTGGACTGAGCTGAAAACCAAGAAAAGAGAGAGAAGTTTCAGAATTAGCTATTCAAGTGTATTATTAACAGCTGTTAATATGTAATTTCCACTGGTAAATAAATGTATAGTGACTGTTTTGTACCTGTGGATTTGGACTCTTTTCCTCTGATGCGTTATGTGTGGCCAAATGCAGAGAATTTAGGATTGCTGCTATCTGGAGAGGGAACTGAACAGAAACACTTTCAGAGACACCTTCTGAGTCCATAGCAAATTGTAGCCGGAGTTTACATGAAATAATTATCCAATAAACTGCAAACACCTCTCTAAACATTAGATTGCTGTTAGCAAAAGGTAGACATGTCTTGGGGTGGCAGAGAGCAATAAACAGCCTGAAACCCATTACTTTGTGCTAGCTCTGGAGGCTCGGCAGCCATTAGAAGCATTATTAGGGACTCTTGCACATTTCCTTGTGTGAGATCAAGCTAATTTGCAAAATGCAACAAGCTTCTGGTCTAGCAGGAAAACTTTTTGTGCCTGGTCCTGGCAGTGCTTTCCGCATTAGAACTGGGGAAAGGGAAACACCACCCAGGGCTGTTGCAGGCGGCCACCAGCCTGGCACTGCCCGCCTTGCCACCTTCCTGAAGATGCCATGGTGAGAATCTTGTTCTGGTTTTCCCTGAGCAGGGCTCAACTCTAGTAGTGGCCTTGTCCAATGTCCTTCTGCTGGTATCTGGTATTTCATGTGCTGCTTACCAGTGAGTGGTGTACTGCAGCCCATGTTCTGCTGGCACAACCATAAGACATCCCCCCATCATCCGTCTTGTAGTGCAGCTGCTAATTAATTGGCAGTGCTGTACAAAAGAGTTGGCTGAACACTGTTTGTATAAAGGGACAGAGCCAAGGCAGGACACTGCATTTCCAGCATTGGAGAAATATGGGAAAAGATGAGTACAGAGATAGGTGAAAATCCACTAATCTCTTAAGGGACAAATCTTTACCTTCCTCATTTTATGTGACTTGGTACCTAGGCGGTGGAACTGGGAACAGCTGCAGAAGAACAAATGGGTTGGGAGAAACAACATACATGCAAGGTGTGTATTTCGAGCAGCCAGTGCTGTGTTTCACAAGGAGCTCTTTCATGGGAATGTCAACCACGAAGAGGCCAGAGCTCAGGCTGAAAGAAGTGAGTCTTCTGTTTTCCGTCTACAACACGGAATGTTCCAGTCACCAGCCTCTGTAGCTGTTGCAGCTTCCACTGCCTTTTGGTTCCTTCTTTACAGATCCTTTCCATGCAGTTGAATAAAAGTTGGCAGCTTCAAGTTGTAAGAGTGCCCTTGCAGCTGGAACCAACCTACCTGGGCTCAGCTCCCCTTGCCCCAAATGCAGGTGCTCTGGGCAGTGTGATTACCTGTGGTGTGTATTGTCACTCATTTAGGCCACACAAGGTGAGAGTTGATGTGGTACCTCAACATGGGCATCAAGGAGGATCAATATATCTATTACAAGACTTGAGTGCCTGAGAAATAAAGTGTTCTAGTACCCAAGAGTGAGGTGTGGAAACATCTCCAGCAGGGACAAAGTTAACAGTCAGAACCTGGTAAGCTGCAGTTGGGCTCTGGTTTCAGTGGAGATACCAGCCTGGAAAACTGCCTAGTGTGCTGCTGCTGCAGGAGACCTGTAACTAGCACCTGACCACTGCTTGTAGCATATCTGAGGGTAGTAAGAGTGTAACAAACCTCATTTCAGTTGTTGCAGGCTCTTTGTCTTTAGCTCTTTACAAGGCTGTGAGTAGGCCTTTAATTAAAACTCCCAATTATGCATTTGACAGAGCTCCTGTAGGCCAGCAAGCTGTAATGTTAAATGACAATTAATTGTAGAATGTCTCTGCAACTTTGCAGCCCTGTGATCCACCCCATATCAATGTTATAGTTGTATGTCTTCTGCCACTGTGTATAATCAGTGTGTTATTAAATCTACAGCATCCCTGTTAAATTATGTGCTATGTGTAATTGTGTCTAAAGAGCTGGAGCTCAGTGTAAGTGCTGCATGTATAGGAAAGTAGAGATGGCTTTACTAGTAGCACCTGTGAAGAGGAGGAATGCTTAAACTTCATCTGAGGACACCAGGGAATCCCTCAGGCAAACAAATCATACGAGATACTCTAGCTGGGATAGCTCATCTGCAGCAGGCCTGTATTCAGGAGGGGTGAGTAGCCAAGGCTATCACGGATGCAGTGAAAACACCATTTTCACCACAGATCTAAAATATAGCATGATACAAGCTACTATGAAGAAAATTAACTCGCCAAATCCAGTATAGCTGGTGAAGCCCTCTGAAAGGAGAACATGCAGTTGTCATGAAAAGCTTGGCTTCTCTGTGCTTTTGTTTTGTGTATGCTACAGTCCAGATGACCTGCAGAGAAGCTGGGAGCCTGGCATTTGAACAGATGCACAGAACAGCTCGCTGCAGGTGGGTACTCACCCTGGGAGCAGCTGAGCTGTCCTAGTTCTTTGTAGACCAACTAATTAGCCTGGGCAGAGCACCCTGATGGTGTGGCAGCACTGCTTCAGGTCTCCAGTGGTCTTGGGTATCTGCCCTGAACTGAATTGCACAGTGCAGACATTCCCCATCTTTGCCAAGTGCAACTTGGTAGTGGAGAATGAGGCCTGGAAGTGTTGTGTATTCCTCTGTTTTAGGTAGCTGTTCATCAGTGGATGCTCAATTGTACTTGGCACTTCTAGTATAGCCACCTGGAAGTAAAGCACATAGAAGCTTTCTGTGCTCTTCCTAACACAGGGAAGTTTCAGGTTCTTCTGGCCAAATATCAGTGTGAGGCAGGAGAGCTCTGGTAATGTTGCAGCTGTATTAATTCACATAATTTAGAAAGTATCACAAGTATGGTTGTGATTTAGAAAGAAGATGTGTCTAGAAACTATCTCTTAATTTGTGTTTATTATAATATTGTGTAGAAATGCATGCTCTATTACTGCTGAATTGCTATAATTTATTACATTATACCTCATACCAACTGGTAAAAATGTATACATGCTAGAGCTGGACCTGAACTAAACTTCATGGCTGAGAATGCGTAATCACTGTGGGAGCTAAGATAAGAATTTAAGGCAGTAAGTGCTTTGCAAAAAAGCAGAAGAAAGTCCTTTGGAAGAGTTTGGGCCCCAGCGGAGGAGCTGAGAAGGTGCACACTCCACACACAACCCCCAAAACACTGAGTGTTGGTCAGCACTGTCAGAAATGCACTAGGAGTTCTGCTTTCTCATTGCTAATCACACCTAGACATATTTGTAACTTTATTAATAGTTCTTTCATATATTTGAAGGTGTTAACAAGAGAACCATATCCCTGCTGCAGTCCTAGCCAGAATGTATTTTTCTCCTCCTACACTTGTTTGGGGATTTGGTTTTCCTGTTCCTGTAACACAGGCGTTAAATCTTAAGGACTGAGTGCATCATCAAGTCACCAAGAGAACTAGTGGTTAGACTGTACTAAAGTGTAAACTACTCTTACCCCTGCAGACCCATGAAAAGCTGGGAACCTAAATTCTCAGCTGCTCCTGAGTTACTCTAGCTCAAATCTTGCACTGAGCCAGGGAGGCAGTGCCACTTGCTCAGAGCAGGGTGGACATAATCAGCTGCACTGTGATTTCTGGGTGAGCGCAGGGGCTGGGGGACACATCTGCAGTACAGGTGCAGCAGCATCCAGCTCCTACAGCCTTTCTGGTTTAGGGAGGGGATATGGGAAGTCCACACAGTCTGAGGAGATGGTTAAAAGGATAGTAACAAACAATGGTGACTGGTGAAGTCATGCATCCACGATCTTGCATCCAGCCTGCTGATTACAGACTAGCTCTGTGTGTGGATAATGGATGTGCTCCCGCACTCCCTCCAGCACAAGTACTCTTGGGTTGCTCTGTAAATCCTCCCACTGGACACCTGGCTCCCTGCATAGACCTTTGGGCTGCTGTTGAACAAAGATACTTCTGTTACAAACTCAAGTCCCTCCCTCCTATATTGAAGGTTCTTGTGTGTCCCCCAGGAACCTGAGCTGTGGTCTCCTTTACAGATCTTTTCCAAAAATCCCTGCTTCAGACTCTGTTTTGGAGTTTTCTGCTGCCCACTTCCCATGTGGAGAAGGGGGAGGTCATTATTATATTAGTCCACTTTAGCCTGGCACGTGTTTTATCCTTTAGCAACTCATAGCAGTTTCAGTATGTCAGAGTGCTGCTTGCTCTGGTAACGTCCACCAGACAGCACCACAAGCTGGCAGGAGACAGGTTCCCCCAAGTGCCAGCTGGCACAGCAGTATACGTCAGAAAGGCAAGACTTGCAGGTAGTGTTTGTGTGGGACCAGCCTGGCTCTCAGTTAGGTTCACAGGCTTGGGGAGGGTGGGGGGGGAAGTGGGCAACTGACATGCTCTTCTGCTTCACGCTCCAGTTGGCCTCAGATCCCCCATTTAGCAGAATAGGTACTTTTAATGTGATTTCAAATCAAGGGTCACAAATTACTTGCCAAGTGATTTGTCCAGAATAAGTTGCACTTTGGACTTTCATTCTCAAAGGTGAACACTGGCATATTTATGATCTTCTAAGGGAGAAAAACAGAATTTAATAGAACTTGCTAAATGGAGCAAATGAGGCTGCAATACACCCCCACTCTGTTATATATTAATCTGGTGTTATTAAGTGTTAACTTAACAATGTATTGTATGGACAGCTAAAAGGGGCCAGGAAAAGTCTCTGTGTCGAACATGTAAACAGCTAGGGTTTTTTATTGGAATCATTAACTGCAGTGCAGTTAAATCCTTTGTTTTCATGGCTGGTTTAAATTAAATTAGAAAAATTGTAATTTTTTTAAAAATGTGGTGGTTTTAGTATATATCAAAAAGTTCAACAGAACTATTTGTGTCTATTTAAAAGGTTTCATAATTTTTATTCAAAATTTCATTTACTCAATTTCCTCTGATAAAAAGCTGGGATTGTCTAAAGCCAGTGGAAGCATATTTAACACATCCTTTTCAGTGACACTTACAATGCAGTCATTTTAAGCACATGCATAAAGGTGAAGATGTGCAGAAATTGAGAATACACTCCTGAGTCCCTGTGGGATTTAAATGGCCAGTGTCCACTGAATTTCAAAATTTGGGTATGGAATGCCATAGGTTTTCCAAGGGAGTGCCCAGCTAGTATCCGCAACTAAGCAAACAGCAGATTTAATGATAGAAGGATCATTAAACCGTAGAGCATTACACACAGACCTGTGGCTGTTGCTCCAGCCCAAACCCCTGGCACTGAGTATCTATGGATTCCCTCTCCATGTAGCTCCCCTTTTCAAGAGGAGGTGTTTCCTGCTCTGTTGTAGTCCTGCTGTCCCTGACCACTTGCCATCTGTGCTTTCTGGTCAGAGCCAAGGATGTTGCCTTGGAAGCTCTCAAATTTCAGCTTGGGCTTTGGTAGGTTTCAAAAAAGCCTCTTTCAAACCCAAATGAGATGTTTAAGTTAAACTGATAAAGTGGTGCTGGGGACTCTGTCCCCCTCCCCAAGCTGGTGCTCCCCAACAAGTCTAGGTTCTGGCCACTCTCAGGGTTACTGTAAACCCTTGCTCCACTTGCATGTCAGCAGATGGCAATAGGTGGACCAAGATGTTTTGGGGGGAGTTTGTTGTTTGGTGTGTGGTTTTGGTTGTCTTTTTTCACCTCAGGGATACCAGGCTGCTGCTTCCTTTTCTGCTCTTTCAGGTTCATGTTTGTTCCCCGTGAAATGCCATGGCAGTCATAGTTTAGGTAGCCCATTGGGCTCTCAGACAGACTCAGGTGCATGCCAGACTTACCTAGGCCCAGCAGCTTGCAGAAAGCCCCTGAGGAGTGAAGCTCGGTGGTGGTGGTGGGATTGCAGGATCCTCACCCACAGCACTGGAATTACCCTTCCGCTTCACACTAGCTTCAGCAGTAGTGGCACAGGTCAGCCCTGTCTGCTGCTGAGCTGCACTAAGAGGCCCTGTCCTCTTTCCTTCTCCCTCCTCTTTCCTCTCATTGCGCTCAGCTACTTGTTCCTGTTTTTTCCTCCTTGCTTCATCATTCCTCTCTCCTACGCACGCACCTGGCCATTGCTGCCTACCCCATGTGCAGATGGGGCTGTTCAATAGCCTATGTTTGTGGAACGAGCTAATTTAAAACCACACGTTTGTCTCTTATATAAATGTGTTGATATTGTTCTTATGTACGTTTACATAAAAGTTGGATCAAGTCATCCTGAGCCACAGGAAGGGTAATAATATCTGTTGGGTAGGTTGCTGGGGTTAAGGTAGAAGCTTCTAACCTGAACGTTTTCCTGGTTGGGCAGTAAAGTACCTGCACAACCTTGTTAAAATCCTCTACAAATCTTTTTCTGTCTTCTTGTTGTTTGTTATTGTCGGGTTTTTTGGGGGGTCTAAAATGTTGGTTGGCCTGGTGAAGCACTTTCTGGAATTGGTCAAACACTGAAAGCATGTTGTACAGAGCATTGTTTCAGCAGTAGTTTTAACAAGGTGATGGTGCAAGAGACAGCTTGTGTGCCTCTTCCAGAAGCATTGGTGTGAGTTACCTCTGTCAGGGGTCACCTGTCCCCTGTATGCACCTACAGCAGCTGCTCCTGCATGTCCTCCTAAAGCAGCTGCCAGGAAAGTAGAAAGGGTGAATGAAATTGCCTAAGCAATTTAGAGATTAGGAGTATTGCAAACCTCTAAGCCTTCCTTGAAAGAGGTACACCCACAGTTTGTATTTACCGGAGTAAGAAAATACAGTGTGTCTCAGTAGGAGCTGGTAAGACAGACTCTGCAGTGCTTTCCTCCTGTGCTGGAGGACGATGTGGAAGCACTAACACCTTTGAGCTCAGGCAGGCCCCTGCAGCAGATTCCCTGCAGCAGGAGCTTGCAGGCAAAGCATTGTGCATACCCTCACTATCAAAAAGGAGCTTCCCTTGAGGGAAGCTATTATTCATTTTGGTGTTCAGGGTCCTCAGTGAGGTTAGTTTGCTCTTGCCTCAGGCATAGCAAATGAAACTGTGGTAAGCAAAGGGTGGGCATGTAGAAGGCTCTTGGGAGACTTGCAAAGCCTGAAGGAGTCAAAAGTTGAAATATTTGTGATTAGGGAACACTTTTATTGCCTGATGCACCATTGCCCCTTTAATTCTCACTTTGGTCCCTGAAGCTGGCTCTAAAATTGGTGGAAGAAAAATATGTGAAGGCGCACTGGTAAATGTGATGGTAGTAATGTTCTGCTTTTTAATTTTATTTATAAGAGGAGCAGCAAGGTACTACAGAGCTGTATTTTGGTGACTTGTGCACTTCTCAGTGCTAGAACTGGCTTCCATTCTGTTATGCAATAACCTAAATATTTATAAATATGTTTCTCTACTGATAGTGTGTGCCAAAGCCTTTGCTGGTCTGAAGAGAGGGGGAACAATTGAAAAAAAATACTTCACTTTTTATTACTTTACACACAACAAAGGCAATTTCCTGCCCTCTTCGGCTCTCTCCAAGGCATATATAGAAATATTTTGTGGAGTCAAACCAAATGCACTCCCTTGGAGTCTACATATACCCCACCCCCCAGTTAGTACTTCTTTTTTGTTGTAGGTCTTGGTGGAAGTTCTTGCCTAGAGGATAATGTCCTACCTTTTTAATGGGCATGGGGACCAATACAAAAATCTTTTCTGATTTAAATTATGAGATTTTTGGGTTTTATTTTTGGTTTTTTGTTTTTTGTTTTGGTTTTTTTTTTTTCCTATAGACATACAGAACCTTCTATCAGATAAATGAGCAAAGTGAGAATTGGTAGGCAAATGCTCAACTGATATGAGTCAAAGCAATGCATCACAGCAAATCCTGGCTGCTGTGCTCTCCCTGTCACTTCTTGCCCGGCAATTGAAGTTTCTTCTTTGCTGTGTGACTTGCAAACTCTGTCAGTACAACAGATAGATGTGAGGAGGTGATGCTGTGCCTCTTGACTACAGCAGGTGTGAGGTTCCTGCAGGAGGGGTGCTCAGCAGGCCAGCTAGGTGCTGTAGCCCTGTGTTGCACCTCTCCTCTCTGCTTGTGGTCTTAAGTGCGGGCTGAGGCCAGTTGGCTGACTTAAGGATCGGGCAGCCGCTTCCATCCAGCAAAGGGCTGGAAGGATGGGGTGCCTGTTTCATGGTATTTGCAATCCTCCTGCACCACGCAAGGCCAAATTCTCCTCTTGTGCACTCACAATGTCCATGGAGTTAATCCCAACCTACAGTTATGCTGGAAAACTCTGACCTCCACAACTAATTTTCAATTGTAATCCTAAAAGAAGAATGGTTGGCTAGTTTGGTTTTTCTGCCCGTGCTTAAGTGCATTTTGCTTTCATTACGGGGTGTCAAGTTGTTAATATTTATGGAGTACACAAAAGAATGAAAATTCTGTTTCGTGTTCAATCTGACATCTTTTGGCACCACAACCCTCTAGCCATGGTAGTAGTTCTGTTTCAATTCGGCAGTGCTCTTTCGAGATGAAGTCCTTTAAAGTGTGGTTTGGCTCTGAGGAGGGAATCTGTGCAAATAGTATTCAGGGAGGTTGTCTTTATTGTCTCAAATATTAATAATTTCCAGATCAAATGCAATTTGCCTTGAGTTTGTTTTCTTGTTCTTTCTTTCTGTTCTGTCAACTTGGTTAAATGTAGCATGATGCTTTTAGAACAGGATCATCAAATAGTATGCTTTTAAAGCCCACCTGCTTATTTCCTTGGCAAATGCCACCCTGCATGGAGGTTCTGCAGACCTCCTCCAGCTCAGGTATCACTTGCACTCTGCAGCCATGAAGGACTGGGAGCGGGGCCTCCCATGGGCCTGTACAGCCACAGCTTG
This sequence comes from Strigops habroptila, assembly GCF_004027225.2. Taxonomy (NCBI): domain Eukaryota; kingdom Metazoa; phylum Chordata; class Aves; order Psittaciformes; family Psittacidae; genus Strigops; species Strigops habroptila. The sequence goes on along the minus strand of NC_044281.2, from coordinate 11,876,261 downwards.
GCCTGGGTTGGTGTGGGTACAAAGCGCAGGCAGTTATAGGTGTGGGATCAGAGGTCAGTGAGTAACCAGCTGCCTCTAGCCAATTCTTGTTGCTGCAAGGGTAAAAGGAACTCCAAAAGTGTGGGTGTTAAAACAGCCCTATGCAGAAGGAGCAAAAAGTGGCTCCCAGGAGCTGTACCAGAGGTATGTGCCTCTCCATGTGGGTGTACTCAGGCTCTGGGGCCACATTTGCAGGGATGCAGGGTGCTGTGCTTCTGTGAGCCTGTGGTGGGACAGTGTTCTGCCTTGCTCTTGTGTCTGACCGCACACCGGCACTTGTCCAGATCTGCTCGGCCCAACCCAAGCTTACGAGGTTCTTTGTGAGCGGGGGGGATGATGTCATTGCTGGCAGCATGCCGAAATGCCAGCCCTGAAGGCCTTCTCTGCAGCGAGCAGCACAGCCATGCATGCTAACCTGAGTGAAGTGGTACTGCCTTGGAGGCTCTTGGGTCAATGAATCTGCTGCTTGTGGAAACAAAGAAGACAAAAGCCACCTCAATACTGCCTTAACTGTGTGAGTTTTATGGCTTGGCAGCAAGAATAATCAAAAAAGGTCAAAAAAATTCTCCAGAAAGCTGGGGGGAAGGAGGGATTATTACTGAAAAAGGTATTTAATTCTCTTGTTAAAACAACCTGTAGATCTTCAGAAAGTTAAGGAACATCAAATAATGCAAACTGTGTGCCTGCAAGCACAGGTATAATGTCTGTGTTCAGAGAGCATACATTTACATATAAGCTGCTGGCTCATGAGCATGCATCATTTGTAATGTATGCTTTGCATGCAGTGCTGAATCTATGGAAAATAGCAAGGATGCACTATGAAGAAATGTTGCCTCTGAAAGTATTTTATAAATCTAATGTAACTGTTGAAATCACAATTGTCTGGAAAACCTTCTTCCAATACGTGCACTGTACTCCCTGCCAAGATTTCATTCATGTTTTGGTATACTAGCTGAGGCATACATTGCACATCCACAAGTCACTAATATTCATTTGGACCAAATCTCTCCTGGAATAAAGCCCTTTAGGATAAACTCCCTAAGAGTACATGCTAGATAGTTTCAAATTCTTACTAATCAATTTTTTTTTTATAGTTCATAATTGCACTGTATTCCACTATTGTTCAAATACTGTCATCTTAATAGATTTCTTAGGCTTTATGCATATGGAAAGAAACACATGTATTATTAGTAGGACATAACCACAAATACAAAAGAAATAGCAACCTTTGTGCCAGAGGCTTGGGTCATCAGTCACTTAGATAACCACTTGTTATTGCCAGTGACCCTGTAAGTGCAGATGTTAACATTAAATGTCCTCTATGGAGTATGTTCTGACACACTCCATGGTAGCATTTAATGCACTCTACACCAGCTGAGTGGGATGTAACACTAAAGTTAATTAGAAAACTTTCACATTTTCTGGCATATTTCAAAGTCCATCCTGACACTTTAGCAGGGGTTGTGGTGCCAATGGACTGTGCCCTTTGATCCAGAGGAAACCAAGCTTAGCTTCTGCCATGTTCTCCTCGTGCTGCAGTCTGTGTGAGCTGTCAATGGCTGTGCCTAAAACCCAGGAACATCTTGGATCTTGGTTTAGCTCAGTAGACGATCCTGGTGTAAAACTTGGGCTGAAGTGTTACGGGATGATTTCACAGCTTTATTGTCTCTCTGTGTTTTAGTGACCAAAGCAAAGAGCAGTCTAGAAGGGCCTGTTCCCTAAACATGCAGCCAGAATGCCCATCTTTACCCCCCTCCTAAAAGTATAAAGAAATTATTTGTTTAGCCTTTCTTCTGCTTTCTCACATTTTATATTAAAACTGCCTATAAGTGTGATAAGTGCTTGGTTTGCTGCCTGGGAATGGTTATAGTTTGAGGGGAGCCTAGAGGACACTTTATGAGCTGTTAAGTAACTCATTAACTAGGAGGCTACGTACTTCACACAGAGACCCAATTAGGCTGGGGTGTCTTCTGATACAGTGTACCAGAGTTTAAAGATGCAGCAAATAAATATTCACCTACTGGTACAAGTTCTCCTCTCTCTTCCTACAGACAGCATGGCTTTTTAAATGGCAGAGACACAGTTTGCCCTTGCTGCTGGACCTTTCCCAGAAAGAACACTTATTTCTTGTATTGCTGTCATTAATGCTAGATAAAGCTTTCTGTGGATGTGGAAAATATGTTAGAAAATGGGATTGTTCTGTTACTACAACACTTATACATTCAGACCTAGTGATTAAGTTAATTCCATCAGTCACTGGTGGATCGTACTTTTACCCTGGAGTCCTGGGTCAGCTGTAGAACATGTCACTGCTGTACTCCTACAGCTATGTGAGCAACTTTCAGTTGCAAGTATAGTTTAGGGAAGAACTACTACAGATAGGCTATATTTACAGAGAAACTGAGGCACAGGTACGCCTCAGGATGTTTCTAAGCTGCAACTTACATAGCCTCATTAGCTGCTTGGCACACTTAACACAGTGGTAGCACATGCAAGAACAGACAGCAGCAGGGTGATCTAAATAGAGCCATTGCCTCTTCTTTATTGTGGAAGGCTGTGCCCACTGCATTGGAGCTGCCAGTGGTAAGCAAAGCCCCTTGACTGCATGCTTCTGCTATCTTCAGTCCAGAGGCTTGGGAGAAGTATTGGTAGCATCTCCTTTAAGTGTTCTCTTTTTCCTTTGCCAGATTAAGGGCCCCTTGCTCTTCTGCTCAAGCCAGCCAGCCCCAATGGCACAGGAATAACCATAAAGTCAAAGCCAGAGGACCAGAAACAACAGAAGTGTGGAGTGAATAGCCACGTTGGGCCAGAGTGTGCTGCCAGAACAAGGGTGCAAAAGCCTTTGCTGCATATTATGCAAACAGTGGCATGCACTTTCCTTAGGGAAAAGAAAAGGCGAGCATTGTTTTGTGAGGCGAGTGAGAATGAGAAAAAGCCCAGGCACAGTGCAGCTCTATTCACCAAGTGAGTACGAGGTGAAGCCATATCTGCATCTGAGCTGTACCCTAACGTGCTCCTGCTGCTGTCTGTGGTAACTCACTGCCTCAAATCCTTGCCATTGCCCTTAATGGCTGCAGTCACAACTACCAGTGGGTGCTGGCAGTGGGAGGTAAGTGGCTGTATGCTAGCAGGGAGAGCGGGCTGGCCACAACTAGGTAGGAAGTGCAGGCTATATTCAACTAACAGAGCTGTCAGGCAAAGATGCAGTAGCTTGAGTTGGGGCAGGGAGGCATTTAGCCAGTGAGGAGTACAGTAATTTGGGGACAAAACAGGCTAGATCCATTCCCTGGCTCAGCACCCTTGTTTGAAAGGGAGCCATTTCTGTTAGGTGCTGCTCCACCTCTGCTGCTTATAGTGCCAGTTCTGTGATGTGTTTGGGGTGATGATAGAAGGTAAACCATGGGCTATGTGACTTCAGCACATTAAATATGCATTAATGTCTATTTTGCCAACCCCGTGAAGAGGGGAAGGGGCATAGGAGAGGGCACAAACATTGTATATTCTCAGCAGCAAAAGACTGGGAACATTTTTAGTGAAAATCTTGATTGCAATGGTGACTCTGAGCTAAGTAACTTCTCCTATCATTGCTAATGGAGAAGATGGCCCATATGTGTTTTTTGAGATGGGAATTAGTTTAAAAACCAGTTGTTTTGAGGCTTTCAATTTATTATTTCTAACTTTCAAAGAAAACATAAAAATTGGGATAATAACATTAAGTGTTAAGCCTCACTTCCTTGTAGATTGTCATGATTAGTAGGAAGTGCAGATAGGAAGGAAAGTAATGTGCAATGTCATTTCATGGTCAGCGTAGGCCATTGCAGACAAATTCTCTTGGTAGACTGGCGTCCTACTTACACCCGCAAGCAGTAGAGATGCCTTTCAGTATCTCTACTGCTTGTGGGTGGCTTCTTGTTTTCAAAAGTGTCTAAGGTAGCACAGAGGTGTTTGTGCAGTAAAACAAGTAAACTGAAAGGCACGGTTTTCATTTCTCTCCTGGGTGAAATGTCACTGCAGGCAAATAAAGTAGGTTTTGGAAAAATCTGGAAGAGAGTTGTCAGCCTTCAGTGTGGCCAAAGCAGACCTGGGATTCCCCAAACCATTGTATATATGTGGTTTGGTCAGAAATCTCCTCTAGGGTACTAGATTTGTGGGGTCTCAGCATAGTCACAGTCCTTTGGTGAAGCAAGAGAAAAGAAGCTGCTCAAATTACCCTGCAAATACCAAGAAACTAACTACATCTTTTATTCAGCCTACTTTGAGTCTTGGATTTCCTAATCCAGTTGAAATTTTTTATGATGGGTACTGCACACAATGTACAAAAATTATGGTTATAAGGCAAAGCTGTTTCTTTTACATCATAATGCTCAAAACCATTCTCAGTTGATGCTACCAATATTTTCAAGCCCGGCTATTGCTAAACTAAAATTCAGGCCCATCAAAATGGAGTCTTAAGAATTATGGGCTTGAGAGTAGAAGCCCCTCAAAATGCCTTCTGGTGCCTGTTTTTCATGTGCACTGGGCTTCTGATTTAAGCACTCCCTCCACCTCTCCAGTAACTGGAACAGCTTACCAGTATGTGGTTTAAACAAATGCGAGTTAAAATTGAGTGATTGTGGAAAATGCACTTGCATGTCAGAAAATTAATTGCTTGAAGTCAACTAGAAGGCAAGGAAGAGAAAGAAAATGTGATGGGCTCTTAGGAAAGACTGTGGCTGGCTTCAGTGACTACTCTTCAAACGTTTGCTCTAAACATACTTTTAGTGCCTCTGATCAAACACCTTTACGTGTGTGTCCACCATTAGGGCTGGAAACAGATGCAGAATCCCAGAAGTATTTTGCTGGACTAAATTATGGCAGTGGTTATCTACACAGACATACTCTTTATATAAGTATCTCTAGATATACTTTATATATGTAGAAAGATATGCTTAAATGAATGCTATGCTTAAGAAAGATGGCATAGGGTTATGTTAGAACAGCCTTTTAGGCGGACTTCTCTAATGACATGTTTGTATAGCTGTGGGGCACAGCAAGAAGCTCCTTACCTCAAGAGCTCAAGCTTGCAACAAGTAGGCACTTCAGCTGCAGAGCAAGCACAAGAAATGAATAGTAAATTAAACATGTCATATATGGTAGATCTAACACACATCAGAGGTGACATCTTTCTAGGTGCCACCACACTCCTGGCCCGTGCTGCTTAGGCTATGACTTAACATGGTGCTTTAAGTGATGTATCTCCCAGTGCACGTGGCTAAATGGGGTTTGGTTTTAATAACATAAGTAAATGTATGTGACACATGCAGGATGGAGATCATCGGCTGTTCAGCAGGTAGAAAAGAACAGGAATATCTTCAGGGACAACTGTAGAACTGGGACAAAATAGGAAAAATTGCTGTGGTGAAACACACGTCTCCAGTTGCCTACGCATGATGAGAAGCCATTTGGCAGACTGAGAGGTGTCCTAGGAGCAGGCTATGGCCCGTAGTGCTGTTTCTGACTCTTCACTTCTGGTCTGCTGAGCACATCTGCTCTGTGCTGACGCAACCAGCTTTGCCCTCTGATAACCTGTTAGGTGGACCATCTTCCAGTCATTTTCAAAGGAACAAGAGGCTGGAGGTCTACCAGTGATTCCATTGAACTACTCTGATCTTTGACTGTTGGTGGTGAGGAGCCAAATTTCCTGGCTGGCAGGAAGTACAAGTGTTTAAAAATTAAAGTTCATTCGTAATTGAAGTGAAAAATGAAAATCTCAGTATCTTATGTGAAGCAAATTCAGGGAAATGTTGATTTTTTTTCTTTTCTTTTTTCCTTAGAAATTGTTCTATTAGATTTAATGTTAAATGTAATAGTCATATTAAATAGCAAATGCATGGCTAGGAAGGGTCAATGTAAATATTTCCTGTAGCATTAACTATATGATATGATTGCAATGGAATGTTTGGACTATTTTCCCCATTACAGTTTTATCATAATTGACATGTTTCCCTAAACATTTTGGTTTGAACAAAATGGTATTGATCTTTTTAAGGAAAAACTGTTTTAGTCAGTGTTTTTCCAGGCAACTGTGACATACAGGGTGGAAGTCAGGCTGACCTTGTCCCTTCCAACACCCTGCAAAGAGCTCTTCTGGTGGATTGCTCTTCCAGAGTAGAATCTTTCATAATACTGGGTTGATAACCCCATGGGTGGTTGGGTTGAATCAAGTGGTGCCATGGAAGGAATCTGGGGCTGCTTAGGAAGAGAAAGGAAAGCAAAATGCTTTCACTAAGGACAGAAGAACAACAGAAAGGGGAGATGCTACAGGCAGCTCCTCACAGACACTCATGTTGGTTTTTCGTTGGGTGTTTTTTAGCTAAATCAATGGGAATGTGGCCCTGAGGGCCTTTAGGGATCCATCCCTCAGTGTGTTGCAGTCTTGCAGGGCTGTGGCAGGGCTAGCCCAAGCGGTCTGGGATGGGGTTGTAAATCCGGCTAGAAAACCCTGGACACTGTTTCAAAATTGCCCAAGTGCCAGCTTGTCTTTAGCTCAGGCTGCTGGGTCCAAGTTGTTCAGATGGGGTGGCTTGGTCCTCCCTCAGCAATCACTGCAGCAGCTTTGCAGGCAGGGCTCTGTGCTGGGGCTAAATGAGGTCTCACAGGTACGCCAGAGCCCTCTTCCACCTGCCTGCCTCTTCCCTGTACGCCTCAGGGTTGCTCTCCCTGCATATCTCTGGCTGTTGGCACCCTCCCATAGATGCAGGTTTACTTTCTTCTTGTCTTTGACTCCTGCCCACCTCCCAGGCAGCCTCTGGGCTAGCTTGCATCTGTGCTTATCCTGTCAAGGATAAGCTCTCTGTGCTGAAGCAGCCACTGTAGAATGAGGTACAGGCAAAGCTGATTTGTACATTTATGGTGGGTGTAATAATTTTCCACTTCTGCAAAGAGGCAAAGCCTTTCCTACTACTTTTGCTGTATGTGTGTGGTGGAATAAACATCTGTTGGGCAGTTCTAATTTGCAAGTGGGGGCAATTACCCGTGGCACAGGTGTGTTATCCTCTGAAAGATTTTATGTCTTTCAAATGTGGACATGTCTGCAAATAATTTGAGGCACTGCTATTTTATAGCCTTACACCCTATGGAGGATAATTACTGAGCTTTTTTTCTTCACCTTACTGTATCTTTGTTTTATTCACCAGAGGAAAACTCCCACTTATGTCCCTCCCATTTGCCACATAAAAACTCTTTGAAGTGGGAACACAAGTCACAATAAGTTTATTGTTAAAGTAAATTAGCACTGAAGGAGAACACAGTGTATGTTTATAAGCCAATACACGTTGGAGAATGAGCCATTAAATACCAGTAGTTTGGCTCCTGTCTTTGTGGTTCACGGCTTGCTTGTGTGAGGGTTTGATAAGAATCACTGGGAGAATGCACTGGCCATCTCCTGCAAACAAAACACTTTCTTTTGACCTTTCTGTCTGCAAAATACAGAACCTTTAGGGATCTGTTTTATTTCATTGCAGGCTGCATCTGCAGATGATTGGAAACATACCTACAAGTCCCAGGATGCTCAGATCCAAAGTCTTGGAAGTTCAGTTCTACATCAAACCCTTTGAAGTTCATTCCCATCTCTGCAAATGACTGATGGCAATGACTGAGCATCTGAAACTTGTTAAGAACCTAATCCAAGGACTCCCATTTAGCTTAGTGGCTTTTGGATTTAGGCCCTTGCAGTGGGCTCTCCTGAAATAAGGGACATTCATTTTCCACCTCAGTTTTGCTCCATTACTGATTACTAGGAATCAGAAATGGTCAGACAAAATCTACTGAAATTTTAATTTTGTACATTCATTTAAAATTACATGAAGCGATGCCTAAAACAAGGCAAGAATAACAAGAAATTTTGGGGCTTTGAAATTCCAGAGGAAATTGAGATCCTTGAAATTTGGGCAGATTCCAGGGCTAGTTTGCTACCTGGTCATTTTCTGGGTCCTGAGGCTCATCCCATTGTTGAACATAGTAGCAAGCTTTCCAGTAAGGGCGACAAAGGGAACATGGAATGCAATCGCTAGCTCCATGCTTTCTGGCTCAGGCTCCCTTGATTTGGGGTGGCTTTAGATTGTGCTGTTGGTGCAGAGCACTCAGCAGAGCTGGATATTGGAAACATCTCCTTACCATGGGGCATTCCTAGATCACCCAACTTCCCCATCATCTCTGATGGGGACTTGAACAAATTCTTGCTGCCTGCTGTACCTGGCCCAGGAGTGAGCAGTGCTTGGGGGTAGCTGACCTGGCTTAGTGTTCTGGCATGCAAAAAGCAATGCTAGGATCTGGTGAGCACAGAAGCATCTCAAAATGGCCTTGTGAGCATCTGCAGTGAAAGCTTACGAAAAAACTGTCAACTTTACCACTTCTTTCCATGGGTTGTTTAAAGCTGACAGATAAAAATTGCAGAGTTTGTCTTTTCTACTGGTTTAGTCTTTCTGAACTCTCCGCACAGTCTCTCTTGATATGGCTATTGCACACAGGATGAAAGAAATCTGGCTTTGCTCAGCAGACCTCTGGTTGGTGTGAAAGAACAGCTTTCTAATTTTTAACAGTTTTCCCTGAGGTGGTACATTGGAGATGATGTGAACATGGAGTCCTCTTAAAATAATACTGTAAATTTGCTTGTCAAAATAGAAGAATACATGGATCTGACTGAAGAGAAAAAATAAAATCCATCACACTATTTATGTCTGAAGAAAACAAACCTTCTGAAGTGAAATATTGAGTTACCGAGGTCAGTGATGAAGCTAACACCTAGAGATAATATATGTGATTCTTCCCTTGGGCTAGGAAAGCACCAGCCCACTTGGTGTGTTGGTTCCCTGCAGGATCCCATGCCCTGGCACTGGGGACACTGTAGAGCCCCCAAGCCCAGGGTCTGGGAATCAGGACTGGATGGTGTGAGCTGATTTTCCTTGGGCTGTGAGAGTTCCTCAGGGCTGCAGTAGCCCATGGCAACTGGCAGGCATTGCTCCAGCCCTCAGGTTGCTCTAGTTAGCACAGGGAGACCTATGAGTGAAATACTTCATGCTCTAGGAACTGAAGTGCTAAATGCAATCCACTTGGGAACACAAGGCCAAGTAAAGCATTAACACCAGAGTTAAGACAAACCAATTCAGGAATAACTAATATTGTTGACTTTGCTTGCACAAAATGTCACTTTCTTTGAGCTTTTTTTTTCTTCTCTCCCAAAGCAGGTTTAAGGGCAAACACAAATATTAGTCATCTTTCTCCTATTAATTATTGTTAAAGGTTTAAGGGATCATAGACTTTGAAGTTAATGCCCCATTCAATGTGGGAAAAGGCAAAACCGTGCATCCCCAGTGGTGGTGTTCTTTCTGGCTGGCTGGTTGATCACAGACCAACTGTCCTGCCTTGCAACATCAGCAGCATGTTACTTTACTTGGGGGCAGTAATAGTGAGATGAGGCAGATTTCAGATGAAAAGAGTGAGTGAGCATGCCTGCATGTGTGCATCACACGTACATATGTGTGCTCCTGAGCATGAAGACGTGAATGAATGCAACAGCGGACCTGCTTCTAAATCCTGGTGTGGCAGGCCTGCTCTTTTGCCCCTGTGCAAGAGTTTATCTTGCTTATCCTGTTCAACGATATCTTTCGTGTCTTATGTAGAAAAGAATTTCTGAAATCCTGGATTAATGTTGGAATAAAAGCGTTGATTTTTTCCAAACATGGGTGGCTTCTATGGCCTGCTCGACTCTAAAAGAGACTCTCTCCAAATGGCATTGTAGGGCTCCTGGATTCACATTCCGCAGTTCCAGGTCAGATTTCTTTGCTTTACAAAAGTGAAGATGTGTTTGGTAGCCCTCTGCACTCTTCCTTGGATCAAGATGGGCAGAGTTCTTCCTTTCTTAGGAATCTCTTCTGTTGGTTGTGCGACTGCCTTTCATCAGCCCTATACAGATATTGCAAAGGATGAAGTTTGGACTTGTATTTAGAGTTATTACAAGGGATATATCTATGGAAAAAGAACCCAGCCCTGCTCATAAGATTTTAGGAAGATGTGAAGAGTGGAACAGTTTTGCAAAAGCTGAGTATGTTTGTTACACAGCATTGAATACAGTATTGAATATAAAGCTATTGAAAGACAAACAACTTGCCTAAAAAACTGGATTAATCAGTTTCATTATTGCATTTCAAATGCCATTTTGAAGCAATCAAAGCCAGCGATTAATTTGGATCAAATTGGATGAATAGTTTTGGCTATAAGAGTTGAAATGTTTTGCATTATATCCATATAGCTATACCTGTATCAAGAAACCCCTGCTTCATGAGAAAAGCTTAAACCATGACACCAATAAGCCTTTTTTCATGAACCTTCTGAAGAGCCCTCCTGCTTATTGCGAAGTTTGATTTATAATATTTCTGCTCAGCCACTGAACCCCAAACTCCATTGTTTACAGAGCTCCATCTGTAGATTACTGCTTAGAGGTGGGATTCGCACCCACATTGCCTGCCTGCCTGAGGTATCACTTTCCAGGGCACTCTAGGATGTTTGGTGTTCCGACTGCCTAGACTTGCTTCAATATTCCAAGAAGGAAATGGAGGGGACTGACTCTGCAGCCTGTTCCTACTTCCCTGATGCAAGTCCTTCCCTTTACTGAAAACAATCTTAAAATCTGCACCTACAATCCTGTTCTATGCAGTAACATTTGTAAGAATGAAACAGCACTTCTCCTTTCTGAACTCATCTGCCTCTTCTGTGACAGTGGCAGGCTTGGAAATGACTGCTGAGTACGACAGGTGAAAGCCATGAATACAGAGGGACTGGGAGGAAAATTGCATTGCAATCTGCCATCCACCCTGGAAAAGCAGAAGGGAGATGGTGCTGTGCCAGCACATCCTCTGTACATGCTGTTTAAGGGCAAAGGGGGAGCTGGGCTCTTCCAGGGATCAATGCTGAGCTTTAGCACGTTTCAGAAATCAGCTCTTTAAGCAAAGGAGAGAACATCCTGGAGGCAGCACCAGCTCCGCAGCAGGGGTGGGGGCAGCAGGAGACCATCACCTGGCAGTCAGCAGGGTGAGGCAACACTGGAGAGAACCACTTGGCAACGGGCAGGTGGACCAGACAGCAGGAGTGCGGCACCATTTGCTCCACGACTTGGCATTAATGAGACACCTATTGGAATTCTGCACACTCTTTAAAGGCCTTCTGTGCGGAAAATCGTTACGTTTACCGTAATCCTTTGCAAGTGAAAAACCAAACTGGACTCTTACCCGCTGCACTTATCTGTGTGCTTCCTGGGAGGCTTTTGGAGCTGTGCAAGTCATGTTGCTTTCTGGATGGAGGTGCGGAGAGGTAGACAGCTACTGCAAGCAATGCACAAACTGGAGAGTCTTGTGCACGAAGGGGGTAGTGTTCAGCATGAAGGACTGTTATTTGACTTGACAGTCAGGGGTGGGTTTTTCCAAGCAGTTTTCCTCTGTGTGTGCATGCTTTTAAAAGCACACTTGCTGCATGTGCAGAAGAGAGCTAATGTGCCACGAATGGAATCACACCTCTTAGAAATCTGGCCCCCAAGACTAGGGCTATACTTTTAAGGAGTTTAAATGTCCAGCATGTTGAGCTCTTCCTAAAAGACTCGCTGTGGGATTAACAGAGAAGGGGTGGACTGTGAGTCATCCAGGCTGAGTTTAAAAGTGTTTTTTCTTAGACCAGTTTAAAAGCTCTTGGCGTCCTCAGAGGCATGCAGCACATGGAAGGAGGCTCTGTGCTAATGGTAAAAGCAGCCCACGGAGCTCTCTGGCTTATGAAGCTGGACAGTGGGGAAGGGAAGGTGCCTTTTTCATTTCATGATGCTGGTGATCACTTATGGTGCCTCATTGTTTCCTTCCCAAGGAGACCTCTGCTTCCTGTGTGTTTTGAAGCAAACCATTATTCTACCCCAGTCCTTTGCCTGCGCTATAATTGCATAGACACACCACTGACCTCCCGTTGGTTCAAACTTGGAACTCTGGCTAAGCAGCTGGAGAATTCAACTGGGGCAGAACTAGGAGCTCCCTGCTGACTTACATGGGCTTTGCTGGTTAACAGCACTGCAGGAAGCAGCCCTGCAGCTTCAGCACCCGTCTCTTTGACCTACCTGGAGAGAAGGATGGGGAACAGGAGGGAAAAACAAAAAAGCAGAATGACTGTTCTCTTGCTGGGAAGCTGGGAATGCCCCATCACTTACTGTAGCTGGGAACAAGCACAGCATCCTCTGTAGTGCCAGAGCCAGGAGGCAGCAAGAGAAATGTATAATCTTGTGCCTGGTGTGGTAGGGGGAGGGGGAAATGTCTTTTAAAGTGTAATAACACCTAGGTTTTATAATCCTGCCCAGCTAAGGCTTGACAATTCTTCTGATAGCCCAAATACTATAAATTTAGTTGAAGATAACAGAACAGATGGGAAAAACATATGGTTTGTAGGTAGTGTGTGGTGGTTGATATTTGTGGTACATTAGGGGAATTTATTTTATTCTCTCTCTTTCCCTGTATAACTTTTTTGATACTTTCTTGAGTTCTTTGTGCCTTTAGGTGAGCTTAGGGCTTTGCAAATGTCTAATAACTTGGCTTTATTCAACCAAATCATCTGTTGCTTTGCAAATCTCCTTTAGAGTTTATTGTCTGTTATCTTCAAACTTCAGTTTGAGCCAGTAGAAGTTAGATCACTTAGAGCCCAATCACTTATTCCATCTGTCCCATTAATATTTGTGGAGAACTTGAATGGACAACTGATTACTGAGACTTTCCTTCACTCATTTGCTTCGCCAGTCCTCACTATGTGCATTGGACACAAAGAGTTGGAGCACACACAGGCGTATGCCACGGATGCAGAGTGTGTGCCTGCATGCACAGGCTGGGAGCAGCATGGGACCTGCTGGGCAGAGGCCACCTTCCTACCAGCGCTGGCCTTACCCTGCTGCTCCTCACCATCGCTGACTGTGGGGGAATGGGAGGGTACCTCCAGAAGGGTGTGCTGCTGCCAGCAGCATGGACTGCTTCCCTTTTGGTTTTGTTTAGAGAAAGCTTGTCTGTTCTGCAGGGGGGGTTGCTGGAAAAGCACCAGAATATTAACCCCCTGATTTACCTGCCAATCTCCTCCCCAACAAATTTGTGTGTTATGCTAGAGCTAAACACAATGTTCAGCTTTTTATATGATGCTAAACACAATGTTCAGCTTTTTATATGATGCTAAACCTAGGCAAGTCAGGCTAGGTTTAAAGCACAAATATACAAATGCTTCAAGTATTTGCTTACGGTTACCTGAGAAAAGCTACGTAAGAATACAAATTGTGATTCCAGCACAAATTTACATTTAAGGGAAAGGAACATTAGACAAATATATAGGAAGCAATATTTGCCCATAATTTTAAGATATTTGAGAAGACCCCTCTTTTCGCTTGGAAAGGATATTTGACAGCTGGTCTTTCCTTGTGTCCATAGTTTGACGGGAAGGAGTACATCTTTGACATAGTAAATGGACAGGGTAAAGTCCAGCTTCTGACAAAGGATGAGATCAGGCTTAAACCAAACTTAGCCTCAGCTGTCAGAATCTTCTGTCCCTCAGCTCCACCTAAGTGCCATGAGTTCAAAGATAGGCTGCTGACTGACCCAGCAGTGTCCCCCTTCTGTCTTGAATGTATTCTCATGATGCAGGGATGTTGAACTTGGACCCGACTTACTAAATATATATAAGGTTTTGTTTGTTATTCACTGATCCACCTTGTTCATCAGCTGCACACCTGCCTTTCTGCATGTCCAGAAACTACATGTGTCCGTCCTCCTTCTCACATTCAATAACGAAATTACATGCAGTAATATTCTCAGTGTATTGCTGACCTAATATGTCCCATTTTGATGAATTTATCCAAAAACTCTTTGTAGGTTTTTTACCTCAGCTTGAACCAAGGCTCTTCCTTATTACCTCAGGCTCCTCAAAGCAGCCTGGTGGTACATGGTCTGTCATTAAAGATGTGGAGCATGTGAAAACCCTGATAAATGAATGGTGCGAATATTTTCTGTTTTGTAAATACTGTGTTGCCCTGTGGGATTGATGTCATGAAGTGCATGGCACCAAGCTTATCCTGATGAGAAAGCCAAATATGCCATGGGGTACCAGATGCAAGAAGCAGCAGAGAGTTTAGGTCAATTTAGCTGAGACAGGATTGGGTTGATGTCCATGCTGTTGAAAGCATGATACCAAATAACTGTATTGATATATTTTGTACTTTTTTTTTTTTTTTTTTTTAACTGAAACAGAAGTTTGCTACTTTAGTTGTGTCTGGAAAGATGCGCTGCGAATTAATGGAAACCAAGGATACGATCCTGCAAAGTATTTGGTATTCCTATAATCAGTGTGTGCTTAATTGAAAGATCTGATCCAGCCAACGGGATTCAGTTCTGGGCTCCTATTGACAAGGATGGGTTTTAGATTTGGGTTGTGGAATTTACTGGGACAAGCTCAGTGATATGGGTTTGTATTTCAGGAGCAATGGCCAGGTTCCAGCTGGCAGAAGGTCACTGTGGGTTGTCACTGAAAGCACAGCTCAAAGGCTAAGGGACATTGTAGGAGAAGGATTATCTTTGCAATGCAATTTGGGACTAGGAGAATTTTAAGACTATTACAATGTGCACATGCTGATCAATGAAGATCCTTAACTCTGGCATCTCCCCCTTGAGGCCGGACTTTAAAATTACAGAACTCTGAGAATCGAAAGAAACTGTTGAAGAGCAACATTGAAGACCCAAAGCTGCAGTTTGTAGTTCAAGGGCTTGTGACTCCCATGTCAGCTGGGTACATTATGTCTGCCTGGGTAGCCCAGGAAATGAGGGAGCAAAGTGTGAAGAGGGGGGCTTTTCATTAGTGTCTGTTGATACCACCATGAGAACTGGGGTCCAGAACTTTAAAAGGTGAAAGCTAAGTAACAGGCCAGATAGTAGCGGAGGATGTATGTTGTGCCGTGTTGCTTACTCCATCTCTGAAGGCCCACGGAGAGGCGGTGTGGCTGGGGACAGGATGACTGCACCTGGGGAGCTCTAAAAATTCCTCTTGGGTTTTTTTTTTACTCGATTGGAGAACACTTCTGCTCCAACTCACAGCCTTTGAAAAATCAGAATGTATTTACAAAGTGACTTTTCACACCTCAAATACATTCTTTGGAAGAGAATGCTCTATGCGTCAGATGTTTTAAAAGAATTGTTACTGAGTTTCTGATGGTAATTTTTGTATATATATTCCACCTCAGAAATGTTTCTTTTGGAAGGATGCGGGATGTATAACTATTCCCTTGGTCTTTAAGTGAAGTGTTTTTTCAGCTGTAATTGCGTCTTTTATTCTTAAACTTACCCTTATAATTAAAAGGATACGACAAGCTTTTGCATTCCTAAGTGCTGACCCATTTCATGTGATTGGTTGTGCTTGAAGCCTTTTCTCTATTTTTCTCTTCCCTGAGTTCCTAACTCATAGGTAGCCAAAATTATTTGTTTGCTACTGGTAGCTTTTCCACCCACTTGCCACACCTAGTTAGTGGTTCAGCAATGCAGTACTTTAAAATTAGCCAGAACCTGATTCTGCTTTTGCTTATACTGACTCTGTATGGCTGTAGCTCCAACAGGGAGAAGGGAATCAGTCTCAATCTACAAACATTATTCCTCTGAAACATTTGGCAGTGATGTCTTTTAACCTTACTGCAGAAATTTCCTTTGCGGAATTGTGTAAAATGTATTTTACATCTGATAGAGCATTTAATGAATCCTTGGTTCCCTCAAAGTTTCAATAAATGCGTCTTGCTGAAAACTTTATAGACAGCCCCATTGGCAAGGGAATGGGACAGAGCAGAGCTGCAGCCTTTAAAGGCCCAAGGCTGGAATCGCCATTGCACTGCATCTGCTTGAAGTAGAGTTATTGCCTGCAGTGGAGCGAGCAGGCAGCGAATGCCATCCTGATCCTGGAGCGATTTCCATCTGCTTTGTGCTGGTATAAATGGCTGCGTGTAGCCTGTGGAGCTGGGCTTGGCATACCTTTCTGGGTGCCAGGGAAAATCACAAGTAAGTAGAGATACATTGGCATCAAATAGTACAAAGAGGAAACAGAATTAATGCTCATTTGCATTGCTGTGGAAAAACAATAAAACATCGGTAACAAAAACTACAATGAAAGAGGCTTTAGCATAGCTAAATAGCTTCATAGATGGCTGTGGATTCCAGAGCCCTTGATTCTGGAGAGTGTTTTGTAGCAAAGATACTCAGGACTGCAGCTGTCCCTGGTGTCCCCCATGTGCCTTGACTGGGTCCAACCTCTCCCTGAAATCTTTCATGCAGCTGCCGCTTCACAGAGCTGAAGACTTACAGGCCAGTTTGCTTGTTCTCTTTCTTGGATGTGGTGACTGTGATTAGCTATTAAAAGGGACTCCATTGTAAGAGAAATGTGAGCTAGTGAATGGAAGGAAAATGTTGACTTTCAAATCCATAGTACTTATAATCTGTTCAAGACCAAAAATGTCATTTATTACTAAAGACTTGTATTTTTGCTGTGCTTTGTATTGTTGCAAAGACAGTCTAATTATGTCTCTGTTTGGATTTATTTATACTGCTTGTACATGGGCCTCTCTTTTCCCCTGCCCTTTAAAAAAGGAAAAGCCCAGGCGAATCTGGTAGCAGAGTGAGGCTGCCTTCATCTGCGGGGAGGTAGCACACAGGGCAGCCTGTGCTCTCACCTCCATGTATTGCCCTGCCAGCAACATCATTCCCTTCATAGCAGGAGCATGTGCCTGGCCCAAGGTGAGGATGTGCCTTGTTCACTGTCAAACCAGTCCTGGCTTCGCTTTAGCCCATGATGTATTTTCCTCCCAATATTTTCCTCTTCTCCAAAATTCATCTTATAGCCTGAATTTAGCAAACAGAAAGGGAAGGGGAAAAGGGCATCCAAGAAAGAGAGGAGAGAGCAGAAGCTTATAGAGGTGTGAGAAATATGGTGTTGATGGCTGACACTCCAGGTAGAGTGGAAATGAGGTGGACAAAGCAAATTGTACAGATAGGTTTTCATTTAACTGATGCAGAATTTATGGCATTTAAATTAATGTTTGGTGCAGAATCCCAGTTCTGGCTGGGGCACAGGGTGAACTCAGTGAGGCCATCCTTGCATTCTCATACTATAAGCACTCTCATACTATCAGCACAGGGATGATATTTCCACTGCTTCTGCTGGATTTCTGTATAAAAGTGAATCTAAACAAGGAGTTTCTGTCCAGCTGAAGTAGAATGAAGGCACAATAAATAAGTCATTAAAATATGTCTTCAGGAGGAAGTAAAACAGCCACTCTGTGTATGTACGTGCCAACGCCCAAAGCACTCTTGTAAAACAGAAGTGGCAGCTCTTCTCCCAGCCCCTTCCTGGTGTAAATGTGACAGCGGGTGTGATCTGCGCTGGGCGTTTCTGCTCACGCAGAGCACCAGAAGAGTTAAAGCAAAGAGCCAAATACTCTTGAAAGTGAAGAGGCAGCAGGAGCTTGGCATCTGGTTTGAGAAAGGAGGAAGCATGAGTAAATATTTGAGGGGAACAACCATTTTAGTCTTCTCATTCAGGGGCCCAGTCTATCGGGTTTTGCTGAGGCCAGAAGGATGAAGCCCTGTGTTTGTCATTAGGACTAGGTACACACAGTTCAGTGGATTTTGTACTTTTACGGCTGCTCTGTGATAATGTAAGAGAAAAAAATAATCCTTTATAGTCACTGATTATCAGGTTACATTTTATTAGAGAGATAAATGCCAGCAATTTAAAGGACTGTATTAGGTTGTCCTTGAAAAAACAGAATTTGAAACTAGAAGGACAGTGAAAGGAATTCTTTCATGAAACAATAATGCCATATTAGTTGAAACAAGCATTGCATATTTAGAAACTTTAAGTTATTCAATTCTTTGTAGCAAAGTATATGCGCAGTGGTTATCTTCCTCCTTTATGGACAAAAATATTTTATTGCCAGCTATTATGAAGTCCACAATCTCTAGGCAGAGATTATAATGGACTAGATACAGGGCACTATCAATAATCTTAGTTAACATTTCAATTCTATTAGCTTACTATACTGATAGTGTTCATTGTAGACTGACCGACGATCAAAAGTTTACCACAAGAACAACTGGATATTTACCTGTATGAAGAGTTATTCTATAGGGCCATATATCACACTGATATCTGAAAGCATTACTCTTCATATTGTAGCTCGCTACTGCCGTTTCACTGTGCAAATGATTGCAAAGCTAGAAGGTTACAGGAGGACGCTTGTGTGAAGCTGTGTTGAGTGCCGGCTGTAGTGGCTTGTCTGTATTTGGTTGTCTTCCAGATCTCTGGGGTTGGGCTCCACCTGTGCCAAAGAAGTGTGTCGTCTAGTGGTTCCCATCCTTTCTGGAGCCAAGCCTCATGTTCGAACCCTGGCAGTGTCCCATGCTTCCTTGGATCGAGCTCCAACTGGATCAGGGTTTGGAGTCCTGGTTTGCTGCTTGCGCATGTATGCGTGCACCTGCTTTTTGATGTGAAGTGTTAGCAAGTACAGTTTGGTGTGTTAATGCAAAATCTGTCAGAGCAGGTTGCCCACCTGAAGTCAGTTTCTTAAATGTATGGCAACCACATTTCTGCTGTGATTTCTGTGATTCTGGAAACCCTGATGCAGTTTAGAAGGGAGAGGTTGTGCTGTCTCCAGCTCTTCCTTTCCCTTTAGACTGGTAACTGGACTGTTTTGTAAACTGCATCCTCTGTACCCTGACTCCATTGATGAACGTATGGGGTGTACATTCCAATAGCGTGGGGCTTCTGTGCTCTTACCATTGTCCTCAGGGGTCAAAACCTCTGTCCCTCAGATCCCTGTGCAGTGAGAAAGGTTAATCTTGTGAGTAGCTGCAGCACAAAGCGTTAGTTGAAGGCCTTCCTCCGGAAAGCAAGGTTCAACTCTGGTTTCTGGGTGGTGCTGACTGGGGAGCTGTGACATGTAGCTGGGCTTCTAGCAGAAAAAAAGCAAGTCTAAGGTTCCATTTTTACTCTAGTGTCCAAAGGACTGGAGAAGATATTGCCATGCAAGTCATGAATATTCGGATTTCCTTCACGCTTGCTTTATTAGCATTGTTTTGCTTTGCCAAATTCTAGCTTGAGTTGGAACCATGCTGCAGAAAGGCAAATTATGTCGTGTTTGCTTTAGCCCAAAAGACTACACAAAGCACTGGAGCTCTCCAAACCCACATCAAAGGTGAATGCACCCTCTGCTGCTCCAGACACATCTGTCAAAAAGGATAAGCATTTGCTGCTGCTTGGAAAGATACTTAACCTGCCTGTTAATGTAGCAAATTACTTCTGCCCCTCTTGGCTTGGAAAAGACACTTGAAAATTAAACCTGTGTAGTCTGGGCAAAATGCAGAGCAAACTCAGGTGGCAAACAGCTCCACAGAGAATATCAGAGCAAAAGGATGTAAGAGAGACAATAAACGTTTTGAAGTTTTTTATTTGGTGACAGTGTCTTCAACTCTGCAATAAAGGAGGATCCCCTCAACAGAGAACTTGCCCTGCTGTTGCTTACTGTACCTGTGTTGGAAAAAACTGTGGAGGCCTTCCAAGTACTGCACAAAGCAGGAACTTGTTTTGCCTAAAATCTGTCCCACTTAATTACTGTCAGGCTGAGAACATGACTTTGCTCAGTTTGTACAGCTAGCCTCAGGCTCCTGTAAATTACTTTGATCTACATGGATCCCTGAGGATCTCTTAACTTGTGAGTTGGGCTCCACAGCCTGTTCCATGAAATGGGAAATTGTGTCTTACTGACGGGGGTCTTGCTGCCCTTTCTGATAGCAGCAGCCTGTTTCACACTCATAATCATAGGACCTAGTGCTTCTTTGAAAGGTGTCTTTCCAATGGAATAACTACAATTAACGATGTACTGTAAATGCCATAGATGAAGCCACATTATCTATTTAAATTAAAAATTCATATTATTACTTTCTAAATATCTGTTTTCTTTCTAAAATCATCACCCCAGTTGAGGGCTATGGCATTTCCTGCAAATGCTGACCAGCTGGGGTTAACAGCCATTCTTTGCACCAGAGGTTATCATCTCTCAGCAAAGTTCTTACTTTTTTCCCTAGGAAATTTCCTGTCTTTAGGTCTGCATTGCTTAAACGATACTACTGCTTAAATGTCAGCTGGCATACAGGGATGCTCTTCTGGCTTACTCAGTTTTGTCTGTGAGCAGGGTGGGAAATGTTCTGTCAGTTTTGTTTCTCATGGAAAATACACTCTTCTCAACATAGATTTGCTTCTGTTTGGGGAACACTGACTTTGGGGATTTGGGGTTTAAAGGCTGTTGGGGGTTTTTTGTTTGTTTGGTTTTTAGTTAGTTTCAAGCTTAGAGCTGAAAGCTTACATTTGTTTTCTGCGCGGGAAACACCAGTTATTTTGATGGTTCCCCACGTCACGGTTTTGCAACAGGAAAATATTATGTCATAAAAAACTGATGGGGAAAGGGGAGATTAGCAAACCCCAATGTTTCCTATAGAGTAGTCCATTTTTCTGCAGCTGAAATGTGTATTTTCTATGGTTGGACCATTTTTCCTAGAGGAACTGAAATGTTTTCCTTTGGGGGAGCACGAGCTTTCCTTGGGCCCAAATGAGCTCTTGGTGCCTCCAGGGACTTCAGGTGCACAGTCTGTATGTCCAGGCCAGTGCTCACCCTGGCATTGCCCTGCACACGCAAACAGTTCCCACCACCAGTGGCCTTCCTCTGCTGGCGATATGTTATGGGGTATTGTGGGAAACTCAGGTGAACAAAGTAGGAAAATAAGGCTTTTTGGCCGCTTTTGGCCGCTGGAGCAGCTCATAACTTTTCTCAGCAGAATCATTTTGGTGCCAGTTATTCCACAGGTGTTTTCTGTAGGCCAACTTCTAAAATAAAAGTGATTTCTGTATGCCAATGTAGCAAAATAAATGTTGAATACTGGCATTTTGCTCAGGCTCCAAACTGTGCTTTTCAGCTGAGAGAAGAGCCCAGGTTTAGATGATGGAGTATTTGTGGTTTAGCTTCCTAGTTTGGCTGTTGAGGATTTACAGTACTGTAAATCTAGACTAACATTATGTAAATCCATAGTAATGTAACTATATTTATTTCCCTCCATGGAGCTGTCTAGGTTTACACTACTGAGAATAAGAACAGTATTTGGCCCTTTAATATCTATCTCTAGATAATAAAAGTCATATGAGGGTTTCACTAAATATTTGGCAAATCTACTAAAACAAGCCCAACAAACTACGCAGGACGTAGATTAATTTCCTCCACCAGCATCTGGGTTCAGCATTATAATTAGCAGCAGATCTAGTGATATGCCAAACAAAGATGTTTATGTCAAATAGCTATTTCTTAGAAAGGAGGGGAGGTGGGGGGGAGGAAGAGAGAGAGGAGAGAGAGGGGGGCTTAAATTAATTGAATACCATGAAATCAGTCCACATTGCTAGGCTGGGTGATAAGCAGTAACTGCCAGAGGTGTTTACAGATGGCAGCTAGCATAATTTTCAGTCACATTATTCAGCTCAGTTCATGACTGTATAGCCACTGCAGGGGCACAGGGGACTACCTTTACTTTCTTACCTCTCCTAATGGCTGCTTTTCCCACTTGAAACTTTTGATCTCCTGACATGTGAATCACACTTGGGCTCACTTAGGCTTTGGCTTTAAATCAACTTTGCATGTTAAGTGCACCTCATACAAGTGACAGGCAATGCTTAGAAAAGTTGGCATGGAAGCTTCCTCAAACAACAGCCAAAGCAGGCATATCCACAGCCCAGTGAAGCCTCTGCATACCCTCAACTGCCATAGTGGAGCTGTGTGTATGAGGAGGACAAAGATACTGTTGGTATTTTGGAATGTGGAGATCCCAGTCACTGCCAGGAACATGGGAAGGGGAGGAAATTAATCATTCAGACCTCTGAAGAAGTTGGAATCGAGCTCGGCTGCTCAGAACAGATACAGATCTATGTGTGGGCTTGATAGAGGAAACTGCGATCTTCCTGAGATTAGGCAGTCACTCTGTAACAAAAACAGAACTCCAAAGAGTTAATTTAATTCTATGAATTTCTGGAAAGAGTGAATGAAATCACTGTCCTAAATGATCAAGAGTAATCTGAAGACAGATTTGGCACCTCTTCTGGACTGTTTTACCACAAAATGACCTTGGGTTTATAGCTGTGTCACACTAACGTCTGAACCTTTCAGTTTGTGTGCTAGAGGGCTGTAGTTTACTAGTGGCAAAGGATGCTTTCATTCATTTATAACTTAGAGATATTAGACATCATAAAAAGTTCAATATACCAGTGTGATGATAATATATCTGTTGTCTGTGCTGCAAACTTCCCAGCCAGCATTCCAGGATTATTTGTCAGGCAGTAATTAGAATTATGCATTTTAGATCTTCTGAAATGGTGCCAGGAAGAGAATTGCTTTCCATTTTGAGCACTGTTAGTGGTATAGCTGGAAATGCTGCCTAATGAAAATACTTTTAAACATCTCTTGGTCTGCATGTGGTCCCAACCTGCGTAAGGAACACAGGCAATCTCTTATGTTCGCCTTGCTGGGTTGCAGAAGAATTACTTAACAAGTTGTCAATGCTGATTACACATGTGGAAGAGTCCAGGCTTTAATGCCACTGAACCCTACTGAAGAAAGCTTAAAATGTACCAAAGTACCAAACACTCAAAATGTTCTGGGGATCTGTAATTCTGTCCTATGGTCAGGATGGAACACCTTCCCCTGCAGCCAGTGTGACCTCCCAAGACACCCAGTGGATTCAAGCCCCAGTCCTGGATCCTAATTTAGAGAAAAGCCATACTGATCAGGGTGTTTGTCATCAGGATTTTGGTTCAACATAGTAAAAGTTAGAGAGCTGTCATTTTCGATCTATGATTTCCAAGTATCAGTGCAGAGATATGACCAGAAGATGGGTAGACTTGACTGGATTTGAACTCTGGCAGGATGGGAATGAAAACGTAGCATGAAAGTTCGAAATGAAGCTTAAAAAGGTATTTCAAAACATTGCTTACTGGACTTTTCATAAGGAACATTAGTCATTTGTGATCAAAACTGCCATGTCTGCAATGAAAGAAATCTTTATTTCATTTTTTTGTAACTTACACCCATGAATGAAGGCTCTGGGTCACATCACACCTGGGTCACTGTGATAGGAGCATTAAGTTACAGTAAAGTCTGACTATAGCTTTATTATCTCCTGCTTGGGCTTCATAGTAGTAGTCTGTTAATCCTGGGGTTTAGAGAAAGTTGATGAGTGAACAGATGCCTTCATGGACTCTCTCCTACCCAAACGAGGAAGAAAAGCTCTTGGTAAAGTAGAACAGAAATAAATGGCTCCATGTAAAATATTTAGGTGTTATCTTTTGGTGACACTAGCATTTCTCAGAGTGCAAGTCAAATAAGAAGTGTGCAAGAAAAAAATCAGGTATGTCTGTGTTTTCTACTAGACTAATCCTGAGATTCCTGCCTTTCCAATAACCAGTCCTTGGGAACATTGTAATGGTTTATCACATGTCCTTTATACAGAACACCAGGTCCTCAGCTCATGTAAACTAGCGCAGCAAGGCTAAACTGTGCTGATTTACTGCAACCCAGGGTAAGACTGAAGGATATTAAAAGGGAGTCACCATCCTACAGAGAAGAACCAAACATATGCATGTTGGACATGGTTTCAATTCTTAGGCCTGTTTTGGTCTACTCAGGAGTACTTGTGCATGGCTATCCTCACCTGGTGAGGATTCATGTGCTGCACTGTGATACCTGGAGTCACTAGGAAGTATTTGCAGGATAAATCCATCTGCAGTCACTCTTTGGCTCTTGATTTGGAGCTGGCACATTGTACAGGTTCTTACATGTGGCTCCTGCTCAAATACTGAAATCTTCCCTTCCCATTCCACTTTTGAGTTACATGATCCCTACAATAGCTACAATTGCTTCTGTACTTCTCCAATCCTTTTCAACCACTTCTACAGATATCCTGCTGGAATCACAGTGGGGATGCTCACATGTTTTCTTGCCTTCAGACTTCAGGAAAGAAACAGGGGCACTGCTAGTGCTAAGGCTGTTGATGACTATTGGTGAACGAAGGTCAACTTTCAGTGTCTCTGCACTGTAGCTGCTGAACCTCAGAGACCTACCTGCTGGGAGCAAGGTGGACATGTATCCTCAGGATCCTGACCAGCACCAGGACTGCTGTCAGCTCAGGATGGTTTGTGTTCATCCCTGTGCCCAGAGACAGAGGCATCCTGTCTCTGTGTGTTTGCAAAGAGGAAAGGTGGCTCTTCTTCATTCTCTTTTCTCCAGTGCAAGGTGAGCCCCAGTTTGGCAGCTGGCATGCAACTTCATTCCTTCTGCTTTTTTTTTTTACCTCTCATTTTCTCTCTGTAGTGCAAAAATAGTATCAGTAACACATTTATATCCTGTAGGAAAGGTAACATGTGGACAATGTTGCAAAACTCCAGGTGGGAGCTGTGGCTGTTGTACAGAAATGACATATGTAAAAGTTACCAAATATACACAGAAGCTTTGAAGGAGAAAGGTGTGATTTCAGAGAAAATTATCTCATGCTTCCTGAGACAAATGGGAAACCAGGTTGCTTGCCCCTCATGGGAGTTTTCATGGCACTGGATTACTTATGGTTGGCCCTCAAAGTCCTTAAGTGAGGTGAAGGACGCCTTGCCTATATCTGCCTCTCCTTAGTAGGTAAGGATATTGCTCTGTATCTAGGTAGAAGTGAAGGTTAAGATTAGGTCTAGTGGTGGCACAGGAGGAAGGAGAGACTGAGGAGGACAGATCTCTCTGGAGGCTTTCCATGCTCCCAGTCCCTGGGATGGTTTTGAGCCATCTGCTGTCTCCAGCACTGCTCCTGATCTGAGAGACACTATTTCCTGCCTGTGTGGCTCAGCCCTGTTCGCTGCTGAGCCTACCAGTCCCTGTGAACTCTTGCCTTCAGTATCTGGTGTGGGATGAGGAGAGGCTGAGGCTGAAGTGACATGTTTCATCACTCCAGCACGCCAGGCCTCTCGGTACCTGTATGAGCTTTATTTGCTAGAGAGCTTCCTTGCAGGCAGGATCCGCTGCATGAGACAACAAGGGGCTTCCCACTGCCATCTTCCCTCAGAGCTCATGTGGCAGCCAAAAGCCTGTAAATCCTACCCACAATGAGCCTGTATCCTTGTCTGTAGCTCTGAGCACATTCCTCAGCAGTGTCTTGGTTTGAAGGCATGGATTCAGAGGTGTGTTTGGGTCAGGACAGGGCAGCTTATACCCCAGTTCATTTACAAGTTACCTGTGTCCAGATTACATGTGGGAGAGTTGGTTGCTCTGCAGGTTATTGTGAACACTGCTGCATTGCTTCTGAGACACTCAGCTTGGCCTGAGGCCTCTAAGAAATGCCACCTCCTTTTCTGGTTTCTGAAAAACCATTATTACAGGGGCTGGAGAGGCACAGTGTGCCCACCACTGCTAGCAGCTGACTGACAGCAGTAGCATTTTGGAGCTGTGTTGATGAGAAAACGCAAATGTTTAGTGAAAAGCATTTTTTTGGGTGGAAAACTGAGGTTTTAATGAAAGCGATTTATATGGATAGAAAATCCTGAGTATTTTTAAAATCTCACAGTCAAAATGTTTCATCCTAAACCAGAAATATTCCCATTGAAACCAGTGTCCTGTTCACTTCACAGGAACTGTAGCTACATTCCCATTTTCTTCCATGTGTAGGACTCAGTAGCTGGACTACACCTTCCCCAGTGGCACTACAGCCAAGGACTCTAGCAGTGATAAGCTCCTTTTATTTTCACAGGCAGTGCTACATGCTGAAGCATGGAACTGTGCAGCTAATCCATGGGGAGGGTGGGATATCCGAACCCCAGTTCCTGTGTTCCACTGCTGCTCTGGTATGAATGAAAGAAATTCTGTCTCTTTTATTCTGCCTCCGCCCCAATTCATTTCAATAAAAATCTAAATTTTCTCCAGAAGAGAAGAAAGCAGCTGATTAGGAGGAAACATAATAATTATACAGAGCCAGTTATACAGATTGTCCATCTGTTGGCTCTTGTTCTGTCAGTGGCTCCCTGGTAGTGTCCATCACTTCTCTGTCATTCAACAGAGATACCTCCACTTTCACAAGCTGGGGCAGTGAATATCAGGCTCACAGCAGGAACTGGTGGATCTTTACTTCAACAGGAACGGGGCCCAGCCCTGAACTCATCCCACTCAGCCAGATACTCTCCCAAAGTTGTGATCTTTTCAGCACAGATTTTGTCTTCTTTCATCTCATTCTGCATATAGACGTTGGAGCATAAGCTAGCTCCTTAAATAAGAATCAAAGCAAAGCACTTGACTTCAGAAGAATAGGAGGCCCAAAAGAAAAGAAAGAAAAGAAATAAAAAAGAAAGGGGCCTCTTAGGTAGTGGGTTGAACAGATGCCATGGGTTGTTATAGCAACTTGAGTTCTAAAAACAGGAGAGAATACCCACATGCCGCCACACCTACTGAAGAACCCACACTCCAGATTTCAAAATTGAGGCTTTGAGGAAACACCTATTTCCTTTATTAAAAAACAAAAAAATCCCCAAAACAGCGCATGAGGCATCCTCAGAAAAATCCACATACATCATCCTATGAAAGAACAGAGCTCTTTAAGATGCTTTGGAAAGGCTCATGGTATCATTTGTTTATGATATTTAAAGCAGTGTGTGTGCATGCCTGTATGCCTGTGTGTGATGTGGATTTCAACTCACAAAGAGAACTTGAAAGCCTTCCAGCAAAAACATAAGCGCTCTGACAAAGAGCTTGTGGAGACAATAACTGGCAGCAGCAGATACCAAGGTGACAGTGAGTAGTTGTAACATCAAACCTGAAACACTTACCAGTTTTGTGTACTTGTATGAGAAATTACGACTCCTCAGACACTGTCTGTCTCTGTCACTGGAGGGAAAAAGTACTGATTAGTAGTAAATCTAGCAGATAAAGCTTCAGGCAGGTATAATAAGAAAGTTTTCACAGCAAAATATCATGTTATATGTGAAAAATGTATAAATCATACTCCATATTCTGGTAAGAGCATGCTTATTATGGCCTAGGGAAGTGAATAGGCATCTTTCTCTTGAGTCAGCTGAGCACTGCATCAGGCCTCATACTTGCACATGAAGTGTTGCTTGGTTTGGGATCTTCATCTGTTCCAATTTTAAGTAACTTGTGTGAGAGTGTAACAGCCTAAGATGCTCCCCTTGGAAAAGGCAGGGGACTTGAAAAGCCACATTTTGTTATTATTCCAAAATTTTATTTTGTGGAGTTCTTTATGTCTGACTATTTGTGCTAAAAGTCACCTGTGAATTCCTGTCTTGGGTAACCCATCCTCTAGCTGGCTTCACACAGCGGCTCACAGCACCACACTGAGATCCAAGTCAGTGCTTAAATAAAGGCTGGCTGCCGGGAAGGGGGAAAAGCGAGCACAGGGCTGCCCTTGACACTCGGAGAGCAACATCTGGACAGGCAGGAATTTTTTCAGCAGAAAGGCAATAGAAAGACTGGACACAACCTTCATTCTCTGCACTGTGGAGACAGCAGCCCCACTCCAGGCTACGACAGCCAGCTGGTGACACACGGGTGGCAGCCTTGGGACACTGGTATGGGCACTCTTTCCCCCCAGCTGGTGTGGGGCAGGGCCTGGGAGGCCTGAGGAGCAACCTCAGTGCCTGTCCCAACCCCTTCTTCCCTCTCTAGCAGGCATGAGGCAGCATGGAAGAGTTTGGGTGTAGATTAATCAAAGCAAAATGTACTTTTGTGCAGGTTCAGGTATGGCAGTGAAGAAGTTCAGATGTGTGTGTTGGGGAGAAACTCTCCATTAACACCCATGGGAGTCCCCATAGGTAGGAGATTTTGCCTGCACAGAGCTCCTTTGAGAGAGAAGACAGTACTGAGTTTATATGGTGGAGAGGTTCCCCTCATAGCCCTCCATTTAGCTTCACCCATCCCACCAGCTCACATTGCTAAAGCTGAATCTGTGGCAGAGGTGTATATGTGCTAGCAAGGAGAAACCACTGCAGAGCATGGTCATGTTTGTGGCCAAGATTGACTAGACACAAGATCAATGGTTTTGTCTGTGATTTTTTTTTTCCTTCCAGTTTCTAATTCTGATATTTTACTGTATTGGATTTTATTGTGCTTTTTGATGGATGCTGGAGTATGCCCCTTTCCCTGGAAGAGCTACAGTCCCACTGTACAGGCTGCCCCAAGCATGCTTTGGCCTGTTGGGCCCGTGCAGTTGGGTGATGAGCTGGCACAAACCTGCAAAGCGGTGAATGAATCCTTGTTTGGCTGCAAGACAGTCGGTGGCTCCTACAGCAGGCCCAGAAGTCACTCTCTAATGCCTTTGAACTTTTCTCTCCTACCTTACTCTTTCCTAGAGGTATAATTTTCAGTGAAAGCTAGCTCAGGCCAGCTGGTTCTTTGTAACTCATCTTCCAAAAATAGTGCATCTGGTCAGAATTTCTCTTCTCTCTCCCTTTAATTCAAATACGGCTGAAAGATATTGCCCAAACATATCTCCAGTAGTAATAATATTTAACGATACATCTTCAGACAGAAAAGAATATGGAAGCTATTAAACCCAGAGGCAAATATTTTCTGAGTTATGAGTGTGAGAAAATTGAGTCATAGGTAGAATGTGAATGGTTTTGCAATCTTCATAGCAGGTGTTAAACCCAATCTGCTAAAATAATTATTTATTTGTCTTGAAAGTGGATTTTTAAAGCTATCCCAAATAGAGCATAGAGGAATATGTTTTCATTTGTGAATAAATTCAGCAGGAGTTCCTGGAGATGGGGTGTGAAGGAGAGTTAATAGTTAGTGGAGGGAGGAGGTTTGGTTTTAAAAAATACGATTAAAAGCCCCCCAAACAAACCCAGGAACAGGAAAATCAAATGAAGTGTCAGATTTGTTTGATTTGTTGGTGAATGCCCAATCAGCAGTGGAGAGCAGTCCATGGTACAAGCTGAAGTACACATCTAATGTTGGTATGTTGTGGAACAGCTGTTAGATTTAATTCTGAGAGATTTGAGACAAAATAGGCTTTAAGAGAGATTTCTCCCGGCAAACTGGCACTAGTGCTGTGTTCGACATGGTGCAGTTATTGTGTGAGCTAACACACAGCTTCTGCAAAGTCCCCAAGTGAAAGCTACCATGTAGTGCTTGCTCTTGTATTCCATAATGGATTTGTCAGAGAAGCTTTTCTTAATGGTCATGTCTGTCACACTGAATGAGAAACACAGGGTTGTTTCTCCTCTCTGCAGAACTCGGCATCATGGATAAAAGCAGGAATAAAAGAAACAGAGGCTCATGCTTATACAAAACCAGCTCACCACAAGGAAGGCGTTGGCAGCCACGGGTCTACCTAGAGGAGCAAGGACAGCTGCTGGGCAAGTGAGCAGTTTGGCTGTGCCCTCCCAGATAAGCTTGTCAGGTCTCACCAGGACACCCGTTCTGGGGACACAGCATCCCAGGGCCCCAGACGTAAGGTCCCACTCTGCACCCAGGAGGGAAGCTGCAGAGTGGGGCCCCCTTGGGCCCAGGCCCCTGCTTCAGTGGTGCCTGCGCTGTGAGGTGCCTGAGCAGCAGCACTGTTCTCTGTGGCATGAGGGGCCCCCTAGCAAGTGTACATGCTCTGGCAGTGGAGATCTAGCAGCGCCAGGTGGGGAGCTGTACATTTCTGTCTCAAGAAATGTTCCTGAGATGGATAAAATTGAGACCAATGAAAGTTTCATTCCAGGAAAAACAAATCAGACCAAAGGGCACTCATGCAAAGGCAAATCCCTGCTCTGCCTGATCAAACCTTGATTCTTTATTTTTTTTTATGTCCATAGTTTCCCTCTCAAGATTTCCTTTAGACAATCTCATTGGGGATGGGAAATAATGTGGGAAGGAGGGTTTATCTGCTTAGCAACCAAAGAGGTCCAGACTCCCATTTCACCTCCAGTGAAGGCAAGAAGATTTAATTGTTGAGATTGACTAGAAAATGGGATGCAGTCTTCATTCTCCTGTTGGGTGGTGGAGTGGGGAAGGAATAAAAGACCACATTTTGTCCTTGAGCTTACTAAAAACCCTTCTGAGCCTTCTTTGAAAATAATTCCTGGCACAGTCAGCTTTAAACCTAAGTTTGACTTTTTTTTCCTCTCCTTATACCAAACATGATTAGAACATAGTATGGATTAATTGCTCTGCCAAATGTCATTCCTATAAATCAAATCTGTTTTCTGACATATGAGTGAGTGTCTGAATACTCCAAAGCCATTAAAAATATCTGCATAATTTTAAAACCTGCTAAATGTTGTTGTTTTCTCTCTCTCTCTCTTTTCATTCTTGGTACAGTATGGTATGTTACTGTGATGATGAGAAGTTGAATGGCAAGTTTCAGTCAAATGCAGGTTTTTTTTGCAATCCAATCCTAAAATCTTGACAATGGCACTTACAGTGGAAATGCCACCAACTGTAAATTTACACACGGACAAAACTTGGCATCCCTAATCAGCTCTTCTTCAGGCATAACTTGTGGGATCTCTGCCCACATTCTCTCTGCAGGAATTGGTGTTATCCCACTACTGAAGTATTCATGTGTTGGCGCCCCAGGTGTATAACAGCATGCGGGACCAAGTCTCCAGCGCTCGTCCTACTGGTCTGTACTGTATTTCCTGTGTAATATGGCAGAAGTGCCCGTGGTAATAATGACCACCCCACCATCTGATTGCTGTATCCCGCAACTAGAGCTGGTGAAAAATTACCCAGCACAAAGTCTTTTTTTCATTGGTAAAGGCCGATTCAACATACCCAAAACAGTTTGTGGGACTTCATCATTTCTGCCAGTTCTTGAAAGGAACCAGCCACACTGGTAGGCAGATCTGTTCCTGGTAACCTGCATGACTGCCCTCCTCTTGAGACCCATCCGTTTTTGGGCCAGGTTCTAGGGAATGAGGTTTGCAAGTGGCTCTTTTCCTGCCTCTGTCCCTGGCCTCTGTCAGTCTGTTCACCTTGGTGTGGGGACACAGTCAGCCTGGAGAGACTAGCAGCCTGTGTGACAAACTGAAAAATTCATTTGGGATCTCTTAAACTTATTTTAGCATTTTTTTCCATATTCCCCCTCTCGGGATCACCCTCCTGTGGTGCGAGACACGCAGAGTCATCTTCTAACATTTCTTGTCTTGATTCAGAGGAATGGTTTTTATAATCTTTTACCAGAATCAGTTTGGTTTCCCACTCACATTTGTCTCTCTCAGCTCAAGTGCCTGGACAGAAAGAGAAGTTGCTTTATCTGGCCTTGCCCTGGTCCAGAGCCCACCAGCACCCACAGGGGCCTCTCCTTGCTCAACTGAGTTTGCGATCAAGGCTCAAGGGGCCAGTGGAGCAAGCAGACTGAGGAACCTGGCAGCTTTTCAGGTTTCCCTCTTGGACCTGCAATTGTGTCCTTCTGCCACAAAGGCAGATAAAAAGGTCTTAAACCATTTGAGAAAGGTGCCAGTCTGATGAAGAAAAAAGTTATGCTGCTTCTCACAGCAGAAACTGCCTGCTTCTGAGGTGGGCTCTCCTGGCTCCCCTGGTGCCTTCTCCTTCAAGGCAAATGTTACTTCTGCTTCATGCCACCGGCACACCTGTGAGGAGCTGGGGCAGTGGCAGCCCTCTGGGAGGAGGAATACCCATCCTCTGTATGCAATGGAGTGTGATCCAACAGCATGTGAGCCTGATCCCGCAAGCTGGTTTTACTGGGTGCACTGCTAACTATCCTGGGAGGCTCATCCTGGATTTCTTTTATTTTTATTTTGGGACTCCAGTTCTTCAGACCAAGCCCACATAAGTCAGTCAAGAAGTCTTCCATGCCCTCCGCTCTAGAATTTTGTTGCATTTTGTCTATTTGCCCTTCCAGTTAATTCCTTTCAAAAGTCTATCTCAAAGAAAAATGCTGCTTTGACATGAAAAGCTGGAAACTTGTCATTTGCAATAATTTTCTCCTTTTTTGACAAAGTTGCTCAAGTTGACTAAATTCTCAAGCACTTTTAGTCATCCTAATTTTTTTTCTTCTTTTTAGGAGAAGAGTTACAAGAATAATTTCCCATTATACTTTTCCAACTATTTCTCATTGACATAAATTCAAACAATAACCACCCAGCATCAAGGGGTATGCCACACCATGCTTTGACAAAAATGGACACAGATTATAATGTCATTTTTTCAGTTCATATCTTGTGAGTATTGTGTGGCTAAACATGATGCTGTGATATGGAAAATGCAGTTCTGGCCTTTTTACCCTCTGTGACAAGTTATTTCTCCGAACTGAAGCAGCACACTGGGAAACTGTGTTCCTCAATTTCATAATGTGCCTAAACCCTAAGTCTGTTGGCACCAAGATCTAAACAGAAGGGCTGAGAAGTAGAGATGTCTGAGGGAGCAAGTGATTTTGTGTGTCTACTAGTGCTGTAAGACAACATGAAAGAATCAAAAAGTCCTTTAATAGCAAACATCCTTAACTCCTCCTTGCCAGCGGTGGGTTCCACCTTTGAAGAGCCATTTTTCCTGGTTTTAAACCTAAGAAGGTTTAAAAGCAAAGGTTTTAAAGCAAAACTCTTTCAAGAGACCATAAGGCCTGCTAAGATTAATGTGAAGGGCACAAAAGAATCATCATCTTCCAGTTCAATGTGGCTTCACTAAAACTGTCCAGAGCAATTAAAGCAGCGCAAGATGGTGGTAGAGTGTGAGAGTGGAACTGGTTTTGTATCATCATTGATCTTGGGCAAGAGGTTTCACCTTTCTTTTCTGTTCCCATATCTTGATTTGTCTAATCTGTGTATTTAGACTGTGCACTCTGTAGCTAAAACTATTTTGTACTACATAAGAAACAC
The DNA here is from genome assembly GCF_004027225.2 of Strigops habroptila. Taxonomy (NCBI): domain Eukaryota; kingdom Metazoa; phylum Chordata; class Aves; order Psittaciformes; family Psittacidae; genus Strigops; species Strigops habroptila. The sequence continues at coordinate 11,843,246 of NC_044281.2, read as the reverse complement.
ATGTGTATACCACATCTGGGGTAAAAAGAAAAGGACTGTTTCTATGGAATATATATAAGGGGACCCATTGATTTTGAGAGCTTTTGGTGAAAAGTGCTTGTGTGAGTGAAAAAGCACAAAGTGAGTGTACTATTATTCTGTTTCCATAAGGGTGATCTAAAACATTTGCGTCTGGGCTTATGCAGCTATTAAATCAGAGAGTTCAGGTTATGGGCAGACAGAACAGGCAGAGAATACAGTAACCCATTGAAACCTGGCTGTTGCTGGGTGAACATCACTGGGTTAGGTTTCTCTTTCCACCTCTGAGCCTCTCCGAGGATGCTGAGGAGGATGTGCTGGGGGCTGTCAGCCTGCCATTCCACCCTGAGAGCCAGGTAAGGACCAGTAAAAATGCTGCTTGATATTCTTGTCTTAGGTACAAAATAGGTTTGTAGCCTGAAGTTGAGCTCAAAGAGGTGAGTGATTTGCCTGGAAATGACAATGCAAACCACATCTAAAATTGGACCCGCTGAATCAGTATTCCTCCCAAGTTATCCTGCAGAGAAGCTTAGCCTGAAGCCTTCACTAGCATCATCCAACACGTTCTGGGTGGAGGTTAAAGGCCAAAAGCCTGTTTGTGCACAACTGTTTTTCATTCACTTTTCCTGAGCTATGGAGCCAGAAGAAGACAATAGAAGTAGCCCTTCATGAGGCTTTATTAGCATCAGCTGCCAAAACCACCTGCATTTGTAACCCAGCAGTGTATTTTCTTCATTATTGTTTTTGTTTAATTAACTTATTCTTCCCACATATTTTCAGCTCAAATTCCCAGTAATAGCCTGGGAAACCAAAGCAGGTAGAACAACTTTTTAAGCAAAATCCCTTATTTTGTTCAAGAATGCAGCTTTGTCTAAGCAAAGGTGATTAAGATAGAAATTATGGGGTTTATTAGCTTTTTGTCTCAAACTGAAAAATACTGTTATTCCACAACTCTAATCCAGCACCTGGAATCATATCAGAAGGTAAGTTTCAACTTGAAACAAAAGCAAATGTTTCCCCCACACACACTCTGTGTAACCAGCACCTGAAATATATATATTAAGGAAAAAAAAAACCTTGGTTGGAACACAGTTGTACCAAGCTGCATGGCTGTTGTATGTATGTTCCAGACAAGAACTCAGGGGAAATGAAGGTCAAATACAGAAACGCCCAGAATGTACTAATCAGCTGAGATGGAGAATGCAAACAAACCATCGGTGGCTTCAGATTTCTGAAAGTTGTATAAAAACCAAAGATTTTTGGGCTAGTAAGGCTTTTGTTAAACTTAGTTTGATTAAAGCATTTCAAGCCTTCTGCCCGAAGCGAGCCCTCCCCCCCTGCAGGGTATTGCCACCCCAGGAGAGGCAGAATACTCTGCTACTTGTCACTTTAGCACCTGTGAGCTTTTAAATTGGCTGCTAATGGGCTGGCTGGAGCCTGATGGGAGTTAGGCAGGGGACAAGCAGCCTTTTTGGAGCGCAGCACAGCCCTGCCTTGACAGTTTTTCTTCTGGAGGTAAATCCTTTTGCTTTAGTCTGGAAAATCTTTCTGTTTTGGTTTCTTTGTGGGTTATATTTATTTATTCCTTGTATATTCTGGATCCCAGTAGTGCTTCTTTGGGAAAGAGAGCAGAGGTTTTGGGGTTTATTTTTGTGCTCTGGAAGTGGTTGGCAAACGTGGAAGGCTACGCTGAATTAGAGTAGAAACTGTATGCTAACAGCTTTGCACATGTGTGATGTGAAAAGAAGTCCTTTTGAAGAAAAAAAGGTAGTGATTTGGACGAAGGAGTGGTCCCTTGCATGCAGCAAGAGGCTTGAGTCCTGTGTGGAGTAGATACAAGCTGGGTTTTGTGCTGCTCCTTTATAGTGTCACTTCTGCAAGTCTGCAGAAGAGATGAAACCATATATGAACCAGAGAAGTTGTGCACAAGGTGTCTGGTTTGCTCTCTTCTAGAGTCAGAACTGCTTCTCCTATCTGGGTGATTCAGGCAAGTAAAGCAGAAAAAAACCTGTTGTGTACTGGGTAGAGCTGGTGTTGGTGTTATTATATGTATTTTCAAGCTATCTAGCACTAACTTTGCCTGGGACAGATGCTTTGCTGGGAGGGGGGAACAGGAGAACATGGGTTCAGGGAGTTTCTCCACCGTGCCCATCCTGTTGGCTTTCCTCTTCCCCAACACACAGACAAAAACAAGGAAACATAGTGCTTTTTAATGGCTAACTTGGCTAAGGGCTAGATCTAACTTAAATTCCTCAACAAACTACTGTAGGTAAGTTTATTTTTTGCCAGTTCCTCTCAAACCCAATAAATGGCTCAACAAAACCTGGGTATTTTAACCTTGAAATTTCTTCGGCCTTTAGATAAGGTAGTCTCTGGTATAGGGGAGGCAGAGTTGGTGCTCTATGCCAGCAGCTCTGCAGAGCTCCTGGGCGTTGCTGCTGTTAGCATGTGGTTGTGGGCTTGTTACAGCTGTCTGAAGACAAGGGTGTACTTATTTCTTTTCTCAAGGTGGCCCAGAGCTGTGTTTTGAGAAGCCTAAGAGGTATATTGATGATGAGGGATATAGCAAGATAAGACAAAACCAAGGCTTTTTAAACAGATATTCTTTCTCTGTCTAATCCAAGCTCTCTTTTCTGCCAGGAGGCTGGCTTTTGACAGCCCCCAAATGTTCTCTGTTGGAAAATAGATCTGAAGCCCTCCTATGGCTTGCTTGCACTAGTGCCTGGAGAAGGAGAAGGGTCTGTGTCTGTGAGCTGGAGTTCTGCAGATGGCAGAGGAGGGCCTAGGATGAAGAACAGATACAGAGAACAAGAGGGTCAAAAACTGTCAGCTTGGGAATAGGAAATCTTGAAGCATTTGCAGACAACTCTTCAAATGACGGAAGAAACTGCTGATGATTTAATGCTGCAAGAGAACTCGGGGAGGCTGTGTAGTAAACTAGGGCATGAGAGGTAGTCACTGTGAGTCTCTACAAGAAAATGACTATCCAGCGCTACAGTGAATGTGTCTAAGATGATAGATACGAATTGCTGCTTCTCTGTGTTTCAGTGCTGGTGGTAACTGCAGTGATGGTTGGAGAAGCAGGAATCTCCTCTGAAGGATGAAAGACTATGGAGTGTCTAAGCAGATAGAGAGGGAATGTGATCCATGTATCTGTGTGAAGGCACTTAAGTGTAAGGTGGGAAACATGGATTTAGTTTTTTCTGGGGACTTGGGAAAATTAAGTACTTTAAAACCTCAAGTAGTATACTTTCAGAAAATTGTGTAAATTGGGAAACTTTCTCTCTCGAGCTGAAAAGCAGCAAAGTCTCTGCAATAACTGTCAGCTTTAAATGAAGTGACACTGAGACTCTGTGACACTTTTCCCAAACTCTAATAAGTAAGTGACAGAGACT